>NC_046683.1:27764998-32623868 GCF_009870125.1 Drosophila pseudoobscura | reverse complement strand
ACCCTTCCCATCCAGCACTGGCATGTATACTGAACCACCGCACCTATAGCATCCACGCTCCAGGAAATGTGGCAGGATCGCATATTTTGGCATAAGCACCAATATGGCATATAGCCCCAAAAAAGTGGAACCTCCGCAACTATATGGCACCTGCACTTATAGAACCCTTCCCTATCCAGCACGGCATGTATACTGAACCACCGCGCATATATCGGCCACCACGCTCCAGGAATGTGGCAGGATCGCACATCTTGGGCATAGCACCAATTGGCACTCTAGCCCAAAAAGTGGAACCTCCGCAACTATATGGCACCTGCACTTATATAGAACCCTTCCCTATCCAGCACTGGCATGTATACTGAACCACCGCACCTATATAGCATCCACGCTCCAGGAAATGTGGCAGGATCGCATATTTTGGGCATAAGCACCAATTATGGCAATAAAGCCCCCAAAAAAGTGAACCTCCGCAAACTATATGGCACCTGCACTTCATATAGAACCCGTCCCTATACAGCACTTGCATGTATATTGAATCACCGCACCTATATATCACCCACGCTCCAGGAAATATGGCAAGATCGCCACATCTTGGGCACTCGCAACAATACGGCACTCTAGCCTCAAAAAGTGGAACTCCGCAACTATATGGCACTGCACTTATATAGAACCCTTCCCTACCAGCACTAGCATGTATACTGAACCACCGCACCTATATAGCACAAACGCTCAGGAAATGTGGCAAGATCGCCACATCTTTGGCACTAGCAACAATATGGCAATATAGCCCCAAAAAGTAGAACCTCCGCAACTCTATGGCACCTGCACTTATAAAGAACCCTTCCCCTATCCAGCACTGGCATGTATACTGAACCACCGCACCTATATAGCATCCACGCTCAGGAAATGTGGCAGGATCTCATATTTTGGGCATAAGCACCAAATGGCAATATAGCCCCAAAAAAGTGGAGCCTCCGCAACTATATGGCACCTGCACTTATAAAGAACCCTTCCTTATCCAGCACTGGCATGTATACTGAACCACCGCGCCTATATAGCCCCCACGCTCCAGGAAATGTGGCAGGATCGCACATCTTGGGCACTCGCACCAATATGGCACTCTAGCCCATAAAAAAGTGGAACCTCCGCAACTGTATGGCACCTGCACTCATATAGAACCCTTCCCTATCCAGCACTGGCCTGTATACTGAACCACCCACACCTATATAGCATCCACGCTCCAGGAATGTGGCAGGATCGCATATTTTGGGCCTAAGCACCAATATGGCAATAAAGCCCCAAAAAGTGGAACCTCCGCAACTATATGGCACCTGCACTTATATAGAACCCGTCCCTATACAGCACTTGCATGTATATGAATCACCGCACATATATCCACCCACGCTCCAGGAAAATATGGCAAGATCGCACCTCTTGGGCACTAGCAAGAATACGGCACTCAAGCCTCAAAAAGTGGAACTCCGCAACTATATGGCACCTGCATTATATAGAAACCCTTCCCTATCCAGCACTGGCATGTATACTGAACCACCGCAACCTATATAGCACAAACGCTCCAGGAATGGGCAAGATCGCACCTCTTTGGCACTAGCAACAATATGGCAATATAGCCCCCAAAAAAGTAGAACCTCCGCAACTATATGGCACCTGCACTTATATAGAACCCTTCCCTATCCAGCACTGGCATGTATACTGAACAACCGCAACCTATATAGCATCCACGCTCCAGGAAATGTGGCAGGATCGCATATTTTGGGCATAAGCACCAATATGGCAATATAGCCCCAAAAGTGGACTTTCGCAACTATATGGCACCTGCACTCCATATAGACCCTTCCTTATCCAGCACTGGCATGTATACTGAACCACCGCACCTATATAGCATCCACGCTCCAGGAAATGTGGCAGGATCGCATATTTTGGGCATAAGCACAATATGGCAATAAAGCCCCAAAAAAGTGGAACCTCCGCAACTATATGGCACTGCACTTATAATGAACCCTTCCCTATCCAGCACTGGCATGTATACTGAACCACCGCACCTATATAGCATCCACGCTCCAGGAAACGTGGCAGGATCGCATATTTTGGGCATAAGCACCAATATGGCAATATAGCCCAAAAAAGTGGAACCTCGCAACTATATGGCACCTGCCACTTATATAGAACCCTTCCTATCCAGCACTGGCATGTATACTGAACAACCGCACCTATATAGCATCCACGCTCCAGGAAATGTGGCAGGATCGCATATTTTGGGCATAAGCACCAATATGGCATATAGCCCCAAAAAGTGGAACTTTCGCAACTATATGGCACCTGCACTCATATAGAACCCTTCTTATCCAGCACTGGCATGTATACTGAACCACCGCACCTATATAGCATCCACGCTCCAGGAAATGTGGCAGGATCGCATATTTTGGGCATAAGCACCAATATGGCAATAAAGCCCCAAAAAGTGGAACCTCCGCAACTATATGGCACCTGCACTTATATAGAACCCGTCCCCTATACAGCACTGCATGTATATTGAATCACCGCACCTATATCATCCACGCTCCAGGAAATGTGGCAAGATCGCACATCTTGGGCACTAGCAACAATACGGCACTCTAGCCTCAAAAAAGTGGAACCTCCGCAACTATATGGCACCTGCACTTATAAAGAATCCTTCCCTATCAAGCACTGGCATGTATACTGAACCACCGCGCCTATATAGCCCCCACGCTCCAGGAATGTGGCAGGATCGCACATCTTGGGCACTAGCACCAATATGGCACTCTAGCCCATAAAAAAGTGGAACCCCCGCCACTATATGGCACCTGCACTCATATAGAACCCTTCCCTATCCAGCACTGGCATGTATACTGAACCACCGCACCTATATAGCATCCACGCTCCAGGAATGTGGCAGGATCGCATATTTTGGGCATAAGCACCAATATGGCAATAAAGCCCCAAAAAGTGGAACCTCCGCAACTATATGGCACCTGCACTTATATAGAACCCGTCCCTATACAGCACTTGCATGTATATTGAATCACCGCACCTATATATCATCCACGCTCCAGGAAATGTGGCAGGATCGCATATTTAGGGCATAAGCACCAATATGGCAATATAGCCCCAAAAAGTGGAACCTCCGCAACTATATGGCACCTGCACTATAAAGAATCCTTCCCTATCAAGCACTGGCATGTATACTGAACCACCGCGCCTATATAGCCCCCACGCTCCAGGAAATGTGGCAGGATCGCACATCTTGGGCACTAGCACCAATATGGCACTCTAGCCCATAAAAAAGTGGAACCTCCGCCACTATATGGCACCTGCACTCATATAGAACCCTTCCCTATCCAGCACTGGCATGTATACTGAACCACCGCACCTATATAGCATCCACGCTCCAGGAAATGTGGCAGGATCGCATATTTTGGGCATAAGCACCAATATGGCAATAAAGCCCCAAAAAGTGGAACCTCCGCAACTATGGCACCTGCACTTATATAGAACCCGTCCCTATACAGCACTTGCATGTATATTGAATCACCGCACCTATATATCACCCACGCTCCAGGAAATGTGGCAAGATCGCACATCTTGGGCACTAGCAACAATACGGCACTCTAGCCTCAAAAAAGTGGAACTCCGCAACTATATGGCACCTGCACTTATATAGAACCCTTCCCTATCCAGCACTGGCATGTATTTTGAATCACTGCAACGATCTGGAACCCACGCTCTAGGAAATGTGGCAGGATCGCATATTTTGGGCATAAGCACCAATATGGCAATATAGCCCCAAAAAAGTGGAACCTCCGCAACTATATGGCACCTGCATTTATAAAGAACCCATCCCTATCCAGCACTGGCATGTATACTGAACCACCGCACCTATATAGCATCCACGCTCCAGGAAATGTGACAGGATCGCATATTTTGGGCATAAGCACCAATATGGCAATATAGCCCCAAAAAGTGGAACCTCCGCAACTATATGGCACCTGCACTTATATAGAACCCTTCCCTATCAGCACTGGCATGTATACTGAACCACCGCACCTATATAGCACCCACGCTCCAGGAAATGTGGCAGAATCGCAAATCTTGGGCATAAGCACCAATATGGCAATATAGACCCAAAAAGTGGAACCTCCGCAAACTATATGGCGTCTGCACATATATAGAACCCTTCCCTATCCAGCACTGGCATGTATACTGAACCACCGCACCTACATAGCATCCACGCTCCAGGAAATGTGGCAGGATCGCATATTTTGGGCATAAGCACCAATATGGCAATATAGCCCCAAAAAAGTGCAACCTCCGCAACTATATGGCACCTGCACTTATAAAGAACCCTTCCCTATCCAGCACTGGCATGTATACTGAACCACCGCGCCTATATAGCCCCCACGCTCCAGGAAATGTGGCAGGATCGCACATCTTGGGCATAAGCACCAATACGGCACTCTAGCCTCAAAAAAGTGGAACCTCCGCAACTATATGGCACTTGCACTTATATAGAACCCTTCCCTATCCAGCACTGGCATGTATACTAAACCACCGTACCTATATAGCACCCACGCTCCAGGAAATGTGGCAGAATCGCAAATCTTGGGCATAAGCACCAATATGGCAATATAGCCCCAAAAAGTGGAACCTCCGCAACTATATGGCTTCTGCACTTATATAGAACCCTTCCCTATCCAGCACTGGCATGTATACTGAACCACCGCACCTATATAGCATCCACGCTCCAGGAAATGTGGCAGGATCGCAAATCTTGGGCATAAGCACCAATATGGCAATATAGCCCCAAAAAAGTGGAACCTCCGCAACTATATGGCTTCTGCACTTATATAGCACCCTTCCCTATCCAGCACTGGCATGTATACTGAACCACCGCGCCTATATAGCCCCCACGCTCCAGGAAATGTGGCAGGATCGCACATCTTGGGCACTAGCACCAATATGGCACTCTAGCCCATAAAAAAGTGGAACATCCGCAACTATATGGCACCTGCACTCATATAGAACCCTTCCCTATCCAAGCACTAGCATCTATACTGAACCACCGCACCTATACAGCATCCACGCTCCAGGAAATGTGGCAGGATCGCATATTTGGGCATAAGCATTAATATGGCAATAAAGCCCCAAAAAAGTGGAACCTCCGCAACTATATGGCACCTGCACTTATATAGAACCAGTCCCTATACAGCACTTGCATGTATATTGAATCACCGCACCTATATATCACCCAGGCTCCAGGAAATGTGGCAAGATCGCACATCTTGGGCACTAGCAACAATACGGCACTCTAGCCTCAAAAAGTGGAACTCCGCAACTATATGGCACCTGCACTTATATAGAACCCTTCCCTATCCAGCACTGGCATGTATACTGAACCACCGCACCTATATAGCACAAACGCTCCAGGAAATGTGGCAAGATCGCACATCTTTGGCACTAGCAACAATACGGCAATATAGCCCCAAAAAACTAGAACCTCCGCAAGTGTATGGCACCTGCACTTATATAGAACCTTCCCTATCCAGCACTGGCATGTATTTTGAATCACCGCAACGATCTGGAACCCACGCTCTAGGAAATGTGGCAGGATCGCATATTTGGGCATAAGCACCAATATGGCAATATAGCCCCAAAAAAGTGGAACCTCCGCAACTATATGGCACCTGCATTTATAAAGAACCCATCCCTATCCAGCACTGGCATGTATACTGAACCACCGCACCTATATAGCATCCACGCTCCAGGAAATGTGACAGGATCGCATATTTTGGGCATAAGCACCAATATGGCAATATAGCCCCAAAAAAGTGGAACCTCCGCAACTATATGGCACCTGCACTTATATAGAACCCTTCCCTATCCAGCACTGGCATGTATACTGAACCACCGCACCTATATAGCACCCACGCTCCAGGAAATGTGGCAGAATCGCAAATCTTGGGCATAAGCACCAATATGGCAATATAGACCCAAAAAAGTGGAACCTCCGCAACTATATGGCGTCTGCACATATATAGAACCCTTCCCTATCCAGCACTGGCATGTATACTGAACCACCGCACCTACATAGCATCCACGCTCCAGGAAATGTGGCAGGATCGCATATTTTGGGCATAAGCACCAATATGGCAATATAGCCCCAAAAAAGTGCAACCTCCGCAACTATATGGCACCTGCACTTATAAAGAACCCTTCCCTATCCAGCACTGGCATGTATACTGAACCACCGCGCCTATATAGCCCCCACGCTCCAGGAAATGTGGCAGGATCGCACATCTTGGGCATAAGCACCAATACGGCACTCTAGCCTCAAAAAGTGGAACCTCCGCAACTATATGGCACTTGCACTTATATAGAACCCTTCCCTATCCAGCACTGGCATGTATACTAAACCACCGTACCTATATAGCACCCACGCTCCAGGAAATGTGGCAGAATCGCAAATCTTGGGCATAAGCACCAATATGGCAATATAGCCCCAAAAAAGTGGAACCTCCGCAACTATATGGCTTCTGCACTTATATAGAACCCTTCCCTATCCAGCACTGGCATGTATACTGAACCACCGCACCTATATAGCATCCACGCTCCAGGAAATGTGGCAGGATCGCAAATCTTGGGCATAAGCACCAATATGGCAATATAGCCCCAAAAAAGTGGAACCTCCGCAACTATATGGCTTCTGCACTTATATAGCACCCTTCCCTATCCAGCACTGGCATGTATACTGAACCACCGCGCCTATATAGCCCCCACGCTCCAGGAAATGTGGCAGGATCGCACATCTTGGGCACTAGCACCAATATGGCACTCTAGCCCATAAAAAAGTGGAACATCCGCAACTATATGGCACCTGCACTCATATAGAACCCTTCCCTATCCAGCACTAGCATCTATACTGAACCACCGCACCTATACAGCATCCACGCTCCAGGAAATGTGGCAGGATCGCATATTTTGGGCATAAGCATTAATATGGCAATAAAGCCCCAAAAAGTGGAACCTCCGCAACTATATGGCACCTGCACTTATATAGAACCAGTCCCTATACAGCACTTGCATGTATATTGAATCACCGCACCTATATATCACCCAGGCTCCAGGAAATGTGGCAAGATCGCACATCTTGGGCACTAGCAACAATACGGCACTCTAGCCTCAAAAAAGTGGAACTCCGCAACTATATGGCACCTGCACTTATATAGAACCCTTCCCTATCCAGCACTGGCATGTATACTGAACCACCGCACCTATATAGCACAAACGCTCCAGGAAATGTGGCAAGATCGCACATCTTTGGCACTAGCAACAATACGGCAATATAGCCCCAAAAAACTAGAACCTCCGCAAGTGTATGGCACCTGCACTTATATAGAACCCTTCCCTATCCAGCACTGGCATGTATTTTGAATCACCGCAACGATCTGGAACCCACGCTCTAGGAAATGTGGCAGGATCGCATATTTTGGGCATAAGCACCAATATGGCAATATAGCCCCAAAAAAGTGGAACCTCCGCAACTATATGGCACCTGCACTTATATAGAACTCCTCCCTATCCAGCACTGGCATGTATACTGAACCACCGCACCTATACAGCATCCACGCTCCAGGAAATGTGGCAGGATCGCATATTTTGGGCATAAGCACCAATATGGCAATATAGCCCCAAAAAAGTGGAACCTCCGCAACTATATGGCACCTGCACTTATATAGAACCCTTCCCTATCCAGCACTGGCATGTATACTGAACCACCGCACCTATATAGCACCCACGCTCCAGGAAATGTGGCAGAATCGCAAATCTTGGGCATAAGCACCAATATGGCAATATAGCCCCAAAAAAGTGGAACCTCCGCAACTATATGGCTTCTGCACTTATATAGAACCCTTCCCTATCCAGCACTGGCATGTATACTGAACCACCGCACCTATATAGCATCCACGCTCCAGGAAATGTGGCAGGATCGCATATTTTGGTCATAAGCACCAATATGGCAATATTGCCCCAAAAAAGTGGAACCTCCGCAACTATATGGCACGTGCACTTATATAGAACCCGTCCCTATCCAGCACTGGCATGTATACTGAACCACCGCACCTATATAGCACCCACGCTCCAGGAAATGTGGCAGAATCGCAAATCTTGGGCATAAGCAACAATATGGCACTCTATCCCCAAAAAAGTGGAACCTCCGCAACTATATGGCACCTACACTTATATAGAACACCTCCCTATCCAGCACTGGCATGTATACTGAACTACCGCACCTATATAGCACCCACGCTCCAGGAAATGTGGCAGGATCGCATATTTTGGGAACTAGCAACAATATGGCACTCTAGCCCCAAAAAGTGGAACCTCCGCAATTATATGGCACCTGCACTTATATAGAAACCTTCCCTATACAGCACTTGCATGTATACTGAACCACCGCACCGATATAGCACCCACGCTCCAGAAAATGTGGCAGGATCGCACTTCTTGGGCACTAGCAACAATATGGCACTCTTTCCCCAAAAATGTGGAACCTCCGCAACTATATGGCACCTGCACTTATATAGAACACCTCCCTATCCAGCACTGGCATGTATACTGAACCACCGCACCTATATAGCACCCACGCTCTAGGAAATGTGGCAGGATCGCATATTTTGGGCATAAGCACCAATATTGCAATATAGTCCCAAAAAAGTGGAGCCTCCGCAACTATATGGCACCTGCACTTATATGGAACCCTTCCCTATCCAGCACTGGCATGTATACTGAACCACCGCACCTATATAGCACCCACGCTCTAGGAAATGTGGCAGGATCGCATATTTTGGGCACTAGCAACAATATGGCACTCTAGCCCCAAAAAAGTGGAACCTCCGCAATTATATGGCGCCCGCACTTATATAGAAACCTTCCCTATACAGCACTTGCATGTATACTGAACCACAGCACCTATATAGCACCCACGCTCCAGGAAATGTGGCAGGATCGCATATTTGGGCATAAGCACCAATATGGCAATATAGCCCCAAAAAAGTGGAGCCTCCGCAACTATATGGCACCTGCACTTATATAGAACACCTCCCTATCCAGCACTGGCATGTATACTGAACCACCGCACCTATATAGCACCCACGCTCCAGGAAATGTGGCAGGATCGCACATCTTGGGCACTAGCACCAATATGGCACTCTAGCCCCAAAAAAGTGGAACCTCCGCAACTATATGGCACCTGCACTTATATAGAACCCGTCCCTATCCAGCACTGGAATGTATACTGATCCACCGCACATATACAGCATCCACGCTCCAGGAAATGTGGCAGGATCGCATATTTTGGGCATAAGCACCAATATGGCAATATAGCCCCAAAAAAGTGGAACCTCCGCAACTATATGGCACCTGCGCTTATATAGAACCCTTCCCTATCCAGCGCTTTCATGTATACTGAACCACCGCACCTATATAGCACCCACGCTCCAGAAAATGTGGCAGGATCGCACTTCTTGGCCACTAGCAACAATATGGCACTCTATCCCCAAAAAAGTGGAACCTCCGCAACTATATGGCACCTGCACTTATATAGAACCCTTCCCTATCCAGCGCTGGCATGTATACTGAACCACCGCACCTATATAGCACCCACGCTCCAGGATATGTCGCAGGATCGCATATTTTGGGCATAAGCACCAATATTGCAATATAGTCCCAAAAAAGTGGAGCCTCCGCAACTATATGGCTTCTGCACTTATATAGAACCCTTCCCTATCCAGCACTGGCATGTATACTGAACCACCGCACCTATATAGCATCCACGCTCCAGGAAATGTGGCAGGATCGCACTTCTTGGGCACTAGGAACAATATGGTACTCTAGCCCCAAAAAAGTGGAACCTCCGCAACTATATGGCACCTGCACTTATATAGAAACCTTACCTATACAGAACTTGCATGTATACTGAACCACCGCACCTATATAGCACCCACGCTCCAGGAAATGTGGCAGGATCGCACTTCTTGGGCACTAGCAACAATATGGCACTCTATCCCCAAAAATGTGGAACCTCCGCAACTATATGGCACCTGCACTTGTATAGACCACCTCCCTATCCAGCACTGGCATGTATACTGAACCACCGCACCTATATAGCACCCACGCTCTAGGAAATGTGGCAGGATCGCATATTTTGGGCATAAGCACCAATATTGCAATATAGTCCCAAAAAAGTGGAGCCTCCGCAACTATATGGCTTCTGCACTTATATAGAACCCTTCCCTATCCAGCACTGGCATGTATACTGAACCACCGCACCTATATAGCATCCACGCTCCAGGAAATGTGGCAGGATCGCATATTTTGGTCATTAGCACCAATATGGCAATATTGCCCCAAAAAAGTGGAACCTCCGCAACTATATGGCACCTGCACTTATATAGAACCCTTCCCTATCCAGCACTGGCATGTATACTGAACCACCGCACCTATATAGCATCCACGCTCCAGGAAATGTGGCAGGATCGCATATTTTGGGCATAAGCACCAATATGGCAATATAGCCCCAAAAAAAGTGGAAGCTCCGCCACTATAAGGCACTTGCACTTATATAGAACCCTTCCCTATCCAGCACTGGCATGTATACTGAACCACCGCACCTATATAGCACCCACGCTCCAGGAAATGTGGTAGGAACGCACATCTTGGGCATAAGCACCAATATGGCAATATAGCCCTAAAAAAGTGGAACCTCCGAATTTATATGGCACTTGCACTTATATAGAAACCTTCCCTATACAGCACTTGCATGTATATTGAATCACCGCAACGATCTGGAACCCACGCTCTAGGAAATGTGGCAGGATCGCATATTTTGGGCATAAGCACCAATATTGCAATATAGCCCCAAAAAAGTGGAACCTCCGCAACTATATGGCACCTGCACTTATAAAGAACCCTTCCCTATCCAGCACTGGCATGTATACTGAACCACCGCACCTATATAGCACAAACGCTCCAGGAAATGTGGCAAGATCGCACATCTTTGGCACTAGCAACAATACGGCAATATAGCCCCAAAAAACTAGAACCTCCGCAAGTATATGGCACCTGCACTTATAAAGAACCCTTCCCTATCCAGCACTGGCATGTATACTGAACCGCCGCACCTATATAGCATCCACGCTCCAGGAAATGTGGCAGGATCGCATATTTTGGGCATAAGCAAAAATATTGCAATATAGCCCCAAAAAAGTGGAACCTCCGCAACTATATGGCACCTGCACTTATATAGAACCCTTCTCTATCCAGCACTGGCATGTATACTGAACCACCGCACCTATATAGCATCCACGCTCCAGGAAATGTGGCAGGAGCGCATATTTTGGGCATAAGCACCAATATGGCAATATAGCCCCAAAAAGTGGAACCTCCGCAACTATATGGCTTCTGCACTTATATAGAACCCTTCCCTATCCAGCACTGGCATGTATACTGAACCACTGCACCTATATAGCATCCACGCTCCAGGAAATGTGGCAGGATCGCATATTTTGGGCATAAGCACCAATATGGCAATATAACCCCAAAAAAGTGGAACCTCCGCAACTATATGGCACCTGCACTTATATAGAACCCTTCCCTATCCAGCACTGGCATGTATACTGAACCACCGCGCCTATATAGCCCCCACGCTCCAGGAAATGTGGCAGGATCGCACATCTTGGGCACTAGCACCAATATGGCACTCTAGCCCATAAAAAAGTGGAACCTCCGCCACTATATGGCACCTGCACTCATATAGAACCCTTCCCTATCCAGCACTGGCATGTATACTGAACCACCGCACCTATATAGCATCCACGCTCCAGGAAATGTGGCAGGATCGCATATTTTGGTCATAAGCACCAATATGGCAATAAAGCCCCAAAAAAGTGGAACCTCCGCAACTATATGGCACCTGCGCTTATATAGAACCCTTCCCTATCCAGCGCTTTCATGTATACTGAACCACCGCACCTATATAGCACCCACGCTCCAGAAAATGTGGCAGGATCGCACTTCTTGGCCACTAGCAACAATATGGCACTCTATCCCCAAAAAAGTGGAACCTCCGCAACTATATGGCACCTGCACTTATATAGAACCCTTCCCTATCCAGCGCTGGCATGTATACTGAACCACCGCACCTATATAGCACCCACGCTCCAGGATATGTCGCAGGATCGCACTTCTTGGGCACTAGGAACAATATGGTACTCTAGCCCCAAAAAAGTGGAACCTCCGCAACTATATGGCACCTGCACTTATATAGAAACCTTACCTATACAGAACTTGCATGTATACTGAACCACCGCACCTATATAGCACCCACGCTCCAGGAAATGTGGCAGAATCGCAAATCTTGGGCATAAGCACCAATATGGCAATATAGCCCCAAAAAAGTGGAACCTCCGCAACTATATGGCTTCTGCACTTATATAGAACCCTTCCCTATCCAGCACTGGCATGTATACTGAACCACCGCACCTATATAGCATCCACGCTCCAGGAAATGTGGCAGGATCGCATATTTTGGTCATAAGCACCAATATGGCAATATTGCCCCAAAAAAGTGGAACCTCCGCAACTATATGGCACGTGCACTTATATAGAACCCGTCCCTATCCAGCACTGGCATGTATACTGAACCACCGCACCTATATAGCACCCACGCTCCAGGAAATGTGGCAGAATCGCAAATCTTGGGCATAAGCAACAATATGGCACTCTATCCCCAAAAAAGTGGAACCTCCGCAACTATATGGCACCTACACTTATATAGAACACCTCCCTATCCAGCACTGGCATGTATACTGAACTACCGCACCTATATAGCACCCACGCTCCAGGAAATGTGGCAGGATCGCATATTTTGGGAACTAGCAACAATATGGCACTCTAGCCCCAAAAAAGTGGAACCTCCGCAATTATATGGCACCTGCACTTATATAGAAACCTTCCCTATACAGCACTTGCATGTATACTGAACCACCGCACCGATATAGCACCCACGCTCCAGAAAATGTGGCAGGATCGCACTTCTTGGGCACTAGCAACAATATGGCACTCTATCCCCAAAAATGTGGAACCTCCGCAACTATATGGCACCTGCACTTATATAGAACACCTCCCTATCCAGCACTGGCATGTATACTGAACCACCGCACCTATATAGCACCCACGCTCTAGGAAATGTGGCAGGATCGCATATTTTGGGCATAAGCACCAATATTGCAATATAGTCCCAAAAAAGTGGAGCCTCCGCAACTATATGGCACCTGCACTTATATGGAACCCTTCCCTATCCAGCACTGGCATGTATACTGAACCACCGCACCTATATAGCACCCACGCTCTAGGAAATGTGGCAGGATCGCATATTTTGGGCACTAGCAACAATATGGCACTCTAGCCCCAAAAAAGTGGAACCTCCGCAATTATATGGCGCCCGCACTTATATAGAAACCTTCCCTATACAGCACTTGCATGTATACTGAACCACAGCACCTATATAGCACCCACGCTCCAGGAAATGTGGCAAGATCGCATATTTTGGGCATAAGCACCAATATGGCAATATAGCCCCAAAAAAGTGGAGCCTCCGCAACTATATGGCACCTGCACTTATATAGAACACCTCCCTATCCAGCACTGGCATGTATACTGAACCACCGCACCTATATAGCACCCACGCTCCAGGAAATGTGGCAGGATCGCACATCTTGGGCACTAGCACCAATATGGCACTCTAGCCCCAAAAAAGTGGAACCTCCGCAACTATATGGCACCTGCACTTATATAGAACCCGTCCCTATCCAGCACTGGAATGTATACTGATCCACCGCACCTATACAGCATCCACGCTCCAGGAAATGTGGCAGGATCGCATATTTTGGGCATAAGCACCAATATGGCAATATAGCCCCAAAAAAGTGGAACCTCCGCAACTATATGGCACCTGCGCTTATATAGAACCCTTCCCTATCCAGCGCTTTCATGTATACTGAACCACCGCACCTATATAGCACCCACGCTCCAGAAAATGTGGCAGGATCGCACTTCTTGGCCACTAGCAACAATATGGCACTCTATCCCCAAAAAAGTGGAACCTCCGCAACTATATGGCACCTGCACTTATATAGAACCCTTCCCTATCCAGCGCTGGCATGTATACTGAACCACCGCACCTATATAGCACCCACGCTCCAGGATATGTCGCAGGATCGCACTTCTTGGGCACTAGGAACAATATGGTACTCTAGCCCCAAAAAAGTGGAACCTCCGCAACTATATGGCACCTGCACTTATATAGAAACCTAACCTATACAGAACTTGCATGTATACTGAACCACCGCACCTATATAGCACCCACGCTCCAGGAAATGTGGCAGGATCGCACTTCTTGGGCACTAGCAACAATATGGCACTCTATCCCCAAAAATGTGGAACCTCCGCAACTATATGGCACCTGCACTTGTATAGACCACCTCCCTATCCAGCACTGGCATGTATACTGAACCACCGCACCTATATAGCACCCACGCTCTAGGAAATGTGGCAGGATCGCATATTTTGGGCATAAGCACCAATATTGCAATATAGTCCCAAAAAAGTGGAGCCTCCGCAACTATATGGCTTCTGCACTTATATAGAACCCTTCCCTATCCAGCACTGGCATGTATACTGAACCACCGCACCTATATAGCATCCACGCTCCAGGAAATGTGGCAGGATCGCATATTTTGGTCATTAGCACCAATATGGCAATATTGCCCCAAAAAAGTGGAACCTCCGCAACTATATGGCACCTGCACTTATATAGAACCCTTCCCTATCCAGCACTGGCATGTATACTGAACCACCGCACCTATATAGCATCCACGCTCCAGGAAATGTGGCAGGATCGCATATTTTGGGCATAAGCACCAATATGGCAATATAGCCCCAAAAAAAGTGGAAGCTCCGCCACTATAAGGCACTTGCACTTATATAGAACCCTTCCCTATCCAGCACTGGCATGTATACTGAACCACCGCACCTATATAGCACCCACGCTCCAGGAAATGTGGTAGGAACGCACATCTTGGGCATAAGCACCAATATGGCAATATAGCCCTAAAAAAGTGGAACCTCCGAATTTATATGGCACTTGCACTTATATAGAAACCTTCCCTATACAGCACTTGCATGTATATTGAATCACCGCAACGATCTGGAACCCACGCTCTAGGAAATGTGGCAGGATCGCATATTTTGGGCATAAGCACCAATATTGCAATATAGCCCCAAAAAAGTGGAACCTCCGCAACTATATGGCACCTGCACTTATAAAGAACCCTTCCCTATCCAGCACTGGCATGTATACTGAACCACCGCACCTATATAGCACAAACGCTCCAGGAAATGTGGCAAGATCGCACATCTTTGGCACTAGCAACAATACGGCAATATAGCCCCAAAAAACTAGAACCTCCGCAAGTATATGGCACCTGCACTTATAAAGAACCCTTCCCTATCCAGCACTGGCATGTATACTGAACCGCCGCACCTATATAGCATCCACGCTCCAGGAAATGTGGCAGGATCGCATATTTTGGGCATAAGCAAAAATATTGCAATATAGCCCCAAAAAAGTGGAACCTCCGCAACTATATGGCACCTGCACTTATATAGAACCCTTCTCTATCCAGCACTGGCATGTATACTGAACCACCGCACCTATATAGCATCCACGCTCCAGGAAATGTGGCAGGAGCGCATATTTTGGGCATAAGCACCAATATGGCAATATAGCCCCAAAAAGTGGAACCTCCGCAACTATATGGCTTCTGCACTTATATAGAACCCTTCCCTATCCAGCACTGGCATGTATACTGAACCACTGCACCTATATAGCATCCACGCTCCAGGAAATGTGGCAGGATCGCATATTTTGGGCATAAGCACCAATATGGCAATATAACCCCAAAAAAGTGGAACCTCCGCAACTATATGGCACCTGCACTTATATAGAACCCTTCCCTATCCAGCACTGGCATGTATACTGAACCACCGCGCCTATATAGCCCCCACGCTCCAGGAAATGTGGCAGGATCGCACATCTTGGGCACTAGCACCAATATGGCACTCTAGCCCATAAAAAAGTGGAACCTCCGCCACTATATGGCACCTGCACTCATATAGAACCCTTCCCTATCCAGCACTGGCATGTATACTGAACCACCGCACCTATATAGCATCCACGCTCCAGGAAATGTGGCAGGATCGCATATTTTGGTCATAAGCACCAATATGGCAATAAAGCCCCAAAAAAGTGGAACCTCCGCAACTATATGGCACCTGCGCTTATATAGAACCCTTCCCTATCCAGCGCTTTCATGTATACTGAACCACCGCACCTATATAGCACCCACGCTCCAGAAAGTGTGGCAGGATCGCACTTCTTGGCCACTAGCAACAATATGGCACTCTATCCCCAAAAAAGTGGAACCTCCGCAACTATATGGCACCTGCACTTATATAGAACCCTTCCCTATCCAGCGCTGGCATGTATACTGAACCACCGCACCTATATAGCACCCACGCTCCAGGATATGTCGCAGGATCGCACTTCTTGGGCACTAGGAACAATATGGTACTCTAGCCCCAAAAAAGTGGAACCTCCGCAACTATATGGCACCTGCACTTATATAGAAACCTTACCTATACAGAACTTGCATGTATACTGAACCACTGCACCTATATAGCACCCACGCTCCAGAAAATGTGGCAGGATCGCACTTCTTGGGCACTAGCAACAATATGGCACTCTATCCCCAAAAAAGTGCAACCTCCGCAATTATATGGCGCCCGCACTTATATAGAAACCTTCCCTATACAGCACTTGCATGTATACTGAACCACCGCACCTATATAGCACCCACGCTCCAGGAAATGTGGCAGGATCGCATATTTTGGGCATAAGCACCAATATGGCAATATAGACCCAAAAAAGAGGAACCTCCGCAACTATATGGCACCTGCACTTATATAGAACCCTTCCCTATCCAGCACTGGCATGTATTCTGAGCCACCGCACCTATATAGCCCCCACGCTCCAGGAAATGTGGCAGGATCGCACATCTTGGGCACTAGCACCAATATGGCACTCTAGCCCATAAAAAAGTGGAACCTCCGCAACTATATGGCACCTGCACTCATATAGAACCCTTCCCTATCCAGCACTGGCATTTATACTGAACCACCGCACCTATATAGCACAAACGCTCCAGGAAATGTGGCAAGATCGCACATCTTTGGCACTAGCAACAATACGGCACTCTAGCCTCAAAAAAGTGGAACTCCGCAACTATATGGCACCTGCACTTATATAGAACCCTTCCCTATCCAGCACTGGCATGTATTTTGAATCACCGCAACGATCTGGAACCCACGCTCCAGGAAATGTGGCAGGATCGCATATTTTGGGCATAAGCACCAATATGGCAATATAACCCCAAAAAAGTGGAACCTCCGCAACTATATGGCACCTGCACTTATATAGAACCCTTCCCTATCCAGCACTGGCATGTATACTGAACCACCGCGCCTATATAGCCCCCACGCTCCAGGAAATGTGGCAGGATCGCACATCTTGGGCACTAGCACCAATATGGCACTCTAGCCCATAAAAAAGTGGAACCTCCGCCACTATATGGCACCTGCACTCATATAGAACCCTTCCCTATCCAGCACTGGCATGTATACTGAACCACCGCACCTATATAGCATCCACGCTCCAGGAAATGTGGCAGGATCGCACATCTTGGGCACTAGCACCAATATGGCACTCTAGCCCATAAAAAAGTGGAACCTCCGCCACTATATGGCACCTGCACTCATATAGAACCCTTCCCTATCCAGCACTGGCATGTATACTGAACCACCGCACCTATATAGCATCCACGCTCCAGGAAATGTGGCAGGATCGCATATTTTGGGCATAAGCAAAAATATTGCAATATAGCCCCAAAAAAGTGGAACCTCCGCAACTATATGGCACCTGCACTTATATAGAACCCTTCTCTATCCAGCACTGGCATGTATACTGAACCACCGCACCTATATAGCATCCACGCTCCAGGAAATGTGGCAGGAGCGCATATTTTGGGCATAAGCACCAATATGGCAATATAGCCCCAAAAAGTGGAACCTCCGCAACTATATGGCTTCTGCACTTATATAGAACCCTTCCCTATCCAGCACTGGCATGTATACTGAACCACTGCACCTATATAGCATCCACGCTCCAGGAAATGTGGCAGGATCGCATATTTTGGGCATAAGCACCAATATGGCAATATAACCCCAAAAAAGTGGAACCTCCGCAACTATATGGCACCTGCACTTATATAGAACCCTTCCCTATCCAGCACTGGCATGTATACTGAACCACCGCGCCTATATAGCCCCCACGCTCCAGGAAATGTGGCAGGATCGCACATCTTGGGCACTAGCACCAATATGGCACTCTAGCCCATAAAAAAGTGGAACCTCCGCCACTATATGGCACCTGCACTCATATAGAACCCTTCCCTATCCAGCACTGGCATGTATACTGAACCACCGCACCTATATAGCATCCACGCTCCAGGAAATGTGGCAGGATCGCATATTTTGGTCATAAGCACCAATATGGCAATAAAGCCCCAAAAAAGTGGAACCTCCGCAACTATATGGCACCTGCGCTTATATAGAACCCTTCCCTATCCAGCGCTTTCATGTATACTGAACCACCGCACCTATATAGCACCCACGCTCCAGAAAGTGTGGCAGGATCGCACTTCTTGGCCACTAGCAACAATATGGCACTCTATCCCCAAAAAAGTGGAACCTCCGCAACTATATGGCACCTGCACTTATATAGAACCCTTCCCTATCCAGCGCTGGCATGTATACTGAACCACCGCACCTATATAGCACCCACGCTCCAGGATATGTCGCAGGATCGCACTTCTTGGGCACTAGGAACAATATGGTACTCTAGCCCCAAAAAAGTGGAACCTCCGCAACTATATGGCACCTGCACTTATATAGAAACCTTACCTATACAGAACTTGCATGTATACTGAACCACTGCACCTATATAGCACCCACGCTCCAAAAAATGTGGCAGGATCGCACTTCTTGGGCACTAGCAACAATATGGCACTCTATCCCCAAAAAAGTGCAACCTCCGCAATTATATGGCGCCCGCACTTATATAGAAACCTTCCCTATACAGCACTTGCATGTATACTGAACCACCGCACCTATATAGCACCCACGCTCCAGGAAATGTGGCAGGATCGCATATTTTGGGCATAAGCACCAATATGGCAATATAGACCCAAAAAAGAGGAACCTCCGCAACTATATGGCACCTGCACTTATATAGAACCCTTCCCTATCCAGCACTGGCATGTATTCTGAGCCACCGCACCTATATAGCCCCCACGCTCCAGGAAATGTGGCAGGATCGCACTTCTTGGGCACTAGCACCAATATGGCACTCTAGCCCATAAAAAAGTGGAACCTCCGCAACTATATGGCACCTGCACTCATATAGAACCCTTCCCTATCCAGCACTGGCATTTATACTGAACCACCGCACCTATATAGCACAAACGCTCCAGGAAATGTGGCAAGATCGCACATCTTTGGCACTAGCAACAATACGGCACTCTAGCCTCAAAAAAGTGGAACTCCGCAACTATATGGCACCTGCACTTATATAGAACCCTTCCCTATCCAGCACTGGCATGTATTTTGAATCACCGCAACGATCTGGAACCCACGCTCCAGGAAATGTGGCAGGATCGCATATTTTGGGCATAAGCACCAATATGGCAATATAACCCCAAAAAAGTGGAACCTCCGCAACTATATGGCACCTGCACTTATATAGAACCCTTCCCTATCCAGCACTGGCATGTATACTGAACCACCGCGCCTATATAGCCCCCACGCTCCAGGAAATGTGGCAGGATCGCACATCTTGGGCACTAGCACCAATATGGCACTCTAGCCCATAAAAAAGTGGAACCTCCGCCACTATATGGCACCTGCACTCATATAGAACCCTTCCCTATCCAGCACTGGCATGTATACTGAACCACCGCACCTATATAGCATCCACGCTCCAGGAAATGTGGCAGGATCGCATATTTTGGTCATAAGCACCAATATGGCAATAAAGCCCCAAAAAAGTGGAACCTCCGCAACTATATGGCACCTGCGCTTATATAGAACCCTTCCCTATCCAGCGCTTTCATGTATACTGAACCACCGCACCTATATAGCACCCACGCTCCAGAAAATGTGGCAGGATCGCACTTCTTGGCCACTAGCAACAATATGGCACTCTATCCCCAAAAAAGTGGAGCCTCCGCAACTATATGGCTTCTGCACTTATATAGAACCCTTCCCTATCCAGCACTGGCATGTATACTGAACCACCGCACCTATATAGCATCCACGCTCCAGGAAATGTGGCAGGATCGCATATTTTGGGCATAAGCACCAATATGGCAATATAGCCCCAAAAAAAGTGGAAGCTCCGCCACTATAAGGCACTTGCACTTATATAGAACCCTTCCCTATCCAGCACTGGCATGTATATTGAACCACCGCACCTATATAGCACCCACGCTCCAGGAAATGTGGTAGGATCGCACATCTTGGGCATAAGCACCAATATGGCAATATAGCCCTAAAAAAGTGGAACCTCCGAATTTATATGGCACTTGCACTTATATAGAAACCTTCCCTATACAGCACTTGCATGTATATTGAATCACCGCAACGATCTGGAACCCACGCTCTAGGAAATGTGGCAGGATCGCATATTTTGGGCATAAGCACCAATATTGCAATATAGCCCCAAAAAAGTGGAACCTCCGCAACTATATGGCACCTGCACTTATAAAGAACCCTTCCCTATCCAGCACTGGCATGTATACTGAACCACCGCACCTATATAGCACAAACGCTCCAGGAAATGTGGCAAGATCGCACATCTTTGGCACTAGCAACAATACGGCAATATAGCCCCAAAAAACTAGAACCTCCGCAAGTATATGGCACCTGCACTTATATAGAACCCTTCTCTATCCAGCACTGGCATGTATACTGAACCGCCGCACCTATATAGCATCCACGCTCTAGGAAATGTGGCAGGATCGCATATTTTGGGCATAAGCACCAATATTGCAATATAGCCCCAAAAAAGTGGAACCTCCGCAACTATATGGCACCTGCACTTATATAGAACCCTTCTCTATCCAGCACTGGCATGTATACTGAACCACCGCACCTATATAGCATCCACGCTCCAGGAAATGTGGCAGGAGCGCATATTTTGGGCATAAGCACCAATATGGCAATATAGCCCCAAAAAGTGGAACCTCCGCAACTATATGGCTTCTGCACTTATATAGAACCCTTCCCTATCCAGCACTGGCATGTATACTGAACCACTGCACCTATATAGCATCCACGCTCCAGGAAATGTGGCAGGATCGCATATTTTGGGCATAAGCACCAATATGGCAATATAACCCCAAAAAAGTGGAACCTCCGCAACTATATGGCACCTGCACTTATATAGAACCCTTCCCTATCCAGCACCCACGCTCCAGGAAATGTGGCAGGATCGCATATTTTGGGCATAAGCACCAATATGGCAATATAGACCCAAAAAAGAGGAACCTCCGCAACTATATGGCACCTGCACTTATATAGAACCCTTCCCTATCCAGCACTGGCATGTATTCTGAGCCACCGCACCTATATAGCCCCCACGCTCCAGGAAATGTGGCAGGATCGCACATCTTGGGCACTAGCACCAATATGGCACTCTAGCCCATAAAAAAGTGGAACCTCCGCAACTATATTGCACCTGCACTCATATAGAACCCTTCCCTATCCAGCACTGGCATTTATACTGAACCACCTCACCTATATAGCACAAACGCTCCAGGAAATGTGGCAAGATCGCACATCTTTGGCACTAGCAACAATACGGCACTCTAGCCTCAAAAAAGTGGAACTCCGCAACTATATGGCACCTGCACTTATATAGAACCCTTCCCTATCCAGCACTGGCATGTATTTTGAATCACCGCAACGATCTGGAACCCACGCTCCAGGAAATGTGGCAGGATCGCATATTTTGGGCATAAGCACCAATATGGCAATATAACCCCAAAAAAGTGGAACCTCCGCAACTATATGGCACCTGCACTTATATAGAACCCTTCCCTATCCAGCACTGGCATGTATACTGAACCACCGCGCCTATATAGCCCCCACGCTCCAGGAAATGTGGCAGGATCGCACATCTTGGGCACTAGCACCAATATGGCACTCTAGCCCATAAAAAAAGTGGAACCTCCGCCACTATATGGCACCTGCACTCATATAGAACCCTTCCCTATCCAGCACTGGCATGTATACTGAACCACCGCACCTATATAGCATCCACGCTCCAGGAAATGTGGCAGGATCGCATATTTTGGTCATAAGCACCAATATGGCAATAAAGCCCCAAAAAAGTGGAACCTCCGCAACTAGATGGCACCTGCACTTATATAGAACCCGTCCCTATACATCACTTGCATGTATATTGAACCATCGTACCTATATAGCACCCACGCTCCAGGAAATGTGGCAGAATCGCAAATCTTGGGCATAAGCACCAATATGGCAATATAGCCCCAAAAAAGTGGAACCTCCGCAACTATATGGCTTCTGCACTTATATAGAACCCTTCCCTATCCAGCACTGGCATGTATACTGAACCACCGCACCTATATAGCATCCACGCTCCAGGAAATGTGGCAGGATCGCAAATCTTGGGCATAAGCACCAATATGGCAATATAGCCCCAAAAAAGTTTAACCTCCGCAACTATATGGCTTCTGCACTTATATAGCACCCTTCCCTATCCAGCACTGGCATGTATACTGAACCACCGCGCCTATATAGCCCCCACGCTCCAGGAAATGTGGCAGGATCGCACATCTTGGGCACTAGCACCAATATGGCACTCTAGCCCATAAAAAAGTGGAACATGGCAATATGGCAATATAGCCCCAAAAAGTGGAACCTCCGCAACTATATGGCTTCTGCACTTATATAGAACCCTTCCCTATCCAGCACTGGCATATATACTGAACCACTGCACCTATATAGCATCCACGCTCCAGGAAATGTGGCAGGATCGCATATTTTGGGCATAAGCACCAATATGGCAATATAACCCCAAAAAAGTGGAACCTCCGCAACTATATGGCACCTGCACTTATATAGAACCCTTCCCTATCCAGCACCCACGCTCCAGGAAATGTGGCATTATCGCATATTTTGGGCATAAGCACCAATATGGCAATATAGACCCAAAAAAGAGGAACCTCCGCAACTATATGGCACCTGCACTTATATAGAACCCTTCCCTATCCAGCACTGGCATGTATTCTGAGCCACCGCACCTATATAGCCCCCACGCTCCAGGAAATGTGGCAGGATCGCACATCTTGGGCACTAGCACCAATATGGCACTCTAGCCCATAAAAAAGTGGAACCTCCGCAACTATATGGCACCTGCACTCATATAGAACCCTTCCCTATCCAGCACTGGCATTTATACTGAACCACCGCACCTATATAGCACAAACGCTCCAGGAAATGTGGCAAGATCGCACATCTTTGGCACTAGCAACAATACGGCACTCTAGCCTCAAAAAAGTGGAACTCCGCAACTATATGGCACCTGCACTTATATAGAACCCTTCCCTATCCAGCACTGGCATGTATTTTGAATCACCGCAACGATCTGGAACCCACGCTCCAGGAAATGTGGCAGGATCGCATATTTTGGGCATAAGCACCAATATGGCAATATAACCCCAAAAAAGTGGAACCTCCGCAACTATATGGCACCTGCACTTATATAGAACCCTTCCCTATCCAGCACTGGCATGTATACTGAACCACCGCGCCTATATAGCCCCCACGCTCCAGGAAATGTGGCAGGATCGCACATCTTGGGCACTAGCACCAATATGGCACTCTAGCCCATAAAAAAAGTGGAACCTCCGCCACTATATGGCACCTGCACTCATATAGAACCCTTCCCTATCCAGCACTGGCATGTATTTTGAATCACCGCAACGATCTGGAACCCACGCTCCAGGAAATGTGGCAGGATCGCATATTTTGGGCATAAGCACCAATATGGCAATATAACCCCAAAAAAGTGGAACCTCCGCAACTATATGGCACCTGCACTTATATAGAACCCTTCCCTATCCAGCACTGGCATGTATACTGAACCACCGCGCCTATATAGCCCCCACGCTCCAGGAAATGTGGCAGGATCGCACATCTTGGGCACTAGCACCAATATGGCACTCTAGCCCATAAAAAAGTGGAACATGGCAATATGGCAATATAGCCCCAAAAAGTGGAACCTCCGCAACTATATGGCACCTGCACTTATATAGAACCCTTCCCTATCCAGCACTGGCATTTATACTGAACCACCGCACCTATATAGCACAAACGCTCCAGGAAATGTGGCAAGATCGCACATCTTTGGCACTAGCAACAATACGGCACTCTAGCCTCAAAAAAGTGGAACTCCGCAACTATATGGCACCTGCACTTATATAGAACCCTTCCCTATCCAGCACTGGCATGTATTTTGAATCACCGCAACGATCTGGAACCCACGCTCCAGGAAATGTGGCAGGATCGCATATTTTGGGCATAAGCACCAATATGGCAATATAACCCCAAAAAAGTGGAACCTCCGCAACTATATGGCACCTGCACTTATATAGAACCCTTCCCTATCCAGCACTGGCATGTATACTGAACCACCGCGCCTATATAGCCCCCACGCTCCAGGAAATGTGGCAGGATCGCACATCTTGGGCACTAGCACCAATATGGCACTCTAGCCCATAAAAAAGTGGAACATGGCAATATGGCAATATAGCCCCAAAAAGTGGAACCTCCGCAACTATATGGCTTCTGCACTTATATAGAACCCTTCCCTATCCAGCACTGGCATATATACTGAACCACTGCACCTATATAGCATCCACGCTCCAGGAAATGTGGCAGGATCGCATATTTTGGTCATAAGCACCAATATGGCAATAAAGCCCCAAAAAAGTGGAACCTCCGCAACTATATGGCACCTGCACTTATATAGAACCCGTCCCTATACAGCACTTGCATGTATATTGAATCACCGCACCTATATATCACCCACGCTCCAGGAAATGTGGCAAGATCGCACATCTTTGGCACTAGCAACAATACGGCACTCTAGCCTCAAAAAAGTGGAACTCCGCAACTATATGGCACCTGCACTTATATAGAACCCTTCCCTATCCAGCACTGGCATGTATTTTGAATCACTGCAACGATCTGGAACCCACGCTCTAGGAAATGTGGCAGGATCGCATATTTTGGGCATAAGCACCAATATGGCAATATAACCCCAAAAAAGTGGAACCTCCGCAACTATATGGCACCTGCATTTATAAAGAACCCATCCCTATCCAGCACTGGCATGTATACTGAACCACCGCACCTATATAGCATCCACGCTCCAGGAAATGTGACAGGATCGCATATTTTGGGCATAAGCACCAATATGGCAATATAGCCCCAAAAAAGTGGAACCTCCGCAACTATATGGCACCTGCACTTATATAGAACCCTTCCCTATCCAGCACTGGCATGTATACTGAACCACCGCACCTATATAGCACCCACGCTCCAGGAAATGTGGCAGAATCGCAAATCTTGGGCATAAGCACCAATATGGCAATATAGACCCAAAAAAGTGGAACCTCCGCAACTATATGGCGTCTGCACTTATATAGAACCCTTCCCTATCCAGCACTGGCATGTATACTGAACCACCGCACCTACATAGCATCCACGCTCCAGGAAATGTGGCAGGATCGCATATTTTGGGCATAAGCACCAATATGGCAATATAGCCCCAAAAAAGTGGAACCTCCGCAACTATATGGCACCTGCACTTATAAAGAACCCTTCCCTATCCAGCACTGGCATGTATACTGAACCACCGCGCTTATATAGCCCCCACGCTCCAGGAAATGTGGCAGGATCGCACATCTTGGGCATAAGCACCAATACGGCACTCTAGCCTCAAAAAAGTGGAACCTCCGCAACTATATGGCACTTGCACTTATATAGAACCCTTCCCTATCCAGCACTGGCATGTATACTGAACCACCGTACCTATATAGCACCCACGCTCCAGGAAATGTGGCAGAATCGCAAATCTTGGGCATAAGCACCAATATGGCAATATAGCCCCAAAAAAGTGGAACCTCCGCAACTATATGGCTTCTGTACTTATATAGAACCCTTCCCTATCCAGCACTGGCATGTATACTGAACCACCGCACCTATATAGCATCCACGCTCCAGGAAATGTGGCAGGATCGCAAATCTTGGGCATAAGCACCAATATGGCAATATAGCCCCAAAAAAGTTTAACCTCCGCAACTATATGGCTTCTGCACTTATATAGCACCCTTCCCTATCCAGCACTGGCATGTATACTGAACCACCGCGCCTATATAGCCCCCACGCTCCAGGAAATGTGGCAGGATCGCACATCTTGGGCACTAGCACCAATATGGCACTCTAGCCCCAAAAAAGTGGAACCTCCGCAACTATATGGCTTCTGCACTTATATAGAACCCTTCCCTATCCAGCACTGGCATGTATACTGAACCACCGCACCTATATAGCACCCACGCTCCAGGAAATGTGGCAGAATCGCAAATCTTGGGCATAAGCACCAATATGGCAATATAGCCCCAAAAAAGTGGAACCTCCGCAACTATATGGCACCTGCACTTATATAGAACCCTTCCCTATCCAGCACTGGCATGTATACTGAACCACCGCACCTATATAGCACCCACGCTCCAGGAAATGTGGCAGAATCGCAAATCTTGGGCATAAGCACCAATATGGCAATATAGCCCCAAAAAAGTGGAACCTCCGCAACTATATGGCTTCTGCACTTATATAGAACCCTTCCCTATCCAGCACTGGCATGTATACTGAACCACCGCACCTATATAGCATCCACGCTCCAGGAAATGTGGCAGGATCGCATATTTTGGTCATAAGCACCAATATGGCAATATTGCCCCAAAAAAGTGGAACCTCCGCAATTATATGGCACCTGCACTTATATAGAAACCTTCCCTATACAGCACTTGCATGTATACTGAACCACCGCACCTATATAGCACCCACGCTCCAGGAAATGTGGCAGAATCGCAAATCTTGGGCATAAGCACCAATATGGCAATATAGCCCCAAAAAGTGGAACCTCCGCAACTATATGGCACCTGCACTTATTTAGAACCCTTCCCTATCCAGCACTGGCATGTATACTGAACCACCGCACCTATATAGCACCCACGCTCCAGGAAATGTGGCAGAATCGCACTTCTTGGGCACTAGGAACAATATGGTACTCTAGCCCCAAAAAAGTGGAACCTCCGCAACTATATGGCACCTGCACTTATATAGAAACCTTACGTATACAGAACTTGCATGTATACTGAACCACCGCACCTATATAGCACCGACGCTCCAGGAAATGTGGCAGGATCGCATATTTTGGGCACTAGCAACAATATGGCACTCTAGCCCCAAAAAAGTGGAACCTCCGCAATTATATGGCACCTGCACTTATATAGAAACCTTCCCTATACAGCACTTGCATGTATACTGAACCACCGCACCTATATAGCACCCACGCTCCAGGAAATGTGGCAGGATCGCACTTCTTGGGCACGAGCAACAATATGGCACTCTATCCCCAAAAAAGTGGAACCTCCGCAACTATATGGCACCTACACTTATATAGAACACCTCCCTATCCTGCACTGGCATGTATACTGAACCACCGCACCTATATAGCACCCACGCTCCAGGAAATGTGGCAGGATCGCACTTCTTGGGCACTAGCAACAATATGGCACTCTATCCCCAAAAAAGTGGAACCTCCGCAACTATATGGCACCTACACTTATATAGAACCCTTCCCTATCCAGCACTGGCATGTATACTGAACCACCGCACCTATATAGCACCCACGCTCCAGGAAATGTGGCAGGATCGCACTTCTTGGGCACTAGCAACAATATGGCACTCTATCCCCAAAAATGTGGAACCTCCGCAACTATATGGCACCTGCACTTATATAGAACACCTCCCTATCCAGCACTGGCATGTATACTGAACCACCGCACCTATATAGCACCCAAGCTCCAGGAAATGTGGCAGGATCGCACTTCTTGGGCACTAGCAACAATATGGCACTCTATCCCCAAAAAAGTGGAACCTCCGCAACTATATGGCACCTGCACTTATATAGAACACCTCCCTATCCAGCACTGGTATGTATACTGAACCACCGCACTTATATAGCACCCACGCTCCAGGAAATGTGGCAGGATCGCACTTCTTGGGCACTAGCAACAATATGGCACTCTATCCCCAAAAATGTGGAACCTCCGCAACTATATGTCACCTACACTTATATAGAACACCTCCCTATCCTGCACTGGCATGTATACTGAACCACCGCACCTATATAGCACCCACGCTCCAGGAAATGTGGCAGGATCGCACTTCTTGGGCACTAGCAACAATATGGCACTCTATCCCCAAAAAAGTGGAACCTCCGCAACTATATGGCACCTACACTTATATGGAACCCTTCCCTATCCAGCACTGGCATGTATACTGAACCACCGCACCTATATAGCACCCACGCTCCAGGAAATGTTTCAGGATCGCACTTCTTGGGCACTAGCAACAATATGGCACTCTATCCCCAAAAATGTGGAACCTCCGCAACTATATGGCACCTGCACTTATATAGAACACCTCCCTATCCAGCACTGGCATGTATACTGAACCACCGCACCTATATAGCACCCACGCTCTAGGAAATGTGGCAGGATCGCACTTCTTGGGCACTAGCAACCATATGGCACTCTATCCCCAAAAAAGTAAAACCTCCGCAACTATATGGCACCGGCACTTGTATAGAACCCGTCCCTATCCAGCACTGGAATGTATACTTAACCACCGCACCTATACAGCATCCACGCTCCAGGAAATGTGGCAGGATCGCATATTTTGGGCATAAGCACCAATATGGCAATATAGCCCCAAAAAAGTGGAACTCCGCAACTATATGGCACCTGCACTTATATAGAACCCTTCCCTATCCAGCACTGGCATGTATACTGAACCACCGCACCTATATAGCACCCACGCTCCAGGAAATGTGGCAGGATCGCACTTCTTGGGCACTAGCAACAATATGGCACTCTATCCCCAAAAAAGTGGAACCTCCGCAACTATATGGCACCTACACTTATATAGAACACCTCCCTATCCTGCACTGGCATGTATACTGAACCACTGCACCTATATAGCACCCACGCTCCAGGAAATGTGGCAGGATCGCACTTCTTGGGCACTAGCAGCAATATGGCACTCTATCCCCAAAAAAGTGGAACCTCCGCAACTATATGGCACCTACACTTATATGGAACCCTTCCCTATCCAGCACTGGCATGTATACTGAACCACCGCACTTATATAGCACCCACGCTCCAGGAAATGTGGCAGGATCGCACTTCTTGGGCACTAGCAACAATATGGCACTCTATCCCCAAAAAAGTGGAACCTCCGCAACTATATGGCACCTACACTTATATAGAACACCTCCCTATCCTGCACTGGCATGTATACTGAACCACTGCACCTATATAGCACCCACGCTCCAGGAAATGTGGCAGGATCGCACTTCTTGGGCACTAGCAACAATATGGCACTCTATCCCCAAAAAAGTGGAACCTCCGCAACTATATGGCACCTACACTTATATAGAACACCTCCCTATCCTGCACTGGCATGTATACTGAACCACTGCACCTATATAGCACCCACGCTCCAGGAAATGTGGCAGGATCGCACTTCTTGGGCACTAGCAGAAATATGGCACTCTATCCCCAAAAAAGTGGAACCTCCGCAACTATATGGCACCTACACTTATATGGAACCCTTCCCTATCCAGCACTGGCATGTATACTGAACCACTGCACCTATATAGCACCCACGCTCCAGGAAATGTGGCAGGATCGCACTTCTTGGGCACTAGCAGCAATATGGCACTCTATCCCCAAAAAAGTGGAACCTCCGCAACTATATGGCACCTACACTTATATGGAACCCTTCCCTATCCAGCACTGGCATGTATACTGAACCACCGCACTTATATAGCACCCACGCTCCAGGAAATGTGGCAGGATCGCACTTCTTGGGCACTAGCAACAATATGGCACTCTATCCCCAAAAAAGTGGAACCTCCGCAACTATATGGCACCTGCACTTATATAGAACACCTCCCTATCCAGCACTGGCATGTATACTGAACCACCGCACCTATATAGCACCCACGCTCTAGGAAATGTGGCAGGATCGCATATTTTGGGCATAAGCACCAATATTGCAATATAGTCCCAAAAAAGTGGAACCTCCGCAACTATATGGCACCTGCACTTATATAGAACCCTTCCCTATCCAGCACTGGCATGTATACTGAACCACCGCACCTATATAGCACCCACGCTCCAGGAAATGTGGCAGGATCGCACTTCTTGGGCACTAGCAACAATATGGCACTCTATCCCCAAAAAAGTGGAACCTCCGCAACTATATGGCACCTGCACTTATATAGAACACCTCCCTATCCAGCACTGGCATGTATACTGAACCACCGCACCTATATAGCACCCACGCTCTAGGAAATGTGGCAGGATCGCATATTTTGGGCATAAGCACCAATATTGCAATATAGTCCCAAAAAAGTGGAACCTCCGCAACTATATGGCACCTGCACTTATATAGAACCCTTCCCTATCCAGCACTGGCATGTATACTGAACCACCGCACCTATATAGCACCCACGCTCCAGGAAATGTGGCAGGATCGCACTTCTTGGGCACTAGCAACAATATGGCACTCTATCCCCAAAAAAGTGGAACCTCCGCAACTATATGGCACCTACACTTATATAGAACACCTCCCTATCCTGCACTGGCATGTATACTGAACCACTGCACCTATATAGCACCCACGCTCCAGGAAATGTGGCAGGATCGCACTTCTTGGGCACTAGCAGCAATATGGCACTCTATCCCCAAAAAAGTGGAACCTCCGCAACTATATGGCACCTACACTTATATGGAACCCTTCCCTATCCAGCACTGGCATGTATACTGAACCACCGCACTTATATAGCACCCACGCTCCAGGAAATGTGGCAGGATCGCACTTCTTGGGCACTAGCAACAATATGGCACTCTATCCCCAAAAAAGTGGAACCTCCGCAACTATATGGCACCTGCACTTATATAGAACACCTCCCTATCCAGCACTGGCATGTATACTGAACCACCGCACCTATATAGCACCAACGCTCTAGGAAATGTGGCAGGATCGCATATTTTGGGCATAAGCACCAATATTGCAATATAGTCCCAAAAAAGTGGAACCTCCGCAACTATATGGCACCTGCACTTATATAGAACCCTTCCCTATCCAGCACTGGCATGTATACTGAACCACCGTACCTATACAGCATCCACGCTCCAGGAAATGTGGCAGGATCGCATATTTTGGGCATAAGCACCAATATGGCAATATAGCCCCAAAAAAGTGGAGCCTCCGCAACTATATGGCACCTGCACTTATATGGAACCCTTCCCTATCCAGCACTGGCATGTATACTGAACCACCGCACCTATATAGCACCCACGCTCCAGGAAATGTGGCAGGATCGCACTTCTTGGGCACTAGCAACAATATGGCACTCTAGCCCCAAAAAAGTGGAACCTCCGCAATTATATGGCACCTGCACTTATATAGAAACCTTCCCTATACAGCACTTGCATGTATACTGAACCACCGCACCTATATAGCACCCACGCTCCAGGAAATGTGGCAGGATCGCACTTCTTGGGCACTAGCAACAATATGGCACTCTATCCCCAAAAAAGTGGAACCTCCGCAACTATATGGCACCTACACTTATATAGAACACCTCCCTATACAGCACTTGCATGTATACTGAACCACCGCACCTATATAGCACCCACGCTCCAGGAAATGTGGCAGGATCGCACATCTTGGGCACTAGCCCCAATATGGCACTCTAGCCCCAAAAAAGTGGAACCTCCGCAACTATATGGCACCGGCACTTGTATAGAACCCGTCCCTATCCAGCACTGGAATGTATACTGAACCACCGCACCTATACAGCATCCACGCTATAGGAAATGTGGCAGGATCGCATATTTTGGTCATAAGCACCAATATGGCACTCTATCCCTAAAAATGTGGAACCTCCGCAACTATATGGCACCTGCACTTATATAGAACACCTCCCTATCCAGCACTGGCATGTATACTGAACCACCGCACCTATATAGCACCCACGCTCTAGGAAATGTGGCAGGATCGCATATTTTGGGCATAAGCACCAATATTGCAATATAGTCCCAAAAAAGTGGAACCTCCGCAACTATATGGCACCTGCACTTATATAGAACCCTTCCCTATCCAGCACTGGCATGTATACTGAACCACCGTACCTATACAGCATCCACGCTCCAGGAAATGTGGCAGGATCGCATATTTTGGGCATAAGCACCAATATGGCAATATAGCCCCAAAAAAGTGGAGCCTCCGCAACTATATGGCACCTGCACTTATATGGAACCCTTCCCTATCCAGCACTGGCATGTATACTGAACCACCGCACCTATATAGCACCCACGATCCAGGAAATGTGGCAGGATCGCACTTCTTGGGCACTAGCAACAATATGGCACTCTAGCCCCAAAAAAGTGGAACCTCCGCAACTATATGGCACCTGCACTTATATAGAACCCGTCCCTATACAGCACTTGCATGTATATTGAATCACCGCACCTATATATCACCCAGGCTCCAGGAAATGTGGCAAGATCGCACATCTTGGGCACTAGCAACAATACGGCACTCTAGCCTCAAAAAAGTGGAACTCCGCAACTATATGGCACCTGCACTTATATAGAACCCTTCCCTATCCAGCACTGGCACGTATACTGAACCACCGCACCTATATAGCACAAACGCTCCAGGAAATGTGGCAAGATCGCACATCTTTGGCACTAGCAACAATACGGCAATATAGCCCCAAAAAACTAGAACCTCCGCAAGTGTATGGCACCTGCACTTATATAGAACCCTTCCCTATCCAGCACTGGCATGTATACTGAACCACCGCACCTATATAGCACCCACGCTCCAGGAAATGTGGCAGGATCGCACTTCTTGGGCACTAGCAACAATATGGCACTCTAGCCCCAAAAAAGTGGAACCTCCGCAATTATATGGCACCTGCACTTATATAGAAACCTTCCCTATACAGCACTTGCATGTATACTGAACCACCGCACCTATATAGCACCCACGCTCCAGGAAATGTCAGAATCGCAAATCTTGGGCATAAGCACCAATATGGCAATATAGCCCCAAAAAAGTGGAACCTCCGCAACTATATGGCTTCTGCACTTATATAGAACCCTTCCCTATCCAGCACTGGCATGTATACTGAACCACCGTACCTATACAGCATCCACGCTCCAGGAAATGTGGCAGGATCGCATATTTTGGGCATAAGCACCAATATGGCAATATAGCCCCAAAAAAGTGGAGCCTCCGCAACTATATGGCACCTGCACTTATATGGAACCCTTCCCTATCCAGCACTGGCATGTATACTGAACCACCGCACCTATATAGCACCCACGATCCAGGAAATGTGGCAGGATCGCACTTCTTGGGCACTAGCAACAATATGGCACTCTAGCCCCAAAAAAGTGGAACCTCCACAACTATATGGCACCTGCACTTATATAGAACCCTTCCCTATCCAGCACTGGCATGTATACTGAACCACCGTACCTATACAGCATCCACGCTCCAGGAAATGTGGCAGGATCGCATATTTTGGGCATAAGCACCAATATGGCAATATAGCCCCAAAAAAGTGGAGCCTCCGCAACTATATGGCACCTGCACTTATATGGAACCCTTCCCTATCCAGCACTGGCATGTATACTGAACCACCGCACCTATATAGCACCCACGATCCAGGAAATGTGGCAGGATCGCACTTCTTGGGCACTAGCAACAATATGGCACTCTAGCCCCAAAAAAGTGGAACCTCCGCAATTATATGGCACCTGCACTTATATAGAAACCTTCCCTATACAGCACTTGCATGTATACTGAACCACCGCACCGATATAGCACCCACGCTCCAGAAAATGTGGCAGGATCGCACTTCTTGGGCACTAGCAACAATATGGCACTCTATCCCCAAAAATGTGGAACCTCCGCAATTATATGGCACCTGCACTTATATAGAACCCATCCCTATCCAGCACTGGCATGTATACTGAACCACCGCACCTATATAGCACCCACGCTCCAGGAAATGTCAGAATCGCAAATCTTGGGCATAAGCACCAATATGGCAATATAGCCCCAAAAAAGTGGAACCTCCGCAACTATATGGCTTCTGCACTTATATAGAACCCTTCCCTATCCAGCACTGGCATGTATACTGAACCACCGCACCTATATAGCATCCACGCTCCAGGAAATGTGGCAGGATCGCATATTTTGGTCATAAGCACCAATATGGCAATATTGCCCCAAAAAAGTGGAACCTCCGCAACTATATGGCACGTGCACTTATATAGAACCCTTCCCTATCCAGCACTGGCATGTATACTGAACCACCGCACCTATATAGCACCCACGCTACAGGAAATGTGGCAGAATCGCAAATCTTGGGCATAAGCAACAATATGGCACTCTATCCCCAAAAAAGTGGAACCTCCGCAACTATATGGCACCTACACTTATATAGAACACCTCCCTATCCAGCACTGGCTTGTATACTGAACTACCGCACCTATATAGCACCCACGCTCCAGGAAATGTGGCAGGATCGCATATTTTGGGAACTAGCAACAATATGGCACTCTAGCCCCAAAAAAGTGGAACCTCCGCAATTATATGGCACCTGCACTTATATAGAAACCTTCCCTATACAGCACTTGCATGTATACTGAACCACCGCACCGATATAGCATCCACGCTCCAGGAAATGTGGCAGGATCGCATATTTTGGGCATAAGCACCAATATGGCAATATAGCCCCAAAAAAGTGGAGCCTCCGCAACTATATGGCACCTGCACTTATATGGAACCCTTCCCTATCCAGCACTGGCATGTATACTGAACCACCGCACCTATATAGCACCCACGCTCCAGGAAATGTGGCAGGATCGCACTTCTTGGGCACTAGCAACAATATGGCACTCTAGCCCCAAAAAAGTGGAACCTCCGCAATTATATGGCACCTGCACTTATATAGAAACCTTCCCTATACAGCACTTGCATGTATACTGAACCACCGCACCTATATAGCACCCACGCTCCAGGAAATGTGGCAGGATCGCACTTCTTGGGCACTAGCAACAATATGGCACTCTATCCCCAAAAAAGTGGAACCTCCGCAACTATATGGCACCTACACTTATATAGAACACCTCCCTATACAGCACTTGCATGTATACTGAACCACCGCACCTATATAGCACCCACGCTCCAGGAAATGTGGCAGGATCGCACATCTTGGGCACTAGCCCCAATATGGCACTCTAGCCCCAAAAAAGTGGAACCTCCGCAACTATATGGCACCGGCACTTGTATAGAACCCGTCCCTATCCAGCACTGGAATGTATACTGAACCACCGCACCTATACAGCATCCACGCTATAGGAAATGTGGCAGGATCGCATATTTTGGTCATAAGCACCAATATGGCACTCTATCCCTAAAAATGTGGAACCTCCGCAACTATATGGCACCTGCACTTATATAGAACACCTCCCTATCCAGCACTGGCATGTATACTGAACCACCGCACCTATATAGCACCCACGCTCTAGGAAATGTGGCAGGATCGCATATTTTGGGCATAAGCACCAATATTGCAATATAGTCCCAAAAAAGTGGAACCTCCGCAACTATATGGCACCTGCACTTATATAGAACCCTTCCCTATCCAGCACTGGCATGTATACTGAACCACCGTACCTATACAGCATCCACGCTCCAGGAAATGTGGCAGGATCGCATATTTTGGGCATAAGCACCAATATGGCAATATAGCCCCAAAAAAGTGGAGCCTCCGCAACTATATGGCACCTGCACTTATATGGAACCCTTCCCTATCCAGCACTGGCATGTATACTGAACCACCGCACCTATATAGCACCCACGATCCAGGAAATGTGGCAGGATCGCACTTCTTGGGCACTAGCAACAATATGGCACTCTAGCCCCAAAAAAGTGGAACCTCCGCAACTATATGGCACCTGCACTTATATAGAACCCGTCCCTATACAGCACTTGCATGTATATTGAATCACCGCACCTATATATCACCCAGGCTCCAGGAAATGTGGCAAGATCGCACATCTTGGGCACTAGCAACAATACGGCACTCAAGCCTCAAAAAAGTGGAACTCCGCAACTATATGGCACCTGCACTTATATAGAACCCTTCCCTATCCAGCACTGGCATGTATACTGAACCACCGCACCTATATAGCACCCACGCTCCAGGAAATGTCAGAATCGCAAATCTTGGGCATAAGCACCAATATGGCAATATAGCCCCAAAAAAGTGGAACCTCCGCAACTATATGGCTTCTGCACTTATATAGAACCCTTCCCTATCCAGCACTGGCATGTATACTGAACCACCGCACCTATATAGCATCCACGCTCCAGGAAATGTGGCAGGATCGCATATTTTGGTCATAAGCACCAATATGGCAATATTGCCCCAAAAAAGTGGAACCTCCGCAACTATATGGCACGTGCACTTATATAGAACCCTTCCCTATCCAGCACTGGCATGTATACTGAACCACCGCACCTATATAGCACCCACGCTACAGGAAATGTGGCAGAATCGCAAATCTTGGGCATAAGCAACAATATGGCACTCTATCCCCAAAAAAGTGGAACCTCCGCAACTATATGGCACCTACACTTATATAGAACACCTCCCTATCCAGCACTGGCTTGTATACTGAACTACCGCACCTATATAGCACCCACGCTCCAGGAAATGTGGCAGGATCGCATATTTTGGGCACTAGCAACAATATGGCACTCTAGCCCCAAAAAAGTGGAACCTCCGCAACTATATGGCACCTGCACTTATATAGAACCCGTCCCTATACAGCACTTGCATGTATATTGAATCACCGCACCTATATATCACCCAGGCTCCAGGAAATGTGGCAAGATCGCACATCTTTGGCACTAGCAACAATACGGCAATATAGCCCCAAAAAACTAGAACCTCCGCAAGTGTATGGCACCTGCACTTATATAGAACCCTTCCCTATCCAGCACTGGCATGTATTTTGAATCACCGCAACGATCTGGAACCCACGCTCTAGGAAATGTGGCAGGATCGCATATTTTGGGCATAAGCACCAATATGGCAATATAGCCCCAAAAAAGTGGAACCTCCGCAACTATATGGCACCTGCACTTATATAGAACTCCTCCCTATCCAGCACTGGCATGTATACTGAACCACCGCACCTATACAGCATCCACGCTCCAGGAAATGTGGCAGGATCGCATATTTTGGGCATAAGCACCAATATGGCAATATAGCCCCAAAAAAGTGGAACCTCCGCAACTATATGGCACCTGCACTTATATAGAACCCTTCCCTATCCAGCACTGGCATGTATACTGAACCACCGCACCTATATAGCACCCACGCTCCAGGAAATGTCAGAATCGCAAATCTTGGGCATAAGCACCAATATGGCAATATAGCCCCAAAAAAGTGGAACCTCCGCAACTATATGGCTTCTGCACTTATATAGAACCCTTCCCTATCCAGCACTGGCATGTATACTGAACCACCGCACCTATATAGCATCCACGCTCCAGGAAATGTGGCAGGATCGCATATTTTGGTCATAAGCACCAATATGGCAATATTGCCCCAAAAAAGTGGAACCTCCGCAACTATATGGCACGTGCACTTATATAGAACCCTTCCCTATCCAGCACTGGCATGTATACTGAACCACCGCACCTATATAGCACCCACGCTACAGGAAATGTGGCAGAATCGCAAATCTTGGGCATAAGCAACAATATGGCACTCTATCCCCAAAAAAGTGGAACCTCCGCAACTATATGGCACCTACACTTATATAGAACACCTCCCTATCCAGCACTGGCTTGTATACTGAACTACCGCACCTATATAGCACCCACGCTCCAGGAAATGTGGCAGGATCGCATATTTTGGGAACTAGCAACAATATGGCACTCTAGCCCCAAAAAAGTGGAACCTCCGCAATTATATGGCACCTGCACTTATATAGAAACCTTCCCTATACAGCACTTGCATGTATACTGAACCACCGCACCGATATAGCACCCACGCTCCAGAAAATGTGGCAGGATCGCACTTCTTGGGCACTAGCAACAATATGGCACTCTATCCCCAAAAATGTGGAACCTCCGCAACTATATGGCCCCTGCACTTATATAGAACACCTCCCTATCCAGCACTGGCATGTATACTGAACCACCGCACCTATATAGCACCCACGCTCTAGGAAATGTGGCAGGATCGCATATTTTGGGCATAAGCACCAATATTGCAATATAGTCCCAAAAAAGTGGAGCCTCCGCAACTATATGGCACCTGCACTTATATGGAACCCTTCCCTATCCAGCACTGGCATGTATACTGAACCACCGCACCTATATAGCACCCACGCTCTAGGAAATGTGGCAGGATCGCATATTTTGGGCACTAGCAACAATATGGCACTCTAGCCCCAAAAAAGTGGAACCTCCGCAATTATATGGCGCCCGCACTTATATAGAAACCTTCCCTATACAGCACTTGCATGTATACTGAACCACAGCACCTATATAGCACCCACGCTCCAGGAAATGTGGCAGGATCGCATATTTTGGGCATAAGCACCAATATGGCAATATAGCCCCAAAAAAGTGGAGCCTCCGCAACTATATGGCACCTGCACTTATATAGAACACCTCCCTATCCAGCACTGGCATGTATACTGAACCACCGCACCTATATAGCACCCACGCTCCAGGAAATGTGGCAGGATCGCACATCTTGGGCACTAGCACCAATATGGCACTCTAGCCCCAAAAAAGTGGAACCTCCGCAACTATATGGCACCTGCACTTATATAGAACCCGTCCCTATCCAGCACTGGAATGTATACTGATCCACCGCACCTATACAGCATCCACGCTCCAGGAAATGTGGCAGGATCGCATATTTTGGGCATAAGCACCAATATGGCAATATAGCCCCAAAAAAGTGGAACCTCCGCAACTATATGGCACCTGCGCTTATATAGAACCCTTCCCTATCCAGCGCTTTCATGTATACTGAACCACCGCACCTATATAGCACCCACGCTCCAGAAAATGTGGCAGGATCGCACTTCTTGGCCACTAGCAACAATATGGCACTCTATCCCCAAAAAAGTGGAACCTCCGCAACTATATGGCACCTGCACTTATATAGAACCCTTCCCTATCCAGCGCTGGCATGTATACTGAACCACCGCACCTATATAGCACCCACGCTCCAGGATATGTCGCAGGATCGCACTTCTTGGGCACTAGGAACAATATGGTACTCTAGCCCCAAAAAAGTGGAACCTCCGCAACTATATGGCACCTGCACTTATATAGAAACCTTACCTATACAGAACTTGCATGTATACTGAACCACCGCACCTATATAGCACCCACGCTCCAGGAAATGTGGCAGGATCGCACTTCTTGGGCACTAGCAACAATATGGCACTCTATCCCCAAAAATGTGGAACCTCCGCAACTATATGGCACCTGCACTTGTATAGACCACCTCCCTATCCAGCACTGGCATGTATACTGAACCACCGCACCTATATAGCACCCACGCTCTAGGAAATGTGGCAGGATCGCATATTTTGGGCATAAGCACCAATATTGCAATATAGTCCCAAAAAAGTGGAGCCTCCGCAACTATATGGCTTCTGCACTTATATAGAACCCTTCCCTATCCAGCACTGGCATGTATACTGAACCACCGCACCTATATAGCATCCACGCTCCAGAAATTGTGGCAGGATCGCATATTTTGGTCATTAGCACCAATATGGCAATATTGCCCCAAAAAAGTGGAACCTCCGCAACTATATGGCACCTGCACTTATATAGAACCCTTCCCTATCCAGCACTGGCATGTATACTGAACCACCGCACCTATATAGCATCCACGCTCCAGAAATTGTGGCAGGATCGCATATTTTGGTCATTAGCACCAATATGGCAATATAGCCCTAAAAAAGTGGAACCTCCGAATTTATATGGCACTTGCACTTATATAGAAACCTTCCCTATACAGCACTTGCATGTATATTGAATCACCGCAACGATCTGGAACCCACGCTCTAGAAAATGTGGCAGGATCGCATATTTTGGGCATAAGCACCAATATTGCAATATAGCCCCAAAAAAGTGGAACCTCCGCAACTATATGGCACCTGCACTTATAAAGAACCCTTCCCTATCCAGCACTGGCATGTATACTGAACCACCGCACCTATATAGCACAAACGCTCCAGGAAATGTGGCAAGATCGCACATCTTTGGCACTAGCAACAATACGGCAATATAGCCCCAAAAAACTAGAACCTCCGCAAGTATATGGCACCTGCACTTATAAAGAACCCTTCCCTATCCAGCACTGGCATGTATACTGAACCGCCGCACCTATATAGCATCCACGCTCCAGGAAATGTGGCAGGATCGCATATTTTGGGCATAAGCACCAATATTGCAATATAGCCCCAAAAAAGTGGAACCTCCGCAACTATATGGCACCTGCACTTATATAGAACCCTTCTCTATCCAGCACTGGCATGTATACTGAACCACCGCACCTATATAGCATCCACGCTCCAGGAAATGTGGCAGGAGCGCATATTTTGGGCATAAGCACCAATATGGCAATATAGCCCCAAAAAGTGGAACCTCCGCAACTATATGGCTTCTGCACTTATATAGAACCCTTCCCTATCCAGCACTGGCATGTATACTGAACCACTGCACCTATATAGCATCCACGCTCCAGGAAATGTGGCAGGATCGCATATTTTGGGCATAAGCACCAATATGGCAATATAACCCCAAAAAAGTGGAACCTCCGCAACTATATGGCACCTGCACTTATATAGAACCGTTCCCTATCCAGCACCCACGCTCCAGGAAATGTGGCAGGATCGCATATTTTGGGCATAAGCACCAATATGGCAAAATAGACCCAAAAAAGAGGAACCTCCGCAACTATATGGCACCTGCACTTATATAGAACCCTTCCCTATCCAGCACTGGCATGTATTCTGAGCCACCGCACCTATATAGCCCCCACGCTCCAGGAAATGTGGCAGGATCGCACATCTTGGGCACTAGCACCAATATGGCACTCTAGCCCATAAAAAAGTGGAACCTCCGCAACTATATGGCACCTGCACTCATATAGAACCCTTCCCTATCCAGCACTGGCATTTATACTGAACCACCGCACCTATATAGCACAAACGCTCCAGGAAATGTGGCAAGATCGCACATCTTTGGCACTAGCAACAATACGGCACTCTAGCCTCAAAAAAGTGGAACTCCGCAACTATATGGCACCTGCACTTATATAGAACCCTTCCCTATCCAGCACTGGCATGTATTTTGAATCACCGCAACGATCTGGAACCCACGCACCAGGAAATGTGGCAGGATCGCATATTTTGAGCATAAGCACCAATATGGCAATATAACCCCAAAAAAGTGGAACCTCCGCAACTATATGGCACCTGCACTTATATAGAACCCTTCCCTATCCAGCACTGGCATGTATACTGAACCACCGCGCCTATATAGCCCCCACGCTCCAGGAAATGTGGCAGGATCGCACATCTGGGGCACTAGCACCAATATGGCACTCTAGCCCATAAAAAAGTGGAACCTCCGCCACTATATGGCACCTGCACTCATATAGAACCCTTCCCTATCCAGCACTGGCATGTATACTGAACCACCGCACCTATATAGCATCCACGCTCCAGGAAATGTGGCAGGATCGCATATTTTGGTCATAAGCACCAATATGGCAATAAAGCCCCAAAAAAGTGGAACCTCCGCAACTATATGGCACCTGCGCTTATATAGAACCCTTCCCTATCCAGCGCTTTCATGTATACTGAACCACCGCACCTATATAGCACCCACGCTCCAGAAAATGTGGCAGGATCGCACTTCTTGGCCACTAGCAACAATATGGCACTCTATCCCCAAAAAAGTGGAACCTCCGCAACTATATGGCACCTGCACTTATATAGAACCCTTCCCTATCCAGCGCTGGCATGTATACTGAACCACCGCACCTATATAGCACCCACGCTCCAGGATATGTCGCAGGATCGCACTTCTTGGGCACTAGGAACAATATGGTACTCTAGCCCCAAAAAAGTGGAACCTCCGCAACTATATGGCACCTGCACTTATATAGAAACCTTACCTATACAGAACTTGCATGTATACTGAACCACTGCACCTATATAGCACCCACGCTCCAGGAAATGTGGCAGGATCGCACTTCTTGGGCACTAGCAACAATATGGCACTCTATCCCCAAAAATGTGGAACCTCCGCAACTATATGGCACCTGCACTTGTATAGACCACCTCCCTATCCAGCACTGGCATGTATACTGAACCACCGCACCTATATAGCATCCACGCTCCAGGAAATGTGGCAGGATCGCATATTTTGGGCATAAGCGCCAATATTGCAATATAGTCCCAAAAAAGTGGAGCCTCCGCAACTATATGGCTTCTGCACTTATATAGAACCCTTCCCTATCCAGCACTGGCATGTATACTGAACCACCGCACCTATATAGCATCCACGCTCCAGGAAATGTGGCAGGATCGCATATTGTGGGCATAAGCACCAATATGGCAATATAGCCCCAAAAAAAGTGGAAGCTCCGCCACTATAAGGCACTTGCACTTATATAGAACCCTTCCCTATCCAGCACTGGCATGTATATTGAACCACCGCACCTATATAGCACCCACGCTCCAGGAAATGTGGTAGGATCGCACATCTTGGGCATAAGCACCAATATGGCAATATAGCCCTAAAAAACTGGAACCTCCGAATTTATATGGCACTTGCACTTATATAGAAACCTTCCCTATACAGCACTTGCATGTATATTGAATCACCGCAACGATCTGGAACCCACGCTCTAGGAAATGTGGCAGGATCGCATATTTTGGGCATAAGCACCAATATTGCAATATAGCCCCAAAAAAGTGGAACCTCCGCAACTATATGGCACCTGCACTTATAAAGAACCCTTCCCTATCCAGCACTGGCATGTATACTGAACCACCGCACCTATATAGCACAAACGCTCCAGGAAATGTGGCAAGATCGCACATCTTTGGCACTAGCAACAATACGGCAATATAGCCCCAAAAAACTAGAACCTCCGCAAGTATATGGCACCTGCACTTATAAAGAACCCTTCCCTATCCAGCACTGGCATGTATACTGAACCGCCGCACCTATATAGCATCCACGCTCTAGGAAATGTGGCAGGATCGCATATTTTGGGCATAAGCACCAATATTGCAATATAGCCCCAAAAAAGTGGAACCTCCGCAACTATATGGCACCTGCACTTATATAGAACCCTTCTCTATCCAGCACTGGCATGTATACTGAACCACCGCACCTATATAGCATCCACGCTCCAGGAAATGTGGCAGGAGCGCATATTTTGGGCATAAGCAACAATATGGCAATATAGCCCCAAAAAAGTGGAACCTCCGCAACTATATGGCACCTGCACTTATATAGAACCGTTCCCTATCCAGCACCCACGCTCCAGGAAATGTGGCAGGATCGCATATTTTGGGCATAAGCACCAATATGGCAATATAGACCCAAAAAAGAGGAACCTCCGCAACTATATGGCACCTGCACTTATATAGAACCCTTCCCTATCCAGCACTGGCATGTATACTGAACCACCGCACCTATATAGCACCCACGCTACAGGATATGTGGCAGAATCGCAAATCTTGGGCATAAGCAACAATATGGCACTCTATCCCCAAAAAAGTGGAACCTCCGCAACTATATGGCACCTACACTTATATAGAACACCTCCCTATCCAGCACTGGCTTGTATACTGAACTACCGCACCTATATAGCACCCACGCTCCAGGAAATGTGGCAGGATCGCATATTTTGGGAACTAGCAACAATATGGCACTCTAGCCCCAAAAAAGTGGAACCTCCGCAATTATATGGCACCTGCACTTATATAGAAACCTTCCCTATACAGCACTTGCATGTATACTGAACCACCGCACCGATATAGCACCCACGCTCCAGAAAATGTGGCAGGATCGCACTTCTTGGGCACTAGCAACAATATGGCACTCTATCCCCAAAAATGTGGAACCTCCGCAACTATATGGCACCTGCACTTATATAGAACACCTCCCTATCCAGCACTGGCATGTATACTGAACCACCGCACCTATATAGCACCCACGCTCTAGGAAATGTGGCAGGATCGCATATTTTGGGCATAAGCACCAATATTGCAATATAGTCCCAAAAAAGTGGAGCCTCCGCAACTATATGGCACCTGCACTTATATGGAACCCTTCCCTATCCAGCACTGGCATGTATACTGAACCACCGCACCTATATAGCACCCACGCTACAGGATATGTGGCAGGATCGCACTTCTTGGGCACTAGCAACAATATGGCACTCTAGCCCCAAAAAAGTGGAACCTCCGCAATTATATGGCACCTGCACTTATATAGAAACCTTCCCTATACAGCACTTGCATGTATACTGAACCACCGCACCGATATAGCACCCACGCTCCAGAAAATGTGGCAGGATCGCACTTCTTGGGCACTAGCAACAATATGGCACTCTATCCCCAAAAATGTGGAACCTCCGCAACTATATGGCACCTGCACTTATATAGAACCCTTCCCTATCCAGCACTGGCATGTATACTGAACCACCGTACCTATACAGCATCCACGCTCCAGGAAATGTGGCAGGATCGCATATTTTGGGCATAAGCACCAATATGGCAATATAGCCCCAAAAAAGTGGAGCCTCCGCAACTATATGGCACCTGCACTTATATGGAACCCTTCCCTATCCAGCACTGGCATGTATACTGAACCACCGCACCTATATAGCACAAACGCTCCAGGAAATGTGGCAAGATCGCACATCTTTGGCACTAGCAACAATACGGCAATATAGCCCCAAAAAACTAGAACCTCCGCAAGTATATGGCACCTGCATTTATAAAGAACCCTTCCCTATCCAGCACTGGCATGTATACTGAACCGCCGCACCTATATAGCATCCACGCTCTAGGAAATGTGGCAGGATCGCATATTTTGGGCATAAGCACCAATATTGCAATATAGTCCCAAAAAAGTGGAACCTCCGCAACTATATGGCACCTGCACTTATATAGAACCCTTCCCTATCCAGCACTGGCATGTATACTGAACCACCGTACCTATACAGCATCCACGCTCCAGGAAATGTGGCAGGATCGCATATTTTGGGCATAAGCACCAATATGGCAATATAGCCCCAAAAAAGTGGAGCCTCCGCAACTATATGGCACCTGCACTTATATGGAACCCTTCCCTATCCAGCACTGGCATGTATACTGAACCACCGCACCTATATAGCACCCACGATCCAGGAAATGTGGCAGGATCGCACTTCTTGGGCACTAGCAACAATATGGCACTCTAGCCCCAAAAAAGTGGAACCTCCGGAACTATATGGCACCTGCACTTATATAGAACCCGTCCCTATACAGCACTTGCATGTATATTGAATCACCGCACCTATATATCACCCAGGCTCCAGGAAATGTGGCAAGATCGCACATCTTGGGCACTAGCAACAATACGGCACTCTAGCCTCAAAAAAGTGGAACTCCGCAACTATATGGCACCTGCACTTATATAGAACCCTTCCCTATCCAGCACTGGCATGTATACTGAACCACCGCACCTATATAGCACAAACGCTCCAGGAAATGTGGCAAGATCGCACATCTTTGGCACTAGCAACAATACGGCAATATAGCCCCAAAAAACTAGAACCTCCGCAAGTGTATGGCACCTGCACTTATATAGAACCCTTCCCTATCCAGCACTGGCATGTATTTTGAATCACCGCAACGATCTGGAACCCACGCTCTAGGAAATGTGGCAGGATCGCATATTTTGGGCATAAGCACCAATATGGCAATATAGCCCCAAAAAAGTGGAACCTCCGCAACTATATGGCACCTGCACTTATATAGAACTCCTCCCTATCCAGCACTGGCATGTATACTGAACCACCGCACCTATACAGCATCCACGCTCCAGGAAATGTGGCAGGATCGCATATTTTGGGCATAAGCACCAATATGGCAATATAGCCCCAAAAAAGTGGAACCTCCGCAACTATATGGCACCTGCACTTATATAGAACCCTTCCCTATCCAGCACTGGCATGTATACTGAACCACCGCACCTATATAGCACCCACGCTCCAGGAAATGTGGCAGAATCGCAAATCTTGGGCATAAGCACCAATATGGCAATATAGCCCCAAAAAAGTGGAACCTCCGCAACTATATGGCTTCTGCACTTATATAGAACCCTTCCCTATCCAGCACTGGCATGTATACTGAACCACCGCACCTATATAGCATCCACGCTCCAGGAAATGTGGCAGGATCGCATATTTTGGTCATAAGCACCAATATGGCAATATTGCCCCAAAAAAGTGGAACCTCCGCAACTATATGGCACGTGCACTTATATAGAACCCTTCCCTATCCAGCACTGGCATGTATACTGAACCACCGCACCTATATAGCACCCACGCTACAGGAAATGTGGCAGAATCGCAAATCTTGGGCATAAGCAACAATATGGCACTCTATCCCCAAAAAAGTGGAACCTCCGCAACTATATGGCACCTACACTTATATAGAACACCTCCCTATCCAGCACTGGCTTGTATACTGAACTACCGCACCTATATAGCACCCACGCTCCAGGAAATGTGGCAGGATCGCATATTTTGGGAACTAGCAACAATATGGCACTCTAACCCCAAAAAAGTGGAACCTCCGCAACTATATGGCACCTACACTTATATAGAACACCTCCCTATCCAGCACTGGCATGTATACTGAACCACCGCACCTATATAGCACCCACGCTCTAGGAAATGTGGCAGGATCGCATATTTTGGGCATAAGCACCAATATTGCAATATAGTCCCAAAAAAGTGGAGCCTCCGCAACTATATGGCACCTGCACTTATATGGAACCCTTCCCTATCCAGCACTGGCATGTATACTGAACCACCGCACCTATATAGCACCCACGCTCTAGGAAATGTGGCAGGATCGCATATTTTGGGCACTAGCAACAATATGGCACTCTAGCCCCAAAAAAGTGGAACCTCCGCAATTATATGGCGCCCGCACTTATATAGAAACCTTCCCTATACAGCACTTGCATGTATACTGAACCACAGCACCTATATTGCACCCACGCTCCAGGAAATGTGGCAGGATCGCATATTTTGGGCATAAGCACCAATATGGCAATATAGCCCCAAAAAAGTGGAGCCTCCGCAACTATATGGCACCTGCACTTATATAGAACACCTCCCTATCCAGCACTGGCATGTATACTGAACCACCGCACCTATATAGCACCCACGCTCCAGGAAATGTGGCAGGATCGCACATCTTGGGCACTAGCACCAATATGGCACTCTAGCCCCAAAAAAGTGGAACCTCCGCAACTATATGGCACCTGCACTTATATAGAACCCGTCCCTATCCAGCACTGGAATGTATACTGATCCACCGCACCTATACAGCATCCACGCTCCAGGAAATGTGGCAGGATCGCATATTTTGGGCATAAGCACCAATATGGCAATATAGCCCCAAAAAAGTGGAACCTCCGCCACTATAAGGCACTTGCACTTATATAGAACCCTTCCCTATCCAGCACTGGCATGTATACTGAACCACCGCACCTATATAGCACCCACGCTCCAGGAAATGTGGTAGGATCGCACATCTTGGGCATAAGCACCAATATTGCAATATAGTCCCAAAAAAGTGGAGCCTCCGCAACTATATGGCTTCTGCACTTATATAGAACCCTTCCCTATCCAGCACTGGCATGTATACTGAACCACCGCACCTATATAGCATCCACGCTCCAGGAAATGTGGCAGGATCGCATATTTTGGTCATTAGCACCAATATGGCAATATTGCCCCAAAAAAGTGGAACCTCCGCAACTATATGGCACCTGCACTTATATAGAACCCTTCCCTATCCAGCACTGGCATGTATACTGAACCACCGCACCTATATAGCATCCACGCTCCAGGAAATGTGGCAGGATCGCATATTTTGGGCATAAGCACCAATATGGCAATATAGCCCCAAAAAAAGTGGAAGCTCCGCCACTATAAGGCACTTGCACTTATATAGAACCCTTCCCTATCCAGCACTGGCATGTATACTGAACCACCGCACCTATATAGCACCCACGCTCCAGGAAATGTGGTAGGATCGCACATCTTGGGCATAAGCACCAATATGGCAATATAGCCCTAAAAAAGTGGAACCTCCGAATTTATATGGCACTTGCACTTATATAGAAACCTTCCCTATACAGCACTTGCATGTATATTGAATCACCGCAACGATCTGGAACCCACGCTCTAGAAAATGTGGCAGGATCGCATATTTTGGGCATAAGCACCAATATTGCAATATAGCCCCAAAAAAGTGGAACCTCCGCAACTATATGGCACCTGCACTTATAAAGAACCCTTCCCTATCCAGCACTGGCATGTATACTGAACCACCGCACCTATATAGCACAAAGCTCCAGGAAATGTGGCAAGATCGCACATCTTTGGCACTAGCAACAATACGGCAATATAGCCCCAAAAAACTAGAACCTCCGCAAGTATATGGCACCTGCACTTATAAAGAACCCTTCCCTATCCAGCACTGGCATGTATACTGAACCGCCGCACCTATATAGCATCCACGCTCCAGGAAATGTGGCAGGATCGCATATTTTGGGCATAAGCACCAATATTGCAATATAGCCCCAAAAAAGTGGAACCTCCGCAACTATATGGCACCTGCACTTATATAGAACCCTTCTCTATCCAGCACTGGCATGTATACTGAACCACCGCACCTATATAGCATCCACGCTCCAGGAAATGTGGCAGGAGCGCATATTTTGGGCATAAGCACCAATATGGCAATATAGCCCCAAAAAGTGGAACCTCCGCAACTATATGGCTTCTGCACTTATATAGAACCCTTCCCTATCCAGCACTGGCATGTATACTGAACCACTGCACCTATATAGCATCCACGCTCCAGGAAATGTGGCAGGATCGCATATTTTGGGCATAAGCACCAATATGGCAATATAACCCCAAAAAAGTGGAACCTCCGCAACTATATGGCACCTGCACTTATATAGAACCGTTCCCTATCCAGCACCCACGCTCCAGGAAATGTGGCAGGATCGCATATTTTGGGCATAAGCACCAATATGGCAATATAGACCCAAAAAAGAGGAACCTCCGCAACTATATGGCACCTGCACTTATATAGAACCCTTCCCTATCCAGCACTGGCATGTATTCTGAGCCACCGCACCTATATAGCCCCCACGCTCCAGGAAATGTGGCAGGATCGCACATCTTGGGCACTAGCACCAATATGGCACTCTAGCCCATAAAAAAGTGGAACCTCCGCAACTATATGGCACCTGCACTCATATAGAACCCTTCCCTATCCAGCACTGGCATTTATACTGAACCACCGCACCTATATAGCACAAACGCTCCAGGAAATGTGGCAAGATCGCACATCTTTGGCACTAGCAACAATACGGCACTCTAGCCTCAAAAAAGTGGAACTCCGCAACTATATGGCACCTGCACTTATATAGAACCCTTCCCTATCCAGCACTGGCATGTATTTTGAATCACCGCAACGATCTGGAACCCACGCTCCAGGAAATGTGGCAGGATCGCATATTTTGGGCATAAGCACCAATATGGCAATATAACCCCAAAAAAGTGGAACCTCCGCAACTATATGGCACCTGCACTTATATAGAACTCTTCCCTATCCAGCACTGGCATGTATACTGAACCACCGCGCCTATATAGCCCCCACGCTCCAGGAAATGTGGCAGGATCGCACATCTTGGGCACTAGCACCAATATGGCACTCTAGCCCATAAAAAAGTGGAACCTCCGCCACTATATGGCACCTGCACTCATATAGAACCCTTCCCTATCCAGCACTGGCATGTATACTGAACCACCGCACCTATATAGCATCCACGCTCCAGGAAATGTGGCAGGATCGCATATTTTGGTCATAAGCACCAATATGGCAATAAAGCCCCAAAAAAGTGGAACCTCCGCAACTATATGGCACCTGCGCTTATATAGAACCCTTCCCTATCCAGCGCTTTCATGTATACTGAACCACCGCACCTATATAGCACCCACGCTCCAGAAAATGTGGCAGGATCGCACTTCTTGGCCACTAGCAACAATATGGCACTCTATCCCCAAAAAAGTGGAACCTCCGCAACTATATGGCACCTGCACTTATATAGAACCCTTCCCTATCCAGCGCTGGCATGTATACTGAACCACCGCACCTATATAGCACCCACGCTCCAGGATATGTCGCAGGATCGCACTTCTTGGGCACTAGGAACAATATGGTACTCTAGCCCCAAAAAAGTGGAACCTCCGCAACTATATGGCACCTGCACTTATATAGAAACCTTACCTATACAGAACTTGCATGTATACTGAACCACTGCACCTATATAGCACCCACGCTCCAGGAAATGTGGCAGGATCGCACTTCTTGGGCACTAGCAACAATATGGCACTCTATCCCCAAAAATGTGGAACCTCCGCAACTATATGGCACCTGAACTTGTATAGACCACCTCCCTATCCAGCACTGGCATGTATACTGAACCACCGCACCTATATAGCATCCACGCTCCAGGAAATGTGGCAGGATCGCATATTTTGGGCATAAGCACCAATATTGCAATATAGTCCCAAAAAAGTGGAGCCTCCGCAACTATATGGCTTCTGCACTTATATAGAACCCTTCCCTATCCAGCACTGGCATGTATACTGAACCACCGCACCTATATAGCATCCACGCTCCAGGAAATGTGGCAGGATCGCATATTTTGGGCATAAGCACCAATATGGCAATATAGCCCCAAAAAAAGTGGAAGCTCCGCCACTATAAGGCACTTGCACTTATATAGAACCCTTCCCTATCCAGCACTGGCATGTATATTGAACCACCGCACCTATATAGCACCCACGCTCCAGGAAATGTGGTAGGATCGCACATCTTGGGCATAAGCACCAATATGGCAATATAGCCCTAAAAAAGTGGAACCTCCGAATTTATATGGCACTTGCACTTATATAGAAACCTTCCCTATACAGCACTTGCATGTATATTGAATCACCGCAACGATCTGGAACCCACGCTCTAGGAAATGTGGCAGGATCGCATATTTTGGGCATAAGCACCAATATTGCAATATAGCCCCAAAAAAGTGGAACCTCCGCAACTATATGGCACCTGCACTTATAAAGAACCCTTCCCTATCCAGCACTGGCATGTATACTGAACCACCGCACCTATATAGCACAAACGCTCCAGGAAATGTGGCAAGATCGCACATCTTTGGCACTAGCAACAATACGGCAATATAGCCCCAAAAACTAGAACCTCCGCAAGTATATGGCACCTGCACTTATAAAGAACCCTTCCCTATCCAGCACTGGCATGTATACTGAACCGCCGCACCTATATAGCATCCACGCTCTAGGAAATGTGGCAGGATCGCATATTTTGGGCATAAGCACCAATATTGCAATATAGCCCCAAAAAAGTGGAACCTCCGCAACTATATGGCACCTGCACTTATATAGAACCCTTCTCTATCCAGCACTGGCATGTATACTGAACCACCGCACCTATATAGCATCCACGCTCCAGGAAATGTGGCAGGAGCGCATATTTTGGGCATAAGCACCAATATGGCAATATAGCCCCAAAAAGTGGAACCTCCGCAACTATATGGCTTCTGCACTTATATAGAACCCTTCCCTATCCAGCACTGGCATGTATACTGAACCACTGCACCTATATAGCATCCACGCTCCAGGAAATGTGGCAGGATCGCATATTTTGGGCATAAGCACCAATATGGCAATATAACCCCAAAAAAGTGGAACCTCCGCAACTATATGGCACCTGCACTTATATAGAACCCTTCCCTATCCAGCACCCACGCTCCAGGAAATGTGGCAGGATCGCATATTTTGGGCATAAGCACCAATATGGCAATATAGACCCAAAAAAGAGGAACCTCCGCAACTATATGGCACCTGCACTTATATAGAACCCTTCCCTATCCAGCACTGGCATGTATTCTGAGCCACCGCACCTATATAGCACAAACGCTCCAGGAAATGTGGCAAGATCGCACATCTTTGGCACTAGCAACAATACGGCACTCTAGCCTCAAAAAAGTGGAACTCCGCAACTATATGGCACCTGTACTTATATAGAACCCTTCCCTATCCAGCACTGGCATTTATACTGAACCACCTCACCTATATAGCACAAACGCTCCAGGAAATGTGGCAAGATCGCACATCTTTGGCACTAGCAACAATACGGCACTCTAGCCTCAAAAAAGTGGAACTCCGCAACTATATGGCACCTGCACTTATATAGAACCCTTCCCTATCCAGCACTGGCATGTATTTTGAATCACCGCAACGATCTGGAACCCACGCTCCAGGAAATGTGGCAGGATCGCATATTTTGGGCATAAGCACCAATATGGCAATATAACCCCAAAAAAGTGGAACCTCCGCAACTATATGGCACCTGCACTTATATAGAACCCTTCCCTATCCAGCACTGGCATGTATACTGAACCACCGCGCCTATATAGCCCCCACGCTCCAGGAAATGTGGCAGGATCGCACATCTTGGGCACTAGCACCAATATGGCACTCTAGCCCATAAAAAAAGTGGAACCTCCGCCACTATATGGCACCTGCACTCATATAGAACCCTTCCCTATCCAGCACTGGCATGTATACTGAACCACCGCACCTATATAGCATCCACGCTCCAGGAAATGTGGCAGGATCGCATATTTTGGTCATAAGCACCAATATGGCAATAAAGCCCCAAAAAAGTGGAACCTCCGCAACTAGATGGCACCTGCACTTATATAGAACCCGTCCCTATACAGCACTTGCATGTATATTGAACCATCGTACCTATATAGCACCCACGCTCCAGGAAATGTGGCAGAATCGCAAATCTTGGGCATGAGCACCAATATGGCAATATAGCCCCAAAAAAGTGGAACCTCCGCAACTATATGGCTTCTGCACTTATATAGAACCCTTCCCTATCCAGCACTGGCATGTATACTGAACCACCGCACCTATATAGCATCCACGCTCCAGGAAATGTGGCAGGATCGCAAATCTTGGGCATAAGCACCAATATGGCAATATAGCCCCAAAAAAGTTTAACCTCCGCAACTATATAGCTTCTGCACTTATATAGCACCCTTCCCTATCCAGCACTGGCATGTATACTGAACCACCGCGCCTATATAGCCCCCACGCTCCAGGAAATGTGGCAGGATCGCACATCTTGGGCACTAGCACCAATATGGCACTCTAGCCCATAAAAAAGTGGAACATGGCAATATGGCAATATAGCCCCAAAAAGTGGAACCTCCGCAACTATATGGCTTCTGCACTTATATAGAACCCTTCCCTATCCAGCACTGGCATGTATACTGAACCACTGCACCTATATAGCATCCACGCTCCAGGAAATGTGGCAGGATCGCATATTTTGGGCATAAGCACCAATATGGCAATATAACCCCAAAAAAGTGGAACCTCCGCAACTATATGGCACCTGCACTTATATAGAACCCTTCCCTATCCAGCACCCACGCTCCAGGAAATGTGGCAGGATCGCATATTTTGGGCATAAGCACCAATATGGCAATATAGACCCAAAAAAGAGGAACCTCCGCAACTATATGGCACCTGTACTTATATAGAACCCTTCCCTATCCAGCACTGGCATGTATTCTGAGCCACCGCACCTATATAGCCCCCACGCTCCAGGAAATGTGGCAGGATCGCACATCTTGGGCACTAGCACCAATATGGCACTCTATCCCATAAAAAAGTGGAACCTCCGCAACTATATGGCACCTGCACTCATATAGAACCCTTCCCTATCCAGCACTGGCATTTATACTGAACCACCGCACCTATATAGCACAAACGCTCCAGGAAATGTGGCAAGATCGCACATCTTTGGCACTAGCAACAATACGGCACTCTAGCCTCAAAAAAGTGGAACTCCGCAACTATATGGCACCTGCACTTATATAGAACCCTTCCCTATCCAGCACTGGCATGTATTTTGAATCACCGCAACGATCTGGAACCCACGCTCCAGGAAATGTGGCAGGATCGCATATTTTGGGCATAAGCACCAATATGGCAATATAACCCCAAAAAAGTGGAACCTCCGCAACTATATGGCACCTGCACTTATATAGAACCCTTCCCTATCCAGCACTGGCATGTATACTGAACCACCGCGCCTATATAGCCCCCACGCTCCAGGAAATGTGGCAGGATCGCACATCTTGGGCACTAGCACCAATATGGCACTCTAGCCCATAAAAAAAGTGGAACCTCCGCCACTATATGGCACCTGCACTCATATAGAACCCTTCCCTATCCAGCACTGGCATGTATACTGAACCACCGCACCTATATAGCATCCACGCTCCAGGAAATGTGGCAGGATCGCATATTTTGGTCATAAGCACCAATATGGCAATAAAGCCCCAAAAAAGTGGAACCTCCGCAACTATATGGCACCTGCACTTATATAGAACCCGTCCCTATACAGCACTTGCATGTATACTGAACCACCGCACCTATATAGCATCCACGCTCCAGGAAATGTGGCAGGATCGCATATTTTGGGCATAAGCACCAATATGGCAATATAGCCCCAAAAAAAGTGGAACCTCCGCAACTATATGGCTTCTGCACTTATATAGAACCCTTCCCTATCCAGCACTGGCATGTATACTGAACCACCGCACCTATATAGCATCCACGCTCCAGGAAATGTGGCAGGATCGCATATTTTGGTCATAAGCACCAATATGGCAATAAAGCCCCAAAAAAGTGGAACCTCCGCAACTATATGGCACCTGCACTTATATAGAACCCGTCCCTATACAGCACTTGCATGTATACTGAACCACCGCACCTATATAGCATCCACGCTCCAGGAAATGTGGCAGGATCGCATATTTTGGGCATAAGCACCAATATGGCAATATAGCCCCAAAAAAAGTGGAACCTCCGCAACTATATGGCTTCTGCACTTATATAGAACCCTTCCCTATCCAGCACTGGCATGTATACTGAACCACCGCACCTATATAGCACCCACGCTCTAGGAAATGTGGCAGGATCGCATATTTTGGGCATAAGCACCAATATTGCAATATAGTCCCAAAAAAGTGGAGCCTCCGCAACTATATGGCTTCTGCACTTATATAGAACCCTTCCCTATCCAGCACTGGCATGTATACTGAACCACCGCACCTATATAGCATCCACGCTCCAGGAAATGTGGCAGGATCGCATATTTTGGTCATTAGCACCAATATGGCAATATTGCCCCAAAAAAGTGGAACCTCCGCAACTATATGGCACCTGCACTTATATAGAACCCTTCCCTATCCAGCACTGGCATGTATACTGAACCACCGCACCTATATAGCATCCACGCTCCAGGAGATGTGGCAGGATCGCACATCTTGGGCATAAGCACCAATATGGCAATATAGCCCTAAAAAAGTGGAACCTCCGAATTTATATGGCACTTGCACTTATATAGAAACCTTCCCTATACAGCACTTGCATGTATATTGAATCACCGCAACGATCTGGAACCCACGCTCTAGAAAATGTGGCAGGATCGCATATTTTGGGCATAAGCACCAATATTGCAATATAGCCCCAAAAAAGTGGAACCTCCGCAACTATATGGCACCTGCACTTATAAAGAACCCTTCCCTATCCAGCACTGGCATGTATACTGAACCACCGCACCTATATAGCACAAACGCTCCAGGAAATGTGGCAAGATCGCACATCTTTGGCACTAGCAACAATACGGCAATATAGCCCCAAAAAACTAGAACCTCCGCAAGTATATGGCACCTGCACTTATAAAGAACCCTTCCCTATCCAGCACTGGCATGTATACTGAACCGCCGCACCTATATAGCATCCACGCTCCAGGAAATGTGGCAGGATCGCATATTTTGGGCATAAGCACCAATATTGCAATATAGCCCCAAAAAAGTGGAACCTCCGCAACTATATGGCACCTGCACTTATATAGAACCCTTCTCTATCCAGCACTGGCATGTATACTGAACCACCGCACCTATATAGCATCCACGCTCCAGGAAATGTGGCAGGAGCGCATATTTTGGGCATAAGCACCAATATGGCAATATAGCCCCAAAAAGTGGAACCTCCGCAACTATATGGCTTCTGCACTTATATAGAACCCTTCCCTATCCAGCACTGGCATGTATACTGAACCACTGCACCTATATAGCATCCACGCTATAGGAAATGTGGCAGGATCGCATATTTTGGGCATAAGCACCAATATGGCAATATAACCCCAAAAAAGTGGAACCTCCGCAACTATATGGCACCTGCACTTATATAGAACCGTTCCCTATCCAGCACCCACGCTCCAGGAAATGTGGCAGGATCGCATATTTTGGGCATAAGCACCAATATGGCAATATAACCCCAAAAAAGTGGAACCTCCGCAACTATATGGCACCTGCGCTTATATAGAACCCTTCCCTATCCAGCGCTTTCATGTATACTGAACCACCGCACCTATATAGCACCCACGCTCCAGAAAATGTGGCAGGATCGCACTTCTTGGCCACTAGCAACAATATGGCACTCTATCCCCAAAAAAGTGGAACCTCCGCAACTATATGGCACCTGCACTTATATAGAAACCTTACCTATACAGAACTTGCATGTATACTGAACCACTGCACCTATATAGCACCCACGCTCCAGGAAATGTGGCAGGATCGCACTTCTTGGGCACTAGCAACAATATGGCACTCTATCCCCAAAAATGTGGAACCTCCGCAACTATATGGCACCTGCACTTGTATAGACCACCTCCCTATCCAGCACTGGCATGTATACTGAACCACCGCACCTATATAGCATCCACGCTCCAGGAAATGTGGCAGGATCGCATATTTTGGGCATAAGCACCAATATTGCAATATAGTCCCAAAAAAGTGGAGCCTCCGCAACTATATGGCACCTGCACTTATATAGAACCCTTCCCTATCCAGCACTGGCATGTATACTGAACCACCGCGCCTATATAGCCCCCACGCTCCAGGAAATGTGGCAGGATCGCACATCTTGGGCACTAGCACCAATATGGCACTCTAGCCCATAAAAAAGTGGAACCTCCGCCACTATATGGCACCTGCACTCATATAGAACCCTTCCCAATCCAGCACTGGCATGTATACTGAACCACCGCACCTATATAGCATCCACGCTCCAGGAAATGTGGCAGGATCGCATATTTTGGTCATAAGCACCAATATGGCAATAAAGCCCCAAAAAAGTGGAACCTCCGCAACTATATGGCACCTGCGCTTATATAGAACCCTTCCCTATCCAGCGCTTTCATGTATACTGAACCACCGCACCTATATAGCACCCACGCTCCAGAAAATGTGGCAGGATCGCACTTCTTGGCCACTAGCAACAATATGGCACTCTATCCCCAAAAAAGTGGAACCTCCGCAACTATATGGCACCTGCACTTATATAGAAACCTTACCTATACAGAACTTGCATGTATACTGAACCACTGCACCTATATAGCACCCACGCTCCAGGAAATGTGGCAGGATCGCACTTCTTGGGCACTAGCAACAATATGGCACTCTATCCCCAAAAATGTGGAACCTCCGCAACTATATGGCACCTGCACTTGTATAGACCACCTCCCTATCCAGCACTGGCATGTATACTGAACCACCGCACCTATATAGCATCCACGCTCCAGGAAATGTGGCAGGATCGCATATTTTGGGCATAAGCACCAATATTGCAATATAGTCCCAAAAAAGTGGAGCCTCCGCAACTATATGGCACCTGCACTTATATAGAACCCTTCCCTATCCAGCGCTGGCATGTATACTGAACCACCGCACCTATATAGCACCCACGCTCCAGGATATGTCGCAGGATCGCACTTCTTGGGCACTAGGAACAATATGGTACTCTAGCCCCAAAAAAGTGGAACCTCCGCAACTATATGGCACCTGCACTTATATAGAAACCTTACCTATACAGAACTTGCATGTATACTGAACCACTGCACCTATATAGCACCCACGCTCCAGGAAATGTGGCAGGATCGCACTTCTTGGGCACTAGCAACAATATGGCACTCTAATCCCAAAAATGTGGAACCTCCGCAACTATATGGCACCTGCACTTGTATAGACCACCTCCCTATCCAGCACTGGCATGTATACTGAACCACCGCACCTATATAGCATCCACGCTCCAGGAAATGTGGCAGGATCGCATATTTTGGGCATAAGCACCAATATTGCAATATAGTCCCAAAAAAGTGGAGCCTCCGCAACTATATGGCTTCTGCACTTATATAGAACCCTTCCCTATCCAGCACTGGCATGTATACTGAACCACCGCACCTATATAGCATCCACGCTCCAGGAAATGTGGCAGGATCGCATATTTTGGGCATAAGCACCAATATGGCAATATAGCCCCAAAAAAAGTGGAAGCTCCGCCACTATAAGGCACTTGCACTTATATAGAACCCTTCCCTATCCAGCACTGGCATGTATATTGAACCACCGCACCTATATAGCACCCACGCTCCAGGAAATGTGGTAGGATCGCACATCTTGGGCATAAGCACCAATATGGCAATATAGCCCTAAAAAAGTGGAACCTCCGAATTTATATGGCACTTGCACTTATATAGAAACCTTCCCTATACAGCACTTGCATGTATATTGAATCACCGCAACGATCTGGAACCCACGCTCTAGGAAATGTGGCAGGATCGCATATTTTGGGCATAAGCACCAATATTGCAATATAGCCCCAAAAAAGTGGAACCTCCGCAATTATATGGCACCTGCACTTATAAAGAACCCTTCCCTATCCAGCACTGGCATGTATACTGAACCACCGCACCTATATAGCACAAACGCTCCAGGAAATGTGGCAAGATCGCACATCTTTGGCACTAGCAACAATACGGCAATATAGCCCCAAAAAACTAGAACCTCCGCAAGTATATGGCACCTGCACTTATAAAGAACCCTTCCCTATCCAGCACTGGCATGTATACTGAACCGCCGCACCTATATAGCATCCACGCTCTAGGAAATGTGGCAGGATCGCATATTTTGGGCATAAGCACCAATATTGCAATATAGCCCCAAAAAAGTGGAACCTCCGCAACTATATGGCACCTGCACTTATATAGAACCCTTCTCTATCCAGCACTGGCATGTATACTGAACCACCGCACCTATATAGCATCCACGCTCCAGGAAATGTGGCAGGAGCGCATATTTTGGGCATAAGCACCAATATGGCAATATAGCCCCAAAAAGTGGAACCTCCGCAACTATATGGCTTCTGCACTTATATAGAACCCTTCCCTATCCAGCACTGGCATGTATACTGAACCACTGCACCTATATAGCATCCACGCTCCAGGAAATGTGGCAGGATCGCATATTTTGGGCATAAGCACCAATATGGCAATATAACCCCAAAAAAGTGGAACCTCCGCAACTATATGGCACCTGCACTTATATAGAACCCTTCCCTATCCAGCACCCACGCTCCAGGAAATGTGGCAGGATCGCATATTTTGGGCATAAGCACCAATATGGCAATATAGACCCAAAAAAGAGGAACCTCCGCAACTATATGGCACCTGCACTTATATAGAACCCTTCCCTATCCAGCACTGGCATGTATTCTGAGCCACCGCACCTATATAGCCCCCACGCTCCAGGAAATGTGGCAGGATCGCACATCTTGGGCACTAGCACCAATATGGCACTCTAGCCCATAAAAAAGTGGAACCTCCGCAACTATATGGCACCTGCACTCATATAGAACCCTTCCCTATCCAGCACTGGCATTTATACTGAACCACCTCACCTATATAGCACAAACGCTCCAGGAAATGTGGCAAGATCGCACATCTTTGGCACTAGCAACAATACGGCACTCTAGCCTCAAAAAAGTGGAACTCCGCAACTATATGGCACCTGCACTTATATAGAACCCTTCCCTATCCAGCACTGGCATGTATTTTGAATCACCGCAACGATCTGGAACCCACGCTCCAGGAAATGTGGCAGGATCGCATATTTTGGGCATAAGCACCAATATGGCAATATAACCCCAAAAAAGTGGAACCTCCGCAACTATATGGCACCTGCACTTATATAGAACCCTTCCCTATCCAGCACTGGCATGTATACTGAACCACCGCGCCTATATAGCCCCCACGCTCCAGGAAATGTGGCAGGATCGCACATCTTGGGCACTAGCACCAATATGGCACTCTAGCCCATAAAAAAAGTGGAACCTCCGCCACTATATGGCACCTGCACTCATATAGAACCCTTCCCTATCCAGCACTGGCATGTATACTGAACCACCGCACCTATATAGCATCCACGCTCCAGGAAATGTGGCAGGATCGCATATTTTGGTCATAAGCACCAATATGGCAATAAAGCCCCAAAAAAGTGGAACCTCCGCAACTAGATGGCACCTGCACTTATATAGAACCCGTCCCTATACAGCACTTGCATGTATATTGAACCATCGTACCTATATAGCACCCACGCTCCAGGAAATGTGGCAGAATCGCAAATCTTGGGCATAAGCACCAATATGGCAATATAGCCCCAAAAAAGTGGAACCTCCGCAACTATATGGCTTCTGCACTTATATAGAACCCTTCCCTATCCAGCACTGGCATGTATACTGAACCACCGCACCTATATAGCATCCACGCTCCAGGAAATGTGGCAGGATCGCAAATCTTGGGCATAAGCACCAATATGGCAATATAGCCCCAAAAAAGTTTAACCTCCGCAACTATATGGCTTCTGCACTTATATAGCACCCTTCCCTATCCAGCACTGGCATGTATACTGAACCACCGCGCCTATATAGCCCCCACGCTCCAGGAAATGTGGCAGGATCGCACATCTTGGGCACTAGCACCAATATGGCACTCTAGCCCATAAAAAAGTGGAACATGGCAATATGGCAATATAGCCCCAAAAAGTGGAACCTCCGCAACTATATGGCTTCTGCACTTATATAGAACCCTTCCCTATCCAGCACTGGCATGTATACTGAACCACTGCACCTATATAGCATCCACGCTCCAGGAAATGTGGCAGGATCGCATATTTTGGGCATAAGCACCAATATGGCAATATAACCCCAAAAAAGTGGAACCTCCGCAACTATATGGCACCTGCACTTATATAGAACCCTTCCCTATCCAGCACCCACGCTCCAGGAAATGTGGCAGGATCGCATATTTTGGGCATAAGCACCAATATGGCAATATAGACCCAAAAAAGAGGAACCTCCGCAACTATATGGCACCTGCACTTATATAGAACCCTTCCCTATCCAGCACTGGCATGTATTCTGAGCCACCGCACCTATATAGCCCCCACGCTCCAGGAAATGTGGCAGGATCGCACATCTTGGGCACTAGCACCAATATGGCACTCTAACCCATAAAAAAGTGGAACCTCCGCAACTATATGGCACCTGCACTCATATAGAACCCTTCCCTATCCAGCACTGGCATTTATACTGAACCACCGCACCTATATAGCACAAACGCTCCAGGAAATGTGGCAAGATCGCACATCTTTGGCACTAGCAACAATACGGCACTCTAGCCTCAAAAAAGTGGAACTCCGCAACTATATGGCACCTGCACTTATATAGAACCCTTCCCTATCCAGCACTGGCATGTATTTTGAATCACCGCAACGATCTGGAACCCACGCTCCAGGAAATGTGGCAGGATCGCATATTTTGGGCATAAGCACCAATATGGCAATATAACCCCAAAAAAGTGGAACCTCCGCAACTATATGGCACCTGCACTTATATAGAACCCTTCCCTATCCAGCACTGGCATGTATACTGAACCACCGCGCCTATATAGCCCCCACGCTCCAGGAAATGTGGCAGGATCGCACATCTTGGGCACTAGCACCAATATGGCACTCTAGCCCATAAAAAAAGTGGAACCTCCGCCACTATATGGCACCTGCACTCATATAGAACCCTTCCCTATCCAGCACTGGCATGTATACTGAACCACCGCACCTATATAGCATCCACGCTCCAGGAAATGTGGCAGGATCGCATATTTTGGTCATAAGCACCAATATGGCAATAAAGCCCCAAAAAAGTGGAACCTCCGCAACTATATGGCACCTGCACTTATATAGAACCCGTCCCTATACAGCACTTGCATGTATATTGAATCACCGCACCTATATATCACCCACGCTCCAGGAAATGTGGCAAGATCGCACATCTTGGGCACTAGCAACAATACGGCACTCTAGCCTCAAAAAAGTGGAACTCCGCAACTATATGGCACCTGCACTTATATAGAACCCTTCCCTATCCAGCACTGGCATGTATTTTGAATCACTGCAACGATCTGGAACCCACGCTCTAGGAAATGTGGCAGGATCGCATATTTTGGGCATAAGCACCAATATGGCAATATAGCCCCAAAAAAGTGGAACCTCCGCAACTATATGGCACCTGCATTTATAAAGAACCCATCCCTATCCAGCACTGGCATGTATACTGAACCACCGCACCTATATAGCATCCACGCTCCAGGAAATGTGACAGGATCGCATATTTTGGGCATAAGCACCAATATGGCAATATAGCCCCAAAAAAGTGGAACCTCCGCAACTATATGGCACCTGCACTTATATAGAACCCTTCCCTATCCAGCACTGGCATGTATACTGAACCACCGCACCTATATAGCACCCACGCTCCAGGAAATGTGGCAGAATCGCAAATCTTGGGCATAAGCACCAATATGGCAATATAGACCCAAAAAAGTGGAACCTCCGCAACTATATGGCGTCTGCACTTATATAGAACCCTTCCCTATCCAGCACTGGCATGTATACTGAACCACCGCACCTACATAGCATCCACGCTCCAGGAAATGTGGCAGGATCGCATATTTTGGGCATAAGCACCAATATGGCAATATAGCCCCAAAAAAGTGGAACCTCCGCAACTATATGGCACCTGCACTTATATAGAACTCCTCCCTATCCAGCACTGGCATGTATACTGAACCACCGTACCTATACAGCATCCACGCTCCAGGAAATGTGGCAGGATCGCATATTTTGGGCATAAGCACCAATATGGCAATATAGCCCCAAAAAAGTGGAACCTCCTCAACTATATGGCACCTGCACTTATATAGAACCCTTCCCTATCCAGCACTGGCATGTATACTGAACCACCGCACCTATATAGCACCCACGCTCCAGGAAATGTGGCAGAATCGCAAATCTTGGGCATAAGCACCAATATGGCAATATAGCCCCAAAAAAGTGGAACCTCCGCAACTATATGGCTTCTGCACTTATATAGAACCCTTCCCTATCCAGCACTGGCATGTATACTGAACCACCGCACCTATATAGCATCCACGCTCCAGGAAATGTGGCAGGATCGCATATTTTGGTCATAAGCACCAATATGGCAATATTGCCCCAAAAAAGTGGAACCTCCGCAACTATATGGCACCTGCACTTATATAGAACCCTTCCCTATCCAGCACTGGCATGTATACTGAACCACCGCACCTATATAGCACCCACGCTCCAGGAAATGTGGCAGAATCGCACTTCTTGGGCACTAGGAACAATATGGTACTCTAGCCCCAAAAAAGTGGAACCTCCGCAACTATATGGCACCTGCACTTATATAGAAACCTTACCTATACAGAACTTGCATGTATACTGAACCACCGCACCTATATAGCACCGACGCTCCAGGAAATGTGGCAGGATCGCATATTTTGGGCACTAGCAACAATATGGCACTCTAGCCCCAAAAAAGTGGAACCTCCGCAATTATATGGCACCTGCACTTATATAGAAACCTTCCCTATACAGCACTTGCATGTATACTGAACCACCGCACCTATATAGCACCCACGCTCCAGGAAATATGGCAGGATCGCACTTCTTGGGCACGAGCAACAATATGGCACTCTATCCCCAAAAAAGTGGAACCTCCGCAACTATATGGCACCTACACTTATATAGAACACCTCCCTATCCTGCACTGGCATGTATACTGAACCACCGCACCTATATAGCACCCACGCTCCAGGAAATGTGGCAGGATCGCACTTCTTGGGCACTAGCAACAATATGGCACTCTATCCCCAAAAAAGTGGAACCTCCGCAACTATATGGCACCTACACTTATATGGAACCCTTCCCTATCCAGCACTGGCATGTATACTGAACCACCGCACCTATATAGCACCCACGCTCCAGGAAATGTGGCAGGATCGCACTTCTTGGGCACTAGCAACAATATGGCACTCTATCCCCAAAAATGTGGAACCTCCGCAACTATATGGCACCTGCACTTATATAGAACACCTCCCTATCCAGCACTGGCATGTATACTGAACCACCGCACCTATATAGCACCCAAGCTCTAGGAAATGTGGCAGGATCGCACTTCTTGGGCACTAGCAACAATATGGCACTCTATCCCCAAAAAAGTGGAACCTCCGCAACTATATGGCACCTGCACTTATATAGAACACCTCCCTATCCAGCACTGGTATGTATACTGAACCACCGCACTTATATAGCACCCACGCTCCAGGAAATGTGGCAGGATCGCACTTCTTGGGCACTAGCAACAATATGGCACTCTATCCCCAAAAATGTGGAACCTCCGCAACTATATGGCACCTACACTTATATGGAACCCTTCCCTATCCAGCACTGGCATGTATACTGAACCACCGCACCTATATAGCACCCACGCTCCAGGAAATGTGGCAGGATCGCACTTCTTGGGCACTAGCAACAATATGGCACTCTATCACCAAAAATGTGGAACCTCCGCAACTATATGGCACCTGCACTTATATAGAACACCTCCCTATCCAGCACTGGCATGTATACTGAACCACCGCACCTATATAGCACCCACGCTCTAGGAAATGTGGCAGGATCGCACTTCTTGGGCACTAGCAACAATATGGCACTCTATCCCCAAAAAAGTAAAACCTCCGCAACTATATGGCACCTGCACTTATATAGAACACCTCCCTATACAGCACTGGTATGTATACTGAACCACCGCACCTATATAGCATCCACGCTCCAGGAAATGTGCCAGGATCGCACATCTTGGGCACTAGCCCCAATATGGCACTCTAGCCCCAAAAAAGTGGAACCTCCGCAACTATATGGCACCGGCACTTGTATAGAACCCGTCCCTATCCAGCACTGGAATGTATACTGAACCACCGCACCTATACAGCATCCACGCTCCAGGAAATGTGGCAGGATCGCATATTTTGGGCATAAGCACCAATATGGCAATATAGCCCCAAAAAAGTGGAACCTCCGCAACTATATGGCACCTGCACTTATATAGAACCCTTCCCTATCCAGCACTGGCATGTATACTGAACCACCGCACCTATATAGCACCCACGCGCCAGGAAATGTGGCAGGATCGCACTTCTTGGGCACTAGCAACAATATGGCACTCTATCCCCAAAAAAGTGGAACCTCCGCAACTATATGGCACCTACACTTATATAGAACACCTCCCTATCCTGCACTGGCATGTATACTGAACCACTGCACCTATATAGCACCCACGCTCCAGGAAATGTGGCAGGATCGCACTTCTTGGGCACTAGCAGCAATATGGCACTCTATCCCCAAAAAAGTGGAACCTCCGCAACTATATGGCACCTACACTTATATGGAACCCTTCCCTATCCAGCACTGGCATGTATACTGAACCACCGCACTTATATAGCACCCACGCTCCAGGAAATGTGGCAGGATCGCACTTCTTGGGCACTAGCAACAATATGGCACTCTATCCCCAAAAAAGTGGAACCTCCGCAACTATATGGCACCTACACTTATATAGAACACCTCCCTATCCTGCACTGGCATGTATACTGAACCACTGCACCTATATAGCACCCACGCTCCAGGAAATGTGGCAGGATCGCACTTCTTGGGCACTAGCAACAATATGGCACTCTATCCCCAAAAAAGTGGAACCTCCGCAACTATATGGCACCTACACTTATATAGAACACCTCCCTATCCTGCACTGGCATGTATACTGAACCACTGCACCTATATAGCACCCACGCTCCAGGAAATGTGGCAGGATCGCACTTCTTGGGCACTAGCAGCAATATGGCACTCTATCCCCAAAAAAGTGGAACCTCCGCAACTATATGGCACCTACACTTATATGGAACCCTTCCCTATCCAGCACTGGCATGTATACTGAACCACTGCACCTATATAGCACCCACGCTCCAGGAAATGTGGCAGGATCGCACTTCTTGGGCACTAGCAGCAATATGGCACTCTATCCCCAAAAAAGTGGAACCTCCGCAACTATATGGCACCTACACTTATATGGAACCCTTCCCTATCCAGCACTGGCATGTATACTGAACCACCGCACTTATATAGCACCCACGCTCCAGGAAATGTGGCAGGATCGCACTTCTTGGGCACTAGCAACAATATGGCACTCTATCCCCAAAAAAGTGGAACCTCCGCAACTATATGGCACCTGCACTTATATAGAACACCTCCCTATCCAGCACTGGCATGTATACTGAACCACCGCACCTATATAGCACCCACGCTCTAGGAAATGTGGCAGGATCGCATTTTTTGGGCATAAGCACCAATATTGCAATATAGTCCCAAAAAAGTGGAACCTCCGCAACTATATGGCACCTGCACTTATATAGAACCCTTCCCTATCCAGCACTGGCATGTATACTGAACCACCGCACCTATATAGCACCCACGCTCCAGGAAATGTGGCAGGATCGCACTTCTTGGGCACTAGCAACAATATGGCACTCTATCCCCAAAAAAGTGGAACCTCCGCAACTATATGGCACCTGCACTTATATAGAACCCTTCCCTATCCAGCACTGGCATGTATACTGAACCACCGCACCTATATAGCACCCACGCTCCAGGAAATGTGGCAGGATCGCACTTCTTGGGCACTAGCAACAATATGGCACTCTATCCCCAAAAAAGTGGAACCTCCGCAACTATATGGCACCTACACTTATATAGAACACCTCCCTATCCTGCACTGGCATGTATACTGAACCACTGCACCTATATAGCACCCACGCTCCAGGAACTGTGGCAGGATCGCACTTCTTGGGCACTAGCAGCAATATGGCACTCTATCCCCAAAAAAGTGGAACCTCCGCAACTATATGGCACCTACACTTATATGGAACCCTTCCCTATCCAGCACTGGCATGTATACTGAACCACCGCACTTATATAGCACCCACGCTCCAGGAAATGTGGCAGGATCGCACTTCTTGGGTACTAGCAACAATATGGCACTCTATCCCCAAAAAAGTGGAACCTCCGCAACTATATGGCACCTGCACTTATATAGAACACCTCCCTATCCAGCACTGGCATGTATACTGAACCACCGCACCTATATAGCACCCACGCTCTAGGAAATGTGGCAGGATCGCATATTTTGGGCATAAGCACCAATATTGCAATATAGTCCCAAAAAAGTGGAACCTCCGCAACTATATGGCACCTGCACTTATATAGAACCCTTCCCTATCCAGCACTGGCATGTATACTGAACCACCGTACCTATACAGCATCCACGCTCCAGGAAATGTGGCAGGATCGCATATTTTGGGCATAAGCACCAATATGGCAATATAGCCCCAAAAAAGTGGAGCCTCCGCAACTATATGGCACCTGCACTTATATGGAACCCTTCCCTATCCAGCACTGGCATGTATACTGAACCACCGCACCTATATAGCACCCACGCTCCAGGAAATGTGGCAGGATCGCACTTCTTGGGCACTAGCAACAATATGGCACTCTAGCCCCAAAAAAGTGGAACCTCCGCAATTATATGGCACCTGCACTTATATAGAAACCTTCCCTATACAGCACTTGCATGTATACTGAACCACCGCACCTATATAGCACCCACGCTCCAGGAAATGTGGCAGGATCGCACTTCTTGGGCACTAGCAACAATATGGCACTCTATCCCCAAAAAAGTGGAACCTCCGCAACTATATGGCACCTACACTTATATAGAACACTGTGAGGAAAGGTATTCCCACACATAGGGGGCACTATAGGGTTAAGCGCTAACGACCGTTATCCGGGGATATCCGGAGGTGGCGAATTCCCGAGGAGAGCGCCCCCGGGGTCCAAAGATGAGAGGGGAGGACCCCTGGGGAGAGAGCAGGGATGACGGGATCGGGCCGGCAGTGGTCCAGCGCATGACCAAATATGGTCATGAGATCACGCCACCAGCCAGGTCCCGTTGGAGAGCGAGCTGCGGGATGACGGGATCGGGCCGGCAGTGGTCCAGCGCATGACCAAATATGGTCATGAGATCACGCCACCAGCCAGGTCCCGTTGGAAAGCGACAAGGGAATGAAGGAACGCCGATGGAAAAGTACGGGCACCGCATGGCGGGAAGTGCCGTTAGCGCCAGGCGGCATCGGCGGCGCCGACGCAGAAGCGAGCCTATAAGAGGAGGGCCGCGACCAGAAAGCAGGACAGTCCACAGACGGAGCCAACACGAGTGAAGTGAGTAGTGAGCCACGAAAAGTGAAGCCAAGCAAAGGGAAAAGAACAGTAGCCAGCAAACGCGTTGTGTGAAGATTAAGAGGCGTGCAGCCAAGAGCCAGAGACTCAAATCCCTTGAACCAACGGCGCCCCGCGTGAAACACATCCTTTCAGGAGTGAGGCACCCTCGGGCCGAAAAGCCAAGTGAGTCGAGTGAGAGCGAACGCGTCAGGCGCCTGACTGAGAGGTGGATTTGGGCCCCGTGCCAAGAATCGCTAGCCCCAGTCAGTAGAGCCGGCGGTGCCACGCTTGGCGACGCCGTGGGGGGGCCCAGGGAGCAACGCGCTCATCGGACCACAGAGGATAGTCGGAAGGAGAACCAGCGCCGGAATCCGCGTAGCGTAAGATAGACTTAAGATACCAATAAAGCATTTTAACATACCAGTACAAGATCCAACCCGTGCATTCTTACTTGTCGTCGGGGCAACATATAAATATTGTTGCAGCGAGCCTACCGACCGCTGAGCCAGCCCAGCTGCATCAGACGGAGAAGAACGGTTCGTTACAACTGGCGCCCAACGTGGGGCCCTGCGACAAGTAAAAGACAAAGTGCACTTGGGAAGGGCGGTACTGAGTTTGGTATCGAGAGAACATAAAAATGAGGAGCCGACGATGGGTTCACTCATTGAGGAAAGAGGACTTGGTCCAGTGCGCGCGGGCGTGCGGCCTTCGATTGGAAGGTACGCTGACCGAGATGCGCCGAATCTTCAAGGAGTGGATTGAGAAGCACGGAGAGGAACCGGAGTATGCGGACGCGCTCGAGGCCTGGGAGATGAAGGCGGGAGGAGCCGCGACCGCGACCCAGATGGAGGACGGGGCGGACCCATACGAGCGCCTGACGCTGCCGGCGAGTGCGGAGCAAGTAACGCTGTGGAGACGGCCGTCCGAGACCCAAGAGGAGCTCATCGCGAGCCTGGCGGTCCCGGTGAAAAGCCGGTCGCCTAGCCGACCGCGGGCAGAGAGTGGGGAGAGGCCCACCCGGCCAGCACCGTCGGAGCAAGGGAGTGCGAGAAACCCACAGAGGGAAGAAGAAGGGAGAGCAGGGGAGGATCATCGACGGGGACTCGAAGAACCAACCACGAGACCGTCCAGTTCGAGTTTTGCCCACGTCGCCAAGCAGGTCAGGGAGTGGTCGTTTCGGTTCGACGGAACGGCAAAACCACTCGAGTTCCTGGAACAGATCGAGTGGTCAGCCGACATGTACGGATTGGAGTTGAATTTAATTCCGCGAGCCATGCCTGAGCTGCTAAAGGGTCGGGCGCTCATGTGGTTCGTAGCCAACAACAGGCAGTGGCAGACATGGAACGCATTTGCGCGTAGCTTCCAAGCATACTTCCTGCCGAGGGGGTATTTTGAAAAATTACTCCAGGAGGTGAGGTTGAGGAAGCAAAGATGGGGAGAGCCATTCAAGGACTACATGGTGGAGATGCAGACCCTCATGCGGCCGCTAAAATGCACGCCCGAAGAGCAGTTGGAGCTCATCAGAGACAACAGCATGCCAGATTTGAGGGTGTTCATCCGGCCACATAGGTGCAGAGACCTGGACCACATGATGACGCTGGCCGACGAGTTTGAGGCTCTTGAGAGGGATCGGCTGGAGTTCCAACGAGAATGTCCGGCGACCAAAGCAAAAGCGAATAATCCGTTCGCCCGTCCGACAGTGACAGAGATATGTCGCCGCTGCCAGGGCGAAGCGGCAGCCAGCCCTGATTCGACAGGGGAAAAAAGGCCGGTCCCAACGCGGCGGGACGACCAAACGAACACGAACATAGAGGCGGGGTTCGTGAAAAACCCAGCCCAGGCATGTCGACGATGCGGGAGTGACCGCCATTGGGCACAAGCATGCAATGGCCGGCCCATAACATTCTGCTGGAGGTGCGGCAAGGTAGGGGCCCCGACATGGCAGTGCTGCCCGAAAGCGGGAAACGCCCCGCGACCCAAGCCGCGGAGGGCCGTGCCAGGGTCGCAAGACGAAGCCCCCCAAAGCTCGTAGGAGAACTCACGGAGGAGGATGTCCAGCTGTCGGCGGTGGTGAGGATCGCCGGCAGCAATTGGAAAGCAACGGTCGATACCGGGGCGACAAGCAGTTTTATCAGCTGCGAGGCGGCGAGTAGACTGGGGGAGGAGAGGCAGCCGAAAGAAACGAGGAAGCTGGTGCGGCTGGCTGACGGACGCAGCCGGGAAATCAACGCCCAGATCGAGGTGGAGTTGGCCTTCGGGGACAAGATCGTTACAATCCCGTTTCTCGTGATGCCCGGAGTAATAGATGAGCTGGTCCTGGGATGGGATTTCCTCACCGCGGTCGGAGCAGAGGTGACCTGTGCGGGACACAGGGTTGTGATCCCTGCGAGAGGCCACCGCCAGGGGCGGTTGGAGGAGAAGTTGTCAGTGGCGGTGGTAGCGAACACGGAAGGGTCTGTCGGGCCCGCATCCGACGGAACGCGAGCGGAGGAGGGTTCGGTGGAAGACTTCCTGGCTAAGGAGTTGGAAGAGTTCCGAGAACTGAAGGGAGTGTCGAACATAGCTACACACACGATCACGATGAGTGATGCCCAGCCGGTCAAGCAGCGGTACTATCCCAAAAATCCCAAGATGCAAGCCGAAATCAACCAACAGGTTGACGAACTGCTGGCAAGAGGGTGCATTGAGCCATCGAAGAGTCCGTACAGTTCACCTATCGTGATGGTCAAAAAGAAGACGGGAAAGTGGAGATTATGCGTGGACTTCAGGCAGATAAACGCGAAGTCCATCAAGGATGCATATCCCATGCCAAGAATAGACTATATTTTGGACCAACTCAGGGAGGCACGGTTCATTAGTAGCTTAGACTTGAAGGACGGATATTGGCAGATACCACTGGAGGTAGGCAGTAGGAAATTCACCGCGTTCACGGTGCCCGGCAAAGGGCTGTTCCAGTGGAAGGTGATGCCATTCGGACTCCACTCAGCCTCGGCTACGTTCCAGAGGGCATTGGATCAGGTGATAGGCCCCGAGATGATGCCACACGCGTTTGCGTACCAAGACGACATCATTGTTATCGGCCGTACCGAGGAGGAGCACAAGCGCAACCTCGAAGAAGTTTTTCGGCGGTTAAAGAACGCAAACTTGCGTCTAAATGTGGACAAGTGTCAATTTTTTAGGAAAGAGCTACGATACTTGGGGCATTTGGTAACGGGAGACGGAATCTGCACCGATCCCGAGAAAGTGGCGGCCATTAAGGAGTTGCAGCCGCCAGCAAGTGTCAAGGAGCTACGACAATATTTGGGCGTGGCCTCCTGGTACAGGCGGTTCGTAAAGGGATTCGCCACGTTGGTGCAGCCCCTCAGCACCTTGCTGAAGAAGAAGGCCAAGTGGGAATGGTCAACGGAGCAGCAACAAGCGTTCGAGGACGTAAAAAGTCGGTTGACAGCAGACCCAGTGTTGGCATGCCCAGATTTCTCAAAGAAATTCGTGCTCCAGACGGACGCCAGCGACTACGGACTGGGTGCGATCCTGACGCAAGAGACGGAGAAGGGCGAAAGGGTCATCTCATACGCCAGTAGGACCCTGAATAGCGCGGAAAAGAACTATTCGGCGACCGAAAAGGAGTGTCTGGCCATTGTATGGGCCATAAGAAAGCTAAAACCCTATCTGGAGGGATACCATTTCAAGGTGGTCACAGACCACATGGCGTTGAAGTGGTTGAACAGCATCGAGAGCCCAACAGGGAGGATCGCCAGGTGGGCGCTGGAGCTACAACAATACGACTTCGAAGTGGCATACAGGAAAGGGCAGCTGAACGTAGTGGCGGACGCACTGTCCCGACAGCCATTGGCGGAGCGATGCCTGAGAACCACCGAGGAGGATGCAGAAAAGGGACACGAACCGGAGGCGGAGTGCGGATGGATTAAAAAGGTTAAAGAGAGGATGAGGACAGAACCAAGGAAATATCCGGATTACGTCGAGGAAGCAGGCCGGGTATACCGGCACATCCCCCACCGAGCGGGAGAAGAGGAAATAGCATCATGGAAGTTATGCGTCCCAAAGGGTCTAAGAGAGAGAGTCATAAGAGAGAATCACGACTCGCCGGAGGCGGGGCACTCGGGCGGTAGAAGGACGATGGCCAGGGTATCAGCCCGGTACTACTGGCCGGGGATGCATCGAGATGTGAGGACATACGTGAGGAGGTGTGAAATCTGCCTACGCTACAAACCAAGTCAACTGCAGGCGGCCGGGAAAATGCTGACACGAGTGCCAGAGGAGCCGTGGGCAACGGTGTGCGCCGACTTTGTGGGCCCGCTGCCCAGGTCAAAGCATGGGAATGCCATGTTGTTGGTGATGGTGGATCGGTTCTCGAAATGGACCGAGTTGGTCCCCATGAGAAAGGCCACGGCGGAAGCACTAACGAAAGCGTTCCGAGAGCGCATCGTGTCCCGGTTTGGCGTGCCGAAGGTGGTGATCACCGATAATGGCGTCCAGTTCACCAGTAGAGTGTTTAAGAGGTTTTTGGAGCAGATGGGCGTACGTCATCAGTTCACGGCCCCGTACACACCGCAGGAGAACCCGACGGAGCGAACTAACCGGACGGTGAAAACTATGATAGCTCAGTTCACCGAAGGGAACCAGAGGAACTGGGATGAGAAATGGCCAGAGATAATGCTAGCCGTAAATTCAGGGGTGTCCGAATCCACCGGGTACGCGCCGGCGTTTGTGGTACAAGGGAGAGAGCCGAGGCTACCGAAGGCTCTGTACGATGACGAGGCGCTGGGCACAGGACAGGGTACGCTCAATCCGGACGAGAACGCTGCCAAGTTGAGAGAGGTATTTCAACTGGTGAGGCGGAATCTCGAAAGAGCGGCGCAGGACCAGGCGAGGTATTATAACCTGAGGAGGAGAGCGTAAACCCACGATTGGAGACAAGGTATGGGCCAAGCAACACCATCTATCCAACGCGGCCGAAGGGTTTGCGGCAAAACTGGCCCCGAAATACGACGGTCCCTACACCATAGTGGATTTCGTGTCCCCGGTCATTTGTAAATTGAAGAAGGACGGCGAGAAGCGGACGCGGACCGCCCATATAGGGGATCTGAAGCCACAACCCGGGGAAGGAACCCCTGAAACAAGCCCTGGAACCGGAGCATAGACGAGCACGAAAGACAGAAACTAGCGGCAGGGGCGGAGAGGAGGGTCCCCACTGGATGCCACGCAGGACAAGGTCGTACAGGATACGCTTACAACTAAGGATCGGTAAAACTAAGAACCCCGCGTGTCACGCAGGACAGGAATCGCTCACAAGGGAGGAGCGAGCGGCCCAACTAGATGCCACGCAGGACAAGGCCATACAGAATACTCTTACAACTAAGGTTCAGTAAAACTAAGCTGAAGGCAGCGGCCGGCCGACCAAAGAAGCTGGACCTATAAAAAAAAAGAGGAGGATTAGCTCGTCAGCTAGTAGGAGCGGAGCAAAGGCAAAAAGGATAAAAGATATCCGGGTTACCACTAGCCCAGGGGGGGAGCGCGTTGCGGGGTATGCCGACGGACGAGGGGGCACCCGGGAAGGGGTTCCGTGATGAGCAGAAGTCCGGGTCCTGGTCCAGGACATCGAAGCCAGCTGCTAACGTCGGGGATGGCGGGACAAAAGCGGATGCCGCCCGTGCGCGTTCTACCGGCTGGGGAATCGGATGATCCCTGGGTCCGAGGCGCTGCACGGGGGGACATCCGCGTCTAAGCCGATCCAGAGACGGGCGGAGCTGGCCACGGGGGGCGGGCCGATGTGGGCAGCACGGGCGAAAGGTGGGAGGACCTGTAGATCCTGGGCTGGAAGATCGGTCAGCACCCTGGATCGGAACCAAGGACGGGCTGAAAGAAAAGGCAAGGTGAGATGAGGAACCCAAGAACTCGGAAAGCTTACCAGATCCAAGGCAAAGCCAAACAACACGTCGCCAGACCTGGAAGTAAAAAGGGCCAAATAAGAAGAAAATATATATAAAAAAAAAAAAAAGGAGGAAGAAGTGGGAACCGAAGGAAGGCTTACAAAACCAGGGGGCACCCTAGGGTTAACGCGGCGAGAGGCGCGGATAACTTTCAAAACGGGAGCGAGCGAGAGAGCCAGCTGGAAAGCAAGAGAGAGCCGTCCCACGGGCCCATGTAAGGCACCGTTACAGGGAACGGTGAGCACCGGCACGAGCCCTTATAAAGGAGGGGGCAGCGCGCGATCAGGTCTTTTCAAAGTGGACCACGTGCGAGGAGAAAAAAAAAGGAAAGAGTATAAAATGCAGCATCATTTAATAAAATACCTGACGGAGCAGCGAAAATGGATTCGCCGCGGGTATCCAGCCATAGGAGACGGGCAAAGGGCGAGCAGGAGTAGGTCCCCGGAGCTCCAGCTATTGGCCTCACCGCTGGTGTCGCCCGCGGGATCCACGGGACCGACGATGTCCCCGGTGGTATCGACGGGGTACACCGATGAGGGAAGCGATCTGGAGTTGGTGAGCTGGGAGCCGGCACCTCGGAGGAAACGCGCACACGAGGCGAAGCGCGAGGAGCCCCCGACCAACCGACGAGAGGAGCCCCGGAACAGCAGACGCAAGGAGCCCAGCGCCAGCAAGCGCGAGGAGCCCCGCGCCGAGGAGCGCGAAGAGCACCGGGCCAGTAGGCGCAAGGGGCCTCGCGTCAGCAAGCGCGAGGAGCCCCACACCGTCAACCGCGAGGAGTCCCGGACCAGCAAGCGCGAGGAGCGGCCTGAGAGAGGACAGAGGGGGCACACAACGCGGAAGGAGGAGCCCAGGGAGAGGGTCTCGAAGCGGGCGTCCACCCAGTCGACGCGTGCGCCCAGGGAAGAGGCGTCGTCGGCGCGCACAAGGGGGAGGTCGGCGGCGCGGCAACGGGGTCGGCAACCGACAGACCCACAGGTCGAGGAGCGGCAGCCAACGCCGATCGAAACCGCGGTCAAGGAGCCACAGGCAACGCCGGCTGACGCCCCGGAAGACGACGCGGCCGCTGAGGCACGACGCCTCGCGGAATGGCACCGGCGGTTCGCACTGGCCGCGGCAGCGGAGGAGCAGAGGCAACGGCGGGTGTGGGAGGACGCCCTGGCGCTGGCGAAGAGGCTCAAGGCCGCGCAGGAGGCCGAGAAGGAGGCGCGAGAAGCGGAGGCGGAGCGCCACCAACGAGACGTCGCGCACCAATGGAGGTGCATTAGCAAGTTGCACGCAGCGGAGCAAAAGGAGAGGGCGCGTCTGCGGACGGAAGCGGAGAAGGCGAGGGCGACGCGGGCGGAGGGCGCGGCAGGCGGGCTGGCGGTGATCTCCAGCGAAGAGGAGGAGGCGGAGTGCCCACCAGCGCCGAAGGCGGCCCGAGTCCAGTCGCCCGAAGAGGAGTGGCAGGAGAGGCTACGACGAGCCGAGGTGGAGGAGGAAGAGCTTTGGCAGCCACCCCCTGAAGACGTCGAGTCCGAGGAGGAGCCACGGCCGCAGGCCCCACCGCCGCCGGGAGCAGAGGAAGAGCCGCTCCAGAGTCAGCCGCCGGACGACGACACGCGCGGCGAAGGGGATCAGCAGCCGCGGCAGCAGCAGCAGTATCAGCAGCATCAGCAGCACTGGCACGGGCCACAGGGAGCCGCCATTGGGCCATTCGTCTCGCAAGAGGTGCGCTCCGCGGTAAGAGACGGCATGTTGTGGCAGGTGCAAACGCTGCACATATCGTGGGCCTCGGGGCCCGCGCCTCAGCAGCCCGAGCAGGAGCCGGGGGAGGCACGACTGTGGGAAGAGGCACCACGCGCCAGCGACGAGCGGGACCCGAGGCGGCGGGCACGGCCACAGGGGTCGACAGGCCCATCGGCAGCACCCACGGCCAAAGAAGGCGAGACGGAGAGCACAGCAAACGCGACACCATCACTATCGGCGGAGGGCCCAGCGGCGGTACCCGTAGTCGAGGCGGCGACCGACGGCGAAGCGGGCGACGGCGAAGCGGGCGACGGCGCGGGAGCGGCGGCGGAGAAGGATGAGGCGGCGGAGCGCCACTCACCTGAGCCATGGGAGAAAGGACCATGGCAGTGGCCGGAACCCAGCCATGGCGAGCGGCCGAAGCTGGGGCGACAGGCGTCGTGCCCAGGGGAGCGGACGGAGGCGCGTCGGCCTGAGCTCCAACGCCAGGCATCGTGGCCACAGACGAGATCGGCGGACAACGCACGGTGGCGGCCCGTCAGCCGCGAGGAGTGGCCGGCCGTCGTCACGCGCTCCCTCGCGCGGATAAAGCCTAACTCAAGGAGGGTGAAGCGCCTGGTCACCGACGGTAGCGTTCGGTATCGGCTGTTGGTGTCCACCGAGCGGCAGGAGGTATTCCGCGCGGAGTACTGAGGAGGTGAGAAGAGAAGAAAAAAAAAAGAAGAAGAAAAATAATAAAATATTATGAAAAAAAAAGAAAGGCACGGTCTTACCTGGCGGCCGAGGAACGGCGGGGCATCGGGGAAGCGTGAATGAAGACACGGAGAGGGAGGCGAAGCGGGAGAAAACTTACCCGAAGCATCCAGTGGGCAGGCGGCAGGCGGGCGCGCCAGCGGAGGGCGGTAGGGAAGACCGAACGCGCCGGTCGCGCGGGCATTTTTGAAACATCCCAAACCCGGGTCGCGGAAAACCGGAGTTTTTCCGTCAATAAAAGAAAGGGGGAAGTGTGAGGAAAGGTATTCCCACACATAGGGGGCACTATAGGGTTAAGCGCTAACGACCGTTATCCGGGGATATCCGGAGGCGGCGAATTCCCGAGGAGAGCGCCCCCGGGGTCCAAAGATGAGAGGGGAGGACCCCTGGGGAGAGAGCAGGGATGACGGGATCGGGCCGGCAGTGGTCCAGCGCATGACCAAATATGGTCATGAGATCACGCCACCAGCCAGGTCCCGTTGGAGAGCGAGCTGCGGGATGACGGGATCGGGCCGGCAGTGGTCCAGCGCATGACCAAATATGGTCATGAGATCACGCCACCAGCCAGGTCCCGTTGGAAAGCGACAAGGGAATGAAGGAACGCCGATGGAAAAGTACGGGCACCGCATGGCGGGAAGTGCCGTTAGCGCCAGGCGGCATCGGCGGCGCCGACGCAGAAGCGAGCCTATAAGAGGAGGGCCGCGACCAGAAAGCAGGACAGTCCACAGACGGAGCCAACACGAGTGAAGTGAGTAGTGAGCCACGAAAAGTGAAGCCAAGCAAAGGGAAAAGAACAGTAGCCAGCAAACGCGTTGTGTGAAGATTAAGAGGCGTGCAGCCAAGAGCCAGAGACTCAAATCCCTTGAACCAACGGCGCCCCGCGTGAAACACATCCTTTCAGGAGTGAGGCACCCTCGGGCCGAAAAGCCAAGTGAGTCGAGTGAGAGCGAACGCGTCAGGCGCCTGACTGAGAGGTGGATTTGGGCCCCGTGCCAAGAATCGCTAGCCCCAGTCAGTAGAGCCGGCGGTGCCACGCTTGGCGACGCCGTGGGGGGGCCCAGGGAGCAACGCGCTCATCGGACCACAGAGGATAGTCGGAAGGAGAACCAGCGCCGGAATCCGCGTAGCGTAAGATAGACTTAAGATACCAATAAAGCATTTTAACATACCAGTACAAGATCCAACCCGTGCATTCTTACTTGTCGTCGGGGCAACATATAAATATTGTTGCAGCGAGCCTACCGACCGCTGAGCCAGCCCAGCTGCATCAGACGGAGAAGAACGGTTCGTTACAACACCTCCCTATCCTGCACTGGCATGTATACTGAACCACCGCACCTATATAGCACCCACGCTCCAGGAAATGTGGCAGGATCGCACTTCTTGGGCACTAGCAACAATATGGCACTCTATCCCCAAAAAAGTGGAACCTCCGCAACTATATGGCACCTGCACTTATATAGAACACCTCCCTATCCAGCACTGGCATGTATACTGAACCACCGCACCTATATAGCATCCACGCTCCAGGAAATGTGGCAGGATCGCACATCTTGGGCACTAGCCCCAATATGGCACTCTAGCCCCAAAAAAGTGGAACCTCCGCAACTATATGGCACCGGCACTTGTATAGAACCCGTCCCTATCCAGCACTGGAATGTATACTGAACCACCGCACCTATACAGCATCCACGCTCCAGGAAATGTGGCAGGATCGCATATTTTGGGCATAAGCACCAATATGGCAATATAGCCCCAAAAAAGTGGAACCTCCGCAACTATATGGCACCTGCACTTATATAGAACCCTTCCCTATCCAGCACTGGCATGTATACTGAACCACCGCACCTATATAGCACCCACGCTCCAGGAAATGTGGCAGGATCGCACTTCTTGGGCACTAGCAACAATATGGCACTCTATCCCCAAAAATGTGGAACCTCCGCAACTATATGGCACCTGCACTTATATAGAACACCTCCCTATCCAGCACTGGCATGTATACTGAACCACCGCACCTATATAGCACCCACGCTCTAGGAAATGTGGCAGGATCGCACTTCTAGCGCACTAGCAACAATATGGCACTCTATCCCCAAAAAAGTGGAACCTCCGCAACTATATGGCACCTGCACTTATATAGAACACCTCCCTATCCAGCACTGGCATGTATACTGAACCACCGCACCTATATAGCATCCACGCTCCAGGAAATGTGGCAGGATCGCACATCTTGGGCACTAGCCCCAATATGGCACTCTAGCCCCAAAAAAGTGGAACCTCCGCAACTATATGGCACCGGCACTTGTATAGAACCCGTCCCTATCCAGCACTGGAATGTATACTGAACCACCGCACCTATACAGCATCCACGCTCCAGGAAATGTGGCAGGATCGCATATTTTGGGCATAAGCACCAATATGGCAATATAGCCCCAAAAAAGTGGAACCTCCGCAACTATATGGCACCTGCACTTATATAGAACCCTTCCCTATCCAGCACTGGCATGTATACTGAACCACCGCACCTATATAGCACCCACGCTCCAGGAAATGTGGCAGGATCGCACTTCTTGGGCACTAGCAACAATATGGCACTCTATCCCCAAAAAAGTGGAACCTCCGCAACTATATGGCACCTACACTTATATAGAACACCTCCCTATCCTGCACTGGCATGTATACTGAACCACTGCACCTATATAGCACCCACGCTCCAGGAAATGTGGCAGGATCGCACTTCTTGGGCACTAGCAACAATATGGCACTCTATCCCCAAAAAAGTGGAACCTCCGCAACTATATGGCACCTACACTTATATGGAACCCTTCCCTATCCAGCACTGGCATGTATACTGAACTACCGCACCTATATAGCACCCACGCTCCAGGAAATGTGGCAGGATCGCACTTCTTGGGCACTAGCAACAATATGGCACTCTATCCCTAAAAATGTGGAACCTCCGCAACTATATGGCACCTGCACTTATATAGAACACCTCCCTATCCAGCACTGGCATGTATACTGAACCACCGCACCTATATAGCACCCACGCTCCAGGAAATGTGGCAGGATCGCACATCTTGGGCACTAGCCCCAATATGGCACTCTAGCCCCAAAAAAGTGGAACCTCCGCAACTATATGGCACCGGCACTTGTATAGAACCCGTCCCTATCCAGCACTGGAATGTATACTGAACCACCGCACCTATACAGCATCCACGCTCCAGGAAATGTGGCAGGATCGCATATTTTGGGCATAAGCACCAATATGGCAATATAGCCCCAAAAAAGTGGAACCTCCGCAACTATATGGCACCTGCACTTATATAGAACCCTTCCCTATCCAGCACTGGCATGTATACTGAACCACCGCACCTATATAGCACCCACGCTCCAGGAAATGTGGCAGGATCGCACTTCTTGGGCACTAGCAACAATATGGCACTCTATCCCCAAAAAAGTGGAACCTCCGCAACTATATGGCACCTACACTTATATAGAACACCTCCCTATCCTGCACTGGCATGTATACTGAACCACTGCACCTATATAGCACCCACGCTCCAGGAAATGTGGCAGGATCGCACTTCTTGGGCACTAGCAACAATATGGCACTCTATCCCTAAAAATGTGGAACCTCCGCAACTATATGGCACCTGCACTTATATAGAACACCTCCCTATCCAGCACTGGCATGTATACTGAACCACCGCACCTATATAGCACCCACGCTCTAGGAAATGTGGCAGGATCGCATATTTTGGGCATAAGCACCAATATTGCAATATAGTCCCAAAAAAGTGGAACCTCCGCAACTATATGGCACCTGCACTTATATGGAACCCTTCCCTATCCAGCACTGGCATGTATACTGAACCACCGTACCTATACAGCATCCACGCTCCAGGAAATGTGGCAGGATCGCATATTTTGGGCATAAGCACCAATATGGCAATATAGCCCCAAAAAAGTGGAGCCTCCGCAACTATATGGCACCTGCACTTATATGGAACCCTTCCCTATCCAGCACTGGCATGTATACTGAACCACCGTACCTATACAGCATCCACGCTCCAGGAAATGTGGCAGGATCGCATATTTTGGGCATAAGCACCAATATGGCAATATAGCCCCAAAAAAGTGGAGCCTCCGCAACTATATGGCACCTGCACTTATATGGAACCCTTCCCTATCCAGCACTGGCATGTATACTGAACCACCGCACCTATATAGCACCCACGATCCAGGAAATGTGGCAGGATCGCACTTCTTGGGCACTAGCAACAATATGGCACTCTAGCCCCAAAAAAGTGGAACCTCCGCAACTATATGGCACCTGCACTTATATATAACCCTTCACTACCCAGCACTTGCATGTATACTGAACCACCGCACCTACATAGCACCCACGCTCTAGGAAATGTGGCAGGATCGCATATTTTAGGCACTAGCAACAATATGGCACTCTATCCCCAAAAAAGTGGAACCTCCGCAACTATATGGCAACTACACTTATATAGAACACCTCCCTATCCAGCACTGGCATGTATACTGAACCACCGCACCTATATAGCACCCACGCTCCAGGAAATGTGGCAGGATCGCATATTTTGGGCACTTGCAACAATATGACACTCTAGCCCCAAAAAAGTGGAACCTCCGCAATTATATGGCACCTGCACTTATATAGAAACCTTCCCTATACAGCACTTGCATGTATACTGAACCACCGCACCTATATAGCACCCACGCTCCAGGAAATGTGGCAGGATCGCACTTCTTGGGCACTAGCAACAATATGGCACTCTATCCCCAAAAAAGTGGAACCTCCGCAACTATATGGCACCTTCACTTATATAGAACACCTCCCTATCCAGCACTGGCATGTATACTGAACCACCGCACCTATATAGCACCCACGCTCCAGGAAATGTGGCAGGATCGCACATCTTGGGCACTAGCACCAATATGGCACTCTAGCAACAAAAAAGTGGAACCTCCGCAACTATATGGCTCCTGCACTTATATAGAACCCGTCCCTATCCAGCACTGGAATGTATACTGAACCACCGCACCTATATAGCATCCACGCTCCAGGAAATGTGGCAGGATCGCATATTTTGGGCATAAGCACCAATATGGCAATATAGCCCCAAAAAAGTGGAGCCTCCGCAACTATATGGCACCTGCACTTATATAGAACCCTTCCCTATCCAGCACTGGCATGTATACTGAACCACCGCACCTATATAGCACCCACGCTCCAGGAAATGTGGCAGGATCGCACTTCTTGGGCACTAGCAACAATATGGCACTCTATCCCCAAAAAAGTGGAACCTCCGCAACTATATGGCACCTACACTTATATAGAACACCTCCCTATCCTGCACTGGCATGTATACTGAACCACTGCACCTATATAGCACCCACGCTCCAGGAAATGTGGCAGGATCGCACTTCTTGGGCACTAGCAACAATATGGCACTCTATCCCCAAAAAAGTGGAACCTCCGCAACTATATGGCACCTACACTTATATGGAACCCTTCCCTATCCAGCACTGGCATGTATACTGAACCACCGCACCTATATAGCACCCACGCTCCAGGAAATGTGGCAGGATCGCACTTCTTGGGCACTAGCAACAATATGGCACTCTATCCCTAAAAATGTGGAACCTCCGCAACTATATGGCACCTGCACTTATATAGAACACCTCCCTATCCAGCACTGGCATGTATACTGAACCACCGCACCTATATAGCACCCACGCTCCAGGAAATGTGGCAGGATCGCACATCTTGGGCACTAGCCCCAATATGGCACTCTAGCCCCAAAAAAGTGGAACCTCCGCAACTATATGGCACCGGCACTTGTATAGAACCCGTCCCTATCCAGCACTGGAATGTATACTGAACCACCGCACCTATACAGCATCCACGCTCCAGGAAATGTGGCAGGATCGCATATTTTGGGCATAAGCACCAATATGGCAATATAGCCCCAAAAAAGTGGAACCTCCGCAACTATATGGCACCTGCACTTATATAGAACCCTTCCCTATCCAGCACTGGCATGTATACTGAACCACCGCACCTATATAGCACCCACGCTCCAGGAAATGTGGCAGGATCGCACTTCTTGGGCACTAGCAACAATATGGCACTCTATCCCCAAAAAAGTGGAACCTCCGCAACTATATGGCACCTACACTTATATAGAACACCTCCCTATCCTGCACTGGCATGTATACTGAACCACTGCACCTATATAGCACCCACGCTCCAGGAAATGTGGCAGGATCGCACTTCTTGGGCACTAGCAACAATATGGCACTCTATCCCTAAAAATGTGGAACCTCCGCAACTATATGGCACCTGCACTTATATAGAACACCTCCCTATCCAGCACTGGCATGTATACTGAACCACCGCACCTATATAGCACCCACGCTCTAGGAAATGTGGCAGGATCGCATATTTTGGGCATAAGCACCAATATTGCAATATAGTCCCAAAAAAGTGGAACCTCCGCAACTATATGGCACCTGCACTTATATGGAACCCTTCCCTATCCAGCACTGGCATGTATACTGAACCACCGTACCTATACAGCATCCACGCTCCAGGAAATGTGGCAGGATCGCATATTTTGGGCATAAGCACCAATATGGCAATATAGCCCCAAAAAAGTGGAGCCTCCGCAACTATATGGCACCTGCACTTATATGGAACCCTTCCCTATCCAGCACTGGCATGTATACTGAACCACCGTACCTATACAGCATCCACGCTCCAGGAAATGTGGCAGGATCGCATATTTTGGGCATAAGCACCAATATGGCAATATAGCCCCAAAAAAGTGGAGCCTCCGCAACTATATGGCACCTGCACTTATATGGAACCCTTCCCTATCCAGCACTGGCATGTATACTGAACCACCGCACCTATATAGCACCCACGATCCAGGAAATGTGGCAGGATCGCACTTCTTGGGCACTAGCAACAATATGGCACTCTAGCCCCAAAAAAGTGGAACCTCCGCAACTATATGGCACCTGCACTTATATATAACCCTTCACTACCCAGCACTTGCATGTATACTGAACCACCGCACCTACATAGCACCCACGCTCTAGGAAATGTGGCAGGATCGCATATTTTAGGCACTAGCAACAATATGGCACTCTATCCCCAAAAAAGTGGAACCTCCGCAACTATATGGCAACTACACTTATATAGAACACCTCCCTATCCAGCACTGGCATGTATACTGAACCACCGCACCTATATAGCACCCACGCTCCAGGAAATGTGGCAGGATCGCATATTTTGGGCACTTGCAACAATATGACACTCTAGCCCCAAAAAAGTGGAACCTCCGCAATTATATGGCACCTGCACTTATATAGAAACCTTCCCTATACAGCACTTGCATGTATACTGAACCACCGCACCTATATAGCACCCACGCTCCAGGAAATGTGGCAGGATCGCACTTCTTGGGCACTAGCAACAATATGGCACTCTATCCCCAAAAAAGTGGAACCTCCGCAACTATATGGCACCTTCACTTATATAGAACACCTCCCTATCCAGCACTGGCATGTATACTGAACCACCGCACCTATATAGCACCCACGCTCCAGGAAATGTGGCAGGATCGCACATCTTGGGCACTAGCACCAATATGGCACTCTAGCAACAAAAAAGTGGAACCTCCGCAACTATATGGCTCCTGCACTTATATAGAACCCGTCCCTATCCAGCACTGGAATGTATACTGAACCACCGCACCTATATAGCATCCACGCTCCAGGAAATGTGGCAGGATCGCATATTTTGGGCATAAGCACCAATATGGCAATATAGCCCCAAAAAAGTGGAGCCTCCGCAACTATATGGCACCTGCACTTATATAGAACCCTTCCCTATCCAGCACTGGCATGTATACTGAACCACCGCACCTATATAGCACCCACGCTCCAGGAAATGTGGCAGGATCGCACTTCTTGGGCACTAGCAACAATATGGCACTCTATCCCCAAAAAAGTGGAACCTCCGCAACTATATGGCACCTACACTTATATAGAACACCTCCCTATCCTGCACTGGCATGTATACTGAACCACTGCACCTATATAGCACCCACGCTCCAGGAAATGTGGCAGGATCGCACTTCTTGGGCACTAGCAACAATATGGCACTCTATCCCCAAAAAAGTGGAACCTCCGCAACTATATGGCACCTACACTTATATGGAACCCTTCCCTATCCAGCACTGGCATGTATACTGAACCACCGCACCTATATAGCACCCACGCTCCAGGAAATGTGGCAGGATCGCACTTCTTGGGCACTAGCAACAATATGGCACTCTATCCCTAAAAATGTGGAACCTCCGCAACTATATGGCACCTGCACTTATATAGAACACCTCCCTATCCAGCACTGGCATGTATACTGAACCACCGCACCTATATAGCACCCACGCTCCAGGAAATGTGGCAGGATCGCATATTTTGGGCATAAGCACCAATATGGCAATATAGCCCCAAAAAAGTGGAGCCTCCGCAACTATATGGCACCTGCACTTATATAGAACCCTTCCCTATCCAGCACTGGCATGTATACTGAACCACCGTACCTATACAGCATCCACGCTCCAGGAAATGTGGCAGGATCGCATATTTTGGGCATAAGCACCAATATGGCAATATAGCCCCAAAAAAGTGGAGCCTCCGCAACTATATGGCACCTGCACTTATATGGAACCCTTCCCTATCCAGCACTGGCATGTATACTGAACCACCGCACCTATATAGCACCCACGATCCAGGAAATGTGGCAGGATCGCACTTCTTGGGCACTAGCAACAATATGGCACTCTATCCCCAAAAAAGTGGAACCTCCGCAACTATATGGCACCTGCACTTATATATAACCCTTCACTACCCAGCACTTGCATGTATACTGAACCACCGCACCTACATAGCACCCACGCTCTAGGAAATGTGGCAGGATCGCATATTTTAGGCACTAGCAACAATATGGCACTCTATCCCCAAAAAAGTGGAGCCTCCGCAACTATATGGCAACTACACTTATATAGAACACCTCCCTATCCAGCACTGGCATGTATACTGAACCACCGCACCTATATAGCACCCACGCTCCAGGAAATGTGGCAGGATCGCATATTTTGGGCACTTGCAACAATATGACACTCTAGCCCCAAAAAAGTGGAACCTCCGCAATTATATGGCACCTGCACTTATATAGAAACCTTCCCTATACAGCACTTGCATGTATACTGAACCACCGCACCTATATAGCACCCACGCTCCAGGAAATGTGGCAGGATCGCACTTCTTGGGCACTAGCAACAATATGGCACTCTATCCCCAAAAAAGTGGAACCTCCGCAACTATATGGCACCTACACTTATATAGAACACCTCCCTATCCAGCACTGGCAAGTATACTGAACCACCGCACCTATATAGCACCCACGCTCCAGGAAATGTGGCAGGATCGCATATTTTGGGCACTAGCAACAATATGGCACTCTATCCCCAAAAAAGTGGAACCTCCGCAACTATATGGCACCTTCACTTATATAGAACACCTCCCTATTCAGCACTGGCATGTATACTGAACCACCGCACCTATATAGCACCCACGCTCCAGGAAATGTGGCAGGATCGCACATCTTGGGCACTAGCACCAATATGGCACTCTAGCAACAAAAAAGTGGAACCTCCGCAACTATATGGCTCCTGCACTTATATAGAACCCGTCCCTATCCAGCACTGGAATGTATACTGAACCACCGCACCTATATAGCATCCACGCTCCAGGAAATGTGGCAGGATCGCATATTTTGGGCATAAGCACCAATATGGCAATATAGCCCCAAAAAAGTGGAACCTCCGCAACTATATGGCACCTGCACTTTTATAGAACCCTTCCCTATCCAGCGCTGGCATGTATACTGAACCACCGCACCTATATAGCACCCACGCTCCAGGAAATGTGGCAGGATCGCACTTTTTGGGCACTTGCAACAATATGGCACTCTATCCCCAAAAAAGTGGAACCTCCGCAACTATATGGCACCTACACTTATATAGAACACCTCCCTATCCTGCACTGGCATGTATACTGAACCACCGCACCTATATAGCACCCACGCTCCAGGAAATGTGGCAGGATCGCATATTTTGGGCACAAGCACCAATATGGCAATATAGCCCCAAAAAAGTGGAGCCTCCGCAACTATATGGCACCTGCACTTATATAGAACCCTTCCCTATCCAGCACTGGCATGTATACTGAACCACCGCACCTATATAGCACCCACGCTCCAGGAAATGTGGCAGGATCGCACTTCTTGGGCACTAGCAACAATATGGCACTCTATCCCCAAAAAAGTGGAACCTCCGCAACTATATGGCACCTACACTTATATAGAACACCTCCCTATCCTGCACTGGCATGTATACTGAACCACTGCACCTATATAGCACACACGCTCCAGGAAATGTGGCAGGATCGCACTTCTTGGGCACTAGCAACAATATGGCACTCTATCCCCAAAAAAGTGGAACCTCCGCAACTATATGGCACCTACACTTATATGGAACCCTTCCCTATCCAGCACTGGCATGTATACTGAACCACCGCACCTATATAGCACCCACGCTCCAGGAAATGTGGCAGGATCGCACTTCTTGGGCACTAGCAACAATATGGCACTCTATCCCTAAAAATGTGGAACCTCCGCAACTATATGGCACCTGCACTTATATAGAACACCTCCCTATCCAGCACTGGCATGTATACTGAACCACCGCACCTATATAGCACCCACGCTCTAGGAAATGTGGCAGGATCGCATATTTTGGGCATAAGCACCAATATTGCAATATAGTCCCAAAAAAGTGGAACCTCCGCAACTATATGGCACCTGCACTTATATAGAACCCTTCCCTATCCAGCACTGGCATGTATACTGAACCACCGTACCTATACAGCATCCACGCTCCAGGAAATGTGGCAGGATCGCATATTTTGGGCATAAGCACCAATATGGCAATATAGCCCCAAAAAAGTGGAGCCTCCGCAACTATATGGCACCTGCACTTATATGGAACCCTTCCCTATCCAGCACTGGCATGTATACTGAACCACCGCACCTATATAGCACCCACGATCCAGGAAATGTGGCAGGATCGCACTTCTTGGGCACTAGCAACAATATGGCACTCTAGCCCCAAAAAAGTGGAACCTCCGCAACTATATGGCACCTGCACTTATATATAACCCTTCACTACCCAGCACTTGCATGTATACTGAACCACCGCACCTACATAGCACCCACGCTCTAGGAAATGTGGCAGGATCGCATATTTTAGGCACTAGCAACAATATGGCACTCTATCCCCAAAAAAGTGGAACCTCAACAACTATATGGCAACTACACTTATATAGAACACCTCCCTATCCAGCACTGGCATGTATACTGAACCACCGCACCTATATAGCACCCACGCTCCAGGAAATGTGGCAGGATCGCATATTTTGGGCACTTGCAACAATATGACACTCTAGCCCTAAAAAAGTGGAACCTCCGCAATTATATGGCACCCGCACTTATATAGAAACCTTCCCTATACAGCACTTGCATGTATACTGAACCACCGCACCTATATAGCACCCACGCTCCAGGAAATGTGGCAGGATCGCACTTCTTGGGCACTAGCAACAATATGGCACTCTATCCCCAAAAAAGTGGAACCTCCGCAACTATATGGCACCTACACTTATATTGAACACCTCCCTATCCAGCACTGGCAAGTATACTGAACCACCGCACCTATATAGCACCCACGCTCCAGGAAATGTGGCAGGATCGCATATTTTGGGCACTAGCAACAATATGGCACTCTATCCCCAAAAAAGTGGAACCTCCGCAACTATATGGCACCTTCACTTATATAGAACACCTCCCTATCCAGCACTGGCATGTATACTGAACCACCGCACCTATATAGCACCCACGCTCCAGGAAATGTGGCAGGATCGCACATCTTGGGCACTAGCACCAATATGGCACTCTAGCAACAAAAAAGTGGAACCTCCGCAACTATATGGCTCCTGCACTTATATAGAACCCGTCCCTATCCAGCACTGGAATGTATACTGAACCACCGCACCTATATAGCATCCACGCTCCAGGAAATGTGGCAGGATCGCATATTTTGGGCATAAGCACCAATATGGCAATATAGCCCCAAAAAAGTGGAACCTCCGCAACTATATGGCACCTGCACTTTTATAGAACCCTTCCCTATCCAGCGCTGGCATGTATACTGAACCACCGCACCTATATAGCACCCACGCTCCAGGAAATGTGGCAGGATCGCACTTTTTGGGCACTTGCAACAATATGGCACTCTATCCACAAAAAAGTGGAACCTCCGCAACTATATGGCACCTACACTTATATAGAACACCTCCCTATCCTGCACTGGCATGTATACTGAACCACCGCACCTATATAGCACCCACGCTCCAGGAAATGTGGCAGGATCGCATATTTTGGGCACAAGCACCAATATGGCAATATAGCCCCAAAAAAGTGGAGCCTCCGCAACTATATGGCACCTGCACTTATATAGAACACCTCCCTATCCAGCACTGGCATGTATACTGAACCACCGCACCTATATAGCACCCACGCTCCAGGAAATGTGGCAGGATCGCACATCTTGGGCACTAGCACCAATATGGCACTCTAGCCCCAAAAAAGTGGAACCTCCGCAACTATATGGCACCTGCAGTTATATAGAACCCGTCCCTATCCAGCACTGGAATGTATACTGAACCACCGCACCTATACAGCATCCACGCTCCAGGAAATGTGGCAGGATCGCATATTTTGGGCATAAGCACCAATATGGCAATATTGCCCCAAAAAAGTGGAACCTCCGCAACTATATGGCACCTGCACTTATATAGAACCCTTCCCTATCCAGCGCATTCATGTATACTGAACCACCGCACCTATATAGCACCCACGCTCCAGAAAATGTGGCAGGATCGCACTTCTTGGGCACTAGCAACAATATGGCACTCTATCCCCAAAAAAGTGGAACCTCCGCAACTATATGGCACCTGCACTTATATAGAACCCTTCCCTATCCAGCGCTGGCATGTATACTGAACCACCGCACCTATATAGCACCCACGCTCCAGGATATGTCGCAGGATCGCACTTCTTGGGCACTAGCAACAATATGGCACTCTATCCCCAAAAATGTGGAACCTCCGCAACTATATGGCACCTACACTTATATAGAACACCTCCCTATCCAGCACTGGCATGTATACTGAACCACCGCACCTATATAGCACCCACGCTCCAGGAAATGTGGCAGGATCGCATATTTTGGGCACTTGCAACAATATGACACTCGAGCCCCAAAAAAGTGGAACCTCCGCAATTATATGGCACCTGCACTTATATAGAAACCTTCCCTATACAGCACTTGCATGTATACTGAACCACCGCACCTATATAGCACCCACGCTCCAGGAAATATGGCAGGATCGCACTTCTTGGGCACTAGCAACAATATGCCACTCTATCCCCAAAAAAGTGGAACCTCCGCAACTATATGGCACCTACACTTATATAGAACACCTCCCTATCCAGCACTGGCATGTATACTGAACCATCGCACCTATATAGCACCCACGCTCCAGGAAATGTGGCAGGATCGCATATTTTGGGAACTAGCAACAATATGGCACTCTAGCCCCAAAAAAGTGGAACCTCCGCAATTATATGGCACCTGCACTTATATAGAAACCTTCCCTATACAGCACTTGCATGTATACTGAACCACCGCACCTATATAGCACCCACGCTCCAGGAAATGTGGCAGGATCGCACTTCTTGGGCACTAGCAACAATATGGCACTCTATCCCCAAAAATGTGGAACCTCCGCAACTATATGGCACCTGCACTTGTATAGACCACCTCCCTATCCAGCACTGGCATGTATACTGAACCACCGCACCTATATAGCACCCACGCTCCAGGAAATGTGGCAGGATCGCATATTTTGGGCACTTGCAACAATATGGCACTCTAGCCCCAAAAAAGTGGAACCTCCGCAATTATATGGCACCTGCACTTATATAGAAACCTTCCCTATACAGCACTTGCATGTATACTGAACTACCACACCTATATAGCACCCACGCTCCAGGAAATGTGGCAGGATCGCATATTTTGGGCACTTGCAACAATATGACACTCTAGCCCCAAAAAAGTGGAACCTCCGCAACTATATGGCACCTGCACTTATATGGAACCCTTCCCTAGCCAGCACTGGCATGTATACTGAACCACCGCACCTATATAGCACCCACGCTCCAGGAAATGTGGCAGGATCGCATATTTTGGGCACTTGCAACAATATGGCACTCTAGCCCCAAAAAAGTGGAACCTCCGCAATTATATGGCACCTGCACTTATATAGAAACCTTCCCTATACAGCACTTGCATGTATACTGAACTACCACACCTATATAGCACCCACGCTCCAGGAAATGTGGCAGGATCGCATATTTTGGGCACTTGCAACAATATGACACTCTAGCCCCAAAAAAGTGGAACCTCCGCAACTATATGGCACCTGCACTTATATGGAACCCTTCCCTATCCAGCACTGGCATGTATACTGAACCACCGCACCTATATAGCACCCACGCTCCAGGAAATGTGGCAGGATCGCACTTCTTGGGCACTAGCAACAATATGGCACTCTATCCCCAAAAAAGTGGAACCTCCGCAACTATATGGCACCTACACTTATATAGAACACCTCCCTATCCAGCACTGGCATGTATACTGAACCACCGCACCTATATAGCACCCACGCTCCAGGAAATGTGGCAGGATCGCACATCTTGGGCACTAGCACCAATATGGCACTCTAGCCCCAAAAAAGTGGAACCTCCGCAACTATATGGCACCTGCAGTTATATAGAACCCGTCCCTATCCAGCACTGGAATGTATACTGAACCACCGCACCTATACAGCATCCACGCTCCAGGAAATGTGGCAGGATCGCATATTTTGGGCATAAGCACCAATATGGCAATATAGCCCCAAAAAAGTGGAACCTCCGCAACTATATGGCACCTGCACTTATATAGAACCCTTCCCTATCCAGCGCTTTCATGTATACTGAACCACCGCACCTATATAGCACCCACGCTCCAGAAAATGTGGCAGGATCGCACTTCTTGGGCACTAGCAACAATATGGCACTCTATCCCCAAAAAAGTGGAACCTCCGCAACTATATGGCACCTGCACTTATATAGAACCCTTCCCTATCCAGCGCTGGCATGTATACTGAACCACCGCACCTATATAGCACCCACGCTCCAGGATATGTCGCAGGATCGCACTTCTTGGGCACTAGCAACAATATGGCACTCTATCCCCAAAAATGTGGAACCTCCGCAACTATATGGCACCTACACTTATATAGAACACCTCCCTATCCAGCACTGGCATGTATACTGAACCACCGCACCTATATAGCACCCACGCTCCAGGAAATGTGGCAGGATCGCATATTTTGGGCACTTGCAACAATATGACACTCGAGCCCCAAAAAAGTGGAACCTCCGCAATTATATGGCACCTGCACTTATATAGAAACCTTCCCTATACAGCACTTGCATGTATACTGAACCACCGCACCTATATAGCACCCACGCTCCAGGAAATATGGCAGGATCGCACTTCTTGGGCACTAGCAACAATATGGCACTCTATCCCCAAAAAAGTGGAACCTCCGCAACTATATGGCACCTACACTTATATAGAACACCTCCCTATCCAGCACTGGCATGTATACTGAACCATCGCACCTATATAGCATCCACGCTCCAGGAAATGTGGCAGGATCGCATATTTTGGGAACTAGCAACAATATGGCACTCTAGCCCCAAAAAAGTGGAACCTCCGCAATTATATGGCACCTGCACTTATATAGAAACCTTCCCTATACAGCACTTGCATGTATACTGAACCACCGCACCTATATAGCACCCACGCTCCAGGAAATGTGGCAGGATCGCACTTCTTGGGCACTAGCAACAATATGGCACTCTATCCCCAAAAATGTGGAACCTCCGCAACTATATGGCACCTGCACTTGTATAGACCACCTCCCTATCCAGCACTGGCATGTATACTGAACCACCGCACCTATATAGCACCCACGCTCCAGGAAATGTGGCAGGATCGCATATTTTGGGCACTTGCAACAATATGACACTCTAGCCCCAAAAAAGTGGAACCTCCGCAACTATATGGCACCTGCACTTATATGGAACCCTTCCCTATCCAGCACTGGCATGTATACTGAACCACCGCACCTATATAGCACCCACGCTCCAGGAAATGTGGCAGGATCGCACTTCTTGGGCACTAGCAACAATATGGCACTCTATCCCCAAAAAAGTGGAACCTCCGCAACTATATGGCACCTACACTTATATAGAACACCTCCCTATCCAGCACTGGCATGTATACTGAACCACCGCACCTATATAGCACCCACGCTCCAGGAAATGTGGCAGGATCGCATATTTTGGGAACTAGCAACAATATGGCACTCTAGCCCCAAAAAAGTGGAACCTCCGCAATTATATGGCACCTGCACTTATATAGAAACCTTCCCTGTACAGCACTTGCATGTATACTGAACCACCGCACCGATATAGCACCCACGCTCCAGGAAATGTGGCAGGATCGCACTTCTTGGGCACTAGCAACAATATGGCACTCTATCCCCAAAAATGTGGAACCTCCGCAACTATATGGCACCTGCACTTATATAGAACACCTCCCTATCCAGCACTGGCATGTATACTGAACCACCGCACCTATATAGCACCCACGCTCTAGGAAATGTGGCAGGATCGCATATTTTGGGCATAAGCACCAATATTGCAATATAGTCCCAAAAAAGTGGAGCCTCCGCAACTATATGGCACCTGCACTTATATGGAACCCTTCCCTATCCAGCACTGGCATGTATACTGAACCACCGCACCTATATAGCACCCACGCTCTAGGAAATGTGGCAGGATCGCATATTTTGGGCACTAGCAACAATATGGCACTCTAGCCCCAAAAAAGTGGAACCTCCGCAATTATATGGCGCCCGCACTTATATAGAACCCTTCCCTATCCAGCACTGGCATGTATACTGAACCACCGCATCTACATAGCACCCACGCTCTAGGAAATTTGGCAGGATCGCATATTTTGGGCATAAGCACCAATATGGCAATATAGCCCTAAAAAAGTGGAACCTCCGAAATTATATGACACCTGCACTTATATAGAAACCTTCCCTATACAGCACTTGCATGTATATTGAATCACCGCACCTATATAGCCCCCACGCTCCAGGAAATGTGGCAGGATCGCACATCTTGGGCACTAGCAACAATATGGCAATATAGCCCCAAAAAAGTGGAACCTCCGCAACTATATGGCTTCTGCACCCTGTGCATATGGGTTAGGGCACTTGCACTTATATAGAACCCTTCCCTATCCAGCACTGGCATGTATACTGAACCACCGCACCTATATAGCACCCACGCTCTAGGAAATTTGGCAGGATCGCACATCTTGGGCATAAGCACCAATATGGCAATATAGCCCCAAAAAAAGGAACCTCCGCAACTATATGGCTTCTGCACTTATATAGAACCCTTCCCTATCCAGCACTGGCATGTATACTGAACCACCGCACCCATATAGCATCCACGCTCCAAGAAATGTGGCAGGATCGCATATTTTGGGCATGAGCACCAATATGGCAATATAGCCCAAAAAAAGTGGAACCTCCGCAACTATATGGCACCTACACTTATATAGAACCCTTCCCTATCCAGCACTGGCATGTATACTGAACCACCGCACCTACATAGCACCCACGCTCCAGGAAATGTGGCAGGATCGCACATCGTGGGCATAAGCACCAATATGGCTATATAGCCCCAAAAAAAGGAACCTCCGCAACTATATGGCTTCTGCACTTATATAGAACCCTTCCCTATCCAGCACTGGCATGTATACTGAACCACCGCACCCATATAGCATCCACGCTCCAAGAAATGTGGCAGGATCGCATATTTTGGGCATGAGCACCAATATGGCAATATAGCCCAAAAAAAGTGGATCCTCCGCAACTATATGGCACATGCACTTATATAGAACCCTTCCCTATCCAGCACTGGCATGTATACTGAACCACCGCACCTTCATAGCACCCACGCTCCAGGAAATGTGGCAGGATCGCACATCGTGGGCATAAGCACCAATATGGCAATATAGCCCCAAAAAAGTGGAACCTCCGCAACTATATGGCTTCTACACCCTGTGCATATGGGTTAGGGCACTTGCACTTATATAGAACCCTTCCCTATCCAGCACTGGCATGTATACTGAACCACCGCACCTATATAGCACCCACGCTCTAGGAAATTTGGCAGGATCGCACATCTTGGGCATAAGCACCAATATGGCAATATAGCCCCAAAAAAAGGAACCTCCGCAACTATATGGCTTCTGCACTTATATAGAACCCTTCCCTATCCAGCACTGGCATGTATACTGAACCACCGCACCCATATAGCATCCACGCTCCAAGAAATGTGGCAGGATCGCATATTTTGGGCATGAGCACCAATATGGCAACATAGCCCAAAAAAAGTGGAACCTCCGCAACTATATGGCACCTGCACTTATATAGAACCCTTCCCTATCCAGCACTGGCATGTATACTGAACCACCGCACCTATATAGCACCCACGCTCTAGGAAATGTGGCAGGATCGCATATTTTGGGCATAAGCACCAATATTGCAATATAGTCCCAAAAAAGTGGAGCCTCCGCAACTATATGGCACCTGCACTTATATGGAACCCTTCCCTATCCAGCACTGGCATGTATACTGAACCACCGCACCTATATAGCACCCACGCTCTAGGAAATGTGGCAGGATCGCATATTTTGGGCACTAGCAACAATATGGCACTCTAGCCCCAAAAAAGTGGAACCTCCGCAATTATATGGCGCCCGCACTTATATAGAACCCTTCCCTATCCAGCACTGGCATGTATACTGAACCACCGCACCTATATAGCACCCACGCTCTAGGAAATTTGGCAGGATCGCATATTTTGGGCATAAGCACCAATATGGCAATATAGCCCTAAAAAAGTGGAACCTCCGAAATTATATGACACCTGCACTTATATAGAAACCTTCCCTATACAGCACTTGCATGTATATTGAATCACCGCACCTATATAGCCCCCACGCTCCAGGAAATGTGGCAGGATCGCACATCTTGGGCACTAGCACCAATATGGCAATATAGCCCGAAAAAAGTGGAACCTCCGCAACTATATGGCTTCTGCACCCTGTGCATATGGGTTAGGGCACTTGCACTTATATAGAACCCTTCCCTATCCAGCACTGGCATGTATACTGAACCACCGCACCTATATAGCACCCACGCTCTAGGAAATTTGGCAGGATCGCACATCTTGGGCATAAGCACCAATATGGCAATATAGCCCCAAAAAAAGGAACCTCCGCAACTATATGGCTTCTGCAGTTATATAGAACCCTTCCCTATCCAGCACTGGCATGTATACTGAACCACCGCACCCATATAGCATCCACGCTCCAAGAAATGTGGCAGGATCGCATATTTTGGGCATGAGCACCAATATGGCAATATAGCCCAAAAAAAGTGGAACCTCCGCAACTATATGGCACCTGCACTTATATAGAACCCTTCCCTATCCAGCACTGGCATGTATACTGAACCACCGCACCTATATAGCACCCACGCTCTAGGAAATGTGGCAGGATCGCATATTTTGGGCACTAGCAACAATATGGCACTCTAGCCCCAAAAAAGTGGAACCTCCGCAATTATATGGCGCCCGCACTTATATAGAACCCTTCCCTATCCAGCACTGGCATGTATACTGAACCACCGCACCTATATAGCACCCACGCTCTAGGAAATTTGGCAGGATCGCATATTTTGGGCATAAGCACCAATATGGCAATATAGCCCTAAAAAAGTGGAACCTCCGAAATTATATGACACCTGCACTTATATAGAAACCTTCCCTATACAGCACTTGCATGTATATTGAATCACCGCACCTATATAGCCCCCACGCTCCAGGAAATGTGGCAGGATCGCACATCTTGGGCACTAGCACCAATATGGCAATATAGCCCGAAAAAAGTGGAACCTCCGCAACTATATGGCTTCTGCACCCTGTGCATATGGGTTAGGGCACTTGCACTTATATAGAACCCTTCCCTATCCAGCACTGGCATGTATACTGAACCACCGCACCTATATAGCACCCACGCTCTAGGAAATTTGGCAGGATCGCACATCTTGGGCATAAGCACCAATATGGCAATATAGCCCCAAAAAAAGGAACCTCCGCAACTATATGGCTTCTGCAGTTATATAGAACCCTTCCCTATCCAGCACTGGCATGTATACTGAACCACCGCACCCATATAGCATCCACGCTCCAAGAAATGTGGCAGGATCGCATATTTTGGGCATGAGCACCAATATGGCAATATAGCCCAAAAAAAGTGGAACCTCCGCAACTATATGGCACCTGCACTTATATAGAACCCTTCCCTATCCAGCACTGGCATGTATACTGAACCACCGCACCTATATAGCACCCACGCTCCAGGAAATGTGGCAGGATCGCACATCGTGGGCATAAGCACCAATATGGCTATATAACCCCAAAAAAGTGGAACCTCCGCAACTATATGGCTTCTGCACTTATATAGAACCCTTCCCTATCCAGCACTGGCATGTATACTGAACCACCGCACCTATATAGCATCCACGCTCCAAGAAATGTGGCAGGATAGCATATTTTGGGCATAAGCACCAATATGGCAATATAGCCCCAAAAAAGTGGAACCTCCGCAACTATATGGCACCTGCACTTATATAGAACCTTTCCTTATCCAGCTCTGGCATGTATACTGAACCACCGCACCTATATAGCATCCACGCTCCAGGAAATGTGGCAGGATCGCATATTTTGGGCATAAGCACCAATATGGCAATATAGCCCCAAAAAAGTGGAACCTCCGCAACTATATGGCACGGAAACCAACTCGTCGCCAGTACTGCCAGAGAGCAGATCTAATATGGAGGCAACTCTTTTGTGCCGAAATGGTGAAAATGACATAAGTTCTTTATCCCTACCACTATGCAGTAACGAAGACTTGAGTGGTTCAAAACAGCGAAAAATCTATGTATCAATTAGAAATTCGGTCAATATTAATCAAACTGAAAATTCAGACTTTCAAAGCACTGCAAAAAAGATGAATAAGCAGTATTCCTCAAGCGATACGTCTATGTCAAGCGAAGGAGAAGAACCTACACGAAATATAAAAAATAAATTTCGAACCCTAAAAAAGAATCCGAATGATATACACACTAACTTAGTAGAAGATGTATCAAAGGAAAGTTGCTACGATTCCACAACACCTGCCAAATCAACAACGAACATCAGCGCAAGTGAGGAAGATGAATGTGTTACAGAGGACGACGAAGAATGTGGTATTGCTATGCCGGCATATAAGCTGAAAATCACCTATAAGTTTATTCAAACTGAAACAAAATTGCTCAGAAAGATATTTGATGTGCATGGCCTTAGAGAAGTTGAGGGTGATAATAATTTTAATTTACTATGGACTGGGGTTCATATGAAATTGGATATACTGAGAAATTTAGCACCGTATCAAAGAGTCAATCATTTTCCTAGGTCCTACGAGTTAACCCGAAAAGATAGACTCTATAAAAATATCGAGCGTATGCAACATCTTCGTGGAATGAAACATTTTGACATTGTACCCCAATCGTTTATTCTTCCCTTGGAATCACGAGACCTAATAATAGCACATAACAAACATCGTGGCCCATGGATAGTAAAACCAGCAGCATCAAGTAGAGGAAGAGGAATATTCATTGTAAATTCGCCAGATCAAATTCCTCAGGATGAACAAGTTCTTGTATCAAAGTATATTGTTGACCCGCTTTGTATTGATGGACACAAGTGTGATTTACGAGTATATGTATTAGTTACATCTTTTGATCCTCTTATAATTTACCTTTACAAAGAGGGAATAGTAAGATTAGCCACAGTCAGATACGATAGAAATGCTGATAATCTATGGAACCCGTGTATGCATCTTTGCAATTACAGCATCAACAAATACCATTCCGACTACATCAGATCCTCAGATGCCCAAGATGAGGATGTGGGCCATAAATGGACATTATCGGCTCTCTTAAGGCACCTGAAAATTCAGGGCTGTGATACTCATCAGTTAATGCTGAATATAGAAGATTTAATAATAAAAGCTATTCTGGCCTGTGCTCAAACCATTATTTCCGCATGTAGAATGTTCGTTCCAAATGGAAATAACTGTTTTGAGTTATATGGATTTGATATTCTAATCGACAATTCACTTAAGCCTTGGTTACTAGAAGTGAATCTTTCGCCATCTATGGGAGTAGATAGTCCCTTAGATACTAAAGTAAAGGCATGCCTAATTGCTGATTTATTGACTTGCGTTGGTATACCAGCATATAGTCCAGAAGTGAGATCACATTACGATAGCAAATGGTCGCGATTCCGCAGCTCTAGTTGTCAAAGGAGTATTAATGTTACAAGTGTCTCATATAAAATCAAAAAGAATAAGAAAAAAGGGTCCGTCAGCACTGATCATCTGACTGGTGAAGAACAGCGCATATTACGAAATGCTCGTTTACAATATTCCCGTCGAGGAGGATTTGAACGCATATTTCCTACAGCTGACTTAATGCAGCGGTATGGTAACTTTTTAGATTCTACAAATGGTATTCCGATCTCTACCCCAAACGTACAAGGCCAGACATTCCAAACATTAATTATGCAGCATAACTATAACCAAATGCTTCACTCAAATTTATACTGCCAGGATACGAGTTATACTATAGATGATAGTTTAGAAAAAAATCGTATTAAACAATACGAACGAGCTTTGGAGAATGGATCTGAAATTCCATTTGCAAAGAAGCCTGCAGTGGAAAAATCCGAAGAAGAAGGTAGAAGGCAACGAAAACTGATGCTTAAAAAAATTGGAACTGGCTCTGAACTAACTCAGTTTCAAGCGCGGCAAACTTTCAGCTTGTACCTGGAATCTGTTTTAAAACGCATAACACAAGATCCCAGAGACAATCATGAAAAAATTATACTAAAGTTTTTAAACAAATTTGGAGGATCCGTTAAACCGCCAGTATTATTTCGAAATACTCAAAGCATAAAAGTTATAAGTAAAGCCCGTTCAGCAATGGTAGCAAAGCTCCTTGGAGATTTTCTGGAAAATTATAAAAGAGACACAGAAGCATATGTGGACTCATTTGATCATTTTGGAATGATACCATCTAGTGCTTATCATCAATTTTTGACGCACGCTCAAGAGTCCGATTTAGAAGCAGTCCTCACTCTTCATACTAATGTTACTGGAATTATGCCCTTTCTGTATAATCGCTGTGGATTATCAGTGCCACCTACGCCACCGATTCCGTCCGGCTTGCATGGGTTTTTGAGAGCTCTTCCATCGATGGTATCATCTTCTGGTGTAGCTAGAGAAGTTAGCAAATATGATGGATATTTCAAAAACAATGATAAAGATTATGAAAATGTACAAGATGCATCTATAAGACCCAAGAGTTCAAGGCGATTTTGAATAAGTTTCTGTTTAATATACTAATCAATGGTTCTAATCCAGTCAAAATTATTTAAGGATCCAAATGATTAAACTAAGAAAACTTTTAAATATGGCACCTGCACTTATATCTAACCCTTCCCTATCCAGCACTGGCATGTATACTGAACCACCGCACCTACATAGCATCCACGCTCCAAGAAATGTGGCAGGATAGCATATTTTGGGCATAAGCACCAATATGGCAATATAGCCCCAAAAAACTGGAACCTCCGCAACTATATGGCACCTGCAATTATATAGAACCTATCCTTATCCAGCTCTGGCATGTATACTGAACCACCGCACCTATATAGCATCCACGCTCCAGGAAATGTGGCAGGATCGCACATCTTGGGCATAAGCACCAATATGGCAATATAGCCCCAAAAAAGTGGAACCTCCGCAACTATATGGCACCTGCACTTATATAGAACCCTTCCCTATCCAGCACTGGCATGTATACTGAACCACCGCACCTATATAGCATCCACGCTCCAAGAAATGTGGCAGGATCGCATATTTTGGGCATGAGCACCAATATGGCAATATAGCCCCAAAAAAGTGGAACCTCCGCAACTATATGGCACCTGCATTTATATAGAACCCTTCCCTATCCAGCACTGGCATGTATACTGAACCACCGCACCTATATAGCATCCACGCTCCAGGAAATGTGGCAGGATCGCATATTTTGGGCATAAGCACCAATATGGCAATATAGCCCCAAAAAAGTGGAAGCTCCGCAACTATATGGCACCTGCACTTATATAGAACCCTTCCCTATCCAGCACTGGCATGTATACTGAACCACCGCACCTATATAGTATCCACGCTCCAGGAAATGTGGCAGGATCGCATATTTTGGGCATAAGCACCAATATGGCAATATAGCCCCAAAAAAGTGGAACCTCCGCAACTATATGGCACCTGCACTTATATAGAACCCTTCCCTATCCAGAACTGGCATGTATACTGAACCACCGCACCTATATAGCATCCACGCTCCAGGAAATGTGACAGGATCGCATATTTTGGGCATAAGCACCAATATGGCAATACAGCCCCAAAAAAGTGGAACCTCCGCAACTATATGGCATCTGCACTTATATAGAACCCTTCCCTATCCAGCACTGGCATTTATACTGAACCACCGCACCTATATAGCATCCACGCCCCAGGCAATGTGGCAGGATCGCATATTTTGACATAAGCAACAATATGGCAATATAGCCCCAAAAAAGTGGAACCTCCGCAACTATATGGCACCTGCACTTATATAGAACCCTTCCCTATCCAGCACTGGCATGTATACTGAACCACCGCACCTATACAGCATCGACGCTCCAGGAAATGTGGCAGGATCGCATATTTTGGGCATAAACACCAATATGGCAAAATAGCCCCAAAAAAGTGGAAGCTCCGCAACTATATGGCACCTGCACTTATATAGAACCCTTCCCTATCTAGCACTGGCATGTATACTGAACCACCGCACCTATATAGCACCCACGCTCTAGGAAATGTGGCAGGATCGCATATTTTGGGCACTAGCAACAATATGGCACTCTAGCCCCAAAAAAGTGGAACCTCCGCAATTATATGGCGCCCGCACTTATATAGAAACCTTCCCTATACAGCACTTGCATGTATACTGAACCACCGCACCTATATAGCACCCACGCTCCAGGAAATGTGGCAGGATCGCATATTTTGGGCATAAGCACCAATATGGCAATATAGCCCCAAAAAAGTGGAGCCTCCGCAACTATATGGCACCTGCACTTATATAGAACACCTCCCTATCCAGCACTGGCATGTATACTGAACCACCGCACCTATATAGCACCCACGCTCCAGGAAATGTGGCAGGATCGCACATCTTGGGCACTAGCACCAATATGGCACTCTAGCCCCAAAAAAGTGGAACCTCCGCAACTATATGGCACCTGCACTTATATAGAACCCGTCCCTATCCAGCACTGGAATGTATACTGAACCACCGCACCTATACAGCATCCACGCTCCAGGAAATGTGGCAGGATCGCATATTTTGGGCATAAGCACCAATATGGCAATATAGCCCCAAAAAAGTGGAACCTCCGCAACTATATGGCACCTGCGCTTATATAGAACCCTTCCCTATCCAGCGCTTTCATGTATACTGAACCACCGCACCTATATAGCACCCACGCTCCAGAAAATGTGGCAGGATCTCACTTCTTGGCCACTAGCAACAATATGGCACTCTAGCCCCAAAAAAGTGGAACCTCCGCCACTATATGGCACCTGCACTTATATATAACCCTTCACTACCCAGCACTGTCATGTATACTGAACCACCGCACCTACATAGCACCCACGCTCTAGGAAATGTGGCAGGATCGCATATTTTAGGCACTAGCAATAATATGGCACTCTAGCCCCAAAAAAGTGGAACCTCCGCAACGCACATTTTGGGCTTAAGCACCAATATGGCAATATAGCCAAATTGAAACCTCCGCAATTATATGGCACCTGCACTTATATAGAAACCTTCCCTATGCAGCACTTGCATGTATATTGAATCACCGCAACGATATGGAACCCACGCTCTAGGAAATGTGGCAGGATCGCATATTTTGGGCATAAGCACCAATATGGCAATATAGCCCCAAAAAAGTGGAACCTCCGCAACTATATGGCACCTGCACTTATATAGAACCCTTCCCTATCCAGCACTGGCATGTATACTGAACCACCGCACCTATATAGCACCCACGCTCCAGGAAATGTGGCAGGATCGCATATTTTGGGCATAAGCACCAATATGGCAATATAGCCCCAAAAAACTTGCGGAACTCCGCAACTATATGGCACCTGCACTTATATAGAACCCTTCCCTATCCAGCACTGGCATGTATACTGAACCACCGCACCTATATAGCACCCACGCTCCAGGAAATGTGGCAGGATCGCACTTCTTGGGCACTAGAAACAATATGGCACTCTAGCCCCAAAAAAGTGGAACCTCCGCAACTATATGGCACCTGCTCTTATATATAACCCTTCACTATCCAGCACTAGTCTCGAATCAACTTTCATAGAGATCGGTTGTGTCGCGCTTGTGCAAAGTTGTTTTCTTTATTCTGCTTTAGCGGAGCATTCTCTTGTGTGCTAAAAATAGCATACATCATAAATTCGGGTGCTGCTTTGTGCGGTGTCGGCAATTGGACAAAAACAAAAAACACATTTGTGAACGTTTTTACAACTGTATTCACCGCCCTTCGGGCAAGACATTTCCCTTAGTCTGCTCACAGCCGCACAAGAGGGGCAATAAAAACTTCGCTTTTCAGCTACGGTATAATGAATGCGAATAGTTCATCTGACTCTCGGCTTAAAAATAAGCGGACTGATCATGAGAGAATGCTTCTAATATCAGGCAAATTACCTTCTGAGATTCGTTCTGAGTACCGTTCAGAGGCTGAACGCTCTACATGCACAGAAACCACAACACAGCTTTGATAGCCAAGAAAACTCCATATCCACATGCCCCGACGACACTGAGGCAAAAACACTTCGCACTGCCGCCGAACGACTTCTCGATGCTCAAAAACGGAGAACGGGCAAAAGAAAAAACGATCAGACTTTGTCATCCTATTCTAAATCTAAACGAGGGAGCGGCGGCCGGGGCCTGGGCTTGCCCCCCACTACAAGCCAACAGGCAAACACCAACAACAGATTTGCCATTCTTGACACGAACATCCCAAGTGATAGTAATAATGAGGAAGTTCGGATGAATGTAGATGCAGACGCTGGAAATGACCAAATGGATGAACACCTTTATGAAGCAGTTAATGCAGACCAGTGTCTTCAAGGAGAATCAACGAGCTCTGGTAATCAGCTTAAAGGCCCTCCAAAACCACCGCAAATAGTTGTCAATATTAGCAACTTAAATGACTTATTTGATGTCATAAAGGACGTTGCAAATTTGAATAACGTTGTCGTCAAAGCTAACCAGGGGGAAACGGTCAGAATCCTCCCCAAAGACAGTGATACCTATAGAGCAATTGTGGATTGTTTCGATGCCATTGGAATAGAATTCCACACATACCAATTGCAGACTGAAAAGCCTCATAGAATTGTTGTAAGAGACCTACATCATAGCACCCTAAACAATGATATTACCGCCGATTTTAAAATGTTGGGCTTCGAGGTCCTTCACATCCATAATCCAAGCTCAAGGACTAACAAGGACGAAAAACTTAATATTTTTTTCATTAATATTCAGCATTGTGCAAAAATTAACGAAATTTAGCAAGTCAAGACCCTTTGCCGCCAAAAAATAAGGATTGAAAGATTGCGAAAATCCACAGAGATTGCTCAATGTCGTCGATGCCAGGATTTCGGCCACACAGCCAAATACTGCCGCCGACATCACAACTGTGCCAGATGCGGTGAAAATCACTAAACCTCACAATGCACACGCCCCCTAGATGCACAGCCAACCTGCATTCACTGCTCTGGAAGCCATATGGCCAGTTACAAAGGATGCCAATGGTATCAGGAGTTTCTACGCCGATCAATGGGCTCCGCAAAGAAGGCAATTAATACGAAGAGGACGGGTCATGTCCCCTTAAATAATCAAGTGGCATATGCTTACTCTACCACACTTCCTGGAGACCAGCAACAGTTTCCTACCTTGCAGTCTAGTCACAAAAAGGGGGCTAATAGACCAACAATACAGCAGCACCAGCAAAATATTGCTCAGCACCAACCTTTGGTAGGCATTAGAAGTAATACAGGAGCCTCCTATGCTGCCGTAGCAAATGGTAATTCAAATGCAATACCTGCTACACCTGCTCAGCGTCGTTTTCATAGTCTACAAGCGCATCAGCCACAAGGATTGAATAACCAGCAACAGAATTCATATGAAGTTCAGGCACTGCTACAACAACAGCAGACACAATTTCAACAATGGCAACAACAGCTCCAACAGCAGCAGCAGCAGCAGTTTCTTATGTATACAGCAACAGCAGCAAGAATAGCAGCAGCATAATAGTCAAGCCAATCAACGCCTTGAAAAACTCGAAAAAATGGTTTTTGAATTGGCCAACACGAATAAACAGTGGGCTGGATCTAATCTTCAGCTCCAGAACAACGTTTCAGCATCTCAATGAACCCACTAAAGGTTCTCATCTGGAATGCTAACGGCATTTCAGGGAAAGCAAAAGAAGTTGAGCTCTTTGCGCACAAGAATAGCGTTGACATTCTTCTTTTGACGGAGATCAGAATTAAAAGAGGGGCAGCTGTAAAAATACATGGATATGCCTTCTATCCAACCTTCAAGCCATCGCGGAATAATTTTCGCTTCGTCATTTTCCACAAAGGGTCATTGAGACACGCAGCATGCAAATGTCAGCAGTAAAAGTATAATATTATATTTTTTAAGTCCTCTCGCATTAAGCATTAGGTTTGGCTACCCCAATATTATTTACCAGTGATGTTAAGATACGTTATATGCAATGTACGGATTCAACGCTTAATAAAAAAAAAAAAAAACAAAAAACTATCCAGCACTGTCATGTATACTGAACCACCGCACCTATATAGCACCCACGCTCTAGGAAATGTGGCAGGATCGCATATTTTGGGCACTAGCAACAATATGGCACTCTAGCCCCAACAAACTGGAACCTCCGCAACTATATGGCACCTGCACTTATATTGAACACCTCCCTATCCAGCACTGGCATGTATACTGAACCACCGCAGCTATATAGCACCCACGCTCTAGGAAATGTGGCAGGATCGCACTTCTTGAGCACTAGCAACAATATGGCACTCTAGCCCCAAAAAAGTGGAACCACCGCAACTATATGGCACCTGCACTTATATATAACCCTTCACTATCCAGCACTGGCATGTATACTGAACCACCGCACCTATATAGCACCCACGCTCTAGGAAATGTGGCAAGATGGCACATCTTGGGCATTAGCAACAATATGGCACTCTGGCCTGAAAAAAGTGGAGCTCCGCAACTATATGGCACCTGCACTTATATAAAACCCTTCCCTATCCAGCACTGGCATGTATACTGAACCACCGCACCTATATAGCACCCACGCTCCAGGAAATGTGGCAGGATCGCATATTTTGGGCACTAGCAACAATATGGCACTCTAGCCCCAACAAACTGGAACCTCCGCAACTATATGGCACCTGCACTTATATTGAACACCTCCCTATCCAGCACTGGCATGTATACTGAACCACCGCAGCTATATAGCACCCACGCTCTAGGAAATGTGGCAGGATCGCACTTCTTGAGCACTAGCAACAATATGGCACTCTAGCCCCAAAAAAGTGGAACCTCCGCCACTATATGGCACCTGCACTTATATATAACCCTTCACTACCCAGCACTGTCATGTATACTGAACCACCGCACCTACATAGCACCCACGCTCTAGGAAATGTGGCAGGATCGCATATTTTAGGCACTAGCAACAATATGGCACTCTAGCCCCAAAAAAGTGGAACCTCCGCAACGCACATTTTGGGCTTAAGCACCAATATGGCAATATAGCCAAATTGAAACCTCCGCAATTATATGGCACCTGCACTTATATAGAAACCTTCCCTATGCAGCACTTGCATGTATATTGAATCACCGCAACGATATGGAACCCACGCTCTAGGAAATGTGGCAGGATCGCATATTTTGGGCATAAGCACCAATATGGCAATATAGCCCCAAAAAAGTGGAACCTCCGCAACTATATGGCACCTGCACTTATATAGAACCCTTCCCTATCCAGCACTGGCATGTATACTGAACCACCGCACCTATATAGCACCCACGCTCCAGGAAATGTGGCAGGATCGCATATTTTGGGCATAAGCACCAATATGGCAATATAGCCCCAAAAAACTTGCGGAACTCCGCAACTATATGGCACCTGCACTTATATAGAACCCTTCCCTATCCAGCACTGGCATGTATACCTAACCACCGCACCTATATAGCACCCACGCTCCAGGAAATGTGGCAGGATCGCACTTCTTGGGCACTAGAAACAATATGGCACTCTAGCCCCAAAAAAGTGGAACCTCCGCAACTATATGGCACCTGCTCTTATATATAACCCTTCACTATCCAGCACTAGTCTCGAATCAACTTTCATAGAGATCGGTTGTGTCGCGCTTGTGCAAAGTTGTTTTCTTTATTCTGCTTTAGCGGAGCATTCTCTTGTGTGCTAAAAATAGCATACATCATAAATTCGGGTGCTGCTTTGTGCGGTGTCGGCAATTGGACAAAAACAAAAAACACATTTGTGAACGTTTTTACAACTGTATTCACCGCCCTTCGGGCAAGACATTTCCCTCAGTCTGCTCACAGCCGCACAAGAGGGGCAATAAAAACTTCGCTTTTCAGCTACGGTATAATGAATGCGAATAGTTCATCTGACTCTCGGCTTAAAAATAAGCGGACTGATCATGAGAGAATGCTTCTAATATCAGGCAAATTACCTTCTGAGATTCGTTCTGAGTACCGTTCAGAGGCTGAACGCTCTACATGCACAGAAACCACAACACAGCTTTGATAGCCAAGAAAACTCCATATCCACATGCCCCGACGACACTGAGGCAAAAACACTTCGCACTGCCGCCGAACGACTTCTCGATGCTCAAAAACGGAGAACGGGCAAAAGAAAAAACGATCAGACTTTGTCATCCTATTCTAAATCTAAACGAGGGAGCGGCGGCCGGGGCCTGGGCTTGCCCCCCACTACAAGCCAACAGGCAAACACCAACAACAGATTTGCCATTCTTGACACGAACATCCCAAGTGATAGTAATAATGAGGAAGTTCGGATGAATGTAGATGCAGACGCTGGAAATGACCAAATGGATGAACACCTTTATGAAGCAGTTAATGCAGACCAGTGTCTTCAAGGAGAATCAACGAGCTCTGGTAATCAGCTTAAAGGCCCTCCAAAACCACCGCAAATAGTTGTCAATATTAGCAACTTAAATGACTTATTTGATGTCATAAAGGACGTTGCAAATTTGAATAACGTTGTCGTCAAAGCTAACCAGGGGGAAACGGTCAGAATCCTCCCCAAAGACAGTGATACCTATAGAGCAATTGTGGATTGTTTCGATGCCATTGGAATAGAATTCCACACATACCAATTGCAGACTGAAAAGCCTCATAGAATTGTTGTAAGAGACCTACATCATAGCACCCTAAACAATGATATTACCGCCGATTTTAAAATGTTGGGCTTCGAGGTCCTTCACATCCATAATCCAAGCTCAAGGACTAACAAGGACGAAAAACTTAATATTTTTTTCATTAATATTCAGCATTGTGCAAAAATTAACGAAATTTAGCAAGTCAAGACCCTTTGCCGCCAAAAAATAAGGATTGAAAGATTGCGAAAATCCACAGAGATTGCTCAATGTCGTCGATGCCAGGATTTCGGCCACACAGCCAAATACTGCCGCCGACATCACAACTGTGCCAGATGCGGTGAAAATCACCAAACCTCACAATGCACACGCCCCCTAGATGCACAGCCAACCTGCATTCACTGCTCTGGAAGCCATATGGCCAGTTACAAAGGATGCCAATGGTATCAGGAGTTTCTACGCCGATCAATGGGCTCCGCAAAGAAGGCAATTAATACGAAGAGGACGGGTCATGTCCCCTTAAATAATCAAGTGGCATATGCTTACTCTACCACACTTCCTGGAGACCAGCAACAGTTTCCTACCTTGCAGTCTAGTCACAAAAAGGGGGCTAATAGACCAACAATACAGCAGCACCAGCAAAATATTGCTCAGCACCAACCTTTGGTAGGCATTAGAAGTAATACAGGAGCCTCCTATGCTGCCGTAGCAAATGGTAATTCAAATGCAATACCTGCTACACCTGCTCAGCGTCGTTTTCATAGTCTACAAGCGCATCAGCCACAAGGATTGAATAACCAGCAACAGAATTCATATGAAGTTCAGGCACTGCTACAACAACAGCAGACACAATTTCAACAATGGCAACAACAGCTCCAACAGCAGCAGCAGCAGCAGTTTCTTATGTATACAGCAACAGCAGCAAGAATAGCAGCAGCATAATAGTCAAGCCAATCAACGCCTTGAAAAACTCGAAAAAATGGTTTTTGAATTGGCCAACACGAATAAACAGTGGGCTGGATCTAATCTTCAGCTCCAGAACAACGTTTCAGCATCTCAATGAACCCACTAAAGGTTCTCATCTGGAATGCTAACGGCATTTCAGGGAAAGCAAAAGAAGTTGAGCTCTTTGCGCACAAGAATAGCGTTGACATTCTTCTTTTGACGGAGATCAGAATTAAAAGAGGGGCAGCTGTAAAAATACATGGATATGCCTTCTATCCAACCTTCAAGCCATCGCGGAATAATTTTCGCTTCGTCATTTTCCACAAAGGGTCATTGAGACACGCAGCATGCAAATGTCAGCAGTAAAAGTATAATATTATATTTTTTAAGTCCTCTCGCATTAAGCATTAGGTTTGGCTACCCCAATATTATTTACCAGTGATGTTAAGATACGTTATATGCAATGTACGGATTCAACGCTTAATAAAAAAAAAAAAAAACAAAAAACTATCCAGCACTGTCATGTATACTGAACCACCGCACCTATATAGCACCCACGCTCTAGGAAATGTGGCAGGATCGCATATTTTGGGCACTAGCAACAATATGGCACTCTAGCCCCAACAAACTGGAACCTCCGCAACTATATGGCACCTGCACTTATATTGAACACCTCCCTATCCAGCACTGGCATGTATACTGAACCACCGCAGCTATATAGCACCCACGCTCTAGGAAATGTGGCAGGATCGCACTTCTTGAGCACTAGCAACAATATGGCACTCTAGCCCCAAAAAAGTGGAACCACCGCAACTATATGGCACCTGCACTTATATATAACCCTTCACTATCCAGCACTGGCATGTATACTGAACCACCGCACCTATATAGCACCCACGCTCTAGGAAATGTGGCAAGATGGCACATCTTGGGCATTAGCAACAATATGGCACTCTGGCCTGAAAAAAGTGGAGCTCCGCAACTATATGGCACCTGCACTTATATAAAACCCTTCCCTATCCAGCACTGGCATGTATACTGAACCACCGCACCTATATAGCACCCACGCTCCAGGAAATGTGGCAGGATCGCACTTCTTGGGCACTAGCAACAATATGGCACTCTAGCCCCAAAAAAGTGGAACCTCCGCAACTATATGGCACCTGCACTTATACATAACCCTTCACTATCCAGCACTGGCATGTACACTGAACCACCGCACCTATATAGCACCCACGCTCCAGGAAATGTGGCAAGATCGCACATCTTGGGCATTAGCAACAATATGGCACTCTGTAGTGGCCGAATTTAGGGAACGAGTATAGAACATCACGGATAAGCATAGTTTTCTTTTGGTAATGCTTAAAAGTGCAGAGCCATAGTAACTCCGAAAGTGGATCGTAAGCTGCAAGCTTTCCGAAAAGCTTTCTAAAGAGAGTCGGCGCGCAGCGCACGCATTTAAGCGAAAGACGTCACGTTTACCTTGACCCAAGAGAGTAGCGTAGCGTAGGGAGAGCATAGATTAAAAGCTTGACCAAAATTTCGCTCAAATGGGCGAAAGATCATCCGATTATGCAGTTAAAGTTCCCAAGATCATCCGATTATGCAGTTAAAATTCCTAAGATCATCCGATTATGCAGTTAAAATTCCCCAAATATCATCCGATCTTCGAGCTTTTGGTTCGGTACCGCTTGGCTGAACTTGCAGAAGTTGGGCTGGAGTATTGACAAAGAATCGATTGATTAAAGCGGACGTGTTTGTGCTATACTCGGGAATAAATAAATATATATATATATATATATATTTAGCCAACGAACAGTTCTGGCACCTACGCCATACCTCGTGAACCGAGTTTCAATTAAGACCCAGAATCAGGAGTAATTAACCAGGAAAGCAGTGCAAAGAAAAGAAAACATAGCTGGTATGTCCGTGATTAATTTGGAAAGTGTTCGTGGTAAAATATATATATATGAATTTGTGTTATAGGACGGCGGCCCGTAGCCACGGTACCGCTCGTGCGATCATCAGTCGCATAGGAGTGCATATACGGTGTGGTCTATGAGAGGTGTGTTGCCGGTGGATTGATAAGACAAGTAGTAAACCCGCGGGAGGCACCGAGCAGCGAAACCTGCAGCTTGATGTTGTCCGTCGAAAGCCTCAACAACCGTGTGGATGCACGGCGAAAACCAAGAGGCGCCTCCGGACCCTTATTTTTGGCGTCATTGACGCCACCCGTTTATCGAGCCTCCAATGAGAGTGTAGTCCGCAGACCGACGTCGAATCGGATCGGAAACCTGAAGCCCAGCTAAGGAGTTAATTTACCCCATCTTCAAGTGATTTAGCTGCGCCAGCGACACCCAATAATGAACTCGAATTGATTGCATTATTGTTGGATTCTTCCGGAGGCGCAGTCCTACTCAGCCTGGCTGACATGTCTCTCGATCACGGCAATAGAGGACCATAGTTACTCGTGGATGTAACACAAGCCCCTTTTTCCTCTAGATTTCATGTGCCAGGCTAAAACCATTCTCTTTCGTCACCCGATGTATACAGTTTTATAGTTAGTTATGTAACACAGCCAACATAAGGGGTTTTGGAAACTAATGGGTATGAGAGCAACATTAATTTTCCTCGAGATTACAAAGCAGTACACTCTAGTACGCTTATGTGCACATTTACTCGTATTAAATATCTTTTCTTTTCCTTAGAATTATGCACCAACGTCATCATTGAGCTCAACGATCACGGATGGAAAAAGCGGTACTAGCCTACCAAAAGCGCTGTGAGTTTGTAAATAAGAACAAGTACATATATGCACTGAGCTGGGAAGTAACCTGCGTGTTACATGTAATTTTCTATTGATATTCCCTTTATAAATCCGTAACCATAATGTATTGGTACCTCTCACCCCTTTAGAATCTGTTACCCATATATGATGGTCATTTTTAAATCTTTATTTTTCTTAATATTTCTTCGCAATTCCTTACTAATATATTAAGCTATCGAGACACAACAAAAATGGATTTAATTATAAGTTAAGAAAACCCCCCCCCCCCCAAGAATTTAGTTATATGATTAGGGATTTATTGAAATATATATATAATGATATTGATTTTGAAGTACAACCCTAATATGTTCTAAATTCAGGACTCCGCCCTCAGAAAGGCATGATCGAAGTGGTGGGATGATAACTGTTTAACGTTATTCAAGGGTCTATACGGTCAGGTTACCTGTATAGCATAGGTCGGGAGGGTAGAGAAGATAGAGATACTCACTAACACCGGAGTTTCTCATCATTTGAGTAGAGTAATTGATAAGTATGTCCCCACTTTCCACAACCAACTTGATAGTCCCATAACCAATTCCTGGCTCCGGTTAAACCTGGATTCTGTTGTTAGTTTTATGTTTGTTTCTTCTTTTTTTTTTATTATTTTTTTTTTATTTTTAAATGTGCACCTAAAACATTATGCGAGTGTGTGTCAGTATGTGATAGGAGAGAGTAGAACGAACCCCGACAATCCGGCGAGCTTAGTCAGAGCATAGCTAGAGGTGCACACGAAATCTCTTCATACTAGTATGGGTAAACGACAGCTATCCCACACCTGCACGCTACATAATTGGCGCCCAACGTGGGGCCCGAAGGGACATGATCTCTCGTAAAGTTGGTACTTAACTTTAGTACCAGAGGCATGTCATTCTGGGGCTAGGCTCCACCATAGCTCTATATTCCATCCAAAACAATAATTCTCTGGTAATACTATACTGATAGATCTCTTCGGGTGGGAGTACGACAGCTGTTGCATACGGAACCTACGACTATTTTTCATGGTTGGAAAAGTCGACCTGTGTTTAATCTGTTGTCTCTTCCTCCGGATGGACTAGCTTATATAGGTAGTTACAATATACTGATATCACGATATAGGACTCCACCAACGAGATAGCTAAAGATGTTGATTTAGGGAACTGCGGGAGTTATTCAAAAGACGGATACCCCGACTCAAAGTTATATTCATTAAATTATCTTGAGCTTGGCTGTAGAGATTCCTTTATCAAATTCTAGTTGGGTTAGGAAAAAGTCGCATATTTTAGGAATCACGATCTTCTACTTATGATAAGTAGAGACTGTCCATTATCCGGACTTATACCTTCAAAACTGGTAATAGAACTGGCCAACATACACAACTTAATTACTCAACTATTCAAATCGAAACGTACAGTTAGTGGTAGACCACCTAGATCATGCCTGGAGAGGGCGAACATATTAAGTAAATTTCATATTCGTTAACTCATATTTGCATATTAGTTTCATAATTTTATTTTCATAATTATTTTTTTTATTAAGAAATTCATACAAATCATGGCGGTCCGCCGAAGTAATGAAAATTTAGCTTCGGCATTGATCAATCCAGACTCGTTTTGCATTATTTGCCAGGGAAATTTGCGGCAAGATCAGTTAATAGCTACCACGCCTTGTCACCACCGATTTCATAATACGTGCGTATGCGAACATTTGAAAAGCGAAAAGTCGTGTCCAGTGTGCAAGGCGGAATGCGAACCTGGTAGACTGCGTTACGAAAATAATACTCTAGCAGCAGAATTACACCTAAGCTCTGGCTCCATACCACCTAATGTTCGGGGAAACGAAGACAATGGGACGGTACAACTAGATCCAACCTTATTACGTAGAAAAGGGAGAACAAACAGCCGAGGTCGAGGGCGAGGAGCAACCCCTAAACGAGGAATGCAAACAAGGTATCAAGCTAGTTTAGATCAATATTTATCCGAGAGTCGACAGTCGGTTAGTAGCAACGGAAATAGGTCACTTAGTAACGCTCAACCTGAAAACCTTACGAATTACATCCATTCGGTCATGCAAAACCAGGAGAAATCTATGATGGAAAACCTTAGTTCGTTCATAAAAACTTCCATCGAACAAACTATACAGGCCCAGTTTTCCAATATGAATTTAGCCGCAGCGGCTGCTACGGGTAACGGAGGTCCCTCAGAGTCACACAGTAATTTTAGACGAGAGGTAGACAATGATAGTTACATGGTTAGAGGCGATTCCCAAGGAAGAACTCCTAGGAGTAGTCAAACAGCCGGAAATGTAGCACCGGCAAAAGCGGCAAATATCCTACTAAGCTGGCGTCTTAAATTTGATGGTTCTCGAGACGCAATGCACGTAGAAGAATTTCTATATCGCGTTCGTGCTCTTACAGGACAGACTCTGGAGAATGATGACCAGTTACTTTGCGACAATCTGCATCTGCTTTTCACAGGTAAAGCCAGCGATTGGTTCTGGGATTTTCATCGAAGAAACCACCAATACTCCTGGCCATCGTTCTTTACAGCGTTTAGGCAAAGATTCGACGATCAGAAAGATGATTTTGACCTTTGGGAAATGATACGGAAACGTCAACAGAAGGACAACGAATCCTTCGAAGATTTTCAGTCAGCCATTGAGAAGTTAGTGGCACGACTTTCACACGAGATAAGCGAACTCAAGCTGATCGATATTCTTAAGCGGAATGCGAAAAGTGCTCTGCGATATGAGCTTTTGCATTTAAAAATACAGAATAGAAGTGAGTTGAGGGAGGAAGTTAAAAAGCATGAACACTTCTGTAAAGATGCTGGCAACTTTCTACAGAGAAACAGGGTAACTAGACCTCACGTATCAGAAATTCAGAGTGAGGAAGAAGAACTCGAAGAAGAGAGTATCTCCGAGCTACGCCGCAAGCGGTTTGTTTGCTGGAATTGCGACAAAACAGGTCATCGGTTTGAAGATTGCGTAGCAGAACGCCGAGTCTTCTGTTATGGCTGCGGGGCGAAAAATACTTTTAAGCCAAAGTGCGAAAAATGTAACCCATCGGAAAACCGCAAGCGGGATGCGCAAATCAACACCATTCTGACGCATCCGGCAATGATGACAGAATGAAAGAGCAAACTTTCCAAGAAAACACCTCCAGCCCGGATTGTCCAAAAATTCGATCTAATAGGTCCCTTGTAGAGGCACAAACCCAGACGGAGGAGATAGATATAGATGGTGAAAGTTCCCGTTCAGATAAGCTAGAATTAAAGTATCAACCAAAACGTTCGACCATACGATTAAGGCAATTCTGGACCAAGGTAAAGAAGGTGCGAAAAAGACTTGTCTCGTCGGTCCTTTTGAGCTCCGATAACAGATTATTTATAGAACTAAGCATAGAAGGACAAAACTTCATGGCCTTGCTAGATTCTGGGGCGACGATAAGCTGTCTGGGAAGTGAAGCCGCTAAGTCGTTCGCGCAACACGCCAAGGCAAAGAAATGCTCCGGAAATATTCGAACGGCCAATAATGAATCTTGTAAAGTAGTAGCGAAAATTACAGTTCCCATAACTTTTCGCGATCATACTAAGGAGATAGAATTTTTCATAATACCCGCCTTGAAACAAAATGTGTATTTAGGGATTGATTTCTGGATAGAATTCGGTCTTGTAGCAAGAGTTTTAACGGATAGATCTGTGGTACAAGAATTAGACGTAGGAAATGAAACCAGGGCTTCGGAATCCCCGCCAGTACACGATCTAAAAAAGGTTAGACAAGAATCCGTGATCCATTCGTTTCCTTCGTTTGAAAGGGAAGGATTAGGACGTACGAAAGCTATCCAACACACGATCGAAATGGTACCCGATAGACCAGTCAAACAACGCCATTGGCCGATTTCACCCGCGAAGGAAAAGTTAATGTTTGACGAAGTGGAGAAAATGCTGGCATTAGACGTGATCGAGGAATCGAATAGCTCCTGGAGTAGCAATTGCGTTTTAGTTAAGAAAGAAAAATCGATTATGTTTAGATTCTCGAGAAATTAATAAGAACACTCGCAAAGATGCCTACCCTTTACCACATATTGATGGCATTCTTAGTAGATTACCACCAGCCAAATACATAACGGGACTTGACATGAAACACGCATACTGGCAGATTCCTTTGGAAGAAAAGTCTCGGCACTATACAGCTTTTACCATTCCCAATAGGCCGCTTTACCAGTATAAGGTAATGCCGTTTGGCTTAACTAATGCCGCTCAGACGTTGTGCCGTCTTATGGATCAGGTGATACCTGCACACCTCAGGAATCGGGTTTTTGTCTATTTGGACGATTTACTGGTGCTCTCAGATGACTTTGATTCACACTTGGTGCTGTTACAAGAGGTAGCGATGCATTTGCGTAAGGCAAATCTCACGATTAATATAGCCAAGTCAATCTTTTGTATACGGGAGATTAAATATCTGGGGTTCATAATAGGTTATGGTCAGTTAAAGACAGATCCGGGGAAAATAAAATCCATAATGGAGTTCCCGATCCCAAAAACGGTGAAACAGATAAGGAGATTTCTAGGACTTGCTGGATGGTACAGACGCTTTGTCGATAACTATGCCACCGTCAGCTACACCTTAACGGAACTACTAAAAAAACATCAACCACTTAAGTGGAACGCATCAGCTGAAGAAGCTTTCAATAAACTCAAATCCTGCTTAACATCTGCTCCAATCCTAGCCACCCCCAATTTGTAGTGGCCAGTTGTGACTCTAAAACTCCAGCGAACAGTTTGGGAAGTATTGCCCTCGCGTTCAACATTAACTCTTCTTTTTTAAAACAAGATAAGAGATTGATTATAAGAGAGAAGTAGTTAAAGCTTTCACTGAAGAGCTTAAGATCTAATTGAGAGAAGCAGCGTGGTTCTGTGGGAGTTATGTTTTAAAGCTTCACTAGAAATCGTACGATTTCTCCGTTAGTCGTGGAAGCTATGTGTAAGCTTTGCTTAGCATCGTACGATTTCTCCGTTAGTCGTGGGAGCTATGTGTAAGCTTGGCTTAGCATCGTATGATTTCCCCGTTGGTTGTGGAAGGTAAAGTTCCGATCGCAAGGGCTAATGCTAGTGATAAAACTTCTAGATGGATCATTGCTTTAGTGAAGCTGTACGAACTCGGAGGTATTTTTCTATGCAAATATATATATATGTAAGAAGGAGTGGGCCAGCTGGCCTATTGAAGGGGCAGCGGGGAGCAGCAACAGCAGTAATAACAGCAGCAGAGGAACAGCTGATGAGCAGTAACAGCAGCAGCAACAGCAGTAGCAACAGCAGTAGTAACAGCAGACAGAGAAGAAGAGGAACAGAGCGAAGCAGTGAAAAGGAGAGAACAGCAGCATACGGACGCGACTCAAGCAGCAGCAGAAAATCAGCAGAAATAAGCCGTAATATTAAGAACTTTTGTAAGCACACATACCAGGCCATCGCGATAATAATACGAATAAACAATACTTTAAATAATATCTTACATTTGGGGGCTCAACCGGTCGCGTACTGCCTGTGTAAAGTGGAAAAAAATCAAAAATTGTGTGTCTCATGTCTCAGAAGCCGGCAGCAGACGAAGCGAGACGGAAAAGAAAAAATTCGGTGCAAAAAAACGGCGCATTTGACTCTCAGAAGCCGCAAGCAGAGGAAGCGAGACAGCGAGTGGGTGAAAAGAAGAACCGAGAAAAAGGGGTTGTTTCAAGCCGGCTGCCCACAAGAGTATTGCGCAGTAGAATTATAATGGAAAATACAAGTGGACCACCAGCCGGGAATATGCAGAAAAACGAAGACCCAAGTGGAGCAGAAGAAAACAGGATCAATCGCCAGCAAAGCGCGAACGAGGAAGCGATGAGGTCAACACTCCTAGAAGAAAACACACAGACGCTCCAACAGCTGGTTCAACTGCTCTCGATGAAAATAAATGCAGATGAAATAGACAAGAAAAATGATGCAAAGCTGGTAGTGGAAAATTTTGCCAAAATTATTCCGGAATTCAACGGAGAAAATATATCGGTACAGCAGTGGTTTATTAACTTCGAGCTAAACGCTGAAGCATACGGACTAAATGACAAACAAAAATACGTGCAAGCCCGAGCAAAAATGACAGGTACAGCCGCTCTTTTTCTCGAGTCCACAGCAGTGTATGAGTACGGCCAATTGCGTCATCAACTTCTACAGGAGTTTGAGTGTGAGCGTTTATGCAGTGCGCAAATTCACAATCAATTGTCTATGCGAATGAAGATTGCCGGCGAAAGTTTTCACGAATATATACTACAGATGAAACGCATTGCTGCACGTGGGACAACAGACACGGAGTCGGTGATTCGATACATTGTCGACGGACTGAAGTTAAAAACGGATTATAAGTACACCTTGTATGGATGCAGCTCATACAAGCAGCTGCGAGAGAAGTACGAAATCTACGAAAGAACGCTCGCGGTTGATGGGGGTTTTGCCCCGAAACAAAAAGACTCACAGCCGTTCGGAAAGAAGTCCAATTTTACTAAATATGAAAGGAAGCAACACTGCTACAATTGTGGATCTACGCATCTACGCAAGGATTGCCGAGCTGCATTAAAGTGTTTCCACTGCAATCAGACTGGACACATGTCTAAGGATTGCCCGAGTGCTGCTGCCGTAAACGTTGCATACGAGGAAAAACGCCTGAAGTCTCTTAAAATTAACGACGTGCAAGTCAAGGGGCTCATAGACACCGGTGCAGATGTTTCCCTATTAAAGATGTCAGTGATCGGCAAAATGAGTGGTATCCATCTGCAAGCCAGTTCGTCAACTTTGAGGGGACTTGGAAACAACATCACACGCTCCGCTGGGCAGTTTACGGCAGAAGTGGAGATCGACGGAATGCGACTGGCACACAAATTCCTTGTGGTGGCCGATCATGCCGTCGGATGCGAATTGTTGCTTGGACACGACTTTATATCCAAGTTCACAATGACATCAACGCAAGGAGGATATAAGTTTTCTCCGCTGCCGGGGGAGGAAACTGAGGACATCAAACAGATAAGTATTTACAACGTGGTCGAAGAAAATACTGACATAAACATTCCGTCGCAGTTCAGAGATGCCGTCCAATCAATGATTCAGGACTTTACTGAAAAGAAGCAGACTGCAGTGTGCCCGATCATGCTGAAGATCGTACCGGACGAGAAAATAGCGCCGTTTCGACATTCGCCAAGTCGAGTGGCCATCAGCGAAGCCGACGTTGTCAAGCAGCAGATCGATGAATGGGCCAACGCTGGGATAATACGACGCTCATCATCAAATTTCGCCAGTCGGACTGTAATTGTCAAGAAAAAGGATGGGAGCAGCCGGGTCTGCGTGGACTATCGTCAGTTGAACAAGATGGTCTTGAAAGATTGCTTTCCCGTTCCAATCGTTGAAGAGGTGCTGGAAAAACTGGAAAATGCTAAGGTGTTCACCATCATGGACTTAGAAAATGGGTTTTTCCACGTTCCTGTGGAAGAAAGCAGCAAAAAATATACGGCGTTTATAACGAAGGAAGGCCTCTTTGAGTTCAACCGTGCGCCTTTCGGTTTTTGCAATTCGCCAGCAGTTTTCATCCGTTTTATAAGTTTTGTATTTCAAAACCTTATAAATGAAAACATTCTTGACCTGTACATGGACGATATCGTTAAACACGCTGAAACCGCCGACGAATGCCTGGGAAAGCTGAAGAAGGTTTTTGATGTTGCAGCTGAATACGGGCTGAAGATGAAGTGGAAGAAGTGCCGATTTCTGCAGTCGACCATTACATTTTTGGGCCACCAAGTTGGAGGAGGTGAAATTAGGCCTGGATTGGAGAAAACCAAAGCCGTCAGCAAGTTCCCGATGCCGAAAAACATAAAGGCTGTGCAGTCGTTTTTAGGATTAACTGGGTTTTTCCGTAAATTCATAAGAAACTATTCGCTAATCGCCAAACCACTGACCAATCTGCTGCGAAAAGATGTTCCATTTAAAATGAGTCTGGAGGAGCAGCAGGCGTTCGCTACATTAAAGGAAGCATTGGTGAAAGAGCCGGTCTTGAAACTTTATCGCAGGAATGCAAAAACCGAGATACACACTGATGCGTCAAAGGACGGGTTTGCAGCGGCGTTGTTACAATGGCACGAAGGACAATTGCATCCGATCTTATTCTGGAGTAAGAAAACCTCGGAGTCTGAAGCACGACAGCATAGCTATATACAGGAAGCCAAAGCAATTTTCCTAGCGTGCAAAAAATTTCGTCAGTACATACTTGGAACCAACTTTAAGCTCGTAACGGATTGCGCCGCTTTCAAGCAAACGTTAAGCAAGAAGGACGTTCCGCGGGAGGTAGCCCAATGGGTCCTGTACTTGCAGGACTACGACTTTGAAGTGGAACACAGACCAGGAGAACGGCTGAAGCATGTGGATTGCCTGAGTAGGTACCCTATTGATGTCATGATGGTATCTTCGGAAGTCACAGCAAGAATTAAGAAAGCCCAGCAGGAGGATACGATGATCAAAGCAGTTTCCGAAATTTTGAAAAGTAAACCATATGACAACTTTAAGTTGAAAGCTGGTCTCGTATACAAAGTGGTGCAAGGCACGGACTTGCTGGCAATACCGAAGTCATTAGAAAAAGAGATGGTTGATAATTTTGAAGACGAGAGGCAAAAGATGCGACAAGAGGCAAAAGAAAATATTCAGCAGGCCCAGGACAGATACAAGGAACAGTTCGATAAAAAGCGGAAATGCGAATACGGATACAAGGTCGGAGATCTCGTAGCCATACGTAGAACACAATTTGTAACCGGAAGAAAGATGGCCAGCGAATTCTTAGGGCCATACGAAATAACCAACGTGAAACGAGGCGGACGCTATAATGTTCGGAAGGCAGCAGACGTCGAAGGACCAAGCAACACGACCACAAGCAATGATAACATGAAACTATGGAGCTTTTATGTAGAAAACGAGGACGCATTGTCATCAGGGACTGATGACTAATCAGGATGACCGAGTGTAAGAAGGAGTGGGCCAGCTGGCCTATTGAAGGGGCAGCGGGGAGCAGCAACAGCAGTAATAACAGCAGCAGAGGAACAGCTGATGAGCAGTAACAGCAGCAGCAACAGCAGTAGCAACAGCAGTAGTAACAGCAGACAGAGAAGAAGAGGAACAGAGCGAAGCAGTGAAAAGGAGAGAACAGCAGCATACGGACGCGACTCAAGCAGCAGCAGAAAATCAGCAGAAATAAGCCGTAATATTAAGAACTTTTGTAAGCACACATACCAGGCCATCGCGATAATAATACGAATAAACAATACTTCAAATAATATCTTACATATATATCCAGTGAATTTGAAAACGTCGTGCAATCAAACACGTGCCAATTAAATTGAAGTTCTGGTGGATTGTATTATTCGGTTTGGTTTAAAGAAGACAAGAGGTATTTGAATCGTACAATAGTGAAACAGTTTTAACAGTCTCGTATCCTAGGACTGGGAATCTTACTACGTTCGACATCGGGAAAGAGAAAAAGTACCAACTGACCCCTCCAATAACGAAGTCGTCAAAGTCCATCGATTTCTTAGTAGATCTGGGAAAGGCCTCGGATTTCCCAGGAACCAGCATCTACATAAACCCACGATAACTACAACCAAATAAACTAGCAAAAGCCGTCCGAAGATATACTAGAGTGAAATTTGAAGTTATGTGGATGCATACTTAAACTGATGTACTTCTTGAAATAAGACGACAAGAATGGTCTTCTTGCGAATTCGGAGAAACTAATATGCCACACTCGTCACCCATCTCGCTTACGAGTTAAGCGCGCGGCTAAAGCTTTCGCACGTAGTTTCTTCGTTGTGTGTGTAGTGATTTCCAAACTGGGGAAATAAAAAAACATTATTCTGCTGCGATCCACACTGCCGTTTAACAGTCGTCGTATCAAAATGTACCAAAGTATCAATTTTGAGTCTCTTTATGAGATTTTCCATTTTCTTTGTTTTATTAAAGATTAAATTCCGTACTAGCTATTCATCTTAGTTCTGTATTGTATAGACGTTAAGAGAAAAACAAACAATGTATATAATGACCCATAATTAAAATCAGCGCAAGTGAAAGCCACATAGTTTTAAGATCAGCCGTTAAGTTGCAAATCGTCGTCGAACTGGTATGGAAATGATAAAATCGGTGTTTCATCCGAATTAGAAGTGAAGACATGTATATTTATAATTTTTCTCCTTTCCGCAGAATATGTTTCCACGTCGCCCCTTGAGCTCAACGGACACGCCGGATATTTCGTATAAAGTATGAGTGAGTTACGAGCTTCCTTAAACGGAGATCTCGGGTATTTTCAAAGTATATATATACGTCTTGTAAAACTTCTATTGCGGTATGTTGAACAACCATATACATACGTGCGATAATTAAAGCCGATCGGCTAGTAATTTTTCTTTCACGCTTGCCTTCTTTTTATATTATTATCATATTTTTTTCTATTCTTTCCAATTTAATTTCTTTTACGCCATATTCTCTACACATACATAAGTCCTATATACATATACATATACATTTATAACTAGATATAAATTGTTATTATTTCCTCTTTCTTTATCTGATTAAGTTGTATTAAGTTTATGCATATCCAGGAAATCATGAAGTCCAAACCCGTAAATTTTGAATTGTTAAATAATAATTAGCTGATAATAATGGAACATTAAACCTTTTGTGTTTGTCCTGAGTAGAGCCTGAGGCAGTCCGCTGATCAAATAGAGATACGCTTGATCAGGGTTATGCCGTCGTTATGTCGATTAAACGGCATACTAAAGGTAGGGAGGGTAGAGAAGGGGTCAAAGTCATCTGAGTTCCCCGAGAGCGGCGGAATATAGTCTGACTATTTGTCGGTAGTCGGTTAGCCAGTTAGTTAAAATTCCCATTCTTTTCTTTTGTTTGATTTCTTTTATAGAGTTCCTTTTGAACATTAAATCAAGTGTACCTAAAACATCTTTGCGAATGTGTTCGTATGGCAAATAGGAGAGTAGGAAAGATCCCACGACACATTCCCACACATTCCGGCGAGCTAGTTAGAGCATAGCTAGATGTACACGTTCCGAAATCCTGCTATACTATTGGTGTCTGACCGTCAAAAAATGTAGGTACAACCTCCATCCGTACATACAATCTCACACCTCTAAGAATAAGAATTTCTTGCACATTACATAGATTGGCGCCCAACGTGGGGCCCGAGTACTAGTTACTACTGGTTAAAACCCCCAAAAAAACTTAGCTCGTTGCAATTTTAAATTCCACATTAAAATTAATAAGTCCAGTCCAACTACCGTAACGGAGGATATTGATGGAATTTTGGGTTTAAGATTCTGAGTTTCGGAACACCTAACCAAATAGAATCCGCCAGGTAGCAAGGGATGGAAAATTGTTATATTTTTGTTTAAGGTTACCAGAATCAATTTGCGAATATACGACAGCTATTCACAAAGGCGGATAGGTCGGCAAAATTATGATAGGATAACCCCAAAAGAGTTTATGAAGGAAGAGTATCGATGGCTTTCGGAAGTCTAATTTTCTAGATATAGATTTGGAAATTAGCCATTGCCAGAGTACTGACCACATAAACATACAATAGACCAATTTAAATTTCATTGAGGTTATATTCCGGCGACAAGAGAAAGCGTATATCGGACGGAGTCAGGCTCGAAAAGGACAAATATTGGGTATTTAGGAAAATTTTGTAAAGTTTATTGAAGTTTTGGTCCTATAATTAGGGATTTCCACATTTAGTGATCAGAACTCGTATTATTGGGTTACCTTAACATGTCACCAGTACAACGTACCCCGGGGGGCAAGGCGTCGGGTGACAGGAAACTACATCGCGCAGAGGGATGCATACTAGGTTGCAGTCTCAACAGTTTCGGGATAACTCTTTGGGCAGTATCAGCCATAGGTCGGCCGAAGGAGATATGCCGGAAAGAACCATTGAGGTAATGCAAGCCTTGATAAAAGGTCAACAGAAAGATATGATGGCGGAGCTAGGTTCATTCGTGAAGACTTTGATCGAGGAAAATCTACGCGAACAATTAGGTAGGATGACAATAGCTGCAGATAACACGCCTGTGCAAGCGACAAGGCAAAATCATGAGCCTAATATATCAGGAAACTCGTTGTCTTCAGAAAACGGAAGGGAAAGGGTATTACCACATCCAAATGCCGCTAACAGGGCGATAGCTCCTGGGAAGGCCGCTAATATCTTAGCCAGCTGGCGACTAAAGTTTGACGGATCCAAAGACGCTATGCACGTCGACGAATTCCTGTACAGGGTTCGTTCACTTACATCCTCCACTTTAAATAACGATTACGAATTACTCTGTGACAATATGCATCTGCTTTTCTCGGCTAAAGCCAGCGATTGGTTTTGGAACTTCCATAGAAAGAACCCACAGTTTTCTTGGCAAACTTTTTCTGCCTCGTTTAGACAACGATTCGATGATGCTAAAGATGATTTCGACTTGTGGGAGTTGATTAGAAAACGCCGTCAGAGAGAGGGTGAATCGTTTGACGATTATCAGACGGCCGTCGAAGAATTAGTGTCCAGGCTCTCACACGAGGTTAGCGAAAATAAGTTAGTAGACATTTTAAAACGTAACGCAAAAACAGCCCTCAGATATGAACTCTTGCATCTCAAAATCAGCGATCGAACTGGCCTGAGAGAAGAAGTTCGCAAGCATGAAAACTTCTGTAAAGACAACCATAACCCTTTTCCACGAGGTAAATTCGGCAAACCGAATGAAGCAGAAATACTTACGGACAATGAAGATTCTCAATGATTATGTCTACAAAAGAACCGAACCTGATCGGGGAAATAAGGGTGTAGATAATCTATCTTGGAAATTGTGGATTCCTAGAGAACTCACCCAAGGTGTAATCGCGCGGGCCCATGATCCGCCGAATGCCGCTCATAGTGGAGTAGGGAAAAACCATCGAAAAGATTAAAAGATATTTGTTTTGGCCAAAAATGAACAAGCAAATACGTGAGTATGTAACTCATTGTGAAGTGTGTCGTCACACCAAACACCCGAACACCGTGTTGAAACCACCCATGGGAAAACCAATGGTTTCTGATCGTCCGTTTCAAAAAAAAAAAAAAAAACTTTATATAGATTTGCTGGGTCCATATCCCCGAACCAAGAAAGGGCATATTGGGGTACTTATTATCGTAGATCACTTCACAAAATTTCATTTCCTATGCCCCCTCAGGGTGTTTACTTCCAATCGGGTGTGCGAATACCTTGAAAATTATTTGTTCTGTACATTTGGAGTCCCCGAGGTGATATTAACAGATAACGGATCTCAATTCGTTTCTGGAGCCTTTCAGGCTTTTCTAACCCGCTTTGGAATACAACATGTTCGGACGGCGATATATTCAGCACAGGCGAATGCCAGTGAGAGACTCAATAGATCGGTGTTAGCAGCTATAAGAGCTTACATAGGCCAGGATCATTCCACTTGGGATACCAAATTACCGGAAATCAGTGCTGCTCTCAGATCCAACATTCACCAAAGCACAGGGTACTCGCCCTATTTCCTAACCTTGGGACAAAATATGATTCTGAATGGCAAAGACTATGAGTTGCTTCGCCGCTTAAAACTCTTATCGGAGGATAGCCGCATTAGTTATCCGGAAGCACTACAAATCATTCGCGAATCGGCAAAGAAAAAGGTGAAAGAGTCACATGAACAAAATGCTAGGAGATATAATCTACGCTGTCGAAAAGTTGAGTTTAAGGTTGGAGAGCCAGTACTTGCCCGCAATTTCTGCCAAAGCAATGCTAGTAAAAAGTTTAATGCAAAGTTAGCGCCGGTTTTTGATTCAGCCGTGGTACCTAGACGAGTTGGCTCATCCTATTATAAACTGGAAAACGAACAGGGTAAAAACATAGGAATATTTCACCTCAAAGACATACAAGTTCAACCCTAGGCAACTGTCCTTCTTCTGTTTAGGCCTCGCCAGTTAAAACTAGCGCTTCCTCAACTGTGGTGTAGTGGCCAGTTGTGACTCTAAAACTCCAGCGAACAGTTTGGGAAGTATTGCCCTCGCGTTCAACATTAACTCTTCTTTTTTAAAACAAGATAAGAGATTGATTATAAGAGAGAAGTAGTTAAAGCTTTCACTGAAGAGCTTAAGATCTAATTGAGAGAAGCAGCGTGGTTCTGTGGGAGTTATGTTTTAAAGCTTCACTAGAAATCGTACGATTTCTCCGTTAGTCGTGGAAGCTATGTGTAAGCTTTGCTTAGCATCGTACGATTTCTCCGTTAGTCGTGGGAGCTATGTGTAAGCTTGGCTTAGCATCGTATGATTTCCCCGTTGGTTGTGGAAGGTAAAGTTCCGATCGCAAGGGCTAATGCTAGTGATAAAACTTCTAGATGGATCATTGCTTTAGTGAAGCTGTACGAACTCGGAGGTATTTTTCTATGCAAATATATATATATATATCCAGTGAATTTGAAAACGTCGTGCAATCAAACACGTGCCAATTAAATTGAAGTTCTGGTGGATTGTATTATTCGGTTTGGTTTAAAGAAGACAAGAGGTATTTGAATCGTACAATAGTGAAACAGTTTTAACAGTCTCGTATCCTAGGACTGGGAATCTTACTACGTTCGACATCGGGAAAGAGAAAAAGTACCAACTGACCCCTCCAATAACGAAGTCGTCAAAGTCCATCGATTTCTTAGTAGATCTGGGAAAGGCCTCGGATTTCCCAGGAACCAGCATCTACATAAACCCACGATAACTACAACCAAATAAACTAGCAAAAGCCGTCCGAAGATATACTAGAGTGAAATTTGAAGTTATGTGGATGCATACTTAAACTGATGTACTTCTTGAAATAAGACGACAAGAATGGTCTTCTTGCGAATTCGGAGAAACTAATATGCCACACTCGTCACCCTTCTCGCTTACGAGTTAAGCGCGCGGCTAAAGCTTTCGCACGTAGTTTCTTCGTTGTGTGTGTAGTGATTTCCAAACTGGGGAAATAAAAAAACATTATTCTGCTGCGATCCACACTGCCGTTTAACAGTCGTCGTATCAAAATGTACCAAAGTATCAATTTTGAGTCTCTTTATGAGATTTTCCATTTTCTTTGTTTTATTAAAGATTAAATTCCGTACTAGCTATTCATCTTAGTTCTGTATTGTATAGACGTTAAGAGAAAAACAAACAATGTATATAATGACCCATAATTAAAATCAGCGCAAGTGAAAGCCACATAGTTTTAAGATCAGCCGTTAAGTTGCAAATCGTCGTCGAACTGGTATGGAAATGATAAAATCGGTGTTTCATCCGAATTAGAAGTGAAGACATGTATATTTATAATTTTCCTCCTTTCCTCAGAATATGTTTCCACGTCGCCCCTTGAGCTCAACGGACACGCCGGATATTTCGTATAAAGTATGAGTGAGTTACGAGCTTCCTTAAACGGAGATCTCGGGTATTTTCAAAGTATATATATACGTCTTGTAAAACTTCTATTGCGGTATGTTGAACAACCATATACATACGTGCGATAATTAAAGCCGATCGGCTAGTAATTTTTCTTTCACGCTTGCCTTCTTTTTATATTATTATCATATTTTTTTCTATTCTTTCCAATTTAATTTCTTTTACGCCATATTCTCTACACATACATAAGTCCTATATACATATACATATACATTTATAACTAGATATAAATTGTTATTATTTCCTCTTTCTTTATCTGATTAAGTTGTATTAAGTTTATGCATATCCAGGAAATCATGAAGTCCAAACCCGTAAATTTTGAATTGTTAAATAATAATTAGCTGATAATAATGGAACATTAAACCTTTTGTGTTTGTCCTGAGTAGAGCCTGAGGCAGTCCGCTGATCAAATAGAGATACGCTTGATCAGGGTTATGCCGTCGTTATGTCGATTAAACGGCATACTAAAGGTAGGGAGGGTAGAGAAGGGGTCAAAGTCATCTGAGTTCCCCGAGAGCGGCGGAATATAGTCTGACTATTTGTCGGTAGTCGGTTAGCCAGTTAGTTAAAATTCCCATTCTTTTCTTTTGTTTGATTTCTTTTATAGAGTTCCTTTTGAACATTAAATCAAGTGTACCTAAAACATCTTTGCGAATGTGTTCGTATGGCAAATAGGAGAGTAGGAAAGATCCCACGACATTCCGGCGAGCTAGTTAGAGCATAGCTAGATGTACACGTTCCGAAATCCTGCTATACTATTGGTGTCTGACCGTCAAAAAATGTAGGTACAACCTCCATCCGTACATACAATCTCACACCTCTAAGAATAAGAATTTCTTGCACATTACATAGATTGGCGCCCAACGTGGGGCCCGAGTACTAGTTACTACTGGTTAAAACCCCCAAAAAAACTTAGCTCGTTGCAATTTTAAATTCCACATTAAAATTAATAAGTCCAGTCCAACTACCGTAACGGAGGATATTGATGGAATTTTGGGTTTAAGATTCTGAGTTTCGGAACACCTAACCAAATAGAATCCGCCAGGTAGCAAGGGATGGAAAATTGTTATATTTTTGTTTAAGGTTACCAGAATCAATTTGCGAATATACGACAGCTATTCACAAAGGCGGATAGGTCGGCAAAATTATGATAGGGTAACCCCAAAAGAGTTTATGAAGGAAGAGTATCGATGGCTTTCGGAAGTCTAATTTTCTAGATATAGATTTGGAAATTAGCCATTGCCAGAGTACTGACCACATAAACATACAATAGACCAATTTAAATTTCATTGAGGTTATATTCCGGCGACAAGAGAAAGCGTATATCGGACGGAGTCAGGCTCGAAAAGGACAAATATTGGGTATTTAGGAAAATTTTGTAAAGTTTATTGAAGTTTTGGTCCTATAATTAGGGATTTCCACATTTAGTGATCAGAACTCGTATTATTGGGTTACCTTAACATGTCACCAGTACAACGTACCCCGGGGGGCAAGGCGTCGGGTGACAGGAAACTACATCGCGCAGAGGGATGCATACTAGGTTGCAGTCTCAACAGTTTCGGGATAACTCTTTGGGCAGTATCAGCCATAGGTCGGCCGAAGGAGATATGCCGGAAAGAACCATTGAGGTAATGCAAGCCTTGATAAAAGGTCAACAGAAAGATATGATGGCGGAGCTAGGTTCATTCGTGAAGACTTTGATCGAGGAAAATCTACGCGAACAATTAGGTAGGATGACAATAGCTGCAGATAACACGCCTGTGCAAGCGACAAGGCAAAATCATGAGCCTAATATATCAGGAAACTCGTTGTCTTCAGAAAACGGAAGGGAAAGGGTATTACCACATCCAAATGCCGCTAACAGGGCGATAGCTCCTGGGAAGGCCGCTAATATCTTAGCCAGCTGGCGACTAAAGTTTGACGGATCCAAAGACGCTATGCACGTCGACGAATTCCTGTACAGGGTTCGTTCACTTACATCCTCCACTTTAAATAACGATTACGAATTACTCTGTGACAATATGCATCTGCTTTTCTCGGCTAAAGCCAGCGATTGGTTTTGGAACTTCCATAGAAAGAACCCACAGTTTTCTTGGCAAACTTTTTCTGCCTCGTTTAGACAACGATTCGATGATGCTAAAGATGATTTCGACTTGTGGGAGTTGATTAGAAAACGCCGTCAGAGAGAGGGTGAATCGTTTGACGATTATCAGACGGCCGTCGAAGAATTAGTGTCCAGGCTCTCACACGAGGTTAGCGAAAATAAGTTAGTAGACATTTTAAAACGTAACGCAAAAACAGCCCTCAGATATGAACTCTTGCATCTCAAAATCAGCGATCGAACTGGCCTGAGAGAAGAAGTTCGCAAGCATGAAAACTTCTGTAAAGACAACCATAACCCTTTTCCACGAGGTAAATTCGGCAAACCGAATGAAGCAGAAATACTTACGGACAATGAAGATTCTCAATGATTATGTCTACAAAAGAACCGAACCTGATCGGGGAAATAAGGGTGTAGATAATCTATCTTGGAAATTGTGGATTCCTAGAGAACTCACCCAAGGTGTAATCGCGCGGGCCCATGATCCGCCGAATGCCGCTCATAGTGGAGTAGGGAAAAACCATCGAAAAGATTAAAAGATATTTGTTTTGGCCAAAAATGAACAAGCAAATACGTGAGTATGTAACTCATTGTGAAGTGTGTCGTCACACCAAACACCCGAACACCGTGTTGAAACCACCCATGGGAAAACCAATGGTTTCTGATCGTCCGTTTCAAAAAAAAAAAAAAAAAACTTTATATAGATTTGCTGGGTCCATATCCCCGAACCAAGAAAGGGCATATTGGGGTACTTATTATCGTAGATCACTTCACAAAATTTCATTTCCTATGCCCCCTCAGGGTGTTTACTTCCAATCGGGTGTGCGAATACCTTGAAAATTATTTGTTCTGTACATTTGGAGTCCCCGAGGTGATATTAACAGATAACGGATCTCAATTCGTTTCTGGAGCCTTTCAGGCTTTTCTAACCCGCTTTGGAATACAACATGTTCGGACGGCGATATATTCAGCACAGGCGAATGCCAGTGAGAGACTCAATAGATCGGTGTTAGCAGCTATAAGAGCTTACATAGGCCAGGATCATTCCACTTGGGATACCAAATTACCGGAAATCAGTGCTGCTCTCAGATTCAACATTCACCAAAGCACAGGGTACTCGCCCTATTTCCTAACCTTGGGACAAAATATGATTCTGAATGGCAAAGACTATGAGTTGCTTCGCCGCTTAAAACTCTTATCGGAGGATAGCCGCATTAGTTATCCGGAAGCACTACAAATCATTCGCGAATCGGCAAAGAAAAAGGTGAAAGAGTCACATGAACAAAATGCTAGGAGATATAATCTACGCTGTCGAAAAGTTGAGTTTAAGGTTGGAGAGCCAGTACTTGCCCGCAATTTCTGCCAAAGCAATGCTAGTAAAAAGTTTAATGCAAAGTTAGCGCCGGTTTTTGATTCAGCCGTGGTACCTAGACGAGTTGGCTCATCCTATTATAAACTGGAAAACGAACAGGGTAAAAACATAGGAATATTTCACCTCAAAGACATACAAGTTCAACCCTAGGCAACTGTCCTTCTTCTGTTTAGGCCTCGCCAGTTAAAACTAGCGCTTCCTCAACTGTGGTGTAGTGGCCAGTTGTGACTCTAAAACTCCAGCGAACAGTTTGGGAAGTATTGCCCTCGCGTTCAACATTAACTCTTCTTTTTTAAAAAAAGATAAGAGATTGATTATAAGAGAGAAGTAGTTAAAGCTTTCACTGAAGAGCTTAAGATCTAATTGAGAGAAGCAGCGTGGTTCTGTGGGAGTTATGTTTTAAAGCTTCACTAGAAATCGTACGATTTCTCCGTTAGTCGTGGAAGCTATGTGTAAGCTTTGCTTAGCATCGTACGATTTCTCCGTTAGTCGTGGGAGCTATGTGTAAGCTTGGCTTAGCATCGTATGATTTCCCCGTTGGTTGTGGAAGGTAAAGTTCCGATCGCAAGGGCTAATGCTAGTGATAAAACTTCTAGATGGATCATTGCTTTAGTGAAGCTGTACGAACTCGGAGGTATTTTTCTATGCAAATATATATATATATCCAGTGAATTTGAAAACGTCGTGCAATCAAACACGTGCCAATTAAATTGAAGTTCTGGTGGATTGTATTATTCGGTTTGGTTTAAAGAAGACAAGAGGTATTTGAATCGTACAATAGTGAAACAGTTTTAACAGTCTCGTATCCTAGGACTGGGAATCTTACTACGTTCGACATCGGGAAAGAGAAAAAGTACCAACTGACCCCTCCAATAACGAAGTCGTCAAAGTCCATCGATTTCTTAGTAGATCTGGGAAAGGCCTCGGATTTCCCAGGAACCAGCATCTACATAAACCCACGATAACTACAACCAAATAAACTAGCAAAAGCCGTCCGAAGATATACTAGAGTGAAATTTGAAGTTATGTGGATGCATACTTAAACTGATGTACTTCTTGAAATAAGACGACAAGAATGGTCTTCTTGCGAATTCGGAGAAACTAATATGCCACACTCGTCACCCTTCTCGCTTACGAGTTAAGCGCGCGGCTAAAGCTTTCGCACGTAGTTTCTTCGTTGTGTGTGTAGTGATTTCCAAACTGGGGAAATAAAAAAACATTATTCTGCTGCGATCCACACTGCCGTTTAACAGTCGTCGTATCAAAATGTACCAAAGTATCAATTTTGAGTCTCTTTATGAGATTTTCCATTTTCTTTGTTTTATTAAAGATTAAATTCCGTACTAGCTATTCATCTTAGTTCTGTATTGTATAGACGTTAAGAGAAAAACAAACAATGTATATAATGACCCATAATTAAAATCAGCGCAAGTGAAAGCCACATAGTTTTAAGATCAGCCGTTAAGTTGCAAATCGTCGTCGAACTGGTATGGAAATGATAAAATCGGTGTTTCATCCGAATTAGAAGTGAAGACATGTATATTTATAATTTTTCTCCTTTCCTCAGAATATGTTTCCACGTCGCCCCTTGAGCTCAACGGACACGCCGGATATTTCGTATAAAGTATGAGTGAGTTACGAGCTTCCTTAAACGGAGATCTCGGGTATTTTCAAAGTATATATATACGTCTTGTAAAACTTCTATTGCGGTATGTTGAACAACCATATACATACGTGCGATAATTAAAGCCGATCGGCTAGTAATTTTTCTTTCACGCTTGCCTTCTTTTTATATTATTATCATATTTTTGTCTATTCTTTCCAATTTAATTTCTTTTACGCCATATTCTCTACACATACATAAGTCCTATATACATATACATATACATTTATAACTAGATATAAATTGTTATTATTTCCTCTTTCTTTATCTGATTAAGTTGTATTAAGTTTATGCATATCCAGGAAATCATGAAGTCCAAACCCGTAAATTTTGAATTGTTAAATAATAATTAGCTGATAATAATGGAACATTAAACCTTTTTTGTTTGTCCTGAGTAGAGCCTGAGGCAGTCCGCTGATCAAATAGAGATACGCTTGATCAGGGTTATGCCGTCGTTATGTCGATTAAACGGCATACTAAAGGTAGGGAGGGTAGAGAAGGGGTCAAAGTCATCTGAGTTCCCCGAGAGCGGCGGAATATAGTCTGACTATTTGTCGGTAGTCGGTTAGCCAGTTAGTTAAAATTCCCATTCTTTTCTTTTGTTTGATTTCTTTTATAGAGTTCCTTTTGAACATTAAATCAAGTGTACCTAAAACATCTTTGCGAATGTGTTCGTATGGCAAATAGGAGAGTAGGAAAGATCCCACGACATTCCGGCGAGCTAGTTAGAGCATAGCTAGAGGTACACGTTCCGAAAACCTGCTATACTATTGGTGTCTGACCGTCAAAAAATGTAGGTACAACCTCCATCCGTACATACAATCTCACACCTCTAAGAATAAGAATTTCTTGCACATTACAGATTTTAAGAAACCCTTTTTGTTAATATGTGACGCAAGCACCTTTGGTTTGGGCTGCGTACTAGCTCAATTAAACGAGGAAGGGATAGAGTTACCTATAGCGTTTATGTCCGAGAAACTTTCCAAGGCGCAACGAAACTATTCGGTCACTGAACTCGAGTGCTTGGCAGTGATTAAAGGAATAAAGAAGTTTAGAGCTTACGTAGAAGGACAGGATTTCCAAGTTATAACGGACCATGCGTCCCTACAATGGCTTATGAGGCAAAAAGATTTGTCAGGTCGCTTGGCCCGCTGGGCTATAAAATTACAGGGATTTAATTTTCAAATATCACATCGTAAAGGGTCCGAAAACGTAGTGGCTGACGCGTTGTCACGCCAAGATGAACCCGAGGTAAGAGAGCTGAACGGCAACGGACCCATAGTCGACCTTACTTCTACAGAGTTTAAATCGAACGAATACATGGATCTAATAGAACACATAAGGCTTAATCAACTTAAGTTACCCGATTTGAAAATTGACGATAATTTGGTGTATAAAAGAACCGAACCATCTTCAGGGGACGCGATAGCAGATAAACAAACTTGGAAGCTTTGGATTCCATCAGGCCTTACCAGCGATATAATTTCCAGGGCTCATGACCCCCCAGACGCTTCCCACAGTGGTATTGGGAAAACCGTTGAAAAAGTGAAAAGGTACTTGTTTTGGCCAAAAATGGTTACACAAATACGTATCATATGTAATATGTATCAAAATTAATTAATAATTGTAGATCACAACACCAAATTTCACTTCTTATGTCCGCTCAAGAAGTTTACCTCAAGTAAGGTGTGTGACTTCCTAGAAAATATGTTATTTAGTACTTTCGGGGTCCCTGAGACTATACTTACCGATAATGGTTCGCAGTTTGTCTCTGGGAATTTCAAGTCATTTCTTACCAGATTCGGGGTAACCCACCGCTGCACTGCAATATACTCACCGCAAGCCAATGCCAGTGAACGGTTAAACCGATCCGTGTTAGCGGCTATAAGAGCGTACGTCGGCAAAGATCATACTAATTGGGACAAAAAGTTACCTGAAATTAGTGCAGCGTTACGAGCCAATATCCATAGAAGCACAGGGTATTCGCCATATTTTCTTGCTTTTGGGCAGAATATGATTCCTAACGGAAAGGATTGTGAACTACTTAGACGACTAAATCTCCTATCGGATGACACCAGAGTCGAATATCCAGATGTAGTACAAGTATGTCGACAAGCCGCCCAACAAAAGGTAGCTGAATCACACGAGCAGAATGCGAGGACATACAACTTACGTAGCCGGGTCCGTCAACTTAAAGTCGGAGACGTCGTGTATGTCCGGAATTTTTGTCAGAGCAACGCTTTAAAAAAGTTCAGCGCTAAGCTGGCGCCTGTGTTTATATCAGCCAAGGTTATTCGCCGAGTGGGGACAATGTATTACCAATTAGCTAGCGAAGATAAGAAAAACTTAGGAGTCTATCACTTGAAAGATATTCAGCTTAAACCTTCTTCTTAAATGGCCTTCTTCAGTTTAAGTCTCATTGTAAGAACAATTACGAAAGATCATCCGATTATGCAGTTAAAGTTCCCAAGATCATCCGATTATGCAGTTAAAATTCCTAAGATCATCCGATTATGCAGTTAAAATTCCCCAAATATCATCCGATCTTCGAGCTTTTGGTTCGGTACCGCTTGGCTGAACTTGCAGAAGTTGGGCTGGAGTATTGACAAAGAATCGATTGATTAAAGCGGACGTGTTTGTGCTATACTCGGAAATAAATAAATATATATATATATATATTTAGCCAACGAACAGTTCTGGCACCTACGCCATACCTCGTGAACCGAGTTCAATTAAGACCCAGAATCAGGAGTAATTAACCAGGAAAGCAGTGTAAAGAAAAGAAAACATAGCTGGTATGTCCGTGATTAAAATAGTGTTCGTGGTAAAATATATATATATGAATTTGTGTTATAGGACGGCGGCCCGTAGCCACGGTACCGCTCGTGCGATCATCAGTCGCATAGGAGTGCATATACGGTGTGGTCTATGAGAGGTGTGTTGCCGGTGGATTGATAAGACAAGTAGTAAACCCGCGCGAAGCACCGAGCAGCGAAACCTGCAGCTTGACGTTGTCCGTCGAAAGCCTCAACAACCGTGTGGATGCACGGCGAAAACCAAGAGGCGCCTCCGGACCCTTATTTTTGGCGTCATTGACGCCACCCGTTTATCGAGCCTCCAATGAGAGTGTAGTCCGCAGACCGACGTCGAATCGGATCGGCAACCTGAAGCCCAGCTTCAGATTTCAGACTTCTAGATTTCATGTGCCAGGCTAAAACCATTCTCTTTCGTCACTCGATGTATACAGTTTTATAGTTAGTTATGTAACAGAGCCAACATAATGGTTTTTGGAAACTAATGGGTATGAGAGCAACATTAATTTTCCTTGAGATTACAAAGCAGTACACTCTAGTACGCTCATGTGCATATATACTCGTGTTAAATATCTTTTCTTTTCCTTAGAATTATGCACCAACGTCATCATTGAGCTCAACGATCACGGATGGAAAAAGCGGTACTAGCCTACCAAAAGCGCTGTGAGTTTGTAAATAAGAACAAGTACATATATGCCCTGAGCTGGGAAGTAACCTGCGTGTTACATGTAATTTTCTATTGATATCACCTTTATAAATCCGTAACCATAATGTATTGGTACCTCTCACCCCTTTAGAATCTGTTACCCATATATGATGGTCATTTTTAAATCTTTATTTTTCTTAATTTTTCTTCGCAATTCCTTACTAATATATTAAGCTATCGAGACACAACAAAAATGGATTTAATTATAAGTTAAGAAAACCCCCCCCCCCCAAGAATTTAATTATATGATTAGGGATTTATTGAAATATATATATAATGATATTGATTTTGAAGTACAACCCTAATATGTTCTAAATTCAGGACTCCGCCCTCAGAAAGGCATGATCGAAGTGGTGGGATGATAACTGTTTAACGTTATTCAAGGGTCTATACGGTCAGGTTACCTGTATAGCATAGGTCGGGAGGGTAGAGAAGATAGAGATACTCACTAACACCGGAGTTTCTCATCATTTGAGTAGAGTAATTGATAAGTATGTCCCCACTTTCCACAACCAACTTGTTAGTCCCATAACCAATTCCTGGCTCCGGTTAAACCTGGATTCTGTTGTTAGTTTTATGTTTGTTTCTTCTTTTTTTTTTATTATTTTTTTTTATTTTTAAATGTGCACCTAAAACATTATGCGAGTGTGTGTCAGTATGTGATAGGAGAGAGTAGAACGAACCCCGACAATCCGGCGAGCTTAGTCAGAGCATAGCTAGAGGTGCACACGAAATCTCTTCATACTAGTATGGGTAAACGACAGCTATCCCACACCTGCACGCTACATAATTGGCGCCCAACGTGGGGCCCGAAGGGACATGATCTCTCGTAAAGTTGGTACTTAACTTTAGTACCAGAGGCATGTCATTCTGGGGCTAGGCTCCACCATAGCTCTATATTCCATCCAAAACAATAATTCTCTGGTAATACTATACTGAAAGATCTCTTCGGGTGGGAGTACGACAGCTGTTGCATACGGAACCTACGACTATTTTTCATGGTTGGAAAAGTCGACCTGTGTATAATCTGTTGTCTCTTCCTCCGGATGGACTAGCTTATATAGGTAGTTACAATATACTGATATCACGATATAGGACTCCACTAACGAGATAGCTAAAGATGTTGATTTAGGGAACTGCGGGAGTTATTCAAAAGACGGATACCCCGACTCAAAGTTATATTCATTAAATTATCTTGAGCTTGGCTGTAGAGATTCCTTTATCAAATTCTAGTTGGGTTAGGAAAAAGTCGCATATTTTAGGAATCACGATCTTCTACTTATGATAAGTAGAGACTGTCCATTATCCGGACTTATACCTTCAAAACTGGTAATAGAACTGGCCAACATACACAACTTAATTACTCAACTATTCAAATCGAAACGTACAGTTAGTGGTAGACCACCTAGATCATGCCTGGAGAGGGCGAACATATTAAGTAATTACCGGCAGAAATAAAAAAAAAAAAAAAAGTTGCATATTCGTTAACTCATATTTGAATATTAGTTTCATTATTATTTTTTTTATTAAGAAATTCATACAAATCATGGCGGTACACCGAAGTAATGAAAATTTAGCTTCGGCATTGATCAATCCAGACTCGTTTTGCATTATTTGCCAGGGAAATTTGCGGCAAGATCAGTTAATAGCTACCACGCCTTGTCACCACCGATTTCATAATACGTGCGTATGCGAACATTTGAAAAGCGAAAAGTCGTGTCCAGTGTGCAAGGCGGAATGCGAACCTGGTAGACTGCGTTACGAAAATAATACTCTAGCAGCAGAATTACACCTAAGCTCTGGCTCCATACCACCTAATGTTCGGGGAAACGAAGACAATGGGACGGTACAACTAGATCCAACCTTATTACGTAGAAAAGGGAGAACAAACAGCAGAGGTCGAGGGCAAGGAGCAACCCCTAAACGAGGAATGCAAACAAGGTATCAAGCTAGTTTAGATCAATATTTATCCGAGAGTCGGCAGTCGGTTAGTAGCAACGGAAATAGGTCACTTAGTAACGCTCAACCTGAAAACCTTACGAATTACATCCATTCGGTCATGCAAAACCAGGAGAAATCTATGATGGAAAACCTTAGTTCGTTCATAAAAACTTCCATCGAACAAACTATACAGGCCCAGTTTTCCAATATGAATTTAGCCGCAGCGGCTGCTACGGGTAACGGAGGTCCCTCAGAGTCACACAGTAATTTTAGACGAGAGGTAGACAATGATAGTTACATGGTTAGAGGCGATTCCCAAGGAATAACTCCTAGGAGTAGTCAAACAGCCGGAAATGTAGCACCTGCAAAAGCGGCAAATATCCTACTAAGCTGGCGTCTTAAATTTGATGGTTCTCGAGACGCAATGCACGTAGAAGAATTTCTATATCGCGTTCGTGCTCTTACAGGACAGACTCTGGAGAATGATGACCAGTTACTTTGCGACAATCTGCATCTGCTTTTCACAGGTAAAGCCAGCGATTGGTTCTGGGATTTTCATCGAAGAAACCACCAATACTCCTGGCCATCGTTCTGTACAGCGTTTAGGCAAAGATTCGACGATCAGAAAGATGATTTTGACCTTTGGGAAATGATACGGAAACGTCAACAGAAGGACAACGAATCCTTCGAAGATTTTCAGTCAGCCATTGAGAAGTTAGTGGCACGACTTTCACACGAGATAAGCGAAATCAAGCTGATCGATATTCTTAAGCGGAATGCGAAAAGTGCTCTGCGGTATGAGCTTTTGCATTTAAAAATACAGAATAGAAGTGAGTTAAGGGAGGAAGTTAAAAAGCATGAATACTTCTACAACTTTCTACAGAGAAACAGGGTAACTAGACCCCACGTATCAGAAATTCAGAGTAAGGAAGAAGAACTCGAAGAAGAGAGTATCTCCGAGATACGCCGCAAGCGGTTTGTTTGCTGGAATTGCGATAAAACAGGTCATCGGTTTGAAGATTGCGTAGCAGAACGCCGAGTCTTCTGTTATGGCTGCGGGGCGAAAAATACTTTTAAGCCAAAGTGCGAAAAATGTAACCCATCGGAAAACCGCAAGCGGGATGCGCAAACCAACACCATTCTGACGCATCCGGCAATGATGACAGAATGAAAGAGAAAACTTTCCAAGAAAACACCTCCAACCCGGATTGTCCAAAAATTCGATCTAATAGGTCCCTTGTAGAGGCACAAACCCAGACGGAGGAGATAGATATAGATGGTGAATGTTCCCGCTCAGATAAGCTAGAATTAACCAACAAACCAAAACGTTCGACCATACGATTAAGGCAATTCTGGACCAAGGTAAAGAAGGTGCGAAAAAGACTTGTCTCGTCGGTCCTTTTGAGCTCCGATAACAGATTATTTATAGAACTAAGCTTAGAAGAACAAAACTTCATGGCCTTGCTAGATTCGGGGGCGACGATAAGCTGTCTTGGAAGTGAAGCCGCTAAGTCGTTCGCGCAACACGCCAAGGCAAAGAAATGCTCCGGAAATATTCGAACGGCCAATAATGAATCTTGTAAAGTAGTAGCGAAAATTACAGTTCCCATAACTTTTCGCGATCATACTAAGGAGAAAGAATTTTTCATAATACCCGCCTTGAAACAAAATGTGTATTTAGGGATTGATTTCTGGATAGAATTCGGTCTTGTAGCAAGACTTTTAACGGATAGATCTGTGGTACAAGAATTAGACGTAGGAAATGAAACCAGGGCTTCGGAATCACCGCCAGTACACGATCTAAGCAAAGACCAAAAGGTTAGACTAGAATCCGTGATCCATTCGTTTCCTTCGTTTGAAAGGGAAGGATTAGAACGTACGAAAGCTATCCAACACACGATTGAAATGGTACCCGATAGACCAGTCAAACAACGCCATTGGCCGATTTCACCCGCGAAGGAAAAGTTAATGTTTGACGAAGTGGAGAAAATGCTGGCATTAGACGTGATCGAGGAATCGAATAGCTTCTGGAGTAGCAATTGCGTTTTAGTTAAGAAAGGTACGAAAAATCGATTATGTTTAGATTCTCGAGAAATTAATAAGAACACTCGCAAAGATGCCTACCCTTTACCACATATTGATGGCATTCTTAGTAGATTACCACCAGCCAAATACATAACGGGACTTGACATGAAACACGCATACTGGCAGATTCCTTTGGAAGAAAAGTCTCGGCACTATACAGCTTTTACCATTCCCAATAGGCCGCTTTACTAGTATAAGGTAATGCCGTTTGGCTTAACTAATGCCGCTCAGACGTTGTGCCGACTTATGGATCAGGTGATACCTGCACACCTCAGGAATCGGGTTTTTGTCTATTTGGACGATTTACTGGTGCTCTCAGATGACTTTGATTCACACTTGGTGCTGTTACAAGAGGTAGCGATGCATTTGCGTAAGGCAAATCTCACGATTAATATAGCCAAGTCAAACTTTTGTATACGGGAGATTAAATATCTGGGGTTCATAATAGGTTATGGTCAGTTAAAGACAGATCCGGGGAAAATAAAATCCATAATGGAGTTCCCGATCCCAAAAACGGTGAAACAGATAAGGAGATTTCTAGGACTTGCTGGATGGTACAGACGCTTTGTCGATAACTATGCCACCGTCAGCTACCCCTTAACGGAACTACTAAAAAAGCATCAACCACTTAAGTGGAACGCATCAGCTGAAGAAGCTTTCAATAAACTCAAATCCTGCTTAACATCTGCTCCAACCCTAGCCACCCCTGATTTTAAGAAACCCTTTTTGTTCGTATGTGACGCAAGCACCTTTGGTTTGGGCTGCGTACTAGCTCAATTAAACGAGGAAGAGATAGAGTTACCTATAGCGTTTATGTCCGAGAAACTTTCCAAGGCGCAACGAAACTATTCGGTCACTGAACTCGAGTGCTTGGCAGTGATTAAAGGAATAAAGAAGTTTAGAGCTTACGTAGAAGGACAGGATTTCCAAGTTATAACGGACCATGCGTCCCTACAATGGCTTATGAGGCAAAAAGATTTGTCAGGTCGCTTGGCCCGCTGGGCTATAAAATTACAGGGATTTAATTTTCAAATATCACATCGTAAAGGGTCCGAAAACGTAGTGGCTGACGCGTTGTCACGCCAAGATGAACCCGAGGTAAGAGAGCTGAACGGCAACGGACCCATAGTCGACCTTACTTCTACAGAGTTTAAATCGAACGAATACATGGATCTAATAGAACACATAAGGCTTAATCAACTTAAGTTACCCGATTTGAAAATTGACGATAATTTGGTGTATAAAAGAACCGAACCATCTTCAGGGGACGCGATAGCAGATAAACAAACTTGGAAGCTTTGGATCCCATCAGGCCTTACCAGCGATATAATTTCCAGGGCTCATGACCCCCCAGACGCTTCCCACAGTGGTATTGGGAAAACCGTTGAAAAAGTGAAAAGGTACTTGTTTTGGCCAAAAATGGTTACACAAATACGAGCCTATGTATCACAATGCGACGTTTGTCGCCAGACCAAAAGTGCTAATGTCGTGCTAAGACCACCAATGGGTAAGCCAATGATTTCAGAAAGACCTTTTCAAAAGCTTTATCTAGATTTGTTGGGCCCGTATCCGCGTTCCAAGCAAGGGAATATTGGTATCTTAATAATTGTAGATCACAACACCAAATTTCACTTCTTATGTCCGCTCAAGAAGTTTACCTCAAGTAAGGTGTGTGACTTCCTAGAAAATATGTTATTTAGTACTTTCGGGGTCCCTGAGACTATACTTACCGATAATGGTTCGCAGTTTGTCTCTGGGAATTTCAAGTCATTTCTTACCAGATTCGGGGTAACCCACCGCTGCACTGCAATATACTCACCGCAAGCCAATGCCAGTGAACGGTTAAACCGATCCGTGTTAGCGGCTATAAGAGCGTACGTCGGCAAAGATCATACTAATTGGGACAAAAAGTTACCTGAAATTAGTGCAGCGTTACGAGCCAATATCCATAGAAGCACAGGGTATTCGCCATATTTTCTTGCTTTTGGGCAGAATATGATTCCTTACGGAAAGGATTGTGAACTACTTAGACGACTAAATCTCCTATCGGATGACACCAGAGTCGAATATCCAGATGTAGTACAAGTATGTCGACAAGCCGCCCAACAAAAGGTAGCTGAATCACACGAGCAGAATGCGAGGACATACAACTTACGTAGCCGGGTCCGTCAACTTAAAGTCGGAGACGTCGTGTATGCCCGGAATTTTTGTCAGAGCAACGCTTTAAAAAAGTTCAGCGCTAAGCTGGCGCCTGTGTTTATATCAGCCAAGGTTATTCGCCGAGTGGGGACAATGTATTACCAATTAGCTAGCGAAGATAAGAAAAACTTTGGAGTCTATCACTTGAAAGATATTCAGCTTAAACCTTCTTCTTAAATGGCCTTCTTCAGTTTAAGTCTCATTGTAAGAACAATTACGTCTTCAACTGTGGTGTAGTGGCCGAATTTAGGGAACGAGTATAGAACATCACGGATAAGCATAGTTTTCTTTTGGTAATGCTTAAAAGTGCAGAGCCATAGTAACTCCGAAAGTGGATCGTAAGCTGCAAGCTTTCCGAAAAGCTTTCTAAAGAGAGTCGGCGCGCAGCGCACGCATTTAAGCGAAAGACGTCACGTTTACCTTGACCCAAGAGAGTAGCGTAGCGTAGGGAGAGCATAGATTAAAAGCTTGACCAAAATTTCGCTCAAATGGGCGAAAGATCATCCGATTATGCAGTTAAAGTTCCCAAGATCATCCGATTATGCAGTTAAAATTCCTAAGATCATCCGATTATGCAGTTAAAATTCCCCAAATATCATCCGATCTTCGAGCTTTTGGTTCGGTACCGCTTGGCTGAACTTGCAGAAGTTGGGCTGGAGTATTGACAAAGAATCGATTGATTAAAGCGGACGTGTTTGTGCTATACTCGGGAATAAATAAATATATATATATATATATATTTAGCCAACGAACAGTTCTGGCACCTACGCCATACCTCGTGAACCGAGTTTCAATTAAGACCCAGAATCAGGAGTAATTAACCAGGAAAGCAGTGTAAAGAAAAGAAAACATAGCTGGTATGTCCGTGATTAATTTGGAAAGTGTTCGTGGTAAAATATATATATAAGAATTTGTGTTATAGGACGGCGGCCCGTAGCCACGGTACCGCTCGTGCGATCATCAGTCGCATAGGAGTGCATATACGGTGTGGTCTATGAGAGGTGTGTTGCCGGTGGATTGATAAGACAAGTAGTAAACCCGCGGGAGGCACCGAGCAGCGAAACCTGCAGCTTGACGTTGTCCGTCGAAAGCCTCAACAACCGTGTGGATGCACGGCGAAAACCAATAGGCGCCTCCGGACCCTTATTTTTGGCGTCATTGACGCCACCCGTTTATCGAGCCTCCAATGAAAGTGTAGTCCGCAGACCGACGTCGAATCGGATCGGAAACCTGAAGCCCAGCTAAGGAGTTAATTTACCCCATCGTCAACTGATTTAGCTGCGCCAGCGACACCCAATAATGAACTCGAATTGATTACATTATTGTTGGATTCTTCCGGAGGCGCAGTCCTACTCAGCCTGGCTGACATGTCTCTCGATCACGGCAATAGAGGACCATAGTTACTCGTGGATGTAACACAAACCCCTTTTTCCTCTAGATTTCATGTGCCAGGCTAAAACCATTCTCTTTCGTCACACGATGTATACAGTTTTATAGTTAGTTATGTAACACAGCCAACATAATGGTTTTTGGAAACTAATGGGTATGAGAGCAACATTAATTTTCCTTGAGATTACAAAGCAGTACACTCTAGTACGCTCATGTGCATATATACTCGTGTTAAATATCTTTTCTTTTCCTTAGAATTATGCACCAATGTCATCATTGAGCTCAACGATCACGGATGGAATAAGCGGTACTAGCCTACCAAAAGCGCTGTGAGTTTGTAAATAAGAACAAGTACATATATGCCCTGAGCTGGGAAGTAACCTGCGTGTTACATGTAATTTTCTATTGATATCACCTTTATAAATCCGTAACCATAATGTATTGGTACCTCTCACCCCTTTAGAATCTGTTACCCATATATGATGGTCATTTTTAAATCTTTATTTTTCTTAATATTTCTTCGCAATTCCTTACTAATATATTAAGCTATCGAGACACCCCCAAGAAAACCCCGCCCAAGAATTTAATTATATGATTAGGGATTTATTGAAATATATATATAATGATATTGATTTTGAAGTACAACCCTAATATGTTCTAAATTCAGGACTCCGCCCTCAGAAAGGCATGATCGAAGTGGTGGGATGATAACTGTTTAACGTTATTCAAGGGTCTATACGGTCAGGTTACCTGTATAGCATAGGTCGGGAGGGTAGAGAAGATAGAGATACTCACTAACACCGGAGTTTCTCATCATTTGAGTAGAGTAATTGATAAGTATGTCCCCACTTTCCACAACCAACTTGTTAGTCCCATAACCAATTCCTGGCTCCGGTTAAACCTGGATTCTGTTGTTAGTTTTATGTTTGTTTCTTCTTTTTTTTTATTATTTTTTTTTATTTTTAAATGTGCACCTAAAACATTATGCGAGTGTGTGTCAGTATGTGATAGGAGAGAGTAGAACGAACCCCGACAATCCGGCGAGCTTAGTCAGAGCATAGCTAGAGGTTCACACGAAATCTCTTCATACTAGTATGGGTAAACGACAGCTATCCCACACCTGCACGCTACACACGGCAATAGAGGACCATAGTTACTCGTGGATGTAACACACGCCCCTTTTTCCTCTAGATTTCATGTGCCAGGCTAAAACCATTCTCTTTCGTCACACGATGTATACAGTTTTATAGTTAGTTATGTAACAGAGCCAACATAATGGTTTTTGGAAACTAATGGGTATGAGAGCAACATTAATTTTCCTTGAGATTACAAAGCAGTACACTCTAGTACGCTCATGTGCATATATACTCGTGTTAAATATCTTTTCTTTTCCTTAGAATTATGCACCAACGTCATCATTGAGCTCAACGATCACGGATGGAATAAGCAGTACTAGCCTACCAAAAGCGCTGTGAGTTTGTAAATAAGAACAAGTACATATATGCCCTGAGCTGGGAAGTAACCTGCGTGTTACATGTAATTTTCTATTGATATCACCTTTATAAATCCGTAACCATAATGTATTGGTACCTCTCACCCCTTTAGAATCTGTTACCCATATATGATGGTCATTTTTAAATCTTTATTTTTCTTAATTTTTCTTCGCAATTCCTTACTAATATATTAAGCTATCGAGACACAACAAAAATGGATTTAATTATAAGTTAAGAATACCCCCCCCAAGAATTTAATTATATGATTAGGGATTTATTGAAATATATATATAATGATATTGATTTTGAAGTACAACCCTAATATGTTATAAATCTAGGACTCCGCCCTCAGAAAGGCATGATCGAAGTGGTGGGATGATAACTGTTTAACGTTATTCAAGGGTCTATACGGTCAGGTTACCTGTATAGCATAGGTCGGGAGGGTAGAGAAGATGGAGATACTCACTAACACCGAAGTTTCTCATCATTTGAGTAGAGTAATTGATAATTATGTCCACACTTTCCACAACCAACTTGTTAGTCCCATAACCAATTCCTGGCTCCGGTTAAACCTGGATTCTGTTGTTAGTTTTATGTTTGTTTCTTCTTTTTTTTTATTATTTTTTTTTATTTTTAAATGTGCACCTAAAACATTATGCGAGTGTGTGTCAGTATGTGATAGGAGAGAGTAGAACGAACCCCGACAATCCGGCGAGCTTAGTCAGAGCATAGCTAGAGGTGCATACGAAATCTCTTCATACTAGTATGGGTAAACGACAGCTATCCCACACCTGCACGCTACAACTCTAGCCTCAAAAAAGTGGAACTCCGCAACTATATGACACCTGCACTTATATAAAACCCTTCCCTATCCAGCACTGGCATGTATGCTGAACCACCGCACCTATATAGCACCCACGCTCTAGGAAATGTGGCAGGATCGCATATTTTGGGCACTAGCAACAATATGGCAATCTAGCCCCAAAAAAGTGGAACCTCCGCAACTATATGGCACCTGCACTTATAGATAACCCTTCACTATCCAGCACTGGCATGTATACTGAACCACCGCACCTATATAGCACCCACGCTCCAGGAAATGTGGCAGGATCGCATATTTTGGGCACTAGCAACAATATGGCACTCTAGCCCCAAAAAAGTGGAACCTCCGCAACTATATGGCACCTGCTCTTATATATAACCCTTCACTATCCAGCACTGGCATGTATACTGAACCACCGCACCTATATAGCACCCACGCATATTTTGGGCACTAGCACCAATATGGCAATATAGCACCAAAAAAGTGGAACCTTCGCAACTATATGGCACCTGCACTTATATATAACCCTTCACTATCCAGCACTGGCATGTATACTGAACCACCGCACCTATATAGAACCCACGCTCTAGGAAATGTGGCATGATCGCATATTTTGGGCACTAGCAACAATATGGCAATCTAGCCCCAAAAAAGTGGAACCTCCGCAACTATATGGCACCTGCACTTATAGATAACCCTTCACTATCCAGCACTGGCATGTATACTGAACCACCGCACCTATATAGCACCCACGCTCTAGGAAATGTGGCAGGATCGCATATTTTGGGCACTAGCAACAATATGGCAATCTAGCCCCAAAAAAGTGGAACCTCCGCAACTATATGGCACCTGCACTTATAGATAACCCTTCACTATCCAGCACTGGCATGTATACTGAACCACCGCACCTATATAGCACCCACGCTCTAAGAAATATGGTAGGATCGCACTTCTTGGGCACTAGCAACAATATGGCATTCTAGCCGCAAAAAAGTGGAACCTCCGCAACTATATGGCACCTGCACTTATATATAACCCTTCACTATCCAGCACTGTCATGTATACTGAACCACCGCACCTATATAGCACCCACGCTCCAGGAAATGTGGCAGGATCGCATATTTTGGGCACTAGCAACAATATGGCACTCTAGCCCCAAAAAAGTGGAACCTCCGCAACTATATGGCACCTGCTCTTATATATAACCCTTCACTATCCAGCACTGGCATGTATACTGAACCACCGCACCTATATAGCACCCACGCATATTTTGGGCACTAGCACCAATATGGCAATATAGCACCAAAAAAGTGGAACCTTCGCAACTATATGGCACCTGCACTTATATATAACCCTTCACTATCCAGCACTGGCATGTATACTGAACCACCGCACCTATATAGAACCCACGCTCTAGGAAATGTGGCATGATCGCATATTTTGGGCATAAGCACCAATATGGCAATATAGCCCTAAAAAAGTGGAACCCCCGCAATTATATGGCACCTGCACCTATATAGAAACCTTCCCTATAGAGTACTTGCATGTATATTGAATCACCGCAACGATATGGAACCCACGCTCTAGGAAATGTGGCAGGATCGCATATTTTGGGCATAAGCACCAATATGGCAATATAGCCCCAAAAAAGTGGAACCTCCGCAACTATATGGCACCTGCACTTATATAGAACCCTTCCCTATCTAGCACTGGCATGTATACTGAACCACCGCACCTATATAGCACCCACGCTCCAGGAAATGTGGCAGGATCGCACATCTTGGGCACTGGCACCAATATGGCACTCTAGCCCCAAAAAAGTGGAACCTCCGCAACTATTAGGGCCCCTGCACTTATATAGAACCATTCCCTATCCAGCACTGGCATGTATACTGAACCACCGCACCTATATAGCACCCACGCTCTAAGAAATGTGGCAGGATCGCATATTTTGGGCACTAGCACCAATATGGCAATATAGCCCCAAAAAAGTGGAACCTCCGCAACTATATGGCACCTGCACTTATATATAACCCTTCACTATCCAGCACTGGCATGTATACTGAACCACCGCACCTATATAGCACCCACGCTCTAAGAAATGTGGCGGGATCGCATTTTTTGAGCGTAAGCACCAATATGGCAATATTGCCCCAAAAAAGTGGAACCTCCGCAACTATATGGCACCTGCACTTATATAGAACCTGTCCCTATACAGCACTTGCATGTATACTGAACCACCGCACCTATATAGCACCCACGCTCCAGGAAATGTGGCAGGATCGCACATCTTGGGCACTGGCACCAATATGGCACTCTAGCCCCAAAAAAGTGGAACCTCCGCAACTATTAGGGCCCCTGCACTTATATAGAACCATTCCCTATCCAGCACTGGCATGTATACTGAACCACCGCACCTATATAGCACCCACGCTCCAGGAAATGTGGCAGGATCGCACTTCTTGGGCACTAGCACCAATATGGCACTCTAGCCCCAAAAAAGTGGAACCTCCGCAACTATATGGCACCTGCACTTATATATAACCCTTCACTATCCAGCACTGGCATGTATACTGAACCACCGCACCTATATAGCACCCACGCTCTAAGAAATGTGGCAGGATCGCATATTTTGGGCACTAGCACCAATATGGCAATATAGCCCCAAAAAAGTGGAACCTCCGCAACTATATGGCACGTGAACTTATATAGAACCCTTCCCTATCCAGCACTTGCATGTATATTGAACCACCGCACCTATATTGCACCCACGCTCCAGGAAATTTATCAGGATCGCCTTTTTTTTTGGCATATGCACCAATATGGTAATATAGCCCCAAAAAAAGTTGAACCCCGCAACTATATGGCACCTGCACTTATACAGAACCCTTCCCTATCCAGCACTTGCACGTATATTGAACCACCGCACCTGTATAGCACCCACGATCCAGGAAATGTGGCAAGATCGGACATCTTGGGCACTAGCAACAATATGGCACTATAGCCCCAAAAAAAGTTGAACCCCGCAACTATATGGCACCTGCACTTATTTAGAACACTTCCCTATCCAGTACTTGCACGTATATTGAACCACCGCAACTATATGGAACCCACTCTCCAGGAATTGTGGCAGGATCCCATATTTTGGGCATAAGCAGCAATATAGCAATATAGCCTCAAAAAAAGTTGAACCCCGCAACTATATGGCACCTGCACTTATATAGATCCCTTCCCTATCCAGCACTTGCACGTATATTGAACCACCGCTCCTATATTGCACCCACGCTCCAGGAAATGTATCAGGATCGCATATTTTGGGCATATGCACCAATATGGCAATATAGACCCAAAAAAAGTTGAACCCCGCAACTATATGGCACCTGCACTTATACAGAACCCTTCCCTTTCCAGCACTTGCACGTATATTGAACCACCGCACCTGTATAGCACCCACGCTCCAGGAATTTTGGCAGGATCGGACATCTTGGGCACTAGCAACAATATGGCACTATAGCCCCAAAAAAAGTTGAACCCCGCAACTATATGACACCTGCACTTATATAGAACCCTTCCCTATCCAGCACTTGCACGTATATTGAACCACCGCACCTGTATAGCACCCACGATCCAGGAAATGTGGCAAGATCGGACATCTTGGGCACTAGCAACAATATGGCACTATAGCCGCAAAAAAGTTGAACCCCGCAACTATATGGCACCTGCACTTATTTAGAACACTTCCCTATCCAGTACTTGCACGTATATTGAACCACCGCAACTATATGGAACCCACTCTCCAGGAATTGTGGCAGGATCCCATATTTTGGGCATAAGCAGCAATATAGCAATATAGCCTCAAAAAAAGTTGAACCCCGCAACTATATGGCACCTGCACTTATATAGATCCCTTCCCTATCCAGCACTTGCACGTATATTGAACCACCGCTCCTATATTGCACCCACGCTCCAGGAAATGTATCAGGATCGCATATTTTGGGCATATGCACCAATATGGCAATATAGACCCAAAAAAAGTTGAACCCCGCAACTATATGGCACCTGCACATATACAGAACCCTTCCCTTTCCAGCACTTGCACGTATATTGAACCACCGCACCTGTATAGCACCCACGCTCCAGGAATTTTGGCAAGATCGGACATCTTGGGCACAAGCAACAATATGGCACTATAGCCCCAAAAAAAGTTGAACCCCGCAACTATATGACACCTGCACTTACATAGAACCCTTCCCTATCCAGCACTTGCACGTATATTGAACCACCGCACCTGTATAGCACCCACGATCCAGGAAATGTGGCAAGATCGGACATCTTGGGCACTAGCAACAATATGGCACTATAGCCCCAAAAAAAGTTGAACCCCGCAACTATATGGCACCTGCACTTATTTGGAACACTTCCCTATCCAGTACTTGCACGTATATTGAACCACCGCAACTATATGGAACCCACTCTCCAGGAATTGTGGCAGGATCCCATATTTTGGGCATAAGCAGCAATATAGCAATATAGCCTCAAAAAAAGTTGAACCCCGCAACTATATGACACCTGCACTTATATAGAACCCTTCCCTATCCAGCACTTGCACGTATATTGAACCACCGCACCTGTATAGCACCCACGATCGAGGAAATGTGGCAAGATCGGACATCTTGGGCACTAGCAACAATATGGCACTATAGCCCCAAAAAAAGTTGAACCCCGCAACTATATGGCACCTGCACTTATTTAGAACACTTCCCTATCCAGTACTTGCACGTATATTGAACCACCGCAACTATATGGAACCCACTCTCCAGGAATTGTGGCAGGATCCCATATTTTGGGCATAAGCAGCAATATAGCAATATAGCCTCAAAAAAAGTTGAACCCCGCAACTATATGGCACCTGCACTTTATAGATCCCTTCCCTATCCAGCACTTGCACGTATATTGAACCACCGCTCCTATATTGCACCCACGCTCCAGGAAATGTATCAGTATCGCATATTTTGGGCATATGCACCAATATGGCAATATAGACCCAAAAAAAGTTGAACCCCGCAACTATATGGCACCTGCACTTATACAGAACCCTTCCCTTTCCAGCACTTGCACGTATATTGAACCACCGCACCTGTATAGCACCCACGCTCCAGGAATTTTGGCAGGATCGGACATCTTGGGCACAAGCAACAATATGGCACTATAGCCCCAAAAAAAGTTGAACCCCGCAACTATATGACACCTGCACTTACATAGAACCCTTCCCTATCCAGCACTTGCACGTATATTGAACCACCGCACCTGTATAGCACCCACGATCCAGGAAATGTGGCAAGATCGGACATCTTGGGCACTAGCAACAATATGGCACTATAGCCCCAAAAAAAGTTGAACCCCGCAACTATATGGCACCTGCACTTATTTAGAACACTTCCCTATCCAGTACTTGCACGTATATTGAACCACCGTAACTATATGGAACCCACTCTCCAGGAATTGTGGCAGGATCCCATATTTTGGGCATAAGCAGCAATATAGCAATATAGCCTCAAAAAAAGTTGAACCCCGCAACTATATGGCACCTGCACTTATATAGATCCCTTCCCTATCCAGCACTTGCACGAATATTGAACCACCGCTCCTATATTGCACCCACGCTCCAGGAAATGTATCAGGATCGCATATTTTGGGCATATGCACCAATATGGCAATATAGACCCAAAAAAAGTTGAACCCCGCAACTATATGGCACCTGCACTTATACAGAACCCTTCCCTTTCCAGCACTTGCACGTATATTGAACCCCCGCACCTGTATAGCACCCACGCTCCAGGAATTTTGGCAGGATCGGACATCTTGGGCACAAGCAACAATATGGCACTATAGCCCCAAAAAAAGTTGAACCCCGCAACTATATGACACCTGCACTTACATAGAACCCTTCCCTATCCAGCACTTGCACGTATATGGAACCACCGCACCTGTATAGCACCCACGATCCAGGAAATGTGGCAAGATCGGACATCTTGGGCACTAGCAACAATATGGCACTATAGCCCCAAAAAAAGTTGAACCCCGCAACTATATGGCACCTGCACTTATTTAGAACACTTCCCTATCCAGTACTTGCACGTATATTAAACCACCGCAACTATATGGAACCCACTCTCCAGGAATTGTGGCAGGATCCCATATTTTGGGCATAAGCAGCAATATAGCAATATAGCCTCAAAAAAAGTTGAACCCCGCAACTATATGGCACCTGCACTTATATAGATCCCTTCCCTATCCAGCACTTGCACGTATATTGAACCACCGCTCCTATATTGCACCCACGCTCCAGGAAATTTGGCAGGATCGGACATCTTGGGCACTAGCAACAATATGGCACTATAGCCCCAAAAAAAGTTGAACCCCGCAACTATATGGCACCTGCACTTATTTAGAACCCTTCCCTATCCAGTACTTGCACTTATATTGAACCACCGCAACTATATGGAACCCACGCTCCAGGAATTGTGGCAGGATCGAATATTTTCGGCACTATCACCAATATGGCACTACTGCCCCAAAAAAAGTTGAACCCCGCAACTATATGGCACCTGCACTTATATAGAACCCTTCCCTATCCAGTACTTGCACGTATATTGAACCACCGCAACTAAATGGAACCCACTCTCCAGGAATTGTGGCAGGATCCCATATTTTGGGCATAAGCGCCAATATGGCAATATAGACCCAGAAAAAGTTGAACCCCGCAACTATATGGCACCTGCACTTATATAGATCCCTTCCCTATCCAGCACTTGCACGTATATTGAACCACCGCACCTATATTGCACCCACGCTCCAGGAAATGTATCAGGATCGCATATTTTGGGCATATGCACCAATATGGCAATATAGACCCAAAAAAAGTTGAACCCCGCAACTATATGGCACCTGCACTTATATAGAACCCTTCCCTATCCAGCACTTGCACGTATATTGAACCACCGCACCTGTATAGCACCCACGCTCCAGGAAATGTGGCAGGATCGGACATCTTGGCACTTGCGTCAATATGGCACTATTGCCCCAAAAACGTGCAAACCTTCGCAAATATATGGCACCTGCACTTATATAGAACACTTCCCTATCCAGCACTTGCATGTATATTGAACCACCGATACTATATGGAACCCACTCTCTAGGAATTGTGGCAGGATCGCATATTTTGGGCATAAGCAGCAATATGGCAATATAGCCTCAAAAAAAGTTGAACCCCGCAACTATATGGCACCTGCACTTATATAGATCCCTTCCCTATCCAGCACTTGCACGTATATTGAACCACCGCAACTATATAGAACCCACGCTCTCGGAATTGTGGCAGGATCGCATATTTTGGGCATAAGCACCAATATGGCAATATAGCCCCAAAAAAAGTTGAACCACGCAACTATACGGCACTTGCACTTATATAGAACCCTCCCCTATCCAGCACTTGAACGTATATTCAACCACCGCACCTGTATAGCACCCACGCTCCAGGAAATGTGGCAGGATCGGACATCTTGGGCACTAGCATCAATATGGCACTTTTACCGAAAAAACGTGCAACCTCCGCAAATATATGGTACCTGCACACCCTTCCCTATCCAGTACTTGCACGTATATTGAACCACCGCAACTATATGGAACCCATGCTCCAGGAATTGTGGCAGGATCGCATATTTTGGGCATAAGCACCAATATGGCAATATAGCCCCAAAAAAAGTTGAACCCCGCAACTATATGGCACCTGCACTTACATAGAACCCTTCCCTATCCAGCACTTGCACGTATATTGAACCACTGCACCTGTATAGCACCCACGCTCCAGGAAATGTGGCAGGATCGCACATCTTGGGCACTAGCATCAATATGGCACTATAGCCCCAAAAACGTGGAGCCTCCGCAATTATATGGCACCTGCACTTATATAGAACCCTTCCCTATCCAGCACTTGCACGTATATTGAACCACCGTACCTGTATAGCACCCACGCTCCAGGAAATGTGGCAGGATCGGACATCTTGGGCACTAGTATCAATATGGCACTATTGCCCCAAAAACGTGCAAACCTCCGCAAATATATGGCACCTGTACTTATATAGAACCCTTCCCTATCCAGCACTTGCATGTATATTGAACCACCGCAACTATATGGAACCCACGCTCCAGGAAATTTATCAGGATCGCATATTTTGGGCATATGCACCAATATGGCAATATAGACCCAAAAAAAGTTGAACCCCGCAACTATATGGCACCTGCACTTATACAGAACCCTTCCCTATCCAGCACTTGCACGTATATTGAACCACCGCACCTGTATAGCACCCACGCTCCAGGAATTTTGGCAGGATCGGACATCTTGGGCACTAGCAACAATATGGCACTATAGCCCCAAAAAAAGTTGAACCCCGCAACTATATGACACCTGCACTTATATAGAACCCTTCCCTATCCAGCACTTGCACGTATATTGAACCACCGCACCTGTATAGCACCCACGCTCCAGGAATTTTGGCAGGATCGGACATCTTGGGCACTAGCAACAATATGGCACTATAGCCCAAAAAAAAGTTGAACCCCGCAACTATATGGCACCTGCACTTATATAGAACCCTTCCCTATCCAGCACTTGCACGTATAGTGAACCACCCCACCTGTATAGCACCCACGCTACAGGAAATGTGGCAGGATCACACATCTTGGGCACTAGCATCAATATGGCACTATAGCCCCAAAAACGTGGAGCCTCCGCAATTATATGGCACCTGCACTTATATAGAACCCTTCCCTATCCAGCACTTGCACATATATTGCAACCGCACCTGTATAGTACCCACGCTCCAGAAATTTGTGGCAGGATCGGACATCTTGGGCACTAGCATCAATATGGCACTATTGCCCCAAAAACGTGCAAACCTCCGCAAATATATGGCACCTGCACTTATATAGAACCCTTCCCTATCCAGCACTTGCATGTATATTGAACCACCGCAACTATATGGAACCCACTCTCCAGGAATTGTGGCAGGATCCCATATTTTGGGCATAAGCAGCAATATGGCAATATAGCCCCAAAAAAAGTTGAACCCCGCAACTATATGGCACCTGCACTTATATAGAACCCTTCCCTATCCAGCACTTGCATGTATATTGAACCACCGCAACTATATGGAACCCACGCTCCAGGAAATGTATCAGGATCGCATATTTTGGGCATATGCAGCAATATGGCAATATAGCCCCAAAAAAAGTTGAACCCCGCAACTATATGGCACCTGCACTTATATAGATCCCTTCCCTATCCAGCACTTGCACGTATATTGAAACACCGCAACTATAAGGAACCCACGCTCCAGGATTTGTGGCAGGATCGCATATTTTGGGCATAAGCAGCAATATGGCAATATAGCCCCAAAAAAAGTTGAACTCCGCAACTATGTATGTGGCACCGGCACTTATATAGGAGACTTCCCTATCTAGCACATGCATATATATTGAGCCACCGCACCTATATTGCACCCACGCTCCAGGAATTGTATCGGGATTGCATATTTTGGGCATATGCAGCAATATGGCAATATAGCCCCAAAAAAAGTTGAACCACGCAACTATATGGCACCTGCACTTATATAGAACCCTCCCCTATCCAGCACTTGAACGTATATTCAACCACCGCACCTGTATAGCACCCACGCTCCAGGAAATGTGGCAGGATCGGACATCTTGGGCACTAGCATCAATATGGCACTATTACCCCAAAAACGTGCAACCTCCGCAAATATATGGTACCTGCACTTACATAGAACCCTTCCCTATCCAGCACTTGCACGTATATTCAACCACCGCACCTGTATAGCACCCACGCTCCAGGAAATGTGGCAGGATCGGACATCTTGGGCACTAGCATCAATATGGCACTATTACCCCAAAAACGTGCAACCTCCGCAAATATATGGCACCTGCACTTACATAGAACCCTTCCCTATCCAGCACTTGCACGTATATTCAACCACCGCACCTGTATAGCACCCACGCTCCAGGAAATGTGGCAGGATCGGACATCTTGGGCACTAGCATCAATATAGCACTATGTAATATGCAAGAAATTCTTATTCTTAGAGGTGTGAGATTGTATGTACGGATGGAGGTTGTACCTACTTTTTTTGACGGTCAGACACCAATAGTATAGCAAGATTTCGGAACGTGTACCTCTAGCTATGCTCTAACTAGCTCGCCGGAATGTCGTGGGATCTTTCCTACTCTCCTATTTGCCATACGAACACATTCGCAAAGATGTTTTAGGTACACTTGATTTAATGTTCAAAAGGAACTCTATAAAAGAAATCAAAAAAAAAAAGAAAAGAATGGGAATTTTAACTAACTGGCTAACCGACTACCGACAAATAGTCAGGCTATATTCCGCCGCTCTCGGGGAACTCAGATGACTTTGACCCCTTCTCTACCCTCCCTACCTTTAGTATGCCGTTTAATCGACAGCATAACCCTAATCAAGCGTATCTCCATTTGATCATCGGACTGCCTCAGGCTCTACTCAGGACAAACACAAAAGGTTTAATGTTCCATTATTATCTACTAATTATTATTTAATAATTCAAAATTTACGGGTTTGGACTTCATGATTTTCTGGATATGCATAAACTTAATACAACTTAATCAGATAAAGAAAGAGGAAATAATAACAATTTATATCTAGTTATAAATGTATATGTATATGTATATAGGACTTAGGTGTAGAGAATATGGCGTAAAAGAAATTAAATTGGAAAGAATAAAAAAAAATAGGATAATAATATAAAAAGAAGGCAAACGTGAAAGAAAAATTACTAGCCGATCGGCTTTTATTATCGCACGTATGTATATGGTTGTTCAACATACCGCAATAGAAGTTTTACAAGACGTATATATATACTTCGAAAATACTCGAGATCTCCGTTTAAGGAAGCTCGTAACTCACTCATACTTTATACGAAATATCCGGCGTGTCCGTTGAGCTCAAGGGGCGACGTGGGAACATATTCTGAGGAAAGGAGAAAAATTATGAATATACATGTCTTCACTTCTAATTCGGATGAAACACCGATTATATCATTTCCATACCAGTTCGACGACGATTTGCAACTTAACGGCTGATCTTAAAACTATGTGGCTTTCACTTGCGCAGATTTTAATTATGGGTCATTATATACATTGTTTGTTTTTCTCTTAACGTCTATACAATACAGAACTAAGATGAATAGCTAGTACGGAATTTAATCTTTAATAAAACAAAGAAAATGGAAAATCTCATAAAGAGACTCAAAATTGATACTTTGGGTACATTTTGATACGACGACTGTTAAACGGCAGTGTGGATCGCAGCAGAATAATGTTTTTATTTCCCCAGTTTGGAAATCACTACACACACAACGAAGAAACTACGTGCGAAAGCTTTAGCCGCGCGCTTAACTCGTAAGCGAGAAGGGTGACGAGTGCGGCATATTAGTTTCTCCGAATTCGCAAGAAAACCATTCTTGTCGTCTTACTCCAAGAAGTACATCAGTTTAAGTATGCATCCACATAACTTCAAATTTCACTCTAGTATATCTTCGGACGGCTTTTGCTAGTTTATTTGGTTGTAGTTATCGTTGGTTTATGTAGATGCTGGTCCCTGGGAAATCCGAGGTCTTTCCCAGAACTACTAAGAAATCGATGGACTTTGACGACTTCGTTATTGGAGGGGTCAATTGGTACTTTTTTCTCTTTCCCGATGTCGAACGTAGTAAGATTTCCAGTCCTAGGATACGAGACTGTTAAAACTGTTTCACTATTGTACGATTCAAATACCTCTTGTCTTCTTTAAACCAAACCGAATAATACAATCCACCAGAACTTCAATTTAATTGGCACGTGTTTGATTGCACAACGTTTTCAAATTCACTGGATATATATATAGTGACATATCCATAATTCCCCACATCCCATACACATTATGTTTATGTACAATTCATCCACCCCATCCACACAAGTAACAGGACCCCACTCAAGAATCAATAACTGTTTCTTCCCATACTCCAAGCTAGGGCCCCCCATAATATAAACAATGGACCACATTGTTTCAGCAACATTAGAATCACGCCACTCTCGAGAAATCGATTCTTTAGAATCACGCCACTCATGAGGACCAATCAAAGCTAGACATAAAACCAAGGAGTATCACATTCCTAGCTCCGTCATGTAATGCAACACCGATCGCCAGCAGTGGATGCCTTTCATCAAAGCCGACGCATCCCCAAATATCGATCCAGGCACGTACGCCACCGACACGAAGATGCAGCCGAGGAAAGCAACGCCCGAAGCCAGAGTCGGGAGTTCCAAGAGAAGGGCTCATGGAAACTAGCCAGCAGCAGAGAGATCAGTTCCGTTTGAGACAAGCAGACCCAAAGTCAAGTCGGGGAATTCATTTAAATCTTGTGACATAAAGATATTTAAGTTTGTAAAATAAAAGTATTTTCTTAAAAACTTAAAATCGAGTTGCTGATATTTAACTGGCGCAGTCGGTAGGATTTCGTTTAAAATTAACACCTATATTTCGGTAATGGTCAGCTTGTGTAATTTATAATTACTGTGATCACGTAATCCCGGAATTGTTAATAAAATTGTGAAATCCGCCAAAGAACCTATGTGCTGCAAGCACATACGATTTGCAAAACTAATTTAAGTGAACTGAAGTAAGCGGAGATAGTGAATCACCAAGGACAGTGAAACACTTAATACAAAATCAAAAAAAACTTACAAGTGAACCAAAATAAAGTTAAAAACTACAACAAAACAAAACCCAATCAACACCAACAACATGGCGTTACCACCACTATCATTGAGCGAAATCCACTTGAACCAGGCACTGCTGTCGATCCGACAAATACCTGCCTATGACGGTTCATCTGGACAGCTAAGCTCATTTATCAAACGAATCGAATATGTATGCGGATTATATCCAACTGAAGATCTTCGCCAACAAAGGATCCTTTTTGGAGCGACCGAGATCCAACTGTCAGGAGAGGCACAACGCATATCGCAAATGACACAACCCAACACGTGGCTCGAACTGAAGACGGCGCTGATCAACGAGTTCAAAAATCACACACCATATGAAGAACTCTTACGACAACTATACACCACCAGATTCAACGGCAGTCTTCGTAAGTTTATAGAAGAATTAGAGATAAAAGCATTATTAATAAACAATAAGCTAAACTTAGAAAACATACCAGAAAATAATGTCATTTATAAAAACGCTTTGAACAACACAATTAAAGATGTCATTACTCGAAAACTTCCTGACAGAATGTTCATGACCTTAGCAAGAAAAGATATTACCACATTGTCTAATCTTAAGAAGGCAGCACAAGAAGAAGGATTGTACGAATCTAGTACAACAGATGCAGGTACAAATAAAGATCAATCGAAATCGTCTCAATCAAATCGAAAGAATGTTGGAAACTATTATCCAAATTATAATACTACTAACTATCACAATCAAACTCAGAGTTCATCTGGAACAGGTCAGACGAATCGAACAAATCAAAATCAAAATTCCCAAAATCCTGGATTATACAATGAGTTCAAAAATTCCTTGAATCAAGGTAGGGCTCAGAATCCATTCAATCAGCAAATATTTCAAAACCAAGCTAGTGGGAGTGGACCCAACCAACCTACTAAAAGAGGGAGGGAGAGCCAGAGTGGCCAAACGAAGATGGACGTAAATTTTCATCAAGCCGCCTCGGAAGAAACCGAGGAGGACCCTATATAAACATTACCATTAATAAAAGAATATTAAGGTGTATCGCTGACTCGGGATCATCGATCAACATCATGAAAGAAAATTACACAGATTCCGAGATAAAAGACGATAACCTTACGGTCCATACCATCAATGGACCTGTCCGTTTAACTAAGAGTATAATGAGGAATGCGAACAAAACATGTCCGTCCGAACAAAAGTTCTACATACATAACTTTTCCGAAAATTATGATATTTTATTAGGAAGAGAATACTTGATGGCAAGTAAAGCCGTCATCGATTACAGAAATGACACTGTAACACTAGGAGCTAGGTCGTACCCAATCATTCAGAGTGGAGAAGCTATTGAAGCCGGCAAGACCGCACAGAAGTGCACTGATCCCTCTACAAAAGAAGAGAAGATCGCACCTAAGTGCCTTGACCCATCTCCAGAGGGAGATCAATACTTCGCTTCCGCTCTAGACAGTGAATTAAGGGAATGTAATCAATTAAGATTGGAACACTTAAACGACGAAGAGAGGGAAGAGTTAAAGAAGGTCTTATATGAGTTTAAGGATGTGCAGTACAGAGAAGGTGACAATTTGACTTTCACAAGTACAATCAAGCACGAGATCAAAACTCAACATGAAGACCCGGTCTACAGACGACCATACAAATATGCCCAGATACATGATCAGGAGGTAAACCAGCAAATCAAAGATATGATCAGGCAGGGAATAATTCGAAAGTCGAATTCTCCTTACTGCTCGCCCATATCTATGATTCCGAAGAAGATAGATGCTTCAGGAAAGCAAAAATATCGAATGGTAGTAGACTATAGAAGTCTAAATGAAATAACAGTTAAGGACAAATTCCCAACTCCAAGAATGGATGAAATCCTAGACAAACTAGGTAAATGTCAGTATTTTACGACAATCGATTTAGCAAAAGGTTTCCATCAAATACCCATGGAACCTAGCTCAATCCCCAAAACTGCGTTCTCCACTAAGCATGGACATTACGAGTTCACTCGTATGCCCTTTGGGCTAACCACTGCCCCAGCTACCTTCCAAAGATGTATGAACAATCTGCTAGAAGAGTTAATCTTCAAAGATTGCTTTGTATACTTAGATGACATCATTATATTTTCCACTTCATTGGAAGAACACTTGTTGTCACTAAGGAGAGTATTTGGAAAGTTGAGAGACGCCAACTTGAAGCTACAAATGGATAAATGTGAATTCATGAAAAAGGAAACTGAATTCCTAGGTCATGTAGTCACTACTGAAGGAATAGTACCAAATCCAGGCAAAATCTCTGCCATTGTCAAATTTCCAATACCAGAAACGACTAAACAAATAAAGTCATTCTTAGGTCTGTGCGGGTTCTACAGGAAATTCATTCCTAATTTTGCAAACATAGCAAAACCCATGACACTCAAACTAAAGAAAGGAGCTGTCATAGACCCCAAGGAAGAAAAGTACGTCGAGGCATTTGAGAGACTAAAAGTACTCATCACCTCAGACCCTATCCTTGCGTTCCCAGACTTTGACAAAATGTTCACGGTAACAACCGACGCTAGTAACATAGCATTGGGAGCGGTTTTGTCACAAGAACACAAACCGATCTGCTACGCTAGCAGAACCCTAAATGAACATGAAATAAACTATTCAGCCATCGAAAAGGAATTATTAGCGATCGTATGGGCAACCAAGTATTTCCGTTCATACCTGTTCGGTAGAACATTCGAGATACAAAGCGATCATAAACCCTTGATTTGGTTGAACAACCTCAAGGAGCCAAATATGAAATTACAAAGGTGGAAAATAAAACTGAATGAGTTTGATTTTAAAATGAAATATCTACCAGGCAAAGAAAATCATGTAGCTGATGCCTTATCAAGGGTAAGGATTAATGAAAATCTCCTGGGAGAAGCTTCCAATAGCGTTGGTGCAACTGTACATAGCGCACAGGAAGACAATCTAAATCACATTGCTATCACGGAAAGACCAATTAACTATTACAATCGGCAAATTGAGCTAATAAAAGGCAATGAAGATAAGGTAGAAACAATTCGTTATTTTCACAAGCTAATCATCAAGATCACGTATAAGGAAATGACTAACACCTTAGCGAAGGATATAATAAAGGAATATCTATGCACCAAAAAGAGCGCATTATATTTCCATAACGAAACAGATTTTCCTCCATTCCAAAAAGCCTATTTAGAAATCATTAATTCTAACAATATAACCAAAGCTATTAAATCAAGCACGAAACTCCTAGATATTCAGAATTATGCTGAATTTAAAGAAACCATATTAAAGAATCATAAAGGCTTACTCCATCCAGGGATAGAGAAAACCGTCAATTGGTTTAGGGGAAAATACTATTACCCGGATTATCAAAAACTAATCCAAAACATCATAAACGAATGTCCTACTTGTAATATTGCCAAAACAGAGCATAGAAATACGAAGTTGGCATTCGAAACTACACCGGAAATACTGAACATCAGAGAGAAATACGTCATGGATTTCTATATGGTTGGTAACCAACAGTTCCTATCATGTATTGACGTATACTCGAAGTTTGCCACTCTTGTAGAAGTAAAAAGTCGTGACTGGTTAGAAGCAAAAAGAGCCATCATGAAAGTTTTTAACGAGATGGGCAAACCAATTGAAATCAAAGCCGATAAAGATTCAGCTTTTATGTGCACAGCATTGCAAGCATGGCTGAATGCGGAAAACGTCAAAATAGAGATCACTTCCAGCAAAAATGGAATATCTGACGTAGAAAGATTTCATAAAACAGTAAATGAAAAATTAAGAATAATATCTAGCGAGGATAACACAGAAGATAGATTCACGAAGTTTGAATTAATTCTTTATACTTATAATCATAAAACCAAACATAATACAACAAATAGGACACCAGCTGATATATTCATTTATGCAGGCTCACCTGATTATGACACACAACTAAATAAAGTGAATAAAATCACTCAATTAAATAAAAACCGCATAGAGTATGAAGTAGATACCCGCTATAAACTATCACCTCTAGTTAAGTCTAAGGTAACAAATCCTTTCAAAAGGACGGGTGAAATTAGACAGGTAGACGAAAAACATTATGAAGAAAAGAATAGGGGTAGGAAAATAACTCATTATAAATCAAAATTCAAGAAAAAGAAGAAATCTAATAGAAGCAAATATAATAATTCCAGAGAAACCGAGGAAGTTAATGGAATCAGCAAATAGAAATTTTGATATTCAATCTACAACATTTCACAGAATATATCGAAGATATAGAACTAGGTATGCAATTAACTAGGCTCGGTATATTTAATCCAAAATTATTAAAACAAGACTACCTGGAACAAATAAATTCTGAGAAAATACTAAATATAAAAACCTCCACATGGCTAAAATCCGATACCAACGAAATTCTAATAATTTCCAACATTCCCAAAGACATTACAAAAGTACCAATCTATAAAATCGTTCCGTATCCAGACGAATTAAATAACATGTTAACAGATATGACATACGACAAGTACTACATAAAAAATGAAGAAGTATTTGTTAAAGAAACTAGATTGAAAACCAATGACAATTGTATAAAAGGAATTTTAATGCAAACTCCCACTAAATGTCCATATTCCAAAACATTTCAAAACTTTCAAATAAACTTTATTGAACCCAATATACTAATCACGTGGAATCTTCCAAAAACAACGCTAAATCAGAATTGTGTAAACCAAGAAATCATAGCGGAAGGAAATACCATTATAAAAATCTACAACTGTTCAATCCAATTAAATGAATTTACAATATCAAACACAATGTTAGATTTTGCCCAGAATGTTTATGTCAACAACAACATAACTAAAATAAAACCACTGTCGTATGTCCAAACTAATGAAATAATTATGCAATACACCACATATAGTAACCTATTACAAATAAGTCTACTAATTTCATTTGTCATAATTATATTAGTACTACTAAGTTATGTAGCTGTTAAATTTACGAAAACTTCTAAAAGAGTCACGGTTAAATGTATAAACCCTATAATAGAAGCAGAAGAGGAACCAACCTCAGCCACCGCACTTGACACCCCGTCACTATACCCGAGGGTAATCGCCTAGGGACAGGCTAATAACAAACGTTGGGGGAGTGACATATCCATAATTCCCCACATCCCATACACATTATGTTTATGTACAATTCATCCACCCCATCCACACAAGTAACAGGACCCCACTCAAGAATCAATAACTGTTTCTTCCCATACTCCAAGCTAGGGCCCCCCATAATATAAACAATGGACCACATTGTTTCAGCAACATTAGAATCACGCCACTCTCGAGAAATCGATTCTTTAGAATCACGCCACTCATGAGGACCAATCAAAGCTAGACATAAAACCAAGGAGTATCACATTCCTAGCTCCGTCATGTAATGCAACACCGATCGCCAGCAGTGGATGCCTTTCATCAAAGCCGACGCATCCCCAAATATCGATCCAGGCACGTACGCCACCGACACGAAGATGCAGCCGAGGAAAGCAACGCCCGAAGCCAGAGTCGGGAGTTCCAAGAGAAGGGCTCATGGAAACTAGCCAGCAGCAGAGAGATCAGTTCCGTTTGAGACAAGCAGACCCAAAGTCAAGTCGGGGAATTCATTTAAATCTTGTGACATAAAGATATTTAAGTTTGTAAAATAAAAGTATTTTCTTAAAAACTTAAAATCGAGTTGCTGATATTTAACTATATATATTTGCATAGAAAAATACCTCCGAGTTCGTACAGCTTCACTAAAGCAATGATCCATCTAGAAGTTTTATCACTAGCATTAACCCTTGCGATCGGAACTTTACCTTCCACAACCAACGGGGAAATCATACGATGCTAAGCCAAGCTTACACATAGCTCCCACGACTAACGGAGAAATCGTACGATGCTAAGCAAAGCTTACACATAGCTTCCACGACTAACGGAGAAATCGTACGATTTCTAGTGAAGCTTTAAAACATAACTCCCACAGAACCACGCCGCTTCTCTCAATTATATCTTAAGCTCTTCAGTGAAAGCTTTAACTACTTCTCTCTTATAATCAATCTCTTATCTTGTTTTAAAAAAGAAGAGTTAATGTTGAACGCGAGGGCAATACTTCCCAAACTGTTCGCTGGAGTTTTAGAGTCACAACTGGCCACTACACCACAGTTGAGGAAGCGCTAGTTTTAACTGGCGAGGCCTAAACAGAAGAAGGACAGTTGCCTAGGGTTGAACTTGTATGTCTTTGAGGTGAAATATTCCTATGTTTTTACCCTGTTCGTTTTCCAGTTGATAATAGGATGAGCCAACTCGTCTAGATACCACGGCTGAATTAAAAACCGGCGCTAACTTTGCATTAAACTTTTTACTAGCATTGCTTTGGCAGAAATTGCGGGCAAGTACTGGCTCTCCAACCTTAAACTCAACTTTTCGACAGCGTAGATTATATCTCCTAGCATTTTGTTCATGTGACTCTTTCACCTTTTTCTTTGCCGATTCGCGAATGATTTGTAGTGCTTCCGGATAACTAATGCGGCTATCCTCCGATAAGAGTTTTAAGCGGCGAAGCAACTCATAGTCTTTGCCATTCAGAATCATATTTTGTCCAAAGGTTAGGAAATAGGGCGAGTACCCTGTGCTCTGGTGAATGTTGGATCTGAGAGCAGCACTGATTTCCGGTAATTTGGTATCCCAAGTGGAATGATCCTGGCTTATGTAAGCTCTTATAGCTGCTAACACCGATCTATTGAGTCTCTCACTGGCATTCGCCTGTGCTGAATATATCGCCGTCCGAACATGTTGTATTCCAAAGCGGGTTAGAAAAGCCTGAAAGGCTCCAGAAACGAATTGAGAGCCGTTATCTGTTAATATCACCTCGGGGACTCCAAATGTACAGAACAAATAATTTTCAAGGTATTCGCACACCCGATTGGAAGTAAACACCCTAAGGGGGCATAGGAAATGAAATTTTGTGAAGTGGTCTACGATAATAAGTAAACCAATATGCCTTTTCTTGGATCGGGGATATGGACCCAGCAAATCCATATAAAGTTTTTGAAACGGACGATCAGACACCATTGGTTTTCCCATGGGTGGTTTCAACACGGTGTTCGGGTGCTTGGTGTGACGACACACTTCGCAATGAGTTACATACTCACGTATTTGCTTGTTCATTTTTGGCCAAAACAAATATCTTTTAATCTTTTCGATGGTTTTCCCTACTCCACTATGAGCGGCATTCGGCGGATCATGGGCCCGCGAGATTACACCTTGGGTGAGTTCTCTAGGAATCCACAATTTCCAAGATAGATTATCTACACCCTTATTTCCCTGATCAGGTTCGGTTCTTTTGTAGACATAATCATTGAGAATCTTCAAATCTGGTAATTTATCTTGCTTAGCGCGAATATTGTCAATTAAGGTCATATATTCGGGTGATTTAAATTCTGCGGCAGATAGATCAACTATCGGACCCTGCTCTTCCATTTCAGAAACAGTAACTTCATCTTTACGCGATAGGGCGTCCGCTACCACGTTTAGTGAACCCTTCCGGTGCGTTATTTCAAAAGAGAATCCCTGTAGTTTTATGGCCCATCGAGCTAATCTACCAGACAACTCCTTCTGACGCATAAGCCATTGTAATGAGGCATGATCGGTTATCACCTCGAATGCTTGACCTTCTACATAAGCACGAAACTTCTTAATTCCCTTTATCACCGCTAAACATTCTAATTCCGTAACTGAGTAGTTTTTTTGAGCTTTAGATAGCTTCTCGGACATGAATGCTACGGGTAATTCTTCTCCTTCTTCGTTTTTCTGAGCTAACACACAACCAATTCCTACAGTACTAGCATCACATAACAGCAAAAAGGGTTTTGAGAAATCCGGCGTAGACAAAATGGGAGCTGACGTCAAGCACTGTTTAAGTTTTTCAAATGCCTGATTGGCCAAAGGGTTCCACGCATACGCTTTCGGTTTCTTTAATAGTTCAGTGAGGGCGCAACTTACCGTTGCATAATTGTCGACGAAACGACGGTACCACCCTGCAAGACCAAGGAATCGTCGCAATTGTTTCACTGTCTTGGGAACGGGAAATTCTTTAATAGCTTCAATTTTACTCGGATCCGTTTTTACCTGTCCGTATCCAATGATGAACCCCAGATACTTAATCTCACGCATGCAAAAGTGCGATTTGGCAATGTTTATCGTAAGATTAGCCTTTCGTAAGTGTACTGCAACTTCTCTCAGTAACATTAAATGGGATTCGAAATCATCGGATAAAATTAGTAAGTCATCGAGGTAAACAAACACTCTCGTACGTAAGTTAGCAGGTATTACCTTATCCATTAAACGACAGAGGGTTTGTGAGGCATTGGTTAGACCAAAAGGCATAACTTTGTATTGATACAGCGGTCGGTTAGGTATGGTAAACGCGGTGTATTGGCGTGAAGACTCCTCTAGAGGAATTTGCCAATACGCATGCTTCATATCGAGTCCCGTTATGTATTTGGCAGGTGGCAATCGACTGAGTATCCCATCTATATGGGGAAGGGGGTATGCATCTTTTCGGGTATATTTGTTGATCTCTCGAGAATCAAGGCATAACCTATTCTTGTTCCCTTTCTTTACTAGGACGCAATTGCTACTCCATGGACTATTTGAAGGTTCTATCACGCCCAGCTTAATCATCTTCTCTACTTCTTCGAACATCACTTTCTCTTTCGCGGGTGATATGGGCCAATGTCGTTGTTTGACGGGTACTTCGGCATTGATTATCATAGAATGTTGTATCAGGTGTGTACGACCTAGTCCGTCGCATTCATATGACGGGAAGGTTCTTATTACCGCCTCTAATTGGTTCCTTTGTTCTTCATTTAGAGAGTGCATTTTAGGCATTTCCTTCATAACCGTGTCGTCTCTATTCTCCAAACAGCTCACAGTTCCTTCTCGGGCCAATAATTGGGATAGAAGACCGAAATCTTTCCAAAAGTCAACTCCTAAATAAACATCTTGTTTTAAAGCTGGGATGATAAAGAACTCTACTTCCTTAACTGTTTTACGGAATTCAATCGGAACCACCAATTTGGACACTACGGTACAAGCTTCGTTGCTGGCAGTGCGTACGGTTCCCGAACACTTCTGAGATTTTGGGTGATGTTCTAAAAAGGTTGCTGCTCTCCCACCCAAACAACTAATGGTTGCTCCTGAATCTAGCAAAGCCTTATAAGTTTGCCCTTCGATCATTATCTCCGTGTACAATCGGATATCTGAACTCAGGATAACTGCTGAGACTAAATGTTTTCGAACAGATTGGACCTTTTTCCAGAACGCTCGTCTCCGGACCGTCGATCGTTTGGGCTTAACTATCAATTTAGACCCCGAATTCACATTTTCTGAATCTAACTCTTTGCTCTCCATCGTTTGAGTCGCTACATCTATACCTGTACAAATTTGGTGTAGTATCATATCCGGTTTTACGGCAACTACCCCTTCGGAAAGCCCTTTTAAGGTAGTTGGTTTACTTTCGTTTAGTTGCTGTTCTTGGTCGGATGTACTGACTGGGCTCCGGTCGGTACATCCCGTTTCAAGTTTTTCGCTGGGTTGCATTTGACGCATCGAGGCTTATAAATATCCTTAGCACCACAACCATAGCAGAAAATTCGCCTTTCTCCTAAACAATCATCAAAACGATGCCCTTCCTGGTCGCAGTTCCAGCATACCAGTTTCTTACGATAAATCTGCGAAACGTCTTCTTCCTCTATATCTTCATTGTCCGTAAGTATTTCTGCTACATTCGGTTTGCCGAATTTACCTCTTGGAAAAGGGTTATGGTTGTCTTTACAGAAGTTTTCATGCTTGCGAACTTCTTCTCTCAGGCCAGTTCGATCGCTGATTTTGAGATGCAAGAGTTCATATCTGAGGGCTGTTTTTGCGTTACTACTAACTTATTTTCGCTAACCTCGTGTGAGAGCCTGGACACTAATTCTTCGACGGCCGTCTGATAATCGTCAAACGATTCACCCTCTCTCTGACGGCGTTTTCTAATCAACTCCCACAAGTCGAAATCATCTTTAGCATCATCGAATCGTTGTCTAAACGAGGCAGAAAAAGTTTGCCAAGAAAACTGTGGGTTCTTTCTATGGAAGTTCCAAAACCAATCGCTGGCTTTAGCCGAGAAAAGCAGATGCATATTGTCACAGAGTAATTCGTAATCGTTATTTAAAGTGGAGGATGTAAGTGAACGAACCCTGTACAGGAATTCGTCGACGTGCATAGCGTCTTTGGATCCGTCAAACTTTAGTCGCCAGCTGGCTAAGATATTAGCGGCCTTCCCAGGAGCTATCGCCCTGTTAGCGGCATTTGGATGTGGTAATCCCCTTTCCCTTCCGTTTTCTGAAGACAACGAGTTTCCTGATATATTAGGCTCATGATTTTGCCTTGTCGCTTGCACAGGCGTGCTATCTGAAGCTATTGTCATCCTACCTAATTGTTCGCGTAGATTTTCCTCGATCAAAGTCTTCACGAACGAACCTAGCTCCACCATCATATCTTTCTGTTGACCTTTAATCAAGGCTTGCATTACCTCAATGGTTCTTTCCGGCATATCTCCTTCGGCTGACCTATGGCTGATACTGCCCAAAGAGTTATCCCGAAATTGTTGAGACTGCAACCTAGTATGCATCCCTCGGCGCGATGTAGTTCCCCGTCCCTGTTTAGGCCTAGCCCCTCTTGACTTTTGAGGACCTATCTCTGAAGCGTTTGACTCTGGATTGGAGCCTCCTTCTAACGGCACTATACCCGAACCCATGTCGGGTGGTAATTCGGCTGCTAGAGTATTCTCATCAAACGAAAGTTCCTCCGGATTCAACTCCGCCCTACATACGGGGCAATTTCTGTTATTTTTCACGAATTCTTTCATGCAAGTATCATGATACCGGTGACCACAAGACGCAGTACATATTAGTTGAGTTCTTCTTATGGCTTCTTGACATATACCACAGATCTGGGCGTCCCCGTCACCCGACGCCTTGCCCCCCGGGGTACGTTGTACTGGTGACATGGTAAGGTAACCCAATAATACGAGTTCTGATCACTAAATGTGGAAATCCCTAATTATAGGACCAAACTTCAATAAATTTTACAAATTTTTCCTAAATACCCAATATTTGTCCTTTTCGAGCCTGACTCCGTCCGAATATAACCTCAATGAAATCTAAATTGGTCTACTGTATGTTTATGTGGTCAGTACTCTGGCAATGGCTAATTTCCAAATCTATATCTAGAAAATTAGACTTCCGAAAGCCATCGATACTATTCCTTCATAAACTCTTTTGGGGTTATCCTATCATAATTTGGCCGACCTATCCGCCTTTGTGAATAGCTGTCGTATATTCGCAAATTAATTCTGGTAACCTTAAATAAAAAATATTAAAAATTTTCCATCCCTTGCTACCTGGCGGATTCTATTTGGTTAGGTGTTCCGAAACTCAGAATCTTAAACCCAAAATTCCATCAATATCCTCCGTTTCGGTAGTTGGACTGGACTTATTAATTTTAATGTGGAATTCAAAATTGCAACGAGCTAAGTTTTTTGGGGGTTTTAACCAGTAGTAACTAGTACTCGGGCCCCACGTTGGGCGCCAATCTATGTAATGTGCAAGAAATTCTTATTCTTAGAGGTGTGAGATTGTATGTACGGATGGAGGTTGTACCTACATTTTTTGACGTTCAGACACCAAAAGTATAGCAGGATTTCGGAACGTGTACCTCTAGCTATGCTCTAACTAGCTCGCCGGAATGTCGTGGGATCTTTCCTACTCTCCTATTTGCCATACGAACACATTCGCAAAGATGTTTTAGGTACACTTGATTTACACTTCAAAAGGAACTCTATAAAAGAAATCAAAAAAAAAAGAAAAGAATGGGAATTTTAACTAACTGGCTAACCGACTACCGACAAATAGTCAGGCTATATTCCGCCGCTCTCGGGGAACTCAGATGACTTTGACCCCTTTTGGAAAAGAAGAGTTAATGTTGAACGCGAGGGCAATACTTCCCAAACTGTTCGCTGGAGTTTTAGAGTCACAACTGGCCACTACAACTATTACCCCAAAAACGTGCAACCTCCGCAAATATATGGCACCTGCACTTATATAGAACCCTTCCCTATCCAGTACTTGCACTTATATTGAGCCACCGCAACTATATGGAACCCACGCTCCAGGAATTGTGGCAGGATCGAATATTTTCGGCACTAGCACCAATATGGCACTATTGCCCCAAAAAAAGTTGAACCCCGCAACTATGTGGCACCTGCACTTATATAGAACCCTTCCCTATCCAGTACTTGCACCTATATTGAACCACCGCAACTATATGGAACCCACGCTCCAGGAATTGTGGCAGGATCGAATATTTTCGGCACTAGCACCAATATGGCACTATTGCCCCAAAAAAAGTTTAACCCCGCAACTATATGGCACCTGCACTTATATAGAACCCTTCCCTATCCAGCACTTGCACGTATATTGCACCACCGCACCTGTATAGCACCCACGCTCCAGGAAATGTGGCAGGATCGGACATCTTGGGCACTAGCATCAATATGGCACTATTGCCCCAAAAACGTGCAAACCTCCGCAAATATATGGCACCTGCACTTATATAGAACACTTCCCTATCCAGCACTTGCACGTATATTGAACCAGCAACGATATGGCACCTGCACTTATATAGATCCCTTCCCTATCCAGCACTTGCACGTATATTGAACCACCGCACCTATATTTCACCCACGCTCCAGGAAATGTATCAGGATCGCATATTTTGGGCATATGCACCAATATGGCAATATAGACGCAAAAAAAGTTGAACCCCGCAACTATATTGCACCTGCACTTATATAGAACCTTTCCCTATCCAGCACTTGCACGTATATTGAACCACCGCACCTGTATAGCACCCACGCTCCAGGAAATGTGGCAGGATCGGACATCTTGGCACTTGCATCAATATGGCACTATTGCCCCAAAAACGTGCAAACCTTCGCAAATATATGGCACCTGCACTTATATAGAACACTTCCCTATCCAGCATTTGCATGTATATTGAACCACCGCTACTATATGGAACCCACTCTCCAGGAATTGTAGCAGGATCCCATATTTTGGGCATAAGCAGCAATATGGCAATATAGCCTCAAAAAAAGTTGAACCCCGCAACTATATGGCACCTGCACTTATATAGATCCCTTCCCTATCCAGCACTTGCACGTATATTGAACCACCGCACCTATATTGCACCCACGCTCCAGGAAATGTATCAGGATCGCATATTTTGGGCATATGCACCAATATGGCAATATAGACCCAAAAAAAGTTGAACCCCGCAACTATATGGCACCTGCACTTATATAGAACCCTTCCCTATCCAGTACTTGCACGTATATTGAACCACCGCAACTATATAGAACCCACGCTCTCGGAATTGTGGCAGGATCGCATATTTTGGGCATAAGCACCAATATGGCAATATAGCCCCAAAAAAAGTTGAACCACGCAACTATATGGCACCTGCACTTATATAGAACCCTCCCCTATCCAGCACTTGAACGTATATTCAACCACCGCACCTGTATAGCACCCACGCTCCAGGAAATGTGGCAGGATCGGACATCTTGGGCACTAGCATCAATATGGCACTATTACCCCAAAAACGTGCAACCTCCGCAAATATATGGTACCTGCACTTATATAGAACCCTTCCCTATCCAGTACTTGCACGTATATTGAACCACCGCAACTATATGGAACCCATGCTCCAGGAATTGTGGCAGGATCGCATATTTTGGGCATAAGCACCAATATGGCAATATAGCCCCAAAAAAAGTTGAACCCCGCAACTATATGGCACCTGCACTTATATAGAACCCTCCCCTATCCAGCACTTGAACGTATATTCAACCACCGCACCTGTATAGCACCCACGCTCCAGGAAATGTGGCAGGATCGGACATCTTGGGCACTAGCATCAATATGGCACTATTACCCCAAAAACGTGCAACCTCCGCAAATATATGGTACCTGCACTTACATAGAACCCTTCCCTATCCAGCACTTGCACGTATATTGAACCACCGCACCTGTATAGCACCCACGCTCCAGGAAATGTGGCAGGATCGCACATCTTGGGCACTAGCATCAATATGGCACTATAGCCCCAAAAACGTGGAGCCTCCGCAATTATATGGCACCTGCACTTATATAGAACCCTTCCCTATCCAGCACTTGCACGTATATTGAACCACCGTACCTGTATAGCACCCACGCTCCAGGAAATGTGGCAGGATCGGACATCTTGGGCACTAGCATCAATATGGCACTATTGCCCCAAAAACGTGCAAACCTCCGCAAATATATGGCACCTGCACTTATATAGAACCCTTCCATATCCAGCACTTGCATGTATATTGAACCACCGCAACTATATGGAACCCACTCTCCAGGAATTGTGGCAGGATCCCATATTTTGGGCATAAGCAGCAATATGGCAATATAGCCCCAAAAAAAGTTTAACCCCGCAACTATATGGCACCTGCACTTATTTAGAACCCTTCCCTATCCAGCACTTGCATGTATATTGAACCACCGCAACTATATGGAACCCACGCTCCAGGAAATGTATCAGGATCGCATATTTTGGGCATATGCAGCAATATGGCAATATAGCCCCAAAAAAAGTTGAACCCCGCAACTATATGGCACCGGCACTTATATAGAACCCTTCCCTATCCAGCACTTGCACGTATAGTGAACCACCGCACCTGTATAGCACCCACGCTACAGGAAATGTGGCAGGATCACACATCTTGGGCACTAGCATCAATATGGCACTATAGCCCCAAAAACGTGGAGCCTCCGCAATTATATGGCACCTGCACTTATATAGAACCCTTCCCTATCCAGCACTTGCACATATATTGAACCACCGCACCTGTATAGTACCCACGCTCCAGGAAATGTGGCAGGATCGGACATCTTGGGCACTAGCATCAATATGGCACTATTGCCCCAAAAACGTGCAAACCTCCGCAAATATATGGCACCTGCACTTATATAGAACCCTTCCCTATCCAGCACTTGCATGTATATTGAAACACCGCAACTATAAGGAACCTACGCTCCAGGAAATGTGGCAGGATCGGACATCTTGGGCACTAGCGTCAATATGGCACTATTGCCCCAAAAACGTGCAAACCTCCGCAAATATATGGCACCTGCACTTATATAGAACCCTTCCATATCCAGCACTTGCATGTATATTGAACCACCGCAACTATATGGAACCCACTCTCCAGGAATTGTGGCAGGATCGCATATTTTGGGCATAAGCAGCAATATGGCAATAAAGCCCCAAAAAAAAGTTGAACCCCGCAACTATATGGCACCTGCACTTATATAGAACCCTTCCCTATCCAGCACTTGCATGTATATTGAAACACCGCAACTATAAGGAACCTACGCTCCAGGAAATGTGGCAGGATCGGACATCTTGGGCACTAGCATCAATATGGCACTATTGCCCCAAAAACGTGCAAACCTCCGCAAATATATGGCACCTGCACTTATATAGAACCCTTCCCTATCCAGCACTTGCATGTATATTGAACCACCGCAACTATATGGAACCCACGCTCCAGGAAATGTATCAGGATCGCATATTTTGGGCATATGCAGCAATATGGCAATATAGCCCCAAAAAAAGTTGAACCCCGCAACTATATGGCACCTGCACTTATATAGATCCCTTCCCTATCCAGCACTTGCACGTATATTGAAACACCGCAACTATAAGGAACCCACGCTCCAGGATTTGTGGCAGGATCGCATATTTTGGGCATAAGCAGCAATATGGCAATATATCCCCAAAAAGAGTTGAACTCCGCAACTATGTATGTGGCACCGGCACTTATATAGGAGACTTCCCTATCTAGCACTTGCATATATATTGAGCCACCGCACCTATATTGCACCCACGCTCCAGGAATTGTATCGGGATTGCATATTTTGGGCATATGCAGCAATATGGCAATATAGCCCCAAAAAAAGTTGAACCCCGCAACTATATGGCACCTGCACTTATATAGATCCCTTCCCTATCCAGCACTTGCACGTATATTGAAACACCGCCTATATATAGCACCCACGCTCCAGGAAATGTGGCAGGATCGGACATCTTGGGCACTAGCATCAATATGGCAATATAGCCCCAAAAACTTGCAACCTCCGCAAATATATGGCACCTGCACTTATATAGAAGCCTTCCCTATCCAGCACTTGCATGTATATTGAACCACCGCAACTATATGGAACCCACTCTCCAGGAATTGTGGCAGGATCCCATATTTTGGGCATAAGCAGCAATATGGCAAAATAGCCTCAAAAAAAGTTGAACCCCGCAACTATATGGCACCTGCACTTATATAGAACCCTTCCCTAGCCAGCACTTGCATGTGTATTGAACCACCGCAACTATATGGAACCCACGCTCCAGGAAATGTATCAGGATCGCATATTTTGGGCATATGCACCAATATGGCATTATAGCCCCAAAAAAAGTTGAACCCCGCAACTATATGGCACCTGCACTCATATAGATCCCTTCCCTATCCAGCACTTGCACGTATATTGAAACACCGCAACTATATGGAACCCACGCTCCAGGAATTGTGGCAGGATCCCATATTTTGGGCATAAGCAGCAATATGGCAATATAGCCTCAAAAAAAGTTGAACCCCGCAACTATATGGCACCTGAACTTATATAGAACCCTTCCCTATCCAGCATTTGCATGTATATTGAACCACCGCAACTATATGGAACCCACGCTCCAGGAAATGTATCAGGATTGCATATTTTGGGCATAAGCAGCAATATGGCAATATAGCCGAAAAAAAAGTTGAACTCCGCAACTATATGGCACCTGCACTTATATAGGAGACTTCCCTATCTAGCACTTCCATATATATTGAGCCACCGCACCTATATTGCACCCACGCTCCAGGAATTGTATCAGGATTGCATATTTTGGGCATATGCAGCAATATGGCAATATAGCCCCAAAAAAAGTTTAACTCCGCAACTAAATGGCACCTGCACTTATATAGATCCCTTCCCTTTCCAGCACTTGCACGTATATTGAAACACCGCACATATATAGCACCCACGCTACAGGAAATGTGGCAGGATCGGACATCTTGGGCACTAGCATCAATATGAAATATAGCCCCAAAAACGTGCAACCTCCGCAAATATATGGCACCTGCACTTATATAGAACCCTTCCCTTTCCAGCACTTGCATGTATATTGAACCAACGCAACTATATGGAACCCACGATCCAGGAATTGTGGCAGGATTCCATACTTTGGGCATAAGCAGCAATATGGCAATAAAGCCCCAAAAAAAGTTGAACTCCGCAACTATATGGCACCTGTACTTATATAGAACACTTCCCTATCCAGCACTTGCATGTATATTGAACCACCGCACCTATATTGCACCCACGCTCCACGAAATGTATCAGGATCGCATATTTTGGGCATATGCACCAATATGGCATTATAGCTCAAAAAAAAAGTTGAACCCCGCAACTATATGGCACCTGCACTTATATAGATCCCTTCCCTATCCAGCACTTGCACGTATATTGAACCACCGCACATATATAGCACCCACGCTTTAGGAAATGTGGCAGGATCGGACATCTTGGGCACTTGCATCAATATGGCACTATAGCCCAAAAAAGGTGCAACCTCCGCAAATATGTGTCACCTGCACTCATAAAGAACACTTCCGTATCTAGCACTAACATGCATATTGAACCACCGCACCTATATTGCACCCACGCTCCACGAAATGTATCAGGATCGCATATTTTGGGCATATGCACCAATATGGCAATATAGCTAAAAAAAAAAAGTTGAACCCCGCAACTATATGGCACCTGTACTTATATAGAACACTTCCCTATCCAGCACTTGCATGTATATTGAACCACCGCACCTATATTGCACCCACGCTCCACGAAATGTATCAGGATCGCATATTTTGGGCATATGCACCAATATGGCATTATAGCTCAAAAAAAAAGTTGAACCCCGCAACTATATGGCACCTGCACTTATATAGATCCCTTCCCTATCCAGCACTTGCATGTATATTGAACCACCGCAACTATATGGAACCCACGCTCCAGGAAATGTGGCAGGACTGCACATCTTGGGCACTAGCAACAATATGGCACTATAGCCGCAAAAAAAGTTGAACCCCGCAACTATATGGCACCTGCACTTATATAGGAGACTGCCCTAAATAGCGCTTGCATGTATATTGAACCACCGCACCTATATTGCACCCACGCTCCAGGAAATGTATCAGGATCGCATATTTTGGGCATATGCACCAATATGGCAATATAGCTCCAAAAAAATTTGAACCCCGCAACTATATGGCACCTGCACTTATATAGATCCCTTCCCTATCCAGCACTTGCACGTATATTGAACCACCGCACATATAGAGCACCCACGCTTTAGGAAATGTGGCAGGATCGGACATCTTGGGCACTTGCATCAATATGGCACTATAGCCCAAAAAAGGTGCAACCTCCGCAAATATGTGTCACCTGCACTCATAAAGAACACTTCCGTATCTAGCACTAACATGCATATTGAACCACCGCACCTATATTGCACCCACGCTCCACGAAATGTATCAGGATCGCATATTTTGGGCATATGCACCAATATGGCAATATAGCTAAAAAAAAAAAGTTGAACCCCGCAACTATATGGCACCTGTACTTATATAGAACACTTCCCTATCCAGCACTTGCATGTATATTGAACCACCGCAACTATATGGAACCCACGCTCCAGGAAATGTGGCAGGACTGCACATCTTGGGCACTAGCAACAATATGGCACTATAGCCGCAAAAAAAGTTGAACCCCGCAACTATATGGCACCTGCACTTATATAGGAGACTGCCCTAAATAGCGCTTGCATGTATATTGAACCACCGCACCTATATTGCACCCACGCTCCAGGAAATGTATCAGGATCGCATATTTTGGGCATATGCACCAATATGGCAATATAGCTCCAAAAAAATTTGAACCCCGCAACTATATGGCACCTGCACTTATATAGATCCCTTCCCTATCCAGCACTTGCACGTATATTGAACCACCGCACATATATAGCACCCACGCTTTAGGAAATGTGGCAGGATCGGACATCTTGGCACTAGTAACAATATGGTACTATAGCCCCAAAAACGTGCAACCTCCGCAAATATATGGCACCTGCATTTATATAGAACCCTTCCCTATCCAGCACTTGCATGTATATTGAACCACCGCAACTATATGAAACCAACGCTCCAGGAAATGTGGCAGGATCGGACATCTTGGGCACTAGCATCAATATGGCAATATATCCCCAAAAACGTGCAACCTCCGCAAATATATGGCACCTGCACTTATATAGAACCCTTCCCTATCCAGCACTTGCATGTATATTGAACCACCGCAACTATATGGAACCCACGATCCAGGAATTGTGGCAGGATCCCATATTTTGGGCATAAGCAGCAATATAGCCTCAAAAAAAGTTGAACCACCGCAACTATATGGCACCTGCACTTATATAGATCCCTTCCCTATCCAGCACTTGCACGTATATTGAACCACCGCAACTATATGAAACCAACGCTCCCGGAAATGTGGCAGGACCGGACATCTTGGGCACTAGCATCAATATGGCAATATAGCCCCAAAAACGTGCAACCTCCGCAACTATATGGCACCTGCACTTATATAGAACCCTTCCCTATCCAGCACTTGCATGTATATTGAACCACCGCAACTATATGAAACCAACGCTCCAGGAAATGTGGCAGGATCGGACATCTTGGGCACTAGCAACAATATGGCACTATAGCCCCAAAAACGTGCAACCTCCGCAAATATATGGCACCTGCACTTATATAGAACCCTTCCCTATCCAGCACTTGCATGTATATTGAACCACCGCAACTATATGGAACCCACGATCCAGGAATTGTGGCAGGATCCCATATTTTGGGCATAAGCAGCAATATGGCAATATAGCCCCAAAAAAAGTTGAACCACCGCAACTATATAGCACCCACGCTCCAGGAAATGTGTCAGAACCGCACATCTTGGGCACTAGCAACAATATGGCACTATAGCCGCAAAAAAGTTGAACCCCGCAACTATATGGCACCTGCACTTATATAGTACCCTTCCCTATCCAGCACTTGCACGTATATTGAACCACCGCACCTGTATAGCACGCACGCTCCAGGAAATGGGGCAGGATCGCACATCTTGGGCACTAGCATCAATATGGCACTATAGCCCCAAAAAAAAGTTGAGCTCCGCAACTATATGGCACCTGCACTTATATAGATCCCTTCCCTATCCAGCACTTGCACGTATATTGAACCACCGCAACTATATGAAACCAACGCTCCCGGAAATGTGGCAGGACCGGACATCTTGGGCACTAGCATCAATATGGCAATATAGCCCCAAAAACGTGCAACCTCCGCAAATATAATGCACCTGCATTTATATAGAACCCTTCCCTATCCAGCACTTGCATGTATATTGAACCACCGCAACTATATGAAACCAACGCTCCAGGAAATGTGGCAGGATCGGACATCTTGGGCACTAGCATCAATATGGCAATATAGCCCCAAAAACGTGCAACCTCCGCAAATATATGGCACCTGCATTTATATAGAACCCTTCCCTATCCAGCACTTGCATGTATATTGAACCACCGCAACTATATGAAACCAACGCTCCAGGAAATGTGTCAGGACCGCACATCTTGGGCACTAGCAACAATATGGCACTATAGCCGCAAAAAAGTTGAACCCCGCAACAATATGGCACATGCACTTATATAGATCCCTTCCCTATCCAGCACTTGCACGTATATTGCGCCACCGCAACTATATGAAACCAACGCTCCAGGAATTGTGGCAGGATCCCATATTTTGGGCATAAGCAGCAATATGGCAATATAGCCCCAAAAAAAGTTGAACCACCGCAACTATATAGCACCCACGCTCCAGGAAATGTGTCAGAACCGCACATCTTGGGCACTAGCAACAATATGGCACTATAGCCGCAAAAAAGTTGAACCCCGCAACTATATGGCACCTGCACTTATATAGTACCCTTCCCTATCCAGCACTTGCACGTATATTGAACCACCGCACCTGTATAGCACCCACGCTCCAGGAAATGTGGCAGGATCGCACATCTTGGGCACTAGCAACAATATGGCACTATAGCCGCAAAAAAGTTGAACCCCGCAACAATATGGCACATGCACTTATATAGATCCCTTCCCTATCCAGCACTTGCACGTATATTGCACCACCGCAACTATATGAAACCAACGCTCCAGGAATTGTGGCAGGATCCCATATTTTGGGCATAAGCAGCAATATGGCAATATAGCCCCAAAAAAAGTTGAACCACCGCAACTATATAGCACCCACGCTCCAGGAAATGTGTCAGAACCGCACATCTTGGGCACTAGCAACAATATGGCACTATAGCCGCAAAAAAGTTGAACCCCGCAACTATATGGCACCTGCACTTATATAGAACCCTTCCCTATCCAGCACTTGCATGTATATTGAACCACCGCAACTATATGAAACCAACGCTCCAGGAATTGTGGCAGGATCCCATATTTTGGGCATAAGCAGCAATATGGCAACATAGCCCCAAAAAAAGTTGAACCACCGCAACTGTACAGCACCCACGCTCCAGGAAATGTGTCAGAACCGCACATCTTGGGCACTAGCAACAATATGGCACTATAGCCGCAAAAAAGTTGAACCCCGCAACTATATGGCACCTGCACTTATATAGAACCCTTCCCTATCCAGCACTTGCATGTATATTGAACCACCGCAACTATATGAAACCAACGCTCCAGGAATTGTGGCAGGATCCCATATTTTGGGCATAAGCAGCAATATGGCAATATAGCCCCAAAAAAAGTTGAACAACCGCAACTATATAGCACCCACGCTCCAGGAAAAGTGTCAGAACCGCACATCTTGGGCACTAGCAACAATATGGCACTACAGCCGCAAAAAAGTTGAACCCCGCAACTATATGGCACCTGCACTTATATAGAACCCTTCCCTATCCAGCACTTGCATGTATATTGAACCACCGCAACTATATGAAACCAACGCTCCAGGAAATGTGGCAGGATCGGACATCTTGGGCACTAGCATCAATATGGCAATATAGCCCCAAAATCGTGCAACCTCCGCAAATATATGGCACCTGCATTTATATAGAACCCTTCCCTATCCAGCACTTGCACGTATATTGAACCACCGCAACTATATGAAACCAACGCTCCAGGAAATGTGGCAGGATCGGACATCTTGGGCACTAGCATCAATATGGCAATATAGCCCCAAAAACGTGCAACCTCCGCAAATATATGGCACCTGCATTTATATAGAACCCTTCCCTATCCAGCACTTGCATGTATATTGAACCACCGCAACTATACGAAACCAACGCTCCAGGAAATGTGTCAGGACCGCACATCTTGGGCACTAGCAACAATATGGCACTATAGCCGCAAAAAAGTTGAACCCCGCAACAATATGGCACATGCACTTATATAGATCCCTTCCCTATCCAGCACTTGCACGTATATTGCACCACCGCAACTATATGAAACCAACGCTCCAGGAAATGTGTCAGGACCGCACATCTTGGGCACTAGCAACAATATGGCACTATAGCCGCAAAAAAGTTGAACCCCGCAACAATATGGCACATGCACTTATATAGATCCCTTCCCTATCCAGCACTTGCACGTATATTGCACCACCGCAACTATATGAAACCAACGCTCCAGGAATTGTGGCAGGATCCCGTATTTTGGGCATAAGCAGCAATATGGCAATATAGCCCCAAAAAAAATTGAACCACCGCAACTATACAGCACCCACGCTCCAGGAAATGTGTCAGAACCGCACATCTTGGGCACTAGCAACAATATGGCACTATAGCCGCAAAAAAGTTGAACCCCGAAACTATATGGCACCTGCACTTATATAGAACCCTTCCCTATCCAGCACTTGCATGTATATTGAACCACCGCAACTATATGAAACCAACGCTCCAGGAATTGTGGCAGGATCCCATATTTTGGGCATAAGCAGCAATATGGCAATATAGCCCCAAAAAAAGTTGAACAACCGCAACTATATAGCACCCACGCTCCAGGAAATGTGTCAGAACCGCACATCTTGGGCACTAGCAACAATATGGCACTACAGCCGCAAAAAAGTTGAACCCCGCAACTATATGGCACCTGCACTTATATAGAACCCTTCCCTATCCAGCACTTGCATGTATATTGAACCACCGCAACTATATGAAACCAACGCTCCAGGAAATGTGTCAGAACCGCACATCTTGGGCACTAGCAACAATATGGCAATATAGCCCCAAAAACGTGCAACCTCCGCAAATATATGGCACCTGCATTTATATAGAACCCTTCCCTATCCAGCACTTGCATGTATATTGAACCACCGCAACTATATGAAACCAACGCTCCAGGAAATGTGTCAGGATCGGACATCTTGGGCACTAGCATCAATATGGCAATATAGCCCCAAAAACGTGCAACCTCCGCAAATATATGGCACCTGCATTTATATAGAACCCTTCCCTATCCAGCACTTGCATGTATATTGAACCACCGCAACTATATGAAACCAGCGCTCCAGGAAATGTGTCAGGACCGCACATCTTGGGCACTAGCAACAATATGGCACTACAGCCGCAAAAAAGTTGAACCCCGCAACTATATGGCACCTGCACTTATATAGAACCCTTCCCTATCCAGCACTTGCACGTATATTGAACCACCGCAACTATATGAAACCAACGCTCCAGGAAATGTGGCAGGATCGGACATCTTGGGCACTAGCATCAATATGGCAATATAGCCCCAAAAACGTGCAACCTCCGCAAATATATGGCACCTGCATTTATATAGAACCCTTCCCTATCCAGCACTTGCATGTATATTGAACCACCGCAACTATATGAAACCAACGCTCCAGGAAATGTGTCAGGACCGCACATCTTGGGCACTAGCAACAATATGGCACTATAGCCGCAAAAAAGTTGAACCCCGCAACAATATGGCACATGCACTTATATAGATCCCTTCCCTATCCAGCACTTGCACGTATATTGCACCACCGCAACTATATGAAGCCAACGCTCCAGGAATTGTGGCAGGATCCCATATTTTGGGCATAAGCAGCAATATGGCAATATAGCCCCAAAAAAAGTTGAACCACCGCAACTATATAGCACCCACGCTCCAGGAAATGTGTCAGAACCGCACATCTTGGGCACTAGCAACAATATGGCACTATAGCCGCAAAAAAGTTGAACCCCGCAACTATATGGCACCTGCACTTATATAGAACCCTTCCCTATCCAGCACTTGCATGTATATTGAACCACCGCAACTATATGAAACCAACGCTCCAGGAAATGTGTCAGAACCGCACATCTTGGGCACTAGCAACAATATGGCACTATAGCCGCAAAAAAGTTGAACTCCGCAACTATATGGCACCTGCACTTATATAGAACCCTTCCCTATCCAGCACTTGCATGTATATTGAACCACCGCAACTATATGAAACCAACGCTCCAGGAATTGTGGCAGGATCCCATATTTTGGGCATAAGCAGCAATATGGCAATATAGCCCCAAAAAAAGTTGAACAACCGCAACTATATAGCACCCTCGCTCCAGGAAATGTGTCAGAACCGCACATCTTGGGCACTAGCAACAATATGGCACTACAGCCGCAAAAAAGTTGAACCCCGCAACTATATGGCACCTGCACTTATATAGAACCCTTCCCTATCCAGCACTTGCACGTATATTGAACCACCGCAACTATATGAAACCAACGCTCCAGGAAATGTGGCAGGATCGGACATCTTGGGCACTAGCATCAATATGGCAATATAGCCCCAAAAACGTGCAACCTCCGCAAATATATGGCACCTGCATTTATATAGAACCCTTCCCTATCCAGCACTTGCATGTATATTGAACCACCGCAACTATATGAAACCAACGCTCCAGGAAATGTGTCAGGACCGCACATCTTGGGCACTAGCAACAATATGGCACTATAGCCGCAAAAAAGGTGAACCCCGCAACAATATGGCACATGCACTTATATAGATCCCTTCCCTATCCAGCACTTGCACGTATATTGCACCACCGCAACTATATGAAACCAACGCTCCAGGAATTGTGGCAGGATCCCATATTTTGGGCATAAGCAGCAATATGGCAATATAGCCCCAAAAAAAGTTGAACCACCGCAACTATATAGCACCCACGCTCCAGGAAATGTGTCAGAACCGCACATCTTGGGCACTAGCAACAATATGGCACTATAGCCGCAAAAAAGTTGAACCCCGCAACTATATGGCACCTGCACTTATATAGAACCCTTCCCTATCCAGCACTTGCATGTATATTGAACCACCGCAACTATATGAAACCAACGCTCCAGGAAATGTGTCAGAACCGCACATCTTGGGCACTAGCAACAATATGGCACTATAGCCGCAAAAAAGTTGAACCCCGCAACTATATGGCACCTGCACTTATATAGAACCCTTCCCTATCCAGCACTTGCATGTATATTGAACCACCGCAACTATATGAAACCAACGCTCCAGGAAATGTGTCAGAACCGCACATCTTGGGCACTAGCAACAATATGGCACTATAGCCGCAAAAAAGTTGAACCCCGCAACTATATGGCACCTGCACTTATATAGAACCCTTCCCTATCCAGCACTTGCATGTATATTGAACCACCGCAACTATATGAAACCAACGCTCCAGGAAATGTGTCAGAACCGCAAATCTTGGGCACTAGCAACAATATGGCACTATAGCCGCAAAAAAGTTGAACCCCGCAACTATATGGCACCTGCACTTATATAGAACCCTTCCCTATCCAGCACTTGCATGTATATTGAACCACCGCAACTATATGAAACCAACGCTCCAGGAATTGTGGCAGGATCCCATATTTTGGGCATAAGCAGCAATATGGCAATATATCCCCAAAAAAAGTTGAACCACCGCAACTATATAGCACCCACGCTCCAGGAAATGTGTCAGAACCGCACATCTTGGGCACTAGCAACAATATGGCACTACAGCCGCAAAAAAGTTGAACCCCGCAACTATATGGCACCTGCACTTATATAGAACCCTTCCCTATCCAGCACTTGCACGTATATTGAACCACCGCACCTGTATAGCACCCACGGTCCAGGAAATGTGGCAGGATCGCACATCTTGGGCACTAGCATCAATATGGCACTATAGCCCCAAAAAAAAGTTGAGCTCCGCAACTATATGGCACCTGCACTTATATAGAACCCTTCCCTATCCAGCACTTGCATGTATATTGAACCACCGCAACTATATGAAACCAACGCTCCAGGAAATGTATCAGAACCGCACATCTTGGGCACTAGCAACAATATGGCACTATAGCCGCAAAAAAGTTGAACCCCGCAACTATATGGCACCTGCACTTATATAGAACCCTTCCCTATCCAGCACTTGCACGTATATTGAACCACCGCACCTGTATAGCACCCACGGTCCAGGAAATGTGGCAGGATCGCACATCTTGGGCACTAGCATCAATATGGCACTATAGCCCCAAAAAAAAGTTGAGCTCCGCAACTATATGGCACCTGCACTTATATAGATCCCTTCCCTATCCAGCACTTGCACGTATATTGAACCACCGCAACTATATGAAACCAACGCTCCAGGAAATGTGGCAGGAACGTATATTGAACCACCGCACCTGTATAGAACCCACGCTCCAGGAAATGTGGCAGGATCGCACATCTTGGGCACTAGCATCAATATGGCACTATAGCCCCAAAAAAAAGTTGAGCTCCGCAACTATATGGCACCTGCACTTATATAGATCCCTTCCCTATCCAGCACTTGCACGTATATTGAACCACCGCAACTATATGAAACCAACGCTCCAGGAAATGTGGCAGGAACGTATATTGAACCACCGCACCTGTATAGAACCCACGCTCCAGGAAATGTGGCAGGATCGCACATCTTGGGCACTAGCATCAATATGGCACTATAGCCCCAAAAAAAAGTTGAGCTCCGCAACTATATGGCACCTGCACTTATATAGATCCCTTCCCTATCCAGCACTTGCACGTATATTGAACCACCGCAACTATATGAAACCAACGCTCCAGGAAATGTGTCAGGACCGCACATCTTGGGCACTAGCAACAATATGGCACTATAGCCGCAAAAAAGTTGAACCCCGCAACAATATGGCACATGCACTTATATAGATCCCTTCCCTATCCAGCACTTGCACGTATATTGCACCACCGCAACTATATGAAACCAACGCTCCAGGAAATGTGGCAGGATCGCACATCTTGGGCACTAGCATCAATATGGCACTATAGCCCCAAAAAAAAGTTGAGCTCCGCAACTATATGGCACCTGCACTTATATAGATCCCTTCCCTATCCAGCACTTGCACGTATATTGAACCACCGCAACTATATGAAACCAACGCTCCAGGAAATGTGGCAGGATCGGACATCTTGGGCACTAGCAACAATATGGCACTATAGCCGCAAAAAAGTTGAACCCCGCAACTATATGGCACCTGCACTTATATAGAACCCTTCCCTATCCAGCACTTGCATGTATATTGAACCACCGCAACTATATGAAACCAACGCTCCAGGAAATGTGTCAGAACCGCACATCTTGGGCACTAGCAACAATATGGCACTATAGCCCCAAAAAAAAGTAGAGCTCCGCAACTATATGGCACCTGCACTTATATAGATCCCTTCCCTATCCAGCACTTGCACGTATATTGCACCACCGCAACTATATGAAACCAACGCTCCAGGAATTGTGGCAGGATCCCATATTTTGGGCATAAGCAGCAATATGGCAATATAGCCCCAAAAAAAGTTGAACAACCGCAACTATATAGCACCCTCGCTCCAGGAAATGTGTCAGAACCGCACATCTTGGGCACTAGCAACAATATGGCACTACAGCCGCAAAAAAGTTGAACCCCGCAACTATATGGCACCTGCACTTATATAGAACCCTTCCCTATCCAGCACTTGCACGTATATTGAACCACCGCAACTATATGAAACCAACGCTCCAGGAAATGTGGCAGGACCGCACATCTTGGGCACTAGCAACAATATGGCACTATAGCCGCAAAAAAGTTGAACCCCGCAACAATATGGCACATGCACTTATATAGATCCCTTCCCTATCCAGCACTTGCATGTATATTGAACCACCGCAACTATATGAAACCAACGCTCCAGGAAATGTGTCAGGACCGCACATCTTGGGCACTAGCAACAATATGGCACTATAGCCGCAAAAAAGTTGAACCCCGCAACAATATGGCACATGCACTTATATAGATCCCTTCCCTATCCAGCACTTGCACGTATATTGCACCACCGCAACTATATGAAACCAACGCTCCAGGAATTGTGGCAGGATCCCATATTTTGGGCATAAGCAGCAATATGGCAATATAGCCCCAAAAAAAGTTGAACCACCGCAACTATATAGCACCCACGCTCCAGGAAATGTGTCAGAACCGCACATCTTGGGCACTAGCAACAATATGGCACTATAGCCGCAAAAAAGTTGAACCCCGCAACTATATGGCACCTGCACTTATATAGAACCCTTCCCTATCCAGCACTTGCATGTATATTGAACCACCGCAACTATATGAAACCAACGCTCCAGGAAATGTGTCAGAACCGCACATCTTGGGCACTAGCAACAATATGGCACTATAGCCGCAAAAAAGTTGAACCCCGCAACTATATGGCACCTGCACTTATATAGAACCCTTCCCTATCCAGCACTTGCATGTATATTGAACCACCGCAACTATATGGAACCCACGCTCCAGGAAATGTGGCAGGATCGCACATCTTGGGCACTAGCATCAATATGGCACTATAGCCCCAAAAAAAAGTAGAGCTCCGCAACTATATGGCACCTGCACTTATATAGATCCCTTCCCTATCCAGCACTTGCACGTATATTCAACCACCGCACCTGTATAGCACCCACGGTCCAGGAAATGTGGCAGGATCGCACATCTTGGGCACTAGCATCAATATGCCACTATAGCCCCAAAAAAAAGTTGAGCTCCGCAACTATATGGCACCTGCACTTATATAGATCCCTTCCCTATCCAGCACTTGCACGTATATTCAACCACCGCACCTGTATAGAACCCACGCTCCAGGAAATGTGGCAGGATCGCACATCTTGGGCACTAGCATCAATATGGCACTATAGCCCCAAAAAAAAGTTGAGCTCCGCAACTATATGGCACCTGCACTTATATAGATCCCTTCCCTATCCAGCACTTGCACGTATATTGAACCACCGCAACTATATGAAACCAACGCTCCAGGAAATGTGGCAGGAACGTATATTGAACCACCGCACCTGTATAGAACCCACGCTCCAGGAAATGTGGCAGGATCGCACATCTTGAGCACTAGCATCAATATGGCACTATAGCCCCAAAAAAAAGTTGAGCTCCGCAACTATATGGCACCTGCACTTATATAGATCCCTTCCCTATCCAGCACTTGCACGTATATTGAACCACCGCAACTATATGAAACCAACGCTCCAGGAAATGTGTCAGGACCGCACATCTTGGGCACTAGCAACAATATGGCACTATAGCCGCAAAAAAGTTGAACCCCGCAACAATATGGCACATGCACTTATATAGATCCCTTCCCTATCCAGCACTTGCACGTATATTGCACCACCGCAACTATATGAAACCAACGCTCCAGGAATTGTGGCAGGATCCCATATTTTGGGCATAAGCAGCAATATGGCAATATAGCCCCAAAAAAAGTTGAACCACCGCAACTATATAGCACCCACGCTCCAGGAAATGTGTCAGAACCGCACATCTTGGGCACTAGCAACAATATGGCACTATAGCCGCAAAAAAGTTGAACCCCGCAACTATATGGCACCTGCACTTATATAGAACCCTTCCCTATCCAGCACTTGCACGTATATTGCACCACCGCAACTATATGAAACCAACGCTCCAGGAATTGTGGCAGGATCCCATATTTTGGGCATAAGCAGCAATATGGCAATATAGCCCCAAAAAAAGTTGAACAACCGCAACTATATAGCACCCACGCTCCAGGAAATGTGTCAGAACCGCACATCTTGGGCACTAGCAACAATATGGCACTACAGCCGCAAAAAAGTTGAACCCCGCAACTATATGGCACCTGCACTTATATAGAACCCTTCCCTATCCAGCACTTGCACGTATATTGAACCACCGCAACTATATGAAACCAACGCTCCAGGAAATGTGGCAGGATCGGACATCTTGGGCACTAGCATCAATATGGCAATACAGCCCCAAAAACGTGCAACCTCCGCAAATATATGGCACCTGCATTTATATAGAACCCTTCCCTATCCAGCACTTGCACGTATATTGAACCACCGCACCTGTATAGCACCCACGGTCCAGGAAATGTGGCAGGATCGCACATCTTGGGCACTAGCATCAATATGGCACTATAGCCCCAAAAAAAAGTTGAGCTCCGCAACTATATGGCACCTGCACTTATATAGATCCCTTCCCTATCCAGCACTTGCACGTATATTGAACCACCGCAACTATATGAAACCAACGCTCCAGGAAATGTGGCAGGAACGTATATTGAACCACCGCACCTGTATAGAACCCACGCTCCAGGAAATGTGGCAGGATCGCACATCTTGGGCACTAGCATCAATATGGCACTATAGCCCCAAAAAAAAGTTGAGCTCCGCAACTATATGGCACCTGCACTTATATAGATCCCTTCCCTATCCAGCACTTGCACGTATATTGAACCACCGCAACTATATGAAACCAACGCTCCAGGAAATGTGGCAGGAACGTATATTGAACCACCGCACCTGTATAGAACCCACGCTCCAGGAAATGTGGCAGGATCGCACATCTTGGGCACTAGCATCAATATGGCACTATAGCCCCAAAAAAAAGTTGAGCTCCGCAACTATATGGCACCTGCACTTATATAGATCCCTTCCCTATCCAGCACTTGCACGTATATTGAACCACCGCAACTATATGAAACCAACGCTCCAGGAAATGTGTCAAAACCGCACATCTTGGGCACTAGCAACAATATGGCACTATAGCCGCAAAAAAGTTGAACCCCGCAACAATATGGCACATGCACTTATATAGATCCCTTCCCTATCCAGCACTTGCACGTATATTGCACCACCGCAACTATATGAAACCAACGCTCCAGGAATTGTGGCAGGATCCCATATTTTGGGCATAAGCAGCAATATGGCAATATAGCCCCAAAAAAAGTTGAACCACCGCAACTATATAGCACCCACGCTCCAGGAAATGTGTCAGAACCGCACATCTTGGGCACTAGCAACAATATGGCACTATAGCCGCAAAAAAGTTGAACCCCGCAACTATATGGCACCTGCACTTATATAGAACCCTTCCCTATCCAGCACTTGCATGTATATTGAACCACCGCAACTATATGAAACCAACGCTCCAGGAAATGTGTCAGAACCGCATACCTTGGGCACTAGCAACAATATGGCACTATAGCCGCAAAAAAGTTGAACCCCGCAACTATATGGCACCTGCACTTATATAGAACCCTTCCCTATCCAGCACTTGCATGTATATTGAACCACCGCAACTATATGAAACCAACGCTCCAGGAAATGTGTCAGAACCGCACACCTTGGGCACTAGCAACAATATGGCACTATAGCCGCAAAAAAGTTGAACCCCGCAACTATATGGCACCTGCACTTATATAGAACCCTTCCCTATCCAGCACTTGCATGTATATTGAACCACCGCAACTATATGAAACCAACGCTCCAGGAAATGTGTCAGAACCGCACACCTTGGGCACTAGCAACAATATGGCACTATAGCCGCAAAAAAGTTGAACCCCGCAACAATATGGCACATGCACTTATATAGATCCCTTCCCTATCCAGCACTTGCACGTATATTGCACCACCGCAACTATATGAAACCAACGCTCCAGGAATTGTGGCAGGATCCCATATTTTGGGCATAAGCAGCAATATGGCAATATAGCCCCAAAAAAAGTTGAACCACCGCAACTATATAGCACCCACGCTCCAGGAAATGTGTCAGAACCGCACATCTTGGGCACTAGCAACAATATGGCACTATAGCCGCAAAAAAGTTGAACCCCGCAACTATATGGCACCTGCACTTATATAGAACCCTTCCCTATCCAGCACTTGCATGTATATTGAACCACCGCAACTATATGAAACCAACGCTCCAGGAAATGTGTCAGAACCGCACACCTTGGGCACTAGCAACAATATGGCACTATAGCCGCAAAAAAGTTGAACCCCGCAACTATATGGCACCTGCACTTATATAGAACCCTTCCCTATCCAGCACTTGCATGTATATTGAACCACCGCAACTATATGAAACCAACGCTCCAGGAAATGTGTCAGAACCGCACATCTTGGGCACTAGCAACAATATGGCACTATAGCCGCAAAAAAGTTGAACCCCGCAACAATATGGCACATGCACTTATATAGATCCCTTCCCTATCCAGCACTTGCACGTATATTGCACCACCGCAACTATATGAAACCAACGCTCCAGGAATTGTGGCAGGATCCCATATTTTGGGCATAAGCAGCAATATGGCAATATAGCCCCAAAAAAAGTTGAACCACCGCAACTATATAGCACCCACGCTCCAGGAAATGTGTCAGAACCGCACATCTTGGGCACTAGCAACAATATGGCACTATAGCCGCAAAAAAGTTGAACCCCGCAACTATATGGCACCTGCACTTATATAGAACCCTTCCCTATCCAGCACTTGCACGTATATTGCACCACCGCAACTATATGAAACCAACGCTCCAGGAATTGTGGCAGGATCCCATATTTTGGGCATAAGCAGCAATATGGCAATATAGCCCCAAAAAAAGTTGAACCACCGCAACTATATAGCACCCACGCTCCAGGAAATGTGTCAGAACCGCACATCTTGGGCACTAGCAACAATATGGCACTATAGCCGCAAAAAAGTTGAACCCCGCAACTATATGGCACCTGCACTTATATAGAACCCTTCCCTATCCAGCACTTGCATGTATATTGAACCACCGCAACTATATGAAACCAACGCTCCAGGAATTGTGGCAGGATCCCATATTTTGGGCATAAGCAGCAATATGGCAATATATCCCCAAAAAAAGTTGAACCACCGCAACTATATAGCACCCACGCTCCAGGAAATGTGTCAGAACCGCACATCTTGGGCACTAGCAACAATATGGCACTACAGCCGCAAAAAAGTTGAACCCCGCAACTATATGGCACCTGCACTTATATAGAACCCTTCCCTATCCAGCACTTGCACGTATATTGAACCACCGCAACTATATGAAACCAACGCTCCAGGAAATGTGGCAGGATCGGACATCTTGGGCACTAGCATCAATATGGCAATATAGCCCCAAAAACGTGCAACCTCCGCAAATATATGGCACCTGCATTTATATAGAACCCTTCCCTATCCAGCACTTGCATGTATATTGAACCACCGCAACTATATGAAACCAACGCTCCAGGAAATGTGTCAGGACCGCACATCTTGGGCACTAGCAACAATATGGCACTATAGCCGCAAAAAAGTTGAACCCCGCAACAATATGGCACATGCACTTATATAGATCCCTTCCCTATCCAGCACTTGCATGTATATTGAACCACCGCAACTATATGAAACCAACGCTCCAGGAAATGTGTCAGAACCGCACATCTTGGGCACTAGCAACAATATGGCACTATAGCCGCAAAAAAGTTGAACCCCGCAACTATATGGCACCTGCACTTATATAGAACCCTTCCCTATCCAGCACTTGCATGTATATTGAACCACCGCAACTATATGAAACCAACGCTCCAGGAAATGTGGCAGGAACGTATATTGAACCACCGCACCTGTATAGAACCCACGCTCCAGGAAATGTGGCAGGATCGCACATCTTGGGCACTAGCATCAATATGGCACTATAGCCCCAAAAAAAAGTTGAGCTCCGCAACTATATGGCACCTGCACTTATATAGATCCCTTCCCTATCCAGCACTTGCACGTATATTGAACCACCGCAACTATATGAAACCAACGCTCCAGGAAATGTGTCAGGACCGCACATCTTGGGCACTAGCAACAATATGGCACTATAGCCGCAAAAAAGTTGAACCCCGCAACAATATGGCACATGCACTTATATAGATCCCTTCCCTATCCAGCACTTGCACGTATATTGCACCACCGCAACTATATGAAACCAACGCTCCAGGAATTGTGGCAGGATCCCATATTTTGGGCATAAGCAGCAATATGGCAATATAGCCCCAAAAAAAGTTGAACCACCGCAACTATATAGCACCCACGCTCCAGGAAATGTGTCAGAACCGCACATCTTGGGCACTAGCAACAATATGGCACTATAGCCGCAAAAAAGTTGAACCCCGCAACTATATGGCACCTGCACTTATATAGAACCCTTCCCTATCCAGCACTTGCATGTATATTGAACCACCGCAACTATATGAAACCAACGCTCCAGGAAATGTGTCAGAACCGCACACCTTGGGCACTAGCAACAATATGGCACTATAGCCGCAAAAAAGTTGAACCCCGCAACTATATGGCACCTGCACTTATATAGAACCCTTCCCTATCCAGCACTTGCATGTATATTGAACCACCGCAACTATATGAAACCAACGCTCCAGGAAATGTGTCAGAACCGCACATCTTGGGCACAAGCAACAATATGGCACTATAGCCGCAAAAAAGTTGAACCCCGCAACTATATGGCACCTGCACTTATATAGAACCCTTCCCTATCCAGCACTTGCATGTATATTGAACCACCGCAACTATATGAAACCAACGCTCCAGGAATTGTGGCAGGATCCCATATTTTGGGCATAAGCAGCAATATGGCAATATATCCCCAAAAAAAGTTGAACCACCGCAACTATATAGCACCCACGCTCCAGGAAATGTGTCAGAACCGCACATCTTGGGCACTAGCAACAATATGGCACTACAGCCGCAAAAAAGTTGAACCCCGCAACTATATGGCACCTGCACTTATATAGAACCCTTCCCTATCCAGCACTTGCACGTATATTGAACCACCGCAACTATATGAAACCAACGCTCCAGGAAATGTGGCAGGATCGGACATCTTGGGCACTAGCATCAATATGGCAATATAGCCCCAAAAACGTGCAACCTCCGCAAATATATGGCACCTGCATTTATATAGAACCCTTCCCTATCCAGCACTTGCATGTATATTGAACCACCGCAACTATATGAAACCAACGCTCCAGGAAATGTGTCAGGACCGCACATCTTGGGCACTAGCAACAATATGGCACTATAGCCGCAAAAAAGTTGAACCCCGCAACAATATGGCACATGCACTTATATAGATCCCTTCCCTATCCAGCACTTGCATGTATATTGAACCACCGCAACTATATGAAACCAACGCTCCAGGAAATGTGTCAGAACCGCACATCTTGGGCACTAGCAACAATATGGCACTATAGCCGCAAAAAAGTTGAACCCCGCAACTATATGGCACCTGCACTTATATAGAACCCTTCCCTATCCAGCACTTGCATGTATATTGAACCACCGCAACTATATGAAACCAACGCTCCAGGAAATGTGTCAGAACCGCACATCTTGGGCACTAGCAACAATATGGCACTATAGCCGCAAAAAAGTTGAACCCCGCAACTATATGGCACCTACACTTATATAGAACCCTTCCCTATCCAGCACTTGCATGTATATTGAACCACCGCAACTATATGAAACCAACGCTCCAGGAAATGTGTCAGAACCGCACACCTTGGGCACTAGCAACAATATGGCACTATAGCCGCAAAAAAGTTGAACCCCGCAACTATATGGCACCTGCACTTATATAGAACCCTTCCCTATCCAGCACTTGCATGTATATTGAACCACCGCAACTATATGAAACCAACGCTCCAGGAAATGTGTCAGAACCGCACATCTTGGGCACTAGCAACAATATGGCACTATAGCCGCAAAAAAGTTGAACCCCGCAACTATATGGCACCTGCACTTATATAGAACCCTTCCCTATCCAGCACTTGCATGTATATTGAACCACCGCAACTATATGAAACCAACGCTCCAGGAATTGTGGCAGGATCCCATATTTTGGGCATAAGCAGCAATATGGCAATATATCCCCAAAAAAAGTTGAACCACCGCAACTATATAGCACCCACGCTCCAGGAAATGTGTCAGAACCGCACATCTTGGGCACTAGCAACAATATGGCACTACAGCCGCAAAAAAGTTGAACCCCGCAACTATATGGCACCTGCACTTATATAGAACCCTTCCCTATCCAGCACTTGCACGTATATTGAACCACCGCACCTGTATAGCACCCACGGTCCAGGAAATGTGGCAGGATCGCACATCTTGGGCACTAGCATCAATATGGCACTATAGCCCCAAAAAAAAGTTGAGCTCCGCAACTATATGGCACCTGCACTTATATAGAACCCTTCCCTATCCAGCACTTGCATGTATATTGAACCACCGCAACTATATGAAACCAACGCTCCAGGAAATGTGTCAGAACCGCACATCTTGGGCACTAGCAACAATATGGCACTATAGCCGCAAAAAAGTTGAACCCCGCAACTATATGGCACCTGCACTTATATAGAACCCTTCCCTATCCAGCACTTGCATGTATATTGAACCACCGCAACTATATGAAACCAACGCTCCAGGAAATGTGTCAGAACCGCACATCTTGGGCACTAGCAACAATATGGCACTATAGCCGCAAAAAAGTTGAACCCCGCAACTATATGGCACCTGCACTTATATAGAACCCTTCCCTATCCAGCACTTGCATGTATATTGAACCACCGCAACTATATGAAACCAACGCTCCAGGAATTGTGGCAGGATCCCATATTTTGGGCATAAGCAGCAATATGGCAATATATCCCCAAAAAAAGTTGAACCACCGCAACTATATAGCACCCACGCTCCAGGAAATGTGTCAGAACCGCACATCTTGGGCACTAGCAACAATATGGCACTACAGCCGCAAAAAAGTTGAACCCCGCAACTATATGGCACCTGCACTTATATAGAACCCTTCCCTATCCAGCACTTGCACGTATATTGAACCACCGCACCTGTATAGCACCCACGGTCCAGGAAATGTGGCAGGATCGCACATCTTGGGCACTAGCATCAATATGGCACTATAGCCCCAAAAAAAAGTTGAGCTCCGCAACTATATGGCACCTGCACTTATATAGATCTCTTCCCTATCCAGCACTTGCACGTATATTGAACCACCGCAACTATATGAAACCAACGCTCCAGGAAATGTGGCAGGATCGGACATCTTGGTACTAGCAACAATATGGCACTATAGCCCCAAAAACGTGCAACCTCCGCAAATATATGGCACCTGCATTTATATAGAACCCTTCCCTCTCCAGCACTTGCATGTATATTGAACCACCGCAACTATATGAAACCAACGCTCCAGGAATTGTGGCAGGATCCCATATTTTGGGCATAAGCAGCAATATGGCAATATAGCCCCAAAAAAAGTTGAACCACCGCAACTATATAGCACCCACGCTCCAGGAAATGTGTCAGAACCGCACATCTTGGCCACTAGCAACAATATGGCACTATAGCCGCAAAAAAGTTGAACCCCGCAACTATATGGCACCTGCACTTATATAGATCCCTTCCCTATCCAGCACTTGCATGTATATTGAACCACCGCAACTATATGGAACCCACGATCCAGGAATTGTGGCAGGATCCCATATTTTGGGCACTAGCATCAATATGGCAATATAGCCCCAAAAACGTGCAACCTCCGCAAATATATGGCACCTGCACTTATATAGATCCCTTCCCTATCCAGCACTTGCACGTATATTGAACCACCGCACCTGTATAGCACCCACGCTCCAGGAAATGTGGCAGGATCGCACATCTTGGGCACTAGCATCAATATGGCACTATAGCCCCAAAAAAAGTTGAGCTCCGAAACTATATGGCACCTGCACTTATATAGATCCCTTCCCTATCCAGCACTTGCATGTATATTGTGTAGTGACGCTTGAACCAGCTACAAAAATATTACTACAACAACAACAAAAATAAAAGAACGGAAAAAAAAAACTATTCAAAAATTTTAAATCCAGGGAATATCGTAATTGCGTTTAGCGCCCCTATTGCTCGTGATCGACGGGTACTTTTTGGGCAGACGGTCGGACTCGGGAGAGAGTCGGCCGCGGTTATGTTAACTCGAGGGAAATGGTGGTTGGCACTTTCGCTGTTAGGAGGGTTCGTGAATGCAAGTCCAGCTACGGTCGCTCTTTTCGATTTTGGGCCCCACTTCAGAAGGTAGTGTTTGTGGTGGAAAGAGGAAATATTAGCGGAAAAACATAACTAAACCTCGCGCCAGTGCTAAATCAAAGAAAAAAAAGACAAACAAAAGAATCGTGTTGCTTTCAAATTATACCATAAAGAAATCGAAAAGAAATTTGCCACCCCAGTAAGGGGGCGTTCCATTCTGACCCCACGCCGGAGGCAAGGCATCCGAAAGTGGTCTCTTTTTTTTGTTTCGGACGGCCATTTGCAAGTTAATATAACAAGAGTGCCAATCGCCACATAGCGGTAAGTTGGACATTGGGGTTTAGGTGTCGCTAGGTAGTGTTAAATGGAACATGGGTTTTATTGTATTACAGAATTGGCACTTTGTGCCAAGCAGATTTCCAAGGGAGAATAGCGGAAAAAGATAATTGGGATCGATGACCGAGCCGGCCGCAGCCACAACCAGCTGGCCATAGAAAGGGAAGAGAAGAGACTGCGCTCCCGAAAAAAAAACACAAGAACCGATCGAATTCGCCGCTGGCGCAGAGAAGCGCAAGGCAGAGAGTCCGCCGCTCCAGCTGTGGGTCCGACTCAGTGCATCAGCAGCATCGTCGGCGCCGGGAAGCTGCGAAACTAAAAGCGGAATATTGAACATTTTTTTTGCCCCAAGTTTTTTTGCGTAAATATCTTGCCCTCGGCCGACCTGGCTTAGTGAAAAAAAAAGTAGAGGAAATAAAAACCCAGATCAAAATTATACCCATGAGCCAATAGGCAAGGTCTTAGTGAGTACGAATACAAATACCTTGCTCCCCTTTCGGCAGTGCAGCGCCGTTAATTCAGTCTTGCTTTTCTTTTCCCTTAAACCGTAAGGGCTAGCCCTATGTGGAGCCCAAAGAAAAGAAAGGCATAAGGGAATAGAAATACAATATCAATGCTCAAAAGCAAAGAAAAAAAGCAGTCCCCCGAAAGCCTCTGCGCGCCTTGTTCTTTCTCTTCTTTTCTCTTTTTGTTGTTGTGCTCTCCCAATAAAATTACATTTACAGCAATTATAGCAAGCGGATCGTCTTCGACAAAAGCGCTTTTGGAGATGGATGGCACGTAAGTGAAAGAATATTGCTTTACTCTAAATAAATTGCATGCATGAGCGTGAGAGAAGAAGAGGTATAGGAAAGAAGGAAGGGGAGAGGTAAAACAGTTGGGCAGATCCACATGCCGGAAGAGATAGCAAGAACAGTAACCATGGGTTTTTTTGTTGTTGTCACAAATGCTCTGTTAAATTTGTATGCCAGTTTAGCGGCTACCTCCTATATACATATACTGTTTTTTTATTATATACACATTTAATTCTTTTTTTCTATTTAGTTATAATTCTTCTATTTTAATTATTATTAGTATTATTTTAATTTCCAACCTGGAATATTCTCGAATCCTGTTGTTCGCTAAAATAGTTATTGAGTCAATTGGGAGTTTAAGTAGAGTAGGGAAATGCCCCTGTGTCAAGTAATAAATAAGTTTTAAAATGAAATCGATAATGAACTAAATTATTTTAGGGCGCCATGCCGAGTGGATTATGGAAATGAAGTGAGTCTGGGGGTTTTAGGGATCATCGGCCACTAATATGGCTTTGCGGCCCAGATGGTCAAGGTAGGGTGGGCAAAACGCTGCTACACCTACAGCTACTCAGCAGCACAACCCGTACTTCAGCATGTTCTGTTTTCTTTGCAGAGCAACCTCTATGTGTGCATAGCTTGTCACTCTTGGTAGTTTCTTTTCTGTATGTCCAGTCCGATCGATCATGTGTTTCTGGAAGCGTTATAACTTTAAATGGTTATAACTCCAAAATTTAATAGTATAAAGTCATTAGAATCCTTGGGTGGATTGTTCATACTGCATAGTAGGCGTTGCTTATTGGTTACACGTTTAGTCAAGACCTACGGCCATCCCGTTTACCTTGCTTGAGGACAATCATACCTATCAGTTGCCTTTGGAATCGTGATACCTTCTCAGGAAAGTTCACTCCTATGTAACATATCTCCCTTCCTTCTTTGCTTCCTTTGTGTTTTCACTTATGTATACTTCCTAATATTGTTTGCTGGAGCTTAGTGAGTTACAGCGTAGCCGCCACTGGCGGAAAATAATATTTTATCGTGTACTCTTTTCGTTTTCTATTCTAATCTGTACTATATTGACAAGCTCACATTAGAACAGCTGATTAAGACCGTCACAACCATATGAAACGATAGCATGGCAACCAAACAGTTTATACAAATTCCTTCTTTTATACAATTTTTTTCTTAGCGTTATACAAAATTAATTTAATTAAGCGAGTCAAGAGCAATGCCGGTTAAACGAAGCCCTGAAAAATTGATTAACCTAAAAGACATTGAACGTCCCACAACTTCGAACCAAAGAGCACCGTCTATTTCTCACTCACTGACTACTAGATCGAAAACCAAACCAGTCGAAACTGCAACCATGCCTGACCCTCCACCAGATCAGGAGAATTTAGATGCTTCCACGCCGACTACGAGCAATAGAGCGGCAAGTGATGTTTTGTACACGGTGATGGCAGGCACAATTTCAGCAGAAATGGCAAAGCAAACTCTAGCCATGAGTGCAGCAATGGCACAACTAACAGAAAAACTTTCCCAAGCTATTAGTACAGGTTTACAAGCAGCTTCGACAGCTTCCTCTAGAGAGAGGTCCCCAATCCGTATAGAACAGTTGTCATCAGGGACACACGTTGAGCAGCATAATATACAGCCTTTATTGCCCAATTCACACTCGCAGGCAGCTTCGGATCAGACACGGGATTATGGTCAAATCTTTAGTCAGGCGCCACTGCCGGGTGAGGTACGTCCGGATCGTATAAGTCAAATAATGGCAAATTGGAAGCTGAGATTCAATGGCAAGGATTCTATGTCTATAGATGACTTCATTTATAGAATCGAAGCCTTAACCCACCAAACGATGAATGGGAACTTCGAACTAGTAGCCCGAAACTCGAACAATTTATTTGAGGGTAAGGCTAGTGAGTGGTATTGGAGATACCACAAAAGTGTGTCCCAAATTCGCTGGCATGACTTATGTGTAGCGTTAAGGGGTCAATTCAAAGATTCACGCACGGATCGCATAATCCGGACGGAAATCGAAGATCGTAAACAGCTCGTAAATGAGTCGTTCGATGATTTTTACAGTGTGATCGCCTCTTTGGCAGATCGGCTCACACAGCCCATGTCGGAGCAATCTTTGTTAGAGACTCTAAGAGCAAATCGTCTTACTGAGGTTCAGCGAGAAATATTATATGAGCCAGCTTCCACCATTGCTCAGTTAAGACATCTGGTGCGAACACGCGAAATTTTTATGCGGACAGTCTACAAACCTTCAGTGGCGATACCGAAACCCAAATATCGCAACATTAGTGCGTTGGGACATCAAACAGACCACATTTCCGAATCCGATAGTTCTGATATTGAAGAGGTAGAGGTAGCTGCCATTGAAGCTTCCTGTTGGAATTGCGGGGCGAAGGGCCACCGTTATCAGGAGTGTCTAGCAGAACGGCGAGTCTTCTGCTTTGGTTGTGGATTGGCTGACACGTATAAGCCAAACTGCCGCCGTTGCAGCTCGAATGCCACAAAAAACTTAGCAGCGCGTGCACAACCGAAAAGTGCACGCAAACAAGTTGTCTCGAGGGGGACGAATACAGATTAGATGAGACTCCAAAATTGCTACATAACTTATTACCGGCCGCGTCATATCTCCCTGACTTACAGCAATCCATTAATTATTCCACTCCCGGCAAAAGTAGCACTCGTTCGCGATTGCGTAGGATCGCCTTCAACCGTCAAACTAGGGCCGAACGCAAGATGCTATTAGAGACAGTAATTGGGAAACTCCATGACTTCCGCCCATATGCCCAAGTCACTCTACTGGGTAACACGGTAGTCGGCCTTTTGGACACCGGTGCGTCCGTGTGCTGTATTGGCGGTCATCTGGCGAAAGACGTAATGGAGAAAACGGAATATAAGCGTTTATCGGCCACGGTGAAGACGGCCGATGGAAAATCGCAGGATATTATTGGTCGACTGACGACAGAGGTTAGCTATCGAGGCGAATCCAAGAAGATAACCTTTTTCGTAGTCCCATCTTTATCGGGAGACCTTTATTTGGGTATAGATTTTTGGAAGGCGTTTAACTTGCTTCCAGTTTCTCTTTTAAGTGAGCAACTATCGGTTTTGTCAGTGAGCGATCCCTTAAGTAGGTCATTAACTGTACATCAACAAAAAACACTAGCAGCTGCCATTCTTCTGTTTCCCTCCTTTGCTATCAAAGGTTTAGGACGCACCACCTTGATATCGCATTCGATTGATATAGCCGACGCAAAACCAATCAAGCAGCGTCACTATCCAGTTTCACCTGCTATAGAGAAGCTGATGTACAATGAATTGGATCGAATGCTTAAGCTGGGGGTAATCGAAGAATCAAATAGTAGTTGGTCCTCACCAGTAGTATTAGTGCGCAAACCTGGCAAAGTTCGACTATGCATCGATAGCAGGAAACTCAACGACTCTACAGTAAAGGACGCATACCCTATGCCGCTTATCGATGGTATTTTGGCGAGATTGCCCAAGGCCGAGTTCATTACAAGCTTGGATCTAAAAGACGCATTTTGGCAGATACCGCTCGATAAGAAATCGCGGGATAAAACGGCGTTTACTGTTCCCGGGAGGCCTCTTTATCAGTTCACCGTGATGCCATTTGGGCTAACTAACTCACCTCAGACCATGTCAAGGCTCATGGATAAGGTTATCCCCGCAAATCTCCGAAATGAAGTTTTCATCTACCTTGATGACCTGTTGATCGACACATTTGAGCGTCATCTGGAGGTATTAGGAATTCTAGCTACTCAATTTAAAATAGCAAATTTAACCCTAAATGTTGAAAAGAGTCATTTTTGTATAAAGGAGGTCAAATATTTAGGTCACGTAATTGGTAATGGCACGATTAATACCGATCCAGACAAAATAGCAGCTTTTACCGATTTTCCAGTACCTCGTTCAATTAAGCAAGTTCGACGTTTCCTTGGCTTAACTGGATGGTATCATAAGTTCATCCGGAACTATGCTGCATTGGCCGCCCCTTTAACAGATACTCTAAAGCAAAAGCGTAGCTTTGTTTGGAGCGAAGAAGCACAAAAGTCGTTCGAATTATTAAAGGAACGTATGAGCACAGCCCCAGTTTTGCATAGCCCGAATTTCAATATACCATTTAGCATACATTGTGATGCAAGTGACTCAGGCGTGGGGGCCGTGTTGATGCAGACCAATGAGGACAAGGATGAAGTACCTGTGGCTTTCATGTCACGGAAGCTAAATAAATGCCAACGGAATTACACAGTGACCGAAAAAGAGTGTTTGGCAGCAGTTTTGGCGGTTAAGAAGTTTAGGGCTTACATCGAAGGGCAGGAGTTCATCATCATAACAGACCATGCATCTTTAAAATGGCTAATGACCCAGTCTGATCTCAGTTCACGGTTAGCTAGATGGTCCTTAAAACTTCAGGGGTTCCCGTTTAAAATCCAGCATAGAAAAGGTAGCCAAAACGTAGTCCCAGATGCTCTTTCGCGCACAAATACCGAAGACTTATCGGCATTAGTTTTGTCCAGCATTGTTGACCTTCAGTCAGAAGAATTTAGGTCGCCGGAGTATGTAGCCCTAAGAGACAAACTCGTTGAAAACGCGTCCAAGACTCCAGATTTGAAAATCGTAGATGGGTATATATACCGACGCGCCGAGCACGCGGCGGGAGACAAGGTAGCTGACGATTTATGTTGGAAGCTTTGGATACCACGAGGATTAGTCGAGGAAACCTTAAAAGACGCTCACGAAAACCAGCTATCAGCTCACTGTGGGATAAACAAAACATTAGAAAAACTTAGGCGTTTCTACTATTGGCCGAATTTGGTGTCCGACGTAAGGACATATATAAATAATTGCCATGTATGCAAGATCACAAAGCATCCCAATCATACCCTTCGACCGCCTTTAGGGAACATTGGTACATCGGATAGGTTTTTCCAGAAACTGTTTGTCGATTTCCTGGGGCCGTATCCCCGAAGTCGTTCTGGGCATATAGGGATTTTTATTGTGGTTGATCACTTGTCGAAGTTTCCTTTCTTAAAGCCAGTAAAAAAGTTTACTGCGGATGTCGTGGCACGGTATCTGGAAGAAGATTTGTTCCATTGTTTTGGGGTTCCTGAAACAATTGTTTCGGATAATGGTGTACAGTTCAGGTCGGAGGTGTTTAATGCGCTGCTAGGGAAATATCATATTGTGCACAGGTATACTGCTGTTTACGCTCCGCAGGCAAACGCATCAGAACGAGTAAACCGATCGGTGATAGCTGCAATGAAATCATATGTCCGCCCTGATCAAAAGAATTGGGATGAGCAGCTCAGTAACATTTGCTGTGCGCTGCGTTCCTCGGTCCATTCAGCCATAAATACGACTCCTTATCGCCTCGCTTTTGGCCAGCACATGATTGTCGATGGAGCCAGCTACAGGCTGTTAAGAAATTTACAGATGCTGGAAGATCGCACTGTACAGTTTGGTAAAGAGGATTCGTTTGACCTTATCAGACATAAGGCAAAGGATACGATGCACGCACAACACGCTAGGAATGAAAGAACATACAATTTGCGCAGTCGGCAGGTGTCATTTGTTGTAGGCCAGGAGATATATCGGCGAAATTTCCAGCAAAGCAATTTCGCGAAGGGCTTTAGCGCTAAACTAGCACCAGCGTTTATAAAAAGTCGGATACGACAGAAGCTAGGAAATTGCTACTATGAGGTGGAAGATCTGCAGGGTAAATTAATAGGGAAGTTTCACGCCAAGGATTTAAAACAATAACTTCTCTTTTAATAGCGTTCAAGCGTGGATCCCACTTTTGGTGTGGTTCCCCCAAAGTGTGATTTTGGTAGGGGGGAATTTGTAGTGACGCTTGAACCAGCTACAAAAATATTACTACAACAACAACAAAAATAAAAGAACGGAAAAAAAAAACTATTCAAAAATTTTAAATCCAGGGAATATCGTAATTGCGTTTAGCGCCCCTATTGCTCGTGATCGACGGGTACTTTTTGGGCAGACGGTCGGACTCGGGAGAGAGTCGGCCGCGGTTATGTTAACTCGAGGGAAATGGTTGTAACGAGTCACGAAGAGAATCTTCGCACAATGAAGCTGGTGGTCGGCTAACTGAGAAGGAGTACGCGCTCGCTTCCACGGCTGGTCTCTGGTCGGAAATGGGGATGGGTTCTTTGGGGTAACCCTCCAGTTAGGTTGCTTCGTTCCTGCTGGTATTATTTTATTAAAATTCGCGTACTCTTTTTGGGAATGGGAGGGGGACAGACAAGGAAAGGATCATTAGGGGTTCGGTAAGTATATTTGGGCAAAGATAGTATAGAGAAGGAATAGGGATCTACCACCGCGTCGGACATCTCTGTTTTGCTGGCACGGAGTCGTGCCACGCCCACCCTACCATGATCCTGAAAAGGCCAATAATAATATCAGGATCCCTGGAGTGTCCGGTATTGGTCATCCTATTTCGCTCCCGAGCGGCATGGTTCCCCCAAATACGGTAACGTCTAGCACATATTCATCTTAACAATCATTTTATTAGAAACTATATTCAGATACCCTCATGTTACAAAAAAAAACACTAACAGAGAACTCCAAGACAAGGCTAAATGGACAAAAGTAGGAACGAAAAGCGTCACAAGAGATATAGCTATTAATTCTAGGGAATATTTAGATTAATAAATACGATAAGTATAAATAGTTATAAGTGCATATACGATATTTTATATTGCGATATAAACTAATGATTTTTCCTTAAATAGAAAGATAATAGTTCAGCGCCATATAGGTACACATGTCCCAGCACATCGGCTTCAGGGAGTAGTTGGACATACTATTCGTTTTACCGATCTTACTGTAAAGGCAGAAGGCCAATCAGCTGTGACTAGTTTAAAAGTGTGAGGTCAACGACCGACAAACAGCTCTAGCAAAAAAAAACGAAGCTTTTGCCACGCTCGCGGAATTTTGGGAGGCAAAGCAATGTAGTGTTGTTGGTATAGTATAAAGCTCACTCAGTTGTTGTTTGTGTTCCCGCGGCGAAAGATCTTTCGTAGCTGGGCGTGTCGCTGTGTGTGGGTGCATTACGCTTTTACCTGCAAACCAAAAACAAAATCGAACAGCACGTGCTGCATGGCATAAGCTCGCTGATGTGACCCGGCCGAGCGGACGCTTTTAAGCTCAATCTTTTAAACTTGTACAAAATGCATTTTCAAACTTTTCAGGTGTGGTTGGTTTTTCTTTTCTGTTTTTCTTTTCTGTCTACAATTATCACTAAGTATATCCAACTACACAAACACGGACATATCACCGGACTGCGAGGGTCAAGGGAATGCGAGTCACGGGGGGGATCTTACTGGCCTCAGTGGCTTTCAATGGGCTGTGTGTACATATGTATGTGAGCACATCTCTTTACTTTTTTGTTTTTGGGTACATTCAGCCTACATAATGACACTAACGAGCACCTATGACAAACACTGGCCTCAGCTGCACTTTAACTACACGTTGAACAGCTAGGCCCGAATCACGAGAAGAACAAGAGAGGCGATACCACTCAGGGTCGCCGGGAGGTTATGTCCACACGTGGCGCACTATCTTTTTTTCAGCCCGGTAGGAAAATTTCCGCTGCTTCCGTCCTACGCTGACTGCAAGTTCCGGGTTACCGCGCTTCTTGGCCCGGTTTTGAACGCGAAACGGTTACGCCAATTCGCCGCACTAAGCCCGGTCAGACGGCTGTCTTCGCCTCGCGCAGCCAAAGTTCACTGCCCGCGACTTGGTGGATCAGCTGGTTCGTAGTGCGGGGGCTTAAAGCTCGGGCTGCAGCTTTAGAATACTTCCCAAACTAAGTGCCGATTCTAATGTGGAATTTGAAAATACTGATCAGGCTACTTTTTCTAACAGTTCTTAATGCACATATTTACCCTGTTGGAACTGGCACTGCGAAAATAGGGGGATGGGGTTGAGGTGCTAATTCCCTCTTTCTCCAGGTGTTTTTGTGTTGGGGCTGCTGACCTCCAAGCGGAAAATACAGAATAATTCGGAAAATCTAACTTCGAGGCTCCTAGCACTATCGAAGGCCGGTACTCACGTTTTCGTTTGGACCCCAATCTGTTTTCTTGGGTTCTTTTTTTTTTTCGATCTGGTGCACTTTTGTTTCACACACGGCGGTTTAATTTTATTTTTATTATTTTTTTTCTCACCGCGCAACTGAATTCTTGTACGGCCACGAGGAGAAAGAAAGATTTGGGCAGATCTACCGACCAACAAAAATTTGGTTCTCCGGATCTGCCTTTGCACGATCCTTCGCCATTCACCTTGAACGGTTATGGAAATGGTGGTGAGATTTTTTTTTCGTTTTTCGCCTATTCTTAATGTCACCCCTAGGTGGCGCTAGCCCCACATGACAAGGAACATTCAACATGTAACACCACCAAAAAGAAATTAAACCAACCTAACTATACACTAACTATCGGAAATAAACTTAATAATTAATAAGTATCTCGGTGAGGTGTGATATCTAATTATATAAATAATATAATATATATAAATATAAATATATAAATTGTACAAATAACATCGGCCTACTTTCAGGCGAAGAAAAGTGATAGGCTTTCCTATACGCCCGACAAGCAACCACTACAAATCCCCCCGGCCAAGATCACACTTTGGTGTTAATCACATCAAAGGGTGATAGACGCTTGGCGGAAAACCGTTAGCCTGTATTAGGATGGTCACTGCTTTATGTCTTTAGCGTGGTATTTTCCGATAAGTCTACCTTGGGGATCTTCTAATTCGTAATAACTGTGACCAAGCCTGCGTTTTATTCTAGCTTTTACAAACGTAGGAGCTAGTTTTGCGCTGAAACCTTTAATGAAATTGCTCTGCTGAAAGTTGCGTCTGTAGACCTCCTGGCCAACCTTGAACGCTACGTCACGACTTCGAAGATTGTACTGCTGTTCGTTTCGTTGGTGTTGTTTTTGTATTGTTCGTTGGGCTGTTTTTCGAATCACATCAAACGAATCTTCCCGACCAAAACTCACTGTACGATCTTCTAAAACCTGCAAATTTCGTAAGAGCTGATAGGTGTCTCCATTGGTGATCATGTGCTGTCCAAATGCAACCCGATAGGGGCTGTCGTTTAGGGCTGAATGCAGACTAGATCGTAAGGCACAACTAATAGAACTAAGCTGCTCATCCCAATTAGTTTGGTCTGGCTTGATGTAAGCTTTAATGGCTGCAATAACGGAACGGTTAACGCGTTCCGATGCATTGGCTTGAGGTGCGTACACAGCCGTATAAAAATGCTGCACATTGTACTTTTTCAACAGAGAATTGAAGTGATGGGACTTAAATTGTACTCCATTGTCGGACACAACCACTTCGGGTACCCCGAAGCAATGGAATAGGTCCTCTTCCATAAATCGAGTTATCGCCTCCGCTGTAAATTTCTTTACGGGTTTTAAAAACGGATATTTTGAAAGATGGTCCAAAACAACGAAGATACCGATGTTTCCGGATTTGCTTCGTGGATACGGACCCAGGAAATCCACAAACAACTTCTGAAAAACTCGTTGAGTTTCCTTCACTGGAGCTAATGGGGGTCGTAACGAACGATTCGGGTACTTGGTGCACTTGCAAACCGAACAGCTGTTTATGAACGCTCTCACATCGGTTACTAAACTTGGCCAATAATAATATCGTCGAACTCTCTCCAACGTTTTATTAATGCCGCTATGAGCTGCTAACGACTGTTCGTGACTCTGTTTTAGTACATCTGACACCAGCTCCTTTGGAACCCATAGCTTCCAACACAGGTCGTCAGCGATCTGATCAGCAGCCGCGTGTTCTGCTCGCCGATATATATGATTATCGATCACTTTAATGTCTGGCATCTGTGTCTGAGTGCATTCAATTTTTCGTATCAGTTCCAAATATTCTGCTGACTTGAAGCAGTCCGACTGCAGGTCTACCAATCCCTCGCAGCTGAATGCAGATAGATCTTCGGTGTGCACTCGCGACAGAGCATCTGGGACAACATTTTGGCTACCTTTGCGGTGGAAAATTTTGAAGTTGAACCCCTGCAATTTGAGAGCCCATCTTGCCAACCTAGAACTTAGGTCCGATTGTGACATTAGCCACTTTAATGATGCATGGTCGGTATGGATGGAGAACTCGTGCCCTTCCACATAAGCTCGAAACTTCTTCACGCACATTATGGCTGCCAAACACTCTTTCTCCGTGACTGAATAGTTTCGCTGACACTGATTCAGCTTGCGAGACATGAATGCGATTGGGATATCATTACCATCGCTATCAGTTTGCATTAACACGCCACCAACTCCGGTGTGGCTGGCATCGCAATGAATGGCAAATGGAATGGTAAAGTCGGGGCTATGTAAGACTGGCGCCCCACACATTTGGTCTTTTAAACTTTCAAACGCCCTTTGCGCTTCGTTGGTCCATACAAACGAACGACGTTTCTTTAGCGTATCTGATATTGGGGCCGCAATTCCAGCATAGTTTTTAATAAATTTATGGTACCATCCAGTGGTTCCCAAAAATCGTCGCACTTGCTTCACCGATCGCGGCACTGGAAACTCCCGAATGGCAGCAACTTTTTCGGGATCCGTTTGTATCATCCCATACCCTATAACGTGGCCCAGGTATTTCACTTCCTTCAGACAAAATTTGCTCTTCTCTACATTTATCGTCAGACCAGCTTGAGACAGCCGGTCGGCCAGCGCTTTCAACACGGACATGTGCTTCTCGAATGACTCCGAAATCACCAATAAGTCGTCGAGATAAATGAAAATCTCATTTCGCAAAGATGGTGGGATAACTTTATCCATCAGTTTGGACATGGTCTGTGGGGCATTGCATAAGCCAAACGGCATCACCGTGAATTGATATAATGGCCTCCCAGGCACCGCAAAAGCCGTCTTCTCCCGAGCCCTTGGGGTAAGCGGAATCTGCCAGTAAGCATCTTTAAGATCGATGCTTGAAATGAACTGCGCTTTTGGAAGTCTACTTAAAATGCCATCAATGAGGGGCATAGGGTAAGCATTTTTGACTGTTACTCCGTTCACTTTCCGGCTATCAAGGCAAAGGCGAACCTTACCTGGCTTACGCACAATCACGACAGGGGAAGACCACGGGCTATCTGACTCTTCAATCACACCAAGGCCTAACATTCGGTCCAATTCTTCGTATATACATTTTTCGACTGCAGGCGACACTGCGTAGTGACGTTGTTTTATGGGGCGAGTCTCTGAAATTTCTATGTCATGTGTAAGCCAGTTTGTCTTTCCTAATCCTTTTTCGGCAAACGAAGGGAACATCTGTACGATCGCTACTAGTTCCTTCTGCTGTAATTCCGACAAAGGTATTTGCATCGGGTTGTCAAAATTTATAGCCGCCAAACTGTTATTATTCGCTTTGCTCATTAAAAAGAACGGCAATAGATTAAAGCTTCTCCAAAAGTCTATTCCTAGATATAACTCCTGCGATAATGATGGTACAAGATAAAGACATATTCGTTTTGCATTTCCACGAAAGCAAATGAGTGTGGAGATCCTACCTAGAATAACTTGCTTTTTCCCATCTGCGGTTCGCACGGCTGACTTCATCGGCTTGACCTCAGGGTTTGTTCGAGCTAACTCTTCTGCAAATTTACCCCCAAGGCAGCTGATTGAGGCGCCTGTGTCCATCAATCCACTTATCGTCTTGCCAAACAGCGTGACATTGGCGTAGGGTCGTAGATCAGTTATATTACTAATAACAGAGGATAATATTGCTCTGCGTGTATTTTTACTCTGCGTGCGGAACAGCTTTCTACGCTTACGGTCTCGAGTTTTGCTAGGCGCAGGGGTCGTTTCCTGCTCGTCGTCCTGTAATGGGGTCATAGTGGTCGTTATCATGTCAGGGAGTAGTGGGAGTGAGCTTGACGTTGCCCTGGTTACTCCGTATTCGTCGCCTTCGACACTAATTTGCGTGCACTCGATAGCGGTGCACGAGCCAACTCGTTTTTTGACGAGCTACATTTTCGGCACGATGGTTTATATGTGTCCCGCTTACCACATCCATAACAGAACACCTTACGCTCTGCTTCGCACTCTTGATATCGGTGGCCTTGTTTATTGCAATTCCAGCAAGAAAGCGTCATCGCGTCGATATCAAAAGCGTCAGCTTCTTCCGAATCGGATTCTGCAGGACCTTCTGTCTGGATGGACATTTCGTTCACCTGATTGCGAGGAACAAATCGTCGAGTAGCCGGGATTGGCTTAGCAGCGTTTTCGATGAACCTTTCACGCTTGCGTACCACTTGTCGCAACTGCACAATGTTCTGTATGGGCACATATAAAATCTCATGTTGTATGTCATTGAGCAGATTTGCTCGTAACACCTCTAACAAGGACTGCTCGGTCATGGGCTGCACAAGCTTGTCTGCAAGCGCAACTATGGCCTCATAGAAACTGTCAAACGGTTCGTTGAGTTTCTGCTTCCTCTGAGTGATCGCGGTTCTGATTTCTAAATCTGTTCTGCCGTCCGAAAACTGCGATCTCAGAGCTATACAGAGATCAATCCAGCGCACTCTTGGTACGCTTTTATGATACCTCCAGTACCATTCACCCGCGCTTCCTTCGAACAGGTTGCTCGCGTAACGAGATAACAATTCAAAATTGCTGTCTAATGTCTGGCTGGTCAGAGCTTCGACGCGATACAAAAAATCATCTATTGACATAGTGGAGCGCCCTGAGAATCTCAACTTCCAGTTCGCGATTATCTGGCTAATCCGATCCGCGCGCAACTGATGTGATTGCTGCGACTCGGGTGGAGCTGACAAGTTAGTCGGTCGCTCGGACTCTGAGTTTGGTAAGGCTGCGTTTTCCCTGGCGGATAACCTAAAGAGTTGCTCAAAGGATTGATTTGACCTAACGGGAGATGACTGCCTATGTGCTGGGTGTACCCTTTCCGTTGGAACTGGAGCTGCATTCTGGAGCGACAATCTTTGAAACCCCGCTTCAATCGCGTTAGCTAGCATTTGAGTGTGCTGTGCTAGTGCGGCTGCCACTGCGTCCGCAATGGTCTGTTGCACGCTACCATCCGTGGCTGGCAGACCAGTTCGAGCTGCGGATGCTGACACCACTACTGCCGCAGGGTTTGGCGGTTGGCCTCTAGGACGATCTGGAGCGGCCATTGGACCGGAAACACTAGGCCCTTCGGGTTGGCTTATACTTCGGCCCCCACTCTGCATATTGGCAGCGGATAATTGGTTTTGCTGTGATTTTAGTGTTTTCGATCGAGATCTGGTCACTGACACTGCTCTTGGTTGGTGGCCTGAGGCTTGAGCTGCTTCTAGTTCTTCTGCCAAATTAAGGGTCGATTTGCTCAGCGCAGTTCTGCACACTGGACAGACTTTTTTATTTCCTGAACGTGCACTAAAGCAGGTGTGATGGAAATAGTGGTTACAGCTGGTCGCTAAAAGCTGGCCGGGGTATTCGACTTCTTGCGTACATACACAGCAAACGGTTTCGCTCTCTTTTGGCTGAATCCTATAATCCGGGCTTCGGTCTACCGGCATCGTAAAGTTATCCTATATATTAACTAGCTTTAAGCACTTTCCTATAAATCTAGTTCAGACAAATATTAACGACAAACAATAATAACGGGGACAACTCAGAAAAAACGATATTTCATAAAGAGATTTGGGGAAACCATGCAACCCTTTCCCTCCGAGAAGGTTGCCAATAACTATACGTGGTAGAGCGATAAAGGGAGAAATAAAGAAAAGGTATCTTCGGCAATCGTGACCCAAGTAGCAGCTCTAGGCCACATCTTGTCTGCGGCGAATGCCTAAACATAGGGACGGACGACTTTCTTGCTCGCGTGCCCATACCAGGATCACGACGGTGCTCGTCAGCCGCCAATCGAAGAAACATTACCGAAGCGGTTACGGGGAGTTTGTATTAGTTTATGCATGCTACGACCTATACCTTTTCCGCAGCCATTATCGGTCCGGGCCGGAAGCGTAGCACGAAGAAACGCACCAGCAACAGGGGTGCCACATTCGGCCGGCGATAACCTGCTGTATAAATCGGCGCACGAATAGACCAATCACTAGAAAGTAGAGAGAGAAACAAAAGACGGAGGCACCCTAAGAACCCCGATTCGAGTTGAGCGGCAACAAAAAAAAATCTGTTAATTCTTCTAGCTGACTCCGGCGACAACTGAAACAAAGCTACCCAAGATACCTGTCAATTTCCAAGGGATACGGGAGAATGTGTTCACTAATACGCTTCTGTATAGCGGCAGGTCGTAGATTTACTCCACGAATAACCCTGTGTCCAGCCAACTTCCACATACCAGTGGGATATCATTACCATCGCTATCAGTTTGCATTAACACGCCACCAACTCCGGTGTGGCTGGCATCGCAATGAATGGCAAATGGAATGGTAAAGTCGGGGCTATGTAAGACTGGCGCCCCACACATTTGGTCTTTTAAACTTTCAAACGCCCTTTGCGCTTCGTTGGTCCATACAAACGAACGACGTTTCTTTAGCGTATCTGATATTGGGGCCGCAATTCCAGCATAGTTTTTAATAAATTTATGGTACCATCCAGTGGTTCCCAAAAATCGTCGCACTTGCTTCACCGATCGCGGCACTGGAAACTCCCGAATGGCAGCAACTTTTTCGGGATCCGTTTGTATCATCCCATACCCTATAACGTGGCCCAGGTATTTCACTTCCTTCAGACAAAATTTGCTCTTCTCTACATTTATCGTCAGACCAGCTTGAGACAGCCGGTCGGCCAGCGCTTTCAACACGGACATGTGCTTCTCGAATGACTCCGAAATCACCAATAAGTCGTCGAGATAAATGAAAATCTCATTTCGCAAAGATGGTGGGATAACTTTATCTATCAGTTTGGACATGGTCTGTGGGGCATTGCATAAGCCAAACGGCATCACCGTGAATTGATATAATGGCCTCCCAGGCACCGCAAAAGCCGTCTTCTCCCGAGCCCTTGGGGTAAGCGGAATCTGCCAGTAAGCATCTTTAAGATCGATGCTTGAAATGAACTGCGCTTTTGGAAGTCTACTTAAAATGCCATCAATGAGGGGCATAGGGTAAGCATTTTTGACTGTTACTCCGTTCACTTTCCGGCTATCAAGGCAAAGGCGAACCTTACCTGGCTTACGCACAATCACGACAGGGGAAGACCACGGGCTATCTGACTCTTCAATCACACCAAGGCCTAACATTCGGTCCAATTCTTCGTATATACATTTTTCGACTGCAGGCGACACTGCGTAGTGACGTTGTTTTATGGGGCGAGTCTCTGAAATTTCTATGTCATGTGTAAGCCAGTTTGTCTTTCCTAATCCTTTTTCGGCAAACGAAGGGAACATCTGTACGATCGCTACTAGTTCCTTCTGCTGTAATTCCGACAAAGGTATTTGCATCGGGTTGTCAAAATTTATAGCCGCCAAACTGTTATTATTCGCTTTGCTCATTAAAAAGAACGGCAATAGATTAAAGCTTCTCCAAAAGTCTATTCCTAGATATAACTCCTGCGATAATGATGGTACAAGATAAAGACATATTCGTTTTGCATTTCCACGAAAGCAAATGAGTGTGGAGATCCTACCTAGAATAACTTGCTTTTTCCCATCTGCGGTTCGCACGGCTGACTTCATCGGCTTGACCTCAGGGTTTGTTCGAGCTAACTCTTCTGCAAATTTACCCCCAAGGCAGCTGATTGAGGCGCCTGTGTCCATCAATCCACTTATCGTCTTGCCAAACAGCGTGACATTGGCGTAGGGTCGTAGATCAGTTATATTACTAATAACAGAGGATAATATTGCTCTGCGTGTATTTTTACTCTGCGTGCGGAACAGCTTTCTACGCTTACGGTCTCGAGTTTTGCTAGGCGCAGGGGTCGTTTCCTGCTCGTCGTCCTGTAATGGGGTCATAGTGGTCGTTATCATGTCAGGGAGTAGTGGGAGTGAGCTTGACGTTGCCCTGGTTACTCCGTATTCGTCGCCTATTCGACACTAATTTGCGTGCACTCGATAGCGGTGCACGAGCCAACTCGTTTTTTGACGAGCTACATTTTCGGCACGATGGTTTATATGTGTCCCGCTTACCACATCCATAACAGAACACCTTACGCTCTGCTTCGCACTCTTGATATCGGTGGCCTTGTTTATTGCAATTCCAGCAAGAAAGCGTCATCGCGTCGATATCAAAAGCGTCAGCTTCTTCCGAATCGGATTCTGCAGGACCTTCTGTCTGGATGGACATTTCGTTCACCTGATTGCGAGGAACAAATCGTCGAGTAGCCGGGATTGGCTTAGCAGCGTTTTCGATGAACCTTTCACGCTTGCGTACCACTTGTCGCAACTGCACAATGTTCTGTATGGGCACATATAAAATCTCATGTTGTATGTCATTGAGCAGATTTGCTCGTAACACCTCTAACAAGGACTGCTCGGTCATGGGCTGCACAAGCTTGTCTGCAAGCGCAACTATGGCCTCATAGAAACTGTCAAACGGTTCGTTGAGTTTCTGCTTCCTCTGAGTGATCGCGGTTCTGATTTCTAAATCTGTTCTGCCGTCCGAAAACTGCGATCTCAGAGCTATACAGAGATCAATCCAGCGCACTCTTGGTACGCTTTTATGATACCTCCAGTACCATTCACCCGCGCTTCCTTCGAACAGGTTGCTCGCGTAACGAGATAACAATTCAAAATTGCTGTCTAATGTCTGGCTGGTCAGAGCTTCGACGCGATACAAAAAATCATCTATTGACATAGTGGAGCGCCCTGAGAATCTCAACTTCCAGTTCGCGATTATCTGGCTAATCCGATCCGCGCGCAACTGATGTGATTGCTGCGACTCGGGTGGAGCTGACAAGTTAGTCGGTCGCTCGGACTCTGAGTTTGGTAAGGCTGCGTTTTCCCTGGCGGATAACCTAAAGAGTTGCTCAAAGGATTGATTTGACCTAACGGGAGATGACTGCCTATGTGCTGGGTGTACCCTTTCCGTTGGAACTGGAGCTGCATTCTGGAGCGACAATCTTTGAAACCCCGCTTCAATCGCGTTAGCTAGCATTTGAGTGTGCTGTGCTAGTGCGGCTGCCACTGCGTCCGCAATGGTCTGTTGCACGCTACCATCCGTGGCTGGCAGACCAGTTCGAGCTGCGGATGCTGACACCACTACTGCCGCAGGGTTTGGCGGTTGGCCTCTAGGACGATCTGGAGCGGCCATTGGACCGGAAACACTAAGCCCTTCGGGTTGGCTTATACTTCGGCCCCCACTCTGCATATTGGCAGCGGATAATTGGTTTTGCTGTGATTTTAGTGTTTTCGATCGAGATCTGGTCACTGACACTGCTCTTGGTTGGTGGCCTGAGGCTTGAGCTGCTTCTAGTTCTTCTGCCAAATTAAGGGTCGATTTGCTCAGCGCAGTTCTGCACACTGGACAGACTTTTTTATTTCCTGAACGTGCACTAAAGCAGGTGTGATGGAAATAGTGGTTACAGCTGGTCGCTAAAAGCTGGCCGGGGTATTCGACTTCTTGCGTACATACACAGCAAACGGTTTCGCTCTCTTTTGGCTGAATCCTATAATCCGGGCTTCGGTCTACCGGCATCGTAAAGTTATCCTATATATTAACTAGCTTTAAGCACTTTCCTATAAATCTAGTTCAGACAAATATTAACGACAAACAATAATAACGGGGACAACTCAGAAAAAACGATATTTCATAAAGAGATTTGGGGAAACCATGCAACCCTTTCCCTCCGAGAAGGTTGCCAATAACTATACGTGGTAGAGCGATAAAGGGAGAAATAAAGAAAAGGTATCTTCGGCAATCGTGACCCAAGTAGCAGCTCTAGGCCACATCTTGTCTGCGGCGAATGCCTAAACATAGGGACGGACGACTTTCTTGCTCGCGTGCCCATACCAGGATCACGACGGTGCTCGTCAGCCGCCAATCGAAGAAACATTACCGAAGCGGTTACGGGGAGTTTGTATTAGTTTATGCATGCTACGACCTATACCTTTTCCGCAGCCATTATCGGTCCGGGCCGGAAGCGTAGCACGAAGAAACGCACCAGCAACAGGGGTGCCACATTCGGCCGGCGATAACCTGCTGTATAAATCGGCGCACGAATAGACCAATCACTAGAAAGTAGAGAGAGAAACAAAAGACGGAGGCACCCTAAGAACCCCGATTCGAGTTGAGCGGCAACAAAAAAAAATCTGTTAATTCTTCTAGCTGACTCCGGCGACAACTGAAACAAAGCTACCCAAGATACCTGTCAATTTCCAAGGGATACGGGAGAATGTGTTCACTAATACGCTTCTGTATAGCGGCAGGTCGTAGATTTACTCCACGAATAACCCTGTGTCCAGCCAACTTCCACATACCAGTGAATCCACTTAGATTTCACTGCTATGGCATATACTGCTCGGCAATAAAGCTATGTTGAAGCTATTATCGGTTCCAGAACAGCTTACCATCGCACAGGGGTTATGGATCCTATTTCGATGCGGGCTAAACGTTATCGGAAACTAATCAGCATCCACCATCACAGTATCCAATCCCAGGACAAAAGGAAGGGATTTAAGGAAGGGGGTGGGAAACGGGGAACAAAAGTCTTAGGCCAGTGCATGACTATGCACTGCTCGCAGGTGTTATGGACTTTCTAAAAAAATTTTCTGCTTCGGAGTCAAGGTTGGCTGGGGCCACACACAGCCATATATGTTAATGTGACTTCGCTTTGTAAGGTTTACAATTACGTCAACCCTGACCTTCGGGCCTTTCGGCCCCACGTTGGGCGCCAAATAAAATAATTATTACTGTAACGAGTCACGAAGAGAATCTTCGCACAATGAAGCTGGTGGTCGGCTAACTGAGAAGGAGTACGCGCTCGCTTCCACGGCTGGTCTCTGGTCGGAAATGGGGATGGGTTCTTTGGGGTAACCCTCCAGTTAGGTGGCTTCGTTCCTGCTGGTATTATTTTATTAAAATTCGCGTACTCTTTTTGGGAATGGGAGGGGGACAGACAAGGAAAGGATCATTAGGGGTTCGGTAAGTATATTTGGGCAAAGATAGTATAGAGAAGGAATAGGGATCTACCACCGCGTCGGACATCTCTGTTTTGCTGGCACGGAGTCGTGCCACGCCCACCCTACCATGATCCTGAAAAGGCCAATAATAATATCAGGATCCCTGGAGTGTCCGGTATTGGTCATCCTATTTCGCTCCCGAGCGGCATGGTTCCCCCAAATACGGTAACGTCTAGCACATATTCATCTTAACAATCATTTTATTAGAAACTATATTCAGATACCCTCATGTTACAAAAAAAAACACTAACAGAGAACTCCAAGACAAGGCTAAATGGACAAAAGTAGGAACGAAAAGCGTCACAAGAGATATAGCTATTAATTCTAGGGAATATTTAGATTAATAAATACGATAAGTATAAATAGTTATAAGTGCATATACGATATTTTATATTGCGATATAAACTAATGATTTTTCCTTAAATAGAAAGATAATAGTTCAGCGCCATATAGGTACACATGTCCCAGCACATCGGCTTCAGGGAGTAGTTGGACATACTATTCGTTTTACCGATCTTACTGTAAAGGCAGAAGGCCAATCAGCTGTGACTAGTTTAAAAGTGTGAGGTCAACGACCGACAAACAGCTCTAGCAAAAAAAAACGAAGCTTTTGCCACGCTCGCGGAATTTTGGGAGGCAAAGCAATGTAGTGTTGTTGGTATAGTATAAAGCTCACTCAGTTGTTGTTTGTGTTCCCGCGGCGAAAGATCTTTCGTAGCTGGGCGTGTCGCTGTGTGTGGGTGCATTACGCTTTTACCTGCAAACCAAAAACAAAATCGAACAGCACGTGCTGCATGGCATAAGCTCGCTGATGTGACCCGGCCGAGCGGACGCTTTTAAGCTCAATCTTTTAAACTTGTACAAAATGCATTTTCAAACTTTTCAGGTGTGGTTGGTTTTTCTTTTCTGTTTTTCTTTTCTGTCTACAATTATCACTAAGTATATCCAACTACACAAACACGGACATATCACCGGACTGCGAGGGTCAAGGGAATGCGAGTCACGGGGGGGATCTTACTGGCCTCAGTGGCTTTCAATGGGCTGTGTGTACATATGTATGTGAGCACATCTCTTTACTTTTTTGTTTTTGGGTACATTCAGCCTACATAATGACACTAACGAGCACCTATGACAAACACTGGCCTCAGCTGCACTTTAACTACACGTTGAACAGCTAGGCCCGAATCACGAGAAGAACAAGAGAGGCGATACCACTCAGGGTCGCCGGGAGGTTATGTCCACACGTGGCGCACTATCTTTTTTTCAGCCCGGTAGGAAAATTTCCGCTGCTTCCGTCCTACGCTGACTGCAAGTTCCGGGTTACCGCGCTTCTTGGCCCGGTTTTGAACGCGAAACGGTTACGCCAATTCGCCGCACTAAGCCCGGTCAGACGGCTGTCTTCGCCTCGCGCAGCCAAAGTTCACTGCCCGCGACTTGGTGGATCAGCTGGTTCGTAGTGCGGGGGCTTAAAGCTCGGGCTGCAGCTTTAGAATACTTCCCAAACTAAGTGCCGATTCTAATGTGGAATTTGAAAATACTGATCAGGCTACTTTTTCTAACAGTTCTTAATGCACATATTTACCCTGTTGGAACTGGCACTGCGAAAATAGGGGGATGGGGTTGAGGTGCTAATTCCCTCTTTCTCCAGGTGTTTTTGTGTTGGGGCTGCTGACCTCCAAGCGGAAAATACAGAATAATTCGGAAAATCTAACTTCGAGGCTCCTAGCACTATCGAAGGCCGGTACTCACGTTTTCGTTTGGACCCCAATCTGTTTTCTTGGGTTCTTTTTTTTTTCGATCTGGTGCACTTTTGTTTCACACACGGCGGTTTAATTTTATTTTTATTATTTTTTTTCTCACCGCGCAACTGAATTCTTGTACGGCCACGAGGAGAAAGAAAGATTTGGGCAGATCTACCGACCAACAAAAATTTGGTTCTCCGGATCTGCCTTTGCACGATCCTTCGCCATTCACCTTGAACGGTTATGGAAATGGTGGTGAGATTTTTTTTTCGTTTTTCGCCTATTCTTAATGTCACCCCTAGGTGGCGCTAGCCCCACATGACAAGGAACATTCAACATGTAACACCACCAAAAAGAAATTAAACCAACCTAACTATACACTAACTATCGGAAATAAACTTAATAATTAATAAGTATCTCGGTGAGGTGTGATATCTAATTATATAAATAATATAATATATATAAATATAAATATATAAATTGTACAAATAACATCGGCCTACTTTCAGGCGAAGAAAAGTGATAGGCTTTCCTATACGCCCGACAAGCAACCACTACATGGTGGTTGGCACTTTCGCTGTTAGGAGGGTTCGTGAATGCAAGTCCAGCTACGGTCGCTCTTTTCGATTTTGGGCCCCACTTCAGAAGGTAGTGTTTGTGGTGGAAAGAGGAAATATTAGCGGAAAAACATAACTAAACCTCGCGCCAGTGCTAAATCAAAGAAAAAAAAGACAAACAAAAGAATCGTGTTGCTTTCAAATTATACCATAAAGAAATCGAAAAGAAATTTGCCACCCCAGTAAGGGGGCGTTCCATTCTGACCCCACGCCGGAGGCAAGGCATCCGAAAGTGGTCTCTTTTTTTTGTTTCGGACGGCCATTTGCAAGTTAATATAACAAGAGTGCCAATCGCCACATAGCGGTAAGTTGGACATTGGGGTTTAGGTGTCGCTAGGTAGTGTTAAATGGAACATGGGTTTTATTGTATTACAGAATTGGCACTTTGTGCCAAGCAGATTTCCAAGGGAGAATAGCGGAAAAAGATAATTGGGATCGATGACCGAGCCGGCCGCAGCCACAACCAGCTGGCCATAGAAAGGGAAGAGAAGAGACTGCGCTCCCGAAAAAAAAACACAAGAACCGATCGAATTCGCCGCTGGCGCAGAGAAGCGCAAGGCAGAGAGTCCGCCGCTCCAGCTGTGGGTCCGACTCAGTGCATCAGCAGCATCGTCGGCGCCGGGAAGCTGCGAAACTAAAAGCGGAATATTGAACATTTTTTTTGCCCCAAGTTTTTTTGCGTAAATATCTTGCCCTCGGCCGACCTGGCTTAGTGAAAAAAAAAGTAGAGGAAATAAAAACCCAGATCAAAATTATACCCATGAGCCAATAGGCAAGGTCTTAGTGAGTACGAATACAAATACCTTGCTCCCCTTTCGGCAGTGCAGCGCCGTTAATTCAGTCTTGCTTTTCTTTTCCCTTAAACCGTAAGGGCTAGCCCTATGTGGAGCCCAAAGAAAAGAAAGGCATAAGGGAATAGAAATACAATATCAATGCTCAAAAGCAAAGAAAAAAAGCAGTCCCCCGAAAGCCTCTGCGCGCCTTGTTCTTTCTCTTCTTTTCTCTTTTTGTTGTTGTGCTCTCCCAATAAAATTACATTTACAGCAATTATAGCAAGCGGATCGTCTTCGACAAAAGCGCTTTTGGAGATGGATGGCACGTAAGTGAAAGAATATTGCTTTACTCTAAATAAATTGCATGCATGAGCGTGAGAGAAGAAGAGGTATAGGAAAGAAGGAAGGGGAGAGGTAAAACAGTTGGGCAGATCCACATGCCGGAAGAGATAGCAAGAACAGTAACCATGGGTTTTTTTGTTGTTGTCACAAATGCTCTGTTAAATTTGTATGCCAGTTTAGCGGCTACCTCCTATATACATATACTGTTTTTTTATTATATACACATTTAATTCTTTTTTTATATTTAGTTATAATTCTTCTATTTTAATTATTATTAGTATTATTTTAATTTCCAACCTGGAATATTCTCGAACCCTGTTGTTCGCTAAAATAGTTATTGAGTCAATTGGGAGTTTAAGTAGAGTAGGGAAATGCCCCTGTGTCAAGTAATAAATAAGTTTTAAAATGAAATCGATAATGAACTAAATTATTTTAGGGCGCCATGCCGAGTGGATTATGGAAATGAAGTGAGTCTGGGGGTTTTAGGGATCATCGGCCACTAATATGGCTTTGCGGCCCAGATGGTCAAGGTAGGGTGGGCAAAACGCTGCTACACCTACAGCTACTCAGCAGCACAACCCGTACTTCAGCATGTTCTGTTTTCTTTGCAGAGCAACCTCTATGTGTGCATAGCTTGTCACTCTTGGTAGTTTCTTTTCTGTATGTCCAGTCCGATCGATCATGTGTTAGGGAGGAAAACAGCACGCGAAATCAATATTATTATATGTATCCAAGGCGAGCAGGTAGCACAGTGGTAAATCCTCACCCCCCCCTTGCCGACGACAAATAGAAGCCGGAACCAGCGCGTGCTCCTCTGGTCGCTACAATAAGATCAGCTCGTTATGATAGCGTATCGCTATACGTTGTATGCTACAATTGAACCAACGCAACTATATAGCACCCACGCTCCAGGAAATGTGTCAAAACCGCACATCTTGGCCACTAGCAACAATATGGCACTATAGCCGCAAAAAAGTTGAACCCCGCAACTATATGGCACCTGCACTTATATAGATCCCTTCCCTATCCAGCACTTGCATGTATATTGAACCACCGCAACTATATGGAACCCACGATCCAGGAATTGTGGCAGGATCCCATATTTTGGGCACTAGCATCAATATGGCAATATAGCCCCAAAAACGTGCAACCTCCGCAACTATATGGCACCTGCACTTATGTAGAACCCTTCCCTATCCAGCACTTGCACGTATATTGAACCACCGCACCTGTATAGCACCCACGCTCCAGGAAATGTGGCAGGATCGCACATCTTGGGCACTAGCATCAATATGGCACTATAGCCCCAAAAAAAAGTTGAGCTCCGCAACTATATGGCACCACTTATGTAGATCCCTTCCCTATCCAGCACTTGCACGTATATTGAACCACCGCAACTATATGAAACCAACGCTCCAGGAAATGTGGCAGGATCGGACATCTTGGTACTAGCAACAATATGGCACTATAGCCCCAAAAACGTGCAACCTCCGCAAATATATGGCACCTGAATTTATATAGAACCCTTCCCTATCCAGCACTTGCATGTATATTGAACCACCGCAACTATATGAAACCAACGCTCCAGGAATTGTGGCAGGATCCCATATTTTGGGCACTAGAATCAATATGGCAATAAAGCCTCAAAAAAAGTTGAGCTCCGCAAATATATGGCAGCTGCACTTATATAGAACCCTTCCCTATCCAGCACTTGCATGTATATTGAACCACCGCAACTATATGGAACCCACGCTCCAGGAAATGTGGCAGGATCGCACATCTTGGGCACTAGCATCAATATGGCACTATAGCCCCAAAAAAAAGTTGAGCTCCGCAACTATATGGCACCTGCACTTATATAGATCCCTTCCCCATCCAGCACTTGCATGTATATTGAACCACCGCAACTATATGAAACCAACGTTCCAGGAATTGTGGCAGGATCCCATATTTTGGGCACTAGCATCAATATGGCAATATAGCCCCAAAAACGTGCAACCTCCGCAAATATATGGCAGCTGCACTTATATAGAACCCTTCCCTATCCAGCACTTGCATGTATATTGAACCACCGCAACTATATGGAACCCACGCTCCAGGAAATGTGGCAGGATCGCACATCTTGGGCACTAGCATCAATATGGCACTATAGCCCCAAAATAAAGTTGAGCTCCGCAACTATATGGCACCACTTATGTAGATCCCTTCCCTATCCAGCACTTGCACGTATATTGAACCACCGCAACTATATGAAACCAACGCTCCAGGAAATGTGGCAGGATCGGACATCTTGGTACTAGCAACAATATGGCACTATAGCCCCAAAAACGTGCAACCTCCGCAAATATATGGCACCTGAATTTATATAGATCCCTTCCCTATCCAGCACTTGCACGTATATTGAACCACCGCACCTGTATAGCACCCACGCTCCAGGAAATGTGGCAGGATCCCATATTTTGGGCATAAGCAGCAATATGGCAATATAGCCCCAAAAACGTGCAACCTCCGCAAATATATGGCACCCGCACTTATATAGAACCCTTCCCTATCCAGCACTTGCATGTATATTGAACCACCGCAACTATATGGAACCCACGATCCAGGAATTGTGGCAGGATCCCATATTTTGGGCACTAGCATCAATATGGCAATATAGCCCCAAAAACGTGCAACCTCCGCAAATATATGGCACCTGCACTTATATAGATCCCTTCCCTATCCAGCACTTGCACGTATATTGAACCACCGCACCTGTATAGCACCCACGCTCCAGGAAATGTGGCAGGATCGCACATCTTGGGCACTAGCATCAATATGGCACTATAGCCCCAAAAAAAAGTTGAGCTGCGCAACTATATGGCACCTGCACTTATATAGAACCCTTCCCTATCCAGCACTTGCATGTATATTGAACCATCGCAACTATATGGAACCCACGATCCAGGAATTGTGGCAGGATCCCATATTTTGGGCATAAGCAGCAATATGGCAATATAGCCCCAAAAAAAGTTGAACCACCGCAACTATATAGCACCCACGCTCCAGGAAATGTGTCAGAACCGCACATCTTGGGCACTAGCAACAATATGGCACTATAGCCGCAAAAAAGTTTAACACCGCAACTATATGGCACCTGCACTTATATAGAACCCTTCCCTATCCAGCACTTGCACGTATATGGAACCACCGCACCTGTATAGCACCCACGCTCCAGGAAATGCGGCAGGATCGCACATCTTGGGCACTAGCATCAATATGGCACTATAGCCAAAAAAAGTTGAGCTCCGCAACTATATGGCACCTGCACTTAAATAGATCCCTTCCCTATCCAGCACTTGCACGTATATTGAACCACCGCACATTTATAGCACCTACGCTCCAGGAAATGTTGCAGGATCGCACATCTTGGGCACTCGCATCAATATGGCAATATAGCCCCAAAAACGTGCAACCTCCGCAAATATATGGCACCTGCACTTATATAGATCCCTTCCCTATCCAGCACTTGCACGTATATTGAACCACCGCACATTTATAGCACCTACGCTCCAGAAAATGTTGCAGTATCGCACATCTTGGGCACTCGCATCAATATGGCACTATAGCCCCAAAAAAGGGGGAACTCCGCAACTATATGGCACCTGCACTTTATAGAACCCTTCCCTATCCAGCACTTGTATGTATATTGAACCACCGCAACTATATGGCACCCACGCTCCAGGAATTGTAGCAGGATTCCATATTTTGGGCATAAGCAGCAATATGGCAATATAGCCCCAAAAAAAGTTGAGCCCCGCAACTATATGGCACCTGCACTTATATAGAACACTTCCCTATCCAGCACTTGCATGTATATTGAACCACCGCACCTATATTGCACCCACGCTCCAGGAAATGTATCAGGATCGCATATTTTGGGCATATGCACCAATATGGCAATATAGCCCCGAAAAAAGTTGAACCCCGCAACTATATGGCACCTGCACTTATATAGAACACTTCCCTATCAAGCACTTGCATGTATATTGAACCACCGCACCTATATTGCACCCACGCTCCAGGAAATGTATCAGGATCGCATATTTTGGGCACTCGCATCAATATGGCAATATAGCCCCAAAAACGTGCAACCTCCGCAAATATATGGCACCTGCACTTATATAGATCCCTTCCCTATCCAGCACTTGCACCTATATTGAACCACCGCACATATATAGCACCCACGCTCCAGGAAATGTGGCAGGATGGCACATCTTGGCCACTCGCATCAACATGGCAATATAGCCCCAAAAACGTGCAACCTCCGCAAATATATGGCACCTGCACTTATATTGATCCCTTCCCTATCCAGCACTTGCACGTATATTGAACCACCTCAACTATATAGCACCCACGCTCCAGGAAATGTGGGAGGATCGCACATCTTGGGCACTCGCATCAATATGGCAATATAGCCCCAAAAACGTGCAACCTCCGCAAATATATGGCACCTGCACTTATATAGAACCCTTCCCTATCCAGCACTTGCATGTATATTGAAACACCGCAACTATATTGCACCCACGCTCCAGGAATTGTGGCAGGATCCCATATTTTGGGCATATGCAGCAATATGGCAATATAGCCCCAAAAAAAGTTGAACCACGCAACTATATGGCACCTGCACTTATATAGATCTCTTCCCTATCCAGCACTTGCACGTATATTGAAAAACCGCACATATATGGCACCCACGCTCCAGGAAATGTGGCAGGATCGGACATCTTGGGCACTAGCATCAATATGGCAATATAGCCCCAAAAACGTGCAACCTCCGCAAATATATGGCACCTGCACTTATATAGAACCCTTCCCTATCCAGCACTTGCATGTATATTGAACCAACGCAACTATATTGCACCCACGCTCCAGGATTTGTGGCAGGATCCCATATTTTGGGCATATGCAGCAATATGGCAATATAGCCCCAAAAAAAGTTGAACCCCGCAACTATATGGCACCTGCACTTATATAGATCCCTTCCCTATCCAGCACTTGCACGTATATTGAACCACCGCACATTTATAGCACCTACGCTCCAGGACATGTGGGAGGATCGCACATCTTGGGCACTCGCATCAATATGGCAATATAGCCCCAAAAACGTGCAACATCCGCAAACATATGGCACCTGCACTTATATAGAACCCTTCCCTATCCAGCACTTGCATGTATATTGAACCACCGCAACTATATGAAACCAACGCTCCAGGAATTGTGGCAAGATCCCATATTTTGGGAATAAGCAGCAATATGGCAATATAGCACAAAAAAAAGTTGAACCACCGCAACTATATAGCACCCACGCTCCAGGAAATGTGTCAGAACCGCACATCTTGGGCACTAGCAGCAATATGGCACTATAGCCGCGAAAAAAAGTTGAACCCCGCAACTATATGGCACCTGCACTTATATAGAACCCTTCCTTATCTAGCACTTGCATGTATATTGAGCCACCGCACCTATATTGCACCCACGCTCCAGGAAGTGCATCAGGATCGCATCTTTTGGGCATATGCACCAATATGGCAATAAAGCCACAAAAAAAGTTGAACCCCGCAAATATATGGCACCTGCACTTATATAGAACCCTTCCCTATCCAGCACTTGCACTTATATTGAACCACCGCACATATATAGCACCAACGCTCCAGGAAATGGGGCAGGATCGCACATATTGGGCACTAGCATCAATATGGCACTATAGCCCCAAAAAAAAGTTGAACTCCGCAACTATATGGCACCTGCACTTATATAGATCCCTTCCCTATCCAGCACTTGCACCTATATTGAACCACCGCACATATATAGCACCCACGCTCCAAGAAATGTGGCAGGATCGGACATCTTGGGCACTAGCATCAATATGGCACTATAGCCCCAAAAACGTGCAACCTCCGCAAATATATGGCACCTGCATTTATATAGAACCCTTCCCTATCCAGCACTTGCATGTATATTGAACCACCGCAACTATATGGAACCCACGCTCCAGGAATTGTGGAAGGCTTCCATATTTTGGGCATAAGCAGCAATATGGCAATATAGCCCCAAAAAAGTTGAACTCCACAACTATATGGCACCTGCACTTATATAGAATACTTCCCTACCTAGCACTTGCATGTATATTGAACAACCGCACCTATATTGCACCCACGCTCCAGGAAATGTATCAGGATCGCATATTTTGGGCATATGCACCAATATGGCAATATAGTTCCAAAAAAAAGTTGAACCCCGCAACTATATGGCACCTGCACTTATATAGAACCCTTCCCTATCCAGCACTTGCACTTATATTGAACCACCGCACATATATAGCACCCACGCTCCAGGAAATGTGGCAGGATCGCACATATTGGGCACTAGCATCAATATGGCACTATAGCCCCAAAAAAAAGTTGAACTCCGCAACTATATGGCACCTGCACTTATATAGATCCCTTCCCTATCCAGCACTTGCACGTATATTGAAACACCGCAACTATATAGCACCCACGCTCCAGGAAATTTGGCAGGATCGGACATCTTGGGCACTAGCATCAATATGGCAATATAGCCCCAAAAACGTGCAACCTCCGCAAATATATGGCACCTGCACTTATTTTGAACCCTTCCCTATCCAGCACTTGCATGTATATTGAACCACCGCAACTATATAGAACCCACGCTCCAGGAATTGTGGCAGGATTCCATAATTTGGGCATAAGCAGCAATATGGCAATATAGCCCCAAAAAAAGTTGAACTCCGCAACTATATGGCACCTGCACTTATATAGAACACTTCCCTATCTAGCACTTGCATGTATATTGAACCACCGCACCTATATTGCACCCACGCTCCAGGAAATGTATCAGGATCGCATATTTTGGGCATATGCACCAATATGGCAATATAGCTCCAAAAAAAGTTGCACCCCGCAACTATATGGCACCTGCACTTATATAGAACGCTTCCCTATCCAGCACTTGCACGTATATTGAACCACCGCACATATATAGCACCCACGCTCCAGGAAATGTGGCAGGATCGCACATATTGGGCACCAGCATCAATATGGCACTATAGCCCCAAAAAAGGGGGAACTCCGCAACTATATGGCACCTGCACTTATATAGAACCCTTCCCTATCCAGCACTTGCACTTATATTGAACCACCGCACATATATAGCACCCACGCTCCAGGAAATGTGGCAGGATCGCACATATTGGGCACTAGCATCAATATGGCACTATAGCCCCAAAAAAAAGTTGAACTCCGCAACTATATGGCACCTGCACTTATATAGATCCCTTCCCTATCCAGCACTTGCACGTATATTGAAACACCGCAACTATATAGCACCCACGCTCCAGGAAATGTGGCAGGATCGCACATATTGGGCACCAGCATCAATATGGCACTATAGCCCCAAAAACGTGGAACCTCCGCAAATATATGGCACCTGCACTTATATAGAACCCTTCCCTATCCAGCACTTGCACGTATATTGAACCACCGCACATATATAGCACCCACGCTCCAGGAAATGTGGCAGGATCGCACATATTGGGCACTAGCATCAATATGGCACTATAGCCCCAAAAAAAAGTTGAACTCCGCAACTATATGGCACCTGCACTTATATAGATCCCTTCCCTATCCAGCACTTGCACGTATATTGAAACACCGCAACTATATAGCACCCACGCTCCAGGAAATGTGGCAGGATCGCACATCTTGGGCACTAGCATCAATATGGCAATATAGCCCCAAAAACGTGCAACCTCCGCAAATATATGGCACCTGCACTTATTTTGAACCCTTCCCTATCCAGCACTTGCATGTATATTGAACCACCGCAACTATATAGAACCCACGCTCCAGGAATTGTGGCAGGATTCCATAATTTGGGCATAAGCAGCAATATGGCAATATAGCCCCAAAAAAAGTTGAACTCCGCAACTATATGGCACCTGCACTTATATAGAACACTTCCCTATCTAGCACTTGCATGTATATTGAACCACCGCACCTATATTGCACCCACGCTCCAGGAAATGTATCAGGATCGCATATTTTGGGCATATGCACCAATATGGAAATATAGCTCCAAAAAAAGTTGCACCCCGCAACTATATGGCACCTGCACTTATATAGAACCCTTCCCTATCCAGGACTTGCACGTATATTGAACCACCGCACATATATAGCACCCACGCTCCAGGAAATGTGGCAGGATCGCACATATTGGGCACCAGCATCAATATGGCACTATAGCCCCAAAAAAGGGGGAACTCCGCAACTATATGGCACCTGCACTTATATAGAACCCTTCCCTATCCAGCACTTGCACGTATATTGAAACACCGCAACTATATAGCACCCACGCTCCAGGAAATGTGGCAGGATCGCACATATTGGGCACCAGCATCAATATGGCACTATAGCCCCAAAAAAGGGGGAACTCCGCAACTATATGGCACCTGCACTTATATAGAACCCTTCCCTATCCAGCACTTGCACGTATATTGAACCACCGCACATATATAGCACCCACGCTCCAGGAAATGTGGCAGGATCGCACATCTTGGGCACTAGCATCAATATGGCAATATAGCCCCAAAAACGTGCAACCTCCGCAAATATATGGCACCTGCACTTATTTTGAACCCTTCCCTATCCAGCACTTGCATGTATATTGAACCACCGCAACTATATAGAACCCACGCTCCAGGAATTGTGGCAGGATTCCATAATTTGGGCATAAGCAGCAATATGGCAATATAGCCCCAAAAAAAGTTGAACTCCGCAACTATATGGCACCTGCACTTATATAGAACACTTCCCTATCTAGCACTTGCATGTATATTGAACCACCGCACCTATATTGCACCCACGCTCCAGGAAATGTATCAGGATCGCATATTTTGGGCATATGCACCAATATGGCAATAAAGCTCCAAAAAAAGTTGCACCCCGCAACTATATGGCACCTGCACTTATATAGAACCCTTCCCTATCCAGCACTTGCACGTATATTGAACCACCGCACATATATAGCACCCACGCTCCAGGAAATGTGGCAGGATCGCACATATTGGGCACCAGCATCAATATGGCACTATAGCCCCAAAAAAGGGGGAACTCCGCATCTATATGGCACCTGCACTTATATAGATCCCTTCCCTATCCAGCACTTGCATGTATATTGAACCACCGCAACTATATGGAACCCACGCACCAGGAATTGTGGCAGGATTCTATAATTTGGGCATAAGCAGCAATATGGCAATATAGCCCCAAAAAAAGTTGAACTCCACAACTATATGGCACCTGCACTTATATAGAACACTTCCCTATCTAGCACTTGCATGTATATTGAACCACCGCACCTATATTGCACCCACGCTCCAGGAAATGTATCAGGATCGCATATTTTGGGCATATGCACCAATATGGCAATATAGCTCCAAAAAAAGTTGCACCCCGCAACTATATGGCGCCTGCACTTATATAGATCCCTTCCCTATCCAGCACTTGCACGTATATTGAACCACCGCAACTATATAGCACCAACGCTCCAGGAAATGTGTCAGAACCGCACATCTTGGGCACTAGCAACAATATGGCACTATAGCCGTAAAAAAAGTTGAACCCCGCAACTATATGTTACCTGCACTTATATAGAACCCTTCCTTATCTAGCACTTGCATGTATATTGAACCACCGCACCTATATTGCACCCACGCTCCAGGAAATGTATCAGGATCGCATATTTCGGACATATGCACCAATATGGCAATATAGCCCCAAAAAAAGTTTAACCCCTCAAATATATTTCACCTGCACTTATATAGAACCCTTCCCTATCTAGCTCCTGCATGTATATTGAACCACCGCACCTATATAGGACCCACGCTCCAAGAAATGTGGCAGGATCGGACATCTTGGGCACTAGCATCAATATGGCGCTATAGCCCCAAAAACGTGGAACCTCCGCAAATATATGGCACCTGCATTTATATAGAACCCTTCCCTATCCAGCACTTGCATGTATATTGAACCACCGCAACTATATGGAACCCACGCACCAGGAATTGTGGCAGGATTCCATATTTTGGGCATAAGCAGCAATATGGCAATATAGCCCCAAAAAAAGTTGAACCCCGCAACTATATGGCACCTGCACTTATATAGATCCCTTCCCTATCCAGCACTTGCACGTATATTGAACTACCGCAATTATATAGCACCCACGCTCCAGGAAATGTGGCAGGATTGGACATCTTGGGCACTAGCATCAATATGGCACTATAGCCCCAAAAACGTGCAACATCCGCAAATATATGGCACCTGCATTTATATAGAACCCTTCCCTATCCAGCACTTGCATATGGAACCACCGCAACTATATGGAACCCACGCTCCAGGAATTGTGGCAGGATTCCATATTTTGGGCATAAGCAGCAATATGGCAATATAGCCCCAAAAAAAGTTGAACTCCGCAACTATATGGCACCTGCACTTATATAGGTCCCTTCCCTATCCAGCACTTGTACGTATATTGAACTACCGCAATTATATAGCACCCACGCTCCAGGAAATGTGGCAGGATTGGACATCTTGGGCACTAGCATCAATATGGCACTATAGCCCCAAAAACGTGCAACATCCGCAAATATATGGCACCTGCATTTATATAGAACCCTTCCCTATCCAGCACTTGCATATGGAACCACCGCAACTATATGGAACCCACGCTCCAGGAATTGTGGCAGGATTCCACATTTTGGGCATAAGCAGCAATATGGCAATATAGCCCCAAAAAAAGTTGAACTCCGCAACTATATGGCACCTGCACTTATATAGAACCCTTCCCTATCCAGCACTTGCACTTATATTGAACCACCGCACATATATAGCACCCACGCTCCAGGAAATGTGGCAGGATCGCACATATTGGGCACTAGCATCAATATGGCACTATAGCCCCAAAAAAAAGTTGAACTCCGCAACTATATGGCACCTGCACTTATATAGATCCCTTCCCTATCCAGCACTTGCACGTATATTGAAACACCGCAACTATATAGCACCCACGCTCCAGGAAATGTGGCAGGATCGCACATATTGGGCACCAGCATCAATATGGCACTATAGCCCCAAAAACGTGGAACCTCCGCAAATATATGGCACCTGCACTTATATAGAACCCTTCCCTATCCAGCACTTGCACGTATATTGAACCACCGCACATATATAGCACCCACGCTCCAGGAAATGTGGCAGGATCGCACATATTGGGCACTAGCATCAATATGGCACTATAGCCCCAAAAAAAAGTTGAACTCCGCAACTATATGGCACCTGCACTTATATAGATCCCTTCCCTATCCAGCACTTGCACGTATATTGAAACACCGCAACTATATAGCACCCACGCTCCAGGAAATGTGGCAGGATCGCACATCTTGGGCACTAGCATCAATATGGCAATATAGCCCCAAAAACGTGCAACGTGCAACGTGTATATTGAACCACCGCAACTATATAGAACCCACGCTCCAGGAATTGTGGCAGGATTCCATAATTTGGGCATAAGCAGCAATATGGCAATATAGCCCCAAAAAAAGTTGAACTCCGCAACTATATGGCACCTGCACTTATATAGAACACTTCCCTATCTAGCACTTGCATGTATATTGAACCACCGCACCTATATTGCACCCACGCTCCAGGAAATGTATCAGGATCGCATATTTTGGGCATATGCACCAATATGGCAATATAGCTCCAAAAAAAGTTGCACCCCGCAACTATATGGCACCTGCACTTATATAGAACCCTTCCCTATCCAGGACTTGCACGTATATTGAACCACCGCACATATATAGCACCCACGCTCCAGGAAATGTGGCAGGATCGCACATATTGGGCACCAGCATCAATATGGCACTATAGCCCCAAAAAAGGGGGAACTCCGCAACTATATGGCACCTGCACTTATATAGAACCCTTCCCTATCCAGCACTTGCACGTATATTGAAACACCGCAACTATATAGCACCCACGCTCCAGGAAATGTGGCAGGATCGCACATATTGGGCACCAGCATCAATATGGCACTATAGCCCCAAAAAAGGGGGAACTCCGCAACTATATGGCACCTGCACTTATATAGAACCCTTCCCTATCCAGCACTTGCACGTATATTGAACCACCGCACATATATAGCACCCACGCTCCAGGAAATGTGGCAGGATCGCACATCTTGGGCACTAGCATCAATATGGCAATATGGCCCCAAAAACGTGCAACCTCCGCAAATATATGGCACCTGCACTTATTTTGAACCCTTCCCTATCCAGCACTTGCATGTATATTGAACCACCGCAACTATATAGAACCCACGCTCCAGGAATTGTGGCAGGATTCCATAATTTGGGCATAAGCAGCAATATGGCAATATAGCCCCAAAAAAAGTTGAACTCCGCAACTATATGGCACCTGCACTTATATAGAACACTTCCCTATCTAGCACTTGCATGTATATTGAACCACCGCACCTATATTGCACCCACGCTCCAGGAAATGTATCAGGATCGCATATTTTGGGCATATGCACCAATATGGCAATAAAGCTCCAAAAAAAGTTGCACCCCGCAACTATATGGCACCTGCACTTATATAGAACCCTTCCCTATCCAGCACTTGCACGTATATTGAACCACCGCACATATATAGCACCCACGCTCCAGGAAATGTGGCAGGATCGCACATATTGGGCACCAGCATCAATATGGCACTATAGCCCCAAAAAAGGGGGAACTCCGCATCTATATGGCACCTGCACTTATATAGATCCCTTCCCTATCCAGCACTTGCATGTATATTGAACCACCGCAACTATATGGAACCCACGCACCAGGAATTGTGGCAGGATTCTATAATTTGGGCATAAGCAGCAATATGGCAATATAGCCCCAAAAAAAGTTGAACTCCGCAACTATATGGCACCTGCACTTATATAGAACACTTCCCTATCTAGCACTTGCATGTATATTGAACCACCGCACCTATATTGCACCCACGCTCCAGGAAATGTATCAGGATCGCATATTTTGGGCATATGCACCAATATGGCAATATAGCTCCAAAAAAAGTTGCACCCCGCAACTATATGGCGCCTGCACTTATATAGATCCCTTCCCTATCCAGCACTTGCACGTATATTGAACCACCGCAACTATATAGCACCAACGCTCCAGGAAATGTGTCAGAACCGCACATCTTGGGCACTAGCAACAATATGGCACTATAGCCGTAAAAAAAGTTGAACCCCGCAACTATATGTTACCTGCACTTATATAGAACCCTTCCTTATCTAGCACTTGCATGTATATTGAACCACCGCACCTATATTGCACCCACGCTCCAGGAAATGTATCAGGATCGCATATTTCGGACATATGCACCAATATGGCAATATAGCCCCAAAAAAAGTTTAACCCCTCAAATATATTTCACCTGCACTTATATAGAACCCTTCCCTATCTAGCTCCTGCATGTATATTGAACCACCGCACCTATATAGGACCCACGCTCCAAGAAATGTGGCAGGATCGGACATCTTGGGCACTAGCATCAATATGGCGCTATAGCCCCAAAAACGTGGAACCTCCGCAAATATATGGCACCTGCATTTATATAGAACCCTTCCCTATCCAGCACTTGCATGTATATTGAACCACCGCAACTATATGGAACCCACGCACCAGGAATTGTGGCAGGATTCCATATTTTGGGCATAAGCAGCAATATGGCAATATAGCCCCAAAAAAAGTTGAACCCCGCAACTATATGGCACCTGCACTTATATAGATCCCTTCCCTATCCAGCACTTGCACGTATATTGAACTACCGCAATTATATAGCACCCACGCTCCAGGAAATGTGGCAGGATTGGACATCTTGGGCACTAGCATCAATATGGCACTATAGCCCCAAAAACGTGCAACATCCGCAAATATATGGCACCTGCATTTATATAGAACCCTTCCCTATCCAGCACTTGCATATGGAACCACCGCAACTATATGGAACCCACGCTCCAGGAATTGTGGCAGGATTCCATATTTTGGGCATAAGCAGCAATATGGCAATATAGCCCCAAAAAAAGTTGAACTCCGCAACTATATGGCACCTGCACTTATATAGGTCCCTTCCCTATCCAGCACTTGTACTTATATTGAAAAACCGACATATATAGCACCCACGCTCCAGGAAATGTGGCAGGATCGCACATATTGGGCACCAGCATCAATATGGCACTATAGCCCCAAAAAAGGGGGAACTCCGCATCTATATGGCACCTGCACTTATATAGATCCCTTCCCTATCCAGCACTTGCACGTATATTGAACCACCGCAAATATATAGCACCAACGCTCCAGGAAATGTGTCAGAACCGCACATCTTGGGCACTAGCAACAATATGGCACTATAGCCGCAAAAAAAGTTGAACCCCGCAACTATATGTTACCTGCACTTATATAGAACCCTTCCCTATCTAGCACTTGCATGTATATTGAACCACCGCACCTATATTGCACCCACGCTCCAGGAAATGTATCAGGATCGCATATTTTAGCCATATGCAGCAATATGGCAATATAGCCCCAAAAAAAGTTGAACCCCGCAACTATATGGCACCTGCACTTATATAGGTCCCTTCCCTATCCAGCACTTGTACGTATATTGAACGAGGGGGAACGTTGTGAGTTGCTGCGGACACCGCAACTCTACGGTTATACCCGATACTAAGTCAGTATGGCTCTCCTCCGGCAGACGCCGCTAATATTTAACGACACGACAAAGAGTGCGTGCGAGAGAGACAGAAAATCAGTATGAGCGTGACGTCGGGCGCTGCGTAGCCACTGCAAATTGATTTGTTCCTTTTGGCTATAAAAATGATCTGATCTGATCCAGATTCAGCAACCGGATAGATATGGTCATTATCTATGATTCTGCGTTTTTAGTTTTCTCAAATCTGCAATATTGTGGATGCAACAGATTTTCGTCCTTTGTGGGGGCGTATGGGGGTGGGGCGAAATTCTGAGATATACGTTTTATAGTGACATCTTAAAGGAGTGTGTGTACCAAATTTGGTTACTCTAGCCTTAATAGTCTCTGAGATTTGTGGTTGCCTCAGATTTTCGTCCTTTGCGGGGGCGGAAGGGGGTGTGGCGAAATTTGGACAGGAAACGGTCAAGGTCCGATATCACAGGAGTGTGGATACCAAATTTGGTTGCTCTAGCTCTTATGGGTTCTCAGATCCTTGAACTCATATTTTGCAATTGGCAAAACCGACCATGAAACCTGTGTGTTAGAGTGAGACAGAGCGAGAAAGAGTGAAATTGTTTTCGTGATTCTGGCTATAATAACTATACGATCTGGTTCAGATTTTGCACTCTGTAAGATATAGTCATCTTCTACGATTCTGCGTTTTTAGTTTTCTCGTATCTTTAAAATTGTGGATGCCACAGATTTTCGCCCTTTGTGGGGGCGGAATTGGGCGGGGCAAAGTTTTTAAATATTTTTGTAGCAGTGACATATCACAGAAGTCTGGATGCAAAACATCGTTGCTCTAGCTCTTATAGTCTTTGAGCATTAGGCGCTGAAGGGGACGGACAGACGGACAGACGGACGGACGGACAGACGGACAGACGGACGGACGGACAGACAGACAGGGCTCAATCGACTCGGCTATTGATGCTGATCAAGAATATATATACTTTATAGGGTCGGAAACGATTCCTTCTGGACGTTACACACATCCACTTTCACCACAAATCTAATATACCCCAATACTCATTTTGAGTATCGGGTATAAAAACCGCACATATATAGCACCCACGCTCCAGGAAATGTGGCAGGATCGGACATCTTGGGCACTAGCATCAATATGGCACTATAGCCCCAAAAACGTGCAACCTCCGCAAATATATGGCACCTGCACTTATATAGAACCCTTCCTTATATAGCACTTGCATGTATATTGAACCACCGCACCTATATTGCACCCACGCTCCAGGAAATTTATCAGGATCGCTTCTTTTGGGCATATGCACCAATATGGCACTATAGCCGCAAAAAAAGTTGAACCCCGCAACTATATGTTACCTGCACTTATATAGAACCCTTCCCTATCTAGCACTTGCATGTATATTGAACCACCGCACCTATATTGCACCCACGCTCCAGGAAATGTATCAGGATCGCATATTTAAGCCATATGCAGCAATATGGCAATATAGCCCCAAAAAAAGTTGAACCCCGCAACTATATGGCACCTGCACTTATATAGAATCCTTCCCTATCTAGCTCTTGCATGTACATTGAACCACCGCACCTATATAGGACCCACGCTCCAAGAAATAAGGCAGGATCGGACATCTTGGGCACTAGCATCAATATGACACTATAGCCCCAAAAACGTGCAACCTCCGCAAATATATGGCACCTGCATTTATATCCAACCCTTCCCTATCCAGGACTTGCATGTATATTGAACCACCGCGACTATATGGAACCCACGCTCCAGGAATTGTGGCAGGATTCCATATTTTGGGCATAAGCAACAATATGGCAATATAGTCCCAAAAAAAGTTGATCTCCGCAACTATATGGCACCTGCACTTATATAGAACACTTCCCTATCTAGCACTTGCATGTATATTGAACCACCGCACCTATATTGCACCCACGCTCCAGGAAATGTATCAGGATCGCATATTTTGGGCATATACACCAATATGGCAATATAGCTCCAAAAAAAAGTTGAACCCCGCAACTATATGGCACCTGCACTCATATAGAACCCTTCCCTATCCAGCACTTGCACGTATATTGAACCCCGCAACTATATGGCACCTGCACTTATATAGATCTCTTCCCTATCTAGCACTTGCATGTATATTGAACCACCGCACCTATATTGCACCCACGCTCCAGGAAATGTATCAGGATCGCTTCTTTTGGCCATATGCACCAATATGGCAATATAGCCCCAAAAAAAGTTGAACCCCGCAAATATATGGCACCTGCACTTATATAGAATCCTTCCCTATCTAGCTCTTGCATGTACATTGAACCACCGCACCTATATAGGACCCACGCTCCAAGAAATAAGGCAGGATCGGACATCTTGGGCACTAGCATCAATATGGCACTATAGCCCCAAAAACGTGCAACCTCCGAAAATATATGGCACCTGCACTTATATAGAACCCTTCCCTATCCAGCACTTGCATGTATATTGAACCACCGCGACTATATGGAACCCACGCTCCAGGAATTGTGGCAGGATTCCATATTTTGGGCATAAGCAGCAATATGGCAGTATAGCTCCAAAAAAAAGTTGAACCCCGCAACTATATGGCACCTGCACTTATATAGAACCCTTCCCTATCCAGCACTTGCATGTATATTGAACCACCGCACCTATATTGCACCCACGCTCCAGGAAATGTATCAGGATCGCATATTTTGGTCATATGCACCAATATGGCAATATAGCCCCAAAAAAAGTTGAACTCCGCAACTATATGGCACCTGCACTTATATAGATCCCTTCACTATCCAGCACTTACACGTATATTGAACCACCGCAACTATATAGCACCAACGCTCCAGGAAATGTGTCAGAGCCGCACATCTTGGGCACTATCAACAATATGGCACTATAGCCGCAAAAAAAGTTGAACCCCGCAACTATATGTTACCTGCACTTATATAGGATCCTTCCTTATCTAGCACTTGCATGTATATTGAACCACCGCACCTATATTGCACCCACGCTCCAGGAAATGTATCAGGATCGCATATTTTGGACATATGCACCAATATGGCAATATAGCCCCAAAAAAAGTTTAACCCCTCAAATATATTTCACCTGCACTTATATAGAACCCTTCCCTATCTAGCTCTTGCATGTATATTGAACCACCGCACCTATATAGGACCCACGCTCCAAGAAATGTGGCAGGATCGGACATCTTGGGCACTAGCATCAATATGGCACTATAGCCCCAAAAACGTGGAACCTCCGCAAATATATGGCACCTGCATTTATATAGAACCCTTCCCTATCCAGCACTTGCATGTATATTGAACCACCGCAACTATATGGAACCCACGCTCCAGGAATTGTGGCAGGATTCCATATTTTGGGCATAAGCAACAATATGGCAATATAACCCCAAAAAAAGTTGAACCCCGCAACTATATGGCACCTGCACTTATATAGGTCCCTTCCCTATCCAGCACTTGTACGTATATTGAAAAACCGCACATATATAGCACCCACGCTCCAGGAAATGTGGCAGGATCGGACATCTTGGGCATATGCAGCAATATGGCAATATAGCCCCAAAAAAAGTTGAACCCCGCAACTATATGGCACCTGCACTTATATAGATCCCTTCCCTATCCAGCACTTGCACGTATATTGAACCAATGCAACTATATAGCACCCACGCTCCAGGAAATGTGTCAGAACCGCACATCTTGGGCAGTAGCAACAATATGGCACTATAGCCGCAAAAAAAGTGGAACCCCGCAACTATATGTTACCTGCACTTATATAGAACACTTCCTTATCTAGCACTTGCATGTATATTGAACCACCGCACCTATATTGCACCCACGCTCCAGGAAATGTATCAGGATCGCATATTTTGGACATATGCACCAATATGGCAATATAGCCCCAAAAAAAGTTTAACCCCTCAAATATATTTCACCTGCACTTATATAGAACCCTTCCCTATCTAGCTCTTGCATGTATATTGAACCACCGCACCTATATAGGACCCACGCTCCAAGAAATGTGGCAGGATCGGACATCTTGGGCACTAGCATCAATATGGCACTATAGCCCCAAAAACGTGGAACCTCCGCAAATATATGGCACCTGCACTTATATAGAACCCTTCCCTATCTAGCTCTTGCATGTATATTGAACCACCGCACCTATATAGGACCCACGCTCCAAGAAATGTGGCAGGATCGGACATCTTGGGCGCTAGCATCAATATGGCACTATAGCCCCAAAAAAGTGGAACCTCCGCAAATATATGGCACCTGCATTTATATAGAACCCTTCCCTATCCAGCACTTGCATGTATATTGAACCACCGCAACTATATAGACCCCACGCTCCAGGAATTGTGGCAGGATTCCATAATTTGGGCATAAGCAGCAATATGGCAATATAGCCCCAAAAAAAGTTGAACCCCGCTACTATATGGCACCTGCACTTATATAGATCCCTTCCCTATCAAGCACTTGCACGTATATTGAACTACCGCAACTATATAACTTGGGCACTAGCATCAATATGGCACTATAGAACCAAAAACGTGCAACATCCGCAAATATATGGCACCTGCATTTATACAGAACCCTTCCCTATCCAGCACTTGCATGTATATGGAACCACCGCAACTATATGGAACCCACGCTCCAGGAATTGTGGCAGGATTCCATATTTTGGGCATAAGCAGCAATATGGCAATATAGCCCCAAAAAAAGTTGAACTCCGCAACTATATGGCACCTGCACTTATATAGGTCCCTTCCCTATCCAGCACTTGTACGTATATTGAACCACCGCACCTATATTGCACCCACGCTCCAGGAAATGTATCAGGATCGCATATTTTGGACATATGCACCAATATGGCAATATAGCCCCAAAAAAAGTTTAACCCCTCAAATATATTTCACCTGCACTTATATAGAACCCTTCCTTATCTAGCTCTTGCATGTATATTGAACCACCGCACCTATATAGGACCTACGCTCCAAGAAATGTGGCAGGATCGGACATCTTGGGCACTAGCATCAATATGGCACTATAGCCCCAAAAACGTTGGTACCTCCGCAAATATATGGCACCTGCATTTATATAGAACCCTTCCTTATCTAGCACTTGCATGTATATTGAACCACCGCACCTATATTGCACCCACGCTCCAGGAAATGTATCAGGATCGCATATTTTGGACATATGCACCAATATGGCAATATAGCCCCAAAAAAAGTTTAACCCCTCAAATATATTTCACCTGCACTTATATAGAACCCTTCCTTATCTAGCACTTGCATGTATATTGAACCACCGCACCCACGCTCCAGGAAATGCGGCAGGATCGCACATATTGGGCACCAGCATCAATATGGCACTATAGCCCCAAAAAAAAGTTGAACTCCGCAACTATATGGCACCTGCACTTATATAGGTCCCTTCCCTATCCAGCACTTGTACGTATATTGAACCACCGCAACTATATAGCATCAACGCTCCAGGAAATGTGTCAGAACCGCACATCTTGGGCACCAGCAACAATATGGCACTATAGCCGCAAAAAAGTTGAACCCCGCAACTATATGTTACCTGCACTTATATAGAACCCTTCCCTATCCAGAACTTGCATGTATATGGAACCACCGCAACTATATGGAACCCACGCTCCAGGAATTGTGGCAGGATTCCATATTTTGGGCATAAGCAGCAATATGGAAATATAGCCCCAAAAAAAGTTGAACTCCGCAACTATATGGCACCTGCACTTATATAGGTCCCTTCCCTATCCAGCACTTGTACGTATATTGAACCACCGCATTTATATAGCACCAACGCTCCAGGAAATGTGTCAGAACCGCACATCTTGGGCACTAGCAACAATATGGCACTATAGCCGCAAAAAAGTTGAACCCCGCAACTATATGTTACCTGCACTTATATAGAACCCTTCCCTATCTAGCACTTGCATGTATATTGAACTACCGCACCTATATTGCACCCACGGTCCAGGAAATGTATCAGGATCGCATATTTTGGGCATATGCAGCAATATGGCAATATAGCCCCAAAAAAAGTTGAACCCCGCAACTATATGGCACCTGCACTTATATAGGTCCCTTCCCTATCCAGCACTTGTACGTGTGGCAGGATCGGACATCTTGGGCACTAGCATCAATATGGCACTATAGCCCCAAAAACGTGGAACCTCCGCAAATATATGGCACCTGCATTTATATAGAACCCTTCCCTATCCAGCACTTGCATGTATATGGAACCACCGCATCTATATGGAACCCACGCTCCAGGAATTGTGGCAGGATTCCATATTTTGGGCATATGCAGCAATATGGCAATATAGCCCCAAAAAAAGTTGAACTCCGCAACTATATGGCACCTGCACTTATATAGAACACTTCCCTATCTAACACCGCACCTATATTGCACCCACGCTCCAGGAAATGTATCAGGATCGCATATTTTGGGCATATGCAGCAATATGGCAATATAGCCCCAAAAAAAGTTGAACTCCGCAACTATATGGCACCTGCACTTATATAGAACACTTCCCTATCTAGCACCGCACCTATATTGCACCCACGCTCCAGGAAATGTATCAGGATCGCATATTTTGGGCATATGCAGCAATATGGCAATATAGCCCCAAAAAAAGTTGAACCCCGCAACTATATGGCACCTGCACTTATATAGAACCCTTCCCTATCTAGCTCTTGCATGTATATTGAACCACCGCACCTATATAGGACCCACGCTCCAAGAAATGTGGCAGAATCGGACATCTTGGGCACTAGCATCAATATGGCACTATAGCCCCAAAAACGTGGAACCTCCGCAAATATATGGCACCTGCATTTATATAGAACCCTTCCCTATCCAGCACTTGCATGTATATGGAACCACCGCAACTATATGGAACCCACGCTCCAGGAATTGTGGCAGGATTCCATATTTTGGGCATAAGCAGCAATATGGCAATATAGCCCCAAAAAAAGTTAAACTCCGCAACTATATGGCACCTGCACTTATATAGGTCCCTTCCCTATCCAGCACTTGTACGTATATTGAACCACCGCACCTATATTGCACCCACGCTCCAGGAAATGTATCAGGATCGCATATTTTGGACATATGCACCAATATGGCAATATAGCCCCAAAAAAAGTTTAACCCCTCAAATATATTTCACCTGCACTTATATAGAACCCTTCCTTATCTAGCTCTTGCATGTATATTGAACCACCGCACCTATATAGGACCTACGCTCCAAGAAATGTGGCAGGATCGGACATCTTGGGCACTAGCATCAATATGGCACTATAGCCCCAAAAACGTGGAACCTCCGCAACTATATGGCACCTGCACTTATATAGGTCCCTTCCCTATCCAGCACTTGTACGTATATTGAACCACCGCAACTATATAGCATCAACGCTCCAGGAAATGTGTCAGAACCGCACATCTTGGGCACTAGCAACAATATGGCACTATAGCCGCAAAAAAAGTTGAACTCCGCAACTATATGGCACCTGCACTTATATAGGTCCCTTCCCTATCCAGCACTTGTACGTATATTGAACCACCGCAACTATATAGCATCAACGCTCCAGGAAATGTGGCAGGATTGGACATCTTGGGCACTAGCATCAATATGGCACTATAGCACCAAAAACGTGCAACATCCGCAAATATATGGCACCTGCATTTATACAGAACCCTTCCCTATCCAGCACTTGCATGTATATTGAACCACCGCAACTATATAGTCCCCCGGCTCCAGGAATTGTGGCAGGATTCCATAATTTGGGCATAAGCAGCAATATGGCAATATAGCCCCAAAAAAAGTTGAACCCCGCTACTATATGGCACCTGCACTTATATAGATCCCTTCCCTATCAAGCACTTGCACGTATATTGAACTACCGCAACTATATAACTTGGGCACTAGCATCAATATGGCACTATAGCCCCAAAAACGTGCAACATCCGCAAATATATGGCACCTGCATTTATACAGAACCCTTCCCTATCCAGCACTTGCATGTATATGGAACCACCGCAACTATATGGAACCCACGCTCCAGGAATTGTGGCAGGATTCCATATTTTGGGCATAAGCAGCAATATGGCAATATAGCCCCAAAAAAAGTTGAACTCCGCAACTATATGGCACCTGCACTTATATAGGTCCCTTCCCTATCCAGCACTTGTACGTATATTGAACCACCGCAACTATATAGCATCAACGCTCCAGGAAATGTGGCAGGATTGGACATCTTGGGCACTAGCATCAATATGGCACCATAGCACCAAAAACGTGCAACATCCGCAAATATATGGCACCTGCATTTATATAGAACCCTTCCCTATCCAGCACTTGCATGTATATGGAACCACCGCAACTATATGGAACCCACGCTCCAGGAATTGTGGCAGGATTCCATATTTTGGGCATAAGCAGCAATATGGCAATATAGCCCCAAAAAAAGTTGAACTCCGCAACTATATGGCACCTGCACTTATATAGAACACTTCCCTATCTAGCTCTTTCATGTATATTGAACCACCGCACCTATATAGGACCTACGCTCCAAGAAATGTGGCAGGATCGGACATCTTGGGCACTAGCATCAATATGGCACTATAGCCCCAAAAACGTGGAACCTCCGCAAATATATGGCACCTGCATTTATATAGAACCCTTCCTTATCTAGCACTTGCATGTATATTGAACCACCGCACCTATATTGCACCCACGCTCCAGGAAATGTATCAGGATCGCAAATTTTGGACATATGCACCAATATGGCAATATAGCCCCAAAAAAAGTTTAACCCCTCAAATATATTTCACCTGCACTTATATAGAACCCTTCCTTATCTACCACTTGCATGTATATTGAACCACCGCACCTATATTGCACCCACGCTCCAGGAAATGCGGCAGGATCGCACATATTGGGCACCAGCATCAATATGGCACTATAGCCCCAAAAAAAAGTTGAACTCCGCAACTATATGGCACCTGCACTTATATAGGTCCCTTCCCTATCCAGCACTTGTACGTATATTGAACCACCGCAACTATATAGCATCAACGCTCCAGGAAATGTGTCAGAACCGCACATCTTGGGCACTAGCAACAATATGGCACTATAGCCGCAAAAAAAGTTGAACCCCGCAACTATATGTTACCTACACTTATATAGAACCCTTCCTTATCTAGCACTTGCATGTATATTGAACCACCGCACCTATATTGCACCCACGCTCCAGGAAATGTATCAGGATCGCATATTTTGGACATATGCACCAATATGGCAATATAGCCCCAAAAAAAGTTTAACCCCTCAAATATATTTCACCTGCACTTATATAGAACCCTTCCCTATCTAGCTCTTGCATGTATATTGAACCACCGCACCTATATAGGACCTACGCTCCAAGAAATGTGGCAGGATCGGACATCTTGGGCACTAGCATCAATATGGCACTATAGCCCCAAAAACGTGGAACCTCCGCAAATATATGGCACCTGCATTTATATAGAACCCTTCCCTATCCAGCACTTGCATGTATATTGAACCACCGCAACTATATAGAACCCACGCTCCGGGAATTGTGGCAGGATTCCATATTTTGGGCATAAGCAGCAATATGGCAATATAGCCCCAAAAAAAGTTGAACCCCGCAACTATATGGCACCTGCACTTATATAGATCCCTTCCCTATCCAGCACTTGCACTTGTATATTGAACTACCGCAACTATATAGCACCCACGCTCCAGGAAATGTGGCAGGATTGGACATCTTGGGCACTAGCATCAATATGGCACTATAGCCCCAAAAACGTGCAACATCCGCAAATATATGGCACCTGCATTTCTATAGAACCCTTCCCTATCCAGAACTTGCATGTATATGGAACCACCGCAACTATATGGAACCCACGCTCCAGGAATTGTGGCAGGATTCCATATTTTGGGCATAAGCAGCAATATGGAAATATAGCCCCAAAAAAAGTTGAACTCCGCAACTATATGGCACCTGCACTTATATAGAACACTTCCCTATCTAGCTCTTTCATGTATATTGAACCACCGCACCTATATAGGACCTACGCTCCAAGAAATGTGGCAGGATCGGACATCTTGGGCACTAGCATCAATATGGCACTATAGCCCCAAAAACGTGGAACCTCCGCAAATATATGGCACCTGCATTTATATAGAACCCTTCCTTATCTAGCACTTGCATGTATATTGAACCACCGCACCTATATTGCACCCACGCTCCAGGAAATGTATCAGGATCGCAAATTTTGGACATATGCACCAATATGGCAATATAGCCCCAAAAAAAGTTTAACCCCTCAAATATATTTCACCTGCACTTATATAGAACCCTTCCTTATCTACCACTTGCATGTATATTGAACCACCGCACCTATATTGCACCCACGCTCCAGGAAATGCGGCAGGATCGCACATATTGGGCACCAGCATCAATATGGCACTATAGCCCCAAAAAAAAGTTGAACTCCGCAACTATATGGCACCTGCACTTATATAGGTCCCTTCCCTATCCAGCACTTGTACGTATATTGAACCACCGCAACTATATAGCATCAACGCTCCAGGAAATGTGTCAGAACCGCACATCTTGGGCACTAGCAACAATATGGCACTATAGCCGCAAAAAAAGTTGAACCCCGCAACTATATGTTACCTACACTTATATAGAACCCTTCCTTATCTAGCACTTGCATGTATATTGAACCACCGCACCTATATTGCACCCACGCTCCAGGAAATGTATCAGGATCGCATATTTTGGACATATGCACCAATATGGCAATATAGCCCCAAAAAAAGTTTAACCCCTAAAATATATTTCACCTGCACTTATATAGAACCCTTCCCTATCTAGCTCTTGCATGTATATTGAACCACCGCACCTATATAGGACCTACGCTCCAAGAAATGTGGCAGGATCGGACATCTTGGGCACTAGCATCAATATGGCACTATAGCCCCAAAAACGTGGAACCTCCGCAAATATATGGCACCTGCATTTATATAGAACCCTTCCCTATCCAGCACTTGCATGTATATTGAACCACCGCAACTATATAGAACCCACGCTCCGGGAATTGTGGCAGGATTCCATATTTTGGGCATAAGCAGCAATATGGCAATATAGCCCCAAAAAAAGTTGAACCCCGCAACTATATGGCACCTGCACTTATATAGATCCCTTCCCTATCCAGCACTTGCACTTGTATATTGAACTACCGCAACTATATAGCACCCACGCTCCAGGAAATGTGGCAGGATTGGACATCTTGGGCACTAGCATCAATATGGCACTATAGCCCCAAAAACGTGCAACATCCGCAAATATATGGCACCTGCATTTCTATAGAACCCTTCCCTATCCAGAACTTGCATGTATATGGAACCACCGCAACTATATGGAACCCACGCTCCAGGAATTGTGGCAGGATTCCATATTTTGGGCATAAGCAGCAATATGGAAATATAGCCCCAAAAAAAGTTGAACTCCGCAACTATATGGCACCTGCACTTATATAGGTCCCTTCCCTATCCAGCACTTGTACGTATATTGAACCACCGCAACTATATAGCATCAACGCTCCAGGAAATGTGTCAGAACCGCACATCTTGGGCACTAGCAACAATATGGCACTATAGCCGCAAAAAAAGTTGAACCCCGCAACTATATGTTACCTGCACTTATATAGAACCCTTCCTTATCTAGCACTTGCATGTATATTGAACCACCGCACCTATATTGCACCCACGCTCCAGGAAATGTATCAGGATCGCATATTTTGGACATGTGCACCAATATGGCAATATAGCCCCAAAAAAAGTTTAACCCCTCAAATATATTTCACCTGCACTTATATAGAACACTTCCTTATCTAGCACTTGCATGTATATTGAACCACCGCACCTATATTGCACCCACGCTCCAGGAAATGTGGCAGGATCGCACATATTGGGCACCAGCATCAATATGGCACTATAGCCCCAAAAAAAAGTTGAACTCCGCAACTATATGGCACCTGCACTTATATAGGTCCCTTCCCTATCCAGCACTTGTACGTATATTGAACCACCGCAACTATATAGCATCAACGCTCCAGGAAATGTGTCAGAACCGCACATCTTGGGCACTAGCAACAATATGGCACTATAGCCGCAAAAAAGTTGAACCCCGCAACTATATGTTACCTGCAATTATATAGAACCCTTCCCTATCCAGAACTTGCATGTATATGGAACCACCGCAACTATATGGAACCCACGCTCCAGGAATTGTGGCAGGATTCCATATTTTGGGCATAAGCAGCAATATGGAAATATAGCCCCAAAAAAAGTTGAACTCCGCAACTATATGGCACCTGCACTTATATAGATCCCTTCCCTATCCAGCACTTGTACGTGTGGCAGGATCGGACATCTTGGGCACTAGCATCAATATGGCACTATAGCCCCAAAAACGTGGAACCTCCGCAAATATATGGCACCTGCATTTATATAGAACCCTTCCCTATCCAGCACTTGCATGTATATGGAACCACCGCAACTATATGGAACCCACGCTCCAGGAATTGTGGCAGGATTCCATATTTTGGGCATAAGCAGCAATATGGCAATATAGCCCCAAAAAAAGTTGAACTCCGCAACTATATGGCACCTGCACTTATATAGGTCCCTTCCCTATCCAGCACTTGTACGTGTGGCAGGATCGGACATCTTGGGCACTAGCAACAATATGGCACTATAGCCGCAAAAAAGTTGAACCCCGCAACTAAATGTTACCTGCACTTATATTGAACCCTTCCCTATCTAGCACTTGCATGTATATTGAACTACCGCACCTATATTGCACCCACGCTCCAGGAAATGTATCAGGATCGCATATTTTGGGCATATGCAGCAATATGGCACTATAGCCCCAAAAAAAGTTGAACCCCGCAACTATATGGCACCTGCACTTATATAGGTCCCTTCCCTATCCAGCACTTGTACGTGTGGCAGGATCGGACATCTTGGGCACTAGCATCAATATGGCACTATAGCCCCAAAAACGTGGAACCTCCGCAAATATATGGCACCTGCATTTATATAGAACCCTTCCCTATCCAGCACTTGCATGTATATGGAACCACCGCAACTATATGGAACCCACGCTCCAGGAATTGTGGCAGGATTCCATATTTTGGGCATAAGCAGCAATATGGCAATATAGCCCCAAAAAAAGTTGAACTCCGCAACTATATGGCACCTGCACTTATATAGAACACTTCCCTATCTAGCACCGCACCTATATTGCACCCACGCTCCAGGAAATGTATCAGGATCGCATATTTTGGGCATATGCAGCAATATGGCAATATAGCCCCAAAAAAAGTTGAACTCCGCAACTATATGGCACCTGCACTTATATAGAACACTTCCCTATCTAGCACCGCACCTATATTGCACCCACGCTCCAGGAAATGTATCAGGATCGCATATTTTGGGCATATGCAGCAATATGGCAATATAGCCCCAAAAAAAGTTGAACCCCGCAACTATATGGCACCTGCACTTATATAGATCCCTTCCCTATCCAGCACTTGCACGTATATTGAACCACCCCAACTATATAGCACCCACGCTCCAGGAAATGTGTCAGAACCGCACATCTTGGGCACTAGCAACAATATGGCACTATAGCCGCAAAAAAGTTGAACCCCGCAACTATATGTTACCTGCACTTATATAGAACCCTTCCCTATCTAGCACTTGCATGTATATTGAACTACCGCACCTATATTGCACCCACACTCCAGGAAATGTATCAGGATCGCATATTTTGGGCATATGCAGCAATATGGCAATATAGCCCCAAAAAACGTTGAACCCCGCAACTATATGGCACCTGCACTTATATAGGTCCCTTCCCTATCCAGCACTTGTACGTGTGGCAGGATCGGACATCTTGGGCACTAGCATCAATATGGCACTATAGCCCCAAAAACGTGGAACCTCCGCAAATATATGGCACCTGCATTTATATAGAACCCTTCCCTATCCAGCACTTGCATGTATATGGAACCACCGCAACTATATGGAACCCACGCTCCAGGAATTGTGGCAGGATTCCATATTTTGGGCATAAGCAGCAATATGGCAATATAGCCCCAAAAAAAGTTGAACTCCGCAACTATATGGCACCTGCACTTATATAGAACACTTCCCTATCTAGCACCGCACCTATATTGCACCCACGCTCCAGGAAATGTATCAGGATCGCATATTTTGGGCATATGCACCAATATGGCAATATAGCCCCAAAAAAAGTTGAACTCCGCAACTATATGGCACCTGCACTTATATAGAACACTTCCCTATCTAGCACCGCACCTATATTGCACCCACGCTCCAGGAAATGTATCAGCATCGCATATTTTGGCATATGCAGCAATATGGCAATATAGCCCCAAAAAAAGTTGAACCCCGCAACTATATGGCACCTGCACTTATATAGATCCCTTCCCTATCCAGCACTTGCACGTATATTGAACCACCGCAACTATATAGCACCCACGCTCCAGGAAATGTGTCAGAACCGCACATCTTGGGCACTAGCAACAATATGGCACTATAGCCGCAAAAAAAGTTGAACCGCGCAACTATATGTTACCTGCACTTATATAGAACCCTTCCTTATCTAGCACTTGCATGTATATTGAACCACCGCACCTATATTGCACCCACGCTCCAGGAAATGTATCAGGATCGCATATTTTGGACATATGCACCAATATGGCAATATAGCCCCAACAAAAGTTTAACCCCTCAAATATATTTCACCTGCACTTATATAGAACCCTTCCCTATCTAGCTCATGCATGTATATTGAACCACCGCACCTATATAGGACCCACGCTCCAAGAAATGTGGCAGGATCGGACATCTTGGGCACTAGCATCAATATGGCACTATAGCCCCAAAAACGTGGAACCTCCGCAAATATATGGCACCTGCATTTATATAGAACCCTTCCCTATCCAGCACTTGCATGTATATTAAACCACCGCAACTATATGGAACCCACGCTCCAGGAATTGTGGCAGGATTCCATATTTTGGGCATAAGCAGCAATATGGCAATATAGCCCCAAAAAAAGTTGAACCCCGCAACTATATGGCACCTGCACTTATATAGATCCCTTCCCTATCCAGCACTTGCACGTATATTGAACCACCGCAACTATATAGCACCCACGCTCCAGGAAATGTGGCAGGATTGGACATCTTGGGCACTAGCATCAATATGGCACTATAGCACCAAAAACGTGCAACATCCGCAAATATATGGCACCTGCATTTATATAGAACCCTTCCCTATCCAGCACTTGCATGTATATGGAACCACCGCAACTATATGGAACCCACGCTCCAGGAATTGTGGCAGGATTCCATATTTTGGGCATAAGCAGCAATATGGCAATATAGCCCCAAAAAAAGTTGAACTCCGCAACTATATGGCACCTGCACTTATATAGAACACTTCCCTATCTAGCACTTGCATGTATATTGAACCACCGCACCTATATTGCACCCACGCTCCAGGAAATTTATCAGGATCGCCTTTTTTTTTGGCATATGCACCAATATGGTAATATAGCCCCAAAAAAAGTTGAACCCCGCAACTATATGGCACCTGCACTTATATAGGTCCCTTCCCTATCCAGCACTTGCATGTATATTGAAAAACCGCACATATATAGCATCAACGCTCCAGGAAATGTGTCAGAACCGCACATCTTGGGCACTAGCAACAATATGGCACTATAGCCGCAAAAAAAGTTGAACCCCGCAACTATATGTTACCTACACTTATATAGAACCCTTCCTTATCTAGCACTTGCATGTATATTGAACCACCGCACCTATATTGCACCCACGCTCCAGGAAATGTATCAGGATCGCATATTTTGGACATATGCACCAATATGGCAATATAGCCCCAAAAAAAGTTTAACCCCTCAAATATATTTCACCTGCACTTATATAGAACCCTTCCCTATCTAGCTCTTGCATGTATATTGAACCACCGCACCTATATAGGACCTACGCTCCAAGAAATGTGGCAGGATCGGACATCTTGGGCACTAGCATCAATATGGCACTATAGCCCCAAAAACGTGGAACCTCCGCAAATATATGGCACCTGCATTTATATAGAACCCTTCCCTATCCAGCACTTGCATGTATATTGAACCACCGCAACTATATAGAACCCACGCTCCGGGAATTGTGGCAGGATTCCATATTTTGGGCATAAGCAGCAATATGGCAATATAGCCCCAAAAAAAGTTGAACCCCGCAACTATATGGCACCTGCACTTATATAGATCCCTTCCCTATCCAGCACTTGCACTTGTATATTGAACTACCGCAACTATATAGCACCCACGCTCCAGGAAATGTGGCAGGATTGGACATCTTGGGCACTAGCATCAATATGGCACTATAGCCCCAAAAACGTGCAACATCCGCAAATATATGGCACCTGCATTTCTATAGAACCCTTCCCTATCCAGAACTTGCATGTATATGGAACCACCGCAACTATATGGAACCCACGCTCCAGGAATTGTGGCAGGATTCCATATTTTGGGCATAAGCAGCAATATGGAAATATAGCCCCAAAAAAAGTTGAACTCCGCAACTATATGGCACCTGCACTTATATAGGTCCCTTCCCTATCCAGCACTTGTACGTATATTGAACCACCGCAACTATATAGCATCAACGCTCCAGGAAATGTGTCAGAACCGCACATCTTGGGCACTAGCAACAATATGGCACTATAGCCGCAAAAAAAGTTGAACCCCGCAACTATATGTTACCTGCACTTATATAGAACCCTTCCTTATCTAGCACTTGCATGTATATTGAACCACCGCACCTATATTGCACCCACGCTCCAGGAAATGTATCAGGATCGCATATTTTGGACATGTGCACCAATATGGCAATATAGCCCCAAAAAAAGTTTAACGCCTCAAATATATTTCACCTGCACTTATATAGAACACTTCCTTATCTAGCACTTGCATGTATATTGAACCACCGCACCTATATTGCACCCACGCTCCAGGAAATGTGGCAGGATCGCACATATTGGGCACCAGCATCAATATGGCACTATAGCCCCAAAAAAAAGTTGAACTCCGCAACTATATGGCACCTGCACTTATATAGGTCCCTTCCCTATCCAGCACTTGTACGTATATTGAACCACCGCAACTATATAGCATCAACGCTCCAGGAAATGTGTCAGAACCGCACATCTTGGGCACTAGCAACAATATGGCACTATAGCCGCAAAAAAGTTGAACCCCGCAACTATATGTTACCTGCAATTATATAGAACCCTTCCCTATCCAGAACTTGCATGTATATGGAACCACCGCAACTATATGGAACCCACGCTCCAGGAATTGTGGCAGGATTCCATATTTTGGGCATAAGCAGCAATATGGAAATATAGCCCCAAAAAAAGTTGAACTCCGCAACTATATGGCACCTGCACTTATATAGATCCCTTCCCTATCCAGCACTTGTACGTGTGGCAGGATCGGACATCTTGGGCACTAGCATCAATATGGCACTATAGCCCCAAAAACGTGGAACCTCCGCAAATATATGGCACCTGCATTTATATAGAACCCTTCCCTATCCAGCACTTGCATGTATATGGAACCACCGCAACTATATGGAACCCACGCTCCAGGAATTGTGGCAGGATTCCATATTTTGGGCATAAGCAGCAATATGGCAATATAGCCCCAAAAAAAGTTGAACTCCGCAACTATATGGCACCTGCACTTATATAGGTCCCTTCCCTATCCAGCACTTGTACGTGTGGCAGGATCGGACATCTTGGGCACTAGCAACAATATGGCACTATAGCCGCAAAAAAGTTGAACCCCGCAACTATATGTTACCTGCACTTATATAGAACCCTTCCCTATCCAGAACTTGCATGTATATGGAACCACCGCAACTATATGGAACCCACGCTCCAGGAATTGTGGCAGGATTCCATATTTTGGGCATAAGCAGCAATATGGCAATATAGCCCCAAAAAAAGTTGAACTCCGCAACTATATGGCACCTGCACTTATATAGAACACTTCCCTATCTAGCACCGCACCTATATTGCACCCACGCTCCAGGAAATGTATCAGGATCGCATATTTTGGTCATATGCACCAATATGGCAATATAGCCCCAAAAAAAGTTGAACTCCGCAACTATATGGCACCTGCACTTATATAGAACACTTCCCTATCTAGCACCGCACCTATATTGCACCCACGCTCCAGGAAATGTATCAGGATCGCATATTTTGGGCATATGCAGCAATATGGCAATATAGCCCCAAAAAAAGTTGAACTCCGCAACTATATGGCACCTGCACTTATATAGGTCCCTTCCCTATCCAGCACTTGTACGTATATTGAACCACCGCAACTATATAGCACCAACGCTCCAGGAAATGTGTCAGAACCGCACATCTTGGGCACTAGCAACAATATGGCACTATAGCCGCAAAAAAGTTGAACCCCGCAACTAAATGTTACCTGCACTTATATTGAACCCTTCCCTATCTAGCACTTGCATGTATATTGAACTACCGCACCTATATTGCACCCACGCTCCAGGAAATGTATCAGGATCGCATATTTTGGGCATATGCAGCAATATGGCACTATAGCCCCAAAAAAAGTTGAACCCCGAAACTATATGGCACCTGCACTTATATAGGTCCCTTCCCTATCCAGCACTTGTACGTGTGGCAGGATCGGACATCTTGGGCACTAGCATCAATATGGCACTATAGCCCCAAAAACGTGGAACCTCCGCAAATATATGGCACCTGCATTTATATAGAACCCTTCCCTATCCAGCACTTGCATGTATATGGAACCACCGCAACTATATGGAACCCACGCTCCAGGAATTGTGGCAGGATTCCATATTTTGGGCATAAGCAGCAATATGGCAATATAGCCCCAAAAAAAGTTGAACTCCGCAACTATATGGCACCTGCACTTATATAGAACACTTCCCTATCTAGCACCGCACCTATATTGCACCCACGCTCCAGGAAATGTATCAGGATCGCATATTTTGGGCATATGCAGCAATATGGCAATATAGCCCCAAAAAAAGTTGAACTCCGCAACTATATGGCACCTGCACTTATATAGAACACTTCCCTATCTAGCACCGCACCTATATTGCACCCACGCTCCAGGAAATGTATCAGGATCGCATATTTTGGGCATATGCAGCAATATGGCAATATAGCCCCAAAAAAAGTTGAACCCCGCAACTATATGGCACCTGCACTTATATAGATCCCTTCCCTATCCAGCACTTGCACGTATATTGAACCACCCCAACTATATAGCACCCACGCTCCAGGAAATGTGTCAGAACCGCACATCTTGGGCACTAGCAACAATATGGCACTATAGCCGCAAAAAAGTTGAACCCCGCAACTATATGTTACCTGCACTTATATAGAACCCTTCCCTATCTAGCACTTGCATGTATATTGAACTACCGCACCTATATTGCACCCACACTCCAGGAAATGTATCAGGATCGCATATTTTGGGCATATGCAGCAATATGGCAATATAGCCCCAAAAAACGTTGAACCCCGCAACTATATGGCACCTGCACTTATATAGGTCCCTTCCCTATCCAGCACTTGTACGTGTGGCAGGATCGGACATCTTGGGCACTAGCATCAATATGGCACTATAGCCCCAAAAACGTGGAACCTCCGCAAATATATGGCACCTGCATTTATATAGAACCCTTCCCTATCCAGCACTTGCATGTATATGGAACCACCGCAACTATATGGAACCCACGCTCCAGGAATTGTGGCAGGATTCCATATTTTGGGCATAAGCAGCAATATGGCAATATAGCCCCAAAAAAAGTTGAACTCCGCAACTATATGGCACCTGCACTTATATAGAACACTTCCCTATCTAGCACCGCACCTATATTGCACCCACGCTCCAGGAAATGTATCAGGATCGCATATTTTGGGCATATGCACCAATATGGCAATATAGCCCCAAAAAAAGTTGAACTCCGCAACTATATGGCACCTGCACTTATATAGAACACTTCCCTATCTAGCACCGCACCTATATTGCACCCACGCTCCAGGAAATGTATCAGCATCGCATATTTTGGCATATGCAGCAATATGGCAATATAGCCCCAAAAAAAGTTGAACCCCGCAACTATATGGCACCTGCACTTATATAGATCCCTTCCCTATCCAGCACTTGCACGTATATTGAACCACCGCAACTATATAGCACCCACGCTCCAGGAAATGTGTCAGAACCGCACATCTTGGGCACTAGCAACAATATGGCACTATAGCCGCAAAAAAAGTTGAACCGCGCAACTATATGTTACCTGCACTTATATAGAACCCTTCCTTATCTAGCACTTGCATGTATATTGAACCACCGCACCTATATTGCACCCACGCTCCAGGAAATGTATCAGGATCGCATATTTTGGACATATGCACCAATATGGCAATATAGCCCCAACAAAAGTTTAACCCCTCAAATATATTTCACCTGCACTTATATAGAACCCTTCCCTATCTAGCTCATGCATGTATATTGAACCACCGCACCTATATAGGACCCACGCTCCAAGAAATGTGGCAGGATCGGACATCTTGGGCACTAGCATCAATATGGCACTATAGCCCCAAAAACGTGGAACCTCCGCAAATATATGGCACCTGCATTTATATAGAACCCTTCCCTATCCAGCACTTGCATGTATATTAAACCACCGCAACTATATGGAACCCACGCTCCAGGAATTGTGGCAGGATTCCATATTTTGGGCATAAGCAGCAATATGGCAATATAGCCCCAAAAAAAGTTGAACCCCGCAACTATATGGCACCTGCACTTATATAGATCCCTTCCCTATCCAGCACTTGCACGTATATTGAACCACCGCAACTATATAGCACCCACGCTCCAGGAAATGTGGCAGGATTGGACATCTTGGGCACTAGCATCAATATGGCACTATAGCACCAAAAACGTGCAACATCCGCAAATATATGGCACCTGCATTTATATAGAACCCTTCCCTATCCAGCACTTGCATGTATATGGAACCACCGCAACTATATGGAACCCACGCTCCAGGAATTGTGGCAGGATTCCATATTTTGGGCATAAGCAGCAATATGGCAATATAGCCCCAAAAAAAGTTGAACTCCGCAACTATATGGCACCTGCACTTATATAGAACACTTCCCTATCTAGCACTTGCATGTATATTGAACCACCGCACCTATATTGCACCCACGCTCCAGGAAATTTATCAGGATCGCCTTTTTTTTTGGCATATGCACCAATATGGTAATATAGCCCCAAAAAAAGTTGAACCCCGCAACTATATGGCACCTGCACTTATATAGGTCCCTTCCCTATCCAGCACTTGCATGTATATTGAAAAACCGCACATATATAGCACCCACGCTCCAAGAAATGTGGCAGGATCGGACATCTTGGGCACTAGCATCAATATGGCACTATAACCCCAAAAACGTGCAACCTCCGCAAATATATGGCACCTGCATTTATATCGAACCCTTCCCTATCCAGCACTTGCATGTATATTGAACCACCGCAACTATATGGAACCCACGCTCCAGGAATTGTGGCAGGCTTCCATATTTTCGGCATAAGCAGAAATATGGCAATATAGCCCCAAAAAAAGTTGAACCCCGCAACTATATGGCACCTGCACTTATATAGATCCCTTCCCTATCCAGCACTTGCACGTATATTGAACCACCGCACCTGTATAGCACCCACGCTCCAGGAAATGTGGCAGGATCACACATCTTGGGCACTCGCATCAATATGGCAATATAGCCCCAATAACGTGCAACCTTCGCAAATATATAGCACCTGCACTTATATAGAACCCTTCCCTATCCAGCACTTGCACGTATATTGAAACACCGCACATATATAGCACCCACGCTCCAGGAAATGTGGCAGGATTGGACATCTTGGGCACTAGCATCAATATGGCAATATAGGCCCAAAAACGTGCAACATCCGCAAATATATGACACCTGCATTTATATAGAATCCTTCCCTATCCAGCACTTGCATGTATATGGAACCACCGCAACTATATGGAACCCACGCTCCAGGAATTGTAGCAGGATTCCATATTTTGGGCATAAGCAGCAATATGGCAATATAGCCCCAAAAAAAGTTGAACTCCGCAACTATATGGCACCTGCACTTATATAGAACACTTCCCTATCTAGCACTTGCATGTATATTGAACCACCGCACCTATATTGCAAACACGCTCCAGGAAATTTATCAGGATCGCATATTTTGGGCAAATGCACCACTATGGCAATATAGCCCCAAAAAAAGTTGAACCCCGCAACTATATGGCACCTGCACTTATATAGAACCCTTCCCTTTCCAGCACTAGCATGTATATTGAACCACCGCAACTATATGAAACCACCGCTCCAGGAATTGTGGCTGGATCCCATATTTTGGGCATAAACAGCAATATGGCAATATAGCCCCAAAAAAAGTTGACCTCCGCAACTATATGGCACCTGCACTTATATAGAACACTTCCCTATCTAGCACTTGCATGTATATTGAACCACCGCACCTATATTGCACCCACGCTCCAGGAAATTGTAACAGATAACGAAGCAGGAGGCTAGGATCTGAAACGGTAGACGAGCAGATGGAGGGTATGATCGAGATCCATGCACGCGTTGCTGCCGGTCTCATGGTTAGTCGGGTAGAGTGGGGGTGGGGTAGGGAGAGATCGCGTCACGGGCTCGAGCATTAGGAGCAAAAGTAATAATAAAAATAAGTTTCGCGTGCGGTTCAAGGTTCAGACGGAAGAAATTTACAGCGCAATGACAGTCTAGGGAGATGAGTCAGCGGAACGAATTCGAGCGGGAGTTGCTTGCGGTGTCATTGCAACTCGGTATGCCCACCCTTCCTTGATCGCACCAGTCCAAATATGCTGAGTAATGGGTAACGATCCCTAAATTAAACGCTCTACTTCGCTAGGTTACGTCATCTCGGCGCCACATGATCCTTTAATAACGGCAACAATTAACGGGAATTCATTACAAACAGTTTATTCATTAACTTTCCTACAAGCTCTCATGGCTGCTAACAGGGTAAATCTATATGTATAAAGGCTATTAAAGTAATAAGGATAATATGTTCAAATAAGCTGCAATTAAGATTAATTGGTAAAACGAAGTACAATCCTTTTGTTGGATCGTTGCGGCTTAACCCTCCGATCTGTTTTATTTTGTTTTATGTTCTGAATTTTACAATTGTGTTTTGGGCTTTTGTAAGCCAAAAGCCGCGGAGCTGCGCTGCCAGTGTTGCCGGCAGCGGAGCGGCAGAACTATGTGTTCTTATCTCTTATATGTTAGTATGTATATGTGTGAATATGCTCAGCGCTGTTGGCAGCGAGAGCGCGAGGGAAGATATATGTGTGTATGCATGTATATTAGAGCCGTCAAGTCATGGGAACATGCTGACGCTGCACTTGGGTCGCTCGAGGCATTCTTGAGTGAATCGTAATACGATCACCCAGAATGTCTGGGACTTTATTGTTACGTAAACACTGAAACAAAGTGTTACAGTGTGTATTCTTTAAGTACCGTCGGTACAATGGGTATTCGAAATAATGAATACTTTACTTTACTTTAATATGAGCATACTACATCTCCCTCCTTTTGAAAAATAACGTAATCTAATGAAGTTATTTTATTTTTAGCTTTTACTATATATGTATACGAGTTATGTATTCTTAAAAAGACAATTTATATATATATATTTTATTTTCTTTTTAGTCAATTATTAGAGTATTGAACTTTAATTAATATTGATCAAATTTAAAAGTTATTTGAATATAAATGCAGAATAGTATATTTTTATGGTTTATATTTATGTATGGCCATACTAAAAAATGATTAATAATTGCAAATCTTTAACGTATCCTTATGTACTTTCTGAGTTTTGTTTTTATTACCGGAGATTATGACGTTATCTCTTTCTCCGATACTTTCTACTCTATATGGTCCTATATATTTAAAATCTAGCTTATGTCCTGTTTCATTTTTCAATAAAACTTTATCTCCTACAGCTAAATTTAAATCTTTTAACTTTAAGTCAGATAGCTGTTTATTTTTATACCCGATACTCAAAATGAGTATTGGGGTATATTAGATTTGTGGTAAAAGTGGATGTGTGTAACGTCCAGAAGGAATCGTTTCCGACCCCATAAAGTATATATATTCTTGATCAGCATCAATAGCCGAGTCGATTGAGCCATGTCTGTCTGTCCGTCTGTCCGTCCGTCCGTCTGTCCGTCTGTCCGTCTGTCCGTCTGTCCGTCCCCTTCAGCGCCTAATGCTCAAAGACTATAAGAGCTAGAGCAACGATGTTTTGGATCCAGACTTCTGTGATATGTCACTGCTCCAAAAATATTTCAAAACTTTGCCCCGCCCACTTCCGCCCCCACAAAGGGCGAAAATCTGTGGCATCCACAATTTCGACGATACGAGAAAACTAAAAACGCAGAATCGTAGAAGATGACTATATCTTCTAGAGTGCAAAATCTGAACCAGATCGTATAATTATTACAGCCAGAATCACGAAAACAATTTCACTCTTTCTCGCTCTGTCTCACTCTAACACACAGGTTTCATGGTCGGTTTTGCCAATTGTAAAATGTGAGTTCAAGGATCTCAGAACCTATAAAAGCCAGAGCAACCAAATTTGGTATCCACACTCCTTTGATATCGGACCTTGACCGTTTCCTGTTCAAATTTCGCCACACCCCCTTCCGCCCCCGCAAAGGACGAAAATCTGAGGCAACCACAAATCTCAGAGACTATTAAGGCTAGAGTAACCAAATTTGGTGCACACACTCCTTTAAGATGTCACTATAAAACGTATATCTCAGAATTTCGCCCCACCCCCATCCGCCCCCACAAAGGACGAAAATCTGTTGCATCCACAATATTGCAGATTTGAGAAAACTAAAAACGCAGAATCATAGATAATGACCATATCTATTAGATTGCTGAATCTGGATCAGATCAGATCATTTTTATAGCCAAAAGGAACAAATCAATTTGCAGTGGCTACGCAGCGCCCGACGTCACGCTCAGACTGATTTTCTGTCTCTCTCGCACGCACTCTTTGTCGTGTCGTTTAATATTAGCGGCGTCTGCCGGAGGAGAGCCATACTGACTTAGTATCGGGTATAACCGTAGAGTTGCGGTGTCCGCAGCAACTCACAACGTTCCCCCTCGTTAATTTTATGCTCCTCGAGCATAATCCTTGCTCGTTTATATGCTATTTCTAATCTATATTTACTCTCTTTAGAGTAATCATCTATGTTATATAGAGGTGCTATTCTATCTATAGTATTAAATTGAACTGGTAAGTTTGAAGTCTTACCGAAAACTAGCTCATATGGACAATAATCATGTGCCATAGAGGGGGTTGTATTAAAACAATATACGAAGTATTGCAGCCATACATCCCAATCTGATTTGTCAGCTGAGATGTATGAGCGTATGAACTCGTTAAATGTTCTGTGGCTTCGCTCCACGGTTCCTACAGTCTGGTGATGATGTGCAGTAGAAGTTATGTTTTTGATGTTTAGGTTTTTACATAAGTCTTCAATTATTGAATTTTTATATTCTGTTCCCATGTCCGTAATGAACGTCTTCATTGGACCGTACTTTAGAATAAAATTTTCAAAAATAGCTTTAGCTACTGTATTTGCACTTTTGTTTCTAATAGGTATGGCAACAAGGTATTTTGTCAGGTCACATATTAAGGTGACTGCATATTCATTTCCTTGTTCTGATTTAGGAAGTGGACCGATCGTATCCACTATTACCCTATCAAAAGCCATGTATGGTGTTTCTGTAATAGTCAATGGAGTTATTGTGTGCTTGGTTACTTTAGCTTTTTGGCATTTTTGACATTTTCGTATGTAATTGGTTATTTCTTTAGTCATACCTTTCCAAAAATAATGTCTTTTGACCTTGGCCAAGGTTTTTGTTATGCCTGTATGTCCTCCTTGTATGGGATCATCATGTAATGTAGACAGTATTGCTTCTTTTTCTTTTTCATTTTTAATTAGGGTCACCGGGTTGAGTAGCGCTACTCTTATTGTTCGTAATATTTTATTGCCCATATTTTTAAAATTATCTATTGAAATGTATTCAAAGATATTTTCCCACGGTGCCACTTTGAGTTGGCTGATTTTTTGTTTACCGGCTTGCGTTTCAAGCCTTTGGAAAAACTGACCTAAGTCAAGGGTTCCATTAGTATACAAATCGCTAAAATCATATCTTGCAGTAATTTTTTTTTCCATGTTTGAAAAAACATAAATTATTATTTACATGCAAGGTCACTACTTTACGTACTTCGTCATTGTTGATGACTTCATATACGTTGGGCTTTGAAGCTTTTGTTAGAGATTGCCTAGGCAATTCTATTTGTTCTTTTCCTGCGCAGGATTTCTGTCTACTCTGTTGCCTGGTAGTGACTTTCAGGACTTTATTTGTTTTTTGTATGTTTTTCAGGTCTGTGATGGTTATTCTTGATAACGCATCTGCTACATGATTATCTTTACCCTTTAGATACTCGACTGTAAAGTCGTATTCTTCTAATTCGAGCCGCATGCGTGTGAGTTTTGAGCTAGGATTGACCATTGAAAATAGGTATGTTAGTGGTCTGTGATCCGTTTTTACTGTAAAGTGTTTACCATAGATATATGGTCGAAAATGGGTAATTGCCCAATGAATTGCTGCTAATTCCTGTTCTGTAGTACTTTTGTTACTTTCACCTTTTGTGAATGAACGTGATGCATATGCTAATGGGAGTTGGAGTCCGTTATGGTTTTGAGTTAAAACCGCTCCACATGCTTGTTTACTAGCATCGGTGATTATGCAAAATTCTTTCTGAAAATCTGGGTACTGTAACAGAGTGGGTTCCATAAGTTTATCTTTTAAATATTGGAATGCATTTTGACATTCAGTTGACCACTCAAAGGGGACATTCTTTTTACATAATCTAGTTATGTGCCGGGAATAGTCGGCGAAGTTTTTAATAAAACGTCTATAATAATTGCAAAATACAATAAATCGTCTAGCGCTGTCCGCATCATGTGGGACTGGATAGTTTTTGATGACGTCATATTTCTTGTCATCTGGCAAGATTCCTTTATCTGTGCATTTATGACCAAGAAAGGTCACTTCATGCATAAAAAATGAACATTTTTGTGGATGTAATTTTAGGTTGTGTTTCCTACATATCTCAAAAATATCTGTTTAGTTTTTAAGCATATGTTTTTCGGAACAACCCATGACTATTAGATCGTCCATATACAGGAAGGCTTGCGAAGCTTCAAGTCCAGAGAATGCTATAGTCATCATTCTTTGAAATGAATTCGGCGCTATTTTTAAACCAAATGGTAGTCGCGTGAAGCGATATGAGCCATTGCTCGTGGAAAAAGACGTTATATTTCGCGAACTTTCTTCTAGTTCGATTTGATGAAAACCTGACATTAAGTCAAGGCATGAGAAATACTTTGCTCTACCTAGTTGATCCAAAATGTCATCAATTCTAGGTAGAATTGGCCAAAAGTTTTTTGTTTATTTGACGATAGTCAACTACTAATCGCCATTTCTTTTGTTCTGAACCCGGAAGGGCTTTCTTTGGGACAAGTAGAAGTGGGCTGTTGTATTCTGATACGGATGGTTCGACAATATTGTCGTTGATTAATTTTCTTACTTGTTTTTTAATTTCCTCAACTTGGCTATGCGTACTTCGATAGTTCTTTATATATATGTAGGTTCGTCATCCCTCAATCTCAATTTCTGTTTATAAAAATTATTTGTTGTGATTGATTCGGTTTCAAGCCCGAATACGTCACTAAAATTGGTGCATAGTTTAGTTAATTGCTTCTTGAATTGTACTGGGAAATGTTTGCTTAATTCAGCTATGACAGCTATTTTCTCGGATTTTTTGAGTTGTTTGAATTACCTTGTAATTCGAAAGTGGTTCATATTGTATGTTATTTATATGTACTAATTGGTTGGTACTGGTTGTATTCAGCAATCGGACAAATGTATTATTTTTTGAAGTTATTGTATTTGCTACATAAATACCAGGTTGAATTTCCTGGTTTGGGATCAATATGGTTTCTATATCGGACGTTAATTCTATTTTTCTGACAACTTGTGATCTTGCTGGTAGAAGAATTGTATTGTTACCAGAACTGTATGTTATTGGAACATAAATTTTAATTTTTATATTATTTGGTCGTATTATTAACCAATCCTCTGCAGGTTTTAAGTCTATTAGGCAGTTTAATTCTTTTATGAAACCAATGCCTATTATTCCATCACACGGAATTGCAAAATTCTGATTAACTAAATGGAAATTGTGTGGAATTATGTACTTATCTGTCTGTAGCTCTATTAGGGCAAGGCCTTGGGATGTTATTATACCTTCCCCTATTCCTTGAGTATCTAAAGGAGCTTGGGAGTTTCCCGAAGCTGTCTGGGTAACACGAACATTGTTCTGTCGTGTGTTTCCATTGCTATTGTATCTTTGGTTGTTATAGGTTCCACCGCTATTACGGTTATTTCCCCTATAGCCAACACGACCTCTATTGTTATTATAACTATTGTTGTTGTAAATATGGTTGTGGTTGTAACCACGACCATTTCCTCCACCACGATAGTTACCTCGAAAGTTACTACCGCGGTAGACTTGTCCTTGTCTGGTGTACAATATTGAACTTGCACTACCAGTCATCTCTGTACTACACTGTATATATTTTGCTACGGCATCATTCATTGTTGGGAATGTGCCTGCTTCTAGTATTGTTTTTAGTCTGCCGTGCTCGCAATTTTTAACCATTGTGGCCTCTTTGCAGCTGAACTTATCGGCGTGTTCCGCTGGCAAACCCTCATCAATGTATGATTCTTCTAGAAGTTTTCTCATATCATCAATCTCTGTTGTGAATTGGGCTGCTGTTTTGCCTTTTTGGCATACTTTTGCCATTTTAGCCTTTATAACATCTGATGACTCTCCGACAATAGTGTCTTGCAATCTTGTATTTTATACAATGTAGTTCCTATTACTTTTGATTTAATTACTTCTATAGCTAAATTTTCGTATGGTCCTTTCGTTAGATTGACCAATTTGACTGCCGTAATGAATCTTTGTAAATGGAGTTTCTGTCCATTAAATTCCGAAATGGCGTGCGAAATATCTTTGATATATGCCCGTTGGGCAATTGTTTCGTCTGCCATTGTGGTTGGTTCTTGCCGAACCACGCTGTTTGCTGAACTAGTCGACGGTTTGTCATCGTTCACCGGATGGTTCGATCTATTTGATCGAGAATCGTCTTCCGATATTATATATGGACGTTGACATGCAATGACTGCATCTATCAAGAGGCGATGCAATTACTGCACCGTCAAGTGGCCCGTGTGACACCAGCAGAAGGCTGTTACGCGCGGATCCCAGGCAAAACGCAGCCCTCCTCCCGCCCAACCGACCGAGGGGCGCTGCCGCATGACGCGCGGTGCGTAGCCGAACCAAACGCGAGCATGCAAGAAAGATAGATATTAGACTAACATTCGAGGAAAATTAGCACGAAACTTATTAAGAAATTAAGCATGCAATAAAATACAAAATACAAATACCACTACAATTACTAATTACTAGAAAGGTGTGTAAGGATTAGTAATTTAATAAGAGGAAGAGAATTAGTGGAGGATATAATATGGTAGAGGGAATTATAATCCGAGCATAAGACCCTAAACGGTTCATGCAAGGAATAATTCGATCTACAAAGTGGAAGGAACAACGGTATAAAGTTTCTAGTCAGTCTAATAGGAATCGTGAAGTTTATGCGGCTCAACAGATCAGGGCTGTCTATGTCACCCCTGATCAAGTTGTGCATAAATATCACACCAAGCATTTTTCTACGGTTAACTAAGGATGGAAGGTTTACTAATAATAGTCTACTAGAGTAAGATGGGAGTCTTACACCCGCATCCCAGTTAAGGCCCCGCAGAGCAAAGAGTAAAAAGTTTTTCTGTACTGATTCTATACGGTCCTGGTGTACTTTGTACTGAGGGCACCATACACAGGAGCTGAATTCTAAGATCCGACGAACAAGCGAGGTATAGAGAGTCTTTGTTATATAGGGGTCGTCAAATTCCTTTGACCACCTCTTCATAAACCCAAGCACGCCCATGGCCTTATTTACCATGGTAGAAATGTGTTCGGAAAACTTTAACTTGGGATCTAACATAACACCCAGATCATCCACCAGGGTAATTCTCTCAAGAGAACCCCCAAATAGGGTGTAGGGAGCCAACAAAGGGTTAGAACGATGAAATGTCATAACTTTGCATTTCGAGGCATTAAGGTGTAACAAGTTTGCACAACACCATGACTGAAAGCTATTGAGATCGGATTGCAAGCGAGAATTAAATGAAATGTCCTTGTACTGGACACAGAGTTTAACATCATCCGCATACATAAGTACTCGAGAGTATGTTATTACTGAAGGCAAGTCATTAATAAAGAGTGTAAAGAGCAAGGGGCCTAGATGACTGCCCTGTGGTATTCCCGAAGAAACCTTTACTGGTAAAGAGAGGGAGTTTTTGAAGAGGACTCTTTGAGACCTAGAACAAAGATAGCTAGAAATCCATCTCAGGAGGTTGGGCGGAAACCCTAAAAGGTCAAGTTTATGTGCTAAAAGGAAATGGTTTACAGAGTCGAATGCTTTACTAGAGTCGGTGTAAATAACATCCGTCTGTAAGTTACCTTGAAAGCCTTTAATAATGAAAGAGGTAAACTCTAACAAGTTCGTGGTGGTTGATCGCCGCCTTATAAATCCATGCTGAGTTGGAGGTTTAAGTGACTTGCAGAGATGTTGCAAGTGCGGAGTTAAAACCTTCTCAAAAAATTTGGGATTAGCGGATAACTTTGCTATACCTCTATAATTTTTTGCATCAGACTTGCTACCTTTTTTATGGAGAGGAATTATAAACGATTCCTTCCAGATTGGGGGGAAGCAAGAGGAATCAATGGACAGGGTGAATAGTTTAAGCAATGGTCCACACAGAGCCTCGGCGCAGTACCTGAGTACACAACCTGGAACCCCGTCTGGACCCGGTGAAAACACCGGCTTAACTAGTCGAAGATCTTGAAGTAGGGAATATTCATTTAACAAGGGACTGAAAATGCCGTTTGACCTCGGTAATCCGTATGGGTACGGTTGACCAGAGTAGCGTTCCTCAGAATAGGTGGTTTGGAAAAACTGGGCAAAAAGATCGGCAATTGCCTGATCATTATTTGCCGACGTATTACAAAATGATAGCGAGGATGGGTGTGCGGACGTTCTACGCTTACTGTTTACGACGCAGTAAAACTGTTTTTGGTCCTGAGAAAAACGTATCCTGCAACGAGATAGGTAGTTCTTATAGCATTGAGCATTAAGAACTGAAAAGTTTGACCGAGCTATTACATAACGAGAGTGAGAAGTAGGAGAACCCACTTCTTGAAATTTTTTATAAAGTCTTGATTTTAAGTTCTTTAGACTGGATAACTCTTTGGTTAACCAAGGGGGTTTTCCAGATCTAATCGGACAAGAAAGCGGGACACAAGAATCAAAAAATGTGCCAAGAGCATTGTAAAAAATGTTTGTGCCTTTTGTGACATCAGTGCACAAGTACAAAGCGGACCAATCAAAATCCCTAATTAGGTTATTAAGCTTCGCAAACTCGGCTTTACGAAAGCAGCGGACACGTTCAGGTAGTCTACTCGACCGATCCAATACAGTTGGTCCTATGTCTAGCGACACCTCGAAAGTAGGGTGGTAGGCGCCTTCAGGTATAGTGAGCGGAAGGGCTCGGGTTAACAACACTATGGTCGGATCCGATACAAAGCATAGATCAAGCAATCGACCCAAGGAATTTTTCACATGATTGACTTGAGACAGGGACAGGTCAAGCAAGCCGTCAACAAAGTCATGTCGTGACATGGGCACTAGGATACTAGACTCGTTTACCGAAGACCAAACAGTTCCTGGCAAGTTGAAGTCACCAAGAACTATCATACGATCTTTATCAGATAGCGAGGAAGCAACAGCGGTTAAAGCGGACAAGTGCTGCTCATAAATTGAAATATCCGAAGAAGGTGGGATATACGAGCAAGTAATGAATATAGCGAAAGCGGGAAGAATATAATATAATGATAATATTTCTTACATTCGGGGGCCTGGGACTTATTGGCCTTGATTCCGATTCTGCAGCTGTGTTTAGAAGGTTTTGGATGTGTATGTCTAGATTGAATTTTTCTTTAACGAATACTAATCGTTCCCTTAGACGTTTGAAGACGTCTGTAGCTTGAAACCAATGTATATCAGTAAGTCTTTGTCTGTTCTCTAGAAAAAGTTCTCTGACCTCATTATATATGTTTACCAAATTAGTTGTATGTTTAATGACCGTACTATTTTGTGTAGGCCTGTTCTGCGTTAAGCATTTGTATGACTTATCGAATTCTGCTCTTAGAGTGCAAACTTTAGCGCAGATCGTAAGCCAGTCCGTATGTGTTTTTTAATGTTGTCCATTCCGATTGGAAGACAATCTAACATTAGCAATCACAATTCTTCCTAGAATTTCATTTTCTATTATTTGGCTGTTTACGAGGATGCCGGGTATGGTTGATAATACGATACCCTTTTGTGTGGCATCACAATGAATTAGTGGTGAAAAAGGTAAATTATATTCGTTCATATATGAGTATTTGAACTCGTATATGCTAATTGGATTGGGGAATGCGGCTAAGATTGCTTTAGCTCTATATTCGAAATTTTCATTCCTATCGTGGGTAGCCCTAATGGCTGCTGCTGTACTAAGAGACATTTTATTTTGTCTTTGTAACAATATATTAAAGGCGGGAATTCTACCTGAAATGTACCCATGTACATGTATTCGAGCTCTATTATGCTCCTAGGGGTTGAGACCAATTTTTTTTTTTTTAACTCTATCTAAATTTTTTGCCCTACTCATATATCTCTTTTTAATTATCTTATTATGTTTTACATACAATGTTAAAAGGAATTGTAAAACACTGACAATGGTTAAAATCAGAAGTAATAACCAGAGTGCATTGAGATCATCCCTGTGGTCTATTATTTTGACATTATTGACCACATTGGCCGTATTGTCTTTGGTCTGACTATCGTCAGAACCGAACCAACCCATGGTGATGATTTTCTCTCAAAAATCGGTTTCTACAATGTTGGGGTTTTTTATTTTTTTTTGTTTTTAAATTATCTGCTATTCATTTATTATTTTCAATAATAAAAAAAATTTTTGTTCCTTTTTTTTTTACTCTTTAAAATTTCATCAATATTATTATTATATTTTTTTTTTTTTAATGTTTGACCAAAATGAAGGAAGGAAAAAAAATGTTAAGGGACATGTGATCGATTTACAGGTTTTTCATTATATAATTCAACATCGATCACATGGTTTTAGTAATAGCCTAACAGAGGTTAGTATTTTCAAGTTGCACTTTAAGGGTGCTTCAACTCGAGTTAGAAAATTATAATTATTGGCAATATGAGGCATGGCATTTCTGCAGCTCATTTGCGTTACTTCGCACCAGTGCGAAGTTGATCCTTTATTGGTGGGGGGGTTGGTGTCTTTTTTTTTTGTCGTGCCCGGTACTCAGCTATTGTGAGTGGGCGAGGTCCATCGTTCGGGTACACTTTTAAAGCCTCTTGTAGGCTGAGTGCATCCCTTTGCTCGGTAGGAGCAGAATCTGTTGGTCCATCGACGGTGCAAGGGGCGGTCCTATGCCACTCGCACTTGTATTATTGGCCTGATGGTCCATCGGCGGTGCAAGGGGCGATCCTATGCCACTCGCACTTATATTATTGGTCCTTGCTGGGTCTGGTGGGGCCGGTGCTGGTCTTCGCACAGGTTTTATGTTGCGTGTACGCTCTTTGTAGCGCGGGCTGTTAAATCTCCTTGGGTATTATATATTCCTGGCCGCATTGTAGTCCCCAAATTTAAGGGTATAAATTATAATGCAACATGGGTTTGTGCGTAATATCGTCGGCAGTCGTGCATGGGTCTGGCGAAACGGCTGGTTTGGCTTTCTGCTGTGTGTTTTCCTTGGCACTGGCACTGGGGACAACACTATTTCAATAGTTTTTACAATTCATCAATTTTCTTTTGACTGTGTCCGATTTTTAAAACGAAATCACATAGTATTATATATATATTTTTTTTTATGTCGGCCATTCTTTGTCTTTATTAATTTCAACACTTTTTTTTTTGAATTTTTTTATTTTTTTTTTTCAATCCTTAGATTGAGCTATCGCGTAGGACATATATCGGTCCTGTCACGGTCGCCATGTAAAACGATGTACAATCCTTTTGTTGGATCGTTGGGGCTTAACCCTCCGATCTGTTTTATTTTGTTTTATGTTCTGAATTTTACAATTGTGTTTTGGGCTTTTGTAAGCCAAAAGCCGCGGAGCTGCGCTGCCAGTGATGCCGGCAGCGGAGCGGCAGAACTATGTGTTCTTATCTCTTATATGTTAGTATGTATATGTGTGAATATGCTCAGCGCTGTTGGCAGCGAGAGCGCGAGGGAAGATATATGTGTGTATGCATGTATATTAGAGCCGTCAAGTCATGGGAACATGCTGACGCTGCACTTGGGTCGCTCGAGGCATTCTTGAGTGAATCGTAATACGATCACCCAGAATGTCTGGGACTTTATTGTTACGTAAACACTGAAACAAAGTGTTACAGTGTGTATTCTTTAAGTACCGTCGGTACAGTGGGTATTCGAAATAATGAATACTTTACTTTACTTTAATATGAGCATACTACAAATTATATATATAAAAATATCATGATGAAAGATCTTATTAGACTAGGGTCAACTAATTATAAAGAGTATATTCAGTAATAATGGTAATTACGTTAGGTTAGGTTAGGTTGAGGCGGCTGCCGGGCTCGCTCGGAGCCCGTCACACTTAGGCCGGTTTCGGCCCGTTGTGATACCGCATAGGATCATTTCCTTCCTGCGTTGTGAGACTTCCTGTCAGCAATTATCCCATCCAGATGCTCTCACAAAGTTCGCTATCCTTCTGGGACATAGTTTGGACATCTCTGAGATGTCGTGTAGAAAGGCTGAGCCCAGGTGTTGTAGCCTTCTTCTGCTGAGAGCCGGGCAGGAGCAGAACAGATGTTCCACTGTCTCCTCCTCTTCCTCGTCTCTACAGCTGCGACAAAAATCGTTATGTGGGGCCCCCAGCCTGTTAGCGTGGGTGCCTATTAGCCAGTGTCCCGTGAGGGAACGAGTGACTACGCTGCACCTTTTCCTGCTTAACTTGAGGAGCTCGGAGGTGCGCTTCATGTCCATGGTCGGCCATGTTTGCCGAGTTGTGCGACATCGTGGCACTGTTTGCCACATATCGTTTTTTAGTCGCTTGTATTGCTCCCTTATGATGAGCTTACAGGTGGCCATTGGCATACAGATATCCTCCTTGTCTTGGAGAAGGGGGATTGTAGTGCCAGATCTGGCCAGCTCGTCCGCTATACAGTTGCCCTCGATGTCCCGGTGGCCCGGGACCCAAATTAGGCTAATAGCAAATTGCTGAGCCATCTCGTGTAGAGATTTGCGGCAGTCTGCCACGGTGGCCGAGTTCGAGGAAATCGCGCTTAGCGATTTGATCGCAGCTTGGCTGTCGCTATAAATGTTTAGCTTGGTTGCCGTGACGGCAGCCGCTTGTAGGCAGTCTAGTGCCTCCCTGATTGCTATGACTTCCGCTTGAAAGACACTGCAATGATCTGGGAGTCTGAAGGAATGCCTTATGTTTAGCTGTTCAGAGTAGATTCCCCCTCCGACTCTGTCGTCCTGCTTTGATCCATCTGTGAAGATGCTTATGGCCCCTTCAGGGCCTGGGAGTCCCTCGAGCCATTCGTCTCTATGAGGGATGATTGTGTCGAAGGGAGTGTCTGTATACTCTCTTGGAACTTGGTAGTCTGTTTTTGAGGGGACAGTACTGCTATTTAATATGGCTGAGTGACCTATGCACTGTGTCACCCATTGATCTTAGTCTCTTAGACGTATTGCTGCTGCTTCTGCCCGTTCCTTTCCTGCGAGTTCAAGGCTCTGTAGGCATAGGATGGCATTTAGCGCATCATTTGGGGTGGTGCGGAGAGCTCCGCTGATGCATAGGGCGGCAGTCCGCTGGACTTTGCCCAGTTGCTTGGTGATCGCCCTTTTTGATAGGGCTGGCCACCACACCGTAACTCCGTAGAGTAGTATTGGTCTAACTATAGCTTGATATATCCATTGGACTATGCTTGGGATCATACCCCATCTTAGCCCAATAGCTTTTTTGCATGTATAGAGTGCAGTCATTGCCTTCTTCACTCTGTCTTTGACATTCAGGTTCCAGCTAAGCTTCTTGTCAATTACCAACCCTAAGTAACTGGCACTGTCGCTAAAGGAGAGCCTGCATCCTTGTAGTATTGGAGGGTTGAGGGGCGGGACCTTGTATTTATTTGTGAATAATACGAGTTCCGTTTTTGAGGGATTTACTCCCAGACCGCGCGATTCCGTCCAGTCCGACAGTTGCGCTAGCTTTGTGGACATTCAGTCGCACAGTGTTTGGGGGTATTTCCCCGAGAAAATAATCGCAACGTCATCCGCATAGGCCACGACTTTGCAGGCCCCCCCCATCCAGGTCCCATAGAATCTTGTTGACTGCTATGTTCCACAGAAGAGGAGACAGGACACCACCTTGCGCTTAATCCATTTGTCCGTCGGGCTGGACATCTGGCTTGCGTTCTGCCGACGGAGTATGTTGCCAGCACTCCTTCTGTCGGCATATGTAAAGGATTTGGCTTTGACACTAGTAGATGGTGACTCATCCCCCTCCACTTTACCAGCAGGCAGAGCAGCCGAAGGATTGCATAGCCACTCTGCCAAGGTATCGGTTTTGGGAGCCAATTCACCACCCACCCCGACACCGGGATGGGACCCCTTTGGGCTCTCCCTAGCATCTTCCGCCGCGCAGGTTTTCCCTGCTGATTTGCGGGTCGGACCAGGCCTTTGGGCCGCTGCCTTCCCCTGTTTGGGATTGCTCCCTGTTGGCATTTGGGGAGTGCCAGACTCATTTTGTTTGTTTTTCAATTCTTCCATTCTTTTCCCACGAGCTGCAGTGAAGGGGTACGGTCCGTCCGGGCAGAGATCCACGTTGCCCGGATAAGGCATACTTAGAACAGGGGGCTGCCAAGTATCTGAGCTCTCCGTTAACGACTGGGCCAGTTTTATATACCGGGCCCCCAGCCAGGCTGACTCTCGGCACGGGTCGAATAACACTCTTAGTCCGGCCCGGTGTGAGCTGAATGTGGGGGGTTGGGATGTGGGTAGGTAGTGTGTAGGGATAGGGGAGTGTGTGAGCTACTTATACGAGGCGGCACCACAAGCGCATCGTCAGTGTTGCTACTTCGCGAACACCCGCTGGCTGTCCGGGGCTGCTTATTTTCGGTACTCTCCCTAGGGATGTCCGATTATTCGCAGCTGACCTACCTATATGACCTGTATATAGGTAGGTCGTTCGCTATCCGCAACCTGCGACCCGTCCGGTGGCCTCAGCTAGGCCCCCTTTGAGCCACCTCACGAGCTCATCAGTCGAATGGTCGAATTTGGTAATTACGTTACACAAATAGAAATATAGTCGAATAGTTTTCAGTTTAAATGCAAAAACAAGGGATGGATGGATGCATCTTTAAAGTGCACAGCAATTGCTTGTGGGGTAATCCCAATCATAAGTTCGGTTGTCGATAGATTCGGAATTGCAGAAAGTTACATTGCTTGCGAAAGAGCAGAACAAAACAAACACGTGAACCATTGGATTGGTCAGCGTTACAGTACGGCTGGGAAGTTTACGGTCGAGGCATGGAATCTTTAATGTTGCTTCGACTTGCGTAAAATTTTGAATTCACATATAGCAGACGTTCACAGGTTATCACTCACAGTACGATCAAATCCAACGATGAAAGCGCTTCCATGTGGTCGATGAGGGTGGCTGAAAACTTGTAAATATCAGTGTGTCAGAGTAGATAGGCGATATGCGCGATTAATAGTTTTAGTTCCTTTCCTTCTAACTGCACTTTTCTTTATGATAATCCAAACAAACCGAATCACACGAAATTAACTTTTAAGGTTAATCCTAGGGTCAGTACAATAGTGGGGTTCCAAAGTATTATTCTAATATGAAGAAATGCATGCGCATAGCCATCATGATCGAGACACCGACTGACTTCATCAGCAACGCAAACAGTATAACGGCACCGGTAATTGTCTTCTCCTTGAGCGTTACTGTTCGTATGCGGGCGGCGTAAGCAACGTAGCAATGACGAAAGTCACTGACATATGTATGTCACTGCACTCGTAGGTAAAAAGCCCATCGACCGTTTTTCACTGGGGTAGGCCGAGCAAGACTTGTATTTATTTATTTATTTATTTATTTAATTAACAATTATCTGTTAATAATGGTACTTAGTTACTAAAGGCGGAAAAAGATAAGTTAAAAGTTAGCTAAATTTAAATGATTATAAATATTGCATGCAATTAGTTTAAGAGACAGTTCAGGGGATAGGGTTTGACAGAGGGAGTTATAATTATGGCATAAAACCCTAAAAGGTTCATGATCAGCATAATTAGATCTACATATGGGTAGACGGATAGGCCTAAAAGTACGGGTAGGTCTAGATGGAACGGCCAAGTCAATCTGACCCAAGAGAGTTTGGGAGTCAACAGTCCCAAGAAGGAGCTTGTGCACGAACATTACGCCATTGCATATTCTGCGATGGTGCAACGACGGCAGGTCAATAAGATTTAGCCTAGACCGGTAGGGTGGCAAGATTCTACCTGAGTCCCAGTTAAAGTTCCGAAGGGCAAAAATTAAAAATTGCTTTTGCACGGATTCAATAACAGCCTGCTGTTCTTTATACTGCGGGCTCCACACACAAGAACAATACTCCAATATAGGACGTACTAACGAGATGTACAGTTGTTTTGTAACGTACGGGTCGTCAAACTCCTTGGACCAACGCTTGATGAACGCTAAAACACCCTTAGCTTTATTTACAGTTGCAGCTATATGGGCGTTAAAACACATCTTATGATCAAAAAGGACTCCGAGGTCATTTGAACTCGAAATTCGTTCAAGGACATGATTTCCTAGAACATATGGGACAAAATGAGGAGCGCGACGATAAAATGTCATAAGTTTGCATTTGGAAAGGTTCAGAAAAAGAAGATTAGTTGAACACCACAATAGTAGTTCATTTAGATCAAGTTGAAGGCGTGTGTGCAAATACCAATCAGAGTAAGAAAGACAGATTTTGACATCATCAGCATACATTAGTGCAGTAGAGTATGTTATGACTTGAGGAAGGTCATTCACAAATAAAATGAACAGAAGCGGGCCCAGATGACTTCCCTGTGGCACACCTGAAGTAACATTTACAGTATTTGACAACACGTTAGAAAACACACGTATGTGTGTGGACCCACGCCGGTATACGCTGCGGTAAATACAGTGATGCTCACATGTATGCAGACGCCACGCCGAAAGAAGACTAACACATACAGTAGTCGATCGGTACGATGGATACTTATATGTGTGGCAAGGTGACGAGACTGTCGTGGGTACGGCTTACGGCACTACGACCGGCGTTTCGTACGGTATTACGTACGGCCAAACCTATGGTTAGGTTTTTAAGAAAAAAACGAACTTTAATTTTCTGTTGGCCGGCAGTTGGGGTACAATTTCCACTCACCCGATGGGTTCGGCCTTCGCTTAATAAACGTAGGAATGGTCGGCTGATCTTTTGACTAGATCTTAGCCACGATGGACACGCGGTAATTTCGGTCGAGGTTAGAATTGTTCCTTTCACTGCACTACTTGAGTATTTTCGCGAGTCCAATTGGAAAGAACATGCCTAAGCCACTCTCCTTCCGCTTGAGCCCTTGGTTCTCTCATTCCCCTTTTTTTTCACCACACCTTGACAGTAGCCGCTGTTAACTTATGTCATTTTTTTTTTCTTGCGCATAACTGCCCAAAAGGTGCAAGGTGCATGTCTAAGGGAAGGGGAAACCGTGGGACGGTTATCCGATATTTTTGGTTGGACAGGCGCCACTACAACACCCCCCTACCAAGATCACACTTGGCAGTGATATACTGAAAAGAGTGATCCACGCCTGAAACCTCATTGTTTTATATTTTTAGCATGGAATTTCCCTAGGAGTTGTCCATGTAGGTCCTCGAGTTCGTAGTAACTATTAACAAGTCTTTTTCTCACCCGGGCTTTCACGAAAGTAGGTGCCAGCTTGGCATTAAAGCCTCTGCTAAAGTTACTTTGCTGTAAGTTTCTTTTATACACTTCCTGACCAACGACAAACGAGACGTGTCGACTACGCAAATTTTATACTTTTTCGTTGCGACTATGCTGCTGTTGAGCTGAATGCATAGCTTTTTGCCGAATGATATTGAACGAATCGTCTCGCGAAAACTGTACTGTTCGATCCTCCAGCATTTCTAACTGTCTTAATAGCTGATAGCTAGAGCCATTGGTAACCATATGTTGACCAAACGCTATTCTGTACGGGGTTGAATTAATGGCGGTATGTGTGCTTTTTTTTTTAACTCTATCTAAATTTTTTGCCCTACTCATATATCTCTTTTTAATTATCTTATTATGTTTTACATACAATGTTAAAAGGAATTGTAAAACACTGACAATGGTTAAAATCAGAAGTAATAACCAGAGTGCATTGAGATCATCCCTGTGGTCTATTATTTTGACATTATTGACCACATTGGCCGTATTGTCTTTGGTCTGACTATCGTCAGAACCGAACCAACCCATGGTGATGATTTTCTCTCAAAAATCGGTTTCTACAATGTTGGGGTTTTTTATTTTTTTTTGTTTTTAAATTATCTGCTATTCATTTATTATTTTCAATAATAAAAAAAATTTTTGTTCCTTTTTTTTTTACTCTTTAAAATTTCATCAATATTATTATTATATTTTTTTTTTTTAATGTTTGACCAAAATGAAGGAAGGAAAAAAAATGTTAAGGGACATGTGATCGATTTACAGGTTTTTCATTATATAATTCAACATCGATCACATGGTTTTAGTAATAGCCTAACAGAGGTTAGTATTTTCAAGTTGCACTTTAAGGGTGCTTCAACTCGAGTTAGAAAATTATAATTATTGGCAATATGAGGCATGGCATTTCTGCAGCTCATTTGCGTTACTTCGCACCAGTGCGAAGTTGATCCTTTATTGGTGGGGGGGTTGGTGTCTTTTTTTTTTGTCGTGCCCGGTACTCAGCTATTGTGAGTGGGCGAGGTCCATCGTTCGGGTACACTTTTAAAGCCTCTTGTAGGCTGAGTGCATCCCTTTGCTCGGTAGGAGCAGAATCTGTTGGTCCATCGACGGTGCAAGGGGCGGTCCTATGCCACTCGCACTTGTATTATTGGCCTGTTGGTCCATCGGCGGTGCAAGGGGCGATCCTATGCCACTCGCACTTATATTATTGGTCCTTGCTGGGTCTGGTGGGGCCGGTGCTGGTCTTCGCACAGGTTTTATGTTGCGTGTACGCTCTTTGTAGCGCGGGCTGTTAAATCTCCTTGGGTATTATATATTCCTGGCCGCATTGTAGTCCCCAAATTTAAGGGTATAAATTATAATGCAACATGGGTTTGTGCGTAATATCGTCGGCAGTCGTGCATGGGTCTGGCGAAACGGCTGGTTTGGCTTTCTGCTGTGTGTTTTCCTTGGCACTGGCACTGGGGACAACACTATTTCAATAGTTTTTACAATTCATCAATTTTCTTTTGACTGTGTCCGATTTTTAAAACGAAATCACATAGTATTATATATATATTTTTTTTTATGTCGGCCATTCTTTGTCTTTATTAATTTCAACACTTTTTTTTTTGAATTTTTTTATTTTTTTTTTTCAATCCTTAGATTGAGCTATCGCGTAGGACATATATCGGTCCTGTCACGGTCGCCATGTAAAACGATGTACAATCCTTTTGTTGGATCGTTGGGGCTTAACCCTCCGATCTGTTTTATTTTGTTTTATGTTCTGAATTTTACAATTGTGTTTTGGGCTTTTGTAAGCCAAAAGCCGCGGAGCTGCGCTGCCAGTGATGCCGGCAGCGGAGCGGCAGAACTATGTGTTCTTATCTCTTATATGTTAGTATGTATATGTGTGAATATGCTCAGCGCTGTTGGCAGCGAGAGCGCGAGGGAAGATATATGTGTGTATGCATGTATATTAGAGCCGTCAAGTCATGGGAACATGCTGACGCTGCACTTGGGTCGCTCGAGGCATTCTTGAGTGAATCGTAATACGATCACCCAGAATGTCTGGGACTTTATTGTTACGTAAACACTGAAACAAAGTGTTACAGTGTGTATTCTTTAAGTACCGTCGGTACAGTGGGTATTCGAAATAATGAATACTTTACTTTACTTTAATATGAGCATACTACAAATTATATATATAAAAATATCATGATGAAAGATCTTATTAGACTAGGGTCAACTAATTATAAAGAGTATATTCAGTAATAATGGTAATTACGTTAGGTTAGGTTAGGTTGAGGCGGCTGCCGGGCTCGCTCGGAGCCCGTCACACTTAGGCCGGTTTCGGCCCGTTGTGATACCGCATAGGATCATTTCCTTCCTGCGTTGTGAGACTTCCTGTCAGCAATTATCCCATCCAGATGCTCTCACAAAGTTCGCTATCCTTCTGGGACATAGTTTGGACATCTCTGAGATGTCGTGTAGAAAGGCTGAGCCCAGGTGTTGTAGCCTTCTTCTGCTGAGAGCCGGGCAGGAGCAGAACAGATGTTCCACTGTCTCCTCCTCTTCCTCGTCTCTACAGCTGCGACAAAAATCGTTATGTGGGGCCCCCAGCCTGTTAGCGTGGGTGCCTATTAGCCAGTGTCCCGTGAGGGAACGAGTGACTACGCTGCACCTTTTCCTGCTTAACTTGAGGAGCTCGGAGGTGCGCTTCATGTCCATGGTCGGCCATGTTTGCCGAGTTGTGCGACATCGTGGCACTGTTTGCCACATATCGTTTTTTAGTCGCTTGTATTGCTCCCTTATGATGAGCTTACAGGTGGCCATTGGCATACAGATATCCTCCTTGTCTTGGAGAAGGGGGATTGTAGTGCCAGATCTGGCCAGCTCGTCCGCTATACAGTTGCCCTCGATGTCCCGGTGGCCCGGGACCCAAATTAGGCTAATAGCAAATTGCTGAGCCATCTCGTGTAGAGATTTGCGGCAGTCTGCCACGGTGGCCGAGTTCGAGGAAATCGCGCTTAGCGATTTGATCGCAGCTTGGCTGTCGCTATAAATGTTTAGCTTGGTTGCCGTGACGGCAGCCGCTTGTAGGCAGTCTAGTGCCTCCCTGATTGCTATGACTTCCGCTTGAAAGACACTGCAATGATCTGGGAGTCTGAAGGAATGCCTTATGTTTAGCTGTTCAGAGTAGATTCCCCCTCCGACTCTGTCGTCCTGCTTTGATCCATCTGTGAAGATGCTTATGGCCCCTTCAGGGCCTGGGAGTCCCTCGAGCCATTCGTCTCTATGAGGGATGATTGTGTCGAAGGGAGTGTCTGTATACTCTCTTGGAACTTGGTAGTCTGTTTTTGAGGGGACAGTACTGCTATTTAATATGGCTGAGTGACCTATGCACTGTGTCACCCATTGATCTTAGTCTCTTAGACGTATTGCTGCTGCTTCTGCCCGTTCCTTTCCTGCGAGTTCAAGGCTCTGTAGGCATAGGATGGCATTTAGCGCATCATTTGGGGTGGTGCGGAGAGCTCCGCTGATGCATAGGGCGGCAGTCCGCTGGACTTTGCCCAGTTGCTTGGTGATCGCCCTTTTTGATAGGGCTGGCCACCACACCGTAACTCCGTAGAGTAGTATTGGTCTAACTATAGCTTGATATATCCATTGGACTATGCTTGGGATCATACCCCATCTTAGCCCAATAGCTTTTTTGCATGTATAGAGTGCAGTCATTGCCTTCTTCACTCTGTCTTTGACATTCAGGTTCCAGCTAAGCTTCTTGTCAATTACCAACCCTAAGTAACTGGCACTGTCGCTAAAGGAGAGCCTGCATCCTTGTAGTATTGGAGGGTTGAGGGGCGGGACCTTGTATTTATTTGTGAATAATACGAGTTCCGTTTTTGAGGGATTTACTCCCAGACCGCGCGATTCCGTCCAGTCCGACAGTTGCGCTAGCTTTGTGGACATTCAGTCGCACAGTGTTTGGGGGTATTTCCCCGAGAAAATAATCGCAACGTCATCCGCATAGGCCACGACTTTGCAGGCCCCCCCCATCCAGGTCCCATAGAATCTTGTTGACTGCTATGTTCCACAGAAGAGGAGACAGGACACCACCTTGCGCTTAATCCATTTGTCCGTCGGGCTGGACATCTGGCTTGCGTTCTGCCGACGGAGTATGTTGCCAGCACTCCTTCTGTCGGCATATGTAAAGGATTTGGCTTTGACACTAGTAGATGGTGACTCATCCCCCTCCACTTTACCAGCAGGCAGAGCAGCCGAAGGATTGCATAGCCACTCTGCCAAGGTATCGGTTTTGGGAGCCAATTCACCACCCACCCCGACACCGGGATGGGACCCCTTTGGGCTCTCCCTAGCATCTTCCGCCGCGCAGGTTTTCCCTGCTGATTTGCGGGTCGGGCCAGGCCTTTGGGCCGCTGCCTTCCCCTGTTTGGGATTGCTCCCTGTTGGCATTTGGGGAGTGCCAGACTCATTTTGTTTGTTTTTCAATTCTTCCATTCTTTTCCCACGAGCTGCAGTGAAGGGGTACGGTCCGTCCGGGCAGAGATCCACGTTGCCCGGATAAGGCATACTTAGAACAGGGGGCTGCCAAGTATCTGAGCTCTCCGTTAACGACTGGGCCAGTTTTATATACCGGGCCCCCAGCCAGGCTGACTCTCGGCACGGGTCGAATAACACTCTTAGTCCGGCCCGGTGTGAGCTGAATGTGGGGGGTTGGGATGTGGGTAGGTAGTGTGTAGGGATAGGGGAGTGTGTGAGCTACTTATACGAGGCGGCACCACAAGCGCATCGTCAGTGTTGCTACTTCGCGAACACCCGCTGGCTGTCCGGGGCTGCTTATTTTCGGTACTCTCCCTAGGGATGTCCGATTATTCGCAGCTGACCTACCTATATGACCTGTATATAGGTAGGTCGTTCGCTATCCGCAACCTGCGACCCGTCCGGTGGCCTCAGCTAGGCCCCCTTTGAGCCACCTCACGAGCTCATCAGTCGAATGGTCGAATTTGGTAATTACGTTACACAAATAGAAATATAGTCGAATAGTTTTCAGTTTAAATGCAAAAACAAGGGATGGATGGATGCATCTTTAAAGTGCACAGCAATTGCTTGTGGGGTAATCCCAATCATAAGTTCGGTTGTCGATAGATTCGGAATTGCAGAAAGTTACATTGCTTGCGAAAGAGCAGAACAAAACAAACACGTGAACCATTGGATTGGTCAGCGTTACAGTACGGCTGGGAAGTTTACGGTCGAGGCATGGAATCTTTAATGTTGCTTCGACTTGCGTAAAATTTTGAATTCACATATAGCAGACGTTCACAGGTTATCACTCACAGTACGATCAAATCCAACGATGAAAGCGCTTCCATGTGGTCGATGAGGGTGGCTGAAAACTTGTAAATATCAGTGTGTCAGAGTAGATAGGCGATATGCGCGATTAATAGTTTTAGTTCCTTTCCTTCTAACTGCACTTTTCTTTATGATAATCCAAACAAACCGAATCACACGAAATTAACTTTTAAGGTTAATCCTAGGGTCAGTACAATAGTGGGGTTCCAAAGTATTATTCTAATATGAAGAAATGCATGCGCATAGCCATCATGATCGAGACACCGACTGACTTCATCAGCAACGCAAACAGTATAACGGCACCGGTAATTGTCTTCTCCTTGAGCGTTACTGTTCGTATGCGGGCGGCGTAAGCAACGTAGCAATGACGAAAGTCACTGACATATGTATGTCACTGCACTCGTAGGTAAAAAGCCCATCGACCGTTTTTCACTGGGGTAGGCCGAGCAAGACTTGTATTTATTTATTTATTTATTTATTTAATTAACAATTATCTGTTAATAATGGTACTTAGTTACTAAAGGCGGAAAAAGATAAGTTAAAAGTTAGCTAAATTTAAATGATTATAAATATTGCATGCAATTAGTTTAAGAGACAGTTCAGGGGATAGGGTTTGACAGAGGGAGTTATAATTATGGCATAAAACCCTAAAAGGTTCATGATCAGCATAATTAGATCTACATATGGGTAGACGGATAGGCCTAAAAGTACGGGTAGGTCTAGATGGAACGGCCAAGTCAATCTGACCCAAGAGAGTTTGGGAGTCAACAGTCCCAAGAAGGAGCTTGTGCACGAACATTACGCCATTGCATATTCTGCGATGGTGCAACGACGGCAGGTCAATAAGATTTAGCCTAGACCGGTAGGGTGGCAAGATTCTACCTGAGTCCCAGTTAAAGTTCCGAAGGGCAAAAATTAAAAATTGCTTTTGCACGGATTCAATAACAGCCTGCTGTTCTTTATACTGCGGGCTCCACACACAAGAACAATACTCCAATATAGGACGTACTAACGAGATGTACAGTTGTTTTGTAACGTACGGGTCGTCAAACTCCTTGGACCAACGCTTGATGAACGCTAAAACACCCTTAGCTTTATTTACAGTTGCAGCTATATGGGCGTTAAAACACATCTTATGATCAAAAAGGACTCCGAGGTCATTTGAACTCGAAATTCGTTCAAGGACATGATTTCCTAGAACATATGGGACAAAATGAGGAGCGCGACGATAAAATGTCATAAGTTTGCATTTGGAAAGGTTCAGAAAAAGAAGATTAGTTGAACACCACAATAGTAGTTCATTTAGATCAAGTTGAAGGCGTGTGTGCAAATACCAATCAGAGTAAGAAAGACAGATTTTGACATCATCAGCATACATTAGTGCAGTAGAGTATGTTATGACTTGAGGAAGGTCATTCACAAATAAAATGAACAGAAGCGGGCCCAGATGACTTCCCTGTGGCACACCTGAAGTAACATTTACAGTATTTGACAACACGTTAGAAAACACACGTATGTGTGTGGACCCACGCCGGTATACGCTGCGGTAAATACAGTGATGCTCACATGTATGCAGACGCCACGCCGAAAGAAGACTAACACATACAGTAGTCGATCGGTACGATGGATACTTATATGTGTGGCAAGGTGACGAGACTGTCGTGGGTACGGCTTACGGCACTACGACCGGCGTTTCGTACGGTATTACGTACGGCCAAACCTATGGTTAGGTTTTTAAGAAAAAAACGAACTTTAATTTTCTGTTGGCCGGCAGTTGGGGTACAATTTCCACTCACCCGATGGGTTCGGCCTTCGCTTAATAAACGTAGGAATGGTCGGCTGATCTTTTGACTAGATCTTAGCCACGATGGACACGCGGTAATTTCGGTCGAGGTTAGAATTGTTCCTTTCACTGCACTACTTGAGTATTTTCGCGAGTCCAATTGGAAAGAACATGCCTAAGCCACTCTCCTTCCGCTTGAGCCCTTGGTTCTCTCATTCCCCTTTTTTTTCACCACACCTTGACAGTAGCCGCTGTTAACTTATGTCATTTTTTTTTTCTTGCGCATAACTGCCCAAAAGGTGCAAGGTGCATGTCTAAGGGAAGGGGAAACCGTGGGACGGTTATCCGATATTTTTGGTTGGACAGGCGCCACTACAACACCCCCCTACCAAGATCACACTTGGCAGTGATATACTGAAAAGAGTGATCCACGCCTGAAACCTCATTGTTTTATATTTTTAGCATGGAATTTCCCTAGGAGTTGTCCATGTAGGTCCTCGAGTTCGTAGTAACTATTAACAAGTCTTTTTCTCACCCGGGCTTTCACGAAAGTAGGTGCCAGCTTGGCATTAAAGCCTCTGCTAAAGTTACTTTGCTGTAAGTTTCTTTTATACACTTCCTGACCAACGACAAACGAGACGTGTCGACTACGCAAATTTTATACTTTTTCGTTGCGACTATGCTGCTGTTGAGCTGAATGCATAGCTTTTTGCCGAATGATATTGAACGAATCGTCTCGCGAAAACTGTACTGTTCGATCCTCCAGCATTTCTAACTGTCTTAATAGCTGATAGCTAGAGCCATTGGTAACCATATGTTGACCAAACGCTATTCTGTACGGGGTTGAATTAATGGCGGTATGTGTGCTTTTTTTTTTAACTCTATCTAAATTTTTTGCCCTACTCATATATCTCTTTTTAATTATCTTATTATGTTTTACATACAATGTTAAAAGGAATTGTAAAACACTGACAATGGTTAAAATCAGAAGTAATAACCAGAGTGCATTGAGATCATCCCTGTGGTCTATTATTTTGACATTATTGACCACATTGGCCGTATTGTCTTTGGTCTGACTATCGTCAGAACCGAACCAACCCATGGTGATGATTTTCTCTCAAAAATCGGTTTCTACAATGTTGGGGTTTTTTATTTTTTTTTGTTTTTAAATTATCTGCTATTCATTTATTATTTTCAATAATAAAAAAAATTTTTGTTCCTTTTTTTTTTACTCTTTAAAATTTCATCAATATTATTATTATATTTTTTTTTTTTTAATGTTTGACCAAAATGAAGGAAGGAAAAAAAATGTTAAGGGACATGTGATCGATTTACAGGTTTTTCATTATATAATTCAACATCGATCACATGGTTTTAGTAATAGCCTAACAGAGGTTAGTATTTTCAAGTTGCACTTTAAGGGTGCTTCAACTCGAGTTAGAAAATTATAATTATTGGCAATATGAGGCATGGCATTTCTGCAGCTCATTTGCGTTACTTCGCACCAGTGCGAAGTTGATCCTTTATTGGTGGGGGGGTTGGTGTCTTTTTTTTTTGTCGTGCCCGGTACTCAGCTATTGTGAGTGGGCGAGGTCCATCGTTCGGGTACACTTTTAAAGCCTCTTGTAGGCTGAGTGCATCCCTTTGCTCGGTAGGAGCAGAATCTGTTGGTCCATCGACGGTGCAAGGGGCGGTCCTATGCCACTCGCACTTGTATTATTGGCCTGTTGGTCCATCGGCGGTGCAAGGGGCGATCCTATGCCACTCGCACTTATATTATTGGTCCTTGCTGGGTCTGGTGGGGCCGGTGCTGGTCTTCGCACAGGTTTTATGTTGCGTGTACGCTCTTTGTAGCGCGGGCTGTTAAATCTCCTTGGGTATTATATATTCCTGGCCGCATTGTAGTCCCCAAATTTAAGGGTATAAATTATAATGCAACATGGGTTTGTGCGTAATATCGTCGGCAGTCGTGCATGGGTCTGGCGAAACGGCTGGTTTGGCTTTCTGCTGTGTGTTTTCCTTGGCACTGGCACTGGGGACAACACTATTTCAATAGTTTTTACAATTCATCAATTTTCTTTTGACTGTGTCCGATTTTTAAAACGAAATCACATAGTATTATATATATATTTTTTTTTATGTCGGCCATTCTTTGTCTTTATTAATTTCAACACTTTTTTTTTTGAATTTTTTTATTTTTTTTTTTCAATCCTTAGATTGAGCTATCGCGTAGGACATATATCGGTCCTGTCACGGTCGCCATGTAAAACGATGTACAATCCTTTTGTTGGATCGTTGGGGCTTAACCCTCCGATCTGTTTTATTTTGTTTTATGTTCTGAATTTTACAATTGTGTTTTGGGCTTTTGTAAGCCAAAAGCCGCGGAGCTGCGCTGCCAGTGATGCCGGCAGCGGAGCGGCAGAACTATGTGTTCTTATCTCTTATATGTTAGTATGTATATGTGTGAATATGCTCAGCGCTGTTGGCAGCGAGAGCGCGAGGGAAGATATATGTGTGTATGCATGTATATTAGAGCCGTCAAGTCATGGGAACATGCTGACGCTGCACTTGGGTCGCTCGAGGCATTCTTGAGTGAATCGTAATACGATCACCCAGAATGTCTGGGACTTTATTGTTACGTAAACACTGAAACAAAGTGTTACAGTGTGTATTCTTTAAGTACCGTCGGTACAGTGGGTATTCGAAATAATGAATACTTTACTTTACTTTAATATGAGCATACTACAAATTATATATATAAAAATATCATGATGAAAGATCTTATTAGACTAGGGTCAACTAATTATAAAGAGTATATTCAGTAATAATGGTAATTACGTTAGGTTAGGTTAGGTTGAGGCGGCTGCCGGGCTCGCTCGGAGCCCGTCACACTTAGGCCGGTTTCGGCCCGTTGTGATACCGCATAGGATCATTTCCTTCCTGCGTTGTGAGACTTCCTGTCAGCAATTATCCCATCCAGATGCTCTCACAAAGTTCGCTATCCTTCTGGGACATAGTTTGGACATCTCTGAGATGTCGTGTAGAAAGGCTGAGCCCAGGTGTTGTAGCCTTCTTCTGCTGAGAGCCGGGCAGGAGCAGAACAGATGTTCCACTGTCTCCTCCTCTTCCTCGTCTCTACAGCTGCGACAAAAATCGTTATGTGGGGCCCCCAGCCTGTTAGCGTGGGTGCCTATTAGCCAGTGTCCCGTGAGGGAACGAGTGACTACGCTGCACCTTTTCCTGCTTAACTTGAGGAGCTCGGAGGTGCGCTTCATGTCCATGGTCGGCCATGTTTGCCGAGTTGTGCGACATCGTGGCACTGTTTGCCACATATCGTTTTTTAGTCGCTTGTATTGCTCCCTTATGATGAGCTTACAGGTGGCCATTGGCATACAGATATCCTCCTTGTCTTGGAGAAGGGGGATTGTAGTGCCAGATCTGGCCAGCTCGTCCGCTATACAGTTGCCCTCGATGTCCCGGTGGCCCGGGACCCAAATTAGGCTAATAGCAAATTGCTGAGCCATCTCGTGTAGAGATTTGCGGCAGTCTGCCACGGTGGCCGAGTTCGAGGAAATCGCGCTTAGCGATTTGATCGCAGCTTGGCTGTCGCTATAAATGTTTAGCTTGGTTGCCGTGACGGCAGCCGCTTGTAGGCAGTCTAGTGCCTCCCTGATTGCTATGACTTCCGCTTGAAAGACACTGCAATGATCTGGGAGTCTGAAGGAATGCCTTATGTTTAGCTGTTCAGAGTAGATTCCCCCTCCGACTCTGTCGTCCTGCTTTGATCCATCTGTGAAGATGCTTATGGCCCCTTCAGGGCCTGGGAGTCCCTCGAGCCATTCGTCTCTATGAGGGATGATTGTGTCGAAGGGAGTGTCTGTATACTCTCTTGGAACTTGGTAGTCTGTTTTTGAGGGGACAGTACTGCTATTTAATATGGCTGAGTGACCTATGCACTGTGTCACCCATTGATCTTAGTCTCTTAGACGTATTGCTGCTGCTTCTGCCCGTTCCTTTCCTGCGAGTTCAAGGCTCTGTAGGCATAGGATGGCATTTAGCGCATCATTTGGGGTGGTGCGGAGAGCTCCGCTGATGCATAGGGCGGCAGTCCGCTGGACTTTGCCCAGTTGCTTGGTGATCGCCCTTTTTGATAGGGCTGGCCACCACACCGTAACTCCGTAGAGTAGTATTGGTCTAACTATAGCTTGATATATCCATTGGACTATGCTTGGGATCATACCCCATCTTAGCCCAATAGCTTTTTTGCATGTATAGAGTGCAGTCATTGCCTTCTTCACTCTGTCTTTGACATTCAGGTTCCAGCTAAGCTTCTTGTCAATTACCAACCCTAAGTAACTGGCACTGTCGCTAAAGGAGAGCCTGCATCCTTGTAGTATTGGAGGGTTGAGGGGCGGGACCTTGTATTTATTTGTGAATAATACGAGTTCCGTTTTTGAGGGATTTACTCCCAGACCGCGCGATTCCGTCCAGTCCGACAGTTGCGCTAGCTTTGTGGACATTCAGTCGCACAGTGTTTGGGGGTATTTCCCCGAGAAAATAATCGCAACGTCATCCGCATAGGCCACGACTTTGCAGGCCCCCCCCATCCAGGTCCCATAGAATCTTGTTGACTGCTATGTTCCACAGAAGAGGAGACAGGACACCACCTTGCGCTTAATCCATTTGTCCGTCGGGCTGGACATCTGGCTTGCGTTCTGCCGACGGAGTATGTTGCCAGCACTCCTTCTGTCGGCATATGTAAAGGATTTGGCTTTGACACTAGTAGATGGTGACTCATCCCCCTCCACTTTACCAGCAGGCAGAGCAGCCGAAGGATTGCATAGCCACTCTGCCAAGGTATCGGTTTTGGGAGCCAATTCACCACCCACCCCGACACCGGGATGGGACCCCTTTGGGCTCTCCCTAGCATCTTCCGCCGCGCAGGTTTTCCCTGCTGATTTGCGGGTCGGGCCAGGCCTTTGGGCCGCTGCCTTCCCCTGTTTGGGATTGCTCCCTGTTGGCATTTGGGGAGTGCCAGACTCATTTTGTTTGTTTTTCAATTCTTCCATTCTTTTCCCACGAGCTGCAGTGAAGGGGTACGGTCCGTCCGGGCAGAGATCCACGTTGCCCGGATAAGGCATACTTAGAACAGGGGGCTGCCAAGTATCTGAGCTCTCCGTTAACGACTGGGCCAGTTTTATATACCGGGCCCCCAGCCAGGCTGACTCTCGGCACGGGTCGAATAACACTCTTAGTCCGGCCCGGTGTGAGCTGAATGTGGGGGGTTGGGATGTGGGTAGGTAGTGTGTAGGGATAGGGGAGTGTGTGAGCTACTTATACGAGGCGGCACCACAAGCGCATCGTCAGTGTTGCTACTTCGCGAACACCCGCTGGCTGTCCGGGGCTGCTTATTTTCGGTACTCTCCCTAGGGATGTCCGATTATTCGCAGCTGACCTACCTATATGACCTGTATATAGGTAGGTCGTTCGCTATCCGCAACCTGCGACCCGTCCGGTGGCCTCAGCTAGGCCCCCTTTGAGCCACCTCACGAGCTCATCAGTCGAATGGTCGAATTTGGTAATTACGTTACACAAATAGAAATATAGTCGAATAGTTTTCAGTTTAAATGCAAAAACAAGGGATGGATGGATGCATCTTTAAAGTGCACAGCAATTGCTTGTGGGGTAATCCCAATCATAAGTTCGGTTGTCGATAGATTCGGAATTGCAGAAAGTTACATTGCTTGCGAAAGAGCAGAACAAAACAAACACGTGAACCATTGGATTGGTCAGCGTTACAGTACGGCTGGGAAGTTTACGGTCGAGGCATGGAATCTTTAATGTTGCTTCGACTTGCGTAAAATTTTGAATTCACATATAGCAGACGTTCACAGGTTATCACTCACAGTACGATCAAATCCAACGATGAAAGCGCTTCCATGTGGTCGATGAGGGTGGCTGAAAACTTGTAAATATCAGTGTGTCAGAGTAGATAGGCGATATGCGCGATTAATAGTTTTAGTTCCTTTCCTTCTAACTGCACTTTTCTTTATGATAATCCAAACAAACCGAATCACACGAAATTAACTTTTAAGGTTAATCCTAGGGTCAGTACAATAGTGGGGTTCCAAAGTATTATTCTAATATGAAGAAATGCATGCGCATAGCCATCATGATCGAGACACCGACTGACTTCATCAGCAACGCAAACAGTATAACGGCACCGGTAATTGTCTTCTCCTTGAGCGTTACTGTTCGTATGCGGGCGGCGTAAGCAACGTAGCAATGACGAAAGTCACTGACATATGTATGTCACTGCACTCGTAGGTAAAAAGCCCATCGACCGTTTTTCACTGGGGTAGGCCGAGCAAGGCTTGTATTTATTTATTTATTTATTTATTTAATTAACAATTATCTGTTAATAATGGTACTTAGTTACTAAAGGCGGAAAAAGATAAGTTAAAAGTTAGCTAAATTTAAATGATTATAAATATTGCATGCAATTAGTTTAAGAGACAGTTCAGGGGATAGGGTTTGACAGAGGGAGTTATAATTATGGCATAAAACCCTAAAAGGTTCATGATCAGCATAATTAGATCTACATATGGGTAGACGGATAGGCCTAAAAGTACGGGTAGGTCTAGATGGAACGGCCAAGTCAATCTGACCCAAGAGAGTTTGGGAGTCAACAGTCCCAAGAAGGAGCTTGTGCACGAACATTACGCCATTGCATATTCTGCGATGGTGCAACGACGGCAGGTCAATAAGATTTAGCCTAGACCGGTAGGGTGGCAAGATTCTACCTGAGTCCCAGTTAAAGTTCCGAAGGGCAAAAATTAAAAATTGCTTTTGCACGGATTCAATAACAGCCTGCTGTTCTTTATACTGCGGGCTCCACACACAAGAACAATACTCCAATATAGGACGTACTAACGAGATGTACAGTTGTTTTGTAACGTACGGGTCGTCAAACTCCTTGGACCAACGCTTGATGAACGCTAAAACACCCTTAGCTTTATTTACAGTTGCAGCTATATGGGCGTTAAAACACATCTTATGATCAAAAAGGACTCCGAGGTCATTTGAACTCGAAATTCGTTCAAGGACATGATTTCCTAGAACATATGGGACAAAATGAGGAGCGCGACGATAAAATGTCATAAGTTTGCATTTGGAAAGGTTCAGAAAAAGAAGATTAGTTGAACACCACAATAGTAGTTCATTTAGATCAAGTTGAAGGCGTGTGTGCAAATACCAATCAGAGTAAGAAAGACAGATTTTGACATCATCAGCATACATTAGTGCAGTAGAGTATGTTATGACTTGAGGAAGGTCATTCACAAATAAAATGAACAGAAGCGGGCCCAGATGACTTCCCTGTGGCACACCTGAAGTAACATTTACAGTATTTGACAACACGTTAGAAAACACACGTATGTGTGTGGACCCACGCCGGTATACGCTGCGGTAAATACAGTGATGCTCACATGTATGCAGACGCCACGCCGAAAGAAGACTAACACATACAGTAGTCGATCGGTACGATGGATACTTATATGTGTGGCAAGGTGACGAGACTGTCGTGGGTACGGCTTACGGCACTACGACCGGCGTTTCGTACGGTATTACGTACGGCCAAACCTATGGTTAGGTTTTTAAGAAAAAAACGAACTTTAATTTTCTGTTGGCCGGCAGTTGGGGTACAATTTCCACTCACCCGATGGGTTCGGCCTTCGCTTAATAAACGTAGGAATGGTCGGCTGATCTTTTGACTAGATCTTAGCCACGATGGACACGCGGTAATTTCGGTCGAGGTTAGAATTGTTCCTTTCACTGCACTACTTGAGTATTTTCGCGAGTCCAATTGGAAAGAACATGCCTAAGCCACTCTCCTTCCGCTTGAGCCCTTGGTTCTCTCATTCCCCTTTTTTTTCACCACACCTTGACAGTAGCCGCTGTTAACTTATGTAATTTTTTTTTTCTTGCGCATAACTGCCCAAAAGGTGCAAGGTGCATGTCTAAGGGAAGGGGAAACCGTGGGACGGTTATCCGATATTTTTGGTTGGACAGGCGCCACTACAACACCCCCCTACCAAGATCACACTTGGCAGTGATATACTGAAAAGAGTGATCCACGCCTGAAACCTCATTGTTTTATATTTTTAGCATGGAATTTCCCTAGGAGTTGTCCATGTAGGTCCTCGAGTTCGTAGTAACTATTAACAAGTCTTTTTCTCACCCGGGCTTTCACGAAAGTAGGTGCCAGCTTGGCATTAAAGCCTCTGCTAAAGTTACTTTGCTGTAAGTTTCTTTTATACACTTCCTGACCAACGACAAACGAGACGTGTCGACTACGCAAATTTTATACTTTTTCGTTGCGACTATGCTGCTGTTGAGCTGAATGCATAGCTTTTTGCCGAATGATATTGAACGAATCGTCTCGCGAAAACTGTACTGTTCGATCCTCCAGCATTTCTAACTGTCTTAATAGCTGATAGCTAGAGCCATTGGTAACCATATGTTGACCAAACGCTATTCTGTACGGGGTTGAATTAATGGCGGTATGTGTGCTCGAACGTAGTGCACAGGCAATATGGCTCAACTTTTCATACCAATTGGACTGGTCTTATATAGGCCTTTATCGCGGCAATGACCGAACGATTCACACGTTCTGACGCATTTGCTTGGGGTGCATGCACGGCTGTAAACATATGTTTGACACCGTAGTTTTGCAGCAAGCTCTGGAATACCTGTGATTTAAACTGAGCTGCATTATCCGATACTACCGTCTCGGGTACGCCGAAGCAGTGAAACAACTCTTCCTCGATAAATCGGATGATCGAATCCGCTGTAAACTTCTTTACGGGTTTGAGAAATGGAAATTTGGCGAAATGATCCAGGACTATAAAGATTCCTATGTTCCCTGACTTACTACGCGGATACGGTCCCAAGAAATCTACATACAGTTTCTGAAAGAATCTGTTAGTTCCCTGAGTTATTCCCATGGGAGGTCGTAAGCAATAACTTGGATGTTTTGAACATTTGCATACCTCGCACTGATTAACATATGCCTTCACATCGGTGACCAAATTCGGCCAATAGTAATATCGCCGTATTCGCTCCAGCGTTTTGTGGATACCACCGTGTGAGGAGAGAGGATGTTCGTGTGCTTGCCTCAGCACAACGGACGTTAGGGCGGATGGTACCCATAACTTCCAGCAGAGGTCATCGGATACTTTTTCTCCTACTGCATGTTCAGCACGACGATAAATGAAACCATCAATTACTTTGACATCAGGCATTTTCGTCTGACTCATACTCAACTGAGTGAAACTGTGGTGAACTGAGATCCAGCAGACTGTCCACATGGAGCTCGGACAGGTCTTCAGTATAGGCTCGGGACAGGGCGTCTGGCACTTTGTTGTTGACTCCTTTTCGGTGATGGATTTGGAAGTCAAAACCTTGTAATTTTAACGCCCATCTGGCGAGTCTAGAGCTCAAATCCGATTGACTCATAAGCCATTTTAACGAAGCATGATCAGTAATAATGACAAATTCATGCCCTTCGATGTAAGCGCGAAACTTTTTAACACACAGTACAGCTGCTAAACACTCTTTTTATGTAACCAAGTAATTTCGTTGGCATTGATTTAGCTTTCTAGACATATATGCGATCGGAACCTCGTTACCTTCTACATCTTTTTGCATAAGTACTCCGCCCACGCCAGTATGACTCGCATCGCAGTGAATAGCGAATGGACTCCGAAAATTTGGACTATGCAAAACGGGAGCACTGCAAAGTTTACCTTTCAGGTCTTCAAATGCAAGTTGGGCCTCATTCGTCCATTCAAACTTACGTTTCTGTTTCAACGTGTCCGACAATGGAGCGGCCAGACCGGCATAATTTCGAATGAATTTATGATACCAGCCAGTTACTCCTAAAAATCTTCGTACCTGTTTGACTGAACGAGGTGTTGGGAATTCCCGAATGGCTGAAACCTTTTCTGGATCGGTTTTAATAGTTCCATCCCCAATGACATGGCCAAGGTAGATAGACGAACACTTCATGTCGTAACTGAGATGGTATAACTTTATCCATTAATTTACACATGGTTTGTTGGTTGGTTAGTCCAAATGGCATCACTGTGTATTGATACAGGGGTCTCCCCGGGACGGTGAACGCGGTCTTTTCGCGAGCGTCTGGAGTCAATGGGATCTGCCAATAGGCATCCTTCAGGTCGATGCTGGAAATATATTCAGCTTTTGGTAGTCGGCTTAATATTCAATCGATCAAAGGCATCGGATATGCGCTCTTCACTGTGCCTTCGTTGACCTTACGGCTATCGAGACATATTCTCACTTTTCCAGGTTTCCTAACGAGAACGACTGGTGACGACCAGGGACTATCGGACTCCTCAATATCGCCAAGCGCTATCATTCTATCTACTTCCTCAAACATGACCTTTTCGACGGCCGGATATACCGAATAGTGCCGCTGCTTAATAGGCTTTGCATCCCCTATATCGATATCGTGACTTATCCAGCTGGTTCGACCTAGACCTTCTTTGGCGAATGACGGGAACTTTTGGATAGCCTCTGACAACATGGCCTGTTGCGAATCCGTTAGGCTTATATGCATATGGTCATCCTTGGCTAAGGCAGCAACTTCGTTCTTGGCATTCTGGGTTACTACACCTGGAGGTAACAATTTAAATGCAGCCCAAAAGTCGATGCCAAGGTATAATTCTTGAGCGAGTGATGGTACTAAATACAATGTTATGGGTTTAGTTTCATCTCGAAACCGCACGGGAGTGGAGATTTTGCCTACAATTTTCTGCGCAGCTCCATCAGCAGTTCGCACAGATGCATTAACGGTTTTGACGGTCGCATGACTAACTTTCAACGCTAACTCCCCTCCTATTCAACTGATTGTTGCTCCTGTATCCAAAAGACCAGTGACTGTTCTTCCCAATAGTTGGACCTCTGCATACGGTCTTATGTCCTGCGCATTCCCAACTACGGCGGATAACAAAACTTTTCGTTCTTGCTTTCGTGCTACATTATACGCACATCTACGCAACTTCATTCGTAGGGAGCGTTGGCTACCATTCTCTATCTCTGTCCTGGTTGGTAAGTCTGGTATTTGTGACATGGCCGGTTGAAGTGGTAGCGAGTTTGTTTTTGAACTCTTTACTCCGTATTGGTGGCTTTCGATACCATCTGTCTGCGTGCACTGATCAAAGGTGCACGAGCTGCCAAGTTTTTTGGATTGCATTTTCTACAAGAGGGCTTGTAAGTGTCAGCTTTCCCACACCCATAACAAAAAAACCCTCCGCTCACAAGTACATTCTTGGTAACGGAGACCTCTTCCCATAATTCCAACAGTTAAGGGTCATGACATCAATACTTGCATCATCTAAACCATCCGCATCGTCATCCGTCTCACTGAACGTTTGATGCATCTCATTAATATGTCGCTTAGACGCAGCACGCTTCAACGTTGTCATAGATTTGGACAAGTTCTGCAAGAATCGCTCGCGATTTCGAACTATATGACGTAGCTCTGCGATACTCTTGATGGGTACATACAAGATTTCGTGTTGAATTCCTGGAACTAAATTGGCTTTAAGAGCTTTTAACAGATAGGGCTCAGTCATTGGCTGTACTAGTTTATCTGCCAATGCGACTATTGCTTCATAAAATAAATCAAAAGGTTCATTTAGCTTCTGTTTCCGCTGCGCGATCGCTGAGCGGATATCCAAGTTGGTACGTCCGTCTTTGAATTGAGTCTTGAGTGCTACGCACAGGTCGGACCATTGAATGAGGGGGACAGTCGCCAGAACCATTCACTGGCACTGCCCTCAAACAGGTTGCTCGCATATCTGGCTAACAGTTCAAAATTTCCATTTAAGGATTGGTTGGTCATGGCATTTACCCTATAAATGAAGTCGTCCACGCCAATGGAGGAATGACCTGAAAACCGTATTTTCCAATTTGAAATGATTTGGCTTATTCTATCAGCTCGTAGCTCTGAGACTGGCGGGGTCCCTCCTAGCCTATATCTAGCTGGTGGCTCTCTGGCCGTCTGTCTTTCCGAACTACCCCCGAACAGTTGCTGAAACGTTTGTTGTTCTACCTCGTCGATGGTTTGTGTATTGATTGGTTGTGAACGAACACTTTCAATACTTTTACGGGACGCCGTTTGCTGAATCGATAATTTCTGCAGGCCAGTTTCTATGGTCTGCGCTAATATGTGGGTTTGAGCCTGCATTGCAGCTGCCAAAGCATCGGCAATAACCTGGTGTAGACCTGCATTGGTCGAAGCGGCATTTGCTTCCATTTGTACTTCCGGGTTAGTCTCACTAATAGTTGACCCGCTTGGGGCGTCTGCGTTGTGATCGGTTGCCCTACCCTTAGACCTAGTCTGGTGTATGGTTGTGCTGGGGTCTTGGCTTGCAGTCTGGGCTGCGGCAATCTCCTCAGCTAAATTCAAAGCCGATGCATGCAAGCTAACGTGGCAGACAGGACAAATCTTTTTGACTCCAGCTTTACGGTTAAAACAGACTCGGTGGAATTGGTGTCCACAGCTGGTGGTAATTAACTGAGCTACGTAGTCAACTTCCTTGGCGCACGTGCTACAAATTATTCCCTGATTCTCTATTTGAGCGAAATTCTCGGGACTACGACTTAGGGGCATAATTATCGTACATAATGTCTTACCCGACGATCTTTTATAGATAATTACGACACTAAATACGGGCTAATTTATATATCAAGGCAAAGGAATAAACATGACAAAATGTTTTTAAATAAAAGCATCATGATTCTGCTTCGATGCACATAAGAGATAGCTATCTAATCGCACTGTCTAAGAGACGAATTCGTGTAGAAACAAAGATACTGAGTCGGACAGGTTCTTTCTACCGCGAGACAGGCGATAGCGTTTTGCCATACATACACCTGATTTCTATTAACGGCTGAATCCTATCCAAAAAAAACTGGACCAAGTAGGTCTTACTTTGCATCAACTGGACCAAGAGCTTACTCTAACAGCTTCAGGATTTCGACAGTCGACGACGCTCTTTATAGTTGGAAGGATGATAGAAAAAAAAAAAAAAATGCAAATAAACTTCCTTGCGTATACTCTCAACTCCGCGAGATAGGTTGTAGCTGTCGCCATAAATTAACCCAATTTCGTTCGACGGATGGAATATCTACTTGCACTCGATCGATATACCGGCAGTGGTTAAGTCAGATGCAGCTTAAGTGGACTGGACCAAGAGCTTAATGGAAAACATTAGGATTTCAACAGTCTCTCTCGCTACACTTTACCTTCACAACCGATATTGAGGAAGTTAGCAAGGTTGTCTGATCCAAGAAGGATAAGGAATTTCCAGTCGGGTATAGTTGACTGTCTTTCGGACATTTACTGGGGCTGTGACAGCTCGGGCCCCACGTTGGGCGCCAATTATTTTTATTTTTCTTTTAAATTTATTATTTATATAAATATATATTGCTAATACTGTAACAGATAACGAAGCAGGAGGCTAGGATCTGAAACGGTAGACGAGCAGATGGAGGGTATGATCGAGATCCATGCACGCGTTGCTGCCGGTCTCATGGTTAGTCGGGTAGAGTGGGGGTGGGGTAGGGAGAGATCGCGTCACGAGCTCGAGCATTAGGAGCAAAAGTAATAATAAAAATAAGTTTCGCGTGCGGTTCAAGGTTCAGACGGAAGAAATTTACAGCGCAATGACAGTCTAGGGAGATGAGTCAGCGGAACGAATTCGAGCGGGAGTTGCTTGCAGTGTCATTGCAAGCCGGTATGCCCACCCTTCCTTGATCGCACCAGTCCAAATATGCTGAGTAATGGGTAACGATCCCTAAATTAAACGCTCTACTTCGCTAGGTTACGTCATCTCGGCGCCACATGATCCTTTAATAACGGCAACAATTAACGGGAATTCATTACAAACAGTTTATTCATTAACTTTCCTACAAGCTCTCATGGCTGCTAACAGGGTAAATCTATATGTATAAAGGCTATTAAAGTAATAAGGATAATATGTTCAAATAAGCTGCAATTAAGATTAATTATATATATAAAAATATCATGATGAAAGATCTTATTAGACTAGGGTCAACTAATTATAAAGAGTATATTCAGTAATAATGGTAATTACGTTACACAAATAGAAATATAGTCGAATAGTTTTCAGTTTAAATGCAAAAACAAGGGACGGATGGATGCATCTTTAAAGTGCACAGCAATTGCTTGTGGGGTAATCCCAATCATAAGTTCGGTTGTCGATAGATTCGGAATTGCAGAAAGTTACATTGCTTGCGAAAGAGCAGAACAAAACAAACACGTGAACCATTGGATTGGTCAGCGTTACAGTACGGCTGGGAAGTTTACGGTCGAGGCATGGAATCTTTAATGTTGCTTCGACTTGCGTAAAATTTTGAATTCACATATAGCAGACGTTCACAGGTTATCACTCACAGTACGATCAAATCCAACGATGAAAGCGCTTCCATGTGGTCGATGAGGGTGGCTGAAAACTTGTAAATATCAGTGTGTCAGAGTAGATAGGCGATATGCGCGAGTAATAGTTTTAGTTCCTTTCCTTCTAACTGCACTTTTCTTTATGATAATCCAAACAAACCGAATCACACGAAATTAACTTTTAAGGTTAATCCTAGGGTCAGTACAATAGTGGGGTTCCAAAGTATTATTCTAATATGAAGAAATTCATGCGCATAGCCATCATGATCGAGACACCGACTGACTTCATCAGCAACGCAAACAGTATAACGGCACCGGTAATTGTCTTCTCCTTGAGCGTTACTGTTCGTATGCGGGCGGCGTAAGCAACGTAGCAATGACGAAAGTCACTGAAGAGGGAATAGTCGATCTCACACATATGTACATATGTATGTCACTGCACTCGTAGATAAAAAGCCCATCGACCGTTTTTCACTGGGGTAGGCCGAGCAAGGCTTGTATGTGTGTGGACCCACGCCGGTATATGCTGCGGTAAATACAGTGATGCTCACATGTATGCAGACGCCACGCCGAAAGAAGACTAACACATACAGTAGTCGATCGGTACGATGGATACTTATATGTGTGGCAAGGTGACGAGACTGTCGTGGGTACGGCTTACGGCACTACGACCGGCGTTTCGTACGGTATTACGTACGGCCAAACCTATGGTTAGGTTTTTAAGAAAAAAACGAACTTTAATTTTCTGTTGGCCGGCAGTTAGGGTACAATTTCCACTCACCCGATGGGTTCGGCCTTCGCTTAATAAACGTAGGAATGGTCGGCTGATCTTTTGACTAGATCTTAGCCACGATGGACACGCGGTAATTTCGGTCGAGGTTAGAATTGTTCCTTTCACTGCACTACTTGAGTATTTTCCTCAGACGTCCGTCTGGGATCGCGAGTCCAATTGGAAAGAACATGCCCAAGCCACTCTCCTTCCGCTTGAGCCCTTGGTTCTCTCATTCCCCTTTTTTTTCACCATACCTTGACAGTAGCCGCTGTTAACTTATGTCATTTTTTTTTTCTTGCGCATAACTGCCCAAAAGGTGCAAGGTGCATGTCTAAGGGAAGGGGAAACCGTGGGACGGTTATCCGATATTTTTGGTTGGACAGGCGCCACTACAAAATCCTTGTGGGTACTACTTTTATTAATAACAATAAGTAGTTAACATTCTTCAATTTGTGTTAACTTTATATACTAAACACAACAAAATAATCAAGAACAAATACATTAGTAGAGGTAATGATTAAGACAAAATATAATATGATATAAAAAAAATAAATACAAAACAAAACAAGAAATAAAAATATATGTATAAATGAAAGCTCATATTATTCCTAAAATATAGCTTATCGCTATGGAATGGAGTGAATTAGTTCGACAGATAAATAATTTCAAAGACAAATTTGAAAAGTCTTACAAGTGCCTTAATAAAGACACAACTATAAAAGTCGACACGCTAATTCACCACATATCTCTATTAGTCGAGCAATATAACAGTATATGCCAATTAGTCAATAAACACAAAAATAAGCGAACAAATGACCATAACAGTCAATGTAGCAAAATACTAAAATCGCTAAACATAAGACTAATAAATATTAGCGAAAAGAGAAATTTTGAAATAAATGTCCCTACAGAAACTAACCTTTTAGTAGAGTTTAATTTAGATCAATTCAATAATCTAGACGAATCAAAGCCAAATATAAATAGCAATGTTGAGCGCGATAATGATCCAATAGAATATACTGAAACTCCAAAGATTCCCAATACAAGCGATACAAACATGGCAGATTCTTCAGCTGCCGATAGGGCATATATCAGGGAAGTCTCACAGGCCATCCCTGAATTCGATGGGAACAAAATCCACTTGCAAAGATTTTTGGCAGCATTTAAATTGGCCAACCTAACAAAGGGACCGTATAAGAAAATTGCCATTGAGGTAATTAAATCGAAAATAATCGGCTCCGCGCTCTACAAGGTCCAAAATGAGCTTACAATTGATGCAATCATCAATAAATTACAGACAACCATCGTCGGTGAAACATCCGATGTCGTTAAAGCAAAAATGGGAAATGTTTACCAAAAAGGCAAAACAGCAACCCAATTTACTAATGAAATCGACAATTTGCGAAAACTACTAGAGTCTTCGAATATTGATGAAGGACTAAGCCCTGAGCACGCTGATACATTCAGACCAAAGAAGCCATAGCTACCATGGTCAAAAATTGTGAGGATGGTAAACTAAAAACCATACTTAAGGCCGGCACATTCAGAACAATAAATGAAGCCATCAGCAAATACATACATTGTAGCACTGAAATGTCCGGAAGCGCAAGCACTATACTATACAATAGAGGTAGAACAGTTAGAGGTGATAATTCCCGCTATATCCAAAGGGGTAGACCTAACGGTCGAGGTAATTATCACTCAAACTACCAAAGTTACCTCCACAACAATTATAATGAGGAAATTTCAGAGGAAATTCCCGTAGCTATAGCCGAGGAAGGAACAATTCCAACCGAGACTATAACAGCCACAACAACAATAACAATGTCAGAATTGCTCAAGGTGACTCGGGAAACTCCCAAACACCTTTAGGTACGCAAAATTAAACAACACAAGTAATGTACACACGATAAATCCAAGTCTTTAGTATGTTTGTAACATTTACAAACGCAGCAACAAATACTAAACTTACATTTTTGCTAGATACAGGAGCGGATATTTCGCTTATTAAAGAAAATTCAGATGTCTTCAATGATATACAAAAAGAAAATATAATAAGTTTTCAAGGCATTGGACAAGGAGTAGTAAAATCCAATGATCTAGTACACATTGAGATACAGACGGATAAATATATAATTCCACACAATTTCCATTTAGTTAATTCAAGTTTTAAAATACCATGTGATGGAATAATAGGCATCGATTTCATAAAGAATTTCAATTGCAAATTAGACTGTGAACCATCAAACGATTGGTTCATAATTAGACTCAATAATCTGAGTTATCCCATTTACGTTCCAATAACATTCAATTCTGGTACTGATTCAATACTTCTACCAGCAAGATCCGAAGTTGTACGAAAGCTAGAATTAAATGCAACAGATGACAGCATCTTAATTCCAAATAAGGAAATTATACCTGGTATCTATGTTGCAAATACAGTAGCAACATCCAAAAATACATTTGTCCGTTTACTGAACACAACCAGTACCGATCAATTATTACATATAAATAATCTGAAATATGAACCGCTGTCGAACTACGAGATAATTGAAACAAATAAAATATCAAGGAAAGATGAAGTCATATCAATAAGAAAGAAATTTATTACAGTGACGTATTCGGACTTGAAACCGAATCAATCACAACAAATAACTTCTACAAGCAAAAGTTAAGACGAAAGGATGATGAACCGATGTATATGAAAAACTATCGAAGCCCGCATAGCCAATTAGAAGAAATACAAAAACATGTTGGCAAGTTAATAGAAGATAATATAGTTGAACCGTCTGTTTCTGAATATAATAGCCCACTATTATTAGTACCAAAGAAATCACTTCCAGGTTCCAATGAAAAACGACGGGGAACGTTGTGAGTTGCTGCGGACACCGCAACTCTACAGTTAACCCGATACTAAGTCAGTATGGCTATCCTCCGGCAGACGGCGCTAATATTAAACGACACGACAAAGAGTGCGTGCGAGAGAGACAGAAAATCAGTCTGAGCGTGACGTCGGGCGCTGCGTAGCCACTGCAAATTGATTTGTTCCTTATGGCTATAAAAATGATCTGATCTAATCCAGATTCAGCAATCTGATAGATATGGTCGTTATCTATGATTCTGCGTTTTTAGTTTTCTCAAATCTGCTATATTGTGGATGCAACAGATTTTCGTCTTTTGTGTGGGCGGAAGGGGGTGGGGCGAAATTTTGAGATATGCGTTTTATAGTGAGATCTAACAGGAGTGCGGATACCAAACTTGGTTACTCTAGCTTTAATAGTCTCTGAGATTTATGAATATCCCCAGATTTTCATCCTTTGCGGGGGCGGAAGGGAGTGTGGCGAAATTTTAAAATAAACTCGTCTCGGTCCGATATAGTAGGAGTGTGGATACCAAATTTGGTTGCTCTAGCTTTTCTAGTCTCTGAGATCTAGGCGCTAATGTTTTACTCTAAGCAAAGCCGCCTATGCTACTTGTGTGTTAGAGAGAGACAGGGCGAGAAAAAATTAAATTGTTTTCTTGATGCTGGCTATAATAATAATACGATCCAATTCAGATTCTGCAGTCTAATTCTCTACGATTCTGCGTTTTTGGTTTTATCGTATCTTTAAAAATGTGGATGCAACAGCTTTTCGTCCTTTGTGGACGCGGAAGTGGGCGGGGCAAAGTTTTGAAATATTTTTGTAGCAGTGACATATCACAGAAGTCTGGATCCAAAACATCGTTGCTCTAGCTCTTATAGTCTTTGAGCAATAGGCGCTAAAGGGGACGGACAGACGGACGGACGGACGGACGGATGGACAGACAGACAGGGCTCAATCGACTCGGCTATTGATGCTGATCAAGAATATATATACTTTATAGGGTCGGAAACGATTCCTTCTGGACGTTACACACATCCACTTTTACCACAAATCTAATATACCCCAATACTCAGTATCGGGTATAAAAAGTTCAAGAGATATAACGTAATTTTCAACGAGCAATGGCTCATATCGCTTCACGCGATTACCATTTGGTTTAAAAATAGCGCCAAATTCATTTCAAAGAATGATGACAATAGCATTCTCAGGTCTAGAACCTTCACAAGCATTCCTTTACATGGACGATTTAATCGTTGTTGGATTTTTAGAGAAACACATGATTAAAAACTGATCTGTGTAGAAAAAACAATCTTAAACTACATCCACAAAAATGCTCATTATTCTTGTCCACAAGTGTACAGATAACAGATTACCAGATGACAAAAATTTCGACGTCATTATGAACTATCCAGTCCCACACGATGCGGACAGCGCTAGACGTTTCGTAGCACTCTGTAACTACTATCGACGTTTTATTAAAAACTTCGCCGACTATTCACGGCACATAACAAGATTATGTAAAAAGAATGTTACTTTTGGAAAGATAAATTCCAAGAAGCATTTCAATATCTGAAAAAGAAACTTATGGAACCAACACTGTTACAATACCCTGATTTCAGCTAAGAATTTTGCATAATCACAGATGCAAGCAAAGAAGCATGTGGAGCAGTTTTAACTCAAAACTACAATGGACTCCAACTTCCCGTTGCATATGCATCAAGAGCATTCACAAAAGGTGAAAGTAACAAAAGTACTACGGAGCAAGAATTAACAGCAATTCACTGGGAAATAGTACATTTTCGACCATATATTTATGGCAAACATTTTACAGTCAAAACAGATCACAGACCCCTAACATATTTATTTTCAATGGTCAATCCAAGTTCAAAATTGACACGAATGCGGCTCAAATTAGAAGAATACCACTTTAAAGTCGAGTACCTAAAGGGAAAAGACAATTTTGTGGCAGATGCCCTATCAAGGATAACAATATCCGAACTGACAGACTTACAAATCAAAGTCCTGAGAGTCACTACCAAGCACCAAAGTAAACACAAAAATTCTTGCGCAGGAAAAGAACAAATAGAGTTGCCTATGCAAACTCTTAAAGAAGCTTGGCCTTGCATATAATAAATAATACATGTTTCTTTAAACATGGAAGAAAAATTATAGCAAGAATTGATGTTAGCGATGTGTATACCAATGGAATTCTCGGTTTAGGTTAGTTCTTCCAAAGGCTTGAAAGGCAAGCCGGTATACATAAAATCAGCAAACTCAAAGTGGCACCGAGCGAAAAGGTCTTTGAATCAGTTTCAATAGATACTTTTAAAGAAATGGGCAATAAAATATTAAAATCATTACGAGAAGCGCTACTCAAGCCGGTGACCAAAATAGGAAAAGATCAAGTAGCTATACTGTTTACATATCATGACGATCCCATACAAGGAGGTCATACAGACATTACAAGAACGCTAGCGAAAATCAATAGACACTTCTATTGGAAAAACATGACCCGTCATGTCAAAGAGTACGTACGTAAATGTCAGAAATGCCAAATGTCGAAAACAACAAGACATACCAAGACACCCTTAACCATAACAAACACATCAATATATGCTTTTGACAGAATGATAATAGACACAATTGGTCCATTACCACGAACAGAAAATGGTAACGAATATGTAGTAACACTAATATGTGATCTTACAAAATATTTAGTAGCCATTCCAGTTGCAAACAAAAGCGCAACAACAGTCGCAAAAGCTATATTTGAATCTTTTATTTTGGAGTACGGTCCGATGAAGACGTTCATTACAGACATGGGAACAGAATACAAAAATTCCATAATAAATGACCTGTGCAAATATTTAAAAATAGACAATATAACGTATACAGCACATCATCACCAGACCGTTGGATCAGTAGAGAGAAGTCACAGAACTTTTAATGAATATATTCGTTCATATATATCTGTTGACAAAACAGATTGGGACGTATGGATTCTATATTTCGTTTACTGTTTTAACACGACACCCTCTATGGCACACAATTATTGTCCATATGAATTAGTTTACGGCAAGCAAAGCAACTTGCCACAATATTTTAATAGCATAGATAGAATAGATCAATTATACAATATAGATGACTATTCTAAAGAAGGTTAGGTTAGGTTAGGTTGAGGCGGCTGCCGGGTTCGCTCGGAGCCCGTCACACTTAGGCCGGTTTCGGCCCGTTGTGATACCGCATAGGATCATTTCCTTCCTGCGTTGTGAGACTTCCTGTCAGCAATTATCCCATCCAGATGCTCTCACAAAGTTCGCTATCCTTCTGGGACATAGTTTGGACATCTCTGAGATGTCGTGTAGAAAGGCTGAGCCCAGGTGTTGTAGCCTTCTTCTGCTGAGAGCCGGGCAGGAGCAGAACAGATGTTCCACTGTCTCCTCCTCTTCCTCGTCTCTACAGCTGCGACAAAAATCGTTATGTGGGGCCCCCAGCCTGTTAGCGTGGGTGCCTATTAGCCAGTGTCCCGTGAGGGAACGAGTGACTACGCTGCACCTTTTCCTGCTTAACTTGAGGAGCTCGGAGGTGCGCTTCATGTCCATGGTCGGCCATGTTTGCCGAGTTGTGCGACATCTTGGCACTGTTTGCCACATATCGTTTTTTAGTCGCTTGTATTGCTCCCTTATGATGAGCTTACAGGGCATACATTGGCATACAGATATCCTCCTTGTCTTGGAGAAGGGGGATTGTAGTGCCAGATCTGGCCAGCTCGTCCGCTATACAGTTGCCCTCGATGTCCCGGTGGCCCGGGACCCAAATTAGGCTAATAGCAAATTGCTGAGCCATCTCGTGTAGAGATTTGCGGCAGTCTGCCACGGTGGCCGAGTTCGAGGAAATCGCGCTTAGCGATTTGATCGCAGCTTGGCTGTCACTATAAATGTTTAGCTTGGTTGCCGTGACGGCAGCCGCTTGTAGGCAGTCTAGTGCCTCCCTGATTGCTATGACTTCCGCTTGAAAGACACTGCAATGATCTGGGAGTCTGAAGGAATGCCTTATGTTTAGCTGTTCAGAGTAGATTCCCCCTCCGACTCTGTCGTCCAGCTTTGATCCATCTGTGAAGATGCTTATGGCCCCTTCAGGGCCTGGGAGTCCCTCGAGCCATTCGTCTCTATGAGGGATGATTGTGTCGAAGGGAGTGTCTGTATACTCTCTTGGAACTTGGTAGTCTGTTTTTGAGGGGACAGTACTGCTATTTAATATGGCTGAGTGACCTATGCACTGTGTCACCCATTGATCTTAGTCTCTTAGACGTATTGCTGCTGCTTCTGCCCGTTCCTTTCCTGCGAGTTCAAGGCTCTGTAGGCATAGGATGGCATTTAGCGCATCATTTGGGGTGGTGCGGAGAGCTCCGCTGATGCATAGGGCGGCAGTCCGCTGGACTTTGCCCAGTTGCTTGGTGATCGCCCTTTTTGATAGGGCTGGCCACCACACCGTAACTCCGTAGAGTAGTATTGGTCTAACTATAGCTTGATATATCCATTGGACTATGCTTGGGATCATACCCCATCTTAGCCCAATAGCTTTTTTGCATGTATAGAGTGCAGTCATTGCCTTTTTCACTCTGTCTTTGACATTCAGGTTCCAGTTAAGCTTCTTGTCAATTACCAACCCTAAGTAACTGGCACTGTCGCTAAAGGAGAGCCTGCATCCTTGTAGTATTGGAGGGTTGAGGGGCGGGACCTTGTATTTATTTTTGAATAACACGAGTTCCGTTTTTGAGGGATTTACTCCCAGACCGCGCGATTTCGTCCAGTCCGACAGTTGCGCTAGCTTTGTGGACATTAAGTCGCACAGTGTTTGGGGGTATTTCCCCGAGAAAATAATCGCAACGTCATCCGCATAGGCCACGACTTTGCAGCCCCCCCCCTCCAGGTCCCATAGAATCTTGTTGAGTGCTATGTTCCACAGAAGAGGAGACAGGACACCACCTTGCGGGGTGCCTCTGTTGACATACCTTGACTGGGCGGACGATCCCATCGATGATGTCACCGTCCTGCATGTGAGCAATTGATCAATGAGCATCACCAAGTGACGGTCCACCCCCAGGTCAGTCAGGGCTTCTGTAATGGCACCCGGTACAACGTTGTTAAAAGCTCCCTCAATATCGAGAAATGCTATGAGTGAGTACTCTTTGTGATGCAGAGATTTCTCTACCGCAGAGATCACCTCATGAAGAGCCGTTTCCGTGGATTTTCCTTTCCGGTAGGCATGCTGTGCGCCTGACAGCAACTGAGGGTGTATAGTTGTCCTCAGTTGCAGCCCGACGAGTCTCTCAAAGGTTTTGAGGAGGAAGGACGATAGGCTGATTGGTCTAAAGTCTTTTGCAGCTGAGTGCGAGGCTTTCCCAGCTTTGGGAATGAAGACTATCTTTGCCTTAAGCCATGTTCGCGGCATTGTACCCACAGCCAGTATCTTCCTGAAGATACCTTGTAGCCAGTTTATGGCCGTATCCCCGGCCTTCTGAAGTTGGGCCGGGATTACCTGGTCTGGGCCTGGCGATTTGAACGGGTTGAAGCTGTTTATTGCCCAGCTTATGTTACGTTTAGTGAGGATGTGATCCATCGAGGTTACCGGTCCCTCTCCTGGAAGATGTGCCGTCTCGATGGTTGTGCACCCTGGAAAATGTGTGTCTAGTAGAATGTGCAGGGACTCCTCCCTGGAGTTAGTCCACGTGCCGTCATTCCTTTTAAGATACCCCACCGAGGGGTTAGTTTTTGAGAGAATCTTGCGAAGCCTTGCGGCCTCTGATGTTTCCTCAATTTCCGAGCAAAATTTTTGCCAAGAGGCCCTTTTTGCTTTCCTTGTTTCCTTTTTATATAGTGACAGACTGATTTTATAGTCTGCCCAGTGGCTCTCCTCGTTCGCGCTTTTGGCCCTGTTGAAAAGGGTCCTGCAGCTTTTACGTAGGATGTCTATTTGCTTTGACCACCAGGGGGGTTTCTTTTTCCCCCTAGGTTTGCTAGAGGGGCATGCTGCCGCGAAGGCTTTGTTGCATGCCTCTGTGAACCTGTTCACTAGGCGATCTAGGTCGTCTTTTGTGTCAGGGCATGATGGTGCTTTGGAGGGGAGTAAGTCCTCCAGGGCTGAGCTATATTTTTCCCAGTTGGCTTTCCTGGGATTAATATAGTCCTTAGGTTTCGGAAACTCGAGGGATAGTGTGGTCTCGATGTATCTGTGGTCAGAGAAGGAGTGGTCATCAAGGACCTGCCAACTCTTGACTATGTCTAACAGGTTGGAAGACACTAGGGTGATGTCAATAACCTCCTGTCGATTTTTAATTATAAAAGTGGGGTCGTTGCCCCGATTACAAATAAATAGATTTGAGTTAAGGATGAAGCTGAAAAGTGACTCACCCCTTGCATTTGTGTTCGAGCTCCCCCATTGAGTGTGGTGAGCGTTGGCATCGCAACCTATTAATAGGTCTATGTCCGACCTCTCGCTGTCGCTGGCTAGTTTGCGAACAAGGTCGTTGGGGGGATCGTTTCCCTCATGGGCCATGTAGGACGACATCAGCCTTAGATGTGTCCCTTCCAGCTCTAGGCTTACCGCCGTGTTGTCGCTATCGCTATAATTATGGAGCAGAAAGATATTAAGGTGCTTTCTGGCGAGAATGCAGGTGCGAGTTTTACCTTCATGTTGAGCTACAATTATCTTGTACTCCTTCGACCCTAATCCACAAACCTTGTCTCCCACTATCCAAGGTTCCTGGATCAGGGCTACGTCTGCTCCGCTCTCTTCGAGGCGGAGTATAAGAGCAGCGGATGCTGCTTTACAGTGGTGGAGATTGATCTGAAGGAGCCTCAGGGACATCCTTAGTGTTCTCCACCACTGTAATGTCCGGATCGTCCTCGACTTCCTCGTGGCAACACATCGCCTCGAAGTCGTATCTCAGCGTGCCATCTGTGGAGTAGCCCTCTGGGTCTATCTCTGTGTGATCGTCGGGTGCTTCGATCTCCGAGGCAGCGTCCTGCTCGACTGGCTTGTCGACAGGACGTGCCTCGGCCGCCGCATCCGACTTGTAGACCTTTATGGTCACAGAGCTGAACCCAAAATTGAGCTCGCCTTTGGCAGCCTCAATCGGGGCCAGCGACTCTTTGTTGAGGACGACCACCGCCTGGTTTGTGGGGCCCTGTGTCGCCTCAACTTTGACCACCTTCCAATCCGCTGTTGGGAGGTGGGGGTTGCATCTTTGCAGCATTTTTAGGATGCGCTCCGGCTCCTTCATGGAGGCGGGCACCCAGACTCTCGCCCTTGGTCTACTGGGCACTTCGCTCCAGTCTACAGCGACGAGCTTCGCCCCTGGGTAGACTTCCCCGACATGCGCTACCGCTGCTTTGTACAGCTGTACGGAGCGCTCATCTTCACAGGCTACGATTTTTATGCAGCCCTGGTACCAGCCCATGTCTCTGCAGACGGGGGGGGGTCCAGGCTGCTTTTCCAGCAGCTCGAAGCAGCGGTCGGCCAGTGCCGCTTCCACCCACTTCCACTGGTTCCGAGGGATCCGGGAGTCCACGCTGCCTTTGTCCAGGACGCCAATCAGCGTCCTTTCTCTGGCAATCTGCGCGAACGACGCGTTAGGCAGCACTCTGGAGCGCTTCGGTGTCGGCCCCGGAGTCTCCTGCGAGCGCTGCCTTTTTTGCTGAGGGGCTTCCTTCTTCGGTGCTTCCTTGCCAAAGTTCGGCAGCACCTTCGAGGCCCATTCGACCTTCTTAATCCATTTGTCCGTCGGGCTGGACATCTGGCTTGCGTTCTGCCGACGGAGTGTGTTGCCAGCACTCCTTCTGTCGGCATATGTAAAGGATTTGGCTTTGACACTAGTAGATGGTGACTCATCCCCCTCCACTTTACCAGCAGGCAGAGCAGCCGCAGGATTGCATAGCCACTCTGCCAAGGTATCGGTTTTGGGAGCCAATTCACCACCCACCCCGACGCCGGGATGGGACCCCTTTGGGCTCTCCCTAGCATCTACCGCCGCGCAGGTTTTCCCTGCTGATTTGCGGGTCGGGCCAGGCCTTTGGGCCGCTGCCTTCCCCTGTTTGGGATTGCTCCCTGTTGGCATTTGGGGAGTGCCAGACTCATTTTGTTTGTTTTTCAATTCTTCCATTCTTTTTCCCACGAGCTGCAGAGAAGGGGTACGGTCCGTCCGGGCAGAGATCCACGTTGCCCGGATAAGGCATACTTAGAACAGGGGGCTGCCAAGTCCCTGAGCTCTCCGTTAACGACTGGGCTAGTTTTATATACCGGGCCCCCAGCCAGGCTGACTCTCGGCACGGGTCGAATAACACTCTTAGTCCGGCCCGGTGTGAGCTGAATGTGGGGGGTTGGGATGTGGGTAGGTAGTGTGTAGGGATAGGGGAGTGTGTGAGCTACTTATAAGAGGCGGCACCACAAGCGCATCGTCAGTGTTGCTACTTCGCGAACACCCGCTGGCTGTCCGGGGCTGCTTATTTTCGGTACTCTCCCTAGGGATGTCCGATTATTCGCAGCTGACCTACCTATATGACCTGTATATAGGTAGGTCGTTCGCTATCCGCAACCTGCGACCCGTCCGGTGGCCTCAGCTAGGCCCCCTTTGAGCCACCTCACGAGCTCATCAGACCAGAATATTCTAAAGAAACAAAATTCAGATTTGAAAAAGCTTTTAAAAGAGCAAGAATAATGTTAGAAACACATAAAACTAAGAATGAGGAATACTATGATAGAAAAATAGCTACTATAGACATAAACATTGGGGATAAAGTCCTTTTAAAAAATGAAACAGGACATAAATTAGATCCTGTCTATATAGGACCATTTGAGGTTATAGAAATAGAAAATAAAATTAATATAGTTGGTGAGAAATGAGCCTCGTAGTTTTTAATTCAATGTTCATGTATATTGCGATTGACCTATTTACACGCTCATGATTGTAGTACACCGCCTAAGTAACTATTTTTACGCGCATAGCTGTATTGTTGTTTTGCTCGTGTCCAAAACATAGCTGTAATGTTCTCACACGCATAGCCAAGCCCGCAGCTGCACACGCACACAACGATGTGTACCGTTTGGCATTGGACCGTCGCATCGCCTGATCTTCCAATTCCCTTTTGGCTCGACTTCTTTTCGCGGAGTTGAGTCAGTAGAAATTTCTAGACGAAACCGCCCGCACGCATACTTTGTACCGCCGCAGAAACGATCCCCCCGCTGTTCTTGTAATATACTTGTAAAATAACCACCAATATTAAATAATCAAGAAAATAAATAAGCTCAAGATATAAACGATTATACAGTCCACTAATTCATAACCATAGCAAAATTTGGTCCTTCGAGCCGGATCTCCGCGTTTGAGTTTATTTATATACATATTGAGTGATACCGTTACCCGCTGTTTGCCATGAAGGCCCTAGTGCATCGTCTAATTCAACAACGTGGGGCCTGCAAATCCCAATTAACTCGCGTGGCTGCGGAGGCTCAAGAGTTTGTACAGTCATGTACTTCTGTGCAAACATTAGAGCACAAGTTGGACCGACTTGTTGCAACTTTCAACCGCTTTATGGAGCTGTCTGAAGAGCTGGTCCAATATAATGATGAAAATGAATACGTGGATCCGGATTTGGACATCCCCGAATATGAGAAAAGGTTCTTTAGTGCGCATAGTATCTTCACTGAAGCCATACGTGACCGGAGCAGTCACGAGAATGAGCACGACAACTCAAATCTACTGCTATCGACCACTGTGGAACGCTTATTTGAGGGACAAACTCAACTTCTGGAGAGGATTCGGGACTCATCGGGAACCACAGAGCTGCAGTTCGAGAAAATACGCATTCCGACGTTTTCGGGCAGATACGAGGATTGGTGTCAGTTTAGTGACTTGTTCTTAGGCTCAGTCGACAAGAAGAGTAGTCTGTCCAAGTGCCAAAAGTTTCATTATTTGAAATCCTATCTGGATGGTGAAGCGTTGTCTCTGATAAAACATATTCCCGTATCGGATGCCAATTACCGGGACGCATGGGAGAGGCTCCAAAATCGCTATAACAAGAAGTCACTGATTGCTCGTTCGTTCATTCAAAACTTTCTTTCGTTGCCAACCGCAAAGGGTTCAAACATCGCCGAGTTGCGTAAAATAGTCGACACCGCCGCCGAAAGTATACGTGGTCTACATGCGCTGAGCTGCGACAGCCGCGATGTGTGGCTAATCCATATCTTGCTCTCAAAGTTAGACCCGGAATGCAGGGAAGCGTGGGCCACCTCCAGTGAATCGTGCAAGGAAAATGTGACCATAAATGACCTGTTCGGCTTTGTCTTCGCCCGTTGCGATGCACTTGAGTCTTGTCAAGATCCAAAGCTAATCCAGGATACACACACGGTGCTGAATAAACGTCGTGCAATTTCTCATCATGTGGACGTGCCAAATACGTCTGCTCGTGACTGTGTATATTGTCACGAGCAACACAGTCTTTATGCGTGCACTCAATTCAAGGCTCTGGATGTTGTGGACCGCCGCAAGTTCGCAAGGGATGGTAATTTGTGCTTCAATTGTCTAAGCCGATCTCATCAAGTCAAGGAGTGTAATTCCACAAACACGTGCCGTCTGTGTAAGCTGAGGCACCACACTCTTGTTCATCCAGAGGACATACGCTCTTACGCTTCCGCTGATGTCAACAACTCCGCTGACTCACCCGTCCGCTCGTCCAGTTTCCCTGCTGACGCTGATCCTGCCGTGGTCAGCCATCATACATTGGAGAGGAAATTCGTGGCCAAGAGTCAGGCCATATTGCCAACGATTTTGGCCACTATAGTCGACTCCTGGGGCAACGAGACCACCTGCAGGATACTGTTGGATACTGGTTCGACTATAACGATGGTCGCCGAATCATTTATTCAACGAATTGGGTTGCCGCGCACCCACGCTCGTATACCAGTGGTTGGTCTAGGCGCAAATCCTGCTGGGGTTACTAGAGGTCGCGCCACATTCACGCTGCTCTCCCGCACAAGCTCGGCCTCAGTGGTGGTAACAGGTCTGATTATGAACACTTTAACCTCCTCGATTCCAGCCCAGAGGATCGAGTCTAACACACCGATGTGGAAAAGGATTCGTGATCTACCCTTAGCGGACCCTACATTTGGTAAACCAGGCGAAATCGACGTGATCTTAGGAGCTGATCAGCTTTGGAACCTTTACACTGGACAACGCAAAGAGTTTGGTTCTGAATATCCTATTGCACTTCATACTAATTTTGGTTGGGTCATTACAGGCAGCTACCATCTCAGTAGTGATGCTCACAACCACGCACTAGCACATCACGCGCACGAGGATCTGGACACTTTGGTTCGATCGTTCATGGACATGGAACGAGTTCAACCAAGTGACGCTACCATTGATGCTAGTGATCCCGCTGAGCAACACTTCGTTCATACGCACGCCCGCAGAAACGATGGCGTGTACATCGTCCAATACCCGTTCAAGGAATCTGCCCCTCCGATGGGGTCCACACTGCCACAAGCACTACGCCGCTTTTCTTCTCTCGAGCGGAAATTTCGAAAATTTCCTGCGCTCAAACAACAGTATGTCGAGTTTATGGAGGATTATATACAACGAGGACACATGGAGGTGATTCCTTCTACTACCGTAGAAAACGGTCCCGCCAATCACAAATACTTAGCACACCACGCAGTATTTAAACCAGATAGCACCACCACGAAATGCCGAGTTGTATTCGATGGCTCTGGGGAGGACTGCAATGGATCTTCACTTAATTCACGACTACACATCGGACCACCTATTCAAAGGGATTTACTTGGAGTATGTCTACGTTTCCGTCAGCATCGCTATGTGTTTTGTACGGACATTGAGAAAATGTTTAGAGGCATCCTGGTTTCAGAAGATCACACGCATTACCAACGGATTGTCTGGCGAAAGGAGGAGACTGCTACACTCGATTATTATCGATTGCTGACCGTGACGCATGGTTTAGCGTCTTCGCCGTTCTTGGCTGTTCGAGTTCTCAAGCAGATCGCGCAAGATAATGCCGATTTGTATCCGAAGGCTGCTGCTGTGCTTGTACGAGACGCGTACGTGGATGATATCCCTACTGGTTGCGATAGTATCGACGATCTCATTGCACTCAAAGATGAATTAATTTTGCTATTGAGCCAAGCTCAATTTAAATTTCGAAAATGGAGTTCAAACTGTTGGTCCCTACTCAAATCGCTGCCACGGGACATTTATAGTTGGCTGAGCTCGATCGACTGGAACGAACCACTACCCGCGCAGCTATGCGCACGGTGGCAACAGTTTGTAGCTGAAGTTCATTTACTGGAAAGCTGTCGCATACCCCGCTACCTATCCTCGCCACTTCAAGCAACGGAGCTGCATGGATGCGCCGATGCTTCATCTCATGCATACGCCGCTGTCATCTACAGTCGCGTGAGAGTCAATAATGACTACGCTGTAACACTGATCGCCGCAAAAACCCGGGTGGCACCCATCAAACCTATCTCCATCCCACGGCTCGAGTTGAATGCCGCCCATCTTCTGTCGAAATTGATGTCTCTGGTTAAGCAAACTCTAACTATTCCTATTTCAAGTACTTCGTGTTGGTCAGACTCCGAAATTGTACTACATTGGCTCTCATCACCCCCACGGACTTGGAACACTTATGTTTGTAATCGCACGGCTGAGATTCTAGAAGCTTGCCCACGTAGCTGCTGGCAACACATTCGCACTGAGGACAATCCCGAGGACTGTGCATCACGCGGACTTCTACCAAAGGATCTGGTAGAACATAAACTGTGGTGGAATGGACCACCGTGGCTTTCGCAATCACATCGCACCTGGCCACCTGCTAAGGCCAAGTTCGCACTGTCGACTGAGGACGCTGAGCGGATGGAAGTAAAGGTCAAGCCCCAAGTTAATCTACACATTTCCAATGAAGGAAATGATCTTAACTGTATGATCAACAAAGCTTCCTCCTGGTCACATCTCTTGCGGACACTTAGCTATTGCTTTCGGTTCGTACATCGTCTTCGTTGCAAGGACCGCCTGTCATCATTTTTATCGTCATGGGAGCTTTAATATGCCCGCTCTAGGGTAATCAAACATGTCCAGATGGAGTTCTTCCAAGTGAAGTACAGACAGCTGAGCACTGGACAAGCCCTTTCTCAAAAATCCAAGTTGATTCACTACACTCCATTTGTTGACGACCAAGGAATTCTGCGCGTAGGAGGACGCATTGGAAATTCGATGACAACCTATGACGCAAAACATCCCATACTTCTTCCAAAGGAATCAGCAGTCGCTGTTTTAATAGCTAGACACCAGCACGTCACATCGTTACACGCTGGAGTCGAATTTATGTTTCACACGTTGAGACAGAAGTATTGGATCCTGGGAGCCCGTAACATAGTCCGCAAAATTGTATTCAACTGCAAGATATGCTTCCTCCAGCGCAAAGGAACGAGTACACAACTCATGGCTGATCTTCCCGCCTTTCGCGTTCAGCCCACCCGCTGCTTTCTACATTCTGGATTGGATTACGCTGGACCAGTTACCATCAAGACATCAACAGGTCGGACACCGAAGTTTGGCAAAGCTTGGTTTGCCATCTTTGTTTGTCTGTCCACCAAAGCAATTCATCTCGAGCTCGTCAGTGATTTGACGACCCCTGCATTTATTGCCGCTTTCAAACGCTTTTGGTCTCGACGTGGCCCTATATCCGACTTGTACTCGGACAATGGCACAACATTCCATGGAGCCAGAAAGGAACTAACGGAGATGCAACGGATAGCTGTATCTCAAAGTCAAGACGAGGAAATTGCAAATTTTCTGACGAGTCAGGACATCAACTGGCACTTCATTCCGCCGTCTGCCCCGCATTTTGGAGGTCTTTGGGAAACAGGCGTACGATCTATCAAACTCCACCTTCGCCGAGTAATTGGTAGCAGTGCGTTGACTTTCGAGGAATATTCAACAATTTTAACTCAGACTTTACTCAACTCTCGCCCACTGTGCGCGCCCAGCGATCACAGCTTGGATCCCCTTACCCCCGCTCATTTTCTTACAGGTCAACCTCACATGTCGGTGCCGGATCCGTCCTTGTTAGACGTCAACATTAACAGACTGCAGCGTTGGAGACAACTGCAAGCCAAGGTTCAAGGGTTCTGGAAACGTTGGAATCTGGAATACCTTACTTCCTTGCAACCTCGCACGAAATGGCAGCAGGAGTCCAACAACATAACCGTGGACACTCTTGTGGTACTGAAGGAGCCAAATCAACCGCCTAGCAAGTGGCTGCTTGGGCGAATCACCGAAGTTCATTCTGGCCAAGACGAGAGGGTTCGAGTGGTCACCGTCAAAACCGCCCGAGGAGTGTACAAGAGGCCTTTCATGTATATTGCGATTGACCTATTTACACGCTCATGATTGTAGTACACCGCCTAAGTAACTATTTTTACGCGCATAGCTGTATTGTTGTTTTGCTCGTGTCCAAAACATAGCTGTAATGTTCTCACACGCATAGCCAAGCCCGCAGCTGCACACGCACACAACGATGTGTACCGTTTGGCATTGGACCGTCGCATCGCCTGATCTTCCAATTCCGTTTTGGCTCGACTTCTTTTCGCGGAGTTGAGTCAGTAGAAATTTCTAGACGAAACCGCCCGCACGCATACTTTGTACCGCCGCAGAAACGATCCCCCCGCTGTTCTTGTAATATACTTGTAAAATAACCACCAATATTAAATAATCAAGAAAATAAATAAGCTCAAGATATAAACTAATTCATAACCAATAGTCATAAAAAAGGATAAAAATAAACTACATAAAGTACATAAGTATAGGTTAAAGAAATATATTAATTGAAAGCTTTCATGAAAATGTCTGATCAACCTATAAATATAACATTATATTTTTATTATCAACATTTATCAACACAAAAGACAAGATATATAAATTCGAAAAAATTATATCCAATAAGTCGTAATACACTACACTTTTAAATAACTCTATATAAATATGTGGCTGGCGAAAATCCTCTAGCTGAACCCTCCACGAGGGTGCCGGCTGGGCAATGGACACTGCATTACCCCGGACAAGGGTAATGCACTGTCGCTTGCTCTGTCCGGGGTAATGCAGTGTCTAGCTAAGGCTATGGTCCGGCGTCTTCCCGATTCAAAGTCGGGGGAACCGAACCAGGGCCATGGCTAGAGGTGCCTGGCGGTCAGGCCTAAAACGCTAGGGGGTGGTCCCCCCGAAAAATATTAACCAGTATGGACCCTCGGGCCAAATATGGAGGCGAAGAAGGATGAAGCACGGGTTGGGATGTCAACCCAAACGTCGGTGGAAAGCGTGACTGCTACCACCGGCGGGCACGGGGAGGAGCAGTCCTCTCTGCGTGTCGCCAGCTGTCACACCTCAGACTTGGCGGGAGCAGGCCAGGTCAGTTGTAAAGCTACTGCCACAACAACAACAACAAAAACAACTCACTCCGTGCCCTGCAAGTTGAGCCGCACAGATGCCGTAGTCGATACAGACACGGATCTGGAGAGCGTGCTCTCTCTAAGCAGGACGGACGAAGAGAGCCTTCTCCGCTCGCCGGAACCAGGCACCAGCTCCCTGCGTAGGGAAGGGCCGAAGCGTTCCAAGGAGGGGATGAAGGCCAAGGCGCAATACAAAGCGGCCCTCAACATAAAAAGCCGGCTGCAAGGCAAAGCAGACATCTCCCAGGAGGAGAAGGTCAAGCTAGCCTGGGCCGAGCAGAGAGTAGAGGAGGGTCGGCTACACTATGCCCAGATGCCACAGATGAGGGCGTCGAATGGCGAATATGCCAATAAGGTGGAGGAGATGATGGCCACCAAGAGGCAACGCTCGACTGAGAGTGCCATTAAGGACACTCCAGCGAGCAAGCGGCAACGCGGGCCCAGGAGTGCAGCCCCTCCACCGAAAGCGGCCAAGAAGCCGAAAGCGAAGGTCAGCGAGGTGACCAAACGACACCTGATCGTGGCACTCATTGACCGCAGCGAAGAAAACGGCAAGATGTCAGCGGCACAGTGGAAGCTGGTGCACGCGCGTCTTGTCGACGCACTCTTTGCACAGATGGAGGAAGACCCCGCGGCCCCAATGCCCACGTTCGATGGTGCTGGGTGGCTAAATGGGGTTAAGATCCTGAAGTGCAATGATGACCCAACCCTAAGGTGGCTGACGCGTACGGTCTGCCAACTGGAGGCGATGTGGGAGGGGGCCAAGCTGGAGGTTGTGGACCGGGAGCTTATCCCGTCCAAGCCTAAGGCGAAGGTACTCTTCCCCATCACGATCCAGGGGGACCGAGCGCTGAAGCTCCTTCAGCGGCAAAACGCGGACGTGCCAACGGCCGACTGGAGGATCCTACACATTGGTAGCCCACTACCCAACGAGGGGGGCCAGTGTGTGATCCTCCAAATAAACAAGGAAGCAGAGGATCTGCTATACCCCAAGTTCGGGAAGATGGCGTGGGGCATGGGTAGCGTCTACCTGCGCCTCAAAAAGCGCCACCCTGAGGACAAGGACGCGCATACCCTGCAGGCAGGCGAGGTGGAAAAGGACCTAGGTCTCGAGTCCATCGTGGAGGCCGCCCAGGGTCTTGCGCTTGAAGATGAAGAAGAGGAAGACGGTGACCTGACGCTGGTAGTCAACCCGTCAGGTGCAAGCGAGCCAGCCACCCATGCTGAGTGTGCTGCAGCTCAACTTGCATAAAAGCAAGGTAGCGTCGGCGGAGCTCCTCATCGCCATGGAGCAAGGGCTCGCCGACATAGCTCTAGTCCAGGAGCCCTGGATTGCGACAGGCAATTCAGTGGCCGGACTAAAGTCCTCAAATCATAACCTGTTCTACTCAACATCGGTAAGCAGGAGCAGAACCGTCGTACTCGTACGAAAGGGAATCCATGCTTACCTTATGTCTCATTACAGCACGGATGACCTGACGGTTGTGATGCTGGAAAGTGAGGAAAAGCGCCTTCTGGTGGCTTCCTGCTACATGGCTCACGACAGACCCGCACCACCCGACGAACTCAGGAGCCTGGTGACAGAAGCCGGCACCAAAAACTATCAACTCGTCATCGGAACGGACGCCAACGCCCACCATAATGTGTGGGGAAGCACCGACATCAATGACAGAGGTGAGTCACTCTTAGACTTTATACTAGCAACTAATCTATATATAGCAAACGTTGGGGAGGAGCACACCTTCGTAGGTCCGACCTCATCTAACGTGCTAGACCTAACACTTGCAATGGGAAACAGTACTACGGTATCTAGCTGGAGGGTCCTCGATAGACCATCCTTCTCAGACCATAAGTACATTCAGTTCAAGTGCGAATTCAAACACCTTTCGAAGACAACAGTCTATAGAAACCCCCGGAACACAAACTGGGCAAAGTTTAAAAAGACAGTTACTTCGAAGCTCGCGAATCCGGGCTCAGTGAAATCCGCGGAGGATATAGAGAAGTCCCTAAAGACCCTATCCAACGAGCTACTGAACGCCTACCATGCATCGTGCAAACCCTCGAGAACGAAGAGGAGGTCCAAGCCACTCTGGTGGAACCGAGATCTCTCTCTCCAAAGGAACAACCTCAAGGAATTCTTCAAGATCGCCAAACAAGCGAACGAGGAGATTGTCAATGAGGAATATAAAATCCTACTTAGGAGCTACAAGAAGGAAATACGTAAGGCACAAAGGAACTCGTGGAGAAACTTCTGCTCCAACATCGAGAAAGTGCCCGAAACCGCCAGGCTTCGGAAGCTGCTTTCAAAGCAGCCCACAGTACAGAGCCAACTAAAACTAGACAACGGACAGTGGACAGAGGGCAGCAAAGAAGCCCTAACAGCACTAATGGAGGCGCACTTCCCTGGATGCACCGAGGTCACTGACGCCAAGGAGCATCAGGACCTAGCAACCGAGGAACAACACCCTCCAATAGGTCTGTTAACCACTAAGAGAATACACTGGGCCATAGACTCCTTCGCGGGCATAAAAGCACCAGGACTGGACGGGATATTCCCAGCCATGATGCAGTTGACCAAAGAGGTTATCACCCCATGGCTCCTCGCAATATACTCAGCATGCCTAAGTACGGGCTATATCCCCATCCAATGGAGAACCTCGAGAGTTGTCTTCCTCCCTAAGGCAGGAAAGTGCAGCCACGTGAGTCCCAAGGACTACAGACCGATAAGCCTTACCTCCTTTATACTAAAAACACTAGAAAAGCTGTTGGATTTGCACATCAGGAATGAGGTAGGGGGACTGATGTCAACAAACCAACACGCCTACACCAAGGGGAAATCAGTGGAGACGGCACTACACTCGCTAGTAGCCACCATCGAGAGCGCCCTTCACAACAAAAAGTATGCTTTGGGAGCATTTGTGGACATCTCAGGAGCATTCAACAACGTGGCCACAACCGCAATAACAAGTCGCCTAGAAGCGAATAACATACACCCTGCAATCAACGTCTGGATCAAAAACCTCCTAAGTTGCAGACGGGTGCAATCGGAGTGGGGCACTGCTTCCATGGTAAAGGGGGCACACAGAGGCACACCTCAGGGTGGAGTCCTGTCGCCACTACTGTGGAATCTGGTGGTCGACGACCTCATCAAGAGATTTGAAAGGAAGGCCCCAAAGATAACGGCTTATGCAGATGACATAAGCATACTTATTACGGGTGTATGTCCATCGACCCTCAGCTCCTTAATGGAACGTACACTCAGGGAGATACGTGAGTGGGCGGAAGAGGTAGGACTCAGTATCAACGCGGACAAGACGGACCTCATCCTCTTTACCAAGAGGTACAAGGTACCGATATGGACCCCCCCGAAAATTGACCAAACTAGGCTGACCCCAAAATCACAGGTGAAATACCTAGGCACAGTACTGGACAGCAAGCTGGCATGGAGGCCCAATGTAATGGAAAGGGTGAAGAAGGCTACCATTGCGCTTTATGCATCCAAGAAGATGCTCAGCAGCACATGGGGCCTGTCACCTGCTCTAATGCACTGGATCTACATCTCGGTGGTGCGACCAACTCTGCTGTATGGAGCCTTAGTGTGGTGGCAGGCTACTGAAAAGAAGACATACCATAAGCTTATGGAGAAGACTCAGCGACAGGCTCTGCTCTGTATTACAGGGGCGCTGAGGTCAACCCCAACAAAAGCACTCGAAACCATACTCGGAATCGACCCCCTGGACATTCAAGCTCGCCTGATTGCGGGAAAGGCAGCACAACGCCTCATAGCATCAGGAAATCTATCGCCACAAGGATACGGGCATAGTTCAATCGGCAGGGAAATGACCAGATCAACTGACTACATGACCCCCCAAACTTGCCTTGACGTCAAAACAACCACATTTCTGGGACCTGAAGACTGGAAGATTGGAAGGGACCAAACTGAGCACCTCAATATATACACAGACGGCTCCAAGATGGACGGAGGAGTAGGAGCGGGCCTATACTGCACAGACCCCGTGATAAGGCTGTCGTATAAGCTACCCGACCCATGCAGCATATTCCAGGCAGAAGTTTTTGCCATCGGGAAAGCAGCGGAGGTCGCTCTCCGCACAGAACGAACACACGATGCGGTCAACCTATTCGTCGACAGCCAAGCGGCGATAAGATCCATGCAGTCGTCCGTGGTCAGTTCCAGAAGTGTCTTGGCGAGCAGGGAGGCATTAGACATCCTAAGCACGACAAAGACAGTGCGGATCTATTGGGTTCCCAGCCACCAGGGCATCGAAGGAAACGAAGCGGCGGACGTACTAGCTAAGGAAGGCGTCGGGCTGGAGAATAGGAGAACCGAGAACGTGCCTGTCTCCCTCAGAACGCTGCAAGGCGATCTAGAGAAGCAGGCTAGAGCACAGACTGATAGCAGGTGGAGGAGTACCACCACCTGCAGAACCTCGAAGATAATGTGCAAGGAGCGCAACGAGAAACTTAGCCACTACCTACTGCACCTACCACGAAAGGACTACAGACTGATGGTGGGAATACTAACAGGTCACTGTCTGGCTGCTGCACATGCAGCAAAGCTAGGCATCACCAACAGAGACAGTTGCAGGAAATGTGAGGAACCTGGGGCTATCGAAACCCTGGAACATCTCATCTGCAACTGTCCGGCTCTCTCAAGGGCAAGGAGGAGATACCTGGGCGCCCCAGTGTTGGCATCACTGGAAGATGCCTCCAAAAGGACGCCTCAGGAACTGCTGGCCTATGCTAAAAACACCTCGATTCTCGGGGACTTTTTAAAACCACATTAACACTCCCGCGACGGTTCATACACCCCCCCATCCGGATAACTAAGGGCCATATTGGCCTATGCGCGGCCCCGCTGAGGGCCGTCCGGGTTAACCTAACCTAACCTATATAAATATGTACGTTATTTCTCTAAAAAGGGAGGTGTAATATGCCTACCCAGTATATTTTAGTGTATTCAAGCATTAAATACTGTGTGACACTTTGTCATAATTGAAATACATAAAATGACCACAAATAAACATACAAGCATTCCAGCGCACGTGTCCCACGACCCACAGGTCCCAGTTTAATTTACTGAGGAAATTAAATCTCCTCGTGGAATCCGAGAATGTGCTAGTTAGAGACGACCACTTAAAGATACTACGGAAGGCAATCAAACAGAATATATCGGAAGCGTATGAAAAGAATGCGCAACAGTACAATCTGAGAACAAGAAAAGTAAATTTTCCAGTAGGGCAGGAAGTATTTCGAAGAAATTTTAGCCAAAGCAATTTTGCACGAAATATTAATGCCAATCTCAATCGGCAATGGCTAAAGTCTAGAGTTAGAGATAATGTAATGAACAGTTTGTCGAACGTAAAAATGTAAAAATGTAGTTAATAAACTACATGGGGAAATTGGACGTTTTGACCCGCTGCCGAGGAGAGGGTACGTTACACGTAACGTAAGAGGGGCAAGTGAAGAGAAAGACAGACGAATTGTCAAAAATGACATTACTCTCTCCTTCGCTCTCTCTCTCTCCCTCTCTTGGTAAGATCATTTGGGAGCATGGAGCCAGGCAGAGGGCTGACCATCGTTCTTTTCCTTCCAAACCACTCCAATGTGCAGACGTACAAACGCACACCACCAGGGAAAATGCTTCAACGTGGATTAAAAGAGACCAAAACTTATCCGAGCCTATTAAAACCATCCGCGGGCATTTTTAGTGGTAAAAAGGAAATAAATTCCATTGAAACCAATTAGAATCAGTGCCAATACATCTTTGTACGGTGAGTGTGCAATTAGTGGAAAAAACTCAGGTTAAAATGTATGCACCTTTTCCTAACGTAGGGCATCCGCTTTTTTGAAAAGCTTGGATGTGGCCCAGATAATAGTGAACCAGACTTACAGGGCAAGGTTCCCCGATTTAAGTTGTGAAGAAAGCGCAGGGAACGAGACACCAGCGAAAATGGAGGGTCCACGAACCTTGGCGACGGCGGTCCCATGGTTCTATCGTAGTATTGCGACTTATCTACCGCAGCGGAGTCTACGTCTGTAGACGTGGTACAAATACCCTAACATCATAAGGCAACAGGTTCTAAACCAAGTGCCGCTTGAACAACGACAGCAGCTGAGGAAAATTCCGACTAAGAAATCTGAGGGTATCGAGAGTATCTACTGCACGGGTTGAGTGATTACGCCTCGAGGAAAGAGTCGTCCGTAGTCAAATCGACAACGGAAGCCTAATTGCATTTTTGGTTTTTCTCTTTTGTGTGTCTTGGCTAAGCCAACCGAAAGTAACGTAACGAAGAGAAATAAAGAAAAAGAACATGAAAATCACGGAAAGCAGGACGCAAAGAGAAATATCTAAACAAATGCAACTATTGGTTTAATCGCGCAAGTTTATTCAGATTTAGTACGATCAGTGGCGCCTCGTGTAAATAATAAATTTTTTTGACTTAGTGCCCAAACGGAGAACACATTGAACCTCATCGCAACGACGAAGTCCTTCGGCAGACATAACGAGTTATTGCATACACAACAATAAGACATGTAAGCTATCTGTATATTAAATTGGTTATTTACATATATGATTGCCACCAGACTTAAAATGATTGAAAATTAGCGTGAAAACAAAAAGAAAAACAAAAGTAAAGATCAAGAATAGAAGAGAGGAAGAATAAGAAGGAGAGAAGAATTCAGAATTGGTACGAGTAATCAGCACTGCAATGCCAGGAGTAGTTAGCCAATTCCGTTTTCTGCGCATATTCGTATAAAGACGATATAGCGCTTAGGCTAGGCATAAGCAAGAAGCAAAAAGTTGGATTTGTTTTGATTTTTTCTCTTACGAATGTAGTTTACGATGATAGCACTCATGAAAAAAATGTATGAAATATTGTAATTTAAAATGTTAGAGTAAATAAATATTTAAAATGGAGTAATAACGTGTGTTAGGTTTCCCATAATGGGTTAGAAGAGGATAATTACCGTGTTGTAACCGCTTAGGGATTTTCGCATAATTATTGCCATTGGAAAATCATTGGCAAGCGGTCTGGTCAGAGTCCCCAGGTACTTTCTTCTTCTTTCAAGGTGTAATTGTCGTGCTGCAGGTAGAGTTAGTCAGGCTCTACGGGACTCTTGGTAATATGTGCTGTATGTGTGTTGGAACGGACGCGTCAAAACCTTTGGCTATAATAATAATCTGATTTAATGTGGATTCGGCAAGACTCGGCAATCTGGTGATATGGCCATTCTTTATGATTGTGCGTTTTTAATTTTCTCCTAACTTTAAAATTGTGGTTACCACAGATTTTCGTCTGTGGGCGGAAAGGGGTGGGGCGAAGTTTTGAAATATACTTGTAACAGTGACATATCACATAATTCCGGATATGAAATGTCGTTGCTTAAGGTCTTATAGTCTTTGAGCACTAGGCTCTAATGGGGACGGACAGACGGACGGACTGACAGACAGACATGGCTCAATCGACTCGGCTATTGATTCTGATCAAGAATGTATATACTTTATGGGGTCGGAAACGCCTCCTTCTGGATGTTACACACACCCATTTTCACCACAAATCTAATATACTCATTTTGAGTATCGGGTATAAAAAGTGATCAATAAATGGACAGCGGAAAAAACCATGGCACTGGAAACCAAATGGAAACAAAACACTGAGTGAGTAGAGGATGGGTGGAGTTAAAAAGATTAATCAAAGACGCGGCGGAATAAGAGTAAGAGTGCGAAGACCAGCACCGGCCCCGCCCAGCGCGCCAAGCTGAGCCAGTAGTAATTGTGCGAAAAGCATAGGACCGCTTCTTGCGCCAACGTAAGACTAAAGTGCGAGTGGCATAAAGGCCGCCCCTTGCACCTCCGAGGGAAACACAAAGAGGACAGCAGCAGACACAGCAGCAGCAGATTATAATATTAAAATTCACTTATCAAAATATATTAAACAACAAATAATGTAACACTGAGCAACGATTGGGTTGCCCTTTGAGAAGTTTGGCCCGTAAAGCCATACGCCAATTAGGTATGAAGAAAATTTTAACCTTCATAATAATAGAAACATAAGAATATCATTTTTAAATTAAGAGAAAAACCCAATATATTAATAGTAAACCAAATTTCAAACAATAGAACCGAATTTGATGTCATATAAATGCTTAAATAAAAGTGTGCCTATCATAATACGTACCATAGTAAAACATACTGAAATCCTTATCACAAAATACAACGAAATAGTAACTCTGTATTTAAATAATCAGAAAAGACTTACTCCTTTGCGCACAACTCAAATTAAAGATGTAATACCTCCATTAAACAACAATCTTTTCAACATAAATAAAGTACACAATTTACAGTTAATATTGTCGAGTGAACAAACAAAACTAGCCGTTTTTGACCCATCACTATTTCCTCAAGCTAAGTACATAAAAGACCAAACCTTATCAGAAGTAGATTCGTTTGACCGAGATAGTAGAAGAAGATCTAAATAACCTAACGATCCCAGCTGTATTAAAAACATCAAAAATTTCAGATCAGGATTCTACATAAAAGAAATTTCATATGCAGTGCCAGAATTTGATGGAACAAAAACTCAATTTACAAAAATTCATTACGGCAATAAAATTGGTAGATATGAAAAAAGGATAATATGAAGCCATAGAAATAGAGGTAATAAAATCTAAAATAATTGGCTCAACCCTTTACAAAGTCCAAAGTGAAACAACAATTAAAGACATAATTCAAAAGCTCAATTGAAAATTTAGAATAGTTTTTCTAAATAAAAGATACCGAAAAACTTGGGTGACTGCAATTTTGTATTTTAAGACGACGAAAAAAAGGAGTGCGTGCGTTCGTTTTCATAGATTTTTCTCGACTTTTCTTCATATATTCAAACAATTTCTTCTGCGCCTATCTTACCTACGGTGGCAAAGCGGGGCGAATTCGCCAAGAGCTTTTATTGCGCTCCCGCTTTGCCCTAGCCTAACTTACACTAGACTTCATAAAATACGATCCTAATAACAATTATTATTAGCCAAATGGCGCTACAGCGGCCCCGTTGAAGGCCTGGAAGGCTTCAAACCAGTGGCAGAAGCGCCAACTTGTGGATTGGCCTCCTGAACGTGGCCCCGCTGCTCGTCCTTAGGTCGACCACTCTGACCCTTCCGTCCTGCCCGGCGGTTGTTCCGACCACCCTTCCGAGGAGCCACTGTTGAGGGGGCAGGTTGTCCTCGGCGACGATTGCGAGGTCGCCTTCCTTTATGTTTGGTTCCTCCTGGTGCCACTTGCATTTTATTTGCAATCCCAGCACATACTCCCGGGACCATCGCTGCCAGAACATTTGCCTGGCTGACGAGACAATCCGCCATCGCTTTAAGCAGCTCAGACCCTCCTGGTCCGGGGTCCTGGGTGCTGGGGGTGCGCTGAAGTGGCGACTTGCTCCGACGAAATTTGTCGCGTTGTCGCAGTTCACGCGTTGCGGACATCTTCGACGACCGACGAACCTTTGGAATGCCAACAAGAAGGAATTAGTCGTCAAATCGGAGACAATTTCTAAATGAACCGCCTTGGACGCAAAACAGACAAATAACGCTATGTAGGACTTATAAGGGGGCCTTCCACGAATTTTCAGAATCGTATAGACTGGGCCACAAAAATCAACGCCACATACTGAAAATGGGCGGAGAGCACGGAGCCGGTCTGCGGGTAAGTTGCCCATCATTTGGGTCTGGAGTAGCGGCTTGCATTTAAAGCAACGAATACACGACCTAACTGTCGCCCTGCAGACCGCCTGAGCATTCACTATCCAAATGCGTTGTCTAAGGATACTCACGAGTGCTCGTGGGCCGGCATGAAAATTCGTTTGATGCAGATAGCGAACGTATGTCTGCACAAACTGCGAGCGTTTTGTCAATAAAAAGAGAAACTTGGCATTATATGACATAGGAGCGTTAACTAGTCGCCCCCCAACTCGCAACAACGAAAAAGAGCACATTGTCCCAGCCTCTTCATGGATGAAGGGATTCAAGCGCTGAAGACTGGGGCCTAACTTGGTGCCTTTACGAACTCTTTCAATATCTTCTTGAGACTCATTTTTCTGTGTTATTTCGACTATTTTTAAAAACGCCTCGTCGTATTCTACGGATGACGGATTCCAAAGTTGAGACTTTTGTCTTTGCATTTTCGGATGAAGCGGAACACGAAAACGAACACTCTTAGCAGTTTGAGGTGTGACGAGTATCCCTCGATTACATCCACCAAATAATTTGGCTTGGCCGCGACGGTCAGTCCGACCGATTTCTTCCGACTTTCCATCTGTAGCTCTTCTTCGGAAAGCTCGAAGTGTGGATTTCTGGGCCAGCTCTCTTCTTCAAATTTCAAGAACTCTGGTCCACCAAACCAGATCGACTGCACGATTTCCTTTACGTCACAATCTCTCGAAACTATATCTGCTGGGTTCTGTTTTGTTGGCACATGCCGCCACGTAGCTTCACTTGACCACTCTTGAATCTCCGCTACTCGGTTCGCAACGAATGTTGACAACGACGAAGGGTGGGATCTGATCCAATGAAGAGTAACTTCTGAATCTGACCAGAATATCATTTTCTCAATTGGAACCTTGAGCAGTGATTTGATTCGGCGACAAAGGTCTGCTAGAAGGTGAGCGGCACATAACTCAAGCCTTGGGAGCGTTTTCGTCTTGAGTGGCGCTACTTTCGACTTTGCAGTCAACAAGGAGACCTTGAAACCTTCTGCAGTCTTTCTACGGATATAGACGCAGGCTCCATAAGCTCTCATGGATGCGTCGGCAAAGGCATGTACTTGAATCGGTGACATGGGATCAGTATGCACAAATCGAGGTATGGTAATCTTCTCCAACTGACCCAAGGATTCTTTTAATAAGTTCCATGCTGTTTCCAAGTTCATTGGAATTGACCCATCCCAATCTAGCTTGTTGAGCCAAAGCTCCTGCAGTAGGATCTTTCCCTTAATTACTAAAGGACTTAACAAGCCAAGGGGGTCAAACAGCTTTGATGTCACCGATAATATGTTCCGTTTTGTCGCTCGGAGACCCATAACTGACGTGTCAATTTGGAACTTAAAGACGTCTTCGTGTGGCAGCCACGATATTCCTAACGCCTTAGTTGACTCTGAGTCCGACATCGTTATCGGTTTAACTGTGCTCTCGGATGCGGTGACCTCAGTTGAGTTTGAAAACCATTTAGTCAATTCAAACCCAGCGGTTTGAAGAACCTGAGCCACATCAGACTTAATTGTCTTTAACTCCGCTACGCAACCAGCACCAGTCAACATGTCATCGACATAGAAGTTGGAGTCGATAACTTCAGCAGCTTTAGGGAATGAGAGTTTTGCAGACTCACTCAACCTCTTCAAACACCGAATAGCCAAAAATGGGGCTGGTCCAGTCCCATATGTTACGGTGTTGAGCTGGTATATTCTCAAGGACTCAGACGGGTCTCTTCTCCACACTATGAGCTCGAATTGTCTATCCGCATCAGCGACCCAGACTTGGCGATACATCTTCTTAACATCGGCTGTCAAGGCGTACCTGTGTAGTCTGAATCGGAGCAATGTCGAATACAGCTCATCCTGTATCGTAGGACCGACCATCAATATGTCGTTCAAGGCCACCTGAGAGGACGTTTTACAAGACGCATCGAAAACGACGCGGAGCTTGGTCGACGTGCTTTGAGGCCTCAACACACACTGATGTGGAATGAAATAATGTGGAGTTTTGGGGATTGTGTTGTCTGTGGTAGACATGTGACCCAAGGAGAGGTACTCTTCCATGAACTCCAAGTACATTTTCTGCAACTCGGGGTCACGAGACAATCTTTTTTCAAGCGATAAAAACCGCCGTTTAGCCACTTCAAAGGAGTTGCCTAAGATACTGGGATCTGATTTGAACGGCAGTCTTACTTCAAACCGACCTGAAGGCACGACCTGAGTAGTCCTTCTATAATGCTTTTCACATAACTTGTGTTCAGGAGATAAAGACTTTTTAGAAGACGGCAATTCTTCCAGTGACCAAAACTTTTGTAATGTATTGTCGATGTGGATCACTGACTCTTCTCGACAACTCAAACAATTCCTAGCTTCTTGGGTGGCAGTCACCTTTGGAGTGTATCTGCCCGACACAATCCAGCCGAGAAGCGTTTTCTGCAGAGTTGGATAGTCAGGACCTTGTCGAATCTGACCAACAGATAGAAGTTCGAAAAATGTTTCTGCACCTATCAACATATCTATCTTCTGTGGCTTGAAGAAATAAATTCTTCGGGATTTTCCAGTCACTCACGTTAAGTGTTTGATCAGGGTGATACCCCGAAATGGACTTTAGAATCCAGAAATCAACCGAAAACTCACTACCAGTAATTCCCGACTTCACCACCGTGTGTATCTTTTTCTTGACTTGTGAATTGGATTCACCAATACCAAGCAAGTTGATACACGACTCCTCCCTACGGATCTGTAAGCGCTGTGCTAAGTCCTCAGTTATAAAATTGGTTTGAGACCCCGAGTCAAGCAGAGCTCGGGCCAAAACATGTTCACCATTATTTGTTCGGACGCTTACGATCGACGTAGCCAGAATAACTCTATCCATAGCTGTCGCATGGAGAGCATGCGAAGTGGAAGGTTGATTCTGATTGGGAGGAGGAGAAGAATTCTCTGGGGGTGATGGTAACTCTACACTTTTATTCGCCACTGTGTACCTATGCAATACAGTATGGTGTGAGCAGCCACACACTCGACACTTCTTAGCTTTGCATCGTACTACAGAGTGGCCTGGCTGCAGACAATTGATGCACAAGGATGCAGTTTTTGCGAATTCGAACCTTTGCATTACTGCCAGCCGACCAAATGGACTGCAATCTGTCAACAAATGGCCTTTCGCATTGTAGTAGCTTCATTGTTGGTTTTTGGTATTCGCGGTGGAACACGCGAATGAGCTCCGATTATGCGGCTTGCTTGGCACAGCTTTCTGCTCCTGCTTTGGTTTGTCCGAAATTTCGGCCGAAAGATGCCGATGTCTGCGATTAAGCAACTTTTCACAGTCCGTCCAAAGTGGCAGTTTGTCATAATCGAGCTGTTTTTCCCTTTCTCTTCGGTCACCGGATCGACTCTGCTCAAGACGAGATGAATAATTATCGCATTCGAGATCTTTTTATCATCGCCTATCGACAACAACGAACCATATATGGATGAGGCGGTATCGATAAGGTTCCTTAAGGACGATGCTGATTGATGGGTCATTTTGGGAAGACTAAATAGGGCATCAATGTGATTTTTAAAGATCAGACAATCATTATCGTAGACCCGTTTTAAGCTAGCCATTGCTTTCTCGTAGTTAGTCTCGGTTACTTGGAAAGCCCTAACTGTTCCCAACGCTTCACCGGAGAGACACGAAAGCAAATGGTTGAACCTTTCGATAATTGGAATGCTTTGGTCATTGTGAACTAGAGTCTCAAATAAACCTATGAAGTTTTTAAAGTCCGAAAAGTTGCCGCTGAACTGCGGCAGAGCTAACTTCGGAAGGCGAGCACGAGTTGGGCCACCATAAGCTTGTACTGCCGGTATTATCTCATCAGCTGTCTTTAATGGGCAAATGAGAGACATTAATTTTGCCTTTGACAATTGAGAGTTCTTCCAACTCGACTTCAAATTCATCGTCAATGTCTATATCTTCAATCTTCTCTTGGAGTTCGCGTGCCGAGTCAATGCTACGCATCAGCGTTTCGAGTCTGCACTCGAGCTCCGTCAATACCAGCGGAATATCCCCCGCTTCTAAACGGTCCGCTAATAAAAGAATGCCTTTGACACGGCAACTGCGCTTTTTCTTCAGCCTTTCAAGGGCAATATTGTTGGCTTTTGAGGTCATATTGATTCTCAATACAAGCAACTGAAGGCGAAAGATCGTATAATAATAATAATCGTATTTAATGCCGAGGCACTCAATGAAATAATGGGTAATTGTACCCAAACGAGGTGAAAAACCAATATACCCGACAAATTTAGGGTAGAGCGTCGCTTGGCTGGCGCGTACACGAAAACCACACAAGAATACCAACGAACTGTACTGGTGACAAGCGAAAACGAAAAATTTCACCGCTGCAGCTCTGAAGAATTAATGTTGTGTATGCGTATGCATCGACAACGATCGACGCTAAATTGATTTGCGAGGCACGACTTTGTCTTAATTGATAGTTGGATCCTACTGACACCAAACGAATATACCCGACGAAAGCAGGGTAGCGCGTCACGTGGTGTTTGGTTTGGATCAAGCGCGCCAAACAAAAGAACAACGATAAGCAACGGTGAGGAGCGAAAGCAAAACGAAAAAAATTCACCGCTGCAGCTGCGTATTGGTATGCGTGCATGGCCAACGACCCAACTATACATATATTTGACACAACGAAAACGAGAAAGGGGTGACAGCGATTGCAGTTAAAATAAGTTATATGTGTAGTTATTGCGTCCAAGAGGGTTAGATGTACATATGTATATACATATGTATTAATATATATGCTCAACTCTAACTACAGCATACAATCTAGCTCTACTATGTCATACAAGGTACTATTCATACTATGTCAAGCGAGGTGCAATTGTTTCAGCACAAGACAATAATTGCGAGTTTTTTAATCTTTTCGTCTTCACTCGAGCTTTCAATTTTTTGCACAAATACCTCTTGATAAAATTGGAAATTCCAGGAGCTGTACTCTCCTCTTCTGATGCTGGATGCTCCACTTGGATCTCCTTTGGTAGATGGTATATGTATATATCTCCTTTTGTATATAGCTGCAGACAGCGTATTGCACGATCGACGCGGTGATTTTTAGTTTTGTTTGTTGAATTATTTGCACACACGTCGCGGTCAATTTGGCAATTCAGCTGCAGCACATATGCATGTACATGTATGTATGTATGTACAATAGATTTTGGCTATTTATCTTTTCTTCACTGTGTCACTGTCACTTTTTGCCTTTCCACTTGAATTAATACGTTTAAATTCCAAGTCCACCAGGGGGCGCCATGAAAATTTTGAATAGTTTTTCTAAATAAAAGACACCGAAAAACTTGGGTGACTGCAATTTTGTATTTTAAGACGACGAAAAGAAGGAGTGCGTGCGTTCGTTTTCATAGATTTTTCTCGACTTCCCTTCATATATTCAAACAATTTCTTCTGCGCCTATCTTACCTACGGTGGCAAAGCGGGGCGAATTTGCCAAGAGCGAGAGAGCGAGCTTTTATTGCGCTCCCGCTTTGCCCTAGCCTAACTTACACTAGACTTCATAAAATACGAATCAAACAATTATTATTAGCCAAATGGCGCTACACAATAATAATGTCAAGGGAGAATCTTCCGACCCTAATAACACAAAATTATTGAATATAAAACAAAAAGGAAAAACAGCATCTCAATATACTACCGATATTGACAATCTGCGCAAGCAACTCGAAGCATCGTATATTGATGAAGGGCTAGACCCAAGCAATGCTGACAAATTTTCGACCAAAAAGTCCGTAGCAGCCATGACTCACAATTGTGAGCATTACAAGCATCGCATAATACTTGAAGCAGGCAACTTCAGTACTTTTAACGATGCAATGGGTAAATACATCCATTGCAGCACGGAAATAACTGGAAATGCCAGCACAGTATTTCATTACAGAGGCAACAATGGTTGCGAAGAAGGTTATCGAAGAAGTTACAACCACCGCGGCAATAATAGATCGAACAGAGGTAATTACTACAATAGGTTAGCTTAACCCGGACGGCCCTCAGCGGGGCCAAGCATAGGCCAATCTGGCCCTTAGTAATCCGGATAGGGGGGTGTATGAACCGTCGCGGGAGTGTTTATGTGGTTTTAAAGTCCCCGAGAATCGAGGTGTTTCCAGTGATTCCAGCACTGGGGCGCCCAGGTATCTCCTCCTTGCCCTTGAGAGAGCCGGACAGTTGCAGATGAGATGTTCCAGGGTTTCGATAGCTCCAGGTTCATCACATTTCCTACAACTGTCTCTGTTGGTGATGCCTAGCTTTGCTGCATGTGCAGCAGCCAGACAGTGACCTGTTAGTATTCCCACTAGCAATCTACAGTCCTTTCGTGGTAGGTGCAGTTGGTAGTGGCTAAGTTTCTCGTTGCGTTCCTTGCACATTATTTTCGAGGTTCTGCAGGTGGTGGTACTACTCCACCTGCTATCAGTCTGTGCTCTAGCCTGCTTCTCTAAATCGCATTGCAGCGTTCTAAGGGAGACAGGCACGTTCTCGGTTCTCCTATTCTCCAGCCCGACGCCTTCTTTAGCTAGTACGTCCGCCGTCTCGTTTCCTTCGATGCCCTGGTGGCTGGGAGCCCAATAGATCCGCCCTTTCTTTGTCGTGCTTAGGATGTCTAATGCCGCCCTACTCGCCAAGACACTTCTGGAACTGACCGCGGTCGACTGCATGGATCTTATCGCCGCTTGGCTGTCGACGAATAGGTTGACCGCATCGTGTGCTCGTTCTGTGAGGAGAGCGACCTCCGTTGCTTTCCCGATGGCAAAAACTTCTGCCTGGAATATGCTGCATTGGTCCGGTAGCTTATACGACAGCCTTATCTCAGGGTCTGTAAGGTATAGGCCCGCTCCTACTCCTCCGTCCATCTTGGAGCCGTCTGTGTATATATTGAGGTGCTCAGTTTGGTCCCTTCCAATTTTCCAGTCTTGACGTCCCAAAGATGTGGTTGTTTTGACGTCAAGGCAAGAGTTTGAGATGCCAAGCTTTTTTGGCACCTATGTGTTTCAAAAATGAAAAGAGATTTTGGGTTAAACTTTATAATTCGTATTTAATCTTGGTGGCTTAGCGGAAGCCGATTGCTTGCTATTGCCAGATAAAATTTATGCGAGATCGATATGCAACCAATGCCCAGAGGGGTTAGCATAGAACTAAACTATAGACGACGGCGTTAGATCAAAGTGATTGCCGAAGTGGCGGCAGCAGATCAAAGTAGTTGCCGAAGTGGCGGCGGCAGAGAGCCCCTTTAGCGGGAGAGCGCAGCAGCTCTGCAGAAAGTCAACGTTTTACAACATAGGCGGCTCTCTCTGCTCATACAATAAAAATGTTAAAGTTACGGTTATTCTTCAGCGGCTGGGGGGTCATGTAATCAGTTGATCTGGTCATGGCCTGTATCGTTGTGGCGATAGATTTCCTGATGCTATGAGGCGTTGTGCTGCCTTTCCCGCAATCAGGCGAGCGTGAATGTCCAGGGGGTCGATTCCGAGTACAGTTTCGAGTGCTTTTGTTGGGGTTGATCTCAGCGCCCCTGTAATACAGAGCAGAGTCTGTCGCTGAGTCTTTTCCATAAGCTTATGGTATGTCTTCTTTTCAGTAGCCTGCCACCACAGCAGTGTGGTACCATGGTTACCTCATGGTAAAGAGGATGAGGTCCGTCTTGTCCGCGTTGATACTGAGTCCTACCTCTTCAGCCCACTCACGTATCTCCCTGAGTGTACGTTAAGGAGCTGAGGGTCGATGGATATACACCCGTAATAAGTATGCTTATGTCGTCTGCATAGGCTGTTATTTTTGGGGCCTTCCTTTCAAATCTCTTAATGACGTCGTCGACCACCAAATTCCGCAGTAGTGGCGACAGGACTCCACCTTGAGGTGTGCCTCTGTGTGCCCCCTTTACCATGGAAGCAGTGCCCCACTCCGATTGCACCCGTCTACAACTTAGGAGGTTTTTGATCCAGACGTTGATTGCAGGGTGTATGTTATTCGCTTCTAGGCGACTTGTTATTGCGGTTGTGGCCACGTTGTTGAATGCTCCTGAGATGTCCACAAATGCTCCCAAAGCATACTTTTTGTTGTGAAGGGCGCTCTCGATGGTGGCTACTAGCGAGTGTAGTGCCGTCTCCACTGATTTCCCCTTGGTGTAGGCGTGTTGGTTTGTTGACATCAGTCCCCCTACCTCATTCCTGATGTGCAAATCCAACAGCTTTTCTAGTGTTTTTAGTAGAAAGGAGGTGAGGCTTATCGGTCTGTAATCCTTGGGACTCACGTGGCTGCACTTTCCTGCCTTAGGGAGGAAGACAACTCTCGAGGTTCTCCATTGGATGGGGATATAGCCCGTACTTAGGCATGCTGAGCATATTGCGAAGAGCCATGGGGTAATAACCTCTTTGGTCATCTGCATCATGGCTGGGAATATCCCGTCCAGTCCTGGTACTTTTATGCCCGCGAAGGAGTCTATGGCCCAGTGGATTCTCTTAGTGGTTAACAGACCTGTTGGGGGGTGCTGTTCCTCAGTTGCTAGGTCCTGATGCTCCTTGGCGTCAGTGACCTCGGTGCATCCAGGGAAGTGCGCCTCCATTAGTGCTGTTAGGGCTTCTTTACTGTCCTCTGTCTACTGTCCGTTGTCTAGTTTTAGTTGGCTCTGTACTGTGGGCTACTTTGAAAGCAGCTTCCGGAGCCTAGCGGTTTCGGGCACTTTCTCGATGTTGGAGCAGAAGTTTCTCCACGAGTTCCTTTATGCCTTACGTATTTCCTTTTTGTAGCTCCTAAGTAGGATTTTATATTCCTCAATGACAATCTCTTCGTTCGCTTGTTTGGCGATCTTGAAGAATTACTTGAGGTTGTTCCTTTGGAGAGAGAAATATCGGTTCCACCAGAGTGGCTTGGACCTCCTCTTCGTTCTCGATTGTTTGCACGATGCATGGTAGGCGTTCAGTAACTCGTTGGATAGGGTCTTAAGGGACTTCTCTATATCCTCCGCGGATTTCACTGAGCCCGGATTCGCGAGCTTCGAAGTAACAGTCCGAGTGTTGAATACAAAAAGTTCAACCAAAAACCTAAATATTAATAAAATAACGAGGGGGAACGTTGTGAGTTGCTGCGGACACCGCAACTCTACATTTATACCCGATACTTAGTCAGTATGGCTCTCCTCCGGCAGACGCCGCTAATATTAAATGACACGACAAAGAGTGCGTGCGAGAGAGACAGAAAATCAGTCTGAGCGTGACGTCGGGCGCTGCGTAGCCACTGCAAATTGATTTGTTTCTTATGGCTATAAAAATGATCTCATCTAATCCAGATTCAGCAATCTGATAGATATGGTCTTTATCTATGATTCTGCGTTTTTAGTTTTCTCAAATCTGCTATATTCTGGATGCAACAGATTTTCGTCTTTTGTGTGGGCGGAAGGGGGTGGGGCGAAATTTTGAGATATGCGTTTTATAGTGAGATCTAACAGGAGTGCGGATACCAAACTTGGTTACTCTAGCTTTAATAGTCTCTGAGATTTATGAATATCCCCAGATTTTCATCCTTTGCGGGGGCGGAAGGGAGTGTGGCGAAATTTTAAAATAAACTCGTCTCGGTCCGATATAGTAGGAGTGTGGATACCAAATTTGGTTGCTCTAGCTTTTCTAGTCTCTGAGATCTAGGCGCTAATGTTTTACTCTAAGCAAAGCCGCCTATGCTACTTGTGTGTTAGAGAGAGACAGGGCGAGAAAAAATTAAATTGTTTTCTTGATGCTGGCTATAATAATAATACGATCCAATTCAGATTCTGCAGTCTAATTCTCTACGATTCTGCGTTTTTGGTTTTATCGTATCTTTAAAAATGTGGATGCAACAGCTTTTCGTCCTTTGTGGGGGTGGAAGTGGGCGGAGCGAAATTTTGAAATATTTTTGTAGCAGTGACATATCACAGAAGTCTGGATCCAAAACATCGTTGCTCTAGCTCTTATAGTCTTTGAGCAATAGGCGCTGAAGGGGACGGACAGACGGACGGACGGACGGACAGACAGACAGACAGACAGACAGGGCTCAATCGACTCGGCTATTGATGCTGATCAAGAATATATATACTTTATAGGGTCGGAAACGATTCCTTCTGGACGTTACACACATCCACTTTTACCACAAATCTAATAGACTCTAATACTCATTTTGAGTATCGGGTATAATTATTGTCCGATAAATTTCCACTTCCAAGAGTAGATGATATTCTTGATCAGTTGGGTAGAGCCAAATATTTTTCATGTCTAGACTTAATGTCTGGATTTCATCAAATAGAGCTGAAACAACACTCTAGAGATTAAACGTCCTTTTCAACGAGCAATGGCTTGTACCAATTCACTAGACTACCTTATGGTCTTAAAATAGCGCCAAGTTCCTTTCAAAGATTGATGCTTTTTGATTTTTCTGGACTTAATATTTCACAAGCATTCTTGTATATGGATGACTTAATAGCCAACGGTTGTTCCGAAAAACACATGATCAAAAACTTAACAGATTTTTTTGATTTGTGTAGGAAAAACAACCTTAAGTTACATCCAGAAAAATGCGCTTTCTTCACGCAGGAAGTGACTTTTCTAGGCCACAAGTGTTAGCAGCAATTCACTGGGAAATTATACATTGCATACCATATATGTAGGAATCGGGATAGAGTCCACGGTGCAGAGAGAGACTCGAAGTGGCCGCCAGTACTGAACAACACCCGTTTTGAGCAGAGAGAGAGAGACATCACGACAGCAGGAGGTTTCTAGGGTTAAAAGTAGAGATCAAGGGAGCGGGAGTGAGCGAGAGCGAGAGTTAGTCGGTGCCAGAGTTTCGTGAGCTTCACATACAGCAGACAATTGATCCACATAATCCAAAGTTATACGCTCATACAAATACATTGTTAATCATAATCGTAATCCATTTAAATATTTAATAAAAGTTCACATCTACAACTTATTAAATCGTCGTCTCGGGATTCAATCCATATCAGTGCATAAACCCTGGGACCACACAAGTGGGGGCTCGTCCGGGAAATTGGATTGAGACTAAAACGTGTAGAAAAACTGTGTAAGAATTGTAATCAATTGCGCTGTGTGGTGGAGTTTCGGGTCAGAGGTCGCAAAATAGCATTAACCAAGTCAAGAGTGTTAATGGAAAATTGTTAAAGAGCGACAGAGATAGAAGCTGAGAGTCAAAAAGAATTTTCGAGAATTGCGTCGATTTGTGAAATTCAGAAGCGACGCTGTGGTATGTTCAGGAGCGACAGGCAGAAAAGCGAAAGAAGCGGTTTCGCAGACTCAGCGATAAGAAACGGTGAAGGCAAAAGGAAACACCGAAGGCAGCAAGAACTGATTTCAAAGACAGCGACAAGATGGCGACAAGAAACAGTGAAGGCGGAAGAAGACGACCAAAGCAACGGAAAACGACAAGAGAAACGACAAAAGCAGCGGTAACGAAGCTGGAGACGAAGACGATACGTTACTGACAGCGGCGCGGGACTTTTCGGTATACAGACAACAAGCAAACGGCTGGGGTGTTGGGTCGGTATAGCTGGAAAAGAAAGGCGTGAAGCAGAACGAGAGCTGACTAATCTTGGTGGTATCAAGAGTTGAGAGGCAAGTTGCAAGATACAGTTGCATAGTCTGTTGAGTGCCAAAAATTGTCTTTATGAGACGAGAGGATACATATACATACGTATTGATCGAAGAGGAATCGAAAACGAGCGACATTGAGTCAAACAAGAATGAACGTGTTAAAGAACTAACGTAGTGTGAAGCTAAAATTGTGTAGAGTCTCTGGAAAGTTTGGAAAGAATTGGCTTACAGTTTTAAAAGTATGCGAGTACAGTTTGATATTCTAGTAAGGTTTAAAGATATTGTAGTAAAATAAATATACTGCAACAACAAGTTTTACGGATATTGTAGTAGAAAATATTAAACTGTAACGAAAAATTTTAGTGGGAAAAGTTAAACTGTAACAAAAGCTGTAAGGAAGTTGTAATTGGAAAAAATTAAGTCAACTGTAAACGATAAAGTGGAAGAGAAATTATAATTAAGAGTTTATATTTTGCTTATTATTACTATATTATAATCAAACATATTACTATTTACAATATACGATAAGAATATAATTTGTACAAAATGAGAAGGGACGAGATTCTGGCACTGCTAGTTGCGCATTTGAGGCTTAAGTTAAACGAACTGGGTTTGGAGTCGGTTGGTAGAAAGGTAGATTTGCAAAACCGGCTTCTCACTCACTATGATCTTTTAGTGGAGGTAAATGAGAGTGATGGGTATGAAAATGAACATTCATTAAAGTCCACAAAGTTGCGGTTCGCAACAAGTTGAAAATGAATAAATCGGAAATAGATTGGCCGGAATAAGTCGCAGAGAAATGGAAGCTCCAGTTTTAGCTAGGTCGTGGTTCACGTTGAAGGATGTGGAAGGTAGCGTTTCAAAATTTTCCGGTTCAAATAGCTCGGATGTTAACCGGTGCATTATTGAACTTAAAGAATGTGCACTGATCGCGAAACCCATTGATTTAGAAGACGAAAGTTTGATTGAGTACTTTGTGAATGGTATTCCGGATAGTCGAACCAATAAGGGATTGCTGTATTAAGCCAGAACCATGAGGCAGTTGAAGAATCAGATTGAAGTTTATCAGAAGATGTGTGGTCCATTGAAGTCGTCAAACAAATATGAATCGCATAGTTTTGGTAAGCAAATAGATGAAGGAAAAGGTTCAGAATTAGCTAGGAAATGTTACAAGTGCGGAGATACGTCACATATGAAGAAAGACTGTCCAAAGAACGTTTTCAAATGTTTTAAATGCAACCAACCAGGTCATAAAGCAGCAGCTTGCAGGGTTGAAGAACAGGCAAAGCAGGAAAGAGCAAACTTAGTACACACGAAGGCAACGTTCAAAGGATTTATGCTTGTTAAGCCGCAGAGTTTTCCTTCAGTTAGGAATTGGTAAACTGACAGGTTGCCAAAGATGTCTGACTGGAATAGGGCAGTTTCAGATCATCACTATTGGAAGTGTAACATAGCTGTTCGGAGCAGAACGCAGCCGATTAGCTGCTTACCAAATAGCACCTAATTCTTGGCCCTCAGCCGCTTATTTTGTTTGTTACTTATGTCTATGTCACTCATTTGTTTGTTAAAGCTTTGCGCTTGCTTGCCCTGCTAAACGCTCTCTGCCAGCTCGCTCTTCGCTATCTCCGCTTTGCGTCTGCCTACCGACGTCGGCCGAGCGAAGCTGCGCTTAGCGATCGGAGCGGCAATGTAAAGGGCAGGCAAGCCACACTTGCAATTTGGATGTCACGCATTAAAGAGCATATCGCAATTTTATTTCTGCGCCGAGTTTTATTTAATTGAAATAATTAGTCGGCCGATTGGGGATAAAAACCATTATCTCCACATAAAATTTGGTGACCCCGACGTGATCTCTGAGTTGCAGTGTCAATTAATTATCATTCGCGATCGACATTTGTTAGCCTTAACAAATTTTCGGCGGTTAAGCACAATTCGGTGCTAAAACATACTTACATACACCTACATACACGCATTGCTGGCTATTAATTCCTCTGTCGCGACAATTCGGTCAGTGCAGTGCAGCGAACTCACTAATACACACAAGCTGAGTACAAAGCGGAATCGGACAGCTCGCACAGCCGCACAGCTAGAGGCATTAGCTGTAATCCCTTTGCTTTCGGTTCGCACGTTTACACGTATACAGGGTGTCTTTTTCGGTCGTGCTGAGTGACTCTTTTAAAACCTCAACATGGCAGCACCTGAGCCTACCAATGTCGCGAACGCAGCAATGCCGAGTGATGTTGATTTCTACAAGCACAAGGTCGAGTCCGTCGCGCGCCAACTAAAGGCCATGGATCGCTTTCTCACCAAGGAAGAGCTTGCCGAGTTAGATGAGGCAGAACTTCAAGCTCGCTTAGAGCAAATCGAGCGAATGAATGCGGATTTCGATGCCGCTCAAACGAGCCTTGAAAGGTTGGATTTCCTGCAGCTAGCCCATGATGCCCGGCTGGACTTTGCGAATGTTTATGTCAAGGTTAGGTCCAGGCTGTCGCGGGAGTTGATGGCTGCTCGCACGGTAAATGTTGCCAATTCAACAGCTCGGCATACTCTCGAGGGGAATTCGTCGTTGTTCGCCTATAATAGTATAGGCCGTTCTCGAATGCCCGAGTTGCAGCTTCCGCGATTCGGTGGGAACTACATGGATTGGCCAGAATTCCACTCGATGTTCTCGACAATGGTGCACAAAGATCATCGTATCCCAATCATCGAAAAATTCCAATATCTTCGTGGATGTCTAGATGGTGCTGCGCTGGATACGATTCGTTCCTTGGAACTTTCTGAGGAGAATTACGACAAGGCGTTGAATTTACTAATGTTGCGATTCGATAATAAACTGTTGCATTTTCAGGCACACGTCAAGGCTATTTTCGGGCTGCAAGGGGTGGAGAAGGGCTCGGCTATCGGCTTGCGCGCGCTCAGCGACAAAATCAATTCGCACTTGCGTGCACTTCAGACCTTGGCGACCCCGCAGGAGATTTCGGATGGGTTGCTGATCTTCATCATAGGCACAAAACTGGACCACAAAACAAAAGAGAAATGGGAAGAGAACTTGCCGACGTCAGGATTGCCTCGGTGGTCAAGCATGGCCTCATTTTTGGAAGCGAGATGTCGGATGCTGGAGAATTTGGGATCAGCCATGGCAACAAGTCCTAGTCAACAGGTGGGAGAGGACAAACCTGTCACCCTTATCACCTCCAGCAACGACCATCCTAACCCCATATGTAACCATTGCAATTCCTCCGAGCATTACATATCTAGATGTCAGGCATTCCTGAATCTCTCTGCGTTTGAAAGATACAAAGAAGCAAAGAAGAGCCGCTTGTGTTTGAACTGCCTCAACAAAGGCCATGAATTGCAGAGGTGCAGGTCAGGACTTTGCAGGCATTGCCAGGCCAAACATCACACGCTACTCCACATTCCATCGGGAACTGGTGCTTCATCTTCCTCTTCACCGGCCGAGGAATCGATCCAGCAAGAGGCCGCGACTGTGCTTCTAGCAAGCGGGTGTTCTAGCCCTCCCCCCTCGATCCAGAAATCTCAGCCTAGCCAGAACGTGTTGCTACCTACTGCCCTCGTCCATGTAACAGATCGTTATGGAGCACTTATCCCATGTCGTGCCATTTTGGATTCTGCGTCACAGGCAAACTTTGTAACATCTAGACTTGCTGATCAGTTGCAGTTGGATCATCGCTCGTCTTATGTTCACATCTCTGGAATCGGAGATTCCATTCTACCTTCGAGCAAGTCTGTACATATAGTTGCACAATCCCAGGACGCAAGCTATCGAGCTTCCTTCGCTGCAATTGTCACCAACTCAATTACGGAAATGCAGCCTAACTTCGGCCTAGACGCAAAGGATTGGGCCATGCCGAATAATCTAAAACTAGCTGATCCTAATTTCTCCAAGCCCCAACGTATCGATCTGTTGATAGGTGGTGGTTTGTTCTTCGATTTAATGTGCGTCGGACAGATTCGACTATCAGACCAATTGCCAACATTGCAGGAGACAAAACTTGGTTGGATAGTGTCAGGAAGCATTGATAGCTCGGAGAATAAGCGTGCAGTTTTAGCCGCTTTTGAAAATTCCTCCTCCATCTCTAATGACGATTTTCGGCCCACAACGCTGGAGTACCAAAACTTAGAGCAGCAATGCAGGAAACAGCTGCTCGAGTGCCAGGTGCAAGTGGAAAAACTGCGATCGGAGAATCAGGAACTGCAGCGCGAACTTTTCGATATATTAAAAACAGGTTCCCGATGATCAAGACGTAATCACGACAAGCCGCCTTCGTAAAGAAGCGCCGATTGCTGCGTTCGACGATCATCCCAGCGTAGCCGCCAGCTGCGCCCAAGCAAGCATCTTCAAGAGGGCCGTTGGAAAAATAGCGGTTCTGCCCCTTCAGGATGGATCTGTTGAAAGTCTTTGCCTTCCAACGGGGGGTGAATGTTCGGAGCAGAACGCAGCCGATTAGCTGCTTACCAAATAGCACCTAATTCTTGGCCCTCAGCCGCTTATTTTGTTTGTTACTTATGTCTATGTCACTCATTTGTTTGTTAAAGCTTTGCGCTTGCTTGCCCTGCTAAACGCTCTCTGCCAGCTCGCTCTTCGCTATCTCCGCTTTGCGTCTGCCTACCGACGTCGGCCGAGCGAAGCTGCGCTTAGCGATCGGAGCGGCAATGTAAAGGGCAGGCAAGCCACACTTGCAATTTGGATGTCACGCATTAAAGAGCATATCGCAATTTTATTTCTGCGCCGAGTTTTATTTAATTGAAATAATTAGTCGGCCGATTGGGGATAAAAACCATTATCTCCACAATAGCTTTTGAAGCTATTTTGGGCAGGACCATTTTAAAAGACATTGAAATGAAGGTCAACAAAGATGGAACCGAATTTGTGCGACGATGTTAGGTCCCAGTAGTGAGTGATCTGGCACAGAATGAAGTTAATGAGAAACAAGTGGTGTCGCACTTATCACAGTTCGAAGCAACTCAAGTGAAAGGGATGATCAGGGAATATAATCCAAAAAGAAATGCTACCAGTCAGGTAAGAATTAAGTTGGTGTTAACGGATGAGTTACCAGTCTATCAATATCCCAGACGTTTAGCAAGCAGTGAACAAAAGATAGTAGACGAGCAAGCTCAAGAATGGTTAGACGAGAAGATAATCAAGCATAGCACATCAGAATATGTAACTCCTGTAGTTTTGGTCGAAAAGAAGAATGGGAAGAAACGACTATGTTGTGATTATCGGAAGTTAAATGAAAAAATAACTTTCCAATGGTGCAAATGGATTGTGTTATCGAAAAGTTAGAAGGAGCAAGGGTATTTACCACATTGGATCTGTCGAACGGGTATTTTCACGTGCCTGTCGAGGAACAGTCACAGAAGTACACTTCATTCGTTATCCAAAATGGTCAGTACGAGTTCCAGTATGTTCCATTCGGTATATCCAACTCGCCGGCAGTCTTTAATCGTTTTATAATGTCCGTAATGCGCGAGTTAATAAAGAAAGGCGAAGCAATTTTTTACATGGATGACATTATCATTCCTAGTAAAGGAATTATCATTCGCTTCTAGCTCTTGCTTAAGCCGGTTGTGTTTTTTTTCTAGCTCCCGCATTCTCCGCCCTTTGCCTAAATATCATACAACATTGTTGTGACTTTGTTTTGATATATTATCGCATCTCTTTAATTTGATTCTACTTTGTGTTAACCACCAGCGTTTTGTTTGTAAACAAGTGTTTAATATAAATTCAATATTGCAATCGTAACGCATCGGACACGTGCAGGCAATTTGTTATTGTTTTTTGCTCAGTCTGCTTTTCGTTATCGCTTCTTCGGTGTGCACTGTTCTCGCGCATCAGCGTTTGCATCGCCCACACTCTCTCGTGAGCATAAGCGGGCTGCTCGCATTGTTGCTCTCACTCTCTCTGAATTGCCTATACTCTCCCTCTCTGTGGACTTTTCTTTTGTGTCTCTGCTTTGGTGAGTTTACTGCTCGTTTTCTGCACTTCGTTGGATCATCTGCTTTGAATTATTGCTGCTGCAGCTGAATGTCTGGCTCGCTCTGCTGTCTGCTCTCCTACTTTACCTGCGATCTCACTCCGCTCTTTTATTATTCGTGCACAGTGATTCTACTGCTGTCAATAATGGCAATCGTTTGTAGTGCAAAGAAATGTGAATTCGGTGGTGTTATCATTGGTGATTCATTTCTTAGCTGCTGGCTGTGCGACAATTTTGCCCACATAAAATGTGCTGGTGGTGGAAATTTTGGCCGGCTGAATGATCTGATCTCGAAACGCATGGGCCTGTCTTGGTCATGTCTGGCTTGTCAGGAGAATGAGGCCGAAATGCGAACATTTATGAGACAGACTCGAACTGGGTTTCTGGATGTCCGGAATCCCAGTTTCTTGGGCTCAAACTCTTGAGCGAATCGCCTAGACGGAAAATTCCGCATAATGATACCAATCTCTTGCAACCTAATCCGATTGGTACGCCTGCCTCCCATCTTCATCCATCGGCAGCATTTCCGTGTAGTCATGCCACGCCGTTGTCTGTAAATCCGCCAACGGTGGCTCCGAAGTTCTTTACACCGAGCAATGTGGCCGTCACTTCTGACGCGGTGAGTGCTCCTAGTGCGGGTGTGCTGGTTGCTGAAGACGTCTTGCCAATTCCTGCTCCTATTCCTGCTCCAATTCCTGCTCCAATTCCTGCTCCAATTCCTGCTCCAATTCCTACTCCAATTCCTGCTACAACCATTGCTGCCAATTCCTCTGCCCTTGGACCGAGATCTCTTTTAGGAGTGGCTCCACCATCTCGATCTCGCTCGGGACTTCAACTTAGAGCAGTGGTCCCTCGGAAAGCAATATTTGTTTCTCGTCTTATTCCTGATGCTACAACGGAGGATGTTAAACAACATCTTTCCTCTAAACTTAACACTTCGCCTGTTGATATAGTTGTGACTAAATTTACATTTAAACATAAGCGCAACATATCATCCTTTAAAATTCTTCTCCCTGATTCTTTACTATCCAGTTCTCTAGAACCGTCAATATGGCCTGCGCATACAATTGTGCATGAGTTCCTTCTCAAAGATTCGAACTCGAATCCAAGAATTACCGAACATGCTCCAAAAAACTGATGTACTATTTTTCCATGCACTATCAGAACGTTCGCAGTTTGCTGGGAAAATTGCGTCAAATTCATACTAATAGTGCGTCCTTTGAATTCGATGCCATCGCGTATACCGAAACCTGGCTTAACTCCTCTGTCAATGATCATGAAATTTTCATTGATAGTTACACTATTTATAGAATGGACCGCCCATCTTTTGCAGGTGGGGTTCTGATTGCAGTTAAATCTGTTTTCTCATCTGAGTTATTCCCATTTAATAACATTCACGGAATTGAATTTGTTGCAGTCAAAGTTCGTGTTGGCTCCGCATTTTTCTATTTAACCTGCTCTTACATTCCTCCCAGGTCTGATGCTGAGCTTTACTTACACCACCTCTCAGCAATTAATATTGTTGTTTCTGCATTAGGGTGCAATGATCGAATTATTGTCATGGGGGACTTTAACCTCCCATTTCTTTCTTGGCTGCCTTGTGATGACGCTAACCTGTTGTTTCCCAATTGCCATAATGACTTTATCAATTGGCTAACTAATATTTCCCTTGTCCAAATTAATGCCATTAAAAACATTAGGGACAGACTTTTTGACCTCGTTTTTGTTAACGATGGTTCTCTTGCTACGGTATCTAGAGCAAGCCCAATATCTCTCCCTGAAGATCCTTACCATCCAACTTTGTTGATATCACTGGAGTGTACACAATCTGGAGGTGCTGACAGTACATCTGGCTCCTTGTCACATAAAGTGTTTTCGCAAAACAAACTTTATCGATTTAGATCTACATCTCTCGCGTGTTCATTGGTCGTTTCTTTATTCATTACCGAACATAGATGCAACTGTTAACTCGTTTTATAGTTCTATTTACTCCGCCCTAAATACGTTTGTTCCAGATATCACTGTACCTGTATCGTCCAAGCCTCCCTGGTTCTCCAAGTATTTGTCATACTTAAAAAATAATAAATCCCTGCTCTATAAAAAGTACCAGAAGTCAGGCTCCACGTTGGCCTTAGCTCTATACTCCTCCGCTCGCTCTCTGTTCCTTGCCGTCAATAGTCAGTGTTATAATCATTACCTTTCACAATGTAGTAGAAACTTTCGTAGTGATACTAAAAAAATCTATTCGTTCGTTAACTCTAAGCGCAAGTCAAACGTTTTTCCTCCGTCCCTTCACTACCAGAACAAAACAGAAGCTTCTGCTGTTGGAATTGCAAATTTATTCGCTAACTTTTTCCAAACAACGTACTCGTCTCATATTTACAACGCATCCACTCCGTATCCGTACCAGCTACCTCAAGCTAACAGCATTTTTCTGACCTTTTTCAAGGAAAGCGTTGTTCTGGAAGGTTTGTCATCTATGGACATATCGTTTTCTGCGGGTCCAGATAAGGTACCAAGTTGCATCTTAAAACACTGTGCCCAGTCCCTTTTCAAACCCTTGACCTTTCTCTTCAACCTCTCCTTGGAACAGTCTTGTCTCCCAGTAATTTGGAATGAGTCCTATATCATTCCGCTTCACAAAAAAGGTTCAAGATCAAACATTGAAAACTATCGTGGTATCGCAAAGCTTTCCGCCATCCCGAAGCTTCTTGAGTTCCTGGTCAACCGGCAACTGCAACAACTTTGTTGCAGCTTGATATCTCCGTCGCAACACGGTTTTTTCAGACATCGTTCAACATCGACTAACCTTCATGAGTTTTCTAACCTAATCCACCGTGGTTTTCAAATTGGTTTGCAGACGGATGTAGTTTTTACTGACTTCAGCAGGGCATTCGATTCTGTGAACCATGCTCTGCTTATTCACAAGCTTTTATTTGTGAATGACCTTCCTCAAGTTATAACATACTCTACTACACTAATGTATGCTGATGATGTCAAAATCTGTCTTTCTTACTCTGATTGGTATTTGCACACACGCCTTCAACTTGATCTAAGTGAACTACTATTGTGGTGTTCAACTAATCTTCTTTTTCTGAACCTTTCCAAATGCAAACTTATGACATTTTACCGTCGCGCTCCTCATTTTGTCCCATATGTTCTAGGAAATCATGTCCTTGAGCGAATTTCGAGTTCAAATGACCTCGGAGTCCTTTTTGATCATAAGATGTGTTTTAACACCCATATAGCTGCAGCTGTAAATAAAGCTAAGGGTGTTTTAGCGTTCATCAAGCGTTGGTCCAAGGAGTTTGACGACCCGTACGTTACGAAACAACTGTACATCTCGTTAGTACGTCCTATATTGGAGTATTGTTCTTGTGTGTGGAGCCCGCAGTATAAAGAACAGCAGGCTGTTATTGAATCCGTGCAAAAGCAATTTTTAATTTTTGCCCTTCGGAACTTTAACTGGGACTCAGGTAGAATCTTGCCACCCTACCGGTCTATGCTAAATCTTATTGACCTGCCGTCGTTGCACCATCGCAGCATATGCAATGGCGTAATGTTCGTGCACAAGCTCCTTCTTGGGACTGTTGACTCCCAAACTCTTTTGGTTCAGATTGACTTGGCCGTTCCATCTAGACCTACCCGTACTTTTAGGCCTATCCGTTTTATACCATAATTATAACTCCCTCTGTCAAACCCTATCCCCTGAACTGTCTCTTGAACTAATTGCATGCAATATTTATAATCATTTAAATTTAGCTAACTTTTAACTTATCTTTTTCCGCCTTTAGTAACTAAGTACCATTATTAACAGATAATTGTTAATTTAATAAATAAATAAATAAATAAACAAAGACGTGAAAGAGAGACGAGAAAGATTGGGAAGGGTGCTTGAAGTGGTAGCACAAAACGGATTGAGAATAAATTGGTCAAAGTGTCAGATGCTACAGAAGAAAGTTATATTTCTAGGGTATATTGTTGAAAATGGAACGATCAGACCAAGTGAGGAAAAAACTAGGGCAGTGAAGAATTTCCCAATACCCAGAGATAAAAAGGGAGTTCAAAGATTCTTAGGACTGACGTCGTATTTCAGGAAGTTTGTTGAAGGTTATGCAGTGATTGCAAAACTATTGTCAGATATGCTCCGGAAGGAGGAAAGGTTTGAGTTCAAGGAGTTACAGCAGATAGCGTTCAAGCAGTTAAAGGCTGCACTGACCAGTAAACCAGTTTTGAGGTTGTATAACCCTAAGATACGGAAATACACACAGATGCGTCCAAGTTTGGATTTGGTGCAGTATTGCTGCAGAAAGACCCAGAGGATAGTTTGTTGCACCCAGTATTGTTTATGAGCCGAAAAACAAGACCTTGCGAAGAGAAATACCACTTGTATGAACTATAAGTGCTTGCAGCGATAGGAGCGTTGACAAAAGTGCGTGTATATGTCCTGGAAATGAAGTTTAAAATCATCACTGATTGTAATGCGTTTGCCATGACGATGAAAAAGAAGGAAGTACCGTTGAGAGTTGCGAGATGGGCGATGTTCGTACAAGGCTTCGATTTCGAGATAGAGCATAGGTCAGGCTGAAAGAGTAGGCATGTAGATGCATTAAGTAAAGTATCGTGCTATGTATTCACAGAAAGTGTGATGCATGGGTTTAAAGAAACACAATTGACGGATGACTGGACAAAAGTAATTAGAAGTCTTGTTGAAAATAAAGGGTACGAAGACTATTACATTACGAATCAAATTTTGTTCAAGGACCCAGATAGAGAATTGATCGTAGTTCCATCGCAAATGGAAAAAGAAATCATGCAAATTGCCCATAGCCAGGGACATTTTTCGGCAAAGAAGACTCAGGACTTAGTGGAGAAGTCATACTTAGTACATAATAAAATTGAAAGAGAAAATATGTCAAGTCGTCGAAAGTTGTGTAGAATGTATCTTGGTAAATGCGAAGGCTGGAAAGCAAGAAGGTTATTTGACACCAATAGACAAGGGCGATAGGCCATTAGTTACATTCCACATAGATCATGTACGTCTAATGGAGATCACCACAAAGCAATATAACCATATTCTAGTTGTTTTTGACGTGTTCTCGAAGTATGTGTGGTTTTACCCAATGCGCAGTACAGGAACTGAGGAAGTCATAAAATGTTTGGCAAGGCAAGCCAGCAATTTCGGTAATCCATGTAGAATTGTATCCGATAGAGGAGCCGCATTTACAGCAAACGCTTTTAGAGAGTATTGCACAAAGCAGAATATAAAACATTTAATGATCACCACAGGTGTGCCACGAGGTAACGGGCAAGTGGAGAGAATGCACAGAATCGTAGTTCCTATGTTGTCAAAGTTAACTGGAGATAGTTCAGGTTCTTGGTATAAGCATGTAGCCAAAGAACAGCAATTAATCAACAATATTGATCCAAGGAGTACGAGGATCACACCGTTTAAGGTTTTGACAGGAATCGATATGCGTTGTCCAGGTATTTCGGAGCTAAAACACCTGGTGAATGAATCATTTATTGATGAATTAGACAAAGAGCGTGAGCAGTTACGCAGGGAAGCTAAAGAGAATATAACAGTTTTACAGGAGGAAAATGGATTAGCATTCAATAAGAAAAGAAAGGTAGAAAAGGAATACAAGGTGAATGAGTTAGTAGCGATTAAGCGTACACAATAGGGCAGGGTAGGGCTTAAATTGAAAGGAAAGTATTTAGGACCCTATAAAGTGGTAGAAGTCCATAAACATGGAAAATATGATGTCGAAAAGGTAGGAGAAGGAGAAGGACCTTGTAAAACATCGAGTGTGGCAGAGTACATGAAGGAATTGGGGGCGAATCCAGCGTCAGGAGGGCCGAATGTAGGAATCGGGATAGAGTCCACGGTGCAGAGAAAGACTCGAAGTGGCCGCCAGTACTGAACAACACCCGTTTTGAGCAGAGAGAGACAGACATCACGACAGCAGGAGGTTTCTAGGGTTAAGAGTAGAGATCAAGGGAGCGGGAGTGAGCGAGAGCGAGAGTTAGTCGGTGCCAGAGTTTCGCGAGCTTCACACACAGCAGACAATTGATCCACATAATCCAAAGTTATACGCTCATACAAATACATTGTTAATCATAATCGTAATCCATTTAAATACTTAATAAAAGTTCACATCTACAACTTATTAAATCGTCGTCTCGGGATTCATATATTATTATATATTTTCGGGATTCCATATTAGTGTATAAACCCTGGGACCACACATATATTTATGGAAAACACTTTACAGTATAGACAGACCACAGACAACTAACTTATTTATTTTCAATGACAAATCCAAGCTCAAAACTAACCAGAATGAGATTAGATTTAGAATAATGTGATTTCACAGTCGAATATCTCAAGGGTAAAGACAATTTCGTGGCAGACACCCTATCTATAATTAAAATATCCGACCTAAAAGACATGTATAACAAAGTCCTGAGAGTCACTACCAGGCAACAAAATAGACAGAAAAATTCCTGCGCAGGAAATGTACAAGATGATTTGCCTATGCAAACTCTTGTCAACGCTTCTAAGCCCAACGTATTTGAATTCATTTGTAATGACGAAGTACGAAAAGTATTGGCCTTGCACATACAAAATCAGATATGTTTTTTTTAAACATGGAAGAAAAGTTGTAGCAAGAATTGATGTTGGCGATCTGTATACCAATGGAACCCTTGACTTAGGTCATTTCTTCCAAAGGCTTGAAATGCAAGCCGGTATACTTGCGATCAGCCAGCTTAAAATCTTTGAATATCTTTTAAGAACATGGGCAATAAAATATTAAAATCATTACGAGAAGCGCTACTCAAGCCGGTGACCCAAATATAAAATGAACGGGGGGGAACGTTGTGAGTTGCTGCGGACACCGCGGGGGTAGTTCGGAAAGACAGACGGCCAGAGAGCCACCAGCTAGATATAGGCTAGGAGGGATCCCGCCAGTCTCAGAGCTACGAGCTGATAGAATAAGCCAAATCATTTCAAATTGGAAAATACGGTTTTCAGGTCATTCCTCCATTGGCGTGGACGACTTCATTTATAGGGTAAGTGCCATGACCAACCAATCCTTAAATGGAAATTTTGAACTGTTAGCCAGATATGCGAGCAACCTGTTTGAGGGCAGTGCCAGTGAATGGTTCTGGCGAGTGTCCCCCTCATTCAATGGTCCGACCTGTGCGTAGCACTCAAGACTCAATTCAAAGACGGACGTACCAACTTGGATATCCGCTCAGCGATCGCGCAGCGGAAACACAAGCTAAATGAACCTTTTGATTTATTTTATGAAGCAATAGTCGCATTGGCAGATAAACTAGTACAGCCAATGACTGAGCCCTATCTGTTAAAAGCTCTTAAAGCCAATTTAGTTCCAGGAATTCAACACGAAATCTTGTATGTACCCATCAAGAGTATCGCAGAGCTACGTCATATAGTTCGAAATCGCGAGCGATTCTTGCAGAACTTGTCCAAATCTATGACAACGTTGAAGCGTGCTGCGTCTAAGCGACATATTAATGAGATGCATCAAACGTTCAGTGAGACGGATGACGATGCGGATGGTTTAGATGATGCAAGTATTGATGTCATGACCCTTAACTGTTGGAATTATGGGAAGAGGTCACCGTTACCAAGAATGTACTTGTGAGCGGAGGGTTTTTTTGTTATGGGTGTGGGTAAGCTGGCACTTACGAGCCCTCTTGTAGAAAATGCAATCCAAAAAACTTGGCAGCTCGTGCACCGTTGATCAGTGCACGCAGACAGATGGTATCGAAAGCCACCAATACGGAGTAACGACTTCAAAAATAAACTCGCTACCACTTCAACCGGCCATGTCACAAATACCAGATTTACCAACCAGGACAGAGATAGAGAATGGTAGCCAACGCTCCCTACGAATGAAGTTGCGTAGATGTGCGTATAATGTAGCACGAAAGCAAGAACGAAAAGTTTTGTTATCCGCCTTAGTTGGGAATGCGCATGACATAAGACCGTATGCAGTGGTCCAACTATTGGGGAGAACAGTCACTGGTCTTTTGGATACAGGAGCAACAATCAGCTGTATAGGAACGTTGTGAGTTGCTGCGGACACCGCAACTCTACAGTTATACCCAAAACTAAGTCAGTATGGCTCTCCTCCGGCAGACGCCGCTTATATTAAACGACACGACAAAGAGTGCGTGCGAGAGAGACAGAAAATCAGTCTGAGCGTGACGTCGGGCGCTGCGTAGCCAGTGCAAATTGATTTGTTCCTTTTGGCTATAAAAATTATCTGATCTGATCCAGATGCAGCAATTTGATAGATATAGTGGTTATCTATGATTCTGCCTTTTTAGTTTTTTCGAATGTGCAATATTGTGGATGCAACAGATTTTTGTCCTTTTTGGGAGCGGAAGGGGGTGGGGCGAAATTTTGAGATATGCGTTTTATAGTGAGAACAGAAGTGCGGATACCAAACTTGGTTACTCTAGCCTTAATAGTCTCTGAGATTTGTGAATATCACCAGATTTTCATCCTTTGCGGGGGCGGAAGGAGGTGTAGCGAAATTTTAAAATAAACTCGTCTCGGTCCGATACATTAGGAGTGTGGATACCAAATTTGGTTGCTCTAGCTTTTATAGTCTCTGAGATCTAGGCGCTAATGTTTTACTCTAAGCAAAGCCGGCTATGCTACGTGTGTGTTAGAGAGAGACAGGGTGAGAAAAAATGAAATTGTTTTCTTGATGCTGGCTATAATAATAATACGATCCTATTCAGATTCTGCAGTCTTAAAGAAATGGTCGTTCTCTATGAGTCTGCGTTTTTGGTTTTTTTCTTATATCCTTAAAATTGTGGATGCCACAGATTTTCGCCCTTTGTGGGGGCGGAAGTGGGGGGGCGAAGTTTTGAAATATTTTTGTAGCAGTGACATATCACAGAAGTCTGGATCCAAAATATCGTTGCTCTAGCTCTTATAGTCTTTGAGCACTAGGCGCTGAAGTGGACGGACAGACCGACGGACGGACAGACGGACAGACAGACAGACAGACAGACAGACAGACAGGGCTCAATCGACTCGGCTATTGATGCTGATCAAGAATATATATACTTTATGGGGTCGGAAACGATTCCTTCTGGACGTTACACACATCCACTTTTACCACAAATCTAATATACCCCAATACTCATTTTGAGCATATACGAGCTAAGCAGGCTGTATTTTTAATAGATAACTGGGTACATCTATTGTGATCGGAGGATTAAAAAAAAAAATACAAATTAATGAAACGGAAGTTTCAGTTAATATTTTGGAAAAATACGAGCTGGACAGGCTATATTTTAAAAGATAACGAAAGATGTATGTAGGGATCCTTGGTGGGCTCCCTACAAGTGAGTAAGAATCCGCTCCAGAAACTCCATCAAATATAAGCCACACATCGTTGTATTGTTTTTATTTTAATAAATGGTTACAATAAGTTTCTTTTTCTTAACACCTTCTTCTCTGCACGTCTACTCGCTCCCGCAGTCGAACTCTTACTTACTATCGATATATCTTCCTCTACCCTTGACTATCCCTAGCGATAGATCGATACTCGTTAAAGGGCTGCCAACCCTACATTCGGCCGTCCTGACTCATCATTCGACCCGAATGATTGAGACCACATCTTCATATACTCTGCCACCGTATTGGTCTTCAAAGGCCCTTCACCATCACCCACTTTCTCAACAATGTACCGTCCATGTCTTAGTTTACGCGTCACAATATAAGGACCCAAGAATCTTCCCTTTATCTTCAATCCGGTTCTAAATTGGGTACGCTTAATAGCTACCATATCATTAACTTGGTACTCTTTTTCTGGTTTCCGGGACTTGTTGAACGACTTGCAATTTTCATTTTGTATCTGCACTATGTTATCTCTGGCTATCTTGCGAATTTCTTCTTTCTCCTGCTGCAGCTCTAAAATATACTCTTCCTCTACATGCTTTTCTAAGTCACTGTCATACTTTGTCCTCATTTTTATGCCTGTCAAAATCTTAAATGGCGATATCTTGGTACTTCTCGGAGGAGTGGAGTTTATAAACGATTGTACCCTACCAACATGCTTGTACCAGGCTTTCGGATCTTCTGCGCAAAGCTTTGTTAACATAGTAGTAACGACCTTATTAATTCGCTCTACCTGTCCATTACCACGCGGCACTCCTGTCGCTATCAGCAAATGTTGGATATCCTGTTCCTTACAATATTCCTCGAAAACATTAGCAGTAAATGCAGTGCCTCTATCCGTGATCACACGCTTCGGGTTTCCAAAAACTTCGCCCTGTTTCTGCAACCTATCAACCACATCATCAGCGCCTGTACTCTTTGTTGGATAAAGCCAGACAAATTTAGAAAAAGCGTCGACAACTACTAGGACGTGGTTATACTGTTTCCTAGTCAACTCCATCGGTCCAATATGGTCAATATGATACGTTTGCAAAGGCTCATCAGATTTGTCAATTACATTCAAATACCCTTCTTTCTTTCCACATTTTGCGTCGCTCACAATGCACTCCACACACGACTTAACAATCCTATCCACTTTTCCTAACAACTCTGGAATAAAGTATTCGCGCTGCACTAAATCGATAGTTCTTTTGACACCAAAATGACCCTGACGATGAGCAATCATTATGATTTCGCTTTCCATCCCAGATGGTATTACGATCAACTCTTTAACTGGATCCTTGTGCAAAATGTTATACTTCAAATAAAAGTCGTCGTAAGAACCCGACTCTAGCACCTTACAAATTGCTGATATCCAAATATCCTGACGTTGAGCCTGCTTTATTCGATGTCTCATGGAATCTTCTAACAACAAACAATGCACTCTACTCAATGTATCGACGTGTTTCATCTTTGTCCCTGAACGATGCTCAATTTCATAATCGAAGTCCTGAAGAAAAATGGCCCAACGAGATACCTTAACTGGAACATCTTGTTTCCTCATCGTTAACGCAAAAGCATTACAGTCAGTAATAATTTTTATCTTTCTCCCAAGCAAATACACTCTCCACTTCTTTAAAGCCTGCACTATAGCGAGTACTTCAAGCTCGTATGAAGGATACTTTTCTTCAGCTGGGGTTGTCTTACGACTCATATATTCTGCCGGGTGGAAACATTGATCCTCTGAGTCCATTTGCAAAAGTATAGCTCCATACCCATACATACTTGCATCGCAGTGAACTTCAGTTTTACCCTTCTGATTAAACAACTTTAAAACAGGAGAACAGGATAAATAAACTTTCAACTGATTGAATGATGCCAACTCTTCTTCACCCATTTTGAAAGAAACATCCTTTTTCATCAAGTTTGTCAGTGGTCTGGCCACGACAGCAAAATCTTTAACAAATCTACGGAAATAGGAAGTTAGGCCCAAATAGCGTTGAACTTGTTTCCTGTCTCTCGGAATTGGAAAATTTTCAACTGCCGAAGTTTTATCTTGAGATGGTCTTATCGTTGAATTCTCTATTATGTAACCCAAAAAATTAACCTTGCGCTGTAACACTTGCGATTTCTCCCATTTTATGCGTAATCCTGAAATCTCTGCGATACTCAACACCTTCTTTAATTTTTCAAGTCCTTCTTGCACATCCTTTGATGGAATAATAATATCGTCCATATACAAAATCAAAATACCGTCATCTATCAATGGTCTGAAAACAGCATATATGTACCTCATAAATACTGGAGGGGAGTTAGTCATCCCAAATGGTACATAATTAAATTCATACTGTCCACTCTGTGTGACAAAAGAGGTATATTTACGAGAATCCTCATGTACTGGCACGTGAAAAAACCCATTACACAAGTCCAACGTAGTGAAAACACGTCCATCCTGAAGCTTGAGTAAAACATCGTCGATTAACGCCATTGGAAAATTGTCCCGAATTATCTTTTCATTAAGTTTTTTATAATCACAACAAAGTCTTTTTGAGCCATCCTTCTTGGCGACAAGCACTACAGGGGACGAGTATTCAGAAACACTATGGCGAATTATTCCCTCCTTTAACCAATCCCTGACCTGCTTATCGACTTTCTCATTGTCCACGTAAGGTAGGCGTCTAGGTCTTTGACGGACCGGTACTTCATCTGACAATATTATCTTCATTTCAACAGGGCTGTTTTCTGGTTTTACGGGCTTATAATTTTCTACCAATCCTGCTATTATTGACCTCACCTCACGGTTCAAATGCGACAGGTCTATTCCTCGTGAAAACTCTTCAATAATATTGCTCGACAGTATCTGATGGAACGTCTTTTCCAATTCATCAATTGCGCTCCCTGAATCCGGAGGCCTGCTCACTATATTTAATGAACTCTAGATTGCGGCTTCCTTTAGTGAAACTACTGCTAACATACTCCTTTTCCGGTGGAACTTCAACCTCCCCTTGCCGGATGTCATTTATTGAATGAAAGAAAACTCCTTTCTTCCCTATGCTTGCACTGACAAAATCAAGAACATCACTTCCAATTACACCCTCGTACAGGGTATCATCGTCACGGACTACATGGAAACACATTTCCAAAGGAACGTCATCCAACTTAGTAACAACATTAAATGAACCCAACGTATATATTTTCTTGCCTCCTATTCCGATCAATTCTTTTATATCGTTTTTCAACGCAACTGGGAAAATCTTTCTGTAGACTTTCTCGCTCATGGTACAAATATCGCTGCCAGAATCAAACAATGCAGTGATATCTTCATTACCGATTTCAACATTCTTAAAAGCCCGATTAAAACTGGTCTGAGAAAATTGCTGGACATTTGAAATTTTCTTCTCTGTTGCCATTCGTGAACCTTTTGCCTCGCATTGATTTGCCTTGTGACCTAGTTGATTGCAATTAAAACATTTGACGGCACTTTCCTTGCAATACTTTGCAATATGATTACTACCTCCACATTTGAAACAACGCCTTTCATCCTTGATTTTTACCGAACTATTCTCAAACTTTGGGTTTGCCTTTAGCGTACTTCCTTGATTTGCACTGATCTTTTCATAAATCTTATGAAATCCCTCAATAATATATTCAATAATACTTTCTTCATCTAGCTGGGATTGACTTGCCAAGGTACACATGCTATAAAAATATTCAATTAAAGTCTCTTTATGGGTCTTCTTTCTATTTTCTAATAGCTTATGAACTTGCTTTGCCGTTAACTTCTCACTAAATTCACTTTTTAGTGCTTCCTTCAGAGAATTCCAATCATTAATGCCTGATTGACTGCTCAAAAATAATTTCGCTGCACCTTTCACTAATGTCCTGCCATATATAAACTTTTGCAAATCATTCCAATTCACTGTTAAGGCATTAAGTTCAAAATCACGTAGCCAGTTATCAACATCCGGAGAACCATTGCCCGTAAATGCTGAAAGGGATTCTTCGATGTCTCTTAATGTGAACGCCATGTTTACTGAACTACCAACTGCTGCTTCTCCTACCGAATTTAAAATTGGCGCGTCTTCTGTCTGTTCGTCCCCAGTTATATTGATCGTTTCTTCGTATACAGATTCTTCGTTTTCGTCTTGATCTAGTCTAAAATACGAATATAGTCTCTCCCGTAAAACTGATTTAACACCTGAATGCTGCAGATGTAGCTCTTTCAATTTTTCCTTCAACTCTGCTACGGTTAGGTCTAAGATTTCTTCGCGTTGCATATTTTAATTAGCTAAAATATAGTTTACGTTAAATCCGCTTCCTAAAATTTGCAACACCTTAAATCTATTCTGTATATTCAATACTTGCGTATACAGACATCAGGTGTGAGAATCGTCTTTTCCAATACACGCAGATAAACGATGCGTTCTTCTTCTCTGTCTTCTTCACGTCGTTGTCGTTCGCAGGGTATACAAGCCGCACGTGGCCGTGCGAAGTACCACTGTTGTTGTTTCGTCGTTTCTGCTTTCCTCTTTTCTGCACGTTCGCAGTCTGAACGTCTCTTCAGTCCTCTTTGCTCCGTACTTTCGTCGTTGGCTTTTCACTCTTTCCCGTTTGCCTTGCTCTTCTGACGAAAACGAATAGTGTCGTTTTGCGTCCTCTTTCCTCGTCGTTTTCGGGTCTGCGTCGTTTTGTAGCCTCGTCGTTTTGTAGCTCTGTAGCTCTTCGCCGTTAGCTACCTCTGCTCTCTGAACTTTGACGAAAACGAATAGTGTCGTTTTGCGTCCTCTTTCCTCGTCGTTTTCGGGTCTGCGTCGTTTTGTAGCCTCGTCGTTTCGTAGCCTCGTCGTTTTGTAGCCTCGTCGTTTTGTAGCTCTGTAGCTCTTCGTCGTTTTGTAGCTCTGTAGCTCTTCGTCGTTAGCTACCTCTGCTCTCGGACGTTTTGCGTCCTCTTTCCTCTTTATTTTCGTTTCTCACAGCCGCCTCTCGGCATCTGCTGTCGTCTGATCTTCGTTGCTTCGTTCGTCGTAATTTCACAATGTTGCGCAAAACTTGATGGTATTGGCAACTTGTACACGAATACACATTCACTTGTGGTTCTATCCCGGACGAGCCCCCAAATTGTAGGGATCCTTGGTGGGCTCCCTACAAGTGAGTAAGAATCCGCTCCAGAAACTCCATCAAATATAAGCCACACATCGTTGTATTGTCTTTATTTTAATAAATGGTTACAATAAGTTTCTTTTTCTTAACACCTTCTTCTCTGCACGTCTAATCGCTCCCGCAGTCGAACTCTTACTTACTATCGATATATCTTCCTCTACCCTTGACTATCCCTAGCGATAGATCGATACTCATTAAAGGGCTGCCAACCCTACATGTATATCTATTGTATTTGAAAAATTTGAAGGTTTTACTTTACTTTTTGCATTAGTACGAAAATAACGAAAATGAAGAAATCTTAAATTACAAAAGTTCCTAGTTAAATATTCATGAAATCACAGTCGCATAGGTGTGAAGCACCTGCTGCCGCTGATCTGCGCTAAAACTTAAAGCTTCACAAGCTCTTGAGCTTTTCGTGGGCTTAAGGCCTCTTTACAACAAAAAAGCCCCAACATAATTTAGGGAAAATCAAAGAACACGGGCGACCGGGCTCATGTATGGTTTTTGTCTCTTTATGTTAAAAGTTTATAAAGGATAACTGGGAGTTCGTTCACTTACGTACTTTCATGCTCCGGACACGTCCAAAAGATCTTTCGGCAAGGGGAATACCTGTAAGCTTTAGAGAGAGAGCATGTAGTGGCGCCTGTCCAACCAAAAATATCGGATAACCGTCCCACGGTTTCCCCTTCCCTTAGACATGCACCTTACACCTTTTGGGCAGTTACGCGCAAGAAAAAAATGACATAAGTTAACAGCGGCAACTGTCAAGGTGTGGTGAGAAAAGGGGAATGAGAGAACCAAGGGCTCAAGCGGAAGGAGAGTGGCTTGGGCATGTTCTTTCCAATTGGACTCGCGATCCCAGACGGACGTCTGAGGAAAATACTCAAGTAGTGCAGTGAAAGGAACAATTCTAACCTCGACCGAAATTACCGCGTGTCCATCGTGGCTAAGATCTAGTCAAAAGATCAGCCGACCATTCCTACGTTTATTAAGCGAAGGCCGAATCCATCGGGTGAGTGAAATTGTACCCCAACTGCCGACCAACAGAAAATTAAAGTTCGTTTTTTTCTTAAAAACCTAACCATAGGTTTGGCCATACGTAATACCGTACGAAACGCCGGTCGTAGTGCCGTAAGCCGTACCCACTACAGTCTCGTCCCCTTGCCACACATATAAGTATCCGTACCGATCGACTACTGTATGTGTTAGCCGTCTTCAACCCCAAATCTTCTTTTGGCGTGGCGTCTGCATACATGTGAGCATCACTGTATTTACCGCAGCGTGTACCGGCGTGGGTCCACACACATACAAGCCTTGCTCGGCCTACACCAGTGAAAAACGGTCGATGGGCTTATACGCGTGCAGTGACATACATATGTACATATGTGTGAAGTTGACTATTCCCTCTTCAGTGACTTTCGTCATTGCTACGTCGCTTACGAGCCCGTGCCCGGTGCCGTTATACTGTTTGCGTTGCTGATGAAGTCATTTGGTGTCTCGATCATGATGGCTATGCCCATGCATTTCGTCATATTAGAATAATACTTTGGAACCCCACTATTGTACTGTCCCTAGGATTAATATTAAAAGTTAAATGTGATTCGGTTTGTTTGGTTTACTAAAACTATTACTCGCGCATATCGCCTATCTACTATGACACACTGATATTTACAAGTTTTCAGCCACCCTCATCGACCACATGGAAGCGCTTTCATCGTTGGATTTGATCGTACTGTGAGTGATAACCTGTGAACGTCTGCTATATGTGAATTCAAAATTTTACGCAAGTCGAAGCAACATTAAAGATTCCATGCCTCGACCGTAAACTTCCCAGCCGTACTGTAACGCTGACCAATCCAATGGTTCACGTGTTTGTTTTGTTCTGCTCTTTCGCAAGCAATGTAACTTTCTGCAATTCCGAATCTATCGACAACCGAACTTATGATTGGGATTACCCCACAAGCAATTGCTGTGCACTTTAAAGATGCATCCATCCGTCCCTTGTTTTTGCATTTAAACTGAAAACTATTCGACTATATTTCTATTTGTGTAACGTAATTACCATTATTACTGAATATACTCTTTATAATTAGTTGACCCTAGTCTAATAAGATCTTTCATCATGATATTTTTATATATATAATTAATATTAATTGCAGCTTATCCTTATTACTTTAGTAGCCTTTATACATATATATCTACCCTCTTAGCAGCCATGAGAGCTTGTAGGAAAGTTTAATGAATAAACTGTTTGTAATGAATTCCGGTTAATTGTTGCCGTTATTAAGGATCATGTGGCGCCAAGATGACGTAACCTAGCAGAAGTAGGGATCGTTTTAAGGATCGTTACCCATTACTCATTCTATTTGGACCTATGCGATCAAGGAAGGGTGGGCATACCGAGTTGCAATGACACCGCAAGCAATTCCCGCTCGAATTCGTTCCGCTGACTCATCTCCATACACTGTCATTTCTCTGTACATTTCTTCCGTCTGAACCTTGAACCGCACGCGAAACTTATTTTTATTGTCTTTGCTCCTAATGCTTGAGCTCGTGACGCGATTTCTCCCTAACCCACCCCCACTCTACCCGACTAACCATGAGACCGGCAGCAACGCGTGTATGGATCTTGATCATACCCTCCATCTGCTCGTCTACCGTTTCAGATCCTAGCCTCCTGCTTCGTTATCTGTTACAGTATTAGCAATATATATTTATAAAAATAATAAATTTAAAAGAAAAACGAGGTGGAACGTTGTGAGTTGCTGCGGACACCGCAACTCTACGGTTATACCCGATACTAAGTCAGTATGGCTCTCCTCCGGCAGACGCCGCTAATATTAAACGACACGACAAAGAGTGCGTGCGAGAGAGACAGGAAATCAGGCTGAGCGTGACGTCGGGCGCTGCGTAGCCAATGAAAATTGATTTGTTCCTGTTGGCTATAAAAATGATCTGATCTGATCCAGATTCAGCAGTCTCATATATATGGTCATTATCTATGATTCTGCGTTTCTAGTTTTCTCAAATCTGCAATATTGTGGATGCAACAGATTTTCGTCCTTTGTGGGGGCGGATGAGGGTGGGGCGAAATTCTGAGATATACGTTTTATAGTGACATCTTAAAGGAGTGTGTGTACCAAATTTGGTTACTCTAGCCTTAATAGTCTCTGAGATTTGTGGTTGCCTCAGATTTTCGTCCTTTGCGGGGGCGGAAGGGGGTGTGGCGAAATTTGGACAGGAAACGGTCAAGGTCCGATATCACAGGAGTGTGGATACCAAATTTGGTTGTTCTGGCTTTTATAGGTTCTGAGATCCTTGAACTCATATTTTGCAATTGGCAAAACCGACCATGAAACCTGTGTGTTAGAGTGAGACAGAGCGAGAAAGAGTGAAATTGTTTTCGTGATTCTGGCTGTAATAATTATACGATCTGGTTCAGATTTTGCACTCTAGAAGATATAGTCATCTTCTACGATTCTGCGTTTTTAGTTTTCTCGTATCGTCAAAATTGTGGATGCCACAGATTTTCGCCCTTTGTGGGGGCGGAAGTGGGCGGTGCAAAGTTTTGAAATATTTTTGGAGCAGTGACATATCACAGAAGTCTGGATCCAAAACATCGTTGCTCTAGCTCTTATAGTCTTTGAGCATTAGGCGCTGAAGGGGACGGACAGACGTACAGACGGACGGACGGACAGACGGACAGACGGACAGACAGACATGGCTCAATCGACTCGGCTATTGATGCTGATCAAGAATATATATACTTTATAGGGTCGGAAACGATTCCTTCTGGACGTTACACACATCCACTTTTACCACAAATCTAATATACCCCAATACTCATTTTGAGTATCGGGTATAATAAAAATAATTGGCGCCCAACGTGGGGCCCGAGCTGTCACAGCCCCAGTAAATGTCCGAAAGACAGTCAACTATACCCGACTGGAAATTCCTTATCCTTCTTGGTTCAGACAACCTTGCTAACTTCCTCAATATCGGTTGTGAAGGTAAAGTGTAGCGAGAGAGACTGTTGAAATCCTAATGTTTTCCATTAAGCTCTTGGTCCAGTCCACTTAAGCTGCATCTGACTTAACCACTGCCGGTATATCGATCGAGTGCAAGTAGATATTCCATCCGTCGAACGAAATTGGGTTAATTTATGGCGACAAGCTATAACCTATCTCGCGGAGTTGAGAGTATACGCAAGGAAGTTTATTTGCAGCTTTTTCTATTTTCTATCATCCTCCCAACTATAAAGAGCGTCGGCGACTGTCGAAATCCTGAAGCTTTTAGAGTAAGCTCTTGGTCCAGTTGATGCAAAAAAAAAAATTTTGTCATGTTTATTCCTTTGCCTTGATATATAAATTAGTCCGTATTTAGTGTCGTAATTATCTATAAAAGATCGTTGGGTAAGACATTATATACGATAATCATGCCCCTAAGTCGTAGTCCCGAGAATTTCGCTCAAATAGAGAATCAGGGAATAATTTGTAGCACGTGCGCCAAGGAAGTTGACTACGTAGCTCAGTTAATTACCACCAGCTGTGGACACCAATTCCACCGAGTCTGTTTTAACCGTAAAGCTGGAGTCAAAAAGATTTGTCCTGTCTGCCACGTTAGCTTGCGTGCATCGGCTTTGAATTTAGCTGAGGAGATTGCCGCAGCCCAGACTGCAAGCCAAGACCCCAGCACAACCATACACCAGACTAGGTCTAAGGGTAGGGCAACCGATCACAACGCAGACGCCCCAAGCGGGTCAACTATTAGTGAGACTAACCCGGAAGTACAAATGGAAGCAAATGCCGCTTCGACCAATGCAGGTCTACACCAGGTTATTGCCGATGCTTTGGCAGCTGCAATGCAGGCTCAAACCCACATATTAGCGCAGACCATAGAAACTGGCCTGCAGAAATTATCGATTCAGCAAACGGCGTCCCGTAAAAGTATTGAAAGTGTTCGTTCACAACCAATCAATACACAAACCATCGACGAGGTAGAACAACAAACGTTTCAGCAACTGTTCGGGGGTAGTTCGGAAAGACAGACGGCCAGAGAGCCACCAGCTAGATATAGGCTAGGAGGGACCCCGCCAGTCTCAGAGCTACGAGCTGATAGAATAAGCCAAATCATTTCAAATTGGAAAATACGGTTTTCAGGTCATTCCTCCATTGGCGTGGACGACTTCATTTATAGGGTAAATGCCATGACCAACCAATCCTTAAATGGAAATTTTGAACTGTTAGCCAGATATGCGAGCAACCTGTTTGAGGGCAGTGCCAGTGAATGGTTCTGGCGACTGTCCCCCTCATTCAATGGTCCGACCTGTGCGTAGCACTCAAGACTCAATTCAAAGACGGACGTACCAACTTGGATATCCGCTCAGCGATCGCGCAGCGGAAACAGAAGCTAAATGAACCTTTTGATTTATTTTATGAAGCAATAGTCGCATTGGCAGATAAACTAGTACAGCCAATGACTGAGCCCTATCTGTTAAAAGCTCTTAAAGCCAATTTAGTTCCAGAAATTCAACACGAAATCTTGTATGTACCCATCAAGAGTATCGCAGAGCTACGTCATATAGTTCGAAATCGCGAGCGATTCTTGCAGAACTTGTCCAAATCTATGACAACGTTGAAGCGTGCTGCGTCTAAACGACATATTAATGAGATGCATCAAACGTTCAGTGAGACGGATGACGATGCGGATGGTTTAGATGATGCAAGTATTGATGTCATGACCCTTAACTGTTGGAATTATGGGAAGAGGTCACCGTTACCAAGAATGTACTTGTGAGCGGAGGGTTTTTTTGTTATGGGTGTGGGTAAGCTGGCACTTACAAGCCCTCTTGTAGAAAATGCAATCCAAAAAACTTGGCAGCTCGTGCACCGTTGATCAGTGCACGCAGACAGATGGTATCGAAAGCCACCAATACGGAGTAACGACTTCAAAAATAAACTCGCTACCACTTCAACCGGCCATGTCACAAATACCAGATTTACCAACCAGGACAGAGGTAGAGAATGGTAGCCAACGCTCCCTACGAATGAAGTTGCGTAGATGTGCGTATAATGTAGCACGAAAGCAAGAACGAAAAGTTTTGTTATCCGCCGTAGTTGGGAATGCGCATGACATAAGACCGTATGCAGTGGTCCAACTATTGGGGAGAACAGTCACTGGTCTGTTGGATACAGGAGCAACCATCAGTTGTATAGGAAGGGATTTAGCATTGAAAGTTAGTTATGCGACCGTCAAAACCGTTAATGCATCTGTGCGAACTGCTGATGGAGCTGCGCAGAATATTGTAGGCAAGATCACCACTCCCGTGCTGTTTCGAAATGAAACTAAACCCATAACATTGTATTTAGTACCATCACTCGCTCAAGAATTATACCTTGGCATTGACTTTTGGGCTGCATTTAAATTGTTACCTCCAGGTGTAGTAACCAGGAATGCCAAGCCCGAAGTTTCTGCCTTAGCCAAAGGATGACCATATGCATATAAGCCGAACGGATTCGCAACAGGCCATGTTGTCAGAGGCTATCCAAAACTTCCCGTCATTCGCCAAAGAAGGTCTAGGTCGAACCAGCTGGATAAGTCACGATATCGATATAGGGGATGCAAAGCCAATTAAACAGTGGCACTATTCGGTATATCCGGCCGTCGAAAAGGTCATGTTTGAGGAAGTAGATAGAATGATAGCGCTTGGCGATATTGAGGAGTCCGATAGTCCCTGGTCGTCACCAGTCGTTCTCGTTAGTAAACCTGGAAAGGTGAGAATATGTCTCGATAGCCGTAAGGTCAACGAAGGCACAGTGAAGAGCGCATATCCGATGCCTTTGATCGATTGAATATTAAGCCGACTACCAAAAGCTGAATATATTTCCAGCATCGACCTGAAGGATGCCTATTGGCAGATCCCATTGACTTCAGACGCTCGCGAAAAGACCGCGTTCACCGTCCTGGGGAGACCCCTGTATCAATACACAGTGATGCCATTTGGACTAACCAACGCTCCACAAATCATGTGTAAATTAATGGATAAAGTTATACCCTCTCAGTTACGACATGAAGTGTTCGTCTATCTAGATGATTTGCTCGTTGTATCTTGTAGCGCTTGTAGCAGCAAATTCGGAGTTTTTTGGGGCGCCATCTGGTGCTCAGAGTGGCAGGCGAATGATGGGTCGATGGAAAACCAAAGAGGCGTTAACATGTCGAAAAGTCAGGCTATCTCGGTTAAAAATTCATCCAGGGACATGTTAGAGGATTTGCCGCCAGAACGTTGGCGTCCCTATTGGCTATTCCCTCGTAAAAGTCAATTGAGTCGGTTGCGCATCGGTCCGACGAAAAGGAAAAAGAAAGAATTTAGTGAAAGAAAAACTCTAGGAAATCTAAATATCTAAATCCAATATGCGACTGCGAGTTTCTTTGTTGAAGGCGAGTGGGCTATTCAGTCGTCAGAAGCCGTATAGCGCTGAGTCCGATTGGGGATAAGTGCTGCGGGAAAAGAAGAGAAGGGCTAAAGTAGGTTAGGTTAGGTTAGGTTCAGGCGGTAGCCTGGGAGAGTGATGAAACCCTCCCAAGCTCACTTGGACATATAGAAGGTCCGTTGTGGTGCCGCATGGGCGTGTGCCCCTTCCCAGTGCCTAGAAACCGTGGAGAAACAGGCTGTTGCAAATTAAGGGCAGTCCCATCCGGAGGCTTGGATGAATCTGGACAAGGTCCCCGGTTTGATTTCGGACAGGTCCGAAATGTCTGTTAGGAAAGCAGCCCCGAGAAAACGAAGACGACGATTTCCAAGGGCTGGGCAGTGGCAGAAGAAGTGGGCGACCAATTCCCCTTCTTCCTCGTCGCGACAACTCCTGCAGAAGTCGTTATGAGGGATTGACAGTCTAGAGGCATGAGTGCCAATCTGCCAGTGTCCCGTAATGGCTCGAGTAACTGCAGAGCACTGTGCTCTGCTGAGCCTATACAGCTCGGCTGAGCGCTTCTTCGATCGATATGGCCATATCAATCTTGAGATTTTACAGGAAGCTGTTTGCTGCCATCTCCTATTGGCATTTTGCTCAAACAATTCGTGCGTGAGGAGCCTACACGTAGCCAGAGGCATCGCTACCTGCTCCCTCTCCATAAGGAGAGGAATTGTAGTACCCTGCCTTGCTAGCTCGTCGGCGGCGTCGTTCCCCTCGATGTCCCTATGGCCTGGGACCCATATAAGGAAGAGGTCTAACTGCTCTGCGATCTCGTGCAGAGACCTGCGGCAGTCATTTACAGTCGCTGAGTTCGACGATATTGAGCCTAGAGCTTTAATAGCTGCTTGGCTGTCCGAGAAAACGCACACTAAGTGCGTGTCTAGAAATAGTTTGGAGACGATGGAAATGGCCTCCTTGATGGCTACAACCTCCGCTTGGAACACACTGCAGTAGTCCGGGAGCCTGAAGCAATGACTGATGTTCAGCTCGCTGCAGTAGACTCCGCCTCCCACGCGGCCGTCTAACTTTGAGCCATCAGTGTAGAAGTGAACCGCATTTGCGGGGCCTGGTTCGCCCATCTCCCAGTCCTCCCTAAGTGGGATTGATACCTGGAAAGGCGTCGAGAGGTGATCAGTAGGGACACAATAATCTGTCCTCTCTGGTAATTGCGGGTGTCTCGTCAGGATTCCCGAGTGCCCGACCGCGGACGCTTTCCACAGTCCGGCTTCTCTCATTCTGAGTGCGGAAAGTGTTGCCATTTTCTTTCCCATGAGATCTATGGGGAGGAGGTCCAGCACAGTATCCAGGGCTTCCCCTGGTGTAGTGCGTAGCCCGCCAGTTATGCATAGCTCTGCCATGCGTTGAACTCTGCTGAGTTTGTTGAGGCATGTCTTTTTGTCTAAGGCTGGCCACCGTACTACCGCTCCATAGAGCATGATCGGTCGTATGATGGTGGTGTAAAGCCACCGAACTATATAGGGGGTCATTCCCTATCTTAGTCCGATGGCTTTCCTGCAAGTATAGAGGGCTACTGTGGCCTTCTTTACTCTATCCTCTATGCTCAATTTCCAATCGAGCTTTCTATCGAGGATTAGACCAAGATACTTGGCGTTGTTGCTGAAGATTAGCGCTTCCCCACATAGTCTTGGGGGAATCAGTGCCGGTACTTTGTACTTCCTAGTGAAGAGCACCAGTTCCGTTTTAGACGGGTTGACGCCTAACCCGCATTTGTCTGCCCATTTTGACATCTTTATGAGAGTGCTTGTCAGGCACTCACATAGCGTCTGCGGGAATTTACCCGAGAATGCTATAGCAACATCGTCCGCATACGCCACCACGCGGCAGCCACCCCCCTCTATCTCCCGCAGCAGTTCGTTCACTGCCACGTTCCATAGGAGGGGCGAGAGGACTCCGCCCTGCGGGGTGCCTCTACTGACAAATCTGGTGGACGTTGACGTCCCCAGTGATGCCTCAACCGTCCTGCATTGTAGCATCTGATCGATCAGGCTCACCGTCCGGGAGTCAACCCCCAGTTCCGTCAGTGCACCCGTGATGGCGGTCGGTAGGATGTTATTAAAGGCGCCTTCTATGTCCAGGAAGGCTACCAGGGTGTATTCCTTACAGTTGATGGACGCTTCTATGATTGATGTGATCGTGTGTAGGGCCGTTTCGGTGGATCTTCCTTTCCGATAGGCATGCTGGGAGTCTGAGAATAGACTAGGCGGAATATTTACCGTAAGATGCATCCCCAAAAGCCGTTCCATCGTCTTCAGAAGGAAGGACGATAGACTTATGGGTCTGAAATCTTTGGGGGCAGTGTGCGAGGGCTTGCCTGCCTTGGGGATGAAGACGACTTTGGTATGAAGCCAGGTTTCCGGGATATATCCATGGGAGAAGATTCCCTCATATATCCTTTTGAGCCAACTAGTGCCTTTTTGTCCAGCGTGAATCAGTTGGGCAGGTATGATGCCATCTGGTCCCGCGGATTTGTATGGTTTGAAGCTTTTTATTGCCCACGAAATGTTCTCCTGGCTTAGCAGGTTCATGATACCACTTGAGGCAACGGAGGGAGCCGCGATGTAGTGTGGTCTGTTTTCATTGCAGCCGGGAAAGTGGGTGCTAAGGAGAAGATTTAGCGACTCATTACTGGACGTTGTCCATGATTGGTCGGCGTTCTTCAGGTAGCCCAGAGTGGGTGTAGTCTTCGAGAGAACTTTGCGCAAGCGCGAGGCTTCCGAGTTATTCTCAATGTCGCTACAGAACTTACGCCATGAGGCGTAACTGGCTTTCCTCAGTTCTTTATTGTAAACTGACAGACTGGCCTTGTAATCGGCCCAGTTCTGCTCAGCGTTTTCGGCCTTAGCTTTATTGAAGAGTCTTCGGGAGGCTTTCCGGAGTTCCCTCAGTTTCGGATTCCACCATTCAGGTTTCTTCCGGCCTCTGCTCTTGCTAGAGGGGCAGGATTTATCGAGCGCCTCATTGCAGGCGTCGGTAAATAGTTTAACAAGATGAGTCGTGGCTTCCCTGGAGATCTCTTCCACAGGTGGAGTCTCAGGGAGAACACGACAGAGATGGTCTGAGTACCGAGCCCAGTTTGTCCGCCTAAGGTTACGAAATTGAGCTGGTCTCGGTAGTGAAAAAGAGAATACGGTTTCCACGTACCTGTGGTCCGAGAAGGAGTGCTCTTCCAGGACCCTCCAGGATACGATGTTCCCGTGTAACTCGTGAGAGGCAAGTGTGAGGTCCAGGACCTCCTTGCGGTTTTTAACAATGAAGGTGGGATCACTCCCCCTATTTAAAAGGACCATCTGAGTGGTCAGTAAATAGTTGAAGAGGTACTCACCCCTTTCGTTGGTGTCAGTGCTTCCCCACTGGCAGTGGTGTGCGTTGGCGTCGCACCCTACGATTAGGCCGGTGTCCTTGGCCTCGCAGTCTGTGATTAGCGCCCTGAGCGCCTGTGGAGGGGGGTCTGGTTGGTCGTGACCCATGTACGTGGAGCAGATTCTCAGTGAGCACCCCTGGCCTTCGAGGCTCACTGCTGTTTGGTCTTCATTGCTGAAATTTGGGAGCAAAAATAAGTGAAAATCTCTTTTTGCAAGGATGCAGGTGCGAGTTTTACCTGCGGAGTCAGCTACGTATAGCTTATAGTCAGGAGTCCGCAGACCAGAGACCCTGTTTCCGAGGATCCAGGGCTCCTGAATGAGGACTATGTCAGCTCCACCCTTGGCTAGGTGGAGCAGAAGAGCAGCGCATGCTGCCTTACAATGGTGGAGGTTTATCTGCAGGAGTATCAGTGACATTCCTGAGGTCCACCTCCACCATTGTCCTTTCGTGGTCGCTCTCCGAAGAGTCCAACTCCTCCGCGACCCCGATGTGTTTGAGATCCCTAGTGAGATCGCTCACGTCTGAGACGTAACCATCTAAAATGTCATCCGACACCACTGATGCCACGTCTGACACCGCAGGCTTGATCTCCGTACTAGGGATCTCCGGGGGCTCCAGGTCTGGCTCGACCGTCGGCTGCATGCCTTTGGAGTCGGACTTGTATGGTACTACGACTACTTTCTTGTAGCCGTAGTCCACAGCGCCCTCCGTGTCGTGGAGAAGTCTGACCGACTCCTCGTTCAGGACGAGGATAATTTGGCGCCTCTGCCCGTTGCTCTCCTCTACTTTGGCCACCTTCCAATCGGCTGTGGGAAGGTGGGGGTTGCAGACCTGCAGAATCCGGAGAATCTTATCCGGCTCTGCAGGCTTCGCCGAGACCCACGCTCTGGCCCTCGGCTTGCTGGGGATGTCCTCCCACTTCACGACCTCCAGCTGGGCTCCTGGGTAGACCTCCTTGAGCGACGCTACCGCCTTCGCGTAGAGGGCCGCCGAGCGAGCACCTTGGCAGGCGATGGCTTTCACCCTGCCTTGGTGCCACCCGGCGTCCTCACACTTGGGCGGTGGTCCTCCATTCTCCTCCAACTCCTGGAGGAAACGGTCTTGGAGCTCGTTTTCCACGAGGTGCCACTTGTCCCTAGGGATCTGCCCGTCTTTAGAGCCCCTGTCTAGGACTCCAATCAGGGTTTTTCCCCTCGCCACCTCGGCAAACGAGCGGTTGCTCAATGTCTTTGTCCTCTTGGCCTGTTGGACTTGTGTGGCGGTGTCCTCCGCCGAGCGTTGCCGCTTGCTTGGGGCCTTGGCTGTGGCCTTGCCAGCTTTGGCTGGCTGGTAGTCGGGCAGGACTGTCTTGGCCCATCGCCGCGATTCGATTCCCTGGGCAGACGCCAGGAACACCGGGTCGTCGTTGCCCAGGATGAAGGCCGCACGTCTTTTGTCCTGAAACTTGGGCCTATCTTTCGAGGCAGAGGCGCCGCCTGCCGGGGTTGTCAAGGGGTTCCCGGTCCCAAGGGGTCCGCCAGCCGCGATATCGCTCTGCATGGTCGCCCCCCCGGTAACCGGGTCGCCCTTGGGGCCCCCCGACGTGGATTGGCCCGATTGGCTTTTCGGTCCTCTCCTCACAGCGCCTGCTGCCTCGAGACGGTGGACCGACTTAGTCTCCTTCCCCGTCTTTTTGGGCACTGGTTTCCCAGATGCGTTTGTAGAGGGATGGTCTTTTCCCTCCGGCACTTTAGGAGGAGTGCCGTGCTCCTTTGCGGTGTTTTTTGTGTTAATGTTAATGTTTGAGTTTGGCATATTTGGTCCCACGAGTAGGCGGGAAGGGGTTAGTCGCCCGAGGCATAGCCCGCGTGCCCCGGGAGCCTTATTAAAACTGGAGGTCGGCAGGTATCCAGAGTCCGCATATAAGCGACCGAGCACCCCCTCGGCCATGCATCCCTCGGCATATGACAGTGTCACCTTGGATTGGGGTTATTTCACTGAGAGTTTTCTTCTCTCCGCCCGACTACAATTAGCCAGCATCCTGGCAGAGACATGACCGTACCAGGACCTGTTTTCAGCCGCCCTCACGGGGAGAGTATAGTCGCACTTCCGCCGGTGTGTACAGTTACGGCGGGTGCCGGTTCGCTCGTGCCCACCTGTATCCTATGACGCGGAGCACAGTCGCCTTGGATCCAGGGCAAGCCATGAACCCGAGGCACCCGTGCCCCTTTCCAAGTCTACAGTTGTGACGAGCCGACCCGACATCCGTTTATCCCCCTATAGCACCCGACGGCTGACGGCCAAGGGCTAAAGTAAAATATCAAAGAGTTGTCCCATTTGTAGTCTTGGCGCTTAGTAAATCGAGTTAATCAGTGCGGATTCGATCGTCCAAGGAAGACAGCCAGCAAACAACAGCAGCAGCAGGCCTAACAAAGTGGCGTTTAAACCTTTGGGATTGTCTGGAAAGCGCTAAGAGCCTCCCGCCCCAAGCTCACTTGGACCTATAAACAGGTCCGTTGTGTTGCCGCATGGGCATGTGCCCCTTCGCGTTGCCGAACCGTGAGAGCATACTACTGCAGGTTAAGGGCAGTCCCATCCGGTGGCTTGCTTGTATTTGGACAAGGTCCCTGGTTTGATTACGGACAGGTCGGAATGTCCGTGAGGAAAGCGGCCCTGAGAATACAAAGACGACGATTTCCAAGGGCTAGGCAGTGGCAGAAGAAGAGGGGGACCGATTCCTCCTCCTCCTCGTCACGACAACTCCTGCAGAAGTCGTTATGAGGGATTGACAGTCTAGAGGCATGAGTGCCGATCTGCCAGTGTCCCGTAATGGCTCTAGTAACTGCAGAGCACTGTACTCTGCTGAGTTTATACAGCTCTGCTGAGCGCTTCTTCGATCGATATGGCCATATCAATCTTGGGACTTTGCAGGAAACGGTTTGCTGCCATCTCCTATTGGCATTTTCCTCGAACAATTCGTGCGTTAGGAGCCTGCACGTAGCCAGGGGCATCGCTTCTTGCTCCCTCTCCGATAGGAGAGGAATCGTAGTACCCTGCCTGGCTAGCTCGTCGGCGGCGTCATTCCCCTCGATGTCCCTGTGGCCGGGGACCCATATAAGGAAGAGATCTAACTGCTCTGCGATCTCGTGCAGAGACCTGCGGCAGTCATTTACAGTCGCTGAGTTCGACGATATTGAGCCTAGAGCTTTGATAGCTGCTTGGCTGTCCGAGAAGACGCACACTAAGTGCGTATCTAGGAGTAGTTTGGAGACGATCGAAATGGCCTCCTTGATGGCTTCAACCTTCGCTTGGAACACACTACAGTGATCCGGGAGCCTGAAGCAATGACTGATGTTCAGCTCGCTGCAGTAGACTCGGCCTCCCACGCGGCCGTCTAGCTTTGAGCCATCAGTGTAGAAGTGGACCGCATTTGCAGGTCCTGGTTCGCCCATTTCCCAGTCCTCCCTAGATGGGATTGATACCTGGAAGGGCGTCGAGAGGTGATCACTGGGGATACAGTAATCTGTCCTCTCTGGTAATTGCGGGAGTCTCATCAGGATTCCCGAGTGCCCAACCGCGGATGCTTTCCACAGTCTGGCTTCTCTCATTCGGAGGGAGGAAAGTGTTGCCACTTTCTTTCCCATGAGATCAACAGGGAGGAGGTCCAGCACAGTATCCAGGGCTTCCCCTGGAGTAGTGCGTAGCCCGCCAATTATGCATAGCTCTGCCATGCGTTGAACTCTGCTGAGTTTATTGAGGCCTGTCCTTTTGTCCAAGGCTGGCCACCATACCACCACTCCATAGAGCATGATTGGTCGTATGATGGCGGTGTAGAGCCACCGAACTATATATGGGGTCCCCATTTTAATCCGATGGCTTTCCTGCAAGTATAGAGGGCCACTGTGGCCTTCTTTACTCTATCCTCTATGCTCAATTTCCAATCGAGCTTTCTATCGAGGATTAGACCAAGATACTTGGCGTTGTTGCTGAAGATTAGCGCTTCCCCACATAGTCTTGGGGGAATCAGTGCCGGAACTTTGTACTTCCTAGTGAAAAGCACCAGTTCCGTTTTAGACGGGTTGACGCCTAACCCGCATTTGTCTGCACATTTTCGTGAGAGTACTTATCAGGCACTCACACAGCGTCTGCGGGAATTTACCCGAGAATGCTATGGCAACGTCGTCCGCGTACGCCACCACGCGGCAGCCACCCCCCTCTATCTTCCGCAGCAGTGTGTTCACTGCCACGTTCCATAGGAGGGGCGAGAGGACTCCGCCCTGAGGTGTGCCTCTGCTGACAAATCTGGTACACGTTGACGTCCCCAGTGATGCCTCAACCGTCCTGCATTGTAGCATCTGATCGATCAGGCTCACCGTCCGGGAGTCAACCCCCAGGTCCATCAGTGCGCCCGTGATGACGGTCGGAAGGATGTTGTTAAAGGCGCCTTCTATGTCGAGGAAGGCTACTAGGGTGTACTCCTTAAAATTAAGGGACGCTTCGATGATCGATGTGATCGAGTGTAGGGCCGTTTCGGTGGATCTTCCCTTCTGATAGGCATGCTGGGAGTCTGAGATCAGACTGGACGGAATGCACGCCGTTAGATGCAGCCCCAGGAGCCGCTCCATCGCCTTTAGACGAAAAGACGATAGACTTATGGGTCTGAAATCTTTTGGGGCAGTGTGCGAGGGCTTGCCTGCCTTGGGTATGAATACGACTTTGGTCTGAAGCCAGGTGTCAGGAATGCACCCGTGGGAGAAGATTCCCTCGTAAATTATTTTGAGCCAGTTAATGGCTTTGTGTCCCGCGTGAATCAGTTGGGCAGGGAAAATGCCGTCTGGCCCCGCGGACTTGTAGGGCTTAAAACTTCTGATCGCCCAGGAAATGTTCTCCTGGCTTAGCAGTCTCAGGATGGCATTTGAGGCGACAGAAGGAGGCGCGAGGTAGTTGGGTCTGTTTTCATGGCAGCCAGGGAAGTGGGTATTTAGGAGAAGATTTAGCGACTCCTCGCTGGACGTAGTCCATGACTGGTCGGTGTTCTTCAAGTAGCCCAGGGTGGGTGTTGTCTTCGAGAGAACTTTGCGCAAGCGTGAGGCTTCTGAGTTACTTTCGATTTCGCTGCGGAGCTTACGCCAGGAGGCGCGTTTGGCTTTACTAAGTTCTTTGTTGTAGGTTGACAGACTGGCTGTGTAATCGGCCCAGTTTTGCTCAACGTTTTCAGCCTCAGCTTTATTGAAGAGTCTCCGGGAGGCTTTCCGGAGTTCACCCAGTTTCGGATTCCACCATTCAGGTTTCCGGCCTCTGTTCATGCCAGAGGGGCATGCTTTGTCGAGCGCCTTATTGCAGGCGTCGGTAAAGATCTTAAGAAGACGAGTCGTGGCCTCCGTGGAGAACTCCTCCTCAGATGGGGGCTCAGGGAGAACACGACTGAGGTAGTCAGAATACCGAGTCCAGTTTGTCCGCCTGATGTTCCGGAATCGGACTGGCTTCGGTACTGAGAAGGAGAAGACAGTTTCCACGTACCTGTGGTCCGAGAAGGAGTGCTCTTCCAGGACCCTCCAGGATACAATGTTACGCTGTATCTCATGAGAGGCAAGCGTAAGGTCCAGGACCTCCTTGCGGTTTTTAATGATAAAGGTGGGATCACTACCCCGGTTTAATAAGACCATCTGAGTGGTTAGTAAGTAACTAAAAAGGTACTCACCCCTTTCGTTTGTGTCAGTGCTTCCCCACTGACAGTGATGTGCATTGGCATCACACCCCACAATTAGGCCGATGTCCTTGGCTGAGCAGTCTGCGATTAGAGCCCGGAGAGGCGCGTGTAGAGGGGGGTCTGGTTGTTCATGCCCCATGTATGCGGAGCAGATCCTCAGTGAGCGCTCCTGGCCTTCGAGGCTCACTGCGGTGTGGTCTTCATTGCTGAAATTTGGGAGCAAAAATAAGTGCAACTCTCTTTTTGCAAGAATGCAGGTACGAGTTTTACCTGCGGTTTCAGCTACATATAGCTTGTAGTCAGAAGTCCTCAGACCGGAGACCCTGTTTCCGAGGATCCAGGGCTCCTGAATGAGTACTATGTCGGCTCCACCCTTGGCCAGGTGGAGCAGTAGAGCAGCGCATGCTGCCTTACAATGGTGGAGGTTTATCTGCAGGAGTGTCAACGACATTCCTGAGGCTCGCCTCCACCATTGTTACTTCTAGATCGCTGTCAGGGGACTCCGGCTCCTCCCCGACAACGATATGGCTGAGACCTCTGGCTAGGTCGCTCTCGTCGAACGCGTAGTCGTCCAAGATGTCGTCCGACATCATGGACGCCGCATCCGACGCCGGGTTATCTTCCTCGCACGAGGCCCCCTCTTTCGGGATCTCCGGCAGCTCCGGGTCTGGCTCGATTTCCGCTTGCCTGCCCTTGCGATCGGACTTGTAAGTGGATATGGTGACCTTCTTATAGCCATAATCCACTACACCGTCCGACTTTGCGAGGAGATCTATTGATTCCTCATTTAGGACGAGGATAATCTGGCGCCTCTGCCCTTGGATATCCTCCACCTTTGCCACCTTCCAATCGGCTGTAGGAAGGTGGGGGTTGCAGACCTGCAGTAACCTGAGGATCTTCTCAGGCTCTGCAGGCTTAGCCGAGACCCACGCTCTGGCTCTCGGGCGACTAGGGTCATCTTCCCACTTCACGGCCTCCAGTTTCGCCCCTGGATAGACCTCTTTTAGGGCCGCCACCGCCTTCATGTAGAGGGCCGCAGAGCGAGCGTCTTGGCAGGCGACGGCTTTCACCTTGCCTTGATGCCACCCTGCGTCCTCACACTTTGGCGGTGGTCCGCCGTTCTCCTCCAGTTCCAGTAGGAACCGATCCTGGAGCTCGTTCTCCACCAGGTGCCACTTATCGCGAGGGACATGGCCGTCCTTGGCGCCCCTGTCCAGGACACCGATCAGGGTCTTGCCCCTCGCCACCTCAGCGAACGACCGGTTCGTGAGGTGGGTCTTCACCCGCTTGGCTTGCTGGGCTCCGCTGAGCGTTGCCGCTTGTTGGGGGCCTTGGCTGCGCCCTTTCCGGCTTTGGCTGGCTGGAACAGAGGAAGGATTGAGCAGGCCCACAGCCTCTGCTCCTTTCCTTCGGCTGACGCCTTGAAATTCGGGTCTTCGTTGGACAGGATGAAAGCCGCTCGTCTCCTGTCCTGGTACGACGGCTTTCCTCCTCGTGGTGCAGAGACGCTGCCCGCCGGGGGTCCCAAGGGTTCTTCGGTCCCGGTGCGCTTACCAGCCGCGATTACGCTCTGCTTGGCAGCCAACCCGGTATCCGTTTCGCCCTTGGAGCCACCCGACTTGGAAGGACCCGATTGGCTTTTCGGGCCCCCCCTCGCTGCGGCTGCTGCCTGAAGACGGTGGACCGAGTCACTCTCCTTCCCCGTCTTCTTTGGACCCGGTTTCCCAGGCGCTGGTGCAGAGGGATTGGCTTGTCCCTCCGGTACTTTAAGAGGAGTACCGAGCTCCTTTGCGGCTTTGTTTGTTTTTATATGTTTATTATTATTTGGCATAGTTATTCCCACGAGTAGGCGGGAAGGGGATGGTCACCCGAGGCATAGCCCGCTTGCCCCGGGAAGCGTGATTTAAACTGGAGGTCGGCAGGTATCCAGAGTCCGCATATTAGCGACCGGGCACCCCCCCGGCCATGCATCCCTCGGCATATAACAGTGTCACCTTGGATTGGGGTAATTTCACTGAGAGTTTTCTTCTCTCCGCCCGACTACCATTCGCAAGCATCCTAGCAGAGACATGACCGTGCTAGGACCTGTTTCCAGCCGCCCTCACGGGGAGAGTATAGTCGCACTTCCACCGGTGTGCACAGTTACGGCGGGTGACGGTTCGCTCGCAACCCTCTGTGTCCTAGGGGGGGTGTGAGACGCAGACCGCACCGGAGCGGCTGCGCCTCAGTTCCGACTTCACAGTTGTGCGAGCCGACCCGTCATCCGTTTGTCCCCCTGTAGCACCCGATGGCTGACGGCCAGGACTGCAGAGGGAAGCTCGTTTATTTACGGAACCCTGCCCACGACTGAGGGACTGCGCAGAAGGCTTAGCCATTGCTGCTGATGAGCTTTAGAGCGTTGGACATACTCGGATTAATCTTGATTATAGAATTCCGTTGGCCACGAGTGAAATCAGAAGCAGCATGCTCATTTTAAGTGTAGAGTGCCGAGCCGAGATGTTTGGACGACAGCGGCGCGAATCAAAGCAGCAGCTGGCCACAGCTCGCGCATGCAGTTGTTGTTGGTTGATTAGACAGCGACAAGTGCAAGGCGTCTGCGCGCGTACACATTCTTTTCATTTTTCTTTTGTGCTTAGGAATTGGGGTCTCAATTAGCATAGGTTCCGTTTCGCATGGGGATTAGCTATGCGTAAGGCAAAATTTTTTTTTTTTTTTGGCCGTCAGCCGTTGGGTGCTATAGGGGGATAAACGGATGTCGGGTCGGCTCGTCACATCTGTAGACTCGGAACGGGGCACAGGCGCCTCGGGTTCATGGCTTGCCCTGGATCCAAGGCGACTGTGCTCCGCGTCATAGGATACAGGTGGGCACGAGCGAACCGGCACCCGCCGTAACTGTACACACCGGCGGAAGTGCGACTATACTCTCCCCGTGACGGCGGCTGGAAACAGGTCCTGGTACGGTCATGTCTCTGCCAGGATGCTGGCTAATTGTAGTCGGGCGGAGAGAAGAAAACTCTCAGTGAAATAACCCCAATCCAAGGTGACACTGGCCGAGGGAGTGCTCGGTCGCTTATATGCGGACTCTGGATACCTGCCGACCTCCAGTTTTAATAAGGCTTCCCGGGGCACGCGGGCTATGCCCCGGGCGACTAACCCCTTCCCGCCTACTCGTGGGATCAAATATGCCAAATTTAAATATTAAAACAAAAAAAAAAAAAAAACACCGCAAAGGAGCACGGCACTCCTCCTAAAGTGCCGGAGGGAAAAGACCATCTCTCTACAAACGCATCTGGGAAACCAGTGCCCAAAAAGACGGGGAAGGAGACTAAGTCGGTCCACCGTCTCGAGGCAGCAGGCGCTGTGAGGAGAGGACCGAAAAGCCAATCGGGCCAATCCACGTCGGGGGGCCCCAAGGGCGACCCGGTTACCGGGGGGGCGACCATGCCGAGCGATATCCCGGCTGGCGGACTTTGGGACAGGGAACCCCTTGACAACCCCGGCAGGCGGCGCCTCTGCCTCGAAAGATAGGCCCAAGTTCCAGGACAAAAGACGTGCGGCCTTCATCCTGGGCAACGAAGACCCGGTGTTCCTGGCGTCTGCCCAGGGAATCGAATCGCGGCGATGGGCCAAGACAGTCCTGCCCGACTACTAGCCAGCCAAAGCTGGCAAGGCCACAGACAAGGCCCCAAGCAAGCGGCAACGCTCGGCGGAGGACACCGCCACACAAGTCCAACAGGCCAAGAGGACGAAGACACTGAGCAACCGCTCGTTTGCCGAGGTGGCGAGGGGAAAAACCCTGATTGGAGTCCTAGACAGGGGCTCTAAAGATAGGCAGATCCCTAGGGACAAGTGGCACCTCGTGGAAAACGAGCTCCAAGACCGTTTCCTCCAGAAGTTGGAGGGGAATGGAGGATCACCGCCCAAGTGTGAGGACGCCGGGTGGCACCAAGGCAGGGTGAAAGCCATCGCCTGCCAAGATGCTCGCTCGGCGGCCCTCTACGCGAAGGCGGTAGCGTCGCTCAAGGAGGTCTACCCAGGAGCCCAGCTGGAGGTCGTGAAGTGGGAGGACATCCCCAGCAAGCCGAGGGCCAGAGCGTGGGTCTCGGCGAAGCCTGCAGAGCCGGATAAGATTCTCCGGATTCTGCAGGTCTGCAACCCCCACCTTCCCACAGCCGATTGGAAGGTGGCCAAGGTAGAGGAGAGCAACGGGCAGAGGCGCCAAATCATCCTCGTCCTGAACGAGGAGTCGGTCAGACTTCTCCACGACACGGAGGGCGCTGTGGACTACGGCTACAAGAAGGTAGTCGTAGTACCGTACAAGTCCGACTCCAAAGGCATGCAACCGACGGTCGAGCCAGACCTGGAGCCCCCGGAGATCCCTAGTATGGAGATCAAGCCTGCGGTGTCAGACGTGGCATCAGTGGTGTCGGATGACATCCTAGATGGTTACGTGTCAGACGTGAGCGATCTCACTAGGGATCTCAAGCACATCGGGGTCGCGGAGGAGTTGGACTCTTCGGAGAGCGACCACGACAGGACAATGGTGGAGGTGAACCTCAGGAATGTCACTGATACTCCTGCAGATAAACCTCCACCATTGTAAGGCAGCATGCGCTGCTCTACTGCTCCACCTAGCCAAGGGTGGAGCTGACATAGTCCTCATTCAGGAGCCCTGGATCCTCGGAAACAGGGTCTCTGGTCTGAGGACTCCTAACTATAAGCTATACGTAGCTGAAACCGCAGGTAAAACTCGTACCTGCATTCTTGCAAAAAGAGAGTTGCACTTATTTTTGCTCCCAAATTTCAGCAATGAAGACCACACCGCAGTGAGCCTCGAAGGCCAGGAGCGCTCACTGAGGATCTGCTCCGCATACATGGGGCATGAACAACCAGACCCCCCTCCACACGCGCCTCTCCGGGCTCTAATCGCAGACTGCTCAGCCAAGGACATCGGCCTAATTGTGGGGTGTGATACCAATGCACATCACTGTCAGTGGGGAAGCACTGACACAAACGAAAGGGGTGAGTACCTTTTTAGTTACTTACTAACCACTCAGATGGTCTTATTAAACCGGGGTAGTGATCCCACCTTTATCATTAAAAACCGCAAGGAGGTCCTGGACCTCACGCTTGCCTCTCATGAGTTACACGGGAACATCGTATCCTGGAGGGTCCTGGAAGAGCACTCCTTCTCGGACCACAGGTACGTGGAAACCGTATTCTCTTTTTCACTACCGAGACCAGCTCAATTTCGGAACCTTAGGCGGACAAACTGGGCTCGGTACTCAGATCACCTCTGTCGTGTTCTCCCTGAGACTCCACCTGACTAGGAGATCTCCAGGGAAGCCAAGACTCATCTTGTTAAACTATTTACCGACGCCTGCAATGAGGCGCTCGATAAATCCTGCCCCTCTAGCAAGAGCAGAGGCCGGAAAAAACCTGAATGGTGGAATCCGAAACTGAGGGCACTCCGGAAAGCCTCCCGAAGACTCTTCAATAAAGCTAAGGCTGAAAACGCTGAGCAGAACTGGGCCGATTACAAGGCCAGTCTGTCAGTTTACAATAAAGAACTGAGGAAAGCCAAACTCGCCTCATAGCGTAAGTTCTGTAGCGACATTGAGAATAACTCGGAAGCCTCGCGCTTGCGCAAAGTTCTCTCGAAGACTACACCCACTCTGGGCTACCTGAAGAACGCCGACCAATCATGGACAACGTCCAGCAATGAGTCGCTAAATCTTCTCCTTAACAACTACTTTCCCGGCTGCGATGAAAACAGACCACACTACATCGCGGCTCCCTCCGTTGCCTCAAGTGTTATCATGAACCTGCTGTATACAAATCCGCGGACCAGATGGCATCATCCCTGCCCAACTGATTCACGCTGGACAAAAAGGCACTAATTGGCTCAAAAGGATATACGAGGGAATCTTCTCCCATGGATATATCCCGGAAACCTGGCTTCATACCAAAGTCGTCTTCATCCCCAAGGCAGGCAAGCCCTCGCACACTGCCCCCAAAGATTTCAGACCCATAAGTCTATCGTCCTTCCTTCTGAAGACGATGGAACGGCTTTTGGGGATGCATCTCACGGTAAATATTCCGCCTAGTCTATTCTCAGACTCCCAGCATGCCTATCGAAAGATCCACCAAAACGGCCCTACACACGATCACATCGATCATAGAAGCGTCACTCAACTGTAAGGAGTACACCCTGGTAGCCTTCCTCGACATAGAAGGCGCCTTTAATAACATCCTCCCGACCGCCATCACGGGTGCACTGACGGACCTGGGGGTTGACTCCCGGACGGTGAGCCTGATCGATCAGATGCTACAATGCAGGACGGTTGAGGCATCACTGGGGACGTCAACGTCCACCAGATTTGTCAGTAGAGGCACCCCGCAGGGCGGAGTCCTCTCGCCCCTCCTATGGAACGTGGCAGTGAACGAACTGCTGCGGGAGATAGAGGGGGGTGGCTGCCGCGTGGTGGCGTATGCGGACGATGTTGCTATAGCATTCTCGGGTAAATTCCCGCAGACGCTGTGTGAGTGCCTGACAAGCACTCTCATGAAGATGTCAAAATGGGCAGACAAATGCGGTCTAGGCGTCAACCCGTCTAAAACGGAACTGGTGCTCTTCACTAGGAAGTACAAAGTTCCGGCACTGATTCCCCCAAGACTATGTGGGGAAGCGCTAATCTTCAGCAACAACGCCAAGTATCTTGGTCTAATCCTCGATAGAAAGCTCGATTGGAAATTGAGCATAGAGGATAGAGTAAAGAAGGCCACAGTAGCCCTCTATACTTGCAGGAAAGCCATCGGACTAAGATGGGGAATGACCCCCTATATAGTTCGGTGGCTTTACACCACCATCATACGACCGATCATGCTCTATGGAGTGGTGGTATGGTGGCCAGCCTTGGACAAAAGGACAGGCCTCAATAAACTCAGCAGAGTTCAACGCATGGCAGAGCTATGCATAACTGGCGGGCTACGCACTACTCCAGGGGAAGCCCTGGATACTGTGCTGGACCTCCTCCCCATAGATCTCATGGGAAAGAAAATGGCAACACTTTCCGCACTCAGAATGAGAGAAGCCGGACTGTGGAAAGCGTCCGCGGTTGGGCACTCGGGAATCCTGACGAGACACCCGCAATTACCAGAGAGGACAGATTATTGTGTCCCTAGTGTCACCTCTCGACGCCTTTCCAGGTATCAATCCCACTTAGGGAGGACTGGGAGATGGGCGAACCAGGACCCGCAAATGCGGTTCACTTCTACACTTATGGCTCAAAGTTAGACGGCCGCGTGGGAGGCGGAGTCTACTGTAGCGAGCTGAACATCAGTCATTGCTTCAGGCTCCCGGACTACTGCAGTGTGTTCCAAGCGGAGGTTGTAGCCATCAAGGAGGCCATTTCCATCGTCTCCAAACTATTTCTAGACACGCACTTAGTGTGCGTTTTCTCGGACAGCCAAGCAGCTATTAAAGCTCTAGGCTCAATATCGTCGAACTCAGCGACTGTAAATGACTGCCGCAGGTCTCTGCACGAGATCGCAGAGCAGTTAGACCTCTTCCTTATATGGGTCCCAGGCCATAGGGACATCGAGGGGAACGACGCCGCCGACGAGCTAGCAAGGCAGGGTACTACAATTCCTCTCCTTATGGAGAGGGAGCAGGTAGCGATGCCTCTGGCTACGTGTAGGCTCCTCACGCACGAATTGTTTGAGCAAAATGCCAATAGGAGATGGCAGCAAACAGCTTCCTGTAAAATCTCAAGATTGATATGGCCATATCGATCGAAGAAGCGCTCAGCCGAGCTGTATAGGCTCAGCAGAGCACAGTGCTCTGCAGTTACTCGAGCCATTACGGGACACTGGCAGATTGGCACTCATGCCTCTAGACTGTCAATCCCTCATAACGACTTCTGCAGGAGTTGTCGCGACGAGGAAGAAGGGGAATTGGTCCCTCACTTCTTCTGCCACTGCCCGGCCCTTGGAAATCGTCGTCTTCGTTTTCTCGGGGCTGCTTTCCTCACAGACATTTCGGACCTGTCCGAAATCAAACCGGGAACCTTGTCCAGATTCATCCAAGCCTCCGGATGGGACTGCCCTTAATTTGCAACAGCATGTTTCTCCACGGTTTTTGGGCACTGGGAAGGGGCACACGCCCATGCGGCACCACAACGGTCCTTCTACAGGTCCAAGTGAGCTTGGGAGGGTTTCATCACTCTCCCAGGCTACCGCCTGAACCTAACCTAACCTAAGGCAAAATTTTTATGATTTTATTTTATCGAATCATTTTTTTTGCGTTCTATTCTTGTGGTTTAAATTTCATGTGTGTTATTTGGTAGGGCTGTTGATTTGCTAGCTCTCCCGCTGTACAAAGGAAGCCAGACTTGAGAACAGCTGTGGCGGTTGCTGGGCCATTGACCCTAAGTTGGCAACGTAGGAAGCTATGAATTATAACACGAAGAATCAGTTCTCTTTGCAATCTGAGTTCACGTACAATTACTTATTATTTTTGAATTTTTAGGTCATCTTAGGTTTCCTAGCATAAGTTAACTGACTTTTAACTAGAACACTTAATTTAGTTTTACTATTAACATATTTTTAACTTTGGTTTTGTCTGCGTTTGATAAGTAAGTGTTTAGGTTTTGTCGTGTAGTTTTTATGGGATATATTTTTTGTCAGGAAGTTAGGAATTAAGTTTGATTTTATTTTTTGTTTACAATGGAGAACCCCGATAATGAGCCTGAACCGGCTCCGGCGCCAAAATGCCAGTTGTGTGGGAAAACTTTGTCATCGGCTCCTACATTGAAAACAAAGTGCAGCCACGAGTTTCACAAAACTTGTATTGAGTCACATGTCAAGACCCATACTACCTGTCCCACATGCAAGACGCTATGCGTCGATAGAAGTATTCCTCATAATACCAGGTCCCAGGCCAAGCAAAACGAAGCAGCAACCATAACCGCTGAAAGAGTTAGTAGCATGGTTACACAGGCCATCAGCACGATGCAAAACGAGTTGGTAGCCCAGCTCACGGACAAAATGGCTTAAATCATTCAGTCCAGCATAGCAGCGCATTTCCAAGAGACTGGCAATAGCATTCCTCAAGGGAATAGACGAGGGGAAGCGGATAGTCCGGTCCAACAAAATAAGGACAGAGAAGTGGAGGAAACATTCCGACAGGGACTGAATAGTCAGTATTCAGCACAGTTTCCGAGCTACAACCGTCCAAGCAGTGCAGTCTCAGATCTGAGTCAGCGACCGGATAAGTCGCCCATATCCTCAAAAGTTGGAAATTACGTTTTAATGGGACCCAAAAAGGATTGGGCATTGATAATTTTCTCTATAGGGTAGAGGTTTTGACGCATCAGACTCTCGAGGGAAATTTTCCAGTTCTGTGCAGTAACGCCAGTCTGCTTTTCGACGGAAAGGCCAGAGATTTTTATTGGCGTTACCACAAGACTTCCGGATCGATGAGATGGGACCGGTTATGCCAAGCCCTAAGAAAGCAGTTTAGGGATTCTCGAACCGACGTGGATATCAGAGAAGCGATAAGGGACAGGAAGTAAAAAGAAAAAGAAAATTTCGATTCCTTCTACGACGCCCTGGTACTGCTGATGGATGATCTGGAAACTCCCATGTCAGAGAAAGCGATTGTGGAAACTTGACGGCGCAATTTGCCACCTGAAATTAGACATGAGCTCCTGAATGTCCAAATCGACTCCGTAGAACGTTTGAGAGAAGTCTGTCGTAGAAGGGAGGGTTTTCTCGACGACGTTAGGCGGAGTCATGGGTACCAGAAGTTGATTCCTTTCCGGAAACAGGTCGCGGAATTGGTAGAGGAAGCCCAATTAGAAGAGGCCTCAGAATTCTCGGACGTAGAGGAAGAGGACGAGGTGGCAGCCATGGCTCTGATTTGCTGGAACTGCCGAAAGGAGGGGCATCGCTACCACGATTACGATAGCAGAAGGAAAATTTTTTGCTTTGGGTGCGGAGCACCTAATAAATATAAGCCGTCGTGTAGCAAATGCCAAAAAAACGGCAAAGTGAACACCCAGCCTCGCCAGCCGGTCAGTGTTCAGCGCAAGCAGTCGAGTGCAGAGGCGAAATCCCAGTAGGGATAATTAAAACTGCCACCCAGCTTTAGTCTGGGCACAACTAGTCCATGCCAGATCCCATTCGTTTTTCACCAACGACCAACCCAGTAATAAGTCCCTCACAAGGAGTGCAAGAAGGATGAGAGCGTTCCGGCAGGCGGCGAAAGCGATAAATTGCATTCGGTTCAAGCAGAAGGACAAGCGTCCATATGCGGAAGTTCGCCTGTTGGATCAAACGGTCCTTGGTCTATTGGACACCGGAGCAGCTATGAGTGTAATAGGCGGAAAGTTAGTAGAACGCGTAATCCAAAGCCGTATTCCTTTTAAGAGAGGAGTTGTAAATGCTTCCACTGCGGATGGAAGGAGGCAAGAGGTAGTGGGACGACTGCGGACATCGGTGCAGTATAAGGGTGCAGTGAAGGACCTTGAGCTACACATCATTCCATCGCTCAGCCAGGACTTGTATTTAGGGATCGATTTTTGGTCAAGTTTCGACTTATTACCACCCAGCATGTCGCTGGCAGAGATAGTTCATGAACTGCAGAACCTCAGCCGGGGGGAAATGGACCAGTTGCAAGCGACCATCAAATTATTTCCTTCGTTTTCCGTTTCCGGTCTAGGAAAGACGGCTCTGCTTTCGCATTCAATTGATGTAGGTGATGCGAAAGCCGTGAAACAGAGACACTTCCCTGTATCTCCTGCGGTAGAGAAATTGTTATATGCGGAGATAGATCGGATGCTCAGCTTAGGGGTGATAGAGGAATCGGATAGTGCGTGGTCATCACCAGTAGTATTGGTGCAGAAGCCAGGTAAGGTGAGGCTATGTTTAGATAGTAGGAAAGTTAATGCGGTGACCAAAAAGGACGCGTATCCGTTACCAAAAATTGATGGGATTCTAGGACGTCTTCCTAAGGCGTTGTTTATTTCGAACCTGGATCTTAAGGATGCCTATTGGCAAGTTCCCTTAGAGCAGAGCTCACGCGATAAAACAGCAATCGCGGTTCCGGGGAAACCTCTCTACCAGTATAAGGTAATGCCTTTTGGTCTCACTAATGCTTCGCAGACCATGACAAGGCTGATGGACAAGGTAATTCCGGCCAGTTTAAGAAATGAAGTTTTTGTGTACCTGGACGACCTCTTGATTGTGTCGGACAGTTTTGAGTCACATCGGAGGGTGTTGAGTAAAGTGGCAAGTTACATAAAAGCGGCAGGGTTAACGCTGAATGTGGAGAAAAGCAAGTTTTGCATGAAGTCAGTGCGGTATTTGGGGCAAATCGTAGGCGAAGGGGTGATTCGTACAGATCCGGATAAGATTTCGGCCATGTCCGATTTTCGTTTGCCAAAATCCTTACAGTCGCTGCGTCGTTTCCTAGGGATGGTAGGCTGGTACAGGAAGTTTATAAGCAACTTCGCATCGGTAGCCGCGCCTCTCACGGACTTGCTCAAACCCAGACAGAAATTTTCAATGACTGCAGAGGGTCAGCAGGCCTTTGAAAAGTTGAAGGAGATGCTTTGCTCAGCGCCAGTTTTGCGTAGTCCTGATTTTAGCAAACCATTCTATGTTCACTGCGACGCTAGCAAGACAGGCGTTGGGGGAGTGCTGGTGCAAAAGACGCCGGAAGGGGACGAATATCCGATTGCGTTTGTATCGAAAAAACTCAACAAAGCCCAAAATAATTATTCGGTCACCGAGTAAAAATGTCTGGCCGCAATAGTTTGCATAAATGGGTTCAGAGCTTACATCGAGGGGCATGATCACTTTACTGTTATCACTGTGATGCCTCTTTAAAATGACTCATGTCACAAGCTGACTTACACTCACGTCTAGCCCGATGGGCATTAAAGCTGCAGAGTTTCTCGTTTAAAATCGAACATCGTAGCGGCAGGCTTAATGTGGTTCCGGATGCTCTTTCTCGCGTAAATGAGGAGGAAGTGGCGACTCTAGACGCGAGCAATAGGTTGTTGGTGGATTTGGAATCGCCAGAATTCAAGGCAGAAGATTACGTGGAGATCGTAGAAAGGGTTAGGGCCAATATTGATAAGTTGCCAGATCTCAAAATTGTAGGTCAGATCACGCAACAGGAGAGGTGCTACATGATGTGTTCATTTGGAAACTCTGGATTCCTCAAGGGTTAGTGGTTGACGTTTTGCGTAATGCGCACGACAATCCACTGACTTCCCATGGAGGCATTTACAAAAACCTAGAAAGGATACGGCGGTATTATTACTGGCCTGGTTTGGTGGCCGATGTGAAGAAGTATATCCAGGCTTGTGATGTCTGCAAGACCACCAAGGCCCCCAATACAATCCAGAGACCGAAGATTGGAATTGCGCCCGAATCACAGCGTTTCTTCCAGAAATTAGATGTAGATTTCCTGGGGCCATATCCCCGTTCAAGAAGTGGACATGTAGGCATCTTTATCGTCCTCGATCACTATTTTAAATATGTTTTTCTGAAGGAGTGAAGAAGTTGACCGCGGACGTGGTAGTCAAATACATGCAGGAAGATCTTTTTCATGATTTCGGGGTTCCGGAGACCATAGTATCCGACAATGGTACACAATTTAAGTCGGAGGCATTCCAAAAGCTACTCCGGGAATATAAAGCTTCGCACCCTCTCACGGCCCTGTACGCACCCCAAGCTAAAGCTTCCGAACGTGTAAATCGCTCGGTGATTGCAGGAATCCGATCTTATGTACGCGAGGATCAGAAGGACTCGGACGAGCACCTCAGCAGTATTTGCTGCGCATTGCGTTCGGCGGTGCATGCGAGTCTGAATGCAACTCCTTATTATATGGTGTTCGGACAGCATTTCATCACCTCCGGGGCAACATACAAGCTTCTGAGAGCATTGCGGTTGGTGGACGACAGGTCAGCAGTTTTCTCTCGGGAGGATTCATTAGACTTGGTTCGAAGCAAGGCTCTAGAAGTCATGAAAAAATAAAATGATAAGAATGAACGGCAGTATAACTTACGGTCGAGAGACATTTCCTACGATGTCGGCCAGGAGGTGTTCCGAAGAAATTTCAGGCAGAGCAATTTTCAATCAGGGTACAGTGCGAAGTTGGGTCCGGCCTTTCTGAAGGCCAGGGTCAAAAAGAAGATAGGGCAGGCCTACTATGAGTTAGAGGATTTGCATAGTCGTTACGTAGGACGATTTCACGCGAAAGATCTTCGTCAGTAAACCAACTGCTTCAAGCTATCCTGTTATCATTCTTGGCAGTGTGACCCCCAAGCCTGATCTTTTGGAGGGGCTTTTGTAGTGCTTGTAGCAGCAAATTCGGAGTTTTTTGGGGCGCCATCTGGTGCTCAGAGTTGCAGGCGAATGATGGGTCGATGGAAAACCAAAGAGGCGTTAACAGGTCGAAAAGTCAGGCTATCTCGGTTAAAAATTCATCCAGGGACCTGTTAGAGGATTTGCCGCCAGAACGTTGGCGTCCCTATTGGCTATTCCCTCGTGAAAGTCAATTGAGTCGGTTGCGCATCGGTCCGACGAAAAGGAAAAAGAAAGAATTTAGTGAAAGAAAAACTCTAGGAAATCTAAATATCTAAATCCAATATTCGACTGCGAGTTTCTTTGTTGAAGGCGAGTGGGCTATTCAGTTGTCAGAAGCCGTATAGCGCTGAGTCCAATTGGGGGTAAGTGCTGCGGGAAAAGAAGAGAAGGGCTAAAGGAAAATATCAAAGAGTTGTCCCATTTAAAGTCTTGGCGCTTAGTAAACCGAGTTAATCAGTGCGGATTTGATCGTCCAAGGAAGACAGCCAGCAAACAACAGCAGCCGCAGGCCTAACAAAGTGGCGTTTAAACCTTTGGGATTGTCTGGAAAGCGCTCAGCCATCGGAGAAGCGAGCGTGGAAGCAGAGGGAGAAGACATTTGGGAAGCGCTCGGTCCCCAAGCGGCTAGCTTCCCGAGTCGTTGGCGTCGCCACTTTAGTAATCGAGCGCGACGCGGCAGATAAGGAGGGCCCGTCCCTTGGTCGGGAGCAGATCGGCGGAGAGAAAGTGTCGATCGAACACAGTCGGAGATTGGCAGTTGGCCTTTTCTTTGCATTCGCGTACTTTTCACCTGCAGAAGCAGTGGACATAATTTGTGCTGTTCCCTTTCGCCCCGGAGGTGGAAAGGAAGCAAAGATAACAGAGGGAGAAAGAGAATAGGAGGGCAGAGGGAGAACGGATTGACGGAATAATTGTATTTGCGGTTGTAATAGTGTAATTAATCATGGTTTTTATGCGGAGTTAATTAGGAGAAAATTAGATTTAATCCCGGTAGTGGCTTCTCGTGACTCTCGCCGATCTGCGAATATGATTTCCCCCAACCTTGTGCCCATTTAAGTGTTTTTCCACCACAGCAGCTTTAGGTACTCATCGAGGAAAGCGCTTTCGCCGATGGAGCCATAAACTGGAGAAAAGGTATGAGTGGACATTGAGTAAATTCTATTATTAATAAATCAAACTTGAAACAAGGGAACTATGGCCGATCGGTGAGTGAGAGGGAGAAGGGCCCACTCGGGTTGAATTCGGAACATTACGGAGTCACCAAGCAGATTAGTTGCCAATTATTTTTAGGAATTTTATACATATATTTAATTTAGCTATTCCTTCAATGTGGGTGTTTATATCATGGTATTTGCGGTAGTGTTATTGTTTTAGCCAGTAAGTGAATAAACTTTATAATGTATTAATCTACCGCTTTGCTTTCGCCGGCAAACTCCCCATGTAGGACGCCCAGGACAAAGGGGCCATTCCGTCATTGAATCGAACGGCTTGGAATGGCCATGGTAGGGTGGGCGACACGACCTCGACAACACCAGAGGCGGAGTTGAGATACCTTTCTAGCACACAACTATAATTCTATTCAGGAATAAACAGTGTCTCCCGGTTAAGCATTTTCGTCGTGACACGCTACTTCATTCGCGGTATAATGCGTATAGGCCACCAGCAGGAGGGGGGGCAAGAATATCACTCCAATAGCCGACGAGCAGAGGCCGGAAACCCAAAGCGTGTGCTTCCCTTCGCTGAATAACAGCTAGCCTGGCAGGATTTATATACACAGACGTGCGTAGGTGACACGTTACATTTATGAATCATAGATATAGTATTATAACTAAAAATTGGCGCCCAACGTGGGGCCACACCTTTTCAGGTATGACACCATCAACACTGTGACATCCTTTTTTTTCGTTTTTAAAACTTCCCGATTCAGCATAGACGGCATTGACCAAAATCGTTTCTCTGGAAGTGGTCATTGCTGAAGAATATCTTCTTTTCTCAACACCAAGTAGAGAGCTCATCAGACGATTCGGAAAACGGAAGCAGAAGTTTTGACTTTTCATCCGGCCACGTCTGAGGAGCATTTCGAAAAGTGCATCGATCCTAATAATACCCTACTTTTTGTGAGGCAGGAGTCTTAAACATGGTCTTTCCGGCGCATAGGACTGCAGAGGAAAGCTCGTTTATTTACGGAACCCTGCCCACGACTGAAGGACTGCGTAGAAGGCTTAGCCATTGCTGCTGATGAGCTTTAGAGCGTTGGACATACTCGGATTAATCTTGATTATAGAATTCCGTTGCCCACGAGTGAAATCAAAAGCAGCATGCTCATTTTAAGTGTAGAGTGCCGAGCCGAGATGTTTGGACGACAGCGGCGCGAATCAAAGCAGCAGCTGGCCACGGCTCGCGCATGCAGTTGTTGTTGGTTGATTAGACAGCGACAAGTGCAAGGCGTCTGCGCGCGTACACATTCTTTTCATTTCATAGACATGAGCTCCTGAATGTCCAAATCGACTCCGTAGAACGTTTGAGAGAAGTCTGTCGTAGAAGGGAGGGTTTTTTCGACGACGTTAGGCGGAGTCATGGGTACCAGAAATTGATTCCTTTCCGGAAACAGGTCGCGGAATTGGTAGAGGAAGCCCAATTAGAAGAGGCCTCAGAATTCTCGGACGTAGAGGAAGAGGACGAGGTGGCAGCCATGGCACTGATTTGCTGGAACTGCCGAAAGGAGGGGCATCGCTACCACGATTGCGATAGCAGAAGGAAAATTTTTTGCTTTGGGTGCGGAGCACCTAATAAATATAAGCCGTCGTGTAGCAAATGCCAAAAAAACGGCAAAGTGAACACCCAGCCTCGCCAGCCGGTCAGTGTTCAGCGCAAGCAGTCGAGTGCAGAGGCGAAATCGCAGTAGGGATACTTAAAACTACCACCCAGCTTTCGTCTGAGAAATCAGAATCCGACATATACAAAGCTTTAGTCTGGGCACAACTAGTCCATGCCAGATCCCATTCGTTTTTCACCAACGACCAACACAGTAATAAGTCCCTCACAAGGAGTGCAAGAAGGATGAGAGCGTTCCGGCTGGAGGCGAAAGCGATAAATTGCATTCGGTTCAAGCAGAAGGACAAGCGTCCATATGCGGAAGTTCGCCTGTTGGATCAAACGGTCCTTGGTCTATTGGACACCGGAGCAGCTATAAGTGTAATAGGCGGAAAGTTAGCAGAACGCGTAATCCAAAGCCGTATTCCTTTTAAGGGAGGAGTTGTAAATGCTTCCACTGCGGATGGAAGGAGGCAAGAGGTAGTGGGACGACTGCGGACATCGGTGCAGTATAAGGGTGCAGTGAAGGACCTTGAGCTACACATCATTCCATCGCTCAGCCAGGACTTGTATTTAGGGATCGATTTTTGGTCAAGTTTCGACTTATTACCACCCAGCATGTCGCTGGCAGAGATAGTTCATGAACTGCAGAACCTCAGCCGGGGGGAAATGGACCAGTTGCAAGCGACCATCAAATTATTTCCTTCGTTTTCCGTTTCCGGTCTAGGAAAGACGGCTCTGCTTTCGCATTCAATTGATGTAGGTGATGCGAAAGCCGTGAAACAGAGACACTTCCCTGTATCTCCTGCGGTAGAGAAATTGTTATATGCGGAGATAGATCGGATGCTCAGCTTAGGGGTGATAGAGGAATCCGATAGTGCGTGGTCATCACCAGTAGTATTGGTGCAGAAGCCAGGTAAGGTGAGGCTATGTTTAGATAGTAGGAAAGTTAATGCGGTGACCAAAAAGGACGCGTATCCGTTACCAAAAATTGATGGGATTCTAGGACGTCTTCCTAAGGCGTTGTTTATTTCGAGCCTGGATCTTAAGGATGCCTATTGGCAAGTTCCCTTAGAGCAGAGCTCACGCGATAAAACAGCGTTCGCGGTTCCGGGGAAACCTCTCTACCAGTATAAGGTAATGCCTTTTGGTCTCACTAATGCTTCGCAGACCATGACAAGGCTGATGGACAAGGTAATTCCGGCCAGTTTAAGAAATGAAGTTTTTGTGTACCTGGACGACCTCTTGATTGTGTCGGACAGTTTTGAATCGGAGGGTGTTGAGTAAAGTGGCAAGTTACATAAAAGCGGCAGGGTTAACGCTGAATGTGGAGAAAAGCAAGTTTTGCATGAAGTCATTGCGGTATTTGGGGCATATCGTAGGCGAAGGGGTGATTCGTACAGATCCGGATAAGATTTCGGCCATGTCCGATTTTCCTTTGCCAAAATCCTTAAAGTCGCTGCGTCGTTTCCTAGGTATGGTGGGCTGGTACAGGAAGTTTATAAGCAACTTCGCATCGGTAGCCGCGCCTCTCACGGACTTGCTCAAACCCAGACAGAAATTTTCAATGACTGCAGAGGGTCAGCAGGCCTTTGAAAAGTTGAAGGAGATGCTTTGCTCAGCGCCAGTTTTGCGTAGTCCTGATTTTAGCAAACCATTCTATGTTCACTGCGACGCTAGCAAGACAGGCGTTGGGGGAGTGCTGGTGCAAAAGACGCTGGAAGGGGACGAATATCCGATTGCGTTTGTATCGAAAAAACTCAACAAAGCCCAAAATAATTATTCGGTCACCGAGTAAAAATGTCTGGCCGCAATAGTTTGCATAAATGGGTTCAGAGCTTACATCGAGGGGCATGATCACTTTACTGTGATCACTGTGATGCCTCTTTAAAATGGCTCATGTCACAAGCTGACTTACACTCACGTCTAGCCCGATGGGCATTAAAGCTGCAGAGTTTCTCGTTTAAAATCGAACATCGTAGCGCCAGGCTTAATGTGGTTCCGGATGCTCTTTCTCGCGTAAATGAGGAGGAAGTGGCGACTCTAGACGCGAGCAATAGGTTGTTGGTGGATTTGGAATCGCCAGAATTCAAGGCAGAAGATTACGTGGAGATCGTAGAAAGGGTTAGGGGCAATATTGATAAGTTGCCAGATCTCAAAATTGTAGATAACTTGTTGTATCGTAGGTCAGATCACGCAACAGGAGAGGTGCTACATGATGTGTTCATTTGGAAACTCTGGATTCCTCAAGGGTTAGTGGTTGACGTTTTGCGTAATGCGCACGACAATCCACTGACTTCCCATGGAGGCATTCACAAAAACCTAGAAAGGATACGGCGGTATTATTACTGGCCTGGTTTGGTGGCCGATGTGAAGAAGTATATCCAGGCTTGTGATGTCTGCAAGACCACCAAGGCCCCCAATACAATCCAGAGACCGAAGATTGGAATTGCGCCCGAATCACAGCGTTTCTTCCAGAAATTAGATGTAGATTTCCTGAGGCCATATCCCCGTTCAAGAAGTGGACATGTAGGCATCTTTATCGTCCTCGATCACTATTTTAAATATGTTTTTCTGAAGGCAGTGAAGAAGTTGACCGCGGACGTGGTAGTCAAATACATGCAGGAAGATCTTTTTCATGATTTCGGGGTTCCGGAGACCATAGTATCCGACAATGGTACACAATTTAAGTCGGAGGCATTCCAAAAGCTACTCCGGGAATATAAAGCTTCGCACCCTCTCACGGCCCTGTACGCACCCCAAGCTAAAGCTTCCGAACGTGTAAATCGCTCGGTGATTGCAGGAATCCGATCTTATGTACGCGAGGATCAGAAGGACTCGGACGAGCACCTCAGCAGTATTTGCTGCGCATTGCGTTCGGCGGTGCATGCGAGTCTGAATGCAACTCCTTATTATATGGTGTTCGGACAGCATTTCATCACCTCCGGGGCAACATACAAGCTTCTGAGAGCATTGCGGTTGGTGGACGACAGGTCAGCAGCTTTCTCTCGGGAGGATTCATTAGACTTGGTTCGAAGCAAGGCTCTAGAAGTCATGAAAAAATAAAATGATGTGGGGGGACTTATACATATGCGCGTATAATCCTCCCGGTTGTATCGAGTTTGAGGCTACTTTCTCGCAATAATTGTTGTCGACGGATTCATTAAGAAATCATAACTTTATTTCGTTCATTCGTCTTATATTTAATTTACACAGTGTTTTATAATTTTCTCTTCTCTCGCTTTCGTTTAATCCGCGCACCGAGAACACAACCTCTCTCTCTCGTAGCTCAAACTCTTCTCCTTTTCGATTACTCGATCTTAGTTTCTATTCGATTATTTCCTCTCTCTATGTTTATGGTACTCCCGTTACTGCCTTTCCTACATTCGGCCATCCGACATCCTCATTCGTCCCGAATGATGGATACCACTTTTTCATGTGCTCTGCCACTGTGTTAGTCCGGTTAGGTCCCTCTTCCTCTCCTACTTTTTCGACTAAATATCTACCATGCCTCAATTTGCGGACTATTTTATAAGGTCCTAAATATTTTTTCTTTAACTTCAAACCCGCTCCAAACTGCGTTCTTTTGATGGCAACCAATTCATCCACCTCATACTCGCGCTCCTCTCTCCTATTCCTGTTATACGTTCTACTATTTTCTTCTTGCATTTTAGCTATGTTTCCTTTCACTGTCTTTCGTATCTCTCTTTTTTTTCACTCTGTAGCTCGGCTAGCAACTCTTCTTCCAACATGTCCTTCAACTCAATATCATACCCTATTCTCATATCGATGCCTGTCAGGATCTTAAATGGCGACACTTTCGTACTTCTCGGGGGTGACGAATTTATGAATTGCTGTACTCTACCGACATTCTTATACCATGCCTTAGGATCTTCAGCACACAATTTTGTTAACAACGAGATGATCGTCCGATTTAGACGCTCCACTTGCCCGTTTCCCCTCGGCACTCCCGTGGCAATAAGCAAATGCTGTATATTTTGTGAGTCACTGTACTCCTTAAAGATGTTTGAAGTAAAAGCAGTACCGCGGTCAGTAACGACCCGCCTTGGATTTCCAAACAACTCTGATTGCCTTTGAAACTTGTCAACCACTTCTTCTGCACCAGTGCTCTTCGTCGGATACAACCACACATATTTCGAGAAAGCATCTACTACTACCAAAATATGATTGTACCGTTTTTTCGTTAACTCCATAGGGCCTATATGATCAACATGAAAAGTATTCAACGGTTCGTCACCCTTATCAATAAAATTCAGAAATCCTTCTTTTCTACCATGTTTCGACTCGCTGACAATACATTCCAAGCACGACCTAACAATTACTTCTACTTTACTCGGCAAACTCGGTATATAATAATCTCTCTGTACTAGATCAGTAGTCTTTTTTACCTAAAAATGCCCTTGGCGATGGGCCATTAGAATAATTTCCCTTTCCATGCTGGATGGTATCACAATGAGCGCCTTAGTAGGATCTTTATGCAAAATACCATGCTGCACGTAAAAGTCATCGTATGTTCCTTGTTCTAACACCTTAACTATTACGCTTGTCCATTCATCTAGTTTTTCTGCATTTTGTATTTTAATCCTAATCGTATCTTCCAATAGAAGACAATGTACTCTGCTTAAAGCATCGACGTGTTTCATTCTGACGCCCGACCGATGCTCAATATCAAACTCAAAATCTTGCAAAAATATTGCCCAGCGGGCTACCCTTAAGGGAACTTCTCGTTTTTTCATCGTTATTGCAAAAGCGTTGCAATCTGTAACGATCCTTATCTTCATCCCCAATACGTATACTCTCCATTTCTTCAATGCTTGGATTATAGCCAGGACCTCCAACTCATATGAATGATATTTCTCTTCAGTTGGCGTAGTCTTCCTACTCATATAGTCTACTGGGTGAAACTGTTGATCCTCTGAGCTTCTTTGCAACAAAATGGCTCCATTACCAAATTTATTAGCATCACAATGGATTTCTGTAACTCTCTTTGGATTGAAAAGTAGCAAAACCGGTGGATTGGTTAATCGAAGCTTTAGCTGTTCAAACGAGGCCAGTTCTTCCATCCCCATCTTAAAAGAAACCTCCTTTTTCAATAGATTTGTAAGTGGTTTAGCAATCGTGGCGAAATCCTTCACGAACCTACGGAAATATGATGTGAGACCCAAATATCGTTGGACTCCCTTTCTATCTCGTGGAACTGGAAAATTCTCAACTGCTCCCGTTTTCTCTCTTGACGGTATAATCGTCCCGTCTTCTATAATGTACCCAAGGAAAATGACTCTGCGCTGTAAAAACTGACACTTACTCCATCTCATTTTCAACCCTGACGCCTCTGCCAAGCGTCAGGCAACCGTCTCGGTCTCTGATATACTGGCACTTCGTCCATGAGTATAATCTTCATTTCCACTGGACAATTAGTCGACTTTACTGGATTATACTGGGTAATCATATCCTTCACTATTCCCTTCGTCATAACACTCAAATGCGAAAGATCGACCTCTGACGAAAAATCTTCTATCTCTTTTATCGTCATTATCTGCTCGAATGCTTCTTTTAACTCTGCTACGCGATTCGCCGGTGAAACATCGATAGAGCTCTTAATATCACTATAATGAGCAATACTGGTTTGAGCGCTGTCCTCTATCTCGGATCTCTTTTCATTATCCCTCACCTCTTCAACCTTATGAAAAACTACTCCTTTTTTCCCTAGTGTAACGCTCACTACCTCTAATACGTCACTACCGATTACCGCGCTATACAAAGTGTCTCTATCTTTGACCACATGAAAACACATCTCAATCGGGATGCCATCTAGCTCAGTATCAACAAGGAAAAATCCGAGGGTACCAATTCTTTTTCCTCCGATTCCAACTAATTCTTTCACTTGCGCCCTTAATGGAACTGGGTACGCTCGCTTATATGCACTCTCATGCACTCATATGCACTCATAGTGCATATGTCGCTACCGGAATCAAAAAGCGATGATATCACTTTATTACCGAACCGAACATCCTTAAAAACCCGATTATACATTCTCTGGACTAGCTGTTGTGGCTTTGATATCTCCTTTATATCCTTCTTTTGGACTTTACACTGATTTGCTTTATGTCCCAACTGTTCGCATTTGAAACATTTTATATCCTTCTCCACGCAATCTTTAGCCAAATGATTTTTCCTTCCACACTTGAAACATCTAGGTTCAACTGCCCTGATATTCTGTTCCTTCTTCTCGAACTTCAATCTCGAACTTTAATCTTGACTCCAGATTCGACGATGTTTTCTCGTATATCTTCATTTTGTCTCTTAACTCTTTAAAATCCTTGGCCTGATTTAACACGCTCTTGTTCTGATTTGTATCAGGTATACCTTCTATTATGTATTCTATGACGCTATCTTCATCTAAATTACTCTTTTTGGCCAGACTCTTCATTTGATAAAAATATTCTACCAAACTTTCATTCGGCTTCTTCTTCCTATTCTCGAGTTGCTTGTGTACTTGCTTTGCCGACAGTTTCTCTGTAAACTCTTCCTCTAAAGCTTCTTTAAGTGTATCCCAATTAGTAAGACCATCTTGACTGTTTACAAACAACTTCGCAGCTCCTTTCAGCAATTGCCTACCATATACGAACTTTTGCAGCGCGTTCCACTGTACTGTCTCTGCTGTGCTCTCAAAATCTGTAAGCCAATCGTTAATATCTTTATGCTGGCTGCCATCAAACTCAACTAAAGAATCACGAATATCTTTCAATGTAAACGCCATTTTACTTGGAGCTTCTAATTGTTCACTCTGGATATTCAAACTAAAATCTGTTGTATCCTCATACATTGACTCTTCATTAACCTCCGACTCGAAATATGATATTAGTCTGTCTTGTAACTCTGCTTTGTTCCCCTTAGTTTTCAGCTTCAACTCTTTTAACTTTTCTTTTAGCTCGACTACGGTGAGTTGTGTGATCTCGTTGTGCAACATTAGTATTGTAATTAATATGATATAAACTTAAAATAATGTTTAAGAATTTTGATTAATGTTTACGAATAATATGTTTTATCTCACTCTTTAAATTTCTTATACTTTATCTCTGTTACTCTTACTCTGCTGTCTCTCTTTGACATCTGTCGCTATTACGCTAATTGTTTCTTACGTCGTTTCTTTGCTCTGCACCCATACATACGTCTGATGGATAACGCCGTCGTCTGTGTATGTGGCTGCCGCACTCGGGACTTTGATTTTCTTCTTTTCCTCTGCTCTCGATCGTCTCGTCACGCCTTGTTCCTATCTGCTGGTTGATGCCGTCGTCGTTGTGTGTGAAGGCCGCTCTCTGGATTCTGATGTTCTCTGCTCTTTCTGGACCCTCTCGTCGCGTTCTGCACCCATACACACATCTGATGAATATTGTCGTCGCCTGTGTATGTGAATGCCGCTCTCTGGATTCTGTTGTTGTTGTTACTCCTTGCTTCTCTGTATCTCTCTCTAACAGTTCGACATCGAAGTTTTCAACTCTCTTTTATGCACTCTCTGTGTGCCTCTTTTCCATCTGTTCCACTGCCTCTCTCACAGTTTCACATAATTTTCTCGTCTCTTGTGCACTATTTATGTGCTTCTTCTCGAATTTTCGTTGTCCTCTGTGGTTCTACCGTCGCTCAGACATGCACGAACTTAACGGATAATGCCGTAACTGCTCTTCTGCTTGCCTTTGCTGTCATACTCTGTCTCACTCGCTCTCGTGAAATTTAGGCCTGTCGTGACATAGCCATTTCTGTGTGTGTGCTGCTCAATGTGCTGTCTCGTTCTCTCCTTTGCAGAAATTTCTAGACGTTCCAAATTCTGCTTCTCCTGGGTGTTTTATGTTTTGTGGCGATAATGTACACACGATTTAATGATTGATGTACACTATTGCTTTTTTTTTACTGGACGAGCCCCCATTAATGTGGGAGGACTTATACATATGCGCGTATAATCCTCCCGGTTGTATCGAGTTTGAGGCTACTTTCTCGCAATAATTGTTGTCGACGGATTCATTAAGAAATCATAACTTTATTTCGTTCATTCGTCTTATATTTAATTTACACAGTGTTTTATAATTTTCTCTTCTCTCGCTTTCGTTTAATCCGCGCACCGAGAACACAACCTCTCTCTCTCGTAGCTCAAACTCTTCTCCTTTTCGATTACTCGATCTTAGTTTCTATTCGATTATTTCCTCTCTCTATGTTAATGGTACTCCCGTTACTGCCTTTCCTACAATGATAAGAATGAACGGCAGTATAACTTACAGTCGAGAGACATTTCCTACGATGTCGGCCAGGAGGTGTTCCGAAGAAATTTCAGGCAGAGCAATTTTCAATCAGGGTACAGTGCGAAGTTGGGTCCGGCCTTTCTGAAGGCCAGGGTCAAAAAGAAGATAGGGCAGGCCTACTATGAGTTAGAGGATTTGCAGGGTCGTTACGTAGGACGATTTCACGCGAAAGATCTTCGTCAGTAAACCAACTGCTTCAAGCTGTCCTGTTATCATTCCTGGGAGTGTGACCCCCAAGCCTGATCTTTTGGAGGGGCTTTTGTAGTGCTTGTAGCAGCAAATTCGGAGTTTTTTGGGGCGCCATCTGTTGCTCAGAGTTGCAGGCGAATGATGGGTCGATGGAAAACCAAAGAGGCGTTAACAGGTCGAAAAGTCAGGCTATCTCGGTTAAAAATTCATCCAGGGACCTGTTAGAGGATTTGCCGCCAGAACGTTGGCGTCCCTATTGGCTATTCCCTCGTGAAAGTCAATTGAGTCGGTTGCGCATCGGTCCGACGAAAAGGAAAAAGAAAGAATTTAGTGAAAGAAAAACTCTAGGAAATCTAAATATCTAAATCCAATATTCGACTGCGAGTTTCTTTGTTGAAGGCGAGTGGGCTATGTAGTGGACAACGGTTAGTAGGACTGATGTTTTCCTCAGAGGTCGACCAGCACGCTATCATTCCGGCTACTGTCTCGTCGGCAAAAGGGTGGTGTTCTTTTTATTTGTCTATTCTGAGACCTACGATATTTGTTTTTATATTAAAAGAGCGTGCAAGAAACTTAACGACATGTACAAGTACAATTCCAGAACCGGAGAGAAACAAAACTTTTGGCCATTAGACTTCACTTGCACATGGACGCGACACGAATGGATCATCAGTCGTCCTCAGCTGTAATGAAGGACCACGCCCACCCTTCCTTGGTCATATACTGCCATCTTCCTCTATTCTTTATGAGCCCTTTTCTTTAGGGCTCGCTACTACAGGGGCTGGGTATCGGAAATCAAGCTCAACGTTTAAGGAGACATTATAAGTTTATTCATTAACAACTAAAATTTAAATACATTCTTAGCACTTAGTTTACCCTCTCCAAATATTTTTAATTTCCCTTAACTTAACTCCCCTGCGCTTAAACTTGGTTTTGATTTTTATTCTTCGAAATTCAAAAATTGGCCTTGCTGCGCCAGCAGCTGATCCCCTCTTTCAAACTTAAACGCTCGATTGACGGCTCGACAGACTTACAAATTAACCGCATTTCTTTTTTTCGTTTCTCCCCAATAGAACAAGTGTGATTAAGCCAATTGTTATCATCGCAGAACCGATTATTAAAATGATTTCGCTTTATGGTTAGATTTACTCACTGTTTCTTTTGTTGTGTTGCGGTCCATCGGCGAAAGTGCTTTCTCGATGCCAGCTGACAAATCTTCGTGAGGGATCAAGAGTTTTTCATTTATTTATTTTTATTTTTGGTTTGTACCTGTATGTGTAAACTGGTGTAATATGTCACTGAGTTATAAGAATAAATTCAATAAAGATATTCTAAAAACCGAAGTCAGACGGCACATACGTGCCAGTGTTATAATTACAATAGTGACATATTACATGGCGACCGTGACAGGACGCAACAAAATAAATATTCAGGGAATCAATCAAGGATTAATTCAATCTAAAGGAATGACATCCTTAGAAATACGAACAACTAAATATATAATTCCACACAACTTCCATATTGTCGAATCAACTTTTTCTATACCGTGTGATGGAATTTTAGGAATAGATTTTATTAAAAAATTTAATTGTCAACTAAATTTCACACCTTCAAAAGATCTGCTCATAATAAGACCAGACAATCTAAACTACCCTATTTATGTTCCCCTAAATTACAGCTCTGGTAACAATACAATAGTGTTACCAGCACGATTCGAAGTTGTCCGTAAAATTGAGTTAACTTCAAATGAAGATAGCATTTTTATTCCGAACCAGGAAATTCAACCTGGTATATATGCAGCAAACACAGTCGTAACAACTGCAAATGCATTCGTCCGTTTACTTAATACAACTAGTACCGACCAAATGATTAATATAAATAAGTTGAATTATGAACCATTAGCAAATTATGATATATCCGAAATAAATAATGAAACTAGAACGAACGATGTTATATCGCCAAATTAATAAAAAATTACTATCCGATAAATTTCCACTTCCTAGGATCGATGATATCTTGGATCAACTAGGAAGAGCAAAATATTTCTCTTGCCTTGACTTAATGTCAGGATTCCATCAGATTGAGCTAGACGAAAACTCTAGAGATATAACATCCTTTTCAACGAGCAATGGCTCTTATCGCTTCACGCGATTACCATTTGGTTTGAAAATAGCTCCCAATTCATTCCAAAGAATGATGACTATCGCATTCTCTGGACTTGAACCATCACAAGCATTCCTCTATATGGATGACTTAATAGTAATCGGTTGTTCCGAAAAACACATGCTTAACAATTTAATTAGTGTTTTTGACATGTGGTGTTAAAGTTATTTTATTTGTAAGACAGCAGAATATCAGTATACAGAATTATATGTGCTTCCGAGTAACATACGCAAGAGACAGACACCGAAAAAGGAACATCGATATACAGAACATCGATATGAGAACATCGATATGCAGCAGGGCACATGCGCAGTGTTGTTACAGATCAATATCTAATTATCGTGGCGGTCACTTTGAACACTCCTCCTCAACACAACGCATGTTTACAAACTTTAAATATACTTAATTAATATTCAATAACATGTCAAGCACTTATAAACGATCTTTTAAACCAAATGCGAATACAAATTTATGGTGCTTAACCTTGGCTAAGTTCTTTGTGAGGACATCTGCTATCATCTCATCGGTTGGCAGATACGCAATGTTGACTTCACCTCTCTTGAGAACCTCTCGAATATGATGTATCTTGACGTCGATGTGCTTTGTACGTGCATGAAAAATGGGGTTTCTAGCAAGCTGCTGTGCTCCAATGTTGTCGCCGTACATCTGAATAGCTGACTCCTTGGACATCAGCTTCAAGTCAATCAGTAGGCTGCGAAAGTATATCGCTTCTTTTGCTGCAGATGATAAGGCTATGTACTCTGCCTCCGTGGAACTGAGGGCAACCGTCGATTGCTTTCTTGATTCCCAAGAAACCGCTCCTCCTGCCAACATGCATACATAGCCAGTGAATGACTTTCGGTTCGTCATATCACTTGCCCAATCTGCATCAACAAAACACTCAATTGCCTTTCCTTGCTTTGTGTAGCATATCTCCCAATCGATAGTTTTTGCCAAATATCGAAGGATGTGCTTGGCTGCCGCTTCATGCTCGGAATGAGGATCCTTGTTACGTTGTGCTAATTTGTTCACCGAATGCGCAATGTCTGGACGAGTCATAACAGCAAGATAAGATAACATTCCAATTAGCTTTTGGAACGATGTGATGTCGACCCTGCGGCAATCCTCTTTGTTGCATGCCACCTGGTAACCAGCTTCAAGAGGCGTAGACGTCTGTCGACAATCTTTCAAATTGTACTGTTCGAGCAACTCTCTAATATATTTCCGTTGGCTGATTGAAATCGCACCCGTACTGCCTTCACGTTTCACCTCAATACCTAAAAAGTATTGCATAGGCCCGATGTCAACCACATCAAATTCTGCTGCGATCTTTATCTTGATATCAGATATATCATCTAGGTCCTTACACGCCAAAATAATGTCATCTACGTAGACAGCTATTAGACACATATTTTTACCTGGCTTACAATACAGACAGGGTTCGTTGACAGTCGGTATAAAACCAATGCGTCTCAGCGTTGCATCCAACGTAGAGTTCCACACTCTTCCTGATTGTTTTAGGCCATATATACTTTTGTGAAGCCTCAAAATTTGATTTGGGTGAACTTCGCTGATGAAGCCCTCAGGTTGTCTCATAAAAACCTCATCTTCCAATTCGCCGTTGAGATACGCCGTGACAACATCCATTTGATGTAGGTGGAGACCATGTTCGACTGCAAGTGCAATTATCAACCTGATAGTTGCGTGGCGTACAACTGGTGCAAATGTTTCCTTGTAGTCGATCCCGTAGCGTTGGCTACAACCTTTCGCCACCAGACGTGATTTGAGCCTGTTCACGCTTCCATCCGGATTGGACTTAACTGCGTAAACCCATCTGCATCCAATGGACTTTTTCCCGCTAGGCAATTTAGTAAGCGACCACGTGCCGTTCTTCACGAGAGATTCGTACTCGTCCTTCATTGATGCTTTCCATATCTCGCCTTCAGTAGACCGTTCAGCTTGTGCGTAGTTTTGTGGAACTTGTACGTCTGCTGCCAGGATCGCATTGAGCATATGATACTGCTTCCTTGGTCGTCCTGGTTTGCCCGTCCGTACTATGGTTGGGCGTCCTGGTCCTCTTATTGGTTCTTACAAGAATGTCATTACTAGACCTAATCTCCTCCTGATTTTCTGGCTCATTTTCTGGATCTTTAAATTGCTCGCTATCCATTTCGGGTTCAGCGTTCTGGTTTTGTTGAACATCAATTGATGCTATGTCATTGGAACATGATGCATCTAGTTTGCCCCCTTCAGGTTCTACAAAAATGAAATCCCTACTCTCTACGAGTTTCCTGGTTTCTTTACTGACCAAACGGTACGCTTTGGCCGTATCCGAGTAGCCCACCATTATATACTCTAAGCCTTTCTGTGCGAACTTTGATTTCTTTGTTTTATCTAGAGCTATCGCTACTGAGCCAAAAACTCTTAAATGCGATACCACTGGCTTTCGACCTGTCCATATTTCAAAAGGTGTCACCCCGCTCAAGCAGCTGCTTGCCACTCTATTTCGCAAATACGTGGCAGTTCGAATCGCTTCTGCCCAATAGCATTCACTCAACCCAGCATGCAGCAGCATACTTCTTGCCATTTCTACCAATGTTCTGTTGGCCCTTTCTGCAACTCCGTTTTGTTGAGGTGTATATGGCACTGTTAAGTTTCGCTTTATTCCATTTTGGTTTAGGTAATTGTCAAAAACGTTTGATATGTATTCTCGGCCATTGTCGCTTCGTAAAACCTTGACTTTTCTCCCAGTTTGGCACTTAACTTGACTTTTAAATTCTTTAAAAGCCTCGAAAAACTGATCTTTGGTTTTTAGGAAACTTACTGATACATATCTTGAACAATCATCAATAAATGTGGCGAAATATCGAAAGTCTAGAACGCCCTTTGACCTGTTTGTGCTCGATTGAAATGGTTGCACGCAAATTTTACTTTTTGCGCATGTTGCACACACTTGTTTTGGCTTGTATATGACCTTGAGACCTATTACCATCTCCTTGCTAACCATTTCCTTTAATGCGTCAAAATGTACATGTCCGAACCTATTGTGCCATTTGAATGCATCTGCCTCAACATTTACAATGTTCATACACTTTTCCTGATTGTCCTGAACCATAAACAATCCATTTTCCAGATGTGCCTTTATAACTATTTTTCCGTTTTCAAAAATCATCGCTTGATTTTTCTCAAACACAACTTTTTTTCCATGTTTTAATAGTTTTGTGACCGATATAAAATTGTACTGCAAATCTGGTACCAAGATAACATTTTCCATCGTAACGGATCTATCACCGAACTTTACTTGAACAGTTCCATGCCCTTCAGCAATAAGTGATTTACCGCCGGCTAAAAATACTTTTTGATTATCTTCCGTGAACGACACAAAGCGTTCCTTGTCACAACATAGATGCGCCGTTGCGCCACTGTCTATGCACCATGCATTTAACATCTGGTCATTCGGCTTAGCTAAACTTAGGATTGGTACATATTTTTCTGGTTCCACTTTGTCATATTCGGTTACGCAAAGCATTGTACCCAATCTTTCCCCGCTTTTACTGTTTGCGCCCTTGTTGTTTGCTCCTTCCTGCTTGCTTTTAGCACGGCATTCCGATTTAAAATGGCCTTCCTTTCCGCTCTTAAAACACTTTTTGCCCTTCTTAAAGTTTTTCTTAAAATTGTTGTTGTCATAACTGACGTGTAGTTCCGCGCTACTTGTAATTTCCTTGCTAATGCTATCTTCCTGCCTATTCGCTTCTTCAGAAATTTTTATTTTTAGCATGCTCAAGCTCGGCAAATCATCTCGCGTCTCAATCGCAACAACAAAACTTTCATACGATTTAGGCAAACCATTTAGCAACACAACTGATAAGATCTTTTCATCAACCTTTATGTTGACCTCTGCTAAAGCCTCGTGTACCACCTGGAATTTCCGCAAATATTCCTGTGCACTTATACCATCCGACATTTTTAACGTCAACAATTGTTTAATTAAAAGTACTACCCTTGCTGGTCCGCTTGGCCTGTGAATTTTATTTAGCTTTTGCCATGCCTGTGACGACGATACACAATTTTTAATATTGTTTAGTTGGGTCGATTTAACACAAAGTAAAATTGACGCCAACGCTTTTTGATCCTTTAGTTCAAAAGCTGCACGTTGCTCACTTGTTGCACTTTCACTAAGCTCAATTTTACCACTGACGATTTGCCACAAATCATTTTGTATGAGAACACTTCTCATCAAAACTTCCCATGTGCTATAATTGTTTTCGTCCAGTTTCTCAAAATTGAAATTCATATTTCCACTCATTTTTTATACTTATTGTCCCACAGTGCAAAATTTGTAACTGTCGATCGTCTCATGCACAAAGCAACTACGACGACAATACTGTTGTCCGTGTCTTTCTTTTGTTTTTTTTTCGTTTTCTTTTGAGTATCCCTCCGAGTTGCTATTTACACACACACACTCGCGATTTTCTATGCCTTGGTATACACACTTTTGGGTATACACACTCGCGGTTTTGTGCGGCTTGGCATACGCACTTTTTGGTATACACACTTGAGTCTCCGTTCGCTTTTGTGTTTCTTGATCCGTTGGGACTGCTTTATTTTGGACTTTAAACCACGGCAACGGTCCGATTCGCTGCAAAATTCTAATCAAAAAACACAATGCGAATCTCCGTTGAATTTGTTCAACTTGTTCTTTTGCCTTTCTATGTACATATGTATGTACACACATAACCCCAATGAGTCTATGCCATTTTTTTAGCACTGCTTTTCACTAAGCACCAAACAATGTTTATTGTTTCTCACTGTTTCTGTTTTATACTGTTTCTGGGTGAATTGGTGTCTGGGCCCATAACCTGTTAAAGTTATTTTATTTGTAAGACAGCAGAATATCAGTATACAGAATTATATGTGCTTCCGAGTAACATACGCAAGAGACAGACACCGAAAAAGGAACATCGATATGAGAACATCGATATGAGAACATCGATATGCAGCAGGGCACATGCGCAGTGTTGTTACAGATCAATATCTAATTATCGTGGCGGTCACTTTGAACATGTAGGAAACACAACTTGAAGCTACATCCTGAAAAATGTTTATTTTTCATGCATGAAGTCACATTTTTGGGTCACAAATGCACAGATAAGGGAATCTTACCAGATGACAAAAAGTTTGACGTCATATTAAATTATCCAGTCCCACATGACTCTGATAGCGCTAGACGTTTTATAGCATTTTGTAATTACTACAGACGATTCATCAAAAATTTCGCCGATTATTCTAGGCATATAACAAGATTAAATAAAAAGAATGTTCCATTTGAATGGACTAATGAATGTCAAAATGCATTTGAATATCTTAAAGCTCAATTAATAAAGCCTACTCTGTTACAATATCCAGATTTTACGAAAGAATTTTGTATAATCACAGATGCTAGTAAGCAAGCCTGTGGTGCAGTGCTAACACAAGCCCACAACGGGACTCAACTCCCAATAGCTTACGCATCGAGAGCATTTACCAAAGGAGAAAGTAACAAAAGTACGACGGAACAAGAGTTAACAGCTATTTATTGGGCAATCACCAAATTTAGACCCTATGTCTACGGAACTCATTTCATAGTAAAAACAGACCATAGACCACTAACATTTTTGTTTTCAATGACAAACCCCAGTTCTAAATTAACGCGTATGAGACTTGAATTAGAGGAGTATAATTTTACTGTAGAGCACATAAGAGGCAAAGATAATTTTGTAGCCGATGCATTGTCACGGATAACAATATCTGAACTAAAAGACATACAAAATAAAGTCCTGAAAGTCACTACCAGGTATCAAAGTAGACAAAAATTCTGCGCAGAAAACAACAAAGTAGAGATGCCAAAGCAATCTACCGAAACAGCTTCTCAGCCCAACGTATACGAAGTCATTAATAATGATGAAGTACGTAAAGTAGTGACCTTGCATATAAAAGATATGCTATGTTTCTTTAAACATGGTAAGAAAATTATAGCAAGAATTGATATTGGAGATTTATATACTAATAGTGGAAATATTGACTTAGGACAACTATTTCCAAGGCTAGAAAAAGAAGCCGGTATATTAAAAATCAGCCAATTGAAAATGGCACCGTGGGAAAATATCTTTGAAAAGGTTTCAATAGATAATTTCAAAATTATGGGCAATAAAATATTGAAAACATTGAGAGTAGCGCTACTCAACCCGGTGATCACATTAACAAATGTTAAAGAGAAAGAAGCTATATTGTCTACACTACATGATGATCCAGTACAAGGAGGTCACACAGGCATTGCAAAAACCTTGGCAAAGGTCAAAAGACATTATTACTGGAAAGGTATGACTCGCGATATAACAGAGCACATCCGGAAATGTCAGAAATGTCAAAAAGCAAAAACAACAACAAATATAAAGACCCCTTTAACAATTACAGAAACCCCGATGAAGGCTTTTGACAGAGTGAAAGTGGATACAATTGGTCCACTACCCAAGTCAGAACGAGGTGGAACGTTGTGAGTTGCTGCGGACACCGCAACTCTACGGTTATACCCGATACTAAGTCAGTATGGCTCTCCTCCGGCAGACGCCGCTAATATTAAACGACACGACAAAGAGTGCGTGCGAGAGATACAGGAAATCAGGCTGAGCGTGACGTCGGGCGCTGCGTAGCCAATGAAAATTGATTTGTTCCTGTTGGCTATAAAAATGATCTGATCTGATCCAGATTCAGCAATCTCATAGATATGGTCATTATCTATGATTCTGCGTTTCTAGTTTTCTCAAATCTGCAATATTGTGGATGCAACAGATTTTCGTCCTTTGTGGGGGCGGATGGGGGTGGGGCGAAATTCTGAGATATACGTTTTATAGTGACATTTTAAAGGAGTGTGTGTACCAAATTTGGTTACTCTAGCCTTAATAGTCTCTGAGATTTGTGGATGCCACAGATTTTCGCCCTTTGTGGGGGCGGAAGTGGGCGGGGCAAAGTTTTGAAATATTTTTGGAGCAGTGACATATCACAGAAGTCTGGATCCAAAACATCGTTGCTCTAGCTCTTATAGTCTTTGAGCATTAGGCGCTGAAGGGGACGGACAGACGGACAGACGGACGGACGGACAGACGGACAGACGGACAGACAGACATGGCTCAATCGACTCGGCTATTGATGCTGATCAAGAATATATATACTTTATAGGGTCGGAAACGATTCCTTCTGGACGTTACACACATCCACTTTTACCACAAATCTAATATACCACAATACTCATTTTGAGTATCGGGTATAAAAAGGCAATGAATATGCAGTCACGCTCATATGTGACTTGACTAAATATCTAGTTGCTATACCTGTCGCAAATAAAAGCGCAGCAACTGTTGCAACGGCAATATTTGAATCATTTATTCTCAAGTACGGTCCAATGAAGACGTTCATTTCGGACATGGGAACGGAATATAAAAATTCAATTATAAACGATTTGTGCAAATATTTAAAAATAAAAAATATAACATCAACTGCACACCATCATCAAACTGTTGGAACAATAGAAAGAAGCCACAGAACATTTAACGAATACATACGATCCTATATATCAGTAAATAAAACTGATTGGGACGTATGGCTTCCATATTTTGTTTATTGTTTCAATACAACCCCCTCTATGGCACATAATTATTGTCCATATGAGTTAATATTTGGTAAGACTAATAATCTACCAAAATATTTTGATAGCATAAGTAATATAGAACCTATATATAACATGGAAGACTACGCTAAAGAAAGTAGATATAGATTAGAAGTAGCATACAAAAGAGCAAGAAATAAATAAATAAATAAACAGAAAAATAAGGAATTATATGATTTAAAAACTAGGAACATAACGCTATCAATAGGAGATAAAGTTCTACTAAAAAACGAAGTAGGCCATAAGCTAGATCTTAAATACACAGGGCCCTATATAGTTGAAAAAATCGAAGATAATGATAATATAGTTATTTCCGGAAATAAGAATAAAAAACAAACAGTTCACAAAGATAGGTTAAAATTTTTTAATTAATAACAGACACAAAATAAAATAAAATAAAATAAAAAAAAAGAGAAAAAAATGTAATTATACAAGATGTGCAAAAAGATATGTATACACAAAAAAAAAAAAAAAATTAAATACATTACAAATACAAAAAATCCTCAAATCAAAATTTTTTTATATATATAAAATAAATTTAAGTAAAATAACTACATTTAATTACGTTATTTTTCAAAAGGAGGGAGATGTAGTATGTGCATATATTGAGTGTACACTGTACCCAATGGTTAACAATAAATGTATCAGCAACACATTGTTGCAGTACACAAACAAAACCACTTCAAGTGAGCGTGCAATATGATCGCCGCTTATGCGCTAAGCTAAGTCAGCATTCCCACGCTGACCACTTGAAGCATATATATATATATACACATATGTACATACGGCTCTTGCCCTCTCAATTATGCTCATAAGACAAATATGTATGAAGCCGCTCCGCTGTTGGCGTAACCGGCAGCGCAGCTATGCGGTCTGAGTTATAAGAATAAATTCAATAAAGATATTCTAAAAACCGAAGTCAGACGGCACAGACGTGCCAGTGTTATAATTACAATAGTGACATATTACACTGTCACTTGCACTCACACTCGCCCTAGAAGAGCCAACGAAATCCCCCTTACCCCTTTGCAGTGGAATTAATAGGTATGGCTTTTTTTTTTTCTTTAACTTATTATAAATTCATTACTTTACAAATTTGCTCTACTTCCTCTTCCTATTCTTTTCTCCTTTCCCGTCCACTCGCACTCTCTCTCATTCTGCGTTCGACCGAAAATTTGAGCCGATCCTGTTAACTCGCTCTGGCTTTTCGGTTTCGGTTCAACCACTGGAGTTTTATGACACTGCGGCACTGAGACAAAGGGTTCTTCCGTTTACAAAAAAAAGTTTGATCGAAAATTGGTTTTCGTTTTCTTTTGATCTTCTCGCGATACGCGACGTGCTACTTCCCAACGGCAACTGTCTCTTTCCTCAGCCAGTTAGACCAGCCTTGGTCGAATTATTCTCGTCTCTTTTTCGCTCTAGCTTCCCCTTGTTTGTGGTTCCCCTCTGCTTTTCATTCCCCTTGCCAGGTGCACTTATTTTGAAGCGGTGCTCTTTTGCCTAGAGATTACACTGAGATTCGGGTAGGCCAGCTTTAGCCGAATTATTGTCGCCTTTGCTGTGCTCTTGGTTCCCCTTGTTTAGGGTTCCCCTCTGCTTTGCCTTTCCCTTGCCAGGTGGATTTATATTGAAGCGGTGCTCTTTGCCTTGAGATTTGATTGAGGCTGGGGCGCCAAACCTAAGGGGTAGCAAAAGTTCCGACTGCTTGAATACATGTACTGCGGCGCGCTGCAAAGCTCTCCTCCACTTACCCGCGGATCTGCCACAATTTAGCAGTGGAATTTCTTTGCTGACTGCTTTTCTTTTTTTCTTTCTAGCCAGCTCGCGCACTTTTCCGAATCTAAGCAAAAAAAATTTTCCTTACTCTGCAAACTTCACTTTAAACCGCTAGGTTGATCACGTACCTACTTCCTGAGCTTCACTAGAAGCTACCAGTTGGCTCAGTGTCCAAGACGAAAAAGAGCGAATGCTATTCTGCCTCGACACTCGGACCCTACTTTCTCTGTTCGACCCTTCAACTGTCAACTTCCATTACTCTTTCCTCAGATACGATCCTTGACCTATAGGTGACGCGTTTATTTTTCTTTTTCTTACACCCCCCAGTGCTGTTAGAACGCACAGATGTACCTGAATTTCGGTCTGCCGAGAAGCTATCCTATTCCCCGAGTGAATTTCCCCAAAGCTATAGGGCACTTTACAGCTATTCAGTCGTCAGAAGCCGTATAGCGCTGAGTCCGATTGGGGGTAAGTGCTGCGGGAAAAGAAGAGAAGGGCTAAAGTAAAATATCAAAGAGTTGTCCCATTTGTAGTCTTGGCGCTTAGTAAACCGAGTTAATCAGTGCGGATTCGATCGTCCAAGGAAGACAGCCAGCAAACAACAGCAGCCGCAGGCCTAACAAAGTGGCGTTTAAACCTTTGGGATTGTCTGGAAAGCGCTCAGCCATCGGAGAAGCGAGCGTGGAAGCAGAGGAAGAAGACATTTGGAAAGCGCTCGGTCCCCAAGCGGCTAGCTTCCCGAGTCGTTGGCGTCGCCACTTTAGTAATCGAGCGCGACGCAGCAGATAAGAAGGGCCCGTCCCTTGGTCGCGAGCAGATCGGCGGAGAGAAAGTGTCGATGGAACACAGTCGGAGATTGGCTGTTGGCCTTTTCTTTGCATTCGCGTACTTTTCACCTGCAGAAGCAGTGGACAGAATTTGTGGTGTTCCCTTTCGCCCCGGAGGTGGAAAGGAAGCAAAGATAACAGAGTTAGAAAGAGAATAGGGGGGCAGAGGGAGAACGGATTGACGGAATAATTGTATTTGCGGTTGGAATAGTGTAATTAATCATGGTTTTTATGCGGAGTTAATTAGGAGAAAATTAGATTTAATCCCGGTAGTGGCTTCTCGTGACTCTCGCCGATCTGCGAATATGATTTCCCCCAACCTTGTGCCCATTTAAGTGTTTTTCCACCACAGCAGCTTTAGGTACTCATCGAGGAAAGCGCTTTCGCCGATGGAGCCATAAACTGGAGAAAAGGTATGAGTGGACATTGAGTAAATTCTATTATTAATAAATCAAACTTGAAACAAGGGAACTAGGGCCGATCGGTGAGTGAGAGGGAGAAGGGCCCACTCGGGTTGAATTCGTAACATTACGGAGTCACCAAGCAGATTAGTTTGCCAATTATTTTTAGGAATTTTATACATATATTTCATTTAGCTATTCTTTCAATGTAGGTGTTTATATCATGGTATTTGCGGTAGTGTTATTGTTTTAGCCAGTATGTGAATAAACTTTATAATGTATTAATCTACCGCTTTGCTTTCGCTGGCAAACTCCCCATGTAGGACGCCCAGGACAAAGGGGCCATTCCGTCATTGAATCGAATGGCTTGGAATGGCCATGGTAGGGTGGGCGACACGACCTCGACAACACCAGAGGCGGAGTTGAGATACCTTTCTAGCACACAACTATAATTCTATTCAGGAATAAACAGTGTCTCCCGGTTAAGCATTTTCGTCGTGACACGCTACTTCATTCGCGGTATAATGCGTATAGGCCACCAGCAGGAGGGGGGGCAAGAATATCACTACAATAGCCGACGAGCAGAGGCCGGAAACCCAAAGCGTGTGCTTCCCTTCGCTGAATAACAGCTAGCCTGGCAGGATTTATATACACAGACGTGCGTAGGTGACACGTTACATTTATGAATCATAGATATAGTATTATAACAAAAAATTGGCGCCCAACGTGGGGCCACACCTTTTCAAGTATGACACCATCAACACTGTGACATCCTTTTTTTTCGTTTTTAAAAAAATTCCCGATTCAGCATAGACGGCATTGACCAAAATCGTTTCTCTGGAAGTGGTCATTGCTGAAGAATATCTTCTTTTCTCAACACCAAGTAGAGAGCTCATCAGACGATTCGGAAAACGGAAGCAGAAGTTTTGACTTTTCATCCGGCCACGTCTGAGGAGCATTTCGAAAAGTGCATCGATCCTAATAATACCCTACTTTTTGTGAGGCAGGAGTCTTAAACATGGTCTTTCCGGCGCATAGGACTGCAGAGGGAAGCTCGTTTATTTACGGAACCCTGCCCACGACTGAAGGACTGCGTAGAAGGCTTAGCCATTGCTGCTGATGAGCTTTAGAGCGTTGGACATACTCGGATTAATCTTGATTATAGAATTCCGTTGGCCACGAGTGAAATCAAAAGCAGCATGCTCATTTTAAGTGTAGAGTGCCGAGCCGAGATGTTTGGACGACAGCGGCGCGAATCAAAGCAGCAGCTGGCCACGGCTCGCGCATGCAGTTGTTGTTGGTTGATTAGACAGCGACAAGTGCAAGGCGTCTGCGCGCGTACACATTCTTTTCATTTTTCTTTTGTGCTACGGAATTGGGGTCTCAATTAGCATAGAGTCCGTTTCGCATGGGGATTAGCTATGCGTAAGACAAAATTTTTATGATTTTATTTTATCGAATCATCTTCTTTGCGTTCTATTCTTGTGGTTTACATTCCATGTGTGTTATTTGGTAGGGCTGTTGATTTGCTAGCTCTCCCGCTGTACAAAGACAGCCAGACTTGAGAACAGCTGTGGCGGTTGCTGGGCCATTGGCCCTAAGTTGGCAACGTAGAAAGCTATGAATTATAACACGAAGAATCAGTTCTCTTTGCAATTTGAGTTCACGTACAATTACTTATTATTTTTGAATTTTTAGGTCATCTTAGGTTTGCTAGCATAAGTTAACTGACTTTTAACAAGAATACTTAATTTAGTTTTACTATTAACATATTTTTAACTTTGGTTTTGTCTGCGTTTGATAAGTAAGTGTTTAGGTTTTGTCGTGTAGTTTTTGTGGGATATATTTTTTGTCAGGAAGTTAGGAATTAAGTTTGATTTTATTTTTTTTTACAATGGAGAACCCCGATAACGAGCCTGAACCGGCTCCGGCGCCAAAATGCCAGTTGCCACAAAACTTGTATTGAGTCACATGTCAAGACCCATACTACCTGTCCCACATGCAAGACGCTATGCGTCGATAGAAGTATTCCTCATAATACCAGGTCCCAGGCCAAGCAAAACGAAGCAGCAGCCATAACCGCTGAAAGAGTTAGTAGCATGGTTACACAGGCCATCAGCACGATGCAAAACGAGTTGGTAGCCCAGCTCACGGACAATATGGCTTAAATCATTCAGTCCAGCATAGCAGCGCATTTGCAAGAGACTGGCAATAGCATTCCTCAAGGGAATAGACGGGGGGAAGCGGATAATCCGGTCCAACAAAATAGGGACAGAGAAGTGGAGGAAACATTCCGACAGGGACTGAATAGTCAGTATTCAGCACAGTTTCCGAGCTACAACAGTCCAAGCAGTACAGTCTCAGATCTGAGTCAGCGACCGGACAAGTCGCCCATATCCTCAATAGTTGGAAATTACGTTTAAATGGGACCCAAAAAGGATTGGGCATTGATAATTTTCTCTATAGGGTAGAGGTTTTGACGCATCAGACTCTCGAGGGAAATTTTCCAGTTCTGTGCAGTAACGCCAGTCTGCTTTTCGACGGAAAGGCCAGAGATTTTTATTGGCGTTACCACAAGACTTCCGGATCGATGAGATGGGACCGGTTATGCCAAGCCCTAAGAAAGCAGTTTAGGGATTCTCGAACCGACGTGGATATCAGAGAAGCGATAAGGGACAGGCAGCAAAAAGAAAAAGAAAATTTCGATTCCTTCCACGACGCCCTGGTACTGCTGATGGATGATCTGGAAACTCCCATGTCAGAGAAAACGATTGTGGAAACTTTACGGCGCAATTTGCCACCTGAAATTAGACATGAGCTCCTGAATGTCCAAATCGACTCCGTAGAACGTTTGAGAGAAGTCTGTCGTAGAAGGGAGGGTTTTCTCTACGACGTAAGGCGGAGTCATGGGTACCAGAAATTGATTCCTTTCCGGAAACAGGTCGCGGAATTGGTAGAGGAAGCCCAATTAGAGGAGGCCTCAGAATTCTCGGACGTAGAGGAAGAGGACGAGGTGGCAGCCATGTCACTGATTTGCTGGAACTGCCGAAAGGAGGGGCATCGCTACCACGATTGCGATAGCAGGAGGTGCGGAGCACCTAATAAATATAAGCCGTCGTGTAGCAAATGCCAAAAAAACGGCAAAGTGAACACCCAGCCTCGCCAGCCGGTCAGTGTTCAGCGCAAGCAGTCGAGTGCAGAGGCGAAATCGCAGTAGGGATACTTAAAACTACCACCCAGCTTTCGTCTGAGAAATCAGAATCCGACATATACAAAGCTTTAGCCTGGGCACAACTAGTCCATGCCAGATCCCATTCGTTTTTCACCAACGACCAACCAAGTAATAAGTCCCTCACAAGGAGTGCAAGAAGGATGAGAGCGTTCCGGCAGGCGGCGAAAGCGATAAATTGCATTCGGTTCAAGCAGAAGGACAAGCGGCCATATGCGGAAGTTCGCCTGTTGGATCAAACGGTCCTTGGTCTATTGGACACCGGAGCAGCTATGAGTGTGATAGGCGGAAAGTTAGCAGAACGCGTAATCCAAAGCCGTATTCCTTTTAAGAGAGGATGTTTGTACACGAAGCGTTTTCCGCATTAATGTTAATTCACGGATGGGGGTGTGTTAGTTTTTTCTGCAAACGAATCAAAGTCTATACAAGAAAGGGAAAAGTCGATCGATCCAGTTGAGTATTAGGGAATAACTATTTATTACAAATCTTACTGCTTGAGTACTGGGCATAAGAGAGAGAATACAGTGGTAAATTTAGTACAATTATGGTGAGAGTAAATACAAAGAGTGAGCGTAGGCTCTCTATTTTACGAGGGTCATTTGAATACTTGTTCCTTAAAGGAGTTTCACCGAACATCCCGGCCCCGTTGAAAGGACTGCTTTGAAACCACCGGAAGAATTGCCAACTTGTGTATTGGCCTGCAACATGTTCCATTTGCAGTGCGGAGGTGCACCACTCGTACAAGTCCATCCTTCCCAAGCACAGTAGACTGCACTCGGCCTAGTTTCCAGCGTAGCGGTGGCAGGTTGTCCTCATGGATGATGACCAACGTGCCCTCGGTGAGGTTCGTTGAGGGTGCTGTCCACTTCGTGCGCGATCGCAATTCGTTGACATAGTCAGCAGACCATTGCTTCCAAAACCGTTGCTTGACGGCCGTATTCGCATCGTAGCGGTCCATGCTTGACAGCTTGATATTCTCGAGGGACCTTTCAGGTAGTGATCGCAATGATTCGCCAACCAAGAGATGACCAGCCGTGAGAGTGCTATAGTCATTTGGGTCTGACGAAAGCGGCGATAGCGGGCGCGAGTTGAGGATCGATTCTATCTCGACGACGACAGTGCTCAACTCTTCAAAGGTGAACCTGGTGTTGGCCAGCGTACGATTTAACAGCCCCTTTGCACTCTTGACTGCCGCTTCCCAAAGGCCTCCGAAATAAGGTGCCCTGGGGGGAATAAAATGGAAATTAATAAAGTCAGATGCGCAAAATTTATAGATTTCATCTTGGGTCTGCTTTAAAAACATAAACTTTTTTAGTTCCTGCAGTTGATTCGATGCCCCTACAAAGTTAGTGGCATTATCGCAAAAGATGTCTGTCGGCAGCTTACGACGACCTCCCATCCGTTTCAATGCGTTTAAGAACGACTTTGTTGACAAATCAGAGACTACTTCGATGTGAACGGCCTTGGTGAGAAGGCAAACGAACACGGCTATGTATGCTTTTGTAGGTCCCTTTCCTCGAATGCGTAGATATGTGTTGATGGGTCCACAAAAGTCAACTCCACAGCGTTCAAAGGGTCGAGCAGGAGCGAGTCGCGTAGTCGGTAATGAGCCCATGAGTTGTTGTAGCAGCTTCGGTCTGTAGCGAACGCAGTGTACACAGGAGCGAACAATTCTACGTGCCAAGTCTCTGGCGTTAACGATCCAATACTTCAAACGAATGAGAGCGACTAGGGCTTAATGTCCAGCGTGATAGTTCCGAAGATGCAAATGGCGAATATAGTTCCATACAAATTAGGACTGACTAGGCAGCAGCAACGGATGTTTTTGACCGTCTTGTAGGTCTGAGTATTCCAAACGTCCACCAACCTTGATAAGTTCGAATCCGTTCACGACTTCTAAAAAGGGAGTAAGAAACTTTAAGCTGCTTTTTAATGGTTTTTGCTTCTGAAGTAAACGGATGTCCTCTACAAAATGAGTTTGTTGAATGTTCCAAATAAGGCAATGTGAAGCAAAAGTTTAGTAAATCTTCGACTAGAAACGTAGGACCCGAAAACCATATCGGACACTCGATTTCCAACAAAAGTCGATAAGGTGACTGAGTGTTGTTGCAGCCAATGCAATACGAGCTGTGAGTCGCTCCAAAAATAAGATGTGATAGTGTAATTACTGAATATGAATATTTGTTATAAAACTGAGAAAGTAGATGTGCGCCGCATAGTTCAAGCTTCGGAAGAGACTGTTTCTTCACTGGTGCTACTCTAGACTTAGAAGTGAACAATTTCACTGTGACCTGTCCAAGCGAATTCTCCGTGCGCACATAAACACAGCAGCCGTATGCCCGAATCGATGCGTCGCAAAATCCATGTATTTGACAATTGAGTCCACTTTCCATAATTGCTGCAAATTCTTGTCGATCGACTCTTCTACAGTCGCCAAGCACAATGGTGGCTGTCTGTTATATTGCCGCTGGTACCTCCCAACAACCCAACCAAAAAGAGTCTTCTGCAAAGTGGGAAGATTTGGACCAATGCGAATCTGGCCAACAGCTAGAGCTCCATAGAAGGCTTCGGTCCCCAGTAACAAATCAATACGTTTAGTCCTATAGAACGATTCGTCAGCCAATGGATTGTTAGCTGGTAGGTTCCAATTCGATATGTCGATCTCATTATCTGGCTGGTAGGCAATATGGGATGTGATTCCAAACTGGAGAGTGAGCTGATAGCCGGAAGTACGTGACTTAATAGAGGTAGTCGTACGAGCCTTCAAACTAGTAAGGGAGTCTCCTATACTGCGAATTCCAATGTGGTGTTTTTCACGACGAAGGCGAAGCTTTTGTGCAAAGGTTTCGGTTACAAAATTAACCTGAGAACATGAATCAAGCAACGCTCTACCGAGTTTGTATTCACCTGTGGCATCCTTTACCAAAACCATAGCTGTTGCCAACAAAATTTGATCATCTGCTGCGATCTCCATATGAGAGTATGAAGCAGCTTGATGAGCCGTTTGCCAGGAGGGTTGCGCTGGTTGGAGTACCGGTTCAGTAGTTGAAGATTGTCCTGCTGATGATTGGGGTGGCTGATGCGGCTGAGAGTGATGCAAAGATGAATGATGATTCCGATTACACTCTTTATTAATGACTTGCCTTCAGTAATAACATACTCTCGAGTACTTATGTATGCGGATGATGTTAAACTCTGTGTCCAGTACAAGGACATTTCATTTCATTCTCGCTTGCAATCCGATCTCAATAGCTTTCAGTCATGGTGTTGTGCAAACTTGTTACACCTTAATGCCTCGAAATGCAAAGTTATGACATTTCATCGTTCTAACCCTTTGTTAGCTCCCTACACCCTATTTGGGGGTTCTCTTGAGAGAATTACCCTGGTGGATGATCTGGGTGTTATGTTAGATCCCAAGTTAAAGTTTTCCGAACACATTTCTACCATGGTAAATAAGGCCATGGGCGTGCTTGGGTTTATAAAGAGGTGGTCAAAGGAATTTGACGACCCAAAGACTCTCTATACCTCGCTTGTTCGTCCGATCTTAGAATATGGCTCCTGTGTATGGTGCCCTCAGTACAAAGTACACCAGGACCGTATAGAATCAGTACAGAAAAACTTTTTACTCTTTGCTCTGCGGGGCCTTAACTGGGATGCGGGTGTAAGACTCCCATCTTACTCTAGTAGACTATTATTAGTAAACCTCCCATCCTTAGTTAACCGTAGAAAAATGCTTGGTGTGATATTTATGCACAACTTGATCAGGGGTGACATAGACAGCCCTGATCTGTTGAGCCGCATAAACTTCACGATTCCTATTAGACTGACTAGAAACTTTATACCGTTGTTCCTTCCACTTTGTAGATCGAATTATTCCTTGCATGAACCGTTTAGGGTCTTATGCTCGGATTATAATTCCCTCTACCATATTATATCCTCCACTAATTCTCTTCCTCTTATTAAATTACTAATCCTTACACACCTTTCTAGTAATTAGTAATTGTAGTGGTATTTGTATTTTGTATTTTATTGCATGCTTAATTTCTTAATAAGTTTAGTGCTAATTTTCCTCGAAGGTTAGTCTAATATCTATCTTTCTTGCATGCTCGCGTTTGGTTCGGCTACGCACCGCGCGTCATGCGGCAGCGTCCCTCGGTCGGTTGGGCGGGAGGAGGGCTGCGTTTTGCCTGGGATCCGCGCGTAACAGCCTTCTGCTGGTGTCACACGGGCCACTTGACGGTGCAGTAATTGCATCGCCTCTTGATAGATGCAGTCATTGCATGTCAACGTCCAATATAACAAAAAAATGAATGCCTAAGAGGTATACTCTAAACTTGGTTAACGCTTCTATTACTGCCAAAATCTCTAATTCGTAACTGCTATATTTCCGCTGTGCATCAGTAGTCTTTTTGGACATATAATAGACCGGGTGTAGCTGGCGATTTCTGTAATAGAACTGCACCAAAACCATCAATTGATGAATCTGTGTGTACTTCTGTATCGTAAGTCTGATTATATATATTCAATACTGGGTTCTCCGTCAGCAGTTTTTTAAGATATTAACGGCATTCTCTTCATATACATCAAATTTAAATTTTGTCTTGTTCTTTGTCAACTCCGTTAAAGGTCTAGCAATGCCTGCATAATTCGGGATAAACTTTCTAAAATACCCAGTCAGTCCCAAGAAACTCTCTACTTGTTTGAGTGATTGTGGCATTTTAAACTTTGATACGGCATCTATTTTTTCTGTTGAAGGATAAATCTTACTGTTTTCAATTATATGACCAAGAAATTGAATACGGGTCTTCAGAAAGTGGCATTTTTATACCCGATACTCAAAATGAGTATTGGGGTATATTAGATTTGTGGTGAAAGTAGATGTGTGTAACGTCCAGAAGGAATCGTTTCCGACCCCATAAAGTATATATATTCTTGATCAGCATCAATAGCCGAGTCGATTGAGCCATGTCTGTCTGTCCGTCTGTCCGTCCGTCCCCTTCAGCGCCTAATGCTCAAAGACTATATGAGCTAGAGCAACGATGTTTTGGATCCAGACTTCTGTGATATGTCACTGCTCCAAAAATATTTCAAGACTTTGCCCCGCCCACTTCCGCCCCCACAAAGGTCGAAAATCTGTGGCATCCACAATTTTGACGATACGAGAAAACTAAAACGCAGAATCGTAGAAGATGACTATATCTTACAGAGTGCAAAATCTGAACCAGATCGTATAATTATTATAGCCAGAATCACGAAAACAATTTCACTCTTTCTCGCTCTGTCTCACTCTAACACACATGGTCGGTTTTGCCAATTGCAAAATATGAGTTCAAGGATCTAAGAACCCATAAGAGCTAGAGCAACCAAATTTGATATCCACACTCCTGTGATATCGGACCTTGACCGTTTCGTGTCCAAATTTCTCCACACCGCCTTCCGCCCCCGCAAAGGACGAAAATCTGGGGCAACCACAAATCTCAGAGACTATTAAGGCTAGAGTAACCAAATTTGGTACACACACTCCTTTAAGATGTCACTATAAAACGTATATCTCAAAATTTCACCCTACCCCCATCCGCCCCCACAAAGGACGAAAATCTGTGCCATCCACAATATTGCACATTCGAGAAAACTAAAAACGCAGAATCATAGAGAATGACCATATCTATCCGGTTGCTGAATTTGGATCAGATCAGGTCATTTTTATAGCCAAAAGGAATAAACCAATTTTCACTGGCTACGCAGCGCCCGACGTCACGCTCAGACTGATTTTCTGTCTCTCTCGCACGCATTCTTTGTCGTGTCTTTTAATATTAGCGGCGTCTGCCGGAGGAGAGCCATACTGACTTAGTATCGGGTATAACTGTAGAGTTGCGGTGTCCGCAGCAACTCACAACGTTCCCCCTAGTTTTCTCTATAGGGTAGAGGTTTTGACGCATCAGACTCTCGAGGGAAATTTTCCAGTTCTGTGCAGTAACGCCAGTCTGCTTTTCGACGGAAAGGCCAGAGATTTTTATTGGCGTTACCACAAGACTTCCGGATCGATGAGATGGGACCGGTTATGCCAAGCCCTAAGAAAGCAGTTTAGGGATTCTCGAACCGACGTGGATATCAGAGAAGCGATAAGGGACAGGAAGCAAAAAGAAAAAGAAAATTTCGATTCCTTCCACGACGCCCTGGTACTGCTGATGGATGATCTGGAAACTCCCATGTCAGAGAAAACGATTGTGGAAACTTTACGGCGCAATTTGCCACCTGAAATTAGACATGAGCTCCTGAATGTCCAAATCGACTCCGTAGAACGTTTGAGAGAAGTCTGTCGTAGAAGTCATGGGTACCAGAAATTGATTCCTTTCCGGAAACAGGTCGCGGAATTGGTAGAGGAAGCCCAATTAGAGGAGGCCTCAGAATTCTCGGACGTAGAGGAAGAGGACGAGGTGGCAGCCATGGCACTGATTTGCTGGAACTGCCGAAAGGAGGGGCATCGCTACCACGATTGCGATAGCAGAAGGAAAATTTTTTGCTTTGGGTGCGGAGCACCTAATAAATATAAGCCGTCGTGTAGCAAATGCCAAAAAAACGGCAAAGTGAACACCCAGCCTCGCCAGCCGGTCAGTGTTCAGCGCAAGCAGTCGAGTGCAGAGGCGAAATCGCAGTAGGGATACTTAAAACTACCACCCAGCTTTCGTCTGAGAAATCAGAATCCGACTTATACAAAGCTTTAGCCTGGGCACAACTAGTCCATGCCAGATCCCATTCGTTTTTCACCAACGACCAACCCAGTAATAAGTCCCTCACAAGGAGTGCAAGAAGGATGAGAGCGTTCCGGCAGGCGGCGAAAGCGATAAATTGCATTCGGTTCAAGCAGAAGGACAAGCGGCCATATGCGGAAGTTCGCCTGTTGGATCAAACGGTCCTTGGTCTATTGGACACCGGAGCAGCTATGAGTGTAATAGGCGGAAAGTTAGTAGAACGCGTAATCCAAAGCCGTATTCCTTTTAAGAGAAAAGTTGTAAATGCTTCCACTGCGGATGGAAGGAGGCAAGAGGTAGTGGGACGACTGCGGACATCGGTGCAGTATAAGGGTGCAGTGAAGGACCTTGAGCTACACATCATTCCATCGCTCAGCCAGGACTTGTATTTAGGGATCGATTTTTGGTCAAGTTTCGACTTATTACCACCCAGCATGTCGCTGGCAGAGATAGTTCATGAACCGCAGAACCTCAGCCGGGGGCAAATGGACCAGTTGCAAGCGACCATCAAATTATTTCCTTCGTTTTCCGTTTCCGGTCTAGGAAAGACGGCTCTGCTTTCGCATTCAATTGATGTAGGTGATGCGAAAGCCGTGAAACAGAGACACTTCCCTGTATCTCCTGCGGTAGAGAAATTGTTATATGCAGAGATAGATCGGATGCTCAGCTTAGGGGTGATAGAGGAATCCGATAGTGCGTGGTCATCACCGGTAGTATTGGTGCAGAAGCCAGGTAAGGTGAGGCTATGTTTAGATAGTAGGAAAGTTAATGCGGTGACCAAAAAGGACGCGTATCCGTTACCAAAAATTGATAGGATTCTAGGACGTCTTCCTAAGGCGTTGTTTATTTCGAGCCTGGATCTTAAGGATGCCTATTGGCAAGTTCCCTTAGAGCAGAGCTCACGTGATAAAACAGCGTTCGCGGTTCCGGGGAAACCTCTCTACCAGTATAAGGTAATGCCTTTTGGTCTCACTAATGCTTCGCAGACCATGACAAGGCTGATGGACAAGTTAATTCCGGCCAGTTTAAGAAATGAAGTTTTTGTGTACCTGGACGACCTCTTGATTGTGTCGGACAGTTTTGAGTCACATCGGAGGGTGTTGAGTAAAGTGGCAAGTTACATAAAAGCGGCAGGGTTAACGCTGAATGTGGAGAAAAGCAAGTTTTGCATGAAGTCAGTGCGGTATTTGGGGCATATCGTAGGCGAAGGGGTGATTCGTACAGATCCGGATAAGATTTCGGCCATGTCCGATTTTCCTTTGCCAAAATCCTTAAAGTCGCTGCGTCGTTTCCTAGGTATGGTGGGCTGGTACAGGAAGTTTATAAGCAACTTCGCATCGGTAGCCGCGCCTCTCACGGACTTGCTCAAACCCAGACAGAAATTTTCAATGACTGCAGAGGGTCAGCAGGCCTTTGAAAAGTTGAAGGAGATGCTTTGCTCAGCGCCAGTTTTGCGTAGTCCTGATTTTAGCAAACCATTCTATGTTCACTGCGACGCTAGCAAGACAGGCGTTGGGGGAGTGCTGGTGCAAAAGACGCCGGAAGGGGACGAATATCCGATTGCGTTTGTATCGAAAAAACTCAACAAAGCCCAAAATAATTATTCGGTCACCGAACAAGAATGTCTGGCCGCAATAGTTTGCATAAATAGGTTCAGAGCTTACATCGAGGGGCATGATCACTTTACTGTGATCACTGTCATGCCTCTTTAAAATGGCTCATGTCACAAGCTGACTTACACTCACGTCTAGCCCGATGGGCATTAAAGCTGCAGAGTTTCTCGTTTAAAATCGAACATCGTAGCGGCAGGCTTAATGTGGTTCCGGATGCACTTTCTCGCGTAAATGAGGAGGAAGTGGCGACACTAGACGCGAGCAATAGGTTGTTGGTGGATTTGGAATCGCCAGAATTCAAGGCAGAAGATTACGTGGAGATCGTAGAAAGGGTTAGGGCCAATATTGATAACTTGCCAGATCTCAAAATTGTAGATAACTTGTTGTATCGTAGGTCAGATCACGCAACAGGAGAGGTGCTACATGATGTGTTCATTTGGAAACTCTGGATTCCTCAAGGGTTAGTGGTTGACGTTTTGCGTAATGCGCACGACAATCCACTGACTTCCCATGGAGGCATTCACAAAAACCTAGAAAGGATACGGCGGTATTATTACTGGCCTGGTTTGGTGGCCGATGTGAATAAGTATATCCAGGCTTGTGATGTCTGCAAGACCACCAAGACCCCCAATACAATCCAGAGACCGAAGATTGGAATTGCGCCCGAATCACAGCGTTTCTTCCAGAAATTAGATGTAGATTTCCTGGGGCCATATCCCCGTTCAAGAAGTGGACATGTAGGCATCTTTATCGTCCTCGATCACTATTTTAAATATGTTTTTCTGAAGGCAGTGAAGAAGTTGACCGCGGACGTGGTAGTCAAATACATGCAGGAAGATCTTTTTCATGATTTCGGGGTTCCGGAGACCATAGTATCCGACAATGGTACACAATTTAAGTCGGAGGCATTCCAAAAGCTACTCCGGGAATATAAAGCTTCGCACCCTCTCACGGCCCTGTACGCACCCCAAGCTAAAGCTTCCGAACGTGTAAATCGCTCGGTGATTGCAGGAATCCGATCTTATGTACGCGAGGATCAGAAGGACTGGGACGAGCACCTCAGCAGTATTTGCTGCGCATTGCGTTCGGCGGTGCATGCGAGTCTGAATGCAACTCCTTATTATATGGTGTTCGGACAGCATTTCATCACCTCCGGGGCAACATACAAGCTTCTGAGAGCATTGCGGTTGGTGGACGACAGGTCAGCAGTTTTCTCTCGGGAGGATTCATTAGACTTGGTTCGAAGCAAGGCTCTAGAAGTCATGAAAAAATAAAATGATAAGAATGAACGGCAGTATAACTTACGGTCGAGAGACATTTCCTACGATGTCGGCCAGGAGGTGTTCCGAAGAAATTTCAGGCAGAGCAATTTTCAATCAGGGTACAGTGCGAAGTTGGGTCCAGCCTTTCTGAAGGCCAGGGTCAAAAAGAAGGGGCAGGCCTACTATGAGTTAGAGGATTTGCAGGGTCGTTACGTAGGACGATCTCACGCGAAAGATCTTCGTCAGTAAACCAACTGCTTCAAGCTATCCTGTTATCATTCTTGGGAGTGTGACCCCCAAGCCTGATCTTTTGGAGGGGCTTTTGTAGTGCTTGTAGCAGCAAATTCGGAGTTTTTTGGGGCGCCATCTGGTGCTCAGAGTTGCAGGCGAATGATGGGTCGATGGAAAACCAAAGAGGCGTTAACAGGTCGAAAAGTCAGGCTATTTCGGTTAAAAATTCATCCAGGGACCTGTTAGAGGATTTGCCGCCAGAACGTTGGCGTTCCTATTGGCTATTCCTTCGTGAAAGTCAATTGAGTCGGTTGCGCATCGGTCCGACGAAAAGGAAAAAGAAAGAATTTAGTGAAAGAAAAACTCTAGGAAATCTAAATATCTAAATCCAATATTCGACTGCGAGTTTCTTTGTTGAAGGCGAGTGGGCTATTCAGTCGTCAGAAGCCGTATAGCGATGAGTCCGATTGGGGGTAAGTGCTGCGGGAAAAGAAGAGAAGGGCTAAAGGAAAATATCAAAGAGTTGTCCCATTTGTAGTCTTGGCGCTTAGTAAATCGAGTTAATCAGTGCAGATTCGATCGTCCAAGGAAGACAGCCTGCAAACAACAGCAGCCGCAGGCCTTATAAAGTGGCGTTTAAACCTTTGGGATTGTCTGGAAAGCGCTCAGCCATCGGAGAAGCGAGCGTGGAAGCAGAGGGAGAAGACATTTGGGAAGCGCTCGGTCCCCAAGCGGCTAGCTTCCCCACTTTAGTAATCGAGCGCGACGCGGCAGATAAGGAGGGCCCGTCCCTTGGTCGCGAGCAGATCGGCGGAGAGAAAGTGTCGATCGAACACAGTCGGAGATTGGCTGTTGGCCTTTTCTTTGCATTCGCGTACTTTTCACCTGCAGAAGCAGTGGACAGAATTTGTGGTGTTCCCTTTCGCCCCGGAGGTGGAAAGGAAGCAAAGATAACAGAGGGAGAAAGAGAATAGGAGGGCAGAGGGAGAACGGATTGACGGAATAATTGTATTTGCGGTTGTAATAGTGTAATTAATCATGGTTTTTATGCGGAGTTAATTAGGAAAAAATTAGATTTAATCCCGGTAGTGGCTTCTCGTGACTCTCGCCGATCTGCGAATATGATTTCCCCCAACCTTGTGCCCATTTAAGTGTTTTTCCACCACAGCAGCTTTAGGTACTCATCGAGGAAAGCGCTTTCGCCGATGGAGCCATAAACTGGAGAAAAGGTATGAGTGGACATTGAGTAAATTCTATTATTAATAAATCAAACTTGAAACAAGGGAACTAGGGCCGATCGGTGAGTGAGAGGGAGAAGGGCCCGCTCGGGTTGAATTCGTAACATTACGGAGTCACCAAGCAGATTAGTTGCCAATTATTTTTAGGAATTTTATACATATATTTCATTTAGCTATTCCTTCAATGTGGGTGTTTATATCATGGTATTTGCGGTAGTGTTATTGTTTTAGCCAGTAAGTGCATAAACTTTATAATGTATTAATCTACCGCTTTGCTTTCGCTGGCAAACTCCCCATGTAGGACGCCCAGGACAAAGGGGCCATTCCGTCATTGAATCGAACGGCTTGGAATGGCCATGGTAGGGTGGGCGACACGACCTCGACAACACCAGAGGCGGAGTTGAGATACCTTTCTAGCACACAACTATAATTCTATTCAGGAATAAACAGTGTCTCCCGGTTAAGCATTTTCGTCGTGACACGCTACTTCATTCGCGGTATAATGCGTATAGGCCACCAGCAGGAGGGGGGGCAAGAATATCACTCCAATAGCCGACGAGCAGAGGCCGGAAACCCAAAGCGTGTGCTTCCCTTCGCTGAATAACAGCTAGCCTGGCAGGATTTATATACACAGACGTGCGTAGGTGACACGTTACATTTATGAATCATAGATATAGTATTATAAGTAAAAATTGGCGCCCAACGTGGGGCCACATTTTTTCAAGTATGACACCATCAACACTGTGACATCCTTTTTTTTCGTTTTTAAAAATTCCCGATTCAGCATAGACGGCATTGACCAAAATCGTTTCTCTGGAAGTGGTCATTGCTGAAGAATATCTTCTTTTCTCAACACCAAGTAGAGAGCTCATCAGACGATTCGGAAAACGGAAGCAGAAGTTTTGACTTTTCATCCGGCCACGTCTGAGGAGCATTTCGAAAAGTGCATCGATCCTAATAATACCCTACTTTTTGTGAGGCAGGAGTCTTAAACATGGTCTTTCCGGCGCATAGGACTGCAGAGGGAAGCTCGTTTATTTACGGAACCCTGCCCACGACTGAAGGACTGCGTAGAAGGCTTAGCCATTGCTGCTGATGAGCTTTAGAGCGTTGGACATACTCGGATTAATCTTGATTATAGAATTCCGTTGGCCACGAGTGAAATCAAAAGCAGCATGCTCATTTTAAGTGTAGAGTGCCGAGCCGAGATGTTTGGACGACAGCGGCGCGAATCAAAGCAGCAGCTGGCCACGGCTCGCGCATGCAGTTGTTGTTGGTTGATTAGACAGCGACAAGTGCAAGGCGTCTGCGCGCGTACACATTCTTTTCATTTTTCTTTTGTGCTACGGAATTGGGGTCTCAATTAGCATAGAGTCCGTTTCGCATGGGGATTAGCTATGCGTAAGACAAAATTTTTATGATTTTATTTTATCGAATCATCTTCTTTGCGTTCTATTCTTGTGGTTTACATTCCATGTGTGTTATTTGGTAGGGCTGTTGATTTGCTAGCTCTCCCGCTGTACAAAGACAGCCAGACTTGAGAACAGCTGTGGCGGTTGCTGGGCCATTGGCCCTAAGTTGGCAACGTAGAAAGCTATGAATTATAACACGAAGAATCAGTTCTCTTTGCAATTTGAGTTCACGTACAATTACTTATTATTTTTGAATTTTTAGGTCATCTTAGGTTTGCTAGCATAAGTTAACTGACTTTTAACAAGAATACTTAATTTAGTTTTACTATTAACATATTTTTAACTTTGGTTTTGTCTGCGTTTGATAAGTAAGTGTTTAGGTTTTGTCGTGTAGTTTTTGTGGGATATATTTTTTGTCAGGAAGTTAGGAATTAAGTTTGATTTTATTTTTTTTTACAATGGAGAACCCCGATAACGAGCCTGAACCGGCTCCGGCGCCAAAATGCCAGTTGCCACAAAACTTGTATTGAGTCACATGTCAAGACCCATACTACCTGTCCCACATGCAAGACGCTATGCGTCGATAGAAGTATTCCTCATAATACCAGGTCCCAGGCCAAGCAAAACGAAGCAGCAGCCATAACCGCTGAAAGAGTTAGTAGCATGGTTACACAGGCCATCAGCACGATGCAAAACGAGTTGGTAGCCCAGCTCACGGACAATATGGCTTAAATCATTCAGTCCAGCATAGCAGCGCATTTGCAAGAGACTGGCAATAGCATTCCTCAAGGGAATAGACGGGGGGAAGCGGATAATCCGGTCCAACAAAATAGGGACAGAGAAGTGGAGGAAACATTCCGACAGGGACTGAATAGTCAGTATTCAGCACAGTTTCCGAGCTACAACAGTCCAAGCAGTACAGTCTCAGATCTGAGTCAGCGACCGGACAAGTCGCCCATATCCTCAATAGTTGGAAATTACGTTTAAATGGGACCCAAAAAGGATTGGGCATTGATAATTTTCTCTATAGGGTAGAGGTTTTGACGCATCAGACTCTCGAGGGAAATTTTCCAGTTCTGTGCAGTAACGCCAGTCTGCTTTTCGACGGAAAGGCCAGAGATTTTTATTGGCGTTACCACAAGACTTCCGGATCGATGAGATGGGACCGGTTATGCCAAGCCCTAAGAAAGCAGTTTAGGGATTCTCGAACCGACGTGGATATCAGAGAAGCGATAAGGGACAGGCAGCAAAAAGAAAAAGAAAATTTCGATTCCTTCCACGACGCCCTGGTACTGCTGATGGATGATCTGGAAACTCCCATGTCAGAGAAAACGATTGTGGAAACTTTACGGCGCAATTTGCCACCTGAAATTAGACATGAGCTCCTGAATGTCCAAATCGACTCCGTAGAACGTTTGAGAGAAGTCTGTCGTAGAAGGGAGGGTTTTCTCGACGACGTAAGGCGGAGTCATGGGTACCAGAAATTGATTCCTTTCCGGAAACAGGTCGCGGAATTGGTAGAGGAAGCCCAATTAGAGGAGGCCTCAGAATTCTCGGACGTAGAGGAAGAGGACGAGGTGGCAGCCATGTCACTGATTTGCTGGAACTGCCGAAAGGAGGGGCATCGCTACCACGATTGCGATAGCAGGAGGTGCGGAGCACCTAATAAATATAAGCCGTCGTGTAGCAAATGCCAAAAAAACGGCAAAGTGAACACCCAGCCTCGCCAGCCGGTCAGTGTTCAGCGCAAGCAGTCGAGTGCAGAGGCGAAATCGCAGTAGGGATACTTAAAACTACCACCCAGCTTTCGTCTGAGAAATCAGAATCCGACATATACAAAGCTTTAGTCTGGGCACAACTAGTCCATGCCAGATCCCATTCGTTTTTCACCAACGACCAACCAAGTAATAAGTCCCTCACAAGGAGTGCAAGAAGGATGAGAGCGTTCCGGCAGGCGTCGAAAGCGATAAATTGCATTCGGTTCAAGCAGAAGGTTCAAGCGTCCATATGCGGAAGTTCGCCTGTTGGATCAAACGGTCCTTGGTCTATTGGACACCGGAGCAGCTATGAGTGTGATAGGCGGAAAGTTAGCAGAACGCGTAATCCAAAGCCGTATTCCTTTTAAGAGAGGATGTTTGTACACGAAGCGTTTTCCGCATTAATGTTAATTCACGGATGGGGGTGTGTTAGTTTTTTCTGCAAACGAATCAAAGTCTATACAAGAAAGGGAAAAGTCGATCGATCCAGTTGAGTATTAGGGAATAACTATTTATTACAAATCTTACTGCTTGAGTACTGGGCATAAGAGAGAGAATACAGTGGTAAATTTAGTACAATTATGGTGAGAGTAAATACAAAGAGTGAGCGTAGGCTCTCTATTTTACGAGGGTCATTTGAATACTTGTTCCTTAAAGGAGTTTCACCGAACATCCCGGCCCCGTTGAAAGGACTGCTTTGAAACCACCGGAAGAATTGCCAACTTGTGTATTGGCCTGCAACATGTTCCATTTGCAGTGCGGAGGTGCACCACTCGTACAAGTCCATCCTTCCCAAGCACAGTAGACTGCACTCGGCCTAGTTTCCAGCGTAGCGGTGGCAGGTTGTCCTCATGGATGATGACCAACGTGCCCTCGGTGAGGTTCGTTGAGGGTGCTGTCCACTTCGTGCGCGATCGCAATTCGTTGACATAGTCAGCAGACCATTGCTTCCAAAACCGTTGCTTGACGGCCGTATTCGCATCGTAGCGGTCCATGCTTGACAGCTTGATATTCTCGAGGGACCTTTCAGGTAGTGATCGCAATGATTCGCCAACCAAGAGATGACCAGCCGTGAGAGTGCTATAGTCATTTGGGTCTGACGAAAGCGGCGATAGCGGGCGCGAGTTGAGGATCGATTCTATCTCGACGACGACAGTGCTCAACTCTTCAAAGGTGAACCTGGTGTTGGCCAGCGTACGATTTAACAGCCCCTTTGCACTCTTGACTGCCGCTTCGCAAAGGCCTCCGAAATAAGGTGCCCTGGGGGGAATAAAATGGAAATTAATAAAGTCAGATGCGCAAAATTTATAGATTTCATCTTGGGTCTGCTTTAAAAACATAAACTTTTTTAGTTCCTGCAGTTGATTCGATGCCCCTACAAAGTTAGTGGCATTATCGCAGAAGATGTCTGTCGGCAGCTTACGACGACCTCCCATCCGTTTCAATGCGTTTAAGAACGCCTTTGTTGACAAATCAGAGACTACTTCGATGTGAATGGCCTTGGTGAGAAGGCAAACGAACACGGCTATGTATGCTTTTGTAGGTCCCTTTCCTCGAATGCGTAGATATGTGTTGATGGGTCCACAAAAGTCAACTCCACAGCGTTCAAAGGGTCGAGCAGGAGCGAGTCGCGTAGTCGGTAATGAGCCCATGAGTTGTTGTAGCAGCTTCGGTCTGTAGCGAACGCAGTGTACACAGGAGCGAACAATTCTACGTGCCAAGTCTCTGGCGTTAACGATCCAATACTTCAAACGAATGAGAGCGACTAGGGCTTAATGTCCAGCGTGATAGTTCCGAAGATGCAAATGGCGAATATAGTTCCATACAAATTAGGACTGACTAGGCAGCAGCAACGGATGTTTTTGACCGTCTTGTAGGTCTGAGTATTCCAAACGTCCACCAACCTTGATAAGTTCGAATCCGTTCACGACTTCTAAAAAGGGAGTAAGAAACTTTAAGCTGCTTTTTAATGGTTTTTGCTTCTGAAGTAAACGGATGTCCTCTACAAAATGAGTTTGTTGAATGTTCCAAATAAGGCAATGTGAAGCAAAAGTTTAGTAAATCTTCGACTAGAAACGTAGGAGCCGAAAACCATATCGGACACTCGATTTCCAACAAAAGTCGATAAGGTGACTGAGTGTTGTTGCAGCCAATGCAATACGAGCTGTGAGTCGCTCCAAAAATAAGATGTGATAGTGTAATTACTGAATATGAATATTTGTTATAAAACTGAGAAAGTAGATGTGCGCCGCATAGTTCAAGCTTCGGAAGAGACTGTTTCTTCACTGGTGCTACTCTAGACTTAGAAGTGAACAATTTCACTGTGACCTGTCCAAGCGAATTCTCCGTGCGCACATAAACACAGCAGCCGTATGCCCGAATCGATGCGTCGCAAAATCCATGTATTTGAATGCTCCTAGTATCAGGCTGCAAACAAAAACGAGGTACCGCTAGTGACGACAGTGAATTCAGCGATTCCAAACACTTGCTTCAAGCGTGGCTTAAATTCTGGGGGACAGACTCGTCCCAGTCGAGTTTCAAAAGCCACAACTCCTGAAGAATGATCTTAGAGACTAACGGTGATAGCAGACCGATTGGATCGAATAGCGACGACGCAGTAGACAAAATTGTTCGTTTTGTGGTAGTGGGATAGACTTCCTTTGGATTAAATGTGAAACTAAATGCATCACTTCGTTGATGCCAAGTTACGCCGAGTGTGCTGCTGACTGAGTTTTCTGAAATGTTTAATTCCTTGGTAGATTCGTCTTCCGTCACGCCTGGATGATTTGAATGCCACTTGCATAATGGAAACTGACCACGAGCGAGAGTTGATGTGATTTCAGTTTTTAGTTTGAAGAGTGTATCTATATCATCAGCCCCACACAAAAGGTCATCAACATAAAATGCAGCTTTAACAGCAGCAGTTTTAATGCAAACTACGAGTTGCGAGAAATGGGGCAGACGCAGTCCCATATGTCACTGTATTGAGTTGGTATGTTTGAAGATCCGTATTTGGAGATGCTCGCAACAAAATGTACTGGAATTTTCTATCCTTCTCACACACAAGTACCTGCCTGTACATTTTTGTGACGTCGGCTGTGATGCCGAACCTATGCATGCGGAACCGCAGCAATTGCAAGTACAACTCATCCTGAATGGTAGGGCCGACTAAAAGTAGATCGTTAAGTGACCTTTGAGATGTTGTACGGCAAGAGGCGTCAAAGACAACTCTGAGCTTCGTCGAGGTACTGCTTGGTTTCAGAACGAAATGGTGGGGTATATAATAATGCGGTTCTTCCAAGTTAAGATTCAGTACGAGGGACATATGGCCGAGAATTTCATATTCCTGCATGAACGAGATATACTGCGAGCGAATTTCCGGTAGACGAGCGAGACGTCTCTCAATGGCAAAAAATCGAGTTCGAGCTGTATCGAAGGAACTTCCAAGACAACTTGGATCTTCTTGAAATGGCAAGCGAACGACAATCTGCCCACTGGCATCCTGATGTGTTGTGTCCCTGAAATGGTCCTCACAGCGACGATGATTTGGGAGCATTCTAGCGCTTGGATCGACATTTGAGTCCACTTTCCATAATTGCTGCAAATGGTGGAATTGCTGCAAAGTCGCCAAGCACAATGGTGGCTGTCTGTTATATTGCCGCTGGTACCTCCCAGCAACAACCCAACCAAAAAGAGTCTTCTGCAAAGTGGGAAGATTTGGACCAATGCGAATCTGGCCAACAGCTAGAGCTCCATAGAAGCCTTCGGTCCCCAGTAACAAATCAATAGTTTAGTCCTATAGAACGATTCGTCAGCCAATGGAGTGTTAGCTGGTAGGTTCCAATTCGATATGTCGATCTCATTATCTGGCTGGTAGGCAATATGGGATGTGATTCCAAACTGGAGAGTGAGCTGATAGCCGGAAGTACGTGACTTAATAGAGGTAGTCGTACGAGCCTTCAAACTAGTAAGGGAGTCTCCTATACTGCGAATTCCAATGTGGTGTTTTTCACGACGAAGGCGAAGCTTTTGTGCAAAGGTTTCGGTTACAAAATTAACCTGAGAACATGAATCAAGCAACGCTCTACCGAGTTTGTATTCACCTGTGGCATCCTTTACCAAAACCATAGCTGTTGCCAACAAAATTTGATCATCTGCTGCGATCTCCATATGTTAGTGTGAAGCAGCTTGATGAGCCGTTTGCCAGGAGGGTTGCGCTGGTTGGAGTACCGGTTCAGTATTTGAAGATTGTCCTGCTGATGATTGGGGTGGCTGTTGCGGCTGAGAGTGATGCAAAGATGAATGATGATTCCGATTACAGGATCGGCAACGATGAGTCGATGAACATTGCGCAACTCTATGACCATTTCCAAGACAATTGATGCAGAGACCGAGGCGTTTTGCATTGTCGTACCGTTGGTTGCTGTTCATAGCCTTGAACTGAGCGCAATTAGAGATCTTATGGCCAGAACTAGAACAAAGTGTACAAGACGGATTAGTGATAGCAAACGACGAGTTTATTTAGTGATTAGAATGACGATTTGACTTATTGGATTCAGCCTTTCGTTGTGACGAAGTAGCAGCCGAGTTTCCAGACGAATGGAGAAACTGACAGTGGCGTTCCAAAAGCTGTGTGCATGCTAGCCAGGTTGGCAGAGTTTTGTAGTCCTGCGATTCCTTCCACTTGTTCCGAGTTTGCTGATCACACTTTTCCATTATAATATATATAACCATAGCGTGAACAATGTTCTCAGGTTTGCCGATGGACTCTAGCGAGCTTAATATAGCGGATGCCTTATCCACTAGGCTGTGAAGCTGCTGACTGTTTGACCTTTCCACAGGTTGTAGTGCAAACAATGCCTCAATAGCTTCTAAAAATATAAGAGTAGGATTATCAAAACGGCTTTTGAGTTTTGCTAGGGCCTTCGGATAGTTTTCGCTTGTAACCTGGAATGCCTGAATTGTATCTAATGCCGGCCCCGTGAGGCAGGTCAGCAAATAATTAAACTTTTCTATATTAGACAATCAAGACGCACAACAATTTGCTCGAACGAGTGAATGAAATTCTTATAGTTTGCATATGTTCCGTCGAAAGTGGGTAGCGACAACCTTGGTAACGATGACTTCACTGGCGGTGGGTGGCAGTCCGGCGCAACAATGCTGGCGTTCAGATCTCCTCCCATTTTTTCCTTTATGGCTAGCTTGATTGCTATGTATGTATCCTCCAAATCTGCCCGTCCTTCATCATTCGGACTAAGGTCTTCAATATTAGCTTGGACATTTAAAACATTCTTGAAATACGTTTCTAAGATGTTCAACCGATAGCGAAGCTCATCATTGCATATCGGGGTTTCCGATTTAGCATCTACCACAGATTTGATCCGAGTTATATTTCGTTTTATATTGCTCCGTTGGCGTTTTAAGTCTTCGAGCGTCGTCATTTTGTTGTGTAGTGTAATAACGCTGACACAGAACTAGAGCTTCCAAAAATAACAACAACAAAAATCGCAGCAAGCAGCAGCAGCTAGAGCACAAATCCAACGGTGAAAGCAAAAGCAAAAGTTCCAGCAGCGGCAACGAAAGCAAAACGAAAGTGAAGCAGTGGAATTCCAATAGAAAGAATGCGTTGATCGATGGACCAAAGCAGGTAGCTGCAAAGCGAACGAACCGAGAATGCAAGCGCCGTTGAATGCGTTGTGGGTGACAATCGAATGATAAAATTAAGCGAGAACGGCGAGATCAAGGCGAAGACAACGATCCCGCGATCTAGACGAACAATTCTGATACGGTTTTCGGAACTTTCGATTGCAGCTGCGAGACGAGCGAATGTTGTAATTGTTGCCTTTGTAGATTGCGATTAGTTTAATTGTTCACAGAAGAATTAACATAACACACATGCCCCACGTTGGGCACCAAAATGTTTGTACACGGAGTGTTTTCCGCATTAATGTTAATTCACGGATGGGGGTGTGTTAGTTTTTTCTGCAAACGAATCAAAGTCTATACAAGAAAGGGAAAAGTCGATCGATCCAGTTGAGTATTAGGGAATAACTATTTATTACAAATCTTACTGCTTGAGTACTGGGCATAAGAGAGAGAATACAGTGGTGAATTTAGTACAATTATGGTGAGAGTAAATACAAAAAGTGAGCGTAGGCTCTCTATTTTACGAGGGTCATTTGAATACTTGTTCCTTAAAGGAGTTTCACCGAACATCCCGGCCCCGTTGAAAGGACTGCTTTCAAACCACCGGAAGAATTGCCAACTTGTGTATTGGCCTGCAACATGTTCCATTTGCAGTGCGGAGGTGCACCACTCGTACAAGTCCATCCTTCCCAAGCACAGTAGACTGCACTCGGCCTAGTTTCCAGCGTAGCGGTGGCAGGTTGTCCTCATGGATGATGACCAACGTGCCCTCGGTGAGGTTCGTTGAGGGTGCTGTCCACTTCGTGCGCGATCGCAATTCGTTGAACTTGACAGCTTGATATTCTCGAGGGACCTTTCAGGTAGTGATCGCAATGATTCGCCAACCAAGAGATGACCAGCCGTGAGAGTGCTATAGTCATTTGGGTCTGACGAAAGCGGCGATAGCGGGCGCGAGTTGAGGATCGATTCTATCTCGACGACGACAGTGCTCAACTCTTCAAAGGTGAACCTGGTGTTGGCCAGCGTACGATTTAACAGCCCCTTTGCACTCTTGACTGCCGCTTCCCAAAGGCCTCCGAAATAAGGTGCCCTGGGGGGAATAAAATGGAAATTAATAAAGTCAGATGCGCAAAATTTATAGATTTCATCTTGGGTCTGCTTTAAAAACATAAACTTTTTTAGTTCCTGCAGTTGATTCGATGCCCCTACAAAGTTAGTGGCATTATCGCAGAAGATGTCTGTCGGCAGCTTACGACGACCTCCCATCCGTTTCAATGCGTTTAAGAACGCCTTTGTTGACAAATCAGAGACTACTTCGATGTGAACGGCCTTGGTGAGAAGGCAAACGAACACGGCTATGTATGCTTTTGTAGGTCCCTTTCCTCGAATGCGTAGATATGTGTTGATGGGTCCACAAAAGTCAACTCCACAGCGTTCAAAGGGTCGAGCAGGAGCGAGTCGCGTAGTCGGTAATGAGCCCATGAGTTGTTGTAGCAGCTTCGGTCTGTAGCGAACGCAGTGTACACAGGAGCGAACAATTCTACGTGCCAAGTCTCTGGCGTTAACGATCCAATACTCCAAACGAATGAGAGCGACTAGGGCTTAATGTCCAGCGTGATAGTTCCGAAGATGCAAATGGCGAATATAGTTCCATACAAATTAGGACTGACTAGGCAGCAGCAACGGATGTTTTTGACCGTCTTGTAGGTCTTAGTATTCCAAACGTCCACCAACCTTGATAAGTTCGAATCCGTTCACGACTTCTAAAAAGGGAGTAAGAAACTTTAAGCTGCTTTTTAATGGTTTTTGCTTCTGAAGTAAACGGATGTCCTCTACAAAATGAGTTTGTTGAATGTTCCAAATAAGGCAATGTGATGCAAAACGAAGTTCATCTGGCGTCGGTGAGGTTGTGGTAAACGTCGATTGCTTCCGACATCTCCTTATGAACCTAATCATCCAAGCAATGAGACGCAGACTGTGAGTGTACGAGCTAATATTATCGACGATGTTGAGGATATTATTTGTCTCGTGTACGGCAGCAAACAAACTTTTCCGATTCTCCGAGTTAACCACGTCCATGTCAATATCAAGTTTTCCACCAGTGGCGGGCCAGTTTAGTAAATCTTCGACTAGAAACGTAGGACCCGAAAACCATGGAGACTTAATCAACTCGCTCACGTTACAGCCTCGCGACAGAATATCAGCAGGGTTTTGATGTGTTGGCACATAGCGCCATTTTCCATCAGACGTTAAATCCTGAATATCGGACACTCGATTTCCAACAAAAGTCGATAAGGTGACTGAGTGTTGTTGCAGCCAATGCAATACGAGCTGTGAGTCGCTCCAAAAATAAGATGTGATAGTGTAATTACTGAATATGAATATTTGTTATAAAACTGAGAAAGTAGATGTGCGCCGCATAGTTCAAGCTTCGGAAGAGACTGTTTCTTCACTGGTGCTACTCTAGACTTAGAAGTGAACAATTTCACTGTGACCTGTCCAAGCGAATTCTCCGTGCGCACATAAACACAGCAGCCGTATGCCCGAATCGATGCGTCGCAAAATCCATGTATTTGAATGCTCCTAGTATCAGGCTGCAAACAAAAACGAGGTACCGCTAGTGACGACAGTGAATTCAGCGATTCCAAACACTTGCTTCAAGCGTGGCTTAAATTCTGGGGGACAGACTCGTCCCAGTCGAGTTTCAAAAGCCACAACTCCTGAAGAATGATCTTAGAGACAATGACTAACGGTGATAGCAGACCGATTGGATCGAATAGCGACGACGCAGTAGACAAAATTGTTCGTTTTGTGGTAGTGGGATAGACTTCCTTTGGATTAAATGTGAAACTAAATGCATCCCTTCGTTGATGCCAAGTTACGCCGAGTGTGCTGCTGACTGAGTTTTCTGAAATGTTTATTTCGTTGGTAGATTCGTCTTCAATCACGCCTGGATGATTTGAATGCCACTTGCATAATGGAAACTGACCACGAGCAAGAGTTGATGTGATTTCAGTTTTTAGTTTGAAGAGTCTATATCATCAGCCCCACACAAAAGGTCATCAACATAAAATGCAGTTTTAACAGCAGCAGTTTTAATGCAAACTACGAGTTGCGAGAAATGGGGCAGACGCAGTCCCATATGTCACTGTATTGAGTTGGTAGGTTTGAAGATCCGTATTTGGAGATGCTCGCAACAAAATGTACTGGAATTTTCTATCCTTCTCACTCACAAGTACCTGCCTGTACATTTTTGTGACGTCGGCTGTGATGCCGAACCTATGCATGCGGAACCGCAGCAATTGCAAGTACAACTCATCCTGAATGGTAGGGCCGACTAAAAGTAGATCGTTAAGTGACCTTTGAGATGTTGTACGGCAAGAGGCGTCAAAGACAACTCTGAGCTTCGTCGAGGTACTGCTTGGTTTCAGAACGAAATGGTGGGGTATATAATAATGCGGTTCTTCCAAGTTAAGATTCAGTACGAGGGACATATGGCCGAGAATTTCATATTCCTGCATGAACGAGATATACTGCGAGCGAATTTCCGGTAGACGAGCGAGACGTCTCTCAATGGCAAAAAATCGAGTTCGAGCTGTATCGAAGGAACTTCCAAGACAACTTGGATCTTCTTGAAATGGCAAGCGAACGACAATCCGCCCACTGGCATCCTGATGGGTTGTGTCCCTGAAATGGTCCTCACAGCGACGATGATTTGGGAGCATTCTAGCGCTTGGATCGACATTTGAGTCCACTTTCCATAATTGCTGCAAATGGTGGAATTGCTGCAAAGTCGCCAAGCACAATGGTGGCTGTCTGTTATATTGCCGCTGGTACCTCCCAGCAACAACCCAACCAAAAAGAGTCTTCTGCAAAGTGGGAAGATTTGGACCAATGCGAATCTGGCCAACAGCTAGAGCTCCATAGAAGGCTTCGGTCCCCAGTAACAAATCAATACGTTTAGTCCTATAGAACGATTCGTCAGCCAATGGATTGTTAGCTGGTAGGTTCCAATTCGATATGTCGATCTCATTATCTGGCTGGTAGGCAATATGGGATGTGATTCCAAACTGGAGAGTGAGCTGATAGCCGGAAGTACGTGACTTAATAGAGGTAGTCGTACGAGCCTTCAAACTAGTAAGGGAGTCTCCTATACTGCGAATTCCAATGTGGTGTTTTTCACGACGAAGGCGAAGCTTTTGTGCAAAGGTTTCGGTTACAAAATTAACCTGAGAACATGAATCAAGCAACGCTCTACCGAGTTTGTATTCACCTGTGGCATCCTTTACCAAAACCATAGCTGTTGCCAACAAAATTTGATCATCTGCTGCGATCTCCATATGAGAGTATGAAGCAGCTTGATGAGCCGTTTGCCAGGAGGGTTGCGCTGGTTGGAGTACCGGTTCAGTAGTTGAAGATTGTCCTGCTGATGATTGGGGTGGCTGATGCGGCTGAGAGTGATGCAAAGATGAATGATGATTCCGATTACACTCTTTATTAATGACTTGCCTTCAGTAATAACATACTCTCGAGTACTTATGTATGCGGATGATGTTAAACTCTGTGTCCAGTACAAGGACATTTCATTTCATTCTCGCTTGCAATCCGATCTCAATAGCTTTCAGTCATGGTGTTGTGCAAACTTGTTACACCTTAATGCCTCGAAATGCAAAGTTATGACATTTCATCGTTCTAACCCTTTGTTAGCTCCCTACACCCTATTTGGGGGTTCTCTTGAGAGAATTACCCTGGTGGATGATCTGGGTGTTATGTTAGATCCCAAGTTAAAGTTTTCCGAACACATTTCTACCATGGTAAATAAGGCCATGGGCGTGCTTGGGTTTATAAAGAGGTGGTCTCTCTAACAAAGACTCTCTATACCTCGCTTGTTCGTCCGATCTTAGAATACGGCTCCTGTGTATGGTGCCCTTAGTACAAAGTACACCAGGACCGTATAGAATCAGTACAGAAAAACTTTTTACTCTTTGCTCTGCGGGGCCTTAACTGGGATGCGGGTGTAAGACTCCCATCTTACTCTAGTAGACTATTATTAGTAAACCTCCCATCCTTAGTTAACCGTAGAAAAATGCTTGGTGTGATATTTATGCACAACTTGATCAGGGGTGACATAGACAGCCCTGATCTGTTGAGCCGCATAAACTTCACGATTCCTATTAGACTGACTAGAAACTTTATACCGTTGTTCCTTCCACTTTGTAGATCGAATTCCTTGCATGAATAGGGTCTTATGCTCGGATTATAATTCCCTCTACCATATTATATCCTCCACTAATTCTCTTCCTCTTATTAAATTACTAATCCTTACACACCTTTCTAGTAATTAGTAATTGTAGTGGTATTTGTATTTTGTATTTTATTGCATGCTTAATTTCTTAATAAGTTTAGTGCTAATTTTCCTCGAAGGTTAGTCTAATATCTATCTTTCTTGCATGCTCGCGTTTGGTTCGGCTACGCACCGCGCGTCATGCGGCAGCGTCCCTCGGTCGGTTGGGCGGAAGGAAGGCTGCGTTTTGCCTGGGATCCGCGCGTAACAGCCTTCTGCTGGTGTCACACGGGCCACTTGACGGTGCAGTAATTGCATCGCCTCTTGATAGATGCAGTCATTGCATGTCAACGTCCAATATAACAAAAAAATGAATGCCTAAGAGGTATACTCTAAACTTGGTTAACGCTTCTATTACTGCCAAAATCTCTAATTCGTAACTGCTATATTTCCGCTGTGCATCAGTAGTCTTTTTGGACATATAATAGACCGGGTGTAGCTGGCGATTTCTGTAATAGAACTGCACCAAAACCATCAATTGATGAATCTGTGTGTACTTCTGTATCGTAAGTCTGATTATATATATTCAATACTGGGTTCTCCGTCAGCAGTTTTTTAAGATATTAACGGCATTCTCTTCATATACATCAAATTTAAATTTTGTCTTGTTCTTTGTCAACTCCGTTAAAGGTCTAGCAATGCCTGCATAATTCGGGATAAACTTTCTAAAATACCCAGTCAGTCCCAAGAAACTCTCTACTTGTTTGAGTGATTGTGGCATTTTAAACTTTGATACGGCATCTATTTTTTCTGTTGAAGGATAAATCTTACTGTTTTCAATTATATGACCAAGAAATTGAATACGGGTCTTCAGAAAGTGGCATTTTTATACCCGATACTCAAAATGAGTATTGGGGTATATTAGATTTGTGGTGAAAGTAGATGTGTGTAACGTCCAGAAGGAATCGTTTCCGACCCCATAAAGTATATATATTCTTGATCAGCATCAATAGCCGAGTCGATTGAGCCATGTCTGTCCGTCCGTCTGTCCGTCTGTCCGTCCCCTTCAGCGCCTAATGCTCAAAGACTATAAGAGCTAGAGCAACGATGTTTTGGATCCAGACTTCTGTGATATGTCACTGCTCCAAAAATATTTCAAGACTTTGCCCCGCCCACTTCCGCCCCCACAAAAGTCGAAAATCTGTGGCATCCACAATTTTGACGATACGAGAAAACTAAAAACGCAGAATCGTAGAAGATGACTATATCTTACAGAGTGCAAAATCTGAACCAGATCGTATAATTATTATAGCCAGAATCACGAAAACAATTTCACTCTTTCTCGCTCTGTCTCACTCTAACACACAGGTTTCATGGTCGGTTTTGCCAATTGCAAAATATGAGTTCAAGGATCTAAGAACCCATAAGAGCTAGAGCAACCAAATTTGATATCCACACTCCTGTGATATCGGACCTTGACCGTTTCGTGTCCAAATTTCTCCACACCCCCTTCCGCCCCCGCAAAGGACGAAAATCTGGGGCAACCACAAATCTCAGAGACTATTAAGGCTAGAGTAACCAAATTTGGTACACACACTCCTTTAAGATGTCACTATAAAACGTATATCTCAAAATTTCGCCCCACCCCCATCCGCCCCCACAAAGAACGAAAATCTGTGCCATCCACAATATTGCACATTCGAGAAAACTAAAAACGCAGAATCATAGAGAATGACCATATCTATCCGGTTGCTGAATTTGGATCAGATCAGGTCATTTTTATAGCCAAAAGGAACAAACCAATTTTCACTGGCTACGCAGCGCCCGACGTCACGCTCAGACTGATTTTTTGTCTCTCTCGCACACACTCTTTGTCGTGTCGCTTAATATTAGCGCCATCTGCCGGAGGAGAGCCATACTGACTTAGTATCGGGTATAACTGTAGAGTTGCGGTGTCCGCAGCAACTCACAACGTTCCCCCTCGTTTTATGTTCAATTCTAGGCCAAAATCTTTGCATGTTTCGATAACTTCCTTTAGATTCTTCATAGCTTCTTGTTCTGTCTGTGCTGGAATAATCACGTCATCAACGTAGGGTAAAGCAATACCTTTGCTGGACAGATGTCGAAATATCGCATTGACGTGCCGCTGAAAAACTCCTAGTGAATTTGAAAATCCAAACGGGACTCTCAAAAATTGATATTGGCCTCGCTGAGTTACAAACGACGTGTACTTCCGACTAGATTCAGAAACCGGCACATGAAAAAACGCATTCTTAAGATCAATCGTGCTGAATATCTTGGCCTCTTGCAATCAGTCTAGTTGATCTTCAATAAGCGGCAAAGGAAATCGGTCTTTGACAGTTACCTTATTGATCCTCCTGTAATCAACACAAACCCTTGCCGAACCGTCTCGCTTTTTAACAAGGACTATTGGACTTGTAAACTCCGATGTAGATTCTTCGATAATGTCATTTTTAAGCCACTCTTCAATCTGTTCATCGACGATACGCGTTTCCGTAAACGCCATTCTGCGCGGACGCGAAAATATAGGAGACTCATCTTTTAATACGATACACATCTCTACATTTGTTGTTTTAGATTTGTTTGGCACATAATTGTCTATAAGTTCGCGTACTTCTTTTTTGGCAGATTCACTTGCTGCTTCATTAATGTCAATCACGTCATTGTCAATTTCCGCACAAATTTTCATTATATTTAGTTCGTCCCCGCTCGACATATTGCGCACTTGAAGTCCGTTTCTATTAAAAACGATTTCCGCCAGTAAACACAGTTCTTCTCCAATAATTAGCTTCACGTCGATAAGTCTGGTTGGTACTACATAAAAATCTAACAAGAATTCACCATCGTCAATTACAACAGCGTGTTTAAAATGTCCAACTGGTTTTATCCTATCAGAGTCACAATCGTCAAATCCAATAAGAACAATTGTACAGCTTTCCAACTTCGGCTTGCCAAACTCGCGATAAAAGTCTTCCCGCATAACGTTGAACTTGCTGCCCGTATCAAAAAGCGCGATACACTTTTTATTTTCAAATGCGACTTCTTTGTGTGTGATATCGGGTTTTGGCTGCAATCTACGCGTATTTACTGACGTTGCACCAAACTTTTCAATTTTACAATCTTTAGAAATATGCCCGAATTGATTGCATTTGAAACACTTTCGACCTTTATCTTTATTTTGACAGTTACTCGATAAGTGACCTTTACCACCGCAATTATAACTTTTCACTTCTTTCTTATCATCTTTGTTCATGCTTTGACTTTTTTTGTCGGTTTCTTTTATATTGATTTCATTTCGCTTCGACTTCTCTTTTTCCATTTGATTTTCTTTTTCCATAATTGTTTTATAGCACTTTAATTTTTCTTTAAACTGATTTATATTTGTTGCGCCGTACAAAATTGTCTTATTCACACCTTTTCCATCTATGCCGTCAATCAAATATTGGATAAACGTGTCGTCTGCAATACTTCCTCGTGATGCAATGTCTTTCATTTTGTAGAAATATTCGAATACACACTCATTGTTGCCTCGTTTCGTTTGCGCGAGTTGCTCATGAATTTTCTTGCTGGTTACATTCGACTTAAATTCTGACAATAATGCCTGCTTGAGGGAATTCCATGAATTCAAACCTCTTTCACTCAATACAAACAATTTCGCGATTCCTTTTAGAGCTTTTTTGGCGAACAAAAACCTTTGGAAATCATTCCATTTCATTAGTGTCGCCTGTTCCTCGTATTCTGTTATCCACACTTCGACTGGAATAGTATTAGTGCCGTCGAAACTTTGAATGCTGTCGTCATATCTCTCTCCACTATTTGTTTGTATGTTGTAGCGTGTCTTCTTTGTTCTGTGTCTTCGTTTTTCCCTGCAATGTTTTCTATGTTGGCATGGTCTGCCGTCTCAAACGAATTGTTGCTATCCTTTTCTTTTTCATCATCATCCTCTTCATCCTCAGTTTCGTCGTTGCTTGTTTCATCATGCGCTAGCAGGGTCATCGAACGCAAATTGCAAAACACATGCAAGAAAAGGTCCTCACTAGTATAACTGATTCCCAACACATTGCATATAGCCACAAGATCACTATGTGTTATATTATTTACTGCGTATTCCTTCTTTGCTTTGTACCTCTCATCATTTTCGTCGTAGAGGAAGCCAGAAAATTCGCGTAATCTTTTTCGGTTGATTCTGTCTCCCTCGGCCTCGAACACGAATTTATGCAGTGCCGCTATGCACTCTTTCTTGCTCGAGCGTAGATTTTCACATATTAAATCGTTTAAATACGGCATTGTGGGGGAAAAAAATTTATATTTTCGTTTCTTCTTCAATAGTAACCACTTTTAATTCATTCCCGGAGGAGCGCCCAAAATGTGGGGTTTTTATTTACTTTAGGTTTAATAATTAATTTCTATTTAATGTTTGATAAATTTAGGATAAATGTATTCTTTATTCTGCGTAGTTTTATTCTTCTTCTCTGCGGCCGTCGTCGTTTTTGCGTCTTTTCGGTACCGCCGTCGTTTTATTTCTCTGCTTGTCTCTTCCTTGCTCGTCTTCTTCTTCCTGATGGCATAATCGTTGTTCGTCGTTCTTTTTAGTGATGGGATCATCGTTGCTCGTCGTCTAGGGATCTTATCTTCATTTGGTATTTTGTGTGGTACACCAACCCACATTCGGCCATTCTGATTAAGCATTCGACCCGAATGCGTCGTCGTCGTCGTCGTCATTGCCAATGGACCATGGCTTCATGTACTCCGCGCACGATGAGGTATTCTTTGGGCCATCGCAGTTTCCGACTTTCTGAACATCATACGCATTGTTATGTTTGACTCCAACAACTTGGTAGGGTCCCAAAAACTTTGCTTTTAATTTCAGGCCACTACCAAACTGTGTACGTTTGATGGCAACCAAGTCACCAATATTATATCGTCTTGCAGGTTTTCGTCGTAGATTATACGTCTTCTTATTTTCGTTCTGAAGCTTCACAATTTGAGCCTTTGCCTTTGTTTGTAGTGGAGCGGATCGAGGATCAATTATCCAACGGCGAGGTGTATGTTCCAATATAAACTCCAAGCAGCCGTCACAGAAAGGAAAGGCCGATGGGTTTCGTTGTGTGTATATATATGTATTGTTCACGTAGTTATTGGGTATTCGCGCGGAAACTGTCTATTGCTGGCCTGAACATCCTCCCCCCCCCTTGCAGGATTGCAAAGTATAATGGGGTGGCCTATGGCTGGGTGCACGCCCCCGACACGATCCATCCAAAAACGGTGCTCTGGGCCACCGGCAGGCCGTCCTCACGCGCAAGGAACCCGGGCTGGATCACCTTCGGGTAGACATCTGCTCCCAAGATGAGCGAGATTGTCGCCGGTCGATGGAATTGTTCATCGGCAAGCCTCAGGTCACCGAAACGCGCCCGCACGGAATCGCTCAGCTGTCGGATAGGCGTGCGGATGCGCACACGGGGCTCGACCTTGAGCATCGTCTCCAACTGGAAGTCGCCCATTTTGGCGCGGATCACCGCCGTACACACTTTCTCGTCCCCACACAAGTGGTGGGCAACTTGAAGGCGCTGGCCAAGGAGTCGTCAATACAGCTCACCGGCGTGCATGGGTAGATGAGCGCCGCCGTCTCGAAGTTTTTGGAACCCGTATCCAAGACCACCAGCGCCGTCGGGAGTATGATGAGGCTTCGATGTTGTAGAAGTGAGTCGACGGATGGTGCCGGGGGCCCTGCCACGGGGCGGCTCACGGGGAGACGCGGGCGGCGGTCGGCGTGGGCCGACGTGGATGGCGACGATGCAGCCGAGGCTGAGCGGGCTGGACGCCGAGGTCGGCGTTTGACGTGGGGCGCTGTAGATGGCGACGATGCTCCTGAGGCCGAGCGGACTGGACGACGAGACGAGGGTATGTGGAGTAGAGTGTGGTGGTTTTTGCCACACACCCGGCACAGCCCGCCACTGCGACAATCCTGGCCGGAGTGTTGGTGGGCCAGGCAGTTCCCGCAATATTTGTTAATGAGGACAGCTCGGAGTCTCTTCTCAGGGCTCAGGCGAAGGAAATGGTGACAGGTCCGTAGCGGATGAATTCCTCGGCAGACCCGGCAACGGTACGAGTTGATCCCTCGATCACGCCGGCTCTCCGTGGTGCGGCTGGCGCGGATCCGTGGGGCCATGTCTGGATGAGGATGGAACTAGGATGGAATAGAGAAGTCGAAGAAGTATTAGTACGTTATTGTTGGTTGGAACTACGGGGTTCTACTGGCAGGAGAACGACCTTGACAATCGGTCTTTTGAGGGTACCGCGGGCAGTAAGGATATCCACCACACGGACCCTGTCGTCGGCACCGGGATACACGGAAGTTATCCTTCCGAGCCGCCATTCGTTGGACGGCAGGTTATCCTCCTTGATGACTACCATATCGCCAACCTGCAGATTTGGCGTCGGCGTCTGCCACTTAGTCCGCTTGTGGAGCTCCTTGAGGTATTCCTCCTTCCACCTTTGACAGAACTGTTGGTTGAGGGCCTTCAAATGCTGCCACCGATTGATGATCGAATTAAGGTTCCCCTTTATTTCGGGCTCGGCCGTACTCATTAAGGGCCCCCCAATAAGGAAGTGCCCGGGAGTGAGGGCTAGCAGCTCCGTCGGATCATCGGACATCGGTGAGAGCGGCCTGGAATTGAGGCACGCTTCAATCTTCGCGAGCAGCGTAGAAAGCTCTTCAAACGTATACCTCCGAGTGGACGTGGCCTTGTAGAAGAGAGGTTTGAAACTCTTCACTCCGGCTTCCCATAGGCCTCCCATATGTGGAGCTCCTGGTGGGATGAAGCGCCACGAAACCCGCTGATGGCTATACGCATCAGTCACCGAGTCCTTAAACGCGTCAAGGAAGTCACTGGAAAGCAGGGTTGCTGCACCAACGAAAGTTTTTCCATTATCTGAATGGATACGCTGTGGACATCCGCGCCTTGCGACGAAACGAGCGAAGGCGGCGAGAAATTTTTCGGTGGTGAGGTCTGACGTGGGTTCTAAATGTATCGCCTTTGTGGAAAAACACACGAATACGCACACATACCCCTTCGTGATCAGACATGCTCTCCCTGTATAGTTCCGTATTTCGAAAGGACCCGCGTAATCAATCCCTGTATGCGTAAACGGTCTGGAAAAGGACGACCGCTCGGTTGGGAGATCTCCCATCATTTGGGTTTGCAACCTTCTTTTGTGAATAACGCAGACCTTGCAGGAGTTCACAACCCCCTTCATAAGCCTTTGAACCTTTGGAATCCAATACTTTGATCGAATGAGGCGCACCATCAATTGGCTGCCGCCATGAAGAGTTATCCGGTGTGTAAATTGCGCGAGAAGGCGAGACAATCGACAATTATATAGGAGAATGATTGGATGTCGTTCGTCGTATCTTAGCACTTCAGAGCCTGCGACACGGCCGCATGCTCTGATCAACCCATGGCGGTCTAGGAAAGGGTTCATGTTCAGGATAGAACTTGACCTTGGCGTTGGCCGCTTACCGCTTAGGCAGCGATACTCCTCGGGGTATTCTCTACGCTGCGTCTCTAGGATAAGAGTTTTTTCAGCTTCGGTAATTTCGCCGCTCGTAAGATGGCCCTTTTGCGCGGTGGCTAACTTCCGGCAGCGCTTGGTGAAGCGCAGGATATATGCACGGACTCGTAGAGCTCTCTCCAGATTGGAGAATCGTTCGAGGAAGTCTTCGGCTGGGTTGAGTGCGAAATGGGCTTTTACAGTTCGCTGCTCTAAGGTCATAACGGGGGAGTTATTAACTGGTGCCGGCCATTGATCTCGGCCCTTCTGCAGCCAAGTTGGTCCGTGCCACCAGAGTTGGTTATCCACCAACTCCTGTAACGGCACGCCTCTGCTGGCTAAGTCCGCGGGGTTCTGTTCGGATGGAACGTGACACCACTTCTCAATATCGGTCGCTTGAGATATCCTAGTCACTCGGTTGGCCACGAACGTGGTCCAGTGACACGCGGGCTTTGCCAGCCAGGCGAGGACTATGGTGGAATCGGTCCAGCAATAGCAGCTCGTACTTGCTGTTGGCATATTCAGCAGGATAGCCGCCGCCATTTCGGACAAAAGCACTGCCCCGCAAAGCTCTAACCGGGGGAGCGACACGGTTTTCACGGGTGCGACTCGCGTTTTCGCTGTGAGAAGCTGCACCTCGACCAAACGGTCAACCTCAATGCGGACGTAGATGGCGGCACCGTAAGCCCTCTCGGATGCATCGCAGAACCCATGATGTTCGACTTTTACCGCTGGCCGGGAGCCGACCCATCTTGGAATATGGATTTGGTCGAGAGCGGAGTAGCTCCGCAGGAAACTTTGCCAGCGCTGGCGCATCTCGCTTGGAAGCTCATCGTCCCATCCCAGGTCCTGCAACCAGATTTCTTGCATGAAGATCTTGGACCGAACAATGAATGGGGCCAACCACCCCGCGGGGTCGAACAGCCTTGCGATCTGGGACAGAACTGCTCGCTTGGTGTATGACGACTCAGGCGCTAACTCGGGAGGGACAAAAAAAAACTCGTCTGAAGTCGCTTTCCAGCGAATCCCGAGAGTCTTAGCCGTGCTCTCTTCCTCCATCTCCAGAAAATCTGTGTGGAGACGATGAGCACTCGGAATTCCTGCCAGAATAGCTTTGTGGTTTGAAGTCCACTTCCGCAGCGGAAAACCTGCAGAGCTAAGTGCGGCCTGCAACTCGCGGATCGTTAGTCGAGCCTCATCGGTAGAATCCGCTCCGGCTAGGACATCGTCGACATACATGAATGATCGGATAATGCGACTTGCTTTCGGAAATCTGGACTGGACGTCGCTTGCTAGCTGTTGCAACACTCGGATGGCAAGAAAAGGAGCGCAATTGACTCCGAAGGTTACGGTCTTAAGTTCATAGTCGCGGGCGAGTCCCTCCTTGTTTCGAAATAATATTCGCTGGAAAGGGGTGTGTTTCGGGTCAACCCAAATTTGGCGATACATCTTGGTGATGTCCGCGCTGAAAACGTACCGGAAATAACGCCACTTCAGGATCTGGAGGGTCAAGTCAGATTGGAGGACCGGGCCGGCGTGCAGAAGATCATTCAAACTCACACCGTTGGTCGACGGGCTGGATGCGTTAAATACCACGCGGACCTTCGTGGTAGTGCTCTCAGGCTTGAAGACAGCGTGGTGCGGAAGGTAGTAGGTTGAGGACCCATGAGTCGGAGGAACTTCTGTCATATGTTCAAGCTCTAGGTATTCTTGGATTACGGTGTCGTACTGCTCTTGTAGGGGACCGTTTCTTTTCAAGAGATTTTCGTTTCTTAGGAACTGGGCCAGCGCGGCTGCCCTTGAATACCCCAGATCTGATCCGAGATGATCTGGGTTGCAACACGGTAACGTGACGACGTATTTCCCGCTTGGCGTTCTTGACGTAGTTCGGAGGAAATTGCTTTCGCAGTACGAATCCGACTCGCTTTCTATTTTAGTAGGAATGTCCTCCACCTCCCAAAACTTTGTGAGGAGTTTGTCCAACGGAGTCTCTAGCTCGGTGGAAATTTGCGTGGAGAAGGATGCGACCCGGCCTTGTACCGTGTTTGGCACTGGGCCTGTAAGAACCCACCCGAAAATGGTTTCCTGTTCGAGGAGAGATCCACAGATGTTCGTCTGTGAGCCGCTCAAGAGGATGGATGGAAGGATGTCGGCACCAATCAGGACATCTATTTGTGAGCTTTCGTAAAATGTCGGGTCTGCCCATGGCAGGTTCGGCAAGTCTCGCAACGAGTGTTGCGGGATCGGATGGGAGGGAAGGCTGCCTGATAGTTCCGGCAGGACATAGGCTGTGGCGTCCAATAGTAAGCCCGGCTTAGTCGGGGAACGGATGGAAAAATGGAAGAGTTTCTTGGACTGAGCGGATATTGTCTGATTGAGGCCCGAGACCTGTGCCTGGGCGAGTCGGAATGGCAACTTAATGATCTGGAAGAGACGTTCCGTAATGAACGTCGCCTCGGAGCCCGGGTCGATTAGAGCGCGGGCGCGAAAATTTGTCCCCAAGTGGCAAATATTAATAATAGCCGTGCCTAGGAGTACCGCCCTCTTGCCGGAGGCGAAATAGTTCTGAACGCTAGGCTGAGCTTCGGCAGGAGTCGGAAGTGGTACGGAATTGGGCACGGATTGGCTGGAAACTGGAGTGCCACGGTGCAGCAGCGTATGATGCCGGTCTCCACACGTGTTTCAGTTGTGGGCGCTTTGGCATTCACGAATCTGGTGACCTCTTGCGAAACAGTTTAATCAAAGCATCTTTTGCTTAATATAGCTGGAGCGAGCATCATGTCTCATCTGAAGGAATTGAGGGCATACCCGGATCGGATGGTTCTCTTTGGAGCAAAGATCACACGCTCTCCGCTTCGGATCCACAGTTGTTCCGAAAGAGTGAACCCGCCTTGCAACAGGGCTCTCTTGGGAACGGAAAGGGTTGGGATGCCCTTTGACCTCTCTGACATGGGTAGACTCGCCCTGGAGTGGGCCTGAGTCTCCATGCCTGGATGGCCGTCCTCGGTCACCTCGAGAGACAGGTACCGCTCCGCCAGGAACTTGTCCATAGCGTGCCAGGTGGGAATTTCGGACTTGTTTGTCACGGACTGCTCCCAAAGCTCCAAAGTCGTTTTCGGCAACTTCGCGGATATGAGGTACACTAACACTCCGTCAGCGAAAATGCTGTCTGTGGAGACCTCGGAGTTGTTGAGTGTCGTAAGGCACTTGTGGACGGCCCTCTGAAGCTCTTTTAGCGCTGCAGCTGACTCGGTGCGGATTTGGGGCAGACTGAAAAGGATCTTCAGCTGGGCTTTGAGTATCAGCCTCTTGTTTTGGAAACGCTCACGGAGGGCGCTCCATGCGGACGCGAACCCTTCGTTCGTGAGTGGAGCCTGTGCCACTATGTCGTGGGCCTCACCGCTTGTTTTTTTGTTGAGGTGGAACAGTTTTTCTACTGGAGCCAACCTCGGGTTCTCTATATATATGGCGGTGAACAGGTCTCGGAACGTGGGCCACTGCTGATAGTCCCCACTGAAAACTTCAGTGTCACATGGAGGAAGACGGCAACCGCCGGACGTCGGCACTTGAACGGCCAGTTGAGGCGTGTGAGGGACAGTCGGGGGTTCGAGCTGATCGTTCAGTTCGGCAAGGCATTGCGCGTAGACCGCGTAGCAGTCATCGTACATCCCCTGGACGTCAGCTACCCCCTCTGGATCTACTTCCGTTATCGCCTCCACACAGGCCTCGAACTCCGCGTCCACCTTCGCCCACAGGCTTCGGAGTTGATCTCGCTGGACTTGGGAGAGCGAGCGGGTTGGTGTGCTAGCATCTGGAGCGCTGAGCTTCTGGTCGAAGCGTGTCAGTCTGCTTGCAGCCAAGGCAAACTTAGACCGTGCGGAACTGGCGGCCGATTGGGCCATAGTGCTCGGAACCATGCGAGGGACGACCGAGGGGAGCAACAAGGCCTCAAAGGCATGTGGTGCGTGAGCCCTGGACGTGGTCGGACCTCGCTCAGTTGGGCCGGACGGGAAGATGTGGGCGTAGCGATTGAGCCGTTGGATCTGGGTGGATGGGTTAAACTCAGCGAACTCACCCGCTTAAACTTCTTGCGAGATTTCTTCTCACCAGTGGGCATGGTTGGCTGATGGATTTGCGATAACGCGTATCAGAGTCGCAAAGCAGGTGAGCGGAAATGGAGAAGTGGAAGTTTTGAACGACGAACCGTGGATATGTGGCCTTGGCGGAATTTATCGCGAGTATTTATATAGTAGAAGTCGGGCACCGTGGCCGGAATATAAATATAAAATACTACGATCAAATACAAAAAAAAAATGTCCAACCAAGAGCGACTAATGGATGAGCAATGATATTGATGCACAAGGTCCCCCTATATAGAGTCGGTTGCAAACCGAATGTTCAAAACAATATACCCTTGAAAAACAGGGTAGCGCGTCACTTGGCGTTCCGTTACGGTCAAGCGCGGCACCGAAAAATATTCTCCCACCAACAAAAACGCAAGCAAACGGTGGAGAAGCGAAAGCGAAAGGAAAAATGAACAGAATGCGTCGCTGCTGTTGCTTGTATGTGTGTGCGTGTATGGGTGTAAGTGCTAGGTACCGTGGCTTGGATTAACGACCCCCCCTTTTGACGAGATTGAAACAACGGGTAAAAAAAAAACGGAGTAACCGTTTTATATACAATACAATACAATATATGTATGTATATACAGATGTGCAAGAGTTGTTAGTTGAAAATGCGTGCGCATATGTAAGATGATATGTATGGAGTCGTGTTTTATTTTTATTGGCAATATAATGAGTTAAATAAAGATTGGTTGTGATTTGTGATTTGTTATTCTATATTCTTTAAAACAAACGAAAGAACTATAACCCGTTGAGCATGCACGGAATGAACAACAAATTAATTGCAAGAATATGTCTTTTTGTTTGTTGCCAGCCGCTTGGATTGCGTTGCTTACACATACATATGTACATATGTATGTATGTTGGTGTGCATGTGCAGTTGTCAGCAGCGAAAGCTCAGCTGGTAGCTGGGAGCGGTAGGAATATGATTTACAGACAGCTATATATTAATGTGGGCACTGGATCGGAGGAGGAACGCAGGAGCTAGCTCGGATCAAATTAAACCTTTGGAGAAATAGGAGGCCACAACCGTTGGCAGAACGAAGTATGGTTTAATTTGGAGCTAGAGCGAGAAAGGCATATATGTACATATGCCGCGGGCACTCGGACTGGGATGGGAAACTCGCACAAAATCACTGCACTGGTGTTGGGCACAATCGAAGGGTTGTACTTATCTTACACTTGGAGCGATCCGCCGATGCTGGCTGGGGTGAGCTTCTCCTTATGGGGAAGGCGAAGATCCGGCTCGAAGGACCAATGTTTGTAGTGGAGCGGATCGAGGATCAATTATCCAACGGCGAGGTGTATGTTCCAGTATAAACTCCTAGCAGCCGTCCCAGAAAGGAAAGGCCGATGGGTTTCGTTGTGTGTATATATATATATTGTTCACGTAGTTATTGGGTATTCGCGCGGTATGTCGACAGGTTGAAGCGGGGGTGAAAACGTAACTGACTCTCTATGCCTTATGCTCTATGCTTTATGCTGCCTTTGTGCTGCGGTGAGCGCCGTGTGGATCGTGGATTGTGAATCCGAGCGCCCCTCCGAGCGCGCGACCGCGAGCCGGGACCGAGGCGCGCGGAGCCGGCACAGTGCGCGGAAACTGTCTATTGCTGGCCTGAACAGCCTTTGCTCTTAGGTCGCTGCGTTCGTCGTTACATATAGTTGCTGCTTCTTTGTTGATCAATTGCCGTATTTGGAGGTCTTCTTTTGTCCGCATCTTGACTCCAACTAGCATTTCAAAGGGTGTCGTATCAATGCTTCTCGTAAATGTTGAATTTACAGCTTGTTGAACTTTGCTGACATGCCTGTACCATTTCGTGGGGTCGTCGATACTCAGTTTTGAGAGCACTGAAATTATGATTGCATTAAGTCTCTCAACTTGACCATTTACTCTCGGTAGTCCTGTCGTCGTCTTCACCAGCTTAATCCCTTCGTCGTCACAATACTTAACAAAGTCTTGCGAGGTGAAAGCGGAGCCCTTATCCGAGATTATAAACGCTGGATTACCAAATGTAATGCTTTGACTGATAAGCTTCGCAATAACCTCATTTGCGGTAGTCGATTTCGTGGGATACAGCCAGCAATACTTCGTGAATGAGTCTATAACTGCAAAGATATATTTGTAGTCCTTGTGCGTCGAATCCAGAGGTCCCAAAAAGTCAATATGATAAGTGTATAATGGAACGTCTTCTTTCTGGAGTGGGTGTAGTAGCCCTTCCTGCTTGCCTCTCTTTCGGTTCATCAAAATACATGGAATACAGCACTCAATATATTTCTTGATCTTCTCTTCGACATTTTGTATGTAGAATTCTCTACAAATCAAATCCTTCGTCTTCTTTGCTGCAAAATGACCTCTATCATGTGCACGGCTGATAATTTGTTTCTGCATGTCATTGGGTACCACCATAAGTTCCTCGTACTGTACAAGTCTATATAGCATACCAGATTTCAGGAAATAATCGTCGTAAGTCTTCTGTTCGTCGTTCAGAATTTGTTTAATAGCCTTAATCTTTTCATCTTTCGACTGTGCATCTTTTAAAGCGATGCTTATGCTGTCTTCAGTTATCATCATGATTGGGTAGCGGCTGAGAGCATCGACATGCTTCATTCTAGTTCCTGACCGATGTTCCACAGCATAATCGTACTCCTGCGGGAAAAAAATCCATCGCGCCACCCTAGTGCATAAGTTTTGTTTCTCCAGCGTCTTTGCAAAAGCATTGCAGTCTGTTATCAGTTTATCCCTACTTTCGAGGTGTCGCTAGACATAGGACCAACTGTATTGGATCGGTCGAGTAGACTACCTGAACGTGTCCGCTGCTTTCGTAAAGCCGAGTTTGCGAAGCTTAATAACCTAATTAGGGATTTTGATTGGTCCGCTTTGTACTTGTGCACTGATGTCACAAAAGCCACAAACATTTTTTACAATGCTCTTGGCACATTTTTTGATTCTTGTGTCCCGCTTTCTTGTCCGATTAGATCTGGAAAACCCCCTTGGTTTACCAAAGAGTTATCCAGTCTAAAAAACTTAAAATCAAGACTTTATAACAAATTTCAAGAAGTGGGTTCTCCTACTTCTCATTCTCGTTATGTAATAGCTCGGTCAAACTTTTCAGTTCTTAATGCTCAATGCTATAAGAACTACCTATCTCGTTGCAGGATACATTTTTCTCAGGACCCTAAACAGTTTTACTGCTTCGTAAACAGTAAGCGTAGAACGTCCGCACACCCATCCTCGCTATCATTTTGTAATACGTTCTCAAATAATGATCAGGCAATTGCCGATCTTTTTGCCCAGTTTTTCCAAACCACCTATTCTGAGGAACGCTACTCTGGTCAACCGTACCCATACGGATTACCGAGGTCGAACGGCATTTTCAGTCCCTTGTTAAATTAATTTTCCTTACTTCATGATTTTCGACTAGTTAAGCTGGTGTTTTACCGGCTCCAGACGGGATTCCAGGTTGTGCACTCAGGTGCTGCGCCGAGGCACGGTGTGGACCCTTGCTTAAACTATTCACCCTGTCCATTGATTCCTCTTGCTTCCCCCCAATCTGGAAGGAATCGTTTATAATTCCTCTCCATAAAAAAGGTAGCAAGTCTGATGCAAAAAATTATAGAGGTATAGCAAAGTTATCCGCTATTCCCAAATTGTTTGAGAAGGTTTTAACTCCGCACTTGCAACATCTCTGCAAGTCACTTATATCTCCAACTCAGCATGGATTTATAAGGCGGCGATCAACCACCACGAACTTGTTAGAGTTTACCTCTTTCATTATTAAAGGCTTTCAAGGTAACTTACAGACGGATGTTATTTACACCGACTTTAGTAAAGCATTCGACTCTGTAAACCATTCCCTTTTAGCACATAAACTTGACCTTTTAGGGTTTCCGCCCAACCTCCTGAGATGGATTTCTAGCTATCTTTGTTCTAGGTCTCAAAGAGTCCTCTTCAAAAACTCCCTCTCTTTAGCAGTAAAGGTTTCTTCGGGAGTACCACAGGGCAGCCATCTAGGCCCCTTACTCTTCACACTCTTTATTAATCACTTGCCTTCAGTAATAACATACTCTCGAGTACTTATGTATGCGGATGATGTTAAACTCTGTGTCCAGTACAAGGACATTTCATTTCATTCTCGCTTGCAATCCGATCTCAATAGCTTTCAGTCATGGTGTTGTGCAAACTTGTTACACCTTAATGCCTCGAAATGCAAAGTTATGACATTTCATCGTTCTAACCCTTTGTTGGCTCCCTACACCCTATTTGGGGGTTCTCTTGAGAGAATTACCTTGGTGGATGATCTGGGTGTTATGTTAGATCCCAAGTTAAAGTTTTCCGAACACATTTCTACCATGGTAAATAAGGCCATGGGCGTGCTTGGGTTTATAAAGAGGTGGTCAAAGGAATTTGACGACCCCTATATAACAAAGACTCTCTATACCTCGCTTGTTCGTCCGATCTTAGAATACGGCTCCTCTGTATGGTGCCCTCAGTACAAAGTACACCAGGACCGTATAGAATCAGTACAGAAAAACTTTTTACTCTTTGCTCTGCGGGGCCTTAACTGGGATGCGGGTGTAAGACTCCCATCTTACTCTAGTAGACTATTATTAGTAAACCTCCCATCCTTAGTTAACCGTAGAAAAATGCTTGGTGTGATATTTATGCACAACTTGATCAGGGGTGACATAGACAGCCCTGATCTGTTGAGCCGCATAAACTTCACGATTCCTATTAGACTGACTAGAAACTTTATACCGTTGTTCCTTCCACTTTGTAGATCGAATTATTCCTTGCATGAACCGTTTAGGGTCTTATGCTCGGATTATAATTCCCTCTACCATATTATATCCTCCACTAATTCTCTTCCTCTTATTAAATTACTAATCCTTACACACCTTTCTAGTAATTAGTAATTGTAGTGGTATTTGTATTTTGTATTTTATTGCATGCTTAATTTCTTAATAAGTTTAGTGCTAATTTTCCTCGAAGGTTAGTCTAATATCTATCTTTCTTGCATGCTCGCGTTTGGTTCGGCTACGCACCGCGCGTCATGCGGCAGCGCCCCTCGGTCGGTTGGGCGGGAGGAGGGCTGCGTTTTGCCTGGGATCCACGCGTAACAGCCTTCTGCTGGTGTCACACGGGCCACTTGACGGTGCAGTAATTGCATCGCCTCTTGATAGATGCAGTCATTGCATGTCAACGTCCAATATAACCAAAAAATGAATGCCTAAGAGGTATACTCTAAACTTGGTTAACGCTTCTATTACTGCCAAAATCTCTAATTCGTAACTGCTATATTTCCGCTGTGCATCAGTAGTCTTTTTGGACATATAATAGACCGGGTGTAGCTGGCGATTTCTGTAATAGAACTGCACCAAAACCATCAATTGTGTGTACTTCTGTATCGTAAGTCTGATTATATATATTCAATACTGGGTTCTCCGTCAGCAGTTTTTTAAGATATTAACGGCATTCTCTTCATATACATCAAATTTAAATTTTGTCTTGTTCTTTGTCAACTCCGTTAAAGGTCTAGCAATGCCTGCATAATTCGGGATAAACTTTCTAAAATACCCAGTCAGTCCCAAGAAACTCTCTACTTGTTTGAGTGATTGTGGCATTTTAAACTTTGATACGGCATCTATTTTTTCTGTTGAAGGATAAATCTTACTGTTTTCAATTATATGACCAAGAAATTGAATACGGGTCTTCAGAAAGTGGCATTTTTATACCCGATACTCAAAATGAGTATTGGGGTATATTAGATTTGTGGTGAAAGTAGATGTGTGTAACGTCCAGAAGGAATCGTTTCCGACCCCATAAAGTATATATATTCTTGATCAGCATCAATAGCCGAGTCGATTGAGCCATTTCTGTCTGTCCGTCTGTCCGTCCGTCCGTCTGTCCGTCCCCTTCAGCGCCTAATGCGTATATCTAACGTATATCTCAAAATTTCGCCCCACCCCCATCCGCCCCCACAAAGGACGAAAATCTGTGCCATCCACAATATTGCACATTCGAGAAAACTAAAAACGCAGAATCATAGAGAATGACCATATCTATCCGGTTGCTGAATTTGGATCAGATCAGGTCATTTTTATAGCCAAAAGGAACAAACCAATTTTCACTGGCTACGCAGCGCCCGACGTCACGCTCAGACTGATTTTTTGTCTCTCTCGCACACACTCTTTGTCGTGTCGCTTAATATTAGCGCCATCTGCCGGAGGAGAGCCATACTGACTTAGTATCGGGTATAACTGTAGAGTTGCGGTGTCCGCAGCAACTCACAACGTTCCCCCTCGTTATACCCGATACTCAAAATGAGTATTGGGGTATATTAGATTTGTGGTAAAAGTGGATGTGTGTAACGTCCAGAAGGAATCGTTTCCGACCCCATAAAGTATATATATTCTTGATCAGCATCAATAGCCGAGTCGATTGAGCCATGTCTGTCTGTCCGTCTGTCCGTCCGTCCGTCTGTCCGTCTGTCCGTCCCCTTCAGCGCCTAATGCTCAAAGACTATAAGAGCTAGAGCAACGATGTTTTGGATCCAGACTTCTGTGATATGTCACTGCTCCAAAAATATTTCAAAACTTTGCCCCGCCCACTTCCGCCCCCACAAAGGGCGAAAATCTGTGGCATCCACAATTTCGACGATACGAGAAAACTAAAAACGCAGAATCGTAGAAGTTTACTATATCTTCTAGAGTGCAAAATCTGAACCAGATCGTATAATTATTACAGCCAGAATCACGAAAACAATATCACTCTTTCTCGCTCTGTCTCACTCTAACACACAGGTTTCATGGTCGGTTTTGCCAATTGCAAAATATGAGTTCAAGGATCTCAGAACCTATAAAAGCCAGAGCAACCAAATTTGGTATCCACACTCCTGTGATATCGGACCTTGACCGTTTCCTGTCCAAATTTCGCCACACCCCCTTCCGCCCCCGCAAAGGACGAAAATCTGAGGCAACCACAAATCTCAGAGACTATTAAGGCTAGAGTAACCAAATTTGGTACACACACTCCTTTAAGATGTCACTATAAAACGTATATCTCAAAATTTCGTCCCACCCCCTTCCGCCCCCACAAAGGACGAAAATCTGTTGCATCCACAATATTGCAAATTTGAGAAAACTAAAAACGCAGAATCATAGATAATGACCATATCTATCAGATTGGTGAATCTGGATCAGATCAGATCATTTTTATAGCCAAAAGGAACAAATCAATTTGCAGTGGCTACGCAGCGCGTAGCTCAGACTGATTTTCTGTCTCTCTCGCACGCACTCTTTGTCGTGTCGTTTAATATTAGCGGCGTCTGCCAGAGGAGAGCCATACTGACTTAGTATCGGGTATAACCGTAGAGTTGCGGTGTCCGCAGCAACTCACAACGTTCCCCCTCGTTTCATGTTCAATTCTAGGCCAAAATCTTTGAATGTTTCGATAACTTCCTTTAGATTCTTCATAGCTTCTTGTTCTGTCTGTGCTGGAATAATCACGTCATCAACGTAGGGTAAAGCAATACCTTTGCTGGACAGATGTCGAAATATCGCATTGACGTGCCGCTGAAAAACTCCTAGTGAATTTGAAAATCCAAACGGGACTCTCAAAAATTGATATTGGCCTCGCTGAGTTACAAACGACGTGTACTTCCGACTAGATTCAGAAACCGGCACATGAAAAAACGCATTCTTAAGATCAATCGTGCTGAATATCTTGGCCTCTTGCAATCAGTCTAGTTGATCTTCAATAAGCGGCAAAGGAAATCGGTCTTTGACAGTTACCTTATTGATCCTCCTGTAATCAACACAAACCCTTGCCGAACCGTCTCGCTTTTTAACAAGGACTATTGGACTTGTAAACTCCGATGTAGATTCTTCGATAATGTCATTTTTAAGCCACTCTTCAATCTGTTCATCGACGATACGCGTTTCCGTAAACGCCATTCTGCGCGGACGCGAAAATATAGGAGACTCATCTTTTAATACGATACACATCTCTACATTTGTTGCTTTTGATTTGTTTGGCACATAATTGTCTATAAGTTCGCGTACTTCTTTTTTGGCGGATTCACTTGCTGCTTCATTAATGTCAATCACGTCATTGTCAATTTCCGCACAAATTTTCATTATATTTAGTTCGTCCCCGCTCGACATATTGCGCACTTGAAGTCCGTTTCTATTAAAAACGATTTCCGCCAGTAAACACAGTTCTTCTCCAATAATTAGCTTCACGTCGATAAGTCTGGTTGGTACTACATAAAAATCTAACAAGAATTCACTATCGTCAATTAGAACAGCGTGTTTAAAATGTCCAACTGGTTTTATCCTATCAGAGTCACAATCGTCAAATCCAATAAGAACAGTTGTACAGTTTTCCAACTTCGGCTTGCCAATCTCGCGATAAAAGTCTTCCCGCATAACGTTGAACTTGCTGCCCGTATCAAAAAGCGCGATACACTTTTTATTTTCAAATGCGACTTCTTTGTGTGTGATATCGGGTTTTGGCTGCAATCTACGCGTATTTACTGACGTTGCACCAAACTTTTCAATTTTACAATCTTTAGAAATATGCCCGAATTGATTGCATTTGAAACACTTTCGACCTTTATCTTTATTTTGACAGTTACTCGATAAGTGACCTTTACCACCGCAATTATAACTTTTCACTTCTTTCTTATCATCTTTGTTCATGCTTTGACTTTTTTTGTCGGTTTCTTTTATATTGATTTCATTTCGCTTCGACTTCTCTTTTTCCATTTGATTTTCTTTTTCCATAATTGTTTTATAGCACTTTAATTTTTCTTTAAACTGATTTATATTTGTTGCGCCGTACAAAATTGTCTTATTCACACCTTTTCCATCTATGTCGTCAATCAAATATTGGATAAACGTGTCGTCTGCAATACTTCCTCGTGATGAAATGTCTTTCATTTTGTAGAAATATTCGAATACACACTCATTGTTGCCTCGTTTCGTTTGCGCGAGTTGCTCATGAATTTGCTTGCTGGTTACATTCGACTTAAATTCTGACAATAATGCCTGCTTGAGGGAATTCCATGAATTCAAACCTCTTTCACTCAATACAAACAATTTCGCGATTCCTTTTAGAGCTTTTTTGGCGAACAAAAACCTTTGGAAATCATTCCATTTCATTAGCGTCGCCTGTTCCTCGTATTCTGTTATCCACACTTCGACTGGAATAGTATTAGTGCCGTCGAAACTTTGAATGCTGTCGTCATATCTCTCTCCACTATTTGTTTGTATGTTGTAGCGTGTCTTCTTTGTTCTGTGTCTTCGTTTTTCCCTGCAATGTTTTCTATGTTGGCATGGTCTGCCGTCTCAAACGAATTGTTGCTATCCTTTTCTTTTTCATCATCATCCTCTTCATCCTCAGTTTCGTCGTTGCTTGTTTCATCATGCGCTAGCAGGGTCATCGAACGCAAATTGCAAAACACATGCAAGAAAAGGTCCTCACTAGTATAACTGATTCCCAACACATTGCATATAGCCACAAGATCACTATGTGTTATATTATTTACTGCGTATTCCTTCTTTGCTTTGTACCTCTCATCATTTTCGTCGTAGAGAAAGCCAGAAAATTCGCGTAATCTTTTTCGGTTGATTCTGTCTCCCTCGGCCTCGAACACGAATTTATGCAGTGCCGCTATGCACTCTTTCTTGCTCGAGCGTAGATTTTCACATATTAAATCATTTAAATACGGCATTGTGGGGGAAAAAAATGTATATTTTCGTTTCTTCTTCAATAGTAACCACTTTTAATTCATTCCCGGAGGAGCGCCCAAGATGTGGGGTTTTTATTTACTTTAGGTTTAATAATTAATTTGTATTTAATGTTTGATAAGTTTAGGATAAATGTATTCTTTATTCTGCGTCGTTTTATTCTTCTTCTCTGCGGCCGTCGTCGTTTTTGCGTCTTTTCAACCGCCGTCGTTTTATTTCTCTGCTTGTCTCTTCCTTGCTCGTCGTCTTCTTCGTGATGGCATAATCGTTGTTCGTCGTTCTTTTTAGTGATGGGATCATCGTTGCTCGTCATCTAGGGATCTTATCTTCATTTGGTATTTTGTGTGGTACACCAACCCACATATATATAACCATAGCGTGAACAATGTTCTCAGGTTTGCCGATGGACTCCAGCGAGCTTAATATAGCGGATGACTTATCCACTAGGCTGTGAAGCTGCTGACTGTTTGACCTTTCCACAGGTTGTAGTGCAAACAATGCCCCAATAGCTTCTAAAAATATAAGAGTAGGATTATCAAAACGGCTTTTGAGTTTTGCTAGGGCCTTCGGATAGTTTTCGCTTGTAACCTGGAATGCCTAAATTGTATCTAATGCCGGCCCCGTGAGGCAGGTCAGCAAATAATTAAACTTTTCTATATTAGACAATCAAGACGCACAACAATTTGCTCGAACGAGTGAATGAAATTCTTATAGTTTGCATATGTTCCGTCGAAAGTGGGTAGCGACAACCTTGGTAACGATGACTTCACTGGCGGTGGGTGGCAGTCCGGCGCAACAATGCTGGCGTTCAGATCTCCTCCCATTTTTTCCTTTATGGCTAGCTTGATTGCTATGTATGTATCCTCCAAATCTGCCCGTCCTTCATCATTCGGACTAAGGTCTTCAATATTAGCTTGGACATTTAAAACATTCTTGAAATACGTTTCTAAGATGTTCAACCGATAGCGAAGCTCATCATTGCATATCGGGGTTTCCGATTTAGCATCTACCACAGATTTGATCCGAGTTATATTTCGTTTTATATTGCTCCGTTGGCGTTTTAAGTCTTCGAGCGTCGTCATTTTGTTGTGTAGTGTAATAAATAACGCTGACACAGAACTAGAGCTTCCAAAAATAACAACAACAAAAAACGCAGCAAGCAGCAGCAGCTAGAGCACAAATCCAACGGTGAAAGCAAAAGCAAAAGTTCCAGCAGCGGCAACGAAAGCAAAACGAAAGTGAAGCAGTGGAATTCCAATAGAAAGAATGCGTTGATCGATGGACCAAAGCAGGTAGCTGCAAAGCGAACGAACCGAGAATGCAAGCGCCGTTGAATGCGTTGTGGGTGACAATCGAATGATAAAATTAAGCGAGAACGGCGAGATCAAGGCGAAGACAACGATCCCGCGATCTAGACGAACAATTCTGATACGGTTTTTGGAACTTTCGATTGCAGCTGCGAGACGAGCGAATGTTGTAATTGTTGCCTTTGTAGATTGCGATTAGTTTAATTGTTCACAGAAGAATTAACATAACACACATGCCCCACGTTGGGCACCAAAATGTTTGTACACGGAGTGTTTTCCGCATTAATGTTAATTCACGGATGGGGGTGTGTTAGTCTATCAAAGTCTATACAAGAAAGGGAAAAGTCGATCGAATAACTATTTATTACAAATCTTACTGCTTGAGTACTGGGCATAAGAGAGAGAATACAGTGGTAAATTTAGTACAATTATGGTGAGAGTAAATACAAAAAGTGAGCGTAGGCTCTCTATTTTACGAGGGTCATTTGAATACTTGTTCCTTAAAGGATTTTGACCGAACATCCCGGCCCCGTTGAAAGGACTGCTTTCAAACCACCGGAAGAATTGCCAACTTGTGTATTGGCCTGCAACATGTTCCATTTGCAGTGCGGAGGTGCACCACTCGTACAAGTCCATCCTTCCCAAGCACAGTAGACTGCACTCGGCCTAGTTTCCAGCGTAGCGGTGGCAGGTTGTCCTCATGGATGATGACCAACGTGCCCTCGGTGAGGTTCGTTGAGGGTGCTGTCCACTTCGTGCGCGATAGCAATTCGTTGACATAGTCAGCAGACCATTGCTTCTAAAACCGTTGCTTGACGGCCGTAATCGCATCGTAGCGGTCCATACTTGACAGCTTGATATTCTCGAGGGACCTTTCAGGTAGTGATCGCAATGATTCGCCAACCAAGAGATGACCAGCCGTGAGAGTGCTATAGTCATTTGGGTCTGACGAAAGCGGCGATAGCGGGCGCGAGTTGAGGATCGATTCTATCTCGACGACGACAGTGCTCAACTCTTCAAAGGTGAACCTGGTGTTGGCCAGCGTACGATTTAACAGCCCCTTTGCACTCTTGACTGCCGCTTCCCAAAGGCCTCCGAAATAAGGTGCCCTGGGGGGAATAAAATGGAAATTAATAAAGTCAGATGCGCAAAATTTATAGATTTCATCTTGGGTCTGCTTTAAAAACATAAACTTTTTTAGTTCCTGCAGTTGATTCGATGCCCCTACAAAGTTAGTGGCATTATCGCAGAAGATGTCTGTCGGCAGCTTACGACGACCTCCCATCCGTTTCAATGCGTTTAAGAACGACTTTGTTGACAAATCAGAGACTACTTCGATGTGAACGGCCTTGGTGAGAAGGCAAACGAACACGGCTATGTATGCTTTTGTAGGTCCCTTTCCTCGAATGCGTAGATATGTGTTGATGGGTCCACAAAAGTCAACTCCACAGCGTTCAAAGGGTCGAGCAGGAGCGAGTCGCGTAGGCGGTAATGAGCCCATGAGTTGTTGTAGCAGCTTCGGTCTGTAGCGAACGCAGTGTACACAGGAGCGAACAATTCTACGTGCCAAGTCTCTGGCGTTAACGATCCAATACTCCAAACGAATGAGAGCGACTAGGGCTTAATGTCCAGCGTGATAGTTCCGAATGTGCAAATGGCGAATATAGTTCCATACAAATTAGGACTGACTAGGCAGCAGCAACGGATGTTTTTGACCGTCTTGTAGGTCTGAGTATTCCAAACGTCCACCAACCTTGATAAGTTCGAATCCGTTCACGACTTCTAAAAAGGGAGTAAGAAACTTTAAGCTGCTTTTTAATGGTTTTTGCTTCTGAAGTAAACGGATGTCCTCTACAAAATGAGTTTGTTGAATGTTCCAAATAAGGCAATGTGAAGCAAAACGAAGTTCATCTGGCGTCGGTGAGGTTGCGGTAAACGTCGATTGCTTCCGACATCTCCTTATGAACCTAATCATCCAAGCAATGAGACGCAGACTGTGAGTGTACGAGCTAATATTATCGACGATGTTGAGGATATTATTTGTCTCGTGTACGGCAGCAAACAAACTTTTCCGATTCTCCGAGTTAACCATGTCCATGTCAATTTCCACCAGTGGCGGGCCAGTTTAGTAAATCTTCGACTAGAAACGTAGGACCCGAAAACCATGGAGACTTAATAAACTCGCTCACGTTACAGCCTCGCGACAGAATATCAGCAGGGTTTTGATGTGTTGGCACATAGCGCCATTTTCCATCAGACGTTAAATCCTGAATATCGGACACTCGATTTCCAACAAAAGTCGATAAGGTGACTGAGTGTTGTTGCAGCCAATGCAATACGAGCTGTGAGTCGCTCCAAAAATAAGATGTGATAGTGTGTTTACTTAATATGGCCTTGACTTTGTTATACAACTGAGAAAGTAGATGTGCGCCGCATAGTTCAAGCTTCGGAAGAGACTGTTTCTTCACTGGTGCTACTCTAGACTTAGAAGTGAACAATTTCACTGTGACCTGTCCAAGCGAATTCTCCGTGCGCACATAAACAAGGCAGCCGTATGCCCGAATCGATGCGTCGCAAAATCCATGTATTTGAATGCTCCTAGTATCAGGCTGCAAACAAAAACGAGGTACCGCTAGTGACGACAGTGAATTCAGCGATTCCAAACACTTGCTTCAAGCGTGGCTTAAATTCTGGGGGACAGACTCGTCCCATTCGGGTTTCAAAAGCCACAACTCCTGAAGAATGATCTTAGAGACAATGACTAACGGTGATAGCAGACCGATTGGATCGAATAGCGACGACGCAGCAGACAAAATTTTTCGTTTTGTGGTAGTGGGATAGACTTCCTTTGGATTAAATGTGAAACTAAATGCATAACTTCGTTGATGCCAAGTTACGCCGAGTGTGCTGCTGACTGAGTTTTCTGAAATGTTTATTTCGTTGGTAGATTCGTCTTCAATCACGCCTGGATGATTTGAATGCCACTTGCATAATGGAAACTGACCACGAGCGAGAGTTGATGTGATTTCAGTTTTTAGTTTGAAGAGTGTATCTATATCATCAGCCCCACACAAAAGGTCATCAACATAAAATGCAGCTTTAACAGCAGCAGTTTTAATGCAAACTACGAGTTGCGAGAAATGGGGCAGACGCAGTCCCATATGTCACTGTATTGAGTTGGTATGTTTGAAGATCCGTATTTGGAGATGCTCGCAACAAAATGTACTGGAATTTTCTATCCTTCTCACACACAAGTACCTGTCTGTACATTTTTGTGACGTCGGCTGTGATGCCGAACCTATGCATGCGGAACCGCAGCAATTGCAAGTACAACTCATCCTGAATGGTAGGGCCGACTAAAAGTAGATCGTTAAGTGACCTTTGAGATGTTGTACGGCAAGAGGCCATTTGATTTTCTTTTTCCATAATTGTTTTATAGCACTTTAATTTTTCTTTAAACTGATTTATATTTGTTGCGCCGTACAAAATTGTCTTATTCACACCTTTTCCATCTATGCCGTCAATCAAATATTGGATAAATGTGTCGTCTGCAATACTTCCTCGTGATGCAGGATTCCGCGATTCCTTTTAGAGCTTTTTTGGCGAACAAAAACCTTTGGAAATCATTCCATTTCATTAGTGTCGCCTGTTCCTCGTATTCTGTTATCCACACTTCGACTGGAATAGTATTAGTGCCGTCGAAACTTTGAATGCTGTCTTCCACATCGCGAAAACTGATCGCAAATCGTGGCGTCATATCTCTCTCCACTATTTGTTTGTATGTTGTAGCGTGTCTTCTTTGTTCTGTGTCTTCGTTTTTCCCTGCAATGTTTTCTATGTTGGCATGGTCTGCCGTCTCAAACGAATTGTTGCTATCCTTTTCTTTTTCATCATCATCCTCTTCATCCTCAGTTTCGTCGTTGCTTGTTTCATCATGCGCTAGCAGGGTCATCGAACGCAAATTGCAAAACACATGCAAGAAAAGGTCCTCACTAGTATAACTGATTCCCAACACATTGCATATAGCCACAAGATCACTATGTGTTATATTATTTACTGCGTATTCCTTCTTTGCTTTGTACCTCTCATCATTTTCGTCGTAGAGGAAGCCAGAAAATTCGCGTAATCCTTTTCGGTTGATTCTGTCTCCCTCGGCCTCGAACACGAATTTATGCAGTGCCGCTATGCACTCTTTCTTGCTCGAGCGTAGATTTTCACATATTAAATCGTTTAAATACGGCATTGTGGGGGAAAAAAATTTATATTTTCGTTTCTTCTTCAATAGAAGAATTCATTCCCTTTTAATTCATTCCCGGAGGAGCGCCCAAGATGTGGGGTTGTTATTTACTTTAGGTTTAATAATTAATTTGTATTTAATGTTTGATAAGTTTAGGATAAATGTATTCTTTATTCTGCGTCGTTTTATTCTTCTTCTCTGCGGCCGTCGTCGTTTTTGCGTCTTTTCGGTACCGCCGTCGTTTTATTTCTCTGCTTGTCTCTTCCTTGCTCGTCGTCTTCTTCGTGATGGCATAATCGTTGTTCGTCGTTCTTTTTAGTGATGGGATCATCGTTGCTCGTCGTCTAGGGATCTTATCTTCATTTGGTATTTTGTGTGGTACACCAACCCACATATATATAACCATAGCGTGAACAATGTTCTCAGGTTTGCCGATGGACTCCAGCGAGCTTAATATAGCGGATGACTTATCCACTAGGCTGTGAAGCTGCTGACTGTTTGACCTTTCCACAGGTTGTAGTGCAAACAATGCCCCAATAGCTTCTAAAAATATAAGAGTAGGATTATCAAAACGGCTTTTGAGTTTTGCTAGGGCCTTCGGATAGTTTTCGCTTGTAACCTGGAATGCCTGAATTGTATCTAATGCCGGCCCCGTGAGGCAGGTCAGCAAATAATTAAACTTTTCTATATTAGACAATCAAGACGCACAACAATTTGCTCGAACGAGTGAATGAAATTCTTATAGTTTGCATATGTTCCGTCGAAAGTGGGTAGCGACAACCTTGGTAACGATGACTTCACTGGCGGTGGGTGGCAGTCCGGCGCAACAATGCTGGCGTTCAGATCTCCTCCCATTTTTTCCTTTATGGCTAGCTTGATTGCTATGTATGTATCCTCCAAATCTGCCCGTCCTTCATCATTCGGACTAAGGTCTTCAATATTAGCTTGGACATTTAAAACATTCTTCAAATACGTTTCTAAGATGTTCAACCGATAGCGAAGCTCATCATTGCATATCGGGGTTTCCGATTTAGCATCTACCACAGATTTGATCCGAGTTATATTTCGTTTTATATTGCTCCGTTGGCGTTTTAAGTCTTCGAGCGTCGTCATTTTGTTGTGTAGTGTAATAACGCTGACACAGAACTAGAGCTTCCAAAAATAACAACAACAAAAAACGCAGCAAGCAGCAGCAGCTAGAGCACAAATCCAACGGTGAAAGCAAAAGCAAAAGTTCCAGCAGCGGCAACGAAAGCAAAACGAAAGTGAAGCAGTGGAATTCCAATAGAAAGAATGCGTTGATCGATGGACCAAAGCAGGTAGCTGCAAAGCGAACGAACCGAGAATGCAAGCGCCGTTGAATGCGTTGTGGGTGACAATCGAATGATAAAATTAAGCGAGAACGGCGAGATCAAGGCGAAAACAACGATCCCGCGATCTAGACGAACAATTCTGATACGGTTTTCGGAACTTTCGATTGCAGCTGCGAGACGAGCGAATGTTGTAATTGTTGCCTTTGTAGATTGCGATTAGTTTAATTGTTCACAGAAGAATTAACATAACACACATGCCCCACGTTGGGCACCAAAATGTTTGTACACGGAGTGTTTTCCGCATTAATGTTAATTCACGGATGGGGGTGTGTTAGTTTTTTCTGCAAACGAATCAAAGTCTATACAAGAAAGGGAAAAGTCGATCGAATAACTATTTATTACAAATCTTACTGCTTGAGTACTGGGCATAAGAGAGAGAATACAGTGGTAAATTTAGTACAATTATGGTGAGAGTAAATACAAAAAGTGAGCGTAGGCTCTCTATTTTACGAGGGTCATTTGAATACTTGTTCCTTAAAGGATTTTGACCGAACATCCCGGCCCCGTTGAAAGGACTGCTTTCAAACCACCGGAAGAATTGCCAACTTGTGTATTGGCCTGCAACATGTTCCATTTGCAGTGCGGATGTGCACCACTCGTACAAGTCCATCCTTCCCAAGCACAGTAGACTGCACTCGGCCTAGTTTCCAGCGTAGCGGTGGCAGGTTGTCCTCATGGATGATGACCAACGTGCCCTCGGTGAGGTTCGTTGAGGGTGCTGTCCACTTCGTGCGCGATCGCAATTCGTTGAACTTGACAGCTTGATATTCTCGAGGGACCTTTCAGGTAGTGATCGCAATGATTCGCCAACCAAGAGATGACCAGCCGTGAGAGTGCTATAGTCATTTGGGTCTGACGAAAGCGGCGATAGCGGGCGCGAGTTGAGGATCGATTCTATCTCGACGACGACAGTGCTCAACTCTTCAAAGGTGAACCTGGTGTTGGCCAGCGTACGATTTAACAGCCCCTTTGCACTCTTGACTGCCGCTTCCCAAAGGCCTCCGAAATAAGGTGCCCTGGGGGGAATAAAATGGAAATTAATAAAGTCAGATGCACAAAATTTATAGATTTCATCTTGGGTCTGCTTTAAAAACATACACTTTTTTAGTTCCTGCAGTTGATTCGATGCCCCTACAAAGTTAGTGGCATTATCGCAGAAGATGTCTGTCGGCAGCTTACGACGACCTCCCATCCGTTTCAATGCGTTTAAGAACGACTTTGTTGACAAATCAGAGACTACTTCGATGTGAACGGCCTTGGTGAGAAGGCAAACGAACACGGCTATGTATGCTTTTGTAGGTCCCTTTCCTCGAATGCGTAGATATGTGTTGATGGGTCCACAAAAGTCAACTCCACAGCGTTCAAAGGGTCGAGCAGGAGCGAGTCGCGTAGTCGGTAATGAGCCCATGAGTTGTTGTAGCAGCTTCGGTCTGTAGCGAACGCAGTGTACACAGGAGCGAACAATTCTACGTGCCAAGTCTCTGGCGTTAACGATCCAATACTCCAAACGAATGAGAGCGACTAGGGCTTAATGTCCAGCGTGATAGTTCCGAAGATGCAAATGGCGAATATAGTTCCATACAAATTAGGACTGACTAGGCAGCAGCAACGGATGTTTTTGACCGTCTTGTAGGTCTTAGTATTCCAAACGTCCACCAACCTTGATAAGTTCGAATCCGTTCACGACTTCTAAAAAGGGAGTAAGAAACTTTAAGCTGCTTTTTAATGGTTTTTGCTTCTGAAGTAAACGGATGTCCTCTACAAAATGAGTTTGTTGAATGTTCCAAATAAGGCAATGTGAAGCAAAACGAAGTTCATCTGGCGTCGGTGAGGTTGCGGTAAACGTCGATTGCTTCCGACATCTCCTTATGAACCTAATCATCCAAGCAATGAGACGCAGACTGTGAGTGTACGAGCTAATATTATCGACGATGTTGAGGATATTATTTGTCTCGTGTACGGCAGCAAACAAACTTTTCCGATTCTCCGAGTTAACCATGTCCATGTCAATTTCCACCAGTGGCGGGCCAGTTTAGTAAATCTTCGACTAGAAACGTAGGACCCGAAAACCATGGAGACTTAATAAACTCGCTCACGTTACAGCCTCGCGACAGAATATCAGCAGGGTTTTGATGTGTTGGCACATAGCGCCATTTTCCATCAGACGTTAAATCCTGAATATCGGACACTCGATTTCCAACAAAAGTCGATAAGGTGACTGAGTGTTGTTGCAGCCAATGCAATACGAGCTGTGAGTCGCTCCAAAAATAAGATGTGATAGTGTGTTTACTTAATATGGCCTTGACTTTGTTATACAACTGAGAAAGTAGATGTGCGCCGCATAGTTCAAGCTTCGGAAGAGACTGTTTCTTCACTGGTGCTACTCTAGACTTAGAAGTGAACAATTTCACTGTGACCTGTCCAAGCGAATTCTCCGTGCGCACATAAACAAGGCAGCCGTATGCCCGAATCGATGCGTCGCAAAATCCATGTATTTGAATGCTCCTAGTATCAGGCTGCAAACAAAAACGAGGTACCGCTAGTGACGACAGTGAATTCAGCGATTCCAAACACTTGCTTCAAGCGTGGCTTAAATTCTGGCGGACAGACTCGTCCCATTCGGGTTTCAAAAGCCACAACTCCTGAAGAATGATCTTAGAGACAATGACTAACGGTGATAGCAGACCGATTGGATCGAATAGCGACGACGCAGTAGACAAAATTTTTCGTTTTGTGGTAGTGGGATAGACTTCCTTTGGATTAAATGTGAAACTAAATGCATAACTTCGTTGATTCCAAGTTACGCCGAGTGTGCTGCTGACTGAGTTTTCTGAAATTTTTAATTCCTTGGTAGATTCGTCTTCCATCACGCCTAGATAATTTGAATGCCACTTGCATAATGGAAACTGACCACGAGCGAGAGTTGATGTGATTTCAGTTTTTAGTTTGAAGAGTGTATCTATATCATCAGCCCCACACAAAAGGTCATCAACATAAAATGCAGCTTTAACAGCAGCAGTTTTAATGCAAACTACGAGTTGCGAGAAATGGGGCAGACGCAGTCCCATATGTCACTGTATTGAGTTGGTATGTTTGAAGATCCGTATTTGGAGATGCTCGCAACAAAATGTACTGGAATTTTCTATCCTTCTCACACACAAGTACCTGTCTGTACATTTTTGTGACGTCGGCTGTGATGCCGAACCTATGCATGCGGAACCGCAGCAATTGCAAGTACAACTCATCCTGAATGGTAGGGCCGACTAAAAGTAGATCGTTAAGTGACCTTTGAGATGTTGTACGGCAAGAGGCGTCAAAGACAACTCTGAGCTTCGTCGAGGTACTGCTTGGTTTCAGAACGAAATGGTGGGGTATATAATAATGCGGTTCTTCCAAGTTAGGGTTCAGTACGAGGGACATATGGCCGAGACTTTCATATTCCTGCATGAACGAGATATACTGCGAGCGAATTTCCGGTAGACGAGCAAGACGTCTCTCAATGGCAAAAAATCGAGTTCGAGCTGTATCGAAGGAACTTTCAAGACAACTTGGATCTTCTTGAAATGGCAAGCGAACGACAATCCGCCCACTGGCATCCTGATGTGTTGTGTCCCTGAAATGGTCCTCACAGCGACGATGATTTGGGAGCATTCTAGCGCTTGGATCGACAATTGAGTCCACTTTCCATAATTGCTGCAAATTCTTGTCGATCGACTCTTCTACAGTCGCCACTGGTACCTCCCAACAACCCAACCAAAAAGAGTCTTCTGCAAAGTGGGAAGATTTGGACCAATGCGAATCTGGCCAACAGCTAGAGCTCCATAGAAGGCTTCGGTCCCCAGTAACAAATCAATACGTTTAGTCCTATAGAACGATTCGTCAGCCAATGGATTGTTAGCTGGTAGGTTCCAATTCGATATGTCGATCTCATTATCTGGCTGGTAGGCAATATGGGATGTGATTCCAAACTGGAGAGTGAGCTGATAGCCGGAAGTACGTGACTTAATAGAGGTAGTCGTACGAGCCTTCAAACTAGTAAGGGAGTCTCCTATACTGCGAATTCCAATGTGGTGTTTTTCACGACGAAGGCGAAGCTTTTGTGCAAAGGTTTCGGTTACAAAATTAACCTGAGAACATGAATCAAGCAACGCTCTACCGAGTTTGTATTCACCTGTGGCATCCTTTACCAAAACCATAGCTGTTGCCAACAAAATTTGATCATCTGCTGCGATCTCCATATGAGAGTATGAAGCAGCTTGATGAGCCGTTTGCCAGGAGGGTTGCGCTGGTTGGAGTACCGGTTCAGTAGTTGAAGATTGTCCTGCTGATGATTGGGGTGGCTGATGCGGCTGAGAGTGATGCAAAGATGAATGATGATTCCGATTACAGGATCGGCAACGATGAGTCGATGAACATTGCGCCACTCTATGACCATTTCCAAGACAATTGATGCAGAGACCGAGGCGTTTTGCATTGTCGTACCGTTGGTTTCTGTTCATAGCCTTGAACTGAGCGCAATTAGAGATCTTATGGCCAGAACTAGAACAAAGTGTACAAGACGGATTAGTGATAGCAAACGACGAGTTTATTTAGTGATTAGAATGACGATTTGACTTATTGGATTCAGCCTGGAATGCCTGAATTGTATCTAATGCCGGCCTCGTGAGGCAGGTCAGCAAATAATTAAACTTTTCTATATTAGACAATCAAGACGCACAACAATTTGCTCGAACGAGTGAATGAAATTCTTATAGTTTGCATATGTTCCGTCGAAAGTGGGTAGCGACAACCTTGGTAACGATGACTTCACTGGCGGTGGGTGGCAGTCCGGCGCAACAATGCTGGCGTTCAGATCTCCTCCCATTTTTTCCTTTATGGCTAGCTTGATTGCTATGTATGTATCCTCCAAATCTGCCCGTCCTTCATCATTCGGACTAAGGTCTTTAATATTAGCTTGGACATTTAAAACATTCTTGAAATACGTTTCTAAGATGTTCAACCGATAGCGAAGCTCATCATTCCATATCTGGGTTTCCGATTTAGCATCTACCACAGATTTGATCCGAGTTATATTTCGTTAAGTACTGGGCATAAGAGAGAGAATACAGTGGTAAATTTAGTACAATTATGGTGAGAGTAAATAAAAAAAGTGAGCGTAGGCTCTCTATTTTACGAGGGTCATTTGAATACTTGTTCCTTAAAGGAGTTTGACCGAACAGAGGAGTTGTAAATGCTTCCATTGCGGATGGAAGGAGGCAAGAGGTTGTGGGACGACTGCGGACATCGGTGCAGTATAAGGGTGCAGTGAAGGACCTTGAGCTACACATCATTCCATCGCTCAGCCAGGACTTGTCTATAGGGATCGATTTTTGGTCAAGTTTCGACTTATTACCACCCAGCATGTCGCTGGCAGAGATAGTTCATGAACCGCAGAACCTCAGCCGGGGGGAAATGGACCAGTTGCAAGCGACCATCAAATTATTTCCTTCGTTTTCCGTTTCCGGTCTAGGAAAGACGGCTCTGCTTTCGCATTCAATTGATGTAGGTGATGCGAAAGCCGTGAAACAGAGACACTTCCCTGTATCTCCTGCGGTAGAGAAATTGTTATATGCGGAGATGGATCGGATGCTCAGCTTAGGGGTGATAGAGGAATCCGATAGTGCGTGGTCATCACCGGTAGTATTGGTGCAGAAGCCAGGTAAGGTGAGGCTATGTTTAGATAGTAGGAAAGTTAATGCGGTGACCAAAAAGGACGCGTATCCGTTACCAAAAATTGATGGGATTCTAGGACGTCTTCCTAAGGCGTTGTTTATTTCGAGCCTGGATCTTAAGGATGCCTATTGGCAAGTTCCCTTAGAGCAGAGCTCAAGTTAATTCCGGCCAGTTTAAGAAATGAAGTTTTTGTGTACCTGGACGACCTCTTGATTGTGTCGGACAGTTTTGAGTCACATCGGAGGGTGTTGAGTAAAGTGGCAAGTTACATAAAAGCGGCAGGGTTAACGCTGAATGTGGAGAAAAGCAAGTTTTGCATGAAGTCATTGCGGTATTTGGGGCATATCGTAGGCGAAGGGGTGATTCGTACAGATCCGGATAAGATTTCGGCCATGTCCGATTTTCCTTTGCCAAAATCCTTAAAGTCGCTGCGTCGTTTCCTAGGTATGGTGGGCTGGTACAGGAAGTTTATAAGCAACTTCGCATCGGTAGCCGCGCCTCTCACGGACTTGCTCAAACCCAGACAGAAATTTTCAATGACTGCAGAGGGTCAGCAGGCCTTTGAAAAGTTGAAGGAGATGCTTTGCTCAGCGCCAGTTTTGCGTAGTCCTGATTTTAGCAAACCATTCTATGTTCACTGCGACGCTAGCAAGACAGGCGTTGGGGGAGTGCTGGTGCAAAAGACGCTGGAAGGGGACGAATATCCGATTGCGTTTGTATCGAAAAAACTCAACAAAGCCCAAAATAATTATTCGGTCACCGAGTAAAAATGTCTGGCCGCAATAGTTTGCATAAATGGGTTCAGAGCTTACATCGAGGGGCATGATCACTTTACTGTGATCACTGTGATGCCTCTTTAAAATGGCTCATGTCACAAGCTGACTTACACTCACGTCTAGCCCGATGGGCATTAAAGCTGCAGAGTTTCTCGTTTAAAATCGAACATCGTAGCGCCAGGCTTAATGTGGTTCCGGATGCTCTTTCTCGCGTAAATGAGGAGGAAGTGGCGACTCTAGACGCGAGCAATAGGTTGTTGGTGGATTTGGAATCGCCAGAATTCAAGGCAGAAGATTACGTGGAGATCGTAGAAAGGGTTAGGGGCAATGTTGATAAGTTGCCAGATCTCAAAATTGTAGATAACTTGTTGTATCGTAGGTCAGATCACGCAACAGGAGAGGTGCTACATGATGTGTTCATTTGGAAACTCTGGATTCCTCAAGGGTTAGTGGTTGACGTTTTGCGTAATGCGCACGACAATCCACTGACTTCCCATGGAGGCATTCACAAAAACCTAGAAAGGATACGGCGGTATTATTACTGGCCTGGTTTGGTGGCCGATGTGAAGAAGTATATCCAGGCTTGTGATGTCTGCAAGACCACCAAGGCCCCCAATACAATCCAGAGACCGAAGATTGGAATTGCGCCCGAATCACAGCGTTTCTTCCAGAAATTAGATGTAGATTTCCTGGGGCCATATCCCCGTTCAAGAAGTGGACATGTAGGCATCTTTATCGTCCTCGATCACTATTCTAAATATGTGTTTCTGAAGGCAGTGAAGAAGTTGACCGCGGACGTGGTAGTCAAATACATGCAGGAAGATCTTTTTCATGATTTCGGGGTTCCGGAGACTATAGTATCTGTTAGGTTGTTTTAGTATTATAACCCTACATTTGTATTTACCTTGCTGCTAGCTTATAATTATTAGTGTTAATCTACAATTGTATTTACTATTAACGTTGTACGAAATATCGTAAGTATCTGAATAAGTATCGATATGAATAATCATCCGATACTTCTAGTTCTGCGAACTAGAACTATGCGAGAACTAGATCGGAATAGAACCAGAGATCGGAGCTGGGTTCAATGAGCACTTTTGCGGTATCGACAGGACAGAGTGGTTGGAAAAGAATTAAGTAAAATAAAATCATAAAAAGTACGACACATCCGTGGACTTTCTGCGCCAATAACTTCAGAAGTGGGATCGTAGCCCTTTAAAGAATCTGCCTACATAAGTATTTGTCTACTGGCATCCCCGACAACGAGTATTTTCCACATTTTATAAATGGCTGAGGAAACCATGGCAAACATTGACAAAGAAAAATTGTAGAGTGGTTGCTGGAGAAGGAGATCATTTTTCCAGCCAGCGCAACACTAAGGCAACTTCGCAAGCTTGCCATAAGTGGTGGAATGGACGAAGTTTCTGAAAGTCTGGTGAATAAATCGGATATTGAATCGGAGGAGAAAGTGTCTGAAAATGAGCAGATCGACGATATGAAAGAAGAAGAATTACTTGACGCCGCAATAAGGGTTGCTGAGAAAAAGAAGAAACTGGCTGCCTTAATGGTAATGGACAACCATGTGACCGATGACATCCGAATGGTCAAGCAACTGATTGCCCCTTTTTCTGCCAGTGAAAATGATGAAGCCTCTGAATGGGTCTTGAATTTTGAACGGATTTGCGGAGGCGTGAACGAAAGCAGCAATTTTAAGCTTCGTTGTGTGCGCATGTTGATGAAGGCGGGAACAGAGGCGGACTTGTTCATGCGTGTCGACAAATCAAAGACTTACGACGAGTTTAAAGGAAACTTCCTAAAAACTTTTGGCCGTAGCAATTCAACTGCCGACGTGGTACTCCTGTTGAAGGAAACCTTTTTCAACCCGGAAAAAAACTCCGTAATGGGATATATTCTTCGCATGGAAGAAATTGCTATGCGTGCCGACATCGAAGAGAAATTGACAGTGCAGTTCATCATTGATGGTTTTCGTGATCGATCTTCCAGTATCGCCTTATTGTATTCAGCGTCGACCATCGGAAAACTTAAGGAGCTAGCTCGACAATACGAGGATTTGAGGAAGAGTACCCAGACGAATTTTAGGCGCACTGGGATGACCGCTTCCGGAAATGACCGGAGCCAGGTGCGCTGCTATAATTGTTCAGCACATGGCCATTATGCTTCATCGTGTCCCGCACCTAAGCGGGAGAAGGGATCGTGTTTCCAGTGTGGATCTATGCAGCACCAGGTGAAGGATTGCCAACAGAAGCCTATGTCAGCCCAGCGATCCGTGGGTACAGCCAGCAACCCGCCGATGGACGACAGAGAGGAGAACAATATTTTTGTTCCTATTGTTAATCAGGTAGGGGTATATTTTTACACTGATATAAAACGCAGGTATCAAATTAAATTTCTTTCTGGCATGTTGGACACCGGTAGCGCTATTAATTTGATGCAGCGCTCGGCGATAACTTATGAAAATTTTGATGGTGTACTAAGACCGACAGAGTATTTTGGAGTTAACGGTTCGAGAATAAGCATTTTTGGAAAAATAATTGTCAATTTAGTTTTTCATAACATTGAAAAAGAACTTATATTTTTCGTTGTACCAAACAACTATATTTCGTATAATGTCCTTCTGGGGCGCAGTTTCCTTGAAAATTATGGAATAAAATTAATTTTTGAAAATGAAATTGAAAATAGAGTATTAGTGAACAGTGACTTAGATGAAAATAGAGTATTAGTGAACAGTGACTTAGATGAAAATAGAGTATTAGTGAACAGTGACTTAGATGAAAATAGAGTATTAGTGAACAGTGACTTAGATGAAAATAGAGTATTAGTGAACAGTGACTTAGATGAAAATAGAGTATTTGTGAACAGTGACTTAGATGAAAATAGAGTATTAGTGAACATTGAGAGTGACCAAATTGAAAATGTAGTATTGACAAATAGAGACAGTGAGATGATGTTATCACATATCAATAATAATGGATTATTGAAGGATGAAAATTATGAGAATAAGATTAGTGTCCAATTGAATTGTAAAACCATTGACCTTATATTGAAAGATAACGAGCAAAAGCATATGGCAAGTGAATCATTAGAAAGAACCAATTTAGATATACCGTATATATATAGTATTGAAATAACAAAAGAAGAGGACAACTATAATATCGACCCAAAGCGAACTGATAAAGAACGTAGTAAATTCATGGAATTGATAAAACTTAACTATTCAGACTTAACTAACATTCCAGCAATTCAACATAACTACGAAATGAATCTCAAACTTAAATCAGAAGAACCTGTACGCACTGTTCCGAGAAGACTTTCATATCAGGAGAAGAAAGAAGTAGACACCCAAATAGATGAACTATTGAAAAAAGGCTTCATAAGAGAAAGTAAATCGCCTTACAGCTCTGCAATAGTATTAGTTAAGAAAAAATCAGGGGAAAAAAGAATGTGTGTAGATTACAAACAGCTTAATAAGATTTGCATTCGTGATGGATATCCATTGCCACTAATAGACGACTGCTTAGAGAGATTAGAAGGGAACACAATTTTTACACTTTTAGATTTGAAACACAGTTATCACCAAGTAAAAGTAGCAGAAAGTTCGGTGCAGTATACAGCATTTGTCATACCTAGCGGACAATATGAATACACAAGAATGCCTTTTGGGCTTATGAATGCACCAGCAGTATTTATGAGATTTATTAATTTCATTTTACAACCATTAATTCGCGAAGGTAATGTAGTAGTTTATATGGACGATATCGCTATAGGTTCCAAGTCGTTGAACGAACATCTTATAACAGTAGGTAGAGTTTTAAAAATTCTCGCAGAATATCGACTACAAATTAAGGTTAGTAAATGTCAATTTGGTTATGAAAGTATTGAGTTCTTGGGATATACCCTTTCTGGTAGGGGAATAAGCCCAAACTGTGAACACACAGCAACCATTAAGCATCTGCCATTGCCAAAAGATCGCCATGAAATGCAAAAGGTTTTGGGATTATTCTCTTATTTTAGGCGTTTCATCCCTGCTTACTCAAGAATAGCAAAACCATTACAAGAACTTACAAAACCTGGAACTAAGTTTGAGCTTCAAGACAAATGCATACAAATTTTTGAATATCTTCGAGAAAAACTGATTTCGTCACCAGTATTAGCTCTGTATAATCCAAATCGAGAAACAGAATTGCATTGTGATGCAAGTAGTGAAGGTTTTGGTGGAATTTTGTTGCAGAAACAAGATGACAATAAGTTTCACCCAACAGCATATTTTTCACAGAGAGCGACAAAACTAGAGGCAAGATACGAAAGTTTCAAGCTGGAAACGTTAGCTGTGATCTATTCATTGAGGAAATTTCGAATTTATTTAGAAGGGATTCCGTTTAGAATTATAACAGATTGTAACTCAGTAGTTTTATGTTTAGGAAAGGGACGTCTTCATTCAAATATCGCCAGATGGGCCATAGAGCTAGCAAATTATAATTACACTTTAAAACATCGTAGTGGAATATATATGTCCCATGTGGACACCTTAAGTAGATATCCTTCAGCGCTTAATCAAGATTTTGAATATGAACCAATAGTGACAATTCATGAAAGTGATAACAAAGACCGAATAGTTTCCGTGATTGAGTGCGACGACATTAATCTTCAGCTTCAGATAACACAAAACAGGGACAACCATATAGGAAAATTAAAAGAACAATTGGAGCATGGACCTGTTAAGAAATTTTCATTGAGCGACGGAATTGTTCATAAAATAGGTGAGAACGACGTTGAGCTGTTTTATGTCCCAGCTGAAATGGAAACGCAAATAATCAGAAGAGTTCACGAAAACTTATGTCACTTAGGAACTGAGAAATGTATAAAAGAAATCTTAAGACATTATTGGTTCCCGAATATGAGATCTAAAATCGATTTGTTTATAGGAAATTGTTTAAATTGTATCATGTTTTCAGTCCCCACACATGCGAACAATCGAACACTTCACAATATTCCTAAGCGACCAATCCCATTCGACACCTTACACGTAGACCATTTTGGACCACTTCCCGCTGTTATATCAAAGAAGAAGCATGTATTAGTTATCATTGACGCCTTTACGAAATTTGTAAAATTGTTTTCTGTAAATACGACAAGCACTAAAGAAGTCAACACATGTTTTTCAAAGTATTTTCAATTTTATAGTCGTCCACGTAGTATTATTAGCGATAGAGGAACGTGTTTTACATCATTAGAATTTAGTAAATTTTTGTTAGAAAATAATATAGAACACGTGAAAGTGGCAACTGCTTCACCCCAAGCGAATGGTCAGGTAGAACGGGTTAACAGAACTATGAAAGTTATGCTCGCCAAAATAACTGAGCCAATAAATCACGAAGATTGGAGCAAACTTTTAATAAAGGCTGAATATGCAATTAATAACTCAGTCCATTCGACCACGAAAGAATTGCCTTCAGTGTTGTTATTCGGAGTCCAACAGAGGGGTTGTAATATTGACGCGTTAACAGAATACTTAGATGATAAACAAGACCGAACTCAAAGCGATTTAGAATCAGTACGTAAGAAATCTTTGGATAAAATCGAGCATTGTCAGCAGAAGAGTGAAGAGTATTTTGAAAGGAATCACAAAAATCATATTGAGTTCTTGGAAGGCGATTTCGTTGTAATGAGAAACATTGACACCACAATAGGTACAAATAAAAAATTTGTTCCGAAGTACAGGGGTCCGTACATCATCAAGAAGGTATTGCCGAACGACAGATATGTGTTAAATGACATTGAAAACTGCCAAATAAGCCAAATCCCGTATGAGGGCATTATAGAGGCATGCCGATTAAGGAAATGGGCAGATTGGCGTAATCAGTGTGAAAGTGACTCCTACTTAAATAGTTAACAAAATATATATATACACATCTAATTAAAATTACTCTTAATTACATATTTACGATCGAGGGCGATCTAATTGTCAGGATGGCCGAGCTGTTAGGTTGTTTTAGTATTATAACCCTACATTTGTATTTACCTTGCTGCTAGCTTATAATTATTAGTGTTAATCTACAATTGTATTTACTATTAACGTTGTACGAAATATCGTAAGTATCTGAATAAGTATCGATATGAATAATCATCCGATACTTCTAGTTCTGCGAACTAGAACTATGCGAGAACTAGATCGGAATAGAACCAGAGATCGGAGCTGGGTTCAATGAGCACTTTTGCGGTATCGACAGGACAGAGTGGTTGGAAAAGAATTAAGTAAAATAAAATCATAAAAAGTACGAAACATCCGTGGACTTTCTGCGCCAATAGTATCCGACAATGGTACACAATTTAAGTCGGAGGCATTCCAAAAGCTACTCCGGGAATATAAAGCTTCGCACACTCTCACGGCCCTGTACGCACCCCAAGCTAATGCTTCCGAACGTGTAAATCGCTCGGTGATTGCAGCAATCCGATCTTATGTATGAATGCAACTCCTTATTATATGGTGTTCGGACAGCATTTCATCACCTCCGGGGCAACATACAAGCTTCTAAGAGCATTGCGGTTGGTGGACGACAGGTCAGCAGTTTTCTCTCGGGAGGATTCATTAGACTTGGTTCGAAGCAAGGCTCTAGAAGTCATGAAAAAACAAAATGATAAGAATGAACGACAGTATAACTTACGGTCGAGAGACATTTCCTACGATGTCGGCCAGGAGGTGTTCCGAAGAAATTTCAGGCAGAGCAATTTTCAATCAGGGTACAGTGCGAAGTTGGGTCCGGCCTTTCTGAAGGCCAGGGTCAAAAAGAAGATAGGGCAGGCCTACTATGAGTTAGAGGATTTGCAGGGTCGTTACGTAGGACGATTTCACGCGAAAGATCTTCGTCAGTAAACCAACTGCTTCAAGCTGTCCTGTTATCATTCTTGGGAGTGTGACCCCCAAGCCTGATCTTTTGGAGGGGCTTTTGTAGCGCTTGTAGCAGTAAATTCGGAGATTTTTGGGGCGCCATCTGGTGCTCAGAGTGGCAGGCGAATGATGGGTCGAAGGAAAACCAAAGAGGCGTTAACATGTCGAAAAGTCAGGCTATTTCGGTTAAAAATTCATCCAGGGACCTGTTAGAGGATTTGCCGCCAGAGCGTTGTCGTCCCTATTGGCTATTCCCTCGTGAAAGTCAATTGAGTCGGTTGCGCATCGGTCCGACGAAAAGGAAAAAGAAAGAATTTAGTGAAAGAAAAACTCTAGGAAATCTAAATATCTAAATCCAATATTCGACTGCGAGTTTCTTTGTTGAAGGCGAGTGGGCTATTCAGTCGTCAGAAGCCGTATAGCGCTGAGTCCAATTGGGGGTAAGTGCTGCGGGAAAAGAAGAGAAGGGCTAAAGGAAAATATCAAAGAGTTGTCCCATTTGTAGTCTTGGCGCTTAGTAAACCGAGTTAATCAGTGCGGATTCGATCGTCCAAGGAAACCAGCCAGCAAACAACAGCAGCCGCAGGCCAAACAAAGTGGGGTTTAAACCTTTGGGATTGTCTGGAAAGCGCTCAGCCATCGGAGAAGCGAGCGTGGAAGCAGAGGGAGAAGACATTTGGAAAGCGCTCCGTCCCCAAGCGGCTAGCTTCCCGAGTCGTTGGCGTCGCCACTTTAGTAAAGCGCGACGCAGCAGATAAGAAGGGCCCGTCCCTTGGTCGCGAGCAGATCGGCGGAGAGAAAGTGTCGATGGAACACAGTCGGAGATTGGCTGTTGGCCTTTTCTTTGCATTCGCGTACTTTTCACCTGCAGAAGCAGTGGACAGAATTTGTGGTGTTCCCTTTCGCCCCGGAGGTGGAAAGGAAGCAAAGATAACAGAGTTAGAAAGAGAATAGGGGGGCAGAGGGAGAACGGATTGACGGAATAATTGTATTTGCGGTTGTAATAGTGTAATTAATCATGGTTTTTATGCGGAGTTAATTAGGAGAAAATTAGATTTAATCCCGGTAGTGGCTTCTCGTGACTCTCGCCGATCTGCGAATATGATTTCCCCCAACCTTGTGCCCATTTAAGTGTTTTTCCACCACAGCAGCTTTAGGTACTCATCGAGGAAAGCGCTTTCGCCGATGGAGCCATAAACTGGAGAAAAGGTATGAGTGGATATTGAGTAAATTCTATTATTAATAAATCAAACTTGAAACAAGGGAACTAGGGCCGATCGGTGAGTGAGAGGGAGAAGGGCCCACTCGGGTTGAATTCGTAACATTACGGAGTCACCAAGCAGATTAGTTTGCCAATTATTTTTAGGAATTTTATACATATATTTCATTTAGCTATTCTTTCAATGTAGGTGTTTATATCATGGTATTTGCGGTAGTGTTATTGTTTTAGCCAGTATGTGAATAAACTTTATAATGTATTAATCTACCGCTTTGCTTTCGCTGGCAAACTCCCCATGTAGGACGCCCAGGACAAAGGGGCCATTCCGTCATTGAATCGAACGGCTTGGAATGGCCATGGTAGGGTGGGCGACACGACCTCGACAACACCAGAGGCGGAGTTGAGATACCTTTCTAGTACACAACTATAATTCTATTCAGGGATAAACAGTGTCTCCCGGTTAAGCATTTTCGTTGTGACACGCTACTTCATTCGCGGTATAATGCGTATAGGCCACCAGCAGGAGGGGGGGCAAGAACATCACTCCAATAGCCGACGAGCAGAGGCCGGAAACCCAGAGCGTGTGCTTCCCTTCGCTGAATAACAGCTAGCCTGGCAGGATTTATATACACAGACGTGCGTAGGTGACACGTTACAATCTTCTACTTTCGAAATCCATGTTCGTGTGTTATCCGAGTTAGCATCTCGGTTAAAACAGGCGGGGTTAACCATTAATGTCGAAAAAAGGAAATTTTGTTTGAAGGAAGTAAGATACCTTGGCCATGTCATTGGGGATGGAACTATTAACACCGATCCAGAAATAGTTTCAGCCATTCGAGAATTCCCAACAACTCGTTCAGTCAAACAGGTACGAAGGTTTTTAGGAGTAACTGGCTGGTATCATAACTTCATTCGAAATTATGCCGGTCTGGCCGCTCCATTGTCGGACACGTTGAAACAAAAACGTACGTTTGAATTTACGAATGAGGCACAACTTGCATTTAAAGACCTGAAAGGTAAACTTTGCAGTGCTCCCGTTTTGCATAGTCCAAATTTTCGTATTCCATTCGCTATTCACTGCGATGCGAGTCATACCGGCGTGGGCGGAGTACTTATGCAAAAAGATGTAGAAGGTAACGAGGTTCCGATCGCATATATGTCTAGAAAGCTAAATCAATGCCAACGAAATTACTCGGTTACAGAAAAAGAGAGTTTAGCAGCTGTACTGTGTGTTAAAAAGTTTCGCGCCTACATTAAAGGGCATGAATTTGTCATTATTACCGATCATGCTTCGTTAAAATGGCTTATGAGTCAATCGGATTTTAGACTCGCTAGACTAGACTCGCCAGATAGTCGTTAAAATTACAAGGTTTTGACTTCCAAATCCATCACCGAAAAGGAGTCAACAACAAAGTGCCAGACGCCCTGTCCCGAGCCTATACTGAAGACCTGTCCGAGCTCCATGTGGACAGTCTGCTGGATCTCAGTTCACCACAGTTTCACTCAGTTGAGTATGAGTCAGACGAAAATGCCTGATGTCAAAGTAATTGATGGTTTCATTTATCGTCGTGCTGAACATGCAGTAGGAGAAAAAGTATCCGATGACCTCTGCTGGAAGTTATGGGTACCATCCGCCCTAACGTCCGTTGTGCTGAGGCAAGCACACGAACATCCTCTCTCCTCACACGGTGGTATCCACAAAACGCTGGAGCGAATACGTCGATATTACTATTGGCCGAATTTGGTCACCGATGTGAAGGCATATGTTAATCAGTGCGAGGTATGCAAATGTTCAAAACATCCAAGTTATTGCTTACGACCTCCCATGGGAAAAACTCAGGGAACTAACAGATTCTTTCAGGAACTGTATGTAGATTTCTTGGGACTGTATCCGCGTAGTAAGTCAGGGAACATAGGAATTTTTATAGTCCTGGATCATTTCGCCAAATTCCCATTTTTCAAACCCGTAAAGAAGTTTACAGCGGATTCGATCATCCGATTTATCGAGGAAGAGTTGTTTCACTGCTTCGGCGTACCCGAGACGGTAGTATCGGATAATGCAGTTCAGTTTAAATCACAGGTATTCCAGAGCTTGCTGCAAAACTACGGTGTCAAACATATGTTTACAGCCGTGCATGCACCCCAAGCCAATGCGTCAGAACGCGTGAATCGTTCGGTCATATAAAACCAGACCAATTCAATTGGGATGAAAAGTTGAGCCATATTGCCTGTGCACTACGTTCGAGCACACATACCGCCATTAATTCGACCCCATACAGAATAGCGTTTGGTCAACATATGGTTACCAATGGCTCTAGCTATCAGCTATTAAGACAGTTAGAAATGCTGGAGGATCGAACAGTACAGTTTTCGCGAGACGATTCGTTCAATATCATTCGACAAAAATCTATGCATTCAACTCAACAGCAGCATAGTCGCAACGAAAAAGTATATAATTTTCGTAGTCAAGACGTCTCATTTGTCGTTGGTCAGGAAGTGTATAAAAGAAACTTCCAGTAACAGTAACTCTAGCAGAGGCTTTAATGCCAAGCTGGCACCTACTTTCGTGAAACCACGGGTGAGAAAAAGACTTGGTAATAGTTACTACGAGCTCTAGGACCTACAAGGACGAATCCTAGGGAAATTCCATGCTAAAGATATAAAACAATGAGGTTTCAGGCGTGGATCACTCTTTTCAGTGTATCACTGCCAAGTGTGATCTTGGTAGAGGGGTGTTGTAGTGGCGCCTGTCCAACCAAAAATATCGGATAACCGTCCCACGGTTTCCCCTTCCCTTAGACATGCACCTTGCACCTTTTGGGCAGTTATGCGCAAGAAAAAAAAATGACATAAGTTAACAGCGGCAACTTTCAAGGTGTGGTGAGAAAAGGGGAATGAGAGAACCAAGGGCTCAAGCGGAAGGAGAGTGGCTTGGGCATGTTCTTTCCAATTGGACTCGCGATCCCAGACGGACGTCTGAGGAAAATACTCAAGTAGTGCAGTGAAAGGAAAAATTCTAACCTCAACCGAAATTACCGCGTGTCCATCGTGGCTAAGATCTAGTCAAAAGATCAGCCGACCATTCCTACGTTTATTAAGCGAAGGCCGAATCCATCGGGTGAGTGAAATTTTACCCCAACTGCCGACCAACAGAAAATTAAAGTTCGTTTTTTTCTTTAAAACCTAACCATAGGTTTGGCCGTACGTAATACCGTACGAAACGCCGGTCGTAGTGCCGTAAGCCGTACCCACTACAGTCTCGTCACCTTGCCACACATATAAGTATCCATCGTACCGATCGACTACTGTATGTGTTAGCCGTCTTCAACCCCAAATCTTCTTTCGGCGTGGCGTCTGCATACATGTGAGCATCACTGTATTTACCGCAGCGTGTACCGGCGTGGGTCCACACACATACAAGCCTTGCTCGGCCTACACCAGTGAAAAACGGTTGATGGGCTTATACGCGTGCAGTGACATACATATGTACATATGTGTGAAGTTGACTATTCCCTCTTCAGTGACTTTCGTCATTGCTACGTCGCTTACGACGCCCGTGCCCGGTGCCGTTATACTGTTTGCGTTGCTGATGAAGTCATTTGGTGTCTCGATCATGATGGCTATGCCCATGCATTTCGTCATATTAGAATAATACTTTGGAACCCCACTATTGTACTGACCCTAGGATTAGGGTCAGATTCGGTTTGTTTGGTTTATCATAAAGAAATGTGCAGCTAGAAGGAAAGGAACTAAAACTAATATTCGCGCATATCGCCTATCTACTCTGACACACTGATATTTACAAGTTTTCAGCCACCCTCATCGACCACATGGAAGCGCTTTCATCGTTGGATTTGATCGTAATGTGAGTGATAACCTGTGAACGTCTGTTATATGTGAATTCAAAATTTTACGCAAGTCGAAGCAACATTAAAGATTCCATGCCTTGACCGTAAACTTCCCAGCCGTACTGTAACGCTGAACAATCCAATTGTTCACGTGTTTTTATACCCGATACTCAAAATGAGTATTGGGGTATATTAGATTTGGGGTAAAAGTGGATGTGTGTAACGTCCAGAAGGAATCGTTTCCGACCCTATAAAGTATATATATTCTTGATCAGCATCAATAGCCGAGTCGATTGAGCCCTGTCTGTCTGTCCGTCCGTCCGTCTGTCCGTCCCCTTCAGCGCCTAATGCTCAAAGACTATAAGAGCTAGAGCAACGATGTTTTGGATCCAGACTTCTGTGATATGTCACTGCTCCAAAAATATTTCAAAACTTTGCCCCGCCCACTTCCGCCCCCACAAAGGGCGAAAATCTGTGGCATCCACAATTTTAAAGATACGAGAAAACCAAAAACGCAGAATCGTAGAGAATGACCATATCTTTTAGACTGCGGAATCTAAATTGGATCGTATTATTATTATAGCCAGCATCAAGAAAACAATTTCATTTTTTCTCGCCCTGTCTCTCTCTAACACACACGTAGCATAGGCGGCTTTGCTTAGAGTAAAACATTAGCGCCTAGATCTCAGAGACTATAAAAGCTAGATCAACCAAATTTGGTATCCACACTCCTAATATATCGGACCGAGACGAGTTTGTTTCAAAATTTCGCCACACCCCCTTCCGCCCCCGCAAAGGATGCAAATCTGGGGATATTCACAAATCTCAGAGACTATTAAAGCTAGAGTAACCAAATTTAGTATCCGCACTCCTGTTAGATGTCACTATAAAACGTATATCTCAAAATTTCGCCCCACCCCCTTCCGCCCCCACAAAGGACGAAAATCTGTTGCATCCACAATATTGCAGATTTGAGAAAACTAAAAACGCAGAATCATAGATAACGACCATATCTATCAGATTGCTGAATCTGGATCAGATCAGATTATTTTTATAGCGAAAGGAAACAAATCAATTTGCACTGGCTACGCAGCGCCCGACGTCACGCTCAGACTGATTTTCTGTCTCTCTCGCACGCACTCTTTGTCGTGTCGATTAATATAAGCGGCGACTGCCGGAGGAGAGCCATACTGTCTTAGTATCGGGTATAACCGTAGAGTTGCGGTGTCCGCAGCAACTCACAACGTTCCCCCTCGTTATACCCGATACTCAAAATGAGTATTGGGGTATATTAGATTTGTGGTAAAAGTGGATGTGTGTAACGTCCAGAAGGAATCGTTTCCGACCCTATAAAGTATATATATTCTTGATCAGCATCAATAGCCGAGTCGATTGAGCCCTGTCTGTCTGTCTGTCCGTCCGTCCGTCTGTCCGTCCCCTTCAGCGCCTAATGCTCAAAGACTATAGGAGCTAGAGCAACGATGTTTTGGATCCAGACTTCTGTGATATGTCACTGCTACAAAAATATTTCAAAACTTTGCCCCGCCCACTTCCGCCCCCACAAAGAGCGAAAATCTGTGGCATCCACAATTTCGACGATACGAGAAAACTAAAAGCGCAGAATCGTAGAAGTTGACTATATCTTCTAGAGTGCAAAATCTGAACCAGATCGTATAATTATTACAGCCAGAATCACGAAAACAATTTCACTCTTTCTCGCTCTGTCTCACTCTAACACACAGGTTTCATGGTCGGTTTTGCCAATTGCAAAATATGAGTTCAAGGATCTCAGAACCTATAAAAGCCAGAGCAACCAAATTTGGTATCCACACTCCTGTGATATCGGACCTTGACCGTTTCCTGTCCAAATTTCGCCACACCCCCTTCCGCCCCCGCAAAGGACGAAAATCTGGGGCAACCACAAATCTCAGAGACTATTAAGGCTAGAGTAACCAAATTTGGTACACACACTCCTTTAAGATGTCACTATAAAACGTATATCTCAAAATTTCGCCCCACCCCCATCCGCCCCCACAAAGGACGAAAATCTGTGCCATCCACAATATTGCACATTCGAGAAAACTAAAAACGCAGAATCATAGAGAATGACCATATCTATCCGGTTGCTGAATTTGGATCAGATCAGGTCATTTTTATAGCCAAAAGGAACAAATCAATTTGCAGTGGCTACGCAGCGCCCGACGTCACGCTCAGACTGATTTTCTGTCTCTCTCGCACGCACTCTTTGTCGTGTCGTTAAATATTAGCGGCGTCTGCCGGAGGAGAGCCATACTGACTTAGTATCGGGTATAACCGTAGAGTTGCGGTGTCCGCAGCAACTCACAACGTTCCCCCTCGTTTTTGTTATGCTCTTTCGCAAGCAATGTAACTCTCTGCAATTCCGAATCTATCGACAACCGAACGTATGATTGGGATTACTCCACAAGCAATTGCCGTGCACTTTAAAGATGCATCCATCCGTCCCTTGTTTTTGCATTTAAACTGAAAACCATTCGAATATATTTCTATTTGTGTAACGTAATTGTTAAGACCTTAATAGAAAAGTCTAGACATTTGCGAGTTGAGTGGTAAATTCAAACTAAATTTTATTCTTAAAATCACAGCCTTATATGTGATTAGACAATGAGGTAGGAGGTACAATTTGGTAGTCTATAATTATCGTTAGACCTACGCAGAGGATACACTTTACTGAGGATGTCTTTTTGAGTACATGCTTACATTAGTTTTATTTTAGGACCGCATTTGTTAAGTATTTTCTCCACTTGTGCTTTGTTGTCGTATTAATGGGTTACAGATATCTGTTTACACCAGTGCAGTCATAACTTGTCTACTTTATGTTATTTCTTTAGAGATCGGTGTTGTAAACATGAGTTTATGTGTACAATAATCTATTTATATTTAAACATTCTGCAAGGGGCCGAATGTGGCATTGTATTGACGACAATATGTTCATGTTTGAACATTCTGCAAAGGGCCGAAAATGGCTGAAAAATTAGAAGAGTTTTTTAATAAATTACCGAAAACTTTGGGTGGCTGTAATTTAAATTATTTATTTGGCGGGGCGAAAAAATTGATACGCTCGATCTAATTCAAGGTTGGCGAACAACTATATTTTCTTCACAATTCAAATCTCTTACTCTAGCTAACCTACGGTGGCAAAGCGGGGCGAATTCGCCAAGAGCGAGAGAGCGAGCTTTTATTGCGCTCCCGCTTTGCCCTAGCCTAACTCACACTAGACTTTATAATTCAGATCAATAACTAATAATTGTGGCCATTGATGGAAGGTCACGCAACACCGGCCCCGTTGAACGCTTGCATCGGCTTCAACACATTGGGAGCGGCGCTAATTTGTGTATGGCCCGCCGAAAAACCGCTCCAGTGCTAGTCCTTATTTCGACGACCCTGACCATGCCGTCCTCTCCTGCATGCGTGGCGATGACCCTCCCCACGAGCCACTCCTGAGGCGGCAGATTGTCCTCGGCCACGATGACGCGGTCTCCTTCCTCGAGGTTCAGTTGCTGCTGGTGCCATTTGCCCCGAATTTGCAGCCCCAGGACATATTCGCGGGACCATCGCTGCCAAAACGCTTGCCTGACTGACGAGACAAGTCGCCATCGCCGCAAGCAACTGAGACTGGTCCGGAGTCCGCAGTGCTGGGGGGGGCGATGAGCGACCCGCCTGTCAGCAGGTGCCCGGGTGTTAGGGCCTCGCCGTCACTTGGATCTTGGCTGATGGCTCCCAGCGGCCTCGAGTTCATTATGGCCTCGATGCCGACGAGGACTCTGGCGAGCTCTTCGGCGGTTAGGAGCGCGCTGCCTACCGCCCGTAGGAGTAGGCTCTTGGCAGTTTTTACACCTGCCTCCCATAGCCTTCCCATGTGAGGAGCTCGCGGCGGTATGAACGCAAATTCACATCCGTTCTTTGACGCGAAGTCGCGAATTGCGTCTCCTCGCTCCTTGAGCCTGATCCGCAGAGCGCTGAGATGGCGGCTCGCTCCGACGAAGTTCGTCTTGTTGTCGCAATGAACGACTTGGGGATATCCTCGGCGCCCGACGAACCTTTGAAAAGCCAACAAAAAACAATCAGTGGTTAGATCGGAAACTATTTCTAGGTGAACCGCCTTGGACGCAAAACAAACAAAAAGCGCAATGTATGACTTGTATGGGGGCCTTCCGCGAATTTTCAATGTCGTGTGCACTGGTCCACAAAAATCAACGCCGCAAATTGAAAATGGGCGGAGAGCACGGAGTCGATCTGCGGGTAAATTCCCCATGAGTTGCGTCAGCAATCGAGGCTTGCATTTAAAACAGCGCATACATGATCGAACTGTCTGACGGCAGACCTCCTGAGCGTTCACTATCCACACGCTCTGTCGAAGGATGCTCACAAGTGCTCGTGGGCCGACATGAAAATTCGAATGGTGCAGATGACGAATATAGCTTCGCACGAACTGCGAGCGCTTAGTCAAAAGCAGAGGAAACTTGTCATCGTATGATATAGGAGCTTTGGCTAGTCGTCCCCCCACTCACAACAACGAAAAGTTGCACCAAGTCCCTGTGTCTTTATGTATGAATGGGTTCAACCGCTGAAGTCTAGGACCAATTGTAGATCCTTTTCTAACCTTTTCGATTTCTCCTTGATGCTCGTGATGCTGGACGATTTCGACAATTTTATAAAAAGCTTCATTGTATTCGGTCGGTGAGACAGTTTTTTCGAAATTTAGGCTTGGGTCTTTACATTTTCTTATAAAGCGGAACACTCTAAGCAGTTTGAGGTGTGACGAGAATCCCTCGATGACATCTAACAGCTCCGAACTTCGCACAGCCGCGGTCAACCCGAACGCAGTCTTCCTCTTTTCCAGCTGAAGATCATCGGAGTGTTCGAAATGAGCGTTCTTGGGTCAGTTTTCTTCTTCCTCTTTCAGAAATGATGGTCCTTCGAACCAAATTGACTGAACGATTTCGTCGACGTCACAACCTCTTGAGACAATATCTGCTGGGTTCTGTTTCGTGGGTACATGCCGCGACGTAGCATCATCTGACCACTCTTGAATCTCAGCCACTCTATTTGAAACGAAAGTCGACAACGATGGAGAATTACCAATGGAGAGTTACCTCTGAATCCGACCAATAAACGACTCGTTCAATGGGCACGTTTAATAGGGGCTTGATTCTGTGACAGAGATCTGCGAGAAGGTGAGCGGCACATAGCTCAAGCCTTGGGAGCGTTTTGGTCTTGAGCGGCGCTACTTTGGATTTCGAAGTCAACAATGATATTTGTAAACCTTCTGCAGTTCTGCTACGTATATAGACGCACGCTCCATACGCTCTCATGGAGGCGTCAGCAAAGGCATGTATTTGAACCGGTGACATCGGATCGGAATACACAAACCGAGATATGGATATGTCTTCCAATTGAGATAGTGTATTTTTCAACTTATTCCACGCTGTTTCCAAATGCAGCGGGATCGACTCATCCCAATCTAGTTTGTTAAGCCAAAGCTCCTGCAATAGGATCTTGCCTTTTATAACGATAGGACTTAATAAACCAAGGGGGTCAAACAACTTTGATGCCACCGATAGTATGTTCCGTTTTGTCGCTCGGAGACCCATAACTGAATTGTCAATTTTGAACTTAAAGGCATCGTCAGTAGGTAACCATGAGATTCCTAACGCCTTTGTTGACTCTGAATCCGAGATTGTTATGGGTTTGGCTGTGCTCTCAGATGCGGTGATCTCGGGTGAGTTTGAAAACCACTTAGTCAACTCAAACCCTGCGGTCTGAAGAACCTGAGACACTTCGGACTTAATTGCGCTTAGCTCCTCTACGCATGCAGCACCAGTCAACAAGTCATCGACGTAAAAGTCGGACCCAATAACGTTAGCAGCTCTAGGGAATGAGAGCTTCGCAGACTCACTCAACCTTTTCAAACACCGGATAGCTAAGAATAGGGCTGGTCCAGTCCCATAGGTTACAGTGTTGAGCTTGTATAATCTCAAGGATTCAGAAGGATCTCTTCTCCACACTATGAGCTGAAACTGCCGATCCGCTTCGTTCACCATCACTTGGCGATACATCTTTTTAACATCAGCAGTCAAGGCAAACCTGTGCAGACGGAAACGGAGCAGTGTCGAGTATAATTCCTCTTGAATGGTAGGTCCCACCATCAGAATGTCATTTAAGGCCACCTGTGAGGATGTCTTGGAAGAAGCATCCAACACGACTCGGAGCTTGGTATACGTACTTTGGGGCCTCAGAACACACTGATGAGGAATTACGTAGTGTGGAGTAGAAGGAATCGTATTGTCAGTAGGAGACATATGACCTAAGGAGAGGTACTCTTCCATGAATTCCAAGTACATTTTATTCAACTCAGGGTCACGATGCAATCGTCTTTCAAGCGACAAAAACCGCCGTTTCGCAACCCCAAAGGAGTTGCCTAAACAATTTGGATCTGATTTAAACGGGAGCCTTACTTCGAACCGACCTGATGATAGTACCTGAGTCGTCTTACGATAGTGTTCTTCACATAGCTTGTGCTCAGGTGTGGCAATTTTCTTGGTAGATGGCATTTCTTCCAGTGACCAAAACTTTTTCAAGGTCCTATCGATGGATACTAGCAACTCTTCACTGCAACTCAAACTGTTTGTAATTTGAGGAGCAAAACTCCTGGAAACATATTTTCCCGACACAACCCAACCAAGAAGGATTTTCTGAAGAGTTGGAAAGTCAGGACCTTGTTTAATTTGACCAACAGCTAATAATTCAAAGAACGATTCTGCTCCAATTAACATATCTATTCTTTGTGGCTTGTAGAAATAAGGGTCTGCCAGTGGTAGGTTCTCTGGGATTCGCCAGTCAGTCACATTCACTGACTGGTCAGGGTGAAAACTTGAAATTGATTTCAGGATCCAAAAATCAAAGGAGAACTCACTACCATTTATTCGCGACTTCACCACTGTGTGTATTTTATCCTTTACTTGAGAATTAGATTCACCAATTCCAAGCAAGCTAATACAGGACTCCTCTCTACGGATCTGTAAGCGATTAGCGAGGTCCTCGGTAATGAAATTTGTTTGTCATCCAGAGTCGAGCAGAGCTCTGGCCAGAATGTGTTCACCGCTCTTAGTTCGGACGCTTACGATCGACGTAGCCAGAATTACCCTGTCCAACGCTGTCGCATGCAAAACATGTGACGTGGAAGGTTGATTCTGATTTGATGGAGGAGAAGGACTCCCTTGGGGTGGTGGCAATGCGACACTATTAGCCGACACTGTGTATCGATGCAATAATGTATGATGTGAGCGGCTGCACATTCGACATTTATTGGCTTTGCATTTTACAACAGCGTGGCCTTTTCGCAGACAATTAATGCATAGGGATGCCGACTCAGCAAACTCAAACCTTTGCATCACCGAGAGACGCGAAAATGAAGGGCAATTTGACACTACATGGTCTCCTGAATTGCAGTAGCTACAAGTTTGCTGAGTTCTACTGTTGGTGGAAGTGGAAGAACAAGCAAATGAACTGCAATTATGTTGCTTGCTTGGCATGACTTTGTCTTGCCTTGGCTTGGTCGATTCTTCAGCAGACAGATGCTGGTATCGACGATTCAAGACTTTCTCAAAGTCGGACCAAAGCGGCAACTTCTCATAAGTAAGCTGTTCATCCCACTTTTGTTCCGTCACTGGGTCGAATCTGTTTAAAACGAGATGAATGAGCATTGCATTCGAAATTTTTGTATCACCTCCGATCGACAGTAACAATCCGTAAATCGACGAAACAGTATCGATTAGAGTTCTTAGAGATGATGCAGATTGATGAGACATTCTCGGCAGATTGAACAATGTGGAAATATTATTCGTGAAAATCAAATAATCGTTGTCATATACTCGTTTTAGGCCAGCCATGGCCTTTTCATAATTTGCCTCGGTGACTTGGAACGCCTTTATTGTTCCTAATGCTTCATCAGAGAGGCACGAAATCAAATGATTAAATTTTTCGATCGCCGGTATGCTGTTGTCGCTATGGACTAGTCTCTCAAAAAGGCTAATGAAATTTTTGAATTCCGATTGTTTACCACTAAATTTGGGTAATGCCAATTTCGGAAGTCTAGCATGAGTTGGGGCTGAAGAAGGTACTGGCTTCGTCTCGCTTGCTGCATCAAAGGCGGCGATAAGCGACATTATCTGTCCTTTGGTGACAATTATCAGCTCTTCCAACTCGGCTGCATATGCATCATCACCTGTTATGACCTCGATTTGCTCCTGCGAATGGTTAGCCTTTTCAATTAAATCATTCAAACAATCTAATCTACATTGTAATTCCGGTAATTGCAAAGGAATCGACCCTTGATCTAATCGATCCTCTAAGCGGCGAATGCTTTTTACTCGACTTTTGAGCTTAATCTTTAAGTCTTCAAGAGTGGATTTACTTTTTTCTACCATAATGTTTGTGTATGAAGATTTTACGCAACAAAGCAGTATTATTTCTATTTATTTATTTATTATTATTATTATTTTTTTTTTTTTTATGTTTGAACGAGAACGATAATCGAAAACGAATTTGAATTGAATGTCGAGGCACGAGGTATCAAGGGAAAGAGTCGTTGCAAGTGACGGCCGAAAACAATATACCCGTTAGATACAGGGTACCGCGTCACTTGGCAAGTAACAGCCGAAAACAATATACCCGTTAGATACAGGTTAGCGCGTCACTTGGCGCACCGTTAAGCTCAAGAGCGGTAACGAAAATTCTCCCAACAAATACAACGAAAGCAGCAGTGGAGAAGCGAAAACGAAATAATGCACCGGGGCTGCTGCTTGTATGTATGTGTGAATATTTTCTATACGCCGTGGCTTGGGTGAACGAACGAACAAATTTTGTGAGGTTCTAACGACGAGAAAGGTAGAACAAAATAAAAGGGGGGGAGGGCGACAGTGATTGCAGTAAACGATAGATGTATGTACATATAACTGTTGCGTCCAAATAGCGGTTCACATATGTCTGTATGTGTATATTTATGCAATTACTAATAAAATGCATGCGATCAAGCTATACTATATGTATATCATACGTCTGCGCCTAGAATTGAAGGCGATGTGCAATGTTTTCAGCACAAGACACCTCAAAGAGTGATCTGAATGTCTTTTGCTCAGCCTTCAATTTTCTGCACAAATACCTCTGATTCTTCTTTTGGATCTTTGAATCCAACTGCTACTTTCCTGTCTTTATCGCAGGGCATCCCTCGGCGGTAGCAGAAATTTGCACAAAAATTATTGTCGGCGCGACCGACGCGATGATATATTTTACAAATTGATTGCCGATTGCACACACACACGACGCGGGCAACGAATATGTTTGCTTATGTATACTGCGATTTCTTGTGTCACTGTCACTTATTGTTGTTGTCTATAATTCACTTTACAGTCCACCCGGGGGCGACATGAAAAATTAGAAGAGTTTTTCTAATAAATTACCGAAAACTTTGGGTGGCTGTAATTTAAATTATTTATTTGGCGGGGCGAAAAATCGATCTAATTCAAGGTTGGCGAAGAACTCTATTTTCTTCACAATTCAAATTTCTTACTCTAGCTAACCTACGGTGGCAAAGCGGGGCGAATTCGCCAAGAGCGAGAGAGCGAGCTTTTATTGCGCTCCCGCTTTGCCCTAGCCTAACTCACACTAGACTTCATAATTCAGATCAATAACTAATAATTGTGGCCATGGATGGAAGGTCACGCAACAGTGGCATTGTTTTGTATTTTGATTCTTGTGAACCTTTTTGTGTATATTTTCTTTATAGCTATAATTACAAGTACAGATAATCATTTACAGTCAATTACAGTGGGTAGGGAAGTGCTATCGTTTGCAGTCTTCGTGCTACTTTAATTCTTCTTATGGCATAGATTATTAATATTATCATTATTATGATTCCGATAATCAAGGCCGCATGTCCAGATACATGATGGAACTTCAGTCCTTTTAAGTCATGATGACTTTCTTTTAACAATTTTATTTCGTTTCTTAACTTATCCATTTCTTCTGTATGGTTAATTAATGGTACTGTTAATGGATTCCAAACAATTTTTGGTATTTTGCTTATATTACTTATATAAAAGGATGAAATTGGCTCGTAGCTTTCTGTTTGAATACTGTGATGAGTATTTTATCATCGGTTCGCACAGTACAACCATGTATTATTGTTAAAATTCCTTGATGCGGAAGATTAATTAGTTCTTGATTTGAGTTACTACATTGAATTCTAGCATTAGTGTTTACTGGAACTTTGAAGAGCCAACTACCTTGTCTTTCTAATTCGACCCAAAATGACCTTGTCTCTGCTATCTTCCTATAAACGCAATTTGAATTACCTTTTACTACTACGAGTACTTCTTGTCTCTTTTGGAGTCATTCCTGAGTCTTGCTCTTCTGACTAAATTCCAGCTAATGGACAAATTTGAGTTATAGGTCGTTTTATCAAACCGTCTTTATGTTTTATAGTTACTACTCTGACTCTATCGTCCCTACCTTTATGTATTTGTTCTATTTTTCCCAAGGGCCATCTAGCTGGGTGACAGGTTTCATCTTTTATTAATACAATCTGTCCTGTTTTAATATTCTGCATTCCTATTTTCCATTTATTTCTTTGTTGCAGTGTGTGCAAATAATCTTCTTTCCATTTAATCCAAAATTCTCTTTTCATTTTCTGAATTAATCTCCATCTATCCAGATTCCCGATTTTTTCCTCTGAAATTGTCTCAATCGGGCCAAATATTGGCCTTCCAATTATAAAATGACCTGGTGTTAATACATCCAGATCGTCAATATCATTTGTAGCTGTATACAAAGGGCGTGAATTTAGTACCGCTTCAATTTGACATAATAGAGTTGCCATTTCCTCATAGGTCAAATTATTGTCCCCAATTACCCTTTTTAAGTGATATTTCACTGATTTTACCCCAGCTTCCCAAATACCTCCAAAGTGAGGTCCTGCCGGGGGAATAAAATGCCACTCGATCTGTTCTCTTTCTAATATTGGAACCACTTTTATTTTGCCTTTGAGTGCTTTTTGGTATTCCTCGTCTAATTTGCGCGAAGCTCCCACAAAGTTAGTTCCATTATCGGACAAAATTTTTGCACATTTTTCTCTTCTTGAAAAAAATCTTCTAAGTGCAGCTAGAAATGCATCTGAAGTAAGATCGCTGACTACTTCCAAATGAATAGCTTTTGTCGCCATGCATACGAATACGGCAATATATCCCTTATACGATTTCTGCCCCCGGTTTTTACAGCATCGGATATGGTAAGGCCCGGCGAAGTCTACACCTGTATTTGTAAACGGGTGCGACATTGTAGCTCTGTGTTTCGGCAGATTTCCCATAATTTGTTCTGCAGTATTCTGTCGATACCTAGCACAGGTGACATACTCGTTAAGTTTTTTCTTTAAGCAATTTCTTAGCCCAAATATCCAAAATTTTCGCTGGATATAGTTTCGAATCAAATTAATTCCACCGTGCAATGTTTCTTTATGTGCATTCTTGATAATTAAAGACGTCAAGTGACACTTATCTAAAATCAAGGGATGTTTAACCTCAAATTCCGCGTTGGAGTTTTGCAATCTACCTCCAACTCGTAACAATCCGTCTTTATCTAAGAACGGATTTAAGCTTAATAGTTTATTTTTTGTTTCTATTTCCTTGTCATTAATTAGGCTAGCTATTTCGGAACTGAATTGGATTGCTTGTTGTTGTTTTACTATTAATACTTTGGCACTCTTAATCTCCTTCATTGTCAAAAATAGAGGAAATTCTTTCTTTTTGGTTTTGATTTGAATAAACCTCAATACCTATGCAATGACTCTTTTTGTAGTTTATGCATAAACGAATATTTTTGTAATAAAATGTTATTTTTTGCTATTACAATTGTTGTGCCAACAACTAATTTTTCTTCAATTTCCTTTTTTGGCCAATGTTCCTTAGATTTCGCCAACCATTGAGGCCCTTTCCACCAAATCTTAAAATCTTTTAGCTTATCTTCACTAATGCCCCTTGATTCTACATCTGCTGGATTGTCTTCAGTTCTAACGTGTCCCCATTTAATTGCTTTAATTTTTCTTACTTCGTCAGTTCGACGCCTGATAAACTTGTCTTTATTGTCTCCATTCTTTATCCAGGCTAGAGTAATAGTAGAATCACTCCAGGCATAATACTTTACATTACTTCCAACCGCTTTTTTCACCCGTTGAATTAATTTTTTCCAGAAGATGTGCTGCACAAAGTTCTAATTTTGGAATAGTTTTCCGATTCTTCTTTGGATTAACTTTGCTTTTGCTGGCTATTATAATTATAGAACTATCTACCTTGGCATACACTACGGCAGCATAAGCCTTTTCGGATGCTCCGGCAAACCCATGAATTTGCATCGACTTATTGTGTTGAGAATTTAGCCATCTTGGTATCCGAATGCTCTCCAACTCTGTTAAACTATTTTTAAACCAATTCCATTCCCGAGTATCCTGTTCTGATCCCAGCCAAAGTTTTTGAATAAACAATTTTCCGACAAGTGTCACTGGAGACAACCAGCCTAAGGGGTCATACATCTTGTCTAAGGTAGATAATACTATTCTCATGTTATTTTTCTTAATTAATTCATAATGGAAATGGAACCAAAACTCGTCTTTAACCGGTTGCTATTGGAACCCTTCCGGGTAACTTCCTTTGCATGCTATTTAGTATTCAGTATCTAGTCGGCATCTGTCATCAAGTCGTCAATCATTCTTTATGATTTCCCTAATTGCTTGATTTTTGCAATTATCCGCTATCGCAACAAGCACCCTGGTTGCTAAGTAGGGTGCTGAAGCTGTGCCGTACGTAACGGTTGTAACATTAATTTGCCGGTACATTTTTGAATATCCCAGATCCTTTTCTTTTTTAAATGGTATTTTAACCACATACCTGCCATTCTCATCTCTTCTTGTTGTTTCCAAGAAATGCTTCTCGCACACATCTTCTTCTACATCATTCTTTTCACTTTCCAATTCCCAGATCCGTTCTAAATCCCCAACCTTAATTGTTGTCCCCACAATAAATTTATCACCTTTTGATTTGGTGCAACCGGATATAATCCATCGGAATTCTGTATTTTGTCCAAGTAGTCCGTCTATTTTTACTACTCCGTCTTTTAAAATATGGGTATACAAATCTATCCCAATTATTACATCTACCCTACTTTGTTTGTTAAAGTTAGGGTCTGCCAACACATAATCTTGCCACTTAGTTTTATCAATATTGAAAGACTTTAATGGTAAAGCTTTCATCAGTTTCGGAAGAATAATTGCTTCAATATTTAGAGGACCTTTATTATAATCAGGAGTTTTTACCGACAAAGTAACTTTGTACTTTGAAGTGCAAGAGTCTGTAGATGACACTCCACTTACCTCGGTGTTCGCTCTTTTTCGTACTAAGTTTAATATTTGCGAAGCTTCTTCTGAAATTATGGTACATTGCGACCCACAATCAATGAGAGCTCTTAGGTTTTGATAGCCACCATTCCTTGCCCTTACTTTTATAAGTGCTGTGGCTAAGAACGCTTGTTCTTTTGTCAAGCAAGTGTTAACATTTTCCCTCTTTTCGTAGGGAATATGGAGCATCATATGATGAGGTTTTTTACAAATCCCACATAAAATTTCAGAAAAACATTTCTTATACATATCATGGCTACAGCATTTTGTGCAAAGGCGCTGTTTTTTAATAAACTGGCCTCTATCTATCGGACTCATTCCCTTAAACTCATAGCAGCGAATTATGGTATGTCCTACCATTTTACATAACGGACAATTTTCTTTTATTTTACCATATTGCACTACTTTTTTCAACGGTTTCCACTCTTTATCCTGCGACGTGTAAAGAGAAGTGTACCGTTGTTCTAAAAATTCCATTACATCTGGCAATGCTTGGATCTCTTTTGTCCTTTTTATATGACTTATATAATTGTAAGGTATCTTTGTTGAATTTTTTCAACACAATGTGCGCGAAAATCACATCAACTACTTCTGTTAAATGTGACTTTAATTTAATTAAATGTATTGACTCATTTATAGAATCAGAAAACCATTTAATATGTTTCGCTGAATCGTGATCTAGCATTCGTAAGTCTAGTAAACGATTCAGCTGATCCGCAAAAATTTTTCGCTTATTTTCATACCGCTTGGTCAGCAATTCCCAAGCGGCATTATAATTCTCCAGCGGCCCAGTTAAAAGGTGAGCTACCATACTCCGTGCCTCACCCTTTATCGCGATTTTCAAATAATTGAATTTTAGAGATGTACTCAGACTATCTCTGTTATGAATTAATTCACAAAATATTTGTGAAAAAGCCGTCCCAATCTTTTTCTTCGCCCGAGAATGTGGGTACTTCCACTTTCGGAAGATCAGGCAAATCGATATCTTCTTTTTTTACGGTTGCCCCTTTAGTATCCATGCTGTTTTCTTCAGCTATGGTTTGCATCCTAACTTCTAGGTTGCTCAACATGTTTTGAATATCAAATTCCAAATCTCCGATCTGGTTGTCGAAGCTGTCGTTTGTTTCATAGCTATGATAATACTCGTCAATTTTTGAGCTCAGTCTTTTACTGAGGAACTCAATTTTTTCCTTTCTCATTCTACACTCTCCTAGCCTGATCAAACCTCTGCATGGTTTGCTCTTAATATGTCCTCAGGTTTTCCACTATTCTGATGATTTCCTCAGATACTTTTTCTATGCTATTGTCAATTTTGGGCTCTATGTCTTCCTTTAAAGTTCCAGTCTCCACTGATTGTAATTTTGTTTTTTCTACCTTCCCTTTCGTTAATGTTTCATTATTTTTTGACTCTACATACTTTTTATGTATGTCCTCTATATTTTTAATCATTTTTTCGTACTGCTGTCTCTTATAGTAGTCATGATCGACTACTCCATATGTTAACAGTGCAGAATTATTGCCTGTAACTTTGTTTTTAAGGTCTCCTAACATTTGGATAACATCGCTGGTCAAATGACCAGCTTCAATTTTTTTAATCTCCCTTGCTATCGCTGCTTGAGCCTCTAATAGCTTAATTATTTGTTCCGACAACATCTTAGTTTAATTTTTTTTACTTTTACTTAATTAGGCTTAAAAACAATTTGAAATATGAGACTTAGCTGATGAATTCTGCTTCTGCTGTTCTTGTTACTGCTGCCGCTGAAGTCGCTGCTGCTGATACCGCTGTTGCTGCTGCTGGTGTTGCTTTTGCTTACTTTGCTGCTGCTGATATCGCTGGCGCTGCTGCTGGTGTTGCAGTTATTGTTGCTGGCACAGTGGGCACACACAAACCCATTTATATATTTATTTTTCACAGTCACAGTTATTTGCCACTTTTTTTCAATTCTAGCCATTAAGCACTTTCGATGTTTCGGATTATTATTTTTTCTCTTTCGATGTTCCGGCCTCGAAAACGCCACCGTCGCGAAAAATTTTTATTTTTCAATTACAATAGATATACATATTTCGTTAGAATACAAAAAAAAAAATAAAAATAAATAAAAATTAATGAAATGGAAGTTGCAATTAATAATTTTGAAAAATACGAGCTGGACAGGCTATATAGTCCAGCTCGTATTTTTCAAAATTATTAATTGAAACTTCCGTTTCATTAATTTTTATTTATTTATTTTTTTTTTTTTTGTATTCTCTGATCACAATAGATGTACCCAGTTATCTATTAAAAATACAGCCCGTTTAGCTCGTATTTTTCCAAATTATTAATTGAAATCTCGTTTCATTAATTTATTTTATACTCTGTTCCTTCCTATAAGAGGGAAATCAAAGTTTTTTATTTTGCTACCTTTAGCTGTCAGTGAACTAGACACTTGTTCAGTCTCAAGGAAGCTGGTTTAACTCCGTGCTCTTACCACAGGAGGAGAGTCTCGAAGGACCAAAATTTTAAGACCTTAAAGAAAAGTCTAGACATTTGCGAGTTGAGTTGTAAATTCAAACTAAATTTTATTCTTAAAATCAGAGCCTTATATGTGATTTGACAATGAGGTAGGAGGTACAATTTGGTAGTCTATAATTATCGTTAGACCTACGCAGAGGATACACTTTACTGAGGGTGTCTTTTTGAGTTCATGCTTACATTAGTTTTATTTTAGGACCGCATTTGTTAAGTATTTTCTCCACTTGTGTTTTGTTGTCGTATTAATGGGTTACAGATATCTGTTTACACCAGTGCAGTCATAACTTGTCTACTTTATGTTATTTCTTTAGAGATCGGTGTTGTTACATGAGTTTATGTGTACAATAATCTATTTATATTTAAACATTCTGCAAGGGGCCGAAAGTGGCATTGTATTGACGATAATATGTTCATGTTTGAACATAATTACCATTATTCCTGAATATACTCTTTATAATTAGTTGACCCTAGTCTAATAAGATCTTTCATCATGATATTTTTATATATATAATTAATATTAATTGCAGCTTATTTGAACATATTATCCTTATTACTTTAGTAGCCTTTATACATATATATCTACCCTCTTAGCAGCCATGAGAGCTTGTAGGAAAGTTTAATGAATAAACTGTTTGTAATGAATTCCCGTTAATTGTTGCCGTTATTAAGGATCATGTGGCGCCAAGATGACGTAACCTAGCAGAAGTAGAGCGTTTATTTTAGGGATCGTTACCCATTACTCAGCCTATTTGGACCGGTGCGATCAAGGAAGGGTGGGCATAACGAGTTGCAATGACACCGCAAGCAATTCCCGCTCGAATTCGTTCCGCTGACTCATCTCCCTACACTGTCATTTCTCTGTACATTTCTTCCGTCTGAACCTTGAACCGCACGCGAAACTTATTTGTATTGTCTTTGCTCCTAAAGCTCGAGCTCGTGACGCGATCTCTCCCTACCCCACCCCCACCCTCTACCCGACTAACCATGAGACCGGCAGCAACGCGTGCATGGATCTTGATCATACCCTCCATCTGCTCGTCTACCGTTTCAGATCCTAGCCTCCTGCTTCGTTATCTGTTACAAGCACACACACATGGACACGCATGACCACGGCTAACACCGGATTATTTTGATGTTCTTTTCTTTTTCTTTTTGTTTAGGGACTTTTTTGGTCATATATAGTGCATAAATCAAATTATTTCATATTTAATTTCTATTTATATTCAGCCAGGCTCCGTTTTTCACATTCACAAAAGCTTTCCGATTTACTTTTGAAATCACATAAATTGGGGCTCTCTTTTTCCCATTACGCAAGATTTTTTCGTTTTCAAAACGAAAAAATTTTCGTTGACGAAATGAAAAGTAAACGGCTTTTTATACAACAAAACGAACCTTAATTGCAAAAGGAAAAAAATAGATGACTTATTGATGCATTAACATAAACTTGATACCTATATCAGGGTAATTTAACTTGTGCTTTCTTTATAAATAAATTTATTTTAACCAAACCAGCAACAACAAATTTCGTTTTGGTGTAAGCAGCTGACGCATTCCGATTTGGTTATCGGAACGTTGGCAATTAATAAATTTTTGCGTATAACAGCACAAATGTGCATGTAACAGCTCAGACTGTGCTTGTAACATGCGCTCAACAGAACATCTGTCGTGCCATCTTAGATTCAGGATCGCAGCTGCATCTCGTCACATCCAGGTTCGCCCAGCAGCTTCAGCTTAGGAGAACTCAATCGTCTGCACTTGTGTCTGGGCTGGGCGATACCAGCGTTACTACTGAGGGATCCACCATAAGCATTTGTATGCATTCTCGCACCTCTGCTTACACAACTACGCTTACTGCTCTCATCGCCCCCACGATTACCGATTCTCAACCAAGTATGACAGTAAATGTATCCGATTGGCGTATTCCATCTAACATTCAGCTCGCTGATTCTGGATTTTTCAATCCTCAACGGGTTGATCTTCTCATTGGTGCGAGCGTTTTTTATGATCTCCTCTGCGTAGGGCAAATCAAACTCACCGATGGACTGCCTCTTCTGCAGAAGACCCGGCTTGGGTGGATCGTGTCTGGCGGTGGACAGAAGGTATCAAGCTCGGCGCTTTTGGCCACGCACAATTGTCCAGATTCGATAGCTGAGATGGAAGCAAGGTTGGATAAAACTCTTCGTATGTTTTGGGAAGTCGAGAATTGTGTGGAGGCTGGATTGAATACCAAAGAAGAAGACGATTGTGAAGCACATTTCGTGAGCCACCTTTCACGGTTGCCATCCGGGGAGTATGCAGTTCGTCTGCCGCTAAATAACAATACTGATCGTTTAGGAGAATCTTATGCTGGAGTCTGGAGCGAAAACTGGAGCGTAATCCTACACTCAAGGAGCGGTATTCCGCCTTTATGAGGGAGTATTGGAGTATTGATTTGCATCATATGCACCAAGTCAACCCTGATTCCCGTAGTCTCTGCAAATATTTCTTGCCTCATCACTGTGTCCTAAAGGAGGACAGTACGACGACAAAACTCCGTGTCGTTTTCGATGGATCCGCAGCTACATCAACTGGATATTTTCTAAATGATGTGATGATGACAGGCCCTGTTATTCAGCCTGCATTGTTTAACATATTGATTCGCTTTCGAACATATCCAGTCGCTCTCACTGGGGACATTTGTAAAATGTACCGCTGCGTACGAGTGTCTCCACCCGACAATTTGAATCAGTGCATCCTATGGCGAGATTCCATCGAGTCCGAGGTTCAAGTCTACACATTAGACACCGTCACATACGGGACGAGGGCTGCATCATTTTTAGTGGTCCGCGCAATGCACCAGCTGGCCATCGACGAGGGTGAGTCCTACCCTCTTGGCTCAGCTGCTCTGCGGCAGGAGTTTTACGTGGATGACCTTATTTCGGGCGGTAATTCGGTCGCACAGGTAATGGACAGGATGCACCAAACATCAGCTTTACTGTCCCGTGGTAATTTTAGACTTAGGAAATGGTGCTCCAGTCACCAGGAAGTACTTGAGGGAACCCCTGAAGATGACATAGAGAAGTTCCTAAAGTTTAATGATGGAAGCGACAAAGCCAAAACTCTCGGCTTAGCGTGGCAAACTGCTTCGGATCAGCTGCTTTTTGCCTTGTCCGCACTGGACACAACCTCAAAGCCATCAAAGCGGTCGGTTTTATCTACGATTGCGCGGTTCTACGACCCTCTTGGATTGATAAATCCAGTCATTGTCAGGTGCAAAATCTTCCTTCAGCAGCTTTGGAGAGAAAATTTGGATTGGGATGAAAGCCTACCCTCAGCGTTGCATTCAAATTGGATGGACTTGAGAAATAGTTTGGCAAGCATTTCTCGGATCTCATTTCCTCGCTTGGTTCTTCGTTCTAGTGTGGCTACAGAAGTTCACGGATTCTGTGATGCCAGCTTAGAAGCATATGGGGCTTGCGTGTATGTCGTGTCTAGGGCAGCCCAGTCTTCGGCGCAATGGTCAAGTCATGAAATCCAGTTCTATTAGTTCGCTCAACCCGTTCATCGATCATTCTGGACTACTTAGAGTTGGAGGTCATCTTGGCAACTCATCGCTAGGATTTGACGCTCAGCACCCGCTCATTCTGCCAAAGGGACATTCCATTACTTTTGCGCTGATAAGATATTATCATGAAAGAAACCTCCATGCCGGACCTCGCGCCTTGCTATCCAAAATTCGGCTGGAATATTGGCCCATTGGAGGTGTTAAAGCAGTGTCAAGGGTCGTCAGCAGATGTGTGAGATGCTTCAGGACTAGGCCGCGCATGGTTGAACACATCATGGGAGACCTACCTAAGGAACGTTTGGAAGGATCTCGAGCTTTTGAAGTCACTGGAGTAGATTACTGTGGACCTTTTTTCTACCGATCAGAAATCCGCACAAGGCCTCCGATCAAGTGCTACATTAGCGTATTCATCTGCTTCACTTCTAAGGCTATACACATGGAGCTCGTAAAGGATTTGACCACCGCATCGTTTCTAGGCGCACTAAAGCGTTTTACTTCCACTCGAGGAAGGCCAAGTCAAATTTGGTCGGACAATGCGACCAACTTTGGGGCCAAGAACGAGCTTCTGGAGCTAAAGAAGCTTTGTCTGAGCGAACCGCATATGAAGGAGGTCCACGAATCCTGCTTGGCTGACTCGATCGACTGGCGTTTCATCCCACCTCGCTCTCCGCATTTTGGCGGGTTGTGGGAAGCGGCCGTGAAGACCGCAAAATATCACCTGTAGCGCTCAGTTGGACCATCTGTGCTTAGCTTCGACGAGCTGCGCACTCTGATCTGTCAGATCACTGCAATTGTTAACTCTCGCCCTTTGCTCTCGCTTTCAGAAAATCCTGATGATTTAGACGTTTTGACTCCTGCTCATCTGCTTTTAGGCGGCCCCCATGAGCAAATCTTCGAGCCTGACCTAACGAAGCTGAACTACAATCGTCTGGATGGCTGGCAGCGGGTCACCCAACTACAACAAATATTTTGGAGCCGTTGGCGCGAAGAGTATCTCACTCTTTTGCAAGAGCGCACGAAGTGGCGTACCCCCGCGCAAAATATCTGCAAGAACGACCTCGTTCTGGTGAAGGACGAAAATCTTCCTCCAATGCGTTGGCCACTGGCTAGAGTGGTCGATGTCGTTTTCGACAAGGACGGAGTGTGTCGCGTCGCTGACCTGAAGACATCCTCAGGAAACATCAGGAGGGCCGTCACTCGGCTATGTTTGCTGCCCCTTAGGGAATCTGTTGAGAGACTAGCTCCCAACGGGGGAGTATGTTCGGGCCAGCCGCTGAATAATAACCGTAACTTTAACATTATTATTGTATGAGCAGAGACAGCCGCCTGTCTAAAGCGTTGACTTTCTGCAGAGCTGCTGCGCTCTCCCGCTAAAGGGGCTCTCTGCCGCCGCCACTTCGGCAATTACTTTGATCTGCTGCCGCCACTTCGGCAATCACTTTGATCTAACGCCGTCGTCTATAGTTTAGTTCTATGCTAACCCCTCTGCGCATTGGTTGCATATCGATCTCGCATAAAGTTTATCTGGCAATAGCAAGCAATCGGCTTCCGCTAAGCCACCAAGATTAAATGCGAATTATAAAGTTTAACCCAAAATCTCTTTTCATTTTTGAAACACATAGGTGCCAAAAAAGCTTGGCATCTCAAACATTGGTGACCCCCCGACGTGATATAAAACCATTTCTTAATCGCGTTCCGTTAAAACACTTATTAATTATACAATATTGTGTTGTTGGGTAGTTTAACTACCAACAAATACATTTGGGTGCACGTTGAAAAACAGTTTAAAGTGCAAATTCAGTGAGAGTGCGGCTGGAATATTTATAGACAAATTCCGGTACTTTAAGCGTCGAATCTCTCATTCTCTGCGCAGCTGCAGCCGCGGTTCTTGACTTTTCGTGTCTTGCATTCTCGCTCTCGCGTCTATACATCGTCGCTTAAGCGGTATTTCATTTTCCGTTGTTGTGTCGAATTGCACAACGGTTAACACGGACAACGATCCAAATACAGGCGCGGGCGGAAATATTGTGGTGGCTGATTCCAGACTGAGTCTGTATAAGCGTAAAAGTCAGTCATTATATGATCGATTGCACAGGCTTGGCGAATCCTTCGCGGGGAATAAAATCGATAAGTTGACCGCCGCGGAAGTCGAGGTGCGCTTTGGCAGAAATTCGAGAGGAATTTAATAAGGCCCATAATGAATTGGAGGCTCTCGATCAAAACGAGATTGGGAGTGAGCTGCGCGAAATCTTCGATACTCTTTTCATATCGTTGAAAGCTGAGTTGCTGGCTGCTGTTGAGCTAAGCCAGTCACACGCCGCTGCCCATTCTACGACTCTGCCAAGCCATTCCGGACATAGTACCATCATCATGGCTCACAAGCAGCGACTTCCTGAGCTGAAGGTGCCTAAGTTTTCTGGTGGATACGTCGAGTTCTCGGATTTTATGGCAATGTTCAAATCGGTGATTGAAGCGGATATAAATCTCAGGGACATCGAGAAATTCCAACACCTTCGCTCTTGCCTCGCTGATGCGGCTTTGGATTCGGTTCGATCGTTGGAGCTCTCCAGTGCCAATTATCGTGCGGCTCTGGATATACTTAATAAACGCTTTAATAACAAAAGACTTGTTTTCCAGGCACACATCAAGAAGATTCTTGGGCTAAAGAGGGTAGACTCGACTTCTGCTAAAAGGCTTCGGGAGTTTTCGGATGCAGTCAATTTACACATGCGAGCGTTGCAGACATTGGGAACTGCTGAGGAGATTTCAGGATTCATGGTCATCAACATGCTGCTGCAGAAGTTGGATTCGAAGACGCAAACCAAATGGGAGGAGCACACATCGTCGGACCTACCGCAGAGGAATTCTTCGAATTCTTGCAGCAACGCTGCCAGAAAATGGAGCGATTGAAATATGCTACAGCGACACACGCTAGTAGCGATCAGGTGGGAAAAAACCATTCCTATACGCATGTTATAAAAACGTTTGTAGCTTCCAACTCTTCCGCCGACCCGTCTGTATGCGTCTTTTGCCACTCAGCGGGCCATGGAATATACTCGTGCAAGATATTCGGAAATCTCTCACCGTTGCTGCGCCACAAAGAAGTGAAGAAGCTTTCCCTATGCTTCAATTGCCTAAAACCGGGCACCGGACCCGCGCATGCAATAGTGGAAAATGGCGAGTATGCGGCGGTAGGCAACACAAGGCTGCCCAAGTATTACTCCTCCCGATCTGGCCGTTCAACCGGACACTCTTTCCGTTGCTCAAAATTCTGCTAGCAGCTCGTCTCTACCTTCGTCTACCTCTCTTGCTGCCCAAGGTCTTCACTCTGATGTCGTGCTTCCGGCTACAGCCGTGGTTCTCGTGAAGAATCGGTCTGGCGTTTTAGTTCCTTGTCGTGCCATCCTAGATTCAGGATCGCAGCTGCATCTCGTCACATCCAGGTTCGCCCAGCAGCTTCAGCTTAGGAGAACTCAATCGTCTGCACTTGTGTCTGGGCTGGGCGATACCAGCGTTACTACTGAGGGATCCACCATAAGCATTTGTATGCATTCTCGCACCTCTGCTTACACAACTACGCTTACTGCTCTCATCGCCCCCACGATTACCGATTCTCAACCAAGTATGACAGTAAATGTATCCGATTGGCGTATTCCATCTAACATTCAGCTCGCTGATTCTGGATTTTTCAATCCTCAACGGGTTGATCTTCTCATTGGTGCGAGCGTTTTTTATGATCTCCTCTGCGTAGGGCAAATCAAACTCACCGATGGACTGCCTCTTCTGCAGAAGACCCGGCTTGGGTGGATCGTGTCTGGCGGTGGACAGAAGGTATCAAGCTCGGCGCTTTTGGCCACGCACAATTGTCCAGATTCGATAGCTGAGATGGAAGCAAGGTTGGATAAAACTCTTCGTATGTTTTGGGAAGTCGAGAATTGTGTGGAGGCTGGATTGAATACCAAAGAAGAAGACGATTGTGAAGCACATTTCGTGAGCCACCTTTCACGGTTGCCATCCGGGGAGTATGCAGTTCGTCTGCCGCTAAATAACAATACTGATCGTTTAGGAGAATCTTATGCTCAGGCTTATCGACGGTTCATCAGTCTGGAGCGAAAACTGGAGCGTAATCCTACACTCAAGGAGCGGTATTCCGCCTTTATGAGGGAGTATTGGAGTATTGATTTGCATCATATGCACCAAGTCAACCCTGATTCCCGTAGTCTCTGCAAATATTTCTTGCCTCATCACTGTGTCCTAAAGGAGGACAGTACGACGACAAAACTCCGTGTCGTTTTCGATGGATCCGCAGCTACATCAACTGGATATTTTCTAAATGATGTGATGATGACAGGCCCTGTTATTCAGCCTGCATTGTGTAACATATTGATTCGCTTTCGAACATATCCAGTCGCTCTCACTGGGGACATTTGTAAAATGTACCGCTGCGTACGAGTGTCTCCACCCGACAATTTGAATCAGTGCATCCTATGGCGAGATTCCATCGAGTCCGAGGTTCAAGTCTACACATTAGACACCGTCACATACGGGACGAGGGCTGCATCATTTTTAGTGGTCCGCGCAATGCACCAGCTGGCCATCGACGAGGGTGAGTCCTACCCTCTTGGCTCAGCTGCTCTGCGGCAGGAGTTTTACGTGGATGACCTTATTTCGGGCGGTAATTCGGTCGCACAGGTAATGGACAGGATGCACCAAACATCAGCTTTACTGTCCCGTGGTAATTTTAGACTTAGGAAATGGTGCTCCAGTCACCAGGAAGTACTTGAGGGAACCCCTGAAGATGACATAGAGAAGTTCCTAAAGTTTAATGATGGAAGCGACAAAGCCAAAACTCTCGGCTTAGCGTGGCAAACTGCTTCGGATCAGCTGCTTTTTGCCTTGTCCGCACTGGACACAACCTCAAAGCCATCAAAGCGGTCGGTTTTATCTACGATTGCGCGGTTCTACGACCCTCTTGGATTGATAAATCCAGTCATTGTCAGGTGCAAAATCTTCCTTCAGCAGCTTTGGAGAGAAAATTTGGATTGGGATGAAAGCCTACCCTCAGCGTTGCATTCAAATTGGATGGACTTGAGAAATAGTTTGGCAAGCATTTCTCGGATCTCATTTCCTCGCTTGGTTCTTCGTTCTAGTGTGGCTACAGAAGTTCACGGATTCTGTGATGCCAGCTTAGAAGCATATGGCGCTTGCGTGTATGTCGTGTCTAGGGAAGCCTAGTCTTCGAGCCACGTTTTGTGCTCAAAGTCGCGAGTGGCGCCGCTAAAGACTATATCGATTCCTAAGCTGGAATTAAGTGGAGCCCATTTGCTTGCGAAAATCATGCAGAATGTAAAGGACATGGGAATCTTTACAGGTCGGTTCTATTGCTGGTCGGATTCGTCAACAGCATTATCTTGGATTAGGGACGAGTCAGCTAAATTTCAAGTTTTCGTGGCAAATCGAGTGGCATCAATTCAGGAGTTGACGGCAGCCATGGAATGGCGCTATGTTCCCACATCTTTAAATCCTGCTGATATTCTCTCGAGAGGCTCGCTTCCCAACCATCTTATCCAGTCAGAGCTATGGTTTCACGGCCCATCCTTTTTGCTAGGCTCCAAGGATAAGTGGCCTGTATCTCCATCTAACAACATAGCAACTTTGGAGCTTCGCAAGAGAGGAGTGCTAATCACGTCTCCACATGCCGATCTCACGTCCGGATGCAAATTTGCGAATTCATTCTTTCGCATGCAGCGCAGATTCGCCTACATGCATAAATTTATACATCGTCTTATGCATCCAGGACTCACCGTTTCTGATATTCGGCAAGGAACGCCTCTTCTAATTCGACACATTCAGCTGGCAAATTTGTGGATGGACATAAAGGGGATTCGGCGCAATGGTCAAGTCATGAAATCCAGTTCTATTAGTTCGCTCAACCCGTTCATCGATCATTCTGGACTACTTAGAGTTGGAGGTCATCTTGGCAACTCATCGCTAGGATTTGACGCTCAGCACCCGCTCATTCTGCCAAAGGGACATTCCATTACTTTTGCGCTGATAAGATATTATCATGAAAGAAACCTCCATGCCGGACCTCGCGCCTTGCTATCCAAAATTCGGCTGGAATATTGGCCCATTGGAGGTGTTAAAGCAGTGTCAAGGGTCGTCAGCAGATGTGTGAGATGCTTCAGGACTAGGCCGCGCATGGTTGAACACATCATGGGAGACCTACCTAAGGAACGTTTGGAAGGATCTCGAGCTTTTGAAGTCACTGGAGTAGATTACTGTGGACCTTTTTTCTACCGATCAGAAATCCGCACAAGACCTCCGATCAAGTGCTACATTAGCGTATTCATCTGCTTCACTTCTAAGGCTATACACATGGAGCTCGTAAAGGATTTGACCACCGCATCGTTTCTAGGCGCACTAATGCGTTTTACTTCCACTCGAGGAAGGCCAAGTCAAATTTGGTCGGACAATGCGACCAACTTTGGGGCCAAGAACGAGCTTCTGGAGCTAAAGAAGCTTTGTCTGAGCGAACCGCATATGAAGGAGGTCCACGAATCCTGCTTGGCTGACTCGATCGACTGGCGTTTCATCCCACCTCGCTCTCCGCATTTTGGCGGGTTGTGGGAAGCGGCCGTGAAGACCGCAAAATATCACCTGTAGCGCTCAGTTGGACCATCTGTGCTTAGCTTCGACGAGCTGCGCACTCTGATCTGTCAGATCACTGCAATTGTTAACTCTCGCCCTTTGCTCTCGCTTTCAGAAAATCCTGATGATTTAGACGTTTTGACTCCTGCTCATCTGCTTTTAGGCGGCCCCCATGAGCAAATCTTCGAGCCTGACCTAACGAAGCTGAACTACAATCGTCTGGATGGCTGGCAGCGGGTCACCCAACTACAACAAATATTTTGGAGCCGTTGGCGCGAAGAGTATCTCACTCTTTTGCAAGAGCGCACGAAGTGGCGTACCCCCGCGCAAAATATCTGCAAGAACGACCTCGTTCTGGTGAAGGACGAAAATCTTCCTCCAATGCGTTGGCCACTGGCTAGAGTGGTCGATGTCGTTTTCGACAAGGACGGAGTGTGTCGCGTCGCTGACCTGAAGACATCCTCAGGAAACATCAGGAGGGCCGTCACTCGGCTATGTTTGCTGCCCCTTAGGGAATCTGTTGAGAGACTAGCTCCCAACGGGGGAGTATGTTCGGGCCAGCCGCTGAATAATAACCGTAACTTTAACATTATTATTGTATGAGCAGAGACAGCCGCCTGTCTAAAGCGTTGACTTTCTGCAGAGCTGCTGCGCTCTCCCGCTAAAGGGGCTCTCTGCCGCCGCCACTTCGGCAATTACTTTGATCTGCTGCCGCCACTTCGGCAATCACTTTGATCTAACGCCGTCGTCTATAGTTTAGTTCTATGCTAACCCCTCTGCGCATTGGTTGCATATCGATCTCGCATAAAGTTTATCTGGCAATAGCAAGCAATCGGCTTCCGCTAAGCCACCAAGATTAAATACGAATTATAAAGTTTAACCCAAAATCTCTTTTCATTTTTGAAACACATAGGTGCCAAAAAAGCTTGGCATCTCAAACATTGGTGACCCCCCGACGTGATATAAAACCATTTCTTAATCGCGTTCCGTTAAAACACTTATTAATTATACAATATTGTGTTGTTGGGTAGTTTAACTACCAACAAATACATTTGGGTGCACGTTGAAAAACAGTTTAAAGTGCAAATTCAGTGAGAGTGCGGCTGGAATATTTATAGACAAATTCCGGTACTTTAAGCGTCGAATCTCTCATTCTCTGCGCAGCTGCAGCCGCGGTTCTTGACTTTTCGTGTCTTGCATTCTCGCTCTCGCGTCTATACATCGTCGCTTAAGCGGTATTTCATTTTCCGTTGTTGTGTCGAATTGCACAACGGTTAACACGGACAACGATCCAAATACAGGCGCGGGCGGAAATATTGTGGTGGCTGATTCCAGACTGAGTCTGTATAAGCGTAAAAGTCAGTCATTATATGATCGATTGCACAGGCTTGGCGAATCCTTCGCGGGGAATAAAATCGATAAGTTGACCGCCGCGGAAGTCGAGGTGCGCTTTGATATGTTGGCAGAAATTCGAGAGGAATTTAATAAGGCCCATAATGAATTGGAGGCTCTCGATCAAAACGAGATTGGGAGTGAGCTGCGCGAAATCTTCGATACTCTTTTCATATCGTTGAAAGCTGAGTTGCTGGCTGCTGTTGAGCTAAGCCAGTCACACGCCGCTGCCCATTCTACGACTCTGCCAAGCCATTCCGGACATAGTACCATCATCATGGCTCACAAGCAGCGACTTCCTGAGCTGAAGGTGCCTAAGTTTTCTGGTGGATACGTCGAGTTCTCGGATTTTATGGCAATGTTCAAATCGGTGATTGAAGCGGATATAAATCTCAGGGACATCGAGAAATTCCAACACCTTCGCTCTTGCCTCGCTGATGCGGCTTTGGATTCGGTTCGATCGTTGGAGCTCTCCAGTGCCAATTATCGTGCGGCTCTGGATACTCTTAATAAACGCTTTAATAACAAAAGACTTGTTTTCCAGGCACACATCAAGAAGATTCTTGGGCTAAAGAGGGTAGACTCGACTTCTGCTAAAAGGCTTCGGGAGTTTTCGGATGCAGTCAATTTACACATGCGAGCGTTGCAGACATTGGGAACTGCTGAGGAGATTTCAGGATTCATGGTCATCAACATGCTGCTGCAGAAGTTGGATTCGAAGACGCAAACCAAATGGGAGGAGCACACATCGTCGGATGCTATACCTACCGCAGAGGAATTCTTCGAATTCTTGCAGCAACGCTGCCAGAAAATGGAGCGATTGGAATATGCTACAGCGACACACGCTAGTAGCGATCAGGTGGGAAAAAACCATTCCTATACGCATGTTATAAAAACGTTTGTAGCTTCCAACTCTTCCGCCGACCCGTCTGTATGCGTCTTTTGCCACTCAGCGGGCCATGGAATATACTCGTGCAAGATATTCGGAAATCTCTCACCGTTGCTGCGCCACAAAGAAGTGAAGAAGCTTTCCCTATGCTTCAATTGCCTAAAACCGGGGCACCGGACCCGCGCATGCAATAGTGGAAAATGTCGAGTATGCGGCGGTAGGCATCATAGTTTGTTGCACTTCGATAGTATACAGCCCACAACACAAGGCTGCCCAGGTATTACTCCTCCCGATCTGGCCGTTCAACCGGACACTCTTTCCGTTGCTCAAAATTCTGCTAGCAGCTCGTCTCTACCTTCGTCTACCTCTCTTGCTGCCCAAGGTCTTCACTCTGATGTCGTGCTTCCGGCTACAGCCGTGGTTCTCGTGAAGAATCAGTCTGGCGTTTTAGTTCCTTGTCGTGCCATCTTAGATTCAGGATCGCAGCTGCATCTCATCACATCCAGGTTCGCCCAGCAGCTTCAGCTTAGGAGAACTCAATCGTCTGCACTTGTGTCTGGGCTGGGCGATACCAGCGTTACTACTGAGGGATCCACCATAAGCATTTGTATGCATTCTCGCACCTCTGCTTACACAACTACGCTTACTGCTCTCATCGCCCCCACGATTACCGATTCTCAACCAAGTATGACAGTAAATGTATCCGATTGGCGTATTCCATCTAACATTCAGCTCGCTGATTCTGCATTTTTCAATCCTCAACGGGTTGATCTTCTCATTGGTGCGAGCGTTTTTTATGATCTCCTCTGCGTAGGGCAAATCAAACTCACCGATGGACTGCCTCTTCTGCAGAAGACCCGGCTTGGGTGGATCGTGTCTGGCGGTGGACAGAAGGTATCAAGCTCGGCGCTTTTGGCCACGCACAATTGTCCAGATTCGATAGCTGAGATGGAAGCAAGGTTGGATAAAACTCTTCGTATGTTTTGGGAAGTCGAGAATTGTGTGGAGGCTGGATTGAATACCAAAGAAGAAGACGATTGTGAAGCACATTTCGTGAGCCACCTTTCACGGTTGCCATCCGGGGAGTATGCAGTTCGTCTGCCGCTAAATAACAATACTGATCGTTTAGGAGAATCTTATGCTCAGGCTTATCGACGGTTCATCAGTCTGGAGCGAAAACTGGAGCGTAATCCTACACTCAAGGAGCGGTATTCCGCCTTTATGAGGGAGTATTGGAGTATTGATTTGCATCATATGCACCAAGTCAACCCTGATTCCCGTAGTCTCTGCAAATATTTCTTGCCTCATCACTGTGTCCTAAAGGAGGACAGTACGACGACAAAACTCCGTGTCGTTTTCGATGGATCCGCAGCTACATCAACTGGATATTTTCTAAATGATGTGATGATGACAGGCCCTGTTATTCAGCCTGCATTGTTTAACATATTGATTCGCTTTCGAACATATCCAGTCGCTCTCACTGGGGACATTTGTAAAATGTACCGCTGCGTACGAGTGTCTCCACCCGACAATTTGAATCAGTGCATCCTATGGCGAGATTCCATCGAGTCCGAGGTTCAAGTCTACACATTAGACACCGTCACATACGGGACGAGGGCTGCATCATTTTTAGTGGTCTGTAGTATGCTCACATTAAAGTAAAGTAAAGTATTCATTATTTCGAATACCCACTGTACCGACGGTACTTAAAGAATACACACTGTAACACTTTGTTTCAGTGTTTACGTAACAATAAAGTCCCAGACATTCTGGGTGATCGTATTACGATTCACTCAAGAATGCCTCGAGCGACCCAAGTGCAGCGTCAGCATGTTCCCATGACTTGACGGCACTAATATACATGCATACACACATATATCTTCCCTCGCGCTCTCGCTGCCAACAGCGCTGAGCATATACATATTAACATATAAGAGATAAGAACACATAGTTCTGCCGCTCCGCTGCCGGCGTCACTGGCAGCGCAGCTCCGCGGCTTTTGGCTTACAAAGCCCAAAACCACAATTGTAAAATACAGAACATAAATCACAATAAAACAGATCGGAGGGTTGAGCCCCAACGATCCATCCAAAAGGATTGAACATTTCATTTTACATGGCGACCGTGACAGGACATATCGAGTCGTGACAGGACTCGATATGTCCTACGCGATGGATCAATCTAAGGATTGAGAAAAAAAAAAAAGAGAGAAATTTTTTCAAAAAAGTGTTAAAATTTTGAAAGACAAAGAATGGCCGAAAAAAAAATATAATACTATGTGATTTTGTTTTAAAAAATCGGACCAAGTCAAAAGAAAATTGATGAATTGGAAAAACTATTGAAACAGTGTTGTCCCCAGTGCCAGTGCCAAGGAAAAAAACCCAGCAGAAAGCCAAACCAGCCGTTTCGCCAGACCCATGCACGACTGCCGACGATATTACGCACAAACCCATGTTGCATTATAAATTATACCCTTAAATTTGGCGGCTACAATGCGGCCAGGAATATATAATACCCAAGGAGATTTAACAGCCCGCGCTACAAAGAGCGTACACGCAATATAAAAACCTGTGCGAAGACCAGCACCGGCCCCACCAGACCCAGCAAGTACCAATAATATAAGTGCGAGTGGCATTGGACCGCCCCTTGCACCGTCGATGGACCAACAGGCCAATAATATAAGTGCGAGTGGCATAGGACCGCCCCTTGCACCGTCGATGGACCAACAGATTCTGCTCCATCCGAGCAAAGGGATGCACTCAGCCTACAAGAGGCTTTTAAAAGTGTACCCAAACGATGGACCTCGCCCACTCACAATAGCTGAGTACCGGGCACGACAAAAAAAGGAGACACCAACCAACCCCCACCAACAAAGGATCAACTTCGCCCTGGTGCGAAGTAACGCAATTGAGCTGCAGAAATGCCATGCCTCATATTGCCAATAATTATAATTTTCTATCTCGAGTTGAAGCACCCTCAAAGTGCAACTTGAAAATACTAACCTCTGTTAGGCTATTACTAAAACCATGTGATCGATATTGAATTATATAATGAAAAACCTGTAAATCGATCACATGTCCCTTAACATTTTTTTTCTTCCTTCATTTTGATCAAATATATATAAAAAAAAAATTTATATTGATGAAATTTTAAAGAGTAAAAAAAAAAAGGAAGGGTATATAGATATGTGTGTCCATGAGAAAAAAAAAAAGATTTTTTAGTAATTTTTTTTATTATTGAAAAGAATAAATGAATAGCAAATAATTAAAAAAAAAATTTAGATACAGTTTAAAAACGAACATAGAGGACTTGGCAATGACAAAGGAGGAATATCAGACCAAAGTATATCAATGAAAAAAAAAAACAAAAAAAAAGAATACATAAAAAAAAAAAATACACTAAAACAAAAAAAAAAAGGAAGACTAACCTAAAGGTGACCTAGTAGATAATGTATCAGGACAACTGCAAAAACTCTGAAAAAAAAAAAAAATCGTAAAAAAAAAAAAATACAAAAACTTCAAAATGCATTGGTGTGTGTGTCCCGTTCGTGTAATCGCCGACGCGTCAGGTCCTCACCTCAGCCCCGTGCCACACGGAACCGCCTCCTCTCCGTCCCCGACCCAGCCATCAGTGGGTAGACGGGCATCGGTAGCACCAGCTCCGGGTCAGGCCAAGGCCGACTTCCAACACGGCCAATGGCCAATGGACAATACGGTCCATCAGTCCATCAGATGGTAAAGCACAAGCAGCACGCTCTCGTGAGCGGCGCCCCCTCGTCGCCCTCCGCCCTAAGGGGCTTGCGCGCTGAGAACGGCCGGCGGTGGCACTGCGATACGGTCCGAGTCTGGCTGGACAGGATAGGCACAACCGACTCGGACCGGACCATAATGGATGAGGTGCGTCCACAAAAATAACCATAGAGATGTTTAAGGCAAATTCTAAATGAACAAAAGTATAAACCAAAAACAATTGTAACGAGAAACAAACGAATTCAAAAATATGAGCAATATGAGCTACAACCCCTATAAAGGCAAAGAGCAAAAACTATCCAGTCCCACATGATGCGGACAGCGCTAGACGATTTATTGCATTTTGCAATTATTATAGACGTTTTATTAAAAACTTCGCCGACTATTCCCGGCACATAACTAGATTATGTAAAAAGAATGTCCCCTTTGAGTGGTCAACTGAATGTCAAAATGCATTCCAATATTTAAAAGATAAACTTATGGAACCCACTCTGTTACAGTACCCAGATTTTCAGAAAGAATTTTGCATAATCACCGATGCTAGTAAACAAGCATGTGGAGCGGTTTTAACTCAAAACCATAACGGGCTCCAACTCCCATTAGCATATGCATCACGTTCATTCACAAAAGGTGAAAGTAACAAAAGTACTACAGAACAGGAATTAGCAGCAATTCATTGGGCAATTACCCATTTTCGACCATATATCTATGGTAAACACTTTACAGTAAAAACGGATCACAGACCACTAACATACCTATTTTCAATGGTCAATCCTAGCTCAAAACTCACACGCATGCGGCTCGAATTAGAAGAATACGACTTTACAGTCGAGTATCTAAAGGGTAAAGATAATCATGTAGCAGATGCGTTATCAAGAATAACCATCACAGACCTGAAAAACATACAAAAAACAAAAAACAACAAAAAAAAACTGAAAGTCACTACCAGGCAACAGAGTAGACAGAAATCCTGCGCAGGAAAAGAAAAAATAGAATTGCCTAGGCAATCTCTAACAAAAGCTTCAAAGCCCAACGTATATGAAGTCATCAACAATGACGAAGTACGTAAAGTAGTGACCTTGCATGTAAATAATAATTTATGTTTTTTCAAACATGGAAAAAAAATTACTGCAAGATATGATGTTAGCGATTTGTATACTAATGGAACCCTTGACTTAGGTCAGTTTTTCCAAAGGCTTGAAACGCAAGCCGGTAAACAAAAAATCAGCCAACTCAAAGTGGCACCGTGGGAAAATATCTTTGAATACATTTCAATAGATAATTTTAAAAATATGGGCAATAAAATATTACGAACAATAAGAGTAGCGCTACTCAACCCGGTGACCCTAATTAAAAATGAAAAAGGAAAAGAAGCAATACTGTCTACATTACATGATGATCCCATACAAGGAGGACATACAGGCATAACAAAAACCTTGGCCAAGGTCAAAAGACATTATTTTTGGAAAGGTATGACTAAAGAAATAACCAATTACATACGAAAATGTCCAAAATGCCAAAAAGCTAAAGTAACCAAGCACACAATAACTCCATTGACTATTACAGAAACACCATACATGGCTTTTGATAGGGTAATAGTGGATACGATCGGTCCACTTCCTAAATCAGAACAAGGAAATGAATATGCAGTCACCTTAATATGTGACCTGACAAAATACCTTGTTGCCATACCTATTAGAAACAAAAGTGCAAATACAGTAGCTAAAGCTATTTTTGAAAATTTTATTCTAAAGTACGGTCCAATGAAGACGTCCATTACGGACATGGGAACAGAATATAAAAATTCAATAATTGAAGACTTATGTAAAAATCTAAACATCAAAAACATAACTTCAACTGCACATCATCACCAGACTGTAGGAACCGTGGAGCGAAGCCACAGAACATTTAACGAGTTCATACGCTCATACATCTCAGCTGACAAATCAGATTGGGATATATGGCTGCAATACTTCGTATATTGTTTTAATACAACCCCCTCTATGGCACATGATTATTGTCCATATGAGCTAGTTTTCGGTAAGACTTCAAACTTACCAGTTCAATTTAATACTATAGATAGAATAGCACCTCTATATAACATAGATGATTACTCTAAAGAGAGTAAATATAGATTAGAAATAGCATATAAACGAGCAAGGATTATGCTCGAGGAGCATAAAATTAAAAATAAACAGCTCTATGACTTAAAGTTAAAAGATTTAAATTTAGCTGTAGGAGATAAAGTTTTATTGAAAAATGAAACAGGACATAAGCTAGATTTTAAATATATAGGACCATATAGAGTAGAAAGTATCGGAGAAAGAGATAACGTCATAATCTCCGATAGTAAAAACAAAACTCAGAAAGTACATAAGGATAGGTTAAAGATTTGCAATTATTAATAATTTTTTAGTATGGCCATACATAAATATAAACCATAAAAATATACTATTCCGCATTTATATTCAAAAACCTTTTTAAATTTTATCAATATTAATTAAAATTCAATATTCTAATAATTGACTAAAAAAAAAAAAGAAAAAAATATATATATAAATTGTCTTTTTAAGAATACATAACTCGTATACATATATAGTAAAAGCTAAAAATAAAATAACTTCATTATATTACGTTATTTTTCAAAAGGAGGGAGATGTAGTATGCTCACATTAAAGTAAAGTAAAGTATTCATTATTTCGAATACCCACTGTACCGACGGTACTTAAAGAATACACACTGTAACACTTTGTTTCAGTGTTTACGTAACAATAAAGTCCCAGACATTCTGGGTGATCGTATTACGATTCACTCAAGAATGCCTCGAGCGACCCAAGTGCAGCGTCAGCATGTTCCCATGACTTGACGGCACTAATATACATGCATACACACATATATCTTCCCTCGCGCTCTCGCTGCCAACAGCGCTGAGCATATACATATTAACATATAAGAGATAAGAACACATAGTTCTGCCGCTCCGCTGCCGGCGTCACTGGCAGCGCAGCTCCGCGGCTTTTGGCTTACAAAGCCCAAAACCACAATTGTAAAATACAGAACATAAATCACAATAAAACAGATCGGAGGGTTGAGCCCCAACGATCCATCCAAAAGGATTGAACATTTCATTTTACAGGTCCGCGCAATGCACCAGCTGGCCATCGACGAGGGTGAGTCCTACCCTCTTGGCTCAGCTGCTCTGCGGCAGGAGTTTTACGTGGATGACCTTATTTCGGGCGGTAATTCGGTCGCACAGGTAATGGACAGGTTGCACCAAACATCAGCTTTACTGTCCCGTGGTAATTTTAGACTTAGGAAATGGTGCTCCAGTCACCAGGAAGTACTTGAGGGAACCCCTGAAGATGACATAGAGAAGTTCCTAAAGTTTAATAATGGAAGCGACAAAGCCAAAACTCTCGGCTTAGCGTGGCAAACTGCTTCGGATCAGCTGCTTTTTGCCTTGTCCGCACTGGACACAACCTCAAAGCCATCAAAGCGGTTGGTTTTATCTACGATTGCGCGGTTGTACGACCCTCTTGGATTGATAAATCCAGTCATTGTCAGGTGCAAAATCTTCCTTCAGCAGCTTTGGAGAGAAAATTTGGATTGGGATGAAAGCCTACCCTCAGCGTTGCATTCAAATTGGATGGACTTGAGAAATAGTTTGGCAAGCATTTCTCGGATCTCATTTCCTCGCTTGGTTCTTCGTTCTAGTGTGGCTACAGAAGTTCACGGATTCTGTGATGCCAGCTTAGAAGCATATGGCGCTTGCGTGTATGTCGTGTCTAGGGAAGCCCAGTCTTCGAGCCACGTTTTGTGCTCAAAGTCGCGAGTGGCGCCGCTAAAGACTATATCGATTCCTAAGCTGGAATTAAGTGGAGCCCATTTGCTTGCGAAAATCATGCAGAATGTAAAGGACATGGGAATCTTTACAGGTCGGTTCTATTGCTGGTCGGATTCGTCAACAGCATTATCTTGGATTAGGGACGAGTCAGCTAAATTTCAAGTTTTCGTGGCAAATCGAGTGGCATCAATTCAGGAGTTGACGGCAGCCATGGAATGGCGCTATGTTCCCACATCTTTAAATCCTGCTGATATTCTCTCGAGAGGCTCGCTTCCCAACCATCTTATCCAGTCAGAGCTATGGTTTCACGGCCCATCCTTTTTGCTAGGCTCCAAGGATAAGTGGCCTGTATCTCCATCTAACAACATAGCAACTTTGGAGCTTCGCAAGAGAGGAGTGCTAATCACGTCTCCACATGCCGATCTCACGTCCGGATGCAAATTTGCGAATTCATTCTTTCGCATGCAGCGCAGATTCGCCTACATGCATAAATTTATACATCGTCTTATGCATCCAGGACTCACCGTTTCTGATATTCGGCAAGGAACGCCTCTTCTAATTCGACACATTCAGCTGGCAAATTTGTGGATGGACATAAAGGGGATTCGGCGCAATGGTCAAGTCATGAAATCCAGTTCTATTAGTTCGCTCAACCCGTTCATCGATCATTCTGGACTACTTAGAGTTGGAGGTCGTCTTGGCAACTTATCGCTAGGATTTGACGCTCAGCACCCGCTCATTCTGCCAAAGGGACATTCCATTACTTTTGCGCTGATAAGATATTATCATGAAAGAAACCTCCATGCCGGACCTCGCGCCTTGCTATCCAAAATTCGGCTGGAATATTGGCCCATTGGAGGTGTTAAGGCAGTGTCAAGGGTCGTCAGCAGATGTGTGAGATGCTTCAGGACTAGGCCGCGCATGGTCCAACACATCATGGGAGACCTACCTAAGGAACCTTTGGAAGGATCTCGAGCTTTTGAAGTCACTGGAGTAGACTACTGTGGACCTTTTTTCTACCGATCAGAAATCCGCACAAGGCCTCCGATCAAGTGCTACATTAGCGTATTCATCTGCTTCACTTCCAAGGCTATACACATGGAACTCGTAAAGGATTTAACCACTGCGTCGTTTCTAGGCGCACTAAAGCGTTTACTTCCACTCGAGGAAGGCCAAGTCAAATTTGGTCGGACAATGCGACCAACTTTGGAGCCAAGAACGAGCTTCTGGAGCTAAAGAAGCTTTGTCTGAGCGAACCGCATATGAAGGAGGTCCACGAATCCTGCTTGGCTGACTCGATCGACTGGCGTTTCATCCCACCTCGCTCTCCGCATTTTGGCGGGTTGTGGGAAGCGGCCGTGAAGACCGCAAAATATCACCTGTACCGCTCAGTTGGACCATCTGTGCTTAGCTTCGACGAGCTGCGCACTCTGATCTGTCAGATCACTGCAATTGTTAACTCTCGCCCTTTGCTCTCGCTTTCAGAAAATCCTGATGATTTAGACGTTTTGACTCCTGCTCATCTGCTTTTAGGCGGCCCCCATGAGCAAATCTTCGAGCCTGACCTAACGAAGCTGAACTACAATCGTCTGGATGGCTGGCAGCGGGTCACCCAACTACAACAAATATTTTGGAGCCGTTGGCGCGAAGAGTATCTCACTATTTTGCAAGAGCGCACGAAGTGGCGTACCCCCGCGCAAAATATCTGCAAGAACGACCTCGTTCTGGTGAAGGACGAAAATCTTCCTCCAATGCGTTGGCCACTGGCTAGAGTGGTCGATGTCGTTTTCGACAAGGACGGAGTGTGTCGCGTCGCTGACCTGAAGACATCCTCAGGAAACATCAGGAGGGCCGGCACTCGGCTATGTTTGCTGCCCCTTAGGGAATCTGTTGAGAGACTAGCTCCCAACGGGGGGAGTATGTTCGGGCCAGCCGCTGAATAATAACCGTAACTTTAACATTATTATTGTATGAGCAGAGACAGCCGCCTCTGTTGTAAAGCGTTGACTTTCTGCAGAGCTGCTGCGCTCTCCCGCTAAAGGGGCTCTCTGCCGCCGCCACTTCGGCAATTACTTTGATCTGCTGCCGCCACTTCGGCAATCACTTTGATCTAACGCCGTCGTCTATAGTTTAGTTCTATGCTAACCCCTCTGCGCATTGGTTGCATATCGATCTCGCATAAAGTTTATCTGGCAATAGCAAGCAATCGGCTTCCGCTAAGCCACCAAGATTAAATACGAATTATAAAGTTTAACCCAAAATCTCTTTTCATTTTTGAAACACATAGGTGCTAAAAAAGCTTGGCATCTCAAACAATAAACATAATATTGTACACATTCACTCATGTATAAAAAAAAAACGGTTCTCTAAAGAAATCACATAAAGTAGATAAGTAATGAAAGTCCTTCAATTCGGATGGCTCCTTGTGATATTAAATTTGAGCATACAGTTGAATTGTGATGGTCTGCAATTGTGTCAAATGCTAATATAAAACTATTTTTATCAAACATTTTCTTTGTAATTTGCAAGCCTCGATCATAATGTTTTATTCCACTTGATCTGAATAGCATATTATATCTTTTAGAGCTTTGAGCATTTTCAGAGTTCGGGAAATCAAACTCAAGTACCATCGATGATACTTGTACTCCATTAACCAATAGATTAAAGCGTTGAATTTTAAAATGATCAAAATTGAAGGGGTTCAATGCCCGATATTCAGAATATGATTTGTTTTTTACCATGAAAAAAGCCAAAAAATTGGGAAGCTGTCCAATAACTGCATTGTCAATAGATAATGTATTATTTCCTGGATATATTGTAAATAATTTTACTTGAACTTTGCTGTATAGATAAATGGCATTTTTAGTTTGTAAAACATGATAATGAGCCAATAAAATGATCGGATTAATAGTTATGTGGTTCATAAATAGTTGTGCCTCCAATATTTTAAGATTTGATTCAGTTTTAGATTCCATTAAATAAAATGCTGGTTTTTCTATGTTAAAAGTAATCCTGGAATCTACATTATTTATAAGCAGTCTTGGTTGATTATATAATTATATAATTATATATATCTCCATGAACTTTTCCGAATAGTTCCGAATAAATACGATCTATAATGATAGTTATTATCACTCTGAGAAACCAAAATATTATTTAAATATTCGGACGAACTTCTAAACATTGAAAGCAAAATATTATTCATTACTCCAACATCGTTTCCTTCAATGTTGGCATTATCACTTTTTCTTAGTTGCACAACAAGTCTTAAGTAAACACTTGATAGGTCTCGATATGTTTCCCCATTTCCTAAGCAAATGAATTCAATTGAAGAAGCACTGTCCAACGAAGCTATGGGGTTGTATGAAACTTCTTCTGTTCTCAGAATAGCGCTTTGTGTAGGATGTGGCTCAAGGAGATCCAATTCGGGTGGTCATTTCGATTTAGAAAAAAATGTCTCTTATAGTTAATTTCTTTATTTTATTTTATTTTTTTTTTTTTTTGGTGAAGAGGTGGTATGTTTGCGTCCTTCTTTAGACGATATGGTATGCACATATCGAGAGCTCACTGTGCTCAACACTATGTCCAATATATACCAATAAACATAAATAAGAAGAAAACGAAACTTAGTCTTTGTTACATAAACATATTTCACGTTCAAGTGCAGTCCAAGTATGCGAAATATGATCGGCAGTAAATGACTTGAACCACAGACAAGCCGCGTCAGCATGCATATCGAATGCAGTGACCGCTTGCATAAGATATATATGTGCAAGCCACGCTCTATCACAACAGCGACGTTTTCGCTACTTATATATAAGATATATATGTTCGTTTTACATATTACATATAAAACGACTCACATACAAAAGGGCAGCGCTGCCACTGAAGACTGCGCTGCGTTAGGCTAAGTTATACCTAATTACAAAATGCAGAACACAGATCAATAAAAGAGTTCGGAGCGACAGCAACAGGCGCTCCGACCATTAAACAACCAAATCCTGCCTTGTTACTGTAGTAAAAACACATGGCGACCGTGACATAGAGCAGAGACATCACCAACATTCCTGGCAGGATCGCCAAACTAAACATTCTTGGCAGGATCATTAAGGATTTATGGAATCAAAACCCCAAAGACGTCCTGAAGTCGGGTTCATGGTTGAATATCGGAAACAGAAGAGGAGAAATAAATACGCAGTGAGTAGAGTGAGATGTGTAAAAGAGGCGGTGTGGTAAAAAAATTTTAAGCCAGAAAGGCAGAATTGCTAAAGCTGTTAAACAGCCCAAGCATAATAAGTTGGAACAACTCAGTACAATTACATGCTGAAGTTGAATACATAAAAAACCAACTAGCAATTCGAAAAAACCAAACGCCAGCCTCACACACATCCACCTACACTGCAATACAAAACATTGCGAAATAAAAAGTAATAACCTCTCCACCAGAAGAAATAGACATCCCGAAGCTAAGGAAGACATGCCCTAAGGACTGCGAGGGACCATTCTCACCCTATTGTGAACACACCTGTGCTGCCTGCAGCGGTCCCCCAGCAGAGAAGAAGAAACCTGTGCAGCCTGCACCGGCCTAGTCTGGCGCATCAAGCCAGACCAAGGAAAAGTGAACCGACAGCGCTTCCGAGTGCGCCCAATATATATAAAAAAAAAACGTGCACTACGATGCAAAATTAATGCAAAAAAAAGTTGTTAAATTGAGCGACATAAAAGATGCCCGATTAGAGCGTGGCCTAAAAACCATGCGCAAAAATAGGCAGGGAAATATGTCAAATTAATGTAAATTAACCCTCTAAGACTATTTTCTAAAATAATAGAAGAAAATAATTCAAATAATTTGTTCTATAGTGAATTGCGGCTCCTGAACTCAAATGTGTACTTAAAAAGAGTGTACAAGCTTTCGTTTACCTGTAAGGTGAGAAAAAGGGAATAAGTGCCTGTAGGCGCTCTTGGGGCTCTGAGTATAAAAAAGTCATTTCCCAATTGCGAAGTTTATTATACCCGATACTCAAAATGAGTATTGGGGTATATTAGATTTGTGGTGAAAGTGGATGTGTATAACGTCCAAAAGGAATCGTTTCCGACCCCATAAGGTATATATATTCTTGATCAGCATCAATAGCCGAGTCGAATGAGCCCTGTCTGTCTTTCTGTCTGTCCGTCTGTCCGTCCGTCCGTCTGTCCGTCTGTCCGTCCCCTTTAGCGCCTAATGCTCAAAAACTATAAAAGCTAGAGCAACGATGTTTTGGATCCAGACTTTTGTGATATGTCACTGCTACAAAAATATTTCAAAACTTCGCCCCGCTCACTTCCGCCCCCACAAAGAACGAAAATCTGTGGCATCCACATTTTTAAAGATACGATAAAACCAAAACGCAGAATCGTAGAGAATGACCATATCTTTAAGACTGCAGAATCTGAATAGGATCGTTTTATTATTATAGCCAGCATCAAGAAAACAATTTCATTTTTTCTCGCCCTGTCTCTCTAACACACACGTAGCATAGCCGGCTTTGCTTAGAGTAAAGCACTAGCACCTATATCTCAGAGACTATAAAAGCAACCAAATTTGGTATCCACACTCCTAATATATCGGACCGAGACGAGTTTGTTTCAAAATTTTGCCACACCCCCTTCCGCCCCGCAAAGGACGAAAATCTGGGGATATTCAAAAATCTCAGAGACTATTAACGCTAGAGTAACCAAATTTGGTATCCGCACTCCTGTTAGATCTTACTATAAATCGTGTATCTCAAAATTTCGTCCCACCCCCTTCCGCCCACACAAATGACGAAAATCTGTTGCATCCACAATATTGCAGATTCGAGAAAACGCAGAATTATAGAGAATGACCATATCTATCCGGTTGCTGAATCTGGATCAGATCGGATCATTTTTGTAGCCAAAAGCAAGAAATCAATTTACAGTGGCTACGCAGCGCCCGACGTCACGCTCAGACTGATTTTCTGTCTCTCTCGCACGCACTCTTTGTCGTGTCGCTTAATATTCGCGGCGTCTGCCGGAGGAGAGCCATACTGACTAAGTATCGGGTATAACTGTAGAGTTGCGGTGTCCGCAGCAACTCACAACGTTCACCCTCGTTTTATTTATTTTTATGATACTCCGAAAAACAATTTTTGTTGACTGAGCAACATAAATGCAGATTGCATTTAGTGCAAACGCACTGCGTTTGTGAAGTTTTACAGTACATGCACCATCTTCTTCCACTTTCTCGACCCAACCAATCCGGAAAATGGTTTAGCTGGTCAAACCGCAAGTCCGATATTGGATGCTTCGATTTTTCACCTAGTTTGATCACTAGTTTTGAAGGTCGCTGAGAGAGTGGAGACTGCATTCTCCGCTCTGTCAGACAGGATGGAGAATGGATTGTTCGTGAAGATCGATTGTTGAAACCAGTGATTGGACGACCTGGATAGTTTTTTGTTTGAAATGTCACCAGACCAGCAGCAATCGATTCCCGAAAATCTGGGAGTTCGATCTGATTAGTCGAGCATGCGTTCTCCTTTTCTATACGCCTGTATAAAACATAGGCGTTTGTTGCTGCCATATCGATTAAGTGGTAAAAAATTCGAGTCGCGACATCCCGAGTTTTAGCTCTGATATGATAGCGGCCCATAAGTCCATCCATTAGGTCCACGCCGCCCATGTGAGCATTATACTCACGAATAATTTGGGGGCAATCAACTTTCGATGTAACGCTTAGACTTTCTGTCGTAACGAGCAGTCTTTGCAGTTCCTTCATTCAAATTAGCCCTTGCAAATGGCTTAACAACCACGTAAGTGGACAGCAAGCGAACGGCCACAGCACATTAGTTATTTCGACTCCATATGAGAAGCCTACGTACTCAGTCGAGAAACCCCTTGGCTCTTTGTTGATGGTACTATCGTTTGGCAGCTTGCAATCGAAGATACGATTTACCCGCACTGTTCCAGGGCTATAAATACCTTTCGCACGAAGATAGACCATCAAAGGGAGTGACGTATAAAAGTTATCAAAGTAAATAATGTGGTGCTTGAAACTTGTTACGGTTTTTGTTAAACGTACAAAAATGTTGGCCGAAGCCCCAAGATCTGGGTGACCGGGCAAGATCACGTTATTACCTGCACCGCTATAGATCTCAAAGCGGTATGCATAGCCAAAAGAATCGCACAACACAAATAGCTTGATACCCCACTTGTGTGGCTTATTGGGCATATACTGGCGCAAGTGGTGCTTCATTTTTGTGTTTACATTTGTTCGTCCACACAAATGCGCGCTTGCTTTGGCACGGAGTTAAACCTTTGGTTGAGACAGTCGACAAATCTGCGCGTGCGCCTGGTATCCCCTTTTTGATCCGCTCGCTTTCATCACTCAGTGAGAAGTACTGCTTAATTGCTTCGAATTTGCTTCGGGACATGGAGGTTTGTATAGGTCCAAACGCGTTTTTTCCCCAGTAGCTTTTCAGATTCGGGTAGTGGTAAATGGACGTATATATCAAAATACCGATGTAATGGTGGATATCATCATTGTTCACTTTGAACTTATTTGCTATGTTGTCGGTTAAAGCTGCACGTATTGTTTCCTCGACGATCATATTCAAGATTTCTGAATCGAAAAAATAGCAAAATAGCTGTAATGGAGTCTTGAGCGCCATTATTTCAGCTGGCAGCGAAGAGTCTCCTCGAAAGGCTATGTCGTTGACATTCAACTGCATATATTGCTTTCGCCATATAATTTTAGTCGGCTCCTTTGTTATTGATTCAATACCTATACATAAATTAATTACTCACTTGTTTAACATATTGCAATTATGTTTGCTTACCAAAACCATTGAAGCCACCAGAATCTTCAATAGTTGTCAATGGCGATCTAGGCCTTTTTACGGTTTCCCGGGTAGACTTAGATTGTACTATATTTTGCAAATTTTCAACATTAGTGTCCATAAATGAAACGGTATCAGCATCCTTTAAAGCAGTGGTCAGAGCTTCTGCCACATTAAGGTCGTCCTCGTCGTCACTTGATACATTTGACACTTCCTCATCCGACGGTACTTACTCAAGCAAATCCAACAACTGTTCATCAGTCAAGTCGGACAACTTGTAACGAACCCGCATTGCCATTTATAATATTTCAATTTCTATTAAGAAAAATCACACAATAAACACACAAAAAACACAACAACTGCAAGTAGTTGAGAAAAAGCTAGTGGCAACAAAATATAGCGTGGAACCCCAAAAGTGTCTCAAGACACTTATCACTATTTTTACTTGCATATCTGCCACTCGATTTTGATAGTAAATAAACTTACCTTTCACGAAAAAAATTATGGACTGGATTGGTTTTATGTATTTACTTTTATAAGCAGAACAAAACACAAAATGCCGCAGGTCGAATTTGACGCGGGAAAAAACACATATTCTGTGCACATGGAAATAAAAAGTACCTTTAAAAGCTTCTGAGAGCTTTCAAAGCTTCTTCACGTAATTGGTGTGTTTGTTAGTAACAGCCAAAAAATATTCAATTGATGTAAAAGCTCTTAGTTTTTTTGCTAATGTGAATAATATATAGTGACATATCCATAATTCCCCACATCCCATACACATTATGTTTATGTACAATTCATCCACCCCATCCACACAAGTAACAGGACCCCACTCAAGAATCAATAACTGTTTCTTCCCATACTCCAAGCTAGGGCCCCCCATAATATAAACAATGGACCACATTGTTTCAGCAACATTAGAATCACGCCACTCTCGAGAAATCGATTCTTTAGAATCACGCCACTCATGAGGACCAATCAAAGCTAGACATAAAACCAAGGAGTATCACATTCCTAGCTCCGTCATGTAATGCAACACCGATCGCCAGCAGTGGATGCCTTTCATCAAAGCCGACGCATCCCCAAATATCGATCCAGGCACGTACGCCACCGACACGAAGATGCAGCCGAGGAAAGCAACGCCCGAAGCCAGAGTCGGGAGTTCCAAGAGAAGGGCTCATGGAAACTAGCCAGCAGCAGAGAGATCAGTTCCGTTTGAGACCAGCAGACCGAAAGTCAAGTCGGGGAATTCATTTAAATCTTGTGACATAAAGATATTTAAGTTGTAAAATAAAAGTCTTTGTTAAAAAACTTAAAATCGAGTTGCGGATATTTAACTGGCGCAGTCGGTAGGATTTCGTTTAAAATTAACACCTATATTTCGGTAATGGTCAGCTTTTGTAATTTATAATTACTGTGATCACGTAATCCCGGAATTGTTAATAAAATTGTGAAATCCGCCAAAGAACCTATGTGCTGCAAGAACATACGATTTGCAAAACTAATTTAAGTGAACTGAAGTAAGCGGAGATAGTGAATCACCAAGGACAGTGAAACACTTAATACAAAATCAAAAAAACTTACAAGTGAACCAAAATAAAGTTAAAAACTACAACAAAACAAAACCCAATCAACACCAACAACATGGCGTTACCACCACTATCATTGAGCGAAATCCACTTGAACCAGGCACTGCTGTCGATCCGACAAATACCTGCCTATGACGGTTCATCTGGACAGCTAAGCTCATTTATCAAACGAATCGAATATGTATGCGGATTATATCCAACTGAAGATCTTCGCCAACAAAGGATCCTATTTGGAGCGACCGAGATCCAACTGTCAGGAGAGGCACAACGCATATCGCAAATGATACAACCCAACACGTGGCTCGAACTGAAGACGGCGCTGATCAACGAGTTCAAAAATCACACACCATATGAAGAACTCTTACGACAACTATACACCACCAGATTCAACGGCAGTCTTCGTAAGTTTATAGAAGAATTAGAGATAAAAGCATTATTAATAAACAATAAGCTAAACTTAGAAAACATACCAGAAAATAATGTCATTTATAAAAACGCTTTGAACAACACAATTAAAGATGTCATTACTCGAAAACTTCCTGACAGAATGTTCATGACCTTAGCAAGAAAAGATATTACCACATTGTCTAATCTTAAGAAGGCAGCACAAGAAGAAGGATTGTACGAAGCTAGTACAACAGATTCAGGTACAAATAAAGATCAATCGAAATCGTCTCAATCAAATCGAAAGAATGTTGGAAACTATTATCCAAATTATAATACTACTAACTATCACAATCAAACTCAGAGTTCATCTGGAACAGGTCAGACTAATCGAACAAATCAAAATCAAAATTCCCAAAATCCTGGATTATACAATGAGTTCAAAAATTCCTTGAATCAAGTTAGGGCTCAGAATCCATTCAATCAGCAAATATCTCAAAACCAAGCTAGTGGGAGTGGACCCAACCAACCTACTAAAAGAGGGAGGGAGAGCCAGAGTGGCCAAACGAAGATGGACGTAAATTTTCATCAAGCCGCCTCGGAAGAAACCGAGGAGGACCCTATATAAACATTACCATTAATAAAAGAATATTAAGGTGTATCGCTGACTCGGGATCATCGATCAACATCATGAAAGAAAATTACACAGATTCCGAGATAAAAGACGATAACCTTACGGTCCATACCATCAATGGACCTGTCCGTTTAACTAAGAGTATAATGAGGAATGCGAACAAAACATGTCCGTCCGAACAAAAGTTCTACATACATAACTTTTCCGAAAATTATGATATTTTATTAGGAAGAGAATACTTGATGGCAAGTAAAGCCGTCATCGATTACAGAAATGACACTGTAACACTAGGAGCTAGGTCGTACCCAATCATTCAGAGTGGAGAAGCTATTGAAGCCGGCAAGACCGCACAGAAGTGCACTGATCCCTCTACAAAAGAATAGAAGATCGCACCTAAGTGCCTTGACCCATCTCCAGAGGGAGATCAATACTTCGCTTCCGCTCTAGACAGTGAATTAAGGGAATGTAATCAATTAAGATTGGAACACTTAAACGACGAAGAGAGGGAAGAGTTAAAGAAGGTCTTATATGAGTTTAAGGATGTGCAGTACAGAGAAGGTGACAATTTGACTTTCACAAGTACAATCAAGCACGAGATCAAAACTCAACATGAAGACCCGGTCTACAGACGACCATACAAATATGCCCAGATACATGATCAGGAGGTAAACCAGCAAATCAAAGATATGATCAGGCAGGGAATAATTCGAAAGTCGAATTCTCAGTAGTAGACTATAGAAGTCTAAATGAAATAACAGTTAAGGACAAATTCCCAACTCCAAGAATGGATGAAATCCTAGACAAACTAGGTAAATGTCAGTATTTTACGACAATCGATTTAGCAAAAGGTTTCCATCAAATACCCATGGAACCTAGCTCAATCCCCAAAACTGCGTTCTCCACTAAGCATGGACATTACGAGTTCACTCGTATGCCCTTTGGGCTAACCACTGCCCCAGCTACCTTCCAAAGATGTATGAACAATCTGCTAGAAGAGTTAATCTTCAAAGATTGCTTTGTATACTTAGATGACATCATTATATTTTCCACTTCATTGGAAGAACACTTGTTGTCACTAAGGAGAGTATTTGGAAAGTTGAGAGACGCCAACTTGAAGCTACAAATGGATAAATGTGAATTCATGAAAAAGGAAACTGAATTCCTAGGTCATGTAGTCACTACTGAAGGAATAGTACCAAATCCAGGCAAAATCTCTGCCATTGTCAAATTTCCAATACCAGAAACGACTAAACAAATAAAGTCATTCTTAGGTCTGTGCGGGTTCTACAGGAAATTCATTCCTAATTTTGCAAACATAGCAAAACCCATGACACTCAAACTAAAGAAAGGAGCTGTCATAGACCCCAAGGATGAAAAGTACGTCGAGGCATTTGAGAGACTAAAAGTACTCATCACCTCAGACCCTATCCTTGCGTTCCCAGACTTTGACAAAATGTTCACGGTAACAACCGACGCTAGTAACATGGCATTGGGAGCGGTTTTGTCACAAGAACACAAACCGATCTGCTACGCTAGCAGAACCCTAAATGAACATGAAATAAACTATTCAGCCATCGAAAAGGAATTATTAGCGATCGTATGGGCAACCAAGTATTTCCGTTCATACCTGTTCGGTAGAACATTCGAGATACAAAGCGATCATAAACCCTTGATTTGGTTGAACAACCTCAAGGAGCCAAATATGAAATTACAAAGGTGGAAAATAAAACTGAATGAGTTTGATTTTAAAATGAAATATCTACCAGGCAAAAAAAATCATGTAGCTGATGCCTTATCAAGGGTAAAGATTAATGAAAATCTCCTGGGAGAAGCTTCCAATAGCGTTGGTGCAACTGTACATAGCGCACAGGAAGACAATCTAAATCACATTGCTATCACGGAAAGACCAATTAACTATTACAATCGGCAAATTGAGCTAATAAAAGGCAATGAAGATAAGGTAGAAACAATTCGTTATTTTCACAAGCTAATCATCAAGATCACGTATAAGGAAATGACTAACACCTTAGCGAAGGATATAATAAAGGAATATCTATGCACCAAAAAGAGCGCATTATAATTCCATAACGAAACAGATTTTCCTCCATTCCAAAAAGCCTATTTAGAAATCATTAATTCTAACAATATAACCAAAGCTATTAAATCAAGCACGAAACTCCTAGATATTCAGAATTACGCTGAATTTAAAGAAACCATATTAAAGAATCATAAAGGCTTACTCCATCCAGGGATAGAGAAAACCGTCAATTGGTTTAGGGGAAAATACTATTACCCGGATTATCAAAAACTAATCCAAAACATCATAAACGAATGTCCTACTTGTAATATTGCCAAAACAGAGCATAGAAATACGAAGTTGGCATTCGAAACTACACCGGAAATACTGAACATCAGAGAGAAATACGTCATGGATTTCTATATGGTTGGTAACCAACAGTTCCTATCATGTACACCTATACTCGACGTTTGCCACTCTTGTAGAAGTAAAAAGTCGTGACTGGTTAGAAGCAAAAAGAGCCATCATGAAAGTTTTTAACGAGATGGGCAAACCAATTGAAATCAAAGCCGATAAAGATTCAGCTTTTATGTGCACAGCATTGCAAGCATGGCTGAATGCGGAAAACGTCAAAATAGAGATCACTTCCAGCAAAAATGGAATATCTGACTGAACAAATCAAATGAATCTGTTGATGTAGATTCACTTGATTCTGTGGTGATTGTCAATATGACAATCGTATGCTGAAAATGTAAATTTGTATGCTACCGGTTCATGTACCAGTAACAAATGGTCGCCGCAATCGGTACTTGAACAAATTGGGCTTCGGAGATGTGAATACGTCAGAGTTTTCTTTCGTACTGATTTTATTTGGTAAAATGCAAGGTTTATATACAATTTCTATGAGTATGATTGTTTACTTAGGATCTTAGGTATGTTTAATTAGCTCTGAGTATCATATTGCTAGGGAAATGTGTTATCTCTATTTAGGACTAAGCAATTACTACAAATCCAACAGTGGAATATTCCAAGGGTCATATTTATGACGGTCACAATGGTTATCATGCAGATGGTGTGAGATTTGACCACATGCAGGTCATCCAGAATGTGTTTTATGATAGTGCCGTATCTTAACAGTGTATGTACACAAATGCATGCAGCTGTCCGTTGTATATTTATTTAGGTCAGTAGTGCATGTCACATATTTATATTTAGAGCATATTATCGTTTATTTCTTTAGGTGGCTGGGAAATCTTAACCTATTTATGGCTAGCTATTTGTCTAGGTCTAATCGTACGATTTTGTACTTTAGTTGAAATCGTACACTGACGTAGAAAGATTTCATAAAACAGTAAATGAAAAATTAAGAATAATATCTAGCGAGGATAACACAGAAGATAGATTCACGAAGTTTGAATTAATTCTTTATACTTATAATCATAAAACCAAACATAATACCACAAATAGGACACCAGCTGATATATTCATTTATGCAGGCTCACCTGATTATGACACACAACTAAATAAAGTGAATAAAATCACTCAATTAAATAAAAACCGCATAGAGTATGAAGTAGATACCCGCTATAAACTATCACCTCTAGTTAAGTCTAAGGTAACAAATCATTTCAAAAGGACGGGTGAAATTAGACAGGTAGACGAAAAACATTATGAAGAAAAGAATAGGGGTAGGAAAATAACTCATTATAAATCAAAATTCAAGAAAAAGAAGAAATCTAATAGAAGCAAATATAATAATTCCAGAGAAACCGAGGAAGTTAATGGAATCGGCGAACTTCAACACAATTAAAATCCTCATCTTCCTCATAATTACCATCGTAATGGCACAGGGCCAAAACATAGAAATAAATTCTATAAAATCCCAAAACGGATATATGATATTCAAAACTGGATCGATCAACATACCTATCAATTACGAATACCATTATCTAACTGTTAATGTAACTAAAACCGAAGAACTATACCAAAATTTGTTAAGGCAAGCCACTAAATTCCAGGACATAATCCAAATAAAATATCTAGTACACAAATTGCAAAGAGAAATGAACGGGCTAAAAATAACCAAAAGAAATAAAAGAGGCCTAATCAATATAGTAGGAACAGCCTACAAATATCTCTTTGGAACACTAGATCAGGAAGATAAAGTCGATTTGGAACAAAAAATAGAAAATTTAGCCAGCCATAGCATTCAAATGAATGAACTAAATTTGGTAATAGATGCAGTTAATAGCGGAATAAACGTTATAAACAAACTAAATGAAGAAAAAGACAGGAATCAACAAATAGAAATTTTGATATTCAATCTACAACATTTCACAGAATATATCGAAGATATAGAACTAGGTATGCAATTAACTAGGCTCGGTATATTTAATCCAAAATTATTAAAACAAGACTACCTGGAACAAATAAATTCTGAGAAAATACTAAATATAAAATCCTCCACATGGCTAAAATCCGATACCAACGAAATTCTAATAATTTCCAACATTCCCAAAGACATTACAAAAGTACCAATCTATAAAATCGTTCCGTATCCAGACGAATTAAATAACATGTTAACAGATATGACATACGACAAGTACTACATAAAAAATGAAGAAGTATTTGTTAAAGAAACTAGATTGAAAACCAATGACAATTGTATAAAAGGAATTTTAATGCAAACTCCCACTAAATGTCCATATTCCAAAACATTTCAAAACTTTCAAATAAACTTTATTGAACCCAATATACTAATCACGTGGAATCTTCCAAAAACAACGCTAAATCAGAATTGTGTAAACCAAGAAATCATAGCGGAAGGAAATACCATTATAAAAATCTACAACTGTTCAATCCAATTAAATGAATTTACAATATCAAACACAATGTTAGATTTTGCCCAGAATGTTTATGTCAACAACAACATAACTAAAATAAAACCACTGTCGTATGTCCAAACTAATGAAATAATTATGCAATACACCACATATAGTAACCTATTACAAATAAGTCTACTAATTTTATTTGTCATAATTATATTAGTACTACTAAGTTATGTAGCTGTTAAATTTACGAAAACTTCTAAAAGAGTCACGGTTAAATGTATAAACCCTATAATAGAAGCAGAAGAGGAACCAACCTCAGCCACCGCACTTGACACCCCGTCACTATACCCGAGGGTAATCGCCTAGGGACAGGCTAATAACAAACGTTGGGGGAGTGACATATCCATAATTCCCCACATCCCATACACATTATGTTTATGTACAATTCATCCACCCCATCCACACAAGTAACAGGACCCCACTCAAGAATCAATAACTGTTTCTTCCCATACTCCAAGCTAGGGCCCCCCATAATATAAACAATGGACCACATTGTTTCAGCAACATTAGAATCACGCCACTCTCGAGAAATCGATTCTTTAGAATCACGCCACTCATGAGGACCAATCAAAGCTAGACATAAAACCAAGGAGTATCACATTCCTAGCTCCGTCATGTAATGCAACACCGATCGCCAGCAGTGGATGCCTTTCATCAAAGCCGACGCATCCCCAAATATCGATCCAGGCACGTACGCCACCGACACGAAGATGCAGCCGAGGAAAGCAACGCCCGAAGCCAGAGTCGGGAGTTCCAAGAGAAGGGCTCATGGAAACTAGCCAGCAGCAGAGAGATCAGTTCCGTTTGAGACCAGCAGACCGAAAGTCAAGTCGGGGAATTCATTTAAATCTTGTGACATAAAGATATTTAAGTTGTAAAATAAAAGTCTTTGTTAAAAAACTTAAAATCGAGTTGCGGATATTTAACTATATATATCCCCTCAAAAATGGGTCTCATAGATACAAAAACAGTGGACTCCACTGCCAATGTAATCAACAAGGTAGAAGTAGAGACACAAGATTTAAGCACAATAATAACAATTTTGATCGTAATGATAATGATTGCCAACATATTGTATAAAATATATAAAGTACACAACAGGAGTCTAAACGAGGGGGAACGTTGTGAGTTGCTGCGGACACCGCAACTCTACATTTATACCCGATACTTAGTCAGTATGGCTCTCCTCCGGCAGACGCCGCTAATATTAAGCGACACGACAAAGAGTGCGTGCGAGAGAGACAGAAAATCAGTCTGAGCGTGACGTCGGGCGCTGCGTAGCCACTGTAAATTGATTTCTTGCTTTTGGCTACAAAAATGATCCGATCTGATCCAGATTCAGCAACCGGATAGATATGGTCATTCTCTATAATTCTGCGTTTTCTCGAATCTGCAATATTGTGGATGCAACAGATTTTCGTCATTTGTGTGGGCGGAAGGGGGTGGGACGAAATTTTGAGATACACGATTTATAGTAAGATCTAACAGGAGTGCGGATACCAAATTTGGTTACTCTAGCGTTAATAGTCTCTGAGATTTTTGAATATCCCCAGATTTTCGTCCTTTGCGGGGCGGAAGGGGGTGTGGCAAAATTTTGAAACAAACTCGTCTCGGTCCGATATATTAGGAGTGTGGATACCAAATTTGGTTGCTTTTATAGTCTCTGAGATCTAGGCGCTAATGTTTTACTCTAAGCAAAGCCGGCTATGCTACGTGTGTGTTAGAGAGAGACAGGGTGAGAAAAAATGAAATTGTTTTCTTGATGCTGGCTATAATAATAATACGATCCTATTCAGATTCTGCAGTCTTAAAGAAATGGTCGTTCTCTATGAGTCTGCGTTTTTGGTTTTTTTCTTATATCCTTAAAATTGTGGATGCCACAGATTTTCGCCCTTTGTGGGGGCGAAAGTGGGCGGGGCGAAGTTTTGAATTATTATTGTAGCAGTGACATATCACAGAAGTCTGGATCCAAAACATCGTTGCTCTAGTCTTTGAGCACTAGGCGCTGAAGGGGACGGACAGACGGACAGACAGACATGGCTCAATCGACTCGGCTATTGATGCTGATCAAGAATATATATACTTTATGGGGTCGGAAACGATTCCTTCTGAACGTTACACACATCCATTTTCACCACAAATCTAATATACCCCAATACTCATTTTGAGTATCGGGTATAAAAAGAAATATTTAAACAAGGCAAATGACTTAGATAAGACGTAAATACAAAAAAAACGAGGGGGAACGTTGTGAGTTGCTGCGGACACCGCAACTCTACAGTTATACCCTATACTAAGTCAGTATGGCTCTCCTTAGGCAGACGCCGCTAATATAAACGACTCATAGGCAAAATATATCGGAAGTTTTTCTCCTGGCGTGGGACAGACTCCAAAAAGTGTGTAAGAGGACTTCGAACCACTTTAGCACTACGAAGTAAGTTTTACTATTTTAGCTTGTGTAATTCCCCAATTTTAAATATATTTTATATTTTCTACAGATGCATTTAAACAGAGCGCAAACTCGACGATCAGGATTTTGACCATACGACTCAAAAATATTTCCAGTATGCTCAGGAACGGAAGGCTGGATTAGAAAAAAGTGATGCAAAAAAACTTAAATTTTAGTACATAGTTCATACATATTACATACATATATACATTAAATTCATTTCATATTACAAACTAAAAATATTTTTTATTACGGAACAAAATGGTAATGGGAACCAAAAAACTCTCGCAAAAACTATTTCTTGCGAGCCTTTTGCGACATCGTTTGCGAGCCTTTTGCGATATCATTTGTGAGCCTTTTGCGATATCATTTATGAGTCTTTTTTGATACTGCTATGGGCTCGAAAAAAATATTTCTTTTGATATTATTTTATATCAAAAACGACTCATAAATGATATCGCAAAAGGCTCACAAATGATATCGCAAATGATAAGATTATCAGCAGACTAAAAGATAACATTAAGATTATTGAATCTTTCGCAGAAAAACAAAACACCCAATGCATATACGCAAGAAATTGAGAAATTAGCTAAGTCCCTAGAGGGAGCATACATTGAGATAGAGATGATAGAGATGTTAAGACAGTTATGCGTTCTCGTCTAATTAACAATATGAATGAAGCAATAGCTACATATATTGAAACATCGAATGATATAGCCGAAGAAACTAATACAATTATGTATTACCAAAATCGCGGTCGTGGTAGGTATATGGGCCGTAACAATAACAGAAGCGGCCAACGGTACAACAATAACAACACATGGCATAAACGTAAAGACATAAATACAAACTTTAGAGGCGGCTCGAAAAGAGGCGGCTCATATAGAGGAAATAGGAAAAACAATCAACACACAAAGTAACTCGGAAAACGCTAAAAAACCCTTGAGCAACCAATCTTAAAAGTATTTAACATAAACCTAAGTCTCAGCAGCATTATAAAAATACACAATCAAAAAAATAATATACAAATAACATTACTAGAAGATACAAGAGCTATCATATCAATTTTAAAATATAATATCTTATGTTCTGAAATAAATCAAAATTTTAAAACAAACATAATAGGAATTGGTCAGGGAACAATAAAATCAATTGGAATAACTAAAATCGATTTACTCTTCGATTATTTTATAATCAGTCACGACTTCCAAATAGTCCATAATAAATTTCCCGTACCATGTGACGGAATTCTGGGACTTGACTTCATTCGAAAGTTCAATTGCGTAATAGATTATCATAATGATGAATTATTACTAAAACCGCAATCCCTTAATTACCAAATACATGTAACATTGTTAAACAATGATACTGACAATTCAACCAGCAAGGTCAGAAGTTTTGAGAAAAATCACACTTCAGAAATTAATCCAATTAGTAATAACAAATTCAATAGAACCAATGAAGTCTCAAACAAATTAAAGTTCCCAGACCATGTAAAACCACAACTTACTGAATTGTGTACCAAAAACAGTGACATATTTGGTCTCGAATCAGAAGCAATTTTAAGTAATAATCTTTACAAACAAAAACTAAGGTTAGCAGATAAAACACCAGTATATATAAAAAACTATAGAAATGCAGAAACAGAAAAGCCTGAAATAAGTAGACAGGTAGAAAAATTGATAAAAGATGGTGTGGAGATAATTTTTTGTATCCCCAATCGGCCGACTCATTATTCCAATTAAATAAAACTCGGCGCAGAAATAAAATTACGAAATGTTCTTTAATGCGTGACATCCAAATTGCAAGTGTGGCTTGCCTGCCCTTTACAGTGCCGCTCCGATCGCTAAGCGCAGCTTCGCTCGGCTGACGTCGGTAGGCAGACGCAAAGCGGAGATAGCGAAGAGCGAGCTGGCAGAGAGCGTTTAGCAGGGCGAGCATGCGCAAAGCTTTAACAAACAAATGAGTTACATAGACATAAGTAACAAACAAAATAAGCAGCTAAGGGCCAAGAATTAGGTGCTATATGGCAAACAACTAATCGGCTGGGTTCTGCTCCGAATAGATGGTATAGTCGAACCATCTATAGCTGAATATAACAGCCCACTTCTCTTAGTCCCTAAGAAATCACTTCCAGGCTCAAAAGAAAGAAAGAAGAAATATTAGATCAATTAAGAAGGGCGAAATATTTTTCCTGTCTAGACCTTATGTCTGGATTCCATCAAATAGAACTAGAAAACAAATCTAGAAATATATCATTTTCTACGAGCACGCGATTACCCTATGGTCTAAAAGTAGCCCCAAATTCATTCATGAGAATGATGAAACTTGCTTTTTCTGGTCAGAACCATCGCAAGCATTTCTTTACATGGACGATTTAGTTGTTATAGGCTGTTCTTAACAGCATATGTTCAAAAACTTTACGAGTATATTTGAACTTTGTAGAAAACACAACCTTAAATTAAACCCAGAGAAATGTTCATTATTAATGCACGAAGTAACATTCCTCGGCCATAAATGTACAGACCATGGCATCCTTCCGGATGATACAAAATATGATGTAATTAAAAACTATCCAACTCCAACAGATGCAGATAGTGCACGACGTTTTGTCGCCAATTTCAATGGACTAAAGAATGTGAAGAATCATTTAATTATCTAAAGAAAGCGTTAATGAAGCCAACATTGTTGCAATATCCTGATTTCCCTGCAGTACGGGTCATCGATGACTCAGCTGCTGACACGTCGACGACCGCGTCACTACCCCGGATGACATAGTCGGCCATACGCTGAGCTGTTTACTTTAACATGGAGATGTTCTAGGGCATAGTCGATGACATTGTCATCGAGCGTTGCCGAAAAATCATGCACTTAATAAGCAATGATTTTTCACGAAAAATCATGCATTTTATAAGTGATGATTTTTTGGCTTAAATCATCGCTTATTAAATGCATGATTTTTGCCTAAACATCATGCACATAATAGGTGATGATTTTTACGTAAAATACCTAAAAAATAGGTGATGATTTTTCCCGAAAAATCATGCATTTAATATAAAAAAGTAATACATTCAATTGTTTATTTTTCCAATTAGTTTTATTTATTAAAAATTATTATTAATTATTGTCTAAGGATGCCAGAGCTTTGAATTCTTTGTCCCTTGCACCCTTTTGAAAATAGCTATTCTTAATATTGTGAATCTTCACCGCCGCTGAAATAATACGGATGTCGGGTCAAGCAGCTTAAATATTTTTAATTATTGCCAGTGGTGCGGCCCAAAGGAAATGCATTTTGGTGTTGTCGTTTCCAATGCCCCCACTGCAAAGATCATATGCTACCGCATATGCGCATGCAGCGGAATTCTTTCGTCTCCTTATGTCGCAATCTCTCGGACTCGGCTTATCAGCGTCCCCGAGCAGCTCTAACGCTCTCGGGCTATCAAACGCTCTCGCTCGCGTCTAATCTTGCTGCATAGGGCCCGGCAATTTGGCCCGTCAGCCCTTGCATGGGCAGTCTTGAGCTAATCGTCGCAGCTATTAGATTAACATCCTCGCATCAATCGTTCGCCCAATCATCCCCATATGTACATACGCGATAAGTTGGTTTACATATGCAAATAAATTGTGAATTATAAACAGCCTCTCGACTTTCATTAACTTCAAATTGCAACAGTTATTAAAAACGCTTAATAGCTTAACATTCGGTGACCCCGACGTGATTGTGCAATAAATAATCCATCAGTGCAATCACAAACTAATATAGCATTCAAAGATCTAAACTAATTGCCATCTCAACCAGTGTCATCGACCACATAAGTTATCCATACATATATACACCGGCCTCCCCTGCATATTCGGTAGTGCACGTAGCTGTTGGCTTGCGCTTCTCTGTTCGGTCATCTTCCCGCAAGAAACGTTTCTTACACCGGTCGCCTTTGTATATACAGTTCGTACATAGCTGTTCGCTTGCTCGTGTTACTCTTTGCGATCATCTTCCCGCTAGAGACGTTGGTCTTTCTGCTAACGCTGCCGCTACCATGGAAATTAATGCTGCTAACGAAATTCCAATGACCAGTGAGCAAAACAGCGTGTCTTTTTTGAAGCTTAAGTCAACGGAATTATGCGAGAAAATGAAAAGGTTAGCTACCGCTTGGCAGAATGAGTCGTTGGACTGTGTCTACTACATGCTCGTGGTAAAGCAAGAGCAAGTCGAGAAGTTGATCTGCAAATTTGAGATGTTTCACGGCGAGCTTGAGGAATTGGATCGAAGCGAAATTCACAGTGGTTTGTGTGACATTTTTGAGTCACTTGCAAGCTCGCTGAAGGCGGCGATTATGAGGGAAATGGCTAAGAGTAGCGGCCGCATGCCGTTTCATTCTACCTTGGCTGGAGGAAACACTACGGTTGATTTTGCCGGCTCGCAATTTCTACCTCACCGTAGATAAGTACCATCCCTGCCTCCTATACAATTGCCGACGTTTAGCGGCGGGTATGCGAACTGGACGGACTTTTATTCAATGTTTGCCACCATCATCGACAGCCATCCGGACTTAACAAACATAGAAAAGCTGCGTTCATGTCTGCGGGATTCGGAATTGGAGACTGTTCGGTCGCTGGAAATCTCAGATGGCAATTATGCTGTGGCATTAGATTTGTTGGAAAACAGATTCAATAATCGGCGATTGGTTTTTCAGGCACACATCAATGAGATCTTGGCGCTTCAGGCTGTGGAACCAGGGTCAGTGGTCATGCTTCGGGAGCTTTCAGACAAGTTCAATTCACATATGCGCGCACTTCAGGGTTTGGGCACCACTGAGCAGATCGCAGGATGCATCATCGTGCAGGAGCTTCTACGAAAACTGGATCCAGCGAGCCAAGAGAAGTGGGAGGAACGATTCAACGACCCCGCATTCGCCAACTTAATTCCGTCGTGGCAATCTATGGCCTCGTTCTTGGAGCAGCGATGCAGATCATTGGAGACGATGGACTTTTCTATGGCAAGCTATGCGTTGAGCAATCAGGTGGGCAGAAGTAGAAAACATAATAATTCTAGGTCCACAGTGGTTACGACGAACCAAACCGTAGCACGCTGCGCGAGTGTGCAACGATGGTTCTCACGAGGTCCAGCACTGTCAGAAGTTTAAAGCGCTGTCCCCCACAAATCGCCATAGAGAAGCCAAGCGGATTTCGTTATGTATAAATTGTCTCAGAACAGGGCATCGATTACTTCAGTGCACCTCGAACAACTGTCGTACCTGCGGGGGTAGACACCATACCCTCCTTCATTTTGGTAGCCCTGAAGATACCGCAGTCCAAGGGAAATCAGCGCCGTATACTCCATCTCAGTCTGCGCTGTCTGAGTCTACGCCGTCTGAGCATACCACTGAGCCCTCTACTTCAGCGGCTACCTCGTCTGCCCTTATTGTCCAAGATCTCAGGAATGGTGTTGTTCTACTTGCCACGGCGTCGGTCTTAGTCAAAAATCGTTCCGGAGTTTTAGTTCCCTGCCGAGCGTTGCTGGATTCCGGCTCCCAGTTGCATCTAATAACTTCTCGTTTCACGAATCAGCTTCAGATTCGAAAAATGAAATCATCGACTGCAGTCTCGGGAATAGGCGACTCTAGCTTCGTCACGGATGGATTTTCGGTCAACGTTAGCCTGCACTCTACGACCAAGCTTCGCGTCGTTTTTGATGGATCCGCTTCAACCTCATCTGGATATTCCCTGAACGACGTTTTAATGGCTGGTCCCGTAATCCAACCCAAACTGTTTCATATTCTTGCTCGATTTCGGTCATACGCCGTTGCGATTACGGGAGATATCTGTAAGATGTATCGTTGTGTATGAGTCTCGACCGAGGATAGCAACTTGCAGTGTATTCTGTGGAGAAACTCTAGGGAAGAAGACTTGCGTGTGTTTCAATTGTACACCGTTACTTATGGGACGAAGCCTGCCTCCTATCTATCTGTGCGAGCGATGCATCAGTTGGCAATGGACGAGCAGATGGCGTTTCTAGTTAGTCAGTTCAGATTGAGGAAATGGTGTTCGAACGTCCCTGCTGTGCTGGATGGAGTTCCGGAAGAGGACAAGGAAACATTTTTGAAGTTCGACGATGGCAGTCATGTGACTAAAACTTTAGGACTTGCGTGGGATCCGGTTTCTGATCTACTATTATTTTCGTTTTCGGCCCTTCAATCTTCTTTGAATTCCTGCAGGCGCTCTGTTTTGTCATCCATAGCGCGATTCTACGATCCTCTCGGACTAGCTGAGCCCTTAATTACTAAATCCAAAATCTTTCTCCAGCGTTTATGCCAAGAGAAGTTGTCCTGGGATGAAAGCCTTCCAGTCGCACTGAACACCGAGTGGCAGAAAATATGCACCAGGTTTGGTCAGATTCGTCGACTTGAATTTCCTCGGCTTGTCCTCTTTCCAGACTCAGCATCGAGGCTTATGCTGCATGAATTTATGTCGTGTCCAAGGGTCAGCATTCCAGCAGTCACTTACTTTGTGCCAAATCTCGTGTGGCTCCTTTGAAGACACTTACAGTACCAAAGTTGGAGCTTTGTGGAGCGGAGTTGCTGGCTAGGCTCATATCTGAGATAGCTGGAATGAATGTCTTCAAGGGAAGGTGTTACTGTTGGTGTGATTCTGCCGTTGCGCTCTCTTGGATTCGAGACGAGCCGTCAAGATTTAATATTTTTTTTGCAAATAGAGTATCAACGATTCAGGAAATGACCGAAAAAATGGAATGGCGCTATGTTCCCACAGCTTTAAACCCAGCCGACATTCTGTCTCGACTCATCCGACTGAGCTGAATGAGTCACCTCTTTGGGCTCATGGTCCTCCAATTCTTTGCGGCTCCTCAGATGACTGGCCACCCACTGTGCTACCTGATAAGCCAGCCCTTGAACTTCGTCGGAAGACTCTTCTGGTCAAATCGCCCTACATGGACATTATTGCTGATTCCAAGTATGCGAATTAATTTGCTTCTTTGCAACGCGTTTTCGGATACATTCACAAGTTTTGCAACCGAATTCGGCGCCCCGGACTCACTGTCTCAGACATTGAACATGGAACCCAGGTATTGCTACGACTAGTCCAGCGTACTCAGCTATGGGAGGACATGAAGTCACTGCGGGCAAGGGGAGCACTGTTCTCATCGAGCTCAATCGCAACGTTATCGCCATTCATGGATCAGTTTGGACTTCTCAGGGTAGATGGTCGACTGAAAAATCTTCGTTTGATTTTGATGGCCGTCATCCAATCATCTTGCCCAGCAGCCACCCACTGACTCTTGCAATAATCTCCCATTTTCATGAGCGGAATCTGCACGCTGGTCCTCGAGCTTTGCTTGGACTAATTCGATCCCAATATTGGCCTATTGGGGGGAGGAAGACGGTAAACAAGGCAGTAAACAAGTGCGTAAGATGCTTTCGACTGAAGCCCAGGGTATTGGAGCATATTATGGCTGATCTTCCAAAGGAGCGGCTCGATGGTTCTCATGCCTTTGAGATCACAGGCGTGGACTTCTGTGGGCCGTTTTTCTACAAACCGGAGGCACGCAACAAGGCTCCAATCAAGTGCTACGTCTGCGTCTTCATTTGTTTCGCTACCAAGGCTGTTCATCTGGAGCTTATAAAGGACTTATCCACAGTTGCTTTTCTACATGGACTAAAGCGCTTCATATGTACCAGACAAAAGCCGCGGCAAATTTGGTCAGACAACGCAACCAATTTTGTCGGCGCTAAGAATGAGCTGATGGAATTAAAGCGCCTGGTCCTCAGCGATGACCATCAGAAGGCGCTGCTGGATTTTTGCTTGGTCGAGGCTATAGACTGGTGGTCACTGGTGGTCTATGGGAGGCTGCAGTGAAGACGGCCAAGTACCACTTCTACCGTGCGATAGGCAACTCGGTTCTTGGATTTGACGAGCTGCGGACGATGTTGTGCCACATCACGGCAGTGATTAATTCAAGACCTTTAGTTTCAATTTCAGAGAGCCCTGCCGATCTAGATGTTCTAACTCCAGCGCATTTCTTGAATGGTGGCCCTCCTGCTTCGTTCGCCTGGACGGCTGGCAGCGCGTTTCGTACCTGCAGCAGCTCTTTTGGTCCCGGTGGAATGAGGAGTACATAACGTCACTGCAGCAGCGCTCAAAGTGGCGCACTGCGAAGCCTAGTTTAGCAGTCGCAGATTTGGTTCTTGTCAAGGATGAGAATCTTCCTCCCATGAAGTGGCCACTGGCGAGAGGGGTGGAGCTTTTGCCTGGACGAGATGGCGTTTTCCGAGTTGCTGTGCTGAAGACGTCATCTGGAATCACCAAGCGCGCCGTCTACAAGCTGTGCCTGCTGCCCCTTAAAGACGCTGTTGAAAGTCAGGCTTCCAACGGGGGGAGTATGTCGGGTCAAGCAGCTTAAATATTTTTAACTATTGCCAGTGGTGCGGCCCAAAGGAAATGCATTTTGGTGTTGTCGTTCCCAATGCCCCCACTGCAAAGATCATTTGCTACCGCATATGCGCATGCAGCGGAATTCTTTCGTCTCCTTATGTCGCAATCTCTCGGACTCGGCTTATCAGCGTCCCCGAGCAGCTCTAACGCTCTCGGGCTATCAAACGCTCTCGCTCGCGTCTAAGCTTGCTGCATAGGGCCCGGCAATTTGGCCCGTCAGCCCTTGCATGGGCAGTCTTGAGCTAATCGTCGCAGCTATTAGATTAACATCCTCGCATCAATCGTTCGCCCAATCATCCCCATATGTACATACGCGATAAGTTGGTTTACATATGCAAATAAATTGTGAATTATAAACAGCCTCTCGACTTTCATTAACTTCAAATTGCAACAGTTATTAAAAACGCTTAATAGCTTAACATTCGGTGACCCCGACGTGATTGTGCAATAAATAATCCATCAGTGCAATCACAAACTAATATAGCATTCAAAGATCTAAACTAATTGCCATCTCAACCAGTGTCATCGACCACATAAGTTATCCATACATATATACACCGGCCTCCCCTGCATATTCGGTAGTGCACGTAGCTGTTGGCTTGCGCTTCTCTCTTCGGTCATCTTCCCGCAAGAAACGTTTCTTACACCGGTCGCCTTTGTATATACAGTTCGTACATAGCTGTTCGCTTGCTCGTGTTACTCTTTGCGATCATCTTCCCGCTAGAGACGTTGGTCTTTCTGCTAACGCTGCCGCTACCATGGAAATTAATGCTGCTAACGAAATTCCAATGACCAGTGAGCAAAACAGCGTGTCTTTTTTGAAGCTTAAGTCAACGGAATTATGCGAGAAAATGAAAAGGTTAGCTACCGCTTGGCAGAATGAGTCGTTGGACTGTGTCTACTACATGCTCGTGGTAAAGCAAGAGCAAGTCGAGAAGTTGATCGGCAAATTTGAGATGTTTCACGGCGAGCTTGAGGAATTGGATCGAAGCGAAATTCACAGTGGTTTGTGTGACATTTTTGAGTCACTTGCAAGCTCGCTGAAGGCGGCGATTATGAGGGAAATGGCTAAGAGTAGCGGCCGCATGCCGTTTCATTCTACCTTGGCTGGAGGAAACACTACGGTTGATTTTGCCGGCTCGCAATTTCTACCTCACCGTAGATAAGTACCATCCCTGCCTCCTATACAATTGCCGACGTTTAGCGGCGGGTATGCGAACTGGACGGACTTTTATTCAATGTTTGCCACCATCATCGACAGCCATCCGGACTTAACAAACATAGAAAAGCTGCGTTCATGTCTGCGGGATTCGGAATTGGAGACTGTTCGGTCGCTGGAAATCTCAGATGGCAATTATGCTGTGGCATTAGATTTGTTGGAAAACAGATTCAATAATCGGCGATTGGTTTTTCAGGCACACATCAATGAGATCTTGGCGCTTCAGGCTGTGGAACCAGGGTCAGTGGTCATGCTTCGGGAGCTTTCAGACAAGTTCAATTCACATATGCGCGCACTTCAGGGTTTGGGCACCACTGAGCAGATCGCAGGATGCATCATCGTGCAGGAGCTTCTACGAAAACTGGATCCAGCGAGCCAAGAGAAGTGGGAGGAACGATTCAACGACCCCGCATTCGCCAACTTAATTCCGTCGTGGCAATCTATGGCCTCGTTCTTGGAGCAGCGATGCAGATCATTGGAGACGATGGACTTTTCTATGGCAAGCTATGCGTTGAGCAATCAGGTGGGCAGAAGTAGAAAACATAATAATTCTAGGTCCACAGTGGTTACGACGAACCAAACCGTAGCACGCTGCGCGAGTGTGCAACGATGGTGCTCACGAGGTCCAGCACTGTCAGAAGTTTAAAGCGCTGTCCCCCACAAATCGCCATAGAGAAGCCAAGCGGATTTCGTTATGTATAAATTGTCTCAGAACAGGGCATCGATTACTTCAGTGCACCTCGAACAACTGTCGTACCTGCGGGGGTAGACACCATACCCTCCTTCATTTTGGTAGCCCTGAAGATACCGCAGTCCAAGGGAAATCAGCGCCGTATACTCCATCTCAGTCTGCGCTGTCTGAGTCTACGCCGTCTGAGCATACCACTGAGCCCTCTACTTCAGCGGCTACCTCGTCTGCCCTTATTGTCCAAGATCTCAGGAATGGTGTTGTTCTACTTGCCACGGCGTCGGTCTTAGTCAAAAATCGTTCCGGAGTTTTAGTTCCCTGCCGAGCGTTGCTGGATTCCGGCTCCCAGTTGCATCTAATAACTTCTCGTTTCACGAATCAGCTTCAGATTCGAAAAATGAAATCATCGACTGCAGTCTCGGGAATAGGCGACTCTAGCTTCGTCACGGATGGATTTTCGGTCAACGTTAGCCTGCACTCTACGACCAAGCTTCGCGTCGTTTTTGATGGATCCGCTTCAACCTCATCTGGATATTCCCTGAACGACGTTTTAATGGCTGGTCCCGTAATCCAACCCAAACTGTTTCATATTCTTGCTCGATTTCGGTCATACGCCGTTGCGATTACGGGAGATATCTGTAAGATGTATCGTTGTGTATGAGTCTCGACCGAGGATAGCAACTTGCAGTGTATTCTGTGGAGAAACTCTAGGGAAGAAGACTTGCGTGTGTTTCAATTGTACACCGTTACTTATGGGACGAAGCCTGCCTCCTATCTATCTGTGCGAGCGATGCATCAGTTGGCAATGGACGAGCAGATGGCGTTTCTAGTTAGTCAGTTCAGATTGAGGAAATGGTGTTCGAACGTCCCTGCTGTGCTGGATGGAGTTCCGGAAGAGGACAAGGAAACATTTTTGAAGTTCGACGATGGCAGTCATGTGACTAAAACTTTAGGACTTGCGTGGGATCCGGTTTCTGATCTACTATTATTTTCGTTTTCGGCCCTTCAATCTTCTTTGAATTCCTGCAGGCGCTCTGTTTTGTCATCCATAGCGCGATTCTACGATCCTCTCGGACTAGCTGAGCCCTTAATTACTAAATCCAAAATCTTTCTCCAGCGTTTGTGCCAAGAGAAGTTGTCCTGGGATGAAAGCCTTCCAGTCGCACTGAACACCGAGTGGCAGAAAATATGCACCAGGTTTGGTCAGATTCGTCGACTTGAATTTCCTCGGCTTGTCCTCTTTCCAGACTCAGCATCGAGGCTTATGCTGCATGAATTTATGTCGTGTCCAAGGGTCAGCATTCCAGCAGTCACTTACTTTGTGCCAAATCTCGTGTGGCTCCTTTGAAGACACTTACAGTACCAAAGTTGGAGCTTTGTGGAGCGGAGTTGCTGGCTAGGCTCATATCTGAGATAGCTGGAATGAATGTCTTCAAGGGAAGGTGTTACTGTTGGTGTGATTCTGCCGTTGCGCTCTCTTGGATTCGAGACGAGCCGTCAAGATTTAATATTTTTTTTGCAAATAGAGTATCAACGATTCAGGAAATGACCGAAAAAATGGAATGGCGCTATGTTCCCACAGCTTTAAACCCAGCCGACATTCTGTCTCGACTCATCCGACTGAGCTGAATGAGTCACCTCTTTGGGCTCATGGTCCTCCAATTCTTTGCGGCTCCTCAGATGACTGGCCACCCACTGTGCTACCTGATAAGCCAGCCCTTGAACTTCGTCGGAAGACTCTTCTGGTCAAATCGCCCTACATGGACATTATTGCTGATTCCAAGTATGCGAATTAATTTGCTTCTTTGCAACGCGTTTTCGGATACATTCACAAGTTTTGCAACCGAATTCGGCGCCCCGGACTCACTGTCTCAGACATTGAACATGGAACCCAGGTATTGCTACGACTAGTCCAGCGTACTCAGCTATGGGAGGACATGAAGTCACTGCGGGCAAGGGGAGCACTGTTCTCATCGAGCTCAATCGCAACGTTATCGCCATTCATGGATCAGTTTGGACTTCTCAGGGTAGATGGTCGACTGAAAAATCTTCGTTTGATTTTGATGGCCGTCATCCAATCATCTTGCCCAGCAGCCATCCACTGACTCTTGCAATAATCTCCCATTTTCATGAGCGGAATCTGCACGCTGGTCCTCGAGCTTTGCTTGGACTAATTCGATCCCAATATTGGCCTATTGGGGGGAGGAAGACGGTAAACAAGGCAGTAAACAAGTGCGTAAGATGCTTTCGACTGAAGCCCAGGGTATTGGAGCATATTATGGCTGATCTTCCAAAGGAGCGGCTCGATGGTTCTCATGCCTTTGAGATCACAGGCGTGGACTTCTGTGGGCCGTTTTTCTACAAACCGGAGGCACGCAACAAGGCTCCAATCAAGTGCTACGTCTGCGTCTTCATTTGTTTCGCTACCAAGGCTGTTCATCTGGAGCTTATAAAGGACTTATCCACAGTTGCTTTTCTACATGGACTAAAGCGCTTCATATGTACCAGACAAAAGCCGCGGCAAATTTGGTCAGACAACGCAACCAATTTTGTCGGCGCTAAGAATGAGCTGATGGAATTAAAGCGCCTGGTCCTCAGCGATGACCATCAGAAGGCGCTGCTGGATTTTTGCTTGGTCGAGGCTATAGACTGGTGGTCACTGGTGGTCTATGGGAGGCTGCAGTGAAGACGGCCAAGTACCACTTCTACCGTGCGATAGGCAACTCGGTTCTTGGATTTGACGAGCTGCGGACGATGTTGTGCCACATCACGGCAGTGATTAATTCAAGACCTTTAGTTTCAATTTCAGAGAGCCCTGCCGATCTAGATGTTCTAACTCCAGCGCATTTCTTGAATGGTGGCCCTCCTGCTTCGTTCGCCTGGACGGCTGGCAGCGCGTTTCGTACCTGCAGCAGCTCTTTTGGTCCCGGTGGAATGAGGAGTACATAACGTCACTGCAGCAGCGCTCAAAGTGGCGCACTGCGAAGCCTAGTTTAGCAGTCGCAGATTTGGTTCTTGTCAAGGATGAGAATCTTCCTCCCATGAAGTGGCCACTGGCGAGAGGGGTGGAGCTTTTGCCTGGACGAGATGGCGTTTTCCGAGTTGCTGTGCTGAAGACGTCATCTGGAATCACCAAGCGCGCCGTCTACAAGCTGTGCCTGCTGCCCCTTAAAGACGCTGTTGAAAGTCAGGCTTCCAACGGGGGGAGTATGTCGGGTCAAGCAGCTTAAATATTTTTAATTATTGCCAGTGGTGCGGCCCAAAGGAAATGCATTTTGGTGTTGTCGTTCCCAATGCCCCCACTGCAAAGATCATTTGCTACCGCATATGCGCATGCAGCGGAATTCTTTCGTCTCCTTATGTCGCAATCTCTCGGACTCGGCTTATCAGCGTCCCCGAGCAGCTCTAACGCTCTCGGGCTATCAAACGCTCTCGCTCGCGTCTAAGCTTGCTGCATAGGGCCCGGCAATTTGGCCCGTCAGCCCTTGCATGGGCAGTCTTGAGCTAATCGTCGCAGCTATTAGATTAACATCCTCGCATCAATCGTTCGCCCAATCATCCCCATATGTACATACGCGACAAGTTGGTTTACATATGCAAATAAATTGTGAATTATAAACAGCCTCTCGACTTTCATTACCTTCAAATTGCAACAGTTGTTAAAAACGCTTAATAGCATAACATTTGGTGACCCCGACGTGATTGTGCAATAAATAATCCATCAGTGCAATCACAAACTAATATAGCATTCAAAGATCTAAACTAATTGCCATCTCAACCAGTGGCATCGACCACATAAGTTATCCACACATATATAAACCGGCCTCCCCTGCATATTCGGTAGTACACGTAGCTGTTGGCTTGCGCTTCTCTCTTCGGTCATCTTCCCGCAAGAAACGTTTCTTACACCGGTCGCCTTTGTATATACAGTTCGTACATAGCTGTTCGCTTGCTCGTGTTACTCTTTGCGATCATCTTCCCGCTAGAGACGTTGGTCTTTCTGCTAACGCTGCCGCTAGCATGGAAATTAAAGCTGCTAACGAAATTCCAATGACCAGTGAGGAAAACAGGGTGTCTTTTTTGAAGCTTAAGTCAACGGAATTATGCGAGAAAATGAAAGGTTAGCTACCGCTTGGCAGAATGAGTCGTTGGACTGTGACTACTACATGCTCGTGGTAAAGCAAGAGCAAGTCGAGAAGTTGATCGGCAAATTTGAGATGTTTCACGGCGAGCTTGAGGAATTGGATCGAAGCGAAATTCACAGTGGTTTGTGTGACATTTTTGAGTCACTTGCCAGCTCGCTGAAGGCGGCGATTATGAGGGAAATGGCTAAGAGTAGCGGCCGCATGCCGTTTCATTCTACCTTGGCTGAAGGAAACACTACGGTTGACACCGTAGACAAGTACCATCCCTGCCTCCTATACAATTGCCGACGTTTAGCGGCGGGTATGCGAACTGGACGGACTTTTATTCAATGTTTGCCACCATCATCGACAGCCATCCGGACTTAACAAACATAGAAAAGCTCCAGCATTTGCGTTCATGTCTGCGGGATTCGGCATTGGAGACTGTTCGGTCACTGGAAATCTCAGATGGCAATTATGCTGTGGCATTAGAAAACAGATTCAATAATCGGCGATTGGTTTTTCAGGCACACATCAATGAGATCTTGGCGCTTCAGGCTGTGGAACCTGGGTCAGTGGTCATGCTTCGGGAGCTTTCAGACAAATTCAATTCACATATGCGCGCGCTCCAGGCTTTGGGCACCACTGAGCAGATCGCAGGATGCATCAGGATGCATCGTGCAGGAGGTTCTCCGAAAACTGGATCCAGCGAGCCAAGAGAAGTGGGAGGAACGATTCAACGAACCCGCATTCGCCAACTTAATTCCGTCGTGGCAATCTATGGTCTCGTTTTTGGAGCAGCGATGCAGATCATGGGAGACGATGGACTTTTCTATGGCAAGCTATGCGTTGAGCAATCAGGTGGGCAGAAGTAGAAAGTATAATAATTCTAGGTCCACATTGGTTACAAGGAACCAAACCGTAGCACGCTGCGCGCTGTGCAACGATGGTGCTCACGAGGTCCAGCACTGTCAGAAGTTTAAAGCGCTGTCCCCCACAAATCGCCATAAAGAAGCCAAGCGGCTTTCGTTGTGTATAAATTGTTTCAGAACAGGGCATCGATTACTTCAGTGCACCTCGAGCAAATGTCGTACCTGCGGGGGTAGACACCATACCCTCCTTCATTTTGGTAGCCCTGAAGATACCGCAGTTCAAGGGAAATCAGCGCCGTATACTCCATCTCAGTCTGCGCTGTCTGAGTTTTTTTTTTTATTTATTTTTTATACCCGATACTCAAAATGAGTATTGGGGTATATTAGATTTGTGGTAAAAGTGGATGTGTGTAACGTCCAGAAGGAATCGTTTCCGACCCCATAAAGTATATATATTCTTGATCAGCATCAATAGCCGAGTCGATTGAGAAATGTCTGTCTGTCCGTCCGTCCGTCTGCCCGTCCGTCCGTCTGTCCGTCCCCTTCAGCGCCTAATGCTCAAAGACTATAAGAGCCAGACAACGATGTTTTGGATCCAGACTTCTGTGATATGTCACTGCTACAAAAATATTTCAAAACTTTGCCCCGCCCACTTCCGCCTCCACAAAGAGCGAAAATCTGTGGCATCCACAATTTTAAAGATAAGATAAAACCAAAAACGCAGAATCGTAGAGAATGACCATATCTTATAGACTGCAGAATCTGAATTGGATCGTATTATTATTATAGCCAGCATCAAGAAAACAATTTCATTTTTTCTCGCCCTGTCTCTCTCTAACACACACGTAGCATAGGCGGCTTTGCTTAGAGTAAAACATTAGCGCCTAGATCTCAGAGACTATAAAATCTAGAGCAACCAAATTTGGTATCCACACTCCTAATATATCGGACCGAGACGAGTTTGTTTCAAAATTTCGCCACACCCCCTTCCGCCCCGCAAAGAATGCAAATCTGGGGATTTTCACAAATCTCAGAGACTATTAAAGCTAGAGTAACCAAATTTAGTATCCGCACTCCTGTTAGATGTCACTATAAAACGTATATCTCAAAATTTCGCCCCACCCCCTTCCGCCCCCACAAAGGACGAAAATCTGTTGCATCCACAATATTGCAGATTTGAAAAAACTAAAAACGCAGAATCATAGATAACGACCATATCTATCAGATTGCTGAATCTGGATCAGATCAGATAATTTTTGTAGCCAAAAGGAACAAATCAATTTGCATTGGCTACGCAGCGCCCGACGTCACGCTCAGACTGATTTTCTGTCTCTCTCGCACGCACTCTTTGTCGTGTCGTTTTATATTAGCGGCGTCTGCCGGAGGAGAGCCATACTGAGCCATATAGCCGTAGAGTTGCGGTGTCCGCAGCAACTCACAACGTTCCCCCTCGTTTTTTTTTATGTTTGTGCTCTTTCGTAGTGATCAGACGCGTTTTTGTTTTGCGCTCCGCATTTTTTCCTTTTGTTTTGAATAAACAGCCGGTGCTTTCCTAAATAAATTTTAATTATACTTCCTAACCAGACAACAATCTGGAAACCTATTCTATTACGCGAGTGCATGCCTTTTGATTTGTGTGAAAACATTATTTAACTTTTTATTTTTCGGCGTCGGCTTGTGCTTGTGTTTGTGTTGTTGCAGTGAGTGAGTACGCATTACATTGAATTGCAGTCCGCTCTCGTCTGGTAGCTTTTGTTGTTTTATCACTCTCTCGCTATCACCTCAACTTCAATAACTGTTCTTTCTCTCTCGCTCTTTAAACTTTCTGAGCAATAGCGCTCTCTGCTTAGTAGCTCTCGCTATAACCGCTCTCCACTCTGCTCTATTTTTTTAACCAATTCCGCTTTGAGCGTTGTCTGGCACTTTGGTCTGATACCAATTTGTTTTTCAAATAATAGTAAATAAATAAACAATAAAATGGAATACGCTGTGGTCTGTGCCAAAAAAATCTGTAAGAAGCAGATCACCTACGATCAGCCGAATGTCCCCTGCTGGCTCTGCGACAGCGTAGTGCACGCAAAATGCGCTGGATTTTCTGGCATCGTGAGTGATGCTATAGCCAAACGTAATGGCTTGCATTACAGTTGCGAGGCATGCCGTGCGGTGGAGAAAGATATGGTAGCTTTTATGAGGCAGACGCGGAGTGGCTTTAAGGAGCTGACCGTTGGTTTTAAAAACCAATACGATGGAGGCTCAGTTTAGCGGTTAAAAACTGCTGAATGAGTCTCCGAGGCGCAAAAAGGTCACTCCGCGGGATCTGCAAGTGCCAACCGTCACTCCGCCGTGCGCCGCCGAAAAACTGACTCCGACCACTCCAAGTGTGCAGCAGTTGATCTCGTCTGCCACTCCAAAGGCAACGAAAGCTGCTGGCGATGCAGATTCGGTAGCCGGTACGTCTGCAGCGTCCGTGTCCATGGTGTCCGCAAGTTCGCTAGTTGTCCCGTCTATCAAGATCCCACCAGTAAATAGACGTTCCGGATCTTCGGATATTGCCACCACAGGTACTAGGCCTGTGGTGACTAAACCACTGGTGGGAGTCCCACCAAAACGACAAGTTTTTGTTTCACGGCTGGCCTCTGACCTCACATCTAATGATGTAATTGCTTTTATTCAGAGCAAAATAAAAGCCGTGGGTTTAAAGGTGGAGAAATTTAACTTCTCTTATGCCAGGGAGATAGCCTCGTTTAAGATAAGCATCTCCCCAACTTAATTTGACACAATTTGCTCCGCCAAATTTTGGCCGGAAGGAGTTTAAGGCTAAGAAGAAGAATAGGCCCCCCATATCCCTTCCAAACCTTGTTGCATTTGCTTCCCACGTTATTGTGTTTACTGAAACCTGGTTAAAGCCGGACATTCTTAGTTCCGAGGTTTTGGCAGGTCGGTACACAACTTTTAAAAAGGACCGTTCGGCTCGACGTGCAGGAGGGGTTCTAATTTCAGTGGACTCTTACTTCACGTCAGAACACTTCACAGTCCAAGTTCAACAGGAACTGGAATTCCTGTGTGTAAAACTGATTCTTCCCGCTTTCGCTATATTCATTACTTGCTCGTATATCCCACCTTCTTCGGACATTTCAATTTATGAGCAGCACTTGTCCGCTTTAACCGCTGTTTCTTCCTCGTTATCTGATAAAGATCGTATGATAGTTCTTGGTGACTTCAACTTGCCAGGAACTGTTTGGTCTTCGGTAAACGAGTCTAGTATCCTAGTGCCCATGTCACGACATGACTTTGTTGACGGCTTGCTTGACCTGTCCCTGTCTCAAGTCAATCATGTGAAAAATTCCTTGGGTTGATTGCTTGATCTATGCTTTGTATCGGATCCGACCATAGTGTTGTTAACCCGAGCCTTTCCGTTCACTATACCTGAAAACACCTACCACCCTACTTTAGAGGTGTCGCTAGATATAGGACCAACTGTATTGGATCGGTCGAGTAGACTATCTGAACGTGTCCGCTGCTTTCGTAAAGCCGAGTTGGCGAAGCTTAATAACCTAATTAGGGATTTTGATTGGTCCGCTTTGTACTTGTGCACTGATGTTACAAAAGGCACAAACATTTTTTACAATGCTCTTGGCACATTTTTTGATTCTTGTGTCCCGCTTTCTTGTCCGATTAGATCTGGAAAACCACCTTGGTTTACCAAAGAGTTATCCAGTCTAAAAAACTTAAAATCAAGACTTTATACAAAATTTCAAGAAGTGGGCTCTCCTACTTCTCACTCTCGTTATGTAATAGCTCGGTCAAACTTTTCAGTTCTTAATGCTCAATGCTATAAGAACTACCTATCTCGTTGCAGGATACGTTTTTCTCAGGACCCTAAACAGTTTTACTGCTTCGTAAACAGTATGCGTAGAACGTCCGCACACCCATCCTCGCTATCATTTTGTAATACGTCGGCAAATAATGATCAGGCAATTGCCGATCTTTTTGCCCAGTTTTTCCAAACCACCTATTCTGAGGAAAGCTACTCTGGTCAACCGTACCCATACGGATTACCGAGGTCGAACGGCATTTTCAGTCCCTTGTTAAATGAATATTCCCTACTTCAAGATCTTCGACTAGTTAAGCCGGTGTTTTCACCGGGTCCAGACGGGGTTCCAGGTTGTGTACTCAGGTACTGCGCCGAGGCTCTGTGTGGACCATTGCTTAAACTATTCACCCTGTCCATTGATTCCTCTTGCTTCCCCCCAATCTGGAAGGAATCGTTTATAATTCCTCTCCATAAAAAAGGTAGCAAGTCTGATGCAAAAAATTATAGAGGTATAGCACAGTTATCCGCTATCCCCAAAATGTTTGAGAAGGTATTAACTCCGCACTTGCAACATCTCTGCAAGTCACTTATATCTCCAACTCAGCATGGATTTATAAGGCGGCGATCAACCACCACGAACTTGTTAGAGTTTACCTCTTTCATTATTAAAGGCTTTCAAGGTAACTTACAGACGGATGTTATTTACACCGACTTTAGTAAAGCATTCGACTCTGTAAACCATTCCCTTTTAGCAAATAAACTTGACCGTTTAGGGTTTCCGCCCAACCTCCTGAGATGGATTTCCAGCTATCTTTGTTCTAGGTCTCAAAGAGTCCTCTTCAAAAACTCCCTCTCTTTACCAGTAAAGGTTTCTTCGGGAGTACCACAGGGCAGCCATCTAGGCCCCTTACTCTTCACACTCTTTATTAATGACTTGCCTTCAGTATTAACATACTCTCGAGTACTTATGTATGCGGATGATGTTAAACTCTGTGTCCAGTACAAGGACATTTCATTTCATTCTCGCTTGCAATCCGATCTCAATAGCTTTCAGTCATGGTGTTGTGCAAACTTGTTACACCTTAATTCCTCGAAATGCAAAGTTATGACATTTCATCGTTCTAGCCCTTTGTTGGCTACACCCTACACCCTATTTGGTGTTTCTCTTGAGAGAATTACCCTGGTGGATGATCTGGGTGTTATGTTAGACCCCAAGTTGAAGTTTTCCAAACACATTTCTACCATGGTAAATAAGGACATGGGCGTGCTTGGGTTTATAAAGAGGTGGTCAAAGGAATTTGACGACCCCTATATAACAAAGACTCTCTATACCTCGCTTGTTCGTCCGATCTTAGAATACAGCTCCTGTGTATGGTGCCCTCAGTACAAAGTACACCAGGACCGTATAGAATCAGTACAGAACAATTTTTTACTCTTTGCTCTGCGGGGCCTTAACTGGGACGAGGGTGTAAGACTCCCATCTTACTGTAGTAGACTACTATTAGTAATCCTCCCATCCTTAGTTAACCGTACAAAAATCCGACGTGTTGAGTTGCATAAACTTCACGATTCCTATTAGACTGACTAGAAATTTTATACCGTTGTTTCTTCCACTTTGTACATCGAATTATTCCTTGCAAGCACCGTTTAGGGTCTTATGCTCAGATTATAATTCCCTCTACCATATTATATCCAACACTAATTCTCTTCCTCTTATTAAATTATTAATCCTTACACACCTTTCTATTAATTAGTAACTGTAGTGGTATTTGTATTTTGATTGCATGCTTAATTTCTTAGTAAGTTTAGTGCAAATTTTCCTCGAATGTTAGTCTAATAGCTATCTTTCTTGCATGTTCGCGTTCGGTTCGGCTACGCACCGCGCGTCATGCGGCAGCGCCCGTCGGTCGGTTGGGCTGCGTTTTGCCTGGGATCCGCGCGTAACAGCCCTCTGCTGGTGTCACACGGGCCACTTGACGGAGCAGTAACTGCATCGCCTCTTGAAAGATGCAGTCATTGCATGTCAACGTCCAAATAAAAAAAAAATACCACTGAGCCCTCTACTTCAGCGGCTACCTCGTCTGCCCGTATTGCCCAAGATCTCAGGAATGGTGTTGTTCTACTTGCCACGGCCACGGTCTTAGTCAAAAATCGTTCCGGCGTTTTAGTTCCCTGCCGAGCGTTGCTGGATTCCGGCTCCCAGTTGCATCTAATAACTTCTCGTTTCACGAATCAGCTTCAGATTCGAAAAATGAAATCATCGACTGCAGTCTCGGGAATAGGCGACTCTAGCTTCGTCACGGATGGATTTTCGGTCAACGTTAGCCTGCACTCTCGCTCATTGGATTACTCAACTCTCATCACTGCCATTTTAGCCTCTAGCATAACCGATCGACAGCCAAGCATTGGAATTGACACTCAAAACTGGAACATTCCATCTAACATACCACTAGCTGATCCGGAGTTTTATAAGCCGCAGCGCGTCGATCTGCTAATTGGCGCAAGTCTGTTTTTTGAGCTCCTGTGTGTTGGTCAGGTCAAGCTACTGCCAGGATTGCCTTCAAATCAGAAAACGCGCTTGGGATGGGTCGTGTCTGGAAGTTGTTCGCGTTTAAAAGGTTCCTCGTTGATGGTCTCTCGCGCTCGGGCCGTAGCTGCTGAGGATAATAGTCCAGAGGATCGGCTTGAGGTGCTTCTTCGGAGGTTTTGGGAGGTAGAAAATTGCATCGAACCAATAATAAAGTCTACCAAAGAAGAGCCAGATTGTGAAGCACACTTTGTGCAGCATTTCCGCCGACTACATAAAGGTTATTATTGTGTTCGGCTGCCAGCAAAATATAATTTTGATCTCCTTGGAGAATCTTACAATCAAGCGCTTCGTAGATTCCTGACCCTTGAGAGAAAGTTAGATCGTCGCCCTAATGTTAAATCTCAGTATGCAACATTTATAAAGGCCATATGTCTCAGGTTCCTACCCAGTCAATCAGCAACTGCCGATATTTTTTTGCCTCACCATTGCGTCATGAAGGAAGATAGTTCTACGACCAAGCTTCGCGTCGTTTTTGATGGATCCGCTTCAACCTCATCTGGATATTCCCTGAACGACGTTTTAATGGCTGGTCCCGTAATCCAACCCAAACTGTTTCATATTCTTGCTCGATTTCGGTCATACGCCGTTGCGATTACGGGAGATATCTGTAAGATGTATCGTTGTGTATGAGTCTCGACCGAGGATAGCAACTTGCAGTGTATTCTGTGGAGAAACTCTAGGGAAGAAGACTTGCGTGTGTTTCAATTGTACACCGTTACTTATGGGACGAAGCCTGCCTCCTATCTATCTGTGCGAGCGATGCATCAGTTGGCAATGGACGAGCAGATGGCGTTTCTAGTTAGTCAGTTCAGATTGAGGAAATGGTGTTCGAACGTCCCTGCTGTGCTGGATGGAGTTCCGGAAGAGGACAAGGAAACATTTTTGAAGTTCGACGATGGCAGTCATGTGACTAAAACTTTAGGACTTGCGTGGGATCCGGTTTCTGATCTACTATTATTTTCGTTTTCGGCCCTTCAATCTTCTTTGAATTCCTGCAGGCGCTCTGTTTTGTCATCCATAGCGCGATTCTACGATCCTCTCGGACTAGCTGAGCCCTTAATTACTAAATCCAAAATCTTTCTCCAGCGTTTGTGCCAAGAGAAGTTGTCCTGGGATGAAAGCCTTCCAGTCGCACTGAACACCGAGTGGCAGAAAATATGCACCAGGTTTGGTCAGATTCGTCGACTTGAATTTCCTCGGCTTGTCCTCTTTCCAGACTCAGCATCGAGGCTTATGCTGCATGAATTTATGTCGTGTCCAAGGGTCAGCATTCCAGCAGTCACTTACTTTGTGCCAAATCTCGTGTGGCTCCTTTGAAGACACTTACAGTACCAAAGTTGGAGCTTTGTGGAGCGGAGTTGCTGGCTAGGCTCATATCTGAGATAGCTGGAATGAATGTCTTCAAGGGAAGGTGTTACTGTTGGTGTGATTCTGCCGTTGCGCTCTCTTGGATTCGAGACGAGCCGTCAAGATTTAATATTTTTTTTGCAAATAGAGTATCAACGATTCAGGAAATGACCGAAAAAATGGAATGGCGCTATGTTCCCACAGCTTTAAACCCAGCCGACATTCTGTCTCGACTCATCCGACTGAGCTGAATGAGTCACCTCTTTGGGCTCATGGTCCTCCAATTCTTTGCGGCTCCTCAGATGACTGGCCACCCACTGTGCTACCTGATAAGCCAGCCCTTGAACTTCGTCGGAAGACTCTTCTGGTCAAATCGCCCTACATGGACATTATTGCTGATTCCAAGTATGCGAATTAATTTGCTTCTTTGCAACGCGTTTTCGGATACATTCACAAGTTTTGCAACCGAATTCGTCGCCCCGGACTCACTGTCTCAGACATTGAACATGGAACCCAGGTATTGCTACGACTAGTCCAGCGTACTCAGCTATGGGAGGACATGAAGTCACTGCGGGCAAGGGGAGCACTGTTCTCATCGAGCTCAATCGCAACGTTATCGCCATTCATGGATCAGTTTGGACTTCTCAGGGTAGATGGTCGACTGAAAAATCTTCGTTTGATTTTGATGGCCGTCATCCAATCATCTTGCCCAGCAGCCATCCACTGACTCTTGCAATAATCTCCCATTTTCATGAGCGGAATCTGCACGCTGGTCCTCGAGCTTTGCTTGGACTAATTCGATCCCAATATTGGCCTATTGGGGGGAGGAAGACGGTAAACAAGGCAGTAAACAAGTGCGTAAGATGCTTTCGACTGAAGCCCAGGGTATTGGAGCATATTATGGCTGATCTTCCAAAGGAGCGGCTCGATGGTTCTCATGCCTTTGAGATCACAGGCGTGGACTTCTGTGGGCCGTTTTTCTACAAACCGGAGGCACGCAACAAGGCTCCAATCAAGTGCTACGTCTGCGTCTTCATTTGTTTCGCTACCAAGGCTGTTCATCTGGAGCTTATAAAGGACTTATCCACAGTTGCTTTTCTACATGGACTAAAGCGCTTCATATGTACCAGACAAAAGCCGCGGCAAATTTGGTCAGACAACGCAACCAATTTTGTCGGCGCTAAGAATGAGCTGATGGAATTAAAGCGCCTGGTCCTCAGCGATGACCATCAGAAGGCGCTGCTGGATTTTTGCTTGGTCGAGGCTATAGACTGGTGGTCACTGGTGGTCTATGGGAGGCTGCAGTGAAGACGGCCAAGTACCACTTCTACCGTGCGATAGGCAACTCGGTTCTTGGATTTGACGAGCTGCGGACGATGTTGTGCCACATCACGGCAGTGATTAATTCAAGACCTTTAGTTTCAATTTCAGAGAGCCCTGCCGATCTAGATGTTCTAACTCCAGCGCATTTCTTGAATGGTGGCCCTCCTGCTTCGTTCGCCTGGACGGCTGGCAGCGCGTTTCGTACCTGCAGCAGCTCTTTTGGTCCCGGTGGAATGAGGAGTACATAACGTCACTGCAGCAGCGCTCAAAGTGGCGCACTGCGAAGCCTAGTTTAGCAGTCGCAGATTTGGTTCTTGTCAAGGATGAGAATCTTCCTCCCATGAAGTGGCCACTGGCGAGAGGGGTGGAGCTTTTGCCTGGACGAGATGGCGTTTTCCGAGTTGCTGTGCTGAAGACGTCATCTGGAATCACCAAGCGCGCCGTCTACAAGCTGTGCCTGCTGCCCCTTAAAGACGCTGTTGAAAGTCAGGCTTCCAACGGGGGGAGTATGTCGGGTCAAGCAGCTTAAATATTTTTAATTATTGCCAGTGGTGCGGCCCAAAGGAAATGCATTTTGGTGTTGTCGTTCCCAATGCCCCCACTGCAAAGATCATTTGCTACCGCATATGCGCATGCAGCGGAATTCTTTCGTCGCCTTATGTCGCAATCTCTCGTACTCGGCTTAACAGCGTCTCCGAGCAGCTCCAACGCTCTCGGGCTATCATACGCTCTCGCTCGCGTCTAAGCTTGCTGCATAGGGCCCGGCAATTTGGCCCGTCAGCCCTTGCATGGGCAGTCTTGAGCTAATCGTCGCAGCTATTAGATTAACATCCTCGCATCAATCGTTCGCCCAATCATCCCCATATGTACATACGCGATAAGTTGGTTTACATATGCAAATAAATTGTGAATTATAAACAGCCTCTCGACTTTCATTAACTTCAAATTGCAACAGTTATTACAAACGCTTAATAGCTTAACAACATAGTAGCACAATATAATAGAATCACACAATTAGTAAGTTCTCGAGATAAGCTGTAAGTGCTACTCAACTTTATGCCTGAGGGACCAAAGGAAAATTGAACCGTCTTGGATTCACTGGTGATGCATTTAGCTGAAGTGCGCTCCTGACCACGGTTCATTTCATTAAGTGTCTCAGTTTGCATTGTCTTATCTATGTTTGGTAGTTTGGATCACTGCTTCTATTAGCGCTGTTGAACGCAGATGCGCAGAATTTAGAATTACCACAGAATTTCTCTTTAGCTGTGCTTAGTGAATTAATTCGGACAGTTAAGAGAGGCTCTGCAGGGAGCTAGGCTAGGAGGAGATCAAACCATTAGGATTTTTTTGTAATATTTTTTTTTAAACTGTTGAGTTGGGAATCATCGGTCTGATGATGAAGAGGCAAGCGCCTCAGCAATCTGTTGCAAGCTGTGCAAAGACACAATGGCCCCCGAAGAGGTTTATAGAACTCCTTGTCAGCATGAATTCCATAAAACATGCATGCGAAAATACCTTAACACCCAAACAACCTGTCCAGCTTGCAATGCGGTTTGTATTGCCCCAACGGCTGGTCAGCCTCCTCTGGTGCCTGGCAAAACTAGACAGCAGACAATGTCAGTTCTCGCGGGAGGCAGTAAGCAATCCCAAGCGGGGTCGGAGGGTCCAGCGTCTAGTTCAAATCAAGTGTCTAGGGAGATCACGGCGGCTATTAGGGGTATGCAGAATGAATTACTTATCCACCTGACGGAGAAGATGTCTCAAATGATAAGTACCACTGTCGAAGCTCGGTTAGCTTCTAATGAGAAAATTCCGCAGCAGTCAGTAGGGAGCCTGAATATGAACGCTTCTTTGGACCAATTGCTAGAAATTCCCGAGGGGAAGCAGGGATCGGACTCCGCTCCCTTTTCATGAAGGAAATCCGCATCGAGTATCCACAGCAATTCAACAGTGTGGCCAACTCGAGTCCGGAGGTGTTCACATTCGTGCAGACCCTGTAAGCAGCACCAGCGCGGCTCCAATATCAGACCTCACAACAAATACCTTGCTCATACACATACACATTCAAGAGAGTTCCAGGCCAAAGTTTCTTCAGTTTCGGAGTAAAAACAAATCTCAAAACCTTGATGTGATCGAAGTTCAGTCAAAATTTTTCAAAAATTCTCACGTTCGTTCACAAACACACAGTACACAGTACACGCAGTGATGTCAGTCAGTCCCAAAATATTGGGACTTCATAGATACATATAAAAACTCTCGAAGAAATCCATCTCGGAGATAGTACATGGAGATACACGATAGATACGAGCTAATGGAATGTTAACGAAATGTTTTTTAATTTATAATTGCAAAGCGATATGGAATAGTCTGAAATAAAATAAACCTTTCGTCCATCTGTTTCTATGCGAATTATTCATAAATATTCATAACCCATAAAATGGGTGGCACAGTGTTTAGGGAAAATATTACGTCTAACTCTGTAAGTGGAAGTCTCCAAAAGTTTTCTCCGAACGCTTTCTTTGGATAATAAAAAGTGCTTCGAATTATTAAACTTTATAAGAACTGTATAATGCAGTAATTTCGCACAGACTCATCGGGTAAAACTGGTATAATCAGCCTGGGGGGAACGGCCAAAAAAAAGCTTATAAAAATGTTATACGCGGTACAAAGTCAGTAGAATAAAATAATCATAGAATATATTTTATATGTTGTTTAGTGTCGCTGTTCGCAAAAGGGACATGTTGATTGTCAAACCAAAATTAAAAAAAAAACGAACCGCTTGGGGATTTTTTTTTATTTTTTAAGGCAATGCCAATGCAATTTCAATTGTGCCTTCTGGCTATAATTCCATAGTTCTAGAATAGAAAACATTAGGTCTTGGGATCCGCTGCTGGGATCAGCACTGAACACTGAGTCGAAATATGCAGCCAGATTCGTCGATGTGAATTTCTTCGGCTTGTACTCGTTTCAAAGTTTCAAAGTAGCTGGAAGTTGAAAAATATAGCGATGACAGAAGGTGTTGCTGCGGTTGGTCCAGCGTATTTAGCTTTGGAAGGACATGAGCCAGAGGAGTGGTCTCCTTATCTAGCTTATCCCCACTTGCATCGCTGACGCCTTTCATGGATCCATTTGGAGTTCTTGTCGTAGGTGGTCGACTGAAGAATTCTCCCCTGGATTTTGATATTCAATTCATTTTTCAAGCATTTTTTGTTTACCAGGTACATAGATCTACACTACTGGCCAAAAAAATAAGTACATCGGTGTCGTGCTAGTTTGTTATGGAATAGCTCGAATGTTTGTAAGTGTATGGATGCCAATTGTTTATATTTGGAAATTTTAAAGTCTTGCCAAATATTTAAATGAAAAATTAAAGTGGGGTACCATGTTAATAAAATTCTATTCATACATTTTTGCAGAATGGGCATTTTTGGTCTGGCCAAAATAATAAGTACACTGGTGTTATTTATATATTTGAAAGGATTGGATAAGTATTTGGTCAAAGGATTGTTGTTTTTTATTGAGTTCCTTCATATTTAAGTACATGAGAGTTAAAAAAAATTCTTTAGATAGGCCGTACTCCTGAAGAAAGGAAGTTTTCCATAAGTCTTCAAAAAGAAAGGAAAATTCTCCGGGAAATTGCGAAAAGTCTTGGACGATCGGTATTTTTGGTTCAGAATACTTTCAAATCTAAAGTGCTTCTTGAAAATCGAGGATGGAAGAAGAAATCTTTGCAAACAACGGACACCCGCATCACCAGTCTTGCAAAAAAGAATCAGTTCATGTCTTCCAAGGCCAAATACGCTCAATTTGGGAAAGAAAAATCAGGTCTGATGGTTCGTCGGAGACTACAATTTTCAGACCTAACAGGACGTATAGTCCGAAAGAGGCCCTTACCCATCAAACGTTGGAAGGGAACTTTATGCTGTTGTGCAGCAATGCAAATACTCTGTTTGAAGAGAAGGCATCTGATTTCTATTGGAGGTATCACAAGACAGCTGGCTCAGTGCGGTGGATGGATCTGTGTGAAGCATTGAGGAATCAGTTCAGAGATTCCCGGACAGATGTAGACATTAGACAGATTATTCGCGATAGGAAACAAAGAGAAAAAGAGACTTTCGAGGTATTTTTTGACGCAATCCAAAAGCTCACTGATAACCTATCAGAGGAGCCTCTTTCACATAAAACTCTGGTCGAGATCGTTCATCGGAGCTTACGGCCGGAAATACAGCATGAAATCCTGAATCAGAAAATAGACTCAATAGAAGCACTACGAGATATATGCCAGAGCCGAGAATGTTTTATGGAAGAGGTACGTCGGACTCATGGCTATTAAAATCCTGCTTCATTTTGAAAGCTAGTCTCGGAGCTAGTGGACGAAGCCTTAGGAGAGAATGCGGAAGAATTCTCGGAATCGGAGTTTGGGGAGGAGATAGCAGCTTTATCCTTGGTGTGTTGGAATTGTCGAAAAGAGGGATACCGTTACCACGACTGTGTAGCTAAACGAAAAATATTCTGTTTTGGCTGCGGAGCGCCAAACACGTATAAGCCGTCTTGCAAAAAATGTAAAAAAAACACCAAGGAGAACTCGGCAGAGTCTCGTCGGCTGACCAGTGTTCCACAGAGGGGGTCGGCGAAACAGGACCAGATGTAGTAAGTGGCAAAAGGCAAGGAGAGCATTCTCGGGATTTTGGGGAGGCGGAACCACCGATGGTGGGATGGCATATAAATTTGAGAGAGGGAAAGAAGTTAGCACCTCCAGTGGAAATTGTTAAGTCAAGGAGGTTAACTAGAAATGCAGGACGGATCAAGGCCCATTTTAAATCTCTCAAATGTATTAATGAGATAAGGAAAACGGAAGAAGATAAGAGGCCTTATACCGAGGTTAAGTTGCTAGATAGAACCGTAGTAGGATTGCTAGATACCGGCGCCGGAATGAGTTGCGTGGGTGGTCAATTGGCAAAGGAGGTAGTATGCAGTAAAAAACCATTTGAATTGGTGTCGTCCAATGCTTTTACGGCAGATGGAAAGAAGCATCAAATAGTAGGCAAGTTAGCAACTAAGATAGAGTACTAATCCCTAATTTCATAATTAATTCATAATTCCTAATTTAAGTCAAGATTTATATTTAGGTATTGATTTTTGGTCCCTTTTCAAGTTATTACCGTCCGAATGGAAGATTTCCGAAATTTGCGAGAGTTCAGATGTTTATACACTTACTTCTGCTCAGGAGGCGGCGTTAAACCAGGTGATTTCCCTGTTTCCATCCTGCGCATTGTCGGGTCTGGGAAAGACAGATATGCTTTATCATACGATGTGGGGAATGCCCGTGAAGCAAAGACATTTCTCAGTCCCACCGGCTGCTGAGAAATTGCTGTACGGGGAAGTCGATAGGATGCTGAGATTAGGGGTGATTGAAGAGTCGGGAAGCGCTTGGTCTTCTCCGGTAGTTCTGGTCCAAAAGCCAGGGAAAGCTCGGCCTTGCCCAGACAGCCGAAAAGTAAATGCGGTGACAGAAAAAGATGCGTACCCGTTGCCCCAAATTGATGGCATCTTGAGTAGATTGCCTAAGGCAGAATATGTAACTAGCCTGGACTTAAAAGATGCACTTTGGCAAACACCTTTGGAGGTGGCATCGAGAGACAAGACTGCATTTACCATTCCAGGGAGGCCATTGTACCAATACAAGGTCATGCCTTTTAGTTTATGCAACGTCTTACAAACCATGTCCAGACTCATGGATAAGGTAATACCCGCAGCTCTCCGAAATCAAGTTTTTGTCTACTTGGATGACCTTCTGGTTATTTCAGACACATTTCCCTCGCATCTTGAGGTACTGCGTTCGGTGGCAGAACACATCCGTCACGCAGGGCTGACCATAAATATAGAGAAGAGCAGATTCTGTAGGAGATCCGTAAAATATTTAGTTCACGTAATTGGCGAAGGCGGCATTAAAACAGACCCGGAAAAGATCTCTGCTATTACTAAGTTTCCGCTCCCAAGAACTCTCCGAGCCTTGAGGAGCTTCCTTGGAATGGCCGTGTGGTATAGTAAATTTATACATGATTTTGCTTCACTATCCGCCCCTTTAACAGATTTGCTAAAACAGAAAAAAAATTCGTCATGTACCAGGGTGGAATTGAGGACTTTGAAAAATTGAAAGAAATGCTGTGCAAGGCTCCAGTTTTAAGAAGTCCTGACTTTGGATATCCCTTCTATATACATTGCGATGCAAGCAATACGGGAGTAGGGGGTGTACTAGTCCAAAAAACCGATGAAGGGGATGAGATGCCGATAGCTTTCGTGTCTAAGAAGCTGAATAAAGCCCAGCGCAATTATACAGTGACCGAGCTAGAGTGCCTGGCGGCCTTAGTGTGCATCAAAAAGTTCCGAGCTCATGTCGAAGGTCATCAGTTCACCGTGATAACGGATCATGCCTCACTGAAGTGGTTGATGTCCCAAACTGATCTGCACTCGAGGTTAGCTCGATGGGCGCTAAAATTGCAAGGTTTCCGATTTAGCATCGAGCACCGAAAGGGAACCCAGAACATAGTCCCAGATGCATTGTCAAGGGTTCACCAGGATGAGATCGCGGCAATGGACAAAATTAATGGGCTTCTGGTGGATCTAGATTCTCTTCACTTCAGAGCGGTAGGGTATCTTAAATAGGTGGAGCGGGTAAAGAGCAACCAGGAACGATTGCCAGATGTAAAAGTGGTCGATAACTTAGTTTACCGAAGAGCTGAGCATGCGAATGGCGACTTACTTCATGACTCGTTTGCCTGGAAATTATGGGTGCCTAACGAATTGTTCAACGAGATCTTAAAACAGTCACATGATGATCCGTTAGCCTCGCATGGGGGTATTCATAAGACCTTGGAGCGCGTCCGTAGGTACTACTTTTGGCCAGGATTGGTTAACGACGTCAAATCTTATGTGAATAATTGCAGTGAGTGTAAGACCACAAAGGCGCCGAACTTAACCTTGCGGCCACCCATGGGGAAGCCGGCCGAATCACAAAGATTCTTTCAGCGACTATACGTTGATTTTCTTGGTCCCTATGCTAGGTCACGAAGTGGTCACGTCGCCATTTTTATCGTGTTAGACCATTATTCTAAATTTGTTTTCCTCAAAGCCGTTAAGAAGCTGACAGCTGATGTAGTTATCAAATACTTGCGGGAGGATCTCTTTCATACTTTCGGGGTGCCCGAAACCATAGTGTCCGACAATGGATCCCAATTCAGGGCTGAAAAATTCCAAAGCCTTTTAAAAAGCCACCGTATCTCACATACCTTGACAGCGGTACACGCGCCACAGGCAAATGCCTCCGAAAGAGTCAATCGCTCAGTGCCGATCAAAAAGATTGGGACGAGAATTTAAGCAGCATTTGTTGCGCGCTGAGATCGTCCATCCACTCGGGAGTAGGCGCTACGCCATACTACATGGTGTTTGGTCAGCAGATGATCACTTCTGGTGGCACTTACTCTTTGCTGAGATCACTAGAGATGTTGAAAGACAGGGCGGCAATTTTTACAAAGGAGGATTCCTTGGAGTTGGTCAGGAAAAAAGTACGTGAAGTAATGGATAATCAATCAGAATGCTTATAATCAGCAGTATAATCTAAGATCAAGAGAGATAGTGTACCTGGTTGGGCAGGATGTTTATAGAAGGAATTTTAAACAAAGCAACTTCCAAGCTGGATACAACGCTAAGCTTGGACACGCTTTCGTGAAGGCTAGAGTTCGGAGAAAGCTCGGAAATTCGCTTTATGTTTTGGAAAATCTACAGGGCCGAATCATTTGGAAATATCACGGGAAAGATATATCCGCCAATAACAGCTACAAGCGGTTCATCCTTGTGAGCCTTCTGCACCCCAAGTCAGATCTTGGCAGGGGGGAGTTGTACAGTGAGGCTTGTAGCAGCTGTGAGGAGACCTAGGGTTTTTGGGGTCCACCGAAAATTAGGCACCGTCTAATGAGCAGCAAGAGAAATTCTCTTTAACAGTCGGCAAAGAGGGCCTGGGATCAGAGAGAAGGTCAGAGCCAGGTCAGACTTCCTCGTCGAAAGGAGAGCGAGTTCGAAGTCGAAGTCGGACAAGTTGAAAGGCTATAAATAGATGGCATTGGACGCCATTGCGGCATTCCAAGTCTGGTCGACGGCATTAAATGGTGCTCACCAAGTACCCTCTAAAGTGGCAGCCGGATAATAGCATTAAAGTGTAACAACAAGTGAAATATATCCCAAACAGTGAGGCGTTGGTTAGAGATACCCTTTCAATACACCCTTTCGACGGGGCACCCGCTTGGGTTACAAATTGGAGGAGGCTCGTCTTCCACGACAACCAGCTGAAGTTCATAAAAAATTCGCCGGAGCTTTGGGACGTCGCTTTGCAGCACTTCGGCGAGCAAGAGAGGAGAGGCCAACCAGTGCCCGGCAGACGGCAGACGTCGGCTTGATACCTCGCTCCGCGTATGCTACCATACCCTGGAATAGAAAGAAGATTATTTGCACACACTGCAACAAAGAAATAAATGGAAAATAGGAATGCAGAATATTAAAAAAGGACAGATTGTATTAATAAAAGATGAAACCTGTCACCCAGCTAGATGGCCCTTGGGAAAAATAGAAGAAATACATAAAGGTAGGGACGATAGAGTCAGAGTAGTAACTATAAAACATCAAGACGGGTTGATAAAACGACCTATAACTAAAATTGTTCCATTGGCTGGAATTGAGACAGAAGAGCAAGACTCAGGAATGACTCCAAAAGAGACCAGAAGTACTCGTAGTAGTAAAAGGTAATTCAAATTGCGTGTATAGGAAGATAGCAGAGATAAGATAATTTTTTGTCGAATTAGAAATGCAGAGTAGTTGGCTCTTCAAAGTTCCAGTAAGTACAGTAACAGTAACAGTACCATTAATTAACCATACAGAAGAAATGGATAAGTTAAGAGACGAAATAAAATTGTTAGTTCCATAAGTTCCATCATGTATCTGGACATGCGGCATTGATTATCGGAATCATAATAATGATAATATTAATAATATATGCCATAAGAAGAATTAAAGTAGCACGAAGACTGCAAACGATAGCACTTCCCTACCCACTGTAATTGACTGTAAATGATTATCTGTACTTGTAATTATAGCTATAAAGAAAATTTACACAAAAAGGTTCACAACAATCAAAATACAAAACAATGCCACTTTCGGCCCTTTGCAGAATGTTCAAACATGAACATATTATCGTCAATACAATGCCACTTTCGGCCCCTTGCAGAATGTTTAAACATAAATAGATTATTGTACACATACACTCATGTAACAACACCGATCTCTAAAGAAATCACATAAAGTAGACAAGTTATGACTGCACTGGTGTAAACAGAGATCTGTAACCCATTAATACGACAACAAAACACAAGTAAAGAAAACACTTAACAAATGCGGTCCTAAATTAAAACTAATGTAAGCATGTACTCAAATAGACACCCTCAGTAAAGTGTATCCTCTGCGTAGGTCTAACGATAATTATAGACTACCAAATTGTACCTCCTACCTCATTGTCAAATCACATATAAGGCTCTGATTTTAAGAATAAAATTTAGTTTGAATTTACAACTCAACTCGCAAATGTCTAGACTTTTCTTTAAGGTCTTAACATTTGTTTAATTTCATTTTTTATTTATTTATTATTATTTAGCCGCGGAGCGTCCGCTCCGTTTGATTCGCGTTTTCTAACTGTCTCCTGCCTTGATTCTGACTTGAGCTGATACATATTGTTCTTATATCTACGTATTGGATATATCTGTCTGCAGAAGGCATGGACATATGATATACAGACATATGGATCCAGACTACTGTGTTATGTCACTGCTACAAAAATATTTCAAAACATTGCCCCGCCCACTTCCGCCCCCAAAAAGGGCGAAAATCTGTGGCATCCACAATTTTAAAGATACGAGAAAACCAAAAACGCAGAATCGTAGAGAATGACTATATCTTTTAGACTGCAGAATCTGAATTGGATCGTATTATTATATTAGCCAGCATCAAGAAAACAATTTTATTTTTTCTCGCCCTGTCTCTCTCTAACACACACGTAGCATAGGCGGCTTTGCTTAGAGTAAAGCACTAGCGCCTATATCTCAGAGACTATAAAAGCAACCAAATTTGGTATCCACACTCCTAATATATCGGACCGAGACGAGTTTGTTTTAAAATTTCGCCACACCCCCTTCCGCCCCCGCAAAGGACGAAAATCTGGGTATATTCAAAAATCTCAGAGACTATTAACGCTAGAGCAACCAAATTTGGTATTCGCACTCCTGTTAGATCTCACTATAAAACGTATATCTCAAAATTTCGCCCCACCCCCTTCTGACCACAATATTGCAGATTCGAGAAAACTAAAAACGCAGTATTATAGAGAATGACCATATCTATCAGATTGCTGAGTCTGGATCAGATCGGATCATTTTTATAGCCAAAAGAAACAAATAAATTTCCAATGGCTACGCAGCGCCCGACGTCACGCTCAGACTGATTTTCTGTCTCTCTCGCACGCACTCTTTGTCGTGTCGCTTAATATTAGCGGCGTCTGCCGGAGGAGAGCCATACTGACTAAGTGTACGGTGAGGCTTGTAGCTGCCGTGAGGAGGCCTAGGGTTTTTGGGGTCCGCCGAAAATTAGGCACCGTCTAACGAGAGGCAAGACAAATTCTCTTTAATAGTCGGCAAAGAGGGCCTGGGATCAGAGAGTGGGTCAGAGCCAGGTCAGACTTCCTCGTCGAAAGGAGAGCGAGTTCGAAGTCGAAGTCGGACAAGTTGAAAGGCTATAAATAGATGGCATTGGACGCCATTGCGGCATTCCAAGCCCGGTCGACAGCATTGGATTTTGTTCACCAAGTGTCCTCTATAGTGGCAGCCGTATTTGAATATTCAAAGAAAAAAAAAGAGAAAAACCATCTAAATTCAATAACAAGTGAAAAGTAGCCCAGACAGTGAGGCGGTGATTAGTGAAACCTCTTCGATACACCCTTTCGACGGGTCACCCGTTTGGGTAAGTTGAGAAAAAAAGACAGCCTAGCGAAAGTGTATAAAGGTGTTCTGTGGGTGCAAATTTCCCCAGGTTTAAATTGGAGGAGGCTCGTCTTCCACGACCGCCAGCTGAAATTCGTAGAAATTCGCCGGAGCTTTGGGTCGTCGCCTTGGAGTAATTCGGCGAGCCAGAGAGGAGAGGCCAACTAGTGCCCGGAAGACGGCAGCCGCGTCGGCTTGTTCATCGCTCCGCGTATGCGTCCATACCCCGTGCGCAGGGGAGGAGGCAAAGGAAAAAAAAGTGTTCTGCAGTGGCGGCAAATAGTGGCAGATCGAATTAGAAAATTTCTCACAGAAGGCCAGCCCAGTTCAAAATAAAAAAAAAAAATAACAAATATAAGAAACAAATAACGGATCGTAGTCATATGCACTAAGCATCAATACCCGGGTTATTTTATTCTCCCTCTTCATTTAGGCTTCTTTAGCTCTCTATCCCTTTCTATCTCTCTCCACCTAACTTTGCCGCTGCGGGCGAGCCCCCACATACCGGTGCCCGATAAGCGCCGCTGATCTGCATTGAGGAATGCAAAACTGAGCGCAGAGGAATGTAAGGCGGCGTGAGGGACGGGAAAAAAAGAGACAGACAATCACCGTTAAAATTAACTCGATCTGCCTGAGCCACTCGGTCGTCATCTCATTTTTTTGTGTGTGCAAATTGTGTGTGTTCTTCTTTTTTTTCAAACTTTTCAGGGGCCCAAATCGGAAGCGCTTCGTCGATGGAGGTTCCTGTAAGTCGTTTAATCGAATAAATAAAATATATGAAAGTTCGAAAAATATATAAAAGTATGAAAGTTCGCCACGGGAGCGCACCCAATTAGTGGGATGAAAAGAGAGGGCATCAAAAAGTTCACCTATTGATTCTTTTCCCTACGCCTCTCGTACATTACACCTTCTCTTTTGGTGGATCGCTATGCCCAGCGAATGCTCACATAAAATTTTCTTACATTTCTTTTGCTTTCACTCCTATTCAAATCATCTGTTCTCTCTCATATCTAGCCTAAATTTCTTATTTATTTACAGTACTTTACTCAACTTATTTAAAATTAAGTCGTAGCCAATACTCGGGGAAGGGAGAAGCTAATGAGTACATTAAATTACAGGGGATCCCAAATTTTAGTCATAAGCAATAAATAAACGTTTATAATGTGTGAGTAGAAGCAATAGTGTTTGATCTCCTGCAGCAAGCCCCTGTAGGTCTCGCATAATATAAGGGGTCTTGTAACAAACCAAGCTGGATACAACGCTAAGCTTGGACACGCTTTCGTGAAGGCTAGAGTTCGGAGAAAGCTCGGAAATTCGCTTTATGTTTTGGAAAATCTACAGGGCCGAATCATTTGGAAATATCACGGGAAAGATATATCCGCCAATAACAGCTACAAGCGGTTCATCCTTGTGAGCCTTCTGCACCCCAAGTCAGATCTTGGCAGGGGGGAGTTGTACAGTGAGGCTTGTAGCAGCTGTGAGGAGACCTAGGGTTTTTGGGGTCCACCGAAAATTAGGCACCGTCTAATGAGCAGCAAGAGAAATTCTCTTTAACAGTCGGCAAAGAGGGCCTGGGATCAGAGAGTGGGTCAGAGCCAGGTCAGACTTCCTCGTCGAAAGGAGAGCGAGTTCGAAGTCGAAGTCGGACAAGTTGAAAGGCTATAAATAGATGGCATTGGACGCCATTGCGGCATTCCAAGTCTGGTCGACGGCATTAAATGGTGCTCACCAAGTACCCTCTAAAGTGGCAGCCGGATAATAGCATTAAAGTGTAACAACAAGTGAAATATATCCCAAACAGTGAGGCGTTGGTTAGAGATACCCTTTCAATACACCCTTTCGACGGGGCACCCGCTTGGGTTACAAATTGGAGGAGGCTCGTCTTCCACGACAACCAGCTGAAGTTCATAAAAAATTCGCCGGAGCTTTGGGACGTCGCTTTGCAGCACTTCGGCGAGCAAGAGAGGAGAGGCCAACCAGTGCCCGGCAGACGGCAGACGTCGGCTTGATACCTCGCTCCGCGTATGCGTCCATACCCTGGAATAGAAAGAAGATTATTTGCACACACTGCAACAAAGAAATAAATGGAAAATAGGAATGCAGAATATTAAAAAAGGACAGATTGTATTAATAAAAGATGAAACCTGTCACCCAGCTAGATGGCCCTTGGGAAAAATAGAAGAAATACATAAAGGTAGGGACGATAGAGTCAGAGTAGTAACTATAAAACATCAAGACGGGTTGATAAAACGACCTATAACTAAAATTGTTCCATTGGCTGGAATTGAGACAGAAGAGCAAGACTCAGGAATGACTCCAAAAGAGACCAGAAGTACTCGTAGTAGTAAAAGGTAATTCAAATTGCGTGTATAGGAAGATAGCAGAGACAAGATAATTTTGTGTCGAATTAGAAATGCAGAGTAGTTGGCTCTTCAAAGTTCCAGTAAACACTAATGCTAGGATTCAATGTAGTAACTCAAATCAAGAACTAATTGATCTTCCGCATCAAGGAATTTTAACAATAATAAATGATTGCACTATGCGAACCGATGACAAAATACTAGTACCTCATCACAGTATTTAAACAGAAGCTACGAGCCAATTTCATCCTTTTATATAAGTAATATAAGTAAAATACCAAAAATTGTTTTGAATCCATTAACAGTACCATTAATTAACCATACAGAAGAAATGGATAAGTTAAGAGACGAAATAAAATTGTTAGTTCCATAAGTTCCATCATGTATCTGGACATGCGGCATTGATTATCGGAATCATAATAATGATAATATTAATAATATATGCCATAAGAAGAATTAAAGTAGCACGAAGACTGCAAACGATAGCACTTCCCTACCCACTGTAATTGACTGTAAATGATTATCTGTACTTTTAATTATAGCTATAAAGAAAATTTACACAAAAAGGTTCACAACAATCAAAATACAAAACAATGTCACTTTCGGCCCTTTGCAGAATGTTCAAACATGAACATATTATCGTCAATACAATGCCACTTTCGGCCCCTTGCAGAATGTTTAAACATAAATAGATTATTGTACACATACACTCATGTAACAACACCGATCTCTAAAGAAATCACATAAAGTAGACAAGTTATGACTGCACTGGTGTAAACAGAGATCTGTAACCCATTAATACGACAACAAAACACAAGTGGAGAAAACACTTAACAAATGCGGTCCTAAATTAAAACTAATGTAAGCATGTACTCAAATAGACACCCTCAGTAAAGTGTATCCTCTGCGTAGGTCTAACGTACCTCCTACCTCATTGTCAAATCACATATAAGGCTCTGATTTTAAGAATAAAATTTAGTTTGAATTTACAACTCAACTCGCAAATGTCTAGACTTTTCTTTAAGGTCTTAACATTTGTTTAATTTCATTTTTTATTTATTTATTATTATTTAGCCGCGGAGCGTCCGCTCCGTTTGATTCGCGTTTTCTAACTGTCTCCTGCCTTGATTCTGACTTGAGCTGATACATATTGTTCTTATATCTACGTATTGGATATATCTGTCTGCAGAAGGCATGGACATATGATATACAGACATATGGATCCAGACTACTGTGTTATGTCACTGCTACAAAAATATTTCAAAACATTGCCCCGCCCACTTCCGCCCCCAAAAAGGGCGAAAATCTGTGGCATCCACAATTTTAAAGATACGAGAAAACCAAAAACGCAGAATCGTAGAGAATGACTATATCTTTTAGACTGCAGAATCTGAATTGGATCGTATTATTATATTAGCCAGCATCAAGAAAACAATTTTATTTTTTCTCGCCCTGTCTCTCTCTAACACACACGTAGCATAGGCGGCTTTGCTTAGAGTAAAGCACTAGCGCCTATATCTCAGAGACTATAAAAGCAACCAAATTTGGTATCCACACTCCTAATATATCGGACCGAGACGAGTTTGTTTTAAAATTTCGCCACACCCCCTTCCGCCCCCGCAAAGGACGAAAATCTGGGTATATTCAAAAATCTCAGAGACTATTAACGCTAGAGCAACCAAATTTGGTATTCGCACTCCTGTTAGATCTCACTATAAAACGTATATCTCAAAATTTCGCCCCACCCCCTTCTGACCACAATATTGCAGATTCGAGAAAACTAAAAACGCAGTATTATAGAGAATGACCATATCTATCAGATTGCTGAGTCTGGATCAGATCGGATCATTTTTATAGCCAAAAGAAACAAATAAATTTCCAATGGCTACGCAGCGCCCGACGTCACGCTCAGACTGATTTTCTGTCTCTCTCGCACGCACTCTTTGTCGTGTCGCTTAATATTAGCGGCGTCTGCCGGAGGAGAGCCATACTGACTAAGTGTACGGTGAGGCTTGTAGCTGCCGTGAGGAGGCCTAGGGTTTTTGGGGTCCGCCGAAAATTAGGCACCGTCTAACGAGAGGCAAGACAAATTCTCTTTAATAGTCGGCAAAGAGGGCCTGGGATCAGAGAGTGGGTCAGAGCCAGGTCAGACTTCCTCGTCGAAAGGAGAGCGAGTTCGAAGTCGAAGTCGGACAAGTTGAAAGGCTATAAATAGATGGCATTGGACGCCATTGCGGCATTCCAAGCCCGGTCGACAGCATTGGATTTTGTTCACCAAGTGTCCTCTATAGTGGCAGCCGTATTTGAATATTCAAAGAAAAAAAAAGAGAAAAACCATCTAAATTCAATAACAAGTGAAAAGTAGCCCAGACAGTGAGGCGGTGATTAGTGAAACCTCTTCGATACACCCTTTCGACGGGTCACCCGTTTGGGTAAGTTGAGAAAAAAAGACAGCCTAGCGAAAGTGTATAAAGGTGTTCTGTGGGTGCAAATTTCCCCAGGTTTAAATTGGAGGAGGCTCGTCTTCCACGACCGCCAGCTGAAATTCGTAGAAATTCGCCGGAGCTTTGGGTCGTCGCCTTGGAGTAATTCGGCGAGCCAGAGAGGAGAGGCCAACTAGTGCCCGGCAGACGGCAGCCGCGTCGGCTTGTTCATCGCTCCGCGTATGCGTCCATACCCCGTGCGCAGGGGAGGAGGCAAAGGAAAAAAAAGTGTTCTGCAGTGGCGGCAAATAGTGGCAGATCGAATTAGAAAATTTCTCACAGAAGGCCAGCCCAGTTCAAAATAAAAAAAAAAAATAACAAATATAAGAAACAAATAACGGATCGTAGTCATATGCACTAAGCATCAATACCCGGGTTATTTTATTCTCCCTCTTCATTTAGGCTTCTTTAGCTCTCTATCCCTTTCTATCTCTCTCCACCTAACTTTGCCGCTGCGGGCGAGCCCCCACATACCGGTGCCCGATAAGCGCCGCTGATCTGCATTGAGGAATGCAAAACTGAGCGCAGAGGAATGTAAGGCGGCGTGAGGGACGGGAAGAAAAGAGACAGACAATCACCGTTAAAATTAACTCGATCTGCCTGAGCCACTCGGTCGTCATCTCATTTTTTTGTGTGTGCAAATTGTGTGTGTTCTTCTTTTTTTTTCAAACTTTTCAGGGGCCCAAATCGGAAGCGCTTCGTCGATGGAGGTTCCTGTAAGTCGTTTAATCGAATAAATAAAATATATGAAAGTTCGAAAAATATATAAAAGTATGAAAGTTCGCCACGGGAGCGCACCCAATTAGTGGGATGAAAAGAGAGGGCATCAAAAAGTTCACCTATTGATTCTTTTCCCTACGCCTCTCGTACATTACACCTTCTCTTTTGGTGGATCGCTATGCCCAGCGAATGCTCACATAAAATTTTCTTACATTTCTTTTGCTTTCACTCCTATTCAAATCATCTGTTCTCTCTCATATCTAGCCTAAATTTCTTATTTATTTACAGTACTTTACTCAACTTATTTAAAATTAAGTCGTAGCCAATACTCGGGGAAGGGAGAAGCTAATGAGTACATTAAATTACAGGGGATCCCAAATTTTAGTCATAAGCAATAAATAAACGTTTATAATGTGTGAGTAGAAGCAATAGTGTTTGATCTCCTGCAGCAAGCCCCTGTAGGTCTCGCATAATATAAGGGGTCTTGTAACAAATCATGAGTCATCGGGAACAACAAGACCAAGGTAGGGTCTGAGGAATTCTTTTCGTTGTCCGTTCACCAGTGCAGTCATTGTCTTTCGTTTTAGGTGTTGTGCTTTCCGTCCGGTTGCAAATGGCTTATTGACACGCATTAAATGTAAAATAATAATAGGGTAGGCCTCAGCTTAGGAGCAAATATACAAGAACACCACACTCGTGGCCGACGAGCCAGTAGCCGGAAAATTGACAGCGTGCCGCTTCAAGCTGAGAGGACCATCTCGCCTACATCGTGGTTGCACGTTACATTTATTATTATTTTTGGCGCCCAACGTGGGGCCTCACTGTTAGGTGGGAATTATTAAAATTTGTACTTAGGGGTGTGGTTCACGAACAATGACCTAAAACAAACCTTCACTTTTTAAATTTTCCTTCCATCGACTTTTCGATGTCTTTATTGAAGACAAAGAAACCCAAATCATTTCCGCTTTCATTCAGTTCTCTTACGGATCTTTGGAATACCGATAGAAAACTAAGCCCCAGGGTATGTTTTCGGGCCACGATTCTAACGGTTCTGAGTGAGTTTGACTTATTTCTGTACAAATAGCCTGATTGTCGTGATTAATAGGAATACTACTAGAATAGCTTTAAGAAGCTATCTGTTGTCCATGTCATTTCAGTGTGCGCTGTAAGTGCTACTCAACTTTATGCCTGAGGGACCAAGGGAAAACTGAACCGTCTTGGATTCACTGGTGATGCATTTAGCTAAGTGCACTCCTGACCACGGATCATTTCATTAATTGCCTCAGTTTGCTTTGTCTTATCTTTGTTTGGCAGTTTGGATCACTGCTTCTATAAGCGCTGTTGGACGCAGGTGCGCAGAATTTAGAATTACCACTGCCCACGGCCTAGGTGTTCTAACTTGCCAGAAAGTATTTTCCTCTTTAGCTGTACTTGGTGAAATAATTCGGACAATTAAGAGAGGCTCTGCAGGGAGCCAGGCTAGCTGGAAGATCAAACCATTAGAATTTTTTTTGTACTATTTTTTTTTGTTTGAAACTGTTGAGTTGAAAGTTTTTTTGTTTAATTAATATTCAAATTTCATTTCACTTTTAAATTTTCTTTATTACATATATATAAGAAAACATACATAACCTTTCCGAGTTAAGCAGATAGTTTTTTTAGTAAACACCTATAAAAAGAAAGATGGGCTTGGATCGGTCTGATGATGAAGGGGCAAGCGCCTCAGCAATCTGTTGCAGGCTGTGCAAAGTCACAAAGGCCTCCGAAGATGTTTATAGAACTCCTTGTCAGCATGAATTCCATAAAACATGCATGCGAACATACCTTAAGACCCAAACAACCTGTCCAGTTTGCAATGCGGGTTGTAGTGCCCCAACGGCTGGTCAGCCTCCTCTGGTGCCTGGCAAGACTAGACAGCAGACAAAGTCAGTTCTCGCGGGAGGCAGTAAGCAATCCCAAGCGGGGTTGGAGGGTCAAGCGTCTACTTCAAGTCAAGCGTCTACTTCAAATCAAGTGTCTAGGGAGATCACGGCGGCTATTAGGGGTATGCAGAATGAATTACTTGTCCACCTGACGGAGAAGATGTCTCAAATGATAAGTACCACTGTAGAAGCTCGTTTGGCTTCTAATGCGCAAATTCCGCAGCCGTCAGTAGGGAGGCTGAATATGAACGCTTCTTTGGACCAATTGCTAGAAATTCCCGAGGGGAACCAGGGCGCAGTTTACACCCCTCCACTCCGGACTTCGCTCTCTAGATCAGCAGCATCTGATTTAGCTCAGAGACCTGACAAGGTGGGTCATATAATGAATAATTGGAAGCTTCGCTTTTCGGGAGCCTCAGACTCCATAAGCGTGGATTCATTTATATACCGAGTAGAGGCCCTTACCCATCAAACGTTGGATGGGAACTTTATGCTGTTGTGCAGCAATGCAAACACTCTGTTTGAAGGGAAAGCATCTGATTTTTATTGGAGGTATCACAAGACAGCTGGCTCAGTGCGGTGGATGGATCTGTGTGAAGCGTTGAGGAAGCAGTTCAGAGATTCCCGGACGGACGTAGACATTAGACAGATGATTCGCGATAGGAAACAAAGAGAAAAAGAGACTTTCGAGGTATTTTTTGACGCAATCCAAAAGCTCACTGACAGGTTAGAGCAGCCTCTTTCTCATAAAACTTTGGTCGAGATCGTTCGCCGAAACTTGCGGCCGGAAATACAACATGAAATCCTGAATCAAAAAATAGACTCAATAGAAGCACTACGGGATATATGTCGGAGGCGAGAATGTTTTATGGAAGAGGTGCGTCGGACTCATGGCTATCAAAAACCTGCTCCATTTCGAAAGCAAATCTCGGAGTTAGTGGACGAAGCCTTGGGAGAGGATGCGGAAGAATTCTCGGAATCGGAGTTTGGGGAGGAGATAGCAGCTTTATCCTTGGTGTGTTGGAATTGTCGAAAAGAAGGGCACCGTTACCACGACTGCGTAGCTAAACGGAAAATATTCTGCTTTGGCTGCGGAGCGCCAAACACGTATAAGCCATCTTGCAAAAAATGTCAAAAAAACACCAAGGAGAAGACGGCAGAGTCTCGTCGGCTGACCAGTGTTCCGCAGAGGGGGTCGGCGAAACAGGACTAGATGTAGCAAGTGGCGAAACGCAAGGAGAGCCTTCTCGGGATTTTGGGGAGGCGGAACCACCGATAGTGGGATGGCATATAAATTTGATAGAGGGTAAGAAGTTAGCACCTCCAGTGGAAATTGTTAAGTCAAGGAGACTAACTAGAAATGCACGTAGGATCAAGGCCCATTTTAAATCTCTCAAATGTATTAATGAGATAAGGAAAAAGGAAGGAGATAAGAGGCCTTATGCCGAAGTCAAGTTACTGGATAGAACCGTAGTAGGATTGCTAGATACCGGCGCCGGAATGAGTTGCGTGGGTGGTCAATTGGCAAAGGAGGTAGTATGCAGTAAGAAACCATTTAAATTGGTGTCGTCCAATGCTTTTACGGCTGATGGAAAGAAGCATCAAATAGTAGGAAAGTTAACAACTAAGATAGAGTACCGCGGGGAGTCTAAAATCATAGAGCTATTCATAATTCCTAATTTAAGTCAAGATTTATATTTAGGTATTGATTTTTGGTCCCTTTTCAAGTTATTACCGTCCGAATGGAAGATTTCCGAAATTTGCGAGAGTTCTGATGTTCATACACTTACTTCTGCTCAGGAGGCGGCGTTAAACCAGGTGATTTCCCTATTTCCATCCTTCTCTGTGTCGGGTCTGGGAAGGACAGATATGCTTTGTCATACCATCGATGTGGGGAATGCGAAGCTCGTAAAGCAGAGACATTTCTCAGTCTCACCGGCTGTTGAGAAATTGCTGTACGGGGAAGTTGATAGGATGCTGAGATTAGGGGTGATTGAGGAATCAGGAAGCGCTTGGTCTTCTCCGGTGGTTCTGGTCCAAAAGCCTGGGAAAGCTCGTCTTTGTCTAGACAGTCGAAAAGTAAACGCGGTGACAGAAAAAGATGCGTACCCGTTGCCCCAGATTGATGGCATCTTGAGTAGATTGCCCAAGGCAGAATATGTAACTAGCCTGGACTTGAAAGATGCATTTTGGCAAATACCTTTGGAGGTGGCGTCGAGAGACAAGACTGCATTCACCATACCAGGGAGGCCGTTGTACCAATACAAGGGCATGCCTTTTGGTTTATGCAACGCCTCACAAACCATGTCCAGACTCATGGATAAGGTAATACCCGCAGCTCTCCGAAATCAAGTTTTTGTCTACTTAGATGACCTGCTGGTCATTTCAGACACATTTCCCTCGCATCTTGAGGTACTGCGTTCGGTGGCAGAACACATCCGTCACGCAGGGCTGACCATAAATATAGAGAAGAGCAGATTCTGTAGGAGATCCGTAAAATATTTAGTTCACGTAATTGGCGAAGGCGGCATTAAAACAGACCCGGAAAAGATCTCTGCTATTACTAAGTTTCCGCTCCCAAGAACTCTCCGAGCCTTGAGGAGCTTCCTTGGAATGGCCGTGTGGTATAGTAAATTTATACATGATTTTGCTTCACTATCCGCCCCTCTAACAGACTTGCTAAATCAGAAAAAGAAATTCGTCATGTCCCAGGATGGAATAGAGGCCTTTGAAAAATTGAAAGAAACGCTGTGCAAGGCTCCAGTTTTAAGAAGTCCTGACTTTGGAAAGCCCTTCTATATACATTGCGACGCGAGCAATACGGGAGTAGGGGGTGTACTAGTCCAAAAGACGGAAGAAGGGGATGAGATGCCGATAGCTTTCGTGTCTAAAAAGCTGAATAAAGCCCAGCGCAATTATACAGTGACCGAGCTAGAGTGCCTGGCGGCCTTAGTGTGCATTAAAAAGTTCAGAGCTTATGTCGAAGGTCATCAATTCACCGTGATAACGGATCATGCCTCACTGAAGTGGTTGATGTCCCAAAATGTTCTGCACTCGAGGTTAGCTCGATGGGCACTAAAATTGCAAGGTTTCCGATTTAGCATCGAGCACCGAAAGGGAACCCAGAACATAGTCCCAGATGCATTGTCAAGGGTTCACCAGGATGAGATCGCAGCAATAGACAAGAGTAATGGGCTTCTGGTGGATCTAGATTCTCCTCACTTCAGAGCGGTAGGGTATCTTGAATTGGTGGAGCGGGTAAAGAGCAACCAGGAACGATTGCCAGACGTAAAAGTGGTCGACAACTTAGTTTACCGAAGAGCTGAGCATGCGAATGGCGACTTACTTCATGACTCGTTTGCTTGGAAATTATGGGTGCCTAAGGAATTGATCAGCGAGATCTTAAAACAGTCACATGATGATCCGTTAGCCTCGCATGGGGGTATTCACAAGACCTTGGAGCGCGTCCGTAGGTACTACTTTTGGCCAGGATTGGTTAACGACGTTAAAGCTTATGTGAATAATTGCAGTGAGTGTAAGACCACAAAGGCGCCGAACTTTACCTTGCGGCCACCCATGGGGAAGCCGGCCGAATCACAAAGATTCTTTCAGCGACTATACATTGATTTTCTTGGTCCCTATGCTAGGTCACGAAGTGGTCACGTCGCTATTTTTATCGTATTAGACCATTATTCTAAATTTGTTTTCCTCAAAGCCGTTAAGAAGCTGACAGCTGATGTAGTTATCAAATACTTGCAGGAGGATCTCTTTCATACTTTCGGGGTGCCCGAAACCATAGTGTCCGACAATGGATCCCAATTCAGGGCTGAAAAATTCCAAAGCCTTTTAAAAAGCCACCGTATCTCACATACCTTGACAGCGGTACACGCGCCACAGGCAAATGCCTCCGAAAGAGTCAATCGCTCAGTGCCGATCAAAAAGATTGGGACGAGAATTTAAGCAGCATTTGTTGCGCGCTGAGATCGTCCATCCACTCGGGAGTAGGCGCTACGCCATACTACATGGTGTTTGGTCAGCAGATGATCACTTCTGGTGGCACTTACTCTTTGCTGAGATCACTAGAGATGTTGAAAGACAGGGCGGCAATTTTTACAAAGGAGGATTCCTTGGAGTTGGTCAGGAAAAAAGTACGTGAAGTAATGGATAATCAATCAGAATGCTTATAATCAGCAGTATAATCTAAGATCAAGAGAGATAGTGTACCTGGTTGGGCAGGATGTTTATAGAAGGAATTTTAAACAAAGCAACTTCCAAGCTGGATACAACGCTAAGCTTGGACACGCTTTCGTGAAGGCTAGAGTTCGGAGAAAGCTCGGAAATTCGCTTTATGTTTTGGAAAATCTACAGGGCCGAATCATTTGGAAATATCACGGGAAAGATATATCCGCCAATAACAGCTACAAGCGGTTCATCCTTGTGAGCCTTCTGCACCCCAAGTCAGATCTTGGCAGGGGGGAGTTGTACAGTGAGGCTTGTAGCAGCTGTGAGGAGACCTAGGGTTTTTGGGGTCCACCGAAAATTAGGCACCGTCTAATGAGCAGCAAGAGAAATTCTCTTTAACAGTCGGCAAAGAGGGCCTGGGATCAGAGAGTGGGTCAGAGCCAGGTCAGACTTCCTCGTCGAAAGGAGAGCGAGTTCGAAGTCGAAGTCGGACAAGTTGAAAGGCTATAAATAGATGGCATTGGACGCCATTGCGGCATTCCAAGTCTGGTCGACGGCATTAAATGGTGCTCACCAAGTACCCTCTAAAGTGGCAGCCGGATAATAGCATTAAAGTGTAACAACAAGTGAAATATATCCCAAACAGTGAGGCGTTGGTTAGAGATACCCTTTCAATACACCCTTTCGACGGGGCACCCGCTTGGGTTACAAATTGGAGGAGGCTCGTCTTCCACGACAACCAGCTGAAGTTCATAAAAAATTCGCCGGAGCTTTGGGACGTCGCTTTGCAGCACTTCGGCGAGCAAGAGAGGAGAGGCCAACCAGTGCCCGGCAGACGGCAGACGTCGGCTTGATACCTCGCTCCGCGTATGCGTCCATACCCTGGAATAGAAAGAAGATTATTTGCACACACTGCAACAAAGAAATAAATGGAAAATAGGAATGCAGAATATTAAAAAAGGACAGATTGTATTAATAAAAGATGAAACCTGTCACCCAGCTAGATGGCCCTTGGGAAAAATAGAAGAAATACATAAAGGTAGGGACGATAGAGTCAGAGTAGTAACTATAAAACATCAAGACGGGTTGATAAAACGACCTATAACTAAAATTGTTCCATTGGCTGGAATTGAGACAGAAGAGCAAGACTCAGGAATGACTCCAAAAGAGACCAGAAGTACTCGTAGTAGTAAAAGGTAATTCAAATTGCGTGTATAGGAAGATAGCAGAGACAAGATAATTTTGTGTCGAATTAGAAATGCAGAGTAGTTGGCTCTTCAAAGTTCCAGTAAACACTAATGCTAGGATTCAATGTAGTAACTCAAATCAAGAACTAATTGATCTTCCGCATCAAGGAATTTTAACAATAATAAATGATTGCACTATGCGAACCGATGACAAAATACTAGTACCTCATCACAGTATTTAAACAGAAGCTACGAGCCAATTTCATCCTTTTATATAAGTAATATAAGTAAAATACCAAAAATTGTTTTGAATCCATTAACAGTACCATTAATTAACCATACAGAAGAAATGGATAAGTTAAGAGACGAATTAAAATTGTTAGTTCCATAAGTTCCATCATGTATCTGGACATGCGGCATTGATTATCGGAATCATAATAATGATAATATTAATAATATATGCCATAAGAAGAATTAAAGTAGCACGAAGACTGCAAACGATAGCACTTCCCTACCCACTGTAATTGACTGTAAATGATTATCTGTACTTTTAATTATAGCTATAAAGAAAATTTACACAAAAAGGTTCACAACAATCAAAATACAAAACAATGTCACTTTCGGCCCTTTGCAGAATGTTCAAACATGAACATATTATCGTCAATACAATGCCACTTTCGGCCCCTTGCAGAATGTTTAAACATAAATAGATTATTGTACACATACACTCATGTAACAACACCGATCTCTAAAGAAATCACATAAAGTAGACAAGTTATGACTGCACTGGTGTAAACAGAGATCTGTAACCCATTAATACGACAACAAAACACAAGTGGAGAAAACACTTAACAAATGCGGTCCTAAATTAAAACTAATGTAAGCATGTACTCAAATAGACACCCTCAGTAAAGTGTATCCTCTGCGTAGGTCTAACGATAATTATAGACTACCAAATTGTACCTCCTACCTCATTGTCAAATCACATATAAGGCTCTGATTTTAAGAATAAAATTTAGTTTGAATTTACAACTCAACTCGCAAATGTCTAGACTTTTCTTTAAGGTCTTAACATTTGTTTAATTTCATTTTTTATTTATTTATTATTATTTAGCCGCGGAGCGTCCGCTCCGTTTGATTCGCGTTTTCTAACTGTCTCCTGCCTTGATTCTGACTTGAGCTGATACATATTGTTCTTATATCTACGTATTGGATATATCTGTCTGCAGAAGGCATGGACATATGATATACAGACATATGGATCCAGACTACTGTGTTATGTCACTGCTACAAAAATATTTCAAAACATTGCCCCGCCCACTTCCGCCCCCAAAAAGGGCGAAAATCTGTGGCATCCACAATTTTAAAGATACGAGAAAACCAAAAACGCAGAATCGTAGAGAATGACTATATCTTTTAGACTGCAGAATCTGAATTGGATCGTATTATTATATTAGCCAGCATCAAGAAAACAATTTTATTTTTTTTCGCCCTGTCTCTCTCTAACACACACGTAGCATAGGCGGCTTTGCTTAGAGTAAAGCACTAGCGCCTATATCTCAGAGACTATAAAAGCAACCAAATTTGGTATCCACACTCCTAATATATCGGACCGAGACGAGTTTGTTTTAAAATTTCGCCACACCCCCTTCCGCCCCCGCAAAGGACGAAAATCTGGGTATATTCAAAAATCTCAGAAATCTCAGAGGCAGACGCCGCTAATATTAAACGACACGACAAAGAGTGCGTGCGAGAGAGACAGAAAATCAGTCTGAGCGTGACGTCGGGCGCAGCGTAGCCACTGCAAATTGATTTGTTCCTTCTGGCTATAAAAGTGATCTGATCTGATCCAGATTCAGCAATCTGATAGATATGGTCGTTATCTATGATTCTGCGTTTTTAGTTTTCTCGAATCTGCAATACTGTGGATGCAACAGATTTTCGTCCTTTGTGTGGGCGGAAGGGGGTGGGGCGAAATTTTGAGATATACGTTTTTTGGACGTTGACATGCAATGACTGCATCTATCAAGAGGCGATGCAATTACTGCACCGTCAAGTGGCCCGTGTGACACCAGCAGAAGGCTGTTACGCGCGGATCCCAGGCAAAACGCAGCCCTCCTCCCGCCCAACCGACCGAGGGGCGCTGCCGCATGACGCGCGGTGCGTAGCCGAACCAAACGCGAGCATGCAAGAAAGATAGATATTAGACTAACATTCGAGGAAAATTAGCACTAAACTTATTAAGAAATTAAGCATGCAATAAAATACAAAATACAAGTACCACTACAATTACTAATTACTAGAAAGGTGTGTAAGGATTAGTAATTTAATAAGAGGAAGAGAATTAGTGGAGGATATAATATGGTAGAGGGAATTATAATCCGAGCATAAGACCCTAAACGGTGCTTGCAAGCAATAATTCGATGTACAAAGTGGAAGAAACAACGGTATAAAATTTCTAGTCAGTCTAATAGGAATCGTGAAGTTTATGCAACTCAACACGTCGGATTTTTGTACGGTTAACTAAGGATGGGAGGCTTTGACCACCTCTTTATAAACCCAAGCACGCCCATGGCCTTATTTACCATGGTAGAAATGTGTTCGGAAAACTTTAACTTGGGATCTAACATAACACCCAGATCATCCACCAGGGTAATTCTCTCAAGAGAACCACCAAATAGGGTGTAGGGAGCCAACAAAGGGCTAGAACGATGAAATGTCATAACTTTGCATTTCGAGGCATTAAGGTGTAACAAGTTTGCACAACACCATGACTGAAAGCTATTGAGATCGGATTGCAAGCGAGAATGAAATGAAATGTCCTTGTACTGGACACAGAGTTTAACATCATCCGCATACATAAGTACTCGAGAGTATGTTATTACTGAAGGCAAGTCATTAATAAAGAGTGTGAAGAGTAAGGGGCCTAGATGGATGCCCTGTGGTACTCCCGAAGAAACCTTTACTGGTAAAGAGAGGGAGTTTTTGAAGAGGACTCTTTGAGACCTAGAACAAAGATAGCTAGAAATCCATCTCAGGAGGTTGGGCGGAAACCCTAAAAGGTCAAGTTTATGTGCTAAAAGGGAATGGTTTACAGAGTCGAATGCTTTACTAAAGTCGGTGTAAATAACATCCGTCTGTAAGTTACCTTGAAAGCCTTTAATAATGAAAGAGGTAAACTCTAACAAGTTCGTGGTGGTTGATCGCCGCCTTATAAATCCATGCTGAGTTGGAGATATAAGTGACTTGCAGAGATGTTGCAAGTGCGGAGTTAAAACCTTCTCAAACAATTTGGGAATAGCGGATAACTTTGCTATACCTCTATAATTTTTTGCATCAGACTTACTACCTTTTTTATGGAGAGGAATTATAAACGATTCCTCCAGATTGGGGGGAAGCAAGAGGAATCAATGGACATGGTGAATAGTTTAAGCAATGGTCCACACAGAGCCTCGGCGCAGTACCTGAGTACACAACCTGGAACCCCGTCTGGACCCGGTGAAAACACCGGCTTAACTAGTCGAAGATCTTGAAGTAGGGAATACTCATTTAACAAGGGACTGAAAATGCCGTTCGACCTCGGTAATCCGTATGGGTACGGTTGACCAGAGTAGCGTTCCTCAGAATAGGTGGTTTGGAAAAACTGGGCAAAAAGATCGGCAATTACCTGATCATTATTTGCCGACGTATTACAAAATGATAGCGAGGATGGGTGTGCGGACGTTCTACGCTTACTGTTTACGAAGCAGTAAAACTGTTTAGGGTCCTGAGAAAAACGTATCCTGCAACGAGATAGGTAGTTCTTATAGCATTGAGCATTAAGAACTGAAAAGTTTGACCGAGCTATTACATAACGAGAATGAGAAGTAGGAGAACCCACTTCTTGAAATTTGTTATAAAGTCTTGATTTTAAGTTTTTTAGACTGGATAACTCTTTGGTAAACCAAGGGGGTTTTCCAGATCTAATCGGACAAGAAAGCGGGACACAAGAATCAAAAAATGTGCCAAGAGCATTGTAAAAAATATTTGTGCCTTTTGTGACATCAGTGCACAAGTACAAAGCGGACCAATCAAAATCCCTAATTAGGGTATTAAGCTTCGCAAACTCGGCTTTACGAAAGCAGCGGACACGTTCAGGTAGTCTACTCGACCGATCCAATACAGTTGGTCATATGTCTAGCGACACTTCGAAAGTAGGGTGGTAGGCGTCTTCAGGTATAGTGAGCGGAAGGGCTCGGGTTAACAACACTATGGTCGGATCCGATACAAAGCATAGATCAAGCAATCGACCCAAGGAATTTTTCACATGATTGACTTGAGACAGGGACAGGTCAAGCAAGCCGTCAACAAAGTCATGTCGTGACATGGGCACTAGGATACTAGACTCGTTTACCGAAGACCAAACAGTTCCTGGCAAGTTGAAGTCACCAAGAACTATCATACGATCTTTATCAGATAGCGAGGAAGCAACAGCGGTTAAAGCGGACAAGTGCTGCTCATAAATTGAAATATCCGAAGAAGGTGGGATATACGAGCAAGTAATGAATATAGCGAAAGCGGGAAGAATCAGTTTTACACAAAGGAATTCCAGTTCCTGTTGAACTTGGACTGTGAAGTGTTCTGACGTGAAGTAAGAGTCCACTGCAATTAGAACCCCTCCTGCACGTCGAGACGAACGGTCCTTTCTAAAAGTTGTGTACCGACCTGCCAAAACCTCGGAACTAAGAATGTCCGGCTTTAACCAGGTTTCAGTAAACACAATAACGTGGGAAGCAAATGCAACACTATCCCGGAAAAGAATGCTGAGCTTACTACGCAAGCCTCTTACATTCTGATAGGTTACTAAAAGAGAAGTTAGTTTTTTGGAAAGGTTGGAGCAAGACGGGAAGTTGAGGAAGAGGAAGTTGAGGTTGAGGGTGGCACGCTGGAAAGATTTGGAAGCGATATGGGGGGCCTATTCTTCTTCTTAGCCTTAAACTCCTTCACCACCAAATGCTCCTGCCAAAATTTGGTGGAGCAAATGGTGTCAAATTGAGTTGGGGAGATGCTTATCTTAAACGACGCTATCTCCCTGGCATAAGAGAAGTTAAATTTCTCCACCTTTAAACCCACGGCTTTTATTTTGCTTTGAATGAATAGTGAGATCTAACAGAAGTGCGGATACTAAATTTGGTTACTCGAGCTTTAATAGTCTCTGAGATTTGTGAATATCCCCAGATTTGCATCCTTTGCGGGGGCGGAAGGGGGTGTGGCGAAATTTTGAAACAAACTCGTCTCGGTCCGATATATTAGGAGTGTGGATACCAAATTTGGTTGCTCTGGCTTTTATAGTCTCTGAGATCTAGGCGCTAATGTTTTACTCTAAGCAAAGCCGCCTATGCTACGTGTGTGTTAGAGAGAGACAGGGCGAGAAAAAATTAAATTGTTTTCGTGATGCTGGCTATAATAATAATACGATCCAATTCGGATTCTGCAGTCTAAAAGATATGGTCATTCTCTACGATTCTGCGTTTTTAGTTTTCTCGTATCGTCGAAATTGTGGATGCCACAGATTTTCGCACTTTGTGGGGGCGGAAGTGGGCGGGGCAAAGTTTTGAAATATTTTTGTAGCAGTGACATATCACATAAGTCTGGATCCAAAACATCGTTGCTCTAGCTCTTATAGTCTTTGAGCATTAGGCGCTGAAGGGGACGGACAGACGGACAGACGGACGGACGGACAGACGGACAGACAGACATGGCTCAATCGACTCGGCTATTGATGCTGATCAAGAATATATATATATACTTTATGGGGTCGGAAACGATTCCTTCTGGACGTTACACACATCCACTTTTACCACAAATCTAATATACCCCAATACTCATTTTGAGTATCGGGTATAAAAAGAGAAAAACCATCTAAATTCAATAACAAGTGAAAAGTAGCCCAGACAGTGAGGCGGTGATTAGTGAAACCTCTTCGATACACCCTTTCGACGGGTCACCCGTTTGGGTAAGTTGAGAAAAAAAGACAGCCTAGCGAAAGTGTATAAAGGTGTTCTGTGGGTGCAAATTTCCCCAGGTTTAAATTGGAGGAGGCTCGTCTTCCACGACCGCCAGCTGAAATTCGTAGAAATTCGCCGGAGCTTTGGGTCGTCGCCTTGGAGTAATTCGGCGAGCCAGAGAGGAGAGGCCAACTAGTGCCCGGCAGACGGCAGCCGCGTCGGCTTGTTCATCGCTCCGCGTATGCGTCCATACCCCGTGCGCAGGGGAGGAGGCAAAGGAAAAAAAAGTGTTCTGCAGTGGCGGCAAATAGTGGCAGATCGAATTAGAAAATTTCTCACAGAAGGCCAGCCCAGTTCAAAATAAAAAAAAAAAATAACAAATATAAGAAACAAATAACGGATCGTAGTCATATGCACTAAGCATCAATACCCGGGTTATTTTATTCTCCCTCTTCATTTAGGCTTCTTTAGCTCTCTATCCCTTTCTATCTCTCTCCACCTAACTTTGCCGCTGCGGGCGAGCCCCCACATACCGGTGCCCGATAAGCGCCGCTGATCTGCATTGAGGAATGCAAAACTGAGCGCAGAGGAATGTAAGGCGGCGTGAGGGACGGGAAGAAAAGAGACAGACAATCACCGTTAAAATTAACTCGATCTGCCTGAGCCACTCGGTCGTCATCTCATTTTTTTGTGTGTGCAAATTGTGTGTGTTCTTCTTTTTTTTTCAAACTTTTCAGGGGCCCAAATCGGAAGCGCTTCGTCGATGGAGGTTCCTGTAAGTCGTTTAATTGAATAAATAAAATATATGAAAGTTCGAAAAATATATAAAAGTATGAAAGTTCGCCACGGGAGCGCACCCAATTAGTGGGATGAAAAGAGAGGGCATCAAAAAGTTCACCTATTGATTCTTTTCCCTACGCCTCTCGTACATTACACCTTCTGTTTTGGTGGATCGCTATGCCCAGCGAATGCTCACATAAAATTTTCTTACATTTCTTTTGCTTTCACTCCTATTCAATTCATCTGTTCTCTCTCATATCTAGCCTAAACTTCTTATTTATTTACAGTACTTTACTCAACTTATTTAAAATTAAGTCGTAGCCAATACTCGGGGAAGGGAGAAGCTAATGAGTACATTAAATTACAGGGGATCCCAAATTTTAGTCATAAGCAATAAATAAACGTTTATAATGTGTGAGTAGAAGCAATAGTGTTTGATCTCCTGCAGCAAGCCCCTGTAGGTCTCGCATAATATAAGGGGTCTTGTAACAAATCATGAGTCATCGGGAACAACAAGACCAAGGTAGGGTCTGAGGAATTCTTTTCGTTGTCCGTTCACCAGTGCAGTCATTGTCTTTCGTTTTAGGTGTTGTGCTTTCCGTCCGGTTGCAAATGGCTTATTGACACGCATTAAATGTAAAATAATAATAGGGTAGGCCTCAGCTTAGGAGCAAATATACAAGAACACCACACTCGTGGCCGACGAGCCAGTAGCCGGAAAATTGACAGCGTGCCGCTTCAAGCTGAGAGGACCATCTCGCCTACATCGTGGTTGCACGTTACATAAGTATCGGGTATAAATGTAGAGTTGCGGTGTCCGCAGCAACTCACAACGTTCCCCCTCGTTTAGACTCCTGTTGTGTACTTTATATATTTTATACAATAAGTTGGCAATCATAATTATTATCATTACGATCAAAATTGTTATTATTGTGCTTAAATCTTGTGTCTCTACTTCTACCTTGTTGATTACATTGGCAGTGGAGTCCACTGTTTTTGTATCTATGAGACCCATTTTTGAGGGGATATATATATTATTCACATTAGCAAAAAAAACTAAGAGCTTTTACATCATTTGAATATTTTTTGGCTGTTACTAACAAACACACCAATTACGTGAAGAAGCTTTGAAAGCTCTCAGAAGCTTTTAAAGGTACTTTTTATTTCCATGTGCACAGAACATGTGTTTTTTCCCGCGTCAAATTCGACCTGCGGCATTTTGTGTTTTGTTCTGCTTATAAAAGTAAATACATAAAACCAATCCAGTCCATAATTTTTTTCGTGAAAGGTAAGTTTATTTACTATCAAAATCGAGTGGCAGATATGCAAGTAAAAATAGTGATAAGTGTCTTGAGACACTTTTGGGGTTCCACGCTATATTTTGTTGCCACTAGCTTTTTCTCAACTACTTGCAGTTGTTGTGTTTTTTGTGTGTTTATTGTGTGATTTTTCTTAATAGAAATTGAAATATTATAAATGGCAATGCGGGTTCGTTACAAGTTGTCCGACTTGACTGATGAACAGTTGTTGGATTTGCTTGAGTAAGTACCGTCGGATGAGGAAGTGTCAAATGTATCAAGTGACGACGAGGACGACCTTAATGTGGCAGAAGCTCTGACCACTGCTTTAAAGGATGCTGATACCGTTTCATTTATGGACACTAATGTTGAAAATTTGCAAAATATAGTACAATCTAAGTCTACCCGGGAAACCGTAAAAAGGCCTAGATCGCCATTGACAACTATTGAAGATTCTGGTGGCTTCAATGGTTTTGGTAAGCAAACATAATTGCAATATGTTAAACAAGTGAGTAATTAATTTATGTATAGGTATTGAATCAATAACAAAGGAGCCGACTAAAATTATATGGCGAAAGCAATATATGCAGTTGAATGTCAACGACATAGCCTTTCGAGGAGACTCTTCGCTGCCAGCTGAAATAATGGCGCTCAAGACTCCATTACAGCTATTTTGCTATTTTTTCGATTCAGAAATCTTGAATATGATCGTCGAGGAAACAATACGTGCAGCTTTAACCGACAACATAGCAAATAAGTTCAAAGTGAACAATGATGATATCCACCATTACATCGGTATTTTGATATATACGTCCATTTACCACTACCCGAATCTGAAAAGCTACTGGGGAAAAAACGCGTTTGGACCTATACAAACCTCCATGTCCCGAAGCAAATTCGAAGCAATTAAGCAGTACTTCTCACTGAGTGATGAAAGCGAGCGGATCAAAAAGGGGATACCAGGCGCACGCGCAGATTTGTCGACTGTCTCAACCAAAGGTTTGACTCCGTGCCAAAGCAAGCGCTCATTTGTTTGGACGAACAAATGTAAACACAACGAGGTGGAACGTTGTGAGTTGCTGCGGACACCGCAACTCTACGGTTATACCCGATACTAAGTCAGTATGGCTCTCCTCCGGCAGACGCCGCTAATATTTAACGACACGACAAAGAGTGCGTGCGAGAGAGACAGAAAATCAGTCTGAGCGTGACGTCGGGCGCTGCGTAGCCACTGCAAATTGATTTGTTCCTTTTGGCTATAAAAATGACCTGATCTGATCCAGATTCAGCAATCTGATAGATATGGTCTTTATCTATGATTCTGCGTTTTTAGTTTTCTCAAATCTGCAATATTGTGGATGCAACAGATTTTCGTCCTTTGTGGGGGCGGAAGGGGGTGGGGCGAAATTCTGAGATATACGTTTTATAGTGACATCTTAAAGGAGTGTGTGTACCAAATTTGGTTACTCTAGCCTTAATAGTCTCTGAGATTTGTGGTTGCATCAGATTTTCGTCCTTTGCGGGGGCGGAAGGGGGTGTGGCGAAATTTGGACAGGAAACGGTCAAGGTCCGATATCACAGGAGTGTGGATACCAAATTTGGTTGCTCTGGCTTTTATAGGTTCTGAGATCCTTGAACTCATATTTTGCAATTGGCAAAACCGACCATGAAACCTGTGTGTTAGAGTGGGACAGAGCGAGAAAGAGTGAAATTGTTTTCGTGATTCTGGCTATAATAATTATACGATCTGGTTCAGATTTTGCACTCTGTAAGATATAGTCATCTTCTACGATTCTGCGTTTTTAGTTTTCTCGTATCTTTAAAATTGTGGATGCCACAGATTTTTGCCCTTTGTGGGGGCGGAAGTGGGCGGGGCAAAGTTTTGAAATATTTTTGGAGCAGTGACATATCACAGAAGTCTGGATCCAAAACATCGTTGCTCTAGCTCTTATAGTCTTTGAGCATTAGGCGCTGAAGGGGACGGACAGACGGACAGACGGACAGACGGACAGACGGACGGACGGACGGACGGACAGACGGACAGACGGACAGACAGACATGGCTCAATCGACTCGGCTATTGATGCTGATCAAGAATATATATACTTTATGGGGTCGGAAACGATTCCTTCTGGACGTTACACACATCCACTTTTACCACAAATCTAATATACCCCAATACTCATTTTGAGTATCGGGTATAAAAAATGAAGCACCACTTGCGCAAGTGGGGTATTAAGCTATTTGTGTTGTGCGATTCTTTTGGCTATGCATACCGCTTTGAGATCTATAGCGGTGCAGGTAATAACGTGATCTTGCCCGGTCACCCAGATCTTGGGGCTTCGGCCAACATTTTTGTACGTTTAACAAAAACCGTAACAAGTTTCAAGCACCACATTATTTACTTTGATAACTTTTATACGTCACTCCCTTTGATGGTCTATCTTCGTGCGAAAGGTATTTATAGCCCTGGAACAGTGCGGGTAAATCGTATCCCCGATTGCAAGCTGCCAAACGATAGTACCATCAACAAAGAGCCAAGGGGTTTCTCGACTGAGTACGTAGGCTTCTCATATGGAGTCGAAATAACTAATGTGCTGTGGCCGTTCGCTTGCTGTCCACTTACGTGGGTGTTAAGCCATTTGCAAGGGCTAATTTGAATGAGGGAATTTGCAAATTTGCAAATCTAAGCGTTACATCGAAAGTTGATTGCCCCCAAATTATTCGTGAGTATAATGCTCACATGGGCGGCGTGGACCTAATGGATGGGCCGCTATCATATCAGAGCTAAAACTCGGGATGTCGCGACTCGAATTTTTTACCACTTAATCGATATGGCAGCAACAAACGCCTATGTTTTATACAGGCGTATAGAAAAGGAGAACGCATGCTCGACTAATCAGATCGAACTCCCAGATTTTCGGGAATCGATTGCTGCTGGTCTGGTGACATTTCAAACAAAAAACTATCCAGGTCGTCCAATCACTGGTTTCAACAATCGATCTTCACGAACAATCCATTCTCCATCCTGTCTGACAGAGCGGAGAATGCAGTCTTCACTCTCTCAGCGACCTTCAAAACTAGTACTGTAAAACTTCACAAACGCAGTGCGTTTGCACTAAATGCAATCTGCATTTATGTTGCTCAGCCAACAAAAATTGTTTTTCGGAGTATCATAAAAATAAATAAAACGAGGGGGAACGTTGTGAGTTGCTGCGGACACCGCAACTCTACAGTTATACCCGATACTAAGTCAGTATGGCTCTCCTCCGGCAGATGGCGCTAATATTAAGCGACACGACAAAGAGTGTGTGCGAGAGAGACAGAAAATCAGTTTGAGCGTGACGTCGCGCGCTGCGTAGCCACTGTAAATTGATTTCTTGCTTTTGGCTACAAAAATGATCCGATCTGATCCAGATTCAGCAACCGGATAGATATGGTCATTCTCTATAATTCTGCGTTTTCTCGAATCTGCAATATTGTGGATGCAACAGATTTTCGTCATTTGTGTGGGCGGAAGGGGGTGGGACGAAATTTTGAGATACACGATTTATAGTAAGATCTAACAGGAGTGCGGATACCAAATTTGGTTACTCTAGCGTTAATAGTCTCTGAGATTTTTGAATATCCCCAGATTTTCGTCCTTTGCGGGGCGGAAGGGGGTGTGGCAAAATTTTGAAACAAACTCGTCTCGGTCCGATATATTAGGAGTGTGGATACCAAATTTGGTTGCTCTAGCTTTTATAGTCTCTGAGATCTAGGCGCTAATGTTTTACTCTAAGCAAAGCCGCCAATGCTACGTGTGTGTTAGAGAGAGACAGGGCGAGAAAAAATGAAATTGTTTTCTTGATGCTGGCTATAATAATAAAACGATCCTATTCAGATTCTGCAGTCTAAAAGATATGGTCATTCTCTACGATTCTGCGTTTTTAGTTTTCTCGTATCTTTAAAAAAGTAGATGCCACAGATTTTCGTCCTTTGTGGGGGCGGAAGTGGGCGGGGCGAAGTTTTGAAATATTTTTGTAGCAGTGACATATCACAGAAGTCTGGATCCAAAACATCGTTGCTCTAGCTCTTATAGTCTTTGAGCATTAGGCGCTAAAGGGGACGGACAGACGGACAGACGGACGGACGGACAGACGGACAGACAGAAAGACAGACAGGGCTCATTCGACTCGGCTATTGATGCTGATCAAGAATATATATACCTTATGGGGTCGGAAACGATTCCTTCTGGACGTTATACACATCCACTTTCACCAAAAATCTAATATACCCCAATACTCATTTTGAGTATCGGGTATAATAAACTTCGCAATTGGGAAATGACTTTTTTATACTCAGAGCCCCAAGAGCGCCTACAGGCACTTATTCCCTTTTTCTCACCTTACAGGTAAACGAAAGCTTGTACACTCTTTTTAAGTACACATTTGAGTTCAGGAGCCGCAATTCACTATAGAACAAATTATTTGAATTATTTTCTTCTATTATTTTAGAAAATAGTCTTAGAGGGTTAATTTACATTAATTTGACATATTTCCCTGCCTATTTTTGCGCATGGTTTTTAGGCCACGCTCTAATCGGGCAACTTTTATGTCGCTCAATTTAACAATTTTTTTTTGCATTAATTTTGCATCGTAGTGCACGTTTTTTATAGCCGATACTCAAAATGAGTATTGGGGTATATTAGATTTGTGGTGAAAGTGGATGTGTGTAACATCCAGAAGGAATCGTTTCCGACCCCATAAAGTATATATATTCTTGATCAGCATCAATAGCCGAGTCGATTGAGCCATGTCTGTCTGTCCGTCTGTCCGTCCGTCCGTCTGTCCGGCTGTCCGTCCGTCCGTCTGTCCGTCTGTCCGTCCCCTTCAGCGCCTAATGCTCAAAGACTATAAGAGCTAGAGCAACGATGTTTTGGATCCAGACTTCTGTGATATGTCACTGCTACAAAAATATTTCAAAACTTTGCCCCGCCCACTTCCGCCCCCACAAAGGGCGAAAATCTGTGGCATCCACAATTTCGACGATACGAGAATACTAAAAACGCAGAATCGTAGAAGATGACTATATCTTACAGAGTGCAAAATCTGAACCAGATCGTATAATTATTATAGCCAGCATCAAGAAAACAATTTCATTCTTTCTCGCTCTGTCTCTCTCTAACACACAGGTTTCATGGTCGGTTTTGCCAATTGCAAAATATCAGTTCAAGGATCTCAGAACCTATAAGAGCCAGAGCAACCAAATTTGGTATCCACACTCCTGTGATACCAAATTTGACCATTTTGTGTCAAAATTTCGCCACACCCCCTTCCGCCCCCGCAAAGAACGAAAATCTGAGGCATCCACAAATCTCAGAGACTATTAAGGCTAGAGTAACCAAATTTGGTACACACACTCCTTTAAGATGTCACTATAAAACGTATATCTCAGAATTTCGCCCCACCCCTATCCGCCCCCACAAAGGACGAAAATCTGTTGCATCCACAATATTGCAGATTCGAGAAAACTAAAAACGCAGAATCATAGAGAATGACTATATCTATCCGGTTGCTGAATTTGGATCAGATCAGGTCATTTTTATAGCCAAAAGGAACAAACCAATTTGCACTGGCTACGCAGCGCCCGACGTCACGCTCAAACTGATTTTCTGTCTCTCTCGCACACACTCTTTGTCGTGTCGCTTAATATTAGCGCCATCTGCCGGAGGAGAGCCATACTGACTTAGTATCGGGTATAACTGTAGAGTTTCGGTGTCCGCAGCAACTCACAACGTTCCCCCTCGTTTTTATATATATTGGGCGCACTCGGAAGCGCTGTCGTTTCACTTTTCCTTGGTCTGGCTTGATGCGCCAGACTAGGCCGGTGCAGGCTGCACAGGTTTCTTCTTCTCTGCTGGGGGACCGCTGCAGGCAGCACAGGTGTGTTCACAATAGGGTGAGAATGGTCCCTCGCAGTCCTTAGGGCATGTCTTCCTTAGCTTCGGGATGTCTATTTCTTCTGGTGGAGAGGTTATTACTTTTTGTTTCGCAATATTTTGTATTGCAGTGTAGGTGGATGTGTGTGAGGCTGGCGTTTGGTTTTTTCGAATTGCTAGTTGGTTTTTTATGTATTCAACTTCAGCATGTAATTGTAGTGAGTTGTTCCAACTTATTATGCTTGGGCTGTTTAACAACTCAATTCTGCCTTTCTGGCTTAAAATTTTTTTACCACACCGCCTCTTTTACACATCTCACTCTACTCACTGCGTATTTATTTCTCCTCTTCTGTCTCCGATATTCAACCATGAACCCGACTTCAGGACGTCTTTGGGGTTTTGATTCCACCATAAATCCTTAATGATCCTGCCAAGAATGTTTAGTTTGGCGATCCTGCCAGGAATGTTGGTGATGTCTCTGCTCTATGTCACGGTCGCCATGTGTTTTTACTACAGTAACAAGGCAGGATTTGGTTGTTTAATGGTCGGAGCGCCTGTTGCTGTCGCTCCGAACTCTTTTATTGATCTGTGTTCTGCATTTTGTAATTAGGTATAACTTAGCCTAACGCAGCGCAGTCTTCAGTGGCAGCGCTGCCCTTTTGTATGTGAGTCGTTTTATATGTAATATGTAAAACGAACATATATATCTTATATATAAGTAGCGAAAACGTCGCTGTTGTGATAGAGCGTGGCTTGCACATATATATCTTATGCAAGCGGTCACTGCATGGGATATGCATGCTGACGCGGCTTGTCTGTGGTTCAAGTCATTTACTGCCGATCATATTTCGCATACTTGGACAGCACTTGAAAGTGAAATATGTTTATGTAACAAAGACTAAGTTTCGTTGTCTTCTTATTTATGTTTATTGGAATATATTGGACATAGTGTTGAGCACAGTGAGCTCTCGATATGTGCATACCATATCATCATACCATATCATCTAAAGAAGGACGCAAACATACCCACTCGACACCAAAAAAAAAAAAAATAATAATAAAATAAAGAAATTAACTATAAGAGACATTTTTTTCTAAATCGAAATGACCACCCATATTGAATGTAGGAATAGCGAATTGGATCTCCTTGAGCCACATCCTACACAAAGCGCTATTCTGAGAACAGAAGAAGTTTCATACAACCCCATAGCTTCGTTGGACAGTGCTTCTTCAATTGAATTCATTTGCTTAGGAAATGGGGAAACATATCGAGACCTATCAAGTGTTTACTTAAGACTTGTTGTGCAACTAAGAAAAAGTGATAATGCCAACATTGAAGGAAACGATGTTGGAGTAATGAATAATATTTTGCATTCAATGTGTTCGGGCCAGCCGCTGAAGAATAACCGTAACTTTAAAATTATTATTATTGTATGAGCATAGAGAGCCGCCTACATATGTTGTAAAGCGTTGACTTTCTGCAGAGCTGCTGCGCTCTCCCACTAAAGGGGCTCTCTGCCGCCGCCACTTCGGCAACTACTTTGATCTGCTGCCGCCACTTCGGCAGTCACTTTGATCTAACGCCGTCGTCTATAGTTTAGTTCTATGCTAACCCCTCTGCGCATTGGTTGCATATCGATCTCGCATAAAGTTCATCTGGCAATAGCAAGCAATCGGCTTCCCCTAAGCCACCAAGATTAAATACGAATTATAAAGTTTAACCCAAAATCTCTTTTTATTTTGAAATACATAGGTGCCAAAAAAGCTTGGCATCTCAAACATTGGTGACCCCCCGACGTGATATAAAACCATTGCTTAATCGCGTTCCGTTAAAACACTTATTAATTATACAATATTGTGTTGTTGGGTAGTTTAACTACCAACAAATACATTTGTGTGCACATTAAAAACAGTTTAAAGTGCAAATTCAGTGAGAGTGCGGCTGGAATATTTATAGACAAATTCCGGTACTTTAAGCGTCGAATCTCTCATTCTCTGCGCAGCTGCAGCCGCGGTTCTTGACTTTTCGTGTCTTGCATTCTCGCTCTCGCGTCTATACATCGTCGCTTAAGCGGTATTTCATTTTCCGTTGTTGTGTCGATTGCACAACGGTTAACATGGACAACGATCCAAATACAGGCGCGGGCGGAAATATTGTGGTGGCTGATTCCAGACTGAGTCTGTATAAACGTAAAAGTTAGTCATTATATGATCGATTGCACAGGCTTGGCGAATCCTTCGCGGGGAATAAAATCGACAAGCTGACCGCCGCGGAAGTCGAGGTGCGCCTTGATATGTTGGCAGAAATTCGAGCGGAATTTAATAAGGCCCATAATGAGTTGGAGGCTCTCGATCAAAACGAGATTGGGAGTGAGCTGCGCGAAATCTTCGATACTCTTTTCATATCGTTGAAAGCTGAGTTGCTGGCTGCTGTTGAAGTAGGCCAGTCACACTCCGCTGCCAATTCTACGACTCTGCCAAGCCATTCCGGACATAGTACCATCATCATGGCTCACAAGCAGCGACTTCCTGAGCTGAAGGTGCCGAAGTTTTCTGGTGGATACGTCGAGTTCTCGGATTTTATGGCAATGTTCAAATCGGTGATTGAAGCGGATGCGGATCTCAGTGACATCGAGAAATTCCAGCACCTTCGCTCTTGCCTCGGTGATGCGGCTTTGGATTCGGTTCGATCGTTGAAGCTCTCCAGTGCCAATTATCGTGCGGCTCTGGATATACTTAATAAACGCTTTAATAACAAAAGACTTGCTTTCCAGGCACACATCAAAACGATTGTTGGGCTAAAGAGGGTAGACTCGCCTTCTGCTAAAAGGCTTCGGGAGTTTTCGGATGCAGTAAATTTACACATGCGAGCGTTGCAGACATTGGGAACTGCTGAGGAGATTTCAGGATTCATGGTCATCAACATTCTGCTGCAGAAGTTGGATTCGAAGACGCAAACCAAATGGGAGGAGCACACATCGTCGGATGCTATACCTACCGCAGAGGAATTCTTCGAATTCTTGCAGCAACGCTGCCAGAAAATAGAGCGGTTGGAATATGCTACAGCGACACTCGCTAGTAGCGATCAGGTGGGAAAAAACCATTCCTATACGCAGGTTAAGAAAACGTTTGTAGCTTCCAACTCTTCCGCCGACCCGTCTGTATGCGTCTTTTGCCACTCAGCGGGCCATGGAATATACTCGTGCAAGATATTCGGAAATCTCTCACCGTTGCTGCGCCACAAAGAAGTGAAGAAGCTTTCCCTATGCTTCAATTGCCTAAAACCGGGGCACCGGACCCGCGCATGCAATAGTGGAAAATGTCGAGTATGCGGCGGTAGGCATCATAGTTTGTTGCACTTCGTTAGTATACAGCCCACAACACAAGGCTGCCCAGGTATTACTCCTCCCGATCTGGCCGTTCAACCGGACACTCTTTCCGTTGCTCAAAATTCTGCTAACAGCTCGTCTCTACCTTCGTCTACCTCTCTTGCTGCCCAAGGTCTTCACTCTAATGTCGTGCTTCTGGCTACAGCCGTGGTTCTCGTGAAGAATCGGTCTGGCGTTTTAGTTCCTTGTCGTGCCATCTTAGATTCAGGATCGCAGCTGCATCTCGTCACATCCAGGTTCGCCCAGCAGCTTCAGCCTAGGAGAACTCAATCGTCTGCACTTGTGTCTGGGCTGGGCGATACCAGCGTTTCTACTGAGGGATCCACCATAAGCATTTGTATGCATTCTCGCACCTCTGCTTACACAACTACGCTTACTGCTCTCATCGCTCCCACGATTACCGATTCTCAACTAAGTATGATAGTAAATGTATCCGATTGGCGTATTCCATCTAACATTCAGCTCGCTGATCCTGCATTTTTCAATCCTCAACGGGTTGATCTTCTCATTGGTGCGAGCGTTTTTTATGATCTCCTCTGCGTAGGGCAAATCAAACTCACCGATGGACTGCCTCTTCTGCAGAAGACCCGGCTTGGGTGGATCGTGTCTGGCGGTGGACAGAAGATATCAAGCTCGGCGCTTTTGGCCACGCACAATTGTCCAGATTCGATAGCTGAGATGGAAGCAAGGTTGGATAAAACTCTTCGTATGTTTTGGGAAGTCGAGAATTGTGTGGAGGCTGGGTTGAATACCAAAGAAGAAGACGATTGTGAAGCACATTTCGTAAGCCACCTTTCACGGTTGCCATCCGGGGAGTATGCAGTTCGTCTGCCGCTAAATAACAATACTGATCGTTTAGGAGAATCTTATGCTCAGGCTTTCAGTCTGGAGCGAAAACTGGAGAGTAATCCTACACTCAAGGAGCGGTATTCCGCCTTTATGAGGGAGTACATTGATTTGCATCATATGCATCAAGTCAACCCTGATTCCCGTAGCCTCTGCAAATATTTCTTGCCTCATCACTGTGTCCTAAAGGAGGACAGTACGACGACAAAACTGGATATTCTCTAAATGATGTGATGATGACAGGCCCTGTTATTCAGCCTGCATTGTTTAACATATTGATTCGCTTTCGAATATATCCAGTCGCTCTCACTGGGGACATTTGTAAAATGTACCGCTGCGTACGAGTGTCTCCACCCGACAATTTGTATCAATGCATCCTATGGCGAGATTCCATCGAGTCCGAGGTTCAAGTCTACACATTAGACACCGTCACATACGGGACGAGGGCTGCATCATTTCTAGCGGTCCGCGCAATGCACCAGCTGGCCATCGACGAGGGTGAATCCTACCCTCTTGGCTCAGCTGCTCTGCGGCAGGAGTTTTACGTGGATGACCTTATTTCGGGCGGTAATTCGGTCGCACAGGTCATGGAAAAGATGCACCAAACATCAGCTTTACTGTCCCGTGGTAATTTTAGACTTAGGAAATGGTGCTCCAGTCACCAGGAAGTACTTGAGGGAACCCCTGAAGATGACATAGAGAAGTTCCTAAAGTTTAATGATGGAAGCGACATAGCCAAAACTCTCGGCTTAGCGTGGGACCCTGCTTCGGATCAGCTGCTTTTTGCCTTGTCCGCACTGGACACAACCTCAAAGCCATCAAAGCGGTCGGTTTTATCTACGATTGCGCGGTTCTACGACCCTCTTGGATTGATAAATCCAGTCATTGTCAGGTGCAAAATCTTCCTTCAGCAGCTTTGGAGAGAAAATTTGGATTGGGATGAAAGCCTACCCTCAGCGTTGCATTCAAATTGGATGGACTTGAGAAATAGTTTGGCAAGCATTTCTCGGATCTCATTTCCTCGCTTGGTTCTTCGTTCTAGTGTGGCTACAGAAGTTCACGGATTCTGTGATGCCAGCTTAGAAGCATATGGCGCTTGCGTGTATATCGTGTCCAGGGAAGCCCAGTCTTCGAGCCACGTTTTGTGCTCAAAGTCGCGAGTGGCGCCGCTAAAGACTATATCGATTCCTAAGCTGGAATTAAGTGGAGCCCATTTGCTTGCGAAAATCATGCAGAATGTAAAGGACATGGGAATCTTTACAGGTCGGTTCTATTGCTGGTCGGATTCGTCAACAGCAATATCTTGGGTTAGGGACGATAAATTTCAAGTTTTCGTGGCAAATCGAGTGGCATCAATTCAGGAGTTGACGGCAGACATGGAATGGCGCTATGTTCCCACATCTTTAAATCCTGCTGATATTCTCTCGAGAGGCTCGCTTCCCAACCATCTTATCCAGTCAGAGCCATGGTTTCACGGCCCATCCTTTTTGCTAGGCTCCAAGGATAAGTGGCCTGTATCTCCATCTAACAACATAGCAACTTTGGAGCTTCGCAAGAGAGGAGTGCTAATCACGTCTCCACATGCCGATCTCACGTCCGGATGCAAATTTGCGAATTCATTCTTTCGCATGCAGCGCACATTCGCCTACATGCATAAATTTATACATCGTCTTAGGCATCCAGGACTCACCGTTTCTGATATTCGGCAAGGAACGCATCTTCTAATTCGACACATTCAGCTGGCAAATTTGTGGATGGACATAAAGGAGATTCGGCGCAATGGTCAAGTCATGAAATCAAGTTCTATTAGTTCGCTCAACCCGTTCATCGATCATTCTGGACTACTTAGAGTTGGAGGTCGTCTTGGCAACTCATCGCTAGGATTTGATGCTCAGCACCCGCTCATTCTGCCAAAGGGACATTCCATTACTTTTGCGCTGATAAGATATTACCATGAAAGAAACCTCCATGCCGGACCTCGCGCCTTGCTATCCAAAATTCGGCTGGAATATTGGCCCATTGGAGGTGTTAAAGCAGTGTCAAGGGTCGTCAGCAGATGTGTGAGATGCTTCAGGACTAGGCCGCGCATGGTCCAACACATCATGGGAGACCTACCTAAGGAACGTTTGGAAGGATCTCGAGCTTTTGAAGTCACTGGAGTAGACTACTGTGGACCTTTTTTCTACCGATCAGAAATCCGCACAAGGCCTCCGATCAAGTGCTACATTAGCGTATTCATCTGCTTCACTTCCAAGGCTATACACATGGAACTCGTAAAGGATTTAACCACTGCGTCGTTTCTAGGCGCACTAAAGCGTTTACTTCCACTCGAGGAAGGCCAAGTCAAATTTGGTCGGACAATGCGACCAACTTTGGAGCCAAGAACGAGCTTCTGGAGCTAAAGAAGCTTTGTCTGAGCGAACCGCATATGAAGGAGGTCCACGAATCCTGCTTGGCTGACTCGATCGACTGGCGTTTCATCCCACCTCGCTCTCCGCATTTTGGCGGGTTGTGGGAAGCGGCCGTGAAGACCGCAAAACATCACCTGTACCGCTCAGTTGGACCATCTGTGCTTAGCTTCGACGAGCTGCGCACTCTGATCTGTCAGATCACTGCAATTGTTAACTCTCGCCCTTTGCTCTCGCTTTCAGAAAATCCTGATGATTTAGACGTTTTGACTCCTGCTCATCTGCTTTTAGGCGGCCCCCATGAGCAAATCTTCGAGCCTGACCTAACGAAGCTGAACTACAATCGTCTGGATGGCTGGCAGCGGGTCACCCAACTACAACAAATATTTTGGAGCCGTTGGCGCGAAGAGTATCTCACTCTTTTGCAAGAGCGCGCGAAGTGGCGCACCCCCGCGCAAAACATCTGCAAGAGCGACCTCGTTCTGGTGAAGGACGAAAATCTTCCTCCAATGCGTTGGCCACTGGCTAGAGTGGTCGATGTCGTTTTCGGCAAGGACGGAGTGTGTCGCGTCGCTGACCTGAAGACATCCTCAGGAAACATCAGGAGGGCCGTCACTCGGCTATGTTTGCTGCCCCTTAAGGAATCTGTTGACAGACTAGCTCCCAACGGGGGGAGTATGTTCGGGATAGCCGCTAAAGAATAACCGTAACTTTAAAATTATTATTATTGTATGAGCATAGAGAGCCGCCTACATATGTTGTAAAGCGTTGACTTTCTGCAGAGCTGCTGCGCTCTCCCGCTAAAGGGGCTCTCTGCCGCCGCCACTTCGGCAACTACTTTGATCTGCTGCCGCCACTTCGGCAGTCACTTTGATCTAACGCCGTCGTCTATAGTTTAGTTCTATGCTAACCCCTCTGCGCATTGGTTGCATATCGATCTCGCATAAAGTTCATCTGGCAATAGCAAGCAATCGGCTTCCGCTAAGCCACCAAGATTAAATACGAATTATAAAGTTTAACCCAAAATCTCTTTTTATTTTGAAATACATAGGTGCCAAAAAAGCTTGGCATCTCAAACACAATGTTTAGAAGTTCGTCCGAATATTTAAATAATATTTTGGTTTCTCAGAGTGATAATAACTATCATTATAGATCGTATTTATTCGGAACTATTCGGAAAAGTTCATGGAGATATAATTATAATTATATAATTATATAATCAACCAAGACTGCTTATAAATAATGTAGATTCCAGGATTACTTTTAACATAGAAAAACCAGCATTTTATTTAATGGAATCTAAAACTGAATCAAATCTTAAAATATTGGAGGCACAACTATTTATGAACCACATAACTATTAATCCGATCATTTTATTGGCTCATTATCATGTTTTACAAACTAAAAATGCCATTTATCTATACAGCAAAGTTCAAGTAAAATTATTTACAATATATCCAGGCTTTTTGCATGGTAAAAAACAAATCATATTCTGAATATCGGGCTTTGAGCCCCTTCAATTTTGATCATTTTAAAATTCAACGCTTTAATCTATTGGTTAATGGAGTACAAGTATCATCGATGGTACTTGAGTTTGGTTTCCCGAACTCTGAAAATGCTCAAAGCTCTAAAGGATATAATATGCTATTCAGATCAAGTGGAATAAAACATTATGATCGAGGCTTGCAAATTACAAAGAAAATGTTTGATAAAAATAGTTTTATATTAGCATTTGACACAATTGCAGACCATCACAATTCAACTGTATGCTCAAATTTAATATCACAAGGAGCCATCCGAATTGAAGGACTTTCATTACTTATCTACTTTATGTGATTTCTTTAGAGAACCGTTTTTTTTGATACATGAGTGAATGTGTACAATATTATGTTTATTGTTTGAGATGCCAAGCTTTTTTGGCACCTATGTGTTTCAAAAATGAAAAGAGATTTTGGGTTAAACTTTATAATTCGTATTTAATCTTGGTGGCTTAGCGGAAGCCGATTGCTTGCTATTGCCAGATAAACTTTATGCGAGATCGATATGCAACCAATGCGCAGAGGGGTTAGCATAGAACTAAACTATAGACGACGGCGTTAGATCAAAGTGATTGCCGAAGTGGCGGCAGCAGATCAAAGTAATTGCCGAAGTGGCGGCGGCAGAGAGCCCCTTTAGCGGGAGAGCGCAGCAGCTCTGCAGAAAGTCAACGCTTTACAACATAATGTTAAAGTTACGGTTATTATTCAGCGGCTGGCCCGAACATACTCCCCCCGTTGGGAGCTAGTCTCTCAACAGATTCCCTAAGGGGCAGCAAACATAGCCGAGTGACGGCCCTCCTGATGTTTCCTGAGGATGTCTTCAGGTCAGCGACGCGACACACTCCGTCCTTGTCGAAAACGACATCGACCACTCTAGCCAGTGGCCAACGCATTGGAGGAAGATTTTCGTCCTTCACCAGAACGAGGTCGTTCTTGCAGATATTTTGCGCGGGGGTACGCCACTTCGCGCGCTCTTGCAAAAGAGTGAGATACTCTTCGCGCCAACGGCTCCAAAATATTTGTTGTAGTTGGGTGACCCGCTGCCAGCCATCCAGACGATTGTAGTTCAGCTTCGTTAGGTCAGGCTCGAGGATTTGCTCATGGGGGCCGCCCAAAAGCAGATGAGCAGGAGTCAAAACGTCTAAATCATCAGGATTTTCTCAAAGCGAGAGCAAAGGGCGAGAGTTAACAATTACAGTGATCTGACAGATCAGAGTGCGCAGCTCGTCGAAGCTAAGCACAGATGGTCCAACTGAGCGGTACAGGTGATATTTTGCGGTCTTCACGGCCGCTTCCCACAACCCGCCAAAATGCGGAGAGCGAGGTGGGATGAAACGCCAGTCGATCGAGTCAGCCAAGCAGTATTCGTGGACCTCCTTCATATGCGGTTCGCTCAGACAAAGCTTCTTTAGCTCCAGAAGCTCGTTCTTGGCCCCAACGAAGTTGGTCGCATTGTCCGACCAAATTTGACTTGGCCTTCCTCGAGTGGAAGTAAAACGCTTTAGTGCGCCTAGAAACGATGCGGTGGTCAAATCCTTTACGAGCTCCATGTGTACAGCATTAGAAGTGGAGCAGATGAATACGCTAATGTAGCACTTGATCGGAGGCCTTGTGCGGATTTCTGCCATATATTAAAACAATTTCTTCCATGCCTACCTTACCTACGGTGGCAAAGCGGGGCGAATTCGCCAAGAGCGAGAGAACGAGCTTTTATTGCGCTCCCGCTTTGCCCTAGCCTAACTTACACTAGACTTCATGAAATTATATCCTAATAACAATTATTATTATTCAAATGGCGCTACACCGGCCCCGTTGAAGGCCTGGAAGGCTTCAAACCATTGGCAGAAGCGCCAATTTGTGTATCGGCCTCCTGAACGTGGCTCCGCTGCTCGTCCTTAGCTCGACCACTCTGACCCTTCCGTCCTGCCCGGCGGTTGTTCCGACCACCCTTCCGAGGAGCCACTGTTGAGGGGGCAGGTTGTCCTCGGCGACGATTACTAGGTCGCCTTCCTTTATGTTTGGCTCCTCCTGGTGCCACTTGCATCTTATTTGTAATCCCAGCACATACTCCCGGGACTATCGCTGCCAGAACATTTGCCTGGCTGACGAGACAAGCCGCCATCGCTTTAAGCAGCTCAGACCCTCCTGGTCCGGGGTCCTGGGTGCTGGGGGTGCGATGAGCGGCCCGCCTGTCAGCAGGTGATCGGGAGTCAGCGCGTCTCCGTCGCTTGGGTCTGGGCTTAGGGGTCCTAGCGGGCGCGAGTTGAGTACCGCCTCGATCCCGACCAGCACGGTCTCCAGCTCCTCTGCGGTGAGGAGAGCGCTTCCGACTGCCCGTAGGAGTAGGCCCTTGGCAGACTTCACACCGGCCTCCCAAAGTCCGCCCATGTGCGGTGCTCGAGGCGGTATGAAGGCAAACTCGCACCCGCTTCTTGACGCAAATTCGCGTATCGCGTCCGCTTCCGCCTCTATCTTCCTCCGCAGTTCGCTGAAGTGGCGACTTGCTCCGACGAAATTTGTCGCGTTGTCGCAGTTCACGCGTTGCGGACATCCTCGACGACCGACGAACCTTTGGAATGCCAACAAGAAGGAATTAGTCGTCAAATCGGAGACAATTTCTAAATGAACCGCCTTGGACGCAAAACAGACAAATAACGCTATGTAGGACTTATAAGGGGGTGTGGAGATAATGTTTTTTATCCCCAATCGGCCGACTAATTATTTCAATTAAATAAAACTCGGCGCAGAAATAAAATTGCGATATGTTCTTTAATGCGTGACATCCAAATTGCAAGTGTGGCTTGCCTGCCCTTTACATTGCCGCTCCGATCGCTAAGCGCAGCTTCGCTCGGCCGACGTCGGTAGGCAGACGCAAAGCGGAGATAGCGAAGAGCGAGCTGGCAGAGAGCGTTTAGCAGGGCAAGCAAGCGCAAAGCTTTAACAAACAAATGAGTGACATAGACATAAGTAACAAACAAAATAAGCGGCTGAGGGCCAAGAATTAGGTGCTATTTGGTAAGCAGCTAATCGGCTGGGTTCTGCTCCGAACATTCACCCCCCGTTGGAAGGCAAAGGCTTTCAACAGATCCATCCTGAAGGGGCAGAACCGCTATTTTTCCAACGGCCCTCTTGAAGATGCTTGCTTGGGCGCAGCTGGCGGCTACGCTGGGATGCTCGTCGAACGCAGCAATCGGCGCTTCTTTACGAAGGCGGCTTGTCGTGATTACATCTTGATCATCGGGAACCTCTGTAATTGCATAGAATGGCAGGAAATTTGGCAATGTAGAAATTGTTGAAAGTTGAATTTCATTTAGCGTGGATATGTAGGTTTTTAATATATTGAAAAGTTCGCGCTGCAGTTCCTGATTCTCCGATCGCAGTTTTTCCACTTGCACCTGGCACTCGAGCAGCTGCTTCCTGCATTGCTGCTCTAAGTTTTGGTACTCCAGCGTTGTGGCCCGAAAATCGTCATTAGAGATGGAGGAGGAATTTTCAAAAGCGGCTAAAACTGCACGCTTATTCTCCGAGCTATCAATGCTTCCTGACACTATCCAACCAAGTTTTGTCTCCTGCAATGTTGGCAATTGGTCTGATAGTCGAATCTGTCCGACGCACATTAAATCGAAGAACAAACCACCACCTATCAACAGATCGATACGTTGGGGCTTGGAGAAATTAGGATCAGCTAGTTTTAGATTATTCGGCATGGGCCAATCCTTTGCGTCTAGGCCGAAGTTAGGCTGCATTTCCGTAATTGAGTTGGTGACAATTGCGGCGAAGGAAGCTCGATAGCTTGCGTCCTGGGATTGTACAACTATATGTACAGACTTGCTCGAAGGTAGAATGGAATCTCCGATTCCAGAGATGTGAACATAAGACGAGCGATGATCCAACTGCAACTGATCAGCAAGTCTAGATGTTACGAAGTTTGCCTGTGATGCAGAATCCAAAATGGCACGACATGGGATAAGTGCTCCATAACGATCTGTTACATGGACGAGGGCAGTAGGTAGCAACACGTTCTGGCTAGGCTGAGATTTCTGGATCGAGGGGGGAGGGCTAGAACACCCGCTTGCTAGAAGCACAGTCGCGGCCTCTTGCTGGATCGATTCCTCGGCCGGTGAAGAGGAAGATGAAGCACCCGTTCCCGATGGAATGTGGAGTAGCGTGTGATGTTTGGCCTGGCAATGCCTGCAAAGTCCTGACCTGCACCTCTGCAATTCATGGCCTTTGTTGAGGCAGTTCAAACACAAGCGGCTCTTCTTTGCTTCCCCAATCGGCCGACTAATTATTTCAATTAAATAAAACTCGGCGCAGAAATAAAATTGCGATATGTTCTTTAATGCGTGACATCCAAATTGCAAGTGTGGCTTGCCTGCCCTTTACATTGCCGCTCCGATCGCTAAGCGCAGCTTCGCTCGGCCGACGTTGGTAGGCAGACGCAAAGCGGAGATAGCGAAGAGCGAGCTGGCAGAGAGCGTTTAGCAGGGCAAGCAAGCGCAAAGCTTTAACAAACAAATGAGTGACATAGACATAAGTAACAAACAAAATAAGCGGCTGAGGGCCAAGAATTAGGTGCTATTTGGTAAGCAGCTAATCGGCTGGGTTCTGCTCCGAACATTCACCCCCCGTTGGAAGGCAAAGGCTTTCAACAGATCCATCCTGAAGGGGCAGAACCGCTATTTTTCCAACGGCCCTCTTGAAGATGCTTGCTTGGGCGCAGCTGGCGGCTACGCTGGGATGCTCGTCGAACGCAGCAATCGGCGCTTCTTTACGAAGGCGGCTTGTCGTGATTACATCTTGATCATCGGGAACCTCTGTAATTGCATAGAATGGCAGGAAATTTGGCAATGTAGAAATTGTTGAAAGTTGAATTTCATTTAGCGTGGATATGTAGGTTTTTAATATATTGAAAAGTTCGCGCTGCAGTTCCTGATTCTCCGATCGCAGTTTTTCCACTTGCACCTGGCACTCGAGCAGCTGCTTCCTGCATTGCTGCTCTAAGTTTTGGTACTCCAGCGTTGTGGCCCGAAAATCGTCATTAGAGATGGAGGAGGAATTTTCAAAAGCGGCTAAAACTGCACGCTTATTCTCCGAGCTATCAATGCTTCCTGACACTATCCAACCAAGTTTTGTCTCCTGCAATGTTGGCAATTGGTCTGATAGTCGAATCTGTCCGACGCACATTAAATCGAAGAACAAACCACCACCTATCAACAGATCGATACGTTGGGGCTTGGAGAAATTAGGATCAGCTAGTTTTAGATTATTCGGCATGGGCCAATCCTTTGCGTCTAGGCCGAAGTTAGGCTGCATTTCCGTAATTGAGTTGGTGACAATTGCGGCGAAGGAAGCTCGATAGCTTGCGTCCTGGGATTGTACAACTATATGTACAGACTTGCTCGAAGGTAGAATGGAATCTCCGATTCCAGAGATGTGAACATAAGACGAGCGATGATCCAACTGCAACTGATCAGCAAGTCTAGACGTTACGAAGTTTGCCTGTGATGCAGAATCCAAAATGGCACGACATGGGATAAGTGCTCCATAACGATCTGTTACATGGACGAGGGCAGTAGGTAGCAACACGTTCTGGCTAGGCTGAGATTTCTGGATCGAGGGCGGAGGGCTAGAACACCCGCTTGCTAGAAGCACAGTCGCGGCCTCTTGCTGGATCGATTCCTCGGCCGGTGAAGAGGAAGATGAAGCACCCGTTCCCGATGGAATGTGGAGTAGCGTGTGATGTTTGGCCTGGCAATGCCTGCAAAGTCCTGACCTGCACCTCTGCAATTCATGGCCTTTGTTGAGGCAGTTCAAACACAAGCGGCTCTTCTTTGCTTCTTTGTATCTTTCAAACGCAGAGAGATTCAGGAATGCCTGACATCTAGATATGTAATGCTCGGAGGAATTGCAATGGTTACATATGGGGTTAGGATGGTCGTTACTGGAGGTGATAAGGGTGGCAGGTTGGTCTTCTCCCACCTGTTGACTAGGACTTGTTGCCATGGCTGATCCCAAATTCTCCAGCATCCGACATCTCGCTTCCAAAAATGAGGCCATGCTTGACCACCGAGGCAATCCTGACGTCGGCAAGTTCTCTTCCCATTTCTCCTTTGTTTTGTGGTCCAGTTTCGTGCCTATGATGTAGATCAGCAACCCATCCGAAATCTCCTGCGGGGTCGCCAAGGTCTGAAGTGCACGCAAGTGCGAATTGATTTTGTCGCTGAGCGCGCGCAAGCCGATAGCTGAGCCCTTCTCCACCCCTTGCAGCCCGAAAATAGCCTTGACGTGTGCCTGAAAATGTAACAGTTTATTATCGAATCGCAACATTAGTAAATTCAACGCCTTGTCGTAATTCTCCTCAGAAAGTTCCAAGGAACGAATCGTATCCAGCGCAGCACCATCTAGACATCCACGCAGATATTGGAATTTTTCGATGATTGGGATACGATGGTCTTTGTGCACCATTGTCGAGAACATCGAGTGGAATTCTGGCCAATCCATGTAGTTCCCACCGAATCGCGGAAGCTGCAACTCGGGCATTCGAGAACGACCTATACTATTATAGGCGAACAACGACGAATTCCCCTCGAGAGTATGCCGAGCTGTTGAATTGGCAACATTTACCGTGCGAGCAGCCATCAACTCCCGCGACAGCCTGGACCTAACCTTGACATAAACATTCGCAAAGTCCAGCCGGGCATCATGGGCTAACTGCAGGAAATCCAACCTTTCAAGGCTCGTTTGAGCGGCATCGAAATCCGCATTCATTCGCTCAATTTGCTCTAAGCGAGCTTGAAGTTCTGCCTCATCTAACTCGGCAAGCTCTTCCTTGGTGAGAAAGCGATCCATGGCCTTTAGTTGGCGCGCGACGGACTCGGCCTTGTGCTTGTAGAAATCAACATCACTCGGCATTGCTGCGTTCGCGACATTGGTAGGCTCAGGTGCTGCCATGTTGAGGTTTTAAAAGAGTCACTCAGCACGACCGAAAAAGACACCCTGTATACGTATAAACGTGCGAACCGAAAGTAAAGGGATTACAGCTAATGCCTTTAGCTGTGCGGCTGTGTGAGCTGTCCGATTCCGCTTTGTACTCAGCTTGTGTGTATTAGTGAGTTCGCTGCACTGCACTGACCGAATTGTCGCGACAGAGAAATTAATAGCCAGCAATGCGTGTATGTAGGTGTATGTAAGTATGTTTTAGCACCGAATTGTGCTTAACCGCCGAAAATTTGTTAAGGCTAACGAATGTCGATCGCGAATGATAATTAATTGACACTGCAACTCAGAGATCACGTCGGGGTCACCAAATTTTATGTGGAGATAATGTTTTTTATCCCCAATCGGCCGACTAATTATTTCAATTAAATAAAACTCGGTGCAGAAATAAAATTGCGATATGTTCTTTAATGCGTGACATCCAAATTGCAAGTGTGGCTTGCCTGCCCTTTACATTGCCGCTCCGATCGCTAAGCGCAGCTTCGCTCGGCCGACGTCGGTAGGCAGACGCAAAGCGGAGATAGCGAAGAGCGAGCTGGCAGAGAGCGTTTAGCAGGGCAAGCACGCGCAAAGCTTTAACAAACAAATGAGTGACATAGACATAAGTAACAAACAAAATAAGCGGCTGAGGGCCAAGAATTAGGTGCTATTTGGTAAGCAGCTAATCGGCTGGGTTCTGCTCCGAACAGGGGGCCTTCCACGAATTTTCAGAATCGTATAGACTGGGCCACAAAAATCAACGCCACATACTGAAAATGGGCGGAGAGCACGGAGCCGGTCTGCGGGTAAGTTGCCCATCATTTGGGTCTGGAGTAGCGGCTTGCATTTAAAGCAACGAATACACGACCTAACTGTCGCCCTGCAGACCGCCTGAGCATTCACTATCCAAATGCGCTGTCTAAGGATACTCACGAGTGCTCGTGGGCCGGCATGAAAATTCGTTTGATGCAGATAGCGAACGTATGTCTGCACAAACTGCGAGCGTTTTGTCAATAAAAAGAGAAACTTGGCATTATATGACATAGGAGCGTTAACTAGTCGCCCCCCAACTCGCAACAACGAAAAAGAGCACATTGTCCCAGCCTCTTCATGGATGAAGGGATTCAAGCGCTGAAGACTGGGGCCTTACTTGGTGCCTTTACGAACTCTTTCAATATCTTCTTGAGACTCATTTTTCTGTGTTATTTCGACTATTTTTAGAAACGCCTCGTCGTATTCTACGGATGACGGAATTTTTCCAAAGTTGAGACTTTTGTCTTTGCATTTTCGGATGAAGCTGAAAACGAAAACGAACACTCTTAGCAGTTTGAGGTGTGACGAGTATCCCTCGATTACATCCACTAAGTAATTTGGCTTGGCCGCGACGGTCAGTCCGACCGATTTCTTCCGACTTTCCATCTGTATCTCTTCTTCGGAAAGCTCGAAGTGTGGATTTCTGGGCCAGCTCTCTTCTTCAAACTTTAAGAACTCTGGTCCACCAAACCAGATCGACTGCACGATTTCCTCTACGTCACAACCTCTCGAAACTATGTCTTCTGGGTTCTGTTTTGTTGGCACATGCCGCCACGTAGCTTCACTTGACCACTCTTGAATCTCCGCTACTCGGTTCGCAACGAATGTTGACAACGACGATGGGTGGAATCTGATCCAATGAAGAGTAACTTCTGAATCTGACCAGAATATCATTTTCTCAATTGGAACCTTGAGCAGTGATTTGATTCGGTGACAAAGGTCTGCTAGAAGGTGAGCGGCACATAACTCAAGCCTTGGGAGCGTTTTCGTCTTGAGTGGCGCTACTTTCGACTTTGCAGTCAACAAGGAGACCTTGAAACCTTCTGCAGTCTTTCTACGGATATAGACGCAGGCTCCATAAGCTCTCATGGATGCGTCGGCAAAGGCATGTACTTGAATCGGTGACATGGGATCAGTATGCACAAATCGAGGTATAGTAATCTTCTCCAACTGACCCAAGGATTCTTTTAATAAGTTCCATGCTGTTTCCAAGTTCATTGGAATTGACTCATCCCAATCTAGCTTGTTGAGCCAAAGCTCCTGCAGAAGGATCTTTCCCTTAATTACTAAAGGACTTAACAAGCCAAGGGGGTCAAACAGCTTTGAAGTCACCGATAAGATGTTCCGTTTTGTCGCTCGGAGACCCATAACTGACGTGTCAATTTGGAACTTAAAGACATCTTCGTGTGGCAGCCACGATATTCCTAACGCCTTAGTTGACTCTGAGTCCGAGATCGTTATCGGTTTAACTGTGCTCTCGGATGCGGTGACCTCAGGTGAGTTCGAAAACCATTTGGTCAATTCAAACCCAGCGGTTTGAAGAACCTGAGCCACATCAGACTTAATTGTCTTTAACTCCTCTACGCAACCAGCACCAGTCAACATGTCATCGACATAGAAGTCGGAGTCGATAACTTCAGCAGCTTTAGGGAATGAGAGTTTTGCAGACTCACTCAACCTCTTCAAACACCGAATTGCCAAAAATGGGGCTGGTCCAGTCCCATATGTTACGGTTTTGAGCTGGTATATTCTCAAGGACTCAGACGGGTCTCTTCTCCACACTATGAGCTGGAATTGTCTATCCGCATCAGCGACCCAGACTTGGAGATACATCTTCTTAACATCGGCTGTCAAGGCGTACCTGTGTAGTCTGAATCGGAGCAATGTCGAATACAGCTCATCCTGTATCGTAGGACCGACCATCAATATGTCGTTCAAGGCCACCTGAGAGGACGTTTTACAAGACGCATCGAAAATGACGCGGAGCTTGGTCGACGTGCTTTGAGGACTCAACACACACTGATGTGGAATGAAATAATGTGGAGTTTTGGGGATTGTGTTGTCTGTGGTAGACATGTGACCCAAGGAGAGGTACTCTTCCATGAACTCCAAGTACATTTTCTGCAACTTGAGGTCACGAGACAATCTTTTTTCAAGCGATAAAAACCGCCGTTTAGCCACTTCAAAGGAGTTGCCTAAGATACTGGGATCTGATTTGAACGGCAGTCTTACTTCAAACCGACCTGAAGGCACGAGCTGAGTAGTCCTTCTATAATGCTTTTCACATAACTTGTGTTCAGGAGATAAAGACTTTTTAGAAGACGGCAATTCTTCCAGTGACCAAAACTTTTGTAATGTATTGTCGATGTGGATCACTGACTCTTCTCGACAACTCAAACAATTCCTAGCTTCTTGGGTGGCAGTCACCTTTGGAGTGTATCTGCCCGACACAATCCAGCCGAGAAGCGTTTTCTGCAGAGTTGGATAGTCAGAACCTTGTCGAATCTCACCAACAGATAGAAGTTCGAAAAATGTTTCTGCACCTATCAACATATCTATCTTCTGTGGCTTGAAGAAATATGGGTCTGCAAGTGGTAAGTTCTTCGGGATTTTCCAGTCACTAACGTTAAGTGTCTGATCAGGGTGATACCCTGAAATGGACCTTAGAATCCAGAAATCAACCGAAAACTCACTACCAGTAATTCGCGACTTCACCACCGTGTGTATCTTTTTCTTGACTTGTGAATTGGATTCACCAATACCAAGCAAGTTGATACACGACTCCTCCCTACGGATCTGTAAGCGCTGTGCTAAGTCCTCAGTTATAAAATTGGTTTGAGACCCCGAGTCAAGCAGAGCTCGGGCCAAAACATGTTCACCATTATTTGTTCGGACGCTTACGATCGACGTAGCCAGAATAACTCTATCCATAGCTGTCGCATGGAGAGCATGCGAAGTGCGATTCTGATTGGGAGGAGGAGAAGAATTCTCTGGGGGTGATGGTAACGCTGGACTTTTATTCGCCACTGTGTACCTATGCAATACAGTATGGTGTGAGCAGCCACACACTCGACACTTCTTAGCTTTGCATCGTACTACAGAGTGGCCTGGCTGCAGACAATTGATGCACAAGGATGCAGTTTTTGCGAATTCGAACCTTTGCATTACTGCCAGCCGACCAAATGGACTGCAATCTGTCAACAAATGGCCTTTCGCATTGTAGTAGCTTCATTGTTGGTTTTTGGCATTCGCGGTGGAACACGCGAATGAGCTCCGATTATGCGGCTTGCTTGGCACAGCTTTCTGCTCCTGCTTTGGTTTGTCCGAATTTTCGGCCGAAAGATGCTGATATCTGCGATTAAGCAACCTTTCACAGTCCGTCCAAAGTGGCAGTTTGTCATAATCGAGCTGTTCTTCCCATTTCTCTTTGGTCACCGGATCGACTCTGCTCAAGACGAGATGAATAATCATCGCATTCGAGATCTTTTTATCATCGCCTATCGACAACAACGAACCATATATGGATGAGGCGGTATCGATAAGGTTCCTTAAGGACGATGCTGATTGCTGGGTCATTTTGGGAAGATTAAATAGGGCATCAATGTGATTTTTAAAGATCAGACAATCATTATCGTAGACCCGTTTTAAGCTAGCCATTGCTTTCTCGTAGTTGGTCTCGGTTACTTGGAAAGCCCTAACTGTTCCCAACGCTTCACCGGAGAGACACGAAAGCAATGGTTGAACTTTTCGATAATTGGAATGCTTTGGTCATTGTGGAGATAATGTTTTTTATCCCCAATCGGCCGACTAATTATTCCAATTAAATAAAACTCGGCGCAGAAATAAAATTGCGATATGTTCTTTAATGCGTGACATCCAAATTGCAAGTGTGGCTTGCCTGCCCTTTACATTGCCGCTCCGATCGCTAAGCGCAGCTTCGCTCGGCCGACGTCGGTAGGCAGACGCAAAGCGGAGATAGCGAAGAGCGAGCTGGCAGAGAGCGTTTAGCAGGGCAAGCACGCGCAAAGCTTTAACAAACAAATGAGTGACATAGACATAAGTAACAAACAAAATAAGCGGCTGAGGGCCAAGAATTAGGTGCTATTTGGTAAGCAGCTAATCGGCTGCGTTCTGCTCCGAACATTCACCCCCCGTTGGAAGGCAAAGACTTTCAACAGATCCATCCTGAAGGGGCAGAACCGCTATTTTTCCAACGGCCCTCTTGAAGATGCTTGCATGGGCGCAGCTGGCGGCTACGCTGGGATGATCGTCGAACGCAGCAATCGGCGCTTCTTTACGAAGGCGGCTTGTCGTGATTACGTCTTGATCATCGGGAACCTCTGTAATTGCATAGAATGGCAGGAAATTTGGCAATGTAGAAATTGTTGAAAGTTGAATTTCATTTAGCGTGGATATGTAGGTTTTTAGTATATCGAAAAGTTCGCGCTGCAGTTCCTGATTCTCCGATCGCAGTTTTTCCACTTGCACCTGGCACTCGAGCAGCTGCTTCCTGCATTGCTGCTCTAAGTTTTGGTACTCCAGCGTTGTGGGCCGAAAATCGTCATTAGAGATGGAGGAGGAATTTTCAAAAGCGGCTAAAACTGCACGCTTATTCTCCGAGCTATCAATGCTTCCTGACACTATCCAACCAAGTTTTGTCTCCTGCAATGTTGGCAATTGGTCTGACAGTCGAATCTGTCCAACGCACATTAATTCGAAGAACAGACCAGCACCTATCAACAGATCGACACGCTGGGGCTTGGCGAAATTAGGATCAGCCAGTTTTAGATTATTTGGCATTGGCCAATCCTTTGCGTCTAGGCCGAAGTTAGGCTGCATTTCCGTAATTGAGTTGGTGACAATTGCGGCGAAGGAAGCTCGATAGCTTGCGTCCTGGGATTGTACAACTATATGTACAGACTTGCTCGAAGGTAGAATGGAATCTCCGATTCCAGAGATGTGAACATAAGACGAGCGATGATCCAACTGCAACTGATCAGCAAGTCTAGATGTTACGAAGTTTGCCTGTGATGCAGAATCCAAAATGGCACGACATGGGATAAGTGCTCCATAACGATCTGTTACATGGACGAGGGCAGTAGGTAGCAACACGTTCTGGCTAGGCTGAGATTTCTGGATCGAAGGGGGAGGGCTAGAACACCCGCTTGCTAGAAGCAGAGTCGCGGCCTCTTGCTGGATCGATTCCTCGGCCGGTGAAGAGGAAGATGAAGCACCCGTTCCCGATGGAATGTGGAGTAGCGTGTGATGTTTGGCCTGGCAATGCCTGCAAAGTCCTGACCTGCACCTCTGCAATTCATGGCCTTTGTTGAGGCAGTTCAAACACAAGCGGCTCTTCTTTGCTTCCCCAATCGGCCGACTAATTATTTCAATTAAATAAAACTCGGCGCAGAAATAAAATTGCGATATGTTCTTTAATGCGTGACATCCAAATTGCAAGTGTGGCTTGCCTGCCCTTTACATTGCCGCTCCGATCGCTAAGCGCAGCTTCGCTCGGCCGACGTCGGTAGGCAGACGCAAAGCGGAGATAGCGAAGAGCGAGCTGGCAGAGAGCGTTTAGCAGGGCAAGCAAGCGCAAAGCTTTAACAAACAAATGAGTGACATAGACATAAGTAACAAACAAAATAAGCGGCTGAGGGCCAAGAATTAGGTGCTATTTGGTAAGCAGCTAATCGGCTGGGTTCTGCTCCGAACATTCACCCCCCGTTGGAAGGCAAAGGCTTTCAACAGATCCATCCTGAAGGGGCAGAACCGCTATTTTTCCAACGGCCCTCTTGAAGATGCTTGCTTGGGCGCAGCTGGCGGCTACGCTGGGATGCTCGTCGAACGCAGCAATCGGCGCTTCTTTACGAAGGCGGCTTGTCGTGATTACATCTTGATCATCGGGAACCTCTGTAATTGCATAGAATGGCAGGAAATTTGGCAATGTAGAAATTGTTGAAAGTTGAATTTCATTTAGCGTGGATATGTAGGTTTTTAATATATTGAAAAGTTCGCGCTGCAGTTCCTGATTCTCCGATCGCAGTTTTTCCACTTGCACCTGGCACTCGAGCAGCTGCTTCCTGCATTGCTGCTCTAAGTTTTGGTACTCCAGCGTTGTGGCCCGAAAATCGTCATTAGAGATGGAGGAGGAATTTTCAAAAGCGGCTAAAACTGCACGCTTATTCTCCGAGCTATCAATGCTTCCTGACACTATCCAACCAAGTTTTGTCTCCTGCAATGTTGGCAATTGGTCTGATAGTCGAATCTGTCCGACGCACATTAAATCGAAGAACAAACCACCACCTATCAACAGATCGATACGTTGGGGCTTGGAGAAATTAGGATCAGCTAGTTTTAGATTATTCGGCATGGGCCAATCCTTTGCGTCTAGGCCGAAGTTAGGCTGCATTTCCGTAATTGAGTTGGTGACAATTGCGGCGAAGGAAGCTCGATAGCTTGCGTCCTGGGATTGTACAACTATATGTACAGACTTGCTCGAAGGTAGAATGGAATCTCCGATTCCAGAGATGTGAACATAAGACGAGCGATGATCCAACTGCAACTGATCAGCAAGTCTAGACGTTACGAAGTTTGCCTGTGATGCAGAATCCAAAATGGCACGACATGGGATAAGTGCTCCATAACGATCTGTTACATGGACGAGGGCAGTAGGTAGCAACACGTTCTGGCTAGGCTGAGATTTCTGGATCGAGGGCGGAGGGCTAGAACACCCGCTTGCTAGAAGCACAGTCGCGGCCTCTTGCTGGATCGATTCCTCGGCCGGTGAAGAGGAAGATGAAGCACCCGTTCCCGATGGAATGTGGAGTAGCGTGTGATGTTTGGCCTGGCAATGCCTGCAAAGTCCTGACCTGCACCTCTGCAATTCATGGCCTTTGTTGAGGCAGTTCAAACACAAGCGGCTCTTCTTTGCTTCTTTGTATCTTTCAAACGCAGAGAGATTCAGGAATGCCTGACATCTAGATATGTAATGCTCGGAGGAATTGCAATGGTTACATATGGGGTTAGGATGGTCGTTACTGGAGGTGATAAGGGTGACAGGTTGGTCTTCTCCCACCTGTTGACTAGGACTTGTTGCCATGGCTGATCCCAAATTCTCTAGCATCCGACATCTCGCTTCCAAAAATGAGGCCATGCTTGACCACCGAGGCAATCCTGACGTCGGCAAGTTCTCTTCCCATTTCTCCTTTGTTTTGTGGTCCAGTTTCGTGCCTATGATGTAGATCAGCAACCCATCCGAAATCTCCTGCGGGGTCGCCAAGGTCTGAAGTGCACGCAAGTGCGAATTGATTTTGTCGCTGAGCGCGCGCAAGCCGATAGCTGAGCCCTTCTCCACCCCTTGCAGCCCGAAAATAGCCTTGACGTGTGCCTGAAAATGTAACAGTTTATTATCGAATCGCAACATTAGTAAATTCAACGCCTTGTCGTAATTCTCCTCAGAAAGTTCCAAGGAACGAATCGTATCCAGCGCAGCACCATCTAGACATCCACGCAGATATTGGAATTTTTCGATGATTGGGATACGATGGTCTTTGTGCACCATTGTCGAGAACATTGAGTGGAATTCTGGCCAATCCATGTAGCTCCCACCGAATCGCGGAAGCTGCAACTCGGGCATTCGAGAACGGCCTATACTACTATAGCCGAACAACGACGAATTCCCCTCGAGAGTATGCCGAGCTGTTGAATTGGCAACATTTACCGTGCGCGCAGCCATCAACTCCCGCGAAAGCCTGGACCTAACCTTGACGTAAACATTCGAAAAGTCCAGCCGGGCATCATGGGCTAACTGCAGGAAATCCAACCTTTCAAGGCTCGTTTGAGCGGCATCGAAATCCGCATTCATTCGCTCAATTTGCTCTAAGCGAGCTTGAAGTTCTGCCTCATCTAACTCGGTAAGCTCTTCCTTGGTGAGAAAGCGATCCATGGCCTTTAGTTGGCGCGCGACGGACTCGGCCTTGTGCTTGTAGAAATCAACATCACTCGGCATTGCTGCGTTCGCGACATTGGTAGGCTCAGGTGCTGCCATGTTGAGGTTTTAAAAGAGTCACTCAGCACGACCGAAAAAAACACCCTGTATACGTATAAACGTGCGAACCGAAAGCAAAGGGATTACAGCTAATGCCTTTAGCTGTGCGGCTGTGCGAGCTGTCCGATTCCGCTTTGTACTCCGCTTGTGTGTATTAGTGAGTTCGCTGCACTGCACTGACCGAATTGTCGCGACAGAGAAATTAATAGCCAGCAATGCGTGTATGTAGGTGTATGTAAGTATGTTTTAGCACCGAATTGTGCTTAACCGCCGAAAATTTGTTAAGGCTAACGAATGTCGATCGCGAATGATAATTAATTGACACTGCAACTCAGAGATCACGTCGGGGTCACCAAATTTTATGTGGAGATAATGTTTTTTATCCCCAATCGGCCGACTAATTATTCCAATTAAATAAAACTCGGCGCAGAAATAAAATTGCGATATGTTCTTTAATGCGTGACATCCAAATTGCAAGTGTGGCTTGCCTGCCCTTTACATTGCCGCTCCGATCGCTAAGCGCAGCTTCGCTCGGCCGACGTCGGTAGGCAGACGCAAAGCGGAGATAGCGAAGAGCGAGCTGGCAGAGAGCGTTTAGCAGGGCAAGCAAGCGCAAAGCTTTAACAAACAAATGAGTGACATAGACATAAGTAACAAACAAAATAAGCGGCTGAGGGCCAAGAATTAGGTGCTATTTGGTAAGCAGCTAATCGGCTGCGTTCTGCTCCGAACAGTCATTATGAACTAGAGTCTCAAATAAACCTATGAAGTTTTTAAAGTCCGAAAAGTTGCCGCTGAACTGCGGCAGAGCTAACTTCGGAAGGCGAGCACGAGTTGGGCCACCATAAGCTGGTACTGCCGGTATTGTCTCATCAGCTGTCTTTAATGCCCAAATGAGAGACATTAATTTTGCCTTTGTGACAATTGAGAGTTCTTCCAACTCGACTCCAAATACATCGTCAATGTCTATATCTTCAATCTTCTCTTGAAGTTCGCGTGCCGTGTCAATGCTACGCATCAGCGTTTCGAGTCTGCACTCGAGGTCCGTCAATACCAGCGGAATATCCCCCGCTTCTAAACGGTCCGCTAATAAACGAATGCCTTTGACACGGCAACTGCGCTTTTTCTTCAGCTCTTCAAGGACGATATTGTTGGCTTTTGAGGTCATATTGATTCTCAATACAAGCAACTGAAGGCGAAAGATCGTTTCTAATAATCGTATTTAATGCCGAGGCACTCAATGAAATAATGGGTAATTGTACCCAAACGAGGTGAAAAACCAATATACCCGACAAATTTAGGGTAGAGCGTCGCTTGGCTGGCGCGTACACGAAAACCACACAAGAATACCAACGAACTGCACTGGTGACAAGCGAAAACGAAAAATTTCACCGCTGCAGTTCTGAAGAATTAATGTTGTGTATGCGTATGCACCGACAACGATCGACGCTAAATTGATTTGCGAGGCACGACTTTGTCTTAATTGATAGTTGGATCCTACTGACACCAAACGAATATACCCGACGAAAACAGGGTAGCGCGTCACTTGGTGTTTGGATCAAGCGCGCCAAACAAAAGAACAACGATAAGCAACGGTGAAGAGCGAAAGCGAGACGAAAAAATTCACCGCTGCAGCTGCGTATTGGTATGCGTGCTTGGCCAACGACCCAACTATACATATATTTGACACAACGAAAACGAGAAAGGGGAAAGGGGCGACAGCGATTGCAGTTAAAATGAGTTATGTATATGTGTAGTTATTGCGTCCAAGAGGGTTAGATGTACATATGTATGTATATATGTATTAATATATATGCTCAACTCTAACTACAGCATGCAATCTAGCTCTATTATGTCATACGTATGTGCCAAGAATTGAAAGCGAGGTGCAATTGTTTCAGCACAAGACAATAATTGCGAGTTTTTTACTCTTTTCGTCTTCACTCGAGCTTTCAATTTTTTGCACAAATACCTCTTGGGAAGATAGGAAATTCCAGGTGCTGTACTCTCCTCTTGTATATATGTAGCTGCAGACAGGGTATTGCACGACCGACGCGGTGATTTTTAGTTTGGTTTGTTTGATTATTTGCACACACGTCGCGGTCAATTTGGCAATTGGCTGCCGCACATATCCATGTACATGTATGTATGTATGTACAATAGATTTTGGCTATTTATCTTTTCTTCACTGTGTCACTGTCACTTTTTGCCTTTCCACTTGAATTAATATATACGTTTAAATTGCGAGTCCACCCGGGGGCGCCATGAAATTTTAGAATAGTTTTTCTAAAGAACAATACCGAAATTTTGGGTGACTGCAATTCTTTTATTTTAATACGACGAAAGAAAAGGGGTGCGTGCGTTCGATTTCAGGGATTTTTCTCGACTTCTTCCATATATTAAAACAATTTCTTCTATGCCTACCTTACCTACGGTGGCAAAGCGGGGCGAATTCGCCAAGAGCGAGAGAACGAGCTTTTATTGCGCTCCCGCTTTGCCCTAGCCTAACTTACACTAGACTTCATGAAATACTATCCTAATAACAATTATTATTATTCAAATGGCGCTACGGTTTTCATCCCAATCCAAATTTTCTCTCCAAAGCTGCTGAAGAAAGATTTTGCACCTGACAATGACTGGATTTATCAATCCAAGAGGGTCGTAGAACCGCGCAATCGTAGATAAAACCGACCGCTTTGATGGCTTTGAAGTTGTGTCCAGTGCGGACAAGGCAAAAAGCAGCTGATCCGAAGCAGTTTCCCACGCTAAGCCGAGAGTTTTGGCTATGTCGCTTCCATCATTAAACTTTATGAACTTCTCTATGTCATCTTCAGGGGTTCCCTCAAGTACTTCCTGGTGACTGGAGCACCATTTCCTAAGTCTAAAGTTACCACGGGACAGTAAAGCTGATGTTTGGTGCTTCTTGTCCATGACCTGTGCGACCGAATTACCGCCCGAAATAAGGTCATCCACGTAAAACTCAGCCCTCGTCCCGTATGTGACGGTGTCTAATGTGTAGACTTGAACCTCGGACTCGATGGAATCTCGCCATAGGATGCACTGATACAAATTGTCGGGTGTAGACACTCGTACGCAGCGGTACATTTTACATATGTCCCCAGTGAGAGCGACTGGATATGTTCGAAAGCGAATCAATATGTTAAACAATGCAGGCTGAAATATTTGCAGAGGCTACGGGAATCAGGGTTGACTTGATGCATATGATGCAAATCAATGTACTCCCTCATAAAGGCGGAATACCGCTCCTTGAGTGTAGGATTACGCTCCAGTTTTCGCTCCAGACTGATGAACCGTCGGTAAGCCTGAGTATAAGATTCTCCCAAACGATCAGAATTGTTATTTAGCGGTAGACGAACTGCATACTCCCCGGATGGCAACCGTGAAAGGTGGCTTACGAAATGTGCTTCACAATCGTCTTCTTCTTTGGTATTCAACCCAGCCTCCACACAATCCTCGACTTCCCAAAACATACGAAGAGTTTTATCCAACCTTGCTTCCATCTCAGCTATCGAATCTGGACAATTGTGCGTGGCCAAAAGCGCCGAGCTTGATACCTTCTGTCCACCACCAGATACGATCCACCCAAGCCGGGTCTTCTGCAGAAGAGGCAGTCCATTGGTGAGTTTGATTTGCCCTACGCAGAGGAGATCATAAAAAACGCTCGCACCAATGAGAAGATCAACCCGTTGAGGATTGAAAAATGCAGGATCAGCGAGCTGAATGTTAGATGGAATACGCCAATCGGATACATTTACTGCCATACTTGGTTGAGAATCGGTAATCGTGGGGGCGATGAGAGCAGTAAGTGTAGTTGTGTAAGCAGAGGTGCGAGAATGCATACAAATGCTTATGGTGGATCCCTCAGTAGAAACGCTGGTATCGCCCAGCCCAGACACAAGTTGCAGACGTGCTTTGAGGCCTCAACACACACTGATGTGGAATGAAATAATGTGGAGTTTTGGGGATTGTGTTGTCTGTGGTAGACATGTGACCCAAGGAGAGGTACTCTTCCATGAACTCCAAGTACATTTTCTGCAACTCGAGGTCACGAGAAAATCTTTTTTCAAGCGATAAAAACCGCCGTTTAGCCACTTCAAAGGAGTTGCCTAAGATACTGGGATCTGATTTGAACGGCAGTCTTACTTCAAACCGACCTGAAGGCACGAGCTGAGTAGTCCTTCTATAATGCTTTTCACATAATGTTTGAGATGCCAAGCTTTTTTGGCACCTATGTATTTCACAATAAAAAGAGATTTGGGTTAAACTTTATAATATATAATATATTTAATCTTGGTGGCTTAGCGGAAGCCGATTGCTTGCTATTGCCAGATGTACTTTATGCGAGATCGATATGCAACCAATGCGCAGAGGGGTTAGCATAGAACTAAACTATAGACGACGGCGTTAGATCAAAGTGACTGCCGAAGTGGCGGCAGCAGATCAAAGTAGTTGCCGAAGTGGCGGCGGCAGAGAGCCCCTTTAGCGAGAGAGCGCAGCAGCTCTGCAGAAAGTCAACGTTTTACAACATATGTAGGCGGCTCTCTATGCTCATACAATAATAATGCTAAAGTTACGGTTATTCCTCAGCGGCTGGCCCGAACATACTCCCCCCGTTGGGAGCTAGTCTCTCAACAGATTCCTTAAGGGGCAGCAAACATAGCCGAGTGACGGCCCTCCTGATGTTTCCTGAGGATGTCTTCAGGTCAGCGACGCGACACACTCCGTCCTTGCCGAAAACGACATCGACCACTCTAGCCAGTGGCCAACGCATTGGAGGAAGATTTTCGTCCTTCACCAGAACGAGGTCGTTCTTGCAGATGTTTTGCGCGGGGGTACGCCACTTCGCGCGCTCTTGCAAAAGAGTGAGATACTCTTCGCGCCAACGGCTCCAAAATATTTGCTGTAGTTGGGTGACCCGCTGCCAGCCATCCAGACGATTGTAGTTCAGCTTCGTTAGGTCAGGCTCGAGGATTTGCTCATGGGGGCCGCCTAAAAGCAGATGAGCAGGAGTCAAAACGTCTAAATCATCAGGATTTTCTGAAAGCGAGAGCAAAGGGCGAGAGTTAACAATTGCAGTGATCTGACAGATCAGAGTGCGCAGCTCGTCGAAGCTAAGCACAGATGGTCCAACTGAGCGGTACAGGTGATATTTTGCGGTCTTCACGGCCGCTTCCCACAACCCGCCAAAATGCGGAGAGCGAGGTGGGATGAAACGCCAGTCGATCGAGTCAGCCAAGCAGGATTCGTGGACCTCCTTCATATGCGGTTCGCTCAGACAGAGCTTCTTTAGCTCCAGAAGCTCGTTCTTGGCGCCAACGAAGTTTGTCGCATTGTCCGACCAAATTTGACTTGGCCTTCCTCGAGTGGAAGTAAAACGCTTTAGTGCGCCTAGAAACGATGCAGTGGTCAAATCCTTTACGAGCTCCATGTGTATAGCCTTAGAAGTGAAGCAGATGAATACGCTAATGTAGCACTTGATCGGAGGCCTTGTGCGGATTTCTGATCGGTAGAAAAAAGGTCCACAGTAATCTACTCCAGTGACTTCAAAAGCTCGAGATCCTTCCAAACGTTCCTTAGGTAGGTCTCCCATGATGTGTTCGACCATGCGCGGCTTAGTCCTGAAGCATCTCACACATCTGCTGACGACTCTTGACACTGCCTTAACACCTCCAATGGGCCAATATTCCAGCCGAATTTTGGATAGCAAGGCGCGAGGTCCGGCATGGAGGTTTCTTTCATGATAATATCTTATCAGCGCAAAGGTAATGGAATGTCCCTTTGGCAAAATGAGCGGGTGCTGAGCGTCAAATCCTAGCGATGAGTTGCCAAGACGACCTCCAACTCTAAGTAGTCCAGAATGATCGATGAACGGGTTGAGCGAACTAATAGAACTGGATTTCATGACATGACCATTGCGCCGAATCTCCTTTATGTCCATCCACAAACTTGCCAGCTGAATGTGTCGAATTAGAAGATGCGTTCCTTGCCGAATATCAGAAACGGTGAGTCCTGGATGCCTAAGACGATGTATAAATTTATGCATGTAGGCGAATGTGCGCTGCATGCGAAAGAATGAATTCGCAAATTTGCATCCGGACGTGAGATCGGCATGTGGAGACGTGATTAGCAATCCTCTCTTGCGAAGCTCCAAAGTTGCTATGTTGTTAGATGGAGATACAGGCCACTTATCCTTGGAGCCTAGCAAAAAGGATGGGCCGTGAAACCATAGCTCTGACTGGATAAGATGGTTGGGAAACGAGCCTCTCGAGAGAATATCAGCAGGATTTAAAGATGTGGGAACATAGCGCCATTCCATGTCTGCCGTCAACTCCTGAATTGATGCCACTCGATTTGCCACGAAAACTTGAAATTTAGCTGGCTCGTCCCTAATCCAAGATAATGCTGTTGACGAATCCGACCAGCAATAGAACCGACCTGTAAAGATTCCCATGTCCTTTACATTCTGCATGATTTTCGCAAGCAAATGGGCTCCACTTAATTCCAGCTTAGGAATCGATATAGTCTTTAGCGGCGCCACTCGCGACTTTGAGCACAAAACGTGGCTCGAAGACTGGGCTTCCCTGGACACGACATACACGCAAGCGCCATATGCTTCTAAGCTGGCATCACAGAATCCGTGAACTTCTGTAGCCACACTAGAACGAAGAACCAAGCGAGGAAATGAGATCCGAGAAATGCTTGCCAAACTATTTCTCAAGTCCATCCAAGTTGAATGCAATGCTGAGGGTAGGCTTTCATCCCAATCCAAATTTTCTCTCCAAAGCTGCTGAAGGAAGATTTTGCACCTGACAATGACTGGATTTATCAATCCAAGAGGGTCGTAGAACCGCGCAATCGTAGATAAAACCGACCGCTTTGATGGCTTTGAGGTTGTGTAGAGTGCGGACAAGGCAAAAAGCAGCTGATCCGAAGCAGGGTCCCACGCTAAGCCGAGAGTTTTGGCTATGTCGCTTCCATCATTAAACTTTAGGAACTTCTCTATGTCATCTTCAGGGGTTCCCTCAAGTACTTCCTGGTGACTGGAGCACCATTTCCTAAGTCTAAAGTTACCACGGGACAGTAAAGCTGATGTTTGGTGCATCTTTTCCATGACCTGTGCGACCGAATTACCGCCCGAAATAAGGTCATCCACGTAAAACTCCTGCCGCAGAGCAGCTGAGCCAAGAGGGTAGGATTCACCCTCGTCGATGGCCAGCTGGTGCATTGCGCGGACCGCTAGAAATGATGCAGCCCTCGTCCCGTATGTGACGGTGTCTAATGTGTAGACTTGAACCTCGGACTCGATGGAATCTCGCCATAGGATGCATTGATACAAATTGTCGGGTGGAGACACTCGTACGCAGCGGTACATTTTACAAATGTCCCCAGTGAGAGCGACTGGATATGTTCGAAAGCGAATCAATATGTTGAACAATGCAGGCTGAATAACAGGGCCTGTCATCATCACATCATTTAGAGAATATCCAGTTGATGTAGCTGCGGAACCATCGAAAACGACACGGAGTTTTGTCGTCGTACTGTCCTCCTTTAGGACACAGTGATGAGGCAAGAAATATTTGCAGAGGCTACGGGAATCAGGGTTGACTTGGTGCATATGATGCAAATCAATATACTCCCTCATAAAGGCGGAATACCGCTCCTTGAGTGTAGGATTACGCTCCAGTTTTCGCTCCAGACTGATGAACCGTCGGTAAGCCTGAGTATAAGATTCTCCCAAACGATCAGAATTGTTATTTAGCTGTAGACGAACTGCATACTCCCCGGATGGCAACCGTGAAAGGTGGCTTACGAAATGTGCTTCACAATCGTCTTCTTCTTTGGTATTCAACCCAGCCTCCACACAATCCTCGACTTCCCAAAACATACGAAGAGTTTTATCCAACCTTGCTTCCATCTCAGCTATCGAATCTGGACAATTGTGCGTGGCCAAAAGCGCCGAGCTTGATACCTTCTGTCCACCACCAGATACGATCCACCCAAGCCGGGTCTTCTGCAGAAGAGGCAGTCCATTGGTGAGTTTGATTTGCCCTACGCAGAGGAGATCATAAAAAACGCTCGCACCAATGAGAAGATCAACCCGTTGAGGATTGAAAAATGCAGGATCAGCGAGCTGAATGTTAGATGGAATACGCCAATCGGATACATTTACTGCCATACTTGGTTGAGAATCGGTAATCGTGGGGGCGATGAGAGCAGTAAGTGTAGTTGTGTAAGCAGAGGTGCGAGAATGCATACAAATGCTTATGGTGGATCCCTCAGTAGAAACGCTGGTATCGCCCAGCCCAGACACAAGTGCAGACGATTGAGTTCTCCTAAGCTGAAGCTGCTGGGCGAACCTGGATGTGACGAGATGCAGCTGCGATCCTGAATCTAAGATGGCACGACAAGGAACTAAAACGCCAGACCGATTCTTCACGAGAACCACGGCTGTAGCCAGAAGCACGACATCAGAGTGAAGACCTTGGGCAGCAAGAGAGGTAGACGAAGGTAGAGACGAGCTGCTAGCAGAATGTTGAGCAACGGAAAGAGTGTCCGGTTGAACGGCCAGATCGGGAGGAGTAATACCTGGGCAGCCTTGTGTTGTGGGCTGCATACTAACGAAGTGCAACAAACTATGATGCCTACCGCCGCATACTCGACATTTTCCACTATTGCATGCGCGGGTCCGGTGCCCCGGTTTTAGGCAATTGAAGCATAGGGAAAGCTTCTTCACTTCTTTGTGGCGCAGCAACGGTGAGAGATTTTCGAATATCTTGCACGAGTATATTCCATGGCCCGCTGAGTGGCAAAAGACGCATACAGACGGGTCGGCGGAAGAGTTGGAAGCTACAAACGTTTTCTTAACCTGCGTATAGGAATGGTTCTTTCCCACCTGATCGCTACTAGCGAGTGTCGCTGTAGCATATTCCAACCGCTCCATTTTCTGGCAGCGTTGCTGCAAGAATTCGAAGAATTCCTCTGCGGTAGGTATAGCATCCGACGATGTGTGCTCCTCCCATTTGGTTTGCGTCTTCGAATCCAACTTCTGCAGCAGCATGTTGATAACCATGAATCCCGAAATCTCCTCAGCAGTTCCCAATGTCTGCAACGCTCGCATGTGTAAATTGACTGCATCCGAAAACTCCCGAAGCCTTTTAGCAGAAGGCGAGTCTACCCTCTTTAGCCCAAGAATCTTCTTGATGTGTGCCTGGAAAACAAGTCTTTTGTTATTAAAGCGTTTATTAAGTATATCCAGAGCCGCACGATAATTGGCACTGGAGAGCTCCAACGATCGAACCGAATCCGAAGCCGCATCAGCGAGGCAAGAGCGAAGGTGCTGGAATTTCTCGATGTCACTGAGATCCGCATCCGCTTCAATCACCGATTTGAACATTGCCATAAAATCCGAGAACTCGACGTATCCACCAGAAAACTTAGGCACCTTCAGCTCAGGAAGTCGCTGCTTGTGAGCCATGATGATGGTACTATGTCCGGAATGGCTTGGCAGAGTCGTAGAATTGGCAGCGGCGTGTGACTGGCCTACTTCAACAGCAGCCAGCAACTCAGCTTTCAACGATATGAAAAGAGTATCGAAGATTTCGCGCAGCTCACTCCCAATCTCGTTTTGATCGAGAGCCTCCAACTCATTATGGGCCTTATTAAATTCCGCTCGAATTTCTGCCAACATATCAAGGCGCACCTCGACTTCCGCGGCGGTCAGCTTGTCGATTTTATTCCCCGCGAAGGATTCGCCAAGCCTGTGCAATCGATCATATAATGACTGACTTTTACGTTTATACAGACTCAGTCTGGAATCAGCCACCACAATATTTCCGCCCGCGCCTGTATTTGGATCGTTGTCCATGTTAACCGTTGTGCAATCGACACAACAACGGAAAATGAAATACCGCTTAAGCGACGATGTATAGACGCGAGAGCGAGAATGCAAGACACGAAAAGTCAAGAACCGCGGCTGCAGCTGCGCAGAGAATGAGAGATTCGACGCTTAAAGTACCGGAATTTGTCTATAAATATTCCAGCCGCACTCTCACTGAATTTGCACTTTAAACTGTTTTTAATGTGCACACAAATGTATTTGTTGGTAGTTAAACTACCCAACAACACAATATTGTATAATTAATAAGTGTTTTAACGGAACGCGATTAAGCAATGGTTTTATATCACGTCGGGGGGTCACCAATGTTTGAGATGCCAAGCTTTTTTGGCACCTATGTATTTCACAATAAAAAGAGATTTGGGTTAAACTTTATAATATATAATATATTTAATCTTGGTGGCTTAGCGGAAGCCGATTGCTTGCTATTGCCAGATAAACTTTATGCGAGATCGATATGCAACCAATGCGCAGAGGGGTTAGCATAGAACTAAACTATAGACGACGGCGTTAGATCAAAGTGACTGCCGAAGTGGCGGCAGCAGATCAAAGTAGTTGCCGAAGTGGCGGCGGCAGAGAGCCCCTTTAGCGAGAGAGCGCAGCAGCTCTGCAGAAAGTCAACGTTTTACAACATATGTAGGCGGCTCTCTATGCTCATACAATAATAATGCTAAAGTTACGGTTATTCCTCAGCGGCTGGCCCGAACACATAACTTGTGTTCAGGAGATAAAGACTTTTTAGAAGACGGCAATTCTTCCAGTGACCAAAACTTTTGTAATGTATTGTCGATGTGGATCACTGACTCTTCTCGACAACTCAAACAATTCCTAGTTTCTTGGGTGGCAGTCACCTTTGGAGTGTATCTGCCCGACACAATCCAGCCGAGAAGCGTTTTCTGCAGAGTTGGATAGTCAGGACCTTGTCGAATCTCACCAACAGATAGAAGTTCGAAAAATGTTTCTGCACCTATCGACATATCTATCTTCTGTGGCTTAAAGAAATATGGGTCTGCAAGTGGTAAGTTCTTCGGGATTTTCCAGTCACTCACGTTAAGTGTCTGATCAGGGTGATACCCTGAAATGGACCTTAGAATCCAGAAATCAACCGAAAACTCACTACCAGTAATTCGCGACTTCACCACCGTGTGTATCTTTTTCTTGACTTGTGAATTGGATTCACCAATACCAAGCAAGTTGATACACGACTCCTCCCTACGGATCTGTAAGCGCTGTGCTAAGTCCTCAGTTATAAAATTGGTTTGAGACCCCGAGTCAAGCAGAGCTCGGGCCAAAACATGTTCACCATTATTTGTTCGGACGCTTACGATCGACGTAGCCAGAATAACTCTATCCATAGCTGTCGCATGGAGAGCATGCGAAGTGCGATTCTGATTGGGAGGAGGAGAAGAATTCTCTGGGGGTGATGGTAACGCTGGACTTTTATTCGCCACTGTGTACCTATGCAATACAGTATGGTGTGAGCAGCCACACACTCGACACTTCTTAGCTTTGCATCGTACTACAGAGTGGCCTGGCTGCAGACAATTGATGCACAAGGATGCAGTTTTTGCGAATTCGAACCTTTGCATTACTGCCAGCCGACCAAATGGACTGCAATCTGTCAACAAATGGCCTTTCGCATTGTACTAGCTTCATTGTTGGTTTTTGGCATTCGCGGTGGAACACGCGAATGAGCTCCGATTATGCGGCTTGCTTGGCACAGCTTTCTGCTCCTGCTTTGGTTTGTCCGAATTTTCGGCCGAAAGATGCTGATATCTGCGATTAAGCAACCTTTCACAGTCCGTCCAAAGTGGCAGTTTGTCATAATCGAGCTGTTCTTCCCATTTCTCTTTGGTCACCGGATCGACTCTGCTCAAGACGAGATGAATAATCATCGCATTCGAGATCTTTTTATCATCGCCTATCGACAACAACGAACCATATATGGATGAGGCGGTATCGATAAGGTTCCTTAAGGACGATGCTGATTGCTGGGTCATTTTGGGAAGATTAAATAGGGCATCAATGTGATTTTTAAAGATCAGACAATCATTATCGTAGACCCGTTTTAAGCTAGCCATTGCTTTCTCGTAGTTGGTCTCGGTTACTTGGAAAGCCCTAACTGTTCCCAACGCTTCACCGGAGAGACACGAAAGCAAATGGTTGAACCTTTCGATAATTGGAATACTTTGGTCATTATGAACTAGAGTCTCAAATAAACCTATGAAGTTTTTAAAGTCCGAAAAGTTGCCGCTGAACTGCGGCAGAGCTAACTTCGGAAGGCGAGCACGAGTTGGGCCACCATAAGCTGGTACTGCCGGTATTGTCTCATCAGCTGTCTTTAATGCCCAAATGAGAGACATTAATTTTGCCTTTGTGACAATTGAGAGTTCTTCCAACTCGACTCCAAATACATCGTCAATGTCTATATCTTCAATCTTCTCTTGAAGTTCGCGTGCCGTGTCAATGCTACGCATCAGCGTTTCGAGTCTGCACTCGAGGTCCGTCAATACCAGCGGAATATCCCCCGCTTCTAAACGGTCCGCTAATAAACGAATGCCTTTGACACGGCAACTGCGCTTTTTCTTCAGCTCTTCAAGGACGATATTGTTGGCTTTTGAGGTCATATTGATTCTCAATACAAGCAACTGAAGGCGAAAGATCGTTTCTAATAATCGTATTTAATGCCGAGGCACTCAATGAAATAATGGGTAATTGTACCCAAACGAGGTGAAAAACCAATATACCCGACAAATTTAGGGTAGAGCGTCGCTTGGCTGGCGCGTACACGAAAACCACACAAGAATACCAACGAACTGCACTGGTGACAAGCGAAAACGAAAAATTTCACCGCTGCAGTTCTGAAGAATTAATGTTGTGTATGCGTATGCACCGACAACGATCGACGCTAAATTGATTTGCGAGGCACGACTTTGTCTTAATTGATAGTTGGATCCTACTGACACCAAACGAATATACCCGACGAAAACAGGGTAGCGCGTCACTTGGTGTTTGGATCAAGCGCGCCAAACAAAAGAACAACGATAAGCAACGGTGAAGAGCGAAAGCGAGACGAAAAAATTCACCGCTGCAGCTGCGTATTGGTATGCGTGCTTGGCCAACGACCCAACTAAACATATATTTGACACAACGAAAACGAGAAAGGGGAAAGGGGCGACAGCGATTGCAGCTAAAATGAGTTATGTATATGTGTAGTTATTGCGTCCAAGAGGGTTAGATGTACATATGTATGTATATATGTATTAATATATATGCTCAACTCTAACTACAGCATGCAATCTAGCTCTACTATGTCATACGTATGTGCCAAGAATTGAAAGCGAGGTGCAATTGTTTCAGCACAAGACAATAATTGCGAGTTTTTTACTCTTTTCGTCTTCACTCGAGCTTTCAATTTTTTGCACAAATACCTTGTTGAGACAACGAGCTTTTTCGCTGACTATGATTGTTCAATAATTTCACAAATTATTAATTTCCGAAAACGTTATAAATTTTATTATAGGTATTTTGTGTGTTGAGGGTGGCCGAAGATGCCAGAGCCTTTTACAATAGTATTAGAGTGACACACTTGGATGAGACAAGCGAGCCGATCTCGAGCCAAAGTAATAGATTGGGGACAAAAAGGGTCTGTTCTCCAACTATATCAAGCGGTAACTGCTAGAGCAGGCGCAGCTGCTGACGGCTTAGCGACGGCATAGGAAAGAAAAGATAACAAGAGCGAGCATAGATAAGAATAGATGATTAAATGAGAGCATGTTGCTGAGCGAGCATAGATAAAGCTACGCTTACGTTACGTTAGTTTAGTATAATGACCAAAATAGAAAAGAAAGTGAATTGATAGGCAATAAAACAATGGTATAAAATTTACACTCGGGCTTCGCCCGAACATACTCCCCCCGTGGAAGGATCCATGCCTTTCACCTCATCTCGTAGAGGCAATAGACATAGTTTTGCAAGTGCTCTTCGGCTAACACCTGTAGCCATCCTGATCAAGGCGACTCGAGATACGCCATCAGCTCCTGGGATGAGCTCGAGGATTCTCGCTAGAGGCCACTTCAGAGGAGGGAAGTTCTCGTCCTTAACAAGAACGACATCATTGACGTGAAGCTCAGGATTCCGGGTGCGCCACTTCGTTCTTTCTTGAAGACTGGTTAAATACGATTGGCGCCAGCGAGACCAAAAGATTTGCTGAAGCTGTGTGACCTTCTGCCAACGGTCCAAGCGATCGACGTTTAAATGAACCAAGTCAGGCTCCAAGAAGGTTGTGATAGGGGCGCCAACTAGAAAATGGCTGGGCGTGAGTACATCGAGATCTGCAGGGTTCTCTGAAAGAGGAAACAATGGCCTTGAATTAATGATTGCACAGATATTGCACGCGAGAGGGCGCAGCTCATCAAATCCAAGAAGCGAGGATCCGAGGGCACGTCGAAGATGATGCTTAGCAAGCTTGACTGACGCCTCCCACAATCCTCCAAAATGTGGCGATCTAGGAGGAATGAAACGCCAATCGATGCAATCGTTGAGACAAGCTTGATGCACGGCTTCTTGATGACTGTCGCTTAGGAATAGCGACTTAAGTTCCGCCAGTTCGTTCCGCGCTCCAACAAAATTTGTGGCATTATCTGACCAAATACGAATCGGTCTTCCACGGGTGCAAATGAAACGGCGAAGAGCAGAGAGGAACGCAGATGTTGTAAGATCCTTCACAAGCTCGATGTGAACCGCCTTGGTGGAGAAGCATATAAAAATGCTCATGTAGCACTTTAGTGGGGACCGGTTTCGAACTTCTGATTTATACTGGAACGGACCGCAATAGTCCACGCCGGTAACTAAAAATGCACGAGATTCGCTGACTCTGTCCACCGGAAGATCTGCCATTATTTGCTCGAGAGTTCGAGGCTTCACTCTAAAGCATCTGACACACTTTTGGATTACGTGTGCTACGGTCTTTCGGCCACCGATTGGCCAGTACGTTTGACGAATGATGGCTAATAGCGACTGGGGTCCAGCGTGAAGGTGCTTTTCGTGTAAGTGCCGTATCAGAGCAGAAGTGATGGAATGATTCTTGGGCAGTATTATGGGATGCCGTGCTTCAAAGTCCAAGGTAGAGTTTTTAAGACGCCCTCCAACTCGAAGCAAACCGCCATCATCTAAAAATGGCGAAAGAGAGGCGATCGAGCTTGAAGCCTTGATGTCCTTTCGCGTTTCCAGGGCTCTTATTTCAGTGGATAGACGAGATTGTTGAGTAAGACGAATAAGCAGTTCGGTTCCCAAACGCAAGTCCTCTACAGTTATTCCAGACTTTCGTCGATGAATGAATTTGCATACATACGCAAAAATTCGTTGCATTTTGGGGAAGGAATTTACAAACTTTGATTCTTCCACCAAATATCTTGACGCGCAGTTTGTAATTAGTATGGTTTTTCGTGCCTCCAAAACCGGCTCTGGAAGAGCAGGTGTACTTGGCCATTGATCCTTACTGGCTGTCAAGTATGTAGGTCCATACTTCCAAAGATGAGAATTGATGAGCTCAGCTGGTAATGATCCTCGAGAAAGCAGCCAAGACATTCCAGATGTGAGTTCCTGAATAACAGAAAGTCTATTAGCGACAAATACATTGAAGTTGGATGGTTGATTCTTGATCCAAGCCAAAACGACTGTGGAGTCACACCAGCAATAATAAGAGCACTTGAAGTTCATCAAAGACACTTCATGCATAAGCTGAGCGAGTAGCGCTGCACCACATAATTCCAACTTGGGTATTGTGATAGTCTTCAGTGGCGCTACACGAGATCTGGAAGATAGAAGATTTGCCTTGACTCCATTGTCGCCTTGCGAAACAGCGTAGATGCAAGCTCCATAAGCACTCATGCTGGCATCACAAAATCCATGCATTTCAAGGTTGCTGCTTCGAAGGAAAGATAGGCGCGGGAAAGAAATTTGTTGCATAGAGTCAAACTGCTGAATAAAGTTGATCCAAGTTGTGCGTAAGGAGACTGGCGACTTTCATCCCAATGAAGCTTTTCTTTCCACAGCTGCTGTAGAAATATTTTTGCTTTAGTAATAACTGGCCCTATAAGTCCGAGTGGATCATAAAATCGTGCAATAGTTGACAATACAACTCGCTTAGTTGGTTTCGAAGGGACTTGATTGGGACAGAATGAAAATAATAGCTCATCCGAAGTGGGATTCCATGCTAAACCTAGCGTCTTGGTTACATCGCTGCCATCAGTAAATTTAACAAATGTTTCCCTATCTTCATGGGGTGTTTGATCGAGTACATATGTATCGTTGGAACACCATTTTCTGATCTTGAAATTTCCTTTGGCTAATAGTCCTGACACCTGGCGAATTATTTCCAGCACCTCATTTGTAGTATCTCCCCCCGTTAGCAAATCATCCACGTAAAAGTCCCGCAGCACAACTTCAGAGCCAATTGGATATGACGAACTCTCGTCTGCCGCTAGTTGGTGCATAGAACGGACGGCCAGAAATGCTGCTGGTTTCGTTCCATAGGTCACGGTATCCAGCTTGAATGTCCTTAGCTCCTCGAGGGGTGAGTCACGCCACAGTATGCACTGCAGAAAACTATCTTGGGGCGAGACACGGACGCATCTATACATTTTACAAATGTCACCAGTCAATGCTATACGAAAGGTACGAAATCGAAGAAGAGTCGTAACTAACTTTGGCTGAATTGTTGGGCCTGACATCAATATATCGTTGAGGGAATATCCTGTAGATGTACAAGCGGATCCGTCGAAAACTACTCGGAGTTTTGTGGTGGTTTTGTCTTCTCTTAAGACGCAGTGATGAGGAAGAAAAAATTTGCATTGTTTAAGTGCGTCACTTTTGACAGGGGACATGTGATTCAAATCGACGTATTCCTTTATAAATGCGGCGTATTGGGCCTTGAGAAGCGGTTTGCGAACCAACTTGCGCTCTAGATTGAGAAATCTGCGATAGGCTTGTTGATAAGAATCTCCAAGAAGACTGTCACTCAGCTTTAAAGGCAATTGAACGCAATATTCGCCACTTGGAAGCCGACCGCAATGTTTTTTGAAATGTTCCTCGCAAGCAATTTCCTCCTTTGTTGCTTCTGTAGCGGGACCGTGGCAGTTTTCCACTTCCCAGAACCTTCGCACTAGCTCATCCAAACCAACGGTAGGCGTTTGACTCAATTCCGTCGAACTAGAGGCAGCTAGGAGCACTGAGCTGCGGGAGTACTGACCTCCACCTGTGACAACCCAGCCGAGACGGGTTTTTTGTATTATAGGAAGTCCCCTCTCCAATTTGATCTGTCCAACGCATAAAATGTCGTAAAATAAGCTGGCTCCAATAAGTACATCGATGCGCTGAGATTTGTTAAAGTGTGGGTCAGCAAGGCTGATATTGGATGGCATTTTCCATTTGGATACATCAAATGAAGAAGCAGGCTGGTTTCCTGTAATACGTGGAGCAACGAGAGCTGTGAGACTCGTGAAGTAATCGGAAGTCCTGGATTGAATGACCAAATTAACTGAACCTTCCGTGTGAAATGCAGAATCAGCGCCGATACCCGATACTGATACCGACCCTTTGGCTCGTTTCAGCTGAAGCCTCTGAGCAAAGCGAGAGGTTATTAAATTAATCTGAGAGCCTGAATCCAGAAGAGCCCGGCAAGGAAGAAGATCACCAACTCGACTCTTTATCATAATGACTGTCGTGGCTAGAAGCACTACGTCTGAGCTAAGATTCTGAGCAGGAGGCGAGCATGGTGATGAAGCGGCAACAAGAGAACTTGAAAGATTGGGGCCTGGGCATAAGTCTGTCTGAATAGGAGACGTAGTAGCGTTTGCAGTCCCGATGTCCCTTCTTCAAACAGTTGAAGCAAACTCTAAGCTTCCTTGCCTCTCTAAGACGCAAAGATGGCGAAAGGTTTCCAAAGCGAGTGCAGCTGTAAATGTTATGCCCTTTATTATCACAGAACACGCATTCCAATACGATTGTATTTGTAGCAACAAGACTGTGTTTTGAATGAGTGATTCGTTTATGTTTTCCAACCTGACTGCTATGGATTTGAATCAACATAGCTTGATCCATGGTCTCCATGGCTTGACATCTCCTCTCCAAAAAAGCCGAAAAATGGTCCCATGTTGGTATGACGTTAGGGGGCGACAGCTCCTCCCATTTGGTCCTGGTATCAGAGTCGAGATACTTGTATGTGGAGTGAACGATGATGCATCCAGCTATTTCCTCCATGGTACCCATCGATCTAAGCGCTCTCATGTGAGAATGAAGCTTGTCCGATAAAGTACGTAGCTTTGTAGTTGACCCATCTTCAACCTTCTCATGCCTCAGAATCTCAGCGACGTGTGCCTGAAAGATTAAACGTTTATTATTGAAACGATTGTTTAAAATGTCCAATGCAATATCATAATTGCTCTCCGATACTTCCAAAGAGCGAACAGCCTCCAGGGCAGGTCCATCCAAACATGAGCGCAGGTGCTGGAACTTCTCAATCTTTGATAGAAAGGGCTCCTGATCTATTACTGTGCTAAACATCGAGTAAAAGTCTGCCCACTCAGTATAACCTCCACGGAAAGTGGGAAGTTTAATGTCAGGAATATGATATCGTGACCGTACATTTCCGGAGGCAGTAACGTTGAGCTCGGGTCGTATCGTTGAGTGATGCGGCATGTTCTGGGTAGTCCTGCGGAGTGCTGAGCGAATACGAACTTCGATTTCCATCGCCAAATCCTCAAAATTGTTGCTTAAGTCGCTGCCAATTTCGCTTACATCAAGCTCTTCTAAATTAGAATGAGTAACATTAAATGAGTCGGATATTTTTTCCAAGAATTTTAAATGAACACTTAGCGCATCTTCACTGATTGGGTTGTTTTCATCATTCAATATCGTCTCTCGAAGTGAAACGGCTTTGTTGTATATTGAGAGTGCCTTTAGTTTGTAAAAAGACACCCTGTTTTCCGGCACGTCATTAGACTCATCCATTTTCGACAGGCAGCAGCGAGCAAAGCACAAAGAAGAATCGAAGAACCAACCGTTTGATTTTTTTTGGTATGCAAGCGCAAGTGCAGCGAACCCGAAGCCGCTAATGCACGTAGCTGTATTAGTGCTTGTAAGCAAGCGCGCGACGAAATGGGAACTAACCGCTTCGCGTTCGAACAGTTATGTTTAGCGGATAATTTTCACTGTTTATAATTGTTTATTTCCAAATTGTTACTGACGATCACGTCGGGGTCACCAAATGTTGAGACAACGAGCTTTTTCGCTGACTATGATTGTTCAATAATTTCACAAATTATTAATTTCCGAAAACGTTATAAATTTTATTATAGGTATTTTGTGTGTTGAGGGTGGCCGAAGATGCCAGAGCCTTTTACAATAGTATTAGAGTGACACACTTGGATGAGGCAAGCGAGCCGATCTCGAGCCAAAGTAATAGATTGGGGACAAAAAGGGTCTGTTCTCCAACTATATCAAGCGGTAACTGCTAGAGCAGGCGCAGCTGCTGACGGCTTAGCGACGGCATAGGAAAGAAAAGATAACAAGAGCGAGCATAGATAAGAATAGATGATTAAATGAGAGCATGTTGCTGAGCGAGCATAGATAAAGCTACGCTTACGTTACGTTAGTTTAGTATAATGACCAAAATAGAAAAGAAAGTGAATTGATAGGCAATAAAACAATGGTATAAAATTTACACTCGGGCTTCGCCCGAACATACCTCTTGGGAAGATAGGAAATTCCAGGTGCTGTACTCTCCTCTTGTATATATGTAGCTGCAGACAGGGAATTGCACGACCGACGCGGTGATTTTTAGTTTGGTTTGTTTGATTATTTGCACACACGTCGCGGTCAATTTGGCAATTGGCTGCCGCACATATCCATGTACATGTATGTATGTATGTACAATAGATTTTGGCTATTTATCTTTTCTTCACTGTGTCACTGTCACTTTTTGCCTTTCCACTTGAATTAATATATACGTTTAAATTGCGAGTCCACCCGGGGGCGCCATGAAATTTTAGAATAGTTTTTCTAAAGAACAATACCGAAATTTTGGGTGACTGCAATTCTTTTATTTTAATACGACGAAAGAAAAGGGGTGCGTGCGTTCGATTTCAGGGATTTTTCTCGACTTCTTCCATATATTAAAACAATTTCTTCTATTCCTACCTTACCTACGGTGGCAAAGCGGGGCGAATTCGCCAAGAGCGAGAGAACGAGCTTTTATTGCGCTCCCGCTTTGCCCTAGCCTAACTTACACTAGACTTCATGAAATACTATCCTAATAACAATTATTATTATTCAAATGGCGCTACGGTTTTCATCCCAATCCAAATTTTCTCTCCAAAGCTGCTGAAGAAAGATTTTGCACCTGACAATGACTGGATTTATCAATCCAAGAGGGTCGTAGAACCGCGCAATCGTAGATAAAACCGACCGCTTTGATGGCTTTGAAGTTGTGTCCAGTGCGGACAAGGCAAAAAGCAGCTGATCCGAAGCAGTTTCCCACGCTAAGCCGAGAGTTTTGGCTATGTCGCTTCCATCATTAAACTTTATGAACTTCTCTATGTCATCTTCAGGGGTTCCCTCAAGTACTTCCTGGTGACTGGAGCACCATTTCCTAAGTCTAAAGTTACCACGGGACAGTAAAGCTGATGTTTGGTGCTTCTTGTCCATGACCTGTGCGACCGAATTACCGCCCGAAATAAGGTCATCCACGTAAAACTCAGCCCTCGTCCCGTATGTGACGGTGTCTAATGTGTAGACTTGAACCTCGGACTCGATGGAATCTCGCCATAGGATGCACTGATACAAATTGTCGGGTGTAGACACTCGTACGCAGCGGTACATTTTACATATGTCCCCAGTGAGAGCGACTGGATATGTTCGAAAGCGAATCAATATGTTAAACAATGCAGGCTGAATAACAGGGCCTGTCATCATCACATCATTTAGAGAATATCCAGTTGATGTAGCTGCGGATCCATCGAAAACGACACGGAGTTTTGTCGTCGTACTGTCCTCCTTTAGGACACAGTGATGAGGCAAGAAATATTTGCAGAGGCTACGGGAATCAGGGTTGACTTGATGCATATGATGCAAATCAATGTACTCCCTCATAAAGGCGGAATACCGCTCCTTGAGTGTAGGATTACTCTCCAGTTTTCGCTCCAGACTGATGAACCGTCGATAAGCCTGAGCATAAGATTCTCCTAAACGATCAGTATTGTTATTTAGCGGCAGACGAACTGCATACTCCCCGGATGGCAACCGTGAAAGGTGGCTTACGAAATGTGCTTCACAATCGTCTTCTTCTTTGGTATTCAACCCAGCCTCCACACAATTCTCGACTTCCCAAAACATACGAAGAGTTTTATCCAACCTTGCTTCCATCTCAGCTATCGAATCTGGACAATTGTGCGTGGCCAAAAGCGCCGAGCTTGATATCTTCTGTCCACCGCCAGACACGTCCACCCTTCTGCAGAAGAGGCAGTCCATCGGTGAGTTTGATTTGCCCTACGCAGAGGAGATCATAAAAAACGCTCGCACCAATGAGAAGATCAACCCGTTGAGGATTGAAAAATGCAGGATCAGCGAGCTGAATGTTAGATGGAATACGCCAATCGGATACATTTACTATCATACTTAGTTGAGAATCGGTAATCGTGGGGGCGATGAGAGCAGTAAGCGTAGTTGTGTAAGCAGAGGTGCGAGAATGCATACAAATGCTTATGGTGGATCCCTCAGTAGAAACGCTGGTATCGCCCAGCCCAGACACAAGTGCAGACGATTGAGTTCTCCTAGGCTGAAGCTGCTGGGCGAACCTGGATGTGACGAGATGCAGCTGCGATCCTGAATCTAAGATGGCACGACAAGGAACTAAAACGCCAGACCGATTCTTCACGAGAACCACGGCTGTAGCCAGAAGCACTTCATTAGAGTGAAGACCTTGGGCAGCAAGAGAGGTAGACGAAGGTAGAGACGAGCTGCTAGCAGAATTTTGAGCAACGGAAAGAGTGTCCGGTTGAACGGCCAGATCGGGAGGAGTAATACCTGGGCAGCCTTGTGTTGTGGGCTGTATACTAACGAAGTGCAACAAACTATGATGCCTACCGCCGCATACTCGACATTTTCCACTATTGCATGCGCGGGTCCGGTGCCCCGGTTTTAGGCAATTGAAGCATAGGGAAAGCTTCTTCACTTCTTTGTGGCGCAGCAACGGTGAGAGATTTCCGAATATCTTGCACGAGTATATTCCATGGCCCGCTGAGTGGCAAAAGACGCATACAGACGGGTCGGCGGAAGAGTTGGAAGCTACAAACGTTTTCTTAACCTGCGTATAGGAATGGTTTTTTCCCACCTGATCGCTACTAGCGAGTGTCGCTGTAGCATATTCCAACCGCTCCATTTTCTGGCAGCGTTGCTGCAAGAATTCGAAGAATTCCTCTGCGGTAGGTATAGCATCCGACGATGTGTGCTCCTCCCATTTGGTTTGCGTCTTCGAATCCAACTTCTGCAGCAGAATGTTGATGACCATGAATCCTGAAATCTCCTCAGCAGTTCCCAATGTCTGCAACGCTCGCATGTGTAAATTTACTGCATCCGAAAACTCCCGAAGCCTTTTAGCAGAAGGCGAGTCTACCCTCTTTAGCCCAACAATCGTCTTGATGTGTGCCTGGAAAGCAAGTCTTTTGTTATTAAAGCGTTTATTAAGTATATCCAGAGCCGCACGATAATTGGCACTGGAGAGCTCCAACGATCGAACCGAATCCAAAGCCGCATCACCGAGGCAAGAGCGAAGGTGCTGGAATTTCTCGATGTCACTGAGATCCGCATCCGCTTCAATCACCGATTTGAACATTGCCATAAAATCCGAGAACTCGACGTATCCACCAGAAAACTTAGGCACCTTCAGCTCAGGAAGTCGTTGCTTGTGAGCCATGATGATGGTACTATGTCCGGAATGGCTTAGCAGAGTCGTAGAGTCGCGCAGCTCACTCCCAATCTCGTTTTGATCGAGAGCCTCCAATTCATTATGGGCCTTATTAAATTCCTCTCGAATTTCTGCCAACATATCAAAGCGCACCTCGACTTCCGCGGCGGTCAGCTTATCGATTTTATTCCCCGCGAAGGATTCGCCAAGCCTGTGCAATCGATCATATAATGACTGACTTTTACGCTTATACAGACTCAGTCTGGAATCAGCCACCACAATATTTCCGCCCGCGCCTGTATTTGGATCGTTGTCAATGTTAACCGTTGTGCAAGTCGACACAACAACGGAAAATGAAATACCGCTTAAGCGACGATGTATAGACGCGAGAGCGAGAATGCAAGACACGAAAAGTCAAGAACCACGGCTGCAGCTGCGCAGAGAATGAGAGATTCGACGCTTAAAGTACCGGAATTTGTCACCCAAATGTATTTGTTGGTAGTTAAACTACCCAACAACACAATATTGTATAATTAATAAGTGTTTTAACGGAACGCGATTAAGAAATGGTTTTATATCACGTCGGGGGGTCACCAATGTTTGAGATGCCAAGCTTTTTTGGCACCTATGTGTTTCAACGTCCCTGCTGTGCTGGATGGAGTTCCGGAAGAGGACAAGGAAACATTTTTGAAGTTCGACGATGGCAGTCATGTGCCTAAAACTTTAGGACGTGGGATCCGGTTTCTGATCTACTATTATTTTCGTTTTCGGCCCTTCAATCTTCTTTGAATTCCTGCAGGCGCTCTGTTTTGTCATCCATAGCGCGATTCTACGATCCTCTCGGACTAGCTGAGCCCGTAATTACTAAATCCAAAATCTTTCTCCAGCGTTTGTGCCAAGAGAAGTTGTCCTGGAATGAAAGCCTTCCAGTCGCACTGAACACCGAGTGGCAGAAAATATGCACCAGGTTTGGTCAGATTCGTTGACTTGAATTTCCTCGGCTTGTCCTCTTTCCAGACTCTACGCTGGAAATTCACGGATTTTGCGATGCTAGCATCGAGGCTTATGCTGCATGAATTTATGTCGTGTCCAAGGGTCAGCATTCCAGCAGTCACTTACTTTGTGCCAAATCTCGTGTGGCTCCTTTGAAGACACTTACAGTACCAAAGTTGGAGCTTTGTGGAGCGGAGTTGCTGGCTAGGCTCATATCTGAGATAGCTGGAATGAATGTCTTCAAGGGAAGGTGTTACTGTTGGTGTGATTCTGCCGTTGCGCTCTCTTGGATTCGAGACGAGCCGTCAAGATTTAATATTTTTGTTGCAAATAGAGTATCCACGATTCAGGAAATTACCGAAAAAATGGCGCTATGTTCCCACAGCTTTAAACCCAGCCGACATTCTGTCTCGAGGGGCTCATCCGACTGAGCTGAATGAGTCACCTCTTTGGGCTCATGGTCCTCCATTTCTTTGCGGCTCCTCAGATGACTGGCCACCCACTGTGCTACCTGATAAGCCAGCCCTTGAACTTCGTCGGAAGACTCTTCTGGTCAAATCGCCCTACATGGACATTATTGCTGATTCCAAGTATGCGAATTCATTTGCTTCTTTGCAACGCGTTTTCGGATACATTCACAAGTTTTGCAACCGAATTCGGCGCCCCGGACTCACTGTCTCAGACATTGAACATGGAACCCAGGTATTGCTACGACTAGTCCAGCGTACTCAGCTATGGGAGGACATGAAGTCACTGCGGGCAAGGGCAGCAGTGTTCTCATCGAGCTCAATCGCAACGTTATCGCCATTCATGGATCAGTTTGGACTTCTCAGGGTAGATGGTCGACTGAAAAACTCTTCGTTTGATTTTGATGGCCGTCATCCAATCATCTTGCCCAGCAGCCATCCACTGACTCTTGCAATAATCTCCCATTTTCATAAGCGGAATCTGCACGCTGGTCCTCGAGCTTTGCCTGGCCTATTGGGGGGAGGAAGACGGTAAACAAGGCAGTAAACAAGTGCGTAAGATGCTTTCGACTGAAGCCCAGGGTATTGGAGCATATTATGGCTGATCTTCCAAAGGAGCGGCTCGATGGTTCTCATGCCTTTGAGATCACAGGCATGTACTTCTGTGGGCCGTTTTTCTACAAACCGGAGGCACGCAACAAGGCTCCAATCAAGTGCTACGTCTGCGTCTTCATTTGTTTCGCTACCAAGGCTGTTCATCTGGAGCTTATAAAGGACTTATCCACAGTTGCTTTTCTACATGGACTAAAGCGCTTCATATGTACCAGACAAAAGCCGCGGCAAATTTGGTCAGACAACGCAACCAATTTTGTCGGCGCTAAGAATGAGCTGATGGAATTAAAGCGCCTGGTCCTCAGTGATGACCATCAGAAGGCACTGCTGGATTTTTGCTTGGTCGGGGCTATAGACTGGCATTTCATTCCTCCGCGCTCCCCTCATTTTGGTGGTCTATGGGAGGCTGCAGTGAAGACGGCCAAGTACCACTTCTACCGTGCGATAGGCAACTCGGTTCTTGGATTTGACGAGCTGCGGACGCTGTTGTGCCACATCACGGCAGTGATTAATTCAAGACCTTTAGTTTCAATTTCAGAGAGCCCTGCCGATCTAGATGTTCTAACTCCAGCGCATTTCTTGAATGGTGGCCCTCCTGCTTCGTTCGCTGAGCCTGACGTCACGCAGCTAAACTTCGATCGCCTGGACGGCTGGCAGCGCGTTTCGTACCTGCAGCAGCTCTTTTGGTCCCGGTGGAATGAGGAGTGCATAACGTCACTGCAGCAGCGCTCAAAGTGGCGCACTGCGAAGCCTAGTTTAGCTGTCACAGATTTGGTTCTTGTCAAGGATGAGAATCTTCCTCCCATGAAGTGGCCACTGGCGAGAGTGGTCGAGCTTTTGCCTGGACGAGATGGCGTTTCCCGAGTTGCTGTGCTGAAGACGTCATCTGGAATCACCAAGCGCGCCGTCAACAAGCTGTGCCTGCTGCCCCTTAAAGATGCTGTTGAAAGTCAGGCTTCCAACGGGGGGAGTATGTCGAGTCAAGCAGCTTAAATATTTTAAATTATTGCCAGTGGTGTGGCCCAAAAGGAAATGCATTTTGGTGTTGTCGTTTCCAATTCCCCCACTACAAAGATCATTTGCTACCGCATAGGCGCACGCAGCGGAATTCTTTCGTCTCCTTATGTCGCAATCTCTCGGACTCGGCTTATCAGCATCCCCGAGCAGCTCTAACGCTCTCGGGCTATCAAACGCTCTCGCTCGCGTCTAAGCTTGCTGCATAGGGCCCGGCAGATTGGCCCGTCAGCCCTTGCACGGGCAGTCTTGAGCTAATCTTCGCAGCTATTAGATTAACATCCTCGCATCAATCGTTCGCCCAATCATTTCCATTTGTACATACGCGATAAGTTGGTTTACATATGCAAATAAATTGTGAACTATAAACAGCCTCTCGACTTTCATTAACTTCAAATTGCAACAGTTATTAAAAACGCTTAATAGCTTAACAATATTAATGCGTAGATCATATATATACAGTGGCGACTACTTGTGGATACAAGTTAATTTTATCCATATTGGGAGGACAAAATAAAAGATTATTTTTATTCGATTCACTTTAGCGAAGTGCTTTTATTGAATATCAGAATGCGACTGCTTAAATCTAGAATTATAATAATAATTATAATTAGAATTATAAATCGCGACAGAGGAACTTCGGCAGCGGCCGAATTGTTGGCATCATCAGAATTATTGTAGGCAGCGGCAATTGACTGTCTTTAGGAAATCAATGTTGCTGGTCGATATTGGGGGTAAAGAACAGCGGAGTCATCAGAATTGCATTGTCGAAATTATCGCAGTCGCGAGTTCCAGAAATACAATGGTTCGGTTCTTGTTTTAGGCAGGAAATGGCTTTTACTTTTTGTGTAAATTGTTAGTAATAAACTATTGGGCAAGAATTTTTCTACTTTTTCTGTTTTAATTCGAAATAAGAGTATTGAACTCTTAGGGTGTTAACTCTTCCCCTCTTATTTCATTTGTCCTCAAATTAATTTTAAAAATATAGTATGTTATTAACTTTTATCACTTTTTGTGGTTTTTGACACACATGTGATATTATGATCAGTATTATTGCAATTGTAAATAGCGTAATAAGAGTCATACTATTTATTGAGGAGTGAGTTTGAAGGAAGTGTAGATGGGTCGTATTGTTGATGAGAAGTTCTTCGAGTGCTTTGAGCAAAAGTATTTTTATGCTTTTTTCTTGCAATGGGCCTACTTGTACCATTGGAGTCTGTGGTTTGGTTATAGTTTTGTGAATGTTTGTAAATTTATTTTCGTTAATGCTCATTGTATCGTTCCAGTACTTTAGTAAGTACGAGCTGGCGAGCTGGCGAGCTGGCTGCAAGGTGCATGCTCAGCGGTTCCCACGCGACGCTATCTGTCTGCACATAAGAGGCTGATCGAGTTACACGTGCGCTGGAATGTTTGTATGTTTATTTGTGGTCATTTTATGTATTTTAATTATAACAAAGTGTCACACAGTACTTAATGCTTGAATACACTACAATATACTGGGTAAGCATATTACACTATACCTTTTCCGCAGCCATTATCGGTCCGAGCCGGAAGCGTAGCACGAAGCGAAGCACGGAAGAAACGCACCAGCAACAGGGGTAACACGTTCGGCCGGCGATAACCTGCTGTATAAATCGGCGTACGAATAGACCAATCACTAGAAAGTTGAGAGATAAACAAAAGACGGATGCACCCTAATAACCCCTTTTCGAGTTGAGCGGCAACCGAAAAAAAAGGTTAATTCTTCTAACTGACTCCGGCGACAACTGAAACAAAGTTACCAAAGGTACCTGTCAATTTCCAAGGGATACGGAGAATGTATTCACTAATACTGCTTCTGGTTAGTGGCAGGTCGTAGATTTACTCCACGAATAACCCTGTGTCCAGCCAACTTCCACATACCAGCGAATCCATTTATCTTTCACGGCTATGGCATATAATCCTCGGCAATAAAGCTATGTTGTAACTATTATCGATTCCAGAGCAGCTCACCACCGCACAGGGGTTATGGATCCTATTAAGATGCGGGCTAAACGTTATCGGAAACTAATAAGCATCCACCATCACAGTATCCAATCCCAGGACAAAAGGAAGGGATTTAAGGAAGGGGGGTGGGGAAACGGGGAACAAAAGTCTTAAGCCAGTGCATGACTATGCACTGCTCGCAGGTGTTATGGACTTTATCACAAATTTTTCTGCTTCGCGGTCAAGTTTGGCTGGGGTCACACACAACCATATATGTTAATGTAACTTCGCTTTGTAAGGTTTACAATTACGTCAACCCTGACTTTCGGGCCTTTTGGCCCGCCAAATAAAATAATTATTTCTGTAACGAGTCACGAAGAGAATCTTCGGACAACGAAGCTGCTGGTCGCCTAACTAAGGAGTACACGCTCGCTTCCACGGCTGGTCTCTGGTCGGAAATGGGGATGGGTTTTTTGTGGTAACCCTCCAGTTAGGTTGCTTCGTTCCTGCTGGTATTATTTTATTAAAATTCGCGTACTCTTTTTGGGGAATGGGAGGGAGACAGACAAGGAAAGGATCGTTAAAGAAGGTACAGAAATTATAGGTGGGCAAAGATAATATAGAGAGGGAGTAGGAATCTACCATCGCGTCGGACATCTCTGTTTTGCTGGTACGGAGTCGTGCCACGCCCACCCTACCATGATCCTGAAAAGGGCAATAATAATATCAGGATCCCTGGAGTGTCCGATATTGGTAATCCTATTTGGCTCCCGAGCGGCATGGTTCTCCCAAATACGGTAACGTCTAGCAAATATTCATCTTAATAATCATTTTATTAGAAACTATATTCAGATACCCTCATGTTAAAAGAAAAAAACACTAACAGAGAACTCCAATACAAGGCTAAATGGACAAAAGTAGGAAAGAAAATCGTCACAAGAGATATAGCTATTATTACTAGGGAATATTTAGATAAATAAATACGATAAGTATAAATAGTTATAAGTGCATTTTATAGTGCGATATAAACTAATGATTTTTCCTTAAATAGATAGATAATAATACAGCGAAATATATGTAGGTACACATGTCCCAGCACATCGGCTTCAGGGAGTAGTTGGAAGTTCTATTCTTTTTTACCAAGCGTAATGTAAAGGCAGAAGGCTTATCAGCTGTGACTAATTTAAAAGTGTGAGGTCAACGACCGACAAACAGCACTAGCAAAAAAAACCGAAGCTTATGCCACGCTCACGGAATTTTGGGAGGCTAAGAAATGTAGTGTTGTTTGTGTATTATAAAGCTCACTCATCGTTTTTGTTTGTATTCCCGCGGCGAAAGATCTTTCGTAGTGTGTGAGTGCATTAAACTTTTACCTGCAAACAAAAATAAAATGGTTTGCATTGCATAAAATGCATTTTTAAACTTTCCATGTGTTGTTGGTTTTTTTCTGTTTTTTTTTCTGTCTACAATTATCACTTATTATATCCAACTACACAAAAACAGACATATCAACGGACTGCGAGGGTCAAGGGAATGCGAGTCACGGTGGGATCCTACTGGCCTCAGTGGCGTTCAATGGGCTGTGTATATATATATTTGTGAGCACATCTCTTACAGTTTTTCGGGTACATTCAGCCTACATAATGACACTAACGTGCACATATGACAAACACTGGCCTCAATTGCACTTTTACTAAACGTTTGAACAGCTAGGCCCGAATCACACGAAGAACAGGAGAGGCGATACCGCTAGGGGTCGCCGGGAGGTTAGGTACACACGTGGTGCACTATTTTTTCCAGCCCGGTAGGAAAATTTCCGCTACTTCGGTCCTACGCTGACTGCAAGTTCCGGGTTAACGCGTTTCTTGGCCCGGTTTTGAACGCGAAAACGGTTACTCCGCCAATTCGCCGCACTAAGCCCGTTCAGACGGCTGTCCTCGCCTCGCGCAGCCAAAGTTTACTGCCCGCGACTTGGTGGATCAGCTGGTAGGTAGTGCGGGGGCTTAAAGCTCGGGCTGCAGCTTTTGGATTCTTCCCAAACTAAGTGCCGATTGTAATGTTGAATGTGAAAGTGCTGATCAGGCTACTTTTTCTAACAGTTACTTAATGGACATATTTACCCGGCTGGAACTGGCACTGCGAAAATAGCGGGATGGGGTTGAGGTGCTAATTCCCTCTTTCTCCAAGTTTTTTGTGTTGGGCTGCTGACCTCCAGGCGGAAAATACAGAAAAATTCGGAAAATCGAACTTCGAGGCTCCTAGCACTGTCGAAGGCCGGTACTCACTTTTTCGTTTAGAACCCAATCTGGGTTTTTTTTTCGATCTAGTGCACTTTTGTTTCACACCACGGTTATTTACGGCGATTTAATTTTATTTTTTTACTATTTTTTTTTTCTCTCCGCGCAACTGAATGCTTGTACGGCCACGAGGAGAAAGAACGATTTGGGCGGATCTACCGACCAACAAAAATTTGGTTCTCCGGATCTGCCTTTGCACGATCCTTCGCAATTCACCTTAAACGGTTATGGAAACCGTGGGGAGATTTTTTTTCGTTTTTAAGCATATTCTTAATGTCAACCCTGGGTGGCGCTAGCCACACACGACAAAGAAGATTTAGCATGTAACACCACAACAAGAAATTAAGCCAACCTAACTATACACTAACTATAGGGAATAAACTTAATAAGTAATAAGTATCTCGGTGCGTGATATTAGAGTGAGGTGTGATACATAATTGTATAAATAATATAATATATATAAATATATAAATTGTACAAATAACATCGGGCCTACTTTCAGGCGAAGAAAACAAATATGCTTTCCTATACGCCCGACAAGCGGCCGGATTTCTGTGTAAGTTTTTGGTACAACGTCTGTACTCTGAGCCGGGTTTCTGCGTAAGTTGCTCTTTGGTTCTCGTCGCCGTCTTTTTATAGGCCCATATTGCTGGGTCTGCGGGTTTGAAAATGCACTACCACGAGTATGATTAAAGCGATGTATGGACGTTGACATGCAATGACTGCATCTATCAAGAGGCGATGCAATTACTGCACCGTCAAGTGGCCCGTGTGACACCAGCAGAAGGCTGTTACGCGCGGATCCCAGGCAAAACGCAGCCCTCCTCCCGCCCAACCGACCGAGGGGCGCTGCCGCATGACGCGCGGTGCGTAGCCGAACCAAACGCGAGCATGCAAGAAAGATAGATATTAGACTAACATTCGAGGAAAATTAGCACTAAACTTATTAAGAAATTAAGCATGCAATAAAATACAAAATACAAATACCACTACAATTACTAATTACTAGAAAGGTGTGTAAGGATTAGTAATTTAATAAGAGGAAGAGAATTAGTGGAGGATATAATATGGTAGAGGGAATTATAATCCGAGCATAAGACCCTAAACGGTTCATGCAAGGAATAATTCGATCTACAAAGTGGAAGGAACAACGGTATAAAGTTTCTAGTCAGTCTAATAGGAATCGTGAAGTTTATGCGGCTCAACAGATCAGGGCTGTCTATGTCACCCCTGATCAAGTTGTGCATAAATATCACACCAAGCATTTTTCTACGGTTAACTAAGGATGGGAGGTTTACTAATAATAGTCTACTAGAGTAAGATGGGAGTCTTACACCCGCATCCCAGTTAAGGCCCCGCAGAGCAAAGAGTAAAAAGTTTTTCTGTACTGATTCTATACGGTCCTGGTGTACTTTGTACTGAGGGCACCATACACAGGAGCCGTATTCTAAGATCGGACGAACAAGCGAGGTATAGAGAGTCTTTGTTATATAGGGGTCGTCAAATTCCTTTGACCACCTCTTTATAAACCCAAGCACGCCCATGGCCTTATTTACCATGGTAGAAATGTGTTCGAAAAACTTTAACTTGGGGTCTAACATAACACCCAGATCATCCACCAGGGTAATTCTCTCAAGAGAACCCCCAGATAGGGTGTAGGGAGCCAACAAAGGGTTAGAACGATGAAATGTCATAACTTTGCATTTCGAGGCATTAAGGTGTAACAAGTTTGCACAACACCATGACTAAAAGCTATTGAGATCGAATTGCAAGTGAGAATGAAATGAAATGTCCTTGTACTGGACACAGAGTTTAACATCATCCGCATACATAAGTACTCGAGAGTATGTTAATACTGAAGGCAAGTCATTAATAAAGAGTGTGAAAAGTAAGGGGCCTAGATGGCTGCCCTGTGGTACTCCCGAAGAAACCTTTAATGGTAAAGAGAGGGAGTTTTTGAAGAGGACTCTTTGAGACCTAGAACAAAGATAGCTAGAAATCTATCTCAGGAGGTTGGGCGGAAACCCTAAAAGGTCAAGTTTATGTGCTAAAAGGGAATGGTTTACAGAGTCGAATGCTTTACTAAAGTCGGTGTAAATAACATCCGTCTGTAAGTTACCTTGAAAGCCTTTAATAATGAAAGAGGTAAACTCTAACAAGTTCGTGGTGGTTGATCGCCGCCTTATAAATCCATGCTGAGTTGGAGATATAAGTGACTTGCAGAGATGTTGCAAGTGCGGAGTTAAAACCTTCTCAAACAATTTATAATACCTTTTTTATGGAGAGGAATTATAAACGATTCCTTCCAGATTGGGGGGAAGCAAGAGGAATCAATGGACAGGGTGAATAGTTTAAGCAATGGTCCACACAGAGCCTCGGCGCAGTACCTGAGTACACAACCTGGAACCCCGTCTGGACCCGGTGAAAACACCGGCTTAACTAGTCGAAGATCTTGAAGTAGGGAATATTCATTTAACAAGGGACTGAAAATTCCGTTCGACCTCGGTAATCCGTATGGGTACGGTTGACCAGAGTAGCGTTCCTCAGAATAGGTGGTTTGGAAAAACTGGGCAAAAAGATCGGCAATTGCCTAATCATTATTTGCCGACGTATTACAAAATGATAGCGAGGATGGGTGTGCGGACGTTCTACGCTTACTGTTTACGAAGCAGTAAAACTGTTTAGGGTCCTGAGAAAAACGTTTCCTGCAACGAGATAGGTAGTTCTTATAGCATTGAGCATTAAGAACTGAAAAGTTTGACCGAGCTATTACATAACGAGAGTGACAAGTAGGAGAACCCACTTCTTGAAATTTTTTATAAAGTCTTGATTTTAAGTTTTTTAGACTGGATAACTCTTTGTTAAACCAAGGGGGTTTTCCAGATCTAATCGGACAAGAAAGCGGGACACAAGAATCAAAAAATGTGCCAAGAGCATTGTAAAAAATATTTGTGCCTTTTGTGACATCAGTGCACAAGTACAAAGCGGACCAATCAAAATCCCTAATTAGGGTATTAAGCTTCGCAAACTCGGCTTTACGAAAGCAGCGGACACGTTCAGGTAGTCTACTCGACCGATCCAATACAGTTGGTCCTATGTCTAGCGACACCTCGAAAGTAGGGCGGTAGGCGTCTTCAGGTATAGTGAGCGGAAGGGCTCGGGTTAACAACGCTATGGTCGGATCCGATACAAAGCATAGATCAAGCAATCGACCCAAGGAATTTTTCACATGATTGACTTGAGACAGGGACAGGTCAAGCAAGCCGTCAACAAAGTCATGTCGTGACATGGGCACTAGGATACTAGACTCGTTTACCGAAGACCAAACAGTTCCTGGCAAGTTGAAGTCACCAAGAACTATCATACGATCTTTATCAGATAGCGAGGAAGCAACAGCGGTTAAAGCGGACAAGTGCTGCTCATAAATTGAAATATCCGAAGAAGCTGGGATATACGAGCAAGTAATGAATATAGCGAAAGCGGGAAGAATCAGTTTTACACAAAGGAATTCCAGTTCCTGTTGAACTTGGACTGTGAAGTGTTCTGACGTGAAGTAAGAATCCACTGCAATTAGAACCCCTCCTGCACGTCGAGCCGAACGGTCCTTTTTAAAAGTTCTGTACCGACCTGCCAAAACCTCGGAACTAAGAATGTCCGGCTTTAACCAGGTTTCAGTAAACACAATAACGTGGGAAGCAAATGCAACAAGGTTTGGAAGGGATATGGGGGGCCTATTCTTCTTCTTAGCCTTAAACTCCTTCACCACCAAATGCTCCGGCCAAAATTTGGCGGAGCAAATTGTGTCAAATTAAGTTGGGGAGATGCTTATCTTAAACGAGGCTATCTCCCTGGCATAAGAGAAGTTAAATTTCTCCACCTCTTAACCCACGGCTTTTATTTTGCTTTGAATAAAAGCAATTACATCATTAGATGTGAGGTCAGAGGCCAGCCGTGAAACAAAAACTTGTCGTTTTGGTGGGACTCCCACCAGTGGTTTAGTCACCACAGGCCTAGTACCTGTGGTGACAATATCCGAAGATCCGGAACGTCTATTTACTGGTGGGATCTTGATAGACGGGACAACTAGCGAACTTGCGGACACCATGGACACGGACGCTGCAGACGTACTTGGCTGCACATTCTCCGAGGCCATGAATTCGGCTACCGAATCTGCATCGCCAGCAGCTTTCGTTGCCTTTGGAGTGGCAAACGAGATCAACTGCTGCACACTTGGAGTGGTCGGAGTCAGTTTTTCGGCGGCGCACGGCGGAGTGACGGTTGGCACTTGCAGATCCCGCGGAGTGACCTTTTTGCGCCTCGGAGACTCATTCAGCAGTTTTTAACCGCTAAACTGAGCCTCCATCGTATTGGTTTTTAAAACCAACGGTCAGCTCCTTAAAGCCACTCCGCGTCTGCCTCATAAAAGCTACCATGTCTTTCTCCACCGCACGGCATGCCTCGCAACTGTAATGCAAGCCAAAACGTTTGGCTATAGCATCACTCACGATGCCAGAAAATCCAGCGCATTTTGCGTGCACTACGCTGTCGCAGAGCCAGCAGGGGACATTCGGCTGATCGTAGGTGATCTGCTTCTTACAGATTTTTTTGGCACAGATCACAGCGTATTCCATTTTATTGTTTATTTATTTACTATTATTTGAAAAACAAATTGGTATCAGACCAAAGTGCCAGACAACGCTCAAAGCGGAATTGGTTAAAAAAATAGAGCAGAGTGGAGAGCGGTTATAGCGAGAGCTACTAAGCAGAGAGCGCTATTGCTCAGAAAGTTTAAAGAGCGAGAGAGAAAGAACAGTTATTGAAGTTGAGGTGATAGCGAGAGAGTGATAAGACAACAAAAGCTACCAGACGAGAGCGGACTGCAATGCAATACTCACTCACTGCAACAACACAACACAACACAAGCCGACGCCGAAAAATAAAAAGTTAAATAATATTTTAACACAAATCAAAAGGCATGCACTCACGTAAAAGAATTGGTTTCCAGATTGTTGTCTGGATAGGGAGTATAATTAGAATTTAGTTAGGAAAACTCCGGCTGTTTATTCGAAACAAAAGGAAAAAATGCGGAGCGCAAAACAAAAACACGTCTGATCACTACGAAAGAGAACGGATATATTATGATATGAATATATGAACGGATATATGTGATTTAAATTTCAACTTCGCACTACATATGAATGTTATCTATATATTTACTTAATCATATATATATTAGTTTAATATTGATAAATAAAAGTCAAATAAGGGTTACAAATTAATTTTGACGCGAACAACAAACAGGTTGCCAGAAACCTAAATGTATAATGTATGCCTGGTTAAAATCACAACTGCTAACACGATTCGGCACGGTTTAATTTAATTTCAAAAAGTCAAAATAATTTTTTGTAGTAACTTGGTTACAAAAGTAAAAAAATAGAGGGTATGCATGTTGAATTTTTATTTTCGTAAAATAAGGGACACCCTAATACACATACATATTGCATTTCAACTGAAAGATATTAATGCGTAGATCATATATATACAGTGGCGAGTACATGTGGATACAAGTTAATTTTATCCATATTGGGAGGACAAAATAAAAGATTATTTTTATTCGATTCACTTTAGCGAAGTGCTTTTATTGAATATCAGAATGCGACTGCTTAAATCTAGAATTATAATAATAATAATAATTACAATTAGAATTATAAATCGCGACAGAGGAACTTCGGCAGCGGCCGAATTGTTGGCGTCATCAGAATTATTGTAGGCAGCGGCAATTGACTGTCTTTAGGAAATCAATGTTGCTGGTCGATATTGGGGGTAAAAAACAGCGGAGTCATCAGAATTGCATTGTCGAAATTATCGCAGTCGCGACGTCGAAGACGGGGTGGGGGCGATGGTTTCTTGTGAAGTGCTGAAATACTTCCAGAAATACAATGGTTCGGTTCTTGTTTTAGGCAGGAAATGGCTTTTACTTTTTGTGTAAATTGTTAGTAATAAACTATTGGGCAAGAATTTTTCTGTTTTAATTCGAAATAAGAGTATTGAACTCTTAGGGTGTTAACTCTTCCCCTCTTATTTCATTTGTCCTCAAATTAATTTTAAAAATATAGTATGTTAATAACTTTGATCACTTTTTGTGGTTTTTGACACACATGTGATATTATGATCAGTATTATTGCAATTGTAAATAGCGTAATAAGAGTCATACTATTTATTGAGGAGTGAGTTTGAAGGAAGTTTAGATGGGTCGTATTGTTGATGTGAAGTTCTTCGAGTGCTTTGAGCAAAAGTATTTTTATGCGTTTTTCTTGCAATGGGCCTACTTGTACCATTGGAGTCTGTGGTTTGGTTATAGTTTTGTGAATGTTTGTAAATTTATTTTCGTTAATGCTTATTGTATCGTTCCAGTACTTTAGTAAGTACGTGCCCCTCAGTTTTTCATAACCGTTTTGCCATTTTATTGTTCCGTTGAAGTTATTTAAGAGGAGTGAGTCGGAATCTATGTTTTCTATAGGTTCGATGTGTTCTGCTTTGCTGTAATTAAACTACGAATTTTTCCCTATCAATAATCTACTAATACGGCTAACGTGGTTTTGTTGAAGAATGACCATCTCTAGCAATGCACGCATGTATTGACAGACATATGAATATGTAGACGTATGGGTGAGAGACGTAACGAAACGACGTTCTCTTATCACCCTTTTTGTTTTCCCTTTTTTCGGTCTCTATCTGCCTGCGAGCAGAGCATTTTTTCAGTCACAAATAAACCTTACATATGAATGGTTGCGTTTTTACTTTTCGGTACAAGAACTTCCCTTGCAACGGCAGCGAAATTCTGTCCAACAGGTTATGGGTTTGTAAATTAAAAAGTAAAGTGATTGTTTTAGTTACGAACTATTAACATCGGTGTGACTCAGAGGCTAAAATAGACAAATTAGAGGAGGGAAATTATGACTCCTAGTGTATTCAAATGCGGTCTGTGTTGGTGCACTCTGAATTGTGGAGTGTGGCATCTGGTGACCTGCTACCAACGAATGTTCCCAAGGTTGTGAATTGGCAGGCCAAGGATGAAAATGCGCTGGCCATGATCACATTGAGTGTGAAAACTTCACAGTTGGGATACATTAAAAATTGCAGTAAGTCGTCCGAAGCATGGAACAAATTAATAAAGTGTTCATCAACCAAGTGGACCTGTACGAAAGGTTCAACTGTACAAGAAATTGCTAAACAAGCGCATGGACCAAAGGCAAAGCATTTCAAGCTACATTAATGAGTTCGTGGATATTCTTGATGGCCTTGGATCAGTAGGAATCGAGCTAAATGATGAATTGCGCTCAATTGTTTTGTTGTCAAGCCTTCCAGAACAATTCGAAAATTTCGTTGTCGCCATAGAGACGAGCGACAGTCTGCCGACTTTCGATGTTCTATGCGTAAAACTGAAGGAAGAAGGCGAACGAAAGGGAAACACAGAAGATCAAAAGGAATGCACAAAGGCATATACCGCAGTACATAAGCCGGCCGCGCACAGAGCGCAAAAGAAGAGAAACAATACAATGATATGTTTCAAGTGTGGTGAGCGCGGGCATATGAAGGCTCAGTGTAAGAAGGAGAGCGCAAATGTGGAAAGGGCAGCGAGAGTGGAGAACAAGCAGTGCAGTCTATTAAATGCGTTGGACGCAGATAATTTCAAAAAGAGTATGTGGTGTTTGGATAGTGGTGCCACAAGTCACATGTGTTGTGAGAAACAGCTATTCACAAAGTTCGAGAAACACACAGAAATGATTCGTCTGGCTGACTCCGGTTTCCTAAAAGCTGAAGGAAAAGGGGAAGTAGAGCTGAAGGTAGAGATATGCACGCTGCTGTTAAAGAATGTTCTCTATGTGCCCGAAATGAATGGAAATTATTTCTCGGTGAGCAGCGCTGTACAGAATAAATGTTTCGTCACTTTTGGACAAGAATATGCACGAGTTATCCAAAATGGCGAATGCATTGTAAAGGCGAACAGAGTTGGAAACTTGTATATGTTTCGAGGAAAACAAAACAACTGTTTTGCGGCGGTTAAGGCTGATGGTGCCCTGTGGCATAAACGGTACGGCCACTTGAAAATCAGCAGTATGAAAGATTTGATCAGCAAAGCAATGGTGCGCGTCATTGAAAATATGGTTTTCCCGGCGAATATGAATTGCAGAACATGCATGGTCAGCAAGATTCATGCGCAACCATTTCCTGTTGCAACCACTAGTAAAGCTCAAGATATATTGGAACTAGTTCATGCAGATGTGTGCGGGCCCTTTGGCACACAGTCGCTTGCTGGAGAAAAGTATTTTCTAACCTTCATCGATGAGAAATCAAGGCAACGTCTAGCACATATTCATCTTAATAATCATTTTATTAGAAACTATATTCAGATACCCTCATGTTACAAGAAAAAAACACTAACAGAGAACTCCAAGACAAGGCTAAATGGACAAAAGTAGGAAAGAAAATCGTCACAAGAGATATAGCTATTATTACTAGGGAATATTTAGATAAATAAATACGATAAGTATAAATAGTTATAAGTGCATTTTATAGTGCGATATAAACTAATGATTTTTCCTTAAATAGAAAGATAATAATACAGCGAAATATATGTAGGTACACATGTCCCAGCACATCGGCTTCAGGGAGTAGTTGGAAGTTCTATTCTTTTTTACCAAGCGTAATGTAAAGGCAGAAGGCTTATCAGCTGTGACTAATTTAAAAGTGTGAGGTCAACGACCGACAAACAGCACTAGCAAAAAAAAACAAAGCTTATGCCACGCTCGCGGAATTTTGGGAGGCTAAGAAATGTAGTGTTGTTTGTGTATTATAAAGCTCACTCATCGTTTTTGTTTGTATTCCCGCGGCGAAAGATCTTTCGTAGCTGGGCGTGTCGCTGTGTGTGGGTGCATTAAACTTTTACCTGCAAACCAAAATAAAATGGTTTTCATTGCATAAAATGCATTTTTAAACTTTCCATGTGTTGTTGGTTTTTTTCTGTTTTTTTTTCTGTCTACAATTATCACTTATTATATCCAACTACACAAAAACAGACATATCAACGGACTGCGAGGGTCAAGGGAATGCGAGTCACGGTGGGATCCTACTGGCCTCAGTGGCGTTCAATGGGCTGTGTATATATATATTTGTGAGCACATCTCTTACAGTTTTTCGGGTACATTCAGCCTACATAATGACACTAACGTGCACATATGACAAACACTGGCCTCAATTGCACTTTTACTAAACATTTGAACAGCTAGGCCCGAATCACACGAAGAACAGGAGAGGCGATACCACTAGGGGTCGCCGGCAGGTTAGGTACACACGTGGTGCACTATTTTTTATATTTAAGCTGGTAGGTAGTGCGGGGGCTTAAAGCTCGGGCTGCAGCTTTTGGATTCTTCCCAAACTAAGTGCCGATTGTAATGTTGAATGTGAAAGTGCTGATCAGGCTACTTTTTCTAACAGTTACTTAATGGACATATTTACCCGGCTGGAACTGGCACTGCGTAATAGGGGGATGGGGTTGAGGTGCTAATTCCCTCTTTCTCAAAGTTTTTTGTGTTGGGCTGCTGACCTCCAGGCGGAAAATACAGAAAAATTCGGAAAATCGAACTTCGAGGCTCCTAGCACTGTCGAAGGCCGGTACTCACTTTTTCGTTTAGAACCCAATCTAGGTTTTTTTTTTCGATCTAGTGCACTTTTGTTTCACACCACGGTTATTTACGGCGACTTAATTTTATTTTTTTACTATTTTTTTTTCTCTCCGCGCAACTGAATGCTTGTACGGCCACGAGGAGAAAGAACGATTTGGGCGGATCTACCGACCAACAAAAATTTGGTTCTCCGGATCTGCCTTTGCACGATCCTTCGCAATTCACCTTAAACGGTTATGGAAACCGTGGGGAGATTTTTTTTCGTTTTTAAGCATATTCTTAATGTCAACCCTGGGTGGCGCTAGCCACACACGACAAAGAAGATTTAGCATGTAACACCACAACAAGAAATTAAGCCAACCTAACTATACACTAACTATAGGGAATAAACTTAATAAGTAATAAGTATCTCGGTGCGTGATATTAGAGTGAGGTGTGATACATAATTGTATAAATAATATAATATATATAAATATATAAATTGTACAAATTCATAGGGCATCGGGCATAACATCGGGCCTACTTTCAGGCGAAGAAAACAAATATGCTTTCCTATACGCCCGACAAGCCGCCGGATTTCTGTGTAAGTTTTTGGTACAACGTCTGTACTCTGAGCCGGGTTTCTGCGTAAGTTGCTCTTTGGTTCTCGTCGCCGTCTTTTTATAGGCCCATATTGCTGGGTCTGCGGGTTTGAAAATGCACTACCACGAGTATGATTAAAGCGATGTGATTTAAATTGCAACTTCGCACTACATATGAATGTTATCTATATATTTACTTATACATATATATATTAGTTTAATATTGATAAATAAAAGTCAAATAAGGGTTACAAATTAATTTTGACGCGAACAACAAACAGGTTGTCAGAAACCTAAATGTATAGGTTGCCTGGTATATGCCTGGTTAAAATCACAACTGCTAACACGATTCGGCACGGTTTAATTTAATTTCAAAAAGTCAAAATAGTTTTTTGTAGTAACTTGGTTACAAAAGTAAAAAAATAGAGGGTATGCATGTTGAATTTTTATTTTCGTAAAATAAGGGACACCCTAATACAAATACATATTGCATTTCAACTGAAAGATATTTGTCGGGTCAAGCAGCTTAATGCCCCTACTACAAAGATCATTTGCTACCGCATATGCGCATGCAGCGGAATTCTTTCGTCTCCTTATGTCGCAATCTCTCGGACTCGGCTTAACAGCATCCCCGAGCAGCTCTAACGCTCTCGGGCTATCAAACGCTCTCGCTCGCGTCTAAGCTTGCTGCATAGGGCCCGGCAGAGTGGCCCGTCAGCCCTTGCATGGGCAGTCTTGAGCTAATCTTCGCAGCTATTAGATTAACATCCTCGCATCAATCGTTCGCCCAATCATTTCCATATGTACATACGCCATAAGTTGGTTTACATATGCAAATAAATTGTGAATTATAAACAGCCTCTCGACTTTCATTAACTTCAAATTGCAACAGTTATTAAAAACGCTTAATAGCTTAACATTTGGTGACCCCGACGTGATTGTGCAATAAATAATCCATCAGTGCAATCACAAACTAATATAGCATTCAAAGATCTAAACTAATTGCCATCTCAACCAGTGTCATCGACCACATAAGTTATCCATACATATATACACCGGCCTCCCCTGCATATTCGGTAGTGCACGTAGCTGTTGGCTTGCGCTTCTCTGTTCGGTCATCTTCCCGCAAGAAACGTTTCTTACACCGGTCGCCTTTGTATATACAGTTCGTACATAGCTGTTCGCTTGCTCGTGTTACTCTTTGCGATCATCTTCCCGCTAGAGACGTTGGTCTTTCTGCTAACGCTGCCGCTACCATGGAAATTAATGCTGCTAACGAAATTCCAATGACCAGTGAGCAAAACAGCGTGTCTTTTTTGAAGCTTAAGTCAACGGAATTATGCGAGAAAATGAAAAGGTTAGCTACCGCTTGGCAGAATGAGTCGTTGGACTGTGTCTACTACATGCTCGTGGTAAAGCAAGAGCAAGTCGAGAAGTTGATCTGCAAATTTGAGATGTTTCACGGCGAGCTTGAGGAATTGGATCGAAGCGAAATTCACAGTGGTTTGTGTGACATCTTTGAGTCACTTGCAAGCTCGCTGAAGGCGGCGATTATGAGGGAAATGGCTAAGAGTAGCGGTCGCATGCCATTTCATTCTACCTTGGCTGGAGGAAACACTGCGGTTGATTTTGCCGGCTCGCAATTTCTACCTCACCGTAGACAAGTACCATCCCTGCCTTCTATACAATTGCCGACGTTTAGCGGCGGGTATGCGAACTGGACGGACTTTTATTCAATGTTTACCACCATCATCGACAGCCATCCGGACTTAACAAACATAGAAAAGCTCCAGCATTTGCGTTTCTGTCTGCGGGATTCGGCATTGGAGACTGTTCAGTCGCTGGAAATCTCAGATGGCAATTATGCTGTGGCATTAGATTTGTTGGAAAACAGATTCAATAATCGGCGATTGGTTTTTCAGGCACACATCAATGAGATCTTGGCGCTTCAGGCTGTGGAACCTGGGTCAGTGGTCATGCTTCGGGAGCTTTCAGACAAATTCAATTCACATATGCGCGCGCTCCAGGCTTTGGGCACCACTGAGCAGATCGCAGGATGCATCAGGATGCATCGTGCAGGAGGTTCTCCGAAAACTGGATCCAGCGAGCCAAGAGAAGGGGGAGGAATGATTCAACGAACCCGCATTCGCCAACTTAATTCCGTCGTGGCAATCTATGGTCTCGTTTTTGGAGCAGCGATGCAGATCATGGGAGACGATGGACTTTTCTATGGCAAGCTATGCGTTGAGCAATCAGGTGGGCAGAAGTAGAAAGTATAATAATTCTAGGTCCACATTGGTTACAAGGAACCAAACCATAGCACGCTGCGCGCTGTGCAACGATGGTGCTCACGAGGTCAAACACTGTCAGAAGTTTAAAGCGCTGTCCCCCACAAATCGCCATAAAGAAGCCAAGCGGCTTTCGTTATGTATAAATTGTCTCAGAACAGGGCATCGATTACTTCAGTGCACCTCGAGCAACTGTCGTACCTGCGGGGGTAGACACCATACCCTCCTTCATTTTGGTAGCCCTGAAGATACCACAGTCCAAGGGAAATCAGCGCCGTATACTCCGTCTCAGTCTGCGCTGTCTGAGTCTACGCCGTCTGAGCATACCACTGAGCCCTCTACTTCAGCGGCTACCTCGTCTGCCCTTATTGCCCAAGATCTCAGGAATGGTGTTGTTCTACTTGCCACGGCCACGGTCTAAGTCAAAAATCGTTCCGGCGTTTTAGTTCCCTACCGAGCGTTGCTGGATTCCGGCTCCCAGTTGCATCTAATAACTTCTCGTTTCACGAATCAGCTTCAGATTCGAAAAATGAAATCATCGACTGCAGTCTCGGGAATAGGCGACTCTAGCTTCGTCACGGATGGATTTTCGGTCAACGTTAGCCTGCACTCTCGCTCATCGGATTACTCAACTCTCATCACTGCCATTGTAGCCTCTAGCATAACCGATCGACAGCCAAGCATTGGAATTGACACTCAAAACTGGAACATTCCATCTAACATACCACTAGCTGATCCGGAGTTTTATAAGCCGCAGCGCGTCGATCTGCTAATTGGCGCAAGTCTGTTTTTCGAGCTCCTGTGTGTTGGTCAGGTCAAGCTACTGCCAGGATTGACTTCAAATCAGAAAACGCGCTTGGGATGGGTCGTGTCTGGAAGTTGTTCGCGTTTAAAAGGTTCCTCGTTGATGGTCTCTCGCGCTCGGGCCGTAGCTGCTGAGGATAATAGTCCAGAGGATCGGCTTGAGGTGCTTCTTCGGAGGTTTTGGGAGGTAGAAAATTGCATCGAACCAATAATAAAGTCTACCAAAGAAGAGCCAGATTGTGAAGCACACTTTGTGCAGCATTTCCGCCGACTACATAAAGGTTATTATTGTGTTCGGCTGCCAGCAAAATATAATTTTGATCTCCTTGGAGAATCTTACAATCAAGCGCTTCGTAGATTCCTGACCCTTGAGAGAAAGTTAGATCGTCGCCCTGATGTTAAATCTCAGTATGCAACATTTATAAAGGAGTACCTTGATTTAGGCCATATGTCTCAGGTTCCTACCCAGTCAATCAGCAACTGCCGATATTTTTTGCCTCACCATTGCGTCATGAAGGAAGATAGTTCTACGACCAAGCTTCGCGTCGTTTTTGATGGATCCGCTTCAACCTCATCTGGATATCCCTGAACGGACTAGCTGGTCCCGTAATTACTAAATCCAAAATCTTTCTCCAGCGTTTGTACCAAGAGAAGTTGTCCTGGGATTAAAGCCTTCCAGTCGCACTGAACACCGAGTGGCAGGAAATATGCACCAGGTTTGGTCAGATTCGTCGACTTGAATTTCCTCGGCTTGTACTCCTTCCAGACTCTACGCTGGAAATCCACGGATTTTGCGATCCAGCATCGAGGCTTATGGTGCATGCATTTATATCGTGTCCAAGGGTCAGCATTCCAGCAGTCACTTACTTTGTGCCAAATCTCGTGTGGCTCCTTTGAAGATACTTACAGTACCAAAGTTGGAGCTTTGTGGAGCGGAGTTGCTGGCTAGGCTCATATCTGAGATAGCTGGAATGAATGTATTCAAGGGAAGGTGTTACTGTTGGTGTGATTCTCTTGGATTCGGGACGAGCCGTCAAGATTTAATATTTTTGTTGCAAATAGAGTATCAACGATTCAGGAAATGACCGAAAAAATGGAATGGCGCTATGTTCCCACAGCTTTAAACCCAGCCGACATTCTGTCTCGAGGGGCTCATCCGACTGAGCTGAATGAGTCACCTCTTTGGGCTCATGGTCCTCCATTTCTTTGCGGCTCCTCAGATGACTGGCCACCCACTGTGCTACCTGATAAGCCAGCCCTTGAACTTCGTCGGAAGACTCTTCTGGTCAAATCGCCCTACATGGACATTATTGCTGATTCCAAGTATGCGAATTCATTTGCTTCTTTGCAACGCGTTTTCGGATACATTCACAAGTTTTGCAACCGAATTCGGCGCCCCGGACTCACTGTCTCAGACATTGAACATGGAACCCAGGTATTGCTACGGCTAGTCCAGAGTACTCAGCTATGGGAGGACATGAAGTCACTGCGGGCAAGGGCAGCAGTGTTCTCATCGAGCTCAATCGCAACGTTATCGCCATTCATGGATCAGTTTGGACTTCTCAGGGTAGATGGTCGACTGAAAAACGCTTGGTTGGATTTTGATGGCCGTCATCCAATCATCTTGCCCAGCAGCCATCCACTGACTCTTGCAATAATCTCCCATTTTCATGAGCGGAATCTGCACGCTGGTCCTCGAGCTTTGCTTGGACTAATTGGATCCCAATATTGGCCTATTGGGGGAAGGAAGACGGTAAACAAGGCAGTAAACAAGTGCGTAAGATGCTTTCGACTGAAGCCCAGGGTATTGGAGCATATTATGGCTGATCTTCCAAAGGAGCGGCTCGATGGTTCTCATGCCTTTGAGATCACAGGCGTGGACTTCTGTGGGCCGTTTTTCTACAAACCGGAGGCACGCAACAAGGCTCCAATCAAGTGCTACGTCTGCGTCTTCATTTGTTTCGCTACCAAGGCTGTTCATCTGGAGCTTATAAAGGACTTATCCACAGTTGCTTTTCTACATGGACTAAAGCGCTTCATATGTACCAGACAAAAGCCGCGGCAAATTTGGTCAGACAATGCAACCAATTTTGTCGGCGCTAAGAATGAGCTGATGGAATTAAAGCGCCTGGTCCTCAGCGATGACCATCAGAAGGCGCTGTTGGATTTTTGCTTGGTCGAGGCTATAGACTGGCATTTCATTCCTCCGCGCTCCCCTCATTTTGGTGGTCTATGGGAGGCTGCAGTGAAGACGGCCAAGTACCACTTCTACCGTGCGATAGGCAACTCGGTTCTTGGATATGACGAGCTGCGGACGCTGTTGTGCCACATCACGGCAGTGATTAATTCAAGACCTTTAGTTTCAATTTCAGAGAGCCCTGCCGATCTAAATGTTCTAACTCCAGCGCATTTCTTGAATGGTGGCCCTTCTGCTTCGTTTGCTGAGCCTGACGTCACGCAGCTAAACTTCGATCGCCTGGACGGCTGGCAGCGCGTTTCGTACCTGCAGCAGCTCTTTTGGTCTCGGTGGAATGAGGAGTGCATAACGTCACTGCAGCAGCGCTCAAAGTGGCGCACTGCCTAGTTTAGCTGTCACAGATTTGGTTCTTGTTAAGGATGTACGGTGAGGCTTGTAGCTGCTGTGAGGAGGCCTAGGGTTTTTGGGGTCCGCCGAAAATTAGGCACCGTCTAACGAGAGGCAAGACAAACTCTCTTTAACAGTCGGCAAAGAGGGCCTGGGATCAAAGAGTGGGTCAGAGCCAGGTCAGACTTCCTCGTCGAAAGGAGAGCGAGTTCGAAGTCGAAGTCGGACAAGATAAAAGGCTATAAATAGATGGCATTGGACGCCATTGCGGGATTCCAAGCCTGGTCGACAGCATTGGATTTTGTTCACCAAGTGTCCTCTATAGTGGCAGCCGTATTTGAATATTCAAAGAAAGAAAAAAGAGAAAAAAAAACCATCTAAATACAATAACTAGTGAAAAGTAGCCCAGGCAGTGAGGCGGTGATTAGTGAAACCTCTTCGATACACCCTTTCGACGGGTCACCCGTTTGGGTAAGTTGAGAAAAAAAGACAGCCTAGCGAAAGTGTATAAAGGTGTTCTGTGGGTGCAAATTTCCCCAGGTTTAAATTGGAGGAGGCTCGTCTTCCACGACCGCCAGCTGAAATTCGTAGAAATTCGCCGGAGCTTTGGGTCGTCGCCTTGGAGTAATTCGGCGAGCCAGAGAGGAGAGGCCAACTAGTGCCCGGCAGACGGCAGCCGCGTCGGCTTGTTCATCGCTCCGCGTATGCGTCCATACCCCGTGCGCAGGGGAGGAGGCAAAGGAAAAAAAAGTGTTCTGCAGTGGCGGCAAATAGTGGCAGATCGAATTAGAAAATTTCTCACAGAAGGCCAGCCCAGTTCAAAATAAAAAAAAAAAATAACAAATATAAGAAACAAATAACGGATCGTAGTCATATGCACTAAGCATCAATACCCGGGTTATTTTATTCTCCCTCTTCATTTAGGCTTCTTTAGCTCTCTATCCCTTTCTATCTCTCTCCACCTAACTTTGCCGCTGCGGGCGAGCCCCCACATACCGGTGCCCGATAAGCGCCGCTGATCTGCATTGAGGAATGCAAAACTGAGCGCAGAGGAATGTAAGGCGGCGTGAGGGACGGGAAGAAAAGAGACAGACAATCACCGTTAAAATTAACTCGATCTGCCTGAGCCACTCGGTCGTCATCTCATTTTTTTGTGTGTGCAAATTGTGTGTGTTCTTCTTTTTTTTTCAAACTTTTCAGGGGCCCAAATCGGAAGCGCTTCGTCGATGGAGGTTCCTGTAAGTCGTTTAATCGAATAAATAAAATATATGAAAGTTCGAAAAATATATAAAAGTATGAAAGTTCGCCACGGGAGCGCACCCAATTAGTGGGATGAAAAGAGAGGGCATCAAAAAGTTCACCTATTGATTCTTTTCCCTACGCCTCTCGTACATTACACCTTCTCTTTTGGTGGATCGCTATGCCCAGCGAATGCTCACATAAAATTTTCTTACATTTCTTTTGCTTTCACTCCTATTCAAATCATCTGTTCTCTCTCATATCTAGCCTAAATTTCTTATTTATTTACAGTACTTTACTCAACTTATTTAAAATTAAGTCGTAGCCAATACTCGGGGAAGGGAGAAGCTAATGAGTACATTAAATTACAGGGGATCCCAAATTTTAGTCATAAGCAATAAATAAACGTTTATAATGTGTGAGTAGAAGCAATAGTGTTTGATCTCCTGCAGCAAGCCCCTGTAGGTCTCGCATAATATAAGGGGTCTTGTAACAAATCATGAGTCATCGGGAACAACAAGACCAAGGTAGGGTCTGAGGAATTCTTTTCGTTGTCCGTTCACCAGTGCAGTCATTGTCTTTCGTTTTAGGTGTTGTGCTTTCCGTCCGGTTGCAAATGGCTTATTGACACGCATTAAATGTAAAATAATAATAGGGTAGGCCTCAGCTTAGGAGCAAATAAACAAGAACACCACACTCGTGGCCGACGAGCCAGTAGCCGGAAAATTGACAGCGTGCCGCTTCAAGCTGAGAGGACCATCTCGCCTACATCGTGGTTGCACGTTACATTTATTATTATTTTTGGCGCCCAACGTGGGGCCTCACTGTTAGGTGGGAATTATTAAAATTTGTACTTAGGGGTGTGGTTCACGAACAATGACCTAAAACAAACCTTCACTTTTTAAATTTTCCTTCCATCGACTTTTCGATGTCTTTATTGAAGACAAAGAAACCCAAATCATTTCCGCTTTCATTCAGTTCTCTTACGGATCTTTGGAATACCGATAGAAAACTAAGCCCCAGGGTATGTTTTCGGGCCACGATTCTAACGGTTCTGAGTGAGTTTGACTTATTTCTGTACAAATAGCCTGATTGTCGTGATTAATAGGAATACTACTAGAATAGCTTTAAGAAGCTATCTGTTGTCCATGTCATTTCAGTGTGCGCTGTAAGTGCTACTCAACTTTATGCCTGAGGGACCAAGGGAAAACTGAACCGTCTTGGATTCACTGGTGATGCATTTAGCTAAGTGCACTCCTGACCACGGATCATTTCATTAATTGCCTCAGTTTGCTTTGTCTTATCTTTGTTTGGCAGTTTGGATCACTGCTTCTATAAGCGCTGTTGGACGCAGGTGCGCAGAATTTAGAATTACCACTGCCCACGGCCTAGGTGTTCTAACTTGCCAGAAAGTATTTTCCTCTTTAGCTGTACTTGGTGAAATAATTCGGACAATTAAGAGAGGCTCTGCAGGGAGCCAGGCTAGCTGGAAGATCAAACCATTAGAATTTTTTTTGTACTATTTTTTTTTGTTTGAAACTGTTGAGTTGAAAGTTTTTTTGTTTAATTAATATTCAAATTTCATTTCACTTTTAAATTTTCTTTATTACATATATATAAGAAAACATACATAACCTTTCCGAGTTAAGCAGATAGTTTTTTTAGTAAACACCTATAAAAAGAAAGATGGGCTTGGATCGGTCTGATGATGAAGGGGCAAGCGCCTCAGCAATCTGTTGCAGGCTGTGCAAAGTCACAAAGGCCCCCGAAGATGTTTATAGAACTCCTTGTTAGCATGAATTCCATAAAACATGCATGCGAACATACCTTAAGACCCAAACAACCTGTCCAGTTTGCAATGCGGGTTGTAGTGCCCCAACGGCTGGTCAGCCTCCTCTGGTGCCTGGCAAGACTAGACAGCAGACAAAGTCAGTTCTCGCGGGAGGCAGTAAGCAATCCCAAGCGGGGTTGGAGGGTCAAGCGTCTACTTCAAGTCAAGCGTCTACTTCAAATCAAGTGTCTAGGGAGATCACGGCGGCTATTAGGGGTATGCAGAATGAATTACTTGTCCACCTGACGGAGAAGATGTCTCAAATGATAAGTACCACTGTAGAAGCTCGTTTAGCTTCTAATGCGCAAATTCCGCAGCCGTCAGTAGGGAGCCTGAATATGAACGCTTCTTTGGACCAATTGCTAGAAATTCCCGAGGGGAACCAGGGCGCAGTTTACACCCCTCCACTCCGGACTTCGCTCTCTAGATCAGCAGCATCTGATTTAGCTCAGAGACCTGACAAGGTGGGTCATAATTGGAAGCTTCGCTTTTCGGGAGCCTCAGACTCCATAAGCGTGGATTCATTTATATACCGAGTAGAGGCCCTTACCCATCAAACGTTGGAAGGGAACTTTATGCTGTTGTGCAGCAATGCAAACACTCTGTTTGAAGGGAAAGCATCTGATTTTTATTGGAGGTATCACAAGACAGCTGGCTCAGTGCGGTGGATGGATCTGTGTGAAGCGTTGAGGAAGCAGTTCAGAGATTCCCGGACGGACGTAGACATTAGACAGATGATTCGCGATAGGAAACAAAGAGAAAAAGTGACTTTCGAGGTATTTTTTGACGCAATCCAAAAGCTCACTGACAGGTTGGAGCAGCCTCTTTCTCATAAAACTTTGGTCGAGATCGTTCGCCGAAACTTGCGGCCGGAAATACAACATGAAATCCTGAATCAAAAAATAGACTCAATAGAAGCACTACGGGATATATGTCGGAGGCGAGAATGTTTTATGGAAGAGGTGCGTCGGACTCATGGCTATCAAAAACCTGCTCCATTTCGAAAGCAAATCTCGGAGTTAGTGGACGAAGCCTTGGGAGAGGATGCGGAAGAATTCTCGGAATCGGAGTTTGGGGAGGAGATAGCAGCTTTATCCTTGGTGTGTTGGAATTGTCGAAAAGAAGGGCACCGTTACCACGACTGCGTAGCTAAACGGAAAATATTCTGCTTTGGCTGCGGAGCGCCAAACACGTATAAGCCATCTTGCAAAAAATGTCAAAAAAACACCAAGGAGAAGACGGCAGAGTCTCGTCGGCTGACCAGTGTTCCGCAGAGGGGGTCGGCGAAACAGGACTAGATGTAGCAAGTGGCGAAACGCAAGGAGAGCCTTCTCGGGATTTTGGGGAGGCGGAACCACCGATAGTGGGATGGCATATAAATTTGATAGAGGGTAAGAAGTTAGAACCTCCAGTGGAAATTGTTAAGTCAAGGAGACTAACTAGAAATGCACGTAGGATCAAGGCCCATTTTAAATCTCTCAAATGTATTAATGAGATAAGGAAAAAGGAGGGAGATAAGAGGCCTTATGCCGAAGTCAAGTTACTGGATAGAACCGTAGTAGGATTGCTAGATACCGGCGCCGGAATGAGTTGCGTGGGTGGTCAATTGGCAAAGGAGGTAGTATGCAGTAAGAAACCATTTAAATTGGTGTCGTCCAATGCTTTTACGGCTGATGGAAAGAAGCATCAAATAGTAGGAAAGTTAACAACTAAGATAGAGTACCGCGGGGAGTCTAAAAACATAGAGCTATTCATAATTCCTAATTTAAGTCAAGATTTATATTTAGGTATTGATTTTTGGTCCCTTTTTGAATTATTACCGTCCGAATGGAAGATTTCCGAAATTTGCGAGAGTTCTGATGTTCATACACTTACGTCTGCTCAGGAGGCGGCGTTAAACCAGGTGATTTCCCTATTTCCATCCTTCGCTGTGTCGGGTCTGGGAAGGACAGATATGCTTTGTCATACCATCGATGTGGGGAATGCGAAGCCCGTAAAGCAGAGACATTTCTCAGTCTCACCGGCTGTTGAGAAATCGCTGTACGGGGAAGTTGATAGGATGCTGAGATTAGGGGTGATTGAGGAGTCAGGAAGCGCTTGGTCTTCTCCGGTGGTTCTGGTCCAAAAGCCTGGGAAAGCTCGTCTTTGTCTAGACAGCCGAAAAGTAAACGCGGTGACAGAAAAAGATGCGTACCCGTTGCCCCAGATTGATGGCATCTTGAGTAGATTGCCCAAGGCAGAATATGTAACTAGCCTGGACTTGAAAGATGCATTTTGGCAAATACCTTTGGAGGTGGCGTCGAGAGACAAGACTGCGTTCACCATACCGGGGAGGCCGTTGTACCAATACAAGGTCATGCCGTTTGGTTTATGCAACGCCTCACAAACCATGTCCAGACTCATGGATAAGGTAATACCCGCCGCTCTCCGAAATCAAGTTTTTGTCTACTTAGATGACCTGCTGGTCATTTCAGACACATTTCCCTCGCATCTTGAGGTACTGCGTTCGGTGGCAGAACACATCCGTCACGCAGGGCTGACCATAAATATAGAGAAGAGCAGATTCTGTAGGAGATCCGTAAAATATCTAGGTCACGTAATTGGCGAAGGCGGCATTAAAACAGACCCGAAAAAGATTTCCGCCATTACTAAGTTTCCGCTCCCAAGAACTCTCCGAGCCCTAAGGAGCTTCCTTGGAATGGCCGGGTGGTATAGGAAATTTATACATGATTTTGCTTCACTATCCGCCCCTCTAACAGACTTGCTAAAACAGAAAAAAAAATTCGTCATGTCCCAGGATGGAATAGAGGCCTTTGAAAAATTGAAAGAAACGCTGTGCAAGGCTCCAGTTTTAAGAAGTCCTGACTTTGGAAAGCCCTTCTATATACATTGCGACGCGAGCAATACGGGAGTAGGGGGTGTACTAGTCCAAAAGACGGAAGAAGGGGATGAGATGCCGATAGCTTTCGTGTCTAAAAAGCTGAATAAAGCCCAGCGCAATTATACAGTGACCGAGCTAGAGTGCCTGGCGGCCTTAGTGTGCATTAAAAAGTTCAGAGCTTATGTCGAAGGTCATCAATTCACCGTGATAACGGATCATGCCTCACTGAAGTGGTTGATGTCCCAAAATGATCTGCACTCGAGGTTAGCTCGATGGGCACTAAAATTGCAAGGTTTCCGATTTAGCATCGAGCACCGAAAGGGAACCCAGAACATAGTCCCAGATGCATTGTCAAGGGTTCACCAGGATGAGATCGCAGCAATAGACAAGAGTAATGGGCTTCTGGTGGATCTAGATTCTCCTCACTTCAGAGCGGTAGGGTATCTTGAATTGGTGGAGCGGGTAAAGAGCAACCAGGAACGATTGCCAGACGTAAAAGTGGTCGACAACTTAGTTTACCGGAGAGCTGAGCATGCGAATGGCGACTTACTTCATGACTCGTTTGCTTGGAAATTATGGGTGCCTAAGGAATTGATCGGCGAGATCTTAAAACAGTCACATGATGATCCGTTAGCCTCGCATGGGGGTATTCACAAGACCTTGGAGCGCGTCCGTAGGTACTACTTTTGGCCAGGATTGGTTAACGACGTCAAAGCTTATGTGAATAATTGCAGTGAGTGTAAGACCACAAAGGCGCCAAACTTTACCTTGCGGCCACCCATGGGAAAGCCGGCCGAATCACAAAGATTCTTTCAGCGACTATACATTGATTTTCTTGGTCCATATCCTAGGTCACGAAGTGGTCACGTCGCTATTATTATCGTGTTAGACCATTATTCTAAATTTGTTTTCCTCAAAGCCGTTAAGAAGCTGACAGCCGATGTAATTATCAAATACTTGCGGGAGGATCTCTTTCATACTTTCGGGGTGCCCGAAACCATAGTGTCCGACAATGGATCCCAATTCAGGGCTGAAAAATTCCAAAGCCTTTTAAAAAGCCACCGTATCTCACATACCTTGACAGCGGTACACGCGCCACAGGCAAATGCCTCCGAGAGAGTCAATCGCTCAGTGATTGCCGCCATCAGAGCGTATGTGCGTCCGGATCAAAAAGATTGGGACGAGAATTTAAGCAGCATTTGTTGCGCGCTGAGATCGTCCATCCACTCGGGAGTAGGCGCTACGCCATACTACATGGTGTTTGGTCAGCAGATGATCACTTCTGGTGGCACTTACTCTTTGCTGAGATCACTAGAGATGTTGGAAGACAGGGCGGCAGCTTTTACAAAAGAGGATTCCTTGGAGTTGGTCAGGAAGAAAGCACGTGAAGTAATGGATAAGCAAAATGCACGTAATGAAAAGCAGTATAATCTAAGATCAAGAGAGATAGTATACCAGGTTGGGCAGGAAGTTTATAGAAGGAATTTTAAACAAAGCAACTTCCAAGCTGGATACAACGCTAAGCTTGGGCACGCTTTCGTGAAGGCTAGAGTTTGGAGAAAGCTAGGAAATTCGCTTTATGAGTTGGAAGATTTGCAGGGCCGAATCATTGGGAAATACCACGGGAAAGATATCCGCCAATAACAGCTACAAGCGGTTCATCCTTGTGAGCCTTCTGCACCCCAAGTCTGATCTTGGCAGGGGGGAGTTGTACGGTGAGGCTTGTAGCTGCTGTGAGGAGGCCTAGGGTTTTTGGGGTCCGCCGAAAATTAGGCACCGTCTAACGAGAGGCAAGACAAACTCTCTTTAACAGTGGGCAAAGAGGGCCTGGGATCAAAGAGTGGGTCAGAGCCAGGTCAGACTTCCTCGTCGAAAGGAGAGCGAGTTCGAAGTCGAAGTCGGACAAGATAAAAGGCTATAAATAGATGGCATTGGACGCCATTGCGGGATTCCAAGCCTGGTCGACAGCATTGGATTTTGTTCACCAAGTGTCCTCTATAGTGGCAGCCGTATTTGAATATTCAAAGAAAGAAAAAAGAGAAAAAAACCATCTAAATACAATAACTAGTGAAAAGTAGCCCAGGCAGTGAGGCGGTGATTAGTGAAACCTCTTCGAAATACCCTTTCGACGGGTCACCCGTTTGGGTAAGTTGAGAAAAAAAAGACAGACTAGCGAAAGTGTATATTGTAAAGTGTATTTGTGGGTGCAAATTTCCATAGGTCTTAAATTGGAGGAGGCTCGTCTTCCACGACCGCCAGCTGAAATTCGTAGAAATTCGCCGGAGCTTTGGGTCGTCGCCTTGAAGCAGTTCGGCGAGCCAGAGAGGAGAGGCCAACTAGTGCCCGGCAGACGGCAGCCGCGTCGGCTTGTTCATCGCTCCGCGTATGCGTCCATACCCCGTGCGCAGGGGAGGAGGCAAAGAAAAAAAAGTGTTCTGCAGTGGCGGCAAATAGTGGCAGATCGAGTTAGAAAATTTCTCACAGAAGGCCAGCCCAGCCCAAAATAACAATAAAAAAAAAAAAAAAAAGAATCAAATATAAGAAACAAATAACGGATCGTAGTCAGATGCTCTAAGCATTAATACCCGAGTTATTTTATTCTCCCTCTCATTTAGGCTTCTTTAGCTCTCTATCCCTATCTATCTCTCTCCACCTAACTTTGCGCTGCGGACGAGCCCCCACATACCGGTGCCCGATAAGCGCCGCTAATCTGCACATAGGAATGCAAGACTGAGCGCAGAGGAATGTAAGGCGGCGTGAGGGACGGGAAGAAAAGAGACAGACAATCACCGTTAAAATTAACTCGATCTGCCTGAGCCACTCGGTTGTCATCTCATTTTTTTGTGTGTGTGAATTGTGTGTGTTCTTCTTTTTTTTTAAACTTTTCAGGGGCCCAAATCGGAAGCGCTTCGTCGATGGAGGTTCCTGTAAGTCGTTTAATTGAATAAATAAAATATGTATATGAAAGTTCGAAAAATATATCAAAATATGAAAGTTCGCCACGGGAGCGCAACCAATTAGTGGGTTAAAAAGAGAGGGCATCAGAAAGTCACCTCTTGATTCTTTTCCCTACGCCTCTCGTACATTACACCTTCTCTTTTGGTGGATCGCTATGCCCAGCAAATGCTCACATAAAATTTTCTTACATTTCTTTTCTTTTCACTCCTAGTCAAATCATCTGTTCTCTCTCATATCTAGCCTAAACTTCTTATTTATTTACAGTACATTACTCAAATTATTTAAAATTAAGTCGTAGCCAATACTCGGGGAAGGGAGAAGCAAATGAGAACATTAAATTACTGGGGATCACTAATTTTAGTCATAAGAAATAAATAAACGTTTATAATGTCTGAGTAGAAGCAATAGTGTTTGATCTCCTGCAGCAAGCCCCTGTAGGTCTCGCATAATATAAGGGGTCTTGTAACAAATTATGTGGTATCGGGCACAGCAAGACCAAGGTAGGGTGGGCGAACATCACTCCTCATGAACAGCTGAGGAATTCTTTTCGTTGTCCGTTCACCAGTGCAGTTATTGTCTTTCGTTTTAGGTGTTGTGCTTTCCGTCCGGTTGCAAATGGCTTATTGACACGCATTAAATGTAAAATAATAATAGGGTAGGCCTCAGCTTAGGAGCAAATAAACAAGAACACCACACTCGTGGCCGACGAGCCAGTAGCCGGAAAATTGACAGCGTGCCGCTTCAAGCTGAGAGGACCATCTCGCCTACATCGTGGTTGCACGTTACAAGGATGAGAATCTTCCTCCCATGAAGTGGCCACTGGCGAGAGTGGTCGAGCTTTTGCCTGGACGAGATGGCGTTTCCCGAGTTGCTGTGCTGAAGACGTCATCTGGAATCGCCAAGCGCGCCGTCAACAAGCTGTGCCTGCTGCCCCTTAAAGATGCTGTTGAAAGTCAGGCTTCCAACGGGGGGAGTATGTCGAGTCAAGCAGCTTAAATATTTTAAATTATTGCCAGTGGTGTGGCCCAAAAGGAAATGCATTTTGGTGTTGTCGTTTCCAATTCCCCCACTACAAAGATCATTTGCTACCGCATATGCGCATGCAGCGGAATTCTTTCGTCTCCTTATGTCGCAATCTCTCGGACTCGGCTTATCAGCATCCCCGAGCAGCTTTAACGCTCCCGGGCTATCAAACGCTCTCGCTCGCGTCTAAGCTTGCTGCATAGGGCCCGGCAGATTGGCCCGTCAGCCCTTGCACGGGCAGTCTTGAGCTAATCTTCGCAGCTATTAGATTAACATCCTCGCATCAATCGTTCGCCCAATCATTTCCATATGTACATACGCGATAAGTTGGTTTACATATGCAAATAAATTGTGAATTATAAACAGCCTCTCGACTTTCATTAACTTCAAATTGCAACAGTTATTAAAAACGCTTAATAGCTTAACAATATTAATGCGTAGATCATATATATACAGTGGCGACTACTTGTGGATACAAGTTAATTTTATCCATATTGGGAGGACAAAATAAAAGATTATTTTTATTCGATTCACTTTAGCGAAGTGCTTTTATTGAATATCAGAATGCGACTGCTTAAATCTAGAATTATAATAATAATAATAATTGTGGAGATAATGTTTTTTATCCCCAATCGGCCGACTAATTATTTCAATTAAATAAAACTCGGCGCAGAAATAAAATTGCGATATGTTCTTTAATGCGTGACATCCAAATTGCAAGTGTGGCTTGCCTGCCCTTTACATTGCCGCTCCGATCGCTAAGCGCAGCTTCGCTCGGCCGACGTCGGTAGGCAGACGCAAAGCGGAGATAGCGAAGAGGGAGCTGGCAGAGAGCGTTTAGCAGGGCAAGCAAGCGCAAAGCTTTAACAAACAAATGAGTGACATAGACATAAGTAACAAACAAAATAAGCGGCTGAGGGCCAAGAATTAGGTGCTATTTGGTAAGCGGCTAATCGGCTGCGTTCGGCTCCGAACATTCACCCCCCGTTGGAAGGCAAAGACTTTCAACAGATCCATCCTGAAGGGGCAGAACCGCAACTTTTCCAACGGCCCTCTTGAAAAGGCCTCTTTGAGTGCGGATGACGACTACCCTGATGGTTCCATCTTTTCCTGGGATGACGCTCTCAATGCGGTCAAGCGGCCACCTTAATGGTGGCAGCGTTTCCTCTTTCATCATGACTAGCGCTCCTAGCTTGATGTTTGGAGACGATGACCGCCACTTGCTCCGCTCCTGAAGAATCGAAAGATACGCCGTGCTCCATTTTCTCCAAAACGCCTGCTTCATTTGACACAGCCGCTGCCATCGACTAAGTAGGTTGACCCGGAGATGCGTCACATCTGGCTCGTCGAATGCAGCTTTCGGGGCTCCATTGAGAAAGTGGTTTGGCGTGAGCACATCTAGGTCATCGGGACTTTCTGTAATTGCATAAAGCGGACGGGAATTTAACAAAGCAGAGATTTCACAAGCCAAGGTCTGAATTTCATCAAGAGTAAAAATGTAGGTCCCGACGATGCGATGAAAATGATATTTAGCTGCCTTAACAGCCGCCTCCCACAAACCCCCAAAATGTGGTGAGCGAGGGGGGATGAATTTCCAATCGATTCCACTAGAAACGCAGAGATGTGACACAGCCGACGTATGAGGATCGCTGAGGAACATTTGACGAAGCTCCAAAAGCTCATTTTTTGCTCCTACAAAATTTGTTGCGTTGTCTGACCAAATGATTCGAGGTTTGGGACGTAGACTTATAAAACGCCTTAATGCTGCCAGAAAGGATTCTGTAGATAGATCCCGAACGACTTCCAAATGAGTTGCTTTGGTGCTAAAGCATACGAAAACAGCGATGTAACATTTGATAGGAGGCCTGCTTCTGACTTCCGACTTGTGATAAAAGGGTCCGCAAAAATCAACGCCCGTTGTGTGGAATGCTGGATTAGTCCTTACGCGATCCGCAGGCAAGTTTCCCATGATATGTTCCCTCAGCACTGGCTTCAAACGAAAACATCTAACACATTTGCGAATGATTCCCGCAACATATTTGCGTCCACCAATAGGCCAGAATTTTTGCCGAAGCAGTCCGAGCAATCCTTGAGCTCCTGCGTGGAGAAACCTTTCGTGAAAGAAGATAATAATAGAGACAGTGACAGGATGTCCCTTAGGAAGCAGGATCGGGTGCTTCGCGTCGTAGTCCAATTCGGCATTTTGGAGGCGGCCTCCAACCCGCAGCAATCCAAAGCTATCCAAAAATGGATTCAGTGAGGCCATCGTGCTTTTTGACGGTAGGGCCTGTTTGCTGGTGAGGGCCCTTATCTCTTCCGAAAATTGTTGCTGCTGTATTGCCCTTATGAGCAAATGCGTACCATTTTTGATGTCGATTACGGTAAGTTGACCCTTCGACCGCGCTATGCCTTTGTCCTTGAGAATGTAGAATCGATATATGTAAGCAAAGACGTGCTGCATGGATCCGAATGAGTTTTGAAATTTGCAATCGTACGATACATCCCTTTCGTTTGAAACAACCAATGCTGCATGACGACGTTCTGGTACATCGGTTGGCAATTGCAAGCCTGCAGGCCACTCCGAGCTCGCAAGACGTAAGAATGGTGGTCCAGAGATCCAAAGGCTGCTATCCATTAGTTCAGCGGGCGTGGATCCACGTGATCCACGTCGGCAGGATTCAACTTTGTGGGCACGTGATGCCAAGTCATTCCAGCGGTGAGCTCCTGAATCCGCTGAACTCGATTAGAAACAAATATATTAAAATTCAATGGTGACTCTCGAATCCAGGCAAGGGCTATGGACGAATCCGACCAGCAATGTATTTGGCATGGAACTGATAATCCCTTAACTATGGTGGACACTAGTTCGGCTAATACGAGGGCAGCGGATAGCTCAAGCTTGGGGATAGTCATACTTTTCAAGGGCGCGACTCTGGATTTAGAGCATAAGAGATGACTTTGCACAATGCCAAGAGCTTCCGAACGCATGTATACACAGGCGCCATATGCTGCTTGGCTCGCATCACAAAACGCGTGCATTTCTAATTTGGCTTGCTGCCGAAGCACGTAACGTGGAAACTTAAAGTTTTCAACCATCGACAACTGCGAAGTCAGCTCAATCCAAGTCGTATGTAGATCCTGGGGCAGGCTTTCGTCCCAATTCAACTTTAGGCTTTCGTTCCATAGCGACTGCATAAATATTTTAGCCTTTGTGATGATGGGAGAGATGAGCCCTAGAGGATCGTAGAACCTAGCTAGTGTAGACAGGACCGAACGCTTCGATATTGGGCCTGCAGCGGTTCCGACGTGTGCGAAGCTAAACAGAAGATTGTCCGTGGTGGGATCCCAAACTAGACCAAGCGCCTTGGTTACTTCAGTTCCGTCATGAAAGGTAAGGAACTTTTCGCGATCCGCCTCCGATACGCCTTCCAAAGCAGCGGGTTCATTGGAACACCATTTACGTATGGGAAAACATCCTTTCGAAAGTAGCTCCTTTACCTGCTGACGAATCTTGATGACAGAATCAATGCTGTCCCCTCCAGATATGAGATCATCGACATAGAAATCTCTTCGAACAACATCTGCGCCAAGCGGAAAACGTAATTCTTCATCATTTGCCAATTGATGCATAGCACGAATTGCTAAGAAAGCGGCAGGTTTGGTTCCGTAAGTAACAGTCTCCAACTTGAACACCTGAATCTCCTCCTTCGGGTCATTGCGCCATAGGATGCACTGCACGTGCGTATCGGGATGGGAAACGCGTACACAGCGGTACATTTTGCAGATATCGCCACACAAGGCGACTTTAAAAAAGCGGAAACGAAGCAGAGTTATCAAAATTTTAGGTTGGATGGTGGGTCCAGCCATTAGCGCTTCATTCAGTGATACTCCAGACGCTGTTTTGGCAGATCCATCGAACACTACGCGTAATTTGGTGGTTGTACTATCCTGCTTGTGGACGCAATGGTGAGGCAAGAAGTACTGCGGGAGGTCTGACTGCCGCGAAGCTGGCGACATGTGTCCTAAATCACGATACTCCTGGAGAAACTCCATATATTTTTCCTTAAGCTGTGCATTTTTTGCTAGCTTCCTCTCCAAATTGAGAAATCTACGTAGCGCCTGCTGATACGATTCTGCTAATTCCTCTAGACTGAATTTGGTAGGCAAACGCACGGAGTAAGCTCCGGAATCTAGGCGAATGCAGTTTGTGACGAAATGCTGTTCGCAATGAACATCTTCCTCCGAAATTGATGAGGGCGAATAATCTCCATCGACTTCCCAAAAACGCCTTACAATATCGCACAAATTAGTCTCGCAAGCGGAGATGACAGGGGGATCTTCAACGGCTGCTAGCGCCGCACGGGCTTTCTCAGAGTTTTTAATACTTCCTGACACAATCCAGCCAAGTTTCGTCTTCTGCAATGTTGGCAATTGGTCTGACAGTCGAATCTGTCCAACGCACATTAATTCGAAGAACAGACCAGCACCTATCAACAGATCGACACGCTGGGGCTTGGCGAAATTAGGATCAGCCAGTTTTAGATTATTTGGCATTGGCCAATCCTTTGCGTCTAGGCCGAAGTTAGGCTGCATTCCTGTGATTGAGGCAGTGATAATTGCAGAGAGGAAACCGTGATAGCTTTTGTCTTGAGATTGCAGGACGATGTCTACAGCCTTGCTGGATGGTAGAATTGACTCTCCAATACCGGCGATTTGAACGTGAGACGGGTGAGGATCTAACTGCAGCTGATTGGCGAGTCTCGATGTTATAAAGTTAACCTGAGAAGCGGAATCTAAAATGGCACGACATGGAATAAGCGATCCAAAACGGCCCCTGACATATACGATTGCGGTAGCTAGCAGCACGTTTTGGCTGGGCAGAGATTTCTGACTCGAGGGGGGAGGGCTGGTATATTTGCTTGCAACTAGGGCACTTGCAGGATCATGCTGGGTCGGTTCCGTGCTCGGCGACGGCAACTCAGCGTCAGCGCCCGACTGCATGTGGAGCAGAGTGTGATGCTTGGCTTGGCAATTTCTACATGCCCCTGACTTGCAGCGTTGCAATGAATGGCCTTTGTTGAGGCAGTTTAGACACAAATGGCGCTTCTTCACCTCCTTGTATCGAGAAAAGACAGGGAGATCTAGAAATGCCTGGCATCGGGATATGTAGTGATCAGAAGATTTGCAATACTTGCATGTTGAGCTAGTATGATCGTTAATGGAGGTGATTAGGGTGCTAGGTTTACTTTCTCCCACCTGCTGGCTAGGAATTGTTACCATAGCCGATCCCAAATTTTCCAGCATCCGACATCTTGCTTCCAAGAATGAGGCCATGCTTGACCACCTGGGCAATCCTGACGTCGGCAAGCTCTCCTCCCATTTCTCCTTGGTCTTGTGGTCCAATTTCGTGCCTATGATGAATATCAGCAACCCATCGGAAATCTCCTGCGGGGTCGCCAAGGTCTGCAGTGCACGCAAGTGCGAATTGATTTTATCGCTGAGCGCGCGCAAGCCGATAGCCGAGCCCTTCTCCACCCCTTGCAGCCCGAAAATAGCCTTGACGTGTGCCTGAAAATGCAACAGTTTATTATCGAATCGCAATATTAGTAAATTCAACGCCTTGTCGTAATTCTCCTCAGAAAGTTCCAAGGAACGAATCGTATCCAGCGCAGCACCATCTAGACATCCACGCAGATATTGGAATTTTTCGATGATTGGGATACGATGGTCTTTGTGCACCATTGTCGAGAACATTGAGTGGAATTCTGGCCAATCCATGTAGCTCCCACCGAATCGCGGAAGCTGCAACTCGGGCATTCGAGAACGGCCTATACTACTATAGCCGAACAACGACGAATTCCCCTCGAGAGTATGCCGAGCTGTTGAATTGGCAACATTTACCGTGCGCGCAGCCATCAACTCCCGCGAAAGCCTGGACCTAACCTTGACGTAAACATTCGAAAAGTCCAGCCGGGCATCATGGGCTAACTGCAGGAAATCCAACCTTTCAAGGCTCGTTTGAGCGGCATCGAAATCCGCATTCATTCGCTCAATTTGCTCTAAGCGAGCTTGAAGTTCTGCCTCATCTAACTCGGCAAGCTCTTCCTTGGTGAGAAAGCGATCCATGGCCTTTAGTTGGCGCGCGACGGACTCGGCCTTGTGCTTGTAGAAATCAACATCACTCGGCATTGCTGCGTTCGCGACATTGGTAGGCTCAGGTGCTGCCATGTTGAGGTTTTAAAAGAGTCACTCAGCACGACCGAAAAAAACACCCTGTATACGTATAAACGTGCGAACCGAAAGCAAAGGGATTACAGCTAATGCCTTTAGCTGTGCGGCTGTGCGAGCTGTCCGATTCCGCTTTGTACTCCGCTTGTGTGTATTAGTGAGTTCGCTGCACTGCACTGACCGAATTGTCGCGACAGAGAAATTAATAGCCAGCAATGCGTGTATGTAGGTGTATGTAAGTATGTTTTAGCACCGAATTGTGCTTAACCGCCGAAAATTTGTTAAGGCTAACGAATGTCGATCGCGAATGATAATTAATTGACACTGCAACTCAGAGATCACGTCGGGGTCACCAAATTTTATGTGGTGTGAGGGAGCGTACGCTCGACCCACATTTTTTTCACCCATCATCTTGCCGGCATTTTCCCACTGGAGGGACCCGGAATTATTTCATTGGAATTAAGATTTTTGGACTTTTTATTTTCTAGGTTTAAGCATTGACTGTTCAGTTTTAGGTTAAGGGGGAGGGGGAAGGCCACGAAGGCCACTTGTTATTAATTTTTTATTATACGGCCCGAGGGGTCTCTAAGCCACACGTAGCTTACTATTTTCTTAAAAGGGGGGCGAGTCGCGATCACGGCGGACGCCACTGGCTTTCCAGAACCAAGATAACACAACAACAACGACGCAGCAGCCGCCAAAGAGAGACGAGGAAAACAACGGGATCCAGCGAGCCGCCGACATCGACGCAGCAACAGGCAGAGAGGGAAGCATCGGCAAAATAACCCAACAACAACGACGCAGTAGCGGCCCAAGAGAGACGAGGAAAAACAACGGGATCCAGCGAGCCGCCGGCATCGACGCAGCAACAGGCAGGGAGGGAAGCATCGACAAGATAACCCAACAACAACGACGCTGCAGCGGCCAAAGGGAGACGAGGAAAAACAACGGGATCCAGCGAGCCGCCGGCATCGACGTAGCCACGGCAGAGAGGAAGGCGCTGACAAGATAAGCCAACAGCATCGACGCAGCAGCGGCCGAGGAGAAGCGCTGACAAGACAAGCCGACAGCATCAACGCAGCAGCGGCAGAAGAGGGCCGCTGAGAGCGGCAATCAAATCCAGCAACGACGCCCCAGCAGTGGAAAAGAGAGGGGAAATAACGACGCTAGCCGCCCACGCCGACGCTGGATCGGCAGAGCCAGCAGAACGCCGGCTCTGAAGCTGGGAAAACGTAAAAAGGAAGTCAGGAGATGAGAGGCAGTGGTAGGAATCGGACGCGTTGACGGAAGAAAAAATCTGAGTGGCGCGCGAGAAGAAAAGGAACACACGTGGCGGACTACTTGGAAATTAACGCGATCAACAGTGCGCGAAGGATCCGGCATCGACACTACGTTTACGGAGGCGGGATCCTGCACCGGCGCTGCAATCCCAGGGAAAAGAGGAGGCTTTCGCCAAGCACGAGCGTGGGAGTAGAGGGGTAAGCGAGTCTCAAGACGTGCATGCGGGCTGCTGAGCGGTGCGATAGGTAGGGAACCAAAGAAGAATAAAGTGAAATGTAACGAATACAACGAAAACATAGCCTGGTCATCAACAATCTATATGCTAGGGAACCCGAATGCCAGGGGCTTCATCTTCTCCGCCCTTCCCCGCGCCTCTTGCCCGAGTCTCCCTCTTTGGCTACACCCACGTGGTGATCCGCATTCGCTCCGGATGCCCGTCGGGGCCCCCGCGTGATTCCCCCAGTAGTTCGTGGCCCAACAGGATCCTGAGACCGCTGTCCGGCGATTGCCTAGGCGTTCTCGGTGACAACTGTTGGCGTTCCCCCCCGCATGATTCCCTCCAGTAGTTTGTGATCCCGCAGTAGTTCTTAGTTCGACAAGATCCCGGGGGCGCTATCCGGCGATTGCCTAAGCCCTCCCGGCGATGTTTGCCGATATCCCCGACCCTCGTAGTAATTCTTAGTCCGACGGGGCCCCCGTGAGTGCTGTCCGGCGATAGCCTAGGTACTCGCGGTGGTATTCGTCGGTATCCCCGCATAGCAACGACCTTCGCAGTAGTTCTTAGTTTGACAGGATCCCGGGAGCACTATCCGGCGGTTGCCTAAGTCCTCCCGGCGATACTTGCCGATATCTCCGACCCTCGTAGTAATTCTCAGTCCGACGGAGCCCCCGCGAGTGCTGTCCGGCGATAGCCTAGGTACTCGCGGTGGTATTTGTCGGTATCCCCGCATAGCAACGACCTTCGCAGTAGTTCTTAGTTTGACAGGATCCCGGGAGCGCTGTCCGGCGATTGCCTAAGTCCTCCCGGCGATGCTTGCCGATGTCTCCGACCCTCGTAGTTATTCTTAGTCCGACGGGGCCCCCGCGAGTGCTGTCCGGCGATAGCCTAGGTACTCGCGGTGGTATTTGTCGGTATCCCCGCATAGCAAAGACCTTCTAGTAGTTCTTAGTTCGACAGGATCCCGGGGGCGCTATCCGGCGATTGCCTAAGCCCTCCCGGCGATGCTTGCCGATATCTCCGACCCTCGTAGTAATTCTTAGTCCGACAGGGCCACGTAAGCGCGGTCCGGCGGTTGCCACTGCCGCGCCCCGTACTGTTCCCTTTCCTCTCGGTCGCTCCTGTCTGGGGATTGCCTCCCTGTCCCGTCGACGGCCCCGAACTCGGAGTCCCGGCAAATTATAAATATTGCTGTAATTTCGACCCTGGAGTAGACTGAGATATGTACCCCAGCCCAGGATCGCTTCCTTACAGTGGAGATAATGTTTTTTATCCCCAATCGGCCGACTAATTATTTCAATTAAATAAAACTCGGCGCAGAAATAAAATTGCGATATGTTCTTTAATGCGTGACATCCAAATTGCAAGTGTGGCTTGCCTGCCCTTTACATTGCCGCTCCGATCGCTAAGCGCAGCTTCGCTCGGCCGACGTCGGTAGGCAGACGCAAAGCGGAGATAGCGAAGAGCGAGCTGGCAGAGAGCGTTTAGCAGGGCAAGCAAGCGCAAAGCTTTAACAAACAAATGAGTGACATAGACATAAGTAACAAACAAAATAAGCGGCTGAGGGCCAAGAATTAAGTGCTATTTGGTAAGCGGCTAATCGGCTGCGTTCTGCTCCGAACAATAATTATAATTAGAATTATAAATCGCGACAGAGGAACTTCGGCAGCGGCCGAATTGTTGGCGTCATCAGAATTATTGTAGGCAGCGGCAATTGACCGGCTTTAGGAAATCAATGTTGCTGGTCGATATTGGGGGTAAAGAACAGCGGAGTCATCAGAATTGCATTGTCGAAATTATCGCAGTCGCGACGTCGAAGACGGGGTGGGGGCGATGGTTTCTTGTGAAGTGCTGAAATACTTCCAGAAATACAATGGTTCGGTTCTTGTTTTAGGCAGGAAATGGCTTTTACTTTTTGTGTAAATTGTTAGTAATAAACTTGTGAAGGCACAAGCCTCCACAATAGAGACCACGACACCATCCCTTGAAGGGACCGCCCCGACGGGTGTTACCTAGTTTCATTATTATCTACTATTATCTTTATCTCATTATCCCATTATATTACTATTACTATTATTCTTACAAGACAAAAATGAATCCTCAGTTCCTTAATTAAAATAAGAAATAGGCTAAGCAAACCAAAACAGGGGTTTTTTCTATTAGTAAGAGTACACGCAGCGAAGAGAGAACGCAACGAAGAGAATGACTATACACACACGAAAGAGAGACGCACGCGACGGCCACGCAACGAAGAGACCGGCTATACACAGAGGAAAGAGAGCGAAGCAGCAGAGAAGCCGCCGATCGGCCTTACGCCCACGCAGCAGAGGAAAGAGAGCGAAGCAGCAGAGAAGCCGCCGATCGGCCTTACGCCCACGCAGCAGAGGAAAGAGAGCGAAGCAGCAGAGAGGCCGCCGATCGGCCTTACGCCCACGCAGCCGAGGAAAGGGCCGACGGCGAAGCAGAGAATACACCGACGCAGCCGATCACCCACGCCGCCGAGGCCGACAGCCGAAGCTGCGCAGCCACGAAGCGGCAGAGAAGCTGGAAAAAGACAAAGCAGAGGCCTGGCACGGTCCAGCGCGGGCGAGACTCGGGAGTGATCTCCAAGGGCTGAACAAGACCGGTTGTGCGACGGAAAAATAAGCCGCGACCGCGGTGTGTAAAAGAAAAAGAAGTTGTGAGCACGCAGTGTACGAAATAAGCCGACGTGACGAGGACCCGCCGCAGGATACCAAGACCCCAAAGGAGGGAAACAAGGGTGAGCCACCTCACGTATGTGAGCTCTGGGGGGGAACAGATCGGTGCAGTAGGCAGGCATAGACAGTTTTTACATATCCATGCACACATGTGGTTTAATATAAGTTTTCTGGCGCTTATTTCCCCGCTGCAGGCGCGGGATTTTAAGTAGGGAAATGATCCAAAAATAATAAAGACACCAACCTCCACCCACCTGTCTCAGAACATTCGCCCGTAGGAGTCACTCACTCCCCCACCCCCCTCTCTTCCCTTTTCCCGGGAGGCCCAGCGAAGTGGATGTGAGTCGTGGATCACGCGGCATTCACCAAGCGGGGCTTCCCCTCTCCTGTACCTTTTCCCCCGGGAGACCCAGCGAAGTGGATGTGAGTCGTGGATCACGCGGCATTCACCAAGCTGGGTTCCTCCTCTCCTGTACCTTTTCCTCCGGGAGGCCCAGCGAAGTGGATGTGAGTCGTGGATCACGCGGCATTCACCAAGCTGGGTTCCTCCTCTCCTGTACCTTTTCCCCCGGGGGACCCGGCGATGCTGGATGTGAGTCGTGGATTCACGCGGCATTCGCAAAGCCGGGCTCCCTCTCCTACACCCTCGCCCTGGGGACCTGGCGACGCAGATGTGAGTCGTGGATCTTGCGGCATCTGCTAAGCCGGACTCCCCCCTCCCATACCCATCCGATCCCTGATCCAAACCTCTTCTCCCGCCATACATGACCCGTAACGCACGTCTCCGCAGCCCCCACGCACGGCTTCAACCACGCCCCGTGGCCGGGCCAGGCCCGACCGTCCCACGATCCACCCCACGGGCGCGCTTTCGCCACGAGCGGCTCTCCCCTTAGGTCCTCACACAACAAATTTTGCTGTGGGGAAGGACCGGGCCCTGGACAGACTGAGAAGCTGTACCTCGGCCTGAGAACTTCCTTACAGATGGCGCCCGAGCAGGGACCCACGAGGGGAGAGTCGGTGAGCATAGGGACAAGTGAAAAGTGAAAAGGGAACCAAGCAGCAGCCCACAATTAAAAGGCAAGACCCACAAAAGCAAAAACAGCAAACGATGCTTAGGACCCACGGATCAGGAAAAGCCGCAGGAGAAAGGTCAAATCAGTGATTAGCAGCCCCAAAATCAGAGTCCCGGCGAGTAGCCAGCACCAATCTTTGATCCCTCGACTTATGTACAGCTGAGGCTGGTTTCTCTAATACCCCCTAGCAAAGGCCGACGGCACGTGTCCCAGACGCGCCGGCAAAAACCACGCGGAAAACCACGCATCCAGCCACCAACGAGGCAGAAAGAGACGGGGAGAGACGCGAAAAACCACGCGGCCAGTCATCTACGCGACAGAAAGAGACGGGGAGAGACGCCGAAGACCCAGCACCGCGTGCCGGGGGAAAATGGCCGCGGACGGCGCCTAAAACTTTGGCACGCGCCGGCGACAAAGCGGCACCAGCGACAGAGTAGCCAAGCAGCAGCAGCGGCAGAGCAACGAAGCAGCAGCGACAGAGCAACGAGGCAGCGGCAGAGCAGAGAAGCAGCAGCGACAGAGCAGCGAGGCAGCGGCAGAGCGGAAGATCAGCAGCGACAGAGCAGCGAGGCAGTGACAGAGCAGCGAGACAGTGACAGAGCAGCCAGGCAGTGACGGAGCAGCGAGACAGTGACCGAGCAGCCAAGTAGCGACGCAGCGGTGGAAGAACGGAGCAGCGAGGGACAGCCGGCGAACGGAGAGGAGCAGCTACATGGCAGCGGAACCCTCGGCGACAAAGCCATGGCCGCGGCCAATATAAGGCGGAGCAGGAACACCAGTCAAGCAGTTGTTACCGGGCAGTCAAGCAGTCGTTACCGGGCAGTCAAGCAGTTGTTACCAGGCAGTTGTTACCGGGCAGTCAAGCAGTCGTTACCGGGCAGTCAAGCAGTTGTTACCAGGGAGTTGTTACCGGGCAGTCAAGCAGTCGTTCCCGGGCAGTCACACAGTTACCACCGAGCAGTCAGACGGAACTTATCCCCGTACCGCGCCACGGATCCTTCGACAGGATCATCCAACCCAGTGCTGTGTATCCTAGTACAGGATCACCGATCTAGGACCGTGCCGCGTGTCCTTCGACAGGATCATCCAACCCAGTGCTGTGTATCCTAGTACAGGATCACCGATCTAGGGCCGTACCGCGTGTCCTTCGACAGGATCATCCAACCCAGTGCTGTGTATCCTAGTACAGGATCACCGATCTAGTACCGTGCCGCGTGTCCTTCGAACAGGATCCCTCACCCCAGTGCCGTGTATCCTAGTATAGGATCACCGATCCAGTACTGTGCCGCGTGTCCTTCGAACAAGACTCCCCACCCAGTGCCGTGTATCCTAGTACAGGAGCCCCAGACCGTGCTGATAAGGACTCGCACCGGTGCCACGATTAGTTTACCAGGATCAGGATGAACATCCGCTGGATAGCGTCCCGTAGGAAGGACGAGCTGCAGAGTCTAGCTAAGGAGTTTGGACTAGGAGAAACTGGGACTGTAGAGGACCTACGGAACCGGATCACCGCATTCATCGCACGCCCAGGGCACCCCGAAGCCGTGCAAGCAAGGCTGGACGAATTGGCCACGCACTTTGGGAACATCCCGAGCCCCAGGGACCACCGGAGTCCAGCCACGTCACCCGGGCCAGAGAGCCGGACGAAGATGGAAGACAGCAAGGAGGGACCAAAGCTGCGATTAATCGTACCCGAACTGCCCAGCACGAGCCAAGGATCCACCCACGGATACCGCGAGTCAGCAACCGAGACGCCGGCCGCTCAGGACGAGCAACCACGACGCAATGCCCAAGGACCACTCCAAGGAATCAGACCAGAGGCGGCCAGCAGGAACCACGAGCCAGGACCCATTACCACAGTGGCCACGCCTAGCCACCAGACAACCAAGGACGGAGAACAGCCACGTCTTCCTCAGGGAAATTGGGTCTCACGCCCCGGAGGGGGTGAGATTTCATACTCGTTACTAGCGGACAAACTCCGGAAATGGGGAGTTACTTTCGACGGCCACGCGGACCCACTAGCGTTCATCGAAAGGCTCGAGGAGCGAGTAGAATCATACGGCGGGAGCCCAGAGCAGTTGCCGCGAGCCATCTCCGGTCTCCTTACAGGGAAGGCCGAAGGATGGTTCCGAACTTTTCAGATGCAGGGACAGAATTGGACAGACTTTCGGAAAGAATTCCTAGAATTCTTCCTGCCCCCCAGATACTTCCAGCGGCTGGAAGACACCATACGGAGTCGGGAACAGAAGCCCAAGGAACCCTTCCGGTATTACCTTATCGAGTTGCGTCTGATGATGCAGCGAGCCCAGTATACTCGGGAACAGGAACTCGAGCGGATCTACGAAAATCTCCGTCCGGAGTATCAAATGTACACGCGCAGACAGGATTTCCGATCACTCACAGAATTGACCCAGCTCGTCTCGGCCTACGAAACCGCGCGGGACCGAGACGCACTCCGTAGCATCGGGACCACGCAGAACCATCGAGCCGCCTATATCGGCAATGGAACCAACCCGCCACGAGGCAACCCACGCGAGACACCCGGGAAAACCGAGATCGCCAACCGAGGAATCGGCCAGGAGCAAGAGCAGGCGATCGATGTACATCGAGCCTGCCGGAACTGCGGGGAAAACGGCCATTTCAGTAGGGCGTGCACAAACCGACAGAAGCTGTTCTGTTGGAAATGTGGCCACCGAGGGGTCCGGACCATCAACTGCTGCCGGAAACCCGCGTCGGGAAACGGGTCGGGTCTCCGCCCAACTGGGACAGGGACGGAGGCACGCACCCAGGAACAGGAGAAACCCACCCACTAAGCATGACCGGAGGAAGGATCGCTGCCCTGGTGGACATCAATGGGAGAGCATTTGCGGCCACCCTCGACACTGGAGCCACACGATCCTTCATCAGTGAGGGGCTGGCGAAGGAGATAGGGACGACCGAGAACAGGCGAGAGGTGAGGACCAGGATCCGCCTGGCAGATGGAACCAGGAAGGAGATCAACCAAGCGATAGCAGTCACAGTGCGCCTGGATCAGCAAGAAACACAGGTATCTCTTCTTATACTCCCCACGGTATTAGACGACCTCATCTTGGGACTCGACTTCCTCTGTGGCATCCGCGCGAGGATCCACTGCGGACGGGCATATCTACAGCTGAAGTTGCAGCAGAAACCCGCCGGGACGATACCATCATGCACCGCCCAGCCACGCCCACGGTCTGTCACGTTTGCGGACTCCACTGCCATCCGAGACCAGCTGCAGACCAACACCCCACCGCCAACCGCGAACCATCCACCCGCAGCGACAACAAAGCTCTACCAGACAAGATCAAGCAACAACCCCAGGACTACGCCACCACAACAGGACACGAAGAAAGCTACGACGGGACGAACTGCGACACCGATGGAACCAACCATGGCCAGTTCCCCAGCACGAACCCCGATACCAGCAGGACAACGCAGCAGGAACCAAAGGACTTTGGCAGAGACAGCTCCGGCTCCACTGGATCAATCCAGGGCCAGCTCGTCGAACCAGGAGTCATCAACAGGACACAGCAGGAAACAGAGGACTTTGGCAGAGACAGCTGCGGCTCCGCTGGATCAATCCAGGGCCAGCTCGTCGAACCAGTAGTCATCAACAGGACACAGCAGGAACCAAAGGACTTTGGCAGAGACAGCTGCGGCTCCGCTGGATCAATCCAGGGCCAGCTCGTCGAACCAGGAGTCATCAACAGGACACAGCAGGAAACAGAGGACTTTGGCAGAGACAGCTGCGGCTCCGCTGGATCAATCCAGGGCCAGCTCGTCGAACCAGGAGTCATCAACAGGACACAGCAGGAAACAGAGGACTTTGGCAGAGACAGCTGCGGCTCCGCTGGATCAATCCAGGGCCAGCTCGTCGAACCAGGAGTCATCAACAGGACACAGCAGGAACCAAAGGACTTTGGCAGAGACAGCTGCGGCTCCGCTGGATCAATCCAGGGCCAGCTCGTCGAACCAGGAGTCATCAACAGGACACAGCAGGAAACAAAGGACTTTGGCAGAGACAGCTGCGGCTCCACTGGATCAATCCAGGGCCAGCTCGTCGAACCAGGAGTCACCAACAGGACACAGCAGGAAACAGAGGACTTTGGCAGAGACAGCTCCGGCTCCACTGGATCAATCCAGGGCCAGCTCGTCGAACCAGGAGTCACCAACAGGACACAGCAGAAAGCAGAAAACTCCAGCAAAGATAGCTGCGGCCCCGCGGGACCACTCCAGGGCCAGCTCATCAAACCGGGAGTCACCACGTAGTAACCCAGCACGACAGACCTCACGCAAGCCACGAACCCCGATACCACAGGACGAGATCACAGAAACCCCGACGACGGACTACCAACTGGAGCCATTAGCCGACACCGAGATAGCTCGGGAACGCAACCCGTTTCGCCCAGCCGACTCGGATGACTACAAGACCGCGGTCTTGGCCGCCATTACCGCTCTGGAACTGGAGGACCTATCGCCGTGGCAGCAAGACCCAGACCCCGAACCACCCCCCACGCCGTGGGCAGGCAAGTTTCTGGAGGAAGAACTGGCAAAATTCGACGGACTAGTTGGAGTCTCCCACATCGCCGAACACACGATAACAATGCGAGACGACAGGCCCGTGAAGCAGCGCTATTTCCCGAAGAACCCGGCCATGCAGAAGATCATAAACGCGCAGGTGGACGAGCTGCTACGGGACGGAAGGATCGAGCCATCCCACAGTCCCCACAGCGCCCCAATCGTCTTGGTAGGAAAGAAGACCGGAGAAATGCGAATGTGCGTGGATTATCGCCAGCTAAATGCCCGCTCGGTGCCGGACGCATATCCGCTGCCACGGATTAACCACATTCTCGAGAGACTTCGCCACGCTCGATACATCTCCACGCTGGACCTCAAAAACGGATACTGGCAGATCCCGGTGGCCGAGGGCAGCAGAGAGGCAACAGCATTTACCGTCCCCGGCAGAGGACTCTTCCAGTGGAAGGTCATGCCTTTCGGCCTGCACTCAGCGCCAGCGACGTTCCAGCGGGCTTTGGACAGCGTCATCGGACCCACCATGGAGCCGTACGCGTTCGCGTACCTCGACGATATCATCGTCATCGGAGCCACGCTAGAAGAACATATCGACCACCTTCGCGAGGTTTTCAGGAGGCTGCGAGAGGCGAACCTCCGACTGAACAGAAACAAGTGTAGTTTCTTCAGGAAGAGTTTAGTCTACCTCGGCCATGTCATCAGTGAACAAGGCATCCACACGGACCCAGACAAGGTCAGCGCAGTCCAGAAACTAGCACCGCCCACCACACTGAAAGAACTGCGACGCTGCATCGGGATGGCATCCTGGTACCGACGCTTCGTCCCCAACTTCGCCACGGTGGTCCAACCCATGACCAACCTGCTCAAAAAGGATCAAAAGTGGGAGTGGACAGACGAACAACAGCAGGCATTCGAGACTCTCAAGGAAAGACTTACGCAAGCACCAGTCCTGGCATGCCCCGACTTCGCCGAGCGATTCGTACTCCAAACGGACGCCAGTTCGTATGGCCTCGGAGCAGTCTTGACACAACAGATCGACGGAGCAGAAAGAGTCATCGCCTACGCAAGCCGTCGACTACTCAAGGCAGAGGAAAACTACTCGGGCACCGAGAAGGAGTGCCTTGCTGTAGTCTGGGCAATCCGGAAGCTCCGATGCTTTCTGGAAGGATACCACTTCGATGTAATCACGGATCACCTCGCCTTGAAGTGGTTGAACTCCATCGATAATCCCACGGGACGCATCGCCCGCTGGGCCTTGGAGCTCCAGCAATATCGGTTTGACATCCACTACCGCCGAGGAAGCCAGAACGTTGTGGCTGACGCCCTCTCACGACAACCAGTAGAAACCCTGCAGCGAGTGGACGAAGACCGGGACCCTTGCCCCTGCCCCTGGCTGCAGAGGCTCCGCAAGCGGATCCAGGAACAGCCGGAAGGACGTCCGGAGTTCATCATCGAGAGCGACCAAATATACAAACGAGCCAGCAACAGAACCAGCGAAGAAGACCCTATCAAATGGAAACTATGTGTCCACAAGGACCACCGCCGACGCGTGCTAGAAGAGTGCCACGACCATCCGACAGCAGGACACCTCGGAATCAGGAAGACAGCGACACGAATAGCCCAGAGGTACTACTGGCCCGGACTGCACCGAGATATCGCCCGATATATCCAGCAGTGCACCAAGTGCCAGCAGTACAAGGTGAGTCAAACCAAACCAGGAGGGAAGATGCACACCCGCCAAGCCCAGGAACCACTGGACATCGTCTGTGCCGACTTCATTGGACCATTGCCCCGATCCAAACACGGCAATACTATGTTGCTGGTGTTCTTCGACGCCTTCAGCAAGTGGGTGGAGTTGGTCCCACTCCGCAAGGCCACCACCGCACTACTGGAGACCGCTTTCCGGGAACGGATCCTAAGCCGCTTCGGAACACCACGGAAATTCGTATGCGACAACGGGACCCAATTCACGAGTCGCTCTTTCCGAAAGTTCTGCAAACTAGCAGGCATGGAACTGGAGTATACGGCGCCCTATACGCCACAACAAAACCCCACGGAACGAGCCAATAGGACGATCAAAACCATGATCGCCCAGTACATCGATGGAGACCAGCGGACATGGGACGAACTGCTACCCGAACTTAGCCTAGCCATCAACAGCAGCACATCGGACACCACAGGCTTCAGCCCAGCATTCATCGTACTCGGCCGGGAACCTCGGTTGCCTGGAGCCTTGTACGAAGAGACGACCCCAGGACTAGGCGAAGTGACAGAGACCCCAACCGACAAGGCCAAGCGACTCAAGGAAATCTTCGCCATCGTACAAGAAAATACCCAGCAGGCATCACAGACGCAGAGCAGGACCTACAACCTACGTCGACGCGAATGGAGACCCACGATCGGGACGCTCGTGATGCTACGCCAACATCGCCTGTCCAAAGCGGCGGACAACTTCGCTGCCAAACTGGCTCCCAAATATGAGGGGCCTTACAAAGTGGTTAAATTTATTTCTCCCACCATAGCCCGACTCCAGAAGCATCCGGGAAGACAACGACGAACGGCCGGACTAGCCGACCTCAAGGCCTACCACGACAACACACTCACCAGCGAAGACAACGAAGACAACGAAGACAACGATGACGACGACCCCAGCACCAGGAAAACCGCGAGTTCATGAGGGCCACTTATGGTGGTGCGCTGCCATAATGTCCTCGCCCCGCAAGGGGCAACCGCGTACACGCGCAGTAAGATAGCTTAACTCCCCTTAAGGGATTAGAGTAAGAAAGAGCCAGAACTAGAGAATGCACCGATCAGGGAAACCCAGGGCACAGGGCACATCAGTGGCACAGGTCAGGTTCTAATCAAACAAGGTTTCTTCCCCCCCACCAGAGCCGACATGGACAACCCAAGGACGAGCGACGCACAGCCTCTAGAGGCAGAGGATGACACGGAGGGGCATCCTAGGGGTGCGTCGCCGCCCAGCTCAAGGGAACCACGGTCCACGACCAGCCAACCACCAACAAGACACCACGCCCCGGACCCGCAAGCAGAACCAGGCAACCCCACGCAGCATGGCCCATCGACAGGAGCCATACCACGCCCACCCAGGCCACCTAGGCCATCCCGACGTCGGGCCCGCCCCGAAGGCCCACCGTCTCCCCGCCGACCGACAACCACGACCTGGGCATGGCTCAACGACGTCGTCCGTCCGAGCACGTCGCGAGACAACCCGTCGGGTATCATCACAGTGGAGGCGATGCGGTCATCGGATTCAGACGGGGAGGTCCGAGCAGGCCGGGCCCAACAGGAACCACCAAGACGCCCACGACGCCGCAAGCATCCAGGCCAAGGAACAGGCACCGCCGTCACCCCACGCGCGACTCGAAGACGCGTCGAGCCAGGGCACGTCAGCCCGGACCCCAACTCCGAGGAACAGAGCAGCTCCCCAGTCGCGCACAAACTGCGGCTGCGGTCCCCACCAGCACCGCCCTATTACCTATACCGTATGGAAAACCCGCAGACCCCACGGCCGAACTACGACAGTAGCTCCGACGAAGGGTTCACCAGCCCGACGATGGAGGCCGACAAGCGCTGGGAGTCGACCTGCCAGGCAAGCACCGATGAGGAGTTCCTTCACGACCGACGTTTCGGGAAAGCGGGTGGCCGTCCATGGGTCAAACACTCCATCTGGGAACTAAACCGCCAACTGGAGGCCGAGCGGGCCGCGACGTGCCCATACTCAGATGTGAGCGAGGACGAAGATGGGCCGGCCAACTGCCCGAAGGACACTCCAGCCAACATCGCGGTGGACGTGGCCCCTTGGACCACCTGGAAGGACGCCAATAAGACCCTGCAGCTGCTGCTCGCCCATCCACGGCCCATCACTCCACCCAGGCCCGAGAGGGAGATCATCCCGGCGGCAGACGACGACACCGCAAGCGGCGAAGAGGTACCGCTCCTAGGAGAGGACGATACCACTCCGCTACGGATCCGCGACGACAGCCTGGGCGATGCGCTGCCCCGACGGCTCCGGAACCTCGGCCTTCAGGACGAAAACGAGCCACCCAGCCGCGTAACCGGCAACGAGCTGTCTCAACTACTCCAGGAACTCGGCCTACAGGACGGCCCCGTGTCCCCGATACCCAGGGATGACGGAGACGCGGAGGTGGCCTGGATCTTGGGAGGGCAGGCGAACCCAAACGGCCCGATCCCGGACACCAGCTGGGACGACGGGTGGCACGCCAGGCTACAGGAGTGGGACGCGCAAGAGGAGGCGACAGCCCCGGAAAGGAGGGTGAATCCCGACTGGCAACCGCTGGACCACGCACCAATAAAGTGGCTATCGCCAACTCCAACCGACCCCAACGCACCGAACCCGAAATCGACGAGCTGCACGACCCGAGAGGCCGAAGCAGGAAACCCGAGCCACCCAAAGGAGGACAGCGACCTGTCCTTGGGATTGGCAGAAGCAGAAGCGGGCGGACTGCTCACCGCATTCGACGAGATGCCCGAGTTGAACGCGCTGCAGGAGGAGCAGGAGTGGCCAATCGCCCCAGCCGCCTGGCGGGTCAGCACGCCTGACCGTCGCATCCCGCAGAGCTTGCTGGAAGGCGCCAGCGCTCAAGTAAACGCGGCGCGTCACGGGCGCGGCCGGATCCGCAGCCTGGAATATCACAACGGCCAACGCTTCCGCGTATCCATCAGTGGAACCTTGGTGCGCATTTCACCGCGCCCCACCCCGAAGTAGGAAGGGAGTGTGAAGGCACAAGCCTCCACAATAGAGACCACGACACCATCCCTTGAAGGGACCGCCCCGACGGGTGTTACCTAGTTTCATTATTATCTACTATTATCTTTATCTCATTATCCCATTATATTACTATTACTATTATTCTTACAAGACAAAAATGAATCCTCAGTTCCTTAATTAAAATAAGAAATAGGCTAAGCAAACCAAAACAGGGGTTTTTTCTATTAGTAAGAGTACACGCAGCGAAGAGAGAACGCAACGAAGAGAATGACTATACACACACGAAAGAGAGACGCACGCGACGGCCACGCAACGAAGAGACCGGCTATACACAGAGGAAAGAGAGCGAAGCAGCAGAGAAGCCGCCGATCGGCCTTACGCCCACGCAGCAGAGGAAAGAGAGCGAAGCAGCAGAGAAGCCGCCGATCGGCCTTACGCCCACGCAGCAGAGGAAAGAGAGCGAAGCAGCAGAGAAGCCGCCGATCGGCCTTACGCCCACGCAGCCGAGGAAAGGGCCGACGGCGAAGCAGAGAATACACCGACGCAGCCGATCACCCACGCCGCCGAGGCCGACAGCCGAAGCTGCGCAGCCACGAAGCGGCAGAGAAGCTGGAAAAAGACAAAGCAGAGGCCTGGCACGGTCCAGCGCGGGCGAGACTCGGGAGTGATCTCCAAGGGCTGAACAAGACCGGTTGTGCGACGGAAAAATAAGCCGCGACCGCGGTGTGTAAAAGAAAAAGAAGTTGTGAGCACGCAGTGTACGAAATAAGCCGACGTGACGAGGACCCGCCGCAGGATACCAAGACCCCAAAGGAGGGAAACAAGGGTGAGCCACCTCACGTATGTGAGCTCTGGGGGGGAACAGATCGGTGCAGTAGGCAGGCATAGACAGTTTTTACATATCCATGCACACATGTGGTTTAATATAAGTTTTCTGGCGCTTATTTCCCCGCTGCAGGCGCGGGATTTTAAGTAGGGAAATGATCCAAAAATAATAAAGACACCAACCTCCACCCACCTGTCTCAGAACATTCGCCCGTAGGAGTCACTCACTCCCCCACCCCCCTCTCTTCCCTTTTCCCGGGAGGCCCAGCGAAGTGGATGTGAGTCGTGGATCACGCGGCATTCACCAAGCGGGGCTTCCCCTCTCCTGTACCTTTTCCCCCGGGAGACCCAGCGAAGTGGATGTGAGTCGTGGATCACGCGGCATTCACCAAGCTGGGTTCCTCCTCTCCTGTACCTTTTCCCCCGGGAGGCCCAGCGAAGTGGATGTGAGTCGTGGATCACGCGGCATTCACCAAGCTGGGTTCCTCCTCTCCTGTACCTTTTCCCCCGGGGGACCCGGCGATGCTGGATGTGAGTCGTGGATTCACGCGGCATTCGCAAAGCCGGGCTCCCTCTCCTACACCCTCGCCCTGGGGACCTGGCGACGCAGATGTGAGTCGTGGATCTTGCGGCATCTGCTAAGCCGGACTCCCCCCTCCCATACCCATCCGATCCCTGATCCAAACCTCTTCTCCCGCCATACATGACCCGTAACGCACGTCTCCGCAGCCCCCACGCACGGCTTCAACCACGCCCCGTGGCCGGGCCAGGCCCGACCGTCCCACGATCCACCCCACGGGCGCGCTTTCGCCACGAGCGGCTCTCCCCTTAGGTCCTCACACAACAAATTTTGCTGTGGGGAAGGACCGGGCCCTGGACAGACTGAGAAGCTGTACCTCGGCCTGAGAACTTCCTTACAAACTATTGGGCAAGAATTTTTCTACTTTTTCTGTTTTAATTCGAAATAAGAGTATTGAACTCTTAGGGTGTTAACTCGTCCCCTCTTATTTCATTGGTCCTCAAATTAATTTTAAAAATATAGTATGTTAATAACTTTGATCACTTTTTGTGGTTTTTGACACACATGTGATATTATGATCAGTATTATTGCAATTGTAAATAGCGTAATAAGAGTCATACTATTTATTGAGGAGTGAGTTTGAAGGAAGTGTAGATGGGTCGTATTGTTGATGTGAAGTTCTTCGAGTGCTTTGAGCAAAAGTATTTTTATGCGTTTTTCTTGCAATGGGCCTACTTGTACCATTGGAGTCTGTGGTTTGGTTATAGTTTTGTGAATGTTTGTAAATTTATTTTCGTTAATGCTCATTGTATCGTTCCAGTACTTTAGTAAGTACGAGCTGGCGAGCTGGCTGCAAGGTGCATGCTCAGCGGTTCCCACGCGACGCTATCGGTCTGCACATAAGAGGCTGATCGAGTTACACGTGCGCTGGAATGTTTGTATGTTTATTTGTGGTCATTTTATGTATTTTAATTATGACAAAGTGTCACACAGTACTTAATGCTTGAATACACTACAATATACTGGGTAGACATATTACACTATACCTTTTCCGCAGCCATTATCGGTCCGGGCCGGAAGCGTAGCACGAAGAAACGCACCAGCAACAGGGGTACCACGTTCGGCCGGCGATAGCCTGCTGTATAAATCGGCGTACGAATAGACCAATCACTAGAAAGTTGAGAGATAAACAAAAGACGGATGCACCCTAATAACCCCTTTTCGAGTTGAGCGGCAACCGAAAAAAAAGGTTAATTCTTCTAGCTGACTCCGGCGACAACTGAAACAAAGTTACCAAAGGTACCTGTCAATTTCCAAGGGATACGGAGAATGTATTCACTAATACTGCTTCTGTCTAGCGGCAGGTCGTAGATATACTCCACGAATAACCCTGTGTCCAGCCAACTTCCACATACCAGCGAATCCATTTATCTTTCACGGCTATGGCATATAATCCTCGGCAATAAAGCTATGTTGAAACTATTATCGATTCCAGAGCAGCTCACCACCGCACAGGGGTTATGGATCCTATTAAGATGCGGGCTAAACGTTATCGGAAACTAATAAGCATCCACCATCACAGTATCCAATCCCAGGAAAAAAGGAAGGGATTTAAGGAAGGGGGGTGGGGAAACGGGGAACAAAAGTCTTAAGCCAGTGCATGACTATGCACTGCTCGCAGGTGTTATGGACTTTATGACAAATTTTTCTGCTTCGCGGTCAAGTTTGGCTGGGGTCACACACAACCATATATGTTAATGTAACTTCGCTTTGTAAGGTTTACAATTACGTCAACCCTGACTTTCGGGCCTTTTGGCCCGCCAAATAAAATAATTATTTCTGTAACGAGTCACGAAGAGAATCTTCGGACAACGAAGCTGTTGGTCGCCTAACTGAGAAGGAGTACACGCTCGCTTCCACGGCTGGTCTCTGGTCGGAAATGGGGATGGGATTTTTGTGGTAACCCTCCAGTTATGTTGCTTCGTTCCTGCTGGTATTATTTTATTAAAATTCGCGTACTCTTTTTGGGGAATGGGAGGGAGACAGACAAGGAAAGGATCGTTACAGAAGGTACAGAAATTATAGGTGGGCAAAGATAATATAGAGAGGGAGTAGGAATCTACCACCGCGTCGGACATCTCTGTTTTGCTGGCACGGAGTCGTGCCACGCCCACCCTACCATGATCCTGAAAAGGGCAATAATAATATCAGGATCCTTGGAGTGTCCGATATTGGTCATCCTATTTGGCTCCCGAGCGGCATGGTTCTCCCAAATACGGTAACGTCTAGCACATATTCATCTTAATAATCATTTTATTAGAAACTATATTCAGATACCCTCATGTTAAAAGAAAAAAACACTAACAGAGAACTCCAATACAAGGCTAAATGGACAAAAGTAGGAAAGAAAATCGTCACAAGAGATATAGCTATTATTACTAGGGAATATTTAGATAAATAAATACGATAAGTATAAATAGTTATAAGTGCATTTTATAGTGCGATATAAACTAATGATTTTTCCTTAAATAGAAAGATAATAATATAGCGCAATATAGGTACACATGTCCCAGCACATCGGCTTCAGGGAGTATTTGGAAGTTCTATTCTTTTTTACCAAGCGTAATGTAAAGGCAGAAGGCTTATCAGCTGTGACTAATTTAAAAGTATGAGGTCAACGACCGACAAACAGCACTAGCAAAAAAAACCGAAGCTTATGCCACGCTCGCGGAATTTTGGGAGGCTAAGAAATGTATTGTTGTTTGTGTATTATAAAGCTCACTCATCGTTTTTGTTTGTATTCCCGCGGCGAAAGATCTTTCGTATGTAGCAAGGTAATAATTAGTGAGGCATTCAACTAGTATTTAAAATAGCATACAGCGCGCATTGGTATTTACCGCACCATCGATACACTCGGTGGGAAATACCAATAGTGAGATATCGGATAAGAAACATCGATAAGAGAGTAAGTTCACTTTGTAAATGGCGATTGTGAGAGACGGACGCGCAGCTAATAAAAAAGAGTTACATTAAATCACCGGGCTTGTGTTTTTATACCTATACAGTTCACTCACGCACCGATATTGGTCACTACAATTCCCGGGTTAGACGGCCTACAATTTCAGAAGTGGGATACGATCAATCGCCGCCAGTGAAAAATAGCGAAAATTTTTATTTTCTCGTCCGTCGAAGACGCCATCGCTGAAAAAAAACATGTCGGACTTGGTCGGCACGGAGGAGTTCTCGGCCGCCCAGCTGCGCGAATGGCTGGAGTCCCTCAATCTACCAAAAGGTGGAAGCAAAGCTGCCATGGCAGCGAGACTTAACGAAATACCAGTAGAGCTGCGGGGACAGGGACCACCGGCAGCCGAAACATGCGAGAACGAGAGGGAAGATGAGGCGGCCGCAGATCAAGACTCGACGAAGAGCGAACGCAAAGAGAAGAACGAAAAAGCACCGCAAGCGCCTGGGCACAACAACAACCACGGCGAATATCGAGCAGAGGTTGAAATGTTAAAACTGCAAATCGAGCTGCTGAAGCTGCAGATAATAAAAAAGAGTTACATTAAATCACCGGGCTTGTGTTTTTATACCTATACAGTTCACTCACGCACCGATATTGGTCACTACAATTCCCGGGTTAGACGGCCTACACGTAGTGTGTGGGTGCATTAAACTTTTACCTGCAAACAAAAATAAAATGGTTTGCATTGCATAAAATGCATTTTTAAACTTTCCATGTGTTGTTGGTTTTTTTCTGTTTTTTTTTCTGTCTACAATTATCCCTTATTATATCCAACTACACAAAAACAGACATATCAACGGACTGCGAGAGTCAAGGGAATGCGAGTCACGGTGGGATCCTACTGGCCTCAGTGGCTTTCAATGGGCTGTGTATATATATATTTGTGAGCACATCTGTTAGTCTTTCGGGTACATTCAGCCTACATAATGACACTAACGTGCACATATGACAAACACTGGCCTCAATTGCACTTTTACTAAACATTTGAACAGCTAGGCCCGAATCACACGAAGAACAGGAGAGGCGATACCACTAGGGGTCGCCGGCAGGTTAGGTACACACGTGGTGCACTATTTTTTATATTTAAGCTGGTAGGTAGTGCGGGGGCTTTAAGCTCGGGCTGCAGCTTTTGGATTATTCCCAAACTAAGTGCCGATTGTAATGTTGAATGTGAAAGTGCTGATCAGGCTACTTTTTCTAACAGTTACTTAATGCACATATTTACCCGGCTGGAACTGGCACTGCGAAAATAGGGGGATGGGGTTGAGGTGCTAATTCCCTCTTTCTCCAAGTTTTTTTGTGTTGGGCTGCTGACCTCCAGGCGGAAAATACAGAAAAATTCGGAAAATCGAACTTCGAGGCTCCTAGCACTGTCGAAGGCCGGTAATCACTTTTTCGTTTAGAACCCAATCTGGATTTTTTTTTCGATCTAGTGCACTTTTGTTTCACACCACGGTTATTTACGACGATTTAATTTTATTTTTTTACTATTTTTTTTTCTCCGCGCAACTGAATGCTTGTACGGCCACGAGGAGAAAGAACGATTTGGGCGGATCTACCGACCAACAAAAATTTGGTTCTCCGGATCTGCCTTTGCACGATCCTTCGCAATTCACCTTAAACGGTTATGGAAACCGTGGGGAGATTTTTTTTCGTTTTTAAGCATATTCTTAATGTCAACCCTGGGTGGCGCTAGCCACACACGACAAAGAAGATTTAGCATGTAACACCACAACAAGAAATTAAGCCAACCTAACTATACACTAACTATAGGGAATAAACTTAATAAGTAATAAGTATCTCGGTGCGTGATATTAGAGTGAGGTGTGATACATAATTGTATAAATAATATAATATATATAAATATATAAATTGTACAAATAACATCGGGCCTACTTTCAGGCGAAGAAAACAAATATGCTTTCCTATACGCCCGACAAGCGGCCGGATTTCTGCGTAAGTTTTTGGTACAACGTCTGTACTCTGAGCCGGGTTTCTGCGTAAGTTGCTCTTTGGTTCTCGTCGCCGTCTTTTTATAGGCCCATATTGCTGGGTCTGCGGGTTTGAAAATGCACTACCACGAGTATGATTAAATAATTGGACGTTGACATGCAATGACTACATCTATCAAGAGGCGATGCAATTACTGCACAGATAGATATTAGACTAACCTTCGAGGAAAATTAGCACTAAACTATTAAGACATTAAGCATGCAATAAAATACAAAATACAAATACCACTACAGTACTAATTACTAGAAAGGTGTGTAAGGATTAGTAATTTAATAAGAGGAAGAGAATTAGTGTTGGATATAATATGGTAGAGGGAATTATAATCCGAGCATAAGACCCTAAACGGTTCATGCAAGGAATAATTCGATCTACAAAGTGGAAGGAACAACGGTATAAAGTTTCTAGTCAGTCTAATAGGAATCGTGAAGTTTATGTGGCTCAACAGATCAGGGCTGTCTATGTCACCCCTGATCAAGTTGTGCATAAATATCACACCAAGCATTTTTCTACGGTTAACTAAGGATGGGAGGTTTACTAATAATAGTCTACTAGAGTAAGATGGGAGTCTTACACCCGCATCCCAGTTAAGGCCCCGCAGAGCAAAGAGTAAAAAGTTTTTCTGTACTGATTCTATACGGTCCTGGTGTACTTTGTACTGAGGGCACCATACACAGGAGCCGTATTCTAAGATCGGACGAACAAGCGAGGTATAGAGAGTCTTTGTTATATAGGGGTCGTCATATTCCTTTGACCACCTCTTTATAAACCCAAGCACGCCCATGGCCTTATTTACCATGGTAGAAATGTGTTCGGAAAACTTTAACTTGGGATCTAACATAACACCCAGATCATCCACCAGGGTAATTCTCTCAAGAGAACCCTCAAATAGGGTGTAGGGAGCCAACAAAGGGTTAGAACGATGAAATGTCATAACTTTGCATTTCGAGGCATTAAGGTGTAACAAGTTTGCACAACACCATGACTGAAAGCTATTGAGATCGGATTGCAAGCGAGAATGAAATGAAATGTCCTTGTACTGGACACAGAGTTTAACATCATCCGCATACATAAGTACTCGAGAGTATGTTATTACTGAAGGCAGGTCATTAATAAAGAGTGTGAAGAGTAAGGGGCCTAGATGGCTGCCCTGTGGTACTCCCGAAGAAACCTTTACTGGTAAAGAGAGGGAGCTTTTGAAGAGGACTCTTTGAGACCTAGAACAAAGATAGCTAGAAATCCATCTCAGGAGGTTGGGCGGAAACCCTAAAAGGTCAAGTTTATGTGCTAAAAGGGAATGGTTTACAGAGTCGAATGCTTTACTAAAGTCGGTGTAAATAACATCCGTCTGTAAGTTACCTTGAAAGCCTTTAATAATGAAAGAGGTAAACTCTAACAAGTTCGTGGTGGTTGATCGCCGCCTTATAAATCCATGCTGAGTTGGAGATATAAGTGACTTGCAGAGATGTTGCAAGTGCGGAGTTAAAACCTTCTCAAACAATTTGGGAATAGCGGATAACTTTGCTATACCTCTATAATTTTTTGCATCAGACTTGCTACCTTTTTTATGGAGAGGAATTATAAACGATTCCTTCCAGATCGGGGGGAAGCAAGAGGAATCAATGGACAGGGTGAATAGTTTAAGCAATGGTCCACACAGAGCCTCGGCGCAGTACCTGAGTACACAACCTGGAACCCCGTCTGGACCCGGTGAAAACACCGGCTTAACTAGTCGAAGATCTTGAAGTAGGGAATATTCATTTAACAAGGGACTGAAAATGCCGTTCGACCTCGGTAATCCGTATGGGTACGGTTGACCAGAGTAGCGTTCCTCAGAATAGGTGGTTTGGAAAAACTGAAAGCGATGTGATTTAAATTTCAACTTCGCACTACATATAAATGTTATCTATATATTTACTTATACATATATATATTAGTTTAATATTGATAAATAAAAGTCAAATTAGGGTTACAAATTAATTTTGACGCGAACAACAAACAGGTTGCCAGAAACCTAAATGTATAATGTATGCCTGGTTAAAATCACAACTGCTAACACGATTCGGCACGGTTTAATTTAATTTCAAAAAGTCAAAATAATTTTTTGTAGTAACTTGGTTACAAAAGTAAAAAAATAGAGGGTATGCATGTTGAATTTTTATTTTCGTAAAATAAGGGACACCCTAATAAACATACATATTGCATTTCAACTGAAAGATATTAATGCGTAGATCATATATATACAGTGGCGAGTACTTGTGGATACAAGTTAATTTTATCCATATTGGGAGGACAAAATAAAAGATTATTTTTATTCGATTCACTTTAGCGAAGTGCTTTTATTGAATATCAGAATGCGACTGCTTAAATCTAGAATTATAATAATAATAATAATTATAATTAGAATTATAAATCGCGACAGAGGAACTTCGGCAGCGGCGGGGTGGGGGCGATGGTTTCTTGTGAAGTGCTGAAATACTTCCAGAAATACAATGGTTCAGTTCTTGTTTTAGGCAGGAAATGGCTTTTACTTTTTGTGTAAATTGTTAGTAATAAACTATTGGGTAAAAATTTTTCTCCTTTTTCGTTTTTAATTCGAAATAAGAGTATTGAACTCTTAGGGTGTTAACTCTTCCCCTCTTATTTCATTTGTCCTCAAATTAATTTTAAAAATATAGTATGTTAATAACTTTGATCACTTTTTGTGGTTTTTGACACACATGTGATATTATGATCAGTATTATTGCAATTGTAAATAGCGTAATAAGAGTCATACTATTTATTGAGGAGTGAGTTTGAAGGAAGTTTAGATGGGTCGTATTGTTGATGTGAAGTTCTTCGAGTGCTTTGAGCAAAAGTATTTTTATGCGTTTTTCTTGCAATGGGCCTACTTGTACCATTGGAGTCTGTGGTTTGGTTATAGTTTTGTGAATGTTTGTAAATTTATTTTCGTTAATGCTTATTGTATCGTTCCAGTACTTTAGTAAGTACGTGCCCCTCAGTTTTTCATAACCGTTTTGCCATTTTATTGTTCCGTTGAAGTTATTTAAGAGGAGTGAGTCGGAATCTATGTTTTCTATAAGTTCGATGTGTTCTGCTTTGCTGTAATTAAACTACGAATCTTTCCCTATCAATAATCTACTAATACGGCTAACGTGGTTTTGTTGAAGAATGACCATCTCTAGCAATGCACGCATGTATTGACAGACATATGAATATGTTGCCGTATGAGTGAGAGACGTAACGAAACGACGTTCTCTTATCACCCTTTTTGTTTGACAGCTGACAGCTAAAAAATCTTTTTATTCTGTAAGGTTTCAAAGTGCAATATTAACAAGAAGGACATGGAGGGAGCTCAAAGACTTGGGAATAGGGAAGAGGACAAATAACACCAAAATTGATGTAGACATAGATGAATTAAATAGAAAATTTGTGATAAACGGGGTACCTGAAGTAGCATATAATCATTATCTTGACAATATACCGAATAGTTCCTGTGATAATAACTTTAGCTTCATGTGTGCCAGTCAGTGTGATGTCCTTGAATCTGTGCTTAAAATTAAGTCAAATGCAATCGGACTGGATGAAATACATCCAAAATTTCTAAAAATCTTACTTCCAAAAATATTACCACATGTGACTTATATTTGCAATACTGTCTTAACAAAATCAATATTTCCAAGTACATGGAAGCTTGCGAAAATAACACCGGTCCCTAAAGGAAAAAATGAATATAGACCTATATCAATTCTATCGTTTTTATCAAAAGTCCTTGAACAAGTAATGTCACAACAAATTCGAACTTTTTTAGATAACAATGCACTACTAAGTGACAAACAGTCAGGTTACAGAAGACAAAGAAGCTGTACTACGGCAATAGTAAATATAACGGAAGACATTAGATTAATACAAGATGAAGGAAATGTGACGCTATTAGTACTACTTGACTTCAGTAAAGCATTTGACACGGTTAACCACGAAATCTTATTAAGTAAATTAGTTAACTTTTTCAATTTTAGTAAGGTAGCTATAAAGCTATTAAAATCGTATTTAACGGATAGAAGACAGGTAGTGGTAAGTGGAAGTAGAATTTCTTCAATGATGAGCACTGCACGTGGTGTGCCTCAAGGTTCAGTTCTTGGGCCGCTTTTGTTCTCATTATATGTGAATGACCTGCCAGACGTCCTGTTAAATTGTAAAAGTCATATGTATGCGGATGACGTCCAAATGTATGTTAGTCGTCCATTGAGTAAAATTGATGAGTGTATAAGTGTGTGTAACAGTGATTTGCTCAATGTGAGTAGCTGGGCGAAGCGTAATGGTCTGGCACTTAATCCAGATAAATGTAAATGTGTAATTATATACAAGAAGCAACTAAATACGATGGCCTATCCAAAACTTGAAATTGAAGGAAAACAAATTAATTACGTAGATCAGGTGGAAAACTTAGGATTAACATTTAACAATACGCTTTCTTGGAGTAGCCAAGTAGTGAAAGCTACTATAGTCTACTAAGAAAACTCGCACCAACACAAAAATACCTGCCAGATAAACTCAAACTGATGATAGCTAAGACATATTTGACACCCACCTTATTCTATGGTATTGAAATATTTGGAAATTGTGACGCTGAATCTCAAAAAAAACTAAAAGTAACATTTAACAACATTGCCCGCTACATATATAATAAGAGACGAACCGATCATATCTCAATCTTAGCAAGACAAATATTCAAAATGGATTTAAAGACATGGATACGGTACAGAACACTTATTTTTCTACATCGAATAATCTATACCAGACAGCCGAGCTACTTATATGATAAATTAACCTTTGCTTCATCAAATAGAACGTTGAATCTGGTAACCATAAGGTACAAACTTGCCAATTCAGGAAAACAATTTTTAACAAATGCTATTCGGTTATGGAATGAGTTACCTTTCAATATTAAAAATATTAGTAGAGCAACGAAATTTAGGGATAAACTAGAAAAACACTTGATAAACCCATAAAAAAAAAAAAAAATAAATAAATAAGTAAATAAAAATAAATAATAAAAATAATAATTTAAAAAAAAAAATAAATAAATAAATAAAAAAAAAAAATAGGAAAAAAAACAACAACAAAAAATTAGAATTAGTATTAGTATTAATAATACAAATATTAGTCATAATAATAAAAATATTAGTCATACCAAAAATGTTAGAATAAGAAAATCATTCTGCTTAAAGCATACAACTACATACATATGTGAACTCCATGTGACTAGCGCTTTAACATAAAGTAGGAATACTGTTGCGTTAGGAATATATATACAAATAAATAAAATAAAATTGCCAAAATTTCGGTCTCTATCTGCCTGCGAGCAGAGCATTTTTTCAGTCACAAATAAACCTTACATATGAATGGTTGCATTTTTACTTTTCGGTACAAGAACTTCCCTTGCAACGGCAGCGAAATTCTGTCCAACAGGTTATGGGTTTGTAAATTAAAAAGTAAAGTGATTGTTTTAGTTACGAACTATTAACATCGGTGTGACTCAGAGGCTAAAATAGACAAATTAGAGGAGGGAAATTATGACTCCTAGTGTATTCAAATGCGGTCTGTGTTGGTGCACTCTGAATTGTGGAGTGTGGCATCTGGTGACCTGCTACCAACGAATGTTCCCAAAGTTGTGAATTGGCAGGCCAAGGATGAAAAGGCGCTGGCCATGATCACATTGAGTGTGAAAACTTCACAGTTGGGATACATTAAAAATTGCAGTAAGTCGTCCGAAGCATGGAACAAATTAATAAAGTGTTCATCAACCAAGTGGACCTGTACGAAAGGTTCAACTGTACAAGAAATTGCTAAACAAGCGCATGGACCAAAGGCAAAGCATTTCAAGCTAAATTAATGAGTTCGTGGATATTCTTGATGGCCTTGGATCAGTAGGAATCGAGCTAAATGATGAATTGCGCTCAATTGTTTTGTTGTCAAGCCTTCCAGAACAATTCGAAAATTTCGTTGTCGCCATAGAGACGGACACAGTCTGCCGATTTTCGATGTTCTATGCGTAAAACTGAAGGAAGAAGGCGAACGAAAGGGAAACACAGAAGATCAAAAGGAATGCGCAAAGGCATATACCGCAGTACATAAGCCGGCCGCGCACAGAGCGCAAAAGAAGAGAAACAATACAATGATATGTTTCAAGTGTGGTGAGCGCGGGCATATGAAGGCTCAGTGTAAGAAGGAGAGCGCAAATGTGGAAAGGGCAGCGAGAGTGGAGAACAAGCAGTGCAGTCTATTAAATGCGTTGGACGCAGATAATTTCAAAAAGAGTATGTGGTGTTTGGATAGTGGTGCCACAAGTCACATGTGTTGTGAGAAACAGCTATTCACAAAGTTCGAGAAACACACAGAAATGATTCGTCTGGCTGACTCCGGTTTCCTAAAAGCTGAAGGAAAAGGGGAAGTAGAGCTGAAGGTAGAGATATGCACGCTGCTGTTAAAGAATGTTCTCTATGTGCCCGAAATGAATGGAAATTATTTCTCGGTGAGCAGCGCTGTACAGAATAAATGTTTCGTCACTTTTGGACAAGAATATGCACGAGTTATCCAAAATGGCGAATGCATTGTAAAGGCGAACAGAGTTGGAAACTTGTATATGTTTCGAGGAAAACAAAACAACTGTTTTGCGGCGGTTAAGGCTGATGGTGCCCTGTGGCATAAACGGTACGGCCACTTGAAAATCAGCAGTATGAAAGATTTGATCAGCAAAGCAATGGTGCGCGTCATTGAAAATATGGTTTTCCCGGCGAATATGAATTGCAGAACATGCATGGTCAGCAAGATTCATGCGCAACCATTTCCTGTTGCAACTACTAGTAAAGCTCAAGATATATTGGAACTAGTTCATGCAGATGTGTGCGGGCCCTTTGTTACAAGAAAAAAACACTAACAGAGAACTCCAAGACAAGGCTAAATGGACAAAAGTAGGAAAGAAAATCGTCACAAGAGATATAGCTATTATTACTAGGGAATATTTAGATAAATAAATACGATAAGTATAAATAGTTATAAGTGCATATACGATATTTTATAGTGCGATATAAACTAATGATTTTTCCTTAAATAGAAAGATAATAATACAGTGCAATATAGGTACACATGTCCCAGCACATCGGCTTCAGGGAGTAGTTGGAAGTTCTATTCTTTTTTACCAAGCGTAATGTAAAGGCAGAAGGCTTATCAGCTGCGACTAATTTAAAAGTGTAAGGTCAACGACCGACAAACAGCACTAGCAAAAAAAAAAACAAAGCTTATGCCACGCTCGCGGAATTTTGGGAGGCTAAGAATTGTAGTGTTGTTTGTGTATTATAAAGCTCACTCATCGTTTTTGTTTGTATTCCCGCGGCGAAAGATCTTTCGTAGTGTGTGGGTGCATTAAACTTTTACCTGCAAACCAAAATAAAATGGTTTTCATTGCATAAAATGCATTTTTAAACTTTCCATGTGTTGTTGGTTTTTTTCTGTTTTTTTTTCTGTCTACAATTATCACTTATTATATCCAACTACACAAAAACAGACATATCAACGGACTGCGAGGGTCAAGGGAATGCGAGTCACGGTGGGATCCTACTGGCCTCAGTGGCGTTCAATGGGCTGTGTATATATATATTTGTGAGCACATCTGTTACAGTCTTTCGGGTACATTCAGCCTACATAATGACACAAACGTGCACATATGACAAACACTGGCCTCAATTGCACTTTTACTAAACGTTTGAACAGCTAGGCCCGAATCACACGAAGAACAGGAGAGGCGATACCACTAGGGGTCGCCGGCAGGTTAGGTACACACGTGGTGCACTATTTTTTCCAGCCCGGTAGGAAAATTTCCGCTACTTCGGTCCTACGCTGACTGCAAGTTCCGGGTTAACGCGTTTCTTGGCCCGGTTTTGAACGCGAAAACGGTTACTCCGCCAATTCGCCGCACTAAGCCCGTTCAGACGGCTGTCCTCGCCTCGCGCAGCCGAAGTTCACTGCCCGCGACTTGGTGGATAAGCTGGTAGGTAGTGCGGGGGCTTAAAGCTCGGGCTGCAGCTTTTGGATTATTCCCAAACTAAGTGCCGATTGTAATGTTGAATGTGAAAGTGCTGATCAGGCTACTTTTCTAACAGTTACTTAATGCACATATTTACCCGGCTGGAACTGGCACTGCGAAAATAAGGGGATGGGGTTGAGGTGCTAATTCCCTCTTTCTCCAAGTTTTTTTGTGCTGGGCTGCTGACCTCCAGATACAGAAAAATTCGGAAAATCGAACTTCGAGGCTGCTAGCACTGTCGAAGGCCGGTACTCACTTTTTCGTTTAGAACCCCATCTGGGTTTTTTTTTTCGATCTAGTGCACTTTTGTTTCACACCACGGTTATTTACGGCGATTTAATTTTATTTTTGTACTATTTTTTTTTTCTCTCCGCGCAACTGAATGCTTGTACGGCCACGAGGAGAAAAAACGATTTGGGCGGATCTACCGACCAACAAAAATTTGGTTCTCCGGATCTGCCTTTGCACGATCCTTCGCAATTCACCTTAAACGGTTATGGAAACCGTGGGGAGATTTTTTTTCGTTTTTAAGCATATTCTTAATGTCAACCCTGGGTGGCGCTAGCCCCACACGACAAAGAAGATTTAGTATGTAACACCACAACAAGAAATTAAGCCAACCTAACTATACACTAACTATAGGGAATAAACTTAATAAGTAATAAGTATCTCGGTGCGTGATATTAGAGTGAGGTGTGATACATAATTGTATAAATAATATAATATATATAAATATATAAATTGTACAAATAACATCGGGCCTACTTTCAGGCGAAGAAAACAAATATGCTTTCCTATACGCCCGACAAGCGGCCGGATTTCTGCGTAAGTTTTTGGTACAACGTCTGTACTATCGTCGCCGTCTTTTTATAGGCCCATATTGCTGGGTCTGCGGGTTTGAAAATGCACTACCACGAGTATGATTAAAGCGATGTGATTTAAATTTCAACTTCGCACTACATATGAATGTTATCTTGTGGCGCGGTTCTTATTTTACTTTTATTCTCTTCTTTATTTTACGTCTCTTTTATCTTCTTGTCGATCCGAATTCATTGCCCGCGACTTATCGTAGTATTATATCGCATCAAAACTATCGCATAAAACCTATCGGGATCGGGGTTAATATCGGTAAGGGCTAATATGGGGTTGGTTGGGGTTAATATGGGGTTGCCTTACAGCTCGGCCATCCTGACAAATGGATCGCCCTCGATCCTTACAATTGGTTACTTTTATTTTCTACTAGGCTAAAATTATAAAATACAGATTAGTAAGAGATAGTTCTACACTGATCACGCCAATTTACATATTTCCGAAGTCGACAGGCTTCTATTACACCGTCGTACGGAATCTGAGATACTTGACAATTATCAATGTCAGTTATAACATATCGATCATTTGGTAAATTTTTTTTGATAATGTATGGTCCTTTAAATTTTGGTATAAATTTCTTATTTGTACCTATCGTAGTGTCAACGTTTCGTACGAGAACAAAGTCTCCTTCTTTAAATTCTATATGTTTTCTAATATTTTTATCATAATAGTGTTTTATCTTAGTTTGGTTTTCAGTTATTTTATCTAATACTCCATTCCGAATTGCTATTAAGTCTCTATTTGGTTTTGGATTATTTTTGTCTTCTAGAAATTCCGTTAAAGCGTCAATATCACAGCCTCTTTGCTGAACACCGAATAGTACCACCGATGGTATTTCCCCAGTAACCGAATGTTTTGAATTGTTTATTGCATATTCCGCTTTTGTGAGTAGTTTACACCAATCTGAATGTTGCAATGGTTCAGTTATCTTTGCTAACATACTTTTCATTGTTCTATTTACTCTCTCCACTTGCCCATTTGCCTGTGGTGAGGCAGTTGCTGCTCTAACATGTTCAATGTTGTTACTTAGCATGAACTCGCTGAATTCCAACGATGTGAAACATGAGCCCCTATCACTGACAATTCTCCTAGGTCTGCTGTAATTTTCAAAATATTTCGTTAAGCATGCGCAAACTTCCTTAGTACTAGTTGTGTTTGCAGAATACAATTTGACAAACTTTGTGAACCCATCAATGACTACCAATATGTGTTTCTTTTTATTAATGACTGAGGGGAGAGGTCCGAAATGGTCAATATGCAATGTGTCGAATGGAATTGGTCTTTTCGGTATACTATGTAATGAGCGATTGTTGGAATGGGACGGAAGGCTAAATGTAATACACTTAATGCAATTTTTTATAAAACTATCAACTTTTGCGGTCATATTCGGAAACCAATAATGTTTCTTAATTTCAGTTACACATTTTTCAACTCCCAAATGGCACAATTTTTCGTGAACAGTTCTTATTAAATTATTTTCCATTTCTGACGGGACATAAAGCAATTCGAAATCAGCATATTTTCTATAAACAATACCATCTTCCAATACGAAATTTGTTACTGGTTCTCTTTCTAACTTATCCTTTAACTGAATTATAGTGCTATCTCTATTTTGCGTGACCTGAAGCTGAAAATTGATGTCATCTATATCTATAACTGAAACTATTCGATCCTTATTATTGTTTTCCTGAACTGAAACTTTTGGTTCGTAACTGAATTCTGGACTTATTGTGGGGTATCTACTTAAGCCATCAACATGGGGCATGTTTTTACCACTTCGATGATTCACTGTGTAGTCATAATTTTCAAGTTCAAGGGCCCATCTAGCAATTTTTGAATTTACAGTTTTCTTACATAAGGTTAGAGTAAGGGCATTACAATCGGTTATTATTCGAAACGGTATTCCTTCAAGGTAAATCTTAAATTTATTCAATGAGTAGATTATGGCTAGAGTTTCTAATTCATAACTATGATACCTACTTTCTGCTGGCGTTGTTGCTTGAGAAAAATATGAGATTGGATGAAATTTGTTATCATCCTGTTTTTGTAATAAAATTCCTCCAAACCCTTCGGCACTAGCGTCACAATGCAGTTCTGTTTCCTTAGTCGGACTATACAGGGCTAGAACTGGTGCTGAGGCCAGTCTCTCACAGAGATAATTAAATATTGTTACACATTTGTCATCTAACTCAAATTTCCCTATAGTTTTTGTCAGAGCTTGCAATGGTTTGGCAACTTTCGAGTAACCCGGAATGAATCTCCTGAAGTAAGAGAAGAGTCCTAAACATTTTTGCATATCTGCGGAATTAGTAGGTTTCGGAAGGTGCTTAATTGTCGTGATGTGATCATTATTTGGCTTAATTCCATCCTTGCTTAATGTGAATCCCAGAAATTCTATACTAGTGTAACAAAACAGACACTTGCTTAATTTGATTTCTAATCTATATTCTGCTAGGAGGCGTAATACTTTACTTAAGACAAAAAAGTGTTCTTCTATAGTTTTTGTTCCGATTGCAATGTCATCCATGTATACAACTACATTTCCTTGTTTTATTAATGGGCCGAATATATTGTTTACAAATCGCTGAAAGACAGCTTATGCATTTCGCAAACCGAATGGCATGCTAAGATATTCGTATTGTCCGTTTGGTGTCACAAAAGATGTAAATTGAATTGAATTCTCTGCCACCTTCACCTGGTGGAAACTACTTTTCAGATCCAGAAGGGAGAAATACTTATTACCTTCCATTCTCTCTATGCAATCATTTATAAGTGGCAATGGGTACCCATCCCTTACTGTTATCTTATTTAATTGTCTATAATCAACGCACAGCCTTTTCTCACCTGATTTTTTTTTTGTCAGTACAATTGCAGAGGTATAAGGGGAATCACTCGGTCTGATGTGGCCTTCAGTCAGCAATTCTTCAATAAGTTTGTCAACTACTCTTTTGTCATGATATGAAAGCTTTCTTGGTGTTGAATATATTGGAGCTTGTGACATAATTTTTATCTTCATTTCATACTTATGTTCAATGGCTGGTATGTTGGGCAGGTCGAAATAATTTAATTCAATTAATGTTCGGATTTCACTACGCGAGTTTTCACTAAGTTTGTAATCAATATTGTAATCCTCAATGTCAATTTGTTCTATATTGTAAATATTCTGAATATCGGAAGTTTGCTCAATTACATCTAGAAGCGCATTACTTATCGGAAGTTCACTGTTATTCGGGTTCCCTAATTTGTCTAATTTATGGTCTAATGTTTCTGAATTATTAATTGGTGTTTTTGATTTTTGAAGGGGTTCATAACTATTAGCATTGTCAACCGGATGCGTGGGAGTTAGTTGATCTAAGGCTATATCGTTGGAAACAATTATGCTAGGCGAAATGGTTTTTTTCTCACTTAATTTGAAACTTAAATTTTCAATTTTATTGGTCTCGGGCTTATGATGTTCATAAAATGATAATTTTAACTTATACTTCTTCAAAAAAGGTCTACCCAATAGCAAATCTTCTGACATGTATTCATCTGGCATAATGTAAAACAAAATCATATTTTCAATGTCATGATAGGTTACGTGTAAGTAAATTTTTCCGTAAGTGAAAAGATGTGAGCCGTTGACGCTACGTAGGTTTGATGGTAAAAGTGTGTATTTTTTGATGTTTTGGAATCGTAATGTTGAAGCTCTCACAATATTAACGGCGCTGCCCGTGTCGAACATAGCGGAAAGAATATTTTTATAAGTTTTGCGTTTTGGATCAGTGTAAAAATATACTCCTACCTGGTCAAATATCGGAACAAATGGGTATTCGTCGCTGTCTTCATCTCTGGGAGTTTTCGGTTCCATTGCTGATTTGGTGTACTTTTGCTCCGGACACGTCTTTATAGTGTGGCTGAGAGAGCCGCAACGGAAGCAGGACCCCTTCGCACGTTTGGGAGCCTTGCAATCTGAAGCGTAGTGTCCAAACAACGAACAATTGTAGCATCGCATCTCACCATTCGATGTTAATGAAGATTGTGCTGAAGCTGAAGTTGAAGCTGAAGAGATAGTCGATGAGTTCCACTTTGGTTTGTTTTTTGCTCTTAAGTCTGCATATCGATGAGATAATTCCTTAAGCTCATTGAAGGTCTTCGCTCCATACAGCATGGCAATGGCTGGCGACGTGTCACGGAAACCGTCGATGATAAAGTGGACTGCTTCAATCTCACATACACTTGCACGCAACGCCAACTCTTGCATCTGCAAAATGTACCCCATAACGGATGTTTTTGCCGGAATGTAGAAAGTTTTCTGAAGTTGCACCACTAATTCGATTGTCGAACATGCCTTGTCAAATTTTTTCAGAAAGTTGGTTTTAAATTGATCATAATTTTCTGAAGTGTCAAGCCGCATAAATGTGTCTGCCTCTGAATTTGCCATTAATAAGCGTGCGCATCGTAGCTTGTAGGCGTCACTTTCATCAACAGCAGAACAAGCACGCTCTAATTTCATAATCCACAATCCAGCGTCTTGGTCCCTCGGATTCGAGAATGGGACCATTGCACGGATCACTTCTTTGACGCTGCTGCTCTCCGCCATTAGTTTTGTGAGCAAAGCCCTTTTTTTGTAATATTCTAATGGCGGCATCTAACTCTTCTTCTTCTGGTATGCGTGCCTTGCCGACCACCGGCGTCAGCGTGTCGGCGTCGTTTTCCAAATTAGGGTCGGCCGGAATGTCAGGGTCTTTGTCGGCTGAAGCATTATATTTGGTCGGAACTACAGGGCTGGTTGGACGATCAGGGACATAACCATTCTCGTACGCGAGCTTCTGCAGCTGCCGCAAAGTTGCATTGCTCGAGTGCGCAATTCCTTGCCCGTCCATCCAGTTCAAAAGCTGCTGCTTCTCAATGGCAGCGGGGTTCATACTGACTTTGATTAAAATTTGAATAACTGTAGGTGTTTTTAAAGTAGCTTTGGATTGCGTATCCCACTTCTGAAGTTGTGGCGCGGTTCTTATTTTACTTTTATTCTCTTCTTTATTTTACGTCTCTTTTATCTTCTTGTCGATCCGAATTCATTGCCCGCGACTTATCGTAGTATTATATCGCATCAAAACTATCGCATAAAACCTATCGGGATCGGGGTTAATATCGGTAAGGGCTAATATGGGGTTGGTTGGGGTTAATATGGGGTTGCCTTAGGGCTAATATGGTGTTGCCTTACAATCTATATATTTACTTATACATATATATATTAGTTTAATATTGATTAATAAAAGTCAAATAAGGGTTACAAATTAATTTTGACGCGAACAACAAACAGGTTGCCAGAAATCTAAATGTATAATGTATGCCTGGTTGAAATCACAACTGCTAACACGATTCGGCACGGTTTAATTTAATTTCAAAAAGTCAAAATAATTTTTTGTAGTAACTTGGTTACAAAAGTAAAAAAATAGAGGGTATGCATGTTGAATTTTTATTTTCGTAAAATAAGGGACACCCTAATACACATACATATTGCATTTCAACTGAAAGATATTTGTCGGGTCAAGCAGCTTAAATATTTTAAATTATTGCCAGTAGTGCGGCCCAAAGGAAATGCATTTTAGTGTTGTCGTTTCCAATTCCCCCACTACAAAGATCATTTGCTACCGCATATGCGCATGCAGCGGAATTCTTTCGTCTCCTTATGTCGCAATCTCTCGGACTCGGCTTAACAGCATCCCCGAGCAGCTCTAACGCTCTCGGGCTATCAAACGCTCTCGCTCGCGTCTAAGCTTGCTGCATAGGGCCCGGCAGATTGGCCCGTCAGCCCTTGCACGGGCAGTCTTGAGCTAATCTTCGCAGCTATTAGATTAACATCCTCGCATCAATCGTTCGCCCAATCATTTCCATATGTACATACGCGATAAGTTGGTTTACATATACAAATAAATTGTGAATTATAAACAGCTTCTCGACTTTCATTAACTTCAAATTGCAACAGTTATTAAAAACGCTTAATAGCTTAACATTTGGTGACCCCGACGTGATTGTGCAATAAATAATCCATTAGTGCAATCACACACTAATATAGCATTCAAAGATCTAAACTAATTGCCATCTCAACCAGTGTCATCGACCACATAAGTTATCCATACATATATACACCGGCCTCCCCTGCATATTCGGTAGTGCACGTAGCTGTTGGCTTGCGCTTCTCTGTTCGGTCATCTTCCCGCAAGAAACGTTTCTTACACCGGTCGCCTTTGTATATACAGTTCGTACATAGCTGTTCGCTTGCTCGTGTTACTCTTTGCGATCATCTTCCCGCTAGAGACGTTGGTCTTTCTGCTAACGCTGCCGCTACCATGGAAATTAATGCTGCTAACGAAATTCCAATGACCAGTGAGCAAAACAGCGTGTCTTTTTTGAAGCTTAAGTCAACGGAATTATGCGAGAAAATGAAAAGGTTAGCTACCGCTTGGCAGAATGAGTCGTTGGACTGTGTCTACTACATGCTCGTGGTAAAGCAAGAGCAAGTCGAGAAGTTGATCTGCAAATTTGAGATGTTTCACGGCGAGCTTGAGGAATTGGATCGAAGCGAAATTCACAGTGGTTTGTGTGACATCTTTGAGTCACTTGCAAGCTCGCTGAAGGCGGCGATTATGAGGGAAATGGCTAAGAGTAGCGGTCGCATGCCATTTCATTCTACCTTGGCTGGAGGAAACACTGCGGTTGATTTTGCCGGCTCGCAATTTCTACCTCACCGTAGACAAGTACCATCCCTGCCTCCTATACAATTGCCGACGTTTAGCGGCGGGTATGCGAACTGGACGGACTTTTATTCAATGTTTACCACCATCATCGACAGCCATCCGGACTTAACAAACATAGAAAAGCTCCAGCATTTGCGTTTCTGTCTGCGGGACTCGGCATTGGAGACTGTTCAGTCGCTGGAAATCTCAGATGGCAATTATGCTGTGGCATTAGATTTGTTGGAAAACAGATTCAATAATCGGCGATTGGTTTTTCAGGCACACATCAATGAGATCTTGGCGCTTCAGGCTGTGGAACCTGGGTCAGTGGTCATGCTTCGGGAGCTTTCAGACAAATTCAATTCACATATGCGCGCGCTCCAGGCTTTGGGCACCACTGAGCAGATCGCAGGATGCATCAGGATGCATCGTGCAGGAGCTTCTCCGAAAATTGGATCCAGCGAGCCAAGAGAAGTGGGAGGAACGATTCAACGAACCCGCATTCGCCAACTTAATTCCGTCGTGGCAATCTATGGTCTCGTTTTTGGAGCAGCGATGCAGATCATGGGAGACGATGGACTTTTCTATGGCAAGCTATGCGTTGAGCAATCAGGTGGGCAGAAGTAGAAAGTATAATAATTCTAGGTCCACATTGGTTACAAGGAACCAAACCATAGCACGCTGCGCGCTGTGCAACGATGGTGCTCACGAGGTCCAACACTGTCAGAAGTTTACAGCGCTGTCCCCCACAAATCGCCATAAAGAAGCCAAGCGGCTTTCGTTATGTATAAATTGTCTCAGAACAGGGCATCGATTACTTCAGTGCACCTCGAGCAACTGTCGTACCTGCGGGGGTAGACACCATACCCTCCTTCATTTTGGTAGCCCTGAAGATACCACAGTCCAAGGGAAATCAGCGCCGTATACTCCATCTCAGTCTGCGCTGTCTGAGTCTACGCCGTCTGAGCATACCACTGAGCCCTCTACTTCAGCGGCTACCTCGTCTGCCCTTATTGCCCAAGATCTCAGGAATGGTGTTGTTCTACTTGCCACGGCCACGGTCTTAGTCAAAAATCGTTGCGGCGTTTTAGTTCCCTGCCGAGCGTTGCTGGATTCCGGCTCCCAGTTGCATCTAATAACTTCTCGTTTCACGAATCAGCTTCAGATTCGAAAAATGAAATCATCGACTGCAGTCTCGGGAATAGGCGACTCTAGCTTGGATTGGATGGATTTTCGGTCAACGTTAGCCTGCACTCTCGCTCATCGGATTACTCAACTCTCATCACTGCCATTGTAGCCTCTAGCATAACCGATCGACAGCCAAGCATTGGAATTGACACTCGAAACTGGAACATTCCATCTAACATACCACTAGCTGATCCGGAGTTTTATAAGCCGCAGCGCGTCGATCTGCTAATTGGCGCAAGTCTGTTTTTCGAGCTCCTGTGTGTTGGTCAGGTCAAGCTACTGAAAGGATTGCCTTCAAATCAGAAAACGCGCTTGGGATGGGTCGTGTCTGGAAGTTGTTCGCGTTTAAAAGGTTCCTCGTTGATGGTCTCTCGCGGTCGGGCCGTAGCTGCTGAGGATAATAGTCCAGAGGATCGGCTTGAGGTGCTTCTTCGGAAGTTTTGGGAGGTAGAAAATTGCATCGAACCAATAATAAAGTCTACCAAAGAAGAGCCAGATTGTGAAGCACACTTTGTGCAGCATTTCCGCCGACTACATAAAGGTTATTATTGTGTTCGGCTGCCAGCAAAATATAATTTTGATCTCCTTGGAGAATCTTACAATCAAGCGCTTCGTAGATTCCTGACCCTTGAGAGAAAGTTAGATCGTCGCCCTGATGTTAAATCTCAGTATGCAGCATTTATAAAGGAGTACCTTGATTTAGGCCATAAGTCTCAGGTTCCTACCCTGTCAATCAGCAACTGCCGATATTTTTTGCCTCACCATTGCGTCATGAAGGAAGATAGTTCTACGACCAAGCTTCGCGTCGTTTTTGATGGATCCGCTTCAACCTCATCTGGATATCCCTGAACGGACTAGCTGGTCCCGTAATTACTAAATCCAAAATCTTTCTCCAGCGTTTGTACCAAGAGAAGTTGTCCTGGGATTAAAGCCTTCCAGTCGCACTGAACACCGAGTGGCAGGAAATATGCACCAGGTTTGGTCAGATTCGTCGACTTGAATTTCCTCGGCTTGTACTCCTTCCAGACTCTACGCTGGAAATCCACGGATTTTGCGATCCAGCATCGAGGCTTATGGTGCATGCATTTATATCGTGTCCAAGGGTCAGCATTCCAGCAGTCACTTACTTTGTGCCAAATCTCGTGTGGCTCCTTTGAAGATACTTACAGTACCAAAGTTGGAGCTTTGTGGAGCGGAGTTGCTGGCTAGACTCATATCTGAGATAGCTGGAATGAATGTATTCAAGGGAAGGTGTTACTGTTGGTGTGATTCTCTTGGATTCGGGACGAGCCGTCAAGATTTAATATTTTTGTTGCAAATAGAGTATCAACGATTCAGGAAATGACCGAAAAAATGGAATGGCGCTATGTTCCCACAGCTTTAAACCCAGCCGACATTCTGTCTCGACTCCTTTCTTTGCGGCTCCTCAGATGACTGGCCACCCACTGTGCTACCTGATAAGCCAGCCCTTGAACTTCGTCGGAAGACTCTTCTGGACAAATCGCCCTACATGGACATTATTGCTGATTCCAAGTATGCGAATTCATTTGCTTCTTTGCAACGCGTTTTCGGATACATTCACAAGTTTTGCAACCGAATTCGGCGCCCCGGACTCACTGTCTCAGACATTGAACATGGAACCCAGGTATTGCTACGATTAGTCCAGCGTACTCAGCTATGGGAGGACATGAAGTCACTGCGGGCAAGGGGAGCAGTCTCCTCATCGAGCTCAATCGCATCGTTATCGCCATTCATGGATCAGTTAGGACTTCGCAGGGTAGATGGGCGACTGAAAAACGCTTGGTTGGATTTTGATGGCCGTCATCCGATCATCTTGCCCAGCAGCCATCCACTGACTCTTGCAATAATCTCCCATTTTCATGAGCGGAATCTGCACGCTGGTCCTCGAGCTTTGCTTGGACTAATTCGATCCCAATATTGGCCTATTGGGGGGAGGAAGACGGTAAACAAGGCAGTAAACAAGTGCGTAAGATGCTTTCGACTGAAGCCCAGGGTATTGGAGCATATTATGGCTGATCTTCCAAAGGAGCGGCTCGATGGTTCTCATGCCTTTGAGATCACAGGCGTGGACTTCTGTGGGCCGTTTTTCTACAAACCGGAGGCACGCAACAAGGCTCCAATCAAGTGCTACGTCTGCGTCTTCATTTGTTTCGCTACCAAGGCTGTTCATCTGGAGCTTATAAAGGACTTATCCACAGTTGCTTTTCTACATGGACTAAAGCGCTTCATATGTACCAGACAAAAGCCGCGGCAAATTTGGTCAGACAACGCAACCAATTTTGTCGGCGCTAAGAATGAGCTGATGGAATTAAAGCGCCTGGTCCTCAGCGATGACCATCAGAAGGCGCTGCTGGATTTTCGCTTGGTCGAGGCTATAGACTGGCATTTCATTCCTCCGCGCTCCCCTCATTTTGGTGGTCTATGGGAGGCTGCAGTGAAGACGGCCAAGTACCACTTCTACCGTGCGATAGGCAACTCGGTTCTTGGATTTGACGAGCTGCGGACGATGTTGTGCCACATCACGGCAGTGATTAATTCAAGACCTTTAGTTTCAATTTCAGAGAGCCCTGCCGATCTAGATGTTCTAACTCCAGCGCATTTCTTGAATGGTGGCCCTCCTGCTTCGTTCGCCTGGACGGCTGGCAGCGCGTTTCGTACCTGCAGCAGCTCTTTTGGTCCCGGTGGAATGAGGAGTACATAACGTCACTGCAGCAGCGCTCAAAGTGGCGCACTGCGAAGCCTAGTTTAGCAGTCGCAGATTTGGTTCTTGTCAAGGATGAGAATCTTCCTCCCATGAAGTGGCCACTGGCGAGAGGGGTGGAGCTTTTGCCTGGACGAGATGGCGTTTTCCGAGTTGCTGTGCTGAAGACGTCATCTGGAATCACCAAGCGCGCCGTCAACAAGCTGTGCCTGCTGCCCCTTAAAGATGCTGTTGAAAGTCAGGCTTCCAACGGGGGGAGTATGTCGAGTCAAGCAGCTTAAATATTTTAAATTATTGCCAGTGGTGTGGCCCAAAAGGAAATGCATTTTGGTGTTGTCGTTTCCAATTACCCCACTACAAAGATCATTTGCTACCGCATATGCGCATGCAGCGGAATTCTTTCGTCTCCTTATGTCGCAATCTCTCGAACTCGGCTTATCAGCATCCCCGAGCAGCTCTAACGCTCTCGGGCTATCAAACGCTCTCGCTCGCGTCTAAGCTTGCTGCATAGGGCCCGGCAGATTGGCCCGTCAGCCCTTGCACGGGCAGTCTTGAGCTAATCTTCGCAGCTATTAGATTAACATCCTCGCATCAATCGTTCGCCCAATCATTTCCATATGTACATACGCGATAAGTTGGTTTACATATGCAAATAAATTGTGAATTATAAACAGCCTCTCGACTTTCATTAACTTCAAATTGCAACAGTTATTAATAACGCTTAATAGCTTAACAATATTAATGCGTAGATCATATATATACAGTGGCGACTACTTGTGGATACAAGTTAATTTTATCCATATTGGGAGGACAAAATAAAAGATTATTTTTATTCGATTCACTTTAGCGAAGTGCTTTTATTGAATATCAGAATGCGACTGCTTAAATCTAGAATTATAATAATAATAATAATTATAATTAGAATGATAAATCGCGACAGAGGAACTTCGGCAGCGGCCGAATTGTTGGCGTCATCAGAATTATTGTAGGCAGCGGCAATTGACCGGCTTTAGGAAATCAATGTTGCTGGTCGATATTGAGGGTAAAGAACAGCGGAGTCATCAGAATTGCATTGTCGAAATTATCGCAGTCGCGACGTCGAAGACGGGGTGGGGGCGATGGTTTCTTGTGAAGTGCTGAAATACTTCCAGAAATACAATGGTTCGGTTCTTGTTTTAGGCAGGAAATGGCTTTTACTTTTTGTGTAAATTGTTAGTAATAAACTATTGGGCAAGAATTTTTCTACTTTTTCTGTTTTAATTCGAAATAAGAGTATTGAACTCTTAGGGTGTTAACTCGTCCCCTCTTATTTCATTGGTCCTCAAATTAATTTTAAAAATATAGTATGTTAATAACTTTGATCACTTTTTGTGGTTTTTGACACACATGTGATATTATGATCAGTATTATTGCAATTGTAAATAGCGTAATAAGAGTCATACTATTTATTGAGGAGTGAGTTTGAAGGAAGTGTAGATGGGTCGTATTGTTGATGTGAAGTTCTTCGAGTGCTTTGAGCAAAAGTATTTTTATGCGTTTTTCTTGCAATGGGCCTACTTGTACCATTGGAGTCTGTGGTTTGGTTATAGTTTTGTGAATGTTTGTAAATTTATTTTCGTTAATGCTCATTGTATCGTTCCAGTACTTTAGTAAGTACGAGCTGGCGAGCTGGCGAGCTGGCTGCAAGGTGCATGCTCAGCGGTTCCCACGCGACGCTATCGGTCTGCACATAAGAGGCTGATCGAGTTACACGTGCGCTGGAATGTTTGTATGTTTATTTGTGGTCATTTTATGTATTTTAATTATGACAAAGTGTCACACAGTACTTAATGCTTGAATACACTACAATATACTGGGTAGACATATTACACTATACCTTTTCCGCAGCCATTATCGGTCCGGGCCGGAAGCGTAGCACGAAGAAACGCACCAGCAACAGGGGTACCACGTTCGGCCGGCGATAGCCTGCTGTATAAATCGGCGTACGAATAGACCAATCACTAGAAAGTTGAGAGATAAACAAAAGACGGATGCACCCTAATAACCCCTTTTCGAGTTGAGCGGCAACCGAAAAAAAAGGTTAATTCTTCTAGCTGACTCCGGCGACAACTGAAACAAAGTTACCAAAGGTACCTGTCAATTTCCAAGGGATACGGAGAATGTATTCACTAATACTGCTTCTGTCTAGCGGCAGGTCGTAGATTTACTCCACGAATAACCCTGTGTCCAGCCAACTTCCACATACCAGCGAATCCATTTATCTTTCACGGCTATGGCATATAATGCTCGGCAATAAAGCTATGTTGAAGCTATTATCGATTCCAGGGCAGCTTACCACCGCACAGGGGTTATGGATCCTATTAAGATGCGGGCTAAACGTTATCGGAAACTAATAAGCATCCACCATCACAGTATCCAATCCCAGGACAAAAGGAAGGGATTTAAGGAAAGGGGGTGGGGAAACGGGGAACAAAAGTCTTAAGCCAGTGCATGACTATGCACTGCTCGCAGGTGTTATGGACTTTATCACAAATTTTTCTGCTTCGCGGTCAAGTTTGGCTGGGGTCACACACAACCATATATGTTAATATAACTTCGCTTTGTAAGGTTTACAATTACGTCAACCCTGACTTTCGGGCCTTTTGGCCCCACGTTGGGCGCCAAATAAAATTATTATTTCTGTAACGAGTCACGAAGAGAATCTTCGGACAACGAAGCTGTTGGTCGCCTAACTGAGAAGGAGTACACGCTCGCTTCCACGGCTGGTCTCTGGTCGGAAATGGGGATGGGTTTTTTGTGGTAACCCTCCAGTTAGGTTGCTTCGTTCCTGCTGGTATTATTTTATTAAAATTCGCGTACTCTTTTTGGGGAATGGGAGGGAGACAGACAAGGAAAGGATCGTTAGAGGTACAGAAATTATAGGTGGGCAAAGATAATATAGAGAGGGAGTAGGAATCTACCACCGCGTCGGACATCTCTGTTTTGCTGGCACGGAGTCGTGCCACGCCCACCCTACCATGATCCTGAAAAGGCCAATAACAATATCAGGATCCCTGGAGTGTCCGATATTGGTCATCCTATTTGGCTCCCGAGCGGCATGGTTCTCCCAAATACGGTAACGTCTAGCATTTTATTAGAAACTATATTCAGATACCCTCATGTTACAAGAAAAAAACACTAACAGAGAACTCCAAGACAAGGCTAAATGGACAAAACTAGGAAAGAAAATCGTCACAAGAGATAGAGCTATTATTACTAGGGAATATTTAGATAAATAAATACGATAAGTATAAATAGTTATAAGTGCATTTTATAGTGCGATATAAACTAATGATTTTTCCTTAAATAGAAAGATAATAATATAGCGCAATATAGGTACACATGTCCCAGCACATCGGCTTCAGGGAGTATTTGGAAGTTCTATTCGTTTTTACCAAGCGTAATGTAAAGGCAGAAGGCTTATCAGCTGTGACTAATTTAAAAGTGTGAGGTCAACGACCGACAAACAGCACTAGCAAAAAAAACCGAAGCTTATGCCACGCTCGCGGAATTTTGGGAGGCTAAGAAATGTATTGTTGTTTGTGTATTATAAAGCTCACTCATCGTTTTTGTTTGTATTCCCGCGGCGAAAGATCTTTCGTAGCTGGGCGTGTCGCTGTGTGTGGGTGCATTAAACTTTTACCTGCAAACCAAAATAAAATGGTTTGCCTTGCATAAAATGCATTTTTAAACTTTCCATGTGTTGTTGGTTTTTTTCTGTTTTTTTTTCTGTCTACAATTATCACTTATTATATCCAACTACACAAAAACAGACATATCAACGGACTGCGAGGGTCAAGGGAATGCGAGTCACGGTGGGATCCTACTGGCCTCAGTGACTTTCAATGGGCTGTGTATATATATATTTGTGAGCACATCTGTTAGTCTTTCGGGTACATTCAGCCTACATAATGACACTAACGTGCACATATGACAAACACTGGCCTCAATTGCACTTTTACTAAACATTTGAACAGCTAGGCCCGAATCACACGAAGAACAGGAGAGGCGATACCACTAGGGGTCGCCGGCAGGTTAGGTACACACGTGGTGCACTATTTTTTCCAGCCCGGTAGGAAAATTTCCGCTACTTCGGTCCTACGCTGACTGCAAGTTCCGGGTTAACGCGTTTCTTGGCCCGGTTTTGAACGCGAAAACGGTTACTCCGCCAATTCGCCGCACTAAGCCCGTTCAGACGGCTGTCCTCGCCTCGCGCAGCCGAAGTTCACTGCCCGCGACTTGGTGGATAAGCTGGTAGGTAGTGCGGGGGCTTAAAGCTCGGGCTGCAGCTTTTGGATTATTCCCAAACTAAGTGCCGATTGTAATGTTGAATGTGAAAGTGCTGATCAGGCTACTTTTTCTAACAGTTACTGAATGCACATATTTACCCGGCTGGAACTGGCACTGCGAAAATAGGGGGATGGGGTTGAGGTGCTAATTCCCTCTTTCTCCAAGTTTTTTTTGTGTTGGGCTGCTGACCTATACACCACGGTTATTTACGGCGATTTAATTTTATTTTTTTACTATTTTTTTTTTCTCTCCGCGCAACTGAATGCTTGTACGGCCACGAGAAGAAAGAACGATTTGGGCGGATCTACCGACCAACAAAAATTTGGTTCTCCGGATCTGCCTTTGCACGATCCTTCGCAATCCACCTTAAACGGTTATTGAAACCGTGGGGAGATTTTTTTTTCGTTTTTAAGCAAATTCTTAATGTCAACCCTGGGTGGCGCTAGCCCCACATGACAAAGAACATTTAGCATGTAACACCACAACAAGAAATTAAGCCAACCTAACTATACACTAACTATAGGGAATAAACTTAATAAGTAATAAGTATCTCGGTGCGTGATATTAGAGTGAGGTGTGATACATAATTGTATAAATAATATAATATATATAAATATTGTGGAGATAATGTTTTTTATCCCCAATCAGCCGACTAATTATTCCAATTAAATAAAACTCGGCGCAGAAATAAAATTGCGATATGTTCTTTAATGCGTGACATCCAAATTGCAAGTGTGGCTTGCCTGCCCTTCAGGATGGATCTGTTGAAAGTCTTTGCCTTCCAACGGGTGGTGAATGTTCGGAGCAGAACCCAGCCGATTAGCTGCTTGCCAAATAGCACCTAATTCTTGGCCCTCAGCCGCTTATTTTGTTTGTTACTTATGTCTATGTCACTCATTTGTTTGTTAAAGCTTTGCGCGTGCTTGCCCTGCTAAACGCTCTCTGCCAGCTCGCTCTTCGCTATCTCCGCTTTGCGTCTGCCTACCGACGTCGGCCGAGCGAAGCTGCGCTTAGCGATTGGAGCGGCAATGTAAAGGGCAGGCAAGTCACACTTGCAATTTGGATGTCACGCATTAAAGAACATATCGCAATTTTATTTCTGCGCCGAGTTTTATTTAATTGGAATAATTAGTCGGCCGATTGGGGATAAAAAACATTATCTCCACAGATATATTTTTCAAAAGTCCAGTCAAAGTTGAAAAATAGCCTAAATTTTAGATGGTTGGCAAAACAAGTTTTTCTAAACAACTGCCTATGTAACAGACCATATTTTTAAAAAGTTGTCTTAAGAATTAATGCAACTAATAAAAGATACCAAAAACAGAATTATACGTTACACAGTTTACTTTTTTTTCCACCTGAAAGATGCAGTATTTGAATAAAAGTTAAAAAAAATTGTGCGCACTAAAAAATGTTAAACTTTGAGTGCTCATATCTTCTAAACTAAATTTTTTGAAAGTTTGATTTTTAAAAGCTCTGGAAAATTAGCATAAGATAGCCCTAAGATACCAATAAAGTGTAATTGTCATATCACTAACAAATCTAACCCGTGCATTCTTAATTGTCGTCGGGGTAACTCTATAAATTTGTTGCGGCGAGCCCACCGACCGCTGAGCCACCCTAGCTGAATCAGACGGAACAAAACGGTTCGTTACAACTGGCGCCCAACGTGGGCCTCACGACAAGTAAAATACAGAGTGCATTTGGGAAGGGCGGTACTGAGCGTTGTATCTCAAGGGCGCAAAAATGAGGAGCCGACGATGGGTTCATTAGCTGAGGAAAGAGGATTTGGTCCAATGTACCCAGTCGTGCGGGCTTTGATTGGAATGCACGCTGTCCGAGATGCGCAGAGTGTTCAAGGAATGGGTAGAGAAGCACGGAGAGGAGCTGGAGTTATGATGTACTGGCACGGCTGGCTAAGTATTGTTGGCATTGCAGCCTCGGCAGGAAAGGGAATCGGGTTTAGTGCACTATACTGCGCTCTGGGCTCAGCTCGCTGGATGGGGTCGGGGTCTTTCCTATCCCTACACTTCCTTGTGCTCGCCATATTATAAAAATTAAGTGCACTTACACAGTCGAAACAAAAGAAAAAAAAAGGTAATCAATCCCCGATCGGCATAGTTGGCAAGAAGGAATCCGGTAGTCGCGTATCTAATCTAGTGATCATAGGTGTAGGGGATCACTAGTTCCTCTATACCCACCCAACCTTCGGCAATGCCTGGAACGATGTTGGCATGGCCCCTAACGTAAATACCGCTGCATTATTACACTCGATGTACCATTGACATTATGTTCTTACATAGAATCGTGGTTATTTATTCAAAATTCATGTTAACTCAAAATGGTTCTATTAATCAAGATTCAAGAGATTCATCAAATAACAAAAGATTCATTAACCTAAAAATATAAAGTACAATTCATAACAAAACTGAGCCTTTTTATTCACGAACGTCAACATTTGAATTCAATACGAAATAATGGTCATTACCAAATTCAAACACTTTCCTTGACGAGCTCGTTGGGCCCAATGAACTGCTTCGGTAGCTGTGGAACTATATTAATTATATAAAAATAGTAAGGAATTAAAGAATGATATTTTGGCCGACATTGCCAGAGTAAATCATGGGTTAATAGGCGTGAGAGCGCCAAAGCACGGCAGACCTCCACGGTAGCACTTTGCACTTTCACCACACAATATAGCTTGGCTGATCTTGCAGTTATGTAATACAGGGTCACGTGGACTGTTCACTACAATTTGGCACTATTTGCACCAAGTGAAAAACCCCGCCCAAGCGTGCCGACGGTGCGGAAGTGACCGCCATTGGGCACTGGCATGCAATGGTCGGCTGATACCGTTCTGCTGGAGGTGCAGCAAGATAGGAGCCCTGACCTGGCAGTGCTGCCAGAAAGCGGGAAACGCCCCACGAAACACACGCGGAGAGAGGCGAGAGAAAGAAACAAGGAAGCTGATGCGGCTGTCTGACGGACGCAGCCGTGAAGTCAATCGCCAGATCGAGGTGAAGCTGGCCTTCGGAGACAAGAGGGTCCCAATCACGTTTCTCGTGTTGCCGGGAGTGATCGATGTTCTTGTCTTGGGATGGGATTTTATCGCCGCGTTCGGAGCAGAGGTGACCTGTGCGGGGCACAGGGTTGTGATTCCTGCGAGAGGCCACTGCAATAGGCGGTTAGAAAAGAAGTTGTCAGTGGCGGTCTTAGAGTCCACTGATGAAGCCTCAGAGCCAGAGACCGGCAGACAGCGAGCGGAGGAGGGATCGGTCGAGGAATTCCTGGCGAACGAGTTGGAGGACTTCCGAAAATTGAAGGGAGTGTCGAACATAGCCACCCACACGATCACTATGAGCGATGCCCAGCCGATCAAACAACGCTACTACCCCAAGAATCCCAAGATGCAAGCAGAAACCAACAGGTGGACGAACTACTGGAAAGAGGATATATTGAGCCATCAAGGAGGCCGTACAGTGCGCCCATCGTGATGGTCAAGAAGAAGACAGGAAAGTGGAGATTATGCGTGGACTTCCGACAGATAAACGCAAAATCCATTAAGGATGCATACCCCATGCCAAGAATTGATTACATTTCGGACCAGCTCAGGGAGGCGCGGTTCATCAGTAGCTTGGACTTGAAGCACGGGTATTGGCAGATACCATTGGAGGAAAGCAGTATGAAGTTCACCGCGTTCACGGTGCCCGGCAAGGGGCTGTTCCAATGGAAAGTGATGCCGTTTGGACTCCACTCCGCGTCGGCTACGTACCAGGATGACATCATTGTCATCGGCCAGGAGGACGAGAAGGAACACAAACGAAACCTAGAGGAAGTTTTTCGACGGTTAAAAAACGCAAACCTGCGCCTAAACGTGGAAAAATTACAATTTTTTCGGAAAGAATTGCGATACCTGGGGCATTTGGTAACGGAAGACGGGATCTGCACCGAGAAAGTGGCGCCCATTGCGGAGCTGCAGCCGCCGGCGAATGTCAAGGAACTACGACGATACTTAGGCGTAGCCTCCTGGCACGACGATTCGTGAACGGATTCACCACGTTGGTGCAGCCCCCTGCAGTGCGTTGCTGAAGAAGAAGGCGAAATGGGAATAGACGCCGGAACAGCAGCAAGCGTTCGAGGACGTAAGGAGTCAGCTGACAGCGGATCTGGTGTTAGCATGCCCGGATTTTTCAAAGAAGTTTGTGCTCCAGACGGACGCCAGCGACTTCGGACTGGGGCGATCCTAAGACAAGACAAAAGAATGCCTGGCCATTGTATGGGCCATAAGAAAGCTAAAGCCTTATCTGGAGGGATACCGTTTCAAGGTGGTCACCGACCATGTGGCATTGAAATGGTTGAACAGCATAGAAAGTCCAACAGGGAGGATCGCCAGGTGGGCACTGGAGTTGCAACAATACGACTTCGAAGTGGTATATAGGAAGGTGCAGCTGAACATAGTGGCGGACGCACTGTCTCGACAGCCAATGGCGGAGGGATGCCTGAGAACCACTGACTGGACACGAACCCGAGGCAGAGTGCGGATGGATTAAAAAGGTCAAGGAGAGGATGAGAAACGAGCCGATGAGGTATCCTGACTACGTAGACGAGGCAGACAGGGTATATCGGCATTTTCCGCACCGAGCCGGAGACGAGGAGATAGCATCGTGTGAGTTATGCGTCCCAAAGGGTCTAAGAGAAGGAGTCATGGGAGAGAACCACAACACGCCGGAGGCGGGTGACGGAGGCAGTTGAAAGACGATGGCAAGAGTAGCCGGCCGGTACTACTAGTCGGGGATGCACCGAGATATGAGGACATATGTGAGAAAAGGTCAGGCCTGCATACGATAACAACCCAATCAACAGCAGGCGGCTGGCAAAATGTTAACACAAGTGCCAGAGGAGCCGTGGGCGACGGTGTGTGCGGACTTCGTGGGCCCCCTTCCCAGGTCAAAGCATGGGAATGCCATGCTGTTAGCGATGGTGGACCGATTTTCGAAATGGACGTAATTGGTCCCATTGAGGAAGGTCACTGCGGAAACACTAACGAAAGCGTTCCGACAATGCATCGTATCACGGTTCGGCGTGCCGAAGGTGGTGATCACGGATAATGGAGTCTAATTCACCAGTCAAGTTTCTAAGAAGTCCTTGGAGCAGATGGGCATTCGGCATCAGTTCACGGCCCCGTACACGTCACAAGAGAACCCGACAGAGCGAACTAAAGCAACGGACAGTAAAGACTATGATAGCTCAATTCACCGAAATGGCCAGAAGTGATGTTGGCAGTAAATTCCGCGGTGACCGAGTCCACCGGGTACTCGCCGGCGTTCGTTGTCCAGGGGAGAGAGCCGAGGCTACCAAAGGCCCTATATGATGGAGAAGTGCTCGGTACAGGGCAGGGCACGCTCACACCGGATGAGAACTCGACCAAGTTCAGAGAAATATTTCAACTGGTGAGACGGAATCTCGAAAGAGCGGCGCAGGACCAAGCGAGGTATTATAACCTGAAGAGGAGAGCGTGGAAACCCATACCTTGTGTATAGGCCAAGCAACACCATCTGTCCAATGCCGCAAAACTGGCCCCAAAGTATGACGGTCCCTACACAATAATGGAGATCGTGTCGCCAGTCATCTGTAAATTGAGGAAGGACAGCGAGAAACGGACACGGACTGCCCATATATGCGACCTGAAGCCACAGCCCGGTGAGGGAACCCCTAGGACAAGCCCTGGAACCGAAGTCGTGGCCAACACATAAGGCGGGATAACAGGCGAGGCAGACAGAGAAAGGTGAACGTGTCACGCAGGACAGGGACCATCGACAGAGGCAGGAACGAGTGGCCCAACTTAATGTCACGCAGGACAAGGCCACCCGGAATCCTCTTACAAGTAAAATCGGTGAAACTAAGAAGCTAAAGCAGCAGGTGGCGGCAGGCAGACGGATAAAGCCGGACCAACGGAGAGAAAAGGAAGAGTTAGCTCATCAACCGTTAGAAACTGGACAACGGAAAAGAAAACAAGGGATACCCGATCGCCACTACCCAACGGAGCGTGTTGCGTGGTCTCTGAGGTGGAATTCCGAAGATGAGCCGAAGTTCGGGTCCGAGTCCAGGGCATTGGAGCCAGCTGCCAACGTCGGGGAAGGCGGGACAAAGCGAATGCCGCCCGTGCGCGGTCTACCGGCTGGGGAATCGGATGATCCGGGGACGGGAGGAGCTGGTCCCAAGGGGCGGGCTGATGTTTAGCAGCACGGGCGAAAGGTCGGAGGACCTGTTGATCACGAGCTGGAAGATAGGTCTGCATCCTGGACTGGGGCCAAAGGACGGGCTAGAAGAGAAGGCAAGGTGAGATGAGGAACCCAAGAACTCGGGAGGCTTACCAGATTCAAGGCGACGCCAAACAACACGACGTCGAGCAAAATAAAAAAAAGGAATAAGAGGAAAGGTAACAAAACCCCGGGGCACCCTAGGGTTAACGCGGCGAGAGGCGCAGATAACTTTCAAACGGTGCTTGCTGACTTTCAAACGGGAACAAACAAGAGAGCCAACTGGAACTTTTGCTTTCCAGAGCCGTCCAAAGGGCCCATGTAAAGCACCGTTACATAGAACGGTGAGCACCGGCACGAGCCCTTATAGCGCGGGGGCAGCACGAGATCAGAACGTGAGTGGAAAAGTGTGATGCAGCAACATTTGATCCGTTACCTGACCGTACAACGCAAGTTGATGCGCCGCGGGTTTTATGCGGCCGATACCCAAAGCCGGCGACAGGAATTCCGGCTTGGAAGGCGCGAAGGGCGCGAAGAAATGGATCCCTAGAGCTGCAGCTGGGATGGGACGTCGTGGTGCAGCGAGGCGGAGAGCGACCTCGAATTGGTGAGCTGGGAACCGGCCCTGACAAAAAAACGCGCGAGGGAGGGGAAACGCGAGAGCCATGCGGTAGGACGAGACGCGCACACCACCAAGCAGGAGGAGCCCCACTCCACCAAGCGCGAGGAGCCACGCGTCAGCAAACGCGAGACGGGCGGATGCATCGAAGCGGGCATCCACGAGCTCGAAGGGACAGGCTGAGAAAGGAGAGTCGTCGGCGCGAAAAAGGGGGAGGTCGACAACGCGACAAGCCGACCCACAGGAGGCACGGCCACGATCGAAGACGCAGGCCAGCAGCAGCAGCACTGACAAGGGCCGTAGCGAGCCGACTTTGGGCCGTTCGTGTCACAAGAGGTGCGCTCCGCGGTGCGAGACGGCATGCTATGGCACGTGCAGACACTGCATATATCGTGGGCCTCCGGGCCAGCGCCGCTGCAGCCCGAGCCAGAGACGGAGGAGGCTCGGCTGTGGGAGGAGGCTACATGCGCAAGCAACGAGCGGGACCCGAGGCAACGAGGACGGCCACAGGAGGCGGAAGGCCCAGCGGCGGCACCCACAGCCGAGGTGATGCCCGAAGATTCGCCCGAGGCAACAATTCCAACAACGACGGGAAGGGCGGCGGCGGCAGACGACGGCGAACACGACGAGTCCCGACACGACAGAGGGGGCGGCGGTAGCAGAAATTGACGCAAGGACGACGGCGGAAGCGATGGAGGACACACAAGCGGCAACAGAGGCACAACACTCACCTGAGTCATGGGAGCGAGGTCCCTGGCAATGGCCGGAACCCGGCCAGACCAAGAGGCCACAGCTCGGCCGACAAACGGCCCAGGGGAGCGGGCGGAGGCGCGCCAGCCCGAGCTGCAGCGTCAGGCATCGTGGCCCCAGACGGGACGCGGAACATCGGGGTTTTCCGCCAATGAAAGAAAGGGGGAAATGTGAGGAAAAGTATTCCCACACGCAGGGGGCGGTACAGGGTTAAGGACTAACGGCCGTTATCCGGGGATAACCGGATGCTGCGAATTCCCGAGTGGAGCTCTCCCGGAGTTCCAAGATGAGAGGAGAGGACCCCGAATAGAGAGCAGCGGGATGACGGGATCGGTCCGGCAGTGGGCCGGCGCATGACCAAATATAGTCATGAGATCACGCCCCGGCCGGGTCCTGTTATGAAGCGAGTGGAGAATGAAGGATAAATGGGCTTCGTGCCAAGAATCGGTGGCCCCAGTCGTTAGAGCCGGCGGAGCCACGATTGGGGGGGTCCAAAGTGGGTCGCGCTCACTAAAAACGCGGAGGAGAACCGACAGTCGAACCAGCGCCGGAGGCAGAGTAGCGGTAGTTAGCCCTAAGATACCAATAAAGTGTAATTGTCATATCAGTAACAAAACCTAACCCGTATTTTCTTTCTTGTCGTCGGGGCAACTCTATAAATTTGTTGCGGCGAGCCCACCGACCGCTGAGCCAGCCTAGCTGAATCAGACGGAACAAAACGGTTCGTTACATCGGTCCTGGTGTACTTTGAACTGAGGGCAGCATACACAGGAGCCGTATTCTAAGATCGGACGAACAAGCGAGGTATAGAGAGTCTTTGTTATACAGGGGTCGTCAAATTCCTTTCACCACCACTTTATAAACCCAGGCACGCCCATGGCCTTATTTACCTTGGGGTCTAACATATCCCCAAGATCATCCAGCAGGGTGATTCTCTCAAGAGAACCACAAAATAGGGTATAGGGAGCCAACAAAGGGCTAGAACGATGAAATGTCATAACTTTGCATTTCGAGGCATTAAGGTGTAACAAGTTTGCACGACATCATGACTGACCGACTAAAGTCAGTGTAAATAACATCCGTCTGTAAGTTACCTTGAGAGCCTTTAATAATGTGTGAGGGAGCGTACGCTCCACCCACATTTTTTCCACCCATCATCTTGCCGGCATTTTCCCATTGGAGGGACCCGAACTTATTTCATTAGAATTAAGATTTTTGACTTTTTATTTTCTAGGTTTAAGCATTGACTGTTCAGTTTTAGGTTAAGGGGGAGGGGAAAAGGTCACGAAGGCCACTTGTTATTAATTTTATATTATACGGCCCGAGGGGTCTCTAAGCCCCACGTAGCTTACTATTTTCTTAAAAAGGGGGCAAGTCGCGATCACGGCGGACGCCACTGGCTTTCCAGAACCAAGACCCAACAACAACGACGCAGCAGCGGCCAAAGAGAGACGAGGAAAACACCGAGAACCAGACCCAACCACAACGACGCAGCAGCGGCCAAATAGAGACGAGGAAAACAACGGGATCCAGCGAGCCGCCGGCATCGACGCAGCCACGGCAGAGAGGAAAGCGCTGACAAGATAAGCCAATAGCATCGACGCAGCAGCGGCCGAGGAGAAGCGCTGACAAGATAAGCCGACAGCATCAACGCAGCAGCGGCAGAAGAGGACCGCTGAGAACAGCAATCAAATCCAGCAACGACGCCCCAGCAGTGGAAAAGAGAGGCGAAAGTCACCGGCGCAGCTACAGACGCCAAAAGAGAGGGGAAATAACGACGCTAGCCGCCCACGCCGACGCTGGATCGGCAGAGCCAGCAGAACGCCGGCTCTGAAGCTGGGAAAACGTGGAAAGGAAGTCAGTGAGATGAGAGGCAGTCGTAGGAATCGGACGCGTTGACGGGTAAAAATCCGAGTGGCTCGCGAAAAGAAAAAGAACCCACGTGGGTTCGAGACTACTTCGAGATTAACGCGATCAGCAGTGCGCGAAGGATCCGGCATCGATACTACGCTTACGGAGAGGGGATCCTGCACCGGCGCTGCAATCCCGGGAAAGAGGAGGCTTTCGACAAGCACAAGCGTGGGAGTTCATTGGTAAGCGAGTCTCAAGACGTGCATACGGGCTGCTGAGCGGTGCGATAGGTAGGGAACCAAAGAAGAATAAAGTGAAATGTAACGAATATAACGAAAACATAGCCTGGTCACCAACAATCTATACGCTAGGGAACCTGAATGCCCGGGGCCTCATCTTCTCCGCCCTTCCCCACGCCTCTTGCCCGAGTCTCCCTCTTTGGCTACACCCACGTGGTGATCCGTATTCGCTCCGACTTCGTGGGACCCCTTCCCAGGTCAAAGCATGGGAATGCCATGCTGTTAGCGATGGTGGACCGATTTTCGAAATGGACGTAATTGGTCCCATTGAGGAAGGTCACTGCGGAAACACTAACGAAAGCGTTCCGACAATGCACCGTGGTGATCACGGATAATGGAGTCTAATTCACCAGTCAAGTTTCTAAGAAGTCCTTCTAGCAGATGGGCGTTCGGCATCAGTTCACGGCCCCGTACACGTCACAAGAGAACCCGACAGAGCGAACTAAAGCAACGGACAGTAAAGACTATGATAGCTCAATTCACCGAAATGGCCAGAAGTGATGTTGGCAGTAAATTCCGCGGTGACCGAGTCCACCGGGTACTCGCCGGCGTTCGTTGTCCAGGGGAGAGAGCCGAGGCTACCAAAGGCCCTATATGAAGAAGAAGTGCTCGGTACAGGGCAGGGCACGCTCACACCGGATGAGAACTCGAGGCGCAGGACCAAGCGAGGTATTATAACGTGAAGAGGAGAGCGTGGAAACCCATACCTTGTGTATAGGCCAAGCAACACCATCTGTCCAATGCCGCAAAACTGGCCCCAAAGTATGACGGTCCCTACACAATAATGGAGATCGTGTCGCCAGTCATCTGTAAATTTAGGAAGGACAGCGAGAAACGGACACGGACTGCCCATATATGCGACCTGAAGCCACAGCCCGGTGAGGGAACCCCTAGGACAAGCCCTGGAACCGAAGTCGTGGGCAACACATAAGGCGGGATAACAGGCGAGGCAGACAGAGAAAGGTGAACGTGTCACGCAGGACAGGGACCATCGACAGAGGCAGGAACGAGTGGCCCAACTTAATGTCACGCAGGACAAGGCCACCCGGAATCCTCTTACAAGTAAAATCGGTGAAACTAAGAAGCTGTTAAAACTAAAGCAGCAGGTGGCGGCAGAGAAAAGGAAGAGTTAGCTCATCAACCGTTAGAAACTGGACAACGGAAAAGAAAACAAGGGATACCCGATCGCCACTACCCAACGGAGCGTGTTGCGTGGTCTCTGAGGTGGAATTCCGAAGATGAGCCGAAGTTCGGGTCCGAGTCCAGGGCATTGGAGCCAGCTGCCAACGTCGGGGAAGGCGGGACAAAGCGAATGCCGCCCGTGCGCGGTCTACCGGCTGGGGAATCGGATGATCCGGGGACGGGAGGAGCTGGTCCCAAGGGGCGGGCTGATGTTTAGCAGCACGGGCGAAAGGTCGGAGGACCTGTTGATCACGAGCTGGAAGATAGGTCTGCATCCTGGACTGGGGCCAAAGGACGGGCTAGAAGAGAAGGCAAGGTGAGATGAGGAACCCAAGAACTCGGGAGGCTTACCAGATTCAAGGCGACGCCAAACAACACGACGTCGAGCAAAATAAAAAAAAAAGGAATAAGAGGAAAGGTAACAAAACCCCGGGGCACCCTAGGGTTAACGCGGCGAGAGGCGCAGATAACTTTCAAACGGTGCTTGCTGACTTTCAAACGGGAACAAACAGGAGAGCCAACTGGAACTTTTGCTTTCCAGAGCCGTCCAAAGGGCCCATGTAAAGCACCGTTACATAGAACGGTGAGCACCGGCACGAGCCCTTATAGCGCGGGGGCAGCACGAGATCAGAACGTGAGTGGAAAAGTGTGATGCAGCAACATTTGATCCGTTACCTGACCGTACAACGCAAGTTGATGCGCCGCGGGTTTTATGCGGCCGATACCCAAAGCCGGCGACAGGAATTCCGGCTTGGAAGGCGCGAAGGGCGCGAAGAAATGGATCCCTAGAGCTGCAGCTGGGATGGGACGTCGTGGTGCAGCGAGGCGGAGAGCGACCTCGAATTGGTGAGCTGGGAACCGGCCCTGACAAAAAAACGCGCGAGGGAGGGGAAACGCGAGAGCCATGCGGTAGGACAAGACGCGCACACCACCAAGCAGGAGGAGCCCCACTCCACCAAGCGCGAGGAGTCCCGCGCTAGCAAACGCGAGGAACCCCACTCCACAAAGCGCGAGGAGCCACGCGTCAGCAAACGCGAGACGGGCGGATGCATCGAAGCGGGCATCCACGAGCTCGAAGGGACAGGCTGAGAAAGAGGAGTCGTCGGCGCGAAAAAGGGGGAGGTCGACAACGCGACAAGCCGACCCACAGGAGGCACGGCCACGATCGAAGACGCAGGCCAGCAGCAGCAGCACTGACAAGGGCCGTAGCGAGCCGACTTTGGGCCGTTCGTGTTACAAGAGGTGCGCTCCGCGGTGCGAGACGGCATGCTATGGCACGTGCAGACACTGCATATATCGTGGGCCTCCGGGCTAGCGCCGCTGCAGCCCGAGCCAGAGACGGAGGAGGCTCGGCTGTGGGAGGAGGCTACACGCGCAAGCAACGAGCGGGACCCGAGGCAACGAGGACGGCCACAGGAGGCGGAAGGCCCAGCGGCGGCACCCACAGCCGAGGTGATGCCCGAAGATTCGCCCGAGGCAACAATTCCAACAACGACGGGAAGGGCGGCGGCGGCAGACGACGGCGAACGCGACGAGTCCCGACACGACAGAGGGTGCGGCGGTAGCAGAAATTGACGCAAGGACGACGGCGGAAGCGATGGAGGACACACAAGCGGCAACAGAGGCACAACACTCACCTGAGTCATGGGAGCGAGGTCCCTGGCAATGGCCGGAACCCGGCCAGACCAAGAGGCCACAGCTCGGCCGACAAACGGCCCAGGGGAGCGGGCGGAGGCGCGCCAGCCCGAGCTGCAGCGTCAGGCATCGTGGCCCCAGACGGGACGCGGAACATCGGGGTTTTCCGCCAATGAAAGAAAGGGGGAAATGTGAGGAAAAGTATTCCCACACGCAGGGGGCGGTACAGGGTTAAGGACTAACGGCCGTTATCCGGGGATAACCGGATGCGGCGAATTCCCGAGTGGAGCTCTCCCGGAGTTCCAAGATGAGAGGAGAGGACCCCGAATAGAGAGCAGCGGGATGACGGGATCGGTCCGGCAGTGGGCCGGCGCATGACCAAATATAGTCATGAGATCACGCCCCGGCCGGGTCCTGTTATGAAGCGAGTGGAGAATGAAGGATAAATGGGCTTCGTGCCAAGAATCGGTGGCCCCAGTCGTTAGAGCCGGCGGAGCCACGATTGGGGGGGTCCAAAGTGGGTCGCGCTCACTAAAAACGCGGAGGAGAACCGACAGTCGAACCAGCGCCGGAGGCAGAGTAGCGGTAGTTAGCCCTAAGATACCAATAAAGTGTAATTGTCATATCAGTAACAAAACCTAACCCGTATTTTCCTTCTTGTCGTCGGGGCAACTCTATAAATTTGTTGCGGCGAGCCCACCGACCGCTGAGACAGCCTAGCTGAATCAGACGGAACAAAACGGTTCGTTACATCGGTCCTGGTGTACTTTGAACTGAGGGCAGCATACACAGGAGCCGTATTCTAAGATCGGACGAACAAGCGAGGTATAGAGAGTCTTTGTTATACAGGGGTCGTCAAATTCCTTTCACCACCACTTTATAAACCCAGGCACGCCCATGGCCTTATTTACCTTGGGGTCTAACATATCCCCAAGATCATCCAGCAGGGTGATTCTCTCAAGAGAACCACAAAATAGGGTATAGGGAGCCAACAAAGGGCTAGAGCGATGAAATGTCATAACTTTGCATTTCGAGGCATTAAGGTGTAACAAGTTTGCACAACATCATGACTGACCGACTAAAGTCAGTGTAAATAACATCCGTCTGTAAGTTACCTTGAGAGCCTTTAATAATGTGTGAGGGAGCGTACGCTCCACCCACATTTTTTCCACCCATCATCTTGCCGGCATTTTCCCATTGGAGGGACCCGAACTTATTTCATTAGAATTAAGATTTTTGACTTTTTATTTTCTAGGTTTAAGCATTGACTGTTCAGTTTTAGGTTAATGGGGAGGGGGGAAGGCCACGAAGGCCACTTGTTATTAATTTTATATTATACGGCCCGAGGGGTCTCTAAGCCCCACGTAGCTTACTATTTTCTTAAAAAGGGGGCAAGTCGCGATCACGGCGGACGCCACTGGCTTTCCAGAACCAAGACCCAACAACAACGACGCAGCAGCGGCCAAAGAGAGACGAGGAAAACACCGAGAACCAGACCCAACAACAACGACGCAGCAGCGGCCAAAGAGAGACGAGGAAAACAACGGGATCCAGCGAGCCGCCGGCATCGACGCAGCCACGGCAGAGAGGAAAGCGCTGACAAGATAAGCCAATAGCATCGACGCAGCAGCGGCCGAGGAGAAGCGCTGACAAGATAAGCCGACAGCATCAACGCAGCAGCGGCAGAAGAGGACCGCTGAGAACAGCAATCAAATCCAGCAACGACGTCCCAGCAGTGGAAAAGAGAGGCGAAAGTCACCGGCGCAGCTACAGACGCCAAAAGAGAGGGGAAATAACGACGCTAGCCGACCACGCCGACGCTGGATCAGCAGAGCCAGCAGAACGCCGGCTCTGAAGCTGGGAAAACGTGGAAAGGAAGTCAGTGAGATGAGAGGCAGTCGTAGGAATCGGACGCGTTGACGGGTAAAAATCCGAGTGGCTCGCGAAAAGAAAAAGAACCCACGTGGGTTCGAGACTACTTCGAGATTAACGCGATCAGCAGTGCGCGAAGGATCCGGCATCGATACTACGCTTACGGAGAGGGGATCCTGCACCGGCGCTGCAATCCCGGGAAAGAGGAGGCTTTCGACAAGCACAAGCGTGGGAGTTCATTGGTAAGCGAGTCTCAAGACGTGCATACGGGCTGCTGAGCGGTGCGATAGGTAGGGAACCAAAGAAGAATAAAGTGAAATGTAACGAATATAACGAAAACATAGCCTGGTCACCAACAATCTATACGCTAGGGAACCTGAATGCCCGGGGCCTCATCTTCTCCGCCCTTCCCCACGCCTCTTGCCCGAGTCTCCCTCTTTGGCTACACCCACGTGGTGATCCGTATTCGCTCCGGATGCCCGTCGGGGGCCCCGCGTGATTCCTTCAGTAGTTCGTAGCCCAACAGGATCCTGAGGCCGCTGTCCGGCGATTGCCTAGGCGTTCTCGGTGACAACTGTTGGCGTTCCCCCCGCATGATTCCCTCCAGTAGTTTGTGACCCCGCAGTACCCCAGTAGTTCCCAGGGTCCCGAAGGCGCTGTCCGGCGATTGCCTAAGCCCTCTCGGCGATGCCTGCCCTGTATGATAAAGACTTTCGCAGTAATGTTTAGCCTGATAGTGTCCCGTGAGTGCTATCCGGCGATTGCCTAGGTACTCTCGGCGATATGCGTCGGTATTCCCGTATTCGTAGTAATTCTTAGTTCGACAGCGTCCCGTAAGTGCTATCCGTCGATTGCCTAGGCACCCTCGGCAACGCTTGTCGATGTCTCCGACCCCCGTAGCAATTCTTAGTTCGACAGTGTCCCGTGAGTGCTATCCGGCGATTGCCTAGGCACCCTCGGCGATGCTTGTCGATATCTCCGACTCCCCCCATAGCAATTCTTAGTTCGATAGTGTCTCGTAGGTGCTATCCGGCGATTGCCTAGGCACCCTCGGCGATGCTTGTCGATATCTCCGACCCCCGTAGCAATTCTTAGTTCGACAGTGTCCCGTGAGTACTATCCGGCGATTGCCTAGGTGCCCTCGGCGACGCTTATCGATACCTCCGGCCCCGTAGTAGTTCTTAGTTCGACAGGATCCCGAGAGCGCTATCCGGCGATTGCCTAAGCCCTCCCGGCGATGCCTGCCGATATCTCCGGCCCCGTAGTAGTTCTTAGTTCGACAGGATCCCGAGAGCGCTATCCGGCGATTGCCTAAGCCCTCCCGGCGATGCCTGCCGATATCTCCGACCCTCGTAGTAATTCTTAGTCCGACGGGGCCCCCGTGAGTGCTGTCCGGCGATAGCCTAGGTACTCGCGGTGGTATTTGTCGGTATCCCCGCATAGCAAAGACCTTCGTAGTAATTTTTAGTCCGACAAGGTCCCGTGAGTGTTATCCGGCGATAGCCTAGACACTCTCGGTGATACTTGTTGGTTTCCCCGCATAGCACAGACCTCCGTAGTAGTTCTTAGTTCGACGGGATCCCGAGAGCGCTATCCGGCGATTGCCTAAGCCCTCTCGGCGGTGCCTGTCGATATCTCCGACCCTCGTAGTAATTCTTAGTCCGACGGGGCCCCCGTGAGTGCTGTCCGGCGATAGCCTAGGTACTCGCGGTGGTATTTGTCGGTATCCCCGCATAGCAAAGACCTTCGTAGTAATTTTTAGTCCGACAAGGTCCCGTGAGTGCTATCCGGCGATTGCCTAGGCACTCTCGGCGATGCTTGGCGATATCTCCGACCCCCCCGTAGTAATTCTTAGTTCGACAGCGTCCCGTAAGTGCTATCCGGCGATTGCCTAGGCACCCTCGGCAACGCTTGTCGATGTCTCCGACCCCCGTAGCAATTCTTAGTTCGACAGTGTCCCGTGAGTGCTATCCGGCGATTGCCTAGGCACTCTCGGTGATGCTTGGCGATATCTCCGACCCCCCCGTAGTAATTCTTAGTTCGACAGCGTCCCGTAAGTGCTATCCGGCGATTGCCTAGGCACCCTCGGCAACGCTTGTCGATGTCTCCGACCCCCGTAGCAATTCTTAGTTCGACAGTGTCCCGTGAGTGCTATCCGGCGATTGCCTAAGCCCTCTCGGCGGTGCCTGTCGATATCTCCGACCCTCGTAGTAATTCTTAGTCCGACAGGGCCACGTAAGTGCTGTCCGGCGATTGCCACTGCCACGCCCCGTACTGTTCCGTTTGATCTCGGTCGCTCCCGTCTGGGGATTGCCTCCCTGTCCGAGAGCGCAAATTATAAACATTGCTGTAATTTCGACCCTGGAGTAGACTGAGATATGTACCCCAGCCCAGGATCGCTTCCTTACAAATGAAAGAGGTAAACTCTAACAAGTTCGCGGTGGTTGGTCGCCGCCTTATAAATCCATGCTGAGTGGGAGATATAAGTGACTTGCAAAGATGTTGCAAGTGTGGATTTAATACCTTCTCAAACATTTTGGGAATAGCGGATAACTGTGCTATACCTCTATAATTTTTTGCATCAGACTTGGTACCTTTTTTATGGAGAGGAATTATAAACGATTCCTTCCAGATCGGGGGGAAGCAAGGGAATCAATGAATAGTTTAAGCAATGGTCCACACAGAGCCTCGGCGCAGTACCTGAGTACACAACCTGGAACCCCGTCTGGACCCGGTGAAAACACCGGCTTAACTAGTCGAAGATCATGAAGTAGGGAATATTCATTTAACAAGGGACTGACAATGCCGTTCGACCTCGGTAATCCGTATGGGTACGGTTGACCAGAGTAGCTTTCCTCAGAATAGGTGGTTTGGAAAAACTGGGCAAAAAGATCGGCAATTGCCTGATCATTATTTGCCGACGTATTACAAAATGATAGCGAGGATGGGTGTGCGGACGTTCTACGCTTACTGTTTACGAAGCAGTAAAACTGTTTAGGGTCCTGAGAAAAACGTATCCTGCAACGAGATAGGTAGTTCTTATAGCATTGAGCATTAAGAACTGAAAAGTTTGACCGAGCTATTACATAACGAGAGTGAGAAGTAGGAGAGCCCACTTCTTGAAATTTTTTATAGTCTTGATTTTAAGTTTTTTAGACTGGATAACTCTTTGGTAAACCAAGGGGATTTTTCAGATCTAATCGGACAAAAAAGCGGGACACAAGAATCAAAAAATGTCCCAAGAGCATTGTAAAAAATGTTTGTGCCTTTTGTGACATCAGTGCACAAGTACAAAGCGGACCAATCAAAATCCCTAATGAGGTTATTAAGCAAACTCGGCTTTACGAAAGCAGCGGACACGTTCATGTAGCCTACTCGACCGATCCAATACAGTTGGTCCTATATCTAGCGACACTTCGAAAGTAGGGTGGTAGGCGTCTTCAGGTATAGTGAGCGGAAGGGTTCGGGTTAACAACGCTATGGTCGGATCCGATACAAAGCATAGATCAAGCAATCGACCCAAGGAATTTTTCACATGATTGACTTGAGACAGGGACAGGTCAAGCAAGCCGTCAACAAAGTCATGTCGTGACATGGGCACTAGGATACTATACTCGTTTACCGAAGGCCAAACAGTTCCTGGCAAGTTGAAGTCACCAAGAACTATCATACGATCTTTATCAGATAGCGAGGAAGCAACAGCGGTTAAAGCGGACAAGTGCTGCTCATAAATTGAAATATCCGAAGAAGGTGGGATATACGAGCACATTCTCCGAGGCGATGAATTCGGCTACCGAATCTGCATCGCCAACAGCTGTCGTTGCCTTTGGAGTGGCAAACGAGATCAACTGCTGCACACTTGGAGTGGTCGGAGTCAGTTTTTCGGCGGCGCTGAGTGACGGTTGGCACTTGCAGATCCCGCGGAGTGACCTTTTTGCGCCTCGGAGACTCATTCAGCAGTTTTAAACCGCTAAACTGAGCCTCCATGGCTAGGAGCCGATCGTATTGGTTTTTAAAACCAACGGTCAGCTCCTTAAAGCCACTCCGCGTCTGCTTCATAAAAGCTTCCATGTCTTTCTCCACCGCACGGCATGCTTCGCAACTGTAATGCAAGCCATTACGTTTGGCTATAGCATCAATCACGAGGCCAGAAAATCCAGCGCATTTTGCGTGCACTACGCTGTCGCAGAGCCAGCAGGGGACATTCGGCTGATCGTGGGTGATCTGCTTCTTACAGGTTTTTTTATTATTTATTTATTTACTATTATTTGCAAAACAAATTGGTATCAGACCAATGTGCCAGACAACGCTCAAAGCGGAATTGGTTAAAAAAGAGAGCACAGTGGAGAGCGGTTATAGCGAGAGCTACTAAGCAGCGAGCGCTATTGCTCAGAAAGTTTAAAGAGCGAGAGAGAAAGAACAGTTATTGAAGTTGAGGTGATAGCGAGAGAGTGATAAAACAACAAAAGCTACCAGACGAGAGCGGACTGCAATGCAATGTAAAGCGTACTCACTCACTTCAACAACACAAACACAAGCACAAGCCGACGCCGAAAAATAAAAAGTTAAATAATGTTTTAACACAAATCAAAAGGCATGCACTCGCGTAATTGAATAGGTTTCCAGATTGTTGTCTGGTTAGGAAGTATAATTACAATTTAATTAGGAAAACACCGGCTGTTTATTCAAAACAAAAGGAAAAAATGAGGAGCGCAAAACAAAAACACGTCTGATCACTACGAAAGAGAACGACTATATTAAGGTGTAACAAGTTAGCACAACACCATGCAAGCGAGAATGAAATGAAATTTCCTTATACTGGACACAGAGTTTAACATCATCCGCATACATAAGTACTCGAGAGCATGTTTATACCGAAGGATTTGGATTTGATGATTCTTTCTTGGGCTAATTTCTGTGGAATAAATATCAATGTGAATAGTGTGACCTGGATATTGTGGTATTGGTGTTTCCACGATTTTGGGATTAGTGGGGTGTCTGTCGTATTTTACTTCCTTATAAATCTGACACTTCTTTACTAAGTGGAAATTTTCTGTTTCTTTTTTGAAAAATATAATTTTTCGATGAGTTGTTTTTGATTTTCTACAGCATTCCTGTGGGCCCTATTGTGAAACTTTAGGATCTCTTTTTCTTGTTGGCTTTCCTTACTTAGATCTTCTACTCTACTTTGAGGGAATCTAACTTTGTATTGGAAGAAATTTGATGGGTATTTTTTTTTGGATTTGTCCCATAATGTGTTCGGTTGTTTGAATTCCATTAATAACGGAAGGTTTAAGGTATTTTTTTAATATCTGTAATAAATCAGCTTCGGTGAATGTGTTTTGTTTAATTTCATGTCGATGAAATGTTGAAAATGGTATACTTAATTTGTAATTATTTTCGTTTCCTGAAATAATAAAGATTTGATTTTTAAAAGCATTTATTGAAATTTCCGTACTATGAATTAACCTTTAGGAGGAACTTTGGCTATTATGTTGTGTCGTAATGGAGTTTATCTCCTTGATTCTGGACAAAGAGTCAGCTACTATATTGGCTTTTCCTGGTTTGTAGATTAGCTGATAGTCATACTCTTCCAAAAATTTCTCCATCGCTTAATTCTCGAGTTGCCATTCTTGCCATAAATCCTACAAATTTTACTTTATTTTTAAAGAACTCGTATTTGTCGAGTTGGCATTTAATATTGGCTTGTTCAAGGGTATCGAATATGGTCGCGAGATTGTTAGCATGTGTTTTTTCATCTTTCCCAAAAAATTATGTCGTCAATATAAATGTAGCAGATTTCACCAATATGTCGTCGTAGGATATCATCAAGTGTGCGTTGGAATATTGCCAATGCATTTTTGAATTCAAAGGGGAGACGTGTGAATTCGTATTTAATGGAACATCGTGAATAAACTGGAGGTTCAGAGATGGTGCGGATATCAACTTTAATGTTTGTGGTGTAAGTGAGTTTTCTGTTTGGATCTGCGAACAAATTTTCTAGTATGGCATCAAATGATTTTAAGGTGGGTAACAGAAAGAATTTTACGTTAATATTAGGTATATTAAAAAGGTTTTCAATTTTATGGTGTATTATTTTTATGCTGCCACTAACGGTGATAGCGTTAGTGCAAGTGTGGATTTAATACCTTCTCAAACATTTTGGGAATAGCGGATAACTGTGCTATACCTCTATAATTTTTTTGCATCAGACTTGGTACCTTTTTTATGGAGAGGAATTATAAACGATTCCTTCCAGATCGGGGGGAAGCAAGGGAATCAATGGACATGGTGAATAGTTTAAGCAATGGTCCACACAGAGCCTCGGCGCAGTACCTGAGTACACAACCTGGAACCCCGTCTGGACCCGGTGAAAACACCGGCTTAACTAGTCGAAGATCATGAAGTAGGGAATATTCATTTAACAAGGGACTGACAATGCCGTTCGACCTCGGTAATCCGTATGGGTACGGTTGACCAGAGTAGCTTTCCTCAGAATAGGTGGTTTGGAAAAACTGGGCAAAAAGATCGGCAATTGCCTGATCATTATTTGCCGACGTATTACAAAATGATAGCGAGGATGGGTGTGCGGACGTTCTACGCTTACTGTTTACGAAGCAGTAAAACTGTTTAGGGTCCTGAGAAAAACGTATCCTGCAACGAGATAGGTAGTTCTTATAGCATTGAGCATTAAGAACTGAAAAGTTTGACCGAGCTATTACATAACGAGAGTGAGAAGTAGGAGAGCCCACTTCTTGAAATTTTTTATAGTCTTGATTTTAAGTTTTTTAGACTGGATAACTCTTTGGTAAACCAAGGGGATTTTTCAGATCTAATCGGACAAGAAAGCGGGACACAAGAATCAAAAAATGTCCCAAGAGCATTGTAAAAAATGTTTGTGCCTTTTGTGACATCAGTGCACAAGTACAAAGCGGACCAATCAAAATCCCTAATGAGGTTATTAAGCAAACTCGGCTTTACGAAAGCAGCGGACACGTTCATGTAGCCTACTCGACCGATCCAATACAGTTGGTCCTATATCTAGCGACACTTCGAAAGTAGGGTGGTAGGCGTCTTCAGGTATAGTGAGCGGAAGGGCTCGGGTTAACAACGCTATGGTCGGATCCGATACAAAGCATAGATCAAGCAATCGACCCAAGGAATTTTTCACATGATTGACTTGAGACAGGGACAGGTCAAGCAAGCCGTCAACAAAGTCATGTCGTGACATGGGCACTAGGATACTAGACTCGTTTACCGAATACCAAACAGTTCCTGGCAAGTTGAAGTCATCAAGAACTATCATACGATCTTTATCAGATAGCGAGGAAGAAACAGCGGTTAAAGCGGACAAGTGCTGCTCATAAATTGAAATATCCGAAGAAGGTGGCAAGTAATGAATATAGCGAGAACGGGAAGAATCAGTTTTACACACAGAAATTCCAGTTCCTGTTGAACTTGGACTGTGAAGTGTTCTGACGTGAGTAAGAGTCCACTGCAATTAAAACCCCTCCTGCACGTCGAGACGAACGGTCCTTTCTAAAAGTTGTGTACCGACCTGCCAAAACCTCGGATCTAAGAATGTCCGGCTTTAACCAGGTTTCAGTAAACACAATAACGTGGGAAGCAAATGCAACACTATCCCGGAAAAGAATGCTGAGCTTACTACGCAAGCCTCTTACATTCTGATAGGTTACTAAAAGAGTAGTTAGTTTTTTGGAAAGGTGGAAGCAAGACGGGAAGTTGAGGAAGAGGAAGTTGAGGTTGAGGGTGGCACACTGGAAAGATTTGTAAGGGATATAGGGGGCCTATTCTTCTTCTTAGCCTTAAACTCCTTCACCACCAAATGCTCCGGCCAAAATTTGGCGGGGCAAATGGTGTCAAATTGAGTTGGGGAGATGCTTCTCTTAAACGAGGCTATCTCCCTGGCATAAGAGAAGTTGAATTTCTCCACCTTTAATCCTACGGCTTTTATTTTGCTTTGAATAAAAGCAATTACATCATTAGATGTGAGATCAGGGGCCAGCCGTGAAACAAATACTTGTCGTTTTGGTGGGACTACCACCAGTGGTTTAGTCACCACAGATCTAGTACCTGTGGTGGCAATATCCGGAGGTCCGGAACGTCTATTTACTGGTGGAATCGGGATAGACGGGACAACTAGCGAACTTGCGGACACCAAGACACGGACGCTGCAGACGTACTTTTTTTTTTTTTTTTTTTACGTTGGACGTTGACATGCAATGACTGCATCTATCAAGAGGCGATGCAATTACTGCACCGTCAAGTGGCCCGTGTGACACCAGCAGAAGGCTGTTACCCGCGGATCCCAGGCAAAACGCAGCCCTCCTCCCGCCCAACCGACCGAGGGGCGCTGCCGCATGACGCGCGGTGCGTAGCCGAACCAAACGCGAGCATGCAAGAAAGATAGATATTAGACTAACATTCGAGGAAAATTAGCACTAAACTTATTAAGAAATTAAGCATGCAATAAAATACAAAATACAAGTACCACTACAGTTACTAATTACTAGAAAGGTGTGTAAGGATTAGTAATTTAATAAGAGGAAGAGAATTAGTGGAGGATATAATATGGTAGAGGGAATTATAATCCGAGCATAAGACCCTAAACGGTTCATGCAAGGAATAATTCGATCTACAAAGTGGAAGGAACAACGGTATAAAGTTTCTAGTCAGTCTAATAGGAATCGTGAAGTTTATGCGGCTCAACAGATCAGGGCTGTCTATGTCACCCCTGATCAAGTTGTGCATAAATATCACACCAAGCATTTTTCTACGGTTAACTAAGGATGGGAGGTTTACTAATAATAGTCTACTAGAGTAAGATGGGAGTCTTACACCCGCATCCCAGTTAAGGCCCCGCAGAGCAAAGAGTAAAAAGTTTTTCTGTACTGATTCTATACGGTCCTGGTGTACTTTGTACTGAGGGCACCATACACAGGAGCCGTATTCTAAGATCGGACGAACAAGCGAGGTATAGAGAGTCTTTGTTATATAGGGGTCGTCAAATTCCTTTGACCACCTCTTTATAAACCCAAGCACGCCCATGGCCTTATTTACCATGGTAGAAATGTGTTCGGAAAACTTTAACTTGGGATCTAACATAACACCCAGATCATCCAGGGTAATTCTCTCAAGAGAACCCTCAAATAGGGTGTAGGGAGCCAACAAAGGGTTAGAACGATGAAATGTCATAACTTTGCATTTCGAGGCATTAAGGTGTAACAAGTTTGCACAACACCATGACTGAAAGCTATTGAGATCGGATTGCAAGCGAGAATGAAATGAAATGTCCTTGTACTGGACACAGAGTTTAACATCATCCGCATACATAAGTACTCGAGAGTATGTTAGTACTGAAGGCAGGTCATTAATAAAGAGTGTGAAGAGTAAGGGGCCTAGATGGCTGCCCTGTGGTACTCCCGAAGAAACCTTTACTGGTAAAGAGAGGGAGTTTTTGAAGAGGACTCTTTGAGACCTAGAACAAAGATAGCTAGAAATCCATCTCAGGAGGTTGGGCGGAAACCCTAAAAGGTCAAGTTTATGTGCTAAAAGGGAATGGTTTACAGAGTCGAATGCTTTACTAAAGTCGGTGTAAATAACATCCGTCTGTAAGTTACCTTGAAAGCCTTTAATAATGAAAGAGGTAAACTCTAACAAGTTCGTGGTGGTTGATCGCCGCCTTATAAATCCATGCTGAGTTGGAGATATAAGTGACTTGCAGAGATGTTGCAAGTGCGGAGTTAAAACCTTCTCAAACAATTTGGGAATAGCGGATAACTTTGCTATACCTCTATAATTTTTTGCATCAGACTTACTACCTTTTTTATGGAGAGGAATTATAAACGATTCCTTCCAGATTGGGGGGAAGCAAGAGGAATCAATGGACATGGTGAATAGTTTAAGCAATGGTCCACACAGAGCCTCGGCGCAGTACCTGAGTACACAACCTGGAACCCCGTCTGGACCCGGTGAAAACACCGGCTTAACTAGTCGAAGATCTTGAAGTAGGGAATACTCATTTAACAAGGGACTGAAAATGCCGTTCGACCTCGGTAATCCGTATGGGTACGGTTGACCAGAGTAGCGTTCCTCAGAATAGGTGGTTTGGAAAAACTGGGCAAAAAGATCGGCAATTGCCTGATCATTATTTGCCGACATATTACAAAATGATAGCGAGGATGGGTGTGCGGACGTTCTACGCTTACTGTTTACGAAGCAGTAAAACTGTTTAGGGTCCTGAGAAAAACGTATCCTGCAACGAGATAGGTAGTTCTTATAGCATTGAGCATTAAGAACTGAAAAGTTTGACCGAGCTATTACATAACGAGAGTGAGAAGTAGGAGAAACCACTTCTTGAAATTTTTTATAAAGTCTTGATTTTAAGTTTTTTAGACTGGATAACTCTTTGGTAAACCAAGGGGGTTTTCCAGATCTAATCGGACAAGAAAGCGGGACACAAGAATCAAAAAATGTGCCAAGAGCATTGTAAAAAATGTTTGTGCCTTTTGTGACATCAGTGCACAAGTACAAAGCGGACCAATCAAAATCCCTAATTAGATTATTTAGCTTCGCAAAGTCGGCTTTACGAAAGCAGCGGACACGTTCAGGTAGTCTACTCGACCGATCCAATACAGTTGGTCCTATGTCTAGCGACACTTCGAAAGTAGGGTGGTAGGCGTCTTCAGGTATAGTGAGCGGAAGGGCTCGGGTTAACAACACTATGGTCGGATCCGACACAAAGCATAGAACAAGCAATCGACCCAAGGAATTTTTCACATGATTGACTTGAGACAGGGACAGGTCAAGCAAGCCGTCAACAAAGTCATGTCGTGACATGGGCACTAGGATACTAGACTCGTTTACCGAAGACCAAACAGTTCCTGGCAAGTTGAAGTCACCAAGAACTATCATACGATCTTTATCAGATAGCGAGGAAGCAACAGCGGTTAAAGCGGACAAGTGCTGCTCATAAATTGAAATATCCGAAGAAGGTGGGATATACGAGCACATTCTCCGAGGCGATGAATTCGGCTACCGAATCTGCATCGCCAACAGCTGTCGTTGCCTTTGGAGTGGCAAACGAGATCAACTGCTGCACACTTGGAGTGGTCGGAGTCAGTTTTTCGGCGGCGCTGAGTGACGGTTGGCACTTGCAGATCCCGCGGAGTGACCTTTTTGCGCCTCGGAGACTCATTCAGCAGTTTTAAACCGCTAAACTGAGCCTTCATGGCTAGGAGCCGATCGTATTGGTTTTTAAAACCAACGGTCAGCTCCTTAAAGCCACTCCGCGTCTTCTTCATAAAAGCTTCCATGTCTTTCTCCACCGCACGGCATGCTTCGCAACTGTAATGCAAGCCATTACGTTTGGCTATAGCATCAATCACGAGGCCAGAAAATCCAGCGCATTTTGCGTGCACTACGCTGTCGCAGAGCCAGCAGGGGACATTCGGCTGATCGTGGGTGATCTGCTTCTTACAGGTTTTTTTGGCACAGACAACATCGTATTCCATTTTATTATTTATTTATTTACTATTATTTGCAAAACAAATTGGTATCAGACCAATGTGCCAGACAACGCTCAAAGCGGAATTGGTTAAAAAAGAGAGCACAGTGGAGAGCGGTTATAGCGAGAGCTACTAAGCAGAGAGCGCTATTGCTCAGAAAGTTTAAAGAGCGAGAGAGAAAGAACAGTTATTGAAGTTGAGGTGATAGCGAGAGAGTGATAAAACAACAAAAGCTACCAGACGAGAGCGGACTGCAATGCAATGTAAAGCGTACTCACTCACTTCAACAACACAAACACAAGCACAAGCCGACGCCGAAAAATAAAAAGTTAAATAATGTTTTAACACAAATCAAAAGGCATGCACTCGCGTAATTGAATAGGTTTCCAGATTGTTGTCTGGTTAGGAAGTATAATTACAATTTAATTAGGAAAACACCGGCTGTTTATTCAAAACAAAAGGAAAAAATGAGGAGCGCAAAACAAAAACACGTCTGATCACTACGAAAGAGAACGACTATATTAAGGTGTAACAAGTTAGCACAACACCATGCAAGCGAGAATGAAATGAAATTTCCTTATACTGGACACAGAGTTTAACATCATCCGCATACATAAGTACTCGAGAGCATGTTTATACCGAAGGATTTGGATTTGATGATTCTTTCTTGGGCTAATTTCTGTGGAATAAATATCAATGTGAATAGTGTGACCTGGATATTGTGGTATTGGTGTTTCCACGATTTTGGGATTAGTGGGGTGTCTGTCGTATTTTACTTCCTTATAAATCTTACACTTCTTTACTAAGTGGAAATTTTCTGTTTCTTTTTTGGAAAATATAATTTTTCGATGAATTGTTTTTGATTTTCTACAGCATTCCTGTGGGCCCTATTGTGAAACTTTAGGATCTCTTTTTCTTGTTGGCTTTCCTTACTTAGATCTTCTACTCTACTTTGAGGGAATCTAACTTTGTATTGGAAGAAATTTGATGGGTATTTTTTTTTGGATTTGTCCCATAATGTGTTCGGTTGTTTGAATTCCATTAATAACGGAAGGTTTAAGGTATTTTTTTAATATCTGTAATAAATCAGCTTCGGTGAATGTGTTTTGTTTAATTTCATGTCGATGAAATGTTGAAAATGGTATACTTAATTTGTAATTATTTTCGTTTCCTGAAATAATAAAGATTTGATTTTTAAAAGCATTTATTGAAATTTCCGTACTATGAATTAACCTTTAGGAGGAACTTTGGCTATTATGTTGTGTCGTAATGGAGTTTATCTCCTTGATTCTGGACAAAGAGTCAGCTACTATATTGGCTTTTCCTGGTTTGTAGATTAGCTGATAGTCATACTCTTCCAAAAATTTCTCCATCGCTTAATTCTCGAGTTGCCATTCTTGCCATAAATCCTACAAATTTTACTTTATTTTTAAAGAACTCGTATTTGTCGAGTTGGCATTTAATATTGGCTTGTTCAAGGGTATCGAATATGGTCGCGAGATTGTTAGCATGTGTTTTTTCATCTTTCCCAAAAAATTATGTCGTCAATATAAATGTAGCAGATTTCACCAATATGTCGTCGTAGGATATCATCAAGTGTGCGTTGGAATATTGCCAATGCATTTTTGAATTCAAAGGGGAGACGTGTGAGTTCGTATTTAATGGAACATCGTGAATAAACTGGAGGTTCAGAGATGGTGCGGATATCAACTTTAATGTTTGTGGTGTAAGTGAGTTTTCTGTTTGGATCTGCGAACAAATTTTCTAGTATGGCATCAAATGATTTTAAGGTGGGTAACAGAAAGAATTTTACGTTAATATTAGGTATATTAAAAAGGTTTTCAATTTTATGGTGTATTATTTTTATGCTGCCACTAACGGTGATAGCGTTAAAAGGTTTTTGGTTTAAAATTGGATTATGAACATGTTGGGGTTGAAAATAACTTTTATTCGAGATGGTATCTACTAAAATTTTTAGGGTCTGTCCACTCTCCAATCTACACTCTATAAAGGGTAGTGAGGAGTTTTTATACCCGATACTCAAAATGAGTATCCAGAAGGAATCGTTTCCGACCCTTAGCCTAGTGCTCAAAGACTATAAGAGCTAGAGCAACGATGTTTTGGACTCAGACTTCTGTGATATGTCACTGCTACAAAATATTTCAAAACTTCGCCCCACCCACTTCCGCCCCCACAAAGGACGAAAATCTGTGGCATCCACATTTTTAAAGATACGATAAAACCAAAAACGCAGAATCGTAGAGGATGACTATATGTTCTAGAGTGCATAATCTGAACCAGATCGTATAATTATTATAGCCAGAATCAAGAAAACAATTTCATTCTTTTTCGCTCTGTCTCGCTCTAACACACAGGTTTCATGGTCGGTTTTGCCAATTGCAAAATATGAGTGCAAGGATCTCAGAACCTATAAGAGCCAGAGCAACCAAATTTGGTATCCACACTCCTGTGATATCGGAACTTGACCATTTTGTGTAAAAATATCGCCACACCCCCTTCCGCCCCCGCAAAGGACGAAAATCTGAGGCATCCACAAATCTCAGAGACTATTAAGGCTAGAGTAACCAAATTTGGTACACACACTCCTTTAAGATGTTACTATAAAACGTATATCACAAAATTTCGCCCCATCCCCTTCCGCCCCCACGAAGGACGAAAATCTGTTGCATCCACAATATTGCAGATTCGAGAAAACTAAAAACGCAGAATCATAGATAATGATCATATCTATCAGATTGCTGAATCTGGATAAGATCAGATCAGATCATTTTTATAGCCAAAAGGAACAAATCAATTTGCAGTGGCTACGAAGCGCCCGACGTCACGCTCAGACTGATTTTCTGTCTCTCTCGCACGCACTCTTTGTCGTGTCGTTTAATATTAGCTGCGTCTGCCGGACGGAACGGAATATTAATATTACGGAATATTACGGAATATTACGGAAGTCATACTGACTTAGTATCGGGTATAAATGTAGAGTTGCGGTCTCCGCAGCAACTCACAACGTTCCTCCTCGATTGTTGTAAAATATGTAAGTCACTTAGTTGTTCGGGATTCGTGCTGTTATTGTCTGTATCTGGTTCTTTAGCATACTCTTCAAAGACTTGTTCAAAGTCATTTTCATTTTCATAATCTTCCTTCAGTTGTTCGTATTCAGCCATGGTTGCATAATTTATTGCATCTGGCGAAGAATTGACGGAATTGACGTTTCTAGTATGTTATTCTGAGGGAATTGTTGACGGGGATAACTCTGTGTAACTTGTGGTGTTTGGTAATTATAGTTTTGTCGGTAGGGGGGGGGATAAAAGGTTTGTACTGATTATATTGGTAGTACTGAGGAGGTTGCCTAAAGATGTTATAATTGTTATTCGATCGGGGTGCTGGAATTGGTTTTTGTTTTGATCCCCTAAATCCAATAGTGGGTGTTTTGGCGTTAGCATAATTAGAACGATTGTTCTGGTTTTCTATTTTTAAACAAAGATGTAGAGCTGATGGGAGGTCTACTGGATCTTTCATACCCAGGAGTCGAGGAAGATCTGCTCGTAGTTCTCTGAAAAACGTATCTAATGCTTTATCGCGGTATAATTTGGTCATTAATTGTTCTGCTTCTCTTCCTAATTCCATGCAACCTATTTTATTTAGAATCAGTGACATTTGCTAATAAACAACTTGGTGATAATTTTCCACTGACTGTTGATTTCCCTGCACCAGCATAGTCATCTGGTACTCTAACGTACTCAGGTCTCTCTTGTCACCATAGTGTAGGGTCAAACATTTGGAAATAGCGTTCCAATTCAGAGGAATTCCAATGCCGTATCGGCATTTCCGACAATCATGTATCGAATGACTTGGAGGATCGCGAAGTACTTTCGGGTCCCTACTATGTCTGCGTAGTTCTCTATGAATACGCCTGGGACTCCCAGGCCCAGATGGGGCCATAAACATCTTCACAGATGGATCAAAGCTGGAAGACAGAGTCGGAGGGGGAATCTACTCTGAACAGCTAAACATAAGGCATTCCTTCAGACTCCCAGATTATTGCAGTGTCTTTCAAGCGGAAGTCATAGCAATCAGGGAGGCTCTAGACTGCCTACAAGCGACTGTCGTTACGGCAACCAAGCAAAACATTTATAGCGACAGCCAGGCTGCGATCAATTCGCTAAGTGCGATTTCCTCGAACTCGGCCACCGTGGCAGACTGCCGCAAATCTCTGCACGAGATGGCTCAGCAATTTGCTATTAGCCTGATTTGGGTCCCGGGCCACCGGGACATCAAGGGCAACTGTATAGCGGACGAGCTGGACAGATCTGGCACTACAATCCCCCTTCTCCAAGACAAGGAGGATATCTGTATGCCAATGGCCACCGATAAGCTCATTATAAGGGAGCAATACAAGCGACTAACAAACGATATGTGGCAAATAGTGCCACGATGTCGCACAACTCGGCAAACATGGCCGACCATGGACATGGTCGCACCTCCGAGCGCCTCAAGTTAAGCAGGAAAAGGTGCAGCGTAGTCATACGTTCCCTCACGGGACACTGGCTAATAGGCACCCACGCTAACAGGCTGGGGGCCCCACATAACGATTTTTGTCGCAGCTGTAGAGACGAGGAAGAGGAGGAGACAGTGGAACATCTGTTCTGCTCCTGCCCAGCTCTCAGCAGAAGAAGGCTACAGCACCTGGGCTCAGCCTTTCTACACGACATCTCAGAGATGTCCAAACTATGTCCCAGGAGGATAGCGAACTTTGTGAGAGCATCTGGATGGGATAATTGCTGACAGGAAGTCTCACAACGCAGGAAGGAATGATCTTATGCGGTATCACAACGGGCCGAAACCGGCCTAATTGTGGCGGGTTCCGAGCGAGCCCGGCAGCCGCCTCACCGTAACCTAACCTAACCTACCTTAACATGTTGGATGTGGCTCCTCCAACGGGCGATCCGGAATTGGTCCCTTTAATGATGGTATCACCTTACTGAGGTTCCTGGAATTCGCTCCTTTTTGGTTGGTTTTCCTGAGTACGAAACTTTCAGGAATTGGAGTCACCGATGGGTTATACCGGACAATATTACGAAACATTGTGAGTCGAACCGAAGTCGAAAATGGCTTTTACTTTTTGTGTAAATTGTGACAGAATTCTTGCGCATTGTTATTACAGTTGGGTAAAAAGCTATTGGGCAAGAACTTTTACACTTTTTCTGTTTTAATTGGAAACAAGAGTATTGAACTCTGAGGGTGTTAACTTACATGTTCATGACTTTTCAGTTTAAACGCCTGCAAAATCTTTAAAAATGCATCAGTCCTTGTGATTTTTTTTTATAGATTCTTTAATTTAGTGAGAATGAAAAAAGGCAGTAATTTCAAATCAAAGATATCCTTTTCGTTAAGAGATATTAATTTGTTAAAAAAAGTGCTATCTGGGCGGCACTTTTAAGGAAGGAAAAGGATCTCTTTGAATTGAAATTATTGTCTTTTTTCATTCTCACTAAATTAAAGAATCTATAAAAAAAAATCACAAGGACTGATGCATTTTTAAAGATTTTACAGGCGTTTAAACTGAAAAGTCATGAACATGTAAGTTAACACCCTCAGAGTTCAATACTCTTGGTTGGAAATAGCGTTCCAATTCAGAGGAATTCCAATGCCGTATCGGCATTTCCGACAATCATGTATCGAATGACTTGGAGGATCGCGAAGTACTTTCGGGTCCCTACTATGTCTGCGTAGTTCTCTATGAATACGCCTGGGACTCCCAGGCCCAGATGGGGCCATAAACATCTTCACAGATGGATCAAAGCTGGAAGACAGAGTCGGAGGGGGAATCTACTCTGAACAGCTAAACATAAGGCATTCCTTCAGACTCCCAGATTATTGCAGTGTCTTTCAAGCGGAAGTCATAGCAATCAGGGAGGCTCTAGACTGCCTACAAGCGACTGTCGTTACGGCAACCAAGCAAAACATTTATAGCGACAGCCAGGCTGCGATCAATTCGCTAAGTGCGATTTCCTCGAACTCGGCCACCGTGGCAGACTGCCGCAAATCTCTGCACGAGATGGCTCAGCAATTTGCTATTAGCCTGATTTGGGTCCCGGGACACCGGGACATCAAGGGCAACTGTATAGCGGACGAGCTGGACAGATCTGGCACTACAATCACCCTTCTCCAAGACAAGGAGGATATCTGTATGCCAATGGCCACCGATAAGCTCATTATAAGGGAGCAATACAAGCGACTAACAAACGATATGTGGCAAATAGTGCCACGATGTCGCACAACTCGGCAAACATGGCCGACCATGGACATGAAGCGCACCTCCGAGCGCCTCAAGTTAAGCAGGAAAAGGTGCAGCGTAGTCATACGTTCCCTCACGGGACACTGGCTAATAGGCACCCACGCTAACAGGCTGGGGGCCCCACATAACGATTTTTGTCGCAGCTGTAGAGACGAGGAAGAGGAGGAGACAGTGGAACATCTGTTCTGCTCCTGCCCAGCTCTCAGCAGAAGAAGGCTACAGCACCTGGGCTCAGCCTTTCTACACGACATCTCAGAGATGTCCAAACTATGTCCCAGGAGGATAGCGAACTTTGTGAGAGCATCTGGATGGGATAATTGCTGACAGGAAGTCTCACAACGCAGGAAGGAATGATCTTATGCGGTATCACAACGGGCCGAGACCGGCCTAATTGTGGCGGGTTCCGAGCGAGCCCGGCAGCCGCCTCACCGTAACCTAACCTAACCTACCTTAACATGTTGGATGTGGCTCCTCCAACGGGCGATCCGGAATTGGTCCCTTTAATGATGGTATCACCTTACTGAGGTTCCTGGAATTCGCTCCTTTTTGGTTGGTTTTCCTGAGTACGAAACTTTCAGGAATTGGAGTCACCGATGGGTTATACCGGACAATATTACGAAACATTGTGAGTCGAACCGAAGTCGAAAATGGCTTTTACTTTTTGTGTAAATTGTGACAGAATTCTTGCGCATTGTTATTACAGTTGGGTAAAAAGTTATTGGGCAAGAACTTTTACACTTTTTCTGTTTTAATTGGAAACAAGAGTATTGAACTCTGAGGGTGTTAACTTACATGTTCATGACTTTTCAGTTTAAACGCCTGCAAAATCTTTAAAAATGCATCAGTCCTTGTGATTTTTTTTTATAGATTCTTTAATTTAGTGAGAATGAAAAAAGGCAATAATTTCAAATCAAAGATATCCTTTTCGTTAAGAGATATTAATTTGTTAAAAAAAGTGCTATCTGGGCGGCACTTTTAAGGAAGGAAAAGGATCTCTTTGAATTGAAATTCTTGTCTTTTTTCAATCTCATCTATAAGAGTCCGGCCCAGGAGCCTTGCGCGGGCTGATGCTCCTGGCTGCGCGTGCGACTTCCTCGAGTGATACCTCTTCGATGTGTGCCTGATTGGGCGGTTGTAGTGGGAGGCAACGGCCATCCCCGATGTGGTCAGCCCTGTACGGAAAAAGTTCCTCCACGATGGATCTTGTCGTGTCGGGGTCCGATGGGGGTGCCTGCCTCTTGGCGCAAAGTTTGTTCGACACCAACTTGTACGCCCTTCCCCATGGGTCCTGCTCTGCAGAGTTGCATAACTTGAGGAAGCACTGGCGTTTGCTATCCCTAATGGCCGCCTTGAGAGCCCTTCTCAGTCCCTGAACGTGGATTGCCATTGCGGAAAGAGCGTGCTTCCGCGCGAGCGTGTAGGGTCAAACATTTGGAAATAGCGCTCCAATTCAGAGGAATTCCAATGCCGTATCGGCATTTCCGACAATCATGTATCGAATGACTTGGAGGATCGCGAAGTACTTTCGGGTCCCTACTATGTCTGCGTAGTTCCCTATGAATACGTTTTTTAAAATATTTAAATAGGTATTTTGTTTGTTTTAACTTTCGTAAGTTTGGTTTTTTTATTTTTCTCACTTTGCTGTTTTTGTTTCCCGTTTTATATTTTTTGTATCGCGCGGAAAATTTCTTTGTATACCCGATACTCAAAATGAGTATTGGGGTATATTAGATTTGTGGTAAAAGTGAATGTGTGTAACGTCCAGAAGGAATCGTTTCCGACCCTATAAAGTATATATATTCTTGATCAGCATCAATAGCCGAGTCGATTGAGCCATGTCTGTCTGTCCGTCCGTCCGTCTGTCCGTCCGTCCGTCTGTCCGTCTGTCCGTCCCCTTCAGCGCCTAATGCTCAAAGACTATAAGAGCCAGAGCAACGATGTTTTGGATCCAGACTTCTGTGATATGTCACTGCTGCAAAAATATTTCAAAACTTTGCCCCGCCCACTTCCGCCCCCACAAAGGGCGAAAATCTGTGGCATCCACAATTTTAAAGATAAGATAAAACCAAAAACGCAGAATCGTAGAGACTGACCATATCTTATAGACTGCAGAATCTGAATTGGATCGTATTATTATTATAGCCAGCATCAAGAAAACAATTTCATTTTTTCTCGCCCTGTCTCTCTCTAACACACACGTAGCATAGGCGGCTTTGCTTAGAGTAAAACATTAGCGCCTAGATCTCAGAGACTATAAAAGCTAGAGCAACCAAATTTGGTATCCACACTCCTAATATATCGGACCGAGACGAGTTTGTTTCAAAATTTCGCCACACCCCTTTCCGCCCCCGCAAAGAATGCAAATCTGGGGATTTTCACAAATCTCAGAGACTATTAAGGCTAGAGTAACCAAATTTGGTATCCGCACTTCTGTTAGATCTCACTATAAAACGTATATCTCAAAATTTCGCCCCACCCGCCCACACAAAGGACGAAAATCTGTTGCATCCACAATATTGCAGATTTGAGAAAACTAAAAACGCAGAATCATAGATAACGACCATATCTATCAGATTGCTGAATCTGGATCAGATCAGATCATTTTTATAGCCAAAAGGAACAAATCAATTTGCAGTGGCTACGCAGCGCCCGACGTCACGCTCACACTGATTTTCTGTCTCTCTCGCGCGCACTCTTTGTCGTGTCGTTTAATATTAGCGGCGTCTGCCGGAGGAGAGCCATACTGACTTAGTATCGGGTATAACCGTAGAGTTGCGGTGTCCGCAGCAACTCACAACGTTCCCCCTCGTTTAGTATTTCACTTTTGTGAATTTTTCTTCACTTATTTTATTTTCACTTAAAAAAATTTATTTTGTTTTTTATGTTTTCCGTTGTTTTGTTTTACTTACCTTAACATGGTCTCTGGTCTGATGAGCTCGTGAGGTGGCTCAAAGGGGGCCTAGCTGACGCCACCGGACGGGTCGCAGGTTGCGGATAGCGAACGACCTACCTATATACAGGTCATATAGGTAGGTCAGCTGCGAATAAGCGGACATCCCTAGGGAGAGTACCGAAAATAAGCAGCCCCGGGTGTTCGCGAAGTAGCATCACTGACGATGCGCTTGTGGTGCCGCCTCGTATAAGTAGCTCACACACTCCCCTATCCCTACACACTACCTACCCACATCCCAACCCCCACATTCAGCTCACACCGGGCCGGACTAAGAGTGTTATTTGACCCTTGCCGAGAGTCAGCCTGGCTGGGGGCCCGGTATATAAAACTAGACCAGTCGTTAACGGAGAGCTCAGGGACTTGGCAGCCCCGTGTTCTAAGTATGCCTTATCCGGGCAACATGGATCTCTGCCCGGACGGACCGTACTCCTTCTCTGCAGCTCGTGGGAAAAGAATGGAAGATTTTAAAAACAAACAAAATGAGTCTGGCACTCCCCAAATGCCAACAGGGAGCAATCCCAAACAGGGGAAGGTAGCGGCCAGAAGGCCTGGCCCGACCCGCAAATCAGCAGGGAAAACCTGCGCGGCGGAAGATGCTAGGGAGAGCCCAAAGGGGTCCCATCCCGGTGTCGGGGTGGGTGGTGAATTGGCTCCCAAAACCGATACCTTTGCAGAATGGCTATGCAATCCTACGGCTGCTCTGCCTGCTGGTAAAGTGGTGGGTGATGAGTCACCATCTATTAGTGTCCAAGCCAAATCTTTTACATATGCCGATAGAAGGAGTGCTGGCAATATACTCCGTCGGCAGAACGCAAGCCAGATGTCCAGCCCGACGGAGAAATGGATAAAGAAGGTTGAGTGGGCCTCGAAGGTGCTGCCGAACTTTGGCAAGGAAGCACCGAAGAAGGAAGCCCCTCAGCCAAAAAGGCAGCGCTCGCAAGAGACTCCTGGGCCAACACCGAAGCGCTCCAGAGTACTGCCTAACACACCGTTCGCGCAGATTGCCAGAGAAAGGATGCTGATTGGCGTCCTGGACAAAGGCAGCGCGGACTCCCGGATACCTAGAAACCAGTGGAAGTGGGTGGAAGCGGCACTGGCCGACCGCTGCTTCGAGCTGCTGGAAAAGCAGCCTGGACCCTCCATGAAAAGGCCGGAACGCATCCTAAAAATGTTGCAAAGATTCAACCCCCACCTCCCAACAGCGGACTGGAAGGTGGTCAAAGTTGAGAAGACACAGGGCCCCACAAACCAGGCGGTGGTCGTCCTCAACAAAGAGTCGCTGGCGCCGATTGAGGCTGCCAAAGGTGAGCTCAATTTTGGGTTCAGCTCAGTGACCGTAAAGGTCTACAAGTCGGATGCAGCGGCCGGGGCACGTCCTGTCGACAAGCCAGTCGAACAGGCCGCTGCCTCGGAGATCGAAGCACCCGACGATCACACAGAGACAGACCCAGAGGGCTACTCCACCGATGGCACGCTGAGATGCGACTTCGAGGCGATGTGTTGCCACGAGGAAGTCGAGGACAATCCAGATACCGACATTACAGTGGTGGAGAACACTAAGGATGTCCCTGAGGCTCCTTCAGATCAATCTCCACCACTGTAAAGCAGCATCCGCTGCTCTTACACTCCGCCTCCAAGAGAGCGGAGCAGACGTAGCCCTGATCCAGGAACCTTGGATAGTGGGAGACAAGGTTTGTGGACTAGGGTCGAAGCAGTACAAGATAATTGTAGCTCAACATGAAGGTCAAAGCAGCACCTGCATTCTTGCCAGAAAACACCTTAATATCATTCTGCTCCATAATTATAGCGATAGCGACAACAGGGCGGCAAGCCTAGAGCTGAAATGGACACATCTAAGGCTAATGTCGTCCTACATGGCCCATGAGGGAAATGATCCTCCCAACGACCTTGTTCGCAAACTAACCAGCGACAGCGAGAGGTCGGACATAGACCTATTGATAGGTTGCGATGCCAACGCTCACCACACTCAATGGGGGAGCTCGAACACAAATGTAAGGGGTGAGTCACTTTTCAGCTTCATCCTTAACTCAAATCTATTTATTTGTAATCGGGGCAACGACCCCACTTTTATAATTAAAAATCGACAGGAAGTTATTGAGATCACCTTAGTGTCTCCCAACCTGTTAGACATAGTCAAGAGTTGGCAAGTCCTTGATGACCACTCCTTCTCTGACCATCGATACATCGAGACCACACTATCCCTCGAGTGTCCGAAACCTAAGGACTATATTAATCCCAGGAAAGCCAACTGGGAAAAATATAGCTCAGTCCTGGAGGACTTACTCCCCTCCAAAGCACCATCATGCCCGGACACAAAAGACGACCTAGATCGCCTAGTGAACAGGTTCACAGAAGCATGCAACAAAGCCTTCGCGGCAGCATGCCCCTCTAGCAAACCTAGGGGGAAAAATAAACCCCCCCTGGTGGTCAAAACAAATAGACATCCTACGTAAAAACTGCAGGACCCTCTTCAACAGGGCCAAAAGCGCGAACGAGAAGAGCCACTGGGCAGACTACAAAATCAGTCTATATAAAAAGGAAACAAGGAAAGCAAAAAGGGCCTCTTGGCAAAAATTTTGCTCGAAAATTGAGGAAACGTCAGAGGCCGCAAGGCTTCGCAAGATTCTCTTAAAAGGAATGACGGCACGTGGACTAACTCCAATGAGGAGTCCCTGCACATTCTACTAGACACGCATTTCCCAACCATCGAGACGGTACATCTCCCAGTAGAGGGGCCGGTAACCTCGATGGATCACATCCTCACAAAAAGTAACATAAGCTGGGCAATAAACAGCTTCAACCCGTTCAAATCGCCAGGCCCAGATATTCAGGATGATACTGGCTGTGGGTACAATCCCGCGAACATGGCTTAAGGCAAAGATAGTCTTCATTCCCAAAGCAAGAAAAGCCTCGCACTCAACTGCAAAAGACTTTAGACCAATCAGCCTATCGTCCTTCCTCCTCAAAACCTTTCAGAGACTCGTCGGGCTGCAACTGAGGACAACTATACACCCTCAGTTGCTGTCAGGCGCACAGCATGCCTACCGGAAAGGAAAATCCACGGAAACGGCTCTTCATGAAGTGATCTCAGCGGTAGAGAAATCTCTGCATCACAAAGAGTACTCACTCCTAGCCTTTCTCGATATTGAGGGAGCTTTCAACAACGTTGTACCGGGCGCCATTACAGAAGCCCTGACTGACCTGGGGATGGACCGTCACTTGGTGATGCTCATTGATCAATTGCTCACATGTAGGACGGTGACATCATCGATGGGATCGTCCGCCCAGTCAAGGTATGTCAACAGAGGCACCCCGCAAGGTGGTGTCCTGTCTCCTCTTCTGTGGAACATAGCAGTCAACAAGATTCTATGTGACCTAGAAGGGGGGGGGGCTGCAAAGTCGTGGCCTATGCGGACGACGTTGCGATTATCTTCTAGGGGAAATACCCCCAAACACTGTGCGACTTAATGACCGCAAAGCTAGCGCGGCTGTCGGATTGGACAGAATCGCGCGGTCTGGGAGTAAATCCCTCAAAAACGGAACTCGTATTATTCACAAATAAATACAAGGTCCCGCCCCTCAACCCTCCAATACTACAAGGATTCAGGCTCTCCTTTAGCGACAGTGCCAGTTATTTAGGGCTGGTAATTGACAAGAAGCTTAACTGGAACCCGAATGTCAAAGACAGAGTGAAGAAGGCAATGACTGCACTCTACACATGCAAAAAAGCTATTGGGCTAAGATGGGGTATGATCCCTTTCATAGTCCAATGGATATATCAAGCTATAGTTAGACCAATACTACTCTACGGAGTTACGGTGTGGTGGCCGGCCCTATCAAAAAGGGCGATCACCAAGCAACTGGGCAAAGTCCAGCGGACTGCCGCCCTATGTATCAGCGGAGCTCTTCGCACCACCCCAAATGATGCGCTAAATGCCATCCTATGTGTACACAGCCTTCACCTCGCAGGAAAGGAACGGGCAGAAGCAGCAGCAATACGTCTAAGAGACTCAGATCAATGGGACACACAGTGTATAGGTCACTCAGCCATATTAAATAATAGCAGTACCGTCCCCTCAAAAACAGACTACCAATTTCCAAGAGAGTACACAGTCACTCCCTTCGACACAATCATCCCTCACAGAGACGAATGGCTCGAGGGACTCCCAGGCCCAGATGGGGCCATAAACATCTTCACAGATGGATCAAAGCTGGAAGACAGAGTCGGAGGGGGAATCTACTCTGAACAGCTAAACATAAGGCATTCCTTCAGACTCCCAGATTATTGCAGTGTCTTTCAAGCGGAAGTCATAGCAATCAGGGAGGCTCTAGACTGCCTACAAGCGGCTGTCGTTACGGCAACCAAGCTAAACATTTATAGCGACAGCTAGGCTGCGATCAATTCGCTAAGTGCGATTTCCTCGAACTCGGCCACCGTGGCAGACTGCCGCAAATCTCTGCACGAGATGGCTCAGCAATTTGCTATTAGCCTGATTTGGGTCCCGGGCCACCGGGACATCGAGGGCAACTGTATAGCGGACGAGCTGGACAGATCTGGCACTACAATCCCCCTTCTCCAAGACAAGGAGGATATCTGTATGCCAATGGCCACCGATAAGCTCATTATAAGGGAGCAATACAAGCGACTAACAAACGATATGTGGCAAATAGTGCCACGATGTCGCACAACTCGGCAAACATGGCCGACCATGGACATGAAGCGCACCTCCGGTATCACAACGGGCCGAAACCGGCCTAAGTGTGGCGGGTTCCGAGCGAGCCCGGCAGCCGCCTCACCGTAACCTAACCTAACCTACCTTAACATGTCGGATGTGGCTCCTCCAACGGGCGATCCGGAATTGGTCCCTTTAATGATGGTATCACCTTACTGAGGTTCCTGGAATTCGCTCCTTTTTGGTTGGTTTTCCTGAGTACGAAACTTTCAGGAATTGGAGTCACCGATGAGTTATACCGGACAATATTACGAAACATTGTGAGTCGAACCGAACTCGAAAATGGCTTTTACTTTTTGTGTAAATTGTGACAGAATTCTTGCGCATTGTTATTACAGTTGGGTAAAAACTATTGGGCAAGAACTTTTACAATTTTTCTGTTTTAATTGGAAACAAGAGTATTGAACTCTGAGGGTGTTAACTTACATGTTCATGACTTTTCAGTTTAAACGCCTGTAAAATCTTTAAAAATGCATCAGTCCTTGTGATTTTTTTTTATAGATTCTTTAATTTAGTTTTTTTTTTTTTTATTTATTTATTTATTAAGCGTTGAATCCGTACATTGCATATATCGTATCTTAACACCACAGGTAAATAGTATTAAGGAGACCAAACCTATTGCTTTATGCAAGAGGACTTATAGAGATTTAATATAGTATAGTATATAGTAATAATAAAAAAAGTAATATTATAATATTGGGAGGGAAACTTAGAGTTGCCCAATAGTTTTGGCAAAACCCAATCTCTTCAACCGCCTCAAAGGCCTGGTAGTAATCGTCTGGCGAGCATACTATGGTGTCTAATTAGCCTGTCACTGTATCTGCTGGTGTGCCTTCCAATCTGCTCCTCTACTGTATGCAGATTCAAATCCCGATGTAGGGTGGAGCCGCGCACGTACCAAGGGCAGTTCGTTATTTGCCTCATGGCGCGATTCTGCAAGACCTGTATCCGTTTATAGTTCGATTTGGCAGCTATACCCCAAATCTGCACCCCGTATAGCCAGATCGGGGCTACACAGTGTACATAAACTGCTCTTTTGGCTCTCAATGACATGGTGCTTCTTCTGTTAATCAGCCACCGCAATTGCTGCATTCTTTGCCCACATTTACGAGCCGTAGCTTTCAAGTGTGGACCAAAAGTAAGACGCTTATCAAGGGTGATACCGAGATACTTTGCTTGCTTTGGTTGGTCCAAAGTTACGCCTTCAAGCTTTATGGGTGGGGTGTGGTCTATGAGCGCTTTCAGGGTGAAGCATGGATTGGTGGTCTTCAGTGGGTTGACTTTTAAATTCCATCTTTTGCACCAAGCTGCCAGAGAGTAGAGGTACTCTTGGAGACCATCTGCTGCCTCAAGGCGGCACTTGGAGCTGTAGAGCAGTGCTATATCGTCCGCATAGGTAGCAAGCAGAGCCTTACGGGGGGCCTCCATATGTTTCTCGCTTGGGGAGGGTAGATCTGCAGTATAGATAGAGTAAAGCAGCGGGCCAAGGACGCTGCCCTGTGGAACTCCAGCTCTCATTTGGCAAGGTGTTGAATGTGTGTTCCTGAACCTGACCATAAACTGACGTCCTTCCAAGTATGATCGTAGGACACCGTAGTATGGTGCTGGGAACAGTTTTTTAATTTTGCTCAGTAGGCCGATGTGCCAAACTCTATCGAAGGCTTGCTGCATATCAATAAAGACTGCATTGCAGTATTCTAGATCATCATAGGCCTGTAGGATGTGTCCTGCCAATCTGTGGACTTGCTCCACTGTGCCGTGTCCCTCCCGAAAGCCAAACTGATGATCCGGCAAGATACCGCATTCCTTGATGATCCCACCAAGACGATTGGCAAGAAGCCTTTCCCAGACCTTCGATAAGGAAGACAAGAGACTTATTGGCCTCAGGATTGGATTGGATTGGATCATCAGGATTGTTGCTATCTTCCACTGCTTAGGGAAAAACTGCATCCTTAACATGGCGTTAAAGATCAGCACTATGTAGAGTATCGCCCGAGTAGGCAATGCTTTCAGTGTGGAATTGCACACTCTGTCAATGCCAGGAGCCTTCTTCCTCGGTAGGGACTTGATGACTTCAACAATCTCCTCAGCCCTGGCTGGTTTAATGGGTAAGGCCATTTGTAGAGGTGTTTGCAGACTATCTTTTGTCTCTTTGTACTGCGCCTCCGTGGCGAATTGGTAATGGGTGAACCTGTCCCCTAAATGATGTGCAAACGAATTGGCCTGCTCTTCTTCGTTTCTCGCAAGTTCACCGTTGGGACACCGGATGGGAATCTGTCTGAACGGTTGTCTCTTAAGAGACTTAGTGGTCTTCCAAAGCGAATATCCAGCATCCACGGTGTAATCCATGGAAGCAAGCTTTTGTTCAAAGAAGTTGCTTCGAAGTTCTCTCAGGGTGTTTCGAAGTTGCTTGGCAGCCCGGTTCCATAGAATTCGGTCCCATGGGTCTTGAGATCGGATTGCGCGTCTTCGAAGTCTCCTTTTTTGTGACAAAAGCTCTCTGGCCTCTCTTGTAAGGACTATTCCATAGGCGGCGCTTGTCGGAGGATGCGAGGGCGTTGAGGCAGCTGCAGCCATGTGTATACTCTCTGTGATGTTATCTACAGCCATCTCGATATCTTCCTCAGAGTTTAGCGAGACGTTCAGTTGAATAGACCTCTCCAAATGTTGCCTAAATGCGAGCAGATCAGTGTGCTTGGTGACTAGATGAGGGCTTGGATTTTCTATAATGCCATCTGTTTTAATGATGATGACTAAGGCCAGATGGTCGGAGTCCAGATCCCAGCTCTGACTTATTGTTGCTCGAGAATCCGGAATACCATGATGTACTGCGAAGTCTATGCAGGACGGCGTGTGATTGAGTACATATGGGTACCTGGTTGGTGATCCAGTTGCAAGGATCCTAGCGCCAGTAGCAGAGATGGCTTCCGCTAGCTCTCGCCCCCTAGGGGAATTGTAAGTGTCTCCCCACAGCCAGTGTCGGGCATTCCAGTCACCACCAACCAAATACCTTTGCCCGCAAGCACGGAGTGCATCAATGTAATGTCTTTCCTCAATCCTGACTCTGGGCGGGCAGTAAATGGCGCTGAACTCCACATCGCCCAGTCCTGTGGCTACTTTTACTGCTGACATTTGCATGCTGCGTGTCTCAATGACCCTTTGTGGAAAATGACGAAGCGAAGTCTTAACTAAAACCGCAACACCACCAACGTATTATTATTCCGCGATGGCTTGAAGGCTGGATAGAAGGCATATCCATGTATTTTAACAGCTGCCCCTCTTTTAATTCTGATCTCCGTCAAAAGAAGAATGTCAACGCTATTCTTGTGCGCGAAGAGCTCAACCTCTTTTGCTTTCCGTGAAATGCCGTTAGCATTCCAGATGAGAACCTTTAGTGGGTTCATTGAGATGCTGAAACGTTGTTCTGGAGCTGAAGATTAGATCCAGCCCATTGCTTAATCGTGTTGGCCAATTCAAAAACCATTTTTTCGAGTTTTTCAAGGCGTTGATTGGCTTGACTATTATGCTGCTGCTGTTCTTGCTGCTGTTGCTGTAGCCACATAAGAAACTGCTGCTGCTGTTGGAGCTGTTGTTGCCATTGTTCAAATTGTGTCTGCTGTTGTTGTAGCAGTGCCTGAACTTCATATGAATTCTGTTGCTGGTTATTCAATCCTTGCGGCTGATGCGCTTGTAGACTATGAAAACGACGCTGAGCAGGTGTAGCAGGTATTGCATTTGAATTACCATTTGCTACGGCAGCATAGGAGGCTCCTGTATTACTTCTAGTGCTTACCAAAGGTTGGTGCTGAGCAATATTTCGCTGGTGCTGCTGTATTGTTGGTCTATTAGCCCCCTTTTTGTGACTAGACTGCAAGGTAGGAAACTGTTGCTGGTCTCCAGGAAGTGTGGTAGAGTAAGCATATGCCACTTGATTATTTAAGGGGACATGACCCGTCCTGTGCGTATTAATTGCCTTCTTTGCGGAGCCTATTGATCAGCGTAGAAACTCCTGATACCATTGGCATCCTTTATAACTGGCCATATGGCTTCCTGAACAGTGAATGCAGGTTGGCTGTGCATCTAGGGGGCGTGTGCATTGTGAGGTTTGGTGATTTTCACCGCATCTGGCACAGTTGTGATGCCGGCGGCAGTATTTGGCTGTGTGGCCGAAATCCTGGCATCGACGACATTGAGCAATCTCTGTGGATTTTCGCATCCTTTCTATCCTTATTTTTTGGCGGCAAAGGGTCTTGACTTGGTAAATTTCGTTAATTTTTGCACAAGGCTTAATATTAATGAAAAAAATATTAAGTTTTTCGTCCTTGTTAGTCCTTGAGCTTGGATTATGGATGTGAAGGACCTCGAAGCCCAACATTTTAAATCCGGCGGTAATATCATTGTTTAGGGTGCTATGATGTAGGTCTCTTACAACAATTCTATGAGGCTTTTCAGTCTGCAATTGGTATGTGTGGAATTCTATTCCAATGGCATCGAAACGATCCACAATTGCTCTATAGGTATCACGGTCTTTGGGAAGGATTCTGACCATTTCCCCCTGGTTAGCTTTGACGACAACGTTATTCAAATTTGCAACGTCCTTTATGACATCAAATAAGTCATTTAAGTCGCTAATATTGACAACTATTTGCGGTGGTTTTGGAGGGCCTTTAAGCTGATTACCAGAGCTCGTTGATTCACCTTGAAGACACTGGTCTGTATTAACTGCTTCATAAAGGTGTTCATCCATTTGGTCATTTCCAGCGTCTGCATCTACATTCATCCGAACTTCCTCATTATTACTATCACTTGGGATGTTCGTGTCAAGAATGGCAAATCTGTTGTTGGTGTTTGCCTGTTGGCTTGTAGTGGGGGACACGCCCAGGTCCCGGCCGCCGCTCCCTCGTTTAGATTTAGGATAGGATGACAAAGTCTGATCATTTTTTCTTTTGCCCGTTCTCCGTTTTTGAGCATCCAGAAGTCGTTCGGCAGCAGTGCGAAGTGTTTTTGCCTCAGTGTCGTCGGGGCATGTGGATATGGAGTTTTCTTGGCTATCAAAGCTTAATGCAGGACAGATACTGCTTATTGTAGCAGTTGCCATGGTGTAGGTGGTGTTGTTGGTGGCACTAGTGAATGTTACTGTTGTTGTGGTTTCTGTGGATGTAGAGCGTTCTGCCTCTGAACGGTACTCAGAACGAATCTCAGAAGGTAATTTGCCTGATATTAGAAGCATTCTCTCATGATCAGTCCGCTTATTTCTAAGCCGAGAGTCAGATAAAATGTTTTCATTCATTCTATAGTTATGTATATTCTTCAATTTACCAATGTTAAAGAAATGGAGCAGGGAGAGATCACCTTAGCTGATAAGCGAAGTTTTTATTGCCCCTCTTGTGCGGCTGTGCGCAGAGTGAGGGGAATGTCTTGCCCGAAGGGCAGTGAATACAGTTGTAAAAACGTTCACAAATGTGTTTTTTGTTTTTGTCCAATTGCCGATACCGCACGAAGCAGCACCCGAATTTATGATGTATGCTATTTTTAGCACACAAGAGCATGCTCCGCTAAAGCAGAATAAAGAAAACAACTTTGCACAAGCGCGACACAACCGATCTCTATGAAAGTTGATTCGAGACTTTTAATTTAGTGAGAATGAAAAAAGACAATAATTTCAAATCAAAGATATCCTTTTCGTTAAGAGATATTAATTTGTTAAAAAAAAGTGCTATCTGTGCGGCACTTTTAAGGAAGGAAAAGGATCTCTTTGAATTGAAATTATTGTCTTTTTTCAATCTCATCTATAAGAGTCCGGCCCAGGAGCCTTGCGCGGGCTGATGCTCCTGACTGCGCGTGCGACTTCCTCGAGTGATACCTCCTCGATGTGTGCCTGATTGGGCGGTTGTAGTGGGAGGCAACGGACATCCCCGATGTGGTCAGCCCTGTACGGAAAAAGTTCCTCCACGATGGATCTTGTCGTGTCGGGGTCCGATGGGGGTGCCTGCCTCTTGGCGCAAAGTTTGTTCGACACCAACTTGTACGCCCTTCCCCATGGGTCCTGCTCTGCAGAGTTGCATAACTTGAGGAAGCACTGGCGTTTGCTATCCCTAATGGCCGCCTTGAGAGCCCTTCTCAGTCCCTGAACGTGGATTGCCATTGCGGAAAGACCGTGCTTCCGCGCGAGCGCTGGTAGCGGCGTCGAGCTTGGTTGCATTCCCGGCGTAACGCAGCAATGTCCTCGATCCACCAGAGCACAGGTTGGTGGTGGCGACCGTAGTGCCTTCTCTGCGCCATGGTGGCAGTGCATGCTGCCTCCAGATGCTCCATGACATGGTTGGCCATGCACTCAGCACTACCATTCGCCGTGAGGTTGGACATAAGCTCCGTTAACAGGGCCGTATTGAGCGTTTCGGCGCGATAGCATCTCCATCTGGGCGCAGCTGTCTCTACGCTAGACGTCTGTTGGCCTATGTATAGATGATCCAGCCCGATGAATTAAAAAGTGAGCTGCTGACAAATGTGAGGTCGATGACAGATCCTATGCTTGCTCTGGAGAAGGTATGCTGGTTTCCCTGGTTGAGGAGCACGATGTCCAGGGGTGCAATGATCTCCAGCAGAGCCCTTCCTCTCGCATTCGTCGCCAAGCTTCCCCACTCCTCAGCCCACGCGTTTAAGTCCCCTCCATTGGCTACTTGGTGACGTCCTCTAGCATCAGCCGTTAGGTTGTCTAGAGTACCTGCGAACTCGGAGAGCGACAGGCTTGGGGCGAGGTATATCCACACACCTCCGACCTTAGTGCGCACAAATCCAGCCGCAGCGCTTGAGAGGGAAAGCTGCAATGGCGAGGCCCCGCATAGCCATAACGCGGCCTTTTTGGTGGCATCCAGGATGAACCCAAGGGACTTCCTAATATGGTATGGCTCGCATCCGGTGCACCTGATTGCTAGATGCCCAAACTCCAGACATCTGTAGCTCCCGGATCATACAGCTTGTCCATCCGACTTTAAGTTTCCCCACCACGAGCAGGGCTCTTGCCTGCACGAGCGGCAGGCACACAACTGCCAGTTGCGTACCAGCGAAAGATGGCCTCAGGCTTTTAATGGCGCTGGTGTCCACGCTGGGAGTGTTTATCGATGCAGCTATCGCTGCTGCGATGTCCTCCTTCTCGACCAGGCTGTCGAGATCCCTGACCTCCACGCAGAGTTCTTCTGACACCGCCCTGATGCTCGCCTGCAGTCCCAGTGCCGCGATGATATCCTTGAGCTTAGCTGTGATGCTTTTGCTCGCGCAGTTGAGCTCGAGCAGCAGCTCGCCCTTTGCCGTCCTCCGGATTCTGTTAACATTATCCCCTACCTCCTGGAGCCTGCCATCCTGGCGCCTGGTGACCATACGGAGGATTTCGCTATAGCTAAGCTCGCCCTGGGGTTGAATGATTATCGCGTCTGGCCTTGGCTCGCGCTCACGGGGCTTCCTTTTTTTCCTTACCCTGGGGCCCACCTGCTACCAATTGAGCTGTTTCTTAGCGGCTGGGGTGGCACCATGGTCCACTGTACCAGAGGGGGTTAATTCTTCTTGGGACTGCGCCTGCGGTTTGAGCTGGGTCGACGCTTGCTGAAGCTTCGTGCCTCGCTGCCTCTTTGTGGGCTCAGCAGCCATTTGAGGCGACTCGCGCAGCCTCTTTGAGCCGGTGTGCGGCAGCTTCGCAGCTGTTTGGGTGCCAATAGTGGAGGTCGCAATAGTCCTGGTGTGCAGCTTCTCGAAATTGTTGACCACCAGGGCCTGAAGGGTTATTACTCTCAGAGCTAAATCTTTCATCACGTTGTCTACGTGCCGCTGGTCGTTCATCCTCTTGACCAGCTCATTGGCCTGAGTACCCAGGTTTTTTAGGAGCGCTAATGGGTCAGAGTGCGGTCGCTCCTTCTCTTTGCCATCCGGACCGGACTTGAACATGCTCGAGCCCTGAGATTTCGCAGGTGCTGACGGTGGTGTGATCTGGTAAGGGCGTTGTTCCTACCAAAGACTGCGTCCTGAGTCATCTTCTCTATCTGTGTGTTTGGTGTGAAAACTGGCTGTCAACTGAACGCGGTACCCAGCAGCGATAACAGGCTGTTAGCATGGGGTGTTAACAGCTCGGTTGACCTGTTACAGCTGCTGCCCTGCACAGAAGTCAACATTTATTTTTAATCTATATAATACAAATTGAAAATAAATGTTATGACTTAATTTTTATATACAAAATCATATCATATAAACTAATTTTATTAATAAAAAACTTTTTTTTATTAATCCAAAAAATAATTATTTTTTCCGAACCGTAATCGTTACGGTTCCTGTCAGAAAAAAAATTCAGCAATAATAAAAACTTATAAGAATATTATATAAAGTTCCTGCAAGAACATAAAAATTTAGGACATATGGTTGTCCAAAAAATATGGAAAACATTATTTGCCCCATAAGATATTCATAAAATAATTCCTAGTCATAAAATAATCCAGTCTAACGACATAGCTATGGGTAAATTTTGATCCTTTTGCAAAAGAAATTAAAAGCAATAATTTTAATAAATGGTACAGAGATCTTTATTAATTTGTAGTTTCTAATATTATGGTTTGATAGCATTTGGGGTTTCTTTTTGTCGGTATACAAAGTTTAAGTTGATATAAGATTACCCATGATTTACATTTTTAAAAAGAGACTAGAATTCATTTTAATCTGGTAGCAAAATCACTAGTATCAACACCGAAAAAATGATTTTATTGCCGATGCTGATAATTTTTCTTTATGTTATTCGCATTGAGGCCATTTTCGTTCAGCCGTTGCCCACGAAACTTTGAATGCATATGCTCACAAGTGTCGGCACGGCGCAGTACGTCCGCGTAGGACAGATCCAGTTTCTTAAGCTTGTGCAGTTCTTGTGAAACAGTATTATGATAAAACTCAATGCCGTTTAACTCTATAACACGACCACTAGCAGATTGAGATTTATTAATATTTCGGTTATAAATTACCACTTGGGAACCATTCCAATTGTTACACAAATCTGATGTACGTTTACGAACATCGCGCCCAATGCCTCGCAAATCCGTATTGAATGTTTCAAAAGATTTTGGCATATAGTTCACATTACCACAATAGTCACCATTATTGGAACTTCGTTTATCTATGTCATCCCATAATTGTCGCTCAAAACGATCTCCAAATGTCGACAGATTTCGATGTTTACGGCGGTTTTTTTTTTTTATTCCTACGCCCACAGTTAAATATTCTAATGGTTCTCGCTTAATTGGAGTAAGAATCCGTCCATTTTCCTCAATAGGCTTAATTTTGGTTTCACATACAGATTTTTTTAGCTTGTACATGTGCACAGGTGCTTCTTTGATCATTGGTGAATTGTTTTGATTACTTCTGAAATCATTTATATGCTTTTTAGCTGTCTTGCGTTCTATTTTTGTGATACACTCTGAAATGGCTAGAGAATGGTTAGATGTAACGGATGACGCTATGCTTTGAGTTTCATCAATAAATCGCTCCAGTTGTTGTTCGATCACAGGGGTTACTGTAGATACTATCGTTGTTTTTGATGTCACTCGATTTACAATATGAGACTCGTCTTCTAACAACGGCAATTTTTCGTCTACTTCATTATTCTGTGCGGCTTTTTTAAGCACTCCAAATATCTCTTTAAACAGTTCTCTGTACTCAGGGCGGTGCCGAAAGTGGGAGTCTATCGGACTAACATCGTCGTAAATACTAAATTTACAGTCCTTTCCATCACTAATTGAGCATAAAAAGTATCCTGGGTGCTCATCAGTTTGCGTGTACTTATTACTTGTGTCATCTGAAAACCCCGATGATGAAGTTTCAACCTCTGAGAACTCAGTTTGAGTCTGTCCCAGTGCACTATTCGACATCACAACAGCTTGTTTTGATTTATCAACAACTACTCCATCTTCTTTGTTGTCATCTATTCCTACAGATTCCAGGTGCATAATATTTGGACTACATTTTTTTTCCTTGTCATTGTTTATGTCGGTAACCCAATTGTTCATGGAGGCAATTGAAGTCCTCTGGACCTCAACTAAAGCCTCATACTTCTGGACCAAGTCATGATAAGGATTTGAGTTATCTATGGTTTTTAGATTAAGTGAGTGCCGAAAACGTTCCTAAAAATATACATAAATAAAATATGTTTACAAAAACTCAAAACACAAATATTTTTAATTGTAAATTCTCAATATCTATTTTACAATACAGTATGTATAATGACGGATATTTCAAGTCACAGACCATTGCACGCGAACGAGTTAAAACCTTTTTTCTTTCTTAATTTTAATTCAAACAGACTATATTTTTAGTAAACTTGTATCGATTAATTATGATTTCAAATAAATAACAATGTTTGACCGAGCTTATAATCATTAAAAATGCAAATTTTTTTTAAGTTAAAAAAAAACAAGTGCGAATGTTTCACGATCAGCCAGTGGATTTCGCGAAGCAGCAACTGTGACGATACGATTGTGGTGCCACATCGTAACAAATAGCTCACACAGTAGCTAAGTGTGTTACTCGACCCGTGCCGAGAATCAGCCTGGCAATAAAAAAAAAATTGAAAAAAAAAAGAAAACGAGACTGTCAACACTGAGGAATCCGAGGGCCCAGCCCAACCAGCTCTGCAGCAGGCAAAACCTGCAAGATAGAAGGCGCCTAAGGGGTCCCAAACCTGGATTGGGTGGTAAGGCAACTCTCGAAGCTGACACCTTGGAGAGGCAGCTTAGTAACATTAGGCTTCCCGAACTTTTGGTAAAGCGGAGAGGGATGACTTGGCATCGACAAGCGCAGAAGTAAGCCTATAAGCCGACTGGCTGAAGAAGATGGAGGGGGCTTTGGCAGTGCTACCAGACTTCACCCTGGAGCAGAAAAACGTGGCTTCTCAAACAAAAAGGCAGCGCTCAAAAGAGACGCCGGGACCTGCAAAGCTCTCCATAGTACTGCTCAACGTCTCCTTTGCACAGATTGCCAAGGAGAGGACGCTGATCGGCTTCCTCGACAAAGGCAGTGTGGAGGTGAAGATACCCAGGAGCCAGTGGAAGTGGGTGGAAGCGGTATTGGCGGACTGCTGCTTCTAGCTCCTCGAAAAAGACCCCAGAACCCCGCCAGTCTGCAAAAACATGTGATGGTTGGGCGAAGCTCGTTGCAGTGGACTGGAGCGAGGAGCCCAGTATACCGAGGATGAGACTATGGGTGCCAGCCACCTTCAAGGAGCCTATGCGCATCCTTATAATGTTGTAGAGATACAACCCGAACTTTCTGACCACCGACTGGAAAGTAATTGGGGAAGGTGTAGAGCTATGAAGATGTCCCCGAGACTATTTTAAATCAATATCCACCACTGTGAGTACTAAAATAACTTTCTACTCCATAATTTTGCAAATTTCGACAACACGACGGCGGACCTAGAGCTCCGAGGAAAGCTTGCCAGCGAAAGCGACATTGCCACATGCTGCGACGCAAACGCTCGGTGTGGTGAGCTGGAGCTCGCTATATCTTAAACTCCAATCTAATGATTTGCAATCGGGGTAACGACCCTAATTAAAAATCGATAGGAAGTTATTGACCTCATCTTAGTGTCCCACAAACTGTTTGACACAGTCAAGAGTTGGAAAGTGCTAGAGTACCATTCCTTCTCCGACCCCAGGTACATCGAGAACCTCTCGAGAACCCAAAACCTACTAACTATAACCCCAGGAAAGACAACTGGGAAAAATATAGTACAGCCCTGGAAAAACTACTCCCCTCTAAAGTACCAACATGCCCGAACACAAAGGACGACTTGAATTGTCTAGTGAACACGTTCACGGAAGCATTCAACAAAGCCTTCACAGCAGCATTCCCCCAAAGAAAAAAAGAAACCCCCCCTGGTGGTCAAAACAAATAGATATCCTACGCAAAAACTGCAGGACTTTCTTCAACAGAGCCAAAAGCGATAAGCGGGACCTAATGACCGCAAAGCTCGCTCGACTGTCAGAATGGACAGAATCACGCGGACTAGGAGTAAGTCCCACAAAAACGGAACTCACAAATAAATACAAGGTCATACACCTCGACCCCCAATATAAAATGAATGCACGTGAAAGATAGATTGAAAAAGACTTAAAATAGATCATTAACCCAAGAATAGTCCAATAGATATATCTAGAAATAGTTAGACCAATACTACTTTACGGAGTTACAGTGTAGTGATCAGCCCTTTTAAAAATTACGATACGAAACAACTGAGCAAAGTTCAGCGAACTGCCGCCTTATGAATCTTTGCACCACTCCAAATGATGCGCTAAATGCCATCTTATGACTCCAAACCTTGACCTTGAATGGCTCGAGGGACTACAAGGCCCAGATTGGGTCATAGCCATCTTCACAGATGGATCGAAGCTGAAGTAGCTAGACATACGGTACTTCTTCAGGCTCCCTGACCACTGTAGTGCCTTCCAAGCGGAGGTCATATCTTTCAAGGATGCTCTGAACTGCCTTCATGATATTTCCGGCAACTCGTATAAACATTAAGAGCTCGGCCAGTTGTGAAATCCTCGATACGAAATTTCAATATTGAGCAGAAATGCTCTGGGGAATCTTTTAATGATTTACCACACGATATAGACGATTCGAGATTTTATTCATTTTTGGACTTCGGCCCCTTGCTGAATGTTCAAACATAAACATATTATTGTACACATTCACTCATGTATCCTGATCTCTAAAGAAATCACATAAAGTAGATAAATAATGACTTTTCGGGTGTAAACAAAGGTCTGTAACCCATTAAAAGATACTACAACAAAACACAAGTGGAGAACACACTTAACCAGTGCAGTCCTAAAATAACACTAATGTAAGCATGCACTGAAATAGACACCCGCAGTAAAATGTCCCCTTTGCGTAGGTCTAACGAATTATAGAATACGAAATTGTACCTCCTACCTCATTGTCAAATCACATACAAGGATCTGATTTTAAGAATAAAATTTAGTTAGAATTTACAACTCAACTCGCAAATGTCTACTCTATATATAATCCGAAACATCCGAAAGTTCTTGAAGGCCAGCAATTAAAAAACAATACAAATGGCAAAATAACTGTGATTGTGAAAAAATAAATAAATAAATTGGTTTTTGTCTGCCCAATGTGCCAGCGACAATAACTGCAGCGTCCCCAGCAGCAGCGACAATAGCTGCGGCGACATCAGCAGCATCGACACCAGCAGCATCGACATCAGCAGTAGTGACAATAGCTGCAGCGACATCAGCAGCATCGACAACGATATCACCAGTAGCGACAGCGACTTTAGCGGAAGCATTAACAACAACAGCAGAAGCAGAATTCATCAGCTAAGTCTCATATCTCAAATTGTTGTTAAGCCAAATTAGTAACAAATTAAATTAAGATGTTGTCGGAACAAATAATTAAGCTATTAGAGGCTCAAGCCGCGATAGCAAGGGAGATTAAAAAGATTGAAGCTGGTCATTTGACCAGCGATGTAATCAAAGGTTAGGAGACCTTAAAAACAAAGTTACAGGCAATCATTTTGCACTGTTAGCATATAGAGTAGTCGATCATGACTACTATAAGAGACAGCAGTACGAAAAAATTATTAAAAATATACAGGACATACATAAAAAGTATGTAGAGTCAAAAAATAATGAAACCCTAACGAAAGGAAAGGTAAAAAAAAAACAAAGTTACAATCTGTGGAGACTGGAACTTTGAAGGAAGACATAGAGCCCAAAATTGACAATAGCATAGAAAAAGTGTCTGAGGAAATCGACAGAATAGTGGAAAACCTGAGGACATATTTAGAGCAAACCATGCAGAGGTTTGATCGGGCTAAAATGGGAGAGTGTAGAATGAGAAAGGAAAAAATTGAGTTCCTCAGTAAAAAACTGAGCACAAAAATTGAGGAGTTTAATCATAGCTATGAAACAAACGACGGCTTCAACGAGCAGATCGTCTAGTTGGACTTTGATATTCAAAGCATGTTAAGCAACCTAGAAGTTAGGATGCAAACCGTAGCTGAGGGAAACAGCATGGATACTAAAAGGGCAACGATAAAAAAAGAAGATATCGATTTGCCTGATCTTCAGAAAGTGGAAGTAACCACATTCTCGGACGAAGAAAAACGGCTTTTCACAAATATTTTGTGAAATAATTCATAACAGATATAGTCTAGGTACATCTCTAAAATTCAATTATTTGAAAATCGCGATAAAGGGTGAGGCACGGAGTATGATAGCTTTTAAATGGGTCGCTGGAGAATTATAATGCCGCTTGGGAATTGCTGACCAACCGGTATGAAAATAAACGAAAAATTTTTCGGATCAGCTGAATCGTTTACTAGACCTACGAATGCTAGATCACGATTCAGCGAAACATATTAAATGGTTTTCTGATTCTATAAATGAGTCAATACATTTAATTAAATTAAAGTCACATTTAACAGAAGAAGTTGATGTGATTTTCGCGCACATAGTGTTGAAAAAATTCAACAAAGATACCTTGCAATTATATGAAAGTCATATGAAAAGGACAAAAGAGATCCAAGCATTGCCAGATGTAATGGAATTTTTAGAACAACGGTACACTTCTCTTTACACGTCGCAGGATAAAGAGTGGAAACCATTAAAAAAGGTAGTACAATATGGTAAAATAAAATTGCAAAACTCACTTTGAGGTGGCAAGCAAGCCGCGCATGAAGTGTGTGATTTGAAATAACTAATTTGTGTGTTATTTGCAATTTTTTCTTGTACAGCACGCCGGCATCATTTCATATTTTTGACTCTCACGCACTCAGAAAACCCATCGAAAAAAACATGTCTGACGAAAAGAAAGGTGGTGAAACCGAACACATCAACTTGAAGGTGTTGGGACAGGACAATGCCGTGGTCCAATTTAAAATTAAAAAACACACTCCGCTGCGAAAGTTGATGAACGCCTACTGTGACAGGGCCGGGCTGTCCATGCAGGTTGTGCGCTTCCGCTTTGATGGCCAGCCTATAAACGAGAACGATACCCCAACTTCGCTAGAGATGGAGGAAGGCGACACCATCGAGGTGTACCAGCAGCAGACCGGCGGTTTCTATTAAACCCATTAGTTAAGTTAGTTTTCATTTGTACTACAAAACAAACAACAACAACAACAAACCACAACAGATGCAGTAAAAAGGAAGCATAAAATAAAGAAGAAACACGAGCAGATATACTCTGCACACCGAACATAACAACACAGAAGAAAACGTATGGCATACAAGAAAGGAAAAAAAATAAAAATTTTATAAACTATGTAAAAAAAAAAAAGAAGATTGTCCGCATAATTAGCTGCTGTAAGTTTAAGGGAATGAGTCTGATAGATCGAGGCCAGTTTATTAAAAAACAGCGCCTTTGCACAAAATGCTGTATAAGAAATGTCTGAAATTGTATGTATGTGGGATTTGTAAAAAACCTCATCATACGATGCTCCCCCGATATTCCCTACTAAAAGAGGGAAAACTTAACACTTGCTTGACAAAAGAACAAGCATTCTTAGCTACAGCACTTATAAAAGTAAGGTTAAGGAATGGTGGCTATCAAAACCTTAGAGCTCTCATTGATTGTGGGTCGCAATGTACCAATATTTTTAGAAGAATCTGCGGAAATATTAAACTTAGTACGAAAAAGAGCGAACACCGAGGTAAGTGGAGTGTCATCTACAGACTCTTGCACTTCGAAGTACAAAGTTACTTTGTCGGTAAAAGCTCCTGATTATAATAAAGGTCCTCTAAATATTGAAGCAATTATTCTTCCGAAACTAATGAAAGCTTTACCATTAAAGTCTTTCAATATTGATAAAACTAAGTGGCAAGATTATGTGTTGGCAGACCCTAACTTTAACAAACCAAGTAGTATAGATTTAATAATTGGGATAGATTTGTATACCCATATTTTAAAAGACGGAGTAGTAAAAATAGACGGACTACTTGGACAAAATACAGAATTCGGATGGATTATATCCGGTTGCACCAAATCAAAAGGTGATCAATTTATTGTGGGGACAACCATTAAGGTTGGGGATTTAGAACGGATCTGGGAATTGGAAAGTGAAAAGAATGATGTAGAAGAAGATGTGTGCGAGAAGCATTTCTTGGAAACAACAAGAAGAAATGAGAATGGCAGGTATGTGGTTAAAATACCATTTAAAAAAGAAAAGGATCTGGGATATTCAAAAATGTACCGGCAAATTAATGTTACAACCGTTACGTACGGCACAGATTCAGCACCCTACTTAGCAACCAGGGCGCTTGTTGCGATAGCGGATAATTGCAAAAATCAAGCAATTAGGGAAATCATAAAGAATGATTTTTAAATGGACGACTTGATGACAGATGCCGACTAGATACTGGATACTAAAAAGCATGCAAAGGAAGTTACCCGGAAGGGTTCCAATAGCAACCGGTTAAAGACGAGTTTTGGTTCCATTTCCATTATGAATTAATTAAGAACAATAACATGAGAATAGTATTATCTACCTTAGACAAGATGTATGACCCCTTAGGCTGGTTGTCTCCAGTGACACTTGTCGGAAAATTGTTTATTCAAAAACTTTGGCTAGCAGACAACAATTGGGATCAGAACAGGATACTCGAGAATGGAATTGGTTTAAAAATAGTTTAACAGAGTTGGAGAGCATTCGGATACCAAGATGGCTAAATTCTCAGCACAATAAGTCGATGCAAATTCATGGGTTTGCCGGAGCATCCGAAAAGGCTTATGCTTCCGTAGTGTATGTCAAGGTAGATAGTTCTATAATTATAATAGCCAGCAAAAGCAAAGTTAATCCAAAGAAGAATCGGAAAACTATTCCAAAATTAGAACTTTGTGCAGCACATCTTCTGGAAAAAATTAATTCAACGGGTGAAAAAAGCGGTTGGAAGTAATGTAAAGTATTATGCCTGGAGTGATTCTACTATTACTCTAGCCTGGATAAAGAATGGAGACAATAAAGACAAGTTTATCAGGCGTCGAACTGACGAAGTAAGAAAAATTAAAGCAATTAAATGGGGACACGTTAGAACTGAAGACAATCCAGCAGATGTAGCATCAAGGGGCATTAGTGAAGATAAGCTAAAAGATTTTAAGATTTGGTGGAAAGGGCCTCAATGGTTGGCGAAATCTAAGCAACATTGGCCAAAAAAGGAAAATGAAGAAAAATTAGTTCTTGGCACAACAATTGTAATAGCAAAAAATAACATTTTATTACAAAAATATTCGTTTATGCATAAACTACAAAAAGAGTCATTGCATAGGTATTGAGGTTTATTCAAATCAAAACCAAAAAGAGAGAATTTCCTCTATTTTTGACAATGAAGGAGATTAAGAGTGCCAAAGTATTAATAGTAAAACAACAACAAGCAATCCAATTCAGTTCCGAAATAGCTAGCCTAATTAATGACAAGGAAATAGAAACAAAAAATAAACTATTAAGCTTAAATCCGTTCTTAGATAAAGACGGATTGTTACGAGTTGGAGGTAGATTGCAAAACTCCAACGCGGAATTTGAGGTTAAACATCCCTTGATTTTAGATAAGTGTCACTTGACGTCTTTAATTATCAAGAATGCACATAAAGAAACATTGCACGGTGGAATTAATTTGATTCAAAACTATATCCAGCGAAAATTTTGGATATTTGGGCTAAGAAATTGCTTAAAGAAAAAACTTAACGAGTGTGTCACCTGTGCTAGGTATCGACAGAATACTGCAGAACAAATTATGGGAAATCTGCCGAAACACAGAGCTACAATGTCGCACCCGTTTACAAATACAGGTGTAGACTTCGCCGGGCCTTACCATATCCGATGCTGTAAAAACCGGGGGCAGAAATCGTATAAGGGATATATTGCCGTATTCGTATGCATGGCGACAAAAGCTATTCATTTGGAAGTAGTCAGCGATCTTACTTCAGATGCATTTCTAGCTGCACTTAGAAGATTTTTCTCAAGAGCAAAATGTGCACAAATTTTGTCCGATAATGGAACCAACTTTGTAGGAGCTTCGCGCAAATTAGACGAGGAATACCAAAGAGCCCTCAGAGACAACATTAAAGTGGTTCCAATATAAGAAAGAGAACAGATCGAGCGGCATTATATTCCCCCGGCAGGACCTCACTTCGGAGGTATTTGAAAAGCTGGGGTAAAATCAGTGAAATATCACTTAAAAAGGGTAATTGGAAATGGCAACTCTATTATGTCAAATTGAAGCGGTACTAAATTCACGCCCTTTGTATAAAGCTACAAATGATATTGACGATCTGGATGTATTAACACCATGTCATTTTATTATTGGAAGACCAATATTTGGCCCGATTGAGGCAATTTCAGAGGAACAAATCGGCAATCTTAAAAGGTGGAGATTAATTCAGAAAATGAAAAGGGAATTTTGGATTAAATGGAAAGAAGATTATTTGCACACAATACAACAGAGAAATAAATGGAAAATAGGAATGCAGAATATTAAAAAAGGACAGATTGTATTAATAAAAGATGAAACCTGTCACCCAGCTAGATGACCCTTAGGAAAAATAAAAGAAATATATAAAGGTAGGGAGGATACAGTCAGAGTAGTAACTATAAAACATCAAGATAGGTTGATAAAATGACCTATAACTAAAATTTGTCCATTGACTGGAATTGAGTCAGAAGAGCAAGACTCAGGAATGACTCCAAAAGAGACCAGAAGTACTCGTAGTAGACCTCATATATCCAAGCTAGGACTATTGGCAGCAGTGTTAGTGCTTGTGTATTAAATGCAAACATTTCTGCCAGAGGAAAGGCGTAGTGGTCAAGTGAAAAAATGAACAGAACTGTTCACTTCGATATATTTGGACCCGATGGGGTGACGTTGAAATAGTCGTCTCATCCTGGGATTTAATTGTTTATTATAACATGGACCCGTATTTTCAAATTATAAAAAAGGGGAAAGAATTGATTGGGAAAATGAGAGTTGTGTGTGGTAAACTTTATACTTTTGAAGATCAGTGCAATAATGTCTTAGATAATACGGAAAGACAAATTGCAGACCTGGAGGAAAATAATAAACTTTTCATGACTCACGATAACAAAAGAAAGAAGCGAGCACCATTTCTGTTTATCATATATTGTTTGGGTTAATGGACGCCGAAGATAGGGAAACGTTGGAAGGAAATATGACAAATTTATTAGAAAATCAAAATAACCTAACTGATTTAATTAAGAAAAAAAAATCAGCGGTAGAGTTAACGGTAAATATTCTCAAAACAAATTCCGAGCTTTAGAAGTATGAGGGCTAGAGTAGAAAACATAACGGAAGCATTAAAGGAAAGTTTCTATGTGTACAAAGAATTTATAGATTTCTTTATGGTAATAAAGCAACTAAGCTCCTTGATTGAAGAGTTCGAACAAATTCAATCAGCAGTTATTAGTCTACTGATAGATATTAATAATGGTAGACTAAATCCAAATATTTATATAATAGCAAAAATGGTGCTTCCAGGAAAAAGAACAGGAACAGAATTGAAGGAAATTTACAGCATATTAACAGCGAAAGGAACTTTTTTTGATGACAAATTAGATCTGAACGTGATGATTTCCTGTTTGGTAGACACGCATCCCATTTGTTTAGGATAATTCCGTTGCCGGTTGAGCTTGAACAAGAATTAGTCAAGGTAGATTTGAGCTTCAGGTATATAGTATATAACTTATATTTTTGTGTGTGCCACTGTGCCACTCGAGCCCTTCGGGGGTGTATCGGGCAAGACTGGTGCACGTGCTGGCTCCGGCTATATTGTCGGTAGTATGGGGGGGTTTCTATACTGGTCCTTTCCTTTACGTGCTCGCGTCGACGCATTATCTTACTAATTTTTTTTTGTTCGCGTGCAATACCCTGCGAACGACCGTATGATTAGTGTCAGAGGGTTGGGGAAGTAGGATGAGGAGACTGGGGGGAATTAGAAGGGATAACGGAATCAAAGGGAAAGGGAAGTTGGCTTCCGCCATGCATATCCGACCCGACGGGTAGCTGTGCTGGTGTTGGATGCAACAGCCATGGCCCTCCCAACCTTGATCATCCAAATTCCTGAGAAAATATGGCTTACGGATGATCCCTTTTCTCGTCGGGGTTATACCCCATCTCCCACACCAATCCCTGCATGTCTCCTAAACAAAAATTCTCTAGCTCATAGTCATCTTAAAAACGGGGTTTATTATATCCTAAATTCATTTACACTTTTCTCTCCCACACTAACAACAAAGAAAACCTTAGACCAAACTGAAATAAATCGATTATTCTAATGCCATATAAGTGTTCTAAAGATAATCATAGAAATAAATAATATAATTAGGAATAAGTTCACATATAAAAGTAACCAATATAAAGAAAGCACTATATATTAATTATTTTCCTTGCTGAAAATTTATAAATATACCGCAATATTTTTACGGCCAACGGAGTGCTTAGCAGATAGGAACGGCCCTATATAACATACTACTGTTTGTAATCTGGTAGGGTTGCTTTTAGTTTACGTTCTTTTATTTTGTTTTGTTACATTTTCTTTTTTTTTGAAAAAGAACAGCTGGTTTTCAGACAAAAGCTTGAGGTCAGTGACCGACGGACAACGCTGGCAAAAGTGAAGCATTCGCCACAATCGTGGACTAGAGGTGAATGAATATAATATACATAGGTTAAGCTCACTTACAGTTGGTTTCCAGCGGCAAAAGATCTTTCGTAGCTGATGACTCTGTGTGGGAGGGAGAATTCAACCAGAGTTTACCTACAAAGTTACTTCACCCGCTTATGCTGGCTGACATTAGCTCACTGGTCGGACACTTTTGATCTCAAACTTGCTTCTCTTCAGCCCCGAGTCGCTTTATCAATTTTTTTGTTTTTATTTTACATTATTTTCGAGCTTCAAACAAACGGGCTATTTTCTGACTATATGCGGACCTCCTCGCTATCCTACTTAGATTCCGTTGGAATGGACATGGCTCAGATTTTCAGATCGTATTATATTTCGGTGGAGGCTGGCAGCACAGTGACACTTAGACACAAGTCACACCGACGACACATATATCGCACGGCTAGGCGGAGGCCGTTACCAAAACATTTTACAGAGTTATTCCAGAACAGAAGGCTCTAATAGACCAATATCTACGGCAGGGGGGTTAAATGAACTTAAAAGCTCCGGGAGCAGCTTGTTGACTTTGGTACTATTAAGTCGATGTAAAGTGGCTACTATTCTGTGAAATATGCAATTCTAAGTGTGGGAAAAGCAGAAAACGAAAATAGGGATAAGTTACTTTTCATGACTCAGTTAAGTCACACACTAATATTTACCACTTTTTGGAACAGGCACCGCACCGATAGAGGGAGGGGTTGGTTTTAGTTTTTTTTCTTTTTGATAGTTCGTCTCTCTTTCTCCAGGTACATACAGATATATGTATGTAACCGTATGGGACAAAGTGGCTACTAGAGCACCAGAGGGAAAAGGAAAAACCACAAAAGTATACATTACACCGACATTTAGCGGTCGATAGTGCGTACTCACTTTTATAGGTATATTTATTCTTGGTTTGAACGAGACACACTGAAATTTTCCGAAACCACAACTTGCCGCTTCAAAAGCCACGAGGAGAAAGAAAGACTGAGTCTAGGCTATTGACTAAGAAATTTGAACCACACCTGACACGGAAAATCTAACATATAACAAGAAAAACAAATAGTGCCTAAGTTCTGCCTATACCAGCGCCTACTACACATTCGATGACTGAAGCTACCTTGAAAAACTGCCAAAAATGGCAAACGAATAGAAGAGTATGCGAAGGTAATTCTTAGGAGATAGCTCCTTTCAAACCAAAAGGTAATTCAAATTGCGTTTATAGGAAGATAGCAGAGACAAGGACATTTTAAGTCGAATTAGAAAGGCAGGGTAGTTGGCTCTTCAAAGTTCCAGTAATCACTAATGCTAGAATTCAATGTAGTAACTTAAATCAAGGACTAATTGATCTTCCGCAACAAGGAATTTTAACAATAATACATGGTTGAACTGTGCGAACCAATGACAAAATACTAGTACCTCATCACAGTATTCAAACAGAAAACTACTAGCCAATTTCATCCTTCTATATAAGTAATATCAGTAAATACCAAAAATTGTTTGGAATCCATTAACAACCATACAGAAGAAATGAATAAGTTAAGAAACGAATTACAATTTTTAAAAGAAGGTCATCATGATTTAAAAGGACTTCAGTTCCATAACTTTTCTGGACATGCGGCCTTGATTATCGGAATCGTAATAATAATAGTATTAATAATCTATGCCATAAGAATAATTAGGGTAGCACGAAGACTGCAAACGATAGCACTTCCCCACCCACTGTAATTGACTGTAAATGATTATCTGTACTTCTACTTATCAAAAATCAAAGCCATGCCTCTTTCGACCCCTTGCAGAATCTTCAAACATAAACAAATTATTGTACACATTCAGTCATATGTATATACAAAAAACTGATCTCTAAAGAAATCACATAAAGTAGATAAGTAATGACTTTTCGTGTGTAAACAAAGATCTGTAACCCACTAAAGATACTACAACAAAACACAAGTGGAGAACACACTTAACCAAAATGCAGTCCCAAAATAACACTAATGTAAGCAAGCTCTCAAATAGAAACCCACAGTAAAATGTATCCTCTAACGATAATTATAGTATACAAAATGGTACCTCCTACCTCATTGTCATATCACATATAAAGCACACATAACTCAACTCGCAAATGTCTAGACATTTCTTTTAAGGTCTTAACATTACCCGATACTCAAAATCAGTGTAAAACCTTTTTACATTAATGGGGAAAGTGGATGTGCGTAATGAAGCGTTTCCGAGTCGATAGAGCCATGTCTGTCCGTCCGTCCGTCTTGTTTGACGCCTTGTTCTCAAAGACTATAAGAGCTAGAGCAACGAAATTTTGTATCCTGTGATATCAAGATTCTTTCCAAATTTTGCCACGCCCTATTCCGCCCCCACAAACTACGAAAATTTAAGAAAACCACTCTCTACCCAGAATCATAGAGAATGACCATATCTAGCAAACTGGTGAATCTAAATCAAATCGGATCATTATTATAGCTAGAAGGAACTAATCAATTTGCATTGGCCATGTATCGTGGCCTCGCGCTTATTTTCTGTCTCTCTCACACACTCTTCGTCGTGGAATGTGTGCGACCTCTATCGGAGAGGAGCCATACTGCCTGAGTATCGGGTATATTTATAGAGTCACGGCCGTAGCTGCATTTCCACTTTTAACTAACAAGTAATCAAACCTTATTTTAATTTATTTGCACAATATGTGAGTTAATTGTATTAATATTATACGGCCCTATAAGAAATCTGTCACTGTGCTGGCTGATCGTTTTAGTGCAGTCGGCTGTGGCTACAAACTTGGAGTAGTTATTTTGCAAAGATTTATATGGGAGACGAGCTTTGCTTGATGTTTTGCCTTTGTTCATCTTTTAGGAGAGAGCAAGCGTTTATTAGCCAATGGAGGTTATTTGTTTTAATTTTAAGATGAGTATTCTTGACTTCTATGTGCTTGCGTTAGGGGATCCGCATATCTAGTTGGACGCCCAGGTATATTAAATCGTTAGCTTTCGGGACGCATTTATCAGAATCAAAGGAGGTCTTAGCTTGGTGAGAGTGAAAGTAACGTACTAGCATTTTTGTTCGTTTACCTGTATGCGCCTATTTTCAAGTAATCTCTCCACAGTTAATAGATGGTGGGGTAGTAGCCATTACTTAGCATCTGAAGCGACTTAGAATCGCTTTGTGATCATCAAGGTTATTAAATGGTTACTTGTAGGGATATCCGCCATTAAGACGGCATAAAGTCAAAACCAGGTGATTTTCGGGGCTTTAGCTGATCTTCGATGACTTTTTTTAAGATTTCGCTTAGTCAAAATTTGATGGGTTCTGTATGTACTAGTAAAATATCAGGTGATGATGATGGTCGAATGAATTAGTGGCAGGGTTAGGCTGGAACACATTTTGTAACTGGGCTGCCAACGTTCATGCTCTTTTTCCATCACTGCGAAATCAACTGAAATTGGGAATCCGTGACGGTTTAGGTTTCAATGGGCCCTTCACGGTGGATGCTTTGTGCTGGTTAATGATAGTTTCTCTACGTAACAGCATCTTTAAGCCGTTGCATTGAAGATGGCGATCTGTACGGTTGCTATTCTCGTCGTAATCTACAACAAGTCATTTAATTTCCAGATTAGTTCTGCTTTGATTGTTCTCCAGAGCCATCTCTTGTGTTGGTGAGATTTTTGCTGCGGTTACGAGTACAGATGACAGTGCATCAGCAGAGCAGTCGATGTCTTCTTCAATGTTTATCTGCGGGGTTAAATTAATGTGGGAACTCACATATTTCTTTTATTTAAGACAGTTGCTTCTGTGTGTTGTGAACCGTAAGGATGCTCTACGAACTCCGGGCATTAGGGAATATATAAAAGCACTGGCGATTGAGCGGATGATCCGAAAGCGATTCGGCAATTATTAGATCACGTGGGATGTTCTTATTCAATGCGCAGTTATAAAATCTGGTATTTTTCCATGTTCTGTTGGCCAATAAATGGGCATTGTGATGGAGCTATTTCAGGCTGAAGTAAGCTCAGTCACCTCCAGGGATCAATCCACAAGAAATTTGTAGAAATAGATGGAACTTTGAAGGAGACGTCGCGGTTGGCCTATCTTAGAGAAGGCGAATCGGGTCTAGGGCAAGTGTTGCTCGTGGAGTGTATTAAATGGCGTATGTAGACTTGGGGTGGGGTTGTGTCGGTGCCTCGGCTAGTTGGAATGAACTTACGCAATTCGATATTGTTCAGATGATTAGACACTTTATTACGAATATTTAAGCACTTTTTAATTCTTAGATTAGCATGATGGTTTTAGGTACAACGTCTGTACTCGGGGCCGTGTTTCTGCGTAGTATGCTCTTCTGGTTCTGGCTGACACCTATTTATATGCCTGTTGTTGCTGTGTCAGCGGGGGTCACAAAAATGCATTTCCGTGTAGTGATTGCTTTTCGGCGGTTCGGCGGTTCGGCGATCGTGGTTTGACCCGGTTTCGCTTCTTGTGTTGGCGTTCGTCGTGAGCTTCCGCGGTGTCATCTTTTCGTGACCGATGGCACCGGATCGGTCACTTGGTCCGGAGTGGGTAAAGTCTGCGTGACCTGGTGTGTTTGGTCAGCGATCTTGGAGTCGGCGCGTGTCGAGTAGTTATGTGTGGAGGGGGGGTGTTGGTAAATATTATATGCGGGGTGTTGTAACTTAGTAGTAGGTTTATGTTTATCATACGTTGGGGGAAGGATTGTATCGAACCCTTTTAGGTTCGTTAAACCCTCCCTTTTCTTCCCCGGCGAGAGTTACGAAGCCTCGTGGGCTGTTGGTCGGGCTCTGGTGGTTTCTTCTAGTGAGGGCGTACGTAACGTGATCGATGAAATCGCCTTTCGGGGTCTATACTTGCGAAGCAAGCTTTTCTTCCGCGTCGCATCATGGGTGCGTTTTTGGGTCATCCGCGGGCCCTTTTCTTGTTTTGATTTGGGAGACTCCCCTTTGGCGGTGTCGCCGGTTGATATCGGGCTCGCGTTTTGCCGACGCTGTCTCTTTTGACCGTGACGTTTTGGAATCCCCTCAGGTCGTTGATATTCGCGACTTTCTGCTTCCGGCTTTCGCAATGTTGTAATTTGGCGATATTCGGTGTCGGGAAGCTTTTGACTCGGTAGGGGCTATCGAATTTGGGGGCTAGTTTTGCTGCGAAGCCCTCGGCGGCGTTCGAGAGGTGGTGTTGGCGTATCAGTACCAATGACCCGATGGCGTGGCGTCGTGGGTGGGGTGCTCGTGTGTGCCCTGGGGGGTGTTTGTGCAGCGTCGTACTCGGCGTGATGTACGAACGTGCGGGTCTCGATGATGGTCTTGGTGTTGGACCAGCGGCTAGCTTGGGCGATGAAAATTACCGACATGGCTACAGGCGTCGTGGTGGGCCGCATTCCGCTGTGCGTGGGGTTGACTGGGAGGCGTTACATGATGTCGGTGAAAATCGATGGCGTCTTGGCTCCAGGTGCATCGGGGTTCCGATTGGCGCGTCGTGTGGCGGTGGTCGCCTTTCCCGGTTCCTGCCTGAGAGGCCGCTGGAGTAGCTGGTCGGTTTTTGTCGTAGAGGTCTTGCGTCTTGTGTCGATGGCGTTTTCGCTGCTGGTACCTCGAGCGTCTGGCTGCTGCGTGGCGGTTATTGCCGGTGGGGCCATGCTGTCTTCTGGAGGGGCGTCCTGGGTTTCTTTCCCTTCGTTGGTGGAACCGCGTCGGTGCCCTCGGAGGACCGGCTGGCTTTCTTCGTTGCTTTGCTTGGTCTTGGGTTTCTCGGCGTGGGCCTGGGGCTAGTGTGCTCCTTTGCGGCCGCGTGTTTCGTGTTCCTTGTTTCTTGCGTTCGTGTCTTGTGTCGTGTCCGGGGGTTCGTTGGCGACGGGGGTCACGAGTTCGTGGGTCCTGGGGTGTGTACTTGGCTGGCTGTGATCGTCGGCGTAGTATTCGGTAGTACTAAGAGCGGTATCTGCACCTCCCGCTCGTCTAGTCGGACGCGCGTTAGCAAGATCTGAGTTATCTCGCGTGCCGAAACCGTCGGCCAGGCGGATCTGGACGCACGCCTCTCGCAGGTCGTTGTTGTGATCGAGTTGGCGGGCGAGGTCACCGTTGATGAAGCTTCGCGATGCTCCCGTGTCGACCGTGGCTTCCGTGCGCCGTCCTCCGATAGTTACTCTCGCCACTATCCGGCCGTCATGTACTTGTAGCGGTTTTTTTAGTTGCGTGTCTGAAGAAGCGTCGTGCCGGCTGTTCCCGTGTCAGCTAAGGACGCGAGTCGTTTCCCGACGGTTGTTGGCGGCAACAGTACATATTGCGTGTTCCGCTCTTGCTGCATTCCCAACAGAAGAGGATCGATGGGTTGGTGCAATCGCGGGCAGTATGTCCAGATTCTGAGCAACGGCGGCAGGCCGCGTGTGGGTTGGCGATAGGGGTGGTGATCATTCGATGCGTAGCTTCCGGGGCTGGCTCGCCGGCTTGGTGTGGCCTCCTTGCGGGTTCCGGGGTGTTTCCGTGAGGTTTTCGGAATTGGGCCCGATTCGTCTCGCCTTCGTTTTGCGCTAGTTGTGCCGTTGGCCGTGTGTACCTTGGTGGTTGTCGATGGGGGATCAGGGCCGCCAGTATGTTTCGCTCCTGGATACTCTCGAACGCTGTGGAAAACATCGTCAGTTGCGCCAGACTTCTCAGTTCGTGTCGTCGTACGTAGAGTTGGTACGCCGGGAGAGGGTTGTCATAGATCCGGTTGAGCTCGGGCGTGACTGTAGTAATGGCCGTCTGTGGGGCCGTTTCCTTCTGCAGTCGGCAAGATCCTTCTCATGGGCGAAGGCCTTGGCTTCGGGGGCGGGGGCTTTAGTAGATCGCAGCGGGACGCTGCCTTTGCCTGTCTGTCTTCCGCTTCTCCGTTTGCGCCGAGGTGCCGGGCTGTGGGGATCTGGCTCGTCCTAGTGATTTGGCGTACTGCCTCTCGAGCTCCGCCAGTCTGACCCAGGCGTCGTGTTCAAGGGGCCCGGCGACTAGTTCGGCGAAATTTCTCCGCAAATCTTCCACGTTACCCACGCCGCTGAATCCGAATTCCTCCGCGAAGGATTCCAGCTCCTCTCGGCGGCTTCTATGTATCCAGCCGGTACTCACCCTTGGGTTCTTCTCGGGGTGATGGCACCGTTCGCGTTTCTCTGTCGCTGTGCCGTGCTTTCGTCCGCTCGTTGCGCAACCTGCACCGCTGGAAGTTGTGCGAGGTCGGGGTTTTCTTCGCGTTGTTTTTTTCCTGGTTCTCTAGCGGCCGTGGGGTTTTCTTCCACAAACCCTCGGCGACGTTCCTTCAAGTCCCCACTCGGGCGCCACTTGTGATGGACCTATTTCAGGCTGATGTCGAAATTGTAGAAATTTGTAGAAATAGATGGAACTTAGAGAAGGCGAATCGGGTCTAGGGCAAGTGTTGCTCGTGGAGTGTATTAAATGGCGTATGTAGACTTGGGGTGGGGTTGTGTCGGTGCCTCGGCTAGTTGGAATGAGCTTACGCAATTCGATATTGTTCAGATGATTAGACACTTTATTACGAATATTTAAGCACTTTTTAATTCTTAGATTAGCATGATGGTTTTAGGTACAACGTCTGTACTCGGGGCCGTGTTTCGGCGTAGTATGCTCTTCTGGTTCTGGCTGACACCTATTTATATGCCTGTTGTTGCTGTGTCAGCGGGGGTCACAAAAATGCATTTCCGTGTAGTGATTGCTTTTCGGCGGTTCGGCGGTTCGGCGATCGTGGTTTGACCCGGTTTCGCTTCTTGTGTTGGCGTTCGTCGCGAGCTTCCGCGGTGTCATCTTTTCGTGACCGATGGCACCGGATCGGTCACTTGGTCCGGAGTGGGTAAAGTCTGCGTGACCTGGTGTGTTTGGTCAGCGATCTTGGAGTCGGTGCGTGTCGAGTAGTTATGTGTGGAGGTGGGAGGTGGTGTTGTAACTTAGTAGTAGGTTTATGTTTATCATACGTTGGGGGAAGGATTGTATCGAACCCTTTTAGGTTCGTTACAGCATATAGTCTGGTGCAACATAGTTCAGTTTGTTATTTACTTTGATAATTGCGTTGTATAACTGATTTCCTTGGAAGTCACATGGCGAGATTGTAGAAAGATTTTTGTAGAAAGTTCTTTACTTAAATATACTAAATATCATTCAACATGTTATTTAACAACTTATTTTCTGTTTTATATCCTTTTTAAAATTTTATTTGTTTGTTTATTTATTTATTATATTTATTTTTATTTATTTTATTTTTCTTGAGTAAATATATATAATATAATTTCATTTATTTCCTAAGTGTTATTTAACTTTAAAGTAATATTGTGTTGCGCTCCTAATGGTTTTGAAGTTAATGAAAAACTGCCTCTTCAAGCAAAGCGTTTAAAATCGAGGGCATTTGTAATTGTTTGTTCTTTGTGATGTAGCGGCGTTAAGTTTGCGGTAAAGGTAAATCGGTTCTTGGGTGGTCACAATTTTATGAAAGTATACTAAGGTTTTAAAATCCATCCATGAAGACAAGTTGAGGTGAAGTATTTTACGGGACAGGTGTGAAAATGGTTAATACGACTTAAAAAGCATAATGGACAATTGAATTAAAGCCTGCTACTACCACTACTTATCCAATAATAATTTTACGAATGTGGCTTGCAGATAATTTATTTGTAAACCTTTTATGAATGTGGTACTTAATGCGGTTTCTAATTAAGAAGATCCACCGTGTGCTTTTTCATCCGGATCTGATAGATGATCTGATGAGTAAATATCATCGTTTTAATAGGGCTTTGTGGATGCTCCTTGGGCTGCTGAGAATTTATCGTGTTAGGTTGGGTGTGTTTTTCTAGTCCTGTTTTTGGAGCATTAGGAAAACAAACTCCTTGCAAGGATCTGATCGTGGCAGTGGCTCCACAGGCTTCGCAGACTGATCGTAGCGATTCTTCGGTGCAACAAGAGCTTCAGATTGTAGATTCAGTGGACTTCGCTTTTCTTCAAAGATCGGATGTCTGTCTCGAGCTCGACCTAAAAGATTGATTGCGGCTTCTTGCTTCTACTAATAATATTTGTTACTGTCTTGACTAGAAAGCCTTTTTCCTTTAGCGCATCTGTGATATCGAGAGGCGTGATATCTGGTTCTATGAATTTTAGTACAACTTGCAGCCCTTGCTGCTTTTGCTTTGGTACTTATAGTAATTTTTCTTGCTGTCATTTAGATATTTGGACAGAATTGCTAGTCAGTATTTATTTCAATTTTGGTTTCATGTATATTTTCAATAAGTTTTTAAGAGGTGGTGGTTGAGGCCGGTGGCGCTTCGGTAAGCTGGTCGTTTGCATTGTCAGCCAGCAACGCAAACATGTTGGTGTTTTTTGTGGTCACGGTCACACTTGCTATGTGATTTGAGCTTCCACAGTTTTTTGATTTATTTCCCTGTAAGTTTTGAGGGCTGGGTTTTAACTAATTTGAATATAGCAATGCAACCCAGTCTACCCAGATGCACCAGCTTTTTGAATTTGTTTTTGTTATGTTATTGTTATCGCCGGAATTGTCTTTCGATGTTGGAATACTCCGTTTGCGTTGCAGAAGTTGAGAACGCATTCGAATGTCGCTGTTGGCGACAAACACAGTTGCGGCTGATGTGGGTGTTGCTGCGAATGATTTTGCTGGAGAGCCTCACTGCGAGATCAAGGCAAAAGAAAGAAAAGCTCTTAAAATTCCAAGCCACCAACAAAGCACCACATTGGGAGACGGCTTCTGTGGTATACGATAAAATAGATCGCAGGACTTGGCAACAAGACTAAAAAGAAACAAAAAAAAAAAACAACTTCACCCCCCCTCACTCAAGTACCACAATAAAAAATATTTGTAAAAATACTAAAACTTGGTCTTAACAAAACTTAAACTTAAAAGGAAGATACGCGGACAATTGCCAAGGCCCACTGTACAACATCGGCTTTCCAAAGCCGGCATAGTGTCATATCTCCGACCACATATCTCCACCCAGTGCACATTGCTGGCGGAATTATGTCGCTTTTTTGCTGGAGGACTTATGTCGCTTGAAAGCGTCATATCTTCGCTCGGAGATATATCGCTTTAAAACGAAACATCTCCGCCGTTTAACAAATGACATATCTCCGCGCGGAGCTATGACGTTTTGCGACGACATATCTCCGCCGTTCCACAAACGACATATCTCCGCGCAGTATTTTTGAGCAAATTATGCCGATACACCAACGAAAAATACAAAAAACAAAAAAAAAGAAACAAATAAATTTGATTTTCTGTCCCTCTCGCACATACTGCACCGTAAACACATATTTTCTTAAGTGCAGCCAAGTGTGCTGCTCGATATTGTTGCTTTCATTATGCAAGCAACCAATTTATGTAAAAAACAAACAATTGAAACTAGGCGAGGCGAACCCGCATATGTGTGTAGACAAATCTAATTATTGCCGCGCCGGGCAACGTATCCAAATCTGGGGCCGTACGTTTGATAAGCCTCCCGCGTTCAATAGGCCTCCCGTGGTTTGTTCTTCAAGTTGGTTTTGCTCAGGTGTTTCATTTACAATATCGGGCGGGGTATTAGACTATGGGAGCTAGACCTAAAAAATTTGTACCGCTTCAGTAAACTTTTTCCGCTGCCTTTCTTTTCGTTCCTAAAAAACTTAAAAACAAGACTTTATAAAACATTTCAAGAAGTTAGTTATTTTACTTCTCACTCTCGCTATGTAATAGCTCGGTCAAACTTGCCAGTTCTTAATGCACAATGCTATAAGAAATAACTATCTCGATGCAGGATTCGTTTTTCTCAAGACCCTTAACAGTTTTACTGCATCGTAAACAGTAAGCGTAAAACGTCCGCACACCCATCCTCGCTAACATTTTGTAATACGTCGGCAAATAATGATCAGGCAATTACCCTTCTCTTTGCCCAATTTTTTCAAACCACCTATTCTGACGAAAAAACTACTCAGGTCATCCTTACCCATACGGTTTACCGAGGTCGAACGGCATTTTCAGTCCCTTGTTAAATTAATTTTCCTTACTTCATGATTTTCGACTAGTTAAGCTGGTGTTTTACCGGCTCCAGACGGGATTCCAGGTTGTGCACTCAGGTGCTGCGCCGAGGCACGGTGTGGACCCTTGCTTAAACTATTCAACCTGTCCATTGATTCTTCTTGCTTCCCTCCGATCTGGAAGGAATCGTTCGTAATTCCTCTCCATAAAAAAGGTAGCAAGTCTGACGCAAAAAATTATAAAGGTATATTGAGAAGGTATTAACTCCGAACTTGCAACATCTTTGCAAGTCACTTATATTTCCCACTCAGCATGGATTTATAAGGCGGCGATCAACCACCACGAACTTGTTAGAGTTTACCTCTTTCATTATTAAAGGCTTTCAAGGTAACTTACAGACGGATGTTATTTACACCGACTTTAGTAAAGCATTCGGCTCTGTAAACCATTCCCTTTGTATCTTTGTTCATGGTTTCAAAGAGTCCTCTCCAAAAACTCCCTCTCTACACCAGTAAAGGTTTCTTCGGGAGTACCACAGGGCAGCCATCTATGCCCCTTAGTCTTCACACTCTTAATTAATGACCTGCCTTCAGTATTAACATACTCTCGAGTACTTATGTATGCGGATGATGTTAAACTCTGTGTCCATTATAAGGACATTTAATTTCATTCTCGCTTGCAATCTGATCTCAATAACTTTCAGTCATGGTGTTGTGCAAACTTGTTACACCTTAATGCCTCGAAAAGCAAAGTTATGACATTTCATCGTTCTAGCCCCTTGTTGGCTCCCTATACCCTATTTGGTGGTTCTCTTGAGAGAATTACCCTGGTGGATGATCTGGGTGTTATGTTAGACCCCAAGTTAAAGTTTTCCGAACACATTTCTACCATGGTAAATAAGGCCATGGGCGTGCTTGGGTTTATAAAGAGTTGGTCAAAGGAATTTGACGACCCCTATATAACAAAGACTCTCTATACCTCGCTTGTTCGTCCGATCTTAGAATACGGCTCCTGTGTATGGTGCGCTTAGTACAAAGTACACAAGGACCGTATAGAATCAGTACAGAAAAACTTTTTACTCCTTGCTCTGCGGGGCCTTAGCTGGGATGCGGGTATAAGACTCTTACTCTAGTAGACAACTATTAGTAAACCTCCTATCCTTAGTTAACCGTAGAAAAATGCTTGGTCTGATTTTTATGCACAACTTGATCAGGGGTGACATAGACAGCCCTCATCTGTTGAGCCGCATAAACTTCACAACATAAACTATTAGACTGAGTAGAAATTTTATACCGTTGTTCCTTCCACTTTGTAGATCGAATTATTCCTTGCATGAACCGTTTAGGGTCTTATGCTCGGATTACAATTCTCTCTACCATGTTATATCCACCACTAATTCTCTTCCTCTTATTAAATTACTAATCCTTACACACCTTTCTAGTAATTAGTAATTGTAGTGGTATTTGTATTTTGATTGCATGTTTAGTTACTTAGTAAGTTTTGTGCTAATTTTCCTCGAATGTTAGTCTAACAGCTATCTTTCTTGCATGTTCGCGTTTGGTTCGGCTACGCAATGCGCGTTATGCGGCAGCGCCCCTCGGTCGGTTGGGCGGGAGGAGAGCTGCGTTTTGCCTGTAATCCGCGCGTAACAGCAGTAACTGACGGTGCAGTAACTGCATCGCCTCTTGAAAGATGCAGTCATTGCATGTCAACGTCCAAAGATATTCCCAGTCATGATGCAAATGACCAAAGAGGTTATCACCCCATGGCTCTCAGCAATATACTCAGCATGTCTAAGTACGGGCTATATGCCTTACCAACAACCTCGAGAGTTGTCTTCCTCCCAAAGGCAGGAAAGTGCAGCCTCGTGAGTCCCAAGGATTACAGACCGAAAAGCCTTACCTCCTTTCTACTAAAAACACTGGAAAAGCTGTTGGATTCACACATCAGGAATGAGGTAGGGGCACTGATATCGACGAACCAGCATGCCTACACCAAAGGCAAATCAGTGGAGACGGCACTACACTCCCTAGTAGCCACCATCGAGAGCGCCCTTTACAATAAAAAGTATGTACTGGGAGTATTTGTTGACATCTCCGGAGCATTCAATAACGTGGCCACAACCGCAAGAACAAGTCACCAAGAAGCGAATAACATATACCCAGCAATCAACCTTTGGATCAAAAACCTCCTAAGTTGTAGACGGGTGCAATTGGAGTGGGGTACCGCTTCCATGGTAAAAGGGCTCACAGAGGCATACCTCAGGGTGGAGTCGTGCCACTACTGTGGAATCTGGTGGTTGACGACCTCATTAAGAGATTTGAAAGGAAAGCTCCAAAACAGCTTATGCTGATGAATTATTACGGGTGTTTGTCCATCGACGCTCAGCTCCTTAATGTAACGTACACTCAGGGAGATACGTGAGGCACTAGACACCCTAAGCACGACAAAGTCAGTGCGGATCTATTGGGTTCCCAGCCACTAGGGCATCGAAGGAAACGAGGCGGCGGACGAACTAGCTAACGAAGGCGTCGGGCCGGCGAATAGGAGAACCGAGAACGTGCCTGTCTCCCTTAAAACGCTGCAAACCGATCTAGAGAATCAGGCTAGATCACAAACCGAAAGCAGATGGAGGAGTACCACTACCTGCAGAACCTCGAAAATCATGTGCAAGGAACGCAATGAGAAACTCAGCCAATACCTCACATGAAAGGACTGCAGACTGTTAGTGAGAATACTAACAGGTCACTGCATGGCTGCGACGCACTCAACAAAACTAGGCATTACCAACAGAGACAATTGCAGGAAATGTGATGAACCTGGGGCAATTGAAACCCTGGAAGATCTCATTTGCAACTGTCCGGCCTAGGACAGTCATCCGGCTAGGATGAAATACCTGGGCGCCCCGGTGCTGGCATCGCTGGAAGATGCCTCCAAGAGGACGCCACAGGAGCTGCTGGCCTATGCTAAAGACAGCTCGATTCTCGAGAACTTTAACACCACATAAACACTCCCGGTTTATACCAATATATTGAGAATACGCTGAAATACAATAAGAAAGCTTACATGCCAGAAAGCCAAATTGTCAAAGGATTTAACCTTCTAAAATGCGAAGCAATGAACTTAAACAAGAAGCTGTTTTCTCCATTTTTTAAATATTTTAATAGGCAGGGGCTTAAAAAGGTATATTTTATTTTTTGTTTTATAATTGAGTTTTATTTTACTTATTAATGTGTAAGCCTAATTTTATAGGAGGGACCAAAAAGCATATACGTGTTAAAGCGGTCAACTGGAACCACGAGCTCAGTAGAAGCTTATAATTTAAATTTAGGAAATAAAATTCGAGCAAATGGGCTCTTTTTTAAATTATTTCAGTGTCTTATAAATGCAGAATATGAAAAAAGTCAGGATCGCTAAAAAAAAAAAATTAACGCAATGGATCTTTTTGACAGAGGTGATATAGATATACAGGGTTTCTTTTCTGGACGTTGACATGCAATGACTGCATCTTGCAAGAGGCGATGCAATTACTGCACTGTCAAGTGGCCCGTGTGAAACCAGCAGAAGGCTGTTACGCATACGGATCCGATACAAAGCACAGATCAAGCAATCGACCCAAGGAATTTTTCGCATGGTTGACTTGAGACAGGGACAGGTCAACAAAGTCATGTCGTGACATGGGCACTAGGTTACTAGGCTCGTTTACCGAAGACCAAACAGTTCCTGGCAAGTTTAAGTCACCAAGAACTATCATATGATCGTTATCTGATAGCGAGGAAGAAACAGCGGTTAAAGTAGACAAGTGCTGCTCATATATAGAGATATCCAAAGAAAGTAGAATATACGAGCAAGTATTGAATATAGCTAAAGCGGGAAAAATCAGTTTTACACACAGGAATTCCAGTTCCAGCAAATGCAACACTATCCCGGAAAAGAATGCTGAGCTTACTACGCAGCCTCTAACACTCTGATAAGTTACTAAAAGAGAAGTTGGGTTTTTTTTTTAAGGGTGGAAGCAGGACGGGAAGGGAGCAAGATGAGGTTGAGGATGGCACACTGGAATGATTTGTAAGAGTTATGGGGGGCCTATTCTTTTTCTTAGCCTCAAACTCTTTCACCACCAAATGCTCCGGCCAAAATTTGGTGTCAAATTGAGTTGGGGAGGCATCTCCCTGGCATAAGAAAAGTTAAACTTCTCCACCTTTAAACCCACCGCTTTTATTTTGCTTTGAATAAAAGCAATTACATCATTAGATGTGAGGTCAGGGGCCAGCCGTGAAACAAAAACTTGTCCTTTTGGTGGGACTCCCACCAGTTTAGGCACCACAGGCTTAGTACCTGTGGTGGCAATATTAGGAGGTCCGGAACTTCTGATCACTGGTGGGGTCGCAATAGACGGGACACGTACGCTGCAGACGTACTTGGCTGCACGATCTCCGAAGCGATGAATTCGGCTACCGAATCTACATTGCCAGCAGCTGTCGTTGCCCTTTGAGTGGCAAACGAAATCAACTGCTGCACACCGGGAGTGGTCGGAGTCAGTTTTTCGGCGGCGAAGGGCTGAGTGACGATTGGCACTTGCAGATACCGCGGAGTGACCCTTTTACGCCTCGGAGACTCATTCAGCAGTAGCAGACTGCCAAATTGAGACTCCATGGCTAGAAGCCAATCGTACTGCTTTTTAAATCCAACGTTCAGCTTCTTAAAGCACAGTGGAAGGTTGTGAACGCGCGTCTCGTCGACGCACTGTTTGCACACATGAAAGAAGACCCCGCGGCCCCTATGCCCACGTTCGATGGTGCTGGGTGGCTAAATGGGGTTAAGATCCTAAAGTGCAACGACGATCCAACCCTAAGGTGGCTGACGCGTACGGTCTGCCAACTGGAGGCGATGTGGGAGGGGGCCAAGCTGGAGGTTGTGGACCGGGAGCTTATCCCGTTCAAGCCTAAGGCGAAGGTAGTCTTCCGCATCAAAATCCAGGGAGACCGAGCGCTGAAGCTCCTTCAGCGGCAAAACGCGGACGTGCCAACGACCGATTGGAGGATCCTACACATTGTGCTTGAGGACGAAGACGAGGAAGACGGTGACCTGACTTTAGTAGTCAACCCGTCGGATGCAAGTGAGCCAGCCACCCATGCTTAGTGTGCTGCAGCTCAACTTGCGTAAAAGCAAGGTAGCGTCGGCGGAGCTCCTCATCGCCATGGAGCAAGGGCTCGCCGACATAGCTCTAGTCCAGGAGCCCTGGATTGCGACAGGCAATTCAGTGGCCGGACTAAAGTCCTCAAATCACAACCTGTTCTAGATGTGAGGTCAGGGGCCAGCCGTGAAACAAAAGCTTGTCCTTTTGGTGGGACTCCCACCAGTTTAGGCACCACAGGCTTAGTACCTGTGGTGGCAATATTAGGAGGTCCGGAACTTCTGATCACTGGTGGGGTCGCAATAGACGGGACAGCTAGCGAACTTCCGGTCACCACGGACACGGACGCTGCAGACGTACTTGGCTGCACGTTCTCCGAAGCGATGAATTCGGCTACCGAATCTACATTGCCAGCAGCTGTCGTTGCTGAGTGGCAAACGAAATCAACTGCTGCACACCGGGAGTGGTCGGAGTCAGTTTTTCGGCGGCGAAGGGCTGAGTGACGATTGGCACTTACAGATACCGCGGAGTGACCCTTTTACGCCTCGGAGACTCATTCAGCAGTAGCAGACTGCCAAATTGAGACTCCATGGCTAGAAGCCAATCGTACTGCTTTTTAAATCCAACGTTCAGCTCCTTAAAGCCCTTCCGCGTCTGCCTTTTTTTTGGGGCAGACCACAGCATATTCCATTTTTATTATTTGCAACAACAAATTTCAAACAAAATGGTATCAGACCAATGTGCTAGACAACGCTCAAAGCGGAATTAGTAAAAAAGAGAGCAGGTTGGAGAGCGGTTATAGCGAAAGCTCCTAAACAGAGAGCGCTATTGCTCAGAAAGTTTAAAGAGCGATAGAGAGAGAACAGTTGTTTGAGTTAGGCAGAGATAATAGGGAGAGAGTGATAGCTACAGCAAAGGGATAAGAGCGGGCTTAACTCAGCGTGAGCGTACTTACAGAAAGCAACACACAAACAAACGATTCACAAACGCACAGAATTTACATAAAATATTAAGTTTTTATGAAAACAATAGGCATGCACTCGCGTTAAAGAACCGATTTTTTACTGTAGGTTAAGTGGGGATTGGCTGGCGAAAATCCTCTAGCTGAACCCTCCACGAGGGCGCCGGCTGGGCAATGGACACTGCATTACCCCGGACAAGGGTAATGCACTGTCGCTTGCTCTGTCCGGGGTAATGCAGTGTCTGCTATGGTCCTGCTATGGAGGCGAAGAAGGGATGGGATGTCAACTCAAACGTCGCTGGGAAGCGTGACTGCTACCACCGGCGGGCACGAGGAGGAGCAATCCTCTCTGCGTGTCGCCAGCGGTCACACCTCAGACTTGGCGGGAGCAGGCCAAGTCAGTTGTAAAGCTACTGCCACAAAAACAACAACAAAAAAAACTCACTCCGCAGCCTGCAAGTTGAGCCGCACAGATGCCGTAGTCGACTCAGACACGGATCTGGAGAGCATGCTCTCTCTGAGCAGGACGGAGGAAGAGAGCCTTCTCCGCTCGCCGGAACCAGGCACCAGCTCCCTACGTAGGGAAGGGCCGAAGCGTTCCAAAGAGGGGATGAAGGCCAAAGCACAATACAAAGCTGCCCTCAATATCAAAAGCCGGCTGCAAGGTAAAGTAGACATCTCCCAGGAGGAGAAGGTCAAGCTAGCCTGGGCCGAGCATCGAGTAGAGGAGGGCCGACTACATTTCGCCCAGATGCCATAGATGAGGGCGTCGAATGGCGAATATGCCAATAGGGTGGAGGAGATGATGGCCACCAAGAGGCAACGCTCGACTGAGAGTGCCATTAAAGACACTCCGGCGAGCAAGCGGCAACGCGGGCCCAAGAGTGCAGCCCCTCCACCGAAAGTGGCCAAGAAGCGATCGAAATCAAAAGCGAAAGTCAGCGATGTGACCAAACGACATTTGATCGTGGCACTCATCGACCGGAGCGAGGAAAACGACAAGATGTCAGCGGCACAGTGGAAGGTTGTGCACGCGCGTCTCGTCGACGCACTGTTTGCACACATGAAAGAAGACCCCGCGGCCCCTATGCCCACGTTCGATGGTGCTGGGTGGCTAAATGGGGTTAAGATCCTAAAGTGCAACGACGATCCAACCCTAAGGTGGCTGACGCGTACGGTCTGCCAACTGGAGGCGATGTGGGAGGGGGCCAAGCTGGAGGTTGTGGACCGGGAGCTTATCCCGTTCAAGCCTAAGGCGAAGGTAGTCTTCCGCATCAAAATCCAGGGAGACCGAGCGCTGAAGCTCCTTCAGCGGCAAAACGCGGACGTGCCAACGACCGATTGGAGGATCCTACACATTGTGCTTGAGGACGAAGACGAGGAAGACGGTGACCTGACTTTAGTAGTCAACCCGTCGGATGCAAGTGAGCCAGCCACCCATGCTTAGTGTGCTGCAGCTCAACTTGCGTAAAAGCAAGGTAGCGTCGGCGGAGCTCCTCATCGCCATGGAGCAAGGGCTCGCCGACATAGCTCTAGTCCAGGAGCCCTGGATTGCGACAGGCAATTCAGTGGCCGGACTAAAGTCCTCAAATCACAACTTGTTCTACACAACATCGGTAAGCAGGAACAGAACCGTCGTACTCGTACGAATGGGAATCCACGCGACGAACTCAGGAGCCTGGTGACAGAAGCCGGCACCAAAAACTATCAACTCGTCATCGGGACGGATGCCAATGCCCACCACAATGTGTGGGGAAGCACCGACATCAATGATAGAGGTGAGTCACTATTAGATTTTATACAAGCAACTAATCTATATATAGCAAACGTCGGGGAGGAGCACACCTTCGTAGGTCCGACCTCATCCAACGTGCTAAACCTAACACTTGCAACGGGAAACAGTACTACGGTATCTAGCTGGAGGGTCCTTGAAAGACCCTCCTTCTCAGATCACAAGTATATTCAATTTAAGTGCGACTTCAAACATTCTTCGAAGGTAATAGTCTATAGAAACCCACGGAATACAAACTGGGAAAAGTTTAAAAAGACAGTTACTTCGAAGCTCACGAGTCCGGGCATAGTGAAATCCGCGGAGGATATAGAGAAGTCCCTAAAGACCCTATCCAACGAGCTACTGAACGCCTACCATGCATCGTGCAAACCCTCGAGAACGAAGAGGAGGTCCAAGCCACTCTGGTGGAACCGAGATCTCTCTCTCCAAAGGAACAACCTCAAGGAATTCTTCAAGATCGCCAAACTAGCGAACGAGGAGATTGTCAATGAGGAATATAAAATCCTACTTAGGAGCTACAAGAAGGAAATACGTAAGGCACAAAGGAACTCGTGAAGAAACTTCTGCTCCAACATCGAGAAAGTGCCCGAAACCGCCAGGCTTCGGAAGCTGCTTTCAAAGCAGCCCACAGTACAGAGCCAACTAAAACTAGACAACGGACAGTGGACAGAGGGCAGCAAAGAAGCCCTAACAGCACTAATGGAGGCGCACTTCCCTGGATGCACCGACGTCACTGACGCCAAGGAGCATCAGGACCTAGCAACCGAGGAACAGCACCCTCCAATAGGTCTGTTAACCACTAAGAGAATCCACTGGGCCATAGACTCCTTCGCGGGCATAAAAGCACCAGGACTGAACGGGATATTCCCAGCCATGATGCAGTTGACCAAAGAGGTTATCACCCCATGGCTCTCCGCAATATTCACAGCTTGTATAAGTACTGGCTATATCCCTATCCAATGGAGAACCTCGAGAGTTGTCTTCCTCCCAAAGGCAGGAAAGTGCAGCCATGCGAGTCCCAAGGACTATAAACCGATAAGCCTTACCTCCTTTATATTAAAAACACTAGAAAAGCTGCTGGACTTACACATCAGGAATGAGGTAGGGGGACTGATGTCAACCAACCAGCATGCCTATACTAAAGGGAAATCGGTGGAGACCGCACTATATTCGGTAGTAGCTACCATTGGGAAAGCCCTTCACAATAAAAAGTATGCACTGGGAGTATTCGTGGACATCTCCGGAGCATTCAACAACGTGGCTACGGAAGCAATAACAAATTGCCTGGTAGCAACTAATACACACCCAGCAATCAACATGTGGATAAGGAACCTCCTAGGTTGCAGACGGGTGCAATCAGAGTGGGGCACCGCTTCCATGGTGAAAGAGGCACACAGAGGCACACCCCAGGGTGGAGTCCTGTCGCCCCTCCTGTGGAATTTGGTGGTCGACGACCTCATCAAGAGATACGACAGGAAGGCCCCAATAATAACAGCTTATGCGGACGACATAAGCATACTTATTACGGGTGTTTGCCCACCGACCCTCAGCTCACTAATGGAACGAACACTCAGGGAGATACGCGAGTGGGCGGAAGAAGTAGGACTCAGTATCAACGCGGACAAGACGGACCTCATCCTCTTTACCAAGAGGTACAAGGTACCAATATGGACCCCCCCGAAGATCAATCAAACTAGGCTAACCCCAAAAACACAAGTCAAATACCTGGGCACAGTACTGGATAGTAAACTGGCATGGAAACCCAATGTATTGGAAAGGGTGAAGAAGGCCACCATTATGCATCCAAGAAGATGCTCAGCAGCACATGGGGCCTATCTCCGGCTCTGATGCATTGGATTTACATCTCGGTGGTGCGACCAACTCTGCTGTATGGAGTCTTAGTGTGGTGGCAAGCTACTGGAAAGAAAACGTATCATAAGCTTATGGAAAGCGACAGGCTTTGCTCTGTATTACAGGGGCGCTGAGGTCAACCCCAACAAAAGCACTCGAAACCCTACTTGGAATCGAACCCCTAGACATCCACGCCCATCTGACTGCAGGAAAGGCAGCACAACGCCTCATCGCTTCAGGAAATATGTCGCCACAAGAATACAGGGCATAGTTCAATTGGAAGGGAAATGAACAGATCAACTGATTACATGACCCCCCCAAACATGCCTTGACGTAAAAACAACTGCATCTTTGGGACCTGAAGACTGGAAAATCGGAGGAGACCAAACGGAGCACCTCAATATATATACGGACGGCTCCAAGATGGACGGAGGAGTAGGTGCGGGCCTATACTGTACAGACCTTGAGATAAGGCTGTCCTATAAGCTACCGGACCAATGCAGCATATTCCAGGCAGAAGTTTTTGCCCTCGGGAAGGCAGCGGAGGTCGCTCTCCTAACAGAACGAACACACGATGCCAACCTATTCGTCGACAGCCAAGCGGCGATAAGATCCATGCAGTCGTCCGCGGTCAGTTCCAGAAGTGTCTTGGTGAGCAGGGAGGCATTAGACATCCTAAGCACGACAAAGACAGTGCGGATCTATTGGGTTCCCAGCCACCAGGGCATCGAAGAAAACGAAGCGGCGGACGTACTAGCTAAGGAAGGCGTCGGGCTGGAGAATAGGAGAACCGAAAATGTGCCTGTCTCCCTTAGAACGCTGCACGGCGATCTAGAGAAGCAGGCTAGAACACAGACTGATAGCAGGTGGAACAGTACCACCACCTGCAGATACCTCGAAGATAATGTGCAAGGAACGCAACGAGAAACTTAGCCACTACCTACTGCACCTACCGCGAAAGGACTGTAGATTGCTAGTGGGAATACTTACAGGTCACTGTCTGGCTGCTGCACATGCAGCAAAGCTAGGCATCACCAACAGAGACAGTTGTAGGAAATGTGAGGAACCTGGGGCTATCGAAACCCTGGAACATCTCATCTGCAACTGTCCGGCTCTCTCAAGGGCAAGGAGGAGATACCTGGGCGCCCCAGTGTTGGCATCACTAGAAGATGCCTCCAAAAGGACGCCACAGGAACTGCTGGCCTATGCTAAAAACACCTCGATTCTCGGGGACTTTTAAAACCACATTAACACTCCCGCGACGGTTCATACACCCCCCCATCCGGATAACTAAGGGCCATATTGGCCTATGCGTGGCCCCGCTGAGGGCCGTCCGGGTTAACTTAACCTAACCTAAATGATCCCGTATCTGGTCTAGTTGGTCTATTAGTTGCTCGGGAGACACCAGCGTGGGGCTTATTCTCCGATGATGAATACCGATTAGGACATCAGATATGTCGGACTGCATTCGTTGGAGAGTTGTTGTGAGCAGGGTTAATTGTGCTATTAGTCCTAAGTACGCTTGAGTCAGATGATCGCTGTGATATGACCCTCTTTCTCGGTTGATAGTAGCCATATGCTGTTCCAAAATTTGTAGGCAATTATCAGTTGTTGGCTTTTCTGACTTCGTTTATTGTAGCGTCGACAATTGATGTTTGGTTTTGGAGCAGATGTAGTAAAAAGTCTTCATTCGTTTTCACTTTCTCAATTACTTGAGTCATCTCTTCTGCGTATTTTGCATCGAGAACACCGAAAAGACTGCTTGCTACATTTCCTATGATATCCAGCGGCGATCTGCGTTTTCGAGAGTTTTTCATTAAAACGGTTCCTGCTTGTAGCTCGTTATGGACATGTTGAAAGTGTTGAACTATGGAGTTACATGCCGGAACATTTTTTAGTTCAGGGCACATGTATCGTAACTCTGAAATTCCAGCAGACATTAGTTGCATATCCTTCCAATATGGGTCCAAGTCATAGTATACGATCATGGTCCACTTAGACGTTGCTATTCTTGATGTTCCAAGTTTCTCATAGTATATTCCAGGCTTGTTTGCGAATTGTGTCACATTTATTGACTGTGACAATGCTAATGGAAGCATGAGCAACAGCACCACTAATGTTGATGTTAATGTAGGTGACAATTTTGTTGTTCGCTGTGTGGGTGGCTCATCAATCTCCGTGGTGTCACTTATCACGTTGTGGGAACGTTTGATTGCCACATCTTCTGGAAAGAGCGGCGCTAGACGAGTGATCGGGCGTTTGTATACGCCAGATGCTGTCTTAACGTCAACCACTCGTACGTGGTTGTCCTGTCCAGGATATGTCTTAATGATGCGACCCATTGGCCACTTCATTACAGGAAGGTTGTCGTCAGGAGGCGTTGTCAATGGTTCACCAATCAAGAAGTGTCCTGGGGTGAGCACTTTTGTATCAGTGGGATCATTTGACATTGGAGTGATGGGTCGAGAATTGAGAATTGCTTTAATTTCGATTATCACTGTGTTTAGTTCTTCAAATGTCAATGAAGCTGTGTTGGTGCTTGTTATCAACAGCTTTTTTGCTGATTTTACCGCCGCTTCCCAGAGGCCGCCAAACGATGAGAGGAATGAATTTAAAATCCACTTGCTTTTTGTTGCAATCATTCGTGATCAGAGCACTTGCCTTTCAGCTGAATATAGAGTCTTCTAATTCTTTAAGCTGGTTGTTTGCACCCACAAAGTTCGTTGCATTGTCGCAATGAGTAGTTTGGCACTTCACACGTCTGCTTAAGAATCGACGCAGGGCGGCCAAGAATGCATCTGTGGTTAGGTCGCTTAACAGCTCCAGGTGTACTGCCTTTGTGGAAAAGCAGCAGAACACGGCGATGTACGCCTTATCTGGTCTTTTGCCTCGGATCTTATGGTGGATCGAGATTGGTCCACAGTAGTCGACGCCTGCATTAAGAAACGGGCGTGCTTGTGTGACTCGTTGTGCTGGGAGATTGCCCATGATCTGGTGCATCAGCTTGGGTCTAGCCTTGGTGCATCTAACACAGCTGTGGATGATGCTTCTAGCCATTGTCTTGTCATTGATAATCCAATATTGTTGTCTTGCGATTGCCCTTAATGCTTGAGCACCACAATGCATGTTCTCCTCATGTAGCTCCCGCAAGATCATTTTGACGATTGGGTTATTGTAAGGCAGCAAAACTGGGTGTTTTGCGTTGTATGGAAGTAGAGCTTCTTCAAGTCTACCACCAACTCGGATGAGCTCATCGTCTCCTAGGAAGGAAGATAACGATATGATCGAGCTCTTTCTATCCACAGTCTTATAGCGTTGGAAACTGTCTTAGCTCTGCTGTAAACTCGACTTGTTTTATGGTTCGCAGGATTATAGTGCGGGCGTGAGTCAGTTCTTCTGCGCAGAGCGTTGTGGTGTTCGCTCTGTTGGTTTTGTAGCAGAAGCGTAACATATATGCCACAATGCGTTGCAGTTTGTGAAACGAGTTACTATGTCTGCAAGTATATAATTCGTCCCCAAGTGCGCTAGGTGTGATTGGCAAGCTTACATGTTTAGCTTTTCTCTCAAGATTGCTGGGTTCTATGTTGGGTGCCTTCGTCCAGTTGTATCGAGATCCGTGGAGGAATAATTGTCCATATAACCACAGATTGTGATCTGCCAGTCTGCTTGCTGTCTTGACAGGACATCGGCTGCGTTGTTGGCCGATGACAAGTGACGCCATTGTGACTGGTTTGTTAATGCCTGGATTTTGGCTATTCGATTTGCCACAAAGGTATGGTATGTTGATGATAATGCGTTTATCCAGGATAACACAACGGTGGAATCACTCCAAAACCATCCTGAAACCGTGTTAATGTCCATGTGTAGATCCTGTCGGACTCGGTTTGTGAGCTCGGCACCGAGGACTGCAGCACAAAGTTCTAACCGTGGTAGCGATTGTTTGGCTGTCTTACTGACACTTGGTTGTTTTTGTATGTAGCGCGTACATATACTGCTGCGCCATATGCTCGTTCTGATGCATCTACAAACGAATGGAGTTCTTGGGTAGCTGGAATTTTACCATCGTAATTATGCCGGGGAATTTGCATTTTGTTCAATGTTTGTAAGTCGTCCCGGTATTCTTTCCATTCGGTTTGGTGTTGTAATGGTAATTCGTCATCCCAATCCAGTTTGAGCTCCCAAAGTTGTTGCATGAAGATTTTTGCCTTTATTACCACCGGTGCAAAGAGTATTTTATTGCCAAATGATCCAGACATTTCGTTGCTAGGAACGGAGCAGCTGTTGTCCCATATGTTACTGTTTTCAGGCGATAGTACCTGATCTCTTCGGATGGATTATTTCTCCAGACTATCATCTGATGGAATTGATCCTCCGGATTCATCCACACTTGCCGGTACTTTTTTTCTATGTCCGCTGTGAATACGTACTTATGAATTCGAAATCGTAGCAGAATGGACATAAGTTCGCTCTGAACGGTGGGTCCAGTATGCAGAATGTCGTTCAAAGATTTCCCGCTTGTTGATTTGCATGAGGCATCGAATACTACCCGAAGCTTTGTGGTGCTGCTCTCAGGTTTGAGTACACAATGATGTGGAATGAAGTAGTGCCTTTTGGGAACTTTTGATGCTGGCACAATATGTCCTAGTCCTTCATACTCTTCCATGAAGTCCACATAACTCTTCCAAGTTTCTGTTGAGCTTCGCCGCTCCAACGCTAGGAATCTTTTTGTTGCGGTTTCCAACGACTCCCCCAGGGCTGAAGGGTGTTAGGAAAATGGGAGCTTTACAATAAAACGGCCGTCTGAAGCTGTCTGAAGATTTTCTATAAAATGAGCTTCACACCGTGCTTCCACTGGAGTGCGTGGTTTGTCTTCCGTCTCTAGATTGTCCAGAGTCCAGAATCTTTCCATAAGCTCCTTTACTCCCGTTGCACAAATGGGTGAGGAATTGTGGGCAGATTTGACTGATCCATCCCAGTTTCGTGTTTTGTAGCAACGGGCCTCCTGGCCTTAGCTGCTGTTGATCTGGTAGCAGCAGCGAGTAGTAATGCTCGGCTCCGATTAGCATGTCGATTTTGCCTGGCTTATGGAAGTTTGGATCTGCCAGTGAGATCCTGCTTGGTACGTTTAAGCTCTCTGAATCTAGTGCCTGAGCTGGTTGATCAGCTATTATCTGTGGTAATACGAAAGCTTCAATTCTTTGCGTAAAACCATTGTGAAGGGATTTCATGAGCACATTTACTCGTGCTCTGCTGGTCTTTGATTGACCTCCAATTCCTTCGATCCGTAATGTTGTGTCTTTTAGTTTGAGTGACAATATTGATGCCATTCGTTCATAGATCAATTTTATCTGTGATCCTGAATCTAGCAGTGCTCTGAAATTAGCAACCTGCCCGTTTGCACCTTTGCTGAGGCCAGAAGATTGTCACTATTGTTACTTGCTGCACCAACCGTCGGGCCTCTTGATTCTGCAGCTGCGCCTGATGCTGTTTCCAAATGTAGCATCGTGTTGTGCTTCTTGTCACACTTGAAGCAGTTTCGACCAGGGCATGCGTTTGTTTTGTGATTTGTTCTAAAACAATTAACTCATATTTTTTGGTTTTTGTACCCAATTTAGTCGTTCTGATGGAGATTTGGAGCGAAATTCTTCGCATCCGTAGAGCCAATGTCTTGCTTTCTTGCAGAATGTGCATAAGGGTGCTCGCGTTCTCCCTGTGTTTGCTGATGCACATGTCGTGCCTTTTGCCTCTCTCCTTGATGCTGGTGGCTTCTTACTGGTTCCTAGAACCCGAATTCTTTGCTCCAAGAACTGAAGCATCGTATCCAGCGCCTGAATGTTCTTTGAGCTTCCCAATGATTGCTCATACAAGGCCTCATTTGTTACATCCAGTTTGTTTCTGATAATGGCAATCAATATCGGATCCCATGTAGATATATTGATGCCCAATCGCTTTAGTGATGCAAGGGATTCTATGGTTGTTATATACAACTCTTTTAATGACTTTGGATCGTCATTAATTGTTTGGTGATTGAGGATGCGGTTCAGTACCGTGTTCGAAACATCTCTGGGATTGTTGTATGCGTCAACTAGTATTTCCCAAGCGGCTTCATAATTTTCTTCCTTTAGATCGATATGTCGAATCAATCTTTCTGCCACGCCGGTAACGGTGGTTTTAAGATACCACATCTTATTCACCGTAGGCATGTTGGTCTCATGCACCTTGCATGAGAACAGATCGAAGAACTGGGTCCATTTTAATAGATCCCCATCAAACTTTGGGATGCTGATGCGTGGAAGATGCACGTTATCCGTGTTTGGTGTGGCTGATTATGCCAATGCTCTTTGGACCTTACTTTCCAGTGTTAGGTAGGATTCCATGTCATATCCTTCTTCCACTGGGTCCTCGTATTCCTCATGAATTGTGAAGTGGACTTCCTGCGCGTAAGTCCATAGTGATTTTATCAAATCACTTGATGTGCGTCCTTCCGCCTCTGAAAGTTGTTCCAGATTGCGTTTAACGGACTCTACTATGACCTTTTGTCGGCGACATAGTGAAAGCAGTTTGCTGTAATCCTTCGAGGACTGCTGGATCAGACCGCTTTCTTTGGGATCTACTGGAGGACTCTCATGCTTTTCTTTAAAGACGATTTGACGTTCCCCACGAGCACTAGACGTCTCTGATAGCTTATCCATTCATTCGGTAAAGATCGTAATGTGTTGCTTACATGTTGTACGTAAGTCTTCACGGAATTTTACGTATTCATCCGTTTTGTTGTATCGCGAAGTTTGGAGTCGTTTTTGTTGAAGCGATTCCACGCATTTTCGAGTGCTGATATTTTGGCTTGAAAATAAGAGGCCGTTTGCTTTCGTTCTTGGGAATCTTTTTTAAAGTTCCGAATGCACCTCGATATTTCCTCACCAATTTCTTGCTGCACATCCATTGCCATTGTAGCGGCAGCTTCTGCCTCCATATGTGTATCCATTCTATCTGTTTGTACTTATTACTTTTGACCCGTTGGGATTGTTTTATTTGCTTTGCAGCTGGATACGCTCCGAATCGCAACCGTTGTCGGTCAGAAAGGTAATAGTACAGGTTATGTGTTTTATGGAGGGATTTGTGCTGTTTCCAATTTATGGAACGCACGGAACAACAAAAATTGATTACCTTGGTGGTAATCGAATTCTATAGCTGTTTTTTTTGTTGGCTGATAACCTGAATATGTCAGATTTGCCAAAGTGATACTTATTGGTAGGAGATGCTACCGTAAGTGTATGGCCTGATGCCAAATTTTTATTGAAGATGTCCTGTTGACTGCTTCAATCTGATGTCCAGATCGAATCCTTTCACTGTAGCTTGTCTGACAATTTGAAAGGATGACCAAGGTCGGGGTCACCAAATGTTAATGTGTGTGTGTGTGTGTAGGAAGCTGGGTTGCATACGGTACATAAACCGTCTACAGTTTGGTCGTCGTAACTAGAACTTGAAACAGTTGGACTGCGGAGTGGGTATCCTACGGTGCGCAAGGGCGGTCTGAAGACACGGCGACAGCCTCTGATGATTGCGATGGAAGATGAGTGACAGGCAGTTATGGTACTGTTTCTGATACTGAGTTTTATTGAACAAATGCATCTCCTTATATAGCTAGCAGTGGTACTCTTATTCTATGGGAAGGAACGCACAGGCTACTTGTGAGTGTATTTTTAGATTGGGTACACTTACTCTGTGCGGTGGTTACATTTCAGTGCATTTACTTAGGTACTTGGCAGCAATAAAGTAGATAGTTTATTGCTTGATGCCTTTTGGTGGGTTCGAGTTTACAAGTTCTATTGTCTATTCTTAGTTTCTAATGTAATTTTCGTGTCGTCATATTCATTCACATGAAGTGACATGGACAATTTTATTTATGAGTATTTGTGTATGAGATTGCACTGTATATTCGTAATATTCATTAAATATATGTCTGTGGCTGAACAATAGGGTTAACGCGGCGAGAGGCGCGAATAACTTCCAAACGGTGCTTTCTAACTTTCAAACGGGAACAAACAAGAGAGCCAACTGAAAAGGCAAACGAGAGCCGTCCAAAGGGCCCATGTAAAGCACCGTTACATAGAACGGTGAGCACCGGCACGAGCCCTTATAACGCGGGGGCAGCACGAGATCAGTTCTTTTTGAAAAGAAAACGTGAGTGGAAAAGTGTGATGCAGCAACATTTGATCCGTTACCTGACCGTACAACGCAAGTTGATGTGCCGCGGGTTTTATGCAGCCGATACCCAAAGCCGGCGACAGGCATTCCGGCTTGGAAGGCGCGATGGGAGAAGGGCGCGAAGAAATGGATCCCTAGAGCTGCAGCTGGGTTGAGACCGACGATATCCCCAGTGGTATCGTCGGGGTGCAGCGAGGCGGAGAGCGACCTCGAATTGGTGAGCTGGGAACCGGCCCCGACAAAAAAACGCGCGAGGGAGGGGAAACGCGAAAGCCATGCGGCAGGACGAGACGCGCACACCACCAAGCAGGAGGAGCCCCACTCCACCAAGCGCGAGGAGCCACGCGTCAGCGTCAGCGAGACGGGCGGCCATCGAAGCGGGCATCCACGAGCTCGAAGGGACAGGCTTAGAAAGGAGAGTCGTCGGCGCGAAAAAGGGGGAGGTCGACAACGCGGCAAGCCGACCCACAGGAGGCACGGCCACGATCGAAGACGCAGGCCAGCAGCAGCGGCACTGGCAAGGCCGTAGCGAGCCGACTTCGGGCCGTTCGTGTCACAAGAGGTGCGCTCCGCGGTGCGAGACGGCATGCTATGGCACGTGCAGACACTGCATATATCGTGGGCCTCCGGGCCAGCGCCGCGGCAGCCCGAGCCAGAGACGGAGGAGGCTCGGCTGTGGGAGGAGGCTACACGCGCCAGCAGCGAGCGGGACCCGAGGCAACGAGGACGGCCACAGAGAGAGGCGAGAGAAAGAAACAAGGAAGCTGATGCGGCTGGCTGACGGACGCAGCCGTGAAGTCAATCGCCAGATCGAGGTGAAGCTGGCCTTCGGAGACAAGAGGGTCCCAATCACGTTTCTCGTGTTGCCGGGAGTGATCGATGCGCTTGTCTTGGGATGGGATTTTATCGCCGCGTTCGGAGCAGAGGTGACCTGTGCGGGGCACAGGGTTGTGATCCCTGCGAGAGGCCACTGCAATGGGCGGTTAGAAGAGAAGTTGTCAGTGGCGGTCTTAGAGTCCACTGATGAAGCCTCAGAGCCAGAGACCGGCAGACAGCGAGCGGAGGAGGGATCGGTCGAGGAATTCCTGGCGAACGAGTTGGAGGACTTCCGAAAATTGAAGGGAGTGTCGAACATAGCCACCCACACGATCACTATGAGCGATGCCCAGCCGATCAAACAACGCTACTACCCCAAGAATCCCAAGATGCAAGCCGAAACCAACAGGTGGACGAACTACTGGAAAGAGGGTATATTGAGCCTTCAAGGAGGCCGTACAGTGCGCCCATCGTGATGGTCAAGAAGAAGACAGGAAAGTGTAGATTATGCGTGGACTTCCGACAGATAAACACAAAATCCATTAAGGATGCATACCCCATGCCAAGAATTGATTACATTTTGGACCAGCTCAGGGAGGCGCGGTTCATCAGTAGCTTGGACTTGAAGGACGGGTATTGGCAGATACCATTGGAGGAAAGCAGTATGAAGTTCACCGCGTTCACGGTGCCCGGCAAGGGGCTGTTCCAATGGAAAGTGATGCCGTTTGGATTCCACTCCAAGTCGGCTACGTACCAGGATGACATCATTGTCATCGGCCAGGAGGACGAGAAGGAACACAAACGAAACCTAGAGGAAGTTTTTCGACGGTTGAAAAACGCAAACCTGCGCCTAAACGTGGAAAAATTACAATTTTTTCGAAATGAATTGCGATGCCTGGGGCATTTGGTAACGGAAGACGGGATCTGCACCGAGAAAGTGGCGGCCATTGCGGAGCTGCAGCCGCCGGCGAATGTCAAGGAACTACGACGATACTTAGGCGTAGCCTCCTGACACGACGATTCGTGAACGGATTCGCCACGTTAGTGCAGCCCCCTGCAGTGCGTTACTGAAGAAGAAGGCGAAATGGGAATGGACGCCGGAACAGCAGCAAGCGTTCGAGGACGTAAGGAGTCAGCTGACAGCGGATCTGGTGTTAGCATGCCCGGATTTTTCAAAGAAGTTTGTGCTCCAGACGGACGCCAGCGACTTCGGACTGGGGCGATCCTAAGACAAGAGACGCAGAAGGGTGAAAAGGTCATCTCTTACGCCAGTAGAACTCTGAATAGTGCAGAGAAGAACTATTCGGCGACAGAAAAAAAATGCCTGGCCATTGTATGGGCCATAAGAAAGCTAAAGCCTTATCTGGAGGGATACCGTTTCAAGGTGGTCACCGACCATGTGGCATTGAAATGGTTGAACAGCATAGAAAGTCCAACAGGGAGGATCGCCAGGCGGGCACTGGAGTTGCAACAATACAACTTCGAAGTGGTATATAGGAAGGTGCAGCTGAACATAGTGGCGGACGCACTGTCTCGACAGCCAATGGCGGAGCGATGCCTGAGAACCACTGACTGGACACGAACCCGATGCAGAGTGCGGATGGATTAAAAAGGTCAAGGAGAGGATGAGAAACGAGCCGATGAGGTATCCTGACTACGTAGACGAGGCAGACAGGGTATATCGGCATTTCCCGCACCGAGCCGGAGACGAGGAGATAGCATCGTGTAAGTTATGCGTCCCAAAGGGTCTAAGAGAAAGAGTCATGGGAGAGAACCACAACACGCCGGAGGCGGGTGACGGAGGCAGTTGAAAGACGATGGCAAGAGTAGCCGGCCGGTACTACTAGTCGGGGATGCACCGAGATGTGAGGACATATGTGAGAAAAGGTCAGGCCTGCATACGATAAAAACCCAATCAACAGCAGGCGGCTGGCAAAATGCTAACACAAGTGCCAGAGGAGCCGTGGGCGACGGTGTGTGCGGACTTCGTGGGCCCCCTTCCCAGCTCAAAGCATGGGAATGCCATGCTGTTAGCGATGGTGGACCGATTCTCGAAATGGACGTAATTGGTCCCATTGAGGAAGGCCACTGCGGAAACACTAACGAAAGCGTTCCGACAACGCATCGTATCACGGTTCGGCGTGCCGAAGGTAGTGATCACGGATAATGGAGTCTAATTCACCAGTCAAGTTTCTAAGAAGTCCTTGGAGCAGATGGGCGTTCGGCATCAGTTCACGGCCCCGTACAAGCCACAAGAGAACCCGACAGAGCGAACTAAAGCAACGGACAGTAAAGACTATGATAGCTCAATTCACCGTAATGGCCAGAAGTGATGTTGGCAGTAAATTCCGCGGTGACCGAGTCCACCGGGTACTCGCCGTTGTCCAGGGGAGAGAGCCGAGGCTACCAAAGGCCCTATATGATGAAGAAGTGCTCGGTACAGGGCAGGGCACGCTCACACCGGATGAGAACTCGACCAAGTTCAGAGAAATATTTCAACTGGTGAGACGGAATCTCGAAAGAGCGGCGCAGGACCAAGCGAGGTATAATAACCTGAAGAGGAGAGCGTGGAAACCCATACCTTGTGTATAGGCCAAGCAACACCATCTGTCCAATGCCGCAAAACTGGCCCCAAAGTATGACGGTCCCTACACAATAATAGAGATCGTGTCGCCAGTCATCTGTAAATTGAGGAAGGACAGCGAGAAACGGACACGGACTGCCCATATATGCGACCTGAAGCCACAGCCCGGTGAGGGAACCCCTAGGACAAGCCCTGGAACCGAAGCCGTGGCCAACACACAAGGCGGGATAACAGGCGAGGCAGACAGAGAAAGGTGAACGTGTCACGCAGGACAGGGACCATCGACAGAGGCAGGAACGAGTGGCCCAACTTAATGTCACGCAGGACAAGGCCACCCGGAATCCTCTTACAAGTAAAATCGGTGAAACTAAGAAGCTGTTAAAACTAAAGCAGCAGGTGGCGGCAGGCGGACGGATAAAGCCGGACCTACGGAGAGAAAAGGAAGAGTTAGCTCATCAACCGTTAGAAACTGGACAACGGCAAAGAAAACAAGGGATACCCGATCGCCACTACCCCACGGAGCGTGTTGCGTGGTCTCGGAGGTGGGATTCCGAAGATGAGCCGAAGTTCGGGTCCGAGTCCAGGGCATTGGAGCCAGCTGCCAACGTCGGGGAAGGCGGGACAAAGCGAATGCCGCCCGTGCGCGGTCTACCGGCTGGGGAATCGGATGATCCGGGGACGGGAGGAGCTGGTCCCAAGGGGCGGGCTGATGTTTAGCAGCACGGGCGAAAGGTCGGAGGACCTGTTGATCACGAGCTGGAAGATAGGTCTGCATCCTGGACTGGGGCCAAAGGACGGGCTAGAAGAGAAGGCAAGGTGAGATGAGGAACCCAAGAACGCGGGAGGCTTACCAGATTCAAGGCGACGCCAAACAAACGACGTCGAGCAAAATCAAAAAAAACGAGGGGGAACGTTGTGAGTTGCTGCGGACACCGCAACTCTACAGTTATACCCGATACTAAGTGAGTATGGCTCTCATCCGGCAGACGCCGCTAATATTAAACGACACGACAAAGAGTGAGTGCGAGAGAGACAGAAAATCAGTCTGAGCGTGACGTCGGTCGCTGCGTAGCCACTGCAAATTGATTTCTTGCTTTTGGCTACAAAAATGATCTGATCTGATCCAGATTCAGCAATCTGATAGATATGGTCATTATCTATGATTCTGCGTTTTTAGTTGTCTCGAATCTGCAATATTGTGGATGCAACAGGTTTTCGTCCTTTGTGAAGGCGGAGGATGGTGGGGCGAAATTTTGAGATATACATTTTATAGTGACATCTTAAAGGAGTGTGTGTACCAAATTTGGTTACTCTAGCCTTAATAGTCTCTGAGATTTGTGGATGCCTCAGATTTTCGTCCTTTGCGGGGGCGGAAGGGGGTGTGGCGAAATTTTGACACAAAATGGTCAAATTTGGTATCACAGGAGTGTGGATACCAAATTTGGTTGCTCTGGCTCTTATAGGTTCTGAGATCCTTGAACTGATATTTTGCAATTGGCAAAACCGACCATGAAACCTGTGTGTTAGAGAGAGACAGAGCGAGAAAGAATGAAATTGTTTTCTTGATGCTGGCTATAATAATTATACGATCTGGTTCAGATTTTGCACTCTAGAAGATATAGTCATATTCTACGATTCTGCGTTTTTAGTTTTCTCGTATCGTCGAAATTGTGGATGCCACAGATTTTCGCCCTTTGTGGAGGCGGAAGTGGGCGGGGCAAAGTTTTGAAATATTCTTGTAGCAGTGACATATCAAAGAAGTCTGGATCCAAAACATCGTTGCTCTAGCTCTTATAGTCTTTGAGCACTAGGCGATGAAGGGGACGGACAGACGGACGGACGGGCAGACGGACAGACAGACAGGGCTCAATCGACTCGGCTATTGATGCTGATCAAGAATATATATATATATTTATGGGGTCGGAAACGATTCCTTCTGGACGTTACACACATCCAATTTTACCAAAAATCTAATATACCCCAATAATCATTTTGAGTATCGGGTATAAAAAGGAATAAGAGGAAAGGTAACAAAGGAAAGGACCCCCCCAACTTGCCTTGACGTCAAAACAACCACATCTTTGGGACCTGAAGACTGGAAAGTTGGAAGGGACCAAACTGAGCACCTCAATGTATACACAGACGGCTCCAAGATGGACGGAGGAGTAGGAGCGGGCCTATACTGTACAGACCCTGAGATAAGGCTGTCAAAGAAGCTACCGGACCGTTGTAGCATATTCCAGGCAGAGGTTTTTGCCATCAGGAAAGCAGCAGAGGTAGCTTTTCTCACTGAAGGAGCACACGATGCGGTCAACCTATTCGTCGACAGCCAAGCGGCGATAAGATCCATGCAGTCGTCCGCAGTCAGTTCCAGAAATGTCTTGGCGAGCAGGGAGGCACTAGATACCGTAAGCACGACAAGGTCAGTGCGGATCTACTGGATTCCCAGCCAACAGGGCATCAAAGGAAACGAGACGGCGGACGTACTAGCTAAGGAAGGCGTCGGGCTGGCGAATACGAGAACCGAGAACGTGCCTGTCTCCCTCAGAACGTTGATAAGCGATCTAGAAAAGCAGGCCGGATCACAAACGGAAAGTAGATGGAGGAGTACCACCGCCTCCAGAACCTCGAAAATCATGTGACAAACTCAGCCACTACCTGCTGCACCTACCACGGAAGGACTGCAGATTATTAGTGGGAATATTAACTAGAACATCTCATCTGAAACTGTCCTGCTCTCTTAAGGGCAAGGAGGAAGTACTTGGGCGCGCCAGTGCTAGCATCACTGGAAGATGCCTCCAAGAGGACGCCACAGCAACTACTGGCCTATGCGAAAAATACCTCGATCCTCGAGGACTTTAAAACCCCCTAAACACTGCCGCGACCTTTTTTACAACTAAGTGTTCATGTAAAATGGAATGTATTGAAGTGGAACTAATGTGCAAGGATGCCTCTATCTCACGATATGTCACATGTCGATCGCACACCATCGATGTTTTGTGGCACAACAACCGATTTTCTGCGGCCTTCACGGAATTCGTCAGCGACTGAACTACGACCACTATTAAACTCTGCAAGCCAGCGATAAACTGTCGTTTTTGATGGTGCTTTCTCGCCATATAAAGAACTAAGTTCATCAACACATTTTTGTTGGGATAACCCACGTCGAAAGTTGTGAAAAATAATCCAACGAAAACCCTCTCGAGAAATTTCCATTTTTTTGCCAAATTGATTTTTTTAACTGATCGTGAACAAAACAAAAACCAATTGTACATAAAACGTTGTACGTACATAAGTGCTAAAAAATTACAAAGTTTATTATGGCGTTGCCAGATTTTACGTATTGGCTTTAGTATTGCCTATTCCCATTGCCAAAAATAAGAAGGCAAAAAGGAAACTCAAAAAATATGAAACGTCAAAATGCTAATTATATAAGAAAGTGTACGATATGCCAATGACTCCAACACAAGCACCATTGATAGAGTAATTGTGGATACGATCGGTCAAAATCAGAACAAGGAAATGAATATGAATGAATGAATGAATGAAATCACCTTAATCCGTGATCTACCAAAATACAAAAGTGCAAAAATAGTAGCTAAAGCTATATTTGAAGTTTTTATTCTAAAATACGGCCGAATGAAACGTTCATCACGGATATGCGATCAGAATATACAAATTCAATAATTGAAGATTTATGTAAAAGCTTAAATATTCAAAACATAACATCCACTGCACATAATCGTAAAGCGAATCCACGGAACATTTAATAAGTTCATACGCTCGTACATCTCAACTGATAAAAAATTTTAAAGTTCAAGTTAAAAAAAAGGAGATCCGGTTTTATTGAGAAATGTAACAGGTCATAAGTTACATAAAGTGCGCGGCTGACCAGAGAATTATATCCCTCCATCACGTCAGGTTCTTTTTCGAAACTTAAAAAACAAATATGGTCGAAATATGGTGGAAACTCATTTGAAAAGTTCATCGGATTTTCTTGAAACTCGTCACTTTAGGGCCCAAAATACATAGGGATATAATAGTCAGCCGCGCACGACACCTTTTTATGTGGGGCTGTGTAATCAGAAATTACTATTAATGAATTATCAAACAAAAAATAATAATAATAAATAAAACAAATAAGCAAAAAATAAATACCAGGTTCTTTAATAAGTTTTGGGGCTCGATAACAATTGATGTTCGCATTCCCCAAAAACATGATTTCAGATTAGAAAATTGTAGAGTTCGCACAATAGCAGCGCACTTCCTAATTTTGACAACTCCGTCTTCGGCCGTCCCTCATCCTCTCGTGAACGACCGGGCTACTTTCTTCAAATATTTAAATTATTAGTAGTATTTCTACTTTACTATTAGATGCAACCCATTAATATTGATCTTAGCCACATATACAGTACCAACTGAATAGGTTCAACTATTTCCAAAAGTCAAACCGCTATATCTTTTTAACCAACTTATCGATTTATATAAAATAATTTTTTTGCATAGATTGATTCTTTGTTAATATATATTTTGTGATTTCCAGGACAAGTTTTTTAAAGCTATTTATTAATATTTTCAAAACCATTACAAAAAATGCCTATTTATTCTAGCTCAACTAAATGGGTTCACACATCTTTGGCTGTTTTTAACATACAACAAAAAACCATGGAGTATAAGTTAGTATTTGGATATGATTAGAGCTTTGGTGATTTGTACAAGTGATGAGGTGTGGCAGTTGTATTTTAAGGACGAGAGATGTCTGATAATGCCCAGTGGCTTGGCAAGGTCTATTTCGAGATTTTTGATATGAGAATTCCAGTTGTATTTAGAGTTGAGGTTGAGGCCTAGTAGTCTGAGTGAGCTGTTTTGTTGGATGGTTGTGTTGCCAGTAAGGAATTTTGGTTTGCTGTTATGTTTCCGACATATGTGTAGGAGTTGGCTTTTGTCCTTGAAGAGGACAAGAAAACAACAACAATTGTTGCTAATTTTAGGGAGAGATCAATGTGGGTGAATGCTTTATGTATTGAGAAGTGCGTGGGGGATTTGTAGTTTAAGAGAATGTACTTGGAATGGTCTAGGAAAAAGGCTAAGGTTTTCCCTCTTAGGTTGGCCTTAGGTGAGCCCCAGTAGCGGTGCCAGCTGTTAAAGCTTTGTTTTGAGTTCATTTTTGATGACTTCTATATCGATGCTTTTACAGGAAAATCGTGGAATTTTCCGATTTTCAGGGGCTTTGTTGCCTGGGTTGTTCCTTTGGTTTTTATAAGCAGAGAACGGTCTCTGATTTTCTTGACTAAGTCTACTTCACCACTGTTCAAAGTGACCGCCACGATAATTAGATATTGATCTGTAACAACACTGCGCATGTGCCCTGCTGCATATCGATGTTCTCATATCGATGTTCTGTATATCGATGTTTCCCTTCTTGGTGTCTCTCTCTTGCGTATGTTACTCGGAAGCACACATATGTAATTCTGTATACTGATATTCTGCTGTCTTACAAATAAAATAACTTTAACAGGTTATGGGCCCAGACACCAATTCACCCAGAAACAGTATAAAACAGAAACAGTGAGAAACAATAAACATTGTTTGGTGCTTAGTGAAAAGCAGTGCTAAAAAAAATGGCATAGACTCATTGGGGTTATGTGTGTACATAGAAAGGCAAAAGAACAAGTTGAACAAATTCAACGGAGATTCGCATTGTGTTTTTTGATTAGAATTTTGCAGCGAATCGGACCGTTGCCGTGGTTTAAAGTCCAAAATAAAGCAGTCCCAACGGATCAAGAAACACAAAAGCGAACGGAGACTCAAGTGTGTATACCAAAAAGTGCGTATGCCAAGCCGCACAAAACGGCGAGTGTGTATACCCAAAAGTGTGTATACCAAGGCATAGAAAATCGCGAGTGTGTGTGTGTAAATAGCAACTCGGGGGGATACTTAAAAGAAAACGAAAAAAACAAAAGAAAGACACGGACAACAGTATTGTCGTCGTAGTTGCTTTGTGCATGAGACCATCGACAGTTACAAATTTTGCACTGTGGGACAATAAGTATAAAAAATGAGTGGAAATATGAATTTCAATATTGAGAAACTGGACGAAAACAATTATAGCACATGGGAAGTTTTGATGAGAAGTGTTCTCATACAAAATGATTTGTGGCCAATCGTCAGTGGTAAAATTGAGCTTAGTGAAAGTGCAACAAGTGAGCAACGTGCAGCTTTTGAACTAAAGGATCAAAAGGCGTTGGCGTCAATTTTACTTTGTGTTAAATCGACCCAACTAAACAATATTAAAAATTGTGTATCGTCGTCACAGGCATGGCAAAAGCTAAATAAAATTCACAGGCCAAGCGGACCAGCAAGGCAAGTGCTTTTAATTAAACAATTGTTGACGTTAAAAATGTCGGATGGTATAAGTGCACAGGAATATTTGCGGAAATTCCAGGTGGTACACGAGGCTTTAGCAGAGGTCAACATAAAGGTTGATGAAAAGATCTTATCAGTTGTGTTGCTAAATGGTTTGCCTAAATCGTATGAAAGTTTTGTTGTTGCGATTGAGACGCGAGATGATTTGCCGAGCTTGAGCATGCTAAAAATAAAAATTTCTGAAGAAGCGAATAGGCAGGAAGATAGCATTAGCAAGGAAATTACAAGTAGCGCGGAACTACACGTCAGTTATGACAACAACAATTTTAAGAAAAACTTTAAGAAGGGCAAAAAGTGTTTTAAGTGCGGAAAGGAAGGCCATTTTAAATCGGAATGCCGTGCTAAAAGCAAGCAGGAAGGAGCAAACAACAAGGGCGCAAACAGTAAAAGCGGGGAAAGATTGGGTACAATGCTTTGCGTAACCGAATATGACAAAGTGGAACCAGAAAAATATGTACCAATCCTAAGTTTAGCTAAGCCGAATGACCAGATGTTAAATGCATGGTGCATAGACAGTGGCGCAACGGCGCATCTATGTTGTGACAAGGAACGCTTTGTGTCGTTCACGGAAGATAATCAAAAAGTATTTTTAGCCGGCGGTAAATCACTTATTGCTGAAGGGCATGGAACTGTTCAAGTAAAGTTCGGTGATAGATCCGTTACGATGGAAAATGTTATCTTGGTACCAGATTTGCAGTACAATTTTATATCGGTCACAAAACTATTAAAACATGGAAAAAAGTTGTGTTTGAGAAAAATCAAGCGATGATTTTTGAAAACGGAAAAATAGTTATAAAGGCACATCTGGAAAATGGATTGTTTATGGTTCAGGACAATCAGGAAACGTGTATGAACATTGTAAATGTTGAGGCAGATGCATTCAAATGGCACAATAGGTTCGGACATGTACATTTTGACGCATTAATGGAAATGGTTAACAAGGAGATGGTAATAGGTCTCAAGGGCATATACAAGCCAAAACAAGTGTGTGCAACATGCGCAAAAAGTAAAATTTGCGTGCAACCATTTCAATCGAGCACAAACAGGTCAAAGGGCGTTCTAGACTTAATACATACTGATGTATGCGGTCCAATGCAAAAGCAGTCAATGGGAGGCAATCGATATTTCGCCACATTTATTGATGATTGTTCAAGATATGTATCAGTAAGTTTCCTAAAAACCAAAGATCAGGTTTTCGAGGCTTTTAAAGAATTTAAAAGTCAAGTTGAGTGCCAAACTGGGAGAAAAGTCAAGGTTTTACGAAGCGACAATGGCCGAGAATACATATCAAACGTTTTTGACAATTACCTAAACCAAAATGGAATAAAGCGAAACTTAACAGTGCCATATACACCTCAACAAAACGGAGTTGCAGAAAGGGCCAACAGAACATTGGTAGAAATGGCAAGAAGTATGCTGCTGCATGCTGGGTTGAGTGAATGCTATTGGGCAGAAGCGATTCGAACTGCCACGTATTTGCTAAATAGAGTGGCAAGCAGCTGCTTGAGCGGGGTGACACCTTTTGAAATATGGACAGGTCGAAAGCCAGTGGTATCGCATTTAAGAGTTTTTGGCTCAGTAGCGATAGCTCTAGATAAAACAAAGAAATCAAAGTTCGCACAGAAAGGCTTAGAGTATATAATGGTGGGCTACTCGGATACGGCCAAAGCATACCGTTTGGTCAGTAAAGAAACCAGGAAACTCGTAGAGAGTAGGGATGTCATTTTTGTAGAACCTGAAGGGGGCAAACTAGATGCATCATGTTCCAATGACATAGCATCAATTGAGGTTCAACAAAACCAGAACGCTGAACCCGAAATGGATAGCGAGCAATTTAAAGATCCAGAAAATGAGCCAGAAAATCAGGAGGAGATTAGGTCTAGTAATGACATTCTTGTAATTCCAGAACCAATAAGAGGACCAGGACGCCCAACCATAGTACGGACGGGCAAACCAGGACGACCAAGGAAGCAGTATCATATGCTCAATGCGATACTGGCAGCAGACGTACAAGTTCCACAAAACTACGCACAAGCTGAACGGTCTACTGAAGGCGAGATATGGAAAGCATCAATGAAGGACGAGTACGAATCTCTCGTGAAGAACGGCACGCTTACTCGGTCGCTTACTAAATTGCCTAGCGGGAAAAAGTCCATTGGATGCAGATGGGTTTACGCAGTTAAGTCCAATCCGGATGGAAGCGTGAACAGGCTCAAATCACGTCTGGTGGCGAAAGGTTGTAGCCAACGCTACGGGATCGACTACAAGGAAACATTTGCACCAGTTGTACGCCACGCAACTATCAGGTTGATAATTGCACTTGCAGTCGAACATGGTCTCCACCTACATCAAATGGATGTTGTCACGGCGTATCTCAACGGCGAATTGGAAGATGAGGTTTTTATGAGACAAGGCTTTGAGGCCTTGTTTTTTTGAGGCTTCACAAAAGTATATATGGCCTAAAACAATCAGGAAGAGTGTGGAACTCTACGTTGGATGCAACGCTGAGACGCATTGGTTTTATACCGACTGTCAACGAACCCTGTCTGTATTGTAAGCCAGGTAAAAATATGTGTCTAATAGCTGTCTACGTAGATGACATTATTTTGGCGTGTAAGGACCTAGATGATATATCTGATATCAAGATAAAGATCGCAGCAGAATTTGATGTGGTTGACATCGGGCCTATGCAATACTTTTTAGGTATTGAGGTGAAACGTGAAGGCAGTACGGGTGCGATTTCAATCAGCCAACGGAAATATATTAGAGAGTTGCTCGAACAGTACAATTTGAAAGATTGTCGACAGACGTCCACGCCTCTTGAAGCTGGTTACCAGGTGGCATGCAACAAAGAGGATTGCCGCAGGGTCGACATCACATCGTTCCAAAAGCTAATTGGAGAGTTATCTTATCTTGCTGTTATAACTCGTCCAGACATTGCGCATTCGGTGAACAAATTAGCACAACGTAACAAGGATCCTCATTCCGAGCATGAAGCGGCAGCCAAGCACATCCTTCGATATTTGGCAAAAACTATCGACTGGGAGATATGCTACACAAAGCAAGGAAAGGCAATTGAGTGTTTTGTTGATGCAGATTGGGCAAGTGATATGACGAACCGAAAGTCATTCACTGGCTATGTATGCATGTTGGCAGGAGGAGCGGTTTCTTGGGAGTCAAGAAAGCAATCGACGGTTGCCCTCAGTTCCACGGAGGCAGAGTACATAGCCTTATCATCTGCAGCAAAAGAGGCGATATACTTTCGCAACCTACTGATTGACTTAAAGCTGATATCCAAGGAGTCAGCTATTCAGATGTACGGCGACAACATTGGAGCACAGCAGTTTGCTAGAAACCCCATGTTTCATGCACGTACAAAGCACATCGACGTCAAGATACATCATATTCGAGAGGTTCTCAAGAGAGGTGAAGTCAACATTGCATATCTGCCAACCGATGAGATGATAGCAGATGTCCTCACAAAGAACTTAGCCAAGGTTAAGCACCATAAATTTGTATTCGCATTTGGTTTAAAAGATTGTTTATAAGTGCTTGACATGTTATTGAATATTAGTTAAGTATATTTAAAGTTTGTAAACATGCGTTGTGTTGAGGAGGAGTGTTCAAAGTGACCGCCACGATAATTAGATATTGATCTGTAACAACACTGCGCATGTGCCCTGCTGCATATCGATGTTCTCATATCGATGTTCTGTATATCGATGTTTCCCTTCTTGGTGTCTCTCTCTTGCGTATGTTACTCGGAAGCACACATATGTAATTCTGTATACTGATATTCTGCTGTCTTACAAATAAAATAACTTTAACAACCACCACATTAAAAGTCAATGAATTTCTTTAAAATGAAGGGGGACACGTTTTTAAAGGTTTTATTGTCTGTTCTGTTTATTGTTATATATTTCGGATCGAGAAACGATGATTTGCCCCACGGTGTGTGGAATTTGGGGTCCACATTTCAAGTAGGCTAGGGATCTACGCTGCACTTGATGTTGTAACTGTTCGTTCGGTATGTTTGTTTTTGGTTTTTTTTGGGAGTTTGCTTTGAGCACTTGATTTTTTTTGTGTAAGGTTTTGTGTGTTGGATATCGGTGCGTTCGCCGCTGCTTAGATTTGGCGTCTTTACTTGACGGAGTATAGACTGACACTGGTGTCTTGACATCACTTGAAATTGCCTTCCGCCCTCATATACTTTTTGAGACAATAGCGCCCAAACGTTTTCTATAATATTCAGGTCCGGGGAGCACGGCGGCCAGTCTAGCAATTGCATATTTTGTTGACTTATCCACTATTTTACCATTTTAACACTATATTACATTGTCGTTGTGGTATATCCGTGGTACAGTTTTGTACACATTTGCATTAATTTTCGATGAAAGAAACTGTAGCTCGCAATTCCCGTAATAGGAAATTGCACCCCATACCATTATGCCTCCCGCCCAGCTGTGGTTTCGACTCAAAACACATTCCTCCTTTTCTTAGGTCATGGTAGTAGTAGTTATAGCCGTCCGGTCCATCCAGGACCAGGATCCAGGTCCATCCATCCTCTTCAAATGTTTTTCACTCCGAATAATGCGTTTAACCGTTGCCAAACTTGCATTTACACCGCATTCTTCCCTGATTTTGGCTGCTGAACGCTTGGAACGCAGATCTAATGATAAGTCTCTGTCTGCTGGTGTTGCCGCGTGCTGAGACCCTCCTTTCATATTTTTGCCATATGTTGCTTCATAAGGAATAAAATTGCCAATTACATTTGGGCTTCGTTCAATTCTTTTAGCGATTTCACTCTGATTTAGCCCAGAATTTATATAACCTTTTATTTGATCTTTAATAATGTTCTTTTTTTAATGTTTTTCAAAAAATTAATAAATAGCCTTTAAAAACGTGTCTTGGAAACTTTCTTGCTATATTAACAATGAATCAATCTATGAAAAAAAAAATGATTTCATATAAATCAGTAAGTTGGTTGAAAAGATATAGCGGTTTGATTTTGTTGAAATTGTTGAACCTATTTAGTTGAGCGGCACTGTACGTACCTCTAAAAAATTATGACAAATGTTTGAAAGACTTGTTTATGGGAAGCTTTTATCAATGTCAGTCGAGTAACTCGACGAAAAAAACCATAATATAGCCTAGTGGAATAGCGATATTCAACAAACAAAGAAAAATATTGCACACTTATAAAATACTGGGTATAAAATAGTTTTACCTTATAAGAACTTCCAGGTGTACAGTTGGCAAAGTGTGAAATATGGTTGGTAACAAGCTCTATATCAGATTGATTTTCCACATTATTCATATTTAGTTCGTCGTCTTCATAAATGTCTTCAATTTGATCTACGGAAGATTGTTCGTCGATATTTGCTGTACGTCCATCTATAACACCCAAGCATCGACTGCACATTTGCCCCTGTCTGAATACAATACAATATCTCAATACATCATAATTTATTTTTATCTTACTATTAAGTACCCACCTAACGTCGTCTAAAAGTGAGAACTCATCATGCATGGACATCATTTCCTCATTCGCATTATTTTGAGTTAGACGGGTTTGAAGACCTTGGTTCTCTTGTACTATTATTTTTTTAAAGTAAATTAGTTAATAAGTGAGAATCTTAAATAAAAAACAGAGTTGATTCTTATTTTCTTAATAAAAACAGGCATGTTATAAATGTAACTTAAAAAATGTTTAAGGCTCAGTTTAGCGGTTTAAAACTGCTGAATGAGTCTCCGAGGCGTAAAATGGTCACTCCACGGGATCTGCAAGTGCCAATACTCGCTCAGCCGCTCGTTGCCGAAAATCGGACTCCGACCAAAAAGTGTATAGCAGCTGATTTCGTTTGACACCCCAAGGGCAACGACAGCTGCAGGCGATGTAGATTCGGTTGCCGAATTCATCGCTTCGGAGAATGGGCAGCCAAGTACGTCTGCAGCGTCCGTGTCCGTAGTGTCCGCAAGCTCACTAGTTGTCCCGTCCATCCCGATCCCACCAGTTAATAGACGTTCCGGACCTCCGGATATTGCCACCACAGGTACTAGGCCTGTGGTGCCCAAGCCACTGGTGGGAGTCCCACCAAAACAACAAGATTTTGTCTCACGGCTGGTCCCTGACCTCACATCGAATGATGTAATTGCTTTTATTCAAAGCAGAATAAAAGCCGTGGGTTTAAAGGTGGAGAAGTTTAATTTTTCTTATGCCAGGGAGATATCTTCGTTCAAGATAAGTGTCTCCACAACTCTTTTTGACACCATTTGCTCTGCCAAATTTTGGCCAGAGCATTTGGTGGTGAAGAAGTTCAAGGCTAAGAAGAAAAATAGGCCCCCATAACACTTACCAATCATCCTGCTTCCACACTTCCAAAAAACTAGCTTCTCTTAGTAACCTCTTAGAAACCTATCAGAATGTAAGAGGCTTGCGTAGTAAGCTCAGCATTCTTTTCCGGGTAGTGTTGCATTTGCTTCCCACTTTATTGTGTTTACTGAAACCTGGTTAAAGCCGGACATTCTTAGTTCCGAGGTTTTGGCAGGTCGGAACACAACTTTTAGAAAGGACCGTTCGTCTCGACGTGAAGGAGGGGTTCTGATTGCAGTGGACTCTAACTTCACGTCGGAACACTTCACAGTCAAAGTTCAACAGGAACTGGAATTCCTGTGTGTAAAACTGATTCTTCCCGCTTTAGCTATATTCATCACTTGCTCGTATATCCCACCTTCTTCGGATATTTCAATTTATGAGCAACACTTGTCCGCTTTAACCGCTGTTTCTTCTTCGCTATCTGATAAAGATCGTATGATAGTTCTTGGTGACTTCAACTTGCCAGGAACTGTTTGGTCTACGGTAAACGAGTCTAGTATCCTAGTGCCCATGTCACGACATGACTTTGTTGATCTGTCCCTGTCTCAAGTCAACCATGCGAAAAATTCCATGGGTTGATTGCTTGATCTGTGCTTTGTATCGGATCCGACCATAGTGTTGTTAACCCGAGCCCTTCCGCTCACTATACCTGAAGACGCCTACCGCTAGATATAGGACCAACTGTATTGGATCGGTCGAGTAGACTACCTGAACGTGTCCGCTGCTTTCGTAAAGCCGAGTTTGCGAAGCTTAATAACCTAATTAGGGATTTTGATTGGTCCGCTTTGTACTTGTGCACTGATGTCACAAAAGCCACAAACATTTTTTACAATGCTCTTGGCACATTTTTTGATTCTTGTGTCCCGCTTTCTTGTCCGATTAGATCTGGAAAACCCCCTTGGTTTACCAACGAGTTATCCAGTCTAAAAAACTTAAAATCAAGAATTTATAAAAAATTTCAAGAAGTGGGTTCTCTTACTTCTCGCTATGTAATAGCTCGGTCAAAATTTTCAGTTCTTAATGCTCAATGCTATAAGAACTACCTGTCTCGATGCAAGACAAGTTTTTCTCAGCACTCTAAAAAGTTTTACTGCTTCGTAAACAGACAGACAACCTATTCTGAGGAAAGCTACTCTGGTCATCCGTACCCATACGGTTTACCGAGGTCGATCGGCATTTTCAGTCCCTTGATAAATGAATGTTCTTTACTTCATGATCTTCGACAAGTTAAGCCGGTGTTTTTACCGGCTCCAGACGGGGATCCAGGTTGTGCACTCAGGTACTGCGCCGAGGCACTGTGTGGACCCTTGCTTAAACTATTCAACCTGTCCATTGATTCTTCTTGCTTCCCTCCGATCTGGAAGGAATCGTTCGTAATTCCTCTCCATAAAAAAGGTAGCAAGTCTGACGCAAAAAATTATAAAGGTATATTGAGAAGGTATTAACTCCGAACTTGCAACATCTTTGCAAGTCACTTATATTTCCCACTCAGCATGGATTTATAAGGCGGCGATCAACCACCACGAACTTGTTAGAGTTTACCCCTTTCATTATTAAAGGCTTTCAAGTAACTTACAGACGGATGTTAGTTACACCGACTTTAGTAAGCCATTCGACTCTGTAAACCATTCCTTTTTAGCGCATATTCTTGACCTTTTAGGGTTTCCGCCCAACCTCCTGAGATGGATTTCTAGCTATGTTCCAGGTCTCAAAGAGTACTCTTCAAAAACTCCCTCTCTTTAACAGTAAAGGTTTCTTCGGAAGTATCACACGGCAGCCATCTAGGCCCCTTACTCTTCACACTCTTTATTAATGACCAGCCTTCACTATTAACATACTCTGGAGTACTTATGTATGCGGATGATGTCCAGTATAAGGACATTTCATTTCATTCTCGATTGAAATTTGATCTCAATAACTTTCAGTCATGGTGTTGTGCAAACTTGTTACACCTTAATGCCTCGAAATGCAAAGTTATGACATTTCATCGTTCTAGCCCTTTGTTTACCCCCTATACCCTATGTGGTAATGCTTGTGAGAGAATATTACACCCCAAGATAAAGTTTTCTGAGCACAATTCAACCATGGTAAATAAGGCCATGGGCGTTTTAGGTTTATAAACAGGTGGTCAAAGGAATTTGACGACCCCTATATAACAAAGACTCTCTATACCTCGCTTGTTCGTCCGATCTTAGAATACGGCTCCTGTGTATGGTGCCCTCAGTACAAAGTACACCAGGACCGTATTGAATCAGTAGAGAACAACTTTTTACTCTGTGCTCTGTGGGGCCTTAACTTGGATGCGGGTGTGAGACTCCCATCTTACTTTAGTAGACTGCTATTAGTAAACCTCCCATCCTTAGTTAACCGTAGAAAAATGCTTGGTGGGTTTATTCTGATTTGATCAGGGGTGACACTTCGCTTCTAGCTCTTGCTTAAGCCGGTTGTGTTTTTTCTTGCTCCCGCATTCTCCGACCTTTGCCTAAATATCATACAACATTGTTGTGACTTTGTTTTGATATATCATCGCATCTCTTTAATTTGATTCTACTTTGTGTTAACCACCAGTGTTTTGTTTGTAAACAAGTGTTTAATATAAATTCAATATTCGCAACGTAACGCATCGGACTCGTGCAGGCAATTTGTTATTGTTTTTTTCCCAGTCTGCTTTTCGTTATCGCTTCTTCGGTGTGCACTGTTCTCGCGCATCAGCGTTTGCATCGCCCACACTCTCTCGTGAGCATAAGCGGGCTGCTCGCATTGTTGCTCTCACTCTCTCTGGGTTGCCTATACTCTCCCTCTCTGTGGACTTTTCTTTTGTGTCTCTGCTTTGGTGAGTTTACTGCTCGTTTTGTGCACTTCGTTGGATCATCTGCTTTGAATTATTGCCGCTGCAGCTGATTGTCTGGCTCGCTCTGCTGTCTGCTCTCCCATTTTACCTGCGCTCTCACTCCGTTCTTTTATTATTCGTGCACAGTGATTCTACTGCTGTCAATAATGACAATCGTTTGTAGTGCAAAGCAATGTGAATTCGGTGGTGTAATCATTGGTGATTCATTTCTTAGCTGCTGGCTGTGCGACAATTTTGCCCACATAAAATGTGCTAAGATAAAGTTGGAAATTTTGGCCGGCTAAATGATCTGATCTCGAAACGCATGGGCCTGTCTTGGTCATGTCCGGCTTGTCGGGAGATTGAGGCCGAAATGCGCACATTTATGAGACAGACTCGAACTGGGTTTCTGGATGTCCGGAAACAATTTGTGGCTCTCAACGAGAAATTTCTTGCCCTTGAATCACAGTTTCTTGGGCTCAAACTCTTGAGCGAATCGCCTAGACGGAAAATTCCGCATAATGATACCAATCTCTTGCAACCTAATCCGATTGGTACGCCTGCCTCCCACCTTCATCCATCGGAAGCATTTGTTACTCCGTGTAGTCAACGGTGGCTCCGGTGTTCTTTACACCGAGCAATGTGCTTCCTTCGAGCATCCAAGTTCCCAACAGCATCATTCCCATCCCTGCAGTTCCTGTTGCCGTCACTTCTGACGCGGTGAGTGCTCCTAGTGCGGGTGTGCTGGTTGCTGGTGACGTCTTGCCAATTCCTGCTCCAGCCATTGCTGCCAATTCCTCTGCCCTTGGACCGAGATCTCTTTTAGGAGTGGCTCCACCATCTCGATCTCGCTCGGGACTTCAACTTAGAGCAGTGGCCCCTCGGAAAGCAATATTTGTTTCTCGTCTTATTCCTGAGGCTACAACGGAGGATGTTAAACAACATCTTTCCTCTAAACTTAACACTCCGCCTGTTGATATAGTTGTGACTTAATTTACATTTAAACATAAGCGCAACATATCATCCTTTAAAATTCTTCTCCCTGATTCTTTACTATCCAGTTCTCTAGAACCGTCAATATGGCCTGAGCATACAATTGTGCATGAGTTCCTTCTCAAAGATTCGAACTCGAATCCAAGAATTGCCGAACCTGCTCCAAAAAACTAATGTACCATTTTTCCATGCACTATCAGAACGTTCGCAGTTTGTTGGGAAAATTGTGTCAAATTCATACTAATAGTGCGTCCTTTGAATTCGATGCCATCGCGTATACCGAAACCTGGCTTAACTCCTCTGTCAATGATCATGAAATTTTCATTGATAGTTACACTATTTATAGAATGGACCGCCCATCTTTTGCAGGTGGGGTTCTGATTGCAGTTAAATCAGTTTTCTCATCTGAGTTATTCCCATTCAATAACATCCATGGAATTGAATTTGTTGCAGTCAAAGTTCGTGTTAGCTCCGCATTTTTCTATTTAACCTGCTCTTACATTCCTCCCAGGTCTGATGCTGAGCTTTACTTACACCTCCTCTCAGCAATTAATACAGTTGTTTCTGCATTAGGGTGTGTTGAGAAATGAGCCTCGTAGTTTTTAATTCAATGTTCATGTATATTGCGATTGACCTTTTTACACGCTCATGATTGTAGTACACCGCCTAAGTAACTATTTTTACGCGCATAGCTGTGTTGTTGTTTTTGCTCCTGTCCAGAACATAGCTGTAATGTTCTCACACGCATGGCCAGACCCGCAACTGCACACGCACACAGCGATGCCGTCCGTTGTTTGCATTGAGACCGTCGCGTCGAGTCGCATCGCGTGATCTTCCAATTCCCTTTTTCTCGACTTCTTTTCCCGGAGTTGAGTTAGTAGAAACTTCTAGACGAAACCGCCCGCACGCATACTTTGTACCGCCGCAGAAACGACCCCACCGCTGTTCTTGTAATATAATTGTACTATAACCACCAATATTAAATAATCAATAAAAATAAATAAGCTCAAGATATAAACGATTATACAGTCCACTAATTCATAGCCAGGGTGCAATGATCGAATTATTGTCATTAACCTCCCATTTCTTTCTTGGCTGCCTTGTGATGACGCTAACCTGTTGTTTCCCAATTGCCATAATGACTTTATCAATGGGCTAACGGATATTTCCCTTGTCCAAATTAATGCCGTTAAAAACATTAGGGACAGACTTCTTGACCTCGTTTTTGTTAACGATGCTTCTCTTGCTACGGTATCTAGAGCAAGCCCAATATCACTCGCTGAAGATCCTTACCATCCAACTTTGTTGATATCCCTGGAGTGTACACAATATGGAGGTGCTCACAGTTCCATGGCTCCTTGTCACATAAAGTGTTTTCGCAAAACAAACTTTATCGATTTAGATCTACATCTCTCGTGTGTTGATTGCTCGTTTCTTTATTCATTACCAAACATAGATGCAACTGTTAACTCGTTTTATAGTTCTATTTACTCCGCCCTTAATACTTTTGTTCCAGATATCACTGTACCTGTATCGTCCAAGCCTCCTTGGTTCTCCAATTATTTGTCATACTTAAAAAATAATAATTCCCGGCTCTATAAAAAGTACCAGAAGTCGGGCTCCACGTCGGCCTTAGCTCTATACTCCTCCGCTCGCTCTCTGTTCCTTGCCGTCAATAGTCAGTGTTATTATCATTACCTTTCACAATGTAGTAGTAAGTTTCGTAGTGATCCTAAAAAATTCTATTCGTTCGTTAACTCTAAGCGCAAGTCAAACGCTTTTCCTCCGTCCCTTCATTACCAGAACAAAACAGAAGCTTCTGCTGTTGGTATTGCAAATTTATTCGCTACCTTTTTCCAAACAACGTACTCGTCTCATATTTACAACGCATCCACTCCGTATCCGTACCAGCTACCTCAAGCTAACAGCATTTTTCGAGGAAAGCGTTGTTCTGGAAGGTTTGTCATCTATGGACATATCGTTTTCTGCGGGTCCAGATAAGGTACCAAGTTGCATCTTAAAACACTGTGCCCAGTCCCTTTGCAAACCCTTGACCTTTCTCTTCAACCTCTCTTTGGAACAGTCTTGTCTCCCAGTAATTTGGAATGAGTCCTATATCATTCCGCTTCACAAAAAAGGTTCAAGATCAAACATTGAAAACTATCGTGGTAAAAAAAAAGCTTTCCGCCATCCCGAAGCTTCTTGAGTTCCTGGTCACCCGCAACTGCAACATCTTTGTTGCAGCTTGATATCTCCAACACGGTTTTTTCAGACATCGTTTAACATCGACTAACTTGAGTTTGTTAAACGAGTTTGAGTTTTCTAACCTAATCCACCGTGGTTTTCAAATTGGTTTGCAGACGGATGTAGTTTTTACGGACTTCAGCAAGGCACTCGATTCTGTGAACCATGCTCTGCTTATTCACAAGCTCTTTTTATTACTGTTCCCAACGAATCTTCTAGATTGAATTTTGTCCTATCTCTCTAACCATACTCAACGTGTTTTGTTTTCTAACGTGTTGTCAAATACTGTTAATGTTACTTCAGGTGTGCCACAGGGAAGTCATCTGGGCCCGCTTCTGTTTATTTTATTTGTGAATGACCTTCCTCAAGTTATAACATACTCTACTACACAAATGTATGCTGATGATGTTAAAATCTGTCTTTCTTACTCTGATTGGTATTTGCACACACGCCTTCAACTTGATCTAAGTGAACTACTATTGTGGTGTTCAACTAATCTTCTTTTTCTGAACCTTTCAAAATGCAAACTTATGACATTTTACCGTCGTGCTCCTCATTTTGTCCCATATGTTCTAGGAAATCATGTCCTTGAGCGAATTTCGAGTTCAAATGACCTCGGAGTCCTTTTTGATCATAAGATGTGTTTTAACACCCATATAGATGCAACTGTAAATAAAGCTAAGGGTGTTTTAGCGTTCATCAAGCGTTGGTCCAAGGAGTTTGACGACCCGTACGTTACGAAACAACTGTACATCTCGTTAGTACGTCCTATATTGGAGTATTGTTCTTGTGTGTGGAGCCCGCACTATGTATGGACGTTGAAATGCAATGACTGCATCTATCAAGAGGCGATGCAATTACTGCACCGTCAAGTGGCCCGTGTGACACCAGCAGAAGGCTGCTACGCGCGGATCCCAGGCAAAACGCAACCCTCCTCCCGCCCAACCGACCGAGGGGCGCTGCCGCATGACGCGCGGTGCGTAGCCGAACCAAACGCGAGCATGCAAGAAAGATAGATATTAGACTAACATTCGAGGAAAATTAGCACTAATCTTATTAAGAAATTAAGCATGCAATAAAATACAAAATACAAATACCACTACAATTACTAATTACTAGAAAGGTGTGTAAGGATTAGTAATTTAATAAGAGGAAGAGAATTAGTGGAGGATATAATATGGTAGAGGGAATTATAATCCGAGCATAAGACCCTAAACGGTTCATGCAAGGAATAATTCGATCTACAAAGTGGAAGGAACAACGGTATAAAGTTTCTAGTCAGTCTAATAGGAATCGTGAAGTTTATGCGGCTCAACAGATCAGGGCTGTCTATGTCACCCCTGATCAAGTTGTGCATAAATATCACACCAAGCATTTTTCTACGGTTAACTAAGGATGGGAGGTTTACTAATAATAGTCTACTAGAGTAAGATGGGAGTCTTACACCCGCATCCCAGTTAAGGCCCCGCAGAGCAAAGAGTAAAAAGTTGTTCTGTACTGATTCTATACGGTCCTTGTGTACTTTGTACTGAGGGCACCATACACAGGAGCCGTATTCTAAGATCGGACGAACAAGCGAGGTATAGAGAGTCTTTGTTATATAGGGGTCGTCAAATTCCTTTGACCACCTCTTTATAAACCCAAGCACGCCCATGGCCTTATTTACCATGGTAGAAATGTGTTCGGAAAACTTTAACTTGGGGTCTAACATAACACCCAGATCATCCACCAGGGTAATTCTCTCAAGAGAACCCCCAGATAGGGTGTAGGGAGCCAACAAAGGGTTAGAACGATGAAATGTCATAACTTTGCATTTCGAGGCATTAAGGTGTAACAAGTTTGCACAACACCATGACTGAAAGCTATTGAGATCGGATTGCAAGCGAGAATGAAATGAAATGTCCTTGTACTGGACACAGAGTTTAACATCATCCGCATACATAAGTACTCGAGAGTATGTTAATACTGAAGGCAAGTCATTAATAAATAGTGTGAAGAGTAAGGGACCTAGATGGCTGCCCTGTGGTACTCCCGAAGAAACCTTTACTGGTAAAGAGAGGGAGTTTTTGAAGAGGCCTAGAACAAAGATAGCTAGCAAAGAAATCCATCTCAGGAGGTTGGGCGGAAACCCTAAAAGGTCAAGTTTATGTGCTAAAAGGGAATGGTTTACAGAGTCGAATGCTTTACTAAAGTCGGTGTAAATAACATCCGTCTGTAAGTTACCTTGAAAGCCTTTAATAATGAAAGAGGTAAACTCCAACAAGTTCGTGGTGGTTGATCGCCGCCTTATAAATCCATGCTGAGTTGGAGATATAAGTGACTTGCAGAGATGTTGCAAGTGCGGAGTTAAACCTTCTCAAACAATTTGGGGATAGCGGATAACTTTGCTATACCTCTATAATTTTTTGCATCAGACTTGCTACCTTTTTTATGGAGAGGAATTATAAACGATTCCTTCCAGATTGGGGGGAAGCAAGAGGAATCAATGGACAGGGTGAATAGTTTAAGCAATGGTCCACACAGAGCCTCGGCGCAGTACCTGAGTACACAACCTGGAACCCCGTCTGGACCCGGTGAAAACACCGGCTTAACTAGTCGAAGATCTTGAAGTAGGGAATATTCATTTAACAAGGAACTGAAAATGCCGTTCGACCTCGGTAATCCGTATGGGTACGGTTGACCAGAGTAGCGTTCCTCAGAATAGGTGGTTTGGAAAAACTGGGCAAAAAGATCGGCAATTGCCTGATCATTATTTGCCGACGTATTACAAAATGATAGCGAGGATGGGTGTGAGGACGTTCTACGCTTACTGTTTACGAAGCAGTAAAACTGTTTAGGGTCCTGAGAAAAACGTATCCTGCAACGAGATAGGTAGTTCTTATAGCATTGAGCATTAAGAACTGAAAAGTTTGACCGAGCTATTACATAACGAGAGTGAGAAATAGGAGAGCCCACTTCTTGAAATTTTTTATAGTCTTGATTTTAAGTTTTTTAGACTGGATAACTCTTTGGTAAACCAAGGGGGTTTTCCAGATCTAATCGGACAAGAAAGCGGGACACAAGAATCAAAAAATGTGCCAAGACCATTGTAAAAAATGTTTGTGCCTTTTGTGACATCAGTGCACAAGTACAAAGCGGACCAATCAAAATCCCTAATTAGGTTATTAAGCTTCGCAAACTCGGCTTTACGAAAGCAGCGGACACGTTCAGGTAGTCTACTCGACCGATCCAATACAGTTGGTCCTATGTCTAGCGACACCTCGAAAGTAGGGTGGTAGGCGTCTTCAGGTATAGTGAGCGGAAGGGCTCGGGTTAACAACACTATGGTCGGATCCGATACAAAGCATAGATCAAGCAATCGACCCAAGGAATTTTTCACATGATTGACTTGAGACAGGGACAGGTCAAGCAAGCCGTCAACAAAGTCATGTCGTGACATGGGCACTAGGATACTAGACTCGTTTACCGAAGACCAAACAGTTCCTGGTAAGTTGAAGTCACCAAGAACTATCATACGATCTTTATCAGATAGCGAGGAAGCAACAGCGGTTAAAGCGGACAAGTGCTGCTCATAAATTGAAATATCCGAAGAAGGTGGGATATACGAGCAAGTAATGAATATAGCGAAAGCGGGAAGAATCAGTTTTACACACAGGAATTCCAGTTCCTGTTGAACTTGGACTGTGAAGTGTTCTGACGTGAAGTAAGAGTCCACTGCAATTAGAACCCCTCCTGCACGTCGAGACGAACGGTCCTTTCTAAAAGTTGTGTACCGACCTGCCAAAACCTCGGAACTAAGAATGTCCGGCTTTAACCAGGTTTCAGTAAACACAATAACGTGGGAAGCAAATGCAACACTATCCCGGAAAAGAATGCTGAGCTTACTACGCAAGCCTCTTACATTCTCAAAATAGGTTACTAAAAGAGAAGTTAGTTTTTTGGAAAGGTTGGAGCAAGACGGGAAGTTGAGGAAGAGGAAGTTGAGGTTGAGGGTGGCACGCTGGAAAGATTTGGAAGCGATATGGGGGGCCTATTCTTCTTCTTAGCCTTAAACTCCATCACCACCAAATGCTCCGGCCAAAATTTGGTGGAGCAAATGGTGTCAAATTGAGTTGGGGAGATGCTTATCTTAAACGACGCTATCTCCCTGGCATAAGAGAAGTTAAATTTCTCCACCTTTAAGCCCACGGCTTTTATTTTGCTTTGAATGAAAGCAGTTACATCATTAGATGTGAGGTCAGGGGCCAGCCGTGAAACAAAAACTTGTCGTTTTGGTGGGACTCCCACCAGTGGTTTAGTCACCACAGGTCTAGTACCTGTGGTGGCAATATCCGGACGTCCGGAACGTCTATTTACTGGTGGGATCGGGATGGACGGGACAACTAGTGAGCTTACGGACACTACGGACACGGGCGCTGCAGACGTACTTGGCTGCACATTCTCCGAGGCGATGAATTCGGCTACCGAATCTGCATCGCCAGCAGCTTTCGTTGCCTTTGGAGTGGCAAACGAGATCAACTGCTGCACACTTGGAGTGGTCGGAGTCAGTTTTTCGGCGGCGCACGGCTGAGTGACGGTTGGCACTTGCAGGTCCCGCGGAGTGACCTTTTTGCGCCTCGGAGACTCGTTCAGCAGTTTTAAACCGCTAAACTGAGCCTCCATGGCTAGGAGCCGATCGTATTGGTTTTTGAAACCAACGGTCAGCTCCTTAAAGCCACTCCGCGTCTGCCTTATGAAAGCCACCATGTCTTTCTCCACCGCACGGCATGCCTCGCAACTGTAATGCAAGCCATTACGTTTGGCTATATCATCACTCACGAGGCCAGAAAATCCCGAGCATTTTGCGTGGACTACGCAGTCGCAGAGCCAGCAGGGGACATTCGGCTGATCGTGAGTGATCTGCTTCTTGCAGGTTTTTTTGGCGCAGACCACAGCGAATTCCATTTTTATTTTTATTATTTTATTATTTAAATATTTTCTTAAGAAAATTTGCAAAGAAAAATTAAAATTAAAAAAATCAAAAATTTCCAAAACAAATTGGTATCAGACCAATGTGCCAGACAACGCTCAAAGCGGAATTGGTAAGAAAAAAAAGAGAGCAGAGTGCGGTTATAGCGAGAGCTACTAGACAGAGAGCGCTATTGCTCAGAAAGTTGAAAGAGCGAGAGAGAAAGAACAGTTATTGAGGTTGAGGTGATAGCGAGAGAGTGATAAGACAACAAAAGCTACCAGACGAGAGCGGACTGCAATGCAATACTCACTCACTGCAACAGCACAACACAACACAAGCCGACGCCGAAAAATAAAAAGTGTTCGGGCCAGCCGCTGAGGAATAACCGTAACTTTAGCATTATTATTGTATGAGCATAGAGAGCCGCCTACATATGTTGTAAAACGTTGACTTTCTGCAGAGCTGCTGCGCTCTCTCGCTAAAGGGGCTCTCTGCCGCCGCCACTTCGGCAACTACTTTGATCTGCTGCCGCCACTTCGGCAGTCACTTTGATCTAACGCCGTCGTCTATAGTTTAGTTCTATGCTAACCCCTCTGCGCATTGGTTGCATATCGATCTCGCATAAAGTACATCTGGCAATAGCAAGCAATCGGCTTCCGCTAAGCCACCAAGATTAAATATATTATAAAGTTTAACCCAAATCTCTTTTTATTGTGAAATACATAGGTGCCAAAAAAGCTTGGCATCTCAAACATTGGTGACCCCCCGACGTGATATAAAACCATTGCTTAATCGCGTTCCGTTAAAACACTTATTAATTATACAATATTGTGTTGTTGGGTAGTTTAACTACCAACAAATACATTTGTGTGCACATTAAAAACAGTTTAAAGTGCAAATTCAGTGAGAGTGCGGCTGGAATATTTATAGACAAATTCCGGTACTTAAAGCGTCGAATCTCTCATTCTCTGCGCAGCTGCAGCCGCGGTTCTTGACTTTTCGTGTCTTGCGTTCTCGCTCTCGCGTCTATACATCGTCGCTTAAGCGGTATTTCATTTTCCGTTGTTGTGTCGATTGCACAACGGTTAACATGGACAACGATCCAAATACAGGCGCGGGCGGAAATATTGTGGTGGCTGATTCCAGACTGAGTCTGTATAAACGTAAAAGTCAGTCATTATATGATCGATTGCACAGGCTTGGCGAATCCCTCGCGGGGAATAAAATCGACAAGCTGACCGCCGCGGAAGTCGAGGTGCGCCTTGATATGTTGGCAGAAATTCGAGCGGAATTTAATAAGGCCCATAATGAGTTGGAGGCTCTCGATCAAAACGAGATTGGGAGTGAGCTGCGCGAAATCTTCGATACTCTTTTCATATCGTTGAAAGCTGAGTTGCTGGCTGCTGTTGAAGTAGGCCAGTCACACGCCGCTGCCAATTCTACGACTCTGCCAAGCCATTCCGGACATAGTACCATCATCATGGCTCACAAGCAGCGACTTCCTGAGCTGAAGGTGCCGAAGTTTTCTGGTGGATACGTCGAGTTCTCGGATTTTATGGCAATGTTCAAATCGGTGATTGAAGCGGATGCGGATCTCAGTGACATCGAGAAATTCCAGCACCTTCGCTCTTGCCTAGCTGATGCGGCTTTGGATTCGGTTCGATCGTTGGAGCTCTCCAGTGCCAATTATCGTGCGGCTCTGGATATACTTAATAAACGCTTTAATAACAAAAGACTTGTTTTCCAGGCACACATCAAGAAGATTCTTGGGCTAAAGAGGGTAGACTCGCCTTCTGCTAAAAGGCTTCGGGAGTTTTCGGATGCAGTCAATTTACACATGCGAGCGTTGCAGACATTGGGAACTGCTGAGGAGATTTCGGGATTCATGGTTATCAACATGCTGCTGCAGAAGTTGGATTCGAAGACGCAAACCAAATGGGAGGAGCACACATCGTCGGATGCTATACCTACCGCAGAGGAATTCTTGCAGCAACGCTGCCAGAAAATGGAGCGATTGGAATATGCTACAGCGACACACGCTAGTAGCGATCAGGTGCGAAAAAACCATTCATATACGCATGTTAAGAAAACGTTTGTAGCTTCCAACTCTTCCGCCGACCCGTCTGTATGCGTCTTTTGCCACTCAGCGGGCCATGGAATATACTCGTGCAAGATATTCGAAAATCTCTCACCGTTGCTGCGCCACAAAGAAGTGAAGAAGCTTTCCCTATGCTTCAATTGCCTAAAACCGGGGCACCGGACCCGCGCATGCAATAGTGGAAAATGTCGAGTATGCGGCGGTAGGCATCATAGTTTGTTGCACTTCGTTAGTATGCAGCCCACAACACAAGGCTGCCCAGGTATTACTCCTCCCGATCTGGCCGTTCAACCGGACACTCTTTCCGTTGCTCAAAATTCTGCTAGCAGCTCGTCTCTACCTTCGTCTACCTCTCTTGCTGCCCAAGGTCTTCACTCTGATGTCGTGCTTCTGGCTACAGCCGTGGTTCTCGTGAAGAATCGGTCTGGCGTTTTAGTTCCTTGTCGTGCCATCTTAGATTCAGGATCGCAGCTGCATCTCGTCACATCCAGGTTCGCCCAGCAGCTTCAGCTTAGGAAAACTCAATCGTCTGCACTTGTGTCTGGGCTGGGCGATACCAGCGTTTCTACTGAGGGATCCACCATAAGCATTTGTATGCATTCTCGCACCTCTGCTTACACAACTACACTTACTGCTCTCATCGCCCCCACGATTACCGATTCTCAACCAAGTATGGCAGTAAATGTATCCGATTGGCGTATTCCATCTAACATTCAGCTCGCTGATCCTGCATTTTTCAATCCTCAACGGGTTGATCTTCTCATTGGTGCGAGCGTTTTTTATGATCTCCTCTGCGTAGGGCAAATCAAACTCACCAATGGACTGCCTCTTCTGCAGAAGACCCGGCTTGGGTGGATCGTATCTGGTGGTGGACAGAAGGTATCAAGCTCGGCGCTTTTGGCCACGCACAATTGTCCAGATTCGATAGCTGAGATGGAAGCAAGGTTGGATAAAACTCTTCGTATGTTTTGGGAAGTCGAGGATTGTGTGGAGGCTGGGTTGAATACCAAAGAAGAAGACGATTGTGAAGCACATTTCGTAAGCCACCTTTCACGGTTGCCATCCGGGGAGTATGCAGTTCGTCTACCGCTAAATAACAATTCTGATCGATTGGGAGAATCTTATACTCAGGCTTACCGACGGCTCATCAGTCTGGAGCGAAAACTGGAGCGTAATCCTACACTCAAGGAGCGGTATTCCGCCTTTATGAGGGAGTATATTGATTTGCATCATATGCACCAAGTCAACCCTGATTCCCGTAGCCTCTGCAAATATTTCTTGCCTCATCACTGTGTCCTAAAGGAGGACAGTACGACGACAAAACTCCGTGTCGTTTTCGATGGTTCCGCAGCTACATCAACTGGATATTCTCTAAATGATGTGATGATGACAGGCCCTGTTATTCAGCCTGCATTGTTCAACATATTGATTCGCTTTCGAACATATCCAGTCGCTCACACTGGGGACATTTGTAAAATGTACCGCTGCGTACGAGTGTCTCCACCCGACAATTTGTATCAATGCATCCTATGGCGAGATTCCATCGAGTCCGAGGTTCAAGTCTACACATTAGACACCGTCACATACGGGACGAGGGCTGCATCATTTCTAGCGGTCCGCGCAATGCACCAGCTGGCCATCGACGAGGGTGAATCCTACCCTCTTGGCTCAGCTGCTCTGCGGCAGGAGTTTTACGTGGATGACCTTATTTCGGGCGGTAATTCGGTCGCACAGGTCATGGAAAAGATGCACCAAACATCAGCTTTACTGTCCCGTGGTAACTTTAGACTTAGGAAATGGTGCTCCAGTCACCAGGAAGTACTTGAGGGAACCCCTGAAGATGACATAGAGAAGTTCCTAAAGTTTAATGATGGAAGCGACATAGCCAAAACTCTCGGCTTAGCGTGGGACCCTGCTTCGGATCAGCTGCTTTTTGCCTTGTCCGCACTGGACACAACCTCAAAGCCATCAAAGCGGTCGGTTTTATCTACGATTGCGCGGTTCTACGACCCTCTTGGATTGATAAATCCAGTCATTGTCAGGTGCAAAATCTTCCTTCAGCAGCTTTGGAGAGAAAATTTGGATTGGGATGAAAGCCTACCCTCAGCATTGCATTCAACTTGGATGGACTTGAGAAATAGTTTGGCAAGCATTTCTCGGATCTCATTTCCTCGCTTGGTTCTTCGTTCTAGTGTGGCTACAGAAGTTCACGGATTCTGTGATGCCAGCTTAGAAGCATATGGCGCTTGCGTGTATGTCGTGTCCAGGGAAGCCCAGTCTTCGAGCCACGTTTTGTGCTCAAAGTCGCGAGTGGCGCCGCTAAAGACTATATCGATTCCTAAGCTGGAATTAAGTGGAGCCCATTTGCTTGCGAAAATCATGCAGAATGTAAAGGACATGGGAATCTTTACAGGTCGGTTCTATTGCTGGTCGGATTCGTCAACAGCATTATCTTGGATTAGGGACGAGCCAGCTAAATTTCAAGTTTTCATGGCAAATAGAGTGGCAGCAATTCAGGAGTTGACGGCAGACATGGAATGGCGCTATGTTCCCACATCTTTAAATCCTGCTGATATTCTCTCGAGAGGCTCGCTTCCCAACCATCTTATCCAGTCAGAGCTATGGTTTCACGGCCCATCCTTTTTGCTATGCTCCAAGGATAAGTGGCCTGTATCTCCTACTAACAACATAGCAACTTTGGAGCTTCGCAAGAGAGGATTGCTAATCGCGTCTCCACATGCCGATCTCACGTCCGGATGCAAATTTGCGAATTCATTCTTTCGCATGCAGCGCACATTCGCCTACATGCATAAATTTATACATCGTCTTAGGCATCCAGGACTCACCGTTTCTGATATTCGGCAAGGAACGCATCTTCTAATTCGACACATTCAGCTGGCAAGTTTGTGGATGGACATAAAGGAGATTCGGCGCAATGGTCATGTCATGAAATCCAGTTCTATTAGTTCGCTCAACCCGTTCATCGATCATTCTGGACTACTTAGAGTTGGAGGTCGTCTTGGCAACTCATCGCTAGGATTTGACGCTCAGCACCCGCTCATTTTGCCAAAGGGACATTCCATTACCTTTGCGCTGATAAGATATTATCATGAAAGAAACCTCCATGCCGGACCTCGCGCCTTGCTATCCAAAATTCGGCTGGAATATTGGCCCATTGGAGGTGTTAAGGCAGTGTCAAGGGTCGTCAGCAGATGTGTGAGATGCTTCAGGACTAGGCCGCGCATGGTTGAACACATCATGGGAGACCTACCTAAGGAGCGTTTGGAAGGATCTCGAGCTTTTGAAGTCACTGGAGTAGATTACTGTGGACCTCTTTTCTACCGATCAGAAATCCGCACGAGGCCTCCGATCAAGTGCTGCATTAGCGTATTCATCTGCTTCACTTCTAAGGCTATACACATGGAGCTTAGTAAAGGATTGACCACCGCATCGTTTCTAAGCGCCCTAAAGGGTTTTACTTCCCCTCGAGGAAGAGCAAGTCAAATTTGGTCGGACAATGCGACAAACTTCGTTGGGGTCAAGAACGAGCTTCTGGAGCTAAAGAAGCTTTGTCTGAGCGAACCGCATATGAAGGAGGTCCACGAATCCTGCTTGGCTGACTCGATCGACTGGCGTTTCATCCCACATCGCTCTCCGCATTTTGGCGGGTTGTGGGAAGCGGCCGTGAAGACCGCAAAATATCACCTGTACCGCTCAGTTGGACCATCTGTGCTTAGCTTCGACGAGCTGCGCACTCTGATCTGTCAGATCACTGCAATTGTTAACTCTCGCCCTTTGCTGTCGCTTTCAGAAAATCCTGATGATTTAGACGTTTTGACTCCTGCTCATCTGCTTTTAGGCGGCCCCCATGAGCAAATCCTCGAGCCTGACCTAACGAAGCTGAACTACAATCGTCTGGATGGCTGGCAGCGGGTCACCCAACTACAACAAATATTTTGGATCCGTTGGCGCGAAGAGTATCTCACTCTTTTGCAAGAGCGCGCGAAGTGGCGTACCCCCGCGCAAAACATCTGCAAGAACGACCTCGTTCTGGTGAAGGACGAAAATCTTCCTCCAAGGCGTTGGCCACTGGCTAGAGTGGTCGATGTCGTTTTGGGCAAGGACGGAGTGTGTCGCGTCGCTGACCTGAAGACATCCTCAGGAAACATCAGGAGGGCCGTCACTCGGCTATGTTTGCTGCCCCTTAAGGAATCTGTTGAGAGACTAGCTCCCAACGGGGGGAGTATGTTCGGGCCATCCGCTGAAGAATAACCGTAACTTTAACATTATTATTGTATGAGCAGAGAGAGCCGCCTATGTTGTAAAACGTTGACGTTCTGCAGAGCTGCTGCGCTCTCCCGCTAAAGGGGCTCTCTGCCGCCGCCACTTCGGCAACTACTTTGATCTGCTGCCGCCACTTCGGCAATCACTTTGATCTAACGCCGTCGTCTATAGTTTAGTTCTATACTAACCCCTCTGCGCATTGGTTGCATATCGATCTCGCATAAATTTTATCTGGCAATAGCAAGCAATCGGCTTCCGCTAAGCCACCAAGATTAAATACGAATTATAAAGTTTAACCCAAAATCTCTTTTCATTTTTTAAACACATATGTTTGAAATTCACAATATGCATAAACGCACAAACGAGAGAAAAAAAAATATAAACTATAGATATAAAAAAATACAATTTTGTTTATAAGTTTTGGTATACACTACAAAATAACTTCATGTAATTACATGTAATTAATTATGCACATATTGCGAGTCTACTGTAATCAGTATATATCAAATATGCAAACTCATAATTTACAGACTTATTCAAAACAACTACACATTGTTGTAGAGTCAACAAAAACAAGTACCCAGCATATTCCAAGTGTGATGCAATATGATCGCACTTGAGTGTAGCGGGCACAATGAGAGCAGTGTCAGCATATCCGTGGGATACTAACCACACTCCGTCCAATGGCAACGTTCCAGGTGCCATACGTGTGTATCCACTTATATTTATGTTATATACCTCTATGCACAGCGCTGACGTTGGTTTCTCTGCCGAAGCAGCGCCCAGCCTTTTATTTAAGTTTGCTCCTAGGAACCCAGAATCAGTAATAAACGGGAACCGAAAAAACTCGGTCAAAACTAAAGCTCATCCGAAAAGTCTTATAATCTCACCATTTTGGACGGCTACGTGTCCGCCGAGAGCGACCTAGCCAGGGGTGTCAGCCACATAGAAGTCAGGGAGAAGCTAGAGTCCCCCGACAGCGAACTGGAAACGACAATAGTGAAGACTCGAGAATGTCACTGAAACAGGGTCTCCAGATTACAAGCTATACGTTGCTGACAACGCACCTAAAATTTGAGCATGCATTCTTGCAAAAAGAGAGTTGCATTTATTTTTGCTCCCGAATTTCAGTAATAAACAGTAATGAACAGGGAGCCCACGACTCGTCTGGTTATAATTTTACCGACGCCTACAATAAAGCGCTCGATAAATCCTGCCCCTCTGGAAAAAACAGAGCCCGGAAGAAACCTGCATGGTGGAATCCGAAACTGGAGGAATTCCTGAAAGCCTCCCGGAGATTCTTCAATAAAGCTAAGGCTGGAAAAGTTGAGCTGGACCGATTAAAAAGCCAGTCTTTCAACATACAAGAAATAACTTAGGAAACGCAAACGCGCCTCTTGGCGTAAATTCGTAGAGAAATCGAGAATAAGTCAGAAGCCTCGCGCATGCGCAGAGCTCTCTCGAATTCAACACCAACCCTGGGCTACCTGAAGAACGTCGACCAGTCTTGGACCACGTCCAGCGATGTGTCGCTAAATCTTCTCCTTAATACCCACTTCCCTGGCTGACTCAACTATTTCACGCCTCATTCTATCGTCTTAAATGCTATCCTGAACCTGCTAAGCCAGGGGAACGTTTCCTGGGCGATCAAAAGCTTTAACCCATACAAGTCTGTGGGGCCATACGGCATTATCCCTGCCCACGCGGGACAAAAAGCCATTAATTGGCTCAAAATAATTTACGAGGGAATCTTCTCCCACGGGTGACTAACCTGACACCTGGCTTCAGACCAAAGTCGTTTTTATTCCCAAGGCAGGAAAGCCCTCGCACACTGCTCCAAAAGATTTCAGACCCATTAGTCTCTCGTTTTTCCTTCTGAAGACGATGGAACGGCTCCTGGGGTTGCATCTCACGGCGTGTATTCCGCCTAGTCTGATCTCAGAATCCCAGTATGCTTATCGGAAGGGAAGATCGACCGAAACGGCCGATCTGTAGCTGTACCGAATACACCATAGTAGAAAGCGCCTTTAAGAACATCCTCCCGACCGCCATCACGGGTGCACTGACGGACCTGGGGGTTGACTTCCGGACGGTGAGCCAAATCTATCAGAAGCTACAATGCAGAACGGGTGAGGCATCACTGGGGACGTCAACGTGCACCAGAATTGTCAGCAGAGGCACACCGCAGGGCGGAGTCCTCTCGCCCCTCCCATGGAACGTGGCAGTGAACGCACTGCTGCAGAAGATAGAGGGGGGGTGGCTGCCGCGTGGTGGCGTATGCGGACGATGTTGCTATAGCATTCTCCGGAAAATTTCTGCAGACGTTGTTTGAGTGCATGACAAGTACTCTCACTAAGATGTCGAGATGGACAGACAAGTTCGGGCTAGGAGTTGACCCGTCTAAAACGGAGCTTGTCGTTTTCACTAAGAATTACAATGATTGGAAACTAAGCATAGAGGATAGAGTAAAGAAGGCTACAGTGGCCCTTTACACATGCAGGAAACGGTTTAAAATGGGGAACGACCATTTGTTCCATAGTTCTAGAACTATAGTTCGGTGGCTATACACCACCATCATACGACCAATCATGCTCTATGGAGTGGTATTATGGTGGCCAGCCTTGGACAAAAGAACTTGTCTCAACAGACTCAGTAGTGTTCAAAGCAAAACTGGAGGGTCACGCACTACTCCAGGGGAAGCCCTGGATGCCGTGCTGGACCTCCTCCCCGTAGATCCCATGGGAAAGAAGGTGGCAACACTTTCCGCCCTCAGAATGAGAGAAACCAAACTGTGGAAATCGTTCGCGGTTGGGCACTCGGGAATCCTGACGAGACTCCCGCAATTACTAGAGTGGACAGATTATTGTATCCCTCTTTCGTAGTGATCAGACGTGTTTTTGTTTTGCGCTCCGCATTTTTCCTTTTGTTTCGAATAAACAGCCGGAGTTTTCCTAACTAAATTCTAAATATACTTTCTAACCAGACAACAATCTGGAAACCTATTCATTTACGCGAGTGCATGCCTTTTGATTTGTGTTAAAATATTATTTAACTTTTTATTTTTCGGCGTCGGCTTGTGTTGTGTTGTGTTGTTGCAGTGAGTGAGTATTGCATTGCAGTCCGCTCTCGTCTGGTAGCTTTTGTTGTCTTATCACTCTCTCGCTATCACCTCAACCTCAATAACTGTTCTTTCTCTCTCGCTCTTTCAACTTTCTGAGCAATAGCGCTCTCTGTCTAGTAGCTCTTCCGCTTTGAGCGTTGTCTGGCACATTGGTCTGATACCAATTTGTTTTGGAAATTTTTATTTTTTTTGATTTTAATTTTTTTTTTTTTTGCAAATTTTTTTAAGAAAATATTTGAATAATAAAAATAAAATGGAATTCGCTGTGGTCTGCGCCAAAAAACATGCAAGAAGCAGATCACTCACGATCAGCCAAATGTCCCCTGCTGGCTCTGCGACAGCGTAGTCCACGCAAAATGCTCGGGATTTTCTGGCCTCGTGAGCGATGCCATAGCCAAACGTAATGGCTTGCATTACAGTTGCGAGGCATGCCGTGCGGTGGAGAAAGACATGGTGGCTTTCATGAGGCAGACGCGGAGTGGCTTTAAGGAGTTGACCGTTGGTTTTAAAAACCAATACGATCGGCTCCTAGCCATGGAGGCTCAGTTTAGCGGTTTAAAACTGCTGAATGAGTCTCCGAGGCGCAAAAAGGTCACTCCGCGGGACCTGCAAGTGCCAACCGTCACTCAGCCGTGCGCCGCCGAAAAACTGACTCCGACCACTCCAAGTGTGCAGCAGTTGATCTCGTTTGCCACTCCAAAGGCAACGAAAGCTGCTGGCGATGCAGATTCGGTAGCCGAATTCATCGCCTCGGAGAATGTGCAGCCAAGTACGTCTGCTGCGTCCGTGTCCGTGGTGTCCGCAAGTTCACTAGTTGTCCCGTCTATCCCGATCCCACCAGTAAATAGACGTTCCGGACCTCCGGATATTGCCACCACAGGTACTAGACCTGTGGTGACTAAACCACTGGTGGGAGTCCCACCAAAACGACAAGTTTTTGTTTCACGGCTGGCCCCTGACCTCACATCTAATGATGTAACTGCTTTCATACAAAGCAAAATTAAAGCCGTGGGTTTAAAGGTGGAGAAATTTAACTGCTCTTATGCCAGGGAGATAGCGTCGTTTAAGATAAGCATCTCCCCAACTCAATTTGACACCATTTGCTCCACCAAATTTTGGCCGGAGCATTTGGTGGTGAAGGAGTTTAAGGCTAAGAAGAAGAATAGGCCCCCCATATCGCTTCCAAATCTTTCCAGCGTGCCACCCTCAACCTCAACTTCCTCTTCCTCAACTTCCCGTCTTGCTCCAACCTTTCCAAAAAACTAACTTCTCTTTTAGTAACCTATCAGAATGTAAGAGGCTTGCGTAGTAAGCTCAGCATTCTTTTCCGGGATAGTGTTGCATTTGCTTCCCACGTTATTGTGTTTACTGAAACCTGGTTAAAGCCGGACATTCTTAGTTCCGAGGTTTTGGCAGGTCGGTACACAACTTTTAGAAAGGACCGTTCGTCTCGACGTGCAGGAGGGGTTCTAATTGCAGTGGACTCTTACTTCACGTCAGAACACTTCACAGTCCAAGTTCAACAGGAACTGGAATTCCTGTGTGTAAAACTGATTCTTCCCGCTTTCGCTATATTCATTACTTGCTCGTATATCCCACCTTCTTCGGATATTTCAATTTATGAGCAGCACTTGTCCGCTTTAACCGCTGTTGCTTCCTCGCTATCTGATAAAGATCGTATGATAGTTCTTGGTGACTTCAACTTGCCAGGAACTGTTTGGTCTTCGGTAAACGAGTCTAGTATCCTAGTGCCTATGTCACGACATGACTTTGTTGACGGCTTGCTTGACCTGTCCCTGTCTCAAGTCAATCATGTGAAAAATTCCTTGGGTCGATTGCTTGATCTATGCTTTGTATCGGATCCGACCATAGTGTTGTTAACCCGAGCCCTTCCGCTCACTATACCTGAAGACGCCTACCATCCTACTTTCGAGGTGTCGCTAGACATAGGACCAACTGTATTGGATCGGTCGAGTAGACTACCTGAACGTGTCCGCTGCTTTCGTAAAGCCGAGTTTGCGAAGCTTAATAACCTAATTAGGGATTTTGATTGGTCCGCTTTGTACTCGTGCACTGATGTCACAAAAGGCACAAACATTTTTTACAATGCTCTTGGCACATTTTTTGCTTCTTGTGTCCCGCTTTCTTGTCCGATTAGATCTGGAAAACCCCCTTGGTTTACTAAAGAGTTATCCAGTCTAAAAAACTTAAAATCAAGACTTTATAAAAAATTTCAAGAAGTGGGTTCTCCTACTTCTCACTCTCGTTATGTAATAGCTCGGTCAAACTTTTCAGTTCTTAATGCTCAATGCTATAAGAACTACCTATCTCGTTGCAGGATACGTTTTTCTCAGGACCCTAAACAGTTTTACTGCTTTGTAAACAGTAAGCGTAGAACGTCCGCACACCCATCCTCGCTATCATTTTGTAATACGTCGGCAAATAATGATCAGGCAATTGCCGATCTTTTTGCCCAGTTTTTCCAAACCACCTATTCTGAGGAACGCTACTCTGGTCAACCGTACCCATACGGATTACCGAGGTCGAACGGCATTTTCAGTCCTTTGTTAAATGAATATTCCCTACTTCAAGATCTTCGACTAGTTAAGCCGGTGTTTTCACCGGGTCCAGACGGGGTTCCAGGTTGTGTACTCAGGTACTGCGCCGAGGCTCTGTGTGGACCATTGCTTAAACTATTCACCCTCTCCATTGATTCCTCTTGCTTCCCCCCAATCTGGAAGGAATCGTTTATAATTCCTCTCCATAAAAAAGGTAGCAAGTCTGATGCAAAAAATTATAGAGGTATAGCAAAGTTATCCGCTATTCCCAAATTGTTTGAGAAGGTTTTAACTCCGCACTTGCAACATCTCTGCAAGTCACTTATATATCCAACTCAGCATGGATTTATAAGGCGGCGATCAACCACCACGAACTTGTTAGAGTTTACCTCTTTCATTATTAAAGGCTTTCAAGGTAACTTACAGACGGATGTTATTTACACCGACTTTAGTAAAGCATTCGACTCTGTAAACCATTCCCTTTTAGCACATAAACTTGACCTTTTAGGGTTTCCGCCCAACCTCCTGAGATGGATTTCTAGCTATCTTTGTTCTAGGTCTCAAAGAGTCCTCTTCAAAAACTCCCTCTCTTTACCAGTAAAGGTTTCTTCGGGAGTACCACAGGGCAGCCATCTAGGCCCCTTACTCTTCACACTCTTTATTAATGACCTGCCTTCAGTAATAACATACTCTCGAGTACTTATGTATGCGGATGATGTTAAACTCTGTGTCCAGTACAAGGACATTTCATTTCATTCTCGCTTGCAATCCGATCTCAATAGCTTTCAGTCATGGTGTTGTGCAAACTTGTTACACCTTAATGCCTCGAAATGCAAAGTTATGACATTTCATCGTTCTAACCCTTTGTTGGCTCCCTACACCCTATCTGGGGGTTCTCTTGAGAGAATTACCCTGGTGGATGATCTGGGTGTTATGTTAGACCACAAGTTAAAGTTTTCCGAACACATTTCTACCATGGTAAATAAGGCCATGGGCGTGCTTGGGTTTATAAAGAGGTGGTCAAAGGAATTTGACGACCCCTATATAACAAAGACTCTCTATACCTCGCTTGTTCGTCCGATCTTAGAATACGGCTCCTGTGTATGGTGCCCTCAGTACAAAGTACACAAGGACCGTATAGAATCAGTACAGAACAACTTTTTACTCTTTGCTCTGCGGGGCCTTAACTGGGATGCGGGTGTAAGACTCCCATCTTACTCTAGTAGACTATTATTAGTAAACCTCCCATCCTTAGTTAACCGTAGAAAAATGCTTGGTGTGATATTTATGCACAACTTGATCAGGGGTGACATAGACAGCCCTGATCTGTTGAGCCGCATAAACTTCACGATTCCTATTAGACTGACTAGAAACTTTATACCGTTGTTCCTTCCACTTTGTAGATCGAATTATTCCTTGCATGAACCGTTTAGGGTCTTATGCTCGGATTATAATTCCCTCTACCATATTATATCCTCCACTAATTCTCTTCCTCTTATTAAATTATTAATCCTTACACACCTTTCTAGTAATTAGTAGTGTAGTGGTATTTGTATTTTGTATTTTATTGCATGCTTAATTTCTTAATAGTTTAGTGCTAATTTTCCTCGAAGGTTAGTCTAATATCTATCTTTCTTGCATGCTCGCGTTTGGTTCGGCTACGCACCGCGCGTCATGCGGCAGCGCCCCTCGGCCGGTTGGGCGGGAGGAGGGCTGCGTTTTGCCTGGGATCCGCGCGTAACAGCCTTCTGCTGGTGTCACACGGGCCACTTGACGGTGCAGTAATTGCATCGCCTCTTGATAGATGCAGTCATTGCATGTCAAAGTCCAATTATTATTACTGATCACCTCTAGACGCCTTTCCAGGTACCAATCCCAACTAGGAAGGACTGGGAGATGGGCGAACCAGGACCTGCAAATGCGGTCCACTTCTACACTAATGGTTCAAAGTTAGATGGCCGCGCGGGAAACGTAGTCCACTGTAGCGAGCTGAACATCAGTCATTGCTTCAGGCTCCCGGATCACTGTAGTGTGTTCCAAGCGGAGGTTGAAGCCATCAAGAAGGCCATTTCGATCGTCTCCAAACTACTCCTAGATACGCACTTAGTGTGCGTCTTCTCGGACAGCCAAGCAGCTATCAAAGCTCTAGGCTCAATATCGTCGAACTCAGCGACTGTAAATGACTGCCGCAGGTCTCTGCACGAGATCGCAGAGCAGTTAGATCTCTTCCTTATATGGGTCCCCGGCCACAGGGACATCGAGGGGAATGACGCCGCCGACGAGCTAGCTAGGCAGGGTACTACGATTCCTCTCCTATCGGAGAGGGAGCAAGTGGCGATGCCCTTGGCTACGTGCAGGCTCCTAACGCACGAATTGTTCGAGCAAAATGCCAATAGGAGATGGCAGCAAACCGTTTCCTGTAAAGTCTCAAGATTGATATGGCCATTTCGATCGAAGAAGCGCTCAGCAGAGCTGTATAAACTCAGCAGAGCACAGTGCTCTGCAGTTACTAGAGCCATTACGGGACACTGGCAGATCGGCACTCACGCCTCTAGACTGTCAATCCCTCATAACGACTTCTGCAGGAGTTGTCGCGACGAGGAGGAGGAGGAATCGGTCCCCCACTTCTTCGGCCACTGCCCAGCCCTTGGAAATCGTCGTCTTCGTATTCTCGGACGTATTCGTATTCCTCACGGACATTTCGGACCTGTCCGTAATCAAACCAGGGACCTTGTCCAAATACATCCAAGCCACCGGATGGGACTGCCCTTAACCTGCAGTAGTATGCTCTCACGGTTCGGGCAACGCGAAGGGGCACATGCCCATGCGGCAACACAACGGACCTGTTTATAGGTCCAAGTGAGCTACCGGCTACCGCCTTAACCTAACCTAACCTAAGGGTCCACACAGTGCCTCGGCGCAGTACCTGAGTGCACAACCTGGATCCCCGTCTGGACCCGGTAAAAACGCCGGCTTAACTAGTCGAAGATCATGAAGTAAAGAAAATTCATTTAACAAGGGACTGAAAATGCCGATCGACCTCGGTAAACCGTTTGGGTACGGATGACCAGAGTAGAAAAAAAAGAGTAAAAATTGTTCAAAAAGATCGGCAATTGCGTGATCATTACGCTTATTCTACGCTTATTGTTTACGAAGCAGTAAAATTGTTTAGGGTCCTGAGAAAAACGTATCCTGCATCGAAATAGATATTTCTTATAGCATTAATAACTGAACTGAAAAGATTGACCGAGCTATTACATAGCGAGAGTGAGAAGTAAGAACCAACTTCTTGAAATTTTTTATAAATTCTTGATTTTAAGTTTTTTAGACTGGATAACTCTTTGGTAAACCAAGGGGGTTTTCCAGATCTAATCGGACAAGAAAGCGGGACACAAGAATCAAAAAATGTGCCAAGAGCATTGTAAAAAATGTTTGTGACTTTTATGACATCAGTACGCATGTACAAAGCGGAACAATCAATATGCCTAATGAGGGTATAAAGCTTAGCAAACTCGGCTTTACGAAAGCAACAGACACGTTCAGGTAGTCTACTCGACCGATCCAATACAGTTGGTCCTTTATCTAGCGACACCTCGAAAGTAGGATGGTAGGCGTCTGCAGGTATAGAGAGCGGAAGGGCTAACAACACTATGGTCGGATCCGATACAAAGCACAGATCAAGCAATCGACCCAAGGAATTTTTCACATGGTTGACTTGAGACAGGGATAGGTCAAGCAAGCCGTCAACAAATTCATGTCGTGACATGGGCACTAGGATACTAGACTCGTTTACCGTAGACCAAACAGTTCCTGGCAAGTTGAAGTCACCAAGAACTATCATACGATCTTTATCAGATAGCGAGGAAGAAACAGCGGTTAAAGCGGACAAGTGCTGCTCATAAATTGAAATATCCGAAGAAGGTGGGATATACGAGCAAGTAATGAATATAGCGAAAGCGGGAAGAATCAGTTTTACACACAGGAATTCCAGTTCCTGTTGAACTTGGACTGTGAAGTGTTCCGCCGTGAAGTAAGATTCCACTGCAATTAGAACGGCCCCTGCACGAAACTGAGAATGTCCGACTTTAACCAGGTTTCAGTAAACACAATAACGTGGGAAGCAAATGCAACACTATCCCGGAAAAGATTCTGAGCTTACTACGCAAGCCTCTTACATTCTGATAGATTACTAAAAGGTTAATAAGAGAAGTTAGTTTTTTGGAAGGGTGGAAGCAGGACGATTTGTAAGTGTTATGGGGGGCCTAATTTTCTTTTTAGCCTTGAACTCCTTCACCACCAAATGCTCTGGCCAAAAATTTGGCAGAGAAAATGGTGTCAAAGTGAGTTGGGGAGACACTTATCTTGAACGAAGATATCTCCCTGGCATAAGAAAAATTAAACTTCTCCACCTTTACACCCACGGCTTTTATTCTGCTTATTCCGCTCAAAGCGGAATTAGTAAAAAAGAGAGCAGGGAAGAGAGCGGTTATAGCGGGAGCTACTAAACAGAGAGCGCTATTGCTCTGAAAGTTTATAGAGCGAGAGAAACGAGGGGGAACGTTGTGAGTTGCTGCGGACACCGCAACTCTACAGTTATACCCGATACTAAGTCAGTATGGCTCTCCTCCGGCAGACGCAGCTAATATTAAACGACACGACAGAGTGCGTGCGAGAGAGACAGAAAATCAGTCTGAGCGTGACGTCGGGCGCTGCGTAGCCACTGCAAATTGATTTGTTCCTTTTGGCTATAAAAATGATCTGATCTGATCCAGATTCAGCAATCTGATAGATATGGTCAGTTGTGATCAGTTCGGCTCCGGCCAGTGGAGAGGTACGCATCAGTAGCAGCCACCAGAAGCCCCAGCGATCCTCCTATTCTCCTCGGAGCGCATTTACCCTCCGCAACATTATTTCTCCTCGGAGCGCATTTACCCTCCGCAACATTATTTCTCCTCGGAGCGCATGTACCCTCCGGAACATTATTTCTCCTCGGAGCGCATTTACCCTCCGCAACATTCTTTCTCCTCGGAGTGCATTTACCGTCCGCAACATTATTTCTCCTCGGAGCGCATTTACCCTCCAGGACCCGCACGCAACCATCCGCCACGTGCGGCCCACCCGAAGGACGACCCCAGCATCCGACCCCGAAGGAAGAGCCAGAAGAAAAAAACCCGCGCACCTACCAAACTTTTTACCTTTTTAAGAACAATAAAATAACTCTATCTCTTTTATTACCGCTCAAGACCCCGCCTTATTCTTGAACCACGAGACTCTCTTTCAGCTACCACACCCAGAGATCAAACAAATTTCTGTGGAACCCGGCGCGACGAGCATACCCCGGCCGAGGCGCCGTCACAGTGTCTGGAAAGTCTTTGGCTGGTGCTACGTTTCTCTTGTGCCATTCAGTAGTAAGAACATTGCTCTTAACCACGAAAGGAGCCTGTTTTCATCCAGGGTATCACTACACTCGCAGCAAATTGATGTCGTTGTTGTGTTTTTCTCTTTTGCTTGCATTTACATTTGGGATAGACGGCTGCAGTTCAGGCCGGGTATCCAATTTCCACTGCCAGGCCCCCAGACACAAGCTGGCACAGTACCACAAAGCCAAGCAAAGTCGGTGGCAATAAACCTTATAAGCTTGCCATTTTATCCGAGACGAGCTGCGAATTGCCCTTTAGGTACACACACTCGTAGACTCGTAGGTCTGAATGAGTAGGTACTTCTGTTTCTATATACTCAGGGCTGACGCCTCTAGGCGCTGCAACGTCGCGTACATAAGCCGCACTTTCCTAGCATTCGTATTTTCCTGTAGGGTGGGCCCCATTGTCTTTGGCTGAAGGGTTCTAATCCGTAGCCTCCGTTTCCGCACACAGATCGTACGTCGCCGGTCCCGTCGCGCCCGTATGTGGAACATGGGTCTGCTCTTCCTGATCTACTACTGCGTCAGCATCTACTCGGCCAAGGGCGACACCAGGGAGGGATCGGCGCTACCACTGGACGTGGGCAGCCTGGCCGAGGATGAAGGCGATGCCGAAGCTAATGGAGAAGTAACTACCGAGATGAATCCAGAGCGAACACCACGCCATTTGATGTGAGTAGGGTTTGATAAGCGTTTCACTGGTTGGCTTCACCCAATTGTTCCCTCCACAGGCCCCGAAACACAGAATCGTAGAAGATGACTATATCTTCTAGAGTGCAAAATCTGAACCAGATCGTATAATTATTATAGCCAGAATCAAGAAAACAATTTCATTCTTTCTCGCTCTGTCTCTCTCTAACACACAGGTTTCATGGTCGGTTTTGCCAATTGAAAAATGTGAGTTCAAGGATCTCAGAGACTATAAGAGCTAGAGCAACCAAATTTTTAATCCACACTCATGTGATATCGGACCTTGACAGTTTGGTCTCAAAATTTCGCCACACCCGCTTCCGCACCCGTAAAGGACGAAAATCTGGGGCACAACAAATCTCAGAGACTATTAAGGCTAGAGTAACCAAATTTGGTATTCGCACTTCTGTTAGATATCACTATAAAACGTATATCTCAGAATTTCGCCAAGCATTTATTATTTAGCATAGAAGCCAAGTTTTGTGCTTAAAGTAGCGAGTGGTGCTCTTCCCGATTCCTAAGCTGGAATTAAGCAAATGGGTTGCTTGCAAAAATTATGCAGAATGTAAAAGATATGGGAATCTTTACAGGTCAGTTTTATTGTTGGTCGGATTTGTCAACAGTATTATCTTGGATTAGGGACGAGCCAGCCAAATTTCAAGTTTTCTTGGAAAATCGAGTGGCATCAATTCAGGAGTTCACGGAAGCCATGGAGTGGCGCTATGTTCCCACATCTTTAAATCCTGCTGATATTCTCTCGAAAGGCTCGCTTCCCAACCATTTTATCCAGTCAGAGCTATTATTACTTCTTCACATGCCGATCTCACGTCCGGAAGAAAATATGCAGGACTACACTGAGTTGCATTATATGCACTAAGACAACCCTGATTCTCGTAGCGTCTGCAAATATTTCTTGCCTCATCACTGTGTCCTAAAGGAGGACATGAGAACGACAAAGCTCCGTGTCGTTTTCGACGGATCCGCAGCTACATCCCAGTGGATATATTCTCTAACTGATGTGATGATGACAAACCCTGTTATTTAGCCTGCATTGTTTAACATATTGATTCGCTTTCGAACATATCCAGTCAATCTCACTGGGGACATTTGTAAAATGTACCGCAGCGTACGAGTGTCTCCACCCGACAATTTGTATCAGTGCATCCTATGGCGAGATTATATCGAGTCCGTCACATACGGGACGAGGGCTGCATCATTTTTAGCGGTCCGCGCAATGCACCAGCTGGCCATCGACGAGGGTGAATCCTACCCTCTTGGCTCAGCTGCTCTGCGTCAGGAGTTTAACGTGGATGATCTTATTTCGGGCGGAAATTCGGTCGCACAGGTCATGGACAAGATGCACGAAACATCAGCTTTACTGTCCCGTGGTAATTTTAAACTTAGGAAATGGTGCTCCAGTCACCAGGAAGCACTTGAGGGAACCCCTGAAGATGACATAGAGAAGTTCCTAAAGTTTCATGATGGAAGCGACATAGCCAAAACTCTCGGCCTAGCGGGGGACCCGCTGCTTTTGCCTGGTCCGCACTGAACACAAACTCAAAGCCCTCAAAGCGGTCGGTTTTATCTACGATTGCGCGTTTCTACGACCCTCTTGGATTGATAAATCCAGTCATTGTCAGGTGAAAAATCTTCCTTCAGCAGCTTTGCAGAGAAAATTTGGATTGGGATGAAAGCCTACCCTCAGCGTTGCATTCAACTTGGATGCACTTGAGAAACAGTTTGGCAAGCATTTCTCGGATCTCATTTCCTCGCTTCGTTCTTCGTTCTAGTGTAGCTAAAGAAGTTCACGGATTCTGTGATGCCAGCTTAGAATCATATACGCGCTTGCTTATATGTCGTGTCCAGGGAAGCCCAGTCTTCAAGCCACGTTTTGTGCTCAAAGTCGCGAGTGGCGCCACTAAAGACTTTATCGATTCCTAAGCCGGAATTAAGTTGAAACTAGTTGCTTGCGAAAATCATACAGAATGTAAAGGACATGGGAGTCTTTACAGGTCGGTCTTATTGCTGGTCGGATTCTTCAACAACATTATCTAAGATTAGGGATGAGCCAGCCAAATTTCAAGTTTTCGTGGCAAATCGAGTGGCATCAATTCAGGAGTTCACGGAAGCCATGGAATGGCGCTATGTTCCCACATCTTTAAATCCTACTGATATTCTCTCGAAAAGCTCGCTTCCCAACCATCTTATCCAGTCAGAGCTATGGTTTCACGGCCCGTCTGTTTACTATGCTCCAAGGAGCTTCGCCAGCGAGTAGTACTGATTATTATTACGTCTTCACATGCCGATATCACGTCCGGAAGAAAATATGCAGGAGTACATTGAGTTGCATTATATGCACCAAGTCAACCCTGATTCCCGTAGGCTCTGCAAATATTTCTTGCCTCATCACTGTGTCCTACAGGAGGACAGTACGACGACAAAACTCCGTGTCGTTTTCGATGGATCCGCAGCTACATCCCAGTTGATATATTCTCTAACTGATGTGATGATGACAAACCCTGTTATTTAGCCTGTAATGTTTAACATATTGATTCGCTTTCGAACATATCCAGTCGATCTCACTGGGGACATTTGTAAAATGTACCGCTGCGTACGAGTGTCTCCACCCGACAATTTGTATCAGTGCATCCTATGGCGAGATTCCATCGAGTCCGAGGTTTCAAGTCTACACATTACACACCGTCACATACGGGACGAGGGCTGCATCATTTTTAGCGGTCCGCGCAATGCACCAGCTGGCCATCGACGAGGGTGAATCCTACCCTCTTGGCTCAGCTGCTCTGCGGCAGGAGTTTTACGTGGATGACCTTATTTCGGGCGGTAATTCGGTCGCACAGGTCATGGACAAGATGCACCAAACATCAGCTTTACTGTCCCGTGGTAACTTTAGACTTAGGAAATGGTGCTCCAGTCACCAGGAAGTACTTGAGGGAACCCCTGAAGATGACATAGAGAAGTTCCTAAAGTTTAATAATGGAAGCGACATAGCCAAAACCCCGGCTTAGCGTGGCCCCCAGCTTCGGATCAGCTGCTTTTTGCCTTGTCCGCACTGGACACAAACTCAAAGCCATCAAAGCGGTCGGTTTTATCTACGATTGCGCGGTTCTACGACCCTCTTGGATTGATAAATCCAGTCATTGTCAGGTGCAAAATCTTCCTTCAGCAGCTTTGGAGAGAAAATTTGGATTGGGATGAAAGCCTACCCTCAGCGTTGCATTCAACTTGGATGGACTTGAGAAATAGTTTGGCAAGCATTTCTCGGATCTCATTTCCTCGCTTGGTTCTTCGTTCTAGTGTGGCTACAGAAGTTCACGGATTCTGTGATGCCAGCTTAGAAGCATATGGCGCTTGCGTGTATGTCGTGTCCAGGGATGCCCAGTCTTCGAGCCACGTTTTGTGCTCAAAGTCGCGAGTGGCGCCGCTAAAGACTATACCGATTCCTATGGAATCTGGAATTAAGTGGAGCCCATTTTCTTGCGAAAATCTTGCAGAATGTAAAGGACATGGGAATCTTTACAGGTCGGTTCTATTGCTGGTCGGATTCATCAACAGCATTATCTTGGATTAGGGACGACCCAGCTAAATTTCAAGTTTTCGTGGCAAATCGAGTGGCATCAATTCAGGAGTTGATGGCAGCCATGGAATGGCGCTATGTTCCCACATCTTTAAATCCTGCTGATATTCTCTCGAGAGGCTTGCTTCCCAACCATCTTATCCAGTCAGAGCTATGGTTTCGCAAGAGAGGATTGCTAATCACGTCTCCACATGCCGATCTCACGTCCGGATGCAAATTTGCGAATTCATTCTTTCGCATGCAGCGCACATTCGCCTACATGCATAAATTTATACATCGTCTTAGGCATCCAGGACTCACCGTTTCTGATATTCGGCAAGGAACGCATGTTCTAATTCGACACATGCAGCTGGCAAATTTGTGGATGGACATAAAGGAGATTCGGCGCAATGGTCAAGTCATGAAATCCAATTATATTAGTTCGCTCAACCCGTTCATCGATCATTCTGGACTACTTAGAGTTGGAGGTCGTCTTGGCAACTCATCGCTAGGATTTGACGCTCAGCACCCGCTCATTCTGCCAAAGGGACATTCCATTACCTTTGCGCTGATAAGATATTATCATGAAAGAAACCTCCATGCCGGACCTCGCGCCTTGCTATCCAAAATTCGGCTGGAATATTGGCCCATTGGAGGTGTTAAGGCAGTGTCAAGGGTCGTCAGCAGATGTGTGAGATGCTTCAGGACTAGGCCGCGCATGGTTGAACACATCATGGGAGACCTACCTAAGGAGCGTTTGGAAGGATCTCGAGCTTTTGAAGTCACTGGAGTAGATTACTGTGGACCTCTTTTCGACCGATCAGAAATCCGCACGAGGCCTCCGATCAAGTGCTGCATTAGCGTATTCATCTGCTTCACTTCTAAGGCTATACACATGGAGCTCGTAAAGGATTTGACCACTGCATCGTTTCTAGGCGCACTAAAGCGTTTTACTTCCACTCGAGGAAGACCAAGTCAAATTTGGTCGGACAATGCGACAAACTTCGTTGGGGTCAAGAACGAGCTTCTGGAGCTAAAGAAGCTTTGTCTGAGCGAACCGCATATAAAGGAGGTCCACGAATCCTGCTTGGCTGACTCGATCGACTGACGTTTCATCCCACCTCGCTCTCCGCATTTTGGCGGGTTGTGGGAAGCGGCCGTGAAGACCGCAAAATATCACCTGTACCGCTCAGTTGGACCATCTGTGCTTAGCTTCGACGAGCTGCGCACTCTGATCTGTCAGATCACTGCAATTGTTAACTCTCGCCCTTTGCTCTAGCTTTCAGAAAATCCTGATGATTTAGACGTTTTGACTCCTGCTCATCTGCTTTTAGGCGGCCCCCATGAGCAAATCCTCGAGCCTGACCTAACGAAGCTGAACTACAATCGTCTGGATGGCTGGCAGCGGGTCACCCAACTACAACAAATATTTTGGATCCGTTGGCGCGAAGAGTATCTCACTCTTTTGCAAGAGCGCGCGAAGTGGCGTACCCCCGCGCAAAACATCTGCAAGAACGACCTCGTTCTGGTGAAGGACGAAAATCTTCCTCCAATGCGTTGGCCACTGGCTAGAGTGGTCGATGTCGTTTTGGGCAAGGACGGAGTGTGTCGCGTCGCTGACCTGAAGACATCCTCAGGAAACATCGGGAGGGCCGTCACTCGGCTATGTTTGCTGCCCCTTAAGGAATCTGTTGAGAGACTAGCTCCCAACGGGGGGAGTATGTTCGGGCCAGCCGCCGAAGAATGAATTACTAAGTAAATTTAAGCATTGTAATTGTTATTGTCTGAGAAGAGTGAGCCGTCTATGTTTTGCAAGCGTTGACGTTCTGCAGAGCTGCTGCGCTCTCCCGCTAAAGGGGCTCTCTGCCGCCGCCACTTCGGCAACTACTTTGATCTGCTGCCGCCACTTCGGCAATCACTGTGATCTAACGCCGTCGTCTATAGTTTAGTTCTATGCTAACCACTCTGCGCATTGGTTGCATATCGATCTCGTATAAATTTTATCTGGCAATAGCAAGCAATCGGCTTCCGCTAAGCCACCAAGATTAAATACGAATTATAAAGTTTAACCCAAAATCTCTTTTCATTTCTGAAACACATAGGTGCCAAAAAAGCTTGGCATCTCAAACATTGGTGACCCCCCGACGTGATATAAAACCATTGCTTAATCGCGTTCTGTTAAAACACTTATTATTTATACAATATTTTGTTGTTGGGTAGTAGCACGTTGAAAAACAGATTAAAGTGCAAATTCAGTGAGAGTGCGGCTGGAATATTTATAGACAAATTCCGGTACTTTAAGAGTCGAATCTCTCATTCTCTGCGCAGCTGCAGCCGCGGTTCTTGACTTTTCGTGTCTTGCATTCTCGCTCTCGCGTCTATACATCGTCGCTTAAGCGGTATTTCATTTTCCGTTGTTGTGTCGAATTGCACAACGGTTAACATGGACAACGATCCAAATACAGGCGCGGGCGGAAATATTGTGGTGGCTGATTCCAGACTGAGTCTGTATAAACGTAAAAGTCAGTCATTATATGATCGATTGCACAGGCTTGGCGAATCCCTCGCGGGGAATAAAATCGACAAGCTGACCGCCGCGGAAGTCGAGGTGCGCCTTGATATGTTGGCAGAAATTCAAGAGGAATTTAATAAGGCCCATAATGAATTGGAGGCTCTCGATCAAAACGAGATTGGGAGTGAGCTGCGCGAAATCTTCCATACTCTTTTCATATCGTTGAAAGCTGAGTTGCTGCTGTTGAAGTAAGCCAGTCACACGCCGCTGCCCATTCTACGACTCTGCCAAGCCATTCCGGACATAGTACCATATATCATGGCTCACAAGCAGCGACTTCCTGAGCTGAAGGTGCCTAAGTTTTCTGGTGGATACGTCGAGTTCTCGGATTTTATGGCAAAGTTCAAATCGGTGATTGAAGCGGATATAAATCTCAGTGACATCGAGAAATTCCACAACCTTCGCTCTTGCCTCGCTGATTACGCTTTGGATTCGGTTCGATCGTTGGAGCTCTCCAGTGCCAATTATCGTGCGGCTCTGGATATACTTAATAAACGCTTTAATAACAAAAAACTTGTTTTCCAGGCACACATCAAGAAGTTTCTTGGGCTAAAGAGGGTAGACTCGACTTCTACTAAAAGGCTTCGGGAGTTTTCGGATGCAGTCAATTTACACATGCGAGCGTTGCAGACATTGGGAACTGCTGAGGAGATTTCAGGATTCATGGTCATCAACATGCTGCTGCAGAAGTTGGATTCGAAGACGCAAACCAAATGGGAGGAGCACACATCGTCGGATGCTATACCTACCGCAGAGGGATTCTTCGAATTCTTGCAGCAACGCTGCCAGAAAATGGAGCGATTGGAATATGCTACAGCGACACACGCTAGTAGCGATCAGGTGGGAAAAAACCATTCCTATACGCATGTTAAGAAAACGTTTGTAGCTTCCAACTCTTCCGCCGACCCGTCGGTATGCGTCTTTTGCCACTCAGCGGGCCATGGAATATACTCGTGCAAGATATTCGGAAATCTCTCACCGTTGCTGCGCCACAAAGAAGTGAAGAAGCTTTCCCTATGCTCCAATTGCCTAAAACCGGGACACCGGACCCGCGCATGCAATAGTGGAAAATGTCGAGTATGCGGCGGTAGGCATCATAGTTTGTTGCACTTCGTTAGTATACAGCCCACAACACACGGCTGCCCAGGTATTACTCCTCCCGATCTGGCCGTTCAACCGGACACTCTTTCCGTTGCTCAAAATTCTGCTAGCAGCTCGTCTCTACCTTCGTCTACCTCTCTTGCTGCCCAAGGTCTTCACTCTGATGCGGTGCTTCTGGCTACAGCCGTGGTTCTCGTGAAGAATCGGTCTGGCGTTTTAGTTCCTTGTCGTGCCATCTTAGATTCAGGGTCGCAGCGGCATCTCGTCACATCCAGGTTCGCCCAGCAGCTTCAGCTTAGGAAAACTCAATCGTCTGCACTTGTGTCTGGGCTGGGCGATACCAGCGTTTCTACTGAGGGATCCACCATAAGCATTTGTATGCATTCTCGCACCTCTGCTTACACAACTACGCTTACTGCTCTCATCGCCCCCACGATTACCGATTCTCAACCAAGTATGACAGTAAATGTATCCGATTGGCGTATTCCATCTAACATTCAGCTCGCTGATCCTGCATTTTTCAATCCTCAACGGGTTGATCTTCTCATTGGTGCGAGCGTTTTTTATGATCTCCTCTGCGTAGGGCAAATCAAACTCATCGATGGCCTGCCTCTTCTGCAGAAAACCCGGCTTGGGTGGATCGTATCTGGCGGTGGACAGAAGGTACGAGTATCAAGCTCGGCGCTTTTGGCCACGCACAATTGTCCAGATTCGATAGCTGAGATGGAAGCAAGGTTAGATAAAACTCTTCGTATATTTTAGGAGGTCGAGAATTGTGTGGAGGCTGGGTTGAATACCAAAGAAGAAGACGATTGTGAAGCACATTTCGTAAGCCATCTTTCACGGCTGCCATCCGGGGAGTATGCAGTTCGTCTGCCACTAAATAACAATACTGATCGTTTAGGAGAATCTTATGCTCAGGCTTATCGACGGTTCATCAGTCTGGAGCGAAAACTGGAGCGTAATCCTACACTCAAGGAGCGGTATTCCGCCTTTATGAGGGAGTACATTGATTTGCATCATATGCACCAAGTCAACCCTGATTCCCGTAGCCTCTGCAAATATTTCTTGCCTCATCACTGTGTCCTAAAGGAGGACAGTACGACGACAAAACTCCGTGTCGTTTTTGATGGATCCGCAGCTACATCAACTGGATATTATTTAAATGTGATGATGACAGGCCCTGTTATTCAGCCTGTAATGTTTAACATATTGGTTCGCTTTCGAACATATCCAGTCGCTCTCACTGGGGACATTTGTAAAATGTACCGCTGCGTACGAGTGTCTCCACCCGACAATTTGTATCAATGCATCCTATGGCGAGATTCCATCGAGTCCGAGGTTCAAGTCTACACATTAGACACCGTCACATACGGGACGAGGGCTGCATCATTTCTAGCGGTCCGCGCAATGCACCAGCTGGCCATCGACGAGGGTGAATCCTACCCTCTTGGCTCAGCTGCTCTGCGGCAGGAGTTTTACGTGGATGACCTTATTTCGGGCGGTAATTCGGTCGCACAGGTCATGGAAAAGATGCACCAAACATCAGCTTTACTGTCCCGTGGTAACTTTAGACTTAGGAAATGGTGCTCCAGTCACCAGGAAGTACTTGAGGGAACCCCTGAAGATGACATAGAGAAGTTCCTAAAGTTTAATGATGGAAGCGACAAAGCCAAAACTCTCGGCTTAGCGTGGCAAACTGCTTCGGATCAGCTGCTTTTTGCCTTGTCCGCACTGGACACAAACTCAAAGCCCTCAAAGCGGTCGGTTTTATCTACGATTGCGCGTTTCTACGACCCTCTTGGATTGATAAATCCAGTCATTGTCAGGTGAAAAATCTTCCTTCAGCAGCTTTGGAGAGAAAATTTGGATTGGGATGAAAGCCTACCCTCAGCGTTGCATTCAACTTGGATGGACTTGAGAAACAGTTTGGCAAGCATTTCTCGGATCTCATTTCCTCGCTTCGTTCTTCGTTCTAGTGTAGCTAAAGAAGTTCACGGATTCTGTGATGCCAGCTTAGAAGCATATGGCGCTTGCGTGTATGTCGTGTCCAGGGAAGCCCAGTCTTCGAGCCACGTTTTGTGCTCAAAGTCGCGAGTGGCGCCGCTAAAGACTATATCGATTCCTAAGCTGGAATTAAGTGGAGCCCATTTGCTTGCGAAAATCATGCAGAATGTAAAGGACATGGGAATCTTTACAGGTCGGTTCTATTGCTGGTCGGATTCGTCAACAGCATTATCTTGGATTAGGGACGAGCCAGCTAAATTTCAAGTTTTCATGGCAAATAGAGTGGCAGCAATTCAGTTGACGGCAGCCATGTAATGGCGCTATGTTCCCACATCTTTAAATCTGCTGATATTCTCTCGAGAGGCTCGCTTCCCAACCATCTTATCCAGTCAGAGCTATGGTTTCACGGCCCATCCTTTTTGCTAGGCTCCAAGGATAAGTGGCCTGTATCTCCATCTAACAACATAGCAACTTTGGAGCTTCGCAAGAGAGGATTGCTAATCACATCTCTACAAGCCAATCTCACGTCCGGATGCAAATTTGCGAATTAATTCTTTCGCATGCAGCGCACATTCGCCTACATGCATAAATTTATACATCGTCTTAGGCATCCAGGACTCACCGTTTCTGATATTCGGCAAGGAACGTATCTTCTAATTCGACACATGCAGCTGGCAAATTTGTGGATGGACATAAAGGAGATTCGGCGCAATGGTCAAGTCATGAAATCCAATTATATTAGTTCGCTCAACCCGTTCATCGATCATTCTGGACTACTTAGAGTTGGAGGTCGTCTTGGCAACTCATCGCTAGGATTTGACGCTCAGCACCCGCTCATTCTGCCAAAGGGACATTCCATTACCTTTGCGCTGATAAGATATTATCATGAAAGAAACCTCCATGCCGGACCTCGCGCCTTGCTATCCAAAATTCGGCTGGAATATTGGCCCATTGGAGGTGTTAAGGCAGTGTCAAGGGTCGTCAGCAGATGTGTGAGATGCTTCAGGACTAGGCCGCGCATGGTTGAACACATCATGGGAGACCTACCTAAGGAGCGTTTGGAAGGATCTCGAGCTTTTGAAGTCACTGGAGTAGATTACTGTGGACCTCTTTTCGATCGATCAGAAATCCGCACGAGGCCTCCGATCAAGTGCTTCACTTCTAAGGCTATACACATGGAGCTTAGTAAAGGATTGACCACCGCATCGTTTCTAAGCGCCCTAAAGCGTTTTACTTCCCCTCGAGGAAGAGCAAGTCAAATTTGGTCGGACAATGCGACAAACTTCGTTGGGGTCAAGAACGAGCTTCTGGAGCTAAAGAAGCTTTGTCTGAGCGAACCGCATATGAAGGAGGTCCACGAATCCTGCTTGGCTGACTCGATCGACTGGCGTTTCATCCCACATCGCTCTCCGCATTTTGGCGGGTTGTGGGAAGCGGCCGTGAAGACCGCAAAATATCACCTGTACCGCTCAGTTGGACCATCTGTGCTTAGCTTCGACGAGCTGCGCACTCTGATCTGTCAGATCACTGCAATTGTTAACTCTCGCCCTTTGCTGTCGCTTTCAGAAAATCCTGATGATTTAGACGTTTTGACTCCTGCTCATCTGCTTTTAGGCGGCCCCCATGAGCAAATCCTCGAGCCTGACCTAACGAAGCTGAACTACAATCGTCTGGATGGCTGGCAGCGGGTCACCCAACTACAACAAATATTTTGGATCCGTTGGCGCGAAGAGTATCTCACTCTTTTGCAAGAGCGCGCGAAGTGGCGTACCCCCGCGCAAAACATCTGCAAGAACGACCTCGTTCTGGTGAAGGACGAAAATCTTCCTCCAATGCGTTGGCCACTGGCTAGAGTGGTCGATGTCGTTTTGGGCAAGGACGGAGTGTGTCGCGTCGCTGACCTGAAGACATCCTCAGGAAACATCGGGAGGGCCGTCACTCGGCTATGTTTGCTGCCCCTTAAGGAATCTGTTGAGAGACTAGCTCCCAACGGGGGGAGTATGTTCGGGCCATCCGCTGAAGAATAACCGTAACTTTAACATTATTATTGTATGAGCAGAGAGAGCCGCCTATGTTGTAAAACGTTGACGTTCTGCAGAGCTGCTGCGCTCTCCCGCTAAAGGGGCTCTCTGCCGCCGCCACTTCGGCAACTACTTTGATCTGCTGCCGCCACTTCGGCAATCACTTTGATCTAACGCCGTCGTCTATAGTTTAGTTCTATACTAACCCCTCTGCGCATTGGTTGCATATCGATCTCGCATAAATTTTATCTGGCAATAGCAAGCAATCGGCTTCCGCTAAGCCACCAAGATTAAATACGAATTATAAAGTTTAACCCAAAATCTCTTTTCATTTTTGAAACACATAGGTGCCAAAAAAGCTTGGCATCTCAAACATGAACATTTTTTTGTACATTTCTGCATTTAAAAAAAAAAAATAAAGATAATAAATAAAAATATGTTTGAAATTCACAATATGCATAAACGCACAAACGAGAGAAAAGAAATATAAACTATAGATATAAAAAAATACAATTTTGTTTATAAGTTTTGGTATACACTACAAAATAACTTCATGTAATTACATGTAATTAATTATGCACATATTGCGAGTCTACTGTAATCAGTATATATCAAATATGCAAACTCATAATTTACAGACTTATTCAAAACAACTACACATTGTTGTAGAGTCAACAAAAACAAGTACCCAGCATATTCCAAGTGTGATGCAATATGATCGCACTTGAGTGTAGCGGGCACAATGAGAGCAGTGTCAGCATATCCGTGGGATACTAACCACACTCCGTCCAATGGCAACGTTCCAGGTGCCATACGTGTGTATCCACTTATATTTATGTTATATACCTCTATGCACAGCGCTGACGTTGGTTTCTCTGCCGAAGCAGCGCCCAGCCTTTTATTTAAGTTTGCTCCTAGGAACCCAGAATCAGTAATAAACGGGAACCGAAAAAACTCGGTCAAAACTAAAGGTCATCCGAAAAGTCTTATAATCTCACCTATTACACCATTTTGGACGGCTACGTGTCCGCCGAGAGCGACCTAGCCAGGAGTGTCAGCCACATAGAAGTCAGGGAGAAGCTAGAGTCCCCCGACAGCGAACTGGAAACGACAATAGTGAAGACTCGAGAATGTCACTGAAACAGGGTCTCCGGTTTAAGGACTCCAGATTACAAGCTATACGTTGCTGACAACGCACCTAAAATTTGAGCATGCATTCTTGCAAAAAGAGAGTTGCATTTATTTTTGCTCCCGAATTTCAGTAATAAACAGTAATGAACAGGGAGCCCACGACTCGTCTGGTTATAATTTTACCGACGCCTACAATAAAGCGCTCGATAAATCCTGCCCCTCTGGAAAAAACAGAGCCCGGAAGAAACCTGCATGGTGGAATCCGAAACTGGAGGAATTCCTGAAAGCCTCCCGGAGATTCTTCAATAAAGCTAAAGCTGGAAAAGTTGAGCTGGACCGATTAAAAGGCCAGTCTTTCAACATACAAGAAATAACTTAGGAAACGCAAACGCGCCTCTTGGCGTAAATTCGTAGAGAAATCGAGAATAAGTCAGAAGCCTCGCGCATGCGCAGAGCTCTCTCGAATTCAACACCCACCCTGGGCTACCTGAAGAACGTCGACCAGTCTTGGACCACGTCCAGCGATGTGTCGCTAAATCTTCTCCTTAATACCCACTTCCCTGGCTGACTCAACTATTTCACGCCTCATTCTATCGTCTTAAATGCTATCCTGAACCTGCTAAGCCAGGGGAACGTTTCCTGGGCGATCAAAAGCTTTAACCCATACAAGTCTGTGGGGCCATACGGCATTATCCCTGCCCACGCGGGACAAAAAGCCATTAATTGGCTCAAAATAATTTACGAGGGAATCTTCTCCCACGGGTGACTAACCTGACACCTGGCTTCAGACCAAAGTCGTTTTTATTCCCAAGGCAGGAAAGCCCTCGCACACTGCTCCAAAAGATTTCAGACCCATTAGTCTCTCGTTTTTCCTTCTGAAGACGATGGAACGGCTCCTGGGGTTGCATCTCACGGCGTGTATTCCGCCTAGTCTGATCTCAGAATCCCAGTATGCTTATCGGAAGGGAAGATCGACCGAAACGGCCGATCTGTAGCTGTACCGAATACACCATAGTAGAAAGCGCCTTTAAGAACATCCTCCCGACCGCCATCACGGGTGTACTGACGGACCTGGGGGTTGACTTCCGGACGGTGAACCAAATCGATCAGATGCTACAATGCAGAACGGGTGAGGCATCACTGGGGACGTCAACGTGCACCAGATTTGTCAGCAGAGGCACACCGCAGGGCGGAGTCCTCTCGCCCCTCCCATGGAACGTGGCAGTGAACGAACTGCTGCAGAAGATAGAGGGGGGGTGGCTGCCGCGTGGTGGCGTATGCGGACGATGTTGCTATAGCATTCTCCGGAAAATTTCTGCAGACGTTGTTTGAGTGCATGACAAGTACTCTCACTAAGATGTCGAGATGGACAGACAAATTCGGGCTAGGAGTTGACCCGTCTAAAACGGAGCTTGTCGTTTTCACTAAGAATTACAATGATTGGAAACTAAGCATAGAGGATAGAGTAAAGAAGGCTACAGTGGCCCTTTACACATGCAGGAAACGGTTTAAAATGGGGAACGACCATTTGTTCCATAGTTCTAGAACTATAGTTCGGTGGCTATACACCACCATCATACGACCAATCATGCTCTATGGAGTGGTATTATGGTGGCCAGCCCTGGACAAAAGAACTTGTCTCAACAGACTTAGTAGTGTTCAAAGCAAAACTGGAGGGTCACGCACTACTCCAGGGGAAGCCCTGGATGCCGTGCTGGACCTCCTCCCTGTAGATCCCATGGGAAAGAAGGTGGCAACACTTTCCGCCCTCAGAATGAGAGAAACCAAACTGTGGAAATCGTTCGCGGTTGGGCACTCGGGAATCCTGACGAGACTCCCGCAATTACTAGAGGGGACAGATTATTGTATCCCTACTGATCACCTCTAGACGCCTTTCCAGGTACCAATCCCAACTAGGAAGGACTGGGAGATGGGCGAACCAGGACCTGCAAATGCGGTCCACTTCTACACTAATGGCTCAAAGTTAGATGGCCGCGCGGGAAACGTAGTCCACTGTAGCGAGCTGAACATCAGTCATTGCTTCAGGCTCCCGGATCACTGTAGTGTGTTCCAAGCGGAGGTTGTGGCCATCAAGGAGTACTTTTGTTTCTAAACTACTCCTAGACACGCACTTAGTGTGCGCCTTCTCGGACAGCCAAGCAGCTATTAAAGCCTTAGGCTCAATATCGTCGAACTCAGCGACTGGAAATGACTGCCGCAGGTCTCTGCATTAGATCGCAAAGCAGTTAGATCTCTTCCTTATATGGATCCCCGGTCACAGGGACATTGAGGGGAACGACGCCGCTGACGAGCTAGCCAGGCAGGGCACAACGATTCCTCTCTTATCCGCGAGGGAGCAACTAGCGATGCCTTTGGCTACGAAAAGACATCACACGCACGAATTGTTTGAGCAAAGTGAAAAAGGAAGATAGCAGCAAACCGTCCTGTAAAGTCTAGAGATTGATATGGCCATATCGATCAAAGAAGCGCTCGGCAGAACTGAATATCCCCTGAACTGAAAATCATTCCCTGCACAGCTGCAGCGGCGACTCCTGACTTTGCATGTTTTTCATTCTCGCTCTTGCTGATGTTGTGCGACGTTGTGCTTAATGTTTAATGTTTAGAGTTCAACTATCGACAGTTAAACTGTGTAAAAATAGGAATGTACAAATCATAAAATTATCTGCTACCGGAAAGTACGGTAACACAATACAAAGCCGAAAGAAGTTAACTTAAATTATTCATTAAAGAAGATTTTACTTTGGAAGCGCAAGTATCAAAGGAAAAAATATGGAACAATTTATTGTAATCGCGGCAAAGGCTACGGAAAGATTCATGGTCAGAGTAGTTTGATGGACAGAGAGGAAGACGGAGAGGAAAGTAATGCCTAGTCGGGCGGGATGGGATAGCAATTCTGATAAAGCTAATGAGGGCCGAAGATTCAACCTCGCCTAGGAGAAGTTTGTGGAGAAAGAGAATTCCATGACAAGTTCTACGGCTTTCAAGAGAGTGCAAGTTAATGAGGCGCAGCCGACTCTCATAAGAAGGAAGATGACGAGAGGGGTCCCAATTAAGTCCGCGCAGGACAATGATAAGGAATTGTTTTTGAACGGTGTCAAGCATTTTTATTTTTTTATTTATTTATTAAATGAACAAATTATCTGTTAATAATGGTACTTAGTTACTAAAGGCGGAAAAAGATAAGTTAAAAGTTAGCTAAATTTAAATGATTATAAATATTGCATGCAATTAGTTTAAGAGACAGTTCAGGGGATAGGGTTTGACAGAGGGAGTTATAATTATGGCATAAAACCGTAAAAGGTTAATGATCAGCATAATTAGACCTACATATGGGTAGACGGATAGGCCTAAAAGTACGGGTAAGTCTAGATGGAACGGCCAAGTCAATCTGACCCAAGAGAGTTTGGGAGTCAACAGTCCCAAGAAGGAGCTTGTGCATGAACATAACGCCATTGCATATTCTGCGATGGTGCAACGACGGCAGGTCAATAAGGTTTAGCCTAGACCGGTAGGGTGGCAAGATTCTACCCGAGTCCCAGTTAAAGTTCCGAAGGGCAAAAATTAAAAATTGGTTTTGCACGGATTCAATAACAGCCTGCTTCTCTTTATACTGCGGGCTTCACACACAAGAACAATACTCCAATATAGGACGTACTAACGAGATGTACAGTTGTTTCGTAACGTACGGGTCGTCAAACTCCTTGGACCAACGCTTGATGAACGCTAATACACCCTTAGCTTTATTTACAGTTGCAGCTATATGGGTGTTAAAACACATCTTATGATCAAAAAGGACTCCGAGGTCATTTGAACTCGAAATTCGCTCAAGGACATGATTTCCTAGAACATATGGGACAAAATGAGGAGCACGACGGTAAAATGTCATAAGTTTGCATTTTGAAAGGTTCAGAAAAAGAAGATTAGTTAAACACCACAATAGTAGTTCACTTAGATCAAGTTGAAGGCGTGTGTGCAAATACCAATCAGAGTAAGAAAGACAGATTTTAACATCATCAGCATACATTAGTGTAGTAGAGTATGTTATAACTTGAGGAAGGTCATTCACAAATAAAATAAACAGAAGCGGGCCCAGATGACTTCCCTGTGGCACACCTGAAGTAACATTAACAGTATTTGACAACACGTTAGAGAAAAAAACACGTTGAGTATGGTTAGAGAGATAGGACAAAATTCAATCTAGAAGATTCGTTGGGAACAGTAATAAAAAGAGCTTGTGAATAAGCAGAGCATGGTTCACAGAATCGAGTGCCTTGCTGAAGTCCGTAAAAACTACATCCGTCTGCAAACCAATTTGAAAACCACGGTGGATTAGGTTAGAAAACTCAAACTCGTTTAACAAACTCAAGTTAGTCGATGTTAAACGATGTCTGAAAAAACCGTGTTGGAGATATCAAGCTGCAACAAAGATGTTGCAGTTGCGGGTGACCAGGAACTCAAGAAGCTTCGGGATGGCGGAAAGCTTTTTTTTTTACCACGATAGTTTTCAATGTTTGATCTTGAACCTTTTTTGTGAAGCGGAATGATATAGGACTCATTCCAAATTGCTGGGAGACAAGACTGTTCCAAAGAGAGGTTGAAGAGAAAGGTCAAGGGTTTGCAAAGGGACTGGGCACAGTGTTTTAAGATGCAACTTGGTACCTTATCTGGACCCGCAGAAAACGATATGTCCATAGATGACAAACCTTCCAGAACAACGCTTTCCTCGAAAAATGCTGTTAGCTTGAGGTAGCTGGTACGGATACGGAGTGGATGCGTTGTAAATTTGAGACGAGTACGTTGTTTGGAAAAAGGTAGCGAATAAATTTGCAATACCAACAGCAGAAGCTTCTGTTTTGTTCTCGTAATGAAGGGACGGAGGAAAAGCGTTTGACTTGCGCTTAGAGTTAACGAACGAATAGAATTTTTTAGGATCACTACGAAACTTACTACTACATTGTGAAAGGTAATGATAATAACACTGACTATTGACGGCAAGGAACAGAGAGCGAGCGGAGGAGTATAGAGCTAAGGCCGACGTGGAGCCCGACTTCTGGTACTTTTTATAGAGCCGGGAATTATTATTTTTTAAGTATGACAAATAATTGGAGAACCAAGGAGGCTTGGACGATACAGGTACAGTGATATCTGGAACAAAAGTATTAAGGGCGGAGTAAATAGAACTATAAAACGAGTTAACAATTGCATCTATGTTTGGTAATGAATAAAGAAACGAGCAATCAACACACGAGAGATGTAGATCTAAATCGATAAAGTTTGTTTTGCGAAAACACTTTATGTGACAGGGAGCCATGGAACTGTGAGCACCTCCAGATTGTGTACACTCCAGGGATATCAACAAAGTTGGATGGTAAGGATCTTCAGGGAGAGATATTGGGCTTGCTCTAGATACCGTAGCAAGAGAAGCATCGTTAACAAAAACGAGGTCAAGAAGTCTGTCCCTAATGTTTTTAACGGCATTAATTTGGACAAGGGAAATATCCGTTAGCCCATTGATAAAGTCATTATGGCAATTGGAAAACAACAGGTTAGCGTCATCACAAGGCAGCCAAGAAAGAAATGGGAGGTTAATGACAATAATTCGATCATTGCACCCTGGTTATGAATTAGTGGACTGTATAATCGTTTATATCTTGAGCTTATTTATTTTTATTGATTATTTAATATTGGTGGTTATAGTACAATTATATTACAAGAACAGCGGTGGGGTCGTTTCTGCGGCGATACAAAGTATGCGTGCGGGCGGTTTCGTCTAGAAGTTTCTACTAACTCAACTCCGCGAAAAGAAGTCGAGAAAAAGGGAATTGGAAGATCACGCGATGCGACTCGACGCGACGGTCTCAATGCAAACAACGGACGGCATCGCTGTGTGCGTGTGCAGTTGCGGGTCTGGCCATGCGTGTGAGAACATTACAGCTATGTTCTGGACAGGAGCAAAAACAACAATACAGCTATGCGCGTAAAAATAGTTACTTAGGCGGTGTACTACAATCATGAGCGTGTAAATAGGTCAATCGCAATATACATGAACATTGAATTAAAAACTACGAGGCTCATTTCTCAACACACCCTAATGCAGAAACAACTGTATTAATTGCTGAGAGGAGGTGTAAGTAAAGCTCAGCATCAGACCTGGGAGGAATGTAAGAGCAGGTTAAATAGAAAAATGCGGAGCCAACACGAACTTTGACTGCAACAAATTCAATTCCATGGATGTTATTGAATGGGAATAACTCAGATGAGAAAACTGATTTAACTGCAATCAGAACCCCACCTGCAAAAGATGGGCGGTCCATTCTATAAATAGTGTAACTATCAATGAAAATTTCATGATCATTGACAGAGGAGTTAAGCCAGGTTTCGGTATACGCGATGGCATCGAATTCAAAGGACGCACTATTAGTATGAATTTGACACAATTTTCCCAACAAACTGCGAACGTTCTGATAGTGCATGGAAAAATGGTACATCAGTTTTTTGGAGCAGGTTCGGCAATTCTTGGATTCGAGTTCGAATCTTTGAGAAGGAACTCATGCACAATTGTATGCTCAGGCCATATTGACGGTTCTAGAGAACTGGATAGTAAAGAATCAGGGAGAAGAATTTTAAAGGATGATATGTTGCGCTTATGTTTAAATGTAAATTTAGTCACAACTATATCAACAGGCGGAGTGTTAAGTTTAGAGGAAAGATGTTGTTTAACATCCTCCGTTGTAGCCTCAGGAATAAGACGAGAAACAAATATTGCTTTCCGAGGGGCCACTGCTCTAAGTTGAAGTCCCGAGCGAGATCGAGATGGTGGAGCCACTCCTAAAAGAGATCTCGGTCCAAGGGCAGAGGAATTGGCAGCAATGGCTGGAGCAGGAATTGGCAAGACGTCACCAGCAACCAGCACACCCGCACTAGGAGCACTCACCGCGTCAGAAGTGACGGTAACAGGAACTGCAGGGATGGGAATGATGCTGTTGGGAACTTAGATGCTCGAAGGAAGCACATTGCTCGGTGTAAAGAACACCGGAGCCACCGTTGACTACACGGAGTAACAAATGCTTCCGATGGATGAAGGTGGGAGGCAGGCGTACCAATCGGATTAGGTTGTAAGAGATTGGTATCATTATGCGGAATTTTCCGTCTAGGCGATTCGCTCAAGAGTTTGAGCCCAAGAAACTGTGATTCAAGGGCAAGAAATTTCTCGTTGAGAGCCACAAATTGTTTCCGGACATCCAGAAACCCAGTTCGAGTCTGTCTCATAAATGTGCGCATTTCGGCCTCAATCTCCCGACAAGCCGGACATGACCAAGACAGGCCCATGCGTTTCGAGATCAGATCATTTAGCCGGCCAAAATTTCCACCACCAGCACATTTTATGTGGGCAAAATTGTCGCACAGCCAGCAGCTAAGAAATGAATCACCAATGATTACACCACCGAATTCACATTGCTTTGCACTACAAACGATTGCCATTATTGACAGCAGTAGAATCACTGTGCACGAATAATAAAAGAACGGAGTGAGAGCGCAGGTAAAATGGGAGAGCAGACAGCAGAGCGAGCCAGACAATCAGCTGCAGCGGCAATAATTCAAAGCAGATGATCCAACGAAGTGCACAAAACGAGCAGTAAACTCACCAAAGCAGAGATACAAAAGAAAAGTCCACAGAGAGGGAGAGTATAGGCAATCCAGAGAGAGTGAGAGCAACAATGCGAGCAGCCCGCTTATGCTCACGAGAGAGTGTGGGCGATGCAAACGCTGATGCGCGAGAACAGTGCACACCGAAGAAGCGATAACGAAAAGCAGACTGGGAAAAAAACAGTAACAAATTGCCTGCACGAGTCCGATGCGTTACGTTGCGAATATTGAATTTATATTAAACACTTGTTTACAAACAAAACACTGGTGGTTAACACAAAGTAGAATCAAATTAAAGAGATGCGATGATATATCAAAACAAAGTCACAACAATGTTGTATGATATTTAGGCAAAGGTCGGAGAATGCGGGAGCAAGAAAAAAACACAACCGGCTTAAGCAAGAGCTAGAAGCGAAAATGATATTTTTGGTAATGGGGAGACCAGATACAGGAACCATATTCCAAGATAGGCGTTACAAGAGAAACGTAGAGTAGTTTAGTGGTATAGGGGCCAGAAAATTCCTTCGACCATCTTTTGATAAAGCCAAGGACTACTTTGGCTTTATTCGAAATAGCGGATATATGAGAATTAAAACATAAGTTCGGAACGAAGATAATGCCTAAGTCATTAACTTTGTACAGGCGTTCCAATGAAATGTTATTAATTGTAAGTCAAAAAGGTAAGGCTTGTTGCGATGGAAGGTCATGACGTTACATTTGGAAATGTTAAGAGGAAGAGCGTTAATAGTACACCAATTGTTGAGAGCGTCGAGATCTGATTGAAGAAATAACGGGAACACCGGATCGCTGTAGGAAAAACATAGCTTGACATCGTCAGCATACATTAGGACTCGTGAATTCGTTAAAACTTGTGGAAGATCGTTGATAAAGAGGTTAAATAATAAGGGCCCGAGATGGCTACCTTGCGGCACACCCGAAGAGACAAAAACTGGTTTAGAAAGAGAAGATTGGAAGCAGACACGCTAAAAACGATTGCAAAGGTACGCATTAGTCCAGTGAAGAAGTTTAGTCGGAAATCCTAGTAGAGATAGTTTGGGGATGAGGAGATTCTGATTAACTGAATCGAAAGCTTTACTAAAATCAGTATAAACTACGTCAGTTTGACATTGCTTTGCAAATCCGGCAGTTACGAAGGAGAAAAATTCAAGGAGGTTAGACGAAACGGAGCGACGTTTTACAAATCCGTGCTGTGATTCTGATAACAGGGAACTACAAAAGTGTTGGAGCTGAAAAGTAATAATTTTTTCGAAGAGTTTACGAATGGCAGATAAATTGGAGATACAACGGTAGTTTGAGACGTCTGATTTAGACCCCTTTTATGAATAGGAATTATGTAGGATTCTTTCCAGACGGTGGAAAAATCACCAGCGCTATTCTCTTTTCCATTGTTTCGTCGCATTGCACACCGTTTAGAACCGACAACAAATAGTGTGATTGCTGAAAACAGTCTTTATAAGCGAAAAGTTCAGTTTTTATATGATCGATTGCACAGATTCGCTAATCCTTCACAACCAAATCGACAAATTGACAGCCGCGGAAATCAAGGTTCACCTTGAAAATTTGAGACGAATTCACTAAGGCCCTTAATGAGTTGGAGGCGCTTGGTAGTGAACTGCGAGAAAACTTTCATTCAACTATCATTGAAAGCTGAGTTGCTGGCTACTCTTGAATTTAGCAACTCATGAACATCATCATGGCTCACACACAACGACTGCTTGACCTAAAAGTACATAGGTTTACCGTTACCGTTTCCGTATACGTCGAATTTTCGAACGTTATGGCCATGTTCAAATCGGTGATTGAAGCTGTTGCGGATCTCAGTGACATCGAGAAGTTCCAGCACCTTCGCTCTTGCCTCGCTGATGAGGCTTTGGATTCGGTTCGATCGTTGGAGCTCTCCAGTGCCAATTATCGTGCGGCACTGGATATAATTAATAAACGTTTTAATAACAAAAGACTTGTTTTTCAAGCACACATCAAGAAAATTCTTGGGCTCCAGAGGGTAGACTCGCCTTCTGCTAAAAGGCTTCGGGAGTTTTCGGATGCAGTCAATTTACACATGCGAGCGTTGCAGACATTGGGAACTGCTGAGGAGATCTCAGGATTAATGGTCATCAACATCATGCTGCAGAAGTTCGATTCGAAGACGCAAACCAAGTGGGAGGAGCACACATCGTCAGATGCTATACATTCAGCTAAGGAATTCTACGAATTCTTGCAGCAACGCTGCCAGAAAATGGAGCGGTTGGAATACGCTGCAGCGACACACGCTAGAAGCGATCAGGTGGGAAAAAACCATTCCTATTCGCATGTTAAAAAAACGTTCGTAGCTTCCAGCTCTTCCGCCGACCCGTCTGTATGCGTCTTTTGCCACTCAGCGGGCCATGGAATATACTTTTGCAAGATATCCGGAAATCTTTCACCGTTGCTGCGCAACAAAGAAGTGAAGAAGCTTTCCCTATGTTTCAAATGCCTAAAAACGGGGCATAGGACTCGTGCATGCAATATTGGAAAATGTCGAGTATGCGGCGGTAGGCATCAGTTCGCTGCACTTCGATACTATGCAATCCACAACACAAAGCTACCCAGATGTTACTCCCGCCGATCTACCGCTCGACCAGCAGCTATTAGTGTTGCTCAAAATTCTGTTGGCATATGCAATTGCAGGGGTAGGATTTTAGACCTTGTCTTTACTACCGATACAACGAATACTGTCCTCTGTAGACTACATTTTTCCTCTACATTTTCCTCTCTATTTTTTACTATCCCACCTTTACTATCCCACCCTGAAAGTTGATGTCCAGCTGCCTTCTTCTCGTCCCACCAAATCGTGAACCCTCGGCTATCTTTTGTTTCAAGAGGGCTGATTTTACCTCTTTGCATCGCGCACTTTCTCAGATCGTTTGGTCATTCCACGACGACTTTCATGAGATTTGGCCCGCTAATAATGCATTCTACAGCCTTATTTTTTCCGTCTTTCCTACCTTTGTTCCATAGTATCCCCTCTCAGAAATCTTTTCGGCCCGTTTTGGTTCAGTTCGCGGCTAATAAACCTACGGGATACAAAATCTCATTTATATAAGAAGTTTAAACTGTCTGGCTCGCAAATCAAAATCAATCAAAATTTTCTTTCTTAACTGGTCCCGATATGGTTCCCAATGCCGCTGGTTATGAATTAGTGGACTGTATAATCGTTTATATCTTGAGCTTATTTATTATTTATTGATTATTTAACATTGATGGTTATAGTACAGTTATATTACAAGAATAGCGGGGGGTTGGATTCTGCGGCGGTACAAACTATGCGTGCGGGCGGCTTCGTCTCGAAGTTTCTACTGCATCAACTTCGCGAAAAGAAGTCGAGCAAAAGGGAATTGAAAGATCACGCGATAAGACTCGACGCGACGGTTTCAATGCAAAACAACGGAACGCATCGCTGTGTGCGTGTGCAGCTGCGGGTCTGACCATGCGTGTGAGAACATTACAGCTATTTTCTGGACCCGAGTAAACAACAACACAGCTATGCGCGTAAAAATAGTTACTTAGGCGGTGTACTACAATCATGAGCGTGTAAATAGGTCAATCGCAATATACATGTAAAAACTACGAGGCTCATTTCTCACCATACCGGCCCCCCTGAACGACTGTTCAGAACAAGGGAAGCACAGCAAGTTTGGTAATAGGCCTCTTGTACACTCCTCGGGCGGTTTTGACGGTGACCACTCGAACCCTCTCGTCTTGGCCAGGATGAACTTCGGTGATTCGCCCAAGCAGCCACTTGCTAGGCGGTTGATTTGGCTCCTTCAGTACCACAAGAGTGTCCACGGTTATGTCGTTGGACTCCTGCTGCCATTTCGTGCGAGGTTGCAAGGAAGTAAGGTATTCCAGATTCCAACGTTTCCAGAATCCTTGAACCTTGGCTTGCAGTTGTCTCCAACGCTGCAGTCTGTTAATGTTGACGTCTAACAAGGACGGCTCCGGCACCGACATGTGAGGTTGACTGCTACCAATTACTCGGCGAAGGTGGAGTTTGATAGATCGTACGCCTGTTTCCCAAAGACCTCCAAAGTGCGGGGCAGATGGCGGAATGAAGTGCCAGTTGATGTCCTGACTCGTCAGAAAATTAGCAATTTCCTCGTCTTGACTTTGAGATACAGCTATCCGTTGCATCTCCGTTAGTTCCTTTCTGGCTCCATGGAATGTTGTGCCATTGTCCGAGTACAAGTCGGATATAGGGCCACGTCGAGACCAAAAACGTTTGAAAGCGGCGATAAATGCAGGAGTCGTCAAATCACTGACGAGCTCGATATGAATTGCTTTGGTGGACAGACAAACAAAGATGGCAAACCAAGCTTTGCCAAACTTCGGTGTCCGACCTGCTGATGTCTTGATGGTAACTGGTCCAGCGTAATCCAATCCAGAATGTAGAAAGCAGCGGGTGGGCTGAACGCGAAAGGCGGGAAGATCAGCCATGAGTTGTGTACTCGTTCCTTTGCGCTGGAGGAAGCATATCTTGCAGTTGAATACAATTTTGCGGACTATGTTACGGGCTCCCAGGATCCAATACTTCTGTCTCAACGTGTGAAACATAAATTCGACTCCAGCGTGTAACGATGTGACGTGCTGGTGTCTAGCTATTAAAACAGCGACTGGTGATTCCTTTGGAAGAAGTATGGGATGTTTTGCGTCATAGGTTGTCATCGAGTTTCCAATGCGTCCTCCTACGCGCAGAATTCCTTGGTCGTCAACAAATGGAGTGTAGTGAATCAACTTGGACTTTTGAGAAAGGGCTTGTCCAGTGCTCAGCTGTCTGTACTCCACTTGGAAGAACTCCATCTGGACATGTTTGATTACCCTAGAGCGGGCATATTGAAGCTCCCATGACGATAAAAATGATGACAGGCGGTCCTTGCAACGAAGACGATGTACGAACCGAAAGCAATAGCTAAGTGTCCGCAAGAGATGTGACCAGGAGGACGCTTTGTTGATCATACAGTTAAGATCATTTCCTTCATTGGAAATGTGTAGATTAACTTGGGGCTTGACCTTTACTTCCATCCGCTCAGCGTCCTCAGTCGACAGTGCGAACTTGGCCTTAGCAGGTGGCCAATTGCGATGTGATTGGGAAAGCCACGGTGGTCCATTCCACCACAGTTGATGTTCCACCAGATCCTTTGGTAGAAGTCCGCGTGATGCACAGTCCGCGGGATTGTCCTCAGTGCGAATGTGGGCCGTTACGTGGCAGCAGCTACGTGGGCAAGTTTCTAGAATCTCAGCCGTGCGATTACAAACATAAGTGTTCCAAGTCCGTGGGGGTGATGAGAGCCAATGTAGTACAATTTCGGAGTCTGACCAACACGAAGTATCGAGCCGTGGGATGGAGATAGGTTTGATGGGTGCCACCCGGGTTTTTGCGGCGATCAGTGTTACAGCGTAGTCATTATTGACTCTCACGCGACTGTAGATGACAGCGGCGCATCGGCGAATCCATGCAGCTCCGTTGCTTGAAGTGGCGAGGATAGGTAGCGGGGTATGCGACAGCTTTCCAGTAAATGAACTTCGGCTACAAACTGTTGCCACCGTGCGCATAGCTGCGCGAGTAGTGGTTCGTTCCAGTCGACCGAGCTCAGCCAACTATAAATGTCCTGTGGCAGTGTGGACCCCATCGGAGGGGCAGATTCCTTGAACGGGTATTGGACGATGTACACGCCATCGTTTCTGCGGGCGTGCGTATGAACGAAGTGTTGCTCAGCGGGATCACTAGCATCAATGGTAGCGTCACTTGGTTGAACTCGTTCCATGTCCATGAACGATCGAACCAAAGTGTCCAGATCCTCGTGCGCGTGATGTGCTAGTGCGTGGTTGTGAGCATCACTACTGAGATGGTAGCTGCCTGTAATGACCCAACCAAAATTAGTATGAAGTGCAATAGGATATTCAGAACCAAACTCTTTGCGTTGTCCAGTGTACAGGTTCCAAAGCTGATCAGCTCCTAAGATCACGTCGATTTCGCCTGGTTTACCAAATGTAGGGTCCGCTAAGGGTAGATCACGAATCCTTTTCCACATCGGTGTGTTAGACTCGATCCTCTGGGCTGGAATCGAGGATGTTAAAGTGTTCATAATCAGACCTGTTACCACCACTGAGGCCGAGCTTGTGCGGGAGAGCAGCGTGAATGTGGCGCGACCTCTAGTAACCCCAGCAGGATTTGCGCCTAGACCAACCACTGGTATACGAGCGTGGGTGCGCGGCAAACCAATTCGTTGAATAAATGATTCGGCGACCATCGTTATAGTCGAACCAGTATCCAACAGTATCCTGCAGGTGGTCTCGTTGCCCCAGGAGTCGACTATAGTGGCCAAAATCGTTGGCAATATGGCCTGACTCTTGGCCACGAATTTCCTCTCCAATGTATGATGGCTGACAACGGCAGGATCAGCGTCAGCAGGGAAACTGGACGAGCGGAAGGGTGAGTCAGCGGAGTTGTTGACATCAGCGGAAGCCGTGACAGAGCGTATGTCCTCTGGATGAACAAGAGTGTGGTGCCTCAGCTTACACAGACGGCACGTGTTTGTGGAATTACACTTCTTGACTTGATGAGATCGGCTTAGACAATTGAAGCACAAATGACCATCCCTTGCGAACTTGCGGCGGTCCACAACATCCAGAGCCTTGAATTGAGTGCACGCATAAAGACTGTGTTGCTCGTGACAATATACACAATCACGAGCAGACGTATTTGGCACGTCCACATGATGAGAAATTGCACGACGTTTATTCAGCACCGTGTGTGTATCCTGGATTAGCTTTGGATCTTGACAAGACTCAAGTGCATCGCAACGGGCGAAGACAAAGCCGAACAGGTCATTTATGGTCACATTTTCCTTGCACGATTCACTGGAGGTGGCCCACGCTTCCTTGCATTCCGGGTCTAACTTTGAGAGCAAGATATGGATTAGCCACACATCGCGGCTGTCGCAGCTCAGCGCATGTAGACCACGTATACTTTCGTCAGCGGTGTCGACTATCTTACGCAACTCGGCGATGTTTGAACCCTTTGCGGTTGGCAACGAAAGAAAGTTTTGAATGAACGAACGAGCAATCAGTGACTTCTTGTTGTAGCGATTTTCGAGCCTCTCCCATGCGTCCTGGTAATTGGCATCCGATACGGGAATATGTTTTATCAGAAACAACGCTTCACCATCCAGATAGGATTTCAAATAATGAAACTTTTGGCACTTGGACAGACTACTCTTCTTGTCGACTGAGCCTAAGAACAAGTCACTAAACTGACACCAATCCTCGTATCTGCCCGAAAACGTCGGAATGCGTATTTTCTCGAACTGCAGCTCTGTAGTTCCCGATGAGTCCCGAATCCTCTCCAGAAGTTGAGTTTGTCCCTCAAATAAGCGTTCCACAGTGGTCGATAGCAGTAGATTTGAGTTGTCGTGCTCAGTCTCGTGACTGCTCCGGTCACGTATGGCTTCAGTGAAGATACTATGCGCACTAAAGAACCTTTTCTCATATTCGGGGATGTCCAAATCCGGATCCACGTATTCATCTTCAGCATTATATTGGACCAGCTCTTCAGACAGCTCCATAAAGCGGTTGAAAGTTGCAATAAGTCGGTCCAACTTGTGCTCCAATGTTTGCACAGAAGTACATGACTGTACAAACTCTTGAGCCTCCGCAGCCACGCGAGTTAATTGGGATTTGCAGGCCCCACGTTGCTGAATTAGACGATGCACTAGGGCCTTCATGGCAAACAGCGGGTAACGGTATCACTCAATATGTATCTAAATAAACTCAAACGCGGGGATCCGGCTCGAAGGACCAAAATTTGTTATGGTTATGAATTAGTGGACTGTATAATCGTTTATATCTTGAGCTTATTTATTATTTATTGATTATTTAACATTGATGGTTATAGTACAGTTATATTACAAGAATAGCGGGGGGTTCGATTCTGCGGCGGTACAAACTATGCGTGCGGGCGGCTTCGTCTCGAAGTTTCTACTGCATCAACTTCGCGAAAAGAAGTCGAGCAAAAGGGAATTGAAAGATCACGCGATAAGACTCGACGCGACGGTTTCAATGCAAAACAACGGAACGCATCGCTGTGTGCGTGTGCAGCTGCGGGTCTGGCCATGTGTGAAGGCACAAGCCTCCACAATAGAGACCACGACACCATCCCTTGAAGGGACCGCCCCGACGGGTGTTACCTAGTTTCATTATTATCTACTATTATCTTTATCTCATTATCCCATTATATTACTATTACTATTATTATTACAAGACAAAAATGAATCCTCAGTTCCTTAATTAAAATAAGAAATAGGCTAAGAAAACCAAAACAGGGGTTTTTTTCTATTAGTAAGAGTACACGCAGCGAAGAGAGAACGCAACGAAGAGAACGACTATACACACACGAAAGAGAGACGCACGCGACGGCCACGCAACGAAGAGACCGGCTATACACAGAGGAAAGAGAGCGAAGCAGCAGAGAAGCCGCCGATCGGCCTTACGCCCACGCAACAGAGGAAAGAGAGCGAAGCAGCAGAGAAGCCGCCGATCGGCCTTACGCCCACGCAGCAGAGGAAAGAGAGCGAAGCAGCAGAGAAGCCGCCGATCGGCCTTACGCCCACGCAGCCGAGGAAAGGGCCGACGGCGAAGCAGAGAATACACCGACGCAGCCGATCACCCACGCCGCCGAGGCCGACAGCCGAAGCTGCGCAGCCACGAAGCAGCAGAGAAGCTGGAAAAAGAAAAGCAGAGGCCTGGCACGGTCCAGCGCGGGCGAGACTCAGGAGTGATCTCCAAGGGCTGAACAAGACCGGTTGTGCGACGGAAAAATAAGCCGCGACCGCGGTGTGTAAAAAGAAAAAGAAGTTGTGAGCACGCAGTGTACGAAATAAGCCGACGTGACGAGGACCCGCCGTAGGATACCAGGACCCCAAAGGAGGGAAACAAGGGTGAGCCACCTCACGTATGTGAGCTCTGGGGGGGAACAGATCGGTGCAGTAGGCAGGCATAGACAGTTTTACATATCCATGCACACATGTGGTTTAATATAAGTTTTTCTTTGCGCTTATTTCCCCGCGGCAGGCGCGGGATTTTAAGTAGGGAAATGATCCGAAAATAATAAAGACACCAACCTCCACCCACCTGTCTCAGAACATTCGCCCGTAGGAGTCACTCACTCCCCCACCCCCCCCTTTCTTCCTTTTTCCCGGGAGGCCCAGCGAAGTGGATGTGAGTCGTGGATCACGCGGCATTCACCAAGCTGGGTTTCTCCTCTCCTGTACCTCTTCCCCCGGGGGACCCGGCGATGCTGGATGTGAGTCGTGGATTCACGCGGCATTCGCAAAGCTGGGTTCCCTCTCCTACACCCTCGCCCTGGGGACCTGGCGACGCAGATGTGAGTCGTGGATCATGCGGCATCTGCTAAGCTGGACTCCCCTCTCCCATACCCATCCGATCCCTGATCCAAACCTCTTCTCCCGCCATACATGACCCGCAACGCACGTCTCTGCAGCCCCCACGCACGGCTTCAACCACGCCCCGTGGCCGGGCCAGGCCCGACCGTCCCACGATCCACCCCATGGGCGCGCTTTCGCCACGAGCGGCTCTCCCCTTAGGTCCTCACACAACAAATTTTGCTGTGGGGAAGGACCGGGCCCTGGACAGACTGAGAAGCTGTACCTCGGCCTGAGAACTTCCTTACAGATGGCGCCCGAGCAGGGACTCACGAGGGGAGAGTCGGTGAGCATAGGGACAAGTGAAAAGTGAAAAGGGAACCAAGCAGCAGCCCTCCATAAAAAGGCAAGACCCACAAAAGCAAAGACAGCAAACGATGCTTAGGACCCACGGATCAGGAAAAGCCGCCGGAGAAAGGTCAAATCAGTGATTAGCAACCCCAAAATCAGAGTCCCGGCGAGTAGCCAGCACCAATCTTTGATCCCTCGACTTATGTACAGCTGAGGCTGGTTTCTCTAATACCCCCCTAGCAAGGGCCGCCGGCACGTGTCCCAGACGCGCCGGCAAAAACCACGCGGAGAACCACGCAGCCAGCCACCTACGAGGCAGAAAGAGACGGGGAGAGACGCGAAAAACCACGCGGCCAGCCATCTACGCGACGGAAAGAGACGGGGAGAGACGCCGAAGACCCAGCACCGCGTGCCGGGGGAAAATGGCCGCGGACGGCGCCTAAAACTTTGGCACGCGCCGGCGACAAAGCGGCACCCGCGACAGAGTAGCCAAGCAGCAGCAGCGGCAGAGCGACGAAGCAGCAGCGACAGAGCAACGAGGCAGCGGCAGAGCAACGAGGCAGCGGCAGAGCAGAGAAGCGGCAGCGACAGAGCAGCGAGGCAACGGCAGAGCGGAAGATCAGCAGCGACAGAGCAGCGAGGCAGTGACAGAGCAGCGAGACAGTGACAGAGCAGCCAGGCAGTGACGGAGCAGCGAGACAGTGACCGAGCAGCCAAGTAGCGACGCAGCGGTAGAACAACGGAGCAGCGAGGGACAGCCGGCGAACGCAGAGGAGCAGCTACATGGCAGAGGAGCCCTCGGCCACAAAGCCATGGCCGCGGCCAATATAAGGCGGAGCAGGAACACCAGTCAGGCAGTCGTTACCGGGCAGTCACACAGTTACCACCGAGCAGTCAGACAGAACTTTTCCCCGTACCGCGCCACGGATCCTTCGACAGGATCATCCAACCCAGTGCTGTGTATCCTAGTACAGGATCACCGATCTAGGACCGTGCCGCGTGTCCTTCGACAGGATCACCCAACCCAGTGCTGTGTATCCTAGTACAGGATCGCCGATCTAGGGCCGTGCCGCGTGTCCTTCGACAGGATCACCCAACCCAGTGCTGTGTATCCTAGTACAGGATCACCGATCTAGTACCGTGCCGCGTGTCCTTCGAACAGGGTCCCTCACCCCAGTGCCGTGTATCCTAGTATAGGATCACCGATCCAGTACTGTGCCGCGTGTCCTTCGAACAAGACTCCCCACCCAGTGCCGTGTATCCTAGTACAGGAGCCCCAGACCGTGCCGATAAGGACTCGCACCGGTGCCACGATTAGTTTACCAGGATCAGGATGAACATCCGCTGGATAGCGTCCCGCAGGAAGGACGAGCTGCAGAGCCTAGCTAAGGAGTTTGGACTAGGAGAAACTGGGACTGTAGAGGACCTACGGAACCGGATCACCGCATTCATCGCACGCCCAGGGCACCCCGAAGCCGTGCAAGCAAGGCTGGACGAATTGGCCACGCACTTTGGGAACATCCCGAGCCCCAGGGACCACCGGAGTCCAGCCACGTCACCCGGGCCAGAGAGCCGGACGAAGATGGAAGACAGCAAGGAGGGACCAAAGCTGCGATTAATCGTACCCGAACTGCCCAGCACGAGCCAAGGATCCACCCACGGATACCGCGAGTCAGCAACCGAGACGCCGGCCGCTCAGGACGAGCAACCACGACGCAATGCCCAAGGACCACTCCAAGGAATCAGACCAGAGGCGGCCAGCAGGAACCACGAGCCAGGACCCATTACCACCGGACCAGTGGCCACGCCTAGCCACCAGACAACCAAGGACGGAGAACAGCCACGTCTTCCTCAGGGAAATTGGGTCTCACGCCCCGGAGGGGGTGAGATTTCATACTCGTTACTAGCGGACAAACTCCGGAAATGGGGAGTTACTTTCGACGGCCACGCGGACCCACTAGCGTTCATCGAAAGGCTCGAGGAGCGAGTGGAATCATACGGCGGGAGCCCAGAGCAGTTGCCGCGAGCCATCTCCGGTCTCCTTACAGGGAAGGCCGAAGGATGGTTCCGAACTTTTCAGATGCAGGGACAGAATTGGACAGACTTTCGGAAAGAATTCCTAGAATTCTTCCTGCCCCCCAGATACTTCCAGCGGCTGGAAGACACCATACGGAGTCGGGAACAGAAGCCCAAGGAACCCTTCCGGGATTACCTTATCGAGTTGCGTCTGATGATGCAGCGAGCCCAGTATACTCGGGAACAGGAACTCGAGCGGATCTACGAAAATCTCCGTCCGGAGTATCAAATGTACACGCGCAGACAGGATTTCCGATCGCTCACAGAATTGACCCAGCTCGTCTCGGCCTACGAAACCGCGCGGGACCGAGACGCACTCCGTAGCATCGGGACCACGCAGAACCATCGAGCCGCCTATATCGGCAATGGAACCAACCCGCAACGAGGCAACACACGCGAGACACCCGGGAAAACCGAGATCGCCAACCGAGGAATCGGCCAGGAGCAAGAGCAGGCGATCGAGGTACATCGAGCCTGCCGGAACTGCGGGGAAAACGGCCATTTCAGTAGTGCGTGCACAAACCGACAGAAGCTGTTCTGTTGGGAATATGGCCACCGAGGGGTCCGGACCATCAACTGCTGCCGGAAACCCGCGTCGGGAAACGGGTCGGGTCTCCGCCCAACTGGGACATGGACGGAGGCGCGCACCCAGGAACAGGAGAAACCCACCCATTAAGCATGACCGGAGGAAGGATCGCTGCCCTGGTGGACATCAATGGGAGAGCATTTGCGGCCACCCTCGACACTGGAGCCACACGATCCTTCATCAGTGAGCGGCTGGCGAAGGAGATAGGGACGACCGAGAACAGGCGAGAGGTGAGGACCAGGATCCGCCTGGCAGACGGAACCAGGAAGGAGATCAACCAAGCGATAGCAGTCACAGTGCGCCTGGATCAGCAAGAAACACAGGTATCTCTTCTTATACTCCCCACGGTATTAGACGACCTCATCTTGGGACTCGACTTCCTCTGTGGCATCCGCGCGAGGATCCACTGCGGACGGGCATATCTACAGCTGAAGTTGCAGCAGAAACCCGCCGGGACGATACCATCATGCACCGCCCAGCCACGCCCACGGTCTGTCACGTTTGCGGACTCCACTGCCATCCGAGACCAGCCGCAGACCAACACCCCACAGCCAACCACGAACCATCCACCCGCAGCAACAACAAAGCCCTACCAGACAAGATCAAGCAACAACCCCAGGACTACGCCACCACAACAGGACACGAAGAAAGCTACGACGGGACGAACTGCGACACCGATGGAACCAACCATGGCCAGTTCCCCAGCACGAACCCCGATACCAGCAGGACAACGCAGCAGGAAACCGAGGACTTTGGCAAAGACAGCTCCGGCTCCACTGGATCAATCCAGGGCCAGCTCGTCGAACCAGGAGTCACCAACAGGACACAGCAGGAAACAAAGGACTTTGGCAGAGACAGCTGCGGCTCCACTGGATCAATCCAGGGCCAGCTCGTCGAACCAGGAGTCATCAACAGGACACAGCAGGAACCAAAGGACTTTGGCAGAGACAGCTGCGGCTCCGCTGGATCAATCCAGGGCCAGCTCGTCGAACCAGGAGTCATCAACAGGACACAGCAGGAAACAGAGGACTTTGGCAGAGACAGCTCCGGCTCCACTGGATCAATCCAGGACCAGCTCGTCGAACCAGGAGTCATCAACAGGGCACAGCAGGAAACAAAGGACTTTGGCAGAGACAGCTGCGGCTCCACTGGATCAATCCAGGGCCAGCTCGTCGAACCAGGAGTCACCAACAGGACACAGCAGGAAGCAGAAAACTCCAGCAAAGATAGCTGCGGCCCCGCGGGACCACTCCAGGGCCAGCTCATCAAACCGGGAGTCACCACGTAGTAACCCAGCACGACAGACCTCACGCAAGCCACGAACCCCGATACCACAGGACGAGATCACAGAAACCCCGACGACGGACTACCAACTGGAGCCATTAGCCGACACCGAGATAGCTCGGGAACGCAACCCGTTTCGCCCAGCCGACTCGGATGACTACAAGACCGCGGTCTTGGCCGCCATTACCGCTCTGGAACTGGAGGACCTATCGCCGTGGCAGCAAGACCCAGACCCCGAACCACCCCCCACGCCGTGGACAGGCAAGTTTCTGGAGGAAGAACTGGCAAAATTCGACGGACTAGTTGGAGTCTCCCACATCGCCGAACACACGATAACAATGCGAGACGACAGGCCCGTGAAGCAGCGCTATTTCCCGAAGAACCCGGCCATGCAGAAGATCATAAACGCGCAGGTGGACGAGCTGCTACGGGACGGAAGGATCGAGCCATCCCACAGTCCCCACAGCGCCCCAATCGTCTTGGTAGGAAAGAAGACCGGAGAAATGCGAATGTGCGTGGATTATCGCCAGCTAAATGCCCGCTCGGTGCCGGACGCATATCCGCTGCCACGGATTAACCACATTCTCGAGAGACTTCGCCACGCTCGATACATCTCCACGCTGGACCTCAAAAACGGATACTGGCAGATCCCGGTGGCCGAGGGCAGCAGAGAGGCAACAGCATTTACCGTCCCCGGCAGAGGACTCTTCCAGTGGAAGGTCATGCCTTTCGGCCTGCACTCAGCGCCAGCGACGTTCCAGCGGGCTTTGGACAGCGTCATCGGACCCACCATGGAGCCGTACGCGTTCGCGTACCTCGACGATATCATCGTCATCGGAGCCACGCTAGAAGAACATATCGACCACCTTCGCGAGGTTTTCAGGAGGCTGCGAGAGGCGAACCTCCGACTGAACAGAAACAAGTGTAGTTTCTTCAGGAAGAGTTTAGTCTACCTCGGCCATGTCATCAGTGAACAAGGCATCCACACGGACCCAGACAAGGTCAGCGCAGTCCAGAAACTAGCACCGCCCACCACACTGAAAGAACTGCGACGCTGCATCGGGATGGCATCCTGGTACCGACGCTTCGTCCCCAACTTCGCCACGGTGGTCCAACCCATGACCAACCTGCTCAAAAAGGATCAAAAGTGGGAGTGGACAGACGAACAACAGCAGGCATTCGAGACTCTCAAGGAAAGACTTACGCAAGCACCAGTCCTGGCATGCCCCGACTTCGCCGAGCGATTCGTACTCCAAACGGACGCCAGTTCGTATGGCCTCGGAGCAGTCTTGACACAACAGATCGACGGAGCAGAAAGAGTCATCGCCTACGCAAGCCGTCGACTACTCAAGGCAGAGGAAAACTACTCGGGCACCGAGAAGGAGTGCCTTGCTGTAGTCTGGGCAATCCGGAAGCTCCGATGCTTTCTGGAAGGATACCACTTCGATGTAATCACGGATCACCTCGCCTTGAAGTGGTTGAACTCCATCGATAATCCCACGGGACGCATCGCCCGCTGGGCCTTGGAGCTCCAGCAATATCGGTTTGACATCCACTACCGCCGAGGAAGCCAGAACGTTGTGGCTGACGCTCTCTCACGACAACCAGTAGAAACCCTGCAGCGAGTGGACGAAGACCGGGACCCTTGCCCCTGCCCCTGGCTGCAGAGGCTCCGCAAGCGGATCCAGGAACAGCCGGAAGGACGTCCGGAGTTCATCATCGAGAGCGACCAAATATACAAACGAGCCAGCAACAGAACCAGCGAAGAAGACCCTATCAAATGGAAACTATGTGTCCACAAGGACCACCGCCGACGCGTGCTAGAAGAGTGCCATGACCATCCGACAGCAGGACACCTCGGAATCAGGAAGACAGCGACACGAATAGCCCAGAGGTACTACTGGCCCGGACTGCACCGAGATATCGCCCGATATATCCAGCAGTGCACCAAGTGCCAGCAGTACAAGGTGAGTCAAACCAAACCAGGAGGGAAGATGCACACCCGCCAAGCCCAGGAACCACTGGACATCGTCTGCGCCGACTTCATTGGACCATTGCCCCGATCCAAACACGGCAATACTATGTTACTGGTGTTCTTCGACGCCTTCAGCAAGTGGGTGGAGTTGGTCCCACTCCGCAAGGCCACCACCGCACTACTGGAGACCGCTTTCCGGGAACGGATCCTAAGCCGCTTCGGAACACCACGGAAATTCGTATGCGACAACGGGACCCAATTCACGAGTCGCTCTTTCCGAAAGTTCTGCAAACTAGCAGGCATGGAACTGGAGTATACGGCGCCCTATACGCCACAACAAAACCCCACGGAACGAGCCAATAGGACGATCAAAACCATGATCGCCCAGTACATCGATGGAGACCAGCGGACATGGGACGAGCTGCTACCCGAACTTAGCCTAGCCATCAACAGCAGCACATCGGACACCACAGGCTTCAGCCCAGCATTCATCGTACTCGGCCGGGAACCTCGGTTGCCTGGAGCATTGTACGAAGAGACGACCCCAGGACTAGGCGAAGTGACAGAGACCCCAACCGACAAGGCCAAGCGACTCAAGGAAATCTTCGCCATCGTACAAGAAAATACCCAGCAGGCATCACAGACGCAGAGCAGGACCTACAACCTACGTCGACGCGAATGGAGACCCACGATCGGGACGCTCGTGATGCTACGCCAACATCGCCTGTCCAAAGCGGCGGACAACTTCGCTGCCAAACTGGCTCCCAAATATGAGGGGCCTTACAAAGTGGTTAAATTTATTTCTCCCACCATAGCCCGACTCCAGAAGCATCCGGGAAGACAACGACGAACGGCCGGACTAGCCGACCTCAAGGCCTACCACGACAACACACTCACCAGCGAAGACAACGAAGACAACGATGACGACGACCCCAGCACCAGGAAAACCGCGAGTTCATGAGGGCCACTTATGGTGGTGCGCTGCCATAATGTCCTCGCCCCGCAAGGGGCAACCGCGTACACGCGCAGTAAGATAGCTTAACTCCCCTTAAGGGATTAGAGTAAGAAATAGCCAGAACTAGAGAATGCACCGATCAGGGAAACCCAGGGCACAGGGCACATCAGTGGCACAGGTCAGGTTCTAACCAAACAAGGTTTCTTCCCCCCACCAGAGCCGACATGGACAACCCAAGGACGAGCGACGCACAGCCTCTAGAGGCAGAGGATGACACGGAGGGGCATCCTAGGGGTGCGTCACCGCCCAGCTCAAGGCAACCACGGACCACGACCAGCCAACCACCAACAAGACACCACGCCCCGGACCCGCAAGCAGAACCGGGCAACCCAACGCAGCATGGCCCATCGACAGGAGCCATACCACGCCCACCCAGGCCACCTAGGCCATCCCGACGTCGGACCCGCCCCGAAGGCCCACCGTCGCCCCGCCGACCGACAACCACGACCTGGGCATGGCTCAACGACGTCGTCCGTCCGAGCACGTCGCGAGACAATCCGTCGGGAATCATCACAGTGGAGGCGATGCGGTCATCGGATTCAGACGGGGAGGTCCGAGCAGGCCGGGCCCAACAGGAGCCACCAAGACGCCCACGACGCCGCAAGCATCCAGGCCAAGGAACAGGCACCGCCGTCACCCCACGCGCGACTCGAAGGCGCGTCGAGCCAGGGCACGTCAGCCCGGACCCCAACTCCGAGGAACAGAGCAGCTCCCCAGTCGCGCACAAACTGCGGCTGCGGTCCCCACCAGCACCGCCCTATTACCTATACCGTATGGAAAACCCGCAGACCCTACGACTGAACTACGACAGTAGCTCCGATGAAGGGTTCACCAGCCCGACGATGGAGGCCGACAAGCACTGGGAGTCGACCTGCCAGGCAAGCACCGATGAGGAGTTCCTGCACGACCGACGTTTCGGGAAAGCGGGTGGCCGTCCATGGGTCAAACACTCCGTCTGGGAACTAAACCGCCAACTGGAGGCCGAGCGGGCCGCGACGTGCCCATACTCAGATGTGAGCGAGGACGAAGATGGGCCGGCCAACTGCCCGAAGGACACTCCAGCCAACATCGCGGTGGACGTGGCCCCTTGGACCACCTGGAAGGACGCCAATAAGACCCTGCAACTGCTGCTCGCCCATCCACGGCCCATCACTCCACCCAGGCCCGAGAGGGAGATCATCCCGGTGGCAGACGACGACACCGCAAGCGGCGAAGAGGTACCGCTCCTAGGAGAGGACGATACCACTCCGCTACGGATCCGCGACGACAGCCTGGGCGATGCGCTGCCCCGACGGCTCCGGAACCTCGGCCTTCAGGACGATAACGAGCCACCCAGCCGCGTAACCGGCAACGAGCTGTCTCAACTACTCCAGGAACTCGGCCTACAGGACGGCCCCGTGTCCCCGATACCCAGGGATGACGGAGACGCGGAGGTGGCCTGGATCTTGGGAGGGCAGGCGAACCCAAACGGCCCGATCCCGGACACCAGCTGGGACGACGGGTGGCACGCCAGGCTACAGGAGTGGGACGCGCAGGAGGAGGCGACAGCCCCGGAAAGGAGGGTGAATCCCGACTGGCAACCGCTGGACCACGCACCAATAAAGTGGCTATCGCCAACTCCAACCGACCCCAACGCACCGAACCCGAAATCGACGAGCTGCACGACCCGAGAGGCCGAAGCAGGAAACCCGAGCCACCCAAAGGAGGACAGCGACCTGTCCTTGGGATTGGCAGAAGCAGAAGCGGGCGGACTGCTCACCGCATTCGACGAGATGCCCGAGTTGAACGCGCTGCAGGAGGAGTAGGAGTGGCCAATTGCCCCAGTCGCCTGGCGGGTCAGCACGCCTGACCGTCGCATCCCTCAAAGCTTGCTGGAAGGCGCCAGCGCTCAGGTAAACGCGGCGCGTCACGGGCGCGGCCGGATCCGCAGCCTGGAATACCACGACGGCCAACGCTTCCGCGTATCCATCAGTGGAACCTTGGTGCGCATTTCACCGCGCCCCACCCCGAAGTAGAAAGGGAGTGTGAAGGCATAAGCCTCCACAATAGAGATCACGACACCACCCCTTGAAGGGACCGCCCCGACGGTTGTTACCTAGTTTCATTATTATCTCCTGTTATCTTTATCTCATTATATTACTAGTACTATTATTATTACCAAGACAAACAAATGACTCCTCAGTTCCTTAATTAAAATAAGAAATAGGCTAAGAAAACCAAAACAGGGGGGCTTTTTTCTATTAGTAAGAGTACACGCAGCGAAGAGAGAACGCAACGAAGAGAACGACTATACACACACGAAAGAGAGACGCACGCGACGGCCACGCAACGAAGAGACCGGCTATACACAGAGGAAAGAGAGCGAAGCAGCAGAGAAGCCGCCGATCGGCCTTACGCCCACGCAACAGAGGAAAGAGAGCGAAGCAGCAGAGAAGCCGACGATCGGCCTTACGCCCACGCAGCAGAGGAAAGAGAGCGAAGCAGCAGAGAAGCCGCCGATCGGCCTTACGCCCACGCAGCCGAGGAAAGGGCCGACGGCGAAGCAGAGAATACACCGACGCAGCCGATCACCCACGCCGCCGAGGCCGACAGCCGAAGCTGCGCAGCCACGAAGCAGCAGAGAAGCTGGAAAAAGAAAAGCAGAGGCCTGGCACGGTCCAGCGCGGGCGAGACTCAGGAGTGATCTCCAAGGGCTGAACAAGACCGGTTGTGCGACGGAAAAATAAGCCGCGACCGCGGTGTGTAAAAAGAAAAAGAAGTTGTGAGCACGCAGTGTACGAAATAAGCCGACGTGACGAGGACCCGCCGTAGGATACCAGGACCCCAAAGGAGGGAAACAAGGGTGAGCCACCTCACGTATGTGAGCTCTGGGGGGGAACAGATCGGTGCAGTAGGCAGGCATAGACAGTTTTACATATCCATGCACACATGTGGTTTAATATAAGTTTTTCTTTGCGCTTATTTCCCCGCGGCAGGCGCGGGATTTTAAGTAGGGAAATGATCCGAAAATAATAAAGACACCAACCTCCACCCACCTGTCTCAGAACATTCGCCCGTAGGAGTCACTCACTCCCCCACCCCCCCCTTTCTTCCTTTTTCCCGGGAGGCCCAGCGAAGTGGATGTGAGTCGTGGATCACGCGGCATTCACCAAGCTGGGTTTCTCCTCTCCTGTACCTCTTCCCCCGGGGGACCCGGCGATGCTGGATGTGAGTCGTGGATTCACGCGGCATTCGCAAAGCTGGGTTCCCTCTCCTACACCCTCGGCCTGGGGACCTGGCGACGCAGATGTGAGTCGTGGATCATGCGGCATCTGCTAAGCTGGACTCCCCTCTCCCATACCCATCCGATCCCTGATCCAAACCTCTTCTCCCGCCATACATGACCCGCAACGCACGTCTCTGCAGCCCCCACGCACGGCTTCAACCACGCCCCGTGGCCGGGCCAGGCCCGACCGTCCCACGATCCACCCCATGGGCGCGCTTTCGCCACGAGCGGCTCTCCCCTTAGGTCCTCACACAACAAATTTTGCTGTGGGGAAGGACCGGGCCCTGGACAGACTGAGAAGCTGTACCTCGGCCTGAGAACTTCCTTACACATGCGTGTGAGAACATTACAGCTATGTTCTGGACCCGAGTAAACAACAACACAGCTATGCGCGTAAAAATAGTTACTTAGGCGGTGTACTACAATCATGAGCGTGTAAATAGGTCAATCGCAATATACATGTAAAAACTACGAGGCTCATTTCTCACCAGCCGCTCTTAAACTTTGTGCGGATTCTCTTTGCGCGCTTCTCTTAACCTTTCTCTTGAGCTTGGTGATTTTCCCATCATCTGGAAAAACTATTACACAATTCCTATTCATAAAAAAGCATCTAAATATGATTTTTAAATTACCGTTTTATCTCCAATTTCGTTCTCAGCGTGTCCGCTTCAACTCTAAACCTGTTTTTGTCGCTTCGAGTGCGCTTCAAGGTAGCGCATCTTGTTCTTATTATTAAGCCTGTTTATCAATGATCTTCCCCAAGTTTCCTTATCTTTGCCCTATGCGGTATAAATTGGGATCCTACTAGACATCTTCCTTCTAATGAGAGGCGGCTGCGTCTTAATAATCTTGCACTCTCTTGAATGCTGTAGAACTTGCCGTGAAATTCTCTTTCTTAACCAAATTCTCTTTGGTGACGTCGAGTGCCCTCATCAATCTTATAAGTTTTGCTATCCCTTTCTAACTATTCTGACCATGAATCTTTCCTTTGCCTTTGCCGTAATTACAATACAATTTTCCATCTGTTTTCCTTTGACACTTGTGCTATCAAAGTCAAATCTACTTTAGTGTATAATTTAAGTTAACTTTCTTCAATATTGAATTGTGTCAGAGAATATACCATAACCTGCTTGGCTTTTTTTCTACACAGTTTAACTGACCATCGTTGAACTTTAAGCAATACAAAATAACAATAACAATTACAATCGCATATAATAATCGTCACTGAAAAACATATCTCTCAAATATCTGAGCCAGAATTAGAGTGCATCGGTAATTTTTCAATATTCAGGGATTACAATACAGTAAAATTGAATCGAATGTGTTGTGAGTTGCTGCGGCGACCGCATAAAGGGCTCGCGCACACTGTAGCTGAAATCGGAGCTGATAGCTCCACTGCACCGGTGCAAGTGCGCACATTGCAGACTGAGCTGAGCTGAAAAAGCTCGCTGAAATCAGCTCAGCTTAGTTTGATCGATCAAGCATGTTTGTTTTTTCAGCAAGCTGATTACTGATTTTGTTCAAGTTTATTATTTACCATTTTCATATGTCAATAATAAATATAATATACTATGTCCCCAAGTACAGTAAACGCTCGAAAGACATCACAATGTTTATTATTATACAATATTGAGAAATTTAATAATAATTCGTAAAATAAAAGTAATAAGAATACAATACATAACGGAAATGTGGTTGAAATACACGAAATAAAAAAAAAAAGAAGAAAACTTCCGTCTGGCTACTGTACGTGCTGTGAAGTAATAATTCATTAACAATATAATAATAATAATTATAATGATAACTTTTGATGCCGCTTGAGGAGAAAAAGGGAGGCAATGGCTGTCAGCTTTCAGCAATCAGATCAGCCGACAATATACGCACCTGCAAGCTGATTCTGCCTGGAAAAAGCTCTCAGATCAAGTGAGCTTTTAGTTCCAATTTCAGCGCCGATTTCAGCTCCGCTTTCAGCTACAGTGTGCGCGAGCCCTAAATCACCATTAAAACAGATAAATATATATCGCTCCTGAGTGCCAGTCTAGACTCCGTCAAGTAAAGACGCGCCAGCAGCTAAGCAACAGCAAACGCTAATCTAACAACAAAATCCACGCAGAAAAACATTCAAGTGCACAAAGCAAATTCCAAAAAAGCCAATAACAAACACACCAAGTGAACAGTTACAAATCCAAGTGAAGCGGGCAGCAGCCCAAGCTCGAGCGCAATGTCGCGACCACCAGACCCAGCTCACACAGTGGGACAAAACAACATTCTTAGAACCAAAATACATATCAATAAACAGAAAAGATAACAAATCTTTCGAAAACACCTCCCCTTTTATAATAAAAAAAGTCATAGACTACCAGTGTTGCGGTGAAGTAGACTCGGTCAAAAAAATCAGAGACGGATCACTTCTAGTCAAAACAAAAGGTACAGCCCAGGCTACTAGACTTATGAAAATCACCAAATTCCACGACTTCGAAGTAACAGCAACCGAACACAAAACACTAAACTTCTCCAAAGGGGTAATCTACTCCAACGACTTGCGGAACATTGATATAGACGAAATCAAAAAAGAACTCAAACCTCAAAAAGTCATTGACGCAACCAAAATATTTAAACAGAAAGACAACGTACTCCACGAAACCGGACTCATCATCATCACATTCGACACACCAACTTTACCTCAACATCTAATGATCGGTTACGAACGAGTGAACGTACGTCCTCAAACACCTCGCCCCCTTAAATGCCACAACTGCCAAAAATACGGCCACCCTTCTAAATACTGCAGATCCCCAAAGATCTGTACTAACTGCTCAGAAGTGCACCCTGCTGACGATGAACTATGCTCTAAGCCAAAGTTTTGCAGTAACTGCAAATTCAACACCGACATCCTGAACAACCACAGCCCCATAGACAAAAATTGCACTGAGTTCCTCAAACAAAAAGAAATCACAATTATCAAAACAATCGAAAAAGTAGACTTCACTACGGCGAAGAAAATTTACCATCAACGGAACCCCCATCAATCCACACCATACGCTGAAGTAGCCCGCCATCAACAACCAAAACCTCATCTCACTGAAACACCTACCTCATCATCGCCGACCTATAACCAATCACACCAAATAAGACCAATCAAAGACTACGGAGACATCACCCCAAACACACATCCAATCAACCCTAAGCCAACTTCATCCCAACTACACCCCCCCAGTCAACAACAAGCAATGGATATGGACACCGAAACTACGGAAACCGCTAAAAACACCAAAAACTCGAAAACTATCCAAGATTCTGACCGTAAACTCAGAAGCCAGACTAAGGAAAAAGACAAACTTAACCTGGTTACCAAACACCTCAAAGCCAAAGATAAAACTGAAAAAAATAAGACCCCAAACGCAAACCTAGCCCTCTTATCAAATAATGCATTAGCAAACCAAATTTACAGCGAAGACGATCTTTAAATATCAACCCAAACTAGTAATTACCACTAAGACCTATCACTAAGAAAACAAAACACTACTCCCACTAACTTATAATGCTCAAAATAATCCAATGGAACATCCACGGATACAAGAATAACTATATAGAACTACAAACACTCATGAAATCCCACAACCCTCAAATTATTGCATTACAGGAAACCCACATAATGAACCCCATCTCACTTCCAATCCCAATTAACTTTAGCCTTTACTGCAACAACAACCCCACAAATGCTTTCGGGGGCACAGCTCTCCTCATCCACAACTCCATCTCTCATACCCAAATTCAACTCAACGCAGACTTTGACGCAGTAGGCGTCACCATAAGGTCCAAATCAAACCTCAATATCATATCCGCCTACATCTCCCCTAACAAATCCTTCAACACCCGTAACCTCCAAAACGTCCTCAGCCCGGCAAACGACCACACCATTGTCCTAGGAGACTTCAACAGCTGGCACCCTTACTGGGGCTCACCTAAGGCCAACTGCAGAGGGAAAACATTAGCCTCATTCCTAGACCGCTCGAACTTCATCCTACTTAATGATAATACTCCGACCCACTTCTCAACACACAACACATTTACCCACATCGATCTCTCACTTGCAACATCAAGAATTGCTCCAGAGATCCTCTGGCAAGTGATAGATGACCTTTACGGTTCTGACCACTTTCCCATCTTACTTACACTATTCAACACTTCATCTCCCTATCCCCCCTCCCCCTTCACCACTAAACCTACTTTCAATCTCAAAAACGCAGACTGGGATCTCTTCAGGAAACATGCAGCCCGCTCCATCTCCACAACCCAATCAGATAACAATGTCAATAGAGAAGCCGCCCTAAGAAAAAAAATACTTATCCAAAGTGCCCACCTTTCTATCCCACAAAACACCACCTTCTCTCTCACCCGCACTGTTCCCTGGTGGAACAAACAACTTTCACTCCTCAAAAGAGACAAAGTCGTAAAATGGAACTACCTCAAGCACAACATTAGCAACCATAACATCATAGAATATAAAAAAGCAAAAGCGTGTTTAAAAAGAGCAATTAGAGAAGCCAAACGTAAATCGATCCTTGAGTTCACAACCCATATACACCCAAACTCAGATCCAACCACAACATGGTCCAACATCAGACGTCTCTGCGGTCTTAACCCTACTAAAAATATCCATGCCATTCACAACCCGTACACCCAATCACAAACAACCTGTCAATCCGAAATAGCTAACTCCTTTGCCCAGACATGGTCAGAAGAAGCAGACGACCTCAACTTCTCCCCAACATTCCTGTCCAACAAACTCCTCATTAATACCCCTTCTAACTATAACCCAACACCTTCAGCCCTAGAAATCGAGAAATACATAACATTAATCGAATTCACATCAGCACTGTCCACCTTGAAAGGCAACACTCTTGGTCTAGACCGAATCTCTTACCCTATGCTAAAGAACTCACCCTACCCCCTCAAAACCAGAATCCTAACCCTCTACAACAAGATACTCGACTCCTCCATCCCACAATCCCTTAAACTCAGCCTAGTCCTTCCCATCTTAAAACCACAAAAGCCCCGAACCGATATCAATTCTTACAGACCCATCTCCCTAAAATCATGCCTAGCCAAAACTCTGGACAAGATCGTCGCAAAAAGGTTGTGGTGGTTTGTTTTAAATAACAACCTGATCCACAACAACCAACTAGGGTTCAAAAGAGGCAAATCTCTACTAGACAGTCTACTTTATGTAGACCACCTAGCTACCAGAGCTATCGCCCTGAAAAAACACCTCACAGTCATCTCGCTAGACTTCACCAAAGCCTTCGACAGAATTGGTATTCACACAGTAATAAACCAACTAAAAAAATGGAAAGTAGGGCCACGAATACTTAATTATGTTAAGAACTTTATGTCCAACAGGAAAATCCTCGTCAAAACCGGCAGAAGCTTATCAAATATCTTCCCTCTAAATAATGGCATTCCCCAAGGCTCCCCAATCTCCGTCATCCTTTTCCTCATAGCTTACAACTCACTCACCGATATCATCTCCCTCCACAAACAAATCAAATTTTGCGCGTACGCCGACGACTTCCACCTACTCATCAATCACAACAAACAAAAAAGTCCCACAACTAACATCCAAACAATATTTAACCAAATAGACGACTGGTGCAATCACTCAGGCTCAATCCTCTCTAAAGAAAAATCCCAACTCCTTCATATATGCCGCAAACACAACTGCAAACCCAAGATACTCACCGGTGGCACAACCATCCAAGCTACCGACACACTCAGAATCCTTGGCCTCACAATCAACACCAAATACAACTGGATCTCTCACATCAACAAACTCAAAGTTGACCTTGCTAAGCCACTAGGCATTATCAAACACCTCTCGTCCCTAAAATACAACTGCCACACCTCATCACTTGTACAAATTATCAAATCCCTAATCATATCCAAAGTCGACTTCTGCCTCCCCATATACGGTTACGCACCAAAAAGCCAGCTTAACCGGCTGAAATCTACGATAAACGCAGCAACAAGAGCCGCCCTGGGTGCATTCCGCACCACACCCACTAACAACCTTCTATCCGAAGCCAACATACACACCTTGGAAAACAAGCGAGATTTTCTAACTGGCAAAATATTTAAAAACCTCATCCACGCTAAAGACACCCCCCTAAACTTACTCCCAAAAAACAAAAAAAAAAAACACAGACTGCTTAGCACGATTGACACAGCCAAACAAATTTTCCAGAATAACCTCATACCGTTCTCCCCGATTAAAACCTCCAACACCAATAAATTCAACACGACAACCATCCTTAAAGCAACCAACATCACCCTATCCAAACACGATAAAAACACCACCCCCCCATTAGTCTTCCACCAACTCTTCCACTCCATCAAATCCAACCTCCACCAACACACCTTCCTATACACAGACGGGTCCAAAGCAGCAGGCATTACCAGCTATAGCATCTGCAATGAGACATCAACCATAAAATCCGGACTACTTCCACAGTACTCCTCAGTCCTTTCCAGCGAAATCATAGCTATCCACGAAGCCATTTTACTAAGCCGCAACAAACGCGGAAGATACGCTATCTGCACTGATTCACTCTCCTCTATATCCGCAATTACCAATCCCAACAACTCCTCGTACTACCCCACCACAATCCGTAACCTCGTCATCAAACTTTTCCCAAAAATAACAATTATATGGATACTCAGCCACATTGGCATAAAAGGGAACGAAATTGCTGACACCGCAGCCAAAACTACCTCCAAACTACCCCTCATATATACCCCCAATCATAATTCTAACGACATCTCACTATTCCTTAAGAAAATCCTCATATCCAAACAAACAGACCTCCTCACTAAGACTTCCCCCTGGTACCAACAAGTTATCAACCTATCTTCCACTCATCCTCCCCCCAAACTCCTAAACAACCTTAACAGAAGACACCAAGTCATCCTAAATAGATTAAGACTAGGGCACACAAGACTCACCAATGCCCACTACATGGATAAAACATCCTCCAGCGCATGCCCACTGTGCCACAACCCAACCATAGACATAAGACACATACTATACGCATGCCCTGCCCTCTCTCTTCAAAGATCCTCAATATTCCATAACACCGACCCCATGCAATACATCTCCAACCCTAACAACAAAAACGCAAAAATAATCCTCAACTATCTAGACCAATCTAAAATCCTTCACTACATATAACCTCATAAACAATCATCCCTGTACATATACATATACACAATTAGTATTTTAGATAATAACTCCTCCACAACATATAATAACGTATAGAAACAACCCTGTACATATGTATATAAGCACATACATCCTCAAACGTAAATTAATACTATAGTGAGCTTAAGGCCTCAGCAGCTATAGCCCCACACCCTGTTAATACATAGTTTTAACTAGTTATTAGCTTTATATAAATAAATAAATATATCGCTCCGAGATAAAGTGACCGATTGCAATCTGATCCAATCGTCTAAATCGTCTTTTGAACAGGTGAAGAGATTCATGCCACCGGATATGGTATAATTTAGGTATAATGTCCCTCAAACAAAATAAGGGGAAAAAAGAAGACTCTCTGGTAGTCAGAACATATAAATATCATACGAAGAAACAGCAGAACTCTGTCCAACAGAGCCAAACGTGATAACTAGGAGCAACACTGAGCTGATTACGATGGGCAGTGATGGTAAGTGGACCATTTTCCATTGAGCCGACAACCGGTCCTAATAATGTCATACCGGCCGAAATTCCAAATGCTGGAGATATCGCCATTAACTTGTTACATAATATATTATAACTCAGTGGGAAAAATCCCTCCCTCATGTTGTCTTCAACCTCAAAGCGGGAAAAGCCTCCTCTACCCCAAAAGACTTCAGACCAATCAGTCTGTCGTCCTTTCTTTTCAAAATCTTTGAGAGACCGGCTAGACGGGCTACAACTACAAGAAACGGAAACGGAACTTCATGAAGTTGTCATTTGTAGCTTCATGATAGCGTTTCGTGATATTGAGGGAGCTTTGAAAATCGTATTTTCTGAAGCCATCTTATATTATAGTGAAGCCGTCTTATAGTAATGCTGACTTCTGACAGATAGTGCATTCTACTCATATTTTCTTTTCTTTATCTAAACTCGCTCTTGTAATCTGTTGCTTTTCAACAGCGTCGCTAAGCCGGCTGCAGCTGCGCATGCACTGTTAATTACGTCTTGATATAGTTAGAGTACACATCGTTTGTAGCGTGTCATAGGCGCGGCTATTAATGCATATCAAAAATACCTATATGAATTTAATTATTTATAGGTTCGGAAACAGTTCCTTTTGAATGTTATATACATATACATATATGCACGAATCTAAAATTCCACTTAACTCTCAGAGTACCGGGTAAATAAATAATCTCATGCTTGTCAGACACGTGGTACATACCAAATTTGACTTTATAGGTATGATGGACACATACATATGTATATAAACAGATAAGTAAAACGTAAATACACTTTTATAACATTTTAGGTTAGCTTGATTGTGTTTTCAGAGTAAAGAGAAACAAAAATAAACCTTAAAAGATGTTTTGTATTTACTTATGGCCATCAATTGCTCCTCCAATTCCGCGCAACGTTTCTGCTCCGTTAATAATTCTCGTTTCATAAGCTCCAAATCACTGATCAGTTTAACCAGTACTTCGTTGTCTTCACATTTTACAGCGCCTTTATCGCACATATTATTAACTACAACCAAAGGTAGACTGTCATTAGTAGGAGAAAGATCGTCGACGCCAGTTGAGTTTGCTATATTCCGATGTTCAAATAAATGATGATCTGCTGCTCTACAATTAAAATCTAAAAACTACCAAAAAATATTTGTCATTATTTATTTTTAAATCATATATAAAAAAAAACTAACATTAATATGAATTAAAGATCGCTTTGGCATGCCAAAGCGTAGATACCCTTGCAGTTCCAATGAGTTGTCTTAAAATAAAAATATTCAACACGGTCAGCATTTTGAATGTGGTTGAACTCAGTTTTCCAGATATAGGAAAGGTCTTTCAGCGTTCTGAAGGTAGTACCCTTTTGGTTTTAAAAAGCAGGTTTTAGATTTTTAACCTGAAATTTAAGTAGAAATATAAGTACACTCCAGCTTAGAAGATTTTGCGTAAACACTAAATGGTCAAATAACATCCGTCTATTGAGTGCTTTTATAGCTATTTGTTATAAAGGACGTAATCTCAACCACATTTTAAGTAGTTGATCTTTGCCTAATAAATACATGTTGAAGTGGATATACATAAGTGCAGCGAGGAATTAAAATACATACTAGCATGTTATGTTGAGCTATGTTCTTGTTCTTTTCATTAGTCTGTCTGGACATTATTGTTGACCAAGGATTCGAACTGTGCAAAATTTAATCTTGAAGTTCCTTCAACGGTCGTTACTTACTTAAATTTAGTAAAATGTGTGGCAAAAAAAAAGAAACCTCAGAAACTCAGAGGATAATTAATCTGAAATTTCTCAACCAAAACAAATAATCTAAGATTGGCGAAATTACAAAACAAGAGGTACCAAATACGACACAAATAGGTTGGTTTAAAGCTTGAATCATCCCTGAATCCAGTGGTCTTTTGTGATGAAGTTCATCGAAAACTATTTTTCATAGCACTCTCTGCTGTTCAAATTTAGCAAGACTTGGGCGAGAATGTTCGTTAGCTTAACTGCAAATCTCGTGCTACTATTTTACATATCAGGGAGCTGTTCAATAAATGAGTAACTTTATGAATGAAACACAGGTTTTTGGATAAAATCTCATTTTATTTTCCAACCCGTCTTGTTTTAGCTTTATCCACTTTGTCTAACGTTTCTCCAATTTGTGTATCCCTTCCAAAAAAAAAGGATTTGTTGAGGTCCTCAAAATAGTCACTTGTTTCTGAGATGACTTCATCGTTGGAATCAAATCTCTTTAGGCCGAGCTATTTCTTAAGATTTGGAAATAAAACACTTTCTTCATGATAATGACTTCAACCTCAATATTCCTATAGTTATTTTCTTTCTTTGTTCTGTGCATAGCTCGATCTGAATGGATAGAAGTAAATCAAGATGATTGAACTATTACAAACCAGTGTACACTGCAGTGATGTTGTTTAATTACTTTCTTATCTAAGATTCTAGCTAGCTAACAATTAACAAAGACATAATTAAGATACAATATATAAATTTTAGTTAAGCCAGGACACGCTCTTTTAGTAAATATGCATTTTAATAAATATTTTAATATTTACTGAAACTCTTTTTTAATATTTTCGAATAGGGCAATCATTTCAGGTGAATACACAGATTTTAAATTTGGAATGTCTCTTATATGTGTTAAATTTTGGGATCCGAGGAAGCTAATATCACTCTCTCTCGCTTTTGGCGTCGTTAAACATTATTGAACCCGAGCACAAGTACTTTTCGTTTTCGAACTAAACTAAACTAACTAATAAGCAGCCACCAAGTGTTCTTTTTTTTTAGCTACAAAATTATCACATCGACCGCGCAAATACCCTGCATGCAGTTCTACCGTCATCGTTCTACATATTTTTGGTCATTGACCAAGCATACGAATACCAATATACGCAGGTGCAGCGGTATTTTTAGTCTGAGCTCGTTACCGTTGGCTCGTTTGGCACTCTTGATTATACCGATCATCAAGTGAAGCGCTACCCTGTATTGGTCATTGACCAAGGACACGCATACCAATATACACAGGTGCAGCGGTGTATTTTTCGCTTTCGCTAGTCACTGTTGCTTATCGTCATTGTTGTTTCATGGTCCTTTCGTTTGGCGCTCTTGAGCCAAACCGATGATCGTGTGACGCGCTACCCTGCACTTGTAGTTTATATATGTTTGATTTCAGTAGGATCCAACTAGTAATTGTGACAAATCGTGTCTCACCAATACTAGATTCGGTATTTAGTCGTCGATTCGGGTGAATCATTGCAAACGTATACAAATACACAACATACACATACGTTCATAGGTGTAGAAGTGAATTATTTTGTTTTCGCTTTCGCTTGTCCCCGTTGGCCGTTCCAAGTAACCGAAAATAACTATGAAAAAGCCGGACTAGCTTAAAAAGCTGATCTTCATAAATCCTATCGCTGTTCTGTTTAGTCTCCCAAAATGAGCCAGCAATCAACATCGTCCTTAAGGAACCTCACCATCCCCAACTCATCGATATATGGTGCATTATTGTTGAAAGAACAGAGTCGATTTAGTGACCAAACAGAAATGGGAAGAACAGATCGATTATAAGAAGCTGCCACTTTGGACTGACAGCGAACTGCCAACTGCATCTTTCGGAAGAATTCCCAAGAGTCCACAAAACCAAAGAAGGAGCAAAAAGCTATGCCAAGCAAGCCTCATAATCTGAGCTCATTCACGTGCTCTACTGCGAATACCAAAAACCAACAATGTATATACTCCAATGCGATAGGCCAATTGTCGAAAAATAGCAATTCATTTTATAGACTGGCAGCAATGCAAAGGTTTGAATTCACAAAATCTGCAGCGCTATGCATTAATTGTCCGCAACAAGGCCACACTGCAGTACGACGCAAAGCTAAGAAATTTCGAGTCAGCGGCAGCTCATATTATACCTTACACAGTGCCAAATAGCAATAAATAATAATTCTTCTTCTCCACCCAATCAGAATAACCCTTGCACTGCGCATGCTCTATATCCGAACAAATAATGGCGAGTATGTTTTGGCCCGAACTCTGCTTAACTCTGAGTCACAAACAAACGCTAATCTGATTGTCAACATAAACAAGGTCCGGACTGTCCAACGCTGTAGAAAACGATACTGGGCTGGATTGTGGCGGACATTATGACGCAAGAAGCGAGGAACTGTTTGAGTTGTCGAAAATAGTCTGTGGCGTCTATCGACAACACACTACTAAAGTTTGATCACTGGAAGAATTACCGTCCTCTAAAAAGTCTCCTGAGCACAAGTTATATGACGATTATTAAATAGTAGAAAGACTACTCAGGTCTGTAGTAGAACTGCCGCTCAGATCTGATCACAGTATTCAAGCAACTCATTTAAAGTTTCAGACGCCGGTTTTTGTCGCTGGAAAAATTATTGTCTCATGACCCTAAGTTGTACAAAACATACTTGGAATTCATGCAACAGTACCTCTCCTTAGGTGACATGCCTCCAACAGACAACACAATCCCTAAAATTCCACATTATTTTATTCCACATCAGTGTGTTTTAAGGCTCCAGAGCACGTCCAGTCCACAAAGCTCCGTGTCATTTTCGATGCGTCTTGTAAGACGACCTCTCAGGTGGCTTTGAATGACATACTGATGGTCGGTCTCACGATACAGGATTAGCTGTATTCGACATTACTACCTTCAGACTACACAGTTACAGTTACACAGACTACACAATTTCATCTCATAGTGTAGAGAAAAGACCCCTCTGAGTACCAGCTCAATACATATGGAAATGGACCAGCCCCATTTTTGGCTATTCGGTGTATTGAAAAGGTTGAGTAAGTCTGCAAAGCTCTCATTCTCTATTATTATCTCATTATGAGACAAGGCCGCAAGCAAGCGGCAACGCTCGGCGCAGGACACCACCACGCAAGTCCAACAGGCCAAGAGGACGAAAACACTGAGCAACCCCTCGTTTGCCGAGGTGGCGAGAGGAAAAACCCTAATTGGAGTCTCAGACAGGGGCTCTAAAGACGGGCAGATTCCTCGGGACAAATGGCACCTCGTAGACAACGAGCTCCAATCCCGCTTCCGCCAGGAGTTGGAGGAAAATGGAGGCCCAGGTGTGAGGACGCCGGGTGGCACCAAGGCCGAGTGAAAGCCATCGCCTGCCAAAATGCTCGTTTGGCGGCCTTCTACGCGAAGGCGGTAGCATCGCTCAAGGAGGTCTACCAAGGAGCCAAACTGGAGGCCGTGATATGGGAGGACATCCCCACATCCCCAGCAAGCCGAGGGCCAGAGCGTGGGTCTCGGCGAAGCCTGCAGAGCCGGATAAGGTTCTCCGGATTCTGTAGGTCTGCAACCTTCACCTTCCCACAGCCGATTGAAAGGTAGCCAAGGTAGAGGAGAGCAACGGACAGAGGCGCCAAATCATCCTCGGCCTGAACGAGGAGTCGGTTAGACTTATCCACGACACGGAGGGCACTGGACTACGGCTACAAGAAGGTAATCATAGTACCGTACAAGTCCGGCTCTAAGGGCATGCAACCGACGGTCGAGCCAGACCTAGAGCCCCCGGAGATTTCTAGCATGGAGATCAAGCTTGTGTCGGTGTCGGACGAGGCATCAGTAGTGTTGGATGACATCTTAGATGGGTATTTGGGTACGCGAGCGATCTTACTAGGAATCTAAAGCACATCGGGGTCGGGGAGGAGCTGGACTCTTCGGAGAGCGACCACGACAAGACAATGGTGGAGGTGAACATCAGGAATGTCACTGATACTCCTGCAGATAAACCTCCACCATTGTAAGGCAGCATGCGCTGCTCTCTTGCTCCACCTGGTCAAGGGTGGAGCCGACATAGTCCTCATTCAGGAGCCCTGGATCCTCGGAAACAGGGTCTCTGGTCTGAGGACTACTGACTATAAGCTCTACGTAGCTGATACCGCGGGTAAAACCCGCACCAGCATTCTTGCAAAAAGAGATTTGCACTTATTTTTGCTCCCAAATTTCAGCAATGAAGACCAAGCAGCAGTGAGCCTCGAAGCCAGTGGTGCTCACTGAGAATCTGCTCCACGTACACGGGTCACGACCAACCAGACCCCCCTCCACAGGCGCTCAGGCCGCTAATATCAGACTGCGAGGCCAAGGACGCCGGCCCAATCGTAGGGTGCGACGCCAATGCACACCACTGTCAGTGGAGCAGCACTGACACTAACGAAAGGGGCGAGTACCTTTTCAACTATTTACTGACCACCCAGATGGTCCTATTAAATAGGGGGAGTGATCCCACCTTCATTATTAAAAACCGCAAGGAGGTCCTGGACCTCACACTTGCCTCTCATGAGATACAACCATATTCTCTTTTTTACTACCGAGACCAGCTCAATTCCGGAACCTCAGGCGGACAAACTGGACTCGGTACTCAGACCACCTCTGTCGTGTTCTCCATGAGACTCCACCTGAAGAGGAGATTTCCAGGGAGGCCACGACTCATCTTGTTAAAATATTCACCGACGCCTGCAATGAGGCGTTCGATAAATCCTGCCCCTCTGGCAAGAGCAGAGGCCGGAAGAAACCTGAATGGTGGACTCTTAAACTGGGAGAACTCCGGAAAGCCTCCCGGAGACTCTTTAACACAGCTAAGGCTGAGAACGTTGAGCGGAACTAGGCCGAATACAAGGGCAGTCTGTCAACTTATAATAAAGAACTAGGGAAAGCCAAACGCGCCTCATGGCGTAAGTACTGTAGCGACATTGAGAATAACTCAGAAGCCTCGCGCTTGCGCAAAGTTCTTTCGAAAACTACACTCACTCTGGGCTACCTGAAAAATGCCGACCAATCGTGGACAACGTCAGGCAAAGAGTCGTTAAATCTTCTCCGTAGCACCCACTTACCCGGCTGCGTTGAAAACAGACCACACTACATCGCGGCTCCTTCCGTTGCCTCAAGTGATATCATGAACCTGCTAAGCAAGGAGAACATTTCCTGGGCAATCAAAAGCTTCAAACCATACAAGTCTGCGGGGCCAGATGGCATCATCCCTTCCCTACTGATTCACGCTGGACAAAGAGCCACTGATTGGCTCAAAAGAATATACGAAGTAATCTCTCCCATGGATATATCCCGGAAACCTGGCTTCATATCAAAGTCGTCTTCATTCCCAAGGCAGGCAAGCCGTCGCAAACTGCCCCCAAAGATTTCAGACCCATAAGTCTATCGTCTTTCCCTCTGAAGACGATGGAATATTCCGCCTAGTCTAATCTCAGACTCCCAGCATGCCTTTCGGAAGGGACGATCCACCGAAACGGCCCTACACACGATCACATCGATCATAGAAGCGTCCCTCAACTGTAAGGAGTACACCCTAGTAGCCTTTCTCGACATAGAAGGCGCCTTTAATAAAATCATCCCGACCGCCATCACGGGTGCACTGACGGACCTGGGGGCTGACTCCCGGACGGTGAGCCTGATCGATCAGATGCTACAATGCAGGACGGTTGCGGCATCAGTGGGGACGTCAACGTGCACCAGATTTGTCAGCAGAGGCACACCGCAGGGCGGAGTCCTCTCGCCCCTCCCATGGAACGTGGCAGTGAACGCACTGCTGCGGAAGATAGAGGGGGGTGGCTGCCGCGTGGTGGCGTATGCGGACGATGTTGCCATAGCATTCTCCGGTAAATTTCTGCAGACGCTGTGTGAGTGCACAAGCACACTCATGAAGATGTCAAAATGGGCAGACAAATGCGGTCTAGGCGTCAACCCGTCTAAAACGGAACTGGTACTTTCACTAGGAAGTACAAAGATCCGGCACTGATTCCCCCAAGACTATGTGGGGAAGTGCTAGTCTTCAGCAACAACGCCAAGTATCTCGGCCTTATCCTCGATAGAAAGCTCGACTGGAAGTTGAGCATAGAGGATAGAGTAAAGAAAGCCATAATGGCCCTCTATACTTGCAGGAAAGCCATCGGACTAAAATGGGGAATGACCCCCTATATAGTCCTTTACACCGCTTTACACCGCCATCATACGACCGATCATGCTCTATGGAGTGGTGGTATGGTGACCAGCCTTAGACAAAAGGCCATGCCTCAATAAACTCAGCAGAGTTCAAAGCATGGCAGAGCTATACATAACCGGCGGGCTACCCACTACTCCAGGGGAAGCCCTAGATACTCTGCTGGACCTCCTCCCTGTGGATCTCAAGGGAAAGAAGGTGGCAACACTTTCCGCCCTCAGAATGAAAGAAGCCAAACTGTGCCCTACTGATCACCTCTCGACGCCTTTCCAGGTATCAATCCCATTTACGGAGGACTGGGAGATGGGCGAACCAGGGCCCGAAAATGCGGTTCACTTCTACACTGATGGCTCAAAGTTAGACGGCCGCGTGGGAGGCGGAGTCTACTGCAGCGAGCTGAACATCAGTCATTGCTTCAGGCTCCCGGACCACTGCAATGTGTTCCAAGCGGAGGTTGTGGCCATCAAGGAGGCCATTTAATTTACCCCAAACTACTTCTAGACACGCACTTAGTGTGCATCTTCTCGGACAGCCAAGCAGCTATTAAAGCCTTAGGCTGAATATTGTCGAATTCAGCGACTGGAAATGACTGCCGCAGCTCAGCCGAGCTGTATAGACTCAGCAGAGCACCGTGCTCTGCAGTTAGTCGAGCCCTTAAGGGACACTGGCAGATCGGCACTCATGCCTCTAGACTGTCAATCCCTCATAACGACTTCTGCAGGAATTGTCGCGAAGAGGAAGGGGAGGAATCGGTGCCCCACTTCTCCCCTCCGGATGGGACTGCCCTTAATTTGCAACAGCTTGTTCTCCACGTTTTTTAGGCATTGAGAAGGGGCACATGCCCATGCGGCATTACAACGGACCTTTTTAAAGGTCCAAATAAGCTTGGGGGGTTTCATCACTCCCCCAGACTACCGCCTGAACCTAACCTAACCTAGACCCGATCCCACCCTTCATCGTTGTAAATATTCGTTGCGAACCGGATGGCGGAGATTCAAGAGTAGTCGAGGGACGCTTCGTAGCGGTGTATGCCAACAGAACCCAGCAGAAATAGTTCCATGATTGTGACTTATAGGAAATCGTGCCGTCGATCTGGTTTAGTGGCCCAGCGTTTTTGAAGGATGAAGAAGAGATCTGACCAATAAACCCGCACTTCGAGCTTTCTGGAGAAAAGCTGACGATGAGGGTCGGACTGACCGTGGTGGCTAAATCGATGTAATCGGCACACCTCAAACTGCTAAGAGTTTTCGTGTTCGGGTTCCGATTCAAAAGTCAAAATCAGAAGTCTCAATTTAGAAGTAATTCCTTTACCAGTAAAAAACGACCAGGCTTGTCGAAAAATGTTCGAGGTTATACAAAAAATTGAGTATCAGAAAGATATTAAAAGGTTTTGTAAAGGCATCAGGTTAGAGCCCAGTCTTCAGCGTTTGAATCTCTTTATGCATGAAGAGGCGGGGACTGGGGTGCTCCTTTTCGTTGTTGCGCGTTAGGGGACTCCTATGTCATACAATGACAAGTTTCCTTTGTTATTAACAAAACGCTCACAGTTTGTGCAGACTTAAGTTCGCTATCTACAACAAACGAATTTTCATACCAGCCCACGAGCATTTCCGAGTATCTTTAGAGATTGTGTTTTTATAGTAAACAATCAGGAGGTCTGCCGGGCGACAGTCAGGTCGTGCATTATAAACAAGCCTGGACTCCAGAGCCAAATGATGGGCAATTTACCCACAGACCGGCTGTGTGCTCTCCGATCATTTTCAGTATGTGGTGTTGATTTTTGTGAGCTAATCTAAAAGACTTTCAAAATACTTGGAAGGCTACCTTATAAGTCGTATATTGCATTATTTGTCTGTTTTGCATCATTTCGAAATTGTCTCTGATCTGACGACTAACTTCTTCTTATTGGCATATCAGATGTCGACGAGGATGTCCGCAACGGGTGAATTGCGACATCACGAAAAAGCTCTCTCTAGCTCTAGGCGAATTCGACCCGCTTCAGAAACACAGATAGGCTTAGGCTTAGGCTTAATAGCTAATTCTATGAAGAGGAAACAAAATTGTTAAACTTCATGGAACCTGAGCGCAAGTACTATCCGTTTTCGTTGCTTAAAATATATAAGTGAAGTAATCAGCCAATGTTGAGACCTTAAAAGAAAAGTTTAGACATTTCCGAGTTAAGTTGTAAATTCAAACTAAATTTTATTCTTAAAATCAGAGCTTTATATGTGATTTCACAATGAGGTAGGAGTTACAATTTTGTATTCTATAATTACCGTTAGACCTACGCAATAGATACATTTTACTGTGGGTGTCTATTTGAGTGCATTCTTACATTAGTGTTATTTTAAGAATGCATTGGTTAACTGTGTTTTCCACTTGTGTTTTGTTGTAGTATCTTTTAATGGGTTACAGATCTTTGTTGACACCCGAACAGTTATTACTTATCTACTTTGTGTGATTTCTTTAGAGATCAGTTTTTTGGATACATGAGTGAATGTGTACAATAATATGTTTATTTTTGAACATTCTGCAAGTGGCATGGTTTTGACGATAATATGTTCATGTTTGAACATTCTGCAAAGGGCGAAGAGTGTCATTTTTGTATAGATTTTCTTTATAGCTATAATTATAAGTACAGATTTATTACAGATTTACAGTCAATTACAGTGGGTAGGGAAGTGTCGTTCGTAGTCTTCGTGCTACTTTAATTCTTCTTATGGCATAGATTATTAATATTATTATTATTATGATTCCGATAATCAAGGCCGCATGTCCAGATACATGATGGAACTTAAGTCCTTTTAAATCATGATGACCTTCTTTTAACAATTTTAATTCGTTTCTTAACTTATCCATTTCTTCTGTGTGGTTAATTAATGGTACTGTTAATGGATGCCAAGAAATTTTTGGTATTTTACTTATATTACTTGTATAAAAGGATGAAATGGGCTCGTAGCTTTCTGTTTGAATACTGTGATGAGGTACTAGTATTTTATCATCGGTTCGCACAGTACAACCATGTATTATTGTTAAAAATCCCTATTGTGGAAGATCAATTAGTTCTTGATTTGAGTTACTACATTGAATTCTAGCATTAGTGTTTACTGGAACTTTGAAGAGCCTACCCTGCCTTTCTAATTCGACCCAAAACGACCTTGCCTCTGCTATCTTCCTATAAACGCAATTTGAAATACCTTTTGGTTTGAAAGGAGCTATCTCACAAGCATTATCATTGGCATTGCTCCAAGGCCAATTACATTCGCATACTCTTCTATTCGTTTGCCATTTTTGGCATTTATTCAAGGTAGCTTCAGTCATCGAATGATAGGAATCAATTTCGAAATTATATACTAAATACTTGGAGCTCAAATCTACCTTGACCAATTTTTGTTCAAGCTCAACCGGCAACGGAATTATCCTAAACAAATGGGATGCGTGTCTACCAAACAGGGGAATCTTCACGTTCAGAATTAATTTGTTATCAACAAAAATTCCTTTTGCTGTTAATAGGCTGTAAATTTCATTCAATTTTGTTCCTGTTCTTTTTCCTGGAAGCACCAATGTTTCTAATAAGTTATCTTTTATTTTTACTATTTCTCCCTTTAACTGTATAGGTTTTAAAATATTTGTAGGAGACATGCAGGGATTGGTGTGGGAGATGGGGTATAACCCCGACGAGAAAAGGGATCATCCGTAAGCCATATTTTCTCAGGAATTTGGATGATCAAGGTTGGGAGGGCCATGGCTGTTGCATCCAACACCAGCACAGCTACCCGTCGGGTCGGATATGCATGGCGGAAGCCAACTTCCCTTTCCCTTTGATTCCGTTATCCCTTCTAATTCCCCCCAGTCTCCTCATCCTACTTCCCCAACCCTCTGACACTAATCATACGGTCGTTCGCAGGGTATTGCACGCGAACAAAAAAATTAGTAAGATAATGCGTCGACGCGAGCACGTAAAGGAAAGGACCAGTATAGAAACCCCCCCATACTACCGACAATATAGCCGGAGCCAGCACGTGCACCAGTCTTGCCCGATACACCCCCGAAGGGCTCGAGTGGCACAGTGGCACACACAAAAATATAAGTTATATACTATATACCTGAAGCTCAAATCTACCTTGACTAATTCTTGTTCATGCTCAACCGGCATCGGAATTATCCAAAACAAATGGGATGCGTGTCTACCAAACAGGAAATCATCACGTTCAGATCTAATTTGTCATCAAAAAAGTTCCTTTCGCTGTTAATATGCTGTAAATTTCCTTCAATTCTGTTCCTGTTCTTTTTCCTGGAAGCACCATTTTTGCTATTTCTCCCTTTATAGATTTTAAAATATTTGGATTTAGTCTACCATGATTAATATCTATCAGTAGATTAATAACTGCTGATTGAATTTTATCGCACTCTTCAATCAAGGAGCTTAGTTGCTTTATTACCATAAAGAAATTTATAGATTCTTTGTACACATAGAAATTTTCCTTTAATGCTTCCGCTATGTTTTCTACTCTAGCGCTCATACTTCTAAAGTTCAAATTTATTTCCTCGGTAGTTCTTTTAAGAATATTTACGGTTGACTCCACCACCGATGTTAGTGTTTTAATTAAATCATCTAGGTTATGTTGGTTTTCTAATAAATTTTTCATATTTCCTTCCAACCTTTCCCTATCTTCGGCGTCCATTATCCCAAATAATATATAGTAAAATGGGACCCTTAAACTCAAATGGTGCTCGCTTCTTTCTTTTATTATCCTGAGTCATGAAAAGTTTATTATTTTCCTCCAGGTCTGCAATTTGTCTTTCCGTATTATATCAGAAATTATTGCACTGATCTTCGAAAGTATAAAGTTTACCACACACAACTCTCATTTTCCCAATCAATTCTTTCCTCTTTTTTAACATTTGGAAATACGGGTCCATGTTATAATAAACAATTAAATCCCAGGATGAGGCGACTATTTCAACGTCCCCCATCGGGTTCCAATATATCGAAGTGGAACTGTTCATTTTTTCAATTGACCACTTCGCCTTTCTTCTGGCAGCAATGTTTGCACTTGATACTTGGCATTATAACACAAGCACTAACAATGCTGCCATTAGTCCCAGCTTGGACATTTGAGGTCTACTACGAGTACTTCTGGTCTCTTTTGGAGTCATTCCTGACTCTTACTCTTCTGACTCAATTCCAGCTAATGGACAAATTTTAGTTATAGCTCGTTTTATCAACCCGTCTTGATGTTTTATAGTTACTACTCTGACTGTATCCTCCCTACCTTTATATATTTATTTTATTTTTCCTAAGGGCCATCTAGCTGGGTGACAGGTTTCTTTGTTGTAGTGTGTGCAAATAATTTTCTTTCTATTTAATCCTAAATTCTCATTTCATTTTCTGAATTAATCTCCACTTATCAAGATTCCCGATTTCTTCCTCTGAAATTGTCTCAATCGGTCCAAATATTGGTCTTCCAATAATAAAAATGACCTGGTGCTAATACATCCAGATAGTCAATATCATTTGTAGCTGTATACAAAGGGCGTGAATTTAGTACCGCTTCAATTTTACATAGCACTCTATTGCCATTTCCTCATAGGTTAAATTATTGTCCCCAATTACCCTTTTAAAAAGATATTTCACTGATTTTAAATCAGCTTCCCAAATACCTCCGAAGTGAGGTCCTGCCGGGCGAATAGAATGCCACTCTTTCTAATATTGGCATCACTTTAATGTTGTCTGTGAGAGCCCTTTGGTATTCCTCGTTTAATTTGCGCGAAGCTCCCACAAAGTTGGTTCCATTATCGGAAAAGATTTTTGCACATTTTCCTCTTCTTGAAAAAAATCTTCTAAGTGCAGATAGAAATGCATCTGAAGTAAGATCGCTGACTACTTCAAAATTAATAGCCTTTGTCACCATGCACACGAATACGGCAATATATCCCTTATATGATTTCTGCCCCCGGTTTTTAGAGCATCGGATATGGTAAGGCCCGGCGAAGTCTACCCCTGTATTTATAAACGGGTGCGACATTGGAGCTCTGTTTTTCGGCATATTTCCCATAATTTGTTTTGCAGTATTCTGTCGATACCTAGCACAGGTGACACACCCGTTAAGTTTTTTCTTTAAGCAATTTCTTAGCCCAAATATCCAAAATTTTCGCTGGATATAGTTTCGCATCAGATTAATTCCACCGTGCAATGTTTCTTTATGTGCATTCTTAATAATTGAAAACATCAAGTGACACTTATCTAAAATCAAGGGATGTTTCCTTTTTTTTAATTGGGCTAGCTATTTCGGAACTGAATTGGATAGCTTGTTGTTTTTTTAATATTAATACTTTGGCGCTCTTAATCTCCTTCACTGTCAAAAATGGAGGAAATTCTTTCTTTTTGGTTTTGATTTGAATAAACCTCAATACATATGCAATGACTCTTTCTAGTTTATGCATACACGAATATTTTTGTAATAATTCACAAAAAACGTTATTTTTTGCTATTACCAATGTTGTGCCAACAACTAATTTTTCTTCAATTTCCTCTTTTGGCCAATGTTCCTTAGATTTCGCCAACCATTGAAGCCCTTTCCACCAAATCTTAAAATCGTGTAGCTTATCTGCACTAATGCCCCTTGATGCTACATCTGCTGGATTGTCTTCAGTTCTAACGTGTCCCCATGTAATTTCTTTAATCTTTCTTACTTCGTCAGTTCGACGCCTGATAAACTTGTCTTTATTGTCTCTATTCTTTACCCAGGCTAGAGTAATAGTATAATCACTCCAGGCATAACACTCTACATTACTTCCAACCGCCATTTTCAACCGTTGAATTAATTTTGCCAAAAGATGTGCTGCACAAAGTGGGAACAGTTTTCCGATTCTTTTTCGGATTAACTTTGCTTTTGCTGGCTATTGTAATTGTAAAACTATCTACCTTGGCATACAACACGGCAGCATAAGCCTTTTCGGATGCATCGGCAAACCCATATATTTGCATCGACTTATTGAGCTGAGAATTTAGCCATCCGAATGCTCTCTAATTCTGTTAAACTATCTTTAAACGAATTCCCCTCCCGAGTATCCTGTTCTGATAATTCTTCATCCCAATTTTTGTCTGCTAGCCAAAGTTTTTGAATAAACAATTTTCCGAAAAGTGACTGGAGACAATCAGCCTTAGGGGTCATACATCTTGGCTAAGGTAGATAATACTATTGTCTTGTTATTTTTCTTAATTGGTTCATAATGGAAATCGAACCTAAACTCGTCTCTAACCGGTTCCCATTGGAGTCCTAATGTTTCGACGGATTCATTCTCCTCAATGCTTAAAACTTTATTCTCTTGGTCATCTCTAACGCCTTCTATAATTTCTGGGACATTTGTTATCCACTTTCTTAAGTTAAACACAACCTTATTGAACTCCCGGGTAACTTCCTTTACATGCTTTTTAGCATCCAGTATCGTGTCCATATAAAAATCATTCTGGTTACTAAGTAGGTTGCTGAAGCTGTACCGTACGTAACGACTGTGAGTTTATACTCTTTTAACTTTTCGTTTGGCTTATCTTTCTATCTATTATTATCGTTAGACCTACGCAAAGAATACATTTTACTGCGGGTGTCTATTTGAGTGCATTCTTACATTAGTGTTATTTTAAGACTGCATTGGTTAAGTGTTTTCTCCACTTGTGTTTTGTTGTAGTATCTTTTGATGGGCTATAGATCTTTGTTTACACCCGAACTGTCATTACTTATCTACTTTATGTGACTACTTTAGAGATCCGTTTTTTTGGATACATGAGTAAATGTGTATAATAATATTTTTAAGTTCGTTATGTTCTGCCAGGTGCCAAAAGTGGCATGGTTTCGACGATAATATTTTCATGTTTGAACAGCCACCAAGAGTGTAGAGGTGTTTTAGACTTGCAGCGTCTTGCAAAGTTCCACTTCGTAATATTTGGAAAAACTCTTCCGAAATTGTATTCCATCTTGTGGCCTTCGAGAGAACTTGCAAGTATTCATGTACCTATATCTCTTGTATTCTATGCTTTTCGATTCTTGCGCTTCTTCCGATTGCTGGAAGTTCCGTCAAAAAACTTGCCTGTTGGGTAGCACCGAGACTTGCACTGATATGTTTTGCACAGTTTTTAAAAACACTTCGATGCGATTTCTACAGCCTCTTTTTATACAATTTGTATTCTCGTTTTATTAGTTGTATAAAGTTAATACTTTGATTAAGAAACTAAAAATATGTGTATTGATTTGAAAATTTTTTTATATTATATTATATATATTTGTAATTATGTAAAGGACAGTGTATCAAGCAGTTAACACTATCCCACCTAAATTAACATTTAAACTTAACATACTATCGATAAGACCTAACCGATATAACCAGACTTAACCGATGTTTAAAATACCTAACCGATAAGGGGTTATCGATATGGGAGTCGGTTGTTGGAAGTAGAAGCAGAAAGTTGAACAAAAAGTCGGGAAAAAACACTCAATAATTTTACCGTTGAAATTATACACTTTGTACTCTTTTTCGATCTAAACATTATTAATAAACGATACTTTAATATAAATCTTACATATACATATATTTATTTTATGACAGTTTTGTGGTAAAAGTAACGAATATTTGAATTTTACCGTTAATTACGCCTATTTCAGCATTTAGTGCCCCTCCTCTCCCTAAGAATTTATGTATATCAGGCAGGCTTCGGTTTTCATTACTTTTGCGAATTGCGTTTTCAGCCAAAACGTTTTGATTTCGGTTTTAGGTGCTTCAGTTCTCACACATTTTTGTTATCGATATGTTTTATTTTCTCATTGATTCTGGCAAACTAAAACACTGACTTGGTTGCTTTGTAAATATACAGCGAGATAAAAATGACCTTGCAATGCAAAACGACGGCAGAAAGTGCTTGATTTATGAAGATCAAACCATCTTAGAAGCAACACCTGTGTATTAAAAATGTCTGACGAACTATGATAACAGGCATATTGAAAATAAAATCGGGCTGCGTCAGTTGTTAGCACGAAAACGAAGTGTTTTTGACCTGACCAATTATTTCCAAGCTAAATTTAAAGTTGGGTTAAAAAAATATTTTTAATATTTTTTATTACAAGCTGTTGCGTGACCTTCCATCCATGGCCACAATTATTAGTTATTGATCTGAATTATGAAGTCTAGTGTAAGTTAGGCTAGGGCAAAGCGGGAGCGCAATAAAAGCTCGCTCTCTCGCTCTTGGCGAATTCGCCCCGCTTTGCCACCGTAGGTTAGCTAGAGTAAGAGATTTTGAATTGTGAAGAAAATATAGTTGTTCGCCAAACTTGAATTAGATCGAGCGTATCAAGTTTTTCGCCCCGCCAAATAAATAATTTAAATTACAGCCACCCAAAGTTTTCGGTAATTGATTAGAAAAACTCTTCTAATTTTTCACAAGCTAAATTTCTTTGGTAATGGTGTCAATTATACGTTAATGCATCAATAAGTCATCTACTTTATTTTTTCACAATTAAGCAATTTTTGTGAAGGTGAAAACCGGAGCCTGCCTGTATATGTATTTATGTGTTGCTTTTGCTTTAGCACCTGAAAGTTCAGTAAAGATATTATTTAGCTTAAGTTACATCATGAATATTAGCAGTCCGTTTCGTGATAGTTTTGCATTTTCTGATTGCAGTATGCTCAAACTTCGCGTCGGAACACTGTGAAGTGTACAACAAGAACTGGAATTCCTCAAACTGATTCATCGCGCTTTCGCTATATTCATTACTTGCTCGTATATTCCATCTTCTTCGGATATTTAAATTTATGAGCAGCAATTGTCCGCTTTAACCGCTGTGAATTCCTCACTATCAGATAAAGATCGTATGATAGTTCTTGGTGACATCAAATTGCCAGGAACTGTTTGGTCTTCGGTAAACGAGTCTAATAGCCTAGTGCACATGTCACGACATGACTTTGTTGACGGCTTGTTTGACCTGTCCCTGTCTCAAGTCAATCATGCGAAGAATTCCTTGGGTCGATTACTTGATCTATGCTTTTTATCGGATCCGACCATAGTGTTGTTCACCCGAGCCCTTCCGCTCACTATACCTGAAGACGCCTACCATCCTACTTTCGAAGTGTCGCTAGATATAGGACCAACTGTATTGGATCGGTCGAGTATGCTACATGAACGTGTCCGCTGCTTTCGTAAAGCCGAGTTTACGAAGCTTTATAACCTTATTAGGGATTTTGATTGGTCCGCTTTGTACTTTGTCCGCACTGATGTCATAAAAGGTACAAACATTTTTTTCAATGCTCTTGGCACATTTTTTGATTCTTGTTTCCCGCTTTCTTGTTCGATTGGATCTGGAAAACCTCCTTGGTTTACCAAAGAGTTATCCAGTCTAAAAAACTTAAAAACAAGACTTTATAAAAAATTTCAAGAAGTTGGTTCTCCTACTTCTCACTCTCGCTATGTAATAGCTCGGTCAAACTTTTCTCGATGCAAGATACGTTTTTCTCAGCACCCTAAAAAGTTTTACTGCTTCGTGAACAGACAGACGACCTATTCTGAGGAAAGCTACTCTGGTCATCCGTACCCATACGGTTTACCGAGGTCGAGCGGCATTTTCAGTCCCTTGTTAAATGAATGTTCTTTACTTCATGATGTTCGACTAGTTAAGCCGGTGTTTTCACCGGGTCCAGTCGGGGATCCAGGTTGTGCACTCAGGTGCTGCGCCGAGGCACTGTGTGGACCCTTGCTTAAACTATTCACCCTGTCCATCGATTCTTCTTGTTTCCCTCTGATCTGGAAGGAATCCTTTATAGTTCCTCTCCATAAAAAAAGGTAGCAAGTCTGATGCAAAAAATTGTAGAGGTATAGCAAAGTTATCCACTTTTCCCAAAATTTTGAGAAGGTATTAACTCCGCACTTGCAACATCTTTGCAAGTCACTTATATCTCCCACTCAGCATGGCGGCGATCAACCAACACGAACTTGTTAGAGATTACCACTTTCATTATTAAAGGCTTTCAAGGTAACTTACAGACGGATGTTATTTACCCCGACTTTAGTAAAGCATTCGACAGTGTAAACCATTCCCTTTTAGCACATAAACTTGACATTCTAGGGTTTCCGCCAAACCTCCTGAGATGGATTTCTAGCTATCTTTGTTCTAGGTCTCAAAGAGTCCTCTTCAAAAACTCTCTTTACCAGTAAAGGTTTCTTCAAGAGTACCACAGGGCAGCCATCTAGGCCCCTTACTCTTCACACTCTTTATTAATGACTTGCCTTCAGTATTAACATACTTCGAGTACTTATGTATGCGGATGTTAAACTCTGTGTCCAGTACAAGGACATTTCATTTCATTCTCGCTTGCAATCCGATCTCAATAGCTTTCAGTCATGGTGTTGTGCAAACTTGTTACAGCTTAATGCTGCGAAATGCAAAGTTATGACATTTCATCGTTCTAGCCCTTTGTTGGCTCCCTACACCCTATTTGGTGGTTCTCTTGAGAGAATTACCCTGGTGGATGATCTGGGTGTTATGTTAGACCCCAAGTTTAAGTTTTCCGAACACATTTCTACCATGGTAAATAAGGCCATGGGCATGCTTGGGTTTATAGTAATTTGACGACCCCTATATAACAAAGACTCTCTATACCTCGCTTGTTCGTCCGATCTTAGAATACGGCTCCTGTGTATGGTGCCCTCAGTACAAAGTACACCAGGACCGTATAGAATCAGTACAGAAAAACTTTTTACTCTTTGCTCTGCGGGGCCTTAACTGGGATGCGGGTGTAACACTCCCATCTTACTCTAGTAGACTACTATTAGTAAACCTTCCATCCTTAGTTAACCGTAGAAAAATGCTTGGTGTGATATTTATGCACAACTTGATCAGGGGTGACATAGACAGCCCTGATCTGTTGAGCCGCATAAACTTCACGATTCCTATTAGACTGACTAGAAATTTTATACTGTTGTTCCTTCCACTTTGTAGATCGAATTATTCCTTGCATGAACCGTTTAGGGTCTTATGCTCGGATTATAATTCCCTCTACCATATTATATCCAACACTAATTCTCTTCCTCTTATTAAATTATTAATCCTTCCACACCTTTCTATTATTTAGTAACTGCAGTGGTATTTGTATTTTGTATTTTATTGCATGCTTAGTTTCTTAGTAAGTTTAGTGCTAATTTTCCTCGATTGTTAGTCTAATAGCTATCTTTCTTGCATGTTCGCGTTTGGTTCGGCTACGCACCGCGCGTCATGCGGCAGCGCCCCTCGGTCGGTTGGGCGGGAGGAGAGCTGCGTTTTGCCTGGGATCCGCGCGTAACAGCCTTCTGCTGGTGTCACACGGGCCACTTGACGGTGCAGTAACTCCATCGCCTCTTGAAAGATGCCGTCATTGCATGTCAACGTCCAAATATTATGCAATTGCCGATCTTTTTGCCCAGTTTTTCCAAACCACCTATTCTGAGGAAAGCTACTCTGGTCAACCGTACCCATACGGATTACCGAGGTCGAACGGCATTTTCAGTTCCTTTGTTAAATGAATGTTCCCTACTTCATGATCTTCGACTAGTTAAGCCGGTGTTTTCACCGGGTCCAGACGGGGTTCCAGGTTGTTTACTCAGGTACTGCGCCGAGGCTCTGTGTTGACCTTTGCTTAAACTATTCACCCTGTCCATTGATTCCTCTTGCTTCCCCCCGATCTGGAAGGAATCGTTTATAATTCCTCTCCATAAAAAAGGTAGCGAGTCTGATGCAAAAAATTATAGAGGTATAGCAAAGTTATCCGCTATTCCCAAAATGTTTGAGAAGGTATTAACTCCACACTTGCAACATCTTGGCAAGTCACTTATATCTCCCACTCAGCATGGATTTATAAGGCGGCGATCAACCACCACGAACTTGTTAGAGTTTACCTCTTTCATTATTAAAGGCTTTCAAGGTAACTTACAGACGGGTGTTATTTACACCGACTTTAGTAAAGCATTCGACTCTGTAAACCATTCCCTTTTAGCGCATAAACTTGATCTTTTAGGGCTTCCGCCCAACCTCCTAACATGGATTTCTATCTTTGTTCAAGGTCTCAACGAGTCCTCTTCAAAAACTCCCTCACTTCACCAGTAACGGTTTCTTCGGCCCCTTACTTTTTACACTATTTATTAATGACGTGCCATCGGTATTAACATTATCTCGAGTACTCATGTATGCGGATGATGTCAAACTCTGTATCCAGTATAAGGAAATTTCATTTCATTCTCGCTTGCAATCAGGTCTCAATAGCTTTCAGTCATGGTGTTGTGCAAACTTGTTACACCTTAATGTCTCGAAATGCCAAGCAATGGCATTCCATAGTTCTAGCCCCTTGTTGGCTTCCTATACCCTATGTAGTGGTTCCCTTGAAAAAATTTCCTCGATTGATGATATTGAAGTTATACTACCACATTTCTACCATGGGCCATGGGCGTGCTTGGGTTCATAAAGAGGTGGTCAAAGAAATATGACGACACCTATAAAACAAAGACTCTATATCTTGCTAGTTCTTCCGATTTCAGAATACGGCTCTTGTGTATGGTGCCCTCAGTACAAAGTACACTAGGAACAAGACCAGAAAAAACGTTTCAACATGGCTCCAGTATCAAAATGCCTGAGATAACAAGCCAGCATTGATCTCAAAGGCTCGCGGAGTTTAGATGAAATACCAGATATGATACAGAAAGCCATGGAAATAATTGTTTCTAAGCAGGCGAGCTAAACACGGAAAATACATTAAAGTCTGAGCTAGTATTGCAGGCCATAAAGAAAAAGTTTTCAATTATAAAAATTATAAAAAAAAAAATTAAATACTTTGTATGGCAGAAGAGATGAAGAAACTCACTCAACCTTTTTTGCAACTTTTGAAGGTGGTTAAGATGCAAAAAATACGTGCGCAATTTGTGAATTTAAACACACAATTTGTTGAGCGCTGTTGTTCTTCCTTTTTATTTATTAACTTTTAACATCCTTATTCATATGTATGTCACACACGGCCAGTTTCTCTAGAACTAGAATTACTGAAAGATCCTCCCCATCCCTAGCCGAAAGATCCCTCCGTGCTAACCATAATCTCTTAGAAAAAGTTGTGTAGTTTGTGGTAATAGTCACAGCAACACAGCAAAGGGCCCACTGTTCAAAGAGAACAAATTATGGCTCGTTTGGTTTTGACTAAATTGCTATGCATTAACGGCAAATGGATGTTGCCGGGAAAAACAGAATTTTCAACGCATGGTGTGACGAGAGCGTTCAGCTTATTAATTTCAAATATTTTGGTTGAATATGGTCTCTTATGGCACATCTGCAGCACCTTTCCTTACCATTCGTTGCTCGCACGAGCTCGTTGTTCGCCACAAACATACCCATAGGAGGTGATTTGGAATGATTCTTATGTAGACGACTGGAGCGGATGAAATAGGTAGGCTGAAGTCGATTTGCGACGAGGCGCATGACATTTTATCTCCGAATGATTTCAGCTATCGATGTGGTTTTCCTACCATCCAGAACCTATGGATGCAATTAACGAGGAGACAACCTTATGCCGATTCGACCAAGAGATTGGGGTCGAGGTGGAGCCCAAGAGCGGATATCTTCCGATATCACTTGGAAGATGGCTTCATCAACTTGAATCCGAACAAATTAATTAATTTGTCAATTAATGCTCGACTGTTTGAACCGCTTGAGTCCAATCAGTATAGAAGCTAAAATTTTCCTCTAGACGCTGTGGCACCTTCAATTCCATTGAGATGAAGCTATTCCAATGTCGCTGCATATAAATTGGGAGGGGCTAATGCTTAATTTGTGTGCCCTTTTTAAGGCTTAAATTGTGTGCCGCAACCTTATTGGCACAGTTTTGGTATTATGTAAAGCAGGTTTTGAAGGATTGAGAGCGTATTTTTCTGGACGGGTAGAAACACCCCACTTGCAGTATTCGTCGCTGTCAAATACATGGATGCGACGTCCCTGAACTCTTTGTGTCTATGTGGCTAGAAGATCCAAATCTGTATGAGAGCCTGAGAATTGTTAGCCAGAGAACTCATATTGTAACATCCAGGCTGAAGTTCTAATTGGTGTTGAAGACTCATTTCTAAATAAAATATTTTATCGTCGTACACAAAAATAGAGACCTTGCAAATGTGTATTGTTTTTTGAGTGTCGACAAGGATAAATAACTCTTCATGGCACTATCACCCCTCAAGTTGATGGAGCTAGTTCGTACGAGCGGGTACGCTGCTACGGCCGCGACTCCAAATGTATACCCGATACATAGACAGTACGGCTCCAATCCGCAGGAGGGCGCACACTATGCACGACAGAGAGTGTGTGTGAGAGACAGAAAATGAGTAAGCGGCGTGGCCACGCTGTGTAACCATTGAAATTTCATTTGTTTCTTCTGATTCAGATTCCGATTTGATTCAGAATATGCGGTCTGCAAGATATGGTAATTTTCTATAATTCTGGGTTTTTTTTTATTTTTTTTATTTATTTTCTTGTATCTTCAAAATTTTGGATACCCCTATACTCATTTTGAGAACATCTTTTGATCTAAACATAGAGCTATCAGAATCGCCTGAAGAAAAACTGGGGTAACATTTTTGTTTTCTATCGTTCACGACCCGTGGAAATGATCACATGTCATTATTAAATTTTACGGACAGGAGTTGATGAATTTAACTTCCATGTGTTAGGTCGAAGTTAGCAACGCATTGAACAGTAAGCTTCCCGTTTATACTCTCGACGATAAAGATACAATCTAAGCCAACTGCGAAGGCAGGAATGAATCCCAAACTGATTGAGAGACTTTGTCAAAGGCATGAGTGCAAAAATGACTGAAAGCAATCACATTAGTGGTCGTGGCACTGATTTTCAGTCCCCTCTCAACGTCGGCAATATACTGAGTATACCCCTAATTTTGTTTTTACACAATTTTGAAATAACACAGTTTTAAAATAAAATTTTTTAAATTTTTTTGCAAGATTTATTTAGCACGGTTCAAAATAACACAACACAAATAGATAAAAACATACACAAATCACAAACAGCAAGAAACCATACGTAAACAAGAAAGAGGATAGGGAGAGTATGTATGTACATATTTATTTCTCTTTCGTTTTTTTTGGGTATATGTACATATGTACAAAAATTTAGGGGAACTCATTTTTTGCGAAAATTAAAGGAGGTTCGCGCGCTTTTATTCGTACACAATTATACAAACAACAACTGCAAATACACTGGATCTTTTGCATTTATTGGAACCATTCTGACTTCTTCATTTGGATATTTTCCCATTCGTCGCTAAATATCCTCTCTCTATATTCTTACCTCTCCCAGCTACCAGCTGAGTTTTCGTTGCTGACATATGCACATGCATACAAATATACATGTGTAAGCAGCTACCTTCTGTCAGCGACCGCACCTGAGGGAAGGTACTGCCTAACTCCTAGGCGGGATCACTTGCAAACCGCACACACACCTACGCATAAGTTCCATCCCAAATTCACACGCGTGGAGGAATCCCGTGGCCGGGGCGCGGATCCTGGAAGCCCTGAGAGATGTACCCCCGAATCATGCTTCGCTGGTGGCACACTTGGCCGACGAAGCAAAATGCGCTACAAGGCAAGGAGCAATGGCTTTCCAAAAAGCCTCAAAGGTGGCCCGAACACCGCCACAAGCAGCTTTAGCACCGCCAATGAAGCAGAGCTCGTTGCACAGCTTTGCCAGTGGGACCACGCAGGACGGCGGCAAGGGCACTGATACTCCGAAGAGGCCAGGGGACCCCCCCTACACCATCGAGTAGCGGGAGAAAAACCCCCCCAAGCGAAGCAGGAACCGCTTACAGGACATAGACGAGATTGGCGCAATTCTGGACGACCTACTCTACCAGATGAACGAGAAGGGCCAGAGGTCGATCAACATGGCCATCAAGAAGATGGTAGCACGCATGAAGGAGTTGCAAGTGGAAGTCAAATCCCACCTGCAGGCGCCAGAGGATAAAAGGGCAGCGCCAGGAGGATGCCAGTGCCATGATCACCCTGCAGGCCCAACTGGCCCCCTACCCAGGATGACCAATCCCAGTGCGACTAAGGCGACGCAAACGGCATCAGGAGCCCACAAGAGCGAGGCAACACCCCGAACTGAGGAGAAGAGCGCGCGCGGAAGGCCCCGGCAAGGCCACCAAGCTGACGCCACTCGACAAGAGGAAACCAAGATGCAGTACGGCAAGGCGGAAGACACCAACCCTACAGAGAAGTGGAGTGAGGTGAGAGGCAGGCGTGCGAAACGCAAGCAGACAGGCCGACCAGACGCAGTGCTGGTCAAATGCACCGAGGAGGCATCATACGCCGACATCCTCAAACTGGTGAAGGCAGCACCAACGCTCCAGAACCTCAAAAACAAGGTTCAGGCCATCAGGAAGACAGCCTCGGGCGAGCTGCTTCTAAGGATGCAACAATCCTCAGACCCCGCCACCCAGGAGCTACAGATGGCCATCCAGGTAGCGCTTGGGGACAAGGCAGCCGTGAAGGCCATGCAGGAGACAGTCGCGGTTGAGGTACTCAACATAGACGAGCTCACGACAGGCGACGAGGTATGTGAGGCCAAAGCTGCAGCGATCGACGGCGACTTACCACAAGGAGCAGTGCCGTACATGCGGAAAGCATGTGGCGCAACGCAGGTAGCTACGCTGAACCTTCAGCCCGCACTCGTAAAGAAGCTCCTGGAGCTCGGAAAAGTTCGGATCGGCTGGGTTGTCTGCCGCGTGCGGCAACGGATTGCGCCAACCCGCTGCTTCAAGTGCATGGCCTATGGACACACTGCAGCCAGGTGCAGATCCAAGCGGCCTGTGTCAATGTGGTGGGGAGGGGCATAAGCACAATCAGTGCAACAACCCGCCAATGTGCATACTATGCGCTGGCAAGCCAGGAGACGTCCGCTCAGCAGCCCACTCGGCCCTCAGCCGCAGCTGCCCTGAGTATAAGAAGGCACTAGCCAAACTGGTAGATGATTAAGCTCCTGCAGCTCAACCTAAACCATTGCCGAGCTGCTCAGGATCTGTTGGCGCAAACAGTCCTGGAGCAGAAGATCGACAAAGCGCTACTCAGCGAGCCCTACGGCAAAAAACACGAAGGATTCTGGCAGCAAAGCTCAGACGGAGGAGCAGCAATCTGGAGCTGTGGCCCAAAACCAGGCCAGCTTACCCACAGAGCATCCAGAGTGGGATATGTGAGAGCTAAGCACAGCGGGACTTTTGTCTACAGCTGCTACATAGCACCAAGGTTCACGCAGCAGGAGTATGAGGCGATCATCAGCAACATCGCTAACGACGCACGAGGCAAATCGCCGGTCCTGATAGCGGGCGAATTTAACGCATGGGCCACGACTTGGGGCAGCGCCAAGAACACACCCCGTGGGACATCGCTCCTGGACAAGTTTGCAAGCCTGAACGTCTGTCTCCTCAACACAGGAACCACACCAACGTTCAGCAAAGCAGGGCGGGAGTCTATTATAGACCTCACCTTTGCAAGCCCAGAGCTCGCACGCCACGCGAAGTGGCAATTGCTGAGTGCTTACACCCATAGCGACCACTTAGCCGTAATGACGGAAACCTTTGCACCCAGGAACACAACAAGGATACAGCGGGCGCTCCAGGCCGGGTAGCAGAAAACCTAAGCGCCGCCGGGGATGCTGAAGCATCCGCGCTTGCCGTTTACAGGACCGTCAAAGCGTCCTGTGATGCAGCCATGAAAAAAAGAAAGATCGGAGGAAGCAGGCACCGGCCAGTACCGTGGTGGAATGAGCACATTGCCAAGGCCAGGAGGGAGTGCTGCGCAGCTCGGCGTGCCTACCAGCGAGCAAGAGGCTCCGCCAAACGAAAAGAGCTGAAGGAGGCCATCAGAAGCAGCAAACTCAAATGCTTAAGGAAGCTCTGCGATGCGGCCGATGCGGAACCTTTTGGTGGAGCATACAAACTAGTCATGGGGAGATTAAACAGACAGCCTATGCCCAAGGATCCGGTACATATGAGAGAGATAGTCGGCACCCTTTTCCCTAGACAACCACCCTTACAAGAGGGAGCTAGGGTAGAAGGAGCTAGCCTGAGGGATACCACCACCATCATCACTGCCAGAGAAGTACTGGAGGCCACGGGTAAGCTGAAGATCGGGAAAGCGGCAGGTCCAGATGGAGTCCCTAATGCAGCACTAAAATGCATAATTAGAGCCCATCCGGAAGCATTCGCCACAATGTACACCCAGTGCCTAGCGGAGCGGACAGTCCCACGAGCATGGAAACGGCAAAGGCTGGTTCTGACACCCAAGCCAGGCAAAGAGCTCATCGACCCATCGTCATACCGGCCGCTGTGCATGCTGGATACCATGGGCAAGATTTTCGAGAGGATGGTATGTAACCGACTGGAGGCGGAACTGGCTGAGCGTCGCGGACTTTCCGACCTCCAATTCGGGTTCCGCAAGCAGAGGAGCACCACCGACGCCATCGAGATTTTACAAACCTTGCAGGGAAGCCATGGCAGGAACGCGATGGGCTGGAGGCAAAAAAAAAGTACTGCCTAGTATGTACACTAGACGTACGAAACGCCTTCAACTCTGCCAGCTGGAAGAGCATCCTAGAGGCCCTGACCAGGGCCTGACCAGGTATATCTGAACAAATCACACGGACTCTGCGAAGCTATTTTACGGACCGCGTCCTGATCTACGACACGGAAGAAGGAGCAGAATATCACCAAATCACCGGAGGCGTCCCACAGGGCTCGGTCCTAGGGCCGATACTGTGGAACGTGATGTATGACGACATCCTGCGGCTTACATTACCAGAAGGGTGCACCCTGGTGGGCTTCGCCGACGACATAGCACTGGTGACAGTGTCGAAACACGTAAGAGACGCAGCAGTCGGGATGATAGTGGCCTGGCTCGCAGCCAACGGGCTAGCATTGGCGGAGAAGAAGACGGAGGCTGTGCTAATGAGCAGCAGGAAAAAGGTCGAGCAGGCATGTGTGAGAGTCCATAGCACGATCATCAGGACCAAGTCTGCGCTAAGGTACCTTGGGGTAATGATGGACCAGAGGCTGACGTTCAAGGCCCACTTGGAATACGCCAGCGCAAAAGCGACTGCAGCAACGGCGGCCACTAGCAGGATGATGGCCAATACAGGGGGACCACGGCAGCGTAGCAGGCAGCTCATCGTTGGGGTGGTCACCTCTATAATCTTATATGGATCAGCAGTGTGGGCACCAGCAATGATGGTTTCCACATACAGCAGAGACTGCAGAAGCGCATACCGACGCTGTGCCCTGAGGGGTACATGCTGCTTCCGGACGGTGTCTGAAGACGCCGCACTTGTTGTGGCAGGCATGGTCCCGCTGGATCTCCTGGCAGCTGAGCGGCCGAGCAAGGTGGAGGTAGCCAGCGAGCGGCGAGAGCGCACCATAGCCCAGTGGCAACGGCGCTGGGACCAAGCGGCAAAAGGGAGGTGGACCAGACGTCTCCTTCCCCAGCTTAGCCCATGACTGCGAAGAAGGCACGGCCAAATGGACCATTATTTGGGCCAGCTGACGGGGCATGGCTGCTTCAAGCAATACCTGCATCGTTTTAGGCATGCTGACGACCCGTATTGCAGCTGCTGCGGGCCTGGAGTCGACGAGAATGCAGAGCACGTCTTCTTTGTATGCCCCCGCTTCTCGCAAGAACGAACGAGGCTAGGGGAGACGCTTGCAGAAGTGAGTGTGGACACCCTCACCGACCAGATGCTAGCCGATGAGAAATCATGGAACGCGGTCGCCGACATGGCAGCAAACGTGATCAAGGTGCTGCGCAGGCTGGAGCGAAGCCGGACAAACTAAGCATAAATTGTTTTCCAAAAAAAAAAAAAAAAAAAAAAAATACATGTGTAAGCATGTGTAATCCAAGCGGCTGGCAACAAACATAAAGACTTTGTTGTTTATTCCGTGCATTCTCAACGTTCTATAGATTTTTTTTCGGTTTTATAAAGATAAATCACTACGTCTCTTTACTTTGCGCCTAATTATATTACCAATAAATAATAATATATAAATAATAAATAATAATAATAATAAAAATACCACACGCCTCCATATATACTGCACATTTTAAATTAGCATATTCCTGCACATCCATATATATATATATATATTGTATGTAAAAGGGTTATACAACGTTTTTAACTGTTGTTTTACATCTCGCCAAAAGGGTGGTTCGTCAACCCAAGCCGCGGTACATAGCACTTTCAGCCATACATACACATACAAGCAGCAGCAGCGGTGCATTCTTTTCGTATATCATTTCGCTTTCACTTCCCTGTAGTTGTTGGAGAATATTTTTCGGTACCACGCTTGACCGTAACGGAGCGCCAAGTGATGCGCTACCCTGCATTTCTATGGTATATTGTTTTTGAACGGCCGCTTGCAAACGACTATATATTGGTATCTCGTGCCTCAATATTATTGTCCATCCTCAACTTTCTTTCTTGGTTGGTTTCTTTGTTTTTTGATCGTAGTATTTACGATTTCCATAATATAAATACTCGCAAAAAATTCCACCAAAACCACATATCCACGGTTCGTAGTACATGAACATCCACATCTACATCGTCATCTTCTTTCCTCCCTCTCCATTCAATTCGGTATATGGTGCGATCGCATCACATAAATATATCCAGTCCTGCTGCACTGCACGGTATCCTCTGTACACATAAGCACTTCCGAATTTAAGATAAATTGTCGCCAATCCATGCAAGGTGCGTGTTTTGGCACTTAATTGCATTTAAATTTTCAATCTGTCCATCACCCGTGGAACCAGGGATGGGCGACCTATCGATCAACATCAACATCAACATCGATAGTATCGAGTTCTGAAACGCGTCCGAATAAGTACGGCTTTCTCAGACTTCCTCATCCGATTTCAAATATTTTTTTTTTCTTCGTGAGTTCCGAATATGACAACAGGTCGCGAAGAGAGTAAAAAACTTTTGTCGGTGACCTCTCCAAATGTCAGAAAACCACGCAGCTCTTCCGCCCCAGAAACGCCCACCTCGGTGACTCACAAAGTGAAGTCGCCAGGTACTCCAGGGCCCACCATAAGCTCCGCTGGTTCGCTCCGCCGCCACTGCCGCAATGGCTAAGTTCGAAGCAGCCTTACGCAAGCTTATGCATTTCCGAGAGCGAATAAACCTTCCGAATCCCCGCACTCCATCCGCCTCGCTTGCCACGGTACGACATGTCCAAATCCGAAGCATGTGGGCCGAGGTTGAGGCAGAGCATAAGAAGTGTTTCGCATTTGTGGCTGAAGAGGGTCCGCAGTCTGAAGCGCACCTTCAATCCAAATTCGATGACTGCTTTACTGTGTACGAACAGTGTCCAACCAGCAACCAACAAGTACACCCAGCAGGCCGTCCTTCCACACAACCAGAATTCCACGGCGGCTGCAGACTCCCCCCATGCAACATAGAAGTTTTCGCTGGGGACTACGTCCGCTGGCCTATGTTCCGAGACCTTTTTACTGCGATCAATTTTCCATCGGTTCCGAGTTTCAACCGAAAATTGGGACAGCTTGCTGGTGACCATTTGCGCCTCCAAATTACCGAGGTTGACAAGGGCTTTGTGGGAAGATTCCGTCACCACAAAAAATGAAATGCCTTCATGAAAGCCAGAAATATCTGATGCTCGAAGTAATCGAGGGAAACCCGTCCGCCTTATACAGTTCGAAAAGCGATTCGCATCCGTCACCTTCCCGAAGAAATCCGTTCCGGTCCCAAGGAAGTCCTTCTCCTAAGAGGATTCACTCGTTCGAGACCACAGTGAATCCAAAGAGGAGCACGTGTGATCTCTTCTCCAAACAGAATCGCCCAATCCGGCTATGACCTCACTTCCTCCAGATGAACGCTGATGCTCGTTCCAGCTGCATCAAAAAGAGACAGCTTTGTCTCAACTTCTTCCTGAGAGGCCATCAGATCCGGAAATGCCAAAGTGCGCATAACTGCAGTACTTGTGGGGACCTACACCACACGCTGCTGCACCGTGGCTATCCAATTTCCAGTTAGTCTACTTCGGCAGTCGTACCAAATCCGAGTTCTTCCGACGCGCCGCCCAGCGTTCAAAATTATTTCGCCTTCGGCCAAAGAGGTGTCCTTCTGGGCACGGCAGCTATTAATATTTTCCACCTGGAGACAAGTTTCCGCGCCCGCGCTTTAATCGACCCGGTATCCGAGACAACGTTTATCACGGAACGTATCTTCAATAGAATCAAGTTGCCGTTCCAACTTATCCAGTCCCAGGTCTCGGGCCTCAATCAGACAGTATCCTCTCAATCCAAGAAGTTCTGTCATTTGGCCATCCGTTCCCCGACGATGCCGGGCTTGCACTTAAACGCTACAGCCTACGTTCTGCCGGAATTGGCGGGTAACCTGCCATCCTATCCGATCCCGCAAAATTCATTGCGAGACCTGCCGACCTTGCATGGGCGGATCCGACCTTCTATGAGAGTTAACAAATAGTTGTCCTGATTGGAGCGGATATCCTTCCGTCCATTCTGTTAAGCGGCTCACAGACCAACATCTGTGGCTCTCTCCTGGGGCAGGAAACCATTTTCGGCTGGGTGACGACTCAAATCTAATCGTTTTCGAGTCAAATTTCCAGACTACCTATCAAACTGGTAGAAGATTTCGGGTCCTTCTACAAAAGCAATTTCCTTCTAGCTCCCTCCGCAGAATTTCTCGAACCGTCTCCTACGCTTGACCAAATGGAATATTTCCAACATATTCACGGTATGAAAGCTCAGCGCTTCGTTCCGAGTGCAAGCCTGAACATAGATGTGAATCCGTCCTTAGACCAACATAGCCTCATCAGACCATGTAACCGCGTAGCAATTTCCAAAGTCCTAAATGTGCCTCTCATCCGTTCCAAGCTTGGTACTAATGTGTCTTCGTCACCTTTATTTCATCTTAGTTTTCCGTGTCCAGAGATGGACCCACGTGCCGCACTTGGGAAATCAGACGTTCACGAGGCATCATTCCTACCGGTGCCGACTCTGCTTAGAAATCCATCCATGTTCAGGGCAGCAGCTGTAACAGGGCAACCGAGCTGTTAGCACCCCAGGCTAACAGCCTGTTAACAGCCAGTTACATCGTCCTCTGCCTGCCTCTCGCTCACCAGTCTTAGCACGTATCATGTAAGAATCAGTTACGTTTTTCCTCCCCGCTACAAGCTGCCGTCGTGTACATGCGCGCTTTTATTCATACACAATTATACAAACAACAACCGCAAATACACTGAATCTTTTGCATTTATTGGAAGCATTCTGACTTCTTCAATTGGATATTTTCCTATCCGTCGCTGGATACCCGCTCCGGTGATCCGCCCCCTACAAACAATACGCAAATTTGTTTTTCCAGTTTCCAAATTTGTTCCCTATTTTTAATATTTCTTAAAGATAAGGAACCAATTACCTATTTTTGCATACGATCAATGTCTTTTCAGAGAAAACAGAGAACAGTTCCAGAGAACAGAACAGTTATTCGGTGGTCTGATAATCGCGTTTCTAAAAGACTTTGTGTTTCAAGAGGAATATCGTCACGAATATAATATGTTACCTGCAAGGGTATCTAAATGTTCGAACCCCAAGGCTTGGATTTTATTCTGGTTTTGGCATACCTTTACATTGCGTTTGTCACTGTGTTCGCCAATTTTTTTATCAGTAGGAGGCATGCTGCTATTAAGTTCTTGTTGCAACCGATCACTTTTCCGTCTCTCAATACTAAGGGCCTGTTTTGATTCGTTTAGCAGTTGGCTGAGCTCTTCGCAGCGAGATTCTAATATTTCATTGTTGGAAGATATCCTATTTATAAAAATACTAGCTTAATAGAAAAAAAGCTTTAGAGTACTTAAAAAATCTTACGTTTTAATTTGCTTTTTATCGGAGTTTTTTTCGATGATGAGGCGTTGGTTTGCGCGTTCTAGGTCCTGAATACCTACTTCCAGCTGTTCGTAAACTTTAAGGCGAGAATCGTTCACTTCCGTCATGGCATTAATATGCTTACGAAGATGCTAAAAAGAAAAAAAATACATTACACAAAAAAAATATCAGTTGTAACTCAATAGATAGGACAGGCATACACGAGTGTCACTAACCTTCAACCAAAATTTAGATGTCGATGTCAAAAATATATACACCTAGCGACAAAAAAATACCGCACTCTGATATTTTATGCAATTTTGACTTCTCCAGCATGGAGTCACCCCAAATGTAATCCGATTCGTTAAATTTGTTTGTTTGTCTATAAATTAATCATATAAATCATATTCATACAATTAAAAAAAAATTGTTTTTAAATAACACTTTTTTGAACGGTCATTTAGTAATTTGATCAAACGAAGGAGAAAAAGTCAGCAAAATTATAAAAGCTGTTTCTTCAACAAAAACGAGATTTTTTTCCAAAAGGGTATTTTGTTTTTTACAAACCTGAAATCAAATTTCTTCTACATTTTCTACTAACTCAACCATAGTTTTTGGCTTAGACATTCTCTATCGGATTGAGATCGGGGCTGTTACCTGGACAACCTAAGAACTTTATGTCAAATTCCGCCTTCAAAATGTTTATCTGTCTTTGAAAAGTAGTCGAAAATAGCAAATTTCAAAGAATCATTTACAGAGCGCGCTTGATGACAAGGTGCAAAATCGTCCTAAAGGATGGAATCTTCTTCTATCTTACTAACTGATTCCATAATGAAGACAACTCCACTGCGAATAATTTCTTCATACTTGCATTCAACATACCGTTAATCAATATTAGTGACTCAATTTTATATTTAGATATGCATATATTTAGATATATCATAGTAAAAAGCGAATGCTTTACGGTGGCAATGCTAAAATTTTCGGAATAGCGTTCCCCTCTTCTGCGGCGAACTGTGCGGTTCATCCGAAAATATGATTCGTGACCACGCAGATTCATCCCAATTTGCTTTTTCCTTATTTAAGAGAGCTTTCTTCATTCCACTTTTTGGCAGGTGCACTTGCCATTAAGCCTTGCCATCATTCAAGCTGAAATTTCTACTGCAAAACATTTCTGCAGCTCTGATGCTATCTTAAAAAAGTTTTTAAACCGATCCTGAGGCTCGTTTAATCTTTCCTTACCCCATTACTAAGATTGGTAACACAAAATATTAAGTAATTACTAATTTAAAAAAAAAATTTCTAAATTATGTTCAATTTGTTATTAGTTATAAGTAACCAATTAACTTATTGGAAAAAAATTTGTTTTGGTTGTAAAAAGTTGTTAATTTAATTTTTATTCCGTTGGTTGAAATTACCAAAAAACGGTGGGGGGGGGGGGGGGGGGGGGGGACGCTGTGAGTTGCTGTGGACACCGCAACTCTACAGTTATACCCGATACTAAGTCAGTATGGCTCTCCTCCGGCAGACGCCGCTAATATTAAACAAAACGACAAAGAGTGCGTGCGAGAGAGACAGAAAATCAGTCTGAGCGTGACGTCGTTGTTATAGCCTTTTGGCTATAACAATGATCTGATCCAGATTCAGCAATCTGATAGATATGGTCATTATCTATGATTCTGCGTTTTTAGTTTTCTCGAATCTGTAATAATGTGGATGCAACAGATTTTCGTGGGGGCGGAAGGGGGTGGGGCGAAATTTTGAGATATAAGTTTTATAGTGACATCTTAAAGGAGTGTGTGCTCCAAATTTGGTTACTCTAGCCTTAATAGTCTCTGAGATTTGTGGATGCCTCAGATTTTCGTCCTTTGCGGGGGCGGAAGGGGGTGTGGCGAAATTTTGACACAAAATGGTCAAATTTGGTATCACAGGAGTGTGGATACCAAATTTGGTTGCTCTGGCTTTTATAGGTTCTGAGATCCTTGAACTCATATTTTGCAATTGGCAAAACCGACCATGAAACCTGGGTGTTAGAGAGAGACAGAGCGAGAAAGAATGAAATGGTTTTCTTGATTCTGACTATAATAATTATACGATCTGGTTCAGATTTTGCACTCTAGAAGATATAGTCATCTTCTACGATTCTCGTATCGTTGAAATTGTGGATGCCACAGATTTTCGTCCTTTGTGGGGGCGAAAGTGGGCGGGGCAAAGTTTTGAAATATTCTTGTAGCAGAAGTCCGGATCCAAAACATCGTTGCTCTAGCTCTTATAGTCTTTGAGCACTAGGCGCTGAAGGGGACGGACAGACGGACGAACGGACGGACGGACAGACGGGCAGACAGACAGGGCTCAATCGACTCGGCTATTGATGCTGATCAACAATATACTTTATGGGGTCGGAAACGATTCCTTCTGGACGTTACACACATCCACTTTTACCACAAATCTAATATACGTCAATACTCATTTTGAGTATCGGGTATAAAAATTACAAACGTATGATTTTAAAAGTATATGACTATGATATAAAAACAAATTAGTATGGACTTTTGATTGAAATTGATTAAGCGACGTCAAAAAATTAAACGAATCATTTGGAGAAAACTCATGTTGAAGAAGTCAAAAATGCATAAATCTTCAGAGTGCGGCTTTTTTTGTCGCTGGGTGTATGTTATTATTACTCTTAATTTATTTTAAATCTAAGCGCCAAAGAAATCTGAAAGGTATTTTATTTTTAGTAGCGACTCAAAATTAAAAATTTGGTCGGCAAATCTGAATGCAGACAGAATGCCAGATCATCAGGGTTTCGCTTATTTTTCAACTTATAATTTTCAAATTTATAAAGCTCTAAAAATTTTCAATTTGATATACAAAATTTAAAATATAAAGCTTTAGCCCGATTCGACAACGCTTAGAGGTTTGTCAATTTGATTTGAGGTCAAAGTTGAAAGATACGCTATTGGGCCAATAGTTCCTTTTCAGCTATACCATATATCGCTCTGATCGAATCTGATAGATTTATACAAAAGAATGAGTCTTATACCTCCCATGCAGAATCACACCAGTGAAATACATTTGCGGGCAGTATTTGAGTCATGTGCCGAAGCTACATGTACCTGATGTACGTTCCACTCTTTGCCAGATTTAAAGATTCCTGAAAGACTATTGAATAAATCAAGTTTAGGTTTGGTGTTGTGATGTATCTATTTCAGGCTAAGTTAAGCTCAGTCACGTCCAGGTGTCAATCCACATAAAATTTGTAGAACATATGGAAATATAAAGGAGACGTCGTGGTTGGCCTGTTGCAGAGAGGATGGATCGGGGCTTGGGCGAGAATCGCTCGTGGTATGCGTTGTACGGGGCAGGGGTGGGTGTAGAGTAGGGGAAAATGACTCACGCGGTTGATATCATTAAGATACTTTGATTTTGGACTTTTATTATAAATACTTTTAGCGCTTTCTTAGATTGGTACAACGTTTGTACTCGCAGCCTGGTTTCCACGTAAGTGGTCTTCTGGTTCGGGCCGGCGTCCATTTATACGCCTGCTGTCGTTGCGTCAGCGGGATCGAAAGTGCACTTCCGCATAGTGCTCGAATTTAGCTGTTTTGGCGATCGAAGATTGGTTGACCTGGTTTTGCTTCCTCGCGTTTTTGCGACTTCTCGGTTTTGCCGTCGGCGCGAGCTTTCGCGGTGTCATCTTTTCATGGTTTATGAACCCGGAAGACTGCACCTGACCGATCGCTTGGTCTGGAGTGGGGGAAGTCCGCGTGAGCGGGTATGATTAGTCGGCTGTTTGTGGAGACTGCGCGTGTCTTTGTAGCTATGTGTGGAGAGGGTGTTCTTAGAGTTAGGAAGTACGTATGGCGAATAATATATGTATTATTCTATGTTGGGAGAGGCGTTGTAGCGAAATCTTTTAGGGTCGTTACAGTGTGACTGATCAGTACGTTGCAACGCATTTAAATGACAGAAGGAATGCAATAATTAACTTCTGTCAGGTTGAATTGAGAATAAATCATGCGCGTAATCAACGTTGAGTAGCTAGAGTTAACTCATATTTCCGAAAATTTTTGGGTTTCGAAAAGACATCGTTTCCGACTCCCTGGAACAATGAACCACGCACGCTGTATGTCTATGGCGATGATACCTTAAAAATATTTATTTTTCGAGAGAAGTTTAAGTTGACAACTCGACTTGGTGTCGGTCAACATTAGCTATTCTGGATTGTCCAATCTGTATTTTCAATTTATATGCGAAATGTACAACTATAAAGAATTTGTTCCAAAAATTCCAAACGTCGTTTTAAAAAAGACTTGCAGCCATTTATGGTATTTTTCTGATGAACATATCACTCTTGCATTGTTTGGCAAAGCAAATTAATATTCTAAATAACAAAAAAAATTTAATCCGATTCGAGAGATATATGGCATAGCTGCCATAGGAACCTTTAGCCAAATACCGGGTAAGAATTTATATTTTATTGTTTTATACCAAAAGGAAAATTTTTAGACCCTGATACCTTGGATTCGGATTCATTTTTTAAATAGAGCGCAAATAAGCGCAACCCTAATGTGCATACTGGGCCAGACTCCCGGAGATGATTTTGGAACAAAAAAAAAGGTGACTCCACAATTGAAGAGGCAGCGCTCACAGGAGACGCCTGGACCGGTGGCAAAGCTCTCCAGAGTGCTGCCCAATGTCTTCTTTACGCAGATTGCTAAGGAGACGACGCTGACCTCTTGAGCTCCTCGATAAAGACCCAGGGCCATCACCAGTCTGCAAGGAGGAGTCAAGATGTACAAGTCGGACGCAGCGGCCATGTCGGGTCCTGTCGACAACCCAGTCGACCAGAATGTTGCTGCGGAGATCGAAACGCAACGATGACGAGCTGGAGCCGGCCCAAGAAGACTACTCTTCGGAGACGGAGCTTATGCTCGACCTTGAGTCGATGTGCCGGGTGAGTGTCTCAGACGGCTCAGACGCCGACATCACAGAAGTGGAGAACGTTGAAGATATTCCTGCTGGCCTTATATTCCGGTTGAATGCGAGCGGAGTGGACGTAGGCCTAATCCTGGAGCCTTGGGTAGTTGGAAACAAGGTCGGTGGATTAGCGTCGTGAAAACACAGTGGCGAGCATAGAGCTTCAAGGGATACAGCTAAGACTGATGTCGTCCTATATGGCTCACAAGAAAAGTGAGCCTCCTAACGATCTCGTTCGCAATCTCCCTAGCGACAGCGAGATATCGGACGCCGGTCTACTAATAGGCTGCGACGCCAACGCTCATCACACCCAATGCGGGCGCTTGGAAACAAATGTAAGGTGTGAGTCACTCTTCAGCTTTATCCTTAACTCTAATGATTTGCAATTGGGGTAAAAGTAGGGTCTTTTATAAATAAAAATCGAGTTGGAAAGTCCTAGAGGACAATTCCTTCTCTGACCACAGGTACATCCAGACGGTACTATCCCTCGAGAGCCCAAAACCTACTAACCATTTTAACCCAAGGAAAGCCAACTGTCAAAAATATAGTACAGCCCTGGAGAAACTAATCCCTTCTAAAGCTTCAAAAGGCCTTAACACGAGGCACAACCTAAACCGTCTTTCTAACAGGTTCCCGGAAGCATGCAACAAAGCCTTCACGGCAGAATGCTCTTCTAACAGACAAAGGAGGAAAATGAAGATCACTTGGTTGTCAAAACAAATAGACGTGCTTAGCAGAAGCTGCAGGACTCTCTTCAAGAGTTCTCTTGAGCACAAGAGCTAACGAGGAGACTCACTGGGCGGACAGACTGTAAAATCAGTCTAGCACTATCCAAAAAATGAATTAGGAAAGCAAAAAGTACTTCCAGGCAAAAACTTTTCTCCGAAATTGAGGAAACGTCAGAGGTTCCCTCAAAAACTACCCCCTCGGTGGGGTACCACAAAAGGGACGATGGTACGTGGACCAACTCCAGTGAGGAATCGCTGCACGTTCTATTCAATACTTATTTTCCAGGGTGCACAACCATCGAGCCAGCACATCTCCCAAGAGACGGCTTGGTAACTTCGGTGGAATACATCCTCACAAAAAGGAACAAAAGCTGCGCTTCAAATCGTTTAAATCGCCAGGTCCGGAAATGGACATCAACTGGTTACAATGTATCTTCAGGAATATACTGGAAGTATGTACAATACCAAAAGCTTGTCTTGAGGCAAAGATAGTCTTCATCCAGAAAGCAGGGAAAGCCTCACACTCAACCCCAAAGAACTTAAGACAAATCACCGTCTTTCCTTTTCAAATCTATTAGCCTTCAAGGTGGTGTCCTGTTTCCTCTTCTGTGGAACATAGCAATCAATAAGATTCTATGCGACCTTGAAGGTTGGGCTGCAAAGTGTTGGCATACGCGGACGACGTTGTAATTATCTTCTCGGGGAAATACCCCCAAACACTCTGTAACTTAATGACCGCAAAGCTTGCTCGATTGTCAGAATGGACAGAATCGCCTGGAGTGGGAATAAATCCCTCGAAACTCGTGTTATTCACAAATAAATACAAGGTCCCGCCCCTCAACCCCCCAATACTTACTAGATCGATGCAGGCTCTCCTTCAGCGACAGTGCCAGGTACTTAGGGTTGATAACTTACAAAAAGATTCATTGGAACCTGAATGTCAAATATAGAGTGAAGAAGGCAACGACAGCACACTATACATGCAAAAAAGCAATTAGCTTAAAATGGGGCATGAACGCAAGTATAGTCCAATGGATATACATATCTGGCATTAGTCATCCTATCAAAAAGGACAATCACCAAACAGCTTAGTAAAGTTCATTGAACCTCCGCACAGTGACGATTTAGACGAAAAGAGGTGGCAAAAGTCGAAGTTTTTTTTGCGCTTTGGATACAATCAATACACGCATCTAACAGACAACGTCTCATGAAAAACGGTCAAGAGCTATCACAGCTTTTAAATCCCATACTAAATTATATTTTGACCCGTTTTCGTGCGAGGTTGTGACAGGTAACTCTGTATAGAAGCCAAACGGCTCTGAAGCGCAATAAATAGTTCAAAGAACATACAAAAAAATCTCGGGAAAATTGAAAAACTGCTCAAAAGTTAGATACTAATGAATCCATATGCTCAGGTACACTCAATATTAGAATAATTTTCCATTTCGCGCTACCTCTATTATGTTGTTGGTTATGAATGAATATGCAGGCTAGCATTTCTACCTTTACCTGTCTTTTTGACCATGATTTGCAGGCAAGAATTAGAAGTAACTCCAATTTTAAAGCTAGCATATACCATTCCGCGAGAGGGAGAATCTATTGACAACAGCACGCCAGCCACCGAAATACAAAAGACTAGGAAAAAATTATTCAAGAACAATTCTTAGACAAACTATCACTGAAGGTGGACAGCCCCAAACAAGGACTTGAAAACGCCTCTACCTATCTACCAAATTTGGTTGCTCTAACCTTAATTGTCTCTGAGCTTTGTGGAAGCCCCAGATTTTCTTCCTTTGCGTGGGCGGAAGGGGGTGTGGCGAAATTTTGACACAAAATGGTCAAATTTGGTATCACAGGAGTGTGGATACCAAATTTGGTTGCTCTGGCTTTTATAGGTTCTGAGATCCTTGAACTCATATTTTGCAATTGGCAAAACCGACCATGAAACCTGTGTGTTAGAGAGAGACAGAGCGAGAAAGAATGAAATGGTTTTCTTGATTCTGACTATAATAATTATACGATCTGGTTCAGATTTTACACTCTAGAACATATAGTCATCCTCTACGATTCTGCGTTTTTGGTTTTCTCGTATCTTTAAAATTGTGGATGCCACAGATTTTCGCCCTTTGTGGGGGCGGAAGTGGGCGGGGCAAAGTTTTGAAATATTTTTGTAGCAGTGACATATCACAGAAGTCTGAGTCCAAAACATCGTTGCTCTAGCTCTTAAAGTCTTTGAGCACTAGGCTAAGGGTCGGAAACGATTCCTTCTGGACGTTACACACATCCACTTTTACCACAAATCTAATATACCCCAATACTCATTTTGAGTATCGGGTATAAAAACTCCTCACTACCCTTTATAGAGTGTAGATTGGAGAGTGGACAGACCTTACAAATTTTAGTAGATACCATCTTGAATAAAAGTTATTTTCAACCCCAACATGTTCATAATCCCATTTTAAACCAAAAACCTTTTAACGCTTTCACCGTTAGTGTCAGCATAAAAATAATACACCATAAAATTGAAAACCTTTTTAATATACCTAATATTAACGTAAAATTCTTTCTGTTACCCAACTTAAAATCATTTGACAAAATACAAATACCACTACAGTTACTTATTACTAGAAAGGTGTGTAAGGATTAGTAATTTAATAAGAGGAAGAGAATTAGTGGTGGATATAATATGGTAGAGGGAATTATAATCCGAGTACAAGACCCTAAACGGTCATGCAAGGAATAATTCGATCTACAAAGTGGAAGGAACAAAAGTATAAAATTTCTAGTAAGTCTAATAGGAATCGTGAAGTTTATGCGGCTCAACAGATCAGGGCTGTCTATGTCACCCCTGATCAAGTTGTGCATAAAAATCAGACCAAGCATTTTTTTACGGTTATCTAAGGATGGGAGATTTAGTAATAGCAGTCCACTAAAAAGTTTTTCTGTACTGATTCTATACGGTCCTGTTGTACTTTGTACTGAGGGCACCATACACAGGAGCCGTATTCTAAGATCTAAGTATTTGTTATATAGGGGTCGTCAAATTACTATAAACCCAAGCATGCCCATGGCCTTATTTACCATGGTAGAAATGTGTTCGGAAAACTTAAACTTGGGGTCTAACATAACACCCAGATCATCCACCAGGGTAATTCTCTCAAGAGAACCACCAAATAGGGTGAAGGGAGACAACAAAGGGCTAGAACGATGAAATGTCATAACTTTGCATTTCGCAGCATTAAGCTGTAACAAGTTTGCACAACACCATAACTGAAAGCTATTGAGATCGGATTGCAAGCGAGAATGAAATGAAATGTCCTTGTACTGGACACAGAGTTTAACATCATCCGCATACATAAGTACTCGAGAGTATGTTAATACTGAAGGCAAGTCATTAATAAAGAGTGTGAAGAGTAAGGGGCCTAGATGGCTGCCCTGGGGTACTCCCGAAGAAACCTTTACTGGTAAAGAGAGTTTTTGAAGAGGACTCTTTGAGACCTAGAACAAAGATAGCTAGAAATCCATCTCAGGAGGTTGGGCGGAAACCCTAAAAGGTCAAGTTTATGTGCTAAAAGGGAATGGTTTACACAGTCGTATGCTTTACTAAAGTCGGTGTAAATAACATCCGTCTGTAAGTTACCTTGAAAGCCTTTAATAATGAAAGAGGTAAACTCTAACAAGTTCGTGGTGGTTGATCGCCGCCTTATAAATCCATGCTGAGTGGGAGATATAAGTGACTTGCAAAGATGTTGCAAGTGTGGAGTTAATACCTTCTCAAACATTTTGGGTATAGCGGATAACTTTGCTATACCTCTATAATTTTTTGCATCAGACTTGCTACCTTTTTTATGGAGAGGAATTATAAACGATTCCTTCCAGATCGGGGGGAAGCAAGAGGAATCAATGGACAGAGTGAATAGTTTAAGCAAAGGTCAACACAGAGCCTCGGCGCAGTACCTGAGTAAACAACCTGGAACCCCGTCTGGACCCGGTGAAAATACCGGCTTAACTAGTCGAAGATCATGAAGTAGGGAACATTCATTTAACAAAGGAACTGAAAATGCCGTTCGACCTCGGTAATCCGTATGGGTACGGTTGACCAGAGTAGCTTTCCTCAGAATAGGTGGTTTGGAAAAACTGGGCAAAAAGATCGGCAATTGCCTGATCATTATTTGCCGACGTATTACAAAATGATAGCGAGGATGGGTTTGCGGACGTTCTACGCTTACTGTTTACGAAGCAGTAAAACTGTTTAGGGTCCTGAGAAAAACGTATCCTGCAACGAGATAGGTAGTTCTTATAGCATTGAGCATTAAGAACTGAAAATTTTGACCGAGCTATTACATAGCGAGAGTGAGAAGTAGGAGAGCCCACTTCTTGAAATTTTGTATAGTCTTGATTTTAAGTTTTTTAGACTGGATAACTCTTTGGTAAACCAAGGGGATTTTTCAGATCTAATCGGACAAGAAAGCGGGACACAAGAATCAAAAAATGTCCCAAGAGCATTGTAAAAAATGTTTGTGCCTTTTGTGACATCAGTGCACAAGTACAAAGCGGACCAATCAAAATCCCTAATTAGGTTATTAAGCTTCGAAAACTCGGCTTTACGAAAGCAGCGGACACGTTCATATAGCCTACTCGACCGATCCAATACAGTTGGTCCGATATCTAGCGACACTTCGAAAAAAGGGTGGTAGGCGTCTTCAGGTATAGTGAGCGGAAGGGCTCGGGTTAGCAACACTATGGTCGGATCCGATACAAAGCATAGATCAAGCAATCGACCCAAGGAATTTTTCACATGATTGACTTGAGACAGGGACAGGTCAAGCAAGCCGTCAACAAAGTCATGTCGTGACATGGGCACTAGGATACTAGACTCGTTTACCATAGACCAAACAGTTCCTGGCAAGTTGAAGTCACCAAGAACTATCATACGATCTTTATCAGATAGCGAAGAAGAAACAGCGGTTAAAGCGGACAAGTGCTGCTCATAAATTGAAATATCCGAAGAAGGTGGGATATACGAGCAAGTACTGAATATAGCGAAAGCGGGAAGAATCAGTTTTACACACAGGAATTCCAGTTCCTGTTGAACTTGGACTGTGAAGTGTTCTGACGTGAAGTAAGAGTCCACTGCAATTAGAACCCCTCCTGCACGTCGAGACGAACGGTCCTTTCTAAAAGTTATGTACCGACCTGTGTCAAAACCTCGGAACTAAGAATGTCCGGCTTTAACCAGGTTTCAGTAAACACAATAACGTGGGAGCACCTTTGTTGGCAGCTATTAATTTAAAAAATAAGAAGAGAACTTGGTTAAACTTTATAATATTCATTTGATTTTTGTGGCTGAGCTGAAGCCGATTGCTTGCTAGGGCCAGATAGGTAAGAGGTGCAATCGATGCGCAGAGGGGTTAGCATGGAACTAAAGGACGAAGGCGGCAGATCAAAAGTGATTGCCGAAGTGGCGGCGGCACAGCAAGGTAATTTCCGAAGTGGCGGTGGCAGAGAGCCCCTTTAGCGGGAGAGCGGCTCACTCTTCTCAGACAATAACAATTACAATGCTTAAATTTACTTCCTAATTCATTCTTCGGCGGCTGGCCCGAACATACTCCCCCCGTTGGGAGCTAGTCTCTCAACAGATTCCTTAAGGGGCAGCAAACATAGCCGAGTGACGGCCCTCCTGATGTTTCCTGAGGATGTCTTCAAGTCAGCGACGCGACACACTCCGTCCTTGCCCAAAACGACATCGAACACTGTAGCCAGTGGCCAACGAATTGTAGGAAGATTTTCGTCCTTCACCAGGACGAGATCGTTTTTACAGATGTTTTGCGTGGAGGTACGCCACTTCGCGAGCTCTTGCAAAAGAGTGAGAAACTCTTCGCACCAACGCCTCCAAAATATTTGTTGTAGTTAGGTGACCCGCTGCCAGCCATCCAGACGATTGTAGTTCAGCTTCGTTAGGTCAGGCTCGAGAATTAGCTCATGGCCGCCTAGAAGCAGATAAGCAGGAGTCAAAACATCTAAATCATCAGGATTTTCTTAAAGCGAGAGTAAAGAGCGAAAGTTAACAATTGCCGTGATCTGACAGATCAGGGTGCGCAGCTAGTCGAAGCTAAGCACAGATGGTCGAACTGAGCGGTACAGGTGATATTTTGCGGTCTTCACGGCTGACAGTCGATCGAGTCAGCCAAGCAGGATTCATGGACCTCCTTTATATGCGGTTCGCTCAGACAAAGCTTCTTTAGCTGCAGAAGCTCGTTCTTGACCCCAACGAAGTTTGTCGCATTGTCCGACCAAATTTGACTTGCTCTTCCTCGAGGGGAAGTAAAACGCTTTAGGGCGCTTAGAAACGATGCGGTGGTCAAATCCTTTACGAGCTCCATGTGTATAGCCTTAGAAGTGAAGCAGATGAATACGCTAATCAGCCCTTGATCGGAGGCCTCGTGCGGATTTATGATCGGTAGAAAAGAGGTCCACAGTAATCTACTCCAGTGCCTTCCAAAGCTTGAGATACGTCCAAACGTTCCTTAGGTAGGTCTGCGCGGCCTAGTCCTAATGCATCTCACACACTTGCTGACGACCCTTGTCACTGCTTTAATATCTCCAATGGGCCAATATTCCAGCCGAATTTTGGATAGCAAGGCGCGAGGTCCGGCATGGAGGTTTCTTTCGTGATAATATCTTATCAGCGCAAAGGTAATGGAATGTCCCTTTGGCAGAATGAGCGGGTGCTGAGCGTCAAATCCTAGCGATGAGTTGCCAAGACGACCTCCAACTCTAAGTAGTCCCAAATGATCGATGAACGGGTTGAGCGAACTAATAGAACTGTATTTCATGACTTGACCATTGCGCCGAATCTCCTTTATGTCCATCCACAAATTTGCCTGCTGAATGTGTCGAATTAGAAGATACGTTCCTTGCCGAATATCAGAAACGGTGAGTCCTGGATGCCTAAGACGATGTATAAATTTATGCATGTAGGCGAATGTGCGCTGCATGCGAAAGAATGAACTCGCAAATTTGCATCCGGACGTGAGATCGGCATGTGGAGATGTGATTAGCAATCCTCTCTTGCGAAGCTCCAAAGTTGCTATGTTGTTAGATGGAGATACAGGCCACTTATCCTTGGAGCCTAGCAAAAAGGATGGGCCGTGAAACCATAGCTCTGACTGGAAAAGATGGCTGGGAAGCGAGCCTCTCGAGAGAATATCAGTAGGATTTAAAGATGTGGGAACATAGCGCCATTCCATGGCTTCCGTGAACTCCTGAATTGATGCCACTCGATTTGCCACGAAAACTTGAAATTTGGCTGGCTCATCCCTAATCTTAGATAATGTTGTTGAAGAATCCGACCAGCAATAAGACCGACCTGTAAAGACTCCCATGTCCTTTACATTCTGTATGATTTTCGCAAGCAACTAGTCTCAACTTAATTTCGGCTTAGGAATCGATAAAGTCTTTAGTGGCGCCACTCGCGACTTTGAGCACAAAACGTGGCTTGAAGACTGGGCTTCCCTGGACACGATATATAAGCAAGCGCGTATATGATTCTAAGCTGGCATCACAGAATCCGTGAACTTCTTTAGCTACACTAGAACGAAGAACGAAGCGAGGAAATGAGATCCGAGAAATGCTTGCCAAACTGTTTCTCAAGTCCATCCAAGTTGAATGCAACGCTGAGGGTAGGCTTTCATCCCAATCCAAATTTTCTCTGCAAAGCTGCTGAAGGAAGATTTTTCACCTGACAATGACTGGATTTATCAATCCAAGAGGGTCGTAGAAACGCGCAATCGTAGATAAAACCGACCGCTTTGAGGGCTTTGAATTTGCGTTCAGTGCGGACCAGGCAAAAGCAGCGGATCCCCCGCTAGGCCGAGAGTTTTGGCTATGTCGCTTCCATCATGAAACTTTAGGAACTTCTCTATGTCATCTTCAGGGGTTCCCTCAAGTGCTTCCTGGTTACTGGAGCACCATTTCCTAAGTTTAAAATTACCACGGGACAGTAAAGCTGATGTTTCGTGCATCTTGTCCATGACCTGTGCGACCGAATTTCCGCCCGAAATAAGATCATCCACGTTAAACTCCTGACGCAGAGCAGCTGAGCCAAGAGTGTAGGACTTACCCTCTTCGATGGCCAGCTGGTGCATTGCGCGGACCGCTAAAAATGATGCAGCCCTCGTCCCGTATGTGACGGTGTCTAATGTGTAGATTTGAACCTCGGACTCGATGGAATCTCGCCATAGGATGCACTGATACAAATTGTCGGGTGGAGACACTCGTACGCAGCGGTACATTTTACAAATGTCCCCAGTGAGAGCGACTGGATATGTTCGAAAACGAATCAATATGTTAAACAATGCAGGCTGAATAACAGGGCCTGTCATCATCACATTTAAATAATATCCAGTTGATGTAGCTGCGGATCCACCGAAAACGACACGGAGTTTTATCGTCGTACTGTCCTCCTTTAGGACACAGTGATGAGGCAAGAAATATTTGCAGAGGCTACGGGAATCAGGGTTGACTTGGTGCATATGATGCAAATCAATGTACTCCCTCATAAAGGCGGAATACCGCTCCTTGAGTGTAGGATTACGCTCCAGTTTTCGCTCCAGACTGATGAACCGTCGATGAGCCTGAGCATAAGATTCTCCTAAACGATCAGTATTGTTATTTAGTGGCAGACGAACTGCATACTCCCCGGATGGCAGCCGTGAAAGATGGGTTACGAAATGTGCTTCACAATCGTCTTCTTCTTTGGTATTCAACCCAGACTCCACACAATTCTCGACTTCCCAAAATATACGAATAGTTTTATCTAACCTTGCTTCCATCTCAGCTATCGAATCTGGACAATTGTACGTGGCCAAAAGCGCCGAGCTTGATACTCGTACCTTCTGTCCACCGCCAGATACGATCCACCCAAGCCGGGTTTTCTGCAGAAGAGGCAGGCCATCGATGAGTTTGATTTGCCCTACGCAGAGGAGATCATAAAAAACGCTCGCACCAATGAGAAGATCAACCCGTTGAGGATTGAAAAATGCAGGATCAGCGAGCTGAATGTTAGATGGAATACGCCAATCGGATACATTTACTGTCATACTTGGTTGAGAATCGGTAATCGTGGGGGCGATGAGAGCAGTAAGCGTAGTTGTGTAAGCAGAGGTGCGAGAATGCATACAAATGCTTATGGTGGATCCCTCAGTAGAAACGCTGGTATCGCCCAGCCCAGACACAAGTGCAGACGATTGAGTTTTCCTAAGCTGAAGCTGCTGGGCGAACCTGGATGTGACGAGATGCCGCTGCGACCCTGAATCTAAGATGGCACGACAAGGAACTAAAACGCCAGACCGATTGATGCCTACCGCCGCATACTCGACATTTTCCACTATTGCATGCGCGGGTCCGGTGTCCCGGTTTTAGGCAATTGGAGCATAGGGAAAGCTTCTTCACTTCTTTGTGGCGCAGCAACGGTGAGAGATTTCCGAATATCTTGCACGAGTATATTCCATGGCCCGCTGAGTGGCAAAAGACGCATTCAGACGGGTCGGCGGAAGAGTTGGAAGCTACAAACGTTTTCTTAACCTGCGTATAGGAATGGTTTTTTCCCACCTGATCGCTACTAGCGTGTGTCGCTGTACCAATCGCTCCATTTTCTGGCAGCGTTGCTGCAAGAATTCGAAGAATTCCTCTGCGGTAGGTATAGCATCCGACGATGTGTGCTCCTCCCATTTGGTTTGCGTCTTCGAATCCAACTTCTGCAGCAGCATGTTGATGACCATGAATCCTGAAATCTCCTCAGCAGTTCCCAATGTCTGCAACGCTCGCATGTGTAAATTGACTGCATCCGAAAACTCCCGAAGCCTTTTAGCAGAAGTCGAGTCTACCCTCTTTAGCCCAAGAATCTTCTTGATGTGTGCCTGGAAAACAAGTCTTTTGTTATTAAAGCGTTTATTAAGTATATCCAGAGCCGCACGATAATTGGCACTGGAGAGCTCCAACGATCGAACCGAATCCAAAGCCGCATCAGCGAGGCAAGAGCGAAGGTGTTGGAATTTCTCGATGTCACTGAGATTTATATCCGCTTCAATCACCGATTTGAACATTGCCATAAAATCCGAGAACTCGACGTATCCACCAGAAAACTTAGGCACCTTCAGCTCAGGAAGTCGCTGCTTGTGAGCCATGATGATGGTACTATGTCCGGAATGGCTTGGCAGAGTCGTAGAATGGGCAGCGGCGCTTACTTCAACAGCAGCAACTCAGCTTTCAACGATATGAAAAGAGTATCGAAGATTTCGCGCAGCTCACTCCCAATCTCGTTTTGATCGAGAGCCTCCAATTCATTATGGGCCTTATTAAATTCCTCTTGAATCCGCACCTCGACTTCCGCGGCGGTCAGCTTGTCGATTTTATTCCCCGCGAAGGATTCGCCAAGCCTGTGCAATCAATCATATAATGACTGACTTTTACGCTTATACACTGAGTCAGTCTGGAATCAGCCACCACAATATTTCCGCCCGCGCCTGTATTTGGATCGTTGTCCGTGTTAACCGTTGTGCAATTCGACACAACAACGGAAAATGAAATACCGCTTAAGCGACGATGTATAGACGCGAGAGCGAGAATGCAAGACACGAAAAGTCAAGAACCGCGGTTGCAGCTGCGCAGAGAATGAGAGATTCGACTCTTAAAGTACCGGAATTTGTCTATAAATATTCCAGCCGCACTCTCACTGAATTTGCACTTTAAACTGTTTTTCAACGTGCACCCAAATGTATATTTTGGTAGTTAAACTACCCAACAACACAATATTGTATAAATAATAAGTGTTTTAACGGAACGCGATTAAGCAATGGTTTTATATCACGTCGGGGTCACCAATGTTTGAGATGCCAAGCTTTTTTTGGCACCTATTAATTTCCAAAATAAAAAGAGATCTTGGTTAAACTTTTTAATATTTATTTGATTTTTGTGGCTGAGCTGAAGCCGATAGCTTGCTAGGGCCAGATAACTTTATGAGTGGTCGATATGCAACCAATGTGCAGAGGGGTCAGCATAGAACGAAATAAACGACGGCGGCAGATCAAAAGTGATTGCCGAAGTGGCGGCGGCACAGCAAGGCAATTTCCGAAGTGGCGGTGGCAGAGAGCCCCATTAGCGGGAGAGCGCAGAAGCTCTTCAGAACTTCAACGCTTGCAAAACATAGGCGGCTCACTCTGCTCATACAATAAGAATTACAATGCAAAATTTACTTCCTAATTCCTTCTTCGGCGGCTGGCCCAAACAGATAAATTCGATATTATGGTGAAATGGAGTAAATGGCCACTTGCAATATCTGCGGACATTGAAAAAATGTACCGGCAAATTAATGTTGATAATGTTGATTATAAGCTCACAACCGTTCCGTACGGTACAGCTACAGCACCCTACAGCAAGAGTAATTAGGGAGAAAGAAGGAAAAATTAAAGAAATTAAATGGGGACATGTTAGAACTGAAGACAATCCAGCAGATGTAGAAGGGCCTCAATGGTTGGCGAAAGCAAAAAATAACATTTTTTATGAATTATTGACAAAAATATTCGTGTATGCATAAACTAGAAAGAGTCATTGCATATGCATTGAGGTTTATTCAGATCAAACCCAAAAAGAAAGAATTTCCTCCATTTTTGACAGTGAAGGAGATTAAGAGTGCCAATGTTTTAATAGTAAAACAACAACAAGCTATCCAATTCAGTTCCGAAATAGCTAGCCCAATTCAAAAAAAAGGAAACAACCCTTGATTTTTGATAAGTGTCACTTGATGTCTTCAATTATTAAGAATGCACACAAAGACACATTGCACGGTGAAATTAATCTGATGCGAAACTATATCCTGCGAAAGTTTTGGATATTTGGGCTAAGAAATTGCTTTAAAAAAAACTTAAAATGTGTCACCGGTGCTAGGTATCGACAGAATACTGCAGAACAAAATATGGGAAATCTGCCGAAATAGAATGTCGCACCCGTTTACAAATACTGGGGTATGCTTCCGATGCTCTAAAAACCGGGGGCAGAAATCCTATAAGGGATATATTGCCGTATTCGTGTGCATGGTGATAAAGGCTATTCATTTGGAAGTAGTCAGCGATCTTACTTCAGATGCATTTCTAGCTGCACTTAGAAAACTTTTCTCAAGAAGAGGAAAATGTGCAAAAATAACGGTCAACACTTTTTCCCTTTGCTGTCTCGTCACTGACAAAACAGAAAAAGACCATGCAGACACGTTTTCTCACTGAGCAGAACACTTTTTGTCTCTTCGATTGTGTTATGTGTTTCGTGTTTTCGGTTGAGCCCGACACACGATCGTGTCTCACAATAACAACTTAGAGAGACACTTTGTTCAAGCGCTCACAGAAAAAGTGTCTTTAGATGAGCAGAACCAAAAAAGTGTCTGAGTAAAGTGTTTTTAGATTTTTTCGTGTATATGTTTATTTATTCATCTTTTCCGCATGTTTTGGGCTATTGTATTGTAATATGTATGTATATTCATTTGCAAAATTGGCAAACGAACATTTTCGTTTTGCTTTTCACGATTCATTTTAAACTCCAATAGTCAAACCGTATAGAATTCAGAAAAATTGTTCGTTGCCATAAGCATCACACGTACACGCACGCATACATACGCAAAAGACACTCTGTTCGTTCACTCGCAACAAGATGCTCAGTGAAAAACGGGAACAAAAGAGAAGTGAAAAAATCGGTCTTTGCTCTAGCGAAGAACGAGTTGAGCAAAAACAGATTTGATCGGGTCTTTTTACTCCCTTTTCTCAATGTGTCGGTTAATGAGAGGTTTTTATCAGCCACGCCGAAAGTGTCAACCGTTATTTGCGAGGTCTGGCAAAAATCTTTTCCAATAATGGAACCAACTTTGGTTGGAAATGTATTATGTCAAATTGAAGCGGTACTAAGTTCACGCCCTTTGTATACAGCTACAAATGATATTGACGATCTGGATGTATTAACACCAGGTCATTTTATTATTGGAAGACCAATATTTGGCCCGATTGAGACAATTTCAGAGGAACAAATCGGGAATCTCAAAAGGTGGAGATTAATTCAGAAAATGAAAAGAGAATTTTGGATTAAATGGAAAAAAAATTATTTGCACACACTACAACAAAGAAATAAATGGAAAATAGGAATGCAGAATGTTAAAAAAAGATAAGATAAAAAGATAATAACAGATGAAAGATGGGTTAATAAAACGACCTATAACTAAAATTTGTCCATTAGCTGGAATTGAGTCAGGAGAGCAAGACTCAGGAATGACTCCAAAAGAGACCAGAAATTGTCGCCTGATCCTGGGATTTAATTGTTTATTATAACATGGCCCCGTATTTTCAAATTATAATAAAGGGGAGGAATTAATTGGGAAAATGAGAGTTGTGCGTGGTAAGCTTTGTACTTTTGAAGATCAATGCAATAATGTCTGAAATAACGCGGAAAGACAAATTGCAGACTTGGAGAAAAATAATAAACTTTTCATATCTCATGAATCAAAGAAAGAAGCAAGCAACATTTGAGTTTATGGGTCCCATTTTACTATATATTATTTGGGATAATGGACGCCGAAGATAGGGAAAGGTTGGAAGGAAATATGAAAAATTTATTAGAAAACCAACATAACCTAGATGATTTAATTAAAACACTAACATCGGTGGTGGAGTCAACAGTAAATATTCTTAAAAGAACTACCGAGGAAATAAATTTGAACTTTAGAAGTATGAGCGCTAGAGTAGAAAACATAGCGGAAGCATTAAAGGAAAGTTTCTATGTTTACAAAGAAGTAACTTTTAAGCTATTAAGTGTTTTAATAACTGTTCCAATTTTGAATTTAATGAAAGTCGAGAGGTTATATATGTATAATTCACAATTCATTGGCATATGTAAACCTACTTATCGCGTATGCACATATGGGGGAAATTAGGCGAACGATGGATGCGAGGATGTTAATCTAATAGCTGCGACGATTAGCTCAAGACTGAAAATGCAAGGGCTGACGGGCCAAATTGGCGGGCCCTATGCAGCAAGCTTAGACGCGAGCGAGAGAGTAGGATAGCCCGAGAGCGTTAGAGCTGCTCGGGGCCGCTGCTAAGCCGAGTCCGAGAGATTGAGATATAAGGCGCTTTAACTCCATCAGCTCATTCTTAGCGCCGACAAAATTGGTTGCGTTGTCTGACCAAATTTGCCGCGGCTTTCGTCTGGTACATATGAAGCGCTTTAGTCCATGAAGCAACTGTGGATAAGGCCTTTATAAGCTCCAGATGAACAGCCTTGGTAGCGAAACAAATGAAGACGCAGACGTAGCACTTGATTGGAGCCTTGTTGCGTGCCTCTGGTTTGTAGAAAAACGGCCTACAGAAGTCCACGCCTGTGATCTCAAAGGCATGAGAACCATCGAGCCACTCCTTTGAAAGACGCGCCATAATATGCTCCAATACCCTGGGCTTCAGTCGAAAGCATCTTACGCACTTTTTCACTGCCTTGGCCTCCCCCTAATAGGCCAATATTGGGATCGAATTTCCAAGCAAAGCTCGAGGACCAGCGTGCAGATTTCGCTCATGAAAATGGGAGATTATTGCAAGAGTCAGTGGATGGCTGCTCTGCAAGATGATTGGATGACGGACATCAAAATCCAACGAAGAGTTTTTCAGTCGATCCATGAATGGCGATAACGATGCGATTGAGCTCGATGGGGAGACTGCTCCCCTTGCCCGCAGTGACTTCATGTCCTCCCATAGCTGAGTACGCTGGACTAGTCGTAGCAATACCTGGGTTCCATGTTCAATGTCTGAGACAGTGAGTCCGGGGTGCCGAATTCGGTTGCAAAACTTGTGAATGTATCTGAAAACGCGTTGCAAAGAAGCAAATGAATTCGCATACTTGGAATCAGCAACAATGTCCATGTAGGGCGATTTAACCAGAAGAGCCTTCCGACGAAGTTCAAGGGCTGGCTTATCAGGTAGCACATTGGGTGGCCAGTCATCTGTGGAGCCGCAAAGAAATGGAGGACCATGAGCCCAAAGAGGTGACTCATTCAGCTCAGTCGGATGAGCCCCTCGAGACAGAATGTCGGCTGGGTTTAAAGCTGTAGGAACATAGCGCCATTCCATTTTTATGGTCATTTCCTGAATCTTTGCCACTCATTTTGCAACAAATATATTATATCTTGACGGCTCGTCCCGAATCCAAGAGAGCGCAACGGCAGAATCACACCAACAGTAACACCTTCCCTTGAAGACCTTCATTCCAGCTATCTGAGATATGAGCCTAGCCAGCAACTCTGCTCCACAAAGCTCCAACTTTGGTACCGTGAGTGTCTTCAAAGGAAAAACACGAGATTTGGTAAGTGACTGCTAGAATGCTGACCCTTTGACACGACATAAATGCATGTACCATAAGCCTCGATGCTGGCATCGCAAAATCCGTGAATTTCCAGCGTAGCGTCTGGAAGGAGTACAAGCCGAGGAAATTCAAGCCGACGAATCTGACCAAAACTGGTGCATATTTCCTGCCACTCGGTGTTCAGTGCGACTGGAAGGCTTTCATCCCAGGACAACTTCTCTTGGCACAAACGCTGGAGAAAGACTTTGGATTTAGTAATTACGGGACCAGCTGGTCCGAGAGGATCGTAGAATCGCGCTATGGATGACAAAACAGAGCGCCTGCAGGAATTCAAAGAAGATTGAAGGGCCGAGAGCGAAAATAATAGTAGATCAGAAACCGGATCCCACGCAAGTCCTAAAGTTTTAGTCACATGGCTGCCATCGTCGAACTTCAAAAATGTTTCCTTGTCCTCTTCCGGAACTCCATCCAGCACAGCAGGGACGTTCGAACACCGTTAGTGTTAGTGCTTAAGAATTCGGATAGCCTCTTCCTGAGAGCTGGCTCCAGATATCAAGTCATCCACGTAGAAGTCACGGGGAAGGATATCAGCTACAACTGGAAACGCCATCTGCTCGTCCATTGCCAACTGATGCATCGCTCGCACAGATAAATAGGAGACATGCTTCGTCCCATAAGTAACGGTGTCCAATTGAAACACACGCAAGTCCTCTTCCCTGGAGTTTCTCCACAGAATACACTGCAAGTTGCTATCCTCGGTCGAGACTCTTACACAACGATACATCTTACAGATATCTCCGGTAATCGCAACGGCGTATGACCGAAATCGAGCAAGAATATGAAACAGTTTGTGTTGGATTAGGGGACCAGCCACTAAAACGTCGTTCAGGGAATATCCAGATGAGGTTGAAGCGGATCCATCAAAAACGACTCGAAACTTGGTCGTAGAACTATCTTCCTTCCTGACGCAATGGTGAGGCAAAAAATAACACAAGTTGCTGATTGACTAGCAGGAACCTGAAACATATGGCCGAAATCAAGGTATTCCTTTATGAAACATCAGGGCGACGATCTAACTTTCTCTCAAGGGTCAGGAATCTACAATGCGCTTGATTGTAAGGTTCTCCCAGGAGATTGAAATTATATTTAGCTGGCTGACGAACATAATAATCGCCATTTATGTAATCGACGGAAATGCTGGACAAAGTGTGCTTCACAATCTAGCTCTTCTTTGGTAGACTTTACTATTGGTTCGATGCAATTTTCTACCTCCCAGAACCTCTGAAGAAGCACCTCAAGCCGATGCTCTGGATTATTATCCTCAGCAGCTACGGCCCGAGCGCGAGAGACCATCAAAGAGGAACTTTTTAAACGAGAACAACCTCCAGACACGACCCATCCCAAACGCGTTTTCTGATTTGAAGGCAATCCTGGCAGTAGCTTGACCTGACCAACACACAGGAATTCGAAAAACAAATTTGCGCCAATTAGCAGATCGACGCGCTGCGGCTTATAAAACTCCGGATCAGCTAGTGGTATGTCAGATGGAATGTTCCAGTTTTGAGTGTCAATTCCAAAGCTTGGCTATCGATCGGTTATGCTAGAGGCTACAATGGCAGTGATGAGAGTTGAGTAATCCAATGAGCGAGAGTGCAGGCTAACGTTGTCCGAAAATCTATCCGTGACGAAGCTAGGCGACTGCCTATTCCCGAGACTGCAGTCGATGATTTCATTTTTCGATGCTGAAGCAGATTCGCGAAACTAGAAGTTATTAGATGCAACTGGAAGTCGGAATCCAGCAACGCTCGGCAGGGAACTAAAACTCCGAAACGATTTTTGACGAAGACCGTGGCCGTGGCAGGTAAAACAACATCATTACTGAGATCTTGAGCAATACGGGCAGACGCTGAAGTAGTGGGCTCAGTGGTATGCTCAGCCGGCGTAGACTCAGACAGCGCAGACTGCGATGGAGTATACGGCGCTGATTTTCCTTGGGCTGAAGTATCTTCAGGGCTACCGAAATGCAGGAGAGTATGGTGCCTACCCCGGCAGGTACGACAGTTGCTCGAGGTTCACATAATTAATCGATGCCCTGTTCTTAAACAAATTTATACACAGGAAAAGCCGCTTGGCTTCTTTATGGCGATTTGTTGCGGACAGCGCTATAAATTTCTGACAGTACTGGACCTCGTGAGCACTCTCGTTGCACAGCGCGCAGCGTGCTACGGTTTGTTTCCAATGTGGACCTCGAATTATTATGATTTCTACTTCTGCCCACCTGACCGCTCGACGCATAGCTTGCCATAGAAAAGTTCATCATCGTCTCCAATGATCTGCATCGCTGCACGACAATACATCCTGCGATCTGCTCAGTGGTGCCCAAACCCTGGAGCGCACGCATATGTGAATTGAACTGGTCTGAGAGCTCCCGAAGCATGACCACTGACCCAGGTTTCTCAGCCTGGAGCGCCAAGATCTCATTGATGTGTGCCTGTAAGACCAATCGCCGATTATTGAATCTGTTTTCCAACAAATCTAATGCCGCAGCATAATTGCCATCTGAGATTTCCAGCGACCGAACAGTCTCCAATGCCGAATGCCCGCAGACAGGAACGCAAATGCTGGAGCTTTTCTATGTTTGTTAAGTCCGGATGGCTGTCGATGATGGTGGCAAACATTGAATAAAAGTCCGTCCAGTTCGCATACCCGACGCTAATCGTCGGCAATTGTATAGGAGGCAGTGATGGTAGTTGTCTACGGTGAGGTAGAAATTGCGAGCCGGCAAACTCAACCGTATGGTTTCCTCCAGCCAAGGCAGAATGAAGCGGCATGCAGCCGCTACTTTTAGCCATTTCCCTCATAATCGCAGCCTCATCGAGCTGGCAAGTGACTCTAAAATGTCACACAATCCACTGTGAATTTTCGATCCAATTCCTCAAGCTCGCCGTGAAACATCTCAAATTTGTCGATCAACTTCTCGACTTGCTCTTGCTTTACCACGAGCATGTAGTAGTCACAGTCCGACGACTCATTCCGCCAAGCGGTAACTAACCTTTTCATTTTCTCGCATAATTCCGTTGACTTAAGCTTCAAAAAAGACACCCTATCCTCAATAATAGATCTGACCTTCCTAAGCAGTTCGCTATGCAGACATTTCACCTGGAGAGTGGGTGAAGAGTTCAGCTTTAGCGCCCACCAGGCGATACACTTTGAGCCCCCAAGAAGCCAAAAACAACGGGGCCAAAGTGGAAGGATAGTCTATTGGACGTCGTAGCTTTCTCGGATTCCTTCAGGGAAGACCAGTGGAGCTCAGCGGACGAAGACGCACGGGAACTGACGCCGAGGATAGCCGACGCATGCGACCAATCCATGCCAAGGAGGAAGCCATCTATACGAGGAAGAACTTGCTACTGGTGGACGCAGGAAATATGCGAGCTTAGAAGGGTTTGTCTCCGAGCGCGACGGCGTGCCCAAAGAGCGAGAGGCCGCTGCGCATTCGAAACCAGGCAAGAGGAATTTCGCACGGCAAAACATGGGCTGAAAGTGGCGATCAAGAGGTAAGAGCGACTGATTCCGCCACAGCTGCGACGAAGCAGAGGTAGACCCCAGAGGTACTGCTTATAAAGTAGTCACCACAAGGATCCGAGGAATAAGCGCTCCTACCCCGACGTGCCAGCAAGTGCTGCATAGGATCGTGGCAGCGCTGTTCCCCAGGCACCCGCAGAAGCAAGAAAATAACCTGGACTAGGAGGAATCACCATTCTTGGACGTTGAAATGCAATGACTAAAAGGTCAAGCTAATGTGCTAAAAGGGAATGGTTTACAGAGTCGAATGGTTTACTAAAGTCGGTGTAAATAACATCCGTCTGTAAGTTACCTTGAAAGCCTTTAATAATGAAAGAGGTAAACTCTAACAAGCTCGTGGTGGTTGATCGCCGCCTTATAAATCCATGCTGAGTGGGAGATATAAGTGACTTGCAAAGATGTTGCAAGTGCGGAGTTAATAACTTCTCAAACATTTTAGAAATAACGGATAACTTTGATATACCTCAATAATCTTTTGCATCAGACTTGCTACCTTTTTTATGGAGAGGAACTATAAACGATTCCTTCCAGATCGGAGGAAAGCAAGAAGAATCAATGGACAGGGTGAATAGTTTAAGCAAGGGTCCACACAGTGCCTCCACAACCTGGATCCCCGTCTGGAGCCGGTAAAAACACCGGCTTAACTTGTCGAAGATCATGAAGTAAAGAACATTCATTTATCAAGGGACTGAAAATGCCGATCGACCTCGGTAAACCGTATGGGTACGGATGACCAGAGTAGCTTTCCTCAGAATATGTTGTCTGTCTGTTTACGACGCAGTAAAACTTTTTAGAGTGCTGAGAAAAACTTGTCTTGCATCGAGACAGGTAGTTCTTATAGCATTGAGCATTAAGAACTGAAAATTTTGACCGAGCTATTACATAGCGAGAGTGAGAAGTAAGAGAACCCACTTCTTGAAATTTTTTATAAATTCTTGATTTTAAGTTTTTTAGACTGGATAACTCTTTGGTAAACCAAGGGGGTTTTCCAGATCTGATCGGACAAGAAAGCGGGACACAAGAATCAAAAAATGTGCCAAGACCATTGTAAAAAATGTTTGTGCCTTTTATGACTCAGTGCACAAGTACAAAGCGGACCAATCCAAATCCCTAATGAGGTTATTAAGCTTCGCAAACTCGGCTTTACGAAAGCAGCAGACACGCTCAGGTAGTCTACTCGACCGATCCAATACAGTTGGTCCTATATCTAGCGGTAGGCGTCTTCAGGTATAGTGAGCGGAAGGGCTCGGGTTAACAACACTATGGTCGGATCCGATACAAAGCACAGATCAAGCAATCAACCCATGGAATTTTTCGCATGGTTGACTTGAGACAGGGACAGATCAACAAAGTCATGTCGTGACATGGGCACTAGGATACTAGACTCGTTTACCGTAGACCAAACAGTTCCTGGCAAGTTGAAGTCACCAAGAACTATCATACGATCTTTATCAGATAGCGAAGAAGAAACAGCGGTTAAAGCGGACAAGTGCTGCTCATAAATTGAAATATCCGAAGAAGGTGGGATATACGAGCAAGTAATGAATATAGCTAAAGCGGGAAGAATCAGTTTTACACACAGGAATTCCAGTTCCTGTTGAACTTTGACTGTGAAGTGTTCCGACGTGAAGTTAGAGTCCACTGCAATCAGAACCCCTCCTTCACGTCGAGACGAACGGTCCTTTCTAAAAGTTGTGTACCGACCGGCCAAAACCTCGGAACTAAGAATGTCCGGCTTTAACCAGGTTTCAGTAAACACAATAAAGTGGGAAGCAAATGCAACACTATCCCGGAAAAGGATGCTGAGCTTACTACGCAAGCCTCATACATTCTGATACGTTACTAAAAGAGAAGTTAGTTTTTTGGAAAGGTGGAAGTAAGACGGGAAGTTGAGGAAGAGGAAGTTGAGGGTGGCACGCTGGAAAGATTTGGAAGCGATATGGGGGCCTATTCTTCTTCTTAGCCTTAAACTCCTTCACCACCAAATGCTCCGGCCAAAATTTGGCAGAGCAAATAGTGTCAAAATGAGTTGGGGAGATGCTTATCTTAAACGACGCTATCTCCCTGGCATAAGAGAAGTTAAATTTCTCCACCTTTAAACCCACGGCTTTTATTTTGCTTTGAATAAAAGCAATTACATCATTAGATGTGAGGTCAGGGGCCAGCCGTGAAACAAAAACTTGTCGTTTTGGTGGGACTCCCACCAGTGGTTTAATCACCACAGGCCTAGTACCTGTGGTGGCAATATCCGGAGGTCCGGAACGTCTATTTACTGGTGGGATCGGGATAGACGGGACAACTAGCGAACGTGCGGACACCACGGACACGGACGCTGCAGACGTACTTGGCTGCACATTCTCCGAGGCGATGAATTCGGCTACCGAATCTGCATCGCCAGCAGCTGTCGTTGCCCTTGGAGTGGTAAACGAGATCAACTGCTGCACACTTGGAGTGGTCGGAGTCAGTTTTTCGGCGGCGCACGGCTGAGTGACGGTTGGCACTTGCAGATCCCGCGGATTGACCTTTTTGCGCCTCGGAGACTCATTCAGCAGTTTTAAACCGCTAAACTGAACCTCCTAAACTGAACTGAACCTCCTCCCGGAGCCTGCCTTCTACGGCTTTAAGAAATATGCAGCATTCACGGAGAATATCCTCCCAGCAGAGTCGCTGATAAGCTTTATGACAGCATCGGAGGAAAATTATATATACGTGTACCGTCTCATTAAGCGCATCTAAAATGACCTGAGACGATGTGAGAAAGAGCGGCATGTAGCGAAGCAATACCTATCGGTGATCCCGCGGGGGGAAGAAGTGGTGTTTGGTGTGTTTGGGGGTGGTTTTAGTACGTATGCCTTGACTCGAGCAAGGAATCGTGCATGCCAAAGGTACGGGCCATTGGTATCTCATTGGTATGGATAACTTATGTGGTCGATGACACTGGTTGAGATGGCAATTAGTTTAGACCTTTGAATGCTATATTAGTTTGTGATTGCACTGATGGATTATTTATTGCACAATCACGTCGGGGTCACCAAATGTTAAGCTATTAAGCGTTTTTAATAACTGTTGCAATTTTGAATTTAATGAAAGTTGAGAGGTTGTATATAATTCACAATTTATTTGCAAATGTAAACCAACTTATCGCGTATGTACATATGGGGGAATTTTAATCTAATAGCTGCGATGATTAGCTCTAACTAAAAATGCAAGGGCTGACGGACCAAATTGCCGGGCCATGTGCAGCACGCATATGCATATGCGGTAACAAATGATCTTTACAGTGGTCGTTGGAAATGACAACAACAAAATGCATTTCCTTTGGGCGGCACCACTGGCAATAATTTACAATATTAAGCTGCTTGACCTGACAGACAGATTGTATTAATAAAAGATGAAACCTGTCACCCAGCTAGATGGCCCTTGGGAAAAATAGAATAATTTCATAAGGGTAGGCACAATAGACTCAGAGAAGTAACTATAAAACATCAAGATATGTTGATAAAACGACCTATAAGTAACATTTCTCCATTGGCCGGAATTCAGTCAGAAGAGCAAGACTCAGGAATGACTCTAAAAGAGACCAGAAGTACACGTAGCAGTCCTTAAATGTCCAAAAGCTAGGACTAATGGCAGCATTGTTAGTGCTTGTGTAATATTGCCAAGTATCAAATGCAAACATTGCTTGGAGCCGATGGGGGACGTTTGAAATAGTCGCCTCATCCTGGGATTTAATTTTTTATTATAACATGGACCCGTATTGTTGCGTGACCTTCGATCCATGGCGGCGATTATTAGTTATTGATCTTAATTATGAAGTCTAGTGTAAGTTAGACTAGGGCAAAGCGGCAGCGCAATAAAAGCTCGCTCTCTCGCTCTTGGCGAATTCGCCCCGCTTTGCCACCGTAGGTTAGCTAGAGTAAGAGATTTTGAATTGTGAAGGAAATATAGTTGTTCGCCAAACTTGAAATAGATCGAGCGTATCCATTTTCGCCCCGCCGAATAAATAATTAAATTACAGCCACCCAAAGTTTTCGGTTAATTCATTAGAAAAACTCTTCTAATTTTTCAGGGCGCCCCCGGGTGGACTGTAAAGTGAATTATAGGCAACAGCAATAAGTGACAGTGACACAAGAAATTGCAGTATATGCAAACATATTCGTTGCCCGCGTGTGTGTCAATCGGCAAACAATTTGCATATCATCGCGTCGGTCGCGCCAACAATAATTTTTGTGCAAATTTCTGCTACCGCCGAGGGATGCCCTGCGATAAAGACAGGAAAGTAGCAGTTGGATTCAAAGATCCAAAAGAGGAATCAGAGGTATTTGTGCAGAAAATTGAAGGCTGAGCAAAAGACATTCAGATCTCTCTTTGAGGTGTCTTGTGCTGAAAACATTGCACATCGCCTTCAATTCTAGGCACAGACGTATGATATACATATAGTAGAGCTTGATTGCATGCATTTTATTAGTAATTGCATAAATATAACTAAGCACACATAAATACATACATATCGACACATACAGACATATGTGAACCGCTATTTGGACGCAACAGTTATATGTACATACATCTATCGTTTACTGCAATCACTGTCGCACTGTAACGGGTATATTCTTTTCGGCTGTTACTTGCCAAGTGACGCGCTACCCTGTATCTAAGGGGTATATTGTTTTCGGCTGTTACTTGCCAAGTGACGCGATATCTTACATTCTAAGGGTATATTGTTTTCGAACGTCACTTGCTACTACTCTTTCCCTTGATACCTCGTGCCTTGACATTCAATTAAAATTCGTTTTCGATTATTGTTTTCGTTCAAACATTAAAAAAAATAATATTAAATAAATAAATAGAAATAATTGTGGTTTGTTGCGTAAAATCTACATACACAAATATTATGGCAGAAAACAGTAAATCTACTTGTGGAGATAATGTTTTTTATCCCCAATCGGCCGACTAATTATTTCAATTAAATAAAACTCGGCGCAGAAATAAAATTGCGATATGTTCTTTAATGAGTGACATCCAAATTGCAAGTGTGGCTTGCCTGCCCTATACATTGCCGCTCCGATCTAAGCGCAGCTTCGCTCGGCCGACGTCGGTAGGCAGACGCAAAGCGGAGATAGCGAAGAGCGAGCTGGCAGAGAGCGTTTAGCAGGGCAAGCAAGCGCAAAGCTTTAACAAACAAATGAGTGACATAGACATAAGTAACAAACAAAATAAGCGGCTGAGGGCCAAGAATTAGGTGCTATTTGGTAAGCAGCTAATCGGCTGCGTTCTGCTCCTAACATTAACCCCCCGTTGGAAGGCAAAGACTTTCAACAGATCCATCCTGAAGGGGCAGAACCGCTATTTTTCCAACGGCCCTCTTGAAGATGCTTGCTTGGGCGCAGCTGGCGACTACGCTGGGATGCTCGTCGAACGCAGCAATCGGCGCTTCTTTACGAAGGCGGCTTGTCGTGATTACGTCTTGATCATCGGGAACCTCTGTAATTGCATAGAATGGCAGGAAATTTGGCAATGTAGAAATTGTTGAAAGTTGAATTTCATTTAGCGTGGATATGTAGGTTTTTAATATATCGAAAAGTTCGCGCTGCAGTTCCTGATTCTCCGATCGCAGTTTTTCCACTTGCACCTGGCACTCGAGCAGCTGCTTCCTGCATTGCTGCTCTAAGTTTTGGTACTCCAGCGTTGTGGGCCGAAAATCGTCATTAGAGATGGAGGAGGAATTTTCAAAAGCGGCTAAAACTGCACGCTTATTCTCCGAGCTATCAATGCTTCCTGACACTATCCAACCAAGTTTTGTCTCCTGCAATGTTGGCAATTGGTCTGATAGTCGAATCTGTCCGACGCACATTAAATCGAAGAACAAACCACCACCTATCAACAGATCGATACGTTGGGGCTTGGAGAAATTAGGATCAGCTAGTTTTAGATTATTCGGCATGGGCCAATCCTTTGCGTCTAGGCCGAAGTTAGGCTGCATTTCCGTAATTGAGTTGGTGACGATCTGTAGCAACACGTTCTGGCTAGGCTGAGATTTCTGGATCGAGGGGGGAGGGCTAGAACACCCGCTTGCTAGAAGCACAGTCGCGGCCTCTTGTTGGATCGATTCCTCGACCGGTGAAGAGGAAGATGAAGCACCAGTTCCCGATGGAATGTGGAGTAGCGTGTGATGTTTGGCCTGGCAATGCCTGCAAAGTCCTGACCTGCACCTCTGCAATTCATGGCCTTTGTTGAGGCAGTTCAAACACAAGCGGCTCTTCTTTGCTTCTTTGTATCTTTCAAACGCAGAGAGATTCAGGAATGCCTGACATCTAGATATGTAATGCTCGGAGGAATTGCAATGGTTACATATGGGGTTAGGATGGTCGTTACTGGAGGTGATAAGGGTGACAGGTTTGTCTTCTCCCACCTGTTGACTAGGACTTGTTGCCATGGCTGATCCCAAATTCTCCAGCATCCGACATCTCGCTTCCAAAAATGAGGCCATGCTTGACCACCGAGGCAATCCTGACGTCGGCAAGTTCTCTTCCCATTTCTCCTTTGTTTTGTGGTCCAGTTTCGTGCCTATGATGAAGATCAGCAACCCATCCGTAATCTCCTGCGGGGTCGCCAAGGTCTGAAGTGCACGCAAGTGCGAATTGATTTTGTCGCTGAGCGCGCGCAAGCCGATAGCTGAGCCCTTCTCCACCCCTTGCAGCCCGAAAATAGCCTTGACGTGTGCCTGAAAATGTAGCAGTTTATTATCGAATCGCAACATTAGTAAATTCAACGCCTTGTCGTAATTCTCCTCAGAAAGTTCCAAGGAACGAATCGTATCCAGCGCAGCACCATCTAGACATCCACGAAGATATTGGAATTTTTCGATGATTGGGATACGATGGTCTTTGTGCACCATTGTCGAGAACATCGAGTGGAATTCTGGCCAATCCATGTAGTTCCCACCGAATCGCGGAAGCTGCAACTCGGGCATTCGAGAACGGCCTATACTATTATAGACGAACAACGACGAATTCCCCTCGAGAGTATGCCGAGCTGTTGAATTGGCAACATTTACCGTGCGAGCAGCCATCAACTCCCGCGACAGCCTGGACCTAACCTTGACATAAACATTCGCAAAGTCCAGCCGGGCATCATGGGCTAACTGCAGGAAATCCAACCTTTCAAGGCTCGTTTGAGCGGCATCGAAATCCGCATTCATTCGCTCGATTTGCTCTAAGCGAGAGCGAGCTTGAAGTTCTGCCTCATCTAACTCGGCAAGCTCTTCCTTGGTGAGAAAGCGATCCATGGCCTTTAGTTGGCGCGCGATGGACTTGGCCTTGTGCCTGTAGAAATCTACATCACTCGGCATTGCTGCGTTCGCGACATTGGTAGGCTCAGGTGCTGCCATGTTGAGGTTTTAAAAGAGTCACTCAGCACGACCGAAAAAAACACCCTGTATACGTATAAACGTGGGAAACGAAAGCAAAGGGATTACAGCTAATGCCTTTAGCTGTGCGGCTGTGCGAGCTGTCCGATTCCCCTTTGTACTCAGCTTGTGTGTATTAGTGAGTTCGCTGCACTGCACTGACCGAATTGTCGCGACAGAGAAATTAATAGCCAGCAATGCGTGTATGTAGGTGTATGTAAGTATGTTTTAGCACCGAATTGTGCTTAACCGCCGAAAATTTGTTAAGGCTAACGAATGTCGATCGCGAATGATAATTAATTGGGGTCACCAAATTTTATGTGGAGATAATGTTTTTTATCCCCAATCGGCCGACTAATTATTTCAATTAAATAAAACTCGGCGCAGAAATAAAATTGCGATATGTTCTTTAATGAGTGACATCCAAATTGCAAGTGTGGCTTGCCTGCCCTTTACATTGCCGCTCCGATCGCTAAGCGCAGCTTCGCTCGGCCGACGTCGGTAGGCAGACGCAAAGCGGAGATAGCGAAGAGCGAGCTGGCAGAGAGCGTTTAGCAGGGCAAGCAAGCGCAAAGCTTTAACAAACAAATGAGTGACATAGACATAAGTAACAAACAAAATAAGCGGCTGAGGGCCAAGAATTAGGTGCTATTTGGTAAGCAGCTAATCGGCTGCGTTCTGCTCCGAACACTACTCTTAAAGACTTAAAGATGAGACTCAAAAGTCGAGTAAAAAGCATTCGCCGCTTAGAGGATCGATTAGATCAAGGGTTGATTCCTTTGCAATTACCGGAATTACAATGTAGAATTGTTTAAATGCTTCAATTGAAAAGGCTAACCATTTGCAGGAGCAAATCGAGGACATAACAGGTGATGATGCATATGCAGCCGAGTTGGAAGAGCTGACGATTGTACCAAGGGAAAGATAATGTCGCTTATCGCCGCCTTTGATGCAGCAAGCGAGACGAAGTCAGTGTCTTCTTCAGCCCCAACTCATGCTAGACTTCCGAAATTGGCATTACCCAAATTTAGTGGTAAACACTCGGAGTTCAAAAATTTCATTAGCCTTTTTGAGAGACTAGTTCATAGCGACAACAGTATACCGGTGATCGAAAAATTTAATCATTTGATTTCGTGCCTCTCCTATGAAGCATTAGGAACAATAAAGGCGTTCCAAGTCCCCGAGGCAAATTATGAAAAGGTCATGGCTGGCCTAAAACGAGTATATGACAACGATTATTTGATTTTCACGAATAATATTTCCACATTGTTCAATCTGCCGATAATATCGCATCAATCTGCATCATCTCTAAGAACTCTAATAGATACTGTTTCGTCGATTTACGGATCGTTACTGTCGATCGGAGATGATACAAAAATTTCGAATTCAATGCTCATTCATCTCGTTTTAAACAGAGTCGACACAGTGACGAAACAAAAGTGGGATGAACAGCTTACTTATGAGAAGTTGCCGCTTTGGTCCGACTTTGAGAAAGTCTTCGTCGATACCAGCATCTGTCTGCTGAAGAATCGACCAAGCCAAGGCAAGACAAAGTCATGCCAAGCAAGCAACATAATTGCAGTTCATTTGCTTGTTCTTCCACTTCCACCAACAGTAGAACTCAGCAAACTTGTAGCTACTGCAATTCAGGAAACCATGTAGTGTCAAATTGCCCTTCATTTTCGCGTCTCTCGGTGATGCAAAGGTTTGAGTTTGCTGAGTCGGCATCCCTATGCATTAATTGTCTGCGAAAAGGCCACGCTGTTGTAAAATGCAAAGCCAATAAATGTCGAGTGTGCAGCCGCTCACATCATACATTATTGCATCGATACACAGTGTCGGCTAATAGTGTCGCGTTGCCACCACCTCAAGAGAGTCCTTCTCCTCCATCAAATCAGAATCAACCTTCCACGTCACATGTTTTGCATGCGACAGGGTAATTCTGGCTACGTCGATCGTAAGCGTCCGAGCTAAGAGCGGTGAACACATTCTGGCCAGAGCTCTGCTCGACTCTGGATCACAAACAAATTTCATTACCGACCACCTCGCTAATCGCTTACAGATCCGTAGAGAGGAGTCCTGTATTAACTTGCTTGGAATTGGTGAATCTAATTCTCAAGTAAAGGATAAAATACACACAGTGGTGAAGTCGCGAATAAATGGTAGTGAGTTCTCCTTTGATTTTTGGATCCTGAAATCAATTTCAAGTTTTCACCCTGACCAGTCAGTGAATGTGACTGACTGGCGAATCCCAGAGAACCTACCACTGGCAGACCCTTATTTCTACAAGCCACAAAGAATAGATATGTTAATTGGAGCAGAATCGTTCTTTGAATTATTAGCTGTTGGTCAAATTAAACAAGGTCCTGACTTTCCAACTCTTCAGAAAATCCTTCTTGGTTGGGTTGTGTCGGGAAAATATGTTTCCAGGAGTTTTGCTCCTCAAATTACAAACAGTTTGAGTTGCAGTGAAGAGTTGCTAGTATCCATCGATAGGACCTTGAAAAAGTTTTGGTCACTGGAAGAAATGCCATCTACCAAGAAAATTGCCACACCTGAGCACAAGCTATGTGAAGAACACTATCGTAAGACGACTCAGGTACTATCATCAGGTCGGTTCGAAGTAAGGCTCCCGTTTAAATCAGATCCAAATTGTTTAGGCAACTCCTTTGGGGTTGCGAAACGGCGGTTTTTGTCGCTTGAAAGACGATTGCATCGTGACCCTGAGTTGAATAAAATGTACTTGGAATTCATGGAAGAGTACCTCTCCTTAGGTCATATGTCTCCTACTGACAATACGATTCCTTCTACTCCACACTACGTAATTCCTCATCAGTGTGTTCTGAGGCCCCAAAGTACGTATACCAAGCTCCGAGTCGTGTTGGATGCTTCTTCCAAGACGTCCTCACAGGTGGCCTTAAATGACATTCTGATGGTGGGACCTACCATTCAAGAGGAATTATACTCGACACTGCTCCGTTTCCGTCTGCACAGGTTTGCCTTGACTGCTGATGTTAAAAAGATGTATCGCCAAGTGATGGTGAACGAAGCGGATCGGCAGTTTCAGCTCATAGTGTGGAGAAGAGATCCTTCTGAATCCTTGAGATTATACAAGCTCAACACTGTAACCTATGGGACTGGACCAGCCCCATTCTTAGCTATCCGGTGTTTGAAAAGGTTGAGTGAGTCTGCGAAGCTCTCATTCCCTAAAGCTGCTAACGTTATTGGGTCCGACTTTTACGTCGATGACTTGTTGACTGGTGCTGCATGCGTAGAGGAGCTATGTCTCAGGTTCTTCAGACCGCAGGGTTTGAGTTGACTAAGTGGTTTTCAAACTCACCCGAGATCACCGCATCTGAGAGCACAGCCAAACCCATAACAATCTCGGATTCAGAGTCGACAAAGGCGTTAGGAATCTCATGGTTACCTACTGACGATGCCTTTAAGTTCAAAATTGACAATTCAGTTATGGGTCTCCGAGCGACAAAACGACATCAAAGTTGTTTGACCCCCTTGGTTTATTAAGTCCTATCGTTATAAAAGGCAAGATCCTATTGCAGGAGCTTTGGCTTAACAAACTAGATTGGGATGAGTCGATCCCGCTGCATTTGGAAACAGCGTGGAATAAGTTGAAAAATACACTAGCTCAATTGGAAGACATATCCATATCTCGGTTTGTGTATTCCGATCCGATGTCAACGGTTCAAATACATTCCTTTGCTGACGCCTCCATGAGAGCCTATGGAGTGTGCGTCTATATACGTAGCAAAACTGCAGAAGGTTTAAGAATATCATTGTTGACTTCGAAATCCAAAGTAGCGCCGCTCAAGAACAAAACGCTCCCAAGGCTTGAGTTATGTGCCGCTCACCTTCTCGCAGATCTCTGTCACAGAATCAAGCCCCTATTAAACGTGCCCATTGAACGAGTCGTTTATTGGTCGGATTCAGAGGTAACTCTCCATTGGATCCGGTCTCATCCATCGTCGTTGTCGACTTTCGTTTCAAATAGAGTGGCTGAGATTCAAGAGTGGTCAGATGATGCTACGTGGCGGCATGTACCCACGAAACAGAACCCAGCAAATATTGTCTCAAGAGGTTGTGACGTCGACGAAATCGTTCAGTCAATTTGGTTCGAAGGACCATCATTTCTGAAAGAGGAAGAAGAAAACTGGCCCAAGAACGCTCATTTCGAACACTCCGATGATCTTCAACTGGAAAAGAGGAAGACTGCGGTCGGGCTGACCGCGGCTGTGCGAAGTTCGGAGCTGTTAGATGTCATCGAGGGATTCTCGTCACACCTCAAACTGCTTAGAGTGTTCGTGTATGTGTTCCGCTTTATAAGAAAATGTAAAGACCCAAGCCTAAAATTCGAAAAAACTATCTCACCGACCGAATACAATGAAGCCTTTGATAAAATTGTCGAAATCGTCCAGCATCACGAGTATCAAGGAGAAATCGAAAAGGTTAGGAAAGGATCTACAATTGGTCCTAGTCTTCAGCGGTTGAACCCATTCATCCATGAAGACACAGGGACTTGGTGTAACTTTTCGTTGTTGCGAGTGGGGGGGCGACTAGCCAAAGCTCCTATATCATACGATGCCAAGTTTCCTCTGCTTTTGACTAAGCGCTCGCAATTCGTGCGAAGCTATATTCGTCATCTGCACCATTCGAATTTTCATTTCGACCCACGAGCACTTGTGAACATCCTTCGACAGAGCGTTTGGATAGTGAACGCTCAGGAAGTCTGCCGTCAGACAGTTCGATCGTGTATGCGCTGTTTTAAATGCAAGCCTCGATTGCTGACGCAACTCATGGGGAATTTACCCGCAGATCGACTCCGTGCTCTTCGCCCATTTTCAATTTGCGGCGTTGATTTTTGTGGACCAGTGCACACGACACGGAAGGCCCCCATACAAGTCATACATTGCGCTGTTTGTTTGTATTGCGTACAAGGCGGTTCACCTAGAAATAGTTTCCGATCTAAACACTGACTGGTTTTTGCTGGCTTTCCAAAGGTTCGTCGGTCGCCGAGGATATCCCCAAGTCGTCCATTGCGACAACCGGACGAACTTCGTCGGAGCGAGCCGCCATCTCAGCGCTCTGCGGATCAGGCTCAAGGAGCAGGAGACGCAATTCGCGACTTTGCGTCAAAAAACGGATGCGAATTTGCGTTCATACCGCCGCGAGCTCCTCACATGGGAAGGCTATGGGAGGCAGGTGTAAAAACTGCCAAGAGCCTACTCCTACGGGCAGTAGGCAGCGCGCTCCTAACCACCGAAGAGCTCGCCACAGTCCTCGTCGGCATCGAGGCCATAATGAACTTGAGGCCGCTGGGAGCCATCAGCCAAGATCCAAGCGACGGCGAGGCCCTAACACCCGGGCACCTGCTGACAAGCGGGTCGCTCATCGCCCCCCCAGCACTGCGGACTCCGGACCAGGAGAGTCTCAGTAGCTTGCGGCGATGGCGACTTGTCTCGTCAGTCAGGCAAGCGTTTTAGCAGCGATGGTCCCGCGAATATGTCCTGGGGCTGCAAATTCGGGGCAAATGGCACCAGCAGCAACTGAACCTCGAGGAAGGAGACCGCGTCATCGTGGCCGAGGACAATCTGCCGCCTCAGGAGTGGCTCGTGGGGAGGGTCATCGCCACGCACGCAGGAGAGGACGGCATGGTCAGGGTCGTCGAAATAAGGACTAGCACTGGAGCGGTTTTTCGGCGGGCCATACACAAATTAGCGCCGCTCCCAATGTGTTGAAGCCGATGCAAGCGTTCAACGGGGCCGGTGTTGCGTGACCTTCCATCCATGGCCACAATTATTAGTTATTGATCTGAATTATGAAGTCTAGTGTGAGTTAGGCTAGGGCAAAGCGGGAGCGCAATAAAAGCTCGCTCTGTCGCTCTTGGCGAATTCGCCCCGCTTTGCCACCGTAGGTTAGCTATAGTAAGAGATTTGAATTGTGAAGAAAATATAGTTGTTCGCCAAACTTGAATTAGATCGAGCGTATCAATTTTTTCGCCCCGCCAAATAAACAATTTAAATTACAGCCACCCAAAGTTTTCGGTAATTTATTAAAAAAACTCTTCTAATTTTTCACGTATTTTCAAATGATAAAAAAGGGGAAAGAATTGATTGGGAAAATGAGAGTTGTGTGTGGTAAACTTTATACTTATGAAGATCAATGCAATAATGTTTTAGATCACACGAAAAGAAAAATTGAAGACCTGGAGGAAAGTAATAAACTTTTCATGACTCAGGAGAATTAAAGAAAGAAGCGAGCACTATTTGAGTTTATGGGCTCACTTTATCAGATATTGTTTGGGATAATGGACGCAGGAAACAGGGAAACGTTGGAAGGAAATATGAAAAATGTATTAGAAAACCAACATAACATAGATGATTTAATTAATAAACCAACATCAGTGGTAGAGACAACGGTAAATATCCTCAAAAGAACTACCAAGGAAAACATTACGGAAGCATTAAAAGAAAGTTTTTATGTGTACAAAGAATCTATAAATTTCTTTATGGTTACAAAGCAACTACATAAGCGATAAAATTCAATCAGCAGTTATTACTCTACTGATAGGTATTAATATTGGTAGACTCAATTGACTAAAATGAAAGAAATCTCATTACAAACATTGGTGCTTCCAGGAAAAGGAACAGCCTATTAACAGCGAAAGGAATTTTTTGTTGATAACAAATTAATTCTGAATGTGAAGATTCCCCTGTTTGGTAGACACGCATCCCATTTGTTTAGGATAATTCCGATGCCGGTTGAGCATGAACAAAAATTGGTCAAAGTAAATTTCAGCTCCAAGTATTTAGTATATAACTTCGAAATTGATTCCAATCATTCGCTGAATGAAGCCACCTTGAACAAATGCCGAAAATGGAAAACGAATAGAAGAGTATGAGAAAGTAGTTGGCCTTGCAATGCCAATGATAATGCTTGTGAGATAGCTACTTTCAAAGCAAAAGGTAATTCAAATTGCGTTTATAGGAAGATAGCAGAGACAAGGTAATTTTGGGTCGAATTAGAAAGGCGGGGTAGTTGGCTCTTCAAAGTTTCAGTACTAATGCTAGATGTAGTAGCTCAAATCAAGAACTAATTGATCTTCTGCAAGAAGGAATTTTAACAATAATACATGGTTGTACTGTGCGAACCGATGATAAAATACTAGTACCTCACCACAGTATCTAAACATAAAACTACTACCCAATTTCATCCTTTTATATAAGTAAAATACCAAAAATTGTTTGGAATCCATTAACAGTACCACTAATTTATTTATTTATTTATTTTTTATTTAGTCGGAAGTCGGAATCATAATAATAATAGTATTAATAATCTATGCCATAAGAAGAAATAAAGTAGGTTCACAAGGTTCAAAAAGGTTCACAAGAATCAAAATACAAAACCATGACACTCTCTGCCCTTTGCAGAATGTTCAAACATGAACATATTATCGTCAAAACCATGCCACTTTCGGCCCCTTGCAGAATGTTCAAAAATAAACATATTATTGCACACATTCACTCATGTATCCAAAAAAGTGATCTCTATAGAAATCACACAAAGTAGATAAGTCAAAACTGTTCGGGTGTCAACAAAGATCTGCAACCCATTAAAAGATACTACAACAAAACACAAGTGGAAAAAACACAACCAATGCAGTCCTAAAATAACACTAATGGAAGCATGCACTCAAATAGACACCCGCAGTAAAATGTATCCATTGCGTAGGTCTAACAATAATTATAGAATACAAAATTTTACCTCCTACCTCACTGTCAAATCAAATGTAAGGATCTGATTTTAAGAATAAAACTTAGTTACAATTTAACTCGCAAATTTCTAAACTTTTCTTTTAAGATCTTAACAGCAACAAAATAGGAACTTTTTTCGCAGTGAACAAACCCGACTTTTTCTGAAATGTTTGATATATTTATACATAAATATTTAAAATATATATAATTATATGATATATATTTTTTCTAGGTTTCGTTTTTTTTTTTTTAATTTTTTAAAGTCTGCTAATTTTGTACTGTTTTTTTATAGATTGTGCCTATTTGTTTCACATACAGCTGCGCCGAAAAAAATAGCACCAGGGGACTAATGTTTCTATATTGACGGATTTAGCTTAAACAATGGTTCTAATGAACGTTGTTAAGACTAATATGTAAACTTTAAGGTATAATTTATCGTATCCCAGAGCACTGGTATGATTTGCAAGCTCCAAATGAAAATTTTTGAAAAGAGAAGAATTTTATCCGAAATTTGGGCACCAACAAAAATAGCACCAATTTACAAAGAAATCAAAAAACTATAAAATACAAGGAAACTTCCCAAATTTTTTTGTAAAATATGATACTTTAGTTGTATTTAAAGGTTGGCGTTTTTTTGTAAAACCTTTGGCAGCAACAACAGCAGCTCAACATATTGGCATTAAAGCTCACCTCATTTTCGCATCTTTTCCTTGGGATATTGGTCCACGAACCATGCAGAATACCCCAAACATATTTAATGTTCTTTGATTCCGCATTAGAAACATATTTTTTAGCTTGACCCAAAACATTAGCAATGGGGTTCAAGTCTGGAGACTGAACAGGCCAATCTATTGCACTAAGTGAATTGTGCTCGAACCACTTTCGAGCTCTCTTTCTAGATCGTTTTGGGTCATTTTCCTGCTGGAAGACACAAAACAAGTCTATTTCGTATTCTGCATAAAGCAGAATCACTGTTTCTTTGATATTGACATAGACATGTTGATCCATAATGGGGTTGTGCCATGTATTGGTTCACCTGCATAGTACGAAAATCAGGCCCATACGATTTCGCTTGCTTTTCTATGTCTAATGAATTTACATGTGAGTCAGGGGGTTATATTCTGCATTCGGTAGTCGTTTCACACAAGAACAAGACCTTTTTACACCAAAAAATAAGTTTTGGCTTTAGTCGGACCACAGGATGTTTATCCATTTTCCTTGGCTCAACTTTAGTGCTATTTTGCACACCAAACTTTTTTTGCCCCATGCCTTTCCGTGAAAAGTGAAATTTTCCTCGGACTACGAGTACCCATTTTACGTTCTTGTATACAAGATCTAACTTTCCTGGTACTTGACGATTTTTTAAGATCCTTGCTTTAGCTCTGTGGTTGACTTAAATGGGTCCTCCTTGCTCTCACGAACCAGTAGTTTTAGCAGAAATGGGGATATCGCGGCCTTTCCTCCACGTGTTTCTTGTTGGAAACATATTTAAAAGCATTGTTAATCTTTTTTTTTGAAGAACCGACACTTTGCCCCACCTTAGGATAGGTCCTGCCTTCTGAAATGAAAGTTTTGATCCTTTGGCTTTTTTCCTCACTTTAATGCTTTCCAAGACCCATAACTACTTAAATTTTGTAACTTTCTTGTCACAATCACCTAAAGCCACCGATTTTTAATTCAATCAAGAACTTAAAATATCAAGAAGCTCAGGAAAGTAGAAGCTTTTACATAAAACAGTTACTGGTGCTATTTTTGTTGGTGCTCTATTTCGCTCTTCTTTCGCAAAATTGCCTAATGTTATAAGAACCGTTAGAATTGAGAGAGTAAGCACACTTCTCTCAGAGAGGAGACATATAAAGCTACATTATATTGCAGTAAAGTCCAGCAAATGTTGGACAGTGGTCTTGTTTTGAACGAATAAAGACGGTCGTCACTACTGGTGCTATTTTTTTCGGCGCCACTGTAAGTATCTTACGTCTGGCTGTATTAAACTTTGCAATACTTAAAAGCTGATAAATGCACTTATATCGACCCTAAGGGCTCGCGCACACTATAGCTGAAAGCGGAGCTGAAATCGACGCTGAAGTCAGAGCTGAAAGCTCAGCTGATCTGAGAGCTTTTCTCAGGCAGAATCAGCTTGCAGGTGTGTACATTGTCGGCTGATCTGATTGCTGAAAGCCACTGCCTCCCTTTGTCTATCTCATTAAGTGGCATCAAAAGATATCATTATAATTATTATTATTATATTGTTAATGAATTATTACTTCACAGCACGTACAGTAGCCAGACGGAAGTTTTCTTCGTTTTTTTTTTTTTTAGTTTAGTGTATTTTAACCACATTTCCGTTTAGTTTGTATTCGTATTACTTTTATTTTACGAATTATTATTACATTTTTACATTACATTGGTAATGGTAAATAATACAACTTTTTTGCCCAATTTATCGCCTTCCAGAAATTATAGAAATAAAACTATTATTCAAATTTTTTTAATAGTCCCGCTTATTCCCCAGCACTGGGTTAACCGTAATTTCGCTTAACAATGTTGTGCAGCCCATTTTCGATCACTTATTAACCAATACACTTGAACAAAATCAGCAATCAGCTTGCTGAAAAAACAAGCATGCTTGATCGATCAAACTAAGCTGAGCTGATTTCAGCGAGCTTTTTCAGCTCAGCTCAGTCTGCAATGTGCGCACTTGCCCTAAGGTCTCGCGCACACTGTAGCTGAAATCGGAGCTGAAACACTTTGCAGCTTAAGTTTACTGTCCGGACAATCATAATAGTTCTCATATTAAATATATAGGTTCTCGTATTTTGAAAATTGCGGATGCCATAGATTTTCGCTTTTGGGGCATGGAACAAATTTGAAATACACCTGTGTTTTTATGTTCACAGGAGGCACACATCTGCTCTAGCTCTTTGAGATCTAGGCGCTCATCAGGACGGATTTGCAGACCTGTCTATATCCACTCTTTCATTAATGCTGATTAAGAATATATACAAATTTGCGGTCAGAAATGCTTCCTTCTGGCTACATTTCCACGAATATAATATACATCTGTACTCTTTTAGCATTGGATAAAAGAAAACCTTTTTTTTTTTAATTTTATAGATAGAAAAATCATACCACTATTTCACGCTCCTGCTCATCCCCCTTGCATTTATATTCCTTTAGAAATATTTCTAGCTCCTTGTTTCGTTCTAGTAACGTTTTTCCAAGCTCGGCAGCAAGCTGCAAATCTGCAAAGAATCCAAGAAAAGTTATTTGGCTCATAAGAGAGAGTTTCAAGTCACGAATTTGTAAACAAAAAATGTATATATATAAAAGCAGTTCGTATTAGTTACGCCATTTATAACTCAAGAACGGCTTAACCGATTTGGCTGAAAATGGATGGGGAGGATAGGATTTTATCCCGTTCGACCGCGTTCCCGTGTGGTCAAATGATAGAAACGTCAGCACCGGCTTGGCTGAGTTTTTCAAAACGTGAATCATTATTTGAATTTTGAATCAAAACAGAAACGTGTACGCGTTTGATATATATTCGTGCTTTTTTGTTTGGATTTTTTATACCCGATACTCAAGATGAGTATCCAGAAGGAATCGTATGTATATATAATATATAATCGTAAAGTATATATATTATTGATCAGCATCAATAGCCGAGTCGATTGAGCCCTGTCTGTCTGTCCATCTGTCCGTCCGTCCGTCTGTCCGTCCGTCCGTCCCCTTCAGCGCCTAGTGCTCAAAGACTAGAGCAACGATGTTTTGGATCCAGACTTCTGTGATATGTCACTGCTACAAGAATATTTCAAAACTTGGCCCCGCCCACTTCCGCCCCACAAAATGCGAAAATCTGTGGCATCCACATTTTTAAAGATACGATAAAACCAAAAACGCAGAATCGTAGAGGAAGACTATATGTTCTAGAGCGTAAAATCTCAACCAGATCGTATAATTATTATAGCCAGAATCAAGAAAACAATTTCATTCTTTCTCGCTCTGTCTCTCTCTAACAGGTTTCATGGTCGGTTTTGCCATTTGCAAAATATGAGTTCAAGGATCTCAGAACCTATAAGAGCCAGAGTAGCCAAATTTGGTATCCATACTCCTGTGATATCGGACCTTGACCGTTTCGTGTCCAAATTTCGCCACACCCCCTTCCGCCCCCGCAAAGGACGAAAATCTGGGGCATCCACAAATCTCAGTTCCCCCTCGTTTTGTTTAGGGTAACGGTGACATATTTCGCACTTTTGCTCGTTTACATGCATGCATCAGTCTGCTAGCCATTTTATTTAAGGCCACGAGATGAGTTGATAAGTGTTGCTCTTGTAAGGCACTTTGAGCGAGTTGTTGTAAGACTGTTTGTCGGTATATCTGCTGTGTAGATGATATACAGTGTCGGTCCAAGCATGCTAGCCTGTACTTGTGCACTGATGTCATACAAGGCACAAACACTTTTTACAATGATCTTGGCACATTTTTTGATTCTTGTGTCCCGCTTTCTTGTCCGATTGGATCTGAAAAACCCCCTTTTTTACCAAAGAGTTATCCAATCTAAAAAACTAAAACTCAAGATGTTATAAAAAATTTCAAGAAGTGGGCTCTCCTACTTCTCACTCTCGTTATGTAATAGCTCGGTCAAACTTTTCAGTTCTTAATGCTCAATGCTATAAGAACTACCTATCTCGATGCAAGATAAGTTTTCTCAGCACCCTAAAAAGTTGTACTGCTTCGAAAACAGTAAGCGTAGAACGTCCGCACACCCATCCTTGCTATAATTTTGTAATATGTCGGCTAAAAAATTATTATCCTTTGTGTATTCATTACTTGCTCGTATATCCCACCTTCTTCGGATATTTCAATTTATGAGCAGCACTTGTCCGCTTTAACCGCTGTTTCTTCCTCGCTATCTGATAAAGATCGTATGATAGTTCTTGGTGACTTCAACTTGCCAGGAACTGTTTGGTCTTCGGTAAACGAGTCTAGTATCCTAGTGCCCATGTCACGACATGACTTTGTTGACGGCTTGCTTGACATGTCCCTGTCTCAAGTCAATCATGTGAAAAATTCCTTGGGTCGATTGCTTGATCTATGCTTTGTATCGGATCCGACCATAGTGTTGTTAACCCGAGCTCTTCCGCTCACTATACCTGAAGACGCCTACCACCCTACTTTCGAGGTGTCGCTAGATATAGGACCAACTGTATTGGATCGGTCGAGTAGACTACCTGAACGTGTCCGCTGCTTTCGTAAAGCCGAGTTTTCAAAGCTTAATAACCTAATTAGGGATTTTGATTGGTCCGCTTTGTACTTGTGCACTTATGTCACAAAAGGCACAAACATTTTTTACAATGGTCTTGGCACATTTTTTGATTCTTGTGTCCCGCTTTCTTGTCCGATTAGATCTGGAAAACCCCCTTGGTTTACCAAAGAGTTATCCAGTCTAAAAAACTTAAAATCAAGACTTTATACAAAATTTCAAGAAGTGGGCTCTCCTACTCTACTACCTATCTCGTTGCAGGATACGTTTTTCTCAGGACCCTAAACAGTTTTACTGCATCGTAAACAGTAAGCGTAGAACGTCCGCACACCCATCCTCGCTATCATTTTGTAATACGTCGGCAAATAATGATCAGGCAATTGCCGATCTTTTTGCCCAGTTTTTCCAAACCACCTATTCTGAGGAAAGCTACTCTGGTCATCCGTACCCATACGGTTTAAATTAAATAAATTAATGTTCTTTACTTCATGATCTTCGACTAGTTAAGCCGGTGTTTTCACCGGATCCAGACGGGGTTCCAGGTTGTTTACTCAGGTACTGCGCCGAGGCTCTGTGTTGACCTTTGCTTAAACTATTCACCCTGTCCATTGATTCCTCTTGCTTCCCCCCGATCTGGAAAGCAAGTCTGATGCAAAAAATAATAGAGGTATAGCAAAGTTATCCGCTATTCCCAAAATGTTTGAGAAGGTATTAACTCCACACTTGCAACATCTTTGCAAGTCACTTATATCTCCCACTCAGCATGGATATATAAGGCGGCGATCAACCACCACGAACTTGTTAGAGTTTACCTCTTTCATTATTAAAGGCTTTCAAGGTAACTTACAGACGGATGTTATTTACACCGACTTTAGTAAAGCATTCGACTCTGTAAACCATTCCCTTTTAGCGCATAAACTTGATCTTTTAGGGCTTCCGCCCAACCTCCTAACATGGATTTCTATCTTTGTTCAAGGTCTCAACGAGTCCTCTTCAAAAACTCCCTCACTTCACCAGTAAGGGTTTCTTCTGCCCCTTACTTTTTACACTATTTATTAATGACGTGCCATCGGTATTAACATTATCTCGAGTACTCATGTATGCGGATGATGTCAAACTCTGTATCCAGTATAAGGAAATTTCATTTCATTCTCGCTTGCAATCAGGTCTCAATAGCTTTACGTCATGGTGTTGTGCAAACTTGTTACACCTTAATGTCTCGAAATGCCAAGCAATGGCATTCCATAGTTCTAGCCCCTTGTTGGCTTCCTATACCCTATGTAGTTGTTCCCTTGAAAAAATTTCCTCGGTTGATGATATTGGAGTTATACTACCACATTTCTACCATGAGCCATGGGCGTGCTTGGGTTCATAAAGAGGTGGTCAAAGAAATATGACGACACCTATAAAACAAAGACTCTATATCTTGCTAGTTCTTCCGATTTCAGAATACGGCTCTTGTGTATGGTGCCCTCAGTACAAAGTACACCAGGACAGTATAGAATCAGTACAGAAAAACTTTTTAGTGGACTGCTATTAGTAAATCTCCCATCCTTAGATAGCCGTAGAAAAATGCTTGGTCTGATTTTTATGCACAACTTGATCAGGGGTGAAATAGACAGCGCTGATCTGTTGAGCCGCATAAACTTCACGATTCCTTTTAGACTCACTCAAAATTTTATACCGTTGTTCCTTCCACTTTGTATATCGAATTATTCCTTGCATGACCGTTTAGGGTCTTATGCTCGGATTATAATTTCCTCTACCATATCATATCCACCACTAATTCTCTTTCTCTTATTAAATTACTAATCCTTACACACCTTTCTAGTAATTAGTAATTAATAATTGTAGTGGTATTATCATGTTTATTTTGAATGCATGTCTAGCTCTCTTAGAAACTGTCGTGATAATATTCTTCGAATATAAAAAAAAAAAAAAATACTTACAAGAAAAGAAACGAGGGGGAACGTTGTGAGTTGCTGCGGACACCGCAACTCTACAGTTATACCCGATACTAAGTCAGTATGGCTCTCCTCCGGCAGACGCCGCTAATATTAAACGACACGACAAAGAGTACGTGCGAGAGAGACAGAAAATCACTGCAAATTGATTTGTTTCCTTTCGCTATAAAAATGATCTGATCTGATCCAGATTCAGCAATCTGATAGATATGGTCGGTATTTATGATTCTGCTTTTTTAGTTTTCTCAAATATGCAATATTGTGGATGCAACAGATTTTCGTCCTTTGTGTGGGCGGAAGGGGGAGGGGATATTTTTGAGATATACGTTTTATAGTGAGATCTAACAGGATTGCGGATACCAAATTTGGTTACTCTAGCTTTAATAGTCTCTGAGATTTGTGAATAACCCCAGATTTGCATCCTTTTCGGGGGCGGAAGGGGGTGTGGCGAAATTTTGAAACAAACTCGTCTCGGTCCGATATATTAGGAGTGTGGATACCAAATTTGGTTGCTCTAGCTTTTATAGTCTCTGAGATCTAGGCGCTAATGTTTTACTCTAAGCAAAGCCGCCTATGCTACGTGTGTGTTAGAGAGAGACAGGGCGAGAAAAAATGAAATTGTTTTCTTGATGCTGGCTATAATAATAATACGATCCAGTTCAGATTCTGCAGTCTAAAAGATATGGTCATTCTCTACGATTCTGCGTTTTTAGTTTTCTCGTATCTTTAAAAAAGTAGATGCCACAGATTTTCGTCCTTTGTGGGGGCGGAAGTGGGCGGGGCGAAGTTTTGAAATATTTTTGTAGCAGTGACATATCACAGAAGTCTGGATCCAAAACATCGTTGCTCTAGCTCTTATAGTCTTTGAGCATTAGGCGCTGAAGGGGACGGACAGACGGACGGTCGGACAGACAGACATGGCTCAATCGACTCGGCTATTGATGCTGATCAAGAATATATATACTTTATGGGGTCGGAAACGATTCCTTCTGGACGTTACACACATCCACTTTTACCACAAATCTAATATACCCCAATACTCATTTTGAGTATCGGGTATAAAAAGCAGATACATCTGCTGAAGATTTCTCAGATCAATTGCTGACTATCGCCAATGGTCGTGTATGTCGAAGAATCGAGCTGATTGATTTAATTTCCTCAGAATTTCTGTAACTATGTCACACCAGAAAAGACGGGCTCATCATGGTTGAGTAAGCGATACATTTTAGCGGCTAAGATGTAGATGACCCTAACTACATAATTCAGAGCGAGATCATTGACTGTGCTACAAATGAAGATGAAGCAACCAACTATCCAACTGAATTTTTAAACTCCTTGGATGGTCCAGGCGTACCACCGCAAAATTTTCGCCTAAAGGCTGGCTCCGTAGTAATCATGCTTCGAAACATAAACCAACCAAAACTGTGCAACGGTACGCTTTTGCTGGTAAAAACATTGATGAGCAATTTGATTTACGCGACGATACTCAAAGGAAAATTCGAAAGTGAGGAAGTTCTCACTCCCAGGATTCCGATGATCCCAACAGATATGTCGTTTGAGTTTAAAAGACTTCAATTTCCGATACGTATTGCATTCGCCATGACTATTCACAAATCACAAGTCGAATCATTGATAGTATGTGGCCAGAATATGGAAACTCAATGTTTTTCCCATGGCCAATTATTTGTGCCATCTATACGGGTCGGAAGACCCATCTGCGATTTTTTGTTTTTTGCGCCAGATAAAAAAAAAAACTAAAAATGTTGTGTTACACAAGGTGCTTGACTAAAGAAAAGAAAACAAACCAAAAAAAAAGTAACGAGGTGGAACGTTGTGAGTTGCTACGGACACCGCAACTCTACGGTTATACCCGATACTAAGTCAGTATGGCTCTCCTCCGGCAGACGCCGCTAATATTTAACGAAACGACAAAGAGTGCGTGCGAGAGAGACAGAAAATCAGTCTGAGCGTGACGTCGGGCGCTGCGTAGCCACTGCAAATTGATTTGTTCCTTTTGGCTATAAAAATGATCTGATCTGATCCAGATTCAGCAATCTGATAGATATGGTCATTATCTATGACTCTGCGTTTTTAGTTTTCTCAAATCTGCAATATTGTGGATGCAACAGATTTTCGTCCTTTGTGGGGGCGGAAGGGGGTGGGGCGAAATTCTGAGATATACGTTTTATAGTGACATCTTAAAGGAGTGTGTGTATCAAATTTGGTTACTCTAGCCTTAATAGTCTCTGAGATTTGTGGTTGCCTCAGATTTTCGTCCTTTGCGGGGGCGGAAGGGGGTGTGGCGAAATTTGGACAGGAAACGGTCAAGGTCCGATATCACAGGAGTGTGGATACCAAATTTGGTTGCTCTGGCTTTTATAGGTTCTGAGATCCTTGAACTCATATTTTGCAATTGGCAAAACCGACCATGAAACCTGTGTGTTAGAGTGAGACAGAGCGAGAAAGAGTGAAATTGTTTTCGTGATTCTGGCTGTAATAATTATACGATCTGGTTCAGATTTTGCACTCTAGAAGATATAGGCATCTTCTACGATTCTGCGTTTTTAGTTTTCTCGTATCGTTGAAATTGTGGATGCCACAGATTTTCGCCCTTTGTGGGGGCGGAAGTGGGCGGGGCAAAGTTTTGAAATATTTTTGGAGCAGTGACATATCACAGAAGTCTGGATCCAAAACATCGTTGCTCTAGCTCTTATAGTCTTTGAGCATTAGGCGCTGAAGGGGACGGACAGACGGACAGACGGACGGACGGACAGACGGACAGACAGACATGGCTCAATCGACTCGGCTATTGATGCTGCTTTATGGGGTCGGAAACGATTCCTTCTGGACGTTACACACATCCACTTTCACCACAAATCTAATATACCCCAATACTCATTTTGAGTATCGGGTATAAAAAAGTAAAAAAACCTCTTAAAGAATTGTTCAAATACAAAAATAAACATGATAAAATAAAAAATCTGCTTAATTATTGTCTCTAAGGCGGAAAATGTTCGCCTGGGACATCTTAAAATTGTTCGCTACGTAGGTTGCTATTTTTATTTCGGAAAGAGGAAATACGAACAACAATTTTTAAATGAAAATTGTTTTAATGTTTTTCAATATATTCCCCCTCATGATCATCTTCATGAGACACCTTCAAAACATGGTTTTTTAACTCTTGAACTGTTTCTTCGGCGTTCGTAAATCGTTGACCACTGCAAACGCTGCGTAGCCACTGCAAATTGATTTGTTCCTTTTGGCTATAAAAATGATCTGATCTGATTCAGATTCTGCAACCGGATAGATATGGTCATTCTCTATTATTCTGCAAATATTGTAGATGCAACAGATTTTCGTCCTTTGTGGGAGCGGAAGGGGGTGGGGCGAAATTGTGACACAAAACGGTCAAGGTCCGATATCACAGGAGTGTGGATACCAAATTTGGTTGACCATTAAACCTGTGTGTATGACAGAAAGAATGGAATTTTTTTCTTGATTCTGGCTATAATAATTATACGATCTGGTTCAGATTTTACACTCTAGAAGATATTGTCATCCTCTACGTTTTTAGTTTTCTCGTATCGTCGAAATTGTGGATGCCACAGATTTTCGCATTTTGTGGGGGCGGAAGTGGGCGGGGCCAAGTTTTGAAATATTCTTGTAGCAGTGACAAATCACAGAAGTCTGGATCCAAAACATCGTTGCTCTAGCTCTTATAGTCTTTGAGCACTAGGCGCTGATACGGACGGACAGACGGACGGACGGACAGACAGACAGGGCTCAATCGACTCGGCTATTGATGCTGATCAAGATCAATATATATTCTTTATGGGGTCAGAAACGATTCCTTCTGGACGTTACATACATCCATTTTCTCCACAAATCTAATATACCCCAATACTCATTTTTAGTATCGGGTATAAAAAGAAGTCATTGGGTTCCAAGTCAGGACTGAAGGGCGGATTTCTCGGAACTCTCATTTCGATGTTTTGACTGTTTAAATATTAACCTGATTGTCGAGATATGTGAGAGCTCGCCTTGTCATGATGGAGAATGATTCATGTTCGAATTTCTCCGAAGACCTCCGGCAAAAAAATGGTCGTGTACCACTCAGAATTGACAGTCCTACGTTGCTCTAGCAGAACAATGGCCACATGACCCATTCTGCCGAAGAAACAGGCGACCAATTGCTTCAAAGTGCTTCGTGCTCGAACAACTTCTGTTGGATTGGGCTCATCTTGGAAGACCCACACGGTTAATTGCTGTTTATTTTCCGGCTCATACGCATATATCCATCATTCATCACCTATCACGACTTTATAAACGACTTTTGAAGCACCACGGTCGAACTTTTTAAGGATTGATAAGTTATAGGGTATCCAACAAACCTTTTTTACAACTAAGTGTTCATGGAAAATGGAATGTATTGAAGTGAAATTAATGTGCAAGTATGGCTGTATCTCACGATATGTCACATGTCGATCTTGCACTATCAGTTCACGCACACCATCGATGTTTTGTGGCATAACAGCTGATTCTGGACGACCTTAACGGGATTCGTCATGGCCTACGACCACGATTAAATTCTGCAAACCAGCGATAATCTATCATATTTAATGGTGCTTTCGCGCCATACAAAGAACTAAGTTCATCAACACATTCTTGTTCGGATATTTTACGTCGAAAGTTGTGAAAAATAATTCAACGAAATCGGCTAATAATCGGCTTTCATTCGACTGCCTTAAATAGATTCGATTTGTCTTTATTATAGTATTTTTCTAGCTGGCTGACACTTGCTTAAATTTTTTCCTAAATTTGTATAGTACCTGCTTAGCCAGTACTATTCGTCGACGAAAGATAAAATCAAGACTGTACAATACCAAGATGTTGCATAAGGGACCTAAATGCTGTTCTATCGTGGTGGTTATCGTTACGCCCCGTAAAAGAGGGCGCGCCCGCTCGGCTCGTCTGTTAAGCTTGATTAGGTCATAGAATCATAGAAAATAGATAGTAAGATTTTGGGAACGAACACAGCTGCCGAAGGCGAACTGCTTTCCAGCCGAAGAGACGAAGCCGAAACTCCCTCTCTTTACCAGTAAAGGTTTCTTCGGGAGTACCACAGGGCAGCCATCTAGGCCCCTTACTCTTCACACTCTTTATTAATGACTTGCCTTCAGTATTAACATACTCTCGAGTACTTATGTATGCGGATGGTGTTAAACTCTGTGTCCAGTACAAGGACATTTCATTTCATTCTCGCTTGCAATCCGATCTCAATAGCTTTCAGTCATGGTGTTGTGCAAACTTGTTACAGCTTAATGCTGCGAAATGCAAAGTTATGACATTTCATCGTTCTAGCCCTTTGTTGGCTCCCTACACCCTATTTGGTGGTTCTCTTGAGAGAATTACCCTGGTGGATGATCTTGGTGTTATGTTAGACCCCAAGTTTAAGTTTTCTAAACACATTTCTACCATGGTAAATAAGGCCTTGGGCGTGCTTGGGTTTATAAAGAGGTGGTCAAAGGAATTTGACGACCCCTATATAACAAAGACTCTCTATACCTCGCTTGTTCGTCCGATCTTAGAATACGGCTCCTGTGTATGGTGCCCTCAGTACAAAGTACACCAGGACAGTATAGAATCAGTACAGAAAAACTTTTTAGTGGACTGCTATTAGTAAATCTCCCATCCTTAGATAGCCGTAGAAAAATGCTTGGTCTGATTTTTATGCACAACTTGATCAGGGGTGAAATAGACAGCGCTGATCTGTTGAGCCGCATAAACTTCACGATTCCTATTAGACTTACTCGAAATTTTATACCGTTGTTCCTTCCACTTTGTAGATCGAATTATTCCTTGCATGAACCGTTTAGGGTCTTATGCTCGGATTATAATTCCCTCTACCATATTATATCCAACACTTATGCTCTTCCTCTTATTAAATTATTAATCCTTACACACCTTTCTAGTAATTAGTAATTAGTTATTTTATTTTGAATGCATGTCTAGTTCTCTTAGAAACTTTCGTGCCAATCTTCCTCGATTATTAGTCTAACAGCTATCTTTCCTGCATGCTCGCGTAACAGCCTTCTGCTGGTGTCACACGGGCCACTTGACGGTGCAGTAATTGCATCGCCTTTTGAAAGATGCAGTCATTGCATGTCAACGTCCACGAAAAGAAAGTGACTTTATGCGAGTTTTAATACACATGTATATAAATCAGACCTCGCAAATAACGGTTGACACTTGCGGCGTGTCTGATAAAAACCTCTCATTGACGGACACATTGAGAAGAGGGACTGAAAAGACCCGATCAAATCTGGTTTTGCTCAACTCGCTCTTCGCTCAAGCAAAGACATATTTTTTCACTTCTCTTTTGTTCCTGTTTTTCACTAAGCATCTTGTGGCGAGCGAACGAAAAAAGTGTCTTTTGCGTATGTAAGTTATCCGATCCAGCCGGATACCCCTCCCTCTCCATTTGGTTCTCGACCCTACAGCGGGTCAATGAGCTTAAACACCTTCATATGAACCAAATACAGCACATGCCTCGTCGCGTAATAGAACACGAGAGTTGCAGCGTTGACGGAGACACTTGCCCAGACAGCCCAACAACAACCATGGGGCCGTGGAACGTGGGAAACTGCCGCTGCTCAACATAACACCGGCGCGTGTGCCATGTCAGCAGATTAATGCACCGGCGACTGCGCAGCCGGCGGCCGGGGACCTAACATTAAGACTTTCATTTTTATGTAAATTTAGATTCTCTTAGACCTCCAACGAGGAACAATAAATCTCGCTTCGACGAGTAAATAATAAATACTACAATAACCGTCGATTCTACTTAACTTAACTTGTATGCGTGCTTGTACGTGTGATGCTTATGGCAACGATCAATTTTTGTGAATTCTATACGGTTTGACTATTGGAGCTTAAAATGTTCGTTTACTCAGACACTTTTTTGCACACTTTTGCTGTGAGCGCTTGACCAAGTGTCTCTCTAAGTTGTTATTTTGAGACACGATCGAGAGTCGGGCTCAACCGCAAACACGAAACACATAACACAAGCGAAGAGACAAAAAGTGTTCTGCTCAGTGAGAGACCGTGTCTGCGTGGTCTTTTTCTGTTTTGACAGTGACGAGACAGCAAAGGGAAAAAGGGTTGACCGTTGTTTGCGAGCTATGATATAAATAGATCTATATATATACGAGTGACATCCACTTTTCACGCCCTCCTTTTCGGCGACGGCATTTTATCGGTTATTCCGACCGTTCTCCGTTTTTTCGTTCCTTCGTACACATGCCCAAGTGGTCCGGTAGTTTTCTGTGTCTCGTTGTCTAGGCTCACGCCTCTGCCACCGGGAACTAAAAAAATTATTTGCCAAAAGTCCAGATACGAGGGCATTCGTTCGAACCATTGCTCATAGAAATTTTTCCAATCCTTTTGAGATCCCTCCAAAACATGGGTTTAGAACTCTTTAACTGCTTCTTCGGCGCTCGTAAACCGTTGACCACGCAGGTTTTTTTATGTGACGGAATTAAAAGAAGACCCAATGACTGCCAAGTCGGACTGTAAAAATGACTGCTTAAAAATGAACCTGATTGTCGGGATGTGTAAGAGCTCGACTTGTCATGATGGAGAATAATTCGTGTTCGGCAGTTGATTTTGCGAATTTCTACAGAGAGCTCCGGAAAAAAATGGTCGTGTACCATTCGGAATTGATCCATTCTCCCAAGAAACAGGCGACCTTTTTCTTCAAAGTGCTTCGTGCTCTAACAACTTCTGTTGTATGTGGCTCATCTTGGAACACCCACACGGTTAATTGCTGTTTAGTTTCCGGCTCATACGGATATATCCATCATTTATCACCTATCACGATTTTAAAAACGATTTTTGAAGACCACGGTCGAAGTTTTTAAGAATTTCCTTACTTCAATCGACGCGAGCCTTTTTTTGAGAGATTGATAAGTTATGGAGTATCCAGCAAGAACAAACCTTTTTTACAACTAAGTGTTCATGCAAAATGGAACGTATTAAATGGAACTAATGTGCAATTCTGCCTCTATCTCACGATATGTCACGTGTCGATCTTGTTCTATCAGTTCACCTACACCATCGATGTTTTGTGGTTTGAGGTGTGTGCTGTCGTGTAGCACAAATAAATAACAGCTGATTTTGGACGACCTTAACGGGATTCGTCATGGCCTACGACCACGCTTAAAACCAGCGATAATCTGTAAACAAAACAAAAAACAATATGTACAAATGTGCATATGTGCTTAAAAATGACAAAGTTAATTGTGGCGTTTTCAGATTTTACATATTGGCATTAGTATTGCCGAAATAGCCCTCGTATAAATTAGCATTTAATTAAGAAAATTTTTTTGTTGCGTAGCAGAACAAGTAGAGTGATGCAAATAGCATTTTATATATCCGCTCACGTACACGTGTAACAGGGTATAAGATACAATAAGATTTTTCCGTCGTCCATGGTATAAGGGAGATGTCCTAACTATGTCCCAGGAAGATCGCGAACTTTGTGAGAGCGTCTGGATGGGATAATTGCTGATAGGAAGTCTCACTACGCAGGAAGGGAAGATCCTAAGCGGTATCACAACGGGCCGAAACCGGCCTAAGTGTTACGGACTCCTAACGAGCCCGGCAGCCGCCTCAACCTAACCTAACCTAACCTATGGTAAAAGGGGCTCACAGAGGTTTATAAAGAGGTGGTCAAAGGAATTTGACGACGTCTATATTCTTTCCAGACGCACAATGGACGGTTTCATAGGCCATTAGGAAAAAAATCAAAGTTTAAATTTTGCTTCCAAATGTGTCTTCACTATTTCTAAAATGAATATGTTATTAATCGGTGATTTCGTTTTTGTTTTATTCCAATCGTGCATATAACGAAAAGCTCGAAAAGACAGACCAAAAATGCATGTGGACTGTGCAGTTGAATTTTTTACAGAGTGAGCTCTCGATTTCAAGATATAAAATATTATATATACGCGACTAGTAATATTGCAATTTAAAATGAATATTAAAAGGTATTTACTATGCAATACAACTGTGTTTACGATATAATGTGCTGTAGTTTTGTTTTAATAATAAACTGTTCCATATGTTATTGTCTGTGTTGTTGTTACCTTAATATTGTTACTTTAGCTAAAATAAAAGACCCCTTCTCTGGCTAAGTTCAGACTTATGTATAAACATTTTTTATTGTTTTAATATTTTTAGCTATGAATATAAGCTGCCCGTTTTTGCCCGTGTTTGCGATATATGCATTTAGCTAAGGCGGCCTAGTTGACTTTTTACTGATTTTCGTGGAAGTTTTATGTTATCTTTTTGTTTTTTTGTATATGCTTTGCGATTTTATTTGTTTTGTTTTCTTGTTTCTCAACGTATTTATTTTATAGGCTTATTGTTAATTTTTTTGAACGCTTGGCCTATAAATATTTATTTATATGCTTTCTATGTATGCTTTCTCGCATTCATTTTTTGATAAGTGGTGCTTAAATAAAGGCTAATTTCCTGATAAAGCTAACGAAGTTTATGAAGATCTACCACAGCAGTTTAAAGACGTCATTCTCCTGACGTCATTAAACATGCTTTAGTATCGATTGGAGAGCTCTCCGAAGAAGCTGCTGAGTCTAGGAATAAGGATATAAAAATGTATCGACTCCATCACACTCGGAAGATCTCAAGTGTAGCAACAAATACAGATTTGTTAAACAGATTATTGTAGAGCTCGGATCCATTTTTAACTGGGCAACGAAAACAAACAAAAAACTTCAAAAACAAAAATAAATCTATTCTTTTCAAATCTGTTTTTGAATAACTTAATTAATTTAACTCATTTCACATTGTGGAGATAATGTTTTTTATCCCCAATCGGCCGACTATTTATTTCAATTAAATAAAACTCGGCGCAGAAATAAAATTGCGATATGTTCTTTAATGCGTGACATCCAAATTGCAAGTGTGGCTTGCCTGCCCTTTACATTGCCGCTCCGATCGCTAAGCGCAGCTTCGCTCGGCCGACGTCGGTAGGCAGACGCAAAGCGGAGATAGCGAAGAGCGAGCTGGCAGAGAGCATTTAGCAGGGCAAGCAGCGGTAGGTTAAGAGTACCGAAATAAGCAGTCCCGGACAGCCAGCGGGTGTTCGCGAAGCAGCAACACTGACGATGCGCTTGTGGTGCCGCCTCAATAAGTATCTCACACACTCCCATCCATACTTCTTATCGCTTCTAGCTCTTGCTTAAGCCGGTTGTGTTTTTTTCTTGCTCCCGCATTCTCCGCCCTTTGCCTAAATATCATACAACATTGTTGTGACTTTGTTTTGATATATTATCGCATCTCTTTAATTTGATTCTACTTTGTGTTAACCACCAGTGTTTTGTTAGTAAACAAGTGTTTAATATAAATTCAATATTGCAATCGTAACGCATCGGACTCGTGCAGGCAATTTGTTATTGTTTTTTTGCTCAGTCTGCTTTTCGTTATCGCTTCTTCGGTGTGCACTGTTCTCGCGCATCAGCGTTTGCATCGCCCACACTCTCTCGTGAGCATAAGCGGGCTGCTCGCATTGTTGCTCTCACTCTCTCTGGATTGCCTATACTCTCCCTCTCTGTGGACTTTTCTTTTGTGTCTCTGCTTTGGTGAGTTTACTGCTCGTTTTCTGCACTTCGTTGGATCATCTGCTTTGAATTATTGCTGCTGCAGCTGAATGTCTGGCTCGCTCTGCTGTCTGCTTTCCTACTTTACCTGCGATCTCACTCCGCTCTTTTATTATTCGTGCACAGTGATTCTACTGCTGTCAATAATGGCAATCGTTTGTAGTGCAAAGAAATGTGAATTCGGTGGTGTTATCATTGGTGATTCATTTCTTAGCTGCTGGCTGTGCGACAATTTTGCCCACATAAAATGGTGGTGGTGGAAATTTTGGCCGGCTGAATGATCTGATCTCGAAACGCATGGGCCTGTCTTGGTCATGTCTGGCTTGTCAGGAGAATGAGGCCGAAATGCGAACATTTATGAGACAGACTCGAACTGGGTTTCTGGATGTCCGGAATCCCAGTTTCTTGGGCTCAAACTCTTGAGCGAATCGCCTAGACGGAAAATTCCGCATAATGATACCAATCTCTTGCAACCTAATCCGATTGGTACGCCTGCCTCCCATCTTCATCCATCGGCAGCATTTCCGTGTAGTCATGCCACGCCGTTGTCTGTAAATCCGCCAACGGTGGCTCCGAAGTTCTTTACACCGAGCAATGTGGCCGTCACTTCTGACGCGGTGAGTGCTCCTAGTGCGGGTGTGCTGGTTGCTGAAGACGTCTTGCCAATTCCTGCTCCTATTCCTGCTCCAATTCCTGCTCCAATTCCTGCTCCAATTCCTACTCCAATTCCTGCTACAACCATTGCTGCCAATTCCTCTGCCCTTGGACCGAGATCTCTTTTAGGAGTGGCTCCACCATCTCGATCTCGCTCGGGACTTTAACTTAGAGCAGTGGTCCCTCGGAAAGCAATATTTGTTTCTCGTCTTATTCCTGAGGCTACAACAGAGGATGTTAAACAACATCTCTCCTCTACACTTAACACCTCGCCTGTTGATATAGTTGTGACTAAATTTACATTTAAACATAAGCGCAACATATCATCATTTAAAATTCTTCTCCCTGATTCTTTACTATCCAGTTCTCTAAAACCGTCAATATGGCCTGAGCATACAATTGTGCATGAGTTCCTTCTCAAAGATTCGAACTCGAATCCTAGAATAACTGAACATGCTCCAAAAAACTGATGTACTATTTTTCCATGCACTATCAGAACGTTCGCAGTTTGCAGGGAAAATTGCGTCAAATTCATACTAATAGCGCGTCCTTTGATTTCGATGCCATCGCGTTTACCGAAACCTGGCTTAACTCCTCTGTCAATGATCATGAAATTTTCATTGATAGTTACACTATTTATAGAATGGACCGCCCATCTTTTGCAGGTGGGGTTCTGATTGCAGTTAAATCTGTTTTCTCATCTGAGTTATTCCCATTTAATAACATTCAAGGAATTGAATTTGTTGCAGTCAAAGTTCGTGTTGGCTCCGCATTTTTCTATTTAACCTGCTCTTACATTCCTCCCAGGTCTGATGCTGAGCTTTACTTACACCACCTCTCAGCAATTAATATTGTTGTTTCTGCATTAGGGTGCCATGATCGAATTATTGTCATGGGGGACTTTAACCTCCCATTTCTTTCTTGGCTGCCTTGTGATGTCGCTAACCTATTGTTTCCCAATTGCCATAATGACTTTATCAATGGGCTAACGGATAGTTCCCTTGTCCAAATTAATGCCGTTAAAAACATGAGGGACAGACTTCTTGACCTCGTTTTTGTTAACGATGGTTCTCTTGCTACGGTATCTAGAGCAAGTCCAATATCTCTCCCTGAAGATCCTTATAATCCAACTTTGTTGATATCACTGGAGTGTACACAATCTGGATGTATTGACAGTTCCATGGCTCCTTGTCACATAAAGTGTTTTCGCAAAACAAACTTTATCGATTTAGATCTACATCTCTCGCGTGTTGATTGGTCGTTTCTTTATTCATTACCGAACTTAGATGCAACTGTTAACTCGTTTTATAGTTCTATTTACTCCGCCCTAAATACGTTTGTTCCAGATATCACTGTACCTGTATCGTCCAAGCCTCCTTGGTTCTCCAAGTATTTATCATACTTAAAAAATAATAAATCCCGGCTCTATAAAAAGTACCAGAATTCGGGCTCCACGTTGGCTTTAGCTCTATACTCCTCCGCTCGCTCTCTGTTCCTTGCCGTCAATAGTCAGTGTTATAATCATTACCTTTCACAATGTAGTAGAAACTTTCGTAGTGATCCTAAAAAATTCTATTCGTTCGTTAACTCTAAGCGCAAGTCAAACGTTTTTCCTCCGTCCCTTCATTACCAGAACAAAACAGAAGCTTCTGCTGTTGGTATTGCAAATTTATTCGCTAACTTTTTCCAAACAACGTACTCGTCTCATATTTACAACGCATCCACTCCGTATCCGTACCAGCTACCTCAAGCTAACAGCATTTTTCTGCCCTTTTTCGAGGAAAGCGTTGTTCTGGAAGGTTTGTCATCTATGGACATATCGTTTTCTGCGGGTCCAGATAAGGTACCAAGTTGCATCTTAAAACACTGTGCCCAGTCCCTTTGCAAACCCTTGACCTTTCTCTTCAACCTCTCTTTGGAACAGTCTTGTCTCCCAGTTATTTGGAATGAGTCCTATATCATTCCGCTTCACAAAAAAGGTTCAAGATCAAACATTGAAAACTATCGTGGTATCGCAAAGCTTTCCGCCATCCCGAAGCTTCTTGAGTTCCTGGTCACCCGGCAACTGCAACATCTTTGTTGCAGCTTGATATCTCCGTCGCAACACGGTTTTTTCAGACATCGTTCAACATCGACTAACCTTCTTGAGTTTTCTAACCTAATCCACCGTGGTTTTCAAATTGGTTCGCAGACGGATGTAGTTTTTACTGACTTCAGCAAGGCATTCGATTCTGTGAACCATGCTCTGCTTATTCACAAGCTCTCTTTATTAGGGTTCCCAACGAATCTTCTAGATTGGATTTTGTCCTATCTCTCTAACCGCACTCAACGTGTTTTGTTTTCTAACGTGTTGTCAAATACTGTAAATGTTACTTCAGGTGTGCCACAGGGAAGTCATCTGGGCCCGCTTCTGTTCATTTTATTTGTGAATGACCTTCCTCAAGTTATAACATACTCTACTACACTAATGTATGCTGATGATGTCAAAATCTGTCTTTTTTACTCTGATTGGTATTTGCACACACGCCTTCAACTTGATCTAAGTGAACTACTATTGTGGTGTTCAACTAATCTTCTTTTTCTGAACCTTTCCAAATGCAAACTTATGACATTTTACCGTCGTGCTCCTCATTTTGTCCCATATGTTCTACGAAATCATGTCCTTGAACGAATTTCGAGTTCAAATGACCTCGGAGTCCTTTTTGATCATAAGATGTGTTTTAACACCCATATAGCTGCAACTGTAAATAAAGCTAAGGGTGTTTTAGCGTTCATCAAGCGTTGGTCCAAGGAGTTTGACGACCCGTACGTTACGAAACAACTGTACATCTCGTTAGTACGTCCTATATTGGAGTATTGTTCTTGTGTGTGGAGCCCGCAGAATAAAGAACAGCAGGCTGTTATTGAATCCGTGCAAAAGCAATTTTTAATTTTTGCCCTTCGGAACTTTATCTGGGACTCAGGTAGAATCTTGCCACCCTACCGGTCTAGGCTAAATCTTATTGACCTGCCGTCGTTGCACCATCGCAGAATATGCAATGGCGTAATGTTCGTGCACAAGCTCCTTCTTGGGACTGTTGACTCCCAAACTCTCTTGGGTCAGATTGACTTGGCCCTTCCATCTAGACCTACCCGTACTTTTAGGCCTATCCGTCTACCCATATGTAGATCTAATTATGCTGATCATGAACCTTTTAGGGTTTTATGCCATAATTATAACTCCCTCTGTCTAACCCTATCCCCTGAACTGTCTCTTAAACTAATTGCATGCAATATTTAAAATCATTTAAATTTAGCTAACTTTTAACTTATCTTTTTCCGCCTTTAGTAACTAAGTACCATTAGTAACAGATAATTGTTAATTAAATAAATAAATAAATAAATAAATAAATACACAATACCTACCCACATCCCAACCCCCACATCCACCTCACACCGGGCCGGACTAAGTGTGTTACTCGACCCGTGCCGAGAGTCAGCCTGGCTGGGGGCCCGGTATAAAAAATAGCCCAGTCTCTAACGGAGGGCTCAGGGACTTGGCAGCCCCCTGTTCTAATGATGCCTTACCCGGGCAACGTGGATCTCTGCCCGGGCTGACCTTTCCCTTTCTCTGCATCTCGTGGGAACAAGATGTTAACAACAAAAACAAAAAAACCAACAAAAAAACAAATGAGTGCGGCGCTCCCCAAATGCCAACTGGGAGCAATCCCAAGCTCGGAAAGGCAGCGGCCCAAAGGCCTGGCCTGGCCCAACCGGCTCTATAGTAGGGAATACCTACAAGGTGGAAGGTGCCTGTGCGAACCCGAGGGGGTCCCATCCCGAATCCGGTGTGGGTGGCAAGGTAACTCCCGAAGCTGACACCTTGGAAGGAAAGCTAAGCAATATTGCGGCTGCCCGACCTTCTGGTAAAGCGGAGGGGGTTGACTTGCCGTCGACAAGTGCCCAAGCCAGACGATACTCATATGCCGAAAAGAGGAGTGCAGGGCACATACTCCGTCGGCAACACGCCAGCAGTGAAGCCAGCCCATCAGCCGAATGGCTGAAGAAGGTGGAATGGGCTTCGGCCGTACTTCCGGAGTTCACCTTAGAACAGAAAAAGGTGGCTCCCCAAGCCAAGAGGCAGCGCTCTCAGGAGACACCGGGACCGGTAGCAAAGCGCTCCAGAGTGCTGCCAAATGTCTCCTTTGCGCAGATTGCCAAGGAGAGGACGCTAATTGGTGTCCTCGACAAAGGCAGCGCAGAGGGGAGAATCCCAAGGAGTCAGTGGAAGTGGGTGGAAGCGGCATTGGCCGACCGCTGCTTCGAACTCCTCGACAAAGACCCTGGACCTCCGCCAGTCTGCAAGGACATGGGGTGGTTCCAGGGCAATGTTAAGATAATTGCCTGCGAAGACGAGCGCTCTGTGAAGCTTTACAAAGCGGCGGTAGCGCAGGTCGGCGAGGTTTATGCTGGGGCGAAACTCGTCGCAGTCGACTGGAGCGAGGTGCCCAGCAGACCGACGGCCAGAATTTGGGTGCCGGCTACCTTTAAGGAGCCAGAACGCATCCTCAAGATGTTGCAGAGATGCAACCCAGGACTACCAACCTCCGATTGGAAGGTAGCCAAAGTTGAGACGACACAAGGGCCGACTAACCAGGCAGTTCTCGTTCTCAATAAAGAGTCGCTGGCCCCGATAGAGGCAGCAAAAGGAGAGCTAAACTTCGGCTTCAGCTCGGTCACCATCAAGGTGTACAAATCGGACGCGGCGGCCGCGGCGCTTCCTGTCGTCAACCCAGACGTGCAGGATGTCGTTGCGGAGATCGAAGCGCCTGACGACGAGCTGGAGCCAGACCAGGAAGGCTTCTCCTCAGAGACAGAACTGATGCTCGACTTCGAGTCAATGTGCCGAGAGAGAGTCTCAGATGACTCGGACGCGGACATCACGGTGGTGGAGAATCTTGAAGATGGTCCTAAGGATCCTTCAAATAAATCTCCACCACTGTAAAGCAGCATCGGCTGCTCTCATACTCCGCCTAGACACAAGCGGAGCCGACGTAGTCCTGATCCAGGAGCCTTGGGTGGTAGGAGGCAAGGTCTGTGGATTGGGGACGAGGGAATACAAGATCATTGTATCCCAAAATGAAGGTAAAATCCGTACCTGCATACTTGCTAGAAAGCACCTAAATATCTTTCTGCTCCACAATTATAGCGATGGAGATAACACGGCGGCAAGCCTATAACTAAGAGGTCATCATCTCAGGCTGGTGGCATCCTATATGGCCCACGAGGAGGATGATCCTCCGAACGACCTTGTTCGCAAAATAGCCAGCGACAGCGAAAGGACGGACAAAGACCTACTTATAGGTTGCGATGCCAACGCCCACCACATCCAATGGGGGAGTACTGACACGAATGTAAGGGGTGAGTCACTGTTCGGCTTCATCCTGAACTCAAATTTATTCATATGCAATCGGGATAACGACCCCACATTTATAATTAAAAATCGGCAGGAGGTCATTGACCCCACGCTAGTGTCAAGCAAACTGCTGGACACAATCAAGAGCTGGAGAGTCCTAGGAGACCACTCCTTCTCGGACCACAGGTATATCGAGACGATATTATCCTTCGATATTCCCAAACCAACCGACTATATCAACCCCAGAAAAGCCAACTGGGAAAAATATAGCACAACGCTGGAGGAGCTACTCCCTCCTAACGCCCCTAATTGCCCGAACACTGAAGACAACCTAAACCGTCTTGTGTACAGGTTTACGGATGCGTGCAACAAAGCCTTCAAGGCAGCATGTCCTTCTACCAGACCAAGGGGGAAAAAGAAACCCCCCTGGTGGTCTAAGCAACTAGACACCCTTCGTAGAACTTGCAGGACTCTATTCAATAGAGCCACAAGAACTAAGGAGGATACTCACTGGGCAGACTATAAAACCAGTCTAGCACTATACAAAAAGGAAACGAGGAAGGCTAGCCTCCTGGCAAAAATTTTGCTCCGAAATCGAGGAAACCTCGGAGGCCGCAAGACTCCGGAAAGTTCTCTCAAAAACCACCCCCTCGGTAGGGTACCTCAAAAAGAATGATGGCACGTGGACCAACTCTAGTGAGGAGTCCCTGCACATTTTGCTCGACACGCACTTCCCCGGATGCACATCCACCGAGCCGTCACACCTCCCAAGAGAGGGATCGGTAGAATCGATGGACCATATCCTTACAAAACGGAACATAAGTTGGGCAGTAAACAGCTTCAACCCGTTTAAATCGCCAGGCCCGGACCAGGTAATCCCGGCCCAGCTTCAGAGGGCCGGGGAGACGGCCATCAACTGGCTACATAGTATCTTCAGGAAGATACTGGCGGTATGTACAATACCGCAAGCGTGGCTTAAGGCTAGGATAGTTTTCATCCCTAAAGCAGGCAAAGCCTCACACTCAACCCCAAAAGACTTTAGACCAATCAGTTTATCGTCTTTCCTACTCAAAACCTTTGAGAGACTTATCGGGTTACAATTACGGACTACCATAAGTCCCCAGCTGTACTCAAGTGCGCAGCATGCCTACCGGAAAGGAAAATCCACGGAAACGGCACTTCACGAAGTGATCTCGAGTGTAGAAAAATCCCTGCATCTCAAAGAATACTCACTAATAGCTTTTCTCGATATCGAGGGAGCCTTCAACAACGTCACACCGGGCGCCATCGATGGGATCGTCCACCCAGTCAAGGTATGTCAACAGAGGAACCCCGCAAGGGGGAGTTCTGTCTCCTCTTCTATGGAACATTGCAGTCAATAAGATTCTTTGCGACCTGGAAGAGGGGGGCTGTAAAGTAGTGGCATACGCGGATGACGTTGCAATTATCTTTGCGGGGGAATACCCCCAAACACTATGCGACCTAATGACTGCAAAGCTTGCTCGATTGTCCCAATGGACAGAATCGCGCGGATTGGGACTAAATCCCTCGAAAACGGAACTCGTGTTATTCACAAAAAAATACAAGGTCCCGCCCCTCCACCCCCCAACACTAAACGGATACAGGCTCTCCTTCAGCGACAGTGCCAGTTACTTAGGGTTGGTAATTGACAAAAAGCTTAGCTGGAACCTGAATGTCAAGGATAGAGTGAGGAAGGCAACGACAGCTTTTAAAAAAGCTATCGACCTAAAGTGGGGCATGAACCCAAGCATAGTCCGATGGATATATCTGGCAATAGTCAGACCTATAATACTCTACGGAGTTACTGTCTGGTGGCCTGCCCTAGCGAAAAGGACAATCACCAATCAGCTGGGCAAGGTTCAGCGAACAGCCGCCCTCTGCATCAGTGGAGCTCTTCGAACTACACCAAATGATGCGCTAAACGCCATGTTATGCCTTCAGAGCCTTGACTTTGCAGGAAAGGAGCGGGCAGAAATGGCAGCAATACGTCTTAGGGACTCTGAACAATGGGTACCCCAGAACATAGGTCACTCATCTATACTAAACAAAAACAACAAGGTCCCAGCAAGAACGGACTATCAAGTTCCAATGGAGCACACGGAGACTCCATTCAGCATAATAATCCCTCATAGAAACGATTGGCTCGAGGGACCCCCCGGCCCAGACGGGGCCATAAGCATCTTCACGGATGGCTCAAAACTGGACGGCAGGGTTGGAGGAGGAATCTACTCTGAACAACTTAACATAAGGCAATCTTTCAGGCTTCCGGATCACTGTAGCGTCTTCCAAGCGGAAGTTACAGCAATCAGTGAGGCTCTGTACTGCCTTCATACGGTTACCACCACGGCAACCAATCTGAACATCTACAGCGACAGCCAAGCTGCGATCAGATCACTTAACGCGATCTCCTCGAACTCGGCTACTGTGGCGAAGTGCCGCAGATCTCTTCACGAGATGGCTCAGCAATTTGCTATCAGCCTTATATGGGTCCCGGGTCACCGGGATATCGAGGGCAACTGCATAGCGGACGAGCTGGCCAGATCTGGCACTACAACCCCCCTTCTCCAAGATAAGGAGGATATTTGTATGCCTATGGCCACCTGCAAGCTCATCATAAAAGAGCAGTACACGCGACTGATAGACAACAAGTGGCAAACAGGGCCACGTTGTCGCACAGCTTGGCAAACATGGCCGACCATAGATAAGAAGCGCACCTCAGAGCTCTGCAAACTAGGCAGGGAAAGGTGCAGCGCAGTCATACGTTCCCTCACAGGACACTGGCTAGTAGGCACCCACGCAAACAGGCTGGGTGCCCCATACAATGATTTCTGCCGCAGCTGCAGAGACGAGGACGAGGAGGAAACAGTGGAACACCTGTTCTGTTCCTGTCCAGCTCTCAGCAGAAGGAGGCTGCATCACTTGGGCTCTGCCTTTCTGAACGACATCTCGGAGATGTCCACGCTATGTCCCAGAAAGATCGTCAACTTTATAAGGGCATCTGGATGGGACAACTGTTGACATGAAGTCTCATCTGCAGGGAGGGAATGATCCCAAGCGGTATCACAACGGGCCGAAACCGGCCTATGTATGCTGGGCTCCGAGCGAGCTTGGCGGCCGTCTCTACCTAACCTAACCTATTTTTCGTTCAATAAAATTCAATAAAAATTAATTTCTGAAATTAAATTAGAAAAAATGTTTCTATCTATTTTTAGTCTTTATTCAATATTCTTCCTCCTTTAAAAGCGTCCCGAGTTGTCCCCGCATAACAATTGTTTGATTTATAATTTGTAAATATTTTATAAAGATAATTTCAAAATTCCGTATTGATATTCGCACGGGCAGTATTTTGGCCACCATTTCCGTACAGCACCGTCCACTGTGAGACGGTGGGAAAATCACCAAGCTCGAGAGAGAGGTTGAACAGTTTTAAGAGAGGCACGCAAAGAGATTTTGCGTCATACTTGCTAGCTTTTTTATGGAGAGGAATTATAAACGATTTCTTCCAGATCGGAGGGAAGCAAGAATAATCAATGGACAGGGTGAATAATTTAAGCAGGGTCCACACAGTGCCTCGGCGCAGTACCTGAGTGCACAACCTGGATCCCCGTCTGAACCCGGTAAAAACACCGACTTAACTAGTCGAAGATCATGAAGTAAAGAACATTAATTTATCAAGGGACTGAAAATGCCTTATGACCTTGGTAAACCGTCTGGGTACGGATGACCAGAGTAGCTTTCCTCAGAATGGGTCGTCTGGAAAAATTGGGCAAAAAGATCGACAATTCCCTGATCATTATTTGCCGATGCATTACGAATTGAAAACGAGGATGTGTGTGCGGACGTTCTACGCTTACTGTTTATGAAGCAGTAAAACTTTTTAGGGTCCTGAGAAAACTTATCCTTCATCGAGATAGGTAGTTCTTATATCATTGAGCTGTGAAGGCATAAGCCTCCACAACACTGATCACGACACCATCCCCTGGAGGGACCGCCCCAACGGCTTGTTATCTAATTTCATTATCACTGTTTATCCGATTCTTATTATTTCTATTATAATTAGTATTACTTAGACAACGAACAATGAATCCTTAGTTTCCCCAATTAAAATAAGAAATAGGCTAAGAAAACCCCAAAATAGTGAGGCGTTTTGCTTATTAGCAGCGAAGAGACAACACGAAAGAGAGACGCCTACTACGGCCACGCAGCAAAGAGAGCCGACATGGAAGAGAAGGAAACGAAGAGACTCGCCGATCGCTTTTACGCCCACGCAGCCAACGCAAAGAAGAGAACGGCTATACGCAGATGAAAGAGAGCGAAGCGGCAGAGAAGCCGCCGATCGGCCATACACCCACGCAGCCGAGGCCGGGAGCCGAAGGCGGCGAAGCTGCGAAAAGAAAAGCCGAGGCCTGGCACGGTCCAGCGCGAGCCAAGCTCGAGAATGATCTCCGAGGGCTGAGCCAGACCGGTTGTGCGGCGGAAGCCAAAATAGATTTGAAAACTAGCCGTGACCGCGCCGGGTACGCAATAAGCCGCACGCAGTGAATAAAAACCAGCTGTGACCGCGGTGTGCAAAGGAAGCCACCGACGTGACGAGGACCGGCCGCCGGACCCAAGGAAGGGAAAGCAAGGGTGAGCCAAATCACGTATGTGAGCTCTGGGGGGGATAGATCGGTGCAGTAGGCAGGGTGTACGCACAGAACCAGAAGTTTCCCAAAAATGTTGTAAATTTGTGTCATTTATTCCCCCCACAATAAAGACACCCACCGGTTTCAGAACTTTCGCCCGTAGGAGTCCCTCAGACCCACCCCCTCTCTTCCCTATTCACTGGGGCCCGGCGAAGGGGATGTGAGTCGTGGATCATGCGGCATCCACCAAGCTGGGCTTCGCTTTCCCATACCTTTCTCCCCTGGGGACCCGGCGATGCTGGATGTGAGTCGTGGATTCACGCGGCATCCGTAAAGCTGGGTTCCCTCTCCTACACTCTACACATCTTTGATCCCTCGACTTGTGTACAGCTGAGGCTGGTTTACCTAATACCCCCCCAAGCAACAGCCGCCGGCACGTGTCCCAGACGCGCCGGCGAAAACCACGCAGCCAGCCACCTACGCGCCAGAAAGAGACGGGGAGAGACGCGAAAAACCACGCAGCCAGCCACCTACGCGACAGAAAGAGACGGGGAGAGACGCCGAAGACACAGCACCGCGTGCCGGGAGAAAATGGCCACGGACGGCGCATAAAACTTTGGCACGCGACGGCGACAAAGCGGCACCAGCGACAGAGTAGCAAAGCAGCAGCAGCGGAAGAGCAGCAACGCAGCGACGACAGAGCAACGAGGCAGCGGCAGAGCGGAGAAGCAGCAGCGACAGAGCAACGTGGCAGCGGCAGAGCGGAGAAGGCGCAGCGACAGAGCAGCGAGGCAGTGACAGAGCAGCGAGACAGTGACAGAGCAGCCAAGCAGTGACAGAGCAGCCAAGCAGCGAAGCAGCGGTAGAACAACGGAGCAGCGGGGGACAGAGGGCGATCGCAGAGGAGCAGCTACATGGCAGAGGAGCCCTCGGCCACAAAGCCACGGCCAATATAAGGCGGAGCAGGAACACGAGTCAGGGAGTTGTTACCGGGCAGTCACACAGTTACCACCGAGCATTCAGACAGAACCTTTCCCTGTATCGCGCCACGTATCCTTCGACAGGATCATCCAACCCAGTGTTGTGTATCCTAGTACAGGATCACCGATTTAGTACAGTGCCACGTATCCTTCGACAGGATCATCCAACCCAGTGCTGTGTATCCTAGTACAGGATTACCGATCTAGTACAGTGCCACGTATCCTTCGACAGGATCATCCAACCCAGTGCTCTGTATCCTAGTACAGGATCACCGATCTAGTACAGTGCCACGTATCCTTCGACAGGATCATCCAACCCAGTGCTGTGTATCCTAGTACAGGATCACTGATCTAGTACAGTGCCGCGTGTCCTTCGAACAGGATCCCTCACCCCAGTGCCGTGTATCCTAGTATAGGATCACCGATCCAGTACCTCGCCACGTATCCTTCGACAGGATCCCCCCACCCCAGTGCCGTGTATCCTAGTATAGGATCACCGATCCAGTACCGTGCCGCGTGTCCTTCGGACAGGACTCTCCACCCAGTGCCGTGTATCCTAGTAAAGAAGCCCCAGACCCAGTACCGTGCTAATAAGGACTCGTACCGGTGCCCCGATTAGTGTACCAGGATCAGGATGAACATCCGCTGGATAGCGTCCCGCAGGAAGGACGAGCTGCAGAGCCTAGCTAAGGAGTTTGGACTAGGAGAAACTGGGACTGTAGAGGACCTACGGAGCCGGATCACCGCATTCATCGCACGCCCTGGGCACCCCGAAGCCGTGCAGGCAAGGCTGGACGAATTGGCTTCGCACTTTGGGAACATACCGAGCCCCAGGGACCACCGGAGTCCAGCCACGTCACCCGGGCCAGAGAGCCGGACGAAGATGGAAGACAGCAAGGAGGGGCCAAAACTGCGATTAATTGTACCCGAGCTGCCCAGCACGAGCCAAGGATCCACCCCCGGATACCGCGAGTATCCCACAGCCAACCACAAACCATCCAACCACAGTGACAACAAAGCCCTACCAGACAAGATTAAGCAACAACCCCAGGACTATGCCACCACAACAGGACACGAAGAAAGCTACGACGGAAAGAACTGCGACACCGATGGAACCAACCATAGTCAGTTCCCCAGCACGAACCCCGACACCAACAGGACAACGCAACAAAACAAAGACTTGGGCAGAGACAGCTACGGCTCCACTGGGTCAATCCAGGGCCAGCTCGTCGAACCAGGAGTCACCGACAGGACACAGCAGGAAGCAAAGGTCTTGGGCAGAGACAGCTACGGCTCCACTGGATCAATCCAGGGCCAGCTCGTCGAACCAGGAGTCACCAACAGGACACAGCAGAAAACTTCGGCAGAGATAGCTTCGGCGCCGCTGGACCAACCCAGGGCCAGCTCATCGAACCGGGAGTCAGCAACAGGACCCAGGAATCACCAGAATACTCCAGCAAAGATAGCTGCGGCCCCGCGGGACCACTCCAGGGCCAGCTCATCGAACCGGGAGTCACCACGGAGTAACCCAGCACGACAGACATCACGCCAGCCACGAACCCCGACACCACAGGACGAGATCAGAGAGACCTCGACGACGGACTACCAACTGGAGCCATTAGCCGACGCCGAAATAGCCCGGGAACGAAACCCGTTTCGCCCAGCCGACTCGGATGACGACGAGAACGCGATCTTGGCCGCCATTACCGCCCTGGAACTGGAGGACCTATCGCCGTGGCAGCAAGAAAATACCCAGCAGGCATCACAGACGCAGAGCAGGACTGTGAGCAGGACCTACAACCTACGTCGACGCGAATGGAGACCCACGATCGGGACGCTCGTGATGCTACGCCAACATCACCTGTCCAAAGCGGCGGACAACTTCGCTGCCAAACTGGCTCCCACATATGAGGGGCCTTACAAAGTAGTTAAATTTATTTCTCCCACCATAGCTCGACTACAGAAGCATCCGGGAAGACAACGACGAACGGCCGGACTAGCCGACCTCAAGGCCGACCACGACAACGAGCACACGCTCACCAGCGAAGACAACGAAGACAACGATGACGACGACCCCAGCACCAGGAAAACCGCGAGTTCATGAGGGCCACTTATGGTAGTGCGCTGCCGTAATGTCCTCGCCCCGCAAGGGTAAACCGCGTCCACACTCAGTAAGATAGCTTAACTCCCCTTAAAGGATTAGAGTAAGAAATAGCCAGAAACTAGAAAATGCACCGATCAGGGAAACCCAGGGCACAGGACACATCAGTAGCACAGAGCAGGTTCTAACCAAACAAGGTTTCTTCCCCCCACCAGATCCGACATGGACAACCCAAGGACGAGCGACGCACAGCCTCTTGAGACAGAGGATGGCACAGAGGGGCATCCTAGGGGTGCGTCGCCGCCCAGCTCAAGGCAACCACGGTCCACGAGCAGCCAACCACGAGCAAGACACCACTCTCCGACCCCGCAAGCCGAACCGGGCAACACCACGCAGCCTGGACCATCAACAGGAGCCGTACCACGACCAGCCAGGCCACCTAGGCCATCCCGACGTCGGGCCCGCCCCGAAGGCCCACCGTCGCCCCGCCGGGCGACAACCATGACCTGGGCATGGCTCAACGACGTCGTCCATCCGAACACGTCCCGAAACAACCTGTCTGGGATCATCACAGTGGAGGCGATGCGGCCATCGGACTCAGACGAGGAGGTCCGAGCAGGCCGGGCCCAGCGGGAGCCACCAAGACGCCTACGCCGACGCAAGCATCCAGGCCAAGGAACAGGCACCGCTGTCACCCCACGCGTGACTCGAAGACGCGTCGAGCCAGGACACGTCAACCTGGACCCCAACTCCGAGGGGCAGAGCTGCTCCCTAGTCGCGCCCAAACTGCGGCTGCGGTCCGCACCACCACCGCCCTATTACCTGTACCGCATGGGAGAACCGCTGACCCCACGGCCGAACTACGACAGCAGCTCCGACGAAGTGTTCACCAGCCCCACGATGGAGGCCGATAAGCACTGGGAGCCGACCTGCCAGGCAAGCACCGATGAAGAGTTCTTGCACGATCGACGCTTCGGAAAAGCGGGTGGCCGCCCATGGGTCAAGCTCTCCGTCCGGGAGCTAAACCGCCAACTGGGAGCCGAGCGGGCCACGACGGGCCCATACTCGGACGTGAGCGAGGACGAAGATGGGCCGGCCAACTGCCAGAAGGACACTCCAGCCAACATCGCGGTTGACGTGGCACCTTGGACCACCTGGAAAGACGCCGACAGGACCCTGCAACTGCTGCTCGCCCATCCACGGCCCATCACCCCACCCAGGCCCAAGAGGGAGATCATCCCCGCGTCGGACAACGACACAACAAGCGACGACGAGGTACAGCTCCTAGGAGAGGACGACACCACTCCGCTACGGATCCGCGACGGCAGTCTGGGCGATGCGCTACCCCGACGGCTCCGGAACCTCGGCCTTCAGGATGAACACGAGCCACCCAGACACGTAACCGGCAATGAGCTGCCCCAACTGCTCCAGGAACTCGGCCTGGAGGACGGACCCGTGTCCCCGATACCCAGGGATGACGGAGACGAGGAGGTAGCCTGGATCCTGGTAGGGCAGGAGAACCCAAACGGCCCGATCCCGGGCACCAGCTGGGACGACGGGTGGCACGCCCGACTGCAGGAGTGGGACGCGCAGGAGGAGGCGGCAGCCCCGGAAAGAAGGGAGAATCCCGATTGGCAGCCGCTGGACCACGCGCCAATGAAGTGGCTATCGCCAGTTCCCACCGACCACAATGCCCCGAACCCGGAACCGACGAGCTGCACGGCCCGAGAGGCCGGACCAGGAAACGAGAGCCAACCAAAGGAGGACAGCGATCTGTCATTGGGCTTGGAAGAGGCAGAGGCGGGCGGACTGCTCACAACGTTCGAGGAGATGCCCGAGCTAAACACGCTGCAGGAGGAGCAGGAATGGCCAATAGCCCCAGTCGCCTGGCGGGTAAGCACGCCTGACCGCCGCATCCCGCAAAGCCTGTTGGAAGGCGCCAGCGCTCAGGCAAACGCGGCGCGTCACGGGCGCAGCCGGATCCGCAGCCTAGAACACCACGACGGCCAACGCTTCCGCGTATGCATCAACGGAAATTTGGTGCGCATTTCACCGCGCCCCACCCCGAAGTAGGAAGGGAGTGTAAAGGCATAAGCCTCCACAACACTGATCACGACACCATCCCCCGGAGGGACCGCCCCGACGGTTTGTTATCTAATTTCATTATTTTATTATCACTGTTTGTCTTATTACCTCTTATTATCTTCTTATTACTTCTATTATAATTAGTATTACTTAGACAACGAACAATGAATCCTTAGTTTCCCCAATTAAAATAAGAAATAGGCTAAGAAAACCCCAAAATAGTGAGGCGTTTTGCTTATTAGCAGCGAAGAGACAACACGAAAGAGAGACGCCTACTACGGCCACGCAGCAAAGAGAGCCGACATGGAAGAGAAGGAAACGAAGAGACTCGCCGATCGCTCTTACGCCCACGCAGCCAACGCAAAGAAGAGAACGGCTATACGCAGATGAAAGAGAGCGAAGCGGCAGAGAAGCCGCCGATCGGCCATACACCCACGCAGCCGAGGCCGGGAGCCGAAGGCGGCGAAGCTGCGAAAAGAAAAGCCGAGGCCTGGCACGGTCCAGCGCGAGCCAAGCTCGAGAATGATCTCCGAGGGCTGAGCCAGACCGGTTGTGCGGCGGAAGCCAAAATAGATTTGAAAACTAGCCGTGACCGCGCCGGGTACGCAATAAGCCGCACGCAGTGAATAAAAACCAGCTGTGACCGCGGTGTGCAAAGGAAGCCACCGACGTGACGAGGACCGGCCGCCGGACCCAAGGAAGGGAAAGCAAGGGTGAGCCAAATCACGTATGTGAGCTCTGGGGGGGATAGATCGGTGCAGTAGGCAGGGTGTACGCACAGAACCAGAAGTTTCCCAAAAATGTTGTAAATTTGTGTCATTTATTCCCCCCACAATAAAGACACCCACCGGTTTCAGAACTTTCGCCCGTAGGAGTCCCTCAGACCCACCCCCTCTCTTCCCTATTCACTGGGGCCCGGCGAAGGGGATGTGAGTCGTGGATCATGCGGCATCCACCAAGCTGGGCTTCGCTTTCCCATACCTTTCTCCCCTGGGGACCCGGCGATGCTGGATGTGAGTCGTGGATTCACGCGGCATCCGCAAAGCTGGGTTCCCTCTCCTACACCCTCGCCCTGGGGGACCCGGCGATGCTGGATGTGAGTCGTGGATTCACGCGGCATCCGCAAAGCTGGGTTCCCTCTCCTACACCCTCGCCCTGGGGACCCGGCGACGCAGATTTGAGTCGTGGATCATGCGGCATCTACTAAGCTGGGCTCCCCTCTCCCCTACCCTTCCGACCCCTGACCCAAACCCCCTCCTCCCGCCTCGCATGACCCCCAACGCACGTCTCGGCAGCTCCCCAAGCACGGGTTCACCCGCGCCTCGATCCACCCCACGGGTGCGCTTTCGCTGCGAACGGCTCTCCCCTTAGGTCCTCACACAACAAATTTTGCTGTGGGGAAGGACAGACTGAGAAGCTGTACCTCGGCCTGAGAACTTCCTTACAGAGCATTAAGAACTGAAAAGTTTGACCGAGCTATTACATAACGAGAGTGAGAAGTAGGAGAGCCCACTTCTTGAAATTTTTTATAAAATCTTGATTTTAAGTTTTTTAGATTGGATAACTCTTTGGTAAACCAAGCGGGCTGTCCAGATCTAATCGGACAAGAAAGCGAGACACAAGAATCAAAAAATGTGCCAAGAGCATTGTAAAAAGTGTTTGTGCCTTGTATGACATCAGTGCACAAGTACAGGCTAGCGTGCTGGGACCGACACTGTATATCATCTACACAGCAGATATACCGACAAACAGTCTTACAACAACTCGCTCAAAGTGCCTTACAAGAGCAACACTTATCAACTCATCTCGTGGCCTTAAATAAAATGGCTAGCAGACTGATGCATGCACGTAAACGAGCAAAAGTGCGAAATATGTCACCGTTACCCTAAAAGAAACGAGGGGGAACGTTGTGAGTTGCTGCGGAGACCGCAACTCTACATTTATACCCGATACTTAGTCAGTATGGCTCTCCTCCGGCAGACGCTGCTAATATTGAACGACATGACAAAGAGTGCGTGCGAGAGAGACAGAAAATCAGTCTGAGCGTGACCTCGGGCGCTGCGTGGCCAGTGCAAATTGATTTGTTCCCTTTGGCTATAAAAATGATCTGATCCAAATTCAGCAACCTGATAGATATGATCATTATCTATGATTCTGCGTTTTTAGTTTTCTCGAATGTGCAATATTGAGGATGCAACAGATTTTCGTCCTTTGTGGGGGCAGAAGGGGGTGGGGCGAAATTCTGAGATATACGTTTTATAGTGAGATCTAACAGGAGTGTGGATACCAAATTTGGTTACTCTAAAGTTAATAGTCTCTGAGATTTGTGAATATCCCCAGATTTTCGTATTAATGCTCAATGCTATAAGAACTACCTATTTACAATCTGATAGATGTGGTCATTGTCTATGTGCAATATTGTGGGTGCCCCAGATTTTCGTCCTTTGCGGGGGCGGAAGGGGGTGTGGCGAAATTTGGACACGAAACGGTCAAGGTCCGATATCACAGGAGTATGGATACCAAATTTGGTTACTCTGGCTTTTATAGGTTCTGAGATCCTTGAACTCATATTTTGCAATTGGCAAAACTGACCATGAAACCTGTGTGTTAGAGAGAGACAGAGCGAGAAAGAATGAAATTGTTTTCTTGATTCTGGCTATAATAATTATACGATCTGGTTGAGATTTTACGCTCTAGAACATATAGTCTTCCTCTACGATTCTTGGTTTTATCGTATCTTTAAAAATGTGGATGCCACAGAATTTCGTCCTTTGTGGGGGCGGAAGTGGGCGGGGCGAAGTTTTGAAATATTTTTGTAGCAGTGACATATCACAGAAGTCTGGATCCAAAACATCGTTGCTCTACCTCTTATAGTCTTTGAGCACTAGGCGCTGAAGGGGACGGACGGACGGACGGACGGACAGACGGACGGACAGACAGACATGGCTCAATCGACTCGGCTATTGATGCTGATCAACAATATATATAGTTTATGGGGTCGGAAACGATTCCTTCTGGACGTTACACACATCCACTTTTACCACAAATCTAATATACCCCAATACTCATTTTGAGTATCGGGTATAAAAATGTGCCCACCAGTGTCTCTGAATAACATCAACATTTTATAAACCACCGAAGTAACATAGCTTGGTGTCCATTTTGATAGACGGCTCCCTTGGCGTAAACATATCGAAGCTAAAAGAAATCTACTGAAATTTAAAGCTAGAAATCTACATTGTCATATAAACGTCCGTTCGCCACTAAAACTGGACTATAAAGTACTTTTGTACAATGCAGTTCTCAAACCAATTTGGACATATGGGTCCGAACTATGGGGAAACGCTTGCATTGGTAATCTAGAAATAATCCAGAGAGCTCAATCGAAGCTCAATTAGTAAACCAAAAAAGTTGTTATTAAAGTTGTTGCGAGGTGCAAGGTGAGTCCCAATGTCTTCTTAAAGGGAGAAGTTTAGCTGCTGGCAGCGGTTTCTTCAAAAAATCAGGCCAATTTCTCATATGTGGAAATATACTGGACAGAGATTAGTTTCTTTTTAATTTATCCTTCAGTGAAGCAAGATTAAATATCTACATATGTACATGTGTGCTTAGTTCTCTTGTAGGAGCTTGGATTATTCGCTATACTTATGCAACCCTGTTTGTCTTCAAATATAGTGATTGGATTTTAACCATAAGGCTTTTCTAATACTTTCGAATAACGCCATGTATTCCGCTTTAGTAGATGAAGCTACTGATTTTTGTTTAACGGTACTGCAGTAAAACAGGCAAACAGAATTCACATGATTTGTAAAAGTTAATTTTAAATTAAATGTGCCTTTTAGATATCTTAGTAAATTTTCTTAAACCATTTTTTATATAAATTGAGTGATTTATAATTGATCCCCATGTCTATCTATTGTTATGCCAATAAAATGTGGAATTTTTTTAAATCACCAGAACCAAGCTGCGTGTTTTAGCTTTATTTAGTTTGCATACTTTACCCTCATCATGTGTCAATCCTTAAGGAATCTTTATATAAATGTCCTCTTTAAGATTAACATTAAGTAATGTTGTCATGACATCCATATGATGAATTTTCAAATCGTATTGATTTTCTAATATCAGAATATCTCGAAAACTAAAAGTACGTGCAACTGGTGAAATGTTTTTTAACAATCCGTCAGATGTTCTTGCGTGAAGGCACGAGCTACAAGTCCTGCTTTATATCGAACTAAATTTTCGATTATATTTTGTTTCATAGTAAACACCCATTTATAATCGATTGTATTTTTGTTTTGAGGGCTTTCTACCAAAGACCATGTTTTATTTTGAGAATGGGAACCTAACTCATCTTGAATTACCAATTAATGTTATTATCCCCATTTTTTATTTCTTCAAAACAATTTGGAATATTATTAAAGTAAGTATAAGAATTCATTAGACATTTTTGTAATAATCTATAATATATGTTAGGATTGTCTTTTAATCTTTTACTTCGTCTGATTTCTTCAGTCTCACCAGTAACTTTTAAATTTTCACAAGTCTGTATATTGTTTTTGAACTGTCATTAACAGTTTCAAAATTTTCCATTTATGGTAATGGAAAGCAAGACTCTATATTTTCAGTGTGTGCAACTTGACAATCGACTTCCGTTTTTTGGTTTTCATTATCCAAAAAAAGGATCGTCTAACTGTTCCAGTCTATCATTTTGGAAAATTGAGTCTTCGGGCTGTATAGCACAATCTTCTACAGATCTTGAATTTAACATATTTTTTACGTCCGCCGCAACATCTCTAGCTGCCATTAACTTCCTTGATTCCACAGTTTTAAACCATTTTGTTCATATGCAACAAGTATACATACATTTAATCGATTTTTCATCGAAATTGACATTTTGTTTTCTTTCATTATTAACAACGTATACCGTTGAGCCAAATATTGTAAAATACTTAAAAACAGGCTTTTTACTATGTCACAATTTAAATGGTGTTTTTTTTAGCATCTTTTAACTCTAGAGTTGGGCATCTATTTATTAATTATGTTGCAGGTAAAATTGCTTCGCACCAAAAACTTGTTTTCATTTTAGATCATTTACCATGGAACAAGTCTTTTCTGTAATTGTTCTGATCATTCGTTCAGAAATACCATTTAGCTGTGGACTGTGAGGAATAGTCAAATGATAGCTGATACCTCTTTCAGAACAAAATTCACGCATTTCGTTAGACAAATATTCCCTTCCATTGTCAATCAGCCAGGCTCCGAGTTTCACTTACTTTTGAGGATTACGTCTTCAACCAAAATGTTTCGTTTTAAAGCGCTCCCGGTTTCACGCATTTTTGTATCCATATTTTTCATTCATAGCTCGCAAAAAACCGTTTCTCGATGTCAGCAAATAAGTGTCTTTTACTCACACTTTGAGAAAAGACTTATAGAGAGCAACCGTTTGCATCGGCTCTTTAACGAGCTCGTTTGAGCTCGGAGAGCAACCGTTTTTTTTTTTGTTCTGTGTCACTCAGTACGTTGCCAGACCGTGTACTTGATCAAATGAAATTAAGCAAAAAGTCTTCTGCATATATATTGGTGAATTAAAACGAGAGGGCAGCATATTGGAGTCGACATCAAGTGTTCCTTCTCCAGCGTGGGGAGAAGCGAGACGGCAACACGTAGCAGTCTGTTTTTGCTATGCTATAATTTCCTATTTGTACCTCACTTGGCATGAACCCAAGAACGTCAATGAATATTATTAATTTTACGTGCGTTAATGATATGATTTTAAGAATAGTATATAAAAACAAGCAAAAATAATTGCAAATAAATTTTTCTTGTTCTTCTTCTCGGAAGATCCACGATCCACACGGCGTCTACCTCAGCGCAACGCTTAAGCAAAGTTTTAATTACGTCGTGCATATTCGCACCTTATACATACTGACAGAAATATACGAAAATACACTGGAACACCTTTATTGGAACTACACGTCTTCGCCTTTGATTCTTTTGCACATTTGTCACCGCTCCCTAAAAACATTGGTCCTTCGAGCCGGATCTTCGCCTAATCAAAAGAAGAAGTTCACCCCAGCCAGCATCAGTGAATCTTTCCAACCCAATCCAAGATAAGTACGAATTCGTCACTTGCCCATCTCCAGTGGCTCCTCCGGGCCCCAGTCGGCTGGACACATATGTACATATATGTTCCACTTTTTTTCTTTCACCGTGTAACGTGTAAACCTAAAAGGGTTCGTTACAACTCCTATAGCGATACGTTAAAAGATAAGATTTATTAAATATGTTACATCAGACATCCCACACTTTTTCTTAGCCCTAAGCCATATAGCCATATCGACATATGCCGACTCCACAAACGCAGACCAAACACACCAGGTAACGCGGACTTCCCCTACCGCGAACCAAACGGTCGGTCACGCGGCTTCTCAGGTTCGCCGCCCGAGTCCATCCACCACGGAAAGATGACACCGGCGCGAAGAAAGCCTGCAGAAACCCCGGCGTGCGAGGACACCAAAATCGCCGACCAAATATTTCGAGCTATGCGAGTCAAACCATCAGACTTAGCGGCTATCCAGTGCAGCCGTCCGAGTCCAGCGACCGCGAAAAGATGACGCCGTGAGAGCTCGCACCACGCGCCGACGCAGAACGTGCCGAGTCGCCTATATAGAATCCCACGGTCAAGGCGACACATGATCACGGAGATATTGAGACACGAGTTCTCCGCAGAGGTACGCCCGCCGACACGACGGTAGCAAATAATAATATAAAATAATAAGACCTGACTAAGACCAGGGAAAAACTTACGTAGGCACCTGGCCCGCGAGTGCAGACGTTGAATCGAATCAACTTAAACTTGCGTGCAAACCCGACTCAAAGTACAGGCGCGATACGGACATAAGAACCAGTGTTGTAAGTGTAAAGTAATAATGATAATAAAGGAACATATCAGACTAGGTACTCAAGTGACATCAACTGCGTAAGTTCATATCAAATAGCCTAGCCACCAACATCGTCCCACTCTGCCCCTACCCTCGTGCCACCACGAAGGGGTCCTCGCCGAATCACCAAACCATCCAATCTGCAATCTCCGTTTTTAACATTGACAAAAGTTTTCCAATTAACTTTTCAATACACATAAATTGGGACTCCAGTTTTCACATTCCGCAAGATTTATTCGTTTTCAAAACGAAAACATTTTCCTTGACGAAATGAAAAGTAAACGGCTTTTTATACAACGAAAGGAACCTAAATTCCAAAAGGAAAAAAATTGATTCCTTTTTTATGCATTAACATAAACTTGACACCTACATCGGGGTAATTTAAATTTTGCTTCCTTTATAAAAATTGTATTTTAACCTCAAATTTGGCTCGGAAAAAATTGGCCAGGACAAACACAATTTTCGTTTGCAAACAGCAAAAATATGTGAAAACTGTAGAGCCTTAAAACGAAACGGTTTGGCTTAAAACGTAATCCGAAAAAGTAAATGAAAAACGCAGCCTGCCTGATTATCTATACAAAAATATTTAAAAACAGGAAACTCTGACTGAGTCCAAACTACTTACCATCAAGCATAAACTGCGACACACCTCGTCCACACTGGGACGCATCGCGATTAGTTTCATCCATTTTACGTCTGTAAAAGAAAGAATTTATGGGTATTGTATTGTGTTGTTGTTTTTATGTATAATTTGTCTTTAGCTGGTGGTGGAGGTGCTCCTGGAACTAGATGGACGATAGTGAGAGCACTGCAAATTAACCTTTGCTGAGACAGAGTAGAGTTTATTGTGAATCCGCGAGGATTAGTTACACAGGCCGACAGTGATTTTTCTGCAAGCCTACATTATAGGCTTTTCTAACATGAAATGCATACGAGCGTTGCTATTTATATTTCGGGAATAGGAAATAAGAACAACAATTTTTAAATAAAAATGGTTTTATTGTTTTTGAAAATATTCCCCCACTTTTGCATTCGCTTGAACCATTGGTCATAGCAGTTTTTCCTCTCCCCTTGAGACACCACCAAAACATGGTTTTTAAACTCTTCAACTGCTTCTTCGGCGCTCGTAAAACTTTGACCACGCAGTTTTTTTTTTGATGTTAGGGTAAACCTCCCATCCTTAGTTAACCGTAGAATAATGCTTGGTGTGATATTTATGCACAACTTGATCAGGGGTGACATAGACAGCCCTGATCTGTTGAGCCGCATAAACTTCACGATTCCTGTTAGACTGACTAGAAATTTTATACCGTTGTTCCTTCCACTTTGTAGATCGAATTATTCTTTGCATGAACCGTTTAGGGTCTTATGCTCGGATTATAATTCCCTCTACCATATTATATCCAATACTAATTCTCTTCCTCTTATTAAATTATTAATCCTTACACACCTTTCGATTAATTAGTAACTGTAGTGGTATTTGTATTTTGATTGCATGCTTAGTTTCTTAGTGAGTTTAGTGGTAATTTTCCTCGAATGTTAGTCTAATATCTATCTTTCTTGCATGTTCGCGTTTGGTTCGGCTACGCACCGCGCGTCATGCGGCAGCGCCCCTCGGTCGGTTGGGCGGGAGGAGGGCTGCGTTTTGCCTGGGATCCACGCGTAACAGCCTTCTGCTGGTGTCACACGGGCCACTTGACGGTTCAGTAATTGCATCGCCTCTTGTAAGATGAAGTCATTGCATGTCAACGTAAAAATAAAGAATTACCATATCTAACAGATCTGAATCAGATCGGATCACTTGTATAGCCAAAAGGAACAAATCAATTTTCAGTGGCTACGCAGCGTCCGACGACATGTTCAGACACGTTTTGTGTCTCTCCTGCACGCACTCATTGTTGCTCAATATAGCCATACTGACTACAGTATGTATCAGGTATAAATTTAGAGTTGCGGTCACATCAGCAACTCACAGCGCTCCCCCTCGTTTTTTTGTCGCTGGGTGTATGTATAGTTTATGTTCGAAAACTCTTCCTTCCCAGCAGTACTGGGAACTAGTTCAGATGTGGTGATATCACCACTCCCTAACAGACCAGGGGTACTTTCTTTACTAACCCTTAACAATGCTTTTCATCATTTCCATTTTTACCCGCAATGTCCTACGACATGGGGACCAGCGACACCACATCGTTTACCCCCGAACTAGTGATATGGGTACTCGTCTAAAAGCTAGTGAAATGGGTACCGATGAAGTAGCTCGTAAAATGGGTACCCATGATGTAGGTTATCAATATTCATTTCATTTCATATTTAAATTTTTATTTTATTATATATTTCATTTTAGTTTTTAAATTTACTAATTAAGGTCTGAGTTCGCTGTGGTACTGTTTTTGTGGTTCGATGGTGGTTCGTCTTCAAGCTGTAATTTTTGGGCACTCTGCTGAACGATTTCTTTCAGAATTTGAATATAGGCTTCTCCAAAGTTGTATCTGAAGAAACTGTCCGACACACTTGGAAAAAGGCGGGGTATCATGACCGAGATGCTCGCAGGAAGCCGTATGTATCTGGGGTCAATAGGAAAGGTCAATAGCGTATGGATTTCGCCAATGAGCACATTTACAAGGTTCCCAGCTTCTGGAAAAGGGTCATTTGTCAGATGAGAGCAAGGGCATAAAAGACAAGGAAATTTTTTGGTGAATATGCGGAACAGCCATGGACAAAGACCATTTACTACCGACTGTAAAACATGGAAGTGCTGGTGTAATGGTGTGGGGTTGTATGGCGGCCAATGGTGTTGGAAATCTCGTTTTTATAGAATCCACAATGGACCACAAAGCATATATTCAAATTCTGAAAAAAATCCTTCAGCAGAGTGCCCAAAAATTACAGCTTGAAGACGACTTTTGCTGCCAACAAGACAATGATCCGACGCATACTGCCCACAATGTTAAGCTCTGTTTGCTTTACAATGTACAAAATGAGCTTCGATCGCCTCCTTAGTCCCCAGACCTGAATCCCACAGAATATCTATGGGATTAACTCGATCGCAGGATTCGTAAGCACACCATAAGCTCTAAAAACATGCTGAAGGAAGTTATCCTGGAGGAATGGGGCAAAATAACTGCCGAGGACACCAGGAATCTGGTTGACTCAATGCCTAGACGTCTGGCAGATGTTTTAAAACGATAGGAAGAACACACAAAATATTAACAACTTAGAATTTTAGTCGTGTTAGTCGCAGAATTGTTAGAGTGTACGCAGACTTTTGAGGTGTCAAATTTATCTTATGTTTTTTTTAATGATTGTTTTTCCTATTAAGTTTGTTTTATTGAATAAAAAACAAATGTAGATGGGTTTAGAAATAAGCAAAGAATATTATAAAAAAAAAATCGTTGCCCAAAGTGCCTTATATTAGAAGTTATCCGCAACTAAACATGAATATGTAGTTCGTTTTCTAAGTGTACGTAGAGATACAGTCAGCACAACATTTATTCGGACACTCGTCTATATCAACTTTCTTTATAAATAACTTGAAAAGTATTTAAGTTTGAAAACAAATTTTTATTTCATTATGAACATGGATATTACTACTACTAATTTCAAATCTAAAAACAAAAAAAAAAAAACTGTTTTGGCATACCAAAAAAAAATTAAAAGTATCAAAAAGGCCACTTTTTTACGAACAACAATTATTCGGACACTTTTTATTTTGTACGAAAAAAAACTTATTGTCCCCAATTTTTTCTGATTTCAATATTTGGTGGGGCCGAATAACAGCTTGGTTGATGATTGGTTTCATTTGGATTAATTTTCTCCCATTCTGTCATCAGAGCCGTTTTAAGGATTTCCTTGGAGGAAATTTTATGTTTCCTAATTTTTTTTTTCTAGCAAATCCCAAACATGCGATCTTTCTCTTTCATGGCTTGATTATCCTTTCTCCATACTTTGGATGGTCCATTATGTCCGAATATATTATATTTAGACTCCTCACTAAATATAACATTCTCCCAAAAAGAATCTGGCTTATTTAAGTGAAGTTTTGCGAACTCCGGCTGGCGAAAATCCTCTAGCTGAACCCTCCACGAGGGTGCCGGCTGGGCAATGGACACTGCATCACCCCGGACAAGGGTAATTCAAAGTCGGGGGAACCGAACCAGGGCCATGGCTATAGGTGCCTGGCGGTCAGGCCTAAAACGCTAGGGGGTGGTCCCCCCGAAAAATATTAACCAGTATGGACCCTCGGGCCAAATATGGAGGCGAAGAAGGATAAAGCACGGGTTGGGATGTCAACCCAAACGTCGGTGGAAAGCGTGACTGCTACCACCGGCGGGCACGGGGAGGAGCAGTCCTCTCTGCGTGTCGCCAGCGGTCACACCTCAGACTTGGCGGGAGCAGGCCAGGTCAGTTGTAAAGCTACTGCCACAACAACAACAACAAAAACAACTCACTCCGTGCCCTGCAAGTTGAGCCGCACAGATGCCGTAGTCGATACAGACACGGATCTGGAGAGCGTGCTCTCTCTAAGCAGGACGGACGAAGAGAGCCTTCTCCGCTCGCCGGAACCAGGCACCAGCTCCCTGCGTAGGGAAGGGCCGAAGCGTTCCAAGGAGGGGATGAAGGCCAACGCGCAATACAAAGCGGCCCTCAACATAAAAAGCCGGCTGCAAGGCAAAGCAGACATCTCCCAGGAGGAGAAGGTCAAGCTAGCCTGGGCCGAGCAGAGAGTAGAGGAGGGTCGGCTACACTATGCCCAGATGCCACAGATGAGGGCGTCGAATGGCGAATATGCCAATAAGGTGGAGGAGATGATGGCCACCAAGAGGCAACGCTCGACTGAGAGTGCCATTAAGGACACTCCAGCGAGCAAGCGGCAACGCGGGCCCAGGAGTGCAGCCCCTCCACCGAAAGCGGCCAAGAAGCCGAAAGCGAAGGTCAGCGAGGTGACCAAACGATCCTGAGTGCAATGATGACCCAACCCTAAGGTGGCTGACGCGTACGGTCTGCCAACTGGAGGCGATGTGGGAGGGGGCCAAGCTGGAGGTTGTGGACCGGGAGCTTATCCCGTCCAAGCCTAAGGCGAAGGTACTCTTCCCCATCACGATCCAGGGGGACCGAGCGCTGAAGCTCCTTCAGCGGCAAAACGCGGACGTGCCAACGGCCGACTGGAGGATCCTACACATTGGTAGCCCACTACCCAACGAGGGGGGCCAGTGTGTGATCCTCCAAATAAACAAGGAAGCAGAGGATCTGCTATACCCCAAGTTCGGGAAGATGGCGTGGGGCATGGGTAGCGTCTACCTGCGCCTCAAAAAGCGCCACCCTGCGGACAAGGACGCGCATACCCTGCAGGCAGGCGAGGTGGAAAAGGACCTAGGTCTCGAGTCCATCGTGGAGGCCGCCCAGGGTTTTGCGCTTGAAGATGAAGAAGAGGAAGACGGTGACCTGACGCTGGTAGTCAACCCGTCAGGTGCAAGCGAGCCAGCCACCCATGCTGAGTGTGCTGCAGCTCAACTTGCATAAAAGAAAGGTAGCGTCGGCGGAGCTCCTCATCGCCATGGAGCAAGGGCTCGCCGACATAGCTCTAGTCCAGGAGCCCTGGATTGCGACAGGCAATTCAGTGGCCGGACTAAAGTCCTCAAATCATAACCTGTTCTACTCAACATCGGTAAGCAGGAGCAGAACCGTCGTACTCGTACGAAAGGGAATCCATGCTTACCTTATGTCTCATTACAGCACGGATGACCTGACGGTTGTGATGCTGGAAAGTGAGGAAAAGCGCCTTCTGGTGGCTTCCTGCTACATGGCTCACGACAGACCCGCACCACCCGACGAACTCTGGAGCCTGGTGACAGAAGCCGGCACCAAAAACTATCAACTCGTCATCGGAACGGACGCCAACGCCCACCATAATGTGTGGGGAAGCACCGACATCAATGACAGAGGTGAGTCACTCTTAGACTTTATACTAGCAACTAATCTATATATAGCAAACGTTGGGGAGGAGCACACCTTCGTAGGACCGACCTCATCTAACGTGCTAGACCTAACACTTGCAATGGGAAACAGTACTACGGTATCTAGCTGGAGGGTCCTCGATAGACCATCCTTCTCAGACCATAAGTACATTCAGTTCAAGTGCGAATTCAAACACCTTTCGAAGACAACAGTCTATAGAAACCCCCGGAACACAAACTGGGCAAAGTTTAAAAAGACAGTTACTTCGAAGCTCGCGAATCCGGGCTCAGTGAAATCCGCGGAGGATATAGAGAAGTCCCTAAAGACCCTATCCAACGAGCTACTGAACGCCTACCATGCATCATGCAAACCCTCGAGAACGAAGAGGAGGTCCAAGCCACTCTGGTGGAACCGAGATCTCTCTCTCCAAAGGAACAACCTCAAGGAATTCTTCAAGATCGCCAAACAAGCGAACGAGGAGATTGTCAATGAGGAATATAAAATCCTACTTAGGAGCTACAAGAAGGAAATACGTAAGGCACAAAGGAACTAGTGGAGAAACTTCTGCTCCAACATCGAGAAAGTGCCCGAAACCGCCAGGCTTCGGAAGCTGCTTTCAAAGCAGCCCACAGTACAGAGCCAACTAAAACTAGACAACGGACAGTGGACAGAGGGCAGCAAAGAAGCCCTAACAGCACTAATGGAGGCGCACTTCCCTGGATGCACCGAGGTCACTGACGCCAAGGAGCATCAGGACCTAGCAACCGAGGAACACCACCCTCCAATAGGTCTGTTAACCACTAAGAGAATACACTGGGCCATAGACTCCTTCGCGGGCATAAAAGCACCAGGACTGGACGGGATATTCCCAGCCATGATGCAGTTGACCAAAGAGGTTATCACCCCATGGCTCCTCGCAATATACTCAGCATGCCTAAGTACGGGCTATATCCCCATCCAATGGAGAACCTCGAGAGTTGTCTTCCTCCCTAAGGCAGGAAAGTGCAGCCACGTGAGTCCCAAGGACTACAGACCGATAAGCCTTACCTCCTTTATACTAAAAACACTAGAAAAGCTGTTGGATTTGCACATCAGGAATGAGGTAGAGGGACTGATGTCAACAAACCAACACGCCTACACTAAAGGGAAATCAGTGGAGACGGCACTACACTCGCTAGTAGCCACCATCGAGAGCGCCCTTCACAACAAAAAGTATGCTTTGGGAGCATTTGTGGACATCTCAGGAGCATTCAACAACGTGGCCACAACCGCAATAACAAGTCGCCTAGAAGCGAATAACATACACCCTGCAATCAACGTCTGGATCAAAAACCTCCTAAGTTGCAGACGGGTGCAATCGGAGTGGGGCACTGCTTCCATGGTAAAGGGGGCACACAGAGGCACACCTCAGGGTGGAGTCCTGTCGCCACTACTGTGGAATCTGGTGGTCGACGACCTCATCAAGAGATTTGAAAGGAAGGCCCCAAAGATAACAGCTTATGCAGATGACATAAGCATACTTATTACGGGTGTATGTCCATCGACCCTCAGCTCCTTAATGGAACGTACACTCAGGGAGATACGTGAGTGGGCGGAAGAGGTAGGACTCAGTATCAACGCGGACAAGACGGACCTCATCCTCTTACAAGGTAAAGATATGGACCCCCCCGAAAATTGACCAAACTAGGCTGACCCCAAAATCACAGGTGAAATACCTAGGCACAGTACTGGACAGCAAGCTGGCATGGAGGCCCAATGTAGTGGAAAGGGTGAAGAAGGCTACCATTGCGCTTTATGCATCCAAGAAGATGCTCAGCAGCACATGGGGCCTGTCACCTGCTCTAATGCACTGGATCTACATCTCGGTGGTGCGACCAACTCTGCTGTATGGAGCCTTAGTGTGGTGGCAGGCTACTGAAAAGAAGACATACCATAAGCTTATGGAGAAGACTCAGCGACAGGCTCTGCTCTGTATTACAGGGGCGCTGAGGTCAACCCCAACAAAAGCACTCGAAACCATACTCGGAATCGACCCCCTGGACATTCAAGCTCGCCTGATTGCGGGAAAGGCAGCACAACGCCTCATAGCATCAGGAAATCTATCGCCACAAGGATACGGGCATAGTTCAATCGGCAGGGAAATGACCAGATCAACTGACTACATGACCCCCCAAACTTGCCTTGACGTCAAAACAACCACATCTCTGGGACCTGAAGACTGGAAGATTGGAAGGGACCAAACTGAGCACCTCAATATATACACAGACGGCTCCAAGATGGACGGAGGAGTAGGAGCGGGCCTATACTGCACAGACCCCGTGATAAGGCTGTCGTATAAGCTACCCGACCCATGCAGCATATTCCAGGCAGAAGTTTTTGCCATCGGGAAAGCAGCGGAGGTCGCTCTCCTCACAGAACGAACACACGATGCGGTCAACCTATTCGTCGACAGCCAAGCGGCGATAAGATCCATGCAGTCGTCCGTGGTCAGTTCCAGAAGTGTCTTGGCGAGCAGGGAGGCATTAGACATCCTAAGCACGACAAAGACAGTGCGGATCTATTGGGTTCCCAGCCACCAGGGCATCGAAGGAAACGAAGCGGCGGACGTACTAGCTAAGGAAGGCGTCGGGCTGGAGAATAGGAGAACCGAGAACGTGCCTGTCTCCCTCAGAACGCTGCAAGGCGATCTAGAGAAGCAGGCTAGAGCACAGACTGATAGCAGGTGGAGGAGTACCACCACCTGCAAAACCTCGAAGATAATGTGCAAGGAGCGCAACGAGAAACTTAGCCACTACCTACTGCACCTACCACGAAAGGACTGCAGACTGATGGTGGGAATACTAACAGGTCACTGTCTGGCTGCTGCACATGCAGCAAAGCTAGGCATCACCAACAGAGACAGTTGCAGGAAATGTGAGGAACCTGGGGCTATCGAAACCCTGGAACATCTCATCTGCAACTGTCCGGCTCTCTCAAGGGCAAGGAGGAGATACCTGGGCGCCCCAGTGTTGGCATCACTGGAAGATGCCTCCAAAAGGACGCCTCAGGAACTGCTGGCCTATGCTAAAAACACCTCGATTCTCGGGGACTTTTTAAAACCACATTAACACTCCCGCGACGGTTCATACACCCCCCCATCCGGATAACTAAGGGCCATATTGGCCTATGCGCGGCCCCGCTAAGGGCCGTCCGGGTTAACCTAACCTAACCTTTGCGAACTCCAATCTTTTCTTTTTTGTTCACATCGGAAATGAAGTGAAATGTAATGGTTTGGGGGTGTATAGCAGCAGCTGATATGCCAAAGAAGGTTTTTTTTGTTTTTAGATTTGAAATTAGTAGTAGTAATATCCATGTTCATAATGAAAAAAAAAATTGTTTTCAAATTTAAATAATTTTCAATACTTTTAAAGTACATATCGTAATTTTTTATTTTATTTAATTCGAAATAATTAGTCAGCCGATCGGGGGTAAAAAACATTATCTCCACAATAATCATAAATTCTGATTGATTCTTCTTGCTTCTCCCTGATCTGGAAGAGGGTAGCAAGTCTGACGCAAAAAATTATAGAGGCATAGCAAAGTTATCCGCTATTCTAAAATGTTTGAGAAGGTTTTAACTTCGCACTTGAAACATCTGGTGTTATATTAGACGCCAAGCTAAAGTGTTCTGAAAACATTTCTACCATGGTAAATAAGGACACGGGCGTGCTTGGGTTTATAAAGAGGTGGTCAATGGAACTTGAAGACTCCTATATAACAAAGACTCTCTATACCTAGCTAGTTCGTCCGATTTTAAAATGCGGATCCTACGTATCAGTACAAACACCAGGTGCAGAAATACTTATTACTTTTTGCTCTGCGGGGTCTTAACTGGGTTGCGGTGTGAGACTCCCATCTTACTCTAGTAGACTGCTATTAGTAAACCTCCCATCTTTAGTTAACCGTAGAAAAATGCTTGGTGTGCTTTTTGTGCACAACTTGGTCAGGGCTGACATAGACATAGACATAGCCCTGATCTGTTGAGCCGCATAAACTTCACGATTCACATTAGACTCACTCGAAACTTTATACCGTGGTTCCTTCCACTTTGTAGATCGAATTAAGTTCTTATGCTTGGATTATAATTTCCTCTACCATATTATATCCATCATTATTTCCCTACCTTTTATTAAATTACTAATACTAATATCTTTCTTATAATTAGTAATTGTAGTGGTACTTTGGATTTTGAATGCATGCTTAGTTCTCCTAGTAGTGTTAAGTTTTAATTTACCTCGCATTTTGGTCTAACAGCTATCTTTCCTGCATGTTCGCGTCTGGTTCGGTTAACGCGCCGCGCGTCATGCGGCAGCGCCCCTCGGTCGGTTGGGCGGGAGGAGGACTGCGTTTTGCCTGGGATCCGCGCGTAACAGCCTTCTGCTGGTGTCACACGGGCCACTTGACGGTGCAGTAATTGCATCGCCTCTTGTAAGATGAAGTCATTGCATGTCAACGTAAAAATAAAGAATTACCATATCTAACAGATCTGAATCAGATCGGATCACTTGTATAGCCAAAAGGAACAAATCAATTTTCAGTGGCTACGCAGCGTCCGACGACATGTTCAGACACGTTTTGTGTCTCTCCTGCACGCACTCATTGTTGCTCAATATAGCCATACTGACTACAGTATGTATCAGGTATAAATTTAGAGTTGCGGTCACATCAGCAACTCACAGCGTTCCCCCTCGTTTTTTTGTCGCTGGGTGTATGTATAGTTTATGTTCGAAAACTCTTCCTTCCCAGCAGTACTGGGAACTAGTTCAGATGTGGTGATATCACCACTCACTAACAGACCAGGGGTACTTTCTTTACTAACCCTTAACAATGCTTTTCATCATTTCCATTTTTACCCGCAACACCAGCGACACCACATCGTTTACCCCCGAACTAGTGATATGGGTACTCGTCTAGTAGCTAGTGAAATGGGTACCGATGAAGTAGCTCGTAAAATGGGTACCCATGAAGTAGGTTATCAATCTTCATTTCATTTCATATTTAAATTTTTATTATTTTATTATATATTTCATTTTAGTTTTTAAATTTACTAATTAAGGTCTGAGTTCGCTGTGGTACTGTTTTTGTGGTTCGATGGTGGTTCGTCTTCAAGCTGTAATTTTTGGGCACTCTGCTGAACGATTTCTTTCAGAATTTGAATATAGGCTTCTCCAAAGTTGTATCTGAAGAAACTGTCCGACACACTTGGAAAAAGGCGGGGTATCATGACCGAGATGCTCGCAGGAAGCCGTATGTATCTGGGGTCAATAGGAAAGGTCAATAGCGTATGGATTTCGCCAATGAGCACATTTCCAAGGTTCCCAGCTTCTGGAAAAGGGTCATTTGTCAGATGAGAGCAAGGGCATAAAAGACAAGGAAATTTTTTGGTGAATATGCGGAACAGCCATGGACAAAGACCATTTACTACCGACTGTAAAACATGGAAGTGCTGGTGTAATGGTGTGGGGTTGTATGGCGGCCAATGGTGTTGGAAATCTCGTTTTTATAGAATCCACAATGGACCACAAAGCATATATTCAAATTCTGAAAAAAATCCTTCAGCAGAGTGCCCAAAAATTACAGCTTGAAGACGACTTTTGCTGCCAACAAGACAATGATCCGACGCATACTGCCCACAATGTTAAGCTCTGTTTGCTTTACAATGTACAAAATGAGCTTCGATCGCCTCCTTAGTCCCCAGACCTGAATCCCACAGAATATCTATGGGATTAACTCGATCGCAGGATTCGTAAGCACACCATAAGCTCTAAAAACATGCTGAAGGAAGTTATCCTGGAGGAATGGGGCAAAATAACTGCCGAGGACACCAGGAATCTGGTTGACTCAATGCCTAGACGTCTGGCAGATGTTTTAAAACGATAGGAAGAACACACAAAATATTAACAACTTAGAATTTTAGTCGTGTTAGTCGCAGAATTGTTAGAGTGTACGCAGACTTTTGAGGTGTCAAATTTATCTTATGTTTTTTTTAATGATTGTTTTTCCTATTAAGTTTGTTTTATTGAATAAAAAACAAATGTAGATGGGTTTAGAAATAAGCAAAGAATATTATAAAAAAAAATCGTTGCCCAAAGTGCCTTATATTAGAAGTTATCCGCAACTAAACATGAATATGTAGTTCGTTTTCTAAGTGTACGTAGAGATACAGTCAGCACAACATTTATTCGGACACTCGTCTATATCAACTTTCTTTATAAATAACTTGAAAAGTATTTAAGTTTGAAAACAAATTTTTATTTCATTATGAACATGGATATTACTACTACTAATTTCAAATCTAAAAACAAAAAAAAAAACTTTTTTGGCATACCAAAAAAAAATTAAAAGTATCAAAAAGGCCACTTTTTTACGCACAACAATTATTCGGACACTTTTTATTTTGTACGAAAAAAAACTTATTGTCCCCAATTTTTTCTGATTTCAATATTTGGTGGGGCCGAATAACAGCTTGGTTGATGATTGGTTTCATTTGGATTAATTTTCTCCCATTCTGTCATCAGAGCCGTTTTAAGGATTTCCTTGGAGGAAATTTTATGTTTCCTAATTTTTTTTTTCTAGCAAATCCCAAACATGCGATCTTTCTCTTTCATGGCTTGATTATCCTTTCTCCATACTTTGGATGGTCCATTATGTCCGAATATATTATATTTAGACTCCTCACTAAATATAACATTCTCCCAAAAAGAATCTGGCTTATTTAAGTGAAGTTTTGCGAACTCCGGCTGGCGAAAATCCTCTAGCTGAACCCTCCACGAGGGTGCCGGCTGGGCAATGGACACTGCATCACCCCGGACAAGGGTAATTCAAAGTCGGGGGAACCGAACCAGGGCCATGGCTAGAGGTGCCTGGCGGTCAGGCCTAAAACGCTAGGGGGTGGTCCCCCCGAAAAATATTAACCAGTATGGACCCTCGGGCCAAATATGGAGGCGAAGAAGGATAAAGCACGGGTTGGGATGTCAACCCAAACGTCGGTGGAAAGCGTGACTGCTACCACCGGCGGGCACGGGGAGGAGCAGTCCTCTCTGCGTGTCGCCAGCGGTCACACCTCAGACTTGGCGGGAGCAGGCCAGGTCAGTTGTAAAGCTACTGCCACAACAACAACAACAAAAACAACTCACTCCGTGCCCTGCAAGTTGAGCCGCACAGATGCCGTAGTCGATACAGACACGGATCTGGAGAGCGTGCTCTCTCTAAGCAGGACGGACGAAGAGAGCCTTCTCCGCTCGCCGGAACCAGGCACCAGCTCCCTGCGTAGGGAAGGGCCGAAGCGTTCCAAGGAGGGGATGAAGGCCAAAGCGCAATACAAAGCGGCCCTCAACATAAAAAGCCGGCTGCAAGGCAAAGCAGACATCTCCCAGGAGGAGAAGGTCAAGCTAGCCTGGGCCGAGCAGAGAGTAGAGGAGGGTCGGCTACACTATGCCCAGATGCCACAGATGAGGGCGTCGAATGGCGAATATGCCAATAAGGTGGAGGAGATGATGGCCACCAAGAGGCAACGCTCGACTGAGAGTGCCATTAAGGACACTCCAGCGAGCAAGCGGCAACGCGGGCCCAGGAGTGCAGCCCCTCCACCGAAAGCGGCCAAGAAGCCGAAAGCGAAGGTCAGCGAGGTGACCAAACGATCCTGAGTGCAATGATGACCCAACCCTAAGGTGGCTGACGCGTACGGTCTGCCAACTGGAGGCGATGTGGGAGGGGGCCAAGCTGGAGGTTGTGGACCGGGAGCTTATCCCGTCCAAGCCTAAGGCGAAGGTACTCTTCCCCATCACGATCCAGAGGGACCGAGCGCTGAAGCTCCTTCAGCGGCAAAACGCGGACGTGCCAACGGCCGACTGGAGGATCCTACACATTGGTAGCCCACTACCCAACGAGGGGGGCCAGTGTGTGATCCTCCAAATAAACAAGGAAGCAGAGGATCTGCTATACCCCAAGTTCGGGAAGATGGCGTGGGGCATGGGTAGCGTCTACCTGCGCCTCAAAAAGCGCCACCCTGCGGACAAGGACGCGCATACCCTGCAGGCAGGCGAGGTGGAAAAGGACCTAGGTCTCGAGTCCATCGTGGAGGCCGCCCAGGGTCTTGCGCTTGAAGATGAAGAAGAGGAAGACGGTGACCTGACGCTGGTAGTCAACCCGTCAGGTGCAAGCGAGCCAGCCACCCATGCTGAGTGTGCTGCAGCTCAACTTGCATAAAAGCAAGGTAGCGTCGGCGGAGCTCCTCATCGCCATGGAGCAAGGGCTCGCCGACATAGCTCTAGTCCAGGAGCCCTGGATTGCGACAGGCAATTCAGTGGCCGGACTAAAGTCCTCAAATCATAACCTGTTCTACTCAACATCGGTAAGCAGGAGCAGAACCGTCGTACTCGTACGAAAGGGAATCCATGCTTACCTTATGTCTCATTACAGCACGGATGACCTGACGGTTGTGATGCTGGAAAGTGAGGAAAAGCGCCTTCTGGTGGCTTCCTGCTACATGGTTCACGACAGACCCGCACCACCCGACGAACTCTGGAGCCTGGTGACAGAAGCCGGCACCAAAAACTATCAACTCGTCATCGGAACGGACGCCAACGCCCACCATAATGTGTGGGGAAGCACCGACATCAATGACAGAGGTGAGTCACTCTTAGACTTTATACTAGCAACTAATCTATATATAGCAAACGTTGGGGAGGAGCACACCTTCGTAGGTCCGACCTCATCTAACGTGCTAGACCTAACACTTGCAATGGGAAACAGTACTACGGTATCTAGCTGGAGGGTCCTCGATAGACCATCCTTCTCAGACCATAAGTACATTCAGTTCAAGTGCGAATTCAAACACCTTTCGAAGACAACAGTCTATAGAAACCCCCGGAACACAAACTGGGCAAAGTTTAAAAAGACAGTTACTTCGAAGCTCGCGAATCCGGGCTCAGTGAAATCCGCGGAGGATATAGAGAAGTCCCTAAAGACCCTATCCAACGAGCTACTGAACGCCTACCATGCATCGTGCAAACCCTCGAGAACGAAGAGGAGGTCCAAGCCACTCTGGTGGAACCGAGATCTCTCTCTCCAAAGGAACAACCTCAAGGAATTCTTCAAGATCGCCAAACAAGCGAACGAGGAGATTGTCAATGAGGAATATAAAATCCTACTTAGGAGCTACAAGAAGGAAATACGTAAGGCACAAAGGAACTCGTGGAGAAACTTCTGCTCCAACATCGAGAAAGTGCCCGAAACCGCCAGGCTTCGGAAGCTGCTTTCAAAGCAGCCCACAGTACAGAGCCAACTAAAACTAGACAACGGACAGTGGACAGAGGGCAGCAAAGAAGCCCTAACAGCACTAATGGAGGCGCACTTCCCTGGATGCACCGAGGTCACTGACGCCAAGGAGCATCAGGACCTAGCAACCGAGGAACACCACCCTCCAATAGGTCTGTTAACCACTAAGAGAATACACTGGGCCATAGACTCCTTCGCGGGCATAAAAGCACCAGGACTGGACGGGATATTCCCAGCCATGATGCAGTTGACCAAAGAGGTTATCACCCCATGGCTCCTCGCAATATACTCAGCATGCCTAAGTACGGGCTATATCCCCATCCAATGGAGAACCTCGAGAGTTGTCTTCCTCCCTAAGGCAGGAAAGTGCAGCCACGTGAGTCCCAAGGACTACAGACCGATAAGCCTTACCTCCTTTATACTAAAAACACTAGAAAAGCTGTTGGATTTGCACATCAGGAATGAGGTAGAGGGACTGATGTCAACAAACCAACACGCCTACACTAAAGGGAAATCAGTGGAGACGGCACTACACTCGCTAGTAGCCACCATCGAGAGCGCCCTTCACAACAAAAAGTATGCTTTGGGAGCATTTGTGGACATCTCAGGAGCATTCAACAACGTGGCCACAACCGCAATAACAAGTCGCCTAGAAGCGAATAACATACACCCTGCAATCAACGTCTGGATCAAAAACCTCCTAAGTTGCAGACGGGTGCAATCGGAGTGGGGCACTGCTTCCATGGTAAAGGGGGCACACAGAGGCACACCTCAGGGTGGAGTCCTGTCGCCACTACTGTGGAATCTGGTGGTCGACGACCTCATCAAGAGATTTGAAAGGAAGGCCCCAAAGATAACAGCTTATGCAGATGACATAAGCATACTTATTACGGGTGTATGTCCATCGACCCTCAGCTCCTTAATGGAACGTACACTCAGGGAGATACGTGAGTGGGCGGAAGAGGTAGGACTCAGTATCAACGCGGACAAGACGGACCTCATCCTCTTTACCAAGAGGTACAAGGTAAAGATATGGACCCCCCCGAAAATTGACCAAACTAGGCTGACCCCAAAATCACAGGTGAAATACCTAGGCACAGTACTGGACAGCAAGCTGGCATGGAGGCCCAATGTAGTGGAAAGGGTGAAGAAGGCTACCATTGCGCTTTATGCATCCAAGAAGATGCTCAGCAGCACATGGGGCCTGTCACCTGCTCTAATGCACTGGATCTACATCTCGGTGGTGCGACCAACTCTGCTGTATGGAGCCTTAGTGTGGTGGCAGGCTACTGAAAAGAAGACATACCATAAGCTTATGGAGAAGACTCAGCGACAGGCTCTGCTCTGTATTACAGGGGCGCTGAGGTCAACCCCAACAAAAGCACTCGAAACCATACTCGGAATCGACCCCCTGGACATTCAAGCTCGCCTGATTGCGGGAAAGGCAGCACAACGCCTCATAGCATCAGGAAATCTATCGCCACAAGGATACGGGCATAGTTCAATCGGCAGGGAAATGACCAGATCAACTGACTACATGACCCCCCAAACTTGCCTTGACGTCAAAACAACCACATCTCTGGGACCTGAAGACTGGAAGATTGGAAGGGACCAAACTGAGCACCTCAATATATACACAGACGGCTCCAAGATGGACGGAGGAGTAGGAGCGGGCCTATACTGCACAGACCCCGTGATAAGGCTGTCGTATAAGCTACCCGACCCATGCAGCATATTCCAGGCAGAAGTTTTTGCCATCGGGAAAGCAGCGGAGGTCGCTCTCCTCACAGAACGAACACACGATGCGGTCAACCTATTCGTCGACAGCCAAGCGGCGATAAGATCCATGCAGTCGTCCGTGGTCAGTTCCAGAAGTGTCTTGGCGAGCAGGGAGGCATTAGACATCCTAAGCACGACAAAGACAGTGCGGATCTATTGGGTTCCCAGCCACCAGGGCATCGAAGGAAACGAAGCGGCGGACGTACTAGCTAAGGAAGGCGTCGGGCTGGAGAATAGGAGAACCGAGAACGTGCCTGTCTCCCTCAGAACGCTGCAAGGCGATCTAGAGAAGCAGGCTAGAGCACAGACTGATAGCAGGTGGAGGAGTACCACCACCTGCAAAACCTCGAAGATAATGTGCAAGGAGCGCAACGAGAAACTTAGCCACTACCTACTGCACCTACCACGAAAGGACTGCAGACTGATGGTGGGAATACTAACAGGTCACTGTCTGGCTGCTGCACATGCAGCAAAGCTAGGCATCACCAACAGAGACAGTTGCAGGAAATGTGAGGAACCTGGGGCTATCGAAACCCTGGAACATCTCATCTGCAACTGTCCGGCTCTCTCAAGGGCAAGGAGGAGATACCTGGGCGCCCCAGTGTTGGCATCACTGGAAGATGCCTCCAAAAGGACGCCTCAGGAACTGCTGGCCTATGCTAAAAACACCTCGATTCTCGGGGACTTTTTAAAACCACATTAACACTCCCGCGACGGTTCATACACCCCCCCATCCGGATAACTAAGGGCCATATTGGCCTATGCGCGGCCCCGCTAAGGGCCGTCCGGGTTAACCTAACCTAACCTTTGCGAACTCCAATCTTTTCTTTTTTGTTCACATCGGAAATGAAGTGAAATGTAATGGTTTGGGGGTGTATAGCAGCAGCTGATATGCCAAAGAAGGTTTTTTTTGTTTTTAGATTTGAAATTAGTAGTAGTAATATCCATGTTCATAATGAAAAAAAAAATTGTTTTCAAATTTAAATAATTTTCAATACTTTTAAAGTACATATCGTAATTTTTTATTTTATTTAATTCGAAATAATTAGTCAGCCGATCGGGGGTAAAAAACATTATCTCCACAATAATCATAAATTCTGATTGATTCTTCTTGCTTCTCCCTGATCTGGAAGAGGGTAGCAAGTCTGACGCAAAAAATTATAGAGGCATAGCAAAGTTATCCGCTATTCTAAAATGTTTGAGAAGGTTTTAACTTCGCACTTGAAACATCTGGTGTTATATTAGACGCCAAGCTAAAGTGTTCTGAAAACATTTCTACCATGGTAAATAAGGACACGGGCGTGCTTGGGTTTATAAAGAGGTGGTCAATGGAACTTGAAGACTCCTATATAACAAAGACTCTCTATACCTAGCTAGTTCGTCCGATTTTAAAATGCGGATCCTACGTATCAGTACAAACACCAGGTGCAGAAATACTTATTACTTTTTGCTCTGCGGGGTCTTAACTGGGTTGCGGTGTGAGACTCCCATCTTATTCTAGTAGACTGCTATTAGTAAACCTCCCATCTTTAGTTAACCGTAGAAAAATGCTTGGTGTGCTTTTTGTGCACAACTTGGTCAGGGCGGACATAGACATAGACATAGCCCTGATCTGTTGAGCCGCATAAACTTCACGATTCACATTAGACTCACTCGAAACTTTATACCGTGGTTCCTTCCACTTTGTAGATCGAATTAAGATCTTATGCTTGGATTATAATTTCCTCTACCATATTATATCCATCATTATTTCCCTACCTTTTATTAAATTACTAATACTAATATCTTTCTTATAATTAGTAATTGTAGTGGTACTTTGGATTTTGAATGCATGCTTAGTTCTCCTAGTAGTGTTAAGTTTTAATTTACCTCGCATTTTGGTCTAACAGCTATCTTTCCTGCATGTTCGCGTCTGGTTCGGTTAACGCGCCGCGCGTCATGCGGCAGCGCCCCTCGGTCGGTTGGGCGGGAGGAGGACTGCGTTTTGCCTGGGATCCGCGCGTAACAGCCTTCTGCTGGTGTCACACGGGCCACTTGACGGTGCAGTAATTGCATCGCCTCTTGTAAGATGAAGTCATTGCATGTCAACGTAAAAATAAAGAATTACCATATCTAACAGATCTGAATCAGATCGGATCACTTGTATAGCCAAAAGGAACAAATCAATTTTCAGTGGCTACGCAGCGTCCGACGACATGTTCAGACACGTTTTGTGTCTCTCCTGCACGCACTCATTGTTGCTCAATATAGCCATACTGACTACAGTATGTATCAGGTATAAATTTAGAGTTGCGGTCACATCAGCAACTCACAGCGTTCCCCCTCGTTTTTTTGTCGCTGGGTGTATGTATAGTTTATGTTCGAAAACTCTTCCTTCCCAGCAGTACTGGGAACTAGTTCAGATGTGGTGATATCACCACTCCCTAACAGACCAGGGGTACTTTCTTTACTAACCCTTAACAATGCTTTTCATCATTTCCATTTTTACCCGCAACACCAGCGACACCACATCGTTTACCCCCGAACTAGTGATATGGGTACTCGTCTAGTAGCTAGTGAAATGGGTACCGATGAAGTAGCTCGTAAAATGGGTACCCATGAAGTAGGTTATCAATCTTCATTTCATTTCATATTTAAATTTTTATTATTTTATTATATATTTCATTTTAGTTTTTAAATTTACTAATTAAGGTCTGAGTTCGCTGTGGTACTGTTTTTGTGGTTCGATGGTGGTTCGTCTTCAAGCTGTAATTTTTGGGCACTCTGCTGAACGATTTCTTTCAGAATTTGAATATAGGCTTCTCCAAAGTTGTATCTGAAGAAACTGTCCGACACACTTGGAAAAAGGCGGGGTATCATGACCGAGATGCTCGCAGGAAGCCGTATGTATCTGGGGTCAATAGGAAAGGTCAATAGCGTATGGATTTCGCCAATGAGCACATTTCCAAGGTTCCCAGCTTCTGGAAAAGGGTCATTTGTCAGATGAGAGCAAGGGCATAAAAGACAAGGAAATTTTTTGGTGAATATGCGGAACAGCCATGGACAAAGACCATTTACTACCGACTGTAAAACATGGAAGTGCTGGTGTAATGGTGTGGGGTTGTATGGCGGCCAATGGTGTTGGAAATCTCGTTTTTATAGAATCCACAATGGACCACAAAGCATATTTTCAAATTCTGAAAGAAATCCTTCAGCAGAGTGCCCAAAAATTACAGCTTGAAGACGACTTTTGCTGCCAACAAGACAATGATCCGACGCATACTGCCCACAATGTTAAGCTCTGTTTGCTTTACAATGTACAAAATGAGCTTCGATCGCCTCCTTAGTCCCCAGACCTGAATCCCATAGAATATCTATGGGATTAACTCGATCGCAGGATTCGTAAGCACACCATAAGCTCTAAAAACATGCTGAAGGAAGTTATCCTGGAGGAATGGGGCAAAATAACTGCCGAGGACACCAGGAATCTGGTTGACTCAATGCCTAGACGTCTGGCAGATGTTTTAAAACGATAGGAAGAACACACAAAATATTAACAACTTAGAATTTTAGTCGTGTTAGTCGCAGAATTGTTAGAGTGTACGCAGACTTTTGAGGTGTCAAATTTATCTTATGTTTTTTTTAATGATTTTTTTTTCCTATTAAGTTTTTTTTATTGAATAAAAAACAAATGTAGATGGGTTTAGAAATAAGCAAAGAATATTATAAAAAAAAATCGTTGCCCAAAGTGCCTTATATTAGAAGTTATCCGCAACTAAACATGAATATGTAATTCGTTTTCTAAGTGTACGCAGAGATACAGTCAGCACAACATTTATTCGGACACTCGTCTATATCAACTTTCTTTATAAATAACTTGAAAAGTATTTAAGTTTGAAAACAAATTTTTATTTCATTATGAACATGGATATTACTACTACTAATTTCAAATCTAAAAACAAAAAAAAACTTTTTTGGCATACAAAAAAAAAATTAAAAGAATCAAAAAGGCCACTTTTTTACGCACAAAAATTATTCGGACACTTTTTATTTTGTACGAAAAAAACTTATTGTCCCCAATTTTTTCTGATTTCAATATTTGGTGGGGCCGAATAACAGCTTTTAGACGTCGGGGCATACTTTTTACCAATTGATTGGTTTCATTTGGATTAATTTTCTCCCATTCCATCATCAGAGCCGTTTCAAGGATTTCCTTGGAGGAAATTTTATGTTTCCTAATTTTTTAGCAAATCCCAAACATGCTCTATGGGGTTCAGATCTGGTGACTGCGGCGGCGTTTTTAACTGCTTGCACTGATACAACATCCATTCTTGAACCAAAATGAGGTGTTTTTGGGGTCATTGTCTTGTTGAAACAAGAAATTCATGGCTTCAAGACCAAATTTTTTGACACTCGCCATTGAATTGTCAGTCAAAATTTTCTTGTAGATGTGTTTGTCCATCTTGGTCTCAATAAACACCATTGGCCCAGGTCCAGCTGCTGCTATACACCCCCAAACCATTACATTTCCACCGCCATGCTTCACTGTTGGGATGAGATCTTTCTCTTTCATGGCTTGATTATCCTTTCTCCATACTTTGGATGGTCCATTATGTCCGAATATATTATATTTAGACTCCTCACTAAATATAACATTCTCCCAAAAAGAATCTGGCTTATTTAAGTGAAGTTTTGCGAACTCCAATCTTTTCTTTTTTGTTCACATCGGAAATGAAGTGAAGCATGGCGGTGGAAATGTAATGGTTTGGGGGTGTATAGCAGCAGCTGATATGCCAAAGAAAGTTTTTTTTGTTTTTAGATTTGAAATTAGTAGTAGTAATATCCATGTTCATAATGAAAAAAAAAAAATTGTTTTCAAATTTAAATAATTTTCAATACTTTTAAAGTACATATCGTAATTTTTTATTTTATTTAATTCGAAATAATTAGTCAGCCGATCGGGGGTAAAAAACATTATCTCCACAATAATCATAAATTCTGATTGATTCTTCTTGCTTCTCCCTGATCTGGAAGAGGGTAGCAAGTCTGACGCAAAAAATTATAGAGGCATAGCAAAGTTATCCGCTATTCTAAAATGTTTGAGAAGGTTTTAACTTCGCACTTGAAACATCTGGTGTTATATTAGACGCCAAGCTAAAGTGTTCTGAAAACATTTCTACCATGGTAAATAAGGACACGGGCGTGCTTGGGTTTATAAAGAGGTGGTCAATGGAACTTGAAGACTCCTATATAACAAAGACTCTCTATACCTAGCTAGTTCGTCCGATTTTAAAATGCGGATCCTACGTATCAGTACAAACACCAGGTGCAGAAATACTTATTACTTTTTGCTCTGCGGGGTCTTAACTGGGTTGCGGTGTGAGACTCCCATCTTATTCTAGTAGACTGCTATTAGTAAACCTCCCATCTTTAGTTAACCGTAGAAAAATGCTTGGTGTGCTTTTTGTGCACAACTTGGTCAGGGCTGACATAGACATAGACATAGCCCTGATCTGTTGAGCCGCATAAACTTCACGATTCACATTAGACTCACTCGAAACTTTATACCGTGGTTCCTTCCACTTTGTAGATCGAATTAAGATCTTATGCTTGGATTATAATTTCCTCTACCATATTATATCCATCATTATTTCCCTACCTTTTATTAAATTACTAATACTAATATCTTTCTTATAATTAGTAATTGTAGTGGTACTTTGGATTTTGAATGCATGCTTAGTTCTCCTAGTAGTGTTAAGTTTTAATTTACCTCGCATTTTGGTCTAACAGCTATCTTTCCTGCATGTTCGCGTCTGGTTCGGTTAACGCGCCGCGCGTCATGCGGCAGTGCCCCTCGGTCGGTTGGGCGGGAGGAGGACTGCGTTTTGCCTGGGATCCGCGCGTAACAGCCTTCTGCTGGTGTCACACGGGCCACTTGACGGTGCAGTAATTGCATCGCCTCTTGTAAGATGAAGTCATTGCATGTCAACGTAAAAATAAAGAATTACCATATCTAACAGATCTGAATCAGATCGGATCACTTGTATAGCCAAAAGGAACAAATCAATTTTCAGTGGCTACGCAGCGTCCGACGACATGTTCAGACACGTTTTGTGTCTCTCCTGCACGCACTCATTGTTGCTCAATATAGCCATACTGACTACAGTATGTATCAGGTATAAATTTAGAGTTGCGGTCACATCAGCAACTCACAGCGTTCCCCCTCGTTTTTTTGTCGCTGGGTGTATGTATAGTTTATGTTCGAAAACTCTTCCTTCCCAGCAGTACTGGGAACTAGTTCAGATGTGGTGATATCACCACTCACTAACAGACCAGGGGTACTTTCTTTACTAACCCTTAACAATGCTTTTCATCATTTCCATTTTTACCCGCAACACCAGCGACACCACATCGTTTACCCCCGAACTAGTGATATGGGTACTCGTCTAGTAGCTAGTGAAATGGGTACCGATGAAGTAGCTCGTAAAATGGGTACCCATGAAGTAGGTTATCAATCTTCATTTCATTTCATATTTAAATTTTTATTATTTTATTATATATTTCATTTTAGTTTTTAAATTTACTAATTAAGGTCTGAGTTCGCTGTGGTACTGTTTTTGTGGTTCGATGGTGGTTCGTCTTCAAGCTGTTTTGGGCACTCTGCTGAACGATTTCTTTCAGAATTTGAATATAGGCTTCTCCAAAGTTGTATCTGAAGAAACTGTCCGACACACTTGGAAAAAGGCGGGGTATCATGACCGAGATGCTCGCAGGAAGCCGTATGTATCTGGGGTCAATAGGAAAGGTCAATAGCGTATGGATTTCGCCAATGAGCACATTTCCAAGGTTCCCAGCTTCTGGAAAAGGGTCATTTGTCAGATGAGAGCAAGGGCATAAAAGACAAGGAAATTTTTTGGTGAATATGCGGAACAGCCATGGACAAAGACCATTTACTACCGACTGTAAAACATGGAAGTGCTGGTGTAATGGTGTGGGGTTGTATGGCGGCCAATGGTGTTGGAAATCTCGTTTTTATAGAATCCACAATGGACCACAAAGCATATATTCAAATTCTGAAAAAAATCCTTCAGCAGAGTGCCCAAAAATTACAGCTTGAAGACGACTTTTGCTGCCAACAAGACAATGATCCGACGCATACTGCCCACAATGTTAAGCTCTGTTTGCTTTACAATGTACAAAATGAGCTTCGATCGCCTCCTTAGTCCCCAGACCTGAATCCCATAGAATATCTATGGGATTAACTCGATCGCAGGATTCGTAAGCACACCATAAGCTCTAAAAACATGCTGAAGGAAGTTATCCTGGAGGAATGGGGCAAAATAACTGCCGAGGACACCAGGAATCTGGTTGACTCAATGCCTAGACGTCTGGCAGATGTTTTAAAACGATAGGAAGAACACACAAAATATTAACAACTTAGAATTTTAGTCGTGTTAGTCGCAGAATTGTTAGAGTGTACGCAGACTTTTGAGGTGTCAAATTTATCTTATGTTTTTTTTAATGATTTTTTTTCCTATTAAGTTTGTTTTATTGAATAAAAAACAAATGTAGATGGGTTTAGAAATAAGCAAAGAATATTATAAAAAAAAATCGTTGCCCAAAGTGCCTTATATTAGAAGTTATCCGCAACTAAACATGAATATGTAGTTCGTTTTCTAAGTGTACGTAGAGATACAGTCAGCACAACATTTATTCGGACACTCGTCTATATCAACTTTCTTTATAAATAACTTGAAAAGTATTTAAGTTTGAAAACAAATTTTTATTTCATTATGAACATGGATATTACTACTACTAATTTCAAATCTAAAAACAAAAAAAAAACTTTTTTGGCATACCAAAAAAAAATTAAAAGAATCAAAAAGGCCACTTTTTTACGCACAACAATTATTCGGACACTTTTTATTTTGTACGAAAAAAAACTTATTGTCCCCAATTTTTTCTGATTTCAATATTTGGTGGGGCCGAATAACAGCTTGGTTGATGATTGGTTTCATTTGGATTAATTTTCTCCCATTCTGTCATCAGAGCCGTTTTAAGGATTTCCTTGGAGGAAATTTTATGTTTCCTAATTTTTTTTTTCTAGCAAATCCCAAACATGCGATCTTTCTCTTTCATGGCTTGATTATCCTTTCTCCATACTTTGGATGGTCCATTATGTCCGAATATATTATTTAGACTCCTCACTAAATATAACATTCTCCCAAAAAGAATCTGGCTTATTTAAGTGAAGTTTTGCGAACTCCAATCTTTTCTTTTTTGTTCACATCGGAAATGAAGTGAAGCATGGCGGTGGAAATGTAATGGTTTGGGGTGTATAGCAGCAGCTGGATATGCCAAAGAAGGTTTTTTTTGTTTTTAGATTTGAAATTAGTAGTAGTAATATCCATGTTCATAATGAAATCAAATTTTTTTTTCAAATTTAAATACTTTTCAATACTTTTAATGAGGGAATAAAGCGTGAAGTTTTACCTTTTCAGAGAGGTATATATAATAATGATTTTATTTTAAATGAATAGAGAAAATATATAAAAACCCTGTGGCAACTCCAAATAGCCCCAAATGGCACAAAAATGGGTTTCCCCGAAAAACAAACACTTGACTTACATTCATGATCAGCAAGCACACCGCTAAATCGAATTGTTCCACCTAAAATTAAAATGGGCCGTAAAGGGATTAATTCATCCTTGGAGCAGCGAAAACTTGTGCTCCAGTTGCATTTAGAGGGCAAGACCTACAAAGAAACTGCCCAAATTCTGAAAATGAAGCTGAATACGATCGGTGACCTCGTCCGCAGGTTCAAAAATGAAGGAAGAATCGCATCAATTAAGCAAACCGGACAACCGAACAAGTTGCCTAAGCGCGAAGAAGCCGATATCATAAAGAAAGTGAAGAAAAATCCACGACTAAGTGCACCGGAATTAAAAGCTGAATTATTTGTCGACCACAGAAAGACCGTTTCAGCCCAAACTATCCGACGCACCATTAAAAAACAAGGAGACAACGGCCGAGTTGCACGAAAAAAGCCTTTACTCTGTTAGCGCAACCGGAAAAAAAGGAAAACGTTTGCCCTGGAGTACTCCAAAAAGGACCAAAACTGGTGGAATGAGTTTAACATTTTTAGCAGTGATGGCAAGACCATGGTTTGGCGAAAACCCAATACGGAGCTGCATAAGGAACACCTAAGACCAACAGTGAAACACGGCGGTGGGAGCGTTATGATTTGGGGCTGCATTTCGACAAAAGGAGTAGGGAATCTGGTTTTTATTGAAGGGATAATGAACCAGGAACAAAATCTAAAAATTTTGAGAGAAAATTTAAAGCAGTCGGCGCAGAAAATGGGCATAGATACGCCACCCCAATCACCTGATCTAAACCCCATCGAAAATTTGTGGAGTGAGCTGGACCGCCGTGTGCATAAGACACCAATATCGTCCATACCCGGCTTCAAGAAGAGTGGGCCAAAATTGGTCATGAATATACACAAAATATAATAAAAAATATGCCAAAACGCCTAGCCGATACCATAAATAATAATGGCTATCACACAAAATATTAAATTAAGTTATTTTTCTAGATTAAGTAGTTATTTTTTAGTGGTATAAGGTAATGCCGAATATTAATGTAACGCATATTTTGAGGCTTTTTTTGTTTAATTATATTTTCTATCTTCATTTAAAATAAAATCATTATTATATATACCTCTCTGAAAAGGTAAAACTTCAAGCTTTATTCCCTCATTAAAATTTTTTTATTTTTTTGTGGTTTAATGCATTTTATTCGCGTTTGAAGTTGAAAAAAAAAATGCCGAATATTAAAGTTACCCACTGTACATTTAATTTGTAATGGTAGATTAAATATGTAACTTAAAAGTTAAAACACTTTGAAGTGTAAAACGTGCTCTGGTTCATTTAAGCTGAGCCACTATACATATGAAAACAAATGATACATGGTACACCATATGTATTGTATGTACATGTGTATGTACATATGTATGATTCTCGGTGGGGATGAAAATCCATCTCAATCAATCATTTGGGATAATACATACACTAATCTTCAGACGAAAGCCAGGCTTAAGACAAATCGACCCAAGCTTCTCTACAAATTGTTGGGGTCATTACCAACTATTTGAAATTAAAAAATTATCAAAACCAGATATACAGAAAGTATAATTTTGTAAGAGTTTGTCGATTTTATTTTTTGCTCTAGTTCTGTGTCTACGGAGCCATGATGTCCGTGCACAGAATCGCTTAGATTTGTGTTTGGGATTTTCAGACTACTATTATGCACATATGCATATATGTATGTACATACATACATATATATGTACGTACATTAGAACGAATTAAATTAACCTTACTCTACGAGTAGTTAATGTCAAAATTCCCATTATCCCAATTGTTTTGTTTTTAGTCTTATTTATGTAAGTTTGTTCGGAACATGTCAAATAGTTACATCGACAGATATCACTAAGCAATAAAATACATACATACTTTTATGTTTAGTGGGAGCTCGATTTGGTTGTATACATTTTACATCTGCATCACGTATATTAATTTTAATTTTTTCGTTTAATTCTTTACTAATTTTGCTTTGAATGCAATCGAGCACAGACATACAAAACCCTTACTTCTGGAAAGCCCTAATCCTACACGTCAAAATATACAACTATTCAGAACAAAGTTAGGGCATTCCTGAAAATGATTTGGATTAGAGCTGGAGAAACAACGATGCTAACATCGAAGTCATCGATGTTTGGGTGTGGACAGCAGACATTGATGTTTATTCTCAAAAATCGATGTTTTTCTGACAGCAGAAGGTTGTTGCGCGCGCATCTCAGGCAAAAACGCAGCCCTCCTCCAACCGACCAAGGGGCGATGTTGCATGACGCGCAGCGCGTTAACTGAATCAAACAAGAACATACAGGAAAGAAAACTGTTAGACTAATATTCGAGGAAAAATAGAGCCAAATTCTTTTCAAAGAATGACGACAATAGCATTTTCAGGATTAGGTCTTTCGTAAGCATTCTTGTACATGGATGACCCAATAGTAATCGGTTGTTCCGAAAAACACATGATCAAAAACTTAACAAATGTTTTCGATTTACGTAGGAAACACAACCTTAAATTACATCCTGAAAAATGCTCTTTCTTCATGGATGAAGTGATCCATTATCACGCATCACAATAACTGATTTTAAAAACATCTATGTAAGTGCATTAAAAGCCACTACAAGAAATCAAAGTAAACAGAATAAATGCAGCGTAGGAAAAGGACAAGCTAATTTGGCTAGGCAATCTCTTGTAAACGCTTCTAAGACCAACGCATATGAAGTCACCAGAAATGACGAATAGTACCGACCTTTGAAGTGGTTTGAAAGAGTAACGTATAAAAAAAGGTATAAATACTGGGATCCACAAAAGGGAACATTTGGAAAAGTACCAAGAAGGGATATTGGTCTCACTATGTTACTCAACCTTGCCGCCTCAATTCAAGTTAAAAGGGAAACGAAGGAGAGCGGTTTTTTTTCTTTTTTTTTGAGTTGGAACTTGTAAAATAATTACGGCGTCAATTCGAAAATGGAGGATTCTCAAGTTTAACGCTGCACTGGGGGGTCTCAGACTGTGCAGATCTAGCCTCGGTCTCTTGGAAGAAAAACTGTTGGCGAAGACAGACGTGCTATTTTTGTCCAGTCCAAGTATAAAGAAAAAAAAAGAGGACTAAAAACCGGGAAAAGATCTTAACAGCTGAATACAGCAAAAAGAAAGAAATATTGTGCGTTTATAAATTAAAAGTGTGTTAAGTGCCAATTTCAATTGGTATGTATTTCAGCGTCGCTAATATACACCACATACACTCGTGGCGTAGGGTAGTGCTTTTTTTATTGTAGAAAATTAATTTTTCAGATTGGCGGTTAGTACCGGCCTAAACTTCGGGCAATCGTTTGGGTACCTGTCTGAACCCCAATAAGAAAGCTCGCAACAACAATTTCCCCGATATTGGGGCCTCCGCCCGCGACAGGGGACTTATGCTCCTCGCCCAACTACAGCTCCGTACCAAAAATTCCCAGCGCTAGGCCGAGCAGCACAAAGCGAGAGGCGTAAAAGATCGGCTCATCAGTCGCTTTGCGGGCGCGAGCCACTTATGTGTCACGGACCCGCGATATATTGGAGGCCGTCCAAGTCTGCGGAAATTGTTAAAGCTATGTAAACGGTCAACCAATTTCTACCCGAAATATAGATCTGGGTCTAGACCTATTTTCGTTTCCCCATACGAAGTGCCGAGGAGTGCCCAGATGTGAAGCCGGCGGCAACGACTGTCGTTTTTTTTTTTTATCCATCAGTGTAACCGCTGATTCCTAATTTATGTTATAGAGTCATTAGTGTAATTAGCTTAGTAAATTTCTTTTGGTTGTGTTTTAAATTCTGTTCGGAAGAAATAAAAAGTGGAATGTGTGACAGGGCGAAAGTGAACAACGGTTAACCGGCAGAGGAGAGCGTGAGTTTTTTTTTGTAAAATTATTTCTCCAGCTTTCGTTTTAGGAACGTTGCCGCAGTCCATGGAAGCGCTTTCATCGCTGTTTCAACGCATTTATTAAAACAAATCAAGGAAGGCCGTAAGTGATCCCAAAAACATAAAGATCAAATATTGGAGTTTGTTTGTTATTAGCAACTATTTATTGCATAACCGAAAAAGAAAAAAATCTCACGTAGTCAGGGGCTTCTTCGCTTAAGAGAGGCTGGGCGCTCTCTCTTATGCCTTGCTGGCAACCATAAGCGCTTACGCCGCGCATAAGAGACAGCCCTCTTAAGAACAAGGCACAAAAGGGAAGAAGCGAGGCTGGTCGCTCTGACGTTCTTTTATGCTTTCTACTTGCGGTTGCTTTCGCTAATGCACTTGAATAACTGACCTGCCATAACGATCGCTGCGCACAGTTTTTTTACATTCCCTTTTGCATATTTATTTATTATTATTATATATTTGCCTAACATAAAACCTAGATATATGTACCCTTCCCTTCCTTCAATTTGTAAGTTAAATTTCAATCTAAATTGAAATCTAATCTAATATAACGTTTGCATATTTATTTATTATTATTATCTATTTGCCTAACATAAAAACTAGAGATATGTACCCTTCCCTTCCTTCAATTTGTAAGTTAAATTTCAATCTAAATTGTATTATTAAGAGTTAAGCATTTATTAGTTTACGAGTTGCGATGCATGTGCTATTGCTCAATATGAAATATAGGATTTAACATGAATCGGGGCTAGAGTTCTAATATGCGGGGACCATGCTGGGCAAATGAGGGTAATGGGGTTGGATAGGAGGCTGTAAGAGCCTTCTTTATGGGATCACCGGATGAACCGGGAGCGGTGATCATGGTAGGGTGGGCATGAGGGGTCACAACAACACCGTGGCACGACTTGTATGTGTGTATGTGTCCGTGTGCGTAGTTAGGTGTATTTGCTCTTGTACATATTTGTGTCGATACTTCGCTTGCACGTGAAATTTTTAATGAACGTTACTGTGTCAGTATTATGATTGTTGGAGTAGAGCTGTGTCCCGTCCGTTCTGGGAAAAAAAAACCCCCCCATTTCTTGCCGATGAGACGGAAGCCGGAACAAGCACGTGCCCGGACGGGAGACGAATCATCACCTGCTCAGCCTTCCGTGAAGGGTTGGTAATATCCAATATGCTACAGTTAGTTTATTATTTGGCGCCCAACGTGGGGCCCGTGTTGTCGCAACTGACAACAAACCGGCAAGGCCCAAATGATTGTGAAAATTGTGGAATGTAGATGTGACCTTACATTCCCAACCAGTATCGGGACAGATGTGTCTTTCTAGTTGTCATTCTGTTTTGTTTGTTTTGGCTTTGTCACTTTATGCTGGATCAGCGTAGTGGGTTACTAAACTATTGCCACCGTTGTAAGTGACCAAGTGTCCTATGATGCAGGCCGGAATGATGAGTACATATAACACCGGTACTACCCCGATGCATCGAGCTTATTACTATTCATTTCGTTCTTTCTTTCTTTATTCGTTTGTCTTCCTTTCCTTCCTGTTCCTTCTGGCCAATGCTGGAGGAATGCTCCTGCTTTTTCCGGTCTGGATTATCCGATCAGGAACGGTGGGTGAAAGGCCTCAATTTGCCAGGAAGGAGTTGTGAATGGACTCATACTCATCGGGCTGGGTATCTGGTATCGTTGGATGGAAACGTGGTATAAAACTATTACCCACCCGGACCGCCTATAGCTACGAGTTGTGGGTTATTATTAATTTCTTTATGCATGTAGTTGAGTAAATGTAGTACATGGGAAACATCATACACATACACACATAGATATACCCTATTATTCCCTTTGACTTAAGCATGGTCCTAGCAGATTGTTTTTTTGTTTGATACTGTATCTTTTTTTTTTTATTAATTTCTTAAATTTTATTTATCTATTTAATTACGTTATTATTATATTTTATATTTTATATTATGCCCGTATTTGGCAGTTGCGAGAATTTAGCAGACGAAGAATTACATGAAAGTGTTTGCTTGATCTGCCAGGCTCAGGTGGAATATTTGGCTCAGCTCCTTACCACGTCTTGTGGTCACACTTTCCATAGGGCCTGTTTTGGCGCTCGAGTGGGTTCTAAGAAGGTTTGTCCTGTCTGCAAAACGTCTTCTCAGTCATCGACGTTGAATTTATTAGACGAACCTGCTGGGGATACCGTCGGAACCTTATTGGTACCAAAAATGCCTGATACAAGGAGTAAAGCCCATGTGGGGGCTCCACAGGGAGCTTCGACGTCTGCTTCGGCCAATCAGCCGCAAACTAGGGAAGCTGGTCCGCCAGTGGTGGTAGCTCCGCCGCCTAGTAACGAGCTTCAGCGAATGATAGCCGAAGCCATGGCTGAAGCCTCGTTGACACAAACCGAGATACTAAGCAATGCGATCGCTAACGGTTTTCAAGGTATTCTCAGCTCTCTCATGGGCCAATTGGCAAATACAGCGGATGTTCCTTCGAGGGATAACCAAGCTGGAGAAGGATCGGCACGACGGGCGACACCTTTGCCCGGGTTTCAGGGTTTCGAAACAGCCAGCAGAAATTCCCCCATGAGTGTGGATATTCGACCAGAGCGTGTTAGTCAAATTTTAGTCAATTGGAAGCTTAGGTTCTCTGGGCGGACTGGAATTTCCGTCGACGATTTCATTTATCGGGTAGAAGCGCTCACGATCCAAACATTGGACGGGAATTTCGAGTTGCTTTCGAGATACGTGAGCAATCTCTTTGAGGGAAGTGCCAGTGACTGGTATTGGCGCTACCATAAGAGTGTTAGGACGGTCGTTTGGGCTGACCTTAAATCTTCATTGTTAGTACGATTCAAGGATGCGAGGACAGACGTCAACATTCGAGCTGCAATAGACCGAAGAAAGCAGACGGAGAACGAATCATTTGATTAGTTCTACGAAGCGATTGTCCGACTGGCAGATACCCTGACAACGCCCTTGTCAGAAGGTTCCCTGATGGAGTCATTCCGATCCAATTTATTGCCGGAGATACAGCATGAACTGCTATATGAAAAGATCTTTAGCATTGCACAGTTAAGACACTTGGTGAAGACTCGGGAACTGTTCATGCAAACTGTTGGTAAAGATCCGGTGGCTAGACCACGACCAGCACCAAGACGGTTGGTTCACGCGGTAGAAAGCCCAGGGCAAGAGGAGTCAGACGAAAGTGATGGGGAGATAGCAGCGTTCAACTTAGTCTGTTGGAACTGCCGTTGTAATGGTCATCGCTACCAGGATTGCGTAGCAGAGCGAGTAGTTTTTTGCTATGGGTGTGGCCAGCCTGACACTTACAAGCCGTCGTGCCAAAAATGCCAAGCAACAAAAAACACCCAAGTACGTGCACCCTTGAAAAGTGCACGCAGACCATCAGCGTCCAAAGCGACGAACACCGAGTAGCGATAGAAGCTGCTACGCAATTCCCAATCCCAATAGTAAACAATAATTTAACCATAGTTAATAAGAAAATAACACAGGAAGAAAAAGAGGATAGGGAGTCTAAACGGAAGGCACGAGCTAAAGTACGTCGGGAAGAATTTTTCAGAAATATAAGGTTAGAGAAAAAAGCTCTGGTATCGTCAATAATATCAGAAGATCTCAGGCCATATGCAGAGGTCACATTATTAGACAGAAAGCTTGTTGGATTAATGGATACAGGGGCATCTATTAGTTGCATTGGTGGAGATTTGGCTAGCGAGCTGCTTGAAAGCCAATTTCAATTTAAGCCCATGACATCCACAGTTCGGACAGCGGGTGGGCAGCCTCAGAGAGTGGTTGGGAATATAAAGGTGTTACCAGGTCTGTTACCCTATACATCGTTCCAACCCTAACGCAGCCTCTGTATCTGGACATTAACTTTTGGACCAAATTTGGCTTATTGCCAGCCGATTTGTATCCACAAGGAAGTGCTAATGACACGGTGAACCATTGCGATGAGGTGTGGAAGCCAGAAAACCAACGTCCTTTATCGGAGGTGCAACGAGAACAACTGAATAGAACCATTCAGTGTCTTCCGTCTTTCGCGGATAATGGTTTAGGAAAAACCACGTTGTTGTCCCATGTAAAAGATGTAGGTGAGGCAAAGCCCACAAAACAACGACACTATGCAGTGTCCCCAGCTATCGAGAAATTAATGTATGAGGAGTTGGATCGCATGTTAGTGCTAGGGGTCATCGAGGAATCCAACAGTTCGTGGTCTTGTCCGGTAGTACTCGTCCGGAAGCCGGAGAAGGTTCGTCTTTGTATAGACAGCCGCAAGGAAGGACTCGGAAGGACGCGTATCCCATGCCGCTCATAGATGGGATCTTAAGCCGGTTACCAAAGGCAGAATACATAACTAGCCTCGACCTGAAAGATGCCTACTGGCAAATACCGCTAGAAGAAGGTTCTAGGGATAAAACAGCATTCACAGTGCCTGGACGGCCGCTTTACCAGTTTAAAGTTATGCCGTTTGGGCTTACCAATGCGCCGTCTACTATTTCCAAACTTATGGACCGCATTATTCCAGCCAATCTTCGAAACGAAGTGTTTATATACTTGGATGACCTGCTTATAGTGTCAGACACCTTTGAAAGGCATTTGAGTGTGTTAAAAGTATTAGCAGAGAAGCTGTCTGCAGCGGGGCTTACAATTAATATACAGAAGAGCAAGTTCTGTGTGCCTGAGGTCCGCTATCTGGGGCATGTAGTGGGTCACGGTATTATAGGCATGGACTTGGACAAAATAGAGGCCATTAAAGAATATCCTGCTCCAAAGTCGGTGAAACAGTTGCGTCGATTCTTGGGTATGACGGGATGGTACCACAAATTTATAAAGAATTTTGCGGCTATTGCGGCGCCTCTGACGGATGCCTTGAAGCAGAAACGCCAGTTCATTTGGTCCGAAGAAGCAGAAGCTGCATTCACAGCGCTGAAGAACTCAATGTGTGAAGCGCCCGTCTTACACACACCGAATTTTGAAAAGCCTTTCTTTATCCACTGCGACGCTAGTCACTCAGGAGTAGGAGGGGTACTGATGCAGATAAACGAAGAGGGCGATGAAGTACCAATTGCGTTTATGTCACGAAAATTGAATAAGTGCCAACGTGCTTACTCGGTGACGGAAAAGGAATGCTTAGCTGCCATTCTGAGCGTCAAGAAATTTCGCGCTTATGTAGAGGGACATCAATTTACGGTGATAACCGACCATGCCTCCTTGAAGTGGCTGATGTCCCAATCAGATCTGAGTAGCAGACTGGCCAGATGGGCTTTGAAGCTTCAGGGGTATTCCTTTAATATTAGCCACCGAAAAGGGTCTCGAAACATCGTTCCAGACGCCTTGTCTCGGGTCTTTTCCCCAGATTTGTCAGAGATCGAACCAGAAGAAAGGATCGATTTGGAGTCGGAGCACTTTAGTTCGACGGATTACGTTTCCCTTAGGGCTAAAGTAGCGAGTAGTCAGGCTCAGATGCCAGATGTAAAGGTGGTAGGCAGGCATATATATCGTCGCACCGAGCACGCAACAGGCGAAAGGGTAGCGGATGAGCTCTGTTGGAAAACTTGGATTCCCAAGGCGCTCATAGAGTCGGTCCTGAAAATGGCCCACGAGCACGCCCTATCTGCACACGGAGGCATAAATAAAACGCTCGAAAAGGTTCGGCGCTACTATTATTGGCCGACGTTGTTAAAAGATGTCAAAGAGTTCATAAACCGGTGTGAAATTTGTAAGTGTACTAAGCATCCAAATAGACCTTTAAGACCGCCACTAGCAAAAACGGGTGAAACAGAACGGTTCTTTCAGAAGCTCTACGTAAATTTTCTGGGACCGTATCCTAGAAGTCGTAGTGGGAATGTCGGGATATTTGTGGTGTTAGATCATTTTTCCAAATTTCCGTTTATTAAACCCGTAAGAAAATTTACCGCCGACGCCATCGTACCATACATTGAGGAACAATTATTTCACAGCTTTGGAGTGCCGGAAAAGCTAGTCTCGGACAACGGCGTCCAATTTAAGTTACACCGCCGTTTACGCTCCGCAGGCTAACGCGTCCGAGCGAGTTAACAGATCTATCTTGGCAGCAATCAAAGCCTACATAAATACTGACCAAGGTAACTGGGATGAGCAGCTCAGCAGTGTAGCCTGTGCGTTAAGATCGGCTGTGCACAGTGCCGTAAAGGCGAGTCCATACCAGTTGGCGTTTGGGCAACAGATGATCACGAATGGTACCACGTATCAGTTGTTGAGGCAGCTAGAGATGTTAGAAGATCGTTGGGTGCATTTTTCTAGGGACGACTCATTTGACCTGATGCGTGGCACGGCAAAGGAGGCAATGAGGGCTCAGCACGAACGAAATGAAAAGACGTATAACCTTCGAAGTAAGGAGGTATCATTCAGAGTGGGACAGGAGGTTTACCGTCGAAATTTCCAGCAAAGTAATTTCGTGAAAGGATTTAATGCCAAGTTGGCTCCCGTTTTTGTGAAGTCCCGGGTAAGGCGACAGCTGGGTCAAGCCTATTACGAGCTAGAGGATCTGCAAGGACGTCTGATCGGCAAATTCCATGCCAAAGATATCAAACAGTAGCACCATGGTTAAAAATCGCTCTAATTGGGAATCACCCTTTTGGTCCTTCTTCCCCAAAGTGTGATTTGAAGTGGTTTGAAAGAGTAACGTATAAAAAAAGGTATAAATACTGGGATCCACAAAAGGGAACATTTGGAAAAGTACCAAGAAGGGATATTGGTCTCCCTATGTTACTCAACCTTGCCGCCTCAATTCAAGTTAAAAGGGAAACGAAGGAGAGCGGTTTTTTCTTCTTTTTTTTTGAGTTGGAACTTGTAAAATAATTACGGCGTCAATTCGAAAATGGAGGATTCTCAAGTTTAACGCTGTACTGGGGGGTCTCAGACTGTGCAGATCTAGCCTCGGTCTCTTGGAAGAAAAACTGTTGGCGAAGACAGACGTGCTATTTTTGTCCAGTCCAAGTATAAAGAAAAAAAAAGAGGACTAAAAACCGGGAAAAGATCTTAAAAGCTGAATACAGCAAAAAGAAAGAAATATTGTGCGTTTATAAATTAAAAGTGTGTTAAGTGCCAATTTCAATTGGTATGTATTTCAGCGTCGCTAATATACACCACATACACTCGTGGCGTAGGGTAGTGCTTTTTATACCCGATACTCAAAATGAGTATTGGGGTATATTAGATTTGTGGTAAAAGTGGATGTGTGTAACGTCCAGAAGGAATCGTTTCCGACCCTATAAAGTATATATATTCTTGATCAGCATCAATAGCCGAGTCGATTGAGCCATGTCTGTCTGTCCGTCTGTCCGTCCGTCCGTCTGTCCGTCTGTCCGTCCCCTTCAGCGCCTAATGCTCAAAGACTATAAGAGCTAGAGCAACGATGTTTTGGATCCAGACTTCTGTGATATGTCACTGCTCCAAAAATATTTCAAAACTTTACCCCGCCCACTTCCGCCCCCACAAAGGGCGAAAATCTGTGGCATCCACAATTTTAACGATACGAGAAAACTAAAAACGCAGAATCGTAGAAGATGACTATATCTTCTCGAGTGCAAAATCTGAACCAGATCGTATAATTATTACAGCCAGAATCACGAAAACAATTGCACTCTTTCTCGCTGTGTCTCACTCTAACACACAGGTTTCATGGTCGGTTTTGCCAATTGCAAAATATGAGTTCAAGGATCTCAGAACCTATAAAAGCCAGAACAACCAAATTTGGTATCCACACTCCTGTGATATCGGACCTTTACCGTTTCCTGTCCAAATTTCGCCACACCCCCTTCCGCCCCCGCAAAGGACGAAAATCTGAGGCAACCACAAATCTCAGAGACTATTAAGGCTAGAGTAACCAAATTTGGTACACACACTCCTTTAAGATGTCACTATAAAAAGTATATCTCAGAATTTCGCCCCACCCCCTTCATCCCACACAAAGGACAAAAATCTGTTGCATCCACAATATTGCAGATTTGAGAAAACTAAAAACGCAGAATCATAGATAATGACCATATCTATGAGATTGCTGAATCTGGATCAGATCAGATCATTTTTATAGCCAAAAGGAACAAATCAATTTGTCTTTGTCGTGTCGTTTAATATTAGCGGCGTCTGCCGGAGGAGAGCCATACTGACTTAGTATCGGGTATAACTGTAGAGTTGCGGTGTCCGCAGCAACTCACAACGTTCCACCTCGTTTTATTGTAGGAAATTAATTTTTCAGATTGGCGGTTAGTACCGGCCTAAACTTCGGGCAATCCTTTGGGTACGGGAGGTAGCGGGAGGCGTAAAAGATCGGCTCATCAGTCGCTTTGCGGGCGCGAGCCACTTATGTGTCACGGACCCGCGATATATTGGAGGCCGTCCAAGTCTGCGGAAATTGTTAAAGCTATGTAAACGGTCAACCAATTTCTACCCGAAATATAGATCTGGGTCTAGACCTATTTTCGTTTCCCCATACGAAGTGCCGAGGAGTGCCCAGATGTGAAGCCGGCGGCAACGACTGTCGTTTTTTTTTTTTATCCATCAGTGTAACCGCTGATTCCTAATTTATGTTATAGAGTCATTAGTGTAATTAGCTTAGTAAATTTCTTTTGGTTGTGTTTTAAATTCTGTTCGGAAGAAATAAAAAGTGGAATGTGTGACAGGGCGAAAGTGAACAACGGTTAACCGGCAGAGGAGAGCGTGAGTTTTTTTTTGTAAAATTATTTCTCCAGCTTTCGTTTTAGGAACGTTGCCGCAGTCCATGGAAGCGCTTTCATCGCTGTTTCAACGCATTTATTAAAACAAATCAAGGAAGGCCGTAAGTGATCCCAAAAACATAAAGATCAAATATTGGAGTTTGTTTGTTATTAGCAACTATTTATTGCATAACCGAAAAAGAAAAAAATCTCACGTAGTCAGGGGCTTCTTCGCTTAAGAGAGGCTGGGCGCTCTCTCTTATGCCTTGCTGGCAACCATAAGCGCTTACGCCGCGCATAAGAGACAGCCCTCTTAAGAACAAGGCACAAAAGGGAAGAAGCGAGGCTGGTCGCTCTGACGTTCTTTTATGCTTTCTACTTGCGGTTGCTTTCGCTAATGCACTTGAATAACTGACCTGCCATAACGATCGCTGCGCACAGTTTTTTTACATTCCCTTTTGCATATTTATTTATTATTATTATATATTTGCCTAACATAAAACCTAGATATATGTACCCTTCCCTTCCTTCAATTTGTAAGTTAAATTTCAATCTAAATTGAAATCTAATCTAATATAACGTTTGCATATTTATTTATTATTATTATCTATTTGCCTAACATAAAAACTAGAGATATGTACCCTTCCCTTCCTTCAATTTGTAAGTTAAATTTCAATCTAAATTGTATTATTAAGAGTTAAGCATTTATTAGTTTACGAGTTGCGATGCATGTGCTATTGCTCAATATGAAATATAGGATTTAACATGAATCGGGGCTAGAGTTCTAATATGCGGGGACCATGCTGGGCAAATGAGGGTAATGGGGTTGGATAGGAGGCTGTAAGAGCCTTCTTTATGGGATCACCGGATGAACCGGGAGCGGTGATCATGGTAGGGTGGGCATGAGGGGTCACAACAACACCGTGGCACGACTTGTATGTGTGTATGTGTCCGTGTGCGTAGTTAGGTGTATTTGCTCTTGTACATATTTGTGTCGATACTTCGCTTGCACGTGAAATTTTTAATGAACGTTACTGTGTCAGTATTATGATTGTTGGAGTAGAGCTGTGTCCCGTCCGTTCTGGGAAAAAAAAACCCCCCCATTTCTTGCCGATGAGACGGAAGCCGGAACAAGCACGTGCCCGGACGGGAGACGAATCATCACCTGCTCAGCCTTCCGTGAAGGGTTGGTAATATCCAATATGCTACAGTTAGTTTATTATTTGGCGCCCAACGTGGGGCCCGTGTTGTCGCAACTGACAACAAACCGGCAAGGCCCAAATGATTGTGAAAATTGTGGAATGTAGATGTGACCTTACATTCCCAACCAGTATCGGGACAGATGTGTCTTTCTAGTTGTCATTCTGTTTTGTTTGTTTTGGCTTTGTCACTTTATGCTGGATCAGCGTAGTGGGTTACTAAACTATTGCCACCGTTGTAAGTGACCAAGTGTCCTATGATGCAGGCCGGAATGATGAGTACATATAACACCGGTACTACCCCGATGCATCGAGCTTATTACTATTCATTTCGTTCTTTCTTTCTTTATTCGTTTGTCTTCCTTTCCTTCCTGTTCCTTCTGGCCAATGCTGGAGGAATGCTCCTGCTTTTTCCGGTCTGGATTATCCGATCAGGAACGGTGGGTGAAAGGCCTCAATTTGCCAGGAAGGAGTTGTGAATGGACTCATACTCATCGGGCTGGGTATCTGGTATCGTTGGATGGAAACGTGGTATAAAACTATTACCCACCCGGACCGCCTATAGCTACGAGTTGTGGGTTATTATTAATTTCTTTATGCATGTAGTTGAGTAAATGTAGTACATGGGAAACATCATACACATACACACATAGATATACCCTATTATTCCCTTTGACTTAAGCATGGTCCTAGCAGATTGTTTTTTTGTTTGATACTGTATCTTTTTTTTTTTATTAATTTCTTAAATTTTATTTATCTATTTAATTACGTTATTATTATATTTTATATTTTATATTATGCCCGTATTTGGCAGTTGCGAGAATTTAGCAGACGAAGAATTACATGAAAGTGTTTGCTTGATCTGCCAGGCTCAGGTGGAATATTTGGCTCAGCTCCTTACCACGTCTTGTGGTCACACTTTCCATAGGGCCTGTTTTGGCGCTCGAGTGGGTTCTAAGAAGGTTTGTCCTGTCTGCAAAACGTCTTCTCAGTCATCGACGTTGAATTTATTAGACGAACCTGCTGGGGATACCGTCGGAACCTTATTGGTACCAAAAATGCCTGATACAAGGAGTAAAGCCCATGTGGGGGCTCCACAGGGAGCTTCGACGTCTGCTTCGGCCAATCAGCCGCAAACTAGGGAAGCTGGTCCGCCAGTGGTGGTAGCTCCGCCGCCTAGTAACGAGCTTCAGCGAATGATAGCCGAAGCCATGGCTGAAGCCTCGTTGACACAAACCGAGATACTAAGCAATGCGATCGCTAACGGTTTTCAAGGTATTCTCAGCTCTCTCATGGGCCAATTGGCAAATACAGCGGATGTTCCTTCGAGGGATAACCAAGCTGGAGAAGGATCGGCACGACGGGCGACACCTTTGCCCGGGTTTCAGGGTTTCGAAACAGCCAGCAGAAATTCCCCCATGAGTGTGGATATTCGACCAGAGCGTGTTAGTCAAATTTTAGTCAATTGGAAGCTTAGGTTCTCTGGGCGGACTGGAATTTCCGTCGACGATTTCATTTATCGGGTAGAAGCGCTCACGATCCAAACATTGGACGGGAATTTCGAGTTGCTTTCGAGATACGTGAGCAATCTCTTTGAGGGAAGTGCCAGTGACTGGTATTGGCGCTACCATAAGAGTGTTAGGACGGTCGTTTGGGCTGACCTTAAATCTTCATTGTTAGTACGATTCAAGGATGCGAGGACAGACGTCAACATTCGAGCTGCAATAGACCGAAGAAAGCAGACGGAGAACGAATCATTTGATTAGTTCTACGAAGCGATTGTCCGACTGGCAGATACCCTGACAACGCCCTTGTCAGAAGGTTCCCTGATGGAGTCATTCCGATCCAATTTATTGCCGGAGATACAGCATGAACTGCTATATGAAAAGATCTTTAGCATTGCACAGTTAAGACACTTGGTGAAGACTCGGGAACTGTTCATGCAAACTGTTGGTAAAGATCCGGTGGCTAGACCACGACCAGCACCAAGACGGTTGGTTCACGCGGTAGAAAGCCCAGGGCAAGAGGAGTCAGACGAAAGTGATGGGGAGATAGCAGCGTTCAACTTAGTCTGTTGGAACTGCCGTTGTAATGGTCATCGCTACCAGGATTGCGTAGCAGAGCGAGTAGTTTTTTGCTATGGGTGTGGCCAGCCTGACACTTACAAGCCGTCGTGCCAAAAATGCCAAGCAACAAAAAACACCCAAGTACGTGCACCCTTGAAAAGTGCACGCAGACCATCAGCGTCCAAAGCGACGAACACCGAGTAGCGATAGAAGCTGCTACGCAATTCCCAATCCCAATAGTAAACAATAATTTAACCATAGTTAATAAGAAAATAACACAGGAAGAAAAAGAGGATAGGGAGTCTAAACGGAAGGCACGAGCTAAAGTACGTCGGGAAGAATTTTTCAGAAATATAAGGTTAGAGAAAAAAGCTCTGGTATCGTCAATAATATCAGAAGATCTCAGGCCATATGCAGAGGTCACATTATTAGACAGAAAGCTTGTTGGATTAATGGATACAGGGGCATCTATTAGTTGCATTGGTGGAGATTTGGCTAGCGAGCTGCTTGAAAGCCAATTTCAATTTAAGCCCATGACATCCACAGTTCGGACAGCGGGTGGGCAGCCTCAGAGAGTGGTTGGGAATATAAAGGTGTTACCAGGTCTGTTACCCTATACATCGTTCCAACCCTAACGCAGCCTCTGTATCTGGACATTAACTTTTGGACCAAATTTGGCTTATTGCCAGCCGATTTGTATCCACAAGGAAGTGCTAATGACACGGTGAACCATTGCGATGAGGTGTGGAAGCCAGAAAACCAACGTCCTTTATCGGAGGTGCAACGAGAACAACTGAATAGAACCATTCAGTGTCTTCCGTCTTTCGCGGATAATGGTTTAGGAAAAACCACGTTGTTGTCCCATGTAAAAGATGTAGGTGAGGCAAAGCCCACAAAACAACGACACTATGCAGTGTCCCCAGCTATCGAGAAATTAATGTATGAGGAGTTGGATCGCATGTTAGTGCTAGGGGTCATCGAGGAATCCAACAGTTCGTGGTCTTGTCCGGTAGTACTCGTCCGGAAGCCGGAGAAGGTTCGTCTTTGTATAGACAGCCGCAAGGAAGGACTCGGAAGGACGCGTATCCCATGCCGCTCATAGATGGGATCTTAAGCCGGTTACCAAAGGCAGAATACATAACTAGCCTCGACCTGAAAGATGCCTACTGGCAAATACCGCTAGAAGAAGGTTCTAGGGATAAAACAGCATTCACAGTGCCTGGACGGCCGCTTTACCAGTTTAAAGTTATGCCGTTTGGGCTTACCAATGCGCCGTCTACTATTTCCAAACTTATGGACCGCATTATTCCAGCCAATCTTCGAAACGAAGTGTTTATATACTTGGATGACCTGCTTATAGTGTCAGACACCTTTGAAAGGCATTTGAGTGTGTTAAAAGTATTAGCAGAGAAGCTGTCTGCAGCGGGGCTTACAATTAATATACAGAAGAGCAAGTTCTGTGTGCCTGAGGTCCGCTATCTGGGGCATGTAGTGGGTCACGGTATTATAGGCATGGACTTGGACAAAATAGAGGCCATTAAAGAATATCCTGCTCCAAAGTCGGTGAAACAGTTGCGTCGATTCTTGGGTATGACGGGATGGTACCACAAATTTATAAAGAATTTTGCGGCTATTGCGGCGCCTCTGACGGATGCCTTGAAGCAGAAACGCCAGTTCATTTGGTCCGAAGAAGCAGAAGCTGCATTCACAGCGCTGAAGAACTCAATGTGTGAAGCGCCCGTCTTACACACACCGAATTTTGAAAAGCCTTTCTTTATCCACTGCGACGCTAGTCACTCAGGAGTAGGAGGGGTACTGATGCAGATAAACGAAGAGGGCGATGAAGTACCAATTGCGTTTATGTCACGAAAATTGAATAAGTGCCAACGTGCTTACTCGGTGACGGAAAAGGAATGCTTAGCTGCCATTCTGAGCGTCAAGAAATTTCGCGCTTATGTAGAGGGACATCAATTTACGGTGATAACCGACCATGCCTCCTTGAAGTGGCTGATGTCCCAATCAGATCTGAGTAGCAGACTGGCCAGATGGGCTTTGAAGCTTCAGGGGTATTCCTTTAATATTAGCCACCGAAAAGGGTCTCGAAACATCGTTCCAGACGCCTTGTCTCGGGTCTTTTCCCCAGATTTGTCAGAGATCGAACCAGAAGAAAGGATCGATTTGGAGTCGGAGCACTTTAGTTCGACGGATTACGTTTCCCTTAGGGCTAAAGTAGCGAGTAGTCAGGCTCAGATGCCAGATGTAAAGGTGGTAGGCAGGCATATATCGTCGCACCGAGCACGCAACAGGCGAAAGGGTAGCGGATGAGCTCTGTTGGAAAACTTGGATTCCCAAGGCGCTCATAGAGTCGGTCCTGAAAATGGCCCACGAGCACGCCCTATCTGCACACGGAGGCATAAATAAAACGCTCGAAAAGGTTCGGCGCTACTATTATTGGCCGACGTTGTTAAAAGATGTCAAAGAGTTCATAAACCGGTGTGAAATTTGTAAGTGTACTAAGCATCCAAATAGACCTTTAAGACCGCCACTAGCAAAAACGGGTGAAACAGAACGGTTCTTTCAGAAGCTCTACGTAAATTTTCTGGGACCGTATCCTAGAAGTCGTAGTGGGAATGTCGGGATATTTGTGGTGTTAGATCATTTTTCCAAATTTCCGTTTATTAAACCCGTAAGAAAATTTACCGCCGACGCCATCGTACCATACATTGAGGAACAATTATTTCACAGCTTTGGAGTGCCGGAAAAGCTAGTCTCGGACAACGGCGTCCAATTTAAGTTACACCGCCGTTTACGCTCCGCAGGCTAACGCGTCCGAGCGAGTTAACAGATCTATCTTGGCAGCAATCAAAGCCTACATAAATACTGACCAAGGTAACTGGGATGAGCAGCTCAGCAGTGTAGCCTGTGCGTTAAGATCGGCTGTGCACAGTGCCGTAAAGGCGAGTCCATACCAGTTGGCGTTTGGGCAACAGATGATCACGAATGGTACCACGTATCAGTTGTTGAGGCAGCTAGAGATGTTAGAAGATCGTTGGGTGCATTTTTCTAGGGACGACTCATTTGACCTGATGCGTGGCACGGCAAAGGAGGCAATGAGGGCTCAGCACGAACGAAATGAAAAGACGTATAACCTTCGAAGTAAGGAGGTATCATTCAGAGTGGGACAGGAGGTTTACCGTCGAAATTTCCAGCAAAGTAATTTCGTGAAAGGATTTAATGCCAAGTTGGCTCCCGTTTTTGTGAAGTCCCGGGTAAGGCGACAGCTGGGTCAAGCCTATTACGAGCTAGAGGATCTGCAAGGACGTCTGATCGGCAAATTCCATGCCAAAGATATCAAACAGTAGCACCATGGTTAAAAATCGCTCTAATTGGGAATCACCCTTTTGGTCCTTCTTCCCCAAAGTGTGATTTGAAGTGGTTTGAAAGAGTAACGTATAAAAAAAGGTATAAATACTGGGATCCACAAAAGGGAACATTTGGAAAAGTACCAAGAAGGGATATTGGTCTCCCTATGTTACTCAACCTTGCCGCCTCAATTCAAGTTAAAAGGGAAACGAAGGAGAGCGGTTTTTTCTTCTTTTTTTTTGAGTTGGAACTTGTAAAATAATTACGGCGTCAATTCGAAAATGGAGGATTCTCAAGTTTAACGCTGTACTGGGGGGTCTCAGACTGTGCAGATCTAGCCTCGGTCTCTTGGAAGAAAAACTGTTGGCGAAGACAGACGTGCTATTTTTGTCCAGTCCAAGTATAAAGAAAAAAAAAAGAGGACTAAAAACCGGGAAAAGATCTTAAAAGCTGAATACAGCAAAAAGAAAGAAATATTGTGCGTTTATAAATTAAAAGTGTGTTAAGTGCCAATTTCAATTGGTATGTATTTCAGCGTCGCTAATATACACCACATACACTCGTGGCGTAGGGTAGTGCTTTTTATACCCGATACTCAAAATGAGTATTGGGGTATATTAGATTTGTGGTAAAAGTGGATGTGTGTAACGTCCAGAAGGAATCGTTTCCGACCCTATAAAGTATATATATTCTTGATCAGCATCAATAGCCGAGTCGATTGAGCCATGTCTGTCTGTCCGTCTGTCCGTCCGTCCGTCTGTCCGTCTGTCCGTCCCCTTCAGCGCCTAATGCTCAAAGACTATAAGAGCTAGAGCAACGATGTTTTGGATCCAGACTTCTGTGATATGTCACTGCTCCAAAAATATTTCAAAACTTTACCCCGCCCACTTCCGCCCCCACAAAGGGCGAAAATCTGTGGCATCCACAATTTTAACGATACGAGAAAACTAAAAACGCAGAATCGTAGAAGATGACTATATCTTCTCGAGTGCAAAATCTGAACCAGATCGTATAATTATTACAGCCAGAATCACGAAAACAATTGCACTCTTTCTCGCTGTGTCTCACTCTAACACACAGGTTTCATGGTCGGTTTTGCCAATTGCAAAATATGAGTTCAAGGATCTCAGAACCTATAAAAGCCAGAACAACCAAATTTGGTATCCACACTCCTGTGATATCGGACCTTTACCGTTTCCTGTCCAAATTTCGCCACACCCCCTTCCGCCCCCGCAAAGGACGAAAATCTGAGGCAACCACAAATCTCAGAGACTATTAAGGCTAGAGTAACCAAATTTGGTACACACACTCCTTTAAGATGTCACTATAAAAAGTATATCTCAGAATTTCGCCCCACCCCCTTCATCCCACACAAAGGACAAAAATCTGTTGCATCCACAATATTGCAGATTTGAGAAAACTAAAAACGCAGAATCATAGATAATGACCATATCTATGAGATTGCTGAATCTGGATCAGATCAGATCATTTTTATAGCCAAAAGGAACAAATCAATTTGTCTTTGTCGTGTCGTTTAATATTAGCGGCGTCTGCCGGAGGAGAGCCATACTGACTTAGTATCGGGTATAACTGTAGAGTTGCGGTGTCCGCAGCAACTCACAACGTTCCACCTCGTTTTATTGTAGGAAATTAATTTTTCAGATTGGCGGTTAGTACCGGCCTAAACTTCGGGCAATCCTTTGGGTACGGGAGGTAGCGGGAGGCGTAAAAGATCGGCTCATCAGTCGCTTTGCGGGCGCGAGCCACTTATGTGTCACGGACCCGCGATATATTGGAGGCCGTCCAAGTCTGCGGAAATTGTTAAAGCTATGTAAACGGTCAACCAATTTCTACCCGAAATATAGATCTGGGTCTAGACCTATTTTCGTTTCCCCATACGAAGTGCCGAGGAGTGCCCAGATGTGAAGCCGGCGGCAACGACTGTCGTTTTTTTTTTTTATCCATCAGTGTAACCGCTGATTCCTAATTTATGTTATAGAGTCATTAGTGTAATTAGCTTAGTAAATTTCTTTTGGTTGTGTTTTAAATTCTGTTCGGAAGAAATAAAAAGTGGAATGTGTGACAGGGCGAAAGTGAACAACGGTTAACCGGCAGAGGAGAGCGTGAGTTTTTTTTTGTAAAATTATTTCTCCAGCTTTCGTTTTAGGAACGTTGCCGCAGTCCATGGAAGCGCTTTCATCGCTGTTTCAACGCATTTATTAAAACAAATCAAGGAAGGCCGTAAGTGATCCCAAAAACATAAAGATCAAATATTGGAGTTTGTTTGTTATTAGCAACTATTTATTGCATAACCGAAAAAGAAAAAAATCTCACGTAGTCAGGGGCTTCTTCGCTTAAGAGAGGCTGGGCGCTCTCTCTTATGCCTTGCTGGCAACCATAAGCGCTTACGCCGCGCATAAGAGACAGCCCTCTTAAGAACAAGGCACAAAAGGGAAGAAGCGAGGCTGGTCGCTCTGACGTTCTTTTATGCTTTCTACTTGCGGTTGCTTTCGCTAATGCACTTGAATAACTGACCTGCCATAACGATCGCTGCGCACAGTTTTTTTACATTCCCTTTTGCATATTTATTTATTATTATTATATATTTGCCTAACATAAAAACTAGATATATGTACCCTTCCCTTCCTTCAATTTGTAAGTTAAATTTCAATCTAAATTGAAATCTAATCTAATATAACGTTTGCATATTTATTTATTAGTATTATCTATTTGCCTAACATAAAAACTAGAGATATGTACCCTTCCCTTCCTTCAATTTGTAAGTTAAATTTCAATCTAAATTGTATTATTAAGAGTTAAGCATTTATTAGTTTACGAGTTGCGATGCATGTGCTATTGCTCAATATGAAATATAGGATTTAACATGAATCGGGGCTAGAGTTCTAATATGCGGGGACCATGCTGGGCAAATGAGGGTAATGGGGTTGGATAGGAGGCTGTAAGAGCCTTCTTTATGGGATCACCGGATGAACCGGGAGCGGTGATCATGGTAGGGTGGGCATGAGGGGTCACAACAACACCGTGGCACGACTTGTATGTGTGTATGTGTCCGTGTGCGTAGTTAGGTGTATTTGCTCTTGTACATATTTGTGTCGATACTTCGCTTGCACGTGAAATTTTTAATGAACGTTACTGTGTCAGTATTATGATTGTTGGAGTAGAGCTGTGTCCCGTCCGTTCTGGGAAAAAAAAACCCCCCCATTTCTTGCCGATGAGACGGAAGCCGGAACAAGCACGTGCCCGGACGGGAGACGAATCATCACCTGCTCAGCCTTCCGTGAAGGGTTGGTAATATCCAATATGCTACAGTTAGTTTATTATTTGGCGCCCAACGTGGGGCCCGTGTTGTCGCAACTGACAACAAACCGGCAAGGCCCAAATGATTGTGAAAATTGTGGAATGTAGATGTGACCTTACATTCCCAACCAGTATCGGGACAGATGTGTCTTTCTAGTTGTCATTCTGTTTTGTTTGTTTTGGCTTTGTCACTTTATGCTGGATCAGCGTAGTGGGTTACTAAACTATTGCCACCGTTGTAAGTGACCAAGTGTCCTATGATGCAGGCCGGAATGATGAGTACATATAACACCGGTACTACCCCGATGCATCGAGCTTATTACTATTCATTTCGTTCTTTCTTTCTTTATTCGTTTGTCTTCCTTTCCTTCCTGTTCCTTCTGGCCAATGCTGGAGGAATGCTCCTGCTTTTTCCGGTCTGGATTATCCGATCAGGAACGGTGGGTGAAAGGCCTCAATTTGCCAGGAAGGAGTTGTGAATGGACTCATACTCATCGGGCTGGGTATCTGGTATCGTTGGATGGAAACGTGGTATAAAACTATTACCCACCCGGACCGCCTATAGCTACGAGTTGTGGGTTATTATTAATTTCTTTATGCATGTAGTTGAGTAAATGTAGTACATGGGAAACATCATACACATACACACATAGATATACCCTATTATTCCCTTTGACTTAAGCATGGTCCTAGCAGATTGTTTTTTTGTTTGATACTGTATCTTTTTTTTTTTATTAATTTCTTAAGTTTTATTTATCTATTTAATTACGTTATTATTATATTTTATATTTTATATTATGCCCGTATTTGGCAGTGGCGAGAATTTAGCAGACGAAGAATTACATGAAAGTGTTTGCTTGATCTGCCAGGCTCAGGTGGAATATTTGGCTCAGCTCCTTACCACGTCTTGTGGTCACACTTTCCATAGGGCCTGTTTTGGCGCTCGAGTGGGTTCTAAGAAGGTTTGTCCTGTCTGCAAAACGTCTTCTCAGTCATCGACGTTGAATTTATTAGACGAACCTGCTGGGGATACCGTCGGAACCTTATTGGTACCAAAAATGCCTGATACAAGGAGTAAAGCCCATGTGGGGGCTCCACAGGGAGCTTCGACGTCTGCTTCGGCCAATCAGCCGCAAACTAGGGAAGCTGGTCCGCCAGTGGTGGTAGCTCCGCCGCCTAGTAACGAGCTTCAGCGAATGATAGCCGAAGCCATGGCTGAAGCCTCGTTGACACAAACCGAGATACTAAGCAATGCGATCGCTAACGGTTTTCAAGGTATTCTCAGCTCTCTCATGGGCCAATTGGCAAATACAGCGGATGTTCCTTCGAGGGATAACCAAGCTGGAGAAGGATCGGCACGACGGGCGACACCTTTGCCCGGGTTTCAGGGTTTCGAAACAGCCAGCAGAAATTCCCCCATGAGTGTGGATATTCGACCAGAGCGTGTTAGTCAAATTTTAGTCAATTGGAAGCTTAGGTTCTCTGGGCGGACTGGAATTTCCGTCGACGATTTCATTTATCGGGTAGAAGCGCTCACGATCCAAACATTGGACGGGAATTTCGAGTTGCTTTCGAGATACGTGAGCAATCTCTTTGAGGGAAGTGCCAGTGACTGGTATTGGCGCTACCATAAGAGTGTTAGGACGGTCGTTTGGGCTGACCTTAAATCTTCATTGTTAGTACGATTCAAGGATGCGAGGACAGACGTCAACATTCGAGCTGCAATAGACCGAAGAAAGCAGACGGAGAACGAATCATTTGATTAGTTCTACGAAGCGATTGTCCGACTGGCAGATACCCTGACAACGCCCTTGTCAGAAGGTTCCCTGATGGAGTCACTCCGATCCAATTTATTGCCGGAGATACAGCATGAACTGCTATATGAAAAGATCTTTAGCATTGCACAGTTAAGACACTTGGTGAAGACTCGGGAACTGTTCATGCAAACTGTTGGTAAAGATCCGGTGGCTAGACCACGACCAGCACCAAGACGGTTGGTTCACGCGGTAGAAAGCCCAGGGCAAGAGGAGTCAGACGAAAGTGATGGGGAGATAGCAGCGTTCAACTTAGTCTGTTGGAACTGCCGTTGTAATGGTCATCGCTACCAGGATTGCGTAGCAGAGCGAGTAGTTTTTTGCTATGGGTGTGGCCAGCCTGACACTTACAAGCCGTCGTGCCAAAAATGCCAAGCAACAAAAAACACCCAAGTGCGTGCACCCTTGAAAAGTGCACGCAGACCATCAGCGTCCAAAGCGACGAACACCGAGTAGCGATAGAAGCTGCTACGCAATTCCCAATCCCAATAGTAAACAATAATTTAACCATAGTTAATAAGAAAATAACACAGGAAGAAAAAGAGGATAGGGAGTCTAAACGGAAGGCACGAGCTAAAGTACGTCGGGAAGAATTTTTCAGAAATATAAGGTTAGAGAAAAAAGCTCTGGTATCGTCAATAATATCAGAAGATCTCAGGCCATATGCAGAGGTCACATTATTAGACAGAAAGCTTGTTGGATTAATGGATACAGGGGCATCTATTAGTTGCATTGGTGGAGATTTGGCTAGCGAGCTGCTTGAAAGCCAATTTCAATTTAAGCCCATGACATCCACAGTTCGGACAGCGGGTGGGCAGCCTCAGAGAGTGGTTGGGAATATAAAGGTGTTACCAGGTCTGTTACCCTATACATCGTTCCAACCCTAACGCAGCCTCTGTATCTGGACATTAACTTTTGGACCAAATTTGGCTTATTGCCAGCCGATTTGTATCCACAAGGAAGTGCTAATGACACGGTGAACCATTGCGATGAGGTGTGGAAGCCAGAAAACCAACGTCCTTTATCGGAGGTGCAACGAGAACAACTGAATAGAACCATTCAGTGTCTTCCGTCTTTCGCGGATAATGGTTTAGGAAAAACCACGTTGTTGTCCCATGTAAAAGATGTAGGTGAGGCAAAGCCCACAAAACAACGACACTATGCAGTGTCCCCAGCTATCGAGAAATTAATGTATGAGGAGTTGGATCGCATGTTAGTGCTAGGGGTCATCGAGGAATCCAACAGTTCGTGGTCTTGTCCGGTAGTACTCGTCCGGAAGCCGGAGAAGGTTCGTCTTTGTATAGACAGCCGCAAGGAAGGACTCGGAAGGACGCGTATCCCATGCCGCTCATAGATGGGATCTTAAGCCGGTTACCAAAGGCAGAATACATAACTAGCCTCGACCTGAAAGATGCCTACTGGCAAATACCGCTAGAAGAAGGTTCTAGGGATAAAACAGCATTCACAGTGCCTGGACGGCCGCTTTACCAGTTTAAAGTTATGCCGTTTGGGCTTACCAATGCGCCGTCTACTATTTCCAAACTTATGGACCGCATTATTCCAGCCAATCTTCGAAACGAAGTGTTTATATACTTGGATGACCTGCTTATAGTGTCAGACACCTTTGAAAGGCATTTGAGTGTGTTAAAAGTATTAGCAGAGAAGCTGTCTGCAGCGGGGCTTACAATTAATATACAGAAGAGCAAGTTCTGTGTGCCTGAGGTCCGCTATCTGGGGCATGTAGTGGGTCACGGTATTATAGGCATGGACTTGGACAAAATAGAGGCCATTAAGGAATATCCTGCTCCAAAGTCGGTGAAACAGTTGCGTCGATTCTTGGGTATGACGGGATGGTACCACAAATTTATAAAGAATTTTGCGGCTATTGCGGCGCCTCTGACGGATGCCTTGAAGCAGAAACGCCAGTTCATTTGGTCCGAAGAAGCAGAAGCTGCATTCACAGCGCTGAAGAACTCAATGTGTGAAGCGCCCGTCTTACACACACCGAATTTTGAAAAGCCTTTCTTTATCCACTGCGACGCTAGTCACTCAGGAGTAGGAGGGGTACTGATGCAGATAAACGAAGAGGGCGATGAAGTACCAATTGCGTTTATGTCACGAAAATTGAATTGAATTGAAGTGCCAACGTGCTTACTTACTTGAATTGAAGTGCCAACGTGCTTACTCGGTGACGGAAAAGGAATGCTTAGCTGCCATTCTGAGCGTCAAGAAATTTCGCGCTTATGTAGAGGGACATCAATTTACGGTGATAACCGACCATGCCTCCTTGAAGTGGCTGATGTCCCAATCAGATCTGAGTAGCAGACTGGCCAGATGGGCTTTGAAGCTTCAGGGGTATTCCTTTAATATTAGCCACCGAAAAGGGTCTCGAAACATCGTTCCAGACGCCTTGTCTCGGGTCTTTTCCCCAGATTTGTCAGAGATCGAACCAGAAGAAAGGATCGATTTGGAGTCGGAGCACTTTAGTTCGACGGATTACGTTTCCCTTAGGGCTAAAGTAGCGAGTAGTCAGGCTCAGATGCCAGATGTAAAGGTGGTAGGCAGGCATATATATCGTCGCACCGAGCACGCAACAGGCGAAAGGGTAGCGGATGAGCTCTGTTGGAAAACTTGGATTCCCAAGGCGCTCATAGAGTCGGTCCTGAAAATGGCCCACGAGCACGCCCTATCTGCACACGGAGGCATAAATAAAACGCTCGAAAAGGTTCGGCGCTACTATTATTGGCCGACGTTGTTAAAAGATGTCAAAGAGTTCATAAACCGGTGTGAAATTTGTAAGTGTACTAAGCATCCAAATAGACCTTTAAGACCGCCACTAGCAAAAACGGGTGAAACAGAACGGTTCTTTCAGAAGCTCTACGTAAATTTTCTGGGACCGTATCCTAGAAGTCGTAGTGGGAATGTCGGGATATTTGTGGTGTTAGATCATTTTTCCAAATTTCCGTTTATTAAACCCGTAAGAAAATTTACCGCCGACGCCATCGTACCATACATTGAGGAACAATTATTTCACAGCTTTGGAGTGCCGGAAAAGCTAGTCTCGGACAACGGCGTCCAATTTAAGTTACACCGCCGTTTACGCTCCGCAGGCTAACGCGTCCGAGCGAGTTAACAGATCTATCTTGGCAGCAATCAAAGCCTACATAAATACTGACCAAGGTAACTGGGATGAGCAGCTCAGCAGTGTAGCCTGTGCGTTAAGATCGGCTGTGCACAGTGCCGTAAAGGCGAGTCCATACCAGTTGGCGTTTGGGCAACAGATGATCACGAATGGTACCACGTATCAGTTGTTGAGGCAGCTAGAGATGTTAGAAGATCGTTGGGTGCATTTTTCTAGGGACGACTCATTTGACCTGATGCGTGGCACGACAAAGGAGGCAATGAGGGCTCAGCACGAACGAAATGAAAAGACGTATAACCTTCGAAGTAAGGAGGTATCATTCAGAGTGGGACAGGAGGTTTACCGTCGAAATTTCCAGCAAAGTAATTTCGTGAAAGGATTTAATGCCAAGTTGGCTCCCGTTTTTGTGAAGTCCCGGGTAAGGCGACAGCTGGGTCAAGCCTATTACGAGCTAGAGGATCTGCAAGGACGTCTGATCGGCAAATTCCATGCCAAAGATATCAAACAGTAGCACCATGGTTAAAAATCGCTCTAAGTGGGAATCACCCTTTTGGTCCTTCTTCCCCAAAGTGTGATTTGAAGTGGTTTGAAAGAGTAACGTATAAAAAAAGGTATAAATACTGGGATCCACAAAAGGGAACATTTGGAAAAGTACCAAGAAGGGATATTGGTCTCCCTATGTTACTCAACCTTGCCGCCTCAATTCAAGTTAAAAGGGAAACGAAGGAGAGCGGTTTTTTTTTCTTTTTTTTTTGAGTTGGAACTTGTAAAATAATTACGGCGTCAATTCGAAAATGGAGGATTCTCAAGTTTAACGCTGTACTGGGGGGTCTCAGACTGTGCAGATCTAGCCTCGGTCTCTTGGAAGAAAAACTGTTGGCGAAGACAGACGTGCTATTTTTGTCCAGTCCAAGTATAAAGAAAAAAAAAAGAGGACTAAAAACCGGGAAAAGATCTTAAAAGCTGAATACAGCAAAAAGAAAGAAATATTGTGCGTTTATAAATTAAAAGTGTGTTAAGTGCCAATTTCAATTGGTATGTATTTCAGCGTCGCTAATATACACCACATACACTCGTGGCGTAGGGTAGTGCTTTTTATACCCGATACTCAAAATGAGTATTGGGGTATATTAGATTTGTGGTAAAAGTGGATGTGTGTAACGTCCAGAAGGAATCGTTTCCGACCCTATAAAGTATATATATTCTTGATCAGCATCAATAGCCGAGTCGATTGAGCCATGTCTGTCTGTCCGTCTGTCCGTCTGTCCGTCTGTCCGTCCGTCCGTCTGTCCGTCTGTCCGTCCCCTTCAGCGCCTAATGCTCAAAGACTACAAGAGCTAGAGCAACGATGTTTTGGATCCAGACTTCTGTGATATGTCACTGCTCCAAAAATATTTCAAAACTTTACCCCGCCCACTTCCGCCCCCACAAAGAGCGAAAATCTGTGGCATCCACAATTTTAACGATACGAGAAAACTAAAAACGCAGAATCGTAGAAGATGACTATATCTTCTCGAGTGCAAAATCTGAACCAGATCGTATAATTATTACAGCCAGAATCGCTCTGTCTCACTCTAACACACAGGTTTCATGGTCGGTTTTGCCAATTGCAAAATATGAGTTCAAGGATCTCAGAACCTATAAAAGCCAGAACAACCAAATTTGGTATCCATACTCCTGTGATATCGGACCTTTACCGTTTCCTGTCCAAATTTCGCCACACCCCCTTCCGCCCCCGCAAAGGACGAAAATCTGAGGCAACCACAAATCTCAGAGACTATTAAGGCTAGAGTAACCAAATTTGGTACACACACTCCTTTAAGATGTCACTATAAAACGTATATCTCAGAATTTCGCCCCACCCCCTTCATCCCACACAAAGGACAAAAATCTGTTGCATCCACAATATTGCAGATTTGAGAAAACTAAAAACGCAGAATCATAGATAATGACCATATCTATGAGATTGCTGAATCTGGATCAGATCAGATCATTTTTATAGCCAAAAGGAACAAATCAATTTGCAGTGGCTACGCAGCGCCCGACGTCACGCTCAGACTGATTTCCTGTCTCTCTCGCACGCACTCTTTGTCGTGTCGTTTAATATTAGCGGCGTTTGCCGGAGGAGAGCCATACTGACTTAGTATCGGGTATAACTGTAGAGTTGCGGTGTCCGCAGCAACTCACAACGTTCCACCTCGTTTTATTGTAGGAAATTAATTTTTCAGATTGGCGGTTAGTACCGGCCTAAACTTCGGGCAATCCTTTGGGTACGGGAGGTAGCGGGAGGCGTAAAAGATCGGCTCATCAGTCGCTTTGCGGGCGCGAGCCACTTATGTGTCACGGACCCGCGATATATTGGAGGCCGTCCAAGTCTGCGGAAATTGTTAAAGCTATGTAAACGGTCAACCAATTTCTACCCGAAATATAGATCTGGGTCTAGACCTATTTTCGTTTCCCCATACGAAGTGCCGAGGAGTGCCCAGATGTGAAGCCGGCGGCAACGACTGTCGTTTTTTTTTTTTATCCATCAGTGTAACCGCTGATTCCTAATTTATGTTATAGAGTCATTAGTGTAATTAGCTTAGTAAATTTCTTTTGGTTGTGTTTTAAATTCTGTTCGGAAGAAATAAAAAGTGGAATGTGTGACAGGGCGAAAGTGAACAACGGTTAACCGGCAGAGGAGAGCGTGAGTTTTTTTTTGTAAAATTATTTCTCCAGCTTTCGTTTTAGGAACGTTGCCGCAGTCCATGGAAGCGCTTTCATCGCTGTTTCAACGCATTTATTAAAACAAATCAAGGAAGGCCGTAAGTGATCCCAAAAACATAAAGATCAAATATTGGAGTTTGTTTGTTATTAGCAACTATTTATTGCATAACCGAAAAAGAAAAAAATCTCACGTAGTCAGGGGCTTCTTCGCTTAAGAGAGGCTGGGCGCTCTCCCTTATGCCTTGCTGGCAACCATAAGCGCTTACGCCGCGCATAAGAGACAGCCCTCTTAAGAACAAGGCACAAAAGGGAAGATGCGAGGCTGGTCGCTCTGACGTACTTTTATGCTTTCTACTTGCGGCTGCTTTCGCTAATGCACTTGAATAACTGACCTGCCATAACGATCGCTGCGCACAGTTTTTTTACATTCCCTTTTGCATATTTATTTATTATTATTATCTATTTGCCTAACTTAAAAACTAGATATATGTACCCTTCCCTTCCTTCAATTTGTAAGTTAAATTTCAATCTAAATTGTAATGTATATATAACGTTTGCATATTTATTTATTATTATTATCTATTTGCCTAACATAAAAACTAGAGATATGTACCCTTCCCTTCCTTCAATTTGTAAGTTAAATTTCAATCTAAATTGTATTATTAAGAGTTAAGCATTTATTAGTTTACGAGTTGCGATGCATGTGCTATTGCTCAATATGAAATATAGGATTTAACATGAATCGGGGCTAGAGTTCTAATATGCGGGGACCATGCTGGGCAAATGAGGGTAATGGGGTTGGATAGGAGGCTGTAAGAGCCTTCTTTATGAGATCACCGGATGAACCGGGAGCGGTGATCATGGTAGGGTGGGCATGAGGGGTCACAACAACACCGTGGCACGACTTGTATGTGTGTATGTGTCCGTGTGCGTAGTTAGGTGTATTTGCTCTTGTACATATTTGTGTCGATACTTCGCTTGCACGTGAAATTTTTAATGAACGTTACTGTGTCAGTATTATGATTGTTGGAGTAGAGCTGTGCCCGTCCGTTCTGGGAAAAAAAAACCCCCCCATTTCTTGCCGATGAGACGGAAGCCGGAACAAGCCCGTGCCCGGACGGGAGACGAATCATCACCTGCTCAGCCTTCCGTGAAGGGTTGGTAATATCCAATATGCTACACCTTGAGAATAACTGAATCTCAATGTTTATTCAAGCGAGAAAATAAAGTTATAGCAAGAATTGACATTAGCGATTTGTGCACCAATGGAATTCTCGACTTAGGTCATGTCGGGTCAAGCAGCACCACTGGCAATGATTTAAAATATTTAATTAAATCATTGCCAGTGGTGCGGCCCAAAGGAAATGCATTTTGGTGTTGTCGTTTCCAATGCCCCCCACTGCAAAGATAATTTTCTACCGCATATGCGCATGCAGCGTAATTGTTTCGTCTCCTTATGTCGCAATCTCTCGGACTCGGCTTAACAGCGTCCCCGAGCAGCTCTAACGCTCTCGGGCTATCATACGCTCTCGCTCGCGTCTAAGCTTGCTGCATAGGGCCCGGCAATTTGGCCCGTCAGCCCTTGCATGGGCAGTCTTGAGCTAATCGTCGCAGCTATTAGATTAACATCCTCGCATCAATCGTTCGCCCAATCATTGCCATATGTACATACGCGATAAGTTGGTTTACATATGCAAATAAATTGTGAATTATAAACAGCCTCTCGACTTTCATTAACTTCAAATTGCAACAGTTATTAAAAACGCTTAATAGCTTAACATTTGGTGACCACGACGTGATTGTGCAATAAATAATCCATCAGTGCAATCACAAACTAATATAGCATTCAAAGATCTAAACTAATTGCCATCTCAACCAGTGTCATCGACCACATAAGTTATCCATACATATATACACCGGCCTTCCCTGCATATTCGGTAGTGCACGTAGCTGTTGGCTTGCGCTTCTCTTTTCGGTCATCTTCCCGCAAGAAACGTTTCTTACACCGGTCGCCTTTGTATATACAGTTCGTACATAGCTGTTCGTTTGCTGGGCTCGGTTCTTGTCGTCTATTGCTCGTGTTACTCTTTGCGATCATCTTCCCGCTATAGATGTTGGTCTTTCTGCTAACGCTGCCGCTACCATGGAAATTAATGCTGCTAACGAAATTCCAATGACCAGTGAGCAAAACAGGGTGTCTTTTTTAAAGCTTAAGTCAACGGAATTATGCGAGAAAATGAAAAGGTTAGCTACCGCTTGGCAGAATAAGTCGTTGGACTGTGACTACTACATGCTCGTGGTAAAGCAAGAGCAAGTCGAGAAGTTGATCGGCAAATTTGAGACGTTTCACGGCGAGCTTGAGGAATTGGATCGAAGCGAAATTCGCAGTGGTTTGTGACATTTTTGAGTCACTTGCCAGCTCGCTGAAGGCGGCGAATATGAGGGAAATGGCTAAGAGAAGCGGCCGCATACCGCTTCATTCTACCTCGGCTGGAGGAAACACTACGGTTGAGTTTGCCGGCTCGCAATTTCTACCTCACCGTAGACAAGTACCATCCCTGCCTCCTATACAATTGCCGACGTTTAGCGGCGGGTATGCGAATTGGACGGACTTTTATTCAATGTTTACCACCATCATCGACAGCCATCCGGACTTAACAAACATAGAAAAGCTCCAGCATTTGCGTTCCTGTCTGCGGGATTCGGCATTGGCGACTGTTCGGTCGCTGGAAATCTCAGATGGCAATTATGCAGTGGCATTAGATTTGTTGGAAAACAGATTCAATAATCGGCGATTGGTCTTTCAGGCACACATCAATGAGATCTTGGCGCTTCAGGCTGTGGAACCTGGGTCAGTGGTCATGCTTCGGGAGCTTTCAGAGAAATTCAATTCACATATGCGCGCGCTCCAGGGTTTGGGCACCACTGAGCAGATCGCAGGATGCATCATCGTGCAGGAGCTTCTCCGAAAACTGGATCCAGCGAGCCAAGAGAAGTGGGAGGAACGATTCAACGATCCCGCATTCGCCAACTTAATTCCGTCGTGGGAATCTATCGCCTCGTTCTTGGAGCAGCGATGCAGATAATGGGAGACGATGGACTTTTCTATGGCAAGCTATGCGTTGAGCAATCAGGTGGGCAGAAGTAGAAAGCATAATAATTCTAGGTCCAAATTGGTTACAACGAACCAAACCGTAGCACGCTGCGCGCTGTGCAACGATTGTGCTAACGAGGTCCAGCACTGCCAGAAGTTTAAAGCGCTGTCCCCCACAAATCGCCATAAAGAAGCCAAGCGGCTTTCGTTGTGTATAAATTGTCTCAGAACAGGGCATCGATTACTTCAGTGCACCTCGAGCAACTGTCGTACCTGCGGGGGTAGACACCATACCCTCCTTCATTTTGTTAGCCCTGAAGATACCGCAGTCCAAGGGAAATCAGCGCCGTATACTCCATCTCATTCTGCACTGTCTGAGTCTACGCCGTCTGAGCATACCACTGCGCCCTCTACTTCAGCGGCTACCTCGTCTGCCCTTATTGCCCAAGATCTCAGGAATGGTGTTGTTCTATTGCCACGGCCACGGTCTTAGTCAAAAATCGTTCCGGCGTTTTAGTTCCCTGCCGAGCGTTGCTGGATTCCGGCTCCCAGTTGCATCTAATAACTTCTCGTTTCACGAATCAGCTTCAGCTTCGAAAAATGAAATCATCGACTGCAGTCTCGGGAATTGGCGACTCTAGCTTCGTCACGGATGGATTTTCGGTCAACGTTAGCCCGCACTCTCGCTCATCGGATTACTCAACTCTCATCACTGCCATTGTAGCCTCTAGCATAACCGATCGACAGCCAAGCTTTGGAATTGACACTCAAAACTGGAACATTCCATCTAACATACCACTAGCTGATACGGAGTTTTATAAGCCGCAGCGCGTCGATGTGCTGATTGGCACAAGTCTGTTTTTCGAGCTCCTGTGTGTTGGTCAGGTCAAGCTACTGCCAGGATTGCCTTCAATTCAGAAAACGCGCTTGGGATGGGTCGTGTCTGGAAATTGTTCGCGGTTAAAAGGTTCCTCGTTGATGTTCTCTCGCGCTCGGGCCGTAGCTGCTGAGGATAATAGTCCAGAGGATCGGCTTGAGGTGCTTCTTCGGAGGTTTTGGGAGGTAGAAAATTGCATCGAACCTATAATAAAGTCCACCAAAGAAGAGCTAGATTGTGAAGCACACTTTGTGCAGCATTTCCGTCGACTATTGGCGATTATTGTGTTCGGCTGCCAGCAAAATATAATTTGGATCTCCTTGGAGAATCTTACAATCAAGCGCTTCGTAGATTCCTGACCCTTGAGAGAGAGTTAGATCGTCGCCCTGATGTTAAATCTCAGTATGCAGCATTTATAAAGGAGTACCTTGATTTAGGCCATATGTCTCAGGTTCCTACCCAGTCAATCAGCAACTGCCGGTATTTTTTGCATCACCGTTGCGTCAGGAAGGAATATAGTTCTACGACCAAGCTTCGAGTCGTTTTTGATGGATCCGCTTCAACCTGGATATTCCCTGAACGACGTTTTAGTGGCTGGTCCCGTAATCCAACACAAACTGTTTCATATTCTTGCTCGATTTCGGTCATACGCCGTTGCGATTACGGGAGATATCTGTAAGATGTATCGTTGTGTAAGAGTCTCGACCGAGGATAGCAACGTGCAGTGTATTCTGTGGAGAAACTCCAGGGAAGAAGACTTGCGTGTGTTTCAATTGGACACCGTTACTTATGGGACGAAGCCTGCCTCCTATCTCTCTGTGCGAGCGATGCATCAGTTGGCAATGGACGAACAGATGGCGTTTCCAGCTGGAGCTGAAATCCTTCGCCGTAACTTCTACGTGGATGACTTGATATCTGGAGCCAGCTCGCAGGAGGAGGCTATCCGAATTCGGGAGCAAACTACTGGAATTTTGGCTAGAGGTCAGTTCAGATTGAGGAAATGGTGTTCAAACGTCTCTGCTGTGCTGGATGGAGTTCCGGAAGAGGACAAGGAAACATTTTTGAAGTTCGACGATGGCAGCCATGTGACTAAAACTTTAGGACTTGCGTGGGATCCGGTTTCTGATCTACTATTATTTTCGCTCTCGGCCCTTCAATCTTCTTTGAATTCCTGCAGGCGCTCTGTTTTGTCATCCATAGCGCGATTCTACGATCCTCTCGGACCAGCTGGTCCCGTAATTACTAAATCCAAAGTCTTTCTCCAGCGTTTGTGCCAAGAGAAGTTGTCCTGGGATGAAAGCCTTCCAGTCGCACTGAACACCGAGTGGCAGGAAATATGCACCAGTTTTGGTCAGATTCGTCGGCTTGAATTTCCTCGGCTTGTACTCCTTCCAGACGCTACGCTGGAAATTCACGGATTTTGCGATGCCAGCATCGAGGCTTATGGTACATGCATTTATGTCGTGTCAAAGGGTCAGCATTCTAGCAGTCACTTACTTTGTGCCAAATCTCGTGTTTTTCCTTTGAAGACACTCACGGTACCAAAGTTGGAGCTTTGTGGAGCAAAGTTGCTGGCTAGGCTCATATCTCAGATAGCTGGAATGAAGGTCTTCAAGGGAAGGTGTTACTGTTGGTGTGATTCTGCCGTTGCGCTCTCTTGGATTCGGGACGAGCCGTCAAGATATAATATATTTGTTGCAAAATGAGTGGCAAAGATTCAGGAAATGACCATAAAAATGGAATGGCGCTATGTTCCTACAGCTTTAAACCCAGCCGACATTCTGTCTCGAGGGGCTCATCCGACTGAGCTGAATGAGTCACCTCTTTGGGCTCATGGTCCTCCATTTCTTTGCGGCTCCACAGATGACTGGCCACCCAATGTGCTACCTGATAAGCCAGCCCTTGAACTTCGTCGGAAGGCTCTTCTGGTTAAATCGCCCTACATGGACATTGTTGCTGATTCCAAGTATGCGAATTCATTTGCTTCTTTGCAACGCGTTTTCAGATACATTCACAAGTTTTGCAACCGAATTCGGCACCCCGGACTCACTGTCTCAGACATTGAACATGGAACCCAGGTATTGCTACGACTAGTCCAGCGTACTCAGCTATGGGAGGACATGAAGTCACTGCGGGCAAGGGGAGCAGTCTCCCCATCGAGCTCAATCGCATCGTTATCGCCATTCATGGATCGACTGAAAAACTCTTCGTTGGATTTTGATGTCCGTCATCCAATCATCTTGCAGAGCAGCCATCCACTGACTCTTGCAATAATCTCCCATTTTCATGAGCGAAATCTGCACGCTGGTCCTCGAGCTTTGCTTGGAAATTCGATCCCAATATTGGCCTATTAGGGGGAGGCCAAGGCAGTGAAAAAGTGCGTAAGATGCTTTCGACTGAAGCCCAGGGTATTGGAGCATATTATGGCGGGTCTTTCAAAGGAGCGGCTCGATGGTTCTCATGCCTTTGAGATCACAGGCGTGCTTTCTGTAGGCCGTTTTTCTACAAACCAGAGGCACGCAACAAGGCTCCAATCAAGTGCTACGTCTGCGTCTTCATTTGTTTCGCTACCAAGGCTGTTCATCTGGAGCTTATAAAGGACTTATCCACAGTTGCTTCATGGACTAAAGCGCTTCATATGTACCAGGCGGAAGCCGCGGCAAATTTGGTCAGACAACGCAACCATTTTTGTCGGCACTAAGAATGAGCTGATGGAATTAAAGCGCCTGGTCCTCAGCGATGACCATCAGAAGGCGCTGCTGGATTTTTGCTTGAGCCTGACGTCACGCAGCTAAACTTCGATCGCCTGGACGGCTGGCAGCGCGTTTCGTACCTGCAGCAGCTCTTTTGGTCCCAGTGGAAGGAGGAGTACATAACGTCACTGCAGCAGCGCTCAAAGTGGCGCACTGCGAAGCCTAGTTTAGCAGTCGCAGATATGGTTCTTGTCAAGGATGATAATCTTCCTCCCATGAAGTGGCCACTGGTGAGAGTGGTCGAGCTTTTGCCTGGACGAGATGGCGTTTCCCGAGTTGCTGTGCTGAAGACGTCATCTGGAATCACCAAGCGCGCCGTCAACAAGCTGTGCCTGCTGCCCCTTAAAGATGCTGTTGAAAGTCAGGCTTCCAACGGGGGGATTATGTCGGGTCAAGCAGCTTAAATATTTTAAATCATTACCAGTGGTGCGGCCCAAAGGAAATGCATTTTGGTGTTGTCGTTTCCAATGCCCCCACTGCAAAGATCATTTGCTACCGCATATGCGCATGCAGCGGAATTCTTTCGTCTCCTTATGTCGCAATCTCTCGGACTCGGCTTAACAGCGTCCCCGAGCAGCTCTAACGCTCTCGGGCTATCATACGCTCTCGCTCGCGTCTAAGCTTGCTGCATAGGGCCCGGCAATTTGGCCCGTCAGCCCTTGCATGGGCAGTCTTGAGCTAATCGTCGCAGCTATTAGATTAACATCCTCGCATCAATCGTTCGCCCAATCATTGCCATATGTACATACGCGATAAGTTGGTTTACATATGCAAATAAATTGTGAATTATAAACAGCCTCTCGACTTTCATTAACTTCAAATTGCAACAGTTATTAAAAACGCTTAATAGCTTAACATTTGGTGACCACGACGTGATTGTGCAATAAATAATCCATCAGTGCAATCACAAACTAATATAGCATTCAAAGATCTAAACTAATTGCCATCTCAACCAGTGTCATCGACCACATAAGTTATCCATACATATATACACCGGCCTTCCCTGCATATTCGGTAGTGCACGTAGCTGTTGGCTTGCGCTTCTCTTTTCGGTCATCTTCCCGCAAGAAACGTTTCTTACACCGGTCGCCTTTGTATATACAGTTCGTACATAGCTGTTCGTTTGCTGGGCTCGGTTCTTGTCGTCTATTGCTCGTGTTACTCTTTGCGATCATCTTCCCGCTATAGATGTTGGTCTTTCTGCTAACGCTGCCGCTACCATGGAAATTAATGCTGCTAACGAAATTCCAATGACCAGTGAGCAAAACAGGGTGTCTTTTTTAAAGCTTAAGTCAACGGAATTATGCGAGAAAATGAAAAGGTTAGCTACCGCTTGGCAGAATGAGTCGTTGGACTGTGACTACTACATGCTCGTGGTAAAGCAAGAGCAAGTCGAGAAGTTGAATCTTGGAGAATCTTACAATCAAGCGCTTCGTAGATTCCTGACCCTTGAGAGAAAGTTAGATCGTCGCCCTGATGTTAAATCTCAGTATGCAGCATTTATAAAGGAGTACCTTGATTTAGGCCATATGTCTCAGGTTCCTACCCAGTCAATCAGCAACTGCCGGTATTTTTTGCCTCACCATTGCGTCAGGAAGGAAGATAGTTCTACGACCAAGCTTCGAGTCGTTTTTGATGGATCCGCTTCAACCTGGATATTCCCTGAACGACGTTTTAGTGGCTGGTCCCGTAATCCAACACAAACTGTTTCATATTCTTGCTCGATTTCGGTCATACGCCGTTGCGATTACGGGAGATATCTGTAAGATGTATCGTTGTGTAAGAGTCTCGACCGAGGATAGCAACGTGCAGTGTATTCTGTGGAGAAACTCCAGGGAAGAAGACTTGCGTGTGTTTCAATTGGACACCGTTACTTATGGGACGAAGCCTGCCTCCTATCTATCTGTGCGAGCGATGCATCAGTTGGCAATGGACGAACAGATGGCGTTTCCAGCTGGAGCTGAAATCCTTCGCCGTAACTTCTACGTGGATGACTTGATATCTGGAGCCAGCTCGCAGGAGGAGGCTATCCGAATTCGGGAGCAAACTACTGGAATTTTGGCTAGAGGTCAGTTAAGATTGAGGAAATGGTGTTCAAACGTCTCTGCTGTGCTGGATGGAGTTCCGGAAGAGGACAAGGAAACATTTTTGAAGTTCGACGATGGCAGCCATGTGACTAAAACTTTAGGACTTGCGTGGGATCCGGTTTCTGATCTACTATTATTTTCGCTCTCGGCCCTTCAATCTTCTTTGAATTCCTGTAGGCGCTCTGTTTTGTCATCCATAGCGCGATTCTACGATCCTCTCGGACCAGCTGGTCCCGTAATTACTAAATCCAAAGTCTTTCTCCAGCGTTTGTGCCAAGAGAAGTTGTCCTGGGATGAAAGCCTTCCAGTCGCACTGAACACCGAGTGGCAGGAAATATGCACCAGTTTTGGTCAGATTCATCGGCTTGAATTTCCTCGGCTTGTACTCCTTCCAGACGCTACGCTGGAAATTCACGGATTTTGCGATGCCAGCATCGAGGCTTATGGTACATGCATTTATGTCGTGTCAAAGGGTCAGCATTCTAGCAGTCACTTACCAAATCTCGTGTTTTTCCTTTGAAGACACTCACGGTACCAAAGTTGGAGCTTTGTGGAGCAGAGTTGCTGGCTAGGCTCATATCTCAGATAGCTGGAATGAAGGTCTTCAAGGGAAGGTGTTACTGTTGGTGTGATTCTGCCGTTGCGCTCTCTTGGATTCGGTACGAGCCGTCAAGATATAATATATTTGTTGCAAAATGAGTGGCAAAGATTCAGGAAATGACCATAAAAATGGAATGGCGCTATGTTTAATGTGGCGCTACAGCTTTAAACCCAGCCGACATTCTGTCTCGAGGGGCTCATCCGACTGAGCTGAATGAGTCACCTCTTTGGGCTCATGGTCCTCCATTTCTTTGCGGCTCCACAGATGACTGGCCACCCAATGTGCTACCTGATAAGCCAGCCCTTGAACTTCGTCGGAAGGCTCTTCTGGTTAAATCGCCCTACATGGACATTGTTGCTGATTCCAAGTATGCGAATTCATTTGCTTCTTTGCAACGCGTTTTCAGATACATTCACAAGTTTTGCAACCGAATTCGGCACCCCGGACTCACTGTCTCAGACATTGAACATGGAACCCAGGTATTGCTACGACTAGTCCAGCGTACTCAGCTATGGGAGGACATGAAGTCACTGCGGGCAAGGGGAGCAGTCTCCCCATCGAGCTCAATCGCATCGTTATCGCCATTCATGGATCGACTGAAAAACTCTTCGTTGGATTTTGATGTCCGTCATCCAATCATCTTGCAGAGCAGCCATCCACTGACTCTTGCAATAATCTCCCATTTTCATGAGCGAAATCTGCACGCTGGTCCTCGAGCTTTGCTTGGAAATTCGATCCCAATATTGGCCTATTAGGGGGAGGCCAAGGCAGTGAAAAAGTGCGTAAGATGCTTTCGACTGAAGCCCAGGGTATTGGAGCATATTATGGCGGGTCTTTCAAAGGAGCGGCTCGATGGTTCTCATGCCTTTGAGATCACAGGCGTGCTTTCTGTAGGCCGTTTTTCTACAAACCAGAGGCACGCAACATGGCTCCAATCAAGTGCTACGTCTGCGTCTTCATTTGTTTCGCTACCAAGGCTGTTCATCTGGAGCTTATAAAGGACTTATCCACAGTTGCTTCATGGACTAAAGCGCTTCATATGTACCAGGCGGAAGCCGCGGCAAATTTGGTCAGACAACGCAACCATTTTTGTCGGCACTAAGAATGAGCTGATGGAATTAAAGCGCCTGGTCCTCAGCGATGACCATCAGAAGGCGCTGCTGGATTTTTGCTTGAGCCTGACGTCACGCAGCTAAACTTCGATCGCCTGGACGGCTGGCAGCGCGTTTCGTACCTGCAGCAGCTCTTTTGGTCCCAGTGGAAGGAGGAGTACATAACGTCACTGCAGCAGCGCTCAAAGTGGCGCACTGCGAAGCCTAGTTTAGCAGTCGCAGATATGGTTCTTGTCAAGGATGATAATCTTCCTCCCATGAAGTGGCCACTGGTGAGAGTGGTCGAGCTTTTGCCTGGACGAGATGGCGTTTCCCGAGTTGCTGTGCTGAAGACGTCATCTGGAATCACCAAGCGCGCCGTCAACAAGCTGTGCCTGCTGCCCCTTAAAGATGCTGTTGAAAGTCAGGCTTCCAACGGGGGGATTATGTCGGGTCAAGCAGCTTAAATATTTTAAATCATTACCAGTGGTGCGGCCCAAAGGAAATGCATTTTGGTGTTGTCGTTTCCAATGCCCCCACTGCAAAGATCATTTGCTACCGCATATGCGCATGCAGCGGAATTCTTTCGTCTCCTTATGTCGCAATCTCTCGGACTCGGCTTAACAGCGTCCCCGAGCAGCTCTAACGCTCTCGGGCTATCATACGCTCTCGCTCGCGTCTAAGCTTGCTGCATAGGGCCCGGCAATTTGGCCCGTCAGCCCTTGCATGGGCAGTCTTGAGCTAATCGTCGCAGCTATTAGATTAACATCCTCGCATCAATCGTTCGCCCAATCATTGCCATATGTACATACGCGATAAGTTGGTTTACATATGCAAATAAATTGTGAATTATAAACAGCCTCTCGACTTTCATTAACTTCAAATTGCAACAGTTATTAAAAACGCTTAATAGCTTAACATTTGGTGACCACGACGTGATTGTGCAATAAATAATCCATCAGTGCAATCACAAACTAATATAGCATTCAAAGATCTAAACTAATTGCCATCTCAACCAGTGTCATCGACCACATAAGTTATCCATACATATATACACCGGCCTTCCCTGCATATTCGGTAGTGCACGTAGCTGTTGGCTTGCGCTTCTCTTTTCGGTCATCTTCCCGCAAGAAACGTTTCTTACACCGGTCGCCTTTGTATATACAGTTCGTATATAGCTGTTCGTTTGCTGGGCTCGGTTCTTGTCGTCTATTGCTCGTGTTACTCTTTGCGATCATCTTCCCGCTATAGATGTTGGTCTTTCTGCTAACGCTGCCGCTACCATGGAAATTAATGCTGCTAACGAAATTCCAATGACCAGTGAGCAAAACAGGGTGTCTTTTTTAAAGCTTAAGTCAACGGAATTATGCGAGAAAATGAAAAGGTTAGCTACCGCTTGGCAGAATGAGTCGTTGGACTGTGACTACTACATGCTCGTGGTAAAGCAAGAGCAAGTCGAGAAGTTGAATCTTGGAGAATCTTACAATCAAGCGCTTCGTAGATTCCTGACCCTTGAGAGAAAGTTAGATCGTCGCCCTGATGTTAAATCTCAGTATGCAGCATTTATAAAGGAGTACCTTGATTTAGGCCATATGTCTCAGGTTCCTACCCAGTCAATCAGCAACTGCCGGTATTTTTTGCCTCACCATTGCGTCAGGAAGGAAGATAGTTCTACGACCAAGCTTCGAGTCGTTTTTGATGGATCCGCTTCAACCTGGATATTCCCTGAACGACGTTTTAGTGGCTGGTCCCGTAATCCAACACAAACTGTTTCATATTCTTGCTCGATTTCGGTCATACGCCGTTGCGATTGCGGGAGATATCTGTAAGATGTATCGTTGTGTAAGAGTCTCGACCGATGATAGCAACGTGGAGTGTATTCTGTGGAGAAACTCCAGGGAAGAAGACTTGCGTGTGTTTCAATTGGACACCGTTACTTATGGGACGAAGCCTGCCTCCTATCTATCTGTGCGAGCGATGCATCAGTTGGCAATGGACGAACAGATGGCGTTTCCAGCTGGAGCTGAAATCCTTCGCCGTAACTTCTACGTGGATGACTTGATATCTGGAGCCAGCTCGCAGGAGGAGGCTATCCGAATTCGGGAGCAAACTACTGGAATTTTGGCTAGAGGTCAGTTCAGATTGAGGAAATGGTGTTCAAACGTCTCTGCTGTGCTGGATGGAGTTCCGGAAGAGGACAAGGAAACATTTTTGAAGTTTGACGATGGCAGCCATGTGACTAAAACTTTAGGACTTGCGTGGGATCCGGTTTCTGATCTACTATTATTTTCGCTCTCGGCCCTTCAATCTTCTTTGAATTCCTGCAGGCGCTCTGTTTTGTCATCCATAGCGCGATTCTACGATCCTCTCGGACCAGCTGGTCCCGTAATTACTAAATCCAAAGTCTTTCTCCAGCGTTTGTGCCAAGAGAAGTTGTCCTGGGATGAAAGCCTTCCAGTCGCACTGAACACCGAGTGGCAGGAAATATGCACCAGTTTTGGTCAGATTTGTCGGCTTGAATTTCCTCGGCTTGTACTCCTTCCAGACGCTACGCTGGAAATTCACGGATTTTGCGATGCCAGCATCGAGGCTTATGGTACATGCATTTATGTCGTGTCAAAGGGTCAGCATTCTAGCAGTCACTTACTTTGTGCCAAATCTCGTGTTTTTCCTTTGAAGACACTCACGGTACCAAAGTTGGAGCTTTGTGGAGCAGAGTTGCTGGCTAGGCTCATATCTCAGATAGCTGGAATGAAGGTCTTCAAGGGAAGGTGTTACTGTTGGTGTGATTCTGCCGTTGCGCTCTCTTGGATTCGGGACGAGCCGTCAAGATATAATATATTTGTTGCAAAATGAGTGGCAAAGATTCAGGAAATGACCATAAAAATGGAATGGCGCTATGTTCCTACAGCTTTAAACCCAGCCGACATTCTGTCTCGAGGGGCTCATCCGACTGAGCTGAATGAGTCACCTCTTTGGGCTCATGGTCCTCCATTTCTTTGCGGCTCCACAGATGACTGGCCACCCAATGTGCTACCTGATAAGCCAGCCCTTGAACTTCGTCGGAAGGCTCTTCTGGTTAAATCGCCCTACATGGACATTGTTGCTGATTCCAAGTATGCGAATTCATTTGCTTCTTTGCAACGCGTTTTCAGATACATTCACAAGTTTTGCAACCGAATTCGGCACCCCGGACTCACTGTCTCAGACATTGAACATGGAACCCAGGTATTGCTACGACTAGTCCAGCGTACTCAGCTATGGGAGGACATGAAGTCACTGCGGGCAAGGGGAGCAGTCTCCCCATCGAGCTCAATCGCATCGTTATCGCCATTCATGGATCGACTGAAAAACTCTTCGTTGGATTTTGATGTCCGTCATCCAATCATCTTGCAGAGCAGCCATCCACTGACTCTTGCAATAATCTCCCATTTTCATGAGCGAAATCTGCACGCTGGTCCTCGAGCTTTGCTTGGAAATTCGATCCCAATATTGGCCTATTAGGGGGAGGCCAAGGCAGTGAAAAAGTGCGTAAGATGCTTTCGACTGAAGCCCAGGGTATTGGAGCATATTATGGCGGGTCTTTCAAAGGAGCGGCTCGATGGTTCTCATGCCTTTGAGATCACAGGCGTGCTTTCTGTAGGCCGTTTTTCTACAAACCAGAGGCACGCAACAAGGCTCCAATCAAGTGCTACGTCTGCGTCTTCATTTGTTTCGCTACCAAGGCTGTTCATCTGGAGCTTATAAAGGACTTATCCACAGTTGCTTCATGGACTAAAGCGCTTCATATGTACCAGGCGGAAGCCGCGGCAAATTTGGTCAGACAACGCAACCATTTTTGTCGGCACTAAGAATGAGCTGATGGAATTAAAGCGCCTGGTCCTTAGCGATGACCATCAGAAGGCGCTGCTGGATTTTTGCTTGAGCCTGACGTCACGCAGCTAAACTTCGATCGCCTGGACGGCTGGCAGCGCGTTTCGTACCTGCAGCAGCTCTTTTGGTCCCAGTGGAAGGAGGAGTACATAACGTCACTGCAGCAGCGCTCAAAGTGGCGCACTGCGAAGCCTAGTTTAGCAGTCGCAGATATGGTTCTTGTCAAGGATGATAATCTTCCTCCCATGAAGTGGCCACTGGTGAGAGTGGTCGAGCTTTTGCCTGGACGAGATGGCGTTTCCCGAGTTGCTGTGCTGAAGACGTCATCTGGAATCACCAAGCGCGCCGTCAACAAGCTGTGCCTGCTGCCCCTTAAAGATGCTGTTGAAAGTCAGGCTTCCAACGGGGGGATTATGTCGGGTCAAGCAGCTTAAATATTTTAAATCATTACCAGTGGTGCGGCCCAAAGGAAATGCATTTTGGTGTTGTCGTTTCCAATGCCCCCACTGCAAAGATCATTTGCTACCGCATATGCGCATGCAGCGGAATTCTTTCGTCTCCTTATGTCGCAATCTCTCGGACTCGGCTTAACAGCGTCCCCGAGCAGCTCTAACGCTCTCGGGCTATCATACGCTCTCGCTCGCGTCTAAGCTTGCTGCATAGGGCCCGGCAATTTGGCCCGTCAGCCCTTGCATGGGCAGTCTTGAGCTAATCGTCGCAGCTATTAGATTAACATCCTCGCATCAATCGTTCGCCCAATCATTGCCATATGTACATACGCGATAAGTTGGTTTACATATGCAAATAAATTGTGAATTATAAACAGCCTCTCGACTTTCATTAACTTCAAATTGCAACAGTTATTAAAAACGCTTAATAGCTTAACATTTGGTGACCACGACGTGATTGTGCAATAAATAATCCATCAGTGCAATCACAAACTAATATAGCATTCAAAGATCTAAACTAATTGCCATCTCAACCAGTGTCATCGACCACATAAGTTATCCATACATATATACACCGGCCTTCCCTGCATATTCGGTAGTGCACGTAGCTGTTGGCTTGCGCTTCTCTTTTCGGTCATCTTCCCGCAAGAAACGTTTCTTACACCGGTCGCCTTTGTATATACAGTTCGTATATAGCTGTTCGTTTGCTGGGCTCGGTTCTTGTCGTCTATTGCTCGTGTTACTCTTTGCGATCATCTTCCCGCTATAGATGTTGGTCTTTCTGCTAACGCTGCCGCTACCATGGAAATTAATGCTGCTAACGAAATTCCAATGACCAGTGAGCAAAACAGGGTGTCTTTTTTAAAGCTTAAGTCAACGGAATTATGCGAGAAAATGAAAAGGTTAGCTACCGCTTGGCAGAATGAGTCGTTGGACTGTGACTACTACATGCTCGTGGTAAAGCAAGAGCAAGTCGAGAAGTTGAATCTTGGAGAATCTTACAATCAAGCGCTTCGTAGATTCCTGACCCTTGAGAGAAAGTTAGATCGTCGCCCTGATGTTAAATCTCAGTATGCAGCATTTATAAAGGAGTACCTTGATTTAGGCCATATGTCTCAGGTTCCTACCCAGTCAATCAGCAACTGCCGGTATTTTTTGCCTCACCATTGCGTCAGGAAGGAAGATAGTTCTACGACCAAGCTTCGAGTCGTTTTTGATGGATCCGCTTCAACCTGGATATTCCCTGAACGACGTTTTAGTGGCTGGTCCCGTAATCCAACACAAACTGTTTCATATTCTTGCTCGATTTCGGTCATACGCCGTTGCGATTGCGGGAGATATCTGTAAGATGTATCGTTGTGTAAGAGTCTCGACCGATGATAGCAACGTGGAGTGTATTCTGTGGAGAAACTCCAGGGAAGAAGACTTGCGTGTGTTTCAATTGGACACCGTTACTTATGGGACGAAGCCTGCCTCCTATCTATCTGTGCGAGCGATGCATCAGTTGGCAATGGACGAACAGATGGCGTTTCCAGCTGGAGCTGAAATCCTTCGCCGTAACTTCTACGTGGATGACTTGATATCTGGAGCCAGCTCGCAGGAGGAGGCTATCCGAATTCGGGAGCAAACTACTGGAATTTTGGCTAGAGGTCAGTTCAGATTGAGGAAATGGTGTTCAAACGTCTCTGCTGTGCTGGATGGAGTTCCGGAAGAGGACAAGGAAACATTTTTGAAGTTTGACGATGGCAGCCATGTGACTAAAACTTTAGGACTTGCGTGGGATCCGGTTTCTGATCTACTATTATTTTCGCTCTCGGCCCTTCAATCTTCTTTGAATTCCTGCAGGCGCTCTGTTTTGTCATCCATAGCGCGATTCTACGATCCTCTCGGACCAGCTGGTCCCGTAATTACTAAATCCAAAGTCTTTCTCCAGCGTTTGTGCCAAGAGAAGTTGTCCTGGGATGAAAGCCTTCCAGTCGCACTGAACACCGAGTGGCAGGAAATATGCACCAGTTTTGGTCAGATTCGTCGGCTTGAATTTCCTCGGCTTGTACTCCTTCCAGACGCTACGCTGGAAATTCACGGATTTTGCGATGCCAGCATCGAGGCTTATGGTACATGCATTTATGTCGTGTCAAAGGGTCAGCATTCTAGCAGTCACTTACCAAATCTCGTGTTTTTCCTTTGAAGACACTCACGGTACCAAAGTTGGAGCTTTGTGGAGCAGAGTTGCTGGCTAGGCTCATATCTCAGATAGCTGGAATGAAGGTCTTCAAGGGAAGGTGTTACTGTTGGTGTGATTCTGCCGTTGCGCTCTCTTGGATTCGGGACGAGCCGTCAAGATATAATATATTTGTTGCAAAATGAGTGGCAAAGATTCAGGAAATGACCATAAAAATGGAATGGCGCTATGTTCCTACAGCTTTAAACCCAGCCGACATTCTGTCTCGAGGGGCTCATCCGACTGAGCTGAATGAGTCACCTCTTTGGGCTCATGGTCCTCCATTTCTTTGCGGCTCCACAGATGACTGGCCACCCAATGTGCTACCTGATAAGCCAGCCCTTGAACTTCGTCGGAAGGCTCTTCTGGTTAAATCGCCCTACATGGACATTGTTGCTGATTCCAAGTATGCGAATTCATTTGCTTCTTTGCAACGCGTTTTCAGATACATTCACAAGTTTTGCAACCGAATTCGGCACCCCGGACTCACTGTCTCAGACATTGAACATGGAACCCAGGTATTGCTACGACTAGTCCAGCGTACTCAGCTATGGGAGGACATGAAGTCACTGCGGGCAAGGGGAGCAGTCTCCCCATCGAGCTCAATCGCATCGTTATCGCCATTCATGGATCGACTGAAAAACTCTTCGTTGGATTTTGATGTCCGTCATCCAATCATCTTGCAGAGCAGCCATCCACTGACTCTTGCAATAATCTCCCATTTTCATGAGCGAAATCTGCACGCTGGTCCTCGAGCTTTGCTTGGAAATTCGATCCCAATATTGGCCTATTAGGGGGAGGCCAAGGCAGTGAAAAAGTGCGTAAGATGCTTTCGACTGAAGCCCAGGGTATTGGAGCATATTATGGCGGGTCTTTCAAAGGAGCGGCTCGATGGTTCTCATGCCTTTGAGATCACAGGCGTGCTTTCTGTAGGCCGTTTTTCTACAAACCAGAGGCACGCAACAAGGCTCCAATCAAGTGCTACGTCTGCGTCTTCATTTGTTTCGCTACCAAGGCTGTTCATCTGGAGCTTATAAAGGACTTATCCACAGTTGCTTCATGGACTAAAGCGCTTCATATGTACCAGGCGGAAGCCGCGGCAAATTTGGTCAGACAACGCAACCATTTTTGTCGGCACTAAGAATGAGCTGATGGAATTAAAGCGCCTGGTCCTTAGCGATGACCATCAGAAGGCGCTGCTGGATTTTTGCTTGAGCCTGACGTCACGCAGCTAAACTTCGATCGCCTGGACGGCTGGCAGCGCGTTTCGTACCTGCAGCAGCTCTTTTGGTCCCAGTGGAAGGAGGAGTACATAACGTCACTGCAGCAGCGCTCAAAGTGGCGCACTGCGAAGCCTAGTTTAGCAGTCGCAGATATGGTTCTTGTCAAGGATGATAATCTTCCTCCCATGAAGTGGCCACTGGTGAGAGTGGTCGAGCTTTTGCCTGGACGAGATGGCGTTTCCCGAGTTGCTGTGCTGAAGACGTCATCTGGAATCACCAAGCGCGCCGTCAACAAGCTGTGCCTGCTGCCCCTTAAAGATGCTTTTGAAAGTCAGGCTTCCAACGGGGGGATTATGTCGGGTCAAGCAGCTTAAATATTTTAAATCATTACCAGTGGTGCGGCCCAAAGGAAATGCATTTTGGTGTTGTCGTTTCCAATGCCCCCACTGCAAAGATCATTTGCTACCGCATATGCGCATGCAGCGGAATTCTTTCGTCTCCTTATGTCGCAATCTCTCGGACTCGGCTTAACAGCGTCCCCGAGCAGCTCTAACGCTCTCGGGCTATCATACGCTCTCGCTCGCGTCTAAGCTTGCTGCATAGGGCCCGGCAATTTGGCCCGTCAGCCCTTGCATGGGCAGTCTTGAGCTAATCGTCGCAGCTATTAGATTAACATCCTCGCATCAATCGTTCGCAAATAAATTGTGAATTATAAACAGCCTCTCGACTTTCATTAACTTCAAATTGCAACAGTTATTAAAAACGCTTAATAGCTTAACAGGTCAGATCTTCCAAAGGCTTGAAAGGCAAGCCGGTATACAAAAAATCAGCTAACTCAAGGTGTTACTGAACGAAAAAGTCTTTGAATCAGTTTCAATGGATACATTTAAAAAAGTGTGCAATAAAATATTAAAATCATTAAGAGTAGAGCTACTCAAGACGATAACAAACATAAATAATAGAAGTGATCAAAAGCGATACTGTCTACATATCATGACGATCCAATTGAAGGAGGTCACACAGGCATAACAAAACACTAGAAAAAATTAGAAGACGATATTATCGGCATAATATGAGACGTCATATAAAAGAGTACATAAAAAGATGTCCTAAATGCCTGACGTCGAAAACGACGAAATATACAAAATCAGCTGTAACCATTACAAACACACCAATATACATATGCTTTCGACAGAGTGATAATATACACTATTGGTCAATTAGCACGATCAGATAATAGTCACCTTAATCTGTGACTTAACAAAATATTTGTTAGCCATTCCAATTGCAAATAAAAGCGAAAAAACAGTCGCAAAAGCTATATTCGAATTTTGTATTCTAAAGTACGGTAAAATGAAGACTTTCATTACTGACATGGGAACAGAATACAAAAATTCCATTATTAATGACTTGTGCAAATACATAAGAGTAGACAACAACTACTACACAGCACCACACCAGACATTAGGCACCATTAAAAGAAGTCACAGAACATTTAATGAGTATATACGTTCGTACATATCAGTAGATAAATCTGATTGGGACATATGGTTACAGTATTTCGTTAACTCTTTTAACACAACTCCATCAGTAACCCATAATTATTGTCCTTACCAACTTGTATTCGGTAAACAACATAACATACCAATTCAAGCTAATAGCTTAGATAGAATAGAACCACTTTATAACATAGATGATTACGCTAGAGAGGTTAAATTTAGATTAGAAACCGCTTATAAAAGAGTATCTCGCTCTTCTCTTTCCGTTCTCTTTCGTAGTGATCAGACGTGTTTTTGTTTTGCGCTCCGCATTTTTTCCTTTTGTTTCGAATAAACAGCCGGAGTTTTCCTAACTAAATTCTAATTATACTCCCTAACCAGACAACAATCTGGAAACCAATTCTTTTACGCGAGTGCATGCCTTTTGATTTGTGTTAAAATATTATTTAACTTTTTATTTTTCGGCGTCGGCTTGTGTTGTGTTGTGTTGTTGCAGTGAGTGAGTATTGCATTGCAGTCCGCTCTCGTCTGGTAGCTTTTGTTGTCTTATCACTCTCTCGCTATCACCTCAACCTCAATAACTGTTCTTTCTCTCTCGCTCTTTCAACTTTCTGAGCAATAGCGCTCTCTGTCTAGTAGCTCTCGCTATAACCGCTCTCCACTCTGCTCTCTTTTTTTTTCTTACCAATTCCGCTTTGAGCGTTGACTGGCACATTGGTCTGATACCAATTTGTATTGGAAATTTTTAATTTTTTTAATTTTAATTTTTCTCTGCAAATTTTCTTAAGAAAATATTTAAATAATAAAAATAAAAATGGAACTCGCTGTGGTCTGCGCCAAAAAAACCTGCAAGAAGCAGATCACTCACGATCAGCCGAATGTCCCCTGCTGGCTCTGCGACAGCGTAGTCCACGCAAAATGCGCGGGATTTCCTGGCCTCGTGAGTGATGCTATAGCCAAACGTAATGGCTTGCATTACAGTTGCGAGGCATGACGTGCGGTGGAGAAAGACATGGTGGCTTTCATGAGGCAGACGCGGAGTGGCTTTAAGGAGCTGACCGTTGGTTTCAAAAACCAATACGTTCGGCTCCTAGCCATGGAGGCTCAGTTTAGCGGTTTAAAACTGCTGAAGGAGTCTCCGAGGCGCAAAAAGGTCACTCCGCGGGACCTGCAAGGGCCAACCGTCACTCAGCCGTGCGCCGCCGAAAAACTGACTCCGACCACTCCAAGTGTGCAGCAGTTGATCTCGTTTGCCACTCCAAAGGCAACGAAAGCTGCTGGCGATGCAGATTCGGTAGCCGAATTCATCGCCTCGGAGAATGTGCAGCCAAGTACGTCTGCAGCGTCCGTGTCCGTGGTGTCCGCAAGTTCACTAGTTGTCCCGTCTATCCCGATCCCACCAGTAAATAGACGTTCCGGACCTCCGGATATTGCCACCACAGGTACTAGACCTGTGGTGACTAAACCACTGGTGGGAGTCCCACCAAAACGACAAGTTTTTGTTTCACGGCTGGCCCCTGACCTCACATCTAATGATGTAACTGCTTTCATTCAAAGCAAAATAAAAGCCGTGGGCTTAAAGGTGGAGAAATTTAACTTCTCTTATGCCAGGGAGATAGCGTCGTTTAAGATAAGCATCTCCCCAACTCAATTTGACACCATTTGCTCCACCAAATTTTGGCCGGAGCATTTGGTGGTGAAGGAGTTTAAGGCTAAGAAGAAGAATAGGCCCCCCATATCGCTTCCAAATCTTTCCAGCGTGCCACCCTCAACCTCAACTTCCTCTTCCTCAACTTCCCGTCTTGCTCCAACCTTTGCAAAAAACTAACTTCTCTTTTAGTAACCTATCAGAAAGTAAGAGGCTTGCGTAGTAAGCTCAGCATTCTTTTCCGGGATAGTGTTGCATTTGCTTCCCACGTTATTGTGTTTACTGAAACCTGGTTAAAGCCGGACATTCTTAGTTCCGAGGATTTGGCAGGTCGGTACACAACTTTTAGAAAGGACCGTTCGTCTCGACGTGCAGGAGGGGTTCTAATTGCAGTGGACTCTTACTTCACGTCAGAACACTTCACAGTCCAAGTTCAACAGGAACTGGAATTCCTGTGTGTAAAACTGATTCTTCCCGCTTTCGCTATATTCATTACTTGCTCGTATATCCCACCTTCTTCGGATATTTCAATTTATGAGCAGCACTTGTCCGCTTTAACCGCTGTTGCTTCCTCGCTATCTGATAAAGATCGTATGATAGTTCTTGGTGACTTCAACTTGCCAGGAACTGTTTGGTCTTCGGTAAACGAGTCTAGTATCCTAGTGCCCATGTCACGACATGACTTTGTTGACGGCTTGCTTGACCTGTCCTTGTCTCAAGTCAATCATGTGAAAAATTCCTTGGGTCGATTGCTTGATCTATGCTTTGTATCGGATCCGACCATAGTGTTGTTAACCCGAGCCCTTCCGCTCACTATACCTGAAGACGCCTACCACCCTACTTTCGAGGTGTCGCTAGACATAGGACCAACTGTATTGGATCGGTCGAGTAGACTACCTGAACGTGTCCGCTGCTTTCGTAAAGCCGAGTTTGCGAAGCTTAACAACCTAATTAGGGATTTTGATTGGTCCGCTTTGTACTTGTGCACTGATGTCACAAAAGCCACAAACATTTTTTACAATGCTCTTGGCACATTTTTTGATTCTTGTGTCCCGCTTTCTTGTCCGATTAGATCTGGAAAACCCCCTTGGTTTACCAAAGAGTTATCCAGTCTAAAAAACTTAAAATCAAGACTATAAAAAATTTCAAGAAGTGGGCTCTCCTACTTCTCACTCTCGTTATGTAATAGCTCGGTCAAACTTTTCAGTTCTTAATGCTCAATGCTATAAGAACTACCTATCTCGTTGCAGGATACGTTTTTCTCAGGACCCTAAACAGTTTTACTGCTTCGTAAACAGTAAGCGTAGAACGTCCGCAAACCCATCCTCGCTATCATTTTGAAATACGTCGGCAAATAATGATCAGGCAATTGCCGATCTTTTTGCCCAGTTTTTCCAAACCACCTATTCTGAGGAAAGCTACTCTGGTCAACCGTACCCATACGGTTTACCGAGGTCGAACGGCATTTTCAGTCCCTTGTTAAATGAATATTCCCTACTTCAAGATCTTCGACTAGTTAAGCCGGTGTTTTCACCGGGTCCAGACGGGGTTCCAGGTTGTGTACTCAGGTACTGCGCCGAGGCTCTGTGTGGACCATTGCTTAAACTATTCACCCTGTCCATTGATTCCTCTTGCTTCCTCCCAATCTGGAAGGAATCGTTTATAATTCCTCTCCATAAAAAAGGTAGCAAGTCTGATGCAAAAAATTATAGAGGTATAGCAAAGTTATCCGCTATTCCCAAATTGTTTGAGAAGGTTTTAACTCCGCACTTGCAACATCTCTGCAAGTCACTTATATCTCCAACTCAGCATGGATTTATAAGGCGGCGATCAACCACCACGAACTTGTTAGAGTTTACCTCTTTCATTATTAAAGGCTTTCAAGGTAACTTACAGACGGATGTTATTTACACCGACTTTAGTAAAGCATTCGACTCTGTAAACCATTCCCTTTTAGCACATAAACTTGACCTTTTAGGGTTTCCGCCCAACCTCCTGAGATGGATTTCTAGCTATCTTTGTTCTAGGTCTCAAAGAGTCCTCTTCAAAAACTCTCTTTACCAGTAAAGGTTTCTTCGGGAGTACCACAGGGCAGCCATCTAGGCCCCTTCACACTCTTCACACTCTTTATTAATGACTTGCCTTCAATATTAACATACTCTCGAGTACTTATGTATGCGGATGATGTTAAACTCTGTGTCCAGTACAAGGACATTTCATTTCATTCTCGCTTGCAATCCGATTTCAATAGCTTTCAGTCATGGTGTTGTGCAAACTTGTTACACCTTAATGCCTCGAAATGCAAAGTTATGACATTTCATCGTTCTAACCCTTTGTTGGCTCCCTACACCCTATTTGGGGGTTCTCTTGAGAGAATTACCCTGGTGGATGATCTGGGTGTTATGTTAGACCCCAAGTTAAAGTTTTCCGAACACATTTCTACCATGGTAAATAAGGCCATGGGCGTGCTTGGGTTTATAAAGAGGTGGTCAAAGGAATTTGACGACCCCTATATAACAAAGACTCTCTATACCTCGCTTGTTCGTCCGATCTTAGAATACGGCTTCTGTGAATGGTGCCCTCAGTACAAAGTACACCAGGACCGTATAGAATCAGTACAGAAAAACTTTTTACTCTTTGCTCTGCGGGGCCTTAACTGGGATGCGGGTGTAAGACTCCCATCTTACTCTAATAGACTATTATTAGTAAACCTTCCATCCTTAGTTAACCGTAGAAAAATGCTTGGTGTGATATTTATGCACAACTTGATCAGGGGTGACATAGACAGCCCTGATCTGTTGAGCCGCATAAACTTCACGATTCCTATTAGACTGACTAGAAATTTTATACTGTTGTTCCTTCCACTTTGTAGATCGAATTATTCCTTGCATGAACCGTTTAGGGTCTTATGCTCGGATTATAATTCCCTCTACCATATTATATCCAACACTAATTCTCTTCCTCTTATTAAATTATTAATCCTTACACACCTTGCTATTATTTAGTAACTGCAGTGGTATTTGTATTTTGTATTTTATTGCATGCTTAGTTTCTTAGTAAGTTTAGTGGTAATTTTCCTCGAATGTTAGTCTAATATCTATCTTTCTTGCATGTTCGCGTTTGGTTCGGCTACGCACCGCGCGTCATGCGGCAGCGCCCCTCGGTCGGTTGGGCGGGAGGAGAGCTGCGTTTTGCCTGAAATCCGCGCGTAACAGCCTTCTGCTGGTGTCACACGGGCCACTTGACGGTGCAGTAACTCCATCGCCTCTTGAAAGATGCCGTCATTGCATGTCAACGTCCAAATATTATGCAATTGCCGATCTTTTTGCCCAGTTTTTCCAAACCACCTATTCTGAGGAAAGCTACTCTGGTCATCCGTACCCATACGGTTTACCGAGGTCGAACGGCATTTTCAGTTCCTTTGTTAAATGAATGTTCCCTACTTCATGATCTTCGACTAGTTAAGCCGGTGTTTTCACCGGGTCCAGACGGGGTTCCAGGTTGTTTACTCAGGTAATGCGCTGAGGCTCTGTGTTGACCTTTGCTTAAACTATTCACCCTGTCCATTGATTCCTCTTGCTTCCCCCCGATCTGGAAGGAATCGTTTATAATTCCTCTCCATAAAAAAGGTAGCAAGTCTGATGCAAAAAATTATAGAGGTATAGCAAAGTTATCCGCTATTCCCAAATTGTTTGAGAAGGTTTTAACTCCGCACTTGCAACATCTCTGCAAGTCACTTATATCTCCAACTCAGCATGGATTTATAAGGCGGCGATCAACCACCACGAACTTGTTAGAGTTTACCTCTTTCATTATTAAAGGCTTTCAAGGTAACTTACAGACGGATGTTATTTACACCGACTTTAGTAAAGCATTCGACTCTGTAAACTATTCCCTTTTAGCGCATAAACTTGATCTCCCAACCTCCTGACATGGATTTCTATCTTTGTTCAAGGTCTCAACGAGTCCTCTTCAAAAACTCCCTCACTTCACCAGTAACGGTTTCTTCGGCCCCTTACTTTTTACACTATTTATTAATGACGTGCCATCGGTATTAACATTATCTCGAGTACTCATGTATGCGGATGATTTCAAACTCTGTGTCCAGTATAAGGAAATTTCATTTCATTCTCGCTTGCAATCAGGTCTCAATAGCTTTACGTCATGGTGTTGTGCAAACTTGTTACACCTTAATGCCTCGAAATGCCAAGCAATGGCATTCCATAGTTCTAGCTCCTTGTTGGCTTCCTATACCCTATGTAGTGCTTCCCTTGAAAAAATTTCATCGTTTGATGACATTGGTGTTATACTCCCACATTTCTACCATGGGCCATGGGCGTGCTTGGGTTCATAAAGAGGTGGTCAAAGAAATATGACGACACCTATAAAACAAAGACTCTATATCTTGCTAGTTCTTCCGATTTCAGAATACGGCTCTTGTGTATGGTGCCCTCATTACAAAGTACACTAGGAACAAGACCAGAAAAAACGTTTGAACATGGCTCCAGTATCAAAATGCCTGAGATAACAAGCCAGCATTGATCTCAAGGAGGCTCGAGGAGTTTAGATGAAATACCAGATATGATACAGAAAGCCATGGAAATAATTGTTTCTAAGCAGGCGAGCTAAACACGGAAAATACATTAAAGTCTGAGCTAGTATTGCAGGCCATAAAGAAAAAGTTTTCAATTATAAAAATTATAAAAAAAAATTAAATACTTTGTATGGCAGAAGAGATGAAGAAACTCACTCAACCTTTTTTGCAACTTTAGAAGGTGGTTAGGTTAGGTTAGGTTAGGTAGAGACGGCCGCCAAGCGCGCTCGGAGCCCAGCACACATAGGCCGGTTTCGGCCCGTTGTGATACCGCTTGGGATCATTCCCTCCCTGCAGATGAGACTTCATGTCAACAGTTGTCCCATCCAGATGCCCTTATAAAGTTGACGATCTTTCTGGGACATAGCGTGGACATCTCCGAGATGTCGTTCAGAAAGGCAGAGCCCAAGTGATGCAGCCTCCTTCTGCTGAGAGCTGGACAGGAACAGAACAGGTGTTCCACTGTTTCCTCTTCGTCCTCGTCTCTGCAGCTGCGGCAGAAATCATTGTATGGGGCACCCAGCCTGTTTGCGTGGGTGCCTACTAGCCAGTGTCCTGTGAGGGAACGTATGACTGCGCTTTTTGTCAATTACCAACCCTAAGTAACTGGCACTGTCGCTGAAGGAGAGCCTGTATCCGGTTGAGGGGCGGGACCTTGTATTTTTTTGTGAATAACACGAGTTCCGTTTTCGAGGGATTTAGTCCCAATCCGCGCGATTCTGTCCATTGGGACAATCGAGTAAGCTTTGCAGTCATTAGGTCGCAAGTGTTTGGGGGTATTTCCCCGCAAAGATAATTGCAACGTCATCCGCGTAGTCCACTACTTTACAGCCCCCCTCTTCCAGGTCGCAAAGAATCTTATTGACTGCAATGTTCCATAGAAGAGGAGACAGAACTCCCCCTTGCGGGGTTCCTCTGTTGACATACCTTGACTGGGTGGACGATCCCATCGATGATGTCACCGTCCTGCGTATGAGCAATTGATCAATGAGCATCACCAAGTGACGGTCCACCCCCAGGTCAGTCAGGGCTTCTGTAATGGCGCCCGGTGTGACGTTGTTGAAGGCTCCCTCGATATCGAGAAAAGCTATTAGTGAGTATTCTTTGAGATGCAGGGATTTTTCTACACTCGAGATCACTTCGTGAAGTGCCGTTTCCGTGGATTTTCCTTTCCGGTAGGCATGCTGCGCACTTGAGTACAGCTGGGGACTTATGGTAGTCCGTAATTGTAACCCGATAATTCTCTCAAAGGTTTTGAGTAGGAAAGACGATAAACTGATTGGTCTAAAGTCTTTTGGGGTTGAGTGTGAGGCTTTGCCTGCTTTAGGGATGAAAACTATCCTAGCCTTAAGCCACGCTTGCGGTATTGTACATACCGCCAGTATCTTCCTGAAGATAATGTTCGGAGCAGAACCCAGACGATTAGCTGCTTACCAAATAGCACCTAATTCTTGGCCCTCAGCCGCTTATTTTGTTTGTTACTTATGTCTATGTCACTCATTTGTTTGTTAAAGCTTTGCGCTTGCTTGCCCTGCTAAACGCTCTCTGCCAGCTCGCTCTTCGCTATCTCCGCTTTGCGTCTGCCTACCGACGTCGGCCGAGAGAAGCTGCGCTTAGCGATCGGAGCGGCAATGTAAAGGGCAGGCAAGCCACACTTGCAATTTGGATGTCACGCATTAAAGAACATATCGCAATTTTATTTCTGCGCCGAGTTTTATTTAATTGAAATAATTAGTCGGCCGATTGGGGATAAAAAACATTATCTCCACATAAAATTTGGTGACCCCGACGTGATAAAAGGGTCCGCAAAAATCAACGCCCGTTGTGTGGAATGCTGGATTAGTCCTTACGAGATCCGCAGGCAAGTTTCCCATGATATGTTCCCTCAGCACTGGCTTCAAACGAAAACATCTAACACATTTGCGAATGATTCCCGCAACATATTTGCGTCCACCAATAGGCCAGAATTTTTGCCGAAGCAGTCCGAGCAATCCTTGAGCTCCTGCGTGGAGAAACCTTTCGTGAAAGAAGATAATAATAGAGACAGTGACAGGATGTCCCTTAGGAAGCAGGATCGGGTGCTTCGCGTCGTAGTCCAATTCGGCATTTTGGAGGCGGCCTCCAACCCGCAGCAATCCAAAGCTATCCAGAAATGGATTCAGTGAGACCATCGTGCTTTTTGACGGTAGGGCCTGTTTGCTGGTGAGGGCCCTTATCTCTTCCGAAAATTGTTGCTGCTGTATTGCCCTTATGAGCAAATGCGTACCATTTTTGATGTCGATTACGGTAAGTTGACCCTTCGACCGCGCTATGCCTTTGTCCTTGAGAATGTAGAATCGATATATGTAAGCAAAGACGCGCTGCATGGATCCGAATGAGTTTTGAAATTTGCAATCGTACGATACATCCCTTTCGTTTGAAACAAGCAATGCTGCATGACGACGTTCTGGTACATCGGTTGGCAATTGCAAGCCTGCAGGCCACTCCGAGCTCGCAAGACGTAAGAATGGTGGTCCAGAGATCCAAAGGCTGCTATCCATTAGTTCAGCGGGCGTGGATCCGCGTGATATGATGTCGGCAGGATTCAACTTTGTGGGCACGTGATGCCAAGTCATTCCAGCGGTGAGCTCCTGAATCCGCTGAACTCGATTAGAAACAAATATATTAAAATTCAATGGTGATTCTCGAATCCAGGCAAGGGCTATGGACGAATCCGACCAGCAATGTATTTGGCATGGAACTGATAATCCCTTAACTATGGTGGACACTAGTTCGGCTAATACGAGGGCAGCGGATAGCTCAAGCTTGGGGATAGTCATACTTTTCAAGGGCGCGACTCTGGATTTAGAGCATAAGAGATGACTTTGCACAATGCCAAGAGCTTCCGAACGCATGTATACACAGGCGCCATATGCTGCTTGGCTCGCATCACAAAACGCGTGCATTTCTAATTTGGCTTGCTGCCGAAGCACGTAACGTGGAAACTTAAAGTTTTCAACCATCGACAACTGCGAAGTCAGCTCAATCCAAGTCGTATGTAGATCCTGGGGCAGGCTTTCGTCCCAATTCAACTTTAGGCTTTCGTTCCATAGCGACTGCATAAATATTTTAGCTTTTGTGATGATGGGAGAGATGAGCCCTAGAGGATCGTAGAACCTAGCTAGTGTAGACAGGACCGAACGCTTCGATATTGGGCCTGCAGCGGTTCCGACGTGAGCGAAGCTAAACAGAAGATTGTCCGTGGTGGGATCCCAAACTAGACCAAGCGCCTTGGTTACTTCAGTTCCGTCATGAAAGGTAAGGAACTTTTCGCGATCCGCCTCCGATACGCCTTCCAAAGCAGCGGGTTCATTGGAACACCATTTACGTATGGGAAAACATCCTTTCGAAAGTAGCTCCTTTACCTGCTGACGAATCTTGATGACAGAATCAATGCTGTCCCCTCCAGATATGAGATCATCGACATAGAAATCTCTTCGAACAACATCTGCGCCAAGCGGAAAACGTAATTCTTCATCATTTGCCAATTGATGCATAGCACGAATTGCTAAGAAAGCGGCAGGTTTGGTTCCGTAAGTAACAGTCTCCAACTTGAACACCTGAATCTCCTCCTTCGGGTCATTGCGCCATAGGATGCACTGCACGTGCGTATCGGGATGGGAAACGCGTACACAGCGGTACATTTTGCAGATATCGCCACACAAGGCGACTTTAAAAAAGCGGAAACGAAGCAGAGTTATCAAAATTTTAGGTTGGATGGTGGGTCCAGCCATTAGCGCATCATTCAGTGATACTCCAGACGCTGTTTTGGCAGATCCATCGAACACTACGCGTAATTTGGTGGTTGTACTATCCTGCTTGTGGACGCAATGGTGAGGCAAGAAGTACTGCGGGAGGTCTGACTGCCGCGAAGCTGGCGACATGTGTCCTAAATCACGATACTCCTGGAGAAACTCCATATATTTTTCCTTAAGCTGTGCATTTTTTGCTAGCTTCCTCTCCAAATTGAGAAATCTACGTAGCGCCTGCTGATACGATTCTCCTAATTCCTCTAGACTGAATTTGGTTGGCAAACGCACGGAGTAAGCTCCGGAATCTAGGCGAATGCAGTTTGTGACGAAATGCTGTTCGCAATGAACATCTTCCTCCGAAATTGATGAGGGCGAATAATCTCCATCGACTTCCCAAAAACGCCTTACAATATCGCACAAATTAGTCTCGCAAGCGGAGATGACAGGGGGATCTTCAACGGCTGCTAGCGCCGCACGGGCTTTCTCAGAGTTTTTAATACTTCCTGACACAATCCAGCCAAGTTTCGTCTTCTGCAATGTTGGCAATTGGTCTGACAGTCGAATCTGTCCAACGCACATTAATTCGAAGAACAGACCAGCACCTATCAACAGATCGACACGCTGGGGCTTGGCGAAATTAGGATCAGCCAGTTTTAGATTATTTGGCATTGGCCAATCCTTTGCGTCTAGGCCGAAGTTAGGCTGCATTTCCGTAATTGAGTTGGTGACAATTGCAGCGAAGGAAGCTCGATAGCTTGCGTCCTGGGATTGTACAACTATATGTACAGACTTGCTCGAAGGTAGAATGGAATCTCCGATTCCAGAGATGTGAACATGAGACGAGCGATGATCCAACTGCAACTGATCAGCAAGTCTTGATGTTACAAAGTTTGCCTGTGATGCAGAATCCAAAATGGCACGACATGGGATAAGTGCTCCATAACGATCTGTTACATGGACGAGGGCAGTAGGTAGCAACACGCTCTGGCTAGGCTGAGATTTCTGGATCGAGGGGGGAGGGCTAGAACACCCGCTTGCTAGAAGCACAGTCGCGGCCTCTTGCTGGATCGATTCCTCGGCCGGTGAAGAGGAAGATGAAGCACCCGTTCCCGATGGAATGTGGAGTAGCGTGTGATGTTTGGCCTGGCAATGCCTGCAAAGTCCTGACCTGCACCTCTGCAATTCATGGCCTTTGTTGAGGCAGTTCAAACACAAGCGGCTCTTCTTTGCTTCTTTGTATCTTTCAAACGCAGAGAGATTCAGGAATGCCTGACATCTAGATATGTAATGCTCGGAGGAATTGCAATGGTTACATATGGGGTTAGGATGGTCGTTACTGGAGGTGATAAGGGTGACAGGTTTGTCTTCTCCCACCTGTTGACTAGGACTTGTTGCCATGGCTGATCCCAAATTCTCCAGCATCCGACATCTCGCTTCCAAAAATGAGGCCATGCTTGACCACCGAGGCAATCCTGACGTCGGCAAGTTCTCTTCCCATTTCTCCTTTGTTTTGTGGTCCAGTTTCGTGCCTATGATGTAGATCAGCAACCCATCCGAAATCTCCTGCGGGGTCGCCAAGGTCTGAAGTGCACGCAAGTGCGAATTGATTTTGTCGCTGAGCGCGCGCAAGCTGATAGCTGAGCCCTTCTCCACCCCTTGCAGCCCGAAAATAGCCTTGACGTGTGCCTGAAAATGTAACAGTTTATTATCGAATCGCAACATTAGCAAATTCAACGCCTTGTCGTAATTCTCCTCAGAAAGTTCCAAGGAACGAATCGTATCCAGCGCAGCACCATCTAGACATCCACGAAGATATTGGAATTTTTCGATGATTGGGATACGATGGTCTTTGTGCACCATTGTCGAGAACATCGAGTGGAATTCTGGCCAATCCATGTAGTTCCCACCGAATCGCGGAAGCTGCAACTCGGGCATTCGAGAACGACCTATACTATTATAGGCGAACAACGACGAATTCCCCTCGAGAGTATGCCGAGCTGTTGAATTGGCAACATTTACCGTGCGAGCAGCCATCAACTCCCGCGACAGCCTGGACCTAACCTTGACATAAACATTCGCAAAGTCCAGCCGGGCATCATGGGCTAACTGCAGGAAATCCAACCTTTCAAGGCTCGTTTGAGCGGCATCGAAATCCGCATTCATTCGCTCAATTTGCTCTAAGCGAGCTTGAAGTTCGGCCTCATCTAACTCGGCAAGCTCTTCCTTGGTGAGAAAGCGATCCATGGCCTTTAGTTGGCGCGCGACGGACTCGGCCTTGTGCTTGTAGAAATCAACATCACTCGGCATTGCTGCGTTCGCGACATTGGTAGGCTCAGGTGCTGCCATGTTGAGGTTTTAAAAGAGTCACTCAGCACGACCGAAAAAGACACCCTGTATACGTATAAACGCGCGAACCGAAAGTAAAGGGATTACAGCTAATGCCTTTAGCTGTGCGGCTGTGTGAGCTGTCCGATTCCGCTTTGTACTCAGCTTGTGTGTATTAGTGAGTTCGCTGCACTGCACTGACCGAATTGTCGCGACAGAGAAATTAATAGCCAGCAATGCGTGTATGTAGGTGTATGTAAGTATGTTTTAGCACCGAATTGTGCTTAACCGCCGAAAATTTGTTAAGGCTAACGAATGTCGATCGCGAATGATAATTAATTGGGGTCACCAAATTTTATGTGGAGATAATGTTTTTTATCCCCAATCGGCCGACTAATTATTTCAATTAAATAAAACTCGGCGCAGAAATAAAATTGCGATATGTTCTTTAATGCGTGACATCCAAATTGCAAGTGTGGCTTGCCTGCCCTTTACATTGCCGCTCCGATCGCTAAGCGCAGCTTCGCTCGGCCGACGTCGGTAGGCAGACGCAAAGCGGAGATAGCGAAGAGCGAGCTGGCAGAGAGCGTTTAGCAGGGCAAGCAAGCGCAAAGCTTTAACAAACAAATGAGTGACATAGACATAAGTAACAAACAAAATAAGCGGCTGAGGGCCAAGAATTAGGTGCTATTTGGTAAGCAGCTAATCGTCTGGGTTCTGCTCCGAACAGATACTATGTAGCCAGTTGATGGCCGTCTCCCCGGCCCTCTGAAGCTGGGCCGGGATTACCTGGTCCGGGCCTGGCGATTTAAACGGGTTGAAGCTGTTTACTGCCCAACTTATGTTCCGTTTTGTAAGGATATGGTCCATCGATTTTACCGATCCCTCTCTTGGGAGGTGTGACGGCTCGGTGGATGTGCATCCGGGGAAGTGCGTGTCGAGCAAAATGTGCAGGGACTCCTCACTAGAGTTGGTCCACGTGCCATCATTCTTTTTGAGGTACCCTACCGAGGGGGTGGTTTTTGAGAGAACTTTCCGGAGCCTTGCGGCCTCCGAGGTTTCCTCGATTTCGGAGCAAAATTTTTGCCAGGAGGCTCTTTTAGCCTTCCTCGTTTCCTTTTTGTATAGTGCTAGACTGGTTTTATAGTCTGCCCAGTGAGTATCCTCCTTAGTTCTTGTGGCTCTATTGAATAGAGTCCTGCAAGTTCTACGAAGGGTGTCTAGTTGCTTAGACCACCAGGGGGGTTTCTTTTTCCCCCTTGGTCTGGTAGAAGGACATGCTGCCTTGAAGGCTTTGTTGCACGCATCCGTAAACCTGTACACAAGACGGTTTAGGTTGTCTTCAGTGTTCGGGCAATTAGGGGCGTTAGGAGGGAGTAGCTCCTCCAGCGTTGTGCTATATTTTTCCCAGTTGGCTTTTCTGGGGTTGATATAGTCGGTTGGTTTGGGAATATCGAAGGATAATATCGTCTCGATATACCTGTGGTCCGAGAAGGAGTGGTCTCCTAGGACTCTCCAGCTCTTGATTGTGTCCAGCAGTTTGCTTGACACTAGCGTGGGGTCAATGACCTCCTGCCGATTTTTAATTATAAATGTGGGGTCGTTATCCCGATTGCATATGAATAAATTTGAGTTCAGGATGAAGCTGAACAGTGACTCACCCCTTACATTCGTGTCAGTCCTCCCCCATTGGATGTGGTGGGCGTTGGCATCGTAACCTATAAGTAGGTCTTTGTCCGTCCTTTCGCTGTCGCTGGCTATTTTGCGAACAAGGTCGTTCGGAGGATCATCCTCCTCGTGGGCCATATAGGATGCCACCAGCCTGAGATGATGACCTCTTAGTTCTAGGCTTGCCGCCGTGTTATCTCCATCGCTATAATTGTGGAGCAGAAAGATATTTAGGTGCTTTCTAGCAAGTATGCAGGTACGGATTTTACCTTCATTTTGGGATACAATGATCTTGTATTCCCTCGTCCCCAATCCACAGACCTTGCCTCCTACCACCCAAGGCTCCTGGATCAGGACTACGTCGGCTCCGCTTGTGTCTAGGCGGAGTATGAGAGCAGCCGATGCTGCTTTACAGTGGTGGAGATTTATTTGAAGGATCCTTAGGACCATCTTCAAGATTCTCCACCACCGTGATGTCCGCGTCCGAGTCATCTGAGACTCTCTCTCGGCACATTGACTCGAAGTCGAGCATCAGTTCTGTCTCTGAGGAGAAGCCTTCCTGGTCTGGCTCCAGCTCGTCGTCAGGCGCTTCGATCTCCGCAACGACATCCTGCACGTCTGGGTTGACGACAGGAAGCGCCGCGGCCGCCGCGTCCGATTTGTACACCTTGATGGTGACCGAGCTGAAGCCGAAGTTTAGCTCTCCTTTTGCTGCCTCTATCGGGGCCAGCGACTCTTTATTGAGAACGAGAACTGCCTGGTTAGTCGGCCCTTGTGTCGTCTCAACTTTGGCTACCTTCCAATCGGAGGTTGGTAGTCCTGGGTTGCATCTCTGCAACATCTTGAGGATGCGTTCTGGCTCCTTAAAGGTAGCCGGCACCCAAATTCTGGCCCTCGGTGTGCTGGGCACCTCGCTCCAGTCGACTGCGACGAGTTTCGCCCCAGCATAAACCTCGCCGACCTGCGCTACCGCCGCTTTGTAAAGCTTCACAGAGCGCTCGTCTTCGCAGGCAATTATCTTAACATTGCCCTGGAACCACCCCATGTCCTTGCAGACTGGCGGAGGTCCAGGGTCTTTGTCGAGGAGTTCGAAGCAGCGGTCGGCCAATGCCGCTTCCACCCACTTCCACTGACTCCTTGGGATTCTCCCCTCTGCGCTGCCTTTGTCGAGGACACCAATTAGCGTCCTCTCCTTGGCAATCTGCGCAAAGGAGACATTTGGCAGCACTCTGGAGCGCTTTGCTACCGGTCCCGGTGTCTCCTGCGAGCGCTGCCTCTTGGCTTGGGGAGCCACCTTTTTCTGTTCTAAGGTGAACTCCGGAAGTACGGCCGAAGCCCATTCCACCTTCTTCAGCCATTCGGCTGATGGGCTGGCTTCACTGCTGGCGTGTTGCCGACGGAGTATGTGCCCTGCACTCCTCTTTTCGGCATATGAGTATCGTCTGGCTTGGGCGCTTGTCGACGGCAAGTCAACCCCCTCCGCTTTACCAGAAGGTCGGGCAGCCGCAATATTGCTTAGCTTTCCTTCCAAGGTGTCAGCTTCGGGAGTTACCTTGCCACCCACACCGGATTCGGGACGGGACCCCCTCGGGTTCGCACAGGCACCTTCCACCTTGTAGGTATTCCCTACTATAGAGCCGGTTGGGCCAGGCCAGGCCTTTGGGCCGCTGCCTTTCCGAGCTTGGGATTGCTCCCAGTTGGCATTTGGGGAGCGCCGCACTCATTTGTTTTTTTGTTGGTTTTTTTGTTTTTGTTGTTATACATCTTGTTCCCACGAGATGCAGAGAAAGGGAAAGGTCAGCCCGGGCAGAGATCCACGTTGCCCGGGTAAGGCATCATTAGAACAGGGGGCTGCCAAGTATCTGAGCTCTCCGTTAACGACTGGGCCAGTTTTATATACCGGGCCCCCAGCCAGGCTGACTCTCGGCACGGGACGAGTAACACACTTAGTCCGGCTCGGTGTGAGGTGGATGTGGGGGTTGGGATGTGGGTAGGTATTGTGTATGGATGGGAGTGTGTGAGCTACTTATTGAGGCGCCACCACAAGCGCATCGTCAGTGTTGCTACTTCGCGAACACCCGCTGGCTGTCCGGGACTGCTTATTTCGGTACTCTCCCGTGAGGGATGCCCGCTTATTCGCAGCTGACCTACCGAGGTAGGCCGTTCGCTATCCGCAACCCGCGACCCGTCCGGTGGCCTCAGCTAGGCCCCCTTTGAGCTACCTCACAAGCTCATCAGACCAGATAGAAGGTGGTTAAGATGCAAAAAATACGTGCGCAATTTGTGAATTTAAACACACAATTTGTTGAGCGCTGTTGTTCTTCCTTTTTATTTATGAACTTTTACCATCCTTATTCATATGTATGTCACACACGGCCAGTTTCTCTAGAACTAGAATTACTGAAAGATCCTCCCCATCCCTAGCCGAAAGATCCCTCCGTGCTAACCACGATCTCTTAGAAAAAGTTGTGTAGTTTGTGGTATGAGTCACAGCAACACAGCAAAGGGCCCACTGTTCAAAGAGAACAAATTATGGCTCGTTTGGTTTTGACTAAAACGCTATGCATTAACGGCAAATGGATGTTGCTGGAAAAAACAGAATTTTCAACGCATGGTGTGATGAGAGCGTTCCGCTTATTAATTTCAAATATTTTGGTTGAATATGGTCTCTTATGGCACATCTGCAGCACCTTTCCTTACCATTCGTTGCTCGCACGAGCTCGTTGTTCGCCACAAACATACCCATAGGAGGTGATTTGGAATGATTCTTATGTAGACGACTGGAGCGGATGAAATAGGTAGGCTGAAGTCGATTTACGACGAGGCGCATGACATTTTATTTCCGGATGATTTCAGCTATCGATGTGGTTTTCCTACCATCCAGAACCTATGGATGGAATTAACGAGGAGAATTCCTTATCCTTTAATAATGCCGATTCGACCAAGAGATTGGGGTCGAGGTGGAGCCCAAGAGCGGATATCTTCTGATATCACTTGGAAGATGGCTTCATCAACTTGAATCCGACCAAATTAATTAATTTGTCAATTAATGCTCGACTGTTTGAACCGCTTGAGTCCAATCAGTATAGAAGCTAAAATTTTCCTCTAGACGCTGTGGCACCTTCAATTCCATTGAGATGAAGCTATTCCAATGTCGCTGCATATAAATTGGGAGGGGCTAATGCTTAATTTGTGTGCCCTTTTTAAGGCTTAAATTGTGTGCCGCAACCTTATTGGCACAGTTTTGGTATTATGTAAAGGAGATTTTGAAGGATTGAGAGCGTATTTTTCTGGACGGACAGAAACACCCCACTTGCAGTATTCGTTTCATTTGTTTTCGCTGTCAAATACATGGATGCGACGTCCCTGAACTCTTTGTGTCTATGTGGCTAGAAGATCCGAAATCTGTATGAGAGCCTGAGAATTGTTAGCCAGAGAACTCATATTGTAACATCCAGGCTGAAGTTCTAATTGGTGTTGAAGACTCATTTCTAAATAAAATATTTTATCGTCGTACACAAAAATAGAGACCTTGCAAATGTGTATTGTTTTTTGAGTGTCGACAAGGATAAATAACTCTTCATGGCACTATCACCCCTCAAGTTTGTAACGAACCCAAAAGGGTTCGCTACAGCGCCTCTCCCAACGCCCAATAAAACCCCGGCTACTAAATTGCAACACCTCGCCCAACGTACTACACGAACACCCCCCCTCCACACATAGCCACCGATTGACACGCGCCGTCTTCGTAACGCTGACCCAACACAGCAGGTCACGCGGACTTCCACCACTCCAGACCAAGCAACCGGCCAGGCGCAGTCTTCCGGGTTCATCGGCTACAAAACGATGACACCGCGGATGCCCACGACAAGCCCCCAACGGCAAACCCGCCAGCTCGCCAAAAACACGAAGAGACAGAACTAGGTCAACCCGCGATCGCCAGAACGGCGAAGTGCACCCCGACGCGGAAGTGCGCTTCTGAACCCGCTGCCACAGCGCCCATTGGCGTATAAATAGACGCCGACTGAAAACCAGAAGACAACTTACGCAGAGATCCGGCTCACAGTACGGTCGTCGTACCAAAACTTACGCAGAGACCCAGTCCGGAGTACAGACGCGGTACCCGGAATCCACCAGAAGACATCGGCGCCCAATTAAAAATAAGTCATTTAAACCGCTAAGAAATACAATAAAGTGTCAAATTTGCAAAGTAAAATCACTCGATTGCGCAAGTTCACCCCAATCAGCCGAGGCACCGACGTCACCGACGAACGTGGAAGATTTGCGGAGGAGTTTCGCCGAACTAGTCGCTGGGCCCCCCGAACACGATGCCTGGGTCAGGTTGGCGGAGCTCGAGCGGCAGTACGCCAGATCGCCAGGACGAGCCAGATCGCCCCAGCCCGACACCTCAGCACCAACAGAGAAGCGGAAGACGGACCCCAAACTCAGCCTACAAGTGCCAGGAATCATAGAAGGCAAAGCCAGCCCCTCACCGACATCGATAACCGCCGAAGATCTACCGAAGCCCCCCGCCCCCGAGGCCTTCGCCCATGAGAAGGATCTTGCCGACAGCAGGAGGAAATGGCCCCACAGACGGCCACTACTACAGTCACGCCGCGCAGATGGCGGAACGGATCCGAAAGTGGGGAATCCAGTTCGACGGGCAAGACGACCCACTGTCGTTCGTCGAACTACTGGAAGAGCGTGCCCTCTCGTACGGGGTAGACATGAACTACGTGTCGCGAGCCATATATTGGACGTTGACATGCAATGACTGCATCTAACAAGAGGCGATGCAGTTACTGCACCGTCAAGTGGCCCGTGTGACACCAGCAGAAGGCTGTTACGCGCGGATCCCAGGCAAAACGCAGCCCTCCTCCCGCCCAACCGACCGAGGGGCGCTGCCGCATGACGCGCGGTGCGTAGCCGAACCAAACGCGAGCATGCAAGAAAGATAGATATTAGACTAACCTTCGAGGAAAATTAGCACTAAACTTATTAAGAAATTAAGCATGCAATAAAATACAAAATACAAATACCACTACAATTACTAATTACTAGAAAGGTGTGTAAGGATTAGTAATTTAATAAGAGGAAGAGAATTAGTGGAGGATATAATATGGTAGAGGGAATTATAGTCCGAGCATAAGACCCTAAATGGTTCATGCAAGGAATAATTCGATCTACAAAGTGGAAGGAACAACGGTATAAAGTTTCTAGTCAGTCTAATAGGAATCGTGAAGTTTATGCGGCTCAACAGATCAGGGCTGTCTATGTCACCCCTGATCAAGTTGTGCATAAATATCACACCAAGCATTTTTCTACGGTTAACTAAGGATGGGAGGTTTACTAATAATAGTCTACTAGAGTAAGATGGGAGTCTTACACCCGCATCCCAGTTAAGGCCCCGCAGAGCAAAGAGTAAAAAGTTTTTCTGTACTGATTCTATACGGTCCTGGTGTACTTTGTACTGAGGGCACCATACACAGGAGCCGTATTCTAAGATCGGACGAACAAGCGAGGTATAGAGAGTCTTTGTTATATAGGGGTCGTCAAATTCCTTTGACCACCTCTTTATAAACCCAAGCACGCCCATGGCCTTATTTACCATGGTAGAAATGTGTTCGGAAAACTTTAACTTGGGATCTAACATAACACCCAGATCATCCACCAGGGTAATTCTCTCAAGAGAACCCCCAAATAGGGTGTAGGGAGCCAACAAAGGGTTAGAACGATGAAATGTCATAACTTTGCATTTCGAGGCATTAAGGTGTAACAAGTTTGCACAACACCATGACTGAAAGCTATTGAGATCGGATTGCAAGCGAGAATGAAATGAAATGTCCTTGTACTGGACACAGAGTTTAACATCATCCGCATACATAAGTACTCGAGAGTATGTTATTACTGAAGGCAAGTCATTAATAAAGAGTGTGAAGAGTAAGGGGCCTAGATGGCTGCCCTGTGGTACTCCCGAAGTAACCTTTACTGGTAAAGAGAGGGAGTTTTTGAAGAGGACTCTTTGAGACCTAGAACAAAGATAGCTAGAAATCCATCTCAGGAGGTTGGGCGGAAACCCTAAAAGGTCAAGTTTATGTGCTAAAAGGGAATGGTTTACAGAGTCGAATGCTTTACTAAAGTCGGTGTAAATAACATCCGTCTGTAAGTTACCTTGAAAGCCTTTAATAATGAAAGAGGTAAACTCTAACAAGTTCGTGGTGGTTGATCGCCGCCTTATAAATCCATGCTGAGTTGGAGATATAAGTGACTTGCAGAGATGTTGCAAGTGCGGAGTTAAAACCTTCTCAAACAATTTGGGAATAGCGGATAACTTTGCTATACCTCTATAATTTTTTACATCAGACTTACTACCTTTTTTATGGAGAGGAATTATAAACGATTCCTTCCAGATTGGGGGGAAGCAAGATGAATCAATGGACATGGTGAATAGTTTAAGCAATGGTCCACACAGAGCCTCGGCGCAGTACCTGAGTACACAACCTGGAACCCCGTCTGGACCCGGTGAAAACACCGGCTTAACTAGTCGAAGATCTTGAAGTAGGGAATACTCATTTAACAAGGGACTGAAAATGCCGTTCGACCTCGGTAATCCGTATGGGTACGGTTGACCAGAGTAGCGTTCCTCAGAATAGGTAGTTTGGAAAAACTGGGCAAAAAGATCGGCAATTGCCTGATCATTATTTGCCGACGTATTACAAAATGATAGCGAGGATGGGTGTGCGGACGTTCTACGCTTACTGTTTACGAAGCAGTAAAACTGTTTAGGGTCCTGAGAAAAACGTATCCTGCAACGAGATAGGTAGTTCTTATAGCATTGAGCATTAAGAACTGAAAAGTTTGACCGAGCTATTACATAACGAGAGTGAGAAGTAGGAGAACCCACTTCTTGAAATTTTTTATAAAGTCTTGATTTTAAGTTTTTTAGACTGGATAACTCTTTGGTAAACCAAGGAGGTTTTCCAGATCTAATCGGACAAGAAAGCGGGACACAAGAATCAAAAAATGTGCCAAGAGCATTGTAAAAAATGTTTGTGGCTTTTGTGACATCAGTGCACAAGTACAAAGCGGACCAATCAAAATCCCTAATTAGGTTGTTAAGCTTCGCAAACTCGGCTTTACGAAAGCAGCGGACACGTTCAGGTAGTCTACTCGACCGATCCAATACAGTTGGTCCTATGTCTAGCGACACCTCGAAAGTAGGGTGGTAGGCGTCTTCAGGTATAGTGAGCGGAAGGGCTCGGGTTAACAACACTATGGTCGGATCCGATACAAAGCATAGATCAAGCAATCGACCCAAGGAATTTTTCACATGATTGACTTGAGACAAGGACAGGTCAAGCAAGCCGTCAACAAAGTCATGTCGTGACATGGGCACTAGGATACTAGACTCGTTTACCGAAGACCAAACAGTTCCTGGCAAGTTGAAGTCACCAAGAACTATCATACGATCTTTATCAGATAGCGAGGAAGCAACAGCGGTTAAAGCGGACAAGTGCTGCTCATAAATTGAAATATCCGAAGAAGGTGGGATATACGAGCAAGTAATGAATATAGCGAAAGCGGGAAGAATCAGTTTTACACACAGGAATTCCAGTTCCTGTTGAACTTGGACTGTGAAGTGTTCTGACGTGAAGTAAGAGTCCACTGCAATTAGAACCCCTCCTGCACGTCGAGACGAACGGTCCTTTCTAAAAGTTGTGTACCGACCTGCCAAAACCTCGGAACTAAGAATGTCCGGCTTTAACCAGGTTTCAGTAAACACAATAACGTGGGAAGCAAATGCAACACTATCCCGGAAAAGAATGCTGAGCTTACTACGCAAGCCTCTTACATTCTGATAGGTTACTAAAAGAGAAGTTAGTTTTTTGCAATGGTTGGAGCAAGACGGGAAGTTGAGGAAGAGGAAGTTGAGGTTGAGGGTGGCACGCTGGAAAGATTTGGAAGCGATATGGGGGGCCTATTCTTCTTCTTAGCCTTAAACTCCTTCACCACCAAATGCTCCGGCCAAAATTTGGTGGAGCAAATGGTGTCAAATTGAGTTGGGGAGATGCTTATCTTAAACGACGCTATCTCCCTGGCATAAGAGAAGTTAAATTTCTCCACCTTTAAACCCACGGCTTTTATTTTGCTTTGAATGAAAGCAGTTACATCATTAGATGTGAGGTCAGGGGCCAGCCGTGAAACAAAAACTTGTCGTTTTGGTGGGACTCCCACCAGTGGTTTAGTCACCGCAGGTCTAGTACCTGTGGTGGCAATATCCGGAGGTCCGGAACGTCTATTTACTGGTGGGATCGGGATAGACGGGACAACTAGTGAACTTGCGGACACCACGGACACGGACGCAGCAGACGTACTTGGCTGCACATTCTCCGAGGCGATGAATTCGGCTACCGAATCTGCATCGCCAGCAGCTTTCGTTGCCTTTGGAGTGGCAAACGAGATCAACTGCTGTGCACTTGGAGTGGTCGGAGTCAATTTTTCGGCGGCGGACGGCTGAGTGACGGTTGGCACTTGCAGGTCCCGCGGAGTGACCTTTTTGCGCCTCGGAGACTCATTCAGCAGCTTTAAACCGCTAAACTGAGCCTCCATGGCTAGGAGCCGATCGTACTGGTTTTTAAAACCAACGGTCAGCTCCTTAAAGCCACTCCGCGTCTGCCTCATGAAAGCCACCATGTCTTTCTCCACCGCACGACATGCCTCGCAACTGTAATGCAAGCCATTACGTTTGGCTATGGCATCGCTCACGAGGCCAGAAAATCCCGCGCATTTTGCGTGGACTACGCTGTCGCAGAGCCAGCAGGGGACATTTGGCTGATCGTGAGTGATCTGCTTCTTGCAGGTTTTTTTAGCGCAGACCACAGCGAATTCCATTTTTTTTTTTATTATTCAAATATTTTATTAAAACCAAAAAATCACAAATTTCCAAAACAAATTGGTATCAGACCAATGTGCCAGACAACGCTCAAAGCGGAATTGGTAAGAAAAAAAAAGAGAGCAGAGTGGAGAGCGGTTATAGCGAGAGCTACTAGATAGAGAGCGCTATTGCTCAGAAAGTTGAAAGAGCGAGAGAGAAAGAACAGTTATTGAGGTTGAGGTGATAGCGAGAGAGTGATAAGACAACATGGCAGAGCTTCTCACCGACCGAGCCAACCGTTGGTTCCGCACCAGCCGACTCCAGAGCGCCTCATGAGCCGATTTCCGCCAGGAATTCCTAGCCTTTTTCCTGCCTCCCCGGTACTTCGAGCAATTGGAAGACCAGATCAGGGAACGCAAACAAGCGGTGGGCGAACCGTTCAAGGACTTCGTCATCGAGCTCCGGTTGCTCATGCACCACGCCGGGTAGGACGAAGCCAAAGAACTAAGCCAGATCTATGACAACACCCTCCCGGCGTACCAGCTGTACGTGCGAAGACACGAACTGAGAAGTCTGACGCAATTAACGATGTTGGCCACAGAGTTCGAGAGCATCCAGGAACGAAACGTACCAGCGATCCTCATCCCCTATCGACACGCGGCCAACGACACAACAAAACGAAAGCGGGACGAATCGGGCCCAATTCCGAAAGCCCCACTGGAACACCTCGGAACCCGCACCAAGCCGGCGCTTCGGCACAGGAAGCGGCACATTGAATTATCACCACCCCCATCGCCAACCCGCACGCAGCCTGTCGACACTGCGGAGAGGCGGGACATGTATCTCGCGACTGCACCAACCCATCGATCCTTTTCTGTTGGGAATGCGGCAAGCGCGGAACACGCACCGTGGGCTGTTGCCGCCAGGACCCGTCGGGAAACGACTCGCGTCCCCAGCTGTCACGGGAACAGCCGGGCACGACGCTCCCTCAGAAAACCAACTAAGAAACCCGCTACAAGTACACGACGGCCGGATAGTGGCGAGAGTGACCATGGGAGGACGGCGCACGGAAGCCACGGTCGACACCGGGGCATCCCGAAGTTTCATCAACGCCTTCCTCGCCCGCCAGCTCGGCCACGACAACGACCTGCGCGACGCTTGCATACCGATACGCCTAGCCGACGGCTCAGCACGCGAGATAACTCAGATCTCAAACTAGACGAGCAAGAGGTACAGATGCCGCTCTTGGTGCTGCCCAACATGCTAGAGCAAGCCATCATAGGGATGGATTTCCTGTGCGCCATTGAAACCACAATACAATGTGGCAACACACGCCTCCATCTCCAGGGCTCCCAACGCCCCCTCCCAAACACGCCGATGATCACCGCCAGCCAAGTACACGCCCACGGACCCCAGAACTTGAGACCCCCGCCGCCAACGAACCCTCCGCCGCGACACGAGACACGAGCACAAGGAACGAGGAACACAGAACCCACGGCCACGCCGAGACACACTAGCCCCAGGCCCACTCCGAGGAACCCAAAACCAAGCAAAGCAACGAAGAAAGCGAGCCGGTCTCCCGAGGGCACCGACGCGGTTCCACCAACAATGGGAAAGGAACCCAGGACGCCCCTCCAGAAGAAAACCCGGCCCCAGCAACGGCAGCCGCCACGCGGCAGCCAGGCGCTCGAGGTACCACCTCCGACCGCCACCCTGGCCCACGAACGCGTCGACACCGCCCTCGACGCGAAAACTACCCCCACGAGACCGACCGACCCGCTACTCCCGCGTCCTCTCAGGCAGGAACCGGGAGAGGCGATCACTGCCGCACGAGGCATCAATCGGAACCCCGCCGCACCTGGAGCCGACACACCATCGATCGTCACCGACATCATGGAACGCCCCCCGGGCAACACCTCATACGGCGCCAGCATGCGGCCCAGCACCACGCCTGGAGCCATGTCGGTGAACCTCACCGCCCAAACTAGCCGTCGGTCAAACGCTACGACCACAATCGAGACCCGCACGTTCGTACATCACGCTGAGTACAACGTCGCGCAAGCACCCCCCAGGACACACACGAGCATACCACTCCTGAGCGACGCACCCGCCGTCGTCGCCGACATATGCGAATACACTCGCGAAGTCGAACCACTAAGCGCAATCGACACAACGATCCTCCCCGAGGACCCCGACTACACTTGCGACCCAGGAATCGACGAACCACCGGAGGACGATTCGGAACGAATCTCCGACCCATGGCCTCCCGACATCGCGCCGAGAATACAGGAATTTCTAGACGAAGAACTGCCGACACTCGCAGGCCTCCGAGGGACGACGGATCTAACAGAACACACCATCGTCATGAGAGACAACCGACCCATAAAACAGCGGTACTACCCGAAAATCCAGCCATACGGCGGATCATCGATGAACAGGTCGACCAACTGATAGCAGAGGACCTAATCGAACCATCCCGGAGCCCCCACAGTGCGCCAATCGTCCTGGTCCGCAAAAAGGACGGGAGATGGCGCATGTGTGTAGATTATCGGCAGCTCAACGAGCGTTCTATCCCGGACGCGTACCCGCTACCCAGGATCAACTACATACTAGAGCGACTCCGAAATGCCCACTTCATCACGACCCTGGACCTGAAAAACGGGTACTGGCAGATACCAATGGCCCGCGACAGCCGGGAAGCCCCAGAATTCACGATACCCGGCCGAGAATTATACCAATGGAAAGTAATGCCTTTCGGTTTACATTCCGCGGGAGCCACGTTTTAACGGACCCTCGACGCCGTTATTGGCGCAGACATGGAACCATTCGCGCTCGCATATCTCGACGACATCGTCATCGTCGGGAAAAGCTTCCAGGAACACCTGAACAACGTAAAAGAAGTCTTCGCACGATTGCGAAAGGCAAACCTACGGATCAACACGGACAAGTGCGCCTTCTTCCAACGCCGGATAAAATACTTGGGCCACATGATCAGCAAAGAAGGTATCCACACGGACCCCGACAAAATCGCAGCCGTAAAGGATCTGAGGCCGCCGACCAACCTGAAGGAGCTACGACAATGCGTAGGCATGGCCGGTTGGTACCGCAGATTTGTCCCAAACTTCGCCACCGTGGTCCAACCAATGTCACTGCTGCTGAAGAAAGGGAAAGCATGGACATGGGGCCAAGAACAACAAGACGCCTTCGACGAGCTGAAAACACTGCTCACCACCGCACCAGTACTCGCCTGCCCAGACTTTAACGTCAAATTTTCCCTGCAGACGGACGCAAGCAACCTTGGAGTAGGCGCGGTCTTCCCCCAAGAGATCGAAGGGAAAGAGCGGGTCATCGCATACGTCAGTCGACGCCTCAACAAGGCAGAAGAAAACTACTCGGCCACCGACAAGGAATGCCTCGCCGTCATCTGGGCGATCCGTAAACTGCGATGCTATCTCGAAGGCTACCGATTCGACGTCATAACCGATCATATCGCACTAAAGTGGCTGAATACCCTTGAGAGCCCTTACGGTAGAGTAGCAAGATGGGCGCTCGAACTACAGCAATACCAATACGACGTGCACTATCGGGCCGGCAACCAGAACGTAGTCGCTGACGCGCTGTCAAGACAGCCATTGGAGACCCTCTCCCGCATCGAGGAGGAAGACAACACAGCATGCACCTGGCTTAAACAAAGGATCCAGCAAGTCCAAGACGAACCCCAGAAATACCCGGACTACACGCACGAAAACGGCAGCTATACCGCTATCTAGGACACGGAGCCGACGACGACGACCACATACTGTGGAAACTATGCGTGCCTAAAAACGGCCGAACGAGAGTACTCCGCGAGTGCCATGACGAACCAACAGCAGGACACCTCGGCGTCCGGAAAACCATCCTGAGGACAACGCAACGATATTACTGGCCAGGACTACACCGAGACGTACGACGGTACGTGCAGGGCTGCGTAGGCTGCCAGAAGTTCAAGGCCACACAGCGCAAGGCCGTGGGCAGGATGCTCACACGCAAAGCCGAAGAACCTTTCGCCACCCTGTGTGCCGATTTCGTCGGACCATTACCACGGTCCAAGCACGGGAACACAATCTTACTGGTCTTCTTCGACACTTTCTCCAAGTGGGTCGAACTGGTACCCCTCAAGAAAGCGACAACAGCGAACCTCGAACGAGCCTTCAGAGAACGAATACTGAGCAGCTTCGGCGTGCCAAAACTATTCGTGTGCGACAACGGAACCCAGTTCACCAGCCGATCGTTTAAAACATTCCTGCGAACCGCAGGCGTGGACCTACAACACACAGCCCCGTATTGCCCCCAAGAAAACTCGACGGAGAGAGCCAATCGGACTGTGAAAATGATGATCGCACAGTTCGTCGACGACCACCAGAACACGTGGGACGAACTCCTACCCGAGATGACATTGGCGATCAACTCCAGCGTCTCCGAGACGACCGGATTCAGCCCCGCTTTCCTCCTGCAAGGAAGAGAACCCCGACTCCCCGGCACCTTTTACGACGAAGTCACGCCCGGGACAGGGAGTACACAAGAAACGGCCAGCAGCAAAGCGACGAGACTAAAAGAAGTATTCGCCATCGTCCGAAACAACATCCAGAGAGCCAGCCAAGAGCAAGGGAGACTTTACAACCTCCGCTGGCGACTATGGCGCCCCGCCATCGGATCATTGGTACTACTACGCCAACACCACCTCTCCAACGCCGCCGAGGGGTTCGCGGCAAAGTTAGCTTAGCCCCCACCGAGTCAACAGTTTTCCATCGCCAAACATCGCCAAATTACAACATTGCGAAAGCCGGAAACAGAAGACCGCGAATATCAACGACCTGAGAGAGTTCCACGACCACGAGCCCGACGAGCCCACTGGCCTACACAGGAATGCCGACATCGCGGAAGAAACCAATGAAACAGCAACCCGACGCCCCGACCGCGGCACCGCAGAGTTGGCAGAACCCGGGGCACCCGGCCAAGGGAGACAACGTCAGCGAAACACCGACCGGCGGCGCCACGCCAACAACAACGCGAGCGCAACAAACCCCTTGACAACGAAGTAAACAGACCCGCTAACGAGGCAAGGGACGAGATGATCGCAAGTCGGCGGCGACCCCAAAACGAACCCCCGGTGCAACACGGAAGAGAGAAGAAAAGCTTGCTCCGCAAATACGGACCCTGCAGAACGGCTTAAATAGCCGCAACTCTGGCTCCCATTAATCAGTCACTCTCACCAGAAGAAGGCGAAGCCATCCGAGCCAACAACCCACCGCCGCACCCCCATGCACGGGTCTTCGTGACTCTCGTCGGGGAAGAAAGGGGAGGGTGTAACGAACCCAAAAGGGTTCGCTACAACGCCTCTGCCAACGCCCAATAAAAACCCGGCTACTAAATTGTAACCCGTCTTCGTAACGCTGACCCAACACAGCAGGTCACGCGGACTTCCACCACTCCAGACCAAGCAACCGGCCAGGCGCAGTCTTCCGGGTTCATCGGCTACAAAACGATGACACCGTGGAAGCCCACGACAAGTCCCCAACGGCAAACCCGCCACCTCGCCAAAAACACGAAGAGACAGAACTAGGTCAACCCGCGATCGCCAGAACGGCGAAGTGCACCCCGACGCGGAAGTGCGCTTCTGAACCCGCTGACACAGCGCCCATTGGCGTATAAATAGACGCCGACTGAAAACCAACTTACGCAGAGATCCGGCTCACAGTACGGTCGTCGTACCAAAACTTACGCAGAGATCCGGCTCACAGTACGGTCGTTGTACCAAAACTTACGCAGAGACCCAGTCCGGAGTACAGACGCGGTACCCGGAATCTACCAGAAGACGCTAAGAAATACAATAAAGTGTCACATTTGCAAAGTAAAACCACTCGATTGCGCAAGTTCACCCACACGGTCGTTTCATATACACAACGCTAGCAAAGCCCGCCCGAGCCCCGATCCACCTCTCTACGACAGGCCGCCCTCTGACGCCGCCCTTAAGGTTCCAATACATTTCTACAAATTTCTGGTGAACAGACCCCTGGACGTGACTGAGCTTACCTCTGCCTGAAATAGGTCCATCACAAGTTGATGGAGCTAGTTCGTACGAGCGGGTACGCTGCTACGGCCGCGACTCCAAATGTATACCCGATACATAGACAGTACGGCTTCAATCCGCAGGAGGGCGCACACTATGCACGACAAAAAGTGTGTGTGAGAGACAGAAAATGAGTAAGCGGCGTGGCCACGCTGTGTAACAAATTTTATTTGTTTCTTCTGATTCAGATTCCGATTTGATTCAGAATATGCGGTCTGCAAGATATGGTAATTTTCTATAATTCCTGGTTTTTTTATTTTCTTGTATCTTCAAAATTTTGGATACTCCTATACTCATTTTGAGAACATCTTTTGATCTAAACATCGAGCTATCAGAATCGCCTGAAGAAAAACTGGGGAACATTTTTGTTTTCTATCGTTCACGACCCGCGGAAATGATCACATGTCATTATTAAATTTTACGGACAGGAGTTGATGAATTTAACTTCCGTGTGTTAGGTCGAAGTTAGCAACGTATTGAACAGTAAGCTTCCCGTTTATGAAGACCATATACTCTCGACGATAAAGATACAATCTAAGCCAACTGAGAAGGCAGGAATTAATCCCAAACTGATTGAGAGACTTTGTCAAAGGCATGAGTGCAAAAATGACTGAAAGCAATCAGATTAGTGGTCGTGGAACTGATTTTCAGTCCCCTCTCAACGTCGGCAATATACTGAGTATACCCCTAATTTTGTTTTTACACAATTTTGAAATAACACAGTTTTAAAATAAAAATTTTCAAATTTTTTTGCAAGATTTATTTAGCACGGTTCAAAATAACACAACACAAATAGATAAAAACATACACAACTCACAAACCATACGTAAACAAGAAAGAGGATAGGTAGAGTATGTACACATTTATTTCTCTTTCGTTTTTTTGGGTGTATGTACATACAAGCAAATTTATTGGTCAGATCAATTGTAGATAACAAAAATTTAGGGGAACTCACTTTTTGCGAAAATTAAAGGAGGTTCGCGCGCTTTTATTCGTACACAATTATACAAAAAACAACTGCAAATACACTGAATCTTTTGCATTTATCGGAACCATTCTGACTTCTTCATTTGGATATTTTCCCATTCGTCGCTAGATATCCTCTCTCTATATTCTTACCTCTCCCTGCTACCAGCTGAGTTTTCGTTGCTGACATATGCACATGCATACAAACATACATGTGTAAGCAGCTAGCTACTGCCTAACTCCTAGGCGGGATCACTTGCAAACCGCACACACACCTACGCATAAGTTCCATCCCAAATTCACACGCGTGGAGGAATCCCGTGGCCGGGGCGCGGATCCTGGAAGCCCTGAGAGATGTTCCCCCGAATCATGCTTCGCCGGTGACACACTTGGCCGACGAAGCAAAATGCGCTACAAGGCAAGGAGCAATGGCTTTCCAAAAAGCCTCAAAGGTGGCCCGAACACCGCCACAAGCAGCTTTAGCACCGCCAATGAAGCAGAGCTCGTTGCACAGCTTTGCCAGTGAGGCCACGCAGGACGGCGGCAAGGGCACTGATACTCCGAAGAGGCCAAGGGACCCCCTTACAGGACATAGACGAGATTGGCGCAATTCTGGACGACCTACTCTACCAGATGAACGAGAAGGGCCAGAGGTCGATCAACATGGCCATCAAGAAGATGGTAGCACGCATGAAGGAGTTGCAAGTGGAAGTCAAATCCCACCTGCAGGCGCCAGAGGATAAAAGGGCAGCGCCAGGAGGATGCCAGTGCTATGATCACTCTGCAGGCCCAACTGGCCCCCTACCCAGGATGACCAATACCAGTGCGACTAAGGCGACGCAAACGGCATCAGGAGCCCACAAGAGCGAGGCAACACCCCGAACTGAGGAGAAGAGCGCGCGCGGAAGGCCCCGGCAAGGCCACCAAGCTGACGCCACTCGACAAGCGGAAACCGTGATGCAGTGCGGCAAGGCGGAAGACACCAACCCTACACAGAAGTGGAGTGAGGTGAGAGGCAGGCGTGCGAAACGCAAGCAGACAGGCCGACCAGACGCAGTGCTCGTCAAATGCTCCGTGGAGGCATCATACGCCGACATCCTCAAACTGGTGAAGGCAGCACCAACGCTCCAGAACCTCAAAAACAAGGTTCAGGGCATCAGGAAGACAGCCTCGGGCGAGCTGCTTCTAAGGATGCAACAATCCTCAGACCCCGCCAACCAGGAGCTACAGATGGCCATCCAGGTAGCGCTTGGGGACAAGGCAGCCGTGAAGGCCATGCAGGAGACAGTCGCGGTTGAGGTACTCAACATAGACGAGCTCACGACAGGCGACGAGGTATGTGAGGCCAAAGCTGCAGCGATCGACGGCGACTTACCACAAGGAGCAGCGCCGTACATGCGGAAAGCATATGGCGCAACGCAGGTAGCTACGCTGAACCTTCAGCCCGCACTCGCAAAGAAGCTCCTGGAGCTCGGAAAAGTTCGGATCGGCTGTGTTGTCTGCCGCGTGCGGCAACGGATTGCGCCAACCCGCTGCTTCAAGTGCATGGCCTATGGACACACTGCAGCCAGGTGCAGATCCAAGCGGCCTGTGTCAATGTGGTGGGGAGGGGCATAAGCACAACCAGTGCAACAACCCGCCAATGTGCATACTATGCGCTGGCAAGCCAGGAGACGTCCGCTCAGCAGCCCACTCGGCCCTCAGCCGCAGCTGCCCTGAGTATAAGAAGGCACTAGCCAAACTGGTAGATGGTTAAGCTCCTGCAGCTCAACCTAAACCATTGCCGAGCTGCTCAGGATCTGTTGGCGCAAACAGTCCTGGAGCAGAAGATCGACAAAGCGCTACTCAGCGAGCCCTACGGCAAAAAACACGAAGGATTCTGGCAGCAAAGCTCAGACGGAGGAGCAGCAATCTGGAGCTGTGGCCCACAACCAGGCCAGCTTACCCACAGAGTATCCAGAGTGGGATAAGTGAGAGCTAAGCACAGCGGGACGTTTGTCTACAGCTGCTACATAGCACCAAGGTTCACGCAGCAGGAGTATGAGGCGATCATCAGCAACATCGCTAACGACGCACGAGGCAAATCGCCGGTCCTGATAGCGGGCGACTGTAACGCATGGGCCACGACTTGGGGCAGCGCCAAGAACACACCCCGTGGGACATCGCTCCTGGACAAGTTTGCAAGCCTGAACGTCTGTCTCCTCAACACAGGAACCACACCAACGTTCAGCAAAGCAGTCTATTATAGACCTCACCTTTGCAAGCCCAGAGCTCGCACGCCACGCGAAGTGGCAATTGCTGAGTGCTTACACCCATAGCGATCACTTAGCCGTAATGACGGAAACCTTTGCACCCAGGAACACAGCAAGGATACAGCGGGCGCTCCAGGCCGGGTAGCAGAAAACCTAAGCGCCGCCGTGGATGCTGAAGCATCCGCGCTTGCCGTTTACAGGACCGTCAAAGCGGCCTGTGATGCAGCCATGAAAAAAAGAAAGATCGGAGGAAGCAGGCACCGGCCAGTACCGTGGTGGAATGAGCACATTGCCAAGGCCAGGAGGGAGTGCTGCGCAACTCGGCGTGCCTACCAGCGAGCAAGAGGCTCCGCCCAATTTGGCGTAAATGGCGCGGCATTCAAGGCCAAAAGAAAAGAGCTGAAGGAGGCCATCAGAAGCAGCAAACTCAAATGCTTCAAGGAGCTCTGCGATGCGGCCGATGCGGAACCTTTTGTCGGAGCATACAAACTAGTCATGGGGAGATTAAACAGACAGCCTATGCCCAAGGATCCGGTGCATATGAGAGAGATAGTCGGCACCCTTTTCCCTAGACAACCACCCTTACAAGAAGAAGCTAGGGTAGAAGGAGCTAGCCTGAGGGACACCACCACCATCATCACTGCCAGAGAAGTACTGGAGGCCACGGGTAAGCTGAAGATCGGGAAAGCGGCAGGTCCAGATGGAGTCCCTAATGCAGCACTAAAATGCATAATTAGAGCCCATCCGGAAGCATTCGCCACAATATACACCCAGTGCCTAGCGGAGCGGACAGTCCCACGAGCATGGAAACGGCCAAGGCTGATGCCCAAGCCAGGCAAAGAGCTCAACGACCCATCGTCATACCGGCCGCTGTGCATGCTGAATACCATGGGCAAGATTTTCGAGAGGATGGTATGTAACCGACTGGAGGCGGAACTGGCTGAGCGTCGCGGACTTTCCGACCTCCAATTCGGGTTCCGCAAGCAGAGGAGCACCACTGACGCCATCGAGATGGTGACAAACCTTGCCAGGGAAGCCATGGCAGAAACGCGATGGGCTGGAGGCAAAAAAAAAGAAGGAGCAGAATATCACCAAATCACCGGAGGCGTCCCACAGGGCTCGGTCCTAGGGCCGATACTGTGGAACGTGATGTATGACGACATCCTGCGGCCTACATTACCAGAAGGGTGCACCCTGGTGGGCTTCGCCGACGACATAGCACTGGTGACAGTGTCGAAACACGTAAGAGACGCAGAGGAGAAAACCAACGTAGCAGTCGGGATGATAGTGGCCTGGCTCGCAGCCAACGGGCTAGCATTGGCGGAGAAGAAGACGGAGGCTGTGCTAATGAGCAGCAGTAAAAAGGTCGAGCAGGCATGTGTGAGAGTCCATAGCACGATCATCAGGACCAAGCCTACGCTAAAGTACCTTGGGGTAATGATGGACCAGAGGCTGACGTTCAAGGCCCACTTGGAATACGCCAGCGCAAAAGCGACTGCAGCAACGGCGGCCACTTGCAGGATGATGGCCAATACAGGGGGACCACGGCAGCGTAGCAGGCAGCTCATCGTTGGGGTGGTCACCTCTATAATCTTATATGGATCAGCAGTGTGGGCACCAGCAATGATGGTTTCCACATACAGCAGAGACTGCAGAAGCGCATACCGACGCTGTGCCCTGAGGGTTACATGCTGCTTCCGGACGGTGTCTGAAGACGCCGCACTTGTTGTGGCAGGCATGGTCCCGCTGGATCTCCTGGCAGCTGAGCGGCAGAGCAAGGTGGAGGTAGCCAGCGAGCGGCGAGAGCGCACCATAGCCCAGTGGCAACGGCGCTGGGACCAAGCGGCAAAAGGGAGGTGGACCAGACGTCTCCTTCCCCAGCTTAGCCCATGGCTGCGAAGAAGGCACGGCCAAATGGACCATTATTTGGGCCAACTGACGGGGCATGGCTGCTTCAAGCAGTACCTGCATCGCTTTAGGCATGCTGACGACCCGTATTGCAGCTGCTGCGGGCCTGGAGTCGACGAGGATGCAGAGCACGTCTTCTTTGCCCCCGCTTCTCGCAAGAACGAACGAGGCTAGGGGAGACGCTTGCAGAAGTGAATGTGGACAACTTCACCGACCAGATGCTAGCCGATGAGCAATCATGGAGCGCGGTCGCCGACATGGCAGCAAGCGTGATCAAGGCTGCGCAGGCTGGAGCGAAGCCGGACAAACTAAGCACCGGTACCACGCTTGACCGTAACGGAGCGCCAAGTGATGCACTACCCTGCATTTCTATGGTATATTGTTTTTTATCGGCCGCTTGCAAACGACTATATATTGGTACCTCGTGCCTCAATATTTGTGTCCATCCTCAACTTTCTTTCTTGGTTGGTTTCTTTGCTTTTTGATCGTAGTATTTACGATTTCCATAATATAAATACTCGCAAAAAATTCCACCAAAACCACATATCCACGGTTCGTAGTACATGAACATCCACATCTACATCGTCATCTTCTTTCCTCCCTCTCCATTCAATTCGGTATATGGTGCGATCGCATCACATAAATATATCCAGTCCTGCTGCACTGCACGGTATCCTCTGTACACATAAGCACTTCCGAATTTAAGATAAATTGTCGCCAATCCATGCAAGGTGCGTGTTTTGGCACTTAATTGCATTTAAATTTTCAATCTGTCCATCACCCGTGGAACCAGGGATGGGCGACCTATCGATCAACATCAACATCAACATCGATATTTTTTTTTTCTTCGTGAGTTCCGAATATGACAACAGGTCGTGAAGAGAGTAAAAAACTTTTGTCGGTGACCTCTCCAAATGTCAGAAGACCACGCAGCTCTTCCGCCCCAGAAACGCCCACCTCGTTGACTCACAAAGTGAAGTCGCCAGGTACTCCAGGGCCCACCATAAGCTCCGCTGGTTCGCTCCGCCGCCACTGCCGCAATGGCTAAATTCGAAGCAGCCTTACGCAAGCTTATGCATTTCGGAGAGCGAATAAACCTTCCGAATCCCCGCACTCCATCCGCCTCGCTTGCCACGGTACGACATGTCCAAATCCGAAGCATGTGGCTGAAGAGGGTCCGCAGGCTGAAGCGGACCTTCAATCCAAATTCGATGACTGCTTTACTGTGTACGAACAGTGTCCAACCAGAAACCAACAAGTACAACCAGCAGGCCGTCCTTCCACACAACCAGAATTCCACGGCGGCTGCAGACTCCCCCCATGCAACATAGAAGTTTTCGCTGAGGACTACGTCCGCTGGCCTATGTTCCGAGACCTTTTTACTGCGATCAATGTTCCTTCGGTTCCGAGTCAAGTCGTGCGCTAAGGGAGCTTCTCAGCATGATCCAAGGGGTCTTAACCGCACTGTCCCACTCCAAGGTCTCAACCGAAAATTGGGACAGCTTGCTGGTGACCATTTTTTATTTATTTATTAAATTAACAATTATCTGTTAATCATGGTACTTAGTTACTAAAGGCGGAAAAAGATAAGTTAAAAGTTAGCTAAATTTAAATGATTATAAATATTGCATGCAATTAGTTTAAGAGACAGTTCAGGGGATAGGGTTTGATAGAGGGAGTTATAATTATGGCATAAAACCCTAAAAGGTTCATGATCAGCATAATTAGATCTACATATGGGTATACGGATAGGCCTAAAAGTACGGGTAGGTCTAGATGGAACGGCCAAGTCAATCTGACCCAAGAGAGTTTGGGAGTCAACAGTCCCAAGAAGGAGCTTGTGCACGAACATTACGCCATTGCATATTCTGCGATGGTGCAACGACGGCAGGTCAATAAGATTTAGCCTAGACCGGTAGGGTGGCAAGATTCTACCTGAGTCCCAGTTAAAGTTCCGAAGGGCAAAAATTAAAAATTGCTTTTGCACGGATTCAATAACAGCCTGCTTCTCTTTATACTGCGGGCTCCACACACAAGAACAATACTCCAATATAGGACGTACTAACGAGATGTACAGTTGTTTCGTAACGTACGGGTCGTCAAACTCCTTGGACCAACGCTTGATGAACGCTAAAACACCCTTAGCTTTATTTACAGTTGCAGCTATATGGGTGTTAAAACACATCTTATGATCAAAAAGGACTCCGAGGTCATTTGAACTCGAAATTCGTTCAAGGACATGATTTCCTAGAACATATGGGACAAAATGAGGAGCACGTCGGTAAAATGTCATAAGTTTGCATTTGGAAAGGTTCAGAAAAAGAAGATTAGTTGAAGACCACAATAGTAGTTCACTTAGATCAAGTTGAAGGCGTGTGTGCAAATACCAATCAGAGTAAGAAAGACAGATTTTGACATCATCAGCATACATTAGTGTAGTAGAGTATGTTATAACTTGAGGAAGGTCATTCACAAATAAAATGAACAGAAGCGGGCCCAGATGACTTCCCTGTGGCACACCTGAAGTAACATTTACAGTATTTGACAACACGTTAGAAAATAAAACACGTTGAGTGCGGTTAGAGAGATAGGACAAAATCCAATCTAGAAGATTCGTTGGGAACCCTAATAAAGAGAGCTTGTGAATAAGCAGAGCATGGTTCACAGAATCGAATGCCTTGCTGAAGTCAGTAAAAACTACATCCGTCTGCAAACCAATTTGAAAACCACGGTGGATTAGGTTAGAAAACTCAAGAAGGTTAGTCGATGTTGAACGATGTCTGAAAAAACCGTGTTGCGACGGAGATATCAAGCTGCAACAAAGATGTTGCAGTTGCCGGGTGACCAGGAACTCAAGAAGCTTCGGGATGGCGGAAAGCTTTGCGATACCACGATAGTTTTCAATGTTTGATCTTGAACCTTTTTTGTGAAGCGGAATGATATAGGACTCATTCCAAATTACTGGGAGACAAGACTGTTCCAAGGAGAGTGTTGCGTGACCTTCCATCCATGGCCACAATTATTAGTTATAGATGGAATTATGAATTATGAATTATGAATTATGAAGTCTAGTGTAAGTTAGGCTAGGGCAAAGCGGGAGCGCAATAAAAGCTCGCTCTCTCGCTCTTGGCGAATTCGCCCCGCTTTGCCACCGTAGGATAGCTAGAGTAAGAGATTTGAATTGTGAAGAAAATATAGTTGTTCGCCAACCTTGAAATAGATCGAGCGTATCAAGTTTTTCGCCCCGCCAAATAAATAATTTAAATTACAGCCACCCAAAGTTTTCGGTAACTGATTAGAAAAACTCTTCTAATTTTTCATGGCGCCCCCGGGTGGACTGTAAAGTGAATTATAGGCAACAAAAAACAAGTGACAGTGACACAAGAAATTGCAGTATACATATGCAAACATATTCGTTGCCCGCGTCGTGTGTGTGTGCAATCGGCAATCAATTTTTGTAAAATATCATCGCGTCGGTCGCGCCAACAATAATTTTTGTGCAATTCTGCTACCGCCGAGGGATGCCCTGCGAAAAAGACAGGAAAGTAGCAGTTGGATTCAAAAATCCAAAAGAGGAATCAGAGGTATTTGTGCAGAAAATTGAAGGCTGAGCTAAAGACATTCAGATCTTTCTTTGAGGTGTCTTGTGCTGAATACATTGCACATCGCCTTCAATTCTAGGCACAGACGTATGATACATATATAGTAGAGCTTGATTGCATGCATTTTGTTATTAATTGCATAAATATAACTAAAAACATAAATACATACATACATATCGACCCAAACAGACATACATATGTGAACCGCTATTTGGACGCAACAGTTATACATATGTACATACATACATACATCTTTCGTTTACTGCAATCACTGTCAACGCCCCCCCCCCCCCCCCCCCCCATTTTATTTTGTTCTACCTTTCTCGTCGTTAGAACAAAGTTTGTTCGTTCGTTCACCCAAGCCACGGCGTATAGAAAATATCCACACATACATACAAGCAGCAGCACCGGTGCATTATTTCGTTTTCGCTTTCGCTTCTCCACTGCTGCTTGCGTTGTATTTGTTGGGAGAATTTTCGTTGCCGCTCTTGAGCTTAACGGTGCGCCAAGTGACGTGCTACCCTACATCCAACGGGTATATTGTTTTCGGCTGTTACTTGCCAAGTGACGCGCTACCCTGTATCTAACGGGTATATTGTTTTCGGCTGTTACTTGCAACAACTCTTTCCCTTGATACCTCGTGCATCGACATTCAATTAAAATTCGTTTTCGATTATCGTTCTCGTTCAAAAATTTAAAATTAAAAAAAAAAAAAAAATATTAATAATAAATATATAAATAAAAACACAACCATTATGGCAGAAAAAAGTAAACCCACTCTTGAAGACTTAAAGATTAGGCTCAAAAGTAGAGTAAAAAGCATTCGCCGCTTAGAGGATCGATTAGATCAAGGGTCGATTCCTTTGCAATTACCGGAATTACAATGTAGATTAGATTGTTTGAATGCTTCAATTGAAAAGGCTAACCATTTGCAGGAGCAAATCGAGGATATAACAGGTGATGATGCATATGCAGCCGAGTTGGAAGAGCTGATAATTGTCACCAAAGGAAAGATAATGTCGCTTATCGCCGCCTTTGATGCAGCAAGCGAGACGAAGCCAGTGTCTTCTTCAGCCCCAACTCATGCTAGACTTCCGAAATTGGCATTACCCAAATTTAGTGGTAAACACTCGGAATTCAAAAATTTCATTAGCCTTTTCGAAAGACTAGTCCATAGCGACAACAGCATACCGGTGATCGAAAAATTTAATCATTTGATTTCGTGCCTCTCTGATGAAGCATTAGGAACAATAAAGGCGTTCCAAGTCACCGAGGCAAATTATGAAAAGGCCATGGCTGGCCTAAAACGAGTGTATGACAACGATTATTTGATTTTCACGAATAATATTTCCACATTGTTCAATCTGCCGAGAATGTCGCATCAATCTGCATCATCTCTAAGAACTCTAATCGATACTGTTTCGTCGATTTACGGATCGTTACTGTCGATCGGAGATGATACAACAATTTCGAATGCAATGCTCATTCATCTCGTTTTAAACAGAGTCGACCCAGTGACGAAACAAAAGTGGGATGAACAGCTTACTTATGAGAAGTTGCCGCTTTGGTCCGACTTTGAGAAAGTCTTGAATCGTCGATACCAGCATCTGTCTGCTGAAGAATCGACCAAGCCAAGGCAAGACAAAGTCATGCCAAGCAAGCAACATAATCGCAGTTCATTTGCTTGTTCTTCCACTTCCACCAACAGTAGAACTCAGCAAACTTGTAGCTACTGCAATTCAGGAGACCATGTAGTGTCAAATTGCCCTTCATTTTCGCGTCTCTCGGTGATGCAAAGGTTTGAGTTTGCTAAGTCGGCATCCCTATGCATTAATTGTCTGCGAAAAGGCCACGCTGTTGTAAAATGCAAAGCCAATAAATGTCGAGTGTGCAGCCGCTCACATCATACATTATTGCATCGATACACAGTGTCGGCTAATAGTCTCGCGTTGCCACCACCCCAAGAGAGTCCTTCTCCTCCATCAATTCAGAATCAACCTTCCACGTCACATGTTTTGCATGCGACAGCGTTGGACAGGGTAATTCTGGCTACGTCGATCGTAAGCGTCCGAACTAAGAGCGGTGAACACATTCTGGCCAGAGCTCTGCTCGACTCTGGATCACAAACAAATTTCATTACCGAGGACCTCGCTAATCGCTTACAGATCCGTAGAGAGGAGTCCTGTATTAACTTGCTTGGAATTGGTGAATCTAATTCCCAAGTAAAGGATAAAATACACACAGTGGTGAAGTCGCGAATAAATGGTAGTGAGTTCTCCTTTGATTTTTGGATCCTGAAATCAATTTCAGGTTATCACCCTGACCAGTCAGTGAATGTGACTGACTGGCGAATCCCAGAGAACCTACCACTGGCAGACCCTTATTTCTACAAGCCACAAAGAATAGATATGTTAATTGGAGCAGAATCGTTCTTTGAATTATTAGCTGTTGGTCAAATTAAACAAGGTCCTGACTTTCCAACTCTTCAGAAAACCCTTCTTGGTTGGGTTGTGTCGGGAAAATATGTTTCCAGGAGTTCTGCTCCTCAAATTACAAACAGTTTGAGTTGCAGTGAAGAGTTGCTAGTATCCATCGATAGGACCTTGAAAAAGTTTTGGTCACTGGAAGAAATGCCATCTACCAAGAAAATTGCCACACCTGAGCACAAGCTATGTGAAGAACACTATCGTAAGACGACTCAGGTACTATCATCAGGTCGGTTCGAAGTAAGGCTCCCGTTTAAATCAGATCCAAATTGTTTAGGAAACTCCTTTGAGGTTGCGAAACGGCGGTTTTTGTCGCTTGAAAGACGATTGCATCGTGACCCTGAGTTGAAGAAAATGTACTTGGAATTCATGGAAGAGTACCTCTCCTTAGGTCATATGTCTCCTACTGACAATACGATTCCGTCTACTTCACACTACGTAATCCCTCATCAGTGTGTTCTGAGGCCCCAAAGTACGTCTACCAAGCTCCGAGTCGTGTTCGATGCTTCGTCCAAGACGTCCTCACAGGTGGCCTTAAATGACATTCTGATGGTGGGACCTACCATTCAAGAGGAATTATACTCGACACTGCTCCGTTTCCGTCTGCACAGGTTTGCCCTGACTGCTGATGTTAAAAAGATGTATCGCCAAGTGATGGTGAACGAAGCGGATCGGCAGTTTCAGCTCATAGTGTGGAGAAGAGACCCTTCTGAATCCTTGAGATTATACAAGCTCAACACTGTAACCTATGGGACTGGACCAGCCCCATTCTTAGCTATCCGGTGTTTGAAAAGGTTGAGTGAGTCTGCGAAGCTCTCATTCCCTAGAGCTGCTAACGTTATTGGGTCCGACTTTTACGTCGATGACTTGTTGACTGGTGCTGCATGCGTAGAGGAGCTAAGGGCAATTAAGTCCGAAGTGTCTCAGGTTCTTCAGACCGCAGGGTTTGAGTTGACTAAGTGGTTTTCAAACTCACCCGAGATCACCGCATCTGAGAGCACAGCCAAACCCATAACAATCTCGGATTCAGAGTCGACAAAGGCGTTAGGAATCTCATGGTTACCTACTGACGATGCCTTTAAGTTCAAAATTGACAATTCAGTTATGGGTCTCCGAGCGACAAAACGGAACATACTATCGGTGACATCAAAGTTGTTTGACCCCCTAGGTTTATTAAGTCCTATCGTTATAAAAGGCAAGATCCTATTGCAGGAGCTTTGGCTTAACAAACTAGATTGGGATGAGTCGATCCCGCTGCATTTGGAAACAGCGTGGAATAAGTTGAAAAATACACTATCTCAATTGGAAGACATATCCATATCTCGGTTTGTGTATTCCGATCCGATGTCACCGGTTCAAATACATGCCTTTGCTGACGCCTCCATGAGAGCGTATGGAGCGTGCGTCTATATACGTAGCAGAACTGCAGAAGGTTTAAAAGTATCATTGTTGACTTCGAAATCCAAAGTAGCGCCGCTCAAGACCAAAACGCTCCCAAGGCTTGAGTTATGTGCCGCTCACCTTCTCGCAGATCTCTGTCACAGAATCAAGCCCCTATTAAACGTGCCCATTGAACGAGTCGTTTATTGGTCGGATTCAGAGGTAACTCTCCATTGGATCCGGTCTCATCCATCGTCGCTGTCGACTTTCGTTTCAAATAGAGTGGCTGAGATTCAAGAGTGGTCAGATGATGCTACGTGGCGGCATGTACCCACGAAACAGAACCCAGCAGATATTGTCTCAAGAGGTTGTGACGTCGACGAAATCGTTCAGTCAATTTGGTTCGAAGGACCATCATTTCTGAAAGAGGAAGAAGAAAACTGGCCCAAGAACGCTCATTTCGAACACTCCGATGATCTTCAGCTGGAAAAGAGGAAGACTGCGGTCGGGCTGACCGCGGCTGTGCGAAGTTCGGAGCTGTTAGATGTCATCGAGGGATTCTCGTCACATCTCAAACTGCTTAGAGTGTTCGTGTATGTGTTCCGCTTTATAAGAAAATGTAAAGACCCAAGCCTAAAATTCGAAAAAACTATCTCACCGACCGAATACAATGAAGCCTTTTATAAAATTGTCGAAATCGTCCAGCATCACGAGTATCAAGGAGAAATCGAAAAGGTTAGGAAAGGATCTACAATTGGTCCTAGTCTTCAGCGGTTGAACCCATTCATCCATGAAGACACAGGGACTTGGTGTAACTTTTCGTTGTTGCGAGTGGGGGGGCGACTAGCTAAAGCTCCTATATCATACGATGCCAAGTTTCCTCTGCTTTTGACTAAGCGCTCGCAATTCGTGCGAAGCTATATTCGTCATCTGCACCATTCGAATTTTCATGTCGGCCCACGAGCACTTGTGAGCATCCTTCGACAGAGCGTGTGGATAGTGAACGCTCAGGAAGTCTGCCGTCAGACAGTTCGATCCTGTATGCGCTGTTTTAAATGCAAGCCTCGATTGCTGACGCAACTCATGGGGAATTTACCCGCAGATCGACTCCGTGCTCTCCGCCCATTTTCAATTTGCGGCGTTGATTTTTGTGGACCAGTGCACACGACATTGAAAATTCGCGGAAGGCCCCCATACAAGTCATACATTGCGCTTTTTGTTTGTTTTGCGTCCAAGGCGGTTCACCTAGAAATAGTTTCCGATCTAACCACTGATTGTTTTTTGTTGGCTTTTCAAAGGTTCGTCGGGCGCCGAGGATATCCCCAAGTCGTTCATTGCGACAACGGGACGAACTTCGTCGGAGCGAGCCGCCATCTCAGCGCTCTGCGGATCAGGCTCAAGGAGCAGGGAGACGCAATTCGCGACTTTGCGTCAAAAAACGGATGCGAATTTGCGTTCATACCGCCGCGAGCTCCTCACATGGGAGGGCTATGGGAGGCAGGTGTAAAAACTGCCAAGAGCCTACTCCTACGGGCGGTAGGCAGCGCGCTCCTAACCGCCGAAGAGCTCGCCACAGTCCTCGTCGGCATCGAGGCCATAATGAACTCGAGGCCGCTGGGAGCCATCAGCCAAGATCCAAGCGACGGCGAGGCCCTAACACCCGGGCACCTGCTGACAGGCGGGTCGCTCATCGCCCCCCCAGCACTGCGGACTCCGGACCAGGAGAGTCTCAGTTGCTTGCGGCGATGGCGACTTGTCTCGTCAGTCAGGCAAGCGTTTTGGCAGCGATGGTCCCGCGAATATGTCCTGGGGCTGCAAATTCGGGGCAAATGGCACCAGCAGCAACCGAACCTCGAGGAAGGAGACCTCGTCATCGTGGCCGAGGACAATCTGCCGCCTCAGGAGTGGCTCGTAGGGAGGGTCATAGCCACGCACGCAGGAGAGGACGGCATGGTCAGGGTCGTCGAAATAAGGACTAGCACTGGAGCGGTTTTTCGGCGGCCCATACACAAATTAGCGCCGCTCCCAATGTGTTGAAGCCGATGCAGGCGTTCAACGGGGCCGGTGTTGCGTGACCTTCCATCCATGGCCACAATTATTAGTTATAGATGGAATTATGAATTATGAATTATGAATTATGAAGTCTAGTGTAAGTTAGGCTAGGGCAAAGCGGGAGCGCAATAAAAGCTCGCTCTCTCGCTCTTGGCGAATTCGCCCCGCTTTGCCACCGTAGGATAGCTAGAGTAAGAGATTTGAATTGTGAAGAAAATATAGTTGTTCGCCAACCTTGAAATAGATCGAGCGTATCAAGTTTTTCGCCCCGCCAAATAAATAATTTAAATTACAGCCACCCAAAGTTTTCGGTAACTGATTAGAAAAACTCTTCTAATTTTTCAGAGAGGTTGAAGAGAAAGGTCAAGGGTTTGCAAAGGGACTGGGCACAGTGTTTTAAGATGCAACTTGGTACCTTATCTTGACCCGCAGAAAACGATATGTCCATAGATGACAAACCTTCCAAAACAACGCTTTCCTCGAAAAAGGGCAGAAAAATGCTGTTAGCTTGAGGTAGCTGGTACGGATACGGAGTGGATGCGTTGTAAATATGAGACGAGTACGTTGTTTGGAAAAAGTTAGCGAATAAATTTGCAATACCAACAGCAGAAGCTTCTGTTTTGTTCTGGTAATGAAGGGACGGAGGAAAAACGTTTGACTTGCGCTTAGAGTTAACGAACGAATAGAATTTTTTAGGATCACTACGAAAGTTTCTACTACATTGTGAAAGGTGAACAGTTGCATCTATGTACGGTAATGAATAAAGAAACGACCAATCAACACGCGAGAGATGTAGATCTAAATCGATAAAGTTTGTTTTGCGAAAACACTTTATGTGACAAGGAGCCATGGAACTGTCAACACATCCAGATTGTGTACACTCCAGTGATATCAACAAAGTTGGATGGTAAGGATCTTCAGGGAGAGATATTGGACTTGCTCTAGATACCGTAGCAAGAGAACCATCGTTAACAAAAACGAGGTCAAGAAGTCTGTCCCTCATGTTTTTAACGGCATTAATTTGGACAAGGGAACTATCCGTTATCCCATTGATAAAGTCATTATGGCAATTGGGAAACAACAGGTTAGCGTCATCACAAGGCAGCCAAGAAAGAAATGGGAGGTCCCCCATTACAATAATTCGATCATGGCACCATTTGCGCCTCCAAATTACCGAGGTTGACAAGGGCTTTGTGGGAAGATTCCGTCACCACAAAAAATGAAATGCCTTCATGGAAGCCAGAAATATCTGATGCTCGAAGTCATCGAGGGAAACCCGTCCGCCTTATACAGTTCGAAAAGCGATTCGCATCCGTCACCTTCCCGAAGAAATCCGTTCCGGTCCCAAGGAAGTCCTTCTCCTACGAGGATTCACTCGTTCGAGACCACAGTAAATCCAAAGAGGAGCACGTGTAATCTTTTCTCCAAACAGAATCACCCAATCCGGCTATGACCTCACTTCCTCCAGATGAACGCTGATGCTCGTTCCAGCTGCATCAAAAAGAGACAGCTTTGTCTCAACTTCTTCCTGAGAGGCCATCAGATCCGGAAATGCCAAAGTGCGCATAACTGCAGTACTTGTGGGGACCTACACCACACGCTGCTGCACCGTGGCTATCCAATTTCCAGTGAGTCTACTTCGGCAGTCGTACCAAATCCGAGTTCTTCCGACGCGCCGCCCAGCGTTCAAAATTATTTCGCCTCCGGCCAAAAAGCTGTCCTTCTGGGCACGGCAGCTATTAATATTTTCCACCTGGAGACAAGTTTCCGCGCCCGCGCTTTAATCGACCCGGGATCCGAGACAACGTTTATCACGGAACGTCAATGCCTACCGGTGCCGACTCTGCTTAGAAATCCATCCATGTTCCGGGCAGCAGCTGTAGCAGGGCAACCGAGCTGTTAGCACCCCAGGCTAACAGCCTGTTAACAGCCAGTTACATCGTCCTCTGCCTGCCTCTCGCTCACCAGTATTAGCATGTATCATGTAAGAATCAGTTACGTTTTTCCTCCCCGCTACAAGCTGCCGTCGTGCACATGCGCGCTTTTATTCATACACAATTATACAAACAACAACCGCAAATACACTGAATCTTTTGCATTTATTGGAAGCATTCTGACTTCTTCAATTGGATACTTTCCCATCCGTCGCTGGATACCCGCTCCGGTGATCCGCCCCCTACAACCAATACGCAAATTTGATTTTCCAGTTTCCAAATTTGTTCACTATTTTTAATATGTCTTAAAGATAAGGAACCAATTACCTATTTTTGCATACGATCAATGTCTTTTCAGAGAAAACAGAGAACAGTTCCAGAGAACAGAACAGTTATTCGGTGGTCTGATAATCGCGTTTCTAAAAGACTTTGTGTTTCAAGAGAAATATCGTCAAGAATATAATATGTTACCTGCAAGGGTATCTATATGTTCGAACCCCAAGGCTTGGATTTTATTGTGGTTTTGGCATACCTTTATATTGCGTTGTTCACTGTGATCGCCAATTTTTTTATCAGTAGGAGGCATGCTGATATTAAGTTCTTGTTGCAACCGATCACTTTTCCGTCTCTCAATACTAAGGGCCTGTTTTGATTCGTTTAGCAGTTGGCTGAGCTCTTCGCAGCGAGATTCTAATATTTCAGTGTTGGAAGATATCTTATTTATAAAAATACTAGCTAAATAGAAAAAAAGCTTTATAGTACTTAAAAAATCTAACGTTTTAATTTGCTTTTTATCGGAGTTTTTTTCGATGATGAGGCGTTGGTTTGCGCGTTCTAGGTCCTGAATACCTACTTCCAGCTGTTCGTAAACTTTAAGGCGAGAATCGTTCACTTCCGTCATGGCATTAATATGCTTACGAAGATGCTAAAAAGAAAAAAAATACATTACACAAAAAAAAAATATCAGTTGTAACTCAATAGAGAGGACAGGCATATACGAGTGTCACTAACCTTCAACCAAAAATTTAGATGTCGATGTCAGAAATATATACACCTAGCGACAAAAAAAGACCGCACTCTGATATTTTATGCAATTTTGACTTCTCCAGCATGGAGTCACCCCAAATGTAATCCGATTCGTTAAATTTTTTTGTTTGTCTATAAATTAATCATATAAATCATATTCATACAATTAAAAAAAAATTGTTTTTAAATAACACTTTTTTGAACGGTCATTTAGTAATTTGATCAAACGAAGGAGAAAAAGTCAGCAAAATTATAAAAGCGGTTTCTTCAACGAAAACGAGATTTTTTTCCAAAATGGTATTTTGTTTTTTACAAACCTCAAATCAAACTTCTTCTACAATTTCTACTAACTCAACCATAGTTTTTGGCTTAGACATTCTCTATCGGATTGATAGCTGGACAACCTAAGAACTTTATGTCAAATTCCGCCTTCAAAATGTTTATCTGTCTTTGAAAAATTGTCGAAAATAGCAAATTTCAAAGAATCATTTACAGAGGGCGCTTGATGACAAGGTGCAGAATCGTCCTAAAGGATGGAATCTTCTTCTATCTTACTAACTGATTCCATAATGAAGACAACTCCACTGTGAATAATTTCTTCATACTTGCATTCAACATACCGTTAATCAATATTAGTGACTCAATTTTATATTTAGATATGCATATATTTAGATATATCATAGTAAAAAGCGAATGCTTTACGGTGGCAATGCTAAAATTTTCGGAATAGCGTTCCCCTCTTCTACGGCGAACTGTGCGGTTCATCCGAAAATATGATTCGTGACAATCATCCCAATTTACTTTTTCCTTATTTAAGAGAGCTTTCTTCATTCCACTTTTTGGCAGGTGCACTTGCCATTAAGCCTTGCCATCATTCAAGCTGAAATTTCTACTGCAAAACATTTCTGCAGCTCTGATGCTATTTTAAAAAAGTTTTTAAACCGATCCTGAGGCTCGTTTAATAATAACACGATCTTTCCTTACCCCATTACTAAGATTGGTAACACAAAATATTAAGTAATTAATAATTTTAAAAAAAATTTCTAAATTATGTTCAATTTGTTATTAGTTATAAGTAACCAATTTCTAAAATGTTTGAGAAGTTATTAACAACATCTTTGCAAGATGCAACATCTTTGCAAGTCACTTATGTATATCTCCCACTCAGCATGGATTTATAAGGCGGCGATCAACCACCACGAGCTTGTTAGAGTTTACCTCTTTCATTATTAAAGGCTTTCAAGGTAACTTACAGACGGATGTTATTTACACCGACTTTAGTAAAGCATTCGACTCTGTAAACCATTCCCTTTTAGCACATAAACTTGACCTTTTAGGGTTTCCGCCCAACCTCCTGAGATGGATTTCTAGCTATCTTTGTTCTAGGTATCAAAGAGTCCTCTTCAAAAACTCCCTCTCTTTACCAATAAAGGTTTCTTCGGGAGTACCACAGGGCAGCCATCTAGGCCCCTTCACACTCTTCACACTCTTTATTAATGACTTGCCTTCAGTATTAACATACTCTCGAGTACTTATGTATGCGGATGATGTTAAACTCTGTGTCCAGTAAAATGACATTTCATTTCATTCTCGCTTGCAATCCGATCTCAATAGCTTTCAGTCATGTTTTTGTGCAAACTTGTTACAGCTTAATACTGCGAAATGCAAAGTTATGACATTTCATCGTTCTAGCCATTTGTTGGCTCCCTACACCCTATTTGGTGGTTCTCTTGAGAGAATTACCCTGGTGGATGATCTGGGTGTTATGTTAGACCCCAAGTTAAAGTTTTCCGAACACATTTCTACCATGGTAAATAAGGCCATGGGCGTGCTTGGGTTTATAAAGAGGTGGTCAAAGGAATTTGACGACCCCTATATAACAAAGACTCTCTATACCTCGCTTGTTCGTCCGATCTTAGAATACGGCTCCTGTGTATGGTGCCCTCAGTACAAAGTACACCAGGACCGTATAGAAACAGTACAGAAAAACTTTTTACTCTTTGCTCTGCGGGGCCTTAACTGGGATGCGGGTGTAAGACTCCCATCTTACTCTAGTAGACTACTATTAGTAAACCTCCCATCCTTAGTTAACCGTAGAAAAATGCTTGGTGTGATATTTATGCACAACTTGATCAGGGGTGACATAGACAGCCCTGATCTGTTGTAGGCTCACGCCTCTGCCACCGGGAACTAAAAAAATTATTTGCCAAAAGTCCAGATACGAGGGCATTCGTTCGAACCATTGCTCATAGAAATTTTTCCAATCCTTTTGAGATACCTCCAAAACATGGGTTTAGAACTCTTTAACTGCTTCTTCGGCGCTCGTAAACCGTTGACCACGCTGGTTTTTTTTATGTGACGGAATTAAAAGAAGTCATTGGGTGCCAAGTCAGGACTGTAGGGAGGATGAGTCATCAATTCGATTTTTTGACTGCTTAAAAATGAACCTGATTGTCGGGATGTGTAAGAGCTCGACTTGTCATGATGGAGAATAATTCGTGTTCGGCAGTTGATTTTGCGAATTTCTACAGAGAGCTCCGGAAAAAAATGGTCGTGTACCATTCGGAATTGATCCATTCTCCCAAGAAACAGGCGACCTTTTTCTTCAAAGTGCTTCGTGCTCTAACAACTTCTGTTGTATGTGGCTCATCTTGGAACACCCACACGGTTAATTGCTGTTTAGTTTCCGGCTCATACGGATATATCCATCATTTATCACCTATCACGATTTTAAAAACGACTTTTGAAGACCACGGTCGAAGTTTTTAAGAATTTCCTTACTTCAATCGACGCGAGCCTTTTTTTGAGAGATTGATAAGTTATGGAGTATCCAGCAAGAACAAACCTTTTTTACAACTAAGTGTTCATGCAAAATGGAACGTATTAAATGGAACTAATGTGCAATTCTGCCTCTATCTCACGATATGTCACGTGTCGATCTTGTTCTATCAGTTCACCTACACCATCGATGTTTTGTGGTTTGAGGTGTGTGCTGTCGTGTAGCACAAATAAATAACAGCTGATTTTGGACGACCTTAACGGGATTCGTCATGGCCTACGACCACGCTTAAAACCAGCGATAATCTGTCGTTTTTAATGGTGCTTTCGCGCCATACAAAGAACTAAGTTCATCAACACATTCTTGTTGGGATAATTTATGTCAAAGTTGTGAAAAATAATCCAACGAAAAATATCTAAAAATATTTCAATTTTTTGCAAAGTGAATTTTTTGAACTGATTGTAAACAAAACAAAAAACAATATGTACATATGTGCATATGTGCTTAAAAATGACAAAGTTAATTGTGGCGTTTTCAGATTTTACATATTGGCATTAGTATTGCCGAAATAGCCCTCGTATAAATTAGCATTTAATTAAGAAAATTTTTTTGTTGCGTAGCAGAACAAGTAGAGTGATGCAAATAGCATTTTATATATCCGCTCACGTACACGTGTAACAGGGTATAAGATACAATAAGATTTTTCCGACGTCCATGGTATAAGGGAGATGTCCTAACTATATCCCAGGAAGATCGCGAACTTTGTGAGAGCGTCTGGAAGGTATAATTGCTGATAGGAAGTCTCACTACGCAGGAAGGGAAGATCCTAAGCGGTATCACAACGGGCCGAAACCGGCCTAAGTGTTACGGACTCCTAACGAGCCCGGCAGCCGCCTCAACCTAACCTAACCTAACCTATGGTAAAAAGGGCTCACAGAGGTTTATAAAGAGGTGGTCAAAGGAATTTGACGACGTCTATATTCTTTCCAGACGCACAATGGACGGTTTCATAGGCCATTAGGAAAAAAATTAAAGTTTAAATTTTGCTTCCAAATGTGTCTTCACTATTTCTAAAAGGAATATGTTATTAATCGGTGATTTCGTTTTTGTTTTATTCCAACCGTGCATATAACGAAACGCTCGAAAAGACAGACCAAAAATGCATGTGGACTGTGCAGTTGAATTTTTTACAGAGTGAGCTCTCGATTTCAAGATATAAAAAATTATATATACGCGACTAGTAATATTGCAATTTAAAATGAATATTAAAAGGTATTTACTATGCAATACAACTGTGTTTACGATATAATGTGCTGTAGTTTTGTTTTAATAATAAACTGTTCCATATGTTATTGTCTGTGTTGTTGTTACCTTAATACTAAAATAAAAGACCCCTTCTCTGGCTAAGTTCAGACTTATGTATAAAAATTTTTTGTTGTTTTAATATTTTTAGCTATGAATATAAGTTGCCCGTTTTTGCCCGTGTTTGCGATATATGCATTTAGCTAAGGCGGCCTAGTTGACTTTTTACTGATTTCCGTGGAAGTTTTATGTTATCTTTTTGTTTTTTTGTATGTGCTTTGCGATTTTATTTGTTTTGTTTTCTTATTTCTCAATGTATTTATCTTATAGGCTTATTGTTAATTTTTTTGAACGCTTGGCCTATAAATATTTATTTATATGCTTTCTATGTATGCTTTCTCGCATTCATTTTTTGATAAGTGGTGCTTAAATAAAGGCTAATTTCCTGATAAAGCTAACGAAGTTTATGAAGATCTACCAAAGCAGTTTAAAGACGTCATTCTCCTGACGTCATTAAACATGCTTTAGTATCGATTGGAGAGCTCTCCGAAGAAGCTGCTGAGTCTAGGAATAAGGATATAAAAATGTATCGACTCCATCACACTCGGAAGATCTCAAGTGTAGCAACAAATACAGATTTGTTAAACAGATTATTGTAGAGCTCGGATCCATTTTTAACTGGGCAACGAAAACAAACAAAAAACTTCAAAAACAAAAATAAATCTATTCTTTTCAAATCTGTTTTTGATTAACTTAATTAATTTAACTTATTTCACATCATTCAATATTTGTTATTATTTTTATTTTTCGTTCAATAAAATTCAATAAAAATTAATTTCTGAAATTTAATTAGAAAAAATGTTTTAGTCTTTATTCAATATTCTTCCTCCTTTAAAAGCGTCCCGAGTTGTCCCCGCATAACAATTGTTTGATTTATAATTTGTAAATATTTTATAAAGATAATTTCAAAATTCCGTATTGATACTCGCACGGGCAGTATTTTGGCCACCATTTCCGTAGAGCACCGTCCACTGTGGGACGGTGGGAAAATCACCAAGATCGAGAGAGAGGTTGAACAGTTTTAAGAGAGGCACGCAAAGAGATGTTGCGTCATACTTGCTAGCTTTTTTATGGAGAGGAATTATAAACGATTCCTTCCAGATCGGAGGGAAGCAAGAATAATCAATGGACAGGGTGAATAATTTAAGCAGGGTCCACACAGTGCCTCGGCGCAGTACCTGAGTGCACAACCTGGAACCCCGTCTGAACCTGGTAAAAACACCGGCTTAACTAGTCGAAGATCATGAAGTAAAGAACATTAATTTATCAAGGGACTGAAAATGCCGTATGACCTTGGTAAACCGTCTGGGTACGGATGACCAGAGTAGCTTTCCTCAGAATGGGTCGTCTGGAAAAATTGGGCAAAAAGATCGACAATTCCCTGATCATTATTTGCCGATGCATTACGAATTGAAAACGAGGATGTGTGTGCGGACGTTCTACGCTTACTGTTTATGAAGCAGTAAAACTTTTTAGGGTTCTGAGAAAACTTATCTTGCATCGAGATAGGTAGTTCTTATATCATTGAGCTGTGAAGGCATAAGCCTCCACAACACTGATCACGACACCATCCCCTGGAGGGACCGCCCCGACGGCTTGTTATCTAATTTCATTATTTCATTATCACTGTTTATCCGATTCTTATTACTTCTATTATAATTAGTATTACTTAGACAATGAACAATGAATCCTTAGTTTCCCCAATTAAAATAAGAAATAGGCTAAGAAAACCCCAAAATAGTGAGGCAATTTGCTTATTAGCAGCGAAGAGACAACACGAAAGAGAAACGCCTACTACGGCCACGCAGCAAAGAGAGCCGACATGGAAGAGAAGGAAACGAAGAGCCTTAACTGGGATGCGGGTGTAAGACTCCCATCTTACTCTAGTAGACTACTATTAGTAAACCTCCCATCCTTAGTTAACCGTAGAAAAATGCTTGGTGTGATATTTATGCACAACTTGATCAGGGGTGACATAGACAGCCCTGATCTGTTGAGCCGCATAAACTTCACGATTCTTATTAGACTGACTAGAAATTTTACCGTTGTTCCTTCCACTTTGTAGATCGAATTATTCCATGCATGAACCGTTTAGGGTCTTATTCTCGGATTATAATTCCCTCTACCATATTATATCCAACACTAATTCTCTTCCTCTTATTAAATTATTAATCCTTACACACCTTTCTATTAATTAGTAACTGTAGTGGTATTTGTATTTTGATTGCATGCTTAGTTTCTTAGTAAGTTTAGTGCTAATTTTCCTCGAATGTTAGTCTAATAGCTATCTTTCTTGCATGTTCGCGTTTGGTTCGGCTACGCACCGCGCGTCATGCGGCAGCGCCCCTCGGTCGGTTGGGCGGGAGGAGGGCTGCGTTTTGCCTGGGATCCGCGCGTAACAGCCTTCTGCTGGTGTCACACGGGCCACTTGACGGTGCAGTAACTGCATCGCCTCTTGAAAGATGCAGTCATTGCATGTCAACGTCCAACGTCCAAGAAACTGAGTGAGCTGTGTGTGACAACAAGTTTGGTTCACGATCTTCCATACGACGAATGAGCTCCTGTTCTCCCCATTTAAGAACAGCCTGCAGAATCTCTAGCTCAGAAGCTTGTAAAAAATTACTCTGCAGAACATGTAACAGTTGCTTTTTATCTAATTGGTGCAGGACAGTTGAGGTGCTAATAACGGTAAATTCTTCTCGAAGGTACTGACATGCTTGTCTAAACACCCACGCGGAGCCATGGGGTTGGCAACCCCACTTTAAAATTGTTGGTAAAGTATCAAGGGACAGCCACTCGAGTATTAAATCCTCACAGCCTTGCGCCAGTGATCCTGCCGACGTACCCGATCCAACACCGCGTAAGATCAGTGTCAAATCAACAACGTCCAGGTAAATCGCTTGCAACAGTACACGCGCATATCTCTTCGGTATAACGCTTTCGTCTAATACAATTCGCGTGGGCACGTGTAAGGAACGTTCAACGTACTCATCAATGTTGCGCGTTCGACGCGCAATTAAATTACGAAAAAAGGGTGAGCGCGCACTCAAAATAGCTTTATGGCATGGAAGTTCGATCTTTGGTCGAAACCCGTACTCCGAGGTACCCGAGTCTTGTCGCAGATTGTCGTTGTTACCATCTGCTGTGAAAACAAGTGCCGCATCTGCGTAGTCGCCAGTCTCCAACAAATAGCGAAGATCATGATCCAGAGGATTTGGTGAGCCAAAGTCGTCTCCCAGCTGACGCAACACTGTGATTTCGATGTCCGGATCATGCGGACACATATCGCCAGTATATAAATAACGCAATAGGGAAGAGAAAAGCGGCACGTCAATAGGCGAAGTGGGCAGTTCAAGACATATACGCGCTCCGAAACCAGGACAACCTGCGAGTAAGTCACGGAAATAGGAGCAACGAGCTGATAATATTGATCTGTGCACCGGGAAAATAGTCCCGCGAAAAACAAGATCACAATCAGTGCAAAAATTTAGATCGTAAAGAGCAGCAAGGTCTTGTTTGTATGTTGCTGCCGGAGGTCGCGCCAATTCAGCTTGCACCTATAAATATATGATGTTTAAAAAACTAATAGACAAACAATAAATGTTTTCATTCTAACCGATAAGTCTCTTAAAGCCGACAAGGCTTCGAACTCCTCGCAAAGAGCTGCCAGCTCCATAGGTGCCCAGTCTGACACAAAATCTCGTAGAACGCGAGCGTGATCATATGCTTTTGACGAACGTCGTCTACGTATAAACTTTCTCTTAAGCGTCGCAAAACCAGTTACACGCTTTCGTCTTTGATCTCGATGGTACTGTGCGCCACTGATACCAGTACCACTGCCAGTCGTCATACCAACCGCTCCTGCTGTGACCATACCTGCCATGCTCATGGGCAGCAGCACCGATATGTTTCCATTAGAGTTTCCGGTACTATTAAGTGCAGCTCCTGATGATGCGACGTTAGGATAGTTAATACTGGAAGTACTGGCTCCCATTTTCCAGCTAAGGTAAGTAAATTTTCCTATTCCAAATATGAGGCGCTATCAATACGCCCTGATACATTTTAGGACATTCATAGAGATTCAATTTTTTTCATGCTCAATATTTAGGCTAGACTAGCCCGGACGCCACTCTTGGGGCTACTCATAGGCCAATATGGCACTACGTTATCCGAATGGGTATATGGAACCTTCGAGATAGTGCTTATGCGGTTTAAAAGTCCTCCAGAGTCGACGTGTTTTTGTTCATTTTGGCATTTATTGATTCTGGAATAAACAAATTTGTAAATATCACAAGACATCAAAATATTTTCTTAATTCAGTTTGAGCGATCGGAAAACGGAGCCCATAGCCGTCGTAAAGGCTTAGGCAGATGAGTTTTAAATTCGATCTGTTTTATTTCCAAAACTTATGCACAACATGTAGAAAACTATAACGTGATTAAAAGTTACAAATATAAAAATTACAAAAACGTAATGACCGTGTTCGGAGCAGCAGCCGTGAATAGCCCTTAAGTAACGTCAAGAACATATCTCTTAATATCTATTATCGCGTTCATCCCATGTACGCTCTCAGTGCATACACGCACACACATATGTAACGTTCTTACTTCTTATAATCCACTGCTTCGACGCTTCGGTCAGACAGTCGGTCAGTACTATTTAAGGTAATAGGTCAGTACTCTTCAAGACAGTCGGTCTTCATCGTCGAAGCGCCTAACACCTAAGTCTAAGTTCACGGCCACGGCCACGGCCTCTAACAAAAACACACAAACAATATCGGACAATAAAATCCAAATTGTAACCTTAACAACGGTGTAATTATACCCGATACTCAAAATGAGTATTGGGGTATATTAGATTTGTGGTAAAAGTGGCTGTGTGTAACGTCCAGAACGTTTCCGACCCCATACAGTGTATATATTCTTGATCAGCATCAATAGCCGAGTCGATTGAGCCCTGTCTGTCTGTCCGTCCGTCCGTCCGTCCGTCTGTCCGTCCCTATCAGCGCCTAGTGCTCAAAGACTATAAGAGCTAGAGAAATACTTTGCCCCGACCACTTCACCACCACATAGGGCAAAAATCTGTGTCATCCACAATTTCAAAGATACAGGAAAACTGAAAACGCTGAATCGTAATGGATGACTAGATCTTCTAGAATGCAAAATCAGAACCAGATCGTATAATCGTATAAAAGACAGTATCAAGAAAAAAATTTCATTCTCTCTCGCTGTGTCTCTCTCTAACACACAGGTTTCATGGTCGGCTTTGCCTATTGCAAAGTCAGAGACAATAAAAGCTAGAGCAACCAAATTCGGTATCCACACTCCTTTGATATCGGACCTAGACCGTTTTGTGTCAAAATTTCGCCACACCCCCTTCCGCCCACGCAAAGGACGAACATTGTGAACTTAACATTTGTCGAAAGTTTTAGCGACCCGCTTTCGTTTTCGCTTCTCTTTCGTCGCATAGAGATCTAAGCGTGGTCTGATAGTTTGCTTTGCTTTGTTGCTTTGGCGCGCATACGTTATGGACATAAATACATAAAAAGTGCAGCAAAAGTGAACGACAACAAGTTTTGAACTAGTTTGAACTAGCGCGTTGCATCATTTTATTTAACTCTGATCGACTTATACACTCCGCGTTAACAGACTATAGCCGAAACCATGGGCAAGAGAAAAAATAATAGAAGGAGTGAATCGGTGGCTATGCGCAATGACAGTAATACTGTGAAAGTTGGCGATGCTCTATCTGATGAAAGGTTTAGTGCTAACGCAGCCAGCAACCAATTCCTTGCATCTTGGATTTCCTTCAGGAGGCTAAGGGCTAGAGCCTTTTTACACAGGCTAGAGTCCATACGAACAGAGATGGATCGTGAAAAGCTACGCGAAATGGATGAATATGATCTGCGAGGATTGTTAAAATCATTGACGAAGCTTAAATGAATTTTATTGTGGCACACACCACCTGGAAAATTGGACTCGTCCATCTTATCTTTGAGGACCATTCTTCGTCGTGAGTTGGGCCAGAGCTCGCAAGCCACGCATTGTTCCACGTTTCAAATGAACTCAAGTGAATCCCAATCCATTATGTACATAGCCAGTCGATTGCGCTTGCCACAGCTGCAGCTGCCCAAGTTCAGCGGAGACTATACAGAGTGGACCTATATTCTATGCCATGTCCACAGCTGTTATTGATAGTGAAGCTGAACTGACTTCTATCGAGAAATTATAGCATTTGCGGTCTTGTTTGAGCGGAGCGGCGTTGCACACCATTAGTTCGTTGAAGATGAGCGAGGCTAATTACAATAATTGCAATTAGATATTCTCAAAAAACGATTGGCGAATAAACGTCTCATTCTACAGGCACACATTAGAGAAATATTTGGGCTGGCGAGTGGGGACTCATCTGTTGTTTAGCTGGCATAGGAGATGCTACCTTCTCAACTGAAGATATCTCGGTGGATCTCGTTCTGAAATCGCGGATTTTAGGGGCGCTGCCGCATGACGCACAGTGCGTAGCCGAACCAAACGCAAACATGCAAGAAAGATAGCTATTAGACTAACATTCGAGGAAAATTACCACTAAACTTATTAAGAAACTAAGCATGCAATCAAAATAAAAATACCACTACAGTTATTAATTAATAGAAAGGTGTGTAAGGATTGGTTCGTCAATTTTGGGAAGTGAAGGACATCTTTAAGCCAATCGCTAGGGCAGCAAAGAAGGAACTTCACTGCGAGGAATACTTCGTCAACCATCGCCAACGCTCGCTTACCCTCAGGGGAATACTCTGTTCGCTTGCCTATGAAGCGATGTTTAGAGTCCTTGAAAACTTGGAGCGCAAGTTCGTGCGTAATCCAGCTCTTTATGACAAATATTTATGAAGGAGTACCTGTCCCTCGATTATATGTCTCTGGTGCCCCAGGAAGATAGGCACAAGTACAAATATTTCTTGGTACATCATTGCGTCATCAAAGAAAACAGCTCCACAACAAATCTGAGGGTCGTATTCGACGGCTCTGCAGCTACCACATCTGGTCTTTCGTTAAATGATCTGCTTATGTCTGTTCCCCACCATTCAAGCCAAGCTATTTCACACACTCATCCGTTTTCATACACTTTCGTTATTTTTGGTTACGTTCAGAAATTCATCAGTAGGTCGATGTCACCGGATCTCTCGTCTGAGTACCTTCGCAAAGGATTATTATGTCGCATCGTTCAATGGGCACATAAGTACATTGCTGTGCGGAAAGTGAACTACGTCGAGGCTCCCAGCAGAATCATCTTGCTCTCGCCTTTCATAGATGACTTTGGTCTAGTTCGTGTTGGTGGCCGCCTGCGGCACTCAACTCTCGGCTTCGATTCACGCCACCCAATCATTTTGCACAGGCATTATCTATTAACGCTCGCCATCATTACGCACTTTCAACGGAATCATCACCATGCTGGTCGACAGTCGCTACTTGGAGCGATTCGCTTAAAGTTTTTGCCCATCGTTGGCATGAAAACTGTGTCTCGCTCGCCGCATTTCGGCGGTTTGTGGGAGGCAGCGGTGAAGGCGGTCACTTTTTTGATTCGATGCTCTGCGGACATTGGTGTGCCAAATCCAGGTTGTAATGAATTCTCATCCCCTTATCTCGATTTCAGAAAACCTGGAAGATCTTGGCGTCCTTATACCCGGACATATTTTAATGTATCGTCCGCTGATGGAGTTTCCTGAGCCAAATGTTACGGGTCTCAACTTCAATCGATTTGATCGCTGGCAGCGAGTCGCCTGTGCCTAGCAGATTTTTTTAGAAACGTTGGAGTGAGGAGTACCTGACTCTGCTTTTCGACAACGTGCCCACGTTGCACACCACAATCCTCGATCCAGGTCAACGAGGTCAAACTTGCCGCCGTTGATGTGACCCTTAGCGCGGGTAATCAAGGTCATCACTCTAGCTGTCAACAAGCTGTGCGTCCTTCCAGTTGAGGATACCCTGGTCTTTCAAAGGGGGGGAGTAGAGCTCTTAAGTAACATCAAGAAAGTATCTATTAAGCTTTCTATTATCGCGCACACACATAGGTAACGTTCTTACTTCTTATAATCCACAGCTTCGACTCAGTACTCTTCAAGACAGTCGGCCTTCATCGTCGAAGCGCCTAACACCTTAGTCTAAGTTCCCGTGGCCGTGAACAAACTCTAACAAAAACACAGAAACAGTATTGAACAATAAACGCTAAATTGTAATTTTTAATTTGTAAATGTGGAGTCAGTTGTAGCTTCCAACCAGCGCTAAGAAAAGGACCGCGTTCATCCCTCCTAAGGACACCTAAGTTTTTTTGTGGTCGAACCGGTCTTGGTGTCTTTGTTTTACCTGATACACAAAATCAGTATTGGGGTATATTAGATTTGTGGGAAGAGTGGGCGTGTGCAACGCCCAGAAAGAAGTGTTTCCGATCCCATAAAGTATATATATATTATTGATCAGCATCAATAGCCCAGTCGATTGAGTCATGTCTGTCCGTCCGTCTGTCCGTCCCTTTAAGCGCCTAGTTCTTAGAGACTATAAAAGCTAGAGCTATGACAACTAACTGTTACAAGTGTTTTTCAAAACTTCACCCAGCCCCCTTCCGCCTCACAAAGGACGAAAATTGTTTCATCCACATTTTTGAAGTCAGGAGAAAATCAAAAACATAGAACTATAGAGAATTACTACTATATCTTCTAGACTGCAGAATCTGAGCCAGATCGTATTATTATTATGGCCAGAATGAAGAAAACAATGTCATTCTCTCTCGCCAGAGCGAGAGGTTTCCCTGCACTATGGTCTTGCACAACGTCTTACCAAGGGCACAAGCCTATCTGTAATCTCGCAGGATTTTGCTTCGCCAAATATCGACAAAGCGCATCAAGGCAAGGACCGACACACCGACTTCAACCTCGACAACACGAACCCATCAGATTCACCTTCAGTTCGCCACTACATACATAACCGTTCCAGATCGTTACCCGATTCCCCACATTTACGATTTTGCTGATCGTTCATATGGCAAAAACGTTTTTACTACACTAGACCTCGAACAAGCATACTATCAAATAGCGATGGCCGAAGAGGACATCGAAAAGACAGTCGTATGCACACCGTTTGGGCTAATTGAATTTGTAAAAATGCCATTTACGTGTTTTGCTACATTGATGACATTCTCATAATATCCAACTCAATGGAGGAGTACACACAACACGCGAACAATGTGTTGCAAATCTTACAAGCGCATAAACTTTGCATCAACGAGAAGAAGTGCTGTTTCGCACAACCTCAAGTGACATTACTGAGTTACACAGTCAACGGCAACGGAATTCAGCCTCCAGAGAATCGAGTGAAGTCAATTACTAAGTACACTCAGCCACAAACTATCTGCGAATTAGATAATCTTCTTGGTATAGTTAACTATTACCACCGCTGCATACCTTTTGCATCAAAAATACAGGCGCCACTCAACGACACGCAGCATGAAGATAAACGACAAACGGTAAGTGCAGTGGACGCCAAGCTCGATCAAAGCATTCAAAAAATGCAAAAATAGTATAGCTAACGCCACAACCTTCGCTCATCCCAGTCTTAATGCAGAAATAAGTCTCACGTGTGACGCAAATTATAATGCCATTGGAGCTGTGCTGGAAGCTATTGAAACTACTCAGGCAACGGACATCGAATTGCCTGAGATTTTAAATGGAGAAACGTCTTTAAACCTACAAGCAATTCCAGATGACGAGGACATCATCTAATGCGATATGGCAACGGGAACGGCTTGACCATATATTTCGCAATCTTTGCAATTCCATGTGTTTTCAAACGCACACAGACTGTCTCACAGAAGTGACAGGTCAACTCTCAAACAAATCTCTCGAAAGTACGTTTGGCCGTCAATGCGTAAGAACGTTCTGGAGTATTCGAGGAATTGCCTTCCGTGCCAACGAGCCAAAATTCATAAACACAACGCTCTAATTCCAGAAAAAACACTGTCCCCGATGGAATGTTTGATCACGTACAGCTAGACATTGTTGTGATGCCCTTGATTCACGGATACAGATATTGTCTGACAATTCCTAAGCTATTTCCATGCGGAAATCGAAAGCGCAGGACCAGAGTTGGTTGCTAAAATACTGGCTACACCAAAAATACCATTTGATTGGTGACGCGGAAAAGTGAGATTTCGGCTATAATAGGGGTGTACTCCATCGGTGCCACAGATTGATGATGCTGACGATCCCATTGACGAGAACGATAAAAAAGAAGATATAACGGTTGTATTCGCGGAACTGATTATCAACATTATAAAGTCCATTATTAGCCGCTGCATTCATGTGGGAGGTATTCAAGGTATCAGGAATATCTGGCGGGTGTCGCGACCTACGCATACGCATTTGTTCCGCCTGGTGGTGAGATGAAGATAATCGATCCTTCAACAAAGAGTCCCTGATTACTACCACTACGTATTCAGGCATTGATACGGAAATTTTCTCCTATCATATGTGAAGGTGGAGTGCTGACAAGATCTCTACGAATTGCTTGGCAGAGTATCAGAGTCACAAAAAGTTTGCTTCACGATCTTCCATACGGCTAATGAGCTCCTGTTCTCCACATTTAAGAACAGCCTGCAGAATCTCTAGCATAGGAGCTGGTTAAAAAATTACTCTGCAGAACATGTAACAGTTGCGTTTTATCTAGTTGGTGCAGGAGAGGTGAGGTGCTAATAACAGTAAATTCTTCTCGCAGGTACTGACATGCTTGTCTAAACACCCACGCGGAGCCATGGAGTTGGCAACCCCACTTTAAAATTGTTGGTAAAGTACCAAGGACATCGAGTATTAATTCCTCACAGCCTTGCGCCAAAATATCAATCTCTAAATACCGACCAATCTGGTAAAGCTCCATAGCTTCCTCTAGTGTCGTTGGACGCACTCTTCCTGTGTTGGTTAAGGCATGCATTTCCCCTAGTGATCCTGCCGACGTACCCGATCCAACACCGCGTAAAATCAGTGTCAAATCAATAATGTCCAGGTTAACGGTATAATATTTCGTCTAATACAATTCGCGTGGGCACGTGAAAGGAACGTTCAACGCACTCATCAATGTTTACAAATTATCAATACATCAATTAAATTACAAAACGAGGGGCAACGTTTTGAGTTGCTGCGGAGACCGCAACTATACCTATATACCCGATACTTAGTCAGTATGGCTCTCCTCCGGCAGACGCCGCTATTATTGAACGACACGACAAAGAGTGCGTGCGAGAGAGACAGAAAATCAGTTTGACCGTGTCGTCGGGCGCTGCGTAGCCACTGCAAATTAATTTCTTCCTTTTGCCTACAAAAATGATCCGATCTCGTTTCTTCAATATTGTGGATGCCACAGATTTTCCTCTTTTGCGGGAGCGGAGGGGGGTGGGGCGAGATATACGTTTAACAGTGAGTTTGAACAGAAGTGTGAATACCACATTTGGTTGCTATAGCCTTAATAGTCTCTGAGATTTGTGGATGCCCCAGATTTTCGTCCTTTGCGGGGGCGGAAGGCGGTGTGGCGAAATTTTGACATAAAACGGTCAAGTTCCGATATCACAGGAGTGTGTATACCAAATATGGTTTCTCTAGCTTTTATAGTGTGAGATCCTTTAACTCATATTTTGCAATAAGCAAAGCCGACCATGAAACCTGTGTGTTAGAGAAAAACAGAGCGAAAAAGAATGAAATTGTTTTCTTGATTCTGGCTATAATACTTATACGATCTGCTTCTGATTTTGCATTCTAGAAGATATAGTCATCCTCTGCGATTCAACGTTTTCTATTTTCTCGTATCTCTAAAATTGTGGATGCCACAGATTTTCGCGCTTTGTGAGGGCTTGTAACAGTGACATATCACAGGGCTCAATCGACTCGGCTATTGATGGTGATCAAGAATATATATACTTTATGGGGTCGGAAAAGATTCCTTCTGGACGTTACACACACCCATTTTCACCACAAATCTAAAATACCCCAATACTCATTTTGAGTATCGGGTATAAAAAAACAAAATATAATCCTAATAATAATAACCTTTATAATAAAGTTTATGGGCTTTATGAAATTTTTGACTGATTTATGTATGTACAATGTCGGTTCGCTATCCAATTATGGCCATTATGGTTTGGGGGTATAGCTACATATGTGTTGAAGACTAAAGACTAGTTTTAATATAGTATATGGTTTGTTAGGGTATGATAGTTAGCTATGATTTTTTTCCAGGTTACAGTGCATGTCCCATTCGCCTTGCCACAACTTGCAAAGGCTTCTAATGGTCCTTCTCTGCGCTTATTGGGTGAAAGTAGAAATCTCTGGCGTGCTGCATCCGCAGCTTCTGGGCTTCGCCCACCCCTATCTCGGCTTGGCCTGATCGAGCTGATCGAGCGCCGCTCCCCTTCTGCACTACGAGACGGCTTTGGATCTGGCTGGCTTGAAACCTGCATTCATGAATATAACTTCAGCTGGCACTTCCAGACTATATGGTCCCATACATTTATGTTGTTTGTCTTGCTCAGTCTATTGGTGGAACTTGATAGAACGAAAAAACCTCGGCCAACCGCAGGGGAGCGATCTCACACTCCCAATTCGAGCCAGACGCTGAAAGATACACTACTTCAGTACCTCCCTTTCACTATATAGATATCTTTCTATATAAAATCTAAAACATCTGAAATATATGAGCATATGACCAAGAGGTATCTTGAGTCTAGTTAATTTATACATTTCGACAGATTAAACGGGTAAAGCATTCGACGACTTAAGTTTATGGTGGGTTGGATTTGGCAAGGAAGGTCAATTTATTGTGTGTTGCAATCTGCCAACTACTAGGGTCAACGAGTAACAAAGGTGCAAAAGGGTTGCAGATGTAATAAACAAATTACTTAAACTTGTTTTTTCTTCGCAAATACCAGAGATAATATACATACTTAAGTATTTTTAACATTATACATACTATCTAATTTTAAGCCCTTGCCGAAGAGAAAAATTTCCTAAGCTTTATTTAATTGTTTATTTTATTTATCTAGATTGTTAAATTACATTTTTAGTTTAATTTTTGTTCAGAAAGGCATGCCAAAATAAAGTGCCCCGGATCTGGGCCCACTTGCAACCTCTATAAAAACCTGGGTGGTCCAGAGTTAAATGACCCAGGATTTGGAGGGTGTGATGTGGGCGATAACTGTCCATGACGCATCATATCAAATGGCGAACTAGAGCGCTGCACGAAGCGGTGATAGTTGCTTTGTGGCAGAGCGTGGTGAAATTAATGGAAAATTTTTATTTTAGGATAAATACCGAGAAGGAAATTCTTACGTGTATACTTCGCAAGGTCAGTGCACTTGGAACGTTTCCAACTACGCGAGGGCTTGGACCATCCCCCAAATCTAATTGTAAACTTTCTGGCATGTCGTTATTGCTGCCGACGCTACGGCCGCTAGTATTTCAAGTACTATTCGACAAATGAAGCTGACCTAACGATGCGGTGGCCATGGCCACATCCGGCATCATATCTGAAAGATGACTATTTCCAGAGTCCAAAGCACATGCGCCGTTCTCAACACTAATATCCAAGCCCAAGCTATTTCCATGCGGGAATCGAAAGTCCCCTTCAGTTATTAACGCCGGCAGTTCATTTCGTGGACGCGCTGACGCGGAAATACGTGCATAGCTACACTGAAGCGCAGGACCAGAGTTGGTTGCTAAAATAATGGCTACACCAAAAAGACCATTTGATTGGTGACGCGGAAAAGTGAGATTTCGGCTATAATAGGGGTGTACTCCATCGGTGCCACAGGTTGATGATGCTGACGATCCCATTGACGAGCACGATAAAAAAGAAGATATACTTCGTTCTCTTTCGTAGTGATCAGACGTGTTTTTGTTTTGCGCTCCGCATTTTTCCTTTTGTTTCGAATAAACAGCCGGAGTTTTCCTAATTAAATTCTAAATATACTTTCTAACCAGACAACAATCTGGAAACCTATTCTTTTACGCGAGTGCATGCCTTTTGATTTGTGTTAAAATATTATTTAACTTTTTATTTTTCGGCGTCGGCTTGTGTTGTGTTGTGTTGTTGCAGTGAGTGAGTATTGCATTGCAGTCCGCTCTCGTCTGGTAGCTTTTGTTGTCTTATCACTCTCTCGCTATCACCTCAACCTCAATAACTGTTCTTTCTCTCTCGCTCTTTCAACTTTCTGAGCAATAGCGCTCTCTATCTAGTAGCTCTCGCTATAACCGCTCTCCACTCTGCTCTCTTTTTTTCTTACCAATTCCGCTTTGAGCGTTGTCTGGCACATTGGTCTGATACCAATTTGTTTTGGAAATTTTTAATTTTTTTGATTTTAATAAAATCTTTGAATCACGATCAGCCAAATGTCCCCTGCTGGCTCTGCGACAGCGTAGTCCACGCAAAATGCGCGGGATTTTCTGGCCTCGTGAGCGATGCCATAGCCAAACGTAATGGCTTGCATTACAGTTGCGAGGCATGTCGTGCGGTGGAGAAAGACATGGTGGCTTTCATGAGGCAGACGCGGAGTGGCTTTAAGGAGCTGACCGTTGGTTTTAAAAATCAGTACGATCGGCTCCTAGCCATGGAGGCTCAGTTTAGCGGTTTAAAGCTGCTGAATGAGTCTCCGAGGCGCAAAAAGGTCACTCCGCGGGACCTGCAAGTGCCAACCGTCACTCAGCCGTCCGCCGCCGAAAAATTGACTCCGACCACTCCAAGTGTACAGCAGTTGATCTCGTTTGCCACTCCAAAGGCAACGAAAGCTGCTGGCGATGCAGATTCGGTAGCCGAATTCATCGCCTCGGAGAATGTGCAGCCAAGTACGTCTGCTGCGTCCGTGTCCGTGGTGTCCGCAAGTTCACTAGTTGTCCCGTCTATCCCGATCCCACCAGTAAATAGACGTTCCGGACCTCCGGATATTGCCACCACAGGTACTAGACCTGCGGTGACTAAACCACTGGTGGGAGTCCCACCAAAACGACAAGTTTTTGTTTCACGGCTGGCCCCTGACCTCACATCTAATGATGTAACTGCTTTCATTCAAAGCAAAATAAAAGCCGTGGGTTTAAAGGTGGAGAAATTTAACTTCTCTTATGCCAGGGAGATAGCGTCGTTTAAGATAAGCATCTCCCCAACTCAATTTGACACCATTTGCTCCACCAAATTTTGGCCGGAGCATTTGGTGGTGAAGAAGAATAGGCCCCCCATATCGCTTCCAAATCTTTCCAGCGTGCCACCCTCAACCTCAACTTCCTCTTCCTCAACTTCCCGTCTTGCTCCAACCTTTGCAAAAAACTAACTTCTCTTTTAGTAACCTATCAGAATGTAAGAGGCTTGCGTAGTAAGCTCAGCATTCTTTTCCGGGATAGTGTTGCATTTGCTTCCCACGTTATTGTGTTTACTGAAACCTGGTTAAAGCCGGACATTCTTAGTTCCGAGGTTTTGGCAGGTCGGTACACAACTTTTAGAAAGGACCGTTCGTCTCGACGTGCTTCTAATTGCAGTGGACTCTTACTTCACGTCAGAACACTTCACAGTCCAAGTTCAACAGGAACTGGAATTCCTGTGTGTAAAACTGATTCTTCCCGCTTTCGCTATATTCATTACTTGCTCGTATATCCCACCTTCTTCGGATATTTCAATTTATGAGCAGCACTTGTCCGCTTTAACCGCTGTTGCTTCCTCGCTATCTGATAAAGATCGTATGATAGTTCTTGGTGACTTCAACTTGCCAGGAACTGTTTGGTCTTCGGTAAACGAGTCTAGTATCCTAGTGCCCATGTCACGACATGACTTTGTTGACGGCTTGCTTGACCTGTCCTTGTCTCAAGTCAATCATGTGAAAAATTCCTTGGGTCGATTGCTTGATTTATGCTTTGTATCGGATCCGACCATAGTGTTGTTAACCCGAGCCCTTCCGCTCACTATACCTGAAGACGCCTACCACCCTACTTTCGAGGTGTCGCTAGACATAGGACCAACTGTATTGGATCGGTCGAGTAGACTACCTGAACGTGTCCGCTGCTTTCGTAAAGCCGAGTTTGCGAAGCTTAATAACCTAATTAGGGATTTTGATTGGTCCGCTTTGTACTTGTGCACTGATGTCACAAAAGCCACAAACATTTTTTACAATGCTCTTGGCACATTTTTTGATTCTTGTGTCCCGCTTTCTTGTCCGATTAGATCTGGAAAACCCCCTTGGTTTACCAAAGAGTTATCCAGTCTAAAAAACTTAAAATCAAACCTTATAAAAAATTTCAAGAAGTGGGTTCTCCTACTTCTCACTCTCGTTATGTAATAGCTCGGTCAAACTTTTCAGTTCTTAATGCTCAATGCTATAAGAACTACCTATCTCGTTGCAGGATACGTTTTTCTCAGGACCCTAAACAGTTTTACTGCTTCGTAAACAGTAAGCGTAGAACGTCCGCACACCCATCCTCGCTATCATTTTGTAATACGTCGGCAAATAATGATCAGGCAATTGCCGATCTTTTTGCCCAGTTTTTCCAAACTACCTATTCTGAGGAACGCTACTCTGGTCAACCGTACCCATACGGATTACCGAGGTCGAACGGCATTTTCAGTCCCTTGTTAAATGAGTATTCCCTACTTCAAGATCTTCGACTAGTTAAGCCGGTGTTTTCACCGGGTCCAGACGGGGTTCCAGGTTGTGTACTCAGGTACTGCGCCGAGGCTCTGTGTGGACCATTGCTTAAACTATTCACCATGTCCATTGATTCATCTTGCTTCCCCCCAATCTGGAAGGAATCGTTTATAATTCCTCTCCATAAAAAAGGTAGTAAGTCTGATGTAAAAAATTATAGAGGTATAGCAAAGTTATCCGCTATTCCCAAATTGTTTGAGAAGGTTTTAACTCCGCACTTGCAACATCTCTGCAAGTCACTTATATCTCCAACTCAGCATGGATTTATAAGGCGGCGATCAACCACCACGAACTTGTTAGAGTTTACCTCTTTCATTATTAAAGGCTTTCAAGGTAACTTACAGACGGATGTTATTTACACCGACTTTAGTAAAGCATTCGACTCTGTAAACCATTCCCTTTTAGCACATAAACTTGACCTTTTAGGGTTTCCGCCCAACCTCCTGAGATGGATTTCTAGCTATCTTTGTTCTAGGTCTCAAAGAGTCCTCTTCAAAAACTCCCTCTCTTTACCAGTAAAGGTTTCTTCGGGAGTACCACAGGGCAGCCATCTAGGCCCCTTACTCTTCACACTCTTTATTAATGACTTGCCTTCAGTAATAACATACTCTCGAGTACTTATGTATGCGGATGATGTTAAACTCTGTGTCCAGTACAAGGACATTTCATTTCATTCTCGCTTGCAATCCGATCTCAATAGCTTTCAGTCATGGTGTTGTGCAAACTTGTTACACCTTAATGCCTCGAAATGCAAAGTTATGACATTTCATCGTTCTAACCCTTTGTTGGCTCCCTACACCCTATTTGGGGGTTCTCTTGAGAGAATTACCCTGGTGGATGATCTGGGTGTTATGTTAGACCCCAAGTTAAAGTTTTCCGAACACATTTCTACCATGGTAAATAAGGCCATGGGCGTGCTTGGGTTTATAAAGAGGTGGTCAAAGGAATTTGACGACCCCTATATAACAAAGACTCTCTATACCTCGCTTGTTCGTCCGATCTTAGAATACGGCTCCTGTGTATGGTGCCCTCAGTACAAAGTACACCAGGACCGTATAGAATCAGTACAGAAAAACTTTTTACTCTTTGCTCTGCGGGGCCTTAACTGGGATGCGGGTGTAAGACTCCCATCTTACTCTAGTAGACTATTATTAGTAAACCTCCCATCCTTAGTTAACCGTAGAAAAATGCTTGGTGTAATATTTATGCACAACTTGATCAGGGGTGACATAGACAGCCCTGATCTGTTGAGCCGCATAAACTTCACGATTCCTATTAGACTGACTAGAAACTTTATACCGTTGTTCCTTCCACTTTGTAGATCGAATTATTCCTTGCATGAACCATTTAGGGTCTTATGCTCGGACTATAATTCCCTCTACCATATTATATCCTCCACTAATTCTCTTCCTCTTATTAAATTACTAATCCTTACACACCTTTCTAGTAATTAGTAATTGTAGTGGTATTTGTATTTTGTATTTTATTGCATGCTTAATTTCTTAATAAGTTTAGTGCTAATTTTCCTCGAAGGTTAGTCTAATATCTATCTTTCTTGCATGCTCGCGTTTGGTTCGGCTACGCACCGCGCGTCATGCGGCAGCGCCCCTCGGTCGGTTGGGCGGGAGGAGGGCTGCGTTTTGCCTGGGATCCGCGCGTAACAGCCTTCTGCTGGTGTCACACGGGCCACTTGACGGTGCAGTAATTGCATCGCCTCTTGTTAGATGCAGTCATTGCATGTCAACGTCCAATTAACGGTTCGCGGAACTTCGCGGAACTGATTATCAACATTATAAAGTGCACAATCTCTAGCTCAGGAGCTGGTTAAAAAATTACTCTGCAGAACATGTAACAGTTGCGTTTTATCTAGTTGGTGCAGGACAGGTGAGGTGCTAATAACAGTAAATTCTTCTCGCAGGTACTGATATGCTTGTCTAAACACCCACGCGGAGCCATGGAGTTGGCAACCCCACTTTAAAATTGTTGGTAAAGTACCAAGGGACATCGAGTATTAAATCCTCACAGCCTTGCGCCAAAATATCAATCTCTAAAAAACGCCCAATCGCCCAAATCAGTGTCAAATCAATAATGTCCAGGTTAGCGGTATATTATCTCGTCTAATGCAATTCGCGTGGGCACGTGAAAGGAACGTTAAACGTGTAAGGAAGCGATCCTGGGCTGGGGTACATATCTCAGTCTACTCCAGGGTCGAAATTACAGTAGTATTTATAACTTGCCGGGACTCCGTATTTCGGACCGACGATGGGGGACGGGGCAGCAGTCCCGCGGACGGGAGCGATCGTAGCGTGGGACGTGGCAGTCGGTTTCACCGAGAGCACTCCGGTGATCGCCGAATAGCGCCTTCAGGACCCCACCGAATTCAGAATCAATACGGAGGTCTTTACTATGCGATAATACCGACAGGTGTCGCCGAGAGTACCTAGGCTATCGCCGGACAGTACTTACGGGACCCCGCCGGCCTTAGAGATACTACGAAGCGGAAAGGGAGACTTTGCTATGCGGAAATACCGACAAGTATCGCCGAGAGTACCTAGGCTATCGCCGGACGGTACTTACGGGACCCTGTCGGCCTAAGAATTACTACGAGGGTCTGGGATATCGACAAGCATCACCGAGAGTGCCTAGGCAATCGCCGGATAGCACTTACGGGACACTGTCGAACTAAGAATTACCACGGGGGGTCAGGGATATCGACAAGCATCGCCGAGGGTGCCTAAGCAATCGCCGAATAGCACTTTCGGGACACTGTCGAACTAAGAATTACTACGGGGGTCAGGGATATCGACAGGCATCGCCGAGAGTGCCTAGGCAATCGCCGGATAGCACTTACGGAACGCTGTCGAACTAAGAATTACTACGAGGGTCGGGGATACCGGCAAGCATCGCCGAGAGTGCCTAGGCACTCACGGGACACTATCGGGCTAAACATTACTGCGAAAGTCTTTATCATACAGGGCAGGTATCGCCGAGAGGGCTTAAGCAATCGCCGGACAGCACCTTCGGGACCCAGGGAACTACGGGGATCAGGCGAGACACCAACAGGCGTCACCGGGAGCGCTTAGACGATCGTCGAATAGCGGCCTCGGGACCCTGCGGGGTCACAAACTACTGGAGGGAATCATGCGGAGGGAACGCCGACAGGTGTCACCGAGAACGCCTAGGCAATCGCCGGACAGCGGCCTCAGGATCCTGTCGGGCTACGAACTACGGGATGGAATCACGCAGACTCGGGCAAGAGGCGGGAGGAAGGGCAGAGAAGATGAAGCCCCGGGCCTCCAGGTTCCCTAGTGTATAGATTGTTGGTGGTCGGGCTATGTTTCTGTTATTTTCTTTATATTTCACTTTATTCTTTCTTGGTTCCCTACGTATCGCACCGCTCAGCAGCCCGTATACACGTCTAGAGACTAGCTTACCCCTGAACTCCCACGCTTGTACTCGTCGAAAGCCTCCTCTTCCCCGTGGGTGCAGCGTAGATGCAGGATCTCCTCTCCGTAAGTGTAGTATCGATGCAGGGTCTTCTCCCCGTAGTCGCAGCGTCGATGTAGGATCTTGTCCGTGTCACTGATAGCGTTGGCGTGGATCCGGACCGCCACGTGTTTTTACTTTTTCCAAGCCACTCGAATTTTTCCGCGAACACGTCCGACTCCTACGACTGCTCCCAATCGAATTACCTATCCACGTTTTTTTTTCCTCCAGGCTCAGAGCTCTCCCGATCCAGCGTCAGCGTGGGCGGTTAGCGTCGTCATTCTTGCGGCAGCAGAGGGCGGGCGCCGTCGTTCGGCGTCTACGCTGCGCCGGTGACTTTTGTCTCTCTTTTCCCTGCTGGCGCGTCGTTACTCGGTTTTGGTTTTCCGCGTTTCTCTTCTGCCGTTGCTGCTGTGGGCTTACCGTTTCGGCGCTTCGTTGCTGCGTCGACGCTGGCGGCTTATCTTTTCGGCGCTTCTCGTCTTCGGCCGTCGCTGAATTGATGGCTACCGTTTCGGCTCTTGGTGTATTCCTCTCTCTCTTTGGCTTCCGCTGCGTTGTTGTCGTTGGGTTTTGTTTCTTGGTGTATTCCTCCCCGTTTCTGTGTCGGTGCCGTTAGGTTTCGGTTCTTGGTGTATTCCTCCCCGTTGCTGTGTCGGTGCCTCTCCCTCTTTGGCTGCTGCTGCGTCGTTGTCGTTGGGTTTCTGCTTTCTCGGTGTATTCCTCACCGTCTTTGGCTGCTGCTGCGTCGTTGTTGCTGGTGTTTGGTTCTCGGTGTTTTCCTCGCCTCCCTTTGGCCGTCGCTGCGTCGTTGTTGTTGGGTTTGGTTCTGAAAATCTTAATTCTAATAAAGTAGGTCCGGGTCCCTCCAATGCGAAAATGCCGGCGAGTTGATGGGCGGAAAATGTGGGTGGAGCGTACGCTCCCTCATAAACTCACTCATCAATGTTGCGCGTTCGACTCGCAATTAAATTACAAAACGGGGGGCAACGTTTTAAGTTGCTGCGGAGACCGCACCTCTACCTTTATACCCGATACGCTCGGATCCACAATCCACGATCCACACGGCGCTCACGGCAGCACAAAGGCAGCATAAAGCATAGAGCATAAGGCATAGAGAGTTAGTTACGTTTTCACCCCCGCTTCAACCTGTCGACATACCGCGCGAATACCGAATCAATACATGAACAATATATATATACATATACACACAACGAAACCCATCGGCCTTTCCTTTCTGTGACGACTGCTAGGAGGGTTACTGGAACATACACCTCGCCGTTGGATAATTGATCCTCGATCCGCTCCACTACAAACATTGGTCCTTCGAGCCGGATCTTCGCCTTCCCCATAAGGAGAAGCTCACCCCAGCCAGCATCGGCGGATCGCTCCAAGTGTAAGATAAGTACAACCCTTCGATTGTGCCCAACACCAGTGCAGTGATTTTGTGCGAGTTTCCCATCCCAGTCCGAGTGCCCGCGGCATACATATGCACATATATGCCTTTCTCGCTCTAGCTCCAAATTAAACCATACTTCGTTCTGCCAACGGTTGTGGCCTCCTATTTCTCCAAAGGTTTAATTTGATCCGAGCTAGCTCCTGCGTTCCTCCTCCGATCCAGTGCCCACATTAATATATACATAGCTGTCTGTAAATCATATTCCTACCGCTCCCAGCTACCAGCTGAGCTTTCGCTGCTGACAACTGCACATGCACACCAACATACATACATATGTACATATGTATGTGTAAGCAACGCAATCCAAGCGGCTGGCAACAAACAAAAAGACATATTCTTGCAATTAATTTGGTGTTCATTCCGTGCATGCTCAACGGGTTACAGTTCTTTCGTTTGTTTTAAAGAATATAGAATAACAAATCACAAATCACAACCAATCTTTATTTAACTCATTATATTGCCAATAAAAATAAAACACGACTCCATACATATCATCTTACATATGCGCACGCATTTTCAACTAACAACTCTTGCACATCTGTATATACATACATATATTGTATTACCTCATAAAACGGTTACTCCGTTTTTTTTTTTACCCGTTGTTTCAATCTCGTCAAAAGGGGGGGTCGTTAATCCAAGCCACGGTACCTAGCACTTACACCCATACACACACACACATACAAGCAACAGCAGCGACGCATTCTGTTCATTTTTCCTTTCGCTTTCGCTTCTCCACCGTTTGCTTGCGTTGTTGTTGGTGGGAGAATATTTTTCGGTGCCGCGCTTGACCGTAACGGAACGCCAAGTGACGCGCTACCCTGCTTTTCAAGGGTATATTGTTTTGAACATTCGTTTTGTAACCGACTCTATATAGGGGGACCTTGTGCATCAATATCATTGCTCATCCATTAGTCGCTCTTGGTTGGACATTTTTTTTTTTGTATTTGATCGTAGTATTTTATATTTATATTCCGGCCACGGAGCCCGACTTCTACTATATAAATACTCGCGATAAATTCCGCCAAGGCCACATATCCACGGTTCGTCGTTCAAAACTTCCACTTCTCCATTCCGCTCACCTGCTTTGCGACTCTGATACGCGTTATCGCAAATCCATCAGCCAACCATGCCCACTGGTGATAAGAAATCTCGCAAGAAGTTTAAGCGGGTGAGTTCGCTGAGTTTAACCCATCCACCCAGCTCCATCGGCTCAATCGCTACGCCCACATCTTCCCGTCCGTCCCCAACTGAGCGAGGTCCGACCACGTCCAGGGCTCACGCACCACATGCCTTTGAGGCCTTGTTGCTCCCCTCGGTCGTCCCTCGCACGGTTCCGAGCACTATGGCCCAATCGGCCGCCAGTTCCGCACGGTCTAAGTTTGCCTTGGCTGCAAGCAGACTGACACGCTTCGACCAGAAGCTCAGCGCTCCAGATGCTAGCACACCAACCCGCTCGCTCTCCCAAGTCCATCGAGATCAACTCCGAAGCCTGTGGGCGAAGGTGGACGCGGAGTTCGAGGCCTGTGTGGAGGCGATAACGGAAGTAGATCCAGAGGGGGTAGCTGACGTCCAGGGGATGTACGATGACTGCTACGCGGTCTACGCGCAATGCCTTGCCGAACTGAACGATCAGCTCGAACCCCCGACTGTCCCTCACACGCCTCAACTGGCCGTTCAAGTGCCGACGTCCGGCGGTTGCCGTCTTCCTCCATGTGACACTGAAGTTTTCAGTGGGGACTATCAGCAGTGGCCCACGTTCCGAGACCTGTTCACCGCCATATATATAGAGAACCCTAGGTTGGCTCCAGTAGAAAAACTGTTCCACCTCAACAAAAAAACAAGCGGTGAGGCCCACGACATAGTGGCACAGGCTCCACTCACGAACGAAGGGTTCGCGTCCGCATGGAGCGCCCTCCGTGAGCGTTTCCAGAACAAGAGGCTGATACTCAAAGCACAGCTGAAGATCCTTTTCAGTCTGCCCCAAATCCGCACCGAGTCAGCTGCAGCGCTAAAAGAGCTTCAGAGGGCCGTCCACAAGTGCCTTACGACACTCAACCACTCCGAGGTCTCCACAGACAGCATTTTCGCTGACGGAGTGTTAGTGTACCTCATATCCGCGAAGTTGCCGAAAACGACTTTGGAGCTTTGGGAGCAGTCCGTGACCCACAAGTCCGAAATTCCCACCTGGCACGCTATGGACAAGTTCCTGGCGGAGCGGTACCTGTCTCTCGAGGTGACCGAGGACGGCCATCCAGGCATGGAGACTCAGGCTCACTCCAGGGCGAGTCTACCCATGTCAGAGAGGTCAAAGGGCAATCCCAACCCTTTCCGTTCCCAAGAGAGCCCTGTTGCAAGGCGGGTTCACTCTTTCGGAACAACTGTGGATCCGAAGCGGAGAGCGTGTGATCTTTGCTCCAAAGAGAACCATCCGATCCGGGTGTGCCCTCAATTCCTTCAGATGAGACCTGATGCTCGCTCCAGCTATATTAAGCAAAAAATGCTTTGCTTAAACTGTTTCGCAAGAGGGCACCAGATTCGTGAATGCCAAAGCGCCCACAACTGCAACACGTGTGGAGACCGGCATCATACGCTGCTGCACCGTGGCACTCCAGTTTCCAGCCAATCCGTGCCCAATTCCGTACCACTTCCGACTCCTGCCGAAGCTCAGCCTAGCGTTCAGAACTATTTCGCCTCCGGCAAGAGGGCGGTACTCCTAGGCACGGCTATTATTAATATTTGCCACTTGGGGACAAATTTTCGCGCCCGCGCTCTAATCGACCCGGGCTCCGAGGCGACGTTCATTACGGAACGTCTCTTCCAGATCATTAAGTTGCCATTCCGACTCGCCCAGGCACAGGTCTCGGGCCTCAATCAGACAATATCCGCTCAGTCCAAGAAACTCTGCCATTTTTCCATCCGTTCCCCGACTAAGCCGGGCTTACAATTGGACGCCACAGCCTATGTCCTGCCGGAACTATCAGGCAGCCTTCCCTCCCATCCGATCCCGCAACACTCGTTGCGAGACTTGCCAAACCTGCCATGGGCAGACCCGACATTTTACGAAAGCTCACAAATAGATGTCCTGATTGGTGCCGACATCCTTCCATCCATCCTCTTGAGCGGCTCACAGACGAACATCTGTGGATCTCTCCTCGGACAGGAAACCATTTTCGGGTGGGTTCTTACAGGCCCAGTGCCAAACACGGTACAAGGCCGGGTCGCATCCTTCTCCACGCAAATTTCCACCGAGCTAGAGACTCCGTTGGACAAACTCCTCACAAAGTTTTGGGAGGTGGAGGACATTCCTACTAAAATAGAAAGCGAATCGGATTCGTACTGCGAAAGAAATTTCCTCCGAACTACGTCAAGAACGCCAAGCGGGAAATACGTCGTCACGTTACCGTTTCGCGACCCAGATCATCCCGGATCAGATCTGGGGTATTCAAGGGCAGCCGCGCTGGCCCAGTTCCTAAGAAACGAAAATCGCTTGAAAAGAAACGGTCCCCTACAAGAGCAGTACGACACCGTAATCCAAGAATACCTAGAGCTTGAACATATGACAGAAGTTCCTCCGACTCATGGGTCCTCAACCTACTACCTTCCGCACCACGCTGTCTTCAAGCCTGAGAGCACTACCACGAAGGTCCGCGTGGTATTTAACGCATCCAGCCCGTCGACCAACGGTGTGAGTTTGAATGATCTTCTGCACGCCGGCCCGGTCCTCCAATCTGACTTGACCCTCCAGATCCTGAAGTGGCGCTATTTCCGGTACGTTTTCAACGCGGACATCACCAAGATGTATCGCCAAATTTGGGTTGACCCGAAACACACCCCTTTCCAGCGAATATTATTTCGAAACAAGGAGGGACTCATCCGCGACTATGAACTTAAGACCGTAACCTTCGGAGTCAATTGTGCTCCTTTTCTTGCCAACCGAGTGACTAGGATATCTCAAGCGACCGATATTGAGAAGTGGTGCCACGTTCCATCCGAACAGAACCCCGCGGACTTAGCCAGCAGAGGCGTGCCGTTACAGGAGTTGGTGGAGAACCAACTCTGGTGGCACGGACCAACTTGGCTGCAGAAGGGCCGAGATCAATGGCCGGCACCAGTTAATAACTCCCCCGTTATGACCTTAGAGCAGCGAACTGTAAAAGCCCATTTCGCACTCAACCCAGCCGAAGACTTCCTCGAACGATTCTCCAATCTGGAGAGAGCTCTACGAGTCCGTGCATATATCCTGCGCTTCACCAAGCGCTGCCGGAAGTTAGCCACCGCGCAAAAGGGCCATCTTACGAGCGGCGAAATTACCGAAGCTGAAAAAACTCTTATCCTAGAGACGCAGCGTAGAGAATACCCCGAGGAGTACCGCTGCCTAAGCGGTAAGCGGCCAATGCCAAGGTCAAGTTCTATCCTGAACATGAACCCTTTCCTAGACCGCCATGGGTTGATCAGAGCATGCGGCCGTGTCGCAGGCTCTGAAGTGCTAAGATACGACGAACGACATCCGATCATTCTCCCATATAATTGTCAATTGTCTCGCCTTCTCGCGCAATTTACACACCGGATAACTCTTCATGGCGGCAACCAATTGATAGTGCGCCTCATTCGATCAAAGTATTGGATTCCAAAGGTTCAAAGGCTTATGAAGGGGGTTGTGAACTCCTGCAAGGTCTGCGTTATTCACAAAAGAAGGTTGCAAACCCAAATGATGGGAGATCTCCCAACCGAGCGGTCGTCCTTTTCCAGACCGTTTACGCATACAGGGATTGATTACGCGGGTCCTTTCGAAATACGGAACTATACAGGGAGAGCATGTCTGATCACGAAGGGGTATGTGTGCGTATTCGTGTGTTTTTCCACAAAGGCGATACATTTAGAACCCACGTCCGACCTCACCACCGAAAAATTTCTCGCCGCCTTCGCTCGTTTTGTCGCAAGGCGCGGATGTCCACAGCGTATCCATTCAGATAATGGAAAAACCTTCGTTGGTGCAGCAACCCTGCTTTCCAGTGACTTCCTTGACGCGTTTAAGGACTCGGTGACTGATGCGTATAGCCATCAGCGGGTTTCGTGGCGCTTCATCCCACCAGGAGCTTCACATATGGGAGGCCTATGGGAAGCCGGAGTGAAGAGTTTCAAAACTCTCTTCTACAAGGCCACGTCCACTCGGAGGTATACGTTTGAAGAGCTTTCTACGCTGCTCGCGAAGATTGAAGCGTGCCTCAATTCCAGGCCGCTCTCACCGATGTCCGATGATCCGACGGAGCTGCTAGCCCTCACTCCCGGGCACTTCCTTATTGGGGGGCCCTTAATGAGTACGGCCGAGCCCGAAATAAAGGGGAACCTTAATTCGATCATCAATCGGTGGCAGCATTTGAAGGCCCTCAACCAACAGTTCTGTCAAAGGTGGAAGGAGGAATACCTCAAGGAGCTCCACAAACGGACTAAGTGGCAGACGCCGACGCCAAATCTGCAGGTTGGCAGATACTACCATATCAGTCATCAAGGAGGATAACCTGCCGTCCAACGAATGGCGGCTCGGAAGGATTACTTCCGTGTATCCCGGTGCCGACGACAGGGTCCGTGTGGTGGATATCCTTACTGCCCGCGGTACCCTCAAAAGACCGATTGTCAAGGTCGTTCTCCTGCCAGTAGAACCCCGTAGTTCCATCCAACAATAACGTGAATGTGCACTTGTCCCATTCACAGCTCCGTACTAATACTTCTTCGACTTCTCTATTCCATCCTAGTTCCATCCTCATCCAGACATGGCCCCACGGATCCGCGCCAGCCGCACCACGGAGAGCCGGCGTGATCGAGGGATCAACTCGTACCGTTGCCGGGTCTGCCGAGGAATTCATCCGCTACGGACCTGTCACCATTTCCTTCGCCTGAGCCCTGAGAAGAGACTCCGAGCTGTCCTCATTAACAAATATTGCGGGAACTGCCTGGCCCACCAACACTCCGGCCAGGATTGTCGCAGTGGCGGGCTGTGCCGGGTGTGTGGAAAAAACCACCACACTCTACTCCACATACCCTCGTCGCGTCGTCCAGTCCGCTCGGCCTCAGGAGCATCGTCGCCATCTACAGCGCCCCACGTCAAACGCCGACATCGGCGTCCAGCCCGCTCAGCCTCGGCTGCATCGTCGCCATCCACGTCGGCCCACGCCGACCGCCGCCCGCGTCTCCCCGTGAGCCGCCCCGTGGCAGGGCCCCCGGCACCATCCGTCGACTCACTTCTACAACATCGAAGCCTCATCCTACTCCCGACGGCGCTGGTGGTCTTGGATACGGGTTCCAAAAACTTCGAGACGGCGGCGCTCATCGACCCATGCACGCCGGTGAGCTGTATTGACGACTCCTTGGCCAGCGCCTTCAAGTTGCCCACCACTTGTGTGGGGGACGAGAAAGTGTGTACGGCGGTGATCCGCGCCAAAATGGGCGACTTCCAGTTGGAGACGATGCTCAAGGTCGAGCCCCGTGTGCGCATCCGCACGCCTATCCGACAGCTGAGCGATTCCGTGCGGGCGCGTTTCGGTGACCTGAGGCTTGCCGATGAACAATTCCATCGACCGGCGACAATCTCGCTCATCTTGGGAGCAGATGTCTACCCGAAGGTGATCCAGCCCGGGTTCCTTGCGCGTGAGGACGGCCTGCCGGTGGCCCAGAGCACCGTTTTTGGATGGATCGTGTCGGGGGCGTGCACCCAGCCATAGGCCACCCCATTAGTCTTTGCAATCCTGCAAGGGGGGGGGAGGATGTTCAGGCTAGCAATGGACAGTTTCCGGGCACTGTGCCGGCTCCGCGCGCCTCGGTCCCGGCTCGCGCTCGCGCGCTCGGAGGGGCGCTCGGATCCACAATCCACGATCCACACGGCGCTCACGGCAATGCCTGGGGTTATATTCCCGGGGATAATGGAAAAAGCGCACATTAAGTTTTCTGCCAACTTTGGCCAGGCCTCTGCCTCTACTGCATGCGGCAGGCTCCATGCTGCATGTTGCTGGTGGCAAAAGAGTTGGGTGCAACCCCCAACTCGATGCCTGCCCCAAAGCCACACGCACACACGCGGAGAGGCAGTGGCAGTGGCAGTGGCAGTGGCACACAGAGAGAGAGAGACGCATCAACAGTCGAGGCCCAAAGTCAGCGCGGGCAGCATAAAGCATAGAGCATAAGGCATAGAGAGTTAGTTACGTTTTCACCCCCGCTTCAACCTGTCGACATACCGCGCGAATACCGAATCAATACATGAACAATATATATATACATATACACACAACGAAACCCATCGGCCTTTCCTTTCTGTGACGACTGCTAGGAGGGTTACTGGAACATACACCTCGCCGTTGGATAATTGATCCTCGATCCGCTCCACTACAAACAGATCCTTTAACTCATATTTTGCAATAAGCAAAGCCGACCATGAAACCTGTGTGTTAGAGAAAGACAGAGCGAGAAAGAATGAAATTGTTTTCTTGATTCTGCCTATAATAATTATACGATCTGCTTCTGATTTTGCATTCTAGAAGATATAGTCATCCGCTGCGATTCAACATTTTCTGTTTTCTCGTATCTCTAAAATTGTGGATGCCACAGATTTTCGCCCCTTGTGAGGGCTTGTAACAGTGACATATCACAGAATTCTAGATATAAAATATCGTTGCTCTAGCTCTTATAGTCTTTGAGCACTAGGCGCTAATAGGGACGGACAGACAGACAGGGCTCAATCGACTCGGCTATTGATGGTGATCAAGAATATATATACTTTATGGGGTCGGAAACGATTCCTTCTGGACGTTACACACATCTATTTTCACCACAAATCTCCACAATACTCATTTTGAGTATCGGGTATAACAAAACCAAATATAATCCTAATAATAATAACTTTTATAATAAAGTTTATGGGCTTTATGAAATTTTTGACTGATTTATGTATGTACAATGTCGGTTCGCTATCCAATTATGGCCATTATGGTTTGGGGGTATAGCTACATATGTGTTGAAGACTAAAGACTAGTTTTAATATAGTATATGGTTTGTTAGGGTATGATAGTTAGCTATGCTTTTTTTCCAGGTTACAGTGCATGTCCCATTCGCCTTGCCACACCTTGCAACGGCTTCTAATGGTCCTTCTCTGCGCTTATTGGGTGAAAGTAGAAATCTCTGGCGTGCTGCATCCGCAGCTTCTTGGCTTCGCCCACCCCTATCTCGGCTGTGTTATGCTGATCGAGCGCCGCTCCCCTTCTGCACTACGAGACGGCTTTGGATCTGGCTGGCTTGAAACCTGCATTCATGAATATAACTTCAGCTGGCACTTCCAGACTATATGGTCCCATACATTTATGTTGTTTGTCTTGCTCAGTCTATTGGTGGAACTTGATAGAACGAAAAAATCTCGGCCAACCGCAGGGGAGCGATCTCACACTCCCAATTCGAGCCAGACGCTGAAAGATACACTACTTCAGTACCTCCCTTTCACTAGAGAGATATCTTTCTATATAAAATCTAAAACATCTGAAATATATGACCATATGACCAAGAGGTATCTTGAGTCTAGTTACTTTATACATTTCGACAGATTAAACGGGTAAAGCATTCGACGACTTAAGTTTATGATGGGTTGGATTTGGCAAGGAAGGTCAATTTATTGTGTGTTGCAATCTGCCAACTACTAGGGTCAACGAGTAACAAAGGTGCAAAAGGGTTGCAGATGTAATAAACAAATTACTTAAACTGGTTTTTTCTTCGCAAATACCAGAGATAATATACATTCTTAAGTATTTTTAACATTATACATACTATCTAATTTTAAGCCCTTGCCGAAGAGAAAAATTCCGTAAGCTTTATTTATTAGTTTATTTTATTTATCTAGATTGTTAAATTACATTTTTAGTTTAATTTTTGTTCAGAAAGGCATGCCAAAATAAAGTGCCCCGGATCTCGGCCCACTTGCAACCTCTATAAAAACCTGGGTGGTCCAGAGTTAAATGACCCAGGATTTGGAGGGTGTGATGTGGGCGATAACTGTCCATGACGCATCATATCAAATGGCGAACTAGAGCGCTGCACGAAGCGGTGATAGTTGCTTTGTGGCAGAGCGTGCTGAAATTAATGGAAAATTTTTATTTTAGGATAAATACCGAGAAGGAAATTCTTACGTGTATACTTCGCAAGGTCAGTGCACTTGGAACGTTTCCAACTACGCGAGGGCTTGGACCATCCCCCAAATCTAATTGTAAACTTTCTGGCATGTCGTTATTGCTGCCGACGCTACGGCCGCTAGTATTTCCAGTACTAATCGATAAATGAAGCTGACCTAACGATGCGGTGGCCATGGCCACATCCGGCATCATATCTGAAAGATGACTATTTCCAGAGTCCAAAGCACATGCGCCGTTCTCAACACTAATATCCAAGCCCAAGCTATTTCCATGCGGAGATCGAAAGTCCCCTTCAGTTATTAACGCCGGCAGTTCATTTCGTGGACGCGCTGACGCGGAAATACGTGCATAGCTACACTGAAGCGCAGGACCAGGGTTGGTTGCTAAAATAATGGCTACACCAAAAAGACCATTTGATTGGTGACGCGGAAAAGTGAGATTTCGGCTATAATAGGGGTGTACTCCATCGGTGCCACAGGTTGATGATGCTGACGATCCCATTGACGAGCACGATAAAAAAGAAGATATAATGGTTGTATTCGCGGAACTGATTATCAACATTATAAAGTGCAGAATCTCTAGCTTAGGAGCTGGTTAAAAAATTACTCTGCAGAACATGTAACAGTTGCGTTTTATCTAGTTGGTGCAGGACAGGTGAGGTGCTAATAACAGTAAATTCTTCTCGCAGGTACTGATATGCTTGTCTAAACACCCACGCGGAGCCATGGAGTTGGCAACCCCACTTTAAAATTGTTGGTAAAGTACCAAGGGACATCGAGTATTAAATCCTCACAGCCTTGCGCCAAAATATCAATCTCTAAAAAACGCCCAATCGCCCAAATCAGTGTCAAATCAATAATGTCCAGGTTAGCGGTATATTATCTCGTCTAATGCAATTCGCGTGGGCACGTGAAAGGAACGTTAAACGTGTAAGGAAGCGATCCTGGGCTGGGGTACATATCTCAGTCTACTCCAGGGTCGAAATTACAGTAGTATTTATAACTTGCCGGGACTCCGTATTTCGGACCGACGATGGGGGACGGGGCAGCAGTCCCGCGGACGGGAGCGATCGTAGCGTGGGACGTGGCAGTCGGTTTCACCGAGAGCACTCAGGTGATCGCCGAATAGCGCCTTCAGGACCCCACCGAACTCAGAATCAATACGGAGGTCTTTACTATGCGATAATACCGACAGGTGTCGCCGAGAGTACCTAGGCTATCGCCGGACAGTACTTACGGGACCCCGCCGGCCTTAGAGATACTACGAAGCGGAAAGGGAGACTTTGCTATGCGGAAATACCGACAAGTATCGCCGAGAGTACCTAGGCTATCGCCGGACGGTACTTACGGGACCCTGTCGGCATAAGAATTACTACGAGGGTCTGGGATATCGACAAGCATCACCGAGAGTGCCTAGGCAATCGCCGGATAGCACTTACGGGACACTGTCGAACTAAGAATTACCACGGGGGGTCAGGGATATCGACAAGCATCGCCGAGGGTGCCTAGGCAATCGCCGAATAGCACTTTCGGGACACTGTCGAACTAAGAATTACTACAGGGGTCAGGGATATCGACAGGCATCGCCGAGAGTGCCTAGGCAATCGCCGGATAGCACTTACGGAACGCTGTCGAACTAAGAATTACTACGAGGGTAGGGGATACCGGCAAGCATCGCCGAGAGTGCCTAGGCACTCACGGGACACTATCGGGCTAAACATTACTGCGAAAGTCTTTATCATACAGGGCAGGTATCGCCGAGAGGGCTTAAGCAATCGCCGGACAGCCCCTTCGGGACCCAGGGAACTACGGGGATCAGGCGAGACACCAACAGGCGTCACCGGGAGCGCTTAGACGATCGTCGAATAGCGGCCTCGGGACCCTGCGGGGTCACAAACTACTGGAGGGAATCATGCGGAGGGAACGCCGACAGGTGTCACCGAGAACGCCTAGGCAATCGCCGGACAGCGGCCTCAGGATCCTGTCGGGCTACGAACTACGGGATGGAATCACGCAGACTCGGGCAAGAGGCGGGAGGAAGGGCAGAGAAGATGAAGCCCCGGGCCTCCAGGTTCCCTAGTGTATAGATTGTTGGTGGTCGGGCTATGTTTCTGTTATTTTCTTTATATTTCACTTTATTCTTTCTTGGTTCCCTACGTATCGCACCGCTCAGCAGCCCGTATACACGTCTAGAGACTAGCTTACCCCTGAACTCCCACGCTTGTACTCGTCGAAAGCCTCCTCTTCCCCGTGGGTGCAGCGTAGATGCAGGATCTCCTCTCCGTAAGTGTAGTATCGATGCAGGGTCTTCTCCCCGTAGTCGCAGCGTCGATGTAGGATCTTGTCCGTGTCACTGATAGCGTTGGCGTGGATCCGGACCGCCACGTGTTTTTACTTTTTCCAAGCCACTCGAATTTTTCCGCGAACACGTCCGACTCCTACGACTGCTCCCAATCGAATTACCTATCCACGTTTTTTTTTCCTCCAGGCTCAGAGCTCTCCCGATCCAGCGTCAGCGTGGGCGGTTAGCGTCGTCATTCTTGCGGCAGCAGAGGGCTGGCGCCGTCGTTCGGCGTCTACGCTGCGCCGGTGACTTTTGTCTCTCTTTTCCCTGCTGGCGCGTCGTTACTCGGTTTTGGTTTTCCGCGTTTCTCTTCTGCCGTTGCTGCTGTGGGCTTACCGTTTCGGCGCTTCGTTGCTGCGTCGACGCTGGCGGCTTATCTTTTCGGCGCTTCTCGTCTTCGGCCGTCGCTGAATTGATGGCTACCGTTTCGGCTCTTGGTGTATTCCTCTCTCTCTTTGGCTTCCGCTGCGTTGTTGTCGTTGGGTTTTGTTTCTTGGTGTATTCCTCCCCGTTTCTGTGTCGGTGCCGTTAGGTTTCGGTTCTTGGTGTATTCCTCCCCGTTGCTGTGTCGGTGCCTCTCCCTCTTTGGCTGCTGCTGCGTCGTTGTCGTTGGGTTTCTGCTTTCTCGGTGTATTCCTCACCGTCTTTGGCTGCTGCTGCGTCGTTGTTGCTGGTTTTTGGTTCTCGGTGTTTTCCTCGCCTCCCTTTGGCCGTCGCTGCGTCGTTGTTGTTGGGTTTGGTTCTGAAAATCTTAATTCTAATAAAGTAGGTCCGGGTCCCTCCAATGCGAAAATGCCGGCGAGTTGATGGGCGGAAAAATGTGGGTGGAGCGTACGCTCCCTCATAAACTCACTCATCAATGTTGCGCGTTCGACTCGCAATTAAATTACAAAACGGGGGGCAACGTTTTAAGTTGCTGCGGAGACCGCACCTCTACCTTTATACCCGATACTTAGTCAGTATGGCTCTCCTCCGGCAGACGCCGCTATTATTGAACGACACGACAAAGAGTGCGTGCGAGAGAGACAGAAAATCAGTCTGAGCGTGTCGTCGGGCGCTGCGTAGCCACTGCAAATTAATTTCTTCCTTTTGCCAACAAAAATGATCCGATCTCGTTTCTTCAATATTGTGGATGCCACAGATTTTCCTCTTTTGTGGGAGCGGAGGGGGGTGGGGCGAGATATACGTTTAACAGTGAGTTTGAACAGAAGTGTGAATACCACATTTGGTTGCTCTAGCCTTAATAGTCTCTGAGATTTGTGGATGCCCCAGATTTTCGTCCTTTGCGGGGGCGGAAGGCGGTGTGGCGAAATTTTGACATAAAACGGTCAAGTTCCGATATCACAGGAGTGTGTATACCAAATTTGGTTTCTCTAGCTTTTATAGTGTCTGAGATCCTTTAACTCATATTTTGCAATAAGCAAAGCTGACCATGAAACCTGTGTGTTAGAGAAAGACAGAGCGAGAAAGAATGAAATTGTTTTCTTGATTCTGGCTATAATAATTATACGATCTGCTTCTGATTTTGCATTCTAGAAGATATAGTCATCCTCTGCGATTCAACATTTTCTGTTTTCTCGTATCTCTAAAATTGTGGATGCCACAGATTTTCGCCCCTTGTGAGGGCTTGTAACAGTGACATATCACAGAATTCTAGATATAAAATATCGTTGCTCTAGCTCTTATAGTCTTTGAGCACTAGGCGCTAATAGGGACGGACAGACGGACAGACAGACAGGGCTCAATCGACTCGGCTATTGATGGTGATCAAGAATATATATACTTTATGGGGTCGGAAACGATTCCTTCTGGACGTTACACATATCTATTTTCACCACAAATCTAATATACCCCAATACTCATTTTGAGTATCGGGTATAACAAAACCAAAATAATCCTAATAATAATACCCTTTATAATAAAGTTTATGGGCTTTATGAAATTTTTGACTGATTTATGTATGTACAATGTCGGTTCGCTATCCAATTATGGCCATTATGGTTTGGGGGTATAGCTACATATGTGTTGAAGACTAAAGACTAGTTTTAATATAGTATATGGTTTGTTAGGGTATGATAGTTAGCTATGATTTTTTTCCAGGTTACAGTGCATGTCCCATTCGCCTTGCCACGCCTTGCAACGGCTTCTAATGGTCCTTCTCTGCGCTTATTGGGTGAAAGTAGAAATCTCTGGCGTGCTGCATCTTCAGCTTCTTGGCTTCGCCCACCCCTATCTCGGATTGGCCATGCTGATTGAGCGCCGCTCCCCTTCTGCGCTACGAGACGGCGTCGGCTTGAAACCTGCATTTATGAATATACATATGTATATAACTTCAGCTGGCACTTCCAGACTATATGGTCCCATACATTTATTTTGTTTGTCTTGCTCAGTCTATTGGTGGAACTTGATAGAACGAAAAAACCTCGGCCAACCGCAGGGGAGCGATCTCACACTCCCAATTCGAGCCAGACGCTGAAAGATACACTACTTCAGTACCTCCCTTTCACTAGAGAGATATCTTTCTATATAAAATCTAAAACATCTGAAATATATGACCATATGACCAAGAGGTATCTTGAGTCTAGTTAATTTATACATTTCGACAGATTAAACGGGTAAAGCATTCGACGACTTAAGTTTATGGTGGGTTGGATTTGGCAAGGAAGGTCAATTTATTGTGTGTTGTAATCTGCCAACTACTAGGGTCAACGAGTAACAAAGGTGCAAAAGGGTTGCAGATGTAATAAACAAATTACTTAAACTGGTTTTTTCTTCGCAAATACCAGAGATAATATACATACTTAAGTATTTTTAACATTATACATATTATCTAATTTTAAGCCCTTGCCGAAGAGAAAAATTCCGTAAGCTTTATTTAATAGTTTATTTTATTTATCTAGATTGTTAAATTACATTTTTAGTTTAATTTTTGTGGCCACATCCGGCATCATATCTCAAAGATGACTATTTCCAGAGTCCAAAGCACATGCGCCGTTCTCAACTCTCATATCCAAGCCTAAGCTATTTCCATGCGGAAATCGTAAGTCCCCTTCAGTTATTAACGCCGGCAGTTCATTTCGTGGACGCGCTGACGCTGAAATACGTGCATAGCTACACTGAAGCGCAGGACCAGAGTTGGTTGCTAAAATACTGGCTACACCAAAAAGACCATTTGATTGGTGACGCGGAAAAGTGAGATTTCGGCTATAATAGTACACCCCTATCGGTGGCACAGATTGATGATGCTGACGATCCCATTGACGAGGACGATAAAAAAGAAGATCCAACGGTTGTGTTTCCCGGAACTGAGCCAGTAGCCGCTGGTGATGGCGGTGGGCTTTGATCTTCATCTTCAAGCAAATTGTCCTCGCCTTGAGTAGTGGACGCAACTCCACCCGGATTTTCTTTGTGAACATCATCACTTTTCTAGCTGGATTGGTGTGAGCTTTCCAGAATATCAGATAATTCTCTCACGACCCGAAGCCGAATTTGTCGTTCAATTTCATGTTTTGATGAAAGTGGCAGTATCAATGCACGCTGGCACATAGGTGACTGGCGAAGTTTATTTTCGCGTTTACGCATTGCCAATAAAGTTTGGTTATCCGGTGCTGGTATAACAGCCGACCCTACCATCATGTCAATATTTTCATGAATAGCACCACGATTAACAGCACTACAAAGTCCATTATTAGCCGCTGCATTCATGTGGGACACCATATTCAAGGTATCAGGAATATCTGGCGGGTGTCGCGACCTACGCATACGCATTAGTTCCACCTGGTGGTGAGATGAAGATAATCGATCCTTCAACAAGGCCTTTACTTCCTCAAAATACGGCATAAAGAGACGTGGTCTTACAAAGAGTCCCTGATTACTACCACTACGTATCCAGGCATTGATACGTAAATTTTCTCGTTCATCTCCAATCATATGTGAAGGTGGCGTGCTGACAAGACCTCGACGAATTGCTTGGCCGAGTATCTCACTATGTGATGGTAAAACATGGTCTATGCGCACTAAAGGCAATAATTCTGCGATGATGTCTCGCAGCTCTACATCACTCAAATCACGTTTTTTTACGCCCTCGCGAGCAACTGAGTGAGCTGTGTGTGACAACAAGCTTGGTTCACGATCTTCCATACGGCGAATGAGCTCCTGTTCTCCCCATTTAAGAACAGCCTGCAGAATCTCTAGCTCAGAAGCTTGTAAAAAATTACTCTGCAGAACATGTAACAGTTGCTTTTTATCTAATTGGTGCAGGACAGGTGAGGTGCTAATAACGGTAAATTCTTCTCGTAGGTACTGATATGCTTGTCTAAACATCCACGCGGAGCCATGGGGTTGGCAACCCCACTTTAAAATTGTTGGTAAAGTACCAAGGGACATCGAGTATTAAATCCTCATAGCCTTGCGCCAAAATATCAATCTCTCAAAACCGACCAATCTGGTAAAGCTCCATAGCTTCCTCTAGTGTCGTTGGACGCACTCTTCCTGTGTTGGTTAAGGCATGCATTTCCCCTAGTGATCCTGCCGACGTACCCGATCCAACACCGCGTAAAATCAGTGTCAAATCAATAATGTCCAGGTTAACGGTATAATATTTCGTCTAATACAATTCGCGTGGGCACGTGAAAGGAACGTTCAACGCACTCATCAATGTTTACAAATTATCAATACATCAATTAAATTACAAAACGAGGGGCAACGTTTTGAGTTGCTGCGGAGACCGCAACTATACCTATATACCCGATACTTAGTCAGTATGGCTCTCCTCCGGCAGACGCCGCTATTATTGAACGACACGACAAAGAGTGCGTGCGAGAGAGACAGAAAATCAGTCTGAGCGTGTCGTCGGGCGCTACGTAGCCACTGCAAATTAATTTCTTCCTTTTGCCTACAAAAATGATCCGATCTCGTTTCTTCAATATTGTGGATGCCACAGATTTTCCTCTTTTGTGGGAGCGGAGGGGGGTGGGGCGAGATATACGTTTAACAGTGAGTTCGAACAGGAGTGTGAATACCACATTTGGTTGCTCTAGCCTTAATAGTCTCTGAGATTTGTGGATGCCCCAGATTTTCGTCCTTTGCGGGGGCGGAAGGCGGTGTGGCGAAATTTTGACATAAAACGGTCAAGTTCCGATATCACAGGAGTGTGCATACCAAATTTGGTTTCTCTAGCTTTTATAGTGTCTGAGATCCTTTAACTCGTATTTTGCAATAAGCAAAGCCGACCATGAAACCTGTGTATTAGAGAAAGACAGAGCGAGAAAGAATGAAATTGTTTTCTTGATTCTGGCTATAATAATTATACGATCTGGTTCTGATTTTGCATTCTAGAAGATATAGTCATCCTCTGCGATTCAACATTTTCTGTTTTCTCGTATCTCTAAAATTGTGGATGCCACAGATTTTCGCCCTTTGTGAGGGCTTGTAACAGTGACATATCACAGAATTCTAGATATAAAATATCGTTGCTCTAGCTCTTATAGTCTTTGAGCACTAGGCGCTAATAGGGACGGACAGACGGACAGACAGACAGGGCTCAATCGACTCGGCTATTGATGGTGATTATGAATATATATACTTTATGGGGTCGGAAACGATTCCTTCTGGACGTTACACACATCTATTTTCACCACAAATCTCCACAATACTCATTTTGAGTATCGGGTATAACAAAACCAAATATAATCCTAATAATAATAACTTTTATAATAAAGTTTATGGGCTTTATGAAATTTTTGACTGATTTATGTATGTACAATGTCGGTTCGCTATCCAATTATGGCCATTATGGTTTGGGGGTATAGCTACATATGTGTTGAAGACTAAAGACTAGTTTTAATATAGTATATGGTTTGTTAGGGTATGATAGTTAGCTATGATTTTTTTCCAGGTTACAGTGCATGTCCCATTCGCCTTGCCACACCTTGCAACGGCTTCTAATGGTCCTTCTCTGCGCTTATTGGGTGAAAGTAGAAATCTCTGGCGTGCTGCATCTTCAGCTTCTTGGCTTCGCCCACCCCTATCTCGGATTGGCCATGCTGATTGAGCGCCGCTCCCCTTCTGCGCTACGAGACGGCGTCGGCTTGAAACCTGCATTTATGAATATACATATGTATATAACTTCAGCTGGCACTTCCAGACTATATGGTCCCATACATTTATTTTGTTTGTCTTGCTCAGTCTATTGGTGGAACTTGATAGAACGAAAAAACCTCGGCCAACCGCAGGGGAGCGATCTCACACTCCCAATTCGAGCCAGACGCTGAAAGATACACTACTTCAGTACCTCCCTTTCACTAGAGAGATATCTTTCTATATAAAATCTAAAACATCTGAAATATATGACCATATGACCAAGAGGTATCTTGAGTCTAGTTAATTTATACATTTCGACAGATTAAACGGGTAAAGCATTCGACGACTTAAGTTTATGATGGGTTGGATTTGGCAAGGAAGGTCAATTTATTGTGTGTTGTAATCTGCCAACTACTAGGGTCAACGAGTAACAAAGGTGCAAAAGGGTTGCAGATGTAATAAACAAATTACTTAAACTGGTTTTTTCTTCGCAAATACCAGAGATAATATACATATTTAAGTATTTTTAACATTATACATACTATCTAATTTTAATTTTAAATTACATTTTTAGTTTAATTTTTGTTCAGAAAGGCATGCCAAAATAAAGTGCCCCGGATCTGGACCCACTTGCAACATCTATAAAAACCTGGGTTTGGGCGATAACTGTCCATGACGCATCATATCAAATGGCGAACTAGAGCGCTGCACGAAGCGGTGATAGTTGCTTTGTGGCAGAGCGTGCTAAAATTAATAGAAAATTTTTATTTTAGGATAAATACCGAGAAGGAAATTCTTACGTGTATACTTCGCAAGGTCAGTGCACTTGGAACGTTTCCAACTACGCGAGGGCTTGGACCATCCCCCAAATCTAATTGTAAACTTTCTGGCATGTCGTTATCATATCTGAAAGATGACTATTTCCAGAGTTCAAAGCACATGCGCCGTTCTCAACACTAATATCCAAGCCCAAGCTATTTCCATGCGGAAATCGAAAGTCCCCTTCAGTTATTAACGTCGGCAGTTCATTTCGTGGACGCGCTGACGCTGAAATACGTGCATAGCTACACTGAAGCGCAGGACCAGAGTTGGTTGCTAAAATACTGGTTACACCAAAAAGACCATTTGATTGGTGACGCGGAAAAGTGAGATTTCGGCTATAATAGGGGTGTACTCCATCGGTGCCACAGATTGATGATGCTGACGATCCCATTGACGAGGACGATAAAAAAGAAGATCCAACGGTTGTGTTTCCCGGAACTGAGCCAGTAGCCGCTGGTGATGGCGGTGGGCTTTGATCTTCATCTTCAAGCAAATTGTCCTCGCCTTGAGTAGTGGACGCAACTCCACCCGGATTTTCTTTGTGAACATCATCACTTTTCTGGCTGGATTGGTGTGAGCTTTCCAGAATATCAGATAATTCTCTCACGACCCGAAGCCGAATTTGTCGTTCAATTTCATGTTTTGATGAAAGTGGCAGTAGCAATGCACGCTGGCACATAGGTAACTGGCGAAGTTTATTTTCGCGTTTACGCATTGCCAATAAAGTTTGGTTATCCGGTGCTGGTATAACAGCCGACCCTACCATCATGTCAATATTTTCATGAATAGCACCACGATTAACAGCACTACAAAGTCCATTATTAGCCGCTGCATTCATGTGGGACACCATATTCAAGGTATCAGGAATATCTGGCGGGTGTCGCGACCTACGCATACGCATTAGTTCCACCTGGTGGTGAGATGAAGATAATCGATCCTTCAACAAGGCCTTTACTTCCTCAAAATACGGCATAAAGAGACGTGGTCTTACAAAGAGTCCCTGATTACTACCACTACGTATCCAGGCATTGATACGTAAATTTTCTCGTTCATCTCCAATCATATGTGAAGGTGGCGTGCTGACAAGACCTCGACGAATTGCTTGGCCGAGTATCTCACTATGTGGTGGTAAAACATGGTCTATGTAGCGCTTGTAGCAGGGAATGCTGAGTTTTTTGTGGCGCCATCTAACGCTCAGAGTGGCAGGCGAACGACAGGTCAAGGGAGAACCAAAAAGACGGTAAAAGGTCAAAACGTCAGGCTATCTCTGTTGAAAATGCATCCAGGGACCTGTTAGAGGATTTGCCGCCAGAACGTTGGTCCGGTCCGACGGAAGGGAAAAACCAAGAATTTAGTGAAGAGAAAAACTCTAGGGAATCTAAATAGCTAAATCCAAGATTCGACTGCGAGATTCTTGGTTGAAGGCGAGTGGGCTATTCAGTCGTCAGAAGCCGTATAGCGCTGAGTCCGGTTGGGGTAAGTGCTGCGGAGGAGAAGAGAAGGGCTAAAGGAGAATAAAGAGTTGTCCCATTTGTAGTCTTGGCGCTTAGTAAATCGAGGTAATCAGTGCGGATTCGATCGTCCAAGGAAGCCAGCCAGCAGACAACAGCAGCCGCAAGCCTAACAAAGTGGCGTTTAAACTTTTGGGACTGTCTGGAAAGCGCTCAGCCATCGGAGAAACGAGCGTGGAAGCAGAGGGAGAAGTCATTTGGGCAACGCTCGGTCCCCCCAAGCGGCTAGCTTCCCGAGGCGTTGGCGTCGGCACTTTAGTAGTCGAGCGCGACGCGACAGATAAGGAGGGCCCGTCCCTTGGTCGCGAGCAGATCGGACGAGAGAAAGTGTTAATCTAGCACCGTCGGAGATTGGCCGTTTGGCCTTTTCTTTGCTTTCGCGTACCCTTCACCTGCAGAAGCAGGGGAAAGAATTTGTGCTGTTCCCTTTCGCCCAGGAGGTGGAAAGGAAACATAGATAACAGTCGGGAGAAAGAGAATAGGAAAAAAAAAGAGGAAGCAACGGATTGACGGAGTAATTGTATTCATGTTCGTAAATGTGTAATTAATTTTGATCTCGGTGCGGAGTTAATTAGGAGAGAATTAGATTTGATTCCGGTAGTGGCTTCTCGTGACTCTCGCCGATCTGCAATTATGATTTCCCCCTACCTTGTGCCATTTTAAGTGTTTCTTCCACCACAGCAGCTTTAGGTATTCATCGAGGAAAGCGCTTTCGCCGATGGAGCCATAAACTGGAGAAAAGGTATGAGTGGACTTAAATTCTGTTATTAATAAAGTAAAACTTGAAACAAGGGAATTAGGGCCGGTCGGTGAGCGGGAGGGAGAAGTGCCCACTCGAATTGGCTTCTTAACATTACGGAGTCAGCAAGCAAGTTAGTTTGTCCATTTCGGACTTATTTAGTATATCGTTTGTATTACACATAGCCAAGTATTTGTAGGAATTTTATACATATATTTCATTTAGCTACTCTTTTAATGTGGGTGATTATATTATGGTATTTGCGGGTAATATTATTGTTTTAGCCAGTAAGTGAATAAACTTTATAATGTATTAATCTACCGTTTTGCTTTCGCTGGCAAATTCCCCATGTAGAACGCCCGGACAAAGGGGCCATTCCGTCATTAAATCGAACGGTTTGGAATGGCCATGGTAGGGTGGGCGACACGACCTCGACAACACCAGAGGCGGAGTTGAGATACCTTTCCAGCACACATCCACAATTCTATCCAGGGATAAACAGTGTCTCCCGGTTAAGCATTTTCGTCGTGACACGCTACTTCATTCGCGGTATAATGCGTATAGGCCACCAGCAGGAGAGGGGGCAAGAACATCACTCCAATAGCCGACGAGCAGAGGCCGGAAACCCAAAGCGTGTGCTCCCCTTCGCTGAATAACAGCTAGCCTGGCAGGATTTATATACACAGACGTGTGTAGGTGACACGTTACATTTATGAATCATAGATATAGTATTATAACTAAAAATTGGCGCCCAACGTGGGGCCACACCAATTCAGGTGTGACACCATTAACACTGTGACATCCTTTTTTTTGTTTTTAAAACTTCCCGATTCAGCATAGACGGCATTGACCAAAATTTTTTCTCTGGAAGTGGTCATTGCTCAAGAATACCTTCTTTTCTCAACACCAAGTAGAGGGCTCGTCAGTCGATTCGGAAAACGGAAGCAGAAGTTTTGACTTTTCATCCGGCCCCGTCTGAGGAGCGTTTCGAAAAGTGCGTCGATCTTAATAATACCCTACTTTTTCTGAGGCAGGAGTCTTAAACATGGTCTTTCGGGCGCATAGGACTGCAGAGGGAATCTCGTTTACTTACGGAACCCTGCCCACGGCTGAAGGACTGTGCGGAAGGCTTAGCCGTTGCTGCTGATGAGCTTTAGCGCGTTGGACATACTCGGATTAATCTTGATTATAGAATTCCGTTGGCCACGAGTGAAATCAGAAGCAGCATGCTCATTTCAAGTGTAGAGTGCCGAGCCGAGGTGTTTGGACAACAGCGGCGCGAATCAAAGCAGCAGCTGGCCACGGCTCGCGCATGCAGTTGTTGTTGGTTTTAATTAGACAGCGACAAGTTTTTTTTTTCTTTTGATTTTCTTTTGTGCTTAGGAATTGGGGTCTCAATTAGCATAGGGTCCGTTTCGCATGGGGATTAGCTATGCGTAAGGCAAACATTTTTATGACTTTATTTTATCGTATCATATTCTTTGCGCTCTATTCTTGTGGTTTACATTCCATGTGTGTTATTTGGTAGGGCTGTTGATTTGCTAGCTCTCTCGCTGTACAAGGGAAGCGAGACTTGAGAACAGCTGTGGCGTTTGCTGGGCCATTGACCCTAAGTTGGCAACGTAGAAAGCTAGGAATTATAACACGAGGAATCAGTTCTCTTTGTAATTTGAGTTCACGTAAAATTACCTATTATTTTGAATTTTTAAGTCATCTTAGGTTTGCTGGCATAAGTTATCTGACTTTTAACTAGAATATTTAATTTAGTTTTACTATTAACACATTCTTAACTTTGGTTTTGTCTGCGTTTGATAAGTAAGTGTTTATGTTTTGTCGTGTAGTTTTTGTGGGACATATTTTTGTCAGGACAGTTAGGAATTAAGTTTGATTTATTTCTTTTTACAATGGAGAACCCCGATAACGAGCCTGAACCGGCTCCGGCGCCAAAATGCCAGTTGTGTGGGAAAACTTTGGCTTCGGCTCCTACATTAAAAACAAAGTGCAGTCACGAGTTTCACAAAACTTGTATTGAGTCACATGTCAAGACCCATACTACCTGTCCCACATGCAAGACGCTATGCGTCGATAGAAGTACTCCTCATAATACCAGGTCCCAGGCCAAGCAAAACGAGGCAGCAGCCATAACCGCTGAAAGAGTTAGTAGCATGGTTACACAGGCCATCAGCACGATGCAAAACGAGGTGGTAGCCCAGCTCACGGACAAAATGGCTCAAATCATTCAGTCCAGCATAGCAGCACATTTCCAAGAGACTGGCAATAGTATTCCTCAAGGGAATAGACGTGGGGAAGCGGATAATCCGGTCCAACAAAATAGGGACAGAGAAGTGGGGAAAGCATTCCGACAGGGACTGAATAGTCAGTATTCACCACAGTTTCCGAGCTACGACCGTCCAAGCAGTGCAGTCTCAGATCTGAGTCAGCGACCGGACAAAGTTCCTCCATATCCTCAATAGTTGGAAATTACGTTTTAATGGGACCCAAGAAGGATTGAGCATTGATAACTTTCTCTATAGGGTAGAGGCTTTGACGCATCAGACTCTCGAAAGAAATTTTCCAGTTCTTTGCAGTAACGCCAGTCTGCTTTTTGACGGAAAGGCCAGAGATTTTTATTGGCGTTACCACAAGACTTCCGGATCGATGAGATGGGACCGGTTATGCTAAGCCCTAAGAAAGCAGTTTAGGGATTCTCGAACCGACGTGGATATCAGAGAAGCGATAAGGGACAGAAAGCAAAAAGAAAAAGAAAACTTCGATTCGATGGAAACTCCCATGTCAGAGAAAGCGATTGTGGAAACTTTACGGCGCAATTTGCGACCTGAAATTAGACATGAGCTCCTGAATGTCCAAATCGACTCCGTAGAACGTTTGAGAGAAGTCTGTCGTAGAAGGGAGGGTTTTCTCGACGACGTTAGGCGGAGTCATGGGTACCAGAAATTGATTCCTTTCCGGAAACAGGTTGCGGAATTGGTAGGGGAAGCCCAATTAGGGGAGGCCTCCGAATTCTCGGATGTAGAAGAAGAGGATGAGGTGGCAGCCGTGGCACTGATTTGCTGGAATTGCCGAAAGGAGGGGCATCGCTACCACGATTGCAATAGCAAAAGGAAAATTTTTTGCTTTGGGTGCGGAGAACCTAATAAATATAAGCCGTCGTGTAGCAAGTGCCAAAAAAACGGCAAAGTGAACACCCAGCCTCGCCAGCCGGTCAGTGTTCAGCGCAAGCAGTCGAGTGCAGAGGCGAAATCCCAGTAGGGATACTTAAAACTACCGCCCAGCTTCCGTCTGAGAAATCAGAATCCGACATACACCAAGCTTTAGTCTGGCCACAACTAGTCCATGCCAGATCCCATTCGCTTTTCACCAACGACCAACCCAGTAATAAGTCCCTCACAAGGAGTGCAAGAAGGATGAGAGCGTTCCGGCAGGCGGCGAAAGCGATAAATTGCATTCGTTACAAGCAGAAGGACAAGCGTCCATATGCGGAAGTTCACCTGTTGGATCAAACGGTCCTTGGTCTATTGGACACCGGAGCTATGAGTGTTATAGGCGGAAAGTTAGCAGAACGCGTAATCCAAAGCCGAATTCCTTTTAAGAGAGGAGTTGTAAATGCTTCCACTGCGGATGGACGGAGGCAAGAGGTAGTGGGACGACTGCGGACACCGGTGCAGTATAAGGGTGCAGTGAAGGACCTTGAGCTGCACATTATTCCATCGCTCAGCCAGGACTTGTATTTAGGGATCGATTTTTGGTCAAGTTTCGATTTATTACCACCAAGCATGTCGCTGGCAGAGATAGTACATGAGCCGCAGAACCTCAGCCGAGGGCAAATGGATCAGTTCAAAGCGACCATATGCGGAGATAGATCGGATGCTCAGCTTAGGGGTGATAGAGGAATCCGGTAGTGCGTGGTCATCACCGGTAGTATTGGTGCAGAAGCCAGGAAAGGTGAGGCTATGTTTAGATAGTAGGAAAGTTAACGCGGTGACCAAAAAGGACGCGTATCCGTTACCACAAATTGATGGGATTCTAGGACGTCTTCCTAAGGCGTTGTTTATTTCGAGCCTGGATCTTAAGGATGCCTATTGGCAAGTTCCCTTAGAGCAGAGCTCACGCGATAAAACAGCGTTCGCGGTTCCGGGGAAACCTCTCTACCAGTATAAGGTAATGCCTTTTGGTCTCACTAATGCTTCGCAGACCATGACAAGGCTGATGGACAAGGTAATTCCGGCCAGTTTAAGAAATGAAGTTTTTGTGTACCTGGGCGACCTCTTGATTGTGTCGGACAGTTTTGAGTCACATCGGAGGGTGTTGAGTAAAGGGTTAACGCTGAATGTGGAGAAAAGCAAGTTTTGCATGAAGTCAGTGCGGTATTTGGGGCAAATCGTAGGCGAAGGGGTGATTCGTACAGATCCGGATAAGATTTCGGCCATGTCCGATTTTCCTTTGCCAAAATCCTTAAAGTCGCTGCGTCGTTTCCTAGGTATGGTAGGCTGGTACAGGAAGTTTATTAGCAACTTCGCATCGGTAGCCGCGCCTCTCACGGACTTGCTCAAACCCAGACAGAAATTTTCAATGACTGCAGAGGGTCAGCAGGCCTTTGAAAAGTTGAAGGAGATGCTTTGCTCAGCGCCAGTTTTGCGTAGTCCTGATTTTAGCAAACCATTCCATGTTCACTGCGACGCTAGCAAGACAGGCGTTGGGGGAGTGCTGGTGTATATACGAATATCCGATTGCGTTTGTATCGAAAAAACTCAACAAAGCCCAAAATAATTCGGTCACCGAACAAGAATGTCTGGCCGCAATAGTTTGCATAAATAGGTTCAGAGCTTACATCGAGGGGCATGATCACTTTACTGTGATCACTGTCATGCCTCTTTAAAATGGCTCATGTCACAAGCTGACTTACACTCACGTCTAGCCCGATGGGCATTAAAGCTGCAGAGTTTCTCGTTTAAAATCGAACATCGTAGCGGCAGGCTTAATGTGGTTCCGGATGCACTTTCGGATTTGGAATCGCCAGAATTCAAGGCAGAAGATTACGTGGAGATCGTAGAAAGGGTTAGGGCCAATATTGATAAGTTGCCAGATCTCAAAATTGTAGATAACTTGTTGTATCGTAGGTCAGATCACGCAACAGGAGAGGTGCTACATGATGTGTTCATTTGGAAACTCTGGATTCCTCAAGGGTTAGTGGTTGACGTTTTGCGTAACGCGCACGACGATCCACTGGCTTCCCATGGAGGCATTCACAAAACCCTAGAAAGGATACGGCGGTATTATTACTGGCCTGGTTTGGTTGCCGATGTGAAGAAGTATATCCAGGCTTGTGATGTCTGCAAGACTACCAAGGCCCCCAATACAATCCAGAGACCGAAGATTGGAATTGCGCCCGAGTCACAACGTTTCTTCCAGAAATTATATGTAGATTTCCTGGGGCCATATCCACGTTCAAGAAGTGGACATATAGGCATCTTTATCGTCCTCGATCACTATTCTAAATATGTGTTTCTTAAGGCAGTGAAGAAGTTGACCGCGGACGTGGTAGTCAAATACATGCAGCAGGATCTTTTTCATGCTTTCGGGGTTCCGGAGACAATAGTATCCGACAATGGCACACAATTTAAGTCTGAGGCATTCCAAAAGCTACTCCGGGAATATAAAGTTTCGCACACTCTCACGGCCCTGTACGCACCCCAAGCTAATGCTTCCGAACGTGTAAATCGCTCGGTGATTGCAGCAATCCGATCTTACGTGCGCGAGGATCAGAAGGACTCTGACGAGCACCTCAGCAGCATTTGCTGCGCATTGCGTTCGGTGGTGCATGCAAGTCTGAATGCAACTCCTTATTATATGGTGTTCGGACAGCATTTCATCACTTCCGGGGCAACATACAAGCTTCTGAGAGCATTGCGGGTGATGGATGACAGGTCAGCAGTTTTCTCGCGGGAGGATTCATTAGACTTGGTTCGAAGCAAGGCTCTAGAAGTCATGAAAAAACAGAATGATAAGAATGAACGGCAGTATAACTTACGGTCTAGAGACATATCCTACAATGTCGGCCAGGAGGTGTTCCGAAGAAATTTCAGGCAGAGCAATTTTCAGTCAGGGTACAGCGCGAAGTTGGGTCCGGCCTTTCTGAAGGCCAGGGTCAAAAAGAAGATAGGACAGGCCTACTATGAGGATTTGCAGGGTCGTTACGTAGGACGGTTTCACGCGAAAGATCTTCGTCAGTAAGCCAACTGCTTCAAGCTGTCCTGTTATCATTCTTGGGAGTGTGACCCCCAAGCCTGATCTTTCGGGGGGGCTTTTGTAGCGCTTGTAGCAGGGAATGCTGAGTTTTTTGTGGCGCCATCTAACGCTCAGAGTGGCAGGCGAACGACAGGTCAAGGGAGGACCAAAAAGACGGTAACAGGTCAAAACGTCAGGCTATCTCTGTTGAAAATGCATCCAGGGACCTGTTAGAGGATTTGCCGCCAGAACGTTGGCGTCCCTATCGGCTATTCCCTCGTGAAAGTCAATTGAGTCGGTTGCGTATCGGTCCGACGGAAGGGAAAAACCAAGAATTTAGTGAAGAGAAAAACTCTAGGGAATCTAAATAGCTAAATCCAAGATTCGACTGCGAGATTCTTGGTTGAAGGCGAGTGGGCTATTCAGTCGTCAGAAGCCGTATAGCGCTGAGTCCGGTTGGGGTAAGTGCTGCGGAGGAGAAGAGAAGGGCTAAAGGAGAATAAAGAGTTGTCCCATTTGTAGTCTTGGCGCTTAGTAAATCGAGGTAATCAGTGCGGATTCGATCGTCCAAGGAAGCCAGCCAGCAGACAACAGCAGCCGCAAGCCTAACAAAGTGGGGTTTAAACTTTTGGGACTGTCTGGAAAGCGCTCAGCCATCGGAGAAAAGAGCGTGGAAGCAGAGGGAGAAGACATTTGGGCAACGCTCGGTCCCCCCAAGCGGCTAGCTTCCCGAGGCGTTGGCGTCGGCACTTTAGTAGTCGAGCGCGACGCGACAGATAAGGAGGGCCCGTCCCTTGGTCGCGAGCAGATCGGCGGAGAGAAAGTGTTAATCTAGCACCGTCGGAGATTGGCCGTTTGGCCTTTTCTTTGCTTTCGCGTACCCTTCACCTGCAGAAGCAGGGGAAAGAATTTGTGATGTTCCCTTTCGCCCAGGAGGTGGAAAGGAAACATAGATAACAGTCGGGAGAAAGAGAATAGGAAAAAAAAGAGGAAGCAACGGATTGACGGAGTAATTGTATTCATGTTCGTAAATGTGTAATTAATTTTGATCTTGGTGCGGAGTTAATTAGGAGAGAATTAGATTTGATTCCGGTAGTGGCTTCTCGTGACTCTCGCCGATCTGCAATTATGATTTCCCCCTACCTTGTGCCATTTTAAGTGTTTCTTCCACCACAGCAGCTTTAGGTATTCATCGAGGAAAGCGCTTTCGCCGATGGAGCCATAAACTGGAGAAAAGGTATGAGTGGACTTAAATTCTGTTATTAATAATGTAAAACTTGAAACAAGGGAATTAGGGCCGGTCGGTGAGCGGGAGGGAGAAGTGCCCACTCGAATTGGCTTCTTAACATTACGGAGTCAGCAAGCAAGTTAGTTTGTCCATTTCGGACTTATTTAGTATATCGTTTGTATTACACATAGCCAAGTATTTGTAGGAATTTTATACATATATTTCATTTAGCTACTCTTTTAATGTGGGTGATTATATTATGGTATTTGCGGGTAATATTATTGTTTTAGCCAGTAAGTGAATAAACTTTATAATGTATTAATCTACCGTTTTGCTTTCGCTGGCAAATTCCCCATGTAGAACGCCCCGGACAAAGGGGCCATTCCGTCATTAAATCGAACGGTTTGGAATGGCCATGGTAGGGTGGGCGACACGACCTCGACAACACCAGAGGCGGAGTTGAGATACCTTTCCAGCACACATCCACAATTCTATCCAGGGATAAACAGTGTCTCCCGGTTAAGCATTTTCGTCGTGACACGCTACTTCATTCGCGGTATAATGCGTATAGGCCACCAGCAGGAGAGGGGGCAAGAACATCACTCCAATAGCCGACGAGCAGAGGCCGGAAACCCAAAGCGTGTGCTCCCCTTCGCTGAATAACAGCTAGCCTGGCAGGATTTATATACACAGACGTGCGTAGGTGACACGTTACATCTATGCGCACTAAAGGCAATAATTCTGCGATGATGTCTCGCAGCTCTACATCACTCAAATCACGTTTTTTACGCCCTCGCGAGCAACTGAGTGAGCTGTGTGTGACAACAAGTTTGGTTCACGGTCTTCCATACGGCGAATGAGCTCCTGTTCTCCCCATTTAAGAACAGCCTGCAGAATCTCTAGCTCAGAAGCTTGTAAAAAATTACTCTTCAGAACATGTAATAGTTGCTTTTTATCTAGTTGCTGCAGGACAGGTGAGGTGCTAATAACGGTAAATTCTTCTCGTAGGTACTGACATGCTTGTCTAAACACACACGCGGAGCCATGGGGTTGGCAACCCCACTTTCAAATTGTTGGTAAAGTACCAAGGGACATCGAGTATTAAATCCTCACAGCCTTGCGCCAAAATATCAATCTCTAAATACCGACCAATCTGGTAAAGCTCCATAGCTTCCTCTAGTGTCGTTGGACGCACTCTTCCTGTGTTGGTTAAGGCATGCATTTCCCCTAGTGATCCTGCCGACGTACCCGATCCAACACCGTGTAAAATCAGTGTCAAATCAATAATGTCCAGGTTAACGGTATAATATTTCGTCTAATACAATTCGCGTGGGCACGTGAAAGGAACGTTCAACGCACTCATCAATGTTTACAAATTATCAATACATCAATTAAATTACAAAACGAGGGGCAACGTTTTGAGTTGCTGCGGAGACCGCAACTATACCTATATACCCGATACTTAGTCAGTATGGCTCTCCTCCGGCAGACGCCGCTATTATTGAACGACACGACAAAGAGTGCGTGCGAGAGAGACAGAAAATCAGTCTGAGCGTGTCGTCGGGCGCTGCGTAGCCACTGCAAATTAATTTCTTCCTTTTGCCTACAAAAATGATCCGATCTCGTTTCTTCAATATTGTGGATGCCACATTTTCGTCCTTTGCGGGGGCGGAAGGCGGTGTGGCGAAATTTTGACAAATTTTGTGAGGGCTTGTAACAGTGACATATCACAGAAGTCTAGATATAAATGTCGTTGCTCTAGCTCTTATAGTCTTTGAGCACTAGGCGCTAATAGGGACGGACAGACAGACAGGGCTCAATCGACTCGGCTATTGATGGTGATCATGAATATATATAATGACTAATATATATATATATATATAATATATATATATATATATGACTAAAGACTAAAGACTAGATTAAATATAGTATAAGGTTTGTTAGGCTATGATAGTTAGCTGTTTTTTTTCCAGGTTACAATTCATGTCCCATTCGCCTTGCCACGCCTTGCAACGGCTTCTAATGGTCCTTCTCTGCGCTTATTGGGTGAAAGTAGAAATCTCTGGCGTGCTGCATCTGCAGCTTCTTGGCTTCGCCCACCCCTATCTCGGATTGGCCATGCTGATTGAGCGCCGCTCCCCTTCTGCGCTACGAGACGGCGTCGGCTTGAAACCTGCATTTATGAATATACATATGTATATAACTTCAGCTGGCACTTCCAGACTATATGGTCCCATACATTTTTGTTTGTCTTGCTCAGTCTATTGGTGGAACTTGATAGAACGAAAAAACCTCGGCCAACCGCAGGGGAGCGATCTCACACTCCCAATTCGAGCCAGACGCTGAAAGATACACTACTTCAGTACCTCCCTTTCACTAGAGAGATATCTTTCTATATAAAATCTAAAACATCTGAAATATATGACCATATGACCAAAAGGTATCTTGAGTCTAGTTAATTTATACATTTCGACAGATTAAACGGGTAAAGCATTCGACGACTTTAGTTTATGATGGGTTGGATTTGGCAAGGAAGGTCAATTTATTGTGTGTTGTAATCTGCCAACTACTAGGATCAACGAGTAACAAAGGGGCAAAAGGGTTGCAGATGTAATAAACAAATTACTTAAACTGGTTGTTCGGAGCAGAACCCAGCCGATTAGCTGCTTACCAAATAGCACCTAATTCTTGGCCCTCAGCCGCTTATTTTGTTTGTTACTTATGTCTATGTCACTCATTTGTTTGTTAAAGCTTTGCGCTTGCTTGCCCTGCTAAACGCTCTCTGCCAGCTCGCTCTTCGCTATCTCCGCTTTGCGTCTGCCTACCGACGTCGGCCGAGCGAAGCTGCGCTTAGCGATCGGAGCGGCAATGTAAAGGGCAGGCAAGCCACACTTGCAATTTGGATGTCACGCATTAAAGAACATATCGCAATTTTATTTCTGCGCCGAGTTTTATTTAATTGAAATAATTAGTCGGCCGATTGGGGATAAAAACCATTATCTCCACATAAAATTTGGTGACCCCGACGTGATCTCTGAGTTGCAGTGTCAATTAATTATCATTCGCGATCGACATTCGTTAGCCTTAACAAATTTTCGGCGGTTAAGCACAATTCGGTGCTAAAACATACTTACATACACCTACATACACGCATTGCTGGCTATTAATTTCTCTGTCGCGACAATTCGGTCAGTGCAGTGCAGCGAACTCACTAATACACACAAGCGGAGTACAAAGCGGAATCGGACAGCTCGCACAGCCGCACAGCTAAAGGCATTAGCTGTAATCCCTTTGTTTTCGGTTCGCACGTTTATACGTATACAGGGTGTTTTTTTCGGTCGTGCTGAGTGACTCTTTTAAAACCTCAACATGGCAGCACCTGAGCCTACCAATGTCGCGAACGCAGCAATGCCGAGTGATGTTGATTTCTACAAGCACAAGGCCGAGTCCGTCGCGCGCCAACTAAAGGCCATGGATCGCTTTCTCACCAAGGACGAGCTTGCCGAGTTAGATGAGGCAGAACTTCAAGCTCGCTTAGAGCAAATCGAGCGAATGAATGCGGATTTCGATGCCGCTCAAACGAGCCTTGAAAGGTTGGATTTCCTGCAGTTAGCCCATGATGCCCGGCTGGACTTTGCGAATGTTTATGTCAAGGTTAGGTCCAGGCTGTCGCGGGAGTTGATGGCTGCTCGCACGGTAAATGTTGCCAATTCAACAGCTCGGCATACTCTCGAGGGGAATTCGTCGTTGTTCGCCTATAATAGTATAGGCCGTTCTCGAATGCCCGAGTTGCAGCTTCCGCGATTCGGTGGGAACTACATGGATTGGCCAGAATTCCACTCGATGTTCTCGACAATGGTGCACAAAGACCATCGTATCCCAATCATCGAAAAATTCCAATATCTTCGTGGATGTCTAAATGGTGCTGCGCTGGATACGATTCGTTCCTTGGAACTTTCTGAGGAGAATTACGACAAGGCGTTGAATTTGCTAATGTTGCGATTCGATAATAAACTGCTACATTTTCAGGCACACGTCAAGGCTATTTTCGGGCTGCAAGGGGTGGAGAAGGGCTCAGCTATCGGCTTGCGCGCGCTCAGCGACAAAATCAATTCGCACTTGCGTGCACTTCAGACCTTGGCGACCCCGCAGGAGATTTCGGATGGGTTGCTGATCTTCATCATAGGCACGAAACTGGACCACAAAACAAAGGAGAAATGGGAGGAGAACTTGCCGACGTCAGGATTGCCTCGGTGGTCAAGCATGGCCTCATTTTTGGAAGCGAGATGTCGGATGCTGGAGAATTTGGGATCAGCCATGGCAACAAGTCCTAGTCAACAGGTGGGAGAAGACAAACCTGTCACCCTTATCACCTCCAGTAACGACCATCCTAAACCCATATGTAACCATTGCAATTCCTCCGAGCATTACATATCTAGATGTCAGGCATTCCTGAATCTCTCTGCGTTTGCAAGATACAAAGAAGCAAAGAAGAGCCGCTTGTGTTTGAATTGCCTCAACAAAGGCCATGAATTGCAGAGGTGCAGGTCAGGACTTTGCAGGCATTGCCAGGCCAAACATCACACGCTACTCCACATTCCATCGGGAACTGGTGCTTCATCTTCCTCTTCACCGGCCGAGGAATCGATCCAGCAAGAGGCCGCGACTGTGCTTCTAGCAAGCGGGTGTTCTAGCCCTCCCCCCTCGATCCAGAAATCTCAGCCTAGCCAGAACGTGTTGCTACCTACTGCCCTCGTCCATGTAACAGATCGTTATGGAGCACTTATCCCATGTCGTGCCATTTTGGATTCTGCATCACAGGCAAACTTTGTAACATCAAGACTTGCTGATCAGTTGCAGTTGGATCATCGCTCGTCTCATGTTCACATCTCTGGAATCGGAGATTCCATTCTACCTTCGAGCAAGTCTGTACATATAGTTGTACAATCCCAGGACGCAAGCTATCGAGCTTCCTTCGCTGCAATTGTCACCAATTCAATTACGGAAATGCAGCCTAACTTCGGCCTAGACGCAAAGGATTGGCCCATGCCGAATAATCTAAAACTAGCTGATCCTAATTTCTCCAAGCCCCAACGTATCGATCTGTTGATAGGTGGTGGTTTGTTCTTCGATTTAATGTGCGTCGGACAGATTCGACTATCAGACCAATTGCCAACATTGCAAGAGACAAAACTTGGTTGGATAGTGTCAGGAAGCATTGATAGCTCGGAGAATAAGCGTGCAGTTTTAGCCGCTTTTGAAAATTCCTCCTCCATCTCTAATGACGATTTTCGGGCCACAACGCTGGAGTACCAAAACTTAGAGCAGCAATGCAGGAAGCAGCTGCTCGAGTGCCAGGTGCAAGTGGAAAAACTGCGATCGGAGAATCAGGAACTGCAGCGCGAACTTTTCGATATATTAAAAACCTGCATATCCACGCTAAATGAAATTCAACTTTCAACAATTTCTACATTGCCAAATTTCCTGCCATTCTATGCAATTACAGAGGTTCCCGATGATCAAGACGTAATCACGACAAGCCGCCTTCGTAAAGAAGCGCCGATTGCTGCGTTCGACGAGCATCCCAGCGTAGTCGCCAGCTGCGCCCAAGCAAGCATCTTCAAGAGGGCCGTTGGAAAAATAGCGGTTCTGCCCCTTCAGGATGGATCTGTTGAAAGCCTTTGCCTTCCAACGGGGGGTGAATGTTCGGAGCAGAACCCAGCCGATTAGCTGCTTGCCAAATAGCACCTAATTCTTGGCCCTCAGCCGCTTATTTTGTTTGTTACTTATGTCTATGTCACTCATTTGTTTGTTAAAGCTTTGCGCTTGCTTGCCCTGCTAAACGCTCTCTGCCAGCTCGCTCTTCGCTATCTCCGCTTTGCGTCTGCCTACCGACGTCGGCCGAGCGAAGCTGCGCTTAGCGATCGGAGCGGCAATGTAAAGGGCAGGCAAGCCACACTTGCAATTTGGATGTCACGCATTAAAGAACATATCGCAATTTTATTTCTGCGCCGAGTTTTAATTAATTGAAATAATTAGTCGGCCGATTGGGGATAAAAACCATTATCTCCACACTGGTTTTTTCTTCGCAAATACCAGAGATAATATACATACTTAAGTATTTTTAACATTATACATACTATCTAATTTTAAGCCCTTGCCGAAGAGAAAAATTTCCTAAGCTTTATTTAATAGTTTATTTTATTTATCTAGAATGTTAAATTACATTTTTAGTTTAATTTATGTTCGGAAAGGCATGCCAAAATAAAGTGCCCCGGATCTGGGCCCACTTGCAACCTCTATAAAAACCTGGGTGGTCCAGAGTTAAATGACCCAGGATTTCGAGGGTGTTATGTGGGCGATAACTGTCCATGACGCATCATATCAAATGGCGAACTAGAGCGCTGCACGAAGAGGTGATAGTTGCTTTGTGGCAGAGCGTGCTAAAATTAATGGAAAATGTTTATTTTAGGATAAATACCGAGAAGGAAATACTTACGTGTATACTTTGCAAGGTCAGTGCACTTGGAACGTTTCTAACTACGCGAGGGCTTGGACCATCCCCCAAATCTAATTGCAAACTTTCCGGCATGTCGTTATTGCTGCCGACGCTACGGCCGCTAGTATTTCCAGTACTATTCGACAAATGAAGCTGACCTAACGATGCGGTGGCCATGGCCACATCCGGCATCATATCTGAAAGATGACTATTTCCAGAGTCCAAAGCACATGCGCCGTTCTCAACACTAATATCCAAGCCCAAGCTATTTCCATGCGGAAATCGAAAGTCCCCTTCAGTTATTAACGCCGGCAGTTCATTTCGTGGACGCGCTGACGCGGAAATACGTGCATAGCTACACTGAAGCGCAGGACCAGAGTTGGTTGCTAAAATAATGGCTACACCAAAAAGACCATTTGATTGGTGACGCGGAAAAGTGAGATTTCGGCTATAATAGGGGTGTACTCCATCGGTGCCACAGATTGATGATGCTGACGATCCCATTGACGAGGACGATAAAAAAGAAGATCCAACGGTTGTGTTTCCCGGAACTGAGCCAGTAGCCGCTGGTGATGGCGGTGGGCTTTGATCTTCATCTTCAAGCAAATTGTCCTCGCCTTGAGTAGTGGACGCAACTCCACCCGGATTTTCTTTGTGAACATCATCACTTTTCTAGCTGGATTGGTGTGAGCTTTCCAGAATATCAGATAATTCTCTCACGACCCGAAGCCGAATTTGTCGTTCAATTTCATGTTTTGATGAAAGTGGCAGTAGCAACGACGCTGGCACATAGGTAACTGGCGAAGTTTATTTTCGCGTTTACGCATTGCCAATAAAGTTTGGTTATCCGGTGCTGGTATAACAGCCGACCCTACCATCATGTCAATATTTTCATGAATAGCACCACGATTAACAGCACTACAAAGTCCATTATTAGCCGCTGCATTCATGTGGGACACCATATTCAAGGTATCAGGAATATCTGGCGGGTGTCGCGACCTACGCATACGCATTAGTTCCACCTGGTGGTGAGATGAAGATAATCGATCCTTCAACAAGGCCTTTACTTCCTCAAAATACGGCATAATGAGACGTGGTCTTACAAAGAGTCCCTGATTACTACCACTACGTATCCAGGCATTGATACGTAAATTTTCTCGTTCATCTCCAATCATATGTGAAGGTGGCGTGCTGACAAGCGACGAATTGCTTGGCCGAGTATCTCACTATGTGGTGGTAAAACATGGTCTATGCGCACTAAAGGCAATAATTCTGCGATGATGTCTCGCAGCTCTACATCACTCAAATCACGTTTTTTTACGCCCTCGCGAGCAACTGAGTGAGCTGTGTATGACAACAAGCTTGGTTCACGATCCATACGGCGAATGAGCTCCTGTTCTCCCCATTTAAGAACAGCCTGCAGAATCTCTAGCTCAGAAACTTGTAAAAAATTACTCTGCAGAACATGTAATAGTTGCTTTTTATCTAGTTGGTGCAGGACAGGTGAGGTGCTAATAACGGTAAATTCTTCTCGTAGGTACTGACATGCTTGTCTAAACACCCACGCGGAGCCATGGGGTTGGCAACCCCACTTTCAGATTGTTGGTAAAGTACCAAGGGACATCGAGTATTAAATCCTCACAGCCTTGCGCCAAAATATCAATCTCTAAATACCGACCAATCTGGTAAAGCTCCATAGCTTCCTCTAGTGTCGTTGGACGCACTCTTCCTGTGTTGGTTAAGGCATGCATTTCCCCTAGTGATCCTGCCGACGTACCCGATCCAACACCGCGTAAAATCAGTGTCAAATCAATAATGTCCAGGTTAACGGTATAATATTTCGTCTAATACAATTCGCGTGGGCACGTGAAAGGAACGTTCAACGCACTCATCAATGTTTACAAATTATCAATACATCAATTAAATTACAAAACGAGGGGCAACGTTTTGAGTTGCTGCGGAGACCGCAACTATACCTATATACCCGATACTTAGTCAGTATGGCTCTCCTCCGGCAGACGCCGCTATTATTGAACGACACGACAAAGAGTGCGTGCGAGAGAGACAGAAAATCAGCGAGAGACAGAGACAGAGACAGAAAATTGAGCGTGTCGTCGGGCGCTGCGTAGCCACTGCAAATTAATTTCTTCGTTTTGCCTACAAAAATGATCCGATCTCGTTTCTTCAATATTGTGGATGCCACAGATTTTCCTCTTTTGTGGGAGCGGAGGGGGGTGGGGCGAGATATACGTTTAACAGTGAGTTTGAACAGAAGTGTGAATACCACATTTGGTTGCTCTAGCCTTAATAGTCTCTGAGATTTGTGGATGCCCCAGATTTTCGTCCTTTGCGGGGGCGGAAGGCGGTGTGGCGAAATTTTGACATAAAACGGTCAAGTTCCGATATCACAGGAGTGTGTATACCAAATTTGGTTTCTCTAGCTTTTATAGTGTCTGAGATCCTTTAACTCATATTTTGCAATAAGCAAAGCCGACCATGAAACCTGTGTGTTAGAGAAAGACAGAGCGAAAAAGAATGAAATTGTTTTCTTGATTCTGGCTATAATACTTATACGATCTGCTTCTGATTTTGCATTCTAGAAGATATAGTCATCCTCTGCGATTCAACATTTTCTGTTTTCTCGTAAAGACTAGATTTAATATAGTATATGGTTTGTTAGGCTATGATAGTTAGCTGTTTTTTTTCCAGGTTACAATTCATGTCCCATTCGCCTTGCCACGCCTTGCAACGGCTTCTAATGGTCCTTCTCTGCGCTTATTGGGTGAAAGTAGAAATCTCTGGGGTGCTGCATCTGCAGCTTCTTGGCTTCGCCCACCCCTATCTCGGATTGGCCATGCTGATTGAGCGCCGCTCCCCTTCTGCGCTACGAGACGGCGTCGGCTTGAAAGCTGCATTTATGAATATACATATGTATATAACTTCAGCTGGCACTTCCAGGATATATGGTCCCATACATTTATTTTGTTTGTCTTGCTCAGTCTATTGGTGGAACTTGATAGAACGAAAAAACCTCGGCCAACCGCAGGGGAGCGATCTCACACTCCCAATTCGAGCCAGACGCTGAAAGATACACTACTTCAGTACCTCCCTTTCACTAGAGAGATATCTTTCTATATAAAATCTAAAACATCTGAAATATATGACCATATGACCAAGAGGTATCTTGAGTCTAGTTAATTTATACATTTCGACAGATTAAACGGGTAAAGCATTCGACGACTTAAGTTTATGATGGGTTGGATTTGGCAAGGAAGGTCAATTTATTGTGTGTTGTAATCTGCCAACTACTAGGGTCAACGAGTAACAAAGGTGCAAAAGGGTTGCAGATGTAATAAACAAATTACTTAAACTGGTTTTTTCTTCGCAAATACCAGAGATAATATACATATTTAAGTATTTTTAACATTATACATGTAAGATATTATTTAAAGTATTGTTTATTCGTATTATTATCGCGATGGCCTGGTATGTGTGCTTACAAAAGTTCTTAATGTTACGGCTTATTTCTGCTGATTTTCTGCTGCTGCTTGAGTCGCGTCCGTATGCTGCTGTTCTCTCCTTTTCACTGCTTCGCTCTGTTCCTCTTCTTCTCTGTCTGCTGTTACTACTGCTGTTGCTGCTGCTGTTACTGCTCATCAGCTGTTCCTCTGCTGCTGTTATTACTGCTGTTGCTGCTCCCCGCTGCCCCTTCAATAGGCCAGCTGGCCCACTCCTTCTTACACTCGGTCATCCTGATTAGTCATCAGTCCCTGATGACAATGCGTCCTCGTTTTCTACATAAAAGCTCCATAGTTTCATGTTATCATTGCTTGTGGTCGTGTTGCTTGGTCCTTCGACGTCTGCTGCCTTTCGAACATTATAGCGTCCGCCTCGTTTCACGTTGGTTATTTCGTATGGCCCTAAGAATTCGCTGGCCATCTTTCTTCCGGTTACAAATTGTGTTCTACGTATGGCTACGAGATCTCCGACCTTGTATCCGTATTCGCATTTCCGCTTTTTATCGAACTGTTCCTTGTATCTGTCCTGGGCCTGCTGAATATTTTCTTTTGCCTCTTGTCGCATCTTTTGCCTCTCGTCTTCAAAATTATCAACCATCTCTTTTTCTATTAGCTGAAGTATGTCGCTATCCGGTCCACAACGCATTTTTACCCCGATCATCAGCTCAAATGGACAACGCTTTGTAGACACGTGAACAGTGCTGTTGATAGCCCTTTGAACTCGCGGTACGAACTTATACCATCTTCCAGGTTCCTCCGACGACAATTTGGAAATGATGCTGAGAATAGATCGGTTTACGCGTTCAATTTGTCCGTTTCCTCTTGGTACCCCTGTGGTGCTCCATATGTGTTCGATGTTCTTTTCCTTGACAAACTCCTCAAAGCTTGAAGATGTAAATGCTGCTCCACGATCGCTTACTATGCGTGCCGGATTACCAAATACATCAGACCACTCCCTTAACTTCTTGAGAACTTCGTCTGCTCCTGTTGTTTTTGTGGGATACATCCATACGAAATTACTAAAGCTATCAACCATTGCGAAGATGTACTTGTACTGCTTTGAAGTGGCATCCATAGGCCCAAGGTGATCCACGTGTATAGTATACAGCGGCTGTGATCCTTTGTCAATTTGATGCAGAAATCCCTCTTTTTTGCCAAGCTTTTTGTTGTAGATTATACATTTCATACAGTTTCCTATGATCTGAATTACTTTTACTTTTGATTACTACCACTACGTATCCAGGCATTGATACGTAAATTTTCTCGTTCATCTCCAATCATATGTGAAGGTGGCGTGCTGACAAGACCACGACGAATTGCTTGGCCGAGTATCTCACTATGTGGTGGTAAAACATGGTCTATGCGCACTAAAGGCAATAATTCTGCGATGATGTCTCGCAGCTCTACATCACTCAAATCACGTTTTTTTACGCCCTCGCGAGCAACTGAGTGAGCTGTGTATGACAACAAGCTTGGTTCACGATCCATACGGTGAATGAGCTCCTGTTCTCCCCATTTAAGAACAGCCTGCAGAATCTCTAGCTCAGAAACTTGTAAAAAATTACTCTGCAGAACATGTAATAGTTGCTTTTTATCTAGTTGGTGCAGGACAGGTGAGGTGCTAATAACGGTAAATTCTTCTCGTAGGTACTGACATGCTTGTCTAAACACCCACGCGGAGCCATGGGGTTGGCAACCCCACTTTCAGATTGTTGGTAAAGTACCAAGGGACATCGAGTATTAAATCCTCACAGCCTTGCGCCAAAATATCAATCTCTAAATACCGACCAATCTGGTAAAGCTCCATAGCTTCCTCTAGTGTCGTTGGACGCACTCTTCCTGTGTTGGTTAAGGCATGCATTTCCCCTAGTGATCCTGCCGACGTACCCGATCCAACACCGCGTAAAATCAGTGTCAAATCAATAATGTCCAGGTTAACGGTATAATATTTCGTCTAAGACAATTCGCGTGGGCACGTGAAAGGAACGTTCAACGCACTCATCAATGTTTACAAATTATCAATACATCAATTAAATTACAAAACGAGGGGCAACGTTTTGAGTTGCTGCGGAGACCGCAACTATACCTATATACCCGATACTTAGTCAGTATGGCTCTCCTCCGGCAGACGCCGCTATTATTGAACGACACGACAAAGAGTGCGTGCGAGAGAGACAGAAAATCAGCGAGAGACAGAGACAGAGACAGAAATTTGAGCGTGTCGTCGGGCGCTGCGTAGCCACTGCAAATTAATTTCTTCCTTTTGCCTACAAAAATGATCCGATCTCGTTTCTTCAATATTGTGGATGCCACAGATTTTCCTCTTTTGTGGGAGCGGAGGGGGGTGGGGCGAGATATACGTTTAACAGTGAGTTTGAACAGAAGTGTGAATACCACATTTGGTTGCTCTAGCCTTAATAGTCTCTGAGATTTGTGGATGCCCCAGATTTTCGTCCTTTGCGGGGGCGGAAGGCGGTGTGGCGAAATTTTGACATAAAACGGTCAAGTTCCGATATCACAGGAGTGTGTATACCAAATTTGGTTTCTCTAGCTTTTATAGTGTCTGAGATCCTTTAACTCATATTTTGCAATAAGCAAAGCCGACCATGAAACCTGTGTGTTAGAGAAAGACAGAGCGAAAAAGAATGAAATTGTTTTCTTGATTCTGGCTATAATACTTATACGATCTGCTTCTGATTTTGCATTCTAGAAGATATAGTCATCCTCTGCGATTCAACATTTTCTGTTTTCTCGTATCTCTAAAATTGTGGATGCCACAGATTTTCGCCCTTTGTGAGGGCTTGTAACAGTGACATATCACAGAAGTCTAGATATAAATGTCGTTGCTCTAGCTCTTATAGTCTTTGAGCACTAGGCGCTAATAGGGACGGACAGACAGACAGGGCTCAATCGACTCGGCTATTGATGGGGATCATGAATATATATACTTTATGGGGTCGGAAACGATTCCTTCTGGACGTTACACACATCTATTTTCACCACAAATCTCCACAATACTCACATTGAGTATCGGGTATAACAAAACCAAATATAATCCTAATAATAATAACCTTTATAATAAAGTTTATGGGCTTTATGAAATTTTTGACTGATTTATGTATGTAGAATGTCGGTTCGCTATCCAATTATGGCCATTATGGTTTGGGGGTATAGCTACATATGTGTTGACTAAAGACTAAAGACTAGATTTAATATAGTATATGGTTTGTTAGGCTATGATAGTTAGCTGTTTTTTTTCCAGGTTACAATTCATGTCCCATTCGCCTTGCCACGCCTTGCAACGGCTTCTAATGGTCCTTCTCTGCGCTTATTGGGTGAAAGTAGAAATCTCTGGGGTGCTGCATCTGCAGCTTCTTGGCTTCGCCCACCCCTATCTCGGATTGGCCATGCTGATTGAGCGCCGCTCCCCTTCTGCGCTACGAGACGGCGTCGGCTTGAAACCTGCATTTATGAATATACATATGTATATAACTTCAGCTGGCACTTCCAGGATATATGGTCCCATACATTTATTTTGTTTGTCTTGCTCAGTCTATTGGTGGAACTTGATAGAACGAAAAAACCTCGGCCAACCGCAGGGGAGCGATCTCACACTCCCAATTCGAGCCAGACGCTGAAAGATACACTACTTCAGTACCTCCCTTTCACTAGAGAGATATCTTTCTATATAAAATCTAAAACATCTGAAATATATGACCATATGACCAAGAGGTATCTTGAGTCTAGTTAATTTATACATTTCGACAGATTAAACGGGTAAAGCATTCGACGACTTAAGTTTATGATGGGTTGGATTTGGCAAGGAAGGTCAATTTATTGTGTGTTGTAATCTGCCAACTACTAGGGTCAACGAGTAACAAAGGTGCAAAAGGGTTGCAGATGTAATAAACAAATTACTTAAACTGGTTTTTTCTTCGCAAATACCAGAGATAATATACATATTTAAGTATTTTTAACATTATACATGTAAGATATTATTTAAAGTATTGTTTATTCGTATTATTATCGCGATGGCCTGGTATGTGTGCTTACAAAAGTTCTTAATGTTACGGCTTATTTCTGCTGATTTTCTGCTGCTGCTTGAGTCGCGTCCGTATGCTGCTGTTCTCTCCTTTTCACTGCTTCGCTCTGTTCCTCTTCTTCTCTGTCTGCTGTTACTACTGCTGTTGCTACTGCTGTTGCTGCTGCTGTTACTGCTCATCAGCTGTTCCTCTGCTGCTGTTATTACTGCTGTTGCTGCTCCCCGCTGCCCCTTCAATAGGCCAGCTGGCCCACTCCTTCTTACACTCGGTCATCCTGATTAGTCATCAGTCCCTGATGACAATGCGTCCTCGTTTTCTACATAAAAGCTCCATAGTTTCATGTTATCATTGCTTGTGGTCGTGTTGCTTGGTCCTTCGACGTCTGCTGCCTTTCGAACATTATAGCGTCCGCCTCGTTTCACGTTGGTTATTTCGTATGGCCCTAAGAATTCGCTGGCCATCTTTCTTCCGGTTACAAATTGTGTTCTACGTATGGCTACGAGATCTCCGACCTTGTATCCGTATTCGCATTTCCGCTTTTTATCGAACTGTTCCTTGTATCTGTCCTGGGCCTGCTGAATATTTTCTTTTGCCTCTTGTCGCATCTTTTGCCTCTCGTCTTCAAAATTATCAACCATCTCTTTTTCTATTAGCTGAAGTATGTCGCTATCCGGTCCACAACGCATTTTTACCCCGATCATCAGCTCAAATGGACAACGCTTTGTAGACACGTGAACAGTGCTGTTGATAGCCCTTTGAACTCGCGGTACGAACTTATACCATCTTCCAGGCTCCTCCGACGACAATTTGGAAATGATGCTGAGAATAGATCGGTTTACGCGTTCAATTTGTCCGTTTCCTCTTGGTACCCCTGTGGTGCTCCATATGTGTTCGATGTTCTTTTCCTTGACAAACTCCTCAAAGCTTGAAGATGTAAATGCTGCTCCACGATCGCTTACTATGCGTGCCGGATTACCAAATACATCAGACCACTCCCTTAACTTCTTGAGAACTTCGTCTGCTCCTGTTGTTTTTGTGGGATACATCCATACGAAATTACTAAAGCTATCAACCATTGCGAAGATGTACTTGTACTGCTTTGAAGTGGCATCCATAGGCCCAAGGTGATCCACGTGTATAGTATACAGCGGCTGTGATCCTTTGTCAATTTGATGCAGAAATCCCTCTTTTTTGCCAAGCTTTTTGTTGTAGATTATACATTTCATACAGTTTCCTATGATCTGAATTACTTTTCCTTCCAGATGTGGAATCCAATAGCTCTGTTGTACGGTATGCATTGTTTTTTGAGCGGCAAAGTGTCCTGCGTTGTGAGCGTCGGTTATTATTTCTTTTTCTAATGACTTCGGTATTGCCAGCAAGTCCGTGCCTTGCACCACTTTGTATACGAGACCAGCTTTCAACTTAAAGTTGTCATATGGTTTACTTTTCAAAATTTCGGAAACTGCTTTGATCATCGTATCCTCCTGCTGGGCTTTCTTAATTCTTGCTGTGACTTCCGAAGATACCATCATGACATCAATTGGGTACCTACTCAGGCAATCCACATGCTTCAGCCGTTCTCCTGGTCTGTGTTCCACTTCAAAGTCGTAGTCCTGCAAGTACAGGACCCATTGGGCTACCTCCCGCGGAACGTCCTTCTTGCTTAACGTTTGCTTGAAAGCGGCGCAATCCGTTACGAGCTTAAAGTTGGTTCCAAGTATGTACTGACGAAATTTTTTGCACGCTAGGAAAATTGCTTTGGCTTCCTGTATATAGCTATGCTGTCGTGCTTCAGACTCCGAGGTTTTCTTACTCCAGAATAAGATCGGATGCAATTGTCCTTCGTGCCATTGTAACAACGCCGCTGCAAACCCGTCCTTTGACGCATCAGTGTGTATCTCGGTTTTTGCATTCCTGCGATAAAGTTTCAAGACCGGCTCTTTCACCAATGCTTCCTTTAATGTAGCGAACGCCTGCTGCTCCTCCAGACTCATTTTAAATGGGACATCTTTTCGCAGCAGATTGGTCAGTGGTTTGGCGATTAGCGAATAGTTTCTTATGAATTTACGGAAAAACCCAGTTAATCCTAAAAACGACTGCACAGCCTTTATGTTTTTCGGCATCGGGAACTTGCTGACGGCTTTGGTTTTCTCCAATCCAGGCCTAATTTCACCTCCTCCAACTTGGTGGCCCAAAAATGTAATGGTCGACTGCAGAAATCGGCACTTCTTCCACTTCATCTTCAGCCCGTATTCAGCTGCAACATCAAAAACCTTCTTCAGCTTTCCCAGGCATTCGTCGGCGGTTTCAGCGTGTATAACGATATCGTCCATGTACAGGTCAAGAATGTTTTCATTTATAAGGTTTTGAAATACAAAACTTATAAAACGGATGAAAACTGCTGGCGAATTGCAAAAACCGAAAGGCGCACGGTTGAACTCAAAGAGGCCTTCCTTCGTTATAAACGCCGTATATTTTTTGCTGCTTTCTTCCACAGGAACGTGGAAAAACCCATTTTCTAAGTCCATGATGGTGAACACCTTAGCATTTTCCAGTTTTTCCAGCACCTCTTCAACGATTGGAACGGGAAAGCAATCTTTCAAGACCATCTTGTTCAACTGACGATAGTCCACGCAGACCCGGCTGCTCCCATCCTTTTTCTTGACAATTACAGTCCGACTGGCGAAATTTGATGATGAGCGTCGTATTATCCCAGCGTTGGCCCATTCATCGATCTGCTGCTTGACAACGTCGGCTTCGCTGATGGCCACTCGACTTGGCGAATGTCGAAACGGCGCTATTTTCTCGTCCGGTACGATCTTCAGCATGATGGGGCACACTGCAGTCTGCTTCTTTTCAGTAAAGTCCTGAATCATTGATTGGACGGCATCTCTGAACTGCGACGGAATGTTTATGTCAGTATTTTCTTCGACCACGTTGTAAATACTTATCTGTTTGATGTCCTCAGTTTCCTCCCCCGGCAGGGGAGAAAACTTATATCCTCCTTGCGTTGATGTCATTGTGAACTTGGATATAAAGTCGTGTCCAAGCAACAATTCGCATCCGACGGCATGATCGGCCACCACAAGGAATTTGTGTGCCAGTCGCATTCCGTCGATCTCCACTTCTGCCGTAAACTGCCCAGCGGAGCGTGTGATGTTGTTTCCAAGTCCCCTCAAAGTTGACGAACTGGCTTGCAGATGGATACCACTCATTTTGCCGAACACTGACATCTTTAATAGGGAAACATCTGCACCGGTGTCTATGAGCCCCTTGACTTGCACGTCGTTAATTTTAAGAGACTTCAGGCGTTTTTCCTCGTATGCAACGTTTACGGCAGCAGCACTCGGGCAATCCTTAGACATGTGTCCAGTCTGATTGCAGCGGAAACACTTTAATGCAGCTCGGCAATCCTTGCGTAGATGCTCCAGGGATCCACAATTGTAGCAGTTTTGCTTCCTTTCATATTTAGTAAAATTGGACTTCTTTCCGAACGGCTGTGAGTCTTTTTGTTTCGGGGCAAAACTCCCATCAACCGCGAGCGTTCTTTCGTAGATTTCGTACTTCTCTCGCAGCTGCTTGTATGAGCTGCATCCATACAAGGGTTACTTATAATCCGTTTTTAACTTCAGTCCGTCGACAATGTATCGAATCACCGACTCCGTGTCTGTTGTCCCACGTGCAGCAATGCGTTTCATCTGTAGTATATATTCGTGAAAACTTTCGCCGGCAATCTTCACTCGCATAGACAATTGATTGTGAATTTGCGCACTGCATAAACGCTCACACTCAAACTCCTGTAGAAGTTGATGACGCAATTGGCCGTACTCATACACTGCTGTGGACTCGAGAAAAAGAGCGGCTATACCTGTCATTTTTGCTCGGGCTTGCACGTATTTTTGTTTGTCATTTAGTCCGTATGCTTCAGCGTTTAGCTCGAAGTTAATAAACCACTGCTGTACCGACATATTTTCTCCGTTGAATTCTGGAATAATTTTGGCAAAATTTTCCACTACCAGCTTTGCATCATTTTTCTTGTCTATTTCATCTGCATTTATTTTCATCGAGAGCAGTTGAACCAGCTGTTGGAGCGTCTGTGTGTTTTCTTCTAGGAGTGTTGACCTCATCGCTTCCTCGTTCGCGTTTTGCTGGCGATTGATCCTGTTTTCTTCTGATCCACTTGGGCCTTCGTTTTTCTGCATATTCCCGGCTGGTGGTCCACTTGTATTTTCCATTATAATTCTACTGCGCAATACTCTTGTGGGCAGCCGGCTTGAAACAACCCCTTTTTCTCGGTTCTTCTTTTCACCCACTCGCTGTCCCGCTTCCTCTGCTTGCGGCTTCTGAGAGTCAAATGCGCCGTTTTTTTGCACCGAATTTTTTCTTTTCCGTCTCGCTTCGTCTGCTGCCGGCTTCTGAGACATGAGACACACAATTTTTTAATTTTTTTCCACTTTACACAGGCAGTACGCGACCGGTTGAGCCCCCAAATGTAAGATATTATTTAAAGTATTGTTTATTCGTATTATTATCGCGATGGCCTGGTATGTGTGCTTACAAAAGTTCTTAATGTTACGGCTTATTTCTGCTGATTTTCTGCTGCTGCTTGAGTCGCGTCCGTATGCTGCTGTTCTCTCCTTTTCACTGCTTCGCTCTGTTCCTCTTCTTCTCTGTCTGCTGTTACTACTGCTGTTGCTACTGCTGTTGCTGCTGCTGTTACTGCTCATCAAATGTTCCTCTGCTGCTGTTATTACTGCTGTTGCTGCTCCCCGCTGCCCCTTCAATAGGCCAGCTGGCCCACTCCTTCTTACATACATACTATCTAATTTTAATTTTAAATTACATTTTTAGTTTAATTTTTGTTCAGAAAGGCATGCCAAAATAAAGTGCCCCGGATCTGGACCCACTTGCAACCTCTATAAAAACCTGGGTGGTCCAGAGTTAAATGACCCAGGATTTGGAAGGTGTGATGTGGGCGATAACTGTCCATGACGCATCATATCAAATGGCGAACTAGAGCGCTGCACGAAGCGGTGATAGTTGCTTTGTGGCAGAGCGTGCTAAAATTAATAGAAAATTTTTATTTTAGGATAAATACCAAGAAGGAAATACTTACGTGTATACTTCGCAAGGTCAGTGCACTTGGAACGTTTCCAACTACGCGAGGGCTTGGACCATCCCCCAAATCTAATTGTAAACTTTCTGGCATGTCGTTATTGCTGCCGACGCTACGGCCGCTAGTATTTCAAGTACTATTCGACAAATGAAGCTGACCTAACGATGCGGTGGCCATAGCCACATCCGGCATCATATCTGAAAGATGACTATTTCCAGAGTCCAAAGCACATGCGCCGTTCTCAACACTAATATCCAAGCCCAAGCTATTTCCATGCGGAAATCGAAAGTCCCCTTCAGTTATTAACGCCGGCAGTTCATTTCGTGGACGCGCTGACGCGGAAATACGTGCATAGCTACACTGAAGCGCAGGACCAGAGTTGGTTGCTAAAATAATGGCTACACCAAAAAGACCATTTGATTGGTGACGCGGAAAAGTGAGATTTCGGCTATAATAGGGGTGTACTCCATCGGTGCCACAGATTGATGATGCTGACGATCCCATTGACGAGGACGATAAAAAAGAAGATCCAACGGTTGTGTTTCCCGGAACTGAGCCAGTAGCCGCTGGTGATGGCGGTGGGCTTTGATCTTCATCTTCAAGCAAATTGTCCTCGCCTTGAGTAGTGGACGCAACTCCACCCGGATTTTCTTTGTGAACATCATCACTTTTCTGGCTGGATTGGTGTGAGCTTTCCAGAATATCAGATACTTCATCAGGGAGGTTAAACTCTCTCACGACCCGAAGCCGAATATGTCGTTCAATTTCATGTTTTGATGAAAGTGGCAGTAGCAACGACGCTGGCACATAGGTAACTGGCGAAGTTTATTTTCGCGTTTACGCATTGCCAATAAAGTTTGGTTATCCGGTGCTGGTATAACAGCCGACCCTACCATCATGTCAATATTTTCATGAATAGCACCACGATTAACAACACTACAAAGTCCATTATTAGCCGCTGCATTCATGTGGGACACCATATACAAGGTATCAGGAATATCTGGCGGGTGTCGTGACCTACGCATACGCATTAGTTCCACCTGGTGGTGAGATGAAGATAATCGATCCTTTAACAAGGCCTTTACTTCCTCAAAATACGACATAAAGAGACGTGGTCTTACAAAGAGTCCCTGATTACTACCACTACGTATCCAGGCATTGATACGTAAATTTTCTCGTTCATCTCCAATCATATGTGAAGGTGGCGTGCTGACAAGACCACGACGAATTGCTTGGCCGAGTATCTCACTATGTGGTGGTAAAACATGGTCTATGCGCACTAAAGGCAATAATTCTGCGATGATGTCTCGCAGCTCTACATCACTCAAATCACGTTTTTTTACGCCCTCGCGAGCAACTGAGTGAGCTGTGTGTGACAACAAGCTTGGTTCACGATCCATACGGCGAATGAGCTCCTGTTCTCCCCATTTAAGAACAGCCTGCAGAATCTCTAGCTCAGAAACTTGTAAAAAATTACTCTGCAGAACATGTAATAGTTGCTTTTTATCTAGTTGGTGCAGGACAGGTGAGGTGCTAATACCGGTAAATTCTTCTCGTAGGTACTGACATGCTTGTCTAAACACCCACGCGGAGCCATGGGGTTGGCAACCCCACTTTCAGATTGTTGGTAAAGTACCAAGGGACATCGAGTATTAAATCCTCACAGCCTTGCGCCAAAATATCAATCTCTAAATACCGACCAATCTGGTAAAGCTCCATAGCTTCCTCTAGTGTCGTTGGACGCACTCTTCCTGTGTTGGTTAAGGCATGCATTTCCCCTAGTGATCCTGCCGACGTACCCGATCCAACACCGCGTAAAATCAGTGTCAAATCAATAATGTCCAGGTTAACGGTATAATATTTCGTCTAATACAATTCGCGTGGGCACGTGAAAGGAACGTTCAACGCACTCATCAATGTTTACAAATTATCAATACATCAATTAAATTACAAAACGAGGGGCAACGTTTTGAGTTGCTGCGGAGACCGCAACTATACCTATATACCCGATACTTAGTCAGTATGGCTCTCCTCCGGCAGACGCCGCTATTATTGAACGACACGACAAAGAGTGCGTGCGAGAGAGACAGAAAATCAGTCTGAGCGTGTCGTCGGGCGCTGCGTAGCCACTGCAAATTAATTTCTTCGTTTTGCCTACAAAAATGATCCGATCTCGTTTCTTCAATATTGTGGATGCCACAGATTTTCCTCTTTTGTGGGAGCGGAGGGGGGTGGGGCGAGATATACGTTTAACAGTGAGTTTGAACAGAAGTGTGAATACCACATTTGGTTGCTCTAGCCTTAATAGTCTCTGAGATTTGTGGATGCCCCAGATTTTCGTCCTTTGCGGGGGCGGAAGGCGGTGTGGCGAAATTTTGACATAAAACGGTCAAGTTCCGATATCACAGGAGTGTGTATACCAAATTTGGTTTCTCTAGCTTTTATAGTGTCTGAGATCCTTTAACTCATATTTTGCAATAAGCAAAGCCGACCATGAAACCTGTGTGTTAGAGAAAGACAGAGCGAAAAAGAATGAAATTGTTTTCTTGATTCTGGCTATAATACTTATACGATCTGCTTCTGATTTTGCATTCTAGAAGATATAGTCATCCTCTGCGATTCAACATTTTCTGTTTTCTCGTAAAGACTAGATTTAATATAGTATATGGTTTGTTAGGCTATGATAGTTAGCTGTTTTTTTTCCAGGTTACAATTCATGTCCCATTCGCCTTGCCACGCCTTGCAACGGCTTCTAATGGTCCTTCTCTGCGCTTATTGGGTGAAAGTAGAAATCTCTGGGGTGCTGCATCTGCAGCTTCTTGGCTTCGCCCACCCCTATCTCGGATTGGCCATGCTGATTGAGCGCCGCTCCCCTTCTGCGCTACGAGACGGCGTCGGCTTGAAACCTGCATTTATGAATATACATATGTATATAACTTCAGCTGGCACTTCCAGGATATATGGTCCCATACATTTATTTTGTTTGTCTTGCTCAGTCTATTGGTGGAACTTGATAGAACGAAAAAACCTCGGCCAACCGCAGGGGAGCGATCTCACACTCCCAATTCGAGCCAGACGCTGAAAGATACACTACTTCAGTACCTCCCTTTCACTAGAGAGATATCTTTCTATATAAAATCTAAAACATCTGAAATATATGACCATATGACCAAGAGGTATCTTGAGTCTAGTTAATTTATACATTTCGACAGATTAAACGGGTAAAGCATTCGACGACTTAAGTTTATGATGGGTTGGATTTGGCAAGGAAGGTCAATTTATTGTGTGTTGTAATCTGCCAACTACTAGGGTCAACGAGTAACAAAGGTGCAAAAGGGTTGCAGATGTAATAAACAAATTACTTAAACTGGTTTTTTCTTCGCAAATACCAGAGATAATATACATATTTAAGTATTTTTAACATTATACATGTAAGATATTATTTAAAGTATTGTTTATTCGTATTATTATCGCGATGGCCTGGTATGTGTGCTTACAAAAGTTCTTAATGTTACGGCTTATTTCTGCTGATTTTCTGCTGCTGCTTGAGTCGCGTCCGTATGCTGCTGTTCTCTCCTTTTCACTGCTTCGCTCTGTTCCTCTTCTTCTCTGTCTGCTGTTACTACTGCTGTTGCTGCTGCTGTTACTGCTCATCAGCTGTTCCTCTGCTGCTGTTATTACTGCTGTTGCTGCTCCCCGCTGCCCCTTCAATAGGCCAGCTGGCCCACTCCTTCTTACACTCGGTCATCCTGATTAGTCATCAGTCCCTGATGACAATGCGTCCTCGTTTTCTACATAAAAGCTCCATAGTTTCATGTTATCATTGCTTGTGGTCGTGTTGCTTGGTCCTTCGACGTCTGCTGCCTTTCGAACATTATAGCGTCCGCCTCGTTTCACGTTGGTTATTTCGTATGGCCCTAAGAATTCGCTGGCCATCTTTCTTCCGGTTACAAATTGTGTTCTACGTATGGCTACGAGATCTCCGACCTTGTATCCGTATTCGCATTTCCGCTTTTTATCGAACTGTTCCTTGTATCTGTCCTGGGCCTGCTGAATATTTTCTTTTGCCTCTTGTCGCATCTTTTGCCTCTCGTCTTCAAAATTATCAACCATCTCTTTTTCTATTAGCTGAAGTATGTCGCTATCCGGTCCACAACGCATTTTTACCCCGATCATCAGCTCAAATGGACAACGCTTTGTAGACACGTGAACAGTGCTGTTGATAGCCCTTTGAACTCGCGGTACGAACTTATACCATCTTCCAGGCTCCTCCGACGACAATTTGGAAATGATGCTGAGAATAGATCGGTTTACGCGTTCAATTTGTCCGTTTCCTCTTGGTACCCCTGTGGTGCTCCATATGTGTTCGATGTTCTTTTCCTTGACAAACTCCTCAAAGCTTGAAGATGTAAATGCTGCTCCACGATCGCTTACTATGCGTGCCGGATTACCAAATACATCAGACCACTCCCTTAACTTCTTGAGAACTTCGTCTGCTCCTGTTGTTTTTGTGGGATACATCCATACGAAATTACTAAAGCTATCAACCATTGCGAAGATGTACTTGTACTGCTTTGAAGTGGCATCCATAGGCCCAAGGTGATCCACGTGTATAGTATACAGCGGCTGTGATCCTTTGTCAATTTGATGCAGAAATCCCTCTTTTTTGCCAAGCTTTTTGTTGTAGATTATACATTTCATACAGTTTCCTATGATCTGAATTACTTTTACTTTTGATTACTACCACTACGTATCCAGGCATTGATACGTAAATTTTCTCGTTCATCTCCAATCATATGTGAAGGTGGCGTGCTGACAAGACCACGACGAATTGCTTGGCCGAGTATCTCACTATGTGGTGGTAAAACATGGTCTATGCGCACTAAAGGCAATAATTCTGCGATGATGTCTCGCAGCTCTACATCACTCAAATCACGTTTTTTTACGCCCTCGCGAGCAACTGAGTGAGCTGTGTATGACAACAAGCTTGGTTCACGATCCATACGGTGAATGAGCTCCTGTTCTCCCCATTTAAGAACAGCCTGCAGAATCTCTAGCTCAGAAACTTGTAAAAAATTACTCTGCAGAACATGTAATAGTTGCTTTTTATCTAGTTGGTGCAGGACAGGTGAGGTGCTAATAACGGTAAATTCTTCTCGTAGGTACTGACATGCTTGTCTAAACACCCACGCGGAGCCATGGGGTTGGCAACCCCACTTTCAGATTGCTGGTAAAGTACCAAGGGACATCGAGTATTAAATCCTCACAGCCTTGCGCCAAAATATCAATCTCTAAATACCGACCAATCTGGTAAAGCTCCATAGCTTCCTCTAGTGTCGTTGGACGCACTCTTCCTGTGTTGGTTAAGGCATGCATTTCCCCTAGTGATCCTGCCGACGTACCCGATCCAACACCGCGTAAAATCAGTGTCAAATCAATAATGTCCAGGTTAACGGTATAATATTTCGTCTAAGACAATTCGCGTGGGCACGTGAAAGGAACGTTCAACGCACTCATCAATGTTTACAAATTATCAATACATCAATTAAATTACAAAACGAGGGGCAACGTTTTGAGTTGCTGCGGAGACCGCAACTATACCTATATACCCGATACTTAGTCAGTATGGCTCTCCTCCGGCAGACGCCGCTATTATTGAACGACACGACAAAGAGTGCGTGCGAGAGAGACAGAAAATCAGCGAGAGACAGAGACAGAAATTCGAGCGTGTCGTCGGGCGCTGCGTAGCCACTGCAAATTAATTTCTTCCTTTTGCCTACAAAAATGATCCGATCTCGTTTCTTCAATATTGTGGATGCCACAGATTTTCCTCTTTTGTGGGAGCGGAGGGGGGTGGGGCGAGATATACGTTTAACAGTGAGTTTGAACAGAAGTGTGAATACCACATTTGGTTGCTCTAGCCTTAATAGTCTCTGAGATTTGTGGATGCCCCAGATTTTCGTCCTTTGCGGGGGCGGAAGGCGGTGTGGCGAAATTTTGACATAAAACGGTCAAGTTCCGATATCACAGGAGTGTGTATACCAAATTTGGTTTCTCTAGCTTTTATAGTGTCTGAGATCCTTTAACTCATATTTTGCAATAAGCAAAGCCGACCATGAAACCTGTGTGTTAGAGAAAGACAGAGCGAAAAAGAATGAAATTGTTTTCTTGATTCTGGCTATAATACTTATACGATCTGCTTCTGATTTTGCATTCTAGAAGATATAGTCATCCTCTGCGATTCAACATTTTCTGTTTTCTCGTATCTCTAAAATTGTGGATGCCACAGATTTTCGCCCTTTGTGAGGGCTTGTAACAGTGACATATCACAGAAGTCTAGATATAAATGTCGTTGCTCTAGCTCTTATAGTCTTTGAGCACTAGGCGCTAATAGGGACGGACAGACAGACAGGGCTCAATCGACTCGGCTATTGATGGGGATCATGAATATATATACTTTATGGGGTCGGAAACGATTCCTTCTGGACGTTACACACATCTATTTTCACCACAAATCTCCACAATACTCACATTGAGTATCGGGTATAACAAAACCAAATATAATCCTAATAATAATAACCTTTATAATAAAGTTTATGGGCTTTATGAAATTTTTGACTGATTTATGTATGTAGAATGTCGGTTCGCTATCCAATTATGGCCATTATGGTTTGGGGGTATAGCTACATATGTGTTGACTAAAGACTAAAGACTAGATTTAATATAGTATATGGTTTGTTAGGCTATGATAGTTAGCTGTTTTTTTTCCAGGTTACAATTCATGTCCCATTCGCCTTGCCACGCCTTGCAACGGCTTCTAATGGTCCTTCTCTGCGCTTATTGGGTGAAAGTAGAAATCTCTGGGGTGCTGCATCTGCAGCTTCTTGGCTTCGCCCACCCCTATCTCGGATTGGCCATGCTGATTGAGCGCCGCTCCCCTTCTGCGCTACGAGACGGCGTCGGCTTGAAACCTGCATTTATGAATATACATATGTATATAACTTCAGCTGGCACTTCCAGGATATATGGTCCCATACATTTATTTTGTTTGTCTTGCTCAGTCTATTGGTGGAACTTGATAGAACGAAAAAACCTCGGCCAACCGCAGGGGAGCGATCTCACACTCCCAATTCGAGCCAGACGCTGAAAGATACACTACTTCAGTACCTCCCTTTCACTAGAGAGATATCTTTCTATATAAAATCTAAAACATCTGAAATATATGACCATATGACCAAGAGGTATCTTGAGTCTAGTTAATTTATACATTTCGACAGATTAAACGGGTAAAGCATTCGACGACTTAAGTTTATGATGGGTTGGATTTGGCAAGGAAGGTCAATTTATTGTGTGTTGTAATCTGCCAACTACTAGGGTCAACGAGTAACAAAGGTGCAAAAGGGTTGCAGATGTAATAAACAAATTACTTAAACTGGTTTTTTCTTCGCAAATACCAGAGATAATATACATATTTAAGTATTTTTAACATTATACATGTAAGATATTATTTAAAGTATTGTTTATTCGTATTATTATCGCGATGGCCTGGTATGTGTGCTTACAAAAGTTCTTAATGTTACGGCTTATTTCTGCTGATTTTCTGCTGCTGCTTGAGTCGCGTCCGTATGCTGCTGTTCTCTCCTTTTCACTGCTTCGCTCTGTTCCTCTTCTTCTCTGTCTGCTGTTACTACTGCTGTTGCTACTGCTGTTGCTGCTGCTGTTACTGCTCATCAGCTGTTCCTCTGCTGCTGTTATTACTGCTGTTGCTGCTCCCCGCTGCCCCTTCAATAGGCCAGCTGGCCCACTCCTTCTTACACTCGGTCATCCTGATTAGTCATCAGTCCCTGATGACAATGCGTCCTCGTTTTCTACATAAAAGCTCCATAGTTTCATGTTATCATTGCTTGTGGTCGTGTTGCTTGGTCCTTCGACGTCTGCTGCCTTTCGAACATTATAGCGTCCGCCTCGTTTCACGTTGGTTATTTCGTATGGCCCTAAGAATTCGCTGGCCATCTTTCTTCCGGTTACAAATTGTGTTCTACGTATGGCTACGAGATCTCCGACCTTGTATCCGTATTCGCATTTCCGCTTTTTATCGAACTGTTCCTTGTATCTGTCCTGGGCCTGCTGAATATTTTCTTTTGCCTCTTGTCGCATCTTTTGCCTCTCGTCTTCAAAATTATCAACCATCTCTTTTTCTATTAGCTGAAGTATGTCGCTATCCGGTCCACAACGCATTTTTACCCCGATCATCAGCTCAAATGGACAACGCTTTGTAGACACGTGAACAGTGCTGTTGATAGCCCTTTGAACTCGCGGTACGAACTTATACCATCTTCCAGGCTCCTCCGACGACAATTTGGAAATGATGCTGAGAATAGATCGGTTTACGCGTTCAATTTGTCCGTTTCCTCTTGGTACCCCTGTGGTGCTCCATATGTGTTCGATGTTCTTTTCCTTGACAAACTCCTCAAAGCTTGAAGATGTAAATGCTGCTCCACGATCGCTTACTATGCGTGCCGGATTACCAAATACATCAGACCACTCCCTTAACTTCTTGAGAACTTCGTCTGCTCCTGTTGTTTTTGTGGGATACATCCATACGAAATTACTAAAGCTATCAACCATTGCGAAGATGTACTTGTACTGCTTTGAAGTGGCATCCATAGGCCCAAGGTGATCCACGTGTATAGTATACAGCGGCTGTGATCCTTTGTCAATTTGATGCAGAAATCCCTCTTTTTTGCCAAGCTTTTTGTTGTAGATTATACATTTCATACAGTTTCCTATGATCTGAATTACTTTTCCTTCCAGATGTGGAATCCAATAGCTCTGTTGTACGGTATGCATTGTTTTTTGAGCGGCAAAGTGTCCTGCGTTGTGAGCGTCGGTTATTATTTCTTTTTCTAATGACTTCGGTATTGCCAGCAAGTCCGTGCCTTGCACCACTTTGTATACGAGACCAGCTTTCAACTTAAAGTTGTCATATGGTTTACTTTTCAAAATTTCGGAAACTGCTTTGATCATCGTATCCTCCTGCTGGGCTTTCTTAATTCTTGCTGTGACTTCCGAAGATACCATCATGACATCAATTGGGTACCTACTCAGGCAATCCACATGCTTCAGCCGTTCTCCTGGTCTGTGTTCCACTTCAAAGTCGTAGTCCTGCAAGTACAGGACCCATTGGGCTACCTCCCGCGGAACGTCCTTCTTGCTTAACGTTTGCTTGAAAGCGGCGCAATCCGTTACGAGCTTAAAGTTGGTTCCAAGTATGTACTGACGAAATTTTTTGCACGCTAGGAAAATTGCTTTGGCTTCCTGTATATAGCTATGCTGTCGTGCTTCAGACTCCGAGGTTTTCTTACTCCAGAATAAGATCGGATGCAATTGTCCTTCGTGCCATTGTAACAACGCCGCTGCAAACCCGTCCTTTGACGCATCAGTGTGTATCTCGGTTTTTGCATTCCTGCGATAAAGTTTCAAGACCGGCTCTTTCACCAATGCTTCCTTTAATGTAGCGAACGCCTGCTGCTCCTCCAGACTCATTTTAAATGGGACATCTTTTCGCAGCAGATTGGTCAGTGGTTTGGCGATTAGCGAATAGTTTCTTATGAATTTACGGAAAAACCCAGTTAATCCTAAAAACGACTGCACAGCCTTTATGTTTTTCGGCATCGGGAACTTGCTGACGGCTTTGGTTTTCTCCAATCCAGGCCTAATTTCACCTCCTCCAACTTGGTGGCCCAAAAATGTAATGGTCGACTGCAGAAATCGGCACTTCTTCCACTTCATCTTCAGCCCGTATTCAGCTGCAACATCAAAAACCTTCTTCAGCTTTCCCAGGCATTCGTCGGCGGTTTCAGCGTGTATAACGATATCGTCCATGTACAGGTCAAGAATGTTTTCATTTATAAGGTTTTGAAATACAAAACTTATAAAACGGATGAAAACTGCTGGCGAATTGCAAAAACCGAAAGGCGCACGGTTGAACTCAAAGAGGCCTTCCTTCGTTATAAACGCCGTATATTTTTTGCTGCTTTCTTCCACAGGAACGTGGAAAAACCCATTTTCTAAGTCCATGATGGTGAACACCTTAGCATTTTCCAGTTTTTCCAGCACCTCTTCAACGATTGGAACGGGAAAGCAATCTTTCAAGACCATCTTGTTCAACTGACGATAGTCCACGCAGACCCGGATGCTCCCATCCTTTTTCTTGACAATTACAGTCCGACTGGCGAAATTTGATGATGAGCGTCGTATTATCCCAGCGTTGGCCCATTCATCGATCTGCTGCTTGACAACGTCGGCTTCGCTGATGGCCACTCGACTTGGCGAATGTCGAAACGGCGCTATTTTCTCGTCCGGTACGATCTTCAGCATGATGGGGCACACTGCAGTCTGCTTCTTTTCAGTAAAGTCCTGAATCATTGATTGGACGGCATCTCTGAACTGCGACGGAATGTTTATGTCAGTATTTTCTTCGACCACGTTGTAAATACTTATCTGTTTGATGTCCTCAGTTTCCTCCCCCGGCAGGGGAGAAAACTTATATCCTCCTTGCGTTGATGTCATTGTGAACTTGGATATAAAGTCGTGTCCAAGCAACAATTCGCATCCGACGGCATGATCGGCCACCACAAGGAATTTGTGTGCCAGTCGCATTCCGTCGATCTCCACTTCTGCCGTAAACTGCCCAGCGGAGCGTGTGATGTTGTTTCCAAGTCCCCTCAAAGTTGACGAACTGGCTTGCAGATGGATACCACTCATTTTGCCGAACACTGACATCTTTAATAGGGAAACATCTGCACCGGTGTCTATGAGCCCCTTGACTTGCACGTCGTTAATTTTAAGAGACTTCAGGCGTTTTTCCTCGTATGCAACGTTTACGGCAGCAGCACTCGGGCAATCCTTAGACATGTGTCCAGTCTGATTGCAGCGGAAACACTTTAATGCAGCTCGGCAATCCTTGCGTAGATGCTCCAGGGATCCACAATTGTAGCAGTTTTGCTTCCTTTCATATTTAGTAAAATTGGACTTCTTTCCGAACGGCTGTGAGTCTTTTTGTTTCGGGGCAAAACTCCCATCAACCGCGAGCGTTCTTTCGTAGATTTCGTACTTCTCTCGCAGCTGCTTGTATGAGCTGCATCCATACAAGGGTTACTTATAATCCGTTTTTAACTTCAGTCCGTCGACAATGTATCGAATCACCGACTCCGTGTCTGTTGTCCCACGTGCAGCAATGCGTTTCATCTGTAGTATATATTCGTGAAAACTTTCGCCGGCAATCTTCACTCGCATAGACAATTGATTGTGAATTTGCGCACTGCATAAACGCTCACACTCAAACTCCTGTAGAAGTTGATGACGCAATTGGCCGTACTCATACACTGCTGTGGACTCGAGAAAAAGAGCGGCTATACCTGTCATTTTTGCTCGGGCTTGCACGTATTTTTGTTTGTCATTTAGTCCGTATGCTTCAGCGTTTAGCTCGAAGTTAATAAACCACTGCTGTACCGACATATTTTCTCCGTTGAATTCTGGAATAATTTTGGCAAAATTTTCCACTACCAGCTTTGCATCATTTTTCTTGTCTATTTCATCTGCATTTATTTTCATCGAGAGCAGTTGAACCAGCTGTTGGAGCGTCTGTGTGTTTTCTTCTAGGAGTGTTGACCTCATCGCTTCCTCGTTCGCGTTTTGCTGGCGATTGATCCTGTTTTCTTCTGATCCACTTGGGCCTTCGTTTTTCTGCATATTCCCGGCTGGTGGTCCACTTGTATTTTCCATTATAATTCTACTGCGCAATACTCTTGTGGGCAGCCGGCTTGAAACAACCCCTTTTTCTCGGTTCTTCTTTTCACCCACTCGCTGTCCCGCTTCCTCTGCTTGCGGCTTCTGAGAGTCAAATGCGCCGTTTTTTTGCACCGAATTTTTTCTTTTCCGTCTCGCTTCGTCTGCTGCCGGCTTCTGAGACATGAGACACACAATTTTTTAATTTTTTTCCACTTTACACAGGCAGTACGCGACCGGTTGAGCCCCCAAATGTAAGATATTATTTAAAGTATTGTTTATTCGTATTATTATCGCGATGGCCTGGTATGTGTGCTTACAAAAGTTCTTAATGTTACGGCTTATTTCTGCTGATTTTCTGCTGCTGCTTGAGTCGCGTCCGTATGCTGCTGTTCTCTCCTTTTCACTGCTTCGCTCTGTTCCTCTTCTTCTCTGTCTGCTGTTACTACTGCTGTTGCTACTGCTGTTGCTGCTGCTGTTACTGCTCATCAAATGTTCCTCTGCTGCTGTTATTACTGCTGTTGCTGCTCCCCGCTGCCCCTTCAATAGGCCAGCTGGCCCACTCCTTCTTACATACATACTATCTAATTTTAATTTTAAATTACATTTTTAGTTTAATTTTTGTTCAGAAAGGCATGCCAAAATAAAGTGCCCCGGATCTGGACCCACTTGCAACCTCTATAAAAACCTGGGTGGTCCAGAGTTAAATGACCCAGGATTTGGAAGGTGTGATGTGGGCGATAACTGTCCATGACGCATCATATCAAATGGCGAACTAGAGCGCTGCACGAAGCGGTGATAGTTGCTTTGTGGCAGAGCGTGCTAAAATTAATAGAAAATTTTTATTTTAGGATAAATACCAAGAAGAAAATACTTACGTGTATACTTCGCAAGGTCAGTGCACTTGGAACGTTTCCAACTACGCGAGGGCTTGGACCATCCCCCAAATCTAATTGTAAACTTTCTGGCATGTCGTTATTGCTGCCGACGCTACGGCCGCTAGTATTTCAAGTACTATTCGACAAATGAAGCTGACCTAACGATGCGGTGGCCATAGCCACATCCGGCATCATATCTGAAAGATGACTATTTCCAGAGTCCAAAGCACATGCGCCGTTCTCAACACTAATATCCAAGCCCAAGCTATTTCCATGCGGAAATCGAAAGTCCCCTTCAGTTATTAACGCCGGCAGTTCATTTCGTGGACGCGCTGACGCGGAAATACGTGCATAGCTACACTGAAGCGCAGGACCAGAGTTGGTTGCTAAAATAATGGCTACACCAAAAAGACCATTTGATTGGTGACGCGGAAAAGTGAGATTTCGGCTATAATAGGGGTGTACTCCATCGGTGCCACAGATTGATGATGCTGACGATCCCATTGACGAGGACGATAAAAAAGAAGATCCAACGGTTGTGTTTCCCGGAACTGAGCCAGTAGCCGCTGGTGATGGCGGTGGGCTTTGATCTTCATCTTCAAGCAAATTGTCCTCGCCTTGAGTAGTGGACGCAACTCCACCCGGATTTTCTTTGTGAACATCATCACTTTTCTGGCTGGATTGGTGTGAGCTTTCCAGAATATCAGATACTTCATCAGGGAGGTTAAACTCTCTCACGACCCGAAGCCGAATATGTCGTTCAATTTCATGTTTTGATGAAAGTGGCAGTAGCAACGACGCTGGCACATAGGTAACTGGCGAAGTTTATTTTCGCGTTTACGCATTGCCAATAAAGTTTGGTTATCCGGTGCTGGTATAACAGCCGACCCTACCATCATGTCAATATTTTCATGAATAGCACCACGATTAACAACACTACAAAGTCCATTATTAGCCGCTGCATTCATGTGGGACACCATATACAAGGTATCAGGAATATCTGGCGGGTGTCGTGACCTACGCATACGCATTAGTTCCACCTGGTGGTGAGATGAAGATAATCGATCCTTTAACAAGGCCTTTACTTCCTCAAAATACGACATAAAGAGACGTGGTCTTACAAAGAGTCCCTGATTACTACCACTACGTATCCAGGCATTGATACGTAAATTTTCTCGTTCATCTCCAATCATATGTGAAGGTGGCGTGCTGACAAGACCACGACGAATTGCTTGGCCGAGTATCTCACTATGTGGTGGTAAAACATGGTCTATGCGCACTAAAGGCAATAATTCTGCGATGATGTCTCGCAGCTCTACATCACTCAAATCACGTTTTTTTACGCCCTCGCGAGCAACTGAGTGAGCTGTGTGTGACAACAAGCTTGGTTCACGATCCATACGGCGAATGAGCTCCTGTTCTCCCCATTTAAGAACAGCCTGCAGAATCTCTAGCTCAGAAACTTGTAAAAAATTACTCTGCAGAACATGTAATAGTTGCTTTTTATCTAGTTGGTGCAGGACAGGTGAGGTGCTAATACCGGTAAATTCTTCTCGTAGGTACTGACATGCTTGTCTAAACACCCACGCGGAGCCATGGGGTTGGCAACCCCACTTTCAGATTGTTGGTAAAGTACCAAGGGACATCGAGTATTAAATCCTCACAGCCTTGCGCCAAAATATCAATCTCTAAATACCGACCAATCTGGTAAAGCTCCATAGCTTCCTCTAGTGTCGTTGGACGCACTCTTCCTGTGTTGGTTAAGGCATGTATTTCCCCTAGTGATCCTGCCGACGTACCCGATCCAACACCGCGTAAAATCAGTGTCAAATCAATAATGTCCAGGTTAACGGTATAATATTTCGTCTAATACAATTCGCGTGGGCACGTGAAAGGAACGTTCAACGCACTCATCAATGTTTACAAATTATCAATACATCAATTAAATTACAAAACGAGGGGCAACGTTTTGAGTTGCTGCGGAGACCGCAACTATACCTATATACCCGATACTTAGTCAGTATGGCTCTCCTCCGGCAGACGCCGCTATTATTGAACGACACGACAAAGAGTGCGTGCGAGAGAGACAGAAAATCAGTCTGAGCGTGTCGTCGGGCGCTGCGTAGCCACTGCAAATTAATTTCTTCCTTTTGCCTACAAAAATGATCCGATCTCGTTTCTTCAATATTGTGGATGCCACAGATTTTCCTCTTTTGTGGGAGCGGAGGGGGGTGGGGCGAGATATACGTTTAACAGTGAGTTTGAACAGAAGTGTGAATACCACATTTGGTTGCTCTAGCCTTAATAGTCTCTGAGATTTGTGGATGCCCCAGATTTTCGTCCTTTGCGGGGGCGGAAGGCGGTGTGGCGAAATTTTGACATAAAACGGTCAAGTTCCGATATCACAGGAGTGTGTATACCAAATTTGGTTTCTCTAGCTTTTATAGTGTCTGAGATCCTTTAACTCATATTTTGCAATAAGCAAAGCCGACCATGAAACCTGTGTGTTAGAGAAAGACAGAGCGAAAAAGAATGAAATCGTTTTCTTGATTCTGGCTATAATACTTATACGATCTGCTTCTGATTTTGCATTCTAGAAGATATAGTCATCCTCTGCGATTCAACATTTTCTGTTTTCTCGTATCTCTAAAATTGTGGATGCCACAGATTTTGGCCCTTTGTGAGGGCTTGTAACAGTGACATATCACAGAAGTCTAGATATAAATGTCGTTGCTCTAGCTCTTATAGTCTTTGAGCACTAGGCGCTAATAGGGACGGACAGACAGACAGGGCTCAATCGACTCGGCTATTGATGGTGATCATGAATATATATACTTTATGGGGTCGGAAACGATTCCTTCTGGACGTTACACACATCTATTTTCACCACAAATCTCCACAATACTCACATTGAGTATCGGGTATAACAAAACCAAATATAATCCTAATAATAATAACCTTTATAATAAAGTTTATGGGCTTTATGAAATTTTTGACTGATTTATGTATGTACAATGTCGGTTCGCTATCCAATTATGGCCATTATGGTTTGGGGGTATAGCTACATATGTGTTGACTAAAGACTAAAGACTAGATTTAATATAGTATATGGTTTGTTAGGCTATGATAGTTAGCTGTTTTTTTTCCAGGTTACAATTCATGTCCCATTCGCCTTGCCACGCCTTGCAACGGCTTCTAATGGTCCTTCTCTGCGCTTATTGGGTGAAAGTAGAAATCTCTGGCGTGCTGCATCTGCAGCTTCTTGGCTTCGCCCACCCCTATCTCGGATTGGCCATGCTGATTGAGCGCCGCTCCCCTTCTGCGCTACGAGACGGCGTCGGCTTGAAACCTGCATTTATGAATATACATATGTATATAACTTCAGCTGGCACTTCCAGACTATATGGTCCCATACATTTATTTTGTTTGTCTTGCTCAGTCTATTGGTGGAGCTTGATAGAACGAAAAAACCTCGGCCAACCGCAGGGGAGCGATCTCACACTCCCAATTCGAGCCAGACGCTGAAAGATACACTACTTCAGTACCTCCCTTTCACTAGAGAGATATCTTTCTATATAAAATCTAAAACATCTGAAATATATGACCATATGACCAAGAGGTATCTTGAGTCTAGTTAATTTATACATTTCGACAGATTAAACGGGTAAAGCATTCGACGACTTAAGTTTATGATGGGTTGGATTTGGCAAGGAAGGTCAATTTATTGTGTGTTGTAATCTGCCAACTACTAGGGTCAACGAGTAACAAAGGTGCAAAAGGGTTGCAGATGTAATAAACAAATTACTTAAACTGGTTTTTTCTTCGCAAATACCAGAGATAATATACATATTTAAGTATTTTTAACATTATACATACTATCTAATTTTAATTTTAAATTACATTTTTAGTTTAATTTTTGTTCAGAAAGGCATGCCAAAATAAAGTGCCCCGGATCTGGACCCACTTGCAACATCTATAAAAACCTGGGTTTGGGCGATAACTGTCCATGACGCATCATATCAAATGGCGAACTAGAGCGCTGCACGAAGCGGTGATAGTTGCTTTGTGGCAGAGCGTGCTAAAATTAATAGAAAATTTTTATTTTAGGATAAATACCGAGAAGGAAATACTTACGTGTATACTTCGCAAGGTCAGTGCACTTGGAACGTTTCCAACTACGCGAGGGCTTGGACCATCCCCCAAATCTAATTGTAAACTTTCTGGCATGTCGTTATTGCTGCCGACGCTACGGCCGCTAGTATTTCCAGTACTATTTGACAAATTAAGCTGACCTAACGATGCGGTGGCCATAGCCACATCCGGCATCATATCTGAAAGATCACTATTTCCAGAGTCCAAAGCACATGCGCCGTTCTCAACACTAATATCCAAGCCCAAGCTATTTCCATGCGGAAATCGAAAGTCCCCTTCAGTTATTAACGCCGGCAGTTCATTTCGTGGACGCGCTGACGCGGAAATACGTGCATAGCTACACTGAAGAGCAGGACCAGAGTTGGTTGCTAAAATAATGGCTACACCAAAAAGACCATTTGATTGGTGACGCGGAAAAGTGAGATTTCGGCTATAATAGGGGTGTATACTCCATCGGTGCCACAGATTGATGATGCTGACGATCCCATTGACGAGGACGATTAAAAAGAAGATCCAACGGTTGTGTTTCCCGGAACTGAGCCAGTAGCCGCTGGTGATGGCGGTGGGCTTTGATCTTCATCTTCAAGCAAATTGTCCTCGCCTTGAGTAGTGGACGCAACTCCACCCGGATTTTCTTTGTGAACATCATCACTTTTCTGGCTGGATTGGTGTGAGCTTTCCAGAATATCAGATACTTCATCAGGGAGGTTAAACTCTCTCACGACCCGAAGCCGAATTTGTCGTTCAATTTCATGTTTTGATGAAAGTGGCAGTAGCAACGACGCTGGCACATAGGTAACTGGCGAAGTTTATTTTCGCGTTTACGCATTGCCAATAAAGTTTGGTTATCCGGTGCTGGTATAACAGCCGACCCTACCATCATGTCAATATTTTCATGAATAGCACCACGATTAACAGCACTACAAAGTCCATTATTAGCCGCTGCATTCATGTGGGACACCATATTCAAGGTATCAGGAATATCTGGCGGGTGTCGCGACCTACGCATACGCATTAGTTCCACCTGGTGGTGAGATGAAGATAATCGATCCTTCAACAAGGCCTTTACTTCCTCAAAATACGGCATAAAGAGACGTGGTCTTACAAAGAGTCCCTGATTACTACCACTACGTATCCAGGCATTGATACGTAAATTTTCTCGTTCATCTCCAATCATATGTGAAGGTGGCGTGCTGACAAGACCACGACGAATTGCTTGGCCGAGTATCTCACTATGTGGTGGTAAAACATGGTCTATGCGCACTAAAGGCAATAATTCTGCGATGATGTCTCGCAGCTCTACATCACTCAAATCACGTTTTTTTACGCCCTCGCGAGCAACTGAGTGAGCTGTGTGTGACAACAAGCTTGGTTCACGATCCATACGGCGAATGAGCTCCTGTTCTCCCCATTTAAGAACAGCCTGCAGAATCTCTAGCTCAGAAACTTGTAAAAAATTACTCTGCAGAACATGTAATAGTTGCTTTTTATCTAGTTGGTGCAGGACAGGTGAGGTGCTAATACCGGTAAATTCTTCTCGTAGGTACTGACATGCTTGTCTAAACACCCACGCGGAGCCATGGGGTTGGCAACCCCACTTTCAGATTGTTGGTAAAGTACCAAGGGACATCGAGTATTAAATCCTCACAGCCTTGCGCCAAAATATCAATCTCTAAATACCGACCAATCTGGTAAAGCTCCATAGCTTCCTCTAGTGTCGTTGGACGCACTCTTCCTGTGTTGGTTAAGGCATGCATTTCCCCTAGTGATCCTGCCGACGTACCCGATCCAACACCGCGTAAAATCAGTGTCAAATCAATAATGTCCAGGTTAACGGTATAATATTTCGTCTAATACAATTCGCGTGGGCACGTCAAAGGAACGTTCAACGCACTCATCAATGTTTACAAATTATCAATACATCAATTAAATTACAAAACGAGGGGCAACGTTTTGAGTTGCTGCGGAGACCGCAACTATACCTATATACCCGATACTTAGTCAGTATGGCTCTCCTCCGGCAGACGCCGCTATTATTGAACGACACGACAAAGAGTGCGTGCGAGAGAGACAGAAAATCAGTTTGACCGTGTCGTCGGGCGCTGCGTAGCCACTGCAAATTAATTTCTTCGTTTTGCCTACAAAAATGATCCGATCTCGTTTCTTCAATATTGTGGATGCCACAGATTTTCCTCTTTTGTGGGAGCGGAGGGGGGTGGGGCGAGATATACGTTTAACAGTGAGTTTGAACAGAAGTGTGAATACCACATTTGGTTGCTATAGCCTTAATAGTCTCTGAGATTTGTGGATGCCCCAGATTTTCGTCCTTTGCGGGGGCGGAAGGCGGTGTGGCGAAATTTTGACATAAAACGGTCAAGTTCCGATATCACAGGAGTGTGTATACCAAATATGGTTTCTCTAGCTTTTATAGTGTGAGATCCTTTAACTCATATTTTGCAATAAGCAAAGCCGACCATGAAACCTGTGTGTTAGAGAAAAACAGAGCGAAAAAGAATGAAATTGTTTTCTTGATTCTGGCTATAATACTTATACGATCTGCTTCTGATTTTGCATTCTAGAAGATATAGTCATCCTCTGCGATTCAACATTTTCTGTTTTCTCGTATCTCTAAAATTGTGGATGCCACAGATTTTCGCCCTTTGTGAGGGCTTGTAACAGTGACATATCACAGAAGTCTAGATATAAATGTCGTTGCTCTAGCTCTTATAGTCTTTGAGCACTAGGCGCTAATAGGGACGGACAGACAGACAGGGCTCAATCGACTCGGCTATTGATGGTGATCATGAATATATATACTTTATGGGGTCGGAAACGATTCCTTCTGGACGTTACACACATCTATTTTCACCACAAATCTCCACAATACTCACATTGAGTATCGGGTATAACAAAACCAAATATAATCCTAATAATAATAACCTTTATAATAAAGTTTATGGGCTTTATGAAATTTTTGACTGATTTATGTATGTACAATGTCGGTTCGCTATCCAATTATGGCCATTATGGTTTGGGGGTATAGCTACATATGTGTTGACTAAAGACTAAAGACTAGATTTAATATAGTATATGGTTTGTTAGGCTATGATAGTTAGCTCTGGCTCTGGCGTGCTGCATCTGCAGCTTCTTGGCTTCGCCCACCCCTATCTCGGATTGGCCATGCTGATTGAGCGCCGCTCCCCTTCTGCGCTACGAGACGGCGTCGGCTTGAAACCTGCATTTATGAATATACATATGTATATAACTTCAGCTGGCACTTCCAGACTATATGGTCCCATACATTTATTTTGTTTGTCTTGCTCAGTCTATTGGTGGAACTTGATAGAACGAAAAAACCTCGGCCAACCGCAGGGGAGCGATCTCACACTCCCAATTCGAGCCAGACGCTGAAAGATACACTACTTCAGTACCTCCCTTTCACTAGAGAGATATCTTTCTATATAAAATCTAAAACATCTGAAATATATGACCATATGACCAAGAGGTATCTTGAGTCTAGTTAATTAATACATTTCGACAGATTAAACGGGTAAAGCATTCGACGACTTAAGTTTATGATGGGTTGGATTTGGCAAGGAAGGTCAATTTATTGTGTGTTTTAATCTGCCAACTACTAGGGTCAACGAGTAACAAAGGTGCAAAAGGGTTGCAGATGTAATAAACAAATTACTTAAACTGGTTTTTTCTTCGCAAATACCAGAGATAATATACATATTTAAGTATTTTTAACATTATACATACTATCTAATTTTAATTTTAAATTACATTTTTAGTTTAATTTTTGTTCAGAAAGGCATGCCAAAATAAAGTGCCCCGGATCTGGACCCACTTGCAACATCTATAAAAACCTGGGTTTGGGCGATAACTGTCCATGACGCATCATATCAAATGGCGAACTAGAGCGCTGCACGAAGCGGTGATAGTTGCTTTGTGGCAGAGCGTGCTAAAATTAATAGAAAATTTTTATTTTAGGATAAATACCGAGAAGGAAATACTTACGTGTATACTTCGCAAGGTCAGTGCACTTGGAACGTTTCCAACTACGCGAGGGCTTGGACCATCCCCCAAATCTAATTGTAAACTTTCTGGCATGTCGTTATTGCTGCCGACGCTACGGCCGCTAGTATTTCCAGTACTATTTGACAAATTAAGCTGACCTAACGATGCGGTGGCCATAGCCACATCCGGCATCATATCTGAAAGATCACTATTTCCAGAGTCCAAAGCACATGCGCCGTTCTCAACACTAATATCCAAGCCCAAGCTATTTCCATGCGGAAATCGAAAGTCCCCTTCAGTTATTAACGCCGGCAGTTCATTTCGTGGACGCGCTGACGCGGAAATACGTGCATAGCTACACTGAAGAGCAGGACCAGAGTTGGTTGCTAAAATAATGGCTACACCAAAAAGACCATTTGATTGGTGACGCGGAAAAGTGAGATTTCGGCTATAATAGGGGTGTATACTCCATCGGTGCCACAGATTGATGATGCTGACGATCCCATTGACGAGGACGATTAAAAAGAAGATCCAACGGTTGTGTTTCCCGGAACTGAGCCAGTAGCCGCTGGTGATGGCGGTGGGCTTTGATCTTCATCTTCAAGCAAATTGTCCTCGCCTTGAGTAGTGGACGCAACTCCACCCGGATTTTCTTTGTGAACATCATCACTTTTCTGGCTGGATTGGTGTGAGCTTTCCAGAATATCAGATACTTCATCAGGGAGGTTAAACTCTCTCACGACCCGAAGCCGAATTTGTCGTTCAATTTCATGTTTTGATGAAAGTGGCAGTAGCAACGACGCTGGCACATAGGTAACTGGCGAAGTTTATTTTCGCGTTTACGCATTGCCAATAAAGTTTGGTTATCCGGTGCTGGTATAACAGCCGACCCTACCATCATGTCAATATTTTCATGAATAGCACCACGATTAACAGCACTACAAAGTCCATTATTAGCCGCTGCATTCATGTGGGACACCATATTCAAGGTATCAGGAATATCTGGCGGGTGTCGCGACCTACGCATACGCATTAGTTCCACCTGGTGGTGAGATGAAGATAATCGATCCTTCAACAAGGCCTTTACTTCCTCAAAATACGGCATAAAGAGACGTGGTCTTACAAAGAGTCCCTGATTACTACCACTACGTATCCAGGCATTGATACGTAAATTTTCTCGTTCATCTCCAATCATATGTGAAGGTGGCGTGCTGACAAGACCACGACGAATTGCTTGGCCGAGTATCTCACTATGTGGTGGTAAAACATGGTCTATGCGCACTAAAGGCAATAATTCTGCGATGATGTCTCGCAGCTCTACATCACTCAAATCACGTTTTTTTACGCCCTCGCGAGCAACTGAGTGAGCTGTGTGTGACAACAAGCTTGGTTCACGATCCATACGGCGAATGAGCTCCTGTTCTCCCCATTTAAGAACAGCCTGCAGAATCTCTAGCTCAGAAACTTGTAAAAAATTACTCTGCAGAACATGTAATAGTTGCTTTTTATCTAGTTGGTGCAGGACAGGTGAGGTGCTAATACCGGTAAATTCTTCTCGTAGGTACTGACATGCTTGTCTAAACACCCACGCGGAGCCATGGGGTTGGCAACCCCACTTTCAGATTGTTGGTAAAGTACCAAGGGACATCGAGTATTAAATCCTCACAGCCTTGCGCCAAAATATCAATCTCTAAATACCGACCAATCTGGTAAAGCTCCATAGCTTCCTCTAGTGTCGTTGGACGCACTCTTCCTGTGTTGGTTAAGGCATGCATTTCCCCTAGTGATCCTGCCGACGTACCCGATCCAACACCGCGTAAAATCAGTGTCAAATCAATAATGTCCAGGTTAACGGTATAATATTTCGTCTAATACAATTCGCGTGGGCACGTCAAAGGAACGTTCAACGCACTCATCAATGTTTACAAATTATCAATACATCAATTAAATTACAAAACGAGGGGCAACGTTTTGAGTTGCTGCGGAGACCGCAACTATACCTATATACCCGATACTTAGTCAGTATGGCTCTCCTCCGGCAGACGCCGCTATTATTGAACGACACGACAAAGAGTGCGTGCGAGAGAGACAGAAAATCAGTTTGACCGTGTCGTCGGGCGCTGCGTAGCCACTGCAAATTAATTTCTTCGTTTTGCCTACAAAAATGATCCGATCTCGTTTCTTCAATATTGTGGATGCCACAGATTTTCCTCTTTTGTGGGAGCGGAGGGGGGTGGGGCGAGATATACGTTTAACAGTGAGTTTGAACAGAAGTGTGAATACCACATTTGGTTGCTATAGCCTTAATAGTCTCTGAGATTTGTGGATGCCCCAGATTTTCGTCCTTTGCGGGGGCGGAAGGCGGTGTGGCGAAATTTTGACATAAAACGGTCAAGTTCCGATATCACAGGAGTGTGTATACCAAATATGGTTTCTCTAGCTTTTATAGTGTGAGATCCTTTAACTCATATTTTGCAATAAGCAAAGCCGACCATGAAACCTGTGTGTTAGAGAAAAACAGAGCGAAAAAGAATGAAATTGTTTTCTTGATTCTGGCTATAATACTTATACGATCTGCTTCTGATTTTGCATTCTAGAAGATATAGTCATCCTCTGCGATTCAACATTTTCTGTTTTCTCGTATCTCTAAAATTGTGGATGCCACAGATTTTCGCCCTTTGTGAGGGCTTGTAACAGTGACATATCACAGAAGTCTAGATATAAATGTCGTTGCTCTAGCTCTTATAGTCTTTGAGCACTAGGCGCTAATAGGGACGGACAGACAGACAGGGCTCAATCGACTCGGCTATTGATGGTGATCATGAATATATATACTTTATGGGGTCGGAAACGATTCCTTCTGGACGTTACACACATCTATTTTCACCACAAATCTCCACAATACTCACATTGAGTATCGGGTATAACAAAACCAAATATAATCCTAATAATAATAACCTTTATAATAAAGTTTATGGGCTTTATGAAATTTTTGACTGATTTATGTATGTACAATGTCGGTTCGCTATCCAATTATGGCCATTATGGTTTGGGGGTATAGCTACATATGTGTTGACTAAAGACTAAAGACTAGATTTAATATAGTATATGGTTTGTTAGGCTATGATAGTTAGCTCTGGCTCTGGCGTGCTGCATCTGCAGCTTCTTGGCTTCGCCCACCCCTATCTCGGATTGGCCATGCTGATTGAGCGCCGCTCCCCTTCTGCGCTACGAGACGGCGTCGGCTTGAAACCTGCATTTATGAATATACATATGTATATAACTTCAGCTGGCACTTCCAGACTATATGGTCCCATACATTTATTTTGTTTGTCTTGCTCAGTCTATTGGTGGAACTTGATAGAACGAAAAAACCTCGGCCAACCGCAGGGGAGCGATCTCACACTCCCAATTCGAGCCAGACGCTGAAAGATACACTACTTCAGTACCTCCCTTTCACTAGAGAGATATCTTTCTATATAAAATCTAAAACATCTGAAATATATGACCATATGACCAAGAGGTATCTTGAGTCTAGTTAATTAATACATTTCGACAGATTAAACGGGTAAAGCATTCGACGACTTAAGTTTATGATGGGTTGGATTTGGCAAGGAAGGTCAATTTATTGTGTGTTTTAATCTGCCAACTACTAGGGTCAACGAGTAACAAAGGTGCAAAAGGGTTGCAGATGTAATAAACAAATTACTTAAACTGGTTTTTTCTTCGCAAATACCAGAGATAATATACATATTTAAGTATTTTTAACATTATACATACTATCTAATTTTAATTTTAAATTACATTTTTAGTTTAATTTTTGTTCAGAAAGGCATGCCAAAATAAAGTGCCCCGGATCTGGACCCACTTGCAACCTCTATAAAAACCTGGGTGGTCCAGAGTTAAATGACCCAGGATTTGGAAGGTGTGATGTGGGCGATAACTGTCCATTACGCATCATATCAAATGGCGAACTAGAGCGCTGCACGAAGCGGTGATAGTTGCTTTGTGGCAGAGCGTGCTAAAATTAATAGAAAATTTTTATTTTAGGATAAATACCGAGAAGGAAATACTTACGTGTATACTTCGCAAGGTCAGTGCACTTGGAACGTTTCCAACTACGCGAGGGCTTGGACCATCCCCCAAATCTAATTGTAAACTTTCTGGCATGTCGTTATTGCTGCCGACGCTACGGCCGCTAGTATTTCCAGTACTATTTGACAAATGAAGCTGACCTAACGATGCGGTGGCCATAGCCACATCCGGCATCATATCTGAAAGATGACTATTTCCAGAGTCCAAAGCACATGCGCCGTTCTCAACACTAATATCCAAGCCCAAGCTATTTCCATGCGGAAATCGAAAGTCCCCTTCAGTTATTAACGCCGGCAGTTCATTTCGTGGACGCGCTGACGCGGAAATACGTGCATAGCTACACTGAAGCGCAGGACCAGAGTTGGTTGCTAAAATAATGGCTACACCAAAAAGACCATTTGATTGGTGACGCGGAAAAGTGAGATTTCGGCTATAATAGGGGTGTACTCCATCGGTGCCACAGATTGATGATGCTGACGATCCCATTGACGAGGACGATAAAAAAGAAGATCCAACGGTTGTGTTTCCCGGAACTGAGCCAGTAGCCGCTGGTGATGGCGGTGGGCTTTGATCTTCATCTTCAAGCAAATTGTCCTCGCCTTGAGTAGTGGACGCAACTCCACCCGGATTTTCTTTGTGAACATCATCACTTTTCTGGCTGGATTGGTGTGAGCTTTCCAGAATATCAGATACTTCATCAGGGACGTTAAACTCTCTCACGACCCGAAGCCGAATTTGTCGTTCAATTTCATGTTTTGATGAAAGTGGCAGTAGCAATGCACGCTGGCACATAGGTGACTGGCGAAGTTTATTTTCGCGTTTACGCATTGCCAATAAAGTTTGGTTATCCGGTGCTGGTATAACAGCCGACCCTACCATCATGTCAATATTTTCATGAATAGCACCACGATTAACAGCACTACAAAGTCCATTATTAGCCGCTGCATTCATGTGGGACACCATATTCAAGGTATCAGGAATATCTGGCGGGTGTCGCGACCTACGCATACGCATTAGTTCCACCTGGTGGTGAGATGAAGATAATCGATCCTTCAACAAGGCCTTTACTTCCTCAAAATACGGCATAAAGAGACGTGGTCTTACAAAGAGTCCCTGATTACTACCACTACGTATCCAGGCATTGATACGTAAATTTTCTCGTTCATCTCCAATCATATGTGAAGGTGGCGTGCTGACAAGACCTCGACGAATTGCTTGGCCGAGTATCTCACTATGTGGTGGTAAAACATGGTCTATGCGCACTACAGGCAATAATTCTGCGATGATGTCTCGCAGCTCTACATCACTCAAATCACGTTTTTTTACGCCCTCGCGAGCAACTGAGTGAGCTGTGTGTGACAACAAGTTTGGTTCACGATCTTCCATACGGCGAATGAGCTCCTGTTCTCCCCATTTAAGAACAGCCTGCAGAATCTCTAGCTCAGAAGCTTGTAAAAAATTACTCTGCAGAACATGTAACAGTTGCTTTTTATCTAATTGGTGCAGGACAGGTGAGGTGCTAATAACGGTCAATTCTTCTCGTAGGTACTGATATGCTTGTCTAAACATCCACGCGGAGCCATGGGGTTGGCAACCCCACTTTAAAATTGTTGGTAAAGTACCAAGGGACATCGAGTATTAAATCCTCACAGCCTTGCGCCAAAATATCAATCTCTCAAAACCGACCAATCTGGTAAAGCTCCATAGCTTCCTCTAGTGTCGTTGGACGCACTCTTCCTGTGTTGGTTAAGGCATGTATTTCCCCTAGTGATCCTGCCGACGTACCCGATCCAACACCGCGTAAAATCAGTGTCAAATCAATAATGTCCAGGTTAACGGTATAATATTTCGTCTAATACAATTCGCGTGGGCACGTGAAAGGAACGTTCAACGCACTCATCAATGTTTACAAATTATCAATGCATCAATTAAATTACAAAACGAGGGGCAACGTTTTGAGTTGCTGCGGAGACCGCAACTATACCTATATACCCGATACTTAGTCAGTATGGCTCTCCTCCGGCAGACGCCGCTATTATTGAACGACACGACAAAGAGTGCGTGCGAGAGAGACAGAAAATCAGTTTGAGCGTGTCGTCGGGCGCTGCGTAGCCACTGCAAATTAATTTCTTCCTTTGCCTACAAAAATGATCCGATCAGTCCTTTGCGGGGGCGGAAGGCGGTGTGTTGCGAAATTTTGACATAAAACGGTCAAGTTCCGATATCACAGGAGTGTGTATACCAAATTTGGTTTCTCTAGCTTTTATAGTGTCTGAGATCCTTTAACTCATATTTTGCAATAAGCTAAGCCGACCATGAAACCTGTGTGTTAGAGAAAGACAGAGCGAAAAAGAATGAAATTGTTTTCTTGATTCTGGCTATAATACTTATACGATCTGCTTCTGATTTTGCATTCTAGAAGATATAGTCATCCTCTGCGATTCAACATTTTCTGTTTTCTCGTATCTCTAAAATTGTGGATGCCACAGATTTTCGCCCTTTGTGAGGGCTTGTAACAGTGACATATCACAGAAGTCTAGATATAAATGTCGTTGCTCTAGCTCTTATAGTCTTTGAGCACTAGGCGCTAATAGGGACGGACAGACAGACAGGGCTCAATCGACTCGGCTATTGATGGTGATCATGAATATATATACTTTATGGGGTCGGAAACGATTCCTTCTGGACGTTACACACATCTATTTTCACCACAAATCTCCACAATACTCACATTGAGTATCGGGTATAACAAAACCAAATATAATCCTAATAATAATAACCTTTATAATAAAGTTTATGGGCTTTATGAAATTTTTGACTGATTTATGTATGTACAATGTCGGTTCGCTATCCAATTATGGCCGTTATGGTTTGGGGATATAGCTACATATGTGTTGACTAAGGACTAAAGACTAGATTTAATATAGTATATGGTTTGTTAGGCTATGATAGTTAGCTGTTTTTTTTCCAGGTTACAATTCATGTCCCATTCGCCTTGCCACGCCTTGCAACGGCTTCTAATGGTCCTTCTCTGCGCTTATTGGGTGAAAGTAGAAATCTCTGGCGTGCTGCATCTGCAGCTTCTTGGCTTCGCCCACCCCTATCTCGGATTGGCCATGCTGATTGAGCGCCGCTCCCCTTCTGCGCTACGAGACTGCGTCGGCTTGAAACCTGCATTTATGAATATACATATGTATATAACTTCAGCTGGCACTTCCAGACTATATGGTCCCATACATTTATTTTGTTTGTCTTGCTCAGTCTATTGGTGGAACTTGATAGAACGAAAAAACCTCGGCCAACCGCAGGGGAGCGATCTCACACTCCCAATTCGAGCCAGACGCTGAAAGATACACTACTTCAGTACCTCCCTTTCACTAGAGAGATATCTTTCTATATAAAATCTAAAACATCTGAAATATATGACCATATGACCAAGAGGTATCTTGAGTCTAGTTAATTTATACATTTCGACAGATTAAACGGGTAAAGCATTCGGCGACTTAAGTTTTTGATGGGTTGGATTTGGCAAGGAAGGTCAATTTATTGTGTGTTGTAATCTGCCAACTACTAGGGTCAACGAGTAACAAAGGTGCAAAAGGGTTGCAGATGTAATAAACAAATTACTTAAACTGGTTTTTTCTTCGCAAATACCAGAGATAATATACATATTTAAGTATTTTTAGCATTATACATACTATCTAATTTTAATTTTAAATTACATTTTTAGTTTAATTTTTGTTCAGAAAGGCATGCCAAAATAAAGTGCCCCGGATCTGGACCCACTTGCAAACTCTATAAAAACCTGGGTGGTCCAGAGTTAAATGACCCAGGATTTGGAAGGTGTGATGTGGGCGATAACTGTCCATGACGCATCATATCAAATGGCGAACTAGAGCGCTGCACGAAGCGGTGATAGTTGCTTTGTGGCAGAGCGTGCTAAAATTAATAGAAAATTTTTATTTTAGGATAAATACCAAGAAGGAAATACTTACGTGTATACTTCGCAAGGTCAGTGCACTTGGAACGTTTCCAACTACGCGAGGGCTTGGACCATCCCCCAAATCTAATTGTAAACTTTCTGGCATGTCGTTATTGCTGCCGACGCTACGGCCGCTAGTATTTCAAGTACTATTCGACAAATGAAGCTGACCTAACGATGCGGTGGCCATAGCCACATCCGGCATCATATCTGAAAGATGACTATTTCCAGAGTCCAAAGCACATGCGCCGTTCTCAACACTAATATCCAAGCCCAAGCTATTTCCATGCGGAAATCGAAAGTCCCCTTCAGTTATTAACGCCGGCAGTTCATTTCGTGGACGCGCTGACGCGGAAATACGTGCATAGCTACACTGAAGCGCAGGACCAGAGTTGGTTGCTAAAATAATGGCTACACCAAAAAGACCATTTGATTGGTGACGCGGAAAAGTGAGATTTTGGCTATAATAGGGGTGTACTCCATCGGTGCCACAGATTGATGATGCTGACGATCCCATTGACGAGGACGATAAAAAAGAAGATCCAACGGTTGTGTTTCCGGGAACTGAGCCAGTAGCCGCTGGTGATGGCGGTGGGCTTTGATCTTCATCTTCAAGCAAATTGTCCTCGCCTTGAGTAGTGGACGCAACTCCACCCGGATTTTCTTTGTGAACATCATCACTTTTCTGGCTGGATTGGTGTGAGCTTTCCAGAATATCAGATACTTCATCAGGGAGGTTAAACTCTCTCACGACCCGAAGCCGAATTTGTCGTTCAATTTCATGTTTTGATGAAAGTGGCAGTAGCAACGACGCTGGCACATAGGTAACTGGCGAAGTTTATTTTCGCGTTTACGCATTGCCAATAAAGTTTGGTTATCCGGTGCTGGTATAACAGCCGACCCTACCATCATGTCAATATTTTCATGAATAGCACCACGATTAACAGCACTACAAAGTCCATTATTAGCCGCTGCATTCATGTGGGACACCATATTCAAGGTATCAGGAATATCTGGCGGGTGTCGCGACCTACGCATACGCATTAGTTCCACCTGGTGGTGAGATGAAGATAATCGATCCTTCAACAAGGCCTTTACTTCCTCAAAATACGGCATAAAGAGACGTGGTCTTACAAAGAGTCCCTGATTACTACCACTACGTATCCAGGCATTGATACGTAAATTTTCTCGTTTATCTCCAATCATATGTGAAGGTGGCGTGCTGACAAGACCTCGACGAATTGCTTGGCCGAGTATCTCACTATGTGGTGGTAAAACATGGTCTATGCGCACTAAAGGCAATAATTCTGCGATGATGTCTCGCAGCTCTACATCACTCAAATCACGTTTTTTTACGCCCTCGCGAGCAACTGAGTGAGCTGTGTGTGACAACAAGCTTGGTTCACGATCCATACGGCGAATGAGCTCCTGTTCTCCCCATTTAAGAACAGCCTGCAGAATCTCTAGCTCAGAAACTTGTAAAAAATTACTCTGCAGAACATGTAATAGTTGCTTTTTATCTAGTTGGTGCAGGACAGGTGAGGTGCTAATACCGGTAAATTCTTCTCGTAGGTACTGACATGCTTGTCTAAACACCCACGCGGAGCCATGGGGTTGGCAACCCCACTTTCAGATTGTTGGTAAAGTACCAAGGGACATCGAGTATTAAATCCTCACAGCCTTGCGCCAAAATATCAATCTCTAAATACCGACCAATCTGGTAAAGCTCCATAGCTTCCTCTAGTGTCGTTGGACGCACTCTTCCTGTGTTGGTTAAGGCATGCATTTCCCCTAGTGATCCTGCCGACGTACCCGATCCAACACCGCGTAAAATCAGTGTCAAATCAATAATGTCCAGGTTAACGGTATAATATTTCGTCTAATACAATTCGCGTGGGCACGTCAAAGGAACGTTCAACGCACTCATCAATGTTTACAAATTATCAATACATCAATTAAATTACAAAACGAGGGGCAACGTTTTGAGTTGCTGCGGAGACCGCAACTATACCTATATACCCGATACTTAGTCAGTATGGCTCTCCTCCGGCAGACGCCGCTATTATTGAACGACACGACAAAGAGTGCGTGCGAGAGAGACAGAAAATCAGTTTGAGCGTGTCGTCGGCCCTGCGTAGCCACTGCAAATTAATTTCTTCCTTTTGCCTACAAAAATGATCCGATCTCGTTTCTTCAATATTGTGGATGCCACAGATTTTCCTCTTTTGTGGGAGCGGAGGGGGGTGGGGCGAGATATACGTTTAACAGTGAGTTTGAACAGAAGTGTGAATACCACATTTGGTTGCTCTAGCCTTAATAGTCTCTGAGATTTGTGGATGCCCCAGCTTTTCGTCCTTTGCGGGGGCGGAAAACGGTGTGGCGAAATTTTGATATAAAACGGTCAAGTTCCGATATCACAGGAGTGTGTATACCAAATTTGGTTTCTCTAGCTTTTATAGTGTCTGAGATCCTTTAACTCATATTTTGCAATAAGCAAAGCCGACCATGAAACCTGTGTGTTAGAGAAAGACAGAGCGAAAAAGAATGAAATTGTTTTCTTGATTCTGGCTATAATACTTATACGATCTGCTTCTGATTTTGCATTCTAGAAGATATAGTCATCCTCTGCGATTCAACATTTTCTGTTTTCTCGTATCTCTAAAATTGTGGATGCCACAGATTTTCGCCCTTTGTGAGGGCTTGTAACAGTGACATATCACAGAAGTCTAGATATAAATGTCGTTGCTCTAGCTCTTATAGTCTTTGAGCACTAGGCGCTAATAGGGACGGACAGACAGACAGGGCTCAATCGACTCGGCTATTGATGGTGATCATGAATATATATACTTTATGGGGTCGGAAGCGATTCCTTCTGGACGTTACACACATCTATTTTCACCACAAATCTCCACAATACTCACATTGAGTATCGGGTATAACAAAACCAAATATAATCCTAATAATAATAACCTTTATAATAAAGTTTATGGGCTTTATGAAATTTTTGACTGATTTATGTATGTACAATGTCGGTTCGCTATCCAATTATGGCCATTATGGTTTGGGGGTATAGCTACATATGTGTTGACTAAAGACTAAAGACTAGATTTAATATAGTATATGGTTTGTTAGGCTATGATAGTTAGCTGTTTTTTTTCCAGGTTACAATTCATGTCCCATTCGCCTTGCCACGCCTTGCAACGGCTTCTAATGGTCCTTCTCTGCGCTTATTGGGTGAAAGTAGAAATCTCTGGCGTGCTGCATCTGCAGCTTCTTGGCTTCGCCCACCCCTATCTCGGATTGGCCATGCTGATTGAGCGCCGCTCCCCTTCTGCGCTACGAGACTGCGTCGGCTTGAAACCTGCATTTATGAATATACATATGTATATAACTTCAGCTGGCACTTCCAGACTATATGGTCCCATACATTTATTTTGTTTGTCTTGCTCAGTCTATTGGTGGAACTTGATAGAACGAAAAAACCTCGGCCAACCGCAGGGGAGCGATCTCACACTCCCAATTCGAGCCAGACGCTGAAAGATACACTACTTCAGTACCTCCCTTTCACTAGAGAGATATCTTTCTATATAAAATCTAAAACATCTGAAATATATGACCATATGACCAAGAGGTATCTTGAGTCTAGTTAATTTATACATTTCGACAGATTAAACGGGTAAAGCATTCGACGACTTAAGTTTATGATGGGTTGGATTTGGCAAGGAAGGTCAATTTATTGTGTGTTGTAATCTGCCAACTACTAGGGTCAACGAGTAACAAAGGTGCAAAAGGGTTGCAGATGTAATAAACAAATTACTTAAACTGGTTTTTTCTTCGCAAATACCAGAGATAATATACATATTTAAGTATTTTTAACATTATACATACTATCTAATTTTAATTTTAAATTACATTTTTAGTTTAATTTTTGTTCAGAAAGGCATGCCAAAATAAAGTGCCCCGGATCTGGACCCACTTGCAACCTCTATAAAAACCTGGGTGGTCCAGAGTTAAATGACCCAGTGTGATGTGGGCGATAACTGTCCATGACGCATCATATCAAATGGCGAACTAGAGCGCTGCACGAAGCGGTGATAGTTGCTTTGTGGCAGAGCGTGCTAAAATTAATAGAAAATTTTTATTTTAGGATAAATACCAAGAAGGAAATACTTACGTGTATACTTCGCAAGGTCAGTGCACTTGGAACGTTTCCAACTACGCGAGGGCTTGGACCATCCCCCAAATCTAATTGTAAACTTTCTGGCATGTCGTTATTGCTGCCGACGCTACGGCCGCTAGTATTTCAAGTACTATTCGACAAATGAAGCTGACCTAACGATGCGGTGGCCATAGCCACATCCGGCATCATATCTGAAAGATGACTATTTCCAGAGTCCAAAGCACATGCGCCGTTCTCAACAGTAATATCCAAGCCCAAGCTATTTCCATGCGGAAATCGAAAGTCCCCTTCAGTTATTAACGCCGGCAGTTCATTTCGTGGACGCGCTGACGCGGAAATACGTGCATAGCTACACTGAAGCGCAGGACCAGAGTTGGTTGCTAAAATAATGGCTACACCAAAAAGACCATTTGATTGGTGACGCGGAAAAGTGAGATTTCGGCTATAATAGGGGTGTACTCCATCGGTGCCACAGATTGATGATGCTGACGATCCCATTGACGAGGACGATAAAAAAGAAGATCCAACGGTTGTGTTTCCCGGAACTGAGCCAGTAGCCGCTGGTGATGGCGGTGGGCTTTGATCTTCATCTTCAAGCAAATTGTCCTCGCCTTGAGTAGTGGACGCAACTCCACCCGGATTTTCTTTGTGAACATCATCACTTTTCTGGCTGGATTGGTGTGAGCTTTCCAGAATATCAGATACTTCATCAGGGAGGTTAAACTCTCTCACGACCCGAAGCCGAATTTGTCGTTCAATTTCATGTTTTGATGAAAGTGGCAGTAGCAATGCACGCTGGCACATAGGTGACTGGCGAAGTTTATTTTCGCGTTTACGCATTGCCAATAAAGTTTGGTTATCCGGTGCTGGTATAACAGCCGACCCTACCATCATGTCAATATTTTCATGAATAGCACCACGATTAACAGCACTACAAAGTCCATTATTAGCCGCTGCATTCATGTGGGACACCATATTCAAGGTATCAGGAATATCTGGCGGGTGTCGCGACCTACGCATACGCATTAGTTCCACCTGGTGGTGAGATGAAGATAATCGATCCTTCAACAAGGCCTTTACTTCCTCAAAATACGGCATAAAGAGACGTGGTCTTACAAAGAGTCCCTGATTACTACCACTACGTATCCAGGCATTGATACGTAAATTTTCTCGTTCATCTCCAATCATATGTGAAGGTGGCGTGCTGACAAGACCTCGACGAATTGCTTGGCCGAGTATCTCACTATGTGGTGGTAAAACATGGTCTATGCGCACTAAAGGCAATAATTCTGCGATGATGTCTCGCAGCTCTACATCACTCAAATCACGTTTTTTTACGCCCTCGCGAGCAACTGAGTGAGCTGTGTGTGACAACAAGCTTGGTTCACGATCTTCCATACGGCGAATGAGCTCCTGTTCTCCCCATTTAAGAACAGCCTGCAGAATCTCTAGCTCAGAAACTTGTAAAAAATTACTCTGCAGAACATGTAATAGTTGCTTTTTATCTAGTTGGTGCAGGAGAGGTGAGGTGCTAATAACGGTAAATTCTTCTCGTAGGTACTGACATGCTTGTCTAAACACCCACGCGGAGCCATGGGGTTGGCAACCCCACTTTCAGATTGTTGGTAAAGTACCAAGGGACATCGAGTATTAAATCCTCACAGCCTTGCGCCAAAATATCAATCTCTAAATACCGACCAATCTGGTAAAGCTCCATAGCTTCCTCTAGTGTCGTTGGACGCACTCTTCCTGTGTTGGTTAAGGCATGCATTTCCCCTAGTGATCCTGCCGACGTACCCGATCCAACACCGCGTAAAATCAGTGTCAAATCAATAATGTCCAGGTTAACGGTATAATATTTCGTCTAATACAATTCGCGTGGGCACGTCAAAGGAACGTTCAACGCACTCATCAATGTTTACAAATTATCAATACATCAATTAAATTACAAAACGAGGGGCAACGTTTTGAGTTGCTGCGGAGACCGCAACTATACCTATATACCCGATACTTAGTCAGTATGGCTCTCCTCCGGCAGACGCCGCTATTATTGAACGACACGACAAAGAGTGCGTGCGAGAGAGACAGAAAATCAGTTTGAGCGTGTCGTCGGCCCTGCGTAGCCACTGCAAATTAATTTCTTCGTTTTGCCTACAAAAATGATCCGATCTCGTTTCTTCAATATTGTGGATGCCACAGATTTTCCTCTTTTGTGGGAGCGGAGGGGGGTGGGGCGAGATATACGTTTAACAGTGAGTTTGAACAGAAGTGTGAATACCACATTTGGTTGCTATAGCCTTAATAGTCTCTGAGATTTGTGGATGCCCCAGATTTTCGTCCTTTGCGGGGGCGGAAGGCGGTGTGGCGAAATTTTGACATAAAACGGTCAAGTTCCGATATCACAGGAGTGTGTATACCAAATTTGGTTTCTCTAGCTTTTATAGTGTCTGAGATCCTTTAACTCATATTTTGCAATAAGCAAAGCCGACCATGAAACCTGTGTGTTAGAGAAAGACAGAGCGAAAAAGAATGAAATTGTTTTCTTGATTCTGGCTATAATACTTATACGATCTGCTTCTGATTTTGCATTCTAGAAGATATAGTCATCCTCTGCGATTCAACATTTTCTGTTTTCTCGTATCTCTAAAATTGTGGATGCCACAGATTTTCGCCCTTTGTGAGGGCTTGTAACAGTGACATATCACAGAAGTCTAGATATAAATGTCGTTGCTCTAGCTCTTATAGTCTTTGAGCACTAGGCGCTAATAGGGACGGACAGACAGACAGGGCTCAATCGACTCGGCTATTGATGGTGATCATGAATATATATACTTTATGGGGTCGGAAACGATTCCTTCTGGACGTTACACACATCTATTTTCACCACAAATCTCCACAATACTCACATTGAGTATCGGGTATAACAAAACCAAATATAATCCTAATAATAATAACCTTTATAATAAAGTTTATGGGCTTTATGAAATTTTTGACTGATTTATGTATGTACAATGTCGGTTCGCTATCCAATTATGGCCATTATGGTTTGGGGGTATAGCTACATATGTGTTGACTAAAGACTAAAGACTAGATTTAATATAGTATATGGTTTGTTAGGCTATGATAGTTAGCTGTTTTTTTTCCAGGTTACAATTCATGTCCCATTCGCCTTGCCACGCCTTGCAACGGCTTCTAATGGTCCTTCTCTGCGCTTATTGGGTGAAAGTAGAAATCTCTGGCGTGCTGCATCTGCAGCTTCTTGGCTTCGCCCACCCCTATCTCGGATTGGCCATGCTGATTGAGCGCCGCTCCCCTTCTGCGCTACGAGACTGCGTCGGCTTGAAACCTGCATTTATGAATATACATATGTATATAACTTCAGCTGGCACTTCCAGACTATATGGTCCCATACATTTATTTTGTTTGTCTTGCTCAGTCTATTGGTGGAACTTGATAGAACGAAAAAACCTCGGCCAACCGCAGGGGAGCGATCTCACACTCCCAATTCGAGCCAGACGCTGAAAGATACACTACTTCAGTACCTCCCTTTCACTAGAGAGATATCTTTCTATATAAAATCTAAAACATCTGAAATATATGACCATATGACCAAGAGGTATCTTGAGTCTAGTTAATTTATACATTTCGACAGATTAAACGGGTAAAGCATTCGACGACTTAAGTTTATGATGGGTTGGATTTGGCAAGGAAGGTCAATTTATTGTGTGTTGTAATCTGCCAACTACTAGGGTCAACGAGTAACAAAGGTGCAAAAGGGTTGCAGATGTAATAAACAAATTACTTAAACTGGTTTTTTCTTCGCAAATACCAGAGATAATATACATATTTAAGTATTTTTAACATTATACATACTATCTAATTTTAATTTTAAATTACATTTTTAGTTTAATTTTTGTTCAGAAAGGCATGCCAAAATAAAGTGCCCCGGATCTGGACCCACTTGCAACCTCTATAAAAACCTGGGTGGTCCAGAGTTAAATGACCCAGTGTGATGTGGGCGATAACTGTCCATGACGCATCATATCAAATGGCGAACTAGAGCGCTGCACGAAGCGGTGATAGTTGCTTTGTGGCAGAGCGTGCTAAAATTAATAGAAAATTTTTATTTTAGGATAAATACCAAGAAGGAAATACTTACGTGTATACTTCGCAAGGTCAGTGCACTTGGAACGTTTCCAACTACGCGAGGGCTTGGACCATCCCCCAAATCTAATTGTAAACTTTCTGGCATGTCGTTATTGCTGCCGACGCTACGGCCGCTAGTATTTCAAGTACTATTCGACAAATGAAGCTGACCTAACGATGCGGTGGCCATAGCCACATCCGGCATCATATCTGAAAGATGACTATTTCCAGAGTCCAAAGCACATGCGCCGTTCTCAACACTAATATCCAAGCCCAAGCTATTTCCATGCGGAAATCGAAAGTCCCCTTCAGTTATTAACGCCGGCAGTTCATTTCGTGGACGCGCTGACGCGGAAATACGTGCATAGCTACACTGAAGCGCAGGACCAGAGTTGGTTGCTAAAATAATGGCTACACCAAAAAGACCATTTGATTGGTGACGCGGAAAAGTGAGATTTCGGCTATAATAGGGGTGTACTCCATCGGTGCCACAGATTGATGATGCTGACGATCCCATTGACGAGGACGATAAAAAAGAAGATCCAACGGTTGTGTTTCCCGGAACTGAGCCAGTAGCCGCTGGTGATGGCGGTGGGCTTTGATCTTCATCTTCAAGCAAATTGTCCTCGCCTTGAGTAGTGGACGCAACTCCACCCGGATTTTCTTTGTGAACATCATCACTTTTCTGGCTGGATTGGTGTGAGCTTTCCAGAATATCAGATACTTCATCAGGGAGGTTAAACTCTCTCACGACCCGAAGCCGAATTTGTCGTTCAATTTCATGTTTTGATGAAAGTGGCAGTAGCAATGCACGCTGGCACATAGGTGACTGGCGAAGTTTATTTTCGCGTTTACGCATTGCCAATAAAGTTTGGTTATCCGGTGCTGGTATAACAGCCGACCCTACCATCATGTCAATATTTTCATGAATAGCACCACGATTAACAGCACTACAAAGTCCATTATTAGCCGCTGCATTCATGTGGGACACCATATTCAAGGTATCAGGAATATCTGGCGGGTGTCGCGACCTACGCATACGCATTAGTTCCACCTGGTGGTGAGATGAAGATAATCGATCCTTCAACAAGGCCTTTACTTCCTCAAAATACGGCATAAAGAGACGTGGTCTTACAAAGAGTCCCTGATTACTACCACTACGTATCCAGGCATTGATACGTAAATTTTCTCGTTCATCTCCAATCATATGTGAAGGTGGCGTGCTGACAAGACCTCGACGAATTGCTTGGCCGAGTATCTCACTATGTGGTGGTAAAACATGGTCTATGCGCACTAAAGGCAATAATTCTGCGATGATGTCTCGCAGCTCTACATCACTCAAATCACGTTTTTTTACGCCCTCGCGAGCAACTGAGTGAGCTGTGTGTGACAACAAGCTTGGTTCACGATCCATACGGCGAATGAGCTCCTGTTCTCCCCATTTAAGAACAGCCTGCAGAATCTCTAGCTCAGAAACTTGTAAAAAATTACTCTGCAGAACATGTAATAGTTGCTTTTTATCTAGTTGGTGCAGGACAGGTGAGGTGCTAATAACGGTAAATTCTTCTCGTAGGTACTGACATGCTTGTCTAAACACCCACGCGGAGCCATGGGGTTGGCAACCCCACTTTCAGATTGTTGGTAAAGTACCAAGGGACATCGAGTATTAAATCCTCACAGCCTTGCGCCAAAATATCAATCTCTAAATACCGACCAATCTGGTAAAGCTCCATAGCTTCCTCTAGTGTCGTTGGACGCACTCTTCCTGTGTTGGTTAAGGCATGCATTTCCCCTAGTGATCCTGCCGACGTACCCGATCCAACACCGCGTAAAATCAGTGTCAAATCAATAATGTCCAGGTTAACGGTATAATATTTCGTCTAATACAATTCGCGTGGGCACGTGAAAGGAACGTTCAACGCACTCATCAATGTTTACAAATTATCAATACATCAATTAAATTACAAAACGAGGGGCAACGTTTTGAGTTGCTGCGGAGACCGCAACTATACCTATATACCCGATACTTAGTCAGTATGGCTCTCCTCCGACACGACAAAGAGTGCGTGCGAGAGAGACAGAAAATCAGTTTGAGCGTGTCGTCGGCCCTGCGTAGCCACTGCAAATTAATTTCTTCCTTTTGCCTACAAAAATGATCCGATCTCGTTTCTTCAATATTGTGGATGCCACAGATTTTCCTCTTTTGTGGGAGCGGAGGGGGGTGGGGCGAGATATACGTTTAACAGTGAGTTTGAACAGAAGTGTGAATACCACATTTGGTTGCTCTAGCCTTAATAGTCTCTGAGATTTGTGGATGCCCCAGATTTTCGTCCTTTGCGGGGGCGGAAGGCGGTGTGGCGAAATTTTGACATAAAACGGTCAAGTTCCGATATCACAGGAGTGTGTATACCAAATTTGGTTTCTCTAGCTTTTATAGTGTCTGAGATCCTTTAACTCATATTTTGCAATAAGCAAAGCCGACCATGAAACCTGTGTGTTAGAGAAAGACAGAGCGAAAAAGAATGAAATTGTTTTCTTGATTCTGGCTATAATACTTATACGATCTGCTTCTGATTTTGCATTCTAGAAGATATAGTCATCCTCTGCGATTCAACATTTTCTGTTTTCTCGTATCTCTAAAATTGTGGATGCCACAGATTTTCGCCCTTTGTGAGGGCTTGTAACAGTGACATATCACAGAAGTCTAGATATAAATGTCGTTGCTCTAGCTCTTATAGTCTTTGAGCACTAGGCGCTAATAGGGACGGACAGACAGACAGGGCTCAATCGACTCGGCTATTGATGGTGATCATGAATATATATACTTTATGGGGTCGGAAACGATTCCTTCTGGACGTTACACACATCTATTTTCACCACAAATCTCCACAATACTCACATTGAGTATCGGGTATAACAAAACCAAATATAATCCTAATAATAATAACCTTTATAATAAAGTTTATGGGCTTTATGAAATTTTTGACTGATTTATGTATGTACAATGTCGGTTCGCTATCCAATTATGGCCATTATGGTTTGGGGGTATAGCTACATATGTGTTGACTAAAGACTAAAGACTAGATTTAATATAGTATATGGTTTGTTAGGCTATGATAGTTAGCTGTTTTTTTTCCAGGTTACAATTCATGTCCCATTCGCCTTGCCACGCCTTGCAACGGCTTCTAATGGTCCTTCTCTGCGCTTATTGGGTGAAAGTAGAAATCTCTGGCGTGCTGCATCTGCAGCTTCTTGGCTTCGCCCACCCCTATCTCGGATTGGCCATGCTGATTGAGCGCCGCTCCCCTTCTGCGCTACGAGACTGCGTCGGCTTGAAACCTGCATTTATGAATATACATATGTATATAACTTCAGCTGGCACTTCCAGACTATATGGTCCCATACATTTATTTTGTTTGTCTTGCTCAGTCTATTGGTGGAACTTGATAGAACGAAAAAACCTCGGCCAACCGCAGGGGAGCGATCTCACACTCCCAATTCGAGCCAGACGCTGAAAGATACACTACTTCAGTACCTCCCTTTCACTAGAGAGATATCTTTCTATATAAAATCTAAAACATCTGAAATATATGACCATATGACCAAGAGGTATCTTGAGTCTAGTTAATTTATACATTTCGACAGATTAAACGGGTAAAGCATTCGACGACTTAAGTTTATGATGGGTTGGATTTGGCAAGGAAGGTCAATTTATTGTGTGTTGTAATCTGCCAACTACTAGGGTCAACGAGTAACAAAGGTGCAAAAGGGTTGCAGATGTAATAAACAAATTACTTAAACTGGTTTTTTCTTCGCAAATACCAGAGATAATATACATATTTAAGTATTTTTAACATTATACATACTATCTAATTTTAATTTTAAATTACATTTTTAGTTTAATTTTTGTTCAGAAAGGCATGCCAAAATAAAGTGCCCCGGATCTGGACCCACTTGCAACCTCTATAAAAACCTGGGTGGTCCAGAGTTAAATGACCCAGTGTGATGTGGGCGATAACTGTCCATGACGCATCATATCAAATGGCGAACTAGAGCGCTGCACGAAGCGGTGATAGTTGCTTTGTGGCAGAGCGTGCTAAAATTAATAGAAAATTTTTATTTTAGGATAAATACCAAGAAGGAAATACTTACGTGTATACTTCGCAAGGTCAGTGCACTTGGAACGTTTCCAACTACGCGAGGGCTTGGACCATCCCCCAAATCTAATTGTAAACTTTCTGGCATGTCGTTATTGCTGCCGACGCTACGGCCGCTAGTATTTCAAGTACTATTCGACAAATGAAGCTGACCTAACGATGCGGTGGCCATAGCCACATCCGGCATCATATCTGAAAGATGACTATTTCCAGAGTCCAAAGCACATGCGCCGTTCTCAACACTAATATCCAAGCCCAAGCTATTTCCATGCGGAAATCGAAAGTCCCCTTCAGTTATTAACGCCGGCAGTTCATTTCGTGGACGCGCTGACGCGGAAATACGTGCATAGCTACACTGAAGCGCAGGACCAGAGTTGGTTGCTAAAATAATGGCTACACCAAAAAGACCATTTGATTGGTGACGCGGAAAAGTGAGATTTCGGCTATAATAGGGGTGTACTCCATCGGTGCCACAGATTGATGATGCTGACGATCCCATTGACGAGGACGATAAAAAAGAAGATCCAACGGTTGTGTTTCCCGGAACTGAGCCAGTAGCCGCTGGTGATGGCGGTGGGCTTTGATCTTCATCTTCAAGCAAATTGTCCTCGCCTTGAGTAGTGGACGCAACTCCACCCGGATTTTCTTTGTGAACATCATCACTTTTCTGGCTGGATTGGTGTGAGCTTTCCAGAATATCAGATACTTCATCAGGGAGGTTAAACTCTCTCACGACCCGAAGCCGAATTTGTCGTTCAATTTCATGTTTTGATGAAAGTGGCAGTAGCAATGCACGCTGGCACATAGGTGACTGGCGAAGTTTATTTTCGCGTTTACGCATTGCCAATAAAGTTTGGTTATCCGGTGCTGGTATAACAGCCGACCCTACCATCATGTCAATATTTTCATGAATAGCACCACGATTAACAGCACTACAAAGTCCATTATTAGCCGCTGCATTCATGTGGGACACCATATTCAAGGTATCAGGAATATCTGGCGGGTGTCGCGACCTACGCATACGCATTAGTTCCACCTGGTGGTGAGATGAAGATAATCGATCCTTCAACAAGGCCTTTACTTCCTCAAAATACGGCATAAAGAGACGTGGTCTTACAAAGAGTCCCTGATTACTACCACTACGTATCCAGGCATTGATACGTAAATTTTCTCGTTCATCTCCAATCATATGTGAAGGTGGCGTGCTGACAAGACCTCGACGAATTGCTTGGCCGAGTATCTCACTATGTGGTGGTAAAACATGGTCTATGCGCACTAAAGGCAATAATTCTGCGATGATGTCTCGCAGCTCTACATCACTCAAATCACGTTTTTTTACGCCCTCGCGAGCAACTGAGTGAGCTGTGTGTGACAACAAGCTTGGTTCACGATCCATACGGCGAATGAGCTCCTGTTCTCCCCATTTAAGAACAGCCTGCAGAATCTCTAGCTCAGAAACTTGTAAAAAATTACTCTGCAGAACATGTAATAGTTGCTTTTTATCTAGTTGGTGCAGGACAGGTGAGGTGCTAATAACGGTAAATTCTTCTCGTAGGTACTGACATGCTTGTCTAAACACCCACGCGGAGCCATGGGGTTGGCAACCCCACTTTCAGATTGTTGGTAAAGTACCAAGGGACATCGAGTATTAAATCCTCACAGCCTTGCGCCAAAATATCAATCTCTAAATACCGACCAATCTGGTAAAGCTCCATAGCTTCCTCTAGTGTCGTTGGACGCACTCTTCCTGTGTTGGTTAAGGCATGCATTTCCCCTAGTGATCCTGCCGACGTACCCGATCCAACACCGCGTAAAATCAGTGTCAAATCAATAATGTCCAGGTTAACGGTATAATATTTCGTCTAATACAATTCGCGTGGGCACGTGAAAGGAACGTTCAACGCACTCATCAATGTTTACAAATTATCAATACATCAATTAAATTACAAAACGAGGGGCAACGTTTTGAGTTGCTGCGGAGACCGCAACTATACCTATATACCCGATACTTAGTCAGTATGGCTCTCCTCCGACACGACAAAGAGTGCGTGCGAGAGAGACAGAAAATCAGTTTGAGCGTGTCGTCGGCCCTGCGTAGCCACTGCAAATTAATTTCTTCCTTTTGCCTACAAAAATGATCCGATCTCGTTTCTTCAATATTGTGGATGCCACAGATTTTCCTCTTTTGTGGGAGCGGAGGGGGGTGGGGCGAGATATACGTTTAACAGTGAGTTTGAACAGAAGTGTGAATACCACATTTGGTTGCTCTAGCCTTAATAGTCTCTGAGATTTGTGGATGCCCCAGATTTTCGTCCTTTGCGGGGGCGGAAGGCGGTGTGGCGAAATTTTGACATAAAACGGTCAAGTTCCGATATCACAGGAGTGTGTATACCAAATTTGGTTTCTCTAGCTTTTATAGTGTCTGAGATCCTTTAACTCATATTTTGCAATAAGCAAAGCCGACCATGAAACCTGTGTGTTAGAGAAAGACAGAGCGAAAAAGAATGAAATTGTTTTCTTGATTCTGGCTATAATACTTATACGATCTGCTTCTGATTTTGCATTCTAGAAGATATAGTCATCCTCTGCGATTCAACATTTTCTGTTTTCTCGTATCTCTAAAATTGTGGATGCCACAGATTTTCGCCCTTTGTGAGGGCTTGTAACAGTGACATATCACAGAAGTCTAGATATAAATGTCGTTGCTCTAGCTCTTATAGTCTTTGAGCACTAGGCGCTAATAGGGACGGACAGACAGACAGGGCTCAATCGACTCGGCTATTGATGGTGATCATGAATATATATACTTTATGGGGTCGGAAACGATTCCTTCTGGACGTTACACACATCTATTTTCACCACAAATCTCCACAATACTCACATTGAGTATCGGGTATAACAAAACCAAATATAATCCTAATAATAATAACCTTTATAATAAAGTTTATGGGCTTTATGAAATTTTTGACTGATTTATGTATGTACAATGTCGGTTCGCTATCCAATTATGGCCATTATGGTTTGGGGGTATAGCTACATATGTGTTGACTAAAGACTAAAGACTAGATTTAATATAGTATATGGTTTGTTAGGCTATGATAGTTAGCTGTTTTTTTTCCAGGTTACAATTCATGTCCCATTCGCCTTGCCACGCCTTGCAACGGCTTCTAATGGTCCTTCTCTGCGCTTATTGGGTGAAAGTAGAAATCTCTGGCGTGCTGCATCTGCAGCTTCTTGGCTTCGCCCACCCCTATCTCGGATTGGCCATGCTGATTGAGCGCCGCTCCCCTTCTGCGCTACGAGACTGCGTCGGCTTGAAACCTGCATTTATGAATATACATATGTATATAACTTCAGCTGGCACTTCCAGACTATATGGTCCCATACATTTATTTTGTTTGTCTTGCTCAGTCTATTGGTGGAACTTGATAGAACGAAAAAACCTCGGCCAACCGCAGGGGAGCGATCTCACACTCCCAATTCGAGCCAGACGCTGAAAGATACACTACTTCAGTACCTCCCTTTCACTAGAGAGATATCTTTCTATATAAAATCTAAAACATCTGAAATATATGACCATATGACCAAGAGGTATCTTGAGTCTAGTTAATTTATACATTTCGACAGATTAAACGGGTAAAGCATTCGACGACTTAAGTTTATGATGGGTTGGATTTGGCAAGGAAGGTCAATTTATTGTGTGTTGTAATCTGCCAACTACTAGGGTCAACGAGTAACAAAGGTGCAAAAGGGTTGCAGATGTAATAAACAAATTACTTAAACTGGTTTTTTCTTCGCAAATACCAGAGATAATATACATATTTAAGTATTTTTAACATTATACATACTATCTAATTTTAATTTTAAATTACATTTTTAGTTTAATTTTTGTTCAGAAAGGCATGCCAAAATAAAGTGCCCCGGATCTGGACCCACTTGCAACCTCTATAAAAACCTGGGTGGTCCAGAGTTAAATGACCCAGTGTGATGTGGGCGATAACTGTCCATGACGCATCATATCAAATGGCGAACTAGAGCGCTGCACGAAGCGGTGATAGTTGCTTTGTGGCAGAGCGTGCTAAAATTAATAGAAAATTTTTATTTTAGGATAAATACCAAGAAGGAAATACTTACGTGTATACTTCGCAAGGTCAGTGCACTTGGAACGTTTCCAACTACGCGAGGGCTTGGACCATCCCCCAAATCTAATTGTAAACTTTCTGGCATGTCGTTATTGCTGCCGACGCTACGGCCGCTAGTATTTCAAGTACTATTCGACAAATGAAGCTGACCTAACGATGCGGTGGCCATAGCCACATCCGGCATCATATCTGAAAGATGACTATTTCCAGAGTCCAAAGCACATGCGCCGTTCTCAACACTAATATCCAAGCCCAAGCTATTTCCATGCGGAAATCGAAAGTCCCCTTCAGTTATTAACGCCGGCAGTTCATTTCGTGGACGCGCTGACGCGGAAATACGTGCATAGCTACACTGAAGCGCAGGACCAGAGTTGGTTGCTAAAATAATGGCTACACCAAAAAGACCATTTGATTGGTGACGCGGAAAAGTGAGATTTCGGCTATAATAGGGGTGTACTCCATCGGTGCCACAGATTGATGATGCTGACGATCCCATTGACGAGGACGATAAAAAAGAAGATCCAACGGTTGTGTTTCCCGGAACTGAGCCAGTAGCCGCTGGTGATGGCGGTGGGCTTTGATCTTCATCTTCAAGCAAATTGTCCTCGCCTTGAGTAGTGGACGCAACTCCACCCGGATTTTCTTTGTGAACATCATCACTTTTCTGGCTGGATTGGTGTGAGCTTTCCAGAATATCAGATACTTCATCAGGGAGGTTAAACTCTCTCACGACCCGAAGCCGAATTTGTCGTTCAATTTCATGTTTTGATGAAAGTGGCAGTAGCAATGCACGCTGGCACATAGGTGACTGGCGAAGTTTATTTTCGCGTTTACGCATTGCCAATAAAGTTTGGTTATCCGGTGCTGGTATAACAGCCGACCCTACCATCATGTCAATATTTTCATGAATAGCACCACGATTAACAGCACTACAAAGTCCATTATTAGCCGCTGCATTCATGTGGGACACCATATTCAAGGTATCAGGAATATCTGGCGGGTGTCGCGACCTACGCATACGCATTAGTTCCACCTGGTGGTGAGATGAAGATAATCGATCCTTCAACAAGGCCTTTACTTCCTCAAAATACGGCATAAAGAGACGTGGTCTTACAAAGAGTCCCTGATTACTACCACTACGTATCCAGGCATTGATACGTAAATTTTCTCGTTCATCTCCAATCATATGTGAAGGTGGCGTGCTGACAAGACCTCGACGAATTGCTTGGCCGAGTATCTCACTATGTGGTGGTAAAACATGGTCTATGCGCACTAAAGGCAATAATTCTGCGATGATGTCTCGCAGCTCTACATCACTCAAATCACGTTTTTTTACGCCCTCGCGAGCAACTGAGTGAGCTGTGTGTGACAACAAGCTTGGTTCACGATCCATACGGCGAATGAGCTCCTGTTCTCCCCATTTAAGAACAGCCTGCAGAATCTCTAGCTCAGAAACTTGTAAAAAATTACTCTGCAGAACATGTAATAGTTGCTTTTTATCTAGTTGGTGCAGGACAGGTGAGGTGCTAATAACGGTAAATTCTTCTCGTAGGTACTGACATGCTTGTCTAAACACCCACGCGGAGCCATGGGGTTGGCAACCCCACTTTCAGATTGTTGGTAAAGTACCAAGGGACATCGAGTATTAAATCCTCACAGCCTTGCGCCAAAATATCAATCTCTAAATACCGACCAATCTGGTAAAGCTCCATAGCTTCCTCTAGAGTCGTTGGACGCACTCTTCCTGTGTTGGTTAAGGCATGCATTTCCCCTAGTGATCCTGCCGACGTACCCGATCCAACACCGCGTAAAATCAGTGTCAAATCAATAATGTCCAGGTTAACGGTATAATATTTCGTCTAATACAATTCGCGTGGGCACGTGAAAGGAACGTTCAACGCACTCATCAATGTTTACAAACTATCAATACATCAATTAAATTACAAAACGAGGGGCACCGTTTTGAGTTGCTGCGGAGACCGCAACTATACCTATATACCCGATACTTAGTCAGTATGGCTCTCCTCCGGCAGACGCCGCTATTATTGAACGACACGACAAAGAGTGCGTGCGAGAGAGACAGAAAATCAGTTTGACCGTGTCGTCGGGCGCTGCGTAGCCACTGCAAATTAATTTCTTCCTTTTGCCTACAAAAATGATCCGATCTCGTTTCTTCAATATTGTGGATGCCACAGATTTTCCTCTTTTGTGGGAGCGGAGGGGGGTGGGGCGAGATATACGTTTAACAGTGAGTTTGAACAGAAGTGTGAATACCACATTTGGTTGCTATAGCCTTAATAGTCTCTGAGATTTGTGGATGCCCCAGATTTTCGTCCTTTGCGGGGGCGGAAGGCGGTGTGGCGAAATTTTGACATAAAACGGTCAAGTTCCGATATCACAGGAGTGTGTATACCAAATATGGTTTCTCTAGCTTTTATAGTGTGAGATCCTTTAACTCATATTTTGCAATAAGCAAAGCCGACCATGAAACCTGTGTGTTAGAGAAAAACAGAGCGAAAAAGAATGAAATTGTTTTCTTGATTCTGGCTATAATACTTATACGATCTGCTTCTGATTTTGCATTCTAGAAGATATAGTCATCCTCTGCGATTCAACATTTTCTGTTTTCTCGTATCTCTAAAATTGTGGATGCCACAGATTTTCGCCCTTTGTGAGGGCTTGTAACAGTGACATATCACAGAAGTCTAGATATAAATGTCGTTGCTCTAGCTCTTATAGTCTTTGAGCACTAGGCGCTAATAGGGACGGACAGACAGACAGGGCTCAATCGACTCGGCTATTGATGGTGATCATGAATATATATACTTTATGGGGTCGGAAACGATTCCTTCTGGACGTTACACACATCTATTTTCACCACAAATCTCCACAATACTCACATTGAGTATCGGGTATAACAAAACCAAATATAATCCTAATAATAATAACCTTTATAATAAAGTTTATGGGCTTTATGAAATTTTTGACTGATTTATGTATGTACAATGTCGGTTCGCTATCCAATTATGGCCATTATGGTTTGGGGGTATAGCTACATATGTGTTGACTAAAGACTAAAGACTAGATTTAATATAGTATATGGTTTGTTAGGCTATGATAGTTAGCTGTTTTTTTTCCAGGTTACAATTCATGTCCCATTCGCCTTGCCACGCCTTGCAACGGCTTCTAATGGTCCTTCTCTGCGCTTATTGGGTGAAAGTAGAAATCTCTGGCGTGCTGCATCTGCAGCTTCTTGGCTTCGCCCACCCCTATCTCGGATTGGCCATGCTGATTGAGCGCCGCTCCCCTTCTGCGCTACGAGACGGCGTCGGCTTAAAACCTGCATTTATGAATATACATATGTATATAACTTCAGCTGGCACTTCCAGACTATATGGTCCCATACATTTATTTTGTTTGTCTTGCTCAGTCTATTGGTGGAACTTGATAGAACGAAAAAACCTCGGCCAACCGCAGGGGAGCGATCTCACACTCCCAATTCGAGCCAGACGCTGAAAGATACACTACTTCAGTACCTCCCTTTCACTAGAGAGATATCTTTCTATATAAAATCTAAAACATCTGAAATATATGACCATATGACCAAGAGGTATCTTGAGTCTAGTTAATTTATACATTTCGACAGATTAAACGGGTAAAGCATTCGACGACTTAAGTTTATGATGGGTTGGATTTGGCAAGGAAGGTCAATTTATTGTGTGTTGTAATCTGCCAACTACTAGGGTCAACGAGTAACAAAGGTGCAAAAGGGTTGCAGATGTAATAAACAAATTACTTAAACTGGTTTTTTCTTCGCAAATACCAGAGATAATATACATACTTAAGTATTTTTAACATTATACATACTATCTAATTTTAAGCCCTTGCCGAAGAGAAAAATTTCCTAAGCTTTATTTAATAGTTTATTTTATTTATCTAGATTGTTAAATTACATTTTTAGTTTAATTTTTGTTCAGAAAGGCATGCCAAAATAAAGTGCCCCGGATCTCGGCCCACTTGCAACCTCTATAAAAACCTGGGTGGTCCAGAGTTAAATGACCCAGGATTTGGAGGGTGTGATGTGGGCGATAACTGTCCATGACGCATCATATCAAATGGCGAACTAGAGCGCTGCACGAAGCGGTGATAGTTGCTTTGTGGCAGAGCGTGCTAAAATTAATGGAAAATTTTTATTTTAGGATAAATACCGAGAAGGAAATACTTACGTGTATACTTCGCAAGGTCAGTGCACTTGGAACGTTTCCAACTACGCGAGGGCTTGGACCATCCCCCAAATCTAATTGTAAACTTTCTGGCATGTCGTTATTGCTGCCGACGCTACGGCCGCTAGTATTTCCAGTACTATTCGACAAATGAAGCTGACCTAACGATGCGGTGGCCATAGCCACATCCGGCATCATATCTGAAAGATGACTATTTCCAGAGTCCAAAGCACATGCGCCGTTCTCAACACTAATATCCAAGCCCAAGCTATTTCCATGCGGAAATCGAAAGTCCCCTTCAGTTATTAACGCCGGCAGTTCATTTCGTGGACGCGCTGACGCGGAAATACGTGCATAGCTACACTGAAGCGCAGGACCAGAGTTGGTTGCTAAAATACTGGCTACACCAAAAAGACCATTTGATTGGTGACGCGGAAAAGTGAGATTTCGGCTATAATAGGGGTGTACTCCATCGGTGCCACAGATTGATGATGCTGACGATCCCATTGACGAGGACGATAAAAAAGAAGATCCAACGGTTGTGTTTCGCGGAACTGAGCCAGTAGCCGCTGGTGATGGCGGTGGGCTTTGATCTTCATCTTCAAGCAAATTGTCCTCGCTTTGAGTAGTGGACGCAACTCCACACGGATTTTCTTTGTGAACATCATCACTTTTCTGGCTGGATTGGTGTGAGCTTTCCAGAATATCAGATACTTCATCAGGGAGGTTAAACTCTCTCACGACCCGAAGCCGAATTTGTCGTTCAATTTCATGTTTTGATGAAAGTGGCAGTAGCAATGCACGCTGGCACATAGGTGACTGGCGAAGTTTATTTTCGCGTTTACGCATTGCCAATAAAGTTTGGTTATCCGGTGCTGGTATAACAGCCGACCCTACCATCATGTCAATATTTTCATGAATAGCACCACGATTAACAACACTACAAAGTCCATTATTAGCCGCTGCATTCATGTGGGACACCATATACAAGGTATCAGGAATATCTGGCGGGTGTCGTGACCTACGCATACGCATTAGTTCCACCTGGTGGTGAGATGAAGATAATCGATCCTTCAACAAGGCCTTTACTTCCTCAAAATACGGCATAAAGAGACGTGGTCTAACAAAGAGTCCCTGATTACTACCACTACGTATCCAGGCATTGATACGTAAATTTTCTCGTTCATCTCCAATCATATGTGAAGGTGGCGTGCTGACAAGACCTCGACGAATTGCTTGGCCGAGTATCTCACTATGTGGTGGTAAAACATGGTCTATGCGCACTAAAGGCAATAATTCTGCGATGATGTCTCGCAGCTCTACATCACTCAAATCACGTTTTTTTACGCCCTTGCGAGCAACTGAGTGAGCTGTGTGTGACAACAAGTTTGGTTCACGATCTTCCATACGGCGAATGAGCTCCTGTTCTCCCCATTTAAGAACAGCCTGCAGAATCTCTAGCTCAGAAGCTTGTAAAAAATTACTCTGCAGAACATGTAACAGTTGCTTTTTATCTAGTTGGTGCAGGACAGGTGAGGTGCTAATAACGGTAAATTCTTCTCGTAGGTACTGACATGCTTGTCTAAACACCCACGCGGAGCCATGGGGTTGGCAACCCCACTTTAAAATTGTTGGTAAAGTATCAAGGGACAGCCACTCGAGTATTAAATCCTCACAGCCTTGCGCCAAAATATCAAGCTCTAAAAACCGACCAATCTGGTAAAGCTCCATAGCTTCCTCCAGTGTCGTTGGACGAACTCTTCCTGTGTTGGTTAAGGCATGCACTTCCCCTAGTGATCCTGCCGACGTACCCGATCCAACACCGCGTAAGATCAGTGTCAAATCAACAACGTCCAGGTAAATCGCTTGCAACAGTACACGCGCATATCTCTTCGGTATAACGCTTTCGTCTAATACAATTCGCGTGGGCACGTGTAAGGAACGTTCAACGTACTCATCAATGTTGCGCGTTCGACGCGCAATTAAATTACGAAAAAAGGGTGAGCGCGCACTCAAAATAGCTTTATGGCATGGAAGTTCGATCTTTGGTCGAAACCCGTACTCCGAGGTACCCGAGTCTTGTCGCAGATTGTCGTTGTTACCATCTGCTGTGAAAACAAGTGCCGCATCTGCGTAGTCGCCAGTCTCCAACAAATAGCGAAGATCATGATCCAGAGGATTTGGTGAGCCAAAGTCGTCTCCCAGCTGACGCAACACTGTGATTTCGATGTTCGGATCATGCGGACACATATCGCCAGTATATAAATAACGCAATAGGGAAGAGAAAAGCGGCACGTCAATAGGCGAAGTGGGCAGTTCAAGACATATACGCGCTCCGAAACCAGGACAACCTGCGAGTAAGTCGCGGAAATAGGAGCAACGAGCTGATAATATTGATCTGTGCACCGGGAAAATAGTCCCGCGAAAAACAAGATCACAATCAGTGCAAAAATTTAGATCGTAAAGAGCAGCAAGGTCTTGTTTGTATGTTGCTGCCGGAGGTCGCGCCAATTCAGCTTGCACCTATAAATATATGATGTTTAAAAAACTAATAGACAAACAATAAATGTTTTCATTCTAACCGATAAGTCTCTTAAAGCCGACAAGGCTTCGAACTCCTCGCAAAGAGCTGCCAGCTCCATAGGTGCCCAGTCTGACACAAAATCTCGTAGAACGCGAGCGTGATCATATGCTTTTGACGAACGTCGTCTACGTATAAACTTTCTCTTAAGCGTCGCAAAACCAGTTACACGCTTTCGTCTTTGATCTCGATGGTACTGTGCGCCACTGATACCAGTACCACTGCCAGACGTCATACCAACCGCTCCTGCTGTGACCATACCTGCCATGCTCATGGGCAGCAGCACCGATATGTTTCCATTAGAGTTTCCGGTACTATTAAGTGCAGCTCCTGATGATGCGACGTTAGGATAGTTAATACTGGAAGTACTGGCTCCCATTTTCCAGCTAAGGTAAGTAAATTTTCCTATTCCAAATATGAGGCGCTATCAATACGCCCTGATACATTTTAGGACATTCATAGAGATTCAATTTTTTTCATGCTCAATATTTAGGCTAGATTAGCCCAGACGCCACTCTTGGGGCTACTCATAGGCCAATATGGCACTACGTTATCCGAATGGGTATATGGAACCTTCGAGATAGTGCTTATGCGGTTTAAAAGTCCTCCAGAGTCGACGTGTTTTTGTTCATTTTGGCATTTATTGATTCTGGAATAAACAAATTTGTAAATATCACAAGACATCAAAATATTTTCTTAATTCAGTTTGAGCGATCGGAAAACGGAGCCCATAGCCGTCGTAAAGGCTTAGGCAGATGAGTTTTAAATTCGATCTGTTTTATTTTCAAAACTTATGCACAACATGTAGAAAACTATAACGTGATTAAAAGTTACAGATATAAAAATTACAAAAACGTAATGACCGTGTTCGGAGCAGCAGCCGTGAATAGCACTTAAGTAACGTCAAGAACATATCTCTTAATATCTATTATCGCGTTCATCCCATGTACGCTCTCAGTGCATACACGCACACACATATGTAACGTTCTTACTTCTTATAATCCACTGCTTCGACGCTTCGATCAGACAGTCGGTCAGTACTATTTAAGGTAATAGGTCAGTACTCTTCAAGACAGTCGGTCTTCATCGTCGAAGCGATGACAATAAAATAAATAAAATATCGGACAATAAAATCCAAATTGTAACCTTAACAACGGTGTAATTATACCCGATACTCAAAATGAGTATTGGGGTATATTAGATTTGTGGTAAAAGTGGCTGTGTGTAACGTCCAGAACGTTTCCGACCCCATACAGTATATATATTCTTGATCAGCATCAATAGCCGAGTCGATTGAGCCCTGTCTATCTATCCGTCTGTCCGTCCGTCCGTCCGTCCGTCCGTCTGTCCGTCCCTATCAGCGCCTAGTGCTCAAAGACTACAAGAGCTAGAGAAATACTTGTCACTGTTACAAGTATATTTCAAAACTTTGCCCCGTCCACTTCACCACCACATAGGGCAAAAATCTGTGGCATCCACAATTTCAAAGATACAGGAAAACTGAAAACGCTGAATCGTAATGGATGACTAGATCTTCTAGAATGCAAAATCAGAACCAGATCGTATAATCGTATAAAAGACAGAATCAAGAAAACAATTTCATTCTCTCTCGCTGTGACTCTCTCTAACACACAGGTTTCATGGTCGGCTTTGCCTATTGCAAAGTCAGAGACTATAAAAGCTAGAGCAACCAAATTCGGTATCCACACTCCTTTGATATCGGACCTTGACCGTTTTGTGTCAAAATTTCGCCACACCCCCTTCCGCCCACGCAAAGGACGAACATTGTGAACTTAACATTTGTCGAAAGTTTTAGCGACCCGCTTTCGTTTTCGCTTCTCTTTCGTCGCATAGAGATCTAAGCGTGGTCCGATAGTTTGCTTTGCTTTGTTGCTTTGGCGCGCATACGTTATGGACATAAATACATAAAAAGTGCAGCAAAAGTGAACGCCAACAAGTTTTGAACTCGTTTGAACTAGCGCGTTGCATCATTTTATTTAACTCTGATCGACTTATACACTCCGCGTTAACAGACTATAGCCGAAACCATGGGCAAGAGAAAAAATAATAGAAGGAGTGAATCGGTGGCTATGCGCAATGACAGTAATACTGTGAAAGTTGGCGATGCTCTATCTGATGAAAGGTTTAGTGCTAACGCAGCCAGCAACCAATTCCTTGCATCTTGGATTTCCTTCAGGAGGCTAAGGGCTAGAGCCATTTTAGACAGGCTAGAGTCCATACGAACAGAGATGGATCGTGAAAAGCTACGCGAAATGGATGAATATGATCTGCGAGGATTGTTAAAATCATTGACGAAGCTTAAATGAATTTTATTGTGGCACACACCACCTGGAAAATTGGACTCGTCCATCTTATCTTTGAGGACCATTCTTCAGCGTGAGTTGGGCCAGAGCTCGCAAGCCACGCATTGTTCCACGTTTCAAATGAACCTAAGTGAATCCCAATCCATTATGTACATAGCCAGTCGATTGCGCTGCCCAAGTTCAGCGGAGACTATACAGAGTGGACAAGCTTCTATGCCGTGTCCACAGCTGTTATTGATAGTGAAGCTGAACTGACTTCTATCGAGAAATTATAGCATTTGCAGTCTTGTTTGAGCGGAGCGGCGTTGCACACCATTAGTTCGTTGAAGATGAGCGAGGCTAATTACAATAATTGCAATTAGATATTCTCAAAAAACGATTGGTGAATAAACGTCTCATTCTACCGGCACACATTAGAGAAATATTTGGGCTGGCGAGTGGGGACTCATCTGTTGTTCAGCTGCGGGCGCTTACGGACGCCGCCACCTCACATCTTCGCGCGTTGGAAGCGCTGGCAACTAAGGAGGAAATAGCTGATTGCATCATCGTCCACTTGCTTCCTCAAGTTAAATAGGAAGCAGCGTCGTCGAATCACAATCTTCCATCCTGGGAGAAATATCTGCCTTTCTGGAACAAAGATGTCGCAGGCATTCACCACTCCATGCAAGGGCAAGATGGTCAGGTTGGCAACCGGGTCAGGGAAAACCGCGAGTACGCATCATGAAAATCGTTTGTAGCATCATGCGCTCATTTTTCCAGTGTGTTTTGTGAAGGCACGAACCATATGATCGCCAATTGTCAACGGTGGAAAAATCTATCGCCGAATGATCGTCACAATTACACAAAGAGGGTCTTGTTATGCGTCAATTGCCTACGAAAGGGTCATCACATGAAAGATTGTAAATCAGGTCCGTGCCGTACTTGTCAATCGAAGCACCACACTCTTCTGCATTTTCTTCGTCTAACAGAGACATTCCATACTGTTTCTTCAATTGAGCCACAGCCAAATCATACCGCCATGGTTGCATTGTCGCCCTCCTCGCCGCTAGTTTATATATTCCAGCGTCCGTCTGAGCCTGTTCTATTAGCCACCGTCGTCGTTCTCGTCAAAAACAGCGCTGGAACTTTCATACCATGTCGCGCATTGTTGGACTCGGACTCGCAATTGCATTTCGTAACTACTCGTATAGCTAATCAGCTTCAACTGCGTAAAACTAAATCGCTTACTGCTGTCTCTGGCATAGGAGATGCTACCTTCTCAACTGAAGGTATCTCGGTGGATCTCGTTCTGAAATCGCGGATTTTAGATTTCACCACAAGCATCTCTGCCGTCGTTGCCCAGAAGATTACGGACAGTCAACCTCGCGTCTCAATTAGCACTGCTAATTGGCCTATACCTTTAAATATCCAGGTTGCGGACCCTTCGTTCCATAAGCCGCAGCGGATTGATCTGCTCATCGAATCCGGACTTTTCTTTGAGTTGCTATGTGTGGGACAAATTCAGCTGGCGTCTGGATTACCTTTGCTGCAGAACACACATCTCGGATGGATTCTATCTGGTGGCGGGCACTCGGCCCTCAACTCCTCGTCGTTTATTGCAACCCAATCTTCGGATGACACCAATCACAGCACTCGGCTCGATGACTTGGTTTGTCAATTTTGGGAAGTGGAGCACATCTTTGAGCCAATCGCTAGGGCAACAAAGGAGGAACTTCACTGCGAGGAATACTTCATCAACCATCGCCAACGCTCGCTTACCCTCAGGGGAATACTCGGAATATGTCTCTGGTGCCCCAGGAAGATAGGCACAAGTGCAAATATTTCTTGCTACATCATTGTGTCATCAAAGAGAACAGCTCCACAACAAATCTGAGGGTCGTATTCGACGGCTCTGCAGCTACCACATCTGGTCTTTCGTTAAATGATCTGCTTATGTCTATTCCTCACCATTCAAGCCAAGCTATTTCACACACTCATCCGTTTTCATACACTTTCGTTAGCACAACTCATTTGGAGTCATGATGCGCATTTTTGGTTACGTTCAGAAATTCATCAGTAGGACGATGTCACCGGATCTCTCGTCTGAGAAAGGATTATTATGTCGCATCGTTCAACGGGCACATAAGTACATTGCTGTGCGGAAAGTGAACTGCGTCGAGGCTCCCAGCAGAATCATCTTGCTCTCGCCTTTCATAGATGACTTTGGTCTAGTTCGTGTTGGCGGCCGCCTGCGGCACTCAACTCTCGGCTTCGATTCACGCCACCCAATCATTTTGCACAGGCATTATCTATTAACGCTCGCCATCATTACGCACTTTCAACGGAATCATCACCATGCTGGTCGACAGTCGCTACTTGGAGCGATTCGCTTAAAGTTTTTGCCCATCGGTGGTTGGGATCGTCACTTTTTTGATTCGATGCGCTGCGGACATTGGTGTGCCAAATGCAAGTTGTAATGAATTCTCATCCCCTTATCTCGATTTCAGAAAACCTGGAAGATCTTGGCGCCCTTATACCATTTTTTAATTTATCGTCCGCTGATGGAGTTTTCTGAGCCAAACGTTACGGGTCTCAACTTCAATCGACTCGATCGCTGGCAGTGAGGAGTACCTTGGAGTGAGGAGTACCTGACTCTGCTTTTCGACAACGTGCCCACGTTGCACACCACAATCCTCGATCCAGGTCAACGAGGTCAACAAGCTGTGCGTCCTTCCAGTTGAGGATACCCTGGTCTTTCAACGGGGGGGAGTAGAGCTCTTAAGTAACATCAAGAAAGTATCTCTTAAGCTTTCTATTATCGCGCACACACATAGGTAACGTTCTTACTTCTTATAATCCACAGCTTCGACTCAGTACTCTTCAAGACAGTCGGCCTTCATCGTCGAAGCGCCTAACACCTTAGTCTAAGTTCCCGTGGCCGTGAACAAACTCTAACAAAAACACAGAAACAGTATTGAACAATAAACGCTAAATTGTAATTTTTAATTTGTAAATGTGGAGTCAGTTGTAGCTTCCAACCAGCGCTAAGAAAAGGACCGCGTTCATCCCTCCTAAGGACACCTAAGTTTTTTTGTGGTCGAACCGGTCTTGGTGTCTTTGTTTTACCTGATACACAAAATCAGTATTGGGGTATATTAGATTTGTGGGAAGAGTGGGCGTGTGCAACGCCCAGAAAGAAGTGTTTCCGATCCCATAAAGTATATATATATTATTGATCAGCATCAATAGCCCAGTCGATTGAGTCATGTCTGTCCGTCCGTCTGTCCGTCCCTTTAAGCGCCTAGTTCTTAGAGACTATAAAAGCTAGAGCTATGACAACTAACTGTTACAAGTGTTTTTCAAAACTTCACCCAGCCCCCTTCCGCCTCACAAAGGACGAAAATTGTTTCATCCACATTTTTGAAGTCAGGAGAAAATCAAAAACATAGAACTATAGAGAATTACTACTATATCTTCTAGACTGCAGAATCTGAGCCAGATCGTATTATTATTATGGCCAGAATGAAGAAAACAATGTCATATTCTCTCGCCAGAGGGAGAGGTTTCCCTGCACTATGGTCTTGCACAACGTCTTACGAAGGGCACAAGCCTATCTGTAATCTCGCAGGATTTTGCTTCGCCAAATATCGACAAAGCGCATCAAGGCAAGGACCGACACACCGACTTCAACGTCGACAACACGAACCCATCAGATTCACCTTCAGTTCGCCACTACATACATAACCATTCCAGATCGTTACCCGATTCCCCACATTTACGATTTTGCTGATCGTTCATATGGCAAAAACGTTTTTACTACACTAGACCTCGAACAAGCATACTATCAAATAGCGATGGCCGAAGAGGACATCGAAAAGACAGTCGTATGCAAACCGTTTGGGCTAATTGAATTTGTAAAAATGCCATTTACGTGTTTTGCTACATTGATGACATTCTCATAATATCCAACTCAATGGAGGAGTACACACAACACGCGAACAATGTGTTGCAAATCTTACAAGCGCATAAACTTTGCATCAACGAGAAGAAGTGCTGTTTCGCACAACCTCAAGTGACATTACTGAGTTACACAGTCAACGGCAACGGAATTCAGCCTCCAGAGAATCGAGTGAAGTCAATTACTAAGTACACTCAGCCACAAACTATCTGCGAATTAGATAATCTTCTTGGTATAGTTAACTATTACCACCGCTGCATACCTTTTGCATCAAAAATACAGGCGCCACTCAACGACACGCAGCATGAAGATAAACGACAAACGGTAAGTGCAGTGAACGCCAAGCTCGATCAAAGCATTCAAAAAATGCAAAAATAGTATAGCTAACGCCACAACCTTCGCTTATCCCAGTCTTAATGCAGATCTAAGTCTCACGTGCGACGCAAATTATACTGCCATTGGAGCTGTGCTGGAAGCTATTGAAACTGCTCAGGCAACGGACATCGAATTGCCTGAGATTTTAAATGGAGAAACGTCTTTAAACCTACAAGCAATTCCAGATGACGAGGACATCATCTAATGCGATATGGCAACGGGAACGGCTTGACCATATATTTCGCAATCTTTGCAATTCCATGTGTTTTCAAACGCACACAGACTGTCTCACAGAAGTGACAGGTCAACTCTCAAACAAATCTCTCGAAAGTACGTTTGGCCGTCAATGCATAAGAACGTTCTGGAGTATTCGAGGAATTGCCTTCCGTGCCAACGAGCCAAAATTCATAAACACAACGCTCTAATTCCGGAAAAAACACTGTCCCCGATGGAATGTTTGATCACGTACATCTAGACATTGTTGTGATGCCCTTGATTCACGGATACAGATATTGTCTGAAAATGATTGACCGCTTTTTCCGCTGGCCGGAGGCTGTGCCGTTGAAAGATATGACTGCAGAGACCATATGTGAAGCAATATGGTCGCGCTGGATATCGTGGGTCGCGTGCCCATTGACTATTACAACCGATCAAGGAACTCAATTCGAATCTGCAGTCTAAGTCTCTGGCGAATATGCTGGGAAGCGTGCACATTCACACGACGCCATACCACCCCCAGTCAAATGGCATGATGGAGCGTTGGCACAGGTCCATGAAAGACTCAAGCTGCTTCCAAACGTCATGCTTGGCCTCCGCACGTGCTTCAAGGAGGACATTAAGGCATCAGCAGCAGAGATGCTATATGGGTGTACGTTACGTATTCCCAATATCGAACCGTCCATCTCGGCAGGTCAGCTGCGAATAAGCGGGCATCCCAAAATCAAACTTAGTTGTATTTGCGGGACAATACCGGAAATAAGCAGTCCCGGACAGACAGCGGGTGTCCTGACCCAAACAGCTTAACAACAGGAAACCCAACGTATCTTTCGCGCAGATTGCCAAAGAAATGACTCTGATCGATGTCTTGGATAAAGGCAGCGCGGACGCTAAAATTCCCAGGCACCAGTGAGAGTGGGTGGACTCGCGGCATTGCCCGACGGCTGCTTCGAGCTCCTAGAAATCCGAGGACCAGGATTTTGCAGAGATACAACCCAAGATTTCCAACCACTGATTGGAAGGTAATAAAGGTTGAGGTGACCGACAAGCCTGGTTTGTTCTCGTGCTTAACCAGAAGTCGCTGGCCCTGTTAAAGGCAGCCAGCTTAGGCACCATTAAGGTGTACAAGTGTAAGGCGCATCCTGTGCACGACAGCCCAGTTGAGCAGGAGCCGGTCCAAGAAGGCACAAAGCTGATGCTCGATTTAGAGTCTATGTACCGAGAGAACGTCTGTGGCAATGCCCCTGGGACTACTTCAAATCAATCTTCACCACTGTTAAGCAGCATCTGCTGGCCTAAAACTCCGCTTAGATATGAGCGGAGCCGATCTAGTCCTAATCCAGGAGCATTGGATAGCGGGAGACAAGGTATGTGGATTAGCCATGAGGAAGATGATTGTGGCTCAAAATGAAAGTAAAATCCGTACCTGCATTCTTACTAGAACGCACTTAAACATTTTTCCGTTCCTTAACTTTATAGATGGCGACAACACTTTAGGATGCCTTAAGCTGCAAGGGAAACATCTAAGATTATTGTCGTCCTACATGTCCCATGAGGAAAGCTATGCTCTAAGCGACCTCGTTCGTCAGCTAGCCACCGACAGCAAGAAGTCAGATGCAGGTCTGTTAATAGGCTGCGACGGCAACGCTCACCACACCTAATGAGGGAGCTCGGACGAAAATGGTAGGTGGTGAGTCACTTTTCAGATAAACTATAATTTATTAATTTTTAATCGGGGCAACAACTCTACATTTATAATAAAAAATCCGCCATGACGATAATGTCTCACTAATAGTCTACTCACACTGACGACCATCCACCATCCATTTCGGGGATGGTCCGTAAGGTTTTGCCGTTCCGAAAATTTTCCAGTTATTCCACCATCCATCTGGGATGTTCCTAAATGCAACCCAAGAAAACAATGAATTAAAATAAAAAAAATAGTTCGCACCCAGACATATTTCAAATCGTAATTCGAATTTTAAATCGTTGAAGACTTAAAAAGAGATAAGAGTGCAACAGACACAATACAAAATGGAGAGACCAGAATTCGGTGAAAATAATTCAACATATGTACATATGTATGTGTGTATTTGCTCTCTTTTTTATGATTTGAACAAACAAAACACGCAAGTCGAAATTGACTGCATAGATGGAAAAGCTCGCTATAAACATTTGACCAATAATTCCGTTAATGTCGACGCAAAGCGGATTAAACTTGAAAAACCAACTTCCAAACAGAGGTGCTACCATTTTTAAGGGAGTCCAAAGAATAACGGTTATTGTACATATATAGTGTTCGGAGCAGAACCCAGCCGATTAGCTGCTTGCCAAACAGCACCTAATTATTGGCCCTCAGCCGCTTATTTTGTTTGTTACTTATGTCTATGTCACTCATTTGTTTGTTAAAGCTTTGCGCGTGCTTGCCCTGCTAAACGCTCTCTGCCAGCTCGCTCTTCGCTATCTCCGCTTTGCGTCTGCCTACCGACGTCGGCCGAGCGAAGCTGCGCTTAGCGATCGGAGCGGCAATGTAAAGGGCAGGCAAGCCACACTAGCAATTTGGATGTCACGCATTAAAGAACATATCGTAATTTTATTTCTGCGCCGAGTTTTATTTAATTCGAAATAATTAGTCGGCCGATTGGGGATAAAAAACATCTCTACATATGGATTGTTTTATTACAGCCAATAATATAGGCAATTTACTAATTTAAAATTGTGAAAATTTCACAATTTAGACCAAAACTTTTTAATTTCAGCTTATCAGCTGCTTTTTGACGGATGGCAGATGGCGCCAGTGTGGATCGGGGTTTCACATCTGTCAAAAAATCCCAGCGTCAGACATATTGAAGACTTGAAAAGTCGATATCATTTCTCGAGACCCCAAAACTGACAATATTAATCACAGGATAGCCAACTGGAAAAAATACAGAACAGCCATGGAGAAAATACTCCCCTACAAAACACCAAACCAAAGCTTCAAACACAGGAAGACCTAAACCGTCTAGCAAACAAGTTCACGGAAGCATGCAACAAAGCTTTCACGGCAGAATGCCCTTTCAACAAAGCTGGGGGGAAAAAGAAATCCGCCTGGTGGGATAGATATCCAACATTTTACTCTGAAATCGAGGAAACGTCAAATGCCGCAATGCTACACAAGATCCTCTCGAAAACTATCGTCGATGGGGTACCTCAAAAAAAATGATGGTCTATCGTCCTTCCTTCTCAAATTTTTTGAGAAAATAGTCGGGCAACAGCTTAGGACAACTGTGAATCCTTAGATGCTTTCAGGGACCTTTAACAATGTCATACCGCCGCTTGGTGAATCTAATCGAAATACCCCCAAACACCCTACGACTAAATGACCGCAAAGCTAGCGACTGTTAGAATGTACAGAATCACGCGGACTGGGAGTAAATCCCTCGAGAACGGAACTCGTGCTGGCAATATAGTTAGCAATAGTGGCAATAGTTAGACCAATACTACTCTACGAAGTTACAGTGTTGTAGCCGGTCCTATCGAAAAGGACGATCCGCAAAAAATTGTGCAAGGGTCAGCAAACCGCCGCCCTATGCATCAGTGCATAGGGCGGCACCACTCCAAATGATTCGCTGAATGCCATCTTATGCCTTCTGAGAGACTCCGACCAATCACAGCACAGCACAATGGGTCTCTCTTTCATATTAAAATAAATTAAATATATATATTAAAATATATTAGAAATATTGTTCACAAAAAAACACACAGCTACTCCTTTCAACACAATCTTCTCTCACAGAGATGAATGGCTCGACCACCAGGCTTTACAAATCTTCACAGAAGGATCCAGGATGAACAACAAGATCGGAGGTCGGAGGGGGAATCTACTCCGACCAGCTGAAAATAAGGCACTTCTTCAGGCACTCAGGATCACTGCAGCGTTTTCCAGGCCAAAGTCATAGCAATCAGGGAAGCCTTGGACTACCTTGAAGCGGTTACCGTCACGGCAACTCGCATATGTTTTACTACAGCAACAGCCAAGCTGCGATCAATTCGCTACATGTCCGAAAATAAATATGAAGCGCAACTCTTAGCTCTGTAAGCTTAGCAGAAAAATGTGAGGCGCAGTCATGCGTAACCTCAAAAGACATTAGCTAATAGGTACACATGTAAACAGGATGGGCGCCCCTACAATGATTTTTGCCGCACTGCAGAGACGAAGAAAAGGAAGACAGGGTGTAACACCTGTTCTGCACCTGACTAGCTCTCAGAAGATAATGGCAACAAAACTTGAGATTGCCATTCATAACTGATATTATATGTCCCAAGAACATAGAAAACTTTATAAGAGCTTCCGGATATGATAATTTCTGCCATCATTTCTCACGATTTAGAAAAGGGAAGGTGCCAAGCGGTACCACAACGGGCCGGAACCGGCCAAAGTTTGAAGGACACCTAGCGAGCCTGGCAGCCGCCTCTACCTATCCTAACCGAACCCGAGCATATTTTCAACATTAAAATATTTTATTTTACATTAAAATATTACCTATCCCAAAAGCATCTCTCTAGATTGCATCTCTCTCTTCCGGCCTTTTGAAAAACTTACGAGATCTTAATTAAGGAGCAAATAAATACTTTTTTTAAGAGTATAAATTACTTAACAACAGCCAATCCGGAAACGTTATAGCTTGGAAAAAAATGTATATTAGGAACGGATCAGACGGGAAGGGAATTCAAGGGAATTTCCAACAGTGACAGAATATTTCGTCGAATTTCCTATAATGTAAACAAGGAGCTACATATATACATAGGTCTACTCAAAAGAGCTTCAACGGAAAGAATGTTAGAGCAACACAATGCAGATGAATCCTCTAATTACACACTTTGGAAACTAACCAAACGCTACAAAAGACAAACTGTCCCACAATATGCTGTTAAAAAATTTGACGGGACATGGGAACGTTCTTTTAAAGACGGAACTAAGGGCCTTTGCAGTTGACCTTGAACAGCGATTTACATCCTTCTTCCCAGCTTTATCCAACGAGTTTAGGAGATTCTGCATTCACCACGACTCTACATTTATACCTGATACTCAGTCAATATTTGGAGGACACATTACACTTTGAAAAGTGTGTGTCCCCGGTTTCACAAATTTTTGGTATCGATGTGTTTCATTTTCTCATCGGTTCTGACAAACAAAAACAGCTGACTTGATTGCTTTGAAAATATACAGCAGTATATTTTCAAGACATCAAGACGATCAAAACATCTTAGATGCAATCCTTGTGTATTTAACATGTCTGACAAACTGTGAGTAACAGCATGCATATTGAAAATAAAAATAAAAAGCTAATTTGTTGCACCTACATTTTGAATTAAATGTTACGGTAACTTACTCCTTACTCAAATTTTCTGTTACGTGCGTGTTACAAGCACAGTCTGTGCTGTTACATGTACATTTGTGCTGTTATGCGGAAAAATTTAAGTCTTGCCAACTTTCCGATAACCAAATCGGACTGCTCATGATACTAACTAAACAATATAAAACGCTTTCGAAACAGATTAATAGCTTAAGTCCAAACATCCTTGTTTTCAAAAAATCCTTAAATCAAAAAGTATTCACTTTTATAATTGTACGGAAAAATTCATCCTAGGTTTCGAGTCTTTGTTATTACGTTTAGTTCTATGAATGTTAAAGAGTATGTAATGAGTTAGTTAAATATTTTTTTTTGGAACAGTTTAAAAAATTTTTTACGCGAATGCTTGGCACTTCCTAGTTTGTAGATTGATTCAATATTTATATCGTTATGCCAACCTTTTTTAAATATTTCTTACAATTTAGATAGTCCCTACTTTCATATTAAAACTTTCTTGATATGCTAAAGATTTTCGATCATATTAAAACCAGGACCATTTCCCTGCCAGTCGAATGTCTCAATTCCCACTATGTAGAAATATTATTTAGCTAAGATAGCCCATCGTTGGAAAAATCAAACTTTTTGAATATATCATTACACGATACAATAACAAAGCTTGAAAAAATATGTTGACTAATCTTGCACGATGGCAAGGAGCAGAATCGTCCTAGAAGATGAGGGCGTCAACAAGCGGAATGTGGTGCTCATTAGGTGGAATTAGGTTTCCCTGAACATTTTTTATTTTAAAATAAAACGTTGCTGCTGCGACTCCAACTCTACATTTATACCCGATACTTTGTCAGTATGGCTCTCCTCCGACAGACGGCGCTAGAAAAGAGTGCGTGCGAGAGGCGACAGAAAATCAATCTGAACGAGTCGTCGGGCGTTGCGTAGCCACTGCATACGCTGCATTCTAATAATAATAATCTTATCTGATTAAGATTGGGCAATCTGGTAGAAATGGTTCTCTATGATAATGCGTTTTAATTTTACCGTATCTGCAAAAGTGTGGATGGCGAAGTGGCGAACGGGGGTTGAGCGAATTTTTGAAATACACTTGTAACAGTGAGATCTAACAGGAGTGTGGATACCATATTTGGTATGGGTGGTGCGAAATTTTGAAATACACTTGTGCAGGTTCGATATCACAGGAGTGTAGATACCAAATTTGGTTGCCACAGCGATTGTGCGTTGATCATGCACTAATCTTCTCAAGTTCTACAGTGGTGGACAGTGAAATGTGGGCACTCATGTTATCTAACTTCACCGATGGCACGTACTCAAAAACTCAAAAGTCATTCGGGAAACCTTTTTATACCCGATACTCAAAATGTGTATTGGGTATATTAGATTTGTGGTGAAAATAGATGTGTGTAACGTCCAGAAGGAATCGTTTCCGACCCCATAAAGTATATGTCGGAGATTATGAAATAATTCCAGTATTTTTAAATAAAATAAGTAATCGACTCACAATAAAATTATTGATATATTCAATGATATACAATGTTGCTAAGAGCATAGTCTGAGCGAGAGAGAGAGCGTCTCAGATGAGCATGTTTCTAGTGTTGTTGTTGAGAGTCAGTCGAGATTGGACTACGAAAAGAACGCGACGCAAGTGACTTGCTGTGCTACAGCGGTGATACAAAATGGCAGATGAAAATCAAGAGAACGATGTGCCGCATCAGGGTCTTCATGTTCCGACATATATATGTTCTTGATCATCATCAATAGGCGAGTCCATTTAGCCCTGTCTGTCTATCTGTCTGTCCGTCCCTATCAGCGCCTAGTGCTCAAAGACTACAAGAGCTAGAGCAACGACATTTTATAAGTCACTGTTACAAGTATATTTCAAAACTTTGCCCAGTCCACTTCACCTTCATAGGGCGAAAATCTGTGGCATCCACACTTTCAAAGATAGAGGACAACTGAAAACGCTGAATCGTAATGGATGACTAGATATTCTAGATTATACGATCTAGAACCAGATCGTATAATCGTATAAAAGACAGAATCAAGAAAACAATTTCATTCTCTCTCGCTGTGTCTCTCTCTAACACACAGGTTTCATGGTCGGCTTTGCCTATTGCAAAATATGAGTTCAAGGATCTCAGAGAGTATAAAAGCTAGAGTATCCAAATTCGGTATCCACACTCCTGTGATATCCGACCTTGACCGCTTCGTGTCAAAATTGCGCCACACCCCCTTCCGCCCACGCAAAGGACGAAAGTCTGGGGCATCCACAGATTTCACAGACTATTAAGGCTAGAGTAACCAAATTTAGTATCCACACTCCTGTCAGATCTCACTATAAAACGTATATATCATTATTTCGCCCCATCCCCTTCCGCCCCCACAAAGTACGAAAATCTGTGGCATCTACAATAGTGAAGATACGACAAAACTAAAAGCGCACAATCATAAAGAGTGACCATATCTACCAGTTTGTCGAATCTGTATCAGATCGGATCATTTGAATAGCCAAAAGGAACAAATCAATTTTCTGTGCCTACGCAGCGCCCGATTGTCGTGTCGTTTAAAATTAGCGGCGTCTGCCGGAGGAGAGCCAAGGAGAGTCTGTCTAAGTATCGGGTATAAATGTAGAGTTACGGTCGCAGCAGGAACTCACTACGTTCCCCCTCGTTTATTATGATTAAATGATTTTTGTTTAATTGTTTTGGATTAAGAATAACAATAATAACTAATATTTAGTGATTCCACCTTTGGCATCAATAACGTCCTGCAACCTGATTGGAATTGGTTCCACCAAGTTCCGAGCATTGGCAAGATCCAATTTTAACCAAATTATTGTAATTTCCATGATGATATCGTCGTGTCTTCGATTCTTTGCCCTTTGATTAATGACCAAACGCTTTCAATAATATTCAGATCATGGCTCTGCGTAGTCCAGGGAAGAACAGCTATATTGAGATCTCTTACAAATTTAGCTGGTGCCGATCCCTTGTGCTATGGAGCAGCGTCGTGTTGTAGAACCCGGTTGCTGATTGGAAATAGCCTGTCATCAGACACAAAAGCATGATTATTCAATATTAGAAGATAGCCGGTCTGATTGAGAGTGCCTTCTATTGGTACGAAGTCTCCAAATCCATAATACGACGTGCACTCCAGAACACCACTGTGCCTCCACCAAATCTGTTTATATACTGCACTGCATTTGGCTTTTTCCCTTGTGGTAAATGCATGAATCGTTTACAAAATGAGCCCTGGAACTGAAAAGCGACCTCATCTGTCCATAAGTTCATCGTCCTGAAGTTGCACTCCAGCTTTCGGATTGGATAGCCAAAAAAAAATTTATATGAGCTACAAAGAGGAAAAGTTTTAATGAAAAACTCGAAAACGCAGAACACAGCTGGATACAATAGGAAATGTAGCAACAAGTCTTTTTGTTGTTTTCGGCTCAAAATACGCTGAGGAAATAAACAAAGTAATTGAAAGATTGAAAACCAATGAAGACTTTTTATTAAATCTGCTCCGAAATCAAGCATCAATTGTCCAAGCTATAATAAACGTAGTCAGAAAGGCCAAATTATACACGGATAATCGCCTAAAAATGTTGGAACAGCAAGTGACAACTATTAACCGAGAAAGGGGATCATAACACAGCGATTATCTAACCTAAGCGTACTTAACACAATTAACCCTACTCACAACATGTCTCCAACGAATGCAGTCTGGCAAATCTGATGTAGTAATCAGTATTCATCATCGGAGAATAAGCCTCACGCTTGTGTCTCCCGAACAATTAAGAGACCAACTAGACCAAATACGGGATCATTTGCCATCTGAAATTTAATCACAACTGCCTGTCACAACGCAAAATGTGATTCCACCATACAGAATCATACGGGCAGAAGGAACCTCGACTGCAACAGACGTCGGTTACAAAGTGACGCTACCTCTGACCTCTGGTATCAATAGTTAAGCTCGAAGAGATCTTCCTGACTGAGACTCAACAAGTTGGAGCTTTATCGATCTCAGAACCACCACAGTAACTGTGAACATCCATCGATATCAGGTCAAGGATATCACCCGAGGACTTTCGACGCTGCCTACAAATTCACAACGCAGTAAACAATGGAACTTCAAGCAGTATGCAACTGGTTTCCGTTAACCATAACGCTGAAAGAAACTGGTCTATTCTCACTGTTTCCTGGATGCACCGCTCATAATACAGAGATAGGCATCAGCACTTTCAGCACAATAACAAACGATGTGCAGTCAACCTATATTCGATTTGGCAACATAATCATATCAGTGAGGGCACCCTTGGCGCCAAATTTGCAACTCCAAAACCAGAAAATGGATGCAGAATACCTAGAGCTACAACAGAAACTTATTTATTAATTCATTATTCGCAAACAAAATCAAAATAATCCTTAACTGGTTAGACTCACTCATATCTGTCTTAAATAATAGAAAATAACAAAATTATATATGGAAAAGGAAGAGATCTGCAAGCAAGCGTCTGACGGCACCCTTCCCCTGGCAAAAGTCAAAACGCATCCTAGCTGACAGCGCATTGTGCTGGCGAACTGCCCTACAAATGGGCTCATTTCAGGTGTAGTTGGTCCGGTGGAGATAACTACAAAGGGTGCATCGGTCCTTAGGCTCCTGTCAGGCGTACTGAAGCCAATCCTAGAAGATCATAAATAAAGATCTGAGAGGCAATGGTCCTTCGATCCTCGAGAGAGGAGAGATGCACTAGACGACATAAGACAACGTAATGGAAAAGGGCAAAGGCTGGACTGCAAATTTAAAAACTTTCTTTGCAGTCCGTCGATGCGTGAAACTTGAAAAACCCCATTGGGATTCTAGACCATTGTAGCATATTCAAGGCTCGATCGCACAAGGAATGAGTACAGACTTAGCCGAACATAGCATGGCAATATGAAATTCAAATGCTCGATAAAAAGAAATTTTGAATCGAGTTCTAGTATCTCCGACTGATTTAAGAGCCGATGGCCATCTATTGAATATGAGAGCAGCACATTGAAGACACACTTGCTAAAGGAAAAAGAGTAACATTTTCTAATGTTGAGAGGCAGCGAGTGAAGTTTGCACCAGGTCGCGTTGAAGAAGGATACTGTGTCTAAGGTTTTGACAGATCGGAAGATTTTAAGATCATCAGCATAGAGCAAATGCTCAAAAGCTTGAATGCTGAGACATATGTCATTGATAAATATTTATAACAGGAGTGGGCCAAGTGCACTTCCCTGTAGAAGGCCAGAGGTAGCCAAGAATGGGTCCGATAATTTCCCATTTACAATTACTACCTACTCTCGCCCCTCAAGATATGATCTAAACCAACTGAGCAGGCAGGAATGAATACCTAACCGATGCAGTTTGGCTATTAAGGCGGCAGACTCTCTACAACGCAAAGTCAGAATACACAACATCAACTTGAAAGTGCATTTCAAAGACATAAGTGCAAAAATTACTGAAAGCGATAAGATTAGTGGTCGTTCCAGAATTCCACTTGCCAATAAACCGACACGTTAACAGCGAATTTGAGAAGAAGTTCACAGAACGCAACATCACAGTTGCGAAACAGGAAAGCAAGAAGGAAGAAATTCCGTCATTGTCGGGTTTATTAGAATTGTCTAACTCATCAATTGCTTCCAAAATTTCCACCTCTGATGATAAATCAAGTGTGCCAATATTGACCACCGAAGGAATAGACTGCAGGTCATCGAAATTATGACAAGCTGCGAATGGCTCAAAAGTTTGAGATAAAAAAGAAGCAAAAAGGTTTGCTATGCCACTATTCGTATTAGAGTTCTAAACTGAAGGAAGAGAACTCGTCGACCTTTTGGAATTCATGACACGCAAAAACAGCCTGGGATTGATTAGTCACCTCCTAACGTTGGCAATATTCTGATTATATACAAAATTTTTCTAAAAACTCTCGCTTATGCTTATGCTGCACGTACCTCGGCTAGTCAACAGGGTCACAGGTCTCACCAAATCCTCTAAAATAATTTTTACGCAGATTACTTACACTTCAAAAGACCCTTTGTATACTACGGTAGCCTATAGGAGCCATGCACTTTTCCAGAAGCAATAATATGACGATAGGTACGTAGGAAACACTATAAGAAGCTGACAATACCAACGGCATTTGATGCATGTCACATTCTGCAATGGTCAGTAACAAACATTAAGTCTAGAATCTTATTTAACCTATTCCAATTAGTTGCATTAATTCTTAGGAAAAATTTTAAAAATATGGTCAGTTACATAGGCAGTTGTTTAGAAAAAGTTGTTTTGCAAACCATCTAAAATTTGGGCTATTTTTCAACTTTGACTGGACTTTTAAAAAATATATCCTTAAATTTTCCCGAGAATTTTTTTTATATATTCCTTGAACTATTTATTACCGTTTTAGCCGTTTTATACCGCGTCTATACCGATTTACCTGTCCCAACCTCGCACGAAAAACGGTAAAAAAAAAAACCGGCAGCCTCTTCAGATCCATATATTCCATCCATTAGATAACATTAGATGTGAGATAACAAATAAAATCGGCAAACAGTTATTCTGAAGAAATAATAAGTTTATTAGATATTCCTCCCACTAAACAGGAAGTAGAGGATTATTTTACAAAAATAAAAAAAACAACCATTTTTTAAATAAAACGAGGGGGAACGTAGTGAGTTGCTGCGGAGACCGCAACTCTACATTTATACCCGATACTTAGTCATTATGACTCTCTTTCGGCTGACGCCGCTAATATTAAACGACACGACAAAGAGTGCGTGCGAGAGAGACAGAAAATCAGTCTGAGCGTGACGTCTGGCGCTGCAAATTGATTTGTTCCTTTTGGCTATAAAAATGATCTGATCTGATCCAGATTCAGCAATCTGATAGATATGGTCATTCTCTATGATTGTGCGTTTTTAGTTTTCTCGAATCTGCAATATTGTGGATGCAACAGATTTTCGTCCTTTGTGTGGGCAGAAGGGGGTGGGGCGAAATTTTGAGGTATACGTTTTATAGTGATATCTAAAAGGAGTGTGTATACCAAATTTGGTTACTCTAGGCTTAATAGTCTCTAGATTTGTGGATGCCCCAGATTTTCGTCCTTTACGGGGGCGGAAGGGGGTGTGGTGAAATTTTGACACAAAACGGTCAAGGTCCGATATCACAGGAGTGTGGATATCAAATTTGGTTGCTCTAGCTCTTATGTGTTCTGAGATCATTGAACTCATATTTTGAAATTGGCAAAACCGACCATGAAACATGTGTGTTAGAGAGAGACAGAGCGAGAGAGAATGAAATTGTTTTCTTGATTCTGGCTATAATAATTATACGATCTGGTTCAGATTTTGCACTCTAGGAGATAGAGCCATCTTCTACGATTCTTCGCTTTGGAAACCTTTCGCCATCTTTGCGTCTTAGAGAGGCAAGGAAGCTTAGAGTTTGCTTCAACTGTTTGAAGAAGGGACATCGGAATACCTCCTGCGGTTCAGGCTATTGTCGCACATGCGGTTAAAAGCATCACACCCTTTTACATATCAACAATCCACTGCCTACATCAGTTAACACGGAACCTGCAAACGCTACTACGTCTCCTATTCAGACAGACTCATGCTCAGGCCCCAATCTTTCAAGTTCTCTTGTTGCCGCTTCATCACCATGCTCGCCTCCTGCTCAGAATCTTAGCTCAGACGTAGAGCTTCTAGCCACGACAGTCATTATGATAAAGAGTCGATTCGGTGATCTTCTTCCCTGCCGGGCTCTTCTGGATTCAGGCTTTCAAATTAATTTAATAACCTCTCGCTTTGCTCAGAAGCTTCAGCTGAAACGAGCTAAAGGGTCGGTATCAGTATCCGGTATCGGCGCTGATTCTGCATTTCACAAGGAAGGTTCAGTTAATTTGGTCATTCAATCCAGGACTACCGATTACTTCACGAGTCTCACAGCTCCGTTGCTCCACGTATTAAACCAGGAAACCTACGTTGGTTTGGATGAGCTAGTGCGAAGGTTCTGGGAAGTGGAAAGCTGCCACGGTCCGCCACAGAAGCAACAAAGGAGGAAATTGCTTGCGAGGAACATTTCAAAAAAAAAAAAAACGGTCGGCTTCCAAGTGGCGAGTACTGCGTTCAATTGCCTTTAAAGCTGAGTGACAGTTTTCTTGTAGATTCTTATCAACAAGCCTATCGCAGATTCCTTAATCTAGAGCGCAAGTTGGTTCGCAAACCAAGGCCCAATACGCCGCATTTATAAAGGAATACGTCGATTTGAATCACATGTCCCCTGTCAAAGGTGACGCACTTAAACAATGCAAATTTTTTCTTCCTCATCACTGCGTCTTAAGAGAAGACAAAACCACCACAAAACTCCGAGTAGTTTTCGACGGATCCGCTTGTACATCTACAGGATATTCCCTCAACGATATATTGATGTTAGGCCCAACAATTCAGCCAAAGTTAGTTACGACTCTTCTTCGATTTCGTACCGTTCGTAGAGCATTGACTGGTGACATTTGTAAAATGTATAGATGCGTCCGTGTCTCGTCCCAAGATAGTTTTCTGCAGTGCATAGCTGGATACCGTGACCTATGGAACGAAACCAGCAGCATTTCTGGCCGTCCGTTCTATGCACCAACTAGCGGCAGTCGAGAGTTTCGTCATATCCCATTGGCGCTGAAGTTGTGCTGCGGGACTTTTACGTGGATGATTTGCTAACGGGGGGAGATACTACAAATGAGGTGCTGGAAATAATTCGCCAGGTGTCAGGACTCTCAGCCAAAGGAAATTTCAAGATCAGGAAATGGTGTTCCAACGATACATCTGTACTCGATCAAACACCCCATGAAAATAGGGAAGCATTTGTTAAATTTACTGATGGCAGCGATGAAATGCATGGATTTTGTGATGCCAGCGTGAGTGCTTATGGAGCTTGCATCTACGCTGTTTCGCAAGGCGACAATGGAGTCAAGGCAAATCTTCTATCTTCCAGATCTCGTGTAGCGCCACTGAAGACTATCACAATACCCAAGTTGGAATTATGTGGTGCAGCGCAACTCGCTCAGCTTATGCATGAAGTGTCTTTGATGAACTTCAATTGCTCTTATTATTGCTGGTGTGACTCCACAGTCGTTTTGGCTTGGATCAAGAATCAACCATCCAACTTCAATGTATTTGTCGCTAATAGACTTTCTGTTATTCAGGAACTCACATCTGGAATGTCTTGGCTGCACGTGCCAACTGATCTAAACCCTGCCGATATGCTTTCTCGAGGATCATTACCAGCTGAGCTCATCAATTCTCATCTTTGGAAGTATGGACCTACATACTTGACAGCCAGTAAGGATCAATGGCCAAGTACGCCGGCTCTTCCAGAGCCGGTTTTGGAGGCACGTTAAACCATACTAATTATTATCAAAGTTATTATCAATTAATTATTATCAAAGTACCAAAATGCAACGAATTTTTGCGTATATATGCAAATTCATTCATCGACGAAAGTCTGGAATAACTGTGGAGGACTTGCGTTTGGGAACCGAACTGCTTCTTCGTCTTACTCAGCAATCTCGTCTATCTACTAAAATAAGAGCCATGGAAACGCGAAAGGACATCAAGGCTTCAAGCTCGATCGTCTCGCTTTCGCCATTTTTAGATGATTGCGGTTTGCTTCGAGTTGGAGGGCGTCTTAAAAACTCTACCTTGGACTTCGAAGCACGGCATCCCATAATATTGCCCAAGAATCATTCCATCACTTCTGCTCTGATACGGCACTTACACGAAAAACACCTTCATGCTGGACGCCAGTCGCTATTAGCCATCATTCGTCAAACGTACTGGCCAATCGGTGGCCGAAGGACCGAAAGCACACGTAATCCAAAAGTGTGTCAGATGGTTTAGAGTGAAGCCTCGAACTCTCGAGCAAATAATGGGAGATCTTCCGGTGGACAGAGTCAGCGAATCTCGTGCATTTTTAGTTACCGGCGTGGACTATTGCGGAACAAACTGGCGAAACTTAAGTCGCTATTCCTAAGGGACAGTCATCAAGAAGCCGTGCATCAAGCTTGTCTCACCGATTGCATCGATTGGCGTTTCATTCCTCCTAGATCGCCACATTTTGGAGGATTGTGGGAGGCGTCAGTCAAGCTTGCTAAACATCATCTTCGACGTGCCCTCGCTGCCCTCCTAACTTCTTGGATTTGATAAGCCGCGCACTCTCCCGTGCAATATTTGTGCAATCATTAATTCAAGGCCATTGTTTCCTCTTTCAGAGAACCCTGCAGATCTCGATGTACTCACGCCCAGCCATTTTCTGGTTGGCGCCCCCATCACAACCTTCTTGGAGCCTGACTTGGTTCATTTAAACGTCGATCGCTTGGACCGTGGGCAGAAGGTCACACAGCTTCAGCAAATCTTTTGGTCTCGCCGAAGTGGCGGACCAGGAATCCTGAGCTTCACGTCAATGATGTCGTTCTTGTTAAGGACGAGAACTTCCCTCCTCTGAAGTGGCCTCTAGCGAGAATCCTCGAGCTCATCCTAGGAGCTGATGGCGTATCTCGAGTCGCCTTAATCAGGATGGCTACAGGTGTTAGCCGAAGAGCACTTGCAAAACTATGTCTATTACCTCTACGAGATGAGGTGAAAGGCATGGATCCTTCCACGGGGGAGTATGTTCGGGCGAAACCCGAGTGTAAATTTTGTACCATCGTTCTATTGCCTATCAATTCACTTTCCTTTCCATTTTGGTCATTATAATAAACTAACGTAACGTAAGCGTAGCTTTATCTATGCTCGCTCAGCAACATGCTCAGCTCGCTCTTGTTATCTTTTCTCTCCTATGCCGTCTCTAAGTCGTCAGCAGTTGCGCCTGCTCTTGCAGTTACCGCTAGATATAGTTGGAGAACAGACCTTTTTTGTCCCCAATCTATTACTTTGGCTCGAGATCGGCTCGCTTGCCTAAGTGTATCACTCTAATACTATTGTAAAAGGCTCTGGCACCCTCAACACACAAAATACCTATAAAAAATTTATAACGTTTCGGAAATTATTAATTCGTGAAATTATCGAACAATCATAGTCAGCGAAAAAGCTCGTTGTCTCAACAAGGGTATTCAGCGTGCGTCGTGTCAATAAGCAATGACTTTTGAAGTACGTATGCATGCATGTACACACATACATATGTGTGTGTGCACAGCACAGCGAATTTAAGCAGAATAAGAAATTAAATATGATTACATTGAATATAAATATTTTATTATTTAACCAGTCAATGGCAAAATAATTTTCGAAAAGAAGAAATTTTGTAAACAAGTTTCGTTTCGGAAATGGGCTGCATGGACAAAAACACACTCATACGTGCTCATTGCGTTTTACATCTGGGTGCTCTATCGACTTCGTGCGATCGGAGCAACGCTGATTTCGTCGATTAAAAAAATCCGGATTTCTTAAAAAATTATTTTTTGTTATACCCGATACTTAAAATGAGTATTGGGGTATATTAGATTTGTGGTAAAAATGGATGTGTGTAACTTCCATATACATATACATACATATATACTTTATGGGGTCGGAAACGCTTCCTTCTGGACGTTACACACATCCATTTTGAGTATCGGGTATAAAAATAATTTTTTAAACAGTCCGGTTCAAATAAGCTGTGTGTTGGAGAAAGGCAGTATTTTTATTTTTAACTGTTAAAACTGTATTAAAAAAATGTTGAAACATGTATGAGGTTGGTTTAGATTAAGGCTCAATATATGTTTATATGTTTAGTATATGTTTTTAATGGTAGATTACATGGCTTAGAAGTTTTAACACTTAAGTGTGAAAGGTGCTCTGGCTTATTTGAGCTATAAGCCATTGTACATACATATGTGTTACACACATCTACACAAATTTGATGTATTCCTTTATCTTTGGGTAATAGGTTTAATGAGCGGTAAACCAAAACAAACCAAAGGAAAATCTGTATATTTCCAGCCAAGACAATTCGTTAGGTGAGATTGGTGAAATTAAACGATTACGATTACCATTTTAGAAATTTTATCGTTCACCGCGTTGTACAAAACAATGCAATACAATCTCAAGAATCTGAATTCATTCGGATAAAACTAATTATACCCGATACTCAAAATGAGTTTTGGGGTATATTCGATTTGTGGTAAAAGTGGATGTGTGTAACGTCCAGAAGGAATCGTTTCCGACCCCATAAAGTATATATATTCTTATTCAGCATCAATAGCCGAGTCGATTGAGCCATGTCTGTCTGTCCGTCCCCTTCAGCGCCTAGTGCTCAAAGACTATAAGAGCTAGAGCAACGATGTTTTGGATCCAGACTTCTGTGGTATGTCACTGCTACAAGAATATTTCAAAACTTTGCCCCGCCCACTTCCGCCCCAACAAAGGGCGAAAATCTGTGACATCCACAATTTCAACGATACGAGAAAACTAAAAACGCAGAATCGTAGAAGATGTCTATATCTTCTAGAGTGTAAATTCTGAACCAGATCGTATAATTACGAATCAAGAATCAAGAAAACAATTTCATTCTTTCTCGCTCTGTCTCTCTCTAATACACAGGCTTCATGGTCGGTTTTGCCAATTGCAAAATATGAGTTCAAGGATCTCAGAACCCATAAGAACTAGAGCAACCAAATTTGATATCCACACTCCTGTGATATCGGACCTTGACCGTTTTGTGTCAAAATTTCACCACACCCCCTTCCGCCCCCGCAAAGGACGAAAATCTGGGGAATCCACAAATCTCAGAGACTATTAAGGCTAGAGTAACCAAATTTGGTATACACACTTCTGTTAGATATCACTATAAAACGTATATCTCAAAATTTCGCCCCACCCCCTTCCGCCTACACAAAGGACGAAAATCTGTTGCATCCACAATATTGGACGTTGACATGCAATGACTGCATCTAACAAGAGGCGATGCAATTACTGCACCGTCAAGTGGCCCGTGTGACACCAGCAGAGGGCTGTTACGCGCGGATCCCAGGCAAAACGCAGCCCTCCTCCCGCCCAACCGACCGAGGGGCGCTGCCGCATGACGCGCGGTGCGTAGCCGAACCAAACGCGAGCATGCAAGAAAGATAGATATTAGACTAACCTTCGAGGAAAATTAGTACTAAACTTATAAGAAATTAAGCATGCAATAAAATACAAAATACAAATACCACTACAATTACTAATTACTAGAAAGGTGTGTAAGGATTAGTAATTTAATAAGAGGAAGAGAATTAATATTGCAGATTCGAGAAAACTAAAAACGCACAATCATAGAAAATGACCATATCTATCAGATTACTGAATCTGGATCAGATCAGATCATTTTTATAGCCAAAAGGAACAAATCAATTTGCAGTGGATTTGCAGTGCAATTTGCGCCAGACGTCACGCTCAGACTGATTTTCTGTCTTTCTCGCACGCACTCTTTGTCGTGTCGTTTAATATTAGCGGCGTCTGCCGGAGGAGAGCCATACTGACTAAGTATCGGGTATATAGGTATAGTTGCGGTGTCCGCAGCAACTCACAACGTTCCCCCTCGTTTTACTTTTTTAAATAGCGATAGAAAAGCTCTTAAAACAAGGGCAAACTGAAATTTAATTTCTGTGCTAATACTTAAGTTCGTCATTGTATCTAGTCTAGAATTTTTTTTTTAATATGTATATATTTTGTGTTGCTTCAACTTTTATGTACTTATAGTATGTACCAATATGGAAGCGTCAACCTTGACCTAATTGCAGAAGAAATGTAAAAAGTTTATATTCAATTCTATACATATGTACATATGTATGTACGTAATTATTGGGGAAACGTACATTTATTTTAAAGAAATAAAAGGACTGGAAAAATATAATAAATTCATGTTGTATACCTCATTACGTATATGTTTGCATATGTACATACATATTATGCGCAAAGATATACATATATATACATATGTATAATGAAGCATCCATTTTTTTCAATTTATTCGATTGGTTTAATTTTTATCTTTAATATATACGCAAAATCAATAGAAGCTAATACATATCATATGCATGAACACATGCCCAAACGAAATATTTATCAAAGCAACAAACATGAATTCTCATTCATTATTCAAAATGCGTTCGGAGAGCGGCTGTTGAAAATTTCAGACGAAAATTTACATCAATCTTTTTTATTTATGATTTAGAGGAATTCTAATATTTTATTACTTTTCACACATCGACATCTGGTATGTACAATATGTACGTACTAATGTGAAGTGGTTGTTTTTTATGCACTTTAAAACTGTTATGAAGATGTATTTATGTATTAACGATCACACAATTGGATTACCAATATGTAAAATCAATTCCCAGCTGGATGCTCAGAAAAACAATTAATATTCACATTTAACTGTGTTTTTTATAAAGTTAAAAATCATTATTTTATTTACATGGAAAAAAAAGTTTGCAAAAATAGTAAGCCCGTTTTTTAACTAAAATTTATCGACTACACACGTAACTAATTTTACTGCGATATACGCTGAAACACATAATTACATATATGGTATTCTTGAAAGAGATGTTCACTGTTTGAGCCTAATACTGAGACACGATACATATATCGTTGGTATAAATGGGTTGATTTTCGTGGTAAACGATAAAACGATTGTTAGCATGCCCTGCCATTATACTATTTCCTATTTGTTAACCAATTTAAACTTTTTAACAACTCAAATATTCCACTACACTTAAATTGACTAGAAATAAAAAGCTGGAGGAGAACCGCGGGCTACCACCAAAATTTAAGGACGCAGGATGGCACCAAGGCACGTTAAAAGCCATCGCCTGCCACGACTCTCGCTCTGCGGCCCTCTATATGAAGACGGTAGCTGACCGAAATGTGGTCTATGCAGGAGGGGCAAAACTTGGGTCTTGGCGAAGCTTGCAGAGCCGCAGAAGATCCTGAGGTTACTGCAGGTCTGTAATTCTCACCTTACTACAGTTGAATGGAAGGTGACCAAGGTAGAGGATGTCACAGGGCTGAGAGGCCAGTTCATCATCGTCCTGAATGAGGAGTCCTAGTGGATTATGACTACAAGAAGGTGATCATATCATATCCGGAGCTGCCAAAGATTCCGATGGGTGAGGACCCGAGTGTGGAGGCCAACCCGGGAGCGTCGAACATAGCACCTGTGGTGGCGGACAACATCCTGGACGACTACGAGTCCGACGAGAGCGACCTAGCCTAGACCTAGGAGTCACAGACTTATCAGTGTCGGCGAGGAGTTAGAGTGCCCCGATAGCGACCCAGAGAAAACAATAGTGGAGTTCAACCGCTGGAATGTCACTGACCACAGGTACGTGGAAACTGTATTCCCTTTCTCCTTTCCAAGTCCACTTCAATTCTGAAACCTCAATCAACTTGTCCGTATTGTCCCCGAACTCCCCCCTGAAGAGGAAATTCAAGAATTTCAGGTCTGGTTAAAAACTTTACCGAGGGCTGCAGCAGGGCACTTGGTAAATCTTACCGGTTAGTTCTCTCGAAGATAATAACAACGCTGGGTTACGTGAGAAAGCCGAACAGTCTTGGACAATATCCAGCAATGAATAATTAAATCTTCTCCTCAATATCAACTTCCCTAGCTGCGATGAAAACAGACCTAATTACATCGTGCCTCTTATGTTGCCTTAATTTGTGTGTGAAATGACCGACAGAAAGACCCAAAAACAAAACATAATGTACAAAATTATACATCCAACAACAGTGTAGTGGCGTGTTTGCGTACTGCCGCACAAAGGTGCAAAAAAATGCTAAAAAAAAGAATTACATGCATTAGGTCCGCAGTTCAGGGCGAACGACGGACCGAATGCAGAAATATAATGAATTGTGCACTAAAAGAAGCAAAATCTAGCTACAGAATATTAAGAATCCGCAGTTCAGGGCGAACGACGAGTCAAAAATAAAAATTTCAATGAATGTGTTTGTGCACCAAAAAAATAAATCTCTAGTCTCATAATACTAAGATTCGCAGTTCAGGGCGAGCGACGGGTCAATAAAGATAAAGATAAAAGATTTTTTTAAATTCCATTCAATTGCTCGTATTTACAACTTCTTTTATACTTAATGCAAACTATAGTATACGTTAGGCTATGCAAGCAATGCTTCACACATGTGCAGGCTTTGCTTAGTCTTACTGGTATCTTGTCTGGCGCTCAACCGCGGGCAGTTCCATCATAATGATCGCCGCGAAGTTGCTCGTCGCCTCCCAGTTATCCGGGGACAGGAGCATGGACGGCACCAAGCTCTGCTTGGTTACAGCCCCACCCAGCGCTTCTTCTAGCCGCTGGCGCTGCGCTCCGAACCTGCCACACGAAAATATTGCATGTTCGGCATCCTCCTCCACGTTGTGCCCCCACCAAGAGCATTCTGCGGAGTCCTCGTGCTCGAAGCGATGGAGGTAGCTTCGGAAGCTGCCGTGGCCGCTGAGGAGCTGCGTCAGGTAAAAGTTGACCTGCCCATGTTTCTGCTTACCAACGCGTCGATGACCGGGATAAGCTGGTGGGTCCATCGCCCTTTAGGGGTCATGTCCCAGTGCTATTGCCACCTTCTGAGGCTCTCCTGCTTGCACGCCATGCGTCTGCATGCCCGCCTGCCTTTTTCCAGCCACGTCCATTCCTCTGCCATGCGTTTCCTGGTAGTAGGTGGACCGTTCTTCCGCCAGGAATTCCAGCGGTTCTATACCCGCGATTACGTGTGATGATCGTCCGAGACCGTTCGGTAGGTACAGGTGATCCGAAGCGAAGAGAGGCGATGCGTAGCTGCCAGACCCCGTGCGTAGCTCGCTGTATGAAGGGCCTTTGCCCAGATTGGCGCCGCATATAGCATCACCGATCTCGTCACACTCGTTAGCAGTTGCCGTCGCCATTGCTTTGGTCCTCGGGTGTTCAGCATAAGCCTCGAGAGCGCACCGTTGCTGGTCGACGCCTTCGTGCCCATTTAGGCCAAGCGCTCCCGAAAGCAGAGACCTGTGTCCACCAGGACACCAGGGTATTTGATAGCGCGCTTAGACGAAACCAGGGTACCTGCCACTGAGATGTTGGCCGTCTCAACTTTCTTCCGGCTGGATACCAGCACTGCCTCTGTTTTGTGGGGTGCGAGTTCGAGCCCGACCAGGTACAGCCACTGTTGGATGCGCGCTATCGTCTGGTTGCAGGTCGTTTCCACGACGGACAGGTCTTTTGCCACCACTAGTACTGCCACATCGTCTGCAAAACCCACCATGTGTAATCCATGGGGGAGGCAATTGCACAGTGTGCGGGGATCTGGCTTTACGAAAGCCGTATTGGTACGGTGAGAGTTCGCCAGCATCCGCGATGGAACGTTCCAGCCGCGCGCAAACCACCTTCTCAAGCAGGTTACCCTCAGTGTGTAGCCGTCAGCCGTCGGGTGCTACAGGGGGATAAACGGATGTCGGCTCGGCTCGTCACAACTGTTGACTCGGAACGGGGCACAGGCGCCTCGGGTTCATGGCTTGCCCTGGATCCAAGGCGACTGTGCTCCGCGTCATAGGATACAGGTGGGCACGAGCGAACCGGCACCCGCCGTAACTGTACTCACCGTCGGAAGTGCGACTATACTCTCCCCGTGAGGGCGGCTGGAAACAGGTCCTGGTACGGTCATGTCTCTGCCAGGATGCTGGCTAATTGTAGTCGGGCGGAGAGAAGAAAACTCTCAGTGAAATAACCCCAATCCAAGGTGACACTGTCATATGCCGAGGGATGCATGGCCGAGGGGGTGCTCGGTCTCTTATATGCGGACTCTGGATACCTGCCGACCTCCAGCTTTAATAAGGCTTCCCGGGGAACGCGGGCTATGCCCCGGGCGACTAACCCCTTCCCGCCTACTCGTGGGATCAGATATGCCAAATTTAACTATTCAAACAAAAAACACCGCAAAGGAGCACGGAATTCCTCCTAAAGTGCCGGAGGGAAAAGACCATCCCTCTACAAACGCATCTGGGAAACCAGTGCCCAAAAAGACGGGGAAGGAGACTAAGTCGGTCCACCGTCTCGAGGCAGCAGGCGCTGTGAGGAGAGGACCGAAAAGCCAATCGGGCCAATCCACGTCGGGGGGCCCCAAGGGCGACCCGGTTACCGGGGGGGCGACCATGCAGAGCGATATCGCGGCTGGCAGACCCCTTGGGACCGGGGACCCCTTGACAAACCCGGCAGGCGGCGCCTCTGCCTCGAAAGATAGGCCCAAGTTCCAAGACATCCTGCGGCCTTCATCCTGGGCAACGACGACCCGGTGTTCCTGGCGTCTGCCCAGGGAATCGAATCGCGGCGATGGGTCAAGACAGTCCTGCCCGACTACCAGCCAGCCAAAGCTAGCAAGGCCACATGCAAGGCCCCAAGCAAGCGGCAACGCTCGGCGGAGGACACCGCCACACAAGTCCAACAGGCCAAGAGGACGAAGACACTGAGCAACCGCTCGTTTGCCGAGGTGGCGAGAGGAAAAACCCTGATGGGAGTCCTAGATAGGGGCTCTAAAGACGGGCAGATCCCTAGGGACAAGTGGCACCTCGTGGAAAACGAGCTCCAAGACCGTTTCCTCCAGGAGTTGGAGGAGAATGGAGGACCACCACCCAAGTGTGAGGACGCCGGGTGGCACCAAGGCAGGGTGAAAGCCATTGCCTGCCAAGATGCTCGCTCGGCGGCCCTCTACGCGAAGGCGGTAGCATCGCTCAAGGAGCCCAGGTGCCCAGCTGGAGGCCGTAAAGTGGGAGGACATCCCCAGCAAACCGATGGCCAGAGCGTGGGTCTCGGCGAAGCCTGCAGAGCCGGATAAGATTCTCCGGATTCTGCAGCTCTGCAACCCCCACCTTCCCACAGCCGATTGGAAGGTGGCCAAGGTAGAGGAGAGCAACGGACAGAGGCACCAAATTATCCTCGCCCTGAACGAGGAGTCGGTTAGACTTCTCCACGACACGGAGGGCGCTGTAGACTACAAGAAGGTAGTCGTAGTACCGTACAAGTCCGACTCTAAGGGCATGCAACCGACGGTCGAGCCAGACCTGGAGCCCCCGGAGATCCCTAGCATGGAGATCAAGCCTGCGGTGTCAGACGTGGCATCAGTGGTGTCGGATGACATCCTAGACGGTTACGTGTCAGACGTGAGCGATCTCACTAAGGATCTCAAGCACATCGCGGTCGGGGAGGAGTTGTTCTCTTCGGAGAGCGACCACGACAGGACAATCGTGGAGGTGAACCTCAGGAATGTCACTGATACTCCTGCAGATAAACCTCCACCATTGTAAGGCAGCATGCGCTGCTCTCTTGCTCCATCTCAAGGGTGGAGCCGACATAGTCCTCATTCAGGAGCCCTGGATCCTCGGAAACAGGGTCTCCGGTCTGAGGACTTCTGACTACAAGCTATATGTAGCTGAAACCGCAGGTAAAATTCGTACCTGCATTCTTGCAAAAAGAGAGTTGCACTTATTTTTGCTCCCAAATTTCAGCAATGAAGACCACACCGCAGTGAGCCTCGAAGGCCAGGAGCGCTCACTGAGGATCTGCTCCGCATACATGGGGCATGAACAACCAGACCCCCCTCCACACGCGCCTCTCCGGGCTCTAATCGCAGACTGCTCGGCCAAGGACATCGGTCTAATTGTGGGGTGTGATGCCAATGCACATCACTGTCAGTGGGGAAGCACTGACAAAAACGAAAGGGGTGAGTACCTTTTCAGTTACTTACTGACCACTCAGATGGTCTTATTAAACCGGGGTAGTGATCCCACCTTTATCATTAAAAACCGCAAGGAGGTCCTGGACCTCACGCTTGCCTCTCATGAGATACAGCGTAACATTGTATCCTGGAGGGTCCTGGAAGAGCACTCCTTCTCGGACCACAGGTACGTGGAAACTGTCTTCTCCTTCTCAGTGCCGAAGCCAGTCCGATTCCGGAACATCAGGCGGACAAACTGGACTCGGTATTCTGATTACCTCTGTTGTGTTCTCCCTGAGCCCCCATCTGAGGAGGAGTTCTCCACGGAGGCCACGATTCGTCTTCTTAAGATCTTTACCGACGCATGCAATAAGGCGCTCGACAAAGCATGCCCCTCTGGCAAGAACAGAGGCCGGAAGAAACCTGAATGGTGGAATCCGAAACTGGGTGAACTCCGGAAAGCCTCCCGGAGACTCTTCAATAAAGCTAAGGCTGAAAACGTTGAGCAAAACTGGGCCGAGTACAAAGCCAGTCTGTCAACCTACAACAAAGAACTTAGAAAAGCCAAACGCGCCTCCTGGCGTAAGTTCTGCAGCGAAATCGAGAGTAACTCAGAAGCCTCACGCTTGCGCAGAGTTCTCTCGAAGACAACACCCACCCTGGGCTACTTGAAGAACACCGACCAGTCGTGGACTACGTCCAGCGAGGAGTCGCTAAATCTTCTCCTAAATACCCACTTCCCTGGCTGCGATGAAAACAGACCCAACTACCTCGCGCCTCCTTCTGTCGCCTCAAATGCCATCCTGAGACTGCTAAGCCAGGAGAACATTTCCTGGGCGATCAGAAGTTTTAAACCCTACAAGTCCGCGGGGCCAGACGGCATTTTCCCTGCCCAACTGATTCACGCGGGACATAAAGCCATTAACTGGCTCAAAATAATTTACGAGGGAATCTTCTCCCACGGGTGCATTCCTGACACCTGGCTTTAGACCAAAGTCGTATTCATACCCAAGGCACGCAAACCCTCGCACACTGCCCCCAAAGATTTCAGACCCATAAGTCTATCGTCCTTCCTTCTGAAGACGATTGAACGGCTTTTGGGGATGCATCTCACGGTAAATATTCCGCCTAGTCTATTCTCAGACTCCCAGCATGCCTATCGGAAAGGAAGATCCACCGAAACGGCCCTACACACGATCACATCGATCATCGAAGCGTCCCTTAATTTTAAGGAGTACACCCTAGTAGCCTTCCTCGACATAGAAGGCGCCTTTAACAACATCCTTCCGACCGCCATCACGGGCGCACTGACGGATCTGGGCGTTGACTCCAGGACGGTGAGCCTGATCGATCAGATGCTACAATGCAGGACGGTTGAGGCATCACTGGGGACGTCAACGTGTACCAGATTTGTCAGCAGAGGCACACCGCAGGGCGGAGTCCTCTCGCCCCTCCTATGGAACGTGGCAGTGAACACACTGCTGCGGGAGATAGAGGGGGGTGGCTGCCGCGTGGTGGCGTACGCGGACGACGTTGCCATAGCATTCTCCGGAAAATTTCCGCGGACGTTGTGTGAGTGCATGACAAGTACTCTCACGAAAATGTCGAAATGGGCAGACAAATGCGGGTTAGGCGTCAACCCGTCTAAAACGGAACTGGTGCTTTTCACTAGGAAGTACAAAGTTCCGGCACTGATTCCCCCAAGACTATGTGGGGAAACGCTAGTCTTCAGCAACAACGCCAAGTATCTTGGCCTTATCCTCGATAGAAAGCTCGATTGGAAATTGAGCATAGAGGATAGAGTAAAGAAGGCCACAGTGGCCCTCTATACTTGCAGGAAAGCCATCGGACTAAAATGGGGAATGACCCCATATATAGTTCGGTGGCTCTACACCGCCATCATACGACCAATCATGCTCTATGGAGTGGTGGTATGGTGGCCAGCCCTGGACAAAAGGACAGGCCTCACTAAACTCAGCAGAGTTCAACGCATGGCAGAGCTATGCATAACTGGCGGGCTACGCACTACTCCAGGGGAAGCCCTGGATACTGTGCTGGACCTCCTCCCGGTTGATCTCATGGGAAAGAAGGTGGCAACACTTTCCGCCCTCCGAATGAGAGAAGCCAGACTGTGGAAAGCATCCGCGGTTGGGCACTCGGGAATCCTGATGAGACTCCCGCAATTACCAGAGAGGACAGATTACTGTATCCCCAGTGATCACCTCTCGACGCCCTTCCAGGTATCAATCCCATCTAGGGAGGACTGGGAGATGGGCGAACCAGGGCCTGCAAATGCGGTCCACTTCTACACTGATGGCTCAAAGCTAGACGGCCGCGTGGGAGGCGGAGTCTACTGCAGCGAGCTGAACATCAGTCATTGCTTCAGGCTCCCGGATCACTGTAGTGTGTTCCAAGCGGAGGTTGAAGCCATCAAGGAGGCCATTTCGATCGTCTCCAAACTACTCCTAGATACGCACTTAGTGTGCGTCTTCTCGGACAGCCAAGCAGCTATCAAAGCTCTAGGCTCAATATCGTCGAACTCAGCGACTGTAAATGACTGCCGCAGGTCTCTGCACGAGATCGCAGAGCAGTTAGATCTCTTCCTTATATGGGTCCCCGGCCACAGGGACATCGAGGGGAATGACGCCGCCGACGAGCTAGCCAAGCAGGGTACTACGATTCCTCTCCTATCGGAGAGGGAGCAAGTAGCGATGCCCTTGGCTACGTGCAGGCTCCTAACGCACGAATTGTTCGAGCAAAATGCCAATAGGAGATGGCAGCAAACCGTTTCCTGTAAAGTCTCAAAATTGATATGGCCATATCGATCGAAGAAGCGCTCAGCAGAGCTGTATAAACTCAGCAGAGCACAGTGCTCTGCAGTTACTAGAGCCATTACGGGACACTGGCAGATCGGCACTCACGCCTCTATACTGTCAATCCCTCATAACGACTTCTGCAGGAGTTGTCGCGACGAGGAGGAGGAATCGGTCCCCCACTTCTTCTGCCACTGCCCAGCCCTTGGAAATCGTCGTCTTCGTATTCTCGGGGCCGCTTTCCTCACGGACATTTCGGACCTATCCGTAATCAAACCAGGGACCTTGTCCAAATACATCCAAGCCACCGGATGGGACTGCCCTTAACCTGCAGTAGTATGCTCTCACGGTTCGGGCAACGCGAAGGGGCACATGCCCATGCGGCAACACAATGGACCTGTTTATAGGTCCAAGTGAGCTTGGGGGCGGGAGGCTCCTATCCCCCCCCCCTCCCGGCTACCGCCTTAACCTAACCTAACCTAGTTATATGTATATAAAGTTCATTTCCTAATCAATTTAATGTTAAGCCTTGATTAACTCTGGCAATGTCGGCCTAAAATATCCTTCTTTAATTCATACTATTTTTATATAATTAATATTATTCCACAGCAATCGATGCCGTTCATTGGACCTAACGAGCTCGTCAAGGAAAGTGTTTGAATGGGGTAAAGATCCATTATTTTCGTATTGAATTGAATGGCTGACATTCGTGTGTAAAAAGGCTCAGTTTTTATGAATTGTATCCATTTGTATAATGAACCTCTGAGATCTTGGCTAATATAACTATTTTGAATGAACATGAATTATAAAGTAGAGTCTGTGTAAGTGCACTTAATTTGTATAATATGGCGAGCACAACGAAGTATAGGGATAGGAAAAACACCGACCCCACCCAGCGAGCTGAGCCCAGAGCGCGAAATAGTGCACTAAACCCGATTCTCTTTCCTGCCGAGGCTGCAATGCCAAAAATACTTAGCCAGCCGTGCCATTACATTATACCTTGAGAACACGCATATTTTTTTTTTATTTGTTTAAATCATCTTAATTTTTCCTGTGACTGTTGCATAAGTTGCTCTAACAGTAACAGCAATCGAAAAAATCGATTTGAAACGAACGGACGCACTTCTTTCTTTCGTCGTAAAATAAAATAATTTGCAGCCACCCAAGATTTCGGTCCAAGATCTATCATACCTATGTAGATGCATATGTGCTACAGCTAAATTGCCAAATTGACCGCGACGTGTGCGCAAAGAATACAGCAAATAAACTGAAAATCTCCGCGTCGGTCGTGCCCTGTCTGCAGCTATATACCAAAGGAGATATATATATACCATATACCAAAGGAGAGACAAGTGGGAGCATCCAGCACCAGAAGAGGAGAGTACATAAAGAGGTATTTGTGCAAAAATTGAAAGCTCGAGTGAAGACGAAAAGATTAAAAAACTCGCAATAATTGTCTTGCGCTGAAACAATTGCACCTCGCTTTTAATTCTTGGCACATACGTATGACATAGTAGAGCTAGATCTTATGAAGTCTAGTGTAAGTTAGGCTAGGGCGAAGCGGGAGCGCAATAAAAGCTCACTCTCGCGCTCTTGGCGAATTCCCCCGCTTTGCCACCGTAGGTAAGATACGCTAAGAAGAAATTGTTTTGAATACAATACAATAACAGCAATAGGGAAAAACAACAACAACAAAAACGAGGGGGAACATTGTGAGTTGCTGCGTACACCGCAACTCTACATTTATACCCGATACTTAGTCACTATGGCTCTCCTCCGGCAGACGCCGCTAATATTAAACGACACGACAGAGAGTGCGTGCGACAGAGACAGAAAATCAGTCTGAGCGTGACGTCGGGCGCTGCGTAGCCACTGCAAATTAATTTGTTGCTTTTGGCCATACAAATTAACCGATCTGATCCAGATCCAACAATCTGATAGATATGGTCATTTTCTATGATTGTGCGTTTTTAGTTTTCTCGAATCTTCAATATTGTGAATGCCACAGATTTTCCTCTTTTGTGCGGGCGCAAGGGGGTGTGGCGAAATTTTGACACAAAACGGTCAAGGTCCGATATCACAGGAGTGTGGATACCAAATTTGGTTGCTCTAGCTCTTTTGGGTTCTGAGATCCTTGAACTCATATTTTGCAATTGGCAAAACCGACCATGAAACCTGTGTGTTAGAGAGAGACAGGGCGAGAAAGAATGAAATTGTTTTCTTGATTCTGGCTATAATAATTATACGATCTGGTTCAGATTTTGCACTCTAGAAGATATAGTCATCTTCTACGATTCTGCATTTTTAGTTTTCTCGAATCGTCGAAATTGTGGATGCCACAGATTTTCGCCCTTTGTTGGGGCGGAAGTATGCGGGGCGAAGTTTTGAAATATTTTTGTAGCAGTGACATATCACAGAAGTCTGGATCCAAAACATCGTTGCTCTAGCTCTTATAGTCTAGAGTCTAGAGCACTAGGCGCTGAAGGGGACGGACAGACGGACGGACGGACAGACAGGGCTCAATCGACTCGGCTATTGATGCTGATCAAGAATATATATACTTTATGGGGTCGGAAACGATTCCTTCTGGACGTTACACATATCCAGTTTTACCACAAATCTAATATACTCCAATACTCATTTTTAGTATCGGGTATAATAAATAAATAACAAACCATTAAAAGTACTTTATTGATCTAAAAATATAAAAATGTAGCATATTACATAGGAGAATGTTCACATATTTAAATTTTGAATGATTGTTCTTTCAAATGAAGTTTGTTTAATGAAGATATCTTAATTTGTTCAGAAGTTACTGTGCGGATAGTACATAATAATTATTATGTTATTATATTATTATTAAGTATAATTATATAAATTTTATTATATACAATCATTTTTTGTATATGCAATAATACCCACGCAAAGTAGCGTGTGCGTGTGCACGCCTTTAATAAAATAAGCTGGAAACACAAAGGAAAACAGAAATCAAACCAGTGTTCAAAACTCTGAAACGAAAAAAAGCAAACATCAAATATTTTTGTCAAAACATACCCTGCAGTACCAGCAGTGAGCGATGACGAATGTCATCTAGGCGTTGACGCCAGCCAAATCGAACCCTATGTTTTCTCTTTTCTTTCTTTCTTCTCCGCGCGTGAGAAATTTTGTAATGGACCTATTTCAGGCTGAGGTAAGCTCAGTCACGTCCTGGGGTCAATCCACAAGAAATTTGTAGAAATATATGGAACTTTGAGGGAAACGTCGGGGTTGTCTTATCTTAGAGAGGGTGGATCGGGGCTGGAGTGGGCGCTGCTCGTCTTAGCACTTTAAATTGGATTAGTTTGATAACTCTACTGATCGCCGGTATCTTTCGTAAGCTCCTGGTACAACGTCTGTACTCTGTGCCGGTTTTCTGCGTAAGCTCCCTTCTAGTTCTGGCCGGCGTCTATGTATACGCCTGTTGCTGCTGTGTCAGCGGGTTCAAAAGTGCACTTCAACGTCGGGGTGCACTTCGCCGTTTTGGCGATCGTGGGTTGACCTGGTTCTGTCTCTTCGCGTTTTGGCGGGCTTGCCGTTGGGTGCTTGTTGTAGGCATCCGCGGTGTCATCTTTTCGTAGTCGATGAACCCGGAAAACTGCGCCTGGCCGGTTGCTTGGTCTGGAGTGGGGGAAGTCTGCGTGACCTGGTGTGTTTGGTCAGCGTTATTGGCGTCGGTGCTGGTCGATCGGTGGCTATGTCTGGAGGGGGGGTGTTCGTGTTGTAAATAACGCATGCCTTCAATCTGTGTTGTGTGAGGCTTTGTAATTTTGCAGTGGGTTCTTATGTTTATAATATGTCGGGGGAAGGATTGTATCGAACCCTTTTAGGTTCTTTACAACTTAATTCGGTTCTGCCGACCGTGCGCAGTAGAAGAGTTCTTCGTATTTTCTTTTTGTCTCTTTTGCGCCTGCGTCGTCAGCACTCTTTTGCTTTGTTCGCTTTACATTTGTTATCTGCAATCGTCAAATTGTGCGCAAACAAAGCGAAATTAATTGCTGTGATATTATTATAATTATCAGGTAATTGCAGTGTTTAATAATAATATTTGTCGTGTGCGTGGTAAATAAAGAAAATCTCAATTGTAAAAAAATTTAAAAAAAAAAAAACAGTTTAAAAACTGTTTTCAAATTATATTAATGTTTCGCTGCATTCACATTATACATATGACTTTATGCTTCTCTCATGGTCGGAAACAAAAGAAGAATAAAGAAATAGAATATAAATCCGTAGTAGCGAATTAAATTATTATAATCTGTGGTGGGTACGAAAGTTCAATTTGTGAGCAGTCCAGCAACAAACAAAACAACATAACAAAATCATCAAAAAGTAACCCTTATTTGCGACGCATGGTTCAAGCAGGCACATATATTTCGACAAAAGTCATAGCTTATAAAACGCATGATATTTCGGCAAAAATCATCGCTTATTAAATCCATGATTTTTCGTCAATCAGGTCATCGACGTATCAGAAGCTGATTCGTCGAAGACCCGTACTGCAGGGTATTTTGTGCATTTTTTTATTAACACATGCGAATATGTTCTCTGTGCTTTTGACTTGATGACGCGGCGGTAGCCGAACGCCAGACTTAAACCACTAACCATACAGTATACTGTACGGGATGCACTATGTTCGACGTGCGAAATATTCGTTCCATGAACTGGCACATCTATGTACATATGTATATACACCTAATTTTGTTTTTACACGGTATATTGGTTCCTGACATTGATCGTATGCAAAAATAGGGGATTGGTTCCTTTTCACTAAAACCTAATTAAGGAAAAAATTGGGAAACGTTGGAAAAATAAATCTGCGTTTAAAAAAATGTCTTAACATCTCACAAGATACTAACACATACAGTCAAGGAAAAAAATCAACATACAGCACAAATTTTTTCGATATTTCGGGTTTTCGCAATGAAAAACAAAAAACTTGGTATGGCATCATTGTTTCAGAAAAAAAATAAAATTATGTATACTATAGTTACTAGGAAAGAACGTAAAATGTTCAAGGAAAAAAATTCCCTTTAATATTTCAAAACACCATCGGTGGATACATTGAGCCAGTTGGATCTTCCAGCAAGACAATGATCCAAAGCACGCCGCACATGTTGTGCGGGATTGGTTGTATATACTAAAAACGAAAGTAAAACGAATATTTTCATATTCTCTTTCTTGTTTTCGTATGGTTTCTAGGAATTTATGTAAAGGAATTTAAAATTTTTGATGTAATAACCATGTTATTTTAAACCCGTGTAAAAACAGAATTAGGTGTACAGTATGCTTAGTTATTTAACACAACTATTATAGAATACGAACGGCCCTAGTGGAACGGGGTGTTTCAGCATCACCAGGAGTACCATATTTGATTTTAAATTATCGGAAGTCAGCCCGGCCCGGACTGACAGTCATTTTTGTGTAAGTGAATAATATTTTCTATAGTTTGAGAAATCACTGGTTGCATATCAAGGTAGCTACATATTGAATAAACAAATTATTGTAGCTTGTGAACTCAATCCAATTAAATAAAACATCAAAGAATTATAAAAGGATAAGCTACGATAGTAAACAACACTATTTAAACTTCATTGTGCACCATTTTATTGAATATTGTTTGAAAATTAAAAACACTTTTATTAATTTAGCTATTTAATATTTATGAATTTTTTTAATCCATGAATCGTGTATATACCCTTGTTAGTGCAGTTTTCCAACAAGAATATTAAGTTTATATGTATGTATGTATATACAAAATATATATATTAATGAGCTAAATCTGGTTACCAAAAGGAGCGTGTGTGGAGAAATAAGTCTAGTAAATAGTAACGCCGTCATTCTACAAGTACAGCGCCAAAAATTAAACTAAAGATTCACTAAAAATTTTCGCTTTTTGATAAGGATTTTTGGTAGGTACGCAAATAAGTCGTATAGTATTTTTTACCTTCCTACCCATCATTTTTATTTATCGGGATTTTAGTATTTTTCTATAAACAATATCCAATTATGCCATACTAAATGTAAACATAATCTAGTATACTTTGATCAATTTGTGTATGTTTGTTACGTGTTTTGTGACTTTGAAAAGTTTGCATACCGATTTTCATCAGTTACGAAAATGTGCGTATGAGCATGCCGCAGTGCGTCAATCTCAATCGCAGGATGCACAAGATAAACGAAATCAACAAAAAGACAATTGAAACGCGGCGAAACTTGTCGGTTCATAATAGATACTCACAGCGAAAATGGGCTGATAATCGGCCATTTACATCGCTTCGTCTCTCAATTTTTTCATTCTTGTGTCCCGCTTTCTTGTCCGATTAGATCTGGAAAGCCCCCTCGGTTTACCAAAGAGCTATCCATTCTCAAAAACTTAAAATCAAGACTTTATACAAAATTTGAATAAGTTGCTTCTCCTACTTCTCACTATCGCTATCTAATAGCTCGGTCAAACTTTTCAGTTCTTAACGCCCAATGCTATAATAACTACCTATCTCGATGCTGGATAAGTTTTTCACAGGACCCATAACAGTTTTACAGCTTCGTAAACGGTAAGCGTAGAACGTCCGGACACCCATCCTTCCTATCATTTTGTAATACGTCGGCAAATAATGATCAGGCAATTGCCGATCTTTTTGCCCAATTTTTCCAAACCACCTATTCTGAGGAAAGCTACTCTGGTCATACGTACCCATACGGTTTAACGAGGTAGAACGGCATTTTCAGTCCCTTGTTAAATGAATGTTCCCTACTTCATGATCTTCGACTAGTTTCACCGGGTCCAGACGGGGCTCCACGTTGTGTACTCAGGTACAGCGCCGAGGCTCTGTGTGGACCCTTGCTTAAACTATTCACCCTTTCCATTGATTCTTCTTGCTTCCTCCCGATGTGGATGGAATGCAAGTCTGACGCAAAAATGTATAGGGGTATAGCTAAGCTATCCGCTATTCCTAAAATATTTGAGAAGGTTTTAACTCCGCACTTGCAACATCTCTACAAGTCACTTATATCTCCAACTTAGCATGGATTTATAAGGCGGCGATCAACCACCACGAATTTGTTAGAGTTTACCTCTTTCATTATTAAAGGCTTTCAAGGTAACTTACAGACGGATGTTATTTACACCGACTTTAGTAAAGCATTCGACTCTGTAAACCATTCCCTTCCAGCACATAAACTTGACCTATTAGGGTTAGGTGTTTGTTCTTCTCAAAGAGTCCTCTTCAAAAACTCCCTCTCTTCACCAGTCAAGGTTTCTTCGGGAGTACCACACGGTAGCCATCTAGGGCCCTTACTCTTCACACTTTTTATTAATGACTTGACTTCGGTATTATCATACTCTCCAGTACTTTTGTATGCTGATGTTGTTAAACTCTGTGTCCAGTATAAGGACATTTAACTTCAAGCTCGCTTGCAATCCGATCTCAACACTGCTTGGGTTTATACAGAGGTGGTCAAAGGAATTTGACGACTCTTATATAACAAAGACTCTATACCTCGCTAGTTCATCCGATTTTCACTAAAACTTACACACCTTTCTCGTAATTAGTAATTGTAGTGCTATTGGTATATTGAATGAACATCTCCTTGTAAAGTTCAGTTATAATTTTTCTCGCATATTAGACTTAAAGCTATCTTTCCTGCAAGTTCGCAGTCGGTTCGGTTAACGCGTGGCGCGTCATGCGGCAGCTTCCCTTGGTCGGTTGGTCGGGAAGAGGGATGCGTTTTTTCTGGGATACGCGCGTAACAGGCGTCTGCTGGTGTCACACGGGCCGCTTGATAGTGCAGTTATTGCATCGCTAATTGAAAGATGTCATTGCATGTCAACGTCCAAGAAATTTTCCTCGCATAATAGTTTAACAGCTATCTTTCCTGTATGTTCGCGTTCGGTTCGGTTAACACGTCGCGCGGCATGCTGCAGCTCCCCTTGGTCGGACCAGATATTGAATATATACTTAGTTCTGTTTTTACACGGTCTTTTTTTTTACACTATTTTGAAATAACACGGTTTGAAAATCAAAAATGTAAATTTCTTTACGCGATTTTTTTACATTCCACATATATTACATTATAAGACACAGCTCACAAACAGCTAGAAACCATACGAAAACAAGAAAGAGAATATGTAAATATTTGTTTCTCTTTCGTTTTTATACCCGATACTCAAAATAAGTATAATAGGGGTGTTAAGACCTTAAAAGAAAAGTCTAGACACTTGCGAGTTGAGTTGTAGATTCAAACTAAATTTTATTCTTAAAATCAGAGCCTTATATGTGATTTGACAATGAGGTAGGAGGTACAATTTGGTAGTCTATAATTATCGTTAGACCTACGCAGAGGATACACTTTACTGAGGGTGTCTATTTGAGTACATGCTTACATTAGTTTTATTTTAGGACCGCATTTGTTAAGTGTTTTCTCCACTTGTGTTTTGTTGTCGTATTAATGGGTTTCAGATCTCTGTTTACACCAGTGCAGTCATAACTTGTCTACTTTATGTGATTTCTTTAGAGATCGGTGTTGTTACATGAGTGAATGTGTACAATAATCTATTTATGTTTAAACATTCTGCAAGGGGCCGAAAGTGGGGTATACTAGAACAAGGGGTATACTAGATTTGTGGTGAAATTGGATGTGGGTATACCCCCACATACCCCCCATAAAGTATATTAACCGAGTCGATCGTCAATATGTTTTTATACCCGAATTGGATCACATGATCAGTTATGAGATGTACCGGCTCAACGCCATGCCAAGAAAAATAGCTTCAGATACCTATATATCAGCGTCCGTTTAACCATTTTCTTTTTGTACCGGAAGTCGAATTCTTTGCCTTTGGGTCGTTGTATACATCTTCTAGTCATTATTAAAAAGATTGATTTTTGTTTGGTCTCTCAATAATATATTATTCCACTTTTGAGGCCAATCTGACCCAGACCATGCCAAATGGCCTCCAAATGGAGTAAGGGAACTTTTTGGACAATACGTCCTGTTAGGTCTGTATATTGAAGTCTCCGACGAACCATCAGACCTGATTTTTCTTTCCCAATTTGAGCGTATTTCGCCTTGGAAGACATGAACTGATCCTTTTTTGCAAGACTGATGATGCGGGTGTCCGTTGTTTGTAAAGATTTCTTCTTCCATCCTCGATTTTCAATAAGCACTTTAGACTTCAAAGTATTCTGAACCAAAAATACTGATCGTCCAAGACTTTTTGAAGACTTATGGAAAACTTCTTTTCTTTAGCAGTACGGGCTATCTAAAGATTTTTTTTAACTCTCATGTACTTAAATATGAAAGAACTCAATAAAAACCAACAATCCTTTGACCAAATCCTTATCAAATCCTTTAAAATGTATAAATAACACCAGTGTACTTATTATTTTGCCATACCAAAAATGCCCATTCAGCAAAAATTTAAGCATCGAATTTTATAAAGATGGTTCCCCACTTTATTTTTTGATTTAAATATTTTTAACCTTTCCAAATATAAACAATTGGCATCCATACATTTACAAAAATCCGAGCTATTCCATAACAAACGAGCACGTCACCGATGTACTTATTTTTTTGGCCAGTAGTGTATGTATGTACAAGCAAATTTACTGGTCAGAGGAATTGTAGATAGCAAAAGTTTAGAGGAATTCCCTTTGTGTGGAAATTTAAGGGGATTACATTTTTGAAATAGATAAATATGTGTTAGTATTTTGTGAACTTTTAAGGCAATCAGACGTGTCTGGTAAAGACAATTTTTAAACGCAGATTTGTTTTTCCAACGTTTTCAACTAATCCCCTATTTTTGCATACGATCAATGTCTTTTTTTACACGGTTTTTTTAGGAACCAATCTACCGTGTACAAACAGAATTAGGTGTACCGACTGGCTACTTTTTCCGCTTAGAGAGAGATTGCTGAGACTTATATTTTCGACTGCTTTCTGTAATCTCTGCAGTTGCTCGGCTTTTTCTGCGGCTCTAATTCCATTCCTATTCTTTTCTGCTACTTTTATTTTCCTCTACCGATTTTGTTCTCTCTTTTCCGTTTCCCTAGTTTTTCTTTCAATGGGTCTACCTGATCAGTCATCAATCTCTGATAACCATGCATACATACATATGTATATAATTTCATGTTGTTGCTTGTGGTCGTTTTCGAACGTCATAGAGTCTTTCGTCGTCGAAATTATTGTCGTTCATTAATCATTTTTCGTTCGCTGAAGTATGTCGTTGTCTGGTATGTATATGGACATTTCCGCGAAAAAGTCAACCAAGAGTCGCAAAAAAAGTACCAAGGAACTGCTGTTTTTCATTATATATTATTAAGAAGTATTGAAATTTTAAGGTTTTGGGTTAAAATAGTGAATAAAAGTTCATATGTCAAAAATAATTGTAAGCGAATTACAAAGAGAGACAACAGAGAACGAATTAACCGTATTTGGGCTAATCTTTAATCTGATCTTCTTTTATCGCGTGAGTGACCGAAAAACAGCATAAGTTGTCAAAACTTTTGCATTTATTGATAATAGTGGACGAAAATATGTAGTTTACGTTTGGTTCATCAGTAAAATAAAATTAAATACAATTTTTTCCAATAATCTAATGAAATGCAAATGCGGTACATGGACAAAATAAAAAAGAACTAACAAAGACTGATGGGTTATAGAGTAAAGAGAATTGTACCAAAAGTACAGAATAAAGTTGCGAGAGAATCCAATAGAAGTTAATAAGAATCCAAGTTAATAAGAAAGAGAGAATATGATAGATCAAAAAAATAAAAATAGCCCGCAACGCTTATTCTCAAATATTTTATATTAATTAATTATGTATATACATATGTACATATATGTTAAGCAAAAAGGAATTTAAAACAAATCTAATATACCCCAATACTCATTTTGAGTATCGGGTATAATAAATTAATTGCTTTACTTCTGTAAAATCGAGTGTTTTTTAGTCGTTTTCAGCTCATGGATATCTCTTTTTTTGTTTTTGTTTCTCTTCTTCTTACCTTAAATATTAATGTGGTGACTATAACTGCACACAAAACTGCATTGGACAAAAATGTCGCGTGAGTGACCCAGAAGAATCCTTCAGTCTCATTGATAGTTGAACTTGGCTTCTAAGCTCTAATTTGGAAAAAACTATTCCTATATAAGGATATGCAAATTGATTTTGCTGAAAGTAATTAGATAATTAGAAAAAATAAATATGTGTCTTTAAAATTCCTATATTTGTATGTGCATATATCACAACTTTTTGACGGGACAGGCCATACTAACATACTGAAGCTATCCCCTTTCGTGAAAATGTATTTGTACAGAATCAAAGTTGGATGCATCAATCCCAGATGATCAAAATGTAGGGATCAAATTATTTGTTGATTCCGTCAAGAAATTCCTCCGTTTTGACAACTTTTTACACAGCTTTCTATTTCTGTATTAATGTCCCTTCCAAATTTGTGATCTGATAGCTTTGATGTACACCCTCGATTTTTTGTGTCCGTCTCTATAATAGACAAATACTAATACTTACAAATAATTCTAATATAATTTGAATTCTAATGCCTGTTAAATATTTTTACAATATCTGTGATTTTTAACCCGAAACATGTTTATCCAAGTATATTTTCTTTGCATTCGCATCAAAAAACGAATGCGCCCATACTAGAGATCTGCATGGCTCCATTCAGAACATATTGAATCGAGTTTTTTGAGGCAACAAAATTTATTGCATTCGAATGAATTCGGAAATAGTCCTCCACTCAATTCGTGCCCAGTCGTTTGAATGTTGTATGCATGAGTTATACCCCTGCATTACGGGCCATCGATTACACATCTGGTTACACATCGATGGCGGCTTCACTACACCCGATGTCATAGGCGATGACCCTCCATACGCTGAACTGTTGACAATAACATGGAGAGGTCCTAGGGCATAGCCGATGACACTATCATCTAGCAGAGTGGAAAAACCATGTATTTAATAAGCGATGATTTTTGCCGAAAAATCGTACATTTTATAAGCAATTATTTTTACCGAAAAAAATGCATTTTATGCATGATTTTAGACAAAAAAAATCATTTTGTAAGCGAAAAATGCATCGAAAAAATCATGCTTTTTATAAGCGAAGATTTCGGCGAAAAAGTAATAGATCTATAAGTAACGAATTACACGAAAAAGTAATACATTTATATTTTTTGTTTAAAAACAAATTTAATTTTGTTCTGGGTTAGCCTGTACATTTTAGCTCTACAAAATTTTTAAAATATGCTATTTGTAACGTTATAAATGGCCTTGCGTATGGCCTTTTTTTTTGTATTCTTTGGACGTTGATATGCAATGACTGCATCTTTCAAGAGGCGATGCAGTTACTGCACCGTCAAGTGGCCCGTGTGAAACCAGCAGAAGGCTGGCAAAACGCAGCCCTCCTCCCGCCCAACCGACCGAGGGGCGCTGCCGAATAACGCGCGGCGCGTAGCCAAGCCGAACGCGAGCATGCAGGAAAGATAGCTGTTACACTAACATTCGAGAAAAATTAGCAATAAACTTACCAAGAATCTAAGCATGCAATCAAAATTCAAATACCTCTACAATTACTAATTACTAGAAAGGTGTGTAAGGATTAGTAATTTTATAAGAGGAAGAGAATTAGTGGTGGATATAATATGGTAGAGGGAATTATAATCCGAGCATAACACCCTAAACGGTTCATGCAAGGAATAATTCGATCTACAAAGTGGAAGGAACAACGGTATAAAATTTCTAGTCAGTCTAATACGAATCGTGAAGTTTATGCGGCTCAACAGATCAGGGCTGTCTATGTCACCCCTGATCAAGTTGTGCATAAATATCAGACCAAGCATTTTTCTACGGTTAACTAAGGATGGGAGGTTTACTAATAGCAGTCTACTAGAGTAAGATGGGAGTCTCACACTTTCATCCCAGTTAAGGCCCCGAAGTGCAAAGAGTAAAAAGTTTTTCTGTACTGATTCTATACGGTCCTGGTGTACTTTGTACTGAGGGCACCATACACAGGAGCCGTATTCTAAGATCGGACGAACAAGCGAGGTATAGAGCCCATGGCCTTATTTACCATGGTAGAAATGTGTTCGGAAAACTTTAACTTGGGGTCTAACATAACACCCAGATCATCCACCAGGGTAATTCTCTCAAGAGAACCACCAAATAGGGTATAGGGAGCCAACAAAGGGCTAGAACGATGAAATGTCATAACTTTGCATTCCGAGGCATTAAGGTGTAACAAGTTTGCACAACACCATGACTGAAAGTTATTGAGATCGGATTGCAAGCCAGAATGAAATGCAATGTCCTTGTACTGAACACAGAGTTTAACATCATCCGCATGTGAAGAGTAAGGGGCCTAGATGGCTGCCCTGTGGTACTCCCGAAGAAACCTTTACTGGTAAAGAGATGGAGTTTTTGAAGAGGACTCTTTGAGACCTGGAACAAAAATAGCTAGAAATCCATCTCAGGAGGTTGGGCGGAAACCCTAAAAGGTCAAGTTTATGCGCTAAAAGGGAATGGTTTACAGAGTCGAATGCTTTACTAAAGTCGATGTAAATAACATCCGTCTGTAAGTTACCTTGAAAGCCGCCTTATAAATCCCTGCTGAGCTGGAGATATAAGTGACTTGCTGAGATGTTGCAAGTGCGGAGTTAAAACCTTCTCAAACATTTTAGGTATAGCGGATAACTTTGCTATACCGCTATAATTTTTTGCATCAGACTTGCTACCTTTTTTATGGAGAGGAATTATAAACGATTCATTCCAGGTCGGGGGGAAGCAAGAAAAATCAATGGACAGGCTGAATAGTTTAAGAATAGTTTTGTTTGGTATTTTGTTTAGTTTTTTGTTTAGACTTTCTTCCATATCCATCCAGGAGGTGCCTGGCCCCATTCATCCCTATTCATTTTGCCGCAATTATAGAAAAAGAAAGATTAAAATTCTTTAAATCCGTTCGATTTGTAAAACAGTTGTTTCAAGAAAAATCAATGTTCACTGTAGATCATCGGTGGGCTCTGCATTACTGCAACAACAAAAACAAACAAAACGCGGCAAAATACCTGCTCGAATCAAACCTTGCATATAAGGGTTGCTTTTTGTTGGTTTTGTTGGACTGCTCACAAATTGAAATTTCGTGCTCACCGCAAATTATAACTATTTCATTTGCCTTTAGGGATTTACATTATATTTCTTTATTCTTCTTTTATTCCCGACTATCAATGTGAGTGCAGCGAAGCATTAGAATAATGTGAACACATTCAAAAATGTAGCATTTTACGCAATTGATATATTCATTCAGTAACACGCGCACAACACATATTTTCATTTAAACGGCACTTACCTGATAATAATAGATAATATAACTATTTTTCACTAAATCACTACAGTTTCGCTTCACACTCTTTTGTGCACAATTGTAAAAAATGCAATGCGAACAAATGCAACGCGAATAAAGCAAGAGAGTTCTGCCGACGTAGGCGCAAAAGAAGCGAAATGATAAAAAACATAGTTCTCTTCTACTGCTCACGATCGGCAGAACCGAACTCTGTACGGCACGTGCGGAAAAGAAAGAAGCAAAGAGAAAACAAATGTTTCGATCTGGCTGTCGCCTAGATGACATTGTAGATGATATTCGTCATCGCTCAGTGAACACAGTGCCGGAATTAAGTGTTGACACAGCAGAACCTTTTCAGGCTCCCTACTGTTTTAAGAGTACTGTTTTTTGCACTTAATTGCATTATTTTGTACAATAAATTCTAAGGGTTTGTGTACCTAGAAAACAAAATTGAATTGAATAATCAGGCAGGCTATTTCATTTTCTCATGGATTCTGTAAAAAGAAATCAGAAAAATAAATAATTATTTATAAAGAAGCTACAAGCTAAATTACTGGTAATGCTATCAAATGTATGTTGGTGCATCAATAAGTCGTCAATTTTTTTCATTTTTCAATTAAGATTCGTTTTTTTTTTTGTATGAGGAAAATGTTTTTTTGAAAACGGAGAAATCGTGCGGACTGTGAAAACGGTGAAAACGGTTGAAAACCAATTTATGAGATTTCAAAAGTAAATAGGAAAACTTTTGGTAGAAGTGGAAACGAAAACCGGAGCCTGGCTGAATTTGTGATAAAATTTGATAAACGGCATGTGATATCTTATTGAAGATATTCAAGTAAAGACCAACATTTTTTTCGGATCAGCCATTCAAATCGGTCTATGCACAGAACCCAATCCACACAAAAACAAACTGTTGCTGAAGCTAAAATGAAAGGATATGAACAGCCAGCAGTAAAAAGTAAAAATCTAATTGCGAGCAGCATATTAAGACCCTAACACACTGTATACAGATAGCGGCATCCTGAATGCGAAAACCCTCCCATCATACAAGAAACCAGCCATGGCTAGATCCTGAAAGCTATCGAGCAAAACCAAGATCAACGATTGCCTTGAAAATGGCACTGAGGAAGAAAAGCGCGAGAAGCAAGAGGTCAACACAACATTCAAGACAATGTGCAGAACAAAGAAAGAAGACAGAAAGGTCTTCTGGGAGTTTGTCAGAAGACTGAATGGCTCCAAAAGCATGCAGACCGGGAAAAAAAGGAAGAAGTTAAAGCAGCAGTGAGCAAGAGCAAGAACTACCACAGGGTAGGCATACAACCCACGCCAGCAGAGCAGTTTCAAATTTAATTTAATAATTAATTTACTTATTCACCCTTGTATTAATGTTAACTAAAAGTTGTTTTAAAAATAAATTAAATAAAAAACACACTAATACTATAAATTGAGGTCCATTAATACTTACACTAGTATAGTTATAAGATCAGACCGTGTACAAAAACTTGTTTTTAAATATCTCGCAGATTTAAGAATCCAATTTCGATTTACATGTATTAAGATGCTTCCTTTTGTAAGTTACAAAAATAATTCTTCCTTCTGACCAATTACATCACTCAACACGACATTGATCCAAAAAGCCCCAAATCTATGAAAAAGTCGTTTTGGTTCACATCGTCGAAAAAAGTTCAATTTTGTTGAGTAGTGTCATATAATATCCTCTTCAAGAGTATACAAACATTTTTTAGTTGATGGCTTAAAAACTAAGAAATGGATGATCTGAAGCAGACAAAATAAAAATGGTTTTATAAATCTTCATATTTTATGTATGATTTCAGATCCAGCTATTGAAGTCCCAGACAAGGAAACTACAAATGTGAATTTCTGATTTAAAGAAACACTAAAACATAAACCGTCAACTGCAACAAAATGCTTCAATGCGGGAATTATTATCTGCTTTTATTTTGCTTTGTGTGGAAAAATGTTGTCACTTTAACCGATGATGCACATAAAGTATCTGTCGTTTCAAATCGCTACAATACGTACCAAAAATTCAAGCCGCAAACCAACTTAGCTCCACACCACTTATCTAATGAGGCTTCGCAAAACTCGTATATTCCCCACGAATCCCCTTTGTATACAGTTACTCTGGGAACTGAATCATCGGTGGTAACAACTACAAAATCTCCGCCTGTGGGATTACACGTATCTCATAATGCTGCATTGCATACTGGAAGTGGTAGTGGACATTCGACTCATATAGAGCAACATTTGCATAGAAGTTCATACAATCTGCTAAGTGAAGCCATGTCGCAGGCAGTCAGCAATGAATTCAGTAAGTTGGTAAAAATTAGTATATATCTGTACAAAAATAAGAGCATTTATTTCAACATTTTTTTTAGAAATTAATTTTTTTCGGGCTTTCTTGCAATAAAACCCTGTTTTTGGTATGTTTTTAGCCAACGTATATCCGGGCTTTCCCTTGGTTAGCCCTCTCCTAGCGTGCCATTACCTTCATGTAGAGGGACGCTGCATCTTGGCAGACGATGGCTATTACTCTGCCCTGATAAGCACTGCTCCTGTCTTAGACGCCAATTAGGAACATTCCCTTCGCGACTTCGGCAAATCAGCTTGGCAGCCACCTCGGTAACCGATTTCACCTTGGGATTCCCAGACGTCGATTTTTGCGATCCCAACGATTTCTTAGAGGAATATTGTCTCCTTTGTGCTAGTGTTATTTATACCCGGTAATCGAAGATTATAGAGGTATATTAGATTTGCGGGCAAAGTGGATGTGTGTAACGCCCAGAAGGAAGAGTTTCCGACCCCATAAAGTATATATGTATGTATATTCTTGACCAGCATTATCTGTCCGTCTTGTTTGACGCTTAGGTTTCAGAGACTTTAAGAGCTTACGCAGGATAAGGTTATCAGGCTGAATCAAGTTTATTTCCGCCCCCACAATGGGCGGAAAACTGTGGCGTCCACATAAAAATTGACCATATCTACCAGACTGCTGAATCTGAATCAGATCAGATCATTATTTAGTCAGAAGGAACAAATGAAATTTCAGTGGCTACGATAGCAGCCACGCGCTTACTCATTCTCGGTCTCTCTCTCTCTCTCTCACACACACACACACACTCTTCCTAACGCAGTATGCTTTTCCTTTGTGTTCTCACATGTCTAATGGAACTGAAGATCGTTCGTTCTCTTTCGTAGTGATCAGACGCGTTTTTGTTTTGCGCTCCGCATTTTTTCCTTTCGTTTTGAATAGACAGCCGGTGTTTTCCTAAATAAACTTGAATTAACTTCCTAACCAGCCAACAATCTGGAAACCTATTATATTCCGCGAGTGCATGCCTTTTGATTTGTGTTAAAACATTATTTAACTTTTTATTTTTCGGCGTCGGCTTGTCGTGTTTGTGTTGTTGCAGTGAGTGAGTGCGCATTACATTGCATTGCAGTCCGCTCTCGTCTGGTAGCTTTTGTTGTGTTATCACTATCTCCCTATCACCTAAACTTAAATAACTGTTCTTTCCCTCTCGCTCTCATAACTTTCTGTTCTGTAGCTCTCTCTCTCTCATTAGCTGCTGCTGCAACTGTTCTCCTCTCCTCCTATTAGCGTTTGTCTGGCACACTGGTTTGATAGCCATTTGTTTTGAAATATTATTTGATTTTAATTTTGTTAAATTTTTTTTATTATGGATTTTTCTGTTGTATGTGCCAAAAAATCATGCAATAAGCAGATCACCCACGATCAGCCGATTATCCCCTGCTGGCTCTGCGACAGCGTAATGAACGCAAAATGCGCTGGATTTTCTGTCCCTGTGAGTGATGCCATTTCAAAGCGTAATGGTTTGCACTACAGTTGCGAGGCATGCCGTGCGGTGGAGAAAGACATGGTAGCTTTTATGAGGAAGACCCGGAGTGGCTTTAAGGAGCAGACCGTTGGTTTTCAAAACCAATACGATCGGCTCCTAGCCATGGAGGCTCAGTTTAGCGGTTTAAAACTGAATAAGTCTCCGAGGCGCAAAAGGGTCACTCCGCGGCATCTGCAAGTGCCAATAGTCGCTCAGCCGCTCGTTGCCGAAAATCGGACTCCGACCACTCAAAGTGTGTAGCAGCTGATTTCGTTTGCCGACCCAATGGTAACGACAACTGCTGGTGATGCAGATTCGGTTGCCGAATTCATCGCTTCGGAGAATGTGAAGCCAATTACGTCGGCAGCGTCCGTGTCTGTGGTGTCCGCAAGCTCGCTAGCTGTCCCGTCTATCCCGATCCCACTAGTAAATAGATGTTCCGGACCTCCGGATATTGCCACCACAGGTGATATTGCCTGTGGAGACTAAACCACTGGTGAGAGTCCCACCAAAACGACAAGTCTTTATTTCACGGCTGGCCCCTGACCTCATTCAAAGCAAAATAAAAGCCGTGGGTTTAAAGGTGGAGAAATTTAACTTCTCTTATGCCAGGGAGATAGCCTCGTTTAAGATAAGCATCTCCCCAACTCAATTTGACACCATTTGCTCCGCCAAATTTTGGCCGCAGAATTTTGTGGTGAAGGAGTTTAAGGCTAAGAAGAAGAATAGGCCCCCCATATCCCTTCCAAATCTTTCCAGTGTGCCACCCTCAACCTCAACTTCCTCTTCCTCAACTTCCCGTCTTGCTTCAACCTTTCCAAAAAACTAACTTCTCTTTTAGTAACCTATCAGAATGTAAGAGGCTTGCGTAGTTGCTCATCATTCTTTTCCGGGATAGTGTGCCATTTGCATCCCACGTTATTGTGTTTACTGAAACCTGGGTAAAGCCGGACATTCTTAGTTCCGAGGTTTTCGCAGGTCGGTACACAACCTTTAGAAAGGACCGTTCGTCTCGACGTGCAGGGGGGGTTCTAATTGCAATGAACTCTAACTTCACGTCGGAAAACTTCACAGTCCCAGTCACAGTCACACTTGTGCACTGATGTCACAAAAGGCACAAACATTTTTTACAATGCTCTTGGCACATTTTTTGATTCTTGTGTCCCGCTTTCTTGTCCGACTAGTTTTGAAACACCCCCTTGGTTTACCAAAGAGTTATCCAGTCTAAAAAACTTAAAATCAAGACTTTATACAAAATTTCAAGAAGTGGGTTCTCCTACTTCTCACTCTCGCTAGGTAATAGCTCGGTCAAACTTTTCAGTTCTTAATGCTCAATGCTATCAGAACCACCTATCTCGATGCAGGATACGTTTTTGTCAGGACCCTAAACAGTTTTACTGCTTCGTAAACAGTAAGCGTAGAACGTCGGCACACCCATCCTCGCTATCATTTTGTAATACGTCGGCAAATAATGATCAGACAATTGCTGATCTTTTTGCCCAATTTTTCCAAACCACCTATTCTGAGGAAAGCTACTCTGGTCATACGTACCCATACGGTTTAACGAGGTAGAACGGCATTTTCAGTCCCTTGTTAAATGAATGTTCCCTACTTCATGATCTTCGACTAGTTTCACCGGGTCCAGACGGGGCTCCACGTTGTGTATTCAGGTACAGCGCCGAGGCTCTGTGTGGACCCTTGCTTAAACTATTCACCCTTTCCATTGATTCATCGTGCTTCCTGCCGATGTGGAAGGAATGCAAGTCTGACGCAAAAATGTTAGATCCCAAGTTAAAGTTTTCCGAACACATTTTTACCATGGTACTAACACTTACAAGGCTGGAGAATCGTGTGTGAGAATCCTCCAATCCCTACTTCGCTGAGGCCCACAATTTTGTGTACCAAAAGAGCAAGCAGGCAGTCAGTGCCAAGGTATAAAATTCTGCGAATCGTACCAGCCGTGCATCGTCGACTCCTTGGCCAGCGCCTTCAAGTCCGCGTGTGTACCGCGATTATCCGATTATGGGCGACTTCCAGATGGAGACGGTGCTTAAGATCGAGACCCGTTTGCGCATCCGCGCGTCGATCCGACAGCTGAGCGATCCCGTTCGGCGACCTGGGGCTTGCCGATGAGCAATTCCATCGACCGGCCAAAATCTCGCTTATCTTGGGAGCAGACGCCACCCGAAGGTAACCCAGACCGAGTTCCTTGCACGCGATGACGGCCTGCCACACGGCGTTCACCGCAGCTTAACGCTAAAGCTAGTTTTTACCAACACCGTTTCAACGTGCCGCGATACATACACTACTCTATATACGAAACATTGAATATCCAAAATATATGAAGCTTAATATTATTGGAAACACTGCGGTCTGACCTCTTCTTTTGTCTACCACAAAAAAGAATGTATACAACGCATAGTCGAAAAGTGCAAAAATTCGATATCTTTGGATAATTTTAATATATTTAAAACTGTAAACTCCAAGTTGAGAAACTTATCAATAAACAACAATTTTTTCAACTTGTATGATTTATGTAATTTATAAATATATTTTATCAGCCATTCTTTCGAAAATTTTTGTGTTAAGATTTCGGAAAAATTCGCAAAAATTGAAATCTGTGTGTTCTGGTTTTTGCCAATGTTTGCTATCGATAGTGTCTCATTTTCAAATTATTTTGCAATCAAGCAGGCTCCGGTTTACTTTTCCGATTTACTTTTGATTTCTCTGTTTTCTAAACGGAAAACTTTTCCTCATAAACGACTTTTTATACAACAAAACGAAATTTAATTGGAAAAGAAAAGGAGGGGGAACGATGCGGTTTGCTGCTGCGACCTCAACTCTACATTTATACCCGATACATAGTCAGTATGGCTGCATTGAGCGACAAAGAGTGCGTATGGGAGAGACAGAAAACATGTCTGTACGTATCGTCGTGCGCTGAGTAGCCACTGAAAATAGATTTTTTCCATTTCCAATATGGTAGATATAGTTATTATCTATGATTGTGCGTTTTTAATTTTCTCGTATCCTCAATATTGTTGTTGCCACATATTTTCGTCCTTTGTGGTGGCGGAAGGGGGTGTTTTGAAATATACGTGTAAAAGTAAGATCTAACAGGAGCGTGAATACCAAATTTGGTTGCTCTAGACTTAATAGTCTCTGAGATCTGGGAACTCATATTTTGCAATAGGCAAAGCGTGTGTGTTAGAGAGAGATAGAGCGAGTGAGAATGAATTATTTTTTTAGATTCTGGATATAGTAATGATACGATCTGGTTCAGATTCGGCAGTCTACAAGCTAAAGTCATTCTCTACGATTCTGCGTTTTTGGTTTTCTCGTATCTTTAAAATTGTGGATGCCACCGATTTTCGTCCTTTGTGGGGGCGGAATTGGCGGGTTAAGTTTTGAAATATACTTGTAACAGTGACATCACAGAATTCTGGATACAAAATTTCGTTTGTCTAGCCCTCATAGTCTTTGAGCACTTAAAGGCGCTTATAGTGACGGACAGACAGACATGGCTCAATCGACTCGGCTATTGATGCTGATCAAGAAGATATATACTTTATGGGAATGGAAACGGCTTCTTCTGGACGTTACACACATCATCTTTCACCACAAATCTTATATACCCCTATATCTATTTTGAGCATCTGGTATAACAAAATATTTGTAAATCAAAGAACAAACGACATGCCAACTATTGATTTTAATATTTTATCTGTCAAATTGAATTCGCAATTTGTTTTTTTTAGTTTATTTGGGTGGGGTAATATTTGAAGTGTCATTAGAAAAATATGTTTTAAATATATTAAGTTAGAAGAACATAAACTTCCAATTTTATAAATATAAACTTAAAACATCAGTAAATATATATTTATATTCTTTTTCCCGCTCATACAATTTTCTTATTGTGGGCTAGGTGCAATTTATTTAGAAATCGCAGGCTTATTAGCAACAGGTTTTAAGTCTTAAGAATCTTACGATTTGCGAAAACCGGAGCACACCTTATTATAGCCAGAAGGAAAAGATTAAAGTTTAGTGACTATGATAGCGTACCCACGCGTTTACTCATTCTCTCTCTCTCACACAAAAACTTTTCCGTCTGCAGTGTACGGGCTCTGGTGGAACGGAGCGAGATTACGCGTTTAGTGTTGGTGTGTTGGTTTTCGCCGAAAATCAAATCGTCCCTTTTGCGAACAGCTATACCAAAATACATATTAAATATATTTTATTAATTACATAAGTCATAAGCTCACATATAATAGTTATAAAAGTAGAGCCGCGCAAAGACCGCGGCTCACAACGTTCCCGATAGTTTATAAATTATTTCGTTTTAACTCATTCCTCAAATTTTGCTTTGAAATAATTGGTCAATGTAACAATCCTTGGCGTTTTCTTGCTAACAGCTGTGCGTCAGCTGTACATCGCAATAAAATCTCGCTTACTCATATCAGAGGATGAGTGGGCTCAAAACACTACATTTTGCTCTTTACAGCAGGAAATTGTGTATTTTACAGAACATTAAACATATAATAAATTTTGCAAAAACGCGAGTATTTAAAAACAAAAACGGAACATTTCGGCTGAAATCGCGAAAGTAAGTGATGAACGAAACCTGACTGATTTTGAGCTCTATAAACTTTGTTCAACGTGTTCAATTTTTAAATCCTTTTTTAAAAAAAAATGATTTGTCGAGGACCTCAAAATAGGCTTTTTTTAGATGACTTCATCGTTGGAATCAAATCTCTTTTTGCCAAGGTCAGGGTGAGGGAGCACTTCGTAGCCTTCGTGGAATTTTGCCATGAAAACGGCACATGTGGGCACCCTGGCATTGTCCTGATGGAAAAAAATTTTTTCTTTGCCAAATGCGGTCCTTTGTTTGTCTCATCCTTATTAAGCCGTTCTAATAAGTTGACATAGTATTCGACATAGTTGACAAGGTCAGATTTGCTCTTTAACGTCAGGTTTTCTAACCTCAAAAAACCAATACGGTCGAAACATGTTTAAAAAATTCATCGGGGGCTTTTGGAGTTACTGATTACGAGTTTAATGTCAGTCAGCCGCCAAAACACGTCCTAATTTTAGTTAAACAACGCCAAGCACTTCTGTGAAGTTGTCAAACGTTTGCGCTTGTTGTCGATTGTGAGTAAAAGCGGCACTTATCTTGAACCAAGCTTTCTCATACTCGTTAATTTATTCCAAATTGAAACAACTGAGCCCATTTATATACCTATGACTTCCATAATCCCTCGCACTTTCAATCTCCAATCAGCCAACACCATATCATACATTTTTTAATTTTTTCGTGTGTGTAGACTCAACGACGGTCAGGACGTTCGAAATCGTTTGTGCTTGTACGTCCACAACGAAATTCAGTAAACCACTATTTTACCCTTGAAATTAATTGTGCTTACGTAAAAAGCACACTTTTTCCATTTCTCTTCAAATTACGAGGAATTTTGCCATCAACGGCAGTAAAACAAAAATAAAATGACGCAGTTTGTTCTAAATTTTGACGGGAATCAACTCAAAGAATGCTGTTGACGGAAGCAGTCTTGCAACGGATTTATTCAACAGCCTTCGTATCACGACCAAGATAAAACGGGGATCTTTTAACATGTTGGAAGCCTCTTTTTTTTATTTCTTGGACGTTGACATGCAATGACTGCATCTTTCAAGAGGCGATGCAGTTACTGCACCGTCAAGTGGCCCGTGTGACACCAGCAGAAGGCTGTTACGCGCGGATCCCAGGCAAAACGCAGCCCTCCTCCCGCCCAACCAACCGTGGGGCGCTGCCGCATGACGCGCGGTGCGTAGCCGAAGCAACCGCGAGCATGCAAGAAAGATAGATTATAGACTAACATTCGAGGAAAATTAGCACTAAACTTACTAAGAAACTAAGCATGCAATCAAAATACAAATACCACTACAGTTACTAATTAATAGAAAGGTGTGTAAGGATTAATAATTTAATAAGAGGAAGAGAATTAGTGTTGGGTATAATATGGTAGAGGGAATGATTATCCGAGCATAAGACCGTAAACGGTTCATGCAAGGAATAATTCGATCTACAAAGTGGAAGGAACAACGGTCAGTCTAATAAACGGTCAGATCAACTAGTCAGTCTAATAGGAATCGTGAAGTTTATGCGGCTCAACAGATCAGGGCTGTCTATGTCACCCCTGATCAAGTTGTGCATAAATATCTCACCAAGCATTTTTCTACGGTTAACTAAGGATGGGAGGTTTACTAATAGCAGTCTACTAGAGTAAGATGGGAGTCTCACACCTTCATCCCAGTTAAGGCCCCGCAGAGCAAAGAGTAAAAAGTTTTTCTGTACTGATTCTATACGGTCCTGGTGTACTTTGTACTGAGGGCACCATACTGAGGAGCCGAATTCTAAGATCGGACGAACAAGCGAGGTATAGAGAGTCTTTGTTATATAGGGGTCGTCAAATTCCTTTGACCACCAAGAATAAAGGGCCTAAATGGCTGCCCTGTGGTACTCCCGACGAAACCTTTACTGGTAAAGAGAGGGAGTTTTTGAAGAGGACTCTTTGAAACCTGGAACAAAGATAGCTAGACATCCATCTCAGGAGGTTGGGCGGAAACCCTAAAAGGTCAAGTTTATGCGCTAGAAGAAGGGGTTTACAGAGTCGAATGATTTACTAAAGTCGGGGTAAGTAACATCCGTCTGTAAGTTACTTTGAAAGCCTTTAATAATGAATGAGGTAAACTCTAACAAGCTCGTGGTGGTTGATCGCCGCCTTATAAATCCCTGCTGAGTGGGATATATAATTGACTTGAAGAGATGTTGCAGGTGCGGAGTTAAAACCATCTCAAACATTTTGGGAATGGCGGATAACTTTGCTATACCTCTATAATATTTTGCTTCAGACTTGCTACCTTTTTTATGGGGAGGAATAATAAACAATTACTTCCAGATCGGGGGGAAGCAAGAAGATTCAATGGACAGGGTGAATAGTTTAAGCAAGGGTCCATACAGTGCCTCGGCGCAGTACCTGAGTACACAACCTGGAACCCCGTCTGGACCCGGTGAAAACACCGGCTTAAGTAGTCGAAGATAATGAAGTAAAGAACATTCATTTAACAAAGAACTGAAAATGCCGTTCGACCTCGGTAAACCGTATAGGTACGGATGACCAGAGTAGCTTCCCTCAGAATAGATAGTTTGGAAAAATTGGGCAAAAAGATCGGCCTGATCATTATTTGCCGACTTATTACAAAATGATAGCGAGGATGGGTGTGCGGACATTCTACGCTTACTGTTTACGAAGCTGTAAAACTGTTTAGGGTCCTGAGAAAAACGTATCCTGCATCGAGATAGGTAGTTCTTATAGCCTTGAGCATTAAAAAGTGAAAAGTTTGACCGTGCTATTACATAGCGAGAGTGAGAAGTAGGAGAACCCACTTCTTAAAATTTTGTATAAAGTCTTGATTTTAAGTTTTCTAGACTGGATAACTCTTTGGTAAACCAAGGGGGTGTTCCAGATCTAATCGGGAAAGAAAGCGGGACACAAGAATCAAAAAATGCGCCAGGAGCATTGTAAAAAATGTTTGTGCCTCATCAGTGCACAAGTACAAAGCGGACCAATCAAAATCCCTAATTAGATTATTAAGCTTCTAAAATTTGGCTTTACGAAAGCAACGGAAACGTTCAGGTGGCCTACTCGACCGATCCAATACAGTTGGTCCTATATCTAGCGACACTTCGAAAGTTGGATGGTAGGCGTTTTCAGGTATAGTGAGCGGAAGGGCTCGGGTTAACAACACTAAGGTCGGATCCGATACAAAGCACAGATCAAGCAATCGACCCAAGGAATTTTTCACATGGTTGACTTGCGACAGGGACAGGTCAAGCAAGCCGTCAACAAAGTCAGGTCGTGATATGGGCACTAGGTTACTGGACTCGTTTAGATCTTTATGAACCTGGAATGTGAAGTGTTCCGACGTCAAGATAGAGTCCACTGCAATCAGAACCCCTCGTGCACTTTAACCAGATTTCAGTAAACACAATAACGTGGGAAGCAAATGCAACACTATCCCGGAAAAGAATGCTGAGCAACTACGCAAGCCTCTTACATTCTGATAGGTTACTAAAAGAGAAGTTAGTTTTTTGGAAAGGTTGAAGCAAGACGGGAAGTTGAGGAAGAGGAAGTTGAGGTTGAGGGTGGCACACTGGAAAGATTTGGAAGGGATATGGGGGGCCTATTCTTCTTCTTAGCCTTAAACTCCTTCACCACAAAATTCTGCGGCCAAAATTTGGCGGAGCAAATGGTGTCAAATTGAGTTGGGGAGATGCTTATCTTAAACGAGGCTATCTCCCTGGCATAAGAGAAGTTAAATTTCTCCACCTTTAAACCCACGGCTTTTATTTTGCTTTGAATGAGGTCAGGGGCCAGCCGTGAAATAAAGACTTGTCGTTTTGGTGGGACTCTCACCAGTGGTTTAGTCACCACAGGCAATGTCACCTGTGGTGGCAATATCCGGAGGTCCGGAACATCTATTTACTAGTGGGATCGGGATAGACGGGACAGCTAGCGAGCTTGCGGACACCACAGACACGGACGCTGCCGACGTAATTGGCTTCACATTCACCGAAGCGATGAATTCGGCAACCGAATCTGCATCACCAGCAGTTGTCGTTACCATTGGGTCGGCAAACGAAATCAGCTGCTACACACTTTGAGTGGTCGGAGTCCGATTTTCGGCAACGAGCGGCTGAGCGACTATTGGCACTTGCAGATGCCGCGGAGTGACCCTTTTGCGCCTCGGAGACTCATTCAGTTTTAAACCGCTAAACTGAGCATCCATGGCTAGGAGCCGATCGTATTGGTTTTTCAAAGCAATGGTCAGCTCCTTAAAGCCACTCAGCGTCTGCTTCATAAAAGCTACCATGTGTTTTTCTCCACCGCACGGAATGCCTCGCAACTGTAACGCACACCATTACGCTTTGAAATGTCATCACCCACAAGGCCAGAAAATCCAGCGCATTTTGCGTGCACTACGCTGTCGCAGAGCCAGCAGGGGATAATCGGCTGATCGTGGCTGATCTGCTTATTGCATGATTTTTTGGCGCAGAAAAAAATAAATAAATAAAAAAAATCAACTATTTAAAATTCAAAAACAAATTGGTATCAGACCAATGTGCCAGACAAACGCTCAAAGCGGAATTAGTAAAAAGAGAGCGGGGAGTAGAGCGGTTATATCGAGAACTACTAAACAGAGAGCTCAGAAAATTAAAAGAGCGAGAGAGAAAGAACAGTTATTTGGATAATAGGGAGAGAGTGATAGCTACAAAGGCTACGAGATAAAGAGTGGGCTAAACTCAGTGTGCGCGTACTTACAGAAAGCAACACACAAACACACGATTAACCAACGCACAGAATTAATTTCGAAATCAAATTTTTAATAATAACAATAGACATGCACTCGCGTTATAGGACAGATTTTCTACTGTAGGTTAAATGAGGATTTTAATCGGGGTTTATTTTGAAAAAACACCGGCTGTATTCGCAAAAAAAAAGGAAAAGAAGCGGAGCGCAAAACAAAAACACGTGTGGTCACTACAAAGAGAACGAACGAATGATCTTGTACTCGTCCGTCAATTGCTCGCGTTTTCGAAGAGCCAACAGACAGCCCTCAAATGGGGTATTGCCCAATTTCATTCCAATCCATAACGCCCGGGATGGCTGCGACAAGAAATCATAATAATACTTAATTGACTTGGAAATTTTAATACAAATATTGGCGACGACGGCACAAAAAATTATTTTGGAAAGCTGAACGGAAGCTAGCATATATGTACAATAGTTGTTCAACACTGGTATGGCGCGTACCTAAAATTGTTTGCGGAAGGGAAACAAATTAACATATTTCAAGACATTCGCTGATAGTTTTAATCAAAAAGACATTTTTCGAAGCTTCTGGGGGCGCCTCACACAACTACGAAGACGGCGCGAAGAAATTCCCAAAGCTTCATTAATTAAGTCGAAGAACCTGGAATTTACCGCATGGCGATCCGGAATAACTGTTAAAACGGCTCTTGGAACTCCGTCTAGACAGGTGCAATATTGTCTGCAAACGGGTTGCTTAAGTATACTCAACCCGAATCTTTAGGCACTTCGTCCAAAAAGCAGGATTAATTTTTGGGATCCCCGGGCACTACTCGGAGGAACAGCTAGCAGAGCTTGTAACCTCGGACAACCCAATTGAGGAGATAGTTCGGATTGCGCGAAGAGATAGAGCATCGGGGGAACGTGTACCTACTGGCAGGGTGAAACTCTGGTTTAGAGGAGAGCAGTTACCAACTAAAATCAATTTTCTATATTCTAAAGTAGAAGTGAAACCTTTTTTTTAGCTTATTCAATGTTTCAGGTGCTTTAAGTTTGGCCATCTGGGGCAACATTGGAAGAGTGAAGCGAAATGTTTCAAATGCGGACAAGATCACAGCAAGGATATTATCTGCTCAGGGCTGGCCTGTGCAAACTGCAAGGGGGAGCATGCTGCCACCCACCCGCAGTGTGAGGCCAGGAAAAAAACGTACGTCATTCAAAAGTTTATGACACTAGAAAACCTAACTAGAGCTGAGGTTAAGGCTAGATATCCGATCCTTTTTGATAGAACTTCCCCCAACCTAAGGGATTAAGTGGAATTTCCCAGACCCAGTTGGCAATCTAGCCGCTCCCCTGAACTCCTAAATAACAGCTCAGAGTCCGCCAGGGAAGTTCATTCTGTCACCTCTTTCGTGGAAGTGGCCAAATCCAATAGGGTTGCCGCCCGGAATGCAGAGGCGGCCAAGGCAGCAGCCAACATGACAGAGTGGAGGAACGCTATAAACTCCGACTGCGTCCAAATGAGCGAGAAATTTGCTAGATCTTCATCCGTGGCATCCTCTCTGGCCCAGGATAAGCTAAACGCACTAGGAGCCAAACTCACAGCGTTCCTGATTGATCCAAACAATATCATTAAAGAGGATTCTTTAGCGAATAAATTTATTAAGGAAATTAGAGAATTTGTGAATGCTTCCAACGCAGAACTAGATAGGCGTCAGATTGCCCAAGGGATCGCAGTGGGCTCTCAAAACATCCAACAATGAAGATTCTTCAGCTAAATATTCAAAGTCTGACACACAACAACAACAAACAGCTCCTCTCAATGTTCCTAGACAACAACGCAATAGATATTGACATCCTCTCAGATATTTGGGTGCTGAACAACGCTGACTGCAGCATTTTAAACTATAACTTTTTCTGCAAGCCCAGAGAGGACGGCTACGGCGGGGTTGGCATTTACGGCAGGAAAAACAATCAATTCAGCATTTTAAAAATAAAGAACGACTTGGAAATTTGAGGAATAAAAACATTAAACCTCAAGAGCAATTTCAATATTTTTAGCATATATGCACCGCCATCAACAACAGTTTCACAGTTTAAATCGGGCACAAAAAAGGTTTTCGAATTCGCGGCTTCGCTTGACATACCCTCAATAGTGGGCGGGGACTTCAACGCTAAGTCATCTATCTGGGGAAATCCGATCTGTGATCGCAAGGGCCGCAGCATTGAGAATTCCACCCGAGAGGCCGGATTTATCTGCCTAAACGACGGTTCCCCAACCTTCTCCAGGAGCCCATCTCAATTCTCTGTACTTGACCTTTCTTTTTCGAACTACAGAAGTGGAAGTATTAACTGGCAAGTCCTTAAAACAAAAATTACGAACAGGAACCACTTCCCAATTGTAATATCAGTGCAAGGCCTAAAATCTGAAGGAGCTCAATGAAAAAGTGAAATCCCTGACCTTAAAAAAATCACATTCCCAAGCAAGAACAAGTACGTTGCTAAGAAATGGTGGAACGAGGAAACGGAAAAACTTTTTCGCGTGAGAAACGCTTGCAGGCAAAAATTCTACCTCACCAAAAAATTGGCTGATGCCAGAGCAACCTTAGAAGCTTACAAAAATCTACAAAATCACGTAAAAAATCTTAGAATTCGCAACTTTTCCAAGTTTATAGAAGAGGTCTCTTCATCGCCCTCTATGTGGAGCAGGGTGAAGAAAATAAAAAAATACGGTAAAATCAAAAATGTTGGGAACAAATGGACGAACGAAGATGACAAAAACTTTCTCAATATGGTTAAAGTAACAACATCCACGTCAAACAGTAGGCCCCCTAAGAAAATTCCTGCCCCTTTGTTAGGACCAGACGACCCGGAACCCCTGGAACTGGATGAATTCCTGGCCTTCCTAAAAACCAGGAACCCTAATTCGGCTAGATGGCATCTCTTTCAGGATGCTTCAAAAGCTACCAAATGGGAAAAAACAAGAAATTTTTGAAATTATAAATAAGATATGGCTGAATGGCGTCATCCCTAAGAAGAATGCAGACCCCACCTCCTTCCAAAACCATAGGCCCATTTGTTTGATTAATACGCTGCTTAAATTCATAGAGGGGTTAAAGTTTAAGTTGGATGAGCCCATAGCAAACTGTGACCTCCTGCCGGTCAGGTCCTATGCATTCAGAGAAACAGGTCCACGGTTCTTTGCATCAACGACCTTATAAACAAGGTTCTGGCGCTGAAAGCGAAGGGATGTCAGGTCAAATCCCACTGCAACTATCACCTCAGAAAGCCGCTGGGCCTGATAATCTGCACTCCCGTTCCTATCCTATATAACATGGCAGGAGAACTTCCCCCGGATTACAGGATGAGATTCCTGGCGGCGAAAGAGTTGGTTAAGGTGTTTGCATTCAATCTTTCAGCAAGTGAAACGATGGCAGCAATTGAGATTTAAACAAGGGCTACGCTAAGGCATATCTTGAGTTTGGCAGCATAATAGATAGAGTTGAGGTTTTCGAGAACACATCTTCGTTTTGCACTAAAATTATCTCCTACTTTGATTTTTTCAACTGCGGCTAAAAAGCACGCTATAGACCAAGCAGGTATCATGTTGCTCCACGGGGAAAAGAAGGATCAAATGGCAAAGGGTGGCTTTGAAATCTATTCCATGGACGGGTCAGTCGCAGATGGTTTTAGGTTTTACACGCACAAAACTCTTTCCTCGTTGTCGGCCGAGCAGCTTGCTTCCGAGAAGGCCATGCTATTTTATACAATTTTCCTCGTGTCGCGCTCCTGACAGACAGCAGAAACGGGGCTCTCATTCTGGCGAAGAACATTCAGGATAACTCTATTGCCTACAAAATCAGAGAAAAGATCCAACAAAATCCACATCTAAGAACTGTAGAGGTTCACTACATTCCCGGACACGCTAACATCCCTCAGAACACTTCAGTTGACGCAGCAGCCAAAGAAGCCCACAGAGGATGAAAATACACTGTGGTTAAATGGAACCTTAAAGACGCTATGTGTGAAATACACAGAATTTTAAAAGAAAATGGGAGAAAGAATACGCTGAGTTTACTAATCCAAACCGTGGTTCCTACATAAAACTAAGCTTAAAGCCATTGACGCTTAAAAAATCAACAGACTGCTTAGTGGTAACGCATTTGATAGGCACACACTCGCCAAAATGCATGTAGTTCCGAGTAACATATGTGATACATGCGATAGTATCGATAACGTCTCGCATGTAATTTTCAATTGTACCAAGTACAACACAACAATCTCTAAGAAAGTATAATGATATTTACAAATTCTTTGAAAAACCAAACATCAGCGCGTACCAAACACTAATTGACTTCATCGACGAAATTGATGTAAAGCAAACAGTACTCCAACATCTTCTATTCTTTGACTTGGCAATTTCCACCTTCAAAATAATCCGACGGTACTCACGGTAACGCATGGTAACTTAAACCCTAAAAAAAAAATACAAAATAGCATAGTAGCATAGTATGTACATACAACTTTTTTATGTACAATTGGTTTTTGTTTTGTTTACAATCAGTAAAAACAATAAATTTTGCAAAAAAAATTAAAATTTCTTGAACGGGGTTTCGTCGGATTATTTTTCACAACTTTCGACGTAAATTATCCCAACAAGAATGTGTTGATGAACTTAGTTCTTTGTATGGCGCGAAAGCACCATCAAAAACGACAGATTATCGCTGGTTTGCAGAATTTAATCGTGATCGTAGTTTAGTCGATGACGATTCCCGTTAAAGTCGTCCAAAATCAGCTCTTGTGTCACAAAACATCGATGGTGAGCGTGAACTGATAGTGCAAGATCGACATGTGACATATCGTGAGATAGAGGCATAATTGCACATTAGTTCCACTTAATGCGTTCCATTTTGCATGAACACTTAGTTGTAAAAAAGGTTTGTTCTTGCTGGATACCCCATAACTTATCAATCGCTCAAAAAAAGGCTCGCGTCAATTGGAGGAAGTAAATCCTTAAAAAGTTCGTCCGTTTATAAAATCGTGATAGGTGATGAATGATGGATATATGCGTATGAGCCGGAAACTAAACAGCAATCAACCGTGTGGGTGTTCCAAGATGAGCCACATACAACAGAAGTTGTTAGAGCACGAAGCACTTTTAAGCAAATGGTCGCCGTTTCTTAGGGAGAATGGGTCATGTTTCCTGTCAATTCTGAGTGGTACACGAAATTCGCAAAATCAACTGCCGAACACGAATCATTCTCCATCATGACAAGGCGAGCTCTTACACATCTCGACAATCAGGTTAATTTTTAAGCAGTCAAAACATCGAATTGATGACTCATCCGCCCTACAGTCCTGACTTGGCATCCAATGACTTCTTTCAATTCCGTCATAAAAAAAAACGAGGGGGAACGTTGGGAGTTGCTGCGGAGACCGCAACTCTACATTTATACCCGATAATAGTCAGTATGGCTCTCCTCCGGCAGACGCCGCTAATATTAAACGACACGACAAAGAGTGCGTGCGAGAAAGACCGGAATTCAGTGTGAGCGTGACGTCGGGCGCTGCGCAGCCACTGGCTATAAAAATGATCTGATCTGATCCAGATTCAGTAATCTCATAGATATGGTCATTATCTATGATTCTATGATTTTGAGTTTTCTCGAATCTGCAATATTGTGGATGCAACAGATTTTCGTTGTTTTTGGGCGCAAGGAGGTGGGGCGAAATTCTGAGATTTACGTTTTATAGTGAGATCTAACGGGAGTGCGGATACCAAATTTGGTTACTCTAGCGTTAATAGTCTCTGAGATTTGTGGATATCCCCAGATTTGTGTCCCTTGCGGGGGTCGGAAAGGGGTGTGGCGAAATTTCGAAACAAACTCGTCTAGGTCCGATATCTTAGGATTGTGGATACCAAATTTGGTTGCTTTAGCTTTTATAGTCTCTGAGATCTAGGCGCTAATGTTTTACTCTAAGCAAATCCGGCTATGCTACGTGTGTCTTAGACACGTGTCGTGTTAGTTAGACAGGGCGAGAAAAAATGGAATTGTTTTCTTGATGCTGGCTATAATAATAATACGATCCAATTCAGATTCTGCAGTCTAAAAGATATAGTCATTCTCTACGATTCTGCGTTTTTGGTTTTCTCGTATTGTTAAGACCTTAAAAGAAAAGTCTAGACATTTGCGAGTTGAGTTGTAAATTCAAACTAAATTTTATTTTTTAAATCATAGCCTTATATGTGATTTGACTGAGGGTGTATATTTGAGTAAATGCTTACATTAGTTTTATTTTAGGACCGCATTTGTTAAGTGTTTTCTCCACTTGTGTTTTGTTGTCGTATTAATGGGTTACAGATCTCTGTTTACACCCGTGCAGATCGGTTTTGTTACATAAGTGAATGTGTACAATAATATATTTATGTTTAAACATTCTGCAAGGAGCCGAAAGTGGCATTGTATTGACGATAATATGTTCAAGTTTTGCACATTCTGCAAAGGGCCGAAAGTGGCATTGTTTTGTATTCTGATTCTGGTGAACCTTTTTGTGTACATTTTCTTTATAGCTATAATTACAAGTACAGATAATCATTTACGGGGAAGGTAGGGAAGTGCTATCGTTTGCAGTCTTCGTGCTACTTTAATTCTTCTTATGGCATAGATTATTAATATATTAGATTAGATTATTATCCATTTCTTCTGTGTGGTTAATTAATAGTACTGCTAATGGATTCCAAACAATTTTTGGTATTTTACTTATATTAATTGTATAAAAGGATGAAATGGGCTCGTAGCTTTCTGTTTGAAATCTGTGATGAGGTACGAGTATTTTATCATCGGTTCGCACAGTACAACCATGTATTATTGTTAAAATGCCTTGTTGTGGAAGATCAATTAGTTCTTGATTTGAGTTACTACATTGAATTCTAGCATTAGTGTTTACTGGAACTTTGAACAGACAACTACCCTGCCTTTCTAATTCGACCCAAAATGACCTTGCCTCTGCTTTCTTCCTATAAACGCAATTTGAATTACCTTTTGGTTTGAAAGGATTATTATCACAAGCATTATCATTGGCATTGCTCCAAGGCCAATTACATTCGCATACTCTTCTATTCGTTTGCCATTTTTGGCATTTATTCAACGTAGCTTCAGTCATCGAATGATAGGAATCAATTTTGAAATTATATACTAAATACTTGGAGCTCAAATCTACCTTGACCAATTCTTGTTCATGCTCAAACGGCATCGGAATTATCCTAAACAAATGGGATGCGTGTCTACCAAACAGGGGAATCTTCACGTTCAGAATTAATTTGTTATCAACAAAAATTCCTACCGCTGTTAATAGGCTGTAAATTTCCTTCAATTCTGTTCCTGTTCTTTTTCCTGGAAGCACCAATGTTTCTAATAAGTTATCTTTTATTTTTGCTATTTCTCCCTTTAATTGTATAGGTTTTAAAATATTTGGATTTAGTCTACCATGTTTAATATCTATCAGTAGATTAATAACTGCTGATTGAATTTTATCGCATTTTTCAATCAAGGAGCTTAGTTGCTTGTTACCATAAAGAAATTTATAGATTCTTTGTACACATAGAAACTTTCCTTTAATGCTTCCGTTATGTTTTCTACTCTAGCGCTCATACTTCTAAAGTTCAAATTTATTTCCTCGGTAGTTCTTTTGAGAATATTTACCGTTTTTCATATTTCCTTCCAACGTTTCCCTATCTTCGGCGTCCATTATCCCAAATAATATATGATAAAGTGAGCCCATAAACTCAAATGGTGCTCGCTTCTTTCTTTTATTTTCCTGAGTCATGAAAAGTTTATTATTTCCTCCAGGTCTGCAATTTGTCTTTCCGTATTTTCTAAGACATTATTGCATTGATCTTCAAAAGTATAAAGTTTATCACACACAACACTCATTTTCCCAATCAATTCTTTCCCCTTTTTTATCATTTGGAAATACGGGTCCATGTTATAATAAACAATTAAATCCCAGGATGAGGCGACTATTTCAACGTCCCCCATCGGGTCCAAATATATCGAATTGGAACTGTTCATTTTTTCAATTGACCACTTCACCTTTCCTCTGGCAGCAATGTTTGCACTTGATACTTGGCAACATAACACAAGCACTAACAATGCTGCCATTAGTCCCAGCTTGGACATTTGAGGTCTACTACGAGTACTTCTGGTCTCTTTTGGAGTCATTCCTGACGCTTGCTCTTCTGACTCAATTCCAGCTAATGGACAAATTTTAGTTATAGGTCGTTTTATCAACCCGTCTTGATGTTTTATAGTTACTACTCTGACTCTATCGTCCCTACCTTTATGTATTTCTCGTATTTTTCCCAAGGGCCATCTAGCTGGGTGACAGGTTTCATCTTTTATTAATACAATCTCTCCTGTTTTAATATTCTGCATTCCTATTTTCCATTTATTTCTTTGTTGCAGTGTGTGCAAATAATCTTCTTTCCATTTAATCCAAAATTCTCTTTTAATTTTCTGAATTAATCTCCATCTATCCAGAATCCCAATTTTTTCCTCTGAAATTGTCTCAATCGGGCCAAATATTGGCCTTCCAATAATAAAATGACCTGGTGTTAATACATCCAGATCGTCAATATCGTCGTGAATTTAGTACCGCTTCAATTTGACATAATAGAGTTGCCATTTCCTCATAGGTTAAATTATTGTCCCCAATTACCGTTATTAAGTGATATTTCACTGATTTTACCCCAGCTTCCTAAATACCTCCGAAGTGAGGTCCTGCCGGGGGAATAAAATGCCACTCGATCTGTTCTCTTTCTAATATTGGAACGACTTTTATGAATGAATGCCTTTGTCGCCATGCATACGAATACGGCAATATATCCCTTATAGGATTTCTGCACCCGGTTTTTAGAGCAACGGATATGGTAAGGCCCGGCGAAGTCTACACCTGTATTTGTAAAAGGGTGCTTTAAGTTTTTTCTTTAAGCAATTTCTTAGCCCAAATATCCAAAACTTTCGCTGGATATAGTTTCGCATCAGATTAATTCCACCGTGCAATGTTTCTTTATGTGCATTCTTGTTAATTAAAGACGTCAAGTGACACTTATCTAAAATCAAGGAATGTTTAACCTCAACCTATTTCAACGTCCCCCATCGGGTCCAAATATATCGAATTGGAACTGTTCATTTTTTCAATTGACCACTTCACCTTTCCTCTGGCAGCAATGTTTGCACTTGATACTTGGCAACATAACACAAGCACTAACAATGCTGCCATTAGTCCCAGCTTGGACATTTGAGGTCTACTACGAGTACTTCTGGTCTCTTTTGGAGTCATTCCTGACGCTTGCTCTTCTGACTCAATTCCAGCTAATGGACAAATTTTAGTTATAGGTCGTTTTATCAACCCGTCTTGATGTTTTATAGTTACTACTCTGACTCTATCGTCCCTACCTTTATGTATTTCTCGTATTTTTCCCAAGGGCCATCTAGCTGGGTGACAGGTTTCATCTTTTATTAATACAATCTCTCCTGTTTTAATATTCTGCATTCCTATTTTCCATTTATTTCTTTGTTGCAGTGTGTGCAAATAATCTTCTTTCCATTTAATCCAAAATTCTCTTTTAATTTTCTGAATTAATCTCCATCTATCCAGAATCCCAATTTTTTCCTCTGAAATTGTCTCAATCGGGCCAAATATTGGCCTTCCAATAATAAAATGACCTGGTGTTAATACATCCAGATCGTCAATATCGTCGTGAATTTAGTACCGCTTCAATTTGACATAATAGAGTTGCCATTTCCTCATAGGTTAAATTATTGTCCCCAATTACCGTTTTTAAGTGATATTTCACTGATTTTACCCCAGCTTCCTAAATACCTCCGAAGTGAGGTCCTGCCGGGGGAATAAAATGCCACTCGATCTATTCTCTTTCTAATATTGGAACGACTTTTATGAATGAATGCCTTTGTCGCCATGCATACGAATACGGCAATATATCCCTTATAGGATTTCTGCACCCGGTTTTTAGAGCAACGGATATGGTAAGGCCCGGCGAAGTCTACACCTGTATTTGTAAAAGGGTGCTTTAAGTTTTTTCTTTAAGCAATTTCTTAGCCCAAATATCCAAAACTTTCGCTGGATATAGTTTCGCATCAGATTAATTCCACCGTGCAATGTTTCTTTATGTGCATTCTTGTTAATTAAAGACGTCAAGTGACACTTATCTAAAATCAAGGAATGTTTAACCTCAAATTCCGCGTTGGAGTTTTGCAATCTAACTCCAACTTTATCCAGGCTAGAGTAATATAAGAATCACTCCAGGCATAACTCTCTACCTTACCTCCAACCGATATTTTCACCCGTTGAATTAATTTTGCCAAAAGATGTGCTGCACAAAGCTCTAAATTTGGAACAGTTTTCCGATTCTCCTACGGATTAACTTTGCTTTTGATGGCTATTGTAATTGTAAAACTATCTACCTTGGCATACACTACGGCAGCATAAGCCTTTTCGGATGCATCGGCAAACCCATGAATTTGCATCGACTTATTGTGCTGAGAATTTAGCCATCTCGGTATCCGAATGTTCTCTAACTCTGTTAAACTATTTTTAAACGAATTCCATTCCCGAGTTTTCTTGTCTGATAATTCTTCATCCCAATTTTTGTCTGCTAGCCAAAGTTTTTGAATAAACAATTTTCCGACAAGTGTCACTGGAGACAACCAGCCTAAGGGGTCATATATCTTGGCTAAGGTAGATAATTCTATTCTTCTGTTATTTTTCTTAATTGGTTCATAGTGGAAACTGAACCTAAACTCGTCTTTAACCGGTTCCCATTGTAGTCCTAATGTTTTGACGGATTCATTCTCCTCAATGGTTAATACTTTATTGTCTTGGTCATCTCTAATGCCTTCTATAATTTCTGGGATATTTGTTATCCACTTTCTTAAGTTAAACCCAACCTTATTAAACTCCCGGGTAACTTCCTTTACATGCTTTTTAGCATCCAGTATCGTGTCGGCACCTGTCATCAGGTCGTCCATATAAAAATCATTATTTATGATTTCCCAAATTGCTTGATTTTTGCAAGTATCTGCTATTGCAACAAGCACCCTGGTTGCTAAGTAGGGTGCTGAAGGTGTACCGTACGTAACGGTTGTAAGTTTATAATCTTTTATCTTTTCGTTTGGGTTATCTCTCCAAATTATATGCAAATATTGTTGATCGTCTTTATCTACATTAATTTGCCGGTACATTTTTTCAATGTCCGCAGATATTACAAATGGCCATTTACGCCATTTCACCATAATATCGAAGATATCTTTTTGGACCCTTGGACCAACCCACATGATATCATTTAAACTTTTATTGTTTGTGGTTTTTGCTGAAGCATCGAAAACCACCCTCAGCTTTGTCGTTAGACTGGAATCTCTTATGACTCCTTGATGGGGTAAATAATATTTCCCATCTTCTTTGGACTCTACCATATGTCCTAAGTGTTAATGTGTGTGTGTGTAGGAAGCTGGGTTGCATACGGTACATAAACCGTCTACAGTTTGGTCGTCGCAACTAGAACTTGAACCAGTTGGACTGCGGAGTGGGTATCCTACGGTGCGCAAGGGAGGGTCTGAAGACACGGCGACAGCCTCTGATGATTGCGATGGACAGGCAGTTATGGTACTGTTTCTGATACTGATTTTATTGATAAAAATGATTATTATTTATAGGTAATAAAAGGTACAAAAGTGCTGAGTCTGTAAAATATATGTTTTGTGTATTATGGATAATTTTAGTGTCTGGTGGGCAATTGCGACATTTTGATGGTCAGCAACTGCCCCGCTGTCTTCGCCCTCTGCGGAGAGAGTGCATTGTCAGCAGAACTCACTGCAGTGGCTAGTGTGTTGTCGTGAGGTATTATATTGCATGTTAAATAGAACACTGTGTCACGGTGTCACTGTGTTATGCCGTCGGGTATTATAAACTATTACTTAAGCATATTTCTGCAACTGAACATTCTCCCGGCCGTTGAAACTGTGTTCAACCATCGTTCAAGTTGACGGCAAACCGGCGTGAAAGGGGTATAGGGGGTGATGACATGGCTGGATCGGGATTTGATGGTCTTGGTTTCCATAGTTGATACTTCTTCCGGAAAATGAAGGCAATGATCAATAGAATTGATATTGCTAGGGCTGCATAAGCAGCGAGTTGATGGTGCTGCACGGTGGTGAGATGGTGTGGCAGCTCGTGATGATTGATGGCTGACAGTTGCTGGCGTAGATCATCAAGTTCTTGAAGAAAGTCTGATGTCTGGTTCTTCAGTTGCCACTTTGGTGGCGAGGGTAATGTCTCCGGTGGGCTCACGTCACCAAACCGAGTGTAAGTCGATTTTACTTCGCTGATTGTGGCGCTGATGCTTACTTCAGTATTGCGAGCAGTGCAACCAGGGTACATAGAGAGTAGACCAGTTCCTTCCAGTGTTATGGTTGACGGAACTCCGTTGCTTACTGCTTGAAGTTTAGTTGTAGAATGCGTTGCGAAGATCCATTTATTTGGATGCTGAGTTTTTAGCCACACCGTGTCAGCCTTTGTGTGTGTTAAACAGTTGAAACTCACAGCGATTGTCCACATTGAAGATCTTCTGATGGTCAAAGCAGATGAACTCCTCGTTGTGTACTTTCAGACAACGTCGGAATTCCTCTTGGGTAGTGCCCATAAACTGGTCTCGGTGGATGTTCACCGTTACTATGGTGGTTCTGAGGTCAAATAGACTCCAGCTTGTTGAATCCCAAAACGGAATTGGGATGATGCTGAAGACTTTGAGCTGAGCTGTTGAGACCAGCGGTAGCGTCAGCTTGAAGATGACGTGTTTTGCGGTCGGGGTTCCTTCGGCTCGCATGATTCTGTATAGTTGAATCACCTCTCTCGTTGTGACCGGTAGCATTTGATCTTGTGGCAAATGATCCCGTATCTGGTCTAGTTGGTCTGTTAGTTGCTCGGGAGACACCAGCGTGGGGCTTATTCTCCGATGATGAATACCGATTAGGACATCAGATATGTCGGACTGCATTCGTTGGAGAGTTTTTGTGAGCAGGGTTACTTGTGATATTAGTCCTAAGTACGCTTGAGTCAGATGATCGCTGTGATATGACCCTCTTTCTCGGTTGATAGTAGCCATATGCTGTTCCAAAATTTTTAGGCAACTATCAGTTGTTACTTTGTATTTTCTGACTTCGTTTATTGTAGCGTCGACAATTGATGATTGATTTGGTTTTGGAGCAGATGTAGTAGAAAGTCTTCATTGCTTTTCACTTTCTCAATTACATGAGTCATCTCTTCTGCGTATTTTGCATCGAGAACACCGAAAAGACTGCTTGCTACATTTCCTATGATATCCAGCGGCGATCTGCGTTTTCGAGAGTTTTTCATTAAAACGCAAACGGGCACATGTATCGTAACTCTGAAATTCCAGCAGACATTAGTTGCATATCCTTCCAATATGGGTCCAAGTCATAGTATACGATCATGGTCCACTCAGACGTTGCTATTCTTGATGTTCCAAGTTTCTCATAGAATATTCCAGGCTTGTTTGCGAATTGTGTCACATTTATTGACTGTGACAATGCTAATGGTAGCATGAGCAACAGCACCACTAATGTTGATGTTAATGTAGGTGACAATTTTGTTGTTCGCTTTGTGGGTGGCTCATCAATCTCCGTGGTGTTACTGATCACGTTGTGGGAACGTTTGATTGCCACATCTTCTGGAAATAGCGGCGCTAGACGAGTGATCGGGCGCTGGTATACGCCAGATGCTGTCTTAACGTCAACCACTGGTACGTGGTTGTCCTGTCCAGGATATTTCTTGATGATGCGACCCATTGGCCACTTCATTACTGGAAGGTTGTCTTCCTTAACCAAAACTAATAATCCTTCAGGTACGTTTGGTGAAGCGGTCTTCCATTTATGCCGAGCTTGCAATTCTTGGAGGTATTCTGTAGACCATTGTTTCCAGAATGAATGCTTTAGGCGCGATACCAATTCCCAGCGCTTTACCAATGTTCTTCCTTGATGATCAGTATTGACATCAGGTGGCGTTGTCAATGGTTTACCAATCAAGAAGTGTCCTGCGGTGAGCGCTGTTGTATCAGTGGGATCATTTGACATTGGAGTGATGGGTCGAGAATTGAGGATTGCTTCAATTTCGATTATCACTGTGTTTAGTTCTTCAAATGTCAATGAGGCTGTGTTGGTGGTTGTTATCAACAGCTTTTTTACTGATTTTACCGCCGCTTCCCAGAGGCCGCCAAACGAAGGAGTCCTGGGAGGAATAAATTTAAAATCCACTTGTTATACCCGATACTCAAAATGAGTATTGGATATGGGTATATTAGATTTGTGGTGAAAATGGATGTGTGTAACGTCCAGAAGGAATCGTTTCCGACCCCATAAAGTATATATATTCTTGATCAGCATCAATAGCCGAGTCGATTAGGCTTTGTCTGTCTGTCCGTCCGTCCGTCTGTCCGTCCCCTTCAGCGCCTAGAAAACAGAAAACGCAGAATCGTATAGGAGGACCGTATCTTCTAGAAGGCAAAATCTGAACCAGATCGTATAATTATTATAGCCAGAATCAAGAAAACAATTTCATTCTCTCTCGCTCTGTCTCTCTCTAACACACAGGTTTCATGGTCTTTTTTGCCAATTGCAAAATATGAGTTCAAGGATCTCAGAACCTATAAGAGCCAGAACAACCGAATTTGGTATCCACACTCCTGTGATATCGGACCTTGACCATTTTGTGTCAACATTTCGCCACACCCCCTTCCACCCCCGCAAAGGACGAAAATCTGGGGCATCAACAAATCTCAGAGACTATTAAGGCTAGAGTAACCAAATTTGGTACACACACTCCTTTAAGATGTCACTATAAAACGTATATCTCAAAATTTCGCCCCACTCCCTTCCGCCCCCACAAAGGACGAAAATCTGTTGCATCCACAATATTGCAGATTCAAAAAAACTAAAAACGCAGAATCATAGATAATGACCATATCTATCCGGTTGCTGAATCTGGATCAGATCGGATAATTTGTATAGCCAAAAAGCAAGAAATCAATTTGCAGTGGCTACGCAGAGCCCGACGTCCCGCTCAGACTTATTTTCTGTCTCTCTCGGACGCACTCTTTGTCGTGTCGTTAAATATTAGCGGCGTCTGCCGGAGGAGAGCCATACTGACTAAGTATCGGGTATAAATGTAGAGTTGCGGTATCCGCAGCAACTCACAACGTTCCCCCTCGTTTTTTGTTGCAATGATTCGTGATCAGAGCGCCTGCCTTTGAGCTGAATATAGAGTCTTCTAATTCTTTAAGCTGGTTGTTTGCACCCACAAAGTTCGTTGCATTGTCGCAATGAATAGTTTGGCACTTCCCACGTCTGATTAAGAATCGACGCAGAGCGGCCAAGAATGCTTCTGTGGTCAGGTCGCTTACCAGCTCCAGGTGCACTGCCTTTGTGGAAAAACAGCAGAACACGGCGATGTATGCCTTATCTGGTCTTTTGCCTCGGATCTTATGGTGGATCGAGATTGGTCCACAGTAGTCGACGCCTGCATTAAGAAACAGGCGTGCTTGTTTGACTCGTTGTGCTGGGAGATTGCCCATCATCTGGTGCATCAGCTTTGGTCTAGCCTTGGTGCATCTAACACAGCTGTGCATGATGCTTCTAGCCATTGTCTTGTCATTGATAATCCAATATTGTTGTCTTGCGATTGCCTTTAGTGCTTGAGCACCACAATGCATGTTCTCTTCATGTAGTTCCCGCAAGATCATTTTGACGATTGGGTTATTGTAAGGCAGCAAAACTGGGTGTTTTGCATAGTATGGAAGTAGAGCTTCTTCGAGTCTACCACCAACTCGGATGAGCTCATCGTCTCCTAGGAAGGGAGATAACGATATGATCGAGCTCTTTCTATCCACAGTCTTATAGCGTTGAAACTGTTTTAACTCTGCTGTAAGCTCGACTTTTTGTATGGTTCGCAGGGTTATAGCTCGGGCATGAGTCAGTTCTTCTGCGCAGAGCGTCGTGCTGTGCGCTCTGTTGGTTTTGTAGCAGAAGCGTACAATATATGCCACAATGCGTTGCAGTTTGTGAAACGAGTTGCTATATCTGCAAGTATATAATTCGTCCCCAAGTCCGCTTGGTGTGATTGGCAAGCTTACATGTTTAGCTTTTCTCTTAAGATTGCTGGGTTCTATGTTGGGTGCCTTTGTCCATTTGTCTCGAGATCCGTGCAGGAATAATGGTCCATATAACCACAGATTGTGATCTGCCAGTCTGCTTGCTGCGATTCCTCTCGACAGGATATCGGCTGCGTTGTTGGCCGATGACACGTGACGCCATTGTGACTGGTTTGTTAATGCCTGGATTTTGGCTATTCGATTTGCCACAATGGTATGGTATGTTGATGACGATGCGTTTATCCAGGATAACACAACGGTGGAATCACTCCAAAAACATCCTGAAACCGGGTTAATGTCCATGTGCAGATCCTGTCGGACTCGGTTTGTGAGCTCGGCACCGAGGACTGCAGCACAACGTTCTAACCGTGCTAGCGATTGTTTGGCTGTCGGCGCCACACGTGATTTCGAACACAGCAGTCTTACTGACACTTTGTTGTTTTTGTATGTAGCGCGTACATATACTCCATCTACAAACGTATGGAGTTCTTGGGTAACTGGAATTTTACCATCATAGATATGCCGGGGAATGTGCGTTTTGTTCAATGTTTGTAAGTCGTCCCGGTATTCTTTCCATTCGGTTTGGTGTTGTAACGGTAATTCGTCATCCCAATCCAGTTTGAGCTCCCAAAGTTATTGCATGAAGATTTTTGCCTTTACTACCACCGGTGCAAAGAGTCCTAGTGGGTCAAAGATTTGGGCCAGTTCGGAACATACCACCCGTTTAGTGATGCGTGCAGCCTGGCTTTTCTGTGTTCGTCCACACAATGTATCCTTCTTCGGCATCCAGATGAGTGTAGTGCTCTAGTGTCTCTCCTAGTTTTACATCGGTTACAATATCCTCTTTGGGGATTCCTTGGAGAAGTTGCTCATTGTTGGAGTACCACTTGCGCAATTTGAATCCGGACGGTAGCAATATCTTATTTAGTTCTTGTCCAACATGAATTGCCTCTGGAATAGTGTTTTCTCCAGTTAGACAGTCGTCAACGTAGAAATCGGTTTTTAATGTTCTTGATCCTACTGGTAGTCTGTCTTTGTACTGTATTGCCAAATGATCCAGACATTTCGTTGCTAGGAACGGAGCAGCTGTTGTCCCATATGTGACTGTTTTCAGGCGATAGTACCTGATCTCTTCGGACGGATTGTTTCTCCAGACTATCAGCTGATGGAATTGATCCTATAAAATGAGCTTCGCACCGTGCTTCCACTGGAGTGCGTGGTTTGTCTTCCGTCTCTAGATTGTCCAGAGTCCAGAATCTTTCCATGAGCTCGTTTACTCCCGTTGCCCAAATGGGTGAGGAATTGTGGGCAGATTTGACTTTTCCTGCCACAATCCATCCCAGTTTCGTGTTTTGTAGCAACGGGCCTCCTGGCCTTAGCTGCTGTTGATCTGGTAGCAGCAGCGAGTAGTAATGCTCGGCTCCGATTAGCATGTCGATTTTGCCTGGCTTATGGAAGTTTGGATCTGCCAGTGAGATCTTGCTTGGTACGTTTAAGCTCTCTGAATCGAGTGCCTGAGCTGGTTGATCAGCTATTATCTGTGGTAATACGAAAGCTTCAATTCTTTGCGTAAGACCATTGTAAAGGGATTTCATGAGCACATTTACTCGTACTCTGCTGGTCTTCGATTGACCTCCAATTCCTTCGATCCGTAATATTGTGGCTTTTAGTTTGAGTGACAACATTGATGCCATTCGTTCAGAGATCAAGTTTATCTGTAATCCTGAATCTAGCAGTGCTCTGAGATTAGCAACCTGACCGTTGTTGGCTTCTTCTGCCACCTTTGCTGTGGCCAGAAGATTGTAACTATTGTTACTTGCTGCACCAACAGTCGGGCCTCTTGATTCTGTAGCTGAGCCTGATGCTGTTTCCAAATGTAGCATCGTGTTCTGCTTCTTCTCACACTTGAAGCAGTTTCGACCTGGGCATGCGTTTGTTTTGTGATTTGTTCTAAAACAATTAACGCACATTTTTTGCTTTTGTACCCAATTTAGTCGTTCTGATGGAGATTTAGAGCGAAATTCTTCGCATCCGTAGAGTCGGCTTGCTTTCTTGCAGAATGTGCATAAGGGTGCTCGCGCTCTCCCTGTGTTTGCTGATGCACATGTCGTAACTTTTGGCTCTCTCCTTGATGCAGGTGGCTTCTTACTGGTTCCTAGAACTCGAATTCTTTGCTCCAAGAACTGAAGCATCGTATCCAGCGCCTGAATGTCCTTTGAGCTTCCCAATGATTGCTCATACAAGGCCTTATTTGTTACATCCAGTTTGTAGATCCCATGTAGATATATTGATGCCCAATCCCTTTAGTGATGCAAGGGACTCTATGGTTGTTATATACAACTCTTTTAATGACTTGGGATCGTCATTAATTGTTTGGTGATTGAAGAAGCGGTTCAGTACCGTGTTCGAAACATCTCTGGGATTGTTGTATGCGTCAACTAGTATTTCCCAAGCGGCTTCATAATTTTCTTCCTTTAGATCGATATGTCGAATCACTCTTTCTGCCTCGCCGGTAACGGTGGTTTTACCACATCTTTTTCACCGTAGGCATGTTGGTCTCATGCACCATGCTGAGAACAGATCAAAGAACTGGGTCCATTTTAATAGATCCCCATCAAACTTTGGGATGCTGATGCGTGGAAGCTGCACTTTATCCGTGTTTGGTGTGGCTGATTTTGCCAATGCTGTTTGGACCTTACTTTCCAGTGTTAGGTAGGATTCCATGTCATATCCTCCTTCCACTGGGTCCTCGTATTCCTCATGAATTGTGACGTGGACTTCCTGTGCTTGAGTCCATAGTGATTTTATCAAATCACTTGATGTGCGTCCTTCCGCCTCTGAAAGTTGTTCCAGATTGCGTTTAACGGACTCTACTGTGGCCTTTTGTCGGCGACATAGTGAAAGCAGTTTGCTGTAATCCTTCGAGGACTGCTGGATCAGACCGCTTTCTTTGTGATCTTCTTTCTGTGATAGCTTATCCATGCATTCGGTAAAGATCGTAATGTGTTGCTTACATGTTGTACGTAAGTCTTCACGGAATTTTACGTATTCATCCGTTTTGTCTGTATCGCGAAGTTTGGAGTCGTTTTTGTTGAAGCGATTCCACGCATTTTTTGAGTGCTGATATTTTGGCTTGAAAATAAGAGGCCGTTTGCTTTCGTTCTTGGGAATCTTTTTTAAAGTTCCGAATGCACCTCGATATTTCCTCACCAATCTCTTGCTGCGCATCCATTGCCATTGTAGCGGCAGCTTCTGCCTCCATATGTGTATCCATTCTATCTGTTTGTTCTTATTACTTTTTGACCCGTTGGAAGTTTTTTATTTGCTTTGCAGCTGGATACGCTCCGAATCGCAACCGTTGTCGGTCAGAAAGGTAATAGTACAGGTGATGTGTTGGATGGAGGGATTTGTGCTGTTTCCAATCTATGGAACGCACGGAACAACAAAAATTGAATACCTTTGTGGTAATCGAATTGAAACCCCGCGCGCTCCCTCGTGCCTTTTGGGTTCTAATGTCAGAACCCGCCATAGAACAGCTTTTTGGTCGCTCATGCAACATCTTGGTATTGTATAGTCTTTGGTTAAACCCAACCTTATTAAACTCCCGGGTAACTTCCTTTACATGCTTTTTAGCATCCAGTATCGTGTCGGCACCTGTCATCAGGTCGTCCATATAAAAATTATTCTTTATGATTTCCCAAATTGCTTGATTTTTGCAAGTATCTGCTATTGCAACAAGCACCCTGGTTGCTAAGTAGGGTGCTGAAGGTGTACCGTACGTAACGGTTGTAAGTTTATAATCTTGTATCTTTTCGTTTGGGTTATCTCTCCAAATTATATGCAAATATTGTTGATCGTCTTTATCAACATTAATTTGCCGGTATATTTTTTCAATGTCCGCAGATATTACAAGTGGCCATTTACGCCATTTCACCATAATATCGAAGATATCTTTTTGGACCCTTGGTCCAACCCACATGATATCATTTAAACTTTTATTGTTTGTGGTTTTTGCTGAAGCATCGAAAACCACCCTCAGCTTTGTCGTTAGACTGGAATCTCTTATGACTCCTTGATGGGGTAAATAATATTTCCCATCTTCTTTGGACTCTACCATATGTCCTAAGTTTTTATATTCATGCATGAACTTTACATAATTTTCTTTTAATGTTTTATTATTGCTGAGCTTTCTTTCTAAACTATAAAATCGCGCTATAGCTTGGGGTTGTGAATCTCCCAGATCCTTTTTTTTTTAAATGGTATTTTAACCACATACCTACCATTCTTATTTCCTCTTGTTGTTTCCAAGAAATGCTCCTCGCACACATCTTCTTCTACGTCATTCTTTTCACTTTCCAATTCCCAGAACCGCTCTAAGTCCCCAACTTCAATTTTTGTCGCCACAATAAATTTATCACCTTTTGATTTGGTGCAACCGGATATAATCCATCCGAATTCTGTATTTTGTCCAAGTAGTCCGTCTATTTTTACTACTCCGTCTTTTAAAATATGGGTATACAAATCTATCCCAATTATTACATCTACCCTACTTGGTTTGTTAAAGTTAGGGTCTGCCAACACATAATCTTGCCACTTAGTTTTATCAATATTGAAAGACTTTAATGGTAAAGCTTTCATCAATTTCGGAAGAATAATTGCTTCAATATTTAGAGGACCTTTATTATAATCACGAGTTTTTACCGATAAAGTAACTTTGTACTTTGAAGTGCAAGAGTCTGTAGATGACACTCCACTTACCTCGGTGTTCGCTCTTTTTCGTACTAAGTTTAATATTTGCGCAGCTTCTTCTAAAATTATGGTACATTGCGACCCACAATCAATGAGAGCTCTAAGGTTTTGATAGCCACCATTTCTTGCCCTTACTTTTATAAGTACTGTGGCTAAGAACGCTTGTTCTTTTGTCAAGCAAGTGTTAACATTTTCCCTCTTTTCGTAGGGAATATGGAGCATCGTATGATGTGTCATGCCATTTTACATAGCGGACAATTTTCTTTTATCTTACCATATGTGTTGTCCCAGGGTTTATGCACTGATATGGATTGAATCCCGAGACGACGGTTTATTAAGTTGAAGATGTGAACATTTATTAAGTATTTAAATGGATTAAGATTATGATTAACAATGTATTTGTATGTGCGTATAACTTTGGGTTATGTGGATCATTTGTCTGCTGTGTGTGAAGCTCGCGAAACTCTGGCACTAACTCTCGCTCTCGCTGACTCCCGCTCTTTTGATCTCTCCACTTAACTTTGGAAACACTCAATGTTTTACAAGGTCCTTCTCCTTCTCCTACCTTTTCGACATCATATTTTCCATGTTTATGGACTTTCACCACTTTATAGGGTCCTAAATACTTTCCTTTCAATTTAAGCCCTACCCCTTATTGTGTACGCTTAATCGCTACTTAATCATTCACCTTGTATTCCTTTTCTACCTTTCTTTTCTTATTGAACGCTAATCGATTTTCCTCCTGTAAAACTTGTATATTCTCTCCAGCTTCCCTGCGTAACTGCTCACGCTCTTCGTCCAATTCATCAACAAATGCACCGAAATACCTGGACAACGCATATCGATACCTGTCAAAACCTTAAACGGTGTGATCTTCGTACTCCTTGGTTCAATATTGTTGATTAACTGCTGTACTTTGGCTACATGCTTATACCAAGAACCTGGACTATCTCCACTTAACTTTGACAACATAGGAACTACGATTCTGTGCATTCTCTCCACTTGCCCGTTACCTCGTGGCACACCTGTGGTGATCATTAATTGTTGTATATTCTGCTTTGTGCAATACTCTCTAAACGCGTTTGCTGTAAATGCGGCGCCTCTATCGGATACAATTCTACATGGATTATCGAAATTGCTGGCTTGCCTTTCCAAACATTTTATGACTTCCTCAGTTCCTATACTGCGCGTTGGGTATAACCACACATACTTCGAGAACCCGTCAACAACAACTAGAATATGGTTATATCGCTTTGTGGTGATCTCCATTGGACTTACATGATCTATGTGGAATGTAACTAACGGCCTATCGCCCTTATCTATTGGTGTCAAATAACCTTCTTGCTTTCCAGCCTTCGCATTTACCAAAATACATTCTACACAACTTTCTACGACTTGACATACTTTCTCTTTCAATTTTGGAATGAAGTATGACTTTTCCACTACGTTCTGAGTCTTCTTTGCCGAAAAATGTCCCTGCCTATTGGCAATTTGCATGATTTCTTTTTCCATTTTCGATGGAACTACGATCAATTCTCTATCTGGGTCCTTGAACAATATTTGATTCGAAATGTAATAGTCTTCGTACCCTTTATCTTCAGCAAGACTTCTAATTACTTTTGTCCAGTCATCTGCCAATTGCGCCTCTTTCAACCTATGCATCACACTTTCTGTCAATACATAACACGTTACTCTACTTAATGCATCTACATGCCTCATCTTTGAGCATGACCTATGCTCTATTTCGAAATCGAAGTCTTGTAGGAACATCGCCCATCTCGCAACTCTCAACGGTACTTCCTTCTTCTTCATCGTCATGGCAAACGCATTACAATCAGTGATGATTTTAAACTTCATTCCCAGGACATATACACGCCACTTTGTCAACGCTCCTATCACTGCAAGCACTTCTAGTTCGTACGAGTGGTATTTCTCTTCGCAAGGTTTTGTTTTTCGGCTCATAAACAATACTGGGTGCAACAAACTATCCTCTGGGTCTTTCTGCCGCAATACTGCACCAAATCCAAACTTTGACGTATCTGTGTATATTTCCGTTTACAACTTAGGGTTATACAACCTTAAAACTGCTTTACTGGTCAGTGCAGCCTTTAACTGCTCGAACGCTATCTGCTGTAACTAATTGAACTCGGAAAGGTTTGCTCCTTCCGGAGCAAATCCGACAATGGTTTTGCAATCACTGCATAACCTTCAACAAACTTCCTGAAATACGTCGTCAGTCCTAAGAATCTTTGCACTCCCTTTTTATCTCTGGGTATTGGGAAATTCTTCACTGCCCTAGTTTTTTCCTCACTTGGTCTGATCGTTCCATTTTCAACAATATACCCTGGAAATATAACTTTCTTCTGTAGCATCTGACACTTTGACCAATTTATTCTCAATCCGTTTTGTGCTGCCACTTTAAGCACCCATCCCAATCTTTCTAGTCCCTCTTGCACGTCTTTACTAGGAATGATAATGTCATCCATGTAAATAATTGCATCGCCTTTCTTTATTAACTCGCGCATTACGGACATATAAAGACTGCCGGCGAGTTGAATATACCGAATGGAACATACTGGATCTCGTACTGACCATTTTGGGTAACGAATGAAGTGTACTTCTATGACTGTTCGACAGATCCAATGTGGTAAATACCCTTGCTCCTTCTAACTTTTCGATAACACAATCCATTTGCACCATTGGAAAATTATCTCTTACTATTTTTTCATTTAACTTTCGATAATCACAACATAGTCGTTTCTTCCCATTCTTCTTTTCGACCAAAACTACAGGAGATGTATATTCTGACGTGCTATGCTTGATTATCTTCTCGTCTACTATCTTTTGTTCACTGCTTGCTAAACGTCTGGGATGTTGGTGGACTGGTAACTCATCCGTTAACACTAACTTCATTCTTACCTGACTCGTAGCATTTCTTTTTGGATTATATTCCCTGATCATCACTTTCACTTGACTTGCTTCTAACTGTGATAAGTGTGACACCACTATATCCATTTTATATTCACTTTTCTCTGAACTTAACATACACAAACTTCTAAATATAGCTTTGAGCAAGAAACTTGTTTCTCATTAACTTCATTCTGTGCCACATCACTCACTACTGGGACCTCAGATCGTCGCACGAATTCTGTTCCATCTTTGGTAACTTTCATGTCAATGTCTTATAAAATTTTCCTGCCCAAAACTTTCATATCGATTCCATGGATCTTTACAGGTATCATTACACTTCCAATAGTGATGATCTAAAACTGCCCTACTCCAGTCAGACATCTTTGGCAACCCGTCAGTTTACCAATTCCTAACTGAAGGAAAACTCTGCGGCTTAACAAGCATAAATCCGCTCCTGTGTCTACAAGGCCTTTGAACATTGCCTTCGTGTGTACCACATTCTCAAGCTCTAGCCCAGAGGACGTAAACATACCTGATGGTTTCGTTACCATGTCCCCCTGCACTAAGTTTGCTCTTTCCTGCTTTGCCTGTCCTTCAACCCTTCAACAGTCTTTCTTCATATGTGACATATCTCCACACTTGTAACATTTCCTAACTAATTCTGAACCTTTTCCTTCATCTATTTGCTTACCAAAACTACGCGATTCATATTTGTTTGACGACTTCAATGGACCACACATCTTCTGATAAACTTCAATCTGATTCTTCAACTGCCTCAAGGTTCTGGCTTGATACAGCAATCCCTTATTGGTTCGACTATCCGGAATACCATTCACAAAGTACTCAATCAAACGTTTGTCTTCTAAATCAATGGGTCTCGCGATCTCCATCAGAACATACAAGTATTCCTGCAACGTTTCGTTTTTTCTTTGTTGTCGCTTATTCAATCTCCGATGAATCTCTGCCGATGATACTTTAACCCCGAACTCTTCTGTCAATGCTTCCTTCAATCTACTCCAATCCCGAACATCCCGCTGACTGCGTATGAACAATTTTACTGCGCCACCTAACAATTGCTTATCGTAAATAAATGTCTGCAGCTGATTCCACCCTACGGTCAGTGCACATTTTTCAAGTTCAATTATCCACTGGTTAACATCCAAGCTATTTGAACCGAAAAACTCCGAAACGCTACCTTCCACATCCTTCAACGTGAACCACGACCTAGCTAAAACTGGAGCTTCCATTTCTCCGCGACTTATTTCAACTTGTTGCGGTTCTGTGGACTTGAATGAATGTTCATTTTCATCCCCATCACTCTCATTAACTTCCACTAAAAGATCATAGTGAGTAAGAAGCCGGCTTTGCAAATCTACCTTTCTACCAACCGTCTCCATCCGCAACTAGCAGCGCCAGAATATCATCCCTTCTCATCTTGTAGAAAATATATTCTTGTCGTATATTGTACATAGTAATATGTTTGATTATAATATAGTAATAATAAGCAAAATATAAACTCTTAATTATAAGAGTTATATTATATTCCCCTTTTTCGTTTACAGTTGACTTAATTTTTTCCAATTACAACTTCCTTACAGCTTTTGTTACAGTGTAACTTTTCCCACGAAAATATCCCTAAAACTTGTCGTTACAGTTTAATATTTTCTACTAGAATATCCTTAAAACTTGTTACAGTTTATTTATTTTACTTCAATATCTTTAACACTTTTTGTTACAGTTTATTTATTTTCTACTACAATATCCTTAAAACTTGTTAAAGTTTATGTATTTCACTACAATATCTTTAAACCTTACTTGAATATCAAACTGTACTCGCATACTTTTCAAACTGTAGGCCAATTCTTTCAAAACTTTACTCCAGAGTTTGTACACAATTTTAGCTCAACACTACGTTAGTTCTTTAACACGTTTATTCTTGCTTGACTCAATGTCGCTCGTTTTAGCTTCCTCTTCGATCAATACTTACAAATGTATATTGATCCTCTCGTCTCATAAAGACAATTTCTGTCACTCACCAGACTATGCAACTGTATCTTGCAACTTGCTTCTGCCGTCCGGCCTTACCATCTCTCAACTCTTGATACCACCAAGATTAGTCAGCTCTCGTTCTGCTTCACGCCTTTCTTTTCCAGCTATACCGTCCCAACACTCCAGCCGTTTGCTTGTTGTCTGTATACCGAAAAGTCCCGCGCCGCTGTCAGTAACGTATCGTCTTCGTCTCCTGCTTCGTTACCGCTGCTTTTGTCGTTTCTCTTGTCGTTTTCCGTTGCTTTGGTCGTCTTCTTCCGCCTTCACTGTTTCTTGTCGCCATCTTGTCGCTGTCTTTGAAATCAGTTCTTGCTGCCTTCGGTGTTTCCTTTTGCCTTCACCGTTTCTTATCGCTGAGTCTGCGAAACCGCTTCTTTCGCTTTTCTGCCTGTCGCTCCTGAACATACCACAGCGTCGCTTCTGAATTTCACAAATCGACGCAATTCTCGAAAATTCTTTTTGACGCTCAGCTTCTATCTCTGTCGCTCTTTAACAATTTTCCATTAACACTCTTGACTTGGTTAATGCTATTTTGCGACCTCTGACCCGAAACTCCACCACACAGCGCAATTGATTACAATTCTTACACAGTTTTTCTACACGTTTTAGTCTCAATCCAATTTCCCGGACGAGCCCCCACTTGTGTGGTCCCAGGGTTTATGCACTGATATGGATTGAATCCCGAGACGACGATTTAATAAGTTGTAGATGTGAACTTTTATTAAATATTTAAATGGATTACGATTATGATTAACAATGTATTTGTATGAGCGTATAACTTTGGATTATGTGGATCAATTGTCTGCTGTATGTGAAGCTCACGAAACTCTGGCACCGACTAACTCTCGCTCTCGCTCACTCCCGCTCCCTTGATCTCTACTTTTAACCCTAGAAACCTCCTGCTGTCGTGATGTCTCTCTCTCTCTGCTCAAAACGGGTGTTGTTCAGTACTGGCGGCCACTTCGAGTCTCTCTCTGCACCGTGGACTCTATCCCGATTCCTACATATATGGTATGCAATGTATAATTTCCCAGTGAATTGCTGCTAACACTTGTGGCCTAGAAAAGTCACTTCCTGCGTGAAGAAAGCGCATTTTTCTGGATGTAACTTAAGGTTGTTTTTCCTACACAAATCAAAAAAATCTGTTAAGTTTTTGATCATGTGTTTTTCGGAACAACCGTTGGCTATTAAGTCATCCATATACAAGAATGCTTGTGAAATATTAAGTCCAGAAAAATCAAAAAGCATCAATCTTTGAAAGGAACTTGGCGCTATTTTAAGACCATAAGGTAGTCTAGTGAATTGGTACAAGCCATTGCTCGTTGAAAAGGACGTTTAATCTCTAGAGTGTTGTTTCAGCTCTATTTGATGAAATCCAGACATTAAGTCTAGACATGAAAAATATTTGGCTCTACCCAACTGATCAAGAATATCATCTACTCTTGGAAGTGGAAATTTATCGGACAATAATTATACCCGATACTCAAAATGAGTATTAGAGTCTATTAGATTTGTGGTAAAAGTGGATGTGTGTAACGTCCAGAAGGAATCGTTTCCGACCTAATAAAGTATTTTTATTCTTGATCAGCTTCAATAGCCGAGTCAATTGAGCCATGTCTCTCTGTCCGTCCGTCTGTCCGTCTGTCCGTTCCCTTCAGCGCCTAATGCTCAAAGACTATAAGAGCTAGAGCAACGATGTTTTGGATCCAGACTTCTGTGATATGTCACTGCTACAAAAATATTTCAAAACTTTGCCCCGCCCACTTCCGCCCCCACAAAGGGCGAAAATCTGTGGCATCCACAATATCGACGATACGAGAAAACCAAAAACGCAGAATCGTAGAGAATGACCATATCTTTTAGACTGCAGAATCTGAATTGGATCGTATTATTATTATAGCCAGCATCAAGAAAACAATTTCATTTTTTCTCGCCCTGTCTCTCTCTAACACACACGTAGCATAGGCGGCTGTACTTAGAGTAATACATTAACCCCATAGATCTCAGAGACTATAAAAGCTAGAGCAACCAAATTTGGTATCCACTCCTAGTATATCGGACCGAGACGAGTTTGTTTCAAAATTTCGCCACACCCCCTTCCGCCCCCGCAAAGGATGCAAATCTGGGGATATTCACAAATCTCAGAGACTATTAAAGCTAGAGTAACCAAATTTAGTATCCGCACTCCTGTTAGATCTAACTATAAAACGTATATCTCCAAATTTCGCCCCACCCCCTTCCGCCCCCACAAAGGACGAAAATCTGTTGCATCCACAATATTGCAGATTTGAGAAAACTAAAAACGCAGAATCATAGATAATGACCATATCTATCAGATTGCTGAATCTGGATCAGATCAGATCATTTTTATAGCCAAAATGAACAGACTTATTTTCTGTCTCTCTCGCACGCACTCTTTGTCGTGTCGTTTAATATTAGCGGCCTCTGCCGGAGGAGAGCCATACTGACTTAGTATCGGGTATAACTATAGAGTTGCGGTGTCCGCAGCAACTCACAACGTTCCCCCTCGTTTTTTTTTTGTACTTGATTAGACTTAAAAACAATTTGAGATATGAGACTGAGCTGATTAATTCTGCTTCTGTTGTTGTTGTTACTGCTGCCGCTGAAGTCGCTGCTGCTGATACCGCTGTTTCTGCTGCTGGTGTTGCCTCTTCTTAGGTCGCTGCTGCTGATATCGTTGTCGCTGCTGCTGGTGTTGCCTCTGCTTAAGTCGCTACAGCTATTGTCACTGCTGCTGATGTCGATGCTGCTGAAGTCGCTGTCGCTGTCGCTGCAGTTATTGTCGCTGGCACACACAAAACAATTTATTTATTTATTTTTTCACAGTCACAGTTATTTGCCACCTTTTTTTATAAATTGCTAGCCATTAAGCACTTTCGATGTTTCGGGTTACTATTTTTTTCTTTCGATGTTCCGTCCTCGAAAACGCCACCGTCGCGAAAAATGTTTATTTTTCAATTACAATAGATATACATCTTTCGTTATCTATTAAAATACAGCCTGTGCAGCTCTTATTTTTCCAAATTATTAATTGAAACTTTTGTTTCGTTAATTTATTTTATACTCTGTTCCTTCCTATAGGAGGGAAATCAGAATTTTTTATTTTGCTACCTTTAGCTGTCAGTGAATTAGACACTTGTTCAGTCTCAAAAGAGCTGGCTTAACTCCGTGCTCCTACCACAGGGGGGAAACAACGGAGAGTCTCGAAGGACCAAAATGTTAAAACCTTAAAAGAAAAGTCTAGACATTTGCGAGTTGAGTTGTAAATTCAAACTAAATTTTATTCTTAAAATCAGAGCCTCTTTATATCATAGCTCGCAAACAACGGTCAACACTTTTTCCCTTTGCTGTCTCGTCACTGACAAAACAGAAAAAGACCACGGAGACACGGTCTCTAACTGAGCAGAACACTTTTTGTCTCTTCGCTTGTGTTATGTGTTTCGTGTTTTCGGTTGAGCCCGACACTCGATCGTGTCTAACAATAAAAACTTAGAGAGACACTTTGCTCAAGCGCTCACAGCAAAAGTATCTTTAGATGAGCAGAACCAAAAAGTGTCATTTTTCGTTTTGCTTTTCACGATTCATTTTAAGCTCCAATAGTCAAACCGTATAGAATTTACAAAAATTGATCATTGCTATAAGCATCACACGTACAAGCACGCATACATATGCAAAAGACACTTTTTTCGTTCGCTCGCGAACAGGAACAGTTCGCTCAGTGAAAAACAGGAACAAAAGAGAAGTGAAAAAATCTGTCTTTGCTTGAGCGAAGAGCGAGTTGAGCAAAAACAGATTTGATCGGGTCTCTTCAGTCCCTTTTCTCAATGTGTCCGTCAACGAGAGGTTTTTATCAGACACGCCGAAAGTGTCAACCGTTATTTGCGAGGTCTGATTTATATACATGTGTATATCAAGGAATCTCGGACTGGGATTGAAACTCTCATAAAATCATTTCACTGGTGTTGTTCACAATCGAAGAGTCGGCTCCTAACCATGAAGTCTCAGCTTAGCAGTCTGTAACTGCTTAATGAGTCTTCAAAACTTAAAAGGGTCACTCCTCGGGATCTGCAAGTGGCAACCGTCACTCAGCCGATCGTTAATAAGTCGGCAAGTAACTATCAGGCAATCGCAAATCCTTTTACCCAATTTTTCCAAATCATCTATGTTAAGCTATTAAGCGTTTTTGATAACTGTTGCAAGTTTGATTTAAATAAAAAGTCAAGCGGGCTTAAATAAGAGGCTCAATTTATTGTTATATTTAAACCGACGTATCCGTATGTACATATGTTGCAATTTATTGATACACGAAAGCGAAAGTATGTATGTTATTTGTATGTATGTGGAAATGCGTGTGAACGACTGATGAACAACGATGCGATTCTGATGGCTACGAAGATCAACTCCAGACTTACTAAGGGCAGGCGGACCGACTTGCCCGTGCCCTAATGCAGGCGAGCGAACAAAGAGAGCGATAGCATGCAGCAGCGATGCAGCTAATCCCATAGTTCGGGCTGAAGCTAAGCCGAGATCGAAACGATAGAGAGAGCGCGAGAGAACGGTAGGAATGAAGAAGGCGAACAGAGAGGCGAAAGAACGGCCTGCTGTGCTTAAGCATTGCGACAGGCAATGATTTTGTACAGTGGGCAGTGCAAATATCGAACACTAATGGTGATTTACGTTAGGCTGCACCACTAGCTATAATTGAAAGTATTTATGCTGCTTGACCAGACAACCTCTTCTGAGGAGAGCAACTCTGGTCATCCGTACCCATATGGTTTACCGAGATCGAACCGCACTTTCAGTCCCTTGTTAAATTTTCTCTATGATATTCATGATCTTCGACTAACTAAGCCGCTGTTTTCTACGGGACCAGACGGGGGTCTAGGCTGTGTACTCAGGTACTGCGCCGATGCTCTTTGTGGACCCTTGCTTAAACTATTCACCCTGTCCATTGATTCTTCTTGCTTCCTCCCGATTTGAAAGGAATCGTTTATAATTCCTCTCCATAAAAAGGCAGCAAGTCTGAGGCAAACAAATAATACAGGTATATCGAAGTCATCCGCTTTTCCTAAAATGTTTGAGAACGTTTTACCTCCGCACTTGCAACATCTCTGCAAGTCACTTATATCTCCAACTCAGCATGGATCAAGGCGGCGATCAGCCACCCCGAATTAGAGTTAGAGTTTACCTCTTTCATTTTTAAAGGCTTTTAAGGTAATAAGCTACAACGGATGTTACTTACACCGACTTAAGTAAAGCATACGACTGTGTAAATCCACCACATAAACTTGACCTTTTAGGCTTTCCGACCAACCTCCTGAGATGGATTTCTATCTACCTTTGTTCCAGGTCTCAACGAGTCCTCTTCAAAAACTCCCTCTCTTTACCAGTAAAGGTTTCTTCGGGAGTACCACAGGGTAGCCATCTAGACTCCCATCTTACTCTAGTAGACTGCTATTAGTAAACCTCCCAACCTTAGTTAACCGTAGAAAATTGTGAATTTGTAGTAATGTTACTAAAATTTTAAAAATGATTGATTAATCTTTCGACGATATTAACACATTCACAACGCGTTGTTAGCACTTTTTATAAAAACCATAAATTTTTAGTAATTTTGTTTGCTTTTCGCAGACCAGAACTCAGATCCCAAAAAAAGCGATTAATACTGGAAACGAAACCGATGCTATTTCTTGGGCTCGAGCGAAATAGAGAAATATTATATTAAAGACTATACAATACCAAGATATTGCAACAAGAACAAATGACATTTAATTTTTCGTTGGACCGGCACGCTGGCACTTTAATTCTCTTTCAGGCTATCCTTCGCCTCAGACCGCCAACCGCTGCCTACTCGGCTTCGTCTCTTCGGTTGGGCAGCAGTTCGCCTTCGGCAGCTGTGTTCGTTCCCAAAATCCTACTATACATTTTTTTTTTTAGGATTCTGCGACTTAATCAAGCTTAACAGACGAACCGAGCGGGCGTTGAAATAAACAAATTTTAATAAACACAATTTGAAATATGTAAACTATTAATAGTTATGCACATACGTTTATTTAAGAAACTAATAATTATTGATTATTAACAGATTCAATTGGAAGTGGCTCTGCAGATGGTGCTTGCAACCCAGAAGAATTTGACTGCTATAATGGAAATGTACAGGATCGTTTTGGCATGGAGGCGATTGCCAGCTTGCATCGTCAACTTGATGATGATGATAATGGAAACATTGATTTGAGTGAATCAGATGATGTATGTTAAATGATTTTATGACAAATCCTCCATAATTTTATTTTCTACTATTTAAAAACTATTTTATACCCATAGTTCCAATAGCATCACATTCCAATTCGTGTATGATAGTGGTTCTACTGGAATTTCATATCCAACTTTTACGCGTGATTGGCTATTCCGTTTAGTTGGAAAAACAGGTGATTTTTCAGTCAAGATTACTGGTTAGTGGCAGCACAAAGCTATTTGTCGCTGGATGTGGTTTGAAGACGTTTTCTAAATAGACAGAAAAGGTATTTGCCCTCTCTTTGTTGCCGCGAGCTCACTCTCCGGTTTGCGTACGTAACAGTGGTTCACTCTCGATTGGTGGAGATACACCTCCTTCAGCTTTCCACCGTGGGAATCGTTTTCCGTTCTCATTTTCTAGAACTTTGCGTAGTAAACGGTTGGCTATTTTAAACCGCTGCTTCGAGGCAGGTTATCTATGGGCTTGCAATTCTCGCCGAAGTCTTCTCTTATCGAAGCTCTGGAACACGACTGCTGCTGTGAATTGTATTACCTGTTATTATTGGAGTGGAGTGTTTGGCAGTCATTGATATTACAGCCGCAAATGATTCAACTGAGCTTTCTATGTCATCTTAACAGTAGTAATTTGGGCAGCAATCAATATGGGAACTTATATATTTTCTTTATTTGAGCCAATCTATTTTTCTACAAGTTAGGAAGTGAGAACAGTTTGTTTTTTTTTTCAGCAAGTTGATTGCTTATTTTGTACAAGTGCATTGGGTTATTAGTGAATAAAAATGTGCTGCGAAACATTGTTATGCGAAATTGCGGTTAACCCCGACCTGGGGAATAGGGGGATTGTAAACAAATTATTCAATGCGTTCAATTTCTATAGAAACTTGGAAGGAGATATCAAAAAAATTGTGAAAAAAGCTTTATTTTTTACCCTTTTCATATATTAATAATAAATATAATATACTATGTCCCCAAGTACATTAAACACTCAACAGACTTGAAAGATTTGAAAAATATAATAATAATTCGTGAAATAAAAGTAATAAAAATACAATACACACCGAAAAAGTTTTTAAAATACACGGAATTAAAAAAATCGAGGGGGAACGTTGTGAGTTGCTGCGGAGACCGCAACTCTAACTTTATACCCGATACTTAGCCAGTATGTCTCTCCTACGGTAGACGCCGCGAATATTAAACGACACGACAGAGTGCGTGCGAGAGAGACAGAAAATCAGTCTGAGAAAGGGGTGGGGCGAAATTTCGGGATATACGTTTCATAATGAGATCTAACAGGAGTGCGGAATTTGGTTACTCTAGCCTTAATAGTTTCTGAGATTTGTGGATGCCCCAGATTTTCGTCCTTTGCGGGGGCGGAAGGGGGTGTGGCGAAATTTTAACACAAAACGGTCAAGGTCCGATATCATAGGAGCGTGGGTCAAAAATTTGGTTGCTCTAGCTCTGGGTCTGAGATCCTTGAACTCATATTTTGCAATAGGCAAAACCGAACATGAAACCTGTGTGTTAGAGAGAGACAGAGCGAGAAAGAATAAAATTGTTTTCTTGTTTCTGGCTATAATAAATATACGATCTGGTTCAGATTTTGCACTCTAGACGATATAGTCATCCTCTACGATTCTGCGTAGGCGGAGGCGGAAGTGGGCGGGCAAAGTTTTGAAATATTCTTGTAACAGTGACATATCACAGAAGTCCGGATATAAAATGTCGTTGCACTAGCTCTTATAGTCTTTGAGCACTAGGCGCTAATAGGGACGGACAGACGGACGGACGGATAGACAGACCAGGGCTCAATGGACTCGGCTATTGGTGCTGATCAAGATTATATATACTTTATGGGGTCGGAAACGATTCCTTCCGGACGTTACACACATCCATTTTCAATATACCCCAATACTCATTTTGAGTATCGGCTATAAAAAAACTTCCCCCTGGCTACTGTACTTATTGTGATGCAATTCAAGCTTTAAGCAATCAGATCAGCCGACAATGTGCGTCCAGCTGATCCTGCCTAAAAAAAGCTTTTAGATCAGCTTGGCTTTCAACTCCGATTTCAACTATAGTGTAGTAGTATATAGTAGCTCCAAAGGGAGATTTTGATTGCTCATAAGTTCCTGCAACATTTGATGTATTGCTACCATTGTATTTGTTATAGTTACCAGCATTGACTCAATTTCACTACTCAATTTGCTGAATTTTTCCTGCAGAGGTTTGTAGGAGCTTTGGTTTAGAGACTGAGGCGTATGACTCATTCGTGTAACCTAAGTTTTTGCCTGGGGTCGTAGTTGGCATTCGACAAGCTTTGTCGGATGACTGGGCTTCGAGCTGCATTTTTTTATTGGGTTAGGGGATTTTTACAGACATTTTATAGACAGGCTCAGTAAGATGTACATCCCAGCGGGCAACGCAGACTGCGCGTAGAGTGCAATAAGTTTTTTTTATCCATATCCCTGACAACTTCGTCCAATGCACGGGTCCATTTCGTTTGTGCGGTTCCCCAACGTTGATTCTACGGTGCAGTAGATATTGGATCTTGTAGATTGGGTGGACTTCATTTTTGTCTATAGGCATACCATCAGGAGTCAGTTCTACCTTGAACATATACTAATATATCCTCTAGAGGCATTTTTAATTATTAATTTATTTTTATGACGATTGGATGTTGATATACAATGACTGCATCTTTCAAGTGGCGATGCAATTACTGCATCATCAAGTGGACCGTGTGACACCAGGAGAAGACTCTTACGCTCGCATCCCAGTCAAAACGAAGCACTCCACCAGCCCAACCAACCGATGGGCGCTGCCGCCTTACGCGCGGCGCGTAGCCGAACCGAACGCGAGCATGCTGTTAAACTAATATAGAATATGGAATATTAGTAATTTAATAAGAGGGAGGAGGGAAGGAGGAAGAGGGAATTATAATCCGAGCCTTAAACCCTAAACAGTTCATGCAAGAAATAATTCGATCGACAAAGTGAAAAGGAAAACGGTATAACTAGCGAAGTATAGAGAGTTTTTTTATATAGGAGTCGCCAAATTCCTTTGATCACCTCTTTATACACCCAAGCACGCCCATGACCTTATTTACCAGATTGGATTGCAAGCGAGAATGAAATGAAATGTCCTTATACTGGAAACAGAGTTTAACACCATCCGCATACATAAGTACTCGAGAATATGTTAATACTGAAGGCAAGTCATTAATAAAAAGAGTGTGAAGAGTATGGGCCCTGTGGTACTCCCGAAGAAACCTTGACTGGTAAAGAGAGGGAGTTTTTGAAGAGGACACGTTGAGACCTGGAACAAAGGTAGATAGAAATCCATCTCAGGAGGTTGGTCGGAAAACCTAAAAGGTCAAGTTTATGTGGTGGATTTACACAGTCGTATGCTTTACTTAAGTCGGTGTAAGTAACATCCGTTGAAGCTTATTACCCTAAAAGCCTTTAAAAATGAAAGAGGTAAACTCTAACTCTAATTCGTGGTGGCTCGCCGCCTTGATCCATGCTGAGTTGGAGATATAAGTGACTTGCAGAGATGTTGCAAGTGCGGAGGTAAAACGTTGTCAAACATTTTAGGAAAAGCGGATGACTTCGATATACCTGTATTATTTGTTTGCCTCAGACTTGCTACCTTTTTATGGAGAGGAATTATAAACTATTCCTTTCAGATCGGGAGGAAGCAAGAACCCCGTCTGGATCCGGAGAAAACAGCGGTTTAATAAGTCGAAGATAATGAAGTAGAGAAAATTCATTTCACAAGGGACTGAAAATGCCGTTCGACCTTAGTAAGCCGTATGGGTACGGATGCCCAGACTAGCTTTTTTCAGAATAGGTGTTTTGGAAAAATTGTGCAAAAAGATTGGCGATTGCCTGATAATTATTTGCCGACGTATTAGGAAATGATAGCGAAGATGGGTGTGCGGACGTTCTATGCTTACTGTTTAGGAAGCTGTAAAACTGTTTTGGTTCCTGTGAACCTATTCTGCATCGAGAATGGGTAGTTCCTATAGCATTGAGTATTAAGAACTAAAAATTTTGTCCGAGCTATTAAATAGCGAAGGTGAGAACCAACCTCTTTAAATTTTGTATAAAGCCTTGATTTTAAGTTTTTTAGACTGGATAGCTCTTTGGTAAAACAAAGGGATTTTCCAGATTTAATCTGACTCAAGAATCAAAAAAAATACAAGGCGGATCAATCAAAGTACCTAATGAAAGCAGCGGACAGCAGACTCGTTAATCGAAAACCAAAGAGTTCGTGGAAAGTTAAAACCGCCAAGAACTATGAACCATGATATTTTTGAGATAGCGAGGAAGAAACAGCGGTTAAATCGGAAAAGTGCTGCTCATAAATTGAGATATTTGAAGAAGGTGGAATATACGAGCATGTAAGTGCATGTAGTGCACTTTGCGTGCACTACGCTTTCTCAGAGCCAGCAGGGGATACTCGGCTGATCATGAGCGATCTCTTTCCTACAGGTTTTTTGGCACACACCACAGAAAACTCCATAATAAGACAAACAAAATAATTAAAACAAAAATAAAAAAAAACGAGGTGGAACGTTGTGAGTTTCTGCGGACACCGCAACTCTACGGTTATACCCGATACTAAGTCAGTATGGCTCTCCTCCGGCAGACGCCGCTAATATTGAACGACACGACAAAGAGTGCGTGCGAGAGAGACAGAAAATCAGTCTGAGCGTGACGTCGGGCGCTGCGTAGCCACTGCAAATTGATTTGTTCCTTTTGGCTATAAAAATGATCTGATCTGATCCAGATTCAGCAATCTAATAGATATGGTCATTATCTCTGATTCTGCGTTTTTAGTTTTCTCAAATCTGCAATATTGTGGATGCAACAGATTTTCGTCCTTTGTGGGGGCGGATGGGGGTGGGGCGAAATTCTGAGATATACGTTTTATAGTGACATCTTAAAGGAGTGTGTGTACCAAATTTGGTTACTCTAGCCTTAATAGTCTCTGAGATTTATGGTTGCCTCAGATTTTCGTGCTTTGCGGGGGCGGAAGGGGGTGTGGCGAAATTTGGACATGAAACGGTCAAGGTCCGATATCACAGGAGTGTGGATACCAAATTTGGTTGCTCTGGCTTTTATAGGTTCTGAGATCCTTGAGCTCTTATTTTGCAATTGGAAAAACCGACCATGAAACCTGTGTGTTAGAGTGAGACAGAGCGAGAAAGAGTGAAATTGTTTTCGTGATTCTGGCTGTAATAATTATACGATCTGGTTCAGATTTTGCACTCTAGAAGATATAGTCATCTTCTACGATTCTGCGTTTTTAGTTTTCTCGTATCGTCGAAATTGTGGATGCCACAGATTTTCGCCCTTTGTGGGGGCGGAAGTGGGCGGGGCAAAGTTTTGAAATATTTTTGGAGCAGTGACATATCACAGAAGTCTGGATCCAAAACATCGTTGCTCTAGCTCTTATAGTCTTTGAGCATTAGGCGCTGAAGGGGACGGACAGACGGACAGACGGACAGACGGACGGACGGACGGACGGACGGACAGACGGACAGACAGACATGGCTCAATCGACTCGGCTATTGATGCTGATCAAGAATATATATACTTTATGGGGTCGGAAACGATTCCTTCTGGACGTTACACACAATCACTTTTACCACAAATCTAATATACCCCAATACTCATTTTGAGTATCGGGTATAATAAAAAAAGTGTGCCAGACAAACGCTAATAGTGGAAACGGTAAGCATTTAGAGAAGAGAGGAGAGCAGTTGTAGCAGCAGCTACTGAGTACTTACTACTAAGAAAAAAACGAAAAACCGATGCACTAAAATAAAAAGTTAAAAAAGAGTTGCGGAGTAGTATAGATTTCCAGATGGTAGGCTGTTTAGGCAGTTATTAAAGATTATTTTACGAAAACACCTGCTGTTTATGCAAAACCAAAGGAAGAAAAAGCGGAGCTCAAAACCAAAACACGTCTGGTCACTACGAAAGAGAACGAACGGTCAGTCCATAGTTCACGGATTTTCTTCGAGAGTAGTCGACGGCAATCTTTCCTAATATCAAATAATTTTGCTATACTATTTCTTACTTTCCTGAACCTGAACGAAAAACCTCTTTATAAAGAACATTTTTGGTAAGTCCGTTTGGTGATACGAAAACCAAACTACTTGCAAAGCTGATTCTGGAGTACTCGACATGAAACAGGCCTTGCGAAAGACAGTCGAACATAATTTCAAGGAGAATTGAAACCATTTTTAAATCAAATGTCTGATCAGATAGGGTTATTGGTAATCTTACAATAAATACGAAATGTATATAGAGTGCTTTGACTTGAAGTCTTGTTCCATTGAACAACTTTGTAGATCGAAGATTTCTTAAGCACATAACTGGAGCACATAATTTGAGGGTGAGTATGAGTGAGTGAGAAACTCAACGTGGTAATAAACCACCGCATCAGCTTCAATAAAGGAATTAATCGATTGATACTTCGCACTTTCCCCTTCAAACGCGTCTAATAAAATAGTATTCAATTCAGACATGTTCCCATTTGTAGTGATAACCATTTTCTGTTTAATATTTCGAATATAAGGATATATTTTGTTCATTAGTTCAGTTAATTTTCAAACAACAGAAAATGATCAATTTGCATCAGCAAATTCCATTTTAGCTAACCCTTATATTGAGTGATTATACGGAGTGAAATTTTTTGAACTTAAGACCGCTTTGTTATTTATTTTATTAAAAATGATCTGCTAATAATGGTACTTAATTACAAAAGGAGGAAAGAAGTGAAGTTAAAAGTTAGCTAAATTTAGGTGATTATAAATATTGCATGCAATTAGTTTAAGAGACAGTTCAGGGGAAAGGGTTTGGCAGATGGAGCTATAATTATGGCATAAAACCCTAAAAGGTTCATGATCGGCATAATTAGACCTACACATGGGTAAACGGATAGGCCTAAAAGTATGGGTAGGTCTAGATGGAACGGCCAAGTCAATCTGACCCAAGAGAGTTTGGGAGTAAACAATCCCGAGAAGGAGCTTGTGCACGAACATTACGCCATTGCATATTCTGCGATGGTGCAACGACGGCAGGTCAATAAGATTTAGCCTAGACCGGTAGGGTGGCAAGATTCTACCCGAGTCCCAGTTAAAGTTCCGAAGGGCAAAAATTAAAAATTGCTTTTGCACGGATTCAATAACAGCCTGATGCTCTTTGTACTGCGGGCTCCACACACAAGAACAATACTCCAATATAGGACGTACTAACGAGATGTACAGTTGTTTCGTAACGTACGGGTCGTCAAACTCCTTGGACTAACGCTTGATGAACGCTAAAACACCCTTAGCTTTATTTACAGTTGCAGCTATATGGGTGTTAAAACACATCTTATGATCAAAAAGGACTCCGAGGTCATTTGAACTCGAAATTCGCTCAAGGACATGATTTCCTAGAACATATGGGACAAAATGAGGAGCGCGACGGTAAAATGTCATAAGTTTGCTTTTGGAAAGGTTCAGAAAAAGAAGATTAGTTGAACACCACAATAGTAGTTCACTTAGATCAAGTTGAAGGCGTGTGTGCTAATACCAATCAGAGTAAGACAGATTTTGACATCATCAGCATACATTAGTGTAGTAGAGTATGTTATAACTTGAGGAAGGTCATTCACAAATAAAATAAACAGAAGCGGGCCCAGATGACACGTTGAGTACGGTTAGAGAGATAGGACAAAATCCAATCTAGAAGATTCGTTGGGAACCCTAATAAAGAGAGCTTGTGAATAAGCAGAGCATGGTTCACAGAATCGAATGCCTTGCTGAAGTCCGTAAAAACAACATCCGTCTGCAAACCAATTTGAAAACCACGGTGGATTAGGTTAGAAAACTCAAGAAGGTTAGTCAATGTTGAACGATGTCTGAAAAAACCGTGTTGCGACGGAGATATGTATCAAGCTGTATCATCAATGTGTTGCAGTTGCCGGGTGATCAGGAACTCAAGAAGCTTCGGGAGGGCGGAAAACTTTGCGATGCCACGATAGTTTTCAATATTTGATCTTGAAACTTTTTTGTGAAGCGGAATGATGTAGGACTTATTACTCACTACTGGGAGACAATACTGTTCCAAAGAGAGGTAGAATAAAAAGGTCAAAGGTTTGCAAAGGGACTGGGCACAGTGTTTTAAAATGCAACTTGGTACCTTATCTGGACCCGCAGAAAACGATATGTCCATAGATGACAAACCTTCCAGAACAATGCTTACCCCGAAAATATACGAATAGGTTTCTACTACATTGTGAAAGGTAATGATTATAACACTGTCTATTGACGGCAAGGAACAGAGAGCAAGCGGAGGAGTATAGAGCTAAGGCCGACGTGTAGCCCGACTTCTGGTACTTTTTATAGAGCCTGGATTTATTATTATTTTTTAAGTATTATAAATACTTGGAGAACCAGGGAGGCCTGGACGATACAGGTACAGTGATATCTGGAACAAAAGTATTAAGGGCGGAGTAAATAGAACTATAAAACGAGTTAACAGCTAACAGTTGCAGCTATGTTCGGTAATGAATAAAGAAACGACCAATCAACACGCGAGAGATGTAGATCTAAATCGATTTTTATTTGTTTATTTTTATTTAATTTATGTTACCACTTTTTATGGACGTGACATTTTGTGTTTTCGCCAATTTTATTAGTTAATTTTTTTAGCCATTTCCCTGACTCAAATAACTAGGTGGTGGACTTACTTGCTTGGCCTTAGGTGTTTGAGAATTATCATCATCTTCTTTTTGATCTTTAAGAATCGTGAATCTATTGGTTGTTAGCGCCCTATTAAGCACACTGTTTTCAGATGTTTTGGTTATTTTGGGTGCACTATTTTGCTTAGTTACTTGAGGGCTAAATTTTCATTTTATTTATCTGTATTAGTGTTTCGTGAACGGTTTGCGAACTTTTCGGTTGGGAGAGGGGGAGCTTTTCGCAATGAGTTGACAATACCGGGCGCTGAGAAGTCGAAGGCAGATGCAAGTGACGGCATTGTACTGGTAATACATTAAGGGTCGGGGGACGGGCACTGGGCCCTGCACGACTACCTTTGCAAATTGCTGCTTGAGCTGTAATGCTGAGATGCATACGTATGGGCAAGACTCCGTGAAACGATTTTCTTGAATCCATGGGATATAACAGTCTAAGGTAAGATTGTTTAACCTCTAACCTATAACCCATATTAAATATTAGAGCCGTTTTTTTAAACTCAATATTTCCTAATCGGCAAGATGAATTTGAATGAAACTTGCAGGCAATGTATCTAAATATAGGTAGTGTTTGAGATGCCAAGCTTTTTTGGCACCTATGTGTTTCAAAAATGAAAAGAGATTTTGGGTTAAAATTTATAATTCGTATTTAATCTTGGTGGCTTAGCGGAAGCCGATTGCTTGCTATTGCCAGATAAAATTTATGCGAGATCGATATGCAACCAATGCGCAGAGGGGCTAGCATAGAACTAAACTATAGACGACGGCGTTAGATCAAAGTAATTGCCGAAGTGGCGGCGGCAGATCAAAATAGTTGCCGAAGTGGCGGCGGCAGAAAGCCCCTTTAGCGGGAGAGCGCAGCAGCTCTGCAGAAAGTCAACGTTTTACAACATAGGCGGCTCTCTCTGCTCATACAATAATAATATTAAAGTTACGGTTATTATTCAGCGGCTGGCCCGAACATACTCCCCCCGTTGGGAGCTAGTCTCTCAACAAATTCCTTAAGGGGCAGCAAACATAGCCGAGTGACGGCCCTCCTAATGTTTCCTGAGGATGTCTTCAGGTCAGCGACGCGACACACTCCGTCCTTGCCGAAAACGAAATCGACCACTCTAGCCAGTGGCCAACGCATTGGAGGAAGATTTTCGTCCTTCACCAGAACGAGGTCGTTCTTGCAGATGTTTTGCGCGGGGGTGCGCCACTTCTCGCGCTCTTGCAAAAGAGTGAGATACTCTTCGCGCCAACGGCTCCAAAATATTTGTTGTAGTTGGGTGACCCGCTGCCAGCCATCCAGACGATTGTAGTTCAGCTTCGTTAGGTCAGGCTCGAGGATTTGCTCATGGGGGCCGCCTAAAAGCAGATGAGCAGGAGTCAAAACGTCTAAATCATCAGGATTTTCTGAAAGCGAGAGCAAAGGGCGAGAGTTAACAATTGCAGTGATCTGACAGCTCAGAGTGCGCAGCTCGTCGAAGCTAAATGCGGAGAGCGTGGTGTGATGAAACGCCAGTCGATCGAGTCAGCCAAGCAGGTTTCACGGACCTCCTTCATATGCGGTTCGCTCAGACAAAGCTTCTTTAGCTCCAGAAGCTCGTTCTTGGCGTCAACGAAGTTTGTCTCATGGTCCGACCAAATTTGACTTGGCCTTCCTCGAGTGGAAGTAAAACGCTTTTGGGCGCACAGAAACGATGCGGTGGTCAAATCCTTAACGAGCTACATGTGTATAGCCTTAGGAGCCGCACTTGATCGGAGGCCTCGTGCGGATTTCTACTTCAGTGACTTCAAAAGCTCGAGATCCTTCCAAACGTTCCTTAGGTAGGTCTCCCATGATGTGTTCAACCATGCGCGGCCTAGTTCTGAAGCATCTCACACATCTGCTGACGACCCATGACACTGCCTTAACACCTCCAATGGGCCAATATTCCAGCCGAATTTTGGATAGCAAGGCGCGAGGTCCGGCATGGAGGTTTCTTTCATGATAATATCTTATCAGCGCAAAGGTAATGGAATGTCCCTTTGGCAGAATGAGCGGGTGCTGAGCGTCAAATCCTAGCGATGAGTTACCAAGACGACCTCCAACTCTAAGTAGTCCAGAATGATCGATGAACGGGTTGAGCGAACTAATAGAACTGGATTTCATGACTTGACCATTGCGCCGAATCTCCTTTATGTCCATCCACAAATTTTCTAGTTGAATGTGTCGAATCAGAGGATGCGTTCCTTCCCGAATATCAGAAACGGTGAGTCCTGGATGCCTAAAACGATGTATAAATTGATGCATGTAGGCGAATGTGCGCTCCATGCGAAAGAACGAATTTGCAAATTTGCATCCGGACGTGAGATCGGCATGTGGAACGTGATCAGCAATACTCTCTTGCGAAGCTCCAAAGTTGCTATGCCGGCGATACAGGCCACTTATCCTTGGAGCCTAGCTAAAAGGATGGGCCGTGAAACCATAGCTCTGACTGGATAAGATGGTTGGAAGCGAGCCTCTCGAGAGAATATCAGCAGGATTTAAAGATGTGGGAACATAGCGCCATTCCATGGCTGCCGTCAACTCCTGAATTGATGCCACTCGATTTGCCACGAAAACTTGAAATTTAGCTGGCTCGTCCCTAATCCAAGATAATGCTGTTGACGAATCCGACCAGCAATAGAACCGACCTGTAAAGATTCCCATGTCCTTTACATTCTGCATAATTTTCGCAAGCAAATGGGCTCCACTTAATTCCAGCTTAGGAATCGATATAGTCTTTAGCGGCGCCACTCGCGACTTTGAGCACAAAACGTGGCTCGAAGACTGGGCTTCCCAGGACACGACATACACGCAAGCGCCATATGCTTCTAAGCTGGCATCACAGAATCCGTGAACTTCTGTAGCCACACTAGAACGAAGAACCAAGCGAGGAAATGAGATCCGAGAAATGCTTGCCAAACTATTTCTCAAGTCCATCCAAGTTGAATGCAACGCTGAGGGTAGGCTTTCATCCCAATCCAAATTTTCTCTCCAAAGATGCTAAAGGAAGATTTTGCACCTGACAATGACTGGATTTATCAATCCAAGAGGGTCGTAGAACAGCGCAATCGTAGATAAAACCGACCGCTTTGATGGCTTTGAGTTTGTGTTCAGTGCGGACAAGGCAAAAAGCAGCTGATCCGAAGCAGGGTCCCACGCTAAGCCGAGAGTTTTGGCTATGTCGCTTCCATCATTAAACTTTAAGAACTTCTCTATGTCATCTTCAGGGGTTCCCTCAAGTACTTCCTGGTGACTGGAGCACCATTTCCTAAGTCTAAAGTTACCACGGGACAGTAAAGCTGATGTTTGGTGCAACTTGTCCATGACCTGTGCGACCGAATTACCGCCCGAAATAAGGTCATCCACGTTAAACTCCTGACGCAGAGCAGCTGAGCCAAGAGTGTAGGACTTACCCTCGTCGATGGCCAGCTGGTGCATTGCACGGCCCGCTAAAAATGATGCAGCCGTCGTCCCGTATGTGACGGTGTCTAATGTGTAGATTTGAACCTCGGACTCGATGGAATCTCGCCATAGGATGCACTGATACAAATTGTCGGGTGGAGACACTCGTACGCAGCGGTACATTTTACAAATGTCCCCAGTGAGAGCGACTGGATATGTTCGAAAGCGAATCAATATGTTAAACAATGCAGGTTGAATAACAGGGCCTGTCATCATCACATCATTTAGAGAATATCCAGTTGATGTAGCTGCGGATCCATCGAAAACAACACGGAGTTTTGTCGTCGTACTGTCCTCCTTTAGGACACAGTGATGAGGCAAGATATATTTGCAGAGGCTACGGGAATCAGGGTTGACTTGGTGCATATGATGCAAATCAATGTACTCCCTCATAAAGGCGGAATACCGCTCCTTGAGTGTAGGATTACGCTCCAGTTTTCGCTCCAGACTGATGAACCGTCGATAAGCCTGAGCATAAGATTCTCCTAAACGATCAGTATTGTTATTTAGCGGCAGACGAACTGCATACACCCGGAAGGCAACCGTGCAAGGTGGCTTACTAAATGTGCTTCAAAATCGTCTTCTTCTTTGGTTTTCAACCCAGCCTACACACAATTCTCGACTTCCCAAAACATACGAAGAGTTTTATCCAACCTTGCTTCCATCTCAGCTATCAAATCTGGACAATTGTGCGTGGCCAAAAGCGCCGAGCTTAATACCTTCTGTCCACCGCCAGATACGATCCACCCAAGCCGGGTCTTCTGCAGAAGAGGCAGTCCATCGGTGAGTTTGATTTGCCCTACGCAGAGGAGATCATAAAAAACGCTCGCACCAATGAGAAGATCAACTCGTTGAGGATTGAAAAATGCAGGATCAGCGAGCTGAATGTTAGATGGAATACGCCAATCGGAGAGCAGTAAGCGTAGTTGTGTAAGCAGAGGTGCGAGAATGCATGGATCCCTCAGTAGAAACGCTGGTATCGCCCAGCCCAGACACAAGTGCAGACGATTGAGTTCTCCTAATTTAAAGCTGCTGGGCGAACCTGGATGTGACGAGATGCAGCTGCGATCCTGAATCTAAGATGGCACGACAAGGAACTAAAACGCCAGACCGATTCTTCACGAGAACCACGGCTGTAGCCAGAAGCCCGACATCAGAGTGAAGACCTTGGGCAGCAAGAGAGGTAGACGAAGGTGGCCCTCTAAGTGGCAAAAGACGCATACAGACGGGTCGGCGGAAGAGTTGGAAGCTACAAACGTTTTCTTAACTTGCGTATAGGAATGGTTTTTTCCCACCTGATCGCTACTAGCGTGTGTCGCTGTAGCATATTCCAGTCGCTCCATTTTCTGGCATCGTTGCTGCAAGAATTCGAAGAATTCCTCTGCGGTAGGTATAGCATCCGACGATGTGTGCTCCTCCCATTTGGTGTGCGTCTTCGAATCCAACTTCTGCAGCAGCATGTTGATGACCATGAATCCTGAAATCTCCTCAGCAGTTCCCAATGTCTGCAACGCTCGCATGTGTAAATTGACTGCATCCGAAAACTCCCGAAGCATTTTTGCAGAAGGCGAGTCTACCCTCTTTAGCCCAAGAATCTTCTTGATGTGTGCCTGGAAATCAAGTCTTTTGTTATTAAAGCGTTTATTAAGTTTATCCAGAGCCGCACGATAATTGGCACTGGAGAGCTCCAACGATCGAACCGAATCCAAAGCCGCATCAGCGAGGCAAGAGCGAAGGTGCTGGAATTTCTCGATGTCACTGAGATCTGCATCCGCTTCAATCACCGATTTGAACATTGCCATAAAATCCGAGAACTCGACGTATCCACCAGAAAACTTAGGCGCCTTCAGCTCAGGAAGTCGCTGCTTGTGAGCCATGATGATAGTACTATGTCCGGAATGGCTTGGCAGAGTCGTAGAATGGGCAGCGGCGTGTGACTGGCTTACTTCAACAGCAGCCAGCAACTCAGCTTTCAACGATATTAAAAGAGTATCGAAGATTTCGCGCAGCTCACTCCCAATCTCGTTTTGATCGAGAGCCTCCAATTCATTATGGGCCTTATTGAATTCCTCTCGAATTTCTGCCAACATATCAAGGCGCACCTCGACTTCCGCGGCGGTCAACTTATCGATTTTATTCCCCGGGAAGAATTCGTCAAGCCTGTGCAATCGATCATATAATGACTGACTTTTACGCTTATACAGACTCAGTCTGGAATCAGCCACCACAATATTTCCGCCCGCGCCTGTATTCAAATCGTTGTCCATGTTAACCGTTGTGCAATTCGACACAACAACGGAAAATGAAATACCGCTTAAGCGACGATATATAGGAGCGAGAGCGAGAATGCAAGACACGAAAAGTCAAGAACCGCGGCTGCAGCTGCGCAGAGAATGAGAGATTCGACGCTTAAAGTATATAAATATTCCAGCCGCACTCTCACTGAATTTGCACTTTAAACTGTTTTTCAACGTGCACCCAAATGTATTTGTTGGTATTTGCAACAAAATACTGTATAATTAAGAAGTGTTTTAACGGAACGCGATCAAGCAATGGTTTTATATCACGTCGGGGGGTCACCAATGTTTGAGATGCCAAGCTTTTTTGGCACCTATGTGTTTCAAAAATGAAAAGGGATTTTGGGTTAAACTTTATAATTCGTATTTAATCTTGGTGGCTTAGCGGAAGCCGATTGCTTGCTATTGCCAGATAAAATTTATGCGAGATCGATATGCAACCAATGCGCAGAGGGGTTAGCCCAGAACTAAACTATAGACAACGGCGTTAGATCAAAGTAATTGCCAAAGTGGCGGCGGCAGATCAAAGTAGTTGCCGAAGTGGCGGCGGCAGAGAGCCCCTTTAGCGGGAGAGCGCAGCAGCTCTGCAGAAAGTCAACGTTTTACAACATAGGCGGCTCTCTCTGCTCATACAGCAATAATGTTAAAGTTACGGTTATTATTCAGCGGCTGGCCCGAACACGTAGTTTAAAATAATATGATAGTAAAAAAGTTTCAAAATTTGTTTCCAAAATAATAAATTTACGACTACAAAAATACAAAAAAACGTTATGAGTTGCTGCTTCTAGTACAACTTTACATTTATACCCGATACTTAGTCAGTATGGCTCTTCTCCACCACACGGCGCTAATATTGAACGACACGACAAAGAGTGCGTGCGAGAGATATAAGGTCAGTCAGAACGTGTCGGGTGTTCAGGGTGTCGATTCCAAGTACGATCTCGAGTGCTTTTGTTGCGGTTGACTTCAGCGTCCCCAAAATACACAGCAGAGCCTGTTGCTGAGTCTTTTCCATAAGCTTATGGTATGTCTTCTTTTCGGTAGCTTGCCAACACACTAAGGCTCCATACAGCAGAGTTGGTGACACCACCGAGATGTAAGTCTAGTGCACTAGAGCAGGTGACAGGCCCCATGTGCTGCTGAGCATCTTCTTGGATGCTCGGATGCTTGGATTTTTGGGGCCTTCCTTTCAAATCTCTTAATGAGGTCGTCGACCAACAAATTCCACAGTAGTGGCGACAGGACTCCACCCTGAGGTGTGCCTCTGTCTGCCCCTTTTACCATGGAAGCGGTGCACCACTCCGATTGAGCCCGTCTACAGCTAAGGAGGTTCTTTATCCACAGGTTGATTGCTGGGTGTGTGATGGTCGCTTCTGGGCGATCTGTTATTGCGTTCGCAGCCACGTTGTTGAATGCTGCGGAGATATCAACAAATACTCCTAGTGCATATTTTTTATTGTGAATGGCTACTACAGAGTGCCGTTTCCACCGATTTCCCTTTGGTATAGGCATGTTGGTTAGTTTAAATCAGTCCCCCTACATCATTCTTGATGTTTAAATACACCAGCTTTTCCAGTGCAATTTCCTGCCTTTGGGAGGAAGAAAACTCTCGAGGCTCTCGATCGGATAGGAATTATATGGATTATATTGCGAAAAGCCATGTGGTAATAACCTTTCTGGTCACCTGCATCATGGCTAGGTCCTAAGTAGGTGTTTGTATTCCTCATAAACAATCCCTTAGTTCGCTTGTTCGGCGATCTTAAAGAACTCCTTGTTCCTTTGGAGAGAAAGACCCGGCTCCACCAGAGTGGCTTGGACCACTTCTTTGTTCTTGGGGGTTGGCATAATGCGTGGGTGTCATTGGATAGCGTCTAGGAGTGACTCACCTCTATCATTGATGTCGGGGCTTCCCCACACATAGTGATGGGCGCTGCCGTCTGCACCAATGAGAAGGTGGAGATTTTTGGTGCCAGCTCCTGTCACCAGACTCCCAAGTTCGTCCGGTGGTGCGGGTCTGTCGTGTGCCATGTAGCAGGCAGCTGTCAAAAGGCGCTCTCCTCACTCTCCAGCATCACTACTACCGTCAGGTCATTCGTGTAGTTATGAGACATGTGATGAGCATGAATTCCCTTCCGCACGAGTACGGTGGTTCTGGTTGTGATTACCGATGTTGAGTAGAATAGGCTGTACTTTGAGGGTTTTAATCCGGCCACGGAATGGCCTGACGCAATCCACGCCTCCTGGACTAAAGCTACGCCTGTGGGACCTTGCGCCATGGCAATAAGCAGCTCCGCCGACGCTATTTTACTTTTATGAGGTTGAGCTGCAGCACCCTTAGTGTCATGTGTGGCTTACTCAACCTCACCCGAGGGTTTGACTAGCACTGTCAGGTCATCGTCCTCCTCTTCCTCCAAGTCGTCCAGCGCAAGACCCACGGCGCCCTCGACGATAGTCTGCAGACCTACGTCTTGCTCGACCTCGCCTGCCTGGAGGGTGTGCACATTTTTATCCTCGGAGTGGCGCTTTTTAAGACGTAGGTTGACACTACCTACGCTCCACGCCATCTTCCTGGACCCGGGTAGAGCAGGTCCTCTGCCTCCTTGCTGATCTGGAGGATTACATGCTGGCCTCTTTGTTGGGTTTAGGGTTACCAGCATGTATAACCCCTGCCAGGCTGCAGATTCTGCTTCTGCAGCAGCTTTAGTGCTCGCTCTCCTTGGACAGCAATGGGGAAGAACACCGTCGCCTTTAGTATAAACGGGATCAAGTCTCTGTCTACCACCTCCAGCTTGGCCCCCTACCACCTTCTGCACCAGCCACTGCCGCGTTGGGTCTTCGTGTCACTTGAAGCCACTTGGCCCGTTCAGCCATCCCGCTCCATCAAACGACTGCATGGGAGCGCTGGGGTGCACCTCCATTTGCGAGAAGACTCGACTGCGCGTGGACTAACTTCCAATGTGCCGCCGTCATCTTCCCATTCTCGTCGCTGTGGTTAATCAAGTCCACAATGAGGTGTCTCTTGGAGTCATTGCTCATGGCCTTCTGGCTAGGCTTCCTAGTCTTAGGCTGGAGGGTGGCCACCTTGGTCCGGCGTTGCCGCTTGCTCGCCGGAGTGTCCTTGGCAGCACTCTCGATCGAGTGTTGCCTTTTGGTAGCCAACATCTCCTCCACCTTGTTGGCGCATCCACCATTCGCCGCCTGCATCTGGGGCAGCCCAGGCTTGCTTAGATTCCTCCTCTTGGGAGATATCCGCTTTGCCTTTTAGCTGGCTCAGTAACTTAAGGGCCGCCTTTGCTTCGTCCCCTCCCTGGAACTCTTCGGCCCTTCCGTACGTAGGGAGCTGGTACCTGGTTCCGCCGAGCAGAGAAGGCTTTCCTCTTCTGTCTTGCTTATAGATAGAACGCTCTCTAGGTCTGTTTCGACAGCGGCACCCGAGCGGCTTATCCTGCAACGAGCGGTTTTTTTTGGTAGTAGTATTACAACTGACATGGCCTGCTCCGCCATGTCCGAGGTGTGACCGTAGGCGACACGCAGAGAGGATTGCTCCTCCCCGTGCTTGCCGGTGGAATCAGTCACGCTTTCTCCCGACTTTTGGGTTGACATATTAATCCGAGCTTGCTCCTTATCTCCCTCCATAGTTGGCCAGAAGGTCCACACGTGTTTGATGTTTTTCGGGGGGACCACCACTATTGTTTTATGCCTGACCGTCAAGCACCTCTAGCCATGGCCCTGGCTCAGTTTCCCCGACTTTAGACTGGGAAGACGCTGAACCATTGCTTAGATAGACACTGTATTGCCTCGGACAGAGCAAGCGACAGTGCATTACCCTTGCTCGGGATAATGCAATGTCCATTGCCCGTCGGCCGAAGCTGTGCTCTATAAAATCAGCTTCGCACTGTGCTTCTATTGTAGACCGTGGTTTTTCTTCCGTCTGTAGGTTGTCCAGAGTCCAGAATCTTTCAATGAGCTCGTCGACTCCCGTTGCACAAATGGGAGAGGAACTGTGTGCAGACTTAACTTTTCCTGCCACAATTCATCTTTATTTTGTATTTTTTATGAAGGGAAATGAGATGTGAAGGGATTTGAGCATGAGCACATTCACCCATGCTTTGCTGGTCTTTGATTGACCTCCAATACCTTCTATCCGTAATGTTGTCTTTCAGTTTAAGTGACAACATTGATGCCATTCGTTCAGAGATCAAGTTGCTTTCTTTCAGAATGTACGTAAGGGTGCTCGTTCTCTCCCTGTGTTTGCTAATGCACATGTGTGTGCCTTTTGGTTCTCTCCTTGACGTCGGTGGCTCTTTGCTCTTTGCACCACACTTTCCAGTGTTATGTAGGCTTCCATTCCCATACTCTTTCCACTGGGTGAAGGGGATTTCCTGTGCTTGAGTCCATAGGGATTTTATCAAATCACTCGACGTACGTCTTTCCGTCTCTGACAGTTGTTTCAGATTGCGTTTTACGGACTCTACTATGGCCTTTTTTCGGCGCCATATTGAAAGATCGCCTTCCTTAAGAATGACTGTAGTTTCCCCATGATTGCTTGTCAGTATATTCGGTGAAGATCGCAATGAATTTATATATTTAGTACACAATTCTTCATGGAAATACAAATATTCATCCAATTTGTATTTATAGTGAATTTTTGAGTCGTTTTTGTGGAAACGATTCCACGCACTTTCGAGTGCCGATATCTTGGATTGAAAGTAAAAAGCTTTTTGCTTCCTTTCTTGAGGATCTTTGAAGTTCCGAATGCATTTCGATATTTCCTCGCCCATTTCTTGCTGCACATCCATTGCCATTGTAGCGACAGCTTCTTCCAAAAGTACACCCTGCTGACGATGAATTATCCTCTAAGCCAAAGTTTTGCAGTAACTGCAAATTCAACACCGACATCCAGAATAACTACAGCCCCATAGACAAAAATTGCCCAGAGTTCCTCAAACAAAAAGAAATCACAATAATCAAAACAATCGAAAAAGTAGATTTCACTACCGCAAAGAAAATTTACCACCAACGGAACCCCCATCAATTCACACCATACGCTGAAGTAGCCCACCATCAACAACCAAAGCCTCATAACACTGAAACATCTACTTTATCAACGCCCACCTATAACCAATCACACCAAATAAGACCAATTAAAGACTACGGAGACATCACCCCAAACACACATCCAATCAACGCTAACCCAACTTCATCCCAACTACACCCCCCCAGCCAACAACAAGAAATGGATATGGACACCGAAACTACGGAAGCCGCTAAAAATACCAAACATGCCAAAACTATCCAAGATTCTGACCGTAAACGCAGAAGCCAGACTAAGGAAGAAGACAAACTTAACCTGGTTACCAAACACCTCAAAGCCAAAGATAAAACTGAAAAAATAAGACCCCAAACGCAAACCTAGCCCTCTTATCAAATAATGCATTAGCAAACCAAATTTACAGCGAAGACGATCTTTAAATATCAGCCCAAACTAGTAACTATCACTAAGCATTAACACTAAGAAAACAAAACACTACTCCCACTAACATATAATGCTCAAAAGAATCCAATGGAACATCCACGGATACAAGAAGAATTAACCAATCCCAATTAACTTTAGCCTATACTGCAACAACAACCCCACTAATGCTTTCGGTGGCACAGCTCTCCTCATTCACAACTCCATCTCCCATACCCAAATTCAGCTCAACTCAGACTTTGAGCAGTAGGCGTCACCATAAGGTCCAAATCAAATCTCAATATCATATCCGCCTACATATCGCCTAACAAATCCTTCAACACCCGTAACCTCCAAAACGTCCTCACCCCGTCAAACGACCACACCATTGTCCTAGGAGACTTCAACAGCTGGCACCCTTACTGGGGCTCACCTAAGGCCAACTGCAGAGGAAAAACAATAGCCTCATTCCTAGACCGCTCGAACTTCATCCTACTAAATGACAATACTCCGACCCACTTCTCAACACACAATACATTTACCCACATCGATCTCTCACTTGCAACATCCAGAATTGCTCCAGAGATCCTCTGGGAAGTGATAGATAACCTTTACGGTTCTGACCACTTTCCCATCATACTTTCACTTTTCAACACTCCCTCTCCCTATCCCCCCTCCCCCTTCACCCCTAAACCGACTTTCAATCTCAAAAACGCTGACTGGGATCTCTTCAGGAAACATACAGCTACAGCCCGCTTCATCTCCACAGCCCAATCAAATAACAATGTCAATAGAGAAGCCGCCCGTATAAAAAAATACTTATCCAAAGTGCCCACCTATCTACCCCACAAAAGACCACCTTCTCTCTCACCCGCACTGTTCCCTGGTAGAACAAACAACTTTCACTCCTCAAAAGAGACAAAGTCGCAAAATGGAACTATCTCAAACACAACATAAGCAACCACAACATCATAGAATACAAAAAATCAAAAGCTAGTTTTAAAAGAGCAATTAGAGAAGCGAAACGAAAATCGATTCTTGAGTTCACAACCCATATACACCTTAACTCAGATCCAACCACAACATGGTCCAACATCAGAAGTCTCTGCGGTCTTTACCCCACTAAAAATATACATGCCATACATATCCCCTACATGCAATCACAAACAACCTGCCAATCCGAAATAGCCAACTCCTTTGCCCAGACATGGTGAGAAGAAGCAGATGACCTCATCTTCTCCCCAACATTCCTGTCCAACAAAATCCTCATTAACACCCCCTCTAACTCTAACCCAACACCAGCAGCCCTAGAAATCGAGACAGACATAACACTAATCGACAACACATCAGCACTGTCCACCTTGAAAGGAAACACTCCTGCTCTTGACCGGATTTCTTACTCCATGCTAAAGAACTCACCCTACCCCCTCAAAACAAGAATCCTAACCTTCTACAACAAGATACTCGACTCCTCCATCCCACAATCTCTTAAACTCAGCCTAGTCCTCCCCATCTTAAAACCACAAAAACCCCAAACCGATATCAAATCATACAGACCCATCTCCCTAAACTCATGCCTAGCCAAAACTCTGGACAAGATTGTCGCAAAAAGGTTGTGGTGGTTTGTTTTAAATAACAAACTGATCCACAACAACCAACTAGGGTTCAAAAGAGGCAAATCTGTACTAAACAGTCTACTTTATGTAAATCACCTAGCTACCAGAGCCATCGCCCTGAAAAAACACTTCACAGTCATCTCGCTGGACTTCACCAAATCCTTCGACAGAATTGGTATTTACACCGTAATAAACCAACTAAAAAAATGGAAAGTAGGGCCACGAATTCTTAATTATGTTAAGAACTTTATGTCGAACAGAAAAATCCCCGTCAAATCCGGCTGAAGCCTATCAAATATCTTCCCTCTAAATAATGGCATTCCCCAAGGCTCCCCAATCTCCGTTATCCTTTTCCTCATAGCCTACAACTCACTCACCGATATCATCTCCCTCCACAAACAAATCAAATTTTGCGCGTAAGCCGACGACTTCCACCTACTCATCAATCACAACAAACAAAAAAGTCCCACAACTAACATCCAAACAATATTTAACCAAATAGACGACTGGTGCAATCACTCAGGCTCAATCCTCTCTAAGGAAAAATCCCAACTCCTTCATATATGCCGCAAGCACAACTGCAAACCCAAGATACTCACCGGTGACACAACCACCGACCGACCGACCAGCTACCGACACACTCAGAATCCTAGGGCTCACAATCAACAACAAATACAATTGGATCTCTCCCATCAACAAACTCAAAATTGACCTTGCTAAGCCACTAGTCGTTATCAAACACCTGTCTTTATTTAAATATAACTGCCACACCTCATCATTAGTGCAAATCATAAAATCCATAATCATCTCCAAAATAGATTTCTGCCTTCCCGTATATGGATTTGCTCCCAAATCCCAGCTTAACCGCCTAAAACCCATCCTAAATACAGCAATAAGAGCCGCCCTTGGAGCATTCCGTACCACCCCCATAAATTATATGCTAGCTGAAACCAACATCTTCACCATTGAAAGCAAACGAGACTACCTAACCGGGAAATCTCCAAAAACTTCACCCACGGTAAATCCACCCCCCTAAATACCCTTACCAAAACCCATAAAAGAAAACACCGACTTCTCAGCACGGTAGACAGAGCCATACAAGAGTCCCAAAAACACCTCATCCCTTTTTCCCAATCAGAACCTCCACATCGAAAAAATTCAACATCCTTACAAATCAACAAACATCAACCTCTCCAATCACAACAAAAACACTACCCCTACAATAGTCTTCCACCAATTTTTCCAATCTATCAAATCAGCTCTCCCCAAACACAACTTCCTTTACACAGACGGCTCCAAAGCCGGGGGCATTACCAGCTACTGTATAACAAACGAGTCAGCAGTAATAAAAACTGGATTTCTGCCAGCATATTCATCTGTATCTCCAGCTAAATAATTGCAATACACGAAGACATCTTATTAACCAACCATCACTCCTACTACGCCTCCTCGATCAGAAACTTATTATCCACCCACTTCCCTAAGTTCCTAATAATCTGGATACCCAGTCACATAGCCATAAAAGGCAACGAATTCACCGACTCTACAACCAAGATGAACGCCAAATTTCCCCTCATTTACATCACAAACCACAACTCTACCGACATTGCACACTTCCTAAAAATAATCCTCCAATCCAAACATACTGACCTCCTCACAAACACCTCTACATGGTACCAACAAATTAGCAGCCTCGCTACCAACAACACCCCACCCAAAAACAATATCCTTAATAGAAGGATTAATAGACTGAGACTGGGCCACACCAAGCTGACCAACGCCCACTACATTGACAAAACATTGCCCAACACATGTCCATTGTGCCACAACGCTAACATAGACTTACGACACACACTATACACCTGCCCCTCACTCTCACCACAAGGTCCCTATCATTTAATAACAATGACCCCATGCAACTTATCGCAAACCCCACCAACTAAAATTCCAAAATTATCCTCAAATTCCTACAATCCGCAAATATCCTTCACAATATATAACTGCCCTTTTTCTGCCCTTTTTCGAGGAAAGCGTTGTTCTGGAAGGTTTGTCATCTATGGACATATCGTTTTCTGCGGGTCCAGATAAGGTACCAAGTTGCATCTTAAAACACTGTGCCCAGTCCCTTTGCAAACCCTTGACCTTTCTCTTCAACCTCTCTTTGGAACAGTCTTGTCTCCCAGTAATTTGGAATGAGTCCTATATCATTCCGCTTCACAAAAAAGGTTCAAGATCAAACATTGAAAACTATCGTGGTATCGCAAAGCTTTCCGCCATCCCGAAGCTTCTTGAGTTCCTGGTCACCCGACAACTGCAACATCTTTGTTGCAGCCTGATATCTCCGTCGCAACACGGTTTTTTCAGACATCGTTCAACATCGACTAACCTTCTTGAGTTTTCTAACCTAATCCACCGTGGTTTTCAAATTGGTTCGCAGACGGATGTAGTTTTTACTGACTTCAGCAAGGCATTCGATTCTGTGAACCATGCTCTGCTTATTCACAAGCTCTCTTTATTAGGGTTCCCAACGAATCTTCTAGATTGGATTTTGTCCTATCTCTCTAACCGCACTCAACGTGTTTTGTTTTCTAACGTGTTGTCAAATACTGTAAATGTTACTTCAGGTGTGCCACAGGGAAGTCATCTGGGCCCGCTTCTGTTCATTTTATTTGTGAATGACCTTCCTCAAGTCATAACATACTCTACTGCACTAATGTATGCTGATGATGTCAAAATCTGTCTTTCTTACTCTGATTGGTATTTGCACACACGCCTTCAACTTGATCTAAGTGAACTACTATTGTGGTGTTCAACTAATCTTCTTTTTCTGAACCTTTCCAAATGCAAACTTATGACATTTTATCGTCGCGCTCCTCATTTTGTCCCATATGTTCTAGGAAATCATGTCCTTGAACGAATTTCGAGTTCAAATGACCTCGGAGTCCTTTTTGATCATAAGATGTGTTTTAACGCCCATATAGCTGCAACTGTAAATAAAGCTAAGGGTGTTTTAGCGTTCATCAAGCGTTGGTCCAAGGAGTTTGACGACCCGTACGTTACAAAACAACTGTACATCTCGTTAGTACGTCCTATATTGGAGTATTGTTCTTGTGTGTGGAGCCCGCAGTATAAAGAACAGCAGGCTGTTATTGAATCCGTGCAAAAGCAATTTTTAATTTTTGCCCTTCGGAACTTTAACTGGGACTCAGGTAGAATCTTGCCACCCTACCGGTCTAGACTAAATCTTATTGACCTGCCGTCGTTGCACCATCGCAGAATATGCAATGGCGTAATGTTCGTGCACAAGCTCCTTCTTGGGACTGTTGACTCCCAAACTCTCTTGGGTCAGATTGACTTGGCCGTTCCATCTAGACCTACCCGTACTTTTAGGCCTATCCGTCTACCCATATGTAGATCTAATTATGCTGATCATGAACCTTTTAGGGTTTTATGCCATAATTATAACTCCCTCTGTCAAACCCTATCCCCTGAACTGTCTCTTAAACTAATTGCATGCAATATTTATAATCATTTAAATTTAGCTAACTTTTAACTTATCTTTTTCCGCCTTTAGTAACTAAGTACCATTATTAACAGATAATTGTTAATTAAATAAATAAATAAATAAATATGTAATATGTAACATACTGTAAATAAATACTCATCCCAACATCTTTGTATATATGTATAAAAGCTGACCCAATTACCCTAGAGCTTAAGGCCTCAGTAGCTATAGCACCAACTCCTGTTAATATTTAGTTTTAACTAGCTATTAGCATTATTTAATAATTAATAATAATCATAATTACAAGTACAGAAATTCATTTACAGTCTATTACAGTGGGTAGGGAAGTGCTTTCGTTTGCAGTATTCGTGTTACTTTAATTCTTTTTCGGGCATAAATTATTAATCATGATTATCATATTGTCATGATTCCGATAATCCGGCCTGGATGTCCAGATACATGATGCAACTTAAGTCCTTTTAAATCATGATGACCTTCTTTTTACAATTTTAATTCGTTTCTTAACTTATCCATTTTTCCTGTATGGTTAATTAATGGTAATGTTAATGGATTCCAAACAATTTTTGGTATTTTACTTATATTACTTATTTAATGGATGATATTGGCTCGCAGCTTTCTGTTTGAATACTATGATGAGGTACTAGTATTTTATCATCGGTTCGCTCAGTACAACCATGCATTATTGTTTTAATTCCTTGTTGGGGAAGATCTACTACATTAAATTGTAGCATTAGTGTTTACTGGAACTTTGAAGAGCCAACTAACCTGCCTTTCTAATTCGACCTAATATGACCTTGTCTGTGCTATCTCTGCTATAAACGCAATTTGAATGATCTTTTAGTTTCTTTTGGATGCATTTCTGAGTCTTGCTCTTCTGGCTCAATTCCAGCTAATGGACTAATTTTAGTTATAGGTCGTTTTATTAACCCGTCTTGATGTTTTATAGTTACTACTCTGACTCTATCGTCCCTATCTTTATGTATTTCCTCTATTTTTCTTAAGGGCCATCTAGCTGGGTGACAGGATTCATGATTTATTAATACAATCTGTCCTTTTTTAATATTTTGCATTCCTATTTTCCATATATTTCTTTGTTGTAGTGTGTGCAAACAATCTTCTTTCCATTTAATCAAAAATTCTCCTTTCATTTTCTGAATTAATCTCTGAAATTTTCTCAATCGGGTCAAATATTGGCTATCCAATAATAAAATTACCTTGTGTTAATACATACAGATCGTCAATATCATTTGTAGCTGTATACAAAGATCGTGAATTTAGTAGCCTTTTGAAGATATATTTAATTGATTTTACCCCAGCTTCCCACTTGATCTATTCTTTCTAATAATTGAACCACTTTTATGTTGTCTTTGAGGGCTTTTTGGTATTCCTCGTCTAATTTGCGCGAAGCTCCCACAAAATTGGTTCCATTATCGGAAAAAATGTTTGCACATTTTCCTCTTCTTGAAAAAAATCTTCTAAGTGCAGCTAGAAATGCATCTGAAGTAAGATCGCTGACTACTTCCAAATGAATAGCCTTTGTCGCCATGCATACGAATACGGCAATATATCCCTTATACGATTTCTGCCCCCGGTTTTTACATCATCGGATATGGTAAGGCCCGGCGAAGTCTACACCTGTATTTGTAAACGGGTGCGACATTGTAGCTCTGTGTTTCGGCAGATTTCCCATAATTTGTTCTGCAGTATTCTGTCGATACCTAGCACAGGTGACACACTCTTTAAGTTTTTTCTTTAAGCAATTTTATAGCCCAAATATCCAAAACATTCGCTGAATATAGTTTCGCATCAGATTAATTCCACCGTGCAATGTTTCTTTATGTGCATTCTTGATAATTAAAGACGTCAAGTGACACTTATCTAAAATCAAGGGATGTTTAACCTCAAATTCCGCGTTAATGTTTTGCAATCTACCTCCAACTTTATCCAGGCTAGAGTAATATAAGAATCACTCCAGGCATAACTCTCTACCTTACCTCCAACCGATATTTTCACCCGTTGAATTAATTTTACCAAAAGATGTGCTGCACAAAGCTCTAAATTTGGAACAGTTTTCCGATTCTTCTACGGATTAACTTTGCTTTTGATGGCTATTGTAATTGTAAAACTATCTACCTTGGCATACACTACGGCAGCATAAGCCTTTTCGGATGCATCGGCAAACCCATGAATTTGCATCGACTTATTGTGCTGAGAATTTAGCCATCTCGGTATCCGTATGTTCTCTAACTCTGTTAAACTATTTTTAAACGAATTCCATTCCCGAGTATCCTGCTCTGATAATTCTTCATCCCAATTTTTGTCTGCTAGCCAGTTTTTGAATAAACAATTTTCCGACAAGTGTCACTGGAGACAACCAGCCTAAGGGGTCATATATCTTGGCTAAGGTAGATAATTCTATTCTTTTGTTATTTTTCTTAATTGGTTCATAGTGGAAACTGAACCTAAACTCGTCTTTAACCGGTTCCCATTGTAGTCCTAATGTTTTGACGGATTCATTCTCCTCAATGGTTAATACTTTATTGTCTTGGTCATCTCTAATGCCTTCTATAATTTCTGGGATATTTGTTATCCACTTTCTTAAGTTAAACCCAACCTTATTAAACTCCCGGGTAACTTCCTTTACATGCTTTTTAGCATCCAGTATCTTGTCGGCACCTGTCATCAGGTCGTCCATATAAAAATCATTATTTATGATTTCCCAAATTGCTTGATTTTTGCAAGTATCTGCTATTGCAACAAGCACCCTGGTTGCTAAGTAGGGTGCTGAAGGTGTACCGTACGTAACGGTTGTAAGTTTATAATCTTGTATCTTTTCGTTTGGGTTATCTCTCCAAATTATATGCAAATATTGTTGATCGTCTTTATCAACATTAATTTACCGGTATATTTTTTCAATGTCCGCAAATATTACAAGTGGCCATTTACGCCATTTCACCATAATATCGAAGATATCTTTTTGGACCCTTGGTCCAACCCACATGATATCATTTAAACTTTTATTGTTTGTGGTTTTTGCTGAAGCATCGAAAACCACCCTCAGCTTTGTCGTTAGACTGGAATCTCTTATGACTCCTTGTAATATTTCCCATTTTCTTTGGACTCTACCATATGTCTTAAGTTTTTATATTCATGCATGAACTTTACATAATTTTCTTTTAATGTTTTATTATTGCTGAGCTTTCTTTCTAAACTATAAAAAATGCTCCTCGCACAGATCTTCTTCTACGTCATTCTTTTCACTTTCCAATTCCCAGAACTGCTCTAAGTCCCTAACTTCAATTGTTGTCGCCACAATAAATTTATCACCTTTTGATTTGGTGCAACCGGATATAATCCATCCGAATTCTGTATTTTGTCCAAGTAGTCCGTCTATTTTTACTACTCCGTCTTTTAAAATATGGGTATACAAATCTATCCCAATTATTACATCTACCCTACTTGGTTTGCTAAAGTTAGGGTCTGCCAACACATAATCTTGCCACTTAGTTTTATCAATATTGAAAGACTTTAATGGTAAAGCTTTCATCAATTTCGGAAGAATAATTGCTTCAATATTCAGAGGACCTTTATTATAATCACGAGTTTTTACCGATAAAGTAACTTTGTACTTTGAAGTGCAAGAGTCTGTAGATGACACTCCACTTACCTCGGTGTTCGCACTTTTTCGTACTAAGTTTAATATTTGCGCAGCTTCTTCTGAAATTATGGTACATTGCGACCCACAATCAATGAGAGCTCTAAGGTTTTGATAGCCACCATTCCTTGCCCTTACTTTTAAAAGTGCTGTGGCTATGAACGCTTGTTCTTTTGTCAAGCAAGTGTTAACATTTTCCCTCTTTTCGTAGGGAATATGGAGCATCGTATGATAAGGTTTTTTACAAATCCCACATAAAATTTCAGTAAAGCATTTCTTATACATATCATGCCTACAGCATTTTGTGCAAAGGCGCTGCTTTTTAATAAACTGGCCTCTATCTATCGGACTCATTCCCTTAAACTTATAGCAGTGAATTATGGTATGTCCTGCCATTTTACATAACGGACAATTTTCTTTTATTTTACCATATTGCACTACTTTTTTAAACGGTTTCCACTCTTTATCCTGTGTCGTGTAAAAAGAAGTGTACCGTTGTTCTAAAAATTCTATTACATCTGGCAATGCTTGGACCTCTTTTGTCCTTTTTATATGATTTTCATATAATTATAAGGTATCTTTGTTGAATTTTTTCAACACAATGTGCGCGAAAATCACATCAGCTTCTTCTGTTAAATGTAACTTTAATTTAATTAAATGTATTGACTCATTTATAGAATCAGAAACCCATTTAATATGTTTCGCTGAACCGAGATCTAGCATTGGTAAGTCTATTAATCGATTCAGCTGATCCGAAGAAATTTTTCGTTTATTTTCATACCGAAATAATGGCTGTAATAACGTTTCTCATTACAACAGCTGTAGTATCTTTAAATTTAACCCATTGACGTCCACATTTTTTGCTGCAAAAATCGCTTTTTCTGCTTATGGTTATGATGTGTGTGTAGATCGAGAAATATGTGATCGATGAGAGTATTTTGCGAGTCGATGATTGTGCAGAACTCCGTCTGTAATTTTACGCATCCAGTATTTTCATGTACAGCAACTTTCCCAATTTTAACGCGCATGTTCACCGTCAGCTGTACTTTTTCAACATTACGCCACAGTCGCGATGATTTTAAACAAGCGTTGATTTTATCAGCGTACGTCTAACGTGTAACAACGGGAACTGTTTGTCTAAAATGCTCGACGAAATTGTTGGCGTTGTTGGTCAATTCCTCTACGTTTGTTGCGTTGCTGGTCAATTCCCCTACGTCTGTCGACGTTCCTTTGTTCCTTTCGTTCATCTCTGGCCTCTTGCGATTGTGATTCACGTAACTGTGCCATGCCCACACGCTCATCTGCATTTTTTTTTTTGGATTTGTTCACCTGAAATTCGTACTCTTATATCTCGCACGGTTCTAGACTTGACGACTCAAATTGGCCCCTCTGCGTCTTATATATTCTCGGGTCACAATGTTTGTAATAGAACTTCTACGAAATGGCTCTCCCGATTTTCTTGAAATTTTCTGTGCTTTCGATTACAAGTTTCTTTTTTAAATGTTTTCGCTTTCGAGATAAAACGAATAATGATTTCATACACAATATTAAAACTCCAGGACCGAATTTTTGTTTCGGCCTACTGGGATTTTATATGTGTATGAACAAGTTTTATTCAATTAAATATTTTTCATAACATTTTCTTTGAATTTCATTGAATGCTCAGTTGCCGAAGTGGCGGCGGCACAGCGAGGTAATTGCCGAAGTGGCGGCGGCAGAGAGCGCAGAAGTTCTGCAGAACGTGAACAGATTCCTTAAGGGGCAGCAAACATAGCCGAGTGACGGCCCTCCTGATGTTTCCTGAGGATGTCTTCAAGTCAACGACGCGACACACTCCGTCCTTGCCCATAACGACATCGACCACTCTAGCCTGTGACCAACGCATTGGGGGAAGATTTTCATCCTTCACCAGGACGAGATCGTTTTTACAGATGTTTTGCGCGGAGATACGCCACTTCGCGCACTCTTGCAAAAGAGTGAGATACTCTTCGCGCCAACGGCTCCAAAATATTTGTTGTAGTTGGGTGACCCGCTGCCAGCCATCCAGACGATTGTAGTTCAGCTTCGTCAGGTCAGGCTCGAGGATTTGCTCATAGCAGATGAAGCAGATGAGCAGGAGTCAAAACATCTAAATCATCAGGATTTTCTGAAAGCAAGAGTAAAGGGCGAGAGTTAACAATTGCCACGATCTGACAGATCAGGGTGCGCAGCTCGTCGAAGCTAAGCACAGATAGTCCAACTGAGCGGTACAGGTGACTTTTTGCGGTCTTCACGGCCGCTTCCCGCAACCCGCCAAAATGCGGAGAGCGTGGTGTGATGAAACTCCAGTCGATCGAGTCAGCCAAGCAGGTTTCATGGACCTCCTTCATATGCGGTTCGCTCAGACAAAGCTTCTTTAGCTCCAGAAGCTCGTTCTTGGCGTCAACGAAGTTTGTCTCATGGTCCGACCAAATTTGACTTGGCCTTCCTCGAGTGGAAGTAAAACGCTTTTGGGCGCACAGAAACGATGCGGTGGTCAAATCCTTAACGAGCTCCATGTGTATAGCCTTAGGAGTGAAGCAGATGAATACGCTAATGTAGAACTTGATCGGAGGCTTCGTGCGGATTTCTACTTCAGTGACTTCAAAAGCTCGAAATCCTTCCAAACGGTCCTTAGGTAGGTCTCCCATGATGTGTTCAACCATGCGCGGCCTAGTCCTGAAGCATCTCACACATCTGCTGACGACCCTTGACACTGCCTTAACACCTCCAATGGGCCAATATTCCAGCCGAATTTTGGATAGCAAGGCGCGAGGTCCGGCATGGAGGTTTCTTTCATGATTATATCTTATCAGCGCAAAGCTAATGGAATGTCCCTTTGGCAGAATGAGCGGGTGCTGAGCGTCAAATCCTAGCGATGAGTTGCCAAGACGACCTCCAACTCTAAGTAGTCCAGAATGATCGATGAACGGGTTGAGCGAACTAATAGAACTGGATTTCATGACTTGACCATTTCGTCGAATCTCCTTTATGTCCATCCACAAATTTTCTAGTTGAATGTGTCGAATCAGAGGATGCGTTCCTTCCCGAATATCAGAAACGGTGAGTCCTGGATGCCTAAAACGATGTATAAATTGATGCATGTAGGCGAATGTGCGCTCCATGCGAAAGAACGAATTTGCAAATTTGCATCCGGACGTGAGATCGGCATGTGGAACGTGATCAGCAATACTCTCTTGCGAAGCTCCAAAGTTGCTATGCCGGCGATACAGGCCACTTATCCTTGGAGCCTAGCAAAAAAGATGGGCCGTGAAACCATAGCTCTGACTGGATAAGATGGCTGGGAAGCGAGCCTCTCGAGAGAATGTCAGCAGGATTTAAAGATGTGGGAACATAGCGCCATTCCATGGCTGCCGTCAACTCTTGAATTGATGCCACTCGATTTGCCACGAAAACTTGAAATTTGGCTGGCTCGTCCCCAATCCAAGATAATGCTGTTGACGAATCCGACCAGCAATAAAACCGACCTGTAAAGATTCCTATGTCCTTTACATTCTGTATGATTTTCGCAAGCAAATGGGCTCCACTTAATTCCAGCTTAGGAATCGATAAAGTCTTTGGTGGCGCCACTCGCGACTTTGAGCACAAAAGACTGGGCTTCCCTGGACACGACATAAGCTGGCATCACAGGATCCGTGAGCTTCTGTAGCTACACTAGAACGAAAAACGAAGCGAGGAAATGAGATCCGAGAAATGGTTGCCAACTTGTTTCTCAAGTCCATCCAAGTTGAATGCAACGCTGAGGGTAGGCTTTCATCCCAATCAAAATTTTCTCTCCAAAGCTGCTCAAGAAAGATTTTGCACCTGAATGACTGGATTTATCAATCCAAGAGGGTCATAGAAACGCGCAATCGTAGATAGAACCGACCGCTTTGAGGGCATTGAGTTTGTGTCCAGTGCGGACCAGGCAAAAAGCAGCTGATCCGAAGCAGGTTCCCACGCTAGGTCGAGAGTTTTGGCTATGTCGCTTCCATCATGAAGCTTTACGAACTTCGCTATGTCATCTTCCCTCAAGTACTTCCTGGTGGCTGGAGCACTACTTCCTAAGTTTAAAATTACCAAGGGACAGCAAAGCTGATGTTTCGTGCAACTTGTCCATGACCTGTGCGACCGAATTACCGCCCGAAATAAAATCATCCACGTAAAACTCCTGACGCAGAGCAGCTGAGCCAAGAGGGTAGGACTCACCCTCGTCGATGGCCAGCTGGTACATTGCGCGGACCGCTAAAAATGATGCAGCCCTCGTCCCGTATGTGACGGTGTCTAATGTGTAGACTTGTACCTCGGACTCGGTGGAATCTCGCCATAGAATACACTGATACAAAATGTCGGGTGGAGACACTCGTACGCAGCGGTACATTTTACAAATGTGCCCAGTGAAAGCGAATGGATATGTTCGAAAGCGAATCAATAACAAAATCTAGGAACACAGTGTTTGTTTGCCAAATAAGTAAAAAGCTTTTTTCACTCTAATAAGTTAATTATTTGCGGCTTCAAGTCTGCCACAGAGAGGTTTAGTGTCTATTTTGTGATATCAGACGAACTTCCCTTTTTTTAGACAATTATGCGCTTGTTAATAACAATTTAATGCGGAGTGAATAAAGACGCTGTTGCAGTTCGAACGTTAATTGCCCGTTAATTGCCTACTACTGCCCGTTCCTTTCCTGCGAGATCAAGGCTCTGGAGGCATAGGATGGCATCATTGGGGTTGGTACAAAGAGCACCTCTAATGCATAGGCGGCGGTTCGCTGAACTTTGCCCATCTGATAGGTGATTGTCCTTTTTGATAGGGCCGGCCAGCACACCGTAACTTAGTGGAGTAATATTGGTCTAACTATAGCTAGATAGTAAGTAGCTGGCACTTTCGCTAAAGGAGAGGGGGGGACCTTGTATATGTTTTTAAATAATACGCGATTATGTCTATTCTGACAGTTGCGCTAGCTTTTCGGTCATTAAGACGCAGAAGATTTAGGGGTATTTTCCCGAGAAGATAATAGCCACTACTTTACAGCCCCCCCTTCCAGGTCGCATAGAATTTTATTGACTGCCATGTTCCACAGAAGAGGAGACAGGACCCCACCTTGCGGATTGCCTCTGTTGACATGCCTTGACTGCGCGTACGATCCCATCGATGATGTCACCGTCCTGCATATGAGCAATTGATCAATAAGCATCACCAAGTGGTCCAATTCCAGGTCAGTCAGGGCTTCTGACGTTGTTGAAGGCTCCCTCAATATCGAGGAAGGCTATTAGTGAGTACTCTTTGAGATGCAGAGATTTTTCTACTTCTGATATTACTTCATGAAGTATTGATGTATTAAAATTCATTAATTAATATTTAGTTTTAGTCTTCTTTATAAATAATTCTTTCTTAAGCCAACCTCAAATTGGGACGAAAATAGTTGGTCATGGCAACAAAACTTTTCGTTTCCGTAAAAAAATCTGACGTTGTCCGATTTGGTTATCGGAACGTTGAAAAGAAATAAGCACAGACTGTTCTCGTAACGTGTGCGTAGCAGAATATCTGGGTAAAGACAGCTATCTCCCGCCACAATTAATTCAAAATGTTGGAGCAACAAATTAATTTTTTGACTGTCAACAACTTAATTTTCAATATGCATGATGCTACCCACAGTTCGTTAGAAATTTTAAATACACAGGTGTTGTAACGAAGATATCTTGATCTTTTTAAATCGCGTATTTTCTGTCGTCGTTTTGTTGTACGCTGTATTTTTACGAAACAACAAGGTCAAGTGTTTTTGTTTGCCAGAAACGATGATAAAATTAAACATATCGATGACAAAAATTTGTGGAAATAGGAGCACATAAAACGAAAACGGAACGCTTTTGCTGAATACGTAAAAGCAATAGTAAGTGACAACCGAAGCCTGCTGATAGACACAAATACTCTGTGTGGCAGACTTGAAGCTGCAATTACACTATACAACACCACATTTCCTTCCTTCCACATTTCCCATTTCATTTTGTTTTACGTTATTTAAAAACAAATGTTTATATCGGTTTTTTTTATTATCTTTGTTTTTTCACATAATTTAAAGTATTTTACATCTGATTAAGTGAACTTTGCATTTCCTAAAAGCTGATTAATGCAGCTATAAATCAGAGCCAAAACCTTTTTAGCTTAAGCTTAAGATTTACAAAAGATACCTTAATCGACGGCCAATTAATGTACCTATACAACAAATACACATCCACACAAGAAAATAGTTTATTTCGATTTATCCCGAGTCCCAAGTCACGCTGTATATTTTCGAAGCAACTAAGTTAACCTTTTTTTGTCTACCAGAATCAATGAGAAAATAAAACGTATCGATAGAACAATTTTGTGAAAACTGGAGAACCTTAAAACTAAACGGTTTTTGGGGCTTTTGCGAGACTCCCATCTTATTCTAGTAGACTGCTATTAGTAATCGGACTCGTGCAGGCAAATTGTTATTGTTTTTTGCACAGTCTGCTTTTCGTTATCGCTTCTTCGGTGTGCACTGTTCTCGCACATCAGCGTTTGCATCGCCCACACTCTCTCGTGAGCATAAGCGGGCCTGCTGCTCGCATTGTTGCTCTCACTCTCTCTGGATTGCCTATACTCTCCCTCTCTGTGGACTTTTCTTTTGTGTCTCTGCTTTGGTGAGTTTACTGCTCGTTTTATGCACTTCGTTGGATCATCTGCTTTGAATTATTGCCGCTGCAGCTGATTGTCTGGCTCGCTCTGCTGTCTGCTCTCCCGTTTTACCTGCGCTCTCACTCCGTTCTTTTATTATTCGTGCACAGTGATTCTACTGCTGTCAATAATGGCAATCATTTCTTAGCTGCTGGCTGTGCGACAATTTCGCCCACATAAAATGTGCTGGTGGTGGAAATTTTGGCCGGCTAAATGATCTGATCTCGAAACGCATGGGCCTGTCTTGGTCATGTCCGGCTTGTCGGGAGATTGAGGCCGAAATGCGCACATTTATGAGACAGACTCGAACTGGGTTTCTGGATGTCCGGTAACAACACCGAGCAATGTGCTTCCTTCGGTCATCCAAGTTCCCAACAGCATCATTCCCATCCCTGCAGTTCCTGTTGCCGTCACTTCTGACGCGGTGAGTGCTCCTAGTGCGGGTGTGCTGGTTGCTGGTGATGTCTTGCCAATTCCTGCTCCAGCCATTGCTGCCAATTCCTCTGCCCTTGGACCGAGATCTCTTTTAGGAGTGGCTCCACCATCTCGATCTCGCTCGGGACTTCAACTTAGAGCAGTGGCCCCTCGGAAAGCAATATTTGTTTCTCGTCTTATTCCTGAGGCTACAACGGAGGATGTTAAACAACATCTTTCCTCTAAACTTAACACTTCGCCTGTTGATATAGTTGTGACTAAATTTACATTTAAACATAAGCGCAACATATCATCCTTTAAAATTCTTCTCCCTGATTCTTTACTATCCAGTTCTCTAGAACCGACAATATGGCCTGAGCATACAATTATGCATGAGTTCCTTCTCAAAGATTCGAACTCGAATCCAAGAATTACCGAACCTGCTCCAAAAAACTAATGTACCATTTTTCCATGCACTATCAGAAGGTTCGCAGTTTGTTGGGAAAATTGCGTCAAATTCATACTAATAGTACGTCCTTTGATTTCGATGCCATCGCGTTTACCGAAACTTGGCTTAACTCCTCTGTCAATGATCATGAAATTTTCATTGATAGTTACACTATTTATAGAATGGACCGCCCATCTTTTGCAGGTGGGGTTCTGATTGCAGTTAAATCTGTTTTCTCATCTGAGTTATTCCCATTTAATAACATTCACGGAATTGAATTTGTTGCAGTCAAAGTTCGTGTTGGCTCCGCATTTTTCTATTGAACCTGCTCTTACATTCCTCCCAGGTCTGATGCTGAGCTTTACTTACACCACCTCTCAGCAATTAATATTGTTGTTTCTGCATTAGGGTGCAATGATCGAATTATTGTCATGGGGGACTTTAACCTCCCATTTCTTTCTTGGCTGCCTTGTGATGACGCTAACCTGTTGTTTCCCAATTGCCATAATGACTTTATCAGTGGGCTAACGGATATTTCCCTTGTCCAAATTAATGCCGTTAAAAACATTAGGGACAGACTTCTTGACCTCGTTTTTGTTAACGATGCTTCTCTTGCTACAGTATCTAGAGCAAGCCCAATATCACTCCCTGAAGATCCTTACCATTCAACTTTGTTGATATACCTGGAGTGTACACAATCTGGAGGTGCTGACAGTTCCATGGCTCCTTGTCACATAAAGTGTTTCCGCAAAACAAACTTTATCGATTTAGATCTACATCTCTCGCGTGTTGATTGGTCGTTTCTTCATTCATTACCGAACATAGATGCAACTGTTAACTGTTAACTAGTTTTATAGTTATATTTACTCCGCCCTTAATACTTTTGTTCCAGATATCACTGTACCTGTATCGTCCAAGCCTCCTTGGTTCTCCAAGTATTTGTCATACTTACTTAAAAAATATTTATTTATTTATTTATATAAAGCTAATAACTAGTTAAAACTAGGTATTAACAGGGTGTGGGGCTATAGCTGCTGAGGCCTTAAGCTCACTATAGTATTAATTTACGTTTGAGGATGTATGTGCTTATATACATATGTACAGGGTTGTTTCTATACGTTATTATATGTTGTGGAGGAGTTATTATCTAAAATACTAATTGTGTATATGTATATGTACAGGGATGATTGTTTATGAGGTTATATGTAGTGAAGGATTTTAGATTGGTCTAGATAGTTGAGGATTATTTTTGCGTTTTTGTTGTTAGGGTTGGAGATGTATTGCATGGGGTCGGTGTTATGGAATATTGAGGATCTTTGAAGAGAGAGGGCAGGGCATGCGTATAGTATGTGTCTTATGTCTATGGTTGGGTTGTGGCACAGTGGGCATGCGTTGGAGGATGTTTTATCCATGTAGTGGGCATTGGTGAGTCTTGTGTGCCCTAGTCTTAATCTATTTAGGATGACTTGGTGTCTTCTGTTAAGGTTGTTTAGGAGTTTGGGGGGAGGATGAGTGGAAGATAGGTTGATAACTTGTTGGTACCAGGGGGAAGTCTTAGTGAGGAGGTCTGTTTGTTTGGATATGAGGATTTTCTTAAGGAATAGTGAGATGTCGTTAGAATTATGATTGGGGGTATATATGAGGGGTAGTTTGGAGGTAGTTTTGGCTGCGGTGTCAGCAATTTCGTTCCCTTTTATGCCAATGTGGCTGGGTATCCATATAATTGTTATTTTTGGGAAAAGTTTGGTGACGAGGTTACGGATTGTGGTGGGGTAGTACGAGGAGTTGTTGGGATTGGTAATTGCGGATATAGAGGAGAGTGAATCAGTGCAGATAGCGTATCTTCCGCGTTTGTTGCGGCTTAGTAAAATGGCTTCGTGGATAGCTATGATTTCGCTGGAAAGGACTGAGGAGTACTGTGGAAGTAGTCCGGATTTTATGGTTGATGTCTCATTGCAGATGCTATAGCTGGTAATGCCTGCTGCTTTGGACCCGTCTGTGTATAGGAAGGTGTGTTGGTGGAGGTTGGATTTGATGGAGTGGAAGAGTTGGTGGAAGACTATTGGGGGGGTGGTGTTTTTATCGTGTTTGGATAGGGTGATGTTGGTTGCTTTAAGGATGGTTGTCGTGTTGAATTTATTGGTGTTGGAGGTTTTAATCGGGGAGAACGGTATGAGGTTATTCTGGAAAATTTGTTTGGCTCTGTCAATCGTGCTAAGCAGTCTGTGTTTTTTTTTTTGATTTTTTGGGAGTAAGTTTAGGGGGGTGTCTTTAGCGTGGATGAGGTTTTTAAATATTTTGCCAGTTAGAAAATCTCGCTTGTTTTCCAAGGTGTGTATGTTGGCTTTGGATAGAAGGTTGTTAGTGGGTGTGGTGCGGAATGCACCCAGGGCGGCTCTTGTTGCTGCGTTTATCGTAGATTTCAGCCGGTTAAGCTGGCTTTTTGGTGCGTAACCGTATATGGGGAGGCAGAAGTCGACTTTGGATATGATTAGGGATTTGATAATTTGTACAAGTGATGAGGTGTGGCAGTTGTATTTTAGGGACGAGAGGTGTTTGATAATGCCTAGTGGCTTAGCAAGGTCAACTTTGAGTTTGTTGATGTGAGAGATCCAGTTGTATTTGGTGTTGATTGTGAGGCCAAGGATTCTGAGTGTGTCGGTAGCTTGGATGGTTGTGCCACCGGTGAGTATCTTGGGTTTGCAGTTGTGTTTGCGGCATATATGAAGGAGTTGGGATTTTTCTTTAGGCACCAGTCGTCTATTTGGTTAAATATTGTTTGGATGTTAGTTGTGGGACTTTTTTGTTTGTTGTGATTGATGAGTAGGTGGAAGTCGTCGGCGTACGCGCAAAATTTGATTTGTTTGTGGAGGGAGATGATATCGGTGAGTGAGTTGTAAGCTATGAGGAAAAGGATGACGGAGATTGGGGAGCCTTGGGGAATGCCATTATTTAGAGGGAAGATATTTGATAAGCTTCTGCCGGTTTTGACGAGGATTTTCCTGTTGGACATAAAGTTCTTAACATAATTAAGTATTCGTGGCCCTACTTTCCATTTTTTTAGTTGGTTTATTACTGTGTGAATACAAATTCTGTCGAAGACTTTGGTGAAGTCTAGCGAGATGACTGTGAGGTGTTTTTTCAGGGCGATAGCTCTGGTAGCTAGGTGGTCTACATAAAGTAGACTGTCTAGTACAGATTTGCCTCTTTTGAACCCTAGTTGGTTGTTGTGGATCAGGTTGTTATTTAAAACAAACCACCACAACCTTTTTGCGACGATCTTGTCCAGAGTTTTGGCTAGGCATGAGTTTAGGGAGATGGGTCTGTAAGATTTGATATCGGTTTGGGGCTTTTGTGGTTTTAAGATGGGAAGGACTAGGCTGAGTTTAAGGGATTGTGGGATGGAGGAGTCGAGTATCTTGTTGTAGATGGTTAGGATTCTGGTTTTGAGGGGGTAGGGTGAGTTCTTTAGCATAGGGTAAGAGATTCGGTCTAGACCAGGAGTGTTGCCTTTCAAGGTGGACAGTGCTGATGTGAATTCGATTAATGTTATGTCTTTCTCGATTTCTAGGGCTGCTGGTGTTGGGTTATAGTTAGAAGGGGTATTAATGAGGAGTTTGTTGGACAGGAATGTTGGGGAGAAGTTGAGGTCGTCTGCTTCTTCTGACCATGTCTGGGCAAAGGAGTTAGCTATTTCGGATTGACAGGTTGTTTGTGATTGGGTGTACGGGTTGTGAATGGCATGGATATTTTTAGTAGGGTTAAGACCGCAGAGACGTCTGATGTTGGACCATGTTGTGGTTGGATCTGAGTTTGGGTGTATATGGGTTGTGAACTCAAGGTTCGATTTACGTTTGGCTTCTCTAATTGCTCTTTTTAAACACGCTTTTGCTTTTTTATATTCTATGATGTTATGGTTGCTTATGTTGTGCTTGAGGTAGTTCCATTTTACGACTTTGTCTCTTTTGAGGAGTGAAAGTTGTTTGTTCCACCAGGGAACAGTGCGGGTAAAGAGAAGGTGGTGTTTTGTGGGATAGAAAGGTGGGCACTTTGGATAAGTATTTTTTTTATTAGGGCGGCTTCTCTATTGACATTGTTATCTGATTGGGTTGTGGAGATGGAGCGGGCTGCATGTTTCCTGAAGAGATCCGAGTCTGCGTTTTTGAGATTGAAAGTAGGTTTAGGGGTGAAGGGGGAGGGGGGATAGGGAGATGGAGTGTTGAATAGTGTAAGTAAGATGGGAAAGTGGTCAGAACCGTAAAGGTCATCTATCACTTGCCAGAGGATCTCTGGAGCAATTCTGGATGTTGCATGTGAGAGATCGATGTGGGTAAATGTGTTGTGTGTTGAGAAGTGGGTCGGAGTATTATCATTAAGTAGGATGAAGTTCGAGCGGTCTAGGAATGAGGCTAATGTTTTCCCTCTGCAGTTGGCCTTAGGTGAGCCCCAGTAAGGGTGCCAGCTGTTGAAGTCTCCTAGGACAATGGTGTGGTCGTTTGCCGGGCTGAGGACGTTTTGGAGGTTACGGGTGTTGAAGGATTTGTTAGGGGAGATGTAGGCGGATATGATATTGAGGTTTGATTTGGACCTTATGGTGACGCCTACTGCGTCAAAGTCTGCGTTGAGTTGAATTTGGGTATGAGAGATGGAGTTGTGGATGAGGAGAGCTGTGCCCCCGAAAGCATTTGTGGGGTTGTTGTTGCAGTAAAGGCTAAAGTTAATTGGGATTGGAAGTGAGATGGGGTTCGTTATGTGGGTTTCCTGTAATGCAATAATTTGAGGGTTGTGGGATTTCATGAGTGTTTGTAGTTCTATATAGTTATTCTTGTATCCGTGGATGTTCCATTGGATTATTTTGAGCATTATAAGTTAGTGGGAGTAGTGTTTTGTTTTCTTAGTGATAGGTCTTAGTGGTAATTACTAGTTTGGGTTGATATTTAAAGATCGTCTTCGCTGTAAATTTGGTTTGCTAATGCATTATTTGATAAGAGGGCTAGGTTTGCGTTTGGGGTCTTATTTTTTTCAGTTTTATCTTTGGCTTTGAGGTGTTTGGTAACCAGGTTAAGTTTGTCTTTTTCCTTAGTCTGGCTTCTGAGTTTACGGTCAGAATCTTGGATAGTTTTCGAGTTTTTGGTGTTTTTAGCGGTTTCCGTAGTTTCGGTGTCCATATCCATTGCTTGTTGTTGACTGGGGGGGTGTAGTTGGGATGAAGTTGGCTTAGGGTTGATTGGATGTGTGTTTGGGGTGATGTCTCCGTAGTCTTTGATTGGTCTTATTTGGTGTGATTGGTTATAGGTCGGCGATGATGAGGTAGTTCCGAGGTAGGTGTTTCAGTGAGATGAGGTTTTGGTTGTTGATGGCGGGCTACTTCAGCGTATGGTTTGGATTGATGGGGGTTCCGTTGATGGTAAATTTTCTTCGCCGTAGTGAAGTCTACTTTTTCGATTGTTTTGATTATTGTGATTTCTTTTTGTTTGAGGAACTCTGGGCAATTTTTGTCTATGGGGCTGTAGTTATTCTGGATGTCGGTGTTGAATTTGCAGTTACTGCAAAACTTTGGCTTAGAGGATAATTCATCGTCAGCAGGGTGTACTTTTGGAAGAAGCTGTCGCTACAATGGCAATGGATGTGCAGCAAGAAATGGGCGAGGAAATATCGAAATGCATTCGGAACTTCAAAGATCCTCAAGAAAGGAAGCAAAAAGCTTTTTACTTTCAATCCAAGATATCGGCACTCGAAAGTGCGTGGAATCGTTTCCACAAAAACGACTCAAAAATTCACTATAAATACAAATTGGATGAATATTTGTATTTCCATGAAGAATTGTGTACTAAATATATAAATTCATTGCGATCTTCACCGAATATACTGACAAGCAATCATGGGGAAACTACAGTCATTCTTAAGGAAGGCGATCTTTCAATATGGCGCCGAAAAAAGGCCATAGTAGAGTCCGTAAAACGCAATCTGAAACAACTGTCAGAGACGGAAAGACGTACGTCGAGTGATTTGATAAAATCCCTATGGACTCAAGCACAGGAAATCCCCTTCACCCAGTGGAAAGAGTATGGGAATGGAAGCCTACATAACACTGGAAAGTGTGGTGCAAAGAGCAAAGAGCCACCGACGTCAAGGAGAGAACCAAAAGGCACACACATGTGCATTAGCAAACTCAGGGAGAGAACGAGCACCCTTACGTACATTCTGCAAGAAAGCAACTTGATCTCTGAACGAATGGCATCAATGTTGTCACTTAAACTGAAAGACAACATTACGGATAGAAGGTATTGGAGGTCAATCAAAGACCAGCAGAGCATGGGTGAATGTGCTCATGCTCAAATCCCTTCACATCTCATTTCCCTTCATAAAAAATACAAAATAAGATGTCTTCGTGTATTGCAATTATTTAGCTGGAGATACAGATGAATATGCTGGCAGAAATCCAGTTTTTATTACTGCTGACTCGTTTGTTATACAGTAGCTGGTAATGCCCCCGGCTTTGGAGCCGTCTGTGTAAAGGAAGTTGTGTTTGGGGAGAGCTGATTTGATAGATTGGAAAAATTGGTGGAAGACTATTGTAGGGGTAGTGTTTTTGTTGTGATTGGAGAGGTTGATGTTTGTTGATTTGTAAGGATGTTGAATTTTTTCGATGTGGAGGTTCTGATTGGGAAAAAGGGATGAGGTGTTTTTGGGACTCTTGTATGGCTCTGTCTACCGTGCTGAGAAGTCGGTGTTTTCTTTTATGGGTTTTGGTAAGGGTATTTAGGGGGGTGGATTTACCGTGGGTGAAGTTTTTGGAGATTTCCCGGTTAGGTAGTCTCGTTTGCTTTCAATGGTGAAGATGTTGGTTTCAGCTAGCATATAATTTATGGGGGTGGTACGGAATGCTCCAAGGGCGGCTCTTATTGCTGTATTTAGGATGGGTTTTAGGCGGTTAAGCTGGGATTTGGGAGCAAATCCATATACGGGAAGGCAGAAATCTATTTTGGAGATGATTATGGATTTTATGATTTGCACTAATGATGAGGTGTGGCAGTTATATTTAAATAAAGACAGGTGTTTGATAACGACTAGTGGCTTAGCAAGGTCAATTTTGAGTTTGTTGATGGGAGAGATCCAATTGTATTTGTTGTTGATTGTGAGCCCTAGGATTCTGAGTGTGTCGGTAGCTGGTCGGTCGGTCGGTGGTTGTGTCACCGGTGAGTATCTTGGGTTTGCAGTTGTGCTTGCGGCATATATGAAGGAGTTGGGATTTTTCCTTAGAGAGGATTGAGTCTGAGTGATTGCACCAGTCGTCTATTTGGTTAAATATTGTTTGGATGTTAGTTGTGGGACTTTTTTGTTTGTTGTGATTGATGAGTAGGTGGAAGTCGTCGGCTTACGCGCAAAATTTGATTTGTTTGTGGAGGGAGATGATATCGGTGAGTGAGTTGTAAGCTATGAGGAAAAGGATAACGGAGATTGGGGAGCCTTGGGGAATGCCATTATTTAGAGGGAAGATATTTGATAGGCTTCAGCCGGATTTGACGGGGATTTTTCTGTTCGACATAAAGTTCTTAACATAATTAAGAATTCGTGGCCCTACTTTCCATTTTTTTAGTTGGTTTATTACGGTGTAAATACCAATTCTGTCGAAGGATTTGGTGAAGTCCAGCGAGATGACTGTGAAGTGTTTTTTCAGGGCGATGGCTCTGGTAGCTAGGTGATTTACATAAAGTAGACTGTTTAGTACAGATTTGCCTCTTTTGAACCCTAGTTGGTTGTTGTGGATCAGTTTGTTATTTAAAACAAACCACCACAACCTTTTTGCGACAATCTTGTCCAGAGTTTTGGCTAGGCATGAGTTTAGGGAGATGGGTCTGTATGATTTGATATCGGTTTGGGGTTTTTGTGGTTTTAAGATGGGGAGGACTAGGCTGAGTTTAAGAGATTGTGGGATGGAGGAGTCGAGTATCTTGTTGTAGAAGGTTAGGATTCTTGTTTTGAGGGGGTAGGGTGAGTTCTTTAGCATGGAGTAAGAAATCCGGTCAAGAGCAGGAGTGTTTCCTTTCAAGGTGGACAGTGCTGATGTGTTGTCGATTAGTGTTATGTCTGTCTCGATTTCTAGGGCTGCTGGTGTTGGGTTAGAGTTAGAGGGGGTGTTAATGAGGATTTTGTTGGACAGGAATGTTGGGGAGAAGATGAGGTCATCTGCTTCTTCTCACCATGTCTGGGCAAAGGAGTTGGCTATTTCGGATTGGCAGGTTGTTTGTGATTGCATGTAGGGGATATGTATGGCATGTATATTTTTAGTGGGGTAAAGACCGCAGAGACTTCTGATGTTGGACCATGTTGTGGTTGGATCTGAGTTAAGGTGTATATGGGTTGTGAACTAAAGAATCGATTTTCGTTTCGCTTCTCTAATTGCTCTTTTAAAACTAGCTTTTGATTTTTTGTATTCTATGATGTTGTGGTTGCTTATGTTGTGTTTGAGATAGTTCCATTTTGCGACTTTGTCTCTTTTGAGGAGTGAAAGTTGTTTGTTCTACCAGGGAACAGTGCGGGTGAGAGAGAAGGTGGTCTTTTGTGGGGTAGATAGGTGGGCACTTTGGATAAGTATTTTTTTATACGGGCGGCTTCTCTATTGACATTGTTATTTGATTGGGCTGTGGAGATGAAGCGGGCTGTAGCTGTATGTTTCCTGAAGAGATCCCAGTCAGCGTTTTTGAGATTGAAAGTCGGTTTAGGGGTGAAGGGGGAGGGGGGATAGGGAGAGGGAGTGTTGAAAAGTGAAAGTATGATGGGAAAGTGGTCAGAACCGTAAAGGTTATCTATCACTTCCCAGAGGATCTCTGGAGCAATTCTGGATGTTGCAAGTGAGAGATCGATGTGGGTAAATGTATTGTGTGTTGAGAAGTGGGTCGGAGTATTGTCATTTAGTAGGATGAAGTTCGAGCGGTCTAGGAATGAGGCTATTGTTTTTCCTCTGCAGTTGGCCTTAGGTGAGCCCCAGTAAGGGTGCCAGCTGTTGAAGTCTCCTAGGACAATGGTGTGGTCGTTTGACGGGGTGAGGACGTTTTGGAGGTTACGGGTGTTGAAGGATTTGTTAGGCGATATGTAGGCGGATATGATATTGAGATTTGATTTGGACCTTATGGTGACGCCTACTGCTCAAAGTCTGAGTTGAGCTGAATTTGGGTATGGGAGATGGAGTTGTGAATGAGGAGAGCTGTGCCACCGAAAGCATTAGTGGGGTTGTTGTTGCAGTATAGGCTAAAGTTAATTGGGATTGGTTAATTCTTCTTGTATCCGTGGATGTTCCATTGGATTCTTTTGAGCATTATATGTTAGTGGGAGTAGTGTTTTGTTTTCTTAGTGTTAATGCTTAGTGATAGTTACTAGTTTGGGCTGATATTTAAAGATCGTCTTCGCTGTAAATTTGGTTTGCTAATGCATTATTTGATAAGAGGGCTAGGTTTGCGTTTGGGGTCTTATTTTTTTCAGTTTTATCTTTGGCTTTGAGGTGTTTGGTAACCAGGTTAAGTTTGTCTTTTTCCTTAGTCTGGCTTCTGAGTTTACGGTCAGAATCTTGGATAGTTTTCGAGTTTTTGGTGTTTTTAGCGGTTTCCGTAGTTTCGGTGTCCATATCCATTGCTTGTTGTTGACTGGGGGGGTGTAGTTGGGATGAAGTTGGCTTAGGGTTGATTGGATGTGTGTTTGGGGTGATGTCTCCGTAGTCTTTGATTGGTCTTATTTGGTGTGATTGGTTATAGGTCGGCGATGATGAGGTAGGTGTTTCAGTGAGATGAGGTTTTGGTTGTTGATGGCGGGCTACTTCAGCGTATGGTGTGGATTGATGGGGGTTCCGTTGATGGTAAATTTTCTTCGCCGTAGTGAAGTCTACTTTTTCGATTGTTTTGATAATTGTGATTTCTTTTTGTTTGAGGAACTCAGTGCAATTTTTGTCTATGGGGCTGTGGTTGTTCAGGATGTCGGTGTTGAATTTGCAGTTACTGCAAAACTTTGGCTTAGAGCATAGTTCATCGTCAGCAGGGTGCACTTCTGAGCAGTTAGTACAGATCTTTGGGGATCTGCAGTATTTAGAAGGGTGGCCGTATTTTTGGCAGTTGTGGCATTTAAGGGGGCGAGGTGTTTGAGGACGTACGTTCACTCGTTCGTAACCGATCATTAGATGTTGAGGTAAAGTTGGTGTGTCGAATGTGATGATGATGAGTCCGGTTTCGTGGAGTACGTTGTCTTTCTGTTTAAATATTTTGGTTGCGTCAATGACTTTTTGAGGTTTGAGTTCTTTTTTGATTTCGTCTATATCAATGTTCCGCAAGTCGTTGGAGTAGATTACCCCTTTGGAGAAGTTTAGTGTTTTGTGTTCGGTTGCTGTTACTTCGAAGTCGTGGAATTTGGTGATTTTCATAAGTCTAGTAGCCTGGGCTGTACCTTTTGTTTTGACTAGAAGTGATCCGTCTCTGATTTTTTTGACCGAGTCTACTTCACCGCAACACTGGTAGTCTATGACTTTTTTTATTATAAAAGGGGAGGTGTTTTCGAAAGATTTGTTATCTTTTCTGTTTATTGATATGTATTTTGGTTCTAAGAATGTTGTTTTGTCCCACTGTGTGAGCAATTTTGGGTCTGGTGGTCGCGACATTGCGCTCGAGCTTGGGCTGCTGCCCGCTTCACTTGGATTTGTAACTGTTCACTTGGTGTGTTTGTTATTGGCTTTTTTGGAATTTGCTTTGTGCACTTGAATGATTTTCTGCGTGGATTTTGTTGTTAGATTAGCGTTTGCTGTTGCTTAGCTGCTGGCGCGTCTTTACTTGACGGAGTCTAGACTGGCACTGTACTTAAAAAATAATAAATCCCGGCTCTATAAAAAGTACCAGAAGTCGGGCTTCACGTCGGCCTTAGCTCTATACTCCTCCGCTTGCTCTCTGTTCCTTGCCGTCAATAGACAGTGTTATAATCATTACCTTTCACAATGTAGTAGAAACCTATTCGTATATTTTCGGGGAAAGCATTGTTCTGGAAGGTTTGTCATCTATGGACATATCGTTTTCTGCGGGTCCAGATAAGGTACCAAGTTGCATTTTAAAACACTGTGCCCAGTCCCTTTGCAAACCTTTGACCTTTTTATTCTACCTCTCTTTGGAACAGTATTGTCTCCCAGTAGTGAGTAATAAGTGCTACATCATTCCGCTTCACAAAAAAGTTTCAAGATCAAATATTGAAAACTTTCGTGGCATCGCAAAGTTTTCCGCCCTCCCGAAGCTTCTTGAGTTCCTGATCACCCGGCAACTGCAACACATTGATGATACAGCTTGATACATATCTCCGTCGCAACACGGTTTTTTCAGACATCGTTCAACATTGACTAACCTTCTTGAGTTTTCTAACCTAATCCACCGTGGTTTTCAAATTGGTTTGCAGACGGATGTTGTTTTTACGGACTTCAGCAAGGCATTCGATTCTGTGAACCATGCTCTGCTTATTCACAAGCTCTCTTTATTAGGGTTCCCAACGAATCTTCTAGATTGGATTTTGTCCTATCTCTCTAACCGTACTCAACGTGTCATCTGGGCCCGCTTCTGTTTATTTTATTTGTGAATGACCTTCCTCAAGTTATAACATACTCTACTACACTAATGTATGCTGATGATGTCAAAATCTGTCTTACTCTGATTGGTATTTGCACACACGCCTTCAACTTGATCTAAGTGAACTACTATTGTGGTGTTCAACTAATCTTCTTTTTCTGAACCTTTCCAAATGCAAACTTATGACATTTTACCGTCGTGCTCCTCATTTTGTCCCATATATTCTAGGAAATCATGTTCTTGAGCGAATTTCGAGTTCAAATGACCTCGGAGTCCTTTTTGATCATAAGATGTGTTTTAACACCCATATAGGGGTGTTAGATTGGGTATTCTTGGGTCAGATTGACTTGGCCGTTCCATCTAGACCTACCCATACTTTTAGGCCTATCCGTTTACCCATATGTAGGTCTAATTATGCCGATCATTAACCTTTTAGGGTTTTATGCCATAATTATAGCTCCATCTGCCAAACCCCATCCCCTGAACTGTCTCTTAAACTAATTGCATGCAATATTTATAATCACCTAAATTTAGCTAACTTTTAACTTATCTTTTTCCGCCTTTAGTAACTAAGTACCATTATTAATAGATAATTTGTTAATTTAATAAATAAATAATAATTCCTTGTATGAACCGTTTGGTGTGATCTGGGTGTTATGTTAGACCCCAAGTTAAAGTTTTCCGAACACATTTCTACCATGGTAAATAAAGCCATGGGCGTGCTTGGGTTTATAAAGAGGTGGTCAAAGGAATTTGACGACCCCTATATAACAAAGACTCTCTATACCTCGCTTGTTCGTCCGATCTTAGAATACGGCTCCTGTGTATGGTGCCCTCAGTACAAAGTACACCAGGACCGTATAGAATCAGTACAGAAAAACTTTTTACTCTTTGCTCTGCGGGGCCTTAACTGGGATGAAGATGTGAGACTTCCATCTTACTCTAGTAGACTGCTATTAGTAAACCTCCCATCCTTAGTTAACCACAGAAAAATGCTTGGTGTGATTTTTATGCACAACTTGATCAGGGGTGACATAGACAGTCGCATAAACTTCACGATTCCTATTAGACTTACTAGAAATTTAATACCGTTGTTCCTTCCACTTTGTAGATCGGATTATTCCTTGCATGAACCGTTTGGGCCTTATGCTCGGATTATAATTCCCTCTACCATATTATATCCTCCACTGATTCACTTCCTCTTATTAAATTACTAATCCTTACACACCTTTCTAGTAATTAGTAATAATAGTGGTATGCTTAATTCTCCTAGTAATGTTTAATTCTAATTTTCTCGCATATTAGTATCAGTATAGCTATCTTTCCTGTATATTCGCGTTCGGTTCGGTTAACGGGTTGCGCGTCATGCGGCAGCTCCCCTCGGACGTTTGGGCGGGACGAGGGCTGCGTTTAGCCTGGGATCCGCGCGTGACAGCCTTCTCCCGGGACACTTGATGCAGTAATTGTATCGCCTCATTGAAGATGCAGTCATTGCATGTCAACGTCCAAAAATAGTTAGGACAAGTTTTTCGAATTTTTTTTGGTTCCTATGCTTGCATTAGAGCCCTGCACGAGTGTACACTAATTCGTGTTAGCAGTTAGGAGTCACACTGTGTACAGTAACAAAAGGAACATTTTTACTAAAAAATTTTTAGACCCTGAGACTGTTGATTCCGTACCATTTTTTTCGTCCATACAAATGTACATATGCCTAATGTACATATGCCAATGTATATGTGTATGTTTACGGGGACTGGCATATTAGTCGGCGGGTAAATTAAATAAATTTAAATTAACTGTGGTGCAACTGGATGCACAGACCACGGAACTCGGAGCACGACCGTTTTACTCGGTATGTGGATGTGGGTTCTTAGGAGCACTCGCAGAAACGGAGAACCCCCAGGAGGAGCCATAGGAGATGAGCAAGTAACGAAGTTGTACTTTTCTTGGATTGGAATAATCCGCTGATGCTGGCTGGGGCGCACTTCTCCTTTTGGTTAGGAGAATATCCGGCTCGACGGACCAATGTTTGTAGGTGGGCGGATCGAGACGTTTCTATCCGGCGTCGAATGGAGAAATGAAGAAGTCAGAGTGGTTCCAATAAATGTGTTCCATGTAGCGGAATGTCGAAGCGGGGGTAGAAACGTAGCTGATTCTAGCTTACATGCTAAGACAACGGTGAGCGACGTGCGGATCGTAAGAGCGCACAGAACCGAGATAGTGTGAGCTAGGCAGAGGCCGATGTAACTGGCTGTTACCTGAGCGCGGTATCCAGCAGCGATAACAGGCTGTTAGCCTGGGGTGCTAACAGAGCGGTTGCCGTTTTACAGCTGCTACCCTGAAGAGTAGGAAATGGGAGATCCTAAGCGGTATCACAACGGTCCTAAGGCTCCTAACGAGCCTGGCAGCCACCTCTTCCGAGTAGGTTAGACTCGAAAAGGTAGGTAACCTACTCGCCATGCATTCAACTGCATAATCTAAAATCTCCAACGGCAAACTTTCTCTGACGACTTTCAGCTGCTAAACAAAGCTCTAACAGAAAACAGAATTCGCTCTAGGATTTCAGCTCAACCGAGTGGTCGCCGGATTCGAGATAGATAATTGAATTTTGTCTGGATTTACGCTCTCCATTTGCACCTTCGTAATTGTCATGCTGATCCTAAAACCTTGATTGCGCTTATTTATCTGGAACACTGCATTGTGAACACCAGAGACTTAGTACATCGTGTTATCCGACCTTGCATGTTCTGGGTCCGTTACAGGCCCAAACTTCAGCAGCAGTTTATGGGATGCCAGATCCGGTGGAATGCGTCTGCCTGAACAGCCGTTCCAATGGTGTGGAATCAACTTCGGTGGAATACCTGCTTCATTAAATCCGTTTTGAGGGAGGGATTTCAAGCTATGCGAAAGCTGAATCACAGATTTTAACGGACCGAATAAAGCGAATCCTATGTAATCGATTCTATTTGGTCGATTTTGCAGCGAATTGATTGGTCACAAGATGATGAATCTCCAATGACCTGATACTTCAATTTTATCAGCAGGGCTCGAGGCAAGGCTGGTTATTGTTGCATTATTTTGTTGTTGACGTAATCGTTTTTATCGATGTTTAGTTATTGTCGAAAGAGTGTTTACGCTAGCCGCGAAATAAATTTGTGAAAAACGAAGCAGGCAAAGAAGAAACGGTCAACAAAATTATGTTTCTAAATATAAATTTTAAAAAATATGAAAGGTAAAACTAAAACCAATTAAAAACGTTCCCCCTACGTTGTGAGTTGCTGCGACGACCGCAACTCTACATTTATACCCGATACATACATACATAGTCAGTATGGCTACATTGAGCGACAATGTGTGCGTGCGGGGGAGACAGAAAACATGTCTGAACATGTCGTGGGGCGCTGCGTAGCCACCGCAAATTAATTTGTTCCTTTTGGCTATAAACATGATCCAGATTCAGCAACCTCATAGATACGGTCATTCTCTATGATTGTGCGTTTTTAGTTTTCTCGTATCTTCAATATAGTGGATGCCACAGATTTTCGTCCTTTGCGATATCACAGGAGTGTGGATACCAAATTTGGTTGCTCTAGCTGTTATAGTCTCTGAGATCCTTGAACTCATATTTTGCAATAGGCAAAGCCGACCATGAAACCTGTGTGTTAGAAAGAAACAGAGGGAGAAAGAATGAAATTGTTTTCTTGATTCTGGCTATAATAATTATACGATCTGGGTTATATCTTTGAAATTGTGGATGCCACAGATTTTCGCCCTTTGTGGGGGTGGAAGTGGGCGGGACAAAGTTTTGAAATATACTTGTATCAGTGACATATCACAGATGTCCGGATATAAAATGACGTTGCTCTAGCTCTTGTAGTCTTTAAGAACTACGCGCTGATAGAGACGGACAGACAGGGCTCAATAGACTCGGCTATTGATGCTGATCAAGAATATATATACTTTATGGGGTCAGAAACGATTCCTTCTGGACGTTACACACATCCATTTTCACCACAAATCTAATATACCCCAATGCTCATTTTGAGTATCGGGTATAAAAATTATTTTTCTTGGCAACATATTTTCACATAAAATATGGTTTTAACATAGTGTCCACTATGCTGAGAGTGTGCACAGTGTGCATATTGTTCACAGTGCACAGTTCAACAATATCGACTGTGGCTTGTAGTTGTGCGGGGGAATGACAGTAGCAGCGTAGCCTTTCTGCTTTTGCTGTGATGTGTATTTGAATCATTTGCTGGGAATCGCATTCACACTTCCTTTTTTTGACAGTTCAACTGAATCATGACTCTAGCTCATATATGAGAATGTTGTCAATGTGTTTTTGTAGACAGTGTGAAATATTGATAGTTTTCGAGTAGCACACGATTCAGTTAAGCGAGATGGGATAATATTTTTAAAACTGTGCGCTCATGCAGGGCTCTAGTTTGCATGTTTTTTTTATTGCCGGAACTAGCAGTTGAACTTTAATTCGATGATGTAATGCCATTTTGCGCTTTCGTGTTACACACATCCACATCCACCACAAAACTAATACATCCCTAAACTCTTTGAGTACAGGGTATATAAAACCGCAATGGTCTTTTACTATTTAATAAAGCAAATTATCAACAGATACAAACTTTAGACTAGACAAGTCTTTACATTTTGAATTACGCTCTACAAAAGACTACTTCAAACTGTAAGTAGAGTAATTAGTATCTCGTAGTGATGGGACATCTTTCGTTCGCACTCCGGAAAATATTAACATATGTGGACAAATCGAATGGGAAACGAGCGGGAATGTTGTGAGTTGCAGTTAGGGCTGCGACTTTACATTTATCCCTCCGCCAGAGGGCGTACACTGCACGGTGGAGAGTGCGTGAAAGAGAGGGAAGAGTAATCGCGTGTAAGGTGTTGCGTAAACACAGCAGTCTGGATACAAGATTCGGCTGCTCTTGCGCTTATAGGGCTCGCGCACACTGTAGCTGAAAGCGGAGCTGAAATCAAAGCTGAAAGCTCAGCTGATCTGAGAGCTTTTCTCAGGCAGAATCAGATTGCAGGTGCGTACATTGTCGGCTGATCTGATTGCTGAAAGCTGAAAACCACTGCCTCCCTTTGTCTATCTCCTTAAGTGGCATCAATAGATATCATTATAATTATTATTATTATATTGTTAATGAATTATTACTTCACAGCACGTACAGTAGCCAGACGGAAGTTTTCTTCGTTTTTTTTCGTTAGTGTATTTTAACCACATTTCCGTTGAGTTTGTATTCGTGTTACTTTTTTTTTACAAATTATTACATTTTTACATTACATTGGTAATGGTAAATAATAAAACTTTTTTGCCCAATTTATCGCCTTCCAAAAATTATAGAAATAAAACTATTATTCAAATATTTTTAATAGTCCCGCTTATTCCCCAGCGCTGGGTTAACCGTAATTTCGCTTAAAAATGTTTTGCAGCCCATTTTCGATCACTTATGAACCAATACACTTGAACAAAATCAGCAATCAGCTTGCTGAAAAAACGAACATGCTTGATCGATCAAGCTAAGCTGAGCTGATTTCAGCGAGCTTTTTCAGCTTTCAGCTCAGCTCAGTCTGCAATGTGCGCACTTGCACCGGTGCAGTGTGTTTGTTTTTTCAGAGCTTATAAATCAGCTATCAGCTCCGCTTTCAGCTACAGTGTGCTCGAGCCCATAGTCTCTCTATATATACTTTATGAGGTCGAAAACGTGTCCTTCTGGATGTTACACATATCCACTTTTACCACAAATCCAATATACCTGTATACTCTTTGAGCACCGGGTATAAAAATATTAATAAAACCTTGTATATGCATATAATACAAATTATTCGCTTTTTTTATTAAAGCATTATATATATAATTTATAATATATTATGTTAAATATTCATATTTTACAGAGAATATATATACGTATGTATTTTATTGTTTGTTCTTTATTAAAAATTTGCCATTGTTTCTATGAACTTTGTTTTAATTGTTTTAAATATGTTTGTTATATTTTTTTAGTTTTTACGGGAAGAACTGAAGTATGACTCAGGCTATGAAAAACGGCAAAAGGCGTTTCATTTTAATGATGACATGCATATATCGGTCAAAGAGCTGTGGGAAGCTTGGCTGAGATCAGAGGTACATAACTGGACTATTGAACAGACTACAGACTGGTTGGCCCAATCTGTACAGCTTCCACAATATGTAGATCTCTTCAAGTTACATAAAGTCACTGGTGCCTCTTTGCCAAGGTAGGTCGTAAAAATATAGAAAATAAGACGAATTTCATGTGGCTATTAGAAACGAACGGAAATTTTGAGCCGCGGGAAAGGCCGTGGTTCTACTTTTATACATGGTAATCTGTCAGTATATATGTATGTATTTGAGCTTATGATTTATGTAATTTATACAATATGTTTGATATCTCGTACCAAACGCTATTCGCTAAAACACGATTTAAATTATTGCAAAAAAAAAAATTTCACAAAAGTCGGTCCGTTTGGGATGACTTAGTGGACTGTATAATCTTTTGAATATTAAGCTTATTTATTTATATTACTTATTTAATATTGGTGGTTATATTACAGGGTGTTTTACATGTACATATGTATGTATATGAATAGTGGGGGAGTCGATGATGCGGCGGTACAAACTCTGCGTCCGGTTGGTTTCATCTAGAAATTTTTACTAACTTCCACTCGACAAAAGAAGTCCAGCCAAAAGGGAATGAAAGATCAGGCGATGCGACGGTCCAATGAAAAACGGTACACATCGTTGTATGCGTGTGCAGCTGCGGGCTTTAGCTATACGTGAGAACATTACAGCTATGTTTTGGACACAAGCAATAACAACACAGCTATGCGCGTAAAAATAGTTACGTAACCGGTGCAATACAATCAAGAGCATATGAATAGGGCAATTGTAATATACATGAACATTGAACTAAAACTACGCGGCTAATTTCTCAACATACTGGCCCCCTAAACGACTGTACAGAACAAGGGAAGCACAGCAAGTTTGGTTATAGGTCTCTTATAAACTCCTCGGGCTGGTTTTACGGTGACCACTCGAACCTTCTCGTCTTGACCAGGATGAACTTCGGTGATTCGCCCAAGCAGCCCCTTGCTAGGCGGTTGACTCGGTTCCTTCAGTACCACAAGAGTGTCCACGGCTATGTCGTTGGACTCTTGCTGTCAAATCGTGCGAGGTTGCACGGAAGTCAGACTCCAACGTTTCCAGAATCCTTGAACCTTGGCTTGCAGTTGTCTCTAACGCTGCAGTCTGTTAATGTTGACGTCTAACAAGGACGGCTCCGGCACCGACATGTGAGGTTGACCTGTAAGAAAATTAGCAGGAGTAAGGGGATCCAAGCTGTGATCGCTGGGCGCGCACAGTGGGCGAGAGTTGAGTAAACCTTCAATGTGGGTTAAAATTATTGAATATTCCTTGAAAGTGAAAACTCTGCTACCAATTATTCGGCGAAGGTGGAGTTTGATAGATCGTACGCCTGTCTCCCAAAGACCACAGACGGCGGAATGAAGTGCCAGTTGATTTCCTGACTCGTCAGAAAGTTAGCAATTTCCTCGTCCTGACTTTGAGATACAGCTATCCGTTGCATCTCCGTCCGTTCCTTTCTGGCTCCATGGAATGTTCTGCGATTGTCTGAGTACAAATCGGATATGGGGACACGTCGAGACCAAAACCGTTTGAAAGCGGCGATAAATGCAGGAGTCGTCAAATCACTGACGAGCTCGATATGAATTGTTTTGGTGGACAGACAAACAAAGATGGCAAACCAAGCTTTGCCAAACTTCGGTGTCCGACCTGCTGATGTCTTGATGGTAACTGGTCCAGCGTAATCCAATCCAGAATGTAGAAAACAGCGGGTGGGCTAAACGCGAAAGGCGTACCTTTACGCTGGAGGAAATAAATCTTGTAGTTGAACACGATTTTGCGGACTATGTTACGGGCTCCAAGGATCCAGTACTTTTGGTTCAACGTGTGGAACATAAATTCGACTCCAGCGTGTAACGATGTTACGTGCTGGTGTCTAGCTAATAAAACAGCGACTGGTGATTCCTTTGGAAGAACTATGGGATGTTTTGCCTCATAGGTTGCCATCGAATTTCCAATGCGTCCTCCTACGCGCAGAATTCCTTGGTCGTCAACAAATGGAGTGTAGTGAATCAACTTGGATTTTTGAGAAAGGGCTTGTCCAGAACTCCATCTGAACATGTTTGTTTACCCTAGATCGGGCATATTGAAGCTCCCATGACGATAAAAACGATGACAGGCGGTCCTTGCAACGAAGTCGATGTACAAAGCGAAAGCAATAGCTAATTGTCCGCAAGAGATGTGACCAGGAGGAAGCTTTGTTGATCATACAATTACAGGTGGCCAAGTGCGATGTGATTGGGAAAGCCATGGTGGTCCATTCCACCACAGTTGATGTTCTACCAAATCCTTTGGTAGAAGACCGCGTGATGCACAATCCACGGGAATGTCCTCAGTGCGAATGTATTACCAGCAGCTACGTGGGAAAGCTTCCAGAATCTCAGCAGTGCGATTACAAACATAAGTGTTCCAAGTCCGTGGGGGTGATGAGAGCAAAGTAGTAAAATTTTGGAGTCTGACCAACACGACGTACTGGAAATAGGAATAGTAAGAGCTTGCTTAACCTGAGACATCAATTTCGACAGAAGATGGGCGGCATTCAATTCGAGTCGTGGGATGGAGATAGATTTGATGGGTGCAACACGGGTTTTTGCGGCGATCAGTTTTACAGCATAGTCATTATTGAATCTCACGCGACTGTAGATGACAGCGGCTTACGCATGAGATGAAGCATCGACGAATCCATGCAGCTCCGTTGCTTGAAGTGGCGAGGATAGGTAGCGAGGTATGCGACAGCTTTCCAGTAAATGAACTTCAGCTACAAACTGTTGCCACCGTGCGCATAGCTGCGCGGGTAGTGATTCGATCCATTCGACCGAGCTCAGCCAACTATTTTGAAAGAGAACCTTTAGAAATACAGTTGTGGGGGCAAGCAACCCTAGTGGATCATAGATCTAGGCAAGCTCAGACAGCAAAATCCGTTTTGTCAGAACCCTTGTAGCGTCAGGAATGGTCATCTTGAAGGAAAGCTCGTCCACAGCCGGGTCCCAGCGTATTCCAAGAACCTTGACATATTGAGTCGGGCTATCTCCCTATAGGGCTTCAAGTCTATACTCACAAATGTCCTTTGACAGCGAATTGAGTAGTGACCAACAGTTTGAACTCCATTTTCGAAGTTTAAATTGAGCTTGGCTCAATAGTAAAATTAATTCATCTTTGAGTGCAATGAGATCGTCGATATTATCGCAACCAGTAGGAATATCATCCACGTACGCGTCTCGTACAAGCACAGCAGCAGCCTTCGGATACAAATCGGCATGATATTGCGCGATCTGCTTGAGAACTCGAACCGCCAAGAATGGTGAAGACGCTAAACCATACGTCACGGTCAGTAGTCGATAATGATCGAGTGTAGCAGTCTCCTCCTTTCGCCAGACAATCCGTTGGTACTGCGTGTGATCTTCTGAAACCAGGATGCCTCTAAACATTTTCTCAATATCCGTACAAAACACATAGCGATGTTGACGGAAACGTAGACATACTCCAAGTAAATCCCTTTGAATAGGTGGTCCGATGTTTAGTCGTGAATTAAGTGAAGATCCATTGCAGTCCTCCCCAGAGCCATCGAATACAACTCGGCATTTCGTGGTCGTGGTATCTGCTTTAAATACTGCGTGGTGTGCTAAGTAATTGTGATTGGCGGGACCGTTTTCTACGGTAGTAGAAGGAATCACCTCCATGTGTCCTCGTTGTATATAATCCTCCATAAACTCGACATACTGTTGTTTGAGCGCAGGACATTTTCGAAATTTCCGCTCGAGAGAAGAAAAGCGGCGTAGTGCTTGTGGCCCCTCCATCGGAGGGGCAGATTCCTTGAACGGGTATTGGACGATGTACACGCCATCGTTTCTGCGGGCGTGCGTATGAACGAAGTGTTGCTCAGCGGGATCACTAGCATCAATGGTAGCGTCACTTGGTTGAACTCGTTCCATGTCCATGAACGATCGAACCAAAGTGTCCAGATCCTCGTGCGCGTGATGTGCTAGTGCGTGGTTGTGAGCATCACTACTGAGATGGTAGCTGCCTGTAATGACCCAACCAAAATTAGTATGAAGTGCAATAGGATATTCAGAACCAAACTCTTTGCGTTGTCCAGTGTACAGGTTCCAAAGCTGATCAGCTTCTAAGATCACGTCGATTTCGCCTGGTTTACCAAATGTAGGGTCCGCTAAGGGTAGATCACGAATCCTTTTCCACATCGGTGTGTTAGACTCGATCCTCTGGGCTGGAATCGAGGAGGTTAAAGTGTTCATAATCAGACTTGTTACCACCACTGAGACCGAGCTTGTGCGGGAGAGCAGCGTGAATGTGGCGCGACCTCTAGTAACCCCAGCAGGATTTGCGCCAAGACCAACCACTGGTATACGAGCGTGGGTGCGCGGCAATCCAATTCGATGAATAAATGATCCGGCGACCATCGTTATAGTCGAACCAGTATCCAACAGTATCCTGCAGGTGGTCTCGTTGCCCCAGGAGTCGACTATAGTGGCCAAAATCGTTGGCAATATGGCCTGACTCTTGGCCACGAATTTCCTCTCCAATGTATGATGGCTGACCACGGCAGGATCAGCGTCAGCAGGGAAACTGGACGAGCGGACGGGTGAGTCAGCGGAGTTATTGACATCAGCAGAAGCCGTGACAGAGCGTATGTCCTCTGGATGAACAAGAGTGTGGTGCCTCAGCTTACACAGACGGCACGTGTTTGTGGAATTACACTCCTTGACTTGATGAGATCGGCTTAGACAATTGAAGCACAAATGACCATCCCTTGCGAACTTGCGGCGGTCCACAACATCCAGAGCCTTGAATTGAGTGCACGCATAAAGACTGTGTTGCTCGTGACAATATACACAATCACGAGCAGACGTATTTGGCACGTCCACATGATGAGAAATTGCACGACGTTTATTCAGCACCGTGTGTGTATCCTAGATTAGCTTTGGATCTTGACAAGACTCAAGTGCATCGCAACGGGCGAAGACAAAGCCGAACAGGTCATTTATGGTCACATTTGTCTTGCACGATTCACTGGAGGTGGCCCACGCTTCCTTGCATTCCGGGTCTAACTTTGAGAGCAAGATATGGATTAGCCACACATCGCGGCTGTCGCAGCTCAGCGCATGTAGACCACGTATACTTTCGTCAGTGGTGTCGACTATCTTACGCAACTCGGCGATGTTTGAACCCTTTGCGGTTGACAACGAAAGAAAGTTTTGAATGAACGAACGAGCAATCAGTGACTTCTTGTTGTAGCGATTTTCGAGCCTCTCCCATGCGTCCCGGTAATTGGCATCCGATACGGGAATATGTTTTATCAGAGACAACGCTTCACCATCCAGATAGGATTTCAAATAATGAAACTTTTGGCACTTGGACAGACTACTCTTCTTGTCGACTGAGCCTAAGAACAAGTCACTAAACTGACACCAATCCTCGTATCTGCCCGAAAACGTCGGAATGCGTATTTTCTCGAACTGCAGCTCTGTGGTTCCCGATGAGTCCCGAATCCTCTCCAGAAGCTGAGTTTGTCCCTCAAATAAGCGTTCCACAGTGGTCGATAGCAGTAGATTTGAGTTGTCGTGCTCATTATCGTGACTGCTCCGGTCACGTATGGCTTCGGTGAAAATACTATGCGCACTAAAGAACTTTTTCTCATATTCGGGGATTTCCAAATCCGGATTCACGTATTTATCTTCATCATTATATTGGACCAGCTCAAAGAGCTCCGTAAAGCGGTTGAAAGTTGCAACCAGTCGGTCCAACTTGTGCTCTAATGTTTTCACAGAAGTACATGACTGTACAAACTCTTAAGCCTCCGTAGCTACGCGAGTTATTTGGGATTTGCAGACATCACGTTGCTGAATTAGACGATGAACTAGGGTCTTCATGGTGAACAGCGGTCAACGATTTCACTCAATATGTCCACTACTGGCCAAAATAATAAGTACACGCTACAATAGATTATACAAATATTTATCATACGCATTTTTCATTTCAAATATATATTTTATGACCGATTAAACCTTAAAATCATAAATAAGGGCTGGCCAAAATAATAAGTACAGCAATTCTACAAAGCGAAAAACTGAAAGCGTCTCCAAATTTGTCCACTTTTTTTATAATTTATAATCTTTTAATAGTATCCTAAATAGCCACACTTATTTTTGATGATTTCGGCCATTCTTCTTGGCATACTAGCAATAAGTTTTCGGCAAGTCTCCACTGGAATCTCATACCACGTTTTTTGCACAAATTCTCCACAATTCTTTTTCTTTTCGAAAAGCATTTTTGCCAATTCGACGTTTAAAGTCACCCCAAATGGGTTTAAGTCAGGAGCCTGACTTAGCCGAGCCATAACGTTTACATTTTTTTCCATAAACCATGCCTTCACTACCTTTGAGGTGTGCTTTGGGTCATTTTCCGGTACGAAGACCCATCTCAAGGGCATGTTTTCCTCAGCATAAGGTTGTATAATGTCTGTCAATATCTTTTTATACCCGAATTGGATCACATGATCAGTTATGCGATGTACCTCAACGCCATGCCAAGAAAAATAGCCTCAGATACCTATACATCAGCCTCCGTTCTTAACCATTTTCTTTTTGTATCGGAAGTCGAATTCTTTGCCTTTGGCTCGTTGTATACATCTTCTATAGTCATTATTAAAAAGATTTATTTTTGTTTGGTCTCTCAATAATATCTTATTCCACTTTTAAGACCCATCTGACCCAGACCATGCCAATTGATTTTCAACGACTTTTTGCCTCATCTTTAAAATTTTTACTCGAAGTAAGGCAACTTTTCGGACTATACGTCCTGTTAGATCTGTATATTGAAGTTTCCGACGAACCATCAGACCTGATTTTTCTTTCCCAATTTGAGCGTATTTCGCCTTGGAAGACATGAACTGATCCTTTTTTGCAAGACCGATGATGCGGGTGTCCGTTGTTTGTAAAGATTTCTTCTTCCATCCTCGATTTTCAATAAGCACTTTAGACTTTAAAATATTCTGAACCAAAAAGACTTTCCAAGACATTTCGCAATTTCCCGGAGAATTTTCCTTTCTTTTTGAAGACTTATGGAAAACCTCTTTTCTTTAGCCTTTCTGTAACCTTTCCAAATATAACAATTGGTATCCATAAATTTACAAACATCCGAGCTATTCCATTAAAAACTAGCACAACACCGATGTACTTATTTTTTTGGCCAGTAGTGTATATAAAATAAACTCAAACACGGAAATCCGGCTCGAAGGACCAAAAATTTGCTATGGTTATGACTTAATGGACTGTATAATCTTCTTAATATTGAGCTTATTTATTTATATTGGTTATTTAATATTGGCGGTTATATTAAACGGTAATATGTAAAACACATGTACAATGTATATGAATAGCGGCGGAGTCGATGATGCGGCGGTACAAACTATGCGTCCGGTTGGTTTCATCTAGAAATTTTTGCTAACTTCCACTCCACAAAAGAAGTCGAGCCAAAAGGGAATTGAAAGATCATGCGACGGTCCAATGCAAAACGGTACACATCGATGTATGCGTGTACAGCTGCGGGCTTTGGCTATACGTGTAAGAACATTACAGTTATGTTTGGGAAACAAGCAAGAACATAGGAATAGGGCACAGTAGTCTTCATACAAAATTTCGTAGCTCTAGATCGTATAGTCTCTGAGAACTAGGCCTCAAACAAGACTGACAGACGGACAGATGGACATAACTATTGTAGGCCGTCTAACCCGGGCATTGTAGTGACCAACATCGGTGCGTGGGTGAACTGTCTAGGTATAAAAACACAAGCCCGGCGATTTGATATAACTCTTTTTTATTAGCTGCGCGTCTGTCTCCCACAATCGCCATTTACAAAGTGCACTTACTCTATTATCGATGTTTCTTATCCGATATCTCACTATTGGTATTTCCCGCCGAGTGTATCGATGTTGCGGTAAATACCAATGCGCGCTGTATGCTATTTTAAATACTAGTTGAATGCCTCACTAATTATTATCTTGCTACAATTCGGCCATCCTGACCGGAGTGCTCCTGAACTCCTTACATTTAAGTTAGTTTCTAGATAGGTTGATTTATTACAGTTGGGTGTGGTTTACGTATTACAATCATTTTCTTCATTTTGATTCCCTGTGACATTTGCATTATTCCCATTTTCAATCCACGGCTTCATATTTGCCACCGCCCAAACTCCTTTATACGGGATCCTTGATTGTTGAAACCCCTCTACATCTTCTAGCAAATACCTATCATTTTTTAACACCTTTGATATCTTATAAGGTCCTTTGAACTTCGGGATAAGCTTTTTAGACACCCCTATATGAGTGTCGAAATTTCTCACCATAACTAGATCATTGTCTACGTACACGTGTGGCCCCCTTCGCTTTGAATCTGCTGCTTGTTTGTGAATCTTTGAAACACCGCCGATGCATTTCGTAACCCGAACGGCATCCTCAACCATTCGTATTGTCCCATGGGGGTCGTGAACGATGTGTATTTAACTGAATCTTTATGCATAAATACGTGGAAGTATCCATTCTTCAGGTCTAACTTGGTGAAAAGTCTTTTCCCTGACAGTTTATCTAGTAGGTCGTCTATAAGAGGTGTTGGGTAATTGTCCTTTATCATTCCTTTATTAAGTGTGCGATAATCGACGCACCGTCTCAACTCTCCCGAATTCTTTTTTTACCAGTACTATAGGCGAAACGTATTCTGACTCACTGGTTCTGATGTAACCTTTTTCTGTGTAATCGTCTATCATTTTCTGTACTTCGGCTTTTTCGCTATATGACAGTATTCTAGGTGGGCAATGAAACGGTTTTTCGTGTTCGAAATTCAACTTCATTTCCCACTTGGTTTGTGGTAAGTTTGGTCTTTCTGTGTTTACATACGCTGTCCTAAACATGTATTTAAGTCGTCCTGCGAGTTCTTAGCTACAATCTGTCCCTACTTTCAACTCCCAATCGTTTTCTTTGTCTGGATACTGGCTTGGAAGTTCGTTGGAATTGGCTTTTACGCTCTCGCAGGTGTCTTCCAGACACTCAACCATTGCAGAACACTCATTTTCTACCTTGCCTTCACTTTCTACTTCATGCTCGTTCTCTTTACCACCCTCATCTTTTACTTCACACTCATATTCTCCTAAACGCTCATTCTCTATTCCACACTCATTTTTTTCTAAACACTCATTTTTTATTTCACACTCATTTTCTTCTAAACACTCATTTTCTCCTAAACACTCATTTTTTATTTCACACTCATTTTCTTCTAAACACTCATTTTCTCCTAAACACTCATTTTTTATTTCACACTCGTTTTTCGTCTCACTCTCCTTCTCCTTGCAAATGTCACTTACAATTTTAAATTTGCATAAATTCATAAAATCCCTACCTAACACAGCCTCATAGCCCATCGACTCGTCTGCCACTACTAGTAATTCAAAGTTGATTCGATTTTTGTTAATAATTACAAAACTGGGTATTTTACCAAATATGTTAAGTTTGCTATTGTTTAGTCCAACATAAGCGTAATCCGCATTTTTATTCAAAATAAATTCAATTTCTCTGTTTTTCTTGTCTTTGTTAAACTTATATAAACTTAAATCATCTTCTTTGATTTCATTCGAACTTAATCGTGAGCACTCTTCCACTTTATTTAGATTGTTTTCCGACTGGTGCTCTAGACATGATAACTTTATAAAACTTATTGGGCTCCCTGAGTCGATGAGGCAATCTAAGGACAAGCATTTGTTATTGTAATTGCTAATGTATATATTAAATTTGTATATGTAATCGTTATGTACCTTGTACTTATTTTCGTCACAGTGTGACACCTGGTGACTCATGCTGCCGCATCCGTAGCACGCGCCTCTTTCGCGCTTGGGCTTGCGGCACTCCCCTGCCACGTGGCCCAAAGAGTTGCAGTTGTAGCAGCGAATGGGTGTTGGCGAGGCTCCAGTGTTTGCCCCTTCAGTTGAACCGTACTTCTTTGGCAGCATGATCTTCTCGAACGCCTTGAGTAGTTGATGTGGAGCACCAAAGCACTGCATGTGGGCTTGCCTACGCAGGCCTACGTCTGGGATACCTTCGATGACTCCGTCAATAAACTCCTCGTCGTCAATGACTATGCGGGATGCCAGCGACACTTTGGCGTTGACGTGCCCATGAACGGGACTCGAACTTGCGACGGAGCAACAGTTTGCTTTCCTTGGGATGGAAAGTGTCTTCCATGACGTTCAACAACTGATCGATTGGCAACGACATGTGCTCCGGACTCGAATGCAGCCACACCAATGCTTTGTTCTTAAGCTTCGACATTAGCAGCATTAGTAGCTTCTCATCCTTCAGTTTGTTCACTTTTGCGATGGCCTTAAACTGCGCGATCCAAGTTGTGACGTCATCGTTGTTTCCAGAAATGTTGCCATGATATGTTGGCAACATGTCTTTGGCGGCATTTAGCAACATGACGCTAGCGTCATTGTTGGCGGCTGGTGTTGTGTTCTCTCCTCTCCCTTCCTTCTCCCTCTCGCTCTGCAGCTTCAGCAGCTCGACTTGCAATTTTAACATTTCAACCTCTGCTCGATATTCGCCGTGGTTGTTGTTGTGCCCAGGCGCTTGCGGTGCTTTTTCGTTCTTCTCTTTGCGTTCGCTCTTCGTCGAGTCTTGATCTGCGGCTGCCTCATCTTCCCTCTCGTTCTCGCATGTTTCGGCTGCCGGTGGTCCCTGTCCCCGCAGCTCTACTGGTATTTCGTTAAGTCTCGCTGCCATGGCAGCTTTGCTTCCACCTTTTGGTAGATTGAGGGACTCCAGCCATCCGCGCAGCTGGGCGGCCGAGAACTCCTCCGTGCCGACCAAGTCCGACATGTTTTTTTTTCCAGCAATGGCGTCTTCGACGGACGAGAAAAGAAAAATTTTCGCTATTTTTCACTGGAGGCGGTTGGTCCTATCCCACTTCTGAAATTGTAGGCCGTCTAACTCGGGAATTGTAGTGACCAACATCGGTGCGTGGGTGAACTGTCTAGGTATAAAAACACAAGCACGGCGATTTGATATAACTCTTTTTTATTAGCTGCGCGTCTGTCTCCCACAATCGCCATTTACAAAGTGCACTTACTCTATTATCGATGTTTCTTATCCGATATCTCACTATTGGTATTTCCCGCCGAGTGTATCGATGGTGCGGTAAATACCAATGCGCGCTGTATGCTATTTTAAATACTAGTTGAATGCCTCACTAATTATTATCTTGCTACACTATGTATGTACTATACTCCAGTTTTCAGTTTTGCATGAACTGTCCGAATTACTTTGAAAACACCAAAATTGGTGTCAAGGTCCGATATCACAGGAGTGTGGATACCAAATTTGGTTGCTCTATGTAGCTCTTATAGTCTCTGAGATCCTTGAACTCACATTTTGCAATAGGCAAAGCCGACCATGAAACATGTGTGTTAGAGAGAGACAGAGCGAGAGAGAAAGAAATTGTTTTCTTGATTCTGGCTATAATAATTATACGATCTGGATCAAATTTTGCACTTTAGAAGATATAGTCATCTTTGAAATTGTGGATGCCACAGATTTTCGCCCTTTGTGGGGACGGAAGTGGGTGGGGCGAAGTTTTGGAATATCCGGATATATCATAAGTCCGGATATAAAATGTCGTTGCTCTAGCTCTTATAGTCTTTGAGCACTAGGCGCTGATAAGGACGGACAGACAGACATGGCTCAATCAACTCGGCTATTGATGGTGATCAAGAATATATATACTTTACGGGGTCGGAAACGCTTCCTTCTGGACGTTACACACATCCATTTTCACCACAAATATAATATACCCCTACACTCATTTTGAGTATCGGGTATAAAAACACGCACGAAATAGTTCTTAAAATATGTTATGTGTTTATTGTGTATTTGTGGTCGGAGCAGCACTGACTCTATCAACGCGGCGCGGCTGCAGCAGCATCCAAAAGCTCAGATCAAACGAAAGAGCGCCAAAGCTTACCAGAGCGCAAGCGTTAGCGGTGTGGGCGCTAATAGAGGGAGATTACAAAACATTAAAAATAACAAAACAATGATACTTTAGGACAATTCTGCGCCGTTCTACTCCAAACATTCTCCCCCCGGTTTAAAGTCATAGCTTTCAACTCATACAGAGTCGACGGACAGGACGGCTTGCTTCCCCACTGCTCTATTCAGTAAACCCATCGTTGTTTGAACTATTGCGACTCTGATGATTCTATCCTTGCCTGGTATGGCCTCTTCGGCACCAAGCTGCTGACAACGACTTAGATGGTTAGCGTTAAGGTTATTTCGGGCTGTGGTAACGTCATGGAGCTTGAGCCCTTTAGAAAGTGAGTTGGCAGGAGCACTTCTAGATTGTCTGGGTCTTCTGAAATGGGATACAGTGGTCGAGAGTTAAGAATTGCCGAAATCTAATGCACGAGAGTGCGAAGCTCTTCAAGGTCTAGCACCGTTGCCGCGACGACTCAATAAAAGTGTGATATTTTGCCGCTTCCCATTACCCGCCAAAATGAGGAGAACGAGGAGGGATATCGCTATTCCTCAATGACGCGATCAATCAGGCTGTGTTTAGATCCTTGCTGACCCATATGCGTGGCCTTGGTTGAAAAACAAACAAATATTGCAATGTAGGTTTTGCATTGTGGCCTATTCCGAATTTCAGCTTTGTAATAGAACCACCCACAAAAGTCGATTCCAGTTGTGTGGAACGCGGCGTTCGGTTGGACTCGATCCGTTGGCAAGTCTCCAATCACGTGCCCTGCCAACCTTTGTCCGAATGCACCGAACGCATTTGCTAAAGACGCTTGCCACCAATTTCGCCCTCCAACAGGCCAACATTTCTGACGAAGCGATGCAAGTAAAGCTTGTGGACCAGCATGCGAGAACTTTTCATGATAGAAAGTTATAATGGCCTTCGTGATTGGATGACACTTCGAAAGCAAGATTGGGTGCTTTGCATCGAATTTTCGAAGCTCTCCACCAACGTGCCATCACCACCGAGTGTCGGGCGCATGTAAAACAACGTGCTCTTGGCAGGAAGTGCTATAGTTGCGTTGATCTTCTCAGCAAAATAAACTTTCTGGATACTTTTTATTAGAAGACGCGTTCCACAGGCTTGCTCCTGCACGGTGAGCGAACCACTTGATCGAACGTATTTTCAATTTCTTGGACGTTGACATGCAATGACTGCATCTTTCAAGAGGCGATGCAGTTACTGCACCGTCAAGTGGCACGTGTGAAACCAGCAGAAGGCTGTTACGCGCGAATCCCAGGCAAAACGCAGCCCTCCTCCCGCCCAACCGACCGAGGGGCGCTCCCGCATGACGCACGGTGCGTAGCCGAACCGAACGCGAACATGCAAGAAAGATAGCTATTAGACTAACATTCGAGGAAAATTAGCACTGAACTTACTAAGAAACTAAGCATGCAATCAAAATACAAATACCACTACAATTACTAATTATTAGAAAGGTGTGTAAGGATTAGTAATTTAATAAGGGGAAGAGAATTAGTGGTGGATATAATATGGTAGAGGGAAATATAATCCGAGCATAAGACCCTAAATGGTTCATCCAGTCCAGTTCATAGTCAGTCTAATAGGAATCGTGAAGTTTATGCGGCTCAACAGATCAGGGCTGTCTATGTCACCCCTAATCAAGTACTGATTCTATACGGTCCTGGTGTACTTTGTACTGAGGGCACCATACACAGGAGCCGTATTCTAAGATCGGACGAACAAGCGAGGTATAGAGAGTCTTTGTTATATAGGGGTCATCAAAGTCCTTTGACCACCTCTTTATAAAACCAAGCACGCCCATGTCCTTATTTACCATGGTAGAAATGTGTTCGGAAAACTTTAACTTGGGGTCTAACATAACACCCAGATCATTCACCGGGGTAATTCTCTCAAGAGAACCACCAAATAGGGTATAGGGAGCCAACAAAGGGCTAAAACGATGAAATGTCATAACTTTGCATTTCGAGGCATTAAGGTGTAACAAGTTTGCACAACACCAGTAAATAACCTCCGTCTGTAAGTTACCTTGAAAGGCTTTAATAATGAAAGAGGTAAACTCTAACAAGTTCGTGGTGGTTGATTGCCGCCTTATAAATCCATGCTGAGTTGGAGATATAAGTGACTTGCAGAGACGTTGCAAGTTCGGAGTTAAAACCTTCTCAAACATTTTAGGAATAGCGGATAACTTTGCTATACCTCTATAATTTTTTTGCATCAGACTTGCTACCTTTTTTATGGAGAGGAATTATAAACGATTCCCTCCAGATCGGGGGGAAGCAAGAAGAATCAATGGACATGGTGAATAGTTTAAGCAAAGGTTCACACAGCGCCTCGGCGCAGTACCTGAGTACACAACCTGGAACCCCGTCTGGACCCGGTGAAAACACCGGCTTAACTAGTCGAAGATCATGAAGTAGGGGACATTCATTTAACAAGGGATTGAAAATGCCGTTTGACCTCGGTATACCGTATGGGTACGTATGACCAGAGTAGCTTTCCTCAGAATAGGAGGTTTGGAAAAATTGGGCAAAAAGATCGGCAATTGCCTGATCGTTATTTGCCGACGTATTACAAAATGATAGCGAGGATGGGTGTGCGGACGTTCTACGCTTACTGTTTACGAAGCAGTAAAACTGTTTAGGGTCCTGAGAAAAACGTATCCTGCATCGAGATAGGTAGTTCTTATAGCATTGAGCATTAAGAACTGAAAAGTTTGACCGAGCTATTACATAGCTAAGGAGAACCTTCTTCTTGAAATTTTTTATAAAGTCTTTCCAGATCTAGTCGGACAAGAAAGCGGGTCACAAGAAGCAAAAAATGTGCCAAGAGCATTGTAAAAAATGTTCGTGCCTTTTATGACATCAGTGCACATGTACAAAGCGGACCAATCAAAATCCCTAATGAGGTTATTAAGCTTCGCAAACTCGGCATTACGAAAGCAGCGGACACGTTCAGGTAGCCTACTCGACCGATCCAATACAGTTGGTCTGGCCAAAATTTGGCAGAGCAAATAGTGTCAAAGTGAGTTGGGGAGACACTTATCTTGAACGAAGATATCTCCCTGGCATATGAGAAATTAAACTTCTCCACCTTTCAACCCACGGCTTTTATTCTGCATTGACTCGATGTGAGGTCAGGGGCCAGCCGTGAGACAAAAACTTGTCGTTTTGGTGGGACTCCCACCAGTGGTTTGGGCACCAAAGGTAGCACCTGTGGGCACCTGTGGTGGCAATATCCGGAGGACCGGAACGTCTATTTACTGGTGGGATCGGGATGGACGGGACAACTACTGAGCTTGCGGACACTACGGACACGGACGCTGCAGACGTACTTGGCTGCACATTCTCCGAAGCGATGAATTCGGCTACCGAATCTGCATCGCCAGCAGCTGTCGTTGCCCTTGGGGTGGCAAACGAAATCAGCTGCTGTACACTTTGAGTGGTCAGAGTCCGATTTTCGGCAACGAGCGGCTGAGGCGACTATTGGCACTTGCAGATCCCGAAGAGTGACCTTTTTGCGCCTCGGAGACTCATTCAGCAGTTTTAAACCGCTAAACTGAGCCTCCATGGCTAGAAGCCGATCGTATTGGTTTTTAAAACCAACGGTCAGCTCCTTAAAGCCACTCCGCGTCTGCCTCATAAAAGCTACCATGTCTTTCTCCACCGCACGGCATGCCTCGCAACTGTAGTGCAAACCATTACGCTTTGAAATGGCATCACTCACAGGGCCAGAAAATCCAGCGCATTTTGCGTTCACTACGATGTCGCAGAGCCAGCAGGGGATAATCGGCTGATCGTGGGTGATCAGCTTATTGCATGATTTTTTGCATGAACAGAAAAATCCATAATAAAAAAAATTTAACAAAATTAAAATCAAATAATATTTCAAAACAAATGGCTATCAAACCAGTGTGCCAGACAAACGCTAATAGGAGGAGAGGAGAACAGTTGCAGCAGCAGCTAATGAGAGAGAGAGAGCTACAGAACAGAAAGTTATGAGAGCGAGAGGGAAAGAACAGTTATTTAAGTTTAGGTGATAGGGAGATAGTGATAACACAACAAAAGCTACCAGACGAGAGCGGACTGCAATGCAATGTAATGCGCACTCACTCACTGCAACAACACAAACACGACAAGCCGACGCCGAAAAATAAAAAGTTAAATAATGTTTTAACACAAATCAAAAGGCATGCACTCGCGGAATAGAATAGGTTTCCAGATTGTTGGCTGTTTAAGAAGTTAATTAAAGTTTATTGAGGAAAACATCGGCTGTTTATTCAAAACAAAAGGAAACGAGGGGGAACGTTGTGAGTTGCTGCGGACACCGCAACTCTACAGTTATACCCGATACTAAATCAGTATGGCTCTCCTCCGGCAGACGGCGCTAATATTAAACGTCACGACTAAGAGTGCGTGCGAGAGAGACAGAAAATCAGTCTGAGCGTGACGCCGGGCGCTGCGTAGCCACTGAAAATTGTTTTTTTTTCTTTTCGGCTATAAAAATTATCCGATCTGATCCAAATTCAGCAACTGGATAGATATGGTCATTCTCTATGATTCTGCGTTTTTAGTTTTCTCGAATCTGCAATATTGTGGATGCAACAGATTCTCGTCCTTTGTGGAGGCGGAAGGGGGTGGGGCGAAATTCTGAGATATACGTTTTATAGTGAGATCTAACAGAAGTGCGGATACCAAATTTGGTTACTCTAGCCTTAATAGTCTCTGAGATTTGTGGTTGCCCCAGATTTTCGTCCTTTGCGGAGCAGAAGGGGGTGCGGATCTTATGGGTTCTGAGATCCTTGAACTCATATTTTGCAATTGGCAAAACCGACCATGAAACCTGTGTGTTAGAGAGAGACAGAGCGACAAAGAATGAAATTGTTTTATTGATTCTGACTAGGATAATTATACGATCTGGTTCAGATTTCACACTCTGGAACATATAGTCATCTTCTACGATTCTGCGTTTTTAGTTCTCTCGTATCTTCAAAATTGTGGATGCCACAGATTTTCGCCCTTTGTGGGGGCGGAAGTGGGCGGGGCAAAGTTTTGAAATATTTTTGTAGCAGTGACATATCACAGAAGTCTGGATCCAAAACATCGTTGCTCTAGCTCTTATAGTCTTTGAGCACTAGGCGCTGAAGGGGACGGACAGACGGACAGACGGACGGACGGACAGACGGACAGACAGACATGGCTCAATCGACTCGGCTATTGATGCTGATCAAGAATATATATACTTTATGGGGTCGGAAACGATTCCTTCTGGACCTTACACACATCCATTTTCACCACAAATCTAATATACCCCAATACTCATTTTGAGTATCGGGTATAAAAATGCGGAGCGCAAAACAAAAACGCGTCTGATCACTACGAAAGATAACGAACGAAAATGTCTTGCTTCGAATAGATTTAAAGCTATAAATATATGTATCCAAAGCCACGTTGGAGATGGCGAAACGAGTTCGTTTACTCGCTGTCACATGAGAGGTCCTTCACAAATTATTCAATCAATGCCGTCTGTCTGCGCTCCGGTAAGTCTGCAGGTGGCGAAACTGGAGAAGGCCACTCTGACGAGTCTGATAAAAGGTATGCCGATCCATTTAGCCAAAATTCGGAAACTGAAAACATTTTTGAAGAACACCACCTTGATACGACATCTGCTGGGTTAAGCTCTGTTAGAACGTGATGCCACTCCATTTATTTGGTTAACTCTGGATTTGCGCAATTATGTTGGAGACAAAAATGTTAAAGTTTGATGTGGCTTCATGTATCCAGGACAACACAATAGTTAAACAACAGCGGAAAACAGAAGGAAGATGAGAGACTTTGTTTTATGTTTAGCACGAGCTCAGCCAACAGCAACGACGCGGCCAATTCCAATTTAAGTATGGTTAACGTTTCTAAAGGCGCTACCTTGGACTTTGAGCAGAGCAAGCGAAGATGGACATTCGATTTTATGTAAACGCCAGCTCCATATGCGGCCAAGCCGGCATCACACAATCCGTGCAACTGGAGGAATGAGTTCGACGGGGAAATTTGAACTTTTCAACGATGCGTAATTGAGATGTCAGGTCAGACCACACTGCCGACTGCAAGAATATTTTGGCTTTGACTAGAATAGGTGCCATCAAACCGAGCGGATCATAGAATCTGGCCTGTCGATGACAGGACAGTACGTTTGGTGAGTGGGCCTTCTGGCATGATTTGCGAAAAATTTAACAGTAGGTTATCTGGGTTAGGATTTCATACCAGCCCCAATGCCTGCGCTTTGTCTGTTCCATCATGGAACTTGAGCAGTTGTTCCCTGTCTTCCTCAGGCTCCTCCTCAAGCACTCTCGACTCATTGGAGCACCATTTGCGGATGGCAAAGTTTCCTCTATTCAGGAGCTCTTTTACTTGACGATGGATCGCATTCACCTCTTCAATTGTGTCATCCGATATAAGATCGTCGACGTAGAAGGATGCATTGCAAATATTCATTCTGGAGAGTCATCCGCACACAGCGATATCTTGCAGATATCTCCACAATGTGCAATCCGAAAGAACCTAAACCAAAGCAGTGGGCTAAATAGTTAGGCCAGCCATTAATAAGTCATTGAGAAAACGCGCAGACGTTTTCTTATCAGATCCATCGAAAACAACAGGTAGTTTTGTTCTGCTACTTTCAAGTTGTTGCACGCACTGATGTGTCATAAAAAATTGCCAATTTTTGGATGGGAGAAGGCAACGACCTATATTGCCATATATTGAGCATTCAGCAAATGATTTTTCGACCACTTTGACCTTTGAATCCACGACAAGCGAGACAGAATGAGTTGCCATGAACCAAGAGCAGTAGTTTTCTAGTTTTCCCAAAAACGCTTCACAGCTTCAGACACGGAATCCTCCTCATCCATTGGTACGTGCGGTCTAGCTGCCAAGCTAGTCAAGAGACGGTTGTTGGTGGTGCGAGCCAGACCTCTAGAGACGATCCAATCAGGTTTGGTGTTCTGGAGCGACGGTAAAGTATCAGCCAACTAGATCTGTCCGACACAGATCAAGTAAAAAAAAAAACCAGCGCTTATCAGCAAATCGATTCGCTGATATCTATAAAACAAAGGTTCAGCCAAATTTAAACATCCCAGCCTGCACCATTTATATCGTAATACCGGCCTTTGAGTCATAAAGCAACGTATGATGCCTCATATGACACTGCTTACAACTTTCAAACTTGCACTGCTGCAAACCGTGACCCTTGCGTCAAAGATGCATTTTCTTTGCTTCCTTACAGAGCAACGTAGGGGAAACATTTTTAACCATGTTGCATTTGGTTAAGGTATTGGCAGGATAAAAATTGTTTATTTTGATAACAAGAAGACGCCATTACCTTAAACTCCGATTTGTACCGGGTTGATCAACAACTTAGGCTCCGAATGCCGTCATCTGAAAGAATCCGTTATATTTTTGTGTATTCTCCAGGAAATTGATTGATTGGATTGTATTTCCATAGAATGTACAATGTACATATATGTATCTCAGTGCCAGTCTAGACTCCGTCAAGTAAAGACGCGCCAGAAGTTAAGCAACAGCAAACGCAAATCTAACAACAAAATCCACGCAGAAAATCATTCAAGTGCACAAAGAAAATTCCAAAAAAGCCAATAACAAATACAACAAGTGAACAGTTACAAATCCAAGTGAAGCGCGCTGCAGCCCAAGCTCGAGCGCAATGTCGCGACCACCAGACCCAAAATTGCTCACACAGTGGGACAAAACAACATTCTTAGAACCAAAATACATATCAATAAACAGAAAAGATAACAAATCTTTCGAAAACACCTCCCCTTTTATAATAAAAAAAGTCATAGACTACCAGTGTTGCGGTGAAGTAGACTCGGTCAAAAAAATCAGAGACGGATCACTTCTAGTCAAAACAAAAGGTACAGCCCAGGCTACTAGACTTATGAAAATCACCAAATTCCACGACTTCGAAGTAACAGCAACCGAACACAAAACACTAAACTTCTCCAAAGGGGTAATCTACTCCAACGACTTGCGGAACATTGATATAGACGAAATCAAAAAAGAACTCAAACCTCAAAAAGTCATTGACGCAACCAAAATATTTAAACAGAAAGACAACGTACTCCACGAAACCGGACTCATCATCATCACATTCGACACACCAACTTTACCTCAACATCTAATGATCGGTTACGAACGAGTGAACGTACGTCCTCAAACACCTCGCCCCCTTAAATGCCACAACTGCCAAAAATACGGCCACCCTTCTAAATACTGCAGATCCCCAAAGATCTGTACTAACTGCTCAGAAGTGCACCCTGCTGACGATGAACTATGCTCTAAGCCAAAGTTTTGCAGTAACTGCAAATTCAACACCGACATCCTGAACAACCACAGCCCCATAGACAAAAATTGCACTGAGTTCCTCAAACAAAAAGAAATCACAATTATCAAAACAATCGAAAAAGTAGACTTCACTACGGCGAAGAAAATTTACCATCAACGGAACCCCCATCAATCCACACCATACGCTGAAGTAGCCCGCCATCAACAACCAAAACCTCATCTCACTGAAACACCTACCTCATCATCGCCGACCTATAACCAATCACACCAAATAAGACCAATCAAAGACTACGGAGACATCACCCCAAACACACATCCAATCAACCCTAAGCCAACTTCATCCCAACTACACCCCCCCAGTCAACAACAAGCAATGGATATGGACACCGAAACTACGGAAACCGCTAAAAACACCAAAAACTCGAAAACTATCCAAGATTCTGACCGTAAACTCAGAAGCCAGACTAAGGAAAAAGACAAACTTAACCTGGTTACCAAACACCTCAAAGCCAAAGATAAAACTGAAAAAAATAAGACCCCAAACGCAAACCTAGCCCTCTTATCAAATAATGCATTAGCAAACCAAATTTACAGCGAAGACGATCTTTAAATATCAACCCAAACTAGTAATTACCACTAAGACCTATCACTAAGAAAACAAAACACTACTCCCACTAACATATAATGCTCAAAATAATCCAATGGAACATCCACGGATACAAGAATAACTATATAGAACTACAAACACTCATGAAATCCCACAACCCTCAAATTATTGCATTACAGGAAACCCACATAACGAACCCCATCTCACTTCCAATCCCAATTAACTTTAGCCTTTACTGCAACAACAACCCCACAAATGCTTTCGGGGGCACAGCTCTCCTCATCCACAACTCCATCTCTCATACCCAAATTCAACTCAACGCAGACTTTGACGCAGTAGGCGTCACCATAAGGTCCAAATCAAACCTCAATATCATATCCGCCTACATCTCCCCTAACAAATCCTTCAACACCCGTAACCTCCAAAACGTGCTCAGCCCGGCAAACGACCACACCATTGTCCTAGGAGACTTCAACAGCTGGCACCCTTACTGGGGCTCACCTAAGGCCAACTGCAGAGGGAAAACATTAGCCTCATTCCTAGACCGCTCGAACTTCATCCTACTTAATGATAATACTCCGACCCACTTCTCAACACACAACACATTTACCCACATCGATCTCTCACATGCAACATCCAGAATTGCTCCAGAGATCCTCTGGCAAGTGATAGATGACCTTTACGGTTCTGACCACTTTCCCATCTTACTTACACTATTCAACACTCCATCTCCCTATCCCCCCTCCCCCTTCACCCCTAAACCTACTTTCAATCTCAAAAACGCAGACTGGGATCTCTTCAGGAAACATGCAGCCCGCTCCATCTCCACAACCCAATCAGATAACAATGTCAATAGAGAAGCCGCCCTAATAAAAAAAATACTTATCCAAAGTGCCCACCTTTCTATCCCACAAAACACCACCTTCTCTCTCACCCGCACTGTTCCCTGGTGGAACAAACAACTTTCACTCCTCAAAAGAGACAAAGTCGTAAAATGGAACTACCTCAAGCACAACATAAGCAACCATAACATCATAGAATATAAAAAAGCAAAAGCGTGTTTAAAAAGAGCAATTAGAGAAGCCAAACGTAAATCGAACCTTGAGTTCACAACCCATATACACCCAAACTCAGATCCAACCACAACATGGTCCAACATCAGACGTCTCTGCGGTCTTAACCCTACTAAAAATATCCATGCCATTCACAACCCGTACACCCAATCACAAACAACCTGTCAATCCGAAATAGCTAACTCCTTTGCCCAGACATGGTCAGAAGAAGCAGACGACCTCAACTTCTCCCCAACATTCCTGTCCAACAAACTCCTCATTAATACCCCTTCTAACTATAACCCAACACCTTCAGCCCTAGAAATCGAGAAAGACATAACATTAATCGAATTCACATCAGCACTGTCCACCTTGAAAGGCAACACTCCTGGTCTAGATCGAATCTCTTACCCTATGCTAAAGAACTCACCCTACCCCCTCAAAACCAGAATCCTAACCCTCTACAACAAGATACTCGACTCCTCCATCCCACAATCCCTTAAACTCAGCCTAGTCCTTCCCATCTTAAAACCACAAAAGCCCCAAACCGATATCAAATCTTACAGACCCATCTCCCTAAACTCATGCCTAGCCAAAACTCTGGACAAGATCGTCGCAAAAAGGTTGTGGTGGTTTGTTTTAAATAACAACCTGATCCACAACAACCAACTAGGGTTCAAAAGAGGCAAATCTGTACTAAACAGTCTACTTTATGTAAATCACCTAGCTACCAGAGCCATCGCCCTGAAAAAACACTTCACAGTCATCTCGCTGGACTTCACCAAATCCTTCGACAGAATTGGTATTTACACCGTAATAAACCAACTAAAAAAATGGAAAGTAGGGCCACGAATTCTTAATTATGTTAAGAACTTTATGTCGAACAGAAAAATCCCCGTCAAATCCGGCTGAAGCCTATCAAATATCTTCCCTCTAAATAATGGCATTCCCCAATCTCCGTTATCCTTTTCCTCATAGCCTACAACTCACTCACCGATATCATCTCCCTCCACAAACAAATCAAATTTTGCGCGTAAGCCGACGACTTCCACCTACTCATCAATCACAACAAACAAAAAAGTCCCACAACTAACATCCAAACAATATTTAACCAAATAGACGACTGGTGCAATCACTCAGGCTCAATCCTCTCTAAGGAAAAATCCCAACTCCTTCATATATGCCGCAAGCACAACTGCAAACCCAAGATACTCACCGGTGACACAACCACCGACCGACCGACCAGCTACCGACACACTCAGAATCCTAGGGCTCACAATCAACAACAAATACAATTGGATCTCTCCCATCAACAAACTCAAAATTGACCTTGCTAAGCCACTAGTCGTTATCAAACACCTGTCTTTATTTAAATATAACTGCCACACCTCATCATTAGTGCAAATCATAAAATCCATAATCATCTCCAAAATAGATTTCTGCCTTCCCGTATATGGATTTGCTCCCAAATCCCAGCTTAACCGCCTAAAACCCATCCTAAATACAGCAATAAGAGCCGCCCTTGGAGCATTCCGTACCACCCCCATAAATTATATGCTAGCTGAAACCAACATCTTCACCATTGAAAGCAAACGAGACTACCTAACCGGGAAATCTCCAAAAACTTCACCCACGGTAAATCCACCCCCCTAAATACCCTTACCAAAACCCATAAAAGACACCGACTTCTCAGCACGGTAGACAGAGCCATACAAGAGTCCCAAAAACACCTCATCCCTTTTTCCCAATCAGAACCTCCACATCGAAAAAATTCAACATCCTTACCATCCACAAATCAACAAACATCAACCTCTCCAATCACAACAAAAACACTACCCCTACAATAGTCTTCCACCAACTTTTCCAATCTATCAAATCAGCTCTCCCCAAACACAACTTCCTTTACACAGACGGCTCCAAAGCCGGGGGCATTACCAGCTACTGTATAACAAACGAGTCAGCAGTAATAAAAACTGGATTTCTGCCAGCATATTCATCTGTATCTCCAGCTAAATAATTGCAATACACGAAGACATCTTATTAACCCGAAATAAACGTGGAAAATATGCTATCTGCACCGACTCCCTCTCCTCTATCACATCAATCAGGAACCCCAACAATCACTCCTACTACGCCTCCTCGATCAGAAAGTTATTATCCACCTACTTCCCTAAGTTCCTAATAATCTGGATACCCAGTCACATAGCCATAAAAGGCAACGAATTCGCCGACTCTACAACCAAGATGAACGCCAAATTTCCCCTCATTTACATCACAAACCACAACTCTACCGATATTGCACACTTCCTAAAAAGAATCCTCCAATCCAAACATACTGACCTCTTCACAAACACCTCTACATGGTACCAACAAATTAGCAGCCTCGCTACCAACAACACCCCACCCAAAAACAATATCCTTAATAGAAGGCAGCATGTCATATTTAATAGACTGAGACTGGGCCACACCAAGCTGACCAACGCCCACTACATTGACAAAACATTGCCCAACACATGTCCATTGTGCCACAACGCTAACATAGACTTACGACACACACTATACACCTGCCCCTCACTCTCACCACAAGGTCCCTATCATTTAATAACAATGACCCTATGCAACTTATCGCAAACCCCACCAACTAAAATTCCAAAATTATCCTCAAATTCCTACAAACCGCAAATATCCTTCACAATATATAACTTAACATACTGTAAATAAATACTCATCCCAACATCTTTGTATATATGTATAAAAGCTGACCCAATTACCCTAGAGCTTAAGGCCTCAGTAGCTATAGCTCCAACTCCTGTTAATATTTAGTTTTAACTAGCTTTTAGCATTTGGTTATGAATTAGTGGACTGTATAATCGTTTATATCTTGAGCTTATTTATTTTATTGATTATTTAATATTGGTGGTTATTTTACAAGTGTATTACAAGAACAGCGGGGGGATCGTTTCTGCGGCGGTACAAAGTATGCGTGCGGGCGGTTTCGTCTAGAAATTTCTACTGCGGTACAAGGTAAGCGTGCGGGCGGCTTCGTTTAGAAGTTTCTACTGCATCAACTCCGCGAAAAGAAGTCGAGCAAAAGGGAATTGAAAGATCACGCGATAAGACTCGACGCGACGGTCTCAATGCAAAACAACGGAACGCATCGCTGTGTGCGTGTGCAGCTGCGGGTCTGGCCATGCGTGTGAGAACATTACAGCTATGTTCTTGACCCGAGTAAACAACAACACAGCTATGCGCGTAAAAATAGTTACTTAGGCGGTGTACTACAATCATGAGCGTGTAAATAGGTCAATCGCAATATACATGAACATTGAATTAAAAACTACGAGGCTCATTTCTCACCATACCGGCCCCCCTGAACGACTGTTCAGAACAAGGGAAGCACAGCAAGTTTGGTAATAGGCCTCTTGTACACTCCTCGGGCGGTTTTGACGGTGACCACTCGAATCCTCTCGTCTTGGCCAGGATGAACTTCGGTGATTCGCCCAAGCAGCCACTTGCTAGGCGGTTGATTTGGCTCCTTCAGTACCACAAGAGTGTCCACGGTTATGTCGTTGGACTCCTGCTGCCATTTCGTGCGAGGTTGCAAGCAAGTAAAGTATTCCAGATTCCAACGTTTCCAGAATCCTTGAACCTTGGCTTGCAGTTGTCTCCAACGCTGTAGTCTGTTAATGTTGACGTCTAACAAGGACGGCTCCGGCACCGACATGTGAGGTTGACCTGTAAGAAAATGAGCGGGGGTAAGGGGATCCAAGCTGTGATCGCTGGGCGCGCACAGTGGGCGAGAGTTGAGTAACCCTTCAATCTGAGTTAAAATTGTTGAATATTCCTCGAAGGTTAACGCACTGCTACCAATTACTCGGCGAAGGTGGAGTTTGATAGATCGTACGCCTGTTTCCCAAAGACCTCCAAAGTGCGGGGCAGATGGCGGAATGAAGTGCCAGTTGATGTCCTGACTCGTCAGAAAATTAGCAATTTCCTCGTCTTGACTTTGAGATACAGCTATCCGTTGCATCTCCGTTAGCTCCTTTCTGGCTCCATGGAATGTTGTGCCATTGTCCGAGTACAAGTCGGATATAGGGCCACGTCGAGACCAAAAACGTTTGAAAGCGGCGATAAATGCAGGAGTCGTCAAATCACTGACGAGCTCGATATGAATTGCTTTGGTGGACAGACAAACAAAGATGGCAAACCAAGCTTTGCCAAACTTCGGTGTCCGACCTGTTGATGTCTTGATGGTAGCTGGTTCAGCGTAATCCAATCCAGAATGTAGAAAGCAGCGGGTGGGCTGAACGCGAACGGCGGGAAGATCAGCCATGAGCTGTGTACTCGTTCCTATGCGCTGGAGGAAGCATATCTTGCAGTTGAATACAATTTTGCGGACTATGTTACGGGCTCCCAGGATCCAATACTTCTGTCTCAATGTGTGAAACATAAATTCGACTCCAGCGTGTAACGATGTGACGTGCTGGTGTCTAGCTATTAAAACAGCGACTGGTGATTCCTTTGGAAGAAGTATGGGATGTTTTGCGTCATAGGTTGTCATCGAGTTTCCAATGCGTCCTCCTACGCGCAGAATTCCTTGGTCGTCAACAAATGGAGTGTAGTGAATCAACTTGGATTTTTGAGAAAGGGCTTGTCCAGTGCTCAGCTGTCTGTACTCCACTTGGAAGAACTCCATCTGGACATGTTTGATTACCCTAGAGCGGGCATATTGAAGCTCCCATGACGATAAAAATGATGACAGGCGGTCCTTGCAACGAAGACGATGTACGAACCGAAAGCAATAGCTAAGTGTCCGCAAGAGATGTGACCAGGAGGAAGCTTTGTTGATCATACAGTTAAGATCATCTCCTTCATTGGAAATGTGTAGATTAACTTGGGGCTTGACCTTTACTTCCATCCGCTCAGCGTCCTCAGCCGACAGTGCGAACTTGGCCTTAGCAAGTGGCCAAGTGCGATGTGATTGGGAAAGCCACGGTGGTCCATTCCACCACAGTTGATGTTCTACCAGATGCTTTGGTAGAAGTCCGCGTGATGCACAGTCCGCGGGATTGTCCTCAGTGCGAATGTGGGCAGCTACGTGGCAGCAGCTACGTGGGCAAGCTTCTAGAATCTCAGCCGTGCGATTACAAACATAAGTGTTCCAAGTCCGTGGGGGTGATGAGAGCCAATGTAGTACAATTTCGGAGTCTGACCAACACGAAGTATCGAACCGTGAGAGATAGGTTTGATGGGTGCCACCCGGGTTTTTGCGGCGATCAGTGTTACAGCGTAGTCATTATTGACTCTCACGCGACTGTAGATGACAGCGGCGTATGCATGAGATGACGCATCGGCGAATCCATGCAGCTCCGTTGCTTGAAGTGGCGAGGATAGGTAGCGGGGTATGCGACAGCTTTCCAGTAAATGAACTTCGGCTACAAACTGTTGCCACCGTGCGCAAAGCTGCGCGAGTAGTGGTTCGTTCCAGTCGACCGAGCTCAGCCAACTATAAATGTCCTGTGGCAGCGATTTGAGTAGGGACCAACAGTTTGAACTCCATTTTCGAAATTTAAATTGAGCTTGGCTCAATAGCAAAATTAATTCATCTTTGAGTGCAATGAGATCGTCGATACTATCGCAACCAGTAGGGATATCATCCACGTACGCGTCTCGTACAAGCACAGCAGGAGCCTTCGGATACAAATCGGCATGATCTTGCGCGATCTGCTTGAGAACTCGAACAGCCAAGAACGGCGAAGACGCTAAACCATACGTCACGGTCAGCAATCGATAATGATCGAGTGTAGCAGTCTCCTCCTTCCGCCAGACAATCCGTTGGTAATGCGTGTGATCTTCTGAAACCAGGATGCCTCTAAACATTTTCTCAATATCCGTACAAAACACATAGCGATGCTGACGGAAACGTAGACATACTCCAAGTAAATCCCTTTGAATAGGTGGTCCGATGTGTAGTCGTGAATTAAGTGAAGATCCATTGCAGTCCTCCCCAGAGCCATCGAATACAACTCGGCATTTCGTGGTGGTGCTATCTGGTTTAAATACTGCGTGGTGTGCTAAGTAATTGTGATTGGCGGGACCGTTTTCTACGGTAGTAGAAGGAATCACCTCCATGTGTCCTCGTTGTATATAATCCTCCATAAACTCGACATACTCGAAATTTCCGCTCGAGAGAAGAAAAGCGGCGTAGTGCTTGTGGCAGTGTGGACCCCATCGGAGGGGCAGATTCCTTGAACGGGTATTGGACGATGTACACGCCATCGTTTCTGCGGGCGTGCGTATGAACGAAGTGTTGCTCAGCGGGATCACTAGCATCAATGGTAGCGTCACTTGGTTGAACTCGTTCCATGTCCATGAACGATCGAACCAAAGTGTCCAGATCCTCGTGTGCGTGATGTGCTAGTGCGTGGTTGTGAGCATCACTACTGAGATGGTAGCTGCCTGTAATGACCCAACCAAAATTAGTATGAAGTGCAATAGGATATTCAGAACCAAACTCTTTGCGTTGTCCAGTGTACAGGTTCCAAAGCTGATCAGCTTCTAAGATCACGTCGATTTCGCCTGGTTTACCAAATGTAGGGTCCGCTAAGGGTAGATCACGAATCCTTTTCCACATCGGTGTGTTAGACTCGATCCTCTGGGCTGGAATCGAGGAGGTTAAAGTGTTCATAATCAGACCTGTTACCACCACTGAGACCGAGCTTGTGCGGGAGAGCAGCGTGAATGTGGCGCGACCTCTAGTAACCCCAGCAGGATTTGCGCCTAGACCAACCACTGGTATACGAGCGTGGGTGCGCGGCAATCCAATTCGATGAATAAATGATCCGGCGATCATCGTTATAGTCGAACCAGTATCCAACAGTATCCTGCAGGTGGTCTTGTTGCCCCAGGAGTCGACTATAGTGGCCAAAATCGTTGGCAATATGGCCTGACTCTTGGCCACGAATTTCCTCTCCAATGTATGATGGCTGACCACGGCAGGATCAGCGTCAGCAGGGAAACTGGACGAGCGGACGGGTGAGTCAGCGGAGTTATTGACATCAGCGGAAGCCGTGACAGAGCGTATGTCCTCTGGATGAACAAGAGTGTGGTGCCTCAGCTTACACAGACGGCACGTGTTTGTGGAATTACACTCCTTGACTTGATGAGATCGGCTTAGACAATTGAAGCACAAATGACCATCCCTTGCGAACTTGCGGCGGTCCACAACATCCAGAGCCTTGAATTGAGTGCACGCATAAAGACTGTGTTGCTCGTGACAATATACACAATCACGAGCAGACGTATTTGGCACGTCCACATGATGAGAAATTGCACGACGTTTATTCAGCACCGTGTGTGTATCCTAGATTAGCTTTGGATCTTGACAAGACTCAAGTGCATCGCAACGGGCGAAGACAAAGCCGAACAGGTCATTTATGGTCACATTTGTCTTGCACGATTCACTGGAGGTGGCCCACGCTTCCTTGCATTCCGGGTCTAACTTTGAGAGCAAGATATGGATTAGCCACACATCGCGGCTGTCGCAGCTCAGCGCATGTAGACCACGTATACTTTCGTCAGCGGTGTCGACTATCTTACGCAACTCGGCGATGTTTGAACCCTTTGCGGTTGACAACGAAAGAAAGTTTTGAATGAACGAACGAGCAATCAGTGACTTCTTGTTGTAGCGATTTTCGAGCCTCTCCCATGCGTCCCGGTAATTGGCATCCGATACGGGAATATGTTTTATCAGAGACAACGCTTCACCATCCAGATAGGATTTCAAATAATGAAACTTTTGGCACTTGGACAGACTACTCTTCTTGTCGACTGAGCCTAAGAACAAGTCACTAAACTGACACCAATCCTCGTATCTGCCCGAAAACGTCGGAATGCGTATTTTCTCGAACTGCAGCTCTGTGGTTCCCGATGAGTCCCGAATCCTCTCCAGAAGTTGAGTTTGTCCCTCAAATAAGCGTTCCACAGTGGTCGATAGCAGTAGATTTGAGTTGTCGTGCTCATTCTCGTGACTGCTCCGGTCACGTATGGCTTCAGTGAAGATACTATGCGCACTAAAGAACCTTTTCTCATATTCGGGGATGTCCAAATCCGGATCCACGTATTCATCTTCATCATTATATTGCACCAGCTCTTCAGACAGCTCCATAAAGCGGTTGAAAGTTGCAACAAGTCGGTCCAACTTGTGCTCTAATGTTTGCACAGAAGTACATGACTGTACAAACTCTTGAGCCTCCGCAGCCACGCGAGTTAATTGGGATTTGCAGGCCCCACGTTGCTGAATTAGACGGTGCACTAGGGCCTTCATGGCAAACAGCGGGTAACGGTATCACTCAATATGTATCTAAATAAACTCAAACGCGGATATCCGGCTCGAAGGACCAAAATTTGTTATGGTTATGAATTAGTGGACTGTATAATCGTTTATATCTTGAGCTTATTTATTTTATTGATTATTTAATATTGGTGGTTATTTTACAAGTATATTACAAGAACAGCGGGGGGATCGTTTCTGCGGCGGTACAAAGTATGCGTGCGGGCGGTTTCGTCTAGAAATTTCTACTGCGGTACAAGGTAAGCGTGCGGGCGGCTTCGTTTAGAAGTTTCTACTGCGGTTCAAAGTAAGCGTGCGGGCGGCTTCGTCTAGAAGTTTCTACTGCATCAACTCCGCGAAAAGAAGTCGAGCAAAAGGGAATTGAAAGATCACGCGATAAGACTCGACGCGACGGTCTCAATGCAAAACAACGGAACGCATCGCTGTGTGCGTGTGCAGCTGCGGGTCTGGCCATGCGTGTGAGAACATTACAGCTATGTTCTGGACCCGAGTAAACAACAACACAGCTATGCGCGTAAAAATAGTTACTTAGGCGATGTACTACAATCATGAGCGTGTAAATAGGTCAATCGCAATATACATGAACATTGAATTAAAAACTACGAGGCTCATTTCTCACCAGCATTATTTAATAATAATAATAAACATATATGTACATATCTATCAAATTATAATAAAATAACAAATATAACTTAATTTGATTACGTTTTTTGAGTATATTTACGCCAAAGTTTTTCCATATAGAAAAATTTGTATTTTAGGTACCCCAAAGAACCTAGGGTATTTAAATACCCATTTTTACATTATCTAGTTTAACGGTATGTTGACATATAGCTGGTATTTCTTCAGTATTGGATAAAGGATACCTGGAGCTATTTTCAAATATTTGGGAGCAGTTTTCCCTAAAATTTTCCGATGGGTGGAAAACTTGTCTTAAACCGCTAAAAACAATTCTGCTCGAATATTCTCCTTGATATTATTATATATTTAAATTTTATTTTATTACTATCAAAACAAGCCTCAGCATCAGTAAAAATTTTGTATTATGGAGGTTTCTGTTGTATGTGCCAAAAAATCCTGTGGGAAACTGCTGTAACTGGGAAACTGAAAAAACTGCTGAATGAGTCTTCGAGGTGTTAAATCGTCACTCCGCGGGATCTACAAGTGCCAACCGTAACTCAGCCGCTGGCGGCCGAAAAATTGACTCCGACCACTCCAAGTGGGCAGCAGTTGATCTCGTTTGCCGCTCCCAGGGCAACGACAGATGCAGATTCGGTAGCCGAATTCATCGCTTCGGAGAATGTGTAGCCAAGTACGTCTGCAGCATCTGTGTCTGTGGTGTCCGCAAGTTCGTTAGTTGTCCCGTCTACTCCGATCCCACCAGTAAATATACACGACTGGCCCCTGACCTCACATTTAATGAAGTACCTGCTTTTATACAAAGCAAAATGAAAGCCGTCGATTTAAAGGTGGCTTCATTAAAAATACGTGTCAGCTGTTAACCGAAAACTTTGGGTGGCTGTAATTTAAATTTTTTATTCGGCGGGGCGAAAAATTGATACGCTCGATCTAGTTCAAGGTTGGCGAACAACTATATTTTCTTCACAATTCAAATCTCTTACTCTAGCTAACCTACGGTGGCAAAGCGGGGCGAATTCCCCATGAGCGAGAGAGCGAGCTTTTATTGCGCTCCCGCTTTGCCCTAGCCTAACTTACACTAGACTTCATAATTAAGATCAATAACTAATAATTGTGGCCATGGATGGAAGGTCACGCAACACCGGCCCCGTTGAACGCCTGCATCGGCTTCAATATATTGGGAGCGGCGCTAATTTGTGTATGGCCCACCGAAAAACCGCTCAAGTGCAAGTCCTTATTTCGACGACCCTGACCATGCCGTCGTCTCCTGCGTGCGTGGCGATGACCCTCTCCACGAGCCACTCTTGAGGCGGTAGATTGTCCTCGGCCACGATGACGAAGTCTCCTTCTTCGAGGTTCGGGTGCTGCTGGTGCCATTTGCCCCGAATTTGCAGCCCCAGGACATATTCGCGGGACCATCGCTGCCAAAACGCTTGCTTGACTGACGAGACAAGTCGCCATCGCCGCATCGCCGACCCGCCTGTCAGCAGGTGCCCGGGTGTTAGGGCCTCGCCTTCGCTTGGATCTTGGCTGATGGCTCCCAGCGGCCTCGAGTTCATTATGGCCTCGATGCCGACGAGGACTGTGGCGAGCTCTTCGGCGGTTAGGAGCGCGCTGCCTACCGCCCGTAGGAGTAGGCTCTTGGCAGTTTTTACACCTGCCTCCCATAGCCTTCCCATGTGAGGAGCTCGCGGCGGTATGAACGCAAATTCGCATCCGTTCTTTGACGCGAATTGCGTCTCCTTGCTCCTTGAGCCTGATCCGCAGAGCGCTGAGATGGCGGCTCGCTCCGACGAAGTTCGTCCCGTTGTCGCAATGGACTATCCTCTGCGACCGACGAACCTTTGGAAAGCCAACAAAAAACAGTCAGTGGTTAGATCGGAAACTATTTCTAGGTGAACCGCCTAGGACGCAAAACAAACAAAAATCGCAATGTATGACTTGTATGGGGGCCTTCCGCGAATTTTCAATGTCGTGTGCACTGGTCCACAAAAATCAACGCCACAAATTGAAAATGGTCGGAGAGCACGGAGTCGATCTGCGGGTAAATTCCCCATGAGTTGCGTCAGCAATCGAGGCTTGCATTTAAAACAGCGCATACACGATCGAACTGTCTGACGGCAGACCACCTGAGCGTTCACTATCCACACGTTCTGTGGTAGGATGCTCACTAGTTCTCGTGGGCCGACATGAAAATTCGAATGGTGCAGATGACGAATATAGCTTCGCACGAATTGCGAGCGCTTAGTCAAAAGCAGAGGAAACTTGGCATCGCATGATATAGGAGCCCCCCACTCGCAACAACGAAAAGTTGCACCAAGTCCCTGTGTCTTCATGGATGAATGGGTTCAACCGCTGAAGACTAGGACCAATTGTAGATCCTTTCCTAACCTTTTCAATTTCTCCTTGATACTCGTGATGCTGAACGATTTCGACAATTTTATAAAAGGCTTCATTGTATTCGGTCGGTGAGATAGTTTTCTCGAAATTTAGGCTTGGGTCTTTACATTTTCTTATAAAGCGGAACACATACACGAACACTCTAAGCAGTTTGAGGTGTGACGAGAATCCCTCGATGACATCTAACAGATCCGAACTTCGCACAGCCGCGGTCAGCCCGACCGCAGTCTTCCTCTTTTCCAGCTGAAGATCATCGGAGTGTTTGAAATGAGCGTTCTTGGGCCAGTTTTCTTCTTCCTCTTTTAGAAATGATGGTCCTTCGAACCAAATTGACTGAACGATTTCGTCGACGTCACAACCTCTTGAGACAATATCTGCTGGGTTCTGTTTCGTGGGTACATGCCGCCACGTAGCATCATCTGACCACTCTTGAATCTCAGCCACTCTATTTGAAACGAAAGTCGACAACGACGATGGATGAGACCGGATCCAATGAAGAGTTACCTCTGAATCCGACCAATAAACGACTCGTTCAATGGGCACGTTTAATAGCGGCTTGATTCTGTGACAGAGATCTGCGAGAAGGTGAGCGACACATAACTCAAGCCTTGGGAGCGTTTTGGTCTTGAGCGGCGCTACTTTGGATTTCGAAGTCAACAATGATATTTTTAAACCTTGTGCAGTTCTACGTATATAGACGCACGCTCCATACGCTCTCATGGAGGCGTCAGCAAAGGCATGTATTTAAACCGGTGACATCGGATCGGAATACACAAACCGAGATATGGATATGTCTTCCAATTGAGATAGTGTATTTTTCAACTTATTCCACGCTGTTTCCAAATGCAGCGGGATCGACTCATCCCAATCTAGTTTGTTAAGCCAAAGCTCCTGCAATAGGATCTTGCCTTTTATAACGATAGGACTTAATAAACCAAGGGGGTCAAACAACTTTGATGTCACCGATAGTATGTTCCGTTTCTTAATTGGACTTAATTGCCCTTAGCTCCTCTACGCATGCAGCACCAGTCAACAAGTCATCGACGTAAAAGTCGGACCCAATAACGTTAGCAGCTCTAGGGAATGAGAGCTTCGCAGACTCACTCAACCTTTTCAAACACCGGATAGCTAAGAATGGGGATGGTCCAGTCCCATAGGTTACAGTGTTGAGCTTGTATAATTCAAGGATTCAGAAGGGTCTCTTATCCACACTATGAGCTGAAACTGCCGATCCGCTTCGTTCACCATCACTTGGCGATACATCTTTTTAACATCAGCAGTCAGGGCAAACCTGTGCAGACGGAAACGGAGCAGTGTCGAGTATAATTCCTCTTGAATGGTAGGTCCCACCATCAGAATGTCATTTAAGGCCACCTGTGAGGACGTCTTGGACGAAGCATCGAACACGACTCGGAGCTTGGTAGGCGTACTTTAGGGCCTCAGAACACACTGATAAGGGATTACGTAGTGTGGAGTAGAAGGAATCGTATTGTCAGTAGGAGACATATGACCTAAGGAGAGGTACTCTTCCATGAATTCCAAGTACATTTTCTTCAACTCAGGGTCACGATGCAATCGTCTTTCAAGCGACAAAAACCGCCGTTTCGCAACCTCAAAGGAGTTGCCTAAACAATTTGGATCCGATTTAAACGGGAGCCTTACTTCGAAGCGACCTGATGATAGTACCTGAGTCTTACGATAGTGTTCTTCACATAGCTTGTGCTCAGGTATGGCAATTTTCTTGGTAGATGGCATTTCTTCCAGTGACCAAAACTTTTTCCAGGTCCTATCGATGGATACTAGCAACTCTTCACTGCAACTCAAACTGTTTGTAATTTGAGGAGCAGAACTCCTGGAAACATATTTTCCCGACACAACCCAACCAAGAAGGGTTTTCTGAAGAGTTTTCGCGACTTCACCACTGTGTGTATTTTATCCTTTACTTGAGAATTAGATTCGCCAATTCCAAGCAAGTTAATACAGGACTCCTCTCTACGGATCTGTAAGCGATTAGCGAGGTCCTTGGTAATGAAATTTGTTTGTGATCCAGAGTCGAGCAGAGCTCTGGCCAGAATGTGTTCACCGCTCTTAGTTCGGACGCTTACGATCGACGTAGCCAGAATTACCCTGTCCAACGCTGTCGCATGCAAAATATGTGACGTGGAAGGTTAATTCTGATTTGATGGAGGAGAAGGACTCTCTTGGGGTGGTGGCAACGCGAGACTATTAGCCGACACTGTGTATCGATGCAATAATGTATGATGTGAGCGGCTGCACACTCGACATTTATTGGCTTTGCATTTTACAACAGCGTGGCCTTTTCGCAGACAATTAATGCATAGGGATTCCGACTTAGCAAACTCAAACCTTTGCATCACCGAGAGACGCGAAAATACAGGTCAATTTGACACTACATGGTCTCCTGAATTGCAGTAGCTACAAGTTTACTGAGTTCTACTGTTGGTGGAAGTGGAAGAACAAGCAAATGAACTGCGATTATGTTGCTTGCTTGGCATGACTTTGTCTTGCCTTGGCTTGGTTTCTTCGATTCTTCAGCAGACAGATGCTGGTATCGACGATTCAAGACTTTCTGAAAGTCGGACCAAAGCGGCAACTTCTCATAAGTAAGCTGTTCATCCCACTTTTATTTCGTCACTGGGTCGACTCTGTTTAAAACGAGATGAATGAGCATTGCATTCGAAATTTTTGTATCATCTCCGATAGACAGTAACGATCCGTAAATCGACGAAACAGTATCGATTAGAGTTCTTAGAGATGATGCAGATTGATGCGACATTCTCGGCAGATTGAACAATGTGGAAATATTATTCGCGAAAATCAAATAATCGTTGTCATATACTCGTTTTAGGCCAGCCATGGCCTTTTCATAATTTACCTCGGTGACTTGGAACGCCTTTATTGTTCCTAATGCTTCATCAGAGAGGCACGAAATCAAATGATTAAATTTTTCGATCACCGGTATGCTGTTGTCGCTATGGACTAGTCTCTCAAAAAAGCTAATGAAATTTTTGAATTCCGAGTGTTTACCACTAAATTTAGGTAATGCCAATTTCGGAAGTCTAGCATGAGTTGGGGCTGAAGAAGACACTGGCTTCGTCTCGCTTGGTGCATCAAAGGCGGCGATAAGCGACATTATCTTTCCTTTGGTGACAATTGTCAGCTCTTCCAACTCGGCTGCATATGCATCATCACCTGTTATGTCCTCGACTTGCTCCTGCAAATGGTTAGCCTTTTCAATGGAAGCATTCAAACAATCTAATCTACATTGTAATTCCGGTAATTGCAAAGGAATCGACCCTTGATCTAATCGATCCTCTAAGAGGCGAATGCTTTTTACTCGACTTTTGAGCTTAATCTTTAAATCTTCAAGAGTGGATTTACTTTTTTCTGCCATAATATTTGTGTATGAAGATTTTACGCAACAAACAAACAACAAACAAACAAAATTTCTATTTATTTATTTATTATCATTATTTTTTTTTTAAATGTTTGAACGAGAACGATAATTGAAAACGAATTTTAATTGAATGTCAAGGCACGAGGTATCAAGGGAAAGAGTAGTTGCAAGTGACGGCCGAAAACAATATACCCCTTAGATACAGGGTAGCGCGTCACTTGGCAAGTAACAGGCGAAAAGAATATACCCGTTAGATACAGGGTAGCGCGTCACTTGGCGCACCGTTAAGCTCAAGAGCGACAACGAAAATTCTCCCAACAAATACAACGCAAGCAGCAGTGGAGAAGCGAAAACGAAATAATGCACCGGTGCTGCTGCTTGTATGTATGTGTGGATATTTTCTATACGCCGTGGTTTGGGTGAACGAACAAACAAACTTTGTGAGGTTCTAACGACGAGAAAGGTAGAACAAAATAAAAGGGGGGGGAGGGCGACAGTGATTGCAGTAAACGATAGATGTACTTATGTATATATAACTGTTGCGTCCAAATAGCGGTTCACATATGTCTGTATGTGTCGATATGTATGTATTTATGTGTGTTTAGTTATATTTATGCAATTACTAATAAAATGCATGCAATCAAGCTCTACTATATGTATATCATACGTCTGTGAATAGAATTGAAGGCGATGTGCAATGTTTTCAGCACAAGACATCTCAAAGAGAGATCCGAATGTCTTTTGCTCAGCCTTCAATTTTCTGCACAAATACCTCTGATTCCACTTTTGGATCTTTGAATCCAACTGCTACTTTTCTGTCTTTATCGCAGGGCATCCCTCGGCGGTAGCAGAAATTTGCACACAAATTATTGTTGGCGCGACCGACGCGATGATATTATACAAATTGATTGCCGATTACACACACACACGACGCGAGCAACGAATATGTTTGCATATGTATACTGCAATTTCTTGTGTCACTGTCACTTATTGTTGTTGCCTATAATTCACTTTACAGTCCACCCGGGGGCGCCATGAAAAATTAGATGAGTTTTTCTAATAAATTACCGAAAACTTTGGGTGGCTGTAAATTAAATTATTTATTCGGCGGGGCGAAAAATTGATACGCTCGATCTAGTTCAAGGTTGGCGAACAACTATATTTTCTTCTCAATTCACAAGAATGGGCCCCCCATAACTCTTACAAATCATCCCAATGAGTTATCTCCTCATCTTCCCGTCCTGCTTCCACCCTTCCAAAAAACTAACTTCTCTTTTAGTAACCTATCAGAATGTTAGAGGCTTACGTAGTAAGCTCAGCATTCTTTTCCGGGATACTGTTGCATTTGCTTACTACGTTATTGTGTTTACTGAAACCTGGTTAAAGCCGGACATTCATAGTTCCGGGGTTTTGGCAGGTCGGTACACAACTTTTAGAAAGGACCGTTCGTCTCGACGTGCAGGAGTGATTCTAATTGCAGTGGACTCTAACTTAACGTCGAAACACTTCACAGTCCAGGTTCAACACGAACTGGAATTCCTTTGTGCAATACTGATTCTTTCTGCTTTCGCTTCTTCGGAAATCTCAATTTATGAGCAGGATTTGTCCGCTTTAACCGCTGTTTCTTCTTCGCTATCAGATAAAGATCGTATGATAGTTCTTGGTGACTTCAACTTGCCAGGAACTGTTTGGTCTTCGGTAAACGAGTCTAGTATCCTAGTGCCCATGTCACGACATGACTTTGTTGACGGCTTGCTTGACCTGTCCCTGTCTCAAGTCAATCATGTGAAAAATTCCTTAGGTCGATTGCTTGATCTGTGAAGTGTGTATACCTGAAGACGCCTACCATCCTACTTTCGAGGTGTCGCTAGATATAGGACCAACTGTATTGGATCGGTCGAGTAGGCTACCTGAACATGTCCGCTGCTTTCGTAATGCCGAGTTTGCGAAGCTTAATAACCTCATTAGGGATTTTGATTGGTCCTGTTTGTACATATGCACTGATGTTATAAAAGGCACAAACATTTTTTACAATACTCTTGGCACATTTTTTGATTCTGGTGTCCCGCTTTCTTCCGATTAGATCTAGAAAATCCCCTTGGTTTACCAAAGAGTTACCCAGCCTAACAAACTTTAAATCAAGACTTTATAACAAATTTCAAGAAGTGGTAATAGCTCGGTCAAACTTTTCAGTTCTTAATGCTCAATGATATAAGAAATACCCATCTCGATGCAGGATACGTTTTTCTCAGGACCCATAACAGTTTTACTGCTGCGGCAAATAATGATCAGGCAATTGCCGATCTTTTTGCCCAGTTTTATAAGGCGGCATTCAACCACCGCGAACTTGTTAGAGTTTACCTCTTTCATTATTAAAGGCTTTCAAGGTAACTTACAGACGGATGTTATTTACACCGACTTTAGTAAAGCATTCGACTCTGTAAACCATTCCCTTTTAGCACATAAACTTGAACTTTTAGGGTTTCCGCCCAACCTCCTGAGATGAATTTCTAGCTATCTTTGTTCTAGGTCTTAAAGAGTCCTCTTCAAAAACTTCCTCTCTTTACCAGTAAAGGTTTCTTCGGGAGTACCACGGGGCAGCCATCTAGGCCCCTTACTCTTCACACTCTTTATTAATGACTTGCCTTCAGTATTAACATACTCTCGAGTACTTATGTATGCGGATGATGTTAAACTCTGTGTCCAGTACAAGGACATTTCATTTCATTCTCGCTTGCAATCCGATCTCAATAACTTTCAGTCATGGTGTTGTGCAAACTTGTTACACCTTAATGCCTCGGAATGCAAAGTTATGACATTTCTTCGTTCTAGCCCCTTGTTGGCTCCGTATTTGGTGGTTCTCTTGAGAGAATTACCCTGTTGGATGATCTATGTGTTATGTTAGACCCCAAGTTAAATTTTTCCGAACACATTCCTACCATGGTAAATAAGGCCATGGGCGTGCTTGGGTTTATAAAGAGGTGGTCAAAGGAATTTGACGACCCCTATATAACAAAGACTCTCTATACCTCGCTTGTTCGTCCGATCTTAGAATACGGCTCCTGTGTATGGTGCCCTCAGTACAAAGTACACCAGGACCGTATAGAATCAGTACAGAAAAACTTTTTACTCTTTGCTCTGCGGGGCCTTAACTGGGATGCGGGTGTTAGACTCCCATCTTACTCTAGTAGACTACTATTAGTAAACCTCCCATCCTTAGTTAACCGTAGAAAAATGCTTGGTCTGATATTTATGCACAACTTGATCAGGGGTGACATAGACAGCCCTGATCTGTTGAGCCGCATAAACTTCACGATTCCTAGTAGACTGACTAGAAATTTTATACCGTTGTTCCTTCCACTTTGTAGATCGAATTATTCCTTGGATGAACCATTTAGGGTCCTATGTTCGGGTTATAATTTCCTCTTCCATATTATATCCACCACTAATTCTTTTCCTCTTATTAAATTACTAATGCTTACACACCTTTCTAGTAATTAGTAATTGTAGTGGCATTCCTATTTGTATTTTGAATGCATGCCTAGTTCTCTCAGTTACTTTAAAGCTTATTTTCCTCGAATATTAGGCTAACAGCTATCTTTCCTGCATGCTCGCGTAACAGCCTTCTGCTGGTTTCAGACGGGCCACTTGACGGTGCAGTAATTGCATCGCCCCTTGCAAGATGCAGTCATTGCATGTCAACGGTCAAGAAAATTGTTGATGTGATTGCATCTGAAGTGCACACTCAAATTCAGGCGAATTTGATTTTTCCTTCGAACTCGAAACTTTTAGGGATATATTATGATATATTATATGATATATATGATATAGGATATTTTATATGACTGACAACTTCTTCAACTTTACTTACTTATATACGATCGACAACTCTTAGAGATGGACCAATCCTTGGTAATGGTCGATCAGAGTGAGGACTAACGACTCCCGCCAATACTACCTCTTTACATTCGGCCGTCCTGCGAAACATCTGAACCAGATGTCTCCTCCTCCTTCGCTCTGATTTTCATCTTTTTCCTCGCAGTAAGCAAAGCGCCACAGCTTTATAAAATCAGCGTTAGTAGAAGTCTGCAGTGGACCCTCAAAATCAGCTAATTTCTTAACTTCATACCTACCGTTGCGTATGACTTTATATGGGCCGATATATTTGTTGGATAAATTTCTTCTAGGGATAAACCTTAATGGCTATTAGGTAGCCTAATAGTAGCCTTTTAACCTAATGCCCCATTGTTTTCTTCTTGTGGTTGTTCTTGTCCACAGCCTGAGCTTCTTGCCAAACGTTTTGCTTGCATGGTGAGGTCGACAGCAACTCATCTTGAAGGAGCCTTAAAAGCTCAGAATTTAAGTTGTTGGGTGCATGTTCTCGGAGGCGATGAGTTCTGTCACCGAATCTGCATCGCCAGAAGCTGTCGTTGCTTTTGCCATTACGTTTTGAGATGGCATCACCCACGAGACCGCATTTTGCGTGCACTACGCAAACACGACAAGCCGACGCCGAAAAATAAAAAGTTAAATAATGTTTAACACAGATGAAAAGGCATGCACTCGCGAAATCGAATAGATTTCCAGATTGTAGGCTGGTTATGAAGTTTGGTTGTGCAAATTAGCCTGCCGTTAGGCACGATTTCTGAATGTTTTACTGATACACTGGAATCAGACAGACCGACAGATCCACTTGTGCACTCAATCGACTTTCAATTATAAGTGAGTTTATTCTAAAGCGGCGCCCTCTTCATGAGCGGCTGCTGCTTGCATAGGCTCCGTTCGCAACGTATAAGAGCGCATGACATTACAATTTAAAAGCGTGATTTCATACATTTCTCTTAGGTATAATTATAGCTATATATATATATGCAGGCAACTGATTTGCCTTAACATCGGCCGCGTTGACAGCCTATAGGCTTCAATCGAATGGAATAGGCGCCAAACGATGGATCGATCGCTTGTAGACCCCGGCCTTCGTCCTAATCACGGCCACGCGAACCTTTCCGTCCGCTCCTGGGATTGCCTCCTCCACTATTCCGGTGAGCCACATTTGAGGGGGCACGTTGTCCTCGTGAATTGCCACCACTCTGCCTGGCTCCAAGTTGGCGACCTCCTCGGACCACTTCCCTCGCTGTTGAAGGCTGAGAAGATAGTCTCTGGACCAATCTCTCCAAAATCTTTGCTTGATGGCAGACACGAGCTGCCATCGTTACAGATATGAGAGGCTGCTGTCTGGTCTGGGCAGCTCTGATTCGGGTGGCAGCGAAACTAGCGTTCTGCCGACTAGTAGATGCGCTGGAGTCACCACCTCTCCTTCGTTGGGGCTGCCGCTGTCGACCACCAGTGGTCTGGAATTGAGCACGGCCTCGACGTCCACGAGAACCGTATGCAGCTCGTCCTTTTTGAGCACTGCGCTGCCCATAGTCCTGAGCAGCAGATTCTTGGCGGACTTCACCGTCGACTCCCACAGGCCTCCAATGTGCGGGGCTCGCGGGGGAATGAATTCCACCGAAAAACTGTGAGCCGCAGCATACGCCTTGAGGTCTTCGTCCTTGGCATTGAATGCATCCATGCGCTCCTTGAGCATGCGAGCTGCACCAACAAAATTCGTGGCGTTGTCGCAATAGAGTTTGACAAGAGGCCCACGACGTCCAACAAACCTGGATAAGCACAAAATAAATGTATTAGAGGTCAAGTCTTTTACAATATCTAGGTGTACGGCCTTAGATGCAAAGCAGACAAACACTGCTATGTACATCTTAAGAGGCTGCTTGCCACGAATCCCAAGCGATACACGAACCGGTCCAAACAAATCAACTCCGCTAATCTCGAAGGGTCGATTCCCACGCAATCGATCAGCGGGAAGATTTCCCATGATTTGTGAGAGAAGCTTCGGCTTGTAGTGGAAACAGTGTACGCATTTCCGGACAATGGCACTGCACTCTCTTCGTGCATTTATCAGCCACATGGACTGTCTTAGGAATCCCACTAGTGCACGGGGTCCAGCGTGACAATTGGCTCGATGCAAATAGCTAAGATAGAGGGTAACAAATCTAAAATTTTTTGGCATTAACAGTGGAAATTTTGCGTTATGGGCTAGAGGAGCGTTTAATAGGCGACCACCTACTCGAACCAACGAAAACGAGCATGAGCCCACTTGTTCTTCCGAAATGAAGGGAGTTAGTTTTTGAAGTGATGCCTGCAACTTTGATGACTTTTTTATTTTGTCAATCTCCTGCGAGAATGCGTCTCTTTGAACAGCTTCAACTGCTGCTAGAAACGCTGCGCCGAACTCTTCTGATGACGGACAAGTACTACTCCAAATTGCTCCTTTCCTTTTGTTTATGAACCGTCGGATATAAGCAATTGTGCCTACCACTTTCATATATGATGATGAGTTTTCTATTAGGGTGAGGATGGGATTGTGTTCGCCATCGGCCGCGACAAGCGAAGTGGCTGACGATTTTGAGGCCACTCCATGGCATTTTGTTGCAGGAATGACGGGCCGTTAAACCAAAATAGTGTATCTAAGTCTGCTACTGATGATCCCCGAGATACTGGATCTTCAGGATTTTCTTTGGTGGGTACATGTCTCCATGAGGCAGTCGAAGTGATTTCCTGTATCTCTGCAACTCGATTTGAAACAAATGTTGTTAACTGGGAGGGATGAGTTTGCAGCCAATGTAGAACCACTTCCGAATCTGACCACAATATAACCTTCTCTACGGGGCAATCAATAATAGATCGAACTTCCTCCCACAACTTTGCCAACAGATGAGCGGCACATAGCTCCAATCTTGGGATTGTTTTTGTCTTTAAGGGTGCCACCCTTGACTTTGCCGTTAATAAGTTAACGGACACTCCATTTGAATGGGACACACAAACGTAGATGCAGCAGCCGTATGCTCGCGTGGACGCATCTGCAAACCCATGTATTTGACATCGAGTGCTTGTGCTAGCTCCTACAAAACGTGGAATGGTGACTTCATGCAACCTTTGCATGTCCGACACCATCGACTCCCATCTTTGTTGCAACTTTAAGGGAATGGGATCGTCCCAACCAAGGCTCAAAAGCCAAATTTCCTGCAAGAAGATTTTTGCATTAGTAATCACCGGACATAGCAGACCCAAGGGATCGAAAAGACTGGCTATGACGGATAACATTACTCTCTTGGTTGTGGTTTCGGACGAGACTATTGGTTTCAGACAGTACTTGAAAATGTCTGCCTGTGGGTTCCACATCAGTCCAAGAGTTTTGCAATCTTGCTGATCTCCACTCGAAATAACCAGATTCTCTTTCTGACTGTCACCTAGTTGACAATTAGCAGTTCACTTCGTCAGCACAAATCCGGCTGGCTCTAGGATTTCAACTAGCTGTTGACGCAATATCCGTAGTTCGGATTTCGTGTCTGCGCCTGTAAGAAGATCGTCAACATAGAAATCGGAAGCAAGAGACTTTGAGCCAAGTGGATGCGAATTTAAATGAGTTTCGCTTAGATACTTCAAGCACCTGACAGCAAGAAATGGTGCGCTGGCCGTGCCATAAGTTACCGTATTTAGACGAAACACTTGCAAGGGATCCGTACTTGCACGTCTCCAAATAATTAATTGGAATTTGCGATGCGCCTTATCAAGTTCGACTTGACGGTACATTTTTGTAATGTCTGCTGTAAGAGCGAATTTGCGACACCGAAATCTTAACAACGTTGCGTATAGGCACGGCTGGATGGTTGCTCCAACCATGAGTAAATCATTGAGCGAGACTTGACGCGTTGTTTTGCACGACGCATCGAACACTACTCTAAGCTTAGTGGATGTACTTTGTGGTCGTTCCACGCATTGATACGGGATGAAACAATGCGGCTCTGCCGGGATTGAGTTTTCCATTGCAGTCATATGGCCTAACGACAAGTATTCCTCCATAAAGTCCATAAACATCGATTTTATGGCAGGTTTTTGGCATAATCGCCTTTCTAAAGACAAAAATCGTCTTCTGGCTGTCTCAAACGACGAACCGAGAGATGTCGGGCTAGACTTAAATGGCAAAGAAACTTGCAATCGACCGGAGGGTAGACGTGTGATAGTGTCGATAAAGGATTTTTCACACATAGTTTCTTCGGGAGTATACAGTCTTTCTATGGATGCATTTGGAACATTTTCCAACTCCCAGAAACGTTTGACCAAGCTATCGAGCGGGCAGGCTTCTTGAACTGTGCTCACCATAGAGCAAGTTAATGTGGCTTGAGGGCCTTTGGACTTGCAACGTCCAGACACCACCCACCCAAAAACAGTATTTTGTAAGGTTAGTGCCTCTCTGCCCTGTTTTACTTGACCATTACTTAAGATATCGAAAAAGGCGTCTGCACCTAATAGCAAATCAACCTTTTGTGGCTTGTAAAAGGCTGGATCAGCCAGTGGATAGCTCTCAGTAGCATCCATTAAGGAATCAGGCGGAACCGCCTTTTCTGGATGGTACGAGGAAATCGATTTTAAAATCACGAAATCTGCCACCATTTCGAATGGGTGTATGCGAGAGCAGATTGTAGTTTGCACAACTTGGTGTGCCGATAAGCTGGATTTTCCAATACCTAACAAACTAATATGCTTTCTACTTCTCTTTAACTGCAGACTTTTTGCCAATTCATCGGTTATAAAATTCACTTGAGAACCAGAGTCCAACAATACTCTGGCTGGCTGATGTTGGCTTGAGCTGCCTTTAATGTCAACAACTGCTGTGGCCAAAAGTACTTGGTCATTGTCGCGTGACATTGCATGATTCGAAACTAGTGGACGTGCGTTTAGAATTGCAGGCGGATTGTCCAACGCAGCTTGACTTGTGGATGAGTCAGATGTGTAACGATGTAACAAAGTATGATGCGGTTTGGAACAGACTCTGCAATGTGACGATTTGTACTTTGACACAATGTGTCCTTTGCGTAGGCAATTAATGCATAGCGGAACTCCCTTTGCAAATTGGAAGCGGGTTGCGACTGAAGCTGCAGCGAAATCCGTGCAAGAAGTAATGAAATGATCAGTTGCCTTGCAAAATGAACATTTCTGATCTTGAGAAGGTTTGGCCTGAGCCACAGTCAACGAAGTCTTTCCAGATTGCTTGCTCTTTGAATCCTGACTTGTCTTTTTTCCTCTAGATTGCCCTGAATTCGTCTCTTCTGCAGATAAATGTTGGTAGAGTTTGTTAAGCGAAGATACACAGTCTGCCCAATATGGAATGCATTGATAATCCAGATTCTCTTCCCATCGAAAGCGGGTTTTTTGATCTACCTTGGACATGACAATGTGTATCAGTAAAGCATCCGAAATTTGTTTATAATCTCCTACAGACAATAGCGACTCGTAAATAGCGGAAGCTGTGTCAAGAAGGGATCTCAGCCCAGATGCAGACGGACCTTGCATGCTTTGCAACTCGAACAGACGGGCTATACTATTTAAGAATATTAAACAATCATTATCGTATACCTTCATTAAGGCACTAAGGGCCTTCGGATAGTTTTGTTCGGTCACTGGATAAGCCTGTACTACTCCTAGCGCTTCTTTCGCTAAGCAAGTCAATAAATGATTAAATTTCTCCACATTGCTTAATGTGGGATCGCTATCCACTATGCTACTAAATAGGCCGATAAAATTTTTATACTCGGTATAATCGCCACTGAATTTGGGCAATTTTACTGGCGGCAAATGTCTATTTGTAGCAATTGTCGTATTTAATACCGACTCAAATTTAGCAGACATGGACTTGAGCGTGGATTTAGCCTCAATACATAAATCCTCAAGCTAAATCTGGGTTGACATCCTCAATTTCTACTTGTAATTGGAAAGCCCGTTCAATGTATGACTCTAATATTTCCATGCGGCACTCCAATTGTGCCTTTGAAAAGGAAGACTGTTTATCTTTAAGAACGCTCCATGTACGATTGATATCTTTCTTAACTGCACTCAGCTTGCGAAGAGTGTCTAACGACTCCACATCGTCAACCTCTGCCGATTGTCTAGACATTCCTCGCCGTTTTCCAGGCATTTTAGTTCTATAAAATTTTTGTTTCTCAAAAATGGCACTTGTCCCACTGTCACACTCAGCAATTACACTCAAAAATTTTTTCTGCCTGCTAACAGCCCAATGCTGTTACCGTGCTAGAGACTACGAGAGAGAGTGAGAGATGATCGGCAAAATGCCTACAAGCCAACGCTTTCGATTTCGAGTCGAGCTTGTAGTTCACCGAAACGCAACTTAAATGCGCGTATATGCGTATGCTGCTTTAGCGACCGACCGACTAAACCACTGTGTGTGTAATGTATGTGAGTGCTACATGGAGACAAGGAGAGAACACGAAACGATAAAGAGCAAGCGAGCGCTGAATGAGAGAGCACAAAAGTGCAGCTGCGCTGTAAAACGAAGAGCGTCCAGCAAGAACCGTTCGCGCAAAGCAGAAACGAAAATTTATGACGAAGACGGGCGAGGGGGAATGATGCGCAGCGGTTAGAGCTTGCGCGCGAAACTATTGCCGTTTCTCCTTTGCTTGTCGGCTCTTTTTGGAAATGTCGTTGACCACAAGTACAGTGATCACTCACTGTATAATCAAATAACTTTGAATGTGTGTACGTACAGATACCTGGCCGAATCACTTTTATTGAATAATTTATTCACAGGCCTTTTTTATACGTAGTTATTTATATTTTTTGATGAAACAATTGGGCACTTTGATTTACCTGTGGCACTGGTTGAGGGTTGTTTGAACACCGATGCATTCCCTCCCACAAGTTCATACCAACCAGGAATACCCACGAGCAGCTCTCAAGAGTAGCTAAGTTTGAAGTCCAGCGGGCCACCAATGACAACTGCAGGAACAGCAACAGCAACGAGCGAGGGATGATATCCAATGGGGATATCCAACGAAGCGCCAAGATTAATCCAATCCAACTTCTGTCCAATCCAGAAAATCAGTGTCCACCCGGGGGCGCCAAAAATGGTTGTGCAAATTAGCCTGCCGTTAGGCATGATTTCTGAATGTTTTACTGATACACTGGAATCAGACAGACCGACAGATCCACTTGTGCACTCAATCGACTTTCAATTATAAGTGAGTTTATTCTAAAGCGGCGCCCTCTTCATGAGCGGCTGCTGCTTGCATAGGCTCCGTTCGCAACGTATAAGAGCGCATGACATTACAATTTAAGAGCGTGATTTCATACATTTCTCTTAGGTATAATTATAGCTATATATATATATGCAGGCAACTGATTTGTCTTAACAAAGTTAATTAAAGTTTAATTAAGAAAACACCGGCTGTTTATGCAAAACAAAAGGAAAAAAGCGGAGTTCAAAACAAAAACGCGTCTGGTCACTACGAAAGAGAAGTCTTGTTGAAGAGTTTTAGCCAGTTTCCACTGTTGAAGAATGACTATCTCTAGCAATGCACGCATGTATTGACAGACATATGAATATTTAGACGTATGAGTGAGAGACATAACGAAACGACGTTCTCTTATCTCCCTTTTTGTTTTCCCTTTTTTCGGTCTCTATCTGCCTGCGAGCAGAGCATTTTTTCAGTCACAAATAAACCTTACATATGAATGGTTGCGTTTTTACTTTTCGGTACAAGAACTTCCCTTGCAACGGCAGCGAAATTCTGTCCAACAGGTTATGGGCCCAGGTTCGGACTTTGTAAATTAAAAAGTAAAGTGATTGTTTTAGTTACGAACTATTAACATCGGTGTGACTCAGAGGCTAAAATAGACCAATTATACGACGGAAATTATGACTCCTGGTGTATTCAAATGCGGTCTGTGTTGGTGTACTCTGAATTGTGGAGTGTGGCATCTGGTGACCTGCTACCAACGAATGTTCCCGAAGGTGTGAATTGGCAGGCCAAGGATGAAAAGGCGCTGGCCATGATCACATTGAGTGTGAAAACTTCACAGTTGGGATACATTAAAAAATGCAGTAAGTCGTCCGAAGCATGGAACAAATTAAAAAGTGTTCATCAACCAAGTGGACCTGTACGAAAGGTTCAACTGTACAAGAAATTGCTAAAAAAGCGCATGGACCAAAGGCAAAGCATTTCAAGCTACATTAATGAGTTCGTGGATATTCTTGATGGCCTTGGATCAGTAGGAATCGAGCTAAATGATGAACTGCGCTCAATTGTTTTGTTGTCAAGCCTTCCAGAACAATTTGAAAATTTCGTTGTCGCCATAGAGAAGCGCGACAGTCTGCCGACTTTCGATTTTCTATGCGTAAAATTGAAGATAGAAGGCTAACGAAAGGGAAACAAAAAAGATCAAAAGGAAAAGATCAGTGTAAGAAGGAGAGCGCAAATGTGGAGACGGAAGGGGGTGAAGCGAAATTTTGAGATATACGTTTTATAGTGAGATCTAACAGGAGTGCGGATACTAAATTTGGTTACTCTAGCCTTAATAGTGTCTGAGATTTGTGGATGCCTCAGATTTTCGTCCTTTGCGGGGGCAGAAGGGGGTGTGGCGAAATTTTGACACAAAATGGTTAAGGTCCGATATCACAGGAGTGTGGATACCAAATTTGGTTGCTCTGGCTCATATAGGTTCTGAGATCCTTGAACTCATATTTTGCAATTGCCAAAACCGACCATGAAACCTGTGTGTTAGAGAGAGACAGAGCGAGAAAGAATGAAATTGTTTTCTTGATTCTGGCTATAATAATTATACGATCTGGATCAGATTTTGCACTCTAGAACATATAGTCATCCTCTACGATTCTGCGTTTTTGGTTTTCTCGTATCTTTGAATTTGTGGATGCCACAGATTTTCGCTCTTTGTGTGGGCGGAAGTGGGCGAGGTGAAGTTTTGAAATATTTTTGTAGCAGTGACATATCACAGAAGTCTGGATCCAAAACATCGTTGATCTAGCACTTATAGTCTTTGAGCACTAGGCGCTGAAGGGGTCGGACAGACGGACGGACGGACAGACGGACGGACGGACAGACGGACAGACGGACGGACGGAAAGACAGACATGGCTCAATCGACTCGGCTATTGATGCTGATCAAGAATATGTATACTTTATGGGGTAGGAAACGATTCCTTTTGGACGTTACACACATCCACTTTTACCACAAATCTAATATACCCCAATACTCATTTTGAGTATCGGGTAGAAAAAGAGTATGCGGTGTTTGGATAGTGGTGCCACAAGCCACATGTGTTGTGAGAAACAGTTATTCACAAAGTTCGAGAAACACACAGAAATGATTGGTCTGGCTGACGGAAAAGGGGAAGTAGAGCTGAAGACAGAAATATGCACGCTGCTGTTAAAGAATGTTCTCTATGTGCCCGAAATTAATGGAAATTATTTCTCGGTGAGCAGCGCTGTACAGAATAAATGTTTCGTCACTTTTGGACAAGAATATGCACAAGTTATCCAAAATGGCGAATGCATTGTAAAGGCGAACAGAGTTGGAATCTTGTATATGCTTCGAGGAAAAGAAAACAACTGTTTTGCGGCGGCTAGGGCTGATGGTGCCCTGTGGCATAAACGGTACGGCCACTTGAACATCAGCAGTATGAAAGATTTGATGCGGAATGGTGCGCGGCATTGAAAATATGGTTTTCGCGGCGAATATGAATTGCAAAACATGTATGGTCAGCCAGATTTATGCGCAACCATTTCCTGTTGCAACCACCAGTAGAGCTCAAGATATATTGGAACTAGTTCATATAGATGTGTGCGGGCCCTTTGGCACACAGTCGCTTGCTGGATCAAAGTATTTTCTAACCTTCATCGATGACAAATCAAGGCGTATATTTGTGTATTTCCTTCGGACAAAGGATGAAGTCTTCCAGAAGTTCGTCGAGTTCAAAACCCTGGTTGAACGGCAAACGGGAAAAAGTCTCAAATGTATCAGGAGCGACAATGGCAATTTCTGAAAACTAATGGGATCGAGAGGCAGCTGACAGTGGCGTATACTCCACAGCAAAACGGCGTTGCTGAGACGGCAAACCGCACTCTGGTGGAAATGTCAAGATGTATGCTGGTCCAGTCAGGATTAGGCGAATCCTTGTGGGCTGAGGCAGTCAACGCAGCTGTGTATGTACGGAATCGATCACCGACCAAGGCGCTGACCAGTATGACGCCTATGGAAGCGTGGACTGGTAAGAAACCTTTTGTTGGTCATCTAAAAGTTTTTGGCTCCATTGCAGTAGCTTTGGACAAGTGTCCAAGGAAGAGTAAGCTTCAACCAAAAGGCAAAGGATATCGCATGATTGGATATTCAGTAGCGGCTAAGGGCTATCGACTGTATGACCCTGTGTCTCATCAGGTGATTGAGAGGCGAGATGTTCTCTTTGACGAGATCCAGACGACAAGGATACAGTCACATTCGAACTTCCGAAGGCAGAAGTTAGAATGCAGTCTGGCGGCGATACTGATGACATTGACAGCAGCGGTGGAGACAGCACCCATGGTGCAAGCGTTGACGGGGAGAATCCCAGTAGCAGCGGTACTGATGGGTACGAGAGCGCAACAGAAAAGGTTGAGTCAGATCAGCCAGCTCCTCGCGTTGGACCTGGGAGACTAAGGCTGATTCGGACCGGCAAACCTGGCCGTCCGAGAAAGGAGTACAACATTCTTGGTGCTCTGGTTGCCAGCGACGTAAAGATTCCAGTATTTTACGAGGAGGCGTTGATCAGTATTCATGCATCACATTGGTCCGAAGCGATGCAATGCGAATATGAGGCATTAAAGGCAATCGAGACATGGCAGTTGGCAGACTTACCGGCAGGACAACGAGCAGTTGGATGCAAATGGGTATATAGCCTGAAACGCGACAATGATGGTCAAATCGAACGTTTCAAGGCGCGGCTGGTGGGAAAAGGTTGCTCCCAGCAGTACGTCATAAATTATGCGGCAACATTTTCTCCAGTCTGCAGACTGGAGAGCGTGCGATTTATTCTTGCGCTAGAAGCAGAAGTGAAATTATATGTCAACCAAATGGATGTATGTACGCCATACCTCAACAGTGACCTGAGCGATACGGTGTACATGAAGCAACCACAAGGGTACATTGATCGAGCTTATCCAGCGAAGGCTATGCTGCATAAAGAGGCAATATATGGATTGAAGCAGTCAGGAAGGGAATGGAATTCGAAGCTGAATGGCGTCCTGACTAATCTGGGTTTTGTTGCCTGTGACAACGAGCCGTGTCTTTACCAGCAGAGAGGGAAAGGTAACTTATCGTTAATCTTGGTATATGTTGACGATTTACTTATAGCATGCCAGTCCAAAGAGGACATGCTCAGTATCAAAATATTCCCCGTGGTATTTGATGATCGATTCTGGACAGTATAGGTAAGGGTTTCCCGCTTTGTGCATAGACAGAGGCCGGGAGCTGATTTGACGACAGTTAATCTGTGTGCAGCTGTGCCATTGCGGACGTCCACGCCGACTCAGAAAGCTCCAGTTCCATCAACTTCAAAAAACTCCCAGTGAGCGGCGCCTCTGGTTTTATGATCGCCGCTGCCCCGCAACATATTCTACTTGCACTTCTTCGCCTTTGTGCTATGAGCAACAGCCCGTTGTTTAATTTTTGGCAATCCTCTTCGGCACAACAACAAAACATTGACTTTTCGATCTGCGCTTTGTGCGATATTCGCTCGGCTGCTGCTAGATCAGATGACGATGCTCTTGCTGGCGCTCTCTCCCGACTACGTGTGCTTCTAACGTCATCATTACAACAACAAATGCAAATGCATTGCTTCGTATGCTATGCTTGCGCCGTCGCTGCTTTCGACATTTGGGAAGAGTCAGCAACCCGTTGTGCGCTCTTATGTGGAACACTCTCTTCAACACTCTCTTCAGCATCGTCACAGAGATTGGCTCTCCCGGCTGCTTCCCTCCCCTCTTTTATGGACAAGGATAGTGTGCTACTGATTCGGACTTCAACGCTTAGGCAGGATCTAGGCATGGGCCTCGCTCCTCTGAGTCAGTTGGATATGGCTGACCCTCGTCTGGACCCATCTTCCGTGGCCACTAACAGGACGGCACCGCCACTTTCTGAGACCGTGCCGATGGTTGGTGCCAAATCTATACGAATTTTTTTTCAAAATATAGCGGGCATGCGCACCAAGGCTCAGGCTGTCATCGTGGCTACCTCTACGTGTGACTTCGACATTGTCATTTTGGTTGAAACCTGGCTCAATTCTAACATTTTTGACAACGAATACTTCGATCCTAGCCTTTTCCAGGTGTTTCACAAGGACAGAGATTGTGCCAAAACGAAGTGCTGCAGAGGTGGTGGGGTAATTGTGCCCGTCAGACGCACCCTACGCTGCGATCGGATTTGTCTCCTGGATGGAGACTCTGTTCTGGATCAGATTGGTGTGGCGGCCAGTTGGAGACGCTATTTATTAGCGCATCCTACATTCCACCAAATAGCAACTATGAAATATACAAGGCACACACAGAACATTGCTAACATTTATAGTAATCTGCGAGACCGTCAGCACCTCTGCGTTGTTGGCGACTTTAATTTGGGTTCGTTGGTATGGTCCGGCGATTCGCAGTCATCGGCTATGATACCTAGTAATGTACATGTCGAACGAGATTCTTTTCCTAGATGACTGTTTTAGTATGGGCTTATCCCAAGTAAATAATGTGTTTAATAAGCTAAATAGATTCTAGACTTAATTTTTGTTAGTTCGGATATAGATTGCCATGTTACATGTTGCGAACTCCCCATCGCGGAATGTGACATGCATCAGATGCCGTTGGAATTCTTAGTTAATTTCCATTTTTATTCGCCCTTGGCGGAACCATATTATGAATGCTTCTTTTCTAGTGTAAGCCTGAATGCTATTAAGGATAGTATGTTAAATGTTAATTGGGCTTCTGTTCTCTCGCATCCTAGTGTAGACACGTCCTATAATGTTTTCCTGCATACGGTCCGTCGTATTATTGGTAACAATGCTTCCAAAAGGGTGCATGGCTCCTAGAGACTGCCGTGGTATACGAAGGGTCTTATGAAATATAAGAATCTTCGTAATAAGTACTTTAAACGATTTGGTAAGACCCGGGACCCTGTAGATTGGGCAAGGTATGTGCAACATAAGAGGGAGTTTGCTTTTTTAGACAAATTTTTGTATAACCAATATATTGCCGACGTTGAGAGGGAACTTGAAGTCAATCCCAGGTCTTTTTGGCATTTTATAAAGTTCAAAAGGTCAACGAGCTCTCTTCCTTCCGTTATGAACCTGGGCAGCTTGAGCGCTAATACGGATAATGGTATAGCAAACCTTCTTTCTTTAGCTCAAATTCTGAGCCATACGAAGCTTGGCACAGTTTCGATGTCTTAAACTCTATTCCCTCGGTGGTCAATATAGGCACACTCGATGTATCGGAAGAGGACATTTTGGTGACAATTGATGAATTCGATAATTCTAAAAAACCCGACTGTGATGGCATTTCTGCCTTCCTGCTTCGCAACTGTGTTGTAGCGTTCTGTGAACCTCTCAAAATTCTATTCACAAATTCGCTGTTAACGGGTCAGTTTATTGATAAGTGGAAAGCTGCCACGATTACGCCAATTTTTAAGAAAGGTACCAAAAATCTCAATTCCAATTATAGACCAATTGTCAAACTCAGCAATGTTTCAAAACTTCTAGAGCGAATCATTGCCAGAAAGATCACCTTCCTCATGAAATCGTACATTAGCCCAAATCATGGTTTTATGCCGGGTAGATCAACTACCACTAATCTCATTGCTTTCAGTAATTTCTGCACTCGTGTCTTTGAAATGCACTCTCAAGTCGACGTTGTGTATACTGACTTTGCTAAAGCCATTGACAAAGTCTCCCACTGTGCTTTAATAGCCAAGCTGCATCGGCTGGGGATTCATTCCTGCCTGCTCAGTTGGTTTAGGTCGTATCTTGAGCGGCGACAGTATGTCGTATTGATACATGGAAAGCCTTCGGACCCATTCTTGGCTACTTCCGGCCTTCCACAGGGAAGTGCACTTGGTCCACTTTTGTTCTTAATTTTTATTAATTTTTATTATTATATCTCAGCATTCAAGCTTCTGAGCATCTGCTTTATGCTGATGATCTTAAAATCTTCCGATCTGTCAAAACCTTAGGCGACAGTATCCTTCAACAGCGCGACCTGGATAGAGTTGCTCGTTGGTGCGGACTTAATTCGCTCCCACTCAACATTAGTAAATGTTACTTTGTTTCTTTTAGCAAGCGTGTTTTCAATGTGCTGGCCTCATATTCAATAGATGGCCATCCTCTCTTAAAGCAGATGGAGATACTTGACCTCGGGGTTTTGATATTTGACTCTAGATTTCTGTTTGCAGGGCATATGAATTTAATATTGCCAAAAGCCTATGCAATGTTCGGCTTTGTTAAGCGCAATTCATCCCAATTCAGGGACCCATATACGAGGCTAAGTCTGTACGCATTCCTTGTGCGCTCGCGCCTTGAGTACGCTTCCATGGTCTGGAATCCCACCGGGGTCGTTCAAATTTCGCGCATCGAGAGACTCCAAAGAAAGTTTCTGAAACTTGCACTGCATCCTCTGCCATTTTCCATTCCGATGCCGTCCTATGAGTGCAGATGTCGCCTCGTGCATCTTTCCTCTCTCGAGGATCGTAGGACCATTGCGGCTCAAATATTTATTTATGACCTTTTAGTGGGTAATATCGATTGCCCTGACCTACTTAGTAGGATTAACTTCACTACGCCCGCCAGGAGCCTCAGGACCCATGCACCCTTTGCAGTTGATCTCCACCGTACCAATTATGGCTTTCATGAGCCCATCTGTAGGACGCTTCGGCAGCACAATGCGCTGCCAGCTGGGATGCGCTTTGACTTTTTCCAGGGGAAGGGAGCCGTCAGACGGTTGCTTGTGAATTTCTTCCTGTTACATAATTCATTTATTAATGTTATTTTTTGTTATTTGTTAAGATAGAAATAAGTTAGCGTAGCCAGCTAAGGATTTTTTTGATTCCGTTGGCGAATAATAAATAAATAAATATTTCATTGATTTCACGCTTGCTTTTCAAATTCCGCCAAAGTGTGGTCCTAACGAGGGGGAAAAACCGTCAGTCCACCTTCCACCCATTCTTAATTAACCTTCTAGCATTTTTTACCGTTCCATCTTTTTTTAGCTGCTAAATGATAATGAGCATTTCACCAGATTCGAGCCCATGCATAAACTCTCCTGAATGCTTTAGATTGACAAATATAGACTTTTTATACCCAATACTTAAAATGAGTATTGGGGTATATTAGATTTGTGGTGAAAATGGATGTGTGTAACGTCCAGAAGGAATCGTTTCCGACCCCATAAAGTATATATATTCTTGATCAACATCAATAGCCGAGTCCAATGAGTCTTGTCTGTCTGTCAATATGTTCAATACGTCTTTTTTCTGTCTTGGGTCAGTATACATGATCTCGACCCTAATTGCCCAAACACGGAAGACAACCTAAACCGTCTTGTGAACAGGTTTACGGATGCGTGCAACAAAGCCTTCAAGGCAGCATGCCCTTCTGCCAGACCAAGGGGGAAAAAGAAACCCCCCTGGTGGTCTAAGCAACTAGACATCCTTCGTAGGACTTGTAGTTCTCTTTTTAATAGAGCTACAAGAGCAAATGAGGATACTCACTGGGCAGACTACAAAACCAGTCTAGCACTATAAAGGAAACGAGGAAGGCTAAAAGAGCCTCCTGGCAAAAATTTTGCTCCGAAATCGAGGAAGCCGCAAGACTCCGGAAAGTTCTCTCAAAAACTACCCCCTCGGTAGGTTACCTCAAAAAGAATGATGGTACGTGGACCAACTCCAGTGAGGAGCCCCTACACATTCTGCTCGACACGCATTTCCCCGGATGCACAACTACCGAGCCGACATACCTCCCAAGAGAGGGATCGGTAGAATCGATGGACCATATCCTTACAAAACGGAACATAAGTTGGGCAATAAACAGCTTTAACCCGTTTAAATCGACACGTCCGGACCAGGTAATCCCGGCCCAACTTCAGACGGCCGGGGATACGGCCATAAACTGGCTACATAGTATCTTCAGGAAGATACTGGCGGTATGCACAATACCACAATCATGGCTTAAGGCTATGATAGTTTTCATCCCTAAAGCAGGCAAAGCCTCACACTCAGCCCCGAAAGACTTTAGACCAATCAGTTTATCGTCTTTCCTACTCAAAACCTTTGAGAGAATTATCGGGTTACAATTACGGACAACCATAAGTCCCCAGCTGTACTCAAGTGCGCAGCATGCCTACCGGAAAGAACAATCCACGGAAACGACACTTCATGAAGTGATCTGAAGTGTAGAAAAATCGCTGCATCTCAAAGAATACTCACTAATAGCTTTTCTCGATATCGAGGGAGCCGATGGGATCGTCCACCCAGTCAAGGTATGTCAACAGAGGAACCCCGCAAGGGGGAGTTCTGTCTCCTCTTCTGTGGAACATGGCAGTCAATAAAATTCTATGCGACCTGGAAGAGGGGGGCTGCAAAGTAGTGGCATACGCGGACGACGTTGCAATTATCTTCGCGGGGAAATACCCCCAAACACTATGCGACCTAATGACCGCAAAGCTTGCTCGATTGTCCGGATGGACAGAGTCGTGCGGATTGGGACTAAATCCCTCGAAAACGGAACTCGTGTTATTCACAAAATACAAAGTCCCGCCCCTCAACCGCCCATTACTAAATGGATACAGGCTCTCCTTCAGCGACAGAGCCAGTTACTTAGGGTTGGTAATTGACAAAAAGCTTAACTGGAACCTGAATGTCAAGGATAGGGTGAAGAAGGCAACGACAGCACTCTACATTTGCAAAAATCTATCGGTCTAAAGTGGCTCATGAATCCAAGCATAGTCCTATGGATATATCTGTCAATAGTCAAACCTATAATACTCTACGGAGTTACTGTCTGGTGGCCTGCCCTAACAACAGGGACGATCACCAATCAGCTGGGCAAGGTTCAGCGAACGGCCGCCCTCTGCATCAGTGGAGCTCTTCGAACTACACCAAATGATGCGCTAAACGCCATGTTATGCCTCCAGAGCCTTGACCTTGCAGGAAAGGAGCGGCCAGAAATGGAAGCAATACTTCTTAGGGACTCTGAACAATGGGTACCTCATCACATAGGTCACTCATCTATACTAAATAAAAACAACATGGTCCCAGCAAGAACGGACTATCAAGTTCCAATGGAGCACACGGAGACTCCATTCAGCACAATCATCCCTCATAGAGACGAATGGCTCGAGGGACTCCCCGGACCAGACGGGGCCATAAGCATCTTCACGGATGGCTCAAAGCTGGACGGCAGTGTTGGAGTACTGTGGCGAAGTGCCGCAGATCTCTTCACGAGATGGCTCAGCAATTTGCTATGAGACTTCTATGGGTTTCGGGCCACCGGGACATCGAGGGTAACTGCATAGCGGACGAGCTGGCCAGATCTGGTACTACGACCCCCCTTCTCTAGGATAAGGAGGATATTTGTATGCCTATGGCCACCTGCAAGCTCATCATAAAGAGCAGTACACGCGACTGATAGACAACAAGTGGCAAATAGGGCCACGTTGTCGCACAGCTCGGCAAACATGGCCGACCATAGATAAGAAGCGCACCTCAGAGCTCTGCAAACTAGGCAGGGAAAGGTGCAGCGCAGTCATACGTTCCCTCACAGAACACTGGCTAGTAGGCACCCACGCAAGTAGGCTGGGTGCCCCATACAATGATTTCTGCCGCAGCTGCAGAGACGAGGACGAGGAGGAGGACTAGATAGTGGAACACCTGTTCTGTTCCTGTCCAGCTCTCAGCAGAAGGAGGCTGCATCACTTGGGCTCCGCCTTTCCGAACGACATCTCGGAAATGTCCACGATATGTCCCAGAAAAATCGCAAACTTTATAAGAGCATCTGGATGGGACAACTGTTGACAGGAAATCTCACTGCAGGGAGGGAATGATCCCAAGCGGTATCACAACAGCCGAAACCGGCCTAAGTGTGCCGGGCTCCGAGCGAGCTTGGCAGCCGCCTCTACCTTACCAAACCTAACCATACATGATCTCATTCCGACTTTTTCCGTTTGATGATTTTGCATCGTGCATCGAAGACCACTCTCAGGTATTTAGTGGAACTTCCGTCTCTAATGTCAGCTTGATGGGGAAGATAATATTTTCCTATCAATCCATCTGTAATTTTAGTCACGTGACCAAGATTTTTTTTAACATTTCTTTTTGGTTTTTAAACTTGGAAAACGTATTACTTCGTTTTCCATCCCAATGATTTATTTGGTTGCACAGTGGTCAGTGATGACTGCAACTTCTACTTCTTCTTTATGGTTTCTCAGGAATCGTGATGATATCTCTCCGTCCATGGGCCAAAAAATCAAGAAAAAGTATCAAAACCTCTTTACACAAAAAGTACAAAATTTTTCTCTTAAATGTCCAAACTTCCCAATGGCAAGCCGGATTTTTCTGGAAATCTAACGGGACTTTCTAAATAGAGAATTAATAGCGTGAACACGTGTTCATTTTCAAAGCGAAGCTGAAAGCAGGACGAGCTTTTTAGAAAAAAAGCGCTCTTCAAATCAGTCGTGTAATTGGTTAATTGGTCAATGGATTTTGAAGTTAAAGGTATTTCTTTTATATTAATTAATTAATAAAAACGAATTTATGTTGTGATTCTTGTGAAATTAATGTTTTGCGTATCCTATGTATTTATTATTTTTATACCCGATACTCAAAATGAGTATTGGGGTATATTAGATTTGTGGTAAAAGTGGATGTGTGTAACGTCCAGAAGGAATCGTTTCCGACCCTATAAAGTATATATATTCTTGATCAGCATCAATAGCCGAGTCGATTGAGCCCTGTCTGTCTGTCCGTCCGTCCGTCTGTCCGTCCCCTTCAGCGCCTAGTGCTCAAAGACTATAAGAGCTAGAGCAACGATGTTTTGGATCCAGACTTCTGTGATATGTCACTGCTACAAAAATATTTCAAAACTTTGCCCCGCCCACTTCCGCCCCCACAAAGGGCGAAAATCTGTGGCATCCACAACTTTATAGATACGAGAAAACCAAAAACGCAGAATCGTAGAGAATGACCATATCTTTTAGACTGCAGAATCTGAACTGGATCGTATTATTATTATAGCCAGCATCAAGAAAACAATTTCATTTTTTCTCGCCCTGTCTCTCTCTAACACACACGTAGCATAGGCGGCTTTGCTTAGAGTAAAACATTAGCGCCTAGATCTCAGAGACTATAAAAGCTAGTGCAACCAAATTTGGTATCCACACTCCTAATATATCGAGTTTGTTTCAAAATTTCGCCACACCCCCTTCCGCCCCCGCAAAGGATGCAAATCTGGGGATATTCACAAATCTCAGAGACTATTAAAGCTAGAGTAACCAAATTTAGTATCCGCACTCCTGTTAGATCTCACTATAAAACGTATATCTCAAAATTTCGCCCCACCCCCTTCCGCCCCCACAAAGGACGAAAATCTATTGCATCCACAATATTGCAGATTTGAGAAAACTAAAAACGCAGAATCATAGATAACGACCATATCTATCAGATTGCTGAATCTGAATCAGATCAGATCATTTTTATAGCCAAAGGAAACAAATCAATTTGCAGTGGCTACGCAGCGCGTGACGTCACGCTCAGACTGATTTTCTGTCTCTCTCGCACGCACTCTTTGTCGTGTCGTTTAATATTAGACGCCGCCTGCTGGAGGAGAACCATACTGACTTAGTATCGGGTATAACCGTAGAGTTGCGGTCTCCGAAGCAACTCACAACGTTCCCCCTCGTTTTGTGTGTGTATTGTATGTTTACTTAAAGTTTTAGTTGTGTTCCCCCCCCATTCCACCTTGGGTTTATTTTTTATTATATTTATCTGAGTTTTCAGATAATAAAAGTATTGAATTTATTTGCGGAAATTTGCGGATGTGTCTGTAATATTTAAAATACTAACTCGTCGTCTTATTTGTTCAAGGTCAAATTTTCCCAATGAAGCCTCCGTGTAGCCTTACGGCGCTATGTGTTTGTTTTCGTCTTTCTTGTTTGTGAACATTATTTAATTATCATATAATTATATGTATTATATAATTATTTATTTTTGATTTTAATTTTCTATTTGGTTTTGGAAGGCGATTCATATCATTGTGTGTTTGCACGGCAACTACTAATGCAGAAAAATTACAAGAAGTAAACACTACTGTGGCACGGTATTGAGAATAACGGCTACACATCTGAACTGAAAAATGTTATGAATCGTATGAATCATAAACGTTGTAAGTTGCTGCTGCGACTGCAACTCTTCACTTAATCCCGATACATACATACATAGTCAGTATGGCTACATTGAGCGACAATGTGTGCGTGCGGGGGAGACAGAAAACGTGTCTGAACATGTCGTGGGGCGCTGCGTAGCCACCGCAAATTAATTTGTTCCTTTTGGCTATAAACATGATCCAGATTCAGCAACCTCATAGATACGGTCATTCTCTATGATTGTGCGTTTTTAGTTTTCTCGTATCTTCAATATAGTGGATGCCACAGATTTTCGTCCTTTGCGATATCACAGGAGTGTGGATACCAAATTTGGTTGCTCTAGCTGTTATAGTCTCTGAGATCCTTGAACTCATATTTTGCAATAGGCAAAGCCGACCATGAAACCTGTGTGTTAGAAAGAAACAGAGCGAGAAAGAATGAAATTGTTTTCTTGATTCTGGCTATAATAATTATACGATCTGGGTTATATCTTTGAAATTGTGGATGCCACAGATTTTCGCCCTTTGTGGGGGTGGAAGTGGGCGGGACAAAGTTTTGAAATATACTTGTATCAGTGACATATCACAGAAGCCCGGATATAAAATGACGTTGCTCTAGCTCTTGTAGTCTTTAAGAACTACGCGCTGATAGAGACGGACAGACAGGGCTCAATAGACTCGGCTATTGATGCTGATCAAGAATATATATACTTTATGGTGTCAGAAACGATTCCTTCTGGACGTTACACACATCCATTTTCACCACAAATCTAATATACCCCAATGCTCATTTTGAGTATCGGGTATAAAAACCAAAAAATAAACTCAATCCCCGACCGGCATAGATGGCAAGACGGAATCTGGTAGTTATTTATTTATAATTCATGTTTATTCAAAATAGTTATATTAATCAAGATTCCAGAGGCTCATTATACAAAGCACCCTGATTGCTAAGTAGCGTGCTAAAGCTGTACCGTACGTAACGGTTGTGAGTTTATACTCTTTTAACTTTTCGTTTTGATTATCTCTCCAAATGATATGCAAATATTGTAGATATTGCAGATATTACAAATGGCCATTTACGCCATTTCACCATAATATCGAAAATATCTTTTTGGACTCTTGGTCCAACCCATATGATATCAATTAAACTTTTATTGTTTGTGGTTTTTGCTGAAGCATCGAAAACTACCCTCAGCTTTGTCGTTAGACTGGAATCTCTTATGACTGCTTGATGGGGCAAATAATATTTCCCATCTTCTTTGGACTCTACCATATGTCCTAAATTTGTACATTCATGATTAAACTGTATGTAATTTTCTTTTAATTTTTTATTATTGCTGAGCTTTCTTTATAAACTGTAAAATCGCGCCATAGTTTGTGGTTTTACATCTCCTAGAACCTTTTCTTTTTTAAATGGTATTTTAACCACATACCTACCATTCTCATCTCTTCTTGTTGTTTCCAAGAAGTGCTTCCCGCAAACATCTTCTTCTACGGTGTTCTTTTTACTTTACAATTCGTAAAACCGCTCTAAGTACCCAACTTCAATTGTTGTCGCCACAATAAATTGATCACCTTTTGATTTGGTGCAACCGGATATAATCTACCCGGATTCCGTCTTTTAAAATATGGGTATACAAATCTATCCTAATTATTAAACCTACTATTTGGTTTGTTAAAGTTAGGGTCTGCCAACACATAATCTTGACTTTTGTCAATATTGAAAGACTTTAATGGTAAAGCTTGGCAGCTTGATTAGTAGCCGTATGATTCCACTCGCTCCTATAGCCTTTCGATGAACGCTAGTCGAAGTCCCCATTTTCGGAGTTTGTCCGCCAGTAATGAGAGAGAGATCTCACCACCTCCGCGGCATAAGACCCGATGTCCCTAGGGAAAACTAGGCGCGGCAAGGGTCCAGTGGTATTCGGTCCAGGGCCTTGGTCCTTGCTGGGCGACTCCGGTCTGGTTCCTTGGGGTAGTCCTTGGGCAGCTCGTGATGGTTGGTCCTGGGCGTCCGGTGTCTTGGTCCTATCCGTGGTAGGATCCTTGGTTCGTGCTGGGCAGCTCGGGTATAATTAGCCGCAGTTTCTGTTCATTCTTGCTGTCTTCCATCTTCATTCGGCTTTCTGGCCGGGTGACGTGGCTGTGCTGCGGGGGTCCCTGGGGCTCGGTATGTTCCCAAAGCGCGTGGCCAATTCGTCCAGTCTTGCTTGCACGGGTTCGGGGTGTGCAGGGCGTGCGATGATTGCGGTGATCCCGTTCCGTAGGTTCTGGGGAAAGTGATCCTATACTAGGATACACAGTACTGGGTAGATGATCCTGTCGGAGGGTACGCGGCACGGTACTGGGAAAGGTGATCCTATACTAGAATACACAACACTGGGTAGATGATCCTGTCGAAGGACACGCGGTACGGTACTGGGTAAGGTGACCCTATACTAGGATACACAGCACTGGGTATATGATCCTGTTGAAGGACACGCGGCACGGAAGGCACGGAAGGTTCCTGTTCGAAGGCTCGGTGATCACTCTCGTAACTTGATATTTCCTGTTCGGAGGCTCGTATTGGCTGTAACCATGGCTTTGGGACTGAGGGCTCCGTTGCTCCTCTTTGGGTTCGCTGGATGTACCTTCGCTGCTGTGGCCTGTCGCCGTGTCGCCGCTCCTCTCGGCGCCTGTTGCTCTGTTGCTGCTGTGACTGTGCCGCCGTGTCGCTCGCCCGCCTGCTCCGTCGCTGCTGCTGCGTTGTCGCTGTCGCTGCTCGCCTGCTGCTTTGCCGCTATTTCCGCTTTGTCGCTGTCTCCCAACCTTGGCCGCGTGCCGCGTCCATTTTCTCCCGGCACGCGGTGCTGAGGTTGAAGTTGGTGTCTTTATTTTCGTTCTCCGTTTTATTTCCCTACCTAAAAACCCCACGGGTGCAGCAGGGGGAAAAACTGCCAACTCTGTACCTACAAGTACATAAGGAAACCACAGCTACGCAGTATCCGGGTGCACACGCGTGTTTCGAACAGGACTTTTCCGTGTATCACGAGAAAACTACTGAAAATTCGATTTCGGCCCTGTTAGAGAATCACTCCCGAGCTTGGCCCGCGATGGACTTCGGTCGCTTTTCTGCCGCTTTGCTATTTCTGTAGCTTTCCGCTGCTGGCCTTTCTTCATGTTCAGCTGCTGCGGCGTGGGCGTCAGAGCGATCGTCGGGCTCTCTTCGTCTCTCTCTCTGTCGAGCTAATGGGGTGTTTGGGTGTTTCTCGCTTGCTTGCTGCGTATGGCCGTCGGCTCTCTTCTTGCTGTTTCTTTTGTGTCGTCGCTTGTTCGCGGTGTATGATCGTCGTAGGCGTAGTTTCCCCTCTTTTCTTGCTGTTTCCTTTTGTGTCGTCGCTTGCTGCTGTTTCCCCAGAGGTGGGTGTTGCTCCTACATTGTGAAGGCTTGTACCTTTACAATATCTTATTTTGTATCGTTGCCCCTTTACTATTCACGCTGTTTTCCTCAGCTACGGCTTACATCCTAACTTCTAGGTTGCTTACCATGCTTTGAATATCAAATTCTAAATCGCCGATCTGGTCGTGGAAACTGTCGTTTGTCCCACAGCTATGATAAAACTCCTAAATTTAGAGCTCAGTTTTTTACTGTCGTTTGTTTCATAGCTATGATTAAACTCCTCAATTTTTGAGCTCAGGAACTCAATTTTTCCCCTTCTCATTCTACACTCTCCCAGTTTAGCCTGATCAAACGTCAGCATGGTTTGCTCTAAATAAGTTTTCCACTATTCTGTCGATTCCCTCAGATACTTTTTCTATGGTATTGTCATTTTTGGGCTCTATGTCTTTATTTCAAAGTTACAGTCTCCACTGATTGTAACTCTTCTATTTCTACCTTCCCTTTCGTTAGGGTTTCATTACATACTTCTGATGTATATTTTTAATCATGTTTGCGTACTACTGTCTCTTATAGTAGTCATGATCGACTACTCCATATGCTAACACTGTAGAATTATTGCTTGTAACTTTGTTCTTAAGGTCTCCTTAAGACCTTAAGGTCCTCCTTAGCCTCCTTGACCTCCTTAAGGTCAAATGACCAGCCTCAATCTTCTTAATTTCTTTTGCTATCGCGGCTTGAGCCTCTAATAGTTTAATTATTTGTTCTGATGACATCTTACTTTAATTTGTTACTTAATTAAGCTGAAAAACAATTTAAGATATGAGACTTAGCTCATGAATTCTGCTTCTGCTGTTGTTTTTACTGCTGCCGCTGAAGTTGCTGTCGCTGCTGCTGGTGTTGCCTCTGCTTATTGCTATTTTCTATGCTGCTGATGTCGCTGCAGCTATTGTCACTGCTGCTGATGTCGATGCTGCTGGTGTCGATGCTGCTTATGTTGCTGCAGCTATTTTCGCTGCTGCTGGGGACGCCGCAGTTATTGTCGCTGGCACAGTGAGCACACACAAACCAATTTATTTATTTATTTTTTCACCGTTACAGTCACAGTTCTTTTGCCACTTGTATTTGTTCAGCTAAACTTACATTTCATCAATTTATTTTATACTCTGTTCCATCCTACAGGAGGGAAATCAGAATTCTGTATTTTGCTACCTTTAGTTGTCAGTGATCTAGACACTTGTTTAGTCTCAAGGAAGCTGGTTTAACTCCGTGCTCTTACCACAGGAGGAGAGTCTCGAAGGACCAAAATGTTAAGACCTTAAAAGAAAAGTCTAGACATTTGCGAGTTGAGTTGTAATTTCAAACTAAATTTTATTCTTAAAATCAGAGCCTTATATGTGATTTGACAATGAGGTAGGAGGTACAATTTGGTAGTCTATAATTATCGTTAGACCTACGCAGAGGATACACTTTACTTAGGGTGTCTATTTGAGTACATGCTTACATTAGTTTTATTTTAGGACCGCATTTGTTAAGTGTTTTCTCCACTTGTGTTTTGTTGTCGTATTAATGGGTTACAGATCTCTGTTTACACCAGTGCAGTCATAACTTGTCTACTTTATGTTATTTCTTTAGAGATCGGTGTTGTTACATGAGTTTATGTGTACAATAATCTATTTATATTTAAACATTCTGCAAGGGGCCGAAAGTGGCATTGTATTGACGATAATATGTTCATGTTTGAACACCAATATAATTTTTTGCGTCAGACTTGCTACCCTTTTTATGGAGAGGAATTATAAACGATTCCTTCCAGATGGGGGGGAAGCAAGAAGAATCAGTGGGCAGGGTGAATAGTTTAAGTAAGGGTCCACACAGAACATCGGCGAAGTATTTTTCAAAATTATTAATTGAAACTTCCGTTTCATTAATTTTTATTTATTTATTTTATTTTTTTTTTATATTCTCCGATCACAATAGATATACCCAGTTATCTATTAAAAATACAGCCTGTTTAGCTCGTATTTTTCCAAATTATTAATTGAAACTCTCGTTTCATTAATTTATTTTATACTCTGTTCCTTCCTATAGGAGGGAAATCAAAGTTTTTTATTTTGCTACCTTTAGCTGTCAGTGAACTAGACACTTGTTTAGTCTCAAAGGAGCTGGCTTAACTCCGTGCTCTTACCACAGGGGGAAAACAACGGAAGTCTCGAAGGACCAAAATGTTAAACTCCGTGCTCTTACCACAGCGGAGGAAACAACGGAAAAAACATTTTACTGTGGGTGCATGCTTACATTAGTTTTATTTTAGGACCGCATTTGTTAAGTGTTTTCTCCACTTGTGTTTTGTTGTCGTATTAATGGGTTACAGATCTCTGTTTACACCCGTGCAGTCATAACTTGTCTACTTTATGTGATTTCTTTAGAGATCGGTTTTGTTACATGAGTGAATGTGTTCAATAATATGTTTATGTTTGAACATTCTGCAAGGGGCCGAAAGTGGCAAGGTTTTGACGATAATGTTTATTTGGGCCGGAGGCTTAGCTTAAGCCGATTGCTTGCACCATACCCTTGACACTGCTTTAATGCCTCCAATAGGCCAATATTCCAGCCAAATTTTGGCAGGGGGCGAGGTTTAGCATAAATGTTCCTTTCGTGGTAACATCTTATCAGCGCAACAGGTATATGATGCCCCTATGGAAAAATTTGCATATGTCGAGCATCAAAACTGAGCGAGAATTGTCCAAGACGACCTCCAACTATCAGTAAGCCAGACTGATCGATGAAAGGAGAGAGCGAACTGATAGAAATCGATTTCATGACTTGACCAGCATTAATCTCCTTCATGTCCATCCACAAAAATTTTCAGATGAATATGTCGAATTAGTAGATGTGTTCCTTGCCGAATATCAGAAACGATCAGTCCAGGATGGCTAAGACGATGTATAAATTTATTCATGTAGGCCAATGTGCGCTGTTTGCCAATGAATGACTTTGCAAACTTGCATTCGGACGTGAGATCTAAATGTGGAAACGCGTATCGGAAGTATAAGATACGGTCTGTATCACATCCTTAGAGCCTACCAAAAACAATTTAGCGTGAAACCACAGCTCTGACTGGATAAGGCAGCTGGGAAGCGAGAGAGAATATCAGCAGGATTTAAAGATATGGGAACATAGCGCCATTCCATGGCTGCCGTCAACTGCCGAATTGATGCCATTCAACTTGCCTCGAAACCTTGAAATTTGGCTGGCTCATCCAGTGGTAGTGGCGCCACTCGAGACTTTGAGCACAAAACCTGGCTCGACGACTGGGCTTCCCTAGACACGACACATACGCAAGCGCCATATGCTTCTTTGCTGTTTTCACAAAATCCGTGAACCTCGATACCCACACTAGAATGAAAAACCACGGGAGGAAATGGGATCCGAGAGATGCTTGCCAACTTGTGTCTCAAGTCCATCTATGTTGAATGCCACGCTGAGGGTAGGCTTTCATCCCAATCCACATTTTCTCTCCAAAGCTGCTGAACGAAGATTTTGCACCTGACAATGACTGGATTTATCAATCCAAGAGGGTCGTAGAAAAGATCAATCGTAAATCAAAATGAACTTGGAGGGTTTTGAATTTGGGTCCAGTGCGGACAAGGCAAACAGAAGTTGATCCGAAGCAAGGTCCCTCTCGCTAAGCCAAGAGTTTTGTCGCCTCTATCATGAAACCTAAGGAATTTCTCTACACCTTCTTCAGAGGTTGGGTCAAGTACTTCTTGCTGACTATAGCACCATTTCCTAAGTTTGAAATTACCACGGGACAGTAAAGCTGAAGCTTTGTGCATCTTGTCTATTAGCTCTGTGACTGAGTTACCTCCAGAATTAAGATCATCCACGTAAAACTCCTGCTGCACAGCTGATGAGCCAAGCTGGTGTATTGTGCGGACAGCTAAAGATATTGCAGCCCACGTCCCGTATGTGACAGTGTCTAATGTGTAGACTTGAACCTCGGACTCGATGGAATCTCGCCATAGGATGCACTGATACAAATTGTCGGGTGGAGACACTCGTACGCAGCGGAACATTTTACAAATGTCCCCAGTGAGAGCGACTGGATATGTTCGAAAGCGAATCAATATGTTAAACAATGCAGGCTGAATAACAGGGCCTGTCATCATCACATCGTTTAGAGAATATCCAGTTGATGTATCCAACACGGAGTTTTGTCGTCATACTGTCCTCCTTTAGGACACAGTGATGAGGCAAGATATATTTGCAGAGGCTACGGGAATCAGGGTTGACTTGGTGCATATGATGCAAATCAATGTACTCCCTCATAAAGGTGAAATACCGCGCCTGGAGTGTAGGATTACAATTTTCGCTTCAAACTGACGAATCGTTGATACGCCTAAGTATAAGACGCTTAACGGCATACGAACTGATTACTCCCTTGATAGCAATCGCGAAAGGTGGCTCACAAAATGTGCTTCACAATCTACTTCTTTTATGGTATTCCAGCCTCCACACAATTCTCGACTTCACAAGACATGAAGAATTTCATCCAACCTTGCTTCCATTTTAGCTTCCGAGTCTGGACAATTGTGCGTGGCCAAAAGCGCCGAGCTTACTACCTTCTGTCCACCCAAGCCGGGTCTTCTGTAGAAGAGGCAGGCCATCGGTGAGCTTGATTTGGCCTAAGCAGAGGAGATCATAAAAAACGGTCGCACCAAAGAGGAGGATTGAAACGTGCAGGATCGGCAAGCTGAAAATTAAATGGAATATTCCAATGTGTAGTATAAAGAATGTAGAAATCATAATTCAAGACAGAAGAAAGTTAACTTAAATTATTCATTAATGAAAATTTGACTTTGGAAGCACAAGTATCAAAGGAAAATAAATGGAAACATTTATTGTAATCGCAGCAAAGGCTACGGAAAGATTCATGGTCAGAGTAGTTTGAAGGACAGAGAGGAAAACGGAGAGGAAAGTAGTACCTAGTCGGGCGTGACGGAACAGAAATACTAATAAGACTAAGCTTACAAGAGAGTGCAAGTTAATTAGACGTAGCCGACTCTCATAAGAAAGAAGATGTCTAGAAGGGTCCCAATTAAGACCGCGCAGGGCAAAGATAACAAATTGTTTCTAAACGGACTCAAGCATATCTGGATATTTTTGGTAATGAGGTGACCAGGGATCATATTCCAAGATAGGCCGGACAAAAGAAACGTAGTGTAATTTAGTGGTATAGGGGTCAGAAAATTCCTTAGACCATATTTTGATAAAGCTAAGGACTCCTTTGGATTTATTCAAAATAGCGGATATATGAGAATTGAAAGATATGTTAGGTACAAAGATAATGCCCAAGTCATTAACTTAGTACAGGCGTTCCAAGGAAATTTTATTGATTGAGAAGTCAATAAGGTAAGGCTTGTTGCGATGAAGGATCATGACGTTACATTTCGAAATGTTAAGAGGAAGGGGGATACACGATCGCTTTAGGAAAAACATAGCTCGAAATCATTAGCATACATTAGGACTCGGGAATGACTTAAAACTTGGGGAAGATCATTGATAAACAGGTTAAATAATAAAGGCCCAAGATAGCTACCTTGAGGCAAACCCGAAGAGACAAGGAGGATTGGAAAATTCAAGGAGGTTAGACGAAACTGAGCGACGTTTTACAAATCAGTGCTGTGATTCTGAAAACATCACAAGAGTGTAGAGGCTGAGAAGTAATAATTTTTTCGAAGAGCTTAGGAATAACAGACAAATTGGAGAGACAAGGTAGTTTGAAACATCTGATTCAGACACATTGATATGATTTCATAATCAACAAAGGGGGGAAGGATACCACTTGAACTATTTAAAGGGTGGGTGCGCGGCACGAATGTCGTTAGGTGTAGCGTGAATAGAGGGCAGGTTATTAGAAGGAAGAGAGTAGCAAAGTTGCAAATATTAAGCAAATAGGTTAACAATATCGGAATTTGTATAATATTATTGTTATACCATTTTTGTATAAAGAAGAGGGATATTGTGAAGAATTACGTTTAGAGTGAACAAACTGAAAGAATTGTTTAAGATCTCGTTTAAAATTGAGTTTGCATTCAGCCAAGTAATCGTTATGGTATTAAAAATGGAAAACTGTGATTTTTCAATTGAAACTTCTTGTAAAAACGAAATTTTAAAGTAATGGAACACAGGTTGGAATAATGGAGAAAACAGCGCTGTAAAATGCGTTAGTGGCGGGTTGAATCTCAAGAAAGTCGTCGAGGAATGACCAATCGATCTGAGAATGTGCGCGATTCAAAAAGATAAAATCAGCCCTCTTAAAACAAAATATAGCCGAGGGCCTCTGGCAGAATTTTTTGGGACCAAAAGAAGGCAGCAGGACATAAATTTCTAGAGAGGATCCTCTGTAAACTAGAGTATTCGTTGTATCGGTAGTAAACGCAACGTCTAAAATTCTATCCATGCTATTGGAAGCTGTGAGCGTTTTTTTAATATGCGTAGAGGAATGGTTTGTTCCCACCTTAACGCCAACCGCTTCGTCTTTTGGCAGAGTTCCTGCAAGAATTCATAAAACTGTAGAAATCCGACGACATGTGCTCCTTCCACTTGTTTACGTTTTAGATTCAAACTTCTGCAGCAGCAGGTTGATAATCATGAATCCTGAGATCTCCTCAGCAATTCCCTATGTCTGCAGCGCTCGCATGTTTAAATTGACTGCATCAGAAACTTCACGAAGCTTTTTAACAGAAGGCGAGACTACTCTCTTGAGCCCAACAATCTTCTTGATGTGTTCCTAAAAAACAAGTCGTTTGTTATTAAAGCGGTTATGGAGTATACCCAGAGATGCACGATAATTGGCACCGGAGATCGAACCAACGATCGTACCGAATCCAAGGCCTCATCCGCTTGAGTCACAGATTTGAACATTGCTATAAAGTACGAAAATTCGACGTATCCGGATCGGCAAACCTAGGTCCTTTCGGCTCAGGCAGTCGTTCTTTGTAAGCCATGATGATGGTGTTCAAAAGTACCCTCTAAGTTAGCTTTCAATGATAGTTGAATGAGAGTTTTCGCGCAGCTCACTACGAATCTCGTCTGTATCGAACGTCACAACTCATTACGGGCCTTATTGAACTCCTCTCTAATTTCTGCCAACACATCAAGGGAAATCTCAATTTCCACGGCGGCCAATTTATCGATTTTGTTGCCCGGGATGGATTCGCCAAGTCTGTGCAATCGATCATATAAAGACAGAAATTTACGCTTATAAAGACTCAGCCTGTTATCAAGCCAGGCTGTCCATGCTAAACGGTGGGCAATGCGACGAAACAACGGAAAATTGAATACCATTTAAGCGAAGATATACAGAAGCTAGAGCGAGAATGAAAGACATGAAAACTCAACAGCCGCCGCTGCAGTTGTGCACAGAATGATAGATTCGACGCTTAAGTTAACGGAATCTCACACGGCCAAATTTATTTGGTAGTTAAACTACACAGCAACGAATGTATTGTTCATTTAATATGTTTTTAAATGAAACGCGATTAAGCAATGTATCTATGTATATCCAGTCGGTTTTACCAATGTTTGAGATACCAAGCTATATATATTTGGCAACTATATCTTTACGAATTGGTATGAAACAATTAGGGTTAACGTTATAATGTTTATTTATACCGGCGGCTTAGTTGGAGCCAAATGCTTGCTCTTTTACCCTGCCAAATAAATATTTATACACGAGACCTATATGCAACCAGCGCGGTGAGAGATTAGCTTAGAACTAAAAAAGGCGGCTGCAGAACACCCTTTAAACGAGAGAGCGCAGCAGCGCTGCTGAACGTCAGGGTTTCCAGTACATAGAGGGTTTATTAATGCTTATAAATCTATAATTTAATTATATTAACAAACAGCAGTAATGAAGATTTTAAGTTAGGATGATTCGTCGGCGACTGGTCCGAACATACAGGGGCCAGCATGCTTTGATACATGTTCATCAATTTTCTGTTTAAACGCCTGTAAATTCTTCTAATTTAAATCAATCCTTGTGAGCCCAAATCTATTAAAAAACGAGGGGGAACGTTGTGAGTTGCTGCGGACACCGCAACTCTACAGTTATACCCGATACTAAGTCAGTATGGCTCTCCTCCGGCAGACGCCGCTAATATTAAACGACACCACAAAGAGTGCGTGCGAGAAAGACAGAAAATCAGTCTGAGCGTGACGTCGGGCGCTGCGTAGCCACTGCAAATTGATTTGTTTCCTTTGGCTATAAAAATTATTTGATCTGATCCAGATTCAGCAACCGGATAGATATGGACATTCTCTATGATTCTGCGTTTTTATTTTACTCGAATCTGCAATATTGTGGATGCAACAGATTTTCGTCCTTTGTGTGGGCGGAAAGGGGTGGGGCGAAATTTTGAGATATAAGTTTTATAGTGCGATCTAACAGAAGTGCGGATACCAAATTTGGTTACTCTAGCCTTAATAGTCTCTGAGATTTATGAATATCCCCAGATTTTCATCCTTTGCGGGGGCGGAAGGGGGTGTGGCGAAATTTTGAAACAAACTCGTCTCGGTCCGATATATTAGGAGTCTGGATACCAAATTTGGTTGCTCTAGCTTTTATAGTCTCTGAGATCTAGGCGCTAATGTTTTACTCTCAGCAAAGCCGCCTATGCTACGTGTGTGTTAGAGAGAGACAGGGCGAGAAAAAATGAAATTGTGTTCTTGATGCTGGCTATAATAATAATACGATCCAATTCAGATTCTGCAGTCTAAAAGATATGGTCATTCTCTACGATTCTGGTTGGTTTGGTTTTTGGTTTTCTCGTATCTTTAAAATTGTGGATGCCACAGATTTTCGCCCTTTGTGGGGGCGGAAGTGGGCGGGGCAAAGTTTTGAAATATTTTTGTAGCAGTGACATATCACAGAAGTCTGGATCCAAAACATCGTTGCTCTAGCTCTTATAGTCTTTGAGCATTAGGCGCTGAAGGGGACGGACAGACGGACAGACAGACATGGCTCAATCGACTCGGCTATTGATGCTGATCAAGAATATATATACTTTATGGGGTCGGAAACGATTCCTTCTGGACGTTACACACATCCACTTTTACCACAAATCTAATATACCCCAATACTCATTTTGAGTATCGGGTATAAAAATCGGTTAGGTTCACAACGGAAAAAAAAGTTTAAATTTTGTTTAGTTGTGTAGGCGTAGTAGCGTAGGATGATATTTTTTTGGGTGGATTCAGAGCGGGACGATGAGGCTGGAGCACTGGCCTGATTTCTAGGGATAATATAAAGGGGCCTATTATTCTTCTTAGCCTTGTACTCTTTAGCAACCAAATGCTCCGAAACAAATTTGGCCTGTCCATCCATCCGTATGCCCGTCCGTCCGACTCGGTTAACGGCTATTTCTCAGAGACTATAAAAGCTAGAGAAATAAAATGTTGTATTCAGACTCCTATGATATCACGTTGAAACACGTTTGTTTCAAAGTTTTGCCACGCCCTCTCTCCCACAAAGGACGAAATCTGTGGCATCCATAACTTTGAAGATACGAAAAAACCGAAAACAGAAAGTCATAGAAAATTACCATATCTAGCAGATTGCGGATATCATAAGGTCTGGGGCTAGCCGTGGGACAAAAACTTGGCAGTTTGGTGGGATCATCACCAGTGGGTTGTGCAGTTCTTGTTAACGGCATGACTACAGGCACGAAATATAAAAAAGAACAACGATTTCTGCAAGGATGGAGAAGAAGAACTCAACACCGCTTTTGTATTGTTTTTAATTTTTTGTATGCAAATATTTATTAGTTTTGAGCACTGAAATCATTCACATAAAAAACCTAAGTGTCGCAGACTCGTCTTTGACAGATTTGGGTGGCAGTTATAGTTCATTTGGGCTTGCTGTTTTCTATTTTGTCCGTTGGGCGCATCAGCGATATATGTACATAGGTGCCCATTCGTGCATTCATACACAATCATATCTAAAAGTGTGTTCTACTTCTGTCTCTCGACTTGCGGCAATAACGCTGACCTTGAGCTCGATCTCGCTTTACAGCTTCAGCTGTGTACTTTGTGCATACGTGAACAATCTGCACTTCGACAGTGCCCAGTGTAAATATATACATACACATTTTTAGTAAGTAATATATATTTTTTTTAATTATAGGCTAGCTGTGAATAACTTGCAGTACGTTAGCAATGTCCTTGGTATTAAAGATCCCATTCATAAGCAAAAAATTTCACTAAAAGCAATGGATGTAGTGCTCTTTGGGCCACCACGAGGTAAGAAAATAATTTTAAAATACCCGTAACGAAACGTTCAAAATTTTTGGACTGCATTTTTTTAAATGTATGTATAATACGTAATATTTTCATCATACAAATATACCTAATACAGAAACCGGCACCCGTTGGAAGGACTATATATTGGTGACCCTGTTGCTAAGCGCCATTATCGGTTGTTGGTATGCTTACCAGCAAAATAAAAATGCCAAGCGTCACTTACGTCGTATGGCACAGGATATGGAAGGATTGCAGAAAGCCGAACAAAGTCTACAGGAGATGCAGAAGGTTTGTTTATTTGATACAAAGTGTGTGTTGGAAGCTGCCGAGCTTTTTTGGCAGCTCTGATTCCACATTTACAAATTAAAAATGTCTCCGTTTCTAACGTTACAATTTGGGGTTTATTGTTCGATGTTGTTTGTGTCTTTTTGTTAGAAGCCGTGATCATGAAATTAGATTTAGGTGTTAAGCGCATCGACGATGAAGAGGACTGGCAGACTGACCGACTGAAGGATCGAAGGTTATATAAGTTATAAGAACGTTACATATGTGTGTGCGTGTATGCACTGAGAGAGTACATGGAATGAGCGCGATAATAGACAACTTAACAGAGAAGTTCTTTACGTCACTTAAGAGCTTTTAACGGCTGCTGCTTCGAACATTCTCCCCCCGTTGAAAGACCAGGGCTTTTAACAGGGTCTTCAACTGGAAGAACGCACAGCTTGATGACAGCTAGACGAGTAGACGAGAACTAGGCATACATTCAAAATACAAAATAAAAAAACCACTACAATTACTAATTACTAGAAAGGTGTGTAAGCATTAGTAATTTAATAAGAGGAAAAGAATTAGTGGTGGATATAATATGGAAGAGGAAATTATAACCCGAACATAGGACCCTAAATGGTTCATCCAAGGAATAATTCGATCTACAAAGTGGAAGGAACAACGGTGTAAAATTTTTTAGTAAGTCTAATAGGTATCGTGAAGTTTATTCGGCTCAACAGATCAGGGCTGTCTATGTCACCCCTGATCAAGTTGTGCATAAAAATCTTACCAAGCATTGTTCTACGGTTAACTAAGGATGGGAGGTTAACTAATAGAAGTCTACTAGAGTAAGGTGGGAGTCTCACCCGCATTCCAGTTAAGGCCCCGCAGAGCAAAGAGTAAAAAAATGTTCTGTACTGATTCTATACGGTCCTGGTGTACTTTGTACTGAGGTCACCATACACAGGAGCCGTATTCTAAGATCGGACGAACAAGCGAGGTATAGAGAGTCTTTGACCACCTCTTTATAAAACCAAGCACGCCCATGGCCTTATTTACCATGGTAGAAATGTGTTCGGAAAACTTTAACTTGGGGTCTAACATAACACCCAAATCATCCAACAGGGTAATTATCTCAAGAGAACCACCAAACAAGGTGCTAACAAGGGGTTAGAACGATGAAATGTCATAACTTTGCATTTCGAGGTATAAAGGTGTAACAAGTTAGCACAACACCATGACTGAAAGTTATTGAGATCGGATTGCAAGTGAGAATGAAATGAAATGTCCTTGTACTGGACACAGAGTTTAACATCATCCGCACACATACATAAGTACTCGAGAGTATGTTAATACCGAAGGCAAGTGATTAATACAGAGTGTGAAGAGTAAGGGGCCCAGATGGCTGCCCTGTGGTACTCCCGAAGAAACCTTTACTGGTAAAGAGAGGGAGTTTTTGAAGAAGACTCTTTGAGACCTGGAACGAAGATAGCTAGAAATCCATCTCAGGAGGTAGGGCGGTAAACCCTAAAAGGACAAGTATATGCGCTAAATGGGAATGGTTTACAGAGTCGAATGCTTTGCTAAAGTAAATAACATCCGTCTGTAAGTTACTTTGAAAGGCTTTAATAATGAAAGAGGTAAACTCTAGCAAGTTCGTGGTGGTTGATCACCGTCTTATAAATCCATGCTGAGTTGAAGATATAAGTGTCTTGTAGAGGTGTTGCAAATGCGGAGTTTAGAAATAGGGGATAACTCTATAATTTTTTGCATCAGACTTTCTACCTCTTTTATGGAGAGGAATTTTACACGATTCCTTCCACATCGGAGGGAAGCAAGAAGAATCAATGGAAGGTGAATAGTTTAAGCACACACAGGGTCCACACAGTGCCTCGGCGCAGTACTTGAGTGCACACCCTGGATCCCCGTCTGGACGCGGTAAAAAGACCACTTTGACTAGTCGAAGATCATGAAGTAAAAAAAATTAATTTATCAAGGGACTGAAAATGACGTACGACCTCGGTAAACCGTATGGGTACGGGTGACCATAGTAGCTTTCCGTAGAATAGGTCGTCTGGAAAATTTGGTCAAAAAGATCGGCAATTGCCTGATCATTATTTGCCGACGTATTACAAAATGATAGCGAGGATGGGTGTGCGGACGTTCTACGCTTACTGTTTACGAAGCAGTAAAACTGTTTAGGGTCATACTGTTTAGAGCATTAAGAACTGAAAAGTTTGACCGAGCTATTACATAGTGAGAGTGAGAAGTAGGAGAACCCACTTCTTGAAATTTTTTATAAAGTCTTGATTTTAAGTTTTTTAGACTGGATATTTCTTTGGTAAACCAAGTGGGTTTTCCAGAACTAATCGGACAAGAAAGAAGCACACAAGAATCAAAAAATTTGCCAAGAGCATTGTAAAAAATGTTTGTGCCTTTTATGACATCAGTGCACATGTACAAAGCGGACCAATCAAAATCGCTAATGAGGTTATTAAGCTTCGCAAACTCGGCTTTACGAAAGCAGCGGACACGTTCAGGTAGTCTACTCGACCGATCCAATTCAGTTGGTCCTATATTTAGCAACACCTCGAAAGTAGAATGGTAGGCGTCTTCAGGTATAGTGAGCGGAAGGGCTCGGGTTAACAACACTATGGTCAGATCCGATACAAAGCATAGATCAAGCAATCGACCCAAGGAATTTTTCACATGATTGACTTGAGACAGGTCAAGCAAGCCGTCAACAAAATCATGTCGTGACATGGCCACTAGGTTAGGTTAGGTTAACCCGGACGGCCCTCAGCGGGGCCACGCATAGGCCAACACCTGCTATCAGTCTGTGCTCTAGCCTGCTTCTCTAGATCGCCTTGCAGCGTTCTGAGGGAGACGGGCACGTTTTCGGTTCTCCTATTCTACAGCCCGATGCCTTCCTTAGCTAGCACGTCCGCCGCTTCGTTTCCTTCGATGCCCTGGTAGCTGGGAACTCAATAGATCCGCACTGTCTTTGTCGTGCTTAGGATGTATAATGCCTCCCTGCTCACCAAGACACTTCTGGAACTGACCGCGGACGACTGCATGGATCTTATCGCCGCTTGGCTGCCGACGAATAGGTTGACCGCATCGTGTGCTCGTTCTGTGAGGAGAGCGACCACCGCTGCTTTCCCGATGGCAAAAACTTCTGCCTGGAATATGCTTCATTGGTCCGGTAGCTTATACGACAGCCTTATCTCAGGGTCTGTACAGTAAAGGCCCGCTCCTACTCCTCCGTCCATCTTGGAGCCGTCTGGGTATATATTGATGTCCACAGTTTGGTCCCTTCCAATTTTCCAGTCTTCAGGTCCCAAAGATGTGGTTGTTTTGACGTCAGGGCAAGTTTGGGGGGTCATGTAATCAGTTGATCTGGTCATTTCCCTGCCGATTGAACTATGCCCGTATCCTTGTATCGATAGATTTCCTGATGCTATGAGGCGTTGTGTTTCCCGCAATCAGGCGAGCGTGAATGTCCAGGGGGTCGATTCCGAGTACAGTTTCGAGTGCTTTTGTTGGGGTTGACCTCAGCGCCCCTGTAATACAGAGCAGAGCCTGTCGCTGAGTCTTTTCCATAAGCTTATGGTATGTCTTCTTTTAAGTAGCCTGTCACCACACTAAGGCTCCATACAGCAGAGTTGGTCGCACCACCGAGATGTAGATCCAGTGCATTAGAGCAGGTGACAGGCCCCATGTGCTGCTGAGCATCTTCTTGGATGCATAAAGCGCAATGGTAGCCTTCTTCACCCTTTCCACTACATTGGGACTCCATACGTCATACTGAGTCCTACCTCTTCCGCCCACTCACGTATCTCCCTGAGTGTACGTTCCATTATGGAGCTGAGGGTCGATGGACATACACCCGTAATAAGTATGCTTATGTCGTCTGCATAAGCTGTTATTTTTGGGGCCTTCCTTTCAAATCTCTTAATGAGGTCGTCGACCAACAAATTCCACAGTAGTGGCGACAGGACTCCACCTTGTGTGCCCCCTTTACCATGGAAGCAGTGCCCCACTCCGATTGCACCCGTCTACAACTTAGGAGGTTTTTGATCCAGACGTTGATTGCAGGGTGTATGTTATTCGCTTCTAGGCGACTTGTTATTGCGGTTGTGGACACGTTGTTGAATGCTCCTGAGATGTCCACAAATGCTCCCAAAGCATACTTTTTGTTGTGAAGGGCGCTCTCGATGGTGGCTACTAGCGAGTGTAGTGCCGTCTCCACTGATTTCCCCTTGGTGTAGGCGTGTTGGTTTGTTGACATCAGTCCCTCTACATCATTCCTGATGTGCAAATCCAACAGCTTTTCTAGTGTTTTTAGTATAAAGGAGGTAAGGCTTATCGGTCTGTAATCCTTGGGACTCACGTGGCTGCACTTTCCTGCCTTAGGGAGGAAGACAACTCTCGAGGTTCTCCATTGGATGGGGATATAGCCCGTACTTAGGCATGCTGAGTATATTGCGAGGAGCCATGGGGTAATAACCTCTTTGGTCAACTGCATCATGGCTGGGAATATCCCGTCCAGTCCTGGTGCTTTTATGCCCGCGAAGGAGTCTATGGCCCAGTGGATTCTCTTTGTGGTTAACAGACCTATTGGAGGGTGCTGTTCCTCGGTTGCTAGGTCCTGATGCTCTTTGGCGTCAGTGACCTCGGCGCATTCAGGGAAGTGCGCCTCCATTAGTGCTGTTAGGGCTTCTTTACTGCCCTCTGTCCACTGTCCGTTGTCTAGTTTTAGTTGGCTCTGTACTGTGGGCTGCTTTGAAAGCAGCTTCCGAAGCCTAGCGGCTTCGGGCACTTTCTCGATGTTGGAGCAGAAGTTTCTCCACGAGTTCCTTCGTGCCTTACGTATTTCCTTCTTGTAGCTCCTAAGTAGGATTTTATATTCCTCATTGACAATCTCTTCGTTCGCTTGTTTGGCGATCTAGAAGAATTCCTTGAGGTTGTTCCTTTGGAGAGAGAGATCTCGGTTTCACCAGAGTGGCTTGGACCTCCTCTTCGTTCTCGAGGGTTTGCACGATGCATGGTAGGCGTTCAGTAACTCGTTGGATAGGGTCTTTAGGGACTTCTCTATATCCTCCGCGGATTTCACTGAGCCCGGATTCGCGAGCTTCGAAGTAACTGTCTTTTTAAACTTTGCCCAGTTTGTGTTCCGGGGGTTTCTATAGACTGCTGTCTTCGAAGGGTGCTTGAATTCGCACTTGAACTGAATGTACTTATGGTCTGAGAAGGATGGTCTGTCGAGGACCCTCCAGCTAGATACCGTAGTACTGTTTCCCGTTGCAAGTGTTAGGTCTAGCACGTTGGATGAGGTCGGACCTACGAAGGTGTGCTCCTCCCCAACTTTTGCTATATATAGATTGGTTGCTAGTAAAAAGTCTAAAAGTGACTCACCTCTGTCATTGATGTAGGCGTCCGTCCCGATGACGAGTTGATAGTTTTTGGTGCCGGCTTCTGTCACCAGGCTCCAGAGTTCGTCGGGTGGTGCGGGTCTGTCGTGAGCCATGTAGCAGGAAGCCACCAGAAGGCGCTTTTCCTCACTTTCCAGCATCACAACCGTCAGGTCATCCGTGCTGTAATGAGACATAAGGTAAGCATGGATTCCCTTTCGTACGAGTACGACGGTTCTGTTCCTGCTTACCGATGTTGAGTAGAATATGTTATGATTTGAGGACTTTAGTCCGGCCACTGAATTGCCTGTCGCAATCCAGGGCTCCTGGACTAGAGCTATGTCGGCGAGCCCTTGCTCCATGGCGATGAGGAGCTCCGCTGACGCTACCTTACTTTTATGCAAGTTAAACAGCAGCACACTCAGCATGGGTGGCTGGCTCACTTGCACCTGACGGGTTGACTACCAGCGTCAGGTCACCGTCTTCCTCTTCTTCGTCTTCAAGCGCAAGACCCTGGGCGGCCTCCACGATGGACTCGAGACCTAAGTCCTTTTCCACCTCGCCTGCCTGCAGGGTATGCGCGTCCTTTTCCTCAGGGTGGCGCTTTTTGAGACGCAGGTAGACGCTACCCATGCCCCACGCCATCTTCCCGAACTTGGGGTATAGCTGATCCTCTGCTTCCTTGTTTATTTGGAGGATCACACATTGGCCCCCCTCGTTGGGTAGTGGGCTACCAATATGTAGGATCCTCCAATCGGCCGTTGGCACGTCCGCGTTTTGCCGCTGAAGGAGCTTCAGCGCTCGGTCCCCCTGGATTGTGATGGGGAGGAGTACCTTCGCCTTAGGCTTGGACGGGATAAGCTCCCGGTCCACAACCTCCAGCTTGGCCCCCTCCCACATCGCCACCAGTTGGCAGACCGTACGCGTCAGCCACCTTAGGGTAGGATCATCATTGCACTTCAGGATCTTAACCCCATTTAGCCACCCAGCACCATCGAACGTGGGTATTGGGGCCGCGGGGTCTTCCTCCATCTGTGCAAAAACTGCGTCGACGAGACGCGCGTGCACCAGCTTCCACTGTGCCGCTGACATCTTGCCGTTTTCCTCGCTGCGGTCGATGAGTGCCACGATCAGATGTCGTTTGGTCACATCGCTGACCTTCGCTTTCGGCTTCGTTGGCTTCTTGGCCGCTTTGGAGGAGGTGGAGGGGCTGCACTCTTGGGCCCGCGTTGCCGCTTGCTCGCTGGAGTGTCCTTAATGGCACTCTCAGTCAAGCGTTGCCTCTTGGTGGCCATCATCTCCTCCACCTTATTGGCATATTCGCCATTCGACGCCTTCATCTGTGGCATCTGAGCATAATGTAGCCTGGGAGATGTCTGCTTTACCTTGCAGCCGGCTTTTGATGTTGAGGGCCGCTTTGTATTGCGCTTTGGCCTTCATCCCCTCCTTGGAACGATTCGGCCCTTCCCTACGCAGGGAGCTGGTGCCTGGTTCCGGCGAGCGGAGAAGGCTCTCTTCATCCGTCCTGCTTAGAGAGTGCACGCTCTCCAGATCCGTGTCTGTATCGACTACGGCATCTGTGCGGCTCAACATGCAGGCTACGGAGTAAGTTGTTTTTGTTGTTGTTGTTGTGGGAGTAACCGAAGACCAAACAGTTCCTGGCAAATTGAAGTCCCCACGAACTATCATACGATCATTATCAGATAGCGAGGAAGAAACAGCGGTTAAAGCGGACAAGTGCTGCTCATAAATTGAAATATCCGAAGAAGGTGGAATATATGAGGAAGTAATGAATATAGCGAAAGCGGGAAGAATCAGTTTTACAAACAGGAATTCCAGTTCCTGTTGAACTTGCACTGAGAAGTGATCCGACGTGAAGTAAGAGTCCACTGCAATTAGAACCCCCCCTGCACGTCGAGACGAACGGTCCTTTCTAAAAATTGTGTACCGACCTGCCAAAACCTCGGAACTAAGAATGTCCGGCTTTAACCAGGTTTCAGTAAACACAATAACGTGGGGAGCAAATGCAACACTATCCCGGAAAAGAATGCTGAGCTTACTACGCAATCCTCTTACATTCTGATAGGTTACTAAAAGAGAAGTTAGTTTTTTGGAAAGGTGGCTATCTCTCTGGCATAAGAGAAGTTGAATTTCTCCACCTTCTGTCCAATCTGGTGATTGCATCTTCGCTTAGCGATGGACTTTTTATGCGTTCCTCAACAACCCGGCCCCCCCTGAAACAAAGTTTCGGAACGGGGCAATACCGCGATTTTAGTAATTGGTCGGGTTAATTCTCCAGATGCGGTCTTGAGCTTGACAGCTCGAATCAGTTCGTCGTTTCCTGGATAGGCTTCTATAACTCGTGCAATGTGCCATAAATCCGGTGGGCTGTTGGACTCCATAAAAAGCGCAATGTCCCCGATCGAGATATTAGGGATTGACGTGGTCCACTTTGGACGCTGTTGCAGAGTGGTCAGGTACTCCTGATGCCATTGTTTCCAGAAGCCTTGGTACATGGACTGGATACTCTGCCAGTACCCCAATCGACCCACAGTAATGTGACCCAAGTCAGCCTCCGGTATGGTGGTGAATGGTCGTCCAATTAAGAAGTGAGCCGGCGATAAATAGTTGACCTCAGTATCCGGTTTGTAGCAAAGAGGACGTGAGTTGACCACTGCGCTGACTTGCGCAAGTAGGGTACGCATCTGCTCATATAAGCATTGAGGTTCCGACGACTCGTCGAAGGTGCAGTTGAACAGATCGAACTGCCGATTCCCATTTTCCACCCCAATGAGGTGAACCAGGCGGAATGAATACCCATTGTATGCCGTCATCCGCCAGGGTATGAGTAACCAGATCGGTGTGTTGCTGTGACGCCAGTAGGGTTTGTATTTCATCGAGTTAGCGTTTCGCGCCGATGAAATTGTGCCGTTGTCACTGTAGATTTTGACACACTTGCCACGTAGAGATATGAAGCGCCGCAGTGCAGCCAGGAACGTTTCAGTGGCGAGATCCGTGGCAAGTTCCAAATGTATTGCCGAAGTGACCAGGAAAACGAATAGGCATATATAGCCGTTGCTTATAGCCGAACCTTGCCATCCTTGAGACGGATTGGCCCAGCATAGTCGCAACCGGTGTTGACAAATGGCAGTGCTTGTGTAATACGAATGCTGGGTAGATCAGCCATTCGTTGCTGTGATGTATTTTGTCTTTGTTGAAAGCAAGCCAAACATTCGTGCGTGATTTTGCGTACGAGGTTACGTGCGCCAAATATCCAGAACCTTCCAGAACACCAGGGTGGAGGTTGACCCGGTGCTCGTGTTCCAAGATCAGTTTCGTGATGCGATGAGTCTTTGGCAGCAAAACTGGATGTTTCGCCTCTTCTGGCAATTGAGAGTGATGCAATCGTCCGCCGACCCTGAGTAGATTGTGTTTGTCAATGATTGGGTACAGTTTCACAAGCTGCGATCGGCTCCGTAATGGCTTCTTGGCAAGTAGCAATTGGAAGTCATCTTGAAAGCAGGTTTGCGCGTAACGCAAACACAGAATCTGTGCAGTCCTGATCTCATGAAATGTTAGAGATTGGAAGCTCCTGTCCCGAGATGGATTTTTTGTGCGTTGGATGAAGCGAAGGACATAGCCAATAGTGTGCACCAGCTTCCGCCAGGAGGAGACTCGGGCTATTAGTTCTTTCAGCGGATTATCCAATTGTTATTCGGCCAATGTAGACAAACAATTGGTTTTGACTTCGTTTTGTATGCCAGTTTCTGAAAGAGTAACGTAAAACTTTGAGTTGTTCAACTTTACCAAGAATAGATCGTTGTCACGTAGCCATGAAGGACCAGTCCACCACAGCCGAAAGTCGATGAGGTCGGCAGCCATGAGCCCTCTGGACGCACAGTCAGCTGGATTTGTTTTGGAGTCCACATGACGCCAAGCATGGCATGGAATGGAATGGAATCCAGAATTTCCAAGGTTCGATTCCCAACAAACGTCTTCAGCTGGGCTGGTGCATATGATAGCCACGATAAAACAATTGTAGAGTCGCACCATGCAAATACAGTTGTATCTCTGTGTCGTAATCCAGCCTTAATTGATCGTATGAGTTGGCTCAGAAGAAGTGCTCCGCAAAGCTCCAGGCGTGGCAAGGATTGCTGCTTGAGTGGAGCCACCCTTGTTTTTGCAGCCACTAAAGACACGGACACAGAGCCGTAGTCGTGTATTACTCTGCTGTAAACTACAGCAGCGTATGCCTTGATTGAAGCATCGGAGGATCCGTGCAACTCGATGTTGTCTACATCGTTGACAACCAAACGTGGTAGTTGAAACTGCTGAAATGTGTCGAGGTCAGCTCGCCACTTCAGCCAATTGTCCGCCAGTTTTGTTGGAAATGGATCATCCCAATCCAGATTGAGTAATCATAGTCGCTGAAAAAGAATGTTGAACTGAACCACAACGGGTGCCAAAAGTCCAAGTGGGTCGAATATCCGTGAAATATTGGACAAGACTTTTCTTTTTGTGCAGTTAGGATTTGCAGATAGACCCACATTGTATGTTAGCGTGTCCTTTCCAGGATGCCAGTAAAGTCCCAGAACCTTTGCTGGTGACCATTGAGTTGGTTGTGTGTACGCGTCGGTATCCTCCTCTGTTATGCCTTTGGTATTGGATACCCATTTCCCGAGCTCTAGCTTGGCGCAGGACATTAGTTCGTTCCGGTTCCGCAGTAGCTCATCCTCACTGTTTGATCCAGTAAGAACATCGTCAACGTAGAAATATTCCAGTAGGATTTTCGCAGCATTCGGAAATTCATGATGATGATCCGAAGCCAGTTGTTGCAACACCCGAACCGCTAGGACGGTACATAGTTGAAAGTGCTTGATTGAATCGGTTGGATCTTCCCTCCAAACGATTCTCTGAAAATCTCGATGCTTATTGCAGACCTATATTTGGCGGAACATTTTCACAATATCCGCTGAGAATTCGAATTTGTACATTCTGAAGCGCAGGCACACAGCAAACGGATCGCGTTGAATGCTCGGCCCTGTAAAGAGAGTGTCGTTCAAAGTCTTACCATTGGCGTCGCGGAATGACCCGTCGAAAACTACTCGGAGTTTTCGACCCAACACAGGGTGGTGTGGCATGTAGAAATGTTGCCCAGAGATGATTTCTTCCGTTGGCAGTTGTCGCATGTGTCCCAAAGTCTGATATTCTCGCATGAAATGTATGAATTTTATTTGTAGCTGCTCATTCTGTTGCAAGCGACGTTCAACCGTTTTGAAACGCTTGAGAGCTCCTTGTAGAGTATCTCCAAATTCAGGGAGTGAGGTGTGGTGAGAAAGTGTTTCTCGACCTGTTCATCTTCGGGTTCAAGTTTGGTCGTGCAGTCGACGGTTCTCCAGCTCCCAAAACTTCTGGAGCGAAGCATCTATATCCAATGTTGTTGTTAGTGAAATTGCGTTGCTTGCTTGGGGTGTCATGAGTGCCGTAATAACCCATCCAAAAACTGATGAAATTGCGATAAGATTGCCCTTGCTGTCATACATCTTCCTTCCTGTAAATGCAGACCATACGTGTTCGCTACCCAATAGTATGTAAATTGGTGCGTTTGTGCAGAAGTGTGTGTCAGCCAATTGAAGATCCCTAAACACATCGAGACCCGATGCATCAATGTTTTGCCTTCCCATTGATGAAGTGATTCTGCCAAGTACATGGGCGTTTACAGTCAAATAATCCATAGAAATTCGGGACTTGATGTGAAATGTGCTGAATCCCCTTGTGGTGTCAGCTTTCACTGAAGATATTCCCGAAACAAGGATGCGTGATTGTGAACGTGCCAACCCAAGAGCGTGAATGCAACGTTCCGATACATACGAGAGTTGTGAGCCAGTATCCAATAAGACGCGATATGTTATGTAGTCTCCATTTGCGTTTTTAACATAAACCACGGCCGTGGCTAATGTGCTTCTGTTCAATCCTTTTGCTTGAGTAGATTGTGCAGTGCCTTGCGCACATACAATCGATGGTGTGCCCTCTGCGTGGGCAATGTGACTTGAAGTCACCGAAGTGATATAATGCGCGTTTGAATTGCTCTGATTCTCCCTTTCTGTTTGCGCAAAAGTCCCGATAATACCCGATGTAGTATCTGGTAAATGTAGTAGTGAATGGTGATGACCTTTGCATTGTTTACAATTCGGAGTCAGTTTTTCGGCGGCGAGTGACGGTTGGCACTTGCAGATCCCAGGGGATACTCGGCTGATCACGGGTGATCTCTTCCCGACAGGATTTTTTGGAACATATCACAGAAAACTCCATAATAAAAAATTTCAACACAATAAAAATCAAATAATATTTCAAAACAAACCAGTGTGCCAGACAACGCTAATAGGAGGAGAGGAGAACAGTTGCAGCAGCAGCTAATGAGAGAGAGAGAGCTACTGAACAGAAAGTAATGAGAGCGAGAGAGAAAGAACAGTTATTGAAGTTGAGGTTATAGCAAGAGAGTGCTAAAACAACAAAAGCTACAAGCTTGATTTCTAGATTGTAGGCTGGTTAGGAAGTTAATTAAAGTTTATTAATTATGAAAACACCGGTTGTTTATGCAAAACAAAGGGAAAATATGCAAAAGAGAACGAACGAGTGGACGCTGTTGCAGAGTGGTCAGGTACTCCTGATGCCATTGTTTCCAGGAGCCTTGGTACATGGACTGGATACTCTGCCAGTACCCCAATCGACCCACAGTAATGTGACCCAAGTCAGCCTCCGGTATGGTGGTGAATGGTCGTCCAATTAAGAAGTGAGCCGGCGATAAATAGTTGACCTCAGTATCCGGTTTGTAGCAAAGAGGACGTGAGTTGACCACTGCGCTGACTTGCGCAAGTAGGGTACGCATCTGCTCAAATATAAGCATTGAGGTTCCGACGACTCGTCGAAGGTGCAGTTGAACAGATCGAACTGCCGATTCCCATTTTCCACCCCAATGAGGTGAACCAGGCGGAATGAATACCCATTGTATGCCGTCATCCGCCAGGGTATGAGTAACCAGGTCGGTGTGTTGCTGTGACGCCAGTAGGGTTTGCATTTCATCGAGTTAGCGTTTCGTGCCGATGAAATTGTGCCGTTGTCACTGTAGATTTTGACACACTTGCCACGTAGAGATATGAAGCGCCGCAGTGCAGCCAGGAACGTTTCAGTGGCGAGATCCTGGCAAGTTCCAAATGTATTGCCGAAGTGACCAGGAAAACGAATAGGCATATATAGCCGTTGCTTATACGTGGTTTGCGAACCTTGCCATCCTTGAGACGGATTGGCCCAGCATAGTCGCAACCGGTGTTGACAAATGGCAGTGCTTGTGTAATACGAATGCTGCGTAGATCAGCCATTCGTTGCTGTGATGTATGTTGTCTTTGTTGAAAGCAAGCCAAACATTCGTGCGTGATTTTGCGTACGAGGTTACGTGCGCCAAATATCCAGAACCTTCCAGAACACCAGGGTGGAGGTTGACCCGGTGCTCGTGTTCCAAGATCAGTTTCGTGATGCGATGAGTCTTTGGCAGCAAAACTGGATGTTTCGCCTCTTCTGGCAATTGAGAGTGATGCAATCGTCCGCCGACCCTGAGTAGATTGTGTTTGTCAATGATTGGGTACAGTTTCACAAGCTGCGATCGGCTCCGTAATGGCTTCTTGGCAAGTAGCAATTGGTAGTCATCTTCAAAGCAGGTTTGCGCGTATCGCAAACACAGAATCTGTGCAGTCCTGATCTCATGAAATGTTAGAGATTGGAAGCTCCTGTCCCGAGATGGATTTTTTGTGCGTTGGATGAAGCGAAGGACATAGCCAATAGTGTGCACCAGCTTCCGCCAGGAGGAGACTCGGGCTATTAGTTCTTTCAGCGGATTATCCAATTGTTATTCGGCCAATGTAGACAAACAATTGGTTTTGACTTCGTTTTGTATGCCAGTTTCTGAAAGAGTAACGTAAAACTTTGAGTTGTTCAACTTTACCAAGAATAGATCGTTGTCACGTAGCCATGAAGGACCAGTCCACCACAGCCGAAAGTCGATGAGGTCGGCAGCCATGAGCCCTCTGGACGCACAGTCAGCTGGATTTGTTTTGGAGTCCACATGACGCCAAGCATGGCATGGAATGGAATGGAATCCAGAATTTCCAAGGTTCGATTCCCAACAAACGTCTTCAGCTGGGCTGGTGCATATGATAGCCACGATAAAACAATTGTAGAGTCGCACCATGCAAATACAGTTGTATCTCTGTGTCGTAATCCAGCCTTAATTGATCGTATGAGTTGGCTAAGAAGAAGTGCTCCGCAAAGCTCCAGGCGTGGCAAGGATTGCTGCTTGAGTGGAGCCACCCTTGTTTTTGCAGCCACTAAAGATACGGACACAGAGCCGTAGTCGTGTATTACTCTGCTGTAAACTACAGCAGCGTATGCCTTGATTGAAGCATCGGAGGATCCGTGCAACTCGATGTTGTCTACATCGTTGACAACCAAACGTGGTAGTTGAAACTGCTGAAATGTGTCGAGGTCAGCTCGCCACTTCAGCCAATTGTCCGCCAGTTTTGTTGGAAATGGATCATCCCAATCCAGATTGAGTAATCATAGTCGCTGAAAAAGAATGTTGAACTGAACCACAACGGGTGCCAAAAGTCCAAGTGGGTCGAATATCCGTGAAACATTGGACAAGACTTGTCTTTTTGTGCAGTTAGGATTTGCAGATAGACCCACATTGTATGTTAGCGTGTCCTTTCCAGGATGCCAGTAAAGTCCCAGAACCTTTGCTGGTGACCATTGAGTTGGTTGTGTGTACGCGTCGGTATCCTCCTCTGTTATTCCTTTGGTATTGGATACCCATTTCCCGAGCTCTAGCTTGGCGCAGGACATTAGTTCATTCCGGTTCCGCAGTAGCTCATCCTCACTGTTTGATCCAGTAAGAACATCGTCAACGTAGAAATATTCCAGTAGGATTTTCGCAGCATTCGGAAATTCATGATGATGATCCGAAGCCAGTTGTTGCAACACCCGAACCGCTAGGACGGTACATAGTTGAAAGTGCTTGATTGAATCGGTTGGATCTTCCCTCCAAACGATTCTCTGAAAATCTCGATGCTTATTGCAGACCTATATTTGGCGGAACATTTTCACAATATCCGCTGAGAATTCGAATTTATACATTCTGAAGCGCAGGCACACAGCAAACGGATCGCGTTTAATGCTCGGCCCTGTAAAGAGAGTGTCGTTCAAAGTCTTACCATTGGCGTCGCGGAACGACCCGTCGAAAACTACTCGGAGTTTTCGACCCAACACAGGGTGGTGTGGCATGTAGAAATGTTGCCCAGAGATGATTTCTTCCGTTGGCAGTTGTCGGCTGTGTCCCAAAGTCTGATATTCTCGCATGAAATGTATGAATTTTATTTGTAGCTGCTCATTCTGTTGCAAGCGACGTTCAACCGTTTTGAAACGCGTGAGAGCTCCTTGTAGAGTATCTCCAAATTCAGGGAGTGAGGTGTGGAATGGAAGCTCCACGATATATTTCCTATTTTCATCGCGAGTGTGTGTGGTGAGAAAGTGTTTCTCGACCTGTTCATCTTCGGGTTCAAGTTTGGTCGTGCAGTCGACGGTTCTCCAGCTCCCAAAACTTCTGGAGCGAAGAATCTATATCCAATGTTGTTGTTAGTGAAATTTCGTTGCTTGCTTGGGGTGTCATGAGTGCCGTAAATGAAATTGCGATAAGATTGCCCTTGCTGTCATACATCTTCCTTCCTGTAAATGTAGACCATACGTGTTCGCTACCCAATAGTATGTAAATTGGTGCGTTTGTGCAGAAGTGTGTGTCAGCCAATTGAAGATCCCTAAACACATCGAGACCCGATGCATCAATGTTTTGCCTTCCCATTGATGAAGTGATTCTGCCAAGTACATGGGCGTTTACAGTCAAATAATCCATAGAAATTCGGGACTTGATGTGAAATGTGCTGAATCCCCTTGTAGTGTCAGCTTTCACTGAAGATATTCCCGAAACAAGTATGCGTGATTGTGAACGTGACAACCCAAGAGCGTGAATGCAACGTTCCGATACATACGAGAGTTGTGAGCCAGTATCCAATAAGACGCGATATGTTATGTAGTCTCCATTTGCGTTTTTAACATAAACCACGGCCGTGGCTAATGTGCTTCTGTTCAATCCTTTTGCTTGAGTAGATTGTGCAGTGCCTTGCGCACATACAATCGATGGTGTGCCCTCTGCGTGGGCAATGTGACTTGAAGTCACCGAAGTGATATAATGCGCGTTTGAATTGCTCTGATTCTCCCCTTCTGTTTGCGCAAAGGTGCCGATAATACCCGATGTAGTATCTGGTAAATGTAGTAGTGAATGGTGATGACCTTTGCATTGTTTACAATTCGGAGTCAGTTTTTCGGCGGCGAGTGACGGTTGGCACTTGCAGATCCCAGGGGATACTCGGCTGATGACGGGTGATCTCTTCCCGACAGGATTTTTTGGAACATATCACAGAAAACTCCATAATAAAAAATTTCAACACAATAAAAATCAAATAATATTTCAAAACAAACCAGTGTGCCAGACAACGCTAATAGGAGGAGAGGAGAACAGTTGCAGCAGCAGCTAATGAGAGAGAGAGAGAGATACTGAACAGAAAGTTATGAGAGCGAGAGAGAAAGAACAGTTATTGAAGTTGAGGTGATAACAAGAGAGTGCTAAAACAACAAAAGCTACAAGCTAGATTTCTAGATTGTAGGCTGGTTAGGAAGTTAATTAAAGTTTATTAATAATGAAAACACCGGTTGTTTATGCAAAACAAAGGGAAAATATGCAAAAGAGAACGAACGAGTGGACGCTGTTGCAGAGTGGTCAGGTACTCCTGATGCCATTGTTTCCAGAAGCCTTGGTACATGGACTGGATACTCTGCCAGTACCCCAATCGACCCACAGTGATGTGACCCAAGTCAGCCTCCGGTATGGTCGTCCAATTAAGAAGTGAGCCGGCGATAAATAGTTGACCTCAGTATCCGGTGTGTAGCAAAGAGGACGTGAGTTGACCACTGCGCTGACTTGCGCAAGTAGGGTACGCATCTGCTCAAATATAAGCATTGAGGTTCCGACGACTCGTCGAAGGTGCAGTTGAACAGATCGAACTGCCGATTCCCATTTTCCACCCCAATGAGGTGAACCATGCGGAATGAATACCCATTGTATGCCGTCATCCGCCAGGGTATGAGTAACCAGGTCGGTGTGTTGCTGTGACGCCAGTAGGGTTTGCATTTCATCGAGTTAGCGTTTCGTGCCGATGAAATTGTGCCGTTGTCACTGTAGATTTTGACACACTTGCCACGTAGAGATATGAAGCGCCGCAGTGCAGCCAGGAACGTTTCAGTGGCGAGATCCGTGGCAAGTTCCAAATGTATTGCCGAAGTGACCAGGAAAACGAATAGGCATATATAGCCGTTGCTTATACGTGGTTTGCGAACCTTGCCATCCTTGAGACGGATTGGCCCAGCATAGTCGCAACCGGTGTTGACAAATGGCAGTGCTTGTGTAATACGAATGCTGCGTAGATCAGCCATTCGTTGCTGTGATGTATGTTGTCTTTGTTGAAAGCAAGCCAAACATTCGTGCGTGATTTTGCGTACGAGGTTACGTGCGCCAAATATCCAGAACCTTCCAGAACACCAGGGTGGAGGTTGACCCGGTGCTCGTGTTCCAAGATCAGTTTCGTAATGCGATGAGTCTTTGGCAGCAAAACTGGATGTTTCGCCTCTTCTGGCAATTGAGAGTGATGCAATCGTCCGCCGACCCTGGGTACAGTTTCACAAGCTGCGATCGGCTCCGTAATGGCTTCTTGGCAAGTAGCAATTGGTAGTCATCTTGAAAGCAGGTTTGCGCGTAACGCAAACACAGAATCTGTGCAGTCCTGATCTCATGAAATGTTAGAGATTGGAAGCTCCTGTCCCGAGATGGATTTTTTGTGCGTTGGATGAAGCGAAGGACATAGCCAATAGTGTGCACCAGCTTCCGCCAGGAGGAGACTCGGGCTATTAGTTCTTTCAGCGGATTATCCAATTGTTATTCGGCCAATGTAGACAAACAATTGGTTTTGACTTCGTTTTGTATGCCAGTTTCTGAAAGAGTAACGTAAAACTTTGAGTTGTTCAACTTTACCAAGAATAGATCGTTGTCACGTAGCCATGAAGGACCAGTCCACCACAGCCGAAAGTCGATGAGGTCGGCAGCCATGAGCCCTCTGGACGCACAGTCAGCTGGATTTGTTTTGGAGTCCACATGACGCCAAGCATGGCATGGAATGGAATGGAATCCAGAATTTCCAAGGTTCGATTCCCAACAAACGTCTTCAGCTGGGCTGGTGCATATGATAGCCACGATAAAACAATTGTAGAGTCGCACCATGCAAATACAGTTGTATCTCTGTGTCGTAATCCAGCCTTAATTGATCGTATGAGTTGGCTAAGAAGAAGTGCTCCGCAAAGCTCCAGGCGTGGCAAGGATTGCTGCTTGAGTGGAGCCACCCTTGTTTTTGCAGCCACTAAAGATACGGACACAGAGCCGTAGTCGTGTATTACTCTGCTGTAAACTACAGCAGCGTATGCCTTGATTGAAGCATCGGAGGATCCGTGCAACTCGATGTTGTCTACATCGTTGACAACCAAACGTGGTAGTTGAAACTGCTGAAATGTGTCGAGGTCAGCTCGCCACTTCAGCCAATTGTCCGCCAGTTTTGTTGGAAATGGATCATCCCAATCCAGATTGAGTAATCATAGTCGCTGAAAAAGAATGTTGAACTGAACCACAACGGGTGCCAAAAGTCCAAGTGGGTCGAATATCCGTGAAATATTGGACAAGACTTTTCTTTTTGTGCAGTTAGGATTTGCAGATAGACCCACATTGTATGTTAGCGTGTCCTTTCCAGGATGCCAGTAAAGTCCCAGAACCTTTGCTGGTGACCATTGAGTTGGTTGTGTGTACGCGTCGGTATCCTCCTCTGTTATGCCTTTGGTATTGGATACCCATTTCCCGAGCTCTAGCTTGGCGCAGGACATTAGTTCGTTCCGGTTCCGCAGTAGCTCATCCTCACTGTTTGATCCAGTAAGAACATCGTCAACGTAGAAATATTCCAGTAGGATTTTCGCAGCATTCGGAAATTCATGATGATGATCCGAAGCCAGTTGTTGCAACACCCGAACCGCTAGGACGGTACATAGTTGAAAGTGCTTGATTGAATCGGTTGGATCTTCCCTCCAAACGATTCTCTGAAAATCTCGATGCTTATTGCAGACCTATATTTGGCGGAACATTTTCACAATATCCGCTGAGAATTCGAATTTGTACATTCTGAAGCGCAGGCACACAGCAAACGGATCGCGTTGAATGCTCGGCCCTGTAAAGAGAGTGTCGTTCAAAGTCTTACCATTGGCGTCGCGGAATGACCCGTCGAAAACTACTCGGAGTTTTCGACCCAACACAGGGTGGTGTGGCATGTAGAAATGTTGCCCAGAGATGATTTCTTCCGTTGGCAGTTGTCGCATGTGTCCCAAAGTCTGATATTCTCGCATGAAATGTATGAATTTTATTTGTAGCTGCTCATTCTGTTGCAAGCGACGTTCAACCGTTTTGAAACGCTTGAGAGCTCCTTGTAGAGTATCTCCAAATTCAGGGAGTGAGGTGTGGTGAGAAAGTGTTTCTCGACCTGTTCATCTTCGGGTTCAAGTTTGGTCGTGCAGTCGACGGTTCTCCAGCTCCCAAAACTTCTGGAGCGAAGCATCTATATCCAATGTTGTTGTTAGTGAAATTGCGTTGCTTGCTTGGGGTGTCATGAGTGCCGTAATAACCCATCCAAAAACTGATGAAATTGCGATAAGATTGCCCTTGCTGTCATACATCTTCCTTCCTGTAAATGTAGACCATACGTGTTCGCTACCCAATAGTATGTAAATTGGTGCGTTTGTGCAGAAGTGTGTGTCAGCCAATTGAAGATCCCTAAACACATCGAGACCCGATGCATCAATGTTTTGCCTTCCCATTGATGAAGTGATTCTGCCAAGTACATGGGCGTTTACAGTCAAATAATCCATAGAAATTCGGGACTTGATGTGAAATGTGCTGAATCCCCTTGTGGTGTCAGCTTTCACTGAAGATATTCCCGAAACAAGGATGCGTGATTGTGAACGTGCCAACCCAAGAGCGTGAATGCAACGTTCCGATACATACGAGAGTTGTGAGCCAGTATCCAATAAGACGCGATATGTTATGTAGTCTCCATTTGCGTTTTTAACATAAACCACGGCCGTGGCTAATGTGCTTCTGTTCAATCCTTTTGCTTGAGTAGATTGTGCAGTGCCTTGCGCACATACAATCGATGGTGTGCCCTCTGCGTGGGCAATGTGACTTGAAGTCACCGAAGTGATATAATGCGCGTTTGAATTGCTCTGATTCTCCCTTTCTGTTTGCGCAAAAGTCCCGATAATACCCGATGTAGTATCTGGTAAATGTAGTAGTGAATGGTGATGACCTTTGCATTGTTTACAATTCGGAGTCAGTTTTTCGGCGGCGAGTGACGGTTGGCACTTGCAGATCCCAGGGGATACTCGGCTGATCACGGGTGATCTCTTCCCGACAGGATTTTTTGGAACATATCACAGAAAACTCCATAATAAAAAATTTCAACACAATAAAAATCAAATAATATTTCAAAACAAACCAGTGTGCCAGACAACGCTAATAGGAGGAGAGGAGAACAGTTGCAGCAGCAGCTAATGAGAGAGAGAGCTACTGAACAGAAAGTAATGAGAGCGAGAGAGAAAGAACAATTATTGAAGTTGAGGTGATAGCAAGAGAGTGCTAAAACAACAAAGGCTACAAGACGAGAGACAAGAGCTGTAATGCAATGTAATACGTACTCACGGCAACAACACAAACACGGCAGATGCCGAAAAATTAGAATTTAAATAAAAAATGTTTAAACACAAATCAAAAGGCATGCACTCGCGGAATAGAATAGATTTCTAGATTGTAGGCTGGATAGGAAGTTAGTTAAAGTTAATTAATTATGAAAACACCGGTTGTTTATGCAAAACAAAGGGAAAATATGCAAAAGAGAACGAACGAGTGGTTACAGGTGGGATCTTCAGGATGGCAACTCGTACAGCGCCATAAGCTCCAGCGATGACCTTGATAACCCGCGCGAAGGGCCACATCAACGGCGGCAAGTTTTCAGTCTTTATGCAAACGACATCGTTGACTTGGATCGAGGATTGTGGTGTGCGCCATTTGGCACGTTGTTAAAGTAAAGTCAGGTACTCCTGACTCCAACGTTTCCAAAAAATCTGCTAGGCACAGGCGAATTGCTGCCAGTGATCGAGTGGATTGAAGTTAAGACCCGTAACGTCTGGATTTGACACACCAATGTCCGCAGCTCGTCGAATCCAAAAAGTGACGATCCCAACGTGCGATAGAAATGCTGTTTGTCTTCACTGCTGTCTCCCACAAGCCGCCGAAATGCGGCGAGCGAGGCGGTAAGAATCTCCAAACAAAGCCATTGTTGATGCGACTGCGCTCATCTGGCTTGTACTAGAAGGGACCGCAGTGGTCAGTTTTCATGCCGCCGATGGGCCAAAACTGTAAGCGAATCACTCCAAGTAGCGACTGCGCACCAGCGTGGTGATTCCGATTGAAGTGCGTAATGATGGCGAACGCCAATGGATGATCCCTGGGAAAAATGATTGGGTGGCGTGCATCGAAGTCGAGAGTTGAGTGCCGCAGCAGCACCAACACGAATTAGACCAAAGTCATCTATGAAAGGCGAGAGCACGATGATTCTGCTGGAAGCCTCGACGCAGTTCACTTTCCGCATAGCAACGTACTCAGGATACCGGTGGGCTCGTTGAACGATGCGACATAATAATTGCGATTCTTTGCGAAGGTCCTAAGATGAGAGATCCGGTGACTTCGTCCTACTGATGAACTTTTGAACGAAGCCAAAGATGCGCATCATCTCTAAATGAGTTGATGTGCTTAAACGAAAATTTACGAAAACGGATGAGAGCGTGAAATATCTTGGCTTAAAAGGTGGGACTAGACATAAGCAGATCATTTAACGAAAGACCAGATGGAGTAGCTGCAGAGTCGTCGAACACGACCCTCAGCTTTGTTGTGGAGCTGTTCTCTTTGATGACGCCATGATGTGGCAAGAAATATCACTTGTGCTTATTTTCCTTGGGCACCAGAGACAAATGATCAAGGGACAGGTATTCCTTTATAAATGCCGAATATTTGTCATAAAGATCTGGATTACGCTCGAACTTGCGCTCGAAATATTCCAGGCCCATAATGTTATGTCCAGGTTATAATGCCACCATGGCGGTATGATTTGGCTGTGGCCCAATTGAAGAAACAGCATGAAATATCTCTGTTGGTCGAAGGAAATACAGAAGAGTGTGGTGCTGCGATTGGCAAGTACGGCAGGGACCTGATTTACAATCTTTCACGGGATGACCCTTTTGTAGGCAATTGACGCATAACAAGAGCCTCTTTGCTTCCTTGTGATGATAGAGTTTTGAACCGTTGACAATTGACAATCATATGATTCATGCCGACTTGCCAACCTGACCATCTTGCCCTTGCATGGAGTGATGAATGCCTTCAAGGATACGACATCTTTGTTCCAGAAAAGCAGATAATTTCTAGCAGGATGGAAGATCATGATTCGACGAAGCTGCTTCCCATTTAACTTGAGGCTCCCGGTCCAAATTCTGTCAGAGTGCGTAGAAAATAACACAATCAGCTATTTCCTCCTTAGTTGCCAGCGCTTCCAACGCGCGAAAGCTGTGGGGTGTCTCTAATGTGTGCCTGTAGAATGAGACGTTCATTAGCAAATCTATTTTTGAGAATATCTAATGCTGTGTTGTAATTAGCTTCGCTCATCTCCAACGGACTAATGATGTCCAACGCCGCTCCGCAGAAACAGGACCGCAAATGCTGCAACTTCTCGATAGAAGTCAGCTCAGCTTCACTATCAATAACAGCGGTGAACATAGAATAGAAACTTGTCCGCTCTGTGTATGCTACATAGTGGATTGGGATTCACTTGGGTTCATTTGAAACGTGATACAATGCGTGGGTTGCGAACTCTTGCTCAACTCACGCTGAGTTGCGAACAAGCGAACGAGTTCATATTCAAGAGAGAGATATGTGCAGCCTGTCACGAGAGCTGACTAAGAGCGAAGAAAACAAACGGACCACGCTTAGAACTCTATACCACGGTTGGCCACAACGATCTTTGCTAAGCTACTTTTCGAGAAATGCTACGTTAAACTTTTGAATTTTACTTAACGAACTGCATGAACACCTCTAACACACGGCAAGTCTACGGCGATCACGTCGGGGTCACTAAAATGTTGTTAGCTGTAGAGCTTTTTCGGCAACTCTGACTCCACATTTACAAATTAAAAATTTCTCCCTTGTTAAGGTTATAATTTTGAGTTTATTGTTCGATGTTTTTTCTGTCTTTTTGTTAGAAGCCGTGGCCATGAACTTAGATTTAGGTGCTAGGCGCTTCGACGATGAAGAGGACTGGCAGACTTACTGACTGAAGGATCGAAGGAGTGGAGTATAAGTTATAAGAACGTTACATATGTGTGTGCGTGTATACACTGCGAGAGTACATGCAATGAGCGCGATAATAAAAAACTTAAGAGAGAAGTTCTTGACGTTACTCAAGAGCTTTTAACGGCTGCTGCTCCGAACAGTGTGCTAAATAATTTTTTCAATATTGCAGGAGCTGGAACGAGCTAGAATGGAGCAAGAAAATGTAGCAACGGAAAAAATGGATCTTGAACGGCGTCTTAAAGAGGCCCCCTCTCTGAGCTCATCAAACTCAGACTTAGAAGTGTTGCAGTTGAAAAAAGAAATTGAAATGCTGCGAAATGAATTGTCACGGGCCGAGTTCGAATTGGTTGATAACTGCTGGGCCCCACCTCCGCAGCTTCAATCATGGCTGCAATACACATATGAATTAGAAAGTAAGAATCATCAAAAAAAGCGTGCTTCTGCAGAGAAACAGCTTCAGTCAGCAAGAGAGGCATGTGAAAAATTGCGCAAAAAACGCTCGAGTTTGGTTGGAGCATTTGTGTCTACTCACGGGAAAAGTATTGATGACGTTGATCGTTCAATTGTTGAGGCACGCAATGCCCTAGGAGAAGTAACAAACGAACTACAAGAACGCCTGCATCGCTGGAAACAAATCGAGACGTGCCTTGGAATAAACATTGTTAATAACAATGGATTGTCGTATTTGGAAAATGTACTGTATGGTCGTAATGGAGGCTTACAAGGTTCGATTGGTGTAAGTGGTGCAAAAGGCTCAAGAAGTACGTATATATATTTTTTTAAATTTTATTCGATACTAATCCGATAGGTATCGTTAATATTTATTGTTTGTTATAACAGCACGAATTACTAGCAGCACTGATGACCTAGATGACGAGTCTGTGCAAGGTAAGCTGAACTTTGAGAACTTTTCACTGCTCGCAACGGAATAAACCTGCTGCGTCCGATTGCCACAGGCAAAACAATACAGCGCAAACAAACTGACAACTTACAAAAAGTAAGAAACAGACCAGGATTGCCCTTTATTTTTCGAGTCTCACTGAAATTGTTTAGAAATAAGTGATTCTATGTTAATGAAGGTCTTGTATTAACGATTATGTATAAAATTGTAATATAAATTTGTATCTTATCATTGATGTAGCTAAAATGGCATCTATTATGTTATATACAAACATTTTTCAAACAGAAGCGAAAAAGGACGTGATATACTTTAAAATGTTATGCACGTATTGAATGTACTTACAGATAAATAATTTATATTAATCCAAATTTGTTACATAAACTAAATGCTAATCTTTTTTAATGGCTTGCCGCTTTTTGCTGTACTTTCCATAGCTTTGCAGAGAGAATAAAAATTGAAAAATTGGTCAGTTTGGTCGGTATTTTTTCGAAATTTTGACTTTAAAAAGTCGAAATAAATTAGTTTATTTTTTGTATATTTTATTCGTATAGGCTGGTTTATATAGGGGATACTTTAGATGAGACGAGCATCTGTGAACAACATTGTGTTCTTTTTATTTTTTTGATCACAATTCAATAAAAAATGGAAATGTGCGAGGTTTAGTCAAATGCCTGCAGCTTAGCCGTTTAAAAAAGACATACAAGATTCCGTAAATTTCGTTTGAAATACGAATAAAATATAAAACAACAAAGTTTCGAAAAAAAACCACAAAAAATTATACTATGCAACACCAGATGTACGCTTCGAGCCAAACCGACTTTCTTTAAACATTTTGTCAATGAATTATGTTTGTTTTTATATGGAAATGTTTTTTTAGAGCTAGTCTTTAATTTTTTCTTATATCTCTTTTATTTGAACATTGCAATTCTAAAAAGCTGATTTTTATTAATTGGGTGTCGTTTAAGGTATTGTTTGTAATCGGTTCCTTCAGAAATAACATTTACCGTTACTATATTTAAAAAATTTACCATACAATACACCATTGCAATACACAAATATAAACCATTATTCATATTTACAATATTACAATATTTTAGAGACCCAAATCCATCAGAAAATGTGGGTTTGAACAACAGCATAGAGATGTGAACCATTTTAAACTAAATGTGTCAAATGTTAACGAAATGTATGACCGAAGTAAATTCTTTTCGAGGGATTTCGATAAAAGTTGTTATCGATGAGTTCATTTAAATCTGTTTTTAGGAATACATTTTTAATTTGGAAAAAAAATTAGCTCTTTTATGTAAGCTTAACACGTTTAAATGTGAAAGGTTTGGTGTGGAACCAGGTTAAAATCGGAAACACGAAAAATGTGTTGTGCTGCAATATAATTAATAGATCTGTAAGGGTATCTAAAGCTTCTGTCGTCGAAAGTTGCATGTTGCTTGCTATACTTATATCTGTTTATAAAAAATTTAAGTAAGAGGTATTAAGAGGTATCATTAACTGGTAAAAAGAAATATTACTCTTTATAGTTAATTTTGAAAAAAATTTAAGTATTTGAATCGACAATATACTTCTCTATAGCAGTTTATTTTGGTTAACTACTATAAATATTTGAAAATTAAAGTATATTTATAGAATAAGAAATCCCACTTTTGATTTTGTTTGAAAAAAATTATTTTTACTTACTTATTTTACACAGCTCGAGCTTTGTAATTTCAGTAATTCATATTATAATAGACACCTCGGACTCAATTTTAGAAATTCCCAAACGGCAGTGATTTAATGCTCTTAAGGTTTTTGATTGTTGGGCCTTGGATGCGGAGCTTTAAGTTTCTTTCCAAAAGCATTCGGCTTTGTCGGTGATTTTGGGTTCGGATAGGAGCGTCGGAGTTTCGGCTGAATGCAACGTCGGCTTAGATGAGAACGGCCGATAAGCGATCCGTTAGCCTGGATGGGGGCGGCGATAACAGATATTGACTAGAATATTTCTTTGCGACTATCACCAACTTCTGACATATATCTTTTTTTCTTTTTTGTCAGTATGATTATATTCTTGCACTTTTAAATTTGTAAATATTTTTAAATTTTGAAAGTCGATCTTTGTATGCATTCCCAACGATCTTTAGTTAAAAAACCTCTGGAAATATTAAAGCGGTCAAAAAATGTACCAGAATTAGGTGTTACAAAATCAAGCAGGCTCCAACTTACTTTTTCGTTTTGCTTTTCTCCTGCTTTTTTTAAATATTTGTTCATCGATATGTTTCACAGCGGTTAGGGCAAAACCGCAAAGGTTAGCTGCTCTGACCACTTATTTCCGAACCAAATTTCAGGTTTGGTTATGAAAAAGTTATTAAGAATTAATTAAGAAGGCTAAATTACGCTGGTAATGGCGTCAAATGAATGCATCAAGAAGTCATCTATTTTTTTTCTTTTGCAAAAAGATTCGTTTTGTTTTATAAAAACCCGTTTTGTTATCATTTTGGAGAGGAAAATATTTCCGTTTTGAAAACTTTTGTGATAGTGAAAACCGGAGCCTGCTGGAATGCTTGACTTCCCAATTGCAACAAAGAGTGCCAAGAGTTGTTTCATTTCTTATTTCTCAATGTAAGTAACGGTATCGCAAGTGTATACGAATGAAATTTCGTTTTCACCAGATTGTCTGATTCTGGTGATTGTCAATATGACAATCGTATGCTGAAAATGTAAATTTATATGCTAGCGGTTCATGTACCAGCAACAAATGGTCGCCGCAATCGGTACTTAAACAAGCCCAAACAATTGGGCTTCGGAGATGTAAATACGTCAGAGTTTTCTTTCGTACTGATTTATTTACTGAGGTTTATATACAGTTTCTATGGGCTATAATTGACTACTTAGTATCTTAGGGTGTTCCTTTCGCGTGTCACGTGTCATCGTTTTTTTCTAGGCAACGGAAATTGCAGGTGCGCTTGGGGGAATGGGGGATAATTGCTTTTGACTGTTCTTCCTTTCAATGCGGTTTGACGATGGGGGTGATGGGTTCGATTGGTTGGTTGCTTTTGTGGGCGGTGGGCTGGGGGCTGGGCTGCGGCCCTACTGTTGCTGCTTATCACTAGACCGCACCATGACTTTGTTGTTGTGTATTGATTATTCCCACAGATGGACGAGAGCTGTCTCGGAGGGGGAGTGCCAGGCGTGGGCGGTTATAAAGGATAATGGTATTTTGGCGAAAGCGCTGCTCTGAATGATTTAAATTGAAAAATGTTTGTTTCTAGGTAAAATATTGATACGTATATTTATTTACAACTAAACAATCTAACAGTAGATTATTTCAAGGGTTAGGTCAATTATTTTATGACGGTCGCCTGTGTTATCATGCAGATGGTGTCACATTTTACCAAGTGCAGGTCACTTAGCATGGGTTGAATGATAGTGCCATAAATATCTCAAGCCATGTATCTACAAATGCATCCAGCTGTCCGATGCATATTTATTTAGGTCAACGGTGCAGATTGCATATGTATTTATTTAGGTAATTTGGGTCATAATTATCATATATTTATTTAGGTAGCTGGGAGATCTTAACCGTTTATGGCTAGCCAGTTGTCTAGGTATAATCATACGATTTTGTCCTTTAATAAAATCGTATATTCTCCCGGTCGTTGAATATAGTATGTTCAACCATCATCAATATTGATCATAAACGGAAGCCGCCTTTGAGTATTGTCGTCAATTTCCGGTGCGCTGGGTGTATCCCCGGCTGGGATGTGATTTTGTGCCACCCTTTTAATAGATTAATTATTGCAATGATCATGATAAAGATTAGTGCAATGTACATGGCATTATGATGGTGATCGGTGGTTTCAAGGATGTGGGGTAATTCGAAACTATTAGGTGCTATCAGCTTCGTTTCCATTTGATAGAGCTCTTTGTAATTTATTTGTCTGTGTCCTTTTCCTCGGTGGTCTGTCTTCAGCTAATTCTTCATTTTCTGTTGAATCGTCGATTGGATGTTGGATCTCTCGTTTGAAAATCCCCTTTGCCGTTTTTATTTCATCCACTCCACTATGGTCCAGAATTCGTTTTTTTTGGCATAAAGTCGAAATTTTTATGTGAATGGATTACGTTTTTTCTTGCAAATTCTCAAAGTAAATTCATCATACATATTAAAAATGAAAAAAAAAAATTATTTATCTTCCCTGAAGATTTTGGCGAGCTTTTGAAAGTGAACAATCGATCAGCTGATTGTGGGAAAAAAATTGGCGCCAAATTACTTGTTTACATTTTTGCTCAAATAAATTCGGCTAAAAATGGAAAATGAAGATAAAGGTATGTAGTATCTAATGTATTTAGTTATTTTATGTGTAGTCCCAAGATTTAAGTGTTGTGCAATGTCCAATTTATGTGTATTTTTGTAGAAAATTTAACTGCGTCCCCTGTGTTGCGTAGAATATAACAAATGAACTGAGTTCTGCTGAGAAAAACTAACTATGTGAGTTTGTACCTACAAATGTTGTAATTGACTGGAAAGTAACAACTTTGGCCCGTTTTGGCCCCTTTTCTTTAAATTTGTTAATATTCAGGAAAGTTCGAGTTTTTGCATAGCGATCTCCTCGATATTTGGCGCAACAACAATCGACAACAAAAATCTGTCTCACATTGGAATTACAGTAAAATCAATAACAACCATTTGGAAAATGAAAAAAAAAGAGAAATAGATAAAAAAAATCAGTAATTTTGAATCCTTCATTAAAAGAAACCTTCTGAAGTGCAACAAAATGATGGAACGGTTTATGACCACCCATGCTAAATGGATGGCTTCTAAAATAACAATTATTGTTGATGAAAATTGTAAGACACCAAAGAAAATGGGACGTCCAACATTACATTATACAAATGCAGGGACAAGATTAAAAAGGAAACTGGCGTCTGATCTTGCAAATGATAATAATAATAACACGAATCTTCTTATGCATGCTGCGGCAGTTTCTGCTAAGAAAGAACGCAAGACCGACGTGGCTTTTGTCCTAATAAAAACAATTAGAACACCTGAATACCCGACTGAATCGAAAAAGCATCTTCAATTGCAAAAGCCCATTCCACTTTCACCAGATGAAGCTTTAGCTTACCTCCTGGAAAATTCACTCAACAAACAGCAGTATACAAACACTAGGCTTTTAAATAAAAGGCATAACTGCGACATTTATCCTAGCTATAATAAAGTAATGGAAGCTAAATTACAGTGCCGACCAGAGTGCATAGAAGTAATGGAAACTACTGCTCGAGTGCCATTACAAAATCTTTTGGATCATACAGCACATCGAATAATTAAATTGCAGTCCGATGTTTTCAAGCAGTTCCCGGATGCATCTGAAAACAAATTAATCTGCAGCTACGGATTTGATGGCTCAACGGGTCACAGTATATACAAGCAGAAGTTTTTAACTGAAATACCTGGCAGTCAGCTTTACGATCATTCTTTATTTGTAACTTTTGTTATACCCATACAAATTACAGACACCTATCATCGGAACATCTGGACAAATAGAACACCGCAGTCTATTAGATTTTGCAGACCGCTAAAAATCTATGAAATGAATATGACACTTATAGATGGAAAAGTGCTGAACGTATTAACTGGAACTAAATCTACTCAATGTTGTCCAATATGTGGGGTCACCCCGACAAAAGTATTGGAAATTACAGATCTTAGTTCAGAAACCTTTACCCCAAAGCTTGGAGCTTTGAAATTTGGAGTAAGTCCATTACATGCTTGGATCCGGTTTTTAGAATTTGTCTTGAACATATCATACAGAATAGAGATACAAAAATGGCATATAAAAGGTGATAATAAGATAAAAACGAGCATTCGGAAAAATATATTCAGGAAAAGATTTGGGAAGATATGGGTCTACGTATAAGCATGCCAAAGCAGAATTGCAACGGAAATAGCAATGATGGGAATACGGCAAGAAGAGCTTTTGCGAACACTAAGCTACTATCATCCATAACCAACTTTAGCGTAGCCCTTTTAAATAATTTTCACATAATCTTAATCGCAATTTCGTGTAACTATTATATAAATTTGGAAAAATTTCGTTCTTTTTGTGAGAGTACTTTTTGCTTATATATGCAAACATATCCGTGGTACCCAATGTCCCCTACGATTCATAAAGTATTAGTTCACGGTTTTCAAATAAACAATTCGACGTTGGTTCCACTTGGATGTTTAGGAGAAAATGCTTCAGAGGCACGGAATAAAATGTACAAAAAAGACAGATTATCACATGCAAGAAAAAATAGTCGGGTAAATACTATGACTGACATTTTTTATAGAGCGCGCTTGTTTTAAAAAAACAAGAACAAGTACAAGTATACAAGTATATGTACAAAATTTAAAAGCTCTAGTTTTAATTTCGAGCTCTGTGTTAAACAAATCTGAGGTGCTCTGGGGAAGGGGGTCGATGGCGTGGTCGAATCTACACCAAAAAAAAAAAAAAAATTTATAATAATACTCAAAATAATTGTGCAAAGTTTCAAGGCTCTAGCTTTAAAACTAGACTTTATGCCAAAAAAAACGACTTCTGGACCATAGTGCACTCGTACAAAATTGTCCTTGCCATGAAACAATCCAATGATTCTTCCTAGTGGCCATTGTAATACTGGTGTATTGTTTTCCTTTAGTATTACTAATGATCCTTCCTTAATGTCAGCAGAAGACTTCCTTCACTTTTGACGCTGTTGCAACTGCTGAAGATATTCATTGGACCATTGTGTCCAGAATGAGTGCTTCAATTTTGAAACTGCTTGGTTGGTCAGATATTGGTTTAATGGTCGAGATTTTAGTATGGCCTCTATTTCGACTATAACCGTTTCTAACTCCTCATAGGTTAAATTCACATTTTTAAAAGGAGATTTGGCAGATTTTACTGCAGCTTCCCATAAACCGCCGAAGTGTGGTGCGCGAGGAGGTATAAATTTAAACTGTACCCCTTTGTTGTTGCACTCTCATACAATGTGTTCCTTTGCCTTTTTCGAGAATATGGCTTCTTCTAACTCTTGAAGTTTGTTCCTGGCTCCTACGAAGTTCGTAGCATTGTCGCAATGGAGCACTTGACATTTTCCTCGACGAGAGATGAACCGCCGAAGTTCCGCTAAAAATGCTTCTGTGGTCAGATCACTGACAAGCTCTAGATGTCGCGAAACAACAAAATATAGCTATGTACGCTGTATTAGGCTTCTTTCCTCGAATTGTATAGTGGATTTTGAATGGTCCACAGTAGTCAACACCAGAATTGAGGAATGGCCGTGCTTGGGTGACTCGAAGAGGTGGCAGATTTCCCATGATTTGTTCTAGTAGTTTGGGCTTGGCTCTAGTGCATTTCACGCAGTTCTGCACAATACTTCTGGCCATGTTTTTTCCTTTGAGTATCCAGTACTGTTGTCGTGATGCTGTCAGCAATGCCTGGGGGCCGCAATGCATGTTTTCCTTGTGTATCTTACCAAGGATCAACTTCACAATTGGATCTTTGTAGGGCAGGAGCATTGAGTGTTTGGCGTCAAATTAAATATTTCCCGCTTCCAGCCGACCATGAATGGTGTTAGAGAGTTTATTTAACTTCCCTTTTGTGTTTCCTTATGTTTTGTTAAGTGACGTATGTCTTCTTTGAAGTCATTCTGTTGTGTATAACGTATGACAATTTTCTGAGCTTCTTTCATCTCATTGAATTGGACAGTCTTGCTTGTGTGCGTTTTCCTTCCTCGAAAACGCATCATGTACGCTACTATTCTCAATAGCTTTTTGTATGAGTCGTTGTGCTTTATTTTGTAGATTAAGTCATCCTCCTGAGTGATAGTCATAATTGATGACTGACCAATCTTTTGGGGATTTGTACTCATCAATTCCTCTTTTGTAGCCACAAATGATGGTGGCCATGTAGATGTTGGGCCGTGGAAAAATAGTGGTCCATAAAACCACATGCTATGTTTTGCGAACTTCGTCGCCGTCATTCCTCTGGAGAGTACATCTGCTGCATTATTTTCTGATGAGACATGCCTCCACTGTCTTTGTGTCGTCAATTCTTGAATCGTAGCTATTCTTGTAGCTACGAATTTGTCTCGGATGGATGACGAGCAGTTAATCCATGACAATACGATCCTTGAATCAGACCAAAAGAAGGTTGATGCATCTTCCATTGATAACTCTTCCTTTAGTTTTGCTGTCAATTGAGCACCTAACACCGCCGCTTTTAATTCCAAACGGGGTAATGTTATTGCATTGATGGGCGCTAAATGTGATTTGGCACATAGCAATTGAATCGTTGCCCGCTTGTCCTTATGTATTGCTCGGATATATACTGCAGCTCCAAATGCTTTCTCCGATGCGTCAACAAAGGTATGTATCTCTGACGATATCGGAATTTGTCCCTGGAATATATGACGTGGTACCTGTATGGAGTTTAATAATTTTAACTCCTCCCTGTACCTTTTCCATTCCTCTTGGAGATGAACTGGAAGCGCTTCTTTGTAGTCAAAACCTTCCTTTGTGAGATGCTGCATAAAGATTTTTGATTTCATAACAACAGGTGCAAACAATCCAAGCGGATCGAAGATCCTAAAAATTTCGGATATCTGCTGGATATTGTATCCTTGGTGGCAATCTCCGTTTTTCCACAGAAATGGTCGGTTTTAGTCATCCACGTGATTCCCAGGGTCTTCACCCTGCAGTCTTCATAAGTGGTATTCTCCAGTTGTACATTTGGAATCATGTCTTCCTTCGGAATGTTCTGTAGTATGTGCACGTTGTTTGTGCACCATTTTCTCAGCTTAAATCCATAATTTTGTAGGAGTTGGTTAAGTTCCTTCTGTTTCTGGATGGCCTCTGGTATTGTATCTGCTCCTGTTAAGCAATCATCAACATAGAAATCCTATTCTAGTGCTGCAGCTCCAGCCGGGTATTCTCTCTTACCCTTTTGAGCAAGATATTGTAGGCATTTTGTGGCTAAATATGGAGTACCTTAGTGCCTTAGTACCTGGAGTGCCTTAGTTCCATATGTTACAGTTTTGAGTCTGTAATATCTCAGATCTTCTGATGGATCATTTCGCCATACAATTGTTTAATAGTACTGGTCCTCAGGATTGACCCAGATCTGACGATACATTTTTTCGATGTCTGCCGTAAATACATATTTGTGCATCCGGAATCGAAGCAATATTGAAAATATCGAACTTTGCACAGACCTTTATGCACCAAATCGTTGAGTGATTTGCCGGATGACGTAACAGCAGAAGCATCAAAGACAACTCTCAATTTTGTTGTAAAGCTGTCAGGTTTCATCACACAGTGATGTCTAATAAAATAGCGTGATCGTGCTATTTCTTTAGTGTGCATTTCCTTCATATGCCCAAGTGGCTCAGATTCTTTCATGAATTGCACATAGCTTGCCTTGGTTTCCGGATCTCGTGACAGTCGTTTTTCCAGGCAACAAAGTCGACGTGTAGCCAAATCACGGCTCTCCCCTAAGGACGAAGCATCTTCCAAAATTGGGAGTCTGACAATGAACCTCTTGTCACATGCCATTTGAATATTTTGAACAAAATATTGCTCACATCGCTTCTCTAGAGGAGATAAGCATGGTGTGTTGCTCGGGAATGAGTCCAACTCCCAAAACTTGGATATTTGCTGCACCTTGTCCTCCTCAGTCAAAACTGCACACGTGCTTTGGCTCTTTGACTCCTGTCTTAGCTTGCCAGCCACTATCCAGCCTAGTTTCGTTTCCTGTAGCCTGGGCAATCCTCTTCCAATTAATACATGCTTGTCTTGCATGATTTCGAAGTAATGTTCTGCTCCCAGCGGTATGTCTATTCTTCCAGTCTTGTCAAAGTTGGGATCCGCCAAAAATATGTTCTTCGGACATTTCCGCTATCTGATCTGCCCCTATGTGTGGTCACACAATTGCTTCTAATCGTGTATTGAAGCTATTATGCTGTGATTTGAGGATAACATTTACTCTCGCCTTTGATGTTTGTGTTCGGCCGCCAATTCCATTTATCTGAAGCTCCGATTTGTGCACCTTCAGATTTAAGATGTTCAATGCTTCAATCACATTGACTGGCGAGCCTGAATCAAGCAGAGCTCTAAATTTACCAATTTGTCCATTATTGCTTTTTATGAGTACCTGAGCAGTGGCTAATAGTACATAATTGCTTTTTATACTGTTTACCGATGATACAGTTTTGGCTTCCAACTTGGTTTCTAAATGAAGAAGAGTGTTATGTCCTTTGCTGCATTTAAAACAATCTCTTCTTTGACAATTTCTTGCAGCGTGGTCACGTTTGAAACATTTAACGCATATTTGGTTCTTTTGAACCCAATCCAATCTATCCGCAGCAGTTTTCTTTAAAAACTGGGTGCATTTATACATGGCGTTGTTAGGTTTCTCGCATAACAGTATTATTGACTTTCTGCTCCTGCTGATGCGCATGTGATGGGCTTCTTTGTCCTTTCCCAACCCAAAGCTTCCAGAGTTAGGAATCTTTGCTTGACGCGTGGCACGTTAACCGAACCGAACGCGAACATGCAGGAAAAAAGCAGCTAGACTATTATTCGAGAAAATTATAACTAAACTTGCTAAAAGAACTACATGCTTAGTTTACAAAATAACTACAAAATAAAACTACTAATTCTAAATACAAGAAAGGTATGCTATTATTAGTGATTTAAGAAGAGGAAGGGAATTAGTTCTAGATATTATACGGTAGTGGGAATTTTAATCCGAGCTTAAGACCCTAAACGGTTTATGCAGGGAATAATTCGATCTACAAAAGGTAAGGGTCAATGGTAAATAGTTTCTAGTGCATCTAATTGGAATCGTGAAGTTTATGCAGCTTAACAAGTCAGGGATATTTACGTCACCCTTGATCTAGTTGTGCATAAAAATCACACCAAGAGCTGGAACAAAGATAGCTAGAAATCCATCTCAGGAGGTTAGGCGGAAACCCTAAAAGGACAAGTATATGCGCTAAAAGGGAATGGTTTACATAGTCAACTGCTTTACTAAAGTCGGTGTAAATAACATCCGTCTGTAAGTTACCTTGAAAGGCTTTAATAATGAAAGACGTAAACTCTAGCAAGTTCGTGGTGGTTGATCGCCGCCTTATAAATCCATGCTGAGTTGGAGATATAAGTGACTTGCAGAGATATTGCGAGCAAGCCGTCAACTAAGTCATGTCGTGACATGGGCACTAGGATACTAGACTTGTTTACCGAACAGCAAACAGTTCCTGGCAAGTTGAAGTCACCAAGAACTATCATACGATCTTTATCTGATATCGAGGAAAAAACAGCAGTTAAAGCGGACAAATGCTGTTCCGAAGAAGCGTTCTAAAAGTTGTGGACTGACCTTGCAAAACCTCGGAACTAAGAATGTCCAGCTTTAACTAGGTTTCAGTAAACACAATAACGTGGGAAGCAAATGCAACACTATCCCGGAAAGGAATGCTGAGCTTACTTCGTAAGCCTCTGACATTCTGATAGGTTACTAAAAGAGAAGTTAGTTTTTTGGAAGGGGGGGAGCAGGACGGGAAGATGAGGATAACTCATTGGGATGATTTGTAAGAGTTATGGAGCCCATTCTTCTTCTTAGCCTTGAACTCTTTCACCATTAAATGCTCTGGCCAAAATTTGGCAGAGCAAATGGTGTTAAAATCAGTTGGGATTACACGTATTTTGAATGAAGCTATCTCTCTGGCATAAGAGGAATTAAACTTCTCCACCTTTAAACCGACGGCTTTTATTTTGCTTTGTATAAAAGCAGTTACATCATTAGATGTGAGGTCAGGGGACAGTCGTGAGACAAAAACTTGTCGTTTTGGTGGGATTCCCACCAGTGGTTTAGACACCACAGGCCTAGTACCTGTAGTGGCAGTACCCGGAGGTTCGGGACGTCTATTTACTGGTGGGATCGGAATAGACGAGACAACTAGCGAACTTGCGGACACCACGGACACGGACGCTGCATTCGTACTTGGCTGCACATTCTCCGAGGCGATGAATTCGGCTACCGAATCTGCATCGCCAGCAGCTGTCGTTGCCCTTGGATTGGCAAACGAGATCAACTGCTACACACCTGGAGTGGCCGGAGTCAATTTTTCGGCACGTAAAGAAACATTGCACGGTGGAATTAATCTGATGCGAAACTATATCCAGCGAAAGTTTTGGATATTTGGGCTAAGAAATTGCTTAAAGAAAAAACTTAAGGAGTGTGTCACCTGTGCTAGATATCGACAGAATACAGCAGAAAAAATTATGGGAAATCTGCCGAGACACAGAGCTACGTTTACTAATACAGGTCTAGACTTCGCCGGGCCTTACCATATCCGATGCTTTAAAAACCGGGGGCAGAAATCCTATAAGGGATATATTGCCGTATTCGTATACATGGCGACAAAGGCTATTCATTTGGAAGTAGTCAGCGATCTTACTTCAGAAATTCATAAATTCAGAAAATTACATAAAGTTTATGCATGATAATAAAAACTTAGGACTTATGTATGGTAGAGTCCAAAGAAGGTGGGAAATATTATTTGGACGTTGACATGCAATGACTGCATCGTACAAGTGTTGCACCGTCAAGTGGCCCGTCTGAAACCAGCAGAAGGCTGTTACGCGAGCATGCAGGAAAGATAGCTGTTAGACTAATATTCGAGGAAAATTAGCACTAAACTTACTAAGAGAACTAAGCATGCATTCAAAATATAAATACCACTACAATTACTGATTAATAGAAAGGTGTGTAAGGATTAATAGAGAGAAATGTAATCCGAGCATATGATCCTAAACGGTTCATGCAAGGAATAATTCGATCTAGAAAGTGGAGGGAACAACGGTATACAATTTTTTAAGTTTTTAGGCTTGAAAACTGTTTGGTGAACCAAGGGGGTTTTCCAGATCTAATCGGAGTAGAAAGCGGGACACAAGAATCAAAAAATGTGTCAAGTTCATTGTTAAAAATGTTTGTGCCTTCTATAACATCAGTGCACAAGTACAAGGCCGACCAATTAATATCCCTAATGATACTCGCAAACAGTTGGTCCTAGATCTAGCGACACTTCGAAAGTAGTATACTCTGCGGAAGGGCTCGGGCTAAAAACACTATGGTCGGATCCGATTCAGAGCATAGATCATTGTGCTTGTGTTCAATCAATCGACACAAGAAATTTTCCAGATGGTTGACTTGAGTCAAGTCACAAAGAACTATCACATTATCTTTATCTGATGGCGAGGAAGAAACAGCGGTTAAAGCGGACAACTGCTTCTCATAAATTGAGATATCAGGAGAAGGTGGAATATACGAGAAAGTAATGAATATAGCGAAAGCGAGAAGAATCAAATTAACACACAGGAATTGAGTCCACTGCAATCAGAACCAATCCGGCACGTCGCGACGAACGGTCCTTTCTAAATGTTGTGTACCGGCCTGCCAAAACCTCGGAACTAGGAATGTCCGGCTTTAACCAGTGTCGGTAAGCACAATAACGTGGGAAGCAAATGCAACACTATCCCGGAAATAATGCTGAGCTTATTACGCAAGCCTGTTACATTCTGATAGGTTGCTATAAGAGAAGTTCGAAGCAGGAAGCAGGACGGGAAGATGAGGAAGAGGATGTTGAGGTTAAGGGTGATACACTGGACTGATTTGTAAAAGTTATGGGAGGCCTATTCTTCTTTTTAGCCTTAAACTCCTTCACCACCAAATGCTCCAGCCAAATTTTGGCAGAGCAAATGCGGAGTGACAATTTTACGAGTCGCAGACTCATTCAGCAGTTGCAGACTGCCAAACTGAGACTCCATGGCTAGGAGCCGATCGTACTGCTTATTAAAGCCAACGGTCAGCTCCTGGAAGCCCTTCTGCGTCTGCCTGATAAAAGCCACCATATCATTCTCCACCGTAAGGCATGCCGTCGCAGAGCCAGCAGGGGACATTCGGCTGATCGTGGGTGATCTGCTTCTTACAAGTTTTTACCACAGCGAATTCCATTTTATTTATTTATTTATGCAAAAATTAACAACAACAAATTTCAAAACAAATTGGTATCAGACCAATGTGCCAGACAACGCTCAAAGCGGAATTAGTAAAAAAATAGCAGGGAGGAGAGCGGTTATAGCGAGAGCTACTAAACAAAGAGCGCAATTGCTCAGAAAGTTTAAAGATCGAGAGAGAAAGAACAGTTTAATGTCCGGTCCTTTAATCCAACCGAAACTGTTTCATATTCTTGCTCGATTTCGGTCATACGCCGTTGTGATTACGGGAGATCAGTAAGATGTATCGATGTATAAGAGTCTCGACCGAGGATAGCAACTCCAGGGAAGAGGACTTGCGTATGTTTCAATTGGACACCGTTACTCATCGGACAAAGCCAGCTTCCTATTTATCTATGCGATTGATGTATCAGCTGGCAATGGACAAGCTCAAATCCTTCGCTTTGACTTCTACGTGGATGACTTGATGTCTGGAGCCACCTCTCAGGAAGAGGCTATCCGCATTCGGGAGCAAACTGCTGGAATTTTGTTTAGAGGTCAGTTCAGATTGAGGAAATGGTGTTCGAACGTGCATGCTCTACTGGATGGAGTTCCGGAAGAGGACAAGGAAACATTTTTGAAGCAGACGCACTGAACACCGAGTGGCAGGAAATTTGTAACAGTTTTGGCCAGATTCGTCGACTTGAATTTCTTTGGCTTGTACTCCTTCCAGACTCTACGCTAGAAATTCACAGTTTCTGCGATGCCAGCATCGAGGCTTATGGTGCATGCATTTATCTTGTGTCAAGGGGCTAGCATTCCAGCAGTCACTTACTTTGTGCCAAATCTCGTGCGGGTGCTTTGAAGACACTTACGGTACCAAAGCTGGAGCTTTGTGGAGCGGAGTTGTTGTCTAAGCTCATATCTGTGATGGCTGGAATGAATGTCTTCAAGGGAATGTGTTGCTGTTGGTGTGATTTTGCCGTTGCGCTCTCTTGGATTCGGGACGAGCCGTCAAGATTTAATATATTTATAGAAAAGAGAGTGACAACGATTCCGAAAACGACCGACCAACTGGAATGACGTTATTTTCCCACAGCTTTACAGCCAGCCGGCATTCTGTCTCGAGGGGCTCATCCGACTGAGCTGAAGGAGTCACCTCTTTGGTCCTCCATTTCTTTGCTGCCTTGCTACCTGATACCTACCCTTAAACCTCGGAAGGCCGGAAGGCTTTTCTGGTTAAATCGTCCTACATTGATCAGCATTGTTTCTGTTTGCAAGTATGCGAAATCATTTTCTTCCTTGCAACCCCTTTTCGGATACATTCACAAGTTTTGCAACCAAATTCGGCGCCACGGACTCACTGTCTCAGACATTGAGCATGAAACACAGGTATTGCTGCGACTAGTCCAGCGTACTCAGCTATAGGAGGATATGAAGTCACTGCGGGCAAGGGGAGCAGTCTCCTCATCGAGCTAAATTGCATCGTTGTCCTCATTCATGGATCAGTATGGACTTCTCGGGGTAGATGATCGACTGAAAATTCTTCGTTCGATTTTGATGGCCTTCATCCAATCTTCTTGCCCAGCAGCCATAGTCTCCCATTTTCATGAGCGGAATCTGCACGCTGGTCCTCGAGCTTTGCTTGGACTAATTCGATCCCAATATTGGCCTATTGGGGGGCGAAATATGGTAAACACGGCAGTGAACACGTGCCTTCGACTGAAGCCCGGGGTATTAGAGCATATTATAGTGGATCTTCCAAAGGAGCGTCCCGACGTTCCTCATGCCTTTGAGATCACAGGTTTGGACTTTAGTGGGCCGTTTTCTACAAGCCAGAGGCACGCAACAAGAATCCAATCAAGTGCTACGTCTACGTCTTCATTTGTTTCGATACGAAGGCTGTTCATCTGGAGCTGATAAACAACTTATCTACAGCTGCGTTTCTTCTTGGACTAAAGCGCTTCATATGCACCAGACGAAAGCCGCGGCAAATTTGGTCAGACAATGCAACAAATTTTGTCGGCGCTAATAATGAGCTGATGGAGTTAAAGCGCCTGGTCCTTAGCGATGACCATCAGAAGGCGCTGCTGGATTTTTGCTTGGTCGAGGCTATGGACTGGCACTTTATTCTTCCGCGCTGCTCTCATTTTGGTGGTCTATGGGAGGCTGCAGTGAAGACGGTCAAGTTCCACTTTTACCGTGGATTTGACGAGCTGCGGACGCTTTTATGCCAAATCACGGCAGTGATTAATTCAAGACCTTTAGTTTCTAACTCCAGCGAATTTTAAGTGGTGGCCCTCCTCTAAGTTTGAGTTTGGTCTTTTCTCTGGATTATAGCAATATAATAGTACATACGCAAAGTACGTGAGAAATATGTTGGAGACACAACAGAAAACAGAAACCCAGAACTCTAAAAAACAAAAAGAGCATACAATCATATTTTTGTCAAAAAAAATAGTGCGTATTATACTGGATATATGCTGAATGGCTCTTAATGACGCGGCGGTAGCCGCACACCGGAACCAAAGACCCTGGGATTCAGTTCTTTGTGTTCGATTTGCGACATGTTCGTTGTATGAACTGGCACTAGTGACTTTACTAGTTAGTGACTTAACTACAACAGTCGGTTTTTGAAAGCAGAAGCGAAAAAGTTTAACAAAACGTCGGGAGAACAAATTCGTTAATTTTACCTTTTAAAGTATATACTTTGAATTGTTATTCAATCTAAATATAATTAATAAATAATACACTTTCTTACATAAAGTATCTTTGTGGTCCCTGAACAAGGATATGCAATAATATTGGCGAACATTGTAAAGAAGCGATACTGGCTGGGGTCCATAGCAGCTTCGGGACAAATACGAATCACCACGGAGACGGGAGCGGAGGGGTACTCAGGCAAATGGCGCAATAATGGGGAGAAGAGACGATTCCTCTGACACCCGGTTTCCCCGGCGAATGGATACGGACAGTTGGCGGCCAGATTATTTTGTTTTATTTTTATTATTTGTTCGTTATATTTTTTTTTTGTCTTAAATCCCTACCTATCGCACCGTTCAGCAGCCCGTTCACTCACGACGTGACCCGCTTACCTCTTATCTCCTGCGCTATTCGCTGTCAACTCCTTCCTCCTTCCTTGTCCTTCGCGAGCGACGTTGGTGCGAGGTCTTCCCTGGGATCGCTGGTATAATCTTTCCGTTTGCGTAGGTCCCGGTTCACACGTGTTTTCTTTTCTTTTATTTCAACCGATCTCGAGCACGTCCGCCTCGTACTGCACTCTCCAACCGACTTTTTTTTAGCTTCTCGTTCTGTGGTTTGTCCCCAGCTCAAAGACGGCATTCTGCTGGCTCTCCCGATCCAGCGTCAGCGTGGGCGGCTAGCGTTGTATTTGTTGCTGAGTCTGAGAGCTGTTAGTCAGAGAGCTCTTACTCTCTTTCGGCTTCCAACTGCCTAAGCGGCTGCGTCAGCCACGGTCGTCGTTGAGGGAGTCTGGCTCTCCCTTTCTTACTCTCTCTCTGCTTCCAACGGCGTGTCGTTTCTGTGGCTGGCTTGACTTATCACTTACGGTTCTTGGTGCTTTGCTGTCTCTTTTCGGTTGTTTCTGGGCCTCGCCTCTTCCTAACTTTCGGATGTTGTTGCTTCGTTGTTGTCATTGGGCTGGACGCTTTTGCTGGGATAAGCAACCAATACTTAGAGGCCCCTGAGGCCGTATAATACGGAAATTAGAAAGCTTGGGCCCTCGTGGCTCTTCCCCTTTTAAACTAGAGCTGAAAAGTCCATGCAAGTTAACTGAAAAAACTGCAAATAAGGTTCTCTTCAGTGGAAAAAAAGGGAGGAAATGATGGGTGGCAAAAAATGTGGTTGAAGCGTACGCTCCTCACACCTCCTCCATACTTCAGGTCCGAAACGTGACCCTGGCGGCCCGGCTGCGGGTGATCTTGATCTGGAAGCAGCGACCGCTGTGTACTTCCAGTCGTCGGACTCCCAGTCGGAAGGTGCAATCACGCAGACACAGCGTTTAATTGTCGATGAGGTCGAGGAGCAACTCGCGCCCAGGCGCGCTGGTCCGCCATTGGAGAGGTGCCTCTGCACAGTCCGCGTCGTCTTCCACCGCGGCTATACAGGAGTGCAGCCGAAAGAGCTGCAACATCTCTTCCTCTGCGGGAAACTTTGGCCATTGGCATTGACAGTCGCGAGGGGAGGCGGGACGGTACCCGATAGGAGTGGCTCGGCAAATACCCACGGCAGGTTTACCTGTGGCTCGAAACTCAGGCTCATAAGGGACCTGGAATCGGAATCTTCATCATCGCGTTGAGGGTCTACGCCTTCCCCTGCTTCGCTCGCGTCCGTCACATCGGAATAGTGGGGTCCAGCGAGGTCCCCGGAGGTGTTACCTGGCTTTGGCCGGACAGGTTCCAGTCGGACCAAAGGGCCGAGTCCCTATCGTCACCGGGTCCTGGGGTTGCTGGTTGAGCCATCCTTGTTTGGCCGCCACATGGCAACCCGTCTTTTTGGCGAGGTGTCGCCCCGTCGTGCCACCATTTCCCCCTAGGGACCGAGCTCGCCTTCCGTCTCGTATACTCTTCATGTTTCAGGTAGATTATAGGGAGAGAATGCTTATCAGTTAGAACTTGCCTGTCTTAGCTAGAAAGATTAGTACCGTCCCACTATACTGGTTGACCGAGTGAGAAGATGGATAAAAGTTTACTTATATAGTCACATAAGCTGAATGTCAAGGATAGAGTGAGGAAGGCAACGACAGCACTCTATACTTGCAAAAAAGCTATCGGCCTAAAGTGGGGCATGAACCCAAGCATAGTCCGCTGGATATATCTGGCAATAGTCAGACCTATAATACTCTACGGAGTTACTGTCTGGTGGCCTGCCCTAACAACAGGGACGATCACCAATCAGCTGGGCAACGTTCAGCGAACAGCCGCCCTCTGCATCAGTGGAGCTCTTCGAACTACACCAAATGATGCGCTAAACGCCATGTTATGCCTTCAGAGCCTTGACTTTGCAGGAAAGGAGCGGGCAGAAATGGCAGCAATACGTCTTAGGGACTCTGAACAATGGGTACCTCATCACATAGGTCACTCATCTATACTAAATAAAAACAACATGGTCCCAGCAAGAACGGACTATCAAGTTCCAATGGAGCACACGGAGACTCCATTCAGCATAATCATCCCTCATAGAGACGATTGGCTCGAGGGACCCCCCGGCCCAGACGGGGCCATAAGCATCTTCACGGATGGCTCAAAACTGGACGGCAGGGTTGGAGGAGGAATCTACTCTGAACAACTTAACATAAGGCAATCTTTCAGGCTTCCGGATTACTGTAGCGTCTTCCAAGCGGAAGTTACAGCAATCAGGGAGGCTCTGTACTGCCTTCATACGGTTACCACCACGGCAACCAATCTAAACATCTACAGCGACAGCCAAGCTGCGATCAGATCACTTAACGCGATCTCCTCGAACTCGGCTACTGTGGCGAAGTGCCGCAGATCTCTTCACGAGATGGCTCAGCAATTTGCTATCAGCCTTATATGGGTCCCGGGCCACCGGGATATCGAGGGCAACTGCATAGCCGACGAGCTGGCCAGATCTGGCACTACAACCCCCCTTCTCCAAGAGAAGGAGGATATTTGTATGCCTATGGCCACCTGCAAGCTCATCATAAAGAGCAGTACACGCGACTGATAGACAACAAGTGGCAAATAGGGCCACGTTGTCGCACAGCTCGGCAAACATGGCCGACCATAGATAAGAAGCGCACCTCAGAGCTCTGCAAACTAGGCAGGGAAAGGTGCAGCGCAGTCATACGTTCCCTCACAGAACACTGGCTAGTAGGCACCCACGCAAGTAGGCTGGGTGCCCCATACAATGATTTCTGCCGCAGCTGCAGAGACGAGGACGAGGAGGAGGACTAGATAGTGGAACACCTGTTCTGTTCCTGTCCAGCTCTCAGCAGAAGGAGGCTGCATCACTTGGGCTCTGCCTTTCTGAACGACATCTCGGAGATGTCCACGCCATGTCCCAGAAAGATCGTCAACTTTATAAGGGCATCTGGATGGGACAACTGTTGACATGAAGTCTCATCTGCAGGGAGGGAATGATCCCAAGCGGTATCACAACGGGCCGAAACCGGCCTATGTGTGCTGGGCTCCGAGCGAGCTTAGCGGCCGTCTCTACCTAACCTAACCTAACCTAGTCACATAAGGGGATGTATACGTAGCTTACGCTTTCTTGTGTTACGCTGCTTTCGTGGCGACGACTTTGCGGTAGCGCGCTACCGCAAGTTACCCTTGTGAAGTTGGCGGGTGGTCCGCTTTACCCTCTCTTTCGGGTTTTGCTGAGTCGTATAAGGTGCTATCAGAGCCTCCCTGATAAGGAAGTTGTAGGAATTTTACATTTTAATAGCACGAGTTCCGTTTTCGAGGGATTTAAGCGGGGCGAATTCGCCAAGAGCGAGAGAGGGAGCTTTTATTGCGCTCCCGCTTTGCCCTAGCCTAACTTACTAGACTTCATAAGATGCGATACACTAATAACAATTAGAATACAAGATCAGACGCCAAATGGCGTTACACCGGTTAGCAGAAGCGCCAACTTGTGGATTGGCCTCCTGAATGTGGCTCCGCTGCTCGTCCTGCCCGGCGGTCGTTCTGACGACCCTTCCGAGAAGCCACTGTTGGGGGGGGGGGGGGCAGGTTGTCCTCGGCGATGATTACGAGATCGCCTTTCTTGATGTTCGCTTTCTCCTGGTGCCACTTGCATCTTATTTGCAAGCCCGCTATCGCTTTAAGCAGCTCAGATCCTTCATGTCCGGGCCCTGGGTGCTGGGGGTACGATGTCAGCGGTCCGACTGTCAGCAGGTGCCCGGGAGTCAGCGCGTCTCCGTCGATTGGGTCTGGGCTATGGGGTCCTAGCGGGCGCTAGTTGAGTACCGCCTCGATCCCGACCAGCACGGTTTCCAGTCCCTTTGCGGTGAGGAGAGCGCTTCCGACTGCCCGTAGAAGTAAGCTCTTCCCAGACTTCACACCGGCCTCCCAAAGTCCGCCCATGTGCGGTGCTCGAGGCGGTATGAAGGCAAACTCGCACCCGCTTCTTGACGCAAATTCGCGTATCGCGTCCGCTTCCGCCTCCATCTTCCTCCGCAGTTCGCTGATGTGGCGACTTTCTCCAGACGAAATTTGTGGTGTTGTCGCAGTTCACTCGGTCCGGAGATCCTCGACGCCCGACCAACCTTTGGAATGCCAACAAGAAGGAATTAGTCGTCAAATCGGAGACAATTTCTAAATTTACCGCCTTGGACGCAAAACAGACAAATAACGCTATGTAGGACTTATAAGGTGGCCTTCCACTAATTTTCAGAGTCGTATAGACTGGGCCACAAAAATCAACGCAACATATTAAAAATGGGCGGAGAGCACGGAGCCGGTCTGCGGGTAAGTTGCCCATCATTTGGGTCTGGAGTAGAGGCTTGCATTTAAAGCAACGAATACACGACCTAACTGTCGCCCGGCAGACCGCCTGAGCGTTCACTATCCAAATACGCTGTCTAAGGATACTCACGAGTGCTCATGGGCCGGCGTGAAAATTGGTTTGATGTCAATAACAAAGGAATCTTGGCATTATATGACATAGGAGCGTTAACTAGTCGCCCCGCAACTCGCAACAACGAAAAAGAGCACCATGTCCCAGCCTCTTCATGGATGAAGGGATTCAAGCGCTGAAGACTGGGGCTTAACTTGGTGCCTTTACGAACCCTTTCAATGTCTTCTTGAGACTCATTTTTCTGTTTCATTTCGACAATTTTTAGAAACGCCTCGTCGTATTCTACGGACGACGGAATTTTTTCAAAGTTGAGACTTCTGCCTTTGCATTTCGGATGAAGCGGAATACGAAAACGAACACTCTTAGCAGTTTGAGGTGGGACGAGTATCCTTCGATTACATCCACTAAACAATTTGGCTTGGCCGCGACGGTCAGTCCGACCGATTTCTTCCGACTTTCCATCTGTAGCTTTTCTTCGGAAAGCTCGAAGTGTGGATTTCTGGGCCAGCTCTCTTCTTCATACTTTAAGAACGCTGGTCCACCAAACCAGATCGACTGCACGATTTCCTCTACGTCACAACCTCTCGAAACTATGCCTGCTGGGTTCTGTTTTGTTGGCACAAGCCGCCACGTAGCTTCACTTGACCACTCTTGAATCTCCGCTACTCGGTTCGCAATGAATGTTGACAACGACGAAGGGTGGGATCGGATCCAATAAAAAGTAACTTCCGTATCTGACCAGAATATTATTTTTTTAATTGGAACCTTGAAAAGCGATTTGATTCGGTGACAAAGGTCTGTGAGAACGTGAGCGGCACATAACTCAAGCTTTGGGAGCGTTTTCGTCTTGATCAGCGCTACTTTCGACTTTGCAGTCAACAAGCAGAACTCGAAACCTTCTGCAGTCTTTCTACGGATATAGACGCAGGCTCCATAAGCTCTCATGAATGCGTCGGCAAAGGCATGTGCTTGAATCGGTGACATGGGATCAGTAATAAGTTCCAAACTGTTTCGAAGTTCATGGGAGTTGACTCATCCCAATCTAGCTTGTTAAGCCAAAGCTCCTGCAGTAGGATCTTTCCCTTAATTATTAAAGGACTTAACAAGCCAACGGGGTCAAACAGCTTTGATGTCACCGATAATATGTTCCGTTTTGTCGCTCGGAGACCCATAACTGACGTGTCAATTTGAAACTTAAAGACGTCTTCGTGTGGCAGCCACGATATTCCTAACGCCTTAGTTGACTCTGAGTCCGAGATCTTTATCGGTTTAACTGTGCTCTCGGATGCGGTGACCTCAGGTAAATTCGAAAACCATTTAGTCAATTCAAACCCAGCGGTTTGAAGAACGCGAGCCACATGAGACTTAATTGTCTTGAACTCCTCTACGCAACCAGCATCTGTCAACATGTCATAGACAGAGAAGTCGAACTCAATAACTTCAGCAGCTTAAGGGTATGAGAGTTTTGCCTACTCACTCAACCTCTTCAAACACCGAATAGCCAAAAATAGGGCTGGTCCAGTCCCATATGTTACGGTGTTGAGGTGGTATAATCTCAAGGACTCAGACGGGTCTGTTCTCCACACTATGAGCTAGAATTGTCTAATCGCATCAGCGACCCAGACTTGGCGATTCATCTTCTTGACATCTGAAGTAGTCTGAATCGGAGCAATGTCGAATACAGCTCATCCTGTTTCGTAGGACCGACCATCAATATGTCGTTTAAGGCCACCTGAGAGGACGTTTTACAAGACGCATCGAAAACGACGCGGAGCTTGGTTGACGTTCTTTGGGGCCTCAACACACACTGATGTGGAATGAAATAATTTGGAGTTTTAGGGATTGTGTTGTCTGTGGTAGACATGTGACCCAATGAGAGGTACTCTTCCATGAACCATCTCAAACGAGGTAAAAAATCAATATAACCGACCAATTTCCGGTATTGTGTCGCGTAGCTCAAATGCTTACGTACTAGAGCCCTGCACGAGTACACACTAATTCGTATTAACAGTTAGGAGCCACACTGTGCACAGTATCAAAACATGAGTCATGTGTCCTTTTCACACTATCTTTCAATTCATTTTCTTTACTTCATTTGCTGACTCATTGACAGTTCAACTGAATCATGACTCTAGCTCATACATGAGAATGTTGTCAATATGTTTTTGTAGACAGTGTGAAATATTGATAGTGTTCGAGTAGCACACGATTCAGTTAAGTCAGATGGGATAATTTTTGTAATACTGTGCACTCATGCAGGGCTCTATTACGTACCTAGTTTGTAGTTGTACTTAAACCAGGTGAAAAAATATATACCCGACAAATGTAGGGTAGAGCGTCGCTTGGCTGGCGCGTAAACGAAAACCACACCAGAATAGCAACGAGCTGCAATGGTGACAAGCGAAAACGAAAAGTTTACCGCTGCATCTAGTTTAGTTTATCTAGTTTCCACTAGTGACACTGTCACTTTTGCCTTCCACTATTTTAATACGCTTAATTTGCGTGTCCCCCCGTGGGCGCCATGAAATTTTGGAATAGATTTTCTAAATATAAAAAGACCGAAACTTGGGTGGCTGCAAATAGTTGTATTTTAACGACGAAAAAAGAATGGTGCGTGCGTTCGTTTCAATCGATTTTTTCGGCTCTCTCCAATGTATTCAAATGATTCAATTCAATTCAATTCAATTCAATTCAATTCAATTCAATGACAAAGCGGGGCGAATTCGCCAAGACCAAGAGAGCGAGCTTTTACTGCGCTCCTGATTTGCCCTAGCCTAACTTACACTAGACTTCATGAGATACGATAGACTAATAACAATTATAATATAAGATCAGACGCCAAATGGCGCTACAGATCTGTTCACCAAAACACATCTGGAACTGACCGCGGACGACTGCATGGATCTAATCGCCGCTTGGCTGTCGACGAAAAGGTGTGCTCGTTCTAAAGGCTGATCGACCTCGGCTGCTTTCTTGATGTCAAAAATTTACGCCTGGCATATGCTGTCCCTGACAATTGAACTGTGCTGTATCCTTGTGGTGACATGGTTCTTGATGCGATTAGGCGCTGTGCTGCCAATCAGGCAAGCGTGAATGTCCAGGGGGTCGATTCCAAGTACACTTTCAAGTGCTTTGTTGGGGTTGACCTCAGCGCCCCTGTAATACAGAGCAGAGCCTATCGTTGAGTCTTTTCATAAGCTTATGGTATGTCTTCTTTTCAGTAGTTTGCTACCACACTAAGGCTCCATTCAGCAGAGTTGGTCGCACAACCGAGAAGTAAGTCCAGTGCATTAGAGTAGGTGACAGGCCCCATTTTCTGCTGAGCTTGGATCCATCTTCTTGGATGCATAAAGAGCTATGGTGGCCTTTTTCACCCTTTCCACTACATTGGGTCTCCATGCCGTCTTGTACGCGTTGATACTGAGTCTTACTTCTTCTGCCCACTCACGTATCTCCCTGAGTATACGTTTCATTATGGAGCTGAGGGTCGATGGTCAAACACCCGTAATAAGTGTGCTTTTGTCATCTGCATAAGTTGTTATTTTTGGCGCCTTCCTTTCAAATCTCTTGATGAGGTCGTCGACCACCAGATTCCACAGTAGTGGCGACAGGACTCCACCCTGAGGTGTGCGTCTGTGAGCTCCTTTTACCATGGAAGCGTGCTCCACTCCTATTGCACCCGTCTACAACTTAGGACGTTCTTGATACAAAGGTTGATTGCAGGGTGTATGTTAGTCGATTCTATGCGATTTATTATTGCGGTTGTGGCCATGCTCTGGAAATGTCCACAAATACTCCCAGTTCATTCTTTTTATTGTGAAGGAAGTTCTCAATGGTGGCTACTAACGAGTGTAGTGTCGTCTCCACCGTAAATCCAACAGCTTTTCCAGTGCTTTTAGTAGAAAGAAGGTAATGCTTATCGGTCTGTAATCCTTGGGACTCACATGGCTGCACTTCCCTGCCTTTGGGAGAAAGACAACTCTCGAGGTTCTCCATTGGATAGGGATATAGCCCGTACTTAGAGATAATGAGTATATTGCTGAGAGCCACGGATGGAGTAATCGGAACTAGTCTACCGAAATCACTGTGAGTTTGTAAATAAAAAGCTTTTTTTTATTTGTATTTTTTTTTTATTATTGTAAATCAGCTTTACTTAATGATATTTACACTGGCCTACTACATATTTTAAGTGTTTAATGGTTAGGTTTATATTTACAAGGTCTTATTTTGTACAAGATCTTTTATTTCCGCTTAGACTTCAGCGGGAGAAACAGACATTGTTGGGATCGACATCAGTATGTGCGCTTCTAAGTACCAGGAGACTGCTCGCATGTGATCTTGCCTCTTGATGCCACGGGTGAGTTTCCCGAGATTGACCTGGCCACTTTCGGTTATATCGGCTCTTTTTAGCATTTCGTCGAAGTGTTTGCTGCTTTTCTCAGCGAGCGCCTTTTTCAAGTTTTTGCTTGCTTTGTGCATCTGAGCTTTAGTGTCTGGGTCATGAGTTCTAATGAAAGCTTTCCTTAATCTTCTCTTAATGCGAACATCAAAAAATGTGAGGGTCAGGTGATGCAGCAGGTCGGGTCGAGTGCGCCTTGGACGTGGGTAGTTCTGGAGGAGGCTATTAAGCGAGCGTACAGCCGCATCCATGTCTTCTGGAGACTCGAATCTCTCGTTAAGTCGAATGTGATTTTCCAAATGAGTTTGAAAAATTTCAATGTTTGCTTGAATGTGCTGGAGCACATCGAGCACATGTGTAGTCGACGGAGGATGAGTGCACTTCTATGAAAATGCTTGATTGGGAAATGCTTGAGGCTACTGCCCATGAGGATTGCAGATCCTCCTCTGTAACTATCGGATTTGCAGTGTAGAGTTCATATCCTATTAGTTTAAATGTTGTTCTGCTGCAGAAGTGCGCTTTCGAGAGAAGCATTATGTCGATTTGACTCGTTGCAATGATGTTTTTAAGTTCTAGGCTTTTGCTGGCTATGCCCGACGAATTCCAAATACCTATACGGTAATACATTTTGAGCGGCTAGTAGCTAAGAGAATTTTGAGGATCTGCTCTTGCATTTTCATGAGCCTATTTTGCATTAGCATAAGGTGGTCTAGCTTATCTGCAAAAAAAAACTAGCTTGTTCTCGAGATGCGTGTTGTGAGGTGATTCTGATTGGTTATGAGTATGGAATGGATTCCGGTTTCGTGGTTTTCTTGCTATACTCCTTGATCGGTGTTAGACTCATCTAGCAACTTCAGCATAAGATATATGTTTTTCCTGATTTTTTGGCTGGGAAATTAGCATATCGTTGGGTAGCATATTCCTCTATCTGCTGCTTCTAGAGAGACAGCGAGAGTTTGTTTGGGTGCGCCCGGACGTAGGATTTTTCCGCTAGGATGCGCCTGATGAGTGTTTCCCAATTTTGACTGTGATGTTTGTGGGTACAATTTCAATAGAAGCTGTTGGTAGACGCTACAGCCTCTATAATGGGAGTGTGTGGGAGCCAAGACAGTTGGCACACTTGGGCTCGACGTCTTGTGGCTTTGAGCATTCTTTGGTGGCATGCGGACCCCCACATTTAACACAAACAAATGTTTTGTTGCAATATCTTTTAGTGTGTGTTTGAATTCTTGACAGCGCTGTCACTGTGATATCTCTTGATGACGTACTGAATGCTCAAAAAATATTTTTTGCCTGCTGAGGTCAGATAATTTGAAGAACTCTTTGTTGTTTTCATTTGGCTCTAAGTCTACGAAAAATAAGCTAAGCATTTTCTTGGTCCCCCTGATAAGTGGATTGTGAATGAATCGGGCGATGTGCCCTTTGGCCATGAGATCTTGCTTAATGTAATCAATTGGAGTGGAGTGGTGAATATTTTTGATTACTACTTTATATGACCGTTCTTCTTTCAACTGGTAGTTATGACAGAGAACGCCTTTAGCCATCAGTGCGGACGGAATTTTGCGGTAAGTGTTTGAGTCATTGCATAGGAGTCTAGTTTGTCCTTGTTTTTAGTCGGTAATTTTTGGGGCTAGCCAACGTATTTAACATTGACCAGAACATCGTGATATCGTTAACACCGGGTATGATGATTGGAGGAGTCAGAGGATTGCGTTTAGTGATAGGGGTTTCGCTACACTCATTAGAGGTCTGAGGTCCATATCCTCGGTAGCGTCACAGGTAAGTCGTCAATGGCCGTAAATGGCGCATAGTAATTTGAAGAAGTAGAGTTTTGACCACTTGGGAGACTGAATTCTGTGAAGTGGCGTTTTCTTTTTGGCATACTTCCAGCTACAGGAGCTCCTCTGTCCTGCCAGGGAACATGAGAGTCAGCAATTGGCTGTGGGGTATCGTTTTGGACATTTTTTTGTGGACCTTCCGTAGCACGTTGGTCGTTGATTTGCTTTCGCGTAGAGTTTATTACAGTTAGTTCTCAAGTGAGCTGGGCTTTAAGTGCTGAGGCAGTAGCAGAACTCATTAGATCAGCAGTTGCAGTTTTATTTATGCTACGAGAGTCTTTAACAAGGGACTTTGATCAACGTAATTCCATTTTAGTGACAGATAGACTTGGGTGTTTAAGCCAGACGATGTTAAGATCTGATCAGTAAGTGCGTGCACTGACCGTAGGTGGCGCTCGCTTTGGGCACCGCGTGCGCCGGTAGCCAAACGAGTACCGCGCTTAGTCTTACGGGCACCGCTCGCTTAGAGTCGCGAACGTCGCTTAGTTTCACGAGTGCCGCGCGCTTTAAAGTTTTCGCACAAGTAAGATGATAGAGTTGATGTTTGTTGTTGCCTCTGAAGGGGGCTTGTCCGTTTTTATTGCTTTTGCACAGTCTTTCACAGCGATGTTGGGACGCGTCCGTTTCAAAAAGAGCAGGATCGAGACTCCAAGAACCAGTGCATATATGCACTGAGCTGAGAAGTAACCTGCGTGTTACTCATATTTTTTATACCCGATCCTCAAAATGAGTACATATTGGGGTATATTAGATTTGTGGTAAAAGTGGATGTGTGTAACGTCCAGAAAGAATCGTTTCCGACCCCATACAGTGTATATATTCTTGATCAGCATCAATAGCCGAGTCGATTAAGCCCTGTCTGTCCGTCCCTATTAGCGCCTAGTGCTCAAAGACTATAAGAGCTAGCGCAACGATGTTTTATATCTAGACTTCTGTTATATGTCACTGTTGCAAGTATATTTCAAAACTTTGCCCCGCCCACTTCCGCCCTCACAAAGGGCAAAATTTAAAAGATACGAGAAAGCCAAAAACGCAGAATCTATTAGGCTGCAGAATATCGTATTATTATTATTACCAGCATCAAGAAAACAATTTTTTTTTTCTTCGCCCTGCCTCTCTCTAACACACACGTAGCATAGGCGGCCTTGCTTAGCGTAAAACATTAGCGCCTAGATCTCAGAGACTATAAAAGCTAGAGCAACCAAATTTTTGATCCACACTCCTCTGATATCGGACCTTGACAAGTTGGTTTCAAAATTTCGCCACACTCCCTTCCGCCCCCGCACAGTGGCGAGTTTTGCCGTTTCAGCTTGCTAAACTAATAACTTCTGAACAAATAAAGATATCTTCATGAAACAAACTGCATTTGAAAGAAAAATCTTTCAAAATTTAATCTGTTTAAGTAAAATATGCAACAGTGTTTAAAAGCTTCACAATAATGCGTTTAAGTTGAATTTTGTTTCCGGTGCATATTTTTCCTATGTAAAATGGTCAATTTTTTTTTTGATCGATTAAGTATTTTTAATAGTGCTTTTTACTATAAAATAATATTTTTTATTTAATTTTTAACTAACCTAATATAAAAAAATTTAAATAAAATAATTTGTTTTTTTGTTTCTGTAAAATAATTCTCCACTTCCTGTTTAGTGGGAGGAATATCTAATAAACTTATTATTTCTGAAGAATAACTACTTTCCGATTTAATTTGTGATCTCACATATCTAATGGATGAAATATATGGATCTGAAGAGGCTGCCAACATGTTGAAAAGGTCTTGGGTTTGCTTAATTCGTAATGTCTTGCACGTATTCATATTCCTGTATTGTTTGTAATCTTTGTTTCTCGTTTCCTGGGCTTCCTGTGACATCTCTCCAATTGGTATGCTCTGATGTTCAATTAAAATTTGACCATGTGCCAGAATTTTATGAAGCGTGGGAGTTAGCTTCCTTTCAGGATATTTTTCCAGTAAGAGCTCTGCAGTCTTCGAGGCATATTCACCAAACTTGCGGGTATTTTTTGTTCTTTGCAGTTTAAAATATTTAAAATAACACCCAATCTTTTGATAATGTCAATATCTCCAGTTATTTATACAGTAATTTTGTTTTTCTCAAAGAATGTCGGTGATGAGCTTTTATCTCTTGTATTCCCAAATCCTTGTTTGGGGCAGTCTTGAATTGTTTAGCTTGAATCATTTTTTCCTAGTCGTTTGTATTTCCTTGGCTAGCGTGCAGTTTTCGAAAGATTCTCCCTCTCGCAGAATGGTATATGCAAGTTTCAAAATGAGCTCCATACATCTATGTTAATTCTTGCATGCAGAAAACTGGTCAAAACTACAGGTAAAGGTAGAAATACTAGCCTGCATATTCATATATAACCAACAACATAATTGAGGTAGCGCGAAAATCCACAAATCTCAGAGACTATTAACGCTAGAGTAACCAAATTTGGTATCCGCACTCCTGTTAGATCTCACTATAAAACGTATATATCGGAATTTCACCCCATCTGTTGCATCCACAATATTGAAGATACGAGAAAACTAAAAACGCAGAATCATACATAATGACCATATCTATCAGATTGCTGAATCTGGATCATATCAGATCATTTTTATAGCCAAAAGGAACAAATCAATTTTCAGTGGCTATGCAGCGCCCGACGTCACGATCAGACTGATTTTCTGTCTCTCTCGCACGCATTTTTTTTCGTGTCGATTAATATTAGCGGCGTCTGCCGGATGGGAGCCATACTGACTAAGTATCGGAGTTATATGTAGAGTTGCGGTCTCCGCATCAACTCACAACGTTCCCCCTTGTTTTCTATTGATATTATAATTTTGTCACCATAATGTATCGGTACCTTAGAATCTATTACCCATATATGATTGGCATCCTTATATCTTTATCCATCTTAATATTTCTTCTCAAATCTAATATATTAATAAAGATTTGAGAGTTGAGCTATCGAGTGAAAAAAAAAAAACAAAATGAATTTAACTATAAGTTAAGGAACACTCCACGAAATTGATTATATGATTAGGAATTTATTAAAATATATATATAATGATATTGATTTTGAAGTACAACTATTATAAGTTCGAAATTCAGAAGTCCGTCCTCCGAAAAGATTGATCGAAGTGGTGGGATGACAACTGTATAACGTTATTAAAGGGTGTATACGGTCAGGCTACCTGTATAGCATAGGTTATGTTCAAACATGAATATATTACCGTCAAAATAATGCCACTTTCGGCCCCTTGCAGAATGTTTAAACATAAATATATTATTGTACACATTCACTAATGTAACAAAACCGATCTCTAAAGAAATCACATAAAGTAGACAAGTTATGACTACACGGGTGTAAACAGAGATCTGTAACCCATTAATACGACAACAAAACACAAGTGGAGAAAACACTTAACAAATGCGGTCCTAAAATAAAACTAATGTAAGCATGTACTCAAATAGACACCCTCAGTAAAGTGTATCCTCTGCGTAGGTCTAACGATAATTATAGTTAGACTCGCAAATGTCTAGACTTTTCTTTAAAGTCTTAAAATTTTGGTCCTTCGAGACTCTCCGTTGTTTCCCCCTGTGGTAAGAGCACGGAGTTAAACCAGCTCCTTTGAGACTGAACAAGTGTCTAGTTCACTGACACCTAAAGGTAGCAAAATAAAAAATTCTGATTTCCCTCCTATAGGAAGGAACAGAGTATAAAATAAATTAATGAAACGTAAGTGTTCGGAGCAGAACCCAGCCGATTAGCTGCTTACCAAATAGCACCTAGTTCTTGGCCCTCAGCCGCTTATTTTGTTTGTTACTTATGTCTATGTCACTCATTTGTTTGTTAAAGCTTTGCGCGTGCTTGCCCTGCTAAACGCTCTCTGCCAGCTCGCTCTTCGCTATCTCCGCTTTGCGTCTGCCTACCGACGTCGGCCGAGCGAAGCTGCACTTAGCGATCGGAGCGGAGGTTTATTCAAATCAAAACCAAAAAGAAAGAATTTCCTCCATTTTTGACGATCTCTTCGATCGCTTGTTTGGCGATTTTAAAAAATTCCTTGAGGTTGAGAGAAAGTTTGTATACCGAATGTTTATCATCGAAGAGTTTTTGAACTCGAACTTGAACTGAATGTACTAATGGTCTGAGAAGGATGGTCTTTCGAGAACTCTCCAGCCAGATACTAAAGTACTCTTTGTCGTGACGAGAGTTAGGTCTAGCACGTTTGACGAGGTGGGACCTACGAAGATGTTTTCCTCCCCCACGTTTGCTACATCTAAGTTATTGGATAGTATAAAGTCTAGGAGTGACTTACCATTGTCCTTGATGTCGGGGCTTCCCCACACATTTTGGTGGGCATTGGAATCCGTACTAATGATGAGTTGGTGGTTTTTGGGTCCGGCTTCTGTCACCAGACTCCCAAGTTCGTCCTGTGGTGCGGGTCTGTCGTGTGCCATGTAGCAGGAAGCTTTCATAAGGGGCTTCTCCTCGCTCTCCAGCACGCCCGGATTTTGCCTCTGCAGCAGCTTCAGTGCTCGCTCTCCTTGGAGAGCAATGGGGAAGAGCACCTTCGCCTTTGGTATAGACGGGATTAACTCCCTGTCTACCGCCTCCTGCTTGGCCCCCTCCCACAGAGCTTCTGTCGCGTTGGGTCGTCGTTGCACTTGAGGATATTGACCCCGTTCAGCCATCCCGCTCCATAAAACGTGGGCATGGGAGCGCTGGGGTCCCGTCCCATTCGCGAGATGATCGCCGCCACTGCGCCGCTGTCATCTTCCCATTGTCATCACTGCGGTCGATCAAGTGTTTTTCGGCCCTCCCGTACCCGTTGCTCAGCCTAGGCTTGCTTAGATTCCTCCTCTTGGGAGATATCCGCTTGGCCTTGCACAGAAAGTTTTGAAAGCGATAAAGAAAGAACAGTTATTTATATTTAGGTGATAGAGAGAGAGTGATAAAACAAAAAAAGCTATAAACTGAGAGCGGGATGTAATGCGTATTTACTAGCAACAACAAGCAACACGACAAACCAAAGCATAAAAATAAAAAGTTAAAAAAGAGTCGTGGAATAGTATAGATTTCCAGATTGTAGGCTGGTTAGGGAGTTAATTAATTATTTTACGAAAACACCTGCTGTTTATGCAAAACAAAAGGACAAAAGCGGAGTGCAAAACAAAAATAGTACGAAAGATAATACACGATTTGAATGAATACAGATTACCAACGACTTGATTCTGAATTATACAACTAAAGTCATTCACATGTTTATTCTTAGCCGCCAAAATTGCTCGCTCTCTTAACCATTTGTCTTTTTGGTAAGCAATGATGTTCGTGAGTTCTTTGCTGATGAGACAAAATTGCAAAAATTAGGAGTATGTTCAATTCGTGAACAGGTACACGGTCATTATCGATAGGCCGCAATTGCTTGTATAAATCTTCAGCAGATGGGTCGTTTAAAAATACTACCAGTTGAAGTTTCGTCATATAGCCAGATAGTTAAATTATTGCGCCACCAAAAATTCTCGAGTCATTGCACAGTATTTTACAGTTCGATCAGATGATGTTTTTTAAGGCAACTAAAACGTTTGCCATTGCAGACTGAATGAGCCGTACGACAACCCTATAAAATCGTGGCCGTTATTCCAGAATAAGAAACTGATACCTCAATTTTGGATCACGCACGAACAATGACCAAAATCAATGATATGAGGAATGTCTTTCCAGTTTCACCAGAGACTTCCAAGAAAAATACACCACCATTTCCATCAACAATTGCATTAATTAACGTATGGCCTACGAACATTTACCAGCAAAAACAGCAAATAGAAACATTCATCATTCTTTGGATGAACTGTTTAAATATTACCAAGAGCATCAGTAGAACGCATATCCCGATGGTCAGGAACCTTGCCTCGATGTGGCGTTAAAAATGTGTAATAATGGCTGTTCGGAGCAGAACCCAGCCGATTAGCTGCTTGCCAAATAGCACCTAATTCTTGGCTGTCAGCCGCTTATTTTGTTTGTTACTTATGTCTATGTCACTCATTTGTTTGTTAAAGCTTTGCGCGTGCTTGCCCTGCTAAACGCTCTCTGCCAGCTCGCTCTTCGCTATCTCCGCTTTGCGTCTGCCTACCGACGTCGGCCGAGCGAAGCTGCACTTAGCGATCGGAGCGGCAATGTAAAGGGCAGGCAAGCCACACTTGCAATTTGGATGTCACGCATTAAAGAACATATCGCAATTTTATTTCTGCACCGAGTTTTATTTAATTGAAATAATTAGTCGGCCGATTGGGGATAAAAAACATTATCTCCACATAAAATTTGGTGACCCCGACGTGATCTCGACGTGCTCTCTGAGTTTCAGTGTCAATTAATAATCATTCGCGATCGACATTCGTTAGCCCTAGCAAATTTTCGGCGGTTAAGCACAATTCGGTGCTAAAACACACTTACATACACGCATTGCTGGCTATTAATTTCTCTGTCGTGACAATTCGGTCAGTGCAGTGCGGTAGGCAGTGCAGCGAACTCACTAATACACACAAGCGGAGTACAAAGCGGAATCGGACAGCTCGCACAGCCGTACAGCTAAAGGGATTAGCTGTAATCCCTTTGCTTTCGGTTACCACGTTTATACGTATACAGGGTGTCTTTTTCGGTCGTGCTGAGTGACTCTTTTAAAACCTCAACATGGCAGCACCTGAGCCTACCAATGTCGCGAACGCAGCAATGCCGAGTGATGTAGATTTCTACAAGCACAAGGCCGAGTCCATCGCGCGCCAACTAAAGGCCATGGATCGCTTTCTCACCAAGGAAGAGCTTGCCGAGTTAGATGAGGCAGAACTTCAAGCTCGCTTAGCAAATCGAGCGAATGAATGCGGATTTCGATGCCGCTCAAACGAGCCTTGAAAGGCTGGATTTCCTGCAGTTAGCCCATGATGCCCGACTGGACTTTTCGAATGTTTATGTGAAGGTTAGGTCCAGGCTGTCGCGGGAGTTGATGGCTGCTCGCACGATAAATGTTGTCAATTCAACGGCTCGGCATACTCTCGAGGGGAATTCGTCGTTGTTCGCCTATAATAGTATAGGCCGTTCTCGAATGCCCGAGTTGCAGCTTCCGCGATTCGGTGGGAACTACATGGATTGGCCAGAATTCCACTCGATGTTCTCGACAATGGTACACAAAAACCATCGTATACCAATCATCGAAAAATTCCAATATCTTCGTGGATGTCTAGATGGTGCTGCGCTGGATACGATTCGTTCCTTGGAACTTTCTGAGGAAAATTACGACAAGGCGTTGAATTTGCTAATGTTGCGATTCGATAATAAACTGTTACATTTTCAGGCACACGTCAAGGCTATTTTCGGGCTGCAAGGGGTGGAGAAGGGCTCAGCTATCGGCTTGCGCGCGCTCAGCGACAAAATCAATTCGCACTTGCGTGCACTTCAGACCTTGGCGACCCCGCAGGAGATTTCGGATGGGTTGCTGATCTTCATCATAGGCACGAAACTGGACCACAAAACAAAGGAGAAATGGGAAGAGAACTTGCCGACGTCAGGATTGCCTCGGTGGTCAAGCATGGCCTCATTTTTGGAAGCGAGATGTCGGATGCTGGAGAATTTGGGATCAGCCATGGCAACAAGTCCTAGTCAACAGGTGGGAGAAGACAAACCTGTCACCCTTATCACCTCCAGTAACGACCATCCTAACCCCATATATAACCATTGCAATTCCTCCGAGCATTACATATCTAGATGTCAGGCATTCCTGAATCTCTATGCGTTTGAACGATACAAAGAAGCAAAGAAGAGCCGCTTGTGTTTGAACTGCCTCAAAAAAGACCATGAATTGCAGAGGTGCAGGTCAGGACTTTGCAGGCATTGCCAGGCCAAACATTACACGCTACTCCACATTCCATCGGGAACTGGTGCTTCACCTTCCTCTTCACCGGCCGAGGAATCGATCCAGCAAGAGGCCGCGACTGTGCTTCTAGCAAGCGGGTGCTCTAGCCCTCCCCCCTCGATCCAGAAATCTCAGCCTAGCCAGAACGTGTTGCTACCTACTGCCCTCGTCCATGTAACAGATCGTTATGGAGCATTTATCCCATGTCGTGCCATTTTGGATTCTGCATCACAGGCAAACTTTGTAACATCTAGACTTGCTGATCAGTTGCAGTTGGATCATCGCTCGTCTTATGTTCACATCTCTGGAATCGGAGATTCCATTCTACCTTCGAGCAAGTCTGTAAATATAGTTGTACAATCCCAGGACGCAAGCTATCGAGCTTCCTTCGCTGCAATTGTCACCAACTCAATTACGGAAATGCAGCCTAACTTCGGCGTAGACGCAAAAGATTGGCCCATGCCGAATAATCTAAAACTAGCTGATCCTAATTTCTCCAAGCCCCAACGTATCGATCTGTTGATAGGTTCTGGTTTGTTCTTCGATTTAATGTGCGTCAGACAGATTCGACTATCAGACCAATTGCCAACATAGCAGGAGACAAAACTTGGTTGGATAGTGTCAGGAAGCATTGATAGCTCGGAGAATAAGCGTGCAGTTTTAGCCGCTTTTGAAAATTCCTCCTCCATCTCTAATGACGATTTTCGGCCCACAACGCTGGAGTACCAAAACTTAGAGCAGCAATGCAGGAAGCAGCTGCTCGAGTGCCAGGTGCAAGTGAAAAAACTGCGATCGGAGAATCAGGAACTGCAGCGCGAACTTTTCGATATATAAAAACCTACATATCCACGCTAAATGAAATTCAACTTTCAACAACTTCTACATTGCCAAATTTCCTGCCATTCTATGCAATTACAGAGGTTCCCGATGATAAAGATGTAATCACGACAAGGCGCCTTCGTAAAGAAGCGCCGATTGCTGCATTCGACGATCATCCCAGCGTAGCCGCAAGCTGCGCCCAAGCAAGCATCTTCAAAATGGCCGTTGGAAAAAAAGCGGTTCTGCCCCTTCAGGATGGATCTGTTGAAAGCCTTTGCCTTCCAACGGGGGGTGAATGTTCGGAGCAGAACCCAGCCGATTAGCTGCTTACCAAATAGCACCTAATTCTTGGCCCTCAGCCGCTTATTTTGCTTGTTACTTATGTCTATGTCACTCATTTGTTTGTTAAAGCTTTGCGCTTGCTTGCTCTGCTAAACGCTCTCTGCCAGCTCGCTCTTCGCTATCTCCGCTTTGCGTCTGCCTACCGACGTCGGCCGAGCGAAGCTGCGCTTAGCGATCGGAGCGGCAATGTAAAGGGCAGGCAAGCCACACTTGCAATTTGGATGTCACGCATTAAAGAACATATCGCAATTTTATTTCTGCGCCGAGTTTTATTTAATTGGAATAATTAGTCGGCCGATTGGGGATAAAAAACATTATCTCCACAGTAAGTTTCAATTAATAATTTGGAAAAATACGAGCTAAACAGACTGTATTTTTAATAGATAACTGGGTATATCTATTGTGATCGGAGAATACAAAAAAATAAAAATAAACATTAATGAAACAGAAGTTTCAATTAATAATTTGGAAAAATAGGAGCTGGACAGGCTGCATTTTAATAGATAACGAAAGATGTATATCTATTGTAATTGTAAAAAATACAAATTTTTTTCGCGACGGTGTCGTTTTTGAGCTTGGAACATCGAAAGAAAAAAATAATAGTCCGAAACATCGAAAGTGCTTAATGGCTAGCAATTAAAAAAAAAGGTGGCAAATACAGTGGCGAGCACGTGTGGATACATGTTTATCACTTTTCACTGTAAGCGCCTGTAAAATCTTTAAAAATCAATCAATCCTTGTGTAACTGTGACTGTGAAAAAATAAATAAATAAATTGGTTTGCGGGTGCCCACTGGGCCAGCAACAATAACTGCAGCGACATCAGCAGCAGCGACATCAGCGACAGCAACTTCAGCAGCAACGACATCAGCAGCAGTGACAATAGCTGAAGTGACATAAGCAGAGGCAACACCAGCAGCAGCGACACCGGTATCAGCAGCAGCGACTTCAGCAGCAGTAACAACAAAAGCAGAAACAGAATTCATCAGCTAAGTCAGATATTTTACATTTTTTGTTAAGCCTAATTAAGTAACAAATTAAAGTAAGATGTTATCGGAACAAATAATTAAGCTATTAGAGGCTCAAGCCGCGATAGCAAAGGAGATTAAGAAGATTGAAGCAGGTCATTTGAACATTTGAAGACCTTAAGAACAAAGTTATAGGCAATAATTCTGCACTGTTAGCATATGGAGTAGTCGATCATGACTACTATAAGAGACAGCAGTTCGAAAAAATGATTAAAAATATTGAGGACATACCTAAAAAGTATGTAGAGTCAAAAAATAATGAAACCCTAACGAAAGGGAAGGTAGAAATAACAAAGTTACAATCAGTGGAGACTGGATTTTTGAAAGAAGACATAGAGCCCAAAATTGACAATAGCATAGAAAAAGTATCTGAGGAAATCGGCGGAATAGTGGAGAACCTGAAGACGTATTTAGAGCAAACCATGAAGAGGTCAGGCTGATCAGGCTAAAATGGGAGAGTGTAGAATGAGAAAGGAAAAAATTGAGTTCCTGAGCTCAAAAATTGAGGAGTTTAATCATAGCTATGAAACAAACGACAGCTTCAACGAGCAGATCGTCGAGTTGGACTTTTATATTCAAAGCATGTTAAGCAAACAGCATGGATACTAAAAGGGCAACGATAAAAAAGAAGATATCGATTTGCCTGATCTTCCGAATGTGGAAGTACCCACATTCTCGGGCGAAGAAAAAGAGTGGGACGGCTTTTCACAAATATTTTGTGAATTAATTCATAACAGAGATAGTCTGAGTACATCTCTAAAATTCAATTATTTGAAAATCGTGATAAAGGGTGACGCACGGAGTATGGTAGCTCACCTTTTAACTGGGCCGCTGGAGAATTATAATGGCGCTTGGGAATTGCTGACCAAGCGGTATGAAAATAAACAAAAAAATTTGTTCGGATCAGCTGAATCATTTACTAGACTTACCAATGCTAGATCACGATTCAGCGAAACATATTAAATGGTTTTCTGATTCTATGAATGAGTCAATACATTTAATCAAATTAAAGTCACAAGTAACAGAAGAAGTTAATTTGATTTTCGCGTATCTCCTTACAATTATATGAAAGTCATATAAAAAGGACAAAAGAGATCCAAGCATTGCCAGATGTAATGGAATTTTTAGAACAACGGTACACTTCTCTTTACACGTCGCAGGAAAAAGTCAGTATGGCTCTCCTCCGGCAGACGGCGCTAATCTTAAACGACGTGACAAAGAGTGACAATCTGATAGATATGGTCATTATCTATGATTCTCGAATCTGCAATATTGTGGATGCAACAGATTTTCGTCCTTTGTGGGGGCGGAAGGGGGTAGGGCGAAATTTTGAGATACACGTTTTATAGTGAGATCTAACAGGAGTGTGGATACCAAATTTGGTTACTCTAGCCTTAATAGTGTCTGAGATTTGTGGATGCCTCAGATTTTCGTCCTTTGCGGGGGCAGAAGGGGGTGTGGCGAAATTTTGACACAAAATGGTTAAGGTCCGATATCACAGGAGTGTGGATACCAAATTTGGTTGCTCTGGCTCATATAGGTTCTGAGATCCTTGAACTCATATTTTGCAATTGCCAAAACCGACCATGAAACCTGTGTGTTAGAGAGAGACAGAGCGAGAAAGAATGAAATTGTTTTCTTGATTCTGGCTATAATAATTATACGATCTGGTTAATATTTTGCACTCTAGAACATATAGTCATCCCCTACGATTCTGCGTTTTTGGTTTTCTCGTATCTTTAAAATTGTGGATGCCACAGATTTTCGCCCTTTGTGGGGGCGGAAGTGGGCGGGGCAAAGTTTTGAAATATTTTTGTAGCAGTGACTTATCACAGAAGTCTGGATCCAAAACATCGTTGCTCTAGCTCTTATAGTCTTTGAGCACTAGGCGCTGAAGGGGACGGACAGACGGACGGACGGATAGACAGACATGTCTCAATCGACTCGGCTATTGATGCTGATCAAGAATATATATACTTTATGGGGTCGGAAACGATTCCTTTTGGACGTTACACACATCCACTTTTACCACAAATCTAATATACCCCGATACTCATTTTGAGTATCGGGTATAAAAAGAGCGAACACCGAGGTAAATGGAGTGTCATCTACAGACTCTTGCACTTCAAAGTACAAGCTACTTTATCGGTAAAAACTCATGATTAAATAAAGGTCCTCTAAATATTGAAGCAATTATTCTTCCGAAACTGATGAAAGCTTCACCATTAAAGTCTTTCAATATTGAGAAAACTAAGTGGCAAGATTATGTGTTGGCAGACCCTACCTTTAAAAAACCAAGTAGGGTAGATGTAATACTTGGAATAGATTTTTATACCCATATTTTAAAAGAGGAGTAGTAAAAATAGACGGATTACTTGGACAAAATACAGAATTCGGATGGATTATATCCGGTTGCACCAAATCAAAAAGGTGATAAATTTATTGTGGCGACAACAATTGGAGTTGGGGACTTGGAGCGGTTCTGGGAATTGGAAAGTGAAAAGAATGAAAAAGAAAAAGATGTGTGCGAGGAGCATTTCTTGGAAACAACAAGAAGAGATGAGAATGGTAGGTATGTGGTTAAAGTACCATTTAAAAAAGAAAAGGATCTAGGAGATTCAAAACCCCAAGCTATAGCGTGATTTTACAGTTTAGAAAGAAAGCTCAGCAATAATACAACATTAAAAGAAAAATATATGTGAAGCTCATGCACGAATATAAAAACTTAGGACATATGGTAGACTCCAAAGAAGATGGGAAATATTATTTACCCCATCAAGGAGTCATAAGGGATTCCAGTCTAACGACAAAGCTGAGGGTGGTTTTCGATACTTCACCAAAAACCACAAACAAAAGTTTAAATGATATCATGTGGGTTAATATCTTCGATATTATGGTGAAATGGCGTAAATGGCCATTTGTAATATCTGCGGACATTGAAAAATGTACCGGCAAATTAATGTTGATAAAGGCGATCAACAATATTTGCATATCATTTGGAGAGATAACCCAAACGAAAAGTTACAAGATTATAAACGTAGAACCGTTACGTACGGTACAGCTTCAGCACCCTACTTAGCAACCAGGGTACTTGTTGCAATAGCAGATACTTGCAAAAATCAAGCAATTTGGGAAATCATAAAGAATGATTTTTATATGGACGACCTGATGACAGGTGCCGACACGATACTGGATGCTAAAAAGCATGTAAAAGAAGTTACCCGGAAGTTTAATAAGGTTGGGTTTAACTTGGGTTTAATGTTTCCGTCAAAACATTAGGACTACAATGGGAACCGGTTAAAGACGAGTTTAGGTTAAATTTTCACTATGAACCAATTAAGAAAAATAACAAGAGAATAGTATTATATACCTTAGCCAAGATGTATGAGCTGGTTGTCTCCAGTGACACTTGTCGGAAAATTGTTTATTCAAAAACTTTGGCTAGCAGACAAAAATTGGGATGAAGAATTATCAGAGCAGGATACTCGGGAATGGAATTCGTTTAAAAATAGTTTAGCAGAGTTAGAGAGCATTTGGATATCGAGATAGCTAAATTCTCAACACAATAAGTCGATGAAAATTCATGGGTTTTCCGATGCATCCGAAAAGGCTTATGCTGCCATAGTGTATGCCAAGGTAGATAGTTCTACAATTATAATATCCAGCAAAAGCAAAGTTAATCCAAAGAAGAATCGGAAAACTATTCCAAAATAGTTTGGAGTGCCTGGAGTGATTCTACTATTACTCTAGCCTGGATAAAGAATGGAGACAATAAAGACAACTTTATCAGGCGTCGAACTGGCAAAGTAAGAAAGATTAAAGAAATTGAATGGGGACACGTTAGAACTGAAGACAATCCAGCAGATGTAGCATCAAGCTAAAAGATTTTAAGATTTGGTGGAAAGGGCCTCAATGGTTGGCGAAATCTAAGGAACATTGGCCAAAAGAGGCTAGAAAGAGTCATTGCATATGTATTGAGGTTTATTCAAATCAAAACCAAAAAGAAAGAATTTCCTCCATTTTTGACGATCCCTTCGATCGCTTGTTTGGCGATTTTAAAAAATTCCTTGAGGTTGAGAGAAAGTTTGTATACCGGATGTTTATCATCGAAGAGTTTTTGAACTCGAACTTGAACTGAATGTACTAATGGTCTGAGAAGGATGGTCTTTCGAGAACTCTCCAGCCAGATACTAAAGTACTCTTTGTCGTGACGAGAGTTAGGTCTAGCACGTTTGACGAGGTGGGACCTACGAAGATGTTTTCCTCCCCCACGTTTGCTACATCTAAGTTATTGGATAGTATAAAGTCTAAGAGTGACTTACCATTGTCCTTGATGTCGGGGCTTCCCCACACATTTTGGTGGGCATTGGAATCCGTACTAATGATGAGTTGGTGGTTTTTGGGTCCGGCTTCTGTCACCAGACTCCCAAGTTCGTCCTGTGGTGCGGGTCTGTCGTGTGCCATGTAGCAGGAAGCTTTCATAAGGGGCTTCTCCTCGCTCTCCAGCACGCCCGGATTTTGCCTCTGCAGCAGCTTCAGTGCTCGCTCTCCTTGGAGAGCAATGGGGAAGAGCACCTTCGCCTTTGGTATAGACGGGATTAACTCCCTGTCTACCGCCTCCTGCTTGGCCCCCTCCCACAGAGCTTCTGTCGCGTTGGGTCGTCGTTGCACTTGAGGATATTGACCCCGTTCAGCCATCCCGCTCCATAAAACGTGGGCATGGGAGCGCTGGGGTCCCGTCCCATTCGCGAGATGATCGCCGCCACTGCGCCGCTGTCATCTTCCCATTGTCATCACTGCGGTCGATCAAGTGTTTTTCGGCCCTCCCGTACCCGTTGCTCAGCCTAGGCTTGCTTAGATTCCTCCTCTTGAGAGATATCCGCTTGGCCTTCGAGCTGGCTCAGTAACTTGAAGGCCGCCTTATTTTTCCTTCATCCCCTCCCTAGAACGCTTCGACCCTTCCGAACGTAGGGAGCTGGTGTCGACAGCGAATAAAATTTCGAAACAAGTCGACCAGTGTGCCAGACAAACGCTAATAGTGGAATCGGTAGGAATTGAGAGAGGAGAAGAGCAGTTGCAGCAGCAGCTAGTGACAGAGAGCGCTACTGCACAGAAAGTTTTGAAAGCGATAAAGAAAGAACAGTTATTTATATGTAGGTGATAGAGAGAGAGTGATAAAACAAAAAAAGCTATAAACTGAGAGCGGGATGTAATGCGTATTTACTAGCAACAACAAGCAACACGACAAACCAAAGCATAAAAATAAAAAGTTAAAAAAGAGTCGTGGAATAGTATAGATTTCCAGATTGTAGGCTGGTTAGGGAGTTAATTAATTATTTTACGAAAACACCTGCTGTTTATGCAAAACAAAAGGAAAAAAGCGGAGTGCAAAACAAAAATAGTACGAAAAAGAATACACGATTTGAATGAATACAGATTACCAACGACTTGATTCTGAATTATACAACTAAAGTCATTCACAGCGACATCAGCGACAGCAACTTCAGCAGCATCGACATCAGCAGCAGTGACAGTAGCTGAAGTGACATAAGCAGAGGCAACACCAGCAGCAGCGACAACGGTATCATCAGCAGCGACTTCAGCAGCAGTAACAACAAAAGCAGAAACAGAATTCATCAGCTAAGTCAGATATTTTACATTTTTTGTTAAGCCTAATTAAGTAACAAATTAAAGTAAGATGTTATCGGAACAAATAATTAAGCTATTAGAGGCTCAAGCCGCGATAGCAAAGGAGATTAAGAAGATTGAAGCAGGTCATTTGAACATTTGAAGACCTTAAGAACAAAGTTATAGGCAATAATTCTGCACTGTTAGCATATGGAGTAGTCGATCATGACTACTATAAGAGACAGCAGTTCGAAAAAATGATTAAAAATATTGAGGACATACATAAAAAGTATGTAGAGTCAAAAAATAATGAAACCCTAACGAAAGGGAAGGTAGAAATAACAAAGTTACAAACAGTGGAGACTGGATTTTCGAAAGAAGACATAGAGCCCAAAATTGACAATAGCATAGAAAAAGTATCTGAGGAAATCGGCGGAATAGTGGAGAACCTGAAGACGTATTTAGAGCAAACCATGCAGAGGTCAGGCTGATCAGGCTAAAATGTGAGAGTGTAGAATGAGAAAGGAAAAAATTGAGTTCCTGAGCTCAAAAATTGAGGAGTTTAATCATAGCTATGAAACAAACGACAGCTTCAACGAGCAGATCGTCGAGTTGGACTTTTATATTCAAAGCATGTTAAGCAACCTAGAAGTTAGGATGCAAACCGTAGCTGAGGGAAACAGCATGGATACTAAAAGGGCAACGATAAAAAAAGAAGATATCGATTTGCCTGATCTTCCGAATGTGGAAGTACCCACATTCTCGGGCGAAGAAAAAGAGTGGGACGGCTTTTCACAAATATTTTGTGAATTAATTCATAACAGAGATAGTCTGAGTACATATCTAAAATGCAATTATTTGAAAATCGTGATAAAGGGTGACGCACGGAGTATGGTAGCTCACCTTTTAACTGGGCCGCTGGAGAATTATAATGGCGCTTGGGAATTGCTGACCAAGCGGTATGAAAATAAACAACAAAATTTGTTCGGATCAGCTGAATCATTTACTAGACTTACCAATGCTAGATCACGATTCAACGAAACATATTAAATGGTCTTCTGATTCTATGAATGAGTCAATACATTTAATCAAATTAAAGTCACAAGTAACAGAAGAAGTTAATTTGATTTTCGCGTATCTCCTTACAATTATATGAAAGTCATATAAAAAGGACAAAAGAGATCCAAGCATTGCCAGATGTAATGGAATTTTTAGAACAACGGTACACTTCTCTTTACACGTCGCAGGAAAAAGTCAGTATGGCTCTCCTCCGGCAGACGGCGCTAATCTTAAACGACGTGACAAAGAGTGACAATCTGATAGATATGGTCATTATCTATGATTCTCGAATCTGCAATATTGTGGATGCAACAGATTTTCGTCCTTTGTGGGGGCGGAAGGGGTTAGGGCGAAATTTTGAGATACACGTTTTATAGTGAGATCTAACAGCAGTGTGGATACCAAATTTGGTTACTATAGCCTTAATAGTCTCTGAGATTTGTGGGTGCCTCAGATTTTCGTCCTTTGCGGGGGCAGAAAGGGGTGTGGCGAAATTTTGACACAAAATGGTTAAGGTCCGATATCACAGGAGTGTGGATACCAAATTTGGTTGCTCTGGCTCATATAGGTTCTGAGATCCTTGAAGTCATATTTTGCAATTGCCAAAACCGACCATGAAACCTGTGTGTTAGAGAGAGACAGAGCGAGAAAGAATGAAATTGTTTTCTTGATTCTGGCTATAATAATTATACGATCTGGTTCAGATTTTGCACTCTAGAACATATAGTCATCCTCTACGATTCTACGTTTTTGGTTTTCTCGTATCTTTAAAATTGTGGATGCCACAGATTTTCGCCCTTTGTGGGGGCGGAAGTGGGCGGGGCAAAGTTTTGAAATATTTTTGTAGCAGTGACATATCACAGAAGTCTGGATCCAAAACATCGTTGCTCTAGCTCTTATAGTCTTTGAGCACTAGGCGCTGAAGGGGACGGACAGACGGACGGACGGATAGACAGACATGTCTCAATCGACTCGGCTATTGATGCTGATCAAGAATATATATACTTTATGGGGTCGGAAACGATTCCTTTTGGACGTTACACACATCCACTTTTACCACAAATCTAATATACCCCGATACTCATTTTGAGTATCGGGTATAAAAAGAGCGAACACCGAGGTAAATGGAGTGTCATCTACAGACTCTTGCACTTCAAAGTACAAGCTACTTTATCGGTAAAAACTCATGATTAAATAAAGGTCCTCTAAATATTGAAGCAATTATTCTTCCGAAACTGATGAAAGCTTCACCATTAAAGTCTTTCAATATTGAGAAAACTAAGTGGCAAGATTATGTGTTGGCAGACCCTACCTTTAAAAAACCAAGTAGGGTAGATGTAATACTTGGAATAGATTTTTATACCCATATTTTAAAAGAGGAGTAGTAAAAATAGACGGATTACTTGGACAAAATACAGAATTCGGATGATTTATATCCGGTTGCACCAAATCAAAAAGGTGATAAATTTATTGTGGCGACAACAATTGGAGTTGGGGACTTGGAGCGGTTCTGGGAATTGGAAAGTGAAAAGAATGAAAAAGAAAAAGATGTGTGCGAGGAGAATTTCTTGGAAACAACAAGAAGAGATGAGAATGGTAGGTATGTGGTTAAAGTACCATTTAAAAAAGAAAAGGATCTAGGAGATTCAAAACCCCAAGCTATAGCGTGATTTTACAGTTTAGAAAGAAAGCTCAGCAATAATAAAACATTAAAAGAAAAATATATGTGAAGCTCATGCACGAATATAAAAACTTAGGACATATGGTAGACTCCAAAGAAGATGGGAAATATTATTTACCCCATCAAGGAGTCATAAGGGATTCCAGTCTAACGACAAAGCTGAGGGTGGTTTTCGATACTTCACCAAAAACCACAAACAAAAGTTTAAATGATATCATGTGGGTTAATATCTTCGATATTATGGTGAAATGGCGTAAATGGCCATTTGTAATATCTGCGGACATTGAAAAATGTACCGGCAAATTAATGTTGATAAAGGCGATCAACAATATTTGCATATCATTTGGAGAGATAACCCAAACGAAAAGTTACAAGATTATAAACGTAGAACCGTTACGTACGGTACAGCTTCAGCACCCTACTTAGCAACCAGGGTACTTGTTGCAATAGCAGATACTTGCAAAAATCAAGCAATTTGGGAAATCATAAAGAATGATTTTTATATGGACGACCTGATGACAGGTGCCGACACGATACTGGATGCTAAAAAGCATGTAAAAGAAGTTACCCGGAAGTTTAATAAGGTTGGGTTTAACTTGGGTTTAATGTTTCCGTCAAAACATTAGGACTACAATGGGAACCGGTTAAAGACGAGTTTAGGTTAAATTTTCACTATGAACCAATTAAGAAAAATAACAAGAGAATAGTATTATATACCTTAGCCAAGATGTATGAGCTGGTTGTCTCCAGTGACACTTGTCGGAAAATTGTTTATTCAAAAACTTTGGCTAGCAGACAAAAATTGGGATGAAGAATTATCAGAACAGGATACTCGGGAATGGAATTCGTTTAAAAATAGTTTAGCAGAGTTAGAGAGCATTCGGATATCGAGATAGCTAAATTCTCAACACAATAAGTCGATGCAAATTCATGGGTTTTCCGATGCATCCGAAAAGGCTTATGCTGCCATAGTGTATGCCAAGGTAGATAGTTCTACAATTATAATATCCAGCAAAAGCAAAGTTAATCCAAAGAAGAATCGGAAAACTATTCCAAAATAGTTTGGAGTGCCTGGAGTGATTCTACTATTACTCTAGCCTGGATAAAGAATGGAGACAATAAAGACAACTTTATCAGGCGTCGAACTGGCAAAAGTAAGAAAGCTCTTGCTCTTGCTTAAGCCGGTTGTGTTTTTTTTCTTGCTCCCGCATTCTCCGCCCTTTGCCTAAATATCATACAACATTGTTGTGACTTTGTTTTGATATATTATCGCATCTCTTTAATTTGATTCTACTTTGTGTTAACCACCAGTGTTTTGTTTGTAAACAAGTGTTTAATATAAAGTCAATATTGCAATCGTAACGCATCGGACTCGTGCAGGCAATTTGTTATTGTTTTTTGCTCAGTCTGCTTTTCGTTATCGCTTCTTCGGTGTGCACTGTTCTCGCGCATCAGCGTTTGCATCGCCCACACTCTCTCGTGAGCATAAGCGGGCTGCTCGCATTGTTGCTATCACTCTCTCTGGATTGCCTATACTCTCCCTCACTGTGGACTTTTCTTTTGTGTCTCTGCTTTGGTGAGTTTACTGCTCGTTTTCTGCACTTCGTTGGATCATCTGCTTTGAATTATTGCTGCTGCAGCTGATTGTCTGGCTCGCTCTGCTGTCTACTCTCCTACTTTACCTGCGATCTCACTCCGTTCTTTTATTATTCGTGCACAGTGATTCTATTGCTGCCATTGCTCTAATGGCAATCGTTTGTAGTACAAAGAAATGTGAATTCGGTGGTGTTATCATTGGTGATTCATTTCTTAGCTGCTGGCTGTGCGACAATTTTGCCCACATAAAATGTGCTGGTGGTGGAAATTTTGGCCGGCTGAATGATCTGATCTCGAAACGCATGGGCCTGTCTTGGTCATGTCTGGCTTGTCGGGAGATTGAGGCCGAAATGCGCACATTTATGAGACAGACTCGAACTGGGTTTCTGGATGTCCGGAAACAATTTGTGGCTCTCAACGAGAATTTTCTTGCCCTTGAATCACAGTTTCTTGGGCTCAAACTCTTGAGCGAATCGCCTAGACGGAAAATTCCGCATAATGATACTGTAGCAAGGTAATAATTAGTGAGGCATTCAACTAGTATTTAAAATAGCATACAGCGCGCATTGGTATTTACCGCACCATCGATACACTCGGCGGGAAATACCAATAGTGAGATATCGGATAAGAAACATCGATAAGAGAGTAAGTTCACTTTGTAAATGGCGATTGTGAGAGACGGACGCGCAGCTAATAAAAAAGAGTTATATCAAATCGCCGGGCTTGTGTTTTTATACCTAGACAGTTCACTCACGCACCGATATTGGTCACTACAATTCCCGGGTTAGACGGCCTACAATACCAATCTTTTGCAACCTAATCCGATTGGTACGCCTGCCTCCCACCTTCATCCATCGGCAGCATTTCCGTGTAGTCATGTCACGCCGTTGTCTGTAAATCCGCCAACGGTGGCTCCGGAGTTCTTTACACCGAGCAATGTGGCCGTCACTTCTGACGCGGTGAGTGCTCCTAGTGCGGGTGTGCTGGTTGCTGACGACGTCTTGCCAATTCCTGCTCCAATTCCTGCCCCATTTCCTACTCCGATTCCTGCTACAACCATTGCTGCCAATTCCTCTGCCCTTGAACCGAGATCTCTTTTAGGAGTGGCTCCACCATCTCGATCTCGCTCGGGACTTCAACTTAGAGCAGTGGTCCCTCGGAAAGCAATATTTGTTTCTCGTCTTATTCCTGAGGCTACAACAGAGGATGTTAAACAACATCTTTCCTCTAAACTTAACACTTCGCCTGTTGATATAGTTGTGACTAAATTTACATTTAAACATAAGCGCCACATATCATCATTTAAAATTCTTCTCCCTGATTCTTTACTATCCCGTTCTCTAGAACCGTCAATATGGCCTGAGCATACAATTGTGCATGAGTTCCTTCTCAAAGATTCAAACTCGAATCCAAGAATTACCGAACATGCTCCAAAAAACTGATGTACTATTTTTCCATGCACTATCAGAATGTTCGCAGTTTGCTGGGAAAATTGCGTCAAATTCATACTAATAGCGCGTCCTTTGATTTCGATGCCATCGCGTTTACCGAAACCTGGCTTAACTCCTCTGTCAATGATCATGAAATTTTCATTGATAGTTACACTATTTATAGAATGGACCGCCCATCTTTTGCAGGTGGGGTTCTGATTGCAGTTAAATCTGTTTTCTCATCTGAGTTATTCCCATTTAATAACATTCACGGAATTGAATTTGTTGCAGTCAAAGTTCGTGTTGGCTCCGCATTTTTCTATTTAACCTGCTCTTACATTCCTCCCAGGTCTGATGCTGAGCTTTACTTACACCACCTCTCAGCAATTAATATTGTTGTTTCTGCATTAGGGTGCAATGATCGAATTATTGTCATGGGGGACTTTAACCTCAAATTTCTTTCTTGGCTGCCTTGTGATGACGCTAACCTGTTGTTTCCCAATTGTCATAACGACTTTATCAATGGGCTAACGGATATTTCCCTTGTCCAAATTAATGCCGTTAAAAACATCAGGGACAGACTTCTTGACCTCGTTTTTGTTAACGATGGTTCTCTTGCTACGGTATCTAGAGCAAGCCCAATATCTCTCCCTGAAGATCCTTACCATCCAACTTTGTTGATATCACTGGAGTGTACACAATCTGGAGGTGCTGACAGTTTCATGGCTCCTTGTCACATAAAGTGTTTTCGCAAAACAAACTTTATCGATTTAGATCTACATCTCTCGCGTGTTGATTGGTCGTTTCTTTATTCATTACCGAACATAGATGCAACTGTTAACTCGTTTTATAGTTCTATTTACTCCGCCCTAAATACGTTTGTTCCAGATATCACTGTACCTGTATCGTCCAAGCCTCCCTGGTTCTCCAAGTATTTGTCATACTTAAAAAATAATAAATCCCGGCTCTATAAAAAGTACCAGAAGTCGGGCTCCACGTTGGCCTTAGCTCTATACTCCTCCGCTCGCTCTCTATTCCTTGCCGTCAATAGTCAGTTTTATAATCATTACCTTTCACAATGTAGTAGAAACTTTCGTAGTGATCCTAAAAAATTCTATTCGTTCGTTAACTCTAAGCGCAAGTCAAACGGTTTGTATCCGTCCCTTCATTACCAGAACAAAACAGAAGCTTCTGCTGTTGGTATTGCAAATTTATTCGCTAACTTTTTTCAAACAACGTACTCGTCTCATATTTACAACGCATCCACTCCGTATCCGTACCAGTTACCTCAAGCTAACAGCATTTTTCTGCCCTTTTTCGAGGAAAGCGTTATTCTGGAAGGTTTGTCATCTATGGACATGTCGTTTTCTGCGGGTCCAGATAAGGTACCAAGTTGCATCTTAAAACACTGTGCCCAGTCCCTTTGCAAACCCTTGACCTTTCTCTTCAACCTCTCCTTGGAACATTCTTGTCTCCCAGTAATTTGGAATGAGTCCTATATCATTCCGCTTCACAAAAAAGGTTCAAGATCAAACATTGAAAACTATCGTGGTATCGCAAAGCTTTCAGCCATCCCGAAGCTTCTTGAGTTCCTAGTCACCCGGCAACTGCAACATCTTTGTTGCAGCTTGATATCTCCGTCGCAACACGGTTTTTTCAGACATCGTTCAACATCGACTAACCTTCTTGAGTTTTCTAACCTAATCCACCGTGGTTTTCAAATTGGTTCGCAGACGGATGTAGTTTTTACTGACTTCAGCAAGGCATTCGATTCTGTGAACCATGCTCTGCTTATTCACAAGCTCTCTTTATTAGGGTTCCCAACGAATCTTCTAGATTGGATTTTGTCCTATCTCTCTCACCGTACTCAACGTGTTTTGTTTTCTAACGTGTTGTTAAATACTGTAAATGTTACTTCAGGTGTGCCACAGGGAAGTCATCTGGGCCCGCTTCTGTTCATTTTATTTGTGAATGACCTTCCTCAAGTTATAACATACTCTACTACACTAATGTATGCTGATGATGTCAAAATCTGTCTTTCTTACTCTGATTGGTATTTGCACACACGCCTTCAACTTGATCTAAGTGAACTACTATTGTGGTGTTCAACTAATCTTCTTTTTCTGAACCTTTCCAAATGCAAACTTATGACATTTTACCGTCGCGCTCCTCATTTTGTCCCATATGTTCTAGGAAATCATGTCCTTGAGCGAATTTCGAGTTCAAATGACCTTGGAGTCCTTTTTGATCATAAGATGTGTTTTAACACCCATATAGCTGCAACTGTAAATAAAGCTAAGGGTGTTTTAGCGTTCATCAAGCGTTGGTCCAAGGAGTTTGACGACCCGTACGTTACGAAACAACTGTACATCTCGTTAGTACGTCCTATATTGGAGTATTGTTCTTGTGTGTGGAGCCCGCAGTATAAAGTACAGCAGGCTGTTATTGCCCTTCGGAACTTTAACTGGGACTCAGGTAGAATCTTGCCACCCTACCGGTCTATGCTAAATCTTATTGACCTGCCGTCGTTGCACCATCGCAGAATATGTAATGGCGTAATGTTCGTGCACAAGCTCCTTCTTGGGACTGTTGACTCCCAAACTCTCTTGGGTCAGATTGACTTGGCCGTTCCATCTAGACCTACCCGTACTTTTAGGCCTATCCGTCTACCCATATGAAGGTCTAATTATGCTGATCATGAACCTTTTAGGGTTTTATGCCATAATTATAACTCCCTCTGTCAAACCCTATCCCCTGAACTGTCTCTTAAACTAATTGCATGCAATATTTATAATCATTTAAATTGAGCTAACTTTTAACTTATCTTTTTCCGCCTTTAGTAACTAAGTACCATTATTAACAGATAATTGTTAATTTAATAAATAAATAAATAAATAAAGAAATTGAATGGGGACACGTTCGAACTGAAGACAATCCAGCAGATGTAGCATCAAGCTAAAAGATTTTAAGATTTGGTGGAAAGGGCCTCAATGGTTGGCGAAATCTAAGGAACATTGGCCAAAAGAGGCTAGAAAGAGTCATTGCATATGTATTGAGGTTTATTCAAATCAAAACCAAAAAGAAAGAATTTCCTCCATTTTTGACGATCTCTTCGATCGCCTGTTTGGCGATTTTAAAAAATTCCTTGAGGTTGAGAGAAAGTTTGTATACCGGATGTTTATCATCGAAGAGTTTTTGAACTCGAACTTGAACTGAATGTACTAATGGTCTGAGAAGGATGGTCTTTCGAGAACTCTCCAGCCAGATACTAAAGTACTCTTTGTCGTGACGAGAGTTAGGTCTAGCACGTTTGACGAGGTGGGACCTACGAAGATGTTTTCCTCCCCCACGTTTGCTACATCTAAGTTATTGGATAGTATAAAGTCTAAGAGTGACTTACCATTGTCCTTGATGTCGGGGCTTCCCCACACATTTTGGTGGGCATTGGAATCCGTACTAATGATGAGTTGGTGGTTTTTGGGGCCGGCTTCTGTCACCAGACTCCCAAGTTCGTCCTGTGGTGCGGGTCTGTCGTGTGCCATGTAGCAGGAAGTTTCCATAAGGGGCTTCTCCTCGCTCTCCAGCACGCCCGGATTTTGCCTCTGCAGCAGCTTCAGTGCTCGCTCTCCTTGGAGAGCAATGGGGAAGAGCACCTTCGCCTTTGGTATAGACGGGAATAACTCCCTGTCTACCGCCTCCTGCTTGGCCCCCTCCCACAGAGCTTCCAGTTGGGGCACCTTCTCCACCAGCCACTGTCGCGTTGGGTCGTCGTTACACTTGAGGATATTGACCCCGTTCAGCCATCCCGCTCCATGAAACGTGGGCATGGGAGCGCTGGGGTCCCGTCCCATTCGCGAGATGATCGCCGCCACTGCGCCGCTGTCATCTTCCCATTGTCATCACTGCGGTCGATCAAGTGTTTTTCGGCCCTCCCGTACCCGTTGCTCAGCCTAGGCTTGCTTAGATTCCTCCTCTTGGGAGATATCCGCTTGGCCTTCGAGCTGGCTCAGTAACTTGAAGGCCGCCTTATTTTTCCTTCATCCCCTCCCTAGAACGCTTCGACCCTTCCGAACGTAGGGAGCTGGTGTCGACAGCGAATAAAATTTCGAAACAAGTCGACCAGTGTGCCAGACAAACGCTAATAGTGGAATCGGTAGGAATTGAGAGAGGAGAAGAGCAGTTGCAGCAGCAGCTAGTGACAGAGAGCGCTACTGCACAGAAAGTTTTGAAAGCGATAAAGAAAGAACAGTTATTTATATTTAGGTGATAGAGAGAGAGTGATAAAACAAAAAAAGCTATAAACTGAGAGCGGGATGTAATGCGTATTTACTAGCAACAACAAGCAACACGACAAACCAAAGCATAAATATAAAAAGTTAAAAAAGAGTCGTGAAATAGTATAGATTTCCAGATGCTGTTTATGCAAAACAAAAGGAAAAAAGCGGAGTGCAAAACAAAAATAGTACGAAAAAGAATACACGATTTGAATGAATACAGATTACCAACGACTTGATTCTGAATTATACAACTAAAGTCATTCACAGCGACATCAGCGACAGCAACTTCAGCAGCATCGACATCAGCAGCAGTGACAATAGCTGAAGTGACACAAGCAGAGGCAACACCAGCAGCAGCGACAACGGTATCAGCAGCAGCGACTTCAGCAGCAGTAACAACAAAAGCAGAAACAGAATTCATCAGCTAAGTCAGATATTTTACATTTTTTGTTAAGCCTAATTAAGTAACAAATTAAAGTAAGATGTTATCGGAACAAATAATTAAGCTATTAGAGGCTCAAGCCGCGATAGCAAAAGAGATTAAGAAGATTGAAGCAGGTCATTTGAACATTTGAAGACCTTAAGAACAAAGTTATAGGCAATAATTCTGCACTGTTAGCATATGGAGTAGTCGATCATGACTACTATAAGAGACAGCAGTTCGAAAAAATGATTAAAAATATTGAGGACATACATAAAAAGTATGTAGAGTCAAAAAATAATGAAACCCTAACGAAAGGGAAGGTAGAAATAACAAAGTTACAATCAGTGAAGACTGGATTTTTGAAAGAAGACATAGAGCCCATAATTGACAATAGCATAGAAAAAGTATCTGAGGAAATCGGCGGAATAGTGGAGAACCTGAAGACGTATTTAGAGCAAACCATGCAGAGGTCAGGCTGATCAGGCTAAAATGGGAGAGTGTAGAATGAGAAAGGAAAAAATTGAGTTCCTGAGCTCAAAAATTGAGGAGTTTAATCATAGCTATGAAACAAACGACAGCTTCAACGAGCAGATCGTCGAGTTGGACTTTTATATTCAAAGCATGTTAAGCAACCTAGAAGTTAGGATGCAAACCGTAGCTGAGGGAAACAGCATGGATACTAAAAGGGCAACGATAAAAAAAGAAGATATCGATTTGCCTGATCTTCCGAATGTGGAAGTACCCACATTCTCGGGCGAAGAAAAAGAGTGGGACGGCTTTTCACAAATATTTTGTGAATTAATTCATAACAGATAGTCTGAGTACATCTCTAAAATTCAATTATTTGAAAATGGTGTTAAAGGGTGACGCACGGAGTATGGTAGCTCACCTTTTAACTGGGCCGCTGGAGATTTATAATGGCGCTTGGGAATTGCTGACCAAGCGGTATGAAAATAAACAAAAAAATTTGTTCGGATCAGCTGAATCATTTACTAGACTTACCAATGCTAGATCACGATTCAACGAAACATATTAAATGGTCTTCTGATTCTATGAATGAGTCAATACATTTAATCAAATTAAAGTCACAAGTAACAGAAGAAGTTAATTTGATTTTCGCGTATCTCCTTACAATTATATGAAAGTCATATAAAAAGGACAAAAGAGATCCAAGCATTGCCAGATGTAATGGAATTTTTAGAACAACGGTACACTTCTCTTTACACGTCGCAGGAAAAAGTCAGTCTCCTCCGGCAGACGGCGCTAATCTTAAACGACGTGACAAAGAGTGACAATCTGATAGATATGGTCATTATCTATGATTCTCGAATCTGCAATATTGTGGATGCAACAGATTTTCGTCCTTTGTGGGGGCGGAAGGGGTTAGGGCGAAATTTTGAGATACACGTTTTATAGTGAGATCTAACAGCAGTGTGGATACCAAATTTGGTTACTATAGCCTTAATAGTCTCTGAGATTTGTGGGTGCCTCAGATTTTCGTCCTTTGCGGGGCAGAAAGGGGTGTGGCGAAATTTTGACACAAAATGGTTAAGGTCCGATATCACAGGAGTGTGGATACCAAATTTGGTTGCTCTGGCTCATATAGGTTCTGAGATCCTTGAAGTCATATTTTGCAATTGCCAAAACCGACCATGAAACCTGTGTGTTAGAGAGAGACAGAGCGAGAAAGAATGAAATTGTTTTCTTGATTCTGGCTATAATAATTATACGATCTGGTTCAGATTTTGCACTCTAGAACATATAGTCATCCTCTACGATTCTACGTTTTTGGTTTTCTCGTATCTTTAAAATTGTGGATGCCACAGATTTTCGCCCTTTGTGGGGGCGGAAGTGGGCGGGGCAAAGTTTTGAAATATTTTTGTAGCAGTGACATATCACAGAAGTCTGGATCCAAAACATCGTTGCTCTAGCTCTTATAGTCTTTGAGCACTAGGCGCTGAAGGGGACGGACAGACGGACGGACGGACAGACAGACATGTCTCAATCGACTCGGCTATTGATGCTGATCAAGAATATATATACTTTATGGGGTCGGAAACGATTCCTTTTGGACGTTACACACATCCACTTTTACCACAAATCTAATATACCCCGATACTCATTTTGAGTATCGGGTATAAAAAGAGCGAACACCGAGGTAAATAGAGTGTCATCTACAGACTCTTGCACTTCAAGTACAAGTTACTTTATCGGTAAAAACTCATGATTAAATAAAGGTCCTCTAAATATTGAAGCAATTATTCTTCCGAAACTGATGAAAGCTTCACCATTAAAGTCTTTCAATATTAAGAAAACTAAGTGGCAAGATTATGTGTTGGCAGATCCTAACTTTAACAAACGAAGTAGGGTAGATGTAATAATTGGAACTGTCGCGTTGGGTCGTCGTTACACTTGAGGATATTGACCCCGTTCAGCCATCCCGCTCCATGAAACGTGGGCATGGGAGCGCTGGGGTCCCGTCCCATTCGCGAGATGATCGCCGCCACTGCGCCGCTGTCATCTTCCCATTGTCATCACTGCGATCGATCAAGTGTTTTTCGGCCCTCCCGTACCCGTTGCTCAGCCTAGGCTTGCTTAGATTCCTCCTCTTGGGAGACATCCGCTTGGCCTTCGAGCTGGCTCAGTAACTTGAAGGCCGCCTTATTTTTCCTTCATCCCCTCCCTAGAACGCTTCGACCCTTCCGAACGTAGGGAGCTGGTGTCGACAGCGAATAAAATTTCGAAACAAGTCGACCAGTGTGCCAGACAAACGCTAATAGTGGAATCGGTAGGAATTGAGAGAGGAGAAGAGCAGTTGCAGCAGCAGCTAGTGACAGAGAGCGCTACTGCACAGAAAGTTTTGAAAGCGATAAAGAAAGAACAGTTATTTATATGTAGGTGATAGAGAGAGAGTGATAAAACAAAAAAAGCTATAAACTGAGAGCGGGATATAATGCGTATTTACTAGCAACAACAAGCAACACGACAAACCAAAGCATAAAAATAAAAAGTTAAAAAAGAGTCGTGGAATAGTATAGATTTCCAGATTGTAGGCTGGTTAGGGAGTTAATTAATTATTTTACGAAAACACCTGCTGTTTATGCAAAACAAAAGGAAAAAAGCGGAGTGCAAAACAAAAATAGTACGAAAAAGAATACACGATTTGAATGAATACAGATTACCAACGACTTGATTCTGAATTATACAACTAAAGTCATTCACAGCGACATCAGCGACAGCAACTTCAGCAGCATCGACATCAGCAGCAGTGACAATAGCTGAAGTGACACAAGCAGAGGCAACACCAGCAGCAGCGACAACGGTATCAGCAGCAGCGACTTCAGCAGCAGTAACAACAAAAGCAGAAACAGAATTCATCAGCTAAGTCAGATATTTTACATTTTTTGTTAAGCCTAATTAAGTAACAAATTAAAGTAAGATGTTATCGGAAAAAATAATTAAGCTATTAGAGGCTCAAGCCGCGATAGCAAAAGAGATTAAGAAGATTGAAGCAGGTCATTTGAACATTTGAAGACCTTAAGAACAAAGTTATAGGCAATAATTCTGCACTGTTAGCATATGGAGTAGTCGATCATGACTACTATAAGAGACAGCAGTTCGAAAAAATGATTAAAAATATTGAGGACATACATAAAAAGTATGTAGGGTCAAAAAATAATGAAACCCTAACGAAAGGGAAGGTAGAAATAACAAAGTTACAATCAGTGAAGACTGGATTTTTGAAAGAAGACATAGAGCCCATAATTGACAATAGCATAGAAAAAGTATCTGAGGAAATCGGCGGAATAGTGGAGAACCTGAAGACGTATTTAGAGCAAACCATGCAGAGGTCAGGCTGATCAGGCTAAAATGGGAGAGTGTAGAATGAGAAAGGAAAAAATTGAGTTCCTGAGCTCAAAAATTGAGGAGTTTAATCATAGCTATGAAACAAACGACAGCTTCAACGAGCAGATCGTCGAGTTGGACTTTTATATTCAAAGCATGTTAAGCAACCTAGAAGTTAGGATGCAAACCGTAGCTGAGGGAAACAGCATGGATACTAAAAGGGCAACGATAAAAAAAGAAGATATCGATTTGCCTGATCTTCCGAATGTGGAAGTACCCACATTCTCGGGCGAAGAAAAAGAGTGGGACGGCTTTTCACAAATATTTTGTGAATTAATTCATAACAGAGATAGTCTGAGTACATATCTAAAATGCAATTATTTGAAAATCGTGATAAAGGGTGACGCACGGAGTATGGTAGCTCACCTTTTAACTGGGCCGCTGGAGAATTATAATGGCGCTTGGGAATTGCTGACCAAGCGGTATGAAAATAAACAACAAAATTTGTTCGGATCAGCTGAATCATTTACTAGACTTACCAATGCTAGATCACGATTCAACGAAACATATTAAATGGTCTTCTGATTCTATGAATGAGTCAATACATTTAATCAAATTAAAGTCACAAGTAACAGAAGAAGTTAATTTGATTTTCGCGTATCTCCTTACAATTATATGAAAGTCATATAAAAAGGACAAAAGAGATCCAAGCATTGCCAGATGTAATGGAATTTTTAGAACAACGGTACACTTCTCTTTACACGTCGCAGGAAAAAGTCAGTATGGCTCTCCTCCGGCAGACGGCGCTAATCTTAAACGACGTGACAAAGAGTGACAATCTGATAGATATGGTCATTATCTATGATTCTCGAATCTGCAATATTGTGGATGCAACAGATTTTCGTCCTTTGTGGGGGCGGAAGGGGTTAGGGCGAAATTTTGAGATACACGTTTTATAGTGAGATCTAACAGCAGTGTGGATACCAAATTTGGTTACTATAGCCTTAATAGTCTCTGAGATTTGTGGGTGCCTCAGATTTTCGTCCTTTGCGGGGGCAGAAAGGGGTGTGGCGAAATTTTGACACAAAATGGTTAAGGTCCGATATCACAGGAGTGTGGATACCAAATTTGGTTGCTCTGGCTCATATAGGTTCTGAGATCCTTGAAGTCATATTTTGCAATTGCCAAAACCGACCATGAAACCTGTGTGTTAGAGAGAGACAGAGCGAGAAAGAATGAAATTGTTTTCTTGATTCTGGCTATAATAATTATACGATCTGGTTCAGATTTTGCACTCTAGAACATATAGTCATCCTCTACGATTCTACGTTTTTGGTTTTCTCGTATCTTTAAAATTGTGGATGCCACAGATTTTCGCCCTTTGTGGGGGCGGAAGTGGGCGGGGCAAAGTTTTGAAATATTTTTGTAGCAGTGACATATCACAGAAGTCTGGATCCAAAACATCGTTGCTCTAGCTCTTATAGTCTTTGAGCACTAGGCGCTGAAGGGGACGGACAGACGGACGGACGGATAGACAGACATGTCTCAATCGACTCGGCTATTGATGCTGATCAAGAATATATATACTTTATGGGGTCGGAAACGATTCCTTTTGGACGTTACACACATCCACTTTTACCACAAATCTAATATACCCCGATACTCATTTTGAGTATCGGGTATAAAAAGAGCGAACACCGAGGTAAATGGAGTGTCATCTACAGACTCTTGCACTTCAAAGTACAAGCTACTTTATCGGTAAAAACTCATGATTAAATAAAGGTCCTCTAAATATTGAAGCAATTATTCTTCCGAAACTGATGAAAGCTTCACCATTAAAGTCTTTCAATATTGAGAAAACTAAGTGGCAAGATTATGTGTTGGCAGACCCTAACTTTAACAAACCAAGTAGGGTAGATTGGAATAGATTTGTATACCCATATTTTAAAAGAGGAGTAGTAAAAATAGACGGATTACTTGGACAAAATACAGAATTCGCATGGATTATATCCGGTTGCACCAAATCAAAAGGTGATAAATTTATTGTGGCGACAACAATTAGAGTTGGGGACTTGGAGCGGTTCTGGGAATTGGAAAGTGAAAAGAATGAAAAAGAAAAAGATGTGTGCGAGGAGCATTTCTTGGAAACAACAAGAAGAGATGAGAATGGTAGGTATGTGGTTAAAGTACCATTTAAAAAAGAAAAGGATCTAGGAGATTCAAAACCCCAAGCTATAGCGTGATTTTACAGTTTAGAAAGAAAGCTCAGCAATAATACAACATTAAAAGAAAAATATATGTGAAGCTCATGCACGAATATAAAAACTTAGGACATATGGTAGACTCCAAAGAAGATGGGAAATATTATTTACCCCATCAAGGAGTCATAAGAGATTCCAGTCTAACGACAAAGCTGAGGGTGGTTTTCGATACTTCACCAAAAACCACAAACAAAAGTTTAAATGATATCATGTGGGTTGGACCAAGGGTCCAAAAATATATCTTCAATATTATGGTGAAATGGCGTAAATGGCCATTTGTAATATCTGCGGACATTGAAAAAATGTACCGGCAATTAATGTTGATAAAGGCGATCAACAATATTTGCATATCATTTGGAGAGATAACCCAAACGAAAAGTTACAAGATTATAAACGTAGAACCGTTACGTACGGTACAGCTTCAGCACCCTACTTAGCAACCAGGGTACTTGTTGCAATAGCAGATACTTGCAAAAATCAAGCAATTTGGGAAATCATAAAGAATGATTTTTATATGGACGACCTGATGACAGGTGCCGACACGATACTGGATGCTAAAAAGCATGTAAAAGAAGTTACCCGGAAGTTTAATAAGGTTGGGTTTAACTTGGGTTTAATGTTTCCGTCAAAACATTAGGACTACAATGGGAACCGGTTAAAGACGAGTTTAGGTTAAATTTCCACTATGAACCAATTAAGAAAAATAACAAGAGAATAGTATTATATACCTTAGCCAAGATGTATGAGCCCTTAGGCTGGTTGTCTCCAGTGACACTTATGGGAAAATTGTTTATTCAAAAACTTTGGCTAGCAGACAAAAATTGGGATGAAGAATTATCAGAACAGGATACTCGGGAATGGAATTCGTTTAAAAATAGTTCAGAGTTAGAGAGCATTCGGATATCGAGATAGCTAAATTCTCAACACAATAAGTCGATGCAAATTCATGGGTTTTCCGATGCATCCGAAAAGGCTTATGCTGCCATAGTGTATGCCAAGGTAGATAATTCTACAATTATAATATCCAGCAAAAGCAAAGTTAATCCAAAGAAGAATCGGAAAACTATTCCAAAATAGTTTGGAGTGCCTGGAGTGATTCTACTATTACTCTAGCCTGGATAAAGAATGGAGACAATAAAGACAACTTTATCAGGCGTCGAACTGGCAAAGTAAGAAAGATTAAAGAAATTGAATGGGGACACGTTAGAACTGAAGACAATCCAGCAGATGTAGCATCAAGCTAAAAGATTTTAAGATTTGGTGGAAAGGGCCTCAATGGTTGGCGAAATCTAAGGAACATTGGCCAAAAGAGGCTAGAAAGAGTCATTGCATATGTATTGAGGTTTATTCAAATCAAAACCAAAAAGAAAGAATTTCCTCCATTTTTGACGATCTCTTCGATCGCTTGTTTGGCGATTTTAAAAAATTCCTTGAGGTTGAGAGAAAGTTTGTATACCGAATGTTTATCATCGAAGAGTTTTTGAACTCGAACTTGAACTGAATGTACTAATGGTCTGAGAAGGATGGTCTTTCGAGAACTCTCCAGCCAGATACTAAAGTACTCTTTGTCGTGACGAGAGTTAGGTCTAGCACGTTTGACGAGGTGGGACCTACGAAGATGTTTTCCTCCCCCACGTTTGCTACATCTAAGTTATTGGATAGTATAAAGTCTAGGAGTGACTTACCATTGTCCTTGATGTCGGGGCTTCCCCACACATTTTGGTGGGCATTGGAATCCGTACTAATGATGAGTTGGTGGTTTTTGGGTCCGGCTTCTGTCACCAGACTCCCAAGTTCGTCCTGTGGTGCGGGTCTGTCGTGCCATGTAGCAGGAAGCTTCCATAAGGGGCTTCTCCTCGCTCTCCAGCACGCCCGGATTTTGCCTCTGCAGCAGCTTCAGTGCTCGCTCTCCTTGGAGAGCAATGGGGAAGAGCACCTTCGCCTTTGGTATAGACGGGATTAACTCCCTGTCTACCGCCTCCTGCTTGGCCCCCTCCCACAGAGCTTCCAGTTGGGGCACCTTCTCCACCGGCCACTGTCGCGTTGGGTCGTCGTTGCACTTGAGGATATTGACCCCGTTCAGCCATCCCGCTCCATAAAACGTGGGCATGGGAGCGCTGGGGTCCCGTCCCATTCGCGAGATGATCGCCGCCACTGCGCCGCTGTCATCTTCCCATTGTCATCACTGCGGTCGATCAAGTGTTTTTCGGCCCTCCCGTACCCGTTGCTCAGCCTAGGCTTGCTTAGATTCCTCCTCTTGGGAGATATCCGCTTGGCCTTGCACAGAAAGTTTTGAAAGCGATAAAGAAAGAACAGTTATTTATATTTAGGTGATAGAGAGAGAGTGATAAAACAAAAAAAACTATAAACTGAGAGCGGGATGTAATGCGTATTTACTAGCAACAACAAGCAACACGACAAACCAAAGCATAAAAATAAAAAGTTAAAAAAGAGTCGTGGAATAGTATAGATTTCCAGATTGTAGGCTGGTTAGGGAGTTAATTAATTATTTTACGAAAACACCTGCTGTTTATGCAAAACAAAAGGAAAAAAGCGGAGTGCAAAACAAAAATAGTACGAAAGATAATACACGATTTGAATGAATACAGATTACCAACGACTTGATTCTGAATTATACAACTAAAGTCATTCACATGTTTATTCTTAGCCGCCAAAATTGCTCGCTCTCTTAACCATTTGTCTTTTTGGTAAGCAATGATGTTCGTGAGTTCTTTGCTGATGAGACAAAATTGCATCCACTTTTACCACAAATCTAATATACCCCGATACTCATTTTGAGTATCGGGTATAAAAAGAGCGAACACCGAGGTAAATGGAGTGTCATCTACAGACTCTTGCACTTCAAAGTACAAGCTACTTTATCGGTAAAAACTCATGATTAAATAAAGGTCCTCTAAATATTGAAGCAATTATTCTTCCGAAACTGATGAAAGCTTCACCATTAAAGTCTTTCAATATTGAGAAAACTAAGTGGCAAGATTATGTGTTGGCAGACCCTAACATTAACAAACCAAGTAGGGTAGATTGGAATAGATTTGTATACCCATATTTTAAAAGAGGAGTAGTAAAAATAGACGGATTACTTGGACAAAATACAGAATTCGGATGGATTATATCCGGTTGCACCAAATCAAAAGGTGATAAATTTATTGTGGCGACAACAATTAGAGTTGGGGACTTGGAGCGGTTCTGGGAATTGGAAAGTGAAAAGAATGAAAAAGAAAAAGATGTGTGCGAGGAGCATTTCTTGGAAACAACAAGAAGAGATGAGAATGGTAGGTATGTGGTTAAAGTACCATTTAAAAAAGAAAAGGATCTAGGAGATTCAAAACCCCAAGCTATAGCGTGATTTTACAGTTTAGAAAGAAAGCTCAGCAATAATACAACATTAAAAGAAAAATATATGTGAAGCTCATGCACGAATATAAAAACTTAGGACATATGGTAGACTCCAAAGAAGATGGGAAATATTATTTACCCCATCAAGGAGTCATAAGAGATTCCAGTCTAACGACAAAGCTGAGGGTGGTTTTCGATACTTCACCAAAAACCACAAACAAAAGTTTAAATGATATCATGTGGGTTGGACCAAGGGTCCAAAAATATATCTTCAATATTATGGTGAAATGGCGTAAATGGCCATTTGTAATATCTGCGGACATTGAAAAAATGTACCGGCAATTAATGTTGATAAAGGCGATCAACAATATTTGCATATCATTTGGAGAGATAACCCAAACGAAAAGTTACAAGATTATAAACGTAGAACCGTTACGTACGGTACAGCTTCAGCACCCTACTTAGCAACCAGGGTACTTGTTGCAATAGCAGATACTTGCAAAAATCAAGCAATTTGGGAAATCATAAAGAATGATTTTTATATGGACGACCTGATGACAGGTGCCGACACGATACTGGATGCTAAAAAGCATGTAAAAGAAGTTACCCGGAAGATTAATAAGGTTGGGTTTAACTTGGGTTTAATGTTTCCGTCAAAACATTAGGACTACAATGGGAACCGGTTAAAGACGAGTTTAGGTTAAATTTCCACTATGAACCAATTAAGAAAAATAACAAGAGAATAGTATTATATACCTCAGCCAAGATGTATGAGCCCTTAGGCTGGTTGTCTCCAGTGACACTTATGGGAAAATTGTTTATTCAAAAACTTTGGCTAGCAGACAAAAATTGGGATGAAGAATTATCAGAACAGGATACTCGGGAATGGAATTCGTTTAAAAATAGTTCAGAGTTAGAGAGCATTCGGATATCGAGATAGCTAAATTCTCAACACAATAAGTCGATGCAAATTCATGGGTTTTCCGATGCATCCGAAAAGGCTTATGCTGCCATAGTGTATGCCAAGGTAGATAATTCTACAATTATAATATCCAGCAAAAGCAAAGTTAATCCAAAGAAGAATCGGAAAACTATTCCAAAATAGTTTGGAGTGCCTGGAGTGATTCTACTATTACTCTAGCCTGGATAAAGAATGGAGACAATAAAGACAACTTTATCAGGCGTCGAACTGGCAAAGTAAGAAAGATTAAAGAAATTGAATGGGGACACGTTAGAACTGAAGACAATCCAGCAGATGTAGCATCAAGCTAAAAGATTTTAAGATTTGGTGGAAAGGGCCTCAATGGTTGGCGAAATCTAAGGAACATTGGCCAAAAGAGGCTAGAAAGAGTCATTGCATATGTATTGAGGTTTATTCAAATCAAAACCAAAAAGAAAGAATTTCCTCCATTTTTGACGATCTCTTCGATCGCTTGTTTGGCGATTTTAAAAAATTCCTTGAGGTTGAGAGAAAGTTTGTATACCGAATGTTTATCATCGAAGAGTTTTTGAACTCGAACTTGAACTGAATGTACTAATGGTCTGAGAAGGATGGTCTTTCGAGAACTCTCCAGCCAGATACTAAAGTACTCTTTGTCGTGACGAGAGTTAGGTCTAGCACGTTTGACGAGGTGGGACCTACGAAGATGTTTTCCTCCCCCACGTTTGCTACATCTAAGTTATTGGATAGTATAAAGTCTAGGAGTGACTTACCATTGACATACCTTGATGTCGGGGCTTCCCCACACATTTTGGTGGGCATTGGAATCCGTACTAATGATGAGTTGGTGGTTTTTGGGTCCGGCTTCTGTCACCAGACTCCCAAGTTCGTCCTGTGGTGCGGGTCTGTCGTGCCATGTAGCAGGAAGCTTCCATAAGGGGCTTCTCCTCGCTCTCCAGCACGCCCGGATTTTGCCTCTGCAGCAGCTTCAGTGCTCGCTCTCCTTGGAGAGCAATGGGGAAGAGCACCTTCGCCTTTGGTATAGACGGGATTAACTCCCTGTCTACCGCCTCCTGCTTGGCCCCCTCCCACAGAGCTTCCAGTTGGGGCACCTTCTCCACCGGCCACTGTCGCGTTGGGTCGTCGTTGCACTTGAGGATATTGACCCCGTTCAGCCATCCCGCTCCATAAAACGTGGGCATGGGAGCGCTGGGGTCCCGTCCCATTCGCGAGATGATCGCCGCCACTGCGCCGCTGTCATCTTCCCATTGTCATCACTGCGGTCGATCAAGTGTTTTTCGGCCCTCCCGTACCCGTTGCTCAGCCTAGGCTTGCTTAGATTCCTCCTCTTGGGAGATATCCGCTTGGCCTTGCACAGAAAGTTTTGAAAGCGATAAAGAAAGAACAGTTATTTATATTTAGGTGATAGAGAGAGAGTGATAAAACAAAAAAAGCTATAAACTGAGAGCGGGATGTAATGCGTATTTACTAGCAACAACAAGCAACACGACAAACCAAAGCATAAAAATAAAAAGTTAAAAAAGAGTCGTGGAATAGTATAGATTTCCAGATTGTAGGCTGGTTAGGGAGTTAATTAATTATTTTACGAAAACACCTGCTGTTTATGCAAAACAAAAGGAAAAAAGCGGAGTGCAAAACAAAAATAGTACGAAAGATAATACACGATTTGAATGAATACAGATTACCAACGACTTGATTCTGAATTATACAACTAAAGTCATTCACATGTTTATTCTTAGCCGCCAAAATTGCTCGCTCTCTTAACCATTTGTCTTTTTGGTAAGCAATGATGTTCGTGAGTTCTTTGCTGATGAGACAAAATTGCAAAAATTAGGAGTATGTTCAATTCGTGAACAGGTACACGGTCATTATCGATAGGCCGCAATTGCTTGTATAAATCTTCAGCAGATGGGTCGTTTAAAAATACTACCAGTTGAAGTTTCGTCATATAGCCAGATAGTTAAATTATTGCGCCACCAAAAATTCTCGAGTCATTGCACAGTATTTTACAGTTCGATCAGATGATGTTTTTTAAGGCAACTAAAACGTTTGCCATTGCAGACTGAATGAGCCGTACGACAACCCTATAAAATCGTGGCCGTTATTCCAGAATAAGAAACTGATACCTCAATTTTGGATCACGCACGAACAATGACCAAAATCAATGATATGAGGAATGTCTTTCCAGTTTCACCAGAGACTTCCAAGAAAAATACACCACCATTTCCATCAACAATTGCATTAATTAACGTATGGCCTACGAACATTTACCAGCAAAAACAGCAAATAGAAACATTCATCATTCTTTGGATGAACTGTTTAAATATTACCAAGAGCATCAGTAGAACGCATATCCCGATGGTCAGGAACCTTGCCTCGATGTGGCGTTAAAAATGTGTAATAATGGCTGTTCGGAGCAGAACCCAGCCGATTAGCTGCTTGCCAAATAGCACCTAATTCTTGGCTGTCAGCCGCTTATTTTGTTTGTTACTTATGTCTATGTCACTCATTTGTTTGTTAAAGCTTTGCGCGTGCTTGCCCTGCTAAACGCTCTCTGCCAGCTCGCTCTTCGCTATCTCCGCTTTGCGTCTGCCTACCGACGTCGGCCGAGCGAAGCTGCACTTAGCGATCGGAGCGGAGGTTTATTCAAATCAAAACCAAAAAGAAAGAATTTCCTCCATTTTTGACGATCTCTTCGATCGCTTGTTTGGCGATTTTAAAAAATTCCTTGAGGTTGAGAGAAAGTTTGTATACCGAATGTTTATCATCGAAGAGTTTTTGAACTCGAACTTGAACTGAATGTACTAATGGTCTGAGAAGGATGGTCTTTCGAGAACTCTCCAGCCAGATACTAAAGTACTCTTTGTCGTGACGAGAGTTAGGTCTAGCACGTTTGACGAGGTGGGACCTACGAAGATGTTTTCCTCCCCCACGTTTGCTACATCTAAGTTATTGGATAGTATAAAGTCTAGGAGTGACTTACCATTGTCCTTGATGTCGGGGCTTCCCCACACATTTTGGTGGGCATTGGAATCCGTACTAATGATGAGTTGGTGGTTTTTGGGTCCGGCTTCTGTCACCAGACTCCCAAGTTCGTCCTGTGGTGCGGGTCTGTCGTGTGCCATGTAGCAGGAAGCTTTCATAAGGGGCTTCTCCTCGCTCTCCAGCACGCCCGGATTTTGCCTCTGCAGCAGCTTCAGTGCTCGCTCTCCTTGGAGAGCAATGGGGAAGAGCACCTTCGCCTTTGGTATAGACGGGATTAACTCCCTGTCTACCGCCTCCTGCTTGGCCCCCTCCCACAGAGCTTCTGTCGCGTTGGGTCGTCGTTGCACTTGAGGATATTGACCCCGTTCAGCCATCCCGCTCCATAAAACGTGGGCATGGGAGCGCTGGGGTCCCGTCCCATTCGCGAGATGATCGCCGCCACTGCGCCGCTGTCATCTTCCCATTGTCATCACTGCGGTCGATCAAGTGTTTTTCGGCCCTCCCGTACCCGTTGCTCAGCCTAGGCTTGCTTAGATTCCTCCTCTTGGGAGATATCCGCTTGGCCTTGCACAGAAAGTTTTGAAAGCGATAAAGAAAGAACAGTTATTTATATTTAGGTGATAGAGAGAGAGTGATAAAACAAAAAAAGCTATAAACTGAGAGCGGGATGTAATGCGTATTTACTAGCAACAACAAGCAACACGACAAACCAAAGCATAAAAATAAAAAGTTAAAAAAGAGTCGTGGAATAGTATAGATTTCCAGATTGTAGGCTGGTTAGGGAGTTAATTAATTATTTTACGAAAACACCTGCTGTTTATGCAAAACAAAAGGAAAAAAGCGGAGTGCAAAACAAAAATAGTACGAAAGATAATACACGATTTGAATGAATACAGATTACCAACGACTTGATTCTGAATTATACAACTAAAGTCATTCACATGTTTATTCTTAGCCGCCAAAATTGCTCGCTCTCTTAACCATTTGTCTTTTTGGTAAGCAATGATGTTCGTGAGTTCTTTGCTGATGAGACAAAATTGCAAAAATTAGGAGTATGTTCAATTCGTGAACAGGTACACGGTCATTATCGATAGGCCGCAATTGCTTGTATAAATCTTCAGCAGATGGGTCGTTTAAAAATACTACCAGTTGAAGTTTCGTCATATAGCCAGATAGTTAAATTATTGCGCCACCAAAAATTCTCGAGTCATTGCACAGTATTTTACAGTTCGATCAGATGATGTTTTTTAAGGCAACTAAAACGTTTGCCATTGCAGACTGAATGAGCCGTACGACAACCCTATAAAATCGTGGCCGTTATTCCAGAATAAGAAACTGATACCTCAATTTTGGATCACGCACGAACAATGACCAAAATCAATGATATGAGGAATGTCTTTCCAGTTTCACCAGAGACTTCCAAGAAAAATACACCACCATTTCCATCAACAATTGCATTAATTAACGTATGGCCTACGAACATTTACCAGCAAAAACAGCAAATAGAAACATTCATCATTCTTTGGATGAACTGTTTAAATATTACCAAGAGCATCAGTAGAACGCATATCCCGATGGTCAGGAACCTTGCCTCGATGTGGCGTTAAAAATGTGTAATAATGGCTGTTCGGAGCAGAACCCAGCCGATTAGCTGCTTGCCAAATAGCACCTAATTCTTGGCTGTCAGCCGCTTATTTTGTTTGTTACTTATGTCTATGTCACTCATTTGTTTGTTAAAGCTTTGCGCGTGCTTGCCCTGCTAAACGCTCTCTGCCAGCTCGCTCTTCGCTATCTCCGCTTTGCGTCTGCCTACCGACGTCGGCCGAGCGAAGCTGCGCTTAGCGATCGGAGCGGCAATGTAAAGGGCAGGCAAGCCACACTTGCAATTTGGATGTCACGCATTAAAGAACATATCGCAATTTTATTTCTGCACCGAGTTTTATTTAATTGAAATAATTAGTCGGCCGATTGGGGATAAAAAACATTATCTCCACATAAAATTTGGTGACCCCGACGTGATCTCGACGTGCTCTCTGAGTTTCAGTGTCAATTAATAATCATTCGCGATCGACATTCGTTAGCCTTAACAAATTTTCGGCGGTTAAGCACAATTCGGTGCTAAAACATACTTTACATACACCTACATACACGCATTGCTGGCTATTAATTTCTCTGTCGCGACAATTCGGTCAGTGCAGTGCAGCGAACTCACTAATACACACAAGCGGAGTACAAAGCGGAATCGGACAGCTCGCACAGCCGCACAGCTAAAGGCATTAGCTGTAATCCCTTTGCTTTCGGTTCGCACGTTTATACGTATACAGGGTGTTTTTTTCGGTCGTGCTGAGTGACTCTTTTAAAACCTCAACATGGCAGCACCTGAGCCTACCAATGTCGCGAACGCAGCAATGCCGAGTGATGTTGATTTCTACAAGCACAAGGCCGAGTCCGTCGCGCGCCAACTAAAGGCCATGGATCGCTTTCTCACCAAGGAAGAGCTTGCCGAGTTAGATGAGGCAGAACTTCAAGCTCGCTTAGAGCAAATTGAGCGAATGAATGCGGATTTCGATGCCGCTCAAACGAGCCTTGAAAGGTTGGATTTCCTGCAGTTAGCCCATGATGCCCGGCTGGACTTTTCGAATGTTTACGTCAAGGTTAGGTCCAGGCTTTCGCGGGAGTTGATGGCTGCGCGCACGGTAAATGTTGCCAATTCAACAGCTCGGCATACTCTCGAGGGGAATTCGTCGTTGTTCGGCTATAGTAGTATAGGCCGTTCTCGAATGCCCGAGTTGCAGCTTCCGCGATTCGGTGGGAGCTACATGGATTGGCCAGAATTCCACTCAATGTTCTCGACAATGGTGCACAAAGACCATCGTATCCCAATCATCGAAAAATTCCAATATCTGCGTGGATGTCTAGATGGTGCTGCGCTGGATACGATTCGTTCCTTGGAACTTTCTGAGGAGAATTACGACAAGGCGTTGCATTTGCTAATGTTGCGATTCGATAATAAACTGTTACATTTTCAGGCACACGTCAAGGCTATTTTCGGGCTGCAAGGGGTGGAGAAGGGCTCAGCTATCGGCTTGCGCGCGCTCAGCGACAAAATCAATTCGCACTTGCGTGCACTTCAGACCTTGGCGACCCCGCAGGAGATTTTGGATGGGTTGCTGATTTTCATCATAGGCACGAAACTGGACCACAAAACAAAGGAGAAATGGGAAGATAGCTTGCCGACGTCAGGATTGCCTCGGTGGTCAAGCATGGCCTCATTTTTGGAAGCGAGATGTCGGATGCTGGAGAATTTGGGATCAGCCATGGCAACAAGTCCTAGTCAACAGGTGGGAGAAGACAAACCTGTCACCCTTATCACCTCCAGTAACGACCATCCTAACCCCATATATAACCATTGCAATTCCTCCGAGCATTACATATCTAGATGTCATGCATTCCTGAATCTCTCTGCGTTTGAACGATACAAAGAAGCAAAGAAGAGCCGCTTGTGTTTGAACTGCCTCAAAAAAGGCCATGAATTGCAGAGGTGCAGGTCAGGACTTTGCAGGCATTGCCAGGCCAAACATTACACGCTACTCCACATTCCATCGGGAACTGGTGCTTCATCTTCCTCTTCACCGGCCGAGGAATTGATCCAGCAAGAGGCCGCGACTGTGCTTCTAGCAAGCGGGTGTTCTAGCCCTCCCCCCTCGATCCAGAAATCTCAGCCTAGCCAGAACGTGTTGCTACCTACTGCCCTCGTCCATGTAACAGATCGTTATGGAGCATTTATCCCATGTCGTGCCATTTTGGATTCTGCATCACAGGCAAACTTTGTAACATCTAGACTTGCTGATCAGTTGCAGTTGGATCATCGCTCGTCTTATGTTCACATCTCTGGAATCGGAGATTCCATTCTACCTTCGAGCAAGTCTGTACATATAGTTGTACAATCCCAGGACGCAAGCTATCGAGCTTCCTTCGCTGCAATTGTCACCAACTCAATTACGGAAATGCAGCCTAACTTCGGCGTAGACGCAAAAGATTGGCCCATGCCGAATAATCTAAAACTAGCTGATCCTAATTTCTCCAAGCCCCAACGTATCGATCTGTTGATAGGTTCTGGTTTGTTCTTCGATTTAATGTGCGTCAGACAGATTCGACTATCAGACCAATTGCCAACATAGCAGGAGACAAAACTTGGTTGGATAGTGTCAGGAAGCATTGATAGCTCGGAGAATAAGCGTGCAGTTTTAGCCGCTTTTGAAAATTCCTCCTCCATCTCTAATGAGGAACATTGGCCAAAAGAGGCTAGAAAGAGTCATTGCATATGTATTGAGGTTTATTCAAATCAAAACCAAAAAGAAAGAATTTCCTCCATTTTTGACGATCTCTTCGATCGCTTGTTTGGCGATTTTAAAAAATTCCTTGAGGTTGAGAGAAAGTTTGTATACCGAATGTTTATCATCGAAGAGTTTTTGAACTCGAACTTGAACTGAATGTACTAATGGTCTGAGAAGGATGGTCTTTCGAGAACTCTCCAGCCAGATACTAAAGTACTCTTTGTCGTGACGAGAGTTAGGTCTAGCACGTTTGACGAGGTGGGACCTACGAAGATGTTTTCCTCCCCCACGTTTGCTACATCTAAGTTATTGGATAGTATAAAGTCTAGGAGTGACTTACCATTGTCCTTGATGTCGGGGCTTCCCCACACATTTTGGTGGGCATTGGAATCCGTACTAATGATGAGTTGGTGGTTTTTGGGTCCGGCTTCTGTCACCAGACTCCCAAGTTCGTCCTGTGGTGCGGGTCTGTCGTGCCATGTAGCAGGAAGCTTCCATAAGGGGCTTCTCCTCGCTCTCCAGCACGCCCGGATTTTGCCTCTGCAGCAGCTTCAGTGCTCGCTCTCCTTGGAGAGCAATGGGGAAGAGCACCTTCGCCTTTGGTATAGACGGGATTAACTCCCTGTCTACCGCCTCCTGCTTGGCCCCTTCCCACAGAGCTTCCAGTTGGGGCACCTTCTCCACCGGCCACTGTCGCGTTGGGTCGTCGTTGCACTTGAGGATATTGACCCCGTTCAGCCATCCCGCTCCATAAAACGTGGGCATGGGAGCGCTGGGGTCCCGTCCCATTCGCGAGATGATCGCCGCCACTGCGCCGCTGTCATCTTCCCATTGTCATCACTGCGGTCGATCAAGTGTTTTTCGGCCCTCCCGTACCCGTTGCTCAGCCTAGGCTTGCTTAGATTCCTCCTCTTGGGAGATATCCGCTTGGCCTTGCACAGAAAGTTTTGAAAGCGATAAAGAAAGAACAGTTATTTATATTTAGGTGATAGAGAGAGAGTGATAAAACAAAAAAAGCTATAAACTGAGAGCGGGATGTAATGCGTATTTACTAGCAACAACAAGCAACACGACAAACCAAAGCATAAAAATAAAAAGTTAAAAAAGAGTCGTGGAATAGTATAGATTTCCAGATTGTAGGCTGGTTAGGGAGTTAATTAATTATTTTACGAAAACACCTGCTGTTTATGCAAAACAAAAGGAAAAAAGCGGAGTGCAAAACAAAAATAGTACGAAAGATAATACACGATTTGAATGAATACAGATTACCAACGACTTGATTCTGAATTATACAACTAAAGTCATTCACATGTTTATTCTTAGCCGCCAAAATTGCTCGCTCTCTTAACCATTTGTCTTTTTGGTAAGCAATGATGTTCGTGAGTCCTTTGCTGATGAGACAAAATTGCAAAAATTAGGAGTATGTTCAATTCGTGAACAGGTACACGGTCATTATCGATAGGCCGCAATTGCTTGTATAAATCTTCAGCAGATGGGTCGTTTAAAAACACTACCAGTTGAAGTTTCGTCATATAGCCAGATAGTTAAATTATTGCGCCACCAAAAATTCTCGAGTCATTGCACAGTATTTTACAGTTCGATCAGATGATGTTTTTTAAGGCAACTAAAACGTTTGCCATTGCAGACTGAATGAGCCGTACGACAACCCTATAAAATCGTGGCCGTTATTCCAGAATAAGAAACTGATACCTCAATTTTGGATCACGCACGAACAATGACCAAAATCAATGATATGAGGAATGTCTTTCCAGTTTCACCAGAGACTTCCAAGAAAAATACACCACCATTTCCATCAACAATTGCATTAATTAACGTATGGCCTACGAACATTTACCAGCAAAAACAGCAAATAGAAACATTCATCATTCTTTGGATGAACTGTTTAAATATTACCAAGAGCATCAGTAGAACGCATATCCCGATGGTCAGGAACCTTGCCTCGATGTGGCGTTAAAAATGTGTAATAATGGCTGTTCGGAGCAGAACCCAGCCGATTAGCTGCTTGCCAAATAGCACCTAATTCTTGGCTGTCAGCCGCTTATTTTGTTTGTTACTTATGTCTATGTCACTCATTTGTTTGTTAAAGCTTTGCGCGTGCTTGCCCTGCTAAACGCTCTCTGCCAGCTCGCTCTTCGCTATCTCCGCTTTGCGTCTGCCTACCGACGTCGGCCGAGCGAAGCTGCACTTAGCGATCGGAGCGGAGGTTTATTCAAATCAAAACCAAAAAGAAAGAATTTCCTCCATTTTTGACGATCTCTTCGATCGCTTGTTTGGCGATTTTAAAAAATTCCTTGAGGTTGAGAGAAAGTTTGTATACCGAATGTTTATCATCGAAGAGTTTTTGAACTCGAACTTGAACTGAATGTACTAATGGTCTGAGAAGGATGGTCTTTCGAGAACTCTCCAGCCAGATACTAAAGTACTCTTTGTCGTGACGAGAGTTAGGTCTAGCACGTTTGACGAGGTGGGACCTACGAAGATGTTTTCCTCCCCCACGTTTGCTACATCTAAGTTATTGGATAGTATAAAGTCTAGGAGCGACTTACCATTGTCCTTGATGTCGGGGCTTCCCCACACATTTTGGTGCGCATTGGAATCCGTACTAATGATGAGTTGGTGGTTTTTGGGGCCGGCTTCTGTCACCAGACTCCCAAGTTCGTCCTGTGGTGCGGGTCTGTCGTGTGCCATGTAGCAGGAAGCTTCCATAAGGGGCTTCTCCTCGCTCTCCAGCACGCCCGGATTTTGCCTCTGCAGCAGCTTCAGTGCTCGCTCTCCTTGGAGAGCAATGGGGAAGAGCACCTTCGCCTTTGGTATAGACGGGATTAACTCCCTGTCTACCGCCTCCTGCTTGGCCCCCTCCCACAGAGCTTCTGTCGCGTTGGGTCGTCGTTGCACTTGAGGATATTGACCCCGTTCAGCCATCCCGCTCCATAAAACGTGGGCATGGGAGCGCTGGGGTCCCGTCCCATTCGCGAGATGATCGCCGCCACTGCGCCGCTGTCATCTTCCCATTGTCATCACTGCGGTCGATCAAGTGTTTTTCGGCCCTCCCGTACCCGTTGCTCAGCCTAGGCTTGCTTAGATTCCTCCTCTTGGGAGATATCCGCTTGGCCTTCGAGCTGGCTCAGTAACTTGAAGGCCGCCTTATTTTTCCTTCATCCCCTCCCTAGAACGCTTCGACCCTTCCGAACGTAGGGAGCTGGTGTCGACAGCGAATAAAATTTCGAAACAAGTCGACCAGTGTGCCAGACAAACGCTAATAGTGGAATCGGTAGGAATTGAGAGAGGAGAAGAGCAGTTGCAGCAGCAGCTAGTGACAGAGAGCGCTACTGCACAGAAAGTTTTGAAAGCGATAAAGAAAGAACAGTTATTTATATTTAGGTGATAGAGAGAGAGTGATAAAACAAAAAAAGCTATAAACTGAGAGCGGGATGTAATGCGTATTTACTAGCAACAACAAGCAACACGACAAACCAAAGCAAAAATAAAAAGTTAAAAAAGAGTCGTGGAATAGTATAGATTTCCAGATTGTAGGCTGGTTAGGGAGTTAATTAATTATTTTACGAAAACACCTGCTGTTTATGCAAAACAAAAGGAAAAAAGCGGAGTGCAAAAAAAAATAGTACGAAAAAGAATACACGATTTGAATGAATACAGATTACCAACGACTTGATTCTGAATTATACAACTAAAGTCATTCACAGCGACATCAGCGACAGCAACTTCAGCAGTATCGACATCAGCAGCAGTGACAGTAGCTGAAGTGACATAAGCAGAGGCAACACCAGCAGCAGCGACAACGGTATCATCAGCAGCGACTTCAGCAGCAGTAACAACAAAAGCAGAAACAGAATTCATCAGCTAAGTCAGATATTTTACATTTTTTGTTAAGCCTAATTAAGTAACAAATTAAAGTAAGATGTTATCGGAACAAATAATTAAGCTATTAGAGGCTCAAGCCGCGATAGCAAAGGAGATTAAGAAGATTGAAGCAGGTCATTTGAACATTTGAAGACCTTAAGAACAAAGTTATAGGCAATAATTCTGCACTGTTAGCATATGGAGTAGTCGATCATGACTACTATAAGAGACAGCAGTTCGAAAAAATGATTAAAAATATTGAGGACATACATAAAAAGTATGTAGAGTCAAAAAATAATGAAACCCTAACGAAAGGGAAGGTAGAAATAACAAAGTTACAATCAGTGGAGACTGGATTTTTGAAAGAAGACATAGAGCTCAAAATTGACAATAGTGGATAGGATAGTGTAGAATGAGAAAGGAAAAAATTGAGTTCCTGAGCTCAAAAATTGAGGAGTTTAATCATAGCTATGAAACAAACGACAGCTTCAACGAGCAGATCGTCGAGTTGGACTTTTATACTCAAAGCATGTTAAGCAACCTAGAAGTTAGGATGCAAACCGTAGCTGAGGGAAACAGCATGGATACTAAAAGGGCAACGATAAAAAAGAAGATATCGATTTGCCTGATCTTCCGAATGTGGAAGTACCCACATTCTCGGGCGAAGAAAAAGAGTGGGACGGCTTTTCACAAATATTTTGTAAATAATTCATAACAGAGATAGTCTGAGTACATCTCTAAAATTCAATTATTTGAAAATCGTGATAAAGGGTGACGCACGGAGTATGGTAGCTCACCTTTTAACTGGGCCGCTGGAGAATTATAATGGCGCTTGGGAATTGCTGACCAAGCGGTATGAAAATAAACAAAAAAATTTGTTCGGATCAGCTGAATCATTTACTAGACTTACCAATGCTAGATCACGATTCAACGAAACATATTAAATGGTCTTCTGATTCTATGAATGAGTCAATACATTTAATCAAATTAAAGTCACAAGTAACAGAAGAAGTTAATTCGATTTTCGCGTATCTCCTTACAATTATATGAAAGTCATATAAAAAGGACAAAAGAGATCCAAGCATTGCCAGATGTAATGGAATTTTTAGAACAACGGTACACTTCTCTTTACACGTCGCAGGAAAAAGTCAGTATGGCTCTCCTCCGGCAGACGGCGCTAATCTTAAACGACGTGACAAAGAGTGACAATCTGATAGATATGGTCATTATCTATGATTCTCGAATCTGCAATATTGTGGATGCAACAGATTTTCGTCCTTTGTGGGGGCGGAAGGGGTTAGGGCGAAATTTTGAGATACACGTTTTATAGTGAGATCTAACAGCAGTGTGGATACCAAATTTGGTTACTATAGCCTTAATAGTCTCTGAGATTTGTGGGTGCCTCAGATTTTCGTCCTTTGCGGGGGCAGAAAGGGGTGTGGCGAAATTTTGACACAAAATGGTTAAGGTCCGATATCACAGGAGTGTGGATACCAAATTTGGTTGCTCTGGCTCATATAGGTTCTGAGATCCTTGAAGTCATATTTTGCAATTGCCAAAACCGACCATGAAACCTGTGTGTTAGAGAGAGACAGAGCGAGAAAGAATGAAATTGTTTTCTTGATTCTGGCTATAATAATTATACGATCTGGTTCAGATTTTGCACTCTAGAACATATAGTCATCCTCTACGATTCTACGTTTTTGGTTTTCTCGTATCTTTAAAATTGTGGATGCCACAGATTTTCGCCCTTTGTGGGGGCGGAAGTGGGCGGGGCAAAGTTTTGAAATATTTTTGTAGCAGTGACATATCACAGAAGTCTGGATCCAAAACATCGTTGCTCTAGCTCTTATAGTCTTTGAGCACTAGGCGCTGAAGGGGACGGACAGACGGACAGACGGACGGACGGATAGACAGACATGTCTCAATCGACTCGGCTATTGATGCTGATCAAGAATATATATACTTTATGGGGTCGGAAACGATTCCTTTTGGACGTTACACACATCCACTTTTACCACAAATCTAATATACCCCGATACTCATTTTGAGTATCGGGTATAAAAAGAGCGAACACCGAGGTAAATGGAGTGTCATCTACAGACTCTTGCACTTCAAAGTACAAGCTACTTTATCGGTAAAAACTCATGATTAAATAAAGGTCCTCTAAATATTGAAGCAATTATTCTTCCGAAACTGATGAAAGCTTCACCATTAAAGTCTTTCAATATTGAGAAAACTAAGTGGCAAGATTATGTGTTGGCAGACCCTAACTTTAACAAACCAAGTAGGGTAGATTGGAATAGATTTGTATACCCATATTTTAAAAGAGGAGTAGTAAAAATAGACGGATTACTTGGACAAAATACAGAATTCGGATGGATTATATCCGGTTGCACCAAATCAAAAGGTGATAAATTTATTGTGGCGACAACAATTGGAGTTGGGGACTTGGAGCGGTTCTGGGAATTGGAAAGTGAAAAGAATGAAAAAGAAAAAGATGTGTGCGAGGAGCATTTCTTGGAAACAACAAGAAGAGATGAGAATGGTAGGTATGTGGTTAAAGTACCATTTAAAAAAGAAAAGGATCTAGGAGATTCAAAACCCCAAGCTATAGCGTGATTTTACAGTTTAGAAAGAAAGCTCAGCAATAATACAACATTAAAAGAAAAATATATGTGAAGCTCATGCACGAATATAAAAACTTAGGACATATGGTAGACTCCAAAGAAGATGGGAAATATTATTTACCCCATCAAGGAGTCATAAGAGATTCCAGTCTAACGACAAAGCTGAGGGTGGTTTTCGATACTTCACCAAAAACCACAAACAAAAGTTTAAATGATATCATGTGGGTTGGACCAAGGGTCCAAAAATATATCTTCAATATTATGGTGAAATGGCGTAAATGGCCATTTGTAATATCTGCGGACATTGAAAAAATGTACCGGCAATTAATGTTGATAAAGGCGATCAACAATATTTGCATATCATTTGGAGAGATAACCCAAACGAAAAGTTACAAGATTATAAACGTAGAACCGTTACGTACGGTACAGCTTCAGCACCCTACTTAGCAACCAGGGTACTTGTTGCAATAGCAGATACTTGCAAAAATCAAGCAATTTGGGAAATCATAAAGAATGATTTTTATATGGACGACCTGATGACAGGTGCCGACACGATACTGGATGCTAAAAAGCATGTAAAAGAAGTTACCCGGAAGTTTAATAAGGTTGGGTTTAACTTGGGTTTAATGTTTCCGTCAAAACATTAGGACTACAATGGGAACCGGTTAAAGACGAGTTTAGGTTAAATTTCCACTATGAACCAATTAAGAAAAATAACAAGAGAATAGTATTATATACCTTAGCCAAGATGTATGAGCCCTTAGGCTGGTTGTCTCCAGTGACACTTGTGGGAAAATTGTTTATTCAAAAACTTTGGCTAGCAGACAAAAATTGGGATGAAGAATTATCAGAACAGGATACTCGGGAATGGAATTCGTTTAAAAATAGTTCAGAGTTAGAGAGCATTCGGATATCGAGGTAGCTAAATTCTCAACACAATAAGTCGATGCAAATTCATGGGTTTTCCGATGCATCCGAAAAGGCTTATGCTGCCATAGTGTATGCCAAGGTAGATAATTCTACAATTATAATATCCAGCAAAAGCAAAGTTAATCCAAAGAAGAATCGGAAAACTATTCCAAAATAGTTTGGAGTGCCTGGAGTGATTCTACTATTACTCTAGCCTGGATAAAGAATGGAGACAATAAAGACAACTTTATCAGGCGTCGAACTGGCAAAGTAAGAAAGATTAAAGAAATTGAATGGGGACACGTTAGAACTGAAGACAATCCAGCAGATGTAGCATCAAGCTAAAAGATTTTAAGATTTGGTGGAAAGGGCCTCAATGGTTGGCGAAATCTAAGGAACATTGGCCAAAAGAGGCTAGAAAGAGTCATTGCATATGTATTGAGGTTTATTCAAATCAAAACCAAAAAGAAAGAATTTCCTCCATTTTTGACGATCTCTTCGATCGCTTGTTTGGCGATTTTAAAAAATTCCTTGAGGTTGAGAGAAAGTTTGTATACCGGATGTTTATCATCGAAGAGTTTTTGAACTCGAACTTCAACTGAATGTACTAATGGTCTGAGAAGGATGGTCTTTCGAGAACTCTCCAGTCAGATACCAAGGTACTCTTTCCCGTGACAAGAGTTAGGTCTAGCACGTTGGACGAGGTGGGACCCACGAAAGTGTGTTCCTCCCCCACGTTTGCTACGTCTAAGTTAGTGGATAAGATAAAGTCTAAGAGTGACTCACCCCTATCGTTGATGTCAGGGCTTCCCCACACATTGTGATTGGCGTTGGCGTCTGCACCGATGAGCAGTTGGAGATTTTTGGAGCCGGCTTCTGTCACCAGACTCCTAAGTTCTTCCGGTGGGGCGAGCCTGTCGTGTGCCATGTAGCAGGAAGCTGCCATTAGGCGCTTTTCCTCGCTCTCCAGCATCACCACCGTCAGGTCATCCGTTCTGTAATGAGACATAAGATGAGCATGGATTCCCTTCCATACGAGTACGGCGGTTCTGTTCCTGCTTACCGATGTTGAGTAGAGAAGGCTGTAATTTGAGGACTTTAGTCCGGCCAAAGAGTTGCCTGACGCAATCCACGGCTCCTGGACTAAAGCTATGTCGGCGGGCCCTTGCTCCATGGCAATGACGAGCTCCGCCGACGCTACCTTGCTTTTATGGAGATTGAGTTGCAGCACCCATAGTGTCATGGGTGTCTAACTCAACCTCGCACGACGGGTTGACTATGATTGTCAGGTCACCGTCCTCCTCCTCCTCCGAGTCGTCCAGCGCAAGACCCTGGGCGGCCTCCACTATGGTCTCCAGACCTAGGTCCTACTCGACCTCGCCTGCCTGGAGGGTGTGCGCATCTTTGTCCTCGGGGTGGCGCTTTTTCAGCCGTAGGTATACGCTACCTACGCCTCACGCTATCGTCCCGAACTTGGGATACAGGATGTCCTCCGCCTCTTTGCTGATCTGGAGGATCACGTGCTGGCCCCCCTCGTTGGGTAGTGGGCTACCGGCATGCAGAAGCTTCCAGTCGGCCGTTGGCACGTCCGGATTTTGCCTCTGCAGCAGCTTCAGTGCTCGCTCCCCCTGGACAGCATTGGGGAAGAGCACCTTCGCCTCTGGTATGGACGGGATCAGCTCCCTGTCTACCACGTCCAGCCTGGCCCCCTCCCACAGAGCTTCCAGTAGGGGCACCTTCTGCACCAGCCACTGCCGCGTTGGGTCGTCGTTACACTTGAGGATTTTGACCCCGTTCAGCCATCCCGCTCCATCGAACGTGGGCATGGGAGCGCTAGAGTCCTCCTCCATTCGCGAGAACAGTGCCTCGACGAGCTGCGCGTGGACTAACTTCCACTGCGCCGCCGTCATCTTCCCGTTCTCGTCGCTGCGATCGATCAAGGCCACAATGAGATGTGTCTTGGACACCTCGCTCATGGCCTTCTGTCTCGGCTTCCTCGTCTTCGGCTGGGGGGTGGCCACCTTGGGCCCGCGTTGCCGATTGCTCGCCGGAGTGTCTTTGGCAGCACTCTCGATCGAGAGTTGCCTCTTGGTGGCCAACATCTCCTCCACCTTGTTGGCGAATCCACCATTTGTTGCCTTCATCTGGGGCATCTGCCTTCCTGTACCCGTTGCTCAGCCCAGGCTAGCTTGGACTTCTCCTCTTGGGAGATATCTGCCTTGCCCCGGAGCCGGCTCAGTAACTTGAGGGCCGCCTTATACTGAGCTTTTGCCTTCATCCCCTCCCTGGAATGCTTCGGCCCTTCCCTACGCAGGGAGCTGGTACCTGGTTCCGGCGAGCGGAGAAGGCTTTCCTCTTCGGTCTTGCTAATGTATAGCACGCTCTCCAGGTCCGAGTCTGCGTCGACAACGGCACCCGCGCGGCTCACCCTGCAACGCGTCGTTTAAGTGGCAGTAGTATTACAACTGACATGACCTCCTCCCACCATGCCCGAGGTGTGACCGCTGGCGACACGCAGAGAGGATTGCTCCTCCCCGTGCCCGCCGGTGGTAGCAGTCACGCTTTCCACCGACGTTTGGGTTGACATCCCAACCCGTGCTTGCTCCTTATCTGCCTCCATAATTGGCCCGAAGGTCCATACCGGTTAGTGTTTTTCGGGGGGACCACACTCTAGCGTTTTATGCCTGGCCGCCAGGCACCTCTAGCCATGGCCTTGGTTCAGTTCCCCCCGACTTTAGATCGGGAAAACGATGGACCATAGCCTTAGCTAGACACTGCATTACCCCGGGCAGGGCAAGCGACAGTGCATTATCCTCGCCCGGGATAATGCAGTGTCCATTGCCCAGCCGGCACCCTCGTGGAGGGTTCAGCTAGAGGGTTTTTGCCAGCCTGTATTTTTATTTAAAAAAAAAACTACAAATAGGTACAACTATTTGATGACTAACTCTTCCAAGTAACGTCATATGCAAGCACCGTGATGCCAGTAGCTTCAGAAAAATAATTCTGCACAATGAAGAAGAATCAAAGAGTTGGACTTATGGTTCATAACGATAGCGCACAACCATCCTGTCGTAAGTGCAATGGGATGCACAAATTGGAAGACTGTAAGCAGTTTCTAGAGTTAAATAAAGTAAGCTATGCTGGAAGTGCTTTGGCAAACAATCAAAGCTACGGTTTTACACACAAGGCAGAACGAAGCTGCGTTGTTTAGATATTTCCTCTTAACATTGTATAGGCCGATCGGTTCGCTCTAGACCAAAAAAAAAAACGCCTGTACCCTGATTGAGACGGAGATAACGGATATCTAAGCATCGACGGCTCTTCGGAGTTATGCTTACGCTGGACCGGAGACATCACGCAATGAGTAGCAGACAATGTGGCGCACAAATTCACGCTTTAAAACGTGAGAACAGTCAAAAATCTTGATCTGCAAAAGCAGACACTAAATGACTCAATCATAAGATCTCAGTCGTACCTAGAAAAGCTACCGATACTCGGTTACAAGAATGTGACAGCAAAAGTGCAAACATGTACCCTTTCCCTAAATAGACAAAATTGCTCACCAGTGTCTCTGATTAACATTTAAATTACACAAGCAACCGAAATAACATACCTTGGTGTACATTTGGATAGACGGCTCAATTGGCGTAAACACATCAAAGCGAAAACAAATCTACTGAAATTTAAAGCTAGTAATCTGCAATGACTTATAAACGTCCAGTCACAATTAAAACTGGAGTTAAACTATCAAGCCTCAGGTCCATCCTAATGGACTTGTGCAGTCTTTAACTTGGCACACGGTTAGTGTACACGACTCCGGCGAAGAGACCTCCCCCCAACAAAAATAGGTAGGACTGTACTCTTCAGATTTGATTTGAACTAATTAAATAAATATATTATATTAAGATCTGCCTACTTGTCGTTAGTCTTCAAGAGAAAAGATTCGATAAATTAATTACCGTAATAATAATAATAGAAAAAAGAATGTGAGAGCATCGGATTGGACAACTTGAAACTCGGAGTTTCGTGAAAGAGCGCGAGGATTCACAATTTATCGTCCAGGTTGAGGTGGGATAGCCCTCGAGTAATGCATTCATGCGAATACAATAGTCATCCACAGCTAGATGCTGTCATAAAAGAGAGTTTCTCATAAGGCACGGTATGCGTCAGTATATCAAAGAAAACACATAGGTCCAAGGAAGATAAAAAAGCAAACACAATAATAGACAATTCCACAAGATTTTGCAGCGAAGTGAAAAGATGTGAGACAAGACTTTTCTGGCGGTATGGCAACGTGGGTTTTCTAGAAAGTCGGCAGTGCGACGACTAGATGCCTAGAATCTCGTATGACACGCGACAAAAAGCTACGATAGTTCCTAAACAAACTGATCCTGAGATACTAAGCATCGGCTACGTCCGGAAATTCAACACGGATGAAATGGTCAAAAGAAAACGCTCCTGGTATTTGTCCGTATTCGTGACCAAGAAATGGAAATTAAAACTCGTGTGGAGGTGCGGTGCGGTGGGAGAGAATGATCAAATCGGTAAAATCCATACTAGCTGGAATACTGGAGGAGACACAAGTACAAGAACCAGTGTTGCGAGCAGCACTGGCTATAATGGAAAATATGATACATTCCATGCATCTAAATTAGCGTTGGACAGTCCAGAAGCCGACGTACTTGCACCGAATCACTTCCTGAGACCAGAGACTAGTTCGATGCCATTAAATGACGAAAACAGTTTAATAGGAGTTCTACTTGGTAAGAGTTTTGCAGGTTAGATTGTAGACAGCTTCATACAGAATACCTACCGTGTCTTAGGCAAAGTAGCCTTGCCCTCCTACTAACCCCATCCAACTAAGAGACGTCGTGGTTCTATCGGACGAAACAAGCCACAGGGCGCAGTGGAGCAAATGCGTTATCATGGACATGCGAGTAGCTAAGGACCGCACTGCATGTGGATTGCATAGTCAGCCAATTGTTAAGCTGGACAAGTTAGACCTGAATACAACGAATCCACACATCTTCCATGTCGTAACCAGAAGTTTGGCATAAACCGCAATGGAAGCGCAAAATATCGTTGCGCCTAACAGCACAGACAAAAAACACAGAGCAAAGGGTTAAGCCGTGCTAATATTTGAAAAAAGCGAGGAAAGGAAACGAGCAGGAATGCGTGAGAAAAAGCAGCACAGGTTAAATTGAAGAGCGATGCAATTCTTTTAGCTACTCTGTTAATTGATCATTTCCATTATACTATGTTTATATAAATACATACACACAAAATTTCACGAAAATCGGTCGACTCTTTTCGGAGGAGTTCAGCAACAAAATTTGTGACACGAGAATTTTATATATTAGATTCAGATAATTAGCAAACTACATTTTAGGCAATTTTGTATCATAGTAGAAAATGAACATTTACTCTTCAACATAAATAACCATGAATGTTGGATTAAATCCTTGTTCTTCTGGAAATTTCGCTCGATATGAAGACATTTGAAAACAGCCATTGTATTTCGTTCGCTAGAAAATTTCGTGATTCTGGTGTTTCGTCACAAAGCAAGGAATGCAATGGCTCTGGTGGCGGAATAATAGTGGCAATTTCACTTTGCCCTTAATGTTTGGACGTTAATATTCAAAATCTGTCAATTTTAAGTGGCCCATTTTACATCAGCAGAAGGCTGTTACGCACAGATCCCAGGGAAGCACACAGCTCTCCTCCCGACCAACCGAGACCGAGAGACGATTTCACATGCCGCGTATTCCGAACCGAACATGCAGGAAAGATAGGTGTTAGACTATTCGAAGAAAATTATAACTACACTTACTACAAGAACTAATCTTTAATTAAAAATACAAATACGTTTACTAATTACGAAAAGGCTATGTAAAAAGGCTATTAGTAGTGCATATAATATAGTAGAGGATATTGTTTGTAGTGGGGCGAATCGCTGCTCAATTCTCCAACATCAAAATCGTTGATGCAGGGAACCTCTTAGTAGCCGTCGCAAGAAATGTGGAAGACGAGGGCGGCGTACGTGGAGTAGCGTGTGGTGGTTCTTGCCACACACCCTGCACAGCCCGCCACTGCGACAATCCTTGCCGGAGTGTTGGTGATCCAGGCAGTTCCCGCAATAATGGTTGAGAAGGACAGCTTGGAGTCTCTTTTCGGGGCTCAGGAGAAGAAATTGGTGGAAGGTCCGTAGCGGATAGACTCCTTGGCAGATTCGGCAACGGTAGGAGCCAATTTCCCAAGCACGTCGGTTCTCCATGGTGCGGTTGGCGCGGGGACGTGGGGCCATATCTGGGTGCAGAGAACTTCGAGTTCAGGCTTGAATTCGGACCGGAGCGTTGAGCTTTCATACAGTGCATATTTTGGAAATATTTCCGTCGGTCAGGAGACAGTTCGAGAACTTCTGCGGAGGGAGCTGGAAGGAAATTGCTGTCATAAAAAGACCCCGAGTCTTCTACCAGTTTGATAGGTCGTCTGGAAATTTGACTCGAGAACGATGAGATTTGATTCATCACCTGAGGCACTGGACCTGTGAGTACCCAGCCGAAAATGGTCTCTTGCCCGAGGAGAGAGCCGCAGATGTTGGTCAGTGAGCCACTTAACTAAATGGACGGAAGGATATCCGCTCCAATCGGAACATCTATTGGTGAACTCTCATAGAACGTCGGATCCGCCCATGAGAGGTTCGGCAGGTCTTTCAAGAACCTTTGCGAGATCGGATGCGATGGAATATTCGCAGCCACTTCCGCAATAACGTAGGCTGTGGCATTTAGTTCAATTTTGTGCCGTTGTGGAAATCGCTTCGCTGGAGTTTGCTGGATTGCTACGGTGTAGAAGTGTGTGGTGCAAAGCAGTTCATCGTCAGCGGGTATTTGAAGGAAGTGAGGGCATAGACGGATTGTATGATACTCTTTGGAGCAGAGATCACACGTGCTCCTCATTTGATTCCCTGTTGTCTCGAACGAGTGGACACTCCTAGGATAAGGACTTCCTTGAGACCGAAACAGATTGCTTCTGGAGTTGTTTGAAGTGGAGTAGGTGGAGTAGCTTGCCCTGGAGTAGGCCAGAGCCTCCATGCCTGGATGCCGTCCTCGGTCACTTCGAGAGACAGGTACCGTTCCGCCAGGAACTTGTCCATGGCGTGCCAGGTGGGAATTTCGGACTTGTGCGTCAGCCATTGTTCCCAAAGCTCTAAGGTCGTCTTTGGCAGCTTAACCGAAATGAGGTACACTAACACTCCGTCAGCGAAAACGCTGTCTGTGGAGACCTCGGAATGGGTGAGTGTCGTGAGGCACTTGTGGACGGCCCTCTGGAGCTCTTTTAGCGCTGCTGCTGACTCGGTACGGATTTGGGGCAGACCGAAAAGGTTCTTTAGCTGGGCCTTGAGTATCAGCCTCTTGTTTTGGAAACGCTCACGGAGGGAGCTCCATGCGGACGCGAACCCTTCGTTCGTGAGTGGAGCCTGTGCCACTATGTCGTGGGCCTCACCGCTTGTTTTTTTGTTGAGGTGGAACAGTTTTTCTACTGGAGTCTCGGAACGTGGGCCACTGCTGGTAGTCCCCACTGAAAACTTCAGTGTCACATGGAGGAAGACGGCAGCCGCCGGAAGTCGGCCCTTGAATGGCCAGTTGAGGCGTGTGAGAGACAGTCGGGGGCTCGAGCTGATCGTTCAGTTCGGCAAGGCATTGCGCGCAGACCGCGCAGCAGTCATCGTACATCCATTGGACGTCTGCTACCCCCTCTGGATCTACTTCCGCTATCGCACCCAAACAGGCCTCGAACTCCGCGTCCACTTTCACCCAGAGACTTCGGAGTTGATCTTGATGGACTAGGGAGAGCGAGCAGGTTAGTGTGCTAGTATCTGGAGCGCTGAGCTTCTGGTCGAAGCGTGTCAGTCTGCTTGCAGCCAAGGCAAACTTAGACCGTGCGGAACTGGCGGCCGATTAGGCCATGGTGCTAGGAACCGTGCGAGGGACTACCGAGGGGAGCAATAAAGCCTCGAAGGCATGTGGTTTGTGAGCCCGGGACGTGCTCGGACCTCGCTCAGCTGGGCCCAGACGGGAAGATTTGGGCGTAGTGACTGGGCCGATGGAGCTGGGTGGATGCGTCAAACTCAGCGAACTCACCCGCTCAAACTTCTTGCGAGATTTCTTTTCACCAGTTGGCATGGTTATCTGATGGATTTGCAGTAGCGCGTATCAGAGTCGCAAAGCAGGTGAGCTTGAATGGAGAAGAGGAAGTTCTGAACGCCAAACCGTGGATATGTGGACTTGGTGGAATTTATTGCGAAAATATATTATAACAATCGTACACAGTGGCCGGAATATGTAAATATAAAAATACTACGAACAATATCAAAAACTGTCCAACCAAGAACTACTAATGAGGATGAGCAATAATATTGAGGCACAAGGTACCACAAGAAGCGTGTTACGTGTTAGATGTGTTACGTGGAGATAGACTGGACAACGATATATAGTTTTAAATTTCGAGGCAATAAGGTGTAACCAATTTGCACAACACGATGACCGAAAATTACTGATATCGGATTGCAAAGCGAGATTGAAGTGAAGTGTAGTTATAGAGCTTAGCATCATCCGCATGCATGAGTACTCATCCGCTTCCCTATGGTACTCCAGAAGTAACCTTCTCTGGTGAAGAAATGTATTTTTTGAAGAAGACTCTTTTAAACCTGGATCGAAAGTAGCCAGAAATCCATCCCATGAGTGCCTAGTAAACCTCTCATATTGAAGTGCATAATGAATTTCAAGTTGGTAGGAAGTTGGTTAGTGTTAAAGAGATTAAATCAGATCAAGTGGGTTCCGGTGAAAAAGTAATGCACAACCACAAATAGAAACCATTCCAAAAGGATATAATACGAAAAGTACAGGACATAAGATCGTAGAGGGAGATCTATATCGTCTTCGAGGGTTTACCCATGACTGTCGCAGCAGCAATTTTAAAGCCATCTGCAAAAATCTACACATTCTGCTTGCCGGAAATGCGAGAGATTGGTATTGGCAATATCGAAAAGAAGTCGTCGTAATCGAGTGGCAGTAGTTCTGTACGGCCCTTAAACAGCAATATGTAGATTTACGTACTGACGATGAGACAGAAGAGGAAATGAGGGCTAGAGAGCAGGAATTAGGAGAAAGCTTTGATGACTACTATGATGACGCTATGAGTATTGAAACACGGTTGACAGTACTTCTGGAAGAAGCGTGAGTCATAAAAATGCTCATCCGAAATCTTCATATGGAAGTACGACATCAGATTTAATTCGAAGAAATAAGGACAAAAAAAAAATTTGTCGTATGAGAGAAAATTTGATAACAGAACAAGCAGGTGGTTGGAGCTGTGAGCAAGAAGGACATATTTGTAAGAACGATTTGCAGTAGATGCGGAGAGAATAATGTTTATAAACCGCAGTGTGCAGTTTGTCTTAATAGAAAGTCGGAAAACCAGAAGAAGGGTCCGATCTAGATCGTTGTTTGGCCTCGAAGTAGATCAGGAATGTACTTTTTGGAGCAGCTGAATAACGCAAAAACAACGAAATTCCCCGGATATGAACATTTTAATACCAGATAGTGTTTTTTTTGGAAAGGTAAAGTAAGAAATCGTATTCCGGAAGTTTACGTAATGACAGGAACGGCTAAGACCTTACGAATTTTAGCGAATATTTATGAATTTTGCTAAGCAGATGTTTTCAGAAGAAACTTTTTACAGAATAATTTTGAGAGAAATAAAGCAATCAAATTGTGTCCAGCATATGTTAAGGCTAGAGTGCGAGTTGTAAAATCGACATTTCCTATAGGAAAGGTTCATGCAGAAGACATAAGGCAGTAACCGATTTCATGCCAATTTGCCTCATATCAAACATTACTGATTATCCAGCAGTGTGCATGGTTTTCAGAAAAACACGAACCACAAATTTGTATTTACTTTTCGTCTAGATCACATTTTGACTGTCGTTTGGGCGGGAAATTTAAACACATTACGTTGTTAATTACGAGTCGCGAGTTTTGCGAAAGAAGATTTAATCGATCGTTTTGAATGGAGCGAGAATGGTTTCGAAATTAATCGCGAACTATTAAACGCATCCGTGGATATTTTAAAATAGTTCCCGGGGGTATTTATATTAAAAATTGCCTAGATTTCGGCCAGGTAAATATAGAGTGAAAATAATTAAAAAAAGTACATGGAATTTCAAACATTGTATTGCCGAATAGATTTTGGTAGGCCAAGGTGTTTCCGTTCATTATTTTTGTTCACAACGAACAACATGAGGAGACAAAAACATTACGGTTGCAAAGAAAAAGTGAGAAGCAGGGGATTTTTCTCTGCAAAGAAAATTCTGACATTTTTCCTCAAATATCTGACCAGTCTGACAGGGGCAAGAAAATACTAGTAAAGTGGCTACGCTCCCCGACGCAATATTCGTTGGCAGACCAGAAGCCGCAAAAAAGGCAAGAACATCTGGAGACAAAAAGAAGAAAGCAGAAAGAAGGCGAGGCATTGCAGCAGAATTTTCGCTACATCAGTTCAATCTCGGTAGTTTAGTGGATATTGTGTTTGGCTAATAGAGTGGTCATAAGTTAAAGACAAACACATTCACAGCCGGACCAAAAAGAACAAGTGAGTATCTGGGTGAGTTAACAACAAATACAAAAGAAGATAGAAAAATTACCCGAAATGACTATGTGAAATTGATTGGCAAAAAGGCACAATCTTCAAAGCCGATATAGGGTATGCGGTTCAGCGACGTGTAATCGTGTGGAGAGAGAGAACGATGCAAACAGCAAAGAAACCGCACTTAATGTTACGGTGTTTGTTTTGATTATTGCGTTTGTTGACTTCTTTCTCTCGTTGTTGGTCCGTTCTTAGAAAAGAAGACACCTTAGCCCTTATAAAAAATTTTAATTAATAATTTATAATCTTTATATATTATACCCGATACTCAAAACGAGTAAAGGGGTATGTTAGATTTTTGGTGAAAATGGATGTGTGTCAGGAAGCGTTTCCGACCCCATAAAGTATATATATTTTTGGACGATAAATAGCAGAGTCGATTGAGTCATGTCTGTTTGTCCGCCACTATGAGCGACTAGTTATCAGAGACGATAAGATCTTGAGCAACGACATTTTGTATCCAGACTTCTGTGATATGTCACTGTGACAAGTGTATTTCCAAACAAAGGAAGAAAATCTGTGGCATCCACAATTTTAAAAATATGAGGAAACGAAAAACGCAGAATCGTAGAGAATGACACATCTTCTGGACTACAGAATCTGAACCAGAACCAAACGCAAAGAACCGAAAAACAAAGAACCATTGTTATAGCCAGAAAGAAGAAAACAATTTAATTTTCTCTCGTTCTATCTCTCTCTAACACACACGTTTCATGGTGGCTTTGCCTATCGCTAGATCACAGAGACTGTAAGAGTTAGAGTAACCAAATTTGGAATCCACACTACTGTTAAATCTCACTGTTACAAGTTTATTTCAAAATTTCGCCCCAACCCCTTCCTCCTCCACAAAGAACGAAAATCTGTGGCATCCATAACTTTGAAGATACGACAAAATTAAGAACGTGTAAGGAAGTTCTCAGTCTGTCCAGGGCCCGGTCCTTCCCCACAGCAAAATTTGTTGTGTGAGGACCTAAGGGGAGAGCCGTTCGTGGAGAAAGCGCACCCGTGGTGTTTATCGTGAGACAGTCGGGCCTGGCCCGGCCACGAGGCGTGGGTGAATCCATGCTTGGGAGCTGCAGAAACGTGCGTCGGGGGTCATGCGTGGCGGGGAAAAGGGGTTCGGGTCAGGGATCGGAAGGGTGTGGGAGAGGGGCGCCTAGCTTAGCAGATGCCGCATGATCCACGACACACACCCGCTGGCTCCCCAGGGCAAGGGTGTAGGAGAGGGAGTCCAGCTTTGCGGATGCCGCGTGAATCCACGACTAGGTGGCTACACCTAAAGCACCGATCACTTCCCTGCTCTCTGACGTAAGGTGGCTCACCTTTTTCACCCCGCGCCGATGTCCAGTTGCCTTCTGGCTCCTGCTGCTGATGATCTCCGTGGCGTTCACTTTCCTGTCACTTTACGATCACTTTTTGATATTACCTTTCCATGGCTCGACTGTTCCGCGTGGGAGTTCGGAAACCACTCTCGAGTGTCGCACCCCCTGGACCGGGTCATTCTTATCTTTTTCTGCAGCTTCTCCGCCACTTCGATGCTTCGCAGCTTTCGGCTGCCGGCCTCTTGGGCGTATTGCCGTCGGCCCTTCATCTGCGTGGGTGTGAGATCGATCGGCTCTCTCTGTTTCCCTCTCTTTTGTGCCATTTCTCTTGGTGTTCGTGGCGCTGTCTGCCAAGTATCGGGTATAAATATAGAGTTGTGGTCGCAACAGCGACTCATAATGCTCCCCCTTGTTTATTTTAAATAATATTCTTTTATTGGTTTATTAATAATTTTTTCTGGCAGTTGTATCATGCGAGAGTGAAATGAATTGAAATTTCAATGGTAAAGAAAAAAATATGAAGAAAGAAAATTTTTAAAGAGACTGATATTAAGAAGAAGAAAGAGATAGAAAGAAAGAATTACGATGACGAGAAAAAAACATAATTAAGTTAAATAATTAAATGTACACCATTACAAATATTACAAATATGTAATCACGAATTAGGAAAATAATTAAAGCATCAAATTTTGCTTTAGTTGCCAATGGTGGTGGTTGCCAGAGATCCATGGGGCAGTGGGGCATATGTTGTCTAGCGCCAATCAGCAAAGACTACCTATACGCTGTACAAGGGGTACAAGGGTAGTTCAAAGCACTACCAAGCAAAGCTCATAATCAGAAATTAGATTAGAGGCCCTACTGACTGGATTTTGCCATCGTTCAACACCGTATTGAACTTCGACGCAGTCATCAATCGCTTCGAATTCACATATTCAGAAAAACATTTACTCATTTACACTTTTCCGCGCATACTGGATGAACCTGTTTTATTGAGATTATAGCCTTAGCCCCGTCGAAGACTTGCATTTACTCAGTGTGGAAACACTTTTCGCGCATACTGGATTAACTAGTTCAATAAAGATTATAGCTCCCAAAGTGTAAAGAATATTCTTATCGGAATAGTTCCACGTTCCGAATGTGTGGACCGTCCCTTATTCTATATTAATCTCTCTAGGAATCTGATGTTTAAGAGTGTGAGGGACCTATTTCAGGTTGTGGTTAGCTCAGTCACGTTCAGGGTCTATCCACAAGAAATTTGTAGATGGATGGAGCTCTAAGGGAAACGTCGATGTTGTTTGTTGTTTCGATGGTCCATTGGAAATCCATCCCCACTATGACTTGCTCTTTTTTTCTGTTTTCTACCGGGTTTGCTTCTAGCGCTTTGTCGACCGCACGCTCAAATCTTCGAATTTTCCTCGTTGAAACAATAAGCCTCGGACAGTTTTCCCAAGACTATCACCCACAAAGCCGATGAGCTGAAGCCGAATAATAGCGTGCCGCCGCAACGACGCATAGTGAAACATTCGGCCATTTCAGCTTGTTAAATTAGTAGTTCCTGACTGAATAGAGATATCTTCATGAAACGAACTACATTTGAAAGAAGTTTTGGTTAGTTTAACTGTGGCGGCAGTTAGACGGCGGCATCATTCCCATCGATGTCCCTGTGTCGGGGTACTCATGTAAGGAAGATATCTCGTTCAGACCTGCGGCAGTCATTTACAGTCGCAGAGTTTGAGCTGATCACTAGGGATACAGTAATCTGTCCTCTCTGGTAATTTGCGGGAGTCTCGTCAGGATTCCAAACGCGGATGCTTTCAATGGTTTGGTTTCTTCTACTCTATTCTTCTTACTCTAAGGGCGGAAACTGTTGCAACCTTCTTTCCCATGAGATCTACGGGAAGGAGTCCAGCACGGTATCCAGGGCTTCACCTGGAGTAGTGCGTAGCCCGACAGTTATGCATAGCTCTGCAGTACATTGAACTCTACTGAGCTCTCTCCATTTTAGTCTGATTGCTTTCCTGCATGTATAGAGGGCCACTGTGTCTTGCTTTACTCTATCCTCTTTGCTCAGTTTCTAATCAAGCTTTCTGTCGAGGATTAGGCCAAGATACTTGGCATTGTTGCTACAGGCTAACATTTCCTCATAGAGTTTTGGAGGTGTTAGTACCGGAACTTTGTACTTCTTAGTGAAAAGCACAAGTTCTGTTGTAGTCGGGTTAACACCTAGCCCTCATTTGTCTGCCCATTTTGACAACTTTATGAAATTACTCACACAGCGTCTGCGAAAATTTACCGGAGAATGCTATGATAATGTCTTCCGCAGCAGTTCGTTCAATGCCACGTTCCATAGGAGGGGCGAGAGGACTCTGTCCTGTTGACAAATCTGGTGGACGTTGACGTCCCCTGTAATGCGTCAACTATCCTGCATTGATGCATCTGATCGATTATGCTCACCGTCTCGGAATCAACCCCCAGGTCCGTTAGGGCATTCGTGATGGCGGCTGGGAGGATGACGTTTAAGGCGCCTTCTATGTCGAGGAAGACTACCAAAGTAGCTCGATCGATGTGATCGTGTGTAGGGCCACTTCGGTGGATATTCTTATCCGATAGACCTGCTGGGAACCTCAGATTAAACTAGGCGGAATACTCGCCATGAGATGCAGTCTTAGGAGTCTTCAGAAAGAAAGCCGATAGACTTATGGGTCTTAAGTCTTTGGGGACAGTGTGCAATGGCTTGCCTGCTTGGGGAATGAAGACGACTTTAATCCTAACCCAGGTGACGCGAAGTAGCTAGGTCTGTTTTCATCACATCCATGGAAGTGGGTGTTTAAGAGAAGATTTAGTGACTCATTGCTTGACGTTGTCCAAGACTAGTGGGCTTTTTTAAGGTAGCCCAGGGTGGGTGTAGAAATTTGCAAGAAATATTGGTAATTGCCTTTAATCAGGCTGCGGACGCGGGGGACTAGAGGTGTGGACCACAGCTGCTTGCGGCGGAGAAGAGACTTCTTCATGAAACAAACTGCATTTGAAAGAAAAATCTTTCAAAATTTTATCTGTAATCAATGTAAAATGCTCAATTTCTATTTTTTTTTTTTATCGAAAATTACTTTTAATGGGTTTTTTACTATAAAATATTATTTTTTAATTAATTTTCAACTAAACCTAATATTAAAAAATTTAAATTAAAAAAAATTTTTTGTTTAATCTGAAAGTTGGTTTAATTTTGTTGTTTCTGTAAAATAATCCTCCACTTCCTGTTTAGTGGGAGGAATATCTAATAAACTTATCATTTCTGAAGAATAACTACTTGCCGATTTAATTTGTGATCTCTTATATCTAATGGATGAAATATATGGATCTGAAGAGGCTGCCAACATGTTGAAAAGGTCTTGGTTTTGCTTAATTCGTGATGTCTTGCACGTATTCATATTCCTGTATTTTTTGTAGTCTTTGTTTCTTGTTTCATGGGCTTCCTCTGACATCTCTCCAATTGGTAGGCTCTGATGTTCAATTAAAATTTGACCATGTGCCAGAATTTTATGAAGCGTGGGAGTTAGCTTCTTTTCAGGATATTTTTCCAGTAACAGCTCTGCAGTCTTCGAGGCATATTCACCAAACTTGCGGGTATTTATTTTTTCTTTGCAATTTAAAATATTTAAAATGACACCCAATCTTTTGATAATGTCAATATCCACCCCAGTTATTTCTGCAGTAATTTCGTTTTTCACAAAGAGTGAAGAGTTTCCATCATTTGTGTTTCCAAATCCTTGTTTGGGGTAGTCCACCTTCAGTGATAGTTTGTCTAGGATTTTTTCTTGAATCATTTTTATACCCGATACTCAAAATGAGTATTGGGGTATATTAGATTTGTGGTAAAAGTGGATGTGTGTAACGTCCAGAAGGAATCGTTTCCGACCCTATAAAGTATATATATTCTTGATCAGCATCAATAGCCGAGTCGATTGAGCCCTGTCTGTCTGTCCGTCCGTCCGTCTGTCCGTCTGTCCGTCCCCTTCAGCGCCTAATGCTCAAAGACTATAAGAGCTAGAGCAATGATGTTTTTGATCCAGACTTCTGTGATATGTCACTGCTCCAAAAATATTTCAAAACTGTGCCCCGCCCACTTCCGCCCCCACAAAGGGCGAAAATCTGTGGCATCCACAATTTCGACGATACGAGAAAACTTTAAACGCAGAATCGTAGAAGATAACTATATATTCTAGAGTGCAAAATCTGAACCAGATCGTATAATTATTACAGCCAGAATCACGAAAACAATTTCACTCTTTCTCGCTCTGTCTCACTCTAACACACAGGTTTCATGGTCGGTTTTGCCAATTGCAAAATATGAGTTCAAGGATCTCAGAACCTATAAAAGCCAGAGCAACCAAATTTGGTATCCACACTCCTGTGATATCGGACCTTGACCGTTTCATGTCCAAATTTCGCCACACCCCCTTCCGCCCCCGCAAAGGACGAAAATCTGAGGCAACCACAAATCTCAGAGACTATTAAGGCTAGAGTAACCAAATTTGGTATCCACACTGCTGTTAGATCTCACTATAAAACGTGTATCTCAAAATTTCGCCCTACCCCCTTCCGCCCCAACAAAGGACGAAAATCTGTTGCATCCACATTATTGCATATTTGAGAAAACTAAAAACGCAGAATCATAGATAATGACCATATCTATTAGATTGCTGAATCTGGATCAGATCAGATCATTTTTATAGCCAAAAGGAACAAATCAATTTGCAGTGGCTACGCAGCGCCCGACGTCACACTCAGACTGATTTTCTGTCTCTCTCGCACGTAATCTTTGTCGTGTCGTTAAATATTAGCGGCGTCTGCCGGAGGAGAGCCATACTGACTTAGTATCGGGTATAACCGTAGAGTTGCGGTGTCCGCAGCAACTCACAACGTTCCCCCTCGTTTTTCCTAGTCTTTTGTATTTCGTTGGCTGGCGTGCTGTTGTCAAAAGATTCCCCCTCTCGCGGAATGGTATATGCAAGCTTTAAAATAAACTCCATACATCTAATTCTTGCATGTAATGGGGAAATGTCATATTCTAAATTTTCCTCTTCAATTATGGAATCATCCAAATTTTTAAATTCCTTCTGTGTTTTTTTTTTTGCAAAATGCGCATTTCAAAGTCGATTTTGTATTAGTAAGTTCGTTAAGAACTTTTCCATCAGTAGTAAGGAAAAATTCAAAATTGACACTAATGGATTTTACTTCGTTGACTTTATGTACAGACGGTCTTATATTTGAAATCTGATTCTTAATATCACTTACAGTGGATTTTATTAGTTCCGAAGATTCCTTGGCGTATTTGAATAATATAGGACGGCAATAATGAGCAGACGAAGGTCGAGGAGTACAAGAGAAGCCATAAGCATGTTAGAATCTGTAATAGTTTTATCGTCTGTAGATATTGCTTGCTTATATTCACTTTGCCCAGAAGATCCATCACAGCCCCATTTGCTGATCAGTGTGAGATTTTGTGGCAGGCTCTCAATTTGATGGTGAGGTAAGCTTTTAATGAGCCGTTTCGTAGTATGTTGCACCAGGTCTTGAAGTTTTACTACTGCTGATTCAACCGTCACCAAGTTTTCTTCCGGCCTTGCCATCAATTTGGCATCTGTAATATCTGTAAGGAATACCGCAGTATTAAATACTTCTCCTTAGACATTCCCAAGTCTAAAAACAACGCCAAAGTCTCGTCATCGGTATACGACTTCGGTTATGAATTCGGTGGCGTGAGGATGCTATTATTTATCCTGTTGTACGAGCTAAGTCCCTCCAACAGTTTTCCAGTGGAATTCGTCTACACAATTAAGACCTTCCTTAATCCGCTCGATGTAGTTCCTTGCTCGTTCGTTTTATTTCGAATATCTCTTAAATCTAGTGATCATAATTCAGATCGTTTTGGCTCGATACTATTGATACTATCGATTGCGCTTCTTTATATGTACATAATGTAACGCGCCAACTTCAAATTAATTCACATTTTTAGTAATATTTACATATTAATTCAAATATTCTAATTGTTAACCTTTATAAAGTAATTTAATCCTATATTATATTAAGGGGCGTCAACACCTGTCAAGTCTCACCGGGCTTGCCTTAGATACAGCTTTTGTTATATGCGCCTTTTTGTTTTCCTTGTTGTTCGTATATTTAATTGACAGTGCCTCCGATAAATGATCCGTATCTATATGACATGTTGCATCTACAAGTTTTCGCTTTCTAGTATAATCTGAACACTTATCCAGGGTTTTTGTTGGTCTTCCTATTGCTCGTCCCGTGGACGTGGAGGGTCCATCATATAGCAAGCTGTTTCCAATTAGCCAGCTTGCGTATTTGCTATTAAACGATTCTACCTTACGGTGTGAGGTCAACCACTTATTTTTAATACTAAAATGTATACACATAATTTTCTTTCTTATACTTGTATGCTGCTCTGGGCTATCCGATACTAAATTTAATTCATTAAGAACAGTTTCCACAAATTCGTTTGAGGTGCTTGAATTTCTAAATATCTCGAACAACTTGGTATTTTTCATAGCCATTTTAACGAAAATTCAATTCTTAAATTATATATAAAAATTATATTCACTGATGTTTGCTTATACGCAACTGAATCCTTTAAAAGTCAAAATAAGACTATAGAGCTGCGCTAAAAATGAATTCAATATATACACATATGTAGGTACCACCCTTTGACATAATAAAAAGCAGGTTACAAAACCTGCTAAAAAAGACAGGTAATGGTAGAAATACTAGCCTGTATATTCATTCATAACCAACCACATAATTGAGGTAGCGCGAAATGGAAAATTATTCTAAAATTAAGTGTACCTGAGCATATGGATTCATTAGTACCTACATTTTGAGCAGTTTTTCAACTTTGACTGGACTTTACATAAATATTCCCGAGCTTTTTTTTGTATATGTTCCTTGAACTATTTATTACCTAAGTCTAAAAGCCCTTTCTGCGCTTCGGAGCCGTTTGGCTTCTATACCGATTATTACAGTTTCTAGTTGTATGTCGCTTGCTAAAACAAATCAGGCACAGCGAATGCTTCTTCGCCTCATGGTAACGTTGTACTGGTGATAGTTCCATAAACCTTTGACATCCTTTCAATCCATGGGTCCCAGCACAAACGTAGCAGCCATTGCCTCGTCGAACTTCCCTATTAGCCATATTGACCCCTCTGTTTATCAAAAACTGCGATAACAATGAATCTGAAAAAACTCCCAAAAACCATATCTATTATCTCTCTTCTTTTGTACAATACTTCCAGGAAATATACTTGTTTATTAATCCATAATATTTACTAAAACTTTAATTCTTAAATTCATAACAAGTACTCATATCTGATAAAACTACCCACCACTATTGTGCCAACTACACACGATTTTGTTGTTTTCTTTTTCTCTTATTTTCCTATTTTTGTATTTATATATTTGTAATTGGATAAATGTATTTTGTATGTAAATGTATGTTTGCTTTTCTTTAATGTATTTCTTTCATCATATTTGTAGTGGGGCGGATCGAAGATCAATTCTCCAAACGTCAAAAATCGTTGATCCAGTGAACCTCCTAGAAGCCGTCGCGAGAAATGAAAAGTAGCTGTGTTTCGTGATATGTAGGTGTGTATTTTGTTCTGGGGCGCGGTAGGTCGGCCGCTCGAATCGGGGGTGGAAACGTAACAAAACTAGGCCTTATGATCTATGCTATGCTGGCTTGAGCGTCGGGTGGATCGTGGCTCGTGACATCTCCCGAGCGCCCCTCCGAGCGCGAGAGAGCGAGTTGGAAACGGAGCGCAGGAAGTTGGCACAGTGCGCGGCAACCATCTCCTGCTGGCCTGAACATCCCCCCCTTGCAGGATTGCAAAGTATACTGGGGTGGCCTATGGCTGGGTGCACGCCCCCGACACGATCCATCCAAAAACGGTGCTCTGCAATTTTGCAATTTAAAATATTTAAAATGACACCCAATCTTTTGATAATGTCAATATCCACCCCAGTTATTTCTGCAGTAATTTCGTTTTTCTCAATGAGTGAAGAGTTTCCATCATTTGTGTTTCCAAATCCTTGTTTGGGGCAGTCCACCTTCAGTGATAGTTTGCCTAGGATATTTTCTTGAATCATTTTTTTCCTAGTCTTTTGTATTTCGTTGGCTGGCGTGCTGTTGTCAAAAGATTCCCCCTCTCGCGGAATGGTATATGCAAGCTTTAAAATAAACTCCATACATCTAATTCTTGCATGTAATGGGGAAATGTCATATTCTAAATTTTCCTCTTCAATTATGGAATCATCAAAATTTTTAAATTCCTTCTGTGTTTTTTTTTTGCAAAATGCGCATTTCAAAGTCGATTTTGTATTAGTAAGTTCGTTAAGAACTTTTCCATCAGTAGTAAGGAAAAATTCAAAATTGACACTAATGGATTTTACTTCGTTGACTTTATGTACAGACGGTCTTATATTTGAAATCTGATTCTTAATATCACTTACAGTGGATTTTATTAGTTCCGAAGATTCCTTGGCGTATTTGAATAATATAGGACGGCAATAATGAGCAGACGAAGGTCGAGGATTTTACCAATATTCCGATGTATCCGACTTAAGCCGCAGTGGTACAAGAGAAGCCATAAGCATGTTAGAATCTGTAATAGTTTTATCGTCTGTAGATATTGCTTGCTTATATTCACTTTGCCCAGAAGATCCATCACAGCCCCATTTGCTGATCAGTGTGAGATTTTGTGGCAGACTCTCAATTTGATGGTGAGGTAAGCTTTTAATGAGCCGTTTCGTAGTATGTTGCACCAGGTCTTGAAGTTTTACTACTGCTGATTCAACCGTCACCAAGTTTTCTTCCGGCCTTGCCATCAATTTGGCATCTGTAATATCTGTAAGGAATACCGCAGTATTAAATACTTCTCCTTAGACATTCCCAAGTCTAAAAACAACGCCAAAGTCTCGTCATCGGTATACGACTTCGGTTATGAATTCGGTGGCGTGAGGATGCTATTATTTATCCTGTTGTACGAGCTAAGTCCCTCCAACAGTTTTCCAGTGGAATCCGTCTACACAAGACCTTCCTTAATCCGCTCGATGTAGTTCCTTGCTCGTTCGTTTTATTTCGAATATCTCTTAAATCTAGTGATCATAATTCAGATCGTTTTGGCTCGATACTATTGATACTATCGATTGCGCTTCTTTATATGTACATAATGTAACGCGCCAACTTCAAATTAATTCACATTTTTAGTAATATTTACATATTAATTCAAATATTCAAATTGTTAACCTTTATAAAGTAATTTAATCCTATATTATATTAAGGGGCGTCAACATTCTCCCCACATTGGAAGCTCCTTCCAACATTAAGTTCATCATCATCTGTAGGCAGCGGGCAGAGCTTATGTACGTTGCGCTTAAATAATCCAGTCTTGGTCCTGAGTGTTACAATCCGAACTGCACCATCAGTTCCTGGGTGTAACTCTGCAACTCTTCCCAGCAGCCATTGTCCGGGCGGAGCGCTGTCTTTCGCAATAAGGACCAGTGTACCAAGTTGAATGTTGTTGGCTAAAGTGTTCCACTTTGTCCGCTTCTGCAGCAACGTCAAATATTCCGACGACCAGCGGTGCCAGAACATGTGGTGTACCATTAGAATGCGTTTCCAATGGTTCTCATGGACAGTTTCAACAGTGCGTCGTCTACTGGTTCTACTAGCGCGTTCAGGGGTCGGCCAACCAAGAAATGACCGGGAGTTAGAGCCTCGAAGTCATTCGGGTCCGATGACAAGGCATGCAGAGGTCTGGAATTCATCACCGCTTCTACTTGTGTGATGGCAGTCGCAAGACCTTCGTAGTTTAGTGCTGTGCTGTTGGTGCATTTCACAAGCAGCTCTTTGGCTGCATAATTTTGGCATAATCCTCCAAAGTGAGGGGATGAAGTGAAACCTGACTCCTCGCTGGCTGCATTCGTCGTCAATAAGCTTCTGACTTGGCGAGTCGAAAGCTCTGTTGAGCTCTCGTGACGCACCTACAAAATTGGTGGCGTTGTCGCAATATAGGTCAGAACTCAATCCACGTCTTCCAAAGAATTTTGGCTTAAGTTCGACACGATCTCTATATGGCAGGCCTTTGTTGAAAGCATTCAAATATGCACAGATACACCTTTACTGGGCGTTTTCCTCGCATGTGAAAGTGCATCCATATTGGTCCAGCAAAGTCCAGTCCAGCGCGCTCAAAGGGCTGCCTCGCACTCGGCTATCTGGCAGCGCTCCCATCAGCTGTGTTGCAGCGAGCGGCCGACGACGAAAGCATGGTATGCAGCCACGGATCACCCTGCGGGCAAGTTTCCTGCAATTGATTACCCAAAATCTCTGTCGCAAAAAGGCACATAGCGATTGTGCCCCGGCATGTAAATTCTTTCGATGTGTGAGTTCAACAAGCGCCTCTACCACTTTATGGTTGCTCGGCATTAAGATGGGAAGCCTTGTGTCAAATGGCAATTCGGCATTGGACAACCTTCCGCCGACTCGAATAATAGCTATTCCCTCTTCCTCTTGTAAAAACGGGCTTAAACTCTGAATTCTCGCTGATTTTATCACCTTTCCCTCTTTAAGCTTAATGAATTCCTCATGCAAGCTCAACTGCGGCAAATTATACACAATATAGCGCAATCCGCCCTCCATTTCAGCTGCAGTAAGGTTGCCTGTTTCATTTGAGGTGGATCTCAACGATATTCTACGCCAGCGAAAAATATAGCTAAGAACTCGCTGCAATTTGAGAAAATCATTTGCAAATTTGCATCTCCCCACGACATCTAACTTGTCATTACTTTCTACCTTTCCAACTGTCAGCGAGAACTTACATTTCCTCTCCTCTGGAACTTTTTGTATTTCCTCACTCCAATTAAATTTGGTCCAGCCATTAAAAATTCTGGACCGTTCCACCACATCGTTTTTAGCATCAGGGGCTCTAGGCTGGTGTTGTTGTGCAATCCTTGATAATTGCTGCGCCATTTGCGCAGCTCGAACTTTCCTAGCCCTAATAATTCGGTCACTTGTTCTTTCAACTTTGTCAGTTCCTCTTCTGATTCAGCTCCACACAGCATATTATCCATATAGTCCAGATAAGGTACCTAGTTGCATCTTAAAACACTGTGCCCAGTCCCTTTGCAAACCCTTGACCTTTCTCCCAGTAATTTGGAATGAGTCCTATATCATTCCGCTTCACAAAAAAGGTTCAAGATCAAACATTGAAAACTATCGTGGTATCGCAAAGCTTTCCGCCATCCCGAAGCTTCTTGAGTTCCTGGTCACCCGGCAACTGCAACATCTTTGTTGCAGCCTGATATCTCCGTCGCAACACGGTTTTTTCAGACATCGTTCAACATCGACTAACCTTCTTGAGTTTTCTAACCTAATCCACCGTGGTTTTCAAATTGGTTCGCAGACGGATGTTGTTTTTACGGACTTCAGCAAGGCATTCGATTCTGTGAACCATGCTCTGCTTATTCACAAGCTCTCTTTATTAGGGTTCCCAACGAATCTTCTAGATTGGATTTTGTCCTATCTCTCTAACCGTACTCAACGTGTCATCTGGGCCCGCTTCTGTTTATTTTATTTGTGAATGACCTTCCTCAAGTTATAACATACTCTACTACACTAATGTATGCTGATGATGTCAAAATCTGTCTTACTCTGATTGGTATTTGCACACACGCCTTCAACTTGATCTAAGTGAACTACTATTGTGGTGTTCAACTAATCTTCTTTTTCTGAACCTTTTCAAATGCAAACTTATGACATTTTACCGTCGCGCTCCTCATTTTGTCCCATATGTTCTAGGAAATCATGTACTTGAGCGAATTTCGAGTTCAAATGACCTCGGAGTCCTTTTTGATCATAAGATGCGTTTTAACACCCATATAGCTGCAACTGTAAATAAAGCTAAGGGTGTTTTAGCGTTCATCAAGCGTTGGTCCAAGGAGTTTGACGACCCGTACGTTACGAAACAACTGTACATCTCGTTAGTACGTCCTATATTGGAGTATTGTTCTTGTGTGTGGAGCCCGCAGTATAAAGTACAGCAGGCTGTTATTGAATCCGTTCAAAAGCAATTTTTAATTTTTGCCCTTCGGAACTTTAACTGGGACTCGGGTAGAATCTTGCCACCCTACCGGTCTAGGCTAAATCTTATTGACCTGCCGTCGTTGCACCATCGCAGAATATGCAATGGCGTAATGTTCGTGCACAAGCTCCTTCTTGGGACTGTTGACTCCCAAACTCTCTTGGGTCAGATTGACTTGGCCGTTCCATCTAGACCTACCCGTACTTTTAGGCCTATCCGTCTACCCATATGTAGGTCTAATTATGCTGATCATGAACCTTTTAGGGTTTTATGCCATAATTATAACTCCCTCTGTCAAACCCTATCCCCTGAACTGTCTCTTAAACTAATTGCATGCAATATTTATAATCATTTAAATTGAGCTAACTTTTAACTTATCTTTTTCCGCCTTTAGTAACTAAGTACCATTATTAAGAGATAATTGTTAATTTAATAATAAATAAATAAATAGAAGTGGCTCCATTGCCTCGTCGAACTTCCCTATTTGCCATATTGACTCCTCTGTTTATCAAAAACTGCGATAACAATGATCACGACGGTGACTTCTGGCAATCCCACTCAACTTCCCACCTATCCATTGTATCTTCATCAAGCTTTGTACGAATTAGATGGAAAATTACTGCATCCAGAATCTCCTTATCGTCGCTTAACGACTTGAGTGCTACTAATTGGGAATTTGCATTGTCTACCAGCACTCTCAGTCCTCACTCTCAGACAACGGAAGTAGGATTTCAACGTTTGTCAAGTCAAACGGTACAGTCGCCGATTAACCAAGCTACTTTACCGTCACAGCCTAGTGGAGAAAATCAATCCTTTGAACAGTTGTTCCCAATACCAACTCGACAGTCCGTAGGTGCCCCGATAAGTCAGGCTAGTGATTCTACTATCTCGGTAACCCCATGGGGATATCAACAAATCACGGGACTACGGCCAGATAGGATTGGACAAATAATCGCAGGATGGAAGGTGCGGTTTTCAGGGAATTCGTCCATGTCGGTGGAAGATTTTATGTATCGTAGACCTTAGACGGTAATCCTGATCTAGTTGCCAGAAACGCCATTTACCTGTTTGGAGCCAGTGCTAGCGAATGTTGGAAGTGCTAAAGTTGAATCTCTTGACCGATATCCAACATGATGATATTTTTAACATCCCTATTCGGTCAGTAGCGCAATTTCGCAAAATAGTACGTACACGCGAGCGTTTTTTGGAATCAGTTTCGAAGCCCGTGTGTAATGTACCAACCGCCTCTGTATAAATGTAAACAACAACAACATTGCAGACCGTAGCGTAAGGCGGTCTTAACGTTGGCCTTTCTCTGAGTATCCGGTTGGTAGTGAAGAAGGTCGATGGGACACAGCTAGCAAAAACAGCCTGTGGGGGGGTTCTTGACCCATTCCATCTCCAACCTCAGGGCACACCTTTAAAAAATGTCCCTTTCCTTAATGTTTGCATCCGTCGAGTCGCGCAATGCAGAGGGCAACGCGATCACCACGAACGACGTGATAGTTAAATTTGAGCCTGACACTTACTTTCTCTATTTCTCAACCAATACACTCATTCTAATATATACATATATTAGTGAGTCTGCTTGATGTTATGGAGCAACGCGTCACAACCCTCCCGACCCTTGAGCTTTTCTGCGCGTAATAAGAATCTGAAAAAACTCCCAAAAACCATATCTATTATCTCTCTTCTTCTTCACATTACTTCCAGGAAATATACTTGTTTATTAATCCATAATATTTACTAAAACTTTAATTCTTAAATTCATAACAAGTACTCATATCTGATAAAACTACCCACCACTATTGTGCCAACTACACACGATTTTGTTGTTTTCTTTTTCTCTTATTTTCCTATTTTTGTATTTATATATTTGTAAATGGATAAATGTATTTTGTATGTAAATGTATGTTTGCTTTTCTTTAATGTATTTCTTTCATCATATTTGTAGTGGGGCGGATCGAAGATCAATTCTCCAAACGTCAAAAATCGTTGATCCAGTGAACCTCCTAGAAGCCGTCGCGAGAAATGAAAAGTAGCTGTGTTTCGTGATATGTAGGTGTGTATTTTGTTCTGGGGCGCGGTAGGTCGGCCGCTCGAATCGGGGGTGGAAACGTAACTAAACTAGGGCTTATGATCTATGCTATGCTGGCTTGAGCGTCGGGTGGATCGTGGCTCGTAACATCTTCCGAGCGCCCCTCCGAGCGCGAGAGAGCGAGTTGGAAACGGAGCGCACGAAGTTGGCACAGTGCGCGGCAACCATCTCCTGCTGGCCTGAACATCCCCCCCCCTTGCAGGATTGCAAAGTATACTGGGGTGGCCTATGGCTGGGTGCACGCCCCCGACACGATCCATCCAAAAACGGTGCTCTGGGCCACCGGCAGGCTGTCCTCGCGCGCGATGAACCCGGGCTGGATCAGCTTCGGGTAGACATTCGCTCCCAAGATGAGCGAGATTGTGGCCGGTCGATGGCACTGTTCATCGGCAAGCCTCAGGTCACCGAAACGCGCCCGGACGGAGTCGCTCAGCTGTCGGATAGGCGTGCGGATGCGCAAACGGGGCTCGACCTTGAGCATCGTCTCCACCCGGAAGTCGCCTATTTTGGCGCGGATCACCGCCGTACACACTTTCTCGTCCCCCACACAAGTGATGGGCAACTTGAAGGCGCTGGCCAAGGAGTCATCAATACAGCTCACCGGCGTGCATGGGTCGATGAGTGCCGCCATCTCGAAGTCCCGTATCCAAGAACACCAGCGCCGTCGGAAGGATGATGAGGCTTCGATGTTGTAGAATTGAGTCGACGGATGGTGCTGGGGTCCCTGCCACGGGGCGGCGTTCGGCGTGGGCCGACGTGGATGGCGACGATGCAGTCGAGGCTGAGCGGGCTGGACGCCGAGGTCGGCGTTTGACGTGGGGCGCTGTAGATGGAGACGATGCTCCTGAGGCCGAGCGGGCTGGACGCCGAGGACGGGGTCTGACGTGGGGCGCTGCAGATGGCGACGATACTCCTGAGGCCGAGCGGACTGGACGACGAGACGAGGGTATGTGGAAGAGAGTGTGGTGGTTTGTGCCACACACCCGGCACAGCCCGCCACTGCGACAATCCTGGCCGGAGTGTTGGTATTCCCGCAATATTTATTAATGAGGACAGCTCGGATTCTCTTCTCAGGGCTTAGGCGAAGGAAATGGTGACAGGTCCGTAGCGGATGACTCCTCGGCAGACACGGCAACGGTACGAGCTGATCCCTCGATCACGCCGGCTCTCCGTGGTGCGGTTGGCGCGGATCCGTGGGGCCATGTCTGGATGAGGATGGAATATAAAAGTCGAAGAAGTATTAGTACGGAGCTGTGAATGGGACAAGTGCACATTCACGTTATTGTTGGATGGAGTTACGGGAATCTACAGGCAGGAGAACGACCTTTACAGCCGGTCTTTTGAGGATACACGGGCCCTGTCGGCGGCACCGGAATACACGGAAGTTATCCTTCCGAGCCGCCATTCGTTGGACGGCAGGTTATCCTCTTTGATGACCACCATATTGCCAACTTGCAGATTTGGCGCCGGCGTCTGCCACTTAGTCCGCTTGTGGAGCTCCTTGAGGTATTCCTCCTTCCACCTTTGACAGAACTGTTGGTGGAGGGCTTTCAAATGCTGCCACCGATTGATGATCGAGTAACTAGCTAGCAACTCCGTCGGATCGTCGGACATCGGTGAGAGTGGCCTGGAATTGAGGCACGCTTCAATCTTCGCGAGCAGCGTAGAAAGCTTTTCGAACGTATACCTCCGAGTGGACGTGGCCTTGTAGAAGAGAGTTTTAAAACTCTTCACTCCGGCTTCCCATAGACCTCCCATATGTGGAGCTCCTGGTGGTATGAAACGCCACGAAACCCTCTGATGGCTATACGCATCAGTCACGGAGTCCTTAAACGCGTCAAGGAAGCAGGGTTGCTGCACCAATGAAAGTTTTTCCATTATCTGAATGGATACGCTGTGGACATCCGCGCCTTGCGACGAAACGAGCGAAGGCGGCGAGAAATTTTTCGGTGGTAATATCGGACTGGGGTTCTAAATGTATAGCCTTTGTGGAAAAGCACACGAATACGCACACATACACCTTCGTGATCAGACATGCTCTCCCTGTATAGTTTCGTATTTCGAAGGGACCGGCGTAGTCAATCCCTGTATGCGTAAACGGTCTGGAAAAGGACGACCGCTCATTTTGAAGGTCTCCCATCATTTGTGCTTGCAACCTCTTTTAGTGAATAACGCAGACCTTGCAGGAGTTCACAACACCCTTCATAAGACTGTGCACCTTTAGAATCCAATACTTTGATCGAATGAGGCGCAATCAACTGATTGCCGCCATGAAGGGTGATCCGGTGTGTGAATTGCGCGAGAAGGCAAGACAATCGGCAATTGTATGGAAGAATGAGTGCATGTCGTTCATCATATTTTAGCATTTCACAACCAATGACACGGCCGCATGCTCTGATCAACCCATGACGGTCTAGGAAAGGGTTAATGTTAAGGATAGAACTTGACCTTGGCGTTGGACGCTTAACACTAAGGCAGCGGTACTCCTTGGGGTATTCTCTACGCTGCGTCTCTAGGATAAGAGTTGGTTCAGCTTCAGTAAGTTCGCTGCTCGGCACCGCTCTTGCGCGGTGGATAATTTCCGGCAGCGCTTCGTGAAGCGCAGGATATATGCACCAGACTGAAGAATCGTTCGAGAAAGTCTTCGGCTGGGTTGAGTGCGAAATGGACCTTTGCAGCACGCTGCTCTAAGGTCATAACGGGAGAGCTGCTAACGGGTGCTGGCCATTGATCTCGGCCCCTCTGCAGCCAAGTTGGTCCGTGCCACCAGAGTTGGTTCTCAACGAACTCCTGTAACGGCACGCCTCTGCTGGCTAGGTCCGCTGGGTTCTGTTCGGTTGGAACGTGACACCACTTTTTAAGATCGGTTGCTTGAGATATCCTAGTCACTCGGTTGGCCACGAACGTGGTCCAGTGACACGCGGGCTTTGCCATCCAGGCGAGGACTATGGTAGAATCGGTCTAGCAATAACAGCTCGTACTTTCTGTTGGCATATTCGGCAGGATAGCCGCCGCCATTTTGGACAAAAGCACTGCCCCGCAAAGCTCTAACCGGGAGAGCGACATGGTTTTCACGGGTGCGACTCGCGTTTTCGCCGTGAGAAGCTGCACCTTGACCAAACGGTCAACCTCAATGCGCACGTAGATGGCGGCACCGTAAGCCTTCTCGGATGCATCGCAGAACCCATGATGTTCGACTTTTACCGCTGGCCGGGAGCCGACCCATCTTGGAATATGGATTTGGTCGGGAGCGGAGTAGCTCCGCAGGAAACTTTGCCAGCGCTGGCACATCGCGCTTGGAAGCTCATCGTCCCATCCCAGGTCCTGCAACCAGATTTCTTGCATGAAGATCTTGGACCGAACAATGAATGGGGCCAACCACCCCGCGGGGTCGAACAGCCTTGCGATCTGGGACAGAACTGCTCGCTTGGTATATGACGACTCAGGCGCTAACTCGGGAGGGACAAAAAAAAACTCGTCTGAAGTCGCTTTCCAGCGAATCCCGAGAGACTTAGCCTTGCTCTCTTCATCCATCTCCAGAAAATCGGTGAGGAGAACCGTAGACCGTAGCGTAAGCCGGTCTTAACGTTGGCCTTTCTCTGAGTATCCGGTTGGTAGTGAAGAAGGTCGATGGGACACAGCTAGCAAAAACAGCCTGTGGGGGGGTTCTTGACCCATTCCATCTCCAACCTCAGGGCACACATTTAAAAAATGTCCCTTTCCTTAATGTTTGGACCCGTCGAGTCGCGCAATGCAGAGGGCAACGCGATCACCACGAACGACGTGATAGTTAAATTTGAGCCTGACACTTACTTTCTCTATTTCTCAACCAATACACACATTCTAATATATACATGTATTAGTGAGTCTGCTTGATGTTATGCAGCAACGCGTCACAACCCTCCCGACCTTTGAGCTTTTCTGCGCGTAATAAGAATCTGAAAAAACTCCCAAAAACCATATCTATTATCTCTCTTCTTCTTCACATTACTTCCAGGAAATATACTTGTTTATTAATCCATAATATTTACTAAAACTTTAATTCTTAAATTCATAACAAGTACTCATATCTGATAAAACTACCCACCACTATTGTGCCAACTACACACGATTTTGTTGTTTTCTTTTTCTCTTATTTTCCTATTTTTGTATTTATATATTTGTAAATGGATAAATGTATTTTGTATGTAAATGTATGTTTGCTTTTCTTTAATGTATTTCTTTCATCATATTTGTAGTGGGGCGGATCGAAGATCAATTCTCCAAACGTCAAAAATCGTTGATCCAGTGAACCTCCTAGAAGCCGTCGCGAGAAATGAAAAGTAGCTGTGTTTCGTGATATGTAGGTGTGTATTTTGTTCTGGGGCGCGGTAGGTCGGCCGCTCGAATCGGGGGTGGAAACGTAACAAAACTAGGCCTTATGATCTATGCTATGCTGGCTTGAGCGTCGGGTGGATCGTGGCTCGTGACATCTCCCGAGCGCCCCTCCGAGCGCGAGAGAGCGAGTTGGAAACGGAGCGCAGGAAGTTGGCACAGTGCGCGGCAACCATCTCCTGCTGGCCTGAACATCCCCCCTTGCAGGATTGCAAAGTATACTGGGGTGGCCTATGGCTGGGTGCACGCCCCCGACACGATCCATCCAAAAACGGTGCTCTGCAATTTTGCAATTTAAAATATTTAAAATGACACCCAATCTTTTGATAATGTCAATATCCACCCCAGTTATTTCTGCAGTAATTTCGTTTTTCTCAAAGAGTGAAGAGTTTCCTTCATTTGTGTTTCCAAATCCTTGTTTGGGGCAGTCCACCTTCAGTGATAGTTTGTCTAGGATTTTTTCTTGAATCATTTTTTCCTAGTCTTTTGTATTTCGTTGGCTGGCGTGCTGTTGTCAAAAGATTCCCCCTCTCGCGGAATGGTATATGCAAGCTTTAAAATAAACTCCATACATCTAATTCTTGCATGTAATGGGGAAATGCCATATTCTAAATTTTCCTCTTCAATTATGGAATCATCCAAATTTTTAAATTCCTTCTGTGTTTTTTTTTTGCAAAATGCGCATTTCAAGGTCGATTTTGTATTAGTAAGTTCGTTAAGAACTTTTCCATCAATCATAGTAAGGAAAAATTCAAAATTGACACTAATGGATTTTACTTCGTTGACTTTATGTACAGACGGTCTTATATTTGAAATTTGATTCTTAATATCACTTACAGTGGATTTTATTAGTTCCGAAGATTCCTTGGCGTATTTGAATAATATAGGACGGCAATAATGAGCAGACGAAGGTCGAGGATTTTACCAATATTCCGATGTATCCGACTTAAGCCGCAGTGGTACAAGCCAGCTAGGTTCATAACAGGCCTAGATATGAAGCACGCCTTTTGGCAGATACCACTCGACGAAAAGTCACGGCAATTTACGGCCTTCACAGTGCCAAACAGGCCACTATATCAATATAAAACAATGCCATTCGGGCTCTGCAATGCTGCGCAAACCCTCTGTCGACTAATGGACCAGGTTATTCCGGCCCATCTAAGAAAATGCGTCTTTGTATATTTAGATGACTTACTTGTGCTGTCAGAGGATTTCGAGTCACATTTGGTCACGCTTCAGGAAATTTCGGTTTTACCTAAAAAAGGCTAATCTGACTATTAATATTGAGAAGTCCATGTTTTGTATGCGCGAAATAAAGTATTTGGGATTCATCATTCGAGAAGGACAAATTCTGACTGATCCAGGGAAAATAAAGGCCGTCAATGAGTTTCCTGTTCCTACATCTATAAAACAGTTGCGTCGGTCCTTAGGATTGTCTGGTTGGTATTGGCGATTTGTCGAAAATTATGCCACCATAAGCTTTCCACTGACGGAATTGTTAAAGAACAAAAAGTCTATAATTTGGAATGATGATGCCGAAAAAGCTTTCAATCTTCTAAAATCGCGTTTAACATCAGCTCCGATTTTGATTACCCCAGACTTCACAAGCCAATTTATCTTACTGTGTGATGCAAGTACCTACGGGATAGGTTGTGTCCTGGCGCAAGAGCGTGAGGGTGTGGAACTCCCAATCGCGTATATGTCGGAAAAATTATCGAAAGCCCAACGGAACTACACCGTAAGCGAACTGGAATGCTTAGCCGTTATCAAGGGTATACAAAAATTTCGTGCATATATAGAAGGTCAAGATTTTGTGGTAGTAACGGATCATGCGTCTTTAAAATGGTTGATGGTCATTCAATTTTTCTATTACACATAGGCGAGGGTCAGAAAACGTTGTTGCTGACGCCCTGTCTCGACGTAACCAACCTGCTATAGAAGAATTCGTTGCCAGTGGTCCCATGATTGATTTACAGTCAAGTCATTTTAAGTCGCCGGAATATCTTAGCGTGATTCAACGAATACAAGAGAATCAGTCAAAACTGATTGACTTAAAAGTTATTGATGGATATGTTTATAAAAGAACCGAGTTCAATAGAGATAATGACGGACACGAGGAATCCTGGAAACTTTGGGTACCCTCCGCGATGATCCCCGAAGTATTGCAACAAGCACATGATGCGCCAAGCTCTGCACATTGTGGTATGGTTAAGACGGTAGAAAAACTCAAAAGGTATTTCTTCTGGCCCCGAATGGTAAGCCAAATTCGAGAGTACATCTCAGAATGCCATATTTGTCGATCTACTAAGAATCCGAACAAAATGTTAAAACCTCCGATGGGCCGACCATTAACATCAGACCGCCCCTTTCAATGCTTGTATATGGATCTACCAGGTCCGTACCCCCGTACTAAAAATGGAAACATTGGGTTGTTTATAGTAGTAGATCATAACACGAAATTCCATTTTCTTAGCCCTCTAAAGAAGTTCACGGCGCCAAAAATGTGTGAATACCCGGAAAGCTCCATATTCTACACCTTTGGAGTGCCGGAAGTTGTTCTAACGGATAATGGTTCGCAGTTAAAATCTAGTTTTTTCGAAGCTTTTCTTACAAGTTTTGGCATTACACATCGGTGTACGGCTATATATTCTCCTCAGGCCAATGCTAGTGAACGATTAAACAGATCGGTTCTGGCAGCCATCCGCGCTTATATTGGAAGTGACCACTCCAATTGGGACGCTTATTTGAACGCTATCAACGGTGCACTTAGAGCAGCGGTGCATCGAAGTACTGGTTATTCACCATATTTCCTTGTTTTTGGTCAGAGCATGATTCTGAACGGAGAAGATTATACCCTATTGCGAAGCATGGATCTGCTAAGCAACGACGTCCGATTAGAACACTCCGATCTGTTACAACTGGCAAGACAAGACGCTAAGAAAAACATAAAGAAATCACATGAGCTTAACGCGAAGAAATATAATCTACGGAGTAGGAACGTACAACTTAAAACGGGTGACGAGTTTTTGCTCGTAACTTTACCCAGAGCAACGCGAGTAAGAAGTTTAGTTCGAAGTTAGCTCCGGTTTTCATTTCTGCAATGGTTCTCAAAAAAAGAAGCCCATATTATTATGAGTTGGTGAACCCAGCAGGGAAAAAGATTGGAGTTTTCCATCTCAAAGATATTCAGGTGAAGAATAAATAACAGCATTTTTTTCAGATAATGTACATTCGAGCAGGTCTTGTTTCATTATCTGTGGTTGTAGTGTCCAACTATTCGAAAATCAAAAGAAAAAAAGGAAAAGGTCGAACAAGTTAGGTACACTTTCTAGAAAGATACTTTTCATACCACCCTCGCTAGCATAGCTCGAAGAAATTGGTGGAATGCAGGAGATCCAGAAGATCATCCGATTGCACAGTTATGTTAAAGCTTAAAGCTCAGCTTAGGAATGCAATAGGTACAGGCGAATAGACTTTATTCATGTGAAATCATTCCCCTGCATAGTTTCACTTACGGCGCACGTATATATAGATTTTCGCGATAGCAATCGCAGAGTGAATGGTGAAGACACGTGGAGTTACATAACTTCCAATTTTTCACTATTATCTAATCATCCACTGTTTATTTGGATTAATAAATCCGAAGAGTGGCGTTAGCTGAACTACCCGAGGGAAAAGTGAAAATAAAGTGAAATTCTTGAAAGAAGCAAAGGTACGTTAGTCCACCGTGGAAAGATAAGGTTCTGACACAGTTTTATTTAGGGATAGGAGTACTGGAAAATCTTAATACAGCCAAGCCGGCCAACCAATCTACGGTATCAACTACTAAAACAACAAAGCTGACCGTTTGGGAGTTAGTGCAGTGCACATCCACGGCGGCGTTGACATTGGGCTAGCTCAATATCGGAAATCATTTACGGCTCGTGAAAGACCAACCACCATACACCATGGCTGGATGTCCGAACTTCAGTTTGAACCTGCCGATCTCAAAAAAACCGGAGGACATAATCGTCACCAACCTACGAAAACTTACAAAGGATTGAGTAATTAGGCTAGCCTAAACCACATTGCCTCAGAACCACTCTTGCTGTCAGCAGATTTTTGTTTACTTTGATTCCCGTGTTTCTCAAGTTAAATTTCAAGTGCAAGTTCCCGTTTGCCTTTATCATTATCATATAAAAATCTATACGCTGCTGCTCTAAGAACCAGCTGTTTAGATCCACATATTCATATCTCGTTTATCATTGTGTTGATTAATGTAGTAACTAAATAGCTTCCTCCAATGAGTAAATTTGTAAAGTAACTGAAGATTTTGAAAACTGAGCAATATGAGTTCGGGATAATGTGTTTCTCTTTATATATATATATACATTTATACTGACCAACCTCAAAATTACACAGTGCATACAAATGAATCCGTCAAAGTCATCTTGGGCCCAACGATACACCGATGAGTTTAACCAATTACTGTGAGTACCACTAGTGGCTGAAACCACAATGCATATACACCAATGCAGGCGTAAGGTTGTTAAAGTAGATATATTTATACTGATTTGAATGAATATTTCCCCCCCTCAAATGCTCAAATAATTAAGTTTTTTTTTTTTGCTGATCCAAGTAGAAGGAAGTCTGTATATTTTTGTGTATTTGTAAATGTAAGAAATCGGATTATATCTGTAATTTATGTAAAAAAAAAGAAATATATATATCAATACAATCTCACATGGTTAGGGACATTTAGCATAAAAATAAAAAGAATTTGTAATCGTGAATATGTCTGCCTAAACTAAATATTATCTCCGTCCGTCAAGTACTTATGCTTATCTCCCTCAAAATGCACTAGAAGATGCTGGATCTTTGAATTGGGACAACGCCCGAATGTAAACGCGTTTGTCATGGTTGGGTGGGTAAAGACTAGGGACTTATATCACCGCTGTTCCCTCCATCAGACAGAAGACGAACTACACTTTTTCTAAGCGTTTTCTAAATGCGTATCGGCGCAGAGTGGAAATGAGTTTTTTGATTGGTTATTGATATTAACGTCGAGATCCTGCTTATTTTTTTTGAAGCGCATTATATTGATTTGTGTCAGGAAAACTGTGTAGCTAGGGGAGAAAGAACCCCGACCAATCCGACGAGCTGGACCCGAGCACAGCAAGAATGCGCGCCTTTGAACCTAGCTTCCTATTAACATGAGGTCAGAAAAAAACCATCTATTGGCCAATGTCGGAGTTAGAGCCTAAATAGGCTCTGGCCCTAACTCACTGGCGAAGACTGAACACTACAGCTTCGGATCCACAGTTGTTCCGAACGAGTGAACCCGCCTTGCAACAGGGCTCCCTTCGGAACGGAATGGGTTGGGATTGCCCTTTGAACTCTCTGACATGGGTGGACTCTCCCTGGAGTGGGCCTGAGTCTCCATGCCTGGATGGCAGTCCTCGGTCACCTTGAGAGACAGGTACCGCTCCGCCAGGAACTTGTCCATAGCGTGCCAGGTGGGAATTTCGGACTTGTGTGTCACGGATTGCTCCCAAAGCTCCAAGGTCGCTTTCGGCAACTTCTTGGATATGAGGTACTCTAACACTACGTCAGCGTAAAATGCTGTCTGTGGAGACCTCGGAGTGGTTGAGTGTCGTAAGGCACTTGTGGACGGCCCTCTGAAGCTCTTTTAGCGCGGACGCGAAACCCTCGTTCCTGAGTAAACACACAGGCCTCGAATTCCGCGTCCACCTTCGCCCACAGGCTTCGGAGTTGTTATCGATGGACTTGGGAGAGCGAGCGGGTTGGTGTGCTAGCATCTGGAGCGCTGAGCTTCTGGTCGAAGCGTGTCAGTCTGCTTGCAGCTAAGGCAAACTTAGACCGTGCGGAACTGGCAGCCGATTGGGCCATAGTGCTAGGAACCGTGCGAGGGACAACCGAGGGGAGCAACAAAGCCTCGAAAGCATGTGGTGTGTGAGCCCTGGACGTGGTCGGACCTCGCTCAGCTGGGACCGGACGGGAAGATGTGGGCGTAGTTATTGAGCCGTTGGAGCTGGGTGGATGGGTCAAACTCAGCGAACTCACCCGCTTAAACTTCTTGCGAGATTTCTTCTCACCAGTGGGCATGGTTTCCTGATGGATTTGCAATAACGCGTATCAGAGTCGCAAAGCAGGTGAACGGAAATGGAGAAGTGGAAGTTCTGAACGCCGAACCGTTGATATGTGGACCTGGCGGAATTTATCGCGAGTATTTATATAATATAAGTCGTGCACCGTGGTCGGAACATATAAATATAAAATACAATTTTATATTCGTTACAGACATATGTACATTTTTATTCTATATTAACTCCTTAATTTTATTAGATTTTATAAGCCTAGGACTTAACTATAGCTAGACAGGGAGCTGTGTTGAGTTGGAGAAGGAAGAAAGTTCCGGGTCTCTTCGGGACGGCCGCAAAGCAATGCTTCGCAGGGACCATGGTTCCTCCTAGCCACTCTCGTTCCTCCGGCGCTCGCACCTACGCAATTCCTTCATGGCGTCGGCTGCAAAGTTGCTCCAGGACGACCATACCGTGGGGTCTTCCACAATCGCCTCGATCAAGTTGTTCGGCATGAGCTGCCCGCCGGCGGCTCGCCACAACTCCTCCCTGATAAGTGCGAAGCGCCCACATTAAAAAATTATGTGCTCAGAGTCTTCAGTGGCCTCGCCACACCACGAACAGTTCGGCGAGTCCTCGTGTCCGAACCGCCAAAGTTAATGGCTGAAGCAGCCGTGTTCGCTCAGAAGCTGATGGACGCTTAACACTAAGGCAGCGATACTCCTTGGGGTATTCTCTACGCTGCGTCTCTAGGATAAGAGTTTGTTCAGCTTCAGTAAGTTCGCTGCTCGGCACCGCTCTTGCGCGGTGGATAATTTCCGGCAGCGCTTCGTGAAGCGCAGGATATATGCACCAGACTGAAGAATCGTTCGAGAAAGTCTTCGGCTGGGTTGAGTGCGAAATGGACCTTTGCAGCACGCTGCTCTAAGGTCATAACGGGAGAGCTGCTAACGGGTGCTGGCCATTGATCTCGGCCCCTCTGCAGCCAAGTTGGTCCGTGCCACCAGAGTTGGTTCTCAACGAACTCCTGTAACGGCACGCCTCTGCTGTCTAGGTCCGCGGGGTTTTGTTCGGATGGAACGTGACACCACTTTTCAAGATCGGTTGCTTGAGATATCCTAGTCACTCGGTTGGCCACGAACGTGGTCCAGTGACACGCGGGCTTTGCCATCCAGGCGAGGACTATAGTAGAATCGGGGTAGCAATAACAGCTCGTACTTTCTGTTGGCATATTCGGCAGGATAGCCGCCGCCATTTCGGACAAAAGCACTGCCCCGCAAAGCTCTAACCGGGAGAGCGACATGGTTTTCACGGGTGCGACTCGCGTTTTCGCCGTGAGAAGCTGCACCTTGACCAAACGGTCAACCTCAATGCGCACGTAGATGGCGGCACCGTAAGCCTTCTCGGATGCATCGCAGAACCCATGATGTTCGACTTTTACCGCTGGCCGGGAGCCGACCCATCTTGGAATATGGATTTGGTCGGGAGCGGAGTAGCTCCGCAGGAAACTTTGCCAGCGCTGGCACATCTCGCTTGGAAGCTCATCGTCCCATCCCAGGTCCTGCAACCAGATTTCTTGCATGAAGATCTTGGACCGGACATTAAATGGGGCCAACCACCCCGCGGGGTCGAACAGCCTGGCGATCTGAGACAGAACTGCTTGCTTGGGAGGGACAAAAAAAACTCGTCTGAAGTCGCTTTCCAGCGGATCCCGAGAGTCTTAGCAGTGCTCTCTTCATCCATCTCCAGAAAATCTGTGTGGAGAAGATGAGCACTCGGAATTCCTGCCAGAATGGCTTTGTGGTTTGAAGTCCACTTCCTCAACGGAAAACCTGCAGAGCTAAGTGCGGCCTGCAATTCGCGGATCGTTAGTCGAGCCTCATCGGTAGAAAACGCTCCGGCAAGGACATCGTCGACATACTTGAATGACCGGATAATTCGACTTGCTTTCGGAAATCTGGACTGGACGTCGCTTGCTAGCTGTTGCAACACTCGGATGGCAAGAAAAGGAGGACAATTGACTCCGAAGGTTACTGTCTTCAGTTCATAGTCACGGATGTGTCCCTCCTTGTTTCGAAATAATATTCGCTGGAAAGGGGTGTGTTTCGGGTCAACAAAATTTGGCGATACATTTTGGTGATGTCTGCGTTGAAAACGTACCGGAAATAACGCCACTTTAGGATCTAGAGGGTCAAGTCAGATTGGAGGACCGGGCCGACGTGCAGAAGATAATTCAAACTCACACCGTTGGTCGACGGGCTGGATGCGTTAAATACCACGCGGACCTTCGTGGTAGTGCTCTCAGGCTTGAAAACAGCGTGGTGCGGAAGGTAGTAAGTTGAGGGCCCATGAGTCGGAGGTGTGATCATGTGTCTGTCATGTGATCAAGCTCTAGGTATTATTGGGTCACGGTGTCGTACTGCTCTTGTAGGGAACTGTTTCTTTTCAAGCGATTTTCGTTTCTTAGGAACTGGGCCATCGCGATTGCCCTTGAATACCCCAGATCTGATCCGAGATGATCTGGGTCGCGAAACGGTAACGTGACGACGTATTTCCCGCTTGTCGTTCTCGACGTAGTCCGGAGGAAATTTCTTTCGCAGAACGAATCTGACTCGCTTACTATTTTAGTAGGAATGTTCTCCACTTCCCAAAACTTTGTAAGGAGTTGGTCTAACGGAGTCTCTAGCTCGGTGGAAACTTGCGTGGAGAAGGATGCGACCCTGCCTTGTATCGTGTTTAGCACTGGGCCTGTAAGAACCCACCCGAAAATGGTTTCCTGTCCGAGGAGAGATCCACAGATGTTCGTTTGTGAGCCGCTCAAGAGGATGGATGGAAGGATGTCGGCACCAATCAGGACAGCTTTCGTAAAATGTTGGATCTGCCCATGGCAGGTTCGGCAAGTCTCGCAACGATTGTTGCGGAATCGGATGGGAGGGAAGGCTGCCTGATAGCTCCGGCTGGACATAGGCTGTGGCGTCCAAGTGTAAGCCCGGCTTAGTCGGGGAGCGGATGGAGAAATGGCAGAGCTTCTTGGACTGAGCGAATATCGTCTGATTGAGGCCCGACTCCTGTGCCTGGGCGAGTCGGAATGGCAACTTAATGATCTGGAAGAGACGTTCCGTAATGAACGTCGCCTCGGAGCCCGGGGCGATTAGAGCGCGGGCGCGTAAGTTTGTCCCCTAATGGCAAATATTAATAATAGCCGTGCCTAGGAGTACCGCCCTCTTGCCGGAGGCGAAAAAGTTCTGAACGCTAGGCTGAGCTTCGGCGGGAGTCGGAAGTGGTACGGAATTGGACACGGATTGGCTGGAAACTGGAGTGCTACGGTGCAGCAGCACACGTGTTGCAGTTGTGGGCGCTTTGGCATTCACGGATCTGGTGACCTCTTGCGAAAAAGTTTAAGCAAAGCATTTTTTGCTTAATATAGCTGGAGCGAGCATCAGGTCTCATCTGAAGGAATTGAGGGCATACCTGAATCGGATGGTTCTCTTTGAAGCAAAGACCACACGTTCTCCGCTTCGGATCCACAGTTGTTCCGAACGAGTGAACCCGCCTTGCAACAGGGCTCCCTTCGGAACGGAATGGGTTGGGATTGCCCTTTGAACTCTCTGACATGGGTAGACTCTCCCTGGGGTGGGCCTGAGTCTCCATGCCTGGATGGCAGTCCTCGGTCACCTCGAGAGACAGGTACCGCTCCGCCAGGAACTTGTCCATAACGTGCCAGGTGGGAATTTCGGACTTGTGTGTCACGGATGGCTCCCAAAGCTCCAAGGTCGCTTTCGGCAACTTCTTGGATATGAGGTACACTAACACTACGTCAGCGTAAAATGCTGTCTGTGGAGACCTCGGAGTGGTTGAGTGTCGTAAGGCACTTGTGGACGGCCCTCTGAAGCTCTTTTAGCGCGGACGCGAAACCCTCGTTCCTGAGTAAACACACAGGCCTCGAATTCCGCGTCCACCTTCGCCCACAGGCTTCGGAGTTGTTATCGATGGACTTGGGAGAGCGAGCGGGTTGGTGTGCTAGCATCTGGAGCGCTGAGCTTCTGGTCGAAGCGTGTCAGTCTGCTTGCAGCTAAGGCAAACTTAGACCGTGCGGAACTGGCAGCCGATTGGGCCATAGTGCTAGGAACCGTGCGAGGGACAACCGAGGGGAGCAACAAAGCCTCGAAAGCATGTGGTGTGTGAGCCCTGGACGTGGTCGGACCTCGCTCAGCTGGGACCGGTCGGGAAGATGTGGGCGTAGTTATTGAGCCGTTGGAGCTGGGTGGATGGGTCAAACTCAGCGAACTCACCCGCTTAAACTTCTTGCGAGATTTCTTCTCACCAGTGGGCATGGTTTGCTGATGGATTTGCAATAACGTGTATCAGAGTCGCAAAGCAGGTGATCGGAAATGGAGAAGTGGAAGTTCTGAACGACAAACCGTGGATATGCCACACCACGAGCAGTTCGGCGAGTCCTCGTGTCCGAACCTCCAAGGGTAATGGCTGAAGCAGCCGTGTCCGCTCAGAAGCTGTGTGAAATAGAAATTGACCGCACCGTGTCGCCTACCGATCCAATATCGGACATCCGGAATTAGGCGGTGTGTCCACCGTCCGTTACCAGAGCCGTCCCAGCGGCTTTGCCATGCTCTGAGGCTTTTTTCACGGCCCTCCTTGCTGCGCCGGCCCGGATGGCTTCGGCCGCAGCCCTCTCCTCAAGCACCAGAAGGTCGATAGGTAGGACTCCCGCCAGGACTAGGGCGGCGTCGTCGGAAAAAGTCCGAAAGCCGCAGCAGATTCGGAGCGCGCAGAGGCGATGAGTGGCTTTTGCGCCCATATCGTAGCTGGCAACTTTAATCCCATCCGCCCATATTTCTGTTGCGTAGGTCATGGCTGAGCGGACTACGCTGGTCAGCAGAATCCTCCTCTCCTGCTTCGGGCCACGGGTATCTAGCAGTATTCGGAACAGCGCCCGACTCGTGTTTGCTGCTTTCTCCTGGACGTAGCTTAGGTGTTCTCGGAAACTGAGCCTGGTGTCGATCATCACGCCTAGATACCGAATGGCTCGTTTCGACGATAATCTGTGGTCGCCAACCCTGATGCGAGCGGTCTCCACAGTCGAACGGGTGCTCACCAGTACTGCCTCAGTTCAATGAGCGGATATCTCTAGTCCCGCAGAACGGAACCAGTCTGCAATCAGCTGGATTGCGGTGTCGCAATTTGATTCGACGACGTCCAGGTGCTTAGCTACCACCGTCAGGGCGACAATATCTGCGTAGCAGGTTAGCTGACATCCGCCTGGGAGTGCTAGCCTCACACCATCGTAGGCTATGTTCCAAAGGAGAGGACCCATCACTGATCCTTGGGGAACGCCTGCCGTTATGCAGTGAGACTGCACGCCGGCCGCCGTATGATATTCCAGCAGTCTCCCCTCGAAGTAGCTCCGAACGATTGCCTGTAGGTATTGGGGTATAGCGCGCCGGTTCAGTGAGTGCAAAATGCACTCCCACTTCACCGAATGGAAGGCGTTCCTGATGTCTAGGGTGACAATCAGGCAGTATTCCTTCTTGCCGCCCTTCCATCGAGTTCGCCCACTGCCTTGGAGGCTATGTCAACTACCCTGCCTATGGCGTCCACCGTTTACTGGCGGCGGCTTTCCTGGCTTTGGCAAGAGCATCAGGTTTTGCGACTTCCACTGTGACGGAAATAGTCCTTCTCGCAGGCGGGTTGTATGCCATCGCCAGTTTTACCGCACGGTTGGGGATTCCATCAGGGCTTGGAGCCTTCTTGGCCTTTAAGCTTCGGAGCGGGGCGACAGCACTGATGGCGGAGCCGTGAGCCCCGGATGGGAACAGTGCCTCAACAATAGACCGCAATTGGACTGGATCAGACGGCGACCCCGCGTTGCTGCCATGAATTCGCTTCATCACCGTCTTGTAGGCACGTCCCCACGGATCCTTCTCGGCTAAGTCGCAAAGCTGCAGGAAGCATTCCCGCTTGATCTCCTTGATAGCGTTCTTTAAGGCTTTTCTAGCTCCGCAGTACTCCGCCTGTAGCCTTGGCCAGCTAGTGCCGCTCCTTCTGCGGGCTCGTTGATATCGCCTTCTAGCTGACAGGCAAGTGCGTCTGGCCTCCTGGATCCGTCATTCCACCAATAGGTCGGCAACTGCTTACCCTTGAATGGCCTCTTGCGACTCATACTGGCATCACATGCGAGCAGTAGGGATTCCAAAAGCTGGTTGACCATCTGTTGAGCTCAGCCTCCGACCTCCATATGCCTAAGCCCCTCCAAGAACCTTGGAATCCGCATTGATTCGGGGTTGTAGGCTGCCCTCCGGTTTATTTGCGGGGCCCTGGTCAGTCTGCATCCACTTTCTCCAGGCGCCAGGTGGATAGAAGGGAAAGGCTACTAGACGTGAATGTAAGGTCGATGACTGACCCAGCGCCACCCCTGTTGAAGGTATTCGCGGTCCCCTGGTTCAACAGTACTACGTCCAACGCAGCGAAGGCCTCAAGAAGTGCATGTATCTTGGATATGGCACCTGAGCTGCTGCTTCTGGAGATGTCGCTACCCCACTCCTGGGCCCAAGCATTGAAGTCGCCTGCAATCACATTTGGTGTGTGGTGCCTGGCGTCGTCGGCCAATTCGTCCATCGCCGCAGCGAAGCTATGACGGCTCAGGCTTGGAGGGAAATATCAACTGTAAATCCAAAAGTTCCCCAGTTTTGCCTTGACGAAATGTCGGAACTCAGCGCACTCTGAAGGCCGTAGAGGAGGCTTACCGCAGGCCCATATTGCTGCTTTGCCTGAGGAGCTTTGGACCCAGAATCCATCATCGGGGGGTATGTAGGGTTCACTAATTATGTCAACGTCCGATCTCATTTCGCGCACCGACTGAGAGAGCAGGACTGTGGCAGCCTCGCAATGGCTTAGGTTTATTTGGTAAAACCTCACCATGTCAAGCGTAGTGACTTGCCTTCTCTTTGGGTGCCATGGGGCACCTGTGGCTACCAGCTACATGTGTGTGGGGCTTGCCCTTTCTGACGCAAAGGAAGCATTTTGCCTCATTGTGGCAGTCTCTTACCTTCTGCTCCACAGAACCACAGCGGAAGCACCACCCGCTTTTGTCCACACAGCTTCTGCAATTTAGTACAACGTGGCCGATCTCAAGACACCTGAAGCACTATAACGGAAGGTTTCGCTCCCGTATGCGGCAGACGGACCATGCAACTGTAACCTTCCCTACGGAGAGCCCCTTCGTCGCAAGGGTCGCCGGCAAGCAAATAATAGCCCGCTGGGTGCCACCAAAGCCTGGGCGCAGACGTCCTCCGTGGTAGCCATCTGGTCCAAGTCAACCACCTCTAGCCTCGTCTGCTGGGTGACGTGGTTTACGATCTCCGCATAGGTCATTTCCTCTTTTGGCTCGATAATAATGACATCCGGACGGGGCCTTGGCTTCCGGGCGTGCGCTTTACTCTTCACCTTCTCCACTTCCCCTTCAGTAGGTGCAGCTGTTTCATTCTTCCTTGCCGGGTGTTCGTGGGACAGCGGCGTGGGGTGGCCACTCATTCTGTTTCTCCGCTTCGGCGAGCTCCTCGTCGGCTTGTCCAGCTTCCTTTTCGGCGCATCGTGTTGAGGGGAGCACTGCGTCTCCGGATCACGCCGCTCCACCTCTCCTTCCTCTGAGACCTGGCGTCGATGCTGTGAAGCGCTGACTTTTGCATCCTAAACACGTTCTGCCCCAACTCTTTCATCTCCTTGTTGAGATAACGGGCGTCCCTCAGCATCTTCGACAATTCCGTCGACTTTTCTACCAGCGAAGCCAGGATCGCCCGCAGATCTCCGTCAGCCTTTGGTCCTTTACCGCTTTTGTCTGTGGAAGCACTGCTGAAGTCAAATGGATTGACAGGAACTTCCGCTGGTGCAGACACAGTCAGTGCTGGCAGCACTCTTAGGGGCGCCTTAAGTGGAGATCCGGTACCAAGACTTAGCTGGGCCGACTGCCTGCTCCCTGGGCCAAATGCCTCGGGGCGTCTGCCACTGTGGTGGGCAACGCTGCAGGCTAAGTTCTCCTCTCAAAGACCCGCATTTCTTCCTCCTCCATTCTTCCTGAATGTAATTGACAATTATTCGAATTTGAAATTTGTGACCCGCGCGGTTTACCGGTTGGCGCTCAACTTTCGAACAGGTTGGCCGATCTGGCAAGCCTACGACTGTCCTACGCTGTCCGGCAACTCCGTGCGGTAAGCACCTCTGCTCGATCAGCTGATCCGTGAATATAAATCGAGGCAAGTGAAGCGATTTGAGTGAAAGTTGTTTTTATATTTCCTACCACCAACACGATGGATAGAGAAATGCGCCAAAACCAACGATCACCCCCTGGGCTATCTGCGCGTCTGCGTGTGCCCCTGCAACCAACTGGGAAGTCGCCGTTGCCAGCCACCATGCGCAGTGAGTACGGGACTCTGAAAGCCTGACCTGAACCGTCTTCTGTTTTGATTCCAGGCGTGATACGGATTTTGTTTGTAGAAAACTCGGAGCTCGCTTGCAAACACGACCGCACTTGGAAATTCAAACTCACTGTCCTGTCAACACATATGTACATATGTATTTATATGAATGTAAGCACTGGATCGGAGGCGGAATGCGGATCAAATTAAATCTTTGGAAAAGTAGGAGGCCACAAGAATTGGCAGAACGAAGTATGGTTTAATTCTTTAAGCTAGAGCGGTAAGTACATATGGACATATGCCGAGGCGTATGTGTATACGGGGGCTGTCATAGGCTGCGGACAAAATATGGCTCGCTGTGGGTGAATTATTTTAATTTCACTGGGGCACAACTGCTTGCCACGATAGAGTCCAACGCAGCAAAACGCAAGAATTCGTCAGACCGTTCAACAGGTCAAAGACGGCAACGCATTAACAATGTCGTACAATCAGACTCCAAAGAGGCCGTAACAGAATTCGAGAAGGCGGCCAAAGAGGCAGTTGAAGAATTAGAGAGTGAGAACGAGTACGCACCTGGTGACGACTCAATTAATTTTTTTAGGGAACACTCCCGGCTTCCGTACATTCAACGACGGTTGGCTGGGAGAACTCTGAAGATGTTAATTGACACTGGCGCGGCAAAGAATTATGTGAAGCCCTTAACAGAGCTAAAGGCCATAACGCCGGTCGCCAAGTCATTCTCGGTAAACTCGATCCACGGGTCTACCGAAATCAAGCGCAAGTGCTTGATGAATATTTTCCAGCATACCTCCCCGTTTTTTCTCCTCGATACCCTAAGTTCTTTCGACGCCATCATAGGCTTCGACTTGCTAACACAAGCCGGAGTCTAATTGAACTTGGCAAAAAACACTCTGGAATACCAGGGTACATCTGAAAAACTCCAGTACTATCAATGTGCCGATGTGAACTTCACCGATGTCAACGACATCGTTGTCCCTCCGTCCGTAAAAAAAGAGTTCAGGGACATGATACTCAGAAACAAAAGAGCCTTCTCAAATGCAGATGAAGCTCTCCCTCTTAATACTGCTGTCATCGCTACAATCCGAACAGTGGACGACGAGCCTGTGTATTCAAGATACCCGAGTCTCATGGGTGTTTCTGACTTCATAAAAAAAGAAGTCAAACAATTACTGGACGATGGCATAATCAGGCCCTCCAGATCGCCTTACAACAGCCCAACATGGGTGGTTGATAAAAAAGGCACTGACTCATACGGTAACCCAAAAAAAAGGTTGGTAATCGATTTCAGGAAACTGAAGGAAAAAACCATACCGGACCGCTATCCCATGCATCCCCATGATTTTAGCGAATCTAGGGAAGGCGAAATACTTCACTACCCTCGACTTAAAGTCTGGGTACCACCAAATCTACCTTGCGGAGCATGACCGCGAAAAGACTTCGTTTTCAGTAAGCAGCGGCAAGTACGAGTTCTGTCGGCTTCCGTTTGGCCTGCGCAATGCAAGCAGCATATTCCAAAGGGCAATAGACGATATCCTGAGGGAACATATAGGAAAGATTTGCTTTGTCTATGTAGACGACGTCATAATTTTTTCTAAAAACGAAACGGAGCATATTCAACACATCAACACTGTGTTAAAATGTCTAATCGACGCCAACATGCGTGTAGGCCCTGAAAAGACTCAATTCTTCAAGGAAAGTATTGAATTCCTGGGTTTCATTGTTACCAAAGACGGAGCAACATCCGATCCCAAAAAGGTTAAAGCCATTCAGGACTTCCCTGAACCCAAAAGTGTCTACAGCGTTAGGTCATTCTTGGGGTTAGCCAACTACTATAGGGTCTTTATTAAGGACTTTGCCGCTATAGCGCGCCCAATATCAGACATACTTAAAGGGGAAAATGGTTCAGTGAGTAGGCACGTATCAAAGAAAATCCCTATTGAATTTAATGAAGCTCAACGCGATGCATTTCACCGTCTGCGAAACATTTTGGCATCAGAAGATGTCATGCTAATGTACCCAGACTTCCAGAAACCGTTCGATTTAACCACTGACGCTTCGGCCAGTGGAATTGGCGCGGTTCTTTCCCAAGGTAATAGGCCAATAACAATGATTTCTCGCGCCTTAAAACAGGCCGAACAAAACTATGCCACCAACGAAAGAGAGTTGCTGGCCGTTGTGTGGGCTTTAGGCAGATTGCAGAACTTTCTGTACGGTTCCAGGGAAATTAACATTTTCACGGACCACCAGCCGCTCACGTTCGCTGTGTCGGACAAGAACACGAATTCTAAGATTAAAAGATGGAAATCTTACATCGACCAGCACAATGCCAAAATGTTTTATAAACCGGGCAAAGAGAATCTGGTGGCGGATGCCCTTTCAAGGCAAAACGTTAATGCTTTGCAAGATGGGCCCCGTTCGGACGCTGCAACCGTTCACAGCGAAATTTCCCTGACCTACACATTCGAGACAACAGACAAACCTTTGAATTGTTTTAGGAACCAGATTGTTCTAGAGGAATCGCGTTTCCCGCTAAAGCGAAACCTGTTGCTGTTTCGCAGCAAAACACGCCACTTGATCAGTTACACTGACAAGAGCTCAATTCTCAAAACTCTCAAAGAAGTTGTGAATTCTGGAGTCGTTAATGCAATACATTGCGACCTCCCCACGTTGGCAAGTTTCCAACACGACCTGATTTTGCATTTCCCTGCCACCCAATTCAGGCACTGTAAAAATCTTGTGCAAGATATAACGGACAAAAACGAGCAGTTAGAAGTCATCACTGCCGAGCACAATCGAGCGCACAGAGCAGCTCAGGAAAACATCAAACAAGTACTTCGTGACTATTATTTTCCCAATATGGCCACTTTGGCCAAAGAAGTGGTTGCAAACTGCAGGGTTTGCACTAAAGCCAAGTACGATAGACACCCGAAGAAACAGGAACTCGGGGAAACGCCTATACCAAGTTATACTGGCGAAATGTTGCATATCGACATTTTCTCAACAGACAAGAAACAATTCTTAACCTGCGTAGACAAGTTCTCCAAATTTGCAGTCGTTCAACCGATATTATCCAGAACAATAATCGATGTCACAAGCCCTCTACTGCAAATTATTAACCTTTTCCCCGCAACTAAGACAATTTATTGCGATAACGAGGCGGCCTTCAATTCCGAGACCATCACTTCGATGCTCCGAAACGCCTACGGCATTTGCGTTGTGAATGCAGCTCCGCTTCACAGCACCTCAAACGGCCAGGTGGAGCGCTTTCATAGCACCCTGACCGAAATTGCGAGATGCCTCAAACTAGACAAGAAAATCAGCGACACTACAGAATTAATTTTAAAGGCTACGATAGAGTACAACAAAAGTTTACACTCAGTAACCCGAGAGAAACCAATTGAGGTCGTTCATGCAGTAGCTCATGTTCGTCGCGAGAACGTCAAAGACAGGCTGATTAAGGCACAGCAAGACAATATCAAAAGGTGCAACGCAGCCAGACAAAACCGTGTTTTCGAGGTAGGAGAAAAGGTGTTCCAGAAGAACAACAAAAGGCTAGGGAACAAGTTAACTCCATTATGCTCAGAACAAAAGGTCGAAGCAGACCTGGGAACGTCTGTTCTCATTAAGGGGAGGGTGGTCCATAAGGACAACCTGAAATAAGTTTTCCCCACAATTAGCTAGTAAGCCAACTTAATAAACTCCGAAACTCAAAAGCAAATAAACAGACTGACGGACACTATCAATAAAATTATCAGCTCCCGCAAAGGCGATTTGGTTGACACTCCTCATTTATTCGAAACACTGCTGGCAAAAAATAGAATACTGAACACGGAAATTCAAAATTTAATACTAACTATAACGCTGGCAAAAGCAAACATAGTAAATCCCACAATTCTCGACCACACCGATCTGAAATCACTTATTGAGCAAGACATCCCAATAGTAAGCTTAATAGAAGCTTCTAAGATCAAGGTCCTTCAGTCCGAGAACATTATCCACATATTAATAGCCTACCCTAAAGTTGAGTTTAGGTGCCAAAAGGTCTCCGTCTACCCCGTTTCACACCAACAAACCATTCTGCGACTCGACGAGGACACGCTGGCGGAATGCGAAAAGGACACCTTTACAGTTACTGGATGCACCGTGACTACGCATAACACCTTCTGCGAACGAGCACGGCGCGAAACCTGTGCTAGCTCCCTTCATGCTGGAAACATCGCCAACTGCCATACCCAACCCAGCCACCTGAAAGCGATAACACCTGTAGATGACGGCGTCGTGATTATCAACGAAGCGACAGCGCGCGTCCGAACAGATGATGTAGCAGAAGTGACTGTCTCAGGAACCTTCTTGATAACTTTCGAACGGTCTGCAGCTATTAATGGCACAGAAGTTGTAAACTTGTGCAAATCACCAAGCAAGCAGCCTGGCACCGTGAGGTCACCGCTCCTAAACATCATCGGACATGACCCGACATTAAACATACCACTCCTGTATCGTATGAACATCAACAACTTGCAATCAATTCGAGATTTCAAGGAGGAAGTAACTGCGGCGGGTTCACCCAAAATTTTGGTTCGCGGTTGGTGCGGTCCTGAACGTCGGACTAATTGGCTCATTCGTCCTTTTCATGGTGCTAAGGAGAAAGCGAGCCACATTGAGGGTGCAGAGGGCTTTGGACAACTTTAATATGACCGAGGACGGTCATCATCCTGAGGCGGGGGGTAGTTAACAACTAAGCATATAATACGAACTCTCTCTGTCATACATTGTTGTTTCTAAGTACGCAGCAGGTAATCATAAGTATTTGGTTGCCCTCAGCAAACAATGCTGACGCGCTGCCAAGAATTCTGCACACAGCAAGTGAAAACGGTCACCCGTGCTGTTTGCGCAAGAATGTTGAGTCGGCATGCCGACTCTGGGGTATGGCGCGATGCATTGACTTCGTAGGGTAAGCTTAAGCAAAGACATTTCTGTAAAGTCAGTCTCAGTTCAGATCGCATTCTAATAAGACGAACGATTAAAGCTCCGGCACTGCCGTAAATAAAATTCAGTGTGTTATCAATTATAGTTGGGAAAGTCCCACAACATAATTATCATTGATCCCGTTTCGCTCGCTGGATCCATCACACAACATAATCATCATCGATCCAGTTTCAATCGCCGGATCCACCGTTACCTCATCAAAGGAAGAGGCCACTATCGCCAGCTAATTACCCACATAGCGTCGCTGATCATCGAGATAACGGCGGTAGACATAATTTATATCGATCGTTAAAAGTTAATAATCAAGAGTAGAACAGAAAATCATACATTAGTAAAATTAGGATAGGATGTCATTAAATTGGAGTTTTGACGAGATTGAGGCAAACGACCATTCCGATATTATCTGCTGTATTTGCGTAAGACAGGTAGAATATCGGACACAGCTTTTAAGAACAAGTTGTAACCACGTATTTCATTTAGTTTGTTTTAATACGAGAAGAGGTGAAAAGACCGTGTGCCCGGCGTGCAACAAGCCCCTACAATCATCCGCTCCTAGCTTAGCGGAGGAATTAGCCGTAGCGCAGGCGTCCGCCTCGAATGTAGAGTCTCCTCAGCTTCTAATGAGAACCAGATCACAGCGTGTGACAGCAGCTCCAGCTGCGAATACTGAAAATTTAACATCTGTTGGTCCAACTGAAGTCGGTGTACCAATCATGCCAGTTCCGAGTAGCGAGCCAGCGAATGAAGCAAGCCCAGGCTTGGCTCAAATAGCACAGGCGTTGACGGACGTTGACGGAAGGATGGAAGGTGCGGTTTTCTGGAAATTCGTCCAGGTCGGTGGAAGATTTCATATATCGGATAGAAGCGTTAACCAAGCAGACCTTAGAGGGTAATCTCGATCTAGTGGCCAGAAACGCCATTTATTTATTTGAAGCCAGTGCTAGCGAGTGGTTTTGGCGTTACCATAAAAACGTACCCTCCGTGACCTGGCCGCTGCTAAGTACAGCCCTAAAAACTCGATTTAGGGATGGGCGTACCGACCTAGAAATACGTACGGCAATCGTGCAACGAAAGCAGAAGCCGCACGAACTATTTGATACATTTTACGAAGCCATTGTAACCTTGTCCGATAAACTAGTCAACCCCATGTCCGAAATGTCGCTGTTGGAAGTGCTAAAGTCGAATCTCTTGGCCGATATCCAACATGAAATTTTATACATTCCCATTCTGTCAGTAGCACAATTGCGCAACATAGTGCGTACTCGCGAGTAAGCCTATGGGCAGCGCTGAGCCGAAGCGTATTCCTATACGTCGACAGGTGCATGAAATTGTGGTGCAGACAGACCAGGAAGGCGATGAGGTCGATGAAACCGAACAGCTAGATATCGCTGCAGTAACCCTTTCCTGTTGGAGCTGTGGTTGTCAGGGGCATCGGTATCAAGACTGCGTAGGTGATCGCATCGTCTTTTGTTACGGCTGTAGCAAACGGGATACGTATAAACCGTTGTGCTCTAGGTGCAACGATCCAAAAAACTCGTCAAGCCGTGCACAATCGACAGGTGCACGCAAACCAAACAGTTCGAAAGCAACGAACACCATTTAATGGACGTTTCGACAGTTCCATTACTCCCGGACTTACAAAAACTCCCAGACATTCCGTCACACACTTGTAGTTTAACCCCAAGTAGGGAAAGAATTCAACTACCGACTCGATCTCGAAAGCGATTGCTCCAATATCGGCAAACTGTCAAAAACGAGCGCTCTAACGTATTGGCGTCAGTCGTTAATACGTCCAAGGACTGGCGACCCTATGCGGAAGTCACCGTACTTGGAAGGACGCTCAGTGGACTGATGGATACCGGCGCATCCATAAGTTGCATAGGTGGGAAGTTTGCGGCAGACCTGGTTCAGAATCCGAACCCGCTCAAGCCTGTGAGAGCAGCAGTACGGACGGCGGATGGGCAGAGCCTGCCAATAATTGGCAAGGTCACCACCGAAGTGGGTTTTCAAGGCCAGAAGAACGTATTGAAACTGTTTGTAGTCCCATCCTTGGCGCAAGACCTATATCTAGTCATAGACTTTTGGTCTCGTTTTAATTTGTTACCTGCTTTTCTAGCCCATAAATCATCCAGTCCAGAGTTGTCAGGCTTAACATTCGATAGTACGTTACATGTGTGTTTGTCGAAGCAGCAGCAAGCTCAGTTAGCAGAGACGGTCAACTTATTTCCCTCCTTTGCGAAGCAAGGTCTGGGAAAAACGGGCTGGTTGTCGCACGAAATTGAAGTGGGCAACGCTAAGGCAATAAAACAACGACATTATGCCGTGTCTCCAGCCGTAGAAAGGCTGATGTACGTAGAGGTAGACCGAATGTTAGCTCTTGGAGTTATCGAAGAATCAGATAGCGCATGGTCGTCACCCGTGGTCCTCGTTCGTAAACCTGGAAAGGTGCGATTATGCATCGACAGTCGGAAACTTAACGAAGTCACTGTTAAGAACGCTTATCCCATGCCATTGATCGATGGCATTCTCAGTCGGCTTCCTCGAGCTGAGTTCATCTCAAGCATCGATTTGAAGGATGCCTATTGGCAAAATCCGCTGGAAGTAAGCGCTCGTGAAAAAACGGCGTTTACAATCCCAGGCCGCTCGTTGTATCAGTACACGGTCATGCCCTTTGGGTTGTGTAATGCACCCCAAACGATGTCCAAGTTGATGGATAAAGTGGTACCGATATCTCTACGAAATGATATTTATTTATCTAGACGACTTGTTGGTGATATCTGAATCATTTGAGCAGCATATTCAAGTTCTCACTGTCCTGTCCGCCCGATTACGCGAAGCCGGTCTGACCATTAACGTGGAGAAGTCCAAATTTTGCCTAAAGGAAGTCAAATACCTAGGCCATGTTATAGGCAACGGAACTATCCAGACAATGTGGAGAAGGTCCAAGCGATTCAAGAGTTTCCGGTCCCCCGATCCGTGAAACAAGTCCGCAGGTTCTTGGGTCTCACTGGTTAGGTTAGGTTAAAGCGGTAGCCGGGAGGGAGGGGGGGATAAGAGCCTCCCGCCCCCAAGCTCACTTGGACCTATAAACAGGTCCGTTGTGTTGCCGCATGGGCATGTGCCCCTTCACGTTGCCCGAACCGTGAGAGCATACTACTGCAGGTTAAGGGCAGTCCCATCCGGTGGCTTGGATGTATTTGGACAAGGTCCCTGGTTTGATTACGGACAGGTCCGAAATGTCCGTGAGGAAAGCGGCCCCGAGAATACGAAGACGACGATTTCCAAGGGCTGGGCAGTGGCAGAAGAAGTGGGGGACCGATTCCGACTTTACAGGAAACGGTTTGCTGCCATCTCCTATTGGCATTTTGCTCGAACAATTCGTGCGTTAGGAGCCTGCACGTAGCCAAGGGCATCGCTACTTGCTCCCTCTCCAATAGGAGAGGAATTGCAGTACCCTGCCTGGCTAGCTCGTCGGCGGCGTCATTCCCCTCGATGTCCCTGTGGCCGGGGTCCCATATAAGGAAGAGATCTAACTGCTCTGCGATCTCGTGCAGAGACCTGCGGCAGTCATTTACAGTCGCTGAGCTCTACGATATTGAGCCTAGAGCTTTGATAGCTGCTTGGCTGTCCGAGAAGACGCACACTAAGTGCGTATCTAGGAGTAGTTTGGAGACGATCGAAATGGCCTCCTTGATGGCTTCAACCTCCGCTTGGAACACACTACAGTGATCCGGGAGCCTGAAGCAATGACTGATGTTCAGCTCGCTGCAGTAGACTCCGCCTCCCACGCGGCCGTCTAGCTTTGAGCCATCAGTGTAGAAGTGGACCGCATTTGCAGGCCCTGGTTCGCCCATCTCCCAGTCCTCCCTAGATGGCATTGATACCTGAAAGGGCGTCGAGAGGTGATCACTGGGGATACAGTAATCTGTCCTCTCTGGTAATTGCGGGAGTCTCATCAGGATTCCCGAGTGCCCAACCACGGATGCTTTCCACAGTCTGGCTTCTCTCATTCGGAGGGCGGAAAGTGTTGCCACCTTCTTTCCCATGAGATCAACCGGGAGGAGGTCCAGCACAGTATCCAGGGCTTCCCCTGGAGTAGTGCGTAGCCCGCCAGTTATGCATAGCTCTGCCATGCGTTGAACTCTGCTGAGTTTATTGAGGCCTGTCCTTTTGTCCAAGGCTGGCCACCATACCACCACTCCATAGAGCATGATTGGTCGTATGATGGCGGTGTAGAGCCACCGAACTATGTATGGGGTCATTCCCCATTTTAGTCCGATGGCTTTCCTGCAAGTATAGAGGGCCACTGTGGCCTTCTTTACTCTATCCTCTATGCTCAATTTCCAATCGAGCTTTCTATCGAGGATAAGGCCAAGATACTTGGCGTTCTTGCTGAAGACTAGCGTTTCCCCACATAGTCTTGGGGGAATCAGTGCCGGAACTTTGTACTTTCTGGTGAAAACCACCAGTTCCGTTTTAGACGGGTTGACGTCAAACCCGCATTTGTCTGCCCATTTCGACATTTTCGTGAGAGTACTTGTCATGCACTCACACAACGTCTGCGGAAATTTTCCGGAGAATGCTATGGCAACGTCTTCCGCGTACGCCACCACGCGGCAGCCACCCCCCTCTATCTCCCGCAGCAGTGTGTTCACTGCCACGTTCCATAGGAGGGGCAAGAGGACTCCGCCCTGCGGTGTGCCTCTGCTGACAAATCTGGTACACGTTGACGTCGCCAGTGATGCCTCAACCGTCCTGCATTGTAGCATCTGATCGATCAAGCTCACCGTCCTGGAGTCAACGCCCAGATCCGTCAGTGCGCCCGTGATGGCGGTCGGAAGGATGTTGTTAAAGGCGCCTTCTATGTCGAGGAAGGCTACTAGGGTGTACTCCTTATAATTAAGGGACGCTTCGATGATCGATGTGATCGAGTGTAGGGCCGTTTCGGTGGATCTTCCCTTCCGATAGGCATGCTGGGAGTCTGAGATCAGACTGGACGGAATGCAGTGAGATGCAGCCCCAGGAGCCGCTCCATCGCCTTTAGAAGAAAAGACGATAGACTTATGGGTCTGAAATCTTTTGGGGCAGTGTGCGAGGGCTTGCCTGCCTTGGGTATGAATACGAAGCCAGGTGTCAGGAATGCACCCGTGGGAGAAGATCCCCTCGTAAATTATTTTGAGCCAGTTAATGGCTTTGTGTCCCGCGTGAATCAGTTGGGCAGGGAAAATGCCGTCTGGCCCCGCGGACTTGTAGGGTTTAAAACTTCTGATCGCCCAGGAAATGTTCTCCTGGCTTAGCAGTCTCAGGATGGCATTTGAGGCGACGGAAGGAGGCGCGAGGTAGTTGGGTCTGTTTTCATCGCAGCCAGGGAAGTGGGTATTTAGGAGAAGATTTAGCGACTCCTCGCTGGACGTAGTCCACGACTGGTCGGTGTTCTTCAAGTAGCCCAGGGTGGGTGTTGTCTTCGAGAGAACTCTGCGCAAGCGTGAGGCTTCTGAGTTACTCTCGATTTCGCTGCAGAACTTACGCCAGGAGGCGCGTTTGGCTTTTCTAAGTTCTTTGTTGTAGGTTGACAGACTGGCTTTGTACTCGGCCCAGTTTTGCTCAACGTTTTCAGCCTTAGCTTTATTGAAGAGTCTCCGGGAGGCTTTCCGGAGTTCACCCAGTTTCGGATTCCACCATTCAGGTTTCTTCCGGCCTCTGTTCTTGCCAGAGGGGCATGCTTTGTCGAGCGCCTTATTGCAGGCGTCGGTAAAGATCTTAAGAATACGAGTCGTGGCCTCCGCGGAGAACTCCTCCTCAGATGGGGGCTCAGGAAGAACACGACAGAGGTAGTCAGAATACCGAGTCCAGTTTGTCCGCCTGATGTTCCGGAATCGGACTGGCTTCGGCACTGAGAAGGAGAAGACAGTTTCCACGTACCTGTGGTCCGAGAAGGAGTGCTCTTCCAGGACCCTCCAGGATACAATGTTACGCTGTATCTCATGAGAGGCAAGCGTGAGGTCCAGGACCTCCTTGCGGTTTTTAATGATAAAGGTGGGATAACTACCCCGGTTTAATAAGACCATCTGAGTGGTCAGTAAGTAACTGAAAAGGTACTCACCCCTTTCGTTTGTGTCAGTGCTTCCCCACTGACAGTGATGTGCATTGGCATCACACCCCACAATTAGGCCGATGTCCTTGGCCGAGCAGTCTGCGATTAGAGCCCGGAGAGGCGCGTGTGGAGGGGGGTCTAGTTGTTCATGCCCCATGTATGCGGAGCAGATCCTCAGTGAGCGCTCCTGGCCTTCGAGGCTCACTGCGGTGTGGTCTTCATTGCTGAAATTTGGCAGCAAAAATAAGTGCAACTCTCTTTTTGCAAGAATGCAGGTACGAGTTTTACCTGCGGTTTCAGCTACATATAGCTTGTAGTCAGAAGTCCTCAGACCGGAGACCCTGTTTCCGAGGATCCAGGGCTCCTGAATGAGTACTATGTCGGCTCCACCCTTGGCCAGGTGGAGCAGTAGAGCAGCGCATGCTGCCTTACAATGGTGGAGGTTTATCTGCAGGAGCGTCAACGACATTCCTGAGGCTCGCCTCCACCATTGTTACTTCTGGATCGCTGTCAGGGGACTCCGGCTCCTCCCCGACAACGATATGGCTGAGACCTCTGGCTAGGTCGCTCTCGTCGAACGCGTAGGATGTCGTCCGACATCATGGACGCCGCATCCGACGCCGGGTTATCTTCCTCGCACGAGGCCCCCTCTTTCAGGATCTCCGGCAGCTCCGGGTCTGGCTCGACCTCCGCTTGCGATCGGACTTGTACGTGGATATGGTGACCTTCTTATAGCCATAATCCACTACACCGTCCGACTTTGCGAGGAGATCTATTGATTCCTCATTTAGGACGAGGATAATCTGGCGCCTCTGCCCTTGTATATCCTCCACCTTTGCCACCTTCCAATCGGCTGTAGGAAGGTGGGGGTTGCAGACCTGCAGTAACCTGAGGATCTTCTCAGGCTCTGCAGGCTTAGCCACTTCACGGCCTCCAGTTTCGCCCCTGGATAGACCTCTTTTAGGGCCGCCACCGCCTTCATGTAGAGGGCCGCAGAGCGAGCGTCTTGGCAGGCGATGGCTTTCACCTTGCCTTGATGCCACCCTGCGTCCTCACACTTTGGCGGTGGTCCGCCGTTCTCCTCCAGTTCCAGTAGGAACCGGTCCTGGAGCTCGTTCTCCACCAGGTGCCACTTATCGCGGGGGACATGGCCGTCCTCGTCGCCCCTGTCCAGGACACCGATCAGGGTCTTGCCCCTCGCCACCTCAGCGAACGACCGGTTCGTGAGGTGGGTCTTCACCCGCTTGGCTTGCTGGGCTTGACCTGGCTGATTTGCGGGGTCCTCCGCTGAGCGTTGCCGCTTGTTGGGGGCCTTGGCTGCGCCCTTTCCGGCTTTGGCTGGCTGGAACAGAGGAAGGATTGAGGAGGCCCACAGCCTCTGCTCCTTTCCTTCGGCTGACGCCTTGAAATTCGGGTCTTCGTTGGACAGGATGAAGGCCGCTCGTCTCCTGTCCTGGTACGACGGCTTTCCTCCCCGTGGTGCAGAGACGCTGACCGCCGGGGGTCCCAAGGGTTCTTCGGTCCCGGTGCGCTTACCAGCCGCGATTACGCTCTGCTTGGCAGCCACCCCGGTATCCGCTTCGCCCTTGGAGCCACCCTTGGACTTGGACCGCTTGCCGCTTGCCCCGAGAAGCCTGATTTAAACTGGAGGTCGGCAGGTATCCAGAGTCCGCATATTAGCGACCGGGCACCCCCCCGGCCATGCATCCCTCGGCATATAACAGTGTCACCTTGGATTGGGGTAATTTCACTGAGAGTTTTCTTCTCTCCGCCCGACTACCATTCGCCAGCATCCTAGCAGAGACATGACCGTGTTAGGACCTGTTTCCAGCCGCCCTCACGGGGAGAGTATAGTCGCACTTCCACCGGTGCGCACAGTTACGGCGGGTGACGGTTCGCTCGCAACCCTCTGTGTCCTAGGGGGGGTGTGAGACGCAGAACGCACCGGGTATTACTAACCGGAGCGGCTGCGCCTCAGTTCCGAGTTCACAGTTGTGCGAGCCGACCCGTCATCCGTTTGTCCCCCTGTAGCACCCGATGGCTGACGGCCTAAGATACACATAAGAGCAAGCGAAAATTTGAATGGACCGATGAAGCACAGAACGCGTTCGATTCCTTAAAATCACAGATGTGTAACGCTCCTGTGTTGCACAGTCCCGATTTTACCATTCCCTTTGCAATCCATTGTGATGCGAGTCACACAGGAGTGGTGTCCTGATGCAATCAGATGAAGATGGCAACGAGGTACCCATCGCATTTATGTCGCGAAAATTGAACCAATGCCAACGTAATTATTCCGTAACCGAAAAAGAGTGTTTTGCAGCGGTAATGTGCATCAAAAAATTTAGAGCATATGTAGAAGGACATCAGTTTTCATCATTACCGATCATGCCTCATTAAAATGGCTGACGTCCCAGACAGACCTAAACTCGAGACTAGCTCGATGGGCACTGAAACGGCAGGCCTTCACCTTTAAGATTTCCCATAGAAAGGGTAGTCAGAACATCGTTCCGGATGCCTTACCGTGCATACCGAAGACTTATCGTATATTGGCATTGATAGACTAGTAGACCTTCAATCTAAAGCGTTTAAATCAACCGATTATCAGTAACTCATTGCGAAAATTCAAGCTAATCCAGTTCGTCTACCTGATGTAAAAGTAATGGATAACCTTCTTTATCGTCGAGCTGAACACGCCACTGGGGAATAAATTAGTGACGACATGTGCTGGAAACTGTGGGTTCCCAGAGATCTGGTGACAGAAGTGCTTAAACAAGGCCACGAACATCCCTTAGCTGCTCACAGTGGGATCAATAAGACGCTAGAACGAGTTCGACGCTTCTATTATTGGCCAAATTTAGTGGGCGATGTAAAATCGTTTATAAACAACTGCGACGTGTGCAAATGTGGTAAGCACCCCAATCATCCTCTACGTCCGCCAATGGGCAAAGCAGGCGAGACCTTTCGTCTATTTCAAAAACTTTACGTTGATTTTTTAGGTCCGTACCCCCGAAGTCGATCCGGGAATATAGGCATTTTTGTAGTAATCGATCATTTTTCTAAATTTCCTTTCCTAAAAGTGGTGAAGAAATTAACTGCGGATGCCGTAACTCGGTTCATAGAGGAAGACCTGTTTCATTGCTTTGGAGTCCCGGAAGTGATAGTGTCAGATAACGGCGTTCAATTCAAGTCACACAAGTTCAATGATCTGTTAGCGAAATGCCAAATTCGACATTCGTACACCGCCGCCTACGCTCCCCAAGCCAATGCCTCAGAGCGGGTAAATCGCTCGGTACTCGCTGCTATCAAAGCGTACATTAAGCCCGATCAATCCAATTGGGATGAGCAGATTAGCTTCATTACGTGTGCGTTACGGTCCAGCGTGCATGCAGCCGTCAAAAGTTGCTTTTGGCCAAAACATGATTACTGGCGGTTCCACTTATCAACTCCTACGAAACCTCAGTATGTTGGAGGACCGAACTGTAGTCTTCGATCGCGACGATTCCTTGGAGCTAATTCGAAAGACCGCTACAGAAGCAATGAAGCAGCAGCATATTCGCAACGAAAATATCTATAATCTTCGAAGCGAGAAGTAAACTTTCAAGTGGGTCAAGAAGTTTATAGACGAAATTTTGACCAGAGTAGTTTTGTGAAAGGCTTTAATGCGAAACTGGCACCTACGTTTCGGAAAGTCCGCATTACGAAAAGACTCGGGAATAGCTACTACGAGCTGGAAGATTTCCAGGGTCGCTTTATTGGTAAATATCACGCAAAAGATATTAAACAATAAATCGTATCCAGCACTCCAAGTGTGGATCACGCTTTGCTTAGCAAGACCACAAAGTGTGATTTCAGCGGGGGGGTGTAATATTCGACGCTTGTCGTGCCTTCTTGTATTTTAATTTTCCACGGCTAACTCCCAAAATTGCAGCCTAAAAATAGGGCGTGAAAAAATTCGAGTTGAAGATCTTTAGAGCTTTGATAAAGCTTATGACCAGCTGTTTTGCGACCAAGCGGCAACGCTTTGACATGCAATTTTTCTGCCGTGCACTATATTTTATTAAATATTGCTGTGTCTGGATTCTGTATAACAGAACAAGACCATAGAAAGTGTGGAAAAAAACGTGGGTTGCTGTACTTAGTAGTCCCAGCCTCTTTCTTTTCCTCCTCGTGACCGTCAGAGTGACCGGCAGTGGAAAAAGAAGTCTTGTAGAGCTGACCCAGTTCTCTAAACCAAGGTCAAGCCAAAGTCAAAGCCTAGTGCAAGTGCCAAGTGCGGCTCAAAGTGATCATTTAATTTGAGTGGACGCGCCAGTTATATATTGCCAAGGCTGGGGCAGCCGTTCGACCATTTGGGAAAACGAGCGCTCACAGTTTACTAAAATTTTTCGAAACAGTGGTGCAATTCTGTTGAGGATTAGCACCACTAGTATCTACGTATTGAAACGCTGGTCTAGAAGTTACGGATTGGTTATTCCCGGAGACCTCTATTGGCCACTTGCCCGTACCACCGGTTAAACCCCCACCGTTTGACATTCGGATGAGGCGGTAGCCGAGGGCATGGACTTGCTCCTCCAGTAAACCCGATCGGTGGGCTCTGCAAGCGTCGCCTGGACCCGTTCGACCCATGGGCATGATCTGACTGACTCTTCAAATACACCAGTCGCCCCACGAGCCATCAAGTGTGCGGGTGTACCTAACCTCACGCCGCAGATGGAGCGCGGTAGGAACTCGGTCTCCAGCCGGAAGCATCGACCCGATATGCGAAACCCTTTTTTTTATCCACTTTCTGTTTAACTACGTTCTTTTGATACGGCAAAAATTTGCAACAGCCAATTAAATCCGGTATAAACAAAAAGGGAATTCCTGTCCATGGGCTAAGTCGAACTTGAACAAATGAGTAGTGTATTAATTCCGATTATTTTTACAGTTTTTGATTTTGGGTTGCCACGCATTCATCTCATCATCTATGCAGATACTCATCACAATCACACACATCATCATACTCCTCCACCCATCAAATCATTTCATACAACACACAACGAAAGATCTTTCTGCGTGGGAGTCAAAGCTATTAATCGTAAGTAAGTAAAAGTAAGCCATCTGCAAAGAATGAATGTGCGGTAACTATTCGTTGGTCTTCAACCATGATCACAGTTTTATACACATATTACTCATGCCTTTAAGCGATTTTCCATATACCCGATTTTTGTTTGGTTTTGAGTTTGGTCCTCAACACTTTAAGACAAGTACTCTATTTTTATTTATTTGTATATATATTCCTAACGCAACAGTATTCCTACTTTATGTTAAAGCGCTAGTCACATGGAGTTCACATATGTATGTAGTTGTATGCTTTAAGCAGAATGATTTTCTTATTCTAACATTTTTGGTATGACTAATATTTTTATTATTATGACTAATATTTGTATTATTAATACTAATACTAATTCTAATTTTTTTTGTTGCTTTTTTTCCAATTTTATTTTTTTTTATTTATTTATTTATTTTTTTTTATTATTATTTTTATTATTATTTTTATTATTTATTTTTATTTACTTATTTATTTATTTATTTTTTTTTTTATGGGTTTATCAAGTGTTTTTCTAGTTTATCCCTAAATTGCGTTGCTCTACTAATATTTTTAATATTGAAAGGTAACTCATTCCATAACCGAATAGCATTTGTTAAAAATTGTTTTCCTGAATTGGCAAGTTTGTACCTTATGGTTACCAGATTCAACGTTCTATTTGATGAAGCAAAGGTTAATTTATCATATAAGTAGCTCGGCTGTCTGGTATAGATTATTCGATGTAGAAAAATAATTGTTCTGTACCCTATCCATGTCTTTAAATCCATTTTGAATATTTGTCTTGCTAAGATTGAGATATGATCGGTTCGTCTCTTATTATATATGTAGCGGGCAATGTTGTTAAATGTTACTTTTAGTTTTTTTTGAGATTCAGCGTCACAATTTCCAAATATTTCAATACCATAGAATAAGGTGGGTGTCAAATATGTCTTAGCTATCATTAGTTTGAGTTTATCTGGCAGGTATTTTTGTGTTGGTGCGAGTTTTCTTAGTAGACTATATGTTCTACCAGTAGCTTTGACTACTTGGCTACTCCAAGAAAGCGTATTGTTAAATGTTAATCCTAAGTTTTCCACCTGATCTACGTAATTAATTTGTTTTCCTTCAATTTCAAGTTTTGGATAGGCCATCGTATTTAGTTGCTTCTTGTATATAATTACACATTTACATTTATCTGGATTAAGTGCCAGACCATTACGCTTCGCCCAGCTACTCACATTGAGCAAATCACTGTTACACACACTTATACACTCATCAATTTTACTCAATGGACGACTAACATACATTTGGACGTCATCCGCATACATATGACTTTTACAATTTAACAGGACGTCTGGCAGGTCATTCACATATAATGAGAACAAAAGCGGCCCAAGAACTGAACCTTGAGGCACACCACGTGCAGTGCTCATCATTGAAGAAATTCTACTTCCACTTACCACTACCTGTCTTCTATCCGTTAAATACGATTTTAATAGCTTTATAGCTACCTTACTAAAATTGAAAAAGTTAACTAATTTACTTAATAAGATTTCGTGGTTAACCGTGTCAAATGCTTTACTGAAGTCAAGTAGTACTAACAGCGTCACATTTCCTTCATCTTGTGTTAATCTAATGTCTTCCGTTATATTTACTATTGCCGTAGTACAGCTTCTTTGTCTTCTGTAACCTGACTGTTTGTCACTTAGTAGTGCATTGTTATCTAGAAAAGTTCGAATTTGTTGTGACATTAATTGTTCAAGGACTTTTGACAAAAACGATAGAATTGATATAGGTCTATATTCATTTTTTCCTTTAGGGACCGGTGTTATTTTCGCAAGCTTCCATGTACTTGGAAATATTGATTTTGTTAAGACAGTATTGCAAATATAAGTCACATGTGGTAATATTTTTGGAAGTAAGATTTTTAGAAATTTTGGATGTATTTCATCCAGTCCGATTGCATTTGACTTAATTTTAAGCACAGATTCAAGGACATCACACTGACTGGCACACATGAAGCTAAAGTTATTATCACAGGAGCTATTCGGTATATTGTCAAGATAATGATTATATGCTACTTCAGGTACCCCGTTTATCACAAATTTTCTATTTAATTCATCTATGTCTACATCAATTTTGGTGTTATTTGTACTCTTCCCTATTCCCAAGTCTTTGAGCTCCCTCCATGTCCTTCTTGTTAATATTGCACTTTGAAACCTTACAGAATAAAAAGATTTTTTAGCTGTCAGTATTAATAGGTTGGTTTTTTTCCTTAAAGTTTTAAATTCTTGATACTGAACAGACGTTCTGTAGCGTTTCCATTTGTTATATGCTTTGTCCCTTAATGATATATTGTGTGCAATACATTGATTGAACCATGGATTTTTCTTTTGTGCAATCTTTAATTTACGCAGTGGTACGAATTTTTCATAAAGACATGTTATGTGAGCTCGTAGTTGTTCTACTTGAGAATTAACATCATCCATGCCAAATATTATATTCCAGTCATATGTACTGAATTCGTCATTAAGTTTGGTAATGTCAATGCTCTTAAAATTTCGGTACCATATGTCGTCGTCAATCTTTTTACAATTAAAATCATAAGTCAGGAAAAGTAGGTCGTGTCTGGAAAATGTTGGGACAGATAACTGATCATAAAGAACGATTTTTTCTTTATCATTGACAAAACAAAGGTCCAATAATGTACTTGCAGTGTTTGAGAAATGTGTTGGTCTACTATTATTGACTAGATGCAAGCCTAACGATGCCATCGCTGACTCCATATGTCGTTCCTTCAATATATTGCTGTTTAGATCCCCGATTATAATTACGTCAGTATAGCTTACAGATAGGTCTGAAATTGCATCAATTACTTGTTGGTAGATTGTATTGCGGTGTGGTCTGTACAGACAGCCCAATAGTAATTTAAGAGAACTGTTAGAGGCCGATAATTCTATAAAAAGGTATTCTATTGCACTTTCTGGAGGGTGCTTGCATATTAATTTGGATTTGAGTTTCTTGTTTATGTATAAAGCAACACCCCCACCATTTCCTTCCCGATCAGATCGGTATAAATCAAATCCGGTACACAAAATAACATTATCACATAGATGCGGCATGAACCACGTTTCCGAAACACAAACTACATCAACATTCGATTGTTCAAACATATATCGGAACTCATCAATCTTACCATACAGACTCTGAGCATTTATATGACAAATATTTATGACATCTTTTTGTTTAGCCAGCGTACGAATCAATATCCTACTATTCGTTGGAAGTCTATTCATATTATGGACCATTTAAAAGTTACTAAATAGCATATTAGCAGCACACGCAATATACACAAATCAATTATAACTATATAAAAACATAAAACCTAAAACTTCAACATTATATTACTATGGCTAAGGGAAGTTTTACTAACGAAAAAGGTTATTCTGGTCTGTCTCAACTGGCCTGTTAACTGCACCTGGATCAACTGCTGCAAGCTCATCCTCGGAAGTATCCCGCAATGTTTGCAGGTCATGCATGTTATCCACTCTAAAAATCTCTCCAGCTGGATGCTTCTTAACATGCACGATCGCCCGACGAGTGAAAACAGCCGATAGTGCTTTTCCTTTTTTCATTTTCATAGCCTCTTTGAAAACAGCCAGATTCTCTTTAGACAGCTGCTCATTAATATAAAACGCAGCCTGTGAGTCGAATTCCATTAGGTCCAGTGATAGCAGTTTTTTCGATTCCCTGCGATAGTTGCCAACAGCTTGCAACAACGCCGCCTTCTCTCTCACACTCTCTAGTCGCAGGATTATCACTGGATCAACAGCTGTTCCGTGTGTTCTCTGTCGGATCCTAAAGATGTCTTTCACCCTTGGGAGGGGTGTTAGGTTAAGGGCAAAGCACATCTTGTTGAATCGGACCTTCAACATTTCACCTTCTTCAAAGGGTATTCCATGAATACGGAGATCACACGCAATGTCCGCTTTGGCGCGCTCAACACATTGTGTGCTTAGATCTCTAACTTGCGCACGTTTTGGGCACTGACCAAGTTAGCGTAATGAAGTTTGAAGTTTTCTTGTTCCTATAATGAACACATAACCTAGCGCGTGCATTTATATATACCTATTACTAATCATTTTTATAGATTTATGATCATTTTACCCTACCTACCCTACCCTACCCTGTAAATGTAAGACAATATCGAATAGCAGGCTTATATTAGGGACTAAATTCTATTAGCGTTAGGTTTTATAGGAATTTAAATGAAGAACTATGGATTGCTTAAATAAAGTTAGTTTAGAAATGAACCAAGGCTAAATATCTTATATCGGAACCATGCAACCTCGTCTGACGGAGATGTGACCCACCGCAGTCTTTGTTGGAGGGATCCTGACTGTTAATAGGTGGCCCTGAAGAATCATGGTAGGGTGGGCGTTCTCGCCAATGGGCGATACCGCAGCCGACAAAGAACTGACCGGTGATCTTTTTCGTTTACGTATCCCTGCTGATCTGTCCCTTTGACCCCCTGTATCCCGTTTCCTAGTATCTTTTCCCTACTCGTACGCGATTTTTTTTTATATAAATTCTTATCTCGACCATTTGCCAGAGCTCTAAATGGGTAGTAAAATATCCTCCATGCCCACACCCCGCCGACCAGAGACAAAAGCCAAAGCCAGCGCGTACTTCCTACTCCCGTTTATATCATCAGCTCCTATAACCTGTACGTTGTATGCTACAAGAATTTTGCTACTTCAGTTCGATTTCAAGAATGTAGTGGAGTTTCGGGGTAACTAAACGTTAAAACCTGTTAAAGTTAAAATATCGAAAACCAAAAACAAATTCAAGATCACAAACACATTCACAGCTGGATCAAAAAGGAACAAGTGAAAATTAACTGTAACATGCAAACTGTGTGCAAGAAGATCCGAAATGACTTGTGAAACAACCAAAACAACAATGTAACACGACACAAATACTCTATTAAGCAAAACATTAAATTTAAACCCAAAAACATCTAACTACAACCGATTTTCGAGAAGGCCTTCGTCGAGTATCTGGGTGAGCCTCAACAAACAAAACCAAGAAAGAGGAAAAAATAAATAAAAGAACTATGTAAAATCAATTGAAACACAGCACGATCGTCGAAGCGACATATGCGTTTGCGCGACGTGTAAACGAAAAAATGAAATAAATTGTATTACGGAAAATTCACGTCACAAAAAAACACATCAGGAACGACTAGAAGCTTACCAAGTTATGCGAGAACAAATATTTAACAATTCAGCGAACAAGAAGATAGTTTATCTACTCAAAAAACGCGGAAGTATTGGAATGAGGTGAAAAATACCAGAAAATTGCTAGTATCGTCAATTGTGGATTGCGAAGAGGATGGGCGACTTTACGCTAACGTCTCATTTCTAGATTATCAAGAACTCGGTTTATTAGACACCGCAGAAACCATTAGTTGTGTCGGAGCAGATCTTGCAACCCAAGATTGGTCCAAGTACCCAGGCTTTAAACGGATTTTGGGGAATGTGAAGACAGCAGACGGAAAAGGACATACAATCATAGGACATATTATAGTTACCATGACGTATAACAAACTTAGCAGAGATTTGAAATTATTCGTCATTCCATCATTGCCAAAAATCGATTTTTGGAAAACATTTAAATTGGCTCCAAACTTAATCGCGAGTGTCGAAGCAGACACGAAGCAGACATAACAGAAGACGCGAGTCAAGAACATAAGTATCCATTGACCGTGCAGCAACAGCATCAGCTAAGGGCGGTAGTAAAAATGTTTCCAAATTTTGAAATCCAAGGTCTAGGACGAACATCTTCATTAGAACACGATATTGATATCAGGATTGGTAAACCAGTCAAACAGAGATTTTATCCAGTATCACCTGCTGTGGAAAAACTTTTATACCAAGAATGTTAGATATGGACGTCATTGAAGTTTCTTCAAGTCCGTGGAGCTCTCCAATGCGCATGGTCATTAAACCAGGCAAAGTCACAGTGTGTTTGAATGCGAGAAAAATCAATGCCGTTACTGAAAAGGACGCATACCCATTGCCTAACATTGAGGGAATATTTTCGAGAATGCCGAAAGCAAACATAATAACCAAATTGGACCTAAAAGATGCCTTTTGGCAGATTGAGTTGGCTAAAGCAGCACGTCCGATAGCGGCTTTTACTATTCGGGGACGGCCCCTTTATCAGTTTGAGGTCATGCCTTTTGGATTGTTAAACGCACTACAGACGATGTGCAGATTAATGGACAAACTAATCCCACCGGATCTAAAACATTGCGTTTTTGGTTATCTGGATGATTTAGTCGTAGTCTCAGATACATTTGAGTCGCATTTAAAAGTACTGAAGCGGATCTCAGAGCAATTTTGTTGAGCGAATTTGACGTTAAACGTTGCAAAAAGTAAATTTTGTGTTACGCAAACAGGATACTTGGGATACGTGATTGGAGGTGGAGGCATAGCTACAGATTTAGGGAAAATCGAATCGATCATGTCAGGGCCAGTGCCAAAAACATTACGACAAGTTAGAGGATTTCTAGGACGTGCGGGGTGGTATCGATGATTTATACCGAATTTTTCTGATTTGACTTTCCCAATCACGCAATTAATTTCCAACAAACGGAAGTTTTAATGGACAGAGGAAGCTCAAAAGGTTTTTGAAAAAGTGAAGATTGTACTGACTTCAGCACCGGTCTTGCAGAACCCGGTCTTGTGATGTCAGTGATTTCGGAGTAGGAGCTGTGTTAACGCAACGATGTGATAATGGGGAAGAAAGGCCTATAGCGCATATTAGTAAGAAATTGAATACCCTACAAAGAAACTACAGTGTAACGGGAGTGTCTCGCTGCATTGCTGGCAAGTGAAAAGTTTAGATGTTATCTGGATCTTCAGAGCTTTGAAGTGATTACGGATCATGCTAGCCTGATATGGCTAATGAGACAAGCGAACTTGAAAGGTAGACTTGCTAGATGAGCGATGCAATTGTAAGGGTATAGAGGCTATAAGCCATCGGAAAGGAAAGGATCACGTCGTACCAGATGCATTGTCACGACTGTATGGAAATGAAGTGTCGGTAGTGGAAGGCATAGGACCGCTAATCGATTTGAACGCAGAGAATTTTAAGGAGACAGAGTATCTATCGCTACAAGCTCGTGTATCCGGAGATCACTGTAAATTCCCAGACTTGAGAGTGGAAGGTGGATTTTTTTATCTACGTATGAACCATAACGAAGGAACTGAAGGTATAGAAGATCCTATATGGAAACTTTGGATACCGCAGAGTCTGACCAAGGAGGTAATCTCAAGGGCTCATGTTTGTGTAGTAGCAGCTCATGGAGGGATGGGAAAAACTGTGGAATTGGTTAGGAGACAATTTTATTGGCCAGGAATGATTCAACAAATTCGAGAATATGTTCGGAACTGTGAGGTGTGCAAAACAACAAAAGCACCCAACATCATTTTACGACCACCGATGGGGAAGCAGGCAGAATCTTCCAGACCATCAGAGACTCTATATAGATTTGTTAGGACCATATCCCAGAAGCAAAAGTGGATTTATCGGCTTACTTATAGTATTGGATCACTTTTCAAAGTTCCACTGGCTATGTCCATTACGAAAATTTGCAAAAAGATATTTTCTTTGCAAATGGCGTACCGGAAATCATCATAAGTGACAATGAAGCTCAATTCAGAGCAAAAGAGTTCGAAAGTTTCTTGAAATCGTTACAGATCAAACATATGCTGACAGCTATTTATTCTCCCCAAGCAAGCGCTTCTGAGCGAGTAAATCGGTCTATTATTTCAGAAATTCGAGCCTATTTAAAAGAAGATCAGAGATATTGGGATAAGAATGTAGCTGCGATTAGTTGTAGTTTAAGAAACTCTCTACATCAGAGTATTAAAGTTTCACCTTATCGAGCTATCTACGGTATGGAGATGATAACGCATGGATCAGAGTATGAACTACATCGAAAATTGAATCTTTTGGAGGAGTCTGTGTGTCCTCTCAGAAGAGAAGATAAATTGGTCTTATTAAGAGCAGACATTAAGAAAAATATTAAAACAGCTTATGAGAACCAGGCCAACGCGTAGGGCAGGAAGTTTTTCGAAGGAACTTTGTACAAAGTACAACCAGACCTGAACAGAGCCTGTCGTCTTAAAACACAGAACTCACGCGAATAAAACCAAAAAGATATGCAAAGCAGAAGACCTGACCATTAATTTGAATCGCAAAGTATTGAAGGCATCCGTGGACAATTTTAATGAATTCTCGGTATTAATTGTGGCAAAAGTTAAATAGATTTCGGCCAGGTAAATATAGAGTGGAAAGAATTTCAAAGAAAACACATGGATTTTCAAAAATGTATTCTCCAATAGTTTTTGGATTGCCAGGGCGTTTCCAACCAGTGTTTTTGTTTACAACGAGCAACACAAGGAGACGGAAAAATTACGGTTCTACAGAAAAGATCAGTTTTCGTCAAGGGCAGGAAAACCCTAGAAAAGTGGCTAGGCTCCCCGACGCAACATTCTTTGGCAGACCAGCAGCCGCGAATTTTGCGCAGTCCGGGTCTGTTTGATTGTCAGGAGCGGGTGGGCGGGGTCAACGACCGGAGCAGAACGGCGGGAGAAAAAAATTCTGCAGACCAAAAAGAAAGAAAGCAGAGCACAGGCGAGGGCATGCCGGCAGAATTTTGCTACTTCAGTTCGATTTCAAGAATGTAGTGGAGTTTCGGTTTAACTAAACGTTAAATCCCGTTAAAGTTAAAATATCGAAAACCAAAAACAAATTCAAGATCACAAACAAATTCACAGCCGGATCAAAAAGGAATAAGGGAAAATTAGCTGTAACATGCAAACTGTGTGCAAGAAGATCCGAAATGACTTGTGAAACAACCAAAACAACAATGTAACACGACACAAATACTCTATTGTGAGGGAGCGTACGCTCCACCCACATTTTTCCGCCCGACAACTCGCCGGCATTTTCCCATCGGAGGGACCCTGACCCACCTTATTTGGGCAAGTCGCGATCACGGAGGACGCCACTGGCTTTGCAGAACCAAACCCAACAACAACGACGCAGCAACGGCCAAAGGGATACGAAACCCAACGGCACCGACACAGCAACGGGGAGGAATACACCAAGAACCGAAACCCAACGACAACAACGCAGCGGAAGCCAAAGAGAGAGAGAAATACACCAAGAGCCGAAACGGTAGCCAACAGCATCAATTCAGCGACAGCCGAAGATGAGAAGCGCCGAAAAGATAAGCCGCCAGCGTCGACGCAGCAACGAAGCGCCGAAACGGTAAGCCCACAGCAGCAACGGCAGAAGAGAAACGCGGAAAACCAAAACCGAGTAACGACGGGCCAGCAGGGAAAAGAGAGACAAAAGTCACCGGCGCAGCGTAGACGTCGAATGACGGCGCCAGCCCTCTGCCGCCGCGAGAATGACGACGCTAGCCGCCCACGCTGACGCTGGATCGGCAAGGCCAGCAGAACGCCGGCTCTGAGCTGGAAAAAACGTGGAAGGAGAAAAAATTCGATTGGGAGCAGTCGTAGGAGTCGGACGTGTTCGCGGAAAAAATTTGAGTGGCTTGGAAAAAGCAAAACACGTGGCGGACCGGATCCACGCCAACGCGATCTGTGACACGAGGAAGATCCTGCATCGACGCTGCGCTTACGGGGAGAAGACCCTGCATCGGTACTACACTTACGGAGAGGAGATCCTGCATCTACGCTGCACCCACGGGGAAGAGGAGGCTTTCGACGAGTACAAGCGTGGGAGTTCATGGGTAAGCGAGTCTCTAGACGTGTATACGGGCTGCTGAGCGGTGCAATAGGTAGGGAACTAATAAAGAATAAAGTGAAATGTAACAAATATAACATAAACATAGCCTGAATACCAACAATCTATACACTAGGGAACATGGAGGCCCGGGGCTTCATCTGCTCTGCCCTTCCTCACGCCTCTTGCCCGAGTCTGTGTGATTCCATTCACTAGTTCGTAGCCCGACAGGATCCCGAGGCCGCTGTCCGGCGATTGCCTAGGCGTTCTCGGTGACACCTGTCGGCGTTCCCTCCGCATGATTCCCTCCAGTAGTTTGTGACCCCGCAGGGTCCCGAGGCCGCTATCCGACGATCGTCTAAACGCTCCCGGTGACGCCTGTTGGTGTCTCGCCTGAACTCCATAGTTCCCTGGGTCCCGAAGGGGCTATCCGGCGATTGCCTAAGCCCTCTCGGCGATACCTTGCCTGTATAATAAAGACTTTCGCAGTAATGTTTCGCCCGATAGTGTCCCGTAAGTGCTATCCGGCGATATGCGTCGGTATCCCGTATTCCCGGTCCCGTATTCGTAGTAATTCTTAGTTCGGCGGTGTCCCGTAAGTGCTATCCGGCGATTGCCTACAAAAAATCGTAGTTCTCTTTCGTAGTGATCAGACGTGTTTTTGTTTTGCGCTCCGCATTTTTTCCTTTTGTTTTGAATAAACAGCCGGTGTTTTCCTAACTAAATTCTAATTATACTTCCTAACCAGACAACAATCTGGAAACCTATTCTATTACGCGAGTGCATGCCTTTTGATTTGTGTTAAAACATTATTTAACTTTTTATTTTTCGGCGTCGGCTTGTCGTGTTTGTGTTATTGCAGTGAGTGAGTACGCATTACATTGCATTGCAGTCCGCTCTCGTCTGGTAGCTTTTGTTGTTTTATCACTCTCTCGCTATCACCTCAACTTCAATAACTGTTATTTCTCTATCGCTCTTTAAACTTTCTGAGCAATAGCGCTCTCTGCTTAGTAGCTCTCGTTATAACCGCTCTCCACTCTGCTCTCTTTTTTTTACCAATTCCGCTTTGAGCGTTGTCTGGCACATTGGACTGATACCAATTTGTTTTGCAAATAATAGTAAATAAATAATAATAAAATGGAATACGCTGTGGTCTGTGCCAAAAAAACCTGTAAGAAGCAGATCACCCACGATCAGCCGAATGTCCCCTGCTGGCTCTGCGACAGCGTAGTGCACGCAAAATGCGCTGGATTTTCTGGCCTCGTGAGTGATGCTATAGCCAAACGTAATGGCTTGCATTACAGTTGCGAGGCATGCCGTGCGGTGGAGAAAGACATGGTAGCTTTTATGAGGCAGACGCGGAGTGGCTTTAAGGAGCTGACCGTTGGTTTTAAAAACCAATACGATCGGCTCCTAGCCATGGAGGCTCAGTTTAGCGGTTTAAAACTGCTGAATGAGTCTCCGAGGCGCAAAAAGGTCACTCCGCGGGATCTGCAAGTGCCAACCGTCACTCAGCCGTGCGCCGCCGAAAAACTGACTCCGACCACTCCAAGTGTGCAGCAGTTGATCTCGTTTGCCACTCCAAAGGCAACGACAGCTGCTGGCGATGCAGATTCGGTAGCCGAATTCATCGCCTCCGAGAATGTGCAGCCAAGTACGTCTGCAGCGTCCGTGTCCGTGGTGTCCGCAAGTTCGCTAGTTGTCCCGTCTATCCCGATCCCACCAGTAAATAGACGTTCCGGACATCCGGATATTGCCACCACAGGTACTAGACCTGTGGTGACTAAACCACTGGTGGGAGTCCCACCAAAACGAAAAGTTTTTGTTTCACGGCTGGCCCCTGACCTCACATCTAATGATGTAATTGCTTTTATTCAAAGAAAAATAAAAGCCGTGGGTTTAAAGGCGGAGAAATTTAACTTCTCTTATGCCAGGGAGATAGCCTCGTTAAAGATAAGCATCTCCCCAACTCAATTTGACACAATTTGCTCCGCCAAATTTTGGCCGGAGCATTTGGTGGTGAAGGAGTTTAAGGCTAAGAAGAAGAATAGGCCCCCCATATCCCTTCCAAATTTTTCCAGTGTGCCACCCTCAACCTCAACTTCCTCTTCTTCAACTTCCCGTTTTGCTTCCACCTTTCCAAAAAACTAACTTCTCTTTTAAAAACCAATCAGAATGTAAGAGGCTTGCGTAGTAAGCTCAGCATTCTTTTCCGGGATAGTGTTGCATTTGCTTCCTACGTTATTGTGTTTACTGAAACCTGGTTAAAGCCGGACATTCATAGTTCCGAGGTTTTGGCAGGTCGGTACACAATTTTTAGAAAGGACCGTTCGTCTCGACGTGCAGGAGGGGTTCTAATTGCAGTGGACTCTAACTTCACGTCAGAACACTTCACAGTCCAAGTTCAACAGGAACTGGAATTCCTGTTTGTAAAACTGATTCTTCCCGCTTTCGCTATATTCATTTCTTGCTCGTATATCCCACCTTCTTCGGATATTTCAATTTATAAGCAGCACTTGTCCGCTTTGACCGCTGTTGCTTCCTCGCTATCTGATAAAGATCGTATGATAGTTCTTGGTGACTTCAACTTGCCAGGAACTGTTTGGTCTTCGGTAAACGAGTCTAGTATCCTAGTGCCCATGTCACGACATGACTTTGTTGACGGCTTGTTTGACCTGTCCCTGTCTCAAGTCAATCATGTGAAAAATTCCTTGGGTCGATTGCTTGATCTATGCTTTGTATCGGATCCGACCATAGTGCTGTTAGACCGAGCCCTTCCGCTCACTATACCTGAAGACGCCTACCACCCTACCTTCGAGATGTCGCTAGATATAGGACCAACTGTATTGGATCGGTCGAGTAGACTCCCTGAACGTGTCCGCTGCTTTCGTAAAGCCGAGTTTGCGAAGTTTAATAACCTAATTAGGATTTTGATTGGTCCGCTTTGTACTTCTGCACTGATGTCACAAAAGGCACAAACATTTTTTAAAATAATCTTAGCACATTTTTTGATTCTTGTGTCCCGCTTTCTTGTCCGATTAGATCTGGAAAACCCCCTTGGTTTACCAAAGAGTTATCCAGTCTAAAAAACTTAAAATCAAGACTTTATAAAAAATTTCAAGAAGTGGGCTCTCCTACTTCTCACTTTCGTTATGTAATAGCTCGGTCAAACTTTTCAGTTCTTAATGCTCAATGCTATAAGAACTACCTATCTCGTTGCAGGATACGTTTTTCTCAGGACCCTAAACAGTTTTACTGCTTCGTAAACAGTAAGCGTAGAACGTCCGCACACCCATCCTCGCTATCATTTTGTAATACGTCGGCAAATAATGATCAGGCAATTGCCGATCTTTTTGCCCAGTTTTTCCAAACCACCTATTCTGAGGAACGCTACTCTGGTCAACCGTACCCATACTGATTACCGAGGTCGAACGGCATTTTCAGTCCCTTGTTAAATGAATATCCCTACTTCATGATCCAGACGGGGTTCCAGGTTGTGTACTCAGGTACTGCGCCGAGGCTCTGTGTGGACCATTGCTTAAACTATTCACCCTGTCCATTGATTCCCAATTGTCCCAATTCCCATTGTCCCAATCTGGAAGGAATCGTTTATAATTCCTCTCCATAAAAAAGGTAGCAAGTCTGATGCAAAAAATTATAGAGGTATAGCAAAGTTATCCGCTATTCCCAAATTGTTTGAGAATGTTTTAACTCCGCACTTGCAACATCTCTGCAAGTCACTTATATCTCCAACTCAGCATGGATTTATAGGGTGGCGATCAACCACCACGAACTTGTTAGAGTTTACCTCTTTCATTATTAAAGGCTTTCAAGGTAACTTACAGACGGATGTTATTTACACCGACTTTAGTAAGGCATTCGACTCTGTAAACCATTCCCTTTTAGCACATAAACTTGACCTTTTAGGGTTTCCGCCCAACCTCCTGAGATGGATTTCTAGCTATCTTTGCTCTAGGTCTCAAAGAGTCCTCTTCAAAAACTCCCTCTCTTTACCAGTAAAGGTTTTTTCGGGAGTACCACAGGGCAGCCATCTAGGCCCCTTACTCTTCACACTCTTTATTAATGACTTGCCTTCAGTATTAACATACTCTCGAGTACTTATGTATGCGGATGATGTTAAACTCTGTGTCCAGTACAAGGACATTTCATTTCATTCTCGCTCGCAATCCGATCTCAATAACTTTCAGTCATGTTTTTGTGCAAACTTGTTACACCTTAATGCCTCGAAATGCAAAGTTATGACATTTCTTCGTTCTAGCCCCTTGTTGGCTCCGTATTTGGTGGTTCTCTTGAGAGAATTACCCTGTTGGATGATCTATGTGTTATGTTAGACCCCAAGTTAAATTTTTCTGAACACATTCCTACCATGGTAAATGAGGCCATGGGTTTATAAAGAGGTGGTCAAAGGAATTTGACGACCCCTATATAACAAAGACTCTCTATACCTCGCTTGTTCGTCCGATCTTAGAATACGGCTCCTGTGTATGGTGCCCTCAGTACAAAGTACACCAGGACCGTATAGAATCAGTACAGAAAAACTTTTTACTCTTTGCTCTGCGGGGCCTTAACTAGGACTAGTAGACTACTATTAGTTAACCTCCCATCCTTAGTTAACCGTAGAAAAATGCTTGGTGTGATATTTCTGCACAACTTGATCAGGGGTGACATAGACAGCCCTGATCTGTTGAGCATAAACTTCACGATTCCTATTAGACTGACTAGAAGTTTTATACCGTTGTTCCTTCCACTTTTTAGATCGAATTATTCCTTGCATGAACCGTTTAGGGTCTTATGCACGGATTATAATTCCCTCTACCATATTATATCCAACACTAATTCTCTTCCTCTTATTAAATTATTAATCCCTACGCACCTTTCTATTAATTAGTAACTGTAGTGGTATTTGTATTTTGATTGCATGCTTAGTTTCTTAGTAAGTTTAGTACTAATTTTCCTCGAATGTTGGTCTAATAGCTATCTTTCTTGCATGTTCGCGTTTGGTTCGGCTACGCACCGCGCGTCATGCGGCAGCGCCCCTCGGTCGGTTGGGCGGGAGGAGGGCTGCGTTTTGCCTGGGATCCGCGCGTAACAGCCTTCTGCTGATGTCACACGGGCCACTTGACGGTGCAGTAACTGCCTCTTGAAAGATGCAGTCATTTCATGTCAACGTCCAAATATAGGCACTCTCGGCGGTGCTTGTCGACATCTCTGACCCCCGTAGTAATTCTTAGTTCGACAGTGTCCCGTAAGTGCTATCCGGCGATTGCCTAGGCACTCTCGGCGATGCTTGTCGATATCCCTGACCCCCGTAGTAATTCTTAGTTCGACAGTGTCCCGTTAGTACTGTCCGGCGATAGCCTAGGTACTCTCGGCGAAACCTGTCGGTATTATCACATAGTAAAGACCTCCGTGTTGATTCTGAGTTCGGTGGGGTCCTGAAGGCGCTATTCGGCGATAGCCTGAGTGCTCTCGGTGAAACCGACTGCCACGTCCCACGCTACGATCGCTCCCGTCCGCGGGACTGCCGCCCCGTCCCCATCGTCGGTCCGAAATACGGAGTTCCGGCAAATTATAAATATTACTGTAATTTCGACCCTGGAGTAGACTGAGATATGTACCCCAGCCCAGGATCGCTTCCTCACAGATGGCGCCCGAGCAGGGACGCCGGGATTCCGTTATGTTTTGGGGCGCTAAGTGGAACAGTCGATCAGAAAAACGAGTAGCAGGGGGAATCGGGACTGTACCATGCGCAAGCACGGCCAGTCGGAATCATTAGGGCAAGAATAGCTGTATATCCCTGTAAAACCGCACGTGAGGCCGCCCATCATTCACGTACAGCCGAGGCTGGCTTCGCTAACCTCCGTAGCCATTGCGTCAACACGTGGCCGCCGCGCCCACACGAGGAGGGGAGCGCCGCGGCAAGACGGCAGAGAAAGGTAACCGAGCCGAAGCTGGGCAGAAATCGCTAGAGAGAGAGCGACACGTACGCGGCGAGCAGCTCGTCGTGAGCGAAAGAGGCCGAGCGAGCGTCGGAATCCTCCCGAAGACCAACCAGCCCGGCTATATATTTCGTACCCTCACCCAGAAGAGGAGAGTAAATGCCCGGCCCTCAGCGCGAGCAGTCATTCAAGGCCCGGTCTTCAGCGCGATCATTCGATGCCCAGCCTACAAAACGATAGCCGAGAGTAATGATCATAAGTGATCATATCCCTATGTATTTGATATATATCCCTATATATATGATATATATCACTATATCTGTCGTATTGCGTTTGCCGCCTCCCTCTCCGCGTCGGACGCTTTGTGTTTTTTTATACCTCAATGAGTTATACGATACTCAAAATGAGTATTGGGGTATATTAGATTTGTGGTAAAAGTGGATGTGTGTAACGTCCAGAAGGAAAAGTTTCTGACCCCATAAAGTATATATATTCTTGATCAGCATCAATAGCCGAGTCGATTGAGCCATGTCTGTCTGTCCGTCTGTCCGTCCCCTTCAGCGCCTAGTGCTCAAAGACTATAAGAGCTAGAGCAACGATGCGTTGAATCCAGACTTCTGTGATATGTCACTGCTACAAAAATATTTCAAAGCTTCGCCCCGCCCACTTCCGCCCCCACAAAGGACGAAAATCTGTGGCATCCACATTTTTAAAGATACGATAAATATAAAAACGCAGAATCGTAGAAGATGACTATATCTTACAGAGTGCAAAATCTGAACCAGATCGTATAATTATTATAGCCAGAATCACGAAAACAATTTCACTCTTTCTCGCTCTGACTCACTCTAACACACAGGTTTCATGGTCGGTTTTGCCAATTGCAAAATATGAGTTCCAGGATCTCAGAACCCATAAGAACTAGAGCAACCAAATTTGGTATCCACACTCCTGTGATATCGGACCTTAACCGTTTTGTGTCAAAATTTCGCCGCACCCCCTTCCGCCCTCGCAAAGGACGAAAATCTGGGGCAACCACAAATCTCAGAGACTATTAAGGCTAGAGTAACCAAATTTGGTATCCGCACTTCTGTTAGATCTCACTATAATACGTATATCTCAGAATCTCAGAAAGACGAGCATCTATTGCATCCACAATATTGCAGATTCGAGAAAACTAAAAACGCAGAATCATAGAGAATGACCATGTCTATCCGTTTGCTGAATTTGGATCAGATCGGATAATTTTTATAGCCGAAAAGAAAAAAAACAATTTTCAGCGGCTACGCAGCGCCCAACGTCACGCTTAGACTGATTTTCTGTCTCTCTCGCACGCACTCTTTGTCGTGTCGTTTAATATTAGCGGCGTCTGCCGGAGGAGAGCCATACTGACTTAGTATCGGGTATAACTGTAGAGTTGCGGTGTCCTCAGCAACTCACAACGTTCCCCCTCGTTTCGTGTTCGTTTTGTGTTTGTGATTTTGCGACGGCCGTTTGTTCGTTGTTGTTGCTGTATTGATCTGCGTAATTGTTTGTGCTATTTGATCATTATTAGTTTCGACTTAACGTCATCGCTCAAGCATTTTCCTCGAATAATCTCACCTTTCTCATATTTTTTCAATATGATATTTTTTTATTTATATATATTTTTTTACCTTCGTTTCAATATGAGTATTTGTTGTGCTAAACGCTGTCGCTCGGCTGCCACACCGCAAATATTCACCTTCTGTTGGTTGTGTGATAGCATGTGTGATAGCAACTCTGGACTCAAAATGCTACAGGATAAGTTTCTAGCGATGGAGTCTCATTTCAAAAACCTTAAAATTTTTACTGAGTCTCAAAGCGAAAGAAGGTTAAAACTTATTTGCCAAATTCTAGTCCGGTCGTTTCTCTTCCAGTCCCGGGATCACCTGCACCCCAATCTCGATCACCGTCACTAATAAATTTTGATGCCACGGACCTTTGTTGTAATTGTTCCATTGCAACGACTACGACGTCGGCCTGATCTGCAGTCTCTCCTGCAGTCGCACCTGGTGCCCCTCCCGCCCCTGTGTCTGGCCAGGATGTCGGCCCGAAAGTCAACGAGGAAGCCGTCGCAAGCACTTCTGTGGTCATACTTCAAGCCGCTAACGCTGCCGTCCAGAGGGATTTTGAGGCTCCCTCAACCTCAACTCCCATAACTACTGCTTTCCCAACTAACACCTCTACGTCCACTGCTCCCGTCTCAACAAATAATTCTGTGACCCCTCTATCTGTTCTTACTGCGGTTGCTCCTTCAAAACCTATTTTCGTCTCTCGACTCATGGCATTGGCTACGGAGGTCATGATTCGGAACTTCATATTGTCTAAGCTCAAAAATAGATAGTTCTGCGGGTCTTGTAGTTACCAAATTTAACTTCAAAGTCAAGCGAAACATCTCCTCTTTTAAAATTCTTGTCCCGGATAAGCATGTAAATAGTTTGCTTGACCTCTCTTTCTGGCCGGTGCACACGATTTTTCACCTCTTTACAAATCGCCCCACTAGCCCTGAACATCGAGTTAGTATTCTTCCTACATCCTCTGTAGCAAAAAACTAGCTTCTCCTAGTACGTTAAAGATTGCCTATTAGAACGTTCGTGGTTTGGACATCAAGCTCAACAAGTTACATACTGATAGTGCAACTTTTGAGGCCGACATTATCGCTTTCTCCGAAACCTGGCTTCATTCCTCACTCTCTGATTCTGAAATCCTTATTGACAAATTTTACATTTATAGTTCGGATCTTCCATCTCGTGGTGGTGGTGTCCTGATTGCTGTCCGTTCTGACATAACATCCCAACTTGTTTCTGTCGAAGCTCATAACAATATTGAAATTATAGTAGTTAAGCTTCGACTCTCCTCGATAAATCTATTTATATCGTGCTCTTACATCCCACCGTCCTCTGAATTTTCAACCTACATGCTTCACGCAGCCCTTTTTCAATCTGTTTCGTCCCAACTTAATGAGTCCGATTTTCTTATCGTCCTCAGAGATTTCAATCTTCCAAATATTTCCTGGTCTCCATCCAAAGACTCCAACCAGATGTTCCCAATCATACAGCACGATTTCGTTGATTCTCTGTCCGACTCATCATTGGGTCAGATAAACGGCATATGCAATAGCATTGGTAGGATTTTAGACCTCGTATTTACTACCGACTCTACGAACACTTTAGTACGCCGAGGTTCCCCTCTATCTTTTCCCGAAGACTTTTACCATCCTACCCTGGAAATAGATGTCCAGCTGCCTTCACCTGGTCCCACCAAATCCTGCATAAAGCCTTCAGCTATATTTTGCTTCAAGAGGGCTGATTTTACCTCTTTGAATAGCGCACTTTCTCTGATAGATTGGTCATTCCTCGACGACTTTCATGAGATCGAACCCTACACTCCCGCATTCTACAGCACTGTTTTTTCCATCTTTCGTACCTTTGTTCCATTAGTTTCCTCTCTCAGAAATCTTTCTGGCCCTATTTGGTTCACTCCGCGGCTAGTAAACCTAAGGAATATAAAATCTCGTTTATATTAGAGGTTTAAACTGTCTGGCTCGCAGTCAGATTTCTCTAAGTATTCAATTGCAAAATCTAAATTTTCAATTTGTAATACCCTATGCTATAATAGTTATTTGGCAAAATGTAACCTTAACTTTGAACGAGATCCTAAACAATTCTTTAAGTTTGTTAACTCTAAACGTAATTCTTCACAATATCCCTCTTCTTTACACTTGAATGGTACTTACGCGGATAACAATTCCGATATCGCTAATCTATTTGCTTCATTTTTTCAACTTCGCTACTCTGCTCCTTCTAATAACATGCCCTCTATTCTCGCCTCACCCCACGACTATCCTGCCTCGCATTTATAACATAACCCTTTTAATAGTTCAAGTGGTATCCACCCCCCCTTTATTGATTATGATGGCCTTCTAACTAATTTAAAATCATGCAAACTTTCTTTGTCCACTGGTCCAGATTTGGTTCCCAGCGCCGTGCTCAAACTCTGTGCGGATTCTCTTTGCGCGCCCCTCTTGAAACTGTTCAACCTCTCTCTCGAGCTTGGTGATTTTCCCACCGTCTGGAAAGAATCCTACATAATTCCTATTCATACAAAGGGGTCTAAATCAGACGTCTTAAACTACCGTTGTATCTCCAACTTATCTGCCATTCCTAAACTCTTCGAAAAAATTATTACTTCTCAGCTCCAACACTTTTGTAGTTCCCTGTTATCAGAATCACAGCACGGATTTGTAAAACGTCGCTCCGTTTCGTCTAACCTCCTTGAATTTTCCTCCTTCGTAACTGCCGGATTTGCAAAGCAATGTCAAACTGACGTAGTTTATACTAATTTTAGAAAAGCTTTCGATGCAGTTAATCACAATCTCCTCATCCACAAACTATCTCTACTAGGATTTCCGACTAAACTTCTTCACTGGACTAATGCGTACCTTTGCAATCGTTCTCAGCGTGTCTGCTTCCAATCTTCTCTTTCTAAACCAGTTTTTGTCTCTCCGGGTGTGCCGCAAGGTAGCCATCTCGGGCCCTTATTATTTAACCTCTTTATCAACGATCTTCCCCAAGTTTTAACGAATTCACGAGTCCTAATGTATGCTGACGATGTTAATCAGATCTCGACGCTCTCAACAATTGGTGTACTATTAACGCTCTTCCTCTTATCATTTCCAAATGTAACGTCAGGACCTTCCATCGCAACATTTCCTTGGAACACCTGTACAAAGTTAATGACTTAGGCATTATCTTCGTTCCGAACTTATGTTTTATTTCTCATATATCCGCTATTTCGAATAAAGCCAAAGGAGTCCTTGGCTTTATCAAAAGATGGTCGAAGGAATTTTCTGACCCCTATACCACTAAACTACTCTACGTTTCTCGTGTACGGCCTATCTTAGAATATGGTTCCTGTATCTAGTCTCCCCATTACCAAAAATATCAAGATATGCTTGAGTCCGTTCAAAAACAATTCCTTATCTTTGCCCTGCGCGGACTTAATTGGGACCCCTCTCGTCATCTTCCTTCTTATGAGAGTCGACTGCGCCTCATTAACTTGCACTCTCTTGAAAGCCGTAGAACTTGTCATGGAATTCTCTTTCTCCACAAACTTCTCCTAGGCGAGGTTGAATCTTCGGCCCTCATTAGCCTTATCAGAATTGCTGTCCCATCCCGCCCGACTAGGCATTACTTTCCTCTCCGTCTTCCTCTCTGTCCTTCAAACTACTCTGACCATGAATCTTTCTGTAGCCTTTGCCGCGATTAAAATAAATTTTTCCATCTTTTTTCCTTTGATACTTGCGCTTCCAAAGTAAAATCTTCTTTAATGAATAATTTAAGTTAACTTCTTTCGGCCTTGCACTGTGTTACCGTACTTTCCAGTAGCAGATAATCTTATGTTTTGTACATTCCTATTTTTACACAGTTTTACTGTCCATAGTTGAACTCTCAACACTAAACATTAAACATTAAACGCCCGGCCTTCAAAGTGATCAGTCAGCGTTCAGCCATCAACACGGGACGAGATCCAGCGCTTAAATCAACGAACCGAGCACGACCAGGACCACAAGGACAATTCCAAGGACAACGATAGCAAGGACTATCAACCGGCCAAGCAAGGGTCGATCCCCAGGCTACTATAAAGACCAACGACCATACGCCGTGCTTCCGTGACTAGCCCCAACGACTCCGGTATTCAGTGCGTCACCTAAGAAAAGATTCTACCGGAAGGGTCAATACGTGATACTACCGCCGGAAACGCGAAAGACCTCGAAGTGCCAGTTCGACCACCGTGCTTCGACATGGGGGTACAGTGGATTACGTATCGGCGCAAGGACGAATTGCAGGCCATCGCCGCCGAATTCGGCCTCGGTGAAACCGGGACAGTGGACGAACTGCGCAGCCGGATCTCGGCCTTCATCTCGCGCGGCGAGCATCCGACGGCGATCAAAAAACAGATCGAAGAGCTCGGAACGGTCTTCGACAGCGCGCCCAGCTCGAGGAACCCGAGAAACACGTCCCCGTCGCCGGAAGCGGAAGGAAGGGATCTATGCGGAACAGCCCCTATCCATCGTAATTCCCGAGTTCCCGCGCGCAGCTCAAGGTCCTGGATACAGTGACTCTGGCCGGCTGGAAGCCACGACCGACCGACGACATGGTGACAAGCACTACCAGCACCGCTCCCTCGAGGAAGCCGGAACTTCGTGACCAGGAAGGGAAGAAATCTCTTTCGCTGCCCTGGCCGATAAACTACTCAAATGGGGTCTGAAGTTCGACGGACACTCGGATGCGCTGGCTTTCATCGAACGGTTGGAAGAAAGGGTCGACTCATATGGCTGAAGTCCAGCACAACTGCCGCGAGCCATCTCCGGGCTACTAACTGGCAAGGCAGAAGGATGGTTTAGGACGTTCCAGATGCAAGGCAAGCCATGGACCGAGTTCCGGAAGGAGTTCTTGGAGTTCTTCCTACCCCCGCGATACTTTCAGCGCTTGGAAGATACGATCCGCTCCCGTCACCAACGACCCCGAGAGACCCCTTTCAGGACTACTTGATCGACCTCCGACTCATGATGCAACGAGCTCAGTACACTCAAGACAGAGAGCTGGACAGGATCTACGAGAACCTTCGGCCAGAATACCAAATGGTCACCCGTAGACATGAGTTCGAGACGTTGCGAGAACTGACCCAATTGATAGTAGCGTACGAGACAACACGGGACCGCAAACAAACCCACCCAGCTAACGACCGCCCAAATACGAAAGCCTGAACGCCATCATACCAAGGACCCGGATTATCCACCCCACAGCATGCTCCTCTAGACGACACCGGACCCTCCCTGAGCGCCGAGACAGCAAACCGCGTAGTGACCCAGGATGGAGACCGGCCGGTGAATACACGCCGGGCCTGCCGGAATTGCGGGGAGGAAGGTCATTTCAGCAGTTCATGCAGGAATCGGTGAGTGCTATTCTGTTGGGAGTGTGGCCGCCGCGGCGTCCGGACGATCGACTGCTGTAGGCTATCCGAGTCGGGAAACGGGCCGAGTCTCCGCTTGTCAGGGAACCGATCGGAGATATACCTCCAGAGATATAACCATCGAAGGGAGCCTCAACACGGGAGCAACGCGGTCGTTCGTCAGTCAACGCATCGCCCATGAAATAAGTACCGGAAGGAACGCACGGAACATAAGGACTACCGTCCGCCTGGCGGATGGTACAGCAAAGGAGGTGACGCAAGCAGTTTCGGTCAAGGTACGTCTGGATCAACAAGGAACGCGGGTGATTCTATTAGTCCTACCCATGGTAGTGGACGACATCATACTGGGGCTCGATTTCCTTTGCAGCTTCCAGGCCATAATACAATGCGGACGAGCGTACTTGCAGTTGACCCAGCGGGCGATCCGGGAAACCAACCCGATCCCCAAATTATCCTCGACTCGGCCCCGCATGGTTACTTTTAGTGGAGAAAGTCTCGCGACTGCATACGCTGTCCTACCCGCTCGACCAATCCAACAGCGACCCACCGGACGAAGCCGACGCACCCGAACCTCGACCACGCCAGACCCAGCAATCTACCAGTGACAACGCGCCAGCATCCCAACCACGCCAGACCCAGAAATGTTCCAGTGACAACGCGCCAGCATCCCAACCACGCCAGACCCAGCAATGTACCAGTGACAACGCACCAGAATCTCGAACCCGCCAGACCCAGCAACGTAACCGTGACAACGCACCGGAATCTCGAACACGCCAGACTCATCAACGTAACCATGACAACGCACCAGAATCTCAACCACGCCGGACCCAGCAATGGACCTACGACAACGCACCAGGATCTCGAACACGCCAGACCCAGCAACGCCACCCGAACCCAACCCACGATTCGATACGACCACGCCAGAACCATCAACGAAGATTCCACGGAGACGACTGCGACACCGCTGGACACACCCAGGGCCCGTCCGTCCGTCGCGATCACGGCGGGCGCCACTGGCTTTGCAGAACCAAACCCAACAACAACGACGCAGCAGCAGCAGCCAAAGAGAGAGAGGAATACACCAAGAATAGAAACCTAACGGCACCGACACAGCAACGGGGAGGAATACACCAAGAACCGAAACCCAACGGCACCGACACAGAAACGGGGAGGAATACACCAAGAAGCAAAACCCAACGACAACAACGCAGCGGAAGCCAAAGAGAGAGAGAAATACACCAAGAGCCGAAACGGTAGCCAACAGCATCAATTCAGCGACAGCCGAAAATGAGAAGCGCCGAAAAGATAAGCCGCCAGCGTCGACGCAGCAACGAAGCGCCGAAACGGTAAGCCCACAGCAACAACGGCAGAAGAGAAACGCGGAAAACCAAAACCGAGTAACGACGCGCCAGCAGGGAAAAGAGAGACAAAAGTCACCGGCGCAGCGTAGACGCCGAACGACGGCGCCAGCCCTCTGCCGCCGCGAGAATGACGACGTTAGCCGCCCACGCTGACGCTGGATCGGCAAGGCCAGCAGAACGCCGGCTCTCAGCTGGAAAAAACGTGGAAGGAGAAAAAATTCGATTGGGAGCAGTCTTAGGAGTCGGACGTGTTCGCGGAAAAAATTTGAGTGGCTTGGAAAAAGCAAAACACGTGGCGGACCGGATCCACGCCAACGCGATCTGTGACACGAGGAAGATCCTGCATCGACGCTGCGCTGAATGGAATGAATGGGATACTGAATGGAATATTCAGTAGTTCGTAGCCCGACAGGATCCTGAGGCCGCTGTCCGGCGATTGCCTAAGCGTTCTCGGTGACACCTGTCGGCGTTCCCTCCGCATGATTCCCTCCAGTAGTTTGTGACCCCGCAGGGTCCCGAGGCCGCTATCCGACGATCGTCTAAGCGCTCCCGGTGACGCCTGTTGGTGTCTCGCCTGAACCCCGTAGTTCCCTGGGTCCCGAAGGGGCTATCCGGCGATTGCCTAAGCCCTCTCGGCGATACCTTGCCTGTATAATAAAGACTTTCGCAGTAATGTTTCGCCCGATAGTGTCCCGTAAGTGCTATCCGGCGATTGCCTAGGCACTCTCGGCGATATGCGTCGGTATTCCCGTATTCGTAGTAATTCTTAGTTCGACAGTGTCCCGTAAGTGCTATCCGGCGATTGCCTAGGCACTCTCGGCGATGCTTGTCGATATCCCTGACCCCCGTAGTAATTCTTAGTTCGACAGTATCCCGTAAGTGCTATCCGGCGATTGCCTAGGCACTCTCGGCGATGCTTGTCGATATCCCTGACCCCCGTAGTAATTCTTAGTTCGACAGTATCCCGTAAGTGCTATCCGGCGATTGCCTAGGCACTCTCGGCGATGCTTGTCGATATACCCGACCCTTGTAGTAATTCTTAGGCCGGCGGAGTCCCGTAAGTACTGTCCGGCGATAGCCTAGGTACTCTCGGCGAAACCTGTCGGTATTATCACGTAGTAAAGACCTCCGTGTTGATTCTGAGTTCGGTGGGGTCCTGAAGGCGCTATTCGGCGATAACCTGAGTGCTCTCGGTGAAACCGACTGCCACGTCCCACGCTACTATCGCTCCCGTCCGCGGGACTGCCGCCCCGTCCCCATCGTCGGTCCGAAATACGGAGTCCCGGCAAATTATAAATATTACTGTAATTTCGACCCTGGAGTAGACTGAGATATGTACCCCAGCCCAGGATCGCTTCCTTACACTATTAAGCAAAACACCAAATTTAAACCCAAAAAACATCTAACTACAACCGATTTTCGAGAAGGCCTTCGTCGAGTATCTGGGTGAGTCTCAACAAACAAAACCAAGAAAGAGGAAAAAATAAATAAAAGAACTATGTAAAATCAATTGAAACACAGCACGATCGTCGAAGCGACATACCCTTCTTTGCAAGATAGAGTATGCGTTTGCGCGACGTGTAAACGAAAAAGAGTGCGGAGAGAGAGAGAACGATGGAAGCAGTAAAGCTTTTACTCCGCTTCTTACGGTGTTGGGTTTGATTATTGCATTTGCTGACTTCTTCGTCTCGTTGGCGGTTGAATTAGAAAACATTTGCATTTCATCTTTATATCCATATATACTATTATTAAGGTTGCTCTATAGCACATAGATTAACTAACAATTCTTTTCAGCCGGTTGTGTTGTGTTAAAGTGAAATTATGAAGAGAGAAAATTTGCTAAAGAAAATTATGAAGAGAGAAAATTGGTAAAAGAAATTATGAAGAAGGAGAATCGTTAAAGAAGAAGATCGGCAAAAAGGGGAAGAAAAATGATGAAAGAAATACATTAAAGAAAAGCAAACATACATTTCCATACAAAATACATTTATCCAATTACAAATATATAAATACAAAAATAGGAAAATAAGAGAAAAAGAAAACAACAAAATCGTGTGCAGTTGGCACAATGGTGGTGGGTAGTTTTATCAGTTATGAGTACTTGTTGTGAATTTAAGAATTAAAGTTTTAGTAAATATTATGGATTAATAAACAAGTATATTTCCTGGAAGTAATGTGAAGAAGAAGAGAGATAATAGATATGGTTTTTGGGAGTTTTTATACCCGATACTCAAAATGAGTATTGGGGTATATTAGATTTGTGGTAAAAGTGGATGTGTGTAACGTCCAGAAGGAATCGTTTCCGACCCTATAAAGTATATATATTCTTGATCAGCAACAATAGCCGAGTCGATTGAGAATTGTCTGTCTGTCCGTCCGTCCGTCCGTCCATCTGTCCGTCTGTCCGTCCCCTTCAGCGCCTAGTGCTCAAAGACTATAAGAGCTAGAGCAACGATGCGTTGAATCCAGACTTCTGTGATATGTCACTGCTACAAAAATATTTCAAAACTTCGCCCCGCCCACTTCCGCTCACACAAAGGACGAAAATCTGTGGCTTCCACATTTTTAAAGATACGATAAAACCAAAAACGGAGAATCGTAGAGGATGACCGTATGTTCTAGAGTGCAAAATCTGAACCAGATCGTATAATTATTATAGCCAGAATCACGAAAACAATTTCACTCTTTCTCGCTCTGACTCACTCTAACACACAGGTTTCATGGTCGGTTTTGCCAATTGCAAAATATGAGTTCCAGGATCTCAGAACCCATAAGAACTAGAGCAACCAAATTTGGTATCCACACTCCTGTGATATCGGACCTTGACCGTTTTGTGTCCAAATTTCGCCGCACCCCCTTCCGCCCTCACAAACGGCGAAAATCTGGTGCATCCACAAATCTCAGAGACTATTAATACTAGAGTAACCAAATTTGGTATCCGCACTTCTGTTAGATCTCACTATAAAACGTGTATCTCAAAATTTCGCCCCACCCCCTTCCGCCCACACAAAGGACGAAAATCTGTTGCATACACAATATTGCAGATTTGAGAAAACTAAAAACGCAGAATCATAGATAACCACCATATCTATCAGATTGCTGAATCTGGATCAGATCAGATAATTTTTATATACAAAAGGAACAAATCAATTTGCACTGGCTACGCAGCGCCCGACGTCACGCTCAGACTGATTTGCTGTCTCTCTCGCACGCACTCTTTGTCGTTTCGTTTAATATTAGCGGCGTCTGCCGGAGGAGAGCCATACGGCCTTAGTATCGGGTATAACCGTAGAGTTGCGGTGTCCGCAGCAACTCACAACGTTCCCCCTCGTTTCAGACTCTTATTACGCGCAGAAAAGCTCAAAGGTCGGGAGGGTTGTGACGCGTTGCTGCATAACATCAAGCAGACTCACTAATACATGTATATATTAGAATGTGTGTATAGGTTGAGAAATAGAGAAAGTAAGTGTCAGGCTCAAATTTAACTATCACGTCGTTCGTGGTGATCGCGTTGCCCTCTGCATTGCGCGACTCGACGGATGCAAACATTAAGGCAAGGGACATTTTATAAATGTGTGCCCTGAGATTGGAGATGGAATGGGTCAAGAACCCCCCCACAGGCTGTTTTTGCTAGCTGTGTCCCATCGACCTTCTTCACTACCAACCGGATACTCAGGGAAAGGCCAACGTTAAGACCGGACTTACGCTACGGTCTGCACTGCTGTTGTTGTTTGGTACGGTTTGGCGGTTGGTACATTACACACGGGCTTCGCCACTGATTCCAAAAAACGCTCGCGTGTACGTAATATTTTGTGAAATTGCGCTACTGACCGAATAGGGATGAATCGGAAAATAATGATCAGGCAATTGCCGATCTTTTTGCCCAGTTTTTCCAAACCACCTATTCTGAGGAAAGCTACTCTGGTCAACCGTACCCATACGGATTACCGAGGTCGAACGGCATTTTCAGTCCCTTGTTAAATGAATATTCCATACTTCAAGATCTTCGACTAGTTAAGCCGGTGTTTTCACCGGGTCCAGACGGGGTTCCAGGTTGTGTACTCAGGTACTGCGCCGAGGCTCTGTGTGGACCATTGCTTAAACTATTCACCCTGTTCATTGATTCCCAATTGTCCCAATTCCCATTGTCCCAATCTGGAAGGAATCGTTTATAATTCCTCTCCATAAAAAAGGTAGCAAGTCTGATGCAAAAAATTATAGAGGTATAGCAAAGTTATCCGCTATTGCCAAATTGTTTGAGAAGGTTTTAATTCCGCACTTGCAACATTTCTGCAAGTCACTTATATCTCCAATTCAGCATGGATTTATAAGGCGGCGATCAACCACCACGAACTTGTTAGAGTTTACCTCTTTCATTATTAACATACTCTCGAGTACTTATGTATGCGGATGATGTTAAACTCTGTGTCCAGTACAAGGACATTTCATTTCATTCTCGCTTGCAATCCGATCTCAATAGCTTTCAGTCATGGTGTTGTGCAAACTTGTTACACCTTAATGCCTCGAAATGCAAAGTTATGACATTTCATCGTTCTAACCCTTTGTTGGCTCCCTACACCCTATTTGGGGGTTCTCTTGAGAGAATTACCCTGGTGGATGATCTGGGTGTTATGTTAGACCCTAAGTTAAAGTTTTCCGAACACATTTCTACCATGGTAAATAAGGCCATGGGCGTGCTTGGGTTTATAAAGAGGTGGTCAAGAGAATTTGACGACCCCTATATAACAAAGACTCTCTATACCTCGCTTGTTCGTCCGTTCTTAGAATACGGCTCCTGTGTATGGTGCCCTCAGTACAAAGTACACCAGGACCGTATAGAATCAGTACAGAAAAACTTTTTACTCTTTGCTCTGCGGGGCCTTAACTGGGATGCGGGTGTAAGACTCCCATCTTACTCTAGTAGACTATTATTAGTAAACCTCCCATCCTTAGTTAACCGTAGAAAAATGCTTGGTCTGATATTTATGCGCAACTTGATCAGGGGTGACATAGACAGCCCTGATCTGTTGAGCCGCATAAACTTCACGATTCCTGTTAGACTGACTAGAAATTTAATACCGTTGTTCCTTCCACTTTGTAGATCGAATTATTCCTTGCATGAACCGTTTAGGGTCTTATGCTCGGATTATAATTCCCTCTACCATATTATATCCTCCACTAATTCTCTTCCTCTTATTAAATTACTAATCCTTACACACCTTTCTAGTAATTAGTAATTGTAGTGGTATTTGTATTTTGTATTTTATTGCATGCTTAATTTCTTAATAAGTTTAGTGCTAATTTTCCTCGAATGTTAGTCTAATATCTATCTTTCTTGCATGCTCGCGTTTGGTTCGGCTACGCACCGCGCGTCATGCGGCAGCGCCCCTCGGTCGGTTGGGCGGGAGGAGGGGTGCGTTTTGCCTGGGATCCGCGCGTAACAGCCTTCTGCTGGTGTCACACGGGCCACTTGACGGTGCAGTAATTGCATCGCCTCTTGATAGATGCAGTCATTGCATGTCAACGTCCAATATAAGGAAAAAAAAAAAAAATTTCATGTTGGATTTCGGTCAAGAGATTCAACTTTAGCACTGGCTCCAAACAGGTAAATGGCGTTTCTGGCAACTAGATCAGGATTACCTTCTAAGGTCTAGTAAAACATAAAATCTTCCACCGACATGGACGAATTCCCTGAAAACCGCACCTTCCATCCTGCGATTATTTGTCCAATCGTATCTGGCCGTAGTCCCGTGATTTGTTGATATCCCCATGGGGTTACCGAGATAGTAGAATCACTAGCCTGGCTTATCGGGGCACCTACGGACTCTCGAGTTGGTATTGGGAACAACTGTTCAAAGGATTGATTTTCTCCACTAGGCTGTGACGGTCCAGTAGCTTGGTTAATCGGCGACTGTACCGTTTGACTTGACAAACGTTGAAATCCATTGTCTGAGTCATTTGAGTCATGGCTTGCATTCGCTGGTTCACTACTGGGAGCTGGCATGCTTGGTGCAGCGACTTCAGTTGGACTAACGGACGGTACATTTTCTGTATTCGCAGCTGTCACTCCCTGTGATCTGGTTCTCATTAGAAGCTGAGAGGAATCTACATGCGAGGCGGTCGCCTGCGCTAATTCATCATGTAGGGGCTTGTTGCACGCCGGGTACACTGTCTTTTCACCTCTTCTCGTATTAAAACAAACCAAATGAAATACATAGTTACAACTTGTTCTTAAAAGTTGTGTCCGATAGGTAGGTAGGTAGAATACCTGTCTTATGCAAAAATAACAGAGAATATCGGAATGGCCGTTTTGATCAATATCGTCAAAACTTCAATCTAATGACATCCTATCCTAATTTTACTAATATATGATTTTCTGTTCTACTCTTGATTATTAACTTTTAACGATCGATATATCTGCTCTGTATCCACAAAATTCGGAAACCATGCACCATTGGTCCAATAGGAGTGCGTCCCCCACTTACTGTGGTGATATTATTAACAATCAACAATCAGTACAATGAGTCATCGGATGAACTGGGACCGTTCGGTAGTTCTACACCACTGACGGATATCCGAGCAATCCGAAACCCTGACACACCGATGGCCCCCTACTTATACTGTAGGTCGCAATAACACAAAAAAGTTCAGAACCACAGTACAGCAGAGCCCTTCCACCAACGTCTGTCAAACACAAAAAAAAAACGGAGCAACAATAGAAAAACTGAAGAAGAAGACATAGTTTATGCTGACCCAGGAAATATACCATCTCCTATTCTATTGCCTTCGTTCGCGGGCAGGCTGTAGCTCTAAGCCACTGACTAACCTGATCCAGGCCAAACGGTATGGACAAGTTGTATGTGGGTAGGCAGTAGAGCTAATCCACTTTGAAACCTAATCCGACAGAAACATTGAAACGCGCTATTTAGCAGAGTGGCTTATCCGGCCAGATACTACAGATTTGTTACTATTCCTAGTAAGTTGATTAACCTCGAGCGCGGGGCTTTAAGTTCTTTTAGAACCTGCTACGCAATCGATCTAATCGAAGTCAATCCCCCAGACAATGCACGACCATGCATATCTCTTGGGAATTAATGGATAAAGGAATAAGTCTTATGACACTGCCTTGAGATGCAGCTCGCATTGGTGTTGATGACTTTATACAAATTTTCTTGGTCGGGGCATGCCGAAGAAAGGCTCCACGTTGGGCGCCAAATTTTATATTTATAATTCTTAAAACGTTCTTAAAACCCTGCCATAAAATCGGGACAGACTTTTCGAACCCATTGCCAGTTAAAATTGGTCTTTACCTGTAGCATACAACGTACAGGTTATAGGAGCTGATGATATAAACGGGAGTAGGAAGTACGCGCTGGCTTCGGCTTTTGTCTCTGGTCGGCGGGGTGTGGGCATGGAGGATATTTTACTACCCATTTAGAGCTCTGGCAAATGGCCGAGATAAAAATTTACATAAAAAAAAAAAATCGCGTACGAGTAGGGAAAGGATACTAGGAAACGGGATACAGGGGGTCAAAGGGACAGATCAGCAGGGATACGTAAACGAAGAAGATCTCCGCTCAGATCTTTGTCGGCTGCGGTATCACCCATTGGCGAGAACGCCCACCCTACCATGATCCTTCAGGGCCACCTATTAACAGTCAGGATCCCTCCAACAAAGACTGCGTTGGGTCACATCTCCGTCAGACGAGGTTGCATGGTTCCGATATAAGATATTTAGCCTTGGTTCATTTCTAAACTAACTTTATTTAAGCAATCCATAATCACAATCAGTTCTTCATTTAAATTCCTATAAAACCTAACGCTAATAGAATTTAGTCCCTAATATAAGCCTGCTATTCGATATTGTCTTACATTTACAGGAGATTACTATACAGCATATACTGGGGAGAGAATATCATAGGGGCGAGGTAGGGTATAATGATCATAAATCTATAAAAATGATTAGTAGTAGGTATATATAAATGCACGAGCTAGGTTATGTGTTCATCATAGGAACAAGAAAACTTCAAATATCATTACGTTAACTTGGTCAATGCCCAAACCAGAGAAAAATCGGGTATATGGAAAATCGCTTAAAGGCATGAGTAATATGTGTATAAAACTGTGATCATGGTTGAAGACCAACGAATAGTTACCGCACATTCATTCTTTTCAGATGGCTTACTTGGTTCAGGATAATCACTTACGATACGATTAATAGCTTTGACTCCCACGCCGAAAGATCTTTCGTTGTGTGTTGGATGAGATGATTTGATGGGTGGAGGAGTATGATGATGTGTGTGATTGTGATGAGTATCTGCATAGATGATGAGATGAATGCGTGGCAACCCAAAATCAAAAACTGTAAAAATAATCGGAATTAATACACTACTCATTTGTTCAAGTTCGACTTAGCCCATGGACAGGAATTCCCTTTTTGTTTATACCGGATTTAATTGGCTGTTGCAAATTTTTGCCGTGTCAAAAGAACGTCGTTAAACAGAAAGCGGATAAAAAAAAGAGTTTCGCATATCGAGTAAAATTTCGAAAGAAAGATAGAAAATATAACTAAATCCGCGGCGGGGTCGATGCTTCCCGGCTGGAGACCGAATTCCTACTCGAGGTCTGAAGGTGGCACACGTTTGTACCGGGCGCAGGTAACTTCAGCTGCTTCCGATGCCAAGAGTCAATGACCGCGGTCCATCTGCGGCGTGAGGTTAGGTACACCCGCACACTTGATGGTTCGTGGGGCGACTGGTGTATTTGAAGAGTCAGTCAGATCATCCCCATGGGTCGAACGGGTCCAGGCGACGCCCTGGCCATCCAAAAACTATTGGAGAATACATTTTTGAAAATCCATGTGTTTTCTTTGAAACTCTTTCCACTCTATATTTACCTGGCCGAAATCTATGTAACTTTTTCCACAGTTATTACCGGGAATTCATTAAAATTGTCCATGGATGCCTTCAATACTTTGCGATTCAAATTAATGGTCAGGTCTTCTGCTTTGCATATCTTTTTTGGTTTTATTCGCGTGAGTTCTTTGCTCTGTTCAGGTCTGGTTGTACTCTGTACAAAGTTCCTTCGAAAAACTTCCTGCCCTACGCGATAACTCACTTCCTTAGCGCGCAGGTTATACTGCTTGGCCTGGTTCTCATAAGCTGTTTTAATATTTTTCTTAATGTCTGCTCTTAATAAGACCAATTTATCTTCTCTTCTGAGAGGACACACAGACTCCTCCAAAAGATTCAATTTTCGAAGTAGTTCATACTCTATTCCATGCGTTATCATCTCCATACCGTAGATAGCTCGATAAGGTGAAACTTTAATACTCTGATGTAGAGAGTTTCTTAAACTACAACTAATCGCAGCTACATTCTTATCCCAATATCTCTGATCTTCTTTTAAATAGGCTCGAATTTCTGAAATAATAGACCGATTTACTCGCTCAGAAGCGCTTGCTTGGGGAGAATAAATAGCTGTCAGCATATGTTTGATCTGTAACGATTTCAAGAAACTTTCGAACTCTTTTGCTCTGAATTGAGCTCCATTGTCACTTATGATGATTTCCGGTACGCCATTTGCAAAGAAAATATCTTTTTGCAGGTACGAAATAACACTAGCCGTGGTAAATTTTCGTAATGGACATAGCCAGTGGAACTTTGAAAAGTGATCCAATACTATAAGTAAGCCGATAAATCCACTTTTGCTTCTGGGATATGGTCCTAACAAATCTATATAGAGTCTCTGATGGTCTGGAAGATTCTGCCTGCTTCCCCATCGGTGGTCGTAAAATGATGTTGGGTGCTTTTGTTGTTTTGCACACCTCACAGTTCCGAACATATTCTCGAATTTGTTGAATCATTCCTGGCCAATAAAATTGTCTCCTAACCAATTCCACAGTTTTTCCCATCCCTCCATGAGCTGCTACTACACAAACATGAGCCCTTGAGATTACCTCCTTGGTCAGACTCTGCGGTATCCAAAGTTTCCATATAGGATCTTCTATACCTTCAGTTCCTTCGTTATGGTTCATACGTAGATAAAAAAATCCACCTTCCACTCTCAAGTCTGGGTATTTACAGTGATCTCCGGATATACGAGCTTGTAGCGATAGATACTCTGTCTCCTTAAAATTCTCTGCGTTCAAATCGATTAGCGGTCCTATGCCTTCCACTACCGACACTTCATTTCCATACAGTCGTGACAATGCATCTGGTACGACGTGATCCTTTCCTTTCCGATGGCTTATAGCCTCTATACCCTTACAATTGCATCGCTCATCTAGCAAGTCTACCTTTCAAGTTCGCTTGTCTCATTAGCCATATCAGGCTAGCATGATCCGTAATCACTTCAAAGCTCTGAAGATCCAGATAACATCTAAACTTTTCACTTGCCAGCAATGCAGCGAGACACTCCCGTTACACTGTAGTTTCTTTGTAGGGTATTCAATTTCTTACTAATATGCGCTATAGGCCTTTCTTCCCCATTATCACATCGTTGCGTTAACACAGCTCCTACTCCGAAATCACTGACATCACAAGACCGGGTTCTGCAAGACCGGTGCTGAAGTCAGTACAATCTTCACTTTTTCAAAAACCTTTTGAGCTTCCTCTGTCCAATAAAACTTCCGTTTGTTGGAAATTAATTGCGTGATTGGGAAAGTCAAATCAGAGAAATTCGGTATAAATCATCGATACCACCCCGCAAGTCCTAGAAATCCTCTAACTTGTCGTAATGTTTTTGGCACTGGCCCTGACATGATCGATTCGATTTTCCCTAAATCTGTAGCTATGCCTCCACCTCCAATCACGTATCCCAAGTATCCTGTTTGCGTAACACAAAATTTACTTTTTGCAACGTTTAACGTCAAATTCGCTCAACAAAATTGCTCTGAGATCCGCTTCAGTACTTTTAAATGCGACTCAAATGTATCTGAGACTACGACTAAATCATCCAGATAACCAAAAACGCAATGTTTTAGATCCGGTGGGATTAGTTTGTCCATTAATCTGCACATCGTTTGTAGTGCGTTTAACAATCCAAAAGGCATGACCTCAAACTGATAAAGGGGCCGTCCCCGAATAGTAAAAGCCGCTATCGGACGTGCTGCTTTAGCCAACTCAATCTGCCAAAAGGCATCTTTTAGGTCCAATTTGGTTATTATGTTTGCTTTCGGCATTCTCGAAAATATTCCCTCAATGTTAGGCAATGGGTATGCGTCCTTTTCAGTAACGGCATTGATTTTTCTCGCATTCAAACACACTGTGACTTTGCCTGGTTTAATAACCATGCGCATTGGAGAGCTCCACGGACTTGAAGAAACTTCAATGACGTCCATATCTAACATTCTTGGTATAAAAGTTTTTCCACAGCAGGTGATACTGGATAAAATCTCTGTTTGACTGGTTTACCAATCCTGATATCAATATCGTGTTCTAATGAAGATGTTCGTCCTAGACCTTGGATTTCAAAATTTGGAAACATTTTTACTACCGCCCTTAGCTGATGCTGTTGCTGCACGGTCAATGGATACTTATGTTCTTGACTCGCGTCTTCTGTTATGTCTGCTTCGTGTCTGCTTCGACGCTCGCGATTAAGTTTGGAGCCAATTTAAATGTTTTCCAAAAATCGATTTTTGGCAATGATGGAATGACGAATAATTTCAAATCTCTGCTAAGTTTGTTATACGTCATGGTAACTATAATATGTCCTATGATTGTATGTCCTTTTCCGTCTGCTGTCTTCACATTCCCCAAAATCCGTTTAAAGCCTGGGTACTTGGACCAATCTTGGGTTGCAAGATCTGCTCCGACACAACTAATGGTTTCTGCGGTGTCTAATAAACCGAGTTCTTGATAATCTAGAAATGAGACGTTAGCGTAAAGTCGCCCATCCTCTTCGCAATCCACAATTGACGATACTAGCAATTTTCTGGTATTTTTCACCTCATTCCAATACTTCCGCGTTTTTTGAGTAGATAAACTATCTTCTTGTTCGCTGAATTGTTAAATATTTGTTCTCGCATAACTTGGTAAGCTTCTAGTCGTTCCTGATGTGTTTTTTTGTGACGTGAACTTTCCGTAATACAATTTATTTCATTACCCCTTACCAAATTATCTCTATCTAGTATTAAAATTGTCATATCCGGTAAATTTTGTTGTTCTTTCGGTTGTGGTCTTACTTCGGGCTCGTTTGGAATGACCACCTGCTCCAATTAAGTACTTTCCTGATGTACTTTGGGACCAAACGACGATCGTGATCGAATGGTTTCTTCTGGTTTTCCGACTTCCTATTAAGACAGACTGTACACTGCGGTTTATAAACATTTTTCTCACCACATCCATAGCAAAAATTGCTCTTACTTGAGTACACATATCCCAACAATGTCCTTCTTGCTCACAATTCAAACATTTCAAAATACGCTTCGCCACCTGCACCGCTTCTATTTCGCCTGAGACACTTTCAATATGTTCTTGATCGCTTTCTAGTTCTGCTATTTTATTTTGCTTTCCAAATCTATCAAAAATCTTGTTCTGCGACTTTAATCCTGCTTGTTCTGCTATCAAATTTTCTCTCATACGACACATTTTTCTTAATTGTCCCACGGAAGAAATTTCTTCGAATAAAATCTGATTTCGTATTTCCATACTGTCAACCGTGTTGCAATACTCATAACGTCACTACGTGACTACTATCATCAAAGCTTTCTCCTACTTCCTGCTTTCTAGCCCTCATTTCCTCTTCTGTTGCATCGTCAGTACGCAAATCCACACATTGCTGTTTAAGAGCCGTACAGAACTCCTGCCACTCGATCACGACGACTTCTTTTCGATATTGCCAATACCAATCTCTCGCTTTTCCGGCAAGTAGAATGAGTAGATTTTTGCAGATGGCTTTAAAATCGCTGATGAGACAGTCATGCGTAAACGCTCGAAGACGATACAGAAATTCTTCAACCGGTAACCCTTTTGATGCTCCATCAAATCGTAAACCCCAATTCGGAATTAAATGCGTTATCTTTTCTGGACTCAACGTTCAGATTGATCGATTTTCTTCACGGTTATTCACGTTAAATTCTCGAACAATTGGATTTCTAGGGAGATTATCTCGTGCTACAGTGGTATTATTAGCTGCCGAGGGAGAATTTGGTATGAACCTGCCTGCTAACTTTGCCTCGATTATCGCTTCCAGACTCTCTAGTAGTGAAGTCCAATTTGTTTCCCCTATGCTACTAGAATTCGTCAGTGACTGATTCACACTATCCGTTCCTTGTGTAATTGGTATTTCCAAACCTCGAGTATTTACTGAGGGATGCTTTTGCCTAACTGCGGCCTGTGCCTTTGCATTTTTTGCCGTTCGTCGTTCCTTTTTCGCTGAATATTTTGTACCCATTTCCTTTCCTGCTTCTTTTTCGACGGTCCTATTTCCTGTACTTCTTGTATTATATCCTTTTGGAATGGTTCCTCTTTGCAGTTGTGGATTTCTTAACGTACCCATAGCACCTTCTTCACCCGAACCCACATGGATGATTTAATAACTTTAACACTAAACAACTTCTTACAAACTTGACATTCTTTATGCATTTCAATATGCGGGACTATGCAATGCTGATGAAAGAAGTGATCGCAGGGTGTGACACTGCACTCTTCCTTTGACAATATTGCTTCTTTACAAATATTGCATCGATGTTCCGCTTCGAAAATCATAATGCTGTCGTTAGACTTCTCTGGAGCCATTCTAGGACTATGTTGAACAATGGTTCTATTCATGGTGTCTTTAAAAAACAACTTTCCCTCAAAGCAAATCCAAGATGAATATTAATGTACCAAAAATGTTTTCCTAAATTCTTAAAATATATCCTATCCGTAACGATCCGAAAAAGAGGTTGCAAAGAAGGGTATGTCGCTTCGACGATCGTGCTGTGTTTCAATTGATTTTACATAGTTCTTTAATTATTTTTTCCTCTTTCTTGGTTTTGTTTGTTCAGACTCACCCAGATACTCGACGAAAGCCTTCTCGAAAATCGGTTGTAGTTAGATGTTTTTGGGTTTAAATTTAATGTTTTGCTTAATAGAGTATTTGTGTCGTGTTACATTGTTGTTTTGGTTGTTTCACAAGTCATTTCGGATCTTCTTGCACACAGTTTGCATGTTGCAGTTAATTTTCACTTGTTCCTTTTTGATCCGGTTGTTTGTGATCTTGAATTTGTTTGGTTTTCGATATTTTAACTTTAACAGGTTTTAACGTTTAGTTAAACCGAAACTCCACTACATTCTTGAAATCGAACTGAAGTAGCAAAATTCTTGTAGCACACAACGTACAGGTTATAGGAGCTGATGATATAAACGGGAGTAGGAAGTACGCGCTGGCTTTGGCTTTTGTCTCTGGTCGGCGGGGTGTGGGCATGGAGGATATTTTACTACCCATTTAGAGCTCTGGCAAATGGTCGAGATAAGAATTTATATAAAAAAAAATCGCGTACGAGTAGGGAAAGGATACTAGGAAACGGGATACAGGGGGTCAAAGGGACAGATCAGCAGGGATACGTAAACGAAGAAGATCACCGGTCAGTTCTTTGTCGAACGCCCACCCTACCTTGATTCTTCAGGGCCACCTATTAACAGTCAAGATCCCTACAACAAAGACTGCGGTGGGTCACATCTCCGTCAGACGAGGTTGCATGGTTCCGATATAAGATATTTAGCCTTGGTTCATTTCTAAACTAACTCTATTTAAGCAATCCATAGTTCTTCATTTAAATTCCTATAAAACCTAACGCTAATAGAATTTAGTCCCTAATATAAGCCTGCTATTCGATATTGTCTTACATTTACAGGGTAGGGTAGGGTAGGTAGGGTAAAATGATCATAAATCTATAAAAATGATTAGTAATAGGTATATATAAATGCACGAGCTAGGTTATGTGTTCATTATAGGAACAAGAAAACTTCAAACTTCATTACGCTAACTTGGTCAGTGCCCAAACCAAACAAAAATCGGGTATATGGAAAATCGTTTAAAGGCATGAGTAATATGTGTATAAAACCGTGATCATGGTTGAAGACCAACGAATAGTTACCGCACATTCATTCTTTGCAGATGGCTTACTTGGTTCAGGATAATCACTTACGATACGATTAATAGCTTTGACTCCCACGCAGAAAGATCTTTCGTTGTGTGTTGTATGAGATGATTTGATGGGTGGAGGAGTATGATGATGTGTGTGATTGTGATGAGTATCTGCATAGATGATGAGATGAATGCGTGGCAACCCAAAATCAAAAACTGTAAAAATAATCGGAATTAATACACTACTCATTTGTTCAAGTTCGACTTAGCCCATGGACAGGAATTCCCTTTTTGTTTATACCGGATTTAATTGGCTGTTGCAAATTTTTGCCGTATCAAAAGAACGTAGTTAAACAGAAAGTGGATAAAAAAAAGGGTTTCGCATATCGGGTCGATGCTTCCCGGGTGGAGACCGAGTTCCTACTCGAGGTCTGAAGGTGGCACACGATTGTACCGGGCGCAGGTAACTTCAGCTGCTTCCGATGCCAAGAGTCAATGACCGCGGTCCATCTGCGGCGTGAGGTTAGGTACACCCGCACACTTAATTTCTCGTGGGGCGACTGGTGTATTTGAAGAGTCAGTCAGATCATGCCCATGGGTCGAACGGGTCCAGGCGACGCTTGCAGAGCCCACCGATCGGGTTTACTGGAGGAGCAAGTCCATGCCCTCGGCTACCGCCTCATCCGAATGTCAAACGGTGGGGGTTTAACCGGTGGTACGGGCAAGTGGCCAATAGAGGTCTCCGGGAATAACCAATCCGTAACTTCTAGACCAGCGTTTCAATACGTAGATACTAGTGGTGCTAATCCTCAACAGAATTGCACCACTGTTTCGAAAAATTTTAGTAAACTGTGAGCGCTCGTTTTCCCAAATGGTCGAACGGCTGCCCCAGCCTCGGCAATATATAACTGGCGCGTCCACTCAAATTAAATGATCACTTTGAGCCGCACTTGGCACTTGCACTAGGCTTTGACTTTGGCTTGACCTTGGTTTAGAGAACTGGGTCAGCTCTACAAGACTTCTTTTTCCACTGCCGGTCACTCTGACGGTCACGAGGAGGAAAAGAAAGAGGCTGGGACTACTAAGTACAGCAACCCACGTTTTTTCCACACTTTCTATGGTCTTGTTCTGTTATACAGAATCCAGACACAGCAATATTTAATCAAATATAGTGCACGGCAGAAAAATTGCATGTCAAAGCGTTGCCGCTTGGTCGCAAAACAGCTGGTGATAAGCTTTATCAAAGCTCAAAAGATCTTCAACTCGAATTTTTTCACGCCCTATTTTTAGGCTGTAATTTTGGGAGTTAGCCGTGGAAAATTAAAATACAAGAAGGCACGACAAGCGTCGAATATTACACCCTCGCTTGTGCTCTGCTTTCTTGCTTTTTGGTCTCCAGAATTTCTTTCTCCCGACGTTCTGCTCCGGTCGTTGACCCCGATCACCCGCTCCTGACAATCAAACAGACCCAGACTGCGCAAAATTCGCGGCTGCTGGTCTGCCAAAGAATGTTGCGTCGGGGAGCCTAGCCACTTTTCTAGGGTTTTCCTGCCCTTGTCGAAAACTGATCTTTTCTGTAGAACCGTAATTTTTCCGTCTCCTTGTGTTGCTCGTTGTACCCAAAAACACTGGTTGGAAACGCTCTGGCCATCCAAAAACTATTGGAGAATACATTTTTGAAAATACATGTGTTTTCTTTGAAATTCTTTCCACTCTATATTTACCTGGCCAAAATCTATATAACTTTTGCCACAATTAATACGGGGTGGTTGTAGGAGGGCGGATCACCGGAGCGAGTTGCCAGCGATGAGTGGGAAAATATCCAAAGGAAAAGACAGATTCGGTTTCAATAAATGTATTCCATGTATTTGCGTATAGGTGTGTGAATTGTAGACGCGCGTATGTGCGACGGCAGCTTGTAACGGGGTGGAAAACGTAACTGACTTTCTATGCCTTATGATCTATGCTTTATGCTGCCTTTATGCTGCGGTGAGCGCCGTGTGGATCGTGGATTGTGGATCCGAGCGCCCCTCCGAGCGCGCGAGCGCGAGCCGGGACCGAGGCGCGCGGAGCCGGCACAGTGCGCGGAAACTGTCTATTGCTGGCCTGAACATCCTCCCCCCCCCTTGCAGGATTGCAAAGTATAATGGGGTGGCCTATGGCTGGGTGCACGCCCCCGACACGATCCATACAAAAACGGTGCTCTGGGCCACCGGCAGGCCGTCCTCACGCGCAAGGAACCCGGGCTGGATCACCTTCGGGTAGACATCTGCTCCCAAGATGAGCGAGATTGTCGCCGGTCGATGGAATTGTTCATCGGCAAGCCTCAGGTCACCGAAACGCGCCCGCACGGAATCGCTCAGCTGTCGGATAGGCGTGCGGATGCGCACACGGGGCTCGACCTTGAGCATCGTCTCCAACTGGAAGTCGCCCATTTTGGCGCGGATCACCGCCGTACACACTTTCTCGTCCCCCAAACAAGTGGTGGGCAACTTGAAGGCGCTGGCCAAGGAGTCGTCAATACAGCTCACCGGCGTGCATGGGTCGATGAGCGCCGCCGTCTCGAAGTTTTTGGAACCCGTATCCAAGACCACCAGCGCCGTCGGGAGTATGATGAGGCTTCGATGTTGTAGAAGTGAGTCGACGGATGGTGCCGGGGGCCCTGCCACGGGGCGGCTCACGGGGAGACGCGGGCGGCGGTCGGCGTGGGCCGACGTGGATGGCGACGATGCAGCCGAGGCTGAGCGGGCTGGACGCCGAGGTCGGCGTTTGACGTGGGGCGCTGTAGATGGCGACGATACTCCTGAGGCCGAGCGGACTGGACGACGAGACGAGGGTATGTGGAGTAGAGTGTGGTGGTTTTTGCCACACACCCGGCACAGCCCGCCACTGCGACAATCCTGGCCGGAGTGTTGGTGGGCCAGGCAGTTCCCGCAATATTTGTTAATGAGGACAGCTCGGAGTCTCTTCTCAGGGCTCAGGCGAAGGAAATGGTGACAGGTCCGTAGCGGATGAATTCCTCGGCAGACCCGGCAACGGTACGAGTTGATCCCTCGATCACGCCGGCTCTCCGTGGTGCGGCTGGCGCGGATCCGTGGGGCCATGTCTGGATGAGGATGGAACTAGGATGGAATAGAGAAGTCGAAGAAGTATTAGTACGGAGCTGTGAATGGGACAAGTGCACATTCACGTTATTGTTGGATGGAACTACGGGGTTCTACTGGCAGGAGAACGACCTTGACAATCGGTCTTTTGAGGGTACCGCGGGCAGTAAGGATATCCACCACACGGACCCTGTCGTCAGCACCGGGATACACGGAAGTTATCCTTTCGAGCCGCCATTCGTTGGACGGCAGGTTATCCTCCTTGATGACCACCATATCGCCAACCTGCAGATTTGGCGTCGGCGTCTGCCACTTAGTCCGCTTGTGGAGCTCCTTGAGGTATTCCTCCTTCCACCTTTGACAGAACTGTTGGTTGAGGGCCTTCAAATGCTGCCACCGATTGATGATCGAATTAAGGTTCCCCTTTATTTCGGGCTCGGCCGTACTCATTAAGGGCCCCCCAATAAGGAAGTGCCCGGGAGTGAGGGCTAGCAGCTCCGTCGGATCATCGGACATCGGTGAGAGCGGCCTGGAATTGAGACACGCTTCAATCTTCGCGAGCAGCGTAGAAAGCTCTTCAAACGTATACCTCCGAGTGGACGTGGCCTTGTAGAAGAGAGTTTTGAAACTCTTCACTCCGGCTTCCCATAGGCCTCCCATATGTGGAGCTCCTGGTGGGATGAAGCGCCACGAAACCCGCTGATGGCTATACGCATCAGTCACCGAGTCCTTAAACGCGTCAAGGAAGTCACTGGAAAGCAGGCTTGCTGCACCAAAGAAAGTTTTTCCATTATCTGAATGGATACGCTGTGGACATCCGCGCCTTGCGACGAAACGAGCGAAGGCGGCGAGAAATTTTTCGGTGGTGAGGTCGGACGTGGGTTCTAAATGTATCGCCTTTGTGGAAAAACACACGAATACGCACACATACCCCTTCGTGATCAGACATGCTCTCCTTGTATAGTTCCGTATTTCGAAAGGACCCGCGTAATCAATCCCTGTATGCGTAAACGGTCTGGAAAAGGACGACCGCTCGGTTGGGAGATCTCCCATCATTTGGGTTTGCAACCTTCTTTTGTGAATAACGCAGACCTTGCAGGAGTTCACAACCCCCTTCATAAGCCTTTGAACCTTTGGAATCCAATACTTTGATCGAATGAGGCGCACCATCAATTGGTTGCCGCCATGAAGAGTTATCCAGTGTGTAAATTGCGCGAGAAGGCGAGACAATCGACAATTATATGGGAGAATGATTGGATGTCGTTCGTCGTATCTTAGCACTTCAGAGCCTGCGACACGGCCGCATGCTCTGATCAACCCATGGCGGTCTAGGAAAGGGTTCATGTTCAGGATAGAACTTGACCTTGGCGTTGGCCGCTTACCGCTTAGGCAGCGATACTCCTCGGGGTATTCTCTACGCTGCGTCTCTAGGATAAGAGTTATTTCAGCTTCGGTAATTTCGCCGCTCGTAAGATGGCCCTTTTGCGCGGTGGCTAACTTCCGGCAGCGCTTGGTGAAGCGCAGGATATATGCACGGACTCGTAGAGCTCTCTCCAGATTGGAGAATCGTTCGAGGAAGTTTTCGGCTGGGTTGAGTGCGAAATGGGCTTTTACAGTTCGCTGCTCTAAGGTCATAACGGGGGAGTTATTAACTGGTGCCGGCCATTGATCTCGGCCCTTCTGCAGCCAAGTTGGTCCGTGCCACCAGAGTTGGTTCTCCACCAACTCCTGTAACGGCACGCCTCTGTTGGCTAAGTCCGCGGGGTTCTGTTCGGATGGAACGTGGCACCACTTCTCAATATCGGTCGCTTGAGATATCCTAGTCACTCGGTTGGCCACGAACGTGGTCCAGTGACACGCGGGCTTTGCCAGCCAGGCGAGGACTATGGTGGAATCGGTCCAGCAATAGCAGCTCGTACTTGCTGTTGGCATATTCGGCAGGATAGCCGCCGCCATTTCGGACAAAAGCACTGCCCCGCAAAGCTCTAACCGGGGGAGCGACACGGTTTTCACGGGTGCGACTCGCGTTTTCGCTGTTAGAAGCTGCACCTCGGCCAAACGGTCAACCTCAATGCGGACGTAGATGGCGGCACCGTAAGCCTTCTCGGATGCATCGCAGAACCCATGATGTTCGACTTTTACCGCTGGCCGGGAGCCGACCCATCTTGGAATATGGATTTGGTCGAGAGCGGAGTGGCTCCGCAGGAAACTTTGCCAGCGCTGGCGCATCTCGCTTGGAAGCTCATCGTCCCATCCCAGGTCCTGCAACCAGATTTCTTGCATGAAGATCTTGGACCGAACAATGAATGGGGCCAACCACCCCGCGGGGTCGAACAGCCTTGCGATCTGGGACAGAACTGCTCGCTTGGTGTATGACGACTCAGGCGCTAACTCGGGAGGGACAAAAAAAAACTCGTCTGAAGTCGCTTTCCAGCGAATCCCGAGAGTCTTAGCCGTCCTCTCTTCCTCCATCTCCAGAAAATCTGTGTGGAGACGATGAGCACTCGGAATTCCTGCCAGAATAGCTTTGTGGTTTGAAGTCCACTTCCGCAGCGGAAAACCTGCAGAGCTAAGTGCGGCCTGCAACTCGCGGATCGTTAGTCGAGCCTCATCGGTAGAATCCGCTCCGGCTAGGACATCGTCGACATACATGAATGATCGGATAATGCGACTTGCTTTCGGAAATCTGGACTGGACGTCGCTTGCTGGCTGTTGCAACACTCGGATGGCAAGAAAAGGAGCGCAGTTGACTCCGAAGGTTGCGGTCTTAAGTTCATAGTCGCGGATGAGTCCCTCCTTGTTTCGAAATAATATTCGCTGGAAAGGGGTGTGTTTCGGGTCAACAAAATTTGGCGATACATTTTGGTGATGCCTGCGTTGAAAACGTACCGGAAATAACGCCACTTCAGGATCTGGAGGGTCAAGTCAGATTGGAGGACCGGGCCGGCGTGCAGAAGATCATTCAAACTCACACCGTTGGTCGACGGGCTGGATGTGTTAAATACCACGCGGACCTTCGTGGTAGTGCTCTCAGGCTTGAAGACAGCGTGGTGCGGAAGGTAGTAGGTTGAGGACCCATGAGTCGGAGGAACTTCTGTCATATGTTCAAGCTCTAGGTATTCTTGGATTACGGTGTCGTACTGCTCTTGTAGGGGACCGTTTCTTTTCAAGCGATTTTCGTTTCTTAGGAACTGGGCCAGCGCGGCTGCCCTTGAATACCCCAGATCTGATCCGAGATGATCTGGGTCGCGAAACGGTAACGTGACGACGTATTTCCCGCTTGGCGTCCTTGACGTAGTTCGGAGGTAATTTCTTTCGCAGTACGAATCCGACTCGCTTTCTATTTTAGTAGGAATGTCCTCCACCTCCCAAAACTTTGTGAGGAGTTTGTCCAACGGAGTCTCTAGCTCGGTGGAAATTTGCGTGGAGAAGGATGTGACCCGGCCTTGTACCGTGTTTGGCACTGGGCCTGTAAGAACCCACCCGAAAATGGTTTCCTGTCCGAGGAGAGATCCACAGATGTTCGTCTGTGAGCCGCTCAAGAGGATGGATGGAAGGATGTCGGCACCAATCAGGACATCTATTTGTGAGCTTTCGTAAAATGTCGGGTCTGCCCATGGCAGGTTCGGCAAGTCTCGCAACGAGTGTTGCGGGATCGGATGGGAGGGAAGGCTGCCTGATAGTTCCAGCAGGACATAGGCTGTGGCGTCCAATTGTAAGCCCGGCTTAGTCGGGGAACGGATGGAAAAATGGCAGAGTTTCTTGGACTGAGCGGATATCGTCTGATTGAGGCCCGAGACCTGTGCCTGGGCGAGTCGGAATGGCAACTTAATGATCTGGAAGAGACGTTCCGTAATGAACGTCGCCTCGGAGCCCGGGTCGATTAGACCGCGGGCGCGAAAATTTGTCCCCAAGTGGCAAATATTAATAATAGCCGTGCCTAGGAGTACCGCCCTCTTGCCGGAGGCGAAATAGTTCTGAACGCTAGGCTGAGCTTCGGCAGGAGTCGGAAGTAGTACGGAATTGGGCACGGATTGGCTGCAAACTGGAGTGCCACGGTGCAGCAGCGTATGATGCCGGTCTCCACACGTGTTGCAGTTGTGGGCGCTTTGGCATTCACGAATCTGGTGACCTCTTGCGAAACAGTTTAAGCAAAGCATTTTTTGCTTAATATAGCTGGAGCGAGCATCAGGTCTCATCTGAAGGAATTGAGGGCATACCCGGATCGGATGGTTCTCTTTGGAGCAAAGATCACACGCTCTCCGCTTCGGATCCACAGTTGTTCCGAAAGAGTGAACCCGCCTTGCAACAGGGCTCTCTTGGGAACGGAAAGGGTTGGGATTGCCCTTTGACCTCTCTGACATGGGTAGACTCGCCCTGGAGTGGGCCTGAGTCTGCATGCCTGGATGGCCGTCCTCGGTCACCTCGAGAGACAGGTACCGCTCCGCCAGGAACTTGTCCATAGCGTGCCAGGTGGGAATTTCGGACTTGTGTGTCACGGACTGCTCCCAAAGCTCCAAAGTCGTTTTCGGCAACTTCGCGGATATGAGGTACACTAACACTCCGTCAGCGAAAATGCTGTCTGTGGAGACCTCGGAGTGGTTGAGTGTCGTAAGGCACTTGTGGACGGCCCTCTGAAGCTCTTTTAGCGCTGCAGCTGACTCGGTGCGGATTTGGGGCAGACTGAAAAGGATCTTTAGCTGGGCTTTGAGTATCAGCCTCTTGTTCTGGAAACGCTCACGGAGGGCGCTCCATGCGGACGCGAACCCTTCGTTCGTGAGTGGAGCCTGTGCCACTATGTCGTGGGCCTCACCGCTTGTTTTTTTGTTGAGGTGGAACAGTTTTTCTACTGGAGCCAACCTCGGGTTCTCTATATATATGGCGGTGAACAGGTCTCGGAACGTGGGCCACTGCTGATAGTCCCCACTGAAAACTTCAGTGTCACATGGAGGAAGACGGCAACCGCCGGACGTCGGCACTTGAACGGCCAGTTGAGGCGTGTGAGGGACAGTCGGGGGTTCGAGCTGATCGTTCAGTTCGGCAAGGCATTGCGCGTAGACCGCGTAGCAGTCATCGTACATCCCCTGGACGTCAGCTACCCCCTCTGGATCTACTTCCGTTATCGCCTCCTACCAGGCCTCGAACTCCGCGTCCACCTTCGCCCACGGGCTTCGGAGTTGATCTCGATGGACTTGGGAGAGCGAGCGGGTTGGTGTGCTAGCATCTGGAGCGCTGAGCTTCTGGTCGAAGCGTGTCAGTCTGCTTGCAGCCAAGGCAAACTTAGACCGTGCGGAACTGGCGGCCGATTGGGCCATAGTGCTCTGAACCGTGCGAGGGACGACCGAGGGGAGCAACCAGGCCTCAAAGGCATGTGATGTGTGAGCCCTGGACGTGGTCGGACCTCGCTCAGTTGAGGCCGGACGGGAAGATGTGGGCGTAGCGATTGAGCCGTTGGAGCTGCGAACTCACCCGCTTAAACTTCTTGCGAGATTTCTTCTCACCAGTGGGCATGGTTGGCTGATGGATTTGCGATAACGCGTATCAGAGTCGCAAAGCAGGTGAGCGGAAATGGAGAAGTGGAAGTTTTGAACGACGAACCGTGGATATGTGGCCTTGGCGGAATTTATCGTGCGTATTTATATAGTAGAAGTCGGGCACCGTGGCCGGAATATAAATATAAAATACTACGATCAAATACAAAAAAAATGTCCAACCAAGAGCGACTAATGGATGAGTAATGTTATTGATGCACAAGGTCCCCCTATATAGAGTCGGTTGCAAACCGAATGTTCAAAACAATATACCCTTGAAAAGCAGGGTAGCGCGTCTCTTGGCGTTCCGTTACGGTCAAGCGCGGCACCGAAAAATATTCTCCCACTAACAACAACGCAAGCAAACGGTGGAGAAGCGAAAGCGAAAGGAAAAACGAAAAGAATGCGTCGCTGCTGTTGCTTGTATGTGTGTGTGTATGGGTGTAAGTGCTAGGTACCGTGGCTTGGATTAACGACCCCCCCTTTTGACGAGATTGAAACAACGGGTAAAAAAAAACGGAGTAACCGTTTTATGAGGTAATACAATATATGTATGTATATACAGATGTGCACGAGTTGTTAGTTGAAAATGCGTGCGCATATGTAAGATGATATGTATGGAGTCGTGTTTTATTTTTATTGGCAATATAATGAGTTAAATAAAGATTGGTTGTGATTTGTGATTTGTTATTCTATATTCTTTAAAACAAACGAAAGAACTATAACCCGTTGAGCATGCACGGAATGAACAACAAATTAATTGCAAGAATACATATGTCTTTTTGTTTGTTGCCAGCCGCTTGGATTGCGTTGCTTACACATACATATGTACATATGTATGTACATATGTTGGTGTGCACGTGCAGTTGTCAGCAGCGAAAGCTCAGCTGGTAGCTGGGAGCGGTAGGAATATGATTTACAGACAGCTACATATATATTAATGTGGGCACTGGATCGGAGGAGGAACGCAGGAGCTAGCTCGGATCAAATTAAACCTTTGGAGAAATAGGAGGCCACAACCGTTGGCAGAACGAAGTATGGTTTAATTTGGAGCTAGAGCGAGAAAGGCATATATGTACATATGCCGCGGGAACTCGGACTGGGATGGGAAACTCGCACAAAATCACTGCACTGGTGTTGGGCACAATCGAAGGGTTGTACTTATCTTACACTTGGAGCGATCCGTCGATGCTGGCTGGGGTGAGCTTCTCCTTATGGGGAAGGCGAAGATCCGGCTCGAAGGACCAATGTTTGTAGTGGAGCGGATCGAGGATCAATTATCCAACGGCGAGGTGTATGTTCCAGTAACCCTCCTAGCAGTCGTCACAGAAAGGAAAGGCCGATGGGTTTCGTTGTGTGTATATGTATATATATATTGTTCATGTAGTTATTCGGTATTCGCGCGGTATGTCGACAGGTTGAAGCGGGGGTGAAAACGTAACTAACTCTCTATGCCTTATGCTCTATGCTTTATGCTGCCTTTGTGCTGCGGTGAGCGCCGTGTGGATCGTGGAGTGTGGATCCGAGCGCCCCTCCGAGCGCGCGAGCGCGAGCCGGGACCGAGGCGCGCGGAGCCGGCACAGTGCGCGGAAACTGTCCATTGCTGGCCTGAACAATTAGTTTGGACATACGACAGTGGTTTTATTTTAGTTATGTTGTTGTTGACATAAATATTCTGGGCAAAATCTAACATTGTGTTTGATATTGTAAATTAATTTAATTGGATTGAACAGTTGTAGATTTTTATAATGGTATTTCCTTCCGCTATGATTTCTTGGTTTACACAATTCTGGTTTAGCGTTGTTTTTGGAAGATTCCATGTGATTAGTATATTGGGTTCAATAAAGTTTATTTGAAAGTTTGGAAAAGTTTTGGAATATGGACATTTAGTGGGAGTTTGCATTAAAATTCCTTTTATACAATTGTCATTGGTTTTCAATCTAGTTTCTTTAACAAATACTTCTTCATTTTTTATGTAGTACTTGTCGTATGTCATATCTGTTAAAATGTTATTTAATTCGTCTGGATACGGAACGATTTTATAGATTGGTACTTTTGTAATGTCTTTGGGAATGTTGGAAATTATTAGAATTTCGTTGGTATCGGATTTTAACCATGTTGAGGTTTTTATATTTAGTATTTTCTCAGAATTTATTTGTTCCAGGTAGCCTTGTTTTAATATGTTTGGACTAAATATACCGAGCCTAGTTAATTGCATACCTAGTTCTATATCTTCGATATATTCTGTGAAATGTTGTAGATTGAATATCAAAATTTCTATTTGTTGATTCCTGTCTTTTTCTTCATTTAGTTTGTTTATAATGTTTATTCCGCTATTAACTGCATATATTACCAAATTTAGTTCATTCATTTGAATGCTATGGCTGGCTAAATTTTCTATTTTTTGTTCCAAATCGACTTTATCTTCCTGATCTAGTGTTCCAAAGAGATATTTGTAGGCTGTTCCTACTATATTGATTAGGCCTCTTTTATTTCTTTTGGTTATTTTTAGCCCGTTCATTTCTCTTTGCAATTTGTCTACTAGATATTTTATTTGGATTATGTCCTGGAATTTAGTGGCTTGCATTAACAAATTTTTGTATAGTTCTTCGGTTTTAGTTACATTAACAGTTAGATAATGGTATTCGTAATTGATAGGTATGTTAATCGATCCAGTTTTGAATATCATATATCCGTTTTGGAATTTTATAAGATTTATTTCTATGTTTTGGCCCTGTGCCATTACGATGGTAATTATGAGGAAAATGAGGATTTTAATTGTGTTGAAGTTCGCCGATTCCATTAACTTCCTCGGTTTCTCTGGAATTATTATATTTGCTTGTATTAGATTTCTTCTTTTTCTTGAATTTTGATTTATAATGAGTAGACCTCGGATTTTGCATATTTGATTCATCAGCATAGTCGTGGGCTCATTATTAATTTTTGTTCAATTGATTTCCTTTGACTATATTTGAAAAGCACTTGGCTGGGGGATCGGAGGATCGGAGGTGCTGCGAGTACGAGTCATCAGAATTTTTCTATCTTAATCCTTTAAAAATATGCAAATATGCAAAATCCGTGGTCTAATAATGAGTTATTTTCCTACCCCTATTCTTTTCTTCATAATGTTTTTCGTCTACCTGTCTAATTTCGTCCGTCCTTTTGAAAGGATTTGTTACCATAGACTTAACTAGAGGTGATAGTTTATAGCGGGTATCTACTTCATACTCTATGCGGTTTTTATTTAATTGAGTGATTTTATTCACTTTATTTAGTTGGGTGTCATAATCAGGTGAGCCTGCATAAATGAATATATCAGCTGGTGTCCTATTTGTGGTATTATGTTTGGTTTTATGATTATAAGTATAAAGAATTAATTCAAACTTCGTGAATCTATCTTCTGGGTTATCCTCGCTAGATATTATTCTTAATTTTTCATTTACTGTTTTATGAAATCTTTCTACGTCAGATATTCCATTTTTGCTGGAAGTGATCTCTATTTTGACGTTTTCCGCATTCAGCCATGCTTTCAATGCTGTGCACATAAGAGCTGAATCTTTATCGGCTTTGATTTCAATTGGTTTGTCCATCTCGTTAAAAACTTTCATGATGGCTCTTTTTGGCTTCTAACCAGTCACGACTTTTTACTTCTACAAGAGTGGCAAACTTCGAGTATACGTCAATACATGATAGGAACTGTTGGTTACCAACCATATAGAAATCCATGACGTATTTCTCTCTGATGTTCAGTATTTCCGGTGTAGTTTCGAATGCCAACTTCGTATTTCTATGCTCTGTTTTGGCAAAATTACAAGTAGGACATTCGTTTATGATGTTTTGGATTAGTTTTTGATAATCCGGGTAATAGTATTTTTCCCTAAACCAATTCACGGTTTTCTCTATCCCTGGATGGAGTAAGCCCTTATGATTCTTTAATATGGTTTCTTTAAATTCAGCGTAATTCTAAATATCTAGGAGTTTCGTGCTTGATTTAATAGCTTTGGTTATATTGTTAGAATTAATGATTTCTAAATATGCTTTTTGGAATGGAGGAAAATCTATTTTGTTATGGAAATATAATGCGCTCTTTTTGGTGCATAGATATTCCTTTATATTATCCTTCGCTAAGGTGTTAGTCATTTCCTTATACGTGATCTTGATGATTAGCTTGTGAAAATAACGAATTGTTTCTACCTTATCTTCATTGCCTTTTATTAGCTCAATTTGCCGATTGTAATAGTTAATTGGTCTTTCCGTGATAGCAATGTGATTTAGATTGTCTTCCTGTGCGCTATGTACAGTTGCACCAACGCTATTTGAAGCTTCTCCAAGGAGATTTTCATTAATCTTTACCCTTGATAAGGCATCAGCTACATGATTTTCTTTGCCTGGTAGATATTTCATTTTAAAATCAAACTCATTCAGTTTTATTTTCCACCATTGTAATTTCAAATTTGGCTCCTTGAGGTTGTTCAACCAAATCAAGGGTTTATGATCGCTTTGTATCTCGAATGTTCTACCGAACAGGTATGAACGGAAATACTTGGTTACCCATACGATCGCTAATAATTCCTTTTCGATGGCTGAATAGTTTATTTCATGTTCATTTAGGGTTCTGCTAGCGTAGCAGATCGGTTTGTGTTCTTGTGACAAAACCGCTCCCAATGCTATGTTACTAGCGTCGGTTGGTACTTTTCTTCCTTGGGGTCTATGACAGCTCCTTTCTTTAGTTTGAGTGTCATGGGTTTTGCTATGTTTGCAAAATTAGGAATGAATTTCCTGTAGAACCCGCACAGACCTAAGAATGACTTTATTTGTTTAGTCGTTTCTGGTATTGGAAATTTGACAATGGCAGAGATTTTGCCTGGATTTGGTACTATTCCTTCAGTAATGGCTACATGACCTAGGAATTCAGTTTCCTTTTTCATGAATTCACATTTATCCATTTGTAGCTTCAAGTTGGCGTCTCTCAACTTTCCAAATACTCTCCTTAGTGACAACAAGTGTTCTTCCAATGAAGTGGAAAATATAATGATGTCAACTAAGTATACAAAGCAATCTGTGAAGATTAACTCTTCTAGCAGATTGTTCATACATCTTTGGAAGGTAGCTGGGGCAGTGGTTAGCCCAAAGGGCATACGAGTGAACTCGTAATGTCCATGCTTAGTGGATAACGCAGTTTTGGGGATTGAGCTAGGTTCCATGGGTATTTGATGGAAACCTTTTGCTAAATCGATTGTCGTAAAATACTGACATTTACCTAGTTTGTCTACGATTTCATCCATTCTTGGAGTTGGGCATTTGTCTTAACTGTTATTTCATTTAGACTTCTATAGTCTACTACCATTCGATATATTTGCTTTCCTGAAGCATCTATCTTCTTCGGAATCATAGATATGGGCGAGCAGTAAGGAGAATTCGACTTTCGAATTATTCCCTGCCTGATCATATCTTTGATTTGCTGGTTTACCTCCTGATCATGTATCTGGGCATATTTGTATGGTCGTCTGTAGACCGGGTCTTCATGTTGAGTTTTAATCTCGTGCTTGATTGTACTTGTGAAAGTCAAATTGTCACCTTCTCTGTACTGCACATCCTTAAACTCATATAAGACCTTCTTTAACTCTTCCCTCTCTTCGTCGTTTAAGTGTTCCAATCTTAATTGATTACATTCCCTTAATTCACTGTCTAGAGCGGAAGCGAAGTATTGATCTCCCTCTGGAGATGTGTCAAGGCACTTAGGTGCGATCTTCTCTTCTTTTGTAGTGTGCACTTCTGTGCGGTCTTGCCGGCTTCAATAGCTTCTCCACTCTGAATGATCGGGTACGACCTAGCTCCTAGTGTTACAGTGTCATTTCTGTAATCGATGACGGCTTTACTTGCTATCAAGTATTCTCTTCCTAATAAAATATCATAATTTTCGGAAAAGTTATGTATGTAGAACTTTTGTTCGGACGGACATGTTTTGTTCGCATTCCTCATTATACTCTTAGTTAAACGGACAGGTCCATTGATGGTATGGACCGTAAGGTTATCGTCTTTTATCTCGGAATCTGTGTAATTTTCTTTCATGATGTTGATCGATGATCCCGAGTCAGCGATACACCTTAATATTCTTTTATTAATGGTAATGTTTATATAGGGTCCTCCTCGGTTTCTTCCGAGGCGGCTTGATGAAAATTTGAGTCCATCTTCGTTTGGCCACTCTGGCTCTCCCTCCCTCTTTTAGTAGGTTGGTTGGGTCCACTCCCACTAGCTTGGTTTTGAGATATTTGCTAATTGAATGGATTCTGAGCCCTACCTTGATTCAAGGAATTTGTGAACTCATTGTATAATCCAGGATTTTGGGAATTTTGATTTTGATTTGTTCGATTAGTCTGACCTGTTCCAGATGAACTCTTTGTTTGATTGTGATAGTTAGTAGTATTATAATTTGGATAATAGTTTCCAACATTCTTTCGATTTGATTGAGACGATTTCGATTCTTTATTTGTACCTGAATCTGTTGTACTAGCTTCGTACAATCCTTCTTCTTGTGCTGCCTTCTTAAGATTAGACAATGTGGTAATATCTTTTCTTGCTAAGGTCATGAACATTCTGTCAGGAAGTTTTCGAGTAATGACATCTTTAATTGTGTTGTTCAAAGCGTTTTTATAAATGGCATTATTTTCTGGTATGTTTTCTAAGTTTAGCTTATTGTTTATTAATAATGCTTTTATCTCTAATTCTTCTATAAAATTACGAAGACTGCCGATGAATCTGGTGGTGTATAGTTGTCGTAAGAGTTCTTCATATGGTGTGTGATTTTTGAACTCGTTGATCAGCGCCGTCTTCAGTTCGAGCCACGTGTTGGGTTGTTTCATTTGCGATATGCCTTGTGCCTCTCCTGACAGTTGGATCTCGGTCGCTCCAAATAGGATCCTTTGTTGACGAAGATCTTCAGTTGGATATAATCCGCATACATATTCGATTCGTTTGATAAATGAGCTTAGCTGTCCAGATGAACCGTCATAGGCAGGTATTTGTCGGATCGACAGCAGTGCCTGGTTCAAGTGGATTTCGCTCAATGATAGTGGTGGTAACGCCATATTGTTGGTGTTGATTGGGTTTTGTTTTGTTTTCAGTAGTTTTCAACTTTATTTTGGTTCACTTGTAAGTTTTTTGATTTTGTATTTAGTGTTTCACTGTTCTTGGTGGATCACTATCTCCGCTTACTTCAGTTCACTTAATTATACCCGATACTCAAAATGAGTATTGGGGTATATTAGATTTGTGGTAAAAGTGGATGTGTTTAACGTCCAGAAGGAATCGTTTCCGACCCCATAAAGTATATATATTCTTGATCAGCATCAATAGCCGAGTCGATTGAGCCATGTCTGTCTGTCCGTCTGTCCGTCCCCTTCAGCGCCTAGTGCTCAAAGACTATAAGAGCTAGATCAACGATGTTTTGGATCCAGACTTCTGTGATATGTCACTGCTACAAAAATATTTCAAAACTTTGCCCCGCCCACTTCCGCCCCCACAAAGGGCGAAAATCTGGGGCAACCACAAATCTCAGAGACTATTAAGGCTAGAGTAACCAAATTTGGTATCCGCACTTCTGTTAGATCTTACTATAAAACGTATATCTCAAAATTTCGCCCCTTCCCCTGCCGCTTTCACAAAGGACGAAAATCTGTTGCATCCACAATCTTGCAGATTCGAGAAAACTAAAAACGCAGAATCATAGAGAATGACCATTTCTATACGGTTGAGGAATCTAGATCAGATCGGATAATTTATCTTACTATAAAACGTATATCTCAAAATTTCGCCCTTTCCCCTGCCGCCTCCACAAAGAACGAAAATCTGTTACATCCACAATTTTGCAGATTCGAGAAAACTACAAACGCAGAATCATAGAGAATGACCATTTCTATCCGGTTGAGGAATCTAGATCAGATCGGATAATTTGTATAGCCAAAAGCAACAAATCAATTTGCAGTGGCTACGCAGCGCCCGACGTCACGCTCAGGCTGATTTTCTGTCTCTCTCGCACGCACTCTTTGTCGTGTCGTTTAATATTAGCGGCGTCTGCCGGAGGAGATCCATACTGACTTAGTATCGGGTATAACTGTAGAGTTGCGGTGTCCGCAGCAACTCACAACGTTCCCCCTCTTTATTTTTTCACTTTCAGCAGTATTGGCACCACGTACCTCTCCTCTACTCGCAGAATCTTGCTTCTGTGCCATCTCTTTCTTTTTCCTCTAACTCCCAAAATCTTTCTAACGCTTTACCTTTAACAGGTTTTGCCACCATTTTCTTTTTTACCATAGACTTCGTACATCTTGACACTATCCACCCGAAATCTGTCTTTTGTTCGAATTGGCTACCGATTATAACAAATCCGTCTACGGAAAGGGGATGGGACAGAAATACTGTTAAGTCTAATGAGGGCCAAGGATTCAACCTCGCCTAGGAGAATTTTATGTCCTACCGCTTTCAAGAGAGTGCAAGCTAATAAGAAGCGGCTGACTCTCATAAGAAGGAAGATGACGAGAAGGGTCCCAATTAAGATCGCGCAGGGAAAAGATAAGGAATGGTTTTTGAACGGACTCAAGCATATCTTGATAGTTTTGGTAATGAGGAGACCAGATACAGGATCCATATTCTAAGATAGGTCGGGCAACAGAAACTTAGAGTAGTTTGGTAGTATAGGGGTCAGAAAAATCATTAGACCATCTTTTGATGAAGCCTTGGACTTTTTTGACCTTATTCGAAACAGAAGACATATGAGAATTAACACATAGCTTAGGTACAAAGATAATACCCAAGTCATCAATTTTGTACAGGCGTTCTAAGGGAAAGTTATTAATTGAAAAGTCAAATAGGTAAGGCTTGTTACGATGGAAGGTCATGACGTTACATTTGGAAATTTTAAGAGGAAGCGCGTTAATTATACTCCAATTGTTGAGAGCGTCGAGATCCGATTGAAGGAATAATGGGGAAACAGGATCGCTATAGGAAAAACATTGCTGAACATCATCAGCATACATTAGGACTCAGGAATGAGTTAAATCTTGGGGAAGATCATTAATAAAGAGGTTATCTTGAGGCACACCCCAAGAGACAAAGAAAGAAAGAGAAGATTGGAAGCAGAAACGCTGAGAACGATTGCAAAGTGCGCATTAGTCCAGAGAAGAAGTTTAGTCGGAAATCCTAGTAGAGATAGTTTGTGGATGAGGAGATTGTGATTAACTGAATCGAAAGCTTTACTAAAATCAGTATAAACTACGTCAGTTTGACATTGCTTTGCAAATCCGGCAGTTACGAAGGAGGAAAATTCAAGGAGGTTAGACGAAACAGAGGGACTTTTTACAAATCCGTGCGGTGATTCTGAAAACATCACATGAGTTTAGAGGCTGAGAAGTAGTAATTTTTTCGAAGAGTTTAGGGATGGCGGGGGTGGTATTTTTATTTCCCCTTCCCGGCTACCGCCTTAACCTTAACCTAAGGGATGGCAGATGAATGGGAGATACCTCTTTTTGACCCCTTTTTATGAATGGGAATTATGTAAGATTATTTTTAGACGGTGGGAAAATCACCAAGCCCAAGAGAGAGGTTGAACAGTTTTAAGAGAGGAACGCAAAGAGAATCCACCATATCTGGACCAGTGGAGAAAGAAAATATACATGATTTTAAATTAGTTATCAGGCCATCATAATCAAAAAAGGGGGGATGGATACAACTTGAACTATTTAAAGGGATAGGAAATGAGTGCGCGCCAGGATAGTCGTTAGGTGAAGCGAGAAGAGAGGGCATGTTATTAGAAGAAGCAGAGCAGCAAAGTTGAAAAATTGAAGTAAATAGGTAAGCAATAACGGAGTTTTTATCTGCATACGTACTATTTAAGTGTAAAGAATTACGTTTAGAGTTAACAAACTTAAAGAATTGTTTAGGATCTCGTTTAAAGTTGAGCTTGCATTTAGCCAAATAACTATTATAGCATAGGGTATTACAAATTGAAAATTTAGATTTTGCAATTGAATACTTAGAGAAATCTGACTGCGAGCCAGACAGCTTAAACCTCTAATATAAACGAGATTTTATATTCCTTAGGTTTACTAGCCGCGGAGTAAACCAAACAGGGCCAGAAAGATTTCTTAGAGAGGAAACTAATAGAACAAAGGTAGGAAAGATGGAAAAAACAGTTCTGTAGAATGCGTATGTGGCCTGCTCGATTTCATGAAAGTCGTCCAGGAATGACCAATCGATCAGAAAAAGTGCGCTATTCAAAGAGATAAAATCAGACCTCTAGAAACAAAAAATAGCCGAAGGCCTAATGTAAGATTTGGAGGGACGAGAAGATGGTAGCTGGACATCCATTTCCAGGGTGGGGTGAATCGTAATACGATCACCCAGAATGTCTGGGACTTTATTGTTACGTAAACACTGAAACAAAGTGTTACAGCGTGTATTCTTTAAGTACCGTCGGTACAGTGGGTATTCGTTGTGTCGGTAGTAAAGACAAGATCTAAAATCCTTACAATGATTATGATGAGTGGGACAGATAATCAACGAAATCGTGCTGCATGAATGGGTACATCTGGTAAGATTCATTGGATGGAGACCAGGAAATATTTGGAAGATTAAGATCTCCAAGGACGATAAGACAATCGGACTCGTTAAGTTGGGACGAAACAGATTGAAAATGGGCTGTGTTATGAATGTAAGTTGAAAATTTATTGTTATGCGCTTCGACAAAAAAGAGCTGGGTTGTTATGTCAGAGCGGACAGTAATCAGGACACCGCCACCACGAGATGGACGATCCGATCTATATACAGTGGGGAGCAAAAGTGAGTACATACTCACAATCACTGACTTTAGCCTCCCATAACAGGCAAACGAATAAAGCCAAACAAACCAAATTTGTTACCCATATAAATACTTGCATTCTTAAAAAATAAACAATAATTACAAGAACGAGTAAAAATTTTTCAAAGAATGAAAAGTAAAAATCCAAAAGAACTCGCATGTACTCGGTTTTGCACTTTTTCATAAAAATTAAAGTAAATCATAATATTAACATTTTGCGCATAGACCCATATTAGATATTACTTTTTTAATACGGTTTGGAATGTTCTCTATCCAATTCCCAAAAATATCTTCTGAAATAGGATTGCACTCCGCATCAATACATCCCCAGAGATCGCCTTGGTTAGATGGCGCTTATTCGTAGTGCTCAAGCAGTCGTTTCACGATTCACCGTAGGCTTTCAATCGGATTAAGGTCGGTTCTTTGAGATAACCACTCCAGCAATTTAAAATTTTGATTAACCAGTCATTCTCGAAAATTTTTCGCAATTTGCTTCGGATTCCTGTCTTGTAAACAAGTTAGTTAAATTCAGGATAAATACATTTCTCCGGAAAATTAAGAAGTTAGGCTTGTAGAAGTTGTAAATAGTCCTCTCTGAACTGAATAACATAAATTTTTTGTAGAGGACCAACGTGCTACCAAGTAAAGCAACTTCAGACCATAATATTTCAATATTTCATATTATTCCTTATTACTATGGTCTGAAGTTGCTTTACTTGGTAGCACGTTGGTCCTCTACAAAAAATTTATGTTATTCAGTTCAGAGAGGACTATTTACAACTTCTACAAGCCTAACTTCTTAATTTTCCGGAGAAATGTATTTATCCTGAATTTAACTAACTTGTTTACAAGACAGGAATCCGAAGCAAATTGCGAAAAATTTTCGAGAATGACTGGTTAATCAAAATTTTAAATTGCTGGAGTGGTTATCTCAAAGAACCGACCTTAATCCGATTGAAAGCCTACGGTGAATCGTGAAACGACTGCTTGAGCACTACGAATAAGCGCCATCTAACCAAGGCGATCTCTGGGGATGTATTGATGCGGAGTGCAATCCTATTTCAGAAGATATTTTTGGGAATTGGATAGAGAACATTCCAAACCGTATTAAAAAAGTAATATCTAATATGGGTCTATGCGCAAAATGTTAATATTATGATTTACTTTAATTTTTATGAAAAAGTGCAAAACCGAGTACATGCGAGTTCTTTTGGATTTTTACTTTTCATTCTTTGAAAAATTTTTACTCGTTCTTGTAATTATTTCTTATTTGTTAAGAATACAAGTATTTATATGGGGAACAAATTTGGTTTGTTTGGCTTTATTCGTTTGCCTGTTATGGGAGGCTAAAGTCAGTGATTGTGAGTATGTACTCACTTTTGCTCCCCACTGTATATTAAATTTGTTAATAAGAATCTGGGAATCAGAGATTGAGGATTGAAGTCAGGTTTCGGAAAAAGCGATAATATCGGTAATATGCAACTTTTTTAGTTCGTTGCCCAAGCCACGAATATTCTGATAGAGCTCTTGTGGCTTTATTGAAGAGAGTCCTGCAGCTTCTGCGAAGGATGTCTTATTGTTGTGCTCTAATTGTTATTTTTCCCCTTGGTCTGTGAGGAGGGCATGCTGCCTTGAGGCTTTATTTCGTGCTTCCGTGAACCTGTTCACCAGACGGCTAAGGTCGTCGTTTAGGAGGGAGTAGTTTCTCCAGGGGTGTGCTATATTTTTCCCAGTTGGCTTTTCTGGGGTTGATATAGTCGGTGGGTTTGGGGATTTCGAGGAATAATATCGTCTCGATGTACCTGTGGTTCTCCTCCTCCAGTACTTTCCAACTCTTGACTGTGTCTAACAGTTTGTTTGGCACTAACGTGAGGTCAATAACCTTCTGTAGATTTTTAATTATAAAAGTGGGGTCGTTGCCCAGATTACAAATAAATAAGTTTGAGTCCAGGATGAAGCTGAAAAGTGACTCAGCCCTTACATTTGTGTCCTTGCTCTCCCATTGGGTGTGGTGAGCGTTAGCATCGCAACCTATTTACAAGTCTTTGGCTGGTCTGCGAACAAGGTCGTTGGGAGGATCATTTTCCGCAGGGGCCATATAGGATGACATCAGCCTGAGATGAGTCCCTTTTATCTCTACGTTTGCAACCGTGTTGTCGCCATCGCTATCATTATGAAGCAAAAGATATTTAGGTGCTTTCTTGCAAGTATGCAGGTACGGGTTTTACATTCATTTACATTCATGGTGTGGAGATAATGTTTTTTATCCCCAATCGGCCGACTAATTATTTCAATTAAATAAAACTCGGCGCAGAAATAAAATTGCGATATGTTCTTTAATGCGTGACATCCAAATTGCAAGTGTGGCTTGCCTGCCCTTTACATTGCCGCTCCGATCGCTAAGCGCAGCTTCGCTCGGCCGACGTCGGTAGGCAGACGCAAAGCGGAGATAGCGAAGAGCGAGCTGGCAGAGAGCGTTTAGCAGGGCAAGCAAGCGCAAAGCTTTAAAAAACAAATGAGTGACATAGACATAAGTAACAAACAAAATAAGCGGCTGAGGGCCAAGAATTAGGTGCTATTTGGTAAGCAGCTAATCGGCTGCGTTCTGCTCCGAACATTCACCCCCCGTTGGAAGGCAAAGGCTTTCAACAGATCCATCCTGAAGGTGCAGAACCGCTATTTTTCCAACGGCCCTCTTGAAGATGCTTGCTTGGGCGCAGCTGGCGGCTACGCTGGGATGCTCGTCGAACGCAGCAACCGGCGCTTCTTTACGAAGGCGGCTTGTCGTGATTACGTCTTGATCATCGGGAACCTCTGTAATTGCATAGAATGGCAGGAAATTTGGCAATGTAGAAATTGTTGAAAGTTGAATTTCATTTAGCGTGGATATGTAGGTTTTTAATATATCGAAAAGTTCGCGCTGTAGTTCCTGGTTCTCCGATCTCAGTTTTTCCACTTGCACCTGGCACTCGAGCAGCTGCTTCCTGCATTGCTGCTCTAAGTTTTGGTACTCCAGCGTTGTGGGCCGAAAATCGTCATTAGAGATGGAGGAGGAATTTTCAAAAGCGGCTAAAACTGCACGCTTATTCTCCGAGCTATCAATGCTTCCTGACACTATCCAACCAAGTTTTGTCTCCTGCAATGTTGGCAATTGGTCTGATAGTCGAATCTGTCCGACGCACCTTAAATCGAAGAACAAACCACCACCTATCAACAGATCGATACGTTGGGGCTTGGAGAAATTAGGATCAGCTAGTTTTAGATTATTCGGCATGGGCCAATCCTTTGCGTCTAGGCCGAAGTTAGGCTGCATTTCCGTAATTGAGTTGGTGACAATTGCAGCGAAGGAAGCTCGATAGCTTGCGTCCTGGGATTGTACAACTATATGTACAGACTTGCTCGAAGGTAGAATGGAATCTCCGATTCCAGAGATGTGAACATAAGACGAGCGATGATCCAACTGCAACTGATCAGCAAGTCTAGATGTTACAAAGTTTGCCTGTGACGCAGAATCCAAAATGGCACGACATGGGATAAGTGCTCCATAACGATCTGTTACATGGACGAGGGCAGTAGGTAGCAACACGTTCTGGCTAGGCTGAGATTTCTGGATCGAGGGGGGAAAGCTAGAACACCCGCTTGCTAGAAGCACAGTCGCGGCCTCTTGCTGGATCAATTCCTCGGCCGGTGAAGAGGAAGATGAAGCACCAGTTCCCGATGGAATGTGGAGTAGCGTGTGATGTTTGGCCTGGCAATGCCTGCAAAGTCCTGACCTGCACCTCTGCAATTCATGGCCTTTGCTGAGGCAATTCAAACACAAGCGGCTCTTCTTTGCTTCTTTGTATCTTTCAAACGCAGAGAGATTCAGGAATGCCTGACATCTAGATATGTAATGCTCGGAGGAATTGCAATGGTTACATATGGGGTTAGGATGGTCGTTACTGGAGGTGATAAGGGTGACAGGTTTGTCTTCTCCCACCTGTTGACTAGGACTTGTTGCCATGGCTGATCCCAAATTCTCCAGCATCCGACATCTCGCTTCCAAAAATAAGGCCATGCTTGACCACCGAGGCAATCCTGACGTCGGCAAGTTCTCTTCCCATTTCTCCTTTGTTTTGTGGTCCAGTTTCGTGCCTATGATGAAGATCAGCAACCCATCCGAAATCTCCTGCGGGGTCGCCAAGGTCTGAAGTGCACGCAAGTGCGAATTGATTTTGTCGCTGAGCGCGCGCAAGCCGATAGCTGAGCCCTTCTCCACCCCTTGCAGCCCGAAAATAGCCTTGACGTGTGCCTGAAAATGTAGCAGTTTATTATCGAATCGCAACATTAGCAAATTCAACGCCTTGTCGTAATTCTCCTCAGAAAGTTCCAAGGAACGAATCGTATCCAGCGCAGCACCATCTAGACATCCACGAAGATATTGGAATTTTTCGATGATTGGGATACGATGGTCTTTGTGCACCATTGTCGAGAACATCGAGTGGAATTCTGGCCAATCCATGTAGCTCCCACCGAATCGCGGAAGCTGCAACTCGGGCATTCGAGAATGGCCTATACTATTATAGGCGAACAACGACGAATTCCCCTCGAGAGTATGCCGAGCTGTTGAATTGGCAACATTTACCGTGCGAGCAGCCATCAACTCCCGCGACAGCCTGGACCTAACCTTGACATAAACATTCGAAAAGTCCAGCTGGGCATCATGGGCTAACTGCAGGAAATCCAGCCTTTCAAGGATCGTTTGAGCGGCATCGAAATCGGCATTCATTCGCTCGATTTGTTCTAAGCGAGCTTGAAGTTCTGCCTCATCTAACTCGGCAAGCTCTTCCTTGGTGAGAAAGCGATCCATGGCCTTTAGTTGGCGTGCGACGGACTCGGCCTTGTGCTTGTAGAAATCTACATCACTCGGCATTGCTGCGTTCGCGACATTGGTAGGCTCAGGTGCTGCCATGTTGAGGTTTTAAAAGAGTCACTCAGCACGACCGAAAAAGACACCCTGTATACGTATAAACGTGCGAACCGAAAGCAAAGGGATTACAGCTAATGCCTTTAGCTGTGCGGCTGTGCGAGCTGTCCGATTCCGCTTTGTACTCCGCTTGTGTGTATTAGTGAGTTCGCTGCACTGCACTGATCGAATTGTCGCGACAGATAAATTAATAGCCAGCAATGCGTGTATGTAGGTGTATGTAAGTATGTTTTAGCACCGAATTGTGCTTAACCGCCGAAAATTTGTTAAGGCTAACGAATGTCGATCGCGAATGATAATTAATTGACACTGCAACTCAGAGATCACGTCGGGGTCACCAAATTTTATGTGGAGATAATGTTTTTTATCCCCAATCGGCCGACTAATTATTTCAATTAAATAAAACTCGGCGCAGAAATAAAATTGCGATATGTTCTTTAATGCGTGACATCCAAATTGCAAGTGTGGCTTGCCTGCCCTTTACATTGCCGCTCCGATCGCTAAGCGCAGCTTCGCTCGGCCGACGTCGGTAGGCAGACGCAAAGCGGAGATAGCGAAGAGCGAGCTGGCAGAGAGCGTTTAGCAGGGCAAGCAAGCGCAAAGCTTTAAAAAACAAATGAGTGACATAGACATAAGTAACAAACAAAATAAGCGGCTGAGGGCCAAGAATTAGGTGCTATTTGGTAAGCAGCTAATCGGCTGCGTTCTGCTCCGAACATTCACCCCCCGTTGGAAGGCAAAGGCTTTCAACAGATCCATCCTGAAGGTGCAGAACCGCTATTTTTCCAACGGCCCTCTTGAAGATGCTTGCTTGGGCGCAGCTGGCGGCTACGCTGGGATGCTCGTCGAACGCAGCAACCGGCGCTTCTTTACGAAGGCGGCTTGTCGTGATTACGTCTTGATCATCGGGAACCTCTGTAATTGCATAGAATGGCAGGAAATTTGGCAATGTAGAAATTGTTGAAAGTTGAATTTCATTTAGCGTGGATATGTAGGTTTTTAATATATCGAAAAGTTCGCGCTGCAGTTCCTGGTTCTCCGATCTCAGTTTTTCCACTTGCACCTGGCACTCGAGCAGCTGCTTCCTGCATTGCTGCTCTAAGTTTTGGTACTCCAGCGTTGTGGGCCGAAAATCGTCATTAGAGATGGAGGAGGAATTTTCAAAAGCGGCTAAAACTGCACGCTTATTCTCCGAGCTATCAATGCTTCCTGACACTATCCAACCAAGTTTTGTCTCCTGCAATGTTGGCAATTGGTCTGATAGTCGAATCTGTCCGACGCACCTTAAATCGAAGAACAAACCACCACCTATCAACAGATCGATACGTTGGGGCTTGGAGAAATTAGGATCAGCTAGTTTTAGATTATTCGGCATGGGCCAATCCTTTGCGTCTAGGCCGAAGTTAGGCTGCATTTCCGTAATTGAGTTGGTGACAATTGCAGCGAAGGAAGCTCGATAGCTTGCGTCCTGGGATTGTACAACTATATGTACAGACTTGCTCGAAGGTAGAATGGAATCTCCGATTCCAGAGATGTGAACATAAGACGAGCGATGATCCAACTGCAACTGATCAGCAAGTCTAGATGTTACAAAGTTTGCCTGTGACGCAGAATCCAAAATGGCACGACATGGGATAAGTGCTCCATAACGATCTGTTACATGGACGAGGGCAGTAGGTAGCAACACGTTCTGGCTAGGCTGAGATTTCTGGATCGAGGGGGGAAAGCTAGAACACCCGCTTGCTAGAAGCACAGTCGCGGCCTCTTGCTGGATCAATTCCTCGGCCGGTGAAGAGGAAGATGAAGCACCAGTTCCCGATGGAATGTGGAGTAGCGTGTGATGTTTGGCCTGGCAATGCCTGCAAAGTCCTGACCTGCACCTCTGCAATTCATGGCCTTTGTTGAGGCAATTCAAACACAAGCGGCTCTTCTTTGCTTCTTTGTATCTTTCAAACGCAGAGAGATTCAGGAATGCCTGACATCTAGATATGTAATGCTCGGAGGAATTGCAATGGTTACATATGGGGTTAGGATGGTCGTTACTGGAGGTGATAAGGGTGACAGGTTTGTCTTCTCCCACCTGTTGACTAGGACTTGTTGCCATGGCTGATCCCAAATTCTCCAGCATCCGACATCTCGCTTCCAAAAATGAGGCCATGCTTGACCACCGAGGCAATCCTGACGTCGGCAAGTTCTCTTCCCATTTCTCCTTTGTTTTGTGGTCCAGTTTCGTGCCTATGATGAAGATCAGCAACCCATCCGAAATCTCCTGCGGGATCGCCAAGGTCTGAAGTGCACGCAAGTGCGAATTGATTTTGTCGCTGAGCGCGCGCAAGCCGATAGCTGAGCCCTTCTCCACCCCTTGCAGCCCGAAAATAGCCTTGACGTGTGCCTGAAAATGTAGCAGTTTATTATCGAATCGCAACATTAGCAAATTCAACGCCTTGTCGTAATTCTCCTCAGAAAGTTCCAAGGAACGAATCGTATCCAGCGCAGCACCATCTAGACATCCACGAAGATATTGGAATTTTTCGATGATTGGGATACGATGGTCTTTGTGCACCATTGTCGAGAACATCGAGTGGAATTCTGGCCAATCCATGTAGCTCCCACCGAATCGCGGAAGCTGCAACTCGGGCATTCGAGAATGGCCTATACTATTATAGGCGAACAACGACGAATTCCCCTCGAGAGTATGCCGAGCTGTTGAATTGGCAACATTTACCGTGCGAGCAGCCATCAACTCCCGCGACAGCCTGGACCTAACCTTGACATAAACATTCGAAAAGTCCAGCTGGGCATCATGGGCTAACTGCAGGAAATCCAGCCTTTCAAGAATCGTTTGAGCGGCATCGAAATCGGCATTCATTCGCTCGATTTGTTCTAAGCGAGCTTGAAGTTCTGCCTCATCTAACTCGGCAAGCTCTTCCTTGGTGAGAAAGCGATCCATGGCCTTTAGTTGGCGTGCGACGGACTCGGCCTTGTGCTTGTAGAAATCTACATCACTCGGCATTGCTGCGTTCGCGACATTGGTAGGCTCAGGTGCTGCCATGTTGAGGTTTTAAAAGAGTCACTCAGCACGACCGAAAAAGACACCCTGTATACGTATAAACGTGCGAACCGAAAGCAAAGGGATTACAGCTAATGCCTTTAGCTGTGCGGCTGTGCGAGCTGTCCGATTCCGCTTTGTACTCCGCTTGTGTGTATTAGTGAGTTCGCTGCACTGCACTGATCGAATTGTCGCGACAGATAAATTAATAGCCAGCAATGCGTGTATGTAGGTGTATGTAAGTATGTTTTAGCACCGAATTGTGCTTAACCGCCGAAAATTTGTGAAGGCTAACGAATGTCGATCGCGAATGATAATTAATTGACACTGCAACTCAGAGATCACGTCGGGGTCACCAAATTTTATGTGGAGATAATGTTTTTTATCCCCAATCGGCCGACTAATTATTTCAATTAAATAAAACTCGGCGCAGAAATAAAATTGCGATATGTTCTTTAATGCGTGACATCCAAATTGCAAGTGTGGCTTGCCTGCCCTTTACATTGCCGCTCCGATCGCTAAGCGCAGCTTCGCTCGGCCGACGTCGGTAGGCAGACGCAAAGCGGAGATAGCGAAGAGCGAGCTGGCAGAGAGCGTTTAGCAGGGCAAGCAAGCGCAAAGCTTTAACAAACAAATGAGTGACATAGACATAAGTAACAAACAAAATAAGCGGCTGAGGGCCAAGAATTAGGTGCTATTTGGTAAGCAGCTAATCGGCTGCGTTGTGCTCCGAACACATGGGATACAATGATCTTGTATTCCTTCGTCCCTAGTCCACAGACCTTGTTTCCTACCACCCAAGGCTCCTGGGTTAGGGCTACGTCGGCTCCGCTCTCGTCCAAGCGGAGTATGAGGGCAGCCGAAGCTGCATTACAGTGGTGGAGATTGATTTGAAGAATTCTTAGGACCATCTTCAAGGTTCTCCACCTCTGAGAGACGCTCTCTCGTCACATCGATTCGAACTCGAGCATCAGCTCCGTCTCTATTTTGATCTGGCTCCAGCACGTTGTCAGGCGCTTCGATCTCCGCAGCGACGTCCTGCTCGACTGGGTTGTCGACAGGACGCTCCGCGAACGCTGCGTCCGACTTATACACCTTAATGTAGACCGAGCTGAATCCAAAATTCAGCTCACCTTTGGCTTGGGCGCTTATCGACGGCAAGTCATCCCCCCTCCGCCTTATTAGAAGGTCAGGCAGCCGCAGTATTGCTTAACTACCTCTCCACGGTGTCGGTTTCGGGAGTTGCCTTGCCACCCACTCCGGATTCGGTATGTTGCAGGTGTTCCCTGCTGTAGACCTGGTAGGGCCAGGCCTTTGGGCCGCTGCCTTCTCATGCTTAGGATTGCTCCAAGTTGGCATTTGGGAGTGCCACTTCCATTTGTTTTTTTTTTTGTGATTTTCTTGTTTTGATTTCTGTACATATTCTTCCCCCAAAATGCAGAAAAGCTCAGTCCTGGAAGAGATCCAAGTTGCCCGGGTAAGCCATCATTAGACTAGGGGGCTGCCACCGACTGGGCTAGTTTTTATACCGGGCCCCCCGCCAGGCTGGCTCTCGGCACGGGTCGAGTAACACACTTAGTCTGGCCCGGTGTAAGGTAGTGTGTAGGGATGGGAGTGTGTGAGCTACTTATTGAGGCGGCACCACAAGCGCATCGTCAGTGGTGCTTCCTCGCGAACACCCGCTGGCTGTTCGGGACTGCTTATTTCGGTATTCTCCCTAACCTAACCTAACCTACCGAACCTACCGTTCGCTATCCGCAACCTGCGACCCGTCCGGTGGCCTCATCTAGGCCCCCTTTGAGCCACATCACGAGCGCATCAGACCAGAAGCTTGCACGTATACATATATGAAATTTAAAAAACTAAAGGACTGCTGTGACCATTCTTGCCATGCTCATAGGCAGCAGCACTGATATGTTTCCATTAGAGTTTACGGTACTATTACGTGCAGCTCCTGATGATGCGACGTTGGGATAGCTAATCATGGAAGTACTGGCTCCCATTTTCCAGCTAAAGTATGATAATTTTCTTATTCTGAATATTATACGCTTTTAATACGCCTTGACACATTTTTGAGAATTTATACTGATTCAGTTTTTTTTTCATGTTCAATATTTAGGCTGGATTAGCCCAAACGCCCCTCTTGGGCCACTTATTGGCCAAGATGGCCCTTCGTTATCCGAATGGGTGTATGGAGCCTTCGAGATAGTGCTTATGCGATTTAAAAGTCTTTTAGAGTTAACGTGTTTTTGCTTGCATATTCGCCAGGAGGCTCTTTTGCCTTACTAGTTCCTTTTATAATAAGAATGATTTGTGACGCCCAGCGCAAGGAAAACCAAGCACAGGCGCCACAAACACCAAAACAAACATAGAAACACCAAGAAGAAACCATGAAGTACACTAGAAACAACAAGACAAGCCATGAAGACTAAGTTAATAGTTATAAGTAGTGATAATAAGACATAGCCCATAAGAGACAATACATGAAGCACTGCCATATAAGTATAAATAAACAGAAAAAAACAAACAATAAAGAATACACGAAAGAAACATAAAACCAACCACAGATGATCACCACCAATGGGCCCGTAGCACAGCTACCCACGGTCACACCCACAGCCGACCGTCCCAAGTGTGGCCATAACCTAAGCACCAACGGGCAAACTATCAGCCGATACGTACAAACGCGTTAGGGACATACCAGCTGATCAGCACAATGCGTTAGGGACATACCAGCACGAAAACCACCTGATCAGCACAACGCGTTAGGAACATGCCGTACGGATCAGCTGCTTTTCGGAAATAAAAGGGGCTCCGCCAGAGCGATCAGGATCAGTTCGGCCCCGGCCAGTGGAGAGGTAAGCATCAGAGCGCTTTTGACCTCCACAACATTTATTCTCCTCGGAGCGCATTCGATCTCCGCAACATTTCTTTTCTTCGGAGCGCATTCGACCTCCCCAACATTTTTTCTCCTCGGAGCGCATTCGACTTCCGCAACATTTATTCTCTTCGGAACGCTTTCGACTTCCGCAACATTTCGTCTCCTCGGAGCGCATTAGACCTCCGCAACATTTATTCTCCTCGGAGCGCATTCGACCTCCGCAACATTTCTTCTCCTCGGAGCGCATTCGACCTCCGCAACATTTCTACTCCTCGGAGCGCATTCAACCTCCGCAACATTTCTTCTCCTCGGAGCGCATTAGACCTCGGCAACATTTATTCTCCTCGGAGCTCATCAGACCTCCACCGCATTCTTCTCTCCGCGGAGCGAACTTAAATCTCCGCGACATAGACCGACACCGACCGGACGGCCACCCACACGCAACCATCCGCCACATGCGGCCACCCCGAAGGACGACCGCGGCAGCCGACCCCGAAGGAAGAGCCAGAAGAAAAACCCGCGCACCTACCAAACTTTGTACCTTTTAAGAACAATAAACATAAGTCTATTCCTTTTTTACTACTCAACCCCACCTTATTCTTAGACCACGAGACTCTCTTTCAGCTACCACACCCAGAGATCGAACAAATTTCTGTGGACCCCGGCGCGACGAGCATACCCCGGCCGAAGCGCCATCACAGCTTTTATAGTCTGCCCAGTGAGTATCCTCGTCAGTTCTTGTGGCTCTATTGAAGAGAGTCCTGCAGCTTCTGTGAAGGATGTCTAATTGTTTTGACCACCAAGGGGGCTTCTTTTTCTCCTTGGTCTGTTAGGAGGGCTTGAAGGCTTTATTGCATTCTTCAGTGAACCTGTTCAGATGACGTTTAGGTCGTTTTTCGTGTTCGAGCATATAGAGTACTATATTTTTCCTAGTTGGCTCTTCTGGGCTTGATATAGTCGGTGGGTTTAGGGATCTCGAGGGATAATATCGTCTCGATGTACCTGTGGTCCTCCTCCTCCAGTACTTTCCAACTCTTGGACTGTGTCTAACAGTTTGTTCGACACTAACCTTTAATAACCTTCTGTAGATTTTTAATTTTAAAAGTGGGGTCGTTGCCCAGATTACAAATAAATAAGTTTGAGTCCAGGATGAAGCCGAAAAGTGACTCACCCTTTACATATGTGTCCGTGCTCTCCCATTAGGTGTGGTGAGCGTTAACATCGCAACATATTAGCAGGTCTCTGTCCAACCTTTCGCTTTCGCTGGCTGGTTTACGAAAAAAGTCGTTGGGAGGATCATTTTCCTCATGGGCCATAAAGGACGCTTCTTTATTCACTCCACATCAAATTGTTATCAACAAGCGCATAATTGTCTAAAAAAGGGGAAGTTCGTCTGATATCACCAAATAGACACTAAACCTCCATGTGGCAGACTTGAAGTCGCATATAATTAACTTATTAACGTAAAGAAAAGCTTTTTGCTTATTTGGTAATGAAACACTGTGTTCCTAGATTTTGTTGGTGTTTACAACTTAAATCAAGCATCGAACATAGTCTTCGAACAGCAGCACACTCACATAGACACAGAAACACGTTTGAGCGTTTTCCAAGTGCGGTTGTGTTTATCACGAGCTCCAAGTTTTCCGGCAAAAAAAATCCGCGCCACGCCTGGCAGCTGAAAGGAAAGCTGCTAAGAGCAGGTCACTGAAGCACTCTTGTTTGGCGCCCTCCGCTATACACATTGTTGGTTGAGTTGAAGCAAAACAATTTTCTCACCCAAATTTTTCTTTCTTTTTCTGTTTACGATTCTCGCCGGGAGCCTCCCACTCAGCAGCTGATCACTGAGCTGCCAGTCAGGTGATCGCGCAGGGTGGCAACTCGGACGGTGTTGCCGGACAGCCTCGTACGAACAGGGCTGCCGGAGTGCCGGAGCAGAGTTACGCGTCAAACGAAATTTGAAATTTCAAATTAAAATCGACCCAGAATTAACTGGAACATCAAGAAAAAGGATTGGAGGAGGACGGAAACCTGGCCTTCATGAAGGGCAGCAAGCTCGCCCGATCGCCAGCAGCTGCGTCAGCTCCACGAGCAGAGTTACAGAGCATGGACCCGGACGCCCGGGAGACCCCTCAGAGGGTACGGGACCCAGCCAGCCCAGAGAGTTTGCAAAGAAAAACGCCGCCTAAGAAAAGTAAGGCCTGCCCGAAGGTAACCTGCCTCGAAAACCTCCAAGAGCTGGGAAATATCTTGGATGAAGTCCATAGCAGAATGATGGATAAGAATACGCGCCACATCAACATGGCGACGAGAAACATGTTCGTGCGAATGAAGGAGCTTCACACGAGCATCAATGAAGCAAGCCAAGCATCAGCAGCGGGCAGAAGCGCCTTGCAGGAAGGCCTCGACGCCGCAGTCCTGTGCTCAAAATGCTCACAGAGCACCAAGAGCATGAGCATGGACAAAGAGCAGCAGACAACGACAGTCTGGAAGAAGGATGCCGCGGCGCAAACGGAGCAGGGAAGGCATTCATGTGGGCATGTGGAGGCGATCTCTGCAAACTCAGCAATGTGCTGGCAGGAGACGGATTTGTGCGCGCGAGAGCTGGCAACCTATGGGTATACAGCTGCTACCTAGCGCCCAGTCTACCCCTCGAGTCCTTCGCCCGAATCATTGAGGAACTAGCTGAAGACGCAAGAAACCTCGGGGCAGTCCTAATCGCCGGGGACTTCAACGCGTGGGCACACGAGTGGGGCTGTCAAGTCACCAACGCAAGAGGCCGAATCCTGCTAGAAACTTTAGCATCGCTAGACCTGTCGGCGGACACGACATTACATCGCAAAGGGCGCTTAAATACCTAGGAGTTATGCTGGACACTAGGCTTTAATTTAGAGAGCGCTTGGAGTACGCCAACACAAAGGCCGCACAGACTTGCCGAGCACTCTCGCGAATCCTCTCGCGAGGAGTCGAAGCAACGCACCGCTTATGTGCCATCAGGATCGCCTGCGCGTTTAGAACCATATCCGACGACGCAGCACTGGTCATCGCGGGACTAGTCCCAATAGCACAGCAAGCGAGGGAAAGCGCCGAGGTGTACGAGCTATCTCGCAGGGACTCCCACAATCCTACCACCGGAGTCGAGAGAGAATCACCCAGGCACGAGACCGTCAGGAGGTGGCAGATGAAGTGGGATTCCTCGACTAAAGGACGCTGGACCCACCGGCTGATTCCGGATATCAAGCTGTGGTTGGAGAGGAAGCACGGACAGGTGGACTTCCACCTCACTCAGATGCTGAGCGGCCACGGATGCTTCAGATCGTAAAAACGGAGGACTGGTGCCCATCATGTGGTCGAGGTATCGTGGAGGAAGCTCACCACGTCTTCTTTGAATGCCACCGTTTCGAGTACGAGAGGCGCCAACTAGAGGATGAGCTAGCCACCAGCATTAGCGTCGGAGGGATCGTGCCGCTCATAGTAGCGAATCCCAAAGCGTGGGATGCCACAACTATAATGCGGTAACTACGGAGAGCGGAGAGGGAAAGGAAAGGGTCGGAGGAGTAAGGAAGAACGGCTGTGCGAAGCAATGCTTTGCGGCCGTACCGCATAGCTACGCCCCATTACCCCACCAACAAACTACAGTCCCAGACCCTCACAGCTAGTTGCTAACCTTATATAAGAACTAGTATTAAAGCATAATAAAAGTAATTGAATACAAAAAAAAAAAACAGAGAGATACCTAAACTACTCAAAAACAATTAAAATCAGAAAAGAGACTTGAAAAACATTCACACAGGCATACAAAAAATGTCATCATCTACTGCACCGCCACTGCACAAAGCGCACCCGCAACAATACTTGGTTCTCAATTGCTAGAGATGCTCAAAGACCGTTTCCAAGAGCAGACCAACCAAATTGCGTCCCACGTCCGAGAGGCGGAGCAGCGCTTCCTCAGCAGTCTCATGGAGTGCTTGGATTCCATCGCTGGTGAAGTTAAACAGATAGGTACCCGAGTCATCGATTTGGAGCGGGAAGTAGTTAATATCCGCTGGATGAACAGATTGAGCAGCTGGACCGGAGAGTGACTGATCTTCGCACACTGAGTAGGAGAGTAGGTAGCATCGGGCGAGATTGGCAGCCGAGAACATGGCGTGTGTGAATTACTTATCCACGGCGTTCCCTTTAATGTAAGGGCTCTCTTCAATAAGCTCTGCTTCTCAAGCTGACCCCACCACCAAAAATCCGTGACGTGTTCAGGGCCAGACAACCACAACCCTCCAATGTCGATCCCGTTATAATTGTTAAAATGGAAGACGTCCGCGAGAAGATCACTATCCTCAAGATTGTGATTTACCGGCGAGACAACTGAGCTTACAGTTCTTTGGTTTCGACTCGGAGGCTGCTGTCTACGTCAATGAGCAGCTTTTAAGAGAGAATTTTCAAATATTCAAAGAGACCATGCGAATGAAGAAGCACAAAATTCTTGCAGCTGTTTTTACTCGGCGTGGCCTCGTGCATGTACGATCTTATTAAAGAGAGTGCGTTCAATGCATTGATGGATGAGCTTTTGTCGCTTGCACCATCTAATGAACCCGCACAGCCTCTCCCCCTCTCTTCGACTGCCTCCCCCACTTGCGCCCCGGTTTGAAGAAACAGGAGCAAATATCTTTTTCTCTGAATAACATACATACATACTGCTCTCTTATTCTTATCAGTTAGGTTGTTTTTCTTATTATCCTTTGATCACAGTTCTTAAACACAGTTAGTTTATTATTTTTCAAATATTGAAAAGTTCTCACTTTATTAATGAATGGTGAGATAGGTAGTTCCATAGCCGGTAGTATGATTAAAATAATTAGGAGCTACAGAAATGGTCTCAAAGTTGTACACAGAATAAACGAGGTGGAACGTTGTGAGTTGCTGCGGACACCGCAACTCTACGGTTATACCCGATACTAAGTCAGTATGGCTCTCCTCCGGCAGACGCCGCTAATATTTAACGACACGACAAAGAGTGCGTGCGAGAGAGACAGAAAATCAGTCTGAGCGTGACGTCGGGCGCTGCGTAGCCACTGCAAATTGATTTGTTCCTTTTGGCTATAAAAATGATCTGATCTGATCCAGATTCAGCAATCTAATAGATATGGTCATTATCTATGATTCTGCGTTTTTAGTTTTCTCAAATCTGCAATATTGTGGATGCAACAGATTTTCGTCCTTTGTGGGGGCGGATGGGGGTGGGGCGAAATTCTGAGATATACGTTTTATAGTGACATCTTAAAGGAGTGTGTGTACCAAATTTGGTTACTCTAGCCTTAATAGTCTCTGAGATTTGTGGTTGCCTCAGATTTTCGTCCTTTGCGGGGGCGGAAGGGGGTGTGGCGAAATTTGGACAGGAAACGATCAAGGTCCGATATCACAGGAGTGTGGATACCAAATTTGGTTGTTCTGGCTTTTATAGGTTCTGAGATCCTTGAGCTCATATTTTGCAATTGGCAAAACCGACCATGAAACCTGTGTGTTAGAGTGAGACAGAGCGAGAAAGAGTGAAATTGTTTTCGTGATTCTGGCTGTAATAATTATACGATCTGGTTCAGATTTTGCACTCTAGAAGATATAGTCATCTTCTACGATTCTGCGTTTTTAGTTTTCTCGTATCGTCAAAATTGTGGATGCCACAGATTTTCGCCCTTTGTGGGGGCGGAAGTGGGCGGGGCAAAGTTTTGAAATATTTTTGGAGCAGTGACATATCACAGAAATCTGGATCCAAAACATCGTTGCTCTAGCTCTTATAGTCTTTGAGCATTAGGCGCTGAAGGGGACGGACAGACGGACAGACGGACAGACAGACATGGCTCAATCGACTCGGCTATTGATGCTGATCAAGAATATATATACTTTATAGGGTCGGAAACGATTCCTTCTGGACGTTACACACATCCACTTTTACCACAAATCTAATATACCCCAATACTCATTTTGAGTATCGGGTATAAAAATACACACAAAGTTTGTTAAGGAAAATCGATGAATTTAGATTTCCCTTTACTCAGTCAAATGTAGATATTATACATATATGTAACTGAGACGTGGTTAAAGTCTGATTTATGTGACTCGTCTGTTGTGTGTGTAATGCTGTTTTTTGCTCGTTGTTATATATGTGAATACGAAATTGAAATGTAATGTTAAATGTACACAACCTAGTGAACAAGAAAATGTTATTAGGCTGTATTTATCGACCCAATCGTACAATCGATTATGAGCCACTTTGAAATATGATCTCGGACATTCCGGTGTCATACACTGACATTATACTTGCAGAAGATCTCAATAGCAATCTCTTGAATGAGAGTCATCTATTAGACAACTTTGCCTCCCTGGGTTTGTATGGAGTTAATGCAACCTTGCCTAAACATTTCAGCAATACCTGTGATACACTGCTTGACATTTTGTTCACTAATGACCTTAGCAAGACTCTACTATATGACCACGTATCTGTACCAGCATTCTCTAAACATGACCTTATCTTCCTGACATATGACATGACTTTGGACGTCCTCGTTTCCAACTGAATTGAAAAAGCGAAAATTTTACCGATTCGAAAACCTAATAATGACTTTAGTCCCGTTGCAATACTTCCGTTCCTTTCAAAAGTTTTAGAATATCTCACGTCCTTACGGATTGAATACTACCTGACTGTTCAGGCCAGCAGTAAACAATTTCCGCGCACTGTGCCAACTCCGTGCGCCCCGGTCCCAGAGGGGTCGGAGGGGCGCTCGGATCCACAATCCACGATCCACACGATCCACACGGCATCAAAAGCATCATAAGGCATAGAGTTAGTTAGTTACGATTTCACCCCCGCTTCAGACGGCCGATCTTCCGCGCGACCCCCCAATCAAAAACACACACATTATTATATATATACCACGAAACACCGCGGTTTTCATTTCTTATGACGGCTACTCGGAGGTTCACTGGATCATCAATTGCGTTGTGGGAGAGTTGAGCTTCGATCCGCCCCACTACAAACATTGGTCCTTCGAGCCGGATCTTCGCCTTCCCCATAAGGAGAAGCCCACCCCAGCCAGCATCGGTGGATCGCTCCAAGTGCAAGATAAGTACAACCCTTCGATTGTGTCCAACACCAGTGCAGTGATTTTGTGCGAGTTTTCCATCCCAGTCCGAGTTCCCGTGGCATATGTACATACATACATACATATGTATTCATTTCTCGCTCTAGCTCCAAATTAAACCAGCCACGGTTGTGGCCTCCTATTTCTCCAAGGGTTTAATTTGATCCGAGCTAGCTCCTGGGTTCCTCCCCCGATCCAGTGCCCACATTAATATATAGCTGTCTGTAAGTAATATTCCTACCGCTCCCAGTTACCAGCTGAGCTTTCGTTGCTGACAAATGCACATGCACACAAACATACATACATATGTGTAAGCAAAGCAATCCAAGCGGCTGGCAACAAACTAAAAGACATATCCTTGCAATTAATTTTTTGTTCATTCCGTGTGTTCGGAGCAGAACCCAGCCGATTAGCTGCTTGCCAAACAGCACCTAATTCTTGGCCCTCAGCCGCTTATTTTGTTTGTTACTTATGTCTATGTCACTCATTTGTTTGTTAAAGCTTTGCGCGTGCTTGCCCTGCTAAACGCTCTCTGCCAGCTCGCTCTTCGCTATCTCCGCTTTGCGTCTGCCTACCGACGTCAGCCGAGCGAAGCTGCGCTCAGCGATCGGAGCGTCAATGTAAAGGGCAGGCAAGCCACACTTGCAATTTGGATGTCACGCATTAAAGAACATATCGCAATTTTATTTCTGGGCCGAGTTTTATTTAATTCGAAATAATTAATCGGCCGATTGGGGATAAAGAACATTATCTCCACACCGTGCATGCTCAACGTTCTATAGTTCTTTCGTTTTTTTTTTTAAGATATCGAATAACAAATCACAATCTGTGGAGATGTAACAAAAAAAATAAGCGGCTGAGGGCCAAGAATTAGGTGATATTTGGTAAGCAGCTAATCGGCTGGGTTCTGCTCCGAACATTCACCCCCAGTTGGAAGGCAAAGGCTTTCAACAGATCCATCCTGAAGGGGCAGAACCGCTATTTTTCCAACGGCCCTCTTGAACAGGCCTCTTTGATGACGGCTACCCTGATGGTTCCATCTTTTCCTGGGATGACGCTCTCAATGCGGCCAAGCGGCCACCTTAATGGTGGCAGCGTTTCCTCCTTCATCATGACTAGCGCTCCTAGCTTGATGTTTGGAGACGATGACCGCCACTTGCTCCGCTCCTGAAGAATCGAAAGATACGCCGTGCTCCATTTTCTCCAAAACGCCTGCTTCATTTGACACAGCCGCTGCCATCGACTAAGTAGGTTGACCCGGAGATGCGTCACATCTGGCTCGTCGAATGCAGATTTCGGGGCTCCATTGAGAAAGTGCTTTGGCGTGAGCACATCTAGGTCATCGGGACTTTCTGTAATGGCATAAAGCGGACGGGAATTTAACAAAGCAGAGATTTCACAAGCCAAGGTCTGAATTTCATCAAGAGTAAAAATGTAGGCCCCGACGATGCGATGAAAATGATATTTAGCTGCTTTAACAGCCGCCTCCCACAAACCCCCAAAATGTGGTGAGCGAGGGGGGATGAATTTCCAATCGATTCCACTAGAAACGCAGAGATGTGACACAGCCGACGTATGAGGATCGCTGAGGAACATTTGACGAAGCTCCAAAAGCTAATTTTTTGCTCCTCCAAAATTTGTTGCGTTGTCTGACCAAATGATTCGAGGTTTGGGACGTAGACTTATAAAACGCCTTAATGCTGCCAGAAAGGATTCTGTAGATAGATCCCGAACGACTTCCAAATGAGTTGCTTTGGTGCTAAAGCATACGAAAACAGCGATGTAACATTTGATAGGAGGCCTGTTTCTGACTTCCGACTTGTGATAAAAGGGTCCGCAAAAATCAACGCCCGTTGTGTGGAATGCTGGATTAGTCCTTACGCGATCCGCAGGCAAGTTTCCCATGATATGTTCCCTCAGCACTGGCTTCAAACGAAAACATCTAACACATTTGCGAATGATTCCCGCAACATATTTGCGTCCACCAATAGGCCAGAATTTTTGCCGAAGCAGTCCGAGCAATCCTTGAGCTCCTGCGTGGAGAAACCTTTCGTGAAAGAAGATAATAATAGAGACAGTGACAGGATGTCCCTTAGGAAGCAGGATCGGGTGCTTCGCGTCGTAGTCCAATTCGGCATTTTGGAGGCGGCCTCCAACCCGCAGCAATCCAAAGCTATCCAGAAATGGATTCAGTGAGGCCATCGTGCTTTTTGACGGTAGGGCCTGTTTGCTGGTGAGGGCCCTTATCTCTTCCGAAAATTGTTGCTGCTGTATTGCCCTTATGAGCAAATGCGTACCATTTTTGATGTCGATTACGGTAAGTTGACCCTTCGACCGCGCTATGCCTTTGTCCTTGAGAATGTAGAATCGATATATGTAAGCAAAGACGCGCTGCATGGATCCGAATGAGTTTTTAAATTTGCAATCGTACGATACATCCCTTTCGTTTGAAACAACCAATGCTGCATGACGACGTTCTGGTACATCGGTTGGCAATTGCAAGCCTGCAGGCCACTCCGAGCTCGCAAGACGTAAGAATGGTGGTCCAGAGATCCAAAGGCTGCTATCCATTAGTTCAGCGGGCGTGGATCCACGTGATATGATGTCGGCAGGATTCAACTTTGTGGGCACGTGATGCCAAGTCATTCCAGCGGTGAGCTCCTGAATCCGCTGAACTCGATTAGAAACAAATATATTAAAATTCAATGGTGAATCTCGAATCCAGGCAAGGGCTATGGACGAATCCGACCAGCAATGTATTTGGCATGGAACTGATAATCCCTTAACTATGGTGGACACTAGTTCGGCTAATACGAGGGCAGCGGATAGCTCAAGCTTGGGGATAGTCATACTTTTCAAGGGCGCGACTCTGGATTTAGAGCATAAGAGATGACTTTGCACAATGCCAAGAGCTTCCGAACGCATGTATACACAGGCGCCATATGCTGCTTGGCTCGCATCACAAAACGCGTGCATTTCTAATTTGGCTTGCTGCCGAAGCACGTAACGTGGAAACTTAAAGTTTTCAACCATCGACAACTGCGAAGTCAGCTCAATCCAAGTCGTATGTAGATCCTGGGGCAGGCTTTCGTCCCAATTCAACTTTAGGCTTTCGTTCCATAGCGACTGCATAAATATTTTAGCTTTTGTGATGATGGGAGAGATGAGCCCTAGAGGATCGTAGAACCTAGCTAATGTAGACAGGACCGAACGCTTCGATATTGGGCCTGCAGCGGTTCCGACGTGAGCGAAGCTAAACAGAAGATTGTCCGTGGTGGGATCCCAAACTAGACCAAGCGCCTTGGTTACTTCAGTTCCGTCATGAAAGGTAAGGAACTTTTCGCGATCCGCCTCCGATACGCCTTCCAAAGCAGCGGGTTCATTGGAACACCATTTACGTATGGGAAAACATCCTTTCGAAAGTAGCTCCTTTACCTGCTGACGAATCTTGATGACAGAATCAATGCTGTCCCCTCCAGATATGAGATCATCGACATAGAAATCTCTTCGAACAACATCTGCGCCAAGCGGAAAACGTAATTCTTCATCATTTGCCAATTGATGCATAGCACGAATTGCTAAGAAAGCGGCAGGTTTGGTTCCGTAAGTAACAGTCTCCAACTTGAACACCTGAATCTCCTCCTTCGGGTCATTGCGCCATAGGATGCACTGCACGTGCGTATCGGGATGGGAAACGCGTACACAGCGGTACATTTTGCAGATATCGCCACACAAGGCGACTTTAAAAAAGCGGAAACGAAGCAGAGTTATCAAAATTTTAGGTTGGATGGTGGGTCCAGCCATTAGCGCATCATTCAGTGATACTCCAGACGCTGTTTCGGCAGATCCATCGAACACTACGCGTAATTTGGTGGTTGTACTATCCTGCTTGTGGACGCAATGGTGAGGCAAGAAGTACTGCGGGAGGTCTGACTGCCGCGAAGCTGGCGACATGTGTCCTAAATCACGATACTCCTGGAGAAACTCCATATATTTTTCCTTAAGCTGTGCATTTTTTGCTAGCTTCCTCTCCAAATTGAGAAATCTACGTAGCGCCTGCTGATACGATTCTCCTAATTCCTCTAGACTGAATTTGGTTGGCAAACGCACGGAGTAAGCTCCGGAATCTAGGCGAATGCAGTTTGTGACGAAATGCTGTTCGCAATGAACATCTTCCTCCGAAATTGATGAGGGCGAATAATCTCCATCGACTTCCCAAAAACGCCTTACAATATCGCACAAATTAGTCTCGCAAGCGGAGATAACAGGGGGATCTTCAACGGCTGCTAGCGCCGCACGGGCTTTCTCAGAGTTTTTAATACTTCCTGACACAATCCAGCCAAGTTTCGTCTTCTGCAATGTTGGCAATTGGTCTGACAGTCGAATCCTATCCTACCAGCACCTATCAACAGATCGACACGCTGGGGCTTGGCGAAATTAGGATCAGCCAGTTTTAGATTATTTGGCATTGGCCAATCCTTTGCGTCTAGGCCGAAGTTAGGCTGCATTCCTGTGATTGAGGCAGTGATAATTGCAGAGAGGAAACCGTGATAGCTTTTGTCTTGAGATTGCAGGACGATGTCTACAGCCTTGCTGGATGGTAGAATTGACTCTCCAATACCGGTGATTTGAACGTGAGACGGGTGAGGATCTAACTGCAGCTGATTGGCGAGTCTCGATGTTATAAAGTTAACCTGAGAAGCGGAATCTAAAATGGCACGACATGGAATAAGCGATCCAAAACGGCCCCTGACATATACGATTGCGGTAGCTAGCAGCACGTTTTGGCTGGGCAGAGATTTCTGACTCGAGGGGGGAGGGCTGGTATATTTGCTTGCAACTAGGGCACTTGCAGGATCTTGCTGGGTCGGTTCCGTGCTCGGCGACGGCAACTCAGCGTCAGCGCCCGACTGCATGTGGAGCAGAGTGTGATGCTTGGCTTGACAATTTCTACATGCCCCTGACTTGCAGCGTTGCAATGAATGGCCTTTGTTGAGGCAGTTTAGACACAAATGGCGCTTCTTCACCTCCTTGTATCGAGAAAAGACAGGGAGATCTAGAAATGCCTGGCATCGGGATATGTAGTGATCAGAAGATTTGCAATACTTGCATGTTGAGCTAGTATGATCGTTAATGGAGGTGATTAGGGTGCTAGGTTTACTTTCTCCCACCTGCTGGCTAGGAATTGTTACCATAGCCGATCCCAAATTTTCCAGCATCCGACATCTTGCTTCCAAGAATGAGGCCATGCTTGACCACCGAGGCAATCCTGACGTCGGCAAATTCTCTTCCCATTTCTCCTTGGTCTTGTGGTCCACCCCTTGTAGTCCGAAAATAGCCTTGACGTGTGCCTGAAAATGTAAGTTTATTATCGAATCGCAACATTAGTAAATTCAACGCCTTGTCGTAATTCTCCTCAGAAAGTTCCAAGGAACGAATCGTATCCAGCGCAGCACCATCTAGATATCCACGAAGATATTGGAATTTTTCGATAATTGGGATCCGATGGTCTTTGTGTACCATTGTCGAGAACATCGAGTGGAATTCTGGCCAATCCATGTAGTTCCCACCGAATCGCGGAAGCTGCAACTCGGGCATTCGAGAACGGCCTATACTATTATAGGCGAACAACGACGAATTCCCCTCGAGAGTATGCCGAGCTGTTGAATTGGCAACATTTACCGTGCGAGCAGCCATCAACTCCCGCGACAGCCTGGACCTAACCTTGACATAAACATTCGAAAAGTCCAGCCGGGCATCATGGGCTAACTGCAGGAAATCCAGCCTTTCAAGGCTCGTTGTAGCGGCATCGAAATCCGCATTCATTCGCTCGATTTGCTCTAAGCGAGCTTGAAGTTCTGCCCCATCTAACTCGGCAAGCTCTTCCTTGGTGAGAAAGCGATCCATGGCCTTTAGTTGGCGCGCGACGGACTCGGCCTTGTGCTTGTAGAAATCTACATCACTCGGCATTGCTGCGTTCGCGACATTGGTAGGCTCAGGTGCTGCCATGTTGAGGTTTTAAAAGAGTCACTCAGCACGACCGAAAAAAACACCCTGTATACGTATAAACGTGGGAACCGAAAGCAAAGGGATTACAGTTAATGCCTTTAGCTGTGCGGCTGTGCGAGCTGTCCGATTCCGCTTTGTACTCCGCTTGTGTGTATTAGTGAGTTCGCTGCACTGCACTGATCGAATTGTCGCGACAGATAAATTAATAGCCAGCAATGCGTGTATGTAGGTGTATGTAAGTATGTTTTAGCACCGAATTGTGCTTAACCGCCGAATATTTGTTAAGGCTAACGAATGTCGATCGCGAATGATAATTAATTGACACTGCAACTCAGAGATCACGTCGGGGTCACCAAATTTAGTATTTATATTTATACCTTCCGGCCACGGTGTACGATTTCTATAATAAAAGTACTCGCCATAAATTCCACCAAAACCACATATCAACCTCACCTACCTTTGCGACTCTAATACGCGTTATCGCAAATCCATCAGCAAAACATGCCCACTGTTGAGAAGAAATCTCACAAGAAGTTTAAGCGGGTGAGCTTGCTGAGTTTGACCCATCCACCCAGCTCCAACGGCTCAGTCACTACGCCGACATCTTCCCGTCCGGCCCCAGCTGAGCGAGGTCCGACCACGCACCACATGCCTTCGAGGCCTTGTTGTTCCCCTTAGGGAGTCCCTCGCACAGCTCCTAGCACTATGGCCGCCAGTTCCGCACGGTCTAAGTTTGCCTTGGCTGCAAGCAGACTGACCCGCTTCGACCAGAAGCACAGCACAGCGGCTCCCAAGTCCATCTAGAAAAACTCCGAAACCTGTGAGCAAAGGTGGACGCGGAGTTCTAGGCCTGTTCGGTGACGATGGCGGAAGAGGATCCAGAGGGTGTAGCTGATGTCCAAGAGATGTACGATAACTGCTACACGGTCTACGCGCAATGCCTGGCCGAACTGAACGACCACCTCGAGCCCCCTACAGTCCCTCACACGCCGCAACTGGCCGTTCAAGTGACACCTTCCGGCGGTTGCCGCCTCCCTCCATGTGACACTGAAGTTTTCAGTGGGGACTACCAGCAGTGGCCCACGTTCCGAGACCTGTTCACCGCCATCTACATATAAAACCCAAAGTTGGCTCCAGTGGAAAAACTGTTCCACCTCAACAAAAACACCAGCGGTGAAGCCCACGACATACTGGCACAGGCTCCACTTACGAACGATGGTTTCGCGTCCGCATGGACCGCCCTCCGTGAGCGTTTCCAAAACAAGAGACTGATACTCAAGGCCCAGCTGAAGATTCTTTTCAGTCTGCCCCAAATCTGTACCGAGTCAGTAGCAGCGCTAAAAGCGCTCCAGGAGCCGTCCACAAGTGCCTCACGACACTCACCAACTCCGAGGTCTCCACACACAGCGTTTTCGCTGACAGAGGATTAGTGTACCTCATTTCCGCTAAGCTGCCAAAGACGACCTTAGAGCTTTGGGAGCAATCCATGACGCACAAGTCCGAAATTTCCACCTGGCACGCCATGGACAAGTTCCTGGCGGAACGGTACCTGTCTCTCGAAGTGACCGAGGACGGCATCCAGGCATGGAGGCTCTGGCCTACTCCAGGGCAAGCTACTCCACCTACTCCACTTCAAACAACTCCAGAAGCAATCCGTTTCTGTCTCAAGGAAGTCCTTATCCTAGGAGTGCCCACTAGCTCGAGACCACAGTGAATCAAACGAGGAGCACATCTGATCTCTGCTCCAAAGAGTATCATCCAATCCGTTTATGCCCTTACTTCCTTCAAATGCCCGCTGACGCTCGTTCCGACTACATTAAGCAAAAGCAGCTTTGTTCGAACTTCTTTGCAAGGGGCCACCAGGTACGAGCATGCCAAAGCGCCCACAATTGCATAACTTGCGGAGACCGGCACCATACGCTTCTACACCGTAGCAATCCAGCAAACTCCAGCGAGGCCATTTCCACAACGGCACAAAATTCCTCAGCGTGGTCCGAGCTACATCTACGAGTACCAAGCACACAAAATCCAAGTTCGTTCGAAGCAAAACGTTCAGTCGTATTTCGTCTCCGGCACGAGTGCTGTCCTTCTAGGCACGGCCATCGTTCATATTTGCCTGGGAAAAACTTTCCACGTACGCGCTCTGATCGACTCTGGCTCAGAGGCGACGTTTATTACGGAAAATCTTGTGGACATGATCAAATTGCCATTCCAACGTATGCTGTATCCGCTCAGTCAAAGAAGCTCTGCAGTTTTTCCATCCGTTCTCCGACTAAGCCGGGCTTACAACTAAATGCCGCAGCCTACGTTATTCCGGAATTGGTCGCGACCCCCCAACCAAATACACACACATAATTCTATATATATACCACGCATCCGATCCCGCAAGGGCTCTTGAGAGACCTGCCGAACCTCTCATGGGCGGATCCTTCTATGAGAGTTCACAAAAAGATGTTCTGATTGGAGCGGATATCCTTCCGTCCACTCAGTTAAGTGGCTCACTGACCAACATCTGCGGCTCTCTCCCCGGGCAAGAGACCATTTTCGGCTGGGTACTCACAGGTCCAGTGCCTCAGGTGATGAATCAAATCTCATCGTTTTCGAGTCAAATTTCCAGACCACCTATCAAACTGGACTCGGGGTCTTTTTACGACAGGAATTTCCTTCCAGCTCCCTCCGCAGAAGTTCTCGAAAGGTCTCCTGACCGACGGAAATATTTCCAAAATATGCACTGTACGAATTCAAGCCTGAACTCGAAGGTGAATCCGTCCTTAGATCAACATAGCCTTACCAGACTATGTAACTGGGCGGCAATTTCCAAGGTCTTAAGTGTGCCTCTCACACGTTCCAAGATCGTTACTAATGTGTCTTCGACGCCCCACGTCCCTGCGCCAACCGCACCATGGAGAACCGACGTGCTCGGGAAATTGGCTCCTACCGTTGCCGAATCTGCCAAGGAGTCCATCCGCTACGGACCTTCCACCAATGTCTTCTCCTGAGCCCCGAAGAGAGACTCCGAGCTGTCCCTCTCAACCAGTATTGCGGGAACTGCCTGGCTCACCAACACTCCGGCAAGGATTGTCGCAGTGGCGGGCTGTGCAAGGTGTGTGGCAAGAACCACCACACACTACTCCACGTACCCGCGTCTCGTCGTCCAGGCCGCTAAATCGAACCATGCCAAACGCCGCCCTCGTCGTCCAGCCCGCTCAGCCGCGACAGCACCGTCGCCTTCTACATCGGTCCACGACGAAAGACCGCCGCGAGCCGCCCCGTCATCCCCCACGGCGCCATCCATAGATTCCTCAAGAGCAAGCCCCGTTTTGCGCATCCGCATGCCTATCCGACCGTGGAGCGACAATGAGTCGACGTCCTTGTCAAGTCCAGAGCGTTGTTTTTTGGATGAATCGGGTCCGGGGCGAACGCCCAGCCATAGGCCACCCCATTATACTTTGCAATCCTGCAAGGGGGGGGAGGATGTTCAGTCCAGCAGTAAACAATTTCCGCGCACTGTGCCAACTCCATACGCCCCGGTCCCAACTCGCTCTCGCGCGCTCGGAGGGGCGCTCGGATCCACAATCCACGATCCACACGGCGCTCACGGCATCAAAAGCATCATAAGGCATAGAGTTAGTTAGTTACGATTTCACCCCCGCTTCAGACGGCCGATCTACCGCGCGACCCCCCAACCAAATACACACACATAATTCTATATATATACCACGAAACACAGCGGTTTTCATTTCTTATGACGGCTACTCGGAGGTTCACTGGATCATCAATTTCGTTGTGGGAGAGATGAGCATCGATCCGCCCCACTACAAAGACTGACTTACTACACTCTATTTTTTAGGTTTTCGAAAAAAAAGAAGTTGTAACGGATATTGTCGAAGATATTCTACAGCAACTCGATAACAACTGGGTTACGTTTTTAACACTTCTCGACCGAAGTAAGGCGTTCGACTAAGTCAACCATAATATTCTTTGCACAAAACTGACCAACTTATTCAACTTCTCAAGGACTGCGGTCAATTACCTTAGTAAAATGGCTATATGTGCAAAATTTATTTTCAAGTTTTCTTAAAAAGTAATAGATGCTTGTTTGGTTTGACTATGCAGTTCTTATCTCTTATTGTTGTGCTCAGTTAAGACAAATTTTCGTCTTCTTTGAACTTTATTTGTGGTACCATTAGCTTAGATAAGAGATCAAGCTCGCGCTACGTAGAAAATAGATATAGGTGCAATCATGTCTATTCATGTTTTGAGAGTCGCAGTGTTAGCATCTTTTCAGTAAAAGTGACAAGCTGATTGTTTCTGTACGTAAGCACTCATTATTGAAAGAGAATGAAATTAGCCGGAATAAAAACTGGTCGAATAGCTTCGCTAATGTATCGACATCGATACAGTAGGCTGCAAAAGCTTCAGGAGCATAAGTTTAACTCCATTCATTATTAAAAGAGTACATATTCCCATAAACTTGTTCCTTGGAAATTTTTTTCATACAAAATATTTTTTGCTGTTATACCCATTTTCTATGTAAAAAATGTACAATTATTTTTTTTTGTTATTAAAAAAATTGATATTGAATTTCTTTAAGCATTTTTGTTTTGTACTTATTAACAGCTACCCAAATAAAAATATAAAATAATTCAAGAAAACACGTGTTGAAAAAAAACGTCAGTCAAAGCAATGCACATATAGCCATTTTACTAAGGTATGTTAAATCGTACCTAACAAATAGATTGCGAGCAGTAGTAACCGGTACATATGCTTCCACTTTTGAGGTTAATAAAGGTTACACGGGGAATCCATCAGGGATCAGGCCCCTTATTGTTTTCCATATATGTTATATATATGATCTACACAGTGTCTTTCCTGACTGAGAAGTAAATTTATATGTTGATGACGTCCAAATTTATGTTATTAGTCTTTTTGTCAATATGTCTAACAAAATGCTTTCCCTAATTGAGAAATGGACAAATAGGAATAGAAAAATCAAAATGTATTGAAATTGCCAAAAAACGGATTGATACAATAAATCTCGATAATTTCCTACGAAGATTGTGCAATTAATCCGGGGATAACATTCAGCAGAACTCTGTCATGAGGTATACATACATGTTTAATGTTTGGAACTTATTCATTACTAAATTATTCATTAAGATTTTACTTTAGGAGCGCAAGTATCAAAGGAAAAAAGATGGACAAATTTATTGTAGTCGCGGCAAAGGCGACGGAAAGATTCATGGTCAGAGTAGTTTGAAGTACAGCGAGGAAGACGGGGAGGAAAGTAATGCCTAGTCGGGCGGGATGGGTTTGTTTGTGGAGAAAGAGAATTCCATGACAAGTCCTACGGATTTCAAGCGAGTGCAAGTTAATGAGACGCAGCCGACTCTCATAAGAAGGAAGATGACGAGAAGGCTCCCAATTAGGTCCGCGCAGGGCAAAGATAAGGAATTGTTTTTGAACGGACTCAAGCATATCTTGATATTTTTGGTAATGGGGAGACCAGATACAGGAACCATATTCCAAGATAGTACAAGAGACACGTAGAGTAGTTTAGTGGTATACGGGTCAGAAAATTCCTTCGACCATCTTTTGATAAAGCCAAGGACTCCTTTGGCTTTTTTTCGAAATGGAGGATATATGAGAATTAAAACATAATTAGGTACGAAGATAATGCCTAAATCATTAACTTTGTACAGGTGTTCCAAGGAAATTTTAGAAGAAATAATGGGGACACCGGGTCGCTGTAGGAAAAACATAGCTTGGCATCATCAGCATACATTAGGACTCGAAAATTAGTTAAGACTTGGGAAAGATCATTAAGAAAGAGGTTAAATAATAAGGGCCCGATGTGTCTTGTAGCGAACCCAAGCATGTACATATGTAATACTCTGTTGTATATATAAACTCATATATAAGCTCGTATATAAACGCAGTGACATAAACAACTATTGTTTATGTTACACATTCCATCTGAACAGCAACATGATCTGCCTCTTAAGCGCGGATCAGCTAGCTGCCCAAACTGCTGGTCAATCTTTTCCCTAAAACACAGGCAGAACCCCAACGCACTCTTACTGAGGCTAAGGGTCTCTTTCAATAATCCACTTAATGCTGATCATGCATTAATATAGACTCAGGCAGAGACCGCTCGCACTAATACTAATGCAGTGGTACTCTCTTCATAAGATGCATGGGAGAACTCCCGCTCTCCAATAAACATAAGAAGAATTGTACCCTAGGCTTAGACTCAAAAATATTCCAATAAACATTCACTTATCAGAACTCAAACACAACGGACCTTCTTCTATCAAATAAAACTCTTTACGTGGCGACTGTGATTGAGAGCTAAAAGCTCAAGGCACATAGGTGTTAAAAAAAAAAAATGTGAAAAGTGAAAAACAAAACAATAAAACTAAGGCACTGGACAAAAAAGGAGGACTTAAATACTGAATGAGTAGAGGATGAGTGGCTTAAAAAAAAAAAAACGCAGTGGAATAAAAGTAAGACAAAGAAGAGAAAAAGCCCAACTTTTAAAGTTACTAGCCTACAGTTTGCATACAGAATTTGATGAAAAAACACCATTTACAAAGATTCATAACGGCAATAAAATTGGTTGATATGACAAAAGGCTCATATGAAGCCATAGCAATAGAGGTAATAAAGTCTAAAATAATTGGCTCAACCCTCTATAAAGTTAAAAACGAGACAACGATTATTGCAGTAATAAATAAATTGCAAGACACAATTGTCGGTGAAACATCCGACGTTGTAAAAGCAAAAATGGCAAATGTCTATCAAAAAGGCAAAACAGCCACTCAATTTACCAATGAAATCGACAGTTTACGAAAGTTACTCGAATCTTCGTATATCGATGAGGGATTGCCACCAGAGCATGCTGATAATTTCAGCACTAAGGAAGCAATTGGCATCATGACCAAAAATTGTGAGCATTGCAAGTTGAAAACAATACTAGAGGCAGGTACATTCAGAACCATGAATGAAGCCGTCTCTAAGTATATACATTGCAGCACTGAGAAATATTACCGAAATAATAGCCAGAATAACTAAAACAACTACGAAAGGGGACGTGGAACTTATAGAGGAAACAACCGTCAAAACGGTAGTACCTATAACAGTAACAACAATAAACAGACCAACAATGTCCGACAGGTTCAAACCATGCCGGAAAACTAGGAGGCACCCTTGAGAAAAAAACAACAGTCATAACAGCGGTTCACACGATAAATCTCAATTTCAATCTATTTGTTTCATTACAAAATGAAACGAGGGGGAACGTTGTGAGTTGCTGCGGACACCGCAACTCTACGGTTATACCCGATACTAAGTCAGTATGGCTCTCCTCTGGCAGACGCCGCTAATATTAAACGACACGACAAAGAGTGCGTGCGAGAGAGACAGAAAATCAGTCTGAGCATGACGTCGGGCGCTGCGTAGCCACTGCAAATTGATTTGTTCCTTTTGGCTATAAAAATGATCTGATCTGATCCAGATTCAGCAATCTAATAGATATGGTCATTATCTTTGATTCTGCGTTTTTAGTTTTCTCAAATCTGCAATATTGTGGATGCAACAGATTTTCGTCCTTTGTGGGGGCGGATGGGGGTGGGGCGAAATTCTGAGATATACGTATTATAGTGACATCTTAAAGGAGTGTGTGTACCAAATTTGGTTACTCTAGCCTTAATAGTCTCTGAGATTTGTGGTTGCCTCAGATTTTCGTCCTTTGCGGAGGCGGAAGGGGGTGTGGCGAAATTTGGACATGAAACGGTCAAGGTCCGATATCACAGGAGTGTGGATACCAAATTTGGTTGCTCTGGCTTTTATAGGTTCTGAGATCCTTGAACTCATATTTTGCAATTGGCAAAACCGACCATGAAACCTGTGTGTTAGAGTGAGACAGAGCGAGAAAGAGTGAAATTGTTTTCGTGATTCTGGCTGTAATAATTATACGATCTGGTTCAGATTTTGCACTCTGTAAGATATAGTCATCTTCTACGGTTCTGCGTTTTTAGTTTTCTCGTATCGTCGAAATTGTGGATGCCACAGATTTTCGCCCTTTGTGGGGGCGGAAGTGGGCGGGGCAAAGTTTTGAAATATTTTTGTAGCAGTGACATATCACAGAAGTCTGGATCCAAAACATCGTTGCTCTAGCTCTTATAGTCTATGAGCATTAGGCGCTGAAGGGGACGGACAGACGGACGGACGGACAGACAGACAGGGCTCAATCGACTCGGCTATTGATGCTGATCAAGAATATATATACTTTATAGGGTCGGAAACGATTCCTTCTGGACGTTACACACATCCACTTTTACCACAAATCTAATATACCCCAATACTCATTTTGAGTATAATTATAATATAATAATATAATATAAATAATATATAATTAATTATACCCGAATTATAGAATTCCCCAAAAAGAGGAAGCAATAAAACAAGTGGACAAACTAATAAGAGACAAAATAGTAGAACCGTCAGTCTCAGAATATAACAGTCCATTATTAATCGTACCGAAAAAATCATTACCAAATTCAGATTGTAAAAGATGGCGCCTAGTGATTGACTACCGCCAAATAAACAAAAAAGTATTATCAGACAAATTCCCACTGCCCAGAATAGATTATATTCTTGATCAATTAGGTAGAGCCAAATACTTTTCATGTCTAGATCTGATGTCAGGCTTTCATCAAATAGAGCTTAAAGAAAGTTCAAGAAATATAACGTCCTTTTCAACGAGCAATGGCTCCTATCGCTTCACGCGATTACCATACGGTTTAAAAATATCGCCCAATTCTTTTCAAAGAATGATGACAATTGCATTTTCAGGTATCGAACCTTTTCAGGCATTCTTGTATATGGATGACCTAATTGTCATTAGTTGTTCCGAGAAACATATGATTAAAAACCTTACAAATGTTTTTGATTTGTGCAGGAAACACAACCTTAAGTTGCTCCCTGTAAAGTGCTCATTCTTCAGACACGAAGTAACCTTTCTAGGTCATAAGTGTACTGACAAAGGTATATTACCAGACGACAAGAAATATGACGTCATAGAGAAATACCCAGTCCCAACGGACGCAGATAGCGCTAGACGATTCGTTGCATTCTGCAATTATTATAGACGTTTTGTTAAAAATTTGTCCGATCATTCATTCCACATAACAAGATTATGTAAAAACAATGTTAACTTCGAATGGACAGATAAATGTCAGAAAGCATTCGAATATTTAAAAATACAGTTGATGTAGCCAACCTTATTGCAATATCCAGATTTTAACAAAGAATTTTGTATAACAACGGATGCAAGTAAACAAGCATGTGGAGCTGTTCTAACACAAAACTATAACGGAACTCAGCTACCAGTAGCGTATGCATCAAGATCTTTTACGAAAGGCGAAAGTAATAAAAACACAACAGAACAAGAATTAGCGGTAATACATTGGGCAATAAATCATTTTCGACCATACATTTATGGCAAACACTTCACTGTCAAAACTGACCACAGGCCACTTACATATTTATTTTCAATGGTTAACCCCAGCTCTAAACTAACACGTATGAGACTAGATCTAGAGGAATATGATTTCACTGTGGAGTATCTCAAGGGAAAGAACAATCATATAGCAGATGCGTTATCAAGAATAACCATTACAGACCTAAAAAATATTCAGACAACCAACAAAGTAATGAAAGTCACTACAAGAAATCAAAGTAGACAAAAAACCTGCGCAGGTCCAAACAAAGAATTGCAAAAGCATTCGATCTCTTCAGAGCCCAATATATACAACGTCATACAAAATGATGATGTTAAAAAAGTAGTGACCTTACATTTAACTTCGACTAAATGTTTCCTCAAGCATGAAAAGAAGATTATTGTAAGAATTGAAGATAGCGATCTTTATACCAATGGAACATTCGACTTAGGTCAATTCTTCCAATGCTTGAAAAAGAAGCCGGTATAAATAAAATCAACCAACTTAAAATGGCACCGAGCGAAGAAATCTTTGAAAACATTTCAATAGATTCTTTTAAAAATAAGGGCAATAAAATACTAAAAAATGTACTACTACTACTATGTACTAAATATTGTCTACATTCCATGACGATCCAATACAAGGAGGTCATACAGGTATAGCTAAAACATTAGCAAAGATAAGAAGGCATTATTTTTGGAAAAACATGACACGTCAAATTACAAATTATGTGAGAAAGTGTCCAAAATGCCAAATGTCCAAAACGACTAAACATACCAAGACCCCAATGACTATAACACAAACACCAAACATGGCTTTTGATAGAGTAATTGTGGATACGATCGGTCCACTTCCCAAATCAGAACAAGGAAATGAATATGCAGTCACCTTAATCTGTGACCTAACAAAATACCTTGTTGAAATACCAATACAGAACAAAAGTGCAAAAACAGTAGCTAAAGCTATATTTGAAGATTTCATTCTAAAGTACGGTCCAATGAAGACGTTCATTACGGACATGGGAACAGAATATCAAAATTCAATAACTGAAAATTTATGTAAATATTTAAATATTCAAAACATAACATCGACTGCACATCATCACCGTGAAGCCACAGAACATTCAATGAGTTCATACGCTCATACATCTCAACCGATAAAACAGATTGGGATGTATGGCTACAATACTTCGTATATTGTTTTAACACGACACCCTCTATGGCACATGATTATTGTCCATACGAGTTAATTTTCGGTAAGACTTAAAACTTGCCAACACATTTTAATAGTATAGATAGAATAGACCCCCTATACAATATAGATGATTACGCTAAGGAATCAAAATTTAGGTTATAACAAGCCTATAAAAGAGCCAGATTAATGTTAGAATCAAATAAACAAAAAACTAAATATGACAATCAAGCCTTAAATTTCAAGCTAAAAACAGGAGATCAGGTTTTATTAAAAAATGAAACAGGTTGTAAGGAAGTTCTCAGGCCGAGGTACAGCTTCTCAGTCTGTCCAGGGCCCGGTCCTTCCCCACAGCAAAATTTGTTGTGTGAGGACCTAAGGGGAGAGCCGCTCGTGGCGAAAGCGCGCCCGTGGGGTGGATCGTGGGACGGTCGGCCACGAGGCGTGGGTGAAGCCGTGCTTTGGAGCTTCAGAGACGTGCGTTGGGGGTCATGTGTGGCGGGAGAAGAGGTTTGGATCAGGGATCGGAAGGGTATGGGAGAGGGGAGCCCAACTTAGCAGATGCCGCATGATCCACGACTCACATCTGCGTTGCCAGGTCCCCAGGGCGGGGGTGTAGGAGAGGGAACCCAGCTTTGCGAATGCCGCGTGAATCCACGACTCACATCCAGCATCGCCGGGTCCCCAGGGGGAAAAGGTACATGAGCGGAAAAACCCAGCTTGGTGAATGCCGCATGATCCACGACTCACATCCACTTCGCTGGGCCTCCCGGGAAAAGGGAAGAGAGGGGGAGGGGGGAGTGAGTGACTCCTACGGGCGAATGTTCTGAGACAGGTGGGTTGAGGTTGGTGTCTTTATTGTTTTCGGATCATTTCCCTACTTAAACTCCCGCGCCTGCAGCGGGGAAATAAACGCCAAAAAAAACTTATATTAAACAACATGTGGGCATGGATATGTAACACAACTGCGGGAATGTTCTGTTTATACCTGCCTACTGCACCGATCTGTTCTCCCCCAGAGCTCACATACGTGAGGTGGCTCACCCTTGTTTCCCTCCTTTGGGGTCCTGGTATCCCGCGGCGGGTCCTCGTCACTTCGACTTGTCTTGTACACCGCGTGGTCACAGCTTGTTTTTTTACACGGCGCGGTCGTGGCTTATTTTAACATTTTTGGCTTCCGCCACACAACCGGTCTTGCTCAGCCCTCGGAGATCACTCCCGAGCCTGGCCCGCGCTGGACCGTGCCAGGCCTCTGCTTTACCTTTTGCAGCTTCTCTGCCGCTTCGTGGCTGCACAGCTTTCGGCTGTCGGCCTCGGCTGCGTGGGCGATCGGCTGCGTGTGTGTCGCCGTCGGCTCTTTCCTCGGCTGCGTGCGCGTAAGGCCGATCGGCGGCTTCTCTGCCGCTTCCCTCTCTTTCATCTGCGTATAGCCGTTCTCTTCTTTGCGTTGGCTGCGCGGGCGTAAGAGCGTATCTCTTTCGTGTTGGTTCTCTTAGTAATAATGAAATTAGATAACAAGCCGTCGGGGCGGTCCCTTCAGGGGATGGTGTCGTGGTCAGTGTTGTGGAGGCTTATGCCTTCACACTCCCTTCCTACTTCGGGGTGGGGCGCGGTGAAATGCGCACCAAATTTCCGCTGATGCATACGCGGAAGCGTTGGCCGTCGTGGTGTTCTAGGCTGCGGATCCAGCTGCGCCCGTGACGCGCCGCGTTTGCCTGAGCGCTGGCGCCTTCCAGCAGGCTTTGCGGGATTCGGCGGTCAGGCGTGCTTACGCGCCAGGCGACTGGGGCGATTGGCCATTCCTGCTCCTCCTGCAGCGTGTTTAGCTCGGGCATCTCCTCGAACGCTTTGAGCAGTCCGCCCGCCTCTGCCTCTTCCAAGCCCAATGACAGGTCGCTGTCCTCCTTTGGTTGGCTCGCGTGGTGTTGCCCGGTTCTGCTTGCGGGGTCGGAGAGTGGTTTCTTGCTGGTGGTTGGCTGGTCGTGGACCGTGGTTGCCTTGAGCTGGGCGGCGACGCACCCCTAGGATGCCCCTCCGTGCCATCCTCTGCCTCTAGAGGCTGTGCGTCGCTCGTCCTTGGGTTGTCCATGTCGGATCTGGTGGGGGGAAGAAACCTTGTTTGGTTAGAACCTGACCTATGCCACTGATGTGCCCTGTGCCCTGGGTTTCCCAGATCGGTGCATTTTCTAGTTCTGGCTATTTCTTACTCTAATCCCTTAAGGGGAGTTAAGCTATCTTACTGAGTGTGCACGCGGTTGCCCCTTGCGGGGCGAGGACATTATGGCAGCGCACCACCATAAGTGGCCCTCATGAACTCGCGGTTTTCCTGGTGCTGGGGTCGTCGTCATCGTTGTCTTCGTTGTCTTCGCTGGTGAGTGTGTGCTCGTTGTCGTGGTAGGCCTTGAGGTCGGCTAGTCCGGCCGTTCGTCGTTGTCTTCCCGGATGCTTCTGGAGTCGTGCTATGGTGGGAGAAATAAATTTAATTACTTTGTAAGGCCCCTCATATTTCGGAGCCAGTTTGGCAGCGAAGTTGTCCGCCGCTTTGGACAGGTGATGTTGGCGTAGCATCACGAGCGTGCCGATCGTTGCAGGTCCTGCTCTGCGTCTGTGATGCCTGCTGGGTATTTTCTTGCTGCCACGGCGATTGGTCCTCCAGTTCCAGGGCGGTAATGGCGGCCAAGATCGCGGTCTCGTAGTCATCCGAGTCGGCTGGGCGAAACGGGTTGCGTTCCCGAGCTATCTCGGTGTCGGCTAATGGCTCCAGTTGGTAGTCCATCGTCGGGGTTTCTGTGATCTCGTCCTGTGGTATCGGGGTTCGTGGCTTGCGTGATGTCTGTCGTGCTGGGTTACTACGTTGTGACTCCCGGTTCAATGAGCTGGCCCTGGAGTGGTCCCGCGGGGCCGCAGCTATCTTTGCTGGAGTATTCTGGTGATTCCTGGGTCCTGTTGCTGACCCCCGGTTCGATGAGCTGGCCCTGGGTTGGTCCAGCGGCGCCGAGGCTATCTCTGCCGAAGTTTTCTGCTTTCTGCCGTGTCCTGTTGGTGACTCCTGGTTCGACGAGCTGGCCCTGGATTGATCCAGTGGAGCCGTAGCTGTCTCTGCCCAAGTCCTTTGTTTCCTGCTGTGTCCTGTTGGTGACTCCTGGTTCGACGAGCTGGCCCTGGATTGATCCAGTGGAGCCGTAGCTGTCTCTGCCCAAGTCCTTTGTTTCCTGCTGTGTCCTGTTGGTGACTCCTGGTTCGACGAGCTGGCCCTGGATTGATCCAGTGGAGCCGGAGCTGTCTCTGCCCAAGTCCCTTGCTTCCTGCTGTGTCCTGTTGGTGACTCCTGGTTCGACGAGCTGGCCCTGGATTGATCCAGTGGAGCCGGAGCTGTCTCTGCCCAAGTCCCTTGCTTCCTGCTGTGTCCTGTTGGTGACTCCTGGTTCGACGAGCTGGCCCTGGATTGATCCAGTGGAGCCGTAGCTGTCTCTGCCCAAGTTCTTTGTTTCCTGCTGTGTCCTGTTGGTGACTCCTGGTTCGACGAGCTGGCCCTGGATTGATCCAGTGGAGCCGGAGCTGTCTCTGCCCAAGTCCCTTGCTTCCTGCTGTGTCCTGTTGGTGACTCCTGGTTCGACGAGCTGGCCCTGGATTGATCCAGTGGAGCCGGAGCTGTCTCTGCCCAAGTCCCTTGCTTCCTGCTGTGTCCTGTTGGTGACTCCTGGTTCGACGAGCTGGCCCTGGATTGATCCAGTGGAGCCGTAGCTGTCTCTGCCCAAGTCCTTTGTTTCCTGCTGTGTCCTGTTGGTGACTCCTGGTTCGACGAGCTGGCCCTGGATTGATCCAGTGGAGCCGGAGCTGTCTCTGCCAAAGTCCTTTGGTTCCTGCTGTGTCCTGTTGGTGACTCCTGGTTCGACGAGCTGGCCCTGGATTGATTCAGTGGAGCCGTAGCTGTCTCTGCCAAAGTCCTTTGTTTCCTGCTGTGTCCTGTTGGTGACTCCTGGTTCGACGAGCTGGCCCTGGATTGATCCAGTGGAGCCGTAGCTGTCTCTGCCAAAGTCTTCGTTTTGTTGCGTTGTCCTGTTGGTGTCGGGGTTCGTGCTGGGGAACTGGCCATGGTTGGTTCCATCGGTGTCGCAGTTCGTTCCGTTCCGTCGTTCCAGCTACGGCTGGTAGCTTTCTTCGTGTCCTGTTATGGTGGCGTAGTCCTGGGGTTGTTGCTTGATCTTGTCTGGTAGGGCTTTGTTGTCGCTGCGGTTGGATGGTTCGTGGTTGGCTGTGGGGTGTTGGTCTGCGGCTGGTCTCGGATGGCAGTGGAGTCCGCAAACGTGACAGACCGTGGGCGTGGCTGGGCGGTGCATGATGGTATCGTCCCGGCGGGTTTCTGCTGCAACTTCAGCTGTAGATATGCCCGTCCGCAGCGGATCCTTGCGCGGATGCCACAGAGGAAGTCGAGTCCCAAGATGAAGTCGTCTAATACCGTGGGGAGTATAAGAAGAGATACCTGTGTTTCTTGCTGATCCAGGCGCACTGTGACTGCTATCGCTTGGTTGATCTCCTTCCTGGTTCCATCTGCCAGGCGGATCCTGGTCCTCACCTCTCGCCTGTTCTCGGTCGTCCCTATCTCCTTCGCCAGCCGCTCACTGATGAAGGATCGTGTGGCTCCAGTGTCGAGGGTGGCCGCAAATGCTCTCCCATTGATGTCCACCAGGGCAGCGATCCTTCCTCCGGTCATGCTTAATGGGTGGGTTTCTCCTGTTCCTGGGTGCGCGCCTCCGTCCATGTCCCAGTTGGGCGGAGACCCGACCCGTTTCCCGACGCGGGTTTCCGGCAGCAGTTGATGGTCCGGACCCCTCGGTGGCCACATTCCCAACAGAACAGCTCCTGTCGGCTTGTGCGCGCACCACTGAAATGGCCGTTTTCCCCGCAGTTCCGGCAGGCTTGTTGTACATCGATCGCCTGCTCTTGCTCCTGGCCGATTCCTCGGTTGGCGATCTCGGTTTTCCCGGGTGTCTCGTGTGTGTTGCCTCGTTGTGGGTTGGTTCCATTGCCGATATAGGCGGCTCGATGGTTCTGCGTGGTCCCGATGCTACGGAGTGCGTCTCGGTCCCGCGCGGTTTCGTAGGCCGAGACGAGCTGGGTCAATTCTGTGAGTGATCGGAAATTTTGTCTGCGCGTGTACATTTGATACTCCGGACGGAGATTTTCGTAGATCCGCTCGAGTTCCTGTTCCCGAGTATACTGGGCTCGCTGCATCATCAGACGCAACTCGATAAGGTAATCCCGGAAGGATTCCTTGGGCTTCTGTTCGTGACTTCGTATGGTGTCTTCCAGCCGCTGGAAGTATCTGGAGGGCAGGAAGAATTCTAGGAATTCTTTCCGAAAGTCTGTCCCTGCATCTGAAAAGTTCGTAACCATCCTTCGGCCTTACCTGTAAGGAGACCGCAGATGGCTCGCGGCAACTGCTCTGGGCTCCCGCCGTATGATTCCACTCGCTCCTCGAGCCTTTCGATGAACGCTAGTGGGTCCGCGTGGCCGTCGAAAGTAAATCCCCATTTCCGGAGTTTGTCCGCCAGTAATGAGTATGAAATCTCACCCCCTCCGGGGCGTGAGACCCGATGTCCCTGAGGAAGACGTGGCTGTTCTCCTTCCGTGGTTGTCTGGTGGCTAGGCGTGGCCAGGGGTCCAGTGGTAGTGGGTCCTGGCTCGTGGTTCTTGCTGGCCGCCTCTGGTCTGATTCCTTGGAGTGGTCCTTGGGCATCTCGTTGTGGTTGCTCGTCCTGAGCGGCCGGCGTCTCGGTTGCTGACTCGCGGTATCCGTGGGTGGATCCTTGGCTCGTGCTGGGCAGCTCGGGTTCGATTAATCGCAGTTTTGGTCCCTCCTTGCTGTCTTCCATCTTCGTCCGGCTCTCTGGCCCGGGTGACGTGGCTGGACTCCGGTGGTCCCTGGGGCTCGGTATGTTCCCAAAGTGCGTGGCCAATTCGTCGAGCCTTGCTTGCACGGCTTCGGGGTGCCCTGGGCGTGCGATGAATGCGGTGATCCGGCTCCGTAGGTCCTCTACAGTCCCAGTTTCTCCTAGTCCAAACTCCTTAGCTAGGCTCTGCAGCTCGTCCTTCCTGCGGGACGCTATCCAGCGGATGTTCATCCTGATCCTGGTAAACTAATCGTGGCACCGGTGCGAGTCCTTATCAGCACGGTCTGGGGCTCCTGTACTAGGATACACGGCACTGGGTGGGGAGTCTTGTTCGAAGGACACGCGGCACGGTACTGGATCGGTGATCCTATACTAGGATACACGGCACTGGGGTGAGGGATCCTGTTCGAAGGACACGCGGCACTGTACTAGATCAGTGATCCTGTACTAGGATACACAGCACTGGGTTGGATGATCCTGTCGAAGGATACGTGGCACTGTACTAGATCGGTGATCCTGTACTAGGATACAGAGCACTGGGTTGGATGATCCTGTCGAAGGATACGTGGCACTGTACTAGATCGGTAATCCTGTACTAGGATACACAGCACTGGGTTGGATGATCCTGTCGAAGGATACGTGGCACTGTACTAAATCGGTGATCCTGTACTAGGATACACAACACTGGGTTGGATGATCCTGTCGAAGGATACGTGGCGCGATACAGGGAAAGGTTCTGTCTGAATGCTCGGTGGTAACTGTGTGACTGCCCGGTAACAACTCCCTGACTCGTGTTCCTGCTCCGCCTTATATTGGCCGTGGCTTTGTGGCCGAGGGCTCCTCTGCCATGTAGCTGCTCCTCTGCGATCGCCCTCTGTCCCCCGCTGCTCCGTTGTTCTACCGCTGCTTCGCTGCTTGGCTGCTCTGTCACTGTCTCGCTGCTCTGTCACTGCCTCGCTGCTCTGTCGCTGCGCCTTCTCCGCTCTGCCGCTGCCACGTTGCTCTGTCGCTGCTGCTTCTCCGCTCTGCCGCTGCCTCGTTGCTCTGTCGTCGCTGCGTTGCTGCTCTTCCGCTGCTGCTGCTTTGCTACTCTGTCGCTGGTGCCGCTTTGTCGCCGTCGCGTGCCAAAGTTTTATGCGCCGTCCGCGGCCATTTTCTCCCGGCACGCGGTGCTGTGTCTTCGGCGTCTCTCCCCGTCTCTTTCTGTCGCGTAGGTGGCTGGCTGCGTGGTTTTTCGCGTCTCTCCCCGTCTCTTTCTGGCGCGTAGGTGGCTGGCTGCGTGGTTTTCGCCGGCGCGTCTGGGACACGTGCCGGCGGCTGTTGCTTGGGGGGGTATTAGGTAAACCAGCCTCAGCTGTACACAAGTCGAGGGATCAAAGATGTGTAGAGTGTAGGAGAGGGAACCCAGCTTTGCGGATGCCGCGTGAATCCACGACTCACATCCAGCATCGCCGGGTCCCCAGGGGAGAAAGGTATGGGAAAGCGAAGCCCAGCTTGGTGGATGCCGCATGATCCACGACTCACATCCCCTTCGCCGGGCCCCAGTGAATAGGGAAGAGAGGGGGTGGGTCTGAGGGACTCCTACGGGCGAAAGTTCTGAAACCGGTGGGTGTCTTTATTGTGGGGGGAATAAATGACACAAATTTACAACATTTTTGGGAAACTTCTGGTTCTGTGCGTACACCCTGCCTACTGCACCGATCTATCCCCCCCAGAGCTCACATACGTGATTTGGCTCACCCTTGCTTTCCCTTCCTTGGGTCCGGCGGCCGGTCCTCGTCACGTCGGTGGCTTCCTTTGCACACCGCGGTCACAGCTGGTTTTTATTCACTGCGTGCGGCTTATTGCGTACCCGGCGCGGTCACGGCTAGTTTTCAAATCTATTTTGGCTTCCGCCGCACAACCGGTCTGGCTCAGCCCTCGGAGATCATTCTCGAGCTTGGCTCGCGCTGGACCGTGCCAGGCCTCTGCTTTACCTTTTGCAGCTTCTCTGCCGCTTCGTGGCTGCACAGCTTTCGGCTGTCGGCCTCGGCTGCGTGGGCGATCGGCTGCGTGTGTGTATTGCCTGCTTCGCCGTCGGCTCTTTCCTCGGCTGCGTGGGCGTAAGGCCGATCGGCGGCTTCTCTGCCGCTTCCCTCTCTTTCATCTGCGTATAGCCGTTCTCTTCTTTGCGTTGGCTGCGCGGGCGTAAGAGCGTATCTCTTTCGTGTTGGTTCTCTTAGTAATAATGAAATTAGATAACAAGCCGTCGGGGCGGTCCCTTCAGGGGATGGTGTCGTGGTCAGTGTTGTGGAGGCTTATGCCTTCACACTCCCTTCCTACTTCGGGGTGGGGCGCGGTGAAATGCGCACCAAATTTCCGCTGATGCATACGCGGAAGCGTTGGCCGTCGTGGTGTTCTAGGCTGCGGATCCAGCTGCGCCCGTGACGCGCCGCGTTTGCCTGAGCGCTGGCGCCTTCCAGCAGGCTTTGCGGGATGCGGCGGTCAGGCGTGCTTACGCGCCAGGCGACTGGGGCGATTGGCCATTCCTGCTCCTCCTGCAGCGTGTTTAGCTCGGGCATCTCCTCGAACGCTTTGAGCAGTCCGCCCGCCTCTGCCTCTTCCAAGCCCAATGACAGGTCGCTGTCCTCCTTTGGTTGGCTCGCGTGGTGTTGCCCGGTTCTGCTTGCGGGGTCGGAGAGTGGTTTCTTGCTGGTGGTTGGCTGGTCGTGGACCGTGGTTGCCTTGAGCTGGGCGGCGACGCACCCCTAGGATGCCCCTCCGTGCCATCCTCTGCCTCTAGAGGCTGTGCGTCGCTCGTCCTTGGGTTGTCCATGTCGGATCTGGTGGGGGGAAGAAACCTTGTTTGGTTAGAACCTGACCTATGCCACTGATGTGCCCTGTGCCCTGGGTTTCCCAGATCGGTGCATTTTCTAGTTCTGGCTATTTCTTACTCTAATCCCTTAAGGGGAGTTAAGCTATCTTACTGAGTGTGCACGCGGTTGCCCCTTGCGGGGCGAGGACATTATGGCAGCGCACCACCATAAGTGGCCCTCATGAACTCGCGGTTTTCCTGGTGCTGGGGTCGTCGTCATCGTTGTCTTCGTTGTCTTCGCTGGTGAGTGTGTGCTCGTTGTCGTGGTAGGCCTTGAGGTCGGCTAGTCCGGCCGTTCGTCGTTGTCTTCCCGGATGCTTCTGGAGTCGTGCTATGGTGGGAGAAATAAATTTAATTACTTTGTAAGGCCCCTCATATTTCGGAGCCAGTTTGGCAGCGAAGTTGTCCGCCGCTTTGGACAGGTGATGTTGGCGTAGCATCACGAGCGTGCCGATCGTTGCAGGTCCTGCTCTGCGTCTGTGATGCCTGCTGGGTATTTTCTTGCTGCCACGGCGATTGGTCCTCCAGTTCCAGGGCGGTAATGGCGGCCAAGATCGCGGTCTCGTAGTCATCCGAGTCGGCTGGGCGAAACGGGTTGCGTTCCCGAGCTATCTCGGTGTCGGCTAATGGCTCCAGTTGGTAGTCCATCGTCGGGGTTTCTGTGATCTCGTCCTGTGGTATCGGGGTTCGTGGCTTGCGTGATGTCTGTCGTGCTGGGTTATTACGTTGTGACTCCCGGTTCAATGAGCTGGCCCTGGAGTGGTCCCGCGGGGCCGCAGCTATCTTTGCTGGAGTATTCTGGTGATTCCTGGGTCCTGTTGCTGACCCCCGGTTCGATGAGCTGGCCCTGGGTTGGTCCAGCGGCGCCGAGGCTATCTCTGCCGAAGTTTTCTGCTTTCTGCCGTGTCCTGTTGGTGACTCCTGGTTCGACGAGCTGGCCCTGGATTGATCCAGTGGAGCCGTATCTGTCTCTGCCCAAGTCCTTTGTTTCCTGCTGTGTCCTGTTGGTGACTCCTGGTTCGACGAGCTGGCCCTGGATTGATCCAGTGGAGCCGTAGCTGTCTCTGCCCAAGTCCTTTGTTTCCTGCTGTGTCCTGTTGGTGACTCCTGGTTCGACGAGCTGGCCCTGGATTGATCCAGTGGAGCCGGAGCTGTCTCTGCCCAAGTCCCTTGCTTCCTGCTGTGTCCTGTTGGTGACTCCTGGTTCGACGAGCTGGCCCTGGATTGATCCAGTGGAGCCGGAGCTGTCTCTGCCCAAGTCCCTTGCTTCCTGCTGTGTCCTGTTGGTGACTCCTGGTTCGACGAGCTGGCCCTGGATTGATCCAGTGGAGCCGTAGCTGTCTCTGCCCAAGTTCTTTGTTTCCTGCTGTGTCCTGTTGGTGACTCCTGGTTCGACGAGCTGGCCCTGGATTGATCCAGTGGAGCCGGAGCTGTCTCTGCCCAAGTCCCTTGCTTCCTGCTGTGTCCTGTTGGTGACTCCTGGTTCGACGAGCTGGCCCTGGATTGATCCAGTGGAGCCGTAGCTGTCTCTGCCCAAGTCCTTTGTTTCCTGCTGTGTCCTGTTGGTGACTCCTGGTTCGACGAGCTGGCCCTGGATTGATCCAGTGGAGCCGGAGCTGTCTCTGCCAAAGTCCTTTGGTTCCTGCTGTGTCCTGTTGGTGACTCCTGGTTCGACGAGCTGGCCCTGGATTGATTCAGTGGAGCCGTAGCTGTCTCTGCCAAAGTCCTTTGTTTCCTGCTGTGTCCTGTTGGTGACTCCTGGTTCGACGAGCTGGCCCTGGATTGATCCAGTGGAGCCGTAGCTGTCTCTGCCAAAGTCTTCGTTTTGTTGCGTTGTCCTGTTGGTGTCGGGGTTCGTGCTGGGGAACTGGCCATGGTTGGTTCCATCGGTGTCGCAGTTCGTTCCGTTCCGTCGTTCCAGCTACGGCTGGTAGCTTTCTTCGTGTCCTGTTATGGTGGCGTAGTCCTGGGGTTGTTGCTTGATCTTGTCTGGTAGGGCTTTGTTGTCGCTGCGGTTGGATGGTTCGTGGTTGGCTGTGGGGTGTTGGTCTGCGGCTGGTCTCGGATGGCAGTGGAGTCCGCAAACGTGACAGACCGTGGGCGTGGCTGGGCGGTGCATGATGGTATCGTCCCGGCGGGTTTCTGCTGCAACTTCAGCTGTAGATATGCCCGTCCGCAGCGGATCCTTGCGCGGATGCCACAGAGGAAGTCGAGTCCCAAGATGAAGTCGTCTAATACCGTGGGGAGTATAAGAAGAGATACCTGTGTTTCTTGCTGATCCAGGCGCACTGTGACTGCTATCGCTTGGTTGATCTCCTTCCTGGTTCCATCTGCCAGGCGGATCCTGGTCCTCACCTCTCGCCTGTTCTCGGTCGTCCCTATCTCCTTCGCCAGCCGCTCACTGATGAAGGATCGTGTGGCTCCAGTGTCGAGGGTGGCCGCAAATGCTCTCCCATTGATGTCCACCAGGGCAGCGATCCTTCCTCCGGTCATGCTTAATGGGTGGGTTTCTCCTGTTCCTGGGTGCGCGCCTCCGTCCATGTCCCAGTTGGGCGGAGACCCGACCCGTTTCCCGACGTGGGTTTCCGGCAGCAGTTGATGGTCCGGACCCCTCGGTGGCCACATTCCCAACAGAACAGCTCCTGTCGGCTTGTGCGCGCACCACTGAAATGGCCGTTTTCCCCGCAGTTCCGGCAGGCTTGTTGTACATCGATCGCCTGCTCTTGCTCCTGGCCGATTCCTCGGTTGGCGATCTCGGTTTTCCCGGGTGTCTCGTGTGTGTTGCCTCGTTGTGGGTTGGTTCCATTGCCGATATAGGCGGCTCGATGGTTCTGCGTGGTCCCGATGCTACGGAGTGCGTCTCGGTCCCGCGCGGTTTCGTAGGCCGAGACGAGCTGGGTCAATTCTGTGAGTGATCGGAAATTTTGTCTGCGCGTGTACATTTGATACTCCGGACGGAGATTTTCGTAGATCCGCTCGAGTTCCTGTTCCCGAGTATACTGGGCTCGCTGCATCATCAGACGCAACTCGATAAGGTAATCCCGGAAGGATTCCTTGGGCTTCTGTTCCTGACTTCGTATGGTGTCTTCCAGCCGCTGGAAGTATCTGGAGGGCAGGAATTCTTTCCGAAAGTCTGTCCCTGCATCTGAAAAGTTCGTAACCATCCTTCGGCCTTACCTGTAAGGAGACCGCAGATGGCTCGCGGCAACTGCTCTGGGCTCCCGCCGTATGATTCCACTCGCTCCTCGAGCCTTTCGATGAACGCTAGTGGGTCCGCGTGGCCGTCGAAAGTAAATCCCCATTTCCGGAGTTTGTCCGCCAGTAATGAGTATGAAATCTCACCCCCTCCGGGGCGTGAGACCCGATGTCCCTGAGGAAGACGTGGCTGTTCTCCTTCCGTGGTTGTCTGGTGGCTAGGCGTGGCCTGGGGTCCAGTGGTAGTGGGTCCTGGCTCGTGGTTCTTGCTGGCCGCCTCTGGTCTGATTCCTTGGAGTGGTCCTTGGGCATCTCGTTGTGGTTGCTCGTCCTGAGCGGCCGGCGTCTCGGTTGCTGACTCGCGGTATCCGTGGGTGGATCCTTGGCTCGTGCTGGGCAGCTCGGGTTCGATTAATCGCAGTTTTGGTCCCTCCTTGCTGTCTTCCATCTTCGTCCGGCTCTCTGGCCCGGGTGACGTGGCTGGACTCCGGTGGTCCCTGGGGCTCGGTATGTTCCCAAAGTGCGTGGCCAATTCGTCGAGCCTTGCTTGCACGGCTTCGGGGTGCCCTGGGCGTGCGATGAATGCGGTGATCCGGCTCCGTAGGTCCTCTACAGTCCCAGTTTCTCCTAGTCCAAACTCCTTAGCTAGGCTCTGCAGCTCGTCCTTCCTGCGGGACGCTATCCAGCGGATGTTCATCCTGATCCTGGTAAACTAATCGTGGCACCGGTGCGAGTCCTTATCAGCACGGTCTGGGGCTCCTGTACTAGGATACACGGCACTGGGTGGGGAGTCTTGCTCGAAGGACACGCGGCACGGTACTGGATCGGTGATCCTATACTAGGATACACGGCACTGGGGTGAGGGATCCTGTTCGAAGGACACGCGGCACGGTACTAGATCGGTGATCCTATACTAGGATACACGGCACTGGGGTGAGGGATCCTGTTCGAAGGACACGCGGCACTGTACTAGATCAGTGATCCTGTACTAGGATACACAGCACTGGGTTGGATGATCCTGTCGAAGGATACGTGGCACTGTACTAGATCGGTGATCCTGTACTAGGATACAGAGCACTGGGTTGGATGATCCTGTCGAAGGATACGTGGCACTGTACTAGATCGGTAATCCTGTACTAGGATACACAGCACTGGGTTGGATGATCCTGTCGAAGGATACGTGGCACTGTACTAAATCGGTGATCCTGTACTAGGATACACAACACTGGGTTGGATGATCCTGTCGAAGGATACGTGGCGCGATACAGGGAAAGGTTCTGTCTGAATGCTCGGTGGTAACTGTGTGACTGCCCGGTAACAACTCCCTGACTCGTGTTCCTGCTCCGCCTTATATTGGCCGTGGCTTTGTGGCCGAGGGCTCCTCTGCCATGTAGCTGCTCCTCTGCGATCGCCCTCTGTCCCCCGCTGCTCCGTTGTTCTACCGCTGCTTCGCTGCTTGGCTGCTCTGTCACTGCTTGGCTGCTCTGTCACTGTCTCGCTGCTCTGTCACTGCCTCGCTGCTCTGTCGCTGCGCCTTCTCCGCTCTGCCGCTGCCACGTTGCTCTGTCGCTGCTGCTTCTCCGCTCTGCCGCTGCCTCGTTGCTCTGTCGTCGCTGCGTTGCTGCTCTTCCGCTGCTGCTGCTTTGCTACTCTGTCGCTGGTGCCGCTTTGTCGCCGTCGCGTGCCAAAGTTTTATGCGCCGTCCGCGGCCATTTTCTCCCGGCACGCGGTGCTGTGTCTTCGGCGTCTCTCCCCGTCTCTTTCTGTCGCGTAGGTGGCTGGCTGCGTGGTTTTTCGCGTCTCTCCCCGTCTCTTTCTGGCGCGTAGGTGGCTGGCTGCGTGGTTTTCGCCGGCGCGTCTGGGACACGTGCCGGCGGCTGTTGCTTGGGGGGGTATTAGGTAAACCAGCCTCAGCTGTACACAAGTCGAGGGATCAAAGATGTGTAGAGTGTAGGAGAGGGAACCCAGCTTTGCGGATGCCGCGTGAATCCACGACTCACATCCAGCATCGCCGGGTCCCCAGGGGAGAAAGGTATGGGAAAGCGAAGCCCAGCTTGGTGGATGCCGCATGATCCACGACTCACATCCCCTTCGCCGGGCCCCAGTGAATAGGGAAGAGAGGGGGTGGGTCTGAGGGACTCCTACGGGCGAAAGTTCTGAAACCGGTGGGTGTCTTTATTGTGGGGGGAATAAATGACACAAATTTACAACATTTTTGGGAAACTTCTGGTTCTGTGCGTACACCCTGCCTACTGCACCGATCTATCCCCCCCAGAGCTCACATACGTGATTTGGCTCACCCTTGCTTTCCCTTCCTTGGGTCCGGCGGCCGGTCCTCGTCACGTCGGTGGCTTCCTTTGCACACCGCGGTCACAGCTGGTTTTTATTCACTGCGTGCGGCTTATTGCGTACCCGGCGCGGTCACGGCTAGTTTTCAAATCTATTTTGGCTTCCGCCGCACAACCGGTCTGGCTCAGCCCTCGGAGATCATTCTCGAGCTTGGCTCGCGCTGGACCGTGCCAGGCCTCTGCTTTACCTTTTGCAGCTTCTCTGCCGCTTCGTGGCTGCACAGCTTTCGGCTGTCGGCCTCGGCTGCGTGGGCGATCGGCTGCGTGTGTGTATTGCCTGCTTCGCCGTCGGCTCTTTCCTCGGCTGCGTGCGCGTAAGGCCGATCGGCGGCTTCTCTGCCGCTTCCCTCTCTTTCATCTGCGTATAGCCGTTCTCTTCTTTGCGTTGGCTGCGCGGGCGTAAGAGCGTATCTCTTTCGTGTTGGTTCTCTTAGTAATAATGAAATTAGATAACAAGCCGTCGGGGCGGTCCCTTCAGGGGATGGTGTCGTGGTCAGTGTTGTGGAGGCTTATGCCTTCACAAGGTCATAAGTTAGATTTCAAATACACCGGACCGTATACAGTAGTCGGTATAGGAGATAATGATAACATTACAATATCAGATATAAAAGATAAAAAACAAAAAGTACATAAGGATAGATTAAAACTTTTTATTACATAATCATTTTACTTTATTGTATGGCCATACACAAATAGTAAATCGGATATTACTTAATTAATAAATAAATAAATAATAAAAAAAAATATATATATATACATATATATATGTACTTATATACACATATGTATACATTTTATCAAACATTTTTTGCTATAAATAACTTCATGCATGTACATACATATGTAATACTCTGTTATATATATAAACTCATATATAAGCTCGTATATAAACGCAGTGACATAAACAACTATTGTTTATGTTACACATTCCATCTGAACAGCAACATGATCTGCCTCTTGAGCGCGGATCAGCTAGCTGCCCAAACTGCTGATCAATCTTTTCCCTAAAACACAGGCAGAACCCCAACGTACTCTTACTGAGGCTAAGGGTCTCTTTCAATAATCCACTTAATGCTGATCATGCATTAATATAGACTCAGGCAAAGACCGCTCGCACTAATACTAATGCAGTGGTACTCTCTTCATAAGATGCATGGGAGAACTCCCGCTCTCCGATAAACATAAGAACAATTGTACGCTAGGCTCAGACTCAAAAATATTCCAATAAACATTCACTTATCAGAACTCAAACACAACGGACCTTCTTTACAAAAGTGTTGGAGCTGAGAAGTAATAATTTTTTCGAAGAGTTTAGGAATGGCAGATAAGTTGGAGATACAACGGTAGTTTAAGACGTCTGATTTAGACCCCTTTTTATACCCGATACTTAAAATGAGTATTGGGGTATATTAGATTTGTCGTAAAAGTGGATGTGTGTAACGTCCAGAAGGAATCGTTTCCGACCCCTTAAAGTATATATATTCTTGATCAGCATCAATAGCCGAGTCGATTGAGCCGAGTCGATTGAGATATTCACAAATCTCAAAGACTATTAACGCTAGAGTAGCCAAATTTGGTATCCGCACTCCTGTTAAATCTCATTATAAAACGTATATCTCAAAATTTCGCCCCTCCCCCTTCCGCCCCAACAAAGGACGAAAATCTGTTGCATCCACAATATTACAGATTCGAGAAAACTAAGAACGCAGAATCATAGATAATGACCATATCTATCAGATTGCTAAATCTGGATCAGATCAAATCATTTTTATAGCCAAAAGGAATAAATCAATTTGCAGTGGCTAGGCAGCGCCCGACGTCACGCTCAGACTGATTTTCTGTCTCTCTCGCACGCACTCTTTGTCGTTTCGTTTAATATTAGCGCCGTCTGCCATACTGACTTAGTATCGGGTATAACTGTAGAGTTGCGGTGCTGTAGAGTTGCAGCAGCAACTCACAACGTTCCCCCTCGTTATGAATAGGAATTATGTAGGATTCTTTCCAGACGGTGTGAAAATCACCAAGCTCGAGAGAGAGGTTGAACAGTTTCAAGAGGGGCGCGCAAAGAGAATCCGCACAGAGTTTGAACCAAATCTGGACCAGTGGAGAAAGAAATTTTACAAGATTTTAAATTAGTTAGAAGGCCATCATAATCAATAAGGGGGGGGGGGGGGGGGGGGGGTAACCACTTGAACTATTAAAAGGGATAGGATATGAGGCGAGAATAGAGGGCATGGCATGTTATTAGAAGGAGCAGAGTAGCAAAGTTTAAAAAATGAAGCAAATAGATTAGCGATATCGGAATTGTTATCCGCGTAAGTACCATTCAAGTGTAAAGAAGAGGGATATTGTGAAGAATTACGTTTAGAGTTAACAAACTTAAAGAATTGTTTAGGATCTCGTTCAAAGTTAAGGTTACATTTTGCCAAATAACTATTATAGCATAGGGTATTACAAATTGAAAATTTAGATTTTGCAATTGAATACTTAGAGAAATCTGACTGCGAGCCAGACAGTTTAAACCTCTAATATAAACGAGATTTTATATTCCTTAGGTTTACTAGCCGCGGAGTGAACCAAATAGGGCCAGAAAGATTTCTGAGAGAGGAAACTAAGGAAGGAAAGATGGAAAAAACAGTGCTTTAGAATGCGTGAGTGTCGGGTTCGATCTCATGAAAGTCGTCGAGGAATGACCAATCTATCAGAGAAAGTGCGCTATTCAAAGAGGTAAAATCAGCCCTCTTGAAGCAAAATATAGCTGAAGGCTTTATGCAGTATTTGGTGGGACCAGGTGAAGGCAGCTGGACATCTATTTCCAGGGTAGGATGGTAAAAGTCTTCGGGAAAAGATAGAGGGGAACCTCGGCGTACTAAAGTGTTCGTAGAGTCGGTAGTAAATACAAGGTCTAAAATCCTACCAATGCTATTGCATATGCCGTTTATCTGACCCAATGATGAGTCGGACAGAGAATCAACGAAATCGTGCTGTATGATTGGGAACATCTGGTTGGAGTCTTTGGATGAAGACCAGGAAATATTTGGAAGATTGAAATCTCCGAGGACGATAAGAAAATCGGACTCATTAAGTTGGGACGAAACAGTTTGAAAAAGGGCTGCGTGAAGCATGTAGGTTGAAAATTCAGAGGACGGTGGGATGTAAGAGCACGATATAAATAGATTTATCGAGGAGAGTCGAAGTTTAACTACTATAATTTCAATATTGTTATGAGCTTCGACATAAACAAGTTGGGATGTTATGTCAGAACGGACAGCAATCAGGACACCACCACCACGAGATGGACGATCCGATCTATAAATGTTAAATTTGTCAATAAGGATCTCTTAATCAGAGATTGAGGAATGAAGCCAGGTTTCGGAGAAAGCGATAATGTCGGCTTGAAAAGTTACACTATCAATATGTAACTTGTTGAGCTTGATGTCCAAACCACGAACGTTCTAATAGGCAATCTTTAACGTACTAGGAGAAGCTAGTTTTTTGCTACAGAGGATGTAGGAAGAATACTAACTCGATGTTCAGGGCTAGTGGGGCGATTTGTAAAGAGGTGAAAAATCGTGTGCACCGGCCAGAAAGAGAGGTCAAGCAAACTATTTACATGCTTATCCGGGACAAGAATTTTAAAAGAGGAGATGTTTCGCTTGACTTTGAAGTTAAATTTGGTAACTACAAGACCCGCAGAACTATCTATTTTTGAGCTTAGACAATATGAAGTTCCGAATCATGACCTCCGTAGCCAATGCCATGAGTCGAGAGACGAAAATAGGTTTTGAAGGAGCAACCGCAGTAAGAACAGATAGAGGGGTCACAGAATTATTTGTTGAGACGGGAGCAGTGGACGTAGAGGTGTTAGTTGGGAAAGCAGTAGTTATGGGAGTTGAGGTTGAGGGAGCCTCAAAATCCCTCTGGACGGCAGCGTTAGCGGCTTGAAGTATGACCACAGAAGTGCTTGCGACGGCTTCCTCGTTGACTTTCGGGCCGACATCCTGGCCAGACACAGGGGCGGGAGGGGCACCAGGTGCGACTGCAGGAGAGACTGCAGATCAGGCCGACGTCGTAGTCGTTGCAATGGAACCATTAGAACAAAGGTCCGTGGCATCAAAATTTATTAGTGACGGTGATCAAGATTGGGGTGCAGGTGATCCCGGGACTGGAAGAGAAACGACCGGACTAGAATTTGGCAAATAAGTTTTAACCTTCTTTCGCTTTGAGACTCAGTAAAAATTTTAAGGTTTTTGAAATGAGACTCCATCGCTAGAAACTTATCCTGTAGCATTTTGAGTCCAGAGTTGAGCGCTGCGAATTCATTATGAGTCTTTCTCATAAAAACCCGCATGTCGTTCTCAATAGCTCTGCAGTCCTAACATGTCCAGTTCTGCCGCAGCGAGTTTGTATGAGGTCGACTGCGCGTCCTCAAATTTGGCCAAAGTCGGCGCAAACAGTGTGTGCCATGCTATCACACAACCAACAGAAGGTGAATATTTGCGGTGTGGCAGCCGAGCGACATCGTTTAGCACAACAAATACTCATATTGAAACGAAGGTAAAAAGAAATATGAGAAAGATTAGATTAATCGAGGAAAATGCTTGAACGATGACCTTGAGTCGAAACTAATACTGATCAAGTAGCACAAACAATAACGCAGATCAATACAACAACAACTACGAACAAACGGCCGTCGCAAAATCACAAACACAAAACGAACACGAAAAACACAAAGCGTCGGAAGCGGAGAGGAAGGCGGCAGACGCGATACGACTGTGTTAGTATTTATGCAGAAAAGATTAAAATGTAGATAAGAATACAGAGCGGGTCAGATAGAGTGCACCGACACACAGTGGTGAATTCCGCCGTTTCAGCTTGCTAAATTAATAACTTCTGAACAAATAGAGATAACTTCATGAAACAAACTGTATTTCAAAGAAAAATCTTTCAAAATTGTATCTTCTTAAGTAAATTATGCTACAGTATCTAAAAGCTTCACAATAATGGGTTAAAGTTGAACTTTGTTGCCGGTGCATATTTTCCATTGTAAAATGCTCAATTTCTACTTTTTTTTATAGAAAATTACTTTTTATGGTTTTTTTTACTATAAAATATTATTTTTTAATTAATTTTCAACTAAACCTAATATTAAAAAATTTAAATAAAAAAATTTTTTTTTTAAATTTAAAATTTGGTTTAATTTTGTTGTTTCTGTAAAATAATCCTCCACTTCCTGTTTAGTGGGAGCAATATCTAATAAACTTATCATTTCTGAAGAATAACTGCTTGCCGATTTCATTTGTGATCTCACATATCTAACGGATAAAATATATGGATCTGAAGAGGCTGCCAACATGTTGAAAAGGTATTGGTTTTGCTTAATTCGTGATGTCTTGCACGTATTCATATTCCTGTATTTTTTGTAATCTTTGTTTTTCGTTTCCTGGGCTTCCTCTGACATCTCTCCAATTGGTAGGCTCTGATGTTCAATTAAAATTTGACCATGTCCCAAAATTTTATGAAGCGTGGGAGCTAGTTTTGTTTTCAGGATATTTTTCCAATAACAGCTCTGCAGTCTTCGAGGCATATTTACCAAACTTGCGGGTATTTATTTTTTCTTTGCAGTTTCAAATATTTAAAATAGCACCCAATCTTCTGATAATGTCAATATCTTCAGTTATTAATACAGTAATTTTGTTTTTCTCAAAGAATGTCGGTGATGGGCTTCTATCGCTAGTTTGTGTAAGAATTTTTCTTGAATAATTTTTTTTCTAGTCTTTTGTATTTCCTTGGCTAGCGTGCTGTTTCCGAAAGATTCTCCCACTCGCAGAATGGTAAATGCAAGTTTTAAAATGAACTCCATACATCTATGTTAAGACTTGCATGCAGAACCTGGTTAAAACGCCAAGTGAAGGTCCAAATACTAGCCTGCATATTCATACATAACCAACAACATAATTGAGGTAGCGCGAGATTGAAAATTATTCTAATATTAAGTGTACCTGAGCATATGGATTCATTAGTACCTACATTTTGAGCAGTTTTTCAACTTTGACTGGACTTTACAAAAACATTTACTTAAATTTTCCCGAGATTTTTATTGTATATGTTCCTTGAACTATTTATTACCTAAGTCTAAAAGCCTTTCTGCTCTTCGGAGCCGTTTGGCTTCTATACCGATTTACCTGGCACAGCCTGTTTTGTATGGGATTTAAGAGCTGTGATAGCCGTTTTTGACCGTTTTTCGCGCGAGGTTGTGAAATTCTCTATTAAATGCGTAAATTCATTGTATCCAAAGCGCTAAAAAAATTTCCGACTTTTGCCACCTCTTTTCGTCGAAATCGCCACTGTGCGACATACATATGTCAACACAAACACAAGTACTGGTTATGCATATGTAGCAAACAGAATGCACCATCAGTTACAAACACAATAAACGTTTTAAAATCCAATTACTCTCCTTAAATCACCGAAAAAAATAATAGTTAGGCGGAGCGAAGTAAAATCGCGACCATCAGCACCGATAGATATCGATGGATTAAAGGCAAATTGGCAAGGCAACTGGACGTACATATGCTCTGTTGCGTCAGCTCTCAGCATCTAAAACTTTTTTGCCAGAAGAAATATAATATATAATATAATATAATATAAAATATAAATTGTTAAAGTCATTTTCATCCCTACTCTCTTTTATGGTGTAGAAATTGTTGGTAATTGTGACGTTGCGTGAGGGTTGGGATGTGGCTAGGTAGTGTGTAGGGATGGGAGTGTGTGAGCTACTTATTGAGGCGGCACCACAGGCGCATCGTCAGTGGTGCTTCATCGCGAACACCCGCTGGCTGTCCGGGACTGCTTATTTCGGTACTCTCCCGTAAGGGATGCTCGCTTATTCGCAGTTGACCTACCGAAGTAGGCAGTCCGCTATCCGCAACCCGCGACCCGTCCTCAGCTAGGCCCCCTTTGAGCGACCTCACGATCTCATCAGACCAGAAACTTGGTTGAAACTCGTCACTCGTCGGCTTTTGAGGTCGCTGATTACGAATTTGGTGTTAGCTCCTGTTTCGAGATATTTCTTGGACGTTGACATGCAATGACTGCAGCTTTTAAGAGGCGATGAAATTACTGCACCATCAAGTGCCCCGTCTGAGACCAGCAGAAGGCTGTGATCCGAGGCAAAACGCAGACCTCATCTGCCCAACCGACCGAGGGGAGGAGCAATTCGATCTACAAAGTGGAAGAGACAACGGTCTAAAGTTTTTAGTGAATCTAATAGGAATGGTGAAGTTTATGCGGCTCAACAGATCAGGGCTGTCTATGTCACCCCTGATCAAGTTGTGCATACATATCACACCAAGCATTTTTCTACGGTTAACTAAGGATGGGAGGTTTACTAATAGTAGTCTACTAGAGTAAGATGGGAGTCTCACACCCGCATCCCAGTTAAGGCCCCGCACAGCAAAGAGTAAAAAGTTTCTCTGTACTGATTCTATACGGTCCTGGTGTACTTTATACTGGGGGCACCATACACAGGAGCCGTATTCTAAAATTGGACAAACAACAGAGGTATAGAGAGTCTTTGTTATATAGGTGTTGTCAAATTCCTTTGACCACCGCTTTATAAGCCCAAATACGCCCATGCCCTTATCTACCATGGCAGAAATGTGTTCAGAAAACTTTAGTTTGGCGTCTAATATATCACCAAGATCACATAGGGTATAGGGAGCCAACAAAGGGCTAGAACGATGAAATGTAATTACTATGCATTTCGAGGCATTAAAGTGTGACCAGTTTGCTCAACACCATGACTGAAAGCTATTGAGATCGGAATGCAAGCGAGAATAAAATGAAATGTCCCTATACTGAATACAGAGCTTAACATCATCCGCATCCGCAGTATGTTAATACCGAAGGCAAGCTAGAAATCCATCTCAGGAGGTTGGGCGGATATCGTCAAGTTTATATGCTGGAAAGGATTGGTTTACAGAGTCAAATTATTTACTAAAGTCGGTGTAAATAACATCAGTCTGTAAGTTACCTTGAAAGCCTTTAATAATAAGAGAGGTAAACTCTAACAAAGTTGTGGTGTTTGATCGCCACCTTATAAATCCATGCTGTGTTGGAGATATGTGACTTCCAGAGATGTTGCAAGTGCGGAGTTAAATCCTTCCCAAAATTTTGTGAATATCGGATTACTTTGCTATAACTCTACAATTTTTTTCTTCAAACTTGCTACCTTTTTTATGGAGAGGAATTATAAACGATTCCTTCCAGATCGGTGGGAAACAAGAAAAATCAATGGACATGTTGAATAGTTTAAGCAAGTGTCCACACAGTGCCTCGGCGCAGTACCTGAGTGCACAACCTGGAACCCCGTCTGGACCCGGCGAAAACAGCGGCATAACTAGTCAAAGATCATGAAGTAGAGAACATTTATTTAAAAAGGGACTGAAAATGCCGTTCGACCTCGGTAAACCGTATGGGTACGGGTGACCAGAGTAGCTTTCCTCAGAATATGTGGCTTGGAAGATTAGCGCAAGAAGATCGGCAATTGCCTGATAATTATTTGCCGACGTATTACGAAATGATAGAGAGGATGGGTGTGCGTACTTGGTAAAACTGTTAAGGGTCCTGTGAAAACCTTATCCTGCATCGAGACAGGTATATATAATAATAATAATGAGCATCAAGAACGGAGAAATTTTACCGAGTTATTACATATCGAGAGAGATAGAGAAGAAGGATAAATTTGTTATGGTGACCTGATGTTAAGTTCCTTAGACTAGATTAGTCTTTAGTGAAACAAGGAGGTTTTCCGGATCTAATCGGATAAGAGAACGGGACACAAGAATCAAAAAATGTGTCAAAAGCATCGCTACAATGTTTGTGCCTTTTATAACATCAGTGCACAAGTACACAGCGGACCAATCAAAATTCTTAATGAGGTTATTAAGCTTAGCAAACTCTGCTTTACGAAAGCAGCGGACAGCGTTCAGATAGCCCACTCGACCCATCCAATACAGTTGTTCCTACATATATCTAACTACAATTCTAAAGTAGGGTGGTAGTCGTCTTCAGGTATAGTGAGCGGAAGAGTTCGGGTTAATAACAATATGTTTGGATCCGCTATAAAGAATAGATCAAGCTATCGACCCAAGAAAATTTTTCACATGATTGACTTTAGACAGGGACAGGTCAAGCAAGCCGTCAACAAAGTCATCTCGTGGCAAGGGCTCTAGGTTACTACACTCGTTTACCGAAGACCTAGCAGTTCCTGGCAACTCACCAATAACTATTGAAGTCATCAAGACTTGCTGGGAGCCCAAAAGGTGGGAACAATTCTCTGAGCAATTTATAAGCTCACACTTTGAAAAAAAAATCAATTAGTAAAAAACTAAAAATTATATATTCGGTGCCACATTGCCTCTTAGCTCCGCAGAATTATATTTACAAACCGCTTGGAAAAAGCTATCCATTATGGCAATAAAAAAAATATTTGCTCAGAAAGCAGATTCAGAAACCTGAGTATCAATAAATTTCTCCGGTAGAACTGATACGGTATATAGGAAGCCGCAGCGAAAGAAAAATCTAATGAAGTTAAAAGAAGAAAATGAGAAAAAAATGAGTAACCAAAATTCTATAAAATTCATGCATGAATATTTAAAGAAGAATTGGAAAGAGATAAACTTAATTTTCATTGGAGCTCGCTAGCAGGATGTGAGGCCTGCAGAAATATATTAGTCGTAAAAGAATCCATTAAGAACAAAAAAGTTAAGTTTAACTGGAGGCCCCGGCAAGAAACTAAGAAGATAAGTGAATACAAAACTTCAGGATAGATTACTTACAAGACCCAATATAAGGATGTGTCCATTTGCTGAGTGAAAGCCGAAGGAAGACGGTTATACAACTACATATAGTTCTAGGAAGAGACTCAACTAAGATTAATAGCAATCATGATGATTTTATGATGATTTTAATACATGTTCAAAATTAGAATTTACAATTATTTATAATATATGCCGTATTCAGAAATTTGTTTTGAATCCGTTAACAGTAGCACTAATTAATTTTACGAAAAAAATGTATAAACTTCCTGTCCCATTGTAAAATAGACTTCTACCGATAGTTTAAAACAAAATAATAATAAGAGCGGATTGAGATACCAAAATTTGTTTGTTATTAATTATTTATTTATTTTTTATTAAGCAACAAAGAGTGCGAGCGGGAGAGACAGAAAACATGTCGTCGGGCGCTGCGTAACCACTGTAAATTGATTTGTTGCTTTTAGCTATAAAAATGATCCGATCTGATCCAGATTCAGAAATCTTATAGATATGGTTATTACGTATGATTCTGCGTTTTTAGTTTTCTCGTATCCTCAATATTGTGGATGCAACAGATTTTCGTCCTTTGTGAGGCGGAAGGAGGTGGGGCGAAATTTTGAGATATACGTTTTATAGTGATTCGGTTAGTCTAGCCTTAATAGTCTCTGAGATTTATGGATATCCCGCAGATTTTCGTCCTTTGCGGGGGTGGAAGGGGGTGTGGCGAAATTTTGAAACAAACTCGTGGAGTGTGGATACCAAATTTGGTTGCTGTAACTTTTATAGTCTCTGAGATCTAGGCGCTAATGTTTTACTCTAAGCAAAGCCGGCTATGCTACGTGTGTGTTAGAGAGAGACAGGGCGAGAAAAAAATAAAATTGTTTTCTTGATGCTGGCTATAATAATAATACGATCCAATTCAGATTTTGCAGTCTAAAAGATATAATCATTCTCTACGATTCTGCGTTTTGGGTTTTCTCGTATCTTTAAAAATGTGGATGCCACAGATTTTCGTCCTTTGTGGGGGCGAAAGTGGGCGGGGCGAAGTTTTAAAATATTTTTGTAGCAGTGACATATCACAGAAGTCTGGATCCAAAATATCGTTGCTCTAGCTCCTATAGTCTTTGAGCACTAGGCGCTGATAGGGACGGACAGACAGACAGGGCTCAATCGACTCGGCTATTGATGCTGATCAGTGATTAGTTAGCTCTCACTGCGTCCGGTCGTGTTTTTGCTATGTCGCTTTATTATTGCTCGGAATGCAATTCGGACGTAACTGCCGCTCAGCTTCGTTGCTTTGAGGCTGTCCGCTGTTTTTTTTTGTACCGCCGTTTCATTTGACGTGCATCGATTTGCATGCAGACGCAGTTAAACTTTTAACAAATCTGCCTAATTTGTTATGGTAGTGTGATAACTGTGTGGTTGCGAATGACTCGCATTCGAAAATAAATGAGCTTAACGACAAGGTTCTGAAGCTTGAAAACCGTTATCGGGGTCTGAAGTCTGATTTTCAGACTCTTTTGATCAATTCTCATAAGCGTGTGAAGCCGATTTCTCCAAGAAAAGATTCCAATAGGCCAAAGCCGGGGACCGACTTAATGTCTCCACGGTTAGTGGCCGACTGAGGTCATTGACTTGGGATCAGCTGCTGCTCCCCTACCCGATCTGGAGGGATTCGTCACAGTCAGAAGGAGGGAGAGGAAGAATCGGAAGATGCATGCCAATAGTCTTGTTGGTGTTGCTCCGAGCTGCGAACAGCTGAGTGTGATGCAGAGCAGCAAATACCTACATATTGGTAAATTTTCTATCGCAAAGGGTCCAGAGGCGGTGGTGAAATTCGTCGCTGATAAGCTCAAGGTGCCGGAGGCGGAAATTTCTTGCGTGAAATTGGTCAAGCGAGATGCTGATTGATCTGCGTTGAAGTTCGTAAATTTCAAACTTGGGGTCCCTGAACCTCTATTCCCCGTTGTCTTTGATGATAGATTCTGGCCAGTATCGGTAAGGGTTTCCCGCTTTGTGCATAGACAGAGGCCAGAAGCTGATTTGACGGCAGTTAGTCTGTGTGCAGCTGTGCCATTGCGGACGTCCACGCCGACTCAGAAAGCTCCAGTTCCATCCACTTCAAAAAGCCCCCAGTGAGCGGCGCCTCTGGTTTTATGATCGCCACTTCTCCGCAACATATTCTACTTGCACTTTTTCGCCTTTTTGTTATGAGCAACAGCCCGTTGTTTCATTTTTGGCAATCCTCTTCGACACAACAACAAAAAATTGACTTTTCGATCTGAGCTTTGTGCGATTTTCGCTCGGCTGCTGCTGGATCAGATGACGATGCTCTTGCTGGCGCTCTCTCCCGACTACGTGCGCTTCTAACGTCATCATTACAACAACAAATGCAAATGCATTGCTTCGTATGCTAAGCTTGCGCCGTCGCTGCTCTCGACATTTGGGAAGAGTCAGCAGCCCGTCGTGCGCTCTTATGTGGAACACTCTCTTCAACACTCTCTTCAGCATCGTCACAGAGATTGACTCTCCCGGCTGCTTCTCTGCCCTCTTTTATGGACTCTGACTCAGTTGGATATGGCTGACCCTCCTCTGGACCCATCTTCCGTGGCAGCTAACAGGACGGCACCACCACTTTTTGAGACCGTGCCGATGGATGGTGCCAAGTCTATACGAATTTTTTACCAAAATATAGCGGGCATGCGCACCAAGGCTCAGGCTGTCATCATAGCTACCTCTACGTGTGACTTCGACATTGTCATTTTGGTTGAAAAATGGCTCAATTCTAACTTTTTTGACAACGAATACTTCGATCCTAGCCTTTTCCAGGTGTTTCGTAAGGACAGAGATTGTGCCAAAACGAAGTGCTGCAGAGGAAGTGGGGTTATTGTGTCCGTCAGACGCACCCTACGCTGCGATCGGATTTGTCTCCTGGATGGGGACTCTGTTCTGGATCAGATTGGTGTGGCGGTGGCTGGCCAGTTGGCCAGTTATTAGCGCATCCTACATTCCACCAAATAGCAGCTATGAAATATACAAGGCGCACACACAGAACATAGCTAACATTTATAGTAATCTGCGAGACCGTCCGCACCTCTGCGTTGTTGGCGACTGCAATTTGGGTTCGTTGGTATGGTCCGGCGATCCGCAATCGTCGGCTATGATACATAGTAATGTACATTCGCCGAACGAGATTCTTTTCTTAGATGACTGTTTTAGTATGGGCTTATCCCAAGTAAAAAATGTTTTTAATAAGCTAAATAAGATTCTAGACTTAATTTTTGTTAGTTCGGATATAGATTACCATGTTACATGTTGCGAACTCCCCATCGCGGAATGTGACATGCATCATATGCCGTTGGAATTCTTAGTCAATTTCCATTTTTATTCGCCCTCGGCGGAACCATATTATGAATGCTTCTTTTCTAGTGTAAGCCTGAATGCTATTAAGGATAGTATGTTAAATGTTAATTGGGCTTCTGTTCTCTCGCATCCTAGTGTAGACACGTCCTATAATGTTTTCCTGCATACGGTCCGTCGTATTATTGGTAACAATGCTTCCAAAAGGGTGCATGGCTCCTATAGACTGCCGTGGTATACGAAGGGTCTTATGAAATATAAGAATCTTCGTAATAAGTACTTTAAGCGATTTGGTAAGACCCGGGACCCTGTAGATTGTGCAACATAAGAGGGAGTTTGCTTTTTTAAGCAAATTTTTGTACAACCAATATATTGCCGGGCTGGCGAAAATCCTCTAGCTGAATCCTCCACGAGGGTGCCGGCTGGGCAATGGACACTAAATTACCCCGGACAAGGGTAATGCACTGTCGCTTGCTCTGTCCAGGGTAATGCAGTGTCTAGCTAAGGCTATGGTCCGGCGTCTTCCCGATTCAAAGTCGGGGGAACCGAACCAGGGCCATGGCTAGAGGTGCCTGGCGGTCAGGCCTAAAACGCTAGGGGGTGGTCCCGCCGAAAAATATTAACCAGTATGGACCCTCGGGCCAAATATGGAGGCGAAGAAGGACAAAGCACGGGTTGGGATGTCAACCCAAACGTCGGTGGGAAGCGTGACTGCGGGCGGAAGGGAGTGAGGCGAAATTTTGAGATATACATTTTATAGTGAGATCTAGCAGAAGTGCGGATACCAAATTTGGTTACTCTAGCCTTACTAGTCTCTGAGATTTGTGGATGCTCCAGATTTTCGTCCTTTGCGGGGGCGGAAGTGGGCGTGGCGAAATTTGGACACAAAACGGTCAAGGTCCGATATCACAGGAGTGTTTGCTCTGGCTCTTATAGGTTCTGAAATCTTTGAACTCATATTTTGCAATTGGCAAAATTTGGACACGAAACGGTCAAGGTCCGATATCACAGGAGTGTGGATACCAAATTTGGTTGCTCTGGCTCTAGGTTCTGAGATCGTTGAACTCATATTTTGCAATTGGCAAAACTGACCATGAAACCTGTGTGTTAGAGAGAGACAGAGCGAGAAAGAATGAAATTGTTTTCTTGATTGTGGCTATAATAATTATGCGATCTGGTTAAGATTCTACACCCTGGAACAAAAAGTCATCCTCTACGATTCTGCGTTTTTGGTTTTATCGTATCTTTAAAAATGTGGATGCCTCAGATTTTCGTCCTTGGTGGGGGCGAAAGTGGGCGGGGCGAAGTTTTGAAATATTTTTGTAGCAGTGACATATCACAGAAGTCTGGATCCAAATCATCGTTGCTCTAGCTCTTATAGTCTTTGAGCACTAGGCGCTGAAGGGAACGGACAGACGGACGGACGGACGGACGGACAGACGGACAGACAAACATGGCTCAATCGACTCGGCTATTGATGCTGATCAAGAATATATATACTTTATGGGGTCAAAAACGATACCTTCTGGACGTTACACACATCCACTTTTATCACAAATCTAATATACCCCAATACTCATTTTGAGTATCGGGTATAAAAACAGCTCACTCCGCAGCCTGCAAGTTGAGCCGCACAGATGCCGTAGTCGACACAGACACGGATCTGGAGAGCGTGCTCTCTCTAAGCAGGACGGAGGAAGAGAGCCTTCTCCGCTCACCGGAACAGGCACCAGCTCCCTGCGTAGGGAAGGGCCGATGCGTTCCAAGGAGGGGATGAAGGCCAAAGCACAATACAAAGCGGCCCCCAACATCAAAAGCCGGCTGCAAGGCAAAGCAGACATCTCTCAGGAGGAGAAGGTCAAGCTAGCCTGGGCCGAGCAGCGAGTAGAGGAGGGCCGGCTACATTACGCTCAGATGCCACAGATGAGGGCGTCGAATGGCGAATATGCCAATAAGGTGGAGGAGATGATGGCCACCAAGAGGCAACGCTCGACTGAGAGTGCCATTCAGGACACTCCAGCGAGCAAGCGGCAACGCGGGCCCAAGAGTGCAGCCCCTCCACCGAAAGTGGCCAAGAAGCCATTGAAATCGAAAGCGAAGGTCAGCGATGTGACCAAACGACATTTGATCGTGGCCCTCATCGACCAGAGCTAGGAAAACGGCAAGATGTCAGCGGCACAGTGGAAGCTTGTGCAAGCGCGTCTCGTCGACGCACTGTTTGCACACATGGAAGAAGACCCCGCGGCCCCTATGCCCACGTTCGATGGTGCTGGGTGGCTAAATGGGGTTAAGATCCTTCACATAAACAAGGAAGCAGAGGATCTACTGTATCCCAAGTTCGGGAAGATAGCGTGGGGCATGGGTAGCGTTTACCTGCGCCTCAAAAAGCGCCACCCTGCGGACAAGGACGCGCATACCCTGCAGGCAGGCGAGGTGGAAAAGGACTTAGGTCTCGAGTCCATCGTGGGGGCCGCCCAGAGTCTTGCCCTTGAAGACGAACACGAGGAAGACGGTGACCTGACGCTAGTAGCGAACCCGTCAGGTGCAAGTGAGCCAGCCACCCATGCTGAGTGTGCTGCAGCTCAACTTGCATAAAAGCAAGGTAGCGTCTTCGGAGCTCCTCATCGCCATGGAGCAAGGGCTCGCCGACATAGCTCTAGTCCAGGAGCCCTGGATTGCGACAGGCAATTCAGTGGCCGGACTAAAGTCCTAAAATCACAACCTGTTCTACACAACATCGGTAAGCAGGAACAGAACCGTCGTACTCGTACGAAAGGAAATCCATGCTGACCTTATGTCTCATTACAGCACGGATGACCTGACGGTTGTGATGCTGGAAAGTGAGGAAAAGCGCCTTCTGATGGCTTCCTGCTACATGGCTCACGACAGACCCGCACCACCCGACGAACTCAGGAGCCTGGTGACAGAAGCCGGCACCAAAAACTATCAACTTGTCATCGGGACGGATGCCAATGCCCACCGCAATGTGTGGTGAAGCAATCCAACGTGCTAGACCTAACACTTGCAACGGGAAACAGTACTACGGTATCTAGCTGGAGGGTCCTTGAAAGACCCTCCTTCTCAGATCACAAGTAAATTCAGTTTGAGTGCGACTTCAAACATTCTTCGAAGGTAATAGTCTATAGAAACCCCCGGAATACAAACTGGGAAAAGTTTAAAAAGACAGTTACTTCGAAGCTCGCGAGTCCGGGCACAGTGAAATCCGCGGAGGATAGAGAAGTCTCTAGAGACCCTATCCAACACGTTGCTGGACGCCTACCACACATCGTGCAAACCCTCGAGGACGAAGAAGAGGTCCAAGCCACTCTGGTGCAGCCGGGATCTCTCTCTTCAAAGGGACAACGTCAAGGAATTCTTTAAGATCGCCAAACAAGCGAACGAAGGGATCGTCTATGAGGAATACAGACTCCTACTCAGGAGCTACAAGAAGGAAATACGTAAAGCACAACGGAACTCGTGGAGGACCTTCTGCTCCAACATCGAGAAAGTACCAGAAACCACACGGCTACGGAAGCTGCTCTCTAAGCAGCCTACCATACAAAGTCAACTAAAGCTAGATGACGGACAGTGGACAGAGGGCAGTGACAAAGCCCTAACAGCACTAATGGAGGAACATTTCCCTGGTTGCACCGAGGTCGCTGATGCCAAAGAGCACCAGGACCTAGCAACCGAGGAACAACACCCCCCAACAGATCTGTTAACCACCAAGCAAATCCACTGGGCAATAGACTCCTTTGCGGGCACAAAAGCACCAGGACTTGACGGGATATTCCCAGCCATGATGCAGGTGACCAAAGAGGCGATTACCCCATGGCTCTCCGCAATATTCACAGCTTGTATAAGTACTGGCTATATCCCTATCCAATGGAGAACCTCGAGAGTTGTCTACCTCCCAAAGGCAGGAAAGTGCAGCCATGCGAGTCCCAAGGACTATAGACCGATAAGCCTCACCTCCTTTATATTAACGAGGGGGAACGTTGTGAGTTGCTGCGGACACCGTCTGCGCGTGTGGTCGGGCGCTGCGTAGCCACTGCAAATTGATTTCTTGCTTTTGGTTACAAAAATGATCCGATCTGATTCAGATTCAGCAGTCTGATAGATGTGGTCATTATCTATGATTCTGCGTTTTTAGTTTTCTCGAATCTGCAATATTGTGGATGCAACAGATTTTCGTTCTTTGTGGTGGCGGAAGGGGGTGGGGCGAAATTTTGAGATATACGTTTGATAGTGAGATCTAACAGGAGTGCGGATACCAAATTTGGTTACTCTACCGTTAATAGTCTCTGAGATTTGTGAATATCCCCAGATTTTCGTCCCTTGCGGGGGCGGAAGGGGGTGTGTCATAAGGGGAAGGGGAAGGGGGTGTGCTATAATAATAATACGATCCAATTCAGACCTGCAGTCTAAAAGATATAGTCATTCTCTACGATTCTGCGTTTTTGGTTTTCTCGTATCTTTAAAAATGTGGATGCCACAGATTTTCGTCCTTTGTGGGGGCGAAAGTGGGCGGGGCGAAGTTTTGAAATATTTTTGTAGCAGTGACATATCACAGAAGTCTGGATCCGAAACATCGTTGCTCTAGCTCTTATAGTCTTTGAGCACTAGGCGCTGAAGGGAACGGATAGACGGACAGACAGACATGGCTCAATCGACTTGGCTATTGATGCTGATCAAGAATATATATACTTTATGGGGTCGGAAACGATTCCTTCTGGACGTTACACACATCCACTTTTACCACAAATCTAATATACCCCAATACTCATTTTGAGTATCGGGTATAAAAACACTAGAAAAGCTGCTGGACTTACATATCAGGAATGAGGTAGGGGGACTGATGTCAACCAACCAGCATGCCTTTACTAAAGGGAAATCGGTGGAGACCGCACTACACTCGGTAGTAGCTACCATTGAGAAAGCCCTTCACAATAAAAAGTATGCACTGGGAGTATTCGTGGACATCTCCGGAGCATTCAACAACGTGGCTACGGAAGCAATAACAAATTGCATGGTAGCAACTAATACACACCCAGCAATCAACCTGTGGATAAGGAACCTCCTAGGTTGCAGACGGGTGCAATCAGAGTGGGGCACCGCTTCCATGGTGAAAGAGGCACACAGAGGCACACCCCAGGGTGGAGTCCTGTCGCCTCTCCTGTGGAATCTGGTGGTCGACGACCTCATCAAGAGATATGAAAGGAAGGCACCAATAATAACAGCTTATGCGGACGGCATAAGCATACTTATTACGGGTGCTTGCCCATCGACCCTCAGCTCACTAATGGAACGAACACTCAGGGAGATACGCGAGTGGGTGGAAGAAGTAGGACTCAGTATCAACGCGGACAAGACGGACCTCATCCTCTTTACCAAGAGGTACAAAGTACCGATATGGACCCCCCCGAAGATCAATCAAACTAGGCTAACCCCAAAAACACAAGTCAAATACCTGTGCACAGTACTGGATAGTAAACTGGCATGGAAACCCAATGTATTGGAAAGGGTGAAGAAGGCCACCATTGCGCTTTATGCATCCAAGAAGATGCTCAGCAGCACATGGGGCCTGTCTCCGGCTCTGATGCATTGGATTTACATCTCGGTGGTGCGACCAACTCTGCTGTATGGAGTCTAAGTGTGGTGGCAAGCTACTGGAAAGAAAACGTATCGTCAGCTTATGGAAAGGACTCAGCGATAGGCTTTGCTCTGTATTACAGGGACGCTGAGGTCAACCACAACAAAAGCACTCGAAACCCTAGTTGGAATCGAACCCCTAGACATTCACGCCCGTCTGACTGCAGGAAAGGCAGCACAACGCCTCATCGCTTCAGGAAATATATCGCCACAAGAATACGGGCATAGTTCAATTGGAAGGGAAATGAACAGATCAACTTATTACATGACCCCCCAAACATGCCTGGACGTAAAAACAACTTCAAGGAACTGCAGGCTGGAAAATCGGAAGAGACCAAACGGAGCACCTCAATATATATACGGACGGCTCCAAGATGGACGGAGGAGTAGGAGCGGGCCTATACTGTACAGACCCTAATATAAGCTACCGGACCATTGCAGCATATTCCAGGCAGAGGTTTTTGCCATCAGGAAAGCAGCAGAGGTCGGTCTTCTCACTGAAAGAGCACACAATGCGGCCAACCTATTCGTCGACAGCCAAGCGGCGATAAGATCCATGCAGTCGTCCGCAGTCAGTTCCAGAAATGTCTTGGCGAGCAGGGAGGCATTAAACATCCTAAGCACGACAAAGACAGTGCGGATCTACTGGATTCCCAGCCACCAGGGCATCGAAGGGAACGAGACGGCGGACGTACTAGCTAAGGAAGGCGTCGGGCTGGCGAATACGAGAACCGAGAACGTGCCTGTCGCCCTCACAACGCTGCAAAGCGATCTAGAAAAGCAGTCCGGATCACAAACCGAAAGTAGATGGAGGAGTACCACCGCCTGCAGAACCTCGAAAATCATATGCAAGGAACGCAATGACAAACTCAGCCACTACCTGCTGCACCTACCACGGAAGGACTGCAGATTATTAGTGGGAATATTAACGGGACACTGCCTGGCTGCGGCGCATGCAACAAAGCTAGGAATCACAAACAGAGACAGTTGTAGGAAATGTGACGAACCTGGGGCAACCGAAACCCTAGAACATCTCATCTGCAACTGTCCTGCTTTCTTAAGGGCAAGGAGGAAGTACTTGGGCGCGCCAGTGCTGGCATCACTGGAGGATGCCTCCAAGAGGACGCCACAGCAACTACTGGCCTATGCGAAAAATACCTCGATCCTCGAGGTCTTCAAAACCCCCTAAACACTGCCGCGACGGTTCATACCCCCCCCCCACTATTCGGACAAGTAAGGGCCATACTGGCCTATGTGGGGCCCCCTCTGAGGGCCGTCCGGGTCAACCTAACTTAATATATTGCCGACGTTGAAAGGGAACTTAAAGTCAATCCCAGGTCTTTTTGGCATTTTATAAAGTCCAAAAGGTCAACGAGCTCTCTTTCTTCTGTTATGAACCTGGGCAGCTTGAGCGCTAATACGGATAATGGTATATCTAACCTTTTTGCTTCTTTCTTTAGCTCAAATTTTGAGCATTACGCTGCTTGGCAAAGTTTCGATGTCTTGAACTCTATTCCCTCGGTGGTCAATATTGACACACTCGATGTATCGGAAGAGGAAATTTTGGAGGCAATTGATGAATTCGATAATTCTAATAAACCCGAGTGTGATGGCATTTCTGCCTTCCTGCTTCGCAACTGTGTTGTAGCCTTACTCAAGAAAATTTACGGAAAAAAGAAAATTTTCAAAACAAATTGGTATCAGACCAATTTGCCAGACAACGCTCAAAGCGGAATTGGTAAAAAAAGAGAGCCGAAAGTTTAAAGAGTGATAGAGAAAGAACAGTTATTGAAGTTGAGGTGATAGCGAGAGAGTGATAAAACAACAAAAGCTACAAGACGAGAGCTGTAATGCAATGTAATGTACTCACGGCAACAACAAGCCGACGCCGAAAAATTTTAAGTTTAATAAATAATAATTAAATGTGCTAGACGAACGTTCAAAGCGGATTTAAAGAAAAAAGAGAGCAGAGAAGAGATCGGTCATAGCAAGAGATAACAAAAACGAGGGGGAAGGTTGTGAGTTGCTACTGCGACCGCAACTATATATTTATACCCGATACATAGTGAGTATGGCTACATTGAGCGACAAAGAGTGCGAGCGGGAGAGACAGAAGATATAATATAGATATAATATAGATAAAAATTGGTTTTTCTAGCTCTAATAGTTTTAGCGATTTGTGGTTGCCACAGATTTTCGTCCTTTACGGTGGCGGAAAGGGGTGGAGAGAAATTTTTAAATACACCTGTGCAGGTTGGATATAACAGGAGTGTGGATGCAAAATAACAGAAACGCACAATAATAGAGAATGAGTTGATTATTATTATAGCCAAAAGTAATAAATCAACTTTCGGTCTCTACGCAGCGCCCGACTACACGTCCAGACTGATTTTCTGTCTATCTCGCTATTGTGAAGTCCTCGATACGAGATTTCAATGTTGAGCAGAAAATGCTCTGGGGAATCTTTGCGTTTAATAATGTACTACACGATGTAGAAAATTTGAGATTTATTCATTTGGACTTCAATCAACTTAAACTTTTATCGTAATCGCGATTAATGGGTAATACGGGTTTTTCGCTGTGATTTCGTCGACACGCAAACGAAGAATGTTGTTGTTGATCGGAGACGAGGTTACGCCGCCCTAGCATGAAACGAAGCCGTTCTCCGAGTGGGCAATCGCAGTTAGAGAGCTCTCACTCTCTTTTGCAGTTTAACCCTTAGAAAACCGTCCATGCCGCCCCCAATACTGGGACCAGTATTAGATGTATTATATGGTCGAAAGGAGCTAGAAACGGTGGTAGGATTATTCTGAGGTCTGTGGCAACGGTAGCCGACATAGTTTAGGGACCGATCGCTTGTATACGCCTGATGCTGTTTTCACGGTTGCGACTCTGACTAAACTGTCAGCTCCAGAGTGAACTTCTATTATCCTTCGCAGTTTCCACTCGTTGGGTGGCAGTCGGTCATCCTTGACAATTACTTGATCGCTGACTTGTAGATTGTCGGTTTCATGTCGCCATTTTGGACGGGCTTGAAGATGTGATAGCCAATCCGAACTCCAACGCTTCCAAAATTACCGGATCATTTTCTGTCCTTCCAGAAATTGGACTGTGAGTGGAACATCCCTTGTCATTACATCCGGCGGAGCTAATAATGAATCTCCAAAAATAAAATGTTCCGGGGTGAGGACAGCTAGGTCTTCCGGCACAGCACTTAGTGCACATAATGGCCTGGAATTTAAACCGGCTTCAATTTGTGTTAGCACGGTAGCAAGTAATTCGTAGGTCATTTCGTATCCTGAAAAGGCTCGATAGAGATGTGTTTTCCGGTGGCGATGAATGCACGAATTGGCGGATTGACTCAATGTAGGGGAAGATCGGCCATCAATTGTACTGCTGGTTTCTGCCGGTGACGAAAACATCGGACGTATTGTCGAAGAATGCGTTTGACCGTTTGTTTTCCTTTGACTATCCAGAACTTGTGTCGAATAGTGGCCAGCGTTAATTCGGTGCCGCCGTGGAGTGCGAGACGATGGGCATTACGCACGACGAGATCGGTAAAATGATGATGATTGGGAATGATCATTGGTTGTCGCTGGCTTATTGGAAGGTGCATTGCATTTCGCAGTCGACCTCTGACTCGCAGAATTTGTTGGTCATCTAGAAATGGGGATAATGTGTGTGCCCGATAGTGCCTTGTTTCTCTTCAACCTCAATATTTCTGTCGCGTAGGCCTCCTGTTGAATGCTGCGCACGAGATGAATTAAATCGTTGTCGAGCTCCTGCACACTCAGTGGTCCAGACAGTTTGTCACCTTTGGCTTGAATGTTGTGTATAAGCCGTAGAACATATGCCATGACTGATATTATCCTGTCGTATGAGGAAGAGTTTTGGATGAAGGTTTCTGGAGCCTCCGAGACTTGCACAGCATTTTGGAACAAAACTGATGGTTTCTCCTCGATTATAGTCATGTCGATATCCTGACTGGGAACTCCGTTTGCCGGCCATTGGCTTTCCGGTTGCTGTAGCCATGATGGTCCAGACCACCATAATGGATGTACTGCTCTTGTGGTGTTAAGCCACGAGTTGCGCAGTCCGATGGGTTTACCGCAGTAGGTACATGTCTCCACTGAGTTGATGTACTATGCTCCAAAATCTGTCCAACGCGATTTGACACAAAGGTTTGCCATCGGTGGGGATCTCCATTTATCCAAAACAAAACGAAAGTAGCATCTGACCAATAGAAGGTTGACATAGGTGGTCCTGCAGTGCGAAGTTGGTCCCGGATCCATTTAGCCAGTTTAACTGCCAGCAGCGCACCCGAAAGTTCGACTCGTGGAATTGTGATCGGTTTCGTGGGTGTGACTCGACTGCGTGCAGCTAGCAAATGAGTTTGAATCATTCCGTTTGGTAGCTCTGCACGAATATATGCACATGCTGCATACGCCAGTGATGATCCATCGCAGAAAACATGTAGCTGTAATGACGCAAGCTCGTGGATGTTGAAGCGCAGCCATCGTGGTACTTGAATTTGCTCGACATATGGCAGGTTCTGTATGAATCCCTGCCATCTATCAAGCAGTTCGGTTGGCAGCGGTTCATCCCAGTCTAGTTGTGCTAGGCTGCCATAGGTGTGTTTGATGCGGGCCATCCATGAGTCCTTGAGTATCGCCTTCGCGGTCATGACACAGGGCGTGATGAAACCTAAGGGGTCGTACAGTCGGGCGACTGTGGAAAGTAAAGAGCGTTTAGTATGTGCGTGACTGATTTCAAAGTATATCTTGAACCCAAAATAGTCTTGATGTGGATGCCAATAGAGACCTAAGGTTTTAACGGGATCTTGGTACTTAAACTCTAATAATATCTTACGAGATAAATGGTGTGGAGGTATGTCTTGTAGCAGAGAAGCGTCATTCGCAGACCACTTTCGAAGTTCCATTCCTGCTGATCGTAAGGCTCCGATCAATTGATTTTGAAATTCTAATGCTCCTTCGCGCGTGGAAGATCCGCTTTGTACATCATCAACGTATTTTTCCTGTCGACCCTTTCCGCGAGTGGGTATCGGTCGCGTTCATCCTGCGCCAGTTGATGTATGATGCGAATGGCTGTATAAGGAGCTGAAGCGGTTCCAAACGTAACTGTGTTGAGAAAATACTCAGCTACCTGGTTGTGTTCGTCATGCTAAAAGATACGTTGATATGGCGAATCCTCTGCATTCATGGCAATGCATCTATACATCTTCTGAATGTCGGCAGCAAAAACAAAACGATGGAAACGCCAATTCAGGACCACGCCGGCTAGAACGTTTTGGAGCGCTGGTCCGGTGCATAGGACGTCATTGAGCGACTTTCCGTTTGTCGTTTTACAGGAGGCGTCATATACTAACCTTAGTAGTGACACTTTCCTCCTTGAATACTGCGTGATGAGCCAAGGTGCAACACGTGGACTCGATTCCATTCTCCTTGCTAATGATGCAATGCTGCTGCTCCTTGGTTGTTACTTTGGTCACCTGGCCTAGTTGCAAGTACTCATCCATGACCTCCCTTGCACCTCCGGCTGCCGTTGGAATCTTCGTTGAAGCATTTGGAATCGATTAACTGCGATTTGACGTGACTTGCCTAGCCCCTGCGAAGGGTCAAACAAACGCTTAAGTGGTAACCGTACCAAATACCTTCCGTTCCGTTGACGGATGTGAGTTCGTTTAAAATGCTCCTCGCACCATCGCTCTTCTGGTGTGAGCTGTCTTGCAGAACCGAGATGCTCCATTTCGAAGAATTTCTGGACGAGATTCTCTAGCCTGTTGTGGTGACATCTAATGGAGACAGCGTGTGAGCGTGTGGAAGTGGCTCGACCAAAGACTATCCAGCCAAGCTGGGTGTGCTGTGCGATTGGTTGATTCTCCTTTCCTCTGCGGATATCTGAAAGCAGGATCTGTGGGATTACGTCCGCTCCCAGCAGAAGATCAATCCTTTGTGATTTGTAGAGCCTGGGATCGGCGAGTTCTATTCCGTTCAAATGCGGACATTGCTGCAATTTGATGGATAGTGACGGTAATTGCGAGGTAAGCGTTTTAAGTATAAACGCAGTATCAATGGTAGTACAAAACTGTGAAGTACAAGAACTTAATGACAATTCTGTAGTGTAGGTACACCTGTTCTTGGAGGTGGTCCCAACTCCAGCAATTTCTGCCGAAATTGGATGCCGCTTGAGGTTAAGAGCCTGCACTGTGTGCTCTGTAATGAGGGTTCCTTCCGAGCCTGAATCCATTAACGCACGTACCACAGCTGATTGGCCAGTGTGGGGGTTGTGGATTGTGACCAGGGCAGTGGCCAGAAGGACAGTGCTGGGTCCGTGATGTGTTGCCGTAGCGGAGACCAGTTGCGCAGAGTGTGTTCTCACAGACAAGTCGGCCGCTGCAGAGTGTGGATGACCACCGGAACTAGTGTTGGGAACCACTGGGAGAGGCTGTGCAGTGTTCTGAGTAGGAAGTGGGGTCCTAGCGTAGAGTTGCGTAGGTGTAGCCCTGCCAGACGAGTCGCTCGTTGTATACTGCCAGGAGTTACCGGAACGAGCGCTATGGAAGGCTGCGTGAGGGTGCGTAGCCACCTGAGTAGGAGTTGGGAAATGCAGCAGTGTATGGTGTCTTTGACCACACTGCGTGCAGTTCCTTTTACTGGTACATTTTGAAAGTCCATGGGAACGGCTTAGACAGTTGAGGCATGCCTTTGCCTGATCGACGATGGCTTTCCTTGCAAAGCAGTCCTTGGACAGAAGGTCCGGGCAATGCCGTAGATTGTGACTGTCGCTACAGTGCAGACAGCGAGTGTGTTCGGCAACAGCAGTCTTGGCGTGGAAACTGTTGCCCTTGTATGTTACGTTGCCAACTGACTTCTTCGGGTGCCTTTGGTTGACAGGCTGCGGCACAGGTGTCCGCGTCGTGGAGTGGGCTCGATTTTCGAACACATCGATGCTGACGAGACGGTCGTTGAGAAATGATTGCAGCTGAGAAAATGTGGCAAGTTCGGCTGAGCTACCGAGATGGAGCTCCCAAGCTTGCAGTGTCGTGCTTGACAGTCTGGAAGTGAGATGATGAGCCATCCAATGCTGAACATCTAGATTCTTGAAAGCATTGAGACAAACCGTCGCAACATTAAGCATATCAGCATATATCAGCAGACTGCTCCTTTGTCAACTGTGGCAAGACATCATATGGTATATAAACTGCAGCCGTTTGTTGTCGTATCGCTTGAGGACGAGACTCCACCCGGGGACTCCAGTCCCATCCGGTGGCTTGGATGTATTTGGACAAGGTCCCTGGTTTGATTTCGGACAGGTCCCGAGAATACGAAGACGACGATTTCCAAGGGCTGGGCAGTGGCTGGGGGGGACCGATTCGTCCTCCTCCTCGTCGCGACAACTCCTGCAGAAGTCGTTATGAGGGATTGACAGTCTAGAGGCATGAGTGCCGATCTGTCAGTGTCCCGTAATGGCTCTAGTAACAGCAGAGCACTGTGCTCTGCTGAGTTTATGCAGCTCTGCAGAGCGCTTCTTCGATCGATATGGCCATATCAATCTTGAGACTTTACAGGAAACGGTTTGCCGCCATCTCCTAGTGGCATATTGCTCGAACAATTCGTGCGTTAGGAGCCTGCACGTAGCCAAGGGCATCGCTACTTGCTCCCTCTCCGATAACTGCTCTGCGATCTCGTGCAGAGACCTGCTGCAGTCATTTACAGTCGCTGAGTTCGACGATATTGAGCCAAAAGCTTTAATAGCTGCTTGGCTGTCCGAGAAAACGCACACTAAGTGCGTGTCTAGAAGTAGTTTGCAGACGATGGAAATGGCCTCCTTGATGGCTACAACCTCCGCTTGGAACACACTGCAGTGGTCCGGGAGCCTGAAGCAATGACTGATGTTCAGCTCGCTGCAGTAGACTCCGCCTCCCACGCGGCCGTCTAACTTTGAGCCATCAGTGTAGAAGTGAACCGCATTTGCGGGCCCTGGTTCGCCCATCTCCCAGTCCTCCCTAGGTGGGATTGATACCTGGAAGGGCGTCGAGAGGTGATCACTAGGAATACAGTAATCTATCCTCTCTTGTAGTTACTGGAGTCTCATCAGGATTCCCGAGTGCCCAACCTCGGATGCTTTCCACAGTCTGGCTTCTCTCATTCTGAGGGCGGAAAGTGTTGCCACCTTCTTTCCCATGAGATCTACAGGGAGGAGGTCCAGCACAGTATCCAGGGCTTCCCCTGGAGTAGTGCGTAGCCCGCCAGTTATGCATAGCTCTGCCATGCGTTGAACTCTGCTGAGTTTATTGAGGCATGTCCTTCTGTCTAAGGCTGGCCACCATACCACCACTCCATAGAGCATGATTGGTCGTATGATGGCGGTGTAGAGCCACCGAACTATGGCTTTCCTGCAAGTATAGAGGGCCACTGTGGCCTTCTTTACTCTATCCTCTATGCTCAATTTCCAATCGAGCTTTCTATCGAGGATTAGGCCAAGATACTTGGCGTTGTTGTTGAGACCTAGCGTTTCCTCACATAGTCTTGGGTACCGGAACTTTGTACTTCCTAGTGAAAAGCACCAGTTCCGTTTTAGACGGGTTGACGCCTAACCCGCATTTGTCTGCCCATTTCGACATTTTCGTGAGAGTACTTGTCATGCACTCACACAACTTATGCGGAAATTTTCCGGAGAATGCTATGGCAACATTGTCCGCGTACGCCACCACACGGCAGCCACCCCCCTCTATCTCACGCAGCAGTGTGTTCACTGCCACGTTCCATAGAAGGGGCGAGAGGACTCCACCCTACGGTGTGCCTCTGCTGACAAATCTGGTACACGTTGACGTCCCCAGTGATGCCTCAACCGTCCTGCATTGTAGCATCTGATCGATCAGGCTCCCCGTCCTGGAGTCAACGCCCAGATCCTTCAGTGCGCCCGTGATGGCGGTCGGAAGGATGTTGTTAAAGCCCGCCTTCTATGTCGAGGAAGGCTTTTAGGATGTACTCCTTACAGTTAAGGGACGCTTCGATGATCGATGTGATCGAATGTAGGGCCGTTTCAGTGGATCTTCCCTTCCGATAGGCATGCTGGGAGTCTGAGATCAGACTGGACGCAGCCCCAGGAGCCGCTCCATCGCCTTTAGAAGTAAAGACGATAGACTTATGGTCTGAAATCTTTTGGGGCAGTGTGCGAGGGCTTGCCTGCCTTGGGTATGAATACGACTTTGGTCTGAAGCCACGTGTCAGGAATGCACCCATGAGAGAAGATTCCCTCGTCAATTATTTTGAGCCAGTTAATGGCTTTATGTCCCGCGTGAATCAGTTGGGCAGGGAAAATGCCGTCTGGCCCCGCGGACTTGTAGGGTTTAAAGCTTCTGATCGCCCAGGAAATGTTCTCCTGGCTTAGCAGTCTCAGGCTGGCATTTGAGGCGACAGGAGGCGCGAGGTAGTTGGGTCTGTTTTCATCAGTCAGGGAAGTGGGTATTTAGGAGAAGATTTAGCGACTCATCGCTGGACGTAGTCCACGACTGGTCGGTGTTCTTCAAGTAGCCCAGGGTGGGTGTTGTCTTCGAAAGAACTCTGCGCAAGCGTGAGGCTTCTGAGTTACTCTCGATTTCGCTGCAGAACTTACGCCAGGAGGCGCGTTTGGCTTTTCTAAGTTCTTTGTTGTAGGTTGACAGACTGGCCTTGTATTCGGCCCAGTTTTGCTCAACGTTTTCAGCCTTAGCTTTATTGAAGAGTCTCCGGGAGCCTTTCCGGAGTTCACCCAGTTACGGATTCTACCATTCAGGTTTCTTCCGGCCTCTGTTCTTGCCAGAGGGGCATGCTTTGTCGAGCGCCTTATTGCAGGCGTCGGTAAAGATCTTAAGAAGACGAGTCGTGGCCTCCGTGGAGAACTCCTCCTCAAATGGGGGCTCAGGGAGAACACGACAGAGATAATCAGAGTACCGAGTCCAGTTTGTCCGCCTGATGTTCCGGAATCGGACTGGCTTCGGTACTGCGAAGGAGAAGACAGTTTCCACGTACCTGTGGTCCGAGAAGGAGTGCTCTTCCAGGACCCTCCAGGATACAATGTTACGCAGTATCTCATGAGAGGCAAGCGTGAGGTCCAGGACCTCCTTGCGGTTTTTAATGATAAAGGTGGGATAACTACCCCGGTTTAATAAGACCATCTGAGTGGTCAGTAAGTAACTGAAAAGGTACTCACCCCTTTCGTTTGTGTCAGTGATGACAGTGATGTGCATTGGCATCGCACCCCACAATTAGGACGATGTCCTTGGCCGAGCAGTCTGCGATTAGAGCCCGGAGAGGCGCGTGTGGAGGGGGGTCTGGTTGTTCATGCCCCATGTATGCGGAGCAGATCCTCAGTGAGCGCTCCTGGCCTTCGAGGCTCACTGCGGTGTGGTCTTCATTGCTGAAATTTGGGAACAAAGATAAGTGCAACTCTCTTTTTGCAAGAATACAGGTACGAATTTTACCTGCGGTTTCAGCTACGTATAGCTTGTAGTCAGAAGTCCTCAGACCGGAGACCCTGTTTCCGAGGACCCAGGGCTCCTGAATGAGGACTATGTCGGCTCCACCCTTGGCCGGGTGGAGCAGTAGAGCAGCGCATGCTGCCTTACAATGGTGGAGGTTTATCTGCAGGAGCGTCAACAACATTCCTGAGGCTCGCCTCCACCATTGTTGCTTCTAGATCGCTGTCAGGGGACTCCGGCTCATAAACGGCAACGATGTGGCTGAGACCTCTGGCTAGGTCGCTCTCGTCGAACGCGTAGTCGTCCAAGATATCGTCCGACATCATGAAGTTCGGGTCGCTACAGTGCGGGCAGCGAGTGTGTTCGGCAACAGCAGTCTTGGCGTGGAAACTGTTGCCCTTGTATGTTACGTTGCCAACTGACTTCTTCGGGTGCCTTTGGTTGACAGGCTGCGGCACAGGTGTCCGCGTCGTGGAGTGGGCTCGATTTTCGAACACATCGATGCTGACGAGACGGTCGTTGAGAAATGATTGCAGCTGAGAAAATGTGGCAAGTTCGGCTGAGCTACCGAGATGGAGCTCCCAAGCTTGCAGTGTCGTGCTTGACAGTCTGGAAGTGAGATGATGAGCCATCCAATGCTGAACATCTAGATTCTTGAAAGCATTGAGACAAACCGTCGCAACATTAAGCATATGTTTTATATCAGCAAGTCAACTGTGGCAAGTCATACAAACCGTTCATATGGTACATTAACTGTAGCCGTTTGTTGTCGTATCGCTTGAGGACGAGACTCCAAGCTGTTGCATAGTTATTTCCCGAAAGCGCCATCTGCTGAGTATCTTGCTTTAGAAAATGAAACCTTTGAACGTCGGACAGTTTCTGGTTGTTATGGATGAGTTAAACAAATGCATTGGCACCGGCCAATCCACAAACATGCCTGTAAATGTCGATACAGGTAGTTTGGGCAATTGCATTGATGATACAGATGTATTTGCTGGCTCTGGATTCTGCTGTACCGGTGGTGCTCTTGGACATACATTTTCGTAGGCCTCTGATATGATGCTGAATGCCATTGTATAGTCTTCATCAAAGCGAAAGGCCACTTCGCTGGACACATAACTATGCGTACTTGGACATAGAAGTATTAGTAAATGGTGGTGATTTTGCTCAAATTCACCTAAGAACCGTTACAAATTTTGTAAGCGCGTTTGAAAATAAGCTTGTGTTTTCCAAACTGCGCCATCCTTTCTGAAATTACGCACCGTTTGATTAACCCTCGCAATGAGATTTGTCTGAATAACACTGAGCTTGTCGATCTCCACTTGAAGATCGGCTTCGAGGTCGTGGGAGTCGGCTGTGGACATGTTGCTGTGATATGTGTATGTACCTTTCTCACCCTTAGTTGCAATCTCTTTGACGTTGTACAAAATACACACAACGAAACACTTACTCTGGTACTACATGTAATGTACTACATTAATGTACTACACGATATAGGAAATTTGAGATTTATTCATTTGGACTTCAATCAACTTAAACTTTAATCGTAATCGCGATTAATGGGTAATACGGGTTTAAGCGCGGCCGGCTGCAACTGCTTGATTGTCGCTATGATTTCGTCGACACGCAAACGAAGAATGTTCTTGTTGATCGGAGACGAGGTTACGCCGCCCTAGCATGAAATGAAGCCGTTCTCCGAGTGGGCAATCGCAGTTAGAGAGCTCTCACTCTCTTTTGCAGTTTAACCCTTAGAAAACCGTCCACTCGCACACACTTTTTGTCGCTCAATGTACGCGTCGTCTGCCGGGGGAGAGCCATACTGACTAAGTATCGGATATAATAGTAGATTTTCGGTCGCAGCAGCTACTCACAACGTTCTCCATCGTTTATTTTAAATTTACCGCTTTGTATTTTCAATCCAGGGGAAAGCATAAATCATATTTTTCTAAAATCATTTTTCAAGTGGGTTTGTCGATCCGAAATGACTTCACAAGTCTTGACCACTAGCAATTTAATTTTCAATTTGATTGCTGATGCTCACACTTCGTCAGACTTGTTAAATACACAAGTGTTGCATATAAGATGCAAAACAGACAATTGAAAAAATAAATGGCATTTTAATCACGCTGTATTTTTAGAAAGCACCCAGGTCAGCTATTTTTGTTTGCCAGAAACGCTAAAAAATTAAAAATATCTATCTCAAAAATATGTGTAAACTGGAGCACCTTAAAACGAATCGATTTGGCTGAAAACGTAATCCGCAAAAGTAAGTGAAAACCGGAACCTGACTATTAAAATCTGATCAACTAGGTCATTAGGTGAAATAATGATAAACGGATTGCAAGAATTTACATTAGCAAGGTTCCTCTCTTTCTTTTTTATGGTTTTCCCATATCTTATGAAAATTGCTATTTAAATTGCGAGAAAATACGGAGAGATTCCTCTTCCCTCTTTAAAGCTAAAATCAATCCATTCCTTTTACGAACAGAGATAACAAAATACAGAGAGAAAGGCTTGCGGCAGTCATCAGCTGCGTTACCAACTATGACGCTAAATTATACATAATTATGCTTATGCTTAAAAAATATTGAAATGGTTAAATGTATAAATCCTTTCGTAGTGACCAGAAATGTTTTTGTTTTGCGTATTTTTTCACTTTTTTTTTGTATGAACATCCGGTGTTTGGACAAAATAATTTTTTTATTAACACTCTAATACGCCTAAATTATTTAATTTTTATAATTTATGTTTATAATTATGTCGGGTCAAGCATCTTAAATATTGTTAATTATTGCCAGTGGTGCGGCCTAAAGGAAATGCATTTTGTTGTTGTCATTTGCACATGCAGCGGAATTCTTTCGTCTCTTTATATCGCAATCTCTTGTACTTGGCTTAACAGCGGCCCCGAGCAGCTCTAACGCTCTCGGGCTATCCTACACTCTCGCTCGCGTCTAAGCTTAATAGCTTAACATTTGGTGACCACGACGTGATTGTGCAATAAATAATCCATCAGGGCAATCACAAACTAATATAGCATTCAAAGATCTAAACTAATTGCCATCTCAACCAGTGTCATCGACCACATAAGTTATCCATCCATACAATACACCGGCCTCCGTTGGTCTTTCTGCTAACGCTGCCGCTACCATGGAAATTAATGCGGCTAACGTAATTCCAATTACCAGTGAGCAAAACAGGGTTTTTTTTTTGAAGCTTAAGTCAACGGAATTATGAGAGAAAATGAAAAGGTTAGCTACCGCTTGGCAGAATGAATCGTCGGACTGTGACTAATACATGCTCGTGGTAAAGCAAGAGCAAGTCGAGAAGTTGATCGGCAAATTTGAGATGTTTCAGGGCGAGCTTCAGGAATTGGATCAAAGCGAAATTCACAGTGGTTTGTGTGACATTTTTGAGTCACTTGCCAGCTCGCTGAAGGCGGCGATTATGAGGGAAATGCTAAGAATAGAGGCCGCATGCCGTTTCATTCTACCTTGGCTGGAAGAAACACTACGGTTGAGATTGCCGGCTCGCAATTTCTACCTCACCGTAGACAAGTACCATCCCTGCCTTCAATACCATTGCCGACGTTTAGCGGCGGGTATGCGAACTGGACGGATTTCTATTCAATGTTTGCCACCATCATCGACAGCCATCCAGACTTAACAAACATATAAAAGCTCCAGCATTTGCGTTCCTGTCTGCGGGATTCGGCATTGGAGACTGTTCGGTCGCTGGAAATCTCAGATGGCAATTATGCTGTGGCATTAGATTTGTTGGAAAACAGATCAATAATCGGCGATTGGTCTTTCAGGCACACATCAATGAGATCTTGGCGCTCCAGGCTGTGGAACCTGGGTCAGTGGTCATGCTTCGGGAGCTTTCAGACAAGTTCAATTCACATATGCGCGCGCTCCAGGGCTTGGGCACCACTGAGCAGATCGCAGGATGCATCGTCGTGCAAGAGCTTCTCCGAAAACTGGATCCAGCGAGCCAAGAGAAGTGGGAGAAACAATTCAACTACCCCGCATTCGCAAACTTAATTCCGTCCTAGGAATCAATGGCCTCGTTCTTGGAGCAGCGTCAAAAATCATTCCGGAGTTTTAGTTCCCTGCCGAGCGTTGTTGGATTCCGACTCCCAGTTGCATCTAATAACTTCTCGTTTCGCGAATCAGCTTCAGCTTCGAAAAATGAAATCAGCGACTGAAGTCTCGGGAATAGGCGACTCTAGCTTCGTCACGGATGGATTTTCGGTCAACGTTAGGATTACTCAACTCTCATCACTGCCATTGTAGCCTTTAGCATAAACGATCGACAGCCAAGCTTTGGAATTGACACTCAAAACTGGAACATTCCATCGAACATACCACTAGCTGATCCGGAGTTTTATAAGCCGCAGCGGGTCGTTCTGCTGATTGGCGCAAGTCTGTTTTTCGGACTCCTGTGGGCTGGTCAGGTCAAGCTAGTGCCAGTATTGCCTTCAATTCAGAAAACGCGCTTGGGATGGGTCGTGTCTGGAGGTTGTTCGCGTTTAAAAGGTTCCTCGTTGATGGTCTCTCGCGCTCGGGCCGTAGCTGCTGAGGATAATAGTCTAGAGGATCGGCTTGAGGTGCTTCTTCGGAGGTTTTGGGAGGTAGAAAATTGCATCGAACCAATAGTAAAGTCTACTAAACAAGAGCTAGATTGTGAAGCACACTTTGTGCAGCATTTCCGTCGACTACATAAAGGCGATTATTGTAGTCGGCTGGAGAATTTTACATTCAAGCGCTTCGTAGATTCCTGACCCTTGAGAGAAAGTTAGATCGTCACCCTGATGTTAAATCTCAGTATGCAGTATTTATAAAGGAGTACCTTGATTTAGGCCATATGTCTCAGGTTCCTACCCAGTCAATCAGCAACTGCCGATATTTTTTGCCTCACAATTGCGTCATGAAGGAAGATAGTTCTACGACCAAGCTTCGCGTCGTTTTTGATGGATCCTCTTCAACCTCATCTGGATATTCCCTGAACGACGTTTTAATGGCTGGTTCCATAATCCAACCCAAACTGTTTCATATTCTTTCTCGATTTCGGTCATACGCCGTTGCGATTACGGGAGATAATCGAGAGATAATCTCAATAATCGGGAGATATCCTCGACCGAGGATAGCAACTTGTAGTGTATTCTGTGGAGAAACTCCAGGGAAGAAGACTTGCGTGTGTTTCAATTGGACACCGTTACTTATGGGACGAAGCCTGCCTCCTATTTATCTGTGCGAGCGATGCATCAGTTGGCAATGGACGAGCAGATGGCGTTCCCAGTTGGAGCTGAAATCCTTCGCCGTGACTTCTTCGTGGATGACTTGATATCTGGAGCCAGCTCTCAGGAAGAGGCTATCCGAATTCTGAAGAAAACTACTGGAATTTTGTCTAGAGGTCAGTTCAGATTGAAGAAATGGTGTTGGAACGTCCCTGCTGTGCTGGATGGAGTTCCGGAAGAGGACAAGGAAACATTTTTGAAGTTCGACGATGGCAGCCATGTGACTAAAACTTTAGGACTTGCTTGGGATCCGGTTTCTGATCTACTATTAGTTTCGTTCTCGGCCCTTTAATCTTTTTCGTATTACTGCAGGCGCTCTGTTTTGTCATCCATAGCACGATTCTACGATCCTCTCGGACTAGCTGGTCCCGTAATTACTGAGTCCAAAATCTTTCTCCAGCGTTTGTGCCAAGAGAAGTTGTCCTGGGAAGAAAACCTTCCAGTCGCACTGGACAGATTCGTCGACTTGAATTTCCTCGGCTTGTACTCCTTCCAGACTCTACGCTGGAAATTCACGGATTTTGCGATGCCAGCATCGAGGCTTATGGTGCATGCATTTATGTCGTGTCCAAGGGTCAGCACTCCAGCAGTCACTTACTTTGTGTCAAATCTCGTGTGGCTCCTTTGAAGACACTTACAGTACCAAAGTTGGAGCTTTGTGGAGCGGAGTTGCTGGCTAGGCTCATATCTGAGATAGCTGGAATGAATGTATTCAAGGGAATGTGTTACTGTTGGTGTGATTCTCTTGGATTCGGGACGAGCCGTCAAGATTTAATATTTTTGTTGCAAATAGAGTATCAACGATTCAGGAAATGACCGAAAAAATGGAATGGCGCTATGTTCCTACAGCTTTCAACCCAGCCGACATTCTGTCTCGAGGGGCTCATCCGACTGAGCTGAATGAGTCACCTCATTGGGCTCATGGTCCTCCATTTCTTTGCGGCTCCACAGATGACTGGCCACCCAATGTGCTACCTTATAAGCCAGCCCTTGAACTTCGTCCGAAGGCTCTTCTGGTTAAATCGCCCTACATGGACATTGTTGCTGATTCCAAGTATGCGAATTCATTTGCTTCTTTGCAACGCGTTTTCAGATACATTCACAAGTTTTGCAACCGAATTCGGCACCCCGGACTCACTGTCTCAGACATGGAACATGGAACCCAGGTATTGCTACGACTAGTCCAGCGTACTCAGCTATGGGAGGACATGAAGTCACTGCGGGCAAGGGGAGCAGTCTCCCCATCGAGCTCAATCGCATCGTTATCGCCATTCATGGATCAGTTTGGACTTCTCAGGGTAGATGGTCGACTGAAAAACACTTCGTTGGATTTTGATGGCCGTCATCCAATCATCTTGCCCAGCAGGCATCCACTGACTCTTGCAATAATCTCCCATTTCCATGAGCGGAATCTGCACGCTGGTCCTCGAGGTTTGCTTGGTCGTTTCATACCTGCAGCAGCTCTTTTGGTCCCGGTGGAAGGAGGAGTACATCACGTAACTGTAGCAGCGCTCAAAGTGGCGCACTGCGAAGCCCAGTTTAGCAGTCTCATATTTGGTTCTTGTCAAGGATGAGAATCTTCCTCCCATGAAGTGGCCACTGGCGAGAGTGGTCGAGCTTTTGCCTGGACGAGATGGCGTCTCCCGAGTTGCTGTGCTGAAGGAAATGCATTTTGTTGTTGGCATTTCCAATGCCTCCACTGTAAAGATCATTTGCCACCGCATATGCACATGCAGCGGAATTCCTTCGTCTCTTTATATCGCAATCTCTCGCACTCGGCTTAACAGCGGCCCGAGCAGCTCTAACGCTCTCGGGCTATCCTACTCTCTCGGTCGCGTCTAAACTTGCTGCATAGGACCCGGCAATTTGGCCCGTCAGCCCTTGCATTGTCAGTCTTGAGCTAATCGTCGCAGCTATTAGATTAACATCCTCGCATCAATCGTTCGCCTAATCATCCGCATATGTACATACGCGTTGCTGTAGTTGCTGTTCGCAACAAATGTAAATATTTCTTGAATTTCGTGTAATTTTCTGGTCTATTACTTTCTCCCTTATAACCATACTTATTTAGCTGTTCTTACTCTCTCGCTCACAAAACTTTCTGGGCAGTAGTGCTCTCTTTTTATACCCGATTTGTAGTGAAAGTGAATGTGTGTAACGTCCAGAAGGAAGCGGTTCTAACCCCATAAGGTATAATTGTTCTTGATCAGCATCAATACCCGAGTCGAGCGTCTAGTGCTCAGAGACTATAAGAGCTAGAGCAACGATATTTTGTATCAAGACTTCTGTTATATGCCACTGTAACATGTAGACTTAAAAACTTCGCCCCAACCCTTTCCGCACCTACAAAGGACGAAAATCTATGGCATCCACAACTTTAAAGAGACGAGAAAATTAAAAACGCACTATCATAGAGAATAACCATATCTTCTCGATTGCCGAATCTGAATCAGATCGATCAGATCATTTGTATAGCCAAAAGAAACAAATCAATTTGCAGTGGCTTTGCAGCGGCCGACAACACGTTGAGACATATCTTCCGCTTCCATGTCTCTCCCGCTCGCACTCTTTGTCGCTCAATGTAGCCATACTCACTATGTATCGGGTATAAATATATAGTTGCGGTCGCAGTAGCAACTCACAACCTTCCCCCTCGTTTTTGTTATCTCTTGCTATGACCGATCTCTTCTCTGCTCTCTTTTTTCTTTAAATCCGCTTTGAGCGTTCGTCTAGCACATTGCTATGATACCAATTTCTTTTAAATTTTAAAATAAATAAATCAAATAATTAGAATTGAATTCACTGTGTTCTGCGCCAAAAAAACTTACAAGAAGAAGACCACCCACGATCAGCCGAATATCCCCTGCTGGCTCTGCGACAGAGTAGTGCACGCAAAATACGCTGGATTTTCTGGCCTCATGAGTGATGCCGTGCGGTGGAGAAACCTTTATGAGGCAGACGCGGAGTGGCTGTAAGGAGCGTAGGAGTCCCAGTTTAGCGGTTTGAAAGTGCTGAATGAATCTCTGAGGCGCAAAAGGGTCACTCAGCGCGATCTGCAAATGCCAACAGTTACTCAGCCGCTCGTTGAAAAACTGACTCCGACCACTCAAAGTGTGAAGCAGCTGATTTCGTTTGATACTCCAAGGGTAACGACAGCTGCTGGCGATGTAGATTCGGTAGCCAAATTCATCGCCTCGGAGAACGTCCGTAGCGTTCGTTTCCATGGTATCATTAAGCTCATTAGCTGTCCCATTCCGATCCCACCAGTTAATAGAAGTTCCGGACCACTGGATATTGCCACCACAGGTACGAGGCCATATTTCTTACAAATCAGAATATTTCTTACAAATCAGAATAAACCAAATCAAAAATCCTCATCTTCTAGTTATATGTATATCAAATCTTTTAAAAAAACTCACTTCTTCTCTATAGTTACCTATCAAAGTGTGTGAGGCTTACCTAGTAAGCTTAGCACTCTTTTTCTAGATAGTGTCGCATTTTCATCCCACGTTATTGTGTTTACCGAAACCTAGTAAAAGCCGGAATTCTTAGTTCCGAGGTTTTGGCAGGTCGGTACACAACTTTTAGAAAGGACCGTTCGTCTCGACGTGCAGGGGGGGTTCTAATTACAGTGGACTCTTACTTCACGTCGGAATACTTCACAGTCGAAGTTCAACAGGAACTGGAATTCCTGTGTGTAAAACTGATTCTTCCCGCTTTTGCTATATTCATTACTTGCTCGTATATCCCACCTTCTTCGGATATTTCAATTTATGAGCAGCACTTGTCCGCTTTAACCGCTGTTTCTTCCTCGCTATCTGATAAAGATCGTATGATAGTTATTGGTGACTTCAACATGCCAGGAACTGCTTGGTCTTCGGTAAACGAGTCTAGTATCCTAGTGCCCATGTCACGACATGACTTTGTTGACGGCTTGATTGACCTGTCCCTGTCTTAAGTCAATCATGTGAAAAATTCCTCGATTGCTCGATTCCTTGATCTGTGCTTTTTATCGGATCCGACCATAGTGTTGTTAACCCGAGCCCTTCCGCTCACTATACCTGAAGACGCCTACCACCCTACTTTCGAGATGTCGCTAGATATAGGACCAACTGTATTGGATCGGTCAAGTAGGCTATCTGAACGTGTCCGCTGCTTTCGTAAAGCCGAGTTTGCGAAGCTTAATAACCTCATTAGGGATTTTGATTAGTCCGCTTTGTATTTGTCATAATGATGTCATAAAAGGCACAAACATTTTTATACCCGATACTCAAAATGAGTATTGGGGTATATTAGATTTGTGGTAAAAGTGGATGTGTGTAACGTCCAGAAGGAATCGTTTCCGACCCCATAAAGTATATATATTCTTGATCAGCATCAATAGCCGAGTCGATTGAGCCATGTCTGTCTGTCCGTCTGTCCGTCCGTCCGTCCGTCCGTCTGTCCGTCTGTCCGTCCCCTTCAGCGCCTAATGCTCAAAGACTATAAGAGCTAGAGCAACGATGTTTTGGATCCAGACTTCTGTGATATGTCACTGCTCCAAAAATATTTCAAAACTTTGCCCCGCCCACTTCCGCCCCCACAAAGGGCGAAAATCTGTGGCATCCACAATTTTAAAGATACGAGAAAACTAAAAACGCAGAATCGTAGAAGATGACTATATCTTACAGAGTGCAAAATCTGAACCAGATCGTATAATTATTATAGCCAGAATCACGAAAACAATTTCACTCTTTCTCGCTCTGTCTCACTCTAACACACAGGTTTCATTGTCGGTTTTGCCAATTGCAAAATATGAGTTCAAGGATCTGAGAACCCATAAGAGCTAGAGCAACCAAATTTGGTATCCACACTCCTGTGATATCGGACCTTGACCGTTTCATGTCCAAATTTCTTCACACCCCCTTCCGCCTCCGCAAAGGACGAAAATCTGAGGCAACCACAAATCTCAGAGACTATTAAGGCTAGAGTAACCAAATTTGGTACACACACTCCTTTAAGATGTCACTATAAAACGTTTATCTCAGAATTTCGCCCCACCCCCATCCGCCCCCACAAAGGACGAAAATCTGTTGCATCCACAATATTGCAGATTTGAGAAAACTAAATACGCAGAATCATAGATAATGACCATATCTATTAGATTGCTGAATCTGGATCAGATCAGATCATTTTTATAGCCAAAAGGAACAAATCAATTTACAGTGGCTACGCAGCGCCCGACGTCACGCTCAGACTGATTTTCTGTCTCTCTCGCACGCACTCTTTGTCGTGTCGTTTAATATTAGCGGCGTCTGCCGGAGGAGGGCCATACTGACTTAGTATCGGGTATAACCGTAGAGTTGCGGTGTCCGCAGCAACTCACAACATTCCCCCTCGTTTACAATGCTCTTGGTACATTTTTTGATTTGTAGTATGTTGTATGCCAAATAAGCATATGCCCACCGTATTGTAGTGTATACAATATGTCAAGTGGTCATATGCCCAAAGTTAATGTAGAGTATCACGCTCATAAACATAAAGACACTTTGTCGCAATGTTTACGTAACATAGCCACACTCAAGAGCCGTAATACGATCAGTCCCTTATATGTGGGCTGGCCTGCAGCGTGAGAACTGCAGTGTCGGCAATATTTTCCAAGTGGCCAAATGAGCATTCCAATGTATATGCCTTCTGCATATACATTCTTGCAAACATAAATATACACATACATATGGCATGCTACATGATCCCGTTCCCGACTGCCTCGGTCGAGCTGCTCCTCAGGATGCAACAACCATCAGACCCTGCCACACAGGAACTGCAGAAGGCAATACAGGCAGCGATAGGAGAGATGGCAGCCGTAAAGGCCATCCAGGAGACAGTCGCGGTCGAATTGCTCGACATAGATGAGCTCACGACAGGCGATGAGGTATTAGAAGCAATTACAGCAGCGACCGACCTGGACATGACCCAAGCAACAAAGCCGAGGATGCGGAAAGCGTATGGTGCCACGCAGGTGGCTACACTAAACCTCCAGCCCGCCCTTGCACAGAAGCTCCTGGAGCTTGGCAAGGTGCGAATCGGCTGGGTGGTGTGCCGCATGCGACGACGGATCGCGCCAACACGCTGCTCCAAGTGTATGGCCTATGGCCACACGGCAGCGAGGTGCAGAAGCCAGCGTACAGTGGCGAAGGATACCTGCTTCAGGTGTGGCGGAGAGGGGCATGTACAAAACAAATGCACCAAACCCCCAAAGTGCCTACTGTGCGTGGGCAACAACGGAGACGCTCGCTCAACAGCCCACTCGGTCCTTAGCCGCAGCTGTCCCGAGTACAAGAAAGCCCTTTCCCAGCTGCTAGATGGTTAAGCTACTCCAGCTGAACCTCAACCACTGCCAAGCTGCCCAGGACTTGCTAACGCAAACGGTGCTGGAGCAGCAGATCGATGTAGCGCTCCTCAGTGAGCCCTATAAGGGAAGAAGCGAAGCGATCTGGCACCAAAGCACAGACGGCGGTGCGGCAATCTGGAGCTGTGGCCCCCAACCAGGCCAGCTCACACATAGAGCGGCTAGGGTGGGATATGTGAGAGCCAAACATAATGGCATGTACATATATAGCTGCTACATAGCCCCCCGATTCACACAGAGTGAATACGAGGCGGTCATCAGGGACATAGCCAACGACGCCAAGGACAGATCCCCGGTCATAATAGCGGGCGATTTCAACGCCTGGGCTACGACCTGGGGCAGCGCCAGGAACACGCCCCGAGGGACAGCGCTATTGGAGGAATTTGCGAGCCTGAACGTCTGTCTCCTGAACGCAGGAAGCACCCCGACATACAGCAAAGCAGGCCGAGTGTCCATCATAGACCTCACCTTTGCAAGCCCGGAGATCACCCGCCACGCAAAGTGGCACGTCCTGAGCACGTACACGCACAGCGACCACCTGGCCGTGATGACGGACACAGCCGCCATCGGGAATGCAACAAGGGGGCAACGAGCGCAATTGACTGGCTACAAAGAAGCAACGCTGGATACGGGCGCGCTTCTAACAGCAGCAGAGAATCTAGCTGCCGCCGGGGACGCCGAAACAAGCGCGAGATCCATCTCCAGGACCGTCGTAGCGGCATGTGATGCAGCTATGCAGCGAAGGAAGCTAGGAGGAAGTCGACACCGCCCAGTACCATGGTGGAACGAGCACATCGCCCAAGCAAGGAGGGAGTGCTGCGCAGCGCGACGCGCGTACCAGCGATCTAGAGGTACACCACAGTTTGGGATTAAAGGGGCGGCATTCAAGGCAAACCGGAGAGCCCTTAGAGACGCCATCAGAAGCAGCAAGGCCAAATGCTTCCAGCAGCTCTGTGAGGCGGCAGATGCAGAACCCTTCGGAGGGGCATACAAGCTGGTCATGGGAAAGCTCTGTAGGCAACCCACCCCCAAGTGCCCTGTCCTACTGAGGGAAATTGTCTGCGCACTCTTCCCCCGGCAACCACCACTCCAGGAGGCAGACAGCGCCGAGCACCAGGCACAGGCGGCCACCACCACCTTCTCGGTGAAGGAGGTGCAGGAGGCCACTGCCAAACTGAAGAACGGCAAGGCGGCAGGACCCGACGGAATCCCCAACGCGGCCCTGAAATGCTTGGTCAGTGCCCACCCAGAGGCATTCACACGGATGTACAACCAGTGCAACCAGGAGCGGTACGTACCACTAGCATGGAAACGCCAGAGACTTGCCCTGGTACCCAAGCCAGGCAAGGACCTAAGCGACCCATCGGCATACCGACCACTATGCATGCTAGATGGTGTGGGTAAGATCTATGAGAGGCTGGTATGCAACCGACTCGAGGCCGAGCTGACGCAAAGGAATGGCCTATCCACCCTCCAGTTTGGATTCAGGAAGCAGAGGAGCACCACCGACGCCATCCAGATGGTCACGAGCTTGGCCAGAGAAGCCATTGCAGGAACGCGATGGGCAGGAGGCTCGAAGGAATACTGCCTAGTGTGCACGCTAGACGTGCGGAACGCCTTCAACTCGGCCAGCTGGAAGAGCATCCTCGATGCACTGGCGAGGAGAGGCATACCCCAATACCTGATCCGGACGCTCCGAAGTTATTTCACGGACCGCGTATTGCTGTACGACACGGAGGATGGAGCGAAGCAGCACACAATCACCGGTGGCGTCCCACAGGGTTCGGTCCTAGGGCCGATCCTATGGAATGCGATGTACGACGACATCCTGCGTCTGGAACTACCGGAAGGCTGCACGCTAGTGGGCTTTGCGGACGACATCGCGCTAGTGACGGTAGCAAAGCACATCAGAGGAGCAGAGCAGAGATGCAACGCAGCAGTGGGAAAAATAACATCATGGCTCACAGAGAACGGACTGTCTCTAGCGGAGAAGAAAACGGAGGCTGTGCTCATAAGCAGCAGGAAGGTGGTGGAACAGGCGTGCGTGATGGTTGGCAGCACTGCCATCAGGACCAAGCCCGCCCTAAAATACCTAGGGGTAGTACTCGACCAGCGACTTACATTTAAGGCGCACCTGGAGTACGTGAGCGCGAAGGCAGCCACAGCAACAGCGGCCATCAGTAGGATGATGGCCAACACTGGAGGGCCAAGACAACGCAGCAGACAGCTTATCGCCGGAGTGGTCACCTCCATAATCCTATATGGATCGGTTGTGTGGGCACCAGCAATGAGGGTGCCGTCATACAGCAGGGACAGCAGAGGCGCATACAGACGCTGCGCCCTCAGGGTTGCATGCTGCTTCCGGACGGTGTCAGAGGACGCCGCACTAGTGGTGGCAGGCATGGTCCCGCTGGACCTCTTGGCGGACGAGCGGCAGAGCGGCTTGACAGTCGGTGGCGAACGCCGCGAGGGCACCATAGCACGCTGGCAACGGCGATGGGACCAAGCCAAGAATGGAAGATGGACGAGACGGCTAATCCCCCAGCTGAGACCATGGATGCAGCGGAAGAGAGGCCAGATCGACCACTACCTCGGCCAACTGCTAACGGGGCATGGCTGCTTCAAGCAATACCTATACCGCTTCAAGCACGCCGATGACCCGTACTGCAGCTACTGCGGGCCAGGAGTTGATGAAGACGCGGAGCACGTCTTCTTTTCCTGTCCCCGCTTTCGTCGGGAACGAGAGATTCTAGGAGAGGCGAGTCCAGGAGTAAGTGCAGACACCCTCACCGAGCGGATGATAGCCGACGAGCAGACGTGGCACGCGGCTGCCAATATGGCAGCAAGCGTCATAAAGGAGCTGCGTAGGCTGGAGCGATGCCAACAAACTAGAGCCATAGAAGACACCAAGCTCCGCACCGCGAAGTAATGCCTAGCGGCAGTCCCGCGGGAGCGGAACTACCATCAACACTCCCATTCCCAACAACCCATCCCCCCCCCCCCCCCCCCCCACCACCCACTTTTGTTAATATTGTTTTCCCAATAAAAAAAAAAAAAAAAATGATCCCGTTCTGCCGCTGCCCTTAGCGACGGAACTCAATCAAGAACATTATGTACTTTAGGCTAAATAAGTTTATGAAGAATAAATTGATTCCATTCCGAATACAACCCGAAGAAAGAACAGAAGTGTTTTCGCTGTTTCTATTCGATTACTATTCCATTTCTACATGGCGACCGTGACAGGACGTCACGTAAATGTTAGAAGTAAAAACATTAAAACAGCACGCAGATTCCAAAGACTGCCCGAAATATATAAAACCGATCGAAAAGATACAATAAAAGTGAACTAGAAAGTGATGTGTACCAAATTGCAGTCCAACAATTCAAATACAGAATGTGACAAACTTGCCAAATAACAATTTTTATTCATCGCCAGGCATATGAAAATTTAAAAGATAGCGCTACATATGGGCAACAAAAAAAAAAAAGAAAGAAAAACCTGTGCGAAGACCAGCCCCGGCTCCACCAGACCCAGCAAGGGACAATAATAAAAGTGCGAGTGGCATAGGACCGCCCCTTGCACCGTCGATGGACAGTAACACGAAAACACCAGCAACAGAAAACATACAAGACTTCGCCGACGCTGCTCCTACTGAGAAAAGGGACGCACTCAGCCTACAAGAGGCTTTAGAAGTGTATCCAACCGCGGGACCACGCCCACTCACAATAGCTGAGTACAGGGCTCGCCAGCAAAAGAAGCTGAAACCCAAAACCCAACGAGGAGGAGAATTAAGGAAACTTCTAACCCAAAAACATTTAGAAGAGGACATCCTGAAGTCGTTAACTGAAGAAGAGGACCGACAACGCTGCATAGAGCGTATTGCAAATATAAAGGCAACACTTCGCCAAAGAGCGAAGAAACGCAAAGGGGCCGCAGAAATGCGCAAGCCTTAACTTGCCTTAATATAAGTCCTACCACAAAGCAAGCTGATGCATGAAAATGCAGCTTGCGAAATACTAATTCTGTTAGGCTTTAACTAACAAACGTGCTGTTAGCATTTAAAAAAAAAAAAGATTGTAAACAATTATGTAAGCTAACAGCCGTTCACTAAAACTACTCACATTTCATTTCTCAGAATAGGGTAACAAATCCTCACAAAAAAAATTTTTTTTTTATATAAAAAAAATTAATAAAGAAAGAACCAAACAGATCCATTTCATGAGTAGATTTCAATTTAGATATCAAGATGGGTAACCATGACTCTAAAGTTCCGGATAGCACAGCCAATGTGATCAATGTTGTCGATGTAGTAGACAACACACCACATCTAAAATCCCAAATAGTACTTCTGACCATTCTAACAATAATTTACGAAAAAAAAGGTTTTTTTGTCACATAACAAAAAAAAATTATTTTTTTTTCAGCATTAAATTCACTTAATACTTGTTTATTGCACGCAGAAAACGAATAAAATATTATGGAATGGCCAGTATTAGCGAAAAAACTTATAGAAAGTAAACAACTTTTTGAAAAGTCGTATAAATGTATCAACAAGAATACAGTAATAAAAACAGAAACGCTAATACACCATGTCAATAACATAGTAACACAATATAATAGAATCACACAATTAGTAAGTTCTCGAGATAACAAGCTAACTAGTGAAAACCAGCATCAATGCCAAAGGCTATTACGATCTTTGAATACAAGGTTGACAACCATTGCAGAAAGAAGAGGTATTGAGATACATGTCCCAAAAAGTCTAGGTTCGTTAGCTCATTTTGAAGAAAGTCAACTAGACAATATAGATGAAGCCGATAATAGACACTGAAGTCGAAAGCGACACAGAATTAAATCCTCAATTAGAAAGTATAGACCTGCAAAGATATAATAGACACCGACGTCGGAAGCGACTCGGAACTAAAAACCGAAATAACAATATCAGACAAAATGAACCAAGTAGAAAAAGATCGGCAGTACGTGAAACTAGTCTCATCCTCTATCCCAGAGTTTGACGGCAGTAAACAGTCTCTTCAACGTTTCTTAACAGCGTTAAAAATCACGGATAGGACTAAAGGAGATCAAGAAGATCTAGCCATTGAAGTTATCAAATCAAAGATAACGGGCTCTATCCTTTATAAAGGCCAAAGTGAACAAACGATCAATGGCATAATCCAAAAGCTTTATGATAACGTCAAGGGAGAATCCTCTGACGTTATTAAAGCAAAAATATCCAATATTAAACAAAAAGGAAAAACGGCATCTCAATATACCACCGATATTGACAATCTGCGCAAGCAGCTCGAAGCATCATATATTGATGAAGGGCTAGACGCAGATAACGCCAACAAATTTTCGACGAAAGAGTCCATAGCAGCCATGACTCGCAATTGTGAGCATGACAAGCTGCTCCTAATACTTGAAGCAGGCAACTTCAATACTTTCAACGACGCAATGGGTAAATACATCCATTGCAGCACCGAAATAACTGGAAATGCCAGCACAGTATTTCATTACAGAGGCAACAGCGGTTATCGAAGAAGTTACAATAACCGAGGCAATAATAGATCGAACAGAGGTAATTACCAAAACGGAGGTAATAACTATAGTAACAATAACCAAAATAATTACAGAGGCAATTATAGTGGCCAAAATAGAGGAAACTCTAGGGGCCAGGGCAACTCAAACAGAGGCCAAAACAATGCCAACAATGTAAATGTACGAGCTACTGAAAGTAGTTCGGAAAACCAATAAACCCCTTAAGATATTCAAATTGTGCGATAGTACACAACATCAATCTTAGTTCAGGAATATTTATAAAGCTTAAAAATTTGAAAACAGGTAATACATTTACCTTATTAATAGATACTGGTGCAGACATTTCAATACTAAAAGAAAATATCGATATTTTTGATAATGTTAATGTTAGGTTAGGTTGAGGCGGCTGCCGGGCTCGCTCGGAGCCCGTCACACTTAGGCCGGTTTCGGCCCGTTGTGATACCGCATAGGATCATTTCCTTCCTGCGTTGTGAGACTTCCTGTCAGCAATTATCCCATCCAGATGCTCTCACAAAGTTCGCTATCCTTCTGGGACATAGTTTGGACATCTCTGAGATGTCGTGTAGAAAGGCTGAGCCCAGGTGTTGTAGCCTTCTTCTGCTGAGAGCCGGGCAGGAGCAGAACAGATGTTCCACTGTCTCCTCCTCTTCCTCGTCTCTACAGCTGCGACAAAAATCGTTATGTGGGGCCCCCAGCCTGTTAGCGTGGGTGCCTATTAGCCAGTGTCCCGTGAGGGAACGAGTGACTACGCTGCACCTTTTCCTGCTTAACTTGAGGAGCTCGGAGGTGCGCTTCATGTCCATGGTCGGCCATGTTTGCCGAGTTGTGCGACATCGTGGCACTGTTTGCCACATATCGTTTTTTAGTCGCTTGTATTGCTCCCTTATGATGAGCTTACAGGTGGCCATTGGCATACAGATATCCTCCTTGTCTTGGAGAAGGGGGATTGTAGTGCCAGATCTGGCCAGCTCGTCCGCTATACAGTTGCCCTCGATGTCCCGGTGGCCCGGGACCCAAATTAGGCTAATAGCAAATTGCTGAGCCATCTCGTGTAGAGATTTGCGGCAGTCTGCCACGGTGGCCGAGTTCGAGGAAATCGCGCTTAGCGATTTGATTCGCAGCTTGGCTGTCGCTATAAATGTTTAGCTTGGTTGCCGTGACGGCAGCCGCTTGTAGGCAGTCTAGTGCCTCCCTGATTGCTATGACTTCCGCTTGAAAGACACTGCAATGATCTGGGAGTCTGAAGGAATGCCTTATGTTTAGCTGTTCAGAGTAGATTCCCCCTCCGACTCTGTCGTCCAGCTTTGATCCATCTGTGAAGATGCTTATGGCCCCTTCAGGGCCTGGGAGTCCCTCGAGCCATTCGTCTCTATGAGGGATGATTGTGTCGAAGGGAGTGTCTGTATACTCTCTTGGAACTTGGTAGTCTGTTTTTGAGGGGACAGTACTGCTATTTAATATGGCTGAGTGACCTATGCACTGTGTCACCCATTGATCTGAGTCTCTTAGACGTATTGCTGCTGCTTCTGCCCGTTCCTTTCCTGCGAGTTCAAGGCTCTGTAGGCATAGGATGGCATTTAGCGCATCATTTGGGGTGGTGCGGAGAGCTCCGCTGATGCATAGGGCGGCAGTCCGCTGGACTTTGCCCAGTTGCTTGGTGATCGCCCTTTTTGGATAGGGCTGGCCACCACACCGTAACTCCGTAGAGTAGTATTGGTCTAACTATAGCTTGATATATCCATTGGACTATGCTTGGGATCATACCCCATCTTAGCCCAATAGCTTTTTTGCATGTATAGAGTGCAGTCATTGCCTTCTTCACTCTGTCTTTGACATTCAGGTTCCAGTTAAGCTTCTTGTCAATTACCAACCCTAAGTAACTGGCACTGTCGCTAAAGGAGAGCCTGCATCCTTGTAGTATTGGAGGGTTGAGGGGCGGGACCTTGTATTTATTTGTGAATAACACGAGTTCCGTTTTTGAGGGATTTACTCCCAGACCGCGCGATTCCGTCCAGTCCGACAGTTGCGATAGCTTTGTGGACATTAAGTCGCACAGTGTTTGGGGGTATTTCCCCGAGAAAATAATCGCAACGTCATCCGCATAGGCCACGACTTTGCAGCCCCCCCCCTCCAGGTCCCATAGAATCTTGTTGACTGCTATGTTCCACAGAAGAGGAGACAGGACACCACCTTGCGGGGTGCCTCTGTTGACATACCTTGACTGGGCGGACGATCCCATCGATGATGCACCGTCCTGCATGTGAGCAATTGATCAATGAGCATCACCAAGTGACGGTCCACCCCCAGGTCAGTCAGGGCTTCTGTAATGGCACCCGGTACAACGTTGTTGAAAGCTCCCTCAATATCGAGAAATGCTATGAGTGAGTACTCTTTGTGATGCAGAGATTTCTCTACCGCTGAGATCACTTCATGAAGAGCCGTTTCCGTGGATTTTCCTTTCCGGTAGGCATGCTGTGCGCCTGACAGCAACTGAGGGTGTATAGTTGTCCTCAGTTGCAGCCCGACGAGTCTCTCAAAGGTTTTGAGGAGGAAGGACGATAGGCTGATTGGTCTAAAGTCTTTTGCAGCTGAGTGCGAGGCTTTCCCAGCTTTGGGAATGAAGACTATCTTTGCCTTAAGCCATGTTCGCGGGATTGTACCCACAGCCAGTATCTTCCTGAAGATACCTTGTAGCCAGTTTATGGCCGTATCCCCGGCCTTCTGAAGTTGGGCCGGGATTACCTGGTCTGGGCCTGGCGATTTGAACGGGTTGAAGCTGTTTATTGCCCAGCTTATGTTACGTTTAGTGAGGATGTGATCCATCGAGGTTACCGGTCCCTCTCCTGGAAGATGTGCCGTCTCGATGGTTGTGCACCCTGGAAAATGTGTGTCTAGTAGAATGTGCAGGGACTCCTCACTGGAGTTAGTCCACGTGCCGTCATTCCTTTTAAGATACCCCACCGAGGGGTTAGTTTTTGAGAGAATCTTGCGAAGCCTTGCGGCCTCTGATGTTTCCTCAATTTCCGAGCAAAATTTTTGCCAAGAGGCCCTTTTTGCTTTCCTTGTTTCCTTTTTATATAGTGACAGACTGATTTTATAGTCTGCCCAGTGGCATTCCTCGTTCGCGCTTTTGGCCCTGTTGAAAAGGGTCCTGCAGCTTTTACGTAGGATGTCTATTTGCTTTGACCACCAGGGGGGTTTCTTTTTCCCTTGCTAGAGGGGCATGCTGCCGGGAAGGCTTTGTTGCATGCCTCTGTGAACCTGTTCACTAGGCGATCTAGGTCGTCTTTTGTGTCAGGGCATGATGGTGCTTTGGAGGGGAGTAAGTCCTCCAGGGCTGAGCTATATTTTTCCCAGTTGGCTTTCCTGGGATTAATATAGTCCTTAGGTTTCGGACACTCGAGGGATAGTGTGGTCTCGATGTATCTGTGGTCAGAGAAGGAGTGGTCATCAAGGACTTGCCAACTCTTGACTATGTCTAACAGGTTGGAAGATACTAGGGTGATGTCAATAACCTCCTGTCGATTTTTAATTATAAAAGTGGGGTCGTTGCCCCGATTACAAATAAATAGATTTGAGTTAAGGATGAAGCTGAAAAGTGACTCACCCCTTGCATTTGTGTTCGAGCTCCCCCATTGAGTGTGGTGAGCGTTGGCATCGCAACCTATTAATAGGTCTATGTCCGACCTCTCGCTGTCGCTGGCTAGTTTGCGAACAAGGTCGTTGGGGGGATCGTTTCCCTCATGGGCCATGTAGGACGACATCAGCCTTAGATGTGTCCCTTTCAGCTCTAGGCTTACCGCCGTGTTGTCGCTATCGCTATAATTATGGAGCAGAAAGATATTAAGGTGCTTTCTGGCGAGAATGCAGGTGCGAGTTTTACCTTCATGTTGAGCTACAATTATCTTGTACTCCTTCGACCCTAATCCACAAACCTTGTCTCCCACTATCCAAGGTTCCTGGATCAGGGCTACGTCTGCTCCGCTCTCTTCGAGGCGGAGTATAAGAGCAGCGGATGCTGCTTTACAGTGGTGGAGATTGATCTGAAGGAGCCTCAGGGACATCCTTAGTGTTCTCCACCACTGTAATGTCGGCATCCGGATCGTCCTCGACTTCCTCGTGGCAACACATCGCCTCGAAGTCGCATCTCAGCGTGCCATCTGTGGAGTAGCCCTCTGGGTCTATCTCTGTGTGATCGTCGGGTGCTTCGATCTCCGAGGCAGCGTCCTGCTCGACTGGCTTGTCGACAGGACGTGCCTCGGCCGCCGCATCCGACTTGTAGACCTTTACGGTCACAGAGCTGAACCCAAAATTGAGCTCGCCTTTGGCAGCCTCAATCGGGGCCAGCGACTCTTTGTTGAGGACGACCACCGCCTGGTTTGTGGGGCCCTGTGTCGCCTCAACTTTGACCACCTTCCAATCCGCTGTTGGGAGGTGGGGGTTGCATCTTTGCAGCATTTTTAGGATGCGCTCCGGCTCCTTCATGGAGGCGGGCACCCAGACTCTCGCCCTTGGTCTACTGGGCACTTCGCTCCAGTCTACAGCGACGAGCTTCGCCCCTGGGTAGACTTCCCCGACTTGCGCTACCGCCGCTTTGTACAGCTGTACGGAGCGCTCATCTTCACAGGCTACGATTTTTATGCAGCCCTGGTACCAGCCCATGTCTCTGCAGACGGGGGGGGGTCCAGGCTGCTTTTCCAGCAGCTCGAAGCAGCGGTCGGCCAGTGCCGCTTCCACCCACTTCCACTGGTTCCGAGGGATCCGGGAGTCCACGCTGCCTTTGTCCAGGACGCCAATCAGCGTCCTTTCTCTGGCAATCTGCGCGAACGATGCGTTAGGCAGCACTCTGGAGCGCTTCGGTGTCGGCCCCGGAGTCTCCTGCGAGCGCTGCCTTTTTTGCTGAGGGGCTTCCTTCTTCGGTGCTTCCTTGCCAAAGTTCGGCAGCACCTTCGAGGCCCACTCGACCTTCTTAATCCATTTGTCCGTCGGGCTGGACATCTGGCTTGCGTTCTGCCGACGGAGTATGTTGCCAGCACTCCTTCTATCGGCATATGTAATGCATATGCATATGTCGGTTAATGTTAACATATCAACCAAAATATCAGGAATCGGCGAAGGTTCAGTTTTTTCAAAAGGTTTAGCATTCGTAGAATTATCTACAGGAAAGTATATAATCCCACACGATTATCATTTAGTTGAACAAAACTTTCCAATCCCTATCGATGGCATTATAGGTATAGACTTCATTAAAAAATTCAATTGCCTATTAGATTGATTATAGAATTCCACACGCACACAAAGACGAAATCAATAAACAGGTAGAAAAACTCATTCTGGACAAAATAGTAGAACCATCAGTTTCGGAGTACAATAATCCAATACTACTTATACCCAAAAAAGGTCTCCCAGGATCTGAAAATAAAAGATGGCGTTTAGTCATTGACTATCGTCAAATAAACAAAAAATTATTGTCCGATAAATTTCCACTTCCAAGAATAGATGATATTCTTGATCAGTTGGGTAGAGCCAAATATTTTTCATGTCTAGATTTAATGTCTGAATTTCATCAAATAGAGCTGAAACAACACTCTAGAGATTTAACGTCCTTTTCAACGAGCAATGGCTCGTACCAATTCACTAGACTACCTTATGGTCTTAAAATAGCGCCAAATTCCTTTCAAAGAATGATGACAACTGCTTTTTCTGGACTTAATACTTCACAAGCATTCTTGTATATGGATGACCTATGTAATAGTCATCGGTTGTTCCGAAAACCACATGATCAAAAACTTAACAGACGTTTTTGATTTGTGTAGGAAAAACAACCTTAAGCTACATCCAGAAAAATTCGCTTTCTTCATGCACGAAGTGACTTTTCTAGGCCACAAGTGCACTGATCAAGGCATTTTGCCCGACGATAAAGAATATGACGTCATCGAAAAATATCCAGTCCCTACAGACGCAGATAGCGCTAGAAGATTCGTTGCATTTTGCAATTACTATAGACGTTTCATCAAAAATTTCGCCGACTATTCACGTCACATAACTCGATTATGTAAAAAGAATGTCACCTTTCAATGGACAGATGAATGCCAAAATGCATTCGATTACTTAAAGAAGGCTTTAATTAAACCCACATTATTAAAATATCCAGATTTCAATAAAGAATTTTGCATAATTACAGATGCAAGTAAACACGCATGTGGAGCTGCTTTAACACAAAAATATGGAGATAAACATCTCCCAGTTGCATATGCTTCACGCTCATTTACCAAAGGTGAAAGCAACAAAACTACTACAGAACAAGAGTTAGCAGCAATTCACAGGGCAATTACACATTACAGACCATATATTTATGGAAAAAATTTTACAGTAAAGACAGACCACAGACCACTAACTTATTTGTTCTCAATGACAAATCCAAGTTCAAAGCTAACCAGAATGAGACTAGATCTAGAAGAATATGATTTCACAGTCGAATATCTCAAGGGTAAAGACAATTTCGTGGCAGACGCCCTATCCAGGATTACAATATCCGACCTAAAAGACATGCACAACAAAGTCCTGAAAGTCCGTACCAGGCAACAAAATAGACAGAAAAATTCCTGCGCAGGAAATGTACAAGAAGATTTGCCTATGCAAACTCTTGACAACGCTTCTAAGCCCAACCTATATGAAGTCATTTGTAATGACGAAGTACGAAAAGTAGTGGCCTTGCACATACAAAATCAGATATGTTTTTTAAAACATGGAAGAAAAGTTGTAGCAAGAATTGATGTTAGCGATCTGTATACCAATGGAACCCTTGACTTAGGTCAGTTCTTCCAAAGGCTTGAAATGCAAGCCGGTATACTTGCGATCAGCCAGCTCAAAATGGCACCGAGCGAAAAGATCTTTGAATTAAGTTCAATTGAATCTTTTAAGAACATGGGCAATAAAATATTAAAATCATTACGAGTAGCGCTACTCAAGCCGGTGACCCAAATAGAAAATGAAAAAGATCAAGAAGCGATACTGTCTAAATTTCACGACGATCAAACTCAAGGAGGTCATAATGGCATTTCGAGAACGCTAGCGAAAATAAAAAGACATTACTATTGGAAAAACATGACTCGTCATATCAAAGAATACATACGTAAATGTCAAAAATGCCAGAAATCTAAAATAACAACTCATATTAGGACCCCAATGACACTAACGGAAATACCAACCATGGCCCTTGATAGAGTGATAGTGGATACTATAGGTCCACTACCATGCTCAGAAAATGGCAAAGAATATGCAGTTACGCTAATATGCGATTTAACAAAGTATTTAGTATCCATACCAATTCCAAATAAAAGCGCAACAACCGTTGCCAAAGCAATATTTGAAAACTTTATTCTGAAGTACGGTCCGATGAAGACGTTCATTACGGACATGGGAACAGAATATAAGAATTCAATCATAAATGATTTGTGCAAATATCTTAAGATAGACAACAACGCTAATATGCGATTTAACAAAGTATTTAGTATCCATACCAATTCCAAATAAAAGCGCAACAACCGTTGCCAAAGCAATATTTGAAAACTTTATTCTGAAGTACGGTCCGATGAAGACGTTCATTACGGACATGGGAACAGAATATAAGAATTCAATCATAAATGATTTGTGCAAATATCTTAAGATAGACAACATAACGTCCACTGCACACCACCACCAGACCTTAGGGACAATAGAACGAAGTGATAGAACATTCAATGAATACGTTCGTTCATACATATCTGCAGACAAAACCGATTGGGATGTTTGGATACAATATTTTACTTATTGTTTCAACACAACACCCTCTTCGATTACGATTCCATTTCTACAGATTCTTGTGTCCCGCTTTCTTGTCCGATTAGATTTGGAAAACCCCCTTGGTTTACCAAAGAGTTATCCAGTCTAAAAAACTTTAGATCAAGACTTTATAAAAAATTTCAAGAAGTGGTTTCTCCTACTTCTCACTCTCGCTATGTAATAGCTCGGTCAAACTTTTCAGTTCTTAATGCTCAATGCTATAAGAACTACCTATCTCGATGCAGGATACGTTTTTCTCAGGACCCTAAACAGTTTTACTGCTTCGTAAACAGTAAGAGTAGAACGTCCGCACACCAATCCTCGCTATTATTTTGTAATACGTCGGCAAATAATGATCAGACAATTGCCGATCTATTTGCCCAATTTTTCCAAACCACCTATTCTGAGGAAAGATACTCTGGTCATCCGTACCCATACGGCTTACCGAGGTCGAACGGCATTTTCAGTCCCTTGTTAAATGAATGTTCCCTACTTCATGATCTTCGACTAGTTAAGCCGGTGTTTTCACCGGGTCCAGACGGGGTTCCAGGTTGTGTACTCAGGTACTGCGCCGAGCCTCTGTGTGGACCTTTGCCTAAACTATTCACCCTGTCCATTTATTCTTCTTGCTTCCTCCCGATCTGGAAGGAATCGTTTATAATTCCTCTCCATAAAAAAGGTAGCAAGTCTGATGCAAAAAATTATAGAGGTATAGCAAAGTTATCCGCTATTCCTAAAATGTTTGAGAAGGTTACTTACATCTCTGCAAGTCACTTATATCTCCAACTCAGCATGGATTTATACGGCAGCAATCAAACACCACGAACTTGTTAGAGTTAACCTCTGTCACTATTAAAGGCTTTCAAGGTAACTTACAGACGGATGTTATTTACACCGACTTTAGTAAAGCATTCGACTCTGTAAACCATTCCCTTTTAGCGCATAAACTTGACCTTTTAGGGTTTCCGCCCAACCTCCTGAGATGGATTTCTAGCTATCTTTGTTCTAGGTCTCAAAGAGTCCTCTTCAAAAACTCCCTCTTTTTACCAGTAAAGGTTTCTTCGGGATTACCACAGGGCAGCCATCTAGGCCTCTTACTCTTCACACTCTTTATTAATGACTTGCCTTCAGTATTAACATACTCTCGAGTACTTATGTATGCGGATGATGTTGAACTCTTTGTCCAGTACAAGGATATTTCATTTCATTCTCGCTTGCAATCCGATCTCAATAACTTTCAGTCATGGTGTGGCGCAAACTTTTTACACCTTAATGCCTCGAAATGCAAAGTTATGACATTTCATCGTTCTAGCCCTTTGTTGGCTCCCTATACCCTATTTGGTGGTTCTCTTGAGAGAATTACTCTGGTGGATGATCTAGGTGTTATATTTGACCTCAAGTTAAAGTTTTCCGAACACATTTCTACCATGGTAAATAAGGCCATGGGCGTGCTTGTGTTTAAAAAGAGGTGGTCAAAGGAATTTGACGACGCCTATATAACAAAGACTCTCTATAACTCGCTTGTTCGTCCGATGTATGGTGCCCTCAGTACAAAGCACACCAGGACCGTATAGAATCAGTGCAGAAAAACTTTTTACTCTTTGCTCTGCGGGGCCTTAACTGGGATGCGAGTGTAAGGCTCCTATCTTACTCTAGTAGACTACTATTAGTAAACTTCCCATCCTTAGTTAACCGTAGAAAAAAGCTTGGTGTGATATTTATGCACAACTTGATCAGGGGTGACATAGACAGCCCTGATCTGTTGAGTCGCTTAAACTTCACGATTCCTATTAGACTGACTAGAAATGTTATACCGTTGTTCCTTCCACTTTGTAGATCGAATTATTCCTTGCATGAACCGTTTAAGGTCTTATGCTCGGATTATAATTCCCTCTACCATATTATATCCACCACTAATTCTCTTCCTCTTATTAAATTACTAATCCTTACACACCTTTATAGTAATTTGTAATTGTAGTGGTATTTGTATTTTGATTGCATGCTTAGTTTCTTAGTAAGTTTAGTGCTAATTTTCCTCGAATGTTAGTCTAATTAGCTGTGGGATTTGGTTCGACATTGTTAATTATCTGTTGCACTCTACCCACGTGCCTATACCAATTTCCTGGATTTTCTAAGCTCATCTTTGACAGCATTGACATTTTGTGCATTCTCTCGACCTGTCCATTGCCTCTAGGTACGCCTGTAGCTATTAACAAATGTTGTATCTTCTGCTTGTCACAGTACTCTTTGAATAAGTGCGATGTGAAAGCTGCGCCACGATCAGTGACAATTCTGAATGGGTTACCAAATGATACTGCTTGCCTTTCTAAACAGTTCAGCACCTCCTCTACTCCGGTACTACGTGTGGGGTACAACCAAACGAATTTTGAAAATGCATCAACAACTACCAAAATGTGATTATATCTTTTCTTTGTAATCTCCATCGGCCCGACGTGGTCTAAGTGATAGGTAACTAATGGTTTATCACCCTTGTCAATGGGAGTTAGGTACCCTTCTTGCCTGCCCGCTTTTGTATTAACTAAGATACACTGGACGCAACCGCCTACCACTCTTTCTACTTTATTTCTTAGTTTAGGGATAAAGTAAGATTTCTCTACCAGATCCTGTGTTTTCTTCACCGTCCCTGCCCTGCCTGTGGGCGATCTGTATTGTTTCGGTTTCCATTTGAGATGGAACAACTATCAACTCTCGGTTTAGATCTTTGAATAAGATTTGGTTTGCCATATAATAATCCTCGTATCCCTGCTTTTCCACCAGATTTCTGACCACCCTTGTCCATTCATCTGCACACTGCGCATCCTTAAGCCTGTGCATAACACTCTCTGTTAATACGTAACAAGCAACTCGACTGAGAGCGTCTACGTGTCGCATCTTCGATCCTGAACGATGTTCTATTTCGTAATCGTAGTCCTGCAGATACATTGCCCACCTAGCTACTATTAATGGAACGTCTTTCTTTTTCATTGTCATGGCAAACGCGTTACAGTCCGTAATGATTTTAAATTTCAGTCCGAGAACATATAAACGCCATTTAGTCAATGCTCCTATTACTGCTAGCACTTCAAGTTCGTATGAATGATAGTTTTCCTCACATGGCTTTGTTTTCTTACTCATATACATCACTGGGTGCAGCTGACCATCTTCTGGATCCTTTTGTAACAAGACAGCCCCAAAACCTAACTTAGAAGCATCCGTGTGTATCTCCGTAGATAATTTAGGATTGTACAATCGTAAAACTGGTTTCCTAGTGAGCGGCTTTCAATTGCTCGAATGCTAATCGCTGCAACTCCTTGAACTCGAACTTAGAATCCTTTCTCAACAAATCCGACAATGGCCTGGCTATGACTGCGTATCCTTCAATGAATTGCCTGAAATAAGAAGTCAACCCAATGAATCGTTGCATAGCTTTTTTATCTTTTGGGATCGGAAAGTTTGCTACACACTGTGTTTTCTCCTTACCGGGTGTTATGGTACCATTTTGTATAACATACCCCAAGAAATCTACCTTACTTTGCAAAATTTGACCTTTACTCCAGTTTATCTTCAAACCATTCTTTCCTGCCACTTCTAGCACTCTTTTCAACTTCTGTACGCCTTCCTTTCTTGGTATAATGATATCATCCATATATACTACAGCGTCACCCTTCTGAACCAATTCTCTCATTACCGCAACTATGAAACGTGTGAAGATTGCTGGCGAATTCGAAATCCCAAACGGTACAAATAGGAACTCATATTGTCCTTTCTGCGTTACAAATGATGTATACTTTTGTGACTGAAGTTCAACTGGTACGTGGAAATAACCGTTAGTCAAATCTAATGTCGTAAAAATCAAAGCTCCTTGCAATTTCTCAATAACATCCTGCATCTGTACCATCGGAAAGTTATCTCTCACTATTTTCTCATTTAACTTGCGATAATCGCAGCATAGACGTTTCTGTCCATTCTTCTTTGGTACTAATACAATCGGAGAGGCATATTCTGATGTACTGGGCTTTATTATCTTTTGTGCTAACCACTCGTTGACCTGCTCGTCTACTATGTTCTGCTCACTATAAGCCATACGCCTAGGATGCTGATACACAGGTAAATCATCCGTTAGTACAATTTTCATCTCTATAGGGCAATGCACATTTCGACTCGGCTTGTATTCCTCAATTATCTTACTTATTTGATCTCTCTCTGAATAGGGCAAATGTGACAAATCAATATTTATAGCTTCACTCTGCTCTAAGTTCACCATACACAAACTCTGAAACTCATTCAGCAACTCCGTACATGAATTAACATTTTCCTTTTCATCTTTATGTTCTGGAACATTGCGCCTAGTACTTACTTGACTTCCTGATCTGAGGACTAGTGCTGTTCCATCTCTTGTTACCTTCATGTCCACACTCTCTAAAAGAGTTCTACCCAATATAGCATCAAATCCCATGTCCTCGTCCGCAATTACGTGAAATTCTACCATTAAGTCAATGTCATCAATCTGCACAGGTATTGTGATACTACCGAAAGTCATAATTTGGCTTTCACCAATTCCCGTTAAACATTTACTACGTCCTGCCAGTTTTCCTCTACCAAGCTTCAAAAACACATTTCTGCTTAGAAGACACAAATCTGCACCTGTATCGACCAATCCTTTAAACACAACTTTTCCGTAGTTTACCGATTTCAACTCTAATCCTGACGAAGTGAACGTGCTTGATGGCTTTGTCCTACCATTCTCCAGAACTAGATTGGTTGCTTTCTCCTGTTTAATCGCCATGTCGACCTTGCATTGAGCAGCTCTATGTCCTAGCTGGTTGCATCTGAAACACCTGTTATCTCTTTTTGGACAATCCCGCTTAATATGCGACTCATCTCCGCAGTTAAAACACTTTTTAAACTTTTCCGCTGATTTCACTAACTCTTTTTCTCCTTTATTGAAGTGTGAGTCAAACTTCCCTTGTGATCTCACCGACCCTGTCATTTTCTGGTATGCCTCAATTTGCACCTTCAATTGCCTCATATTCCTAGCTTGATACAGTAAAGCCTTGTTTGTACTAGAATCTGGAATCCCGCCGACAAAATATTCAATTAAACTTTCGTCATCCATCTCGATTGGCTTTGCCAACTCCATCAGAGCGTACAGATACTCGTGCAACGTTTCGTTCTTCCTCTTCTGCCGCTTCCCTAGCCTACGATGTATCTCAGCTGATGACACCTTCACCCCAAATTCGTCGATCAATGCACCCTTTAAAACATTCCAATCACGAATATCGCGTTGACTTCGAATAAAAAGCTTCGCTGCCCCACTGAGCAATTGTTTGGCATAAATGAACACCTGTAATTGGTTCCATTCCACCGTGAGTGCACACTCCTCGAGTTCTTCGATCCACTGATTGATGTCTGGTGAACTTGTACCCGAAAACTGTGACACACTGCCTTCTACATCTTTCAACGTAAACCATGACCTTCCTGAATTAGAACTGTCTGCTTGCCGCCTCTGACCAGATCCAATTGGATTTTCATCTCGCCTTTCATTTCCCCTTGCTTGTTCATTAATTGAGGCCACTGTTCTAAATGATACCTCTTCATTAATCTCATCTGCAGTCTCTCCCTCATCCCTAACTTCTTCATCGTTTTGATCGGTTTGAAAACCATAGTGAGCCAGCAGTCTGCTTTGCAATTCAACTTTTCTTCCGGTTCTATTTAAACCTATCTCGGCCAATTTATCGCGCAAATCTGCCACCAACAGTGCCAAAATCTCATCTCTATTCATTTTTACAAACTTGTATGAAATATAATAGAATAAGAAATTGATCTATGCCGCTCGCTCGCCAAAATACAGTTTTAGAATCCAGTTCCTCTCAGACCTTACAATAATTAACAGTATTCCGCTCTTTAAACTTAATGTTATGTTATTGAAAATGTAAACTTAACACTATGTTAATTACCACTGCTACCGCCGTTCTTGTCTGTCTGCTTTTTTGCAATATTTCGCTTGCACTCACCAACAACAACCAATTCCCAAATGTTTTTGTTGTCGTCGCACCAACACAGCTCCAGAATTTTCTGTCGTCGTCACACCAATACAGCTCCAGAATTTTCTGTCGTCGTCACACCAACACAGCTCCAGAATTTTCGTCGTGACTTGCGAACCACTAGCTACCTTCTCTGCTCCACGCCTTTCTCCTTGTCCAGATGATGTCCACCGCCAACGATCCTGCCTATTGCACGTTGCTGACCATCTACCAAGTCTTACGTTGCCTTCAGATTGGGTACTGGGTCTCTTTATCGCCGTCTCTGCTGTTTACGCCGTTCCTCTCTATTCCTCTGCTTTTACAGTTACTGACTGCTGCGTCTCGTTTCCACGCACTCACTGCCTTGTCAATTTTCTCGTCGTCTTCTTGCTGCAGACTTTTTGAGTTGACCAGCTGCCTTTTCCGCCGTACAGTACTTGCGAACCACTAGCTACCTTCTCTGCTCCATGCCTTTCTCCTTGTCTAGATGACGCTCACCGCCAACGATCCTGCCTATTGCACGTTGCTGACCATCCACCAAGTCTTGCGTTGCCTTCAGATTGGGTACTGGGTCTCTTTATCGCCGTCTCTGCTGCTTACGCCGTTCCTCTTGATTCGGTTTGCTTCGGTTTTTCTTCTCCTTTTTACCGTAGCTGCTTGCTGCCGTCTTGCTCACTCTCGCGCTGCTTTTCCAATTGCCTTTTGTTTGAATTTTCGCGCAGCAGAGTTTTTGCAGATTTCTTCCAGAATGTTCCAAACAACGCCACCACAATTCACCGAGTTCTCGCAATATTTGTAAAACACAACTTTAGTTTGATGACTTTCCGTTTGTAATCGTTCAAATCCCGGTTGAGCCCCCAAAAATTGTGGCCCTGGATTTTCCGTAGTTGTACTTTAGTCCAGGATGCCAGGTTTTATTATAATTAGTCTTTATTTATGAATATTATTTAAGATTAGTTATGATTACAACGGTCGCTGTGCTTTAAGTATATTTTGATTAATACAGATATTTGCGCTCGTAATTTGCGTGTGGCTGAGTGAGACTTTGGCACCGAATTAATTGGCGTCGATCGTTGAGGCTGTGTTCTCTCCTCCCTTTGCTCAACGGCCGCTTCTAGTCTCTCTCTCTGTTACTTCCTCTGTTATCTCTACAGACTCTGTTGCTCTCCCACCAAATCCCACATAGCTATCCTTCTTGCGTTCGGTACGGCTACGCACCGTGCGTCATGCAGCAGCGCCCCTCGGTCGGTTGGGCGGGAGGAGGGCTGCGTTTTGCCTGGGATTCGCGCGTAACAGCCTTCTGCTCTTGAAACATGCAGTCATTGCATGTCAACGTCCAAGATACTCCTCCGTCCACTGGGTTTCCGTGCCAGCTTGCTGTCCAGTACTGTGCCTAGGTATTTGACATGTGTGTCGATGCTCCCGCGGAGTTGCCTTTAGCATTACCCTCTGACTCCGCTCTAACAGTTTTTTGTCGCAAGTAAAGCCCGGCCGGCGACCGTTGCCAATGCCGTTGACAACGCTGGTGCCGGCTGGTGCCGATGCTGATGCTGTTTTATTCTAAAATTCCATACATAGATACATAACCTATTTACTAGAGCCAATAACTCTTACCGCAGTATGTCCTCCTGCTGCGACCACGACAGTGAAAAAGGAAGCTTAAATTATGGCGGCACCTCATGGTCGCCGAAAATGTGCCCGTTCATTCGTGGCTTGAGTTTCATTCGAGTTATCGATATACATAAATACTATATTAATACTAGCCACCTATCACGGTCAAACTATCGTACGACGACATCCCCGACCCCGTGAAGAACCGGTTCACTCAAATCCTAAACCTCAAGTTTGGAGACGGGACTCATCATAATCCGAGATAGGCCGCCGTCTGTGCGTTCACGCGCACACTAGCGCGTCTGATGACTCCATTGGCTCCTTTGTAGACAGCCTCCACGATGCCCTTGCGCCACTCTCTTCTGGGCAAGGCTGGATCGTAGATGAAGACCATGTCACCCTTGCGAATCGGCTCCGTCCTCTGGAACCAAAACTCACCAGTACGTGATCCCTCGGCGTTATCTTCTTCAAAGTGTAGCGCCGAACCTTCTTCACGCACTGCACCATTCGTTCCCAGACTCCTCTTTCAGATGGATTCACTGGGCAGTTGAAAACACACTCGAAGCCTCGGCCAGATAGCTCACTCTGAATCCTTTCTGACTCGAACACGTCGCCAAATCGTCTGGCTTCCCTGTCAGCTCCTATTAAGTTCTTGCCGTTGTCACTGCGAAGTCTATGTACTGGGCCTCGACGGAAGACGAAGTTCCGTACCGCAATTATACAGGAATCAGTTGACAGGTCATATGCCAACTCCAGATGTATCGCCCTGGTCGTCAGGCACGTGAAAAGGGCGACCCAGCGCTTCTCCGTGTGCCGCGATACTTTCACCAATAGTGGTCCAAAGTAATCCAGTCCGGTATTCTTAAATGGCCAGCCATTGGTCTCCAGGCGATCCTTCGGCAGGAGTCCCATTATTGGCGGTTCCAGTCCCATTATGCAACTTGCACACGTTGCATGCTGAGATCGTCTTCCGTAGTATGCGTCTCAGCTTCGTAATCCAGAACCTTGTTCGGATCTCCGCAATCGTAGTAGCCACGTTTTGATGCTTCATCTTGGCGTGGAAATGATGCACAATCATCTCCGTAAGACTGTACTTGTGTGACAGGATTATTGGCCTCATCGCACTGTATGGCATACACAATGCGGCATCCACTCTGCCGTATGCTCGCAGAACTGCATGGCCATCTATGTATGGCGCCAGTCCTCGAATGTCGCTTTCACTGGCGATCGTCTTGCCGTCTTCTGTCGACCGCATCTCGTTCGGAAACGCCTCACGTTGTGCCTGTCTGACCAACAGGTTCTCCGCGGCCTCACACTCTGCTGCAGTGAGGCCGTAGTTCTCAAGCTCGCTTCTTTGTCCACGGCATCAGCGCGTGAACCGTAGAACCCACGCTGTAGTCCTGAGTAACCGACTGTAGCTTAAGAAACTCTGAAAGGAAATAAAAACGTCGTTCGCTGCCACCAACGAAAACTCACTTGGCATCTCCTCTTCGTCGTTATCATATGGAACTCGTTCAAATCAGGCTGCAGGCTGCGGCCAGCTGACTGCCGGCTGCCTCAAAAATGCTGGTCCGCCTAGCCAACGTGACTTCTGACTGAGCTCCACGTGGCATTGCGAACGTGTCGCATCATCCGCCGCATTGTCGGCTGTTGGTACCCATCTCCATTGGGCTACCTTCGTCGACTCCAAGATTTCTGCCACCCGATTGCCGACGAACTTCTTATATAGTCGGTGGGTGCTGCCGATCCATCTTAGCACCGTCTTGGAGTCAGTCCATAAAACGATATCACTGATGGCCACACTGTGTTCCCTCTTGACAGTGTCCATCAGCCTGGTTCCTAGAACTGCTGCCTGCAGCTCCAACCGTGGGATAGACATTGTTCTCATCGGCGCGCACTTCTTTTTGGCACATACGAAGCTCACCAGCACGTCGTCATCCTCATAGGTGACCCTCCAGTAGGCCACTGCCGCGAATGCAGACTGACTTGCATCCACGAAGACGTGCATTTCTATAGCCTTTACGAGTCCACGCCCGAAGTAATGGCGAGGACATCGGAACTGTCCCACGGCGTCCATTTCATTGCGCCAATTCACAAAGGCCTTGTATATCTCGTCCGGAAGTGGTTCATCCTTCCATAGTAGTCCTGTCTGGTAACGTTGGCCCAATCTCACCGTAGTATCTTCGAGTATCTTCTGCGCCCGCTCGTCGTCGCTGCCTGCAACTGGTGGCGCGGGCTTCACGCCGAAGTTCTCGACATCGAAATAGTCTTCCACCATCCTCTGAATAGTGTCCTCCAGTGACACAGCTAGGAGGCAAGACCGTGGTGAAGGCATGTTTGATTTCCCACTTACCGGCCCAAAGACAACCCAGCCCAGCTCGGTTGCAGCCGCATACGCTCCCTGTCTGGCAAACCGTCTCGATCTAAGTGGAAATCCTAGATGTCCGTGATCCAGTTCAATGAGTATCTTCGGCACTGCGTTGCTGTAGGGCCTCATTGGTAGGCTGGCATCCTTATCCACACCTTGAACATCTCGTTGGCGTAGAGTCTGCATAGGCAGGCTCCGGTTCGAAACGGAATACGCGTTTCGCAACGCATGGCGAATTGGCTTGCCTGCTCTACTGATTTGCAGTCTTACCAAGCTGGTAAGCTCCCTGGAGGATCTACCTCCAAGCCACTGAATATTCAGATGTCGACGCTCACCTTGCACGCCCAGATCCTTTCTGAGGGAATCGTCGATCATCGTAACAGATGATCCTTCATCCAAAAGTGCTTGTGTATCCACCCGTCGGTTTTCTCCGTACAGCGTTACTGGCAGTATACGAAATAGTATGCGGCCTCTTTCTGCGTCGACACAATTTAATATCCTCTGTGCGGGTGCATCCGCCTGCGGAGCCTCTCTGTCCAGGCTACCTCCAGAAACTGCTGTCTGCTGATTTCGCTGGCTGCAGCCTTTCTCACCGCTTCGTTGCGGCGACATTCTGTGTTCGTTGTCCACATCATGTAGCAGACGGTGATGCCTCTTCCGGCATCCATTTACTTGACACTCTCCATGCGAATTGCAGGATCTAGTCATGTGACCACTTCGTAGGTATGAAAAGCATAGACGATGCCTCCGCATATACCTCAACCCCTCTGGTGTCGAAGCTCCGTTGAAGTCTCCGCAGCCTTTAACTGCACGTTGCCCTCCACAGATTGGACAACCTCTGAGACGGCTGTCTTATCGCTCGCCTCGGTCTTGGTCGATGCTTGCATGTAGCAATCGACGCCTTGGTTCTTTTCCTTGGATGTCCACAATAGTACACCACGTTAGCGTACTCTGTCAACCACGTACTAAAATGCATAATAGTTGGGAAAGGTATAATCGTCGCAGCATGCCTTGCCCACTCCACTCGTTTGCTTGTAAGGATTTTGTCCACAAGTTCTTCCAGAAGGGTTGGGTTCCCCAAATTCTGATCTGCCCTCGCTGACTGCAAGAAGGCAGTGAGATTACTCACACGGGCTGCGAAGGGAATAATCTTCGCCAGGTTGTGCTCCGAAATATTGGGCACCTCTCGTATTCCACTCAGCTGGCTGCGTATAAGCTGCTCCGGTCGGTAGGATCCAGATATTGACGTTGTAGATGCCTACATCCGGCGGCACAACTCCACGCACTGACTGCGCTGTGCTGGTTGCACAAAATGGCGTAAAATAGCTGCTACTCGCGAGCAGTGGTGGTCCGCTATAAGATGGCGGCTGCGAGCATGCTGTACTGCTCACTCCGACCCCGTTAGGTGGCACACCGCTACTTACAGACAATAACGGTCCACTCCAAAATGGCGTCAGCTGTGGGCTCTGGGCTCTAGCCCTTTCCAGCTCCTTCTCTAACGCTGCAATTCTCTTCAAGAGATCCGGCATTATCGGTGGCTCGTTCTGATCACGTGCGGAGCCTCCAGCTGTGGTCCCAATACTTCTAGGTTGGGAAGCTTCCAAGTTGGTCGTAGTGGTCTGGCTAGGAATCAGCGGCGCCGACGTAACTACTACTTTTGCTTTTGGCGGCCTGTTTCCTGCACCACTACTTCCAGGTTGCGAAGACGCGCTCGTTGTGGGGGTGGCTTGCCCCTCCATTATTCGGTTACTTCCTTTGCGGGAATGTTGCATTCATCTATTTCCCAGAAGCTCCAGCTAATCGACGCTGCCTGCGTCTGCTTTGAGTCACTGCCTGTGGCCCAGTCCAAATATACACGATGTCTGCGTTCCTCTGGGCGCTGCCAGCAGCCCAGTCCAAATATACACGCTGTCTGCTTTCCTGGCAATTCTCTAACTGGAGGTGGCTGACTGCCTTTACTCCAGCGCAAATTGCCCTTTCAGTTCCTCGCCCGCGGAGTTGCCTTTAACAGCACATTCTGACTCCGCTCTAGCTCTAGCAGTTATTTGTCGAAAGTAAAGCCTTGCCGGCGGCCGTTGCCAACGTTGGTGCCGGCTGGGGCCGATGCTGATTCAGACGCTGGTGTTGATGATTTACATGCTTCAGATTCTGATGCTGTTTTATTCTATAAATTCCATACATAGATACATAACCTATTTACTAGAGCCAAAAATTCTTACCGCAGTATGTCCTCCTGCTACGACCACGACAGTGGAAAAGGAAGCTTAAATTATGGCGGCACCTCATGGTCGCCAAAAATGTGCCCGTTCAATCTTGGCTTGAATTCGACTAGTTATCGATATACATAAATACTATATTAATATTAGCCGCCTATCGCGGTCATATTATCGTCGGACGACAATGTGTTTTTGGGGTCAGCCTAGTTTGGTCAATTTTCAGGGGTGTCCATATCGGTACCTTGTACCTATTGGTAAAGAGTTCTACCTCTTCCGCCCCCTCACGTATCTTTCTGAGTGTACGTTCCATTAGGGAGCTGAGGGTTGATGGACATACACCTGTAATAAGTATGCTTATCTGAATAAACTGTTATTATTGGGGCCTTTCTTTCATATCTCCTGATGAGGTCGTCGACCACCAGATTCCACAGGAGGGGCGACATGACTCCACCCTGAGGTGTGCCGCTGTGAGCGCCTTTTACCATGGAAGCGGTGGCCCACTCCGATTACACCCGTTTACAATTTATGAGGTTCGCTTCTAGTCGCTTCTAGGCGACTAGCTACTAACGAGTGTAGTGCCGTCTCCACCGATTTTCCTATGGTGTAGGCATGTTGGTTTGTTGACATCAGTCCCCCTACCTCATTCCCGATGTGTAAATCCAGCTTTTCGAGTGTTTTTAGTAGAAAGGAGGCACGGCTTTTCGGTCTGTAACGCTTGGGACTCACATGGCTGCACTTTCTTGCCTTTGGGACGAAGCCAACTCTAGAGGTTCTCCATTGGATTGGGATATAGCCCGTTCTTATACATGCTGAGTATATTGCGGAAAACCATAGGGAATTAGCGTTTTTGGGCCCCTGCATCATGGCTGGGAATATCCCGTCCAGTCCTGGTGCTTTTATGTCCGCAAAGGAGTCTATAGCACAGTGGATCCTCTTAAAAGTTAACAAATCTGTTGTGGGGTGTTGTTCCTCGGTTGGTAGATCCAGATACTTTTTGGTATCAGCGACCTCAGTGCATCCATGGAAATGCGCTTCCATTAGTGATGTTCGGACTTCTTCACTGCCCTCTGTCCACTGTCCGACATCTAGCTTTAATCGACTCTGTATGGTGGGCTGCTTTGAAAGCAGCTTCCGGAGCCTTGCGGTTTCAAGTACTTTCTCGACGTTGGAGCAGAAGGGCCTCCACGAGTGTTGCGGTCCTGTCATGTGCCGTGTAGCAGCATTCTTCAGCATCACTACCGTCATTTCATCAGTGCTGTAATAAGATATAAGATGTTGAGTAAAATAGGTTGTAATTTGAGGACTTTAGTTCGGCACGAACTAAAGCTACGTCTGGGGGCCCGTGCTCCATGACAATGAGAAGCTCCGCCTACGATATTTATACCCGATATTCAAAATGACTATAGGGCTGTATTAGATTTGTGGTACAAATGGATGTGTGTAGCGACCAGAAGGAAGAGTTTCAGACCGCATAAAGTATATATATTCTTGATCAGCAGAAATAGCCGAATCAATAGAGCTATATTTTTCTGTCCATCCGTCCGTCTTTAAGTCCATATGAGCGCCTAGTGCTCAGAGACTAGAGATAGAGGAACGAAATTTTGTATCCAGACATCTGTGATATGTCACTGTTACAAGTGCATTTCAAGACTTTGCCAAGCACACTTCAGCTCCCACAAAAAAAAAAATTTTTGGCATCCAAAGATACGAGAAAACCAAAAACGCAGAATCGTAGAACATGACAATATTTTATAGACTGCATAATCTAAATCAGATCGTATTATTATTACAGCCAGAATGATGATTTCAATTTCATTCTCTCTCGCTCTGTCTCTCTCTAAAACACACGTTTCATGGTCGGCTTTGCCTATCGCACACATATAAGATATAAGATTTTAAAAACTATTAGAGTTAGAGCAACCAATTTCAAAATGTCGCACCAGCCCCCTCCGCCGAAACAAAAAACGAAAGTCAGTGGCATCCACAATTTTGAATATACGAGAAAATTAAAAACGCACAATCATAAATAATGACCATAACTACCGATTGCCGAATCTTGACCAGATACGATTATTTTTATAGCCAAAACTAACAAATCAAATTTCGATCTCTACGCAGCGCCCGACGACACGCTCAGACTGATTTTCTGTCTCTCTCGCTAACGCCGTCTGCCGGCGTATAGCCATACTGTTCAAGCATGAGCATATTATCGTCAAAACCAATCCACTCTCGGCCCTTTGCAGAATGTTCAAACATACACATTCACTCATTTATCCAAAAAACTGATCTCTAGAGAAATCATATAAAGTAGATAAGTAAAACTTTTTACTCTTTGCTCTGCGGGGCCTTAACTGGGATGCGGGTGTAAGACTCCCATCTTACTCTAATAGACTGCTACTAGTAAACCTCCCATCCTTAGTTAACCGTAGAAAAATGCTTGGTGTGATATTTATGCACAACTTGATCAGGGGTGACATAGACAGCCCTGATCTGTTGAGCCGCATAAACTTCACGATTCCTATTAGACTGACTAGAAATTTTATACCGTTGTTCCTTCCACTTTGTAGATCGAATTATTCCTTGCATGAACCGTTTAGGGTCTTATGCTCGGATTATAATTCCCTCTACCATATTATATCCACCACTAATTCTCTTCCTCTTATTAAATTACTAATCCTTACACACCTTTATAGTAATTTGTAATTGTAGTGGTATTTGTATTTTGATTGCATGCTTAGTTTCTTAGTAAGTTTAGTGCTAATTTTCCTCGAATGTTAGTCTAATAGCTATCCTTCTTGCGTTCGGTACGGCTACGCACCGTGCGTCATGCAGCAGCGCCCCTCGGTCGGTTGGGCGGGAGGAGGGCTGCGTTTTGCCTGGGATCCGCGCGTAACAGCCTTCTGCTGGTGTCACACGGGCCACTTGACGGTGCAGTAATTGCATCGCCTCTTGAAAGATGCACTCATTGCATGTCAACGTCCAATATGTGGGAAAAAAAAAAAAAGAAACGCAAAATCATAGATAACGACCATATCTATCAGATTGCTGAATCTGGATCAGATCAGATAATTTTTATAGCCAAAAGGAACAAATCTATTTGCAGTGGCTACGCAGCGCCCGACGTCACGCCCAGACTTAATAAGAAATTAAGCATGCAATAAAATACAAAATACAAATACCACTACAACTACTAATTACTAGAAAGGTGTGTAAGGATTAGTAATTTAATAAGAGGAAGAGAATTAGTGGAGGATATAATATGGTAGAGGGAATTATAATCCGAGCATAAGACCCTAAACGGTTCATGCAAGGAATAATTCGATCTACAAAGTGGAAGGAACAACGGTATAAAATTTCTAGTCAGTCTAACAGGAATCGTGAAGTTTATGCGGCTCAACAGATCAGGGCTGTCTATGTCACCCCTGATCAAGTGGCTCATAAATATCACACCAAGCATTTTTCTACGGTTAACTAAGGATGGGAGGTTTACTAATAATAGTCTACTAGAGTAAGATGGGAGTCTTACACCCGCATCCCAGTTAAGGCCCCGCAGAGCAAAGAGTAAAAAGTTTTTCTGTACTGATTCTATACGGTCCTGGTGTACTTTTTACTGAGGGCACCATACACAGGAGCCGTATTCTAAGATCGGACGAACAAGCGAGGTATAGAGAGTCTTTGTTATATAGGGGTCGTCAAATTCCTTTGACCACCTCTTTATAAACCCAAGCACGCCCATGGCCTTATTTACCATGGTAGAAATGTGTTCGGAAAACTTTAACTTGGGGTCTAACATAACACCCAGATCATCCACCAGGGTAATTCTCTCAAGAGAACCCCCAAATAGGGTGTAGGGAGCCAACAAAGGGTTAGAACGATGAAATGTCATAACTTTGCATTTCGAGGCATTAAGGTGTAACAAGTTTGCACAACACCATGACTGAAAGCTATTGAGATCGGATTGCAAGCGAGAATGAAATGAAATGTCCTTATACTGGACACAGAGTTTAACATCATCCGCATACATAAGTACTCGAGAGTATGTTAATACTGAAGGCAAGTCATTAATAAAGAGTGTGAAGAGTAAGGGGCCTACATGGCTGCCCTGTGGTACTCCCGAAGAAACCTTTACTGGTAAAGAGAGGGAGTTTTTGAAGAGGACTCTTTGAGACCTAGAACAAAGATAGCTAGAAATCCATCTCAGGAGGTTGGGCGGAAACCCTAAAAGGTCAAGTTTATGTGCTAAAAGGGAATGGTTTACAGAGTCGAATGCTTTACTAAAGTCGGTGTAAATAACATCCGTCTGTAAGTTACCTTGAAAGCCTTTAATAATGAAAGAGGTAAACTCTAACAAGTTCGTGGTGGTTGTTCGCCGCCTTATAAATCCATGCTGAGTTGGAGATATAAGTGACTTGCAGAGATGTTGCAAGTGCGGAGTTAAAACCTTCTCAAACAATTTGGGAATAGCGGATAACTTTGCTATACCTCTATAATTTTTTGCATCAGACTTGCTACCTTTTTTATGGAGAGGAATTATAAACGATTCCTTCCAGATAGGGGGGAAGCAAGAGGAATCAATGGACAGGGTGAATAGTTTAAGCAATGGTCCACACAGAGCCTCGGCGCAGTACCTGAGTACACAACCTGGAACCCCGTCTGGACCCGGTGAAAACACCGGCTTAACTGACCAGAGTAGCGTTCCTCAGAATAGGTGGTTTGGAAAAACTGGGCAAAAAGATCGGCAATTGCCTGATCATAATTTGCCGACGTATTACAAAATGATAGCGAGGATGGGTGTGCGGACGTTCTACGCTTACTGTTTACGAAGCAGTAAAACTGTTTAGGGTCCTGAGAAAAACGTATCCTGCAACGAGATAGGTAGTTCTTATAGCATTGAGCATTAAGAACTGAAAAGTTTGACCGAGCTAATACATAGCGAGAGTGAGAAGTAGGAGAACCCACTTCTTGAAATTTTTTATAGTCTTGATTTTAAGTTTTTTAGACTGGATAACTCTTTGGTAAACCAAGGGGGTTTTCCAGATCTAATCGGCCAAGAAAGCGGGACACAAGAATCAAAAAATGTGCCAAGAGCATTGTAAAAAATGTTTGTGCCTTTTGTGACATCAGTGCACAAGTACAAAGCGGACCAATCAAAATCCCTAATTAGGTTATTAAGCTTCGCAAACTCGGCTTTACGAAAGCAGCGGACACGTTCAGGTAGTCTACTCGACCGATCCAATACAGTTGGTCCTATGTCTAGCGACACCTCGAAAGTAGGGTGGTAGGCGTCTTCAGGTATAGTGAGCGGAAGGGCTCGGGTTAACAACACTATGGTTGGATCTGATAGAAAGCATAGATCAAGCAATCGACCCAAGGAATTTTTCACATGATTGACTTGAGACAGGGACAGGTCAAGCAAGCCGTCAACAAAGTCATGTCGTGACATGGGCACTAGGATACTAGACTCGTTTACCGAAGACCAAACAGTTCCTGGCAAGTTGAAGTCACCAAGAACTATCATACGATCTTTATCAGATAGCGAGGAAGCAACAGCGGTTAAAGCGGACAAGTGCTGCTCATAAATTGAAATATCCGAAGAAGGTGGGATATACGAGCAAGTTTAAAGGTTCTCCAGTTTTCATATATTTTTTCTGTTTGCACCAAAACGAACATTTGTTGTTTTAGTTTTCTCGAATCGTCAATATTGTGGATGTAAGAGATTTTCGTCTTTTGTCTGCGCGGAAGGGGGTGGGGCAAAATTTTGAGATATACGTTTTATAGTGAGATCTAACAGAAGTGCGGATACCAAATTTGGTTCCTCTAGCGTTAATAGTGTCTGAGATTTGTGGATGCCTCAGATTTTCGTCCTTTGTGGTGGCGGAGGGGGGGTGGGGCAAAACTTTGACACAAAACGGTCAAGGTCCGATAACACAGGAGTGTGGATACCAAAATTGGTTGCTCTGGCTCTTGTAGGTTCTGAGATCCTTGAACTCATATTTTGAAATTGGCAAAACCGACCATGAAACCTGTGTGTTAGAGAGAGACAGAGGGAGAAAGAATGAAATTGTTTTCTTGATTCTGGCTATAATAATTATACGATCTTTTTCAGATTTTACACTCTAAAACATATAGTCATCCTCTACGATTCTGCGTTTAGTTTTCTCGTATCTTTGAATTTGTGGATGCCACAGATTTTCGCTCTTTGTTGGGGCGGAAGGGGGCGTGGCAAAGTTTTGAAATATACTTTTAGCAGTGATATATCACAGATATCCGGATACAAAACGTCGTTGCTCTAGCTTTTATAGTCTTTGAGCACTAGGCGGACGGACGGACAGGCAGACAGTGCTCAATCGACTCGGCTATTGATGCTGATCAAGAATATATATACTTTATGGGGTCGGAAACGATTCCTTCTGGATGTTACACACATCCATTTTCACCACAAATCTAATATACCCCAATACTCATTTTGAGTATCGGGTATAAAAATTAAAAATAGGCTGTATTTTTAATAGATATATTAGTATATCTATTGTGATTGGAGAATAGAAAAAAAAAATATATATAAAAATTTATGAAACCGAAGTTTACATTAATAATTTGGAAAAATACGAGCTGGACAGGCTGTATTTTTAATAGATAACTACAAATGTATATCTATTGTAAGTGAAAAGAAAAATTTTACACGACGATGGCGTTTTCGAGGCCAAAACATCCGAAACGTCTTAATGGCCAGCAATTGAAATATATAGAAATGGCAAAACACCTGTGACTGTGAACAAATAGATAAATAAATTGATTTGTGTGTGCCCACTGTGCCAGCGACAATAACTGCAGCGACCCTAGCAGCAGCGACAATAGCTGCAGCGACATCAGCAGCATCGACTTCAGCAGCAGTGACAAAAGCTGCAGCGACATCAGCAGCATCGACAATAGCAGCAGCGACAATAGCAGCAGCGACTTAAGCAGAGGCAAGACCAGCAGCAGCGACAGCGGCAGCAGTAACAACAACAGCAGAAGCAGAATTCATCAGCTAAGTCTCATATCTCAAATTTTTTTTAAGCCTAATTAAGTAACAAATTAAAGTAAGATTTATCGGAACAAATAATTAAGCTATTAGACGCTCAAGCCGCTATAACAAAAGAAATTAAGAAGATTGAAGTTGGTCATTTGACCAGCGATGTAATCCAAGGGTTAGGAGACCTTTTAGCACAAAGTTACAGGCAATGATTCTGCACTGTTAGCAAATGGAATAGTCGATCATAACTACTATAAGAGATAGCAGTACGAAAAAATGATTAAAAATATAGAGGACATACATAAAAAGTATATAGAGTCCAAAAATAATTAAACCCTAACGAAGGGGAAGGTAGAAATAGAAAAGTTACAATCAGTGGAGACTGAAACTTTGAAGGAAGTCATAGAGCCCAAAATTGACAATAGCCTAGAAAAAGTATCTGAGGGAATTGACAGAATAGTGGAAAATCTGAAGACGTATTTAGGGCAAACCATGCAGAGGTTTGATCAGGCTAAACTAGGAGAGTGTAGAATCAGAAAGCGATAATTTGAGTACCTCCGTAAAAAACTGAACTAAAAAATTAAGGAGTTTTATCATAGGTATTAAAAAAAACGACGCTTCGACGACCTAATCGGCGAGTTGGAATTTAATATTCAAAACATGTTAAGCAACCTAGATGTTAGGATGCAAACCGTATCTGAGGAAAACAGTGGGATAAAGGACTAGTAAAGGAGCAACGATAAAAAAAGAAGATATCGATCTGCCTGATCTTCCGAAAGTAGAAGTACCCATCCATGTGGCATCCACAAATCCACCGATAATTTTTATAGCCAAAAAGAACAAATCAATTTGCAGTGGCTACGCAGCGCCCGACTTTTGAAACGTATTTCATACCATTTCATACCAAAAGAGTTATTCGCTATTCGAACATAACGTTATTGAAAACCCATCAGTACATCGGAAATATATATACCCTCTAGTACTGGCGGTGGCGATTGACCATGCCCGAACTACTGATTTGTCTGGTTCCTACATGGGTACTTTCCGGACTAACCCTATGGTAAACGAACGCCGAACCACTCAAAGAAGAGACAAAAAATGTTGCTCTGTATACTCTACAACCCACCGCGCACCAGCCACCGAACTAGTTCGGTTGGAATGCAACGTCTCACCAGTAGACGAAAAAACGAAAAAGCATGAGAGGAAAATGAAGAGAGCAGGTAGCTAAAAATGATGCTGATCTGCTCTTGTCCTTTCCCTTTTCTGTTTTCGGTAATTTCATTGCTAGAATGTTCTTTGCGTTTGGCATTTGTGCAAATCAGTGCGGCTGTCCAAGTGATTATAATTATTCAATTTTAAACAGTTATTCAAAGCAAATGTATAGCAAACGGCATTTGCGTAGGCTCAATAAAGAAATATAAGACAAATATGCAGCCAAACATAATCGTGCTAGCGGAGAAACAGTGTCGTGCAGTGAAATAGAAAAAGTTGAAGGCCGCGAAATAGGAGAGACAATCGACGAAAATGAAACAAATGGAAAGTGACACTGAAAAATTTAAAGAACTTCTTTCGAGTTTTGATTGGTAAGCTTATATGCTTTTGGTTTTTTTGTATTCCTATTATATATGTATTTTATATTTATAGATGCCATAACTGTAGGTACGGGGACTGGATCAGCTGAAGTCCAGATTAGGAAAGCCCTACAGCTGCAAAAAAAAACGTTTTTTCAAAAACAGTACCACCGCGAACAGCAGACCTTAATTAGTAAATTTAAAAACTTAAATGAAATATGTATATAATAAAATAAAAATTTAAATATGAAATTAAATGAAGATTGATAACCTACTTCATGGGTACCCATTTCACTAGCTACTACATGGGTACTCATTTCACTAGCTACTAGACGAGTACCTATATCACTAGTTCGGGGGTAAACGATGTGGTGTCGCTGGTCCCCATGTCGTAGGACATTGCGGGGTAAAAATGGAAATGATGAAAAGCATTGTTAAGGGTTAGTAAAGAAAGTACCCCTGGTCTGTTAGGGAGTGGTGATATCACCACCTCCGAACTAGTTCCCAGTACTGCTGGGTAATTATACAACCCGACACATACATATATACTACATATATACAAATTTAGTATTTAGTATAATTCAGTATCACAAAGAGTCACAGGCACTATAAAGTCGTAAATACTTTTTTTCATTCAAGGTTTGCTGGATAGCTACAGTCGAAGCTCGATAAGTCTTAGTGGCCAATTAAGTGGGACTACCAATGTCACAATTGATGAAAGCTCGTGCAGTGATGACTTTGGCGACAACCAATCAGTACAGTTTTATTTGGGTAGTAGCTCTCCCGCAACTTCTACCGTCTCCCCTGACCGTGTGCGTACATTAACTCTATCAGAATCAGTAGAGAATGTTAGCACCGGTAGCCAAGTAAATCAGGTATTCTTTAAAGAAATACATCCACTAGAACCACATGACCAGGGACTCACTACCGAACTAAGGGCGAGTTGTGTGCATGTGGCAGCATCAAAGAAAAGGTAAGTTGTTGGTTTTTAAAACTTCCGAAAATATTCAGGCAGGCTCCGATTTTCATTTACTTTTGCGGATTACATTTTCAGCCAAAACGTTTCGTTTTCGTTTAAAGGTTCTCCAGTTTTCATATATTTTTTCTGTTTGCACCAAAACGAACATTGTTGTTTCCCTGGCCAATTTTTTCCGAGCCAAATTTGAGGTTTGGTTAAAATAAATTTATTTATAAAGAAAGCAAAGTTAAATTAACCTGATATAGGTGTCAAGTTTATGTTAATGCATCAATAAGTCATATATTTTTATTCCCGATACTCAAAATAAGTATTGGGGTACATTAGATTTGTGGTGAAAATGGATGTGTGTAACGTCCAGAAGGAATCGTTTCCGACCCCATAAAGTATATATATTCTTGATCAGCATCAATAGCCGAGACGATTGAGCCATATTTGTCTGTCCATCCGTCCGTCTTTAAGTCCATATGAGCGCCTAGTGCTCAGAGACTAGAGATAGAGGAACGAAATTTTTTATCCAGACATCTGTGATATGTCACTGTTACAAGTGCATTTCAAGACTTTGCCACGCACACTTCCGCACACCCCATAAAGTTTATATATTCTTGATCAGCATCAATAGCCGAGTCGATTGAGCCCTGTCTGTCTGTCCGTCCGTCCGTCTGTCCTTCCCTATCAGTGCCTAGTGCTCAAAGACCATAAGAGCTATCCACAATTTCACAGATCCAATAAACCAGAAAACGCAGTATCGTAGAGGGTGACTATATCTGCAGAATCTGAATTCGATCTTATTATTATTATAGCCAGAATTAAGAAAACAATTTCACTCTTTCTCGCTCTGTCTCTTTCTAACACACAGGTTTCGTGGTCGGTTTTGCCTATTGCAAAATATGAGTTCAAGGATCTCAGCGACTATAAAAGCTAGAGCAACCAAATTTGGTATCCACACTCCTGTGATATCAGACTTTGACCGTTTTGTGTCAAAATTTTGCCATACCCCTTTGCGCTAAGGACGAAAATCTGCGGCATCCAAAAATCTCAGAGACCATTAAGGCTAGAGTAACCAAATTTGGTATCTACACTCCTTGTGGAGATAATGTTTTTTATCCCCAATCGGCCGACTAATTATTTCAATTAAATAAAACTCGGCGCAGAAATAAAATGGCGATATGTTCTTTAATGCGTGACATCCAAATTGCAAGTGTGGCTTGCCTGCCCTTTACATTGCCGCTCCGATCGCTAAGCGCAGCTTCGCTCGGCCGACGTCGGTAGGCAGACGCAAAGCGGAGATAGCGAAGAGCGAGCTGGCAGAGAGCGTTTAGCAGGGCAAGCAAGCGCAAAGCTTTAACAAACAAATGAGTGACATAGACATAAGTAACAAACAAAATAAGCGGCTGAGGGCCAAGAATTAGGTGCTATTTGGTAAGCGGCTAATCGGCTGCGTTCTGCTCCGAACATTCACCCCCCGTTGGAAGGCAAAGACTTTCAACAGATCCATCCTGAAGGGGCAGAACCGCAACTTTTCCAACGGCCCTCTTGAAAAGGCCTCTTTGAGTGCGGATGACGACTACCCTGATGATTCCATCTTTTTCTGGGATGACGCTCTCAATGCGGCCAAGCGGCCACCTTAATGGTGGCAGCGTTTCCTCTTTCATCATGACTAGCGCTCCTAGCTTGATGTTTGGAGACGATGACCGCCACTTGCTCCGCTCCTGAAGAATCGAAAGATACGCCGTGCTCCATTTTCTCCAAAACGCCTGCTTCATTTGACACAGCCGCTGCCATCGACTAAGTAGGTTGACCCGGAGATGCGTCACATCTGGCTCGTCGAATGCAGCTTTCGGGGCTCCATTGAGAAAGTGGTTTGGCGTGAGCACATCTAGGTCATCGGGACTTTCTGTAATTGCATAAAGCGGACGGGAATTTAACAAAGCAGAGATTTCACAAGCCAAGGTCTGAATTTCATCAAGAGTAAAAATGTAGGTCCCGACGATGCGATGAAAATGATATTTAGCTGCCTTAACAGCCGCCTCCCACAAACCCCCAAAATGTGGTGAGCGAGGGGGGATGAATTTCCAATCGATTCCACTAGAAACGCAGAGATGTGACACAGCCGACGTATGAGGATCGCTGAGGAACATTTGACGAAGCTCCAAAAGCTAATTTTTTGCTCCTCCAAAATTTGTTGCGTTGTCTGACCAAATGATTCGAGGTTTGGGACGTAGACTTATAAAACGCCTTAATGCTGCCAGAAAGGATTCTGTAGATAGATCCCGAACGACTTCCAAATGAGTTGCTTTGGTGCTAAAGCATACGAAAACAGCGATGTAACATTTGATAGGAGGCCTGCTTCTGACTTCCGACTTGTGATAAAAGGGTCCGCAAAAATCAACGCCCGTTGTGTGGAATGCTGGATTAGTCCTTACGCGATCCGCAGGCAAGTTTCCCATGATATGTTCCCTCAGCACTGGCTTCAAACGAAAACATCTAACACATTTGCGAATGATTCCCGCAACATATTTGCGTCCACCAATAGGCCAGAATTTTTGCCGAAGCAGTCCGAGCAATCCTTGAGCTCCTGCGTGGAGAAACCTTTCGTGAAAGAAGATAATAATAGAGACAGTGACAGGATGTCCCTTAGGAAGCAGGATCGGGTGCTTCGCGTCGTAGTCCAATTCGGCATTTTGGAGGCGGCCTCCAACCCGCAGCAATCCAAAGCTATCCAGAAATGGATTCAGTGAGGCCATCGTGCTTTTTGACGGTAGGGCCTGTTTGCTGGTGAGGGCCCTTATCTCTTCCGAAAATTGTTGCTGCTGTATTGCCCTTATGAGCAAATGCGTACCATTTTTGATGTCGATTACGGTAAGTTGACCCTTCGACCGCGCTATGCCTTTGTCCTTGAGAATGTAGAATCGATATATGTAAGCAAAGACGCGCTGCATGGATCCGAATGAGTTTTTAAATTTGCAATCGTACGATACATCCCTTTCGTTTGAAACAACCAATGCTGCATGACGACGTTCTGGTACATCGGTTGGCAATTGCAAGCCTGCAGGCCACTCCGAGCTCGCAAGACGTAAGAATGGTGGTCCAGAGATCCAAAGGCTGCTATCCATTAGTTCAGCGGGCGTGGATCCACGTGATATGATGTCGGCAGGATTCAACTTTGTGGGCACGTGATGCCAAGTCATTCCAGCGGTGAGCTCCTGAATCCGCTGAACTCGATTAGAAACAAATATATTAAAATTCAATGGTGACTCTCGAATCCAGGCAAGGGCTATGGACGAATCCGACCAGCAATGTATTTGGCATGGAACTGATAATCCCTTAACTATGGTGGACACTAGTTCGGCTAATACGAGGGCAGCGGATAGCTCAAGCTTGGGGATAGTCATACTTTTCAAGGGCGCGACTCTGGATTTAGAGCATAAGAGATGACTTTGCACAATGCCAAGAGCTTCCGAACGCATGTATACACAGGCGCCATATGCTGCTTGGCTCGCATCACAAAACGCGTGCATTTCTAATTTGGCTTGCTGCCGAAGCACGTAACGTGGAAACTTAAAGTTTTCAACCATCGACAACTGCGAAGTCAGCTCAATCCAAGTCGTATGTAGATCCTGGGGCAGGCTTTCGTCCCAATTCAACTTTAAGCTTTCGTTCCATAGCGACTGCATAAATATTTTAGCTTTTGTGATGATGGGAGAGATGAGCCCTAGAGGATCGTAGAACCTAGCTAGTGTAGACAGGACCGAACGCTTCGATATTGGGCCTGCAGCGGTTCCGACGTGAGCGAAGCTAAACAGAAGATTGTCCGTGGTGGGATCCCAAACTAGACCAAGCGCCTTGGTTACTTCAGTTCCGTCATGAAAGGTAAGGAACTTTTCGCGATCCGCCTCCGATACGCCTTCCAAAGCAGCGGGTTCATTGGAACACCATTTACGTATGGGAAAACATCCTTTCGAAAGTAGCTCCTTTACCTGCTGACGAATCTTGATGACAGAATCAATGCTATCCCCTCCAGATATGAGATCATCGACATAGAAATCTCTTCGAACAACATCTGCGCCAAGCGGAAAACGTAATTCTTCATCATTTGCCAATTGATGCATAGCACGAATTGCTAAGAAAGCGGCAGGTTTGGTTCCGTAAGTAACAGTCTCCAACTTGAACACCTGAATCTCCTCCTTCGGGTCATTGCGCCATAGGATGCACTGCACGTGCGTATCGGGATGGGAAACGCGTACACAGCGGTACATTTTGCAGATATCGCCACACAAGGCGACTTTAAAAAAGCGGAAACGAAGCAGAGTTATCAAAATTTTAGGTTGGATGGTGGGTCCAGCCATTAGCGCATCATTCAGTGATACTCCAGACGCTGTTTCGGCAGATCCATCGAACACTACGCGTAATTTGGTGGTTGTACTATCCTGCTTGTGGACGCAATGGTGAGGCAAGAAGTACTGCGGGAGGTCTGACTGCCGCGAAGCTGGCGACATGTGTCCTAAATCACGATACTCCTGGAGAAACTCCATATATTTTTCCTTAAGCTGTGCATTTTTTGCTAGCTTCCTCTCCAAATTGAGAAATCTACGTAGCGCCTGCTGATACGATTCTCCTAATTCCTCTAGACTGAATTTGGTAGGCAAACGCACGGAGTAAGCTCCGGAATCTAGGCGAATGCAGTTTGTGACGAAATGCTGTTCGCAATGAACATCTTCCTCCGAAATTGATGAGGGCGAATAATCTCCATCGACTTCCCAAAAACGCCTTACAATATCGCACAAATTAGTCTCGCAAGCGGAGATGACAGGGGGATCTTCAACGGCTGCTAGCGCCGCACGGGCTTTCTCAGAGTTTTTAATACTTCCTGACACAATCCAGCCAAGTTTCGTCTTCTGCAATGTTGGCAATTGGTCTGACAGTCGAATCTGTCCAACGCACATTAATTCGAAGAACAGACCAGCACCTATCAACAGATCGACACGCTGGGGCTTGGCGAAATTAGGATCAGCCAGTTTTAGATTATTTGGCATTGGCCAATCCTTTGCGTCTAGGCCGAAGTTAGGCTGCATTCCTGTGATTGAGGCAGTGATAATTGCAGAGAGGAAACCGTGATAGCTTTTGTCTTGAGATTGCAGGACGATGTCTACAGCCTTGCTGGATGGTAGAATTGACTCTCCAATACCGGCGATTTGAACGTGAGACGGGTGAGGATCTAACTGCAGCTGATTGGCGAGTCTCGATGTTATAAAGTTAACCTGAGAAGCGGAATCTAAAATGGCACGACATGGAATAAGCGATCCAAAACGGCCCCTAACATATACGATTGCGGTAGCTAGCAGCACGTTTTGGCTGGGCAGAGATTTCTGACTCGAGGGGGGAGGGCTGGTATATTTGCTTGCAACTAGGGCACTTGCAGGATCATGCTGGGTCGGTTCCGTGCTCGGCGACGGCAACTCAGCGTCAGCGCCCGACTGCATGTGGAGCAGAGTGTGATGCTTGGCTTGGCAATTTCTACATGCCCCTGACTTGCAGCGTTGCAATGAATGGCCTTTGTTGAGGCAGTTTAGACACAAATGGCGCTTCTTCACCTCCTTGTATCGAGAAAAGACAGGGAGATCTAGAAATGCCTGGCATCGGGATATGTAGTGATCAGAAGATTTGCAATACTTGCATGTTGAGCTAGTATGATCGTTAATGGAGGTGATTAGGGTGCTAGGTTTACTTTCTCCCACCTGCTGGCTAGGAATTGTTACCATAGCCGATCCCAAATTTTCCAGCATCCGACATCTTGCTTCCAAGAATGAGGCCATGCTTGACCACCTGGGCAATCCTGACGTCGGCAAGCTCTCCTCCCATTTCTCCTTGGTCTTGTGGTCCAATTTCGTGCCTATGATGAATATCAGCAACCCATCGGAAATCTCCTGCGGGGTCGCCAAGGTCTGCAGTGCACGCAAGTGCGAATTGATTTTATCGCTGAGCGCGCGCAAGCCGATAGCCGAGCCCTTCTCCACCCCTTGAAGCCCGAAAATAGCCTTGACGTGTGCCTGAAAATGCAACAGTTTATTATCGAATCGCAACATTAGTAAATTCAACGCCTTGTCGTAATTCTCCTCAGAAAGTTCCAAGGAACGAATCGTATCCAGCGCAGCACCATCTAGACATCCACGCAGATATTGGAATTTTTCGATGATTAGGATACGATGGTCTTTGTGCACCATTGTCGAGAACATTGAGTGGAATTCTGGCCAATCCATGTAGCTCCCACCGAATCGCGGAAGCTGCAACTCGGGCATTCGAGAACGGCCTATACTACTATAGCCGAACAACGACGAATTCCCCTCGAGAGTATGCCGAGCTGTTGAATTGGCAACATTTACCGTGCGCGCAGCCATCAACTCCCGCGAAAGCCTGGACCTAACCTTGACGTAAACATTCGAAAAGTCCAGCCGGGCATCATGGGCTAACTGCAGGAAATCCAACCTTTCAAGGCTCGTTTGAGCGGCATCGAAATCCGCATTCATTCGCTCAATTTGCTCTAAGCGAGCTTGAAGTTCTGCCTCATCTAACTCGGCAAGCTCTTCCTTGGTGAGAAAGCGATCCATGGCCTTTAGTTGGCGCGCGACGGACTCGGCCTTGTGCTTGTAGAAATCAACATCACTCGGCATTGCTGCGTTCGCGACATTGGTAGGCTCAGGTGCTGCCATGTTGAGGTTTTAAAAGAGTCACTCAGCACGACCGAAAAAAACACCCTGTATACGTATAAACGTGCGAACCGAAAGCAAAGGGATTACAGCTAATGCCTTTAGCTGTGCGGCTGTGCGAGCTGTCCGATTCCGCTTTGTACTCCGCTTGTGTGTATTAGTGAGTTCGCTGCACTGCACTGACCGAATTGTCGCGACAGAGAAATTAATAGCCAGCAATGCGTGTATGTAGGTGTATGTAAGTATGTTTTAGCACCGAATTGTGCTTAACCGCCGAAAATTTGTTAAGGCTAACGAATGTCGATCGCGAATGACAATTAATTGACACTGCAACTCAGAGATCACGTCGGGGTCACCAATTTTATGTGGAGATAATGTTTTTTATCCCCAATCGGCCGACTAATTATTTCAATTAAATAAAACTCGGCGCAGAAATAAAATTGCGATATGTTCTTTAATGCGTGACATCCAAATTGCAAGTGTGGCTTGCCTGCCCTTTACATTGCCGCTCCGATCGCTAAGCGCAGCTTCGCTCGGCCGACGTCGGTAGGCAGACGCAAAGCGGAGATAGCGAAGAGCGAGCTGGCAGAGAGCGTTTGGCAGGGCAAGCAAGCGCAAAGCTTTAACAAACAAATGAGTGACATAGACATAAGTAACAAACAAAATAAGCGGCTGAGGGCCAAGAATTAGGTGCTATTTGGTAAGCGGCTAATCGGCTGCGTTCTGCTCCGAACACTCCTGTTAGATCTCGCTATTAAACGATTATCTCAAAATTTTGCCCCACCCCCTTCAGACCACACAAAGGACGAAAATCTGTTGCATCCACAATATTGCAGATTCGAGAAAACTAAAAACGCAGAATCATAGAGAATGACCATATCTATCCGGTTGCTGAATCTGGATCAGATCGGATCATTTTTGTAGCCAAAAGCAAGAAATCAATTTGCAGTGGCTACGCAGCGCCCGACGTCACGCTCAGACTGATTTTCTGTCTCTCTCGGACGCACTCTTTGTCGTGTCGTTTAATATTAGCGGCGTCTGCCGGAGGAGAGCCATACTGACTAAGTATCGGGTATGAATGTAGAGTTGCGGTCTCCGCAGCAACTCACAACGTTCCCGGTCGTTTTCGTTTTACAATTAAGGTTCGTTTCGTTGTATACGTCATGGTGGAGAATGATTTTTGTTCGGCAGTTGGTTTTGCGAATATCTCCGAAGACCTCCGGCAAAACAAATGGTCGTGTACCACTCAGAATTGACAGTCCTACGTTACTCTAACAGAACAATGGCCACATGACCCATTCTCCCGAAGAAACAGGCGACCATTTGCTTCAAAGTGCTTCTGTGGTATTTGGCTCATCTTGGAACACCCACACGGTCGATTGCTGTTTAGTTTTCGGCTCATACGCATATATCCATCATTCATCACCTATCACGACTTTATAAACGACTTTTGACGCACCACGGTCGAACCTTTTAAGGAATCGACGCGAGCCTTTTTTTGAGCGATTGATTAGTTATTGGGTATCCAACGAGAAGAAACCTTTTTTACAACTAAGTGTTAATGGAAAATAGAATGTATTGAAGAGGAATTAATGTGAAAAATAATCCAACGAAAACCATCTCGAAAAATTTCCATTTTCCAAAAAAGCCGTTTACTTTTCATTTCGTCAACGAAAATGTTTTCGTTTTGAAAACGAATAAATCTTGCGGAATGTAAAAACGGGAGCCCCAATTTATGTGTATTCAAAAGTATATCGGAAAACTTTTGTAAATGTGAAAAACGGAGCCTGGCTGAATGTGTCATGAAATAAAACAGATTGTTTGATCATATAACCATAATATAGTATTAAAGCAAAGCAAATCACAAACATCAGAGCTATATTTCAATGCTACAGTCAAAGCTCAAAATTCAGATATTTTGGGATAAGATCCAATATAACGTATTTAATTAATTTCACAGATGCACTGATCACGTTTTCGGTACCATTAATACATAATTAATGTGTATTCTGGTTTCTTTTAGGATTCATTTTTGAGCAAGGAAATATTATAGACCAAACAAAGAAAACAAGGTGATCCGCCTTTGAAAAAAGTAAAAAGTGGTCTATCCGCTCAATTTCCCCTTTGCGACATGGTCCATACCATATACATATGTATATATTGTGAGGAACCAGGGTTCTCACAGACTAAACTCGGCTGAAGCATTGCCGAATAAGGCTGACGGCCGGGCGGATAAGGCGAGGATCAGTCTGGATACCGCGGATATCCGGATGCGGCGAAATGGCCGAGGGCTCCCAGAGAGGATGGGCCTCCGCTCTCTGAGAGGAGGATGGACATGAGGCAGAGGAGATGGTTGGATCTGCAGCGGCCCAACGCATGACCAAATAAGGTCATGGGATCACGCCACTGGCACGGTCCCGTTGCGAATGCCGTGGAAACCGATAGAGAGACGATACTGCGGGCGGTGAGTCGTGATCGCGAACTGTGATCGTTATAACCTTCGCTTGGAACACACTACAGTGATCCGGGAGCCTTAAGCAATGACTGATGTTCAGCTCGCTGCAGTAGACTCCGACTCCCACGCGGCCGTCTAACTTTGAGCCATCAGTGTAGAAGTGAACTGCATTTACAGGTCCTGGTTCGCCCATCTCCCAGTCCTCCCAAGGTGCGATAGATATCTGGAAAGGCGTCGAGAGGTGATCACTAGAGATACAGTAATCTATCCTCTCTTGTAGTTACTGGAGTCTCATCAGGATTCCCGAGTGCCCAACCTCGGATGCTTTCCACAGTTTGGCTTCTCTCATTCTTCTTACCCATGGGATCTACAGGGAGGAGGAGGGTCATCACGGTATCCAGGGCTTCCCCTGGAGTAGTGCATAGCCCGCCAGTTATGCATAGCTCCGCCATGCCGTGAACTCTACTGAGTCTGTTAAGACAATTTCTTTTGTCTAGGGCTGGCCACCATAATACCACTCCATAGAGCATGATTGGTCGTATGATGGCGGTATATAGCCACCAAACTTTATAGGTGGTCATTCCCCATTTTAGTCCGATGGCTTTCTGCAAGTATAAAGGCCACTGTGGCCTTCTTTACTCTATCCTCTATGCTCAACTTCCAATCGAGCCTTCCATTGAGGATTAGGCCAAGATACTTGGCATTATTGATAAAAGCTAGCGCCGCCCCACAGAGTTTTGGGGGAGTCAGTACAGGAACTTTGTATTTATTAGTGAAAAGCACAAGTTCCGTTTTAGACGTGTTAACTCCTAGCCCTCATTTGTCTGCCCATCTCGACATTTTCGTGAGATTACTTGTCATGCACTCACAAAACGTCTGCGGAAATTTTTCGAAGAATGCTTTTGCAACATCGTCCGCATACGCCACCACACAGCAGCCACCACCCTCTCTCTCCCACAGATTTTTGTGGTTTTTTAGATTTTTGTAGTTTTCCATAGTTGTTACCACGAGTAGGCGGGGTTTGTCACCCGAGTCATAGCATGCTTGCCCCGGGAAGCCTGATTTAAGCTGGAAGTCGGCATGTATCCAGAGTCCGCATATTATCGACCGATCACCCCCTCGGCCATCTACACCAGGCGGAGGAAGAAGAAGAAGCTATCTGGCAGCTACCGCCAAAGCCGGAGTCCGTGGAGGTGCCACCACCGTCCGCAGGCGAGTTTCCGGGGCCAGTCCAACCAAAGCCCGCTGATTCGGAGGCGGAATGGCCGCGACGGCTGCAAGAGGCGGAGGCGGAAGAGGAGGACGTGTGGCGGGCAAGTCCACAGCCAGAGTCCGAGCAGGCACCGGAATCGGACGAACGGCAGGCAGAGGCCCGTGGCAGCGCCGAGCGCCCGGGCAGCCGCAGCAGCAGTCGCAGCAGCAGCAGCAGTGGCAGTGGCAGCAGCAATAGCAGCAGCACTGGCAGCAATGGGAGAAGTGGAGGGGGCCAGAGGCTGCGGTGATGGGCCCATATGACCGCCGAGCGCCAAGGCCTAATATAGAACCACCAGACGCTGCACATGTGGCCGTGTGTGGCCGTGGGGCCGTGGGTGTGGCCCGCACCAGGGATGCCCACGACCGAGCGCCCAGCCTTGAAGCGGCAAGCTTCATGTCACGAGCCCCGAGTAGGACCGAAGCGGCCAGCCCTGTAATTTCAATGACGGCCGCGCGCACTGAGGTGTTCCGGGAGATAGGGGGGAGAAATTGACGGCGCACAACGCAAGACCAAATAATGTCATGGGATCACGCCACTGGCACGGTCCCGTTGCGAATGCCGAAAAGTACCGACGCCGGGCGGAGATCCCGTTATGGCGCGGCTATAAAAGGAACCTGCAGCGACGGAGCGGGATCTCTTTTGAGTCGCGTGAGTCGAAGTGCGTTGATTAAATCTCGTCTAACGCGGAACATCAACGCGGTACCTACCACGTGCGGAAAGTGAAAGTGCAATAGATAACGGAAACCCCAGAGCCAGGCCCCTCCTGCCCATCAGAGTGAGTTGTATTAAGTGGTGATCCACATCCACCGGCGAAAGCTAACAGGGAAGTGCGAGTCGTAGTGTGCGGATTAAAGTGGAGGGTCAAAGCAGACGCCGAGGTCAATTTGCTCCTAATCAACAGTACCTACATATGATGAAAAAAAGTATCAGTTTTGAGTTTGATAGCTTAATATTTTCTAGGCTGTAAGCCGAACCTACATAGTGTTTAGTTCAGATTGATAACTAAAAATATCAGCATTGCCCTGTTCAATATAACCAGACGAAAGATACTTAAGTTATGTGAAAAACATTGAATGGAAATGAGTATGTGAGAGAGACAGAAAATCAGTCAGAAAGTGTAGGGCGCTGCGAAGTCAGGTTAGGTAGGTTATAGTAGATATAGTCTATTTCTTTGATATTGCATTTTCGTTGTATTTTTATCTTAAAATATGGATGCCACAGATTTTCTTCCTTTGTGGAGGCGGGGCGATATCACAGGAGCCTGGACACAAAATTTAGTTTCTAGAGCTCCTATAGTCTGGGAGTGTCTGTGAGTATCAGGACGGACAGACAGACATGGCTATATCGACTCGGCTATTGATCAGGAGTATATATACATTATAGGATAGGAAACGCTTCCTTTTGTGCGTTACAGACAACCACTTTCCACAATTCTAATATACCCCTTTACTCTTTTTGAGTATCCTGTAACTAACTTCGGCTGAATTGTTGGGCCTGACATCAATATAGAGGGATATTGAGGGAATATCCTGTAGATGTACAAGCGGATTTGTCGAAAACTACTCGGAGTTTTGTGGTGGTTTTGTCTTCTCTTAAGACGCAGTGATGAGGAAGACAAAATTTGCATTGTTTAAGTGAGTCACCTTTGATAGGGGAGATGTGATTAAAATCGACGTATTCCTTTATAAATACGGCGTATTGGACCTTGAGAAGTGGTTTGGGAACCAGCTTGCGCTCTAGATTGAGGAATCTGCGATAGGCTTGTGATATGAATCTCCAAGATGACTGTCACTCAGCTTCAAAGGCAATTGAACGCAGTACTCGCCGCTTGGAAGCCGACCGCAAAGTTTTTTAAAATGTTCCTCGCAAGCAATTTTCTCCTTTGTTGCTTCTGTAGCGGGACCGTGGCAGTTTTCCACTTCCCAGAGCGAAGGTTCTAGCTCATCCAAACCAACGGTAGGCGTTTGACTCAATTCCGTCGAACTACAGGTAGCTAGGAGAACTGAGCTGTTGGAGTAATGACATCCACCTGTGACAATCCAGCCGAGACGGGTTTTTGTATTATAGGAAGTCCCCTCTCCAATTTGATCTGTCCAACGCATGAAATGTCGTAAAATAAGCTGGCTCCAATAAGTACATCGATGCGCTGAGATTTGTTGAAGTGTGGGTCAGCAAGGCTGATATTGGATGGCATTTCCCATTTGGACACATCAAATGAAGAAGCAGGCTGGTTTCCTGTAATACGTGGAGCAACGAGAGCTGTGAGACTCGTGAAGTAATCGGAAGTCCTGGATTGAATGACCAAATTAACTGAACCTTCCGTGTGAAATGCAGAATCAGCGCCGATACCGGATACTGATACCGACCCTTTGGCTCGTTTCAGCTGAAGCTTCTGAGCAAAGCGAGAGGTTATTAAATTAATCTGAGAGCCTGAATCCAGAAGAGCCCGGCAAGGAAGAAGATCACCAAATCGACTCTTTATCATAATGACTGTCGTGGCTAGCACTACGTCTGAGCTAAGATTCTGAGCAGGAGGCGAGCATGGTGATGAAGCGGCAACAAGAGAACTTGAAAGATTGGGGCCTGAGCATGAGTCTGTCTGAATAGGAGACGTCGTAGCGTTTCCAGGTTCCGTGTTAACTCACGTAGGCAGCGGATTCTTGATATGTAAAAGGGTATAATGCTTTTCACCGCATATGCGACAAGAGCCTAAACTGCAGGAGGTATTCCGAAGTCCCTTCTTCAAACAGTTGAAGCAAACTCTAAGCTTCCTTGCCTCTCTAAGACGCAAAGATGGCGAAAGGTTTCCAAAGCGAGAGCAGCTGTAAATGTTATGCCCTTTATTATCACAGAATACGCATTCCAATACGATTGTATTTGTAGCAACAAGACTGTGTTTTGAATGAGTGATTCATTTATGTTTTCATACCTGACTGCTATGGGTTTAAATCAACATAGCTTGATCCATGTTCTCCATAGCTTGACATCTTCTCTCCAAAAAAACCGCTCCCATCCCAGCTGCTCCCATTTGGTCCTGGTATCAGAGTCGAGATACTTGTATGTGGAGTGAACGATGATGCATCATGCTATTTCCTCCATGGTACCCATCGACCTAAGCGCTCTCATGTGAGAATGAAGCTTGTCCGATAAAGTACGTAGCTTTGTAATTGACCCATCTTCACCTTCTCATGCCTCAGAATCTCAGCGACGTGTGCCTGAAAGTTCAAACGTTTATTATTGAAACGATTGTTTAAAATGTCCAATGCAAAATCATAATTGCTCTCCGATACTTCCAAAGAGCGAACTGCCTCCAGGGCAGGTCCATCCAAACCTGAGCGCAGGTGCTGGAATTGCTCAATCTTTGATAGAAAGAGCTCCTGATCTATTACTGTGCTAAACATCGAGTAAAAGTCCGCCCACTCAGTATAACCTCCACGGAAAGTGGGAAGTTTAATGTCAGGAATATGATATCGTGACCGTAAATTTCCAGAGGCAGTAACGTTGAGCTCGGGTCGTATCGTTGAGTGATGCGGCATGTTCTGGGTAGTCCTGCGGAGTGCTGAGCGAATACGAACTTCGATTTCCATCGCCAAATCCTCAAAATTGTTGCTTAAGTCGCTGCCAATTTCGTTCACATCAAGCTCTTCTAAATTAGAATGAGTAACATTAGTCGGACATTTTTTCCAAGAATTTTAAATGAACGCTTAGCACATCTTCATTGATTGGGTTGTTTTCATCACTCAATATTGTATCTGGAAATGAGACGGCTTTGTTGTATATTGAGAGTGCCTTTAGTTTGTAAAAAGACACCCTGTTTTCCGGCAAGTCATTAGACTCATCCATTTTCGACAGGCAGCAGCGAGCAAAGCACAAAGAAGAATCGAAGAACCAACCGTTTGATTTTTTTTGGTATGCAAGCGCAAGTGCAGCGAACCCGAAGCCGCTAATGCACGTAGCTGTATTAGTGCTTGTAAGCAAGCGCGCGACGAAATGGGAACTAACCGCTTCGCGTTCGAACAGTTATGTATGTTTAGTGGATAATTTTCACTGTTTATAATTGTTTATTTCCAAATTTTTATTGACGATCACGTCGGGGTCACCAAATGTTGAGACAACGAGCTTTTCCGCTGACTATGATTGTTCAATAATTTCACAAATTAATAATTTCCGAAACGTTATAAATTTTATTATAGGTATTTTGTGTGTTGACGGTGGCCGAAGATTCCAGAGCCTTTTATAATAGTATTAGAGTGATACACTTGGATGAGGCAAGCGAACCGATCTCGAGCCAAAGTAATAGATTGGGGACAAAAAAGGTATGTTCTCCAACTATATCAAGCAGTAACTGCTAGAGCAGGCGCAGCTGCTCACGGCTTAGCGACGGCATAGGAAAGAAAAGATAACAAGAGCGAGCATAGATAAAGACTAGATGATTAAATGAGAGCATGTTGCTGAGCGAGCATATATAAAGCTTTAGTTTAGTATAATGACCAAAATGGAAAGAACGTGAATTGATAGGCAATAGAACGATGGTACAAAATTTACATTCGGGCTTCGCCCGAACAGAAGTAAAAAGGACCTAAGAAATTGAAGAATCTCCTTATTTTTAAGTTAGTATAAGAATTCCTATGAAATCAACTAAAAGGGACCTAAATTAACTAAAGGATCTCCTTATTTTTAAGTCAGTATAAGAATTCATATGAAATGAAATAAAAAGTTTTTTTTTTATTATATAAATTTGTTTTTTTAGTTTTAAATATTTGATTAATATTGAAATGTAACGTATTTTAGTTATGTCAAAGTCTGAGGTGCCTAGGGACCGCCAGAACGTTGGCATCCCTATTGGCTATTCCCTTGTGAAAGTCAATTGAGTCGGTTGCGCATTGGTCCGACGAAAAAGAAAAAGAAAGAATTTAGTAAAAGAAAAACTCTAGGAATCTTTGACTGCGAGTTTCTTTGTTGAAGGCGAGTGGGCTATTCAGTCGTCAGAAGCCGTATAGCGCTGAGTCCGATTGGGGTAAGTGCTGCGAGAAAAAAAAGAGAAGGGCTAAAGGAAAATATCAAAGAGTTGTCCCTTTTGTAGTCTTGGCGCTTAGTAAACCGAGTTAATAAGTGCGGATTCGATCGTCCAAGGAAGCCAGCCAGCAAACAACAGCAGCCGCAAGCCTAACAAAGTGGCGTTTAAACCTTTGGGATTGTCTGGAAAGCGCTCAGCCTCGGAGAAGCGAGCGTGGAAGCAGAGGGAGAAGACATTTGGGAAGCGCTCGGTCCCCAAGCGGCTAGCTTCCCGAGTCGTTGGCGTCGCCACTTTAGTAATCGAGCGCGACGCGGCAGATAAGGAGGGCCCGTCCCTTGGTCGCGAGCAGATCGGCGGAGAGAAAGTGTCCATCGAACACAGTCGGAGATTGGCTGTTGGCCTTTTCTTTGCATTCGCGTACTTTTCACCTGCAGAAGCAGTGGACAGAATTTGTGCTGTTCCCTTTCGCCCCGGAGGTGGAAAGGAAGCAAAGATAACAGAGGGAGAAAGAGAATAGGAGTGCAGAGGGAGAACGGATTGACGGAATAATTGTATTTGCGGTTGTAATAGTGTAATTAATCATGGTTTTTATGCGGAGTTAATTAGGAGAAAATTAGATTTAATCCCGGTAGTGGCTTCTCGTGACTCTCGCCGATCTGCGAATATGATTTCCCCCAACTTTGTGCCCATTTAAGTGTTTTTCCACCACAGCAGCTTTAGGTACTCATCGAGGAAAGCGCTTTCGCCGATGGAGCCATAAACTGGAGAAAAGGTATGAGTGGACATTGAGTAAATTCTATTATTAATAAATCAAACTTGAAACAAGGGAACTAGGGCCGATCGGTGAGTGAGAGGGATAAGGGCCCACTCGAGTTGAGTTCGTAACATTACGAAGTCAGCAAGCGGATTAACTTGCCAATTAGTTTTTGGAATTTTATACATATATTTCATTTAGCTATTCTTTCAATGTGGGTGTTTATATCATGGTATTTGCGGTAATGTTATTGTTTTAGCCAGTAAGTGAATAAACTTTATAATATATTAATCTACCGCTTTGCTTTCGCTGGCAAACTCCCCATGTAGGACACCCAGGACAAAGGGGCCATTCCGTCATTGAATCGAACGGCTTGGAATGGCCATGGTAGGGTGGGCGACACGACCTCGACAACACCAGAGGCGGAGTTGAGATACCTTTCTAGCACACATCTATAATTCTATTCAGGGATAAACAGGGATAAACTCCCGGTTAAGCATTTTCGTCGTGACACGCTACTTCATTCGCGGTATAATGCGTATAGGCCACCAGCAGGAGGGGGGCAAGAACATCACTCCAATAGCCGACGAGCAGAGGCCGGAAACCCAAGGCGTGTGCTTCCCTTCGCTGAATACCAGCTAGCCTGGCAGGATTTATATACACAGACGTGCGTAGGTGACACGTTATAGGCAATACCTTTTTGAGGATGTACGGACCCCTGTACTTCGGAACAAATTTTTTATTTCTACCTATTGTGGTGTCAATGTTTCCCATTACAACGAAATCGCCTTCTAAGAACTCAATATGATTTTTGTGATTCCTTTCAAAATACTTTTCACGCTTCTGCTGACAATGCTCGATTTTATCCGAAGATTTCTTACGTACTGATTCTAAATCGCTTTGAGTTCAGTCTTTTTTATCATCTAAATATTTTGTTAACGCGATATTACAACCCCTCTGTTGGACTCCAAGTAAAACAACACTGAAGGCAATTCATTCCTGGTCGAATGGACTGAGTTATTAATTGCATATTCAGCCTTTATTAAAAGTTTGCTCCAATCTTCGTGATTTATTGGCTCTGTTATTTTGAGGAGCATAGCTTTCATAGTTCAGTTAACCCGTTCTACCTGGCGATTCGCTTGGGTTAATGCAGTTGCCCCTTTCACATGTTCTATATTATATAAAACATCTCTATCGCTAATAATTGCTTGTCGTATTTACAGAAAACAATTTTACAAATTTCGTAAAAGCGTTAATGATAACTAATACATATAGCTGGGACATAAAACAATTCAACGTGGCTCTCACCTATTTTATAAACAATTCCATCGCTCAATGAGAATTTCTTAACAGGTCTATGCTTCAATTGTTCTTTTAATTTTCTTATATGGTTTTCCATGTTTTGTGTTATCTGAAGCTGAAGATTAATGTCTTCACACTCAATCACGGAAACTATTCGGTCTTTGTTAGCACTTTCATGAATTTTCATATTCAAAATCTTGATTAAGCGCTGAAGGAGCGCATACATTTTCCACTACGATTTTTTAAAGCATAATTATAATTTGCTAGCTCTATGGCCTATCTGGCGATATTTGAATGAAGACGTCCTTTTCCTAAACATAAAACTACAGAGTTACAATCTGCTATAATTCTAAACGGAATCCCTTCTAAATAAATTCGAAATTTCCTCAATAGATCACAGCCAAAGCTTCCAATTTGAAACTTTCGTATCTTGCCTCTAGTTTTGTCGCTCTCTGTAAAAAATATGCTGTTGGGTGAAACTTATTGTCATCTTGCTTCTGCAACAAAATTCTACCAAAGCCTTCACTACTTGCATCACAATGCATTTCTGTTTCTCGATTTTGATTATACAAAGCTAATACTGGGGACAAAACCAGTTTTTCTTGAAGATATTAAAAAATTTGTATGCATTTGTCTTGAAGCTCAAACTTCGTTCCAGGTTTTGCAAGTTCTTGTAATGGTTTTGCTATTTTCGAGTAAGCAGGAATGAAACGCCCAAAATAAGAGAATAATCCTAAAATCCTAATCCTTTTGCATTTCATGGCAGATGCCTATTGGCTGCTTAATGGCTGTGTTTACAGTTTGGGCTTATTCCTTTACCAGAAAGGGTATATCCCAAGAACTCAATACTTTCATAACCAAATTGACATATACTAACCTTAATTTCTAGTCGATATTCTGCGAGAATTCTTAAAACTCTACCTAAGGTTATAAGATGTTCGTTCAACGACTTGGAACCTATATCGATATCGTCCATATAAACTACTACATTACCTTCGCGAATTAATGGTTGTAAAATGAAATCAATAGATCTCATAAATACTGCTGGTGCATTCATAAGTCCAAAAGGCATTCTTGTGTATTCATATTGTCCGCTAGGTATGACAAATGCTGTATACTGCACCGAACTTTCTGCTACTTTTACTTGGTGATAACTGTGTTTCAAATCTAAAAGTGTAAAAATTTTGTTGCTTTCTAATCCCTCTAAGCAGTCCTCTATTAGTGGCAATGGATATCCATCACGAATGCAAATCTTATTAAGCTGTTTTTAGTCTACACACATTCTTTTTTCCCCTGATTTTTTTTTAAACTAATACTATTGCAGATCTCTTATGAATCCTTTTTCAATAGTTCATCTATTTGGGTATCTACTTCTTTTTTCTCCTGATATGAAAGTCTTCTCGGAACACTGCGTACAGGTTCTTCTGATTTAAGTTTGAGATTCATTTCGTAGTTATGTTGAATTGCTGGTGTTCGCGAATAATATGCTCGACGGATTTGATTCTAGTGGACTGTATTTATTTTGTTCTTGTCCAGTTCGATGTCTATTTGGTACTGAAAAATGCCGTCGCAGCGGCGGTAAGAGTATGTGTGTATACAAATTTTGGTCCCATCAATTCTCTTCTTGTTCTCTTTTGGCGATGGTTCTTCGCTTAGCGATGGACTTGTTATACGTTCCTCAACATCCCGGCCCCCCCTGAAACAAAGTTTCGGAACGGGGCAATACCGCGATTTTAGTAATTGGTCGGGTTAATTTTCCAGATGCGGTCTTGAGCTTGACAGCTCGAACCAGTTCGTCCTTTCCTGGATAGGCTTCTATAACTCGTGCGATGTGCCATGAAGCCGGTGGGCTGTTGGACTCCTTAACAAGCACAACGTCTCCGATCGAGATATTAGGGATTGACGTGGTCCACTTTGGACGCTGTTGAAGAGTGGTCAGGTACTCCTGATGCCATTGTTTCCAGAAGCCTTGGTACATGGACTGGATACTCTGCCAGTACCCCAATCGACCCACAGTAATGTGACCCAAGTCAGCCTCCGGTATGGTGGTGAATGGTCGTCCAATTAAGAAGTGATCCGGCGATAAATAGTTGACCTCAGTATCCAGTGTATAGCATAGAGGACGTGAGTTGACCACTAAGCTGATTTGCGCAAGTAGGGTACGCATCTGCTCAAATGTAAGCATTGAGGTTCCGACGACTCGTCGAAGGTGCAGTTTAACAGATCGAACTGCCGATTCCCATTTTCCACCGCAATGAGGGGAGCCAGGCGGAATGAATACCCATTGTATGCCGTCATCCGCCAGGGTATGAGTAACCAGGTCGGTGTGTTGCTGTGACGCCAGTAGGGTTTGCATTTCATCAAGTGAGCGTTTCGCGCCGATGAAATTTGTGCCGTTGTCACTGTAGATTTTGGCACACTTGCCACGTAGAGATATGATGCGCCGCAGTGCAGCCAGGAACGTTTCAGTGGTGAGATCCGTGGCAAGTTCCAAATGTATTGCCGATGTGACCAGGCAAACGAATAGGCACCGGTGTTGACAAATGGACAAATGGCAGTGCTTGTGTGATACGAATGCTGGGTAGATCAGCCATTCGTTGCTGTGATGTATGCTGTCTTTGTCGAAAGCAAGCCAAACATTCGTGCGTGATTTTGCGTACGAGGTTACATGCGCCAAATATCCAGAACTTTTGCCGAACAATTACGAAGAGTGCAGAAACACCAGGATGGAGGTTGACCCGGTGCTCGTGTTCCAAGATCAGTTTCGTGATGCGATGAGTCTTTGGCAGCAAAACTGGATGTTTCTCCTCTTCTGGCAATTGAGAGTGATGCAATCGTCCGCCGACCCTGAGTAGATTGTGTTTGTCAATGATTGGTGACAGTTTCACAAGCTGCGATCGGCTCCGTAATGGCTTCTTGGCAAGTAGCAATTGGTAGTCATCTTGAAAGCAGGTTTGCGCGTAACGCAAACACAGAATCCGTGCAGTCCTTATCTCATGAAATGTTAGAGATTGGCAGCTCCTGTCCCGAGATGGATGTTTTGTGCGTTGGATGAAGCGAAGGACATAGCCAATAGTGTGCACCAGCTTCCACCAGGACGAGACTCGGGCTATTAGTTCTTCCAGCGGATTCCAAACAATTGGTTTTGACTTTGTTTTGTATGCCAGTTTCTGAAAGAGTAACGTAAAACTTTGAGCTGTTCAACTTTACCAAGAATTGATCGTTGTCACGTAGCCATGAAGGACCAGTCCACCACAGCCGAAAGTCGATGAGATCGGCAGCCATGCGGCTGTCTTGTCTTTTTGTGCAGTTAGGATTTGCAGATAGACCCACATTGTATGTTAACGTGTCCTTTCCAGGATGCCAGTAGAGTCCCAGAGCCTTTACTGGTGACCATTGAGTTGGTTGTGTGTAGGCGTCGGTATCCTCCTCTGTTATGCCTTTGGTATTGGATACCCATTTCCCGAGCTCTAGCTTGGCGCAGGACATTAGTTGTATAAGTTCGTTCCGGTTCCGCAGTAGCTCATCCTCACTGTTTGATCCAGTAAGAACATCGTCAACGTAGAAATATTCCAGTAGGATTTTCGCAGCATTCGGAAATTCATGATGATGATCCGAAGCCAGTTGTTGCAACACCCGAACCGCTAGGACGGTACATAGTTGAAAGTGCTTGATTGAATCGGTTGGATCTTCCCTCCAAACGATTCTCTAAAAATCTCGATGCTTATTGCAGACCTATATTTGGCGGAACATTTTCACAATATCCGCTGAGAATTCGAATTTGTACAGCAAACGGATCGCGTTGAATGCTCGGCCCTGTAAAGAGAGTGTCGTTCAAAGTCTTACCATTGGCGTCGCGGAATGACCCGTCGAAAACTACTCGGAGTTTTCGACCCAACACAGGGTGGTGTGGCATGTAGAAATGTTGCCCCGAGATGATTTCTTCCGTTGGCAGTTGTCGCATGTGTCCCAAAGTCTGATATTCTCGCATGAAATGTATGAATTTTATTTGTAGCTGCTCATTCTGTTGCAAGCGACGTTAAACCGTTTTGAAAAGCTTGAGAGCTCCTTGTAGAGTATCTCCAAATTCAGGGAGTGAGGTGTGGAATGGAAGCTCCACGATATATTTCCTATTTTCATCGCGAGTGTGTGTGGTGAGAAAGTGTTTCTCGACCTGTTCATCTTCGGGTTCAAGTTTGGTCGTGCAGTCGACGGTTCTCCAGCTCCCAAAACTTCTGGAGCAAAGCATCTATATCCAATGTTGTTGTTAGTGAAATTGCGTTGCTTGCTTGGGGTGTCATGAGTGCCGTAATAACCCATCCAAAAACTGATGAAATTGCGATAAGATTGCCCTTGCTGTCATACATCTTCCTTCCTGTAAATGTAGACCATACGTGTTCGCTACCCAATAGTATGTAAATTGGTGCGTTTGTGCAGAAGTGTGTGTCAGCCAATTGAAGATCACTAAACACATCGAGTGCCGATGCATCAATGTTTTGCCTTCCCATTGATGAAGTTATTCTGCCAAGTACATGGGCGTTTACAGTCAAATGATCCTCAGAAATTCGGGACTTGATGTGAAGTGTGCTGAATCCCCTTGGTTTCAGTTTTCACTGAATATATTCAAACAAGGATGCGTGATTGTGAACGTGCCAACCCACGAGCGTGAATGCAACGTTCCGATACTTACGAGAGTTCTGAACCAGTATCCAATAAGAAGCGATATGTTATGTAGCCCCCATTTGCGTTTTTATCATAAACCATGGCCGTGGGTAATGTGCTTCTGTTCAATTCCTTTGCTTGATTAGATTACATGTGTATTTTGATTTACACTTGTTGCTCAAATGACCAGGCTTCAAACAGTTATAGCATAGATTTTTATCTATTACAAAAGAGCGCCTTTGAAATCCTGTCATATGCAAAAATTATGGACGGCCATACAGAATGTGTTCTGTGGAATGGCATTTGGTGCAGTTGCTGCCCTATACGGCCACCATCGAGTGTGTGAACCCTTTTGATTTGTCCCCGTGAGTTACTGTTTTCCCCGCAGACGCAGGCTCCCCTTTGCTTAGTTCCAATTCCTCGCAACGATCATCCAAGAACTTGAAGAAGTCGTCGAGAGTGGGTGAGTCTTTATCCAAACTGCGTTCAATCCACCTGCGCCTTGTGTCGGCATCAAGTTTTTCCAGTGCTAGATATATAATCCAACAGTCGCGTCCCGTTTGATTTACGGCATCCTGACCACGTACAATTTCGTTTGCACCGTCGGACACTTTACGCAAAATCGCAGCATCAATTTTAGTAATTGTTCCAATTGTTTAATAAATTGTTCCAAAAACGAGTTTACAATATGCCTCGGCCGATTGTACCTTTCCTTGAGACGTTCCCATCCAGTGTTGTAAGCAGTATCCGTGATCCTTAAATGTCGTACCAAGTTGGCAGCCTCATCGATAAGTAGTGTTTTCAAATGCTGCATGCTATGAATTGTACTTTCATAGATATCCTGAAATGCTGGCCACTCTGTGTAGCTGCCAGCGAATCGTTTGATTTGAATTTTTGGCAATTCGCTCTGTATTGGTGTGACCGCACCAACTGCAGAATTCGAATTCACCGCGCCTCTTAACTCGCCGCTCTCGCTTTCTCCAGCAGCATGCATAGACATGTTCGTCGTGTTCTGGCTTGCAGCTAACTGTTCAAATAGCTGTTGTTGTTGTAGCAGGCTGAGTATTGCGTCGCTAATTAGATGATACTCTCTGCTGCTATTTCCGTTGATCGTTGCAGTTGTAGTTGGTTGTACTAACCTCTTTTTCTCCAAAATCGTTGCATGTGCCAATAGATACTTTTCCTCGTAGAGTGCATTGTCTTCCTCTGGATCCCCATACCTATCCACGTGTTCGAGAAGGGCTATGGAATCTCCAAGCTGTGAGAACTCTTTCCAAGCCGATTGGAGCAGTTCTATCCGTGAGGTGACCTCCGCCGTTGTAGTTGGTTCCTCCCGTTCAGCCCAAGCCAATGCGCGTGTGATAATGGATTTGAGTCTGCCACGGGCTTTTACCAATGCCTTTAATTGTTCCATTGTAAACAACTTTCAATGAACACCAATGCACACAAAACTTCAAGAATCCGGCTCGAAGGACCAAAGAATGTTCGCGAATAATATGCTCGACGGATTTGATTCTAGTGGACTGTATTTATTTTGTTCTTGTCCAGTTCGATGTCTATTTGGTACTGAAAAATGCCGTCGCAGCGGCGGTAAGAGTATGTGTGTATACAAATTTTGGTCCCATCAATTCTCTTCTTGTTCTCTTTTGCGATGGTTCTTCGCTTAGCGATGGACTTGTTATACGTTCCTCAACATCCCGGCCCCCCCTGAAACAAAGTTTCGGAACGGGGCAATACCGCGATTTTAGTAATTGGTCGGGTTAATTTTCCAGATGCGGTCTTGAGCTTGACAGCTCGAACCAGTTCGTCCTTTCCTGGATAGGCTTCTATAACTCGTGCGATGTGCCATGAAGCCGGTGGGCTGTTGGACTCCTTAACAAGCACAACGTCTCCGATCGAGATATTAGGGATTGACGTGGTCCACTTTGGACGCTGTTGAAGAGTGGTCAGGTACTCCTGATGCCATTGTTTCCAGAAGCCTTGGTACATGGACTGGATACTCTGCCAGTACCCCAATCGACCCACAGTAATGTGACCCAAGTCAGCCTCCGGTATGGTGGTGAATGGTCGTCCAATTAAGAAGTGATCCGGCGATAAATAGTTGACCTCAGTATCCAGTGTATAGCATAGAGGACGTGAGTTGACCACTAAGCTGATTTGCGCAAGTAGGGTACGCATCTGCTCAAATGTAAGCATTGAGGTTCCGACGACTCGTCGAAGGTGCAGTTTAACAGATCGAACTGCCGATTCCCATTTTCCACCGCAATGAGGGGAGCCAGGCGGAATGAATACCCATTGTATGCCGTCATCCGCCAGGGTATGAGTAACCAGGTCGGTGTGTTGCTGTGACGCCAGTAGGGTTTGCATTTCATCAAGTGAGCGTTTCGCGCCGATGAAATTTGTGCCGTTGTCACTGTAGATTTTGGCACACTTGCCACGTAGAGATATGATGCGCCGCAGTGCAGCCAGGAACGTTTCAGTGGTGAGATCCGTGGCAAGTTCCAAATGTATTGCCGATGTGACCAGGCAAACGAATAGGCACCGGTGTTGACAAATGGACAAATGGCAGTGCTTGTGTGATACGAATGCTGGGTAGATCAGCCATTCGTTGCTGTGATGTATGCTGTCTTTGTCGAAAGCAAGCCAAACATTCGTGCGTGATTTTGCGTACGAGGTTACATGCGCCAAATATCCAGAACTTTTGCCGAACAATTACGAAGAGTGCAGAAACACCAGGATGGAGGTTGACCCGGTGCTCGTGTTCCAAGATCAGTTTCGTGATGCGTGTTCCAAGATCAGTTTCGTGATGCGATGAGTCTTTGGCAGCAAAACTGGATGTTTCTCCTCTTCTGGCAATTGAGAGTGATGCAATCGTCCGCCGACCCTGAGTAGATTGTGTTTGTCAATGATTGGTGACAGTTTCACAAGCTGCGATCGGCTCCGTAATGGCTTCTTGGCAAGTAGCAATTGGTAGTCATCTTGAAAGCAGGTTTGCGCGTAACGCAAACACAGAATCCGTGCAGTCCTCATGAAATGTTAGAGATTGGCAGCTCCTGTCCCGAGATGGATGTTTTGTGCGTTGGATGAAGCGAAGGACATAGCCAATAGTGTGCACCAGCTTCCACCAGGACGAGACTCGGGCTATTAGTTCTTCCAGCGGATTCCAAACAATTGGTTTTGACTTCGTTTTGTATGCCAGTTTCTGAAAGAGTAACGTAAAACTTTGAGCTGTTCAACTTTACCAAGAATTGATCGTTGTCACGTAGCCATGAAGGACCAGTCCACCACAGCCGAAAGTCGATGAGATCGGCAGCCATGCGGCTGTCTTGTCTTTTTGTGCAGTTAGGATTTGCAGATAGACCCACATTGTATGTTAACGTGTCCTTTCCAGGATGCCAGTAGAGTCCCAGAGCCTTTACTGGTGACCATTGAGTTGGTTGTGTGTAGGCGTCGGTATCCTCCTCTGTTATGCCTTTGGTATTGGATACCCATTTCCCGAGCTCTAGCTTGGCGCAGGACATTAGTTGTATAAGTTCGTTCCGGTTCCGCAGTAGCTCATCCTCACTGTTTGATCCAGTAAGAACATCGTCAACGTAGAAATATTCCAGTAGGATTTTCGCAGCATTCGGAAATTCATGATGATGATCCGAAGCCAGTTGTTGCAACACCCGAACCGCTAGGACGGTACATAGTTGAAAGTGCTTGATTGAATCGGTTGGATCTTCCCTCCAAACGATTCTCTGAAAATCTCGATGCTTATTGCAGACCTATATTTGGCGGAACATTTTCACAATATCCGCTGAGAATTCGAATTTGTACAGCAAACGGATCGCGTTGAATGCTCGGCCCTGTAAAGAGAGTGTCGTTCAAAGTCTTACCATTGGCGTCGCGGAATGACCCGTCGAAAACTACTCGGAGTTTTCGACCCAACACAGGGTGGTGTGGCATGTAGAAATGTTGCCCCGAGATGATTTCTTCCGTTGGCAGTTGTCGCATGTGTCCCAAAGTCTGATATTCTCGCATGAAATGTATGAATTTTATTTGTAGCTGCTGTTGCAAGCGACGTTAAACCGTTTTGAAAAGCTTGAGAGCTCCTTGTAGAGTATCTCCAAATTCAGGGAGTGAGGTGTGGAATGGAAGCTCCACGATATATTTCCTATTTTCATCGCGAGTGTGTGTGGTGAGAAAGTGTTTCTCGACCTGTTCATCTTCGGGTTCAAGTTTGGTCGTGCAGTCGACGGTTCTCCAGCTCCCAAAACTTCTGGAGCAAAGCATCTATATCCAATGTTGTTGTTAGTGAAATTGCGTTGCTTGCTTGGGGTGTCATGAGTGCCGTAATAACCCATCCAAAAACTGATGAAATTGCGATAAGATTGCCCTTGCTGTCATACATCTTCCTTCCTGTAAATGTAGACCATACGTGTTCGCTACCCAATAGTATGTAAATTGGTGCGTTTGTGCAGAAGTGTGTGTCAGCCAATTGAAGATCACTAAACACATCGAGTGCCGATGCATCAATGTTTTGCCTTCCCATTGATGAAGTTATTCTGCCAAGTACATGGGCGTTTACAGTCAAATGATCCTCAGAAATTCGGGACTTGATGTGAAGTGTGCTGAATCCCCTTGGTTTCAGTTTTCACTGAAGATATTCAAACAAGGATGCGTGATTGTGAACGTGCCAACCCACGAGCGTGAATGCAACGTTCCGATACTTACGAGAGTTCTGAACCAGTATCCAATAAGAAGCGATATGTTATGTAGCCCCCATTTGCGTTTTTATCATAAACCATGGCCGTGGGTAATGTGCTTCTGTTCAATTCCTTTGCTTGATTAGATTACATGTGTATTTTGATTTACACTTGTTGCTCAAATGACCAGGCTTCAAACAGTTATAGCATAGATTTTTATCTGTTACAAAAGAGCGCCTTTGAAATCCTGTCATATGCAAAAATTATGGACGGCCATACAGAATGTGTTCTGTGGAATGGCATTTGGTGCAGTTGCTGCCCTATACGGCCACCATCGAGTGTGTGAACCCTTTTGATTTATCCCCGTGAGTTACTGTTTTCCCCGCAGACGCAGGCTCCCCTTTGCTTAGTTCCAATTCCTCGCAACGATCATCCAAAAACTTGAAGAAGTCGTCGAGAGTGGGTGAGTCTTTATCCAAACTGCGTTCAATCCACCTGCGCCTTGTGTCGGCATCAAGTTTTTCCAGTGCTAGATATATAATCCAACAGTCGCGTCCCGTTTGATTTACGGCATCCTGACCACGTACAATTTCGTTTGCACCGTCGGACACTTTACGCAAAATCGCAGCATCAATTTTAGTAATTGTTCCAATTGTTTAATAAATTGTTCCAAAAACGAGTTTACAATATGCCTCGGCCGATTGTACCTTTCCTTGAGACGTTCCCATCCAGTGTTGTAAGCAGTATCCGTGATCCTTAAATGTCGTACCAAGTTGGCAGCCTCATCGATAAGTAGTGTTTTCAAATGCTGCATGCTATGAATTGTACTTTCATAGATATCCTGAAATGCTGGCCACTCTGTGTAGCTGCCAGCGAATCGTTTGATTTGAATTTTTGGCAATTCGCTCTGTATTGGTGTGACCGCACCAACTGCAGAATTCGAATTCACCGCGCCTCTTAACTCGCCGCTCTCGCTTTCTCCAGCAGCATGCATAGACATGTTCGTCGTGTTCTGGCTTGCAGCTAACTGTTCAAATAGCTGTTGTTGTTGTAGCAGGCTGAGTATTGCGTCGCTAATTAGATGATACTCTCTGCTGCTATTTCCGTTGATCGTTGCAGTTGTAGTTGGTTGTACTAACCTCTTTTTCTCCAAAATCGTTGCATGTGCCAATAGATACTTTTCCTCGTAGAGTGCATTGTCTTCCTCTGGATCCCCATACCTATCCACGTGTTCGAGAAGGGCTATGGAATCTCCAAGCTGTGAGAACTCTTTCCAAGCCGATTGGAGCAGTTCTATCCGTGAGGTGACCTCCGCCGTTGTAGTTGGTTCCTCCCGTTCAGCCCAAGCCAATGCGCGTGTGATAATGGATTTGAGTCTGCCACGGGCTTTTACCAATGCCTTTAATTGTTCCATTGTAAACAATTTTCAATGAACACCAATGCACACAAAACTGTTCAAGGACCAAAGGACCAAAGAATGTTCGCGAATAATATGCTCGACGGATTTGATTCTAGTGGACTGTATTTATTTTGTTCTTGTCCAGTTCGATGTCTATTTGGTACTGAAAAATGCCATCGCAGAGGCGGTAAGAGTATGTGTGTATACAAATATTCGTCTCTTCCATTCTCTTCTTGTTCTCTTTTGGCGATGGTTCTTCGCTTAGCGATGGACTTGTTATATGTTCCTCAACAGCTGGAATGTTAGTTAAGTCTGAATAGTTATGTTTTATCAATTCCATGAATTTACTACGTTCTTTATCCGTTTGCTTTGGATCGATATTAAAGCTGTCCTCTTCTTTTGTTATTTCAATACTATACATATATACACGGTATATTTATGTCGGTTCTTTTTAATGTTTCACTTGCCATATGCCTTTGCTCTTTATCTTTCAATAAATAGTCAATGTTATTCAATTTAATTGAATAGTCAATGTAGCGCCATTTGGCGTATAATAATTGTTATTAGGGTAGTATTTTATGAAGTCTAGTGTAAGTTAGGCTAGGGCAAAGCTGGAGCGCAATAAAAACTCGCACTCTCGCTCTTGGCGAATCCGCCCCGCTTTGCCACCGTAGGTAAGATAGGCGAAGAAGAAATTGTTTGAATATATGAAGAAAGTCGAGAAAAATCTATTGAAACGAACGCACGCACTCCTTTTTTTTCGTCGTCGTAAAATAGAAATTTGCAGTCACCCAAGTTTTTCAGTCTCTTTTATTCAGAAAAACTATTCTAAATTTTCATGGCGCCCCCGGGTGGACTTGCAAATTAAACCAAAATCTATCATACCTATATACATGCATATGTGCTACAGCTAAATTGCTAAATTGACCGCGACGTGTGTGCAAAGAATACAACAAACAAACGTGCAATACCCTATCTGCAGCTATATACCAAAGGAGATATATATACCATCTACCAAAGGAGATCCAAGTGGAGCATCCAGCTTCAGAAGAGGAGAGTACAGCACTTGGAATTTCCAATCTTATCAAGAGGTATTTGTGCAAAAATTGACAGCTCGAGTGAAGACGAAAAAATTAAAAAACTCGCAATTATTGTCTTGTGCTGAAACAATTGCACCTCGCTTTCAATTCTTGGCACATACGTATGACATAGTAGAGCTAGATTTGCTTGCTGTAGTTAGAGTTGAGCATATATATTAATACATATATACAGTGACATATCCATAATTCCCCACATCCCATACACATTATGTTTATGTACAATTCATCCACCCCATCCACACAAGTAACAGGACCCCACTCAAGAATCAATAACTGTTTCTTCCCATACTCCAAGCTAGGGCCCCCCATAATATAAACAATGGAGCACATTGTTTCATCAACATTAGAATCACGCCACTCTCGAGAAATCGATTCTTTAGAATCACGCCACTCATGAGGACCAATCAAAGCTAGACATAAAACCAAAGAGTATCACATTCCTAGCTCCGTCATGTAATGCAACACCGATCGCCAGCAGTGGATGCCTTTCATCAAAGCCGACGCATCCCCAAATATCGATCCAGGCACGTACGCCACCAACACGAAGATGCAGCCGAGGAGCAACGCCCGAAGCCAGAGTCGGGAGTTCCAAGAGAAGGGCTCATGGAAACTAGCCAGCAGCAGAGAGATCAGTTCCGTTTGAGACAAGCAGACCCAAAGTCAAGTCGGGGAAGTCATTCAAATCTTGTGACATAAAGATATTTAAGTTGTAAAATAAAAGTCTTTTTTAAAAAACTTAAAATCGAGTTGCGGATATTCAACTGGCGCAGTCGGTAGGATTTCGTTTAAAATTAAATCCTATATTTCGGTAATGGTCAGCTTGTGTAATTTCTAATTACTGTGATCACGTAATCCCGGAATCGTTAACAAAATTGTGAACTCCGCCAAAGAACCTATGTGTTACGAGCACATACGATTTGCAAAACTAAAATTAAGTGAACTGAAGTAAGCGGAGATAGTGATCCACCAAGAACAGTGAAACACCAAATACAAAATCAAAAAACTTACAAGTGAACCAAAATAAAGTTAAAAACTACTGAAAACAAAACAAAACCCAATCAACACCAACAACATGGCGTTACCACCACTATCATTGAGCGAAATCCACTTGAACCAGGCACTGCTGTCGATCAGACAAACACCTGCCTATGACGGTTCATCTGGACAGCTAAGCTCATTTATCAAACGAATCGAATATGTATGCGGATTATATCCAACTGAAGATCTTCGCCAACAAAGGATCCTATTTGGAGTGACCGAGATCCAACTGTCAGGAGAGGCACAACGCATATCGCAAATGATACAACTTAACACGTGGCTCGAACTGAAGACGGCGCTGATCAACGAGTTCAAAAATCACGAACTCTTACGACAACTATACACCACCAGATTCAACGGCAGTATTCGTAAGTTTATAGAAGAATTAGAGATAAAAGCATTATTAATAAACAATAAGCTAAACCTAGAAAACATACCAGAAAATAATGCCATTTATAAAAACGCTTTGAACAACACAATTAAAGATGTCATTACTCGAAAACTTCCTGACAGAATGTTCATGACCTTAGCAAGAAAAGATATTACCACATTGTCTAATCTTAAGAAGGCAGCACAAGAAGAAGGATTGTACGAAGCTAGTACAACAGATTCAGGTACAAATAAAGATCAATCGAAATCGTCTCAATCAAATCGAAAGAATGTTGGAAACTGTTAGGTATTATATTAATATCTATATACGGTCACACCATCCAAGGGATATAGAATAAAAGAGAATCTGGAAGACAACGCGTGCTTAAGTCTGAGTGTCAATACACTACATAATTGGCGACGAGGATAAAATAAAACGTATTAATATACATACACATGTTAAAAGTGCATATAATATATGAATAGCAACATGACGAAAAATGAAGCACCAACATTCTATCAAATGGCAACAATTGCTGAGTTTTCGCCACACCAAGAAACGTTCTGCTTTTGGATGGAAAAATTCGACATACATTTGTGCGAATTGAATGTGAAAGAGGAAAACACAAAAAAGGCAGTTTTGTTGAAGTCGAGCGGTACAGCGGCTTACACTGTACTACATAGTTTGTGCAATCCGGTATCACCCGTATCAAAAGCATACAAAGAATTATGTGAAATTTTAAAAACACACTACACACCACCTACACTCATATTCAGAGAAAGAAAAAAATTTCACATGTCCACAAAAAGTGAAGATGAGACTGTAGCGGAGTGGTATGCTCGAGTTAAACAATTGGCATTGGAATGCAAATTTGGCTCAAATCTGGAAGCGTTTGTATTAAACCAATTTGTGATGAGCCTTCCCAACCCCATATATGAAAGAATATGTGAAGAAGACGAAAATCTAACTCTGGCTGATGCACTCAAGAAGGCGATGATCATGGAGACGAAGATCAGCACAAGGAAGACAGAACACAACGTCAACTACATGCATCAAAAGAACGGGACTAGTCAATGGCAGAGGCAAAGAGGCGAGAACAGAGATCAAGCAAAGAGCAACGGCAGAAGTAATTTCAAGGGCAACCGAAACGTGAGTTACAGAGGCGGCAGAAGCGACGGTGACGGCGACGGCGAAAACGACTGCGACGCTGGCAGAGAAAAGAAGCAGCAGCCATGCACACACTGTGGCTGGCGAAATCATAACTCAAACAATTGCAAGTATAAGGCATGCAAATGTCACAGCTGTGGAAAAATAGGTCACTTGGCGAGCATTTGTAAAAATAAATCAAAAAAATCCGTAAATTATGTATCTCAAACAAAACATGACACCTATTCTGATAATAATTTTGATAATGATAATTATAACTTTTCTATCTATAGCGTTGATACAACCTCAACTAGTGGAGTATATTATTTACCTGTAAAAATTGATGGAAACATAACGAAAATTGCTTGCGACACTGGTGCACCGTGCACATTGGTTCCAAAAACATTTTACGAAAGCTTAAATACCAGCAGACCACTTAGAAAATGTCTAGTTCCATGTGTAGATTACAATGGAGATTCAATCAAAGTTATTGGTGAGTACGATGCAACGATCGAATATCGAGGTCTAAAAAAACAAATTGTTGTTGTAACCAATGCAGTGAGTCCACCTTTGCTAGGTAGAACATTTTTGAGAGCTTTTAATTTTGAGTTAATGCAGGTGAACAATGTGTACATAAATGAACCAAATTCTGTAATTACAGAACAGATTAAATCAGAGTTTGCTGAAGTTTTTGAGCCTCGTTTAGGTTCATATACTACGAATACGATATCGTTACTATTAAAAGAAGATGCAAAACCAATATTTTTCAAGCCTAGGTCAGTACCATTAGCATGGAAAGAAAAGATTGAAGTGCAGTTACGAAAATTCATAGATGATGGAATTTTAGAGCAAGTTGTTAGTTCTGAATGGGCAACACCTTTGGTACCGATTTTAAAACCAAACGGTGACATACGAATTTGTGGTGACTATAAGGTTACATTAAACCGGTCTTTAGTCGACGTAAAGTATCCACTACCTCGAATAGACGACATTTTTGCAGCGCTTGAAGGGGGTACACTGTATTCAAAACTTGACCTGTCAAATGCTTACAATCAGCTAAATTTAGATGAGCAATCTCAAAATTTGTGTACTTGGAGCACACATATTGGACTATTGAAAGTTAAACGCTTACCATTTGGTATAAAAACTGCAGCAGCTATTTTTCAAAAAACAATGGAAGGGTTGTTTCAGGGTATGCGAGGAGTTGTGGTTTATCAAGATGACATAACAGTTACAGGACGAGATCTTCAAGAACATATTTCAAACCTAAAAGCTGTACTTAGAAAACTGAAATCAGTTGGACTTAAATTAAATGACAAGAAATGTGAGTTCTTTAAATCCAAAATTTGTTACCTAGGATTTTCAATTGACAGGATAGGACTGAGCAAAAACAATGATAGAGTTGCGAGTGTATTGTTTGCACCGGCTCCGGAAAACGTATCACAGCTTAGAGCTTTCATAGGCATGGTAAATTATTATTCAAAGTTTATCAATAATTTCGCTCAGATAATGAGTCCTTTATATGCATTATTAAAGAAAAATACAAAATTTAATTGGACACGCGAATGTCAGAGTGCATATGAAGAGGTAAAGAAAGAAGTAACTTCTGAACAAGTTTTAGTTCACTACAACCCAGATCAACCGTTAGTATTAACGACTGATGCTAGCAGTCATGCAGTTTCAGGTGTTTTATCACATAAATGCAATGAAGATATCAAACCAATAGCATTTGTATCAAGAGCATTATCCAAAAGCGAGCATAATTACAGTACAATCGAGAAAGAGGCCCTGGCTATAGTGTTCTGTGTGAGTAAATTAAGACAGTATCTTTTAGGAAACAAGTTCATCCTTCGAACAGATCACAAACCATTACTAAGCATATTTGGAGACCTGAAAGGACTTCCATTGATGGCCTCTGCACGAATGCAAAGATGGGCACTGACTTTGTCAGGTTTTCAATATACAGTTGAACACATAAAGGGGACCTTAAATATAGCAGATGGACTCTCAAGAATGCCTCAATGGGAAACGGCTGTACCAAACGAAGACTATAATTACATACATTTTATACAGTCCGAAAAGGTGTTCAAAATTAGCTTCAAAGAAATAGCTCGTGAAACACGACGTGACCCAATATTATCAAAAGTTTGTGAGGCAATTAACACTGGTTCGAAGACAAGATTAAATGGCAGCGAGTTTTCTGCCTACATCTCTAAAACAAATGAACTTTCAGTGGAATATGATTGTATCTTATGGGGACACAGAGTAGTAATTCCAACCAAACTGAGACAAGCTATTTTAGCAGAATTTCATGCATCGCATTTGGGAATAGTAAAAACCAAAAGTTAGCACGTTCTTATGTGTGGTGGCCTTGCATGGATTCTGAAATTGAGAAATTAATTCGAGATTGTATTCCTTGTCAGGAACTACAATCAAGTCCAGAAAAGAGTCTGTTAGGTTAGGTTAGGTTCAGGCGGTAGCCTGGGAGAGTGATGAAACCCTCCCAAGCTCACTTGGACCTATAGAAGGTCCGTTGTGGTGCCGCATGGGCGTGTGCCCCTTCCCAGTGCCTAGAAACCGTGGAGAAACAGGCTGTTGCAAATTAAGGGCAGTCCCATCCGGAGGCTTGGATGAATCTGGACAAGGTCCCCGGTTTGATTTCGGACAGGTCCGAAATGTCTGTTAGGAAAGCAGCCCCGAGAAAACGAAGACGACGATTTCCAAGGGCTGGGCAGTGGCAGAAGAAGTGGGCGACCGATTCCTCTTCTTCCTCGTCGCGACAACTCCTGCAGAAGTCGTTATGAGGGATTGACAGTCTAGAGGCATGAGTGCCAATCTGCCAGTGTCCCGTAATGGCTCGAGTAACTGCAGAGCACTGTGCTCTGCTGAGCCTATACAGCTCGCCTGAGCGCTTCTTCGATCGATATGGCCATATCAATCTTGAGATTTTACAGGAAGCTGTTTGCTGCCATCTCCTAGTGGCATTTTGCTCAAACAATTCGTGCGTGAGAAGCCTACACGTAGCCAGAGGCATCGCTACCTGCTCCCTCTCCATAAGGAGAGGAATTGTAGTACCCTGCCTTGCTAGCTCGTTGGCGGCGTCGTTCCCCTCGATGTCCCTATGGCCTGGGACCCATATAAGGAAGAGGTCTAACTGCTCTGCGATCTCGTGCAGAGACCTGCGGCAGTCATTTACAGTCGCTGAGTTCGACGATATTGAGCCTAGAGCTTTAATAGCTGCTTGGCTGTCCGAGAAAACGCACACTAAGTGCGTGTCTAGAAATAGTTTGGAGACGATGGAAATGGCCTCCTTGATGGCTACAACCTCCGCTTGGAACACACTGCAGTGGTCCGGGAGCCTGAAGCAATGACTGATGTTCAGCTCGCTGCAGTAGACTCCGCCTCCCACGCGGCCGTCTAACTTTGAGCCATCAGTGTAGAAGTGAACCGCATTTGCGGGGCCTGGTTCGCCCATCTCCCAGTCCTCCCTAAGTGGGATTGATACCTGGAAAGGCGTCGAGAGGTGATCAGTAGGGACACAATAATCTGTCCTCTCTGGTAATTGCGGGTGTCTCGTCAGGATTCCCGAGTGCCCGACCGCGGACGCTTTCCACAGTCTGGCTTCTCTCATTCTGAGTGCGGAAAGTGTTGCCACTTTCTTTCCCATGAGATCTATGGGGAGGAGGTCCAGCACAGTATCCAGGGCTTCCCCTGGAGTAGTGCGTAGCCCGCCAGTTATGCATAGCTCTGCCATGCGTTGAACTCTGCTGAGTTTGTTGAGGCATGTCCTTTTGTCTAAGGCTGGCCACCATACTACCGCTCCATAGAGCATGATCGGTCGTATGATGGTGGTGTAAAGCCACCGAACTATATAGGGGGTCATTCCCCATCTTAGTCCGATGGCTTTCCTGCAAGTATAGAGGGCTACTGTGGCCTTCTTTACTCTATCCTCTATGCTCAATTTCCAATCGAGCTTTCTATCGAGGGTTAGACCAAGATACTTGGCGTTGTTGCTGAAGATTAGCGCTTCCCCACATAGTCTTGGGGGAATCAGTGCCGGTACTTTGTACTTCCTAGTGAAGAGCACCAGTTCCGTTTTAGACGGGTTGACGCCTAACCCGCATTTGTCTGCCCATTTTGACATCTTCATAAGAGTGCTTGTCAGGCACTCACATAGCGTCTGCGGGAATTTACCCGAGAATGCTATAGCAACATCGTCCGCATACGCCACCACGCGGCAGCCACCCCCCTCTATCTCCCGCAGCAGTTCGTTCACTGCCACGTTCCATAGGAGGGGCGAGAGGACTCCGCCCTGCGGGGTGCCTCTACTGACAAATCTGGTGGACGTTGACGTCCCCAGTGATGCCTCAACCGTCCTGCATTGTAGCATCTGATCGATCAGGCTCACCGTCCGGGAGTCAACCCCCAGTTCCGTCAGTGCACCCGTGATGGCGGTCGGTAGGATGTTATTAAAGGCGCCTTCTATGTCCAGGAAGGCTACCAGGGTGTATTCCTTACAGTTGATGGACGCTTCTATGATTGATGTGATCGTGTGTAGGACCGTTTCGGTGGATCTTCCTTTCCGATAGGCATGCTGGGAGTCTGAGAATAGACTAGGCGGAATATTTACCGTGAGATGCATCCCCAAAAGCCGTTCCATCGTCTTCAGAAGGAAGGACGATAGACTTATGGGTCTGAAATCTTTGGGGGCAGTGTGCGAGGGCTTGCCTGCCTTGGGGATAAAGACGACTTTGGTATGAAGCCAGGTTTCCGGGATATATCCATGGGAGAAGATTCCCTCATATATCCTTTTGAGCCAACTAGTGCCTTTTTGTCCAGCGTGAATCAGTTGGGCAGGGATGATGCCATCTGGTCCCGCGGATTTGTATGGTTTGAAGCTTTTTATTGCCCACGAAATGTTCTCCTGGCTTAGCAGGTTCATGATACCACTTGAAGCAACGGAGGGAGCCGCGATGTAGTGTGGTCTGTTTTCATCGCAGCCGGGAAAGTGGGTGTTAAGGAGAAGATTTAGCGACTCATTACTGGACGTTGTCCATGATTGGTCGGCGTTCTTCAGGTAGCCCAGAGTGGGTGTAGTCTTCGAGAGAACTTTGCGCAAGCGCGAGGCTTCTGAGTTATTCTCAATGTCGCTACAGAACTTACGCCATGAGGCGCGTTTGGCTTTCCTCAGTTCTTTATTGTATACTGACAGACTGGCCTTGTAATCGGCCCAGTTCTGCTCAGCGTTTTCGGCCTTAGCTTTATTGAAGAGTCTTCGGGAGGCTTTCCGGAGTTCCCTCAGTTTCGGATTCCACCATTCAGGTTTCTTCCGGCCTCTGCTCTTGCTAGAGGGGCAGGATTTATCGAGCGCCTCATTGCAGGCGTCGGTAAAAAGTTTAACAAGATGAGTCGTGGCTTCCCTGGAGATCTCCTCCTCAGGTGGAGTCTGTTAATACCGTGGAAATCCACAGGAAAGGCTTGGAGTCGAGTACACATAGACCTTGCAGGACCAATTAGAGGTTTTCATTTATTGGTTATTATAGATTCTTATACAAAATGGGCAGAAGTATTCAAAACGAAGGAAATAACTTCATTGTTTACTATCAACAAGCTTAGAGAAGTATTTTGTCGATATGGTTTACCAGACGTGTTAGTTAGTGACATTGGACGACAGTTTACTTCTGATGATTTTAAAACGTTTATGAAAAATAATGGTGTTAATCACATTTTTACTGCTCCAGGACATCCAGCGACTAATGGTCAAGCAGAAAATTTTGTAAAGACTGTTAAGAAATCACTATATGCAAACATAAAGGCTAATGAAAGACAAGATTTTAATACAATTTTAAATAGATTTTTGATCGATTACAGAAATACGATTCATTGTACTACGGGCGAATCTCCTGCTAAATTATTTTTTGGTCGTACACTAAAAACAAGATTTTCGTTGTTAAAACCACCTACGGTCGAAAGCATAATAAATAAAAAACAGACTGAGTGTGTTGTAAATCACAAAGGTAGACGAAGCACAGAATTTCTAAAGGGTCAAAAAGTTATGGTTAGGGACTACAAAAATCCTAACAAAGCAAGCTGGACTCAGGCAACTGTAAAACAACAACTGGGCCCGCGTTCGTATTGCTGTATTTTGGCGAACAATAACAGAGAAATAAAACGTCACCTGGATCAAATTAGAAACCAAAGCACTAACAATCATACATCGCCTAATGCGAAAACACCTGATGTCGAAAGCAATTGTTCAGTAGATGACAATTCCAAAACCAACAATGAACAAATAGTTTCTCAACCAACACCCACCAGGAGAGAGTTGAGACCACGTGAGGCAGGGAAGGTAGTAAAGCGTATTTAACAATAAAATAATATAAAGAAAGGAATTATGAAATCAAATTATGTACAAATTAAACACTGAAACAAATACTAAATAGATTAAGAAGAAAGAAAAATACGAAATCACATAAATTTTATATACGCTAATTAGATTAAGTACACAAATCAAATTGTTATAAGAAAATAGATTTGTAAATGACATGTATATTAAACATCTAAGGAGAGGCGTGTTAGGTATTATATTAATATCTATATATATAATATAATATCTATATACACCATCCAAGGGATATAGAATAAAAGAGAATCTGGAAGACAACGCATGCTTAAGTCTGAGTGTCAATACACTACAGAAACTATTATCCAAATTATAATACTACTAACTATCACAATCAAACTCAGAGTTCATCTGGAACAGGTCAGACTAATCGAACAAATCAAAATCAAAATTCCCAAAATCCTGGATTATACAATGAGTTCAAAAATTCCTTGAATCAAGGTAGGGCTCAGAATCCATTCAATTAGCAAATATCTCAAAACCAAGCTAGTGGGAGTGGACCCAACCAACCTACTAAAAGAGGGAGGGAGAGCCAGAGTGGCCAAACGAAGATGGACGTAAATTTTCATCAAGCCGCCTCGGAAGAAACCGAGGAGGACCCTATATAAACATTACCATTAATAAAAGAATATTAAGGTGTATCGCTGACTCGGGATCATCGATCAACATCATGAAAGAAAATTACACAGATTCCGAGATAAAAGACGATAACCTTACGGTCCATACCATCAATGGACCTGTCCGTTTAACTAAGAGTATAATGAGGAATGCGAACAAAACATGTCCGTCCGAACAAAAGTTCTACATACATAACTTTTCCGAAAATTATGATATTTTATTAGGAAGAGAATACTTGATGGCAAGTAAAGCCGTCATCGATTACAGAAATGACACTGTATCACTAGGAGCTAGGTCGTACCCAATAATTCAGAGTGGAGAAGCTATTGAAGCCGGCAAGACCGCACAGAAGTGCACTGATCCCTCTACAAAAGAAGAGAAGATCGCACCTAAGTGCCTTGACCCATCTCCAGAGGGAGATCAATACTTCGCTTCCGCTCTAGACGGTGAATTAAGGGAATGTAATCAATTAAAATTAGAACACTTAAACGACGAAGAGAGGGAAGAGTTAAAGAAGGTCTTATATGAGTTTAAGGATGTGCAGTACAGAGAAGGTGACAATTTGACTTTCACAAGTACAATCAAGCACGAGATCAAAACTCAACATGAAGACCCGGTCTACAGACGACCATACAAATATGCCCAGATACATGATCAGGAGGTAAACCAGCAAATCAAAGATATGATCAGGCAGGGAATAATTCGAAAGTCGAATTCTCCTTACTGCTCGCCCATATCTATGATTCCGAAGAAGTTAGATGCTTCAGGAAAGCAAAAATATCGAATGGTAGTAGACTATAGAAGTCTAAATGAAATAACAGTTAAGGAAAAATTCCCAACTCCAAGAATGGATGAAATCTTAGACAAACTAGGTAAATGTCAGTATTTTACGACAATCGATTTAGCAAAAGGTTTCCATCAAATACCCATGGAACCTAGCTCAATCCCCAAAACTGCGTTCTCCACTAAGCATGGACATTACGAGTTCACTCGTATGCCCTTTGGGCTAACCACTGCCCCAGCTACCTTCCAAAGATGTATGAACAATCTGCTAGAAGAGGTAATCTTCAAAGATTGCTTTGTATACTTAGATGACATCATTATATTTTCCACTTCATTGGAAGAACACTTGTTGTCACTAAGGAGAGTATTTGGAAAGTTGAGAGACGCCAACTTGAAGCTACAAATGGATAAATGTGAATTCATGAAAAAGGAAACTGAATTCCTAGGTCATGTAGTCACTACTGAAGGAATAGTACCAAATCCAGGCAAAATCTCTGCCATTGTCAAATTTCCAATACCAGAAACGACTAAACAAATAAAGTCATTCTTAGGTCTGTGCGGGTTCTGCAGGAAATAGCAGAACCCTAAATGAACATGAAATAAACTATTCAGCCATCGAAAAGGAATTATTAGCGATCGTATGGGCAACCAAGTATTTCCGTTCATACCTGTTCGGTAGAACATTCGAGATACAAAGCGATCATAAGCCCTTGATTTGGTTGAACAACCTCAAGGAGCCAAATATGAAATTACAAAGGTGGAAAATAAAACTGAATGAGTTTATTTTAAAATGAAATATCTACCAGGCAAAGAAAATCATGTAGCTGATGCCTTATCAAGGGTAAAGATTAATGAAAATCTCCTGGGAGAAGCTTCAAATAGCGTTGGTGCAACTATACATAGCGCACAGGAAGACAATCTAAATCACATTGCTATCACGGAAAGACCAATTAACTATTACAATCGGCAAATTGAGCTAATAAAAGGCAATGAAGATAAGGTAGAAACAATCCGTTATTTTCACAAGCTAATCATCAAGATTACGTATAACGAAATGACTAACACGTTAGCGACGGATATAATAAAGGAATATCTATGCACCAAAAAGAGCGCATTATATTTCCATAACGAAATAGATTTTCCTCCATTCCAAAAAGCCTATTTAGAAATCATTGTTCGGGCCAGCCGCTGAAGAAGAACCGTAACTTTAAAATTATTATTATTGCATGAGCATAGAGAGCCGCCTACATATGTTGTAAAGCATTGACTTTCTGCAGAGCTGCTGCGCTCTCCCGCTAAAGGGGCTTTCTGCCGCCGCCACTTCGGCAACTACTTTGATCTGCTGCCGCCACTTCGGCAGTCACTTTGATCTAACGCCGTCGTCTATAGTTTTAGTTCTATGCTTACCCCTCTGCGCATTGGTTGCATATCGATCTCGCATAAAGTTCATCTGGCAACAGCAAGCAATCGGCTTCCGCTAAGCCACCAAGATTAAATACGAATTATAAAGTTTAACCCAAAATCTCTTTTTATTTTGAAATACATAGGTGCCAAAAAAGCTTGGCATCTCAAACATTGGTGACCCCGACGTGGTATAAAACCATTTCTTAATCGCGTTCCGTTAAAACACTTATTAATTATACAATATTGTGTTGTTGGGTAGTTTAACTACCAACAAATACATTTGTGTGCACATTAAAAACAGTTTAAAGTGCAAATTCAGTGAGAGTGCGGCTGGAATATTTATAGACAAATTCCGGTACTTAAAGCGTCGAATCTCTCATTCTCTGCGCAGCTGCAGCCGCGGTTCTTGACTTTTCGTGTCTTGCATTCTCGCTCTCGCGTCTATACATCGTCGCTTAAGCGGTATTTTATTTTCCGTTGTTGTGTCGATTGCACAACGGTTAACAAGGACAACGATCCAAATACAGGCGCGGGCAGAAATATTGTGGTGGCTGATTCCAGACTGAGTCTGTATAAACGTAAAAGTCAGTCATTATATGATCGATTGCACAGGCTTGGCGAATCCTTCGCGGGGAATAAAATCGACAAGCTGACCGCCGCGGAAGTCGAGGTGCGCCTTGATATGTTGGCAGAAATTCGAGCGGAATTTAATAAGGCCCATAATGAGTTGGAGGCTCTCGATCAAAACGAGATTGGGAGTGAGCTGCGCGAAATCTTCGATACTCTTTTCATATCGTTGAAAGCTGAGTTGCTGGCTGCTGTTGAAGTAAGCCAGTCACACGCCGCTGCCAATTCTACGACTCTGCCAAGCCATTCCGGACATAGTACCATCATCATGGCTCACAAGCAGCGACTTCCTGAGCTGAAGGTGCCGAAGTTTTCTGGTGGATACGTCGAGTTCTCGGATTTTATGGCAATGTTCAAATCGGTGATTGAAGCGGATGCGGATCTCAGTGACATCGAGAAATTCCAGCACCTTCGCTCTTGCCTCGCTGATGCGGCTTTGGATTCGGTTCGATCGTTGGAGCTCTCCAGTGCCAATTATCGTGCGGCTCTGGATATACTTAATAAACGCTTTAATAACAAAAGACTTGTTTTCCAGGCACACATCAAGAAGATTCTTGGGCTAAAGAGGGTAGACTCGCCTTCTGCTAAAAGGCTTCGGGAGTTTTCGGATGCAGTCAATTTACACATGCGAGCGTTGCAGACATTGGGAACTGCTGAGGAGATTTCGGCATTTATGGTTATCAACATGCTGCTGCAGAAGTTGGATTCGAAGACGCAAACCAAATGGGAGGAGCACACATCGTCGGATGCTATACCTACCGCAGAGGAATTCTTCGAATTCTTGCAGCAACGCTGCCAGAAAATGGAGCGATTGGAATATGCTACAGCGACACACGCTAGTAGCGATCAGGTGGGAAAAAACCATTCCTATACGCAGGTTAAGAAAACGTTTGTTGCTTCCAACTCTTCCGCCGACCCGTCTGTATGCGTCTTTTGCCACTCAGCGGGCCATGGAATATACTCGTGCAAGATATTCGGAAATCTCTCACCGTTGCTGCGCCACAAAGAAGTGAAGAAGCTTTCCCTATGCTTCAATTGCCTAAAACCGGGGCACCGGACCCGCGCATGCAATAGTGGAAAATGTCGAGTATGCGGCGGTAGGCATCATAGTTTGTTGCACTTCGATAGTATACAGCCCACAACACAAGGCTTCCCAGGTATTACTCCTCCCGATCTGGCCGTTCAACCGGACACTCTTTCCGTTGCTCAAAATTCTGCTAGCAGCTCGTCTCTACCTTCGTCTACCTCTCTTGCTGCCCAAGGTCTTTACTCTGATGTCGTGCTTCTGGCTACAGCCGTGGTTCTCGTGAAGAATCGGTCTGGCGTTTTAGTTCCTTGTCGTGCCATCTTAGATTCAGGATCGCAGCTGCATCTCGTCACATCCAGGTTCGCCCAGCAGCTTCAGCTTAGGAAAACTCAATCGTCTGCACTTGTGTCTGGGCTGGGCGATACCAGCGTTTCTACTGAGGGATCCACCATAAGCATTTGTATGCATTCTCGCACCTCTGCTTACACAACTACACTTACTGCTCTCATCGCCCCCACGATTACCGATTCTCAACCAAGTATGACAGTAAATGTATCCGATTGGCGTATTCCATCTAACATTCAGCTCGCTGATCCTGCATTTTTCAATCCTCAACGGGTTGATCTTCTCATTGGTGCGAGCGTTTTTTATGATCTCCTCTGCGTAGGGCAAATCAAACTCACCGATGGACTGCCCGGCTTGCAGAAGACCCGGCTTTGTCAAGCTCGGCGCTTTTGGCCACGCACAATTGTCCAGATTCGATAGCTGAGATGGAAGCAAGGTTGGATAAAACTCTTCGTATGTTTTGGGAAGTCGAGAATTGTGTGGAGGTTGGGTTGAATACCAAAGAAGAAGACGATTGTGAAGCACATTTCGTAAGCCACCTTTCACGGTTGCCATCCGGGGAGTATGCAGTTCGTCTGCCGCTAAACAACAATATTGATCGTTTAGGAGAATCTTATGCTCAGGCTTAGCGACGGTTCATCAGTCTGGAGCGAAAACTGGAGCGTAATCCTACACTCAAGGAGCGGTATTCCGCCTTTATGAGGGAGTACATTGATTTGCATCATATGAACCAAGTCAACCCTGATTCCCGTAGCCTCTGCAAATATTTCTTGCCTCATCACTGTGTCCTAAAGGAGGACAGTACGACGACAAAACTCCGTGTCGTTTTCGATGGATCCGCAGCTACATCAACTGGATATTCTCTAAATGATGTGATGATGACAGGCCCTGTTATTCAGCCTGCATTGTTCAACATATTGATTCGCTTTCGAACATATCCAGTCGCTCTCACTGGGGACATTTGTAAAATGTACCGCTGCGTACGAGTGTCTCCACCCGACAATTTGTATCAATGCATCCTATGGCGAGATTCCATCGAGTCCGAGGTTCAAGTCTACACATTAGACACCGTCACATACGGGACGAGGGCTGTATCATTTCTAGCGGTCCGCGCAATGCACCAGCTGGCCATCGACGAGGGTGAATCCTACCCTCTTGGCTCAGCTGCTCTGCGGCAGGAGTTTTACGTGGATGACCTTATTTCGGGCGGTAATTCGGTCGCACAGGTCATGGAAAAGATGCACCAAACATCAGCTTTACTGTCCCGTGGTAACTTTAGACTTAGGAAATGGTGCTCCAGTCACCAGGAAGTACTTCAGGGAACCCCTGAAGATGACATAGAGAAGTTCCTAAAGTTTAATGATGGAAGCGACATAGCCAAAACTCTCGGCTTAGCGTGGGACCCTGCTTCGGATCAGCTGCTTTTTGCCTTGTCCGCACTGGACACAACCTCAAAGCCATCAAAGCGGTCGGTTTTATCTACGATTGCGCGGTTCTACGACCCTCTTGGATTGATAAATCCAGTCATTGTCAGGTGCAAAATCTTCCTTCAGCATCTTTGGAGAGAAAATTTGGATTGGGATGAAAGCCTACCCTCAGCGTTGCATTCAACTTGGATGGACTTGAGAAATAGTTTGGCAAGCATTTCTCGGATCTCATTTCCTCGTTTGGTTCTTCGTTCTAGTGTGGCTACAGAAGTTCACGGATTCTGTGATGCCAGCTTAGAAGCATATGGCGCTTGCGTGTATATCGTGTCCAGGGAAGCCCAGTCTTCGAGCCACGTTTTGTGCTCAAAGTCGCGAGTGGCGCCGCTAAAGACTATATCGATTCCTAAGCTGGAATTAAGTGGAGCCCATTTGCTTGCGAAAATCATGCAGAATGTAAAGGACATGGGAATCTTTACAGGTCGGTTCTATTGCTGGTCGGATTCGTCAACAGCATTATCTTGGATTAGGGACGAGCCAGCTAAATTTCAAGTTTTCGTGGCAAATCGAGTGGCATCAATTCAGGAGTTGACGGCAGACATGGAATGGCGCTATGTTCCCACATCTTTAAATCCTGCTGATATTCTCTCGAGAGGCTCGCTTCCCAACCATCTTATCCAGTCAGAGCTATGGTTTCACGGCCCATCCTTTTTGCTATGCTCCAAGGATAAGTGGCCTGTATCTCCTACTAACAACATAGCAACTTTGGAGCTTCGCAAGAGAGGATTGCTAATCACGTCTCCACATGCCGATCTCACGTCCGGATGCAAATTTGCGAATTCATTCTTTCGCATGCAGCGCACATTCGCCTACATGCATAAATTTATACATCGTCTTAGGCATCCAGGACTCACCGTTTCTGATATTCGGCAAGGAACGCATCTTCTAATTCGACACATTCAGCTGGCAAATTTGTGGATGGACATAAAGGAGATTCGGCGCAATGGTCAAGTCATTAAATCCAGTTCTATTAGTTCGCTCAACCCGTTCATCGATCAGTCTGGACTACTTAGAGTTGGAGGTCGTCTTGGCAACTCATCGCTAGGATTTGACGCTCAGCACCCGCTCATTCTGCCAAATGGACATTCCATTACCTTTGCGCTGATAAGATATTATCATGAAAGAAACCTCCATGCCGGACCTCGCGCCTTGCTATCCAAAATTCGGCTGGAATATTGGCCCATTGGAGGTGTTAAGGCAGTGTCAAGGGTCGTCAGCAGATGTGTGAGATGCTTCAGGACTAGGCCGCGCATGGTTGAACACATCATGGGAGACCTACCTAAGGAACGTTTGGAAGGATCTCGAGCTTTTGAAGTCACTGGAGTAGATTACTGTGGACCTTTTTTCTACCGATCAGAAATCCGCACAAGGCCTCCGATCAAGTGCTACATTAGCGTATTCATCTGCTTCACCCCCAAGGCTATACACATGGAGCTCGTAAAGGATTTGACCACTGCATCGTTTCTAGGCGCACTAAAGCGTTTTACTTCCACTCGAGGAAGGCCAAGTCAAATTTGGTCGGAAAATGCGACAAACTTCGTTGGGGCCAAGAACGAGCTTCTGGAGCTAAAGAAGCTTTGTCTTAGCGAACCTCATATGAAGGAGGTCCACGAATCCTGCTTGGCTGACTCGATCGACTGGCGTTTCATCCCACCTCGCTCTCCGTATTTTGGCGGGTTGTGGGAAGCGGTCGTGAAGACCGCAAAATACCAATACAAATACAAATACGCAAATACAAAGTACCGCTCAGTTGGACCATCTGTGCTTAGCTTCGACGAGCTGCGCACTCTGATCTGTCAGATCACTGCAATTGTTAACTCTCGCCCTTTGCTCTCGCTTTCAGAAAATCCTGATGATTTAGACGTTTTGACTCCTGCTCATCTGCTTTTAGGCGGCCCCCATGAGCAAATCCTCGAGCCTGACCTAACGAAGCTGAACTACAATCGTCTGGATGGCTGGCAGTGGGTCACCCAACTACAGCAAATATTTTGGAGCCGTTGGCGCGAAGAGTATCTCACTCTTTTGCAAGAGCGCGCGAAGTGGCGCACCCCCGCGCAAAACATCTGCAAGAACGACCTCGTTCTGGTGAAGGACGAAAATCTTCCTCCAATGCGTTGGCCACTGGCTAGAGTGGTCGATGTCGTTTTCGGCAAGGACGGAGTGTGTCGCGTCGCTGACCTGAAGACATCCTCAGGAAACATCAGGAGGGCCGTCACTCGGCTATGTTTGCTGCCCCTTAAGGAATCTGTTGAGAGACTAGCTCCCAACGGGGGGAGTATGTTCGGGCCAGCCGCTGAAGAATAACCGTAACTTTAAAATTATTATTATTGTATGAGCATAGAGAGCCGCCTACATATGTTGTAAAGCATTGACTTTCTGCAGAGCTGCTGCGCTCTCCCGCTAAAGGGGCTCTCTGCCGCCGCCACTTTGGCAACTACTTTGATCTGCTGCCGCCACTTCGGCAGTCACTTTGATCTAACGCCGTCGTCTATAGTTTTAGTTCTATGCTAACCCCTCTGCGCATTGGTTGCATATCGATCTCGCATAAAGTTCATCTGGCAATAGCAAGCAATCGGCTTCCGCTAAGCCACCAAGATTAAATACGAATTATAAAGTTTAACCCAAAATCTCTTTTTATTTTGAAATACATAGGTGCCAAAAAAGCTTGGCATCTCAAACAATCATTAATTCTAACAATATAACCAAAGCTATTAAATCAAGCACGAAACTCCTAGATATTCAGAATTACGCTGAATTTAAAGAAACCATATTAAAGAATGGGATAGAGAAAACCGTCAATTGGTTTATGGGAAAATACTATTACCCGGATTATCAAAAACTAATCCAAAACATCATAAACGAATGTCCTACTTGTAATATTGCCAAAACAGAGCATAGAAATACGAAGTTGGCATTCGAAACTACACCGGAAATACTGAACATCAGAGAGAAATACGTCATGGATTTCTATATGGTTGGTAACCAACAGTTCCTATCATGTATTGACGTATACTCGAAGTTTGCCACTCTTGTAGAAGTAAAAAGTCGTGACTGGTTAGAAGCCAAAAAGAGCCATCATGAAAGTTTTTAACGAGATGGACAAACCAATTGAAATCAAAGCCGATAAAGATTCAGCTCTTATGTGCACAGCATTGAAAGCATGGCTGAATGCGGAAAACGTCAAAATAGAGATCACTTCCAGCAAAAATGGAATATCTGACGTAGAAAGATTTCATAAAACAGTAAATGAAAAATTAAGAATAATATCTAGCGAGGATAACCCAGAAGATAGATTCACGAAGTTTGAATTAATTCTTTATACTTATAATCATAAAACCAAACATAATACCACAAATAGGACACCAGCTGATATATTCATTTATGCAGGCTCACCTGATTATGACACCCAACTAAATAAAGTGAATAAAATCACTCAATTAAATAAAAACCGCATAGAGTATGAAGTAGATACCCGCTATAAACTATCACCTCTAGTTAAGTCTAAGGTAACAAATCCTTTCAAAAGGACGGACGAAATTAGACAGGTAGACGAAAAACATTATGAAGAAAAGAATAGGGGTAGGAAAATAACTCATTATTAGACCACGGATTTTGCATATTTGCATATTTTTAAAGGATTAAGATAGAAAAATTCTGATGACTCGTACTCGCAGCACCTCCGATCCTCCGATCCCCCAGCCAAGTGCTTTTCAAATATAGTCAAAGGAAATCAATTGAACAAAAATTAATAATGAGCCCACGACTATGCTGATGAATCAAATATGCAAAATCCGAGGTCTACTCATTATAAATCAAAATTCAAGAAAAAGAAGAAATCTAATACAAGCAAATATAATAATTCCAGAGAAACCGAGGAAGTTAATGGAATCGGCGAACTTCAACACAATTAAAATCCTCATTTTCCTCATAATTACCATCGTAATGGCACAGGGCCAAAACATAGAAATAAATCTTATAAAATTCCAAAACGGATATATGATATTCAAAACTGGATCGATTAACATACCTATCAATTACGAATACCATTATCTAACTGTTAATGTAACTAAAACCGAAGAACTATACAAAAATTTGTTAATGCAAGCCACTAAATTCCAGGACATAATCCAAATAAAATATCTAGTAGACAAATTGCAAAGAGAAATGAACGGGCTAAAAATAACCAAAAGAAATAAAAGAGGCCTAATCAATATAGTAGGAACAGCCTACAAATATCTCTTTGGAACACTAGATCAAGAAGATAAAGTCGATTTGGAACAAAAAATAGAAAATTTAGCCAGCCATAGCATTCAAATGAATGAACTAAATTTGGTAATATATGCAGTTAATAGCGGAATAAACATTATAAACAAACTAAATGAAGAAAAAGACAGGAATCAACAAATAGAAATTTTGATATTCAATCTACAACATTTCACAGAATATATCGAAGATATAGAACTAGGTATGCAATTAACTAGGCTCGGTATATTTAATCCAAACATATTAAAACAAGGCTACCTGGAACAAATAAATTCTGAGAAAATACTAAATATAAAAACCTCCACATGGTTAAAATCCGATACCAACGAAATTCTAATAATTTCCAACATTCCCAAAGACATTACAAAAGTACCAATCTATAAAATCGTTCCGTATCCAGACGAATTAAATAACATTTTAACAGATATGACGTACGACAAGTACTACATAAAAAATGAAGAAGTATTTGTTAAAGAAACTAGATTGAAAACCAATGACAATTGTATAAAAGGAATTTTAATGCAAACTCCCACTAAATGTCCATATTCCAAAACTTTTCAAAACTTTCAAATAAACTTTATTGAACCCAATATACTAATCACATGGAATCTTCCAAAAACAACTCTAAACCAGAATTGTGTAAACCAAGAAATCATAGCGGAAGGAAATACCATTATAAAAATCTACAACTGTTCAATCCAATTAACTGAATTTACAATATCAAACACAATGTTAGATTTTGCCCAGAATGTTTATGTCAAAAACAACATAACTTAAATAAAACCACTGTCGTATGTCCAAACTAATGAAATAATTATGCAATACACCAATAATACAAATAAGTCTACTAATTTCATTTGTCATAATTATATTAGTACTACTAAGTTATGTAGCTGTTAAATTTAAGAAAACTCCTAAAGGAGTCACGGTTAAATGTATTAACCCTATAATAGAAGCAGAAGAGGAACCAACCTCAGCCACCGCACTTGACACCCCGTCACTATACCCGAGGGTAATCGCCTAGGGACAGGCTAATAACAAACGTTGGGGGAGTGACATATCCATAATTCCCCACATCCCATACACATTATGTTTATGTACAATTCATCCACCCCATCCACACAAGTAACAGGACCCCACTCAAGAATCAATAACTGTTTCTTCCCATACTCCAAGCTAGGGTCCCCCATAATATAAACAATTTATTTATTTAATTAACAATTATCTGTTAATAATGGTACTTAGTTACTAAAGGCGGAAAAAGATAATTTAAAAGTTAGCTAAATTTAAATGATTATAAATATTGCATGCAATTAGTTTAAGAGACAGTTCAGGGGATAGGGTTTGACAGAGGGAGTTATAATTATGGCATAAAACCCTAAAAGGTTCATGATCAGCATAATTAGATCTACATATGGGTAGACGGATAGGCCTAAAAGTACGGGTAGGTCTAGATGGAACGGCCAAGTCAATCTGACCCAAGAGAGTTTGGGAGTCAACAGTCCCAAGAAGGAGCTTGTGCACGAACATTACGCCATTGCATATTCTGCGATGGTGCAACGACGGCAGGTCAATAAGATTTAGCCTAGACCGGTAGGGTGGCAAGATTCTACCTGAGTCCCAGTTAAAGTTCCGAAGGGCAAAAATTAAAAATTCCTTTTGCACGGATTCAATAACAGCCTGCTGTTCTTTATACTGCGGGCTCCACACACAAGAACAATACTCCAATATAGGACGTACTAACGAGATGTACGTACGGGTCGTCAAACTCCTTGGACCAACGCTTGATGAACGCTAAAACACCCTTAGCTTTATTTACAGTTGCAGCTATATGGGTGTTAAAACACATCTTATGATCAAAAAGGACTCCAAGGTCATTTGAACTCGAAATTCGCTCAAGGACATGATTTCCTAGAACATATGGGACAAAATGAGGAGCGCGACGGTAAAATGTCATAAGTTTGCATTTGGAAAGGTTCAGAAAAAGAAGATTAGTTGAACACCACAATAGTAGTTCTCTTAGATCAAGTTGAAGGCGTGTGTGCAAATACCAATCAGAGTAAGAAAGACAGATTTTGACATCATCAGCATACATTAGTGTAGTAGAGTATGTTATGACTTGAGGAAGGTCATTCACAAATAAAATGAACAGAAGCGGGCCCAGATGACTTCCCTGTGGCACACCTGAAGTAACATTTACAGTATTTGACAACACGTTAGAAAACAAAACACGTTGAGTGCGGTTAGAGAGATAGGACAAAATCCAATCTAGAAGATTCGTTGGGAACCCTAATAAAGAGAGCTTGTGAATAAGCAGAGCATGGTTCACAGAATCGAATGCCTTGCTGAAGTCAGTAAAAACTACATCCGTCTGCGAACCAATTTGAAAACCACGGTGGATTAGGTTAGGAAACTCAAGAAGGTTAGTCGATGTTGAACGATGTCTGAAAAAACCGTGTTGCGACGGAGATATCAAGCTGCAACAAAGATGTTGCAGTTGCCGGGTGACCAGGAACTCAAGAAGCTTCGGGATGGCGGAAAGCTTTGCGATACCACGATAGTTTTCAATGTTTGATCTTGAACCTTTTTTGTGAAGCGGAATGATATAGGACTCATTCCAAATTACTGGGAGACAAGACTGTTCCAAAGAGAGGTTGAAGAGAAAGGTCAAGGGTTTGCGAAGGGACTGGGCACAGTGTTTTAAGATGCAACTTGGTACCTTATCTGGACCCGCAGAAAACGATATGTCCTTGATGACAAACCTTCCAGAACAACGCTTTCCTCAAAAAAGGGCAGAAAAATGCTGTTAGCTTGAGGTAGCTGGTACGGATACGGAGTGGATGCGTTGTAAATATGAGACGAGTACGTTGTTTGGAAAAAGTTAGCGAATAAATTAGCAATACCAACAGCAGAAGCTTCTGTTTTGTTCTGGTAATGAAGGGACGGAGGAAAAACGTTTGACTTGCGCTTAGAGTTAACGAACGAATAGAATTTTTTAGGATCACTACGAAAGTTTCTACTACATTGTGAAAGGTAATGATTATAACACTGACTATTGACGGCAAGGAACAGAGAGCGAGCGGAGGAGTATAGAGCTAAAGCCAACGTGGAGCCCGACTTCTGGTACTTTTTATAGAGCCGGGATTTATTATTTTTTAAGTATGATAAATACTTGGAGAACCAAGGAGGCTTGGACGATACAGGTACAGTGATATCTGGAACAAACGTATTTAAGGCGGAGTAAATAGAACTATAAAACGAGTTAACAGTTGCATCTATGTTCGGTAATGAATAAAGAAACGACCAATCAACACGCGAGAGATGTAGATCTAAATCGATAAAGTTTGTTTTGCGAAAACACTTTATGTGACAAGGAGCCATGGAACTGTCAACACATCCAGATTGTGTACACTCCAGTGATATCAACAAAGTTGGATGGTAAGGATCTTCAGGGTGAGATATTGGACTTGCTCTAGATACCGTAGCAAGAGAACCATCGTTAACAAAAACGAGGTCAAGAAGTCTGTCCCTCATGTTTTTAACGGCATTAATTTGGACAAGGGAACTATCCGTTAGCCCATTGATAAAGTCATTATGGCAATTGGGAAACAATAGGTTAGCGTCATCACAAGGCAGCCAAGAAAGAAATGGGAGGTTAAAGTCCCCCATGACAATAATTCGATCATGGCACCCTAATGCAGAAACAACAATATTAATTGCTGAGAGGTGGTGTAAGTAAAGCTCAGCATCAGACCTGGGAGGAATGTAAGAGCAGGTTAAATAGAAAAATGCGGAGCCAACACGAACTTTGACTGCAACAAATTCAATTCCGTGAATGTTATTAAATGGGAATAACTCAGATGAGAAAACAGATTTAACTGCAATCAGAACCCCACCTGCAAAAGATGGGCGGTCCATTCTATAAATAGTGTAACTATCAATGAAAATTTCATGATCATTGACAGAGGAGTTAAGCCAGGTTTCGGTAAACGCGATGGCATCGAAATCAAAGGACGCGCTATTAGTATGAATTTGACGCAATTTTCCCTGCAAACTGCGAACGTTCTGATACTGCATGGAAAAATAGTACATCAGTTTTTTGGAGCATGTTCAGTTATTCTAGGATTCGAGTTCGAATCTTTGAGAAGGAACTCATGCACAATTGTATGCTCAGGCCATATTGACGGTTTTAGAGAACTGGATAGTAAAGAATCAGGGAGAAGAATTTTAAATGATGATATGTTGCGCTTATGTTTAAATGTAAATTTAGTCACAACTATATCAACAGGCGAGGTGTTAAGTGTAGAGGAGGGATGTTGTTTAACATCCTCTGTTGTAGCCTCAGGAATAAGACGAGAAACAAATATTGCTTTCCGAGGGACCACATTGTTTCATCAACATTAGAATCACGCCACTCTCGAGAAATCGATTCTTTAGAATCACGCCACTCATGAGGACCAATCAAAGCTAGACATAAAACCAAAGAGTATCACATTCCTAGCTCCGTCATGTAATGCAACACCGATCGCCAGCAGTGGATGCCTTTCATCAAAGCCGACGCATCCCCAAATATCGATCCAGGCACGTACGCCACCGACACGAAGATGCAGCCGAGGAAAGCAACGCACGAAGCCAGAGTCGGGAGTTCCAAGAGAAGGGCTCATGGAAACTAGCCAGCAGCAGAGAGATCAGTTCCGTTTGAGACAAGCAGACCCAAAGTCAAGTCGGGGAATTCATTCAAATCTTGTGACATAAAGATATTTAAGTTGTAAAATAAAAGTCTTTTTTAAAAAACTTAAAATCGACTTGCGGATATTTAACTATACATATGTACATCTAACCCTCTTGGACGCAATAACTACACATATAACTCATTTTAACTGCCATCGCTGTCACCCCTTTCCCCTTTCTCGTTTTCGTTGTGTCAATTATGTATACATATGTATAGTTGGGTCGTTGGCCAAGCACGCATACCAATACGCAGCTGCAGCGGTGAATTTTTTCGTCTCGCTTTCGCTCCTCACCGTTGCTTATCGTTGTTCTTTTGTTTGGCGCGCTCGATCCAAACCAAACACCAAGTGACGCGCTACCCTGTTTTCGTCGGGTATATTCGTTTGGTGTCAGTAGGATCCAACTATCAATTAAGACAAAGTCGTGCCTCGCAAATCAATTTAGCGTCGATCATTGTCGGTGCATACGTATACACAACATCCATTCTTCAGAACTACAGCGGTGAAATTTTTCGTTTTCGCTTGTCACCATTGCTGTTCGTTGCTATTCTTGTGTGGTTTTCGTGCACGCGCCAGCCAAGCGACGCTCTACCCTAAATTTGTCGGGTATATTGGTTTTTCATCTCGTTTGGGTACAATTACCCATTATTTCATTGAGTGCCTCGGCATTAAATACGATTATTAGAAACGATCATTCGCCTTCAGTTGCTTGTATTGAGAATCAATATGACCTCAAAAGCCAACAATATCGCCCTTGAAGAGCTGAAGAAAAAGCGCAGTTGCCCTGTCAAAGACATTCGTTTATTAGCGGACCGTTTAGAAGCGGGGGATATTCCGCTGGTATTGACGGAGCTCGAGTGCAGACTCGAAACGCTGATGCGTAGCATTGACACAGCACGCGAACTTCAAGAGAAGATTGAAGATATAGACAGATATGACGATGAATTTGGAATCGAGTTGGAAGAACTCTCAATTGTCACAAAGGCAAAATTAATGTCTCTCATTTGCGCATTAAAGACAGCTGATGAGACAATACCGGCAGTACCAGCTTATGGTGGCCCAACTCGTGCTCGCCTTCCGAAGTTAGCTCTGCCGCAGTTCAGCGGCAACTTTTCGGACTTTAAAAACTTCATAGGTTTATTTGAGACTCTAGTTCACAACAAACCAAAGCAGGAGCAGAAAGCTGTGCCAAGCAAGCCGCATAATCGGAGCTCATTCGCGTGTTCCACCGCGAATACCAAAAACCAACAATGCAGCTAATGCAATGCGAAAAGCCATTTGTTGACAGATTGCAGTCCATTTGGTCGGCTGGCAGTAATGCAAAGGTTCGAATTCTCAAAAACTGCATCCTTGTGCATCAATTGTCTGCAGCCAGGCCACTCTGTAGTACGATGCAAAGCTAAGAAGTGTCGAGTGTGTGGCTGCTCACACCATACCTTATTGCATAGGTACACAGTGGCGAATAAAAGTCTGGCGTTACCATCACCACCAGAGAATTCTTCTCCTCCTCCCAATCAGAATCAACCTTCCACTTCGCATGCTCTCCATGCGACAGGTATGGATGGATACGTCGATCGTAAGCGTCCGAACAAATAATGGTGAACATGCTTTGGCCCGAGGTCTGCTTGACTCGGGGTCTCAAACCAATTTTATAACTGAGGACTTAGCACAGCGCTTACAGATCCGTAGGGAGGAGTCGTGTATAAACTTGCTTGGTATTGGTGAATCCAATTCACAAGTCAAGAAAAAGATACACACGGTGGTGAAGTCGCGAATTACTGGTAGTGAGTTTTCGGTTGATTTCTGGATTTTAAGGTCCATTTCGGGGTATCACCCTGATCAAACACTTAACGTGAGTGACTGGAAAATCCCGAAGAACTTACCACTTGCAGACCCATATTTCTTCAAGCCACAGAAGATAGATATTTTGATAGGTGCAGAAACATTTTTCGAACATTTTTATCTGTTGGTCAGATTCGACAAGGTCCTGACTATCCAACTCTGCAGAAAACGCTTCTCGGCTGGATTGTGTCGGGTGACTGCCATCCAAGAAGCGAGGAATTGTTTGAGTTGTCGAGAAGAGTCAGTGATACACATTACAAAAGTTTTGGTCACTGGAAGAATTGCCGTCTTCTAAAAAGTCTTTATCTCCTGAACACAAGTTATGTGAAAAGCATTATAGAAGGACTACTCAGGTCGTGCCTTCAGGTCGGTTTGAAGTAAAACTGCTGTTCAAATCAGATCCCAGTCTCTTAGGCAACTCCTTTGAAGTGGCTAAACGGCGGTTTTTATCGCTTGAAAAAAGATTGTCTTGTGACCCCGAGTTACAGAAAATGTACTTGGAGTTCATGGAAGAGTACCTCTCCTTGGGTCACAATCCCCAAAACTCCACATTATTTCATTCCACATCAGTGTGTGTTGAGGCCCCAAAGTACGTCGACCAAGCTCCGCGCCGTTTTCGATGCGTCTTGTAAAACGTCCTCTCAGGTGGCCTTGAACGACATATTGATGGTCGGACCTACGATACAGGATGAGCTGTATCCGACATTGCTCCGACTCAGACTACACAGGTACGCATTGACAGCCGATGTCAAGAAGATGTAACGCCAAGTCTGGGTCGCTGATGCGGATAGACAATTCCAGCTAATAGTGTGGAGAAGAGACCCGTCTGAGTCCTTGAGAATATACCAGCTCAACACCGTAACATATGGGACTGGACCAGCCCCATTTTTGGCTATTCGGTGTTTGAAGAGGTTGAGTGAGTCTGCAAAACTCTCATTTCCTAAAGCTGCTGAAGTTATTGACTCCGACTTCTATGTCGATGACATGTTGACTGGTGCTGGTTGCGTAGAGGAGTTAAAGACAATTAAGTCTAATGTGGCTCAGGTTCTTCAAACCGCTGGGTTTTAATTGACTAAATGGTTTTCGAACTCACCTGAGGTCACCGCATCCGAGAGCACAGTTAAACCGATAACGATCTCGGACTCAGAGTCAACTAAGGCGTTAGGAATATCGTGGCTGCCACACGAAGACGTCTTTAAGTTCCAAATTGACACGTCAGTTATGGGTCTCCGAGCGACAAAACGGAACATATTATCGGTGACATCAAAGCTGTTTGACCCCCTTGGCTTGTTAAGTCCTTTAGTAATTAAGGGAAAGATCCTACTGCAGGAGCTTTGGCTTAACAAGCTAGATTGGGATGAGTCAATTCCAATGAACTTGGAAACAGCATGGAACTTATTTAAAGAATCCTTGGGTCAGTTGGAGAAGATTACTATACCTAGATTTGTGCATACTGATCCCATGTCACCGATTCAAGTACATGCCTTTGCCGACGCATCCATGAGAGCTTATGGAGCTTGCGTCTATATCCGTAGAAAGACTGCAGAAGGTTTCGAGGTCTCCTTGTTGCTCCCAAGGCTTGAGTTATGTGCCGCTCACCTTCTCGCAGACCTTTGTCACCGGATCAAATCCATGCTCAAGGTTCCAATTGAGAAAATGATATACTGGTCAGATTCAGAAGTTACTCTTCATTGGATCAGATCCCACCCTTCGTCGTTGTCAACATTCGTTGCGAACCGAGTAGCTGAGATTCAAGAGTGGTCAAGTGAAGCTATGTGGCGGCATGTGCCAACAAAACAGAACCCAGCAGACATAGTTTCGAGAGGTTGTGACGTAGAGGAAATCGTGCAGTCGATCTGGTTTGGTGGACCAGAGTTCTTAAAGTTTGAAGAAGAGAGCTGGCCCAGAAATCCACACTTCGAGCTTTCCGAAGAATTGCTACAGATGGAAAGTCGGAAGAAATCGGTTGGACTGAACGTCGCGGCCAAGCCAAATTATTTAGTGGATGTAATCGAGGGATACTCGTCACACCTCAAACTGCTAACAGTGTTCGTTTTCGTGTTCCGCTTCATCCGAAAATGCAAAGACAAAAGTCTCAACTTTGGAAAAATTCCGTCATCCGTAGAATACGACGAGGCGTTTCTAAAAATAGTCGAAATAACACAGAAAAATGAGTCTCAAGAAGATATTGAAAGGGTTCGTAAAGGCACCAAAGAGGGCCCCAGTCTTCAGCGTTTGAATCCCTTCATCCATGAAGAGGCTGGGACTTGGTGCTCTTTTTCGTTGTGGCGAGTTGGGGGGCGACTAGTTAACGCTCCTATGTCATATAATGCCAAGTTTACCTTTTTATTGACAAAACGCTCGCAGTTTGTGCAGACATACGTTCGCTATCTGCATCAAACGAATTTTCATGCCGGCCCACGAGCACTCGTGAGTATCCTTAGACAGCGCATTTGGATAGTGAATGCTCAGGCGGTCTGCAGGGCGACAGTTAGGTCGTGTATTTGTTGCTTTAAATGCAAGCCTCTACTCCAGACCCAAATGATGGGCAACTTACCCGCAGACCGGCTCCGTGCTCTCCGCCCATTTTCAGTATGTGGCGTTGATTTTTGTGGCCCAGTCTATACGACTCTGAAAATTCGTGGAAGGCCCCCATTTAAGTCCTACATTGCGTTATTTGTCTGTTTTGCGTCCAAGGCGAATCATTGAGAAATTGTCTCCGATTTGACGACTAATTCCTTCTTGTTGGCATTCCAAAGGTTCGTCGGTCGTCGAGGCTGTCCGCAACGCGTGAACTGCGACAACGCGACAAATTTCGTCGGAGCAAGTCGCCACTTCAGCGAACTGCGGAAGAAGATAGAAGCGGAAGCGGACACGATACGCGAATTCGCGTCAAGAAGCGGTTGCGAGTTTGCGTTCATACCGCCTCGAGCACCGCACATGGGCGGACTTTGGGAGGCCGGTGTGAAGTCTGCCAAGGGCCTACTCCTACGGGCAGTCGGAAGCGCTCTCCTCACCGCAGAGGAGCTGGAGACCGTGCTGGTCGGGATCGAGGCGGTGTGAAGTCTGCCAAGGGCCTACTCCTACGGGCAGTCGGAAGCGCTCTCCTCACCGCAGAGGAGCTGGAGACCGTGCTGGTCGGGATCGAGGCGGTACTCAACTCGCGCCCGCTAGGACCCCTAAGCCCAGACCCTAGCGACGGAGACGCGCTGACTCCCGGGCACCTGCTGACAGGCGGGCCGCTCATCGCACTCCCAGCACCCAGGACCCCGGACCAGGAGGGTCTGAGCTGCTTAAAGCGATGGCGGCTTGTCTCGTCAGCCAGGCAAATTTTCTGGCAGCGATGGTCCCGGGACTATGTGCTGGGATTGCAAATAAGATGCAAGTGCACCAGGAGGAACCAAACAACAGTGGCTCTTCGGAAGGGTGGTCGGAACAACCGCCGGGCAGGACGGAAGGGTCAGAGTGGTCGACCTAAGGACGAGCAGCGGAGCCACGTTCAGGAGGCCAATCCACAAGTTGGCGCTGGTTTGAAGCCTTCCTTCAACGGGGCCGGTGTAGCGCTATTTGTCGTATAATAATTGTTATAAGGATAGTATTTTATGAAGTCTAGTGTAAGTTAGGCTAGGGCAAAGCGGTAGCGCAATAAAAGCTCGCTCTCTCGCTCTTGGCGAATTCGCCCCGCTTTGCCACCGTAGGTAAGATAGGCGAAGAAGAAATTGTTTAAATATATGAAGAAAGTCGAGAAAAATCTATTGAAACGAACGCACGCACTTCTTTTTTTCGTCGTCGTAAAATACAAATTTGCAGTCACCCAAGTTTTTCGGTCTCTTTTATTTAGAAAAACTATTCTAAATTTTCAGTCAATATAATTCAATTGGTCACTAATCTTATTCTCATATTTTTCATCTTTCAATAATCCATTATTATTGATATCTGATAACATCAGAACTCTATTTGTCAATACTACATTTCCAATTTGGTCACTGTCAATGTTCACTAACACTCTATTTTCATCTAAGTCACTGTTCACTAATACTCTTTTTTAAAGTGAGACCTTATTGCTTTGCGTCACACGCTTTACATTTTCAATTTCATTTTCAAAAATTTATTTTATTCCATAACTTTCAAGGAAACTGCGCCCCAGAAGGACATTATACGAAATGTATTTGTTTGGTACAACGAAAAATATAAGTTTTTTTTAAGGCCGGCAGTGGCCCGACACATGACCAAATAAGGTCATGCGATCACGAGGCGGGGTCCCGTTAAGGCGGGGTTATAAAAGAAGTATGTTGAGTTGTCGCGCACGTATATTGAACCCGGCTTAAACGCAGAAGTATTAACCCGGTACGGTTCGAAGAGTGAAGTGTAGTGCATAACGGAAAGCAGAGAAACAGGCCCCGGCTGCCCATCAGAATGAGTCTATGTTAAATTGTGATCCACATCCACAGGCGGAATCTAGAAGGGAAATGCTAGACGTAGAGTGCGGATTAGAGTGGCGGGCCAAAGCGGACGCTGAGGTCGATTTGCCCCTAACAATAGCATCAACGCTGTCACATTCGACGAGTGCCCCGCGTGTGGTGGAAGCACATAGTTAAGATCAATTATTCTATCTAGACCTAAGCCTTAGTATAACACCTTATAAATAAAGCGCACTTATATTACCGAAAAATGGAGTTGTTGTTATTTGTCGTTGGGGAAACAATACAAATTCGTTGCACCGAGCCTGCTAACCGCTGAGCGAGCCCAGCTAACTCAAGCGGCCCAAAAAGAAGGTTCGTTACAACTGGCGCCCAACGTGGGGCCTGCAACGACACATAACAAACAAAGAGGGGAGAGGTATAGACGCTGAGATGGGAAGGGGACAATGGATACACCGGTTAAAAAAGGAGAAGTTAGTCCAGTGCGGCCATGTTTTTGGCGTGCGGTTGAAACGCACATTGGATGAGATGAGGAAAACATTCAAGGAGTGGATTAAGGTGCACGAGGACGAGCCTGAGTGGGCTGACCTGCTTGAGGTGTGGACGTTGACATGCAATGACTGCATCTTTCCAGAGGCGATGCAGTTACTGCACCGTCAAGTGGCCCGTGTGAAACCAGCAGAAGGCTGTTACGCGCGGATCCCAGGCTCACGCCCGTGTGTAAGGATTAGTAATTTAATATACGATCTATAATACGATCGATTATATATCGATTATAATACGATCTACAAAGTGGAAGGAACAACGGAACAAAATTTCTAGTCAGTCTAATAGGAATCGTGAAGTTTATGCGGCTCAACAGATCAGGGCTGTCTATGTCACCCCTGATCAAGTTGTGCCTAAATATCACACCAAGCATTTTTCTACGGTTAACTAAGGATGGGAGGTTTACTAATAGTAGTCTAGTCGCCCATGGCCTTATTTACCATGGTAGAAATGTGTTCGGAAAACTTTAACTTGGGGTCCAACATAAAACCCAGATCATCCACCAGGGTAATTCTCTCAAGAGAACCACCAAACAGGGTATAGGGAGCCAACAAAGGGCTAGAACGATGAAATGCCATAACATTGCATTTCGAGTCATTAAGGTGTAACAAGTTTGCACAACACCTTGACTGAAAGCTATTGAGATCGGATTGCAAGCGAGAATGAAATGAAATGTCCTTGTACTGGACACAGAGTTTAACATCATCCGCATGTTAAGAGTAAGTAAGAGTAAATCCATGCTGAGTTGGAGATATAAGTGACTTGCAGAGATGTTGCAAGTGCGGAGTTAAAACCTTCTCAAACATTTTGGGAATAGCGGATAACGTTGCTATACCTCTATAATTTTTTCCATCAGACTTGCTACCTTTTTTATGGAGAGGAATTATAAACGATTCCTTGCAGATCGGGGGGAAGCAAGAAGAATGAATGGACAGGTTGAATAGTTTAAGCAAAAGTCCACACAGAGCCTCGGCGCAGTACCTGAGTACACAAACTGAAACCCCGTCTGGACCCGGTGAAAACACCGGCTTAACTAGTCGGAACATACATTTAATAAGGGACTGAAAATGCCGTTCGACCTCGGTAAACCGTATGGGTACAGATTGGGCAAATTGGGCAAAAAGATCGGCAATTGCCTTATCATTATTTGCCGACGTATTACAAAATGATAGCGAGGATGGGTGTGCGGACGTTCCTACAATTCCAAAACCTTCGGCGTCTGCCTCATAAAAGCCACCATGTCACTTTCCACGGCATGCCTCGCAACTGTAATGCATCCCATTACGTTCAGCTATAGCATCACTCACGAGGCCAGAAAATCCAGCGCATTTTGCGTGCACTACGCTGTCGCAGAGCCAGCAGGGGACATTCGGCTGATCGTGAGTGATCTGCTTCTTATAGGTTTTTTTGGCGCAGACCACAGCGTATTCCATTTTTATTATTTATGTATTTGCTCAAGAAAATTTACGAAAAAAAAAGAAAATTTCCAAAACAAATTGGTATCAGACCAATGTCCCAGACAACGCTCAAAGCGGAATCGGTAAAAAATGAGAGCAGAGTGGAGAGCGGTTATAGCGACCGGTATTGAGTAGAGAGCGCTATTGCTCAGAAAGTTTAAACAGAGAGAGAAAGAACAGTTATTGAGGTTGAGGTGATAGCGAGAGAGTGATAAAACAACAAAAGCTACAAAGCGAGGGCTGTAATGCAATGTAATTTACTCTCGTCGACAACACAAACACAACAACCCGACGCCGAACAATTTTAAGTTCAATAAATAATAATTAAACACATGTAAAACAAAGGGAAAATATGCGGAGCGCAAAACAAGAACGCGTCTGATCTACGAAAGAGAACAAATGCGAATGTTGGGCGGACAGAGCCTCGCCGACACCCCGGGAGGACGATAAACAGGCCGCGTACGAACGCCTGGCACTCCCGCCCAGCGCAGCCGCGGCGGCGCTATGGAGGTCCCCGGCCGAAATACAACAGGATTTGATCGCGAGTCTGTCAGTGCCGGTACCGGATCGCTCGCGCACGGCAACGCCTGGCAGGCCCTGCCATTCGGGGAGAGAGGCCGAAAGGGGGAGGACCGAACCAGCAACCGTATGCAACCAGCAAAAGTATGCCTTGGGAGCAAGGAGATCCCAATGGTATTACTCGTATTACCGGGAGTTTGAATTAGTTTTAGGGTGGGATTTCCTTAGCGCGGTCGGGGCAGTGGTGACCTGTGCAGGGCACAGGGTGGTGATCTCTGCCCAAGATCGGGAACGCAGAGATCAAAAGGAACGACTGTCCGTGGCGAAGGTCGAAGCTAGGGACACGGCTCCAGAGACCAACAAAAAAACGGAAATCACCCAGGAAGCGGCCGCCATCGAGGTACCCGCAGACATAAGACAGGACGAGGGGGCGAGAGAAGAGCCAGTGGAGGAATTCCTAGCCCGAGAGTTGGAGGCGTTCTCCAAGATCGAGGGAGTATATAGTGTGGCGGTGCACACAAGCACCATGAGTGATCCTCAAGCGGTTAAGCAGAGATGCTACCCGAAGAATCCCAAAATGCAGGACGAGATCAACCAGAAAGTGGACGAATTATTAAAGATGGGATGCATAGAGCCGTCAAGGAGCCCATATAGTTCGCAAAAAATAGTGATAAAGGACGCAAATCGATAAAGGACGCGTATGCCAAGAATCGGCTATATTCTCGATCAACTGCGGGAGGCAAGATTCATAAGCAGCGTGGATCTTGTAGCAAGGTAATAATTAGTGAGGCATCCAATTGGTATTTAAAATAGTATACAGCACGCGATGGTATTTCCTGCATCGATACACTCGGCGGAAAATACCAATAGTAAGATATCGGATAAGAAACAGGCAGAGTGAGGTAAGGTCACTTTGTAAATGGCGATCGAGAGAGACGGTTCAGAAGCGCAGCTAATAAAGAGTTATCTCAAATCACCGGGCTTGTGTTTTCATATATACATACAGTTCTCTTGCACAACAATATTAGTGACCACAATCCACGAGTTGGACAGCCTACAAATGCGAATTCTTTAGAAAAGAGCTGCGGTATCTGGGGCACAAGGTGACCGGTGAGGGGATCTGCACAGACCCCGAGAATGTCGCAGCCATAGCCGAACTGAAACCGCCGACAAACATCAAGGAGTTGAGGCAATACTTGGGCAATACTAAAGACGAAGACAGAATGGGTTTGAACACGGGACCGACAAGATGGTAGAACGGCGACTAGTGCCGGACCCCGTGCTGGCGTGCCCCAATTTCTCAAAGAAGTTCATCCTGCAGACGGATGCCAGTGATTTTGGGCTGGGCTCGCTTCTCCCGCAGAAGACGGAAAGGGGCGAACGAGTGATATCTTATGCTAGCAGGACGCTAACCGGCCCCGAAAGAAATTATTTGGCGACCGAGAAAGAGTGTCTAGCCATTGTGTGGGCCATCCGCCAGTTGAGGTCATACTTGGAAGGGTATCGCTTTAAGGTGGTCACGGACCACATGGCCTTGAAATGGCTAAATAGTATAGAGAGTCCGTCGGGGAGAGTGGCGAGATGGGCACTGGAGCTACAGCAGTACGTCTTTGAAGTTGCGTACAGGAAGGGACAGCTCAACGTTGTAGCCGACTCACCGGATAGCTGCCGGATAGCGCAAGAGGAGGAAGTACATCCAATGAACGAGTCGCCCTGCAATTGGGTGGAGGGGATGAAGTATAAGTTAGGTGGAGGTGGCTGCCAAGCTCGCTCGGAGATGTACAGGAACAGAACAGGTGTTCCACTGTTTCCTCCTCGTCCTCGTCTCTGCAGCTACGCCAGAAATCATTGTATGGGGCACCCAGCCTGTTTGCGTGGGTGCCTACTAGCCAGTGTCCTGTGAGGGAACGTATGACTGCGCTGCACCTTTCCCTGCCTAGTTTGCAGAGCTCTGAGGTGCGCTTCTTATCTATGGTCGGCCATGTTTGCCGAGCTGTGCGACACTTGTTGTCCGTCAGTCGCATGTACTGCTCTTTTATGATGAGCTTGCAGGTGGCCATAGGCATACAAATATCCTTCTTATCTTGGCGAAGGGGGTCGTAGTACCAGATCTGGCCAGCTCGTCCGCTATGCAGTTGTTCTCGATATCCCGGTGGCCCGGGACCCATATGAGGCTGACAGCAGGCTCGTGATAAGGCTCGTGAAGAGATCTGCGGCACTTCGCCACAGTAGCCGAGTTCGAGGAGATCGCGTTAAGTGATCTGATCGCAGCTTGGCGGTCGCTGTAGATGTTTAGATTGGTTGCCGTGGTGGTAACCGTGTGAAGGCAGTACAGAGCCTCCCTGATTGCTGTAACTTCCGCTTGGAAGACGCTACAGTGATCCGGAAGCCTGAAAGATTGCCTTATGTTAAGTTGTTCAGAGTAGATTCCTCATCCAACCCTGCCGTCCAGTTTTGAGCCATCCGTAAAGATGCTTATGGCCCCGTCTGGGCCGGGGGGTCCCTCGAGCCAATCGTCTCTATGAGGGATGATTGTGCTGCATAGAGTCTCCGTGTGCTCCATTGGAACTTGATAGTCTGTTCTTGCTGGTACCATGTTGTTTTTATTTAGAATAGATGAGTGACCTATGTGCTGGGGTACCCATTGTTCAGAGTCTCTAAGCCGTATTGCTGCCATTTCTGCCCGCTCCTTTCCTGCAAGGTCAAGGCTCTGGAGGCATAACATGGCGTTTAGCGCATCATTTTGTGTAGTTCGAAGAGCTCCACTGATGCAGAGGGCGGCTGTTCACTGAACCTTGCCCAGGCAGCCCATGGGCAGGCCACCAGACAGTAACTCCGTAGAGTATTATAGGCCTGACTATTGCCAGGTATATCCATAGGACTATGCTTGGGTTCATGCCCCACTTTAGGCCTATAGCTTTTTTGTAAGTGTAGAGGGCTATCGTTGCCTTCCTTACTCTATCCTTGACATTCTTGACATCCTTGACCTCGCCGACCTGCGCTACCGCCGATTTTTAAAGCTTTACAGAGCGCTCGTCTTCGCAGGCAATTATCTTGACATTGCCCTGGAACTACCCCATATCCTTGCAGGCTTGCGGTGATCCTGGGTCTTTGTCGAGGAGGTCGAAGCAGCGGTCGGCCAGACTCCTTGGGATTCTTCCCTCTGCGCTGCCTTTGTCGAGGACACCAATTAGCGTCCTCTCCTTGGCAATCTGCGCAAAAGAGACATTTGGCAGCACTCTGGAGCGCTTTGCTGCCGGTCCCAGTGTCTCCTGCGAGCGCTGCCTCTTGGATTGGGGAGCCACCTTTTTCTGTTCCAAGGTGAACTCCGGGAGCACGGCCGAAGTCCATTTCACCTTCTTCAGCCAGTCGGCTGATGGGCTGGCTGCACTGCTGTCGTGTTGCCGACGGAGTATGTGCCCTGCACTCCTCTTTTCGGCATATGTATATCGTCTGGCTTGGGCGCTTGTCGACGGCAAGTCAACCCCCTCCGCTTTACCAGAAGGCCGGGCAGCCGCAATATTGCTTAACTTTCCTTCCAAGGTGTCAGCTTCGGCAGTTACCGTTACACGCACTCCGGATTCGGGATGGGACCCCCTCGGGTTCGCACAGGCACCTTCCACCTTACAGGTATTCCCTGCTGTAGAGCCGGTTGGCCAGGCCTTTGGGCCGCTGCCTTTCCGTGCTTGGGATTGCTCCCGGTTGGCATTTGGGGAGCGCCGAAAGTGGGTAGGTATTAGAGCCCTGCACGAGTACACACTAATTCGTATTAACAGTTAGGAGCCACACTGTGCACTGTATCAAAACATGATTCATGTATCCTTTTCACACTATCTTTCAATTCATTTTCTCTACTTCATTTGCTGACTCATTGACTCAAGGCATAATTGTCGAGTGACTCCTGTCAAATCGTATGACTCGCACTCACACTGTTACTAAAAACGTTGTGACAGAGAGAGAGTGTATGAGGTGTCTCTCTCGCTCAATTTGTTGTGCATTGTTTTGCTCACTGCAGTGTGGAATGTGTGAGTCAAACGAATCGAAAGAAAAGAAAACGTCAAAAAGCTAACGAGAAGGACATTTTCAATGTCAATTGTCACAAAGAAAAAATTAATGTCTCTCATTTGCGCATTAAAGACAGCTGATGAGACAATACCGGCAGTACCAGCTTATGGTGGCCCAACTCGTGTTCGGCTTTCGAAGTTAGCTCTGCCGCAGTTCAGCGGCAACTTTTCGGACTTTAAAAACTTCATAGGTTTATTTGAGACTCTAGTTCACAACAAACCAAAGCAGGAGCAGAAAGCTGTGCCAAGCAAGCCGCATAATCGGAGCTCATTCGCGTGTTCCACCGCGAATACCAAAAACCAACAATGCAGCTAATGCAATGCGAAAAGCCATTTGTTGACAGATTGCAGTCCATTTGGTCGGCTGGCAGTAATGCACAGGTTCGTGTGGAGATAATGTTTTTTATCCCCAATCGGCCGACTAATTATTTCAATTAAATAAAACTCGGCGCAGAAATAAAATTGCGATATGTTCTTTAATGAGCGACATCCAAATTGCAAGTGTGGCTTGCCTGCCCTTTACATTGCCGCTCCGATCGCTAAGCGCAGCTTCGCTCGGCCGACGTCGGTAGGCAGACGCAAAGCGGAGATAGCGAAGAGCGAGCTGGCAGAGAGCGTTTAGCAGGGCAAGCAAGCGCAAAGCTTTAACAAACAAATGAGTGACATAGACATAAGTAACAAACAAAATAAGCGGCTGAGGGCCAAGAATTAGGTGCTATTTGGTAAGCAGCTAATCGGCTGCGCTCTGCTCCGAACATTCACCCCCCGTTGGAAGGCAAAGACTTTCAACAGATCCATCCTGAAGGGGCAGAACCGCAATTTTTCCAACGGCCCTCTTGAAAAGGCCTCTTTGAGTGCGGATGACGACTACCCTGATGGTTCCATCTTTTCCTGGGATGACGCTCTCCATGCGGCCAAGCGGCCACCTTAATGGTGGCAGCGTTTCCTCTTTCATCATGACTAGCGCTCCTAGCTTGATGTTTGGAGACGATGACCGCCACTTGCTCCGCTCCTGAAGAATCGAAAGATACGCCGTGCTCCATTTTCTCCAAAACGCCTGCTTCATTTGACACAGCCGCTGCCATCGACTAAGTAGGTTGACCCGGAGATGCGTCACATCTGGCTCGTCGAATGCAGCTTTCGGGGCTCCATTGAGAAAGTGGTTTGGCGTGAGCACATCTAGGTCATCGGGACTTTCTGTAATTGCATAAAGCGGACGGGAATTTAACAAAGCAGAGATTTCACAAGCCAAGGTCTGAATTTCATCAAGAGTAAAAATGTAGGTCCCGACGATGCGATGAAAATGATATTTAGCTGCCTTAACAGCCGCCTCCCACAAACCCCCAAAATGTGGTGAGCGAGGGGGGATGAATTTCCAATCGATTCCACTAGAAACGCAGAGATGTGACACAGCCGACGTATGAGGATCGCTGAGGAACATTTGACGAAGCTCCAAAAGCTAATTTTTCGCTCCTCCAAAATTTGTTGCGTTGTCTGACCAAATGATTCGAGGTTTGGGACGTAGACTTATAAAACGCCTTAATGCTGCCAGAAAGGATTCTGTAGATAGATCCCGAACGACTTCCAAATGAGTTGCTTTGGTGCTAAAGCATACGAAAACAGCGATGTAACATTTGATAGGAGGCCTGCTTCTGACTTCCGACTTGTGATAAAAGGGTCCGCAAAAATCAACGCCCGTTGTGTGGAATGCTGGATTAGTCCTTACGCGATCCGCAGGCAAGTTTCCCATGATATGTTCCCTCAGCACTGGCTTCAAACGAAAACATCTAACACATTTGCGAATGATTCCCGCAACATATTTGCGTCCACCAATAGGCCAGAATTTTTGCCGAAGCAGTCCGAGCAATCCTTGAGCTCCTGCGTGGAGAAACCTTTCGTGAAAGAAGATAATAATAGAGACAGTGACAGGATGTCCCTTAGGAAGCAGGATCGGGTGCTTCGCGTCGTAGTCCAATTCGGCATTTTGGAGGCGGCCTCCAACCCGCAGCAATCCAAAGCTATCCAGAAATGGATTCAGTGAGGCCATCGTGCTTTTTGACGGTAGGGCCTGTTTGCTGGTGAGGGCCCTTATCTCTTCCGAAAATTGTTGCTGCTGTATTGCCCTTATGAGCAAATGCGTACCATTTTTGATGTCGATTACGGTAAGTTGACCCTTCGACCGCGCTATGCCTTTGTCCTTGAGAATGTAGAATCGATATATGTAAGCAAAGACGCGCTGCATGGATCCGAATGAGTTTTTAAATTTGCAATCGTACGATACATCCCTTTCGTTTGAAACAACCAATGCTGCATGACGACGTTCTGGTACATCGGTTGGCAATTGCAAGCCTGCAGGCCACTCCGAGCTCGCAAGACGTAAGAATGGTGGTCCAGAGATCCAAAGGCTGCTATCCATTAGTTCAGCGGGCGTGGATCCACGTGATATGATGTCGGCAGGATTCAACTTTGTGGGCACGTGATGCCAAGTCATTCCAGCGGTGAGCTCCTGAATCCGCTGAACTCGATTAGAAACAAATATATTAAAATTCAATGGTGACTCTCGAATCCAGGCAAGGGCTATGGACGAATCCGACCAGCAATGTATTTGGCATGGAACTGATAATCCCTTAACTATGGTGGACACTAGTTCGGCTAATACGAGGGCAGCGGATAGCTCAAGCTTGGGGATAGTCATACTTTTCAAGGGCGCGACTCTGGATTTAGAGCATAAGAGATGACTTTGCACAATGCCAAGAGCTTCCGAACGCATGTATACACAGGCGCCATATGCTGCTTGGCTCGCATCACAAAACGCGTGCATTTCTAATTTGGCTTGCTGCCGAAGCACGTAACGTGGAAACTTAAAGTTTTCAACCATCGACAACTGCGAAGTCAGCTCAATCCAAGTCGTATGTAGATCCTGGGGCAGGCTTTCGTCCCAATTCAACTTTAAGCTTTCGTTCCATAGCGACTGCATAAATATTTTAGCTTTTGTGATGATGGGAGAGATGAGCCCTAGAGGATCGTAGAACCTAGCTAGTGTAGACAGGACCGAACGCTTCGATATTGGGCCTGCAGCGGTTCCGACGTGAGCGAAGCTAAACAGAAGATTGTCCGTGGTGGGATCCCAAACTAGACCAAGCGCCTTGGTTACTTCAGTTCCGTCATGAAAGGTAAGGAACTTTTCGCGATCCGCCTCCGATACGCCTTCCAAAGCAGCGGGTTCATTGGAACACCATTTACGTATGGGAAAACATCCTTTCGAAAGTAGCTCCTTTACCTGCTGACGAATCTTGATGACAGAATCAATGCTGTCCCCTCCAGATATGAGATCATCGACATAGAAATCTCTTCGAACAACATCTGCGCCAAGCGGAAAACGTAATTCTTCATCATTTGCCAATTGATGCATAGCACGAATTGCTAAGAAAGCGGCAGGTTTGGTTCCGTAAGTAACAGTCTCCAACTTGAACACCTGAATCTCCTCCTTCGGGTCATTGCGCCATAGGATGCACTGCACGTGCGTATCGGGATGGGAAACGCGTACACAGCGGTACATTTTGCAGATATCGCCACACAAGGCGACTTTAAAAAAGCGGAAACGAAGCAGAGTTATCAAAATTTTAGGTTGGATGGTGGGTCCAGCCATTAGCGCATCATTCAGTGATACTCCAGACGCTGTTTCGGCAGATCCATCGAACACTACGCGTAATTTGGTGCTTGTACTATCCTGCTTGTGGACGCAATGGTGAGGCAAGAAGTACTGCGGGAGGTCTGACTGCCGCGAAGCTGGCGACATGTGTCCTAAATCACGATACTCCTGGAGAAACTCCATATATTTTTCCTTAAGCTGTGCATTTTTTGCTAGCTTCCTCTCCAAATTGAGAAATCTACGTAGCGCCTGCTGATACGATTCTCCTAATTCCTCTAGACTGAATTTGGTTGGCAAACGCACGGAGTAAGCTCCGGAATCTAGGCGAATGCAGTTTGTGACGAAATGCTGTTCGCAATGAACATCTTCCTCCGAAATTGATGAGGGAGAATAATCTCCATCGACTTCCCAAAAACGCCTTACAATATCGCACAAATTAGTCTCGCAAGCGGAGATAACAGGGGGATCTTCAACGGCTGCTAGCGCCGCACGGGCTTTCTCAGAGTTTTTAATACTTCCTGACACAATCCAGCCAAGTTTCGTCTTCTGCAATGTTGGCAATTGGTCTGACAGTCGAATCCTATCCTACCAGCACCTATCAACAGATCGACACGCTGGGGCTTGGCGAAATTAGGATCAGCCAGTTTTAGATTATTTGGCATTGGCCAATCCTTTGCGTCTAGGCCGAAGTTAGGCTGCATTCCTGTGATTGAGGCAGTGATAATTGCAGAGAGGAAACCGTGATAGCTTTTGTCTTGAGATTGCAGGACGATGTCTACAGCCTTGCTGGATGGTAGAATTGACTCTCCAATACCGGCGATTTGAACGTGAGACGGGTGAGGATCTAACTGCAGCTGATTGGCGAGTCTCGATGTTATAAAGTTAACCTGAGAAGCGGAATCTAAAATGGCACGACATGGAATAAGCGATCCAAAACGGCCCCTGACATATACGATTGCGGTAGCTAGCAGCACGTTTTGGCTGGGCAGAGATTTCTGACTCGAGGGGGGAGGGCTGGTATATTTGCTTGCAACTAGGGCACTTGCAGGATCTTGCTGGGTCGGTTCCGTGCTCGGCGACGGCAACTCAGCGTCAGCGCCCGACTGCATGTGGAGCAGAGTGTGATGCTTGGCTTGACAATTTCTACATGCCCCTGACTTGCAGCGTTGCAATGAATGGCCTTTGTTGAGGCAGTTTAGACACAAATGGCGCTTCTTCACCTCCTTGTATCGAGAAAAGACAGGGAGATCTAGAAATGCCTGGCATCGGGATATGTAGTGATCAGAAGATTTGCAATACTTGCATGTTGAGCTAGTATGATCGTTAATGGAGGTGATTAGGGTGCTAGGTTTACTTTCTCCCACCTGCTGGCTAGGAATTGTTACCATAGCCGATCCCAAATTTTCCAGCATCCGACATCTTGCTTCCAAGAATGAGGCCATGCTTGACCACCTGGGCAATCCTGACGTCGGCAAGCTCTCCTCCCATTTCTCCTTGGTCTTGTGGTCCAATTTCGTGCCTATGATGAAGATCAGCAACCCATCCGAAATCTCCTGCGGGGTCGCCAAGGTCTGAAGTGCACGCAAGTGCGAATTGATTTTGTCGCTGAGCGCGCGCAAGCCGATAGCTGAGCCCTTCTCCACCCCTTGCAGCCCGAAAATAGCCTTGACGTGTGCCTGAAAATGCAACAGTTTATTATCGAATCGCAACATTAGTAAATTCAACGCCTTGTCGTAATTCTCCTCAGAAAGTTCCAAGGAACGAATCGTATCCAGCGCAGCACCATCTATACATCCACGCAGATATTGGAATTTTTCGATGATTGGGATACGATGGGCTTTGTGCACCATTGTCGAGAACATTGAGTGGAATTCTGGCCAATCCATGTAGCTCCCACCGAATCGCGGAAGCTGCAACTCGGGCATTCGAGAACGGCCTATACTACTATAGCCGAACAACGACGAATTCCCCTCGAGAGTATGCCGAGCTGTTGAATTGGCAACATTTACCGTGCGCGCAGCCATCAACTCCCGCGAAAGCCTGGACCTAACCTTGACGTAAACATTCGAAAAGTCCAGCCGGGCATCATGGGCTAACTGCAGGAAATCCAACCTTTCAAGGCTCGTTTGAGCGGCATCGAAATCCGCATTCATTCGCTCAATTTGCTCTAAGCGAGCTTGAAGTTCTGCCTCATCTAACTCGGCAAGCTCTTCCTTAGTGAGAAAGCGATCCATGGCCTTTAGTTGGCGCGCGACGGACTCGGCCTTGTGCTTGTAGAAATCAACATCACTCGGCATTGCTGCGTTCGCGACATTGGTAGGCTCAGGTGCTGCCATGTTGAGGTTTTAAAAGAGTCACTCAGCACGACCGAAAAAGACACCCTGTATACGTATAAACGTGCGAACCGAAAGCAAAGGGATTACAGCTAATGCCTTTAGCTGTGCGGCTGTGCGAGCTGTCCGATTCCGCTTTGTACTCCGCTTGTGTGTATTAGTGAGTTCGCTGCACTGCACTGACCGAATTGTCGCGACAGAGAAATTAATAGCCAGCAATGCGTGTATGTAGGTGTATGTAAGTATGTTTTAGCACCGAATTGTGCTTAACCGCCGAAAATTTGTTAAGGCTAACGAATGTCGATCGCGAATGATAATTAATTGACACTGCAACTCAGAGATCACGTCGGGGTCACCAAATTTTATGTGGAGATAATGTTTTTTATCTCCAATCGGCCGACTAATTATTTCAATTAAATAAAACTCGGCGCAGAAATAAAATTGCGATATGTTCGTTAATGAGTGACATCCAAATTGCAAGTGTGGCTTGCCTGCGCTTTACATTGCCGCTCCGATCGCTAAGCGCAGCTTCGCTCGGCCGACGTCGGTAGGCAGACGCAAAGCGGAGATAGCGAAGAGCGAGCTGGCAGAGAGCGTTTAGCAGGGCAAGCAAGCGCAAAGCTTTAACAAACAAATGAGTGACATAGACATAAGTAACAAACAAAATAAGCGGCTGAGGGCCAAGAATTAGGTGCTATTTGGTAAGCAGCTAATCGGCTGCGTTCTGCTCCGAACAGTTCGAATTCTCAAAAACTGCATCCTTGTGCATCAATTGTCTGCAGCCAGGCCACTCTGTAGTACGATGCAAAGCTAAGAAGTGTCGAGTGTGTGGCTGCTCACACCATACCTTATTGCATAGGTACACAGTGGCGAATAAAAGTCTGGCGTTACCATCACCCCCAGAGAATTCTTCTCCTCCCCCCAATCAGAATCAACCTTCCACTTCGCATGCTCTCCATGCGACAGGTATGGATGGATACGTCGATCGTAAGCGTCCGAACAAATAATGGTGAACATGCTTTGGCCCGAGGTCTGCTTGACTCGGGGTCTCAAACCAATTTTATAACTGAGGACTTAGCACAGCGCTTACAGATCCGTAGGGAGGAGTCGTGTATAAACTTGCTTGGTATTGGTGAATCCAATTCACAAGTCAAGAAAAAGATACACACGGTGGTGAAGTCGCGAATTACTGGTAGTGAGTTTTCGGTTGATTTCTGGATTTTAAGGTCCATTTCGGGGTATCACCCTGATCAAACACTTAACGTGAGTGACTGGAAAATCCCGAAGAACTTACCACTTGCAGACCCATATTTCTTCAAGCCACAGAAGATAGATATTTTGATAGGTGCAGAAACATTTTTCGAACATTTTTATCTGTTGGTCAGATTCGACAAGGTCCTGACTATCCAACTCTGCAGAAAACGCTTCTCGGCTGGATTGTGTCGGGTGACTGCCATCCAAGAAGCGAGGAATTGTTTGAGTTGTCGAGAAGAGTCAGTGATACACATTACAAAAGTTTTGGTCACTGGAAGAATTGCCGTCTTCTAAAAAGTCTTTATCTCCTGAACACAAGTTATGTGAAAAGCATTATAGAAGGACTACTCAGGTCGTGCCTTCAGGTCGGTTTGAAGTAAAACTGCTGTTCAAATCAGATCCCAGTCTCTTAGGCAACTCCTTTGAAGTGGCTAAACGGCGGTTTTTATCGCTTGAAAAAAGATTGTCTTGTGACCCCGAGTTACAGAAAATGTACTTGGAGTTCATGGAAGAGTACCTCTCCTTGGGTCACAATCCCCAAAACTCCACATTATTTCATTCCACATCAGTGTGTGTTGAGGCCCCAAAGTACGTCGACCAAGCTCCGCGCCGTTTTCGATGCGTCTTGTAAAACGTCCTCTCAGGTGGCCTTGAACGACATATTGATGGTCGGACCTACGATACAGGATGAGCTGTATCCGACATTGCTCCGACTCAGACTACACAGGTACGCATTGACAGCCGATGTCAAGAAGATGTAACGCCAAGTCTGGGTCGCTGATGCGGATAGACAATTCCAGCTCATAGTGTGGAGAAGAGACCCGTCTGAGTCCTTGAGAATATACCAGCTCAACACCGTAACATATGGGACTGGACCAGCCCCATTTTTGGCTATTCGGTGTTTGAAGAGGTTGAGTGAGTCTGCAAAACTCTCATTTCCTAAAGCTGCTGAAGTTATTGACTCCGACTTCTATGTCGATGACATGTTGACTGGTGCTGGTTGCGGAGAGGAGTTAAAGACAATTAAGTCTAATGTGGCTCAGGTTCTTCAAACCGCTGGGTTTGAATTGACTAAATGGTTTTCGAACTCACCTGAGGTCACCGCATCCGAGAGCACAGTTAAACCGATAACGATCTCGGACTCAGAGTCAACTAAGGCGTTAGGAATATCGTGGCTGCCACACGAAGACGTCTTTAAGTTCCAAATTGACACGTCAGTTATGGGTCTCCGAGCGACAAAACGGAACATATTATCGGTGACATCAAAGCTGTTTGACCCCCTTGGCTTGTTAAGTCCTTTAGTAATTAAGGGAAAGATCCTACTGCAGGAGCTTTGGCTTAACAAGCTAGATTGGGATGAGTCAATTCCAATGAACTTGGAAACAGCATGGAACTTATTTAAAGAATCCTTGGGTCAGTTGGAGAAGATTACTATACCTAGATTTGTGCATACTGATCCCATGTCACCGATTCAAGTACATGCCTTTGCCGACGCATCCATGAGAGCTTATGGAGCTTGCGTCTATATCCGTAGAAAGACTGCAGAAGGTTTCGAGGTCTCCTTGTTGACTACAAAGTCGAAAGTAGCGCCGCTCAAGACGAAAACGCTCCCAAGGCTTGAGTTATGTGCCGCTCACCTTCTCTCAGACCTTTGTCACCGGATCAAATCCATGCTCAAGGTTCCAATTGAGAAAATGATATACTGGTCAGATTCAGAAGTTACTCTTCATTGGATCAGATCCCACCCTTCGTCGTTGTCAACATTCGTTGCGAACCGAGTAGCGGAGATTCAAGAGTGGTCAAGTGAAGCTATGTGGCGGCATGTGCCAACAAAACAGAACCCAGCAGACATATTTTCAAGAGGTTGTGACGTAGAGGAAATCGTGCAGTCGATCTGGTTTGGTGGACCAGAGTTCATAAAGTTTGAAGAAGAGAGCTGGCCCAGAAATCCACACTTCGAGCTTTCCGAAGAATTGCTACAGATGGAAAGTCGGAAGAAATCGGTTGGACTGAACGTCGCGGCCAAGCCAAATTATTTAGTGGATGTAATCGAGGGATACTCGTCACACCTCAAACTGCTAACAGTGTTCGTTTTCGTGTTCCGCTTCATCCGAAAATGCAAAGACAAAAGTCTCAACTTTGGAAAAATTCCGTCATCCGTAGAATACGACGAGGCGTTTCTTAAAATAGTCGAAATAACACAGAAAAATGAGTCTCAAGAAGATATTGAAAGGGTTCGTAAAGGCACCAAGTTAGGCCCCAGTCTTCAGCGTTTGACTGTGGCCCAGTCTATACGACTCTGAAAATTCGTGGAAGGCCACCTTATAAGTCCTACATAGCGTTATTTGTCTGTCTTGCGTCCAAGGCGAATCATTTAGAAATTGTCTCCGATTTGACGACTAATTCCTTCTTGTTGGCATTCCAAAGGTTCGTCGGTCGTCGAGGATGTCCGCAACGCGTGAACTGCGACAACGTGACAAATTTCGTCGGAGCAAGTCACCAAGTCGCGGAAGCGGACACGATACGGGAATTCGCGTCAAGAAGAGGTTGCGAGTTTGCCTTCATACCGCCTCGAGCACCGCACATGGGCGGACTTTGGGAGGCCGGTGTGAAGTCTGCTAAGGGCCTACTCCTACGGGCAGTCGGAAGCGCTCTCCTCACCGTAGAGGAGCTGCGGAGCTCCCAAGCGACGGAGACGCGCTGACTCCCGGGCTCCTGCTCACAGGCGAGCCGCTCATCGCACCCCCCCACCCAGGACCCCGGACCAGGAGGGTCTGAGCTGCTTAAAGCGATCTCGTCAGCCAGGCAAATGTTCTGGCAGCGATGGTCCCGGGACTATGTGCTGGGATTGCAAATAAGATGCAAGTGCACCAGGAGGAACCAAACATCAAGGAAGGCGACCTCGTAATCGTCGCCGAGGACAACCTGCCCCCTCAACAGTGGCTCCTCGGAAGGGTGGTCGGAACAACCGCCGGGCAGGACGGAAGGGTCAGAGTGGTCGACCTAAGGACGAGCAGCGGAGCCACGTTCAGGAGGCCAATCCACAAGTTGGCGCTGGTTTGAAGCCTTCCTTCAACGGGGCCGGTGTAGCGCCATTTGGCGTATAATAATTGTTATTAGGATCGTATTTTATGAAGTCTAGTGTAAGTTAGGCGAGGGCAAAGCGGGAGTTCAATAAAAGCTCGCTCTCTCGCTCTTGGCGAATTCGCCCCGCTTTGCCACCGTAGGTAAGATAGACGAAGAAGAAATTGTTTGGAATATATGAAAAAGGTCGAGAAAAATCTATTGAAACGAACACACGCACTCCTTTTTTTTCGTCGTCGTAAAATACAAATTTGCAGTCACCCAAGTTTTTCGGTCTCTCTCATTTAGAAAAACTATTCTAAATTTTCATGTTTGGCAATTTAGCTGTAGCACATATGCATGTACATAGGTATGATATTGCTTGTGGTCGTATTGCTTGGTCCTTCGACGTCTGCTGCCTTCCGAACATTATAGCGTCCGCCTAGTTTCACGTTGGTTATTTCGTATGGTCCTAAGAATTTGCTGGCCATCTTTCTTCCGGTTAGTAATCGTGCTCTACGTATGGCTACGAGATCTCCGACCTTGTATCCGTATTCGCATTTCCGCTTTTTATCGAATTGTTCCTTGTATCTGTCTTGGGCCTGCTGAATATTTTCTTTTGCCTCTTGTCGCATCTTTTGTCTCTCGTCTTCAAAATTATTAACCATCTCTTTTTCTATTAGCTGAAGTATGTCGCTATCCGGCCCACAACGCATTTTTACCCCGATCATCAGCCTCTGAACTCGCGGTACGAACTTATACCATCTTCCATGTTCCTCCGACGACAATTTGGAAATGATGCTCAGAATAGATCGGTTTACGCGTTCAATTTGTCCGTTTCGTGGTGCTCCATATGTGTTCGATGTTCTTTTCCTTGACAAACTCCTCAAAGCTTGAAGATGTAAATGCTGCTCCACGATCGCTTACTATGCGTGCCGGATTACCAAATACATCAGACCACTCCCTTAACTTCTTGAGAACTTCGTCTGCTCCTGTTGTTTTTGTGGAATACATCCATACGACCCATTGGGCTACCTCCCGCGGAACGTCCTTCTTGCTTAACGTTTGCTTGAAAGCAGCGCAATCCGTTACGAGCTTAAAGTTGGTTCCAAGTATGTACTGACGAAATTGTTTGCACGCTAGGAAAATTGCTTTGGATTCCTGTATATAGCTATGCTGTCGTGCTTCAGACTCCGAGGTTTTCTTACTCCAGAGAATTGTAACAACGCCGCTGCAAACCCGTCCTTTGACGCATCAGTTTGTACCTCGGTTTTTGCATTCCTGCGATAAAGTTTCAAGACCGGCTCTTTCCAATGCTTCCTTTAATGTAGCGAACGCCTGCTGCTCCTCCAGACTCATTTTAAATGGGACATCTTTTCGCAGCAGATTGGTCAGTAGTTTGACGATAAGTGAATAGTTTCTTATGAATTTACGGAAAACCCCAGTTAATCCTAAAAACGACTGCACAGCCTTTATGTTTCTCGGCACCGGGAACTTGCTGACGGCTTTGGTTTTCTCCAATCCAGGCTTGATTTCACCTCCTCCAACTTGATGACCCAAAAATGTAATGGTCGACTGCAGAAATCGGCACTTCTTCCACTTCATCTTCAGCCCGTATGCAGCATCAAAAACTTTCTTCAGCTTTCCCAGGCATTCGTCGGCGGTTTCAGCGTGTCTAACGATATCGTCCATGTACAGGTCAAGAATGTTTTCATTTATAAGGTTTTGAAATACAAAACTTATAAAACGGATGAAAACTGCTGGTGAATTGCAATAACCGAAAGGCGCACGGTTGAACCACTATCCATACAGTATATATGTAGATGTGCCAGTTCATGCAACGAAAGTGTCACACACAGGCTAGCGCGTTGCGTACCCCAGAGTGACGTCATCATGAGAGAGAGAGCGCAGAGAGCACATCTTTGCATGTGTTAGTACACACGCAATATGTTTCGACAAAAATATGTGATTGTATGTTTTTTCAGATTTTTTGAACTCTCTCAGGTCTGGTTCTGTTTTGCCACCAGCATGTTTTAGTGTATGGGTGCACATGCATTCTCACGTACTTTGCGTGTGTGTGTTTACTATTGCTGGCCGCTAGAACTGAAATTTGAGTTTGGTTCTTGTTTCGGGTCTTTTGATGGACTGACCTACCGCCACAAAATAAATGAAGAATGGGCAGGGGGTGGGGGTATGGTACACTAGGGCGCGGGAAATGAAATAAAAGCTCTTATTTGTTTGATTTATACCACAAAATATAAACGAGGGGGAACGTTGTGAGTTGCTGCGGACACCGCAACTCTACGGTTATACCCGATACTAAGTCAGTATGGCTCTCCTCCGGCAGATGGCGCTAATATTAAGCGACACGACAAAGAGTGCGTGCGAGAGAGACAGAAAATCAGTCTGAGCGTGACGTCGGGCGCTGCGTAGCCAATGCAAATTGATTTGTTCCTTTTGGCTACAAAAATTATCTGATCTGATCCAGATTCAGCAATCTGATAGATATGGTCATTATCTATGATTCTGCGTTTTTAGTTTTCTCAAATCTGCAATATTGTGGATGCAACAGATTTTCGTCCTTTGTGGGGGCGGAAGGGGGTGGGGCGAAATTATGAGATATACGTTTTATAGTGACATCTAACAGGAGTGCGGATACTAAATTTGGTTACTCTAGCTTTAATAGTCTCTGAGATTTGTGAATATCCCCAGACTTGCATCCTTTGCGGGGGCGGAAGGGTGTGTGGCGAAATTTTGAAACAAACTCGTCTCGGTCCGATATATTAGGAGTGTGGATACCAAATTTGGTTGATCTAGCTTTTATAGTCTCTGAGATCTAGGCGCTAATGTTTTACTCTAAGCAAAGCCGCCTATGCTACGTGTGTGTTAGAGAGAGACAGGGCGAGAAAAAATGAAATTGTTTTCTTGATGCTGGCTATAATAATAATACGATCCAATTCAGATTCCGCAGTCTAAAAGATATCGTCATTCTCTACGATTCTGCGTTTTTGGTTTTCTCGTATCTTTAAAATTGTGGATGCCACAGATTTTCGTCCTTTGTGGGGGCGGAAGTGGGCGGGGCAAAGTTTTGAAATATTTTTGGAGCAGTGACATATCACAGAAATCTGGATCCAAAACATCGTTGCTCTAGCTCTTATAGTCTTTGAGCATTAGGCGCTGAAGGGGACGGACAGACGGACAGACGGACAGACGGACGGACGGACAGACAGACAGACAGACAGGGCTCAATCGACTCGGCTATTGATGCTGATCAAGAATATATATACTTTATAGGGTCGGAAACGATTCCTTCTGGACGTTACACACATCCACTTTTACCACAAATCTAATATACCCCAATACTCATTTTGAGTATCGGGTATAAAAATATATATATACTTAAATAAATATGCATAAATATAAATGGAATTGGTTTTACATATGTATGTATATTTCAAATCAATTGTCAATCGCGCGCTTTCCGACGGGAATCTGCAAAGTACAAATTTAGATGCGGGTCGCACCTTGAATACTCTCATGGACAATACCCATAAATTTTCTAATTCAATTATAAAATATCTTATGTACATACATATGCACATAAATATTAAAGTTTATTACATTCGTATATTGCATGAGGGTTTTCAAAATTACTGCTGCCCGGTCAGCGTCGAGTCGGTGTGTCTCGAGAGAAAGAATACAAAAACAAAATATGAATCGTCTGCGTGCCGAAACCGTAGGGCAGCTTGGTCGCTGATGTCTTTGGCGCGGCACAGTGGGACTCAGCCGAAATAGTAAAAAAATTGTATGAGTGCTTTAGATAAATTCTAATAGAGAATTTTCCAATCGAATTTTCCCACTGTGCCACTCCAAAGACATCGGCGATCCGCGACCACCGCTTCGACGGTGCTGAGGCTCGAGAGTCCAGAATTGCCGAACAGACGAAACCGATGGGCAGCGGGGTCGCGGTAGAGACGAAGTACAGGCGAAAATGGAATTGAAACCCCGCGCGCTCCCTCGTGCCTTTTGGGTTCTAATGTTAGGGCCCGCCATAGAACAGCTTTTTGGTCGCTCATGCAACATCTTGGTATTGTATAGTCTTTGGTATTTTATAGTCTTTGATATAAACAAAACATCGAGAACCGACGGCGTTTGCATAATTTGTATAATTTATAATCAACCTGCTTAAGATAAGGAAATAAATGTGCAATTATATTATTGTAATATTTTATATTTTGTGGTATAAATCAAACAAATAAGAGCTTTTATTTCATTTCCCGCGCCCTAGTGTACCATACCCCCACCCCCTGCCCATTCTTCATTTATTTTGTGGCGGTAGGTCAGTCCATCAAAAGACCCGAAACAAGAACCAAACTCAAATTTCAGTTCTAGCGGCCAGCAATAGTAAACACACACACGCAAAGTACGTGAGAATGCATGTGCACCCATACACTAAAACATGCTGGTGGCAAAACAGAACCAGACCTGAGAGAGTTCAAAAAATCTGAAAAAACATACAATCACATATTTTTGTCGAAACATATTGCGTGTGTACTAACACATGCAAAGATGTTCTCTCTGCGCTCTCTCTCTCTCATGATGACGTCACTCTGGGGTACGCAACGCGCTAGCCTGTGTGTGACACTTTCGTTGTATGAACTGGCATATCTATATACTGTATGGTTAGTGGTTGAACTCAAAGAGGCCTTCCTTCGTTATGAACGCCGTATATTTTTTGCTCCTTTCTTCCACAGGAACGTGGAAAAACCCATATTCTCAGTCCATGATGGTGAACATCTTAGCATTTTCCAGTTTTTCCAGCACCTCTTCAACGATTGGAACGGGAAAGCAATCTTTCAAGACCATCTTGTTCAACTGACGATAGTCCACGCAGACCCGGCTGCTCCCATCCTTTTTCTTGACAATTACAGTCCGACTGGCGAAATTTGATGATGAGCGTCGTATTATCCCAGCGTTGGCCCATTCATCGATCTGCTGCTTGACAACGTCGGCTTCGCTGATGGCCACTCGACTTGGCGAATGTCGAAACGGCGCTGTTGAGACAACGAGCTTTTTCGCTGACTATGATTGTTCAATAATTTCACAAATTATTAATTTCCGAAAACGTTATAAATTTTATTATAGGTATTTTGTGTGTTGAGGGTGGCCGAAGATGCCAGAGCCTTTTACAATAGTATTAGAGTGACACACTTGGATGAGGCAAGCGAGCCGATCTCGAGCCAAAGTAATAGATTGGGGACAAAAAGGGTCTGTTCTCCAACTATATCAAGCGGTAACTGCTAGAGCAGGCGCAGCTGCTGACGGCTTAGCGACGGCATAGGAAAGAAAAGATAACAAGAGCGAGCATAGATAAGAATAGATGATTAAATGAGAGCATGTTGCTGAGCGAGCATAGATAAAGCTACGCTTACGTTACGTTAGTTTAGTATAATGACCAAAATAGAAAAGAAAGTGAATTGATAGGCAATAAAACAATGGTATAAAATTTACACTCGGGCTTCGCCCGAACATACTCCCCCCGTGGAAGGATCCATGCCTTTCACCTCATCTCGTAGAGGCAATAGACATAGTTTTGCAAGTGCTCTTCGGCTAACACCTGTAGCCATCCTGATCAAGGCGACTCGAGATACGCCATCAGCTCCTGGGATGAGCTCGAGGATTCTCGCTAGAGGCCACTTCAGAGGAGGGAAGTTCTCGTCCTTAACAAGAACGACATCATTGACGTGAAGCTCAGGATTCCGGGTGCGCCACTTCGTTCTTTCTTGAAGACTGGTTAAATACGATTGGCGCCAGCGAGACCAAAAGATTTGCTGAAGCTGTGTGACCTTCTGCCAACGGTCCAAGCGATCGACGTTTAAATGAACCAAGTCAGGCTCCAAGAAGGTTGTGATAGGGGCGCCAACTAGAAAATGGCTGGGCGTGAGTACATCGAGATCTGCAGGGTTCTCTGAAAGAGGAAACAATGGCCTTGAATTAATGATTGCACAGATATTGCACGCGAGAGTGCGCAGCTCATCAAATCCAAGAAGCGAGGATCCGAGGGCACGTCGAAGATGATGCTTAGCAAGCTTGACTGACGCCTCCCACAATCCTCCAAAATGTGGCGATCTAGGAGGAATGAAACGCCAATCGATGCAATCGTTGAGAAAAGCTTGATGCACGGCTTCTTGATGACTGTCGCTTAGGAATAGCGACTTAAGTTCCGCCAGTTCGTTCCGCGCTCCAACAAAATTTGTGGCATTATCTGACCAAATACGAATCGGTCTTCCACGGGTGCAAATGAAACGGCGAAGAGCAGAGAGGAACGCAGATGTTGTAAGATCCTTCACAAGCTCGATGTGAACCGCCTTGGTGGAGAAGCATATAAAAATGCTCATGTAGCACTTTAGTGGGGGCCGGTTTCGAACTTCTGATTTATACAGGAACGGACCGCAATAGTCCACGCCGGTAACTAAAAATGCACGAGATTCGCTGACTCTGTCCACCGGAAGATCTGCCATTATTTGCTCGAGAGTTCGAGGCTTCACTCTAAAGCATCTGACACACTTTTGGATTACGTGTGCTACGGTCTTTCGGCCACCGATTGGCCAGTACGTTTGACGAATGATGGCTAATAGCGACTGGGGTCCAGCGTGAAGGTGCTTTTCGTGTAAGTGCCGTATCAGAGCAGAAGTGATGGAATGATTCTTGGGCAATATTATGGGATGCCGTCCAAGGTCCAAGGTAGAGTTTTTAAGACGCCCTCCAACTCGAAGCAAACCGCAATCATCTAAAAATGGCGAAAGAGAGGCGATCGAGCTTGAAGCCTTGATGTCCTTTCGCGTTTCCAGGGCTCTTATTTCAGTGGATAGACGAGATTGTTGAGTAAGACGAATAAGCAGTTCGGTTCCCAAACGCAAGTCCTCCACAGTTATTCCAGACTTTCGTCGATGAATGAATTTGCATACATACGCAAAAATTCGTTGCATTTTGGGGAAGGAATTTACAAACTTTGATTCTTCCACCAAATATCTTGACGCGCAGTTTGTAATTAGTATGGTTTTTCGTGCCTCCAAAACCGGCTCTGGAAGAGCAGGTGTACTTGGCCATTGATCCTTACTGGCTGTCAAGTATGTAGGTCCATACTTCCAAAGATGAGAATTGATGAGCTCAGCTGGTAATGATCCTCGAGAAAGCATATCGGCAGGGTTTAGATCAGTTGGCACGTGCAGCCAAGACATTCCAGATGTGAGTTCCTGAATAACAGAAAGTCTATTAGCGACAAATACATTGAAGTTGGATGGTTGATTCTTGATCCAAGCCAAAACGACTGTGGAGTCACACCAGCAATAATAAGAGCACTTGAAGTTCATCAAAGACACTTCATGCATAAGCTGAGCGAGTAGCGCTGCACCACATAATTCCAACTTGGGTATTGTGATAGTCTTCAGTGGCGCTACACGAGATCTGGAAGATAGAAGATTTGCCTTGACTCCATTGTCGCCTTCCGAAACAGCGTAGATGCAAGCTCCATAAGCACTCATGCTGGCATCACAAAATCCATGCATTTCAAGGTTGCTGCTTCGAAGGAAAGATAGGCGCGGGAAAGAAATTTGTTGCATAGAGTCAAACTGCTGAATAAAGTTGATCCAAGTTGTGCGTAAGGAGACTGGCAGACTTTCATCCCAATGAAGCTTTTCTTTCCACAGCTGCTGTAGAAATATTTTTGCTTTAGTAATAACTGGCTCTATAAGTCCGAGTGGATCATAAAATCGTGCAATAGTTGACAATACAACTCGCTTAGTTGGTTTCGAAGGGACTTGATTGGGACAGAATGAAAATAATAGCTCATCCGAAGTGGGATTCCATGCTAAACCTAGCGTCTTGGTTACATCGCTGCCATCAGTAAATTTAACAAATGTTTCCCTATCTTCATGGGGTGTTTGATCGAGTACATATGTATCGTTGGAACACCATTTTCTGATCTTGAAATTTCCTTTGGCTAATAGTCCTGACACCTGGCGAATTATTTCCAGCACCTCATTTGTAGTATCTCCCCCCGTTACCAAATCATCCACGTAAAAGTCCCGCAGCACAACTTCAGAGCCAATTGGATATGACGAACTCTCGTCTGCCGCTAGTTGGTGCATAGAACGGACGGCCAGAAATGCTGCTGGTTTCGTTCCATAGGTCACGGTATCCAGCTTGAATGTCCTTAGCTCCTCGAGGGGTGAGTCACGCCACAGTATGCACTGCAGAAAACTATCTTGGGGCGAGGCACGGACGCATCTATACATTTTACAAATGTCACCAGTCAATGCTATACGAAAGGTACGAAATCGAAGATCGTAACTAACTTTGGCTGAATTGTTGGGCCTGACATCAATATATCGTTGAGGGAATATCCTGTAGATGTACAAGCGGATTTGTCGAAAACTACTCGGAGTTTTGTGGTGGTTTTGTCTTCTCTTAAGACGCAGTGATGAGGAAGACAAAATTTGCATTGTTTAAGTGCGTCACTTTTGACAGGGGACATGTGATTCAAATCGACGTATTCCTTTATAAATGCGGCGTATTGGGCCTTGAGAAGCGGTTTGCGAACCAACTTGCGCTCTAGATTGAGAAATCTGCGATAGGCTTGTTGATAAGAATCTCCAAGAAGACTGTCACTCAGCTTTAAAGGCAATTGAACGCAATATTCGCCACTTGGAAGCCGACCGCAATGTTTTTTGAAATGTTCCTCGCAAGCAATTTCCTCCTTTGTTGCTTCTGTAGCGGGACCGTGGCAGTTTTCCACTTCCCAGAACCTTCGCACTAGCTCATCCAAACCAACGGTAGGCGTTTGACTCAATTCCGTCGAACTAGAGGCAGCTAGGAGCACTGAGCTGCGGGAGTACTGACCTCCACCTGTGACAACCCAGCCGAGACGGGTTTTTTGTATTATAGGAAGTCCCCTCTCCAATTTGATCTGTCCAACGCATAAAATGTCGTAAAATAAGCTGGCTCCAATAAGTACATCGATGCGCTGAGATTTGTTAAAGTGTGGGTCAGCAAGGCTGATATTGGATGGCATTTCCCATTTGGATACATCAAATGAAGAAGCAGGCTGGTTTCCTGTAATACGTGGAGCAACGAGAGCTGTGAGACTCGTGAAGTAATCGGAAGTCCTGGATTGAATGACCAAATTAACTGAACCTTCCGTGTGAAATGCAGAATCAGCGCCGATACCCGATACTGATACCGACCCTTTGGCTCGTTTCAGCTGAAGCCTCTGAGCAAAGCGAGAGGTTATTAAATTAATCTGAGAGCCTGAATCCAGAAGAGCCCGGCAAGGAAGAAGATCACCAACTCGACTCTTTATCATAATGACTGTCGTGGCTAGAAGCACTACGTCTGAGCTAAGATTCTGAGCAGGAGGCGAGCATGGTGATGAAGCGGCAACAAGAGAACTTGAAAGATTGGGGCCTGGGCATAAGTCTGTCTGGATAGGAGACGTAGTAGCGTTTGCAGGTTCCGTGTTAACTGACGTAGGCAGCGGATTGTTGATATGTAAAAGGGTATGATGCTTTTCACCGCATGTGCGACAAGAGCCTGAACTGCAGGAGGTATTCCGATGTCCCTTCTTCAAACAGTTGAAGCAAACTCTAAGCTTCCTTGCCTCTCTAAGACGCAAAGATGGCGAAAGGTTTCCAAAGCGAGTGCAGCTGTAAATGTTATGCCCTTTATTATCACAGAACACGCATTCCAATACGATTGTATTTGTAGCAACAAGACTGTGTTTTGAATGAGTGATTCGTTTATGTTTTCCAACCTGACTGCTATGGATTTGAATCAACATAGCTTGATCCATGGTCTCCATGGCTTGACATCTCCTCTCCAAAAAAGCCGAAAAATGGTCCCATGTTGGTATGACGTTAGAGGGCGACAGCTCCTCCCATTTGGTCCTGGTATCAGAGTCGAGATACTTGTATGTGGAGTGAACGATGATGCATCCAGCTATTTCCTCCATGGTACCCATCGATCTAAGCGCTCTCATGTGAGAATGAAGCTTGTCCGATAAAGTACGTAGCTTTGTAGTTGACCCATCTTCAACCTTCTCATGCCTCAGAATCTCAGCGACGTGTGCCTGAAAGATTAAACGTTTATTATTGAAACGATTGTTTAAAATGTCCAATGCAATATCATAATTGCTCTCCGATACTTCCAAAGAGCGAACAGCCTCCAGGGCAGGTCCATCCAAACATGAGCGCAGGTGCTGGAACTTCTCAATCTTTGATAGAAAGGGCTCCTGATCTATTACTGTGTTGCTTAAGTCGCTGCCAATTTCGCTTACATCAAGCTCTTCTAAATTAGAATGAGTAACATTAAATGAGTCGGATATTTTTTCCAAGAATTTTAAATGAACACTTAGCGCATCTTCACTGATTGGGTTGTTTTCATCATTCAATATCGTCTCTCGAAGTGAAACGGCTTTGTTGTATATTGAGAGTGCCTTTAGTTTGTAAAAAGACACCCTGTTTTCCGGCACGTCATTAGACTCATCCATTTTCGACAGGCAGCAGCGAGCAAAGCACAAAGAAGAATCGAAGAACCAACCGTTTGATTTTTTTGGTATGCAAGCGCAAGTGCAGCGAACCCGAAGCCGCTAATGCACGTAGCTGTATTAGTGCTTGTAAGCAAGCGCGCGACGAAATGGGAACTAACCGCTTCGCGTTCGAACAGTTATGTTTAGCGGATAATTTTCACTGTTTATAATTGTTTATTTCCAAATTGTTACTGACGATCACGTCGGGGTCACCAAATGTTGAGACAACGAGCTTTTTCGCTGACTATGATTGTTCAATAATTTCACAAATTATTAATTTCCGAAAACGTTATAAATTTTATTATAGGTATTTTGTGTGTTGAGGGTGGCCGAAGATGCCAGAGCCTTTTACAATAGTATTAGAGTGACACACTTGGATGAGGCAAGCGAGCCGATCTCGAGCCAAAGTAATAGATTGGGGACAAAAAGGGTCTGTTCTCCAACTATATCAAGCGGTAACTGCTAGAGCAGGCGCAGCTGCTGACGGCTTAGCGACGGCATAGGAAAGAAAAGATAACAAGAGCGAGCATAGATAAGAATAGATGATTAAATGAGAGCATGTTGCTGAGCGAGCATAGATAAAGCTACGCTTACGTTACGTTAGTTTAGTATAATGACCAAAATAGAAAAGAAAGTGAATTGATAGGCAATAAAACAATGGTATAAAATTTACACTCGGGCTTCGCCCGAACAGGCGCTATTTTCTCGTCCAGTACGATCTTTAGCATGATCGTGCACACTGCTTCTGTCTGCTTCTTTTCGGTAAAGTCTTGAATCATTGATTGGACGGCATCTCTGAAATGCGATGGAATGTTAATGTCAGTATTTGCTTCGACCACGTTGTAAATACTTATCTGTTTAGTGTCCTCAGTTTCCTCCCCCGGCAGGGGAGAAAACTTATATCCTCCTGGCGTTGTTGTCATTGTGAACTTGGATATAAAGTCGTGTCCAAGCAACAATTCGCATCTGACGGCATGATCGGCCACCACAAGGAATTTGTGTGCCAGTCGCATTACGTCGATCTCCACTAATGCGGTAAACTGCCCAGCGGAGCGTGTGATGTTGTTTCCAAGTCCCCTCAAAGTTGACGAACTGGCTTGCAGATGGACACCACTCATTTTACCGAACACTGACATCTTTAATAGGGAAACATCTGCACCGGTGTCTATGAGCCCCTTGACTTGCACGTCGTTAATTTGTAGAGACTTCAGGCGTTTTTCCTCGTATGCAACGTTTACGGCAGCAGAACTCGGGCAATCCTTAGACATGTGTCCAGTCTGATTGCAGCGGAAACACTTTAATGCAGCTCGGCAATCCTTGCGTAGATGCTGCTGGGATCCACAATTGTAGCAGTGTTGCTTCCTTTCATATTTGGTGAAATTGAACTTCTTTCCGAACGGCTGTGAGTCTTTTTGTTTCGGGGCAAAACGCCCATCAACCGCGAGCGTTTTTTCGTATATTTCGTACTTCTCTCGCAGCTGCTTGTATGAGCTGCATGCATACAAGGTGTACTTATCTTTGTTTATAATCCGTTTTTAAATTCAGTCCGTCGACAATGTATCGAATCCCCGACTCCGTGTCTGTTGTCCCACGAGCAGCAATGCGTTTCATCTGTAGTATATATTCGTGAAAACTTTCGCCGGCAATCTTCACTCGCATAGACTATTGATTGTGAATTTGCGCACTGCATAAACGCTCACACTCGAACTCCTGTAAAAGTTGGTGACGCAATTGTCCGTACTCATACACTGCTGTGGACTCGAGAAAAAGAGCGGCTGTACCTGTCATTTTTAATCGGGCTTGCACGTATTTTTGTTTGTCATTTAGTCCGTATGCTTCAGCGTTTAGCTCGAAGTTAATAAACAACTGCTGTACCGACATATTTTCTCCGTTGAGTTCTGGAATAATTTTGGAAAAATTTTCCACTACCAGCCTTGCATCATTTTTCTTGTCTATTTCATCAGCATTTATTTTCATCGAGAGCAGTTGAACCAGCTGTTGAAGCGTCTGTGTGTTTTCTTCTAGGAGTGTTGACCTCATCGCTTCCTCGTTCGCGTTTTGCTGGCGATTGATCCTGTTTGCTTCTGATCCACTTGGGCCTTCGTTTTGCTGCATATTTCCGGCTGGTGGTCCACTTGTATTTTCCATTATAATTCTACTGCGCAATACTCTTGTGGGCAGCCGGCTTGAAACAATCTGATCTGCTGCTGTTACTACTGCTGTTGCTGCTGCTGTTTCTAGTGCTGTTTCTAGTGCTGTTTCTGCTCATCAGCTGTTCCTGTGCTGCTGTTATTACTGCTGTTGTTATCCCTGCTGCCCCCTCAATAAGCCAGCTGGCCCACTCCTTCTTACATAAATTTAACGAATCATTACTAAGTAATGTCACGCAAAACTCTGTTAAATTTACCATTTTTATACCCGATACTCAAAATGAGTATGGGGTATATTAGATTTGTGGCAAAAGTGGATGTGTGTAACGTCCAGAAGGAATCGTTTCCAAACATTATTTATTTATATAATTTATATGTTTATTTCATGCATTATCCTAGCGCTACAAGTTTACACTTATGTTTAATGCGCTAGTCACCCCTGTCTGTCTGTCCGTCCGTCTGTCCGTCCCTATTAGCGTCTAGTGCTCAAAGACTAGAGCTAGAGCAACGATGTTTTGAATCCAGACTTCTGTGATATGTCACTGCTCCAGGAATATTTCAAAAATTCGCCCCGCCCACTTCCGCCCCCACAAAGGACGAAAATCTGTGGCATCCACAATTTTAAAGATACGAGAAAACCAAAAACGCAGAATGACCATATCTTTAAGATTGCAGAATCAGAATTGGATCGTATTATTATTATAGCCAGCATCAAGAAAAGACTTTCATTTTTTCTCGCCCTGTCTCTCTCTAACACACACGTAGCATAGCCGGCTTTGCTTAGAGTAAAACATTAGCGCCTAGATCTCAGAGACTATAAAAGCTAGAGCAACCAAATTTGGTATCCACACTCGTAAGTTATCGGACCTAGACGAGTTTGTTTCAAAATTTCGACACACCCCCTTCCGCCCCCGCTAAGGACGAAAATCTGGGGATATCCACAAATCTCAGATACTTTTAACGCTAGAGTAACCAAATTTGGTATCCGCACTGCTGTTAGATCTCACTATAAAACGTATATCTCAAAATATCGCCCCACCTCTTTCCGCCCCCACAAAGAACGAAAATCTGTTTCATCTACAATATTGAGGATACGAGAAAACTAAAAACGTAGAATCATAGATAATGACCATATCTATCAGATTGCTAAATCTGGATCAGATCAGATCGTTTTTATAGCCAAAATATAATATTCGTTTAATATTCGCGGCGTCTACCGGAGGAGAGCCATACTGGCTAAGTATCGGGTATAAATGCGGGTTGCGGTCTCCGCAGCAACTCACAACGTTCCCCCTTGTTAGTTCTACGTTCTTTGCAGTTGAGTGAGTGTGTAAAAATGAAGTATCCTCAACTTTACGCTTATTATACTTTAGGTCTTACATCTAACCAAACTGACTCGTCTTGTGTTTGTATTCCAATGCTTTGAGGTGGTAAAAGTGGTTTGTTCTGCGTAGTTCATATATCCATTGTCTTATTTATTTTTTTATTCTGATAGTAACACAATTCTTGACGTATTTTAATCCATTTATTAAAGGCACTAGTTTTTTTATCATTTAAAATAGGCAAAAACGTTATATTTATTAAATCGTGTTTCTGGGCATTATTTAACATTTTTTTATATGCAATCATATGAATTAAAATAACTTTGTATAATTTATGCTTATTTTTAAGCATTGCTCAATATTTTTCAAAAAATCCCCGAAACCAATGAACTTATCAAAACAGGTAAAAATCATCCTTTTGGATGAGAACTTTTCTATTAGAATTTATTCCGCATTTTGGACATGAAATGAAACGTAATGCATTTGTATTCTTTTTTAGAGCGTATAGTTGCTTTTTTGATATCTTATGATTTCCTCGTAGAGTATTCAATACTATCTGCCCTAATGCTTTTATTAACTCAATGTCACAATTACTTTTAATTGCATTTCGAAGTTTATTATTTGCCCGTTTGAGCACATAAAATAAATGTTTGTTCGCTTTCAGCCGATTTAGATTCTTTTTGCAAATAATTTTCATCTGAAAAGCAAACTGTATACCCAGAATTAAAAATATGTGTACGAAATCTAAGGAGATAATTTTTTCCCTGAATAAGATCAATAAGTAAATAACCATGTGGTTCATCTGCCACCTCCACATATATTCTGAAGAGATCCTGAGAATTTTCAGGATAACTTTGTCTTGCTAAGCATTGAAATTGAAGCTTTTCTCTAGGATTTTTGAGCGCAACGATGTATTTTGTGTTTAGTGAATTATCTCGAGTATGTGATGATTTATGAAATATATTTTGTGTGACTTCTATTACGGATAAATTCCTGTGGTGTGATCCTATTGTAAAAAGTTCACATACATGTTTATTAAATGCGCCCATCATTAAGTCATCTAGTATTAAGAGAATAGGCTCATGATTTTAATTTTCAACTGTTTCGGGAACTCCTTAATAGTATTCGATGTTATTAAAATTTTGTTTAGCATGCTCCTCTCCATAACACCAAATTATTCGATTAATTGAAATGCTCAGCAAATCATTCTGTTTGAGATGCCAAGCTTTTTTGGCACCTATGTGTTTCAAAAATGAAAAGAGATTTTGGGTTAAACTTTATAATTCGTATTTAATCTTGGTGGCTTAGCGGAAGCCGATTGCTTGCTATTGCCAGATGAACTTTATGCGAGATCGATATGCAACCAATGCGCAGAGGGGTTAGCATAGAACTAAAACTATAGACGACGGCGTTAGATCAAAGTGACTGCCGAAGTGGCGGCAGCAGATCAAAGTAGTTGCCGAAGTGGCGGCGGCAGAGAGCCCCTTTAGCGGGAGAGCGCAGCAGCTCTGCAGAAAGTCAATGCTTTACAACATATGTAGGCGGCTCTCTATGCTCATACAATAATAATGTTAAAGTTAGGGTTATTCTCCAGCAGCTGGCCCGAACATACTCCCCCCGTTGGGAGCTAGTCTCTCAACAGATTCCTTAAGGGGCAGCAAACATAGCCGAGTGACGGCCCTCCCGATGTTTCCTGAGGATGTCTTCAGGTCAGCGACGCGACACACTCCGTCCTTGCCCAAAACGACATCGACCACTCTAGCCAGTGGCCAACGCATTGGAGGAAGATTTTCGTCCTTCACCAGAACGAGGTCGTTCTTGCAGATGTTTTGCGCGGGGGTACGCCACTTCGCGCGCTCTTGCAAAAGAGTGAGATACTCTTCGGGCCAACGGATCCAAAATATTTGTTGTAGTTGGGTGACCCGCTGCCAGCCATCCAGACGATTGTAGTTCAGCTTCGTTAGGTCAGGCTCGAGGATTTGCTCATGGGGGCCGCCTAAAAGCAGATGAGCAGGAGTCAAAACGTCTAAATCATCAGGATTTTCTGAAAGCGAGAGCAAAGGGCGAGAGTTAACAATTGCAGTGATCTGACAGATCAGAGTGCGCAGCTCGTCGAAGCTAAGCACAGATGGTCCAACTGAGCGGTACAGGTGATATTTTGCGGTCTTCACGGCCGCTTCCCACAACCCGCCAAAATACGGAGAGCGAGGTGGGATGAAACGTCCGTCGATCGAGTCAGCCAAGCAGGATTCGTGGACCTCCTTCATATGCGGTTCGCTCAGACAGAGCTTCTTTAGCTCCAGAAGCTCGTTCTTGGCCCCAACGAAGTTTGTCGCATTGTCCGACCAAATTTGACTTGGCCTTCCTCGAGTGGAAGTAAAACGCTTTAGTGCGCCTAGAAACGATGCAGTGGTCAAATCCTTTACGAGCTCCATGTGTATAGCCTTAGAAGTGAAGCAGATGAATACGCTAATGTAGCACTTGATCGGAGGCCTTGTGCGGATTTCTGATCGGTAGAAAAAAGGTCCACAGTAATCTACTCCAGTGACTTCAAAAGCTCGAGATCTTTCCAAACGTTCCTTAGGTAGGTCTCCCATGATGTGTTCGACCATGCGCGGCCTAGTCCTGAAGCATCTCACACATCTGCTGACGACCCTTGACACTGCCTTTACACCTCCAATGGGCCAATATTCCAGCCGAATTTTGGATAGCAAGGCGCGAGGTCCGGCATGGAGGTTTCTTTTATGATAATATCTTATCAGCGCAAAGGTAATGGAATGTCCCTTTGGCAGAATGAGCGGGTGCTGAGCGTCAAATCCTAGCGATGAGTTACCAAGACGACCTCCAACTCTAAGTAGTCCAGAATGATCGATGAACGGGTTGAGTGAACTAATAGAACTGGATTTCATGACTTGACCATTGCGCCGAATCTCCTTTAAGTCCATCCACAAATTCGCCAGCTGAATGTGTCGAATTAGAAGATGCGTTCCTTGCCGAATATCAGAAACGGTGAGTCCTGGATGCCTAAGACGATGTATAAATTTATGCATGTAGGCGAATGTGCGCTGCATGCGAAAGAATGAATTCGCAAATTTGCATCCGGACGTGAGATCGGCATGTGGAGGCGTGATTAGCAATCCTCTCTTGCGAAGCTCCAAAGTTGCTATGTTGTTAGATGGAGATACAGACCACTTATACTTGGAGCCTAGCAAAAAGGATGGGCCGTGAAACCATAGCTCTGACTGGATAAGATGGTTGGGAAGCGAGCCTCTCGAGAGAATATCAGCAGGATTTAAAGATGTGGGAACATAGCGCCATTCCATGGCTGCCGTCAACTCCTGAATTGATGCCACTCGATTTGCCACGAAAACTTGAAATTTAGCTGGCTCGTCCCTAATCCAAGATAATGCTGTTGACGAATCCGACCAGCAATAGAACCGACCTGTAAAGATTCCCATGTCCTTTACATTCTGCATAATTTTCGCAAGCAATGGGCTCCACTTAATTCCAGCTTAGGAATCGATATAGTCTTTAGCGGCGCCACTCGCGACTTTGAGCACAAAACGTGGCTCGAAGACTGGGCTTCCCAGGACACGACATACACGCAAGCGCCATATGCTTCTAAGCTGGCATCACAGAATCCGTGAACTTCTGTAGCCACACTAGAACGAAGAACCAAGCGAGGAAATGAGATCCGAGAAATGCTTGCCAAACTATTTCTCAAGTCCATCCAAGTTGAATGCAACGCTGAGGGTAGGCTTTCATCCCAATCCAAATTTTCTCTCCAAAGATGCTGAAGGAAGATTTTGCACCTGAAATTGACTGGATTTATCAATCCAAGAGGGTCGTAGAACAGCGCAATCGTAGATAAAACCGACCGCTTTGATGGCTTTGAGTTTGTGTTCAGTGCGGACAAGGCAAAAAGCAGCTGATCCGAAGCAGGGTCCCACGCTAAGCCGAGAGTTTTGGCTATGTCGCTTCCATCATTAAACTTTAAGAACTTCTTTATGTCATCTTCAGGGGTTCCCTCAAGTACTTCCTGGTGACTGGAGCACCATTTCCTAAGTCTAAAGTTACCACGGGACAGTAAAGCTGATGTTTGGTGCAACTTGTCCATGACCTGTGCGACCGAATTACCGCCCGAAATAAGGTCATCCACGTAAAACTCCTGCCGCAGAGCAGCTGAGCCAAGAGGGTAGGATTCACCCTCGTCGATGGCCAGCTGGTGCATTGCGCGGACCGCTAAAATTGATGCAGCCCTCGTCCCGTATGTGACGGTGTCTAATGTGTAGACTTGAACCTCGGACTCGATGGAATCTCGCCATAGGATGCATTGATACAAATTGTCGGGTGGAGACACTCGTACGCAGCGGTACACTTTACAAATGTCCCCAGTGAGAGCGACTGGATATGTTCGAAAGCGAATCAATATGTTAAACAATGCAGGCTGAATAACAGGGCCTGTCATCATCACATCATTTAGAGAATATCCAGTTGATGTAGCTGCGGATCCATCGAAAACGACACGGAGTTTTGTCGTCGTACTGTCCTCCTTTAGGACACAGTGATGAGGCAAGAAATATTTGCAGAGGCTACGGGAATCAGGGTTGACTTGGTGCATATGATGCAAATCAATGTACTCCCTCATAAAGGCGGAATACCGCTCCTTGAGTGTAGGATTACGCTCCAGTTTTCGCTCCAGACTGATGAACCGTCGATAAGCCTGAGCATAAGATTCTCCTAAACGATCAGTATTGTTATTTAGCGGCAGACGAACTGCATACTCCCCGGATGGCAACCGTGAAAGGTGGCTTACGAAATGTGCTTCACAATGGTCTTCTTCTTTGGTATTCAACCCAGCCTCCACACAATTCTCGACTTCCCAAAACATACGAAAAGTTTTATCCAACCTTGCTTCCATCTCAGCTATCGAATCCGGACAATTGTGCGTGGCCAAAAGCGCCGAGCTTCATACCTTCTATCCACCGCCAGATACGATCCACCCAAGCCGGGTCTTCTGCAGAAGAGGCAGTCCATCGGTGAGTTTGATTTGCCCTACGCAGAGGAGATCATAAAAAACGCTCGCACCAATGAGAAGATCAACCCGTTGAGGATTGAAAAATGCAGGATCAGCGAGCTGAATGTTAGATGGAATACGCCAATCGGATACATTTACTGTCATACTTGGTTGAGAATCGGTAATCGTGGGGGCGATGAGAGCAGTAAGTGTAGTTGTGTAAGCAGAGGTGCGAGAATGCATACAAATGCTTATGGTGGATCCCTCAGTAGAAACGCTGGTATCGCCCAGTCCAGACACAAGTGCAGACGATTGAGTTCTCCTAAGCTGAAGCTGCTGGGCGAACCTGAATCTAAGATGGCACGACAAGGAACTAAGACGCCAGACCGATTCTTTACGAGAACCACGGCTGTAGCCAGAAGAACGACATCAGAGTGAAGACCTTGGGCAGCAAGAGAGGTAGACGAAGGTAGAGACGAGCTGCTAGCAGAATTTTGAGCAACGGAAAGAGTGTCCGGTTGAACGGCAGCCTGGGCAGCCTTGTGTTGTGGGCTGTATACTAACGAAGTGCAACAAACTATGATGCCTATCGCCGCATACTCGACATTTTCCACTATTGCATGCGCGGGTCCGGTGCCCCGGTTTTAGGCAATTGAAGCATAGGGAAAGCTTCTTCACTTCTTTGTGGCGCAGCAACGGTGAGAGATTTCCGAATATCTTGCACGAGTATATTCCATGGCCCGCTGAGTGGCAAAAGACTCATACAGACGGGTCGGCGGAAGAGTTGGAAGCTACAAACGTTTTCTTAACCTGCGTATAGGAATGGTTTTTTCCCACCTGATCGCTACTAGCGTGTGTCGCTGTAGCATATTCCAATCGCTCCATTTTCTGGCAGCGTTGCTGCAAGAATTCGAAGAATTCCTTTGCGGTAGGTATAGCATCCGACGATGTGTGCTCCTCCCATTTGGTTTGCGTCTTCGAATCCAACTTCTGCAGCAGCATGTTGATAACCATGAATCCTGAAATCTCCTCGGCAGTTCCCAATGTCTGCAACGCTCGCATGTGTAAATTGACTGCATCCGAAAACTCCCGAAGCCTTTTAGCAGAAGGCGAGTCTACCCTCTTTAGCCCAAGAATCTTCTTGATGTGTGCCTGGAAAACAAGTCTTTTGTTATTAAAGCGTTTATTAAGTATATCCAGAGCCGCACGATAATTGGCACTGGAGAGCTCCAACGATCGAACCGAATCCAAAGCCGCATCAGCGAGGCAAGAGCGAAGGTGTTGGAATTTCTCGATGTCACTGAGATCCATATCCGCTTCAATCACCGATTTGAACATTGCCATAAAATCGGAGAACTCGACGTATCCACCAGAAAACTTAGGCACCTTCAGCTCAGGAAGTCGCTGCTTGTGAGCCATGATGATGGTACTATGTCCGGAATGGCTTGGCAGAGTCGTAGAATGGGCAGCGGCGTGTGACTGGCTTACTTCAACAGCAGCCAGCAACTCAGCTTTCAACGATATGAAAAAAGTATCGAAGATTTCGCGCAGCTCACTCCCAATCTCGTTTTGATCGAGAGCCTCCAATTCATTATGGGCCTTATTAAATTCCTCTCGAATTTCTGCCAACATATCAAGGCGCACCTCGACTTCCGCGGCGGTCAGCTTATCGATTTTATTCCCCGCGAAGGATTCGCCAAGCCTGTGCAATCGATCATATAATGACTGACTTTTACGCTTATACAGACTCAGTCTGGAATCAGCCACCACAATATTTCCGCCCGCGCCTGTATTTGGATCGTGGTCCATGTTAACCGTTGTGCAATTGACACAACAACGGAAAATGAAATACCGCTTAAGCGACGATGTATAGACGCGAGAGCGAGAATGCAAGACACGAAAAGTCAAGAACCGCGGCTGCAGCTGCGCAGAGAATGAGAGATTCGACGCTTTAAGTACCGGAATTTGTCTATAAATATTCCAGCCGCACTCTCACTGAATTTGCAATGTTTTTCAATGTGCACCCAAATGTATTTTTTGGTAGTTAAACTACAAAACAACACAATATTGTATAATTAATAAGTGTTTTAACGGAACGCGATTAAGAAATGGTTTTATACCACGTCGGGGTCACCAATGTTTGAGATGCCAAGCTTTTTTGGCACCTATGTGTTTCAAAAATGAAAAGAGATTTTGGGTTAAACTTTATAATTCGTATTTAATCTTGGTGGCTTAGCGGAAGCCGATTGCTTGCTATTGCCAGATAAACTTTATGCGAGATCGATATGCAACCAATGCGCAAAGGGGTTAGCATAGAACTAAACTATAGACTACGGCGTTAGATCAAATTGACTGCCGAAGTGGCGGCAGCAGATCAAAGTAGTTGCCGAAGTGGCGGCGGCAGAGAGCCCCTTTAGCGGGAGAGCGCAGCAGCTCTGCAGTAAGTCAACGTTTTACAACATATGTAGGCGGCTCTCTATGCTCATACAATAATAATGTTAAAGTTACGGTTATTCTTCAGCGGCTGGCCCGAACACATTCCTTTTTTTTATTAAATTTTCTAAAAACGTTGTTTTACCAGACTTTGAAGGTCCGCAAATAAGCATTGTAAAAGGATGCATAAATTGCTTAAACATTTTTGGTTATGTTTTATTTATTGATATTTTATAATTGTTTTGTAACAACTAAGATATTCTAGTTACGCGTCTTCTGATCGCGTATTTTGTGACAGTTTTTTTCTAAGTGAGTATCAGATCCGCAATAATTACAATAAACAACTAGTGTGTATCCGCTTTTGTGAGGATCCTTTTCAAACAAACGCTTAAATGAATCTATTTTAAACAACTAGTTACTACAAGTGTTGAATATAAGCTGAAAATCAAAATATATTTTCTTTATTTTATTTTATTTTATTTATTAAATTAACAAATTATCTGATAATAATGGTACTTAATTACAAAAGGCGGAAAATAATAAGTTAAAAGTTAGCTAAATTTAAGTGGTTATAAATATTGAATGCAATTAGTTTAAGAGTCATTTACGGGGATTGGGTATATCAGAGGGAGTTATAATTATGGCATAAAACCCTAAAAGGTGCATGTTCGGCATAATTAGACCTACATATGGGTAAACGGATAGGCCTACCAGTACGGGTTGGTCTAGATGGGACGGCCAAGTCAATCTGACCCAAGAGAGTTAAGAAGTCAACAATCCCGAGAAGGAGCTTGTTACATTACGCCATTGCATTTTCTGCGTTGGTGCAACGACGGCAGGTCAATAAGATTTAGCCTAGACCGGTAGGGTGGCAAGATTCTACCCAAGTCCCAGCTAAAGTTACGAAGTGCAAAAATTAACGAGGGGGAACGTTGTGAGTTGCTGCGGACACCGCAACTCTACAGTTATACCCGATACTAAGTCAGTATGGCTCTCCTCCGGCAGTCGCCGCTTATATTAATCGACACGACAAAGAGTGCGTGCGAGAGAGACAGAAAATCAGTCTGAGCGTGACGTCGGGCGCTGCGTAGCCAGTGCAAATTGATTTGTTTCCTATCGCTATAAAAATAATCTGATCTGATCCAGATTCAGCAATCTGATAGATATGGTCGTTATCTATTATTCTGCGTTTTTAGTTTTCTCAAATCTGCAATATTGTGGATGCAACAGATTTTCGTCCTTTGTGTGGGCGGAAGGGGGTGGGGCGAAATTTTGAGATATTCGTTTTATAGTGAGATCTAACAGAAGTGCGGATACTAAATTTGGTTACTCTAGCTTTAATAGTCTCTGAGATTTGTGAAAATCCCCAGATTTGCATTCTTTGCGGGGGCGGAAGGGGGTGTGGCGAAATTTTGAAACAAACTCGTCTCGGTCCGATATATTAGGAGTGTGGATACCAAATTTGGTTGCTCTAGCTTTTATAGTCTCTGAGATCTAGGCGCTAATGTTTTACTCTAAGCAAAGCCGCCTATGCTACGTGTGTGTTAGAGAGAGACAGGGCGAGAAAAAATGAAATTGTTTTCTTGATGCTGGCTATAATAATAATACGATCCAATTCAGATTCTGCAGTCTATAAGATATGGTCATTCTCTACGATTCTGCGTTTTTGGTTTTCTCGTATCTTTAAAATTGTGGATGCCACAGATTTTCGCTCTTTGTGGGGGCGGAAGTGGGCGGGGCAAAGTTTTGAAATATTTTTGTAGCAGTGACATATCACAGAAGTCTGGATCCAAAACATCGTTGCTCTGGCTCTTATAGTCTTTGAGCATTAGGCGCTGAAGGGGACGGACAGACGGACAGACGGACAGACAGACAGGGCTCAATCGACTCGGCTATTGATGCTGATCAAGAATATATATACTTTATGGGGTCGGAAACGATTCCTTCTGGACGTTACACACATCCACTTTTACCACAAATCTAATATACCCCAATACTCATTTTGAGTATCGGGTATAAAAATTGCTTTTGCACGGATTCAATAACAACCTGCTGCTCTTTATACTGCGGGCTCCACACACAAGAACAATACTCCCATCTAGGACCTACTAACGAGATGTACAGTTGTTTCGTAACGTACGGGTCGTCAAACTCCTTGTACCAACGCTTGATGAACGCTAAAACACCCTTAGCTTTATTTACAGTTGCAGCTATATGGGTGTTAAAACACATCTTATGATTAAAAAGGACTCCGAGGTCATTTGAACTCGAAATTCGCTCAAGGACATGATTTCCTAGAACATATGGGACAAAATGAGGAGCGCGACGGTAAAATGTCATAAGTTTGCATTTGGAAAGGTTCAGAAAAAGAAGATTAGTTGAACACCACAATAGTAGTTCTCTTAGATCAAGTTGAAGGCGTGTGTGCAAATACCAATCAGAGTAAGAAAGACAGATTTTGACATCATCAGCATACATTAGTGTAGTAGAGTATGTTATGACTTGAGGAAGGTCATTCACAAATAAAATGAACAGAAGCGGGCCCAGATGACTTCCCTGTGGCACACCTGAAGTAACATTTACAGTATTTGACAACACGTTAGAAAACAAAACACGTTGAGTACGGTTAGAGAGATAGGACAAAATCCAATCTAGAAGATTCGTTGGGAACCCTAATAAAGAGAGCTTGTGAATAAGCAGAGCATGGTTCACAGAATCGAATGCCTTGCTGAAGTCAGTAAAAACTACATCCGTCTGCAAACCAATTTGAAAACCACGGTGGATTAGGTTAGAAAACTCAAGAAGGTTAGTCGAAGTTGAACGATGTCTGAAAAAACCGTGTTGCGACGGAGATATCAAGCTGCAACAAAGCTTTGTGATACCACGATAGTTTTCAATATTTGATCTTGAACCTTTTTTGTGAAGCGGAATGATGTAGGACTCATTCCAAATTACTGGGAGATAAGACTGTTCCAAAGTGTTTGTAGTGGGGCGGACGAAGCTCAAGTCTCCAATGACGATATGGATGATCCAGTGAAACCTCCTAGTAGACGTCGCAAGAAATGAAATGCCGTGGTGCTTCGTGGTATATATGTAGTATTTATTTCGGGGGTCGCGCGGTAGATCGGGCGTTTGAAACGGGGGTTGAAACGTAACTAAGCTAGGCCTTATGATCTATGCTCTATGATGGCTTGAGCGCCGGTTGGATCGGGGATCGTAAAACCTCCCGAGCGCCCCTCCGAGCGCGCGAGAGCGAGTTGGGACCGGAGCACACGAAGCTGGCACAGTGCGCGGCACCCATCTGCTGCTGGCCTAAACATCCGAACATTCGAAATCCTTCGAGTCCGTATCCAGTACCACCAGCGCCGTCGGGAGGATATTGAGGCTCCTATGTTGTAGAAAGGAGCTTACGGAGGGCGCCGGGGTTCCTACGACGGGGCGGTTCACGGGGTGACGGGGACGGCACTCAGCTTGAGACTCTGGACTGGAAAACGATGAGGTCGCGGTTCCTACGATAGGTCGGCTGACGGGCCGACGAGGACGGCGCTCGGAGTGAGCCGGCGTAGCTGTCGACTGTATTCCCGAGGCTGAGCGGGCTGGACAGCGAGGCGCGGATATGTGGAGTAGCGTGTGGTGGTTCTTGCCACACACCCTGCACAGCCCGCCACTGAGGCAGTCCTTCCCGGAGTGCTGTTGCGCCAGGCAGTTGGCGCAGTATTTGTTTCTCAGGACGGCTCGGAGCCTCTTCTCAGGGCTCAGGCGCAGAAACACGTGGCAGGTCCGTAGCGGGTGTATTCCTGAGCACACTCGGCAACGGTAGGTGCTTCTACCCCGTGGACGCCGGCGCTCCCCGGTGCGGTCGGCGCGTGCGCGTGAGGCCATGTCTGGCTACGATGAACTAGAAGGAAGGAAAGTGATCGAAGAAGTATTAGTAATGAAACTTGGAGCTTTGGAAGGTACATTCGCGTTATTGTTGGACGGAACTAGGGCGTTCTACTGGAAAGAAAACGACCTTTACAACAGTCCTTTTAAGGACCCCGCGGGCAGTAAGGATATCTACCACACGGACTCTATCGTCAGCGCCGGGATACACGGACTGGACTCGCCCGAGCCGCCATTCATTGGAGGGCAGGTTGTCTTTTTTGACGACAACCATATCCCCAACCTGGAGGTTTGGCGTCGGCGTCTTCCACTTAGTGCGCTTGTGGAGCTCTTTGAGGTATTCCTCTTTCCACCGCTGGCAAAACTGTTGGGTGAGGGCCTTTAAATGCTGCCATCGATTGATTATTGATTTAAGGTCACACTTTATTTCGGGCTCCGCCGTCGACATCAAGGGTCCCCCGGTAAGGAAGTGCCCGGGAGTAAGGGCCAGCAACCCAGTTGGATCTTCGGACATCAGCGAGAGTGGCCTGGAATTAAGGCATGCTTCGATCTTTGCGAGAAGCGTGGAAATTCGACAGTGTACTTCCGAGTGGACGTGGCTTTGTAGAAGAGAGTTTTGAAACTCTTCACCCCGGCTTCCCACAAACCTCCCATGTGTGGAGCTCCTGGTGGGATAAAACGCCACGCTTCTAGGAAGTCTCGGGAAAGCACCTTGGCGGCACCAACGAAAGTTTTGCCATTGTCGGAGTGAATGCGCTGCGGACACCCTCGTCGTGCGACGAAACGAGCGAAGGCTGCAAGAAATTTCTCGGTCGTGAGATCCGACGTGGGCTCCAAATGGATCGCCTTCTTGGAAAAACACACGAACACACACACATACCCCTTGGTTATCAGGCACGCTCTGCCTGTGTAATTCCGTATTTCGAAGGGACCCGCGTACTCAATTCTGGTGTGCGTGCACGGTCTGGAAAAGGACGTTCGTTCCGTGGGAAGATCACCCATCGTTTGGGCTTGCAACTTCCTTCTGGGGATGACGCATACCTTGCAGGAGTTTACCACCCCCTTCATGAGAACCTTGGGAATCCAGAACTTGGATCGGATAAGTCGCACCATTAGTTGGTTCCCGCCATGAAGAGATAGCCGGTGGGTGAATTGCGCGAGAAGGCGGGATAGCCGGCAGCGGTACGGCAGAATAATGGGATGCCGTTCATCGTACTTCAGAAAAGTAGAAGTTGCGATACGGCCACATGTTTTTATGAGCCCATGTTGGTCTAGGAACGGGCTCAAATTCAGGATAGAACTTGACCTTGGCACTGGCCGCCTCTCGCTTAGGCAGTGATACTCTTGGGAGTATTCCCTGCGCTGAGTCTCTAGGATAAGAGTGCGCTCAGCTCCGGTAATGTCTTCGCTTGCAAGGTGGTCCTCTTGTCCGGTGACCAGCTTCCGGCAGCATTTTGTGAAGCGAAGGACATAAGCACGGACTCGCAGAGCTCTCTCCAGATTGGAGAACCGATCGGTGAAGTCTTCGAATGGGCTCGGTGCAAAATTAACCTTCATAGCACGTTGCTCGAGGGTTATCTCGGGATCGCCCCGCCTTGGGCTGCCCATTGATGCCGGGGCCCTTGCAACCACGCTGATCTGAGCCACCAGAGTTGGTTCTCGACGAGCTCTTGTAAGGATACGCCCCTGATGGCGAGGTCGGCGGGATTTTGTGCGGACGGAACGTGACCCCAATTCTCCAGTGGCAAGCAGGCTTTTTCAGCCAGGACAGGACTATAGCGGAATCTGTCCAGAAATAACAGGTTGTAGGTGCGCTTGGCATATCTGGCAGGATAGCCGTCGCCGTATAGCTCTAACCGGGGGAGCGATACAGTCTTAACGGGTGCGACTCGTGTTTTCGCGGTGAGCAACTGCACCTCGACCAGGTGGTCAGTCTCGATGCGTACGTCGATCGCCGCACCGTACGCCTTTTCGGACGCATCGCAAAATCCGTGATGCTCGACCCTTACAGATGGTTCGGAGCCAATCCACCTTGGAATGCGGATCTGAAGATCTTCGTCCCATCCCACTTCTTGCAACCAGATCTCTTGCATGAAGATCTTTGACCGGACAATGAAAGGAGCCAACCAGCCCGCAGGTTCGAACAACCTTGCTATCTGGGAAAGCACCGCTCGCTTGGTATAGGATGCTGTAGATGCCAGTTCTGTCGGAACGAAGAAGAAATTGTCTGTTGCCGCCTTCCAGCGAATTCCGAGAGTCTCGGCTGTGCTCTCTGCCTCAATTTCAAGGAAGTCGGTGTGAAGGAGATGGTCATTCGGAATGGTAGTCAGGATATCCATGTGGTTGGACGTCCATTTTCTCAGTGGAAACCCGGCAGAACTCAGGGCGGCCTGTAACTCGCGGATAGCTAGTTGAGCCTCAGTGGGAGAGTCTGCTCCCGCTAGGACGTCGTCGACATACATACAGGGTCGTAGGTTGAGGAAACATCAATCGGAGGAACTTCTGTCATGTGATCAAGGTCTAGGTATTCTTGGATCACGGAGTCGTATTGCGCTTGTAAGGTAGAGTCTCTTTTTAAACGATTTTCGTTCCGCAAAAACTGAGTCAGGGCAATCGACCTTGAATACTCCAGATCGGATCCGAGACGATGTGGCTCACGGAACGGCAACGCGACATCGTACTTTCCGTTCGACTTTCTCGAAGTGGTTCGGAGGAAATTGCTTTCGCAGTAGGCATCCGACTCGCCTACGAATTTCACCGGTAGTGTCTCCACCTTCCAAAACTTGGTAAGGAGCTGGTCTAAGGGAGGCTCTAGCTCGTTCTAAACTTGCGTAGAGAAGGATGAAATACTGCTTTGTACAGTATTGGGCACTGGGCCACAGATGTCAGATGCCACAGATGTTGGTCTGTGAGCCGCTTAACAGGATGGACGGAAGGATATCCGCTCCAATCAGGACATCTATTTGGGATCTCTCGTGGAAGGTCGGGTCTGCCCATGCAAGGCTCGGCAGGTCTCGCAACGAAGTTTGCGGAATCGGATAGGAAGGCAGGTGACCCGCCAGTTCCGGCAGAACATAGGCCGTGGCGTTTAAGTGCAAGTCCGGCCTCGTCGTGGAATGCATGGCAAAATGGCAGATCTTCGTGGATTGAGCGGATACTGGCCGATTGAGGCCCGAGACTTGTGCCTGGATAAGTCGGAACGGCAACTTGATTATATTAAAAAGACGTTCCGTGATAAACGTTGCCTCGGATCCCGGGTCGATTAGAGCGCGGGCGCGGAAATTTGTCCCCAGGTGGCAAATATTAATGATTGCAGTTCCCAGAAGGACAGCTCTTTGGCCGGAGGCGAAATAATTCTGAACGCTGGGTGGCGCGTCGGAAGAACGTGGACTTGGTACGACTGGGGAAGTGGAATCACGGGCGATTGGAGTGCCACGGTGCAGCAGCGTGTTGTGTCGGTCCCCACAAGTACTGCAGTTATGGGCACTTTGGCATTCCCGGATCTGATGGCCTCGTACGAAAGAGTTGAGACAAAGATGCTTTTGTTTGATGCAGCTGGCACGAGCATCAGCGTTCATTTGGAGAAAGTGCGGGCATAGCCGGATTGGGTGATTCTCTTTCCCGCAAAAATCACACGTTCTCCGGTTCAGATTTACGGTTGTCTCGAAGGAGTGAACCGTCCTAGGAACCGGACTCCCTAGGGAGCGGAACGAGTTGCTTCGGGAAGGTGGCGGATTCGGATCACCTTTCGGACTGTGTGAAGTGGACGGGTTTCCCTCGATGGCTTCGAGCGTCAGGTATCTCTGGCTGAGGAAGGATTCCATCTCCTTCCACGAAGGCATCTCTTTCTTTGTGGTGACGGAATCTTCCCACAAAGCGCAGGCCAACTTCGGTAATTTGGAGGCACAAATAGTCACCAGCAAGCAGTCCCAGGTTTCGGTGGAGACCTTTGAGTGGGCCAGTGCGGTTAAAACACCTTGGATGGTGCTGAGAAACTCCTTTAGCGCACGACTGGACTCGGTTCCAGTCACCAGGAGCCTGTTATTTTCGTACCGGTCCCGAAGGGCATTCCAGGCAGCCTCGAAGCCGTTATTTGTGAGTGGGGACTTTTCCACTATGGCTTTCCGATCACCACTGGTCTTAGTGGTGAGGTGGTACAGCTTCTCCACGGGAGACAGCCTGGGATTCTGTATGTAGATCGCAGTAAACAGGTCTCGGAACGTAGGCCAGCGTACGTTATCCCCAGCGAAAACTTCGATGTCGCATGGCTGTGCGGAGGGACGGGCTGGTTGTTGGAGCTGATCAGTGAGATCAGCAACGCACTGTTCGTACACCGTAAAACAGTCATCGAACTTCGATTGAAAGTCCGCTTCAGTCTGCGCACCTTCTTCAGCCACAACCGCGAAACAATTTTTGTGCTGTGCCTCAACCTCCGCCCACATGCTTCGGATTTGGTCACGGCGTACCGTGGCAAGAGAGGCAGATAGAGTGCGGCGATTTGGAAGGTTTTTTCGCTCTCCGAAATGCATAAGTTTTCGTGAGGCTTCAAATTTAGCCATTGCTGTAGTGGTAGCGGAGTGAGCCATTGTGTGGGAGGGTCGAGAATGGCTTGGACTGCTTTGCGTACGCGCTGGCCCCTTAAGCGTGACCGGCGACGGGAATAGGACCGATCTGGTCTTCGCACCCGCGGAGCTTGTGGTGGGCCCCGGAGTACTGGATGACTCAACTTTGCGAGTCACCGAGGTGGGTGTTTCTGGGGCGGACGAGCTGCGTGGTCTTCTGACACTTGGAGAGGTCACGGACAAAAACTTTTTGTTCTCTTCACGCCCTGTTGGCATATTCGGAAATCACACGAAGAAAGGAGAACAAACTCCCACTCGGATGAGGAAGTGTGGGGCGAATGGCCACAACCTTGGTTGTATAGGACCGCTGCTGCTGCTTGTATGTGTGCGTATGGATGTAAGTGCTATGTACGGGGCCTTGAGTTAACGCAATTGAACAACGGGTACAAAACGGTAACCGTTTTAAATACAAGATGTGTGTATGTATATAGATATGCAAGAATATGCTACTTTAAAAAGAATGCGTACTTATGTATATGTAAATAAATATGTGCCGGGCGTATGAAATCGTGTATTATGTTATGGACAATATAATTAGTTAAGAAAGGGGCGACGTAGTGACCAAAAAACTGTGGGCTATTGGGCATGCACGGAATAAACACCAAGGTGACTGCAAGAATCTGTGCAGCATATGTATATGCATATGTATGTACGTTTGTCAGCCGCGAAAGCTCAGCTGGTAGCTGGGAGAGGAAGGCAGATGAGTTACCGACAGATATGCATACATATGTGTATAAATGTAAGCGCTGGATCGGAGGCGGATAACATTGGTCTCGCTGCAGGTGAATTCTTTTTATTTCACTGTGGCACAACTGTGCACGACTGTTGTATTGGGTATGTAGATACTGGGTATATTGGAATATTGTATATTGGGTATATACGAGCACTCGAAGAAGCGGAGAGCGCCCAGAATTGCCAAGAATATGGCGCCGTCGATAGAACGGTGAAAGGAAAGACGCGGCACGTATATATATGTATCTATGTCCAGCCGAATGGGACTAGGAGGTGAGTAGCCACTGGAGATGGGCAGATGGGGAATCCGTACTTATCTTGGAGATTGGGAATTATCCGCCGGTGCTTGCTGGGGTGGACTTCTCTTTTTGTTTAGGCGAAGATCCGACTCGAATCACCAATGTTTGTAGTGGGGCGGACGAAGCTCAAGTCTCCAACTACGATATGGATGATCCAGTGAGACCTCCTAGTAGCCGTCACAAGAAATAAAATGCCGTGGTGCTTCGTGGTATGTATGTAGTATTTATTTCGGGGGTCGCGCGGTAGAAGTTGGCACAGTGCGCGGCACTCATCTGCTGCTGGCCAGAACACAAAGAGAGGTTGAAGAGAAAGGTCAAGGGTTTGCAAAGGGACTGGGCACAGTGTTTTAAAATACAACTTGGTACCTTATCTGGACCCGCAGAAAACGATATGTCCATAGATGACAAACCTTCAAGAACAACGCTTTCCTCGAAAAAGGGCAGAAAAATGCTGTTAGCTTGAGGTAGCTGGTACGGATACGGAGTGGATGCGTTGTAAATATGAGACGAGTACGTTGTTTGGAAAAAGGTAGCAAATAAATTTGCAATACCAACAGCAGAAGCTTCTGTTTTATTCTGGTAATGAAGGGACGGAGGAAAAGCGTTGGACTTACGCTTAGAGTTAACAAACGAATATAATTTTTTAGGATCACTACGAAAGTTACTACTACATTGTAAAAGGTAATGATTATAACACTGACAATTAACGGCAAGGAACAGAGAGCGAGCGGAGGAGTATAGAGCTAGGGCCGACGTGGAGCCCGACTTCTGGTACTTTTTATAGAGCCGGGATTTATTGTTTTTTAAGTATGACAAATACTTGGAAAGCTGGGAGGCTTGGACGATACGGGTACAGTGATATCTGGAACAAATGTATTAAGGGCGGAGTAAATAGGGCTATAAAACGAGTTAACAGTTGCATCTATGTTTGGTAATGAATAAAGAAACGACCAATCAACACGCGAGAGATTTAGATCTAAATTGATAAAGTTTGTTTTGCGAAAACACTTTATGTGACAAGGAGCCATGGAACTGTCAGCACCACCAGATCGGGCACACTCAAGGGATATCGACAAAGTTAAATGGTAAGGATCTTCAGAGAATGATATTGGGCTTGCTCTAGATACCGTAGCAAGAGAAGCATCGTTAAAAAAAATGAGGCCAAGAAGTCTATCCCTAATGGTTTTAACGGCATTAATTTGGACAAGGGAAATATCCGTTAGACCATTGATAAAGTCATTATGGTAATTGGGAAACAACAGATTAGCGTCATCGCAAGGCAGCCAAGAAAGAAATGGGAGGTTAAAGTCCCCCATGACAATAATTCGATCATTGCACCATAATGCAGATACGACAGTATTAATTGCTGAGAGGTGGTGTAAGTAAAGCTCAGCATCAGACCTGGGAGGAATGTAAGAGCAGGTTAAATTTAAAAAATGCCGAGCCAACACGAACTTTGACTGCAACAAATGCAATTCCATGGATGTTATTGAATGGGAATAACTCATATGAGAAAACAGATTTGACTGCAATCAGAACCTCATCCATTCTATAAATAGTGTAACTATTAATGAAAATTTCATGATCATTGATAGAAGAGTTAAGCCAGGTTTCGGTAAACGCGATGGCATCGAAATCAAAAGACGCACTATTATTATAAGTCACCATTACAGTAGACAGCGTAGTTAGAATTTTCCAAGATAACAAATAGCTTAAATAAATTATTTAGAGCACATCTAAGAGGAATTTTTTTGTGTATTCTAGAGATTGTAAAAAAATTTGGATAAAATGTGAGACTATTTCCTATATCGATATCAATAATATTATTTGTTAAATACTTAGATAAAAACTTTTTTTTTTATTTCACCACGTACAATGACTGTGCTAAATCTATTTAGTGGTGAAAGTATTTCACCTAAACTTAAATATGATATTTCACCATCTTACCATTCCAATCCATTTATGGTTTGACGATTAATATTTTGTTGTTTAATCATTTCATTATCCAATTCATTCAGATGATAAGGTGGTTTGAAATTAAAGAAGTTTGGTGTTACTGTTCCGGTTTGCAATTTGCGCCAATTCCTTAATAAGAAGTTGTTTATTATTTCCAAAGAGATATTGAAAATCAACTATTACGCTTGAATTCCTGTCGATTGTGTTCATTTTGGTTTGAGATTTTGTAAGAAACTGAATGAGTCGTTGATGTCTATCTCCTTTATATACAGCCCAATTCAGTTCAAGTTCTTAGTTTAACAAAAGCATTCAACCTAAATGGACACGCTTCAATCAAAAAGAATTAGGACCACTAGAAAGAGGCAGGATCACGAAGCTATTTTCGGTCTCGAAAATTATGTAGTACATAATTTAAAGCTTAAATGCGGCTTTTTAACTACGAGAAAATTCACTCCAATGATATGGATGCAGCAAAGCAAAAACAATTGGTTACATACAAGGAGTATATCCAATTGAATCTTGATCAATACGACTTTTTGATGACTGATACAATTAAAGACCATCCATTCTTGACCACTATTAAGTGTAATTTTAGATTTCGAAAATCAGAAAAGTAGTATGTGTTTATAATAAATCAGCTTGGAAATAAAATTGAATTTGATGTCCTGGAGTCCTGGAGATCGTTTTTAAGATTAGGCATTTTTTTTATCACATTTTTATGTTGGATTACGATACTTAAGCAACAAATTATATACCTCTACTATAATAATATTATTCCTAAGTGTTCAAAAAAAAAATGTGTAATCAAATAAAACGCGATGCTCTTGAGCATAAACAAAAACTTTTAAATAAGCAATCTGTTAAAGTTATTTTATTTGATAATGCAACAGAAGATCGGTATAAAGAATTATACATATGTGCTTTCGAGTAATGTACGCAAGAGACTGAGACAGAAAGAAGAAGCTTCGATATGCAGCAGGGCACATACGCAGTGTTGCAAGGGATCGATAACTAATTATCGTGGCGGTCAATTTGAACACTCCTCCTCAACACAACGCATGTTTACAAGCTTTAAACATACTTAACTAATATTCGACAACATCTCAAGTAACTTATAAATTATCTCTTAAGCCGAATGCGAATACAAATTTATGGTGCTTAACTTTGACTAAGTTGTGAGGACATCTGCTATCATATCGTCTGTTTGAGATGCCAAGCTTTTTTGGCACCTATGTGTTTCAAAAATGAAAAGAGATTTTGGGTTAAACTTTATAATTCGTATTTAATCTTGGTGGCTTAGCGGAAGCCGATTGCTTGCTATTGCCAGCTAAACTTTATGAGAGATCGATATGCAACCAATGCGCAGAGGGGTTAGCATAGAACTAAACTATAGACTACGGAGTTAGATCAAAGTGATTGCCGAAGTGGCGGCAGCAGATCAAAGTAATTGCCGAAGTGGCGGCGGCAGAGAGCCCCTTTAGTGGGAGAGCGCAGCAGCTCTGCAGAAAGTCCACGCTTTACAACATAGGCGGCTCTCTCTGCTCACACAATAATAATGTTAAAGTTACGGTTATTATTCAGCGGCTGGCCCGAACATACTCCCCCCGTTGGGAGCTAGTCTCTCAACAGATTCCTTAAGGGGCAGCAAACATAGCCGAGTGACGGCCCTCCCGATGTTTCCTGAGGATTTCTTCAGGTCAGCGACGCAACACACTCCGTCCTTGCCCAAAACGACATCGACCACTCTAGCCAGTGGCCAACGCATTGGAGGAAGATTTTCGTCCTTCACCAGAACGAGGTCGTTCTTGCAGATGTTTTGCGCGGGGGTACGCCACTTCGCGCGCTCTTGCAAAAGAGTGAGATACTCTTCGCGCCAACGGCTCCAAAATATTTGTTGTAGTTGGGTGACCCGCTGCCAGCCATCCAGACGATTGTAGTTCAGCTTCGTTAGGTCAGGCTCGAGGATTTGCTCATGGGGGCCGCATAAAAGCAGATGAGCAGGAGTCAAAACGTCTAAATAATCAGGATTTTCTGAAAGCGAGAGCAAAGGGCGATAGTTAACAATTGCCGTGATCTGACAGATCAGAGTGCGCAGCTCGTCGAAGCTAAGCACAGATGGTCCAACTGAGCGGCACAGGACCATACTTTGCGGTCTTCGCTAATGTAGCACTTGATCGGAGGCCTTGTGCGGATTTCTGATCGGTAGAAAAAAGGTCCACAGTAATCTACTCCAGTGACTTCAAAAGCTCGAGATCTTTCCAAACGTTCCTTAGGTAGGTCTCCCATGATGTGTTCGACCATGCGCGGCCTAGTCCTGAAGCATCTCACACATCTGCTGACGACCCTTGACACTGCCTTAACACCTCCAATGGGCCAATATTCCAGCCGAATTTTGGATAGCAAGGCGCGAGGTCCGGCATGGAGGTTTCTTTCATGATAATATCTTATCAGCGCAAAGGTAATGGAATGTCCCTTTGGCAGAATGAGCGGGTGCTGAGCGGCAAATCCTAGCGATGAGTTGCCAAGACGACCTCCAACTCTAAGTAGTCCAGAATGATCGATGAACGGGTTGAGTGAACTAATAGAACTGGATTTCATGACTTGACCATTGCGCCGAATCTCCTTTAAGTCCATCCACAAATTCGCCAGCTGAATGTGTCGAATTAGAAGATGCGTTCCTTGCCGAATATCAGAAACGGTGAGTCCTGGATGCCTAAGACGATGTATAAATTTATGCATGTAGGCGAATGTGCCACTCGATTTGCCACGAAAACTTGAAATTTAGCTGGCTCGTCCCCAATCCAAGATAATGCTGTTGACGAATCCGACCAGCAATAGAACCGACCTGTAAAGATTCCCATGTCCTTTACATTCTGCATGATTTTCGCAAGCAAATGGGCTCCACTTAATTCCAGCTTAGGAATCGATATAGTCTTTAGCGGCGCCACTCGCGACTTTGAGCACAAAACGTGGCTCGAAGACTGGGCTTCCCTGGACACGACATTCACGCAAGCGCCATATGCTTCTAAGCTGGCATCACAGAATCCGTGAACTTCTGTAGCCACACTAGAACGAAGAACCAAGCGAGGAAATGAGATCCGAGAAATGCTTGCCAAACTATTTCTCAAGTCCATCCAAGTTGAATGCAATGCTGAGGGTAGGCTTTCATCCCAATCCAAATTTTCTCTCCGAAGCTGCTGAAGGAAGATTTTGCACCTGACAATGACTGGATTTATCAATCCCAGAGGGTCGTAGAACAGCGCAATCGTAGATAAAACCGACCGCTTTGATGGCTTTGAGTTTGTGTCCAGTGCGGACAAGGCAAAAAGCAGCTGATCCGAAGCAGGGTCCCACACTAAGCCGAGAGTTTTGGCTATGTCGCTTCCATCATTAAACTTTAGGAACTTCTCTATGTCATCTTCAGGGGTTCCCTCAAGTACTTCCTGGTGACTGGAGCACCATTTCCTAAGTCTAAAGTTACCACGGGACAGTAAAGCTGATGTTTGGTGCATCTTTTCCATGACCTGTGCGACCGAATTACCGCCCGAAATAAGGTCATCCACGTAAAACTCCTGCCGCAGAGCAGCTGAGCCAAGAGGGTAGGATTCACCCTCGTCGATGGCCAGCTGGTGCATTGCGCGGACCGCTAAAATTGATGCAGCCCTCGTCCCGTATGTGACGGTGTCTAATGTGTAGACTTGAACCTCGGACTCGATGGAATCTCGCCATAGGATGCACTGATACAAATTGTCGGGTGGAGACACTCATACGCAGCGGTACATTTTACAAATGTCTCCAGTGAGAGCGACTGGATATGTTCGAAAGCGAATCAATATGTTAAACAATGCAGGCTGAATAACAGGGCCTGTCATCATCACATCATTTAGAGAATATCCAGTTGATGTAGCTGCGGATCCATCGAAAACGACACGGAGTTTTGTCGTCGTACTGTCCTCCTTTAGGACACAGTGATGAGGCAAGAAATATTTGCAGAGGCTACGGGAATCAGGGTTGACTTGGTGCATATGATGCAAATCAATGTACTCCCTCATAAAGGCGGAATACCGCTCCTTGAGTGTAGGATTACGCTCCAGTTTTCGCTCCAGACTGATGAACCGTCGATAAGCCTGAGCATAAGATTCTCCTAAACGATCAGTATTGTTATTTAGCGGCAGACGAACTGCATACTCCCCGAATGGCAACCGTGAAAGGTGGCTTACAAAATGTGCTTCACAATGGTCTTCTTCCTTGGTATTCAACCCAGCCTCCACACAATTCTCGACTTCCCAAAACATACGAAGAGTTTTATCCAACCTTGCTTCCATCTCAGCTATCGAATCTGGACAATTGTGCGTGGCCAAAAGCGTCGAGCTTCATACCTTCTATCCACCGCCAGATACGATCCACCCAAGCCGGGTCTTCTGCAGAAGAGGCAGTCCATCGGTGAGTTTGATTTGCCCTACGCAGAGGAGATCATAAAAAACGCTCGCACCAATGAGAAGATCAACCCGTTGAGAATTGAAAAATGCAGGATCAGCGAGCTGAATGTTAGATGGAATACGCCAATCGGATACATTTACTGTCATACTTGGTTGAGAATCGGTAATCGTGGGGGCGATGAGAGCAGTAAGTGTAGTTGTGTAAGCAGAGGTGCGAGAATGCATACAAATGCTTATGGTGGATCCCTCAGTAGATACGCTGGTATCGCCCAGCCCAGACACAAGTGCAGACGATTGAGTTCTCCTAAGCTGAAGCTGCTGGGCGAACCTGGATGTGACGAGATGCAGCTGCGATCCTGAATCTAAGATGGCACGACAAGGAACTAAAACGCCAGACCGATTCTTTACGAGAACCACGGCTGTAGCCAGAAGAACGACATCAGAGTGAAGACCTTGGGCAGCAAGAGAGGTAGACGAAGGTAGAGACGAGCTGCTAGCAGAATTTTGAGCAACGGAAAGAGTGTCCGGTTGAACGGCAGCCTGGGCAGCCTTGTGTTGTGGGCTGTATACTAACGAAGTGCAACAAACTATGATGCCTACCGCCGCATACTCGACATTTTCCACTATTGCATGCGCGGGTCCGGTGCCCCGGTTTTAGGCAATTGAAGCATAGGGAAAGCTTCTTCACTTCTTTGTGGCGCAGCAACGGTGAGAGATTTCCGAATATCTTGCACGAGTATATTCCATGGCCCGCTGAGTGGCAAAAGACTCATACAGACGGGTCGGCGGAAGAGTTGGAAGCTACAAACGTTTTCTTAACCTGCGTATAGGAATGGTTTTTTCCCACCTGATCGCTACTAGCGTGTGTCGCTGTAGCATATTCCAATCGCTCCATTTTCTGGCAGCGTTGCTGCAAGAATTCGAAGAATTCCTTTGCGGTAGGTATAGCATCCGACGATGTGTGCTCCTCCCATTTGGTTTGCGTCTTCGAATCCAACTTCTGCAGCAGCATGTTGATAACCATGAATCCTGAAATCTCCTCGGCAGTTCCCAATGTCTGCAATGCTCGCATGTGTAAATTGACTGCATCCGAAAACTCCCGAAGCCTTTTAGCAGAAGGCGAGTCTACCCTCTTTAGCCCAAGAATCTTCTTGATGTGTGCCTGGAAAACAAGTCTTTTGTTATTAAAGCGTTTATTAAGTATATCCAGAGCCGCACGATAATTGGCACTGGAGAGCTCTAACGATCGAACCGAATCCAAAGCCGCATCAGCGAGGCAAGAGCGAAGGTGTTGGAATCACCGATTTGAACATTGCCATAAAATCCGAGAACTCGACGTATCCACCAGAAAACTTAGGCACCTTCAGCTCAGGAAGTCGCTGCTTGTGAGCCATGATGATGGTACTATGTCCGGAATGGCTTGGCAGAGTCGTAGAATTGGCAGCGGCGTGTGACTGGCTTACTTCAACAGCAGCCAGCAACTCAGCTTTCAACGATATGAAAAGAGTATCGAAGATTTCGCGCAGCTCACTCCCAATCTCGTTTTGATCGAGAGCCTCCAATTCATTATGGGCCTTATTAAATTCCTCTCGAATTTCTGCCAACATATCAAGGCGCACCTCGACTTCCGCGGCGGTCAGCTTATCGATTTTATTCCCCGCGAAGGATTCGCCAAGCCTGTGCAATCGATCATATAATGACTGACTTTTACGCTTATACAGACTCAGTCTGGAATCAGCCACCACAATATTTCCGCCCGCGCCTGTATTTGGATCGTTGTCCATGTTAACCGTTGTGCAATCGACACAACAACGGCAAATGAAATACCGCTTAAGCGACGATGTATAGACGCGAGAGCGAGAATGCAAGACACGAAAAGTCAAGAACCGCGGCTGCAGCTGCGCAGAGAATGAGAGATTCGACGCTTAAAGTACCGGAATTTGTCTATAAATATTCCAACCGCACTCTCACTGAATTTGCACTTTAAACTGTTTTTAATGTGCACACAAATGTATTTGTTGGTAGTTAAACTACCCAACAACACAATATTGTATAATTAATAAGTGTTTTAACGGAACGCGATTAAGCAATGGTTTTATATCACGTCGGGGGGTCACGAATGTTTGAGATGCCAAGCTTTTTTGGCACCTATGTGTTTCAAAAATGAAAAGAGATTTTGGGTTAAACTTGATAAATATTTAATCTTGGTGGCTTAGCGGAAGCCGATTGCTTGCTATTGCCAGATAAACTTTATGCGAGATCGATATGCAACCAATGCGCAGAGGGGTTAGCATAGAACTAAACTATAGACTACGGCGTTAGATCAAAGTGATTGCCGAAGTGGCGGCAGCAGATCAAAGTAATTGCCGAAGTGGCGGCGGCAGAGAGCCCCTTTAGTGGGAGAGCGCAGCAGCTCTGCAGAAAGTCCACGCTTTACAACATAGGCGGCTCTCTCTGCTCATACAATAATAATGTTAAAGTTACGGTTATTATTCAGCGGCTGGCCCGAACATCGTCGGTTGGTAGATACGCAATGTCGACTTCACCTCTCTTGAGAACCTCTCGAATATGATGTAACTTGACGTCGATGTATTTTGTACGTGCATGAAACATGGGTTTCTAGCAAGTTGGTGTGCTCCAATGTTGTCGCCGTACATCTGAATAGCTGACTCCTGGGACATCAGCTTCAAGTCAATGAGTAGGCTGCGAAAGTATATCGCCTCTTTTGCTGCAGATGATAAGGCTATGTACTCTGCTTCTGTGGAACTAAGCGCAACCGTCGATTGCTTTCTTGACTCCCAAGAAACTGCTCATCCTGCCAACATGCATACATAGCCAGTGAATGACTTCCGGTTTGTCATATCACTTGCCCAATCTGCATCAACAAAACACCCGATTGCCTCTTCTTGCTTTGTTGTTTTTGCCAAAATATCGAAAGATGTGCTTGGCTGCCGCTTAATGCTCGGAATGGGGATCCTGTTACCTTGAGCTAATTTATTCACCGAATGCGCAATGTCCGGACGAGTCATAACTGCAAGATAAGATAACTCTCCAATTTGCTTCTGGAATGATGTGATGTCCACCTTCCAGTAGTCCTCTTTGTTGCATGCCACCTGGTAACCAGCTTCCAGCGGCGTGGACGTCTGTCGACAATCTTTCATCGAGTAACTCTCTAATGTACTTTCGTTGGCTGATTGAAATCGCACCAGTACTGCCTTCACGTTTCACCTCAATACCTAAAAAAGTATTGCATAGGCTCGATGTCAAACACATATTTTTACCTGGCTTACAATACAGACAGGATTCGTTGACAGTCGGTAAAAAACCAATGCGCCTCAGCGTTGCATCCAACATAGAGTTCCACGCTCTTCCTGCTTGTTTTAGCCCATATATGCTTTTGTGAAGCCTCAAAACGTGATTTGGGTGAACCTCGCTGATGAAGCCCTCGGGTTGTCTTATAAAAACCTCATCTTCCAATTCGCCGTTGAGACACCGTGACAACATCCATTTTATGTAGGTGGAGACCATGTTCGACTGCAAGTGCAATTATCAACCTGATAGTTACATGGCGTACAACTGGTGCAAATGATTCTTTGTAGTCGATCCGGTAGCGTTGGCTACAACCTTTCGCCACCAGTCGGGATTTGAGCTTGTTCACGCTTCCATCCGAATTGGACCTAGCTGCGTAAACCCATCTGCATCCAATAGACTTTTTTCCGCTAGGCAATTTAGTAGGCGTCCATGTGTTGTTCTTCACGAGAGATTCGTACCTATCCTTCATTGATGCTTTCCATATATCGCCATCAGTTAACCGTTCAGCTTGTGCATAGTTTTGTGCCTATGATACTGCTTCCTTGGTCGTCCTGGTTTGCCCGTTTGTACGATGATTGGGCGTCCTGGTCCTCTTCTTGGTTCTGGAATTACAAGAATGTCAGTACTGGACCTAATCTCCTCCTGATTTTCTGGCTCATTTTCTGGATCTCGCTATCTATTTCGGGTTCAGAGTTCTGGTTTTTTTGAACCTCAATTGATGCCATGTCATTAGAATCTGATGTATCTAGTTTACCCCCTTCAGGTTCTACAAAAATGACATCCCTACTCTCTACGAGTTTTCTGGTTTCTTTACTGACCAAACGATATGCTTTGGCTGTTTCGGAGTAGCCCAGCATTATATATTCGAAGCGAACATGTGCGAATATGTGCGAACATTGATTTCTTTGTTTTATCTAGAGCAATCGCTATTTCCTTCCTGTCCATATTTCAAATGGTGTCCTCCCACTCAAGGAGCTGTTTGCTACTCTATTTCACAAATACGCGGCAGTTCGAATCGCTTCTGCCCAATAGCTTCCACTCAACCCACCATGCAATAGCATACTTCTTGCCATTTCTACCAATGTTCTGTTGGCCCTTTCTGCAACTCCGTTTTGTGGAGGTGTATATGGCAGTTTCTTTATTTAAGTTTCTTTTAGTTCTTTAAGTTTCGCTTTATGCCATTTTGGTTCAGGTAATTCTCAAAAACGTGGCATATGTATTTCCGGCCATTGTCGCTTCGTAAAACCTTGACTTTTCGCCCAGTTCGGCACTCAACTTGACTTTTAAATACTTTGAAAGCCTCGAAAACCTGATCTTTGGCTTTTATGAACAATCATCAATAAATGTGGCGAAATATCAATTGCCTCTCATTGACTGATTTTGCCTTTTGCACCAAACAATGTTTATTGTTTCTCACTGTTTCTGTTTTATAATGTCTGGGTGCCTGGGCCCATAATCTGTTAAAGTTATTTTATTTGATAATGCAACAGAAGATCAGTATGCAGAATTTCGAGTAATGTACGCATGAGACTGAGACAGAAAGAAGAAGCTTCGATATGCAGCTGGGCACATGCGCAGTGTTGTAAAAGATCGATAACTAATTATCGTGGCGGTCAATTTGAACACAATCATCCCAACATAACAATAAAAAATAACAATTACATTAAAAATGAGTAAGCAACAAGTTGCTAGAAGAAATTTTATTCGTCGTAAATTCGTACAAAACGGAATTAATGATACGTGGCAAATCGATTTAGTGGAAATGATACCCTTTTATAAGGAAAACGAGGGGGAACGTTGTGAGTTGCTGCGGAGACCGCAACTCTACATTTATACCCGATACTTTGTCAGTATGGCTCTCCTCAGGCAGACTCCGCGAAAATTCAACGACACGACAAGGAGTGCGGGCGAGAGAGACAGAAAATCAGTCTGAGCGTGAGGTCGGGTGCTGCGTAGCCACTGCAAAAATGATCCGATCTGATCCAGATTCTGCAACCGGATAGATATGGTCATTCTCTATTACTTGAACTTTGCTGTATGGATAAAATTTAGTTTGTAAAACATTATGATCAGCCAATAAAATGCTCGGATTAATAGTTATGTGGTTCATGAATAGTTGTGCCTAAAATATTTTAAGATTTAATTCAGTTTCAGATTCCATTAAATAAAATGCTGTTTTTTTAATGTTAAAAGTAATCCTCAAATCTACATTGTTTATAATCAGTTTTGGTACATCTCCATGAACATTTCCGAATAGTTCAACCTTATTACTGTTTTTAAAAATATTTTTGAGCATAATGGATCCATCGGTGTTAACGTATCTACCGGATAATAATTTACCATAATTAGGATAATAACCTTGAGTGGCTAAGTGACTTTCACTGGCATCACTACCATAGTTTAAAATCGTTTGTGCATACGATCTATAATGATAGTTATTATCACTCTGAGAAACCAAAATATTATTTAAATATACGGACGAACTTTTAAACATTGAATGCAAAATATTTAAATTAAGCATTTCTTTTCGTTTTTTAAAGTGAATAGTAAAAAATTGGAATTGCTGAAGATTCAAATGGTACTTTATACCCTTTGGTATCGGTAAATAAGATGGAAATTTCTTTGGAGACCATATTTCAATGGTATTATATTCAATATTGTTGATTTGTATAAGTTGCTCTTTTTCATTATAATATAATACTCGAAAACATCGAGGTCTTTTATTTCCAACACATCTTGGTTTGATAATATCAGTGTAAACAAAAATCAACCCAATTTAAAACTGTTCAGACTCTATTGAGTCATTTTCATATCGAAATGTTTCTCCATTTACTAAGCTAATAACGAATTCTGTTGTTTCTTCAGATACAATTGAGGTCTTCTCAGGGCTGCTTTTTATACATTTATTTAGATATAAGTCCTATATAGATTCCTACTTCCCCTTTATCGTTCATGCTTTCAGTTATATTTACAATGTTTGTAAATGCACACTTAACGTTATCATGATATACATTTAACGAATCATTACTAAGTAATATCACGCAAAACTCTGTTAAATTTACCATTTTTATACCCGATACTCAAAATGAGTATGGGGTATATTAGATTTGTGACGAAAGTGGATGTGTGTAACGTCCAGAAGGAATCGTTTCCGACCCCATAAAGTATATATATTCTTGATAAGCATCAATAGCCGAGTCGATTGAGCCCTGTCTGTCTGTCCGTCCGTCTGTTCGTCCCTATTAGCGCCTAGTGCTCAAAGACTAGAGCTAGAGCAACGATGTTTTGAATCCAGACTTCTGTGATATGTCACTGCTCCAGGAATATTTCAAAAATTCGCCCCGCCCACTTCCGCCCCCACAAAGGACGAAAATCTGTGGCATCCACAATTTTAAAGATACGAGAAAACCAAAAACGCAGAATGACCATATCTTTAAGATTGCAGAATCAGAATTGGATCGTATTATTATTATAGCCAGCATCAAGAAAAGACTTTCATTTTTTCTCGCCCTGTCTCTCTCTAACACACACGTAGCATAGCCGGCTTTGCTTAGAGTAAAACATTAGCGCCTAGATCTCAGAGACTATAAAAGCTAGAGCAACCAAATTTGGTATCCACACTCGTAAGTTATCGGACCTAGACGAGTTTGTTTCAAAATTTCGACACACCCCCTTCCGCCCCCGCTAAGGACGAAAATCTGGGGATATCCACAAATCTCAGATACTTTTAACGCTAGAGTAACCAAATTTGGTATCCGCACTGCTGTTAGATCTCACTATAAAACGTATATCTCAAAATTTCGCCCCACCTCTTTCCGCCCCCACAAAGAACGAAAATCTGTTTCATCTACAATATTGAGGATACGAGAAAACTAAAAACGTAGAATCATAGATAATGACCATATCTATCAGATTGCTAAATCTGGATCAGATCAGATCGTTTTTATAGCCAAAATATAATATTCGTTTAATATTCGCGGCGTCTACCGGAGGAGAGCCATACTGGCTAAGTATCGGGTATAAATGCGGGTTGCGGTCTCCGCAGCAACTCACAACGTTCCCCCTCGTTAGTTCTACGTTCTTTGCAGTTTATTAATTATAGGAAAACCAATTAATTTTGCTTTTTCCAATTTGCACGGCCTTACTGTTTCTAACAGACCTCGTCAACCTTTCTCGTCCACTTAGGTATTTCAAGTCTTGAAATGGTTTTTTTTCACTTCTATACCTCTTAAGTTTTACTCTTAGCTTTCGCTGTTTATCAGTAATGCTGGTTTTTTTAATGCGTGAGTGTGTAAAAATGAAGTATCCTCAACTTTACGCTTATTATACTTTAGGTCTTACATCTAACCAAACTGACTCGTCTTGTGTTTGTATTCCAATGTTTTGAGGTGGTAAAAGTGGTTTGTTCTGCGTAGTTCGTATATCCATTGTCTTATTTATTTTTTTATTCTGATAGTAACACAATTCTTGACGTATTTTAATCCATTTATTAAAGGCACTAGTTTTTTATCATTTAAAATAGGCAAAAACGTTATATTTATTAAATCGTGTTTCTGGGCATTATTTAACATTTTTATACCCGATACTCAAAATGAGTATTTGGGTATATTAGATTTGTGGTGAAAGTGGATGTGTGTAACGTCCAGAAGGAATCGTTTCCGACCCTATAAAGTATATATATTCTTGATCAGCATCAATAGCCGAGTCGATTGAGCCCTGTCTGTCTGTCCGTCCGTCCGTCTGTCCGTCCCCTTCAGCGCCTAATGCTCAAAGACTATAAGAGCCAGAGCAACGATGTTTTGGATCCAGACTTCTGTGATATGTCACTGCTACAAAAATATTTCAAAACTTTGCCCCGCCCACTTCCGCCCCCACAAAGGGCGAAAATCTGTGGCATCCACAATTTTAAAGATACGAGAAAACCAAAAACGCAGAATCGTAGAGAATGACCATATCTTTTAGACTGCAGAATCTGAATTGGATCGTATTATTATTATAGCCAGCATCAAGAAAACAATTTCATTTTTTCTCGCCCTGTCTCTCTCTAACACACACGTAGCATAGGCGGCTTTGCTTAGAGTAAAACATTAGCGCCTAGATCTCAGAGACTATAAAAGCTAGAGCAACCAAATTTGGTATCCACACTCCTAATATATCGGACCGAGACGAGTTTGTTTCAAAATTTCGCCACACCCCCTTCCGCCCCCGCAAAGAATGCAAATCTGGGGATTTTCACAAATCTCAGAGACTATTAAAGCTAGAGTAACCAAATTTGGTATCCGCACTTCTGTTAGATCTCACTATAAAACGTATATCTCAAAATTTTGCCCCACCCCCTTCCGCCCACACAAAGGACGAAAATCTGTTGCATCCACAATATTGCAGATTTGAGAAAACTAAAAACGCAGAATCATAGATAACGACCATATCTATCAGATTGCTGAATCTGGATCAGATCAGATCATTTTTATAGCCAAAAGGAACAAATCAATTTGCAGTGGCTACGCAGCGCCCGACGTCACGCTCAGACTGATTTTCTGTCTCTCACGCGCACTCTTTGTCGTGTCGTTTAATATTAGCGGCGTCTGCCGGAGGAGAGCCATACTGACTTAGTATCGGGTATAACCGTAGAGTTGCGGTGTCCGTAGCAACTCACAACGTTCCCCCTCGTTTTATATGCAATCATATGAATTAAAATAACTTTGTATAATTGATGCTTATTTTTAAGCATTGCTCAATATTTTTCAAAAAATCCCCGAAACCAATGAACTTATCAAAACAGGTAAAAATCATCCTTTTGGATGAGAACTTTTCTATTAGAATTTATTCCGCATTTTGGACATGAAATAAAACGTAATGCATTTGTATTCTTTTTTAGAGCGTATAGTTGCTTTTTTGATATCTTATGATTTCCTCGTAGAGTATTCAATACTATCTGCCCTAATGCTTTTATTAACTCAATGTCACAATTACTTTTAATTGCATTTCGAAGTTTATTATTTGCCCGTTTGAGCACATAAAATAAATGTTTGTTCGCTTTCAGCCGATTTAGATTCTTTTTGCAAATAATTTTCATCTGAAAAGCAAACTGTATACCCAGAATTAAAAATATGTGTACGAAATCTAAGGAGATAATTTTTTCCCTGAATAAGATCAATAAGTAAATAACCATGTGGTTCATCTGCCACCTCCACATATATTCTGAAGAGATCCTGAGAATTTTCAGGATAACTTTGTCTTGCTAAGCATTGAAATTGAAGCTTTTCTCTAGGATTTTTGAGCGCAACGATGTATTTTGTGTTTAGTGAATTATCTCGAGTATGTGATGATTTATGAAATATATTTTGTGTGACTTCTATTACGGATAAATTCCTGTGGTGTGATCCTATTGTAAAAAGTTCACATACATGTTTATTAAATGCGCCCATCATTAAGTCATCTAGTATTAAGAGAATAGGCTCATGATTTTAATTTTCAACTGTTTCGGGAACTCCTTAATAGTATTCGATGTTATTAAAATTTTGTTTAGCATGCTCCTCTCCATAACACCAAATTATTCGATTAATTGAAATGCTCAGCAAATCATTCCTTTTTATACCCGATACTCAAAATGAGTATCGGGGTATATTAGATTTGTGGTAAAAGTGGATGTGTGTAACGTCGAGAAGGAATCGTTTCCGACCCTATAAAGTATATATATTCTTGATCAGCATCAATAGCCGAGTCGATTGAGCCCTGTCTGTCTGTCCGTCCGTCCGTCTGTCCGTCCCCTTCAGCGCCTAATGCTCAAAGACTATAAGAGCTAGAGCAACGATGTTTTGGATCCAGACTTCTGTGATATGTCACTGCTACAAAAATATTTCAAAACTTTGCCCCGCCCACTTCCGCCCCCACAAAGGTCGAAAATCTGTGGCATCCACAATTTTAAAGATACGAGAAAACCAAAAACGCAGAATCGTAGAGAATGACCATATCTTTTAGACTGCAGAATCTGAATTGGATCGTATTATTATTATAGCCAGCATCAAGAAAACAATTTCATTTTTTCTCGCCCTGTCTCTCTCTAACACACACGTAGCATAGGCGGCTTTGCTTAGAGTAAAACATTAGCGCCTAGATCTCAGAGACTATAAAAGCTAGTGCAACCAAATTTGGTATCCACACTCCTAATATATCGGACCGAGACGAGTTTGTTTCAAAAGTTCGCCACACCCCCTTCCGCCCCCGCAAAGGATGCAAATCTGGGGATATTCACAAATCTCAGAGACTATTAAAGCTAGAGTAACCAAATTTAGTATCCGCACTCCTGTTAGATCTCACTATAAAACGTATATCTCAAAATTTCGCCCCACCCCCTTCCGCCCCCACAAAGGACGAAAATCTGTTGCATCCACAATATTGCAGATTTGAGAAAACTAAAAACGCAGAATCATAGATAATGACCATATCTATCAGATTACTGAATCTGGATCTGATCAGATCATTTTTATAGCCAAAATGAACAAATCAATTTGCAGTGGCTACGCAGCGCCCGACGTCACGCTCAGACTGATTTTCTGTCTCTCTCGCACGCACTCTTTGTCGTGTCGTTTAATATTAGCGGCGTCTGCTGGAGGAGAGCCATACTGACTTAGTATCGGGTATAACCGTAGAGTTGCGGTCTCCGAAGCAACTCACAACGTTGCATAAGTTGCATAATGCATAATGCATAAATTGCTTAAACATTTTTGGTTATGTTTTATTTATTGATATTTTATAATTGTTTTGTAACAACTAAGATATTCTAGTTACGCGTCTTCTGATCGCGTATTTTGGGACAGTTTTTTTCTAAGTGAGTATCAGATCCGCAATAATTACAATAAACAACTAGTGTGTATCCGCATTTGTGAGGATCCTTTTCAAACAAACGCTTAAATGAATCTTGAAATTTTAGAATAGTTTTTCTAAATAACAATACCGAAATTTTGGGTGACTGCAATTTTTTTTATTTTAATACGACGAAAAGAAAAGGGGTGCGTGCGTTCGATTTCAAGGGTTTTTCTCGACTTCTTTTCATATATTCAAACAATTTCTTCTAAGCCTACCTTACCTACGGTGGCAAAGCGGGGCGAATTCGCCAAGAGCGAGAGAACGAGCTTTTATTGCTCTCCCGTTTTGCCCTAGCCTAACTTACACTAGACTTCATGAAATACTATCCTAATAACAAATTATTATTATTCAAATGGCGCTACACCGGCCCCGTTGAAGGCCTGGAAGGCTTCAAACCATTGGCAGAAGCGCCAATTTGTGTATCGGCCTCCTGAACGTGGCTCCGCTGCTCGTCCTTAGCTCGACCACTCTGACCCTTCCGTCCTGCCCGGCGGTTGTTCCGACCACCCTTCCGAGGAGCCACTGTTGAGGGGGCAGGTTGTCCTCGGCGACGATTACTAGGTCGCCTTCCTTTATGTTTGGCTCCTCCTGGTGCCACTTGCATCTGATTTGTAATCCTAGCACATACTCCCGGGACCATCGCTGCCAGAACATTTGCCTGGCTGACGAGACAAGCCGCCATCGCTTTAAGCAGCTCAGACCCTCCTGGTCCGGGGTCCTCGGTGCTGGAGGTGCGATGAGTGGCCCGCCTGTCAGCAGGTGCCCGGGAGTCAGCGCGTCTCCGTCGCTTGGGTCTGGGCTTAGGGGTCCTAGCGGGCGCGAGTTGAGCACCGCCTCGATCCCGACCAGCACGGTCTCCAGCTCCTCTGCGGTGAGGAGAGCGCTTCCGATGGCGCGTAGGAGTAGGCCCTTGGCAGACTTCACACCGGCCTCCCAAAGTCCGCCCATGTGCGGTGCTCGAGGCGGTATGAAGGCAAACTCGCACCCGCTTCTTGACGCAAATTCGCGTATCGCGTCCGCTTCCGCCTCCATCTTCCTCCGCAGTTCGCTGAAGTGGCGACTTGCTCCGACGAAATTTGTCGCGTTGTCGCAGTTCACGCGTTGCGGACATCCTCGACGACCGACGAACCTTTGGAATGCCAACAAGAAGGAATTAGTCGTCAAATCGGAGACAATTTCTAAATGAACCGCCTTGGACGCAAAACAGACAAATAACGCTATGTAGGACTTATAAGAGGGCCTTCCACGAATTTTCAGAGTCGTATAGAATGGGCCACAAAAATCAACGCCACATACTGAAAATGGGCGGAGAGCACGGAGCCGGTCTGCGGGTAAGTTGCCCATCATTTGGGTCTGGAGTAGCGGCTTGCATTTAAAGCAACGAATACACGACCTAACTGTCGCCCTGCAGACCGCCTGAGCATTCACTATCCAAATGCGCTGTCTAAGGATACTCACGAGTGCTCGCGGGCCGGCATGAAAATTCGTTTGATGCAGATAGCGAACGTATGTCTGCACAAACTGCGAGCGTTTTGTCAATAACAAAGGAAACTTGGCATTATATGACATAGGAGCGTTAACTAGTCGCCCCCCAACTCGCAACAACGAAAAAGAGCACCATGTCCCAGCCCCTTTATGGATGAAGGGATTCAAGCGCTGAAGACTGGGGCCTAACTTGGTGCCTTTACGAACCCTTTCAATATCTTCTTGAGACTCATTTTTCTGTGTTATTTCGACTATTTTTAGAAACGCCTCGTCATATTCTACGGATGACGGAATTTTTCCAAAGTTGAGACTTTTGTCTTTGCATTTTCGGATGAAGCGGAACACGAAAACGAACACTCTTAGCAGTTTGAGGTGTTACGAGTATCACTAAGTAATTTGGCTTGGCCGCGACGGTCAGTCCGACCGATTTCTTCCGACTTTCCATCTGTATCTCTTCTTCGGAAAGCTCGAAGTGTGGATTTCTGGGCCAGCTCTCTTCTTCAAACTTTATGAACTCCGGTCCTCCAATCAGATCGACTGCACGATTTCCTCTACGTCACAACCTCTCGAAACTATGTCTGCTGGGTTCTGTTTTGTTGGCACATGCCGCCACGTAGCTTCACTTGACCACTCTTGAATCTCCGCTACTCGGTTCGCAACGAATGTTGACAACGACGAAGGGTGGGATCTGATCCAATGAAGAGTAACTTCTTAATCTGACCAGAATATCATTTTATCAATTGGAACCTTGAGCAGTGATTAGATTCGGTGACAAAGGTCTGCTAGAAGGTGAGCGGCACATAACTCAAGCCTTGGGAGCGTTTTCGTCTTGAGTGGCGCTACTTTCGACTTTGCAGTCAACAAGGAGACCTTGAAACCTTCTGCAGTTTTTCTACGGATATAGACGCAGGCTCCATAAGCTCTCATGGATGCGTCGGAAAGGCATGTACTTGAATCGGTGACATGGGATCAGTATGCACAAATCGAGGTATGGTAATCTTCTCCAACTGACCCAAGGATTCTTTTAATAAGTTCCATGCTGTTTCCAAGTTCATTGGAATTGACTCATCCCAATCTAGCTTGTTGAGCCAAAGCTCCTGCAGTAGGATCTTTCCCTTAATTTCTTAAGGACTTAACAAGCCAAGGGGGTCAAACAGCTTTGATGTCACCGATAATATGTTCCGTTTTGTCGCTCTGAGACCCATAACTGACGTGTCAATTTGGAACTTAAAGACGTCTTCGTGTGGCAGCCACGATATTCCTAACGCCTTAGTTGACTCTGATTCCGAGATCGTTATCGGTTTAACTGTGCTCTCGGATGCGGTGACCTCAGGTGAGTTCGAAAACCATTTAGTCAATTCAAACCCAGCGGTTTGAAGAACCTGCGCCACATCAGACTTAATTGTCTTTAGCTCCTCTACGCAACCAGCACCAGTCAACATGTCATCGACATAGAAGTCGGAGTCAATAACTTCAGCAGCTTTAGGAAATGAGAGTTTTGCAGACTCACTCAATCTCTTCAAACACCGAATAGCCAAAAATGGGACTGGTCCAGTCCCATATGTTACGGTGTTGAGCTATTATATTCTCAAGGACTCAGACGGGTCTCTTCTCCACACTATGACCTGGAATTGTCTATCCGCATCAGCGACACAGACTTGGCGTTACATCTTCTTGACCTGTGTAGTCTGAATCGGAGCAATGTCGCATACAGCTCATCCTGTATCGTAGGACCGACCATCAATATGTCGATCAAGGCCACCTGAGAGGACGTTTTACAAGACGCATCGAAAACAACGCGGAGCTTGGTCGATCTGCATTGGGGCCTCAACACACACTGATGTGGAATGAAATAATGTGGAGTTTTGGGGATTGTGTTGTCTGTGGTAGACATGTGACCCAAGGAGAGGTACTCTTCCATGAACTCCAAATACATTGTCTGTAACTCGGGGTCACAAGACAATCTTTTTTCAAGCGATAAAAACCGCCGGTTAGCCACTTCAAAGGAGTTTCCTAAGATACTTGGATCTGATTTGAACGGCAGTCTTACTTCAAACCGACCTGAAGGCACGACCTGAGTAGTCCTTCTATAATGCTTTTCACATAACTTGTGTTCAGGAGATAACGACTTTTTAGAAGACGGCAATTCTTCCAATGACCAAAACTTTTGTAATGTGTTGTCGATGTGTATCACTGACTCTTCTCGACAACTCAAACAATTCCTCGCTTCTTGGGTGGCAGTCAACTTTGCAGTGTATCTGCCCGACACAATCCAGCCGAGAAGCGTTTTCTGCAGAGTTGGATAGTCAGGACCTTGTCGAATCTGACCAACAGATAAAAGTTCGAAAAATGTTTCTGCACCTATCAACATATCTATCTTCTGTGGCTTGAAGAAATATGGGTCTGCAAGTGGTAAGTTCTTCGGGATTTTCTAGTCAGTCACGTTAAGTGTTTGATCAGGGTGATACGCCAAAATGGACCTTAAAATCCAGAAATCAACCGAAAACTCACTACCAGTGATTCGCGACTTCACCACCGTGTGTATCTTTTTCTTGACTTGTGAATTGGATTCACCAATACCAAGCTCCTCCCTACGGATCTGTAAGCGCTGTGCTAAGTCCTCAGTTATAAAATTGGTTTGAGACCCCGAGTCAAGCAGAGCTCGGGCCAAAACATGTTCACCATTATTTGTTCGGACGCTTACGATCGACGTAGCCAGAATAACTCTATCCATAGCTGTCGCATGGAGAGCATGCGAAGTGGAAGGTTGATTCTGATTGGGAGGAGGAGAAGAATTCTCTGGGGGTGATGGTAACGCTAGACTTTTATTCGCCACTGTGTACCTATGCAATAAGGTATGGTGTGAGCAGCCACACACTCGACACTTCTTAGCTTTGCATCGTACTACAGAGTGGCCTGGCTGCAGACAATTGATGCACAAGGATGCAGTTTTTGCGAATTCGAACCTTTGCATTACTGCCAGCCGACCAAATGGACTGCAATCTGTCAACAAATGGCCTTTCGCATTGCAGTAGCTGCATTGTTGATTTTTAGTATTCGCGGTGGAACACGCGAATGAGCTCCGATTATGCGGCTTGCTTGGCACAGCTTTCTGCTCCTGCTTTGGTTTGTCCGAATTTTCGGCCGAAAGATGCTGATGTCTGCGATTAAGCAACTTTTCACAGTCCGTCCAAAGTGGCAGTTTGTCATAATCGAGCTGTTCTTCCCATTTCTCTTTGGTCACCGGATCGACTCTGCTCAAGACGAGATGAATAATCATCGCATTCGAGATCTTTTTATCATCGCCTATCGACAACAACGAACCATATATGGATGAGGCGGTATCGATAATGTTCTTTAAGGACGATGCTGATTGCTGGGTTATTTTGGGAAGATTAAATAGAGCATCAATGTGATTTTTAAAGATCAGACAATCATTATCGTAGACCCGTTTTAAGCTAGCCATTGCTTTCTCGTAGTTGGTCTCGGTTACTTGGAAAGCCCTAACTGTTCCCAACACTTCACCGGAGAGACACGAAAGCAAATGGTTGAACTTTTCGATAATTGGAATGCTTTGGTCATTATGAACTAGAGTCTCAAATAAACCTATGAAGTTTTTAAAGTCCGAAAAGTTGCCGCTGAACTGCGGCAGAGCTAACTTCTGAAGGCGAGCACGAGTTGGGCCACCATAAGCTGGTACTGCCGGTATTGTCTCATCAGCTGTCTTTAATGCGCAAATGAGAGACATTAATTTTGTCTTTGTGACAATTGAGAGTTCTTCCAACTCGACACCAAATTCATCGTCAATGTCTATATCTTCAATCTTCTCTTGAAGTTCGCGTGCTGTGTCAATGCTACGCATCAGCGTTTCGAGTCTGCACTCGAGCTCCGTCAATACCAGCGGTCCGCTAATAAACGAATGCCTTTGACACGGCAACTGCGCTTTTTCTTCAGCTCTTCAAGAACGATATTGTTGGCTTTTGAGGTCATATTGATTCTCAATACAAGCAACTGAAGACGAAAGATCGTTTCTAATAATCGTATTTAATGCCGAGGCACTCAATGAAATAATGGGTAATTGTACCCAAACGAGGTGAAAAACCAATATACCCGACAAATTTAGGGTAGAGCGTAGCTTGGCTGGCGCGTACACGAAAACCACACAAGAATACCAACGAACTGTACTGGTGACAAGCGAAAACGAAAAATTTCACCGCTGCAGTTCTGAAGAATTAATGTTGTGTATGCGTATGCACCGACAACGATCGACGCTAAATTGATTTGCGAGGCACGACTTTGTCTTAATTGATAGTTGGATCCTACTGACACCAAACGAATATACCCGACGAAAACAGGGTAGCGCGTCACTTGGTGTTTGGTTTGGATCAAGCGCGCCAAACAAAAGAACAACGATAAGCAACGGTGAAGAGCGAAAGCGAGACGAAAAAATTCACCGCTGCAGCTGCGTATTGGTATGCGTGCTTGGCCAACGACCCAACTATACATATGTATACATAATTGACACAACGAAAACGAGAAAGGGGAAAGGGGTGACAGCGATGGCAGTTAAAATGAGTTATATGTGTAGTTATTGCGTCCAAGAGGGTTAGATGTACATATGTATGTATATATGTATTAATATATATGCTCAACTCTAACTACAGCATGCAATCTAGCTCTACTATGTCATACGTACATATGTGCCAAGAATTGAAAGCGAGGTGCAATTGTTTCAGCACAAGACAATAATTGCGAGTTTTTTAATCTTTTCGTCTTCACTCGAGCTTTCAATTTTTTGCACAAATACCTCTTGGGAAGATAGGAAATTCCAGGTGCTGTACTCTCCTCTTGTATATGTAGCTGCACACAGGGTATTGCACGACCGACGCGGTGATTTTTAGTTTGGTTTGTTTAATTATTTGCACACACGTCGCGGTCAATTTGGCAATTTAGCTGCCGCACATATGCATGTACATGTATGTATGTATGTATAATAGATTTTGGCTATTTATCTTTTCTTCACTGTGTCACTGTCACTTTTTGCCTTCCACTTGAATTAATATGTAAATTAAGTCTACCGCCGTTATCTCGATGATCAGCGACGCTATGTGGGTAATTAGCTGGCGATAGTGGCCTCTTCCTTTGATGAGGTAACGGTGGATCCGGCGATTGAAACTGGATCAATGATGATTATGTTGTGTGATGGATCCGGCGAGCGAAACGGGATCAATGATAATTATGTTGTGGGACTTTCCCAACTATAATTGATAACACACTGAATTTTATTTACGGCAGTGCCGGAGCGTTAATCGTTCGTCTTATTAGAATGCAATCTGAACTGAGACTGACTTTACAGAAATGTCTTTGCTTAAGCTTACCCTACGAAGTCAATGCATCGCGCCATACCCCAGAGCCGGCATGCCGACTCAACATTCTTCCGCAAACAGCACGGGTGACCGTTTTCACTTGCTGTGTGCAGAATTCTTGGCAGCGCGTCAGCATTGTTTGCTGAGGGCAACCAAATACTTATGATTACCTGCTGCGTACTTAGAAACAACAATGTATGACAGAGAGAGTTCATATTATATGCTTAGTTGTTAACTACCCCCCCCCCCCCCCCCCCCCCCCCCTCAGGATGATGACCGTCCTCGGTCATATTTAAGTTGTCCAATGTCAATGTGGCTCGCTTTCTCCTTAGCACCATGAAAAGGACGAATGAGCCAATTAGTCCGACGTTCAGGACCGCATCAACCGTGAACCACAATTTGGGTGAACCCGCCGCAGTTACTTCCTCCTTGAAATCTCGAATTGATTGCAAGTTGTTGATGTTCATACGAGGCAGGAGTGGTATGCTTAATGTCGGGTCATGTCCGATGATGTTTAGGGGCGGTGACCTCACGGTGCCAGGCTGCTTGCTTGGTGATTTGCGCAAGTTTACAAATTCTGCGCCATTAATAGCTGCAGACCGTTCGAAAGTTATCAAGAAGGTTCCTGAGACAGTCACTTCTGCTACATCATCTGTTCGGACGCGCGCTGTCGCTTCGTTGATAATCACGACGCCGTCATCTACAGGTGTTATCGCTTTCAGGTGGCTGGGTTGGGTATGGCAGTTGGCGATGTTTCCAGCATGAAGGGAGCTAGCACAGGTTTCGCGCCGTGCTCGTTCGCAGAAGGTGTTATGCGTAGTCACGGTGCATCCAGTAACTGTAGAGGTGGCCTTTTCGCATTCCGCCAGCGTGTCCTCGTCGAGTCGCAGAATGGTTTGTTGGTGTGAAACGGGGTAGACGGAGACCTTTTGGCACCTAAACTCAACTTTAGGGTAGGCTATTAATATGTGGATAATGTTCTCGGACTGAAGGACCTTGATCTTAGAAGCTTCTATTAAGCTTACTATTGGGGTGTCTTGCTCAATAAGTGATTTCAGATCGGTGTGGTCGAGAATTGTGGGATTTACTATGTTTGCTTTTGCCAGCGTTATAGTTAGTATTAAATTTTGAATTTCCGTGTTCAGTATTCTATTTTTGCCAGCAGTGTTTCGAATAAATGAGGAGTGTCAACCAAATCGCCTTTGCGGGAGCTGATAATTTTATTGAAAGTGTCCGTCAGTCTGTTTATTTGCTTTTGAGTTTCGGAGTTTATTAAGTTGGCTTACTAGCTAATTGTGGGGAAAACTTATTTCAGGTTGTCCTTATGGACCACCCTCCCCTTAATGAGAACAGACGTTCCCAGGTCTGCTTCGACCTTTTGTTCTGAGCATAATGGAGTTAACTTGTTCCCTAGCCTTTTGTTGTTCTTCTGGAACACCTTTTCTCCTACCTCGAAAACACGGTTTTGTCTGGCTGCGTTGCACCTTTTGATATTGTCTTGCTGTGCCTTAATCAGCCTGTCTTTGACGTTCTCGCGACGAACATGAGCTACTGCATGAACGACCTCAATTGGTTTCTCTCGGGTTACTGAGTGTAAACTTTTGTTGTACTCTATCGTAGCCTTTAAAATTAATTCTGTAGTGTCGCTGATTTTCTTGTCTAGTTTGTGGCATCTCGCAATTTCGGTCAGGGTGCTATGAAAGCGCTCCACCTGGCCGTTTGAGGTGCTGTGAAGCGGAGCTGCATTCACAACGCAAATGCCGTAGGCGTTTCGGAGCATCGAAGTGATGGTCTCGGAATTGAAGGCCGCCTCGTTATCGCAATAAATTGTCTTAGTTGCGGGGAAAAGGTTAATAATTTGCAGTAGAGGGCTTGTGACATCGATTATTGTTCTGGATAATATCGGTTGGACGACTGCAAATTTGGAGAACTTGTCTACGCAGGTTAAGAATTGTTTCTTGTCTGTTGAGAAAATGTCGATATGCAACATTTCGCCAGTATAACTTGGTATAGGCGTTTCCCCGAGTTCCTGTTTCTTCGGGTGCCTATCGTACTTGGCTTTAGTGCAAACCCTGCAGTTTGCAACCACTTCTTTGGCCAAAGTGGCCATATTGGGAAAATAATAGTCACGAAGTACTTGTTTGATGTTTTCCTGAGCTGCTCTGTGCGCTCGATTGTGCTCGGCAGTGATGACTTCTAACTGCTCGTTTTTGTCCGTTATATCTTGCACAAGATTTTTACAGTGCCTGAATTGGGTGGCAGGGAAATGCAAAATCAGGTCGTGTTGGAAACTTGCCAACGTGGGGAGGTCGCAATGTATTGCATTAACGACTCCAGAATTCACAACTTCTTTGAGAGTTTTGAGAATTGAGCTCTTGTCAGTGTAACTGATCAAGTGGCGTGTTTTGCTGCGAAACAGCAACAGGTTTCGCTTTAGCGGGAAACGCGATTCCTCTAGAACAATCTGGTTCCTAAAACAATTCAAAGGTTTGTCTGTTGTCTCGAATGTGTAGGTCAGGGAAATTTCGCTGTGAACGGTTGCAGCGTCCGAACGGGGCCCATCTTGCAAAGCATTAACGTTTTGCCTTGAAAGGGCATCCGCCACCAGATTCTCTTTGCCCGGTTTATAAAACATTTTGGCATTGTGCTGGTCGATGTAAGATTTCCATCTTTTAATCTTAGAATTCGTGTTCTTGTCCGACACAGCGAACGTGAGCGGCTGGTGGTCCGTGAAAATGTTAATTTCCCTGGAACCGTACAGAAAGTTCTGCAATCTGCCTAAAGCCCACACAACGGCCAGCAACTCTCTTTCGTTGGTGGCATAGTTTTGTTCGGCCTGTTTTAAGGCGCGAGAAATCATTGTTATTGGCCTATTACCTTGGGAAAGAACCGCGCCAATTCCACTGGCCGAAGCGTCAGTGGTTAAATCGAACGGTTTCTGGAAGTCTGGGTACATTAGCATGACATCTTCTGATGCCAAAATGTTTCGCAGACGGTGAAATGCATCGCGTTGAGCTTCATTAAATTCAACAGGGATTTTCTTTGATACGTGCCTACTCACTGAACCATTTTCCCCTTTAAGTATGTCTGATATTGGGCGCGCTATAGCGGCAAAGTCCTTAATAAAGACCCTATAGTAGTTAGCTAACCCCAAGAATGACCTAACGCTGTAGACACTTTTGGGTTCAGGGAAGTCCTGAATGGCTTTAACCTTTTTGGGATCGGATGTTGCTCCGTCTTTGGTAACAATGAAACCCAGGAATTCAATACTTTCCTTGAAGAATTGAGTCTTTTCAGGGCCTACACACATGTTGGCGTCGATTAGACATTTTAACACAGTGTTGATGTGTTGAATATGCTCCGTTTCGTTTTTAGAAAAAATTATGACGTCGTCTACATAGACAAAGCAAATCTTTCCTATATGTTCCCTCAGGATATCGTCTATTGCCCTTTGAAATATGCTGCTTGCATTGCGCAGGCCAAACGGAAGCCGACAGAACTCGTACTTGCCGCTGCTTACTGAAAACGAAGTCTTTTCGCGGTCATGCTCCGCAAGGTAGATTTGGTGGTACCCAGACTTTAAGTCGAGGGTAGTGAAGTATTTCGCCTTCCCTAGATTCGCTAAAATCATGGGGATGCTTGGCATGGGATAGCGGTCCGGTATGGTTTTTTCGTTCAGTTTCCTGAAATCGATTACCAACCTTTTTTTTGGGTTACCGTATGAGTCAGTGCCTTTTTTATCAACCACCCATGTTGGGCTGTTGTAAGGCGATCTGGAGGGCCTGATTATGCCATCGTCCAGTAATTGTTTGACTTCTTTGTTTATGAAGTCAGAAACACCCATGAGACTCGGGTATCTTGAATACACAGGCTCGTCGTCCACTGTTCGGATTGTAGCGATGACAGCAGTATTAAAAGGGAGAGCTTCATCTGCATTTGAGAAGGCTCTTTTGTTTCTGAGTATCATGTCCCTGAACTCTTTCTTTACGGACGGAGGGACAACGATGTCGTTGACATCGGTGAAGTTCACATCGGCACATTGATAGTACTGGAGTTTTTCAGATGTACCCTGGTATTCTAGAGTGTTTTTTGCCAAGTTCAATTTGACTAGGGCTTGTGTTAGCAAGTCGAAGCCTATGATGGCGTCGAAAGAACTTAGGGTATCGAGGAGAAAAAACGGGGAGGTATGCTGGAAAATATTCATCAAGCACTTGCGCTTGATTTCGGTAGACCCGTGGATCGAGTTTACCGAGAATGACTTGGCGACCGGCGTTATGGCCTTTAGCTCTGTTAAGGGCTTCACATAATTCTTTGCCGCGCCAGTGTCAATTAACATCTTCAGAGTTCTCCCAGCCAACCGTCGTTGAATGTACGGAAGCCGGGAGTGTTCCCTAAAAAATTAATTGAGTCGTCACCAGGTGCGTACTCGTTCTCACTCTCTAATTCTTCAACTGCCTCTTTGGCCGCCTTCTCGAATTCTGTTACGGCCTCTTTGGAGTCTGATTGTACGACATTGTTAATGCGTTGCCGTCTTTGACCTGTTGAACGGTCTGACGAATTCTTGCGTTTTGCTGCGTTGGACTCGTAAGTCTGACGCCTGCTGTAGTCGGTTTTTTGTCTAAATCTGGAGGAAGAGTCAACTTCCATGGGCTGTGGAGCTTCGGATTGATTGTCTTTAGGGGCCTGAGGCTGGGGACCGCCCTTTTGGCGTTTTACAAAATGGGGATTTCTCTCCTGATTTTGCTCATCTTTGTTAAACTTGGTTTGTCTGCCTTGGGCACGGTTTTTGTTAGTTTCGGCAATTTGCGCTCGGTCTTGCAAGGCTTTAGCGTAAGAGTTCGCAAACATGCTTCTTTCAATGCTAGCCTCAGCTTCCCTGGCCAGAGCCAGTGCGGATTGTAGATCTTTTGGTTGCGCAGGGAACACAACCGCTCTCAACGGCTTCCTAAGACCGGAGATAAAGGCGTGCAAGGCGTCGTCTCTGACCTCCCGATTGAGCAAATCGGCGCCTTCTTGGTCATGAGACATTACAATTTTGTTAGTTACGAGAGTGAGCTTCTTTTCGACGTCATCGTAGTATTGCATCAGGGACATTTCGCCCTGCGTAACTAACTCCAAACACTGTCTCAACAAGCGCAAGGATGTTTTATCCGAGTATGTGCAATCTAGCCTAGCTAGTATTGCATCGAAATTTAGGACAGTGTTGTGAGACACTAGTAAGGCTCCAGCTGGGCCTTTGATTTTGTTCCTAATGATTGCTACCGCTTGGTAATGCGCCGTGCTCTTTGGAAAGCCCTTGAATAACTCGTATGCGTAGATGGCTGCTTGCCTCCACGCTACATACTCATCCTGTACACCGGAGAAATCCGGCACAGATTTAATAATGTCTAAGGGAATGTCGCATTTGGCGTCAGGATCGACGGATATTTTCTCGTATGTGACAATTTGCGGCGCTTCGACCTGCAAACTCTGCACCCGTGAAGCTAAAGCGGTTATTTGTGCTTGAAACTGCCTTTCTTGTTCCGCTAAGGCTTGCCTGATGAGAGTCTGAACTTGAGCCAGCTCCATTTTTTCAGTTACAACGATATCTGCAGGGGTAGGATTTATTGAGCAATTGATTCCCCCCTCCTCACTATCGGAACTATTAAATTCAGGTTTTTTCTCCCTATAATTCCAACTCATTGGTTTATGGTTGGCACTTTTCGAAACTTAGGCCGATCGAGAAAGATCGGCAGGTAAAACTGTTGGCAATAGTAGAAACTGGTGTATCTTGGGGTATGCAATATTTATTATAAAAATTGTTAAGGGTATGCAGCAGAAAATATAATGCTGCCGAAAGTATGCAAAGTTTTATTGACCAGGAACGCTGGTAAAAGTATGCAACAATTTTAATAAAAGTATGCAATGATTTAAAGGAATGAAATGCTGGTAGAAGAAGGCAGCAATATTTACTTTACTTTACAGTTTATCTTTATTTTTTTTTTTTCGTGAACAATTTCTTCAAACTGAAATCACTTATGAACTTACATGGTATGGGTTCTTATGTATTGGTTGGGCGCCAATTAAGTCTACCGCCGTTATCTCGATGATCAGCGACGCTATGTGGGTAATTAGCTGGCGATAGTGGCCTCTTCCTTTGATGAGGTAACGGTGGATCCGGCGATTGAAACTGGATCAATGATGATTATGTTGTGTGATGGATCCGGCGAGCGAAACGGGATCAATGATAATTATGTTGTGGGACTTTCCCAACTATAATTGATAACACACTGAATTTTATTTACGGCAGTGCCGGAGCGTTAATCGTTCGTCTTATTAGAATGCAATCTGAACTGAGACTGACTTTACAGAAATGTCTTTGCTTAAGCTTACCCTACGAAGTCAATGCATCGCGCCATACCCCAGAGCCGGCATGCCGACTCAACATTCTTCCGCAAACAGCACGGGTGACCGTTTTCACTTGCTGTGTGCAGAATTCTTGGCAGCGCGTCAGCATTGTTTGCTGAGGGCAACCAAATACTTATGATTACCTGCTGCGTACTTAGAAACAACAATGTATGACAGAGAGAGTTCCTGAGTTTTCTCAGGACCCTAAACAGTTTTACTGCTTCGTAAACAGTAAGCGTAGAACGTCCGCACACCCATCCTCGCTATCATTTTGTAATACGTCGGCAAATAATGATCAGGCAATTGCCGATCTTTTTGCCCAGTTTTTCCAAACTACCTATTCTGAGGAACGCTACTCTGGTCAACCGTACCCATACGGATTACCGAGGTCGAACGGCATTTTCAGTCCCTTGTTAAATGAGTATTCCCTACTTCAAGATCTTCGACTAGTTAAGCCGGTGTTTTCACCGGGTCCAGACGGGGTTCCAGGTTGTGTACTCAGGTACTGCGCCGAGGCTCTGTGTGGACCATTGCTTAAACTATTCACCATGTCCATTGATTCATCTTGCTTTCCCCCAATCTGGAAGGAATCGTTTATAATTCCTCTCCATAAAAAAGGTAGTAAGTCTGATGTAAAAAATTATAGAGGTATAGCAAAGTTATCCGCTATTCCCAAATTGTTTGAGAAGGTTTTAACTCCGCACTTGCAACATCTCTGCAAGTCACTTATATCTCCAACTCAGCATGGATTTATAAGGCGGCGATCAACCACCACGAACTTGTTAGAGTTTACCTCTTTCATTATTAAAGGCTTTCAAGGTAACTTACAGACGGATGTTATTTACACCGACTTTAGTAAAGCATTCGACTCTGTAAACCATTCCCTTTTAGCACATAAACTTGACCTTTTAGGGTTTCCGCCCAACCTCCTGAGATGGATTTCTAGCTATCTTTGTTCTAGGTCTCAAAGAGTCCTCTTCAAAAACTCCCTCTCTTTACCAGTAAAGGTTTCTTCGGGAGTACCACAGGGCAGCCATCTAGGCCCCTTACTCTTCACACTCTTTATTAATGACCTGCCTTCAGTAATAACATACTCTCGAGTACTTATGTATGCGGATGATGTTAAACTCTGTGTCCAGTACAAGGACATTTCATTTCATTCTCGCTTGCAATCCGATCTCAATAGCTTTCAGTCATGGTGTTGTGCAAACTTGTTACACCTTAATGCCTCGAAATGCAAAGTTATGACATTTCATCGTTCTAACCCTTTGTTGGCTCCCTACACCCTATTTGGGGGTTCTCTTGAGAGAATTACCCTGGTGGATGATCTGGGTGTTATGTTAGATCCCAAGTTAAAGTTTTCCGAACACATTTCTACCATGGTAAATAAGGCCATGGGCGTGCTTGGGTTTATAAAGAGGTGGTCAAAGGAATTTGACGACCCCTATATAACAAAGACTCTCTATACCTCGCTTGTTCGTCCGATCTTAGAATACGGCTCCTGTGTATGGTGCCCTCAGTACAAAGTACACCAGGACCGTATAGAATCAGTACAGAAAAACTTTTTACTCTTTGCTCTGCGGGGCCTTAACTGGGATGCGGGTGTAAGACTCCCATCTTACTCTAGTAGACTATTATTAGTAAACCTCCCATCCTTAGTTAACCGTAGAAAAATGCTTGGTGTGATATTTATGCACAACTTGATCAGGGGTGACATAGACAGCCCTGATCTGTTGAGCCGCATAAACTTCACGATTCCTATTAGACTGACTAGAAACTTTATACCGTTGTTCCTTCCACTTTGTAGATCGAATTATTCCTTGCATGAACCGTTTAGGGTCTTATGCTCGGACTATAATTCCCTCTACCATATTATATCCTCCACTAATTCTCTTCCTCTTATTAAATTACTAATCCTTACACACCTTTCTAGTAATTAGTAATTGTAGTGGTATTTGTATTTTGTATTTTATTGCATGCTTAATTTCTTAATAAGTTTAGTGCTAATTTTCCTCGAAGGTTAGTCTAATATCTATCTTTCTTGCATGCTCGCGTTTGGTTCGGCTACGCACCGCGCGTCATGCGGCAGCGCCCCTCGGTCGGTTGGGCGGGAGGAGGGCTGCGTTTTGCCTGGGATCCGCGCGTAACAGCCTTCTGCTGGTGTCACACGGGCCACTTGACGGTGCAGTAATTGCATCGCCTCTTTTTAGATGCAGTCATTGCATGTCAACGTCCAATAAATTAAAAAAAAAAAAAAAAAAATATTATATGCTTAGTTGTTAACTAACCCCCCCCCCCCCCCCCCCCCCTCAGGATGATGACCGTCCTCGGTCATATTTAAGTTGTCCAAAGCCCTCTGCACCCTCGCTTCCTCCTTAGCACCATGAAAAGGACGAATGAGCAAATTAGTCCGACGTTCAGGACCGCACCAACCGTGAACCAGAATTTGGGTGAACCCGCCGCAGTTACTTCCTCCTTGAAATCTCGAATTGATTGCAAGTTGTTGATGTTCATACGAGGCAGGAGTGGTATGCTTAATGTCGGGTCATGTCCGATGATGTTTAGGGGCGGTGACCTCACGGTGCCAGGCTGCTTGCTTGGTGATTTGCGCAAGTTTACAAATTCTGTGCCATTAATAGCTGCAGACCGTTCGAAAGTTATCAAGAAGGTTCCTGAGACAGTCACTTCTGCTACATCATCTGTTCGGACGCGCGCTGTCGCTTCGTTGATAATCACGACGCCGTCATCTACAGGTGTTATCGCTTTCAGGTGGCTGGGTTGGGTATGGCAGTTGGCGATGTTTCCAGCATGAAGGGAGCTAGCACAGGTTTCGCGCCGTGCTCGTTCGCAGAAGGTGTTATGCGTAGTCACGGTGCATCCAGTAACTGTAGAGGTGGCCTTTTCGCATTCCGCCAGCGTGTCCTCGTCGAGTCGCAGAATGGTTTGTTGGTGTGAAACGGGGTAGACGGAGACCTTTTGGCACCTAAACTCAACTTTAGGGTAGGCTATTAATATGTGGATAATGTTCTCGGACTGAAGGACCTTGATCTTAGAAGCTTCTATTAAGCTTACTATTGGGGTGTCTTGCTCAATAAGTGATTTCAGATCGGTGTGGTCGAGAATTGTGGGATTTACTATGTTTGCTTTTGCCAGCGTTATAGTTAGTATTAAATTTTGAATTTCCGTGTTCAGTATTCTATTTTTGCCAGCAGTGTTTCGAATAAATGAGGAGTGTCAACCAAATCGCCTTTGCGGGAGCTGATAATTTTATTGAAAGTGTCCGTCAGTCTGTTTATTTGCTTTTGAGTTTCGGAGTTTATTAAGTTGGCTTACTAGCTAATTGTGGGGAAAACTTATTTCAGGTTGTCCTTATGGACCACCCTCCCCTTAATGAGAACAGACGTTCCCAGGTCTGCTTCGACCTTTTGTTCTGAGCATAATGGAGTTAACTTGTTCCCTAGCCTTTTGTTGTTCTTCTGGAACACCTTTTCTCCTACCTCGAAAACACGGTTTTGTCTGGCTGCGTTGCACCTTTTGATATTGTCTTGCTGTGCCTTAATCAGCCTGTCTTTGACGTTCTCGCGACGAACATGAGCTACTGCATGAACGACCTCAATTGGTTTCTCTCGGGTTACTGAGTGTAAACTTTTGTTGTACTCTATCGTAGCCTTTAAAATTAATTCTGTAGTGTCGCTGATTTTCTTGTCTAGTTTGAGGCATCTCGCAATTTCGGTCAGGGTGCTATGAAAGCGCTCCACCTGGCCGTTTGAGGTGCTGTGAAGCGGAGCTGCATTCACAACGCAAATGCCGTAGGCGTTTCGGAGCATCGAAGTGATGGTCTCGGAATTGAAGGCCGCCTCGTTATCGCAATAAATTGTCTTAGTTGCGGGGAAAAGGTTAATAATTTGCAGTAGAGGGCTTGTGACATCGATTATTGTTCTGGATAATATCGGTTGGACGACTGCAAATTTGGAGAACTTGTCTACGCAGGTTAAGAATTGTTTCTTGTCTGTTGAGAAAATGTCGATATGCAACATTTCGCCAGTATAACTTGGTATAGGCGTTTCCCCGAGTTCCTGTTTCTTCGGGTGCCTATCGTACTTGGCTTTAGTGCAAACCCTGCAGTTTGCAACCACTTCTTTGGCCAAAGTGGCCATATTGGGAAAATAATAGTCACGAAGTACTTGTTTGATGTTTTCCTGAGCTGCTCTGTGCGCTCGATTGTGCTCGGCAGTGATGACTTCTAACTGCTCGTTTTTGTCCGTTATATCTTGCACAAGATTTTTACAGTGCCTGAATTGGGTGGCAGGGAAATGCAAAATCAGGTCGTGTTGGAAACTTGCCAACGTGGGGAGGTCGCAATGTATTGCATTAACGACTCCAGAATTCACAACTTCTTTGAGAGTTTTGAGAATTGAGCTCTTGTCAGTGTAACTGATCAAGTGGCGTGTTTTGCTGCCAAACAGCAACAGGTTTCGCTTTAGCGGGAAACGCGATTCCTCTAGAACAATCTGGTTCCTAAAACAATTCAAAGGTTTGTCTGTTGTCTCGAATGTGTAGGTCAGGGAAATTTCGCTGTGAACGGTTGCAGCGTCCGAACGGGGCCCATCTTGCAAAGCATTAACGTTTTGCCTTGAAAGGGCATCCGCCACCAGATTCTCTTTGCCCGGTTTATAAAACATTTTGGCATTGTGCTGGTCGATGTAAGATTTCCATCTTTTAATCTTAGAATTCGTGTTCTTGTCCGACACAGCGAACGTGAGCGGCTGGTGGTCCGTGAAAATGTTAATTTCCCTGGAACCGTACAGAAAGTTCTGCAATCTGCCTAAAGCCCACACAACGGCCAGCAACTCTCTTTCGTTGGTGGCATAGTTTTGTTCGGCCTGTTTTAAGGCGCGAGAAATCATTGTTATTGGCCTATTACCTTGGGAAAGAACCGCGCCAATTCCACTGGCCGAAGCGTCAGTGGTTAAATCGAACGGTTTCTGGAAGTCTGGGTACATTAGCATGACATCTTCTGATGCCAAAATGTTTCGCAGACGGTGAAATGCATCGCGTTGAGCTTCATTAAATTCAACAGGGATTTTCTTTGATACGTGCCTACTCACTGAACCATTTTCCCCTTTAAGTATGTCTGATATTGGGCGCGCTATAGCGGCAAAGTCCTTAATAAAGACCCTATAGTAGTTAGCTAACCCCAAGAATGACCTAACGCTGTAGACACTTTTGGGTTCAGGGAAGTCCTGAATGGCTTTAACCTTTTTGGGATCGGATGTTGCTCCGTCTTTGGTAACAATGAAACCCAGGAATTCAATACTTTCCTTGAAGAATTGAGTCTTTTCAGGGCCTACACACATGTTGGCGTCGATTAGACATTTTAACACAGTGTTGATGTGTTGAATATGCTCCGTTTCGTTTTTAGAAAAAATTATGACGTCGTCTACATAGACAAAGCAAATCTTTCCTATATGTTCCCTCAGGATATCGTCTATTGCCCTTTGAAATATGCTGCTTGCATTGCGCAGGCCAAACGGAAGCCGACAGAACTCGTACTTGCCGCTGCTTACTGAAAACGAAGTCTTTTCGCGGTCATGCTCCGCAAGGTAGATTTGGTGGTACCCAGACTTTAAGTCGAGGGTAGTGAAGTATTTCGCCTTCCCTAGATTCGCTAAAATCATGGGGATGCTTGGCATGGGATAGCGGTCCGGTATGGTTTTTTCGTTCAGTTTCCTGAAATCGATTACCAACCTTTTTTTTGGGTTACCGTATGAGTCAGTGCCTTTTTTATCAACCACCCATGTTGGGCTGTTGTAAGGCGATCTGGAGGGCCTGATTATGCCATCGTCCAGTAATTGTTTGACTTCTTTGTTTATGAAGTCAGAAACACCCATGAGACTCGGGTATCTTGAATACACAGGCTCGTCGTCCACTGTTCGGATTGTAGCGATGACAGCAGTATTAAAAGGGAGAGCTTCATCTGCATTTGAGAAGGCTCTTTTGTTTCTGAGTATCATGTCCCTGAACTCTTTCTTTACGGACGGAGGGACAACGATGTCGTTGACATCGGTGAAGTTCACATCGGCACATTGATAGTACTGGAGTTTTTCAGATGTACCCTGGTATTCTAGAGTGTTTTTTGCCAAGTTCAATTTGACTAGGGCTTGTGTTAGCAAGTCGAAGCCTATGATGGCGTCGAAAGAACTTAGGGTATCGAGGAGAAAAAACGGGGAGGTATGCTGGAAAATATTCATCAAGCACTTGCGCTTGATTTCGGTAGACCCGTGGATCGAGTTTACCGAGAATGACTTGGCGACCGGCGTTATGGCCTTTAGCTCTGTTAAGGGCTTCACATAATTCTTTGCCGCGCCAGTGTCAATTAACATCTTCAGAGTTCTCCCAGCCAACCGTCGTTGAATGTACGGAAGCCGGGAGTGTTCCCTAAAAAATTAATTGAGTCGTCACCAGGTGCGTACTCGTTCTCACTCTCTAATTCTTCAACTGCCTCTTTGGCCGCCTTCTCGAATTCTGTTACGGCCTCTTTGGAGTCTGATTGTACGACATTGTTAATGCGTTGCCGTCTTTGACCTGTTGAACGGTCTGACGAATTCTTGCGTTTTGCTGCGTTGGACTCGTAAGTCTGACGCCTGCTGTAGTCGGTTTTTTGTCTAAATCTGGAGGAAGAGTCAACTTCCATGGGCTGTGGAGCTTCGGATTGATTGTCTTTAGGGGCCTGAGGCTGGGGACCGCCCTTTTGGCGTTTTACAAAATGGGGATTTCTCTCCTGATTTTGCTCATCTTTGTTAAACTTGGTTTGTCTGCCTTGGGCACGGTTTTTGTTAGTTTCGGCAATTTGCGCTCGGTCTTGCAAGGCTTTAGCGTAAGAGTTCGCAAACATGCTTCTTTCAATGCTAGCCTCAGCTTCCCTGGCCAGAGCCAGTGCGGATTGTAGATCTTTTGGTTGCGCAGGGAACACAACCGCTCTCAACGGCTTCCTAAGACCGGAGATAAAGGCGTGCAAGGCGTCGTCTCTGACCTCCCGATTGAGCAAATCGGCGCCTTCTTGGTCATGAGACATTACAATTTTGTTAGTTACGAGAGTGAGCTTCTTTTCGACGTCATCGTAGTATTGCATCAGGGACATTTCGCCCTGCGTAACTAACTCCAAACACTGTCTCAACAAGCGCAAGGATGTTTTATCCGAGTATGTGCAATCTAGCCTAGCTAGTATTGCATCGAAATTTAGGACAGTGTTGTGAGACACTAGTAAGGCTCCAGCTGGGCCTTTGATTTTGTTCCTAATGATTGCTACCGCTTGGTAATGCGCCGTGCTCTTTGGAAAGCCCTTGAATAACTCGTATGCGTAGATGGCTGCTTGCCTCCACGCTACATACTCATCCTGTACACCGGAGAAATCCGGCACAGATTTAATAATGTCTAAGGGAATGTCGCATTTGGCGTCAGGATCGACGGATATTTTCTCGTATGTGACAATTTGCGGCGCTTCGACCTGCAAACTCTGCACCCGTGAAGCTAAAGCGGTTATTTGTGCTTGAAACTGCCTTTCTTGTTCCGCTAAGGCTTGCCTGATGAGAGTCTGAACTTGAGCCAGCTCCATTTTTTCAGTTACAACGATATCTGCAGGGGTAGGATTTATTGAGCAATTGATTCCCCCTCCTCACTATCGGAACTATTAAATTCAGGTTTTTTCTCCCTATAATTCCAACTCATTGGTTTATGGTTGGCACTTTTCGAAACTTAGGCCGATCGAGAAAGATCGGCAGGTAAAACTGTTGGCAATAGTAGAAACTGGTGTATCTTGGGGTATGCAATATTTATTATAAAAATTGTTAAGGGTATGCAGCAGAAAATATAATGCTGCCGAAAGTATGCAAAGTTTTATTGACCAGGAACGCTGGTAAAAGTATGCAACAATTTTAATAAAAGTATGCAATGATTTAAAGGAATGAAATGCTGGTAGAAGAAGGCAGCAATATTTACTTTACTTTACAGTTTATCTTTATTTTTTTTTTTCGTGAACAATTTCTTCAAACTGAAATCACTTATGAACTTACATGGTATGGGTTCTTATGTATTGGTTGGGCGCCAATTAAGTCTACCGCCGTTATCTCGATGATCAGCGACGCTATGTGGGTAATTAGCTGGCGATAGTGGCCTCTTCCTTTGATGAGGTAACGGTGGATCCGGCGATTGAAACTGGATCAATGATGATTATGTTGTGTGATGGATCCGGCGAGCGAAACGGGATCAATGATAATTATGTTGTGGGACTTTCCCAACTATAATTGATAACACACTGAATTTTATTTACGGCAGTGCCGGAGCGTTAATCGTTCGTCTTATTAGAATGCAATCTGAACTGAGACTGACTTTACAGAAATGTCTTTGCTTAAGCTTACCCTACGAAGTCAATGCATCGCGCCATACCCCAGAGCCGGCATGCCGACTCAACATTCTTCCGCAAACAGCACGGGTGACCGTTTTCACTTGCTGTGTGCAGAATTCTTGGCAGCGCGTCAGCATTGTTTGCTGAGGGCAACCAAATACTTATGATTACCTGCTGCGTACTTAGAAACAACAATGTATGACAGAGAGAGTTCATATTATATGCTTAGTTGTTAACTTGTACGTTTAAATTGCAAGTCCACCCGGGGCGCCATGAAATTTTAGAATAGTTTTTCTAAATAACAATACCGAAATTTCTGGGGTGACTGCAATTTTTTTTATTTTAATACGACGAAAAGAAAAGGGGTGCGTGCGTTCGATTTCAAGGGTTTTTCTCGACTTCTTTTCATATATTCAAACAATTTCTTTTAAGCCTACCTTACCTACGGTGGCAAAGCGGGGCGAATTCGCCAAGAGCGAGAGAACGAGCTTTTATTGCGCTCCCGCTTTGCCCTAGCCTAACTTACACTAGACTTCATGAAATACTATCCTAATAACAAATTATTATTATTCAAATGGCGCTACAAATCTATTTTAAACAACTAGTTACTACAAGTGTTGATTTGAATATAAGCTGAAATTCAAAATATATTTTCTTTATTTTATTTTATTTTATTTATTAAATTAACAAATTATCTGTTAATAATGGTACTGAATTACAAAAGGCGGAAAAAGATAAGTTAAAAGTTAGCTAAATTTAAGTGGTTATAAATATTGAATGCAATTAGTTTAAGAGTCATTTACGGGGATAGGGTATATCAGAGGGAGTTATAATTATGGCATAAAACCCTAAAAGGTTCATGTTCGGCATAATTAGACCTACATATGGGTAAACGGATAGGCCTACAAGTACGGGTAGGTCTAGATGGAACGGCCAAGTCAATCTGACCCAAGAGAGTTTGGGAGTCAACAGTCCCGAGAAGGAGCTTATGCACGAACATTACGACATTGCATATTCTGCGAAGGTGCAACGACGGCAGGTCAATAAGATTTAGCATAGACCGGTAGGGTGGCAAGATTCTACCTGAGTCCCAGTTAAAGTTCCGAAGGGCAAACATTAAAAATTGCTTTTGCACGGATTCAATAACAGCCTGCTGCTCTTTATACTGCGGGCTCCACACACAAGAACAATACTCCCATCTAGGACCTACTAACGAGATGTACAGTTTTTTCGTAACGTACGGGTCGTCAAACTCCTTGTACCAACGCTTGATGAACGCTAAAACACCCTTAGCTTTATTTACAGTTGCAGCTATATGGGTGTTAAAACACATCTTATGATTAAAAAGGACAAAAAGGTAATTTGAACTCGAAATTCGCTCAAGGACATGATTTCCTAGAACATATGGGACAAAATGAGGAGCACGACGGTAAAATGTCATAAGTTTGCATTTGGAAAGGTTCAGAAAAAAAAGATTAGTTGAACACCACAATAGTAGTTCACTTAGATCAAGTTGAAGGCGTGTGTGCAAATACCAATCAGAGTAAGACAGATTTTGACATCATCAGCATACATTAGTGTAGTAGAGTATGTTATAACTTGAGGAAGGTCATTCACAAATAAAATAAACAGAAGCGGGCCCAGATGACACGTTGAGTACGGTTAGAGAGATAGGACAAAATCCAATCTAGAAGATTCGTTGGGAACCCTAATAAAGAGAGCTTGTGAATAAGCAGAGCATGGTTCACAGAATCGAATGCCTTGCTGAAGTCTGTAAAAACTACATCCGTCTGCGAACCAATTTGAAATGTTGTTAGCTTGACGTAGCTGGTACGGATACGGAGTGGATGCGTTGTAAATATGAGACGAGTACGTTGTTTGGAAAAAGTTAGCGAATAAATTTGCAATACCAACAGCAGAAGCTTCTGTTTTATTCTGGTAATGAAGGGACGGAGGAAAAGCGTTTGACTTACGCTTAGAGTTAACGAACGAATAGAATTTTTTAGGATCACTACGAAAGTTACTACTACATTGTGAAAGGTAATGATTATAGCACTGACTATTAACGGCAAGGAACAGAGAGCGAGCGGAGGAGTATAGAGCTAGGGCCGACGTGGAACCCGACTTCTGGTACTTTTTATAGAGCCGGGATTTATTGTTTTTTAAGTATGACAAATACTTGGAAAGCTGGGAGGCTTGGACGATACGGGTACAGTGATATCTGGAACAAATGTATTAAGGGCGGAGTAAATAGGGCTATAAAACGAGTTAACAGTTGCATCTATGTTTGGTAATGAATAAAGAAACGACCAATCAACACGCGAGAGATTTAGATCTAAATTGATAAAGTTTGTTTTGCGAAAACACTTTATGTGACAAGGAGCCATGGAACTGACAGCACCACCAGATCGGGTACACTCAAGGGATATCGACAAAGTTGGATGGTAAGGATCTTCAGGGAATGATATTGGGCTTGCTCTAGATACCGTAGCAAGAGAAGCATCGTTAACAAAAATAAGGCCAAGAAGTCTATCCCTAATGGTTTTAACGGCATTAATTTGGACAAGGGAAATATCCGTTAGACCATTGATAAAGTCAGTATGGCAATTGGGAAACAACAGATGAGCGTCATCACAAGGCAGCCAAGAAAGAAATGGGAGGTTAAGGTCCCCCATGACAATAATTCGATCATTGCACCATAATGCAGATACGACAGTATTAATTGCTGAGAGGTGGTGTAAGTAAAGCTCAGCATCAGACCTGGGAGGAATGTAAGAGCAGGTTAAATATAAAAATGCCGAGCCAACACGAACTTTGACTGCAACAAATTCAATTCCATGGATGTTATTGAATGGTAAAAACTCAGATGAGAAAACAGATTTGACTGCAATCAGAACCCCACCTGCAAAAGATGGGCGGTCCATTCTATAGATTGTGTAACTATCAATGAAAATTTCATGATCATTGACAGAAGAGTTAAGCCAGGTTTCGGTAAACGCGATGGCATCGAAATCAAAGGACGTACTATTAGTATGAATTTAACGCAATGTGCCCAACAAACTGCGAGCGTTCTGATAGTTCATAGAAAAATGGTACATCAGTTTTTTGGAGCAGCACGTTCGGTAATTCTGGGATTCGAGTTCGAATCTTTGAGAAGGAACTCATGCATAATTGTATGCTCTGCCCATATTGACGGTTTTAGAGAACTGGATAGTAAAGAATCAGGGAGAAGAATTTTAAAGGATGATATGTTGAGCTTATGTTTAAATGTAAATTTAGTCACAACTATATCATCAGGGGAAGCGTTAAGTTAAAAGGAAAGATGTTGTTTAACGTCCTCCGTTGTAGCCTCAGGAATAAGACGAGAAGCAAATATTGCTTTCCGAGGGACCAATTCTCTAAGTTGAAGTCCCGAGCGAGATCGAGAAGGTGGGGCCACTTCTAATAGAGATCTCGGTCCTAGGGCAGAAGAATTGACATCAACGGCTGGAGCAGGAATTGGCAAGACATCACCAGCAACCAACACACCCCCACTAGGAGCACTCACCACGTCAGAAGTGACGGCAGCGGAAGCTGCAGGGATGGGATTGATGCTGTTGGGAACTTGGATGCTCGAAGGAAGCACATTGCTCGGTGTAAAGAACACCGGAGCCACCGTTGGCGGATTTACAGATAACGGCGATGCATGACCACACGGAGTCACAAATGCTTAGGATGGATGAAGGTGGGAGGCAGGCGTACCAATCGGATTAGGTTGCAAGAGATTGGTATCATTATGCGGAATTTTCCGTCTAGGCGATTCCCTCAAGAGTTTGAGCCCAAGAAACTGTGATTCAAGGGCAAGAAATTTCTCGTTGAGAGCCACAAATTGTTTCCGGACATCCAGAAACTCAGTTCGAGTCTGTCCTCTCCCGACAAGCCAGACATGACCAAGACAGGCCCATGCGTTTCGAGATCAGATCATTTAGCCGGCCAAAGTTTCCGCTACCAGCACATTTTATGTGGGAAAAATTTTCGCACAGCCAGCAGCTAAGGAATGATTCACCAATGATTACACGACCGAATTCACATTTCTTTGCCCCAAAAACGATTGCCATTATTGACAGCAGTAGAATCACTGTGCACGAATAATAAAAGAACTGAGTGAGAGCTCAGGTAAAATGGGAGAACAGACAGCAGAGCGAGCCAGACAATCAGCTGCAGCAGCAATAATTCAGAGCAGATGATCCAACGAAGTGAAGGAAACTCACCAAAGCAGAGACACAAAAAAAAGTCCACTAAGAGGGAGAGTATAGGCAATCCAAAGAGAGTGAGAGCAAAAAGGCGAGGAGCAGGCCCGCTTATGCTCACGAGAGAGTGTGGGCGATGCAAACGCTGATGCGCGAGAACAGTGCACACCGAAGAAGCGCTAACGAAAAGCAGACTGAGCAAAAAAACAATAACAAATTGCCTGCACGAGTCCGATGCGTTACGATTGCAATATTGAATTTATATTAAACACTTGTTTACTAATAAAACACTGGTGGTTAACACAAAGTAGAATCAAATTAAAGAGATGCGATAATATATCAAAACAAAGTCACAACAATGTTGTATGATATTTAGGCAAAAGGCGGAGAATGCAGAAGAAGAAGAAAAAACGAGGGGGAACGTTGTGAATTGCTGCGGACACTGCCACTGCAAATAGATTTGTTCCTTTAGGCTATAAAAATGATCTGATCTGATCCAGGTTCGGCATATGGTCATTTTCTATGATTCAACATGCAACAGATTTTCGTTCTTTGTGGGGGCGGAAGGGGGTGTGTCGAAATGTTGACACAAAACGGTCAAGGTCCGATATCACAGGAGTGTGGATACCAAATTTGGTTGCTCTGGCTCTAATAGGTTCTGAGATCCTTGAACTCATATTTTGCAATTGGCAAAACCGACCATGAAACCTCTGTGTTAGAGAGAGACAGAGCGAGAAAGAATGAAATTGTTTTCTTGATTCTGGCTATAATAATTATACTATCTGATTTTGCACTCTAGAAGATATAGTCATTCTCTACGATTCTGCGTTTTCAGTTTTCTCGTATCTTTGAATTTGTGGATGCCACAGATTTTCGCCCTTTGTGGGGGTGGTAGTGGGCGGGGCAAAGTTTTGAAACATACTTGTAGCAGTGACATATCAGAGAAGTCCGGAAATAAAACGTCGTTGCTCTAGCTCTTATAGTCTTTGAGCACTAGGCGCTGATAGGGACGGACAGACGGACAGACTCAATCGACTCGGTTATTGATGCTGATCAAAAATATATATACTTTATGGGGTCGGAAACGATTCCTTCTGGACGTTACACACATCCATTTTCACCACAAATCTAATATACCCCAATTACACCCCCCCATTACTCCTTAATGCCTCGAAATGAAAAGATATGAAAAGACATTTCATCGTTCTAGCCCTTTGTTGGCTTCCTATACCCTATTTGGTGGTTCTCTTGAGAGAATTACCCTGGTGGATGATCTGGGTGTTATGTTAGACCCCAAGTTAAAGTTTTCCGAACACATTTCTACCATGGTAAATAAGGCCATGGGCGTGCTTGGGTTTATAAAGAGGTGGTCAAAGGAATTTGACGACCCCTATATAACAAAGACTCTCTATACCTCGCTTGTTCGTCCGATCTTAGAATACGGCTCCTGTGTATGGTGCCCTCAGTACAAAGTACACCAGGACCGTATAGAATCAGTACAGAAAAACTTTTTACTCTTTGTTACTTAGTTAACCGTAGAAAAATGCTTGGTGTGATATTTATGCACAACTTGATCAGGGGTGACATAGACAGCCCTGATCTGTTGAGCCGCATAAACTTCACGATTGCTTAAACTATTCACACTGTCCATTGATTCCTATTACTTCCCCCCAATCTGGAAGGAATCGTTTATAATTCCTCTCCATAAAAAAGGTAGCAAGTCTGATGCAAAAAATTATAGAGGTATAGCAAAGTTATCCGCTATTCCCAAATTGTTTGAGAAGGTTTTAACTCCGCACTTGCAACATCTCTGCAAGTCACTTATATCTCCAACTCAGCATGGATTTATAAGGCGGCGATCAACCACCACGAACTTGTTAGAGTTTACCTCTTTCATTATTAAAGGCTTTCAAGGTAACTTACAGACGGATGTTATTTACACCGACTTTAGTAAAGCATTCGACTCTGTAAACCATTCCCTTTTAGCACATAAACTTGACCTTTTAGGGTTTCCGCCCAACCTCCTGAGATGGATTTCTAGCTATCTTTGTTCTAGGTCTCAAAGAGTCCTCTTCAAAAACTCCCTCTCTTTACCAGTAAAGGTTTCTTCGGGAATACCACAGGGCAGCCATCTAGGCCCCTTACTCTTCACACTCTTTATTAATGACTTGCCTTCAGTATTAACATACTCTCGAGTACTTATGTATGCGGATGATGTTAAACTCTGTGTCCAGTACAAGGACATTTCATTTCATTCTCTCTTGCAATCCGATCTCAATAGCTTTCAATCAAGGTGTTGTGCAAACTTGTTACACCTTAATGCCTCGAAATGCAAAGCTATGACATTTCATCGTTCTATCCCTTTGTTGGCCCCCTACACCCTATTTGGTGGTTCTCTTGAGAGAATTACCCTGGTGGATGATCTGGGTGTTATATTAGACCCCAAGTTAAAGTTTTCCGAACACATTTCTACCATGGTAAATAAGGCCATGGGCGTGCTTGGGTTTATAAAGAGGTGGTCAAAGGAATTTGACGACCGCTATATAACAATGACTCTCTATACCTCGCTTGTTCGTCCGATCTTAGAATACGGCTCCTGTGTATGGTGCCTGTTTGAGATGCCAAGCTTTTTTGGCACCTATGTATTTCAAAATAAAAAGAGATTTGGGTTAAACTTTATAATATATAATATAATATTTAATCTTGGTGGCTTAGCGGAAGCCGATTGCTTGCTATTTCCAGATGTACTTTATGCGAGATCGATATGCAACCAATGCTCAGAGGGGTTAGCATAGAACTAAACTATAGACGACGGCGTTAGATCAAAGTGACTGCCGAAGTGGCGGCAGCAGATCAAAGTAGTTGCCGAAGTGGCGGCGGCAGAGAGCCCCTTTAGCGAGAGAGCGCAGCAGCTCTGCAGAAAGTCCACGCTTTACAACATATGTAGGCGGCTCTCTATGCTCATACAATAATAATGCTAAAGTTACGGTTATTCCTCAGCGGCTGGCCCGAACATACTCCCCCCGTTGGGAGCTAGTCTCTCAACAGATTCCTTAAGGGGCAGCAAACATAGCCGAGTGACGGCCCTCCTGATGTTTCCTGAGGATGTCTTCAGGTCAGCGACGCGACACACTCCGTCCTTGCCCAAAACGACATCGACCACTCTAGCCAGTGGCCAACGCATTGGAGGAAGATTTTCGTCCTTCACCAGAACGAGGTCGTTCTTGCAGATGTTTTGCGCGGGGGTACGCCACTTCGCGCGCTCTTGCAAAAGAGTGAGATACTCTTCGCGCCAACGGCTCCAAAATATTTGCTGTAGTTGGGTGACCCGCTGCCAGCCATCCAGACGATTGTAGTTCAGCTTCGTTAGGTCAGGCTCGAGGATTTGCTCATGGGGGCCGCCTAAAAGCAGATGAGCAGGAGTCAAAACGTCTAAATCATCAGGATTTTCTGAAAGCGAGAGCAAAGGGCGAGAGTTAACAATTGCAGTGATCTGACAGATCAGAGTGCGCAGCTCGTCGAAGCTAAGCACAGATGGTCCAACTGAGCGGTACAGGTGATATTTTGCGGTCTTCACGGCCGCTTCCCACAACCCGCCAAAATGCGGAGAGCGAGGTGGGATGAAACGCCAGTCGATCGAGTCAGCCAAGCAGGATTCGTGGACCTCCTTCATATGCGGTTCGCTAAGACAAAGCTTCTTTAGCTCCAGAAGCTCGTTCTTGGCCCCAACGAAGTTTGTCGCATTGTCCGACCAAATTTGACTTGGCCTTCCTCGAGTGGAAGTGAAACGCTTTAGTGCGCCTAGAAACGATGCAGTGGTCAAATCCTTTACGAGCTCCATGTGTATAGCCTTAGAAGTGAAGCAGATGAATACGCTAATGTAGCACTTGATCGGAGGCCTTGTGCGGATTTCTGATCGGTAGAAAAAAGGTCCACAGTAATCTACTCCAGTGACTTCAAAAGCTCGAGATCCTTCCAAACGTTCCTTAGGTAGGTCTCCCATGATGTGTTCGACCATGCGCGGCTTAGTCCTGAAGCATCTCACACATCTGCTGACGACTCTTGACACTGCCTTAACACCTCCAATGGGCCAATATTCCAGCCGAATTTTGGATAGCAAGGCGCGAGGTCCGGCATGGAGGTTTCTTTCATGATAATATCTTATCAGCGCAAAGGTAATGGAATGTCCCTTTGGCAAAATGAGCGGGTGCTGAGCGTCAAATCCTAGCGATGAGTTGCCAAGACGACCTCCAACTCTAAGTAGTCCAGAATGATCGATGAACGGGTTGAGCGAACTAATAGAACTGGATTTCATGACTTGACCATTGCGCCGAATCTCCTTTATGTCCATCCACAAACTTGCCAGCTGAATGTGTCGAATTAGAAGATGCGTTCCTTGCCGAATATCAGAAACGGTGAGTCCTGGATGCCTAAGACGATGTATAAATTTATGCATGTAGGCGAATGTGCGCTGCATGCGAAAGAATGAATTCGCAAATTTGCATCCGGACGTGAGATCGGCATGTGGAGACGTGATTAGCAATCCTCTCTTGAGAAGCTCCAAAGTTGCTATGTTGTTAGTAGGAGATACAGGCCACTTATCCTTGGAGCATAGCAAAAAGGATGGGCCGTGAAACCATAGCTCTGACTGGATAAGATGGTTGGGAAGCGAGCCTCTCGAGAGAATATCAGCAGGATTTAAAGATGTGGGAACATAGCGCCATTCCATGTCTGCCGTTAACTCCTGAATTGATGCCACTCGATTTGCCACGAAAACTTGAAATTTAGCTGGCTCGTCCCTAATCCAAGATAATGCTGTTGACGAATCCGACCAGCAATAGAACCGACCTGTAAAGATTCCCATGTCCTTTACATTCTGCATGATTTTTGCAAGCAAATGGGCTCCACTTAATTCCAGCTTAGGAATCGATATAGTCTTTAGCGGCGCCACTCGCGACTTTGAGCACAAAACGTGGCTCGAAGACTGGGCTTCCCTGGACACGACATACACGCAAGCGCCATATGCTTCTAAGCTGGCATCACAGAATCCGTGAACTTCTGTAGCCACACTAGAACGAAGAACCAAGCGAGGAAATGAGATCCGAGAAATGCTTGCCAAACTATTTCTCAAGTCCATCCAAGTTGAATGCAATGCTGAGGGTAGGCTTTCATCCCAATCCAAATTTTCTCTCCAAAGCTGCTGAAGGAAGATTTTGCACCTGACAATGACTGGATTTATCAATCCAAGAGGGTCGTAGAACCGCGCAATCGTAGATAAAACCGACCGCTTTGATGGCTTTGAGGTTGTGTCCAGTGCGGACAAGGCAAAAAGCAGCTGATCCGAAGCAGGGTCCCAAGCTAAGCCGAGAGTTTTGGCTATGTCGCTTCCATCATTAAACTTTAGGAACTTCTCTATGTCATCTTCAGGGGTTCCCTGAAGTACTTCCTGGTGACTGGAGCACCATTTCCTAAGTCTAAAGTTACCACGGGACAGTAAAGCTGATGTTTGGTGCATCTTTTCCATGACCTGTGCGACCGAATTACCGCCCGAAATAAGGTCATCCACGTAAAACTCCTGCCGCAGAGCAGCTGAGCCAAGAGGGTAGGATTCACCCTCGTCGATGGCCAGCTGGTGCATTGCGCGGACCGCTAAAAATGATGCAGCCCTCGTCCCGTATGTGACGGTGTCTAATGTGTAGACTTGAACCTCGGACTCGATGGAATTTCGCCATAGGATGCATTGATACAAATTGTCGGGTGGAGACACTCGTACGCAGCGGTACATTTTACAAATGTCCCCAGTGAGAGCGACTGGATATGTTCGAAAGCGAATCAATGTATTGAACAATGCAGGCTGAATAACAGGGCCTGTCATCATCACATCATTTAGAGAATATCCAGTTGATGTAGCTGCGGATCCATCGAAAACGACACGGAGTTTTGTCGTCGTACTGTCCTCCTTTAGGACACAGTGATGAGGCAAGAAATATTTGCAGAGGCTACGGGAATCAGGGTTGACTTGGTGCATATGATGCAAATCAATGTACTCCCTCATAAAGGCGGAATACCGCTCCTTTAGTGTAGGATTACGCTCCAGTTTTCGCTCCAGACTGATGAACCGTCGATAAGCCTGAGCATAAGATTCTCCTAAACGATCAATATTGTTGTTTAGCGGCAGACGAACTGCATACTCCCCGGATGGCAACCGTGAAAGGTGGCTTACGAAATGTGCTTCACAATCGTCTTCTTCTTTAGTATTCAACCCAACCTCCACTCAATTCTCGACTTCCCAAAACATACGAAGAGTTTTATCCAACCTTGCTTCCATCTCAGCTATCGAATCTGGACAATTGTGCGTGGCCAAAAGCGCAGAGCTTGATACCTTCTGTCCAACGTCAGATACGATCCACCCAAGCCGGGTCTTCTGCAGAAGAGGCAGTCCATCGGTGAGTTTGATTTGCCCTACGCAGAGGAGATCATAAAAAACGCTCGCACCAATGAGAAGATCAACCCGTTGAGGATTGAAAAATGCAGGATCAGCGAGCTGAATGTTAGATGGAATACGCCAATCGGATACATTTACTGTGATACTTGGTTGAGAATCGGTAATCGTGTGGGCGATGAGAGCAGTAAGCGTAGTTGTGTAAGCAGAGGTGCGAGAATGCATACAAATGCTTATGGTGGATCCCTCAGTAGAAACGCTGGTATCGCCCAGTCCAGACACAAGTGCAGACGATTGAGTTCTCCTAAGCTGAAGCTGCTGGGCGAACCTGGATGTGACGAGATGCAGCTGCGATCCTGAATCTAAGATGGCACGACAAGGAACTAAAACGCCAGACCGATTCTTCACGAGAACCACGGCTGTAGCCAGAAGCACGACATCAGAGTGAAGACCTTGGGCAGCAAGAGAGGTAGACGAAGGTAGAGACGAGCTGCTAGCAGAATTTTGAGCAACGGAAAGAGTGTCCGGTTGAACGGCCAGATCGGGAGGAGTAATACCTGGGCAGCCTTGTGTTGTGGGCTGCATACTAACGAAGTGCAACAAACTATGATGCCTACCGCCGCATACTCGACATTTTCCACTATTGCATGCGCGGGTCCGGTGCCCCGGTTTTAGGCAATTGAAGCATAGGGAAAGCTTCTTCACTTCTTTGTGGCGCAGCAACGGTGAGAGATTTCCGAATATCTTGCACGAGTATATTCCATGGCCCGCTGAGTGGCAAAAGACGCATACAGACGGGTCGGCGGAAGAGTTGGAAGCTACAAACGTTTTCTTAACATGCGTATAGGAATGGTTTTTTCCCACCTGATCGCTACTAGCGTGTGTCGCTGTAGCATATTCCAATCGCTCCATTTTCTGGCAGCGTTGCTGCAAGAATTCGAAGAATTCCTCTGCGGTAGGTATAGCATCCGACGATGTGTGCTCCTCCCATTTGGTTTGCGTCTTCGAATCCAACTTCTGCAGCAGCATGTTGATAACCATGAATCCCGAAATCTCCTCAGCAGTTCCCAATGTCTGCAACGCTCGCATGTGTAAATTGACTGCATCCGAAAACTCCCGAAGCCTTTTAGCAGAAGGCGAGTCTACCCTCTTTAGCCCAAGAATCTTCTTGATGTGTGCCTGGAAAACAAGTCTTTTGTTATTAAAGCGTTTATTAAGTATATCCAGAGCCGCACGATAATTGGCACTGGAGAGCTCCAACGATCGAACCGAATCCAAAGCCGCATCAGCGAGGCAAGAGCGAAGGTGCTGGAATTTCTCGATGTCACTGAGATCCGCATCCGCTTCAATCACCGATTTGAACATTGCCATAAAATCCGAGAACTCGACGTATCCACCAGAAAACTTCGGCACCTTCAGCTCAGGAAGTCGCTGCTTGTGAGCCATGATGATGGTACTATGTCCGGAATGGCTTGGCAGAGTCGTAGAATTGGCAGCGGCGTGTGACTGGCTTACTTCAACAGCAGCCAGCAACTCAGCTTTCAACGATATGAAAAGAGTATCGAAGATTTCGCGCAGCTCACTCCCAATCTCGTTTTGATCGAGAGCCTCCAATTCATTATGGGCCTTATTAAATTCCTCTCGAATTTCTGCCAACATATCAAGGCGCACCTCGACTTCCGCGGCGGTCAGCTTATCGATTTTATTCCCCGCGAAGGATTCGCCAAGCCTGTGCAATCGATCATATAATGACTGACTTTTACGCTTATACAGACTCAGTCTGGAATCAGCCACCACAATATTTCCGCCCGCGCCTGTATTTGGATCGTTGTCCATGTTAACCGTTGTGCAATCGACACAACAACGGCAAATGAAATACCGCTTAAGCGACGATGTATAGACGCGAGAGCGAGAATGCAAGACACGAAAAGTCAAGAACCGCGGCTGCAGCTGCGCAGAGAATGAGAGATTCGACGCTTAAAGTACCGGAATTTGTCTATAAATATTCCAACCGCACTCTCACTGAATTTGCACTTTAAACTGTTTTTAATGTGCACACAAATGTATTTGTTGGTAGTTAAACTACCCAACAACACAATATTGTATAATTAATAAGTGTTTTAACGGAACGCGATTAAGCAATGGTTTTATATCACGTCGGGGTCACCAATGTTTGAGATGCCAAGCTTTTTTGGCACCTATGTATTTCAAAATAAAAAGAGATTTGGGTTAAACTTTATAATATATAATATAATATTTAATCTTGGTGGCTTAGCGGAAGCCGATTGCTTGCTATTGCCAGATGTACTTTATGCGAGATCGATATGCAACCAATGCGCAGAGGGGTTAGCATAGAACTAAACTATAGACGACGGCGTTAGATCAAAGTGACTGCCGAAGTGGCGGCAGCAGATCAAAGTAGTTGCCGAAGTGGCGGCGGCAGAGAGCCCCTTTAGCGAGAGAGCGCAGCAGCTCTGCAGAAAGTCAACGTTTTACAACATATGTAGGCGGCTCTCTATGCTCATACAATAATAATGCTAAAGTTACGGTTATTCCTCAGCGGCTGGCCCGAACAGTGCCCTCAGTACAAAGTACACCAGGATCGTATAGAATCTGTACAGAATAACTTTTTACTCTTTGATCTGCGGGGTCTTAACTGGAATGCGGGTGTGAGACTCCCATCTTACTCTAATAGACTGCTACTAGTAAACCTCCCATCCTTACATAACCGTAGAAAAATGCTTGGTTTGATTTTTATGCACAACTTGATCAGGGGTGACATAGACAGCCCTGATCTGTTGAGCCGCATAAACTTCACGATTCCTATTAGACTGACTAGAAATTTTATACCGTTGTTCCTTCCACTTTGTAGATCGAATTATTTCTGGCATGAACCGTTTAAGGTCCTATGCTCGGATTATAATTCCCTCTACCATATTATATCCAACACTAATTCTCTTCCTCTTATTAAATTACTAATCCTTAAACACCTTTCTAGTAATAAGTAATTAGTAATTGTAGTGGTATTTTTATTTTGAATGCATGCCTAGTTCTTTTAGAAACTTTAGTGCTAATCTTCCTCGAATATTAATCTAACAGCTATCTTTCCTGCATGCTCGCGTAACAGCCTTCTGCTGGTGTCACACGGGCCACTTGACGGTGCAGTAATGGCATCGCCTCTTGAAAGATGCAGTCATTGCATGTCAACGTCCACAAAAAAAAAAATAAAAAAAACGCAAAAAAAAATTCCAGAATGATTTATTGGAAGAAATGAGAAATAAAAATAAATAAGTTTATAGTTTGCATTACGGTCTAAACAATATTTTGCGATTGCAGATCGTATCTGTTTTGCTGACTGATTAAAATCACCAGAACTGTTGCTTTTATCGGGCTATTCGCATATTTTGCTGTTATCCATTATAAGAAAAGCTTGTTATTGGCATCAGCTGTTTTTGACGGATGGTGCCAGTGTAAATCGTAGTTTCACATCTTTCAAAAAATTCCCCCGGGATTGGCTCAGTGTGCAGAACCTATAATTGTGACTGTAATTTGATCAAATGTATTGACTCATATATAGAAACAGAAAACCATTTAATATGTTTCGCTGAATCGGGATCTAGCATTGGTAAGTCTAGTAAACGATTCAGCTGATCCGAAAAAATGTTTCGTTTATTTTCATACCGCTTGGTCAGCAATTCCCAAGCAGCACTATAATTTTCCAACGGCCCAGTTAAAATGTGAGCTACCATACTCCGTGCCCCACCCTTTATCGCGATTTTCAAATAATTGAATTTTAGAGATGTACTCAGACTACATTAATTTAAGTTTCAATTAATTCTATTATGAATTAATTCACAAAATATTTGTGAAAAGCCGTCCCACTCTTTTTCTTCGCCCGAGAATGTGGGTACTTCCACTTTCGGAAGATCAGGCAAATTGATATCTTCTTTTTTATCGTTGCCCCTTTAGTATCCACGCTGTTTCTTTCAGCTACGGTTTGCATCCTAACATCTAGGTTGCTTAACATGCTTTGAATATCAAATTCCAACTCGCATATCTGCTCGTTGAAGCTGTCGTTTGTTTCATAGCTATGATAAAACTCCTCAATTTTTGAGCTGTCTTTTACTGAGGAACTTAATTTTTTCTTTTCTCATTCTACACTCTCCCAGTTTAGCCTGATCAAACCTCTGCATGGTTTGCTCTAAATACGTCTTCAGGTTTTCCACTATTCTGTCGATTTTCTCAGATACTTTTTCTATGCTATTGTCAATTTTGGGCTATGTCTTCCTTCAAAGTTCCAGTCTCCACTCATTGTAACTTTGTTATTTCTACCTTCCCTTTCGTTAGGGTTTCATTATTTTTTGACTCTATATACTTTTTATGTATGTCCTCTATATTTTTAATAATTTTTTCGTACTGCTGTCTCTTATAGTAGTCATGATCGACTTGAGATTTGAGATATGAGACTTAGCTCATGAATTCTGCTTCTACTGTTAATGTTACTGCTGCCGCTGTCGCTGCTGCTGGTGTCGATGCTGCTGATGTCGCTACAGTAATAGTCTCTGGCACAGTGGGCACACGCAAAAATAATTTTTTTTTCACAGTCACAAAGTTATTTTGCCACTTGTTTTTTTTTCAATTGCTGGCCATTAAAAACTTTCGGATGTATCGGATTATATATTTGTTTTCTTTCGATTTTTCGGCCTCGAGAACGCCACTGCGAAAAAATTATTCTTATCACTTACAACAGGGAAATCGCCGCTCAAGCCAGCAAGTCGTGTACAACATACAGAGGAACAAAACCGTGAAAAACTTGAGTGTTAGACTACTATTTATTAAACAGGGTGTTTTATTCACTTCATAAACTGTGTCCGCATTGAAAGAAAACAATTGACGGTCTAAATAATTTAAGTTAACACTACAACGCCAACTTTAATAAAAACACAGTGGAAAAATATTTGTTATTGGTTGTGTTGTGAATGAAGAATATTTGTTATTGTTCTGAACCAGTAAACCAGCATTTGATCATTTCGGAGTCACTGAGAGAAAAACGTAGCCATTCCCAATAAAAGCTTGCAAGCAGTGCAGACAGCAAAGCGATTGGCAACGCATAGTAAATGAGTCGGCAAAGCAGTATATCAATCCGTAAATAAAGCAGTATTTAAAAGTAAGCAACGCAGTGTAATCTGTCAATCTCTGTCAAGCAGTACCGTAACGGAAAAACGTTTGAACATGGCTCCAGTAGCAAAAAATCTGAGAGGACAATCTGGAACTGATATCAAGGGTTCGAAGAGTTCTGAGGAAATACCAGATAATATACAGAAAGCCCTGAAAATAATGTTTGCTAAGCAGGCTGAACTAATCACGGCAAATACACTAAAGTCTGAGAGATTATTGCAGGCCATAGAGGAAAAGTTCACAGCTACGACCCAAGGGTTAAGAATATATCAAAAAATTCGTCCGTGAACAACCTTCATAATCAACAAGCAAGAATGCATTGATGATAAGGGACAACACGAACGAACTTCGGCTCCCGACGAGACCACCTTGTATAATTGCATCATGGCTATGACCAATCGCATTCTTGGTATGGCAGAAGATGTGAAGCAACTAACTAAACGTGTCCTGCAATTGGAAAAGGCGAGTGAAGTAATCCACGAAATGGAGCAGCAGATTATCAAACTCATAAATGAGGTAAGCGGTATGCAAGAAATACGTGCGCAAGTTAAAGATCTAAGCACACAATGTTTTGAGCACGGCAAAGCGGATATTGCCTGTGATCTCCGTATTCATGGAATATCCTTTAAAGAAGGTGAAATGTTGAAGGTCCGATTCAACAAGATTTAACAAGGGTGAAAGACATCTTTAGGATCCGACAGAGAACTCACGGAACAGCTGTTGATCCAGTGATAATCCTGCGACTAGAGAGTGCGAGAGAAAAGGCTGCGTTGTGGCGAGCTGCTGGCAACTATCGCAGGGAATCGAAAAACTGATATCACTGGACCCAATGGAACTCGACTCGCAGGCTAGGTTTTATATTAAGGAGCAGCTGACTAAAGAGAATTTTGCTGTTTTCAAAGAGGCGATGAAAATAAAAACGAAAAGCACTATCGGCTGTTTTCACTCGTCGGGCGATCGTGCATGTTAAGAAGATACTTCCGAGGATGAGCTTGCAGCAGATGATCCACGTGCAGTTAACAGGCCAGTCGAGACAGACCAGAATAACTTTTTTTGTTGGTAATTTGGCTGTCAAAGTTTAAGGATTTATGTTTTTATAGACTTAGAAGTGATTTGTGTGTATTGCGTGTGCTGCTAATATGCTATTTAGTATTTTTTAAATGGTCCATAATATGAATAGACTTCCAACGAACAGTAGAATATTGATTCCTACGCTGCAAAAAAAAAAAGATGTCAGAAATATTTGACATATAAATACTCAGAGTCTTTATGGTAAGAGTTCCGATATATGTTTCGAAAAATCGAATGTTGACGTAATTTGTTTTTCGGAAACGTGGTTCATGCCACATCTATGGGATAATGTCATTGTGTGTACCGGATTTGATCTATATCGATCTGATCGGGAAATTAATGTTGGGGATTTTCTATATACATAAATAAGAAACTCAAATCCAAATTAATATGCAAACACCCTCCAGAGTGTGCAATAGAATACCTTTTTATAGAATTATCGTCCTCGAACAGCTCTCTTAAATTACTATCCTATCTGTACAGACCACATCGTAATACAATCTACCACTAAGTAATTGACGTAATTTCAGACTTATCTGTAAGCTATACTGACGTAATTATAATCGGGGATCTAAACAGCAATATACTGAAAGAACGACATATGGCGTCAGCGAAGGCATCGTTAGGCTCGCATCTAGTCAATAATTGTAGACCAACACTTTTCTCAAACACTGCAAAGACATTATTGGACCTTTGTTTTGTTAATGATAAAAAAAATCCTTCTTTATAATCATTTATCTGTCACAATATTTTCCAGACACGACCTGCTTTTCCTAACTTATGATTTTAATTGTCAAATTTTAAGAGCATTGACATTACCAAACTTAATGATGAATTTAATACATATGACTGGAATATAATATTTAACATGGATGATGTTGATTGCCAAGTAGAACACCTACGAGCTAAAACAACATGTTGCTATGAGAAATTCGTACCAATGTATTGCACACAATATATCGTTAAGCGACAAAGCATTTAACAAATGTGAAACGATACAAAACGTCTATTCGAGACAGGTGAAAAGTCTTATTATTCTGTAAGGTTTCAAAGTGGAATACAAACAGGAAGGACATGGAGGGAGCTCAAAGTTACTTGGGAATATGGAAGACGACTGTTTGTAGTGGGGCGGATCGAAGATCAATTCTCCAAAACGTCAAAAATCGTTGATCCAGTGAACCACCCAGAAGCCGTCTCGAGAAATAAAAAGTAGCTGTGTTTCGTGATATGTAGGTGTGTTTTTTGTTCTGGGGCGCGGTAGGTCGGCCGTTCGAATCGGGGTTGGAAACGTAACTAACTTCTAAGGCTTATGATCTATGCTCTATGCTGGCTTGAGCGCCGTGTGGATCGTGACCTGTGGATCGTAGACCTCCTTTTTTTTTTCTTGGACGTTGACATACAATGACTGCATCTTTCAAGAGGCGATGCAGATACTGCACCGTCAAGTGGCCCGTGTGACACCAGCAGAAGGCTGTTACGCGCGGATCCCAGGCAAAACGCAGCCCTCCTCCCGCCCAACCGACCGAGGGGCGCTGCCGCATGACGCGCGGTGCGTAGCCGAACCAAACGCGAGCATGCAAGAAAGATAGATTATAGACTAACATTCGAGGAAAATTAGCACTAAACTTACTAAGAAACTAAGCATGCAATCAAAATACAAATACCACTACAGTTACTAATTAATAGAAAGGTGTGTAAGGATTAATAATTTAATAAGAGGAAGAGAATTAGTGTTGGGTATAATATGGTAGAGGGAATGATTATCCGAGCATAAGACCGTAAACGGTTCATGCAAGGAATAATTCGATCTACAAAGTGGAAGGAACAACGGTATAAAATTTCTAGTCAGTCTGATAGGAATCGTGAAGTTTATGCGGCTCAACAGATCAGGGCTGTCTATGTCACCCCAGATCAAGTTGTGCATAAATATCACACCAAGCATTTTTCTACGGTTAACTAAGTAACAAAGAGTAAAAAGTTTTTCTGTACTGATTCTATACGGTCCTGGTGTACTTTGTACTGAGGGCACCATACACAGGAGCCGTATTCTAAGATCGGACGAACAAGCGAGGTATAGAGAGTCTTTGTTATATAGGGGTCGTCAAATTCCTTTGACCACCTCTTTATAAACCCAAGCACGCCCATGGCCTTATTTACCATGGTAGAAATGTGTTCGGAAAACTTTAACTTGGGGTCTAATATAACACCCAGATCATCCAGGGTAATTCTCTCAAGAGAACCACCAAATAGGGTGTAGGGGGCCAACAAAGGGATAGAACGATGAAATGTCATAGCTTTGCATTTCGAGGCATTAAGGTGTAACAAGTTTGCACAACACCTTGATTGAAAGCTATTGAGATCGGATTGCAAGAGAGAATGAAATGAAATGTCCTTGTACTGGACACAGAGTTTAACATCATCCGCATACATAAGTACTCGAGAGTATGTTAATACTGAAGGCAAGTCATTAATAAAGAGTGTGAAGAGTAAGGGGCCTAGATGGCTGCCCTGTGGTATTCCCGAAGAAACCTTTACTGGTAAAGAGAGGGAGTTTTTGAAGAGGACTCTTTGAGACCTAGAACAAAGATAGCTAGAAATCCATCTCAGGAGGTTGGGCGGAAACCCTAAAAGGTCAAGTTTATGTGCTAAAAGGGAATGGTTTACAGAGTCGAATGCTTTACTAAAGTCGGTGTAAATAACATCCGTCTGTAAGTTACCTTGAAAGCCTTTAATAATGAAAGAGGTAAACTCTAACAAGTTCGTGGTGGTTGATCGCCGCCTTATAAATCCATGCTGAGTTGGAGATATAAGTGACTTGCAGAGATGTTGCAAGTGCGGAGTTAAAACCTTCTCAAACAATTTGGGAATAGCGGATAACTTTGCTATACCTCTATAATTTTTTGCATCAGACTTGCTACCTTTTTTATGGAGAGGAATTATAAACGATTCCTTCCAGATTGGGGGGAAGTAATAGGAATCAATGGACAGTGTGAATAGTTTAAGCAATGGTCCACACAGAGCCTCGGCGCAGTACCTGAGTGCACAACCTTGAACCCCGTCTGGACCCTGTGAAAACACCGGCTTAACTAGTCGAAGATCTTGAAGCAGGGATATTCATTTAACAAGGGACTGAAAATGCCGTTTGACCTCGGTAATCCGTATGGGTACGGTTGACCAGAGTAGCTTTCCTCAGAATAGGTGGTTTGGAAAAACTGGGCAAAAAGATCGGCAATTGCCTGATCATTATTTGCGGACGTATTACAAAATGATAGCGAGGATGGGTGTGCGGACGTTCTACGCTTACTGTTTACGAAGCAGTAAAACTGTTTAGGGTCCTGAGAAAAACGTATCCTGCAACGAGATAGGTAGTTCTTATAGCATTGAGCATTAAGAACTGAAAAGTTTGACCGAGCTATTACATAACGAGAGTGAGAAGTAGGAGAGCCCACTTCTTGAAATTTTTTATAAAGTCTTGATTTTAAGTTTTTTAGACTGCATAACTCTTTGGTAAACCAACCAGATCTAATCGGAGAAGAAAGCGGGACACAAGAATCAAAAAATGTGCCAAGAGCATTGTAAAAAATGTTTGTGCCTTGTATGACATCAGTGCCCAAGTACAAAGCGGACCAATCAAAATCCCTAATTATGTTATTAAGCTTCGCAAACTCGGCTTTACGAAAGCAGCGGACACGTTCAAGTAGTCTACTCGACCGATCCTGACCGCCCCTCCGAGCGCGCGAGTCCAAGTTGGGACCGGAGCGCCCGGCGTTGGCACAGTGCGCGGCAATCATCTCCTGCTGGCCTGAACAATGACAAATAACACCAAAATCGATGTAGACAGAGATTAATTAAATAGAAAATTTGTGATAAACAGGGTACCTGAAATAGCATATAATCATTATCTTGACAATATGTTACACCGAATAGTTCCTGTGATAATAACTTTAGCTTAATGTGTTAGTCAGTGTGACGTCCTCTAATTTGTGGTTAAAATTAAGTCAAATGCAATGCGAAAAAACCCCCGGTCCCTAAAGAAAAAAAAGAATATAGACCAATATCAATTCTATCATTTTTGTCAAAAGTCCTTGAACAATTAATGTCACAAAGAATTGTAACTTGCCTAGATAACAATGCATTACTAAGTGACAAACAGTCAAGTTACAGAAGACAAGGAAGCTGTACTACAGCAATAGTAAATATAAGGGACGACTTTAGATTAAAACAAGGTGAAGGAAATGTGACGCTATTAGTACTACTTGACTTCCGTTAAGCATTTGGCATGGTTAACCACGAAATCTTATTAAGTAAATTAGTCAACTTTTTATACCCGATACTCAAAATGAGTGTTGGGCTATATTAGAATTCTGGTGAAAATGGATGGGTGTATCGTCCAGAAGGAAGCATCAATAGCCGAGTCGATTGAGCCATTTCTGTCTGTCCGACCGTCCGTCCGTCCGTTTGTCCGTCCCTATGAGCGCCTTGTGTTTAAAGATTATAAGAGCTAGTGCAACGACATTTAAAATCCGAGCTTCTGTGATATGTCACTGTTAAAAGTGTATTTCAAATCTTCTACCCACCCCCGCAAAGAGCGAAAATCTGTGGCATCCACAGATCTCAGAGACTATTAGAACTGGCTGTGGAGCTTTCACTGTTACAAAACTCTTTGTAATTTTTCACTGTGGAGAGCTCACTAGTACAAGTGTGTTTCAAAATTTCGCCCCACCCCCTTCCAACCAAACAAAGGACGAAATTCTGTGGCAACCACAATTTTTAAGATACGAGAAATTTAAAAACGCACAATCATAGAGAATGGCCATATCTACCTGATTGCCGAATCTTGCCGAATCCGAATCAGATCGGATTATTATTATAACCAAAAGTAACAAATCAATTTGCAGTGGCTACGCAGCGCCCGTCGACACGTTCTGACTGATTTTCTGTCTCTCTCGCACGCACTGTTTGTCGTTTAATGTAGCCATACTGACTATGTATCGGGTATAAATGTAGTGTTGCGGTCGCAGCAGCAACTCACAACCTTCCCCCTCGTTCAATTTGAGTAATGTAGCTATAAAGCTATTAAAATCGTATTTAACTGATAGAAGACAGGTAATAGTAAGTGGAAGTGAATGACCTGCCAGACGTCCTGTTAAATTGTAAAAGTCATATGTATGCGGATGACGTCCAAATTCTTGTTAGTCGTCCATTGAATAAAACTGATCAGTGTATAAGTGTTTGTAACAGTAATTTGTTCAATGTGAGTAGCTGGGCGAATCGTAATTGTCTGGCACTTAATCCAGATAAATGTAAATGTGTAATAATATATAAGAAGAAACTAAATACATATTAGTTACGTAGATCATGCGGAAAACTTAAGATTAACCTTTAACAATACGCTTTCTTGGAGTAACCAGATAGTGAAAGCTACTGCTAGAACATATAGTCTACTAAGCCTCAATATATATACGGACGGCTCCAAGATGGACGAAGGAGTAGGAGCGGGCCTATACTGTACAGACCCTGAGATAAGGCTGTAATATAAGCTACCGGACCATTGCAGCATATTCCAGGCAGAGGTTTTTGCCATCAGGAAAGCAGCAGAGGTCGCCTTCTCACTGAAAGAGCACACGATGCGGTCAACGTATTCGTCGACAGCCAAGCGGCAATAAGAAGTGTCTTGGCGAGCAGGAAGGCACTAGATACCCTAAACACGACAAAGTCAGTGCGGGTCTACTGGGTTCCCAGCCACCAGGTCATCGAAGGAAACGTGACGGCAGACGTACTAAGCTAAGGCGTCGGGTTGGCAAATGCGAGAACCGACAATGTGCCTTTCTCCCTTAGAACGCTACAAAACGACTTAGAGATGTAGGCCAGACTACAGGCCGAAAGTAGGTGAAGGAGTACCACCACATGCAGAACCTCGAAAATCATGTTCAAAGAACGCAATCAGAGACTACGTCACTACATACTAAAACTACCACGGAAGAACTGCAGATTGTTAATGGGAATACTCATACCTGGGGTAATCGAATCCCTGGAAAATCTCATCTGAACTGTCCGGCTCTCTTAAGGGCAAGGAGAAAATACCTGGGCGCTCCGGTGCTGGCATCACTTAAAGATGCCTCCAAGAGTACGCCACAGTAACTACTGGCCTGCGAAAAACACCTCGATTCTCGAGGACCTCAAAATCCCCTACGACGGTTCATACCCCCCTATACGGACAACTAAGGGCCATACTGGCCTATGTGGGGCCCCGCTGAGGGCCTTTTGGAAAATTTGAATAGGTGCAGCCAGTGATTATCTCCGCCTCGGTAACAAATATATATTTTAAATCGACCAATCGGGCAAAAACCCAAAAAGAAAAAAAAAACGAGGTGGAACGTTGTGCAAATTGATTTGTTACTTTTGGCTATAATATTAATCCGATCTGATTCGGATTCGGCAAAATTCGGCAATCTAGTAGATATGGCCATTCTCTATGATTGTGCGTTTTTAATTTTCTCCTATCTTCAAAATTGTGGTTGCCACAAATGTTCGTCTTTTGTGGGGGCGGATGGGGGTGGAGAAAAATTTTGAAGCACACTTGTAGCAGTGAGCTCTCTACAGTGAGCAAAAAGAAATACACTTGTAACAGTTAGTTCTGCAGTGAAAAGTTACAAAGAGTTTTGTAACAGTGAAAGCTCTACAGCCAGTTCTAATAGTCTCTGAGATCTGTGGATGCCACAGATTTTCGCCCTTTGTGGGGGTGGGTCGAAGTTTTGAAATACACTTGTAACAGTGACATATCACAGAAGTCCGGATTTATTCTTGGACGTTGACATGCAATGACTGCATCCTTCAAGAGGCGATGCAGTTACTGCACCGTCAAGTGGCCCGTGTGAAACCGGCAGAAGGTTGTTACGCGCGGATCCCAGGCAAAACGCAGCCCTCCTCCCGCCCAACCGACCGAGGGGCGCTGCCACGGTGCGTAGCCGAACCGAACGCGAACATGCAAGAAAGATAGCTATTAGACTAACATTCGAGGAAAATTAGCACTAAACTTACTAAGAAACTAAGCATGCAATCAAAATACAAATACCACTACAATTAGTAATTAATAGAGAGATGTGAAAGGATTAGTAATTTAATAAGAGGAAGAGAATAAGTGTTGGATATAATATGGTAGAGGGAATTATAATCCGAGCATAGGACCTTAAACGGTTCATGCAAGGAATAATTCGATCTACAAAGTGGAAGGAACAACGGTATAAAATTTCTAGTCAGTCTAATAGGAATCGTGAAGTTTATGCGGCTCAACAGATCAGGGCTGTCTATGTCACCCCTGATCAAGTTGTGCATAAATATCACACCAAGCATTTTTCTACGGTTAACTAAGTAACAAAGAGTAAAAAGTTGTTCTGTACTGATTCTATACGGTCCTGGTGTACTTTGTACTGAGGGCACCATACACAGGAGCCGTATTCTAAGATCGGACGAACAAGCGAGGTATAGAGAGTCTTTGTTATATAGGGGTCGTCAAATTCCTTTGACCACCTCTTTATAAACCCAAGCACGCCCATGGCCTTATTTACCATGGTAGAAATGTGTTCGGAAAACTTTAACTTGGGGTCTAATATAACACCCAGATCATCCACCAGGGTAATTCTCTCAAGAGAACCACCAAATAGGGTGTAGAGGGCCAACAAAGGGATAGAACGATGAAATGTCATAGCTTTGCATTTCGAGGCATTAAGGTGTAACAAGTTTGCACAACACCTTGATTGAAAGCTATTGAGATCGGATTGCAAGAGAGAATGAAATGAAATGTCCTTGTACTGGACACAGAGTTTAACATCATCCGCATACATAAGTACTCGAGAGTATGTTAATACTGAAGGCAAGTCATTAATAAAGAGTGTGAAGAGTAAGGGGCCTAGATGGCTGCCCTGTGGTACTCCCGAAGAAACCTTTACTGGTAAAGAGAGGGAGTTTTTGAAGAGGACTCTGTGAGACCTAGAACAAAGATAGCTAGATATCCATCTCAGGAGGTTGAACCGTTTAGGGTCTTATGCTCGGATTATAATTCCCTCTACCATATTATATCCACCACTAATTCTCTTTCTCTTATTAAACTACTAATCCTTAAACACCTTTCTAGTAATAGGTTAGGTTAGGTTGAGGCGGCTGCCGGGCTCGCTCGGAGCCCGTCACACTTAGGCCGGTTTCGGCCCGTTGTGATACCGCATAGGATCATTTCCTTCCTGCGTTGTGAGACTTCCTGTCAGCAATTATCCCATCCAGATGCTCTCACAAAGTTCGCTATCCTTCTGGGACATAGTTTGGACATCTCTGAGATGTCGTGTAGAAAGGCTGAGCCCAGGTGCTGTAGCCTTCTTCTGCTGAGAGCCGGGCAGGAGCAGAACAGATGTTCCACTGTCTCCTCCTCTTCCTCGTCTCTACAGCTGCGACAAAAATCGTTATGTGGGGCCCCCAGCCTGTTAGCGTGGGTGCCTATTAGCCAGTGTCCCGTGAGGGAACGTGTGACTACGCTGCACCTTTTCCTGCTTAACTTGAGGAGCTCGGAGGTGCGCTTCATGTCCATGGTCGGCCATGTTTGCCGAGTTGTGCGACATCGTGGCACTGTTTGCCACATATCGTTTGTTAGTCGCTTGTATTGCTCCCTTATAATGAGCTTACAGGTGGCCATTGGCATACAGATATCCTCCTTGTCTTGGAGAAGGGGGATTGTAGTGCCAGATCTGGCCAGCTCGTCCGCTATACAGTTGCCCTCGATGTCCCGGTGGCCCGGGACCCAAATTAGGCTAATAGCAAATTGCTGAGCCATCTCGTGCAGAGATTTGCGGCAGTCTGCCACGGTGGCCGAGTTCGAGGAAATCGCGCTTAGCGATTTGATCGCAGCCTGGCTGTCGCTATAAATGTTTAGCTTGGTTGCCGTGACGGCAGCCGCTTGTAGGCAGTCTAGTGCCTCCCTGATTGCTATGACTTCCGCTTGAAAGACACTGCAATGATCTGGGAGTCTGAAGGAATGCCTTATGTTTAGCTGTTCAGAGTAGATTCCCCCTCCGACTCTGTCGTCCAGCTTTGATCCATCTGTGAAGATGCTTAGCCATTCGTCTCTATGAGGGATGATTGTGTCGAAGGGAGTGTCTGTGTACTCTCTTGGAACTTGGTAGTCTGTTCTTGAGGGGACGGTTCTGCTATTATTTAATATGGCTGAGTGACCTATGCACTGTGTCAGCCATTGATCTGAGTCTCTTAGACGTATTGCTGCTGCTGCTGCCCGTTCCTTTCCTGCGAGGTCAGGGCTCTGTAGGCATAGGATGGCATTTAGCGCATCATTTGGGGTGGTGCGGAGAGCTCCGCTGATGCATAGGGCGGCAGTCCGCTGGACTTTGCCCAGTTGCTTGGTGATCGCCCTTTTTGATATTGCTGGCCACCACACCGTAACTCCGTAGAGTAGTATTGGTCTAACTATAGCTTGATATATCCATTGGACTATGCTTGGGATCATACCCCATCTTAGCCCAATAGATTTTTTGCATGTATAGAGTGCAGTCATTGCCTTCTTCACTCTGTCTTTGACATTCAGGTTCCAGCTAAGCTTCTTGTCAATTACCAACCCTAAGTAACTGGCACTGTCGCTAAAGGAGAGCCTGCATCCTTGTAGTATTGGAGGCTTGAGGGGCGGGACCTTGTATTTATTTGTGAATAATACGAGTTCCGTTTTTGAGGGATTTACTCCCAGACCGCGCGATTCCGTCCAATCCGACAGTTGCGCTGGCTTTGTGGACATTAAGTCGCACAGTGTTTGGGGGTATTTCCCCGAGAAAATAATCGCAACGTCATCCGCATAGGCCACGACTTTGCAGCCCCCGCCTCCAGGTCCCATAGAATCTTGTTGACTGCTATGTTCCACAGAAGAGGAGACAGGACACCACCTTGCGGGGTGCCTCTGTTGACATACCTTGACTGGGCGGACGATCCCATCGATGATGTCACCGTCCTGCATGTGAGCAATTGATCAATGAGCATCACCAAGTGACGGTCCACCCCCAGGTCAGTCAGGGCTTCTGTAATGGCACCCGGTACAACGTTGTTGAAAGCTCCCTCAATATCGAGAAAGGCTATGAGTGAGTACTCTTTGTGATGCAGAGATTTCTCTACCGCTGAGATCACTTCATGAAGAGCCGTTTCCGTGGATTTTCCTTTCCGGTAGGCATGGTGTGCGCCTGACAGCAACTGAGGGTGTATAGTTGTCCTCAGTTGCAGCCCGACGAGTCTCTCAAAGGTTTTGAGGAGGAAGGACGATAGGCTGATTGGTCTAAAGTCTTTTGCAGCTGAGTGCGAGGCTTTCCCAGCTTTGGGAATGAAGACTATCTTTGCCTTAAGCCATGTTCGCGGCATTGTACCCACAGCCAGTATCTTCCTGAAGATACCTTGTAGCCAGTTTATGGCCGTATCCCCGGCCTTCTGAAGTTGGGCCGGGATTACCTGGTCTGGGCCTGGCGATTTGAACGGGTTGAAGCTGTTTATTGCCCAGCTTATGTTACGTTTAGTGAGGATGTGATCCATCGAGGTTACCGGTCCCTCTCCTGGAAGATGTGCCGTCTCGATGGTTGTGCACCCTGGAAAATGTGTGTCTAGTAGAATGTGCAGGGACTCCTCACTGGAGTTAGTCCACGTGCCGTCATTCCTTTTAAAATACCCCACCGAGGGGTTAGTTTTTGAGAGAATCTTTCGAAGCCTTGCGGCCTCTGATGTTTCCTCAATTTCCGAGCAACATTTTTGCCAAGAGGCCCCTTTTGCTTTCCTTGTTTCCTTTTTATATAGTGACAGACTGATTTTATAGTCTGCCCAGTGGCTCTCCTCGTTCGCGCTTTTGGCCCTGTTGAAAAGGGTCCTGCAGCTTTTACGTAGGATGTCTATTTGTTTTGACCACCAGGGGGGTTTCTTTTTCCCCCTAGGTTTGCTAGAGGGGCATGCTGCCGCGAAGGCTTTGTTGCATGCCTCTGTGAACCTGATGGTGCTTTGGAGGGGAGTAAGTCCTCCAGGGCTGAGCTATATTTTTCCCAGTTGGCTTTCCTGGGATTAATATAGTCCTTAGGTTTCGGACACTCGAGGGATAGTGTGGTCTCGATGTATCTGTGGTCAGAGAAAGAGTGGTCATCAAGGACTTGCCAACTCTTGACTATGTCTAACAGGTTGGAAGACACTAGGGTGATGTCAATAACCTCCTGTCGATTTTTAATTATAAAAGTGGGGTCGTTGCCCCGATTACAAATAAATAGATTTGAGTTAAGGATGAAGCTGAAAAGTGACTCACCCCTTACATTTGTGTTCGAGCTCCCCCATTGAGTGTCGTGAGCGTTGGCATCGGAACCTATTAATAGGTCTATGTCCGACCTCTCGCTGTCGCTGGCTAGTTTGCGAACAAGGTCGTTGGGAGGATCGTTTCAATCATGGGCCATGTAGGACGACATCAGCCTTAGATGTGTCCCTTTCAGCTCTAGGCTTGCCGCCGTGTTGTCGCTATCGCTATAATTATGGAGCAGAAAGATATTAAGGTGCTTTCTGGCGAGAATGCAGGTGCGGGTTTTACCTTCATGTTGAGCTACAATTATCTTGTACTCCTTCGACCCTAATCCACAAACCTTGTCTCCCACTATCCAAGGTTCCTGGATCAGGGCTACGTCTGCTCCGCTCTCTTCGAGGCGGAGTATAAGAGCAGCGGATGCTGCTTTACAGTGGTGGAGATTGATCTGAAGGAGCCTCAGGGACATCCTTAGTGTTCTCCACCACTGTAATGTCGGCATCCGGATTGTCCTCGACTTCCTCGTGGCAACACATCGCCTCGAAGTCGCATCTCAGCGTGCCATCGGTGGAGTAGCCCTCTGGGTCTATCTCTGTGTGATCGTCGGGTGCTTCGATCTCCGAGGCAGCGTCCTGCTCGACTGGCTTGTCGACAGGACGTGCCTCGGCCGCCGCATCCGACTTGTAGACCTTTACGGTCACAGAGCTGAACCCAAAATTGAGCTCGCCTTTGGCAGCCTCAATCGGGGCCAGCGACTCTTTGTTGAGGACGACCACCGCCTGGTTTGTGGGGCCCTGTGTCGTCTCAACTTTGACCACCTTCCAATCCGCTGTTGGGAGGTGGGGGTTGCATCTTTGCAGCATTTTTAGGATGCGCTCCGGCTCCTTCATGGAGGCGGGCACCCAGACTCTCGCCCTTGGTCTACTGGGCACTTCGCTCCAGTCTACAGCGACGAGCTTCGCCCCTGGGTAGACTTCCCCGACTTGCGCTACCGCTGCTTTGTACAGCTGTACGGAGCGCTCATCTTCACAGGCTACGATTTTTATGCAGCCCTGGTACCAGCGCATGTCTCTGCAGACGGGGGGGGGGGGGGGGGGTCCAGGCTGCTTTTCCAGCAGCTCGAAGCAGCGGTCGGCCAGTGCCGCTTCCACCCACTTCCACTGGTTCCTAGGGATCCGGGAGTCCACGCTGCCTTTGTCCAGGACGCCAATCAGCGTCCTTTCTCTGGCAATCTGCGCGAACGATGCATTAGGCAGCACTCTGGAGCGCTTCGGTGTCGGCCCCGGAGTCTCCTGCGAGCGCTGCCTTTTTTGCTGAGGGGCTTCCTTCTTTGGTGCTTCCTTGCAAAAGTTCGGCAGCACCTTCGAGGCCCACTCGACCTTCTTAATCCATTTGTCCGTCGGGCTGGACATCTGGCTTGCGTTCTGCCGACGGAGTATGTTGCCAGCACTCCTTCTGTCGGCATATGTAAAGGATTTGGCTTTGACACTAGTAGATGGTGACTCATCCCCCTCCACTTTATCAGCAGGCAGAGCAGCCGCAGGATTGCATAGCCACTCTGCCAAGGTATCGGTTTTGGGAGCCAATTCACCACCCCGACACCGGGATGGGACCCCTTTGGGCTCTCCCTAGCATCTTCCGCCGCGCAGGTTTTCCCTGCTGATTTGCGGGTCGGGCCAGGCCTTTGGGCCGCTGCCTTCCCCTGTTTGGTATTGCTCCCTGTTGGCATTTGGGGAGTGCCAGACTCATTTTGTTTGTTTTTAAATTCTTCCATTCTTTTCCCACGAGCTGCAGAGAAGGGGTACGGTCCGTCCGGGCAGAGATCCACGTTGCCCGGATAAGGCATACTTAGAACAGGGGGCTGCCAAGTCCCTGAGCTAACGTTAACGACTGGGCTAGTTTTATATACCGGGCCCCCAGCCAGGCTGACTCTCGGCACGGGTCGAATAACACTCTTAGTCCGGCCCGGTGTGAGCTGAATGTGGGGGGTTGGGATGTGGGTAGGTAGTGTGTAGGGATAGGGGAGTGTGTGAGCTACTTATACGAGGCGGCACCACAAGCGCATCGTCAGTGTTGCTACTTCGCGAACACCCGCTGGCTGTCCGGGGCTGCTTATTTTCGGTACTCTCCCTAGGGATGTCCGATTATTCGCAGCTGACCTACCTATATGACCTGTATATAGGTAGGTCGTTCGCTATCCGCAACCTGCGACCCGTCCGGTGGCCTCAGCTAGGCCCCCTTTGAGCCACCTCACGAGCTCATCAGACCAGATTTCTAGTAATAAGTAATTAGTAATTGTAGTGGTATTTTTATTTTGAATGCATGCCTAGTTCTTTTAGAAACTTTAGTGCTAATCTTCCTCGAATATTAATCTAACAGCTATCTTTCCTGCATGCTCGCGTAACAGCCTTCTGCTGGTGTCACACGGGCCACTTGACGGTGCAGTAATTGCATCGCCTCTTGAAAGATGCAGTCATTGCATGTCAACGTCCACAAAAAAAAAATAAAAAAAAGCAAAAACAAATTCCAGAATGATTTATTGGAAGAAATGAGAAATAAAAATAAATAAGTTTATAGTTTGCATTACGGTCTAAACAATATTTTGCGATTGCAGATCGTATCTGTTTTGCTGACTGATTAAAATCACCAGAACTGTTGCTTTTATCGGGCTATTCGCATATTTTGCTGTTATCCATTATAAGAAAAGCTTGTTATTGGCATCAGCTGTTTTTGACGGATGGTGCCAGTGTAAATCGTAGTTTCACATCTTTCAAAAAATTCCCCCGGGATTGGCTCAGTGTGCAGAACCTATAATTGTGACTGTAATTTGATCAAATGTATTGACTCATATATAGAAACAGAAAACCATTTAATATGTTTCGCTGAATCGGGATCTAGCATTGGTAAGTCTAGTAAACGATTCAGCTGATCCGAAAAAATGTTTCGTTTATTTTCATACCGCTTGGTCAGCAATTCCCAAGCAGCACTATAATTTTCCAACGGCCCAGTTAAAATGTGAGCTACCATACTCCGTGCCCCACCCTTTATCGCGATTTTCAAATAATTGAATTTTAGAGATGTACTCAGACTACATTAATTTAAGTTTCAATTAATTCTATTATGAATTAATTCACAAAATATTTGTGAAAAGCCGTCCCACTCTTTTTCTTCGCCCGAGAATGTGGGTACTTCCACTTTCGGAAGATCAGGCAAATTGATATCTTCTTTTTTATCGTTGCCCCTTTAGTATCCACGCTGTTTCTTTCAGCTACGGTTTGCATCCTAACATCTAGGTTGCTTAACATGCTTTGAATATCAAATTCCAACTCGCATATCTGCTCGTTGAAGCTGTCGTTTGTTTCATAGCTATGATAAAACTCCTCAATTTTTGAGCTGTCTTTTACTGAGGAACTTAATTTTTTCTTTTCTCATTCTACACTCTCCCAGTTTAGCCTGATCAAACCTCTGCATGGTTTGCTCTAAATACGTCTTCAGGTTTTCCACTATTCTGTCGATTTTCTCAGATACTTTTTCTATGCTATTGTCAATTTTGGGCTATGTCTTCCTTCAAAGTTCCAGTCTCCACTGATTGTAACTTTGTTATTTCTACCTTCCCTTTCGTTAGGGTTTCATTATTTTTTGACTCTATATACTTTTTATGTATGTCCTCTATATTTTTAATAATTTTTTCGTACTGCTGTCTCTTATAGTAGTCATGATCGACTTGAGATTTGAGATATGAGACTTAGCTCATGAATTCTGCTTCTACTGTTAATGTTACTGCTGCCGCTGTCGCTGCTGCTGGTGTCGATGCTGCTGATGTCGCTACAGTAATAGTCTCTGGCACAGTGGGCACACGCAAAAATAATTTTTTTTTCACAGTCACAAAGTTATTTTGCCACTTGTTTTTTTTTCAATTGCTGGCCATTAAAAACTTTCGGATGTATCGGATTATATATTTGTTTTCTTTCGATTTTTCGGCCTCGAGAACGCCACTGCGAAAAAATTATTCTTATCACTTACTACAGGGAAATCGTTGCTCAAGCCAGCAAGTCGTGTACAACATACAGAGGAACAAATTCGTGAAAAACTTGAGTGTTAGACTACTATTTATTAAACAGGGTGTTTTATTCACTTCATAAACTGTGTCCGCATTGAAAGAAAACAATTGACGGTCTAAATAATTTAAGTTAACACTACAACGCCAACTTTAATAAAAACACAGTGGAAAAATATTTGTTATTGGTTGTGTTGTGAATGAAGAATATTTGTTATTGTTCTGAACCAGTAAACCAGCATTTGATCATTTCGGAGTCACTGAGAGAAAAACGTAGCCATTCCCAATAAAAGCTTGCAAGCAGTGCAGACAGCAAAGCGATTGGCAACGCATAGTAAATGAGTCGGCAAAGCAGTATATCAATCCGTAAATAAAGCAGTATTTAAAAGGAAGCAACGCAGTGTAATCTGTCAATCTCTGTCAAGCAGTACCGTAACGGAAAAACGTTTGAACATGGCTCCAGTAGCAAAAAATCTGAGAGGACAATCTGGAACTGATATCAAGGGTTCGAAGAGTTCTGAGGAAATACCAGATAATATACAGAAAGCCCTGAAAAGAATGTTTGCTAAGCAGGCTGAACTAATCACGGCAAATACACTAAAGTCTGAGAGATTATTGCAGGCCATAGAGGAAAAGTTCACAGCTACGACCCAAGGATTAAGAATATATCAAAAAATTCGTCCGTGAACAACCTTCATAATCAACAAGCAAGAATGCATTGATGATATGGGACAACTCGAACGAACTTCGGCTCCCGACGAGACCGCCGTGTACAATTGCATCATGGGCTAAGCGTTGTGTCGTGGCCGCTAATATTTAGGCAAGCGGCCGCCGCTACAGTAGGGGCTCGATTCCGAATGCTGTTTCGGTTTAGGAATCGAGCGTTGTCGACGGTGGCATATGAACGAAACGTGAGGAGGTTTGTTCCATGGACCCTTATTGCAGCGCAGTCGTCGTAGCTGATGGTGGCGCTATGATCGTTTTTGATTATGATGCCATCGTCAACCACAGTGACAGGGTCGAGGTGGCTTGGTTGCGTCTGACAGTGAGCAATGTCCCCTGAATGGAGACCTTGCGCACAGGTAACGTTCTCTGACCCCTTGCAGAATGTGCAATTTGTCGCGGCTATGACCTTCCCGTTGCATTCGGCTACCAGGTTGTCTTGTAGCTGGAGTACCAGCCCGTTGTGCGCGACTGGGTAGATGGTAATTTTCCTGCACAGCTTGCTTACAATAGGGAATTGGATTACAAAAGTTATGATGTTTTCTTTACGATCTATCTTAATATTAGACACTTTCATTAAGTCTGTAATTGAGGTCCCTGTAACTTGATCGGTGAGAATTGATTCGATATCCGAGTGGTCTATAATCTCTGGATTAATTACGTTAACTTTTTCAAGAGTTAAGGTGAGCATCAGAGCCCCCAATTCGGTTATTAGCATTCTATTGCGCGTAGTGAGGGTTTCGAACAGGTGACCCGTGTCCACCTGTTGGTCTTTTGCGGTCTTCACAATTTTGTTAACTGTGTCCGTGAGTTGATTAATTTTTTCTTGCGTCGTGGTGTTAATGTCGCATAGCGCATCATGGCTATGACCAATCGCATTCTTGGTATGGCAGAAGATGTGAAGCAACTAATTAAACGTGTCCCGCAATTGGAAAAGGCGAGTGAAGTAATCCACGAAATGGAGCAGCAGATTATCAAACTCATAAATGGAGTAAGCGGTATGCAAGAAATACGTGCGCAAGTTAAAGATCTAAGCACACAATGTTTTGAGCACGGCAAAGCGGATATTGCCTGTGATCTCCGTATTCATGGAATATCCTTTAAAGAAGGTGAAATGTTGAAGGTCCGATTCAACAAGATTTAACAAGGGTGAAAGACATCTTTAGGATACGACAGAGAACTCACGGAACAGCTGTTGATCCAGTGATAATCCTGCGACTAGAGAGTGCGAGAGAAAAGGCTGCGTTGTGGCGAGCTGCTGGCAACTATCGCAGGGAATCGAAAAACTGATATCACTGGACCCAATGGAACTCGACTCGCAGGCTAGGTTTTATATTAAGGAGCAGCTGACTAAAGAGAATTTTGCTGTTTTCAAAGAGGCGATGAAAATAAAAACGAAAAGCACTATCGGCTGTTTTCACTCGTCGGGCGATCGTGCATGTTAAGAAGATACTTCCGAGGATGAGCTTGCAGCAGATGATCCACGTGCAGTTAACAGGCCAGTCGAGACAGACCAGAATAACTTTTTTTGTTGGTAATTTGGCTGTCAAAGTTTAAGGATTTATGTTTTTATAGACTTAGAAGTGATTTGTGTGTATTGCGTGTGCTGCTAATATGCTATTTAGTATTTTTTAAATGGTCCATAATATGAATAGACTTCCAACGAACAGTAGAATATTGATTCCTACGCTGCAAAAAAAAAAGATGTCAGAAATATTTGACATAGAAATACTCAGAGTCTTTATGGTAAGAGTTCCGATATATGTTTCGAAAAATCGAATGTTGACGTAATTTGTTTTTCGGAAACGTGGTTCATGCCACATCTATGGGATAATGTCATTGTGTGTACCGGATTTGATCTATATCGATCTGATCGGGAAATTAATGTTGGGGATTTTCTATATACATAAATAAGAAACTCAAATCCAAATTAATATGCAAACACCCTCCAGAGTGTGCAATAGAATACCTTTTTATAGAATTATCGTCCTCGAACAACTCTTGAAAATTTAGAATAGTTTTTCTAAATAAAAGAGACCGAAACTTCCGACGACGAAAAAAGGGCGTTCGTTTTCATAGATTTTTCTCGACTTCTCTTCATGTATTCAAACAATTTCTTCTGTGCCTATCTTACCTACGGTGGCAAAGCGGGGCGAATTCGCCAAGAGCGAGAGAGCGAGCTTTTATTGCGCTCCCGCTTTGCCCTAGCCTAACTTACACTAGACTTCATAAAATACGATCCTAATAACAATTATTATACGCCAAATGGCGCTACACCGGCCTCGTTGAAGGCCTGGAAGGCTTCAAACCAGTGGCAGAAGCGCCAACTTGTGGATTGGCCTCCTGAACGTGGCTCCGCTGCTCGTCCTTAGGTCGACCACTCTGACCCTTCCGTCCTGCCCGGCGGTTGTTCCGACCACCCTTCCGAGGAGCCACTGTTGAGGGGGCAGGTTGTCCTCGGCGACGATAACGAGGTCGCCTTCCTTTATGTTTGGCTCCTCCTGGTGCCACTTGCATCTTATTTGCAATCCTAGCACATACTCCCGGGACCATCGCTGCCAGAACATTTGCCTGGCTGACGAGACAAGCCGCCATTTAAGCAGCTCAGACCCTCCTGGTCCGGGGTCCTGGGTGCTGGGGGTGCGATGAGCGGCCCGCCTGTCAGCAGGTGCCCGGGAGTCAGCGCGTCTCCGTCGCTTGGGTCTGGGCTTAGGGGTCCTAGCGGGCGCGATTTGAGTACCACCTCGATCCCGACCAGCACGGTCTCCAGCTCCTCTGCGGTGAGGAGAGCGCTTCCGACTGCCCGTAGGAGTAGGCCCTTGGCAGACTTCACACCGGCCTCCCAAAGTCCGCCCATGTGCGGTGCTCGAGGCGGTATGAAGGCAAACTCGCACCCGCTTCTTGACGCAAATTCGCGTATCGCGTCCGCTTCCGCTTCTATTTTCTTCCGCAGTTCGCTGAAGTGGCGACATGCTCCGACGAAATTTGTCGCGTTGTCGCAGTTCACGCGTTGCGGACATCATCGACGACCGACGAACCTTTGGAATGCCAACAAGAAGGAATTAGTCGTCAAATCGGAGACAATTTCTAAATGATTCGCCTTGGACGCAAAACAGACTAATAACGCAATGTAGGACTTATAAGGGGGCCTTCCACGAATTTTCAGAGTCGTATAGACTGGGCCACAAAAATCAACGCCACATACTGAAAATGGGCGGAGAGCACGGAGCCGGTCTGCGGGTAAGTTGCCCATCATTTGGGTCTGGAGTAACGGCTTGCATTTAAAGCAACAAATACACGACCTAACCGTCGCCCTGCAGACCGCCTGAGCATTCACTATCCAAATGCGGATGAAGCGGAACACGAAAACGAACACTCTTAGCAGTTTGAGGTGTGACGAGTATCCCTCGATTACATCCACTAAATAATTTGGCTTGGCCGCGACGGTCAGTCCGACCGATTTCTTCCGACTTTCCATCTGTAGCTATTCTTCGGAAAGCTCGAAGTGTGGATTTCTGGGTCAGCTCTCTTCTTCAAACTTTAAGAACTCTGGTCCACCAAACCAGATCGACTGCACGATTTCCTCTGCGTCACAACCTCTCGAAACATGTCTGCTGGGTTCTGTTTTGTTGGCACATGCCGCCACATAGCTTCATTTGACCACTCTTGAATCTCCGCTACTCGGTTCGCAACGAATGTTGACAACGACGAAGGGTGGGATCTGATCCAAGGTTAGGTTAGGTTAGGTTAAAGCGGCAGCCGGGAGGGGGGGGGGATAAGAGCCTCCCGCCCTCAAGCTCACTTGGACCTATAGACAGGTCCGTTGTGTTGCCGCATGGGCATGTGCCCCTTCGCGTTGCCCGAACCGTGGGAGCATACTACTGCAGGTTAAGGGCAGTCCCATCCGGTGGCTTGGATGTATTTGGACAAGGTCCCTGGTTTGATTACGGATAGGTCCGAAATGTCCGTGAGGAAAGCGGCCCCGAGAATACGAAGACGACGATTTCCAAGGGCTGGGCAGTGGCAGAAGAAGTGGGGGACCGATTCCTCCTCCTCCTCGTCGCGACAACTCCTGCAGAAGTCGTTATGAGGGATTGACAGTCTAGAGGCGTGAGTGCCGATCTGCCAGTGTCCCGTAATGGCTCTAGTAACTGCAGAGCACTGTGCTCTGCTGAGTTTATACAGCTCTGCTGAGCGCTTCTTCGATCGATATGGCCATATCAATCTTGAGACTTTACAGGAAACGGTTTGCTGCCATCTCCTATTGCCATTTTGCTCGAACAATTCGTGCGTTAGGAGCCTGCACGTAGCCAAAGGCATCGCTACTTGCTCCCTCTCCGATAGGAGAGGAATCGTAGTACCCTGCCTGGCTAGCTCGTCGGCGGCGTCATTCCCCTCGATGTCCCTGTGGCCGGGGACCCATATAAGGAAGAGATCTAACTGCTCTGCGATCTCGTGCAGAGACCTGCGGCAGTCATTTACAGTCGCTGAGTTCGACGATATTGAGCCTAGAGCTCTGATAGCTGCTTGGCTGTCCGAGAAGACGCACACTAAGTGCGTATCTAGGAGTAGACGATCGAAATGGCCTCCTTGATGGCTTCAACCTCCGCTTGGAACACACTACAGTGATCCGGGAGCCTGAAGCACTGACTGATGTTCAGCTCGCTGCAGTAGACTCCGCCTCCTACGCGGCCGTCTAGCTTTGAGCCATCAGTGTAGAAGTGGACCGCATTAGCAGGCCCTGGTTCGCCCATCTCCCAGTCCTCCCTAGATGGGATTGATACCTGGAAGGGCGTCGAGAGGTGATCACTGGGGATACAGTAATCTGTCCTCTCTGGTAATTGCGGGAGTCTCATCAGGATTCCCGAGTGCCCAACCGCGGATGCTTTCCTCAGTCTGGCTTCTCTCATTCGGAGGGCGGAAAGTGTTGCCACCTTCTTTCCCATGAGATCAACCGGGAGGAGGTCCAGCACAGTATCCAGGGCTTCCCCTGGAGTAGTGCGTAGCCCGCCGGTTATGCATAGTTCTGCCATGCGTTGAACTCTGCTGAGTTTATTGAGGCCTGTCCTTTTGTCCAAGGCTGGCCACCATACCACCACTCCATAGAGCATGATTGGTCGTATGATGGCGGTGTAGAGCCACCGAACTATATATGGGGTCATTCCCCATTTTAGTCCGATGGCTTTCCTGCAAGTATAGAGGGCCACTGTGGCCTTCTTTACTCTATCCTCTATGCTCAATTTCCAATCGAGCTTTCTATCGAGGATAAGGCCAAGATACTTGGCGTTGTTGCTGAAGACTAGCGTTTCCCCACATAGTCTTGGGGGAATCAGTGCCGGAACTTTGTACTTCCTAGTGAAAAGCACCAGTTCCGTTTTAGACGGGTTGACGCCTAACCCGCATTTGTCTGCCCATTTCGACATTTTCGTGAGAGTACTTGTCATGCACTCACACAACGTCTGCGGAAATTTTCCGGAGAATGCTATGGCAACGTCGTCCGCGTACGCCACCACGCGGCAGCCACCCCCCTCTATCTCCCGCAGCAGTGTGTTCACTGCCACGTTCCATAGGAGGGGCGAGAGGACTCCGCCCTGCGGGGTGCCTCTGCAGACAAATCTGGTACACGTTGACGTCCCCAGTGATGCCTCAACCGTCCTGCATTGTAGCATCTGATCGATCAAGCTCACCGTCCTGGAGTCAACGCCCAGATCCGTCAGTGCGCCCGTGATGGCGGTCGGAAGGATGTTGTTAAAGGCGCCTTCTATGTCGAGGAAGGCTACTAGGGTGTACTCCTTAAAATTAAGGGACGCTTCGATGATCGATGTGATCGAGTGTAGGGCCGTTTCGGTGGATCTTCCCTTCCGATAGGCATGCTGGGAGTCTGAGATCAGACTGGACGGAATGCACGCCGTTAGATGCAGCCCCAGGAGCCGCTCCATCGCCTTTAGAAGAAAAGACGATAGACTTATGGGTCTGAAATCTTTTGGGGCAGTGTGCGAGGGCTTGCCTGCCTTGGGTATGAATACGACTTTGGTCTGAAGCCAGGTGTCAGGAATGCACCCGTGGGAGAAGATTCCCTCGTAGATTATTTTGAGCCAGTTAATGGCTTTGTGTCCCGCGTGAATCAGTTGGGCAGGGGAAATGCCGTCTGGCCCCGCGGACTTGTAGGGTTTAAAACTTCTGATCGCCCAGGAAATGTTCTCCTGGCTTAGTAGTCTCAGGATGGCATTTGAGGCGACGGAAGGAGGCGCGAGGTAGTTGGGTCTGTTTTCATCGCAGCCAGGGAAGTGGGTATTTAGGAGAAGATTTAGCGACTCCTCGCTGGACGTAGTCCACGACTGGTCGGTGTTCTTCAAGTAGCCCAGGGTGGGTGTTGTCTTCGAGAGAACTCTGCGCAAGCGTGAGGCTTCTGAGTTACTCTCGATTTCGCTGCAGAACTTACGCCAGGAGGCGCGTTTGGCTTTTCTAAGTTCTTTGTTGTAGGTTGACAGACTGGCTTTGTACTCGGCCCAGTTTTGCTCAACGTTTTCAGCCTTAGCTTTATTGAAGAGTCTCCGGGAGGCTTTCCGGAGTTCACCCAGTTTCGGATTCCACCATTCAGGTTTCTTCCGGCCTCTGTTCTTGCCAGAGGGGCATGCTTTGTCGAGCGCCTTATTGCAGGCGTCGGTAAAGATCTTAAGAAGACGAGTCGTGGCCTCCGTGGAGAACTCCTCCTCAGATGGGGGCTCAGGGAGAACACGACAGAGGTAGTCAGAATACCGAGTCCAGTTTGTCCGCCTGATGTTCCGGAATCGGACTGGCTTCGGCACTGAGAAGGAGAAGACAGTTTCCACGTACCTGTGGTCCGAGAGGGAGTGCTCTTCCAGGACCCTCCAGGATACAATGTTACGCTGTATCTCATGAGAGGCAAGCGTGAGGTCCAGGACCTCCTTGCGGTTTTTAATGATAAAGGTGGGATCACTACCCCGGTTTAATAAGACCATCTGTGTGGTCAGTAAGTAACTGAAAAGATACTCACCCCTTTCGTTTGTGTCAGTGCTTCCCCACTGACAGTGATGTGCATTGGCATCACACCCCACAATTAGGCCGATGTCCTTGGCCGAGCAGTCTGCGATTAGAGCCCGGAGAGGCGCGTGTGGAGGGGGGTCTGGTTGTTCATGCCCCATGTATGCGGAGCAGATCCTCAGTGAGCGCTCCTGGCCTTCGAGGCTCACTGCGGTGTGGTCTTCATTGCTGAAATTTGGGAGCAAAAATAAGTGCAACTCTCTTTTTGCAAGAATGCAGGTACGAGTTTTACCTGTGGTTTCAGCTACATATAGCTTGTAATCAGAAGTACTCAGACCGGAGACCCTGTTTCCGAGGATCCAGGGCTCCTGAATGAGTACTATGTCGGCTCCACCCTTGGCCAGGTGGAGCAGTAGAGCAGCGCATGCTGCCTTACAATGGTGGAGGTTTATCTGCAGGAGCGTCAACGACATTCCTGAGGCTCGCCTCCACCATTGTTACTTCTGGATCGCTGTCAGGGGACTCCGGCTCCTCCCCGACAATGATATGGCTGAGACCTCTGGCTAGGTCGCTCTCGTCGAACGCGTAGTAGTCCAGGATGTCGTCCGACAACAAGGACGCCGCATCCGACGCCGGGTTATCCTCCTCACACGAGGCCCCCTCCTTCGGGATCTCCGGCAGCTCCGGGTCTGGCTCGACCTCCGCTTGCCTGCCCTTGCGATCGGACTTGTACGTGGATATGGTGACCTTCTTATAGCCATAATCCACTACACCGTCCGACTTTGCGAGGAGATCTATTGATTCCTCATTTAGGACGAGGATAATCTGGCGCCTCTGCCCTTGGATATCCTCCACCTTTGCCACCTTCCAATCGGCTGTAGGAAGGTGGGGGTTGCAGACCTGCAGTAACCTGAGGATCTTCTCAGGCTCTGCAGGCTTAGCCGAGACCCACGCTCTGGCTCTCGGGCGACTAGGGACATCTTCCCACTTCACGGCCTCCAGTTTCGCCCCTGGATAGACCTCTTTTAGGGCCGCCACCGCCTTCATGTAGAGGGCCGCAGAGCGAGCGTCTTGGCAGGCGATGGCTTTCACCTTGCCTTGATGCCACCCTGCGTCCTCACACTTTGGCGGTGGTCCGCCGTTCTCCTCAAGTTCCAGTAGGAACCGGTCCTGGAGCTCGTTCTCCACCAGGTGCCACTTATCGCGGGGGACATGGCCGTCCTCGGCGCCCCTGTCCAGGACACCGATCAGGGTCTTGCCCCTCGCCACCTCAGCGAACTACCGGTTCGTGAGGTGGGTCTTCGCCCGCTTGGCTTGCTGGGCTTGACCTGGCTGATTTGCGGGGTCCTCCGCTGAGCGTTGCCGTTTGTTGGGGGCCTTGGCTGCGCCCTTTCCAGCTTTGGCTGGCTGGAACAGGGGAAGGATTGAGCAGGCCCACAGCCTCTGCTCCTTTCCTTCGGTTGACGCCTTGAAATTCGGGTCTTCGTTGGACAGGATGAAGGCCGCTCGTCTCCTATCCTGTTACGACGGCTTTCCTCCCCGTGGTGCAGAGACGCTGCCCGCCGGGGGTCCCAGGGGTTCTTCGGTCCCGGTGCGCTTACCAGCCGCGATTACGCTCTGCTTGGCAGCCACACCGGTATCCGCTTCGCCCTTGGAGCCACCCGACTTGGAAGAACCCGATTGGCTTTTCGGGCCCCCCCTCGCTGCGGCTGCTGCCTGAAGACGGTGGACCGACTCAGTCTCCTTCCCCGTCTTCTTTGGACCCGGTTTCCCAGGCGCTGGTGCAGAGGGATTGGCTTGTCCCTCCGGTACTTTAAGAGGAGTACCGAGCTCCTTTGCGGTGTTTTTATTTTTAATATATGATTTATTTGGCATTTTTGTTCCCACGAGTAGGCGGGAAGGGGTTGGTCACCCGAGGCATAGCCCGCTTGCCCCGGGAAGCCTGATTTAAACTGGAGGTCGGCAGGTATCCAGAGTCCGCATATTAGCGACCGGGCACCCCCCCGGCCATGCATCCCTCGGCATATAACAGTGTCACCTTGGATTGGGGTAATTTCACTGAGAGTTTTCTTCTCTCCGCCCGACTACCATTTGCCAGCATCCTAGCAGAGACATGACCGTGCTAGGGCCTGTTTCCAGCCGCCCTCACGGGGAGAGTATAGTCGCACTTCCACCGGTGTGCACAGTTACGGCGGGTGACGGCTCGCTCGCAACCCTCTGTGTCCTAGGGGGGTGTGAGACGCAGACCGCACCGGGTATTACTAACCGGAGCGGCTGCGCCTCAGTTCCGAGTTCACAGTTGTGCGAGCCGACCCGTCATCCGTTTGTCCCCCTGTAGCACCCGATGGCTGACGGCTATCTGATCCAATGAAGAGTAACTTCTGAATCTGACCAGAATATCATTTTCTCAATTGGAACCTTGAGCAGTGATTTGATTTGGTGACAAAGGTCTGCTAGAAGGTGAGCGGCACATAACTCAAGCCTTGGGAGCGTTTTCGTCTTGAGCGGCGCTACTTTCGACTTTGTAGTCAACAAGGAGACCTCGAAACCTTCTGCAGTCTTTCTACGGATATAGACGCAAGCTCCATAAGCTCTCATGGATGCGTCGGAAAGGCATGTACTTGAATCGGTGACATGGGATCAGTATGCACAAATCGAGGTATGGTAATCTTCTCCAACTGACCCAAGGATTCTTTTAATAAGTTCCATGCTGTTTCCAAGTTCATTGGAATTGACTCATCCCAATCTAGCTTGTTGAGCCAAAGCTCCTGCAGTAGGATCTTTCCCTTAATTTCTTAAGGACTTAACAAGCCAAGGGGGTCAAACAGCTTTGATGTCACCGATAATATGTTCCGTTTTGTCGCTCTGAGACCCATAACTGACGTGTCAATTTGGAACTTAAAGACGTCTTCGTGTGGCAGCCACGATATTCCTAACGCCTTAGTTGACTCTGATTCCGAGATCGTTATCGGTTTAACTGTGCTCTCGGATGCGGTGACCTCAGGTGAGTTCGAAAACCATTTAGTCAATTCAAACCCAGCGGTTTGAAGAACCTGCGCCACATCAGACTTAATTGTCTTTAGCTCCTCTACGCAACCAGCACCAGTCAACATGTCATCGACATAGAAGTCGGAGTCAATAACTTCAGCAGCTTTAGGAAATGAGAGTTTTGCAGACTCACTCAATCTCTTCAAACACCGAATAGCCAAAAATGGGACTGGTCCAGTCCCATATGTTACGGTGTTGAGCTATTATATTCTCAAGGACTCAGACGGGTCTCTTCTCCACACTATGACCTGGAATTGTCTATCCGCATCAGCGACACAGACTTGGCGTTACATCTTCTTGACCTGTGTAGTCTGAATCGGAGCAATGTCGCATACAGCTCATCCTGTATCGTAGGACCGACCATCAATATGTCGATCAAGGCCACCTGAGAGGACGTTTTACAAGACGCATCGAAAACAACGCGGAGCTTGGTCGATCTGCATTGGGGCCTCAACACACACTGATGTGGAATGAAATAATGTGGAGTTTTGGGGATTGTGTTGTCTGTGGTAGACATGTGACCCAAGGAGAGGTACTCTTCCATGAACTCCAAATACATTGTCTGTAACTCGGGGTCACAAGACAATCTTTTTTCAAGCGATAAAAACCGCCGGTTAGCCACTTCAAAGGAGTTTCCTAAGATACTTGGATCTGATTTGAACGGCAGTCTTACTTCAAACCGACCTGAAGGCACGACCTGAGTAGTCCTTCTATAATGCTTTTCACATAACTTGTGTTCAGGAGATAACGACTTTTTAGAAGACGGCAATTCTTCCAATGACCAAAACTTTTGTAATGTGTTGTCGATGTGTATCACTGACTCTTCTCGACAACTCAAACAATTCCTCGCTTCTTGGGTGGCAGTCAACTTTGCAGTGTATCTGCCCGACACAATCCAGCCGAGAAGCGTTTTCTGCAGAGTTGGATAGTCAGGACCTTGTCGAATCTGACCAACAGATAAAAGTTCGAAAAATGTTTCTGCACCTATCAACATATCTATCTTCTGTGGCTTGAAGAAATATGGGTCTGCAAGTGGTAAGTTCTTCGGGATTTTCTAGTCAGTCACGTTAAGTGTTTGATCAGGGTGATACGCCAAAATGGACCTTAAAATCCAGAAATCAACCGAAAACTCACTACCAGTGATTCGCGACTTCACCACCGTGTGTATCTTTTTCTTGACTTGTGAATTGGATTCACCAATACCAAGCTCCTCCCTACGGATCTGTAAGCGCTGTGCTAAGTCCTCAGTTATAAAATTGGTTTGAGACCCCGAGTCAAGCAGAGCTCGGGCCAAAACATGTTCACCATTATTTGTTCGGCCGCTTACGATCGACGTAGCCAGAATAACTCTATCCATAGCTGTCGCATGGAGCGCATGCGAAGTTAAAGGTTGATTCTGATTGGGAGGAGGAGAAGAATTCTCTGGGGGTGATGGTAACGCCAGACTTTTATTCGCCACTGTGTACCTATGCAATAAGGTATGGTGTGAGCAGCCACACACTCGACACTTCTTAGCTTTGCATCGTACTACAGAGTGGCCTGGCTGCAGACAATTGATGCACAAGGATGCAGTTTTTGCGAATTCGAACCTTTGCATTACTGCCCGCCGACCAAATGGACTGCGATCTGTCAACAAATGGCCTTTCGCATTGCAGTAGCTGCATTGTTGGTTTTTGGTATTCGCGGTGGAACACGCGAATGAGCTCCGATTATGCGGCTTGCTTGGCACAGCTTTCTGCTCCTGCTTTGGTTTGTTGTGAACTAGAGTCTCAAATAAACCTATGAAGTTTTTAAAGTCCGAAAAGTTGCCGCTGAACTGCGGCAGAGCTAACTTCGGAAGGCGAGCACGAGTTGGGCCACCATAAGCTGGTACTGCCGGTATTGTCTCATCAGCTGTCTTTAATGCGCAAATGAGAGACATTAATTTTGCCTTTGTGACAATTGAGAGTTCTTCCAACTCGATTCCAAATTCATCGTCATATCTGTCTATATCTTCAATCTTCTCTTGAAGTTCGCGTGCCGTGTCAATTCTACGCATCAGCGTTTCGAGTCTGCACTCGAGCTCCGTCAATACCAGCGGAATATCCCCCGCTTCTAAACGGTCCGCTAATAAACGAATGTCTTTGACACGGCAACTTCGCTTTTTCTTCAGCTCTTCAAGGGCGATATTGTTGGCTTTTGAGGTCATATTGATTCTCAATACAAGCAACTGAAGGCGAAAAATCGTTTCTAATAATCGTATTTAATGCCGAGGCACTGAATGAAATAATGGGTAATTGTACCCAAACGAGGTGAAAAACCAATATACCCGACAAATTTAGGGTAGAGCGTCGCTTGGCTGGCGCGTACGCGAAAACCACACAAGAATAGCAACGAACAACGAACAAGCGAAAACGAACAATTTCACCGCTGTAGTTCTGAAGAATGGATGTTGTGTATACGTATGCACCGAAAACGATCGACGCTAAATTGATTTGCGAGGCACGACTTTGTCTTAATTGATAGTTGGATCCTACTGACACCAAACGAATATACCCGACGAAAACAGGGTAGCGCATCACTTGGTGTTTGGTTTGGATCAAGCGCGCCAAACAAAAGAACAACGATAAGCAACGGTGAAGAGCGAAAGCGAGACGAAAAAATTCACCGCTGCAGCTGCGTATTGGTATGCGTGCTTGGCCAACGACCCAACTATACATATATTTGACACAACGAAAACGAGAAAGGGGAAATGGGTGACAGCGATTGCAGTTAAAATGAGTTACATATATGTGTAGTTATTGCGTCCAAGAGGGTTAGATGTTAGATGGTATATATTAATATATATGTACATATATGCTCAACTCTAACTATAGCATGCAAATCTAGCTTTACTATGTCATACGTATGTGCCAAGAATTGAAAGCGAGCTGCAATTGTTTCAGAACAAGACAATAATTGCGAGTTTTTTAATCTTTTCGTTTTCACTCGAGCTTTCAATTTTTGCACAAATACCTCTTGATAAGATTGGAAATTCCAGGTGCTGTACTCTCCTCTTCTGATGCTGGATGCTCCACTTGGATCTTCTTTGGTAGATGGTATATGTATATATCTCCTTTTGTATATAGCTGCAGACAGGGTATTGCAAGACCGACGCTGATTTTTAGTTTTGTTTGTTGAATTTTTTGCACACACGTCGCGGTCAATTTGGCATTTTAGCTGCAGCACATATGCATGTACATGTAGGTATAATAGATTTTAGCTATTTATCTTTTCTCCACTGTGTCACTGTCACTTTTGCCTTCCACTTGAATTAATACGTTTAAATTGCAAGTCCACCCGGGGGCGCCATGAAATTTTAGAATAGTTTTTCTAAATAAAGATACCGAAACAACTTGGGTGACTGCAATTTTGTATTTTAATACGACGAAAAAAAGGAGTGCGTGCGTTCGTTTTCATGGATTTTTCTCGACTTTCTTCATATATTCAAACAATTTCTTCTACGCCTATCTTACCTACGGTGGCAAAGCGGGGCGAATTCGCCAAGAGCGAGAGAGCGAGCTTTTATTGCGCTCCCGCTTTTCCCTAGCCTAACGTATACTAGACTTCATAAAATACGATCCTAATAACAATTATTATACGCCAAATGGCGCTACGTAATTTCAGACTTATCTATAAGCTATGCTGACGTAATTATAATCGGGGATCTAAGCAGCAATATACTGAAAGAACGACATATGGCGTCAGCGATGGCATCGTTAGGCTCGCATCTAGTCAATAATTGTAGACCAACACATTTCTCAAACACTGCAAAGACATTATTGGACCTTTGTTTTGTTAATGATAAAGAAAAAATCATTCTTTATGATCAGTTATCTGTCCCAATATTTTCCAGACTGCTTTTCCTAACTTATGATTTTAATTGTCAAAAGATTGACGACGACATATAATACCGAAATTTTAAGAGCATTGACATTACCAAACTTAATGATGAATTTAATACATATGACTGGAATATAATATTTAACATGGATGATGTTGATTCCCAAGTAGAACAACTACGAGCTTACACAACATGTTGTTATGAGAAATTCGTACCAATGTATTGCACTCAATATATCGTTAAGCGACAAAGCATATAACAAATGTGAAACGATACAAAACGTCTATTCGAAACAGCTGAAAAGTCTTTTTATTCTGTAAGGTTTCAAAGTGGAATACAAACAGGAAGGACATGGAGGGAGCTCAAAGTTACTTGGGAATATGGAAGACGACTGTTTGTAGTGGGGCGGATCGAAGATCAATTCTCCAAAACGTCAAAAATCGTTGATCCGGTGAACCACCTAGAAGCCGTCTCGAGAAATGAAAAGTAGCTGTGTTTCGTGATATGTAGGTGTGTTTTTTGTTCTGGGGCGCGGTAGGTCGGCCGTTCGAATCGGGGTTGGAAACGTAACTAACTTCTAAGGCTTATGATCTATGCTCTATGCTGGCTTGAGCGCCGTGTGGATCGTGACCTGTGGATCGTAGACCTCCTGACCGCCCCTCCGAGCGCGCGAGTCCAAGTTGGGACCGGAGCGCCCGGCGTTGGCACAGTGCGCGGCAATCATCTCCTGCTGGCCTGAACAATGACAAATAACACCAAAATCGATGTAGACAGAGATTAATTAAATAGAAAATTTGTGATAAACAGGGTACCTGAAATAGCATATAATCATTATCTTGACAATATGTTACACCGAATAGTTCCTGTGATAATAACTTTAGCATAATGTGTTAGTCAGTGTGACGTCCTCTAATTTGTGGTTAAAATGAAGTCAAATGCAATGCGAAAAAACCCCCGGTCCCTAAAGAAAAAAAAGAATATAGACCAATATCAATTCTATCATTTTTGTCAAAAGTCCTTGAACAATTAATGTCACAAAGAATTGTAACTTGCCTAGATAACAATGCATTACTAAGTGACAAACAGTCAAGTTACAGAAGACAAGGAAGCTGTACCACAGCAATAGTAAATATAAGGGACGACTTTCGATTAAAACAAGGTGAAGGAAATGTAACGCTATTAGTACTACTTGACTTCCGTTAAGCATTTGGCATGGTTAACCACGAAATCTTATTAAGTAAATTAGTCAACTTTTTATACCCGATACTCAAAATGAGTGTTGGGGTATATTAGAATTCTGGTGAAAATGGATGTGTGTATCGTCCAGAAGGAAGCGTTTCCGACCCCATAAAGTATATATATTCTTGATCAGCATCAATAGCCGAGTCGATTGAGCCATTTCTGTCTGTCCGACCTTCCGTCCGTCCGTTTGTCCGTCCCTATGAGCGCCTTGTGTTTAAAGATTATAAGAGCTAGTGCAACGACATTTTATATCCGAACTTCTGTGATATGTCACTGTTACAAGTGTGTTTCAAAATTTCGCCCCACCCCCTTCCGACCAAACAAAGGACGAAATTCTGCGGCAACCACAATTTTAAAGATACGAGAAATTTAAAAACGCACAATCATAGAGAACGACAAACAGTGCGTGCGAGAGAGACAGAAAATCAGTCAAAACGTGTCGACGGGCGCAATCGTCTACTTGATTGCCGAATCTTGCCAAATCCGAATCAGATCGGATTATTATTATAACCAAAAGTAACAAATCAATTTGCAGTGGCTACGCAGCGCCCGTCGACACGTTTTGACTGATTTTCTGTCTCTCTCGCACGCACTGTTTGTCGTTTAATGTAGCCATACTGACTATGTATCGGGTATAAATGTAGTGTTGCGGTCGCAGCAGCAACTCACAACCTTCCCTCTCGTACAATTTGAGTAATATAGCTATAAAGCTATTAAAATCGTATTTAACTGATAGAAGACAGGTAATAGTAAGTGGAAGTGAATGACCTGCCAGACGTCCTGTTAAATTGTAAAAGTCATATGTATGCGGATGATGTCCAAATGCTTGTTAGTCGTCCATTGAATAAAATTGATCAGTGTATAAGTGTTTGTAACAGTGATTTGTTCAATGTGAGTAGCTGGGCGAATCGTAATTGTCTGGAGGAGTAGGAGCGGGCCTATACTGTACAGACCCTGTAAGGCTGTAAGGCTGTAATATAAGCTACCGGACCATTGCAGCATATTCCAGGCAGAGGTTTTTGCCATCAGGAAAGCAGCAGAGGTCGCTCCTCTCACTGAAAGAGCACACGATGCGGTCAACTGGGTTCCCAGCCACCAGGGCATCGAAGGAAACGTGACGGCGGACGTACTAGCTAAGGAAGGCGTCGGGTTGGCAAATGCGAGAACCGACAATGTACCTTTCTCCCTTAGAACGCTACAAAACGACTTAGAGATGTAGGCCAGACTACAGGCCGAAAGTAGGTGAAGGAGTACCACATGCAGAACCTCGAAAATCATGTTCAAAGAACCCAATCAGAGACTACGTCACTACATACTAAAACTACCACGGAAGAACTGCAGATTGTTAGTGGGAATACTCATAGGTCACTGTCTGGCTGCTGCACATGCAACAAAGCTAGACATCACCAACCGAGACAGCTGTAGGAAATGTGATGAACCTGGGGTAATCGAATCCCTGGAAAATTTCATCTGCAACTGTCCGGCTCTCTTAAGGGCAAGGAGAAAATACCTGGGCGCTCCGGTGCTGGCATCACTTAAAGATGCCTCCAAGAGTACGCCACAGCAACTACTGGCCTGCGAAAAACACCTCGATTCTCGAGGACCTCAAAATCCCCTACGACGGTTCATACCCCCCTATACGGACAACTAAGGGCCATACTGGCCTATGTGGGGCCCCGCTGAGGGCCTTTTGGAAAATTTGAATAGGTGCAGCCAGTGATTATCTCCGCCTCGGTAACAAATATATATTTTAAATCGACCAATCGGGCAAAAACCCAAAAAGAAAAAAAAAACGAGGTGGAACGTTGTGCAAATTGATTTGTTACTTTTGGCTATAATATTAATCCGATCTGATTCGGATTCGGCAAAATTCGGCAATCTAGTAGATATGGCCATTCTCTATGATTGTGCGTTTTTAATTTTCTCCTATCTTCAAAATTGTGGTTGCCACAAATGTTCGTCTTTTGTGGGGGCGGATGGGGGTGGAGAAAAATTTTGAAGCACACTTGTAGCATTGACCTCTCTACAGTGAGCAAAAAGAAATACACTTGTAACAGTTAGTTCTGCAGTGAAAAGTTACAAAGAGTTTTATAACAGTGAAAGCTCTACAGCCAGTTCTAATAGTCTCTGAGATCTGTGGATGCCACAGATTTTCGCCCTTTGTGGGGGTGGGTCGAAGTTTTAAAATACACTTGTAACAGTGACATATCACAGAAGTCCGGATTTATTCTTGGACGTTGACATGCAATGACTGCATCCTTCAAGAGGCGATGCAGTTACTGCACCGTCAAGTGGCCCGTGTGAAACCAGCAGAAGGCTGTTACGCGCGGATCCTAGGTAAAACGCAGCCCTCCTCCCGCCCAACCGACTGAGGGGCGCTGCCGCATGACGCGCGGTGCGTAGCCGAACCGAACGCGAACATGCAAGAAAGATAGCTATTAGACTAACATTCGGGAAAATTAGCACTAAACTTACTAAGAAACTAAGCATGCAATCAAAATACAAATACCACTACTGTTTCGTGACCTTCCATCCATGGCCACAATTATTAGTTATTGATCTTAATTATGAAGTCTATTGTAAGTTAGGCTAGGGCAAAGCGGGAGCGCAATAAAAGCTCGTTCTCTCGCTCTTGGCGAATTCGCCCCGCTTTGCCACCGTAGGTTAGATAGAGTAAGAGATTTGAATTGTGAAGAAAATATAGTTGTTCGTCAACCTTGAACTAGATCGAGCGTATCAAATTTTCGCCCCGCCTAATAAATAATTTAAATTACAGCCACCCAAAGTTTCGGTAATTCATTAGAAAAACTCTTCTAATTTTTCATGGCGCCCCCGGGTGGACTGTAAAGTGAATTATAGGCAACAACAATAAGTGACAGGGACACAAGAAATTGCAGTATACATATGCAAACATATTCGTTGCCCGCGTCGTGTGCGTCGTGCAATCGGCAATCAATTTGTAAAATATATCATCGCGTCGGTCGCGCCAACAATAATTTTTGTGTTAATTTCTGCTACCGCCGAAGGATGCCCTGCGATAAAGACATTAAAGTAGCAGTTGGATTCAAAGATCCAAAAGAGGAATCAGAGGCATTTGTGCAGAAAATTGAAGGCTGAGCAAAAGACATTCAGATCTCTCTTTGAGGTGTCTTGTGCTGAAAACATTGAACATCCCCTTCAATTCTAGGCACAGACGTATGATATACATATAGTAGAGCTTGATTGCATGCATTTTATTAGTAATTGTAACTAAACACTAAACTAACTAAACTATAACTAAACTAACTAACTAAATATAACTAAACACACATAAATACATACATATCGACACATACCGACATATGTGAACCGCTATTTGGACGCAACAGTTATATGTAAATACATCTTTCGTTTACTGCAATCACTGTCGCCCTCGCCCCCCCTTTTATTTTGTTCTACCTTTCTCGTCGTTAGAACCTCACAAAGTTTGTTCGTTCGTTCACCCAAGCCACGGCGTATAGAAAATATCCACACATACATACAAGCAGCAGCACCGGTGCATTATTTCGTTTTCGCTTTCGCTTCTCCACTGCTGCTTGCGTTGTATTTGTTGGGAGAATTTTCGTTGCCGGTCTTGAGATTAACGGTGCGCCAAGTGACGCGCTACCCTGTATCTAACGGGTATATTGTTTTAACTGTTACTTGCCAAGTGACGCGCTAGCCTGTATCTAACGGGTATATTGTTTTCGGCTGTTACTTGCCAAGTGACGCGCTACCCCGTATCTAAGGGGTATATTGTTTTCGGCCGTCACTTGCAACTACTCTTTCCCTTGATACCTCGTGCCTCGACATTCAATTCAAATTCGTTTTCGATTATCGATAGCAACGAACAACGAACAAGCGAAAACGAACAATTTCACCGCTGTAGTTCTGAAGAATGGATGTTGTGTATACGTATGCACCGAAAACGATCGACGCTAAATTGATTTGCGAGGCACGACTTTGTCTTAATTGATAGTTGGATCCTACTGACACCAAACGAATATACCCGACGAAAACAGGGTAGCGCATCACTTGGTGTTTGGTTTGGATCAAGCGCGCCAAACAAAAGAACAACGATAAGCAACGGTGAAGAGCGAAAGCGAGACGAAAAAATTCACCGCTGCAGCTGCGTATTGGTATGCGTGCTTGGCCAACGACCCAACTATACATATATTTGACACAACGAAAACGAGAAAGGGGAAATGGGTGACAGCGATTGCAGTTAAAATGAGTTACATATATGTGTAGTTATTGCGTCCAAGAGGGTTAGATGTTAGATGGTATATATTAATATATATGTACATATATGCTCAACTCTAACTATAGCATGCAAATCTAGCTTTACTATGTCATACGTATGTGCCAAGAATTGAAAGCGAGCTGCAATTGTTTCAGAACAAGACAATAATTGCGAGTTTTTTAATCTTTTCGTTTTCACTCGAGCTTTCAATTTTTGCACAAATACCTCTTGATAAGATTGGAAATTCCAGGTGCTGTACTCTCCTCTTCTGATGCTGGATGCTCCACTTGGATCTTCTTTGGTAGATGGTATATGTATATATCTCCTTTTGTATATAGCTGCAGACAGGGTATTGCAAGACCGACGCTGATTTTTAGTTTTGTTTGTTGAATTTTTTGCACACACGTCGCGGTCAATTTGGCATTTTAGCTGCAGCACATATGCATGTACATGTAGGTATAATAGATTTTAGCTATTTATCTTTTCTCCACTGTGTCACTGTCACTTTTGCCTTCCACTTGAATTAATACGTTTAAATTGCAAGTCCACCCGGGGGCGCCATGAAATTTTAGAATAGTTTTTCTAAATAAAGATACCGAAACAACTTGGGTGACTGCAATTTTGTATTTTAATACGACGAAAAAAAGGAGTGCGTGGAGTTCGTTTTCATGGATTTTTCTCGACTTTCTTCATATATTCAAACAATTTCTTCTACGCCTATCTTACCTACGGTGGCAAAGCGGGGCGAATTCGCCAAGAGCGAGAGAGCGAGCTTTTATTGCGCTCCCGCTTTTCCCTAGCCTAACGTATACTAGACTTCATAAAATACGATCCTAATAACAATTATTATACGCCAAATGGCGCTACGTAATTTCAGACTTATCTATAAGCTATGCTGACGTAATTATAATCGGGGATCTAAGCAGCAATATACTGAAAGAACGACATATGGCGTCAGCGATGGCATCGTTAGGCTCGCATCTAGTCAATAATTGTAGACCAACACATTTCTCAAACACTGCAAAGACATTATTGGACCTTTGTTTTGTTAATGATAAAGAAAAAATCATTCTTTATGATCAGTTATCTGTCCCAATATTTTCCAGACTGCTTTTCCTAACTTATGATTTTAATTGTCAAAAGATTGACGACGACATATAATACCGAAATTTTAAGAGCATTGACATTACCAAACTTAATGATGAATTTAATACATATGACTGGAATATAATATTTAACATGGATGATGTTGATTCCCAAGTAGAACAACTACGAGCTTACACAACATGTTGTTATGAGAAATTCGTACCAATGTATTGCACTCAATATATCGTTAAGCGACAAAGCATATAACAAATGTGAAACGATACAAAACGTCTATTCGAAACAGCTGAAAAGTCTTTTTATTCTGTAAGGTTTCAAAGTGGAATACAAACAGGAAGGACATGGAGGGAGCTCAAAGTTACTTGGGAATATGGAAGACGACTGTTTGTAGTGGGGCGGATCGAAGATCAATTCTCCAAAACGTCAAAAATCGTTGATCCGGTGAACCACCTAGAAGCCGTCTCGAGAAATGAAAAGTAGCTGTGTTTCGTGATATGTAGGTGTGTTTTTTGTTCTGGGGCGCGGTAGGTCGGCCGTTCGAATCGGGGTTGGAAACGTAACTAACTTCTAAGGCTTATGATCTATGCTCTATGCTGGCTTGAGCGCCGTGTGGATCGTGACCTGTGGATCGTAGACCTCCTGACCGCCCCTCCGAGCGCGCGAGTCCAAGTTGGGACCGGAGCGCCCGGCGTTGGCACAGTGCGCGGCAATCATCTCCTGCTGGCCTGAACAATGACAAATAACACCAAAATCGATGTAGACAGAGATTAATTAAATAGAAAATTTGTGATAAACAGGGTACCTGAAATAGCATATAATCATTATCTTGACAATATGTTACACCGAATAGTTCCTGTGATAATAACTTTAGCATAATGTGTTAGTCAGTGTGACGTCCTCTAATTTGTGGTTAAAATGAAGTCAAATGCAATGCGAAAAAACCCCCGGTCCCTAAAGAAAAAAAAGAATATAGACCAATATCAATTCTATCATTTTTGTCAAAAGTCCTTGAACAATTAATGTCACAAAGAATTGTAACTTGCCTAGATAACAATGCATTACTAAGTGACAAACAGTCAAGTTACAGAAGACAAGGAAGCTGTACCACAGCAATAGTAAATATAAGGGACGACTTTCGATTAAAACAAGGTGAAGGAAATGTAACGCTATTAGTACTACTTGACTTCCGTTAAGCATTTGGCATGGTTAACCACGAAATCTTATTAAGTAAATTAGTCAACTTTTTATACCCGATACTCAAAATGAGTGTTGGGGTATATTAGAATTCTGGTGAAAATGGATGTGTGTATCGTCCAGAAGGAAGCGTTTCCGACCCCATAAAGTATATATATTCTTGATCAGCATCAATAGCCGAGTCGATTGAGCCATTTCTGTCTGTCCGACCTTCCGTCCGTCCGTTTGTCCGTCCCTATGAGCGCCTTGTGTTTAAAGATTATAAGAGCTAGTGCAACGACATTTTATATCCGAACTTCTGTGATATGTCACTGTTACAAGTGTGTTTCAAAATTTCGCCCCACCCCCTTCCGACCAAACAAAGGACGAAATTCTGCGGCAACCACAATTTTAAAGATACGAGAAATTTAAAAACGCACAATCATAGAGAACGACAAACAGTGCGTGCGAGAGAGACAGAAAATCAGTCAAAACGTGTCGACGGGCGCAATCGTCTACTTGATTGCCGAATCTTGCCAAATCCGAATCAGATCGGATTATTATTATAACCAAAAGTAACAAATCAATTTGCAGTGGCTACGCAGCGCCCGTCGACACGTTTTGACTGATTTTCTGTCTCTCTCGCACGCACTGTTTGTCGTTTAATGTAGCCATACTGACTATGTATCGGGTATAAATGTAGTGTTGCGGTCGCAGCAGCAACTCACAACCTTCCCTCTCGTACAATTTGAGTAATATAGCTATAAAGCTATTAAAATCGTATTTAACTGATAGAAGACAGGTAATAGTAAGTGGAAGTGAATGACCTGCCAGACGTCCTGTTAAATTGTAAAAGTCATATGTATGCGGATGATGTCCAAATGCTTGTTAGTCGTCCATTGAATAAAATTGATCAGTGTATAAGTGTTTGTAACAGTGATTTGTTCAATGTGAGTAGCTGGGCGAATCGTAATTGTCTGGAGGAGTAGGAGCGGGCCTATACTGTACAGACCCTGTAAGGCTGTAAGGCTGTAATATAAGCTACCGGACCATTGCAGCATATTCCAGGCAGAGGTTTTTGCCATCAGGAAAGCAGCAGAGGTCGCTCCTCTCACTGAAAGAGCACACGATGCGGTCAACTGGGTTCCCAGCCACCAGGGCATCGAAGGAAACGTGACGGCGGACGTACTAGCTAAGGAAGGCGTCGGGTTGGCAAATGCGAGAACCGACAATGTACCTTTCTCCCTTAGAACGCTACAAAACGACTTAGAGATGTAGGCCAGACTACAGGCCGAAAGTAGGTGAAGGAGTACCACATGCAGAACCTCGAAAATCATGTTCAAAGAACCCAATCAGAGACTACGTCACTACATACTAAAACTACCACGGAAGAACTGCAGATTGTTAGTGGGAATACTCATAGGTCACTGTCTGGCTGCTGCACATGCAACAAAGCTAGACATCACCAACCGAGACAGCTGTAGGAAATGTGATGAACCTGGGGTAATCGAATCCCTGGAAAATTTCATCTGCAACTGTCCGGCTCTCTTAAGGGCAAGGAGAAAATACCTGGGCGCTCCGGTGCTGGCATCACTTAAAGATGCCTCCAAGAGTACGCCACAGCAACTACTGGCCTGCGAAAAACACCTCGATTCTCGAGGACCTCAAAATCCCCTACGACGGTTCATACCCCCCTATACGGACAACTAAGGGCCATACTGGCCTATGTGGGGCCCCGCTGAGGGCCTTTTGGAAAATTTGAATAGGTGCAGCCAGTGATTATCTCCGCCTCGGTAACAAATATATATTTTAAATCGACCAATCGGGCAAAAACCCAAAAAGAAAAAAAAAACGAGGTGGAACGTTGTGCAAATTGATTTGTTACTTTTGGCTATAATATTAATCCGATCTGATTCGGATTCGGCAAAATTCGGCAATCTAGTAGATATGGCCATTCTCTATGATTGTGCGTTTTTAATTTTCTCCTATCTTCAAAATTGTGGTTGCCACAAATGTTCGTCTTTTGTGGGGGCGGATGGGGGTGGAGAAAAATTTTGAAGCACACTTGTAGCATTGACCTCTCTACAGTGAGCAAAAAGAAATACACTTGTAACAGTTAGTTCTGCAGTGAAAAGTTACAAAGAGTTTTATAACAGTGAAAGCTCTACAGCCAGTTCTAATAGTCTCTGAGATCTGTGGATGCCACAGATTTTCGCCCTTTGTGGGGGTGGGTCGAAGTTTTAAAATACACTTGTAACAGTGACATATCACAGAAGTCCGGATTTATTCTTGGACGTTGACATGCAATGACTGCATCCTTCAAGAGGCGATGCAGTTACTGCACCGTCAAGTGGCCCGTGTGAAACCAGCAGAAGGCTGTTACGCGCGGATCCTAGGTAAAACGCAGCCCTCCTCCCGCCCAACCGACTGAGGGGCGCTGCCGCATGACGCGCGGTGCGTAGCCGAACCGAACGCGAACATGCAAGAAAGATAGCTATTAGACTAACATTCGGGAAAATTAGCACTAAACTTACTAAGAAACTAAGCATGCAATCAAAATACAAATACCACTACTGTTTCGTGACCTTCCATCCATGGCCACAATTATTAGTTATTGATCTTAATTATGAAGTCTATTGTAAGTTAGGCTAGGGCAAAGCGGGAGCGCAATAAAAGCTCGTTCTCTCGCTCTTGGCGAATTCGCCCCGCTTTGCCACCGTAGGTTAGATAGAGTAAGAGATTTGAATTGTGAAGAAAATATAGTTGTTCGTCAACCTTGAACTAGATCGAGCGTATCAAATTTTCGCCCCGCCTAATAAATAATTTAAATTACAGCCACCCAAAGTTTCGGTAATTCATTAGAAAAACTCTTCTAATTTTTCATGGCGCCCCCGGGTGGACTGTAAAGTGAATTATAGGCAACAACAATAAGTGACAGGGACACAAGAAATTGCAGTATACATATGCAAACATATTCGTTGCCCGCGTCGTGTGCGTCGTGCAATCGGCAATCAATTTGTAAAATATATCATCGCGTCGGTCGCGCCAACAATAATTTTTGTGTTAATTTCTGCTACCGCCGAAGGATGCCCTGCGATAAAGACATTAAAGTAGCAGTTGGATTCAAAGATCCAAAAGAGGAATCAGAGGCATTTGTGCAGAAAATTGAAGGCTGAGCAAAAGACATTCAGATCTCTCTTTGAGGTGTCTTGTGCTGAAAACATTGAACATCCCCTTCAATTCTAGGCACAGACGTATGATATACATATAGTAGAGCTTGATTGCATGCATTTTATTAGTAATTGTAACTAAACACTAAACTAACTAAACTATAACTAAACTAACTAACTAAATATAACTAAACACACATAAATACATACATATCGACACATACCGACATATGTGAACCGCTATTTGGACGCAACAGTTATATGTAAATACATCTTTCGTTTACTGCAATCACTGTCGCCCTCGCCCCCCCTTTTATTTTGTTCTACCTTTCTCGTCGTTAGAACCTCACAAAGTTTGTTCGTTCGTTCACCCAAGCCACGGCGTATAGAAAATATCCACACATACATACAAGCAGCAGCACCGGTGCATTATTTCGTTTTCGCTTTCGCTTCTCCACTGCTGCTTGCGTTGTATTTGTTGGGAGAATTTTCGTTGCCGGTCTTGAGATTAACGGTGCGCCAAGTGACGCGCTACCCTGTATCTAACGGGTATATTGTTTTAACTGTTACTTGCCAAGTGACGCGCTAGCCTGTATCTAACGGGTATATTGTTTTCGGCTGTTACTTGCCAAGTGACGCGCTACCCCGTATCTAAGGGGTATATTGTTTTCAGCCGTCACTTGCAACTACTCTTTCCCTTGATACCTCGTGCCTCGACATTCAATTCAAATTCGTTTTCGATTATCGTTCTCGTTCAAACATTTAAAAAAAAATAAAATTAATAAATAAATAAATAGAAATAATATTGCTTTGTTGCGTAAAATCTTCATACACAAACATTATGGCAGAAAAAAGTAAATCCACTCTTGAAGACTTAAAGATCAAAAGTCGAGTAAAAAGCATTCGCCGCTTAGAGGATCGATTAAATCAAGGGTCGATTCCTTTGCAATTACCGGAATTACAATGTAGATTAGATTGTTTGAATGCTTCAATTGAAAAGGCTAACCATTTGCAGGAGCAAATCGAGGACATAACAGGTGATGATGCATATGCAGCCGAGTTGGAAAGGAAAGATAATGTCGCTTATCGCCGCCTTTGATGCAGCAAGCGAGACGAAGCCAGTGTCTTCTTCAGCCCCAACTCATGCTAGACTTCCGAAATTGGCATTACCCAAATTTAGTGGTAAACACTCGGAATTCAAAAATTTCATTAGCCTTTTTGAGAGACTAGTCCATAGCGACAACAGCATACCGGTGATCGAAAAATTTAATCATTTGATTTCGTGCCTCTCTGATGAAGCATTAGGAACAATAAAGGCGTTCCAAGTCACCGAGGCAAATTATGAAAAGGCCATGGCTGGCCTAAAACGAGTATATGACAACGATTAATTGATTTTCGCGAATAATATTTCCACATTGTTCAATCGGCCGAGAATGTCGCATCAATCTGCATCATCTCTAAGAACTCTAATCGATACTGTTTCGTCGATTTACGGATCGTTACTGTCGATCGGAGATCATACAAAAATTTCGAATGCAATGCTCATTCATCTCGTTTTAAACAGAGTCGACCCAGTGACGAAACAAAAGTGGGATGAACAGCTTACTTATGAGAAGTTGCCGCTTTGGTCCGACTTTGAGAAAGTCTTGAATCGTCGATACCAGCATCTGTCTGCTGAAGAATCGACCAAGCCAAGGCAAGACAAAGTCATGCCAAGCAAGCAACATAATCGCAGTTCATTTGCTTGTTCTTCCACTTCCACCAACAGTAGAACTCAGCAAACTTGTAGCTACTGCAATTCAGGAGACCATGTAGTGTCAAATTGCCCTTCGCGTCTCTCGGTGATGCAAAGGTTTGAGTTTGCTAAGTCGGCATCCGTATGCATTAATTGTCTGCGAAAAGGCCACGCTGTTGTAAAATGCAAAGCCAATAAATGTCGAGTGTGCAGCCGCTCACATCATACATTATTGCATCGACACACAGTGTCGGCTAAGTCCTTCTCCTCCATCAAATCAGAATCTACGTCGATCGTAAGCGTCCGAACTAAGAGCGGTGAACACATTCTGGCCAGAGCTCTGCTCGACTCTGGATCACAAACAAATTTCATTACCGAGGACATCGCTAATCGCTTACAGATCCGTAGAGAGGAGTCCTGTATTAACTTGCTTGGAATTGGTGAATCTAATTCTCAAGTAAAGGATAAAATACACACAGTGGTGAAGTCGCGAATAAATGGTAGTGAGTTCTCCTTTGATTTTTGGATCCTGAAATCAATTTCAGGTTATCACCCTGACCAGTCAGTGAATGTGACTGACTGGCGAATCCCAGAGAACCTACCACTGGCAGACCCTTATTTCTACAAGCCACAAAGAATAGATATGTTAATTGGAGCAGAATCGTTCTTTGAATTATTAGCTGTTGGTCAAATTAAACAAGGTCCTGACTTTCCAACTCTTCAGAAAACCCTTCTTGGTTGGGTTGTGTCGGGAAAATATGTTTCCAGGAGTTCTGCTCCTCAAATTACAAACAGTTTGAGTTGCAGTGAAGAGTTGCTAGTATCCATCAATAGGACCTTGACCAAACTGCTATAACATTATGATGATTTTTATTAAGTTCAGCTAATATAGCAGCTCCTCCTACATAAAATTTATTAGGAGAAATTTCTTTATTAAATAGAATTGTTTATTGATCATGATTAACTATAATTATATTATCATTTTTATCATTTTTTTGAGCAGCTTACACTTTATATTTATATTCTTTTAGTCAGCATGGAAAATTATTTTCTGGTGTATATTCTTTTAGAGGGGGGAAAATTCGTGAATATTTATTAATAATTTTCCATTGATTACCTCTACATTTATTAATTTTATGAAGAGATTCATGTATATTATGATTATAAGTTTAAATAGTTTAATAAAAATACTAATTTGAGGTGTTAGTGATATGAAATAATTCATTTTAGATCGTGAAATATTTATCAATTTGTAGAATTAGATTTGTAAATTTAATTTCTGTTAGATTAAGCTGCTTTTTATTAAGTTTATATTTTTTATTAAATAATATAGTTTATTTTATTGAATTTGAATTAGTTTCGTTAAATTCTTTGAGAATTGTTATAACTTTATTATTCGACTGAATAAGTTTATTATTTATATCTTTTGTTTTAATAATTGCTTCTTTAGTTATTTTTTACAGAAAAGAATATTTAAGTAGAGATGAGAATATTAATCGTTTTATTATATTAGTTTTGATATTTGTTTGGTCACTGGAAGAAATGCCATCTACCAAGAAAATTGCCACACATGAGCACAAGCTATGTGAAGAACACTATCGTAAGACGACTCAGGTACTATCATCAGGTCGGTTCGAAGTAAGGCTCCCGCTTAAATCAGATCCAAATTGTTTAGGCAACTCCTTTGAGGTTGCGAAACGGCGGTTTTTGTCGCTTGAAAGACGATTGCATCGTGACCCTGAGTTGAAGAAAATGTACTTGGAATTCATGGAAGAGTACCTCTCCTTAGGTCATATGTCTCCTACTGAAAATACGATACCTTCTACTCCACACTACGTAATCCCTCATCAGTGTGTTCTGAGGCCCCAAAGTACGTCTACCAAGCTCCGAGTCGTGTTCGATGCTTCGTCCAAGACGTCCTCACAGGTGGCCTTAAATGACATTCTGATGGTGGGACCTACCATTCAAGAGGAATTATACTCGACACTGCTCCGTTTCCGTCTGCACAGGTTTGCCCTGACTGCTGATCTTAAAAAGATGTATCGCCAAGTGATGGTGAACGAAGCGGATCGGCAGTTTCAGCTCATAGTGTAGAGAAGAGACCCTTCTGAATCCTTGAGTTACACAAGCTCAACACTGTAACCTATGGGACTGGAGCAGCCCCATTCTTAGCTATCCGGTGTTTGAAAAGGTTGAGTGAGTCTGCGCGGCTCTCATTCCCTAGAGCTGCTAACGTTATTGGGTCCGACTTTTACGTCGATGACTTGTTGACTGGTGCTGCATGCGTAGAGGAGCTAAGGGCAATTAAGTCCGAAGTGTCTCAGGTTCTTCAGACCGCAGGGTTTGAGTTGACTAAGTGGTTTTCAAACTCACCCGAGATCACCGCATCTGAGAGCACAGCCAAACCCATAACAATCTCGAATTCAGAGTCGACAAAGGCGTTAGGAATCTCATGGTTACCTACTGACGATGCCTTTAAGTTCAAAATTGACAATTCAGTTATGGGTCTCCGAGTGACAAAACGGAACATACTATCGGTGACATCAAAGTTGTTTGACCCCCATGGTTTATTAAGTCCTATCGTTATAAAAGGCAAGATCCTACTGCAGGAGCTTTGTCTTAACAAACCAGATTGGGATGAGTCGATCCCGCTGCATTTGGAAACAGCGTGGAATAAGTTGAAAAATACACCATCTCAATTGGAAGACATATCCATGTCTCGGTTTGTGTATTCCGATCCCATGTCACCGGTTCAAATACATGCCTTTGCTGACGCCTCCATTAGAGCGTATGGAGCGTGCGTCTATATACGTAGCAGAACTGCAGAAGGTTTCAAAATATCATTGTTGACTTCGAAATCCAAAGTAGCGCCGCTCAAGACCAAAACGCTCCCAAGGCTTGAGTTATGTGCCGCTCACCTTCTCGCAGATCTCTGTCACAGAATCAAGCCCCTATTAAACGTGCCCATTGAACGAGTCGTTTATTGGTCGGATTCAGAGGTAACTCTCCATTGGATCCGGTCTCATCCATCGTCGTTGTCGACTTTTGTTTCAAATAGAGTGGCTGAGATTCAAGAGTGGTCAGATGATGCTACGTGGCGGCATGTACCCACGAAACAGAACCCAGCAGATATTGTCTCAAGAGGTTGTGACGTCGACGAAATCGTTCAGTCAATTTGGTTCGAAGGACCATCATTTCAGAAAGAGGAAGAAGAAAACTGGCCAAAGAACGCTCATTTCGAACACTCCGATGATCTTCAGCTGGAAAAGAGGAAGACTGCGGTCGAGTTGACCGTGGCTGTGCGAAGTTCGGAGCTGTTAGATGTCATCGAGGGATTCTCGTCACACCTCCAACTGCTTAGAGTGTTCGTGTATGTGTTCCGCTTTGTAAGAAAATGTAAAGACCCAAGCTTAAATTTCGAAAAAACTATTTCACCGACCGAATACAATGAAGCCTTTTATAAAAGTGTCTAAATCGTTCAGCATCACGAGTATCAAGGAGAAATCGAAAAGGTGAGGAAAGGATCTACAATTGGTCCTAGTCTTCAGCGGTTGAACCCATTCATCCATGAAGACACAGGGACTTGGTGCAACTTTTCGTTGTTGCGAGTGGGGGGACAACTAGCCAAAGCTCCTATATCATACGATGCCAAGTTTCCTCTGCTTTTGACTATGCGCTTGCAATTCGGGCGAAGCTATATTCGTCATCTGCACCATTCGAATTTTCATGTCGGCCCACGAGCACTTGTGAGCATCCTTCGACAGAGCGTGTGGATAGTGTACGCTCAGGAGGTCTGCCGTCAGACAGTTCGATCGTGTATGCGCTGTTTTAAATGCAAGCCTCGATTGCTGACGCAACTCATGGGGAATATACCCGCAGATCGACTCTGTGCTCTCCGCCCATTTTCAATTTGCGGCGTTGATTTTTGTGGACCAGTGCACATACAAATCCCCATACAAGTCATACATTGCGCTTTTTGTTTGTTTTGCGTCCAAGGCGGTTCACCTAGAAATAGTTTCCGATCTAACCACTGACTTGTTGGCTTTCCAAAGGTTCGTCGGTCGCAGAGGATATCCCCAAGTCGTCCATTGCGACAACGGGACGAACTTCGTCGGAGCGAGCCGCCATCTCAGCGCTCTGCGGATCAGGCTCAAGGAGCAAGGAGACGCAATTCGCGACTTCGCGTCAAAGAATGGATGCGAATTTCCGTTCATACCGCCGCGAGCTCCTCACATGGGAGGGCTATGAGAGGCAGGTGTAAAAACTGCCAAGAGCCTACTCCTACGGGCGGTAGGCAGCGCGCTCCTAACCGCCGAAGAGCTCGCCACAGTCCTCGTCGGCATCGAGGCCATAATGAACTCGAGGCCGCTGGGAGCCATCAGCCAAGATCCAAGCGACGGCGAGGCCCTAACACCCGGGCACCTGCTGACAGGCGGCGCTCATCTCCCCCCCAGCACTGCGGACTCCGGACCAGGAGAATCTCAGTTGCTTGCGGCGATGGCGACTTGTCTCGTCAGTCAGGCAAGCGTTTTGGCAGCGATGGTCCCGCGAATATGTCCTGGGGCTGCAAATTCGGGGCAAATGGCACCAACAGCAACCGAACCTCGAGGAGGAGACCTCGTCATCGTGGCCGAGGGCACTCTGCCGCCTCAGGAGTGGCTCGTGGGGAGGGTCATCGCCACGCACGCAGGAGAGGACGGCATGGTCAGGGTCGTCGAAATAAGGACTAGCACTGGAGCGGTTTTTCGGCGGGCCATACAAAATTACAATGTGTTGAAGCCGATGCAGGTGTTCAACGGGGCCGGTGTTCCATCCATGGCCACAATTATTAGTTATTGATCTTAATTATGAAGTCTAGTGTAAGTTAGGCTAGGGCAAAGCGGGAGCGCAATAAAAGCTCGCTCTCTCGCTCTTGGCGAATTCGCCCCGCTTTGCCACCGTAGGTTAGCTAGAGTAAGAGATTTGAATTGTGAAGAAAATATAGTTGTTCGCCAACCTTGAATTAGATCGAGCGTATCAATTTTTTCGCCCCGCCAAATAAATAATTTAAATTACAGCCACCCAAAGTTTTCGGTAATTTATAAGAAAAACTCTTCTAATTTTTCAACTACAATTACTAATTAATAGAGAAATGTGAAAGGATTAGTAATTTAATAAGAGGAAGAGAATTAGTGTTGGATATAATATGGTAGAGGGAATTATAATCCGAGCATGGGACCTTAAACGGTTCATGTCAGATCTACAAAGTGGAGGAACAACGGTATAAAATTTCTAGTCAGTCTAATAGGAATCGTGAAGTTTATGCGGCTCAACAGATCAGGGCTGTCTATGTCACCCCTGATCAAGTTGTGCATACATATCACACCAAGTATTTTTCTACGGTTAACTAAGGATGGGAGGTTTACTAATAGTAGTCTACTAGAGTAAGATGGGATTACACCCGCATCCCAGTTAAGGCCCCGCAGAGCAAAGAGTTAAAAGTTTTTCTGTACTGATTCTATACGGTCCTGGTGTACTTTGTACTGAGGGCACCATACAGAGGAGCCGTATTCTAAGATCGGACGAACAAGCGAGGTATAGAGAGTCTTTGTTATATAGGGGTCGTCAAATTCCTTTGACCACCTCTTTATAAACCCAAGCACGCCCATGGCCTTATTTACCATGGTAGAAATGTGTTCGGAAAACTTTAGCTTGGGGTCTAACATAACACCCAGATCATCCACCAGGGTAATTCTCTCAAGAGAACCACCAAATAGGGTGTAGGGAGCCAACAAAGGGCTAGAACGATGAAATGTCATAACTTTGCATTTCGAGGCATTAAGGTGTAACAAGTTTGCACAACACCATGACTGAAAGCTATTGAGATCGGATTGCAAGAGAGAATGAAATGAAATGTCCTTGTACTGGACACAGAGTTTAACATCATCCGCATACATAAGTACTCGAGAGTATGTTAATACTGAAGGCAAGTCATTAATAAAGAGTGTGAAGAGTAAGGGGCCTAGATGGCTGCCCTGTGGTACTCCCGAAGAAACCTTTACTGGTAAAGAGAGGGAGTTTTTGAAGAGGACTCTTTGAGACCTAGAACAAAGATAGCTAGAAATCTATCTCAGGAGGTTGGGCGGGAACCCTAAAAGGTCAAGCTTATGTGCTAAAAGGAAATGTTTTACCGAGTCGAATGCATTACTAAGGTCGGTGTAAATAACATCCGTCTGTAAGTTACCTTGAAAGCCTTTAATAATGAAAGAGGTAAACTCTAACAAGTTCGTGGTGGTTGATCGCCGCCTTATAAATCCATGCTGAGTTGGAGATATAAGTGACTTGCAGAGATGTTGCAAGTGCGGAGTTAAAACCTTCTCAAACATTTTGGGAATAGCGGATAACTTTGCTATACCTCTATAATTTTTTGCATCAGACTTGCTACCTTTTTTATGGAGAGGAATTATAAACGATTCCTTCCAGATTGGGGGAAGCAAGAGGAATCAATGGACCGGGTGAATAGTTGAAGCAAAGGTCCACACAGAGCCTCGGCGCAGTACCTGAGTGCACAACCTGGAACCCCGTCTGCACCCGGTGAAAACACCGGCCTAACTAGTCGAAGATCATGAAGTAGGGAATATTCATTTAACAAGGGACTGAAAATGCCGTTCGACCTCGGTAAACCGTATGGGTACGGTTGACCAGAGTAGCTTTCCTCAGAATAGGTGGTTTGGAAAAACTGGGCAAAAAGATCGGCAATTGCCTGATCATTATTTGCCGACGTATTACAAAATGATAGCGAGAATGGGTGTGCGGACGTTCTACGCTTACTGTTTACGAAGCTGTAAAACTGCTTAGGGTCCTGAGAAAAACGTATCCTGCAACGAGATAGGTAGTTCTTATAGCATTGAGCATTAAGAACTGAAAAGTTTGACCGAGCTATTACATAACGAGAGTGAGAAGTCGGAGAGCCCACTTCTTGAAATTTTTTATAAAGTCTTGATTTTAAGTTTTTTAGACTGGATAACTATTTGGTAAACCAAGGGGGTTTTCCAGATCTAATCGGACAAGAAAGCGGGACACAAGAATCAAAAAATGTGCCAAGAGCATTGTAAAAAATGTTTGTGCCTTTTGTGACATCAGTGCACAAGTACAAAGCGGACCAATCAAAATCCCTAATTATGTTATTAAGCTTCGCAAACTCGGCTTTACGAAAGCAGCGGACACGTTCAGGCAGTCTACTCGACCGATCCAATACAGTTGGTCCTATATCTAGCGATGGTAGGCGTCTTCAGGTATAGTGAGCGGAAGGGCTCGGGTTAACAACACTATGGTCGGATCCGATACAAAGCATAGATCAAGCAATCGACCCAAGGAATTTTTCACATGATTTACTTGAGACAGAGACAGGTCAAGCAAGCCGTCAACAAAGTCATGTCGTGACATGGGCACTAGGATAGACTCGTTTACCGAAGACCAAACAGTTCCTGGCAAGTTGAAGTCACCAAGAACTATCATACGATCTTTATCAGATAGCGAGGAAGAAACAGCGGTTAAAGCGGACAAGTGCTGCTCATAAATTGAAATATCCGAAGAAGGTGGGATATACGAGCAAGTAATGAATATAGCGAAAGCGGGAAGAATCAGTTTTACACACAGGAATTCCAGTTCCTGTTGAACTTGGACTGTGAAGTGTTCTGACGTGAAGTAAGAGTCCACTGCAATTAGAACCCCTCCTGCACGTCGAGACGAACGGTCCTTTCTAAAAGTTGTGTACCGACCTGCCAAAACCTCGGAACTAAGAATGTCCGGCTTTAACCCGGTTTCAGTAAACACAATAACGTGGGAAGCAAATGCAACACTATCCCGGAAAAGAATGCTGAGCTTACAACGCAAGCCTCTTACATTCTGATAGGTTACTAAAAGAGAAGTTAGTTTTTTGGAAAGGTGGAAGCAAGACGGGAAGTTGAGGTTGAGGGTGGCACACTGGAAAGATTTGTAAGGGATATGGGGGGCTTATTCTTCTTCTTAGCCTTAAAATCCATCACCACCAAATGCTCCGGCCAAAATTTGGCGGGGCAAATGGTGTCAAATTGAGTTGGGGAGTTGCTTATCTTAAACGAGGCTATCTCCCTGGCATAAGAGAAGTTAAATTTCTCCGCCTTTAAACCCACGGCTTTTATTTTGCTTTGAATAAAAGCAATTACATCATTAGATGTGAGGTCAGGGGCCAGCCGTGAAACAAAAACGTGTCGTTTTGGTGGGACTCCCACCAGTGTTTTAGTCGCCACAGGCCTAGTACCTGTGGTGGCAATATCCGGAGGTCCGGAACGTCTATTTACTGGGTGGATCGGGATAGACGGGACAACTAGCGAACTTGCGGACACGACGGACACGGACGCTGCAGACGTACTTGGTTGCACATTCTCCGAGGCGATGAATTCGGCTACCGAATCTGCATCGCCAGCAGCTGTCGTTGCCTTTGGAGTGGCAAACGAGATCAACTGCTGCACACTTGGAGTGGTCGGAGTCAGTTTTTCGGCGGCGCACGGCTGAGTGACGGTTGGCACTTGCAGATCCCGCGGAGTAACCTTTTTGCGCCTCGGAGACTCATTCAGCAGTTTTAAACCGCTAAACTGAGACTCCATGGCTAGGAGCCGATCGTATTGGTTTTTAAAACCAACGGTCAGCTCGTTAAAGCCACTCCACGTCTGCCTCTTAAAAGCTACCATGTCTTTCTCCACCGCACGGCATGCCTCGCAACTGTAGTGCAAACCATTGCGCTTTGAAATGGCATCACTCACAGGGCCAGAAAATCCAGCGCATTTTGCGTTCACTACGCTGTCGCAGAACCAGCAGGGGATAATCGGCTGATCGTGGGTGATCTGCTTATTGAATGATTTTTTGGCACATACAACAGAAAACTCCATGAATTAAAATTAAAATCAAATAATATTTCAAAACAAATGGCTATCAAACCTTTGTGCCAGACAAACGCTAATGGGAGGAGAGGAGAACAGTTGCAGCAGCAGCTAATGAGAGAGAGAGAGAGAGCTACTGAACAGAAAGTTACGAGAGCGAGAGAGGTGATAGGGAGAGAGTGATAACAAAACAAAAGCTACCAGACGAGAGCGGACTGCAACAACACAAACACAAGCACAAGCCGATGCCGAAAAATAAAAAGTTAAATAATGTTTTAACACAAATCAAAAGGCATGCACCCGCGGAATAGAATAGGTTTCCAGATTGTTGTCTGGTTAGGAAGTTAATTAGAGTTTATTTAGGAAAACACTGGCTGTTTATTCAAAACAAAAGAAAAAATTCGGAGCGCAAAATAAAAACGCGTCTGATCACCACGAAAGAGAACATTTAAAATTTCGTTGCACTAGCTCTTATCGTCTTTAAACACTAGGCGCTCATAGGGGCGGACGGACGGACGGACGGACGGACGGACGGACAGACAGACATGGCTCAATCGACTCGGCTATTGATGCTGATCAAGAATATATATACTTTATGGGGTCGGAAACGATTCCTTCTGGACGTTACACACATCCACTTTTAGCACAAATCTAATATACCCCTATACTCATTTTGAGTATAATACTCATTTTGAGTATAGGGACAAAAAACCAAAATAAATTCTAAAACCGAGAACGAAAAAAAAAACTTCGATAATCCCGTGCGGTATGCGCTTCGCTAAAATTTGGCGAAATAAATTACCGTGCGCCGAGAAAACTGTTAAGACAACTACCCTGCCGTAAAATGCCTATTTGCCCCGCCTCGCCACCAAGTGTTTTTTTGCTGTTGTAAAACCGTGCATCCCCCATCTCTGCCAGGTGCTAACACCACGCGTGTCTCCGTGAAAAAGTCGGAAAAACGGTATGTTAAAGTACACTGTAGGGAGAAATTATATTTTTTTTTTTTTTCTCTCGTGGTTTTGTTCCTGTTTCGCCCATAGGGGCCTGGCCACGATCGGTAGCCCACCCAGCTCCTCCAAAGTTCTGCCCCCACATCAAACTCCCACCGAATGACAAAGTTGATGATCCAGTGAACCTCCTAGTAGCCGTTGCCAGATATGTAAAAGATCGTTGTGTTTCGTGGTAGATATATGTCGCTGTGTATTTGGTTCGGGGGTCGCGCGGTAGATCGGCCGTTTAATTTGGGGGTGGAAGCGTAACTAACCCTAAGTCTTATGCTCTAAGCTTGATGCTGCGGTGAGTCGTGGATCGTAAAATCTCCCGAGCGCCCTTCCGAGCGCGCGAGTTGGGACTGGAGCGCACAGAGTTGGCACAGTGTTTGGAAATTATTTGCTCCTGGCCTGAACATCCTCCCCTCTTGCAGGATTGCAAAGTATAATTGGGTGGCCTATGGCTGGGTGCACGCCCCGGACCCGATTCATCCAAAATCAGTGCTCTGGACTTGACAAGGACGTCGGCTTAGTATCGCTCCACGGTCGAATCGGCGGTTGCGGATGCGCAAAAGCGTGTGGTGGTTCTTGCCACACACCCTGCACAGCCCGCCACTGCGACAATCCTTGCCGGAGTATTGGTGAGCCAGGCAGTTCCTGCAATATTTTTTGATAAGGACAGCTCGGAGTCCCTCCTCTGGACTTAGGAGAAGAAATTGGTGGCAGGTCCGTAGCGGATGGACGACTTGGCAGATTCGGCAACGGTAGGAGCCAATTTCCCGAGCACTTCGGTTCTCCATGGTGCGTGGGGCCATATCTGTATGCGGAGAGCTACGATGAAATAAAGGAGTCGAAGACACATTAGTACCGATCTTGGAACGGGTGTGAGACACATTTAGAACATTGGAAATTGCCGCCCGGTTATATTGTCTGTTGAGGCTAGGTTTATCTTAGGACTGATTCACATTCAAGTTCAGGCTTGAATTCGGAACGGAGCGTTGAGCTTTCATACAGTGAATATTTTGAAAATATTCCCTTCGGTCAAGCGTAGGAGACTGTCCGATAATTTCTGCGGAGGGAGCTGGAAGGAAATTGCTTTCGTAAAAGGACCCCGAGTCTTCTACCAGTTTGATAGGTCGTCTGGAAATTTGATTCGAAAATGACGTGGGCTGTGCATTTAGTTGTAAGCCCGTCTTCGTCGGAGAGCGAATGGATAAACTGCAGAGCTGCTCTGACTGAGAGGATACGGCATTAGGTACGGAATGCTCCCAAGGGGGGAACTGGCGGCCGATTGGGCCATAGTGCTAGGAGCCGTGCGAGGGACTCCCGAGGCGACGTGGAAGTTCAGAGCTACGAACCTTGGATATGTGGTTGTGCTGGAATTTATTGCGAGTATTTATATTATGGAAATAGTACACCGTGGCCGGAATATATATATATAAATACTACGATCAACAAACAAATGTCCAACCAAGAACGAAAATTGAGGATGAAGGATAATATTGAGGCACGAGGTACCAATATATAGAGTCGGTTGAAAACAATATACTCTCGAAATGCAGGGTAGCGCGTATTCTCTCAACAACTACAACGCAGGCAAACGCAGGAGAAGCGAAAGCGAAAAGAAAAACGAAAAGAATGCACCGCTGCTGCTGCTTGTATGTGTGTATGTATGGCTGTAAGTGCTATGCACCGCGGCTTGGGTTGAAGAGATGTCAAACAACGGGTAAAACGCTGGATAACCGTTTTATATACAATATGTATATTATATAGATGTGCATGAATATGATAATTTAAAATGCGTACGTATAGATATGTAAGATAAAGACATATGTTGTGCCGTATGTATGGATCGTTATTTTGTTGGTAGTATAATTAGTTAAATAAGGAGTGTGAAGGCACAAGCCTCCACAAAACCTGACCACAACACCATCGCCTGGTGGATGATCTGGGTGTTATGTTAGACCCCAAGTTAAAGTTTTCCGAACACATTTCTACCATGGTAAATAAGGCCATGGGCGTGCTTGTGTTTAAAAAGAGGTGGTCAAAGGAATTTGACGACGCCTATATAACAAAGACTCTCTATAACTCGCTTGTTCGTCCGATGTATGGTGCCCTCAGTACAAAGCACACCAGGACCGTATAGAATCAGTGCAGAAAAACTTTTTACTCTTTGCTCTGCGGGGCCTTAACTTGGATGCGGGTGTAAGGCTCCTATCTTACTCTAGTAGACTACTATTAGTAAACTTCCCATCCTTAGTTAACCGTAGAAAAATGCTTGGTGTGATATTTATGCACAACTTGATCAGGGGTGACATAGACAGCCCTGATCTGTTGAGTCGCTTAAACTTCACGATTCCTATTAGACTGACTAGAAATATTATACCGTTGTTCCTTCCACTTTGTAGATCGAATTATTCCTTACATGAACCCTTTATGGTCTTATGCTCGGATTATACGTCCTGTTAAATTGTAAAAGTCATATGTATGCGGATGACGTCCAAATGTATGTTAGTCGTCCATTGAGTAAAATTGATGAGTGTATAAGTGTGTGTAACAGTGATTTGCTCAATGTGAGTAGCTGGGCGAAGCGTAATGGTCTGGCACTTAATCCAGATAAATGTAAATGTGTAATTATATACAAGAAGCAACTAAATACGATGGCCTATCCAAAACTTGAAATTGAAGGAAAACAAATTAATTACGTAGATCAGGTGGAAAACTTAGGATTAACATTTAACAATACGCTTTCTTGGAGTAGCCAAGTAGTGAAAGCTACTGGTAGAACATATAGTCTACTAAGAAAACTCGCACCAACACAAAAATACCTGCCAGATAAACTCAAACTAATGATAGCTAAGACATATTTGACACCCACCTTATTCTATGGTATTGAAATATTTGGAAATTGTGACGCTGAATCTCAAAAAAAACTAAAAGTAACATTTAACAACATTGCCCGCTACATATATAATAAGAGACGAACCGATCATATCTCAATCTTAGCAAGACAAATATTCAAAATGGATTTAAAGACATGGATAGGGTACAGAACAATTATTTTTCTACATCGAATAATCTATACCAGACAGCCGAGCTACTTATATGATAAATTAACCTTTGCTTCATCAAATAGAACGTTGAATCTGGTAACCATAAGGTACAAACTTGCCAATTCAGGAAAACAATTTTTAACAAATGCTATTCGGTTATGGAATGAGTTACCTTTCAATATTAAAAATATTAGTAGAGCAACGCAATTTAGGGATAAACTAGAAAAACACTTGATAAACCCATAAAAAAAAATAAATAAATAAGTAAATAAAAATAAATAATAAAAATAATAATAATAATAAAAAATAATAATAAAAAAAAAAAAAATAGGAAAAAAAAAAATTAGAATTAGTATTAGTATTAATAATACAAATATTAGTCATAATAATAAAAATATTAGTCATACCAAAAATGTTAGAATAAGAAAATCATTCTGCTTAAAGCATAAAGTAGGAATACTGTTGCGTTAGGAATGTATATACAAATAAATACAAATGTGTATCCATATTATATCCACCACTAATTCTCTTCCTCTTATTAAATTACTAATCCTTACACACCTTTATAGTAATTTGTAATTGTAGTGGTATTTGTATTTGATTGCATGCTTAGTTTCTTAGTAAGTTTAGTGCTAATTTTCCTCGAATGTTAGTCTAATAGCTATCCTTCTTGCGTTCGGTACGGCTACGCACCGTGCGTCATGCAGCAGCGCCCCTCGGTCAGTTGGGCGGGAGGAGGGCTGCGTTTTGCCTGGGATTCGCGCGTAACAGCCTTCTGCTCTTGAAACATGCAGTCATTGCATTGCAGTCAACGTCCAAGATACTCCTCCGTCCACTGGGTTTCCGTGCCAGCTTGCTGTCCAGTACTGTGCCTAGGTATTTGACATGTGTCTCGATGCTCCCGCGGAGTTGCCTTTAACATTACCCTCTGACTCCGCTCTAACAGTTTTTTGTCGCAAGTAAAGCCCGGCCGGCGACCGTTGCCAATGCCGTTGACAACGCTGGTGCCGGCTGGTGCCGATGCTGATGCCGTTTTATTCTATAAATTCCATACATAGATACATAACCTATTTACTAGAACTAATAACTCTTACCTCAGTATGTCCTCCTGCTGCGACCACGACAGTGAGAAAGTGTAGCAAGGTAATAATTAGTGAGGCATTCAACTAGTATTTAAAATAGCATACAGCGCGCATTGGTATTTACCGCACCATCGATACACTCGGCGGGAAATACCAATAGTGAGATATCGGATAAGAAACATCGATAAGAGAGTAAGTTCACTTTGTAAATGGCGATTGTGAGAGACGGACGCGCAGCTATTAAAAAATAGTTATATCAAATCGCCGGGCTTGTGTTTTTATACCTAGACAGTTCACTCACGCACCAATATTGGTCACTACAATTCCCGGGTTAGACGGCCTACAATTTCAGAAGTGGGATACGATCAATCGCCGCCAGTGAAAAATAGCGAAAATTTTTTCTTTTCTCGTCCGTCGAAGACGCCATCGCTGAAAAAAAAACATGTCGGACTTGGTCGGCACGGAGGAGTTCTCGGCCGCCCAGCTGGAGTCCCTCAATCTACCAAAAGGTGGAAGCAAAGCTGCCATGGCAGCGAGACTTAACGAAATACCAGTAGAGCTGCGGGGACAGGGACCACCGGCAGCCGAAACATGCGAGAACGAGAGGGAAGATGAGGCAGCCGCAGATCAAGACTCGACGAAGAGCGAACGCAAAGAGAAGAACGAAAAAGCACCGCAAGCGCCTGGGCACAACAACAACCACTGCGAATATCGAGCAGAGGTTGAAATGTTAAAATTGCAAATCGAGCTGCTGAAGCTGCAGAGCGAGAGGGAGAAGGAAGGGAGAGGAGAGAACACAACACCAGCCGCCAACAATGACGCTGGCGTCATGTTGCTAAATGCCGCCAAAGACATGTTGCCAACATATCATGGCAACATTTCTGGAAACAACGATGACGTCACAACTTGGATCGCGCAGTTTAAGGCCGTCGCAAAAGTGAACAAACTGAAGGATGAGAAGCTACTAATGCTGCTAATGTCGAAGCTTAAGGACAAAGCATTGGTGTGGCTGCATTCGAGTCCGGAGCACATGTCGCTGCCAATCGATCAGTTGTTGAACGTCATGGAAGACACTTTCCATCCCAAGGAAAGCAAACTGTTGCTCCGTCGCAAGTTCGAGTCCCGTTCATGGGCACGTGGCGAGGAGTTCTCGATGTACTTCAACGCCAAAGTGTCGCTGGCATCCCGCATAGTCATTGACGACGAGGAGTTTATTGACGGAGTCATCGAAGGTATCCCAGATGTAGGCCTGCGTAGGCAAGCCCACATGCAGTGCTTTGGCGCTCCATATCAACTACTCAAGGCGTTCGAGAAGATCATGCTGCCAAAGAAGTACGGTTCAACTGAAGGGGCAAACACTGGAGCCTCGCCAACACCCATTCGCTGCTACAACTGCAACTCTTTGGGCCACGTGGCAGGGGAGTGCCGCAAGCCCAAGCGCGAAAGAGGAGCGTGCTACGGATGCGGCAGCATGAGTCACCAGGTGTCACACTGTGACGAAAAGAAGTACAAGGTACATAACGATTATATATACAAATTTAATATATACATTAGCAATTACAATAACAAATGCTTGTCCTTAGATTGCCTCATCGACTCAGGGAGCCCAATAAGTTTTATGAAGTTATCGTGTCTAGAGCACCAGTCGGAAAATAACCTAAATAAAGTGGAAGAGCGCTCACGATTAAGTTCGAACAAAATCAAAGAAGATGATTTAAGTTTATATAAGTTTAACAAAGACAAGAAAAACAGAGAAATTGAATTTATTTTGAATAAAAATGCGGATTACGCTTATGTTGGACTAAACAATAGCAAACTTAACATCTTGGGTAAAATACCCAGTTTTGTAATTATTAACAAAAATCGAATCAACTTTGAATTACTAGTAGTGGCAGACGAGTCGATGGGCTATGAGGCTGTGTTAGGTAGGGATTTTATGAATTTATGCAAATTTAAAATTGTAAGTGACATTTGCAAGGAGAAGGAGAGTGAGACAAAAAATGAGTGTTTAGAAAAAAATGAGTGTTTAGGAGAAAATGAGTGTTTAGAAAAAAATGAGTGTTTAGGAGAAAATGAGTGTTTAGGAGAAAATGAGTGTTTAGAAAAAAATGAGTGGAAAATAGAGAATGAGCGTTTAGGAGAATATGAGTGTGAAGTAAAAGATGAGGGTGATAAAGAGAATAAGCATGAAGTAGAAAGTGAAGGCAAGGTAGAAAATGAGTGTTCTGCAATGGTTGAGTGTCTGGAAGACAGCGATACCTGCGAGAGCGTAAAAACCAATTTCAACGAACTACCAAGCCAGTATCCAGACAAAGAAAACGACTGGGAGTTGAAAGTAGGGACAGATTGTAGCCAAGAACCCGAAGGATGACTTAAATACATGTTTAGGACAGCGTATATAAACGCAGAAAGACCAAACTTACCACAAACCAAGTGGGAAATGAAGTTGAATTTCGAACACGAAAAACCGTTTCATTGCCCACCTAGAAGACTGTCGTATAGCGAAAAAGCCCAAGTACAGAAAATGATAGACGATTACACAGAAAAAGGTTACATCAGAACCAGTGAGTCAGAATACGTTTCGCCTATAGTACTGGTAAAAAAGAATTCGGGAGAGTTGAGATTGTGCGTCGATTATCGCACACTTAATAAAGGAATGATAAAGGATAATTACCCAACACCTCTTATAGACGACCTACTAGATAAACTGTCAGGGAAAAGACTTTTCACCAAGTTAGACCTGAAGAATGGATACTTCCACGTATTTATGCAGTTAAATACACATCGTTCACGACCTCCATGGGACAATACGAATGGTTGAGGATGCCGTTCGGGTTACGAAATGCATCGGCGGTGTTTCAAAGATTCACAAACAAGCAGCAGATTCAAAGCGAAGGGGGCCACACGTGTACGTAGACAATGATCTAGTTATGGTGAGAAATTTCGACACTCATATAGGGGTGTCTAAAAAGCTTATCCCGAAGTTCAAAGGACCTTATAAGATATCAAAGGTGTTAAAAAATGATAGGTATTTGCTAGAAGATGTAGAGGGATTTCAACAATCAAGGATCCCGTATAAAGGGGTTTAGGCGGTGGCAAATATGAAGCCGTGGATTGAAAATGGTAATAATGCAAATGTCACAGGGAATCAAAATGAAGAAAATGATTGTAACACGTAAACTTAGAATGTTAAGAGTAAACCACACCCAACTGTAATAAATCAACATATCTAGAAACTAACTTAAATTTAAGGAGTTCAGGAGCACTCCAGTCAGGATGGCCGAATTGTAGCAAGGTAATAATTAGTGAGGCATTCAACTAGTATTTAAAATAGCATACAGCGCGCATTGGTATTTACCGCACCATCGATACACTCGGCGGGAAATACCAATAGTGAGATATCGGATAAGAAACATCGATAAGAGAGTAAGTTCACTTTGTAAATGGCGATTGTGAGAGACAGACGCGCAGCTAATAAAAAAGAGTTATATCAAATCGCCGGGCTTGTGTTTTTATACCTAGACAGTTCACTCACGCACCGATATTGGTCACTACAATTCCCGGGTTAGACGGCCTACAAAAGGAAGCTTAAATTATGGCGGAACCTCATGGTCGCCGAAAATGTGCCCGTTCATTCGTGGCTTGAGTTTCATTCGAGTTATCGATATACATAAATACTATATTAATACTAGCCACCTATCACGGTCAAACTATCGTACGACGACATCCCCGACCCCGTGAAGAACCGGTTCACTCAAATCCTAAACCTCAAGTTTGGAGACGGGACTCATCATAATCCGAGATAGGCCGCCGTCTGTGCGTTCACGCGCACACTAGCGCGTCTGATGACTCCATCGGCTCCTTTGTAGACAGCCTCCACGATGCCCTTGCGCCACTCTCTTCTGGGCAAGGCTGGATCGTAGATGAAGACCATGTCACCCTTGCGAATCGGCTCCGTCCTCTGGAACCAAAACTCACCAGTACGTGATCCCTCGGCGTTATCTTCTTCAAAGTGTAGCGCCGAACCTTCTTCACGCACTGCACCATTCGTTCCCAGACTCCTCTTTCAGATGGATTCACTGGGCAGTTGAAAACACACTCGATGCCTCGGCCAGATAGCTCACTCTGAATCCTTTCTGACTCGAACACGTCGCCAAATCGTCTGTCTTCCCTGTCAAGTTCCTATTAAGTTCTCCTATTAAGTTTTTGCCGTTGTCACTGCGAAGTCTATGTACTGCGCCTCGACGGAAGACGAAGTTCCGTACCGCAATTATACAGGAATCAGTTGACAGGTCATAGCCAACTCCAGATGTATCGCCCTGGTCGTCAGACACGTGAAAAGGGCGACCCAGCGCTTCTCCGTGTGCCGCGATACTTTCACCAATAGTGGTCCAAAGTAATCCAGTCCGGTATTCTTAAATGGCCAGCCATTGGTCTCCAGGCGATCCTTCGGCAGGAGTCCCATTATTGGCGGTTCCAGTCCCATTATGCAACTTGCACACGTTGCATGCTGAGATCGTCTTCCGTAGTATGCGTCTCAGCTTCGTAATCCAGAACCTTGTTCGGATCTCCGCAATCGTAGTAGCCACGTTTTGATGCTTCATCTTGGCGTGGAAATGATGCACAATCATCTCCGTAAGACTGTACTTGTGTGACAGGATTATTGGCCTCATCGCACTGTATGGCATACACAATGCGGCATCCACTCTGCCGTATGCTCGCAGAACTGCATGGCCATCTATGTATGGCGCCAGTCCTCGAATGTCGCTTTCACTGGCGATCGTCTTGCCATCTTCTGTCGACCGCATCTCGTTCGGAAACGCCTCACGTTGTGCCTGTCTGACCAACAGGTTCTCCGCGGCCTCACACTCTGCTGCAGTGAGGCCGTAGTTCTCAAGCTCGCTTCTTTGTCCACGGCATCAGCGCGTGAACCGTAGAACCCACGCTGTAGTCCTGAGTAACCGACTGTAGCTTAAGAAACTCTGGAAGGAAATAAAAACGTCGTTCGCTGCCACCAACGAAAACTCACTTGGCATCTCCTCTTCGTCGTTATCATACGGAACTCGTTCAAATCAGGCTGCAGGCTGCGGCCAGCTGACTGCCGGCTGCCTCAAAAATGCTGGTCCGCCTAGCCAACGTGACTTCTGACTGAGCTCCACGTGGCATTGCGAACGTGTCGCATCATCCGCCGCATTGTCGGCTGTTGGTACCCATCTCCATTGGGCCACCTTCGTCGACTCCAAGATTTCTGCCACCCGATTGCCGACGAACTTCTTATATAGTCGGTGGGTGCTGCCGATCCATCTTAGCACCGTCTTGGAGTCAGTCCATAAAACGATATCACTGATGGCCACACTGTGTTCCCTCTTGACAGTGTCCATCAGCCTGGTTCCTAGAACTGCTGCCTGCAGCTCCAACCGTGGGGTAGACATTGTTCTCATCGGCGCGCACTTCTTTTTGGCACATACGAAGCTCACCAGCACGTCGTCATCCTCATAGGTGACCCTCCAGTAGGCCACTGCCGCGAATGCAGACTGACTTGCATCCACGAAGACGTGCATTTCTATAGCCTTTACGAGTCCACGCCCGAAGTAATGGCGAGGACATCGGAACTGTCCCACGGCGTCCATTTCATTGCGCCAATTCACAAAGGCCTTGTATGGAAGTGGTTCATCCTTCCATAGTAGTCCTGTCTGGTAACGTTGGCCCAATCTCACCGTAGTATCTTCGAGTATCTTCTGCGCCCGCTCGTCGTCGCTGCCTGCAACTGGTGGCGCGGGCTTCACAGGAATTCCAGATCGAACGTGGACATGACCAAGCTAAAATACTGCCTCTTGGTAGGGACTCGATCGCTGTTCAATACGCTGCTTGGAACTCGATGATACTTCACAGTGAACCTGAAATCGTCCGTTACTGCCTGCCAACACATTCCGATTATCTTCTGTTCAGCCTCATTCCATCCGACGCTCACGCTTCGTCCTGGTGGGCCCAATGACGTCTCCACAATTGGTGAGCTGGATGAAAACTGGCACAGCTCAAATCCAGCGTTCGCATGTATCTCCTTCACTTGGGTAGATACGCTGATGGCTTTGCTCTCGGTAGCAAAGCTGTCCACATAGTCATCCACATAATGAAAGTCGTTGATGGCCTTGACTGCTCTTGGATCCGAATGTCGAAACTGTTCAGCATTCACAGTCTTCACATAATGCGCAGCGCTTGGCGAGCAGACTGCTCCAAAGGTCATTACGATCATCTCGTTGATGTCAGGATCTCTTCTGTCATCGCCATCTCTCCCCAGAAACCGTTGGGAACATCTGAATTCGGGTTGGATCAGGACCTGATGGAACATATCCTTGATGTCGCCACAGACTCCAACAGCACCTTCTCTAAAAGGAAAGAACACAGCTGGCAAGGGTTTATAATGTTGAGCCCCTTTGGCCAGCGCCGAATTTAGCGATTTTCCTCCAACTCTGGCTGCAGCGTCAAAAACCAGCCGAACCTTACCCGGCTTGTTCGGGTTTTTGACTCCAAAGTGTGGCAAGTACCATAGCCTGTCGCTTTCCACTGGAACCTCGTTAGGCTCCAGACATCGAGCGTATCCTTTAGACACGTAATCCTTGATGATCCTGGTATATTCCTGCGCGAACGACCCGTTGCGCTTCATCTTCTTCTCGACGTTGACCAACCGCTTGTACGCCATATCATAGCTCCGTGGCAGCACAATGTGGTTATCCTTCCATAGTAGTCCTGTCTGGTAACGTTGGCCCAATCTCACCGTAGTATCTTCGAGTATCTTCTGTGCCCGCTCGTCGTCGCTGCCTGCAACTGGTGGCGCGGGCTTCACGCCGAAGTTCTCGACATCGAAATAGTCTTCCACCATCCTCTGAATAGTGTCCTCCAGTGACACAGCTAGGAGGCAAGACCGTGGTGAAGGCATGTTTGATTTCCCACTTACCGGCCCAAAGACAACCCAGCCCAGGTCGGTTGCAGCCGCATACGCTCCCTGTCTGGCAAACCGTCTCGATCTAAGTGGAAATCCTAGATGTCCGTGATCCAGTCCAATGAGTATCTTCGGCACTGCGTTGCTGTAGGGCCTCATTGGTAGGCTGGCATCCTTATCCACACCTTGAACATCTCGTTGGCGTAGAGTCTGCATAGGCAGGCTCCGGTTCGAAACGGAATACACGTTTCGCAACGCATGGCGAATTGGCTTGCCTGCTCCACTGATTTGCAGTCTTACCAAGCTGGTAAGCTCCCTGGAGGATCTACCTCCAAGACACTGAATATTCAGATGTCGACGCTCACCTTGCACGCCCAGATCCTTTCTGAGGGAATCGTCGATCATCGTAACAGATGATCCTTCATCCAAAAGTGCTTATGTATCCACCCGTCGGTTTTCTCCGTACAGCGTTACTGGCAGTATACGAAATAGTATGCGGCCTCTTTCTGCGTCGACACAATTTAATATCCTCTGTGCGGGTGCATCCGCCTGCGGAGCCTCTCTGTCCAGGCTACCTCCAGAAACTGCTGTCTGCTGGTTTCGCTGGCTGCAGCCTTTCTCACCGCTTCGTTGCGGCGACATTCTGTGTTCGTTGTCCACATCATGTAGCAGACGGTGATGCCTCTTCCGGCATCCATTTACTTGACACTCTCCATGCGAATTGCAGGATCTAGTCATGTGACCACTTCGTAGGTATGAAAAGCATAGACGATGCCTCCGCATATACCTCAACCCCTCTGGTGTCGAAGCTCCGTTGAAGTCTCCGCAGCCTTTAACTGCACGTTGCCCTCCACAGATTGGACAACCTCTGAGACGGCTGTCTTATCGCTCGCCTCGGTCTTGGTCGATGCTTGCATGTAGCAATCGACGCCTTGGTTCTTTTCCTTGGATGTCCACAATAGTACACCACGTTAGCGTACTCTGTCAACCACGTACTAAAATGCATAATAGTTGGGAAAGGTATAATCGTCGCAGCATGCCTTGCCCACTCCACTCGTTTGCTTGTAAGGATTTTGTCCACAAGTTCTTCCAGAAGGGTTGGGTTCCCCAAATTCTGATCTGCCCTCGCTGACTGCAAGAAGGCAGTGAGATTACTCACACGGGCTGCGAAGGGAATAATCTTCGCCAGGTTGTGCTCCGAAATATTGGGCACCTCTCGTATTCCACTCAGCTGGCTGCGTATAAGCTGCTCCAGTCGGTAGGATCCAGATATTGCGCTGTGCTGGTTGCACAAAATGGCGTAAAATAGCTGCTACTCGCGAGCAGTGGTGGTCCGCTATAAGATGGCGGCTGCGAGCATGCTGTACTGCTCACTCCCACCCCGTTAGGTGGCACACCGCTACTTACAGACAATAACGGTCCACTCCAAAATGGCGTCAGCTGTGGGCTCTGGGCTCTAGCCCTTTCCAGCTCCTTCTCTAACGCTGCAATTCTCTTCAAGAGATCCGGCATTATCGGTGACTCGTTCTGATCACGTGCGGAGCCTCCAACTGTGGTCCCAATACTTCTAGGTTGGGAAGCTTCCAAGTTGGTCGTAGTGGTCTGGCTAGGAATCAGCGGCGCCGACGTAACTACTACTTTCGCTTTTGGCGGCCTGTTTCCTGCACTACTACTACTTCCAGGTTGCGAAGACGCGCTCGTTGTGGGGGTGGCTTGCCCCTCCATTATTCGGTTACTTCCTTTGCGGGAATGTTGCATTCATCTATTTCCCAGAAGCTCCAGCTAATCGACGCTGCCTGCGTCTGCTTTGGGTCGCTGCCTGCGGCCCAGTCCAAATATACACGATGTCTGCGTTCCTCTGGGCGCTGCCTGCAGCCCAGTCCAAATATACACGCTGTCTGCGTTCCTCTGGGCGCTGCCAGCAGCCCAGTCCAAATATACACGCTGTCTGCTTTCCTGGCAATTCTCTAACTGGAGGTGGCTGACTGCCTTTACTCCAGCGCAAATTGCCCTTTCAGTTCCTCGCCTAGGACTGCGAATAAAAGATCATGTCGATGGTCCCGCGGAGTTGCCTTTAACAGCACCTTCTGACTCCGCTCTAGCTCTAGCAGTTTTTTGTCGCAAGTAAAGCCCGGCCGGCGGCCGTTGCCAATGGCGTTGCCAACGTTGGTGCCGGCTGGGGCCGATGCTGATTCAGACGCTGGTGTTGATCATTAACATGCTTCAGATTCTGATGCTGTTTTATTCTATAAATTCCATACATAGATACATAACCTATTTACTAGAGCCAAAAGTTCTTACCGCAGTATGTCCTCCTGCTGCGACCACGACAGTGGAAAAGGAAGCTTAAATTATGGCGGCACCTCATGGTCGCCAAAAATGTGCCCGTTCAATCTTGGCTTGAATTCGACTAGTTATCGATATACATAAATACTATATTAATATTAGCCGCCTATCGCGGTCATATTATCGTCGGACGACAATGTGTTTTTGGGGTCAGCCTAGTTTGGTCAATTTTCAGGGGTGTCCATATCAGTACCTTGTACCTATTGGTAAAGAGTTCTACCTCTTCCGCCCCCTCACGTATCTCTCTGAGTGTACGTTCCATTAGGGAGCTGAGGGTTGATGGACATACACCTGTAATAAGTATGCTTATCTGAATAAACTGTTATTATTGGGGCCTTTCTTTCATATCTCCTGATGAGGTCGTCGACCACCAGATTCCACAGGAGGGGCGATATGACTCCACCCTGAGGTGTACCGCTGTGAGCGCCTTTTACCATGGAAGCGGTGGCCCACTACGCCCGCTTCTAGTCGCTTCTAGGCGACTAGCTACTAACGAGTGTAGTGCCGTCTCCACCGATTTTCCTATGGTGTAGGCATGTTGGTTTATTGACATCAGTCCCCCTACCTCATTCCCGATGTGTAAATCCAGCTTTTTGAGTGTTTTTAGTAGAAAGGAGGTACGGCTTTTCGGTCTGTAACGCTTGGGACTCACATGGCTGCACTTTCTTGCCTTTGGGAGGAAGCCAACTCTAGAGGTTCTCCATTGGATTGGGATATAGCCCGTTCTTATACATGCTGAGTATATTGCGGAAAACCATAGGGAATTAGCGTTTTTGATCCCCTGCATCATGGCTGGGAATATCCCGTCCAGTCCTGGTGCTTTTATGTCCGCAAAGGAGTCTATAGCACAGTGGATCCTCTTAAAAGTTAACAAATCTGTTGTGGGGTGTTGTTCCTCGGTTGCTAGATCCAGATACTTTTTGGTATCAGCGACCTCAGTGCATCCATGGAAATGCGCTTCCATTAGTGATGTTCGGACTTCTTCACTGCCCTCTGTCCACTGTCTGAGATCTAGCTTTAATCGACTCTGTATGGTGGGCTGCTTTGAAAGCAGCTTCCGGAGCCTTGCGGTTTCAAGTACTTTCTCGACGTTGGAGCAGAAGGGCCTCCACGAGTGTTGCGGTCCTGTCATGTGCCGTGTAGCAGCAATTTGCCAGAAGACGCTTTTCCTCATTCTTCAGCATCACTACCCTCATTTCATCAGTGCTGTAATAAGATATAAGATGTTGAGTAAAATAGGTTGTAATTTGAGGACTTTAGTTCGGCACGAACTAAAGCTACGTCTGGGGGCCCGTGCTCCATGACAATGAGAAGCTCCGCCTACGATATTTATACCCGATACTCAAAATGACTATAGGGCTGTATTAGGTTAGGTTAGGTTAACCCGGACGGCCCTCAGCGGGGCCGCGCATAGGCCAATATGGCCCTTAGTTATCCGGATGGGGGGGTGTATGAACCGTCGCGGGAGTGTTAATGTGGTTTTAAAAAGTCCCCGAGAATCGAGGTGTTTTTAGCATAGGCCAGCAGTTCCTGAGGCGTCCTTTTGGAGGCATCTTCCAGTGATGCCAACACTGGGGCGCCCAGGTATCTCCTCCTTGCCCTTGAGAGAGCCGGACAGTTGCAGATGAGATGTTCCAGGGTTTCGATAGCCCCAGGTTCCTCACATTTCCTGCAACTGTCTCTGTTGGTGATGCCTAGCTTTGCTGCATGTGCAGCAGCCAGACAGTGACCTGTTAGTATTCCCACCATCAGTCTGCAGTCCTTTCGTGGTAGGTGCAGTAGGTAGTGGCTAAGTTTCTCGTTGCGCTCCTTGCACATTATCTTCGAGCTTCTGCAGGTGGTGGTACTCCTCCACCTGCTATCAGTCTGTGCTCTAGCCTGCTTCTCTAGATCGCCTTGCAGCGTTCTGAGGGAGACAGGCACGTTCTCGGTTCTCCTATTCTCCAGCCCGACGCCTTCCTTAGCTAGTACGTCCGCCGCTTCGTTTCCTTCGATGCCCTGGTGGCTGGGAACCCAATAGATCCGCACTGTCTTTGTCGTGCTTAGGATGTCTAATGCCTCCCTGCTCGCCAAGACACTTCTGGAACTGACCACGGACGACTGCATGGATCTTATCGCCGCTTGGCTGTCGACGAATAGGTTGACCGCATCGTGTGTTCGTTCTGTGCGGAGAGCGACCTCCGCTGCTTTCCCGATGGCAAAAACTTCTGCCTGGAATATGCTGCATGGGTCGGGTAGCTTATACGACAGCCTTATCACGGGGTCTGTGCAGTATAGGCCCGCTCCTACTCCTCCGTCCATCTTGGAGCCGTCTGTGTATATATTGAGGTGCTCAGTTTGGTCCCTTCCAATCTTCCAGTCTTCAGGTCCCAGAGATGTGGTTGTTTTGACGTCAAGGCAAGTTTGGGGGGTCATGTAGTCAGTTGATCTGGTCATTTCCCTGCCGATTGAACTATGCCCGTATCCTTGTGGCGATAGATTTCCTGATGCTATGAGGCGTTGTGCTGCCTTTCCCGCAATCAGGCGAGCTTGAATGTCCAGGGGGTCGATTCCGAGTATGGTTTCGAGTGCTTTTGTTGGGGTTGACCTCAGCGCCCCTGTAATACAGAGCAGAGCCTGTCGCTGAGTCTTCTCCATAAGCTTATGGTATGTCTTCTTTTCAGTAGCCTGCCACCACACTAAGGCTCCATACAGCAGAGTTGGTCGCACCACCGAGATGTAGATCCAGTGCATTAGAGCAGGTGACAGGCCCCATGTGCTGCTGAGCATCTTCTTGGATGCATAAAGCGCAATGGTAGCCTTCTTCACCCTTTCCACTACATTGGGCCTCCATGCCAGCTTGCTGTCCAGTACTGTGCCTAGGTATTTCACCTGTGATTTTGGGGTCAGCCTAGTTTGGTCAATTTTCGGGGGGGTCCATATCGGTACCTTGTACCTCTTGGTAAAGAGGATGAGGTCCGTCTTGTCCGCGTTGATACTGAGTCCTACCTCTTCCGCCCACTCACGTATCTCCCTGAGTGTACGTTCCATTAAGGAGCTGAGGGTCGATGGACATACACCCGTAATAAGTATGCTTATGTCGTCTGCATAAGCCGTTATCTTTGGGGCCTTCCTTTCAAATCTCTTGATGAGGTCGTCGACCACCAGATTCCACAGTAGTGGCGACAGGACTCCACCCTGAGGTGTGCCTCTGTGTGCCCCCTTTACCATGGAAGCAGTGCCCCACTCCGATTGCACCCGTCTGCAACTTAGGAGGTTTTTGATCCAGACGTTGATTGCAGGGTGTATGTTATTCGCTTCTAGGCGACTTGTTATTGCGGTTGTGGCCACGTTGTTGAATGCTCCTGAGATGTCCACAAATGCTCCCAAAGCATACTTTTTGTTGTGAAGGGCGCTCTCGATGGTGGCTACTAGCGAGTGTAGTGCCGTCTCCACTGATTTCCCTTTAGTGTAGGCGTGTTGGTTTGTTGACATCAGTCCCTCTACCTCATTCCTGATGTGCAAATCCAACAGCTTTTCTAGTGTTTTTAGTATAAAGGAGGTAAGGCTTATCGGTCTGTAGTCCTTGGGACTCACGTGGCTGCACTTTCCTGCCTTAGGGAGGAAGACAACTCTCGAGGTTCTCCATTGGATGGGGATATAGCCCGTACTTAGGCATGCTGAGTATATTGCAAGGAGCCATGGGGTGATAACCTCTTTGGTCAACTGCATCATGGCTGGGAATATCCCGTCCAGTCCTGGTGCTTTTATGCCCGCGAAGGAGTCTATGGCCCAGTGTATTCTCTTAGTGGTTAACAGACCTATTGTAGGGTGTTGTTCCTCGGTTGCTAGGTCCTGATGCTCCTTGGCGTCAGTGACCTCGGTGCATCCAGGGAAGTGGGCCTCCATTAGTGCTGTTAGGGCCTCTTTGCTGCCCTCTGTCCACTGTCCGTTGTCTAGTTTTAGTTGGCTCTGTACTGTGGGCTGCTTTGAAAGCAGCTTCCGAAGCCTGGCGGTTTCGGGCACTTTCTCGATGTTGGAGCAGAAGTTTCTCCACGAGTTCCTTTGTGCCTTACGTATTTCCTTCTTGTAGCTCCTAAGTAGGATTTTATATTCCTCATTGACAATCTCCTCGTTCGCTTGTTTGGCGATCTTGAAGAATTCCTTGAGGTTGTTCCTTTGGAGAGAGAGATCTCGGTTCCACCAGAGTGGCTTGGACCTCCTCTTCGTTCTCGAGGGTTTGCACGATGCATGGTAGGCGTTCAGTAGCTCGTTGGATAGGGTCCTTAGGGACTTCTCTATATCCTCCGCGGATTTCACTGAGCCCGGATTCGCGAGCTTCGAAGTAACTGTCTTTTTAAACTTTGCCCAGTTTGTGTTCCGGGGGTTTCTATAGACTGTTGTCTTCGAAAGGTGTTTGAATTCGCACTTGAACTGAATGTACTTATGGTCTGAGAAGGATGGTCTATCGAGGACCCTCCAGCTAGATACCGTAGTACTGTTTCCCATTGCAAGTGTTAGGTCTAGCACGTTAGATGAGGTCGGACCTACGAAGGTGTGCTCCTCCCCAACGTTTGCTATATATAGATTAGTTGCTAGTGGGCTGTATTAGATTTGTGGTACAAATGGATGTGTGTGTACCTCGGCCTGAGAACTTCCTTACAGATGGCGCCCGACCAGGGACACTCGAGGGGAGAGTCGGTGAGCATAGGGGAGAAGTGAAAAGCAGTGAAAAGTGAAAAGGGAACTAAGCAGCAGCAGAAAAACTTCAAATCAGGGATTAGCAGCCCAGAATCAGAGCCCCGGCGATGCGGCATCCGCAAAGCTGGGTTCCATCCCCTACACCCTCGCCCTGGGGACCCGGCGACGCAGATGTGAGTCGTGGATCATGCGGCATCTGCTAAGCTGGGCTCCCCTCTCCCCTCTCTTCAAATCAGTGATTAGCAGCCCCAAAATCAGAGTCCCGGCGAATAGCCAGCACCAATCTTTGATCCCTCGACTTGTGTACAGCTGAGGCTGGTTTACCTAATACCCCCCCAAGCAACAGCCGCCGGCACGTGTCCCAGACGCGCCGGCGAAAGCCACGCGGAAAACCACGCAGCCAGCCACCTACGCAGTAGAAAGAGACAGGGAGAGACGCCGAAGACACCGCGTGCCGGGAGAAGTGCAGGAAAGCAGCGGGACAGTGACAGAGAAGCCAAGCAGCGGAGCAGCGGTAGAACAACGGAGCAGCGGGGGACAGAGGGCGAAGGCAGAGGAACAGCTAGATGGCAGAGGAGCCCTCGGTCACAAAGGAATGGCCACGGCCAATATAAGGCGGCGCAGGAACACGAGTCAGGGAGTCACGACCGAGCAGTGAAGGAGTTACCACCGGACAGTCAGACAATTAATACCGAGCAGTCAGAGAGAGTTATTACCGAGCTTCCACAGGGAACCGTTCCCTTTACCGTGCCACGTATCCTTGACAGGATTATCCAACCCAGTGCCGTGTATCCTAGTACAGGATCATCAATCGAGTACCGTACCGCGTGTCCTTCGAACAGGACCCCCCACCTCAGCGCCGTGTATCCTAGTATAGGATCACCGATCCAGTACCTTGCCATGTATCCTTCGACAGGACCCCCCACCCAGTGCTGTGTATCCTAGTACAGGAGCCCTGACCCAGTACCGTGCTGATAACGACTCACACCGGTGCCCCGATTAGTGGAACAGGATCAGGATGAACATCCGCTGGATAGCGTCCCGCAGGAAGGACGAGCTGCAGAGCCTGGCTAAGGAGTTTGGACTAGGAGAAACCGGGACGGTGGAGGATCTACGGAGCCGGATCACCGCATTCATCGCACGCCCTGGGCACCCCGAAGACGTGCAGGCAAGGCTGGATGAATTGGCTACGCACTTTGGGAACATACCGAGCCCCAGGGACCACCGGAGCCCAGCCACGTCACCTGGGCCAGGGAGCCGGGCGAAGATGGAAGACAGCAAGGAGGGACCAAAACTACGATTGATTATACCCGAGCTGCCCAGCACGAGCCAAGGATCCACCCACGGATACCGCGAGACAGCAACCGAGACACCGGCCGCCCAGGACGAGCAACCACAGCGAGCTGCCCAAGGACCACTCCAAGGCACCATACTCATACTCATTACTGGCGGACAAAATCCGGAAATGGGGATTTACTTTCGACGGCCATGCGGACCCACTAGCGTTCATCGAAAGGCTCGAGGAGCGAGTGGAATCATACGGCGGGAGCCCAGAGCAGTTGCCGCGAGCCATCTGCGGTCTCCTTACAGGTAAGGCCGAAGGATGGTTCCGAACTTTTCAGATGCAGGGACAGACTTTCGGAAAGAATTCCTAGAATTCTTCCTGCCCCCCAGATACTTCCAGTGGCTGGAAGACACCATACGAAGTCGGGAACAGAAGCCCAAGGAATCCTTCCGGGATTACCTTATCGAGTTGCGTCTGATGATGCAGCGAGCCCAGTATACTCGGGAATAGGAACTCGAGCGGATCTACGAAAATCTCCGTCCGGAGTATCAAATGTACACGCGCAGACAAGATTTCCGATCACTCACAGAATTGACCCAGCTCGTCTCGGCCTACGAAACCGCGCGGGACCGAGACGCACTCCGTAGCATCGGGACCACGCAGAACCATCGAGCCGCCTATATCGGCAATGGAACCAACCCACAACGAGGCAACACACACGAGACACCCGGGAAAACCGAGATCACCAACCGAGGAATCGGCCAGGAGCAAGAGCAGGCGATCGATGTACAACGAGCCTGCCGGAACTGCGGGGAAAACGGCCATTTCAGTGGTGCGTGCACAAACCGACAGGAGCTGTTCTGTTGGGAATGTGGCCACCGAGGGGTCCGGACCATCAACTGCTGCCGGAAACCCGCGTCGGGAAACGGGTCGGGTCTCCGCCCAACTGGGACATGGACGGAGGCGCGCACCCAGGAACAGGAGAAACCCACCCATTAAGCATGACCGGAGGAAGAATCGCTGCCCTGGTGGACATCAATGGGAGAGCATTTGCGGCCACCCTCGACACTGGAGCCACACGATCCTTCATCAGTGAGCGGCTGGCGAAGGAGATAGGGACGACCGAGAATAGGCGAGAGGTGAGGACCAGGATCCACCTGGTAGATGGAACCAGGAAGGAGATCAACCAAGCGATAGCAGTCACCGTGCGCCTGGATCAACAAGAAACACATGTGTCTCTTTTTATACTCCCCACGGTATTAGACGACTTCATCTTGGGACTCGACTTCCTCTGTGGCATCCGCGCAAGAATCCACTGTGGACGGGCAGCAGCTGGAGTTGCAGCAGAAACCCGCCAGGACGATACCATCATGCACCGCCCAGCCACGCCCACGGGTCGTCACGTTTGCGGACTCCACTGCCATCCGAGACCAGCCCCAGACCAACACCCCACAGCCAACCACGAACCATCCAACCGCCGCGACAACAAAGCCCTACCAGACAAGATCAAGCAACAACCCCAGGACTACGCCACCATAACAGGACACGAAGAAAGCTACCAGCCGTAGCTGGAACGACGGAACGGAACGAACTGCGACACCGATGGAACCAACCATGGCCAGTTCCCCAGCACGAACCCCGACACCAACAGGACAACGCAACAAAACGAAGACTTTGGCAGAGACAGCTACGGCTCCACTGGATCAATCCAGGGCCAGCTCGTCGAACCAGGAGTCACCAACAGGACACAGCAGGAAACAAAGGACTTTGGCAGAGACAGCTACGGCTCCACTGAATCAATCCAGGGCCAGCTCGTCGAACCAGGAGTCACCAACAGGACACAGCAGGAACCAAAGGACTTTGGCAGAGACAGCTCCGGCTCCACTGGATCAATCCAGGGCCAGCTCGTCGAACCAGGAGTCACCAACAGGACACAGCAGGAAACAAAGGACTTGGGCAGAGACAGCTACGGCTCCACTGGATCAATCCAGGGCCAGCTCGTCGAACCAGGAGTCACCAACAGGACACAGCAGGAAGCAAGGGACTTGGGCAGAGACAGCTCCGGCTCCACTGGATCAATCCAGGGCCAGCTCGTCGAACCAGGAGTCACCAACAGGACACAGCAGGAAACAAAGAACTTGGGCAGAGACAGCTACGGCTCCACTGGATCAATCCAGGGCCAGCTCGTCGAACCAGGAGTCACCAACAGGACACAGCAGGAAGCAAGGGACTTGGGCAGAGACAGCTCCGGCTCCACTGGATCAATCCCGGGCCAGCTCGTCGAACCAGGAGTCACCAACAGGACACAGCAGGAAGCAAGGGACTTTGGCAGAGACAGCTACGGCTCCACTGGATCAATCCAAGGCCAGCTAATCGAACCGGGAGTCAGCAACAGGACCCAGAAATCACCAGGATACTCCAGCAAAGATAGCTGCGGCCCCGCGGGATCAATCCAGGGCCAGCTCATCGAAACGGAAGTCACCACGTAGTCCCCCAACAGACATCACGCAAGCCACGAACCCCGATACCACAGGACGAGATCACAGAAACCCCGACGACGGACTATCAACTGGAGCCATTAGCCGACGCCGAGATAGCTCGGAAACGCAACCCGTTTCGCCCAGCCGACTCGGATGACTACGAGAACGCGATCTTGGCCGCCATAACTGTCCTGGAACTGGAGGACCTATCGCCGTGGCAGCAAGACCCAGACCCCGAACCACCGCCCACGCCGTGGGCAGGCAAGTTTCTGGAAGAAGAATTGGCGAAATTCGACGGACTAACTGGAGTCTCCCCCATCGCCGAACACACGATCACAATGCGAGACAACAGGCCCGTGAAGCAGCGCTACTTCCCGAAGAACCCGGCCATGCAGAAGATCATCAACGCACAGGTGGACGAGCTGCTCCGGGACGAAAGGATCGAACCATCCAGAAGTCCCCACAGTGCCCCAATCGTTTTGGTAGAAAAGAAGGCCGGAGAAATGCGAATGTGCGTGGATTATCGCCAGCCAAATGCCCGCTCGGTGCCTGACGCGTATCCGCTGCCGTGGATTAATCACATTATCGAGAGGCTACGTCACGCTCGCTACATCTCCACACTGGACCTCAAAACGGATACTGGCAGATCCCGGTGGCCAAGAGCAGCAGAGAGGCAACAGCATTTACCGTCCCCGGCAGAGGACTCTTCCAGTGGAAGGTCATGCCTTTCGGCCTGCACTCAGCCCCAGCGACGTTCCAGCGAGCCTTGGACAGCGTCATCGGACCCACCATGGAGCCGTACGCGTTCGCGTATCTCGACGACATCATCGTCATCGGAGCCACACTAGAAGAACACATCGACCACCTTCGCGAGGTCTTCAGGAGGCTGCGAGAGGCGAACCTCCGACTAAACCGAAACAAGTTTAGTTTCTTCAGGAAGAGTTTAGTCTACCTCGGCCATGTCATCAGCGAACAAGGCATCCACACGGACCCAGACAAGGTCAGCGCAGTCCAGAAACTAGCACCGCCCACCACACTGAAAGAACTGCGACGCTGCATCGGAATGGCATCCTGGTCCCGACGTTTCGTCCACAACTTCGCCACGGTGGTCCAGCCCATGACCAACCTGCTCAAAAAGGATCAAAAGTGGGAGTGGACAGACGAACAACATCAGGCATTCGAGACTCTCAAGGAAAGACTCACGCAAGCACCAGTCCTGGCATGCCCCGACTTCGCCGAGCGATTCGTATTGCAAACGGACGCCAGTTCGTATGGCCTCGGAGCAGTGTTGACACAACAGATCGACGGAGCAGAAAGAGTCATCGCCTACGCAAGCCGTCGACTATTCAAGGCAGAGGAAAACTACTCGGCCACCGAGAAAGAGTGCCTTGCCATAGTCTGGGCAATCAGGAAGCTCGGATGCTTCCTGGAAGGATACCACATCGATGTAACCACGGATCACCTCGCCTTGAAGTGGTTGAACTCTATCGATAATCCAACAGGACGCATCGCCCGCTGGGCCTTGGAGCTCCAGCAATATCGGATTGACATCCACTACCGTCGAAGAAGCCAGAACGTTGTAGCTGACGCCCTCTCTCGACAGCCAGTAAAAACCCTGCAGCGAGTGGACGAGGACCGGGACCCCTGCCCCTGCCCCTGGCTGCAGAAACTCCGCAAGCGGATCCAGGAACAGCCGGAAGGACGTCCGGAGTTCATCATCGAGAGCGACCAAATATACAAACGAGCCAGCAGCAGAACCAGCGAAGAAGATCCTATCAAATGGAAATTATGTGTCCACAGGGACCACCGCCGACGCGTGCTAGAAGAGTGCCACGACCATCCGACAGCAGGACACCTCGGGATCAGGAAGACAGCGACACCAATAGCCCAGAGGTACTACTGGCCCGGACTGCACCGAGATATCGCCCGATATATCCGGCAGTGCGCCAAGTGCCAGCAGTACAAGGTACGCCAAACCAAACCAGGAGGAAAGATGCACACCCGCCAAGCCCAAGAACCATTAGACATCGTCTGCGCCGACTTCATCGGACCATTGCCCCGATCCAAACACGGCAATACTATGTTGCTGGTGTTCTTCGACGCCTTCAGCAAGTGGGTGGAGTTGGTCCCACTACGCAAGGCCACCACCGCACTACTGGAGACCGCTTTCCGGGAACGGATCCTGAGCCGCTTCGGAACCCCCCCTTTCCAAAAGTTCTGCAAACTCGCAGGCATGGAATTGGAGTATACGGCGCCCTATACCCCACAACAAAACCCCACGGAACAAGCCAACAGGACGATCAAAACCATGATCGCCCAGTACATCGATGGAGACCAGCGGACTTGGGACGAGCTGCTGCCCGAACTCAGCCTAGCCATCAACAGCAACACATCGGACACCACAGGCTTCAGCGCAGCATTCATCGTACTCGGCCGGGAACCTCGGTTGCCTGGAGCCTTGTACGAAGAGGCGACCCCAGGACTAGGCGAAGTGACAGAGACCCCAACCAACAAGGCCAAGCGACTCAAGGAAATCTTCGCCATCGTACAAGAAAATACCCAGTAGGCATCACAGACGCAGAGCAGGAACTACAATCTACGTCGACGCGAAGGAGACCCACGATCGGGACGCTCGTAATGCTACGCCAACATCACCTGTCCAAAACGGCGGACAACTTCGCTGCCAAACTGGCTCCCAAATATGAGGGGCCTTACAAAGTAGTACAATTTATTTCCCCCACCATAGCACGACTCCAGAAGCATCCGGGAAGACAACGACGAACGGCCGGACTAGCCGACCTCAAGGCCTACCACGACAACGAGCACTCCCCCACCAGCGAAGACGAAGAAGACGACGAAGACACGATGAGGACGACCCCAGCACCAGGAAAACCGCGAGTTCATGAGGGCCACTTATGGTAGTGCGCTGCCGTAATGTCCTCGCCCCACAAGGGGCAACCGCGTACACACGCAGTAAGATAGCTTAACTCCCCTTAAGGGATTAGAGTAAGAAATAGCCAGAAACTAGAAAACGCAGCGATCAGGGAAACCCAGGGCCCAGGGCGCACCAGTGGCACAGGTCAGGTTCTAACCAAACAAGGTTTCTTCCCCCCACCAGATCCGACATGGACAACCCAAGGACGAGCGACGCACAGCCTCTAGATGCAGAGGATGGCACGGAGGGGCATCCTAGGGGTGCGTCGCCGCCCAGCCCAAGGCAACCACGGTCCACGACCAACCAAATACAAACGAGACACCACTCCCCGACCCCGCAAGCAGAACCGGGCAACACCACGCAGTATGGCCCAGCAACTGGAGCGATACCGTGACCACCCAGGCCGCCTAGGCCATCCCGACGTCGGGCCCGCCCCGAAGGCCCACCGTCGCCCCGCCGTGCGACAACCATGACCTGGGCATGGCTCAACGACATAGTCAATCCGAGCACGTCGCGAGACAACCCGTCTGGGATCATCACAGTGGAGGCGATGCGATCATCAGACTCAGACGAGGAGGTCCGAGCAGGCCGGGCCCAGCAGGAGCACCCCAGACGCCCAGCCGCCGCAAGCATCCAGGCCAAGGAGCAGGCACCGCCGTCACCCCACGCGCGACTCGAAGACGCGTCGAGCCAGGACACGTCGACCTGCAGAACAGCTCCCCAGTCGCGCACAAACTGCGGCTGCGGTCCCCACCACCACCGCCCTATTACCTGTACCGCATGGGAAACCCGCAGATCCCACGGCCGAACCACGACAGCAGCTCCAACGAGGGGTTCACCAGCCCGACGATGGAGGCCGACAAGCACTGGAAGCCGACCCACCTGACAATCACCGATGAAGAGGTCTTGAATGACCAACGTTTCGGAAAAGCGGGTGGCCGCCCATGGGTCAAGCACTCCGTCCTGGACCTAAACCGCCAACTGGATGCCGAGCGGGCCACGACGGGCTCATACTCGGACGTGAGCGAGGACGAAGATGGGCCGGTCGATTGCCAGAAGAGCGCTCCAGCCAACATCGCGGTTGACGTGGCACCCTGGACCAGCTGGAAGGACGCCGACAAGACCCTGCAGCTGCTGCTCGCCCATCCACGACCCATCACCCCACCCAGGCCCGAGAGGGAGATCATGCCTGCGTCGGACAACGACACAGCAAGCAGCGACGAGGTACAGCTCCTAGGAGAGGACGACACCACTCCGCTACGGATCCGCGACAGCAGTCTGGACGAAGCCTTGCCCCGACGGCTCCGGAACATCGCCCTACCGGGCGAGGACGCGTAACCGGCAATGAGCTGCCCCAGCTACTCCAGGAACTCGGCCTGGAGGACGAACCCGTGTCCCCGATACCCTGGGATGACGGGGACGAGGAGATAGTCCGCATTCTGAGAGGGCAGGAGAATCCAAACGGCCCGATCCCGGACACCAGCTGGGACGACGGTTGGCACGCCCAACTGCAGGAGTGGGACGCGCAGGAGGAGGCGGCAGCCCCGGAAAGAAAGAAGAATCGCGATTGGCAGCCGCTGGACTACGCACCAATGGAGTGGCTATCGCCAGCTCCCACCGACCCAACGCCCCGAACCCGGACTCGACGGGCCGCGCGGCCCGAGAGGCCGAACCAGAAAACCCGAGTCGCCCAAAGAAGGACAGCGACCTGTCATTGGGTTTGGAAGAGGCAGAGGCGGGCGTACTGCTCACAGCGTTCGAGGAGATGCCCGAGCTGAACGGGTTGCAGGAGGAACAGGCATGGCCAATCGCCCCAGTCGCCTGGCGGGTAAGCACACCTGACCGCCGCATCCCGCAAAGCCTGCTGCAAGGCGCCAGCGCTCAGGCAAACGTGGCGCGGCACGGGCGCAGCCGGGTCCGCAGCCTTGAATACCACGACGGCCAACGCTTCCGCGTATCCATCAGCGGAAATTTGGTGCGCATTTCACCGCGCCCCACCCCGAAGTAGGAAGGGAGTGTGCAGGCACAAGCCTCCACAAAACCTGACTACAACACCATCCCCTGAAGGGACAGCCCCGGGGGGCTTATTATCTCATTTTATTACTACTACTATTACTATTATAACAAAGACAACAATGAATCCTTAGTTTCCCCAATTAAAATAAGAAATAGGCTAAGAAAACCCCTAAAATAGTGAGGCCTTTTACTTATTAGCAGCGAAGAGACAACACGAAAGAGAGACGCCTACTACGGCCACGCAGCAAAGAGAGTCGACATGGAAGAGAAGAAAACGAAGAGAGTCGCCGATCGCTCTTACGCCCACGCAGCCAAAGCAAGAGAGAGAACGGCCAAACGCAAAGGAACAGCATGCAAAAGAGCGAAGCGGCAGAGAAGCCGCCGATCGCCCACGCAGCGGAGGGAGAGAGCCGACGGCGAACCATGAAAAACACCCCCGAGCCGAGGCCGAGAGCCGAAAGCTGCGCAGCCACGAAGCGGCAGAGAAGCTGCAAAAAGAAAAGCAGAGGTCTGGCACGGTCCAGCGCGGGCCACGCTCGGGAGTGATCTCCAAGTGCTGAGCCAGAACGGTTGGGAAAAATAAACAGTGCCCCGACCCCGCGAGAAGTGAAAAAAAGAGACAAAAAGATATAAGTCGTGACCACCGTGACGAGGACCGGCCGCCGGACCCAAGGAAGGGACAGCAAGGGTGAGCCACCTCACGTATGTGAGTTCTGGGGGGGATAGATCGGTGCAGTAGGCAGGGTGTACGCACAGAACCAGAAGTTTCCCAAAATGTTTGTAAATTTTTGTCGTTTATTCCCCCACAATAAAGACACCCACCTCAACCCACCGGTTTCAGAACTTTCGCCCGTAGGAGTCCCTCAGCCCCTCCCCCTCTCTTCCCTATTCCCTGGGGGCCCGGCGAAGTGGATGTGAGTCGTGGATCATGCGGCATCCACCAAGCTGGGCTCCCTTCTCCCCTACCCTTCCGACCCCTGACCCAAACCCCCTCCTCCCGCCACGCATGACCCCCAACGCAAGTCTCTGCAGCTCCCCAAGCACGGGTTCACCCACGCCTCGATCCACCAATGTAAAAGATCGTTGTGTTTCGTGGTATACATATATATGTCCCTGTTTATTTGGTTCGGGGGTCGCGCGGTAGATCGGCCGTTTGAATCGGGGGTGGAAACGTAACTAACCCTAAGTCTTATGCTCTAAACTTGGTGCTGCGGTGAGTCTTGGATCGAAAAATCTCCCGAGCACCCCGCCGAGCGCGCGAGGGCGAGTATGGTTCTTTAATTTTTTGAGTATGGTCATTTTTTTTTTTTGGTTACTTCTGAGCCCTGCTATTCCTATGTAACTTTTATTAGCTCTGCGTTACAGTCCTGCCTCGATAGCCGTGAGCGTAAAAGTTCCCAAAACCTTAATTATTTTGCTGGTTGAAAAATAAAACTTAATAATAGTAAAAAAAAAAAATCGAGGAAAAAAACAAACAAAACCCAAACCTTTCGAATTCTTGCCCCCCTTTTTACCAATTCCCCTCCGACATGTGCACACATTAACATTGTTTCCACAGCTCCACAGCGACAGGCGTCATTCAGCGAGGGACCACTATGCTGAAGCTGTAAGAGACCCAATTTCCATTTTGCATTTCATGCATTTACCTAATGCATTGAAACGTAACCGACAAAAGCACTTACCAAAAAAAAAAAAACAAAACCATTAAAAACGTTTTAATTTAATTTCGTTTTGGATTTTCATTGCGGATCGTTGGTCTGACGTCCGATGCTTTCCAGAACTTTTTCTGATTTTGATTTTTCCATGCTTTAACATTTTTTTCCGACATCGCAGGTTTATTTTGCTTAACGGCTACCATGTACCCAATGTTGCGAAGGGCTCTTCTAGCTGTCCAGCAACTAACATTTTTGTTTATGGCCATAGAAGCATTCTTTTGGTGTTAGCAACTTATTTTTTCTCATTTCTGACATCATAAGTCTAGCGTCTGAGTCCGTTAACTTCTTAGGGCGGCCTTGTACTTGAGGTTTGGGACAGCATTTCGCCTTTTTTGTACTCTGATCACCACTGATTGACTAATGCCAAGCTTTTCAGCAATAGAACGTGTTGAACAGCCACTATTAGTAAGGCACACAATATTATTTTCAACATCTAGCGAAAGTTTTTTCGTTTTTAAGCACACGATAGACACTGTCTGTTGAATTGAAGAAATCTGCTTCGATTTGTAAGAGCAACGTCTTAATGTGATTTATGTATAACAAAAATACAAAAAGAAGAGATTTAACTGTAAATCTGCAAGCTTTTTTGCTGATAAGGACTTGAGAGAACGAAAATAGGTGCAAATAACGAAAAGTGCAAAACTGAGTACATGCGAGTTTTTTTGCTTTTTTCTTTTTCACTCTTTGACAACTTCTCATTTCGTTTTGTTATTATTACCTATTTGCTAAGAATAAAGTGTATTGATATGGGAAAAAAGTTCTTTTGCTTTGCTTTATTCGTTTGGCTGTTATGGGCGGCGAAAGTCAGTGATTGTGAGTATGTACTCACTTTTGCAGCCCACTGTATATAAACATTTTAATTTCCTCATTTCTAATATCCTATATTATATTCATATACCCTATCGTTTATATATACAGATATATGGATATATGTATAACTCTCTTTATCCTGTAGGATTAAGCCCCATTTTTTTCAATTCCTTTCATTTTTCTGCTCTCGTTGATTTGCCTACTGGTAGTAACTAAATACTTGTGTTATTTTCGGTAGGGAAACTGTGTGTTGAGACAACGAGTTTTTTCGCTGACTATGATTGTTCAATAATTTCACGAATTAATAATTTCCGAAACGTTATAAATTATATTATAGTTATTTTGTGTGTTGAGGGTGGCCGAAGATGCCAGAGCCTCTTTACAATAGTATCAGAGTGATACACTTGGATGAGGCAAGCGAGCCGATCTCGAGCCAAAGTAATAGATTGGGGACAAAAAAGGTATGTTCTCCAACTATATCAAGCGGTAACTACTAGAGCAGGCGCAACTGCTGACGGCTTAGCGACGGCATAGGATGATTAAATGAAAGCATGTTGCTGAGCGAGCATAGATAAAGCTACGCTTACGTTACGTTAGTTTAGTATAATGACCAAAATGGAAAGAAAGTGAATTGATAGGCAATAGAACGATGGTAAAAAATTTACACTCGTGCTTCGCCCGAACACTGTGTTTGCTAGTTTTTTGATTATGTAGCAAAATGTCTAGTTTTAAGTACCGAGAAATATATTGAATTTTGTTAGTAATGAAAATGGAATAGACTTCTAATTTTCTAGTGACTTGGTGAGAATTATAGGAATTTCCAGAACCTTCTCACAACTGGAAATCATGGAAGGGTGGGGTACAGAATCGTATGGGTCGACTATCATCTCAAGACCTCACGCCAGCGAATTTTTTGGAACACACAGACGAAATCCCCTAGTATATTCGGGTACGCCCTAGGTATGATTGTACCGTTTCGTTTTCGTGTATGCTCGGAATAGACATATTGTGGTTTTCGGAGTTCGCTCCCTGTAGAGTCTCGTGATTCTGAATTTTTAAAGTTTATGTATGAGGAGTCGAGACGCTTTCAAACGAATTGTTTGTATCAATACAAACAACTGTCCCTAGTTTCAAGTTTCTAGCAACTGAAAACGCAGGATAGTAGAGATAATATCTGTCCGATTGCCGAATATGGATTAGATAGGATCATTATTATAGCGAGAAGGGAAAAAAGATATTTGTGATGATACTTATTCTATCTCTCTCACACACACTCTTCATCTTGTAGTTTCTATCACTCTTATTATATACTCTTCATATTTTCTTTATTAAGTGTTTATTCAAGTAAATGTTCCTTAAAAATGTATTTTCTATAGAAGAGTTTCAGTAATAAATACAGCAGAATTGGATTTTCATTTAAAAACTACTTTTTTTTGTTTTTTAACTATTGTTTTGTCTACAGTACTAAGAAGACCTATGGTATTGATGTATGTGAAAACTATTCCAACACTTCTTCAGAACTCCCAATAACTGTTCCACCGCGCATTAAAAAAAAAGCATTGTCGTCACAGTATACAGTTCCTAATCAGACCGCACCATTGCCACCACCTCGTAAAATAAATAACAGGTATGTTTATTTTTACTGATGCATTTTAATATTTGATTGCTTATTATCGTAGTTACGAAAAACTGCATAACGTGGCATACTCAATTCTCTCTCCATTAAAATGAATAAGATTCTTTATTACTTATCTTTTTTTATTTAATAAGTAACAAAGTACATTATAGCTTTATTTGCACCTCTATTGACCAAAAAAGTTTTTTTTTATTTTATGAAATGACGCTGGATTGGCTTGGGCATTCACAAATATTCAAGTCGTTTATTCTTCAAATTTCTCCAATTTCCTTTAAAGTTCATCACAATTACCTAATACAAACTGTAAATACAAAATTTGTTCGGGAGAATGGAACTAAGAGTTCTCAAACAATTTGGGAATAGCGGATAACTTTGCTAACTTTGCTTTCCTCCAGCTCCTTCAGGAATCGGTCCTGGAGATCGATCTCCAACAGATGCCACTTGTCCCAAGGGACATGCCCACCCTCGGCGTCCTGGATAGGGGACGGTTGTCTCTGAAAAATCAACAAAATTTTGTGTTCCATAATTCTCCATATTTCGAGGTAAAAGTACCAACAAGGCACGCTCTCCTGCGACATTATGCTCAAGCAGTCCAATGAAAAACGAGGGGGAACGTTTATACACATTTATACCCGATACTTAGTCAGTATGGCTCTCCTACGGCAGACGCCGCTAATATTAAGCGACACGACAAAGAGTGCGTGCGAGAGAGACAGAAAATCAGTCAGAACGTGACGTTGGGCGCTGCATAGCTACTGCAAATAGATGTGTTCCTTTGCGCTATAAAAATGATCTGATCTGATCCAGATTAAGCAATCTGATAGAAATGGTCATTATCTATGATTCTGCGTTTTTAGTTTTCTCGAATCTGCAATATTGTGAATGCAACAGATTTTCGTTCTTTGTGGGGGCGGAAGTGGGCGGGGCGAAGTTTTGAAATATTCTTGTAGCAGTGAATCACAGAAGTCTGGATCCAAAACATCGTTGCTCTAGCTCTTATAGTCTTTGAGCACTAGGCGCTGATAGGGACGTACAGACGGACGGACGGACAGACAGACAGGGCTCAATCGAATCGGCTATTGATGCTGATCAAGAATATATATACTTTATGGGGTCGGAAACGATTCCTTCTAGACGTTACACACATCCACTTTTACCACAAATCTAATATACCCCAATACTCATTTTGAGTATCGGGTATAACGAGGGGGAACGTTGTGAGTTGCTGCGGACACCGCAACTCTACAGTTATACCCGATACTAAGTCAGTATGGCTCTCCTCCGGCAGACGCCGCTAATATTAAACGACACGACAAAGAATGCTCTGCGTAGCCAGTGCAAATTGATTTGTTCTTTTTGGCTATAAAAATGATCTGATCTGATCCAGATTCAGCAATCTGATAGATATGATCATTATCTACGATTCTGCGTTTTTAGTTTTCTCGAATCTGCAATATTATAGATGCAACAGATTTTCGTTCTTTGTGGGGTCGGAAGGGGTGTGGCGAAATTTTGAGATATACGTTTTATAGTGAGATCTAACAGGAGTGCGGATGCAAAATTTGGTTGCTCTAGCTTTTATTATCTCTGGGATCTAGGCGCTAATGTTTTACGCTAAGCAAAGTCGGCTATGCTACGTTTGTGTTAGAGAGAGACAGGACGAGAAAAATGAAATTTGTTTTCTTTATGCTGGCTATAATAATGATACGATCCAATACAGATTCTACAGTCTAAAAGATATGGTAATTTTCTACGATTCTGCGTTTTTGGTTTACTTGTATCTTTAAAATTGTGGATGCCACAGATTTTCGTCTTTTGTGGGGGCGGAAATGGCCGGGGCGAAGTTTTGAAATATTTTTGTAGCAGTGACATATCACAGAAGTCTGGATCCAAGACATCGTTGCTCTAGCTCTTATAGTCTTTGAGCACTAGGCGCTGATAGAGACGTACAGATGACGGACAGACAGACAGGGCTCAATCGAATCGGCTATTGATACTGCTGATCAAGAATATATATACTTTATGGGGTCGGAAACGATTCCTTCTAGACGTTACACACATCCACTTTTAGCACAAATTTAATGTACCCCAATACTCAGTTTGAGTATCGGGTATAATTAGTCGTGGCCAGTGCCAGTCCCCCAGCTCTTACTATCTTACCAGTAGAATGCCCTCGCTTACAAGTGTGTCTTCGACTTTGACAACGACCCGGGTTAAAACCCTATAGCACTAGGGGGAAGAAAAAAAAATTGGGAAAAGAAAAATGTTTAAGAATTTGAATTTTAGGTAGTCTTTCGCTTAATCAACGGACTCAAGCGCAAGGAATCTTCTTACAAGTTGTGAATGCAATCGCCCCGTACCAGCCAGCAAGCAGCAGCAGAAAACTTAATGGACGGGCAATTTATAATTTTTTGTTGCATGAAAAACGCAACTTTGAGTGGGAGCTCCACCATCGTCTCCTGATATTCAGAGCTCAAACGCATCGCGGTGGAGCAGGGAGAGCCCCGTGCTTTACTCCAACTAATCAGCGGCGAAAATAATTAGTGTAAGCATGGTTTAAAATTCATCAGTTCCTTTAATATACACCCACATATTCATATGTCCTCGGAAACGTCATTTAAAAGAAGTTGAGCCGACTATGAAAAGTGAAAAGGATTAAAAGTTAGAGTGTAGTAGAAGAGAAAACACAGAGCAAAATAAAAAAGCCTGGAGCTAATGTTCCTAAGAATCAAAACGATCGGAGAGGAAAAAGAGAGAGAGAGCAATAATCACTTGAAGCTCGGATGGAGAGCATTCCACAGATTGAAGAAGCAGAATAGATGCTTTATAATTATACACTTACACATCCATACATTTATTTATACATGTATACTCTTATATATTTAATTACTGATTCCCGTTAATTATTTTATGTGCCCCCTTATTTATTTATCAAGGTATGTGTAGCTTATTATAAGGTTTCTTTTGATGAATAAACAGAGTTTATAGTGTGCTAAACAGAGAAGAATTTGACATTAGCTAAACTCATGCCGTAGGAGAAACACGCAAGGAAAGGAGCCATTTGGAAGGGTGCCTGGGGGCAGAATAGCCGTTGGTTGGACGACCTGAGATCGGGGCACACTGATAGAACCAGCAGAGAGAAACAGCATAACATCTTCCTTTGGGGTTTTTTTAAGGAAACGGATGATAAGTAGGATTCTCTATCCCCCCACCACGAAAGATAGCTTTTAGACTCATATGCGAGGAAAATTAGAAATAAACTTACTAAGAGAATTAAGCATGCAAGTTATCCGATCCAGCCGGATACCCCTCCCTCCGCATCTGGCTTTCGACCCTACAGCCTGTCAATGAGTTTAAACATTTTTATGTGAAACAAATACAGCACATGCCACGTCGCGTAACAGAACACGAGAGTTGCAGCGTTGACAAAGACACTTGCCCAGACAGCCCAACAACAACTAACGTGTTGAATGTGGAGCGTGGGAAACAGCCACTGCTCAACATAACACCTGCGCGTGTGCCATGTCAGCAGATTAATGCACCGGCTACTGCGCAGTTGGCGGCGGGTGACCAAATATTAAGACTTTCATTTTTGTGTAAATTTAGATTCTCTAAGACCTCCAACGAGGAAGAATAAATCTCGATTCAACGGAATAAATAATAAATATTACAATAAACCTCGATTCTACTTTACTGGCTCCCAACGGAATTTTAACCAACGCAAGTGATTATTAAAAAAAAATAAAATAAAATAAATTAGCGAGCTATCGCCGCAAGTTTAACCAACAACGAGTGAGGTGAAATTAATAATTAAACCTAAATTTTAAAGGAGCCGAAGTGCAATCCCTCGCTCCCGGCATTAACATCTACAAAAGGAAAAACAGGCTAAAGGGCAATCCCTCGCCTCAAAAAGTAAAAACCACAAGCTGAAGGGTAATCCCTCGCTGAAGGTTAATAAAAGCCACATCCGAACGAAGCTGAAGGGCAATCCCTCGCTTCCCGCATTTAAAGGAAAAACAGGCTAAGGGCAATCCCTCTCCTCAAAAAGTAAAAACAACAAGCTGAAGGGAAATCCTTCGCTTCCCACAACGACGCCCACAAAAGAATGAATAGTTAATTGAAGGAAACCAATAATTAGATCAAATAAAACACGGTATAAGCCACAGAGACATGTAAGTGAGCTCTTTTTGTAAAATTTTATTCAAGAATTTTTGTGATCGCGACCCAATAAAAATAAAATAATATTGAGTTAGTGCGGCTGAGATATTTAAAATCAAAATCATATTCATTTTAAAAGAAAATAAATAAATGAAAATAAAAAAATACAAATAAAATAAAAAATTGCTAATGGGCGAAAGCCTTATCAGCTCCAATAGTGACGTCAAATCCTTTAATCGGTCCGATAGCTTAGTTTCACTGTGTGGGGATCTGCAAGACACAGGGGATATCAAGCAAGAACAATCTGATAGCGACGATAGTGTACGTTTGTGTCTTAGGGGCCTCCGTTTGACTGGAAGCAACGAACTTTCCGCTGACATCGTGGATCCCGAAACTTTCGCATCGGCTTAGAGGCCGCATTGCAAAATCAGATTGCTCAGTCGAGCACAGGTACGCCTGCCCTGAAAGTTAAATCATATAAGCAGATAGCAATAAATCCCGATGTCCAGTGTGATCAGCCATTGGACATGGTTAAGTCCGTCCCCGAGTTCGACGGCAAACAGAAAAATTATGTCGCTTGGCGCCAGGAAGCGCTGCCGGCCTATAAAACTTTCGAGCCCTATGAGGACAGCGCTAGACATTACATGGCGACATCTACTTTTCCTGACTTATGATTTTAATTGTAAAAGATTGACGACGACAAAAACTTAATGACGAATTCAATACATATGACTGGAATAAAATATTTAACATGGATGATGTTAATTCTCAAGTAGAACAACTACGAGCTCACATAACATGTCTTTATGAAAAATTCGTACCGCTGCGTAAATTAAAGATTGCACCAAAGAAAAATCCATGGTTCAATCAGTGTGTTGCACACAATATATCATTAAGGGACAAAGCATATAACAAATGGAAACGCTACAGAACGTCTGTTCAGTATCAAGAATTTAAAACTTTAAGGAAAAAAACCAACCTATTAATACTGACAGCTAAAAAGTCTTTTTATTCTGTAAGGTTTCAAAGTGCAATATTAACAAGAAGGACATGGAGGGAGCTCGAAGACTTGGGAACAGGGAAGAGGACAAATAAAACCAAAATTGATGTAGACATATGTGAATTAAATATAAAATTTGTGATAAACGGGGTACCTAAAGTAGCATATAATCATTATCTTGACAATATACCGAATAGTTCCTGTGATAATGTTAGGTTAGGTTGAGGCGGCTGCCGGGCTCGCTCGGAACCCGTCACACTTAGGCCGGTTTCGGCCCGTTGTGATACCGCATAGGATCATTTCCTTCCTGCGTTGTGAAACTTCCTGTCAGCAATTATCCCATCCAGATGCTCTCACAAAGTTCGCTATCCTCCTGGGACATAGTTTGGACATCTCTGAGATGTCGTGTAGAAAGGCTGAGCCCAGGTGCTGTAGCCTTCTTCTGCTGAGAGCTGGGCAGGAGCAGAACAGATGTCCCACTGTCTCCTCCTCTTCCTCGTCTCTACAGCTGCGACAAAAATCGTTATGTGGGGCCCCCAGCCTGTTAGCGTGGTTGCCTATTAGCCAGTGTCCCGTGAGGGAACGTGTGACTACGCTGCACCTTTTCCTGCTTAACTTGAGGAGCTCGGAGGTGCGCTTCATGTCCATGGTCGGCCATGTTTGCTGAGTTGTGCGCTTGTGTTAGTCGCTTGTATTGCTCCCTTATAATGAGCTTACAGGTGGCCATTGGCATACAGATATCCTCCTTGTCTTGGAGAAGGGGGATTGTAGTGCCAGATCTGGCCAGCTCGTCCGCTATACAGTTGCCCTCGATGTCCCGGTGGCCCGGGACCCAAATCAGGCTAATAGCAAATTGCTGAGCCATCTCGTGCAGAGATTTGCGGCAGTCTGCCACGGTGGCCGAGTTCGAGGAAATCGCGCTTAGCGATTTGATCGCAGCCTGGCTGTCGCTATAAATGTTTAGCTTGGTTGCCGTGACGGCAGCCGCTTGTAGGCAGTCTAGTGCCTCCCTGATTGCTATGACTTCCGCTTGAAAGACACTGCAATGATCTGGGAGTCTGAAGGAATGCCTTATGTTTAGCTGTTCAGAGTAGATTCCCCCTCCGACTCTGTCGTCCAGCTTTGATCCATCTGTGAAGATGCTTAGCCATTCGTCTCTATGAGGGATGATTGTGTCGAAGGGAGTGTCTGTGTACTCTCTTGGAACTTGGTAGTCTGTTCTTGAGGGGACGGTTCTGCTATTATTTAATATGGCTGAGTGACCTATGCACTGTGTCAGCCATTGATCTGAGTCTCTTAGACGTATTGCTGCTGCTGCTGCCCGTTCCTTTCCTGCGAGGTCAGGGCTCTGTAGGCATAGGATGGCATTTAGCGCATCATTTGGGGTGGTGCGAAGAGCTCCGCTGATGCATAGGGCGGCAGTCCGCTGGACTTTGCCCAGTTACTTGGTGATCGCCCTTTTTGATAGGGCCGGCCACCACACCGTAACTCCGTAGAGTAGTATTGGTCTAACTATAGCTTGATATATCCATTGGACTATGCTTGGGATCATACCCCATCTTAGCCCAATAGATTTTTTGCATGTATAGAGTGCAGTCATTGCCTTCTTCACTCTGTCTTTGACATTCAGGTTCCAGCTAAGCTTCTTGTCAATTACCAACCCTAAGTAACTGGCACTGTCGCTAAAGGAGAGCCTGCATCCTTGTAGTATTGGAGGGTTGAGGGGCGGGACCTTGTATTTATTTGTGAATAGTACGAGTTCCGTTTTTGAGGGATTTACTAACAGACCGCGCGATTCTGTCCAATCCGACAGTTGCGCTAGCTTTGAGGACATTAAGTCACACAGTGTTTGGGGGTATTTCCCCGAGAAGATAATCGCAACGTCGTCCGCATAGGCCACGACTTTGAAGCTGAAAAGTGACTCACCCCTTACATTTGTGTTCGAGCTCCCCCATTGAGTGTGGTGAGCGTTGGCATCGCAACCTATTAATAGGTCTATGTCCGACCTCTCGCTGTCGCTGGCTAGTTTGCGAACAAGGTCGTTGGGAGGATCGTTTCCCTCATGGGCCATGTAGGACGACATCAGCCTTAGATGTGTCCCTTTCAGCTCTAGGCTTGCCGCCGTGTTGTCGCTATCGCTATAATTATGGAGCAGAAAGATATTAAGGTGCTTTCTGGCGAGAATGCAGGTGCGGGTTTTACCTTCATGTTGAGCTACAATTATCTTGTACTCCTTCGACCCCAGTCCACAAACCTTGTCTCCCACTATCCAAGGTTCCTGGATCAGGGCTACGCCTGCTCCGCTCTCTTCGAGGCGGAGTATAAGAGCAGCGGATGCTGCTTTACAGTGGTGGAGATTGATCTGAAGGAGCCTCAGGGACATCCTTAGTGTTTTCCACCACTGTAATGTCGGCATCCGGATCGTCCTCGACTTCCTCGTGGCAACACATCGCCTCGAAGTCGGATCTCAGCGTGCCATCGGTGGAGTAGCCCTCTGGGTCTATCTCTGTGTGATCGTCGGGTGCTTCGATCTTTGGACGTTGACTTGCAATGAGTGCATTTTTCAAGAGGCGATTCAGTTACTGCTCCGTCAAGTGGCCCGTGTGACACCAGCAGAAGGCTGTTACGCGCGGATCCCAGGCAAAACGCAGCCCTCCTCCCGCCCAACCGACCGAGGGGCGCTGCCGCATGACGTGCGGTGCGTAGCCGAACAAAACGCGAACATGCAAGAAAGATAGCTATTAGACTAACATTCGAGGAAAATTAGTACTAAACTTACTAAGAAACTAAGCATGCAATCAAAATATAAATACCACTACAGTTACTAATTAATAGAAAGGTGTGTAAGGATTAATAATTTAATAAGAGGAAGAGAATTAGTGGTGGATATAATATGGTAGAGGGAATTATAATCTGAGCATAAGACCCTAAACGGTTCATGCAAGGAATAATTCGATCTACAAAGTGGAAGGAACAACGGTATAAAATTTCTAGTCAGTCTAATAGGAATCGTGAAGTTTATGCGGCTCAACAGATCAGGGCTGTCTATGTCACCCCTGATCAAGTTGTGCATAAATATCACACCAAGCATTTTTCTACGGTTAACTAAGGATGGGAGGTTTACTAATAATAGTCTACTAGAGTAAGATGGGAGTCTTACACCCGCATCCCAGTTAAGGCCCCGCAGAGCAAAGAGTAAAAAGTTTTTCTGTACTGATTCTATACGGTCCTGGTGTACTTTGTACTGAGGGCACCATACAGAGGAGCCGTATTCTAAGATCGGACGAACAAGCGAGGTATAGAGAGTCTTTGTTATATAGGGGTCGTCAAATTCCTTTGACCACCTCTTTATAAACCCAAGCACGCCAATGGCCTTATTTACCATGGTAGAAATGTGTTCGGAAAACTTTAGCTTGGGGTCTAACATAACACCCAGATCATCCACCAGGGTAATTCTCTCAAGAGAACCACCAAATAGGGTGTAGGGAGCCAACAAAGGGCTAGAACGATGAAATGTCATAACTTTGCATTTCGAGGCATTAAGGTGTAACAAGTTTGCACAACACCATGACTGAAAGCTATTGAGATCGGATTGCAAGAGAGAATGAAATGAAATGTCCTTGTACTGGACACAGAGTTTAACATCATCCGCATACATAAGTACTCGAGAGTATGTTAATACTGAAGGTAAGTCATTAATAAAGAGTGTGAAGAGTAAGGGGCCTAGATGGCTGCCTTGTGGTACTCCCGAAGAAACCTTTACTGGTAAAGAGAGGGAGTTTTTGAAGAGGACTCTTTGAGACCTAGAACAAAGATAGCTAGAAATCCATCTCAGGAGGTTGGGCGGAAACCCTAAAAGGTCAAGTTTATGCGCTAAAAGGAAATGGTTTACAGAGTAGAATGCTTTATTAAAATCGGTGTAAATAACAACCGTCTGCCGACGTATTACAAAATGATAGCGAGAATGGGTGTGCGGACGTTCGACGCATACTGTTTACGAAGCTGTAAAACTGCTTAGGGTCCTGAGAAAAACGTATCCTGCATCGAGATAGGTAGTTCTTATAGCATTGAGCATTAAGACCTGAAAAGTTTGACCGAGCTAATACATAGCGAGAGTGAGAAGTAGGAGACCCCACTTCTTGAAATTTTTTATAAAGTCTTGATTTTAAGTTTTTTAGACTGGATAACTCTTTGGTAAACCAAGGGGGTTTTCCAGATCTAGTCGGACAAGAAAGCGGGACACAAGAATCGAAAAATGTGCCAAGAGCATTGTAAAAAATGTTTGTGCCTTTTGTGACATCAGTGCACGAGTACAAAGCGGACCAATCAAAATCCCTAATTAGGTTATTAAGCTTCGCAAACTCGGCTTTACGAAAGCAGCGTACACGTTCAGGCAGTCTACTCGACCGATCCAATACAGTTGGTCCTATATCTAGCGATGGTAGGCGTCTTCAGGTATAGTGAGCGGAAGGGCTCGGGTTAACAACACTATGGTCGGATCCGATACAAAGCATAGATCAAGCAATCGACCCAAGGAATTTTTCACATGGTTGACTTGAGACAGGGATAGGTCATGCAAGCCGTCAACAAAGTCATGTCGTGACATGGGCACTAGGATACTAGACTCGTTTACCGAAAACCAAACAGTTCCTGGCAAGTTGAAGTCACCAAGAACTATCATACGATCTTTATCAGATAGCGAGGAAGAAACAGCGGTTAAAGCGGACAAGTGCTGCTCATAAATTGAAATATCCGAAGAAGGTGGGATATACGAGCAAGTAATGAATATAGCAAAAGCGGGAAGAATCAGTTTTACACACAGGAATTCCAGTTCCTGTTGAACTTCGACTGTGAAGTATTCCGACGTGAAGTTAGAGTCCACTGCAATTAGAACCCCCCCTGCACGTCGAGACGAACGGTCCTTTCTAAAAGTTGTGTATCGACCTGCCAAAACCTCGGAACTCAGAATGTCCGGCTTTAACCAGGTTTCAGTAAACACAATAACGAGGGAAGCAAATGCAACACTATCCCATAAAAGAATGCTTAGCTTACTACGCAAGCCTCTTACATTCTGATAGGTTACTAAAAGAGAAGTTAGTTTTTTGGAAAGGTGGAAGCAAGACGGGAAGTTGAGGAAGAGGAAGTTGAGGTTGAGGGTGGCACACTGGAAAGATTTGTAAGGGATATGGGGGCCTTAAACTCCTTCACCACCAAATGCTCCAGCCAAAATTTGGCGGAGCAAATGGTGTCAAATTGAGTTGGGGAGATGCTTATCTTAAACGAGGCTATCTCCCTGGCATAAGAGAAGTTAAATTTCTCCGCCTTTAAACCCACGGCTTTTATTTTGCTTTGAATAAAAGCAATTACATCATTAGATGTGAGGTCAGGGGCCAGCCGTGAAACAAAAACGTGTCGTTTTGGTGGGACTCCCACCAGTGTTTTAGTCACCACAGGCCTAGTACCTGTGGTGGCAATATCCGGAGGTCCGGAACGTCTATTTACTGGGTGGATCGGGATAGACGGGACAACTAGCGAACTTGCGGACACGACGGACACGGACGCTGCAGACGTACTTGGTTGCACATTCTCCGAGGCGATGAATTCGGCTACCGAATCTGCATCGCCAGCAGCTGTCGTTGCCTTTGGAGTGGCAAACGAGATCAACTGCTGCACACTTGGAGTGGTCGGAGTCAGTTTTTCGGCGGCGCACGGCTGAGTGACGGTTGGCACTTGCAGATCCCGCGGAGTAACCTTTTTGCGCCTCGGAGACTCATTCAGCAGTTTTAAACCGCTAAACTGAGACTCCATGGCTAGGAGCCGATCGTATTGGTTTTTAAAACCAACGGTCAGCTCGTTAAAGCCACTCCACGTCTGCCTCTTAAAAGCTACCATGTCTTTCTCCACCGCACGGCATGCCTCGCAACTGTAATGCAAGCCATTACGTTTGGCTATAGCATCACTCACAAGGCCAGAAAATCTAGCGCATTTTGCGTGCACTACGCTGTCGCAGAGCCAGCAGGGGACATTCGGCTGATCGTGGGTGATCTTCTTACAGCTTTTTTTGGCACAGACCACAGCGTTATCCATTTTATTATTTACTATATTTTGCAAAAAAAATTGCTATCAGACCAATGTGCCAGACAACGCTCAAAGCGGAATTGGGAAAAAAAGAGAGCAGAGTGGAGAGCGGTTATAGCGAGAGCTACTACGCAGAGAGCGCTATTACTCAGAAAGTTTAAAGGGGTCCGGGCTGCTTTTCCAGCAGCTCGAAGCAGCGGTCGGCCAGTTCCGCTTCCACCCACTTCCACTGGTGTCTAGGTATCCGGGAGTCCGCGCTGCCTTTGTCCAGGACGCCAATCAGCGTCCTTTCTCTGGCAATCTGTGCGAACGATATGTTAGGCAGCACTCTGGAGCGCTTCGGTGTCGGCCCCGGAGTCTCCTGCAAGCGCTGCCTTTTTTGGTGAGGGGCTTCCTTCTTCGGTGCTTCCTTGCCAAAGTTCGGCAGCACCTTCGAGGCCCACTCAACCTTCTTTATCCATTTGTCAGTCGGGCTGGACATCTGGCTTGCGTTCTGCCGACGGAGTATATTGTCAGCACTCCTTCTATCGGCATATGTAAAAGGTTTGGCTTGGACACTAGTAGATGGTGACTCATCACCCGCCACTTTACCAGCAGGCAGAGCAGCCGCAGGATTGCATAGCCACTCTGCCAAGGTATCGGTTTTGGGAGCCAATTCACCACCCACTCCGACACCGGGATGGGACCCCTTTGAGCTCTCCCTAGCATCTTCCGCCGCGCAGGTTTTCCCTGCTGATTTGCGGGTCGGGCCAGGCCTTTGGGCCGCTGCCTTCCCCTGTTTGGGATTGCTCCCTGTTGGCATTTGGGGAGTGCCAGACTCATTTTGTTTGTTTTTAAATTCTTCCATTCTTTTCCCACGAGCTGCAGAGAAGGGGTACGGTCCATCCGTGCAGAGATCCACGTTGCCCGGATAAGGCATACTTAGAACAGGGGGCTGCCAAGTCCCTGAGCTCTCCGTTAACGACTGGGCTAGTTTTATATACCGGGCCCCCAGCCAGGCTGACTCTCGGCACTCTCGAATAACACTCTTAGTCCGCACCCGGTGTGAGCTGAATGTGGGGGGTTGGGATGTGGGTAGGTAGTGTGTAGGGATAGGGGAGTGTGTGAGCTACTTATACGAGGCGGCACCACAAGCGCATCGTCAGTGTTGCTACTTCGCGAACACCCGCTCGCTGTCCGGGCTGCTTATTTTCGGTACTCTCCCTGGGGATGTCCGATTATTCGCAGCTGACCTACCTATATGACCTGTATATAGGTAGGTCGCTCGCTATCCGCAACCTGCGACCCGTCCGGTGGCCTCAGCTAGGCCCCCTTTGAGCCACCTCACGAGCTCATCAGACCAGATCCTGTGATAATAACTTTAGCTTCATGTGTGCCAGTCAGTGTGATGTCCTTGAATCTGTGCTTAAAATTAAGTCAAATACAAATCTTACTTCCGAAAATATTACCACATGTGACTTATATTTGCAATACTGTCTTAACAAAATCAATATTTCCAAGTACATGGAAGCTTGCGAAAATAACCGCGGTCCCTAAAGGAAAAAATGAATATAGACCTATATCAATTCTATAATTTTTGTCAAAAGTCCTTGAACAATTAATGTCACAAAGAATTGTAACTTGCCTAGATAACTATGCATTACTAAGTGACAATCAGTAAGGTTACAGAAGACAAGGAAGCTGTACTACAGCAATAGTAAATATAAGGGACGACTTTAAATTAAAACAAGGTGAAGGAAATGTGACGCTATTAGTACTACTTGACTTCCGTTAAGCATTTGGCATGGTTAACCACGAAATCTTATTAAGTAAATTGGTCAACTTTTTATACCCGATACTCAAAATGAGTGTTGGGGTATATTAGAATTCTGGTGAAAATGGATGTGTGTATCGTCCAGAAGGAAGCGTTTCCGACCCCATAAAGTATATATATATATTCTTGATCAGCATCAATAGCCGAGCCTTGTGTTTAAAGATTATAAGAGCTAGTGCAACGACATTTTATATCCGAACTTCTGTGATATGTCACTGTTACAAGTGTATTTTAAAACTTCGACCCACCCCCACAAAGGGCGAAAATCTGTGGCATCCACAGATCTCAAAGACTATTAGAACTGGCTGTAGAGCTTTCACTGTTACAAAACTAGTTGTAATTTTTCACTGCAGAGCTTACTGTTACAAGTGTATTTATTTTTGCTCACTGTGGAGAGCTCACTAGTACAAGTGTGTTTCAAAATTTCGCCCCACCCCCTTCCGACCAAACAAAGGACGAAATTCTGTGGCAACCACAATTTTAAAGATACGAGAAATTTAAAAACGCACAATCATAGAGAATGGCCATATCTACTTGATTGCCGAATCTTGCCAAATCCGAATCAGATCGGATTATTATTATAACCAAAAGTAACCAATCAATTTGCAGTGGCTACGCAGCGCCCGTCAACACGTTCTGACTGATTTTCTGTCTCTCTCGCACGCACTCTTTGTCGTTTAATGTAGCCATACTGACTATGAATCGGGTATAAATGTAGTGTTGCGGTCGCAGCAGAAACTCACAACCTTCCCCCTCGTTCAATTTGAGTAATGTAGCTATAAAGCTATTAAAATCGTATTTAACTGATAGAAGACAGGTTGTAGTAAGTGGAAGTAGAATTTCTTCAATGATGAGCACTACACGTGGTGTGCCTCAAGGCTCAGTTCTTGGGCCGCTTTTGTTCTCATTATATGTGAATGACCTGCCAGACGTCCTGTTAAATTGTAAAAGTCATATGTATGCGGATGACGTCCAAATGTAGTCGTCCATTGAGTAAAATTGATGAGTGTATAAGTGTGTGTAACAGTGATTTGTTCAATGTGAGTAGCTGGGCGAAGCGTAATGGTCTGGCACTTAATCCAGATAAATGTAAATGTGTAATTATATACAAGAAGCAACTAAATACGATGGCCTATCCAAAACTTGAAATCGAAGGAAAACAAATTAATTACGTTGATCATGTGGAAAACTTAGGATTAACATTTAACAATACGCTTTTTTGGAGTAACCAAGTAGTTAAAGCTACTGGTAGAACATATAGTCTACTAAGAAAACTCGCACCAACACAAAAATACCTACCAGATATACTCAAACTAATGATAGCTAAGACATATTTGACACCCACCTTATTCTATGGTATTGAAATATTTGGAAATTGTGACGCTGAATCTCAAAAAAAACTAAAAGTAACATTTAACAACATTGCCCGCTACATATATAATAAGAGACGAACCGATCATATCTCAATCTTAGCAAGACAAATATTCAAAATGGATTTAAAGACATGGATAGGGTACAGAACAATTATTTTTCTACATCGTATAATCTATACCAGACAGCCGAGCTACTTATATGATAAATTAACCTTTGCTTCATCAAATAGAACGTTGAATCTGGTAACCATAAGGTACAAACTTGCCAATTCAGGAAAACAATTTTAAACAAATGCTATTCGGTTATGGAAGGAGTTACCTTTCAATATTAAAAATATTAGTAGAGCAACGCAATTTAGGGAGAAATTAGAAAAACGATAAACCCATAAATAAAAAAATAAATAAAATACAAAAAAAATAAGAATAATAATAAAAAAAAAATAATAAAAAAAATTAGAATTTGTATTAGTATTAGTATTAATAATACAAATATTATTCATAATAATAAAAATATTAGTCATACTAAAAATGTTAGAATAAGAAAATCATTCTGCTTAAAAGCACACAACTATGTGAACTCCATGTGACTAGCGCATTAACATAAAGTAGAAATACTGTCACGTTAGGAATATATACAAATAAATAATGTAATTTACATGCCGACAGGCATCATCAGGAATAAAATAAAAGGTCCCGCAAATAACGTCCTGTCATCTTTCAAAAAGGTTATAAATTTCAAGGCAACTTTGAATAGATTCAATAGTTCGTATTCCAACAAAACTCCAGTGAACGTGATACAACAAAAACTGTCCATCATTCGGCAGGGAAACCTGTCCTTGACGGAATACTAAGACGAGATTGAGAAGCAGATCTCTCTCATTACCATTAAAACATAATGGTCCATAATGCGGTCGCAGCGGGCATTCTTAACGAAATAGTCAGGAAAGACGCTTTAGACGTAAACCAGCAAGGATCGCAGCGTTTTGGCTGCAAATTACGCCAGGGCCATGGAGGAAAATGCCCAAAAAACGGGCCAGCGCCAAACTCAAGCGCAACTCCAGGGCAATTTTAGGCAAACTAGAGCCGTGGACTCCTATAAAAGTCCTCATTACGACGAAAGGCAAGACGCGTCGAACGCCCAGCAGGGAAGATCCAACCAACGATACAATAGCGGCAGGACTCGGGCCCAGGACCGGGAGCCCATGGATGTATATGCTTCTTCTTCCAAACTATGACTGCCCACTGCTTACCAAAAACCGTTCGGGTCTGGTGGACGCAATCACAAAGTTTCGAAGAAATTCCTTCTGTCAGTATTCGACAAGACCTCCCCATTTTTTTTGTTGGAATCTTTATCATCATTTGACGGCCGACATTGTGCTTAAGGAGCGGTAACCTCAGATTCGGTAACACTACTGAGGTAATCAAATTCCACAAGTGCATAGACGTCAACCACACAAACGTTATTGACGTCAATGCTCCCCCAGACCAGGTGGTCGACAAAAAAGGCACTGATGAAGCGTGCAATAAAAAGAAACGTAATGGACTTTCGGAAGCTCAATCAAAAAACAGTGGTCGACAAATACCCGATGCCAAGCATCTCAATGATCTTAGCAAACTTGGGTAGATTGCCAGATTCTTCACAACACTGGACTTGAAGTCTGGATACCACAAAATAACGGAGCGAAGCGCGACCGAGAAAAGACTTCCTTTTCCGTAAACGGAGGGAAGTACGAGTTTTGCCGACTTTTTGGCTATAAAAATGATCTGATCTGATCTAGATTCAGCAATCTGATAGATATGATCATTATCTACGATTCTGCGTTTTCAGTTTTCTCGAATCTGTAATATTATGGATGCAACAGATTTTCGTTCTTTGTGGGGGCGGAAGGGGTGGGCCGAAGTTTTGAAATATTCTTGTAGCAGTGACATATCACAGAAGTCTGGATCCAAAACATCGTTGCTCTAGCTCTTATAGTCTTTGAGCACTAGGCACTGAAGGGGACGGACAGACGGACGGACGGATAGACAGACATGGCTCAATCGACTCGGCTATTGATGCTGATCAAGAATATATATACTTTATGGGGTCGGAAACGATTCCTTCTAGACGTTACACACATCCACTTTTACCACAAATCTAATATACCCCAATACTCATTTTGAGTATCGGGTATAACGAGGGGGAACGTTGTGAGTTGCTGCGAGACCGCAACTCTTCATTTATACCTGATACTTAGTCAGTAAGGCTCTCCTCCGGCAGACGCCGCTAATATTGTACGACACGACAACGAGTGCGTGCGAGAAAGACAGAAAATCAGTCTGAGCGTCACGTCGGGCGCTGCGTAGCCAGTGCAAATTGATTTGTTCCTTTTGGCTATAAAAATTATCTGATCTGATCCAGGTTCGGCATATGGTCATTTTCTATGATTCTGCATTTTTAGTTTTCTCGAGCTTGCAATATTGTGGATGCAAAAGATTTTCGTTCTTTGTGGGGCGGAAGGGGGTGTGTCGAAATTTTGAGATATACGTTTTATAGTGAGATCTAACAGGAGTGTGGATCTAAAATTTGGTTGCTCTAACTCTTATAGTTTCTAAGATCCTTGAACTCACATTTTGCAATTGGCAAAACCGACCATGAAACCTGTGTGTTAGAGAGAGACAGAGCGAGAAAGAATGAAATTGTTTTCTTGATTCTGGCTATAATAATTTTACGATCTGGTTCAGATTTTGCACTCTAGAAGATATAGTCATTCTCTACGATTCTGCGTTTTCAGTTTTCTCGTATCTTTGAATTTGTGGATGCCACAGATTTTCGCCCTTTGTGGGGGCGGAAGTGGGCAAAGTTTTGAAACATACTTGTAGCAGTGACATATCAGAGAAGTCCGGATATAAAACGTCGTTGCTCTAGCTCTTATAGTCTTTGAGCACTAGGCGCTGATAGGGTCGGACAGACGGACGGCCGGACAGACCGACAGGGCTCAATCGACTCGGCTATTGATGCTGATCAAGAATATATATACTTTATGGGGTCGGAAACGATTCCTTCTGGACGTTACACACATCCATTTTCACCACAAATCTAATATACCCCAATACTCATTTTGAGTATCGGATATAAAAACACAACCGGCTTAAGCAAGAGCTGGAATCGGTGCAAACTTGTTACACCTTAATGCCTCGAAATGACAAGTTATGACATTTCATCGTTCTAGCCCTTTGTTGGCTCCCTATACCCTATTTGGTGGTTCTCTTGAGAGATTTACTGCAGGGCCTTAACTGGGATGCGGGTGTGCGACTCCCATCTTACTCTAGTAGACTGCTACTAGTAAACCTCCCATCCTTACTTAACCGTAGAAAAAGGCTTGGTTTGATTTTTGTGCACCACTAGATCCGGGGTGACATATGTAGATGGCATCGCCCACGAGGCCCGTAAACCCAGCACATTTTGCGTGCACTACGCTATCGCAGAGCCAGCAGGGGATATTCGGCTGATCATTGTTGATCTCCTTCCGACAGGAATTTTTGGCGCATACCACAGAAAACTCCATACAAAAAAAAAATTTAATAAAATTAAAATCAAATAATATTTCGAAACAAATGGCTGTCAAACCAGTGTGCCAGACAAACGCTAATAGGGGGAGAGGAGAACAGTTGCAGAAGAAGCTTATGAGAGAGAGAGCTACTGAACAGAATGTTACGAGAGCGAGAGAGAAAGAACAGTTATTAAGGTTGAGGTGATAGCGAGAGAGTGATAAAACAACAAAAGCTACAAGACGAGAGCTGTAATGCAATGTAATGCGTACTCACGGCAACAACCCAAACACGACAAGCCGACGCCGAAAAATTAGAAGTTAAATAATGTTTAAAGACAAATCAAAAGGCATGCACTCACGGAATAGAATAGATTTCTAGTTAGGAAGTTTATTAAAGTTTATTTATGAAAACACCGGTTGTTTATGCAAAACAAAGGGAAAATATGCGGAGCGCAAAACAAAAACGCGTCTGATCTACGAAAGATAACGAACGATAATAAAAGTGTCCATTTACGCCATTTCACCATAATACCGAAAATTTTTTTTTGACTCTTAGTCCAACCCCATCATTTAAACTTTAATTGTTTGTGGTTTTTGCTGGAGCATCGAAAACTACCCTCAGCTTTGTCGTAAGACTGGAATCTCTAATGACTCCTTGAACAAATGATATATCCCATCTTCTCTGGACTCTACCATATGTCCTAAGTTTTTATATTCATGCACAAGCTTTATGTAAGTCCACGGTGCATGTTCCGCGTTTCCCAACAGAAGAGGATCGATGGGTTGGTGCAGTCGCGGGCAGCATGTCCAGCTTCTCCGCTACGCCGACATGGCGCGTGTGGGTTGACGATTGGAGTGGTGATCATCCGCTGTGTAGCTTTCCGTACCGGGGTGCCAGTTTGATGTGGCCTTCTTGCGGGTTCCGTGGTGTTCCGGAATTGGGCCTGATTCGTCCGCCTTCGTTTTGCGCTCGTTGTGCTGTTGGCCGTGTGTAACTTGGTGGTTGTCGAGCGGGGATGAGGGTCGCTGGTATGTTTCGCTCCTGGATACTCTCGAACTCTGTGGCAAACATTGTTAATTGCGTCAGACTTCTCAGTTCGTGTCTTCGCACGTACAGCTGGTACGCTGGTGGAGTGTTGTCATAGATCCGGTTGAGCTCTTTAGCCGCGTCGTACTCGGCGTGGTGCATGAGCAAACGGAGCTCGATGACGAGTCCTTGAACGGTTCGCCTACCGCTTGTTTGCGGTCCTTGATCTGGTCTTCCAGTTTCTCGAAGTATCGGGGAGGCAGGAAGAAGGCTAGGAATTCCTGACGGAACTCAGTCCATCAGGCGCTCTGTACTCGGCTGGTGCAGAACCATCGGTTGGCTCAGTCGGTGAGGAGCTCCGCCATGGCTCGCGGCAGGTAGTTCATGTCTACCACGTACGAGAGGGCACGCTCTTCCAGTAGTTCAACGGTCATCCCGTCCGTCGATTCCCCACTTCCGAATCCGTTCCGCCATCTGCGCGGCGTGACAGTAGTAATGGCCGTCTGTGCGTCCGTTTCCTTCTGCAGTCGGCAAGATCCTTCTTATGGGCGAAGGCCTTGGCTCCGGGGGCGCGGGCTTCGGTAGATCCTCGGCGGTTATCGATATCGGCGGGACGCTGGTTTTGCCCCCCGTGGCTCTAGGGACTCATAGGCTAAGCTCGGGGTCCGTCTTACGCTTCTCCGTTTGTCCCGATGTGCTGGGCTGTGGCGATCTGGCGTACTGTCGCTCGAGCTCCGCCAGCCTGACCAGGCATCGTGTTCCAGGGGCCCGGCGACTAGTTTCGCGAAATTTTTCCGCAAATCTTTCACGTTACCCACGCAGCTGAATCCTAATCCAGCCGGTACTCACCCCTGGGTTGGCGACCAATTCTCCAGGGTCGTACTCACTGGGCTGTTCCTCTGTATGGGATTCCATTGCTCCGCTTATTACATGCGTCCGCTATTTCGTTTGGCTTGCGTTTTTTTTTTCGGTGCTGGGGCACTCGGTCGAGCTTAGCTGCGGCGTTTCGAATTTCTTCTCGGGGTGACGACACCGTTCGCGTTTCTTTGTTGCTGCGCCGCGCTTTTGTTGGCTCATTGCTCAATTTGCACCGCTGGAAATTGGGCGAGGTCCGGGATTCCTTCACGTTGTTTTCTTGGTTCTCTAGCGGCCGTGGGTCCTTAGTCCAAAATCCCTCGTCGATGTTCCCTCAGGTCCCTGCTCGGGCGCCACTTGTGATGGACCTAGGTCATCTACTTCAACCTACTTAATAGTAGTTTATCATACATTGGAGGATGGATTGTATCGAATCGTTTTAGGTTCGATACAGCTTTCGTTATATTTTCAACCCTGACTCTCATACTTCTAAAGCTCAAATTAATTTCCTCGGTAGCTGTTTTGAGAATAATTACAGTTCACTCTACCACTGATGTTTGTTTCTTAATTAAATCATCTAGGTTATGTTGGCTTTCTAATAAATTTTTCATTTCCTTCCAACGTTTCCCTTTCATTGGCGTCCATTATCCCTAAAAATATATGATAAAGTGAGCCCATAAACACAAATGGTGCTCGCTTCTTTCTCGGGCCAGCCGCTGAATAATAACCGTAACTTTAATATTATTATTGTATGAGCAGAGAGAGCCGCCTATGTTGTAAAGAGTTGACTTTCTGCAGAGCTACTGCGCTCTCCCGCTAAAGGGGCTCTCTGCCGCCGCCACTTCGGCAATTACTTTGATCTGCTGCCGCCACTTCGGCAATCACTTTGATCTAACGCCGTCGTCTATAGTTTAGTTCTATGCTAACCCCTCTGCGCATTGGTTGCATATCGATCTCGCATAAAGTTTATCTGGCAATAGCAAGCAATCGGCTTCCGCTAAGCCACCAAGATTAAATACGAATTATAAAGCTTAACCCAAAATCTCTTTTCATTTTTGAAACACATAGGTGCCAAAAAAGCTTGGCATCTTAAACATTGGTTAAACGATACTTATAGGATAGGATATATTCGTTAGGATATTGTGGTGGCTGATTCCAGACTGAGTCTGTATAAGCGTAAATGTCAGTCATTATATGATCGATTGCACAGGCTTGGCGAATCCTTTGCGGGGAATAAAATCGATAAGCTGACCGCCGCGGAAGTCGAGGTGCGCCTTGATATGTTGGCAGAAATTCGAGAGGAATTTAATAAGGTCCATAATGAATTGGAGGCTCTCGATCAAAACGAGATTGGGAGTGAGCTGCGCGAAATCTTTGATACTCTTTTCATATCGTTGAAAGCTGAGTTGCTGGCTGCTGTTGAAGTAAGCCAGTCACACGCCGCTGCCCATTCTACGACTCTGCCAAGCCATTCCGGACATAGTACCATCATCATGGCTCACAAGCAGCGACTTCCTGAGCTGAAGGTGCTTAAGTTTTCTGGTGGATACGTCGAGTTCTCGGATTTTATGGCAATGTTCAAGTCGGTGATTGAAGCGGATGCGGATCTCAGTGACATCGAGAAATTCCAACACCTTCGCTCTTGCCTCGCTGATGCGGCTTTGGATTCGGTTCGATCGTTGGAGCTCTCCAGTGCCAATTATCGTGCGGCTCTGGATATACTTAATAAACGCTTTAATAACAAAAGACTTGTTTTCCAGGCACACATCAAGAAGATTCTTGGGCTAAAGAGGGTAGACTCGCATTCTGCTAAAAGGCTTCGGGAGTTTTCGGATGCAGTCAATTTACACATGCGAGCGTTGCAGACATTGGGAACTGCTGAGGAGATTTCAGGATTCATGGTCATCAACATGCTGCTGCAGAAGTTGGATTCGAAGACGCAAACCAAATGGGAGGAGCACACATCGTCGGATGCTATACCTACCGAAGAGGAATTCTTCGAATTCTTGCAGCAACGCTGCCAGAAAATGGAGCGATTGGAATATGCTACAGCGACACACGCTAGTAGCGATCAGGTGGGAAAAACCCATTCCTATACGCAGGTTAAGAAAACGTTTGTAGCTTCCAACTCTTCCGCCGACCCGTCTGTATGCGTCTTTTGCCACTCAGAGGGCCAAGATGCAAGATATTCGCAAATCTCTCACCGTTGCTGCGCCACAAAGAAGTGAAGAAGCTTTCCCTATGCTTCAATTGCCTAAAACCGGGGCACCGGACCCGCGCATGCAATAGTGGAAAATGTCGAGAATGCGGCGGTAGGCATCATAGTTTGTTGCACTTCGATAGTATACAGCCCACAACACAAGGCTGCCCAGGTATTTCTCCTCCCGATCTGGCCGTTCAACCGGACACTCTTTCCGTTGCTCAAAATTCTGCTAGCAGCTCGTCTCTACCTTCGTCTACCTCTCTTGCTGCCCAAGGTCTTCACTCTGATGTCGTGCTTCTGGCTACAGCCGTGGTTCTCGTGAAGAATCGGTCTGGCGTTTTAGTTCCTTGTCGTGCCATCTTAGATTCAGGATCGCAGCTGCATCTCGTCACATCCAGGTTCGCCCAGCAGCTTCAGCTTAGGAGAACTCAATCGTCTGCACTTGTGTCTGGACTGGGCGATACCAGCGTTTCTACTGAGGGATCCACCATAAGCATTTGTATGCATTCTCGCACCTCTGCTTACACAACTACGCTTACTGCTCTCATCGCCCACACGATTACCGATTCTCAACCAAGTATCACAGTAAATGTATCCGATTGGCGTATTCCATCTAACATTCAGCTCGCTGATCCTGCATTTTTCAATCCTCAACGGGTTGATCTTCTCATTGGTGCGAGCGTTTTTTATGATCTCCTCTGCGTAGGGCAAATCAAACTCACCGATGGACTGCCTCTTCTGCAGAAGACCCGGCTTGGGTGGATCGTATCTGACGTTGGACAGAAGGTATCAAGCTCTGCGCTTTTGGCCACGCACAATTGTCCAGATTCGATAGCTGAGATGGAAGCAAGGTTGGATAAAACTCTTCGTATGTTTTGGGAAGTCGAGAATTGTGTGGAGGCTGGGTTGAATACCAAAGAAGAAGACGATTGTGAAGCACATTTCGTAAGCCACCTTTCACGGTTGCCATCCGGGGAGTATGCAGTTCGTCTGCCGCTAAATAACAATACTGATCGTGTAGGAGAATCTTATGCTCAGGCTTATCGACGGTTCATCAGTCTGGAGCGAAAACTGGAGCGTAATCCTACACTAAAGGAGCGGTATTCCGCCTTTATGAGGGAGTACATTGATTTGCATCATATGCACCAAGTCAACCCTGATTCCCGTAGCCTCTGCAAATATTTCTTGCCTCATCACTGCGTCCTAAAGGAGGACAGTACGACGACAATACTCCGTATCGTTTTCGATGGATCCGCAGCTACATCAACTGGATATTCTCTAAATGATGTGATGATGACAGGCCCTGTTATTCAGCCTGCATTGTTTAACATATTGATTCGCTTTCGAACATATCCAGTCGCTCTCACTGGGGACATTTGTAAAATGTACCGCTGCGTACGAGTGTCTCCACCCGACAATTTGTATCAATGCATCCTATGGCGAGATTCCATCGAGTCCGAGGTTCAAGTCTACACATTAGACACCGTCACATACGGGACGAGGGCTGCATCATTTCTAGCGGTCCGCGCAATGCACCAGCTGGCCATCGACGAGGGTGAATCCTACCCTCTTGGCTCAGCTGCTCTGCGGCAGGAGTTTTACGTGGATGACCTTTTTTCGGGCGGTAATTCGGTCGCACAGGTCATGGACAAGATGCACCAAACATCAGCTTTACTGTCCCGTGGTAACTTTAGACTTAGGAAATGGTGCTCCAGTCACCAGGATGTAACGAACCGTTCTTCTCCGTCTGATGCAGCTGGGCTGGCTCAGCGGTCGGTAGGCTCGCTGCAACAATATTTATATGTTGCCCCGACGACAAGTAAGAATGCACGGGTTGGATCTTGTACTGGTATGTTAAAATGCTTTATTGGTATCTTAAGTCTATCTTACGCTACGCGGATTCCGGCGCTGGTTCTCCTCCCGACTCTCCTCTGTGGTCCGATGAGCGCGTTGCTCCCTGGGCCCCCCACGGCGTCGCCAAGCGTGGCACCGCCGGCTCTACTGACTGGGGCTAGCGATTCTTGGCACGGGGCCCAAATCCACCTCTCAGTCAGGCGCCTGACACGTTCGCTCTCACTCGACTCACTTGGCTTTTCGGCCCGAGGGTGCCTCACTCCTGAAGGGATGTGTTTCACGCGGGGCGCCGTTGGTTCAAGGGATTTGAGTCTTTGGCTCTTGGCTGCACGCCTCTTAATCTTCACACAACGCGTTTGCTGGCTACTGTTCTTTTCCCTTTGCTTGGTTTCACTTTTCGTGGCTCACTATTCACTTCACTCGTGCTGGCTCCGTCTGTGGACTGTCCTGCTTTCTGGTCGCGGCCCTCCTCTTATAGGCTCGCTTCTGCGTCGGCGCCGCCGATGCCGCCTGGCGCTAACGGCACTTCCCGCCATGCGGTGCCCGTATTTTTCCATCGGCGTTCCTTCATTCCCTTGTCGCTTTCCAACGGGACCTGGCTGGTGGCGTGATCTCATGACCATATTTGGTCATGCGCTGGACCACTGCCGGCCCGATCCCGTCATCCCGCAGCTCGCTCTCCAACGGGACCTGGCTGGTGGCGTGATCTCATGACCATATTTGGACATGCGCTGGGCCACTGCCGGCCCGATCCCGTCATCCCTGCTCTCTCCCCAGGGGTCCTCCCCTCTCATCTTTGGACCCCGGGGGCGCTCTCCTCGGGAATTCGCCGCCTCCGGATATCCCCGGATAACGGTCGTTAGCGCTTAACCCTATAGTGCCCCCTATGTGTGGGAATACCTTTCCTCACACTTCCCCCTTTCCTTTATTGGCGGAAAAGCTCCGGTTTTCCGCGACCCGGGTTTGGGATGTTTCAAACATGCCCGCGCGACCGGCGCGCGCGTGCTTTGTTCTCGACAGGGGTCCCTGGCGCCCTCTTTCGGTCTTGCGCCTGGCGGTGTTGCCATATCTCTTCAATGCGTGCGATCGCTTCGATTTCCCCCTATCGATGGTTCGCGGAGGAGCCTCTGTCGCCCCTGCCCGATATGGGTAATGGTCGCTATTCTGACCTACTCGATATGACCCAGAGTTGCCCTTACGCTCCACTCGATAAAGCGTAGGGTCGTCTTTGCGATCTACTCGATATGTCGCAGCGTGCGTACTCTACTTCCGGATCGCGAATCCCTCAATGGACTGAAAAACGTACTATTTCCTCGCGATGCCGGACGTTTTGTGTTCCTTTTTTTTTGTGCGCGTTTGGTCTTCCCTACCGCCCTCCGCTGGCGCGCCCGCCTGCCGCCTGCCCACTGGATGCTTCGGGTAAGTTTTCTCCCGCTTCGCCTCCCTCTCCGTGTCTTCATTCACGCTTCCCCGATGCCCCGCCGTTCCTCGGCCGCCAGGTAAGACCGTGCCTTTCTTTTTTTTTTCCCATAATATTTTTATTATTTTTCTTCTTCTTTTTTTTTTCACTCCTCTTCTCTTCTCACCTCCTCAGTACTCCGCGCGGAATACCTCCTGCCGATCGGTGGACACCAATAGCCGATACCGAACGCTACCGTCGGTGACCAGGCGCTTCACCCTCCTTGAGTTAGGCTTTATCCGCGCGAGGGAGCGCGTGACGACGGCCGGCCACTCCTCGCGGTTGACGGGCCGCCACCGTGCGTTGTCCGCCGATCTCGTCTGTGGCCACGATGCCTGGCGCTGGAGCTCAGGCCGACGCGCCTCCGTCCGCTCCCCTGGGCACGACGCCTGTCGCCCCAGCTTCGGTCGCTCGCCATGGCTGGGTTCCGGCCACTGCCATGGTCCTTTCTCCCATGGCTCAGGTGAGTGGCGCTCCGCTGCCTCATCCTTCTCCGCCGCCGCCGTCGCTCCCGCGCCGTCGCCTGCTTCGCCGTCGCCCGCTTCGCCGTCGGTCGCCGCCTCGACTACGGGTACCGCCGCTGGGCCCTCCGCCGATAGTGATGGTGTCGCGTTTGCTGTGCTCTCCGTCTCGCCCTCTTCGGCCGTGGGTGCTGCCGATGGGCCTGTCGACCCCTGTGGCCGTGCCCGCCGCCTCGGGTCCCGCTCGTCGCTGGCGCGTGGTGCCTCTTCCCACAGTCGTGCCTCCCCCGGCTCCTGCTCGGGCTGCTGAGGCGCGGGCCCCGAGGCCCACGATATGTGCAGCGTTTGCACGTGCCACAACATGCCGTCTCTTACCGCGGAGCGCACCTCTTGCGAGACGAATGGGCCAACGGCGGCTCCCTGTGGCCCGTGCCAGTGCTGCTGATGCTGCTGATACTGCTGCTGCTGCCGCGGCTGCTGATCCCCTTGGCCGCGCGTGTTGTCGTCCGGCGGCTGACTCTGGAGCGGCTCTTCCTCTGCTCCCGGCGGCGGTGGGGCCTGCGGCCGTGGCTCCTCCTCGGACTCGACGTCTTCAGGGGGTGGCTGCCAAAGCTCTTCCTCCTCCACCTCGGCTCGTCGTAGCCTCTCCTGCCACTCCTCTTCGGGCGACTGGACTCGGGCCGCCTTCGGCGCTGGTGGGCACTCCGCCTCCTCCTCTTCGCTGGAGATCACCGCCAGCCCGCCTGCCGCGCCCTCCGCCCGCGTCGCCCTCGCCTTCTCCGCTTCCGTCCGCAGACGCGCCCTCTCCTTTTGCTCCGCTGCGTGCAGCTTGCTAATGCACCTCCATTGGTGCGCGACGTCTCGTTTGTGGCGCTCCGCCTCCGCTTCTCGCGCCTCCTTCTCGGCCTCCTGCGTGGCCTTGAGCCTCTTCGCCAGCGCCAGGGCGTCCTCCCACACCCGCCGTTGCCTCTGCTCCTCCGCCGCCGCGGCCAGTGCGAACCGCCGGTGCCATTCCGCGAGGCGTCGTGCCTCAGCGGCCGCGTCGTCTTCCGGGGCGTCAGCCGGCGTTGCCTGTGGCTCCTTGACCGCGGTTTCGATCGGCGTTGGCTGCCGCTCCTCGACCTGTGGGTCTGTCGGTCGCCGACCCCGTTGCCGCGCCGCCGACCTCCCCCTTGTGCGCGCCGACGACGCCTCTTCCCTGGGCGTACGCGTCGACTGGGTGGACGCCCGCTTCGAGACCCTCTCCCTGGGCTCCTCCTTCCGCGTTGTGCGCCCCCTCTGTCCTCTCTCAGGCCGCTCCTCGCGCTTGCTGGTCCGGGACTCCTCGCGGTTGACGGTGTGGGGCACCTCGCGCTTGCTGACGCGAGGCCCCTTGCGCCTACTGGTCCGGTGCTCTTCGCGCTCCTTGGCGCGGGGCTCCTCGCGCTTGCTGGTGCTGGGCTCCTTGCGTCTGCTGTTCCGGGGCTCCTCTCGTCGGTTGGTCGGGGGCTCCTCGCGCTTCGCCTCGTGTGCGCGTTTCCTCCGAGGTGCCGGCTCCCAGCTCACCAACTGCAGATCGCTTCCCTCATCGGTGTACCCCGTCGATACCACCGGGGACATCGTCGGTCCCGTGGATCCCGCGGGCGACACCAGCGGTGAGGCCAATAGCTGGAGCTCCGGGGACCTACTCCTGCTCGCCCTTTGCACGTCACCTATGGCTGGATACCCGCGGCGAATCCATTTTCGCTGCTCCGTCAGGTATCTTATCAAATGATGCTGCATTTTATACTCTTTCCTTTTTTTTCTCCTCGCACGTGGTCCACTTTGAAAAGACCTGATCGCGCGCTGCCCCCTCCTTTATAAGGGCTCGTGCCGGTGCTCACCGTTCCCTGTAACGGTGCCTTACATGGGCCCGTGGGACGGCTCTCTCTTGCTTTCCAGCTGGCTCTCTCGCTCGCTCCCGTTTGAAAGTTATCCGCGCCTCTCGCCGCGTTAACCCTAGGGTGCCCCCTGGTTTTGTAAGCCTTCCTTCGGTTCCCACTTCTTCCTCCCCTTTTTTTTTTTTTTTTATTATATATATTTTCTTCTTATTTGGCCCTTTCTACTTCCAGGTCTGGCGACGTGTTGTTTGGCTTTGCCTTGGATCTGGTAAGCTTCCCGAGTTCTTGGGTTCCTCATCTCACCTTGCCTTTTCTTTCAGCCCGTCCTTGGTTCCGATCCAGGGTGCTGACCGATCTTCCAGCCCAGGATCAACAGGTCCTCCAACCTTTCGCCCGTGCTGCCCACATCGGCCCGCCCCCCGTGGCCAGCTCCGCCCGTCTCTGGACCGGCTTAGACGCGGATGTCACCCCCGTGCAGCGCCTCGGACCCAGGGATCATCCGATTCCCCAGCCGGTAGAACGCGCACGGGCGGCATCCGCTTTTGTCCCGCCATCCCCGACGTTAGCAGCTGGCTTCGATGTCCTGGACCAGGACCCGGACTTCTGCTCATCACGGAACCCCTTCTCGGGTGCCCCCTCGTCCGTCGGCACACCCCGCAACGCGCCCCCCCCCCTGGGCTAGTGGTAACCCGGGTATCTTCTATCCTTTTTGCCTTTGCTCCGCTCCTATTGGCTGACGAGCTAATCCTCCTTTTTTTTTTATAGGTCCAGCTTCTTTGGTCCGCCGGCCGCTGCCTTCAGCTTAGTTTTACTGAACCTTAGTTGTAAGAGTATTCTGTATGGCCTTGTCCTGCGTGGCATCTAGTTGGGCCGCCCGCTCCTCCCTTGTGAGCGATTCCTGTCCTGCGTGACACGCGTGGTTCTTAGTTTTACCGAGCCTTAGTTGTAAGAGTATCCTGTACGACCTTGTCCTGCGTGGCATCCAGTGGGGACTCTCCTCTCCGCCCCTGCCGCTAGTTTCTGTCTTTCGTGCTCGTCCATCCCTCTCCGTATGCCTTGCTAGTTGCCCCTCCTTGTGCGTCGTCTATGCTCCGGTTCCAGGGCTTGTTTCAGGGGTTCCTTCCCCGGGTTGTGGCTTCAGGTCCCCTATATGGGCGGTCCGCGTCCGTTTCTCGCCGTCCTTCTTCAATTTACAAATGACCGGGGACACGAAATCCACTATGGTGTAGGGACCGTCGTATTTCGGGGCCAGTTTTGCCGCAAACCCTTCGGCCGCGTTGGATAGATGGTGTTGCTTGGCCCATACCTTGTCTCCAATCGTGGGTTTCCACGCTCTCCTCCTCAGGTTATAATACCTCGCCTGGTCCTGCGCCGCTCTTTCGAGATTCCGCCTCACCAGTTGAAGTACCTCTCTCAACTTGGCAGCGTTCTCGTCCGGATTGAGCGTGCCCTGTCCTGTGCCCAGCGCTTCGCCATCGTACAGAGCCTTCGGTAGCCTCGGCTCTCTCCCTTGTACCACAAACGCCGGCGCGTACCCGGTGGATTCGGACACCCCTGAATTTACGGCTAGCATTATCTCTGGCCATTTCTCATCCCAGTTCCTCTGGTTCCCTTCGGTGAACTGAGCTATCATAGTTTTCACCGTCCGGTTAGTTCGCTCCGTCGGGTTCTCCTGCGGTATGTACGGGGCCGTGAACTGATGCCGTACGCCCATCTGCTCCAAAAACCTCTTAAACACTCTACTGGTGAACTGGACGCCATTATCGGTGATCACCACCTTCGGCACGCCAAACCGGGACACGATGCGCTCTCGGAACGCTTTCGTTAGTGCTTCCGCCGTGGCCTTTCTCATGGGGACCAACTCGGTCCATTTCGAGAACCGATCCACCATCACCAACAACATGGCATTCCCATGCTTTGACCTGGGCAGCGGGCCCACAAAGTCGGCGCACACCGTTGCCCACGGCTCCTCTGGCACTCGTGTCAGCATTTTCCCGGCCGCCTGCAGTTGACTTGGTTTGTAGCGTAGGCAGATTTCACACCTCCTCACGTATGTCCTCACATCTCGATGCATCCCCGGCCAGTAGTACCGGGCTGATACCCTGGCCATCGTCCTTCTACCGCCCGTGTGCCCCGCCTCCGGCGAGTCGTGATTCTCTCTTATGACTCTCTCTCTTAGACCCTTTGGGACGCATAACTTCCATGATGCTATTTCCTCTTCTCCCGCTCGGTGGGGGATGTGCCGGTATACCCGGCCTGCTTCCTCGACGTAATCCGGATATTTCCTTGGTTCTGTCCTCATCCTCTCTTTAACCTTTTTAATCAATCCGCACTCCGCCTCCGGTTCGTGTCCCTTTTCTGCATCCTCCTCGGTGGTTCTCAGGCATCGCTCCGCCAATGGCTGTCGGGACAGTGCGTCCGCCACTACGTTCAGCTGCCCCTTCCTGTATGCCACTTCGAAGTCGTATTGTTGTAGCTCCAGCGCCCACCTGGCGATCCTCCCTGTTGGGCTCTCGATGCTGTTCAACCACTTCAACGCCATGTGGTCTGTGACCACCTTGAAATGGTATCCCTCCAGATAGGGTTTTAGCTTTCTTATGGCCCATACAATGGCCAGGCACTCCTTTTCGGTCGCCGAATAGTTCTTTTCCGCGCTATTCAGGGTCCTACTGGCGTATGAGATGACCCTTTCGCCCTTCTCCGTCTCTTGCGTCAGGATCGCACCCAGTCCGTAGTCGCTGGCGTCCGTCTGGAGCACGAATTTCTTTGAGAAATCTGGGCATGCCAACACTGGGTCTGCTGTCAGCCGACTTTTTACGTCCTCGAACGCTTGTTGCTGCTCCGTTGACCATTCCCACTTGGCCTTCTTCTTCAGCAAGGTGCTGAGGGGCTGCACCAACGTGGCGAATCCCTTTACGAACCGCCTGTACCAGGAGGCCACGCCCAAGTATTGTCGTAGCTCCTTGACACTTGCTGGCGGCTGCAACTCCTTAATGGCCGCCACTTTCTCGGGATCGGTGCAGATTCCGTCTCCCGTTACCAAATGCCCCAAGTATCGTAGCTCTTTCCTAAAAAATTGACACTTGTCCACATTTAGACGCAAGTTTGCGTTCTTTAACCGCCGAAAAACTTCTTCGAGGTTGCGCTTGTGCTCCTCCTCGGTACGGCCGATAACAATGATGTCGTCTTGGTACGCAAACGCGTGTGGCATCATCTCGGGGCCTATCACCTGATCCAATGCCCTCTGGAACGTAGCCGAGGCTGAGTGGAGTCCGAATGGCATCACCTTCCACTGGAACAGCCCTTTGCCGGGCACCGTGAACGCGGTGAATTTCCTACTGCCTACCTCCAGTGGTATCTGCCAATATCCGTCCTTCAAGTCTAAGCTACAAATGAACCGTGCCTCCCTGAGTTGGTCCAAAATATAGTCTATTCTTGGCATGGGGTATGCATCCTTGATGGACTTCGCGTTTATCTGTCTGAAGTCCACGCATAATCTCCACTTTCCCGTCTTCTTTTTGACCATCACGATATGTGAACTGTACGGACTCTTCGATGGCTCAATGCACCCTCTTGCCAGCAGTTCGTCAACCTGTTGGTTGATTTCGGCTTGCATCTTGGGATTTTTGGGATAGTACCGCTGCTTGACCGGCTGGGCATCACTCATCGTGATCGTGTGTGTAGCTATGTTCGACACTCCCTTCAGTTCTCGGAACTCTTCCAACTCCTTAGCCAGGAAGTCTTCCACCGAACCCTCCTCCGCTCGCGTTCCGTCGGATGCGGGCCCGACAGACCCTTCCGTGTTCGCTACCACCGCCACTGACAACTTCTCCTCCAACCGCCCCTGGCGGTGGCCTCTCGCAGGGATCACAACCCTGTGTCCCGCACAGGTCACCTCTGCTCCGACCGCGGTGAGGAAATCCCATCCCAGGACCAGCTCATCTATTACTCCGGGCATCACGAGAAACGGGATTGTAACGATCTTGTCCCCGAAGGCCAACTCCACCTCGATCTGGGCGTTGATTTCCCGGCTGCGTCCGTCAGCCAGCCGCACCAGCTTCCTCGTTTCTTTCGGCTGCCTCTCTTCCCCCAGTCTACTCGCCGCCTCGCAGCTGATAAAACTGCTTGTCGCCCCGGTATCGACCGTTGCTTTCCAATTGCTGCCGGCGATCCTCACCACCGCCGACAGCTGGACAACCTCCTCCGTGAGTTCTCCTACGAGCTTTGGGGGGCTTCGTCTTGCGACCCTGGCACGGCCCTCCGCGGCTTGGGTCGCGGGGCGTTTCCCGCTTTCGGGCAGCACTGCCATGTCGGGGCCCCTACCTTGCCCTACCTTGCACCTCCAGCAGAATGTTATAGGCCGGCCATTGCATGCTTGTGCCCAATGGCGGTCACTCCCGCATCGTCGACACGCCTGGGCTGGGTTTTTCACGAACCCCGCCTCTATGTTCGTGTTCGTTTGGTCGTCCCGCCGCGTTGGGACCGGCCTTTTTTCCCCTGTCGAATCAGGGCTGGCTGCCGCTTCGCCCTGGCAGCGGCGACATATCTCCGTTACTGTCGGACGGGCGAACGGATTATTTGCTTTTGCTTTGGTCGCCGGACATTCTCGTTGGAACTCCAGCCGATCCCTCTCAAGAGCCTCAAACTCGTCGGCCAGCGTCATCATGTGGTCCAGGTCTCTGCACCTATGTGGCCGGATGAACACCCTCAAATCTGGCATGCTGTTGTCTCTGATGAGCTCCAACTGCTCTTCGGGCGTGCATTTTAGTGGCCGCATGAGGGTCTGCATCTCCACCATGTAGTCCTTGAATGGCTCTCCCCATCTTTGCTTCCTCAACCTCACCTCCTGGAGTAATTTTTCAAAATACCCCCTCGGCAGGAAGTATGCTTGGAAGCTACGCGCAAATGCGTTCCATGTCTGCCACTGCCTGTTGTTGGCTACGAACCACATGAGCGCCCGACCCTTTAGCAGCTCAGGCATGGCTCGCGGAATTAAATTCAACTCCAACCCGTACATGTCGGCTGACCACTCGATCTGTTCCAGGAACTCGAGTGGTTTTGCCGTTCCGTCGAACCGAAACGACCACTCCCTGACCTGCTTGGCGACGTGGGCAAAACTCGAACTGGACGGTCTCGTGGTTTGTTCTTCGAGTCCCCGTCGATGATCCTCCCCTGCTCTCCCTTCTTCCTCCCTCTGTGGGTTTCTCGCACTCCCTTGCTCCGACGGTGCTGGCCAGGTGGGACTCTCCCCACTCTCTGCCCGCGGTCGGCTAGGCGACCGGCTTTTCACCGGGACCGCCAGGCTCGCGATGAGCTCCTCTTGGGTCTCGGACGGCCGTCTCCACAGCGTTACTTGCTCCGCACTCGCCGGCAGCGTCAGGCGCTCGTATGGGTCCGCCCCGTCCGCCATCTGGGTCGCGGTCGCGGCTCCTCCCGCCTTAATCTCCCAGGCCTCGAGCGCGTCCGCATACTCCGGTTCCTCTCCGTGCTTCTCAATCCACTCCTTGAAGATTCGGCGCATCTCGGTCAGCGTACCTCCAATCGAAGACCGCACGCCCGCGCGCACTGGACCAAGTCCTCCTTCCTCAATGAGTGAACCCATCGTCGGCTCCTCATTTTTATGTTCTCTCGATACCAAACTCAGTACCGTCCTTCCCAAGTGCACTTTGTCTTTTACTTGTCGCAGGGAGCCCCACGTTGGGCGCCAGTTGTAACGAACCGTTCTTCTCCGTCTGATGCAGCTGGGCTGGCTCAGCGGTCGGTAGGCTCGCTGCAACAATATTTATATGTTGCCCCGACGACAAGTAAGAATGCACGGGTTGGATCTTGTACTGGTATGTTAAAATGCTTTATTGGTATCTTAAGTCTATCTTACGCTACGCGGATTCCGGCGCTGGTTCTCCTCCCGACTCTCCTCTGTGGTCCGATGAGCGCGTTGCTCCCTGGGCCCCCCACGGCGTCGCCAAGCGTGGCACCGCCGGCTCTACTGACTGGGGCTAGCGATTCTTGGCACGGGGCCCAAATCCACCTCTCAGTCAGGCGCCTGACGCGTTCGCTCTCACTCGACTCACTTGGCTTTTCGGCCCGAGGGTGCCTCACTCCTGAAGGGATGTGTTTCACGCGGGGCGCCGTTGGTTCAAGGGATTTGAGTCTTTGGCTCTTGGCTGCACGCCTCTTAATCTTCACACAACGCGTTTGCTGGCTACTGTTCTTTTCCCTTTGCTTGGTTTCACTTTTCGTGGCTCACTATTCACTTCACTCGTGCTGGCTCCGTCTGTGGACTGTCCTGCTTTCTGGTCGCGGCCCTCCTCTTATAGGCTCGCTTCTGCGTCGGCGCCGCCGATGCCGCCTGGCGCTAACGGCACTTCCCGCCATGCGGTGCCCGTATTTTTCCATCGGCGTTCCTTCATTCCCTTGTCGCTTTCCAACGGGACCTGGCTGGTGGCGTGATCTCATGACCATATTTGGTCATGCGCTGGACCACTGCCGGCCCGATCCCGTCATCCCGCAGCTCGCTCTCCAACGGGACCTGGCTGGTGGCGTGATCTCATGACCATATTTGGACATGCGCTGGGCCACTGCCGGCCCGATCCCGTCATCCCTGCTCTCTCCCCAGGGGTCCTCCCCTCTCATCTTTGGACCCCGGGGGCGCTCTCCTCGGGAATTCGCCGCCTCCGGATATCCCCGGATAACGGTCGTTAGCGCTTAACCCTATAGTGCCCCCTATGTGTGGGAATACCTTTCCTCACAAGGAAGTACTTGAGGGAACCCCTGAAGATGAAATAGAGAAGTTCCTAAAGTTTAATGATGGAAGCGACATAGCCAAAACTCTCGGCTTAGCGTGGGACCCTGCTTCGGATCAGCTGCTGTTTACCTTGTCCGCACTGGACACAAACTCAAAGCCATCAAAGCGGTCGGTTTTATCTACGATTGCGCGGTTCTACGACCCTCTTGGATTGATAAATCCAGTCATTGTCAGGTGCAAAATCTTCCTTCAGCAGCTTTGGAGAGAAAATTTGGATTGGGATGAAAGCCTACCCTCAGCATTGCATTCAACTTGGATGGACTTGAGAAATAGTTTGGCAAGCATTTCTCGGATCTCATTTCCTCGCTTGGTTCTTCGTTCTAGTGTGGCTACAGAAGTTCACGGATTCTGTGAGGCCAGCTTAGAAGCACATGGCGCTTGCGTGTATGTCGTGTCCAGGGAAGCCCAGTCTTCGAGCCACGTTTTGTGCTCAAAGTCGCGAGTGGCGCCGCTAAAGACTATATCGATTCCTAAGCTGGAATTAAGTGGAGCCCATTTGCTTGCGAAAATCATGCAGAATGTAAAGGACATGGGAATCTTTACAGGTCGGTTCTATTGCTGGTCGGATTCGTCAACAGCATTATCTTGGATTAGGGACGAGCCAGCTAAATTTCAAGTTTTCGTGGCAAATCGAGTGGCATCAATTCAGGAGTTGACGGCAGCCATGGAATGGCGCTATGTTCCCACATCTTTAAATCCTGCTGATATTCTCTCGAGAGGCTCGCTTCCCAACCATCTTATCCAGTCAGAGCTATGGTTTCACGGCCCATCCTTTTTGCTAGGCTCCATCTAACAACATAGCAACTTTGGAGCTTCGCAAGAGAGGATTGCTAATCACGTCTCCACATGCCGATCTCACGTCCGGATGCAAATTTGCGAATTCATTCTTTCGCATGCAGCGCACATTCCCCTACATACATAAATTTATACATCGTCTTAGGCATCAATGACTCACCGTTTCTGATATTTGGCAAGGAACGCATCTTCTAATTCGACACATTCAGCTGGCAAATTTGTGGATGGACATAAAGGAGATTCGGCGCAATGGTCAAGTCATGAAATCCAGTTCTATTAGTTCACTCAACCCGTTCATCGATCATTCTGGACTACTTAGAGTTGGAGGTCGTCTTGGCAACTCATCGCTAGGGTTTGACGCTCAGGACCCGCTCATTCTGCCAAAGGGACATTCCATTACCTTTGCGCTGATAAGATATTATCATGAAAGAAACATCCATGCCGGACCTCGCGCCTTGCTATCCAAAATTCGGCTGGAATATTGGCCCATTGGAGGTGTTAAGGCAGTGTCAAGGGTCGTCAGCAGATGTGTGAGATGCTTCAGGACTAGGCCGCGCATGGTCGAACACATCATGGCAGACCTACCTAAGGAACGTTTGGAAGGATCTCGAGCTTTTGAAGTCACTGGAGTAGATTACTGTGGACCTTTTTTCTACCGATCAGAAATCCGCACAAGGCCTCCGATCAAGTGCTACATTAGCGTATTCATCTGCTTCACTTCTAAGGCTATACACATGGAGCTCGTAAAGGATTTGACCACCGCATCGTTTCTAGGCGCACTAAAGCGTTTTACTTCCACTCGAGGAAGGCCAAGTCAAATTTGGTCGGACAATGCGACAAACTTCGTTGGGGCCAAGAACGAGCTTCTGGAGCTAAAAAAGCTTTGTCTGAGCGAACCGCATATGAAGGAGGTCCACGAATCCTGCTTGGCTCACTCGATCGACTGGCGTTTCATCCCACCTCGCTCTCCGCATTTTGGCGGGTTGTGGGAAGCGGCCGTGAAGACCGCAAAATATCACCTGTACCGCTCAGTTGGAACATCTGTGCTTAGCTTCGACGAGCTGCGCACTCTGATCTGTCAGATCACTGCAATTGTTAACTCTCGCCCTTTGCTCTCGCTTTCAGAAAATCCTGATGATTTAGACGTTTTGACTCCTGCTCATCTGCTTTTAGGCGGCCCCCATGAGAAAATCCTCGAGCCTGACCTAACGAAGCTGAACTACAATCGTCTGGATGGCTGGCAGCGGGTCACCCAACTACAGCAACTATTTTGGAGCCGTTGGCGCGAAGAGTATCTCACTCTTTTGCAAGAGCGCGCGAAGTGGCGTACCCCCGCGCAAAACATCTGCAAGAACGACCTCGTTCTGGTGAAGGACGAAAATCTTCCTCCAATGCGTTGGCCACTGGCTAGAGTGGTCGATGTCGTTTTGGGCAAGGACGGAGTGTGTCGCGTCGCTGACCTGAAGACATCCTCAGGAAACATCAGGAGGGCCGTCACTCGGCTATGTTTGCTGCCCCTTAAGGAATCTGTTGAGAGACTAGCTCCCAACGGGGGGAGTATGTTCGGGCCAGCCGTTGAATAATAACCGTAACTTTAACATTATTATTGTATGAGCAGAGAGAGCCGCCTATGTTGTAAAGCGTTGACTTTCTGCAGAGCTGCTGCGCTCTCCCGCTAAAGGGACTCTCTGCCGCCGCCACTTCGGCAACTACTTTGATCTGGTGCCGCCACTTCGGCAATCACTTTGATCTAACGCCGTCGTCTATAGTTTAGTTACCCCGACGCGGAAGTGCACTTCTGAACCCGCTGACACAGCGCCCATTGGCGTATAAATAGACGCCGACTGAAAACCAGAAGGCAACTTACGCAGAGACCCAGTCCGGAGTACAGACGCGGTACCCGGAACCCACCAGAAGACATCGGCGCCCAATTAAAAATAAGTCATTTAAACCGCTAAGAAATACAATAAAGTGTCAAATTTGCAAAGTAAAAACACCCGATTGCGTAAGTTCACCCCAATCACCCCCCCCCCCCCCCCCCCCCCACGACTAGCGACGCCCATTCTGGCCCCGATCCACCTCTATACGACAGGCCGCCCCCTGACGCCGCCCTTAAGGTTCCATCACATTTCTACAAATTTCTTGTGAACTGACCCCTGGACGTGACTGAGCTTACCTCAGCTTGAAAAAGGTCTATCACAAGTGGCGCCCGAGCAGGGACCCAAGGGGACGTCAGCGAGGGTTTGTGGAATAAAACTCCACGGCCGCTAGAACAAGAACACAAGAGAACCACCCAAAGAAAACCCCGACCTCGCGCAATATCAACGGCAAGAGTTGCGCAACGAGCAGACGAAGCGTGACACAGCGACAGAGAAACGCGAGCAGTGCCGTCACCCGGGAATAAATTCGAAGCGTCAGCCGCGAAGCTCGACACAGTGCCCCAGTGAAGGAAAAGCGCAAGCCCAGCGAAACAGCCAACTCAAGTAACGATCGGAGCGATGGAATCCCACACAGAGGAACAGGCCAGGTATTACCCGGGAGAATTCGTCGCCAACCCAGGGGTGAGTACCGGCTGGATTAACAAACGTCGCCGAGAGGAGCTGGAGTCTTTCGCGGAGGAATTCGGATTCAGCCGCGAGGGGAACGTGGAAGATTTGCGGAGGAGTTTCGCCGAACTAGTCGCCGGGCCCCTCGAACACGATGCCTGGGTCAGGTTGGGGGAGCTCGAGCGGCTCATGGGCCGATTTCCGCCAGGAATTCCTAGCCTTTTTCCTGCCTCCCCGGTACTTCGAGCAATTGGAAGACCAGATCAGGGACCGCAAGCAAGCGGTGGGCGAACCGTTCAAGGACTTCGTCATCGAGCTCCGGTTGCTCATGCACCACGCCGGGTACGACGAAGCCAAAGAACATAGCCGGATCTATGACAACACCCTCCCGGCGTACTAGCGGTACGTGCGAAGACACGAACTGAGAAGTCTAACGCAATTAACGATGTTGGCCACAGAGTTCGAGAGCATCCAGGAACGAAACGTACCAGCGATCCTCATCCCCCCTCGACAACCACCAAGGTACACGCGGCCAACGGCACAACAAAACGAAAGCGGGACGAATCGGGCCCAATTCCGAAAGCCCCACTGGAACACCTCGGAACCCGCAAGGAAGCCGCACCAAGGCGGCGCTTCAGCACAGGAAGCGACACATCGAATGATACCACCTCCATCGCCAACCCGCACGCAGCATGTCGACGCTGCGGAGAAGCGGGACATGTATCTCGCGACTGCACCAACCCATCGTTGGGAATGCGGCAAGCGCGGAACGCGCACCGTGGGCTGTTGCCGCCAGGACCCGTCGGGAAACGACTCGCGTCCCCAGCTGCCACGGGAACAGCTGGGCACGACGCTTCCTCAGAAAACTAACTAAGAAACCCGCTACAAGTACACGACGACCGGATAGTGGCGAGAGTAACCATCGGAGGACGGCGCACGGAAGCCACGGTCGACACCGGGGCATCCCGAAGTTTCATCAACGCCGACCTCGCCCGCCAACTCGGCCACGACAACGACCTGCGCGGCGCTTGCGTCCCGATACGCCTAGCCGACGACTCAGCACGCGAGATAACTCAGATCTTGCTAGCGCGCGTCAAACTAGACGATCAAGAGGTACAGATGCCGCTCTTGGTGCTGCCCAACATGCTAGAGCAAGCCATCATAGGGATGGACTTCCTGCGCGCCATCGAAACCACAATACAATGTGGCACCACACGCCTCCATCTCCAAGGCTCCCAACGCCCCCTCCCAAACACGCCGACGATCACCGCCAGCCAAGTACACGCTCACGGACCCAAGAACTTGAGACCCCCGCCACCAACGAATCCCCCGCCACGCCACGAGACACGAGCACAAGGAACGAGGAACACAGAACCCACGGCCACGACGAGACACACTAGCCCCAGGCCCACTCCGAGGAACCCAAAACCAAGCAAAGCAACGAAGAAAGCTAGCCGGTCTCCCGAGGGCACCGACGCGGTCCCACCAACAATGGGAAAGGAACACAGGACGCCCCTCCGGAAGACAACCCGGCCCCAGCAACGACAGCCGCCACGCAGCAGCCAGGCGCTCGAGGAACCACCTCCGACCGCCACCCTGGCCCACGAACGCGTCGACACCGCCCTCGACGCGAAAACTACCCCCACGACACCGACCGACCCGCTACTCCCGCGTCCTCTCAGGCAGGAACCGGGAGGGGCTATCACCCCCGCACGAGGCGTCAATCGGAACCCCGCCGCACCTGGAGCCAACACACCATCGATCGTCACCGACATCATGGAACGCCTCCCGGGCAACACCTCGTACGGCGCCGGCATGCGGCCCAGCACCACGCCTGGAGCCATGTCGGTAACCTTCATCGCCCAAACTAGCCGTCGGTCAAACGCTAGCATCGAGACCCGCACGTTCGTACATCACGCTGAGTACAACGTCGCACAAGCACCCCCCAGGACACACACGAGCACCCCACACCCGAGCGACGCACCCGCCGTCGTCGCCAGCATAAGCGAATACACTCGCGGAGGACGATTCGGAACGAATCTCGGACCCATGGCCTCCTGACATCGCGCCGAGAATACAGGAATTTCTAGACGAAGAACTGCCGACACTCGCAGGCCTCCGAGGGACGATCGATCTAACAGAACACACCATCGTCATGAGAGACAACCGACCCATAAAACAGCGGTACTACCCGAAAAATCCAGCCATGCGGCGGATCATCGATGAACAGGTCGACCAACTGATAGCAGAGGACCTAATCGAACCATCCCGGAGCCCCCACAGTGCGCCAATCGTCCTGGTCCGCAAAAAGGACGGGAGATGGCGCATGTGTGTAGACTATCGGCAGCTCAACGAGCGTTCTATCCCGGTCGCGTACCCGCTACCCAGGATCAACTACATACTAGAGCGACTCCGAAATGCCGACTTCATCACGACCCTGGACCTGAAAAACGGGTACTGGCAGATACCAATGGCCCGGGACAGCCGGGAAGCCCCAGAATTCACGATACCCGGCCGAGAATTATACCAATGGAAAGTAATGCCCTTCGGTTTACATTCCGCGGGAGCCACGTTTCAACGGACCCTCGACGCCGTTATCGGCGCGGACATGGAACCGTTCGCGTTCGCATATCTCGACGACATCGTCATCATCGGGAAAAGCTTCACGGAGCACCTGAACAACGTGAAAAAAGTTTTCTACGCAGGGAAAACCTACGGATCAACACGGACAAGTGCGCCTTCTTCCAACGCCGGATAAAATACTTGGACCATATGATCAGCGAAGAAGATATCCATACGGACCCCGACAAAATCGCAGCCGTAAAGGATCTGAGGCTGCCAACCAACCTGAAGGAGCTACGACAATGCGTAGGCATGGTCGGTTGGTACCGCAGATTTGTCCCAAACTTTGCCACCGTGGTCCAACCAATGTCACTGCTGCAGAAGAAAGGGAAAGCATGGACATGGGGCCAGAAACAACAAGACGCCTTCGACGAGCCGAAAACACTGCTCACCACCGCACCAGTACTCGCCTGTCCAGACTTTAACGTCAAATTTTCCCTGCAGACGGACGCAAGCAACCTTGGAGTGGGCGCAGTCCTCACCCAAGAGATCGAAGGGAAAGAGCGGGTCATCGCATACGTCAGTCGACGCCTCAACAAGGCAGAAGAAAACTACTCGGCCACCGACAAGGAATGCCTCGCCGTCATCTGGGCGATCCGAAAACTGCGATGCTATCTCGAAGGCTACCGATTCGACGTCATAACCGATCATCTCGCACTAAAGTGGCTGAATACCCTCGAGAGCCCTTACGGTAGAGTAGCAAGATGGGCGCTCGAACTACAGCAATACCAATACGACGTGCACTATCGGGCCGGCAACCAGAACGTAGTCGTAGACGCACTGTCAAGGCAACCGTTGGAAACCCTCTCCCGCATCGAGGAGGAAGACAACACAGCGTGCACCTGGCTTAAACAAAGGAGTCCAAGTCCAGCAAGTCCAAGACGAACCCCGGAAATACCCGGACTACACACACGAAAACGGGCGGCTATACCGCTATCTGGGACACGGAGCCGACAACGACGACCACATACCGTGGAAACAATGCGTGCCTAAAAACGGCCGAAGGAGAGTACTCCTCGAATGCCATGACGAACCAACAGCAGGACACCTCGGCGTCCGAAAAACCATCCTGAGGACAACGCAACGATATTACTGGCCAGGACTACACCGAGACGTACGACGGTACGTGCAGGGCTGCGTAAGCTGCCAGAAGTTCAAGGCCACACAGCGCAAGGCCGTGGGCAGGATGCTCACACGCAAAGCCTAAGAACCCTTCGCCACCCTGTGTGCCGATTTCGTCGGATAATTACCACGGTCCAAGCACGGGAACACCATCTTACTGGTCTTCTTCGACACTTTCTGCAAGTGGGTCGAACTGGTACCCCTCAAGAAAGCGACAACAGCGAAACTCGAACGAGCCTTCAGAGAACTAATACTGAGCAGCTTCGGTGTGCCGAAACTATTCGTGTGCGACAACGGAAACCAGTTCACCAGCCGATAGTTTAAAACATTTCTGCGAACCGCAGGCGTGGACCTACAACACACAGCCCCGTATTGCCCCCAAGAAAACCAGACGGAGAGAGCCAATCGGACTGTGAAAACGATGATCGCACAGTTCGTCGACGACCACCAGAACACGTGGGACGAGCTCCTACCCGAGATGACATTGGCGATCAACTCCAGCGTCTCCGAGACGACCGGATTCAGCACCGCTTTCCTCCTGCAAGGAAGAGAACCCCGACTCCCCGGCACCCTTTACGACGAAGTCACGCCCGGGACAGGGAGTACACAAGAGACGGCCAGCAGCAAAGCGACGAGACTAAAAGAAGTATTTGCCATCGTCCGAAACAACATCCAGAGAGCCAGCCAAGAGCAAGGGAGACATTACAACCTCCGCCGTTGACTATGGCGCCCCGCCATCGGATCATTGGTACTACTACGCCAACACCACCACTCCAACGCCGCCGAGGGCTTCGCGGCAAAGTTAGCTCCGAAGTTCGACGGCCCCTACCGAGTCAACAGTTTTCCATCGCCAAACATCGCCAAAATACAACATTGCGAAAGCCGGAAACAGAAGACCGCGAATATCAACGACCTGAGAGAGTTCCACGACCACGAGCCCGACGAGCCCACGGGCCTACACAGGAATGCTGACATCGCGGAAGAAACCAATGAAACAGCAACCCGACGCCCCGACCGCGGCACCGCAGAGTCGGCAGAACCCGGGGCACCCGGCCAAGAGAGACAACGTCAGCGAAACACCGACCGGCGGCGCAACGCCAACAACAACGCGAGCACAACAAACCCCTCGACAACGAAGTAAACAGGCCCGCTAACGAGGCAAGGACGAGATGATCGCAAGTCGTCGGCGACCCCAAAACGCACCCCCGGTGCAACACGGAAGAGAGAAGAAAAGAATACGGACCATGAAGAACGGCTTAAATAGCCGCAACTCTGGCTCCCATCAATCAGTGCAATCTCCCCAGAAGAAGGCAAAGCCATCCGAGCCAACAACCCACCGCCGCACGCCCGTGACTCTCGTCGGGGAAGAAAGGGGAGGGTGTAACGAACCCAAAAGGGTTCGCTACAACGCCTCTCCCAACGCCCAATAAAAACCCGGCTACTAAATTACAACACCTCGCCCAACGGAAATTGATTTACTACACGACCACCCCCCCTCTACACATAGCCACCGATTGACACGCGCCGTCTTCATAACGCTGACCAAACACACCAGGTCGCGCGGACTTCCACCACTCCAGACCAAGCAACCGGCCAGGCGCAGTCTTCCGGGTTCATAAACTACAAAACGATGACACCGCGGAAGCCCACGACAAGCACCCAACGGCAAACCCGCCAACTCGCCAAAAACACGAAGAGACAGAACTAGGTCAACCCGCGATCGCCAGAACGGCGAAGTGCACCCCGACGCGGAAGTGCACTTCTGAACCCGCTGACACAGCGCCCATTGGCGTATAAATAAACGCCGACTGAAAACCAGAAGGCAACTTACGCAGAGACCCAGTCCGGAGTACAGACGCGGTACCCGGAACCCACCAGAAGACATCGGCGCCCAATTAAAAATAAGTCATTTAAACCGCTAAGAAATACAATAAAGTGTCAAATTTGCAAAGTAAAAACACCCGATTGCGTAAGTTCACCCCAATCAGCCGAGGCACCGACGTCGCCCCACTCCGAGTCCACACGGTCGTTTCGTATACACGACTAGCGACGCCCGTTCTGGCCCCGATCCACCTCTATACGACAGGCCGTCGCCTGACGCCGCCCTTAAGGATCCATCACATTTCTACAAATTTCTTGTGAACTGACCCCTGGACGTGACTGAGCTTACCTCAGCCTGAAATAGGTCCATCACACTTGTATTCTCCTGAGTCATGAAAAGTTTATTATTTTCCTCCAAGTCTGAAATTTGTCTTTCCGCGTTATATAAGACATTATTGCATTGATCTTCAAAAGTATAAATCACATGATATAATAAATGTCCATGTTATAATAAACAATTAAATCCCAATTAAATTAAAATATATCGAAGTGGAACTGTTAATTTTTTCAATTGAACACTTCGCCTTTCTTCTGGCAGCAATGTTTTCATTTGATACTTGGCAAAATAACACAAGCAGTAACAATGCTGCCATTAGTCCTAGATCGAGGTCTACTACAAGTACTTCTCGTCTCTTTTATAGTCATTCCTGAGTCTTGATCTTCTGACTCAATTACCGCCAATGCATTGCAATGGACAAATTTAAGTTATAGGTCGTTTTATCAACCAATCTTGATATTTTGTACTGTATTTTTTATTATTTTGTTGTTGTAGTATGTGGAAATAATCTTCTTTCCACTTAATCCAAAATTCTCTTTTCATTTTCTGAATTAATCTCCACCTATCCAGATTCCCGATTTGTTCCTCTGAAATTGTCTCAATCGGGTCAAATATTGGCCTTCCAATAATAAAATGACCTCGTGTTAATACATCCAGATCGTCAATAGCATTTGTAGCTGTATACAAATGGCGTGAATTTAGTAACGCTTCAATTTCACATAATAGAGTTTCCATTTCCTCATAGGTTAAATTATTGTCCCCAATTACTCTTTTTAAGTGATATTTCACTGATTTAACCCCAGCTTTCCAAATACCTCCGAAGTGAGGTCATGCCGGGGGAATGAAGTGCCACTCGATCTCCTCTCGTTCTAATATTGGCACTGTTGTGAAATCCTCGATACGAGATTTCAATGTTGAGCAGAAATGCTCTGGGGAATCTTTGCGTTTAATAATGTACTACACGATATAGACAATTCGAGATTTATTCATTTGGACTTCAATCAACTTAAACTTCAATCGTAATTCGCGTATAGAGTACAATGTAATAGGTAATACGGGTTTAAGCACGGCCGGCTGCAACTGCTAATTGTCGTTGTGATTTCGTCGACACGCAAACGAAGACTCTTCTTGGTGATCGGAGACGAGGTTACGCCGCCCTAGCATGAAACGATGCCGTTCTCCGAGTGGGCAATTGCAGTTAGAGCGCTCTCACTCTCTTTGTAGTTTAACCCTTAGAAAACCGTCCATGCCGCCCCCAATACTGGGACCAGTATTAGAAACCAAAGAATGTCACATGTGAATGCTCTGTGAATAAATAAAGTGTTCGTTATGGTACATGTGTGGTCGAATGGAGCTAGCAACGGTGGTAGGATTATTCTGAGGTCTGTGGCAACGGTAGCCGACATAGTTTAGAGACCGATCGTTTGTATACGCCTGATGCTGTTTTAACAGTTGCGACTCTGACTAAACTGTCAGCTCCAGGGTGAACTTCTATTATTCTTCCCAGTTTCCACTCGTTGGGTGGCAGTCGGTCATCCTTGACAATTACTAGATCGCTGACTTGTAGATTGTCGGTTTCCGGCGGAGCTAATAATGAATCTCCAATAAGAAAATGTGCCGGGGTGAGGACAGCTAGGTCCTCCGGCTCCGCGCTTAGTGGACATAAAGGCCTGGAATTTAAACAGGCTTCAATTTGTGTTAGCACGGTAGCAAGTTGTTCGTAGGTCATTTTATATCCTGAAAAAGCTCGATAGAGATGTGTTTTGACAGACTTTACATTTGCCTCCCAAAGGCCTCCGAAATTAGGACTATGCGGTGGATTAAAATGCCATTGGACGTTTCGGGCCGCTAAAGCAGGTATTACAGTTGTGGGTAGCTCTCGTTTCAAATGTATTTGCCAGGTTTGAAGAGCCCGGTGGGCACCAATGAAGTTCGTGCCGCAATCGCTATACATGTGTTGACAGTAACCCCGACGCGCGATGAAACGTTGTAGGGCCATGAGAAAGTGTTCGGTGGTTAAGCCCGTGACCGCTTCAAGATGAATTGCCTTTGTAGCCAAACAGATGAAAACTGCGATATACGCCTTGTAGTTTGTGTGTCCACGGAATCTGGATGCTTGAATTTCGAACGCGCCTGTATAGTCCACTCCAGTGGCGATGAATGCACGAGTTGGCGGATTGACTCTATGTAGGAGAAGATCGGCCATCATCAGATGCTGCTAGTTTCGGTCGGTGACGAAAACATCGGACGCATTGTCGAAGAATGCGTTTGACAGTTTGTTTTCCGTTGACTATCCAGAATTTGTGTCGAATAGTGGCCAGCGTTAATTCGATGCCGCCGTGGAGTACGAGACGGTGGGCATTACGCACGACGAGATCGGTAAAATGATGATGATTGGGAATGATCATTGGTTGTCGCTAGCTTATTGGAAGGTGCATTGCATTTCGCAGTCGACCTCTGACTCGTAGAATTAGTTGGTCATCTAGAAATGGGGATAATTGACACAGCTTGTGTGTGCCCGATAGTGTCTTGTTTCCCTTCAACCTCAATATTTCTGTCGCGTAGACCTCCTGTTGAATGCTGCGAACGAGAAGAATTAAAGCGTTGTCGAGCTCCTGCACACTCAGTGGTCCAGACAGTTTGTCCCCGTTGGCTTGAATGTTATGTATAAACCGTAGAATATATGCCATGACTGATATTAACTTGTCGTATGAGGACGAGTTTTGGATGAAGGCTTCTGGAGCCTCCGAGACTTGCACAGCATTTTGGAACAAAACTGATGGTTTCTCCTCGATTATAGTCCTGTCGATGTCCTGACTGGGAACTCCGTTTGCCGGCCATTGGCTTTCCGGCTGCTGTAGCCATGATGGTCCAGACCACCATAATGGATGTACTGCTAACTCTTGTGGTGTTAAGCCACGAGTTGCGCAGTCCGCTGGGTTTACCGCAGTAGGTACGTGTCTCCACAGAGTTGATGTACTATGCTCCAAAATCTGTCCAACGCGATTTGACACAAAGGTTTGCCATCGGTGGGGATCTCCATTTAATATTGGACGTTGACATGCAATGACTGCATCTATCAAGAGGCGATGCAATTACTGCACCGTCAAGTGGCCCGTGTGACACCAGCAGAAGGCTGTTACGCGCGGATCCCAGGCAAAACGCAGCCCTCCTCCCGCCCAACCGACCGAGGGGCGCTGCCGCATGACGCGCGGTGCGTAGCCGAACCAAACGCGAGCATGCAAGAAAGATAGATATTAGACTAACCTTCGAGGAAAATTAGCACTAAACTATTAAGAAGTTAAGCATGCAATAAAATACAAAATACAAATACCACTACACTACTAATTACTAGAAAGGTGTGTAAGGATTAGTAATTTAATAAGAGGAAGAGAATTAGTGGAGGATATAATATGGTAGAGGGAATTATAATCCGAGCATAAGACCCTAAACGGTTCATGCAAGGAATAATTCGATCTACAAAGTGGAAGGAACAACGGTATAAAATTTCTAGTCAGTCTAATAGGAATCGTGAAGTTTATGCGGCTCAACAGATCAGGGCTGTCTATGTCACCCCTGATCAAGTTGTGCATAAATATCACACCAAGCATTTTTCTACGGTTAACTAAGGATGGGAGGTTTACTAATAATAGTCTACTAGAGTAAGATGGGAGTCTTACACCCGCATCCCAGTTAAGGCCCCGCAGAGCAAAGAGTAAAAAGTTTTTCTGTACTGATTCTATACGGTCCTGGTGTACTTTGTACTGAGGGCACCATACAGAGGAGCCGTATTCTAAGATCGGACGAACAAGCGAGGTATAGAGAGTCTTTGTTATATAGGGGTCGTCAAATTCCTTTGACCACCTCTTTATAAACCCAAGCACGCCAATGGCCTTATTTACCATGGTAGAAATGTGTGCGGAAAACTTTAACTTGGGATCTAACATAACACCCAGATCATCCACCAGGGTAATTCTCTCAAGAGAACCCTCAAATAGGGTGTAGGGAGCCAACAAAGGGTTAGAACGATGAAATGTCATAACTTTGCATTTCGAGGCATTAAGGTGTAACAAGTTTGCACAACACCATGACTGAAAGCTATTGAGATCGGATTGCAAGCGAGAATGAAATGAAATGTCCTTGTACTGGACACAGAGTTTAACATCATCCGCATACATAAGTACTCGAGAGTATGTTATTACTGAAGGCAGGTCATTAATAAAGAGTGTGAAGAGTAAGGGGCCTAGATGGCTGCCCTGTGGTACTCCCGAAGAAACCTTTACTGGTAAAGAGAGGGAGTTTTTGAAGAGGACTCTTTGAGACCTAGAACAAAGATAGCTAGAAATCCATCTCAGGAGGTTGGGCGGAGACCCTAAAAGGTCAAGTTTATGTGCTAAAAGGGAATGGTTTACAGAGTCGAATGCTTTACTAAAGTCGGTGTAAATAACATCCGTCTGTAAGTTACCTTGAAAGCCTTTAATAATGAAAGAGGTAAACTCTAACAAGTTCGTGGTGGTTGATCGCCGCCTTATAAATCCATGCTGAGTTGGAGATATAAGTGACTTGCAGAGATGTTGCAAGTGCGGAGTTAAAACCCTCTCAAACAATTTGGGAATAGCGGATAACTTTGCTATACCTCTATAATTTTTTGCATCAGACTTGCTACCTTTTTTATGGAGAGGAATTATAAACGATTTCTTCCAGATCGGGGGAAGCAAGAAGAATCAATGGACAGGGTGAATAGTTTAAGCAAAGGTCTACACAGAGCCTCGGCGCAGTACCTGAGTACACAACCTGGAACCCCGTCTGGACCCGGAGAAAACACCGGCTTAACTAGTCGAAGATCATGAAGTAGGGAACATTCATTTAACAAGGGACTGAAAATGCCGTTCGACCTCGGTAATCCGTATGGGTACGGTTGACCAGAGTAGCGTTCCGCAGAATAGGTGGTTTGGAAAAACTGGGCAAAAAGATCGGCAATTGCCTGATCATTATTTGCCGACGTATTACAAAATGATAGCGAGAATGGGTGTGCGGACGTTCTACGCTTACTGTTTACGAAGCTGTAAAACTGCTTAGGGTCCTGAGAAAAACGTATCCTGCAACGAGATAGGTAGTTCTTATAGCATTGAGCATTAAGAACTGAAAAGTTTGACCGAGCTATTACATAACGAGAGTGAGAAGTAGGAGAACCCACTTCTTGAAATTTTTTATAAAGTCTTGATTTTAAGTTTTTTAGACTGGATAACTCTTTGGTAGTCCAAGGGGGTTTTCCAGATCTAATCGGACAAGAAAGCGGGACACAAGAATCAAAAAATGTGCCAAGAGCATTGTAAAAAATGTTTGTGCCTTTTGTGACATCAGTGCACGAGTACAAAGCGGACCAATCAAAATCCCTAATTAGGTTATTAAGCTTCGCAAACTCGGCTTTACGAAAGCAGCGGACACGTTCAGGTAGTCTACTCGACCGATCCAATACAGTTGGTCCTATGTCTAGCGACACCTCGAAAGTAGGGTGGTAGGCGTCTTCAGGTATAGTGAGCGGAAGGGCTCGGGTTGAAAACACTATGGTCGGATCCGATACAAAGCATAGATCAAGCAATCGACCCAAGGAATTTTTCACATGATTGACTTGAGTCAGGGACAGGTCAAGCAAGCCGTCAACAAAGTCATGTCGTGACATGGGCACTAGGATAATAGACTCGTTTACCGAAAACCAAACAGTTCCTGGCAAGTTGAAGTCACCAAGTGCTGCTCATAAATTGAAATATCCGAAGAAGGTGGGATATACGAGCAAGTAATGAATATAGCGAAAGCGGGAAGAATCAGTTTTACACACAGGAATTCCAGTTCCTGTTGAACTTGGACTGTGAAGTGTTCTGACGTGAAGTAAGAGTCCACTGCAATTAGAACCCCTCCTGCACGTCGAGACGAACGGTCCTTTCTAAAAGTTGTGTACCGACCTGCCAAAACCTCGGAACTAAGAATGTCCGGCTTTAACCAGGTTTCAGTAAACACAATAACGTGGGAAGCAAATGCAACACTATCCCGGAAAAGAATGCTGAGCTTACTACGCAAGCCTCTTACATTCTGATAGGTTACTAAAAGAGAAGTTAGTTTTTTGGAAAGGTTGGAGCAAGACGGGAAGTTGAGGAAGAGGAAGTTGAGGTTGAGGGTGGCACGCTGGAAAGATTTGGAAGCGATATGGAGGGCCTATTCTTCTTCTTAGCCTTAAACTCCTTCACCTCCAAATGCTCCGGCCAAAATTTGGTGGAGCAAATGGTGTCAAATTGAGTTGGGGAGATACTTATCTTAAACGACGCTATCTCCCTGGCATAAGAGAAGTTATATCCAAAAGTATCCAAAACAAAACGATAGTAGCATCTGACCAATAGAAGGTTGCCATAGGTGGTCCTGCAGTGCGCAGTTGGTCCCGGATCCATTTTGCCAGTTTAACTGCCAGCAGCGCACCCGAAAGCTCGACTCGTGGAGTTGTGATCGGTTTTGTGGGTGTGACTCGACTGCGTGCAGCTAGCAAATGAGTTTGAATCATTCCGTTTGGTAGCTCTGCACGAATATGTGCACATGCTGCATACGCCAGTGATGATCCATCGCAGAAAACATGTAGCTGTAATGACGCAAGCTCGTGGATGTTGAAGCGCAGCCATCGTGGTACTTGAATTTGCTCGACATATGGCAAGTTCTGTATGAATCCCTGCCATCTATCAAGCAGTTCGGTTGGCAGCGGTTCATCCCAGTTCAGTTGTGCTAGGCTGATTTCAAAATTTATCTTGAACCCAAAATAGTCTTGATGTGGATGCCAATAGAGGCCTAAGGTTTTAACGGGATCTTGGTATTCAAACTCTAATAGTGTCTTATGAGATAAATGGTATGGAGGTATGTCTTGTAGCAGAGAAGCGTCATTTGCAGACCACTTTCGAAGTTCCATTCCTGCTGATCGTAAGGCTCCGATCAATTGATTTTGAATTTCTCCTTCGCGAGTGGAAGCTCCGCTTTGTACGTCATCAACGTATATTTCGTGTCGAAGGACCCTTTCCGCGAGTGGATATCGGTCGCGTTCATCCTGCGCCAGTTGATGTATGACGCGAATGGCTGTGTAAGGAGCTGAAGCAGTTCCAAACGTAACTGTGTTGAGATAATACTCAGCTACTTGGTTGTGTTCGTCATGCCAAAAGATGCGTTGATATTGCGAATCCTCTGTATTCATGTCAATGCATCTATACATCTTCTGAATGTCGGCAGCAAAAACAAAACGATGGAAACGCCAATTCAGGACCACGCCGGCTAGATCGTTTTGGAGCGCTGGTCCGGTGCATAGGACGTCATTGAGCGATTTTCCGTTTGACGTTTTACAGGAGGCGTCATATACTACTCTAACCTTCGTAGTGACACTTTCCTCTTTGAATACTGCGTGATGAGGCAAGGTGCAACATGTGGACTCGATTCCATTCTCCTTGCTAATGATGCAATGCTGCTGCTCCTTGGTTGTTACTTTGGTCACCTGGCCTAGTTGAAAGTACTCATTCATGACTTCCGAATATTTGGCTTGCAGCTCCGGCTGCCTTTGGAATCTTCGTTGAAGCATTTGGAATCGATTCATCGCGATTTGACGTGATTTGCCTAGCACCTGCGAAGGGTCAAACAAACGCTTAAGTGGTAACCGTACCAAATACTTGCCGTTTCGTTGACGGATGTGAGTTCGTTTAAAATGCTCCTCGCACCATCGCTCTTCTGGTGTGAGCTGTTTTGCAGAACCGAGATGCTCCATTTCGAAGAATTTTTGGACGAGATTCTCTAGCCTGTTGTGGTGACATCTAATAGTGACAGCGTGTGAGCGTGTGGAAGTGGCTCGACCAAAGACTATCCAGCCAAGCTGGGTGTGCTGTGCAATTGGTTGGTTCTCCTTTCCTCTGCGGATATCTGAAAGCAGGATCTGTGGGATTACGTCCGCTCCCAGCAGAAGATCAATCCGTTGTGGTTTGTAGAACCCGGGATCGGTGAGTTCTATTCCGTTCAAATGAGGACATTGCTGCAATTTGATGGATTTTGAAGGTAATTGCGATGTAAGCGTTTTAAGTATAAACGCAGTATCAATGGTAGTACAAAACTGCGAAGTACAAGAACTTAATGACAATTCTGTAGTGTAGGTACACCTGTTCTTGGAGGTGGTCCCAACTCCAACGATTTCTGCCGAAATTGGATGCCGCTTGAGGTTGAGAGCCTGCACTATGTGCTCTGTAATGAGGGTTCCTTCCGAGCCTGAATCCACTAACGCACGTACCACAGCTGATTGGCCAGTGTGGGGGTTGTGGATTGTGACCAGGGCAGTGGCCAGAAGGACAGTGCTGGGTCCGTGATGCGTGGCCGTAGCGGAGACTAGTTGCGCAGAGTGTGTTCTCACAGACGAGTCGGTCGCTGCAGACTGTGGATGACCACCGGAACTAGTGTTGGCAACCCCTGGGAGAGGCTGTGCCGTGCTCTGAGTAGGAAGTGGGGTCCTTGCGTAGAGTTGCGTAGGTGTAGCCCTGCCCGATGAGTCGTTGTATACTGCCAGGAGTTACCGGAACGAGCGCTGCGGGAGGCTGAGTGAGGCTGTGTTGCCACCTGAGCAGGAGTTGGGAAGTGCAGCAGTGTATGGTGTCTTTGACCACACTGCGTGCAGTTCCTTTTACTGGTACATTTTGAAAGTGCATGGGAACGGCTGAGACAGTTGAGGCATGCCTTTGCATGATCGACGATGGCTTTCCTTGCAAAGCAGTCCTTGGACAAAAGGTCCGGGCAATGCCGAAGATTGTGACTGCCGCTACAGTGAGGGCAGCGAGTGTGTTCGGCAACCGCAGTCTTGGCGTGGAAACTGTTGCCCTTGCATGTTACGTTGCCAACTGACTTCTTCTGGTGCCTTTGATTGACAGGGTGCGGCACAGATGTCCACGTCGTGGAGTGGCCTCGATTTTCGAACACATCGATGCTGACGAGACGGTCGTTGAGAAATGATTGTAGCTGAGAAAATGTGGCAAGTTCGGCAGAGCTCCCGAGATGGAGCTCCCAAGCTTGCAGGGTCGGGCTTGGCAGTCTGGAAGTGAGATGATGAGCCATCCAATGCTGAACATCTAGATTCTTGAAAGCATTGAGACAAACCGTCGCAACATTAAGCATATGTTTTGTATCAGCAGACCGCTCCGTTGTCAACTGTGGCAAGTCATACAAACCGTTCATATGGTACATAAACTGCAGCCGTTTGTTGTCGTATCGCTTGAGGACGAGACTCCAAGCTGTTGCATAGTTATTTCCCGCAAGCGCCATCTGCTGAATATCCTCGTCGCGATCCGAGGGAAGAGCTTGCTTCAGGAAATGAAACCTTTGGACGTCGGACAGTTTCTGGTTGTTATGGATGAGTTGAACAAATGCATCGTGAAATGCCGGCCAATCCACAAACTTGCCTGTAAATGTCGGTACAGGTAGCTTGGGCAATTGCACTGATGATACCGATGGATTTGCTGGCTCTGGATTCTGCTGTACCGGTGGTGCTCTTGGACATACATTTTCGTAGGCCTCTGATATGATGCTGAATGCCGTTGTATAGTCTTCATCAAAGCGAAAGGCTACTTCGCTGGACACATAACTATGCGTACTTGGACAACGAAGTATTAGTAAACGTTGATGATTTTGCTCAAATTCACCTAAGAACCGTTGCAAAGTTTGTAAGCGCGTTTGAAAATAAGCTTTTGTTTTCCGATCTGCGCCATCCTTTCTGAAATTACGCACCGTTTGATTAACCCTCGCAATGAGATTTGTCTGAATAACACTGAGATTGTCGATCTCCACCTGAGGATCGGCTTCGAGATCGTGGGACTCGGCTGTTGACATGTTGCTGTTATATGTGTATGTACCTTTCTCACCCTTAGTTGCACTCTCTTTGACCTTGTACAAAATACCCACAACGAAACACTTACTCTGGTACTCGGTAGTGCTTCTCTTTGCTTAAAGCGTAGCTTAAGAGAACTTGCGAGTCGTTATTGTTGGGATTGTCCGAGCGGAGAGCAGAAACTGTGCTACTGTGAGCGTTGAGTTGAGGCCTGGTGTCTAGAGATGATGTGCAGCAACAGAACGCTCGTTGGTCTCTTGGTTTTTGCTTTGCACGAGAGAGAGGCTGCTGTCTAACCGTCGGCTTGAGTTGCCTTTTGTGTGCTGCAGTGAGGCTACTGTCCGGGCGCAGAGCTATCGTCTGGTCTTCTTTGTCCCTGCTTCGTGCGAGAGATAGCGGCTGTTGGATAAACCGTTGGTTTGCGTTGTGTTTGCCGTTTACAGTTGCAGCCGATAAAATATGATTTTATTTGTACATTTAACTGAACGCGGAACGAGGTAGAATCATATGCGGATAGTACGAATTAAACGCGGTTCCCCTCATGGGCCGAGAGATTCGAGATTTATTCATTTGGACTTCAATCAACTTAAACTTCAATCGTAATTCGCGTATAGAGTACAATGTAATGGGTAATACGGGTTTAAGCACGGCCGGCTGCAACTGCTAATTGTCGTTGTGATTTCGTCGACACGCAAACGAAGACTCTTCTTGGTGATCGGAGACGAGGTTACGCCGCCCTAGCATGAAACGATGCCGTTCTCCGAGTGGGCAATTGCAGTTAGAGCGCTCTCACTCTCTTTGTAGTTTAACCCTTAGAAAACCGTCCAGGCACAACTTTTATGTTTCCGGAGCTCCCACAAAGTTGGTTCCATTATCGGAAAATATTTTTGCACATTTTTCTCTTATGAAAAATCTTCTAAGTGCATCTGAAGTAAGATCGCCATATACACGAATACGGCAATATTACACCTATAAGATATATGGTCATACATCTTGGCTATGGTAGATAATACTATTCTCTTGTTATTTTTCTTAATTAGTTCATAATGGAAATTTAACCTAAACTGGCCTTTAACCGGTTCCCATTGGAGTCCTAATGTTTTGACGGATTCACTCTCCTAAATGGTTAATACTTTATTTTCTTGCTCATCTCTAACGCCTTCTATAATTTCAGTGATATTTGCTATCCACTTTCTTAAGTTAAATCCAACCTTATTAAACTTCCGGGTAATTTCCTTTACATGCTTTTTAGCATCCAGTATCGAGTCGGGACCTGTCACGATTTCCCCAATGGCTTGATTTTTGCTATTATCTGCTATTGCAACAAGCACCCTGGTTGCTAAGCAGGGTGCTAAAGCTGTACCGTACGAAACGGTTGTAAGTTTATACTCTTTTAACTTTTCGGTTGGAATATCTCTCCAAATTATATGCGAATATTGTTGATCTTCTTTATCAACATTAATTTGCCGGTACATTTTTTCAATGTCCGCAGATATTACTATCTTGGACGACAGGAAAGATAGCTGTTAGACTAATATTCGAAGAAAATTAGCAGTAAAATTACTAAGAGAACTAGGGATGCATTCAAAATACAAATACCACTACAATTACGTATTACTAGAAAGATGTGTAAGGATTAGTAATTTAATAAGAGGAAGAGAATTAGTGGTGGATATAATATGGTAGAGGGAATTATAATCCGAGCATAAGACCCTAAACGGTGCAAGGAATAATTCGATCTACAAAGTAGAAGGAGCAACGGTGTAAAATTTCTAGTAAGTCTAATAGGAACTGTGAAGTTTATGCGGCTCAACAGATCAGGGCTGTCCATGTCACCCTAATCAAGTTGTGCACAAAAATCACACCAAGCATTATCCTACGGTTATCTAAGGATGGGATATCCTTATCGCAGTCTACTAGAGTAAGATTTGAGTCTCACACCCACATCCCAGTTAAGGCCCTACAGAGAAGAAGTAAAAAGTTATTCTGTACTGATTCTATACGGTCCTGGTGTACTTTGTACTGAGGGCACCATACACAGGAGCCGTATTCTAATATCGGGCTAACAAGCGAGTTAGAGAGAGTCTTTGTTACATAGGGGTCGTCCAACTCCTTTGACCACCTCTTTATAAACCAAAGCACGCCCATGGCCTTATTTACCATGGTAGAAATGTGTTCGGAAAACTTTAACTTGGGGTCTAACATAACACCCAGATCATCCACCAGAGTAATCTCTCAAGAGAACCACCAGATAGGGTATAGGGAGCCAACAAGGGGTCAGAACGATGAAATGTCATAACTTTGCATTTCGAGGCATTAAGGTGTAACAACTTTGCACAACACCATGACTGAAAGTTATTGAGATCGGATTGCAAGCGAGAATGAAATGAAATGTCCTTGTACTGGACACAGAGTTTAACATCATCCGCATACATAAGTACTCGAGAGTATGTTAATACTGAAGGCAAGTCATTAATAAAGAGTGTGAAGAGTAAGGGGCCTAGATGGCTGCCCTGTGGTACTACCGAAGAAACCTTTACTGGTAAAGAGAGGGAGTTTTTGAAAAGGACTCTTTGAGACCTAGAACAAAGATAGCTAGAAATCCATCTCAGGAGGTTGGGCGGAAACCCTAAAAGGTCAAGTTTATGTGCTAAAAGGGAATGGTTTACAGAGTCGAATGCTTTACTAAAGTCGGTGTAAATAACATCCGTCTGTAAGTTACCTTGAAAACCTTTAATAATGAAAGAGGTAAACTCTAACAAGTTCGTGGTGGTTGATCGCCGCCTTATAAATCCATGCTGAGTAGGAGATATAAGTGACTTGCAAAGATGTTGCAGGTGCGGAGTTAATACCTTCTCAAACCTTTTTAATGGGGAGGAATTATAATCGATGCCTTCCAGATCGGGGGTAAGCAAGAAGAATCAATGGACAGGGTGAATAGTTTAAGCAAGGGACACAGTGCCTCGGCGGTGAAAACACCGGGTCAAATAGATCGATTTTTTCCGACGTATTACAAAATGATGACGAAGCAGTAAAACTGTTTAGGGTCCTAAGAAAAACGTATCCTGTATCGAGATAAGTAGTTCTAATAGCATTAAGCATTAAGAACTGAGTAGGCGAACCCAATTATTGAAATTTTTTATAAAGTCTTGATTTTAATGTTTTTAGACTGGATAACTCTTTGGTAAGCCAAGGGGGTTTTCCAGATCTAATCGGACAAATAAGAGGGACACAAGAATCAAAAAATGTGCCAAGAGCATTGTAAAAAATGTTTGTGCCTTTTATGACATCAGTGCATAAGTACAAAGCGGACCAATCAAAATCCCTATAAAACTCGGCTTTACGAAAGCAGTGGACAGGTAGCCTACTCGCCCGATCCAATACAGTTGGTCCTATATCTAGCGACACTTTGAAAGTGGGATGGTAGGAGTCTTCAGATATAGTGAGCGGAAGGGATCGGGTTAAAAAGCACAGATCAAGGAATAGACCCAAGGAATTTTTCACATGATTGACTTGAGACAGGGACAGGTCAAGCAAGCCGTCCACAAAGTCATGTCGCGATATGGGCACTAGGATACTAGACTCGTTTACCGAAGACCACACGGTTCCTGGCAAGTTGATGTCACCAAGTGCTGTTCATAAATTAACATATCAGAAGAAGGCGGAATATACGAGCAAGTAATGTATATAACGAAAACGGGAGGAATCAGTTTTACACACAACAATTTCAGTTCTTGTTGAACTTGGACTGCGAAGTGTTCCGACGTGAAATTTGAGTCCACTACAATCAGAGCCTCTCCTGCACGTTTCTAAAAGTTATGTACCGACCTGCCAAAACCACGGAATTAAGAATTTACGGCTTTTACCAGGTTTCGGTAAGCACAATAACGTGGGAAGCATATGCAACACTATCCCGGAAAAGAATGCTTAGCTTACTACGTGTTAATAACTTAAAAGAAAAGTCTAGACATTTGCGAGTTGAGTTGTAAATTCAAACTAGATTTTATTCCTAAAATCAGAGCCACACAATCACACATTTGACAATGAGGTAGGGGGATATATTTTTGTATTCTATAAATATCGTTAGACCTACTCGAAGGATACATTTTACTGCGGGTGTCTATTTGAGTGCATGCTTAAAATATTGTTATTGTAGGACTGCATTGGTTAAGTGTATTCTCCTCTTCTTTTTTGTTGTAGTATCATTTAACGGGTTACATATCTTTATTTACACCCGAACAGTCATAACTTTTCTACTATATGTGATTTATCTAGAAATCAGTTTTTTTGATACATGAGTGAATGTGTACAATAATATATTTATGTTTGAACATTCTGCAAGCGGTCGAAAGTGGCATGGTTTTGACGATAACGATGGTTTTGACGATGTTCGGGCCAGCCGCTGAAGAATAACCGTAACTTTAACATTATTATTGTATGAGCAGAGAGAGCCGCCTATGTTGTAAAGCGTTGACTTTCTGCAGAGCTGCTGTGCTCTCCCGCTAAAGGGACTCTCTGCCGCCGCCACTTCGGCAATTACTTTGATCTGCTGCCGCCACTTCGGCAATCACTTTGATCTAACGCCGTCGTCTATAGTTAAGTTCTATGCTAACCCCTCTGCGCATTGGTTGCATATCGATCTCGCATAAATTTTATCTGGCAAAGCAAGCAATCGGCTTCCGCTAAGCCACCAAGATTAAATACGAATTATAAAGTTTAACCCAAAATCTCTTTTCATTTTTGAAACACATAGGTGCCAAAAAAGCTTGGCATCTCAAACATTGGTTACCCCCCGACGTGATATAAAACCATTTCTTAATCGCGTTCCGTTAAAACACTTATTAATTATACAATATTGTGTTGTTGGGTAGTTTAACTACCAAGAAATACATTTGGGTGCACGTTGAAAAACAGTTTAAAGTGCAAATTCAGTGAGAGTGCGGCTGGAATATTTATAGACAAATTCCGATACTTTAAGCGTCGAATCTCTCATTCTCTGCGCAGCTGCAGCCGCGGTTCTTGACTTTTCGTGTCTTGCATTCTCGCTCTCGCGTCTATACATCGTCGCTTAAGCGGTATTTCATTTGCCGTTGTTGTGTCGATTGCACAACGGTTAACATGGACAACGATCCAAATACAGGCGCGGGCGGAAATATTGTGGTGGCTGATTCCAGACTGAGTCTGTATAAGCGTAAAAGTCAGTCATTATATGATCGATTGCACAGGCTTGGCGAATCCTTCGCGGGGAATAAAATCGATAAGCTGACCGCCGCGGAAGTCGAGGTGCGCCTTGATATGTTGGCAGAAATTCGAGAGGAATTTAATAAGGCCCATAATGAATTGGAGGCTCTCGATCAAAACGAGATTGGGAGTGAGCTGCGTGAAATCTTCGATACTCTTTTCATATCGTTGAAAGCTGAGTTGCTGGCTGCTGTTGAAGTAAGCCAGTCACACGCCGCTGCCCATTCTACGACTCTGCCAAGCCATTCCGGACATAGTACCATCATCATGGCTCACAAGCAGCGACTTCCTGAGCTGAAGGTGCCTAAGTTTTCTGGTGGATACGTCGAGTTCTCGGATTTTATGGCAATGTTCAAGTCGGTGATTGAAGCGGATGCGGATCTCAGTGACATCGAGAAATTCCAACACCTTCGCTCTTGCCTCGCTGATGCGGCTTTGGATTCGGTTCGATCGTTGAAGCTCTCCAGTGCCAATTATCGTGCGGCTCTGGATATACTTAATAAACGCTTTAATAACAAAAGACTTGTTTTCCAGGCACACATCAAGAAGATTCTTGGGCTAAAGAGGGTAGACTCGCATTCTGCTAAAAGGCTTCGGGAGTTTTCGGATGCAGTCAATTTACACATGCGAGCGTTGCAGACATTGGGAACTGCTGAGGAGATTTCGGGATTAATGGTTATCAACATGCTGCTGCAGAAGTTGGATTCGAAGACGCAAACCAAATGGGAGGAGCACACATCGTCGGATGCTATACCTACCGAAGAGGAATTCTTCGAATTCTTGCAGCAACGCTGCCAGAAAATGGAGCGATTGGAATATGCTACAGCGACACACGCTAGTAGCGATCAGGTGGGAAAAACCCATTCCTATACGCAGGTTAAGAAAACGTTTGTAGCTTCCAACTCTTCCGCCGACCCGTCTGTATGCGTCTTTTGCCACTCAGAGGGCCAAGATGCAAGATATTCGCAAATCTCTCACCGTTGCTGCGCCACAAAGAAGTGAAGAAGCTTTCCCTATGCTTCAATTGCCTAAAACCGGGGCACCGGACCCGCGCATGCAATAGTGGAAAATGTCGAGTATGCGGCGGTAGGCATCATAGTTTGTTGCACTTCGATAGTATACAGCCCACAATACAAGGCTGCCCAGGTATTTCTCCTCCCGATCTGGCCGTTCAACCGGACACTCTTTCCGTTGCTCAAAATTCTGCTAGCAGCTCGTCTCTACCTTCGTCTACCTCTCTTGCTGCCCAAGGTCTTCACTCTGATGTCGTGCTTCTGGCTACAGCCGTGGTTCTGGTGAAGAATCGGTCTGGCGTTTTAGTTCCTTGTCGTGCCATCTTAGATTCAGGATCGCAGCTGCATCTCGTCACATCCAGGTTCGCCCAGCAGCTTCAGCTTAGGAGAACTCAATCGTCTGCACTTGTGTCTGGACTGGGCGATACCAGCGTTTCTACTGAGGGATCCACCATAAGCATTTGTATGCATTCTCGCACGTCTGCTTACACAACTACGCTTACTGCTCTCATCGCCCACACGATTACCGATTCTCAACCAAGTATCACAGTAAATGTATCCGATTGGCGTATTCCATCTAACATTCAGCTCGCTGATCCTGCATTTTTCAATCCTCAACGGGTTGATCTTCTCATTGGTGCGAGCGTTTTTTATGATCTCCTCTGCGTAGGGCAAATCAAACTCACCGATGGACTGCCTCTTCTGCAGAAGACCCGGCTTGGGTGGATCGTATCTGACGGTGGACAGAAGGTATCAAGCTCTGCTCTTTTGGCCACGCACAATTGTCCAGATTCGATAGCTGAGATGGAAGCAAGGTTGGATAAAACTCTTCGTATGTTTTGGGAAGTCGAGAATTGTGTGGAGGCTGGGTTGAATACCAAAGAAGAAGACGATTGTGAAGCACATTTCGTAAGCCACCTTTCACGGTTGCCATCCGGGGAGTATGCAGTTCGTCTGCCGCTAAATAACAATACTGATCGTGTAGGAGAATCTTATGCTCAGGCTTATCGACGGTTCATCAGTCTGGAGCGAAAACTGGAGCGTAATCCTACACTGAAGGAGCGGTATTCCGCCTTTGTGAGGGAGTACATTGATTTGCATCATATGCACCAAGTCAACCCTGATTCCCGTAGCCTCTGCAAATATTTCTTGCCTCATCACTGTGTCCGAAAGGAGGACAGTACGACGACAAAACTCCGTGTCGTTTTCGATGGATCCGCAGCTACATCAACTGGATATTCTCTAAATGATGTGATGATGACAGGCCCTGTTATTCAGCCTGCATTGTTTAACATATTGATTCGTTTTCGAACATATCCAGTCGCTCTCACTGGGGACATTTGTAAAATGTACCGCTGCGTACGAGTGTCTCCACCCGACAATTTGTATCAGTGCATCCTATGGCGAGATTCCATCGAGTCCGAGGTTCAAGTCTACACATTAGACACCGTCACATACGGGACGAGGGCTGCATCATTTTTAGCGGTCCGCGCAATGCACCAGCTGGCCATCGACGAGGGTGAATCCTACCCTCTTGGCTCAGCTGCTCTGCGGCAGGAGTTTTACGTGGATGACCTTATTTCGGGCGGTAATTCGGTCGCACAGGTCATGGACAAGATGCACCAAATATCAGCTTTACTGTCCCGTGGTAACTTTAGACTTAGGAAATGGTGCTCCAGTCACCAGGAAGTACTTCAGGGAACCCCTGAAGATGACATAGAGAAGTTCCTAAAGTTTAATGATGGAAGCGACATAGCCAAAACTCTCGGCTTAGCGTGGGACCCTGCTTCGGATCAGCTGCTTTTTGCCTTGTCCGCACTGGACACAAACTCAAAGCCATCAAAGCGGTCGGCTTTATCTACGATTGCGCGGTTCTACGACCCTCTTGGATTGATAAATCCAGTCATTGTCAGGTGCAAAATCTTCCTTCAGCAGCTTTGGAGAGAAAATTTGGATTGGGATGAAAGCCTACCCTCAGCATTGCATTCAACTTGGATGGACTTGAGAAATAGTTTGGCAAGCATTTCTCGGATCTCATTTCCTCGCTTGGTTCTTCGTTCTAGTGTGGCTACAGAAGTTCACGGATTCTGTGATGCCAGCTTAGAAGCACATGGCGCTTGCGTGTATGTCGTGTCCAGGGAAGCCCAGTCTTCGAGCCACGTTTTGTGCTCAAAGTCGCGAGTGGCGCCGCTAAAGACTATATCGATTCCTAAGCTGGAATTAAGTGGAGCCCATTTGCTTGCGAAAATCATGCAGAATGTAAAGGACATGGGAATCTTTACAGGTCGGTTCTATTGCTGGTCGGATTCGTCAACAGCATTATCTTGGATTAGGGACGAGCCAGCTAAATTTCAAGTTTTCGTGGCAAATCGAGTGGCATCAATTCAGGAGTTGACGGCAGCCATGGAATGGCGCTATGTTCCCACATCTTTAAATCCTGCTGATCCTGCCTCTCGAGAGGCTCGCTTCCCAACCATCTTATCCAGTCAGAGCAATGGTTTCACGGCCCATCCTTTTTGCTAGACTCCAAGGATAAGTGGCCTGTATCTCCATCTAACAACATAGCAACTTTGGAGCTTCGCAAGAGAGGATTGCTAATCACGTCTCCACATGCCGATCTCACGTCCGGATGCAAATTTGCGAATTCATTCTTTCGCATGCAGCGCACATTCCCCTACATACATAAATTTATACATCGTCTTAGGCATCAATGACTCACCGTTTCTGATATTCGGCAAGGAACGCATCTTCTAATTCGACACATTCAGCTGGCAAATTTGTGGATGGACATAAAGGAGATTCGGCGCAATGGTCAAGTCATGAAATCCAGTTCTATTAGTTCGCTCGTTCATCGATCATTCTGGACTACTGAGAGTTGGATTTCGTCTTGGCAACTCATCGCTAGGGTTTGACGCTCAGGACCCGCTCATTCTGCCAAAGGGACATTCCATTACCTTTGCGCTGATAAGATATTATCATGAAAGAAACATCCATGCCGGACCTCGCGCCTTGCTATCCAAAATTCGGCTGGAATATTGGCCCATTGGAGGTGTTAAGGCAGTGTCAAGGGTCGTCAGCAGATGTGTGAGATGCTTCAGGACTAGGCCGCGCATGGTCGAACACATCATGGCAGACCTACCTAAGGAACGTTTGGAAGGATCTCGAGCTTTTGAAGTCACTGGAGTAGATTACTGTGGACCTTTTTTCTACCGATCAGAAATCCGCACAAGGCCTCTGATCAAGTGCTACATTAGCGTATTCATCTGCTTCACTTCTAAGGCTATACACATGGAGCTCGTAAAGGATTTGACCACCGCATCGTTTCTAGGCGCACTAAAGCGTTTTACTTCCACTCGAGGAAGGCCAAGTCAAATTTGGTCGGACAATGCGACAAACTTCGTTGGGGCCAAGAACGAGCTTCTGGAGCTAAAGAAGCTTTGTCTGAGCGAACCGCATATGAAGGAGGTCCACGCATCCTGCTTGGCTCACTCGATCGACTGGCGTTTCATCCCACCTTGCTCTCCGCATTTTGGCGGGTTGTGGGAAGCGGCCGTGAAGACCGCAAAATATCACCTGTACCGCTCAGTTGGAACATCTGTGCTTAGCTTTGACGAGCTGCGCACTCTGATCTGTCAGATCACGGCAATTGTTAACTCTCGCCCTTTGCTCTCGCTTTCAGAAAATCCTGATGATTTAGACGTTTTGACTCCTGCTCATCTGCTTTTAGGCGGCCCCCATGAGCAAATCCTCGAGCCTGACCTAACGAAGCTGAACTACAATCTTCTGGATGGCTGGCAGCGGGTCACCCAACTACAACAAATATTTTGGAGCCGTTGGCGCGAAGAGTATCTCACTCTTTTGCTAGAGCGCGCGAAGTGGCGTACCCCCGCGCAAAACATCTGCAAGAACGACCTCGTTCTGGTGAAGGACGAAAATCTTCCTCCAATGCGTTGGCCACTGGCTAGAGTGGTCGATGTCGTTTTGGGCAAGGACGGAGTGTGTCGCGTCGCTGACCTGAAGAAATCCTCAGGAAACATCAGGAGGGCCGTCACTTGGCTATGTTTGCTGCCCCTTAAGGAATCTGTTGAGAGACTAGCTCCCAACGGGGGGAGTATGTTCGGGCCAGCCGCTGAAGAATAACCGTAACTTTAACATTATTATTGTATGAGCAGAGAGAGCCGCCTATGTTGTAAAGCGTTGACTTTCTGCAGAGCTGCTGTGCTCTCCCGCTAAAGGGACTCTCTGCCGCCGCCACTTCGGCAATTACTTTGATCTGCTGCCGCCACTTCGGCAATCACTTTGATCTAACGCCGTCGTCTATAGTTAAGTTCTATGCTAACCCCTCTGCGCATTGGTTGCATATCGATCTCGCATAAATTTTATCTGGCAATAGCAAGCAATCGGCTTCCGCTAAGCCACCAAGATTAAATACGAATTATAAAGTTTAACCCAAAATCTTTTTTCATTTTTGAAACACATAGGTGCCAAAAAAGCTGGGCATCTCAAACAATGTTCATGTTTGAAAATTCTGCAAAGGTCCGAAAGTAGCACGGTGTTGTATTTTGATTCTTTTGAATCTTTTTGTGTCAATTACAGTGGGTAGGGAAGTGCTATCGTTTACAGCCTTCCTGCTACTTTAATTTTTCTTATGGCATAGATTATTAATATTATTATTATTATTATGATTCCGAACATAATTCTTGTTAAATCATGATGACCTTCTTTTAATAATTTAATTTTTTTTTCTTAGCTTATCCATTTCTTCTGTATTTTCTGTACCAACATTTTTGGTATTTTACTAATAATACTTATTTAAAAGGATGAAATTGGCTTGTAGCTTTCCGTTTGAATACTCTGATGAGGTACTAGTATATTATCATCGGTTCGCACAGTACAACCATGTATTCTTTTTATACCCGATACTCAAATTGAGTATTGGGGTATATTAGATTTGTGGTGAAAATGGATGTGTGTAACGTCCAGAAGGGTCGTTTCCGACCCTATAAAGTATATATATTCTTGATCAGCAGTATCAATAGCCGATTCGATTGAGCCATGTCTATCTGTCCGTCATCTGTACGTCTCTATTAGCGCCTAGTGCTCAAAGACTATAAGAGCTAGAGCAACGATGTTTTGGATCCAGACTTCTGTGATATGTCACTGCTACAAAAATATTTCAAAACTTCGCCCCGGCCATTTCCGCCCCCCCAAAAAACGAAAATCTGTGGCATCCACAATTTGAAAGATACGAGAAAACCAAAAACGCAGAATCTTAGAGAATGACCATATCTTTTAGACTGCAGAATCTGAATTGGATCGTATTATTATTATAGCCAGCATCAAGAAAACAATTTAATTTTTTCTCGTCCTGTCTCTCTCTAACACACACGTAGCATAGGCGGCTTTGCTTAGAGTAAAACATTAGCGCCTAGATCTTAGAGACTATAAAAGCTAGAGCAACCAAATTTGGTATCCACACTCCTAATATATCGGACCGAGACGAGTTTTTTTCAAAATTTTTTTTTTTGCCACACCCCCTTCCGCACCCGCAAAGGATGAAAATCTGGGGATATTCATAAATCTCAGAGACTATTAATGCTAGAGTAACCAAATTTGGTATCCGCTGTTAGATCTCACTATAAAACGTATATCTCAAAATTTCGCCCCACCCCCTTCCGCCCCCACAAAAAACGAAAATCTGTTGCATCCACAATATTGCAGATTCGAGAGAACAAAAAACGCACAATCATAGAGAATGACCATATCTATCCGGTTGCTTATAGACGGAACAGCTAGCGAACTTGCGGACACCACGGACACGTGGCAGACGTACTTGGCTGCACGTTCTCCGAAGTGATGAATTCGGCTACCGAATCTGCATCGCCAGCAGCTGTCTTTGCCCTTGGAGTGGCAAACGAGATCAACTGCTGTACACTTAGAGTGGTCGGAGTCAGTTTTTCGGCCGCAAACGGCTGAGTGACGGCTGGCATTTGCAGATCCCGCGAAGTGACCCTTTTACGCCTCGGAGACTCATTCAGCAGTTGCAGACTGCCAAATTGAGAATCCATGGCTAGGAGCCGATCATACTGAATTTTAAAACCAACGGTCAGTTCTTTAAAGCCCTTCCACGTCTGCCTCATAAATATGACCATGTCAGTCTCAACTGCACGGCATGCCTCACAACTATAGTGCAAGCCATTACGTTTTTATATGCCATCGCCCACGAGGCCCGTAAACCCAGCACATTTTGCGTGCACTACGCTAACGCAGAGCCAGCAGGGGATACGTGGCTGATCATGGGTGATCTCCTTCCGACAGGAATATTTGGCGCATACCACAGAAACACAGAACCACACTCCATACAAAAAAAAATTAGAACAAAATTAAAATCAAATAATATTTCGAAACAAATGGCTATCAAACCAGTGTGCCAGACAAACGCTAATAGGGGGAGAGGAGAACAGTTGCAGAAGAAGCTAATGAGAGAGAGAGAGAGAAAGAACAGTTATTAAGGTTGAGGTGATAGCGAGAGAGTGATAAAACAACAAAAGCTACAAGACGAGAGACGAGAGCTGTAATGCAATGTAATGCGTACTCACGGCAACAACCCAAACACGACAAGCCGACGCCGAAAAATTAGAAGTTAAATAATGTTTAAAGACAAATCAAAAGGCATGCACTCACGGAATAGAATAGATTTCCAGTTAGGAAGTTAATTAAAGTTTATTTATGAAAACACCGGTTGTTTATGCAAAACAAAGGGAAAATATGCGGAGCGCAAAACAAAAACGCGTCTGATCTACGAAAGATAACGAACGATAATAAAAATGTCCATTTACGCCATTGAATAAATCAAATGAATCTGTTGATGTAGATTCACTTGATTTTTGTGTGATTGTCAATATGACAATCATATGCTGAAAATGTAAATTTGTATGCTACCGGTTCATGTACCAGTAACAAATGGTCGCCGCAATCGGTACTTGAACAAATTGGGCTTCGGAGATGTGAATACGTCAGAGTTTTCTTTCGTACTGCTTTTATTTGGTAAAATGCGAGGTTTATATACAAGTTCTATGAGTATAATTGTTTACTTAAGATATTAGGTATGTTTAATTAGTTCTGAGTATAATATTGCTAGGGAAATGTGTTATATATATTTAGGACTAAGCAATTACTACAAATCCAACAGTGGAATATTCCAAGGGTCAGATTTATGACGGTCACAATGGTTATCATGCAGATGGTGAGAGATTTTACCACATGCAGGTCATCCAGAATGTGTTTAATGATAGTGCTGTAAATATCTTAACAGTGTATGTACACAAATGCATGCAGCTGTCCGTTGTATATTTATTTAGGTCAGTAGTGCATGTCACATATTTATATTTAGAGCATATTATCGTTTATTTATTTAGGTGGCTGGGAAATCTTAACCTTTTATGGCTAGCTATTTGTCTAGGTCTAATCATACGATTTTGTATTTTAATTGAAATCGTACATCCTCCCAGCGGTTGAACATAGTATGCTCAACCATCATCAATATTGATTGTGAATGGATGCCTTGGTGCGTTTTCTTCACTAGCTGATGAGCTAAGTGTATGTCTCTGCTGAGAAGGGAGTCTTGGTTTGTACCACCTTTTAACCAGATGAATCATTACAATGATCATGATAAAAAGCAGTGCAATGTATATGGCAATACGATGATGATCAATGGTTTCAAGATTGTGGCGTAACTTGAAACTTTTAGGTGGTAGCAGATTCGTTTCCATTTGATATAGCTCCTTGTAGTTCAGCTTTTCATCGTTCCTTGAAACTTTATTTGTAGAACGTTCAGTTGATGTTTCGTTGAGGTCACTATCTCCAAAACGAGCGTATGATACCTGCAGAGTAGTTTCCAATGTGCTCTGACTTGTGACAGTCATTAGCGAATTCCGAATGATGCATCCAGGTTCGGCGATCAATATTCCTGAGTGTTGTAGCTTGATATCCGAAATGCCATCTGCACATACCGCTGACAGCTTTAATGATGACTTTGTTGCAAAAATCCATCGATTTCTTTTATGCATGCTCAACCATAAAAATGTTTTTTTTGTGTTGACTAGGTAACATGATGGGTCCGTTTTATTGTGAAACATTTGTAATTTACAACTTGTTTCGGCTGAGAACATTTTTTTTTTTATTATAGCAAACAAAGTCATTGTTTGCTCTTTGATGACAGTTTTTAAATTCAGTCTCTGATAGTTCAAAAAATTCGTCACGGTGACTATTGATTGCCATATATGGTGTTTTTATTTCAAACATGCTTAACCCATTTTTATTTGGCACCGGAATCGCTGTCAATTTGTATATTTCCAGTTCGTTTGCTGAGACTAATGGAAATGTCACCTTGATATTTGCATGATCCTCTATTATAGTGCCTTCAGCTTTCATCATCTGGTACACCATGAGCATATTGTCGGGAGCTACTGGAAGTGATTGTCCTGGCCTTAAATGATCCCGTATCTGTTCCAGTTGTTCCTTGAGTTGTCGGGGTGATATTAGCATAGGGCTAATTGTATTGTGTCGGATATCTGTCAAGACATTGATGATTTCTGCTTGCATTCGTTGAAGATTTGCAGCTAATAGAGTCAACTGAGTAGACAATGTAATGTACCACTGAAAGGCGCTAAAATGATCAGCCCTTCCCTTTGACTCGGTGATGAAATCCTCAATTCGACTTAATCTTTTGGAATTTGAGATTTCATCCCGTTTTATCACATTGATTGTGGAGTCAATCAATGATGTTTGATTTTTAAGCAAGGTTAATAGGTGATCCTCGTTATCCTTAACCTTTGCTATAGTTTCCGACATTTCACGGGCATATGTTGAGTCTAATACGCCAAATAGACTGCTTGCGATGTTTCCAATTATGTCCAGCGGTGCTCTTTGCCTCCGTGTTCTTGCTATTAATGTATTTTCAGCTTGCAGGTCCTCTTCTATATGTTTGAAGTGCTGATACATACTGGTGCATGCGTCTACTAGTTGAAGTTGTGTGCATAGATGTCCAATTTTTGTAGTCCCCATGGTGAATGTGTTCATGTCTTTCCAATAGGGCTTTAAATTGTAGGAGACAATAATGGTCAAGTCAGTTGTCGCCAGTTGGCTGGTTCCAACTCTTTCAAAGTATATACCCGGTTTTGATCCAAACTGGGTTATGTTGATTGACTGTGCCATTGCTAACGGTACCAGCAACAACATTACAAGCATTGTCATGGTTAACGACAACTTATTGGGCTGTGTCCTTTTCCTAGGCTGTCTGTCCTCGGATGATTTTTCGTTTTCTGATGGATCATCTATCGGATGTTTATGTGTGGGTTCCTCTTCGTTAAATAGTGGAGCTACATGTTGGATCTCTCGTTTGAAAATCCCCTTTGCCGTTTTTACTTCCACCACTCGTACAAAATTGTCCTTGCCATGAAACAATCGAATGATTCTTCCTAGTGGCCATTGTAATACTGGTGTATTGTCTTCCTTTAGTATTACTAATGTTCCTTCCTTAATGTTAGCCGAAGACTTCCTCCACTTTTGACGCTGTTGCAACTACTGAAGGTATTCATTGGACCATTGTGTCCAATTTGAGTGCTTCAATTTTGAAACTGCTTGAAATCGATTTCCTAGCATCTTTGGTTGCTGGGATGGCTCACTGTCAGCTTGTGCGGTTAACGGCTCTCCTATCAGGAAATGCCCTGGCGCTAATGCTGTTACGTCGTTTGGGTTGTCAGATATTGGTGTTAATGGTCGAGAGTTTAGTATGGCCTCTATTTCGACTATAACCGTTTCTAACTCCTTATAGGTTAAATTTGCCGTCGTCACATTTTTTAAGAGGAGATGTTTGGCAGATTTTACTGCAGCTTCCAATAAACCGCCGAAGTGTGGTGCGCGAGGAGGTATAAATTTAAATTGTACCCCTTTGTTGTTGCACTCTCGTACAATGTGTTCCTTTGCCTTTTCTGAGAATATGGCTTCTTCTAACTCTTGAAGTTTGTTCCTGCACTTGACATTTTCCTCGACGAGAGATGAACCGCCGAAGTGCCGCTAAAAATGCTTCTGTGGTGAGATCGCTGACAAGCTCTAGATGTACTGCTTTAGTCGCGAAACAACAAAATATAGCTATGTACGCTGTATTAGGCTTCTTTCCTCGAATTTTATAGTGGATTTTGAATGGTCCACAGTAGTCAACACCAGAATTGAGGAATGGCCGTGCTTGGGTGACTCGAAGAGGTGGCAGATTTCCCATGATTTGTTCTAGTAATTTGGGCTTGGCTCTAGTGCATTTCACGCAGCTCTGCACAATATTTCTGGCCATGTTTTTCCCTTTGAGTATCCAGTACTGTTGTCGTGATACTGTCAGCAATGCCTGGGGACCGCAATGCATGTTTTCCTTGTGTATCTTACAAAGGATCAACTTCACAATTGGATCGTTGTAGGGCAGGAGCATTGGGTGTTTGGCGTCAAATGAAATATTTCCCGCTTCCAGTCGACCACCTACTCGTAAGATTCCCTCCTGATCCATGAATGGTGTTAGAGAGTTTATTGAACTTCTCTTTTGTGTTTCCTTATGATTTGTTAAGTGACGTATGTCTTCTTTGAAGTCATTCTGTTGTATGTTACGTATGACAATTTTCTGAGCTTCTTTCATCTCATTGAATTGGACAGTCTTGCTTGTGTGCGTTTTCCTTCCTCGAAAACGCATCATGTACGCTACTATTCTCAATAGATTTTTGTATGAGTTGTTGTGCTTTATTTTGTATATTAAGTCATCCTCCTGAGTGATAGTCATAATTGATGACTGACCAATCTTTTGGGGATTTGTACTCATCAATTCCTCTTTTGTAGCCACAAATGATGGTGGCCATGTAGATGTTGGGCCGTGTAAAAATAGTGGTTCATAAAACCACATGCTATGTTTTGCGAACTTCGTCGCCGTCATTCCTCTGGAGAGTACATCTGCTGCATTATTTTCTGATGAGACATGCCTCCACTGTCTTTGTATCGTCAATTCTTGAATCGTAGCTATTCTTGTAGCTACGAATTTGTCTCGGATGGATGACGAGCAGTTAATCCATGACAATACGATCCTTGAATCAGACCAAAAGAAGGTTGATGCATCTTCCATTGATAACTCTTCCTTTAGATTTGCTGTCAATTGAGCACCTAACACCGCCGCTTTTAATTCCAAACGGGGTAATGTTATTGCATTGATGGGAGCTAAATGTGATTTGGCACATAGCAATTGAATCGTTGCCCGCTTGTCCTTATGTATTGCTCGGATATATACTGCAGCTCCAAATGCTTTCTCCGATGCGTCAACAAAGGTATGTATCTCTGACGATATCGGAATTTTTCCCTGGAATATATGACGTGGTACCTGTATGGAGTTTAATAATTTTAACTCCTCCCTGTACCTTTTCCATTCCTCTTGGAGATGAACTGGAAGCGCTTCTTTGTAGTCAAAACCTTCCTTTGTGAGATGCTGCATAAAGATTTTTGCTTTCATAACAACAGGTGCAAAGAATCCAAGCGGATCGAAGATCCTAAAAATTTCGGATACGACATCTCTTCTGGATATTGTTTCCTTGGTGGCAATCTCCGTTTTTCCACAGAAATGGTCCGATTTAGGCATCCACGTGATTCCGAGGGTCTTCACGCTGCAGTCTTCATACGTGGTATCCTCCAGTTGTACATTTGGAATCTTATCTTCTTTCTGAATGTTCTGTAGTATGAGCACGTTGTTTGTGCACCATTTTCTCAGCTTAAATCCAGAATTTTGTAGGAGTTGGTTAAGTTCCTTCTGTTTCTGGAGGGCTTTTGGTATGGTATCTGCTCCTGTTAAGCAATCATCAACATAAAAATCCTTTTCTAGTGCAGCAGCTCCAGCCGGGTATTCTCTCTTGCCCTTTTGAGCAAGATATTGTAGGCATTTTGTGGCTAAATATGGAGCTGCCTTAGTTCCATATGTTACAGTTTTGAGTCTCTAATATCTCAGATCTTCTGATGGATCATTTCGCCATACAATTGTTTGATAGTACTGGTCCTCAGGATCGACCCAGATCTGACGATACATTTTTTCGATGTCTGCCGTAAATACATATTTGTGCATCCGGAATCGAAGCAATATTGAAAATATCGAACTTTGCACAGTCGGACCTTTATGCATCAAATCGTTGAGTGATTTGCCGGATGACGTAACAGCAGAAGCATCAAAGACAACTCTCAATTTTGTTGTAAAGCTGTCAGGTTTCATCACACAGTGATGTCTAATAAAATAGCGTGATCGTGCTATTTCTTTAGTGTGCATTTCCTTCATATGCCCAAGTGCCTCATATTCTTTCATGAATTGTACATAGCTTGCCTTGGTTTCCGGATCTCGTGACAGTCGTTTTTCCAGGCAACAAAGTCGACGTGTAGCCAAATCACGGCTCTCCCCTAAGGACGAAGCATCTTCCAAAATTGGGAGTCTGACAATGAATCTCTTGTCACATGCCATTTGAATATTTTGAACAAAATATTGCTCACATCGCTTCTCTAGAGGAGATAAGCATGGTGTGTTGCTCGGGAATGAGTCCAATTCCCAAAACTTGGAGATTTGCTGATCCACCTTGTCCTCCTCAGTCAAAACTGCACACGTGCTTTGACTCTTTGACTCCTGTCTTAGCTTGCCAGCCACTATCCAGCCTAGTCTCGTTTCCTGTAGCCTGGGCAATCCTCTTCCAATTGATACATTCTTATCTTGCATGATTTCGAAGTAATGTTCTGCTCCCAACAGTATGTCTATTCTTCCAGTCTTGTCAAAGTTGGGATCTGCCAAAATGATGTTCTTTGGAAATTTCCAACGAGATGTATCGATTGATTGCGCTGGCTGATCTGCCACTATGTGTGGTAACACAATTGCTTCTAATCGTGTATTGAAGCTATTATGCTGTGATTTGAGGATAACATTTACTCTCGCCTTTGATGTTTGTGTTCGGCCGCCAATTCCATATATCTGAAGCTCCGATTTGTGCACCTTCAGATTTAAGATGTTCAATGCTTCAATCACATTGACTTGCGAGCCTGAATCAAGCAGAGCTCTAAATTTACCAATTTGTCTATTATTGCCTTTTATGAGTACCTGAGCAGTGGCTAATAGTACATAATTGCTTTGTATACTGTTTACCGATGCTGCTGTTTTGGCTTCCAACTTGGTTTCTAAATGAAGAAGAGTGTTATGTCCTTTGCTGCATTTAAAACAATCTCTTCTTTGACAATTTCTTGCAGCATGGTCGCGTTTAAAACATTTAACGCATAGTTGGTTCTTTTGAACACAATTCAATCTATCCGCAGCAGTTTTCTTTAAAAACTAGTTGCATTTATAGATGGCGTGGTTAGGTTTCTCGCAGAAATAACAGTAATATTAATTTTCTGCTCCTGCTGATGCGCATGTGATGGGCTTCTTTGTCCTTTCCCATCCAATAGCTTCCAGAGTTAGGAATCTTTGCTCGAGGAACTGCATGAACTCGCTCAACGGCTGTAGTTCCTTTGTATTTTGTATGGATTGCTCATACATAGTAAGAGTTTGACGATCTAATTTTTTCGTCAACAGACAAAGAAGAATCGTGTCCCATTTGTCTGTTTCTATCTCAATGTTGTTTAATGCTGCTAATGTTTCCTTTACATTATCATGCAACATTTTAATTGATTTAGCATCGTTGGTTGTGCTAGGTTGATCCAATAGTCGTTGAATCAATGCATTACTTAGCACTCTTTTGTTACTAAAACGATCTTGTAACATATTCCATGATGTAATGTAGTTTCCTTCTGTTAACGAAAGGTGGCGTATTCAATTTTCTGCATCTCCCGTTACATTGGTCTTCAAATACCACATCTTTTGTATGACAGGTACTGATGATTCATGAATCATTTTCTTAAAAATATCATGGAATTGTTGCCATTTAAGGTAATCTCCATCAAATTTTGGAATGGCAACCTTTGGCAATGGTAATGCGTTATTAACATGAGGAGCAGCGATGACTTGCTGAACAGAGTCTAATTCCGTCATTATTTGGACTGATAACACTGCGTCTCCAGCTGCTATGTAATTTGTATTGTTATACCCCATTTTTACAGGGTCTGTACATTTTTTGTGAATTTGAATGTGGATTGTTCTTTTCTTATCCCAATATTTTATGATTATTGGTTTGAAGTCCTTTCGCGTCTCATTCGTCATTCTGTTCATAATGCGCTCTAGACTTTCAAGCAGCACCTTTTGTTCTCGAATCATGGGCCCTATTTCATGCTCATCCTCCACAGACGTTATCGATCTATCTCCATTTCGATTGAAGATAGTTGTTTAGTTAATTCGCCTTTGTATTTTATGACTAAATCTCTCATTTGTTTAAAATAGTCATTGGCGAAATAATTATGCTCAAATTCTGAGCCTTGAACTATTTTTTGAATATTAGTTTCCTCTTTTGAAAACATATCCCAGAGATTCATTAGGTTCTCAATGCGGGATCTAAAATATTTTGGTTTCTGCTTTCTTTCAGCAGAATCCTTTTTATAATTTCGTACCAGGCTCTGAATCTCTTCGCCTGTGGCACGCTGCCTGTCTAGCATAACATTAATGCTTGATGATGCCATTTTATTTTATTTATTTTAATACTTTGCCCCGATGGAGGTAATTTATTTGTCACTATGATTGGTTGTGCCTCTACTCACAACCACGAAGATGGTCAAAGTATCTCAATAAATATTAATGACACATGAATCCTTGTTTCCAATTCAACCTTAGTCGCCAAGTTGACTGTGATGGTTGAGTTAGATCCAAATAACACCAATTAAGTTTTCCTTCACCGAAGGTTCTGATTGTTGTATGTTGTATGTGTGTAAATTGGTCGACAAGTTGACCAATTATGTAGTATTTTCCAACTAAATCCAAGTTTCAAATCGGGAACAACAATCCAGATGAACGGTTAAGTGTCCAAAAGTCGGGGGTCACCAAATGAATAAATCAAATGAATCTGTTGATGTAGATTCACTTGATTTTTGTGTGATTGTCAATATGACAATCGTATGCTGAAAATGTAAATTTGCATGCTACCGGTTCATGTACCAGTAACAAATGGTCGCCGCAATCGGCACTTGAACAAATTGGGCTTCGGAGATGTGAATACGTCAGAGTTTTCTTTCGTACTGCTTTTATTTGGTAAACTACGAGGTTTATATACAAGTTCTATGAGTATAATTGTTTACTTAGGATATTAGGTATGTTTAATTAGTTCTGAGTATAATATTGCTAGGGAAATGTGTTATATATATTTAGGACTTAGCAATTACTACAAATCCAACAGTGGAATATTCCAAGGGTCAGATTTATGACGGTCACAATGGTTATCATGCAGATGGTGAGAGATTTTACCACATGCAGGTCATCCAGAATGTGTTTAATGATAGTGCTGTAAATATCTTAACAGTGTATGTACACAAATGCATTCAGCTGTCCGTTGTATATTTATTTAGGTCAGTAGTGCATGTCACATATTTATATTTAGAGCATATTATCGTTTATTTATTTAGGTGGCTGGGAAATCTTAACCTTTTATGGCTAGCTATTTGTCTAGGTCTAATCATACGATTTTGTATTTTAATTGAAAACTTACAGCCATTTCACCATAATATCGAAAATTTTTTTTTGACTCTTAGTCCAACCCCATCATTTAAACTTTAATTGTTTGTGGTTTTTGCTGGAGCATCGAAAACTACCCTCAGCTTTGTCGTAAGACTGGAATCTCTAATGACTCCTTGATTGAACAAATGATATATCCCATTTTCTCTGGACTCTACCATATGTCCTAAGTTTTTATATTCATGCATAACCTTTATGTAATTTTCTTTTAATTTTTTATTATTGCTGAGCTTTCTTTCTAAACTGTAAAATCGCGCCATAGCTTGTGGTTTTGAATCTCCTAGATCCTTTTCTTTTTTAAATGGTATTTTAACCACATACCTACACTTCTCATCTCTTCTTGTTTTTTCCAAGAAATTCTACTAGCAAACACCTTCTTCTACGTCAATCTTTTCACTTTCCAATTCCGAGAAAAGCTATAAGTCCCCAACTTCAATTGTTGTCGCCACAATAAATTTATCACTTTTTGATTTGGTGCAACCGGATATAATCTACCCGAATTCTGTATTTTGACCAAGTAGTCCATCTATATTTACTACTCCGTCTTTTAAAATATGGGCATACAAATCTATCCCAATTATTACATCTACCTTACTTGGTTTGTTAAACTTAAGGTCTTCCAACACACAATCTTTCCACTTAGTTTTGTCAATATTGAAAGACTTTTTCATCAGTTTTGGTAGAATAATAGCTTCCATATTTAGAGGACCTTTATTATAATCACGACTTTTTACCGATAACGTAACTTTTTACTTTGAAGTGCAAGAGTCTGTAGATGACACTCTACTTACCTCGGTGTTCGCTCTTTTTATACCCGATACTCAAAATGAGTATTGGGGTATATTAGATTTGTGGTAAAAGTGGATGTGTGTAACGTCTAGAAGGAATTGTTTCCGACCCCATAAAGTATATATATTCTTGATCAGCATCAATAGCCGAGTCAATCGAGCCCTGTCTGTCTGTCCGTCCGTCCGTCTGTCCGTCCCTATCAGCGCCTAGTACTCAAAGACTAGAGGAGCTAGTCTTTCTGGGACATAGCGTGGACATCTCCGAGATGTCGTTCAGAAAGGCAGAGCCCAAGTGATGCATCCTCCTTCTGCTGAGAGATGGACAGGAGCAGAATAGGTGTTCCACTGTTTCCTCCTCGTCCTCGTTTCTGCAGCTGCGGCAGAAATCATTGTATGGGGCACCCAGCCAGATCTCTCTCATTACCATTAAAACATAATGGTCCATAATGCGGTCGCAGAGGGCATTCTTAACGAAAAAGCCAGGGACGACGCTTTAGACGTAAACCAGAGAGGATCGCAGCGTTTTGGCTGCAAATTACGCCAGGGCCATGGAGGAAAATGCCCAAAAAACGGGCCAGCGCCAAACTCAAGCGCAACTTCAGGGCAATTTTAGGCAAACTAGAGCCGTGGACTCCTATAAAAGTCCTCATTACGACAAAAGGCAAGACGCGTCGAACGCCCAGCAGGGAAGATCCAACCAACGATCCAATAGCGGCAGGACTCGGGCCCAGGGCCGGGAGCCCATGGATGTAGATGCTTCTTCTTCCAAACTATGACTACCCACTGCTTACCAAAAACCGTTCGGGCCTGGTGGACGCAATCACAAAGTTCCGAAGAAATTCCTTCTGTCAGTATTCGACAAGACCTCCCCATTTTTTTTGTTGAAATCTTTATCATCATTTGACGGCATTATTGGCCTTCACCTGCTATTGCAGGTAGGGGCGACATTGTGCTTAAGGAGCGGTAACATCAGATTCGGTAACACTACTGAGGTAATCAAATTCCACAAGTGCATAGACGTCAACCACACAAACGTTATTGACGTCAATGCTCCCCCAGCCATAAGGGAAGACTTTATAAAAATGTTAAATAACAGGAGTTAAGCATTTGCCACTATCCGCACTGTGGACGACGATCCAATATACTCCAAGCTGTACCCGTACCTTATGGGTGTAGCTGATTTTGTCGAATCTGAGGTCAAGAGCCTTTTGAAAGACAAAATCATTCGCAAATCCAGATCGCCATATAATAATCCTATATGGGTGGTCGACAAAATAGGCACCGATGAAGCGTGCAATAAAAAGAAACATAATGGACTTTCGGAAACTCAATCAAAAAACAGTGGTCGACAAATACCCGATGCCAAGCATCTCAATGATCTTAGCAAACTTGGGTAGATTGCCAGATTCTTCACAACACTGGACTTGAAGTCTGGATACCACAAAATAACGGAGCGAAGCGCGACCGAGAAAAGACTTCATTTTCCGTAAACGGAGGGAAGTACGAGTTTTGCCGACTTTTTGGCTATAAAAATGATCTGATCTGATCTAGATTCAGCAATCTGATAGATATGATCATTATCTACGATTCTGCGTTTTCAGTTTTCTCGATTCTGCAATATTGTGGATGCAACAGATTTTCGTTCTTTGTGGGGGCGGAAGGGGTGGGGCGAAGTTTTGAAATATTCTTGTAGCAGTGACATATCACAGAAGTCTGGATCTCTAGCTCTTATAGTCTTTGAGCACTAGGCACTGAAGGGGACGGACAGACGGACGGACGGATAGACAGACATGGCTCAATCGACTCGGCTATTGATGCTGATCAAGAATATATATACTTTATGGGGTCGGAAACGATTCCTTCTAGACGTTACACACATCCACTTTTACCACAAATCTAATATACCCCAATACTCATTTTGAGTATCGGATATAAAAACACAACCGGCCTAAGCAAGAGCTGGAACGGTGCAAACTTGTTACACCTTAATGCCTCGAAATGAAAAGTTATGACATTTCATCGTTCTAGCCCTTTGTTGGCTCCCTATACCCTATTTGGTGGTTCTCTTGAAAGATTTACTGCAGGGCCTTAACTGGGATGCGGGTGTGCGACTCCCATCTTACTCTAGTAGACTGCTACTCGTAAACTTCCCATCCTTACTTAACCGTAGAAAAAGGCTTGGTTTGATTTTTATGCACCACTAGATCAGGGGTGACATAGATGGCATCGCCCACGAGGCCCGTAAACCCAGCACATTTTGCGTGCACTACGCTATCGCAGAGCCAGCAGTGATACTTGGCTGATCATGGGTGATCTCCTTCCGACAGGAATATTTGGCGCATACCACAGAAAACTCCATACAAAAAAAATTTGAACAAAATTCAAATCAAATAATATTTCGAAACAAATGGCTATCAAACCAGTGTGCCAGACAAACGCTAATAGGGGGTGAGGAGAACAGTTGCAGAAGAAGCTAATGAGAGAGAGAGAGCTACTGAACAGAATGTTACGAGAGCGAGAGAGAAAGAACAGTTATTAAGGTTGAGGTGATAGCGAGAGAGTGATAAAACAACAAAAGCTACAAGACGAGAGACGAGAGCTGTAATGCAATGTAATGCGTACTCACGGCAACAACCCAAACACGACAAGCCGACGCCGAAAAATTAGAAGTTAAATAATGTTTAAAGACAAATCAAAAGGCATGCACTCACGGAATAGAATAGATTTCCAGTTAGGAAGTTAATAAAAGTTTATTTATGAAAACACCGGTTGTTTATGCAAAACAAAGGGAAAAAATGCGGAGCGCAAAACAAAAACGCGTCTGATCTACGAAAGATAACGAACGATAATACAAATGTCCATTTACGCCATTTCATTTTTTTTTTTATGGAGTTTTCTGTTCTATGTGCCAAAAAATCATTCAATAAGCAGATCCCCCACGATAAGCCACCCTCAACTTCCTCTTCCTCAACTTCCCGTCTTGCTTCCACCTTTCCAAAAAACTAACTTCTCTTTGTCAGAATGTAAGAGGCTTGCGTTGTAAGCTCAGCATTCTTTTCCGGGATAGTGTTGCATTTGCTTCCCACGTTATTGTGTTTACTGAAACCTGGTTAAAGCCGGACATTCTTAGTTCCGAGGTTTTGGCAGGTCGGTACACAACTTTTAGAAAGGACTGTTCGTCTCGACGTGCAGGAGGGGTTCTAATTGCAGTGGACTCTTACTTCACTTCAGAACACTTCACAGTCCAACTTCAACAGGAACTGGAATTCCTGTGTGTAAAACTGATTCTTCCTGTAGCAAGGTAATAATTAGTGAGGCATTCAACTAGTATTTAAAATAGCATACAGCGCGCATTGGTATTTACCGCACCATCGATACACTCGGTGGGAAATACCAATAGTGAGATATCGGATAAGAAACATCGATAAGAGAGTAAGTTCACTTTGTAAATGGCGATTGTGAGAGACGGACGCGCAGCTAATAAAAAAGAGTTACATTAAATCACCGGGCTTGTGTTTTTATACCTATACAGATCACTCACGCACCGATATTGGTCACTACAATTCCCGGGTTAGACGGCCTACAATTTCAGAAGTGGGATACGATCAATCGCCGCCAGTGAAAAATAGCGAAAATTTTTATTTTCTCGTCCGTCGAAGACGCCATCGCTGAAAAAAAACATGTCGGACTTGGTCGGCACGGAGGAGTTCTCGGCCGCCCAGCTGCGCGAATGGCTGGAGTCCCTCAATCTACCAAAAGGTGGAAGCAAAGCTGCCATGGCAGCGAGACTTAACGAAATACCAGTAGAGCTGCGGGGACGGGGACCACCGGCAGCCGAAACATGCGAGAACGAGAGGGAAGATGAGGCAGCCGCAGATCAAGACTCGACGAAGAGCGAACGCAAAGAGAAGAACGAAAAAGCACCGCAAGCGCCTGGGCACAACAACAACCACGGCGAATATCGAGCAGAGGTTGAAATGTTAAAACTGCAAATCGAGCTGCTGAAGCTGCAGAGCGAGAGGGAGAAGGAAGGGAGAGGAGAGAACACAACACCAGCCGCCAACAATGACGCTGGCGTCATGTTGCTAAATGCCGCCAAAGACATGTTGCCAACATATCATGGCAACATTTCTGGAAACAACGATGACGTCACAACTTGGATCGCGCAGTTTAAGGCCGTCGCAAAAGTGAACAAACTGAAGGATGAGAAGCTACTAATGCTGCTAATGTCGAAGCTTAAGGACAAAGCATTGGTGTGGCTGCATTCGAGTCCGGAGCACATGTCGCTGCCAATCGATCAATTGTTGAACGTCATGGAAAAATGACGTTGGTTTCTGCTTTCTTTCAGCAGAATCCTTTTTATAATTTCGTACCAGGCTCTGAATCTCTTCGCCTGTGGCACGCTGCCTGTCTAGCATAACATTAATGCTTGATGATGCCATTTTATTTTATTTATTTTAATACTTTGCCCCGATGGAGGTAATTTATTTGTCACTATGATTGGTTGTGCCTCTACTCACAACCACGAAGATGGTCAAAGTATCTCAATAAATATTAATGACACATGAATCCTTGTTTCCAATTTAACCTTAGTCGCCAAGTTGACTGTGATGGTTGAGTTAGATCCAAATAACACCAATTAAGTTTTCCTTCACCGAAGGTTCTGATTGTTGTATGTTGTATGTGTGTAAATTGGTCGACAAGTTGACCAATTATGTAGGATTTTCCAACTAAATCCAAGTTTCAAATCGGGAACAACAATCCAGATGAACGGTTAAGTGTCCAAAAGTCGGGGGTCACCAAATGAATAAATCAAATGAATCTGTTGATGTAGATTCACTTGATTTTTGTGTGATTGTCAATATGACAATCGTATGCTGAAAATGTAAATTTGCATGCTACCGGTTCATGTACCAGTAACAAATGGTCGCCGCAATCGGCACTTGAACAAATTGGGCTTCGGAGATGTGAATACGTCGGAGTTTTCTTTCGTACTGCTTTTATTTGGTAAACTACGAGGTTTATATACAAGTTCTATGAGTATAATTGTTTACTTAGGATATTAGGTATGTTTAATTAGTTCTGAGTATAATATTGCTAGGGAAATGTGTTATATATATTTAGGACTAAGCAATTACTACAAATCCAACAGTGGAATATTCCAAGGGTCAGATTTATGACGGTCACAATGGTTATCATGCAGATGGTGAGAGATTTTACCACATGCAGGTCATCCAGAATGTGTTTAATGATAGTGCTGTAAATATCTTAACAGTGTATGTACACAAATGCATTCAGCTGTCCGTTGTATATTTATTTAGGTCAGTAGTGCATGTCACATATTTATATTTAGAGCATATTATCGTTTATTTATTTAGGTGGCTGGGAAATCTTAACCTTTTATGGCTAGCTATTTGTCTAGGTCTAATCATACGATTTTGTATTTTAATTGAAAACTTACAGCCATTTCACCATAATATCGAAAATTTTTTTTTGACTCTTAGTCCAACCCCATCATTTAAACTTTAATTGTTTGTGGTTTTTGCTGGAGCATCGAAAACTACCCTCAGCTTTGTCGTAAGACTGGAATCTCTAATGACTCCTTGATTGAACAAATGATATATCCCATTTTCTCTGGACTCTACCATATGTCCTAAGTTTTTATATTCATGCATAACCTTTATGTAATTTTCTTTTAATTTATTATTATTGCTGAGCTTTCTTTCTAAACTGTAAAATCGCGCCATAGCTTGTGGTTTTGAATCTCCTAGATCCTTTTCTTTTTTAAATGGTATTTTAACCACATACCTACACTTCTCATCTCTTCTTGTTTTTTCCAAGAAATTCTACTAGCAAACACCTTCTTCTACGTCAATCTTTTCACTTTCCAATTCCGAGAAAAGCTATAAGTCCCCAACTTCAATTGTTGTCGCCACAATAAATTTATCACTTTTTGATTTGGTGCAACCGGATATAATCTACCCGAATTCTGTATTTTGACCAAGTAGTCCATCTATATTTACTACTCCGTCTTTTAAAATATGGGCATACAAATCTATCCCAATTATTACATCTACCTTACTTGGTTTGTTAAACTTAAGGTCTTCCAACACACAATCTTTCCACTTAGTTTTGTCAATATTGAAAGACTTTTTCATCAGTTTTGGTAGAATAATAGCTTCCATATTTAGAGGACCTTTATTATAATCACGACTTTTTACCGATAACGTAACTTTTTACTTTGAAGTGCAAGAGTCTGTAGATGACACTCTACTTACCTCGGTGTTCGCTCTTTTTATACCCGATACTCAAAATGAGTATTGGGGTATATTAGATTTGTGGTAAAAGTGGATGTGTGTAACGTCTAGAAGGAATTGTTTCCGACCCCATAAAGTATATATATTCTTGATCAGCATCAATAGCCGAGTCAATCGAGCCCTGTCTGTCTGTCCGTCCGTCCGTCTGTCCGTCCCTATCAGCGCCTAGTACTCAAAGACTAGAGGAGCTAGTCTTTCTGGGACATAGCGTGGACATCTCCGAGATGTCGTTCAGAAAGGCAGAGCCCAAGTGATGCATCCTCCTTCTGCTGAGAGATGGACAGGAGCAGAATAGGTGATCCACTGTTTCCTCCTCGTCCTCGTTTCTGCAGCTGCGGCAGAAATCATTGTATGGGGCACCCAGCCAGATCTCTCTCATTACCATTAAAACATAATGGTCCATAATGCGGTCGCAGAGGGCATTCTTAACGAAAAAGCCAGGGACGACGCTTTAGACGTAAACCAGAGAGGATCGCAGCGTTTTGGCTGCAAATTACGCCAGGGCCATGGAGGAAAATGCCCAAAAAACGGGCCAGCGCCAAACTCAAGCGCAACTTCAGGGCAATTTTAGGCAAACTAGAGCCGTGGACTCCTATAAAAGTCCTCATTACGACAAAAGGCAAGACGCGTCGAACGCCCAGCAGGGAAGATCCAACCAACGATCCAATAGCGGCAGGACTCGGGCCCAGGGCCGGGAGCCCATGGATGTAGATGCTTCTTCTTCCAAACTATGACTACCCACTGCTTACCAAAAACCGTTCGGGCCTGGTGGACGCAATCACAAAGTTCCGAAGAAATTCCTTCTGTCAGTATTCGACAAGACCTCCCCATTTTTTTGTTGGAATCTTTATCATCATTTGACGGCATTATTGGCCTTCACCTGCTATTGCAGGTAGGGGCGACATTGTGCTTAAGGAGCGGTAACATCAGATTCGGTAACACTACTGAGGTAATCAAATTCCACAAGTGCATAGACGTCAACCACACAAACGTTATTGACGTCAATGCTCCCCCAGCCATAAGGGAAGACTTTATAAAAATGTTAAATAACAGGAGTTAAGCATTTGCCACTATCCGCACTGTGGACGACGATCCAATATACTCCAAGCTGTACCCGTACCTTATGGGTGTAGCTGATTTTGTCGAATCTGAGGTCAAGAGCCTTTTGAAAGACAAAATCATTCGCAAATCCAGATCGCCATATAATAATCCTATATGGGTGGTCGACAAAATAGGCACCGATGAAGCGTGCAATAAAAAGAAACATAATGGACTTTCGGAAACTCAATCAAAAAACAGTGGTCGACAAATACCCGATGCCAAGCATCTCAATGATCTTAGCAAACTTGGGTAGATTGCCAGATTCTTCACAACACTGGACTTGAAGTCTGGATACCACAAAATAACGGAGCGAAGCGCGACCGAGAAAAGACTTCATTTTCCGTAAACGGAGGGAAGTACGAGTTTTGCCGACTTTTTGGCTATAAAAATGATCTGATCTGATCTAGATTCAGCAATCTGATAGATATGATCATTATCTACGATTCTGCGTTTTCAGTTTTCTCGATTCTGCAATATTGTGGATGCAACAGATTTTCGTTCTTTGTGGGGGCGGAAGGGGTGGGGCGAAGTTTTGAAATATTCTTGTAGCAGTGACATATCACAGAAGTCTGGATCTCTAGCTCTTATAGTCTTTGAGCACTAGGCACTGAAGGGGACGGACAGACGGACGGACGGATAGACAGACATGGCTCAATCGACTCGGCTATTGATGCTGATCAAGAATATATATACTTTATGGGGTCGGAAACGATTCCTTCTAGACGTTACACACATCCACTTTTACCACAAATCTAATATACCCCAATACTCATTTTGAGTATCGGATATAAAAACACAACTGGCCTAAGCAAGAGCTGGAACGGTGCAAACTTGTTACACCTTAATGCCTCGAAATGAAAAGTTATGACATTTCATCGTTCTAGCCCTTTGTTGGCTCCCTATACCCTATTTGGTGGTTCTCTTGAAAGATTTACTGCAGGGCCTTAACTGGGATGCGGGTGTGCGACTCCCATCTTACTCTAGTAGACTGCTACTCGTAAACTTCCCATCCTTACTTAACCGTAGAAAAAGGCTTGGTTTGATTTTTATGCACCACTAGATCAGGGGTGACATAGATGGCATCGCCCACGAGGCCCGTAAACCCAGCACATTTTGCGTGCACTACGCTATCGCAGAGCCAGCAGTGATACTTGGCTGATCATGGGTGATCTCCTTCCGACAGGAATATTTGGCGCATACCACAGAAAACTCCATACAAAAAAAATTTGAACAAAATTCAAATCAAATAATATTTCGAAACAAATGGCTATCAAACCAGTGTGCCAGACAAACGCTAATAGGGGGTGAGGAGAACAGTTGCAGAAGAAGCTAATGAGAGAGAGAGAGCTACTGAACAGAATGTTACGAGAGCGAGAGAGAAAGAACAGTTATTAAGGTTGAGGTGATAGCGAGAGAGTGATAAAACAACAAAAGCTACAAGACGAGAGACGAGAGCTGTAATGCAATGTAATGCGTACTCACGGCAACAACCCAAACACGACAAGCCGACGCCGAAAAATTAGAAGTTAAATAATGTTTAAAGACAAATCAAAAGGCATGCACTCACGGAATAGAATAGATTTCCAGTTAGGAAGTTAATAAAAGTTTATTTATGAAAACACCGGTTGTTTATGCAAAACAAAGGGAAAAAATGCGGAGCGCAAAACAAAAACGCGTCTGATCTACGAAAGATAACGAACGATAATACAAATGTCCATTTACGCCATTTCATTTTTTTTTTTATGGAGTTTTCTGTTCTATGTGCCAAAAAATCATTCAATAAGCAGATCCCCCACGATAAGCCACCCTCAACTTCCTCTTCCTCAACTTCCCGTCTTGCTTCCACCTTTCCAAAAAACTAACTTCTCTTTGTCAGAATGTAAGAGGCTTGCGTTGTAAGCTCAGCATTCTTTTCCGGGATAGTGTTGCATTTGCTTCCCACGTTATTGTGTTTACTGAAACCTGGTTAAAGCCGGACATTCTTAGTTCCGAGGTTTTGGCAGGTCGGTACACAACTTTTAGAAAGGACTGTTCGTCTCGACGTGCAGGAGGGGTTCTAATTGCAGTGGACTCTTACTTCACTTCAGAACACTTCACAGTCCAACTTCAACAGGAACTGGAATTCCTGTGTGTAAAACTGATTCTTCCTGTAGCAAGGTAATAATTAGTGAGGCATTCAACTAGTATTTAAAATAGCATACAGCGCGCATTGGTATTTACCGCACCATCGATACACTCGGTGGGAAATACCAATAGTGAGATATCGGATAAGAAACATCGATAAGAGAGTAAGTTCACTTTGTAAATGGCGATTGTGAGAGACGGACGCGCAGCTAATAAAAAAGAGTTACATTAAATCACCGGGCTTGTGTTTTTATACCTATACAGATCACTCACGCACCGATATTGGTCACTACAATTCCCGGGTTAGACGGCCTACAATTTCAGAAGTGGGATACGATCAATCGCCGCCAGTGAAAAATAGCGAAAATTTTTATTTTCTCGTCCGTCGAAGACGCCATCGCTGAAAAAAAACATGTCGGACTTGGTCGGCACGGAGGAGTTCTCGGCCGCCCAGCTGCGCGAATGGCTGGAGTCCCTCAATCTACCAAAAGGTGGAAGCAAAGCTGCCATGGCAGCGAGACTTAACGAAATACCAGTAGAGCTGCGGGGACGGGGACCACCGGCAGCCGAAACATGCGAGAACGAGAGGGAAGATGAGGCAGCCGCAGATCAAGACTCGACGAAGAGCGAACGCAAAGAGAAGAACGAAAAAGCACCGCAAGCGCCTGGGCACAACAACAACCACGGCGAATATCGAGCAGAGGTTGAAATGTTAAAACTGCAAATCGAGCTGCTGAAGCTGCAGAGCGAGAGGGAGAAGGAAGGGAGAGGAGAGAACACAACACCAGCCGCCAACAATGACGCTGGCGTCATGTTGCTAAATGCCGCCAAAGACATGTTGCCAACATATCATGGCAACATTTCTGGAAACAACGATGACGTCACAACTTGGATCGCGCAGTTTAAGGCCGTCGCAAAAGTGAACAAACTGAAGGATGAGAAGCTACTAATGCTGCTAATGTCGAAGCTTAAGGACAAAGCATTGGTGTGGCTGCATTCGAGTCCGGAGCACATGTCGCTGCCAATCGATCAGTTGTTGAACGTCATGGAAGACACTTTCCATCCCAAGGAAAGCAAACTGTTGCTCCGTCGCAAGTTCGAGTCCCGTTCATGGGCACGTGGCGAGGAGTTCTCGATGTACTTCAACGCCAAAGTGTCGCTGGCATCCCGCATAGTCATTGACGACGAGGAGTTTATTGACGGAGTCATCGAAGGTATCCCAGATGTAGGCCTGCGTAGGCAAGCCCACATGCAGTGCTTTGGCGCTCCATATCAACTACTCAAGGCGTTCGAGAAGATCATGCTGCCAAAGAAGTACGGTTCAACTGAAGGGGCAAACACTGGAGCCTCGCCAACACCCATTCGCTGCTACAACTGCAACTCTTTGGGCCACGTGGCAGGGGAGTGCCGCAAGCCCAAGCGCGAAAGAGGAGCGTGCTACGGATGCGGCAGCATGAGTCACCAGGTGTCACACTGTGACGAAAAGAAGTACAAGGTACATAACGATTATATATACAAATTTAATATATACATTAGCAATTACAATAACAAATGCTTGTCCTTAGATTGCCTCATCGACTCAGGGAGCCCAATAAGTTTTATGAAGTTATCGTGTCTAGAGCACCAGTCGGAAAATAACCTAAATAAAGTGGAAGAGCGCTCACGATTAAGTTCGAACGAAATCAAAGAAGATGATTTAAGTTTATATAAGTTTAACAAAGACAAGAAAAACAGAGAAATTGAATTTATTTTGAATAAAAATGCGGATTACGCTTATGTTGGACTAAATAATAGCAAACTTAACATCTTTGGTAAAATACCCAGTTTTGTAATTATTAACAAAAATCGAATCAACTTTGAATTACTAGTAGTGGCAGACGAGTCGATGGGCTATGAGGCTGTGTTAGGTAGGGAGAAGGAGAGTGAGACAAAAAACGAGTGTGAAATAAAAAATGAGTGTTTAGGAGAAAATGAGCGTTTAGAAGAAAATGAGTGTTTAGGAGAAAATGAGTGTTTAGAAGAAAATGAGTGTTTAGGAGAAAATGAGTGTTTAGAAGAAAATGAGTGTTTAGGAGAAAATGAGTGTTTAGAAAAAAATGAGTGGAAAATAGAGAATGAGTGTTTAGGAGAATATGAATGTGAAGTAAAAGATGAGGGTGATAAAGAGAATAAGCATGAAGTAGAAAGTGGAGGCAAGGTAGAAAATGAGTGTTCTGCAATGGTTGAGTGTCTGGAAGACAGCGATACCTGCGAGAGCGTAAAAACCAATTTCAACGAACTACCAAGCCAGTATGCAGACAAAGAAAACGACTGGGAGTTGAAAGTAGGGACAGATTGTAGCCAAGAACTCGCAGAACGACTTAAATACATGTTTAGGACAGCGTATGTAAACGCAGAAAGACCAAACTTACCACAAACCAAGTGGGAAATGAAGTTGAATTTCGAACACGAAAAACCGTTTCATTGCCCACCTAGAAGACTGTCGTATAGCGAAAAAGCCCAAGTACAGAAAATGATAGACGAATACACAGAAAAAGGTTACATCAGAACCAGTGAGTCAGAATACGTTTCGCCTATAGTACTGGTAAAAAAGAATTCGGGAGAGTTGAGACTGTGCGTCGATTATCGCACACTTAATAAAGGTATGATAAAGGACAATTACCCAACACCTCTTATAGACGACCTACTAGATAAACTGTCAGGGAAAAGACTTTTCACCAAGTTAGACCTGAAGAATGGATACTTCCACGTATTTATGCATAAAGATTCAGTTAAATACACATCGTTCACGACCCCCATGGGACAATACGAATGGTTGAGGATGCCGTTCGGGTTACGAAATGCATCGGCGGTGTTTCAAAGATTCACAAACAAAATTTTTGCAGATATGGTAAAGGAAGACAAAGTTATAATATACATGGACGATATTATGGTAGCAACAAAAGATAGTGATAGTCACATGGAAATTTTACAAGAAGTGATGAGACGATTGGTAGAGAATAAACTTGAATTAAGGATTGATAAATGCGAATTCTTACAGTCAGAAGTTAAGTACCTGGGCTATTCCATATCGGGTAACGGAATTAAACCAGATACGAAGGGATTACAGGCAGTAAAAGGGTTCCCAGTCCCCACGAAAACGAACGAAGTGCAGAGTTTCTTAGGGTTATGTTCTTACTTTAGACGGTTCGTAAAAGATTTTTCTACGAAAGCTAAGCCCCTTTATGATTTGGTCAAAAAAGACAGGAAGTTTGAATTCGGTATCGTAGAACTAGAATGTTTCGAACAACTCAAAAGTAATTTGTTGGAAGCACCGATCTTGGCACTTTACAATCCCAGAGATCCGACAGAATTACATTGCGATGCAAGTTCGTTAGGTTTCGGGTCAATTCTAAAGCAGAAGAAGGGTGATGGCAGAATGCACCCGGTGTTTTATTTCTCCAAGCGGACAACAATTACCGAAGCAAAATACTACAGCTTTGAACTGGAGACACTAGCGATAATTTATGCACTACAACGGTTTAGAGTATACGTGCAAGGCATACCCTTCAAAATAGTGACAGACTGCAACGCGCTAACTATGACTCTAAACAAAAAAGAACTCAATCCACGCATTGCCCGCTGGGCGTTAGAGTTACAAAATTATGACTACAAGTTAGAACACAGGTCAGGAAGTAGAATGCAACACGTAGATGCGCTAAGCAGAGCCGTTCAGATACTCACGGTAGACACAAACACCTTTGAAGAAAATTTAATTATATGCCAAAACAGAGATAACAAACTGATGGAGCTGAGAGAAACCTTACAGAAATCAGAACACAAACATTATGAGATGAGAAACGGAATAATATACAGGAAAAAAGATAACAATACTATCCTATTCTGCGTACCCGAGGAAATGGAAGGCCACGTACTCTATAAGTACCACGATGAACTAGGGCACGTCGGTATAGACAAGATGACCGACGCTATATCGAAAAGCTACTGGATCTCAAACGTAAGGTATAAAGCCAAGCGACACATTGAAAACTGTCTAAAATGCATAGCGTACTCAGCAAAACACGGAAAAGAGACCATTCGAGGTAGTACATATCGACCATTTCGGGCCAGTCGACAAAGGCAGGGCCAACAAACATGTTTTAGTAGTAATAGACGCGTTCACCAAATTCGTAAGACTTTATACGACCAAAACCACTAGCACAAAGGAAGCAGTAATTGCAATGAAAGATTATTTCCGAGCTTACAGTAGACCCAGATGCATTGTGTCAGACAGAGGAAGCTGTTTCACGTCAAAAGAGTTGAAGAATTCTTAGAACAGAGCAATGTTAAACACGTAAAGATAGCAACAGGGTCGCCACAGGCCAACGGGCAGGTAGAAAGGGTGAACAGAAGTTTGGGACCCATGATTGCAAAGCTTGTTGACCCGGAAAAAGGATTACATTGGGATATGGTAGTGGAAACAGTAGAACACGCGATGAACAACACAATTCAAAGAACAATTAATGAACACCCGAGCAGAATGTTGTTTGGGGTCGTACAAAAAGGAAAGGTTTCAGATTTACTAAAAGATCATCTAGACGAACTAACCGAACAGCGGGCAACAAGGGATATAGAAAAGATTAGAGCAGTAGCAGGCACTCATCAGGAAAAAATACAGTCTTATAACAAACAAGCAACAAATTCAAAGCGAAGGGAGCCACACGTGTACGTAGATAATGATCTAGTTATGGTGAGAAATTTCGACACTCATACAGGGGTGTCTAAAAAGCTTATCCCGAAGTTCAAAGGACCTTATAAGATATCAAAGGTGTTAAAAAATGATAGGTATTTGCTAGAAGATGTAGAGGGGTTTCAACAATCAAGGATCCCGTATAAAGGAGTTTGGGCGGTGGCAAATATGAAGCCGTGGATTGAAAATGGTAATAATGCAAATGTCACAGGGAATCAAAATGAAGAAAATGATTGTAACACGTAAACTTAGAATGTTAAGAGTAAACCACACCCAACTGTAATAAATCAACCTATCTAGAAACTAACTTAAATGTAAGGAGTTCAGGAGCACTCCGGTCAGGATGGCCGAATTGTAGCAAGGTAATAATTAGTGAGGCATTCAACTAGTATTTAAAATAGCATACAGCGCGCATTGGTATTTACCGCACCATCGATACACTCGGTGGGAAATACCAATAGTGAGATATCGGATAAGAAACATCGATAAGAGAGTAAGTTCACTTTGTAAATGGCGATTGTGAGAGACGGACGCGCAGCTAATAAAAAAGAGTTACATTAAATCACCGGGCTTGTGTTTTTATACCTATACAGATCACTCACGCACCGATATTGGTCACTACAATTCCCGGGTTAGACGGTCTACATTCCCGCTTTCGCTATATTCATTACTTACTCGGGATATACGAGTTTCTTCGGATATTTCAATTTATGAGCAGCACTTATCCGCTTTAACCGCTGTTTCTTCCTCTCTATCTGATAAAGATCGTATGATAGTTTTTGGTGACTTCAACTTGCAGGAACTGTTTGGTCTTCGGTAAACGAGTCTAGTATCCTAGTGCCCATGTCACGACATGACTTTGTTGACGGCTTGCTTGACCTGTCTCTGTCTCAAGTAAATCATGAGAAAAATTCCTTGGGTCGATTGCTTGATCTATGCTTTGTATCGGATCCGACCATAGTGTTGTTAACCCGAGCCCTTCCGCTCACTATACCCGAAGACGCCTACCACCCTACTATCGAGGTGTCGCTAGATATAGGACCAACTGTATTGGATCGGTCAAGTAGGCTATCTGAACGTGTCCGCTGCTTTCGTAAAGCCGAGTTTGCGAAGCTTAATAACCTCATTAGGGATTTTGATTGGTCCGCTTTGTACTTGTCCACTGATTTCACAAAAGGCACAAACATTTTTTACAATGCTTGTTCGGGCCAGCCGCTGAGGAATAACCGTAACTTTAGCATTATTATTGTATGAGCATAGAGAGCCGCCTACATATGTTGTAAAACGTTGACTTTCTGCAGAGCTGCTGCGCTCTCTCGCTAAAGGCGCTCTCTGCCGCCGCCACTTCGGCAACTACTTTGATCTGCTGCCGCCACTTCGGCAGTCACTTTGATCTAACGCCGTCGTCTATAGATTAGTTCTATGCTAACCCCTCTGCGCATTGGTTGCATATCGATCTCGCATAAAGTACATCTGGCAATAGCAAGCAATCGGCTTCCGCTAAGCCACCAAGATTAAATATTATATTATATATTATAAAGTTTAACCCAAATCTCTTTTTATTTTGAAATACATAGGTGCCAAAAAAGCTTGGCATCTCAAACATTGGTGACCCCCCGACGTGATATAAAACCATTGCTTAATCGCGTTCCGTTAAAACACTTATTAATTATACAATATTGTGTTGTTGGGTAGTTTAACTACCAACAAATACATTTGTGTGCACATTAAAAACAGTTTAAAGTGCAAATTCAGTGAGAGTGCGGTTGGAATATTTATAGACAAATTCCGGTACTTTAAGCGTCGAATCTCTCATTCTCTGCGCAGCTGCAGCCGCGGTTCTTGACTTTTCGTGTCTTGCATTCTCGCTCTCGCGTCTATACATCGTCGCTTAAGCGGTATTTCATTTTCCGTTGTTGTGTCGATTGCACAACGGTTAACATGGACAACGATCCAAATACAGGCGCGGGCGGAAATATTGTGGTGGCTGATTCCAGACTGAGTCTGTATAAACGTAAAAGTCAGTCATTATATGATCGATTGCACAGGCTTGGCGAATCCTTCGCGGGGAATAAAATCGACAAGCTGACCGCCGCGGAAGTCGAGGTGCGCCTTGATATGTTGGCAGAAATTCGAGCGGAATTTAATAAGGCCCATAATGAGTTGGAGGCTCTCGATCAAAACGAGATTGGGAGTGAGCTGCGCGAAATCTTCGATACTCTTTTCATATCGTTGAAAGCTGAGTTGCTGGCTGCTGTTGAAGTAAGCCAGTCACACGCCGCTGCCAATTCTACGACTCTGCCAAGCCATTCCGGACATAGTACCATCATCATGGCTCACAAGCAGCGACTTCCTGAGCTGAAGGTGCCGAAGTTTTCTGGTGGATACGTCGAGTTCTCGGATTTTATGGCAATGTTCAAATCGGTGATTGAAGCGGATGCGGATCTCAGTGACATCGAGAAATTCCAGCACCTTCGCTCTTGCCTCGCTGATGCGGCTTTGGATTCGGTTCGATCGTTGGAGCTCTCCAGTGCCAATTATCGTGCGGCTCTGGATATACTTAATAAACGCTTTAATAACAAAAGACTTGTTTTCCAGGCACACATCAAGAAGATTCTTGGGCTAAAGAGGGTAGACTCGCCTTCTGCTAAAAGGCTTCGGGAGTTTTCGGATGCAGTCAATTTACACATGCGAGCGTTGCAGACATTGGGAACTGCTGAGGAGATTTCGGGATTCATGGTTATCAACATGCTGCTGCAGAAGTTGGATTCGAAGACGCAAACCAAATGGGAGGAGCACACATCGTCGGATGCTATACCTACCGAAGAGGAATTCTTCGAATTCTTGCAGCAACGCTGCCAGAAAATGGAGCGATTGGAATATGCTACAGCGACACACGCTAGTAGCGATCAGGTGGGAAAAAACCATTCCTATACGCATGTTAAGAAAACGTTTGTAGCTTCCAACTCTTCCGCCGACCCGTCTGTATGCGTCTTTTGCCACTCAGCGGGCCATGGAATATACTCGTGCAAGATATTCGAAAATCTCTCACCGTTGCTGCGCCACAAAGAAGTGAAGAAGCTTTCCCTATGCTTCAATTGCCTAAAACCGGGGCACCGGACCCGCGCATGCAATAGTGGAAAATGTCGAGTATGCGGCGGTAGGCATCATAGTTTGTTGCACTTCGTTAGTATGCAGCCCACAACACAAGGCTGCCCAGGTATTACTCCTCCCGATCTGGCCGTTCAACCGGACACTCTTTCCGTTGCTCAAAATTCTGCTAGCAGCTCGTCTCTACCTTCGTCTACCTCTCTTGCTGCCCAAGGTCTTCACTCTGATGTCGTGCTTCTGGCTACAGCCGTGGTTCTCGTGAAGAATCGGTCTGGCGTTTTAGTTCCTTGTCGTGTCATCTTAGATTCAGGATCGCAGCTGCATCTCGTCACATCCAGGTTCGCCCAGCAGCTTCAGCTTAGGAGAACTCAATCGTCTGCACTTGTGTCTGGGCTGGGCGATACCAGCGTTTCTACTGAGGGATCCACCATAAGCATTTGTATGCATTCTCGCACCTCTGCTTACACAACTACGCTTACTGCTCTCATCGCCCCCACGATTACCGATTCTCAACTAAGTATGGCAGTAAATGTATCCGATTGGCGTATTCCATCTAACATTCAGCTCGCTGATCCTGCATTTTTCAATCCTCAACGGGTTGATCTTCTCATTGGTGCGAGCGTTTTTTATGATCTCCTCTGCGTAGGGCAAATCAAACTCACCGATGGACTGCCTCTTCTGCAGAAGACCCGGCTTGGGTGGATCGTATCTGGTGGTGGACAGAAGGTATCAAGCTCGGCGCTTTTGGCCACGCACAATTGTCCAGATTCGATAGCTGAGATGGAAGCAAGGTTGGATAAAACTCTTCGTATGTTTTGGGAAGTCGAGAATTGTGTGGAGGTTGGGTTGAATACCAAAGAAGAAGACGATTGTGAAGCACATTTCGTAAGCCACCTTTCACGGTTGCCATCCGGGGAGTATGCAGTTCGTCTGCCGCTAAACAACAATATTGATCGTTTAGGAGAATCTTATGCTCAGGCTTATCGACGGTTCATCAGTCTGGAGCGAAAACTGGAGCGTAATCCTACACTAAAGGAGCGGTATTCCGCCTTTATGAGGGAGTACATTGATTTGCATCATATGCACCAAGTCAACCCTGATTCCCGTAGCCTCTGCAAATATTTCTTGCCTCATCACTGTGTCCTAAAGGAGGACAGTACGACGACAAAACTCCGTGTCGTTTTCGATGGATCCGCAGCTACATCAACTGGATATTCTCTAAATGATGTGATGATGACAGGCCCTGTTATTCAGCCTGCATTGTCCAATACATTGATTCGCTTTCGAACATATCCAGTCGCTCTCACTGGGGACATTTGTAAAATGTACCGCTGCGTACGAGTGTCTCCACCCGACAATTTGTATCAATGCATCCTATGGCGAAATTCCATCGAGTCCGAGGTTCAAGTCTACACATTAGACACCGTCACATACGGGACGAGGGCTGCATCATTTTTAGCGGTCCGCGCAATGCACCAGCTGGCCATCGACGAGGGTGAATCCTACCCTCTTGGCTCAGCTGCTCTGCGGCAGGAGTTTTACGTGGATCGGTCGCACAGGTCATGGAAAAGATGCACCAAACATCAGCTTTACTGTCCCGTGGTAACTTTAGACTTAGGAAATGGTGCTCCAGTCACCAGGAAGTACTTGAGGGAACCCCTGAAGATGACATAGAGAAGTTCCTAAAGTTTAATGATGGAAGCGACATAGCCAAAACTCTCGGCTTAGCTTGGGACCCTGCTTCGGATCAGCTGCTTTTTGCCTTGTCCGCACTGGACACAACCTCAAAGCCATCAAAGCGGTCGGTTTTATCTACGATTGCGCGGTTCTACGACCCTCTTGGATTGATAAAACCAGTCATTGTCAGGTGCAAAATCTTCCTTCAGCAGCTTTGGAGAGAAAATTTGGATTGGGATGAAAGCCTACCCTCAGCATTGCATTCAACTTGGATGGACTTGAGAAATAGTTTGGCAAGCATTTCTCGGATCTCATTTCCTCGCTTGGTTCTTCGTTCTAGTGTGGCTACAGAAGTTCACGGATTCTGTGATGCCAGCTTAGAAGCATATGGCGCTTGCGTGTATGTCGTGTCCAGGGAAGCCCAGTCTTCGAGCCACGTTTTGTGCTCAAAGTCACGAGTGGCGCCGCTAAAGACTATATCGATTCCTAAGCTGGAATTAAGTGGAGCCCATTTGCTTGCAAAAATCATGCAGAATGTAAAGGACATGGGAATCTTTACAGGTCGGTTCTATTGCTGGTCGGATTCGTCAACAGCATTATCTTGGATTAGGGACGAGCCAGCTAAATTTCAAGTTTTCGTGGCAAATCGAGTGGCATCAATTCAGGAGTTAACGGCAGACATGGAATGGCGCTATGTTCCCACATCTTTAAATCCTGCTGATATTCTCTCGAGAGGCTCGCTTCCCAACCATCTTATCCAGTCAGAGCTATGGTTTCACGGCCCATCCTTTTTGCTATGCTCCAAGGATAAGTGGCCTGTATCTCCTACTAACAACATAGCAACTTTGGAGCTTCGCAAGAGAGGATTGCTAATCACGTCTCCACATGCCGATCTCACGTCCGGATGCAAATTTGCGAATTCATTCTTTCGCATGCAGCGCACATTCGCCTACATGCATAAATTTATACATCGTCTTAGGCATCCAGGACTCACCGTTTCCGATATTCGGCAAGGAACGCATCTTATAATTCGACACATTCAGCTGGCAAGTTTGTGGATGGACATAAAGGAGATTCGGCGCAATGGTCAAGTCATGAAATCCACTTCTATTAGTTCGCTCAACCCGTTCATCGATCATTCTGGACTACTTAGAGTTGGAGGTCGTCTTGGCAACTCATCGCTAGGATTTGACGCTCAGCACCCGCTCATTTTGCCAAAGGGACATTCCATTACCTTTGCGCTGATAAGATATTATCATGAAAGAAACCTCCATGCCGGACCTCGCGCCTTGCTATCCAAAATTCGGCTGGAATATTGGCCCATTGGAGGTGTTAAGGCAGTGTCAAGAGTCGTCAGCAGATGTGTGAGATGCTTCAGGACTAAGCCGCGCATGGTCGAACACATCATGGGAGACCTACCTAAGGAACGTTTGGAAGGATCTCGAGCTTTTGAAGTCACTGGAGTAGATTACTGTGGACCTTTTTTCTACCGATCAGAAATCCGCACAAGGCCTCCGATCAAGTGCTACATTAGCGTATTCATCTGCTTCACTTCTAAGGCTATACACATGGAGCTCGTAAAGGATTTGACCACTGCATCGTTTCTAGGCGCACTAAAGCGTTTCACTTCCACTCGAGGAAGGCCAAGTCAAATTTGGTCGGACAATGCGACAAACTTCGTTGGGGCTAAGAACGAGCTTCTGGAGCTAAAGAAGCTTTGTCTTAGCGAACCGCATATGAAGGAGGTCCACGCATCCTGCTTGGCTCACTCGATCGACTGGCGTTTCATCCCACCTTGCTCTCCGCATTTTGGCGGGTTGTGGGAAGCGGCCGTGAAGACCGCAAAATATCACCTGTACCGCTCAGTTGGACCATCTGTGCTTAGCTTCGACGAGCTGCGCACTCTGATCTGTCAGATCACTGCAATTGTTAACTCTCGCCCTTTGCTCTCGCTTTCAGAAAATCCTGATGATTTAGACGTTTTGACTCCTGCTCATCTGCTTTTAGGCGGCCCCCATGAGCAAATCCTCGAGCCTGACCTAACGAAGCTGAACTACAATCGTCTGGATGGCTGGCAGCGGGTCACCCAACTACAACAAATATTTTGGAGCCGTTGGCGCGAAGAGTATCTCACTCTTTTGCAAGAGCGCGCGAAGTGGCGTACCCCCGCGCAAAACATCTGCAAGAACGACCTCGTTCTGGTGAAGGACGAAAATCTTCCTCCAATGCGTTGGCCACTGGCTAGAGTGGTCGATGTCGTTTTGGGCAAGGACGGAGTGTGTCGCGCCGCTGACCTGAAGACATCCTCAGGAAACATCAGGAGGGCCGTCACTCGGCTATGTTTGCTGCCCCTTAAGGAATCTGTTGAGAGACTAGCTCCCAACGGGGGGAGTATGTTCGGGCCAGCCGCTGAGGAATAACCGTAACTTTAGCATTATTATTGTATGAGCATAGAGAGCCGCCTACATATGTTGTAAAACGTTGACTTTCTGCAGAGCTGTTGCGCTCTCTCGCTAAAGGCGCTCTCTGCCGCCGCCACTTCGGCAACTACTTTGATCTGCTGCCGCCACTTCGGCAGTCACTTTGATCTAACGCCGTCGTCTATAGTTTAGTTCTATGCTAACCCCTCTGCGCATTGGTTGCATATCGATCTCGCATAAAGTACATCTGGCAATAGCAAGCAATCGGCTTCCGCTAAGCCACCAAGATTAAATATTATATTATATATTATAAAGTTTAACCCAAATCTCTTTTTATTTTGAAATACATAGGTGCCAAAAAAGCTTGGCATCTCAAACAATGCTCTTGGCACATTTTTTGATTCTTGTGTCCCGCTTTCTTGTCCGATTAGATCTGGAAAACCCCCTTGGTTTACCAAAGAGTTATCCAGTCTAAAAAACTTAAAATCAAGACTTTATAAAAAATTTCAAGAAGTGGGGTCTCCTACTTCTCACTCTCGCTATGTATTAGCTCGGTCAAACCTTTCAGGTCTCAATGCTCAATGCTATAAGAACTACCTATCTCGATGCAGGATACGTTTTTCTCAGGACCCTAAGCAGTTTTACAGCTTCGTAAACAGTAAGCGTAGAACGTCCGAACACCCATTCTCGCTATCATTTTGTAATACGTCGGCAAATAATGATCAGGCAATTGCCGATCTTTTTGCCCAGTTTTTCCAAACCACCTATTCTGAGGAACGCTACTCTGGTCAACCGTACCCATACGGATTACCGAGGTCGAACGGCATTTTCAGTCCCTTGTTAATTCCCTACTTCATGATCTTCGACTAGTTAAGCCGGTGTTTTCTCCGGGTCCAGACGGGGTTCCAGGTTGTGTACTCAGGTACTGCGCCGAGGCTCTGTGTGGACCATTGCTTAAACTATTCACCCTGTCCATTGATTCCTCTTGCTTCCCCCCAATCTGGAAGGAATCGTTTATAATTCCTCTCCATAAAAAAGGTAGCAAGTCTGATGCAAAAAATTATAGAGGTATAGCAAAGTTATCCGCTATTCCAAAATTGTTTGAGAAGGTTTTAACTCCGCACTTGCAACATCTCTGCAAGTCACTTATATCTCCAACTCAGCATGGATTTATAAGGCGGCGATCAACCACCACGAACTTGTTAGAGTTTACCTCTTTCATTATTAAAGGCTTTCAAGGTAACTTACAGACGGATGTTATTTACACCGACTTTAGTAAAGCATTCGACTCTGTAAACCATTCCCTTTTAGCACATAAACTTGACCTTTTAGGGTTTCCGCCCAACCTCCTGAGATGGATTTCTAGCTATCTTTGTTCTAGGTCTCAAGGAGTCCTCTTCAAAAACTGCCTCTCTTTACCAGTAAAGGTTTCTTCGGGAGTACCACAGGGCAGCCATCTAGGACCCTTACTCTTCACACTCTTTATTAATGACTTGCCTTCAGTATTAACATACTCTCGAGTACTTATGTATGCGGATGATGTTAAACTCTGTGTCCAGTATAAGGACATTTCATTTCATTCTCGCTTGCAATCCGATCTCAATAGCTTTCAGTCATGGTGTTGTGCAATCTTGTTACACCTTAATGCCTCGAAATGCAAAGTTATGAAATTTCATCGTTCTAGCCCTATGTTGGCTACTTACACCCTATTTGGTGGTTCTCTTGAGAGAATCACCCTGTTGGATGATCTGGGTGTTATGTTAGACCCCAAGTTAAAGTTTTCCGAACACATTTCTACCATGGTAAATAAGGCCATGGGCGTGCTTGGGTTTATAAAGAGGTGGTCAAAGGAATTTGACGACCTCTATATAACAACCGTAGAAAAATGCTTGGTGTGATATGTATGCACAACTTGGGGTGACATAGACAGCCCTGATCAGTTGAGCCGCATAAACTTCACGACTCCTATTAGACTGTCTAGAAATTTTATACCGTTTTTCCTTCCACTTTGAAGATCGAATTATTTCTGGCATGAACCGTTTAGGGTCCTATGCTCGGATTATAATTCCCTCTACCATATTATATCCAACACTAATTCTCTTCCTCTTATTAAATTACTAATCCTTTCACTTCTCTCTATTAATTAGTAATTGTAGTTGAAAAATTAGAAGAGTTTTTCTAATAAATTACCGAAAACTTTGGGTGGCTGTAATTTAAATTATTTATTTGTCGGGGCGAAAAAATTGATACGCTCGATCTAATTCAAGGTTGGCGAACAACTATATGTTCTTCACAATTCAAATCTCTTACTCTAGCTAACCTACGGTGGCAAAGCGGGGCGAATTCGCCAAGAGCGAGAGAGCGAGCTTTTATTGCGATCCCGCTTTGCCCTAGCCTTACTTACACTAGACTTCATAATTAAGATCAATAACTAATAATTGTGGCCATGGATGTAAGGTCACGCAACACCGGCCCCGTTGAACGCCTGCATCGGCTTCAACACATTAGGAGCGGCGCTAATTTGTGTATGGCCCGCCGAAAAACCGCTCCAGTGCTAGTCCTTATTTCGACGACACTGACCATGCCGTCCTCTCCTGCGTGCGTGGCGATGACCCTCCCCACGAGCCACTCCTGAGGCGGCAGAGTGTCCTCGGCCACGATGACGAGGTCTCCTTCCTCGAGGTTCGGTTGCTGCTGGTGCCATTTGCCCCGAATTTGCAGCCCCAGGACATATTCGCGGGACCATCGCTGCCAAAACGCTTGCCTGACTGACGAGACAAGTCGCCATCGCCGCAAGCAACTGAGACTCTCCTGGTCCGGAGTCCGCAGTGCTGGGGGGGGCGATGAGCGACCCGCCTGTCAGCAGGTGCCCGGGTTTTAGGGCCTCGCCGTCACTTGGATCTTGGCTGATGGCTCCCAGCGGCCTCGAGTTCATTATGGCCTCGATGCCGACGAGGACTCTGGCGAGCTCTTCGGCGGTAAGGAGCGCGCTGCCTACCGCCCGTAGCAGTAGGCTCTTGGCAGTTTTTACACCTGCCTTCCATAGCCCTCCCATGTGAGGAGCTCGCGGCGGTATGAACGGAAATTCGCATCCGTTCTTTGACGCGAAGTCGCGAATTGCGTCTCCTTGCTCCTTGAGCCTGATCCGCAGAGCGCTGAGATGGCGGCTCGCTCCGACGAAGTTCGTCCCGTTGTCGCAATGGACGACTTGGGGATATCCTCTGCGACCGACGAACCTTTGGAAAGCCAACAAAAAACAGTCAGTGGTTAGATCGGAAACTATTTCTAGGTGAACCGCCTTGGACGCAAAACAAACAAAAAGCGCAATGTATGACTTGTATGGAGGCCTTCTGCGAATTTTCAATGTCGTGTGCACTGGTCCACAAAAATCAACGCCACAAATTGAAAATGGGCGGAGAGCACGGAGTCGATCTGAGGGTAAATTCCCCATGAGTTGCGTCAGCAATCGAGGCTTGCATTTAAAACAGCGCATACACGATCGAACTGTCTGACGGCAGACCTCCTGAGCGTTCACTATCCACACGCTCTGTCGAAGGATGCTCAGAAGTGCTCGTGGGCCGACATGAAAATTCAAATGGTGCAGATGACGAATATAGCTTCGCACGAATTGCGAGCGCTTAGTCAAAAGCAGAGGAAATTTGTCATCGTATGATATAGGAGCTTTGGCTAGTCGCCACCCCACTCGCAACAACGAAAAGTTGCACCAAGTCCCTGTGTCTTCATGGATGAATGGGTTCAACCGCTGAAGACTAGGACCAATTGTAGATCCTTTCCTAACCTTTTCGATTTCTCCTTGATACTCGTGATGCTGAACGATTTCGACAATTTTGTAAAAGGCTTCATTGTATTCGGTCGTCGAGATAGTTTTTTCGAAATTTAGGCTTGGGTCTTTACATTTTCTTATAAAGCGGAACACTCTAAGCAGTTGGAGGTGTGACGAGAATCCCTCGATGACATCTAACAGCTCCGAACTTCGCACAGCCGCGGTCAACCCGACCGCATTCTTCCTCTTTTCCAGCTGAAGATCATCGGAGTGTTCGAAATGAGCGTTCTTGGGCCAGTTTTCTTCTTCCTCTTTCAGAAATGATGGTCCTTCGAACCAAATTGACTGAACGATTTCGTCGACGTCACAACCTCTTGAGAAAAAATCAGCTGGGTTCTATTTCGTGGGTACATGCCGCCACGTAGCATCATCTGACCACTCTTGAATCTCAGCCACTCTATTTGAAACGAAAGTCGACAACGACGATGGATGAGACCGGATCCAATGGAGAGTTACCTCTGAATCCGACCAATAAACGACTCGTTCAATGGGCACGTTTAATATGGGCTTGATTCTGTGACAGAGATCTGCGAGAAGGTGAGCGGCACATAACTCAAGCCTTGGGAGCGTTTTGGTCTTGGGCGGCGCTACTTTGGATTTCGAAGTCAACAATGATATTTTGAAACCTTCTGCAGTTCTGCTACGTATATAGACGCACGCTCCATACGCTCTCATGAAGGCGTCAGCAAAGGCATGTATTTGAACCGGTGACATCGGATCGGAATACACAAACCGAGATATGGACATGTCTTCCAATTGAGATAGTGTATTTTTCAACTTATTCCACGCTGTTTCCAAATGACGCGGGATCGACTCATCCCAATCTAGTTTGTTAAGCCAAACTTCCTGCAATAGGATCTTGCCTTTTATAACGATAGGACTTAATAAACCAAGGTTAGGTTAGGTTAAGGCGGTAGCCGGGAGGGGGGGGATAAGAGCCTCCCGCCCCCAAGCTCACTTGGACCTATAAACAGGTCCGTTGTGTTGCCGCATGGGCATGTGCCCCTTCGCGTTGCCCGAACCGTGAGAGAATACTACTGCAGGTTAAGGGCAGTCCCATCCGGTGGCTTGGATGTAGTTGGACAAGGTCCCTGGTTTGATTACGGACAGGTCCGAAATGTCCGTGAGGAAAGCGGCCCCGAGAATACGAAGACGACGATTTCCAAGGGCTGGGCAGTGGCAGAAGAAGTGGGGGACCGATTCCTCCTCCTCCTCGTCGCGACAACTCCTGCAGAAGTCGTTCTGAGGGATTGACAGTCTAGAGGCGTGAGTGCCGATCTGCCAGTGTCCCGTAATGGCTCTAGTAACTGCAGAGCACTGTGCTCTGCTGAGTTTATACAGCTCTGCTGAGCTCTTCTTCGATCGATATGGCCATATCAATCTTGAGACTTTACAGGAAACGGTTTGCTGCCATCTCCTATTGGCATTTTGCTCGAACAATTCGTGCGTTAGGAACCTGCACGTAGCCAAGGGCATCGCTACTTGCTCCCTCTCCGATAGGAGAGGAATCGTAGTACCCTGCCTGGCTAGCTCGTCGGCGGCGTCAGACCCATATAAGGAAGAGATCTAACTGCTCTGCGATCTGGTGCAGAGACCTGCGGCAGTCATTTACAGTCGCTGAGTTCGACGATATTGAGCCTAGAGCTTTGATAGCTGCTTGGCTGTCCGAGAAGACGCACACTAAGTGCGTATCTAGGAGTAGTTTGGAGACGATCGAAATGGCCTCCTTGATAGCTTCAACCTCCGCTTGGAACACACTACAGTGATCCGGGAGCCTGAAGCAATGACTGATGTTCAGCTCGCTGCAGTAGACTCCGCCTCCCACGCGGCCGTCTAGCTTTGAGCCATCAGTGTAGAAGTGGACCGCATTTGCAGGTCCTGGTTCGCCCATCTCCCAGTCCTCCCTAGATGGGATTGATACCTGGAAGGGCCTCGAGAGGTGATCACTGGGGATACAGTAATCTGTCCTCTCTGGTAATTGCGGGAGTCTCATCAGGATTCCCGAGTGCCCAACCGCGGATGCTTTCCACAGTCTGGCTTCTCTCATTCGGAGGGCGGAAAGTGTTGCCACCTTCTTTCCCATGAGATCAACAGGGAGGAGGTCCAGCACAGTTTCCAGGGCTTCCCCTGGAGTAGTGCGTAGCCCGCCAGTTATGCATAGCTCTGCCATGCGTTGAACTCTGCTGAGTTTATTGAGGCCTGTCCTTTTGTCCAAGGCTGGCCACCATACCACCACTCCATAGAGCATGATTGGTCGTATGATGGCGGTGTAGAGCCACCGAACTATATAGTTTCGTGAGGTGGGTCTTCACCCGCTTGGCTTGCTAGGCTTGACCTGGCTGATTTGCGGGGTCCTCCGCTGAGCGTTGCCGCTTGTTGGGGGCCTTGGCTGCGCCCTTTCCGGCTTTGGCTGGCTGGAACAGAGGAAGGATTGAGCAGGCCCACAGCCTCTGCTCCTTTCCTTCGGCTGACGCCTTGAAATTCGGGTCTTCGTTGGACAGGATGAAAGCCGCTCGTCTCCTGTCCTGGTACGACGGCTTTCCTCCCCGTGGTGCAGAGACGCTGCCCGCCGGGGCTCCCAAGGGTTCTTCGGTCCCGGTGCGCTTACCAGCCGCGATTACGCTGTACTTGGCAGCCACCCCGGTATCCGCTTCGCCCTTGGAGCCACCCGACTTGGAAGGACCCGATTGGCTTTTCGGGCCCCCCTCGCTGCGGCTGCTGCCTGAAGACGGTAGACCGACTCAGTCTCCTTCCCCGTCTTCTTTGGACCCGGTTTCCCAGGCGCTGGTGCAGAGGGATTGGCTTGTCCCTCCGGTACTTTAACAGGAGTACCGAGCTCCTTTGCGGCTTTGTTTGTTTTTATATGTTTATTATTTGGCATAGTAATTCCCACGAGTAGGCGGGAAGGGGATGGTCACCCGAGGCATAGCCCGCTTGCCCCGGGAAGCCTGATTTAAACTGGAGGTCAGGAGGCAGGTATCCAGAGTCCGCATATTAGCGACCGGGCACCCCCCCGGCCATGCATCCCTCGGCATATAACAGTGTCACCTTGGATTGGGGTAATTTCACTGAGAGTTTTCTTCTCTCCGCCCGACTACCATTCGCCAGCATCCTAGCAGAGACATGACCGTGCTAGGACCTGTTTCCAGCCGCCCTCACGGGGAGAGTATAGTCGCACTTTCACCAGTGTGCACAGTTACGGCGGGTGACGGTTCGCTCGCAACCCTCTGTGTCCTAGGGGGGGTGTGAGACGCAGACCGCACCGGGTATTACTAACCAGAGCGGCTGCGCCTCAGTTCCGAGTTCACAGTTGTGCGAGCCGACCCGTCATCCGTTTGTCCCCCTGTAGCACCCGATGGCTGACGGCCGTCAGGGGGTCCAAAACGACTTTGATGTCACCGATAGTATGTTCCGTTTTGTCGCTCGGAGACCCATAACTGAATTGTCAATTTTGAACTTAAAGGCATCGTCAGTAGGTAACCATGAGATTCCTAACGCCTTTGTCGACTCTGAATTCGAGATTGTTATGGGTTTGGCTGTGCTCTCAGATGCGGTGATCTCGGGTGAGTTTGAAAACCACTTAGTCAACTCAAACCCTGCGGTCTGAAGAACCTGAGACACTTCGGACTTAATTGCCCTTAGCTCCTCTACGCATGCAGCACCAGTCAACAAGTCATCGACGTAAAAGTCGGACCCAATAACGTTAGCAGCTCTAGGGAATGAGAGCTTCGCAGACTCTCTCAACCTTTTCAAACACCGGATAGCTAAGAATGGGGCTGGTCCAGTCCCATAGGTTACAGTGTTGAGCTTGTATAATCTCAAGGATTCAGAAGGGTCTCTTCTCCACACTATGAGCTGAAACTGCCGATCCGCTTCGTTCACCATCACTTGGCGATACATCTTTTTAACATCAGCAGTCAGGGCAAACCTGTGCAGACGGAAACGGAGCAGTGTCGAGTATAATTCCTCTTGAATGGTAGGTCCCACCATCAGAATGTCATTTAAGGCCACCTGTGAGGACGTCTTGGACGAAGCATCGAACACGACTCGGAGCTTGGTAGACGTACTTTGGGGCCTCAGAACACACTGATGAGGGATTACGTAGTGTGGAGTAGAAGGTATCGTATTTTCAGTAGGAGACATATGACCTAAGGAGAGGTACTCTTCCATGAATTCCAAGTACATTTTCTTCAACTCAGGGTCACGATGCAATCGTCTTTCAAGCGACAAAAACCGCCATTTCGCAACCTCAAAGGAGTTGCATAAATAATTTGGATCTGATTTAAGCGGGAGCCTTACTTCGGACCGACCTGATGATAGTACCTAAGTCGTCTTACGATAGTGTTCTTCACATAGCTTGTCCTCAGGTGTGGCAATTTTCTTGGTCCATGGCATTTCTTCCAGTGACCAAAACTTTTTCAAGGTCCTATCGATGGATACTAGCAACTCTTCACTGCAACTTAAACTGTTTGTAATTTGAGGAGCAGAACTCCTGGAAACATATTTTCCCGACACAACCCAACCAAGAAGGGTTTTCTGAAAAGTTGGAAAGTCAGGAGCTTGTTTAATTTGACCAACAGCTAATAATTCAAAGAACAATTCTGCTCCAATTAACATATCTATTCTTTGTGGCTTGTAGAAATAAGGGTCTGCCAGTGGTAGGTTCTCTGGGATTCGCCAGTCAGTCACATTCACTGACTGGTCAGGGTGATAACCTGAAATTGATTTCAGGATCCAAAAATCAAAGGAGAACTCACTACCATTTATTCGCGACATAACCACTGTGTGTATTTTATCCTTTACTTGAGAATTAGATTCACCAATTCCAAGCAAGTTAATACAGGACTCCTCTCTACGGATCTGTAAGCGATTAGCGAGGTCCTCGGTAATGAAATTTGTTTGTGATCCAGAGTCGAGCAGAGCTCTGGCCAGAATGTGTTCACCGCTCTTAGTTCGGACGCTTACGATCGACGTAGCCAGAATTACCCTGTCCAACGCTGTCGCATGCAAAACATGTGACGTGGAAGGTTGATTCTGATTTGATGGAGGAGAAGGACTCTCTTGGGGTGGTGGCAACGCGAGACTATTAGCCGACACTGTGTATCGATGCAATAAAGTAGGATGTGAGCGGCTGCACACTCGACATTTATTGGCTTTGCATTTTACAACAGCGTGGCCTTTTCGCAGACAATTAATGCATAGGGATGCCGACTTAGCAAACTCAAACCTTTGCATCACCGAGAGACTCGAAAATGAAGGGCAATTTGACACTACATGGTCTCCTGAATTGCAGTAGCTACAAGTTTGCTGAGTTCTACTGTTGGTGGAAGTGGCATGTGCTTGCTTGGCATGAATTTGTCTTGCCTTGGCTTGGTCGATTCTTCAGCAGACAGATGCTGGTATCGACGATTCAAGACTTTCTCAAAGTCGGACCAAAGCGGCAACTTCTCATAAGTAAGCTGTTCATCCCACTTTTGTTTCGTCACTGGGTCGACTCTGTTTAAAACGAGATGAATGAGCATTGCATTCGAAATTTTTGTATGATCTCCGATCGACAGTAACGATCCGTAAATTGACGAAACAGTATCGATTAGAGTTCTTAGAGATGATGCAGATTGATGCGACATTCTCGGCAGATTGAACAATGTGGAAATATTATTCGCGAAAATCAAATAATCGTTGTCATATACTCGTTTTAGGCCAGCCATGGCCTTTTCATAATTTGCCTCGGTGACTTGGAACGCCTTTATTGTTCCTAATGCTTCATCAGAGAGGCACGAAATCAAATGATTAAATTTTTCGATCACCGGTACACCGATCACTGTTGTCGCTATGGACTAGTCTCTCAAAAAGGCTAATGAAATTTTTGAATTCCGAGTGTTTACCTCTAAATTTGGGTAATGCAAATTTCAGAAGTCTAGCATGAGTTGGGGCTGAAGAAGACACTGGCTTGCTGCATCAAAGGCGGCGATAAGCGACATTATCTCTTCTTTGGTGACAATTATCAGCTCTTCCAACTCGGCTGCATATGCATCATCACCTGTTATGTCCTCGATTGGCTCCTGCAAATGGTTAGCCTTTTCAATTGAATCATTCAAACAATCTAATCTACATTGTAATTCCGGTAATTGCAAAGGAATCGACCCTTGATCTAATCGATCCTCTTAGCGGCGAATGCTTTTTACTCGACTTTTGAGCTTAATCTTTAAGTCTTCAAGAATGGATTTACTTTGTTCTGCCATAATGTTTGTGTATGAAGATTTTACGCAACAAAGCAGTATTATTTCTATTTATTTATTTATTATTATTTTTTTTTTAAATGTTTGAACGAGAACGATAATCGAAAACGAATTTGAATTGAATGTCGAGGCAAGAGGTATCAAGGGAAAGAGTAGTTGCAAGTGACGGCCGAAAACAATATACCCCTGACAGTGATTGCAGTAAACGAAAGATGTATTCACATATGTCTGTATGTGTCGATATGTATGTATTTATGTGTTTTTAGTTATATTTATGCAATTACTAATAAAATGCATGCAATCAAGCTCTACTATATGTATATCATACGTCTGTGCCTAGAATTGAAGGCGATGTGCAATGTTTTCAGCACAAGACACCTCAAAGAGATATCTGAATGTCTTTTGCTCAGCCTTCAATTTTCTGCACAAATACCTCTGATTCCTCCTTTGGATCTTTGAATCACCCTGCTACTTTCCTGTCTTTATCGCAGGGCATCCCTCGGCGGTAGCAGAAATTTGCACACAAATTATTGTTGGCGCGACCGACGCGATGATATATTTTACAAATTGATTGCCGATTGCACACACACACGACGCGGGCAACGAATATGTTTGCATATGTATACTGCAATTTCTTGTGTCACTGTCACTTATTGTTGTTGCCTATAATTCACTTTACAGTTCACCCGGGGGCGCCATGAAAAATTAGAAGAGTTTTTCTAATGAATTACCGAAACTTTGGGTGGCTGTAATTTAAATTATTTATTAGGCGGGGCGAAAATTTGATACGCTCGATCTAGTTCAAGGTTGACGAACAACTATATTTTCTTCACAATTCAAATCTCTTACTCTATCTAACCTACGGTGGCAAAGCGGGGCGAATTCGCCAAGAGCGAGAGAACGAGCTTTTATTGCGCTCCCGCTTTGCCCTAGCCTAACTTACAATAGACTTCATAATTAAGATCAATAACTAATAATTGTGGCCATGGATGGAAGGTCACGCAACAGGACTCTTAGTCCAACCCACATGATATCATTTAAACTTTAATTGTTTGTGGTTTTTGCTGGAGCATCGAAAACTACCCTCAGCTTTGTCGTTAGACTGGAATCTCTAATGACTCCTTGATTGAACAAATGATATATCCCATCTTCTCTGGACTCTACCATATGTCCTAAGTTTTTATATTCATGCACAAACTTTATGTAAGTCCACGGTGCATGTTCCGCGTTTACCGCACTCCCAACAGAAGAGGATCGATGGATTGGTGCAGTCGCGGGCAGCATGTCCAGCTTCTCCGCTACGCCGACATGCCGCGTGTGGGTTGACGATTGGAGTGGTGATCATCCGCTGTGTAGCTTTCCGTACCGGGGTGCCAGTTTGATGTGGCCTTCTTGCGGGTTCCGTGGTGTTCCGGAATTGGGCCTGATTCGTCCGCCTTCGTTTTGCGCTCGTTGTGCTGTTGGTGCGTGTACCTGGGCGGTTGTCGAGCGGGGATGAGGGTCGCTGGTATGTTTCGCTCCTGGATACTCTCGAACTCTGTGGCAAACATTGTTAATTGCGTCAGACTTCTCAGTTCGTGTCTTCGCACGTACAGCTGGTACGCTGGTGGAGTGTTGTCATAGATCCGGTTGAGCTCTTTAGCGGCGTCGTACTCGGCGTGGTGCATGAGCAAACGGAGCTCGATGACGAAGTCCTTGAACGGTTCGCCTACCGCTTGTTTGCGGTCCTTGATCTGGTCTTCCAGTTTCTCGAAGTATCGGGGAGGCAGGAAGATGGTTAGGAATTCCTGACGGAACTCAGTCCATCAGGCGCTCTGTACTCGGCTGGTGCAGAACCATCGGTTGGCTCAGTCGGTGAGGAGCTCCGCCATGGCTCGCGGCAGGTAGTTCATGTCTACCACGTACGAGAGGACACGCTCTTCCAGTAGTTCAACGGTCATCCCGTCGGTCGATTCCCCACTTCCGAATCCGTTCCGCCATCTGCGCCGCGTGACAGTAGTAATGGCCGTCTGTGCGTCCGTTTCCTTCTGTAGTCGGCAAGATCCTTCTTATGGGCGAAGGCCTTGGCTCCGGGGGCGCGGGATTCGGTAGATCCTCGGTGGTTATCGATATCGGCGCGACGCTGGTTTTGCCCCCCGTGGCTCTAAGGACTCATAGGCTAAGCTCGGGGTCCGTCTTACGCTTCTCCGTTTGTCCCGATGTGCTGGGCTGTGGCGATCTGGCGTACTGTCGCTCGAGCTCCGCCAGCCTGACCAGGCATCGTGTTCCAGGGGCCCGGCGACTAGTTTCGCGAAATTTTTCCGCAAATCTTTCACGTTACCCACGCAGTTGAATCCTAATTCCTCCGCGAAGGACTCCAGCTCCTCTTGGCGACGTTTATGTATCCAGCCGGTACTCACCCCTGGGTTGGCGACCAATTCTCCAGGGTCGTACTCACTGGGCTGTTCCTCTGTATGGGATTCCATTGCTCCGCTTATTACATGCGTCCGCTATTTCGTTTGGCTCGCGTTTTTTTTTTTCGGTGCTGGGGCACTCGGTCGAGCTTAGCTGCGGGCGTTTCGAATTTCTTCTTGGGGTGATGACACCGTTCGCGTTTCTTTGTTGCTGCGCCGCGCTTTTGTTGGCTCATTGCTCAACTTGCACCGCTGGAAATTGGGCGAGGTCCGGGATTCCTTCACGTTGTTTTCTTGGTTCTCCAGCGGCCGTGGGTCCTTAGTCCAAAATCCCTCTTCGATGTTCCCTCAGGTCCCTGCTCGGGCGCCACTTGTGATGGACCTAGGTCATCTACTTCAACCTACTTAGTAGTAGGTTTATGTTTATCATACATTGGAGGATGGATTGTATTGAATCGTTTTAGGTTCGATACAGCTTTCGTTATATTTTCTGCCCTGACGCTCATACTTCTAAAGCTCAAATCAATTTCCTCGGTAGCTGTTTTGAGAATATTTACCGTTCACTCTACCACTGATGTTTGTTTCTTAATTAAATCATCTAGGTTATGTTGGTTTTCTAATAAATTTTTCATTTCCTTCCAACGTTTCCCTATCATTGGCGTCTATTATCCCTAAAAATATATGATAAAGTGAGCCCATAAACTCAAATGGTGCTCGCTTCTTTCTTGTATTCTCCTGAGTCATGAAAAGTTTATTATTTTCCTCAAAGTCTGAAATTTGTCTTTCCGCGTTATATAAGACATTATTGCATTGATCTTCAAAAGTATAAATCACATGATATAATAAATGTCCATGTTATAATAAACAATTAAATCCCAGGATGAGGCGACTATTTCAACGTCCCCCATCGGGTTCAAATATATCGAAGTGGAACTGTTAATTTTTTCAATTGACCACTACGCCCTTCCTCTGGCAGCAATGTTTTCATTTGATACTTGGTAAAATAACACAAGCAGTAACAATGCTGCCATTAGTCCTAGATCGAGGTCTACTACAAGTACTTCTGGTCTCTTTTAGAGTCATTCCTGAGTCTGGATCTCCTGACTCAATTACAGCCAATGCATTGCAATGGACAAATTTTAGTTATAGGTCGTTTTATCAACCAATCTTGATATTTTATACTGTATTTTTTATAATTTTGTTGTTATAGTATGTGGAAATAATCTTCTTTCCACTTAATCCAAAATTCTCTTTTCATTTTCTGAATTAATCTCCACCTATCCAGATTCCCGATTTGTTCCTCTGAAATTGTCTCAATCGGGTCAACTATTGGCCTTCTAATAATAAAATGACCTCGTGTTAATACATCCAGATCGTCAATAGCATTTGTAGCTGTATACAAATGGCGTGAATTTAGTAACGCTTCAATTTCACATAATAGAGTTTCCATTTCCTCATAGGTTAAATTATTGTCCCCAATTACTCTTTTTAAGTGATATTTCACTGATTTAACCCCAGCTTTCCAAATACCTCCGAAGTGAGGTCATGCCGGGGGAATGAAGTGCCACTCGATCTCCTCTCGTTCTAATATTGGCACAACTTTTATGTTTCCGAAGCTCCCACAAAGTTGGTTCCATTATCGGAAAATATTTTTGCACATTTTTCTCTTATGAAAAATCTTCTAAGTGCATCTGAAGTAAGATCGCCATATACACGAATACGGCAATATTACACCTATAAGATATATGGTCATACATCTTGGCTATGGTAGATAATACTATTCTCTTGTTATTTTTCTTAATTAGTTCATAATGGAAATTTAACCTAAACTGGCCTTTAACCGGTTCCCATTGGAGTCCTAATGTTTTGACGGATTCACTCTCCTAAATGGTTAATACTTTATTTTCTTGCTCATCTCTAACGCCTTCTATAATTTCAGTGATATTTGCTATCCACTTTCTTAAGTTAAATCCAACCTTATTAAACTTCCGGGTAATTTCCTTTACATGCTTTTTAGCATCCAGTATCGAGTCGGGACCTGTCACGATTTCCCCAATGGCTTGATTTTTGCTATTATCTGCTATTGCAACAAGCACCCTGGTTGCTAAGCAGGGTGCTAAAGCTGTACCGTACGAAACGGTTGTAAGTTTATACTCTTTTAACTTTTCGGTTGGAATATCTCTCCAAATTATATGCAAATATTGTTGATCTTCTTTATCAACATTAATTTGCCGGTACATTTTTTCAATGTCCGCAGATATTACTATTTTGGACGACAGGAAAGATAGCTGTTAGACTAATATTCGAAGAAAATTAGCAGTAAAATTACTAAGAGAACTAGGGATGCATTCAAAATACAAATACCACTACAATTACTAATTACTAGAAAGATGTGCAAGGATTAGTAATTTAATAAGAGGAAGAGAATTAGTGTTGGATATAATATGGTAGAGGGAATTATAATCCGAGCATAAGACCCTAAACGGTGCAAGGAATAATTCGATCTACAAAGTAGAAGGAGCAACGGTGTAAAATTTCTAGTAAGTCTAATAGGAACTGTGAAGTTTATGCGGCTCAACAGATCAGGGCTGTCCATGTCACCCTAATCAAGTTGTGCAAAAAATCACACCAAGCATTTTCCTACGGTTATCTAAGGATGGGAGGTTTACTAATAGCAGTCTACTAGAGTAAGATTTGAGTCTCACACCCACATCCCAGTTAAGGTACCGCAGAGCAAAGAGTAAAAAGATTTTTCTGTACTGATTCTATACGATCCTGGGGTACCATACAAAGGAGCCGTTTTCTAAAATTGGTATATAGGGGTCGTCAAATTGCTTTGACCACCACTTTATAAACCCAAGCACGCCCATGGCCTTATTTGCCATGGTAGGAATGTGTTCGGAAAACTTTAACTTGGGGTCTAAAATAACCCCAAGGTCATCCACCAGGGTGATTCTCTCAAGAGAACCGACAAATAGGGTATAGGGAACCAACAAAGGGCTACAACGATGAAATGTCACCATGATGAAATAAAATGTCCTCATAGTCACCACCGGCCTAGTTCCTGTGGTGTCAATATTCGGAGGTCCGGAACGTCTTTTTACTGGTGGGATCGGGATAGATGGGACAACTAGCGAGCTTGCGGACACCACGCATACGGACGCTGCAGACGTACTTGGCTGCATGTTCTCCGAGACGATGAATTCGGCTACCGAATCTGCATCGCCAGCAGCTGTCTTTGCCCTTGGAGTGGCAAACGAGATCAACTGCTGCACACTTGGAGTGGTCGGAGTCAGTTTTTCGGCCGGGAACGGCTGAGTGACGGCTGGCATTTGCAGATCCCGCGAAGTGACCCTTTTACGCCTCGGAGACTCATTCAGCAGTTGCAGACTGCCAAATTGAGAATCCATGGCTAGGAGCCGATCATACTGAATTTTAAAGCCAACGGTCTGCTCTTTAAAGCCCTTCCACGTCTGCCTCATAAATATGACCATGTCAGTCTCAACTGCACGGCATGCCTCACAACTATAGTGCAAGCCATTACGTTTTGATATGGCATCGCCCACGAGGCCCGTAAACCCAGCACACCCAGGGATACTCGGCTGATCATAGGTGATCTCCTTCCGACAGGACATTTTGGCGCATACCACAGAAAACTCCATAAAAAAAAAATTGAACAAAATTAAAATCAAATAATATTTCGAAACAAAGGGCTATCAAACCAGTGTGCCAGACAAACGCTAATAGGGGGAGAGGAGAAGAGTTGCAGAAGAAGCTAATGAGAGAGAGAGAGCTACTGAACAGAATATTACGAGAGCGAGAGAGAGAAAGAACAGTTATTGAAGTTGAGGCGAGAGACCAGAGCTGTAATGCAGTGTAATGCGTACTCACGGCAACAACCCAAGCACGACAAGCCGACGCTGAAAAATTAGAAGTTAAATAATGTTTAAAGACAAATCAAAAGGCATGCACTCACGGAATAGAATAGATTTCCAGTTAGGAAGTTAATTAAAGTTTATTTATGAAAATACCGGTTGTTTATGCAAAACAAAGGGAAAATATGCGGAGCGCTAAACAAAAACGCGTCTGATCTACGAAAGATAATGAACGATAATACAAATGTCCATTTACACCATTTCACCATAATATCGAAAATTTCTATTTGACTCTTAGTCCAACCCCATCATTTAAACTTTAATTGTTTGTGGTTTTTGCTGGAGCATCGAAAACTACCCTCAGCTTTGTCGTTAGACTGGAATCTCTAATGACTCCTTGATTGAACAAATGATATATCCCATCTTCTCTGGACTCTACCATATGTCCTAAGTTTTTATATTCATGCATAAACTTTATGTAATTTTCTTTTAATTTTTTATTATTGCTGAGCTTTCTTTCTAAACTGTAAAATCGCGCCAAAGCTTGTGGTTTTGAATCTTCTAGATCCTTTTCTTTTTTAAATGGTATTTTAACCACATACCTACACTTCTCATCTATTCTTGTTTTTTCCAAGAAATTCTACTAGCAAACACCTTCTTCTACGTCAATCTTTTCACTTTCCAATTCCGAGAAAAGCTATAAGTCCCCAACTTCAATTGTTGTCGCCACAATAAATTTATCACTTTTTGATTTGGTGCAACCGGATATAATCTACCCGAATTCTGTATTTTGACCAAGTAGTCCATCTATATTTACTACTCCGTCTTTTAAAATATGGGTATACAAATCTATCCCAATTCTTACATCTACCTTACTTGGTTTGTTAAAGTTAAGGTCTTCCAACACATAATCTTTCCACTTAGTTTTGTCAATATTGAAAGACTTTTTCATCAGTTTTGGTAGAATAATAGCTTCCATATTTAGAGGACCTTTATTATAATCACGACTTTTTACCGATAACGTAACTTTTTACTTTGAAGTGCAAGAGTCTGTAGATGACACTCTACTTACTTCGGTGTTCGCTCTTTTTATACCCGATACTCAAAATGAGAATTGGGGTGTATTAGATTTGTGGTAAAAGTGGATGTGTGTAACGTCCAGAAGGAATCGTTTCCGACCCCATAAAGTATATATATTCTTGATCAGCATCAATAGCCGAGTCAATCGAGCCCTGTCTGTCTGTCCGTCCGTCCCTATCAGCGCCTAGTACTCAAAGACTAGAGGAGCTAGTCTTTCTGGGACATAGCGTGGACATCTCCGAGATGTCGTTCAGAAAGGCAGAGCCCAAGTGATGCAGCCTCCTTCTGCTGAGAGATGGACAGGAGCAGAATAGGTGTTCCACTGTTTCCTCCTCGTCCTCGTTTCTGCAGCTGCGGCAGAAATCATTGTATGGGGAACCCAGCCAGATCTCTCTCATTACCATTAAAACATAATGGTCCATAATGCGGTCGCAGCGGGCATTCTTAACGAAAAAGCCAGGGACGACGCTTTAGACGTAAACCAGAGAGGATCGCAGCGTTTTGGCTGCAAATTACGCCAGGGCCATGGAGGAAAATGCCCAAAAAACGGGCCAGCGCCAAACTCAAGCGTAACTCCAGGGAAATTTTAGGCAAACTAGAGCCGTGGACTCCTATAAAAGTCCTCATTACGACAAAAGGCAAGACGTGTCGAACGCCCAGCAGGGAAGATCCAACCAACGATCCAATAGCGGCAGGACTCGGGCCCAGGGCCGGGAGCCCATGGATGTAGATGCTTCTTCTTCCAAACTATGACTGCCCACTGCTTACCAAAAACCGTTCGGGCCTGGTGGACGCAATCACAAAGTTTCGAAGAAATTCCTTCTGTCAGTATTCGACAAGACCTCCCCATTTTTTTTGTTGGAATCTTTATCATCATTTGACGGCATTATTGGCCTTCACCTGCTATTGCAGGTAGGGGCGACATTGTGCTTAAGGAGCGGTAACCTCAGATTCGGTAACACTACTGAGGTAATCAAATTCCACAAGTGCATAGACGTCAACCACACAAACGTTATTGACGTCAATGCTCCCCCAGCCATAAGGGAAGACTTTATAAAAATGTTAAATAACAGGAGTTAAGCATTTGCCACTATCCGCACTGTGGACGACGATCCAATATACTCCAAGCTGTACCCGTACCCTATGGGTGTAGCTGATTTTGTCGAATCTGAGGTCAAGAGCCTTTTGAAAGACAAAATCATTCGCAAATCCAGATGGCCATATAATAATAAGTCGACAAAAAAGGCACTGATGAAGCGTGCAATAAAATGAAACGTAATGGACTTTCGGAAGCTCAATCAAAAAACAGTGGTCGACAAATACCCGATGCATCTCAATGATCTTAGCAAACTTGGGTACTGCGAGATTCTTCACAACACTGGACTTGAAGTCTGGATACCACAAAATAACGGAGCGAAGCGCGACCGAGAAAAGACTTCATTTTCCGTAAACGGAGGGAAGTACGAGTTTTGCCGACTGCCCTTTGGTCTACGAAATGCAGGTAGCATTTTCCAGAGAGCAATCGATGATGTTTTGCGCGAACAAATCGGTAAAACATACTACGTCTATGTCGATGACGTAATTATTTTCTCCAAGTCTTAAGACGACCATGTTAAACACGTCGACTGGGTGCTGAAAAGCCTCTATGACGCCAACATGAGAGTCGCTCGAGAGAAGTCCAATTATTGTGCATTATTGTGACTAACGAAGGCACCAGGACGGACCCTGAGAAGGTGAAGGCCATCCAGGAGTACGTCGAGCCAACAACGTTGTTCGGCCTAAGATCATTCTTGGGCCTGGCAAGTTACTACAGTTGCTTCGTGAAAGATTTCGCGTCAATTGCCCGACCGCTTTCTGATATTTTAAGAGTGAAAAATGGGTCCATCAGCAAATACAAATAAAAAACGAGGGGGAACGTTGTGAGTTGCTGCGGACACCGCAACTCTACAGTTATACCCGATACTAAGTCAGTATGGCACTCCTCCGGCAGACGCCGCTAATATTAAACGACACGACAAAGAATGCTCTGCGTAGCCAGTGCAAATTGATTTGTTCTTTTTGGCTATAAAAATGATCTGATCTGATCCAGATTCAGCAATCTGATAGATATGATCATTATCTACGATTCTGCGTTTTTAGTTTTCTCGAATCTGCAATATTATAGATGCAACAGATTTTCGTTCTTTGTGGGGTCGGAAGGGGTGTGGCGAAATTTTGAGATATACGTTTTATAGTGAGATCTAACAGGAGTGCGGATACAAAATTTGGTTGCTCTAGCTTTTATTATCACTGGGATCTAGGCGCTAATGTTTTACGCTAAGCAAAGTCGGCTATGCTAGGTTTGTGTTAGAGAGAGACAGGACGAGAAAAATGAAATTGTTTTCTTTATGCTGGCTATAATAATGATACGATCCAATACAGATTCTACAGTCTAAAAGATATGGTAATTTTCTACGATTCTGCGTTTTTGGTTTACTTGTATCTTTAAAATTGTGGATGCCACAGATTTTCGTCTTTTGTGGGGGCGGAAATGGCCGGGGCGAAGTTTTGAAATATTTTTGTAGCAGTGACATATCACAGAAGTCTGGATCCAAAACATCGTTGCTCTAGCTCTTATAGTCTTTGAGCACTAGGCGCTGATAGAGACGTACAGATGACGGACAGACAGACAGGGCTCAATCGAATAGGCTATTGATACTGCTGATCAAGAATATATATACTTTATGGGGTCGGAAACGATTCCTTCTAGACGTTACACACATCCACTTTTAGCACAAATTTAATGTACCCCAATACTCAGTTTGAGTATCGGGTATAATTAGTCGTGGCCAGTACCAGTCCCCCAGCCCTTACTATCTTACCAGTAGAATGCCCTCGCTTACAAGTGTGTCTTCGACTTTGACAACGACCCGGGTTAAAACCCTATAGCACTAGGGGGAAGAAAAAAAAATTGGGAAAAGAAAAATGTTTAAGAATTTGAATTTTAGGTAGTCTTTCGCTTAATCAACGGACTCAAGCGCAAGGAATCTTCTTACAAGTTGTGAATGCAATCGCCCCGTACCAGCCAGCAAGCAGCAGCAGAAAACTTAATGGACGGGCAATTTATAATTTTTTGTTGCATGAAAAACGCAACTTTGAGTGGGAGCTCCACCATCGTCTCCTGATATTCAGAGCTCAAACGCATCGCGGTGGAGCAGGGAGAGCCCCGTGCTTTACTCCAACTAATCAGCGGCGAAAATAATTAGTGTAAGCATGGTTTAAAATTCATCAGTTCCTTTAATATACACCCACATATTCATATGTCCTCGGAAACGTCATTTAAAAGAAGTTGAGCCGACTATGAAAAGTGAAAAGGATTAAAAGTTAGAGTGTAGTAGAAGAGAAAACACAGAGCAAAATAAAAAAGCCTGGAGCTAATGTTCCTAAGAATCAAAACGATCGGAGAGGAAAAAGAGAGAGAGCAATAATCACTTGAAGCTCGGATGGAGAGCATTCCACAGATTGAAGAAGCAGAATAGATGCTTTATAATTATACACTTACACATCCATACATTTATTTATACATGTATACTCTTATATATTTAATTACTGATTCCCGTTAATTATTTTATGTGCCCCCTTATTTATTTATCAAGGTATGTGTAGCTTATTATAAGGTTTCTTTTGATGAATAAACAGAGTTTATAGTGTGCTAAACAGAGAAGAATTTGACATTAGCTAAACTCATGCCGTAGGAGAAACACGCAAGGAAAGGAGCCATTTGGAAGGGTGCCTGGGGGCAGAATAGTCGTTGGTCGTTGGTTGGACGACCTGAGATCGGGGCAGACTGATAGAACCAGCAGAGAGAAACAGCATAACATCTTCCTTTGGGGTTTTTTTAAGGAAACGGATGATAAGTAGGATTCTCTATCCCCCCACCACGAAAGATAGCTTTTAGACTCATATGCGAGGAAAATTAGAAATAAACTTACTAAGAGAATTAAGCATGCAAGTTATCCGATCCAGCCGGATACCCCTCCCTCCGCATCTGGCTTTCGACCCTACAGCCTGTCAATGAGTTTAAACATTTTTATGTGAAACAAATACAGCACATGCCACGTCGCGTAACAGAACACGAGAGTTGCAGCGTTGACAAAGACACTTGCCCAGACAGCCCAACAACAACTAACGTGTTGAACGTGGACCGTGGGAAACAGCCGCTGCTCAACATAACACCTGCGCGTGTGCCATGTCAGCAGATTAATGCACCGGCTACTGCGCAGTTGGCGGCGGGTGACCTAATATTAAGACTTTCATTTTTGTGTAAATTTAGATTCTCTAAGACCTCCAACGAGGAAGAATAAATCTCGATTCAACGGAATAAATAATAAATATTACAATAAACCTCGATTCTACTTTACTGGCTCCCAACGGAATTTTAACCAACGCAAGTGATTTTATTTTTATTTATTTATTTAATTAACAATTATCTGTTAATAATGGTACTTAGTTACTAAAGGCGGAAAAAGATAAGTTAAAAGTTAGCTAAATTTAAATGATTATAAATATTGCATGCAATTAGTTTAAGAGACAGTTCAGGGGATAGGGTTTGACAGAGGGAGTTATAATTATGGCATAAAACCCTAAAAGGTTCATGATCAGCATAATTAGATCTACATATGGGTAGACGGATAGGCCTAAAAGTACGGGTAGGTCTAGATGGAACGGCCAAGTCAATCTGACCCAAGAGAGTTTGGGAGTCAACAGTCCCAAGAAGGAGCTTGTGCACGAACATTACGCCATTGCATATTCTGCGATGGTGCAACGACGGCAGGTCAATAAGATTTAGCCTAGACCGGTAGGGTGGCAAGATTCTACCTGAGTCCCAGTTAAAGTTCCGAAGGGCAAAAATTAAAAATTGCTTTTGCACGGATTCAATAACAGCCTGCTGTTCTTTATACTGCGGGCTCCACACACAAGAACAATACTCCAATATAGGACGTACTAACGAGATGTACAGTTGTTTTGTAACGTACGGGTCGTCAAACTCCTTGGACCAACGCTTGATGAACGCTAAAACACCCTTAGCTTTATTTACAGTTGCAGCTATATGGGCGTTAAAACACATCTTATGATCAAAAAGGACTCCGAGGTCATTTGAACTCGAAATTCGTTCAAGGACATGATTTCCTAGAACATATGGGACAAAATGAGGAGCGCGACGATAAAATGTCATAAGTTTGCATTTGGAAAGGTTCAGAAAAAGAAGATTAGTTGAACACCACAATAGTAGTTCATTTAGATCAAGTTGAAGGCGTGTGTGCAAATACCAATCAGAGTAAGAAAGACAGATTTTGACATCATCAGCATACATTAGTGCAGTAGAGTATGTTATGACTTGAGGAAGGTCATTCACAAATAAAATGAACAGAAGCGGGCCCAGATGACTTCCCTGTGGCACACCTGAAGTAACATTTACAGTATTTGACAACACGTTAGAAAACAAAACACGTTGAGTGCGGTTAGAGAGATAGGACAAAATCCAATCTAGAAGATTCGTTGGGAACCCTAATAAAGAGAGCTTGTGAATAAGCAGAGCATGGTTCACAGAATCGAATGCCTTGCTGAAGTCAGTAAAAACTACATCCGTCTGCGAACCAATTTGAAAACCACGGTGGATTAGGTTAGAAAACTCAAGAAGGTTAGTCGATGTTGAACGATGTCTGAAAAAACCGTGTTGCGACGGAGATATCAGGCTGCAACAAAGATGTTGCAGTTGCCGGGTGACCAGGAACTCAAGAAGCTTCGGGATGGCGGAAAGCTTTGCGATACCACGATAGTTTTCAATGTTTGATCTTGAACCTTTTTTGTGAAGCGGAATGATATAGGACTCATTCCAAATTACTGGGAGACAAGACTGTTCCAAAGAGAGGTTGAAGAGAAAGGTCAAGGGTTTATAAAGGGACTGGGCACAGTGTTTTAAGATGCAACTTGGTACCTTATCTGGACCCGCAGAAAACGATATGTCCATAGATGACAAACCTTCCAGAACAACGCTTTCCTCGAAAAAGGGCAGAAAAATGCTGTTAGCTTGAGGTAGCTGGTACGGATACGGAGTGGATGCGTTGTAAATATGAGACGAGTACGTTGTTTGGAAAAAGTTAGCGAATAAATTTGCAATACCAACAGCAGAAGCTTCTGTTTTGTTCTGGTAATGAAGGGACGGAGGAAAAACGTTTGACTTGCGCTTAGAGTTAACGAACGAATAGAATTTTTTAGGATCACTACGAAAGTTTCTACTACATTGTGAAAGGTAATGATTATAACACTGACTATTGACGGCAAGGAACAGAGAGCGAGCGGAGGAGTATAGAGCTAAAGCCAACGTGGAGCCCGACTTCTGGTACTTTTTATAGAGCCGGGATTTATTATTTTTTAAGTATGATAAATACTTGGAGAACCAAGGAGGCTTGGACGATACAGGTACAGTGATATCAGGAACAAACGTATTTAGGGCGGAGTAAATAGAACTATAAAACGAGTCAACAGTTGCATCTATGTTCGGTAATGAATAAAGAAACGACCAATCAACACGCGAGAGATGTAGATCTAAATCGATAAAGTTTGTTTTGCGAAAACACTTTATGTGACAAGGAGCCATGGAACTGTCAACACATCCAGATTGTGTACGCTCCAGTGATATCAACAAAGTTGGATGGTAAGGATCTTCAGGGAGAGATATTGGACTTACTCTAGATACCGTAGCAAGAGAACCATCGTTAACAAAAACGAGGTCAAGAAGTCTGTCCCTCATGTTTTTAACGGCATTAATTTGGACAAGGGAACTATCCGTTAGCCCATTGATAAAGTCATTATGGCAATTGGGAAACAATAGGTTAGCGTCATCACAAGGCAGCCAAGAAAGAAATGGGAGGTTAAAGTCCCCCATGACAATAATTCGATCATGGCACCCTAATGCAGAAACAACAATATTAATTGCTGAGAGGTGGTGTAAGTAAAGCTCAGCATCAGACCTGGGAGGAATGTAAGAGCAGGTTAAATAGAAAAATGCGGAGCCAACACGAACTTTGACTGCAACAAATTCAATTCCGTGAATGTTATTAAATGGGAATAACTCAGATGAGAAAACAGATTTAACTGCAATCAGAACCCCACCTGCAAAAGATGGGCGGTCCATTCTATAAATAGTGTAACTATCAATGAAAATTTCATGATCATTGACAGAGGAGTTAAGCCAGGTTTCGGTAAACGCGATGGCATCGAAATCAAAGGACGCGCTATTAGTATGAATTTGACGCAATTTTCCCAGCAAACTGCGAACGTTCTGATAGTGCATGGAAAAATAGTACTTCAGTTTTTTGGAGCATGTTCAGTTATTCTAGGATTCGAGTTCGAATCTTTGAGAAGGAACTCATGCACAATTGTATGCTCAGGCCATATTGACGGTTTTAGAGAACTGGATAGTAAAGAATCAGGGAGAAGAATTTTAAATGATGATATGTTGCGCTTATGTTTAAATGTAAATTTAGTCACAACTATATCAACAGGCGAGGTGTTAAGTTTAGAGGAGAGATGTTGTTTAACATCCTCTGTTGTAGCCTCAGGAATAAGACGAGAAACAAATATTGCTTTCCGAGGGACCACTGCTCTAAGTTGAAGTCCCGAGCGAGATCGAGATGGTGGAGCCACTCCTAAAAGAGATCTCGGTCCAAGGGCAGAGGAATTGGCAGCAATGGTTGTAGCAGGAATTGGAGCAGAAATTGGAGCAGGAATTGGAGCAGGAATTGGAACAGGAATTGGAGCAGGAATTGGAGCAGGAGTTGGCAAGACGTCGTCAGCAACCAGCACACCCGCACTAGGAGCACTCACCGCGTCAGAAATGACGGCCACATTGCTCGGTGTAAAGAACTCCGGAGCCACCGTTGGCGGATTTACAGACAACGGCGTGGCATGACTACACGGAAATGCTGCCGATGGATTAAGGTGGGAGGCAGGCGTACCAATCGGATTAGATTGCAAGAGATTGGTATCATTATGCGGAATTTTCCGTCTAGGCGATTCGCTCAAGAGTTTGAGCCCAAGAAACTGTGATTCAAGGGCAAGAAAATTCTCGTTGAGAGCAACAAATTGTTTCCGGACATCCAGAAACCCAGTTCGAGTCTGTCTCATAAATGTGCGCATTTCGGCCTCAATCTCCCGACAAGCCAGACATGACCAAGACAGGCCCATGCGTTTCGAGATTAGATCATTCAACCGGCCAAAATTTCCACCACCAGCACATTTTATGTGGGCAAAATTGTCGCACAGCCAGCAGCTAAGAAATGAATCACCAATGATAACACCACCGAATTCACATTTCTTTGCACTACAAACGATTGCCATAATTGACAGCAGTAGAATCACTGTGCACGAATAATAAAAGAGCGGAGTTAGATCGCAGGTAAAGTAGGAGAGCAGACAGCAGAGCGAGCCAGACAATCAGCTGCAGCAGCAATAATTCAAAACAGATGATCCAACGAAGTGCAGAAAACGAGCAGTAAACTCACCAAAGCAGAGACACAAAAGAAAAGTCCACAGAGAGGGAGAGTATAAGCAATCCAGAGAGAGTGAGAGCAACAATGCGAGCAGCCCGCTTATGCTCACGAGAGAGTGTGGGCGATGCAAACGCTGATGCGCGAGAACAGTGCACACCGAAGAAGCGATAACGAAAAGCAGACTGAGCAAAAAAACAATAACAAATTGCCTGCACGAGTCCGATGCGTTACGATTGCAATATTGAATTTATATTAAACACTTGTTTACTAACAAAACACTGGTGGTTAACACAAAGTAGAATCAAATTAAAGAGATGCGATAATATATCAAAACAAAGTCACAACAATGTTGTATGATATTTAGGCAAAGGGCGGAGAATGCGGGAGCAAGAAAAAAAACACAACCGGCTTAAGCAAGAGCTAGAAGCGAATGATTATTAAAAAAAAAATAAAATAAAATAAATTAGCGAGCTATCGCCGCAAGTTTAACCAACAACGAGTGAGGTGAAATTAATAATTAAACCTACATTTTAAAGGAGCCGAAGTACAAGTCAAATCCGTTAATCGGTCCGATAGCTTAGTTTCACTGTGTGGGGATCTGCAAGACACAGGGGATAGCAAGCAAGAACAATCTGATAGCGACGATAGTGTACGTTTGTGTCTTAGGGGCCTCCGTTTGACTGGAAGCAACGAACTTTCCGCTGACATCGTGGATCCCGAAACTTTCGCATCGGCTTAGAGGCCGCATTGCAAAATCAGATTGCTCAGTTGAGCACAGGTACGCCTGCCCTGAAAGTTAAATCATATAAGCAGATAGCAATAAATCCCGATGTCCAGTGTGATCAGCCATTGGACATGGTTAAGTCCGTCCCCGAGTTCGACGGCAAACAGAAAAATGATGTCACTTGGCGCCAGGAAGCGCTGGCGGCCTATAAAACTTTCGAGCGCTATGAAGACAGCGCTAGACATTACATGGCGACAGGCATCATCAGGAATAAAATAAAAGGTCCCGCAAATAACGTCCTGTCATCTTTCAATAGGATTATAAATTTCAAGGCAACTTTGAATAGATTCAATAGTTCGTATTCCAACAAAACTCCAGTGAACGTGATACAACAAAAACTGTCCATCATTCGGCAGGGAAACCTGTCCTTGACGGAATACTAAGACGAGATTGAGAAGCAGATCTCTCTCATTACCATTAAAACATAATGGTCCATAATGCGGTCGCTGCGGGCATTCTTAACGAAATAGCCAGGGACGACGCTTTAGACGTAAACCAGAGAGGATCGCAGCGTTTTGGCTGCAAATTACGCCAGGGCCATGGAGGAAAATGCCCAAAAAACGGGCCAGCGCCAAACTCAAGCGCAACTTCAGGGCAATTTTAGGCAAACTAGAGCCGTGGACTCCTATAAAAGTCCTCATTACGACAAAAGGCAAGACGCGTCGAACGCCCAGAAGGGAAGATCCAACCAACGATCCAATAGCGGCAGGACTCGGGCCCAGGACCGGGAGCCCATGGATGTAGATGCTTCTTCTTCCAAACTATGACTGCCCACTGCTTACCAAAAACCGTTCGGGCCTGGTGGACGCAATCACAAAGTTTCGAAGAAATTCCTTCTGTCAGTATTCGACAAGACCTCCCCATTTTTTTTGTTGGAATCTTTATCATCATTTGACGGCATTATTGGCCTTCACCTGCTATTGCAGGTAGGGGCGACATTGTGCTTAAGGAGCGGTAACCTCAAATTCGGTAACACTACTGAGGTAATCAAATTCCACAAGTGCATAGACGTCAACCACACAAACGTTATTGAAGTCATTGCTCCACCAGCCATAATGGAAGACTTTATAATAATCCTATATGGGTGGTCGACAAAAAAGGCACTGATGAAGCGTGCAATAAAAAGAAACGTAATGGACTTTCGGAAGCTCAATCAAAAAACAGTGGTCGACAAATACCCGATGCCAAGCATCTCAATGATCTTAGCAAACTTGGGTACTGCCAGATTCTTCACAACACTGGACTTGATGTTTAGATACCACAAAATAACCTTGGCGGAGTGCGACCGAGAAAAGACTTCCTTTTCCGTAATCGGAGGGAAGTACGAGTTTTGCCGACTGCCCTTTGGTCTACGAAATGCAGGTAGCATTTTCCAGAGAGCAATCGATGATGTTTTGCGCGAACAAATCGGTAAAACATGCTACGTCTATGTCGATGACGTAATTATTTTCAACAAGTCTTAAGACGACCATGTTAAACAGAGAGAGAGACAGAAAATCAGTCTGAGCGTGCGTCGGGCGCTGCGTAGCCAGGGCAAATTGATTTGTTCTTTTTGGCTATAAAAATGATCTGATCTGATATAGATTCAGCAATCTGATAGATATGATCATTATCTACGACTCTGCGTTTTTAGTTTTCTCGAATCTGCAATATTGTGGATGCAACAGATTTTCGTTCTTTGTGGTGGCGGAAGGGGTGGGGCGAAGTTTTGAAATATTCTTGTAGCAGTGACATATCACAGAAGTCTGGATCCAAAACATCGTTGCTCTAGCTCTTATAGTCTTTGAGCACTAGGCGCTGCAGGGGACGGACAGACGGACGGAGGGACAGACAGACATGGCTCAATCGACTCTGCTATTGATGCTGATCAAGAATATATATACTTTATAAGGTCGGAAACGATTCCTTCTAGACGTTACACACATCCACTTTTACCACAAATCTAATATACCCCAATAATCATTTTGAGTATCGCGTATAACGAGGGGGAACGTTGTGAGTTGCTGCGGAGACCGCAACTCTACATTTATACTCGATACTTAGTCAGTAAGGCTCTCTTCCGGCAGACGCCGCTAATATTGAACGACACGACAAAGAGTGCGTGCGAGAAAGACAGAAAATCAGTCTGAGCGTGACGTCGGGCGCTGCGTAGCCAGTGCAAATTGATTTGTTCCTTTGGCTATAAAAATTATCTGATCTGATCCAGGTTCGGCATATGGTCATTTTCTATGATTCTGCGTTTTTAGTTTTCTCGAGTCTGTAATATTGTGGATGCAAAAGATTTTCGTTCTTTGTGGGGCGGAGGGGGGTGTGTCGAAATTTTGAGATATACGTTTTATAGTGAGATCTAACAGGAGTGTGGATCTAAAATTTGGTTGCTCTAACTCTTATAGTTTCTGAGATCCTTGAATTCACATTTTGCAATTGGCAAAACCGACCATGAAACCTGTATGTTAGAGAGAGACAGAGCGAGAAAGAATGAAATTGTTTTCTTGATTCTGGCTACAATAATTTTACGATCTGGTTCAGAATTTGCACTCTAGAAGATATAGTCATTCTCTACGATTCTGCGTTTTCAGTTTTCTCGTATCTTTGAATTTGTGGATGCCACAGATTTTCGCCTTTAAGGGGGCGGAAGTGGGCGGGGCAAAGTTTTGAAACATACTTGTAGCAGTGACATATCAGAGATGTCCGGATATAAAACGTCGTTGCTCTAGCTCTTAAAGTCTTTGAGCACTAGGCGCTGATAGGGTCGGACAGACGGACGGACAGACAGACAGGGCTCAATCGACTCGGCTATTGATGCTGATCAAGAATATATATACTTTATGGGGTCGGAAACGATGCCTTCTGGACGTTACACTCATCCATTTTCACCACAAATCTAATATACCCCAATACTCATTTTGAGTATCGGATATAAAAACACAACCGGCTTAAGCAAGAGCTGGAAGCGGTGCAAACTTGTTACACCTTAATGCCTCGAAATGAAAAGTTATGACATTTCATCGTTCTAGCCCTTTGTTGGCTCCCTATACCCTATTTGGTGGTTCTCTTGAGAGATTTACTGCAGGGCCTTAACTGGGATGCGGGTGTGCGACTCCCATCTTACTCTAGTAGACTGCTACTAGTAAACCTCCCATTCTTACTTAACCGTAGAAAAAGGCTTGGTTTGATTTTTATGCACCACTAGATCCGGGGTGACATAGATGGCATCGCCCACGAGGCCCGTAAACCCAGCACATTTTGCACTACGCTATCGCAGAGCCAGCAGGGGATATTCGGCTGATCATTGTTGATCTCCTTCCGACAGGAATTTTTGGCGCATACCACAGAAAACTCCATAAAAAATCAAAAAATTGAACAAAATTAAAATCAAATCATATTTCGAAACAAATGGCTGTCAAACCAGTGTGCCAGACAAACGCTAATAGGGGGAGAGGAGAACAGTTGCAGAAGAAGCTAATGAGAGAGAGAGAGCTACTGAACAGAATGTTACGAGAGCGAGAGAGAAAGAACAGTTATTAAGGTTGAGGTGATAGCGAGAGAGTGATAAAACAACAAAAGCTACAAGACGAGAGACGAGAGCTGTAATGCAATGTAATGCGTACTCACGGCAACAACCCAAACACGACAAGCCGACGCCGAAAAATTAGAAGTTAAATAATGTTTAAAGACAAATCAAAAGGCATGCACTCACGGAATAGAATAGATTTCCAGTTAGGAAGTTAATTAAAGTTTATTTATGAAAACACCGGTTGTTTATGCAAAACAAAGGGAAAATATGCGGAGCGCAAAACAAAAACGCGTCTGATCTACGAAAGATAACGAACGATAATAAAAATGTCCATTTACGCCATTTCACCATAATATCGAATATTTTTTTTTTTACTCTTAGTCCAACCCCATCATTTAAACTTTAATTGTTTGTGGTTTTTGCTGGAGCATCGAAAACTACCCTCAGCTTTGTCGTAAGACTGGAATCTCTAATGACTCCTTGAACAAATGATATATCCCATCTTCTTTGGACTCTACCATATGTCCTAAGTTTTTATATTCATGCACAGACTTTATGTAAGTCCACGGTGCATGTTCCGCGTTTACCGCACTCCCAACAGAAGAGGATCGATGGATTGGTGCAGTCGCGGGCAGCATGTCCAGCTTCTCCGCTACGCCGACATGCCGCGTGTGGGTTGACGATTGGAGTGGTGATCATCCGCTGTGTAGCTTTCCGTACCGGGGTGCCAGTTTGATGTGGCCTTCTTGCGGGTTCCGTGGTGTTCCGGAATTGGGCCTGATTCGTCCGCCTTCGTTTTGCGCTCGTTGTGCTGTTGGCCGTGTGTACCTTGGTGGTTGTCGAGCGGGGATGAGGGTCGCTGGTATGTTTCGCTCCTGGATACTCTCGAACTCTGTGGCAAACATTGTTAATTGCGTCAGACTTCTCAGTTCGTGTCTTCGCACGTACAGCTGGTACGCTGGTGGAGTGTTGTCATAGATCCGGTTGAGCTCTTTAGCGGCGTCGTACTCGGCGTGGTGCATGAGCAAACGGAGCTCGATGACGAAGTCCTTGAACGGTTCGCCTACCGCTTGTTTGCGGTCCTTGATCTGGTCTTCCAGTTTCTCGAAGTATCGGGGAGGCAGGAAGATGGCTAGGAATTCCTGACGGAACTCAGTCCATCAGGCGCTCTGTACTCGGCTGGTGCAGAACCATCGGTTGGCTCAGTCGGTGAGGAGCTCCGCCATGGCTCGCGGCAGGTAGTTCATGTCTACCACGTACGAGAGGACACGCTCTTCAGTAGTTCAACGGTCATCCCGTCGGTCGATTCCCCACTTCCGAATCCGTTCCGCCATCTGCGCCGCGTGACAGTAGTAATGGCCGTCTGTGCGTCCGTTTCCTTCTGTAGTCGGCAAGATCCTTCTTATGGGCGAAGGCCTTGGCTCCGGGGGCGCGGGCTTCGGTAGATCCTCGGTGGTTATCGATATCGGCGCGACGCTGGTTTTGCCCCCCGTGGCTCTAAGGACTCATAGGCTAAGCTCGGGGTCCGTCTTACGCTTCTCCGTTTGTCCCGATGTGCTGGGCTGTGGCGATCTGGCGTACTGTCGCTCGAGCTCCGCCAGCCTGACCAGGCATCGTGTTCCAGGGGCCCGGCGACTAGTTTCGCGAAATTTTTCCGCAAATCTTTCACGTTACCCACGCAGCTGAATCCTAATTCCTCCGCGAAGGACTCCAGCTCCTCTTGGCGACGTTTATGTATCCAGCCGGTACTCACCCCTGGGTTGGCGACCAATTCTCCAGGGTCGTACTCACTGGGCTGTTCCTCTGTATGGGATTCCATTGCTCCGCTTATTACATGCGTCCGCTATTTCGTTTGGCTCGCGTTTTTTTTTTTCGGTGCTGGGGCACTCGGTCGAGCTTAGCTGCGGGCGTTTCGAATTTCTTCTTGGGGTGATGACACCGTTCGCGTTTCTTTGTTGCTGCGCCGCGCTTTTGTTGGCTCATTGCTCAACTTGCACCGCTGGAAATTGGGCGAGGTCCGGGATTCCTTCACGTTGTTTTCTTGGTTCTCCAGCGGCCGTGGGTCCTTAGTCCAAAATCCCTCTTCGATGTTCCCTCAGGTCCCTGCTCGGGCGCCACTTGTGATGGACCTAGGTCATCTACTTCAACCTACTTAGTAGTAGGTTTATGTTTATCATACATTGGAGGATGGATTGTATTGAATCGTTTTAGGTTCGATACAGCTTTCGTTATATTTTCTGCCCTGACGCTCATACTTCTAAAGCTCAAATCAATTTCCTCGGTAGCTGTTTTGAGAATATTTACCGTTCACTCTACCACTGATGTTTGTTTCTTAATTAAATCATCTAGGTTATGTTGGTTTTCTAATAAATTTTTCATTTCCTTCCAACGTTTCCCTATCATTGGCGTCTATTATCCCTAAAAATATATGATAAAGTGAGCCCATAAACTCAAATGGTGCTCGCTTCTTTCTTGTATTCTCCTGAGTCATGAAAAGTTTATTATTTTCCTCAAAGTCTGAAATTTGTCTTTCCGCGTTATATAAGACATTATTGCATTGATCTTCAAAAGTATAAATCACATGATATAATAAATGTCCATGTTATAATAAACAATTAAATCCCAGGATGAGGCGACTATTTCAACGTCCCCCATCGGGTTCAAATATATCGAAGTGGAACTGTTAATTTTTTCAATTGACCACTACGCCCTTCCTCTGGCAGCAATGTTTTCATTTGATACTTGGTAAAATAACACAAGCAGTAACAATGCTGCCATTAGTCCTAGATCGAGGTCTACTACAAGTACTTCTGGTCTCTTTTAGAGTCATTCCTGAGTCTGGATCTCCTGACTCAATTACAGCCAATGCATTGCAATGGACAAATTTTAGTTATAGGTCGTTTTATCAACCAATCTTGATATTTTATACTGTATTTTTTATAATTTTGTTGTTATAGTATGTGGAAATAATCTTCTTTCCACTTAATCCAAAATTCTCTTTTCATTTTCTGAATTAATCTCCACCTATCCAGATTCCCGATTTGTTCCTCTGAAATTGTCTCAATCGGGTCAACTATTGGCCTTCTAATAATAAAATGACCTCGTGTTAATACATCCAGATCGTCAATAGCATTTGTAGCTGTATACAAATGGCGTGAATTTAGTAACGCTTCAATTTCACATAATAGAGTTTCCATTTCCTCATAGGTTAAATTATTGTCCCCAATTACTCTTTTTAAGTGATATTTCACTGATTTAACCCCAGCTTTCCAAATACCTCCGAAGTGAGGTCATGCCGGGGGAATGAAGTGCCACTCGATCTCCTCTCGTTCTAATATTGGCACTGTTGTGAAATCCTCGATACGAGATTTCAATGTTGAGCAGAAATGCTCTGGGGAATCTTTGCGTTTAATAATGTACTACACGATATAGACAATTCGAGATTTATTCATTTGGACTTCAATCAACTTAAACTTCAATCGTAATTCGCGTATAGAGTACAATGTAATAGGTAATACGGGTTTAAGCACGGCCGGCTGCAACTGCTAATTGTCGTTGTGATTTCGTCGACACGCAAACGAAGACTCTTCTTGGTGATCGGAGACGAGGTTACGCCGCCCTAGCATGAAACGATGCCGTTCTCCGAGTGGGCAATTGCAGTTAGAGCGCTCTCACTCTCTTTGTAGTTTAACCCTTAGAAAACCGTCCATGCCGCCCCCAATACTGGGACCAGTATTAGAAACCAAAGAATGTCACATGTGAATGCTCTGTGAATAAATAAAGTGTTCGTTATGGTACATGTATGGTCGAATGGAGCTAGCAACGGTGGTAGGATTATTCTGAGGTCTGTGGCAGCGGTAGCCGACATAGTTTAGAGACCGATCGTTTGTATACGCCTGATGCTGTTTTAACAGTTGCGACTCTGACTAAACTGTCAGCTCCAGGGTGAACTTCTATTATTCTTCCCAGTTTCCACTCGTTGGGTGGCAGTCGGTCATCCTTGACAATTACTAGATCGCTGACTTGTAGATTGTCGGTTTCCGGCGGAGCTAATAATGAATCTCCAATAAGAAAATGTGCCGGGGTGAGGACAGCTAGGTCCTCCGGCTCCGCGCTTAGTGGACATAAAGGCCTGGAATTTAAACAGGCTTCAATTTGTGTTAGCACGGTAGCAAGTTGTTCGTAGGTCATTTTATATCCTGAAAAAGCTCGATAGAGATGTGTTTTGACAGACTTTACATTTGCCTCCCAAAGGCCTCCGAAATTAGGACTATGCGGTGGATTAAAATGCCATTGGACGTTTCGGGCCGCTAAAGCAGGTATTACAGTTGTGGGTAGCTCTCGTTTCAAATGTATTTGCCAGGTTTGAAGAGCCCGGTGGGCACCAATGAAGTTCGTGCCGCAATCGCTATACATGTGTTGACAGTAACCCCGACGCGCGATGAAACGTTGTAGGGCCATGAGAAAGTGTTCGGTGGTTAAGCCCGTGACCGCTTCAAGATGAATTGCCTTTGTAGCCAAACAGATGAAAACTGCGATATACGCCTTGTAGTTTGTGTGTCCACGGAATCTGGATGCTTGAATTTCGAACGCGCCTGTATAGTCCACTCCAGTGGCGATGAATGCACGAGTTGGCGGATTGACTCTATGTAGGAGAAGATCGGCCATCATCAGATGCTGCTGGTTTCGGTCGGTGACGAAAACATCGGACGCATTGTCGAAGAATGCGTTTGACAGTTTGTTTTCCGTTGACTATCCAGAATTTGTGTCGAATAGTGGCCAGCGTTAATTCGATGCCGCCGTGGAGTGCGAGACGGTGGGCATTACGCACGACGAGATCGGTAAAATGATGATGATTGGGAATGATCATTGGTTGTCGCTAGCTTATTGGAAGGTGCATTGCATTTCGCAGTCGACCTCTGACTCGTAGAATTAGTTGGTCATCTAGAAATGGGGATAATTGACACAGCTTGTGTGTGCCCGATAGTGTCTTGTTTCCCTTCAACCTCAATATTTCTGTCGCGTAGACCTCCTGTTGAATGCTGCGAACGAGAAGAATTAAAGCGTTGTCGAGCTCCTGCACACTCAGTGGTCCAGACAGTTTGTCCCCGTTGGCTTGAATGTTATGTATAAACCGTAGAATATATGCCATGACTGATATTAACTTGTCGTATGAGGACGAGTTTTGGATGAAGGCTTCTGGAGCCTCCGAGACTTGCACAGCATTTTGTAACAAAACTGATGGTTTCTCCTCGATTATAGTCCTGTCGATGTCCTGACTGGGAACTCCGTTTGCCGGCCATTGGCTTTCCGGCTGCTGTAGCCATGATGGTCCAGACCACCATAATGGATGTACTGCTAACTCTTGTGGTGTTAAGCCACGAGTTGCGCAGTCCGCTGGGTTTACCGCAGTAGGTACGTGTCTCCACAGAGTTGATGTACTATGCTCCAAAATCTGTCCAACGCGATTTGACACAAAGGTTTGCCATCGGTGGGGATCTCCATTTAATATTGGACGTTGACATGCAATGACTGCATCTATCAAGAGGCGATGCAATTACTGCACCGTCAAGTGGCCCGTGTGACACCAGCAGAAGGCTGTTACGCGCGGATCCCAGGCAAAACGCAGCCCTCCTCCCGCCCAACCGACCGAGGGGCGCTGCCGCATGACGCGCGGTGCGTAGCCGAACCAAACGCGAGCATGCAAGAAAGATAGATATTAGACTAACCTTCGAGGAAAATTAGCACTAAACTATTAAGAAGTTAAGCATGCAATAAAATACAAAATACAAATACCACTACACTACTAATTACTAGAAAGGTGTGTAAGGATTAGTAATTTAATAAGAGGAAGAGAATTAGTGGAGGATATAATATGGTAGAGGGAATTATAATCCGAGCATAAGACCCTAAACGGTTCATGCAAGGAATAATTCGATCTACAAAGTGGAAGGAACAACGGTATAAAATTTCTAGTCAGTCTAATAGGAATCGTGAAGTTTATGCGGCTCAACAGATCAGGGCTGTCTATGTCACCCCTGATCAAGTTGTGCATAAATATCACACCAAGCATTTTTCTACGGTTAACTAAGGATGGGAGGTTTACTAAGATAATAGTCTACTAGAGTAAGATGGGAGTCTTACACCCGCATCCCAGTTAAGGCCCCGCAGAGCAAAGAGTAAAAAGTTTTTCTGTACTGATTCTATACGGTCCTGGTGTACTTTGTACTGAGGGCACCATACACAGGAGCCGTATTCTAAGATCGGACGAACAAGCGAGGTATAGAGAGTCTTTGTTATATAGGGGTCGTCAAATTCCTTTGACCACCTCTTTATAAACCCAAGCACGCCCATGGCCTTATTTACCATGGTAGAAATGTGTTCGGAAAACTTTAACTTGGGATCTAACATAACACCCAGATCATCCACCAGGGTAATTCTCTCAAGAGAACCCCCAAATAGGGTGTAGGGAGCCAACAAAGGGTTAGAACGATGAAATGTCATAACTTTGCATTTCGAGGCATTAAGGTGTAACAAGTTTGCACAACACCATGACTGAAAGCTATTGAGATCGGATTGCAAGCGGGAATGAAATGAAATGTCCTTGTGCTGGACACAGAGTTTAACATCATCCGCATACATAAGTACTCGAGAGTATGTTATTACTGAAGGCAAGTCATTAATAAAGAGTGTGAAGAGTAAGGGGCCTAGATGGCTGCCCTGTGGTACTCCCGAAGAAACCTTTACTGGTAAAGAGAGGGAGTTTTTGAAGAGGACTCTTTGAGACCTAGAACAAAGATAGCTAGAAATCCATCTCAGGAGGTTGGGCGGAAACCCTAAAAGGTCAAGTTTATGTGCTAAAAGGGAATGGTTTACAGAGTCGAATGCTTTACTAAAGTCGGTGTAAATAACATCCGTCTGTAAGTTACCTTGAAAGCCTTTAATAATGAAAGAGGTAAACTCTAACAAGTTCGTGGTGGTTGATCGCCGCCTTATAAATCCATGCTGAGTTGGAGATATAAGTGACTTGCAGAGATGTTGCAAGTGCGGAGTTAAAACCTTCTCAAACAATTTGGGAATAGCGGATAACTTTGCTATACCTCTATAATTTTTTACATCAGACTTACTACCTTTTTTATGGAGAGGAATTATAAACGATTCCTTCCAGATTGGGGGGAAGCAAGAGGAATCAATGGACAGGGTGAATAGTTTAAGCAATGGTCCACACAGAGCGTCGGCGCAGTACCTGAGTACACAACCTGGAACCCCGTCTGGACCCGGTGAAAACACCGGCTTAACTAGTCGAAGATCTTGAAGTAGGGAATACTCATTTAACAAGGGACTGAAAATGCCGTTCGACCTCGGTAATCCGTATGGGTACGGTTGACCAGAGTAGCGTTCCTCAGAATAGGTAGTTTGGAAAAACTGGGCAAAAAGGTCGGCAATTGCCTGATCATTATTTGCCGACGTATTACAAAATGATAGCGAGGATGGGTGTGTGGACGTTCTACGCTTACTGTTTACGAAGCAGTAAAACTGTTTAGGGTCCTGAGAAAAACGTATCCTGCAACGAGATAGGTAGTTCTTATAGCATTGAGCATTAAGAACTGAAAAGTTTGACCGAGCTATTACATAACGAGAGTGAGAAGTAGGAGAACCCACTTCTTGAAATTTTGTATAAAGTCTTGATTTTAAGTTTTTTAGACTGGATAACTCTTTGGTAAACCAAGGGGGTTTTCCAGATCTAATCGGACAAGAAAGCGGGACACAAGAATCAAAAAATGTGCCAAGAGCATTGTAAAAAATGTTTGTGGCTTTTGTGACATCAGTGCACAAGTACAAAGCGGACCAATCAAAATCCCTAATTAGGTTATTAAGCTTCGCAAACTCGGCTTTACGAAAGCAGCGGACACGTTCAGGTAGTCTACTCGACCGATCCAATACAGTTGGTCCTATGTCTAGCGACACCTCGAAAGTAGGGTGGTAGGCGTCTTCGGGTATAGTGAGCGGAAGGGCTCGGGTTAACAACACTATGGTCGGATCCGATACAAAGCATAGATCAAGCAATCGACCCAAGGAATTTTTCACATGATTGACTTGAGACAGGGACAGGTCAAGCAAGCCGTCAACAAAGTCATGTCGTGACATGGGCACTAGGATACTAGACTCGTTTACCGAGGACCAAACAGTTCCTGGCAAGTTGAAGTCACCAAGAACTATCATACGATCTTTATCAGATAGCGAGGAAGCAACAGCGGTTAAAGCGGACAAGTGCTGCTCATAAATTGAAATATCCGAAGAAGGTGGGATATACGAGCAAGTAATGAATATAGCGAAAGCGGGAAGAATCAGTTTTACACACAGGAATTCCAGTTCCTGTTGAACTTGTACTGTGAAGTGTTCTGACGTGAAGTAAGAGTCCACTGCAATTAGAACCCCTCCTGCACGTCGAGACGAACGGTCCTTTCTAAAAGTTGTGTACCGACCTGCCAAAACCTCGGAACTAAGAATGTCCGGCTTTAACCAGGTTTCAGTAAACACAATAACGTGGGAAGCAAATGCAACACTATCCCGGAAAAGAATGCTGAGCTTACTACGCAAGCCTCTTACATTCTGATAGGTTACTAAAAGAGAAGTTAGTTTTTTGGAAAGGTTGGAGCAAGACGGGAAGTTGAGGAAGAGGAAGTTGAGGTTGTTGAGGTTGAGGGTGGCACGCTGGAAAGATTTGGAAGCGATATGGGGGGCCTATTCTTCTTCTTAGCCTTAAACTCCTTCACCACCAAATGCTCCGGCCAAAATTTGGTGGAGCAAATGGTGTCAAATTGAGTTGGGGAGATGCTTATCTTAAACGACGCTATCTCCCTGGCATAAGAGAAGTTAAATTTCTCCACCTTTAAACCCACGGCTTTTATTTTGCTTTGAATGAAAGCAGTTACATCATTAGATGTGAGGTCAGGGGCCAGCCGTGAAACAAAAACTTGTCGTTTTGGTGGGACTCCCACCAGTGGTTTAGTCACCGCAGGTCTAGTACCTGTGGTGGCAATATCCGGAGGTCCGGAACGTCTATTTACTGGTGGGATCGGGATAGACGGGACAACTAGTGAACTTGCGGACACCACGGACACGGACGCAGCAGACGTACTTGGCTGCACATTCTCCGAGGCGATGAATTCGGCTACCGAATCTGCATCGCCAGCAACTTTCGTTGCCTTTGGAGTGGCAAACGAGATCAACTGCTGTACACTTGGAGTGGTCGGAGTCAATTTTTCGGCGGCGCACGGCTGAGTGACGGTTGGCACTTGCAGGTCCCGCGGAGTGACCTTTTTGCGCCTCGGAGACTCATTCAGCAGTTTTAAACCGCTAAACTGAGCCTCCATGGCTAGGAGCCGATCGTATTGGTTTTTGAAACCAACGGTCAGCTCCTTAAAGCCACTCCGCGTCTGCCTCATGAAAGCCACCATGTCTTTCTCCACCGCACGGCATGCCTCGCAACTGTAATGCAAGCCATTACGTTTGGCTATGGCATCGCTCACGAGGCCAGAAAATCCCGCGCATTTTGCGTGGACTACGCTGTCGCAGAGCCAGCAGGGGACATTTGGCTGATCGTGAGTGATCTGCTTCTTGCAGGTTTTTTTGGCGCAGACCACAGCGAATTCCATTCTATTTTTATTATTCAAATATTTTATTAAAATCAAAAAAATTAAAATTTCCAAAACAAATTGGTATCAGACCAATGTGCCAGACAACGCTCAAAGCGGAATTGGTAAGAAAAAAAAGAGAGCAGAGTGGAGAGCGGTTATAGCGAGAGCTACTAGGCAGAGAGCGCTATTGCTCAGAAAGTTGAAAGAGCGAGAGAGAAAGAACAGTTATTGAGGTTGAGGTGATAGCGAGAGAGTGATAAGACAACAAAAGCTACCAGACGAGAGCGGACTGCAATGCAATACTCACTCACTGCAACAACACAACACAACACAAGCCGACGCCGAAAAATAAAAAGTTAAATAATATTTTAACACAAATCAAAAGGCATGCACTCGCGTAAATGAATAGGTTTCCAGATTGTTGTCTGGTTAGAAAGTATATTTAGAATTTAATTAGGAAAACTCCGGCTGTTTATTCGAAACAAAAGGAAAAATGCGGAGCGCAAAACAAAAACACGTCTGATCACTACGAAAGAGAACGTTTATACAGAACGTGGCCATGTGCTGAACAATTATAGCAGCGCGCCTGGCTCCGGTCATTTCCGGAAGCGGTCATCCCAGTGCGCCTAAAATTCGTCTGGGTACTCTTCCTCAAAGCCTCGTATTGTCGAGCTAGCTCCTTAAGTTTTCCGATGGTCGACGCTGAATACAATAAGGCGATACTGGAAGATCGATCACGAAAACCATCAATGATGAACTGCACTGTCAATTTCTCTTCGATGTCGGCACGCATAGCAATTTCTTCCATGCGAAGAATATATCCCATTACGGAGTTTTTCTCCGGGTTGAAAAAGGTTTCCTTCAACAGGAGTACCACGTCGGCAGTTGAATTGCTGCGGCCAAAAGTTTTTAGGAAGTTTCCTTTAAACTCGTCGTAAGTCTTTGATTTGTCGACACGCATGAACAAGTCCGCCTCTGTTCCCGCCTTCATCAACATGCGCACACAACGAAGCTTAAAATTGCTGCTTTCGTTCACGCCTCCGCAAATCCGTTCAAAATTCAAGACCCATTCAGAGGTTTCATCATTTTCACTGGCAGAAAAAGGGGCAATCAGTTGCTTGACCATTCGGATGTCATCGGTCACATGGTTGTCCATTACCATTAAGGCAGCCAGTTTCTTCTTTTTCTCAGCAACCCTTATTGCGGCGTCAAGTAATTCTTCTTCTTTCATATCGTCGATCTGCTCATTTTCAGACACTTTCTCCTCCGATTCAATATCCGATTTATTCACCAGACTTTCAGAAACTTCGTCCATTCCACCACTTATGGCCAGCTTGCGAAGTTGCCTTAGTGTTGCGCTGGCTGGAAAAATGATCTCTTTCTCCAGCAACCACTCTACAATTTTTTCTTTGTCAATGTTTGCCATGGTTTCCTCAGCCATTTATAAAATGTGGAAAATACTCGTTGTCGGGGATGCCAGTAGACAAATACTTATGTAGGCAGATTCTTTAAAGGGCTACTATCCCACTTCTGAAGTTATTGGCGCAGAAAGTCCACTGATGTTTCGTACTTTTTATGATTTTATTTTACTTAATTCTTTACCAACCACTCTGTCCTGTCGATACCGCAAAAGTGCTCATTGGTTCTATTCCGATCTAGTTCTCGCATAGTTCTAGTTCGCAGAACTAGAACTAACGGATGATTATTCATATCGATACTTATTCAGATACTTACGATATTTCGTACAACGTTAATAGTAAATACAATTGTAGATTAACACTAATAATTATAAGCTAGCAGCAAGGTAAATACAAATGTAGAGTTATAATACTAAAACAACCTAACAGCTCGGCCATCCTGACAATTAGATCGCCCTCGATCGTAAATATGTAATTAAGAGTAATTTTGATTATATGTGTATATATATATTTTGTTAACTATTTAAGTAGGAGTCACTTTCACACTGATTACGCCAATCTGCCCATTTCCTTAATCGGCATGCCTCTATAATGCCCTCATACGGGATTTGGCTTATTTGGCAGTTTTCAATGTCATTTAACACATCTGTCGTTCGGCAATACCTTTTTGATGATGTACGGACCCCTGTACTTCGGAACAAATTTCTTATTTGTACCTATTGTAGTGTCAATGTTTCTCATTACAACGAAATCGCCTTCCAAGAACTCAATATGATTTTTGTGATTCCTTTCAAAATACTCTTCACTCTTCTGCTGACAATGCTCGATTTTATCCAAAGATTTCTTACGTACTGATTCTAAATCGCTTTGAGTTCGGTCTTGTTTATCATCTAAGTATTCTGTTAACGCGTCAATATTACAACCCCTCTGTTGGACTCCGAATAACAACACTGAGGGCAATTCTTTCGTGGTCGAATGGACTGAGTTATTAATTGCATATTCAGCCTTTATTAAAAGTTTGCTCCAATCTTCGTGATTTATTGGCTCAGTTATTTTGGCGAGCTTTCATAGTTCTGTTAACCCGTTCTACCTGACCATTCGCTTGGGATGAAGCAGTTGCCACTTTCACGTGTTCTATATTATTTTCTAACAAAAATTTACTAAATTCTAATGATGTAAAACACGTTCCTCTATCGCTAATAATTCTACGTGGACGACTATAAAATTGAAAATACTTTGAAAAACATGTGTTGACTTCTTTAGTGCTTGTCGTATTTACAGAAAACAATTTTACAAATTTCGTAAAGGCGTCAATGATAACTAATACATGCTTCTTCTTTGATATAACAGCGGGAAGTGGTCCAAAATGGTCTACGTGTAAGGTGTCGAATGGGATTGGTCGCTTAGGAATATTGTGAAGTGTTCGATTGTTCGCATGTGTGGGGACTGAAAACATGATACAATTTAAACAATTTCCTATAAACAAATCGATGTTAGATCTCATATTCAGAAACCAATAATGTCTTAAGATTTCTTTCATACATTTCTCAGTTCCTAAGTGACATAAGTTTTCGTGAACTCTTCTGATTATTTGCGTTTCCATTTCAGCTGGGACATAAAACAGCTCAACGTCGTTCTCACCTATTTTATAAACAATTCCATCGCTCAATGAAAATTTCTTAACAGGTCCATGCCCCAATTGTTCTTTTAATTTTCCTATATGGTTGTCCCTGTTTTGTGTTATCTGAAGCTGAAGATTAATGTCGTCGCACTCAATCACGGAAACTATTCGGTCTTTGTTATCACTTTCATGAATTGTCACTATTGGTTCATATTCAAAATCTTGATTAAACGCTGAAGGATATCTACTTAAGGTGTCCACATGGGACATATATTTTCCACTACGATGTTTTAAAGTGTAATTATAATTTGCTAGCTCTATGGCCCATCTGGCGATATTTGAATGAAGACGTCCCTTTCCTAAACATAAAACTACTGAGTTACAATCTGTTATAATTCTAAACGGAATACCTTCTAAATAAATTCGAAATTTCCTCAATGAATAGATCACAGCTAACGTTTCCAGCTTGAAACTTTCGTATCTTGCCTCTAGTTTTGTCGCTCTCTGTGAAAAATATGCTGTTGGGTGAAACTTATTGTCATCTTGTTTCTGCAACAAAATTCCACCAAAGCCTTCACTACTTGCATCACAATGCAATTCTGTTTCTCCATTTGGATTATACAGAGCTAATACTGGTGACGAAATCAGTTTTTCTCGAAGATATTCAAAAATTTGTATGCATTTGTCTTGAAGTTCAAACTTAGTTCCAGGTTTTGTAAGTTCTTGTAATGGTTTTGCTATTCTTGAGTAAGCAGGGATGAAACGCCTAAAATAAGAGAATAATCCCAAAACCTTTTGCATTTCATGGCGATCTTTTGGCAATGGCAGATGCTTAATGGTTGCTGTGTGTTCACCGTTTGGGCTTATTCCCTTATCAGAAAGGGTATATCCCAAGAACTCAATACTTTCATAACCAAATTGACATTTACTAACCTTAATTTCTAGTCGATATTCTGCGAGAATTCTTAAAACTCTACCTACTGTTATAAGATGTTCGTTCAACGACTTGGAACCTATAGCGATATCGTCCATATAAACTACTACATTACCTTCGCGAATTAATGGTTGTAAAATGAAATTAATAAATCTCATAAATACTGCTGGTGCATTCATAAGCCCAAAAGGCATTCTTGTGTATTCATATTGTCCGCTAGGTATGACAAATGCTGTATACTGCACCGAACTTTCTGCTACTTTTACTTGGTGATAACTGTGTTTCAAATCTAAAAGTGTAAAAATTGTGTTCCCTTCTAATCTCTCTAAGCAGTCGTCTATTAGTGGCAATGGATATCCATCACGAATGCAAATCTTATTAAGCTGTTTGTAATCTACACACATTCTTTTTTCCCCTGATTTTTTCTTAACTAATACTATTGCAGAGCTGTAAGGCGATTTACTTTCCCTTATGAAGCCTTTTTTCAATAGTTCATCTATTTGGGTATCTACTTCTTTCTTCTCCTGATATGAAAGTCTTCTCGGAACAGTGCGTACAGGTTCTTCTGATTTAAGTTTGAGGTTCATTTCGTAGTTATGTTGAATTGCTGGAATGTTAGTTAAGTCTGAATAGTTAAGTTTTATCAATTCCATGAATTTACTACGTTCTTTATCAGTTCGCTTTGGGTCGATATTATAGCTGTCCTCATCTTTTGTTATTTCAATACTATATATATACGGTATATCTAAGTTGGTTCTTTCTAATGATTCACTTGCCATATGCTTTTGCTCGTTATCTTTCAATAAAAGGTCAATGTTATTACAATTCAATTGGACACTAATCTTATTCTCATAATTTTCATCCTTCAATAATCCATTATTATTGATATCTGATAACATAATCTCACTGTCTCTATTTGTCAATACTACATTTTCAATTTGGTCACTCTCAATGTTCACTAATACTCTATTTTCATCTAAGTCACTGTTCACTAATACTCTATTTTCATCTAAGTCACTGTTCACTAATATTATATTTTCATCTAAGTCACTGTTCACTAATACTCTATTTTCATCTAAGTCACTGTTCACTAATACTCTATTTTCATCTAAGTCACTGTTCACTAATACTCTATTTTCATCTAAGTAACCGTTCACTAATACTCTATTTTCATCTAAGTCACTGTTCACTAATACTCTATTTTCAATTTCATTTTCAAAAATTAATTTTATTCCATAATTTTCAAGGAAACTGCGCCCCAGATGGACATTATACGAAATATAGTTGTTTGGTACAACGAAAAATATAAGTTCTTTTTCAATGTTATGAAAAACTAAATTGACAATTATTTTTCCAAAAATGCTTATTCTCGAACCGTTAACTCCAAAATACTCTGTCGGTCTTAGTACACCATCAAAATTTTCATAAGGTATCGCCGAGCGCTGCATCAAATTAATAGCGCTACCGGTGTCCAACATGCCAGAAAGAAATTTAATTTGATACCTGCGTTTTATATCAGTGTAAAAATATACCCCTACCTGATTAACAATAGGAACAAAAATATTGTTCTCCTCTCTGTCGTCCATCGGCGGGTTGCTGGCTGTACCCACGGATCGCTGGGCTGACATAGGCTTCTGTTGGCAATCCTTCACCTGGTGCTGCATGGATCCACACTGGAAACACGATCCCTTCTCCCGCTTAGGTGCGAGACACGATGAAGCATTTTTTTTTTTTTTTTTTTTTTCTAACAAGAGGCGATGCAATTACTGCACCGTCAAGTGGCCCGTGTGACACCAGCAGAAGGCTGTTACGCGCGGATCCCAGGCAAAACGCAGCCCTCCTCCCGCCCAACCGACCGAGGGGCGCTGCCGCATGACGCGCGGTGCGTAGCCGAACCAAACGCGAGCATGCAAGAAAGATAGATATTAGACTAACCTTCGAGGAAAATTAGCACTAAACTTATTAAGAAATTAAGCATGCAATAAAATACAAAATACAAATACCACTACAATTACTAATTACTAGAAAGGTGTGTAAGGATTAGTAATTTAATAAGAGGAAGAGAATTAGTGGAGGATATAATATGGTAGAGGGAATTATAGTCCTAGCATAAGACCCTAAACGGTTCATGCAAGGAATAATTCGATCTACAAAGTGGAAGGAACAACGGTATAAAGTTTCTAGTCAGTCTAATAGGAATCGTGAAGTTTATGCGGCTCAACAGATCCGGGCTGTCTATGTCACCCCTGATCAAGTTGTGCATAAATATCACACCAAGCATTTTTCTACGGTTAACTAAGGATGGGAGGTTTACTAATAATAGTCTACTAGAGTAAGATGGGAGTCTTACACCCGCATCCCAGTTAAGGCCCCGCAGAGCAAAGAGTAAAAAGTTTTTCTGTACTGATTCTATACGGTCCTGGTGTACTTTGTACTGAGGGCACCATACACAGGAGCCGTATTCTAAGATCGGACGAACAAGCGAGGTATAGAGAGTCTTTGTTATATAGGGGTCGTCAAATTCCTTTGACCACCTCTTTATAAACCCAAGCACGCCCATGGCCTTATTTACCATGGTAGAAATGTGTTCGGAAAACTTTAACTTGGGATCTAACATAACACCCAGATCATCCACCAGGGTAATTCTCTCAAGAGAACCCCCAAATAGGGTGTAGGGAGCCAACAAAGGGTTAGAACGATGAAATGTCATAACTTTGCATTTCGAGGCATTAAGGTGTAACAAGTTTGCACAACACCATGACTGAAAGCTATTGAGATCGGATTGCAAGCGGGAATGAAATGAAATGTCCTTGTGCTGGACACAGAGTTTAACATCATCCGCATACATAAGTACTCGAGAGTATGTTATTACTGAAGGCAAGTCATTAATAAAGAGTGTGAAGAGTAAGGGGCCTAGATGGCTGCCCTGTGGTACTCCCGAAGAAACCTTTACTGGTAAAGAGAGGGAGTTTTTGAAGAGGACTCTTTGAGACCTAGAACAAAGATAGCTAAAAATCCATCTCAGGAGGTTGGGCGGAAACCCTAAAAGGTCAAGTTTATGTGCTAAAAGGGAATGGTTTACAGAGTCGAATGCTTTACTAAAGTCGGTGTAAATAACATCCGTCTGTAAGTTACCTTGAAAGCCTTTAATAATGAAAGAGGTAAACTCTAACAAGTTCGTGGTGGTTGATCGCCGCCTTATAAATCCATGCTGAGTTGGAGATATAAGTGACTTGCAGAGATGTTGCAAGTGCGGAGTTAAAACCTTCTCAAACAATTTGGGAATAGCGGATAACTTTGCTATACCTCTATAATTTTTTACTTCAGACTTACTACCTTTTTTATGGAGAGGAATTATAAACGATTCCTTCCAGATTGGGGGGAAGCAAGAGGAATCAATGGACAGGGTAAATAGTTTAAGCAATGGTCCACACAGAGCCTCGGCGCAGTACCTGAGTACACAACCTGGAACCCCGTCTGGACCCGGTGAAAACACCGGCTTAACTAGTCGAAGATCTTGAAGTAGGGAATACTCATTTAACAAGGGACTGAAAATGCCGTTCGACCTCGGTAATCCGTATGGGTACGGTTGACCAGAGTAGCGTTCCTCAGAATAGGTAGTTTGGAAAAACTGGGCAAAAAGGTCGGCAATTGCCTGATCATTATTTGCCGACGTATTACAAAATGATAGCGAGGATGGGTGTGCGGACGTTCTACGCTTACTGTTTACGAAGCAGTAAAACTGTTTAGGGTCCTGAGAAAAACGTATCCTGCAACGAGATAGGTAGTTCTTATAGCATTGAGCATTAAGAACTGAAAAGTTTGACCGAGCTATTACATAACGAGAGTGAGAAGTAGGAGAACCCACTTCTTGAAATTTTTTATAAAGTCTTGATTTTAAGTTTTTTAGACTGGATAACTCTTTGGTAAACCAAGGGGGTTTTCCAGATCTAATCGGACAAGAAAGCGGGACACAAGAATCAAAAAATGTGCCAAGGGCATTGTAAAAAATGTTTGTGCCTTTTGTGACATCAGTGCACAAGTACAAAGCGGACCAATCAAAATCCCTAATTAGGTTATTAAGCTTCGCAAACTCGGCTTTACGAAAGCAGCGGACACGTTCAGGTAGTCTACTCGACCGATCCAATACAGTTGGTCCTATGTCTAGCGACACCTCGAAAGTAGGGTGGTAGGCGTCTTCAGGTATAGTGAGCGGAAGGGCTCGGGTTAACAACACTATGGTCGGATCCGATACAAAGCATAGATCAAGCAATCGACCCAAGGAATTTTTCACATGATTGACTTGAGACAGGGACAGGTCAAGCAAGCCGTCAACAAAGTCATGTCGTGACATGGGCACTAGGATACTAGACTCGTTTACCGAGGACCAAACAGTTCCTGGCAAGTTGAAGTCACCAAGAACTATCATACGATCTTTATCAGATAGCGAGGAAGCAACAGCGGTTAAAGCGGACAAGTGCTGCTCATAAATTGAAATATCCGAAGAAGGTGGGATATACGAGCAAGTAATGAATATAGCGAAAGCGGGAAGAATCAGTTTTACACACAGGAATTCCAGTTCCTGTTGAACTTGGACTGTGAAGTGTTCTGACGTGAAGTAAGAGTCCACTGCAATTAGAACCCCTCCTGCACGTCGAGACGAACGGTCCTTTCTAAAAGTTGTGTACCGACCTGCCAAAACCTCGGAACTAAGAATGTCCGGCTTTAACCAGGTTTCAGTAAACACAATAACGTGGGAAGCAAATGCAACACTATCCCGGAAAAGAATGCTGAGCTTACTACGCAAGCCTCTTACATTCTGATAGGTTACTAAAAGAGAAGTTAGTTTTTTGGAAAGGTTGGAGCAAGACGGGAAGTTGAGGAAGAGGAAGTTGAGGTTGTTGAGGTTGAGGGTGGCACGCTGGAAAGATTTGGAAGCGATATGGGGGGCCTATTCTTCTTCTTAGCCTTAAACTCCTTCACCACCAAATGCTCCGGCCAAAATTTGGTGGAGCAAATGGTGTCAAATTGAGTTGGGGAGATGCTTATCTTAAACGACGCTATCTCCCTGGCATAAGAGAAGTTAAATTTCTCCACCTTTAAACCCACGGCTTTTATTTTGCTTTGAATGAAAGCAGTTACATCATTAGATGTGAGGTCAGGGGCCAGCCGTGAAACAAAAACTTGTCGTTTTGGTGGGACTCCCACCAGTGGTTTAGTCACCGCAGGTCTAGTACCTGTGGTGGCAATATCCGGAGGTCCGGAACGTCTATTTACTGGTGGGATCGGGATAGACGGGACAACTAGTGAACTTGCGGACACCACGGACACGGACGCAGCAGACGTACTTGGCTGCACATTCTCCGAGGCGATGAATTCGGCTACCGAATCTGCATCGCCAGCAGCTTTCGTTGCCTTTGGAGTGGCCAACGAGATCAACTGCTGTACACTTGGAGTGGTCGGAGTCAATTTTTCGGCGGCGCACGGCTGAGTGACGGTTGGCACTTGCAGGTCCCGCGGAGTGACCTTTTTGCGCCTCGGAGACTCATTCAGCAGTTTTAAACCGCTAAACTGAGCGTCCATAGCTAGGAGCCGATCGTATTGGTTTTTAAAACCAACGGTCAGCTCCTTAAAGCCACTCCGCGTCTGCCTCATGAAAGCCACCATGTCTTTCTCCACCGCACGGCATGCCTCGCAACTGTAATGCAAGCCATTACGTTTGGCTATGGCATCGCTCACGAGGCCAGAAAATCCCGCGCATTTTGCGTGGACTACGCTGTCGCAGAGCCAGCAGGGGACATTTGGCTGATCGTGAGTGATCTGCTTCTTGCAGGTTTTTTTGGCGCAGACCACAGCGAATTCCATTCTATTTTTATTATTCAAATATTTTATTAAAATCAAAAAAATTAAAATTTCCAAAACAAATTGGTATCAGACCAATGTGCCAGACAACGCTCAAAGCGGAATTGGTAAGAAAAAAAAGAGAGCAGAGTGGAGAGCGGTTATAGCGAGAGCTACTAGGCAGAGAGCGCTATTGCTCAGAAAGTTGAAAGAGCGAGAGAGAAAGAACAGTTATTGAGGTTGAGGTGATAGCGAGAGAGTGATAAGACAACAAAAGCTACCAGACGAGAGCGGACTGCAATGCAATACTCACTCACTGCAACAACACAACACAACACAAGCCGACGCCGAAAAATAAAAAGTTAAATAATATTTTAACACAAATCAAAAGGCATGCACTCGCGTAAATGAATAGGTTTCCAGATTGTTGTCTGGTTAGAAAGTATATTTAGAATTTAATTAGGAAAACTCCGGCTGTTTATTCGAAACAAAAGGAAAAATGCGGAGCGCAAAACAAAAACACGTCTGATCACTACGAAAGAGAACGTTTATACAGAACGTGGCCATGTGCTGAACAATTATAGCAGCGCGCCTGGCTCCGGTCATTTCCGGAAGCGGTCATCCCAGTGCGCCTAAAATTCGTCTGGGTACTCTTCCTCAAAGCCTCGTATTGTCGAGCTAGCTCCTTAAGTTTTCCGATGGTCGACGCTGAATACAATAAGGCGATACTGGAAGATCGATCACGAAAACCATCAATGATGAACTGCACTGTCAATTTCTCTTCGATGTCGGCACGCATAGCAATTTCTTCCATGCGAAGAATATATCCCATTACGGAGTTTTTCTCCGGGTTGAAAAAGGTTTCCTTCAACAGGAGTACCACGTCGGCAGTTGAATTGCTGCGGCCAAAAGTTTTTAGGAAGTTTCCTTTAAACTCGTCGTAAGTCTTTGATTTGTCGACACGCATGAACAAGTCCGCCTCTGTTCCCGCCTTCATCAACATGCGCACACAACGAAGCTTAAAATTGCTGCTTTCGTTCACGCCTCCGCAAATCCGTTCAAAATTCAAGACCCATTCAGAGGTTTCATCATTTTCACTGGCAGAAAAAGGGGCAATCAGTTGCTTGACCATTCGGATGTCATCGGTCACATGGTTGTCCATTACCATTAAGGCAGCCAGTTTCTTCTTTTTCTCAGCAACCCTTATTGCGGCGTCAAGTAATTCTTCTTCTTTCATATCGTCGATCTGCTCATTTTCAGACACTTTCTCCTCCGATTCAATATCCGATTTATTCACCAGACTTTCAGAAACTTCGTCCATTCCACCACTTATGGCCAGCTTGCGAAGTTGCCTTAGTGTTGCGCTGGCTGGAAAAATGATCTCTTTCTCCAGCAACCACTCTACAATTTTTTCTTTGTCAATGTTTGCCATGGTTTCCTCAGCCATTTATAAAATGTGGAAAATACTCGTTGTCGGGGATGCCAGTAGACAAATACTTACATATGTAGGCAGATTCTTTAAAGGGCTACTATCCCACTTCTAAAGTTATTGGCGCAGAAAGTCCACTGATGTTTCGTACTTTTTATGATTTTATTTTACTTAATTCTTTACCAACCACTCTGTCCTGTCGACACCGCAAAAGTGCTCATTGAACCCAGCTCCGATCTCTGGTTCTATTCCGATCTAGTTCTCGCATAGTTCTTTGGACGTTGACATGCAATGACTGCATCTAACAAGAGGCGATGCAATTACTGCACCGTCAAGTGGCCCGTGTGACACCAGCAGAAGGCTGTTACGCGCGGATCCCAGGCAAAACGCAGCCCTCCTCCCGCCCAACCGACCGAGGGGCGCTGCCGCATGACGCGCGGTGCGTAGCCGAACCAAACGCGAGCATGCAAGAAAGATAGATATTAGACTAACCTTCGAGGAAAATTAGCACTAAACTTATTAAGAAATTAAGCATGCAATAAAATACAAAATACAAGTACCACTACAATTACTAACTACTAGAAAGGTGTGTAAGGATTAGTAATTTAATAAGAGGAAGAGAATTAGTGGAGGATATAATATGGTAGAGGGAATTATAGTCCGAGCATAAGACCCTAAACGGTTCATGCAAGGAATAATTCGATCTACAAAGTGGAAGGAACAACGGTATAAAGTTTCTAGTCAGTCTAATAGGAATCGTGAAGTTTATGCGGCTCAACAGATCAGGGCTGTCTATGTCACCCCTGATCAAGTTGTGCATAAATATCACACCAAGCATTTTTCTACGGTTAACTAAGGATGGGAGGTTTACTAATAATAGTCTACTAGAGTAAGATGGGAGTCTTACACCCGCATCCCAGTTAAGGCCCCGCAGAGCAAAGAGTAAAAAGTTTTTCTGTACTGATTCTATACGGTCCTGGTGTACTTTGTACTGAGGGCACCATACACAGGAGCCGTATTCTAAGATCGGACGAACAAGCGAGGTATAGAGAGTCTTTGTTATATAGGGGTCGTCAAATTCCTTTGACCACCTCTTTATAAACCCAAGCACGCCCATGGCCTTATTTACCATGGTAGAAATGTGTTCGGAAAACCTTATCTTGGGATCTAACATAACACCCAGATCATCCACCAGGGTAATTCTCTCAAGAGAACCCCCAAATAGGGTGTAGGGAGCCAACAAAGGGTTAGAACGATGAAATGTCATAACTTTGCATTTCGAGGCATTAAGGTGTAACAAGTTTGCACAACACCATGACTGAAAGCTATTGAGATCGGATTGCAAGCGAGAATGAAATGAAATGTCCTTGTACTGGACACAGAGTTTAACATCATCCGCATACATAAGTACTCGAGAGTATGTTATTACTGAAGGCAAGTCATTAATAAAGAGTGTGAAGAGTAAGGGGCCTAGATGGCTGCCCTGTGGTACTCCCGAAGAAACCTTTACTGGTAAAGAGAGGGAGTTTTTGAAGAGGACTCTTTGAGACCTAGAACAAAGATAGCTAGAAATCCATCTCAGGAGGTTGGGCGGAAACCCTAAAAGGTCAAGTTTATGTGCTAAAAGGGAATGGTTTACAGAGTCGAATGCTTTACTAAAGTCGGTGTAAATAACATCCGTCTGTAAGTTACCTTGAAAGCCTTTAATAATGAAAGAGGTAAACTCTAACAAGTTCGTGGTGGTTGATCGCCGCCTTATAAATCCATGCTGAGTTGGAGATATAAGTGACTTGCAGAGATGTTGCAAGTGCGGAGTTAAAACCTTCTCAAACAATTTGGGAATAGCGGATAACTTTGCTATACCTCTATAATTTTTTACATCAGACTTACTACCTTTTTTATGGAGAGGAATTATAAACGATTCCTTCCAGATTGGGGGGAAGCAAGATGAATCAATGGACATGGTGAATAGTTTAAGCAATGGTCCACACAGAGCCTCGGCGCAGTACCTGAGTACACAACCTGGAACCCCGTCTGGACCCGGTGAAAACACCGGCTTAACTAGTCGAAGATCTTGAAGTAGGGAATACTCATTTAACAAGGGACTGAAAATGCCGTTCGACCTCGGTAATCCGTATGGGTACGGTTGACCAGAGTAGCGTTCCTCAGAATAGGTAGTTTGGAAAAACTGGGCAAAAAGATCGGCAATTGCCTGATCATTATTTGCCGACGTATTACAAAATGATAGCGAGGATGGGTGTGCGGACGTTCTACGCTTACTGTTTACGAAGCAGTAAAACTGTTTAGGGTCCTGAGAAAAACGTATCCTGCAACGAGATAGGTAGTTCTTATAGCATTGAGCATTAAGAACTGAAAAGTTTGACCGAGCTATTACATAACGAGAGTGAGAAGTAGGAGAACCCACTTCTTGAAATTTTTTATAAAGTCTTGATTTTAAGTTTTTTAGACTGGATAACTCTTTGGTAAACCAAGGGGGTTTTCCAGATCTAATCGGACAAGAAAGCGGGACACAAGAATCAAAAAATGTGCCAAGGGCATTGTAAAAAATGTTTGTGCCTTTTGTGACATCAGTGCACAAGTACAAAGCGGACCAATCAAAATCCCTAATTAGGTTATTAAGCTTCGCAAACTCGGCTTTACGAAAGCAGCGGACACGTTCAGGTAGTCTACTCGACCGATCCAATACAGTTGGTCCTATGTCTAGCGACACCTCGAAAGTAGGGTGGTAGGCGTCTTCAGGTATAGTGAGCGGAAGGGCTCGGGTTAACAACACTATGGTCGGATCCGATACAAAGCATAGATCAAGCAATCGACCCAAGGAATTTTTCACATGATTGACTTGAGACAAGGACAGGTCAAGCAAGCCGTCAACAAAGTCATGTCGTGACATGGGCACTAGGATACTAGACTCGTTTACCGAAGACCAAACAGTTCCTGGCAAGTTGAAGTCACCAAGAACTATCATACGATCTTTATCAGATAGCGAGGAAGCAACAGCGGTTAAAGCGGACAAGTGCTGCTCATAAATTGAAATATCCGAAGAAGGTGGGATATACGAGCAAGTAATGAATATAGCGAAAGCGGGAAGAATCAGTTTTACACACAGGAATTCCAGTTCCTGTTGAACTTGGACTGTGAAGTGTTCTGACGTGAAGTAAGAGTCCACTGCAATTAGAACCCCTCCTGCACGTCGAGACGAACGGTCCTTTCTAAAAGTTGTGTACCGACCTGCCAAAACCTCGGAACTAAGAATGTCCGGCTTTAACCAGGTTTCAGTAAACACAATAACGTGGGAAGCAAATGCAACACTATCCCGGAAAAGAATGCTGAGCTTACTACGCAAGCCTCTTACATTCTGATAGGTTACTAAAAGAGAAGTTAGTTTTTTGCAAAGGTTGGAGCAAGACGGGAAGTTGAGGAAGAGGAAGTTGAGGTTGAGGGTGGCACGCTGGAAAGATTTGGAAGCGATATGGGGGGCCTATTCTTCTTCCTAGCCTTAAACTCCTTCACCACCAAATGCTCCGGCCAAAATTTGGTGGAGCAAATGGTGTCAAATTGAGTTGGGGAGATGCTTATCTTAAACGACGCTATCTCCCTGGCATAAGAGAAGTTAAATTTCTCCACCTTTAAACCCACGGCTTTTATTTTGCTTTGAATGAAAGCAGTTACATCATTAGATGTGAGGTCAGGGGCCAGCCGTGAAACAAAAACTTGTCGTTTAGGTGGGACTCCCACCAGTGGTTTAGTCACCGCAGGTCTAGTACCTGTGGTGGCAATATCCGGAGGTCCGGAACGTCTATTTACTGGTGGGATCGGGATAGACGGGACAACTAGTGAACTTGCGGACACCACGGACACGGACGCAGCAGACGTACTTGGCTGCACATTCTCCGAGGCGATGAATTCGGCTACCGAATCTGCATCGCCAGCAGCTTTCGTTGCCTTTGGAGTGGCAAACGAGATCAACTGCTGTACACTTGGAGTGGTCGGAGTCAATTTTTCGGCGGCGGACGGCTGAGTGACGGTTGGCACTTGCAGGTCCCGCGGAGTGACCTTTTTGCGCCTCGGAGACTCATTCAGCAGCTTTAAACCGCTAAACTGAGCCTCCATGGCTAGGAGCCGATCGTACTGGTTTTTAAAACCAACGGTCAGCTCCTTAAAGCCACTCCGCGTCTGCCTCATGAAAGCCACCATGTCTTTCTCCACCGCACGGCATGCCTCGCAACTGTAATGCAAGCCATTACGTTTGGCTATGGCATCGCTCACGAGGCCAGAAAATCCCGCGCATTTTGCGTGGACTACGCTGTCGCAGAGCCAGCAGGGGACATTTGGCTGATCGTGAGTGATCTGCTTCTTGCAGGTTTTTTTAGCGCAGACCACAGCGAATTCCATTTTTTTTTTTATTATTCAAATATTTTATTAAAATCAAAAAAAATTAAAAATTTCCAAAACAAATTGGTATCAGACCAATGTGCCAGACAACGCTCAAAGCGGAATTGGTAAGAAAAAAAGAGAGCAGAGTGGAGAGCGGTTATAGCGAGAGCTACTAGATAGAGAGCGCTATTGCTCAGAAAGTTGAAAGAGCGAGAGAGAAAGAACAGTTATTGAGGTTGAGGTGATAGCGAGAGAGTGATAAGACAACAAAAGCTACCAGACGAGAGCGGACTGCAATGCAATACTCACTCACTGCAACAACACAACACAACACAAGCCGACGCCGAAAAATAAAAAGTTAAATAATATTTTAACACAAATCAAAAGGCATGCACTCGCGTAAAAGAATAGGTTTCCAGATTGTTGTCTGGTTAGAAAGTATATTTAGAATTTAATTAGGAAAACTCCGGCTGTTTATTCGAAACAAAAGGAAAAATGCGGAGCGCAAAACAAAAACACGTCTGATCACTACGAAAGAGAACGAAGTTCGCAGAACTAGAACTATCGGATGATTATTCATATCGATACTTATTCAGATACGTACGATATTTCGTACAACGTTAATAGTAAATACAATTGTAGATTAACACTAATAATTATAAGCTAGCAGCAAGGTAAATACAAATGTAGGGTTATAATACTAAAACAACCTAACAAATCTGTTTTGTTTGTCCTGAATAGAGAGTGAGGAAGTCCGATGATTAAATAGAGATAGGGTGGATTAGGGTTATGCTCTCGATAAAACGGCATACTAAAGGTAGGGAGGGTAGAGGAGGAATCATTTTGACAGTTATCTGAGTTCCCCGAGAGCGACGGAATATAGCCTGACTATTTGTCGGTAGCCAGTTGACCAGTTAGCTAAAATTCTCATTCCTGTTATGATTCCGGTTAGCGAGTTTCTTTTGAACATTAAATCAAGTGTAGCTAAAAAATCTTTGCAAATGTGTTCGAATGGCATATAGGAGAGTAGGAAAGATCCCACGACATTCCGGCGAGCTAGTTAGAGCATAGCTAGAGGTACACCTTACGAAATCCTGCTATACTATTGGTACATACAATCTCCCACCTCTAAAGATATGAACGCTTCGCAAACTCGGATTTACAAAAGTAGCGGACACGTTTAGATAGCCTACTCGACCCATCCAATACAGTTGGTCGTTTATCTAGCCACACTTCGAAAGTATGATGGTGGGCGTCTTCATATATAGTGAGCGGAAGGGCTCGGGCTAACAATACTATGGTCAGATCCGATATAAAGCACAGATCAAGCAATCGACCAAAGGAATTTTTCACACGGTTGACTTGGAACAGGAACAGGTCAAGCAAGCCGTTAAAAAGGTCATGTCGTGACATGGGCAATAAGTTATTAAACTCGTTTATCGAAGACCAATCAGTTCCTGGCCAATTGAAGTCTCCAAGAACTAACATATGATCTTTATTTGATAGCGAGGAAGAAACAGCAGTTTAAGCGGACAAGTGCTGATCATAAATATCCGAAGATATCCGAAGATAGTAGAAGATACGAGCAAGTAATGAATATACCGAAAGCGGGAAGAATTAGTTTTACACACAGGAATTACAGTTTTAAGTGGTTTGAAAGCGTAACGTTTAGAATAGGTATAAATACCGGGATCCACAAAAGGGAACATTATGAAAAAGTACCAAGAAGGAATACTCTTCTTAGTTAAATGTTACTCAAATTGCCGCCTTAATTCAAGTCAAAAGATAAAGAGGAGAGCGTTTTTTTTTGCTTGAACATGGTAAAATAATTACGGCATCAATTCGAAAATGAAGAATTGTCGATTTTAACGCTGTACTGGGAGTGTCAGACTGTTCAGATCTAGCCTCGGCCTCTTGGGAGAAAAACTACTGGCGAAGGCGTGTTAATCCAAGCCAACCCATAAATCATAACCCAATCATAAAAAAAAACAGAAAAAAATTCGTAACAGCTGAATACAGCAACAAAATATTGTTTTCTATAGAAATAAAATCCTACTGAGGAAAGTAAATGAAAAGCGTTAAGTGCCAATTTCAATTGGTAAGTTGCTCAGCGTCGCTGATATACACCACATACAGTCGTGGCTGAGGGTAGTGCATTTTCTACATAGATCAGATTAGCGGTTAGTACCAGGTTAAATTTCGGGCAATCTTGTAGTACCTATCTGAACCCCATTACGAAAGCTTGCAACAACAATTTCCCTGATATTAAGGCATCCGCTCGCGACGAGGGACTTATGCTCCTCGCCCAACTACCGCTCCGTACTAAAAGTCCCAACGCTTGGGCCGAGCAGCACAGAGCTGGAGGGGGAAAAAATCTGCTCATCAGTCGCTTTGCGGGCGCGAGCCACCTTTGTGTAGCGGAACAGCAATATATTTTAAATGGAATGCCGTCCAATTCTGTGTGAATGTATTATAAAACGTTGTAAGCGGTCAATAATTTTTTACCAGAAATATAGTGTAATATGTCACGCATAATCATTACACTGGCACGTCTGTGCCGTTTGACTTTAGTTTTTTTAAAGTCTTTATTGAATATATTCTTATAGCTAAGACCGCATAGCTGCGCTGCCGGTTACGCCAACAGCGTAGTGGCTTCAGGCATATTTTGTCTTATCAGCATAATCGGAAGAGAGAGAGCCTTATGTACATATGTGTTTTTTTTTTTTAATTCCATTTAATTGCTCGTATTTACAACTTATATTCTACTTAATGCAAACTATAATAGAAGTTAGGCTATGCAAGCCCAACATGTGTGGTACGGCCGTGAAGCAATGCTTCACACATGTGCAGGCTTCGTTTAGTCTAACTGGTCTCTTGTCTGGTGCTCAACAGCGCGCAGTCCCCTCATAATGATTGCTGCGAAGTTGCTCGTCGCCTCCCAGCTATCCGGGGACAGGAGTATGCACGGCACCAAGTTCTGCTTGGTTACGATCCGCCCAGCGCTACTTCAGCCGCTGGCACTGCGCTGCGAACCTGCCACACGAAAATATTGCATGTTCGGCATCCTCCTCCCCGTTGTGCCCGCACCAAGAGCATTCTGCGGAGTCCGCGTGCCCAAAAATATGCTGTTGGGTGAAACTTATTGTCATCTTGTTTCTGCAACAAAATTCCACCAAAGCCTTCACTACTTGCATCACAATGCAATTCTGTTTCTCCATTTGGATTATACAGAGCTAATACTGGTGACGAAATCAGTTTTTCTCGAAGATATTCAAAAATTTGTATGCATTTGTCTTGAAGTTCAAACTTAGTTCCAGGTTTTGTAAGTTCTTGTAATGGTTTTGCTATTCTTGAGTAAGCAGGGATGAAACGCCTAAAATAAGAGAATAATCCCAAAACCTTTTGCATTTCATGGCGATCTTTTGGCAATGGCAGATGCTTAATGGTTGCTGTGTGTTCACCGTTTGGGCTTATTCCCTTATCAGAAAGGGTATATCCCAAGAACTCAATACTTTCATAACCAAATTGACATTTACTAACCTTAATTTCTAGTCGATATTCTGCGAGAATTCTTAAAACTCTACCTACTGTTATAAGATGTTCGTTCAACGACTTGGAACCTATAGCGATATCGTCCATATAAACTACTACATTACCTTCGCGAATTAATGGTTGTAAAATGAAATTAATAAATCTCATAAATACTGCTGGTGCATTCATAAGCCCAAAAGGCATTCTTGTGTATTCATATTGTCCGCTAGGTATGACAAATGCTGTATACTGCACCGAACTTTCTGCTACTTTTACTTGGTGATAACTGTGTTTCAAATCTAAAAGTGTAAAAATTGTGTTCCCTTCTAATCTCTCTAAGCAGTCGTCTATTAGTGGCAATGGATATCCATCACGAATGCAAATCTTATTAAGCTGTTTGTAATCTACACACATTCTTTTTTCCCCTGATTTTTTCTTAACTAATACTATTGCAGAGCTGTAAGGCGATTTACTTTCCCTTATGAAGCCTTTTTTCAATAGTTCATCTATTTGGGTATCTACTTCTTTCTTCTCCTGATATGAAAGTCTTCTCGGAACAGTGCGTACAGGTTCTTCTGATTTAAGTTTGAGGTTCATTTCGTAGTTATGTTGAATTGCTGGAATGTTAGTTAAGTCTGAATAGTTAAGTTTTATCAATTCCATGAATTTACTACGTTCTTTATCAGTTCGCTTTGGGTCGATATTATAGCTGTCCTCATCTTTTGTTATTTCAATACTATATATATACGGTATATCTAAGTTGGTTCTTTCTAATGATTCACTTGCCATATGCTTTTGCTCGTTATCTTTCAATAAAAGGTCAATGTTATTACAATTCAATTGGACACTAATCTTATTCTCATAATTTTCATCCTTCAATAATCCATTATTATTGATATCTGATAACATAATCTCACTGTCTCTATTTGTCAATACTACATTTTCAATTTGGTCACTCTCAATGTTCACTAATACTCTATTTTCATCTAAGTCACTGTTCACTAATACTCTATTTTCATCTAAGTCACTGTTCACTAATATTATATTTTCATCTAAGTCACTGTTCACTAATACTCTATTTTCATCTAAGTCACTGTTCACTAATACTCTATTTTCATCTAAGTCACTGTTCACTAATACTCTATTTTCATCTAAGTAACCGTTCACTAATACTCTATTTTCATCTAAGTCACTGTTCACTAATACTCTATTTTCAATTTCATTTTCAAAAATTAATTTTATTCCATAATTTTCAAGGAAACTGCGCCCCAGATGGACATTATACGAAATATAGTTGTTTGGTACAACGAAAAATATAAGTTCTTTTTCAATGTTATGAAAAACTAAATTGACAATTATTTTTCCAAAAATGCTTATTCTCGAACCGTTAACTCCAAAATACTCTGTCGGTCTTAGTACACCATCAAAATTTTCATAAGGTATCGCCGAGCGCTGCATCAAATTAATAGCGCTACCGGTGTCCAACATGCCAGAAAGAAATTTAATTTGATACCTGCGTTTTATATCAGTGTAAAAATATACCCCTACCTGATTAACAATAGGAACAAAAATATTGTTCTCCTCTCTGTCGTCCATCGGCGGGTTGCTGGCTGTACCCACGGATCGCTGGGCTGACATAGGCTTCTGTTGGCAATCCTTCACCTGGTGCTGCATGGATCCACACTGGAAACACGATCCCTTCTCCCGCTTAGGTGCGAGACACGATGAAGCATTTTTTTTTTTTTTTTTTTTTTCTAACAAGAGGCGATGCAATTACTGCACCGTCAAGTGGCCCGTGTGACACCAGCAGAAGGCTGTTACGCGCGGATCCCAGGCAAAACGCAGCCCTCCTCCCGCCCAACCGACCGAGGGGCGCTGCCGCATGACGCGCGGTGCGTAGCCGAACCAAACGCGAGCATGCAAGAAAGATAGATATTAGACTAACCTTCGAGGAAAATTAGCACTAAACTTATTAAGAAATTAAGCATGCAATAAAATACAAAATACAAATACCACTACAATTACTAATTACTAGAAAGGTGTGTAAGGATTAGTAATTTAATAAGAGGAAGAGAATTAGTGGAGGATATAATATGGTAGAGGGAATTATAGTCCTAGCATAAGACCCTAAACGGTTCATGCAAGGAATAATTCGATCTACAAAGTGGAAGGAACAACGGTATAAAGTTTCTAGTCAGTCTAATAGGAATCGTGAAGTTTATGCGGCTCAACAGATCCGGGCTGTCTATGTCACCCCTGATCAAGTTGTGCATAAATATCACACCAAGCATTTTTCTACGGTTAACTAAGGATGGGAGGTTTACTAATAATAGTCTACTAGAGTAAGATGGGAGTCTTACACCCGCATCCCAGTTAAGGCCCCGCAGAGCAAAGAGTAAAAAGTTTTTCTGTACTGATTCTATACGGTCCTGGTGTACTTTGTACTGAGGGCACCATACACAGGAGCCGTATTCTAAGATCGGACGAACAAGCGAGGTATAGAGAGTCTTTGTTATATAGGGGTCGTCAAATTCCTTTGACCACCTCTTTATAAACCCAAGCACGCCCATGGCCTTATTTACCATGGTAGAAATGTGTTCGGAAAACCTTATCTTGGGATCTAACATAACACCCAGATCATCCACCAGGGTAATTCTCTCAAGAGAACCCCCAAATAGGGTGTAGGGAGCCAACAAAGGGTTAGAACGATGAAATGTCATAACTTTGCATTTCGAGGCATTAAGGTGTAACAAGTTTGCACAACACCATGACTGAAAGCTATTGAGATCGGATTGCAAGCGGGAATGAAATGAAATGTCCTTGTGCTGGACACAGAGTTTAACATCATCCGCATACATAAGTACTCGAGAGTATGTTATTACTGAAGGCAAGTCATTAATAAAGAGTGTGAAGAGTAAGGGGCCTAGATGGCTGCCCTGTGGTACTCCCGAAGAAACCTTTACTGGTAAAGAGAGGGAGTTTTTGAAGAGGACTCTTTGAGACCTAGAACAAAGATAGCTAAAAATCCATCTCAGGAGGTTGGGCGGAAACCCTAAAAGGTCAAGTTTATGTGCTAAAAGGGAATGGTTTACAGAGTCGAATGCTTTACTAAAGTCGGTGTAAATAACATCCGTCTGTAAGTTACCTTGAAAGCCTTTAATAATGAAAGAGGTAAACTCTAACAAGTTCGTGGTGGTTGATCGCCGCCTTATAAATCCATGCTGAGTTGGAGATATAAGTGACTTGCAGAGATGTTGCAAGTGCGGAGTTAAAACCTTCTCAAACAATTTGGGAATAGCGGATAACTTTGCTATACCTCTATAATTTTTTACTTCAGACTTACTACCTTTTTTATGGAGAGGAATTATAAACGATTCCTTCCAGATTGGGGGGAAGCAAGAGGAATCAATGGACAGGGTAAATAGTTTAAGCAATGGTCCACACAGAGCGTCGGCGCAGTACCTGAGTACACAACCTGGAACCCCGTCTGGACCCGGTGAAAACACCGGCTTAACTAGTCGAAGATCTTGAAGTAGGGAATACTCATTTAACAAGGGACTGAAAATGCCGTTCGACCTCGGTAATCCGTATGGGTACGGTTGACCAGAGTAGCGTTCCTCAGAATAGGTAGTTTGGAAAAACTGGGCAAAAAGGTCGGCAATTGCCTGATCATTATTTGCCGACGTATTACAAAATGATAGCGAGGATGGGTGTGCGGACGTTCTACGCTTACTGTTTACGAAGCAGTAAAACTGTTTAGGGTCCTGAGAAAAACGTATCCTGCAACGAGATAGGTAGTTCTTATAGCATTGAGCATTAAGAACTGAAAAGTTTGACCGAGCTATTACATAACGAGAGTGAGAAGTAGGAGAACCCACTTCTTGAAATTTTTTATAAAGTCTTGATTTTAAGTTTTTTAGACTGGATAACTCTTTGGTAAACCAAGGGGGTTTTCCAGATCTAATCGGACAAGAAAGCGGGACACAAGAATCAAAAAATGTGCCAAGGGCATTGTAAAAAATGTTTGTGCCTTTTGTGACATCAGTGCACAAGTACAAAGCGGACCAATCAAAATCCCTAATTAGGTTATTAAGCTTCGCAAACTCGGCTTTACGAAAGCAGCGGACACGTTCAGGTAGTCTACTCGACCGATCCAATACAGTTGGTCCTATGTCTAGCGACACCTCGAAAGTAGGGTGGTAGGCGTCTTCAGGTATAGTGAGCGGAAGGGCTCGGGTTAACAACACTATGGTCGGATCCGATACAAAGCATAGATCAAGCAATCGACCCAAGGAATTTTTCACATGATTGACTTGAGACAGGGACAGGTCAAGCAAGCCGTCAACAAAGTCATGTCGTGACATGGGCACTAGGATACTAGACTCGTTTACCGAGGACCAAACAGTTCCTGGCAAGTTGAAGTCACCAAGAACTATCATACGATCTTTATCAGATAGCGAGGAAGCAACAGCGGTTAAAGCGGACAAGTGCTGCTCATAAATTGAAATATCCGAAGAAGGTGGGATATACGAGCAAGTAATGAATATAGCGAAAGCGGGAAGAATCAGTTTTACACACAGGAATTCCAGTTCCTGTTGAACTTGGACTGTGAAGTGTTCTGACGTGAAGTAAGAGTCCACTGCAATTAGAACCCCTCCTGCACGTCGAGACGAACGGTCCTTTCTAAAAGTTGTGTACCGACCTGCCAAAACCTCGGAACTAAGAATGTCCGGCTTTAACCAGGTTTCAGTAAACACAATAACGTGGGAAGCAAATGCAACACTATCCCGGAAAAGAATGCTGAGCTTACTACGCAAGCCTCTTACATTCTGATAGGTTACTAAAAGAGAAGTTAGTTTTTTGGAAAGGTTGGAGCAAGACGGGAAGTTGAGGAAGAGGAAGTTGAGGTTGTTGAGGTTGAGGGTGGCACGCTGGAAAGATTTGGAAGCGATATGGGGGGCCTATTCTTCTTCTTAGCCTTAAACTCCTTCACCACCAAATGCTCCGGCCAAAATTTGGTGGAGCAAATGGTGTCAAATTGAGTTGGGGAGATGCTTATCTTAAACGACGCTATCTCCCTGGCATAAGAGAAGTTAAATTTCTCCACCTTTAAACCCACGGCTTTTATTTTGCTTTGAATGAAAGCAGTTACATCATTAGATGTGAGGTCAGGGGCCAGCCGTGAAACAAAAACTTGTCGTTTTGGTGGGACTCCCACCAGTGGTTTAGTCACCGCAGGTCTAGTACCTGTGGTGGCAATATCCGGAGGTCCGGAACGTCTATTTACTGGTGGGATCGGGATAGACGGGACAACTAGTGAACTTGCGGACACCACGGACACGGACGCAGCAGACGTACTTGGCTGCACATTCTCCGAGGCGATGAATTCGGCTACCGAATCTGCATCGCCAGCAGCTTTCGTTGCCTTTGGAGTGGCCAACGAGATCAACTGCTGTACACTTGGAGTGGTCGGAGTCAATTTTTCGGCGGCGCACGGCTGAGTGACGGTTGGCACTTGCAGGTCCCGCGGAGTGACCTTTTTGCGCCTCGGAGACTCATTCAGCAGTTTTAAACCGCTAAACTGAGCGTCCATAGCTAGGAGCCGATCGTATTGGTTTTTAAAACCAACGGTCAGCTCCTTAAAGCCACTCCGCGTCTGCCTCATGAAAGCCACCATGTCTTTCTCCACCGCACGGCATGCCTCGCAACTGTAATGCAAGCCATTACGTTTGGCTATGGCATCGCTCACGAGGCCAGAAAATCCCGCGCATTTTGCGTGGACTACGCTGTCGCAGAGCCAGCAGGGGACATTTGGCTGATCGTGAGTGATCTGCTTCTTGCAGGTTTTTTTGGCGCAGACCACAGCGAATTCCATTCTATTTTTATTATTCAAATATTTTATTAAAATCAAAAAAATTAAAATTTCCAAAACAAATTGGTATCAGACCAATGTGCCAGACAACGCTCAAAGCGGAATTGGTAAGAAAAAAAAGAGAGCAGAGTGGAGAGCGGTTATAGCGAGAGCTACTAGGCAGAGAGCGCTATTGCTCAGAAAGTTGAAAGAGCGAGAGAGAAAGAACAGTTATTGAGGTTGAGGTGATAGCGAGAGAGTGATAAGACAACAAAAGCTACCAGACGAGAGCGGACTGCAATGCAATACTCACTCACTGCAACAACACAACACAACACAAGCCGACGCCGAAAAATAAAAAGTTAAATAATATTTTAACACAAATCAAAAGGCATGCACTCGCGTAAATGAATAGGTTTCCAGATTGTTGTCTGGTTAGAAAGTATATTTAGAATTTAATTAGGAAAACTCCGGCTGTTTATTCGAAACAAAAGGAAAAATGCGGAGCGCAAAACAAAAACACGTCTGATCACTACGAAAGAGAACGTTTATACAGAACGTGGCCATGTGCTGAACAATTATAGCAGCGCGCCTGGCTCCGGTCATTTCCGGAAGCGGTCATCCCAGTGCGCCTAAAATTCGTCTGGGTACTCTTCCTCAAAGCCTCGTATTGTCGAGCTAGCTCCTTAAGTTTTCCGATGGTCGACGCTGAATACAATAAGGCGATACTGGAAGATCGATCACGAAAACCATCAATGATGAACTGCACTGTCAATTTCTCTTCGATGTCGGCACGCATAGCAATTTCTTCCATGCGAAGAATATATCCCATTACGGAGTTTTTCTCCGGGTTGAAAAAGGTTTCCTTCAACAGGAGTACCACGTCGGCAGTTGAATTGCTGCGGCCAAAAGTTTTTAGGAAGTTTCCTTTAAACTCGTCGTAAGTCTTTGATTTGTCGACACGCATGAACAAGTCCGCCTCTGTTCCCGCCTTCATCAACATGCGCACACAACGAAGCTTAAAATTGCTGCTTTCGTTCACGCCTCCGCAAATCCGTTCAAAATTCAAGACCCATTCAGAGGTTTCATCATTTTCACTGGCAGAAAAAGGGGCAATCAGTTGCTTGACCATTCGGATGTCATCGGTCACATGGTTGTCCATTACCATTAAGGCAGCCAGTTTCTTCTTTTTCTCAGCAACCCTTATTGCGGCGTCAAGTAATTCTTCTTCTTTCATATCGTCGATCTGCTCATTTTCAGACACTTTCTCCTCCGATTCAATATCCGATTTATTCACCAGACTTTCAGAAACTTCGTCCATTCCACCACTTATGGCCAGCTTGCGAAGTTGCCTTAGTGTTGCGCTGGCTGGAAAAATGATCTCTTTCTCCAGCAACCACTCTACAATTTTTTCTTTGTCAATGTTTGCCATGGTTTCCTCAGCCATTTATAAAATGTGGAAAATACTCGTTGTCGGGGATGCCAGTAGACAAATACTTACATATGTAGGCAGATTCTTTAAAGGGCTACTATCCCACTTCTAAAGTTATTGGCGCAGAAAGTCCACTGATGTTTCGTACTTTTTATGATTTTATTTTACTTAATTCTTTACCAACCACTCTGTCCTGTCGACACCGCAAAAGTGCTCATTGAACCCAGCTCCGATCTCTGGTTCTATTCCGATCTAGTTCTCGCATAGTTCTTTGGACGTTGACATGCAATGACTGCATCTAACAAGAGGCGATGCAATTACTGCACCGTCAAGTGGCCCGTGTGACACCAGCAGAAGGCTGTTACGCGCGGATCCCAGGCAAAACGCAGCCCTCCTCCCGCCCAACCGACCGAGGGGCGCTGCCGCATGACGCGCGGTGCGTAGCCGAACCAAACGCGAGCATGCAAGAAAGATAGATATTAGACTAACCTTCGAGGAAAATTAGCACTAAACTTATTAAGAAATTAAGCATGCAATAAAATACAAAATACAAGTACCACTACAATTACTAACTACTAGAAAGGTGTGTAAGGATTAGTAATTTAATAAGAGGAAGAGAATTAGTGGAGGATATAATATGGTAGAGGGAATTATAGTCCGAGCATAAGACCCTAAACGGTTCATGCAAGGAATAATTCGATCTACAAAGTGGAAGGAACAACGGTATAAAGTTTCTAGTCAGTCTAATAGGAATCGTGAAGTTTATGCGGCTCAACAGATCAGGGCTGTCTATGTCACCCCTGATCAAGTTGTGCATAAATATCACACCAAGCATTTTTCTACGGTTAACTAAGGATGGGAGGTTTACTAATAATAGTCTACTAGAGTAAGATGGGAGTCTTACACCCGCATCCCAGTTAAGGCCCCGCAGAGCAAAGAGTAAAAAGTTTTTCTGTACTGATTCTATACGGTCCTGGTGTACTTTGTACTGAGGGCACCATACACAGGAGCCGTATTCTAAGATCGGACGAACAAGCGAGGTATAGAGAGTCTTTGTTATATAGGGGTCGTCAAATTCCTTTGACCACCTCTTTATAAACCCAAGCACGCCCATGGCCTTATTTACCATGGTAGAAATGTGTTCGGAAAACCTTATCTTGGGATCTAACATAACACCCAGATCATCCACCAGGGTAATTCTCTCAAGAGAACCCCCAAATAGGGTGTAGGGAGCCAACAAAGGGTTAGAACGATGAAATGTCATAACTTTGCATTTCGAGGCATTAAGGTGTAACAAGTTTGCACAACACCATGACTGAAAGCTATTGAGATCGGATTGCAAGCGAGAATGAAATGAAATGTCCTTGTACTGGACACAGAGTTTAACATCATCCGCATACATAAGTACTCGAGAGTATGTTATTACTGAAGGCAAGTCATTAATAAAGAGTGTGAAGAGTAAGGGGCCTAGATGGCTGCCCTGTGGTACTCCCGAAGAAACCTTTACTGGTAAAGAGAGGGAGTTTTTGAAGAGGACTCTTTGAGACCTAGAACAAAGATAGCTAGAAATCCATCTCAGGAGGTTGGGCGGAAACCCTAAAAGGTCAAGTTTATGTGCTAAAAGGGAATGGTTTACAGAGTCGAATGCTTTACTAAAGTCGGTGTAAATAACATCCGTCTGTAAGTTACCTTGAAAGCCTTTAATAATGAAAGAGGTAAACTCTAACAAGTTCGTGGTGGTTGATCGCCGCCTTATAAATCCATGCTGAGTTGGAGATATAAGTGACTTGCAGAGATGTTGCAAGTGCGGAGTTAAAACCTTCTCAAACAATTTGGGAATAGCGGATAACTTTGCTATACCTCTATAATTTTTTACATCAGACTTACTACCTTTTTTATGGAGAGGAATTATAAACGATTCCTTCCAGATTGGGGGGAAGCAAGATGAATCAATGGACATGGTGAATAGTTTAAGCAATGGTCCACACAGAGCCTCGGCGCAGTACCTGAGTACACAACCTGGAACCCCGTCTGGACCCGGTGAAAACACCGGCTTAACTAGTCGAAGATCTTGAAGTAGGGAATACTCATTTAACAAGGGACTGAAAATGCCGTTCGACCTCGGTAATCCGTATGGGTACGGTTGACCAGAGTAGCGTTCCTCAGAATAGGTAGTTTGGAAAAACTGGGCAAAAAGATCGGCAATTGCCTGATCATTATTTGCCGACGTATTACAAAATGATAGCGAGGATGGGTGTGCGGACGTTCTACGCTTACTGTTTACGAAGCAGTAAAACTGTTTAGGGTCCTGAGAAAAACGTATCCTGCAACGAGATAGGTAGTTCTTATAGCATTGAGCATTAAGAACTGAAAAGTTTGACCGAGCTATTACATAACGAGAGTGAGAAGTAGGAGAACCCACTTCTTGAAATTTTTTATAAAGTCTTGATTTTAAGTTTTTTAGACTGGATAACTCTTTGGTAAACCAAGGGGGTTTTCCAGATCTAATCGGACAAGAAAGCGGGACACAAGAATCAAAAAATGTGCCAAGGGCATTGTAAAAAATGTTTGTGCCTTTTGTGACATCAGTGCACAAGTACAAAGCGGACCAATCAAAATCCCTAATTAGGTTATTAAGCTTCGCAAACTCGGCTTTACGAAAGCAGCGGACACGTTCAGGTAGTCTACTCGACCGATCCAATACAGTTGGTCCTATGTCTAGCGACACCTCGAAAGTAGGGTGGTAGGCGTCTTCAGGTATAGTGAGCGGAAGGGCTCGGGTTAACAACACTATGGTCGGATCCGATACAAAGCATAGATCAAGCAATCGACCCAAGGAATTTTTCACATGATTGACTTGAGACAAGGACAGGTCAAGCAAGCCGTCAACAAAGTCATGTCGTGACATGGGCACTAGGATACTAGACTCGTTTACCGAAGACCAAACAGTTCCTGGCAAGTTGAAGTCACCAAGAACTATCATACGATCTTTATCAGATAGCGAGGAAGCAACAGCGGTTAAAGCGGACAAGTGCTGCTCATAAATTGAAATATCCGAAGAAGGTGGGATATACGAGCAAGTAATGAATATAGCGAAAGCGGGAAGAATCAGTTTTACACACAGGAATTCCAGTTCCTGTTGAACTTGGACTGTGAAGTGTTCTGACGTGAAGTAAGAGTCCACTGCAATTAGAACCCCTCCTGCACGTCGAGACGAACGGTCCTTTCTAAAAGTTGTGTACCGACCTGCCAAAACCTCGGAACTAAGAATGTCCGGCTTTAACCAGGTTTCAGTAAACACAATAACGTGGGAAGCAAATGCAACACTATCCCGGAAAAGAATGCTGAGCTTACTACGCAAGCCTCTTACATTCTGATAGGTTACTAAAAGAGAAGTTAGTTTTTTGCAAAGGTTGGAGCAAGACGGGAAGTTGAGGAAGAGGAAGTTGAGGTTGAGGGTGGCACGCTGGAAAGATTTGGAAGCGATATGGGGGGCCTATTCTTCTTCCTAGCCTTAAACTCCTTCACCACCAAATGCTCCGGCCAAAATTTGGTGGAGCAAATGGTGTCAAATTGAGTTGGGGAGATGCTTATCTTAAACGACGCTATCTCCCTGGCATAAGAGAAGTTAAATTTCTCCACCTTTAAACCCACGGCTTTTATTTTGCTTTGAATGAAAGCAGTTACATCATTAGATGTGAGGTCAGGGGCCAGCCGTGAAACAAAAACTTGTCGTTTAGGTGGGACTCCCACCAGTGGTTTAGTCACCGCAGGTCTAGTACCTGTGGTGGCAATATCCGGAGGTCCGGAACGTCTATTTACTGGTGGGATCGGGATAGACGGGACAACTAGTGAACTTGCGGACACCACGGACACGGACGCAGCAGACGTACTTGGCTGCACATTCTCCGAGGCGATGAATTCGGCTACCGAATCTGCATCGCCAGCAGCTTTCGTTGCCTTTGGAGTGGCAAACGAGATCAACTGCTGTACACTTGGAGTGGTCGGAGTCAATTTTTCGGCGGCGGACGGCTGAGTGACGGTTGGCACTTGCAGGTCCCGCGGAGTGACCTTTTTGCGCCTCGGAGACTCATTCAGCAGCTTTAAACCGCTAAACTGAGCCTCCATGGCTAGGAGCCGATCGTACTGGTTTTTAAAACCAACGGTCAGCTCCTTAAAGCCACTCCGCGTCTGCCTCATGAAAGCCACCATGTCTTTCTCCACCGCACGGCATGCCTCGCAACTGTAATGCAAGCCATTACGTTTGGCTATGGCATCGCTCACGAGGCCAGAAAATCCCGCGCATTTTGCGTGGACTACGCTGTCGCAGAGCCAGCAGGGGACATTTGGCTGATCGTGAGTGATCTGCTTCTTGCAGGTTTTTTTAGCGCAGACCACAGCGAATTCCATTTTTTTTTTTATTATTCAAATATTTTATTAAAATCAAAAAAAATTAAAAATTTCCAAAACAAATTGGTATCAGACCAATGTGCCAGACAACGCTCAAAGCGGAATTGGTAAGAAAAAAAGAGAGCAGAGTGGAGAGCGGTTATAGCGAGAGCTACAAGATAGAGAGCGCTATTGCTCAGAAAGTTGAAAGAGCGAGAGAGAAAGAACAGTTATTGAGGTTGAGGTGATAGCGAGAGAGTGATAAGACAACAAAAGCTACCAGACGAGAGCGGACTGCAATGCAATACTCACTCACTGCAACAACACAACACAACACAAGCCGACGCCGAAAAATAAAAAGTTAAATAATATTTTAACACAAATCAAAAGGCATGCACTCGCGTAAAAGAATAGGTTTCCAGATTGTTGTCTGGTTAGAAAGTATATTTAGAATTTAATTAGGAAAACTCCGGCTGTTTATTCGAAACAAAAGGAAAAATGCGGAGCGCAAAACAAAAACACGTCTGATCACTACGAAAGAGAACGAAGTTCGCAGAACTAGAACTATCGGATGATTATTCATATCGATACTTATTCAGATACGTACGATATTTCGTACAACGTTAATAGTAAATACAATTGTAGATTAACACTAATAATTATAAGCTAGCAGCAAGGTAAATACAAATGTAGGGTTATAATACTAAAACAACCTAACAAATCTGTTTTGTTTGTCCTGAATAGAGAGTGAGGAAGTCCGATGATTAAATAGAGATAGGGTGGATTAGGGTTATGCTCTCGATAAAACGGCATACTAAAGGTAGGGAGGGTAGAGGAGGAATCATTTTGACAGTTATCTGAGTTCCCCGAGAGCGACGGAATATAGCCTGACTATTTGTCGGTAGCCAGTTGACCAGTTAGCTAAAATTCTCATTCCTGTTATGATTCCGGTTAGCGAGTTTCTTTTGAACATTAAATCAAGTGTAGCTAAAAAATCTTTGCAAATGTGTTCGAATGGCATATAGGAGAGTAGGAAAGATCCCACGACATTCCGGCGAGCTAGTTAGAGCATAGCTAGAGGTACACCTTACGAAATCCTGCTATACTATTGGTACATACAATCTCCCACCTCTAAAGATATGAACGCTTCGCAAACTCGGATTTACAAAAGTAGCGGACACGTTTAGATAGCCTACTCGACCCATCCAATACAGTTGGTCGTTTATCTAGCCACACTTCGAAAGTATGATGGTGGGCGTCTTCATATATAGTGAGCGGAAGGGCTCGGGCTAACAATACTATGGTCAGATCCGATATAAAGCACAGATCAAGCAATCGACCAAAGGAATTTTTCACACGGTTGACTTGGAACAGGAACAGGTCAAGCAAGCCGTTAAAAAGGTCATGTCGTGACATGGGCAATAAGTTATTAAACTCGTTTATCGAAGACCAATCAGTTCCTGGCCAATTGAAGTCTCCAAGAACTAACATATGATCTTTATTTGATAGCGAGGAAGAAACAGCAGTTTAAGCGGACAAGTGCTGATCATAAATATCCGAAGATATCCGAAGATAGTAGAAGATACGAGCAAGTAATGAATATACCGAAAGCGGGAAGAATTAGTTTTACACACAGGAATTACAGTTTTAAGTGGTTTGAAAGCGTAACGTTTAGAATAGGTATAAATACCGGGATCCACAAAAGGGAACATTATGAAAAAGTACCAAGAAGGAATACTCTTCTTAGTTAAATGTTACTCAAATTGCCGCCTTAATTCAAGTCAAAAGATAAAGAGGAGAGCGTTTTTTTTTGCTTGAACATGGTAAAATAATTACGGCATCAATTCGAAAATGAAGAATTGTCGATTTTAACGCTGTACTGGGAGTGTCAGACTGTTCAGATCTAGCCTCGGCCTCTTGGGAGAAAAACTACTGGCGAAGGCGTGTTAATCCAAGCCAACCCATAAATCATAACCCAATCATAAAAAAAAACAGAAAAAAATTCGTAACAGCTGAATACAGCAACAAAATATTGTTTTCTATAGAAATAAAATCCTACTGAGGAAAGTAAATGAAAAGCGTTAAGTGCCAATTTCAATTGGTAAGTTGCTCAGCGTCGCTGATATACACCACATACAGTCGTGGCTGAGGGTAGTGCATTTTCTACATAGATCAGATTAGCGGTTAGTACCAGGTTAAATTTCGGGCAATCTTGTAGTACCTATCTGAACCCCATTACGAAAGCTTGCAACAACAATTTCCCTGATATTAAGGCATCCGCTCGCGACGAGGGACTTATGCTCCTCGCCCAACTACCGCTCCGTACTAAAAGTCCCAACGCTTGGGCCGAGCAGCACAGAGCTGGAGGGGGAAAAAATCTGCTCATCAGTCGCTTTGCGGGCGCGAGCCACCTTTGTGTAGCGGAACAGCAATATATTTTAAATGGAATGCCGTCCAATTCTGTGTGAATGTATTATAAAACGTTGTAAGCGGTCAATAATTTTTTACCAGAAATATAGTGTAATATGTCACGCATAATCATTACACTGGCACGTCTGTGCCGTTTGACTTTAGTTTTTTTAAAGTCTTTATTGAATATATTCTTATAGCTAAGACCGCATAGCTGCGCTGCCGGTTACGCCAACAGCGTAGTGGCTTCAGGCATATTTTGTCTTATCAGCATAATCGGAAGAGAGAGAGCCTTATGTACATATGTGTTTTTTTTTTTTAATTCCATTTAATTGCTCGTATTTACAACTTATATTCTACTTAATGCAAACTATAATAGAAGTTAGGCTATGCAAGCCCAACATGTGTGGTACGGCCGTGAAGCAATGCTTCACACATGTGCAGGCTTCGTTTAGTCTAACTGGTCTCTTGTCTGGTGCTCAACAGCGCGCAGTCCCCTCATAATGATTGCTGCGAAGTTGCTCGTCGCCTCCCAGCTATCCGGGGACAGGAGTATGCACGGCACCAAGTTCTGCTTGGTTACGATCCGCCCAGCGCTACTTCAGCCGCTGGCACTGCGCTGCGAACCTGCCACACGAAAATATTGCATGTTCGGCATCCTCCTCCCCGTTGTGCCCGCACCAAGAGCATTCTGCGGAGTCCGCGTGCCCAAAGCGATGAAGGTAGCTTCGGAAGCAGCCGTGACCGCTGAGGAGCTGAGTCAGATAAAAGTTGACCTGCCCATGCTTCCTGTTTACCCACGCGTCGATGGACGGGATAAGCTGGTGGGTCCATCGCCCTTTAATGGTCGTGTCCCAGCACTGTTGCCACCTTCTGATGCTCTCCTGTTTGCACGCCATGCGTACCTGCCGTTTCGCAGCCACGTCCATTCCTCTGCCATGTGTTTCCTGGTAGTAGGTGGACCGTTCCTCCGCCAGGAATTCCTGGGGTGCTATACCCGCAATCACGTGTGCTGCCTCGTCCGAGACCGTACGGAAGTCACTGGTGATCCGAATCGAAAAGAGGCGGTGCGTGGCTACCAGACCCCGTTTGTAGCTCGCTGTTTGAACGGCCCTTGCCCAGATTGGGCCCCGCAAATAACATCACCGAACTCGTAACACTCGTTAGCAGCTGTCGTCGCCATTGCTTTGGTCCTCGGGTGTTCAGCATTAGCCTCGAGAGCGCATCGTTGGTGGTCGCCGCCTTCGTGCCCATGTAGGCCAAGTGCTCCCGAAAGCAGAGACGTGTGTCTACCAAGACACCAAGGTATTTGATAGCGCGCTTAGATGACACCAAGGTACCTGCCACCGAGATGTTGGCCATCTCAACTATCTTCCGGCTGGATACCAGCACTGCCTCTGTTTGCTGGGGTGCGAGCTCGAGCCCGACCAGGTCCAGCCACTGTTGGATGCGCGCTATCGTCTGGTTGCAGGTCGTTTCCACGACGGACAGGTCTTTTGCCACCACTAGGACTGCCACATCGTCTGCAAAACCCACCATGTGTACTCCGTGGGGAGGCTGAGTCACAAGATGCCGTCGTACATTGCGTTCCACAGTGTCAGCCCAGTACTGAGCCCTGCAGGATGGCTGCCGATACCTCGTATTTTTCCGTGCCAGCCTGCGTGTCGTACAAAAGCAACCTTCTCTCAAATAGCTTTGTACCATCCGCTGAAGGTACCTGGGTGTGACGAGACTCTCCAGCGCCCTTAGGATGCAGCTCCACCTCGCCGTGTTGAACGCGTTCTTTATGTCTACTCTTTCCCACCGCCTCTCTACCGAGTGCCGGCAATTGCACAGGATGAAATGTCCACCATCTTACGAACGGCGTCTATCGTGGCTTGGGCCTTGCGAAAGCCTTGGTGCGGTGAGAGGTCGCCAGCCTCCGCGATGGAACGTTCCAGCCGCGCGCAAACCGCCTTCTCAAGCAGCTTACCCGCTTGGGAATGAGCACCAGCTTCTGGATTTTCCACCTCACAGGGAACACTCCTTCGCGAAGGAAGTGATTGAGCAGCTTCGCAAAGGTGACGGACGCGTGGAAAGGGTGAGCAAGAGGTCTCTGTTCGGGATAGAGTCCGGCCCAGGAGCCTTGTTCGGGCTGATGCTCCTGGCTGCGCGTGCAACTTCCTCGAGTGACACCTCCTCGATGTGTGCCTGACAGGGCGGTTGTAGTGTGAGGCAACGTCCTCAATGTGGTCAGCCCTGTACGGAAAAAGTTCCTCCACGATGGATTTTGTCGTGTCGGGGTCCGATGGGCGTGCCTGCTTCTTGGCGCACAGTTTGTTTGTCACCAAATTGTTCGCCCTTCCCCATGGGTCCTGCTCCGCAGAGTCGCATAACTTGAGGAAGCACTGCCGTTTGCTATCCCTAATGGCCGCCTTGAGTGCCCTTCTGCAGTCCCTGAACGTGGATTACCATTGCGGAAAGGCAGTGCTTCCGCGCGAGCGCTGGTAGCGGCGTCGAGCTGGGTTGCATTCCCGGCGTAACGCGGCAATGCCCTCGTTCCACCATCGTTTCACCTCCTCTGAGCCATGAAGGCAGTGTATGCTGCCTCCAGATGCTCCATGACACGGTAGGCCATGCACTCAGCATTTCCATTTGCCGTGAGGTTGGACATAAGCTCCGTGAACAGGTCCGTATTGAGCGTATCGGCGCGATAGCATCTCCATCTGGGCGCAGCTGTCTCTACGCTAGACGTTTGTTGGCCTATGTCCCAGATAATTGCCCATCTACCTGTGGTAGATGCTGCTGATGCGCCAGCCCGATGAATTAAAAAGTGAGCTGCTGACGAACGTAAGGTCGATAACAGATCCGATTCCTGCTCTAGAGAAGGTATGCTGGTTTCCCTGGTTGAGGAGCGCCATGTCCAGGGGCGCAATGATCTCCAGCAGAGCCCATCCTCTCGCATTCGTCGCCAAGCTACCACACTACTGGGTGACTCTAGCATCAGCCGTTATGTTGTCTAGAGTACCTGCGAACTCGGAGAGCGACAGGCTTGGGGCAAGGTAGACGACCACACACCTCCGACCTAAGCGCGCACAAATCCAGCCGCAGCGCTTGGGAGGGAAAGCTGCAATGGCGTGACCCCGCATAGCTATATCGCGGCCTTTTTGGTGGCATCCAGGATGAACCCAGGGGACTCCCTATTTTGGTATGGCTCGCTCAGCAAGTCTTGAGCCGCAGCGCAGTGGTTGAGGTTGAGCTGCATAACCTGGGCTGGTAAGCTGGACGCACTCCTGGCTGCTGGACATCTCCTGCTAACCGCATAACGGTTCGTCTCTTTGCTGTTGTTAGCGGTGCAGATGAAACACCGTAGATCGCTCTGACAGGTTACCGCCTTGTGCCCGTTTACGCCGCATCTGAGGCAGCATCCGGTGCGATCCACCGCGCTCTTGCACCTGATTGCTAGGTGCCCAAACTCCAGATATCTGTAGCATCGTCTTTAAGCTGTCCGCTCCCGGATCCTACAGCTTGTCCATCCGACTTTAAGTTTCCCGACTACGAGCAGGGCTCTTGCCTGCACGGGCGGCAAGCACACAACTGCCAGTTGCGTACCAGCGAAAGATGGCCTCAGGCTTTTAATGGTGCTGGTGTCCACGCTAGGAGCGTTTATCGATGCAGCTATCGCTGCTGCGATGTCCTCCTTCTCGCTCAGGCTGTCAAGATCCCTGACCTCCACGCAGAGTTCTTCTGACACCGCCCTGATCCCCGTCTGCAGTCCCAGTGCCGCGCTGATATCCTCCTTGAGCTTAGCTGTGTTGCTCGCCCTTTGCCGTCCTCCGGATTCTGTTAACATTATCCCCTACCTCCTGGAGCTTGCCATCCTGGCGCCTGGTGACCATACGGAGGATGTCGCTATAGCTAAGCTCGTCCTAGGGTTGAATGATTATCGCGTCTGGCCTTAGCTCGCGCTCACGGGGCTCCCTTTTTTTGATTACCCTGGGGCCCACCTGCTGCCACTTGAGCTGTTTCTTAGCGGCTGCGGTGGCACCATGGTCAACTGTACCAGAGGGGGTTATTTCATCCTGGGACTGCGCCAGCAGCTTGAGCTGGGTCGACGCTTGCTGAAGCTTCGTGCCTCTCTGCCTCTTTGTGGGCTCAGCAGCCATTTGGGGCGACTCGCGCAGCCTCTTTGAGCCGGTGTGCGACGGCTTCGCAGCTGTTTGGGTACCAATAGTGGCGGTCCCAATTGTCCTGGTGTGCAGCTTCTCGAAATTATTAACCCAGGGCCTGAAGGGCTACCACTCTCAGAGCTAAATCTTTCATCACGTTGTCCACGTGCCGCTGGTCGTTCATCCTCTTGACCAGCTCATTAGCCCGAGTACCCAGGTTTTTTAGCAGCTGTAATGGGTCAGAGTGCGGTCGCTCCTTTTCTTTGCCATCCGGACCGAACTGGAACATGCTCGAGCCCTGAGCTTTCGCAGGTGCCGACGGTGGTGGGGATCTGGTAAGGGCGTTGCGCTTACCAAAGACTGCGTCCTCAGTTATCTTCTCTATCTGTATGTTTAGTGTGTGAGGGGTGTTGTCCATGTATTAAGAATCTCCACTCGAGTTCGTTATTCCTGGCCGCAGTACGTTGTCACCGTGGTGATCCCATGGGTGTCTTTCCGTGAAGTGAGGTCCATGCGAGGGTTGACCCTGGGCCTTATGAGCCCTAGGGTTCAGAGCCAGATCGGTGCTAGCTGGGATATGAATAAACCAAGCCTACGCATCCACCATAGTGGGACGGCCAGGAAGCGTTAAACGAGGCCTGCCAAGGTTTTAACGAGACGGGGGCGATGGAGACATTAACCAATGAGCCATTTCAACAGGGGTTCAGCCTGCCTATTCAGGTCATAGAATGCCGACGCCGTCAGTCCAGAGTCTAATGCACGTAAGGGGGGTCCAAGAGTCGTACGTAACACCTTTCTTGTCTCGGTGTTACGGGTGGTATAGTTCCTACCAAGGCGCTCTTTTGCATCGGAGCCTATGGCACCGATGGGTCCACTATATAGGCTTATCCTGGGCATCCCGCGATGGCCGGGAATTTCATCCAGACGTTAGTCGCTGGGGGTTATATCGCCCCTTCTCGGTCGCCAGAGCCCCGTTAAAGGGTACGCCGCTGGAGCGATGGGGTCCCAGGAGGTCAGATCCGGGACCCGTTGTGTACCCGATGGTCTCGGTGTTACGGGTGATATAGTTCCTACCAAGGCGCTCTTTTGAATCGGAGCCTATGGCACCGATGGGTCCACTATATAGGCTTATCCTGGGCATCCCGCGATGGCCGGGAATTTCATCCAGACGTTAGTCGCTGGGGGTTATATCGCCCCTTCTCGGTCGCCAGAGCCCCGTTAAAAGGTACGCCGCTGGAGCGATGGGGTCCCAGGAGGTCAGATCCGGGACCCGTTGTGTACCCGATGGCCTCAGAAAGCGCCGATGTGGAATGTGAGCCTCTAATGATCCCCATCAGTTCCAATTTGCCACATCCTATAGCCCCGTGGTGGGGGATCGAGAAGTCGTGGCATACTTACAGGATGTATGAGGCAGCGCCATCTGCCGGCGCTCGTCTTCCTGGTTGCTACGTAGCAGCGACCTCTGACGGTGGGACAGGCTTGCGATGGGTAGACTATCGCCGTCTTGTAGCCCTGGTCAGCAGCTGCTGCTCGTTGATCACTTTCTCTTTGAGTTGTAGCCAGTCACTTCACTCAGCGGCTGCCAACGCCGACGCGGATGAAAAGAACAACCAGCCTGAATCTGAGGCGGGCACAACGAGGAGGAGCTCGACCTGCCCTGACAGCCAGAGCGGTACCTCGTCAGCCCAGGGCCTATTCCACCTCCGGCAGCTCCGCAGACACACGAAACGCGGCGCTAACACGGGTTTTTTTTCGTATACATATATACATATGTGTATATATATATATATATGCTACAAGTGGTCAGCGTGGGAATGCTGACTTAGCTTAGCTCATAAGCGGCGATCATATTGAACGCTCACTTGAAATGGTTTTTGTTTGTGTACTGCAACAATGTGTTAACCCATCTTTATGAACTGTTTGTTTTTTACTCTTATTTCCGCAAATATCTATATTATCATTATCTTCTATTTTTTCAACTATATAGGGCCCTGTGTATTTAAAATTTAGCTTATTCATTCATTCATTCATTTTTTAGTATAACTTTATCTCCTATTGATAGAGTTATGTTCCTAGTTTTAAAATCATATAATTCCTTATTTTTCTGTTCATTTAATTCGAGCATATTTCTTGCTCTTTTGTATGCTACTTCTAATCTATACCTACTTTATTTAGCGTAGTCTTCTATGTTATATATAGGTTTTATATTACTTATGCTGTCAAAATACTTTGGTAGATTATTAGTCTTACCAAATACTAGTTCATATGGACAATAATTATGTGCCATAGAGGGGGTTGTATTGTATACAATAAACAAAATATGGAAGCCATACGTCCCAATCAGTTTTATTTACTGATATATAAGATCGTATATATTCGTTAAATGTTCTGTGGCTTCTTTCTATTGTTCCAACAATTTGATGATGGTGTGTAGTTAATGTTATATTTTTCATTTTTAAATATTTGCACAAATCATTTATTATTGAATTTTTATATTCCGTTCCCATGTCCGAAATGAACGTCTTCATTGGACCGTACTTGAGAATAAATGATTAAAATATTTCCGTTGCAACAGTTGCTGCGCTTTTATTTGCGACAGATAGATATTTAGTCAAGTCATATATAAGCGTGACTGCATATTCATTGCCTTTTTCTGACTTTCTGGACCAATTGTATCCACTATCACTCTGTCAAAAGCCTTCATCGTGGTTTCAGTAATTGTTAAAGGGGTCTTAATATTTGTTGTTGTTTTTGCTTTTTGACATTTCTGTCATTTCCCGATGTACTATGTTATATCACGAGTCATACCTTTCCAGTAATAATGTCTTTTGACCGTGGCCAATGTTTTTGCAATGCCTGTGTGACCTCCTTGTACTGGATCATCATGTAGTGTAGACAATATAGCTTCTTTCTCTTTAACATTTGTTAATGTGGTCACCGGGTTGAGTAGCGCTACTCTCAATGTGTTCAATATTTTATTGCCTTGGCATCTCTACTTTATTGTTTTCTGTGCAGAATTTTCGTCTACTTTGATACCTGGTATTGACTTTCAGGACTTTATTTTGCATGTCTTTTAGTTCAGATATTTTTATCCGTGACAATGCATCGGCTACAAAATCTTTGCCTCTTAGGTACTCTACTGTTAAATTATACTCTTCTAATTCAAGTCTCATACGCGTTTATTTGGAACTGGGGTTTGTCATTGAAAACAAAAATGTTAGTGGTCTATGGTCTGTTTTTACTATGAAATGAGTTCCGTAGATATAGGGTCTAAATTTGGTGATTGCCCAATAAATTGCTGTTAACTCTTGTTCTGTCGTACTTTTGTTGCTTTTTCCTTTGGTAAATGCTCTCGATGCGTAAGCTACTGGAAGTAGAGTTCCATTGTGGGCTTGTACTGGGCACTGTGGGCATTGCACCACAGGCTTGCTTACTAGCATCTGTGATTATACAAAATTCTTTTGTAAAATCTGGATATTGTAACAGAGTAGGCTTTATTAATTGAGCTTTAAGATATTCAAATGCATTTTGACATTCATCAGTCCATTCAAATGGAACATTATTTTTATTTAATCTTGTTATATGCCTAGAATAATCAGCGAAATTTTTGATGAATCGTCTGTAGTAATTACAAAATGCTATAAAACTCTAGCACTATCTGAGTCATGTGGAACTGGATAATTTAATATGATATCAAACTTTTTGTCATCTGGCAAGATTCCCTTATCTGTGCATTTGTGTCCCAAAACTGTGACTTCATGCATGAAAAATGAACATTTTTCAGGATGTAGCTTCAAGTTGTGTTTCCTACATATGTCAAAAACAATCAACAATAGAAATATTTTGCTCTTACTAGTTGATCCAAGATATCATCGATCCTAGGAAGTGGAAATTTATCGGATAGTAATTTTTTATTAATTTGGCGATAGTCAATTACTAATCGCCATTTTTTCTTTTTGTTATCTATAGATTTCTTAGGTACTAGTAACTGTGGACTGTTGCATTCTGAGGCTGAAGGTTCAACTATTCTATCTTTGATTAGTTTATCGACTTGAGCTTGGATTTCGTCTTTTTGACTATCAGTATTTCCATAATTTTTTATATATACAGGTTCATCATCTTTTCATCTTAGTTTCTGTTTATAAAAATTATTGATTCGGTATCAAGTCCGAATATGTCTGTGTCTATTTACAACAAAGTTCTTTTAATTGTTTATTAAATAGTTTTGGAAAATTGTTAGATAACTTTGATATAACATCGTTCGTTCTAGTTTCATTATTTATTTCGGATATATCATAATTTGCTAAATGTTCATAATTCAACTTATTTATGTTAATCATTTGATCGATACTAGTTGTATTAAGGAAACGGACGAATGCATTTGCAGTTGTTACGACTGTGTTTACTGCATATATACCAGGTTGAATTTCCTGGTTCGGAATTAAAATGCTATCTTTATTTGAAGTTAACTCAATTTTTCGGACAACTTCGGATCTTCTGTCACCAGAGCTGTAATTAATGGGAACATATATAGGATAGTTTAGATTGTCTGGTCTTATTATGAGCAGATCTTTTGAAGGTGTGAAATCTAGTTGACAATTATATTTTTTAATAAAATCTATTCCTAAAATTCCATCACACGGTATAGAAAAAGTTGATTCGACAATATGGAAGTTGTGAGGAATTATTGTAAAGTAGTGATCCTAGGCTGGGGTCAGTCTCAGTCTGCCCAGGGTCAGCTACAGTTTATTTGTAAGTTGCTGACACGCTGAGACTGGGGGGGGAGGCGGGTCGTTGGCGCAGGGATCGCCGTCAACGACGGGGCCTTCGGGAGAAATTAGGGGGGGGGGGGGGGAAGCGGGTGTTGGGCCGGGCGGCGCGAAACTCACCCGAGACGCTGCACTCCCCGACTTCAGCAGGGTAAAACCCCTGTTGCCGAGGTCGAGGTGGGCCGCGGGTCCGGGGAGGTGAAGGAAAAGGATAAGGGGGGGGGGGGGGGGCGCCTCTGTCGAAACGCGTACCACTTCTCACTCCAGCAGGGTAAAACCCTGTTGCCAGAGTCAGAGCGGGAGCGTAGTGACCGAGAACAGTCAGGAAAACGGACGGGGAGGGGGTGGAGAGATGACCGCAGTCGGTGGTCCGACCAGAGAAAACAAATGGAAGCCAGAGAGTTCTTAATTATATGATCGAAGTTTTATTGGATTGATTCCCCTTGCACTCCCTTCTACTCCTACTACTACCTTGGCCATCGGCCAGCTCACCCGCGGATCCGGCGCCTGTGTTCCCGCAGCTCGTCCATGCTTTTCTTTCCTCTCTGGCGCGCGGCCGTTCAACACTTTTCTTTATCTCTTCACTGTCCGCGCCGTTCCGTCTTCGCTCGCTTCCAAAAATCGACTCCCTCTCTCGCTACGGTCGCTCGACGTTCTCCCCACGCCTCGCGCTCGTTTTCGGGCCAACGGGACTTTTCCGAAAGAGATCCGCTCTGCTGCCGGCTGAGCATGGCTCACTCTCCTCGCTGTCTTCTTTGCGGTTGTTCCGTGTGAGCTGGCCGTTTGGCGGGATTTCGGCTATGCAAAACTTAACTAGCTTATTTACTACTATAGCATATGATTGTGACTAATACAAATCTCGCTCCATTGCGACTTACTACATTTTCAGGTTGTCTTATTATTATTATTATTAACTCTTGTTACTATGTGAGGTTCCCAGTATGGGTCCTCACACCCTCTCCTTACTTCGGGGGGCCCGTGAGCGAATAGTCACTTTGCTCGTCTTGCTGATGTGGACCTGGAAGAAGGTGTTGTCCGCCTCTGCCAAGAATCGGACGTCTTTACGCCGCGGGTTGACGAGTTGTGCCAGGAGCCGGGCTTTCAGGGTGTCTGGCAGCCGGCCGTCGGGCGTACGTACTCTCCAATCCGCCTCCCCAGTCACCCAACGAACGGCTGGGTTGGGGGTCGACGTTTCTGGTATCTCCGGACGGCCGCCGTCGGGATGTAGGATGGCGTCCAGATCGCAGACGGCCGGTAGCTCTGCGTCTTCGGTGGCGATGTCTTCGGGACGCAGGATGGCGTCAAAGTTGCTGACGGCCGGTGGTCCTGCATCTTCGGGGGCGATGTCTTCGGGACGCAGGATGGCGTCAAAGTTGCTGACGGCCGGTAGTCCTGCATCTTCGGGGGCGATGTCTTCAGGACGCAGGATGGCGTCAAAGTTGCTGACGGCCGGTAGTCCTGCATCTTCGGGGGAGATGTCCAACCCGTCTATCCGTTCGAGAAGGTTGAGCGTATCAAGGGCCCCGAAGAGTGCCGGAAGCGGTGGCTCTTCCCAGCGGAGCACCTCTTTTTCGAACTCCGTCGGCTCGAATTGCTGGCGGTATCCGCGTGCGGTGGCACCTGGCAGCCCGTCAGGGATAGTGATGGCCTCTGCCCCCTCGTCGGGGTTCGGACCCGGAGCGGTGAAGTCGGCTGCTTCTCCTACGGCGGCGTGTCCAGGGCCCTGCGCGTGCTCTTCGGCGACCTGGTCGGGGTTGACCTGGCTGGGGCCCTGAGCGTGGGTGAACGTGGCTCTGGCGACGTTGCCAGGGCTTGGGTCCCTGGCGTTGGTGGCCACGTCTCCTGTAATATTGACGTGATCGGGGTCTGAATCGTGCCCCTCGATGATCTGGTCGATGCGGGGCCAGCTTACGACATCGCCGCATAAATTTTCCCAGCTGAGGACCTCTGGGTGGACTTGGCATTCTCGCGGAGTGGGGCGAAGAATCAGTTCCTCGATGATCTCCCAGTCGACTGGGGGCTCCGGCCTGGCTTTTGTCGTAGTTCTCCGTCGGCGGGGGTCTCTCGCATTCGATGAGCTGTGAATAGGAATGGACTTGTTGGCTACAGGCAAGAAATACTTTGATACTCTATGAGTGCGGCGGAGCGGTTATAGACTTAATGAGAATCTCCAAAATGTCGGCCTTGGTTGGTCCCTTCGGTACAATCACGGTTGCGGTTTGCCCTTGAAGGAACAGCCACGCTCGCTTCGTTCGATGCGTCGTTCTTCGAAGGATATCCGGGTCCCGGAAGCGGATGTGTCCAGGAGAAGCGGCCACGCACGCCTCGTTCGGTGCGTCGTTCCTCGCAAGATATCCGGGTTCCTGAAGCGGATGTGTCCAGGAGGAGCAGCCACGCACGCCTCGTTCGGTGCGTCGTTCCTCGCAAGATATCCGGGTTCCTGAAGCGGATGTGTCCAGGAGGAGCAGCCACGCACGCCTAGTTCGGTACGTCGTTCCTCGCAAGATATCCAGGTTCCTGATTAGTTTCGTCTCTGTGTATCCGGGGTGTCAGCATCGTCGTGGCGGTTTGAGTAGATCTGCGTTGTAATCAAGATTGTTGTATATTGGTTCGGTCAGGGTCGTCTTCACTGTCCGTCCTGATCTGATCGGTCTTTTCGTCATCTTCGTCGATGGTCGGGTAGAACGCCTTCAGGTCGTTCAAACTGGCTGATCGCTGCTTACGTCCGTTTAGAACCTGTAATCGGACGAGATTCGGAGAGAGAAACTTGGTCACCCGGTATGGTCCCTCGAATTTCGTGGCCAACTTGGAGGCGAAGCCTTCGGCTGCTTTGGACAGAGTGTGGCGACGTAACATCACTTGGGATCCAATAGCCGGTTTCCATTCCCTACGGCGGAGGTTGTAATGTCGTTTTTGCTCCTCTGATGCTTTGTCGCAGTTTGTTTTTGCGATTTCGAACACCTCTCTCATCTGTCGTGCTCTGGTCTCCGGGTCGGCGATGCTAGTTCCCGTTCCTGGCGTAACCTCGTCATACAAGGCGCCTGGCAGTCTTGGCTCGCGACCTTGGATCAAAAACGCGGGGCTGAATCGCGTCGAATCGGACACGCTTGAGTTGATCGCGAGTGTGATTTCTGGCAAGAGCTCGTCCCAAGTGTTCTGTTTTCCGTCGATGTATTGCGCCACCATCGTTTTAATTGTTCTGTTCGCGCGTTCTGTTGGATTTTGTTGGGGAGTGTACGGGGCAGTATGCTGAAGTTCCATCCCTAGTCTTTTGCAGAATCCTTTGAACGATCGGCTGGTAAACTGTGCCCCATTGTCGCATACGAAGGTACGAGGGGTACCAAAGCGGCTTAGGATTCTTTCTCGGAATGATCTTTCCAGGTGTGGCGTAGTTGCCTTGCGTAGAGGCACCAGTTCGACCCACTTACTAAAGGCGTCGAAGAAAACCAGGAGCACGGTGTTTCCATGTTTGGAGCGGGGCAACGGCCCAACAAAGTCGGCGCATAACACGCTGAAGGGTTCGTCAACTTGTCTGGTGAACATTTTCCCCGCCGGTTTGAACTGGCTCACCTTGTATTTTTGGGACACTACGCATTGGCGAACGTATCTGGCGACTTCTCGGAACAGGCCTGGCCAGTAGTACTTTTGGGCGACTCGAGTGCTTGTTTTTCGGATTCCTAGATGTCCGGCCGTCGGGTGGTCATGGCATTCTTTTAGTACGCGTCGTCTATGTTCTGCAGCGACGCAGAGTTTCCATGGGGTGGAGTCTTCCTCTTCGGGCACGGTGTGCAGGCGCCGATACAGTTGTCCACTCTCGCTTCGGTAGTCTTCATATTTGCCCGGCTGCTGCCTGATTCTCGCCAATATTTTCCTGATCCACTTGCACTGTGACTCCTCCTCCAGAGCTTGATGTAGTAACTCCAATGGTTGGCGGGAAAGTGCATCTGCTACCACGTTCTGCTTCCCTCGGCGATAGTGAATATCGAATTGATACTGCTGCAGCTCTAAAGCCCAACGTGCTATCCGTCCAGTGGGGTTGTCGATCGAGTTGATCCATTTGAGGGCGAGATGGTCCGTGATCACGTCAAATCGGTATACTTCCAAGTAACAGCGCAGCTTGCGGATTGACCACACTATTGCCAAGCATTCCTTCTCAGTAACGGAGTAGTTCTCCTCGGCTTTGGACAAGCGTCGACTCGCGTAGGCTATTACTCGTTCCTCGTCCCTTATCTTTTGTGTAAGGACGGCTCCTAATCCTTGTTCGCTAGCGTCGGTTTGCAATGAGAATTTTTCAGAAAAATCAGGGCAGGCGAGGACCGGCGCTTCAGTTAACCTGATCTTCAACTCCTCGAAGGCTTTTTCCTGTTCTTCCGACCATTTCCATTGCCGATCTTTCCTTAACAACGCAGTCATGGGTTCTACTATTTCGGAAAAGTTGGGTACAAACCGCCGGTACCAGGAGGCCATACCGATGCATCGGCGAAGTTCCTTGACACCTGCCGGGGGTTTCAGGTTGCGCACGGCGGCGATCTTGTCAGGATCCGTGTGTATGCCGTTCCCGCTGATGACGTGTCTTAAATATTTCAGTCTGCGTTTGAAGAAGCTGCATTTGTCCTTGTTGAGTCGAAGATTAGCCTTGCGCAGCCGCTGTAGAACTGTCCCAAGATGCCGCATGTGGGCCTCCACGGTGTGCCCGATGACGATAATGTCATCAAGATAGGCGAATGCGTGTGGTTCCATGTCAGGGCCAATCACGCTATCCAGTGCTCGCTGGAAGGTCGCGCCGGCGGAGTGAAGTCCAAAAGGCATCACTTTCCAGTGAAACAATCCGCGGCCCGGCACGGTGAGCGCCGTGCACTCGCGGCTGGTTGGGGCAAGCGGAATTTGCCAGTAGCCGCTCTTCAGGTCCAGGGTCGATATGTACCTGGCATCTCTCAGCTGTTCCAATATGTGTTGAATCCTGGGGAGGGGATACGCGTCGGGGATTGATCGCGCGTTCAACTGTCGGAAGTCTATGCACATCCTGATGTCACCTGTTTTCTTGCCCACGAGGACAATTGGGGCGCTATGTGGACTCTTCGAAGGTTCAATCTGCCCTTCCTTAAGCAGTTCGTCGACCTGTTTATTAATGACGGCTTGCATAGCGGGGTTTTTTGGATAATAACGTTGTTTTATCGGCTTGTTGTCGCGCATCACGATGGTGTGTTCTGCAATGGGGGACACTCCGCTGAGGCCGTCGAATTGTTTCAGTTCCTGTTGCAACCATTCGGGCTCGAATCCGGGGGTCAAAACGTCGGGCAATTCGGATATACTCACGGTGGCCACTGTTGCTCCTTGTGTCCGTTGCCGTTCCCTGGTGCGCCTACGGCGGGGCCCGTTGTCGCCGATGCCGGGTTCGAATCGCACTCGTTTCTTGGATCGCTGCTGTACCTCGTGTACCCGGAAGGGGTTTTCAGCATGGCTCTGTGGTCGAGGCCGGGGAGCGCCGATGTCCATCTGGGTTGGTATCCTGCCGGGGTCGAGACCTCGTCCGAATTCCTAGAATTCCTTGAAGGAACGGCCACGCACGTCTCGTTTGGTACGTCGTCCCTCGCAAGTTTTTCACACCTCACCATCATGGATCCCAGGGGATCGGCCACGCGCTCCTCGTTCGGCACGTCGTTCCTCGTCGGTTCTTGATGCTGGGCGACCCGGTCTCGGCTGAGATTCGTAGGTTGATCCAGGCGGGATGTGGATCCTATGTCTTGAGTCCTGGTATCATGGCTGTGTTTAAATTGCAGGCGCAAGGGGACTCCTCCACACTGCAGGGTCGCGTCTATTCCGCATAGGAAATCCATCCCGAGGAGGACGTCATCCAGTACGTCTTTCATTACTAGCACCGGCATCTTTACTTGTTGATCTCCTAGTCGTATGTCTGCCATCAGCGCCTGAGTCAATTCCCGGAGGGACCCATCCGCCAATCTGATCGTCGTTCGTACCATCGCTATACTCTGTCCGTTGTCCAGCTCCAGGGCTTTGCGTTCGCTAACGAAGCTCCGAGTGGCGCCTGTGTCCAGAGTAGCGAGTAGGTCCTCTCCTTCCATGGTTACTTGCGCGCGAATTCGTCCTCTCTCCAGCCGCAGAGTTCCCTTTACTGCCTCGGGGTGGGAGTGGCGGTCTTCGCCCGGTCCCCTGCCGAGTGAAGCGCCTGTCCGTTTCCCGACGAATTCCTGCGACAGCATTCGATGGTGCGTAGCCCGCGACGGCCGCAGTCCCAGCAGTATAAGACTTGGGGCTGTTTACACTCCCTGGAAAAGTGTCCGGATCCGCCGCAGTTCCTACAAGCATGCTGCACGTCGATTATGGTGTCGGCGTCTTGGAGGATGGTTCCATTCCTGACATCCGGCTGCTGCGAGTCCGTCGACCAATCCCTCACCTGGGTTCTATCGTGCCGGAGATCCTGTGTCCTCGCAGCCGCGTGATTCCTTGGTCCTCGTTGACCAGCCGTTGGCCCTAAAGTTTCCCGCGGATGGGTGTCTCGTGCTTGGTTCGCGTAGCCCGTGAGCTCCGACGGTCCCTTGTTACGCGTCACCTCGAAGTTCACAACCAGTTGCGTTAATTCGGAGAGAGAATCAAAATCTTTTTGTCTCGTAAACAACTGGTATTCCGGGAGCATGTTATCGTATATCCTTTCCAATTCCTGAGCCTCGGTGTATCCCGCGCGCTGCATCATTAGTCGAATGTCCACGAGGTACGTTTTAAACGCTTCTTTTGGTCGTTGAAAATGGGTTCGGATCTCGTCCTCTAGCCGTTGAAAGTACCGGGGAGGCAAAAAAAACTCTGAAAACTCTTTGCGAAAGGTCTCCCATGGTTCTCCACTAAGGCGGCTCGTTCGAAACCAGCTCTCGGCCCGACCGGTCAACAACACGAGGATTCCTTGTGATAAGTGTCGTAGATCTATCTTATAAGTGGCTGCCCTCTCTTGCACGTGCTCAAGAAAACTTAACGGATCGCCGGACCCATCAAACACGATTCCCCAGCGGACCATTTTCTCGGTGATCGCAGCGTTAAAATGCTCCTCGTTCCAGGTGGGCCCCTTCGTTGATGGGTCCTTGCTACCGTGCAGGTTTCTCTGCGCGGCACCGACGTCGATGCCATGGAGTAGGCTCTCTGCCGGCACAGCGGGTCCCGACGCCACGATACTACGGCTACTGGCGGGTACGACATCATACGCAGCCGGGGGATGGGGTTGTAGGCTAAGAGGCGCGAGTGTAGAAGGGCGGGGAGAAAGTGGTTTAACCTCTGGAGTCACGGCGACTCCGTACTGGGCCTCCAATTCCTCCAACCGAGAGCGCGCCGTACTTGGTAAATCGGCCGAGTTTGCGAAGGTCGCGAGTCGACGTCTCAAATCTTCGACAGTTCCAGCGCTGTCTAACCCAAGCTCCGCAGTAATCATCTCCAACTCGTTCTTGCGCCTGACCGAAATCCACTTGACTCCCATGTTGAGTTGGTCCGGGTCACTGTTGCTGCACGTGGTCTACGATCAAATGTCTGGGGCGTCGCCCGAGGAGTCGAAAAACGTAGCTAAGGACGCGGCGAAAGACGGGGCTCTGAATCCTTAAACGGCGAGGACGCGTGCGAGGCTATTCGGTGGTGAATTACCGGTGGGCCGTCTTGGTCGTGGGTCCGGACACGGGGGCTGACAATTAACACGCGTTTGTTCAGGGGTACTTTAGTCGTTGGTTTCTGTAGGATTGTTCCGGCTAGAATCCGTTGGTTCGTGTTCGGTTTCGGGGGGAGCGCGAGGTGGACAGAAGACGCGGGATCGCTGTCGTTGTATGCTGCGGGATAGGGACCACTGTATGCTGCGGGATAGGGACCACTGTATTTTGCGCGTTGTGTACTGATCGAAGGCAGGGGATCACTCTGTTTCACACGTTGTATGTTGACCGAATGCACTGGATGACTGTCCCTTGCGTTGTATACAACCCGGCTTATATTGGGTCTGGCTGAACGGCCGAGCCTCTGCCGACGTCGACGTCTCGGAATCGGCCGAGAACACCACGCGAGGGAGCCGCGGGCGAATGGTTAGGTAAATAGTCGAAGATCGGGGGGTGCGGGTAGTATGAGGAAGGGATAATTTCATGTATTATACTCGTGGGTCGTTCGGCTCATGCCCGCCGCCGACGCCCAGAACTGTTCTCCGGTCTTCACCCCCTCTCTCCCCACTGAAATGTAACAGAGGTCTGGCTGCCCTTGGCTCTTTCCCCACTGTACCGGGCGCTATGATCCCGCATGGTTTTGCCTGAGTATAACGGGGACCACAGAATTTTCGTTCTGCTTTGCGTGCTGCTTCGTCGCTGGTGCTTCACTTGGATTTTTTTTCTCTCTTTCTGCTGGACATGGGAAGGGCATCACTATGCTTTGCTTGGCTGCGGGCTGTACTTTCATTCTGTCGTTTTGCTCTCTCATTTCCTCTTTCCCGTTCTCTCCTCTTCATTTGCCGACGGCTAACGGGGATTGTACAGCTTTTCAGCCACGCTTTGCTCGCTGCTGGCCTGTACCTTCGTATCGTATTTTCTTATTGATACCCTATAAATTTCTCCTCGGTTTGATGCGGCGCTACCTACGCGATCTACTTGTGGGTCTTTAGGCCACGAAGGGTGAAATCCCCCCCAGAAAACTATCGTTTGAATTGTCTCAACAGTCCCTGCTCGGGCGCCATCTGTAAAGTAGTGATCCTAGGCTGGGGTCAGTCTCAGTCTGCCCAGGGTCACCTACAGTTTATTTGTAAGTTGCTGAGACGCTGAGACTGGGGGGGGGAGGCGGGTCGTTGGCGCAGGCATCGCCGAGCCGCCGTCAACGACGGGGCCTTCGGGAGAAATTAGGGGGGGGGGGGGGGAAGCGGGTGTTGGGCCGGGCGGCGCGAAACTCACCCGAGCGCTGCACTCCCCGACTTCAGCAGGGTAAAACCCCTGTTGCCGAGGTCGAGGTGGGCCGCGGGTCCGGGGAGGTGAAGGAAAAGGGGGGGGGGGGGGGGCGCCTCTGTCGAAACGCGTACCACTTCTCACTCCAGCAGGGTAAAACCCTGTTGCCAGAGTCAGAGCGGGAGCGTAGTGACCGAGAACAGTCAGGAAAACGGACGGGGAGGGGGTGGAGAGATGACCGCAGTCGGTGGTCCGACCAGAGAAAACAAATGGAAGCCAGAGAGTTCTTAATTATATGATCGAAGTTTTATTGGATTGATTCCCCTTGCACTCCCTTCTACTCCTACTACTACCTTGGCCATCGGCCAGCTCACCCGCGGATCCGGCGCCTGTGTTCCCGCAGCTCGTCCATGCTTTTCTTTCCTCTCTGGCGCGCGGCCGTTCAACACTTTTCTTTATCTCTTCACTGTCCGCGCCGTTCCGTCTTCGCTCGCTTCCAAAAATCGACTCCCTCTCTCGCTACGGTCGCTCGACGTTCTCCCCACGCCTCGCGCTCGTTTTCGGGCCAACGGGACTTTTCCGAAAGAGATCCGCTCTGCTGCCGGCTGAGCATGGCTCACTCTCCTCGCTGTCTTCTTTGCGGTTGTTCCGTGTGAGCTGGCCGTTTGGCGGGATTTCGGCTATGCAAAACTTAACTAGCTTATTTACTACTATAGCATATGATTGTGACTAATACAAATCTCGCTCCATTGCGACTTACTACATTTTCAGGTTGTCTTATTATTATTATTATTAACTCTTGTTACTATGTGAGGTTCCCAGTATGGGTCCTCACATTATATATTTAGTTGTTTGTATTTCTAAGGATGTCATTCCTTTAGATTGAATTAATCCTTTATTGATTCCCTGAATATTTATTTTGTTGTCCATGTTTATATCATTAAAAGTGTCTAAATCGTCTTTTAACAGAGATACATATGTCTGCACCAGTACCTATCAAAAATATTAATTTCTTGCCTGCAGCTACGTTTGTGAATGTTAAGAATATATCTACATTAAGATTCATCAAATGAACCTTTTTACTGTCTATTGCTGTGTACCTAAGGGCTGTTGTTAGTTTTCCGGTGCATTCTAGGCAGTTCTCACATTATTGTTATTGCCATTATTGTTGTTGTGCCCTCTGTTTGAGTTACCGCGGCCTCTAGATTCTCCTCTATATTGGCCTCTACTTCTATTGTTGCCATAATTATTATTGTTGTTATACCTATTACCATTATTTTGGTAATTTCCACGGTAGTTTCCGCGGCTATAAACTCGGTTAGGTTTCTATCTTTGTTGCTGCGCTGTATTTGAGTTGTACACAGTTGTAATCTCACTCATTGTATTGAAGTTTCGTGATTTAATTACAGACCTAACTTCGTCAATTGTGCTGTTTGCTATGATTGATTTTACAGCAACTTGTAGGCTCAGTTCTTCGGCATATTCTTGCTATACACCTTTAATCATATGTGCTGATTGCAAGGCCCTTGTCAACTGCTCAACTTCTTGAATATATTGACTTGCTGTCTTTTGCTTTTCTGCAGATTGAACAATTTAGCGGTTAGCGCTTTAGCTGATTCGCCTTTTATACTGCTTTTTAGTTTGTCTATTATGGACACTATTGTTTGTTCAGTATTGATTATGTTTCGAACATGGCTTTTGAATTTAGTTTTTATTAGGCTGGCTGCTGTAGTTTCATGTATTCCTTTTAGTGAATCCACTAAACTAAGAGCATCAATGAAACTTTGTAGATTCTCAGACTTTCCACTAAACTCAGGTATGAGTGAAGAGGATAGCTTAAGAAATTATACTTGTGACATGGCCATATTTAGAGTTTTTACTTCAGTAATAGACTCTGATTCAGACTCAAATAGATCGGCTAGTGTGATTACCGCTGGTATCGTAAGATCGCCTAAGTCTTCTTCTTTCATATGTGTATCTGAACCGCTTGCGATTTCAGATTCGCTCTCTAAATTTGTGTTTGTTTCTTCCTCGACTAATACTGGAGTATTCAAAATCGAAGGTATAGTTATGTCTAGCGAATATTTTGATTTAATGCTATTTAAATTTGTTTTTAATATATGCAAAAATCTTGATACTGTTAGGTTGTTTTAGTATTATAACCCTACATTCGTATTTACCTTGCTGCTAGCTTATAATTATTAGTGTTAATCTACAATTGTATTTACTATTAACGTTGTACGAAATATCGTAAGTATCTGAATAAGTATCGATATGAATAATCATCCGATAGTTCTAGTTCTGCGAACTAGAACTATGCGAGAACTAGATCGGAATAGAACCAGAGATCGGAGCTGGGTTCAATGAGCACTTTTGCGGTATCCACAGGACAGAGTGGTTGGAAAAGAATTAAGTAAAATAAAATCATAAAAAGTACGAAACATCCGTGGACTTTCTGCGCCAATAACTTCAGAAGTGGGATAGTAGCCCTTTAAAGAATCTGCCTACATAAGTATTTGTCTACTGGCATCCCCGACAACGAGTATTTCCCACATTTTATAAATGGCTGAGGAAACCATGGCAAACATTGACAAAGAAAAAATTGTAGAGTGGTTGCTGGAGAAAGAGATCATTTTTCCAGCCAGCGCAACACTAAGGCAACTTCGCAAGCTTGCCATAAGTGGTGGAATGGACGAAGTTTCTGAAAGTCTGGTGAATAAATCGGATATTGAATCGGAGGAGAAAGTGTCTGAAAATGAGCAGATCGACGATATGAAAGAAGAAGAATTACTTGACGCCGCAATAAGGGTTGCTGAGAAAAAGAAGAAACTGGCTGCCTTAATGGTAATGGACAACCATGTGACCGATGACATCCGAATGGTCAAGCAACTGATTGCCCCTTTTTCTGCCAGTGAAAATGATGAAGCCTCTGAATGGGTCTTGAATTTTGAATGGATTTGCGGAGGCGTGAACGAAAGCAGCAATTTTAAGCTTCGTTGTGTGCGCATGTTGATGAAGGCGGGAACAGAGGCGGACTTGTTCATGCGTGTCGACAAATCAAAGACTTACGACGAGTTTAAAGGAAACTTCCTAAAAACTTTTGGCCGCAGCAATTCAACTGCCGACGTGGTACTCCTGTTGAAGGAAACCTTTTTCAACCCGGAGAAAAACTCCGTAATGGGATATATTCTTCGCATGGAAGAAATTGCTATGCGTGCCGACATCGAAGAGAAATTGACAGTGCAGTTCATCATTGATGGTTTTCGTGATCGATCTTCCAGTATCGCCTTATTGTATTCAGCGTCGACCATCGGAAAACTTAAGGAGCTAGCTCGACAATAAGAGGCTTTGAGGAAGAGTAACCAGACGAATTTTAGGCGCACTGGGATGACCGCTTCCGGAAATGACCGGAGCCAGGCGCGCTGCTATAATTGTTCAGCACATGGCCATTATGCTTCATCGTGTCCCGCACCTAAGCGGGAGAAGGGATCGTGTTTCCAGTGTGGATCCATGCAGCACCAGGTGAAGGATTGCCAACAGAAGCCTATGTCAGCCCAGCGATCCGTGGGTACAGCCAGCAACCCGCCGATGGACGACAGAGAGGAGAACAATATTTTTGTTCCTATTGTTAATCAGGTAGGGGTATATTTTTACACTGATATAAAACGCAGGTTTCAAATTAAATTTCTTTCTGGCATGTTTGACACCGGTAGCGCTATTAATTTGATGCAGCGCTCGGCGATACCTTATGAAAATTTTGATGGTGTACTAAGACCGACAGAGTATTTTGGAGTTAACGGTTCGAGAATAAGCATTTTTGGAAAAATAATTGTCAATTTAGTTTTTCATAACATTGAAAAAGAACTTATATTTTTTGTTCGGGCGAAGCCCGAGTGTAAATTTTATACCATTGTTTTATTGCCTATCAATTCACTTTCTTTTCTATTTTGGTCATTATACTAAACTAACGTAACGTAAGCGTAGCTTTATCTATGCTCGCTCAGCAACATGCTCTCATTTAATCATCTATTCTTATCTATGCTCGCTCTTGTTATCTTTTCTTTCCTATGCCGTCGCTAAGCCGTCAGCAGCTGCGCCTGCTCTAGCAGTTACCGCTTGATATAGTTGGAGAACAGACCCTTTTTTTCCCCAATCTATTACTTTGGCTCGAGATCGGCTCGCTTGCCTCATCCAAGTGTGTCACTCTAATACTATTGTAAAAGGCTCTGGCATCTTCGGCCACCCTCAACACACAAAATACCTATAATAAAATTTATAACGTTTTCGGAAATTAATAATTTGTGAAATTATTGAACAATCATAGTCAGCGAAAAAGCTCGTTGTCTCAACATTTGGTGACCCCGACGTGATCGTCAGTAACAATTTGGAAATAAACAATTATAAACAGTGAAAATTATCCGCTAAACATAACTGTTCGAACGCGAAGCGGTTAGTTCCCATTTCGTCGCGCGCTTGCTTACAAGCACTAATACAGCTACGTGCATTAGCGGCTTCGGGTTCGCTGCACTTGCGCTTGCATACCAAAAAAAATCAAACGGTTGGTTCTTCGATTCTTCTTTGTGCTTTGCTCGCTGCTGCCTGTCGAAAATGGATGAGTCTAATGACGTGCCGGAAAACAGGGTGTCTTTTTACAAACTAAAGGCACTCTCAATATACAACAAAGCCGTTTCACTTCGAGAGACGATATTGAATGATGAAAACAACCCAATCAGTGAAGATGCGCTAAGTGTTCATTTAAAATTCTTGGAAAAAATGTCCGACTCATTTAATGTTACTCATTCTAATTTAGAAGAGCTTGATGTAAGCGAAATTGGCAGCGACTTAAGCAACAATTTTGAGGATTTGGCGATGGAAATCGAAGTTCGTATTCGCTCAGCACTCCGCAGGACTACCCAGAACATGCCGCATCACTCAACGATACGACCCGAGCTCAACGTTACTGCCTCCGGAAATGTACGGTCACGATATCATATTCCTGACATTAAACTTCCCACTTTCCGTGGAGGTTATACTGAGTGGGCAGACTTTTACTCGATGTTTAGCACAGTAATAGATCAGGAGCCCTTTCTATCAAAGATTGAGAAGTTCCAGCACCTGCGCTCATGTTTGGATGGACCTGCCCTGGAGGCTGTTCGCTCTTTGGAAGTATCGGAGAGCAATTATGATATTGCATTGGACATTTTAAACAATCGTTTCAATAATAAACGTTTAATCTTTCAGGCACACGTCGCTGAGATTCTGAGGCATGAGAAGGTTGAAGATGGGTCAACTACAAAGCTACGTACTTTATCGGACAAGCTTCATTCTCACATGAGAGCGCTTAGATCGATGGGTACCATGGAGGAAATAGCTGGATGCATCATCGTTCACTCCACATACAAGTATCTCGACTCTGATACCAGGACCAAATGGGAGGAGCTGTCGCCCCCTAACGTCATACCAACATGGGACCATTTTTCGGCTTTTTTGGAGAGGAGATGTCAAGCCATGGAGACCATGGATCAAGCTATGTTGATTCAAATCCATAGCAGTCAGGTTGGAAAACATAAACGAATCACTCATTCAAAACACAGTCTTGTTGCTACAAATACAATCGTATTGGAATGCGTGTTCTGTGATAATAAAGGGCATAACATTTACAGCTGCACTCGCTTTGGAAACCTTTCGCCATCTTTGCGTCTTAGAGAGGCAAGGAAGCTTAGAGTTTGCTTCAACTGTTTGAAGAAGGGACATCGGAATACCTCCTGCAGTTCAGGCTCTTGTCGCACATGCGGTGAAAAGCATCATACCCTTTTACATATCAACAATCCGCTGCCTACGTCAGTTAACACGGAACCTGCAAACGCTACTACGTCTCCTATCCAGACAGACTTATGCCCAGGCCCCAATCTTTCAAGTTCTCTTGTTGCCGCTTCATCACCATGCTCGCCTCCTGCTCAGAATCTTAGCTCAGACGTAGTGCTTCTAGCCACGACAGTCATTATGATAAAGAGTCGAGTTGGTGATCTTCTTCCTTGCCGGGCTCTTCTGGATTCAGGCTCTCAGATTAATTTAATAACCTCTCGCTTTGCTCAGAGGCTTCAGCTGAAACGAGCCAAAGGGTCGGTATCAGTATCGGGTATCGGCGCTGATTCTGCATTTCACACTTAAGGTTCAGTTAATTTGGTCATTCAATCCAGGACTTCCGATTACTTCACGAGTCTCACAGCTCTCGTTGCTCCACGTATTACAGGAAACCAGCCTGCTTCTTCATTTGATGTATCCAAATGGGAAATGCCATCCAATATCAGCCTTGCTGACCCACACTTTAACAAATCTCAGCGCATCGATGTACTTATTGGAGCCAGCTTATTTTACGACATTTTATGCGTTGGACAGATCAAATTGGAGAGGGGACTTCCTATAATACAAAAAACCCGTCTCGGCTGGGTTGTCACAGGTGGAGGTCAGTACTCCCGCAGCTCAGTGCTCCTAGCTGCCTCTAGTTCGACGGAATTGATTCAAACGCCTACCGTTGGTTTGGATGAGCTAGTGCGAAGGTTCTGGGAAGTGGAAAACTGCCACGGTCCCGCTACAGAAGCAACAAAGGAGGAAATTGCTTGCGAGGAACATTTCAAAAAACATTGCGGTCGGCTTCCAAGTGGCGAATATTGCGTTCAATTGCCTTTAAAGCTGAGTGACAGTCTTCTTGGAGATTCTTATCAACAAGCCTATCGCAGATTTCTCAATCTAGAGCGCAAGTTGGTTCGCAAACCAAGGCCCAATACGCCGCATTTATAAAGGAATACGTCGATTTGAATCACATGTCCCCTGTCAAAGGTGACGCACTTAAACAATGCAAATTTTTTCTTCCTCATCACTGCGTCTTAAGAGAAGACAAAACCACCACAAAACTCCGAGTAGTTTTCGACGGATCCGCTTGTACATCTACAGGATATTCCCTCAACGATATATTGATGTTAGGCCCAACAATTCAGCCAAAGTTAGTTACGACTCTTCTTCGATTTCGTACCGTTCGTAGAGCATTGACTGGTGACATTTGTAAAATGTATAGATGCGTCCGTGTCTCGCCCCAAGATAGTTTTCTGCAGTGCATAGCTGGATACCGTGACCTATGGAACGAAACCAGCAGCATTTCTGGCCGTCCGTTCTATGCACCAACTAGCGGCAGTCGAGAGTTTCGTCATATCCCATTGGCGCTGAAGTTGTGCTGCGGGACTTTTACGTGGATGATTTGCTAACGGGGGGAGATACTACAAATGAGGTGCTGGAAATAATTCGCCAGGTGTCAGGACTCTCAGCCAAAGGAAATTTCAAGATCAGGAAATGGTGTTCCAATACATCTGTACTCGATCAAACACCCCATGAAAATAGGGAAACATTTGTTAAATTTACTGATGGCAGCGATGTAACTAAGACGCTAGGTTTAGCATGGAATCCCACTTCGGATGAGCTATTATTTTCATTCTGTCCCAATCAAGTCCCTTCGAAACCAACTAAGCGAATTGTATTGTCAACTATTGCACGATTTTATGATCCACTCGGACTTATAGGGTCAGTAATTACTAAAGCAAAAATATTTCTACAGCAGCTGTGGAAAGAAAAGCTTCATTGGGATGAAAGTCTGCCAGTATCCTTACGCACAACTGGGACCAACTTTATTCAGCAGTTTGACTCTATGCAACAAATTTCTTTCCCGCGCCTATCATTCCTTCGAAGCAGCAACCTTGAAATGCATGGATTTTGTGATGCCAGCGTGAGTGCTTATGGAGCTTGCATCTACGCTGTTTCGCAAGGCGACAATGGAGTCAAGGCAAATCTTCTATCTTCCAGATCTCGTGTAGCGCCACTGAAGACTATCACAATACCCAAGTTGGAATTATGTGGTGCAGCGCAACTCGCTCAGCTTATGCATGAAGTGTCTTTGATGAACTTCAATTGCTCTTATTATTGCTGGTGTGACTCCAAAGTCGTTTTGGCTTGGATCAAGAATCAACCATCCAACTTCAATGTATTTGTCGCTAATAGACTTTCTGTTATTCAGGAACTCACATCTGGAATGTCTTGGCTGCACGTGCCAACTGATCTAAACCCTGCCGATATGCTTTCTCGAGGATCATTACCAGCTGAGCTCATCAATTCTCATCTTTGGAAGTATGGACCTACATACTTGACAGCCAGTAAGGATCAATGGCCAAGTACACCTGCTCTTCCAGAGCCGGTTTTGGAGGCACGAAAAACCATACTAATTACAAACTGCGCGTCAAGATATTTGGTGGAAGAATCAAAGTTTGTAAATTCCTTCCCCAAAATGCAACGAATTTTTGCATATGTATGCAAATTCATTCATCGACGAAAGTCTGGAATAACTGTGGAGGACTTGCGTTTGGGAACCGAACTGCTTATTCGTCTTACTCAACAATCTCGTCTATCCACTGAAATAAGAGCCCTGGAAACGCGAAAGGACATCAAGGCTTCAAGCTCGATCGCCTCTCTTTCGCCATTTTTAGATGATTGCGGTTTGCTTCGAGTTGGAGGGCGTCTTAAAAACTCTACCTTGGACTTTGAAGCACGGCATCCCATAATATTGCCCAAGAATCATTCCATCACTTCTGCTCTGATACGGCACTTACACGAAAAGCACCTTCACGCTGGACCCCAGTCGCTATTAGCCATCATTCGTCAAACGTACTGGCCAATCGGTGGCCGAAAGACCGTAGCACACGTAATCCAAAAGTGTGTCAGATGCTTTAGAGTGAAGCCTCGAACTCTCGAGCAAATAATGGCAGATCTTCCGGTGGACAGAGTCAGCGAATCTCGTGCATTTTTAGTTACCGGCGTGGACTATTGCGGTCCGTTCCTGTATAAATCAGAAGTTCGAAACCGGCCCCCACTAAAGTGCTACATGAGCATTTTTATATGCTTCTCCACCAAGGCGGTTCACATCGAGCTTGTGAAGGATCTTACAACATCTGCGTTCCTCTCTGCTCTTCGCCGTTTCATTTGCACCCGTGGAAGACCGATTCGTATTTGGTCAGATAATGCCACAAATTTTGTTGGAGCGCGGAACGAACTGGCGGAACTTAAGTCGCTATTCCTAAGCGACAGTCATCAAGAAGCCGTGCATCAAGCTTTTCTCAACGATTGCATCGATTGGCGTTTCATTCCTCCTAGATCGCCACATTTTGGAGGATTGTGGGAGGCGTCAGTCAAGCTTGCTAAGCATCATCTTCGACGTGCCCTCGGATCCTCGCTTCTTGGATTTGATGAGCTGCGCACTCTCGCGTGCAATATCTGTGCAATCATTAATTCAAGGCCATTGTTTCCTCTTTCAGAGAACCCTGCAGATCTCGATGTACTCACGCCCAGCCATTTTCTAGTTGGAGCCCCTATCACAACCTTCTTGGAGCCTGACTTGGTTCATTTAAACGTCGATCGCTTGGACCGTTGGCAGAAGGTCACACAGCTTCAGCAAATCTTTTGGTCTCGCTGGCGCCAATCGTATTTAACCAGTCTTCAAGAAAGAACGAAGTGGCGCACCCGGAATCCTGAGCTTCACGTCAATGATGTCGTTCTTGTTAAGGACGAGAACTTCCCTCCTCTGAAGTGGCCTCTAGCGAGAATCCTCGAGCTCATCCCAGGAGCTGATGGCGTATCTCGAGTCGCCTTGATCAGGATGGCTACAGGTGTTAGCCGAAGAGCACTTGCAAAACCATGTCTATTGCCTCTACGAGATGAGGTGAAAGGCATGGATCCTTCCACGGGGGGAGTATGTTCGGGCGAAGCCCGAGTGTAAATTTTATACCATTGTTTTATTGCCTATCAATTCACTTTCTTTTCTATTTTGGTCATTATACTAAACTAACGTAACGTAAGCGTAGCTTTATCTATGCTCGCTCAGCAACATGCTCTCATTTAATCATCTATTCTTATCTATGCTCGCTCTTGTTATCTTTTCTTTCCTATGCCGTCGCTAAGCCGTCAGCAGCTGCGCCTGCTCTAGCAGTTACCGCTTGATATAGTTGGAGAACAGACCCTTTTTGTCCCCAATCTATTACTTTGGCTCGAGATCGGCTCGCTTGCCTCATCCAAGTGTGTCACTCTAATACTATTGTAAAAGGCTCTGGCATCTTCGGCCACCCTCAACACACAAAATACCTATAATAAAATTTATAACATTTTCGGAAATTAATAATTTGTGAAATTATTGAACAATCATAGTCAGCGAAAAAGCTCGTTGTCTCAACATTTTTCGTTGTACCAAGCAACTATATTTCGTATAATGTCCTTCTGGGGCGCAGTTTCCTTGAAAATTATGGAATAAAACTAATTTTTGAAAATGAAATTGAAAATAGAGTATTAGTGAACAGTGACTGAGATGAAAATAGAGTATTAGTGAACAGTGACTTAGATGAAAATAGAGTATAAGTGAACAGTGACTTAGATGAAAATAGAGTATTAGTGAACAGTGACTTAGATGAAAATAGAGTATTAGTGAACATTGAGAGTGACCAAATTGAAAATGTAGTATTGACAAATAGAGACAGTGAGATGATGTTATCAGATATCAATAATAATGGATTATTGAAGGATGAAAATTATGAGAATAAGATTAGTGTCCAATTGAATTGTAATAACATTGACCTTTTATTGAAAGATAACGAGCAAAAGCATATGGCAAGTGAATCATTAGAAAGAACCAACTTAGATATACCGTATATATATAGTATTGAAATAACAAAAGAAGAGGACAGCTATAATATCGACCCAAAGCGAACTGATAAAGAACGTAGTAAATTCATGGAATTGATAAAACTTAACTATTCAGACTTAACTAACATTCCAGCAATTCAACATAACTACGAAATGAACCTCAAACTTAAATCAGAAGAACCTGTACGCACTGTTCCGAGAAGACTTTCATATCAGGAGAAGAAAGAAGTAGATACCCAAATAGATGAACTATTGAAAAAAGGCTTCATAAGAGAAAGTAAATCGCCTTACAGCTCTGCAATAGTATTAGTTAAGAAAAAATCAGGGGAAAAAAGAATGTGTGTAGATTACAAACAGCTTAATAAGATTTGCATTCGTGGTGGATATCTGCCCCAATTCCTGCTACAACCATTGCTGCCAATTCCTCTGCCCTTGGACCGAGATCTCTTTTAGGAGTGGCTCCACCATCTCGATCTCGCTCGGGACTTCAACTTAGAGCAGTGGTCCCTCGGAAAGCAATATTTGTTTCTCGTCTTATTCCTGAGGCTACAACAGAGGATGTTAAACAACATCTCTCCTCTAAACTTAACACCTCGCCTGTTGATATAGTTGTGACTAAATTTACATTTAAACATAAGCGCAACATATCATCATTTAAAATTCTTCTCCCTGATTCTTTACTATCCAGTTCTCTAAAACCGTCAATATGGCCTGAGCATACAATTGTGCATGAGTTCCTTCTCAAAGATTCGAACTCCAATCCTAGTATAACTGAACATGCTCCAAAAAACTGAAGTACTATTTTTCCATGCACTATCAGAACGTTCGCAGTTTGCTGGGAAAATTGCGTCAAATTCATACTAATAGCGCGTCCTTTGATTTCGATGCCATCGCGTTTACCGAAACCTGGCTTAACTCCTCTGTCAATGATCATGAAATTTTCATTGATAGCTACACTATTTATAGAATGGACCGCCCATCTTTTGCAGGTGGGGTTCTGATTGCAGTTAAATCTGTTTTCTCATCTGAGTTATTTAATTACATTCACGGAATTGAATTTGTTGCAGTCAAAGTTCGTGTTGGCTCCGCATTTTTCTATTTAACCTGCTCTTACATTCCTCCCAGGTCTGATGCTGAGCTTTACTTACACCACCTCTCAGCAATTAACATTGTTGTTTCTGCATTAGGGTGCCATGATCGAATTATTGTCATGGGGGACTTTAACATCCCATTTCTTTCTTGGCTGCCTTGTGATGACGCTAACCTATTGTTTCCCAATTGCCATAATGACTTTATCAATGGGCTAACGGATAGTTCCCTTGTCCAAATTAATGCCGTTAAAAACATGAGGGACAGACTTCTTGACCTCGTTTTTGTTAACGATGGTTCTCTTGCTACGGTATCTAGAGCAAGTCCAATATCTCTCCCTGAAGATCCTTACCATCCAACTTTGTTGATATCACTGGAGTGTACACAATCTGGATATGTTGACAGTTCCATGGCTCCTTGTCACACAAAGTGTTTTCGCAAAACAAACTTTATCGATTTAGATCTACATCTCTCGCGTGTTGATTGGTCGTTTCTTTATTCATTACCGAACATAGATGCAACTGTTGACTCGTTTTATAGTTCTATTTACTCCGCCCTAAATACGTTTGTTCCTGATATCACTGTACCTGTATCGTCCAAGCCTCCTTGGTTCTCCAAGTATTTATCATACTTAAAAAATAATAAATCCCGGCTCTATAAAAAGTACCAGAAGTCGGGCTCCACGTTGGCTTTAGCTCTATACTCCTCCGCTCGCTCTCTGTTCCTTGCCATCAATAGTCAGTGTTATAATCATTACCTTTCACAATGTAGTAGAAACTTTCGTAGTGATCCTAAAAAATTCTATTCGTTCGTTAACTCTAAGCGCAAGTCAAACGTTTTTCCTCCGTCCCTTCATTACCAGAACAAAACAGAAGCTTCTGCTGTTGGTATTGCAATTTTATTCGCTAACTTTTTCCAAACAACGTACTCGTCTCATATTTACAACGCATCCACTCCGTATCCGTACCAGCTACCTCAAGCTAACAGCATTTTTCTGCCCTTTTTCGAGGAAAGCGTTGTTCTGGAAGGTTTGTCATCTATGGACATATCGTTTTCTGCGGGTCCAGATAAGGTACAAGGTTGCATCTTAAAACACTGTGCCCAGTCCCTTTGCAAACCCTTGACCTTTCTCTTCAACCTCTCTTTGGAACAGTCTTGTCTCCCAGTAATTTGGAATGAGTCCTATATCATTCCGCTTCACAAAAAAGGTTCAAGATCAAACATTGAAAACTATCGTGGTATCGCAAAGCTTTCCGCCATCCCGAAGCTTCTTGAGTTCCTGGTCACCCGGCAACTGCAACATCTTTGTTGCAGCTTGATATCTCCGGCGCAACACGGTTTTTTCAGACATCGTTCAACATCGACTAACCTTCTTGAGTTTTCTAACCTAATCCACCGTGGTTTTCAAATTGGTTCGCAGACGGATGTAGTTTTTACTGACTTCAGCAAGGCATTCGATTCTGTGAACCATGCTCTGCTTATTCACAAGCTCTCTTTATTAGGGTTCCCAACGAATCTTCTAGATTGGATTTTGTCCTATCTCTCTAACCGCACTCAACGTGTTTTGTTTTCTAACGTGTTGTCAAATACTGTAAATGTTACTTCAGGTGTGCCACAGGGAAGTCATCTGGGCCCGCTTCTGTTTATTTTATTTGTGAATGACCTTCCTCAAGTTATAACATACTCTACTACACTAATGTATGCTGATGATGTCAAAATCTGTCTTTCTTACTCTGATTGGTATTTGCACACACGCCTTCAACTTGATCTAAGTGAACTACTATTGTGGTGTTCAACTAATCTTCTTTTTCTGAACCTTTCCAAATGCAAACTTATGACATTTTATCGTCGCGCTCCTCATTTTGTCCCCTATGTTCTAGGAAATCATGTCCTTGAACGAATTTCGAGTTCAAATGACCTCGGAGACCTTTTTGATCATAAGATGTTTTTTAACGCCCATATAGCTGCAACTGTAAATAAAGCTAAGGGTGTTTTAGCGTTCATCAAGCGTTGGAGCCCGCAGTATAAAGAACAGCAGGCTGTTATTGAATCCGTGCAAAAGCAATTTTTAATTTTTGCCCTTCGGAACTTTAACTGGGACTCAGGTAGGATCTTGCCACCCTACCGGTCTAGGCTAAATCTTATTGACCTGCCGTCGTTGCACCATCGCAGAATATGCAATGGCGTAATGTTCGTGCACAAGCTCCTTCTTGGGACTGTTGACTCCCAAACTCTCTTGGGTCAGATTGACTTGGCCGTTCCATCTAGACCTACCCGTACTTTTAGGCCTATCCGTCTACCCATATGTAGATCTAATTATGCTGATCATGAACCTTTTAGGGTTTTATGCCATAATTATAACTCCCTCTGTCAAACCCTATCCCCTGAACTGTCTCTTAAACTAGTTGCATGCAACATTTATACTCATTTAAATTTAGCTAACTTTTAACTTATCTTTTTCCGCCTTTAGTAACTAAGTACCATTATTAACAGATAATTGTTAATTAAATAAATAAATAAATAAATTGCCACTAATAGACGACTGCTTAGAGAGATTAGAAGGGAACACAATTTTTACACTTTTAGATTTGAAACACAGTTATCACCAAGTAAAAGTAGCAGAAACTTCGGTGCAGTATACAGCATTTGTCATACCTAGCGGACAATATGAATACACAAGAATGCCTTTTGGGCTTATGAATGCACCAGCAGTATTTATGAGATTTATTAATTTCATTTTACAACCATTAATTCGCGAAGGTAATGTAGTAGTTTATATGGACGATATCGCTATAGGTTCCAAGTCGTTGAACGAACATCTTATAACAGTAGGTAGAGTTTTAAGAATTCTCGCAGAATATCGACTAGAAATTAAGGTTAGTAAATGTCAATTTGGTTATGAAAGTATTGAGTTCTTGGGATATACCCTTTCTGATAAGGGAATAAGCCCAAACGGTGAACACACAGCAACCATTAAGCATCTGCCATTGCCAAAAGATCGCCATGAAATGCAAAAGGTTTTGGGATTATTCTCTTATTTTAGGCGTTTCATCCCTGCTTACTCAAGAATAGCAAAACCATTACAAGAACTTACAAAACCTGGAACTAAGTTTGAGCTTCAAGACAAATGCATACAAATTTTTGAATATCTTCGAGAAAAACTGATTTCGTCACCAGTATTAGCTCTGTATAATCCAAATCGAGAAACAGAATTGCATTGTGATGCAAGTAGTGAAGGCTTTGGTGGAATTTTGTTGCAGAAACAAGATGACAATAAGTTTCACCCAACAGCATATTTTTCACAGAGAGCGACAAAACTAGAGGCAAGATACGAAAGTTCCAAGCTGGAAACGTTAGCTGTGATCTATTCATTGAGGAAATTTCGAATTTATTTAGAAGGTATTCCGTTTAGAATTATAACAGATTGTAACTCAGTAGTTTTATGTTTAGGAAAGGGACGTTTTCATTCAAATATCGCCAGATGGGCCATAGAGCTAGCAAATTATTATTATACTTTAAAACATCTTAGTGGAAAATATATGCCCCATGTTGTCACCTTAAGTAGATATCCTTCAGCGCTTAATCAAGATTTTGAATATGAACCAATAGTGACAATTCATGAAAGTGATAACAAAGACCGAATAGTTTCCGTGATTGAGTGCGACGACATTAATCTTCAGCTTCAGATAACACAAAACAGGGACAACCATATAGGAAAATTAAAAGAACAATTGGAGCATGGACCTGTTAAGAAATTTTCATTGAGCGATGGAATTGTTTATAAAATAGGTGAGAACGACGTTGAGCTGTTTTATGTCCCAGCTGAAATGGAAACGCAAATAATCAGAAGAGTTCACGAAAACTTATGTCACTTAGGAACTGAGAAATGTATGAAAGAAATCTTAAGACATTATTGGTTTCTGAATATGAGATCTAACATCGATTTGTTTATAGGAAATTGTTTAAATTGTATCATGTTTTCAGTCCCCACACATGCGAACAATCGAACACTTCACAATATTCCTAAGCGACCAATCCCATTCGACACCTTACACGTAGACCATTTTGGACCACTTCCCGCTGTTATATCAAAGAAGAAGCATGTATTAGTTATCATTGACGCCTTTACGAAATTTGTAAAATTGTTTTCTGTAAATACGACAAGCACTAAAGAAGTCAACACATGTTTTTCAAAGTATTTTCAATTTTATAGTCGTCCACGTAGAATTATTAGCGATAGAGGAACGTGTTTTACATCATTAGAATTTAGTAAATTTTTGTTAGAAAATAATATAGAACACGTGAAAGTGGCAACTGCTTCATCCCAAGCGAATGGTCAGGTAGAACGGGTTAACAGAACTATGAAAGCTATGCTCGCCAAAATAACTGAGCCAATAAATCACGAAGATTGGAGCAAACTTTTAATAAAGGCTGAATATGCAATTAATAACTCAGTCCATTCGACCACGAAAGAATTGCCCTCAGTGTTGTTATTCGGAGTCCAACAGAGGGGTTGTAATATTGACGCGTTAACAGAATACTTAGATGATAAACAAGACCGAACTCAAAGCGATTTAGAATCAGTACGTAAGAAATCTTTGGATAAAATCGAGCATTGTCAGCAGAAGAGTGAAGAGTATTTTGAAAGGAATCACAAAAATCATATTGAGTTCTTGGAAGGCGATTTCGTTGTAATGAGAAACATTGACACCACAATAGGTACAAATAAAAAATTTGTTCCGAAGTACAGGGGTCCGTACATCATCAAGAAGGTATTGCCGAACGACAGATATGTGTTAAATGACATTGAAAACTGCCAAATAAGCCAAATCCCGTATGAGGGCATTATAGAGGCATGCCGATTAAGGAAATGGGCAGATTGGCGTAATCAGTGTGAAAGTGACTCCTACTTAAATAGTTAACAAAATATATATATACACATATAATTAAAATTACTCTTAATTACATAACGATCGAGGGCGATCTAATTGTCAGGATGGCCGAGCTGTTAGGTTGTTTTAGTATTATAACCCTACATTTGTATTTACCTTGCTGCTAGCTTATAATTATTAGTGTTAATCTACAATTGTATTTACTATTAACGTTGTACGAAATATCGTAAGTATCTGAATAAGTATCGATATGAATAATCATCCGATAGTTCTAGTTCTGCGAACTAGAACTATGCGAGAACTAGATCGGAATAGAACCAGAGATCGGAGCTGGGTTCAATGAGCACTTTTGCGGTATCAACAGGACAGAGTGGTTGGAAAAGAATTAAGTAAAATAAAATCATAAAAAGTACGAAACATCCGTGGACTTTCTGCGCCAATAATACATACGACCAATGCTGAAGATTTAACATTTCTTTATTGTCGTGTACCAGGGAACGAGCTTGGTTAAAACATGCAACTGGTATTGTCGCGTGTCTACTTATAGTCTCGTTTGAAATATTCCTATTTGATTGATTTGATCAAATTATCAAAAATTTTCTTTTATTTTAAATAATGCGGCATTAATATTTTGCCATTTCTTTTCATCTTAAAATAAATTATTAAAATATGCGAAAACATATACACATTTTCAATCAAATAATGATATATTTTTATTCATACTTTTGGACTTTTTCTTTTATTTTTAAACAATCTTTGTTACTATTATTAATTTTTTTTAAATTTTGCCCAGATCCATGAAAATAACAGCAACAAGTATTGTTATTAACTTTAGGTGTTATTGACTTCGACTTTGATTATTACATTTGCTGTCGAATCTACCGATTTTACATCTACTAGGCCCATTTTGTCAAAATTTTTAAATATTTCTTCAGGTTTACTTATTTTGTTTGCTTGTGACATATGTATGTATTTAATTTAAGGCAAAACAAAATTTTTTTTCACTACTGTATAAATTCTTTGTTAATTTTTGAAATTAATTAATTAATTTTTTTTTTTTTACATTATTTCCTGCCTAGTGTTTGTGTGGCATTACAGGCCTCACTCTAATTGGGCAGATGTTATTCCGCTCAATTTTAAATTTTAAAATTAAATGTTATGCATCGCAGTGCAGTTAGAAAAAAAATTTTTGTTTAGCGGTGGGCGCTCTAAGGAGCGCTTTTTACTGCTCCAGGTCTAGCTTGTTGCCCTAGACGAGGCCGGTGCTGGCTGCACATGCTGCTACTGCTTCTGTGTTGGGGCACCGGTGCAGGCTGCACAGGTGCACTCGCAATGCGGTGAGTATAGAGGTCCCTCGTAGTCATTCGGGCATGACTTCCTTAACTTTGGTATTTCTGTCGCTTGGGATGGTGGAGTTATGATTAATATTTTACTGATATTTTTTATTACAGTGTAGGTGGTTGTGTGCATTGGTTCTTGCTTTTTCTTTTCTGCTAGCAACAATTTGAAGTGATCGAGCTCTGTGTGTAATTTGACAGATGTGCTCCACGGCAAATTCTCGTTGCTATTTAGCAGTTTGAGCAGGCCTTTCTGGTTCTCAGGTGTTTTATAACGCCGCCTTTTCTGCCACGCATACCACTCTACTTACTGCGTTCAGTTTCGTTCCGTTTTGCCGTTGTTGGTTTTTAATGTTACTGTTGTGATCAACATGGGAGCTGTTGTTATAATACACATGCATATGTATATATATATATATATATATATATGCTACAAGTGGTCAGCGTGGGAATGCTGACTTAGCTTAGTTCATAAGCTGCGATCATATTGCACGGTCACTTGAAATGGTTTTGTTTGTGTACTGCAACAATGTGTTGCTGATATATTTATGCTTATGCTCAATATATACACATACTACAATAGATCTGTATCTAAACCTTTTTGTTGTACGAAGTGACGACTGCCGTTTTTAAACCCGCTGATTCATAGTTTATTTTAGAGTGTCATTAGTTTAATTAGCTTAGTAAATTTTTGTTTGCTTTTAATTTTATTCGGGAGAATAACAAGTGAAATGTGTTAGGGCGACAGAGTACAACGGCTGAACCGCAGAGGAGAGCGAGAGTTTTTTTTGTTGCAAAATTATTTCTCCAGTTTTCTTATAGGAACGTTGCCGCAGTCCATGGGAGCGCTTTTATCGCTGTTTCAACGAGATAAGGAAAACAAATCAAAGGAATGCCGTAAGTGATCCGAAGAAAATATTGGAGTTTGTTTTTTTCTGACGAGCTCGATATGAATTTCTTTGGTGGACAGACAAACAAAGCTGGCAAACCAAGCTTTGAAAATCGTCGGTGTCCGACCTGCTGATGTCTTGATGGTAACTGGTCCATCGTAATCCAATCCAGAATGTAGAAAGCAGCGGGTGCGCTGAACGCGAAAGGCAGCAAGATCGATTTGAGACGATTTTACATGGTTGAGGAAGAGGATTTTACATGGTTGAGAAAGAGGATGGGAGGAGAGAGAATGTAAATGAGCGAAGGATCGATTTGAGAGGATTTCAAATGGTTGAGAAAGAGGATTGAGATCGACACCATGCTGCGAATTTGGTAATTCAGTCTAAAATGCGACCGTCCCGTATCCTTACTACTTGGTGGCGCCACCTATCGGTGATAATGTAAGCTAACTTCGATCTAAATCCTCTTTCTCAACCATGTAAAATACTCTCAAATTAATCCTTCGCACATTTATATTCTCTCTCCTCCTATCCTCTTTCTCAACCATGTAAAATCCTCTTGCTCAACCATGTAAAATCCTCTCAAATCGATCCTTCGCTCATTTATATTCTCTCTCCTCCCTCTTTCTGTCAATGAACCTGTTTTCACGATTGGTCCCATGTTGCGATTCAATCAACCCTCAAACAGGTAGGTCATCCCTTTGCAATGAATCTAATGTGATAGTTTAGAGGTATTTTTTAAGTGTTTCCTGAAAAACGGTTTCGATACCCTTGAACCTATCTACTTTCTCTATCATTTATATTCCTCCTTTGTGTACTTAACATTGTCCCATAGCAATGTGCCTATATAATAACTACTACTACACCTTCATCGGAAATGTGTAGATTAACTTTGGGCTTGACCTTTACTTCCATCCGCGCAGCGGCCTCAGTCGACAGTGCGAACAGTGCGACTTAGCAGGATGCCAAGTGCGATGTGATTGGGAAAGCCACGGTGGTCCATTCCATGGTTTAAGTACTGCGTGGTGGGCTAAATAATTGTGACTGGCAGGATCGTCTTCCACGGTAATAGAAGGAATCACCTCCGTGTGTTCTCGTTGTATATAATCATCCTTCTGTTGTTTGAGAGCAGGAAATTCTCGAAGTTTTCGCTCGAGAGAAGAAAAGCGGCGTAAAGCTTGTGGCAGTGTGGACACCATCGGAAGAGCAGAATCCTTGAAGGGATATTGGACGATGTACACGCCATCGTTTCTGCCGGCGTGCGTATGAACAAAGTGTCGCTCAGCTCAATGGTAGTATTACTTGGTTGAACTCGTTACAAGTCCATGAAAGATCGAACCAAAGTGTCCAGATCCTCGTGAGCGTGATGTGCCAGTGCGTGGGTGTGAGCATCACTACTGAGATGGTAGCTGCCTGTAATGACCCAACCAAAATTAGTATGAAGTGCAATAGGATATTCAAAACCAAACTCTAAGGGTAGATCACGAATCTTTTTCCAAAACGGTGTGTTAGACTCGTTCCACTTGGCTGAAATCGAGGATGTTAAAGTGTTCATAATCAGACCTGCTACCACCACTGATGCTGAGCTTATGCGGGAGAGCAGCGTAAATGTGGCGCGATTTCTAGTAACCATAGCAGGATTTGCTCCTAGACCAACCACTGACCACAGCTAAAGTTGTATCCTGCAGGTTGTCTCGTTGCCCCAGGAGTTGCCCATAGTGGAGAAAATCGTTGGCAATATAGCCTGACAATTGGACACGAGTTTCCTCTCCAATGTATGATGGCTGACCACGGCAGGATCAGCAGAGAAATTGGACGAGCGGACGGTTGAGTCAGCGGATATGTTGACAGCAGCGGAAACCGTGACCTGGTGTATATCCCCTGGATGAACAAGAGTGTTGTGCCTCAACTTACACAGACGGCACGTGTTTGTGGAATTACACTCCCTTACTTGATGAGATCGGCTTAGACAATTGAAGCACAAATTACCATCCATTGCGAACTTGCGGCGATCCACAACATCCAGAGCTTTGAGTTGAGTGCACGCATAAAGACTATGTTGCGTGTGACAATATACACAGTCACGAACAGGCGTATTTGGCACGTTAACATGATGAGAAACTGCACCGTGTGTGTATCATTCAGTGGCTTTGGATATTGACAAGACTCAAGTGCATCGCAACGGGCGAAGACAAAGCTGAACAGGTCACATTTTGTTTGCAAGATTCACTGGAGGTTACCCAAGCTTCCTTGCATTTATGGTCTAGCCCTGAGAGCAAGATATGGATCAGCCACACATCGCGGCTGTCGCAGCTCAACGCATGTAGGCCCCGTATACTTTCGTCGGCGGTGTCGAAAATTTTACGCAACTCAGCAATGTATGAACCCTTTGCGGTTGGCAACGAATGAAAGTTTTGAATGAACGAGCGAGCAATCAGTGTTTTTATGTTATAACGACTTTCAAGCCTATCCCATGCGTCCTGGTAATTGGTATCCGATACGGGAATATGTTTTATCAGAGACAACGCTTCACCATCCAGATAGGATTTCAAATAATGAAACATTTGGCACTTGGAAAGACTACTCTTCTTGTCAACTGAGTCTAAGAACAAGTCACAAGAACAAAGAGTGTGTGCGAGAGAGACAGAAAATCAGTCTGAGCGTGACGTAGGGCGCTGCGTAGCCACTGCAAATTGATTTGTTCCTTTTGGCTATAAAAATGATCCAATCTGATTCAGGTTCGGCAATCTGTAAGATATAGTCATTATCTATGATTCTGCGCTTTTAGTTTTTTCGACTCTGCATAATTGTGGATGCAACCGATTTTCGTCCTTTGTGGGGGTGGAAAGGGGTGGGGCGAAATTCTGAGATATACGTTTTATAGTGAGATCTAACAGTTGTGTGGATACCAAATTTGGTTACTCTAGCGTTAATAATCTCTGAGGTTTGTGGATACCCCCAGATTTTCGTCCTTTGCGGGGGCGGAGGGGTGTGTGGCGAAATTTTGAAACAAACTCGTCAAGGTCCGATATCTCAGGAGTGTGGATAAAAAATTTTTAACGAACCGTTTTGATCCGTCTGATTCAACTAGGCTGGCTCAGCGGTCGGTGGGCTCGCCGCAACAAATTTATAGAGTTGCCTCGACGACAAGTAAGAACGCATGGGTTAGGTTTTGTTACTGTATGACAATTATGCTTTATTGGTATCTTAGGGCTATCTTACGCTATTCTACTTCCGGTGCTGGTTCGAAGTCGGTTCTCCTCCGCCTCTTTAGTGAGCGCGATCGTGGCTCCGCCGGCTCTAACGACTGGGGCCAGCGATTCTTGGCACGAAGCCCAAATCCGCCTCTCAGTCGGCGCCTGACGCGTTCGCTCTCACTCGACTCACTTGGCTTTTCGGCCCGAAAGCGTCTCGCCCACTGTGAGATGCACTCCAATCGTTGCACCGTTAGTTCAAGGGATTGGGACCTCTGGCCCTTGGCTATAGGCTCGAGTCCGTCTCTCAATCCTCACACAACGTGTTCGCTTTCCATGTTCCTTCATTCTCCACTCGCTTCATAGCGGGACCTTGCCGGTGGCGTGATCTGATGACCTTATTCGGTCATGCGCTGGGCCACTGCCAGTCCGATCCCGTCATCCCGCTGTTCTCTCTTCGGGGGTCCTCTCCTCTCATCTTGGATCTCCGGGAGAGCGCACTTCGGGAATTCGCCGCGTCCGGATATCCCCGGATAACGGCCGTTAGTCCTTAACCCTGTACCGCCCCCTGCGTGTGGGAATACATTTCTTCGCAAATTTGGTTGCTCTAGCTTTAATAGTCTCTGAGATCTAGGCGCTAATGTGTGTGTGGCTATGCTACGTGTGTATTAGAGAGAGACAGGGCGAGAAAAAATGAAACTGTTTTCATTCGCCAATACTCATTTTGAGTTTCGGGTATAATCAGAAGCGTATGATACGGCTCAAATCACCAATTTTTTGTATGGTTATAAATGAGTGGACTGTATAAATTTAAATAATAATTATTTAATAATATATATATGTTCAGGCCAGCAGCAAATAATTGCCGGGTACTGTGCCCACTCCGTGCGCTCCGGTCCCAACTCGCTCTCGCGCGCTCGGAGGGGCGCTCGGGAGATTTACGATCCACGATCCACCCGGAGATCAAGCCATCATAGAGCATAGATCATAAGGCTTATCATAGATCCGTTTCCACCCCCGATTGAAACGGCCGATCTACCGCACGACCCCCGAACCAAATACACAGCGACATATATCTACCACGAAACACAACGATCTTTTACATTTCTTGCGACGGCTACTAGGAGGTTCACTGGACCATCAACTTCGTCGTTGGAGAATTGAGCAGCGATCCATCCTATTAAATACACTTATACCAAAGGGAAGTCGATAGAGACAGCACTACAGTCGGTAGTAGCTTCCATTGAGAACGTCCTGCACAATAAATAGTATGCACTGGTAGTATTTGTTGACATCTCCGGAGCATTTAATAACGTGGCTACGAACGCAATAAAAAATCGCCTGGAAGCGAGAAACACACACCCAGCAATCAACCTGTGGATAAAAACCTCCTAGGTTGTACATGGGTGCAATCGGAGTGGGGCACTACTTCCATGGTAATACCACTTGTGGGTGAAAATCGCTGACCTGGCCGACCCGTGCCTTACCCTTTGCTCTTGGGTAGTGGGCCAACCAAACCCAGAAACCCGTGGCACTTCTTTGGCTATTCGACCATGCTGCCGGATGGGCGGCTAAGACACCTGCTAGACCGCCGTCTCTTATCAACATTTTTACATATACTTAAATCTTTATATATACTCATTCAATTAGCACCTACACACATCGTAGGAGCTAATTTGTGCTGCATAAGAACTGAACAGACAATCTTTATTAGTAGCCAATCTGTACCTTCCTTGTTGTTGTGCCGTTAGTGAGCCTTACGTTTATCAAGCCCGTGCCCTGCGATTGGCCTTGCACATATGGCCACGTATTTATATTCTATACACCAATGCCTGTAGGATAATACGGAATAATACCAGCACCAACGAGAGCAGCAACAACATAGCAAAAACAACAATTCAATTAACTTTTTTTAATCTTTTCATTTGATCATTTTCATGCATATACAAAAAAATACACTTTTAAATATATACGTACTATAATTATGAGATTAAGAAAAAAAATATTAAAATGTATACGTTGGCCTAATGCCCTAATAAGTCAAATAAGTAATAAAAAGGGAGAAATCAAAGATGGTCATGACAACAATAGTCAGCCTGGCCTCTGCCTAATCTTGTTCGTCCCGAACAAGCTCCAAGTTCCTCCATGGTAGGGTGCCAGTATCTCCAGATGTATTACTTTTAGTATCGCTCTTCAGTTGTCATTTTTCCGATACACAACATGCGATACACCACAGCATTGATTTTTTTACGATTGTATAAGGACCCTCCCCATTGGATATGTAGCTTCGGAGATACTATTTTCTTCCTTTGTGGATTATGAAAACAGCACCAAATCGCCATTGTGAAACCTCTCTGCCTTCATCTCGAAAATCTCGAAGATGTGATTCGTTTCGCTCTTCTCCGCTTGGAGCACCTCCGGCACCGTGGACAGGTCTGCATTGGTTTCGGATATAGTGACATTGGCCACCTGAATGGCCTCCATCAGGTTCTTCAGGTCGCTGATCATTTTTGCATCTTCTAGGACCACTTTCTCCTTGTGCTGGAGATTCTAGACGCTCCTTCAGCTCCCTGATGGTCTCCTGGGGGCCGCTGTTCAACTGCTGTTGGTCAGCTTCGATCTTGGCCACTTCCTCCAGCTTATGGACTCGTTGAGCGTTCCCTCCCGTTGCTCTGATTATGTTTTTAGTTTGGCCAGAGCTTCTCGACTGGAGTGCAGCTGGTGGTTAAGGTCCTGCATATCGCGCTCCTTCTGCAGCATCCCCAGGCAGCAGGCATCGGACTTGCTCGTCAGCTCCTTCTGGCTGCTGGTTATTTGTTCGCTGAATTTCTTAATCTTGATGTGAAAGTTGCTCGACGAGTATTGTTGCACTGCACCTCAGTTTGGAGCTGCTCTGCTCTTGGAGCTCCTGGAGACGTTCCTCCAACTGGGAGGCATCTAGTAGACTTTCCGCATAGTCCTTGTTGATCTTCTCCAGTGCCGCATTTGTGGTTTCCAGGTAACCATTCTTCGACCCCACTTCCACCGGGCTGGCGACGAGAGATGCCGCAGTGTTTCTTGTCTGGACATTCAGCTCAGCGATCTTCTTCTCCACCTTGGAAAACTGTATGCTGCCCTCCTCATCGGAGTCTGCCACCTGCTGCTAAGGTCGCGTCAGCTTGTCTTCGACTGTCTGTAGGGCCTTTTTGTTTCTGTCCGACTCTGCCAGCTTGCAGTTCCTTTTGATCGACGGTCGATTCGCAGTACTTCATATGCTTCGGGCTTCTATATGGATTCGCTTAGCTCGAGATCCTTTTGGGGATTCAGTTGCCTGCTTTCCATGAGCTGGGAGTGTGCCTCGGTCAGTTCCCTTTAGCTGACCTCGAGTTCGGATAGACTTTGTTTTTGTTTAATAAATCTGTTTCGTGGAACTGTATTCCCGAATTTTAGTACGACATTGTGCGATTCATAAATATTCCTCTCATAGCCACCGTCTCTGTGGAAGTAGAATTATAGGCAATTCTACATTATATTTTCAGAATTTGATTGTAAGTGCAGTGTAATTCCAGAACAAATCATGAAAGCGACCGTTAAATAACCGTTAAATCTTAAAAATATTTAAAAACCTATATGTAATATGGCAAAAACCTCTGCCAAAACATCGGAACTAAGAATGTCTGGCTTTAACCAGGTTTCAGTAAACACAATAACGTGGGAAGCAAATGCAACACTATCCCGGAAAAGAATGCTGAGCTTACTACGCAAGCCTCTTACATTCTGATAGGTTACTAAAAGAGAAGTTAGTTTTTTGGAAAGGTTGGAGCAAGACGGGAAGTTGAGGAAGAGGAAGTTGAGGTTGAGGGTGGCACGCTGGAAAGATTTGGAAGCGATATGGGGGGCCCATTCTTCTTCTTAGCCATAAACTCCTTCACCACCAAATGCTCCGGCCAAAATTTGGTGGAGCAAATGGTGTCAAATTGAGTTGGGGAGATGCTTATCTTAAACGACGCTATCTCCCTGGCATAAGATAAGTTAAATTTCTCCACCTTTAAACCCACGGCTTTTATTTTGCTTTGAATGAAAGCAGTTACATCATTAGATGTGAGGTCAGGGGCCAGCCGTGAAACAAAAACTTGTCGTTTTGGTGGGACTCCCACCAGTGGTTTAGTCACCGCAGGTCTAGTACCTGTGGTGGCAATATCCGGAGGTCCGGAACGTCTATTTACTGGTGGGATCGGGATAGACGGGACAACTAGTGAACTTGCGGACACCACGGACACGGACGCAGCAGACGTACTTGGCTGCACATTCTCCGAGGCGATGAATTCGGCTACCGAATCTGCATCGCCAGCAGCTTTCGTTGCCTTTGGAGTGGCAAACGAGATCAACTGCTGTACACTTGGAGTGGTCGGAGTCAATTTTTCGGCGGCGCACGGCTGAGTGACGATTGGCACTTGCAGGTCCCGCGGAGTGACCTTTTTGCGCCTCGGAGACTCATTCAGCAGTTTTAAACCGCTAAACTGAGCCTCCATGGCTAGGACCAACGGTCAGCTCCTTAAAGCCACTCCGCGTCTGCCTCATGAAAGCCACCATGTCTTTCTCCACCGCACGGCATGCCTCGCAACTGTAATGCAAGCCATTACGTTTGGCTATGGCATCGCTCACGAGGCCAGAAAATCCCGCGCATTTTGCGTGGACTACGCTGTCGCAGAGCCAGCAGGGGACATTTGGCTGATCGTGAGTGATCTGCTTCTTGCAGGTTTTTTTGGCGCAGACCACAGCGAATTCCATTTTATTTTTATTATTCAAAATTTTCTTAAGAAAATTTGCAAAAAAAAAAAAAAATAAAATCAAAATAATTAAAAATTTCCAAAACAAATTGGTATCAGACCAATGTGCCAGACAACGCTCAAAGCGGAATTGGTAAGAAAAAAAAGAGAGCAGAGTGGAGAGCGGTTATAGCGAGAGCTACTAGACAGAGAGCGCTATTGCTCAGAAAGTTGAAAGAGCGAGAGAGAAAGACCGGTTATTGAGGTTGAGGTGATAGCGAGAGAGTGATAAGACAACAAAAGCTACCAGACGAGAGCGGACTGCAATGCAATACTCACTCACTGCAACAACACAACACAACACAAGCCGACGCCGAAAAATAAAAAGTTAAATAATATTTTAACACAAATCAAAAGGCATGCACTCGCGTAAATGAATAGGTTTCCAGATTGTTGTCTGGTTAGAAAGTATATTTAGAATTTAGTTAGGAAAACTCCGGCTGTTTATTCGAAACAAAAGGAAAAATGCGGAGCGCAAAACAAAAACACGTCTGATCACTACGAAAGAGAACGAAAATAAAATAAATAGAAATAATAGTGGTTTGTTGCGTAAACTCTTCATACACAAATACTACGGCAGAAAAAAGTAAATCCACTCTTGAAGACTTAAAGATTAAGCTCAAAAGTCAACTAAAAAGCATTCGCCGCTTAGAGGATCGATTTGATCAAGGGTCGATTCCTTTGCAATTACCGGAATTACAATGTAGATTAGATTGTTTGAATGCTTCAATTGAAAAGGCTAACCATTTGCAGGAGCAAATCCAGGACATGGTTAGGTTAGGTTAGGTAGAGACGGCCGCCAAGCTCGCTCGGAGCCCAGCACACATAGGCCGGTTTCGGCCCGTTGTGATACCGCTTGGGATCATTCCCTCCCTGCAGATGAGACTTCATGTCAACAGTTGTCCCATCCAGATGCCCTTATAAAGTTGACGATCTTTCTGGGACATAGCGTGGACATCTCCGAGATGTCGTTCAGAAAGGCAGAGCCCAAGTTATGCAGCCTCCTTCTGCTGAGAGCTGGACAGGAACAGAACAGGTGTTCCACTGTTTCCTCCTCGTCCTCGTCTCTGCAGCTGCGGCAGAAATCATTGTATGGGGCACCCAGCCTGTTTGCGTGGGTGCCTACTAGCCAGTGTCCTGTGAGGGAACGTATGACTGCGCTGCACCTTTCCCTGCCTAGTTTGCAGAGCTCTGAGGTGCGCTTCTTATCTATGGTCGGCCATGTTTGCCGAGCTGTGCGACAACGTGGCCCTGTTTGCCACTTGTTGTCTATCAGTCGCGTGTACTGCTCTTTTATGATGAGCTTGCAGGTGGCCATAGGCATACAAATATCCTCCTTATCTTGGAGAAGGGGGGTTGTAGTGCCAGATCTGGCCAGCTCGTCCGCTATGCAGTTGCCCTCGATATCCCGGTGACCCGGGACCCATATAAGGCTGATAGCAAATTGCTGAGCCATCTCGTGAAGAGATCTGCGGCACTTCGCCACAGTAGCCGAGTTCGAGGAGATCGCGTTAAGTGATCTGATCGCAGCTTGGCTGTCGCTGTAGATGTTTAGATTGGTTGCCGTGGTGGTAACCGTATGAAGGCAGTACAGAGCCTCCCTGATTGCTGTAACTTCCGCTTGGAAGACGCTACAGTGATCCGGAAGCCTGAAAGATTGCCTTATGTTAAGTTGTTCAGAGTAGATTCCTCCTCCAACCCTGCCGTCCAGTTTTGAGCCATCCGTGAAGATGCTTATGGCCCCGTCTGGGCCGGGGGGTCCCTCGAGCCAATCGTCTCTATGAGGGATGATTATGCTGAATGGAGTCTCCGTGTGCTCCATTGGAACTTGATAGTCCGTTCTTGCTGGGACCTTGTTGTTTTTGTTTAGTATAGATGAGTGACCTATGTTCTGGGGTACCCATTGTTCAGAGTCCCTAAGACGTATTGCTGCCATTTCTGCCCGCTCCTTTCCTGCAAAGTCAAGGCTCTGAAGGCATAACATGGCGTTTAGCGCATCATTTGGTGTAGTTCGAAGAGCTCCACTGATGCAGAGGGCGGCTGTTCGCTGAACCTTGCCCAGCTGATTGGTGATTGTCCTTTTCGCTAGGGCAGGCCACCAGACAGTAACTCCGTAGAGTATTATAGGTCTGACTATTGCCAGATATATCCATCGGACTATGCTTGGGTTCATGCCCCACTTTAGGCCGATAGCTTTTTTGCAAGTATAGAGTGCTGTCGTTGCCTTCCTCACTCTATCCTTGACATTCAGGTTCCAGCTAAGCTTTTTGTCAATTACCAACCCTAAGTAACTGGCACTGTCGCTGAAGGAGAGCCTGTATCCGTTTAGTGTTGGGGGGTTGAGGGGCGGGACCTTGTATTTTTTTGTGAATAACACGAGTTCCGTTTTCGAGGGATTTAGTCCCAATCCGCGCGATTCTGTCCATTGGGATAATCGAGCAAGCTTTGCAGTCATTAGGTCGCATAGTGTTGGGGGGTATTTCCCCGCAAAGATAATTGCAACGTCGTCCCCATAGGCCACTACTTTACAGCCCCCCTCTTCCAGGTCGCAAAGAATCTTATTGACTGCTATGTTCCATAGAAGGGGAGACAGAACTCCCCTTGCGGGGTGCCTCTGTTGACATACCTTGACTGGGCGGACGATCCCAACGATAATGTCACCGTCCTGCATGTGAGCAATTGATCAATGAGCATCACCAAGTGACGGTCCACCCCCAGGTCAGTCAGGGCTTCTGTAATGGCGCCCGGTGTGACGTTGTTGAAGGCTCCCTCGATATCGAGAAAAGCTATTAGTGAGTATTCTTTGAGATGCAGGGATTTTTCTACACTCGAGATCACTTCGTGAAGTGCCGTTTCCGTGGATTTTCCTTTCCGGTAGGCATGCTGCGCACTTGAGTACAGCTGGGGACTTATGGTAGTCCGTAATTGTAACCCGATAAGTCTCTCAAAGGTTTTGAGTAGGAAAGACGATAAACTGATTGGTCTAAAGTCTTTTGGGGTTGAGTGTGAGGCTTTGCCTGCTTTAGGGATGAAAACTATCCTAGCCTTAAGCCACGCTTGCGGTATTGTACATACCGCCAGTATCTTCCTGAAGATACTATGTAGCCAGTTGATGGCCGTCTCCCCGGCCCTCTGAAGCTGGGCCGGGATTACCTGGTCCGGGCCTGGCGATTTAAGCGGGTTGAAGCTGTTTACTGCCCAACTTATGTTCCGTTTTGTAAGGATATGGTCCATCGATTCTACCGATTCCTCTCTTGGGAGGTGTGACGGCTCGGTGGATGTGCATCCGGGGAAGTGCGTGTCGAGCAAAATGTGCAGGGACTCCTCACTAGAGTTGGTCCACGTGCCATCATTCTTTTTGAGGTACCCTACCGAGGGGGTGGTTTTTGAGAGAACTTTCCGGAGTCTTGCGGCCTCCGAGGTTTCCTCGATTTCGGAGCAAAATTCTTGCCAGGAGGCTCTTTTAGCCTTCCTCGTTTCCTTTTTGTATAGTGCTAGACTGGTTTTATAGTCTGCCCAGTGTGTATCCTCCTTAGTTCTTGTGGCTCTATTGAATAGAGTCCTGCAAGTTCTACGAAGGGTGTCTAGTTGCTTAGACCACCAGGGGGGTTTCTTTTTTCCCCTTGGTCTGGTAGAAGGACATGCTGCCTTGAAGGCTTTGTTGCACGCATCCGTAAACCTGTACACAAGACGGTATAGGTTGTCTTCAGTGTTCGGGCAGTTAGGGGCGTTAGGAGGGAGTAGCTCCTCCAGCGTTGTGCTATATTTTTCCCAGTTGGCTTTTCTGGGGTTGCTATAGTCGGTTGGTTTGGGAATATCGAAGGATAATATCGTCTCGATATACCTGTGGTCCGAGAAGGAGTGGTCTCCTAGGACTCTCCAGCTCTTGATTGTGTCCAGCAGTTTGCTTGACACTATCGTGAGGTCAATGACCTCCTGCCGATTCGGAGGATCATCCTCTTCGTGGGCCATATAGGATGCCACCAGCCTGAGATGATGACCTCTTAGTTCTAGGCTTGCCGCCGTGTTATCTCCATCGCTATAATTGTGGAGCAGAAAGATATTTAGGTGCTTTCTAGCAAGTATGCAGGTACGGATTTTACCTTCATTTTGGGATACAATGATCTTGTATTCCCTCGTCCCCAATCCACAGACCTTGCCTCCTACCACCCAAGGCTCCTAGATCAGGACTACGTCGGCTCCGCTTGCGTCTAGGCGGAGTATGAGAGCAGCCAATGCTGCTTTACAGTGGTGGAGATTTATTTGAAGGATCCTTAGGACCATCTTCAAGATTCTCCACCACCGTGATGTCCGCGTCCGAGTCATCTGAGACTCTCTCTCGGCACATTGACTCGAAGTCGAGCATCAGTTCTGTCTCTGAGGAGAAGCCTTCCTGGTCTGGCTCCAGCTCGTCGTCAGGCGCTTCGATCTCCGCAACGACATCCTGCACGTCTGGGTTGACGACAGGAAGCGCCGCGGCCGCCGCGTCCGATTTGTACACCTTGATGGTGACCGAGCTGAAGCCGAAGTTAAGCTCTCCTTTTGCTGCCTCTATCGGGGCCAGCGACTCTTTATTGAGAACGAACACTGCCTGGTTAGTCGGCCCTTGTGTCGTCTCAACTTTGGCTACCTTCCAATCGGAGGTTGGTAGTCCTGGGTTGCATCTCTGCAACATCTTGAGGATGCGTTCTGGCTCCTTAAAGGTAGCCGGCACCCAAATTCTGGCCCTCGGTCTGCTGGGCACCTCGCTCCAGTCGACTGCGACGAGTTTCGCCCCAGCATAAACCTCGCCGACCTGCGCTACCGCCGCTTTGTAAAGCTTCACAGAGCGCTCGTCTTCGCAGGCAATTATCTTAACATTGCCCTGTAACCACCCCATGTCCTTGCAGACTGGCGGAGGTCCAGGGTCTTTGTCGAGGAGTTCGAAGCAGCGGTCGGCCAATGCCGCTTCCACCCACTTCCACTGACTCCTTGGGATTCTCCCCTCTGCGCTGCCTTTGTCGAGGACACCAATTAGCGTCCTCTCCTTGGCAATCTGCGCAAAGGAGACATTTGGCAGCACTCTGGAGCGCTTTGCTACCGGTCCCGGTGTCTCCTGCGAGCGCTGCCTCTTGGCTTGGGGAGCCACCTTTTTCTGTTTTAAGGTGAACTCCGGAAGTACGGCCGAAGCCCATTCCACCTTCTTCAGCCATTCGGCTGATGGGCTGGCTTCACTGCTGGCGTGTTGCCGACGGAGTATGTGCCCTGCACTCCTCTTTTCGGCATATGAGTATCGTTTGGCTTGGGCACTTGTCGACGGCAAGTCAACCCCCTCCGCTTTACCAGAAGGTCGGGCAGCCGCAATATTGCTTAGCTTTCCTTCCAAGGTGTCAGCTTCGGGAGTTACCTTGCCACCCACACCGGATTCGGGATGGGACCCCCTCGGGTTCGCACAGGCACCTTCCACCTTGTAGGTATTCCCTACTATAGAGCCGGTTGGGCCATGCCTTTGGGCCGCTGCCTTTCCGAGCTTGGGATTGCTCCCAGTTGGCATTTGGGGAGCGCCGCACTCATTTGTTATACCCGATACTCAAAATGAGTATTGGGGTATATTAGATTTGTGGTAAAAGTGGATGTGTGTAACGTCCAGAAGGAATCGTTTCCGACCCTATAAAGTATATATATTCTTGATCAGCATCAATAGCCGAGTAGATTGAGCCCTGTCTGTCTGTCCGTCCGTCCGTCCGTCCGTCTGTCCGTCTGTCCGTCTGTCCGTCCCCTTCAGCGCCTAATGCTCAAAGACTATAAGAGCTAGAGCAACGATGTTTTGGATCCAGACTTCTGTGATATGTCACTGCTCCAAAAATATTTCAAAACTTTGCCCCGCCCACTTCCGCCCCCACAAAGGGCGAAAATCTGTGGCATCCACAATTTCGACGATACGAGAAAACTAAAAACGCAGAATCGTAGAAGATGACTATATCTTCTAGAGTGCAAAATCTGAACCAGATCGTATAATTATTACAGCCAGAATCACGAAAACAATTTCACTCTTTCTCGCTCTGTCTCACTCTAACACACAGGTTTCATGGTCGGTTTTGCCAATTGCAAAATATGAGTTCAAGGATCTCAGAACCTATAAAAGCCAGAGCAACCAAATTTGGTATCCACACTCCTGTGATATCGGACCTTGACCGTTTCCTGTCCAAATTTCGCCACACCCCCTTCCGCCCCCGCAAAGGACGAAAATCTGAGGCAACCACAAATCTCAGAGACTATTAAGGCTATAGTAACCAAATTTGGTGCACACACTCCTTTAAGATGTCACTATAAAACGTATATCTCAGAATTTCGCCCCACCTCCATCCGCCCCCACAAAGGACGAAAATCTGAGGCATCCACAATATTGCAGATTCGAGAAAACTAAAAACGCAGAATCATAGATAATGACCATATCTATTAGATTGCTGAATCTGGATCAGATCAGACCATTTTTTTAGCCAAAAGGAACAAATCAATTTGCAGTGGCTACGCAGCGCCCGACGTCACGCTCAGACTGATTTTCTGTCTCTCTCGCACGCACTCTTTGTCGTGTCGTTAAATATTAGCGGCGTCTGCCGGAGGAGAGCCATACTGACTTAGTATCGGGTATAACCTTAGAGTTGCGGTGTCCGCAGCAACTCACAACGTTCCCCCTCGTTTTTTTGTTGGTTTTTTTGTTTTTGTTGTTATACATGTAGGGATCCTTGGTGGGCTCCCTACAAGTGAGTAAGAATCCGCTCCAGAAACTCCATCAAATATAAGCCACACATCGTTGTATTGTCTTTATTTTAATAAATGGTTACAATAAGTTTCTTTTTCTTAACACGTTCTTCTCTGCACGTCTACTCGCTCCCGCAGTCGAACTCTTACTTACTATCGATATATCTTCCTCTACCCTTGTGTTGAGACAACGAGCTTTTTCGCTGACTATGATTGTTCAATAATTTCACAAATTATTAATTTCCGAAAACGTTATAAATTTTATTATAGGTATTTTGTGTGTTGAGGGTGGCCGAAGATGCCAGAGCCTTTTACAATAGTATTAGAGTGATACACTTGGATGAGGCAAGCGAGCCGATCTCGAGCCAAAGTAATAGATTGGGGACAAAAAGGGTCTGTTCTCCAACTATATCAAGCGGTAACTGTTAGAGCAGGCGCGGCTGCTGACGGCTTAGCGACGGCATAGGAAAGAAAAGATAACAAGAGCGAGCATAGATAAGAATAGATGATTAAATGAGAGCATGTTGCTGAGCGAGCATAGATAAAGCTACGCTTACGTTACGTTAGTTTAGTATAATGACCAAAATAGAAAAGAAAGTGAATTGATAGGCAATAAAACAATGGTATAAAATTTACACTCGGGCTTCGCCCGAACATACTCCCCCCGTGGAAGGATCCATGCCTTTCACCTCATCTCGTAGAGGCAATAGACATAGTTTTGCAAGTGCTCTTCGGCTAACACCTGTAGCCATCCTGATCAAGGCGACTCGAGATACGCCGTCAGCTCCTGGGATGAGCTCGAGGATTCTCGCTAGAGGCCACTTCAGAGGAGGGAAGTTCTCGTCCTTAACAAGAACGACATCATTGACGTGAAGCTCAGGATTCCGGGTGCGCCACTTCGTTCTTTCTTGAAGACTGGTTAAATACGATTGGCGCCAGCGAGACCAAAAGATTTGCTGAAGCTGTGTGACCTTCTGCCAACGGTCCAAGCGATCGACGTTTAAATGAACCAAGTCAGGCTCCAAGAAGGTTGTGATAGGGGCGCCAACTAGAAAATGGCTGGGCGTGAGTACATCGAGATCTGCAGGGTTCTCTGAAAGAGGAAACAATGGCCTTGAATTAATGATTGCACAGATATTGCACGCGAGAGTGCGCAGCTCATCAAATCCAAGAAGCGAGGATCCGAGGGCACGTCGAAGATGATGCTTAGCAAGCTTGACTGACGCCTCCCACAATCCTCCAAAATGTGGCGATCTAGGAGGAATGAAACGCCAATCGATGCAATCGTTGAGACAAGCTTGATGCACGGCTTCTTGATGACTGTCGCTTAGGAATAGCGACTTAAGTTCCGCCAGTTCGTTCCGCGCTCCAACAAAATTTGTAGCATTATCTGACCAAATACGAATCGGTCTTCCACGGGTGCAAATGAAACGGCGAAGAGCAGAGAGGAACGCAGCTGTTGTAAGATCCTTCACAAGCTCGATGTGAACCGCCTTGGTGGAGAAGCATATAAAAATGCTCATGTAGCACTTTAGTGGGGGCCGGTTTCGAACTTCTGATTTATACAGGAACGGACCGCAATAGTCCACGCCGGTAACTAAAAATGCACGAGATTCGCTGACTCTGTCCACCGGAAGATCTGCCATTATTTGCTCGAGAGTTCGAGGCTTCACTCTAAAGCATCTGACACACTTTTGGATTACGTGTGCTACGGTCTTTCGGCCACCGATTGGCCAGTACGTTTGACGAATGATGGCTAATAGCGACTGGGGTCCAGCGTGATGGTGCTTTTCGTGTAAGTGCCGTATCAGAGCAGAAGTGATGGAATGATTCTTGGGCAATATTATGGGATGCCGTGCTTCAAAGTCCAAGGTAGAGTTTTTAAGACGCCCTCCAACTCGAAGCAAACCGCAATCATCTAAAAATGGCGAAAGAGAGGCGATCGAGCTTGAAGCCTTGATGTCCTTTCGCGTTTCCAGGGCTCTTATTTCAGTGGATAGACGAGATTGTTGAGTAAGACGAATAAGCAGTTCGGTTCCCAAACGCAAGTCCTCCACAGTTATTCCAGACTTTCGTCGATGAATGAATTTGCATACATACGCAAAAATTCGTTGCATTTTGAGGAAGGAATTTACAAACTTTGATTCTTCCACCAAATATCTTGACGCGCAGTTTGTAATTAGTATGGTTTTTCGTGCCTCCAAAACCGGCTCTGGAAGAGCAGGTGTACTTGGCCATTGATCCTTACTGGCTGTCAAGTATGTAGGTCCATACTTCCAAAGATGAGAATTGATGAGCTCAGCTGGTAATGATCCTCGAGAAAGCATATCGGCAGGGTTTAGATCAGTTGGCACGTGCAGCCAAGACATTCCAGATGTGAGTTCCTGAATAACAGAAAGTCTATTAGCGACAAATACATTGAAGTTGGATGGTTGATTCTTGATCCAAGCCAAAACGACTGTGGAGTCACACCAGCAATAATAAGAGCACTTGAAGTTCATCAAAGACACTTCATGCATAAGCTGAGCGAGTAGCGCTGCACCACATAATTCCAACTTGGGTATTGTGATAGTCTTCAGTGGCGCTACACGAGATCTGGAAGATAGAAGATTTGCCTTGACTCCATTGTCGCCTTGCGAAACAGCGTAGATGCAAGCTCCATAAGCACTCATGCTGGCATCACAAAATCCATGCATTTCAAGGTTGCTGCTTCGAAGGAAAGATAGGCGCGGGAAAGAAATTTGTTGCATAGAGTCAAACTGCTGAATAAAGTTGATCCAAGTTGTGCGTAAGGAGACTGGCAGACTTTCATCCCAATGAAGCTTTTCTTTCCACAGCTGCTGTAGAAATATTTTTGCTTTAGTAATAACTGGCCCTATAAGTCCGAGTGGATCATAAAATCGTGCAATAGTTGACAATACAACTCGCTTAGTTGGTTTCGAAGGGACTTGATTGGGACAGAATGAAAATAATAGCTCATCCGAAGTGGGATTCCATGCTAAACCTAGCGTCTTGGTTACATCGCTGCCATCAGTAAATTTAACAAATGTTTCCCTATCTTCATGGGGTGTTTGATCGAGTACATATGTATCGTTGGAACACCATTTTCTGATCTTGAAATTTCCTTTGGCTAATAGTCCTGACACCTGGCGAATTATTTCCAGCACCTCATTTGTAGTATCTCCCCCCGTTAGCAAATCATCCACGTAAAAGTCCCGCAGCACAACTTCAGAGCCAATTGGATATGACGAACTCTCGTCTGCCGCTAGTTGGTGCATAGAACGGACGGCCAGAAATGCTGCTGGTTTCGTTCCATAGGTCACGGTATCCAGCTTGAATGTCCTTAGCTCTTCGAGGGGTGAGTCACGCCACAGTATGCACTGCAGAAAACTATCTTGGGGCGAGACACGGACGCATCTATACATTTTACAAATGTCACCAGTCAATGCTATACGAAAGGTACGAAATCGAAGAAGAGTCGTAACTAACTTTGGCTGAATTGTTGGGCCTGACATCAATATATCGTTGAGGGAATATCCTGTAGATGTACAAGCGGATCCGTCGAAAACTACTCGGAGTTTTGTGGTGGTTTTTTCTTCTCTTAAGACGCAGTGATGAGGAAGAAAAAATTTGCATTGTTTAAGTGCGTCACTTTTGACAGGGGACATGTGATTCAAATCGACGTATTCCTTTATAAATGCGGCGTATTGGGCCTTGAGAAGCGGTTTGCGAACCAACTTGCGCTCTAGATTGAGAAATCTGCGATAGGCTTGTTGATAAGAATCTCCAAGAAGACTGTCACTCAGCTTTAAAGGCAATTGAACGCAATATTCGCCACTTGGAAGCCGACCGCAATGTTTTTTGAAATGTTCCTCGCAAGCAATTTCCTCCTTTGTTGCTTCTGTAGCGGGACCGTGGCAGTTTTCCACTTCCCAGAACCTTCGCACTAGCTCATCCAAACCAACGGTAGGCGTTTGACTCAATTCCGTCGAACTAGAGGCAGCTAGGAGCACTGAGCTGCGGGAGTACTGACCTCCACCTGTGACAACCCAGCCGAGACGGGTTTTTTGTATTATAGGAAGTCCCCTCTCCAATTTGATCTGTCCAACGCATAAAATGTCGTAAAATAAGCTGGCTCCAATAAGTACATCGATGCGCTGAGATTTGTTAAAGTGTGGGTCAGCAAGGCTGATATTGGATGGCATTTCCCATTTGGATACATCAAATGAAGAAGCAGGCTGGTTTCCTGTAATACGTGGAGCAACGAGAGCTGTGAGACTCGTGAAGTAATCGGAAGTCCTGGATTGAATGACCAAATTAACTGAACCTTCCGTGTGAAATGCAGAATCAGCGCCGATACCCGATACTGATACCGACCCTTTGGCTCGTTTCAGCTGAAGCCTCTGAGCAAAGCGAGAGGTTATTAAATTAATCTGAGAGCCTGAATCCAGAAGAGCCCGGCAAGGAAGAAGATCACCAACTCGACTCTTTATCATAATGACTGTCGTGGCTAGAAGCACTACGTCTGAGCTAAGATTCTGAGCAGGAGGCGAGCATGGTGATGAAGCGGCAACAAGAGAACTTGAAAGATTGGGGCCTGGGCATAAGTCTGTCTGAATAGGAGACGTAGTAGCGTTTGCAGGTTCCGTGTTAACTGACGTAGGCAGCGGATTGTTGATATGTAAAAGGGTATGATGCTTTTCACCGCATGTGCGACAAGAGCCTGAACTGCAGGAGGTATTCCGATGTCCCTTCTTCAAACAGTTGAAGCAAACTCTAAGCTTCCTTGCCTCTCTAAGACGCAAAGATGGCGAAAGGTTTCCAAAGCGAGTGCAGCTGTAAATGTTATGCCCTTTATTATCACAGAACACGCATTCCAATACGATTGTATTTGTAGCAACAAGACTGTGTTTTGAATGAGTGATTCGTTTATGTTTTCCAACCTGACTGCTATGGATTTGAATCGACATAGCTTGATCCATGGTCTCCATGGCTTGACATCTCCTCTCCAAAAAAGCCGAAAAATGGTCCCATGTTGGTATGACGTTAGGGGGTGACAGCTCCTCCCATTTGGTCCTGGTATCAGAGTCGAGATACTTGTATGTGGAGTTAACGATGATGCATCCAGCTATTTCCTCCATGGTACCCATCGATCTAAGCGCTCTCATGTGAGAATGAAGCTTGTCCGATAAAGTACGTAGCTTTGTAGTTGACCCATCTTCAACCTTCTCATGCCTCAGAATCTCAGCGACGTGTGCCTGAAAGATTAAACGTTTATTATTGAAACGATTGTTTAAAATGTCCAATGCAATATCATAATTGCTCTCCGATACTTCCAAAGAGCGAACAGCCTCCAGGGCAGGTCCATCCAAACATGAGCGCAGGTGCTGGAACTTCTCAATCTTTGATAGAAAGGGCTCCTGATCTATTACTGTGCTAAACATCGAGTAAAAGTCTGCCCACTCAGTATAACCTCCACGGAAAGTGGGAAGTTTAATGTCAGGAATATGATATCGTGACCGTACATTTCCGGAGGCAGTAACGTTGAGCTCGGGTCGTATCGTTGAGTGATGCGGCATGTTCTGGGTAGTCCTGCGGAGTGCTGAGCGAATACGAACTTCGATTTCCATCGCCAAATCGTCAAAATTGTTGCTTAAGTCGCTGCCAATTTCGCTTACATCAAGCTCTTCTAAATTAGAATGAGTAACATTAAATGAGTCGGACATTTTTTCCAAGAATTTTAAATGAACACTTAGCGCATCTTCACTGATTGGGTTGTTTTCATCATTCAATATCGTCTCTCGAAGTGAAACGGCTTTTTTGTATATTGAGAGTGCCTTTAGTTTGTAAAAAGACACCCTGTTTTCCGGCACGTCATTAGACTCATCCATTTTCGACAGGCAGCAGCGAGCAAAGCACAAAGAAGAATCGAAGAACCAACCGTTTGATTTTTTTTGGTATGCAAGCGCAAGTGCAGCGAACCCGAAGCCGCTAATGCACGTAGCTGTATTAGTGCTTGTAAGCAAGCGCGCGACGAAATGGGAACTAAACGCTTCGCGTTCGAACAGTTATGTTTAGCGGATAATTTTCACTGTTTATAATTGTTTATTTCTAAATTGTTACTGACGATCACGTCGGGGTCACCAAATGTTGAGACAACGAGCTTTTTCGCTGACTATGATTGTTCAATAATTTCACAAATTATTAATTTCCGAAAACGTTATAAATTTTATTATAGGTATTTTGTGTGTTGAGGGTGGCCGAAGATGCCAGAGCCTTTTACAATAGTATTAGAGTGATACACTTGGATGAGGCAAGCGAGCCGATCTCGAGCCAAAGTAATAGATTGGGGACAAAAAGGGTCTGTTCTCCAACTATATCAAGCGGTAACTGTTAGAGCAGGCGCGGCTGCTGACGGCTTAGCGACGGCATAGGAAAGAAAAGATAACAAGAGCGAGCATAGATAAGAATAGATGATTAAATGAGAGCATGTTGCTGAGCGAGCATAGATAAAGCTACGCTTACGTTACGTTAGTTTAGTATAATGACCAAAATAGAAAAGAAAGTGAATTGATAGGCAATAAAACAATGGTATAAAATTTACACTCGGGCTTCGCCCGAACACCTTGACTATCCCTAGCGATAGATCGATACTCATTAAAGGGCTGCCAACCCTACATTCGGCCGTCCTGACTCATCATTCGACCCGAATGATTGAGACCACATCTTCATATACTCTGCCACCGTATTGGTCTTCAAAGGCCCTTCACCATCACCCACTTTCTCAACAATGTACCGTCCATGTCTTAGTTTACGCGTCACAATATAAGGACCCAAGAATCTTCCCTTTAGCTTCAATCCGGTTCCAAATTGGGTACGCTTAATAGCTACCATATCATTAACTTGGTACTCTTTTTCTGGTTTCCGGGACTTGTTGAATGACTTGCAATTTTCATTTTGTATCTGCACTATGTTATCTCTGGCTATCTTGCGAATTTCTTCTTTCTCCTGCTGCAGCTCTAAAATATACTCTTCCTCAACAAGCTTTTCTAAGTCACTGTCATACTTTGTCCTCATTTTGATGCCTGTCAAAATCTTAAATGGGGATATCTTGGTACTTCTCGGAGGAGTGGAGTTTATAAACGATTGTACCCTACCAACATGCTTGTACCAGGCTTTCGGATCTTCTGCGCAAAGCTTAGTTAACATAGTAGTAACGACCTTATTAATTCGCTCTACCTGTCCATTACCACGCGGCACTCCTGTCGCTATCACCAAATGTTGGATATCCTGTTCCTTACAATATTCCTCGAAAACATTAGCAGTAAATGCAGTGCCTCTATCCGTGATCACACGCTTCGGGTTTCCAAAAACTTCGCCCTGTTTCTGCAACCTATCAACCACATCATCAGCGCCTGTACTCTTTGTTGGATAAAGCCAGACAAATTTAGAAAAAGCGTCGACAACTACTAGGACGTGGTTATACTGTTTCTTAGTCAACTCCATCGGTCCAATATGGTCAATATGATACGTTTGCAAAGGCTCATCAGATTTGTCAATTACATTCAAATACCCTTCTTTCTTTCCACATTTTGCGTCGCTCACAATGCACTCCACACACGACTTAACAATCCTATCCACTTTTCCTAACAACTCTGGAATAAAGTATTCGCGCTGCACTAAATCGATAGTTCTTTTGACACCAAAATGACCCTGACGATGAGCAATCATTATGATTTCACTTTCCATCCCAGATGGTATTACGATCAACTCTTTAACTGGATCCTTGTGCAAAATGTCATACTTCAAATAAAAGTCGTCGTAAGAACCCGACTCTAGCACCTTACAAATTGCTGATATCCAAATATCCTGACGTTGAGCCTGCTTTATTCGATGTCTCAGTGAATCTTCCAACAACAAACAATGCACTCTACTCAATGCATCGACGTGTTTCATCTTTGTCCCTGAACGATGCTCAATTTCATAATCGAAGTCCTGAAGAAAAATGGCCCAACGAGATACCTTAACTGGAACATCTTGTTTCCTCATCGTTAACGCAAAAGCATTACAGTCAGTAATAATTTTTATCTTTCTCCCAAGCAAATACACTCTCCACTTCTTTAAAGCCTGCACTATAGCAAGTACTTCAAGCTCGTATGAAGGATACTTTTCTTCAGCTGGGGTTGTCTTACGACTCATATATTCTACCGGGTGGAAACATTGATCCTCTGAGTCCATTTGCAAAAGTATAGCTCCATACCCATACATACTTGCATCGCAGTGAACTTCAGTTTTGCCCTTCTGATTAAACAACTTTAAAACAGGAGAACAGGATAAATAAACTTTCAACTGATTGAATGATGCCAACTCTTCTTCACCCATTTTGAAAGAAACATCCTTTTTCATCAAGTTTGTCAGTGGTCTGGCCACGACAGCAAAATCCTTAACAAATCTACGGAAATAGGAAGTTAGGCCCAAATAGCGTTGAACTTGTTTCCTGTCTCTCGGAATTGGAAAATTTTCAACTGCCGAAGTTTTATCTTGAGATGGTCTTATCGTTGAATTCTCTATTATGTAACCCAAAAAATTAACCTTGCGCTGTAACACTTGCGATTTCTCCCATTTTATGCGTAATCCTGAAATCTCTGCGATACTCAACACCTTCTTTAATTTTTCAAGTCCTTCTTGCACATCCTTTGATGGAATAATAATATCGTCCATATACAAAATCAAAATACCGTCATCTATCAATGGTCTGAAAACAGCATATATGTACCTCATAAATACTGGAGGGGAGTTAGTCATCCCAAATGGTACATAATTAAATTCATACTGTCCACTCTGTGTGACAAAAGAGGTATATTTACGAGAATCCTCATGTACTGGCACGTGAAAAAACCCATTACACAAGTCCAACGTAGTGAAAACACGTCCATCCTGAAGCTTGAGTAAAACATCGTCGATTAACGCCATTGGAAAATTGTCACGAATTATCTTTTCATTAAGTTTTTTATAATCACAACAAAGTCTTTTTGAGCCATCCTTCTTGGCGACAAGCACTACAGGGGACGAGTATTCAGAAACACTATGGCGAATTATTCCCTCCTTTAACCAATCCCTGACCTGCTTATCGACTTTCTCATTGTCCACGTAAGGTAGGCGTCTAGGTCTTTGACGGACCGGTACTTCATCTGACAATATTATCTTCATTTCAACAGGGCTGTTTTCTGGTTTTACGGGCTTATAATTTTCTACCAATCCTGCTATTATTGACCTCACCCCACGGTTCAAATGCGACAGGTCTATTCCTCGTGAAAACTCTTCAATAATATTGCTCGACAGTATCTGATGGAACGTCTTTTCCAATTCATCAATTGCGCTCCCTGAATCCGGAGGCCTGCTCACTTGAGTATTACTATATTTAATGAACTCTAGATTGCGGCTTCCTTTAGTGAAACTACTGCTAACATACTCCTTTTCCGGTGGAACTTCAACCTCCCCTTGACGGATGTCATTTATTGAATGAAAGAAAACTCCTTTCTTCCCTATGCTTGCACTGACAAAATCAAGAACATCACTTCCAATTACACCTTCGTACAGGGTATCATCGTCACGGACTACATGGAAACACATTTCCAAAGGAACGTCATCCAACTTAGTAACAACATTAAATGAACCCAACGTATATATTTTCTTGCCTCCTATTCCGATCAATTCTTTTATATCGTTTTTCAACGCAACTGGGAAAATCTTTCTGTAGACTTTCTCGCTCATGGTACAAATATCGCTGCCAGAATCAAACAATGCAGTGATATCTTCATTACCGATTTCAACATTCTTAAAAGCCCGATTAAAACTGGTCTGAGAAAATTGCTGGACATTTGAAATTTTCTTCTCTGTTGCCATTCGTGAACCTTTTGCCTCGCATTGATTTGCCTTGTGACCTAGTTGATTGCAATTAAAACATTTGACGGCACTTTCCTTGCAATACTTTGCAATATGATTACTACCTCCACATTTGAAACAACGCCTTTCATCCTTGATTTTTACCGAACTATTCTCAAACTTTGGGTTTGCCTTTAGCGTACTTCCTTGATTTGCACTGATCTTTTCATAAATCTTAATTTTCTCACGAAAATCTTTAAAATTGTTTGCTTGGTACAGACAGCTTTTGTTTTGCTTGGAGTCTGGAATGCCCTCAATAATATATTCAATAATACTTTCTTCATCTAGCTGGGATTGACTTGCCAAGGTACACATGCTATAAAAATATTCAATTAAAGTCTCTTTATGGGTCTTCTTTCTATTTTCTAATAGCTTATGAACTTGCTTTGCCGTTAACTTCTCACTAAATTCACTTTTTAGTGCTTCCTTCAGAGAATTCCAATCATTAATGCCTGATTGACTGCTCAAAAATAATTTTGCTGCACCTTTCACTAATGTCCTGCCATATATAAACTTTTGCAAATCATTCCAATTCACTGTTAAGGCATTAAGTTCAAAATCACGTAGCCAGTTATCAACATCCGGAGAACCATTGCCCGTAAATGCTGAAAGGGATTCTTCGATGTCTCTTAATGTGAACGCCATGTTTACTGAACTACCAACTGCTGCTTCTCCTACCGAATTTAAAATAGGCGCGTCTTCTGTCTGTTCGTCCCCAGTTATATTGATCGTTTCTTCGTATACAGATTCTTCGTTTTCGTCTTGATCTAGTCTAAAATACGAATATAGTCTCTCCCGTAAAACTGATTTAACACCTGAATGCTGCAGATGTAGCTCTTTCAACTTTTCCTTCAACTCTGCTACGGTTAGGTCTAAGATTTCTTCGCGTTGCATATTACAATTAGCTAAAATATAGTTTACGTTAAATCCGCTTCTTAAAATTTGCAACACCCTAAATCTATTCTGTATATTCAATACTTGCGTATACAGACATCAGGTGTGAGAATCGTCTTTTCCAATACACGCAGATAAACGATGCGTTCTTCTTCTCTGTCTTCTTCACGTCGTCGTCGTTCGCAGGGTATACAAGCCGCACGTGGCCGTGCGAAGTACCACTGTTGTTGTTTCGTCGTTTCTGCTTTCCTCTTTTCTGCACGTTCGCAATCTGAACGTCTCTTCAGTCCTCTTTGCTCCGTACTTTCGTCGTTGGCTTTTCACTCTTTCCCGTTTGCCGTGCTCTTCTGACGAAAACGATTAGTGTCGTTTTGCGTCCTCTTTCCTCGTCGTTTTCGGGTCTGCGTCGTTTTGTAGCTCTGTAGCTCTTCGCCGTTAGCTACCTCTGCTCTCTGAACTTTGACGAAAACGAATAGTGTCGTTTTGCGTCCTCTTTCCTCGTCGTTTTCGGGTCTGCGTCGTTTTGTAGCCTCGTCGTTTTGAAGCCTCGTCGTTTTGTAGCTCTGTAGCTCTTCGTCGTTTTGTAGCTTTGTAGCTCTTCGTCGTTAGCTACCTCTGCTCTCTGAACCTTGACGAAAACGAATGGAGTCGTTTTGCGTCCTCTTTCCTCTTTATTTTCGTTTCTCACAGCCGCTTCTCGGCATCTCCTTTCCTCTGATCTTCGTTGCTTCGTTCGTCGTAATTTCACAATGTTGCGCAAAACTTGATGGTATTGGCAACTTGTACACGAATACACATTCACTTGTGGTTCTATCCCGGACGAGCCCCCAAATTGTAGGGATCCTTGGTGGGCTCCCTACAAGTGAGTAAGAATCCGCTCCAGAAACTCCATCAAATATAAGCCACACATCGTTGTATTGTCTTTATTTTAATAAATGGTTACAATAAGTTTCTTTTTCTTAACACGTTCTTCTCTGCACGTCTACTCGCTCCCGCAGTCGAACTCTTACTTACTATCGATATATCTTCCTCTACCCTTGACTATCCCTAGCGATAGATCGATACTCATTAAAGGGCTGCCAACCCTACATACATCTTGTTCCCACGAGATGCAGAGAAAGGCAAAGGTCAGCCCGGGCAGAGATCCACGTTGCCCGTGTAAGGCATCATTAGAACAGGGGGCTGCCAAGTCCCTGAGCCCTCCGTTAGAGACTGGGCTATTTTTTATACCGGGCCCCCAGCCAGGCTGACTCTCGGCACGGGTCGAGTAACACACTTAGTCCGGCCCGGTGTGAGGTGGATGTGGGTAGGTATTATGTATGGATGGGAGTGTGTGAGCTACTTATTGAGGCGGCACCACAAGCGCATCGTCAGTGTTGCTGCTTCGCGAACACCCGCTGGCTGTCCGGGACTGCTTATTTCGGTACTCTCCCGTGAGGGATGCCCGCTTATTCGCAGCTGACCTACCAAGGTAGGCCGTTCGCTATCCGCAACCCGCGACCCGTCCGGTGGCCTCAGCTAGGCCCCCTTTGAGCTACCTCACAAGCTCATCAGACCAGAAAATCGAGGACATAACAGCTGATGATACATATGCAGCCGAGTTGGAAGAGCTGATAATTGTCACCAAAGGACAACATAGCGGTGATCGAAAAATTTAATCATTTGATTTCGTGCCTCTCTGATGAAGCATTAGGAACAATAAAGGCGTTCCAAGTCACCGAGGCAGGTTATGAAAAGGCCATGGCTGGCCTAAAACGAGTATATGGCAACGATTATTTGATTTTCACGAATAATATTTCGACATTGTTCAATCTGCCGAGAATGTCGCATCAATCTGCATGATCTCTAAGAACTCTAATCGATACTGTTTCGTCGATTTACGGATCGTTACTGTCGATCGGAGATAATACAAAAATTTCGAATGCAATGCTCATTCATCTCGTTTTAAACAGAGTCGACCCAGTGACGAAACAAAAGTGGGATGAACAGCTTACTTATGAGAAGTTGCCGCTTTGGTCCGACTTTGAGAAAGTCTTGAATCGTCGATACCAGCATCTGTCTGCTGAAGAATCGACCAATCCAAGGCAAGACAAAGTCATGCCAAGCAAGCAACATAATCGCAGTTCATTTGCTTGTTCTTCCACTTCCACCAACAGTAGAACTCAGCAAACTTGTAGCTACTGCATTTCAGGAGACCATGTAGTGTCAAATTGCCCTTAATTTTCGAGTCTCTCGGTGATACAAAGGTTTGAGTTTGCTGAGTAATGCAACACCGATCATACGCAGCGGAAGCCTTTCATCAAAAGCCGCCTTTCCCACATATCGATCGAGTCACGTACTCCATCTCCGAAGCCGAAGTCGAAGCCAACGCCTCCGAATCCAAAACCGAATCCCAAACCGATCATCATAATATAAATAGTATAAATCTAAGAAGGCAAGTCAGTTCTGTTCAAGACAAACGTCAATCGCGACACCGTCGGAGAATTCAACAAAAGTTAATTCCATTCAAGACATCGGACCATTCAAAGAATAAAATCTTTTTTAAAAACGCAAACTGAAGTGTCGCATATTTAACTGGCGCAGCCGGTAGGATCTCAGTTAAAAGTGAATCCTTTTTTTAAGACGATCAATTGGCGTAGTGGCAGTTACAGTGCGTAATAACCTACAGTGATCAGAGAAAAAGTAACGCTAATACTAAAGAGATCCGCCAAAGAATCTACACACGATTCAACCTCAATTAATATTAGAAAAAATAAATAAATAGTCTACAACTACTAGAAAAATCAGTTCAAGAATTAGGAATCTACGAAAACTTCGTAAATGATAACAAGAATCACGAACACTCAAGAAACGGAAATAACAATCGTAGGAACGTTGGAACTTATTACCCTCGCTATAGTAGTAACGATTATAACAATCAAAACCCAAGTACTTCCAGAAATAATCATGGATCGAATCGAAATAATTCAGGAAATAATGCCGTAAATAATAAAGGATTATTTAACGAATTTAGAAATTCCTTAAACCAGGGCAGAGTACAGAATCCCACTAATTATCAAATCAACCAGACTCAGGCAGGTAGCAGTGCACCGAATCAGCCAGTCAAACGATCTAGGGAAAGCAAAAGTGGACATATGAAAATGGATGTAAATTTTTAGCAGAGTGCCTCGGAAGAAATCGAGGAGGACCATATATAGAGGTATCGGTGACTCGGGATCGTCAATAAATATAATAAAAGAAAATCATACAGATTCCAAAAGTCGATAGCGACAACCTCACCGTCCATACCATCGATGGACCCATCCGTCTGACTCAGAGCATTACACGTAATGCAACCAAAAACTATCCGACAAAACAAAAATTTTATATTCATAATTTTTCTGAAAATTATGACATACTCTTAGGCAGAGAATATTTGATGGCCAGCAAAGCCGTCATCGATTACCGAAATGAAACGGTAACGTGAGGAGAAAGGTCATACCCAATCATCCAAAGTGGAGAAGCAATTGCCGACGGCAAGACCGCACACAAAGGTGATAAGCCATCTTCAAAGGAAGATATAACTACACCTAAGTGCCTTGACCCATGTCCTGAAGGAGAGCAATACTTCGCTTCCGCATTAGAGAATGAATTAAGGGAATGTAACCAGCTAAGGTTGGAACATTTAAATGACGAAGAAAAGGAGAAAATAAAGTTCTCTATGAATTTAAGGACGTGCAGTATAAAGAAGGGGACATTTTGACCTTCACTAGTACTATAAAGCACGAAATTAAAACCCATCACGAAGATCCTGTATATCGTCGACCATATAAATATGCTCAAATACACGATCAGGAAGTGACTCAACAAATCAAAGATATGATTAGACAGGGAATCATTCGTAAGTCGAATTCTCCCTATTGTGCACCCATTGCTATGATACCAAAGAAGATAGATGCTTCAGGAAAGCAGAAATATGGTATGGTAGTAGATTGTAGAAGTCTAAACGAGGTGACAATCAAGGATAAATTTCCTACACCCAGAATGGACGAAATACTAGATAAACTAGGTAGGTGCCAATATTTTACAACAATCGATTTAGCTAAGGGATTCCATCAAATTCCTATGGAACATAGCTCAATCCCAAAAACAGCTTTTTCCACGAAGCATGGTCATTACGAGTTCACTCGTATGCCTTTTGGGCTAACCACTGCCCCCGCCACATTTCAAAGATGCATGAACAATCTGCTAGAAGATTTAATTTTCAAAGATTGCTTTGTGTATCTAGACGACATTATTATCTATTCCATATCATTGGAAGAACATTTGTTGTCTCTTAAAAGGGTCTTTGGAAAGTGGAGAGATGCAAACCTCAAACTTAAAATGGATAAGTGTGAATTCCTGAAGAAAGAAACGGAATTCCTAGGCCATGTAGTAACAACTAGCGGCATAGTTCCTAATCCAACGAAAATATCCGCCATAATAAACTTCCGAATACCCAATACAACCACAAAAATAAAATCATTAATAGGTTTATGTGGATTTTATAGGAAATTCATTCCCAATTTCGCTAATATAGCAAAACCAATGACACTCAAATTAAAGAAACGAGCAGTCATAGACCCAACCGAGGAAAAATACGTCAAGGCCTTCGAAAAGTTGAAAGTACTTATCACCTCAGACCCCATCCTCGCATTCCCAGATTTCAACAAAATGTTCACGGTAACAACCGATGCAAGTAACATTGCATTAGGAGCAGTGTTGTCGCAAGACCACAAACCAATTTGCTATGCAAGTAGAACCTTAAACGAACATGAAATCAATTATTCACCAATAGAAAAGGAATCACTAGCTATAGTTTGGGCAACTAAGTATTTCTGAAATACTATTTCAGACCATACCTGTTTGGTAGAACGTTTGAGATATTAAGTTATCACAAACCATTGATTTGGTTGAATAACCTCAAGGAACCAAATATGAAGCTACAACGATGGAAGATCAAATTAAAGGAATTTGACTTCAAAATAAAATATTTACCAGGAAAGGAGAACCATGTAGCCGATGCGCTATCAAGAGTAAAGATTAACGAAAACCTACTCTGGAAACCATTGATAGTGATTGTGCAACGGTCCATAGCGCGCAAGAAGATAATACAAATTATATTCCACTTACAGAGCGACCAATCAATTACTATAATAGGCAAATAGATTAAAGGTAATGAGGATAAGGTAGAAACATCCCACTATTTTCACAAGATACTGATAAAAATCACATAAGTATACTGAAATGACAGAGTCATTAGCAAAAGATATAATAAAGGAATATGTGTGTACCAAAAAGAGTGCACTGTATTTCCATAATGAAGTAGACTTCCCACTGTTCCAAAGGGCATTCCTGGAGATAATCAGTCCAAATCACTTCACTAAACTGATTAAATCCAGTACCAAACTCATAGATATTCCAAACTACTCCGAACTCAAAGAACAAATATTGAAGAATCATAAAGAGCTACTTCACCCAGGTATCGAAAAGACCACTAATTGGTTTAAAGGAAAATTCTACTACCCCGATTATCAAAAGTTAATCCAAAATATTATCAATGAATGTCCTACGTGCAACGTTACTAAAACAGAGCATCGTAACACCAATCTAACCTTCGAAATCACCCCTGAAATACAAATTATCAGAGAAAAGTATGTCATGGATTTCTATTTGGTAGGCAATCAACAATTCCTATCATACATTGATGTATATTCTAAATTCGCTACCCTTGTAGAAGTTAAGAGTCGTGACTGGTTAGAAACAAAGAGAGCCATCATAAAAGTATTTAACGAAATGGGCAAGCCACAGGGAATTAAAGCCGACAAAGATTGCATTGCAAGCATGGTTGAATGCGGAAAATGTGAAAATCGAAATCACTACCAGTAAAAACGGAGTTTCTGACGTAGAACGGCTACATAAAACGATCAATGAAAAATTAAGAATCATTTCAAGCGAGGATAACATAGAAAACAAGCTCACAAAATTCGAGTTAATTCTATACACTTATAACCATAAAACGGTTCATAATACTACAAAAAGATCCCCAGCCGATATCTTCCTGTACGCCGGACTACCAGATTATAACACCCAACTGAATAAAGTTAGGAAGATCAATCATTTGAATAACGATAGAATCGCCTTTGAAGTAGACACACGCTACAAGAATGCACCCCTAGTGTTCAGCCACAGACATGTATTTAATGAATATTAGGAATATACACTTCAATCTCATACACAAATACTCATAAATAAAATTGTTCATGTCATTTCATGTAACTGAATATGACGACACGAAATACGAATACATTAGCAACTAAGAATAGACAATAGCACTTGTAAACTCGAACCCACCAAAAGGGATCAAGCAATAAACTATCTACTTTATTGCTGCCAAGTACCTAAGTAAATACACTGAAATATAACGCCCGCACAGAGTAAGTGTACCCAATCTAAAAATACACTCACAAGGAGCCTGTGCGGTCCTTCCCATAGAATAAGAATTCCACTGTTAGCTATATAAGGAGATGCATTTGTTCAATAAAAATCAGTATCAGAAACAGTACCATAGCTGCCTGTCACTCATCTTCCATCGCAATCAACAGAGGCTGTCGCTGTGTCTTCAGATCCTCACTTGCGTACCGTAGGATACCCTCTCCGCAGTCCAACTGGTTCAAGTTCTAGTTGCGACGACCAAACTGTAGACGGTTTATGTACCGTATGCAACCCAGCTTCCTACACACACACATACACACATTAACATTTGGTGACCCCCGCCTTGGTCATCCTTTCAAACTGTTTAACAAGCTACAGGGAAAGGATTCGATCTGGACATCAGATTGAATCAGTCAACAGGACATCTTCAATAAAAATTTGCCATCAGGCCATACACTTACGGTAGCATCTCCTACCAATAAGTATCACTTTGGCAAATCTGACATATTCAGGTTATCAGCCAACAGAAAAACAGCTATAGAATTCGATTACCACCAAGGTAATCAATTTTTGTTGTTCCGTGCGTTCCATAAATTGGAAACAGCACAAATCCCTCCATCCAACACATCACCTGTACTATTACCTTTCTGACCAACAACGGTTGCGATTCGGAGCGTATCCAGCTGCAAAGCAAATAAAACACTCCTAACGGGTCAAAAAGTAATAAATACAAACAGATAGAATGGATATACAAAGGACAAAGAGGCGCCCTCTACAATGGCAATGGATGTGCAGCAAGATATTGGCGAGGAAATATCGAGGTGCATTAGGAACTTTAAAAGAAATCCCCAAGAAAGGAAACAAAAGGCCTCTTACTTTCAAGCCAAAATATCGGCAATCAAAAATGCGAGGAATCGTTTCAACAAAAATGACTCCAAACACTACATCATGTAAGAAATACGTTACGATTTTTACCGAATGAATTGACAAGCTATCACAGACAACTAGCGTTTGTGGGGAACGTCAAACTGTCCCTAAAGAAGATTATGAGGAACCTCCAGTAGTTCCTAAAGAAAGCGATCTGATCCAGAAGTACCCGAAGGCTTACAGCAAATTGCTTTCACTATGTCGCCGACAACAGGCCATAGTAGAGTCCGTAGAACGCAATCTAAAATAACTTACAGAGGCGGAAGGACGCACATCAAGTGATTTGATAAAATCACTATGGACTCAAGCACAGGAAGTCCACTTCACAATTCATGAGGAATATGAGGACCCAGGGGAAGGAGGGTATGACATGGAATCCTACCTAACACTGGAAAGTAAGGTCCAAAGAGCATTGGCAAAATCAGCCACACCAAACACGGATAAAGTGCATCTTCCACGCATCAGCATCCCAAAGTTTGATGGGGATCTATTAAAATGGACCCAGTTCTTCGATCTGTTCTCATGCATGGTGCATGAGACCAACATGCCTACGGTGAAAAAATGCCAACATGCCTACGGTGGGCATCAATACATCTACATGGGATCCGATATTGATTGCCATTATCAGAAACAAACTGGATGTAACAAATAAGGCCTTGTATGAACAATCATTGGGAAGCTCAAAGGACATTCAGGCGCTGGATACGATGCTTCAGTTCTTGGAGCAAAGAATTCGGGTTCTAGGAACCAGTAAGAAGCCACCAGCATCAAGGAAAGAGCCAAAAGGCACGACATGTGCATCAGCAAACACAGGGAGAACGCGAGCACCCTTATGCGCATTCTGCAAAAAAGCAAGCCATTGGCTCTACGGATGCGAAGAATTTCGCTCCAAATCTCCATCAGAACGACTAAATTGGGTACAAAAACAAAAAATGTGCGTTAATTGTTTTAGAACAAATCACAAAACAAACGCATGCCCTGGTCGAAACTGCTTCAAGTGTGACAAGAAGCACAACACGATGCTACATTTGGAAACAGCATCAGGCGCAGCTACAGAATCAAGAGGCCCGACGGTTGGTGCAGCAAGTAACAATAGTTACAATCTTTTGGCCACAGCAAAGGTGGCAGTAGAAGCCAACAACGGGCAGGTTGCTAATTTCAGAGCACTGCTAGATTCAGGATCACAGATAAACTTGATCTCTGAACGAATGGCATCAATGTTGTCACTCAAACTAAAAGACACAACATTACGGATCGAAGGAATTGGAGGTCAATCAAAGACCAGCAGAGCACGAGTAAATGTGCTCATGAAATCCCTTCACAATGGTTTCACGCAAAGAATTGAAGTTTTCGTATTACCACAGATAATAGCTGATCAACCAGCTCAGGCACTCGATTCAGATAGCTTAAACATACCAAGCAGGATCTCACTGGCAGATCCAAACTTCCATAAGCCAGGCAAAATCGACATGCTATTCGGAGCCGAGCATTACTACTCGCTGCTGCTACCAGATCAACAGCAGCTAAGGACAGGAGGCCCGTTGCTACAAAACACGAAACTGGGATGGCAGGAAAAGTCAAATCTGCCCACAATTCCTAACCCATTTGTGCCACGGGAGTAAACGAGCTCATGGAAAGATTCTGAACTCTGGACAATCTAGAGACGGAAGACAAACCACGCACTCCAGTGGAAGCACGGTGTGAAGCTCATTTTATAGAAAATCTTCAGACAGCTTCAGACGGCCGTTTTTATTGTAAAGCTCCCATTTTCCGAACACCCTTCAGCCCTGGGGGAGTCTTTGGAAACCGCAACAAAAAGATTGCTAGCGCTGGAGCGGCGAAGCTCAACAGAAACTTGGAAGAGTTATGTGGACTTCATGGAAGAGTATGAACGACTAGGACATATGAAGAATGTCCCAGCATCAAAAGTTCCCAAAAGGCACTACTTCATTCCACATCATTGTGTACTCAAACCTGAGAGCACCACCACAAAGCTTCGGGTAGTATTCGATGCATCATGCAAGTCAACAAGCGGGAAATCCTTGAACGACATTCTGCAGGCTGGACCCACCGTTCAGAGCGAACTTATGTCCATTCTGCTACGATTTCGAATTCATAAGTACGTATTCACAGCGGACATAGAAAAGATGTACCGGCAAGTGTGGATGAATCCGAAGGATCAATTCCATCAGATGATAGTCTGGAGAAACAATCCATCCGAAGAGATCAGGTACTATCGCCTGAAAACAGTAACATATGGAACAACAGCTGCTCCGTTCCTAGCAACTAAATGTCTGGATCATTTAGCAATACAATACAAAGACAGACTACCAGTAGGATCAACAACATTAAAAACAGATTTCTATGTTGACGACTGTCTAACTGGAGCAAACACGATTCCAGAAGCAATTCATGTTCGACAAGAACTAAATAAGATATTTCTACCGTCCGGTTTCAAATTGCGCAAGTGGTGCTCCAACAATGAGCAACTTCTCCAAGGAATCCCCAAAGAGGATATTGTAACCGATGTAAAACTAGGAAAGACACTAGAGCACTACAGCGTGAAAACTCTGGGTCTCATCTGGATGCCGAAGAAGGATACATTGTGTGGACGATCACAGAAAAGCCAGGCTACACGCATCACCAAATGGGTGGTATGTTCCGAACTGGCCCAAATCTTTGACCCACTAGGACTCTTTGCACCGGTGGTAGTAAAGGCAAAAATCTTCATGCAACAACTTTGGGAGCTCAAACTGGATTGGGATGACGAATTACCATTACAACACCAAATCGAATGGAAAGAATACCGGGACGACTTACAAACATTGAACAAAATGCAAATTCCCCGGCATATCTACGATGGTAAAATTCAGGTCACCCAAGAACTCCATACGTTTGTAGATGCATCAGAACGAGCATATGGCGCAGCTGTATATGTACGCGCTACATACAAAAACAACCAAGTGTCAGTAAGACTGCTCTGTTCGAAATCACGTGTGGCGCCGACAGCCAAACAATCGCTACCACGGTTAGAACTTTGTGCTGCAGTCCTCGGTGCCGAGCTCAAAAACCGAGTCCGACAGGATCTGCACATGGGCATTAACACGGTTTCAGGATGGTTTTGGAGTGATTCCACAGTTGTGTTATCCTGGATAAACGCATCGTCATCAACATACCATACCTTTGTGGCAAATCGAATAGCCAAAATCCAGGCATTAACAAACCAGTCACAATGGCGTCACGTGTCATCGGCCAACAACGCAGCCGATGTCCTGTCGAGAGGAATCGCAGCAAGCAGACTGGCAGATCACAATCTGTGGTTATATGGACCATTATTCCTGCACGGATCTCGAGACAACTGGACGAAGGCACCCAACATCGAATCCAGCAATCTTGAGAGAAAAGCTAAACATGTAAGCTTGCCAATCACACCCAGCGCACTCGGGGATGAATTATATACTTGCAGACATAGCAACTCGTTTCACAAGCTGCAACGCATTGTGGCATATATGTTACGCTTCTGCTACAAAACCAACAGAGCGAACACCACGACGCTCTGCGCAGAAGAACTGACTCACGCCCGCACTATAATCCTGCGAACCATACAACAAGTCGAGTTTACAGCAGAGTTAAAACAGTTCCAACGCTATAAGACTGTGGATAGAAAGAGCTCGATCATATCGTTATCTCCCTTCCTAGGAGACGATGAGCTCATCCGAGTTGGTGGTAGACTTGAAGAAGCTCTACTTCCATACAACGCAAAACACATAGTCTTGCTGCCTTACAATGACCCAATCGTCAAAATGATTTTGCGGGAGCTACATGAGGAGAACATGCATTGTGGTGCTCAAGCATTAAGGGCAATCGCAAGACAACAATATTGGATTATCAATGACAAGACAATGGCTAGAAGCATCATCCACAGCTGTGTTAGATGCATCAAGGCTAGGCCAAAGCTGATGCACCAAATCATGGGCAATCTCCCAGCACAACGAGTCACACAAGCACGCCCGTTTCTTAATCCACCATAAGATCCGAGGCAAAAGACCAGATAAGGCGTACATCGCCGTGTTCTGCTGCTTTTCCACAAAGGCAGTACACCTGGAGCTGGTAAGCGACCTGACCACAGATGCATACTTGGCCGCCCTGCGTCGATTCTTAAGCAGACGTGGGAAGTGCCAAACTATTCATTGCGACAATGCAACGAACTTTGTGGGTGCAAACAATCAGCTTAAAGAATTAGAAGACTCTATATTCAGCTCAAAGGCAAGTGCTCTGATCACGAATCATTGCAACAAAAAGCAAGTGGATTTTAAATTCATTCCTCCCAGGGCTCCATCGTTTGGCGGCCTCTGGGAAGCGGCGGTAAAATCAGCAAAAAAGCTGTTGATAACAACCACCAACACAGCCTCATTGACATTTGAAGAACTAAACACAGTGATAATCGAAATTGAAGCCATTCTCAGTTCTCGACCCATCACTCCAATGTCAAATGATCCCACTGATACAACAGCGCTCACCCCAGGACACTTCTTGATTGGTGAACCATTAACAACGCCTCCTGATATCAATGTTGATCATCACGGAAAAACATTGGTCAAGCGCTGGCAATTGGTATCGCGCCTAAAGCATTCATTCTGGAAACAATGGTCTACAGAATACCTCCAAGAATTGCAAGCTCGGCATAAATGTAAGACCACTTCACCAAACGTACCTGAAGGATTATTAGTTTTGGTTAAGGAAGACAACCTTCCTGTAATGAAGTGGCCAATGGGTCGCATCATTAAGATATATCCTGGACAGGACAACCACGTACGAGTGGTTGATATTAAGACAGATGTGGCAGTCAAACGTTCCAACAAGCACGACCCCACGGAAATTGATGAGCCACCCACACAGCGAACAAGGATATTGCTACCTACATTAAAATCAACATTATTAGTGCTGTTGCTCATGCTTCCATTAGCATAGTCACAGTCAATAAATGTGACACAATTCGCAAATAAACCTGGATTATTCTATGAGAAGCTTGGAACATCAAGAATAGCAACTTCTGAGTGGACCATGATCGTATACTATGATTTGGACCCATATTGAAGGGATATGCAACTAATGTCAGCTGGAATGTCAGAGCTACGATACATGTGCCCTGAACTAGAAAATGTTCCGGCATGCAATTCCATAGTTCAACACTTTCAACCTGTGTAAACGTTTTAAAGAAAAATTCTCGTAAACGCAGATCACCGCTGTAGCAAGCAGTCTTTTTAGTGTTCTCGACTCAAAATACGCTGAGGAGATAACTCCAGTGATTGAAAAAGTGAAAGCCAATGAGGACTTTCTACTATATCTACCCAAAATCAAAAATCAATTTTCGCTACAATAAACGTAGTCAGAAAAGACAAAAGTATTCACGGATAATCACCTAAAAGTTTTGGAACAGGAAATGACGCACCTGACTCAAGCGTATTTAGGAACAACAACAACTCTCCAACGAATGCAGCTCGACAAATCTGATGTCCTAATCGGTATTCATCATCGGAAAATAAGCCCCACGCTCGTGTCTCCCGAGCAACTAAGAGACCAACTAGCCCATATATGGGATCATTTGCGACCAGTTCTAATGCTGCCGGTCACAACGAAAGGAGTGATCTAACTATACAGAATCATGCCAGCCGAAGGAAACCAGACTGCAAGCTGACGCTACCTCTGGTCCCAACAGTGCAGCTGTGAACATCCACCGAGACCAGTTCATGAGCACTACCCAAAAGGAATTTCGACGTTGACTTAAAATACACAACGAGAGTTCATCTGTTTTCACCATCAGATGATCTTCAGTGTTGACAACCGCTGTGAGTTTCAACTGTTAAACAATAAAACAGCAACACTATGTCAGGGAACACAAACGAAGGCTGTCATGGTGTGGCTAAAACTCTGCATACAAATAAATGGATCTTCGCAACGCATTCTACAACTAAACTTCAAGCAGCACTGGAAGGAACTGGCCTCCCTGTCTCTTGGATGCAATGCTCGTAATACTGAAGTAAGCATCAGCACCTTCAGCACCACAGTCAGCGAAGTAAAATTTACCTACACTTGTCTTGGTGACAACAGCAAATCGGAGATATCACGCTCACCATCAATGTAGCAACCGAAGAACCAGATAGTAGACTATCTTTAAGAACTTGATTATCTATGCAACTATCAGCCATCAATCATCACGAGTTGCCACACGCCCTATTCCCCTTACACTCCGATTTGCCGTCGACTTGGACGATGGTTGAACACCAGTTCAACGGAAATGAGAAAGTTCAGTAGCAGAAATATACATTACGTAATACCGTGACACATTTGTCAATTTAAAATGTTACTTAACACCTCACAACAAAAACCCTATAGCTATAGCTATAGGATATCCCTTGTTAAATGAATATTCCCTACTTCAAGATCTTCGACTAGTTAAGCCGGTGTTTTCACCGGGTCCAGACGGGGTTCCAGGTTGTGTACTCAGGTACTGCACCGAGGCTCTGTGTGGACCATTGCTTAAACTATTCACCCTGTCCATTGATTCCTCTTGCTTCCCCCCAATCTGGAAGGAATCGTTTATAATTCCTCTCCATAAAAAAGGTAGCAAGTCTGATGCAAAAAATTATAGAGGTATAGCAAAGTTATCCGCTATTCCCAAATTGTTTGAGAAGGTTTTAACTCCGCACTTGCAACATCTCTGCAAGTCACTTATATCTCCAACTCAGCATGGATTTATAAGGCGGCGATCAACCACCACGAACTTGTTAGAGCTTACCTCTTTCATTATTAAAGGCTGTCAAGGTAACTTACAGACGGATGTTATTTACACCGACTTTAGTAAAGCATTCGACTCTGTAAACCATTCCCTTTTAGCACATAAACTTGACCTTTTAGGGTTTCCGCCCAACCTCCTGAGATGGATTTCTAGCTATCTTTGTTCTAGGTCTCAAAGAGTCCTCTTCAAAAACTCCCTCTCTTTACCAGTAAAGGTTTCTTCGGGAGTACCACAGGGCAGCCATCTAGGCCCCTTACTCTTCACACTCTTTATTAATGACTTGCCTTCAGTAATAACATACTCTCGAGTACTTATGTATGCGGATGATGTTAAACTCTGTGTCCAGTACAAGGACATTTCATTTCATTCTCGCTTGCAATCCGATCTCAATAGCTTTCAGTCATGGTGTTGTGCAAACTTGTTACACCTTAATGCCTCGAAATGCAAAGTTATGACATTTCATCGTTCTAACCCTTTGTTGGCTCCCTACACCCTATTTGGGGGTTCTCTTGAGAGAATTACCCTGGTGGATGATCTGGGTGTTATGTTAGATCCCAAGTTAAAGTTTTCCGAACACATTTCTACCATGGTAAATAAGGCCATGGGCGTGCTTGGGTTTATAAAGAGGTAGTCAAAGGAATTTGACGACCCCTATATAACAAAGACTCTCTATACCGCGCTTGTTCGTCCGATCTTAGAATACGGCTCCTGTGTATGGTGCCCTCAGTACAAAGTACACCAGGACCGTATAGAATCAGTACAGAAAAACTTTTTACTCTTTGCTCTGCGGGGCCTTAACTGGGATGCGGGTGTAAGACTCCCATCTTACTCTAGTAGACTATTATTAGTAAACCTCCCATCCTTAGTTAACCGTAGAAAAATGCTTGGTGTGATATTTATGCACAACTTGATCAGGGGTGACATAGACAGCCCTGATCTGTTGAGCCGCATAAACTTCACGATTCCTATTAGACTGACTAGAAACTTTATACCGTTGTTCCTTCCACTTTGTAGATCGAATTATTCCTTGCATGAACCGTTTAGGGTCTTATGCTCGGATTATAATTCCCTCTACCATATTATATCCTCCACTAATTCTCTTCCTCTTATTAAATTACTAATCCTTACACACCTTTCTAGTAATTAGTAATTGTAGTGGTATTTGTATTTTGTATTTTATTGCATGCTTAATTTCTTGATTCTTGATTGATTCTTGAGTGGGGTCCTGTTACTTGTGTGGATGGGGTGGATGAATTGTACATAAACATAATGTGTATATATGTATATATATATATATAGTGACATATCCATAATTCCCCACATCCCATACACATTATGTTTATGTACAATTCATCCACCCCATCCACACAAGTAACAGGACCCCACTCAAGAATCAATAACTGTTTCTTCCCATACTCCAAGCTAGGGCCCCCCATAATATAAACAATGGACCACATTGTTTCAGCAACATTAGAATCACGCCACTCTCGAGAAATCGATTCTTTAGAATCACGCCACTCATGAGGACCAATCAAAGCTATACATAAAACCAAGGAGTATCACATTCCTAGCTCCGTCATGTAATGCAACACCGATCGCCAGCAGTGGATGCCTTTCATCAAAGCCGACGCATCCCCAAATATCGATCCAGGCACGTACGCCACCGACACGAAGATGCAGCCGAGGAAAGCAACGCCCGAAGCCAGAGTCGGGAGTTCCAAGAGAAGGGCTCATGGAAACTAGCCAGCAGCAGAGAGATCAGTTCCGTTTGAGACAAGCAGACCGAAAGTCAAGTCGGGGAATTCATTCAAATCTTGTGACATAAAGATATTTAAGTTGTAAAATAAAAGTCTTTGTTAAAAACTTAAAATCGAGTTGCGGATATTTAACTGGCGCAGTCGGTAGGATTTCGTTTAAAATTAACACCTATATTTCGGTAATGGTCAGCTTGTGTAATTTATAATTACTGTGATCACGTAATCCCGGAATTGTTAATAAAATTGTGAAATCCGCCAAAGAACCTATGTGCTGCAAGCACATACGATTTGCAAAACTAATTTAAGTGAACTGAAGTAAGCGGAGATAGTGAATCACCAAGGACAGTGAAACACTTAATACAAAATAAAGTTAAAAACTACAACAAAACAAAACCCAATCAACACCAACAACATGTCGTTACCACCACTATCATTGAGCGAAATCCACTTGAACCAGGCACTGCTGTCGATCCGACAAATACCTGCCTATGACGGTTCATCTGGACAGCTAAGCTCATTTATCAAACGAATCGAATATGTATGCGGATTATATCCAACTGAAGATCTTCGCCAACAAAGGATCCTATTTGGAGCGACCGAGATCCAACTGTCAGGAGAGGCACAACGCATATCGCAAATGATACAACCCAACACGTGGCTCGAACTGAAGACGGCGCTGATCAACGAGTTCAAAAATCACACGCCATATGAAGAACTCTTACGATAACTATACACCACCAGATTCAACGGCAGTCTTCGTAAGTTTATAGAAGAATTAGAGATAAAAGCATTATTAATAAACAATAAGCTAAACTTAGAAAACATACCAGAAAATAATGTCATTTATAAAAACGCTTTGAACAACACAATTAAAGATGTCATTACTCGAAAACTTCCTGACAGAATGTTCATGACCTTAGCAAGAAAAGATATTACCACATTGTCTAATCTTAAGAAGGCAGCACAAGAAGAAGGATTGTACGAATCTAGTACAACAGATGCAGGTACAAATAAAGATCAATCGAAATCGTCTCAATCAAATCGAAAGAATGTTGGAAACTATTATCCAAATTATAATACTACTAACTATCACAATCAAACTCAGAGTTCATCTGGAACAGGTCAGACGAATCGAACAAATCAAAATCAAAATTCCCAAAATCCTGGATTATACAATGAGTTCAAAAATTCCTTGAATCAAGGTAGGGCTCAGAATCCATTCAATCAGCAAATATTTCAAAACCAAGCTAGTGGGAGTGGACCCAACCAACCTACTAAAAGAGGGAGGCAGAGCCAGAGTGGCCAAACGAAGATGGACGTAAATTTTCATCAAGCCGCCTCGGAAGAAACCGAGGAGGACCCTATATAAACATTACCAATAATAAAAGAATATTAAGGTGTATCGCTGACTCGGGATCATCGATCAACATCATGAAAGAAAATTACACAGATTCCGAGATAAAAGACGATAACCTTACGGTCCATACCATCAATGGACCTGTCCGTTTAACTAAGAGTATAATGAGGAATGCGAACAAAACATGTCCGTCCGAACAAAAGTTCTACATACATAACTTTTCCGAAAATTATGATATTTTATTAGGAAGAGAATACTTGATGGCAAGTAAAGCCGTCATCGATTACAGAAATGACACTGTAACACTAGGAGCTAGGTCGTACCCAATCATTCAGAGTGGAGAAGCTGTTGAAGCCGGCAAGACCGCACAGAAGTGCACTGATCCCTCTACAAAAGAAGAGAAGATCGCACCTAAGTGCCTTGACCCATCTCCAGAGGGAGATCAATACTTCGCTTCCGCTCTAGACAGTGAATTAAGGGAATGTAATCAATTAAGATTGGAACACCTAAACGACGAAGAGAGGGAAGAGTTAAAGAAGGTCTTATATGAGTTTAAGGATGTGCAGTACAGAGAAGGTGACAATTTGACTTTCACAAGTACAATCAAGCACGAGATCAAAACTCAACATGAAGACCCGGTCTACAGACGACCATACAAATATGCCCAGATACATGATCAGGAGGTAAACCAGCAAATCAAAGATATGATCAGGCAGGGAATAATTCGAAAGTCGAATTCTCCTTACTGCTCGCCCATATCTATGATTCCGAAGAAGTTAGATGCTTCAGGAAAGCAAAAATATCGAATGGTAGTAGACTATAGAAGTCTAAATGAAATAACAGTTAAGGACAAATTCCCAACTCCAAGAATGGATGAAATCCTAGACAAACTAGGTAAATGTCAGTATTTTACGACAATCGATTTAGCAAAAGGTTTCCATCAAATACCCATGGAACCTAGCTCAATCCCCAAAACTGCGTTCTCCACTAAGCATGGACATTACGAGTTCACTCGTATGCCCTTTGGGCTAACCACTGCCCCAGCTACCTTCCAAAGATGTATGAACAATCTGCTAGAAGAGTTAATCTTCAAAGATTGCTTTGTATACTTAGATGACATCATTATATTTTCCACTTCATTGGAAGAACACTTGTTGTCACTAAGGAGAGTATTTGGAAAGTTGAGAGACGCCAACTTGAAGCTACAAATGGATAAATGTGAATTCATGAAAAAGGAAACTGAATTCCTAGGTCATGTAGTCACTACTGAAGGAATAGTACCAAATCCAGGCAAAATCTCTGCCATTGTTAAATTTCCAATACCAGAAACGACTAAACAAATAAAGTCATTCTTAGGTCTGTGCGGGTTCTACAGGAAATTCATTCCTAATTTTGCAAACATAGCAAAACCCATGACACTCAAACTAAAGAAAGGAGCTGTCATAGACCCCAAGGAAGAAAAGTACGTCGAGGCATTTGAGAGACTAAAAGTACTCATCACCTCAGACCCTATCCTTGCGTTCCCAGACTTTGACAAAATGTTCACGGTAACAACCGACGCTAGTAACATGGCATTGGGAGCGGTTTTGTCACAAGAACACAAACCGATCTGCTACGCTAGCAGAACCCTAAATGAACATGAAATAAACTATTCAGCCATCGAAAAGGAATTATTAGCGATCGTATGGGCAACCAAGTATTTCCGTTCATACCTGTTCGGTAGAACATTCGAGATACAAAGCGATCATAAACCCTTGATTTGGTTGAACAACCTCAAGGAGCCAAATATGAAATTACAAAGGTGGAAAATAAAACTGAATGAGTTTGATTTTAAAATGAAATATCTACCAGGCAAAGAAAATCATGTAGCTGATGCCTTATCAAGGGTAAAGATTAATGAAAATCTCCTGGGAGAAGCTTCCAATAGCGCTGGTGCAACTGTACATAGCGCACAGGAAGACAATCTAAATCACATTGCTATCACGGAAAGACCAATTAACTATTACAATCGGCAAATTGAGCTAATAAAAGGCAATGAAGATAAGGTAGAAACAATTCGTTATTTTCACAAGCTAATCATCAAGATCACGTATAAGGAAATGACTAACACCTTAGCGAAGGATATAATAAAGGAATATCTATGCACCAAAAAGAGCGCATTATATTTCCATAACGAAACAGATTTTCCTCCATTCCAAAAAGCCTATTTAGAAATCATTAATTCTAACAATATAACCAAAGCTATTAAATCAAGCACGAAACTCCTAGATATTCAGAATTACGCTGAATTTAAAGAAACCATATTAAAGAATCATAAAGGCTTACTCCATCCAGGGATAGAGAAAACCGTCAATTGGTTTAGGGGAAAATACTATTACCCGGATTATCAAAAACTAATCCAAAACATCATAAACGAATGTCCTACTTGTAATATTGCCAAAACAGAGCATAGAAATACGAAGTTGGCATTCGAAACTACACCGGAAATACTGAACATCAGAGAGAAATACGTCATGGATTTCTATATGGTTGGTAACCAACAGTTCCTATCATGTATTGACGTATACTCGAAGTTTGCCACTCTTGTAGAAGTAAAAAGTCGTGACTGGTTAGAAGCAAAAAGAGCCATCATGAAAGTTTTTAACGAGATGGGCAAACCAATTGAAATCAAAGCCGATAAAGATTCAGCTTTTATGTGCACAGCATTGCAAGCATGGCTGAATGCGGAAAACGTCAAAATAGAGATCACTTCCAGCAAAAATGGAATATCTGACGTAGAAAGATTTCATAAAACAGTAAATGAAAAATTAAGAATAATATCTAGCGAGGATAACACAGAGGATAGATTCACGAAGTTTGAATTAATTCTTTATACTTATAATCATAAAACCAAACATAATACCACAAATAGGACACCAGCTGATATATTCATTTATGCAGGCTCACCTGATTATGACACACAACTAAATAAAGTGAATAAAATCACTCAATTAAATAAAAACCGCATAGAGTATGAAGTAGATACCCGCTATAAACTATCACCTCTAGTTAAGTCTAAGGTAACAAATCCTTTCAAAAGGACGGGTGAAATTAGACAGGTAGACGAAAAACATTATGAAGAAAAGAATAGGGGTAGGAAAATAACTCATTATAAATCAAAATTCAAGAAAAAGAAGAAATCTAATAGAAGCAAATATAATAATTCCAGAGAAACCGAGGAAGTTAATGGAATCGGCGAACTTCAACACAATTAAAATCCTCATCTTCCTCATAATTACCATCGTAATGGCACAGGGCCAAAACATAGAAATAAATTCTATAAAATCCCAAAACGGATATATGATATTCAAAACTGGATCGATCAACATACCTATCAATTACGAATACCATTATCTAACTGTTAATGTAACTAAAACCGAAGAACTATACCAAAATTTGTTAAGGCAAGCCACTAAATTCCAGGACATAATCCAAATAAAATATCTAGTAGACAAATTGCAAAGAGAAATGAACGGGCTAAAAATAACCAAAAGAAATAAAAGAGGCCTAATCAATATAGTAGGAACAGCCTACAAATATCTCTTTGGAACACTAGATCAGGAAGATAAAGTCGATTTGGAACAAAAAATAGAAAATTTAGCCAGCCATAGCATTCAAATGAATGAACTAAATTTGGTAATAGATGCAGTTAATAGCGGAATAAACGTTATAAACAAACTAAATGAAGAAAAAGACAGGAATCAACAAATAGAAATTTTGATATTCAATCTACAACATTTCACAGAATATATCGAAGATATAGAACTAGGTATGCAATTAACTAGGCTCGGTATATTTAATCCAAAATTATTAAAACAAGACTACCTGGAACAAATAAATTCTGAGAAAATACTAAATATAAAAACCTCCACATGGCTAAAATCCGATACCAACGAAATTCTAATAATTTCCAACATTCCCAAAGACATTACAAAAGTACCAATCTATAAAATCGTTCCGTATCCAGACGAATTAAATAACATGTTAACAGATATGACATACGACAAGTACTACATAAAAAATGAAGAAGTATTTGTTAAAGAAACTAGATTGAAAACCAATGACAATTGTATAAAAGGAATTTTAATGCAAACTCCCACTAAATGTCCATATTCCAAAACATTTCAAAACTTTCAAATAAACTTTATTGAACCCAATATACTAATCACGTGGAATCTTCCAAAAACAACGCTAAATCAGAATTGTGTAAACCAAGAAATCATAGCGGAAGGAAATACCATTATAAAAATCTACAACTGTTCAATCCAATTAAATGAATTTACAATATCAAACACAATGTTAGATTTTGCCCAGAATGTTTATGTCAACAACAACATAACTAAAATAAAACCACTGTCGTATGTCCAAACTAATGAAATAATTATGCAATACACCTCATATAGTAACCTATTACAAATAAGTCTACTAATTTCATTTGTCATAATTATATTAGTACTACTAAGTTATGTAGCTGTTAAATTTACGAAAACTTCTAAAAGAGTCACGGTTAAATGTATAAACCCTATAATAGAAGCAGAAGAGGAACCAACCTCAGCCACCGCACTTGACACCCCGTCACTATACCCGAGGGTAATCGCCTAGGGACAGGCTAATAACAAACGTTGGGGGAGTGACATATCCATAATTCCCCACATCCCATACACATTATGTTTATGTACAATTCATCCACCCCATCCACACAAGTAACAGGACCCCACTCAAGAATCAATAACTGTTTCTTCCCATACTCCAAGCTAGGGCCCCCCATAATATAAACAATGGACCACATTGTTTCAGCAACATTAGAATCACGCCACTCTCGAGAAATCGATTCTTTAGAATCACGCCACTCATGAGGACCAATCAAAGCTAGACATAAAACCAAGGAGTATCACATTCCTAGCTCCGTCATGTAATGCAACACCGATCGCCAGCAGTGGATGCCTTTCATCAAAGCCGACGCATCCCCAAATATCGATCCAGGCACGTACGCCACCGACACGAAGATGCAGCCGAGGAAAGCAACGCCCGAAGCCAGAGTCGGGAGTTCCAAGAGAAGGGCTCATGGAAACTAGCCAGCAGCAGAGAGATCAGTTCCGTTTGAGACAAGCAGACCGAAAGTCAAGTCGGGGAATTCATTCAAATCTTGTGACATAAAGATATTTAAGTTGTAAAATAAAAGTCTTTGTTAAAAACTTAAAATCGAGTTGCGGATATTTAACTATATATATCATGACCAGCCACGCCTGGAGTATGACGGCTCAAAGAAAATGGACGGTCGAGCAGCCCCTCACGCCGTGGGTAGCCGTATTCTTGAAGCCAGAATTGGCCAAGTTGTTGGGATTAGAGGGTGTGTCAAACATAGCTGAGCATATCATCACCCTTAAGGACGACAAGCCGATAAAGCAGAGGTACTTTCCAAAAAAAAAAGGACATGCAAAAAAGCATCAATGCGCACAGCGCACCCACTGTACAGGTGGGAAAGAAGACAGCTCAACGCGCAATCGATACCAGACGCCTATCCACTCGACGTTGGACCCCAAAAACGGCTATTGGCAGATCCCACTGGCAGAGGGGAGCCGAGAATCTACCGCCTTCACCGTTCCCCTCCAGACCTCTTCCATTGAAAGGTGATACCTTTCGGACTGTACTCGGAATCGACTACGTTTCAGCGAGCATTGGACAGCGTCATCGGACTACAGATAGAACCCAAGGCATTCTCTTACCTAGATGAGATCATTGTCATCGGGGCTCCGTTGGAAAATCACGACGAACATCTGCGGGAAGTGTTCCCAAGACTGCGGGAAACAAGTCTCAAATTACGATAAGATAAGACTGCAACGGTCCGGAAGTTTGCCCCCCGCTTTCGAGGAGCTGAAGAAAAAGTTAACTGCAGGGCCCGTATTAGCCTGTCCGGATTTCACCGAAAGGTTTGCTCTTCAGACGGCAAACGACAACGGTCTGGGAGCAGTGCTGACGCAACAGATCAGCGGAGCGAAGAGGGTCATAGCCTACGTCAGTAAACGGCTCCTAAAAGCAGAAGAAAACTACTCAGCCACGGAAAAAAGTGTGCTTAGCCATCGTCTGGGCCATCTGGAAGGGCCATCCGGAACTAACTAAAGGCTACCACCTGAAAGGCTGCCCCCTCGACGTCATCACCGAACGTCTCGCCTTTAAATGGCTAAATTCGATCAAATAACCCGACCGGTCGCTTCGCTCGTTGGGCTCTCCAACAGTATCGCTTTAATGTGAATTACCGAGGCGGAAGCCAAAACATCGTAGCAAATGCCCTTTCCCGACAGCCCATCGACGCCATACAGCAAACTCTAGAAGATCTATCCACCTGCCTCTGGATGTAAAGGTTTTTCAAGCGGATCCAGTCACGACCCGAGGAATGTGGCAAATTCGTAATAGAGAACGGATAGATCTACCGGCAGCAGAAGATCGACCAGCCGTGGTGGGGTCTCACCAGTGGAAGTTAGGCGTCGCCAGTGACTATTGATCACCTAGGAAGGTTTAATGTTTAGAGTTCAACTATGGACAGTTAAACTGTGAAAAAATATGAATGAACAAATCACAAAATTATCAACTACTGAAAATTTCGGTAACACAATACAAGGCAGAAGAAAGTTAACTTTAATTATTCATTAAAGAAGATATTACTTTGGAAGCGCAAGTATCAAAGGAAAAAATATGGAAAAAAGTATTGTAATCGCGGCAAAGGCTACGGAAAGATTCATGGTCAGAGTATTTTGAATGACAGAGAGGAAGACGGAGAGGAAACTAATGCCTAGTCGGGCGGGATGGGACAGCAATACTGATAAGGATAAGGATTCAACCTCGCCTAGGAGAAGTTTGTGGAGAAAGAGAATTCCATGACAAGTTCTACGGCTTTCAAGAGAGTGCAAGTTAATGAGGCGCAGCCGACTCTCATAAGAAGGAAGATGACGAGAGGGGTCCCAATTAACTCCGCGCAGGGCAAAGATAAGGAATTGTTTTTGAACGGACTCAAGCATATCTTGATATTTTTGGTAATGTGGAGACCACATACAGGAACCATATTCCAAGATAGGCCGTACAAGAGAAATGTAGAGTAGTTTAGTGGTATAGGGGTCAGAAAATTCCTTCGACCATCTTTTGATAAAGCCAAGGACTCCTTTGGCTTTATTCGAAACAGCCGATATATGAGAATTAAAAGATAAGTTAGGTACAAAGATAATGGCCAAGTCATTAATTTTTTACAGGCGTTCCAAGGAAATGTTATTAATTGTGAAGTAAAAAAGGTAAGGCTTGTTGCGATGGAGATACGATCGTTTGACCAAACGAGATTCCTGGCCGCTGTAAGAATTATCAACAAATTTAAGGTGAGCCAAAACAAACCAGTTGGACAAATGTATACGAGCCAGGCAACGCTTCATGTTCTTCCACTCATTCTGCAAATGGGTTGAACTTGTACCTCTCCGAAAAGCTACCACCACTCAATTGGAAAAGGTGTTCTGGGGAAGGATCCTCGCCGATTTGGAGTGCCATGGAAGTTTGTATGCGGCAACGGTATGCAAATCACCAGTCGCTCCTTCCGGAGATTCTGCAAAGTAGCGGGTATGGAACTAAAGCACATCGTACCGTGTACCGTTTAGCAAAACCCGACTGAGAGGGCAAACAGGACCATCAAGACGATGATTGCGCAGTTCGTTAACGGAGACCAACGGACCTGGGACGATCTCCTCCCTGAACTGAGCATGGCCGTGAACAGCACTTCAGATACCACGGGCTTCAGCCCGACCTTTTGGTACTTGGTCGCGAACCAAGGCAACCGGGATCCATGTACGACGAAGTGACCCGGGGATAAGGAAAATAACTAGAGCCCGCACATGAGAAGGCAACGCGGCTACAGGAAATATTAAAGGTCGTGCACCCAACGTGCATCCCAAGAAAAGAGTGGTGTAGAGAACGTACAACCTGCGAAGACGCAAGTGGCGACCCGAACTGGCATCACTAGTCCTCCTTCGGCAGCATAATCTATCCATAGCCTCAAATGGTTTTGCAGCAAAGCTGGATCCTAAGTACGAAGGGCCGTGCAAGACTATCCAATTCTTATCTCCCAACATAGTTTGGCTGCAGATTCACCAGGGAAAACAAAGGAGAGAAGAGAGTTTGGCGGACTTAAAGGCGTTTCACGGAGTGGACGACCATGAGGAGAGCCAGACGATAGTGGAGTTACCTGAATTATCCACGAACCCACGATTCCGTGAGATACGTATTCATCCCCCTATGGGATTAGATAAGAACACATGTATCCATCTTCTCAATCGCACCGTTCAAGCAGGATAGGGGGAGGCTCGCATACAATGCTGAGTCAATCAGCAACCCCAGGAAGCGTCGGGAGCCAACGCTGAAGAGGAGCTGAGGCCCGACGGACACTTGGCAAACGCAGGTTTTCGCACGGCGCACAGACACAACGTCGCCGCCTGTTTGGGAGTTATGAAGCCGCCGTGGACGACGACAACGCTACCACGGATACAGACGAGCACGAGACGATCCGACCCGACGTACAAAGTCTAGCGTCCTCGCTTCGGGACGACGTCACCCCCAACCTCCCCCTTCTAGTGTTGACTGGGATTCCCTTTGGTCCGGCTGTGATGCGTTCCACGAAGATGGATCCTAAGACCCCAATCAGCCCCACTATTCAGACGTGGCAGAGGCAAGCCATTAATGAGCCTGAGCTTCACGCCCAATGGAAACCACCCGTGGGCATCAGCCGACCCTATCCCTATTTCCCCTATCGAGTGCCGTCCAGCCTTCGCTCGCAGCCGCCAACGCCAAGCAACCCCCACAGCTTCCCACGCTAGCTGCGGTTCCGGATGAGGTGGCCTGGGCAATGGCTCCACCCGAATGGCGGCGCCTTACCCACATATTTAATGCCCTCCGTTCTTCTCCGCATTTTTCCTCACTGAAGGGACTTTTATTTGTCGTCGGACGAAGCCCCTGAAGGGTCATTGTTAATTGTGTGTAGGAAGCTGGACTGCATACGGTACATAAACCGTCTAGACTTTGTCCGTCGCAACTAGAACTTGAACAAGTTGGACTGCGGAGTGGCTTTCCTACAGTGCGCAAAGGAGGGTCTGAATACACGGCGTCAGCCTCTGATTATTGCGATGGAAGATGAGTGACAGGCAGTTGTGGTACTGTTTCTGATACTGACTTTATGGATAAAATTGATTCTTACTTATAGGTAATAAAAGGTACAAAAAGTGCTGAGTCTGCACAAATATATGTTTGTTTATTATGGATAAGTTTACTGTCTGGTGGGAAATTGCGTTATTTTGATGGTCAGCAATTGCACCAATGTCTTCGCCCTCTGTGGAGAGATTTCATTGTAGCAGAACTTGCTTCAGAGGCTATATGGACGTTGACATGCAATGACTGCATCTATCAAGAGGCGATGCAATTACTGCACCGTCAAGTGGCCCGTGTGACACCAGCAGAAGGCTGTTACGCGCGGATCCCAGGCAAAACGCAGCCCTCCGGGGCCCTCCCAGGGCCCCTCCCAGGCAAAACGCAATAAAATACAAAATAGAAATACCACTACAATTACTAATTACTAGAAAGGTGTGTAAGGATTAGTAATTTAATAAGAGGAAGAGAATTAGTGGAGGATATAATATGGTAGAGGGAATTATAATCCGAGCATAAGACCCTAAACGGTTCATGCAAGGAATAATTCGATCTACAAAGTGGAAGGAACAACGGTATAAAGTTTCTAGTCAGTCTAATAGGAATCGTGAAGTTTATGCGGCTCAACAGATCAGGGCTGTCTATGTCACCCCTGATCAAGTTGTGCATAAATATCACACCAAGCATTTTTCTACGGTTAACTAAGGATGGGAGGTTTACTAATAATAGTCTACTAGAGTAAGATGGGAGTCTTACACCCGCATCCCAGTTAAGGCCCCGCAGAGCAAAGAGTAAAAAGTTTTTCTGTACTGATTCTATACGGTCCTGGTGTACTTTGTACTGAGGGCACCATACACAGGAGCCGTATTCTAAGATCGGACGAACAAGCGCGGTATAGAGAGTCTTTGTTATATAGGGGTCGTCAAATTCCTTTGACTACCTCTTTATAAACCCAAGCACGCCCATGGCCTTATTTACCATGGTAGAAATGTGTTCGGAAAACTTTAACTTGGGATCTAACATAACACCCAGATCATCCACCAGGGTAATTCTCTCAAGAGAACCCCCAAATAGGGTGTAGGGAGCCAACAAAGGGTTAGAACGATGAAATGTCATAACTTTGCATTTCGAGGCATTAAGGTGTAACAAGTTTGCACAACACCATGACTGAAAGCTATTGAGATCGGATTGCAAGCGAGAATGAAATGAAATGTCCTTGTACTGGACACAGAGTTTAACATCATCCGCATACATAAGTACTCGAGAGTATGTTATTACTGAAGGCAAGTCATTAATAAAGAGTGTGAAGAGTAAGGGGCCTAGATGGCTGCCCTGTGGTACTCCCGAAGAAACCTTTACTGGTAAAGAGAGGGAGTTTTTGAAGAGGACTCTTTGAGACCTAGAACAAAGATAGCTAGAAATCCATCTCAGGAGGTTGGGCGGAAACCCTAAAAGGTCAAGTTTATGTGCTAAAAGGGAATGGTTTACAGAGTCGAATGCTTTACTAAAGTCGGTGTAAATAACATCCGTCTGTAAGTTACCTTGAAAGCCTTTAATAATGAAAGAGGTAAGCTCTAACAAGTTCGTGGTGGTTGATCGCCGCCTTATAAATCCATGCTGAGTTGGAGATATAAGTGACTTGCAGAGATGTTGCAAGTGCGGAGTTAAAACCTTCTCAAACAATTTGGGAATAGCGGATAACTTTGCTATACCTCTATAATTTTTTGCATCAGACTTGCTACCTTTTTTATGGAGAGGAATTATAAACGATTCCTTCCAGATTGGGGGGAAGCAAGAGGAATCAATGGACATGGTGAATAGTTTAAGCAATGGTCCACGCTGAGCCTCGGCGCAGTACCTGAGTACACAACCTGGAACCCCGTCTGGACCCGGTGAAAACACCGGCTTAACTAGTCGAAGATCTTGAAGTAGGGAATATTCATTTAACAAGGGACTGAAAATACCGTTCGACCTCGGTAATCCGTATGGGTACGGTTGACCAGAGTAGCGTTCCTCAGAATAGGTGGTTTGGAAAAACTGGGCAAAAAGATCGGAAATTGCCTGATCATTATTTGCCGACGTATTACAAAATGATAGCGAGGATGGGTGTGCGGACGTTCTACGCTTACTGTTTACGAAGCAGTAAAACTGTTTAGGGTCCTGAGAAAAACGTATCCTGCAACGAGATAGGTAGTTCTTATAGCATTGAGCATTAAGAACTGAAAAGTTTGACCGAGCTATTACATAACGAGAGTGAGAAGTAGGAGAACCCACTTCTTGAAATTTTTTATAAAGTCTTGATTTTAAGTTTTTTAGACTGGATAACTCTTTGGTAAACCAAGGGGGTTTTCCAGATCTAATCGGACAAGAAAGCGGGACACAAGAATCAAAAAATGTGCCAAGAGCATTGTAAAAAATGTTTGTGCCTTTTGTGACATCAGTGCACAAGTACAAAGCGGACCAATCAAAATCCCTAATTAGGTTATTAAGCTTCGCAAACTCGGCTTTACGAAAGCAGCGGACACGTTCAGGTAGTCTACTCGACCGATCCAATACAGTTGGTCCTATGTCTAGCGACACCTCGAAAGTAGGGTGGTAGGCGTCTTCAGGTATAGTGAGCGGAAGGGCTCGGGTTAACAACACTATGGTCGGATCCGATACAAAGCATAGATCAAGCAATCGACCCAAGGAATTTTTCACATGATTGACTTGAGACAGGGACAGGTCAAGCAAGCCGTCAACAAAGTCATGTCGTGACATGGGCACTAGGATACTAGACTCGTTTACCGAAGACCAAACAGTTCCTGGCAAGTTGAAGTCACCAAGAACTATCATACGATCTTTATCAGATAGCGAGGAAGCAACAGCGGTTAAAGCGGACAAGTGCTGCTCATAAATTGAAATATCCGAAGAAGGTGGGATATACGAGCAAGTAATGAATATAGCGAAAGCGGGAAGAATCAGTTTTACACACAGGAATTCCAGTTCCTGTTGAACTTGGACTGTGAAGTGTTCTGACGTGAAGTAAGAGTCCACTGCAATTATAACCCCTCCTGCACGGCGAGACGAACGGTCCTTTCTAAAAGTTGTGTACCGACCTGCCAAAACCTCGGAACTAAGAATGTCCGGCTTTAACCAGGTTTCAGTAAACACAATAACGTGGGAAGCAAATGCAACACTATCCCGGAAAAGAATGCTGAGCTTACTACGCAAGCCTCTTACATTCTGATAGGTTACTAAAAGAGAAGTTAGTTTTTTGGAAAGGTTGGAGCAAGACGGGAAGTTGAGGAAGAGGAAGTTGAGGTTGCTGTTGGGGTGGCACGCTGGAAAGATTTGGAAGCGATATGGGGGGCCTATTCTTCTTCTTAGCCTTAAACTCCTTCACCACCAAATGCTCCGGCCAAAATTTGGTGGAGCAAATGGTGTCAAATTGAGTTGGGGAGATGCTTATCTTAAACGACGCTATCTCCCTGGCATAAGAGAAGTTAAATTTCTCCACCTTTAAACCCACGGCTTTTATTTTGCTTTGAATGAAAGCAGTTACATCATTAGATGTGAGGTCAGGGGCCAGCCGTGAAACAAAAACTTGTCGTTTTGGTGGGACTCCCACCAGTGGTTTAGTCACCGCAGGTCTAGTACCTGTGGTGGCAATATCCGGAGGTCCGGAACGTCTATTTACTGGTGGGATCGGGATAGACGGGACAACTAGATAACTTGCGGACACCACGGACACGGACGCAGCAGACGTACTTGGCTGCACATTCTCCGAGGCGATGAATTCGGCTACCGAATCTGCATCGCCAGCAGCTTTCGTTGCCTTTGGAGTGGCAAACGAGATCAACTGCTGCACACTTGGAGTGGTCGGAGTCAATTTTTCGGCGGCGCACGGCTGAGTTACGGTTGGCACTTGCAGGTCCCGCGGAGTGACCTTTTTGCGCCTCGGAGACTCATTCAGCAGTTTTAAACCGCTAAACTGAGCCTCCATGGCTAGGAGCCGATCGTATTGGTTTTTGAAACCAACGGTCAGCTCCTTAAAGCCACTCCGCGTCTGCCTCATGAAAGCCACCATGTCTTTCTCCACCGCACGGCATGCCTCGCAACTGTAATGCAAGCCATTACGTTGTGCTATGGCATCGCTCACGAGGCCAGAAAATCCCGCGCATTTTGCGTGGACTACGCTGTCGCAGAGCCAGCAGGGGACATTTGGCTGATCGTGAGTGATCTGCTTCTTGCAGGTTTTTTTGGCGCAGACCACAGCGAATTCCATTTTATTTTTATTATTCAAATATTTTCTTAAGAAAATTTGCAAAGAAAAATTAAAATCAAAAAAATTAAAAATTTCCAAAACAAATTGGTATCAGACCAATGTGCCAGACAACGCTCAAAGCGGAATTGGTAAGAAAAAAAAGAGAGCAGAGTGGAGAGCGGTTATAGCGAGAGCTACTAGGCAGAGAGCGCTATTGCTCAGAAAGTTGAAAGAGCGAGAGAGAAAGAACAGTTATTGAGGTTGAGGTGATAGCGAGAGAGTGATAAGACAACAAAAGCTACCAGACGAGAGCGGACTGCAATGCAATACTCACTCACTGCAACAACACAACACAACACAAGCCGACGCCGAAAAATAAAAAGTTAAATAATATTTTAACACAAATCAAAAGGCATGCACTCGCGTAAATGAATAGGTTTCCAGATTGTTGTCTGGTTAGAAAGTATATTTAGAATTTAGTTAGGAAAACTCCGGCTGTTTATTCGAAACAAAAGGAAAAATGCGGAGCGCAAAACAAAAACACGTCTGATCACTACGAAAGAGAACGGATTTTTTGATTCATTTAAATCTTGTGACATAAAGATATTTAAATTTGTAAAATAAAAGTCTTTTTTAAAAACTTAAAATCGAGTTGCGGATATTTAACTATATATATATATATATATATATATACTGGTTTTTTTGCGCGGTCGTTTTCGTTGGTTTAGCCGCATGGCTTTGTATATTTGGGTTGACTCGCGGCGATCCTCTTGTACTGTTTTGGTGCATTGTCCTGGTGGTCGCTGTGGGGTTGGTCAGGCGGGTGGGAGCGGTAGGTGCGATTGTGGAAAGTTCGTCACTGAATGTGACCGTGCGGGGCTGAGCCCAAGACGGTGTGGGGTTCGGCTTGGTTTACCGGGTCGCCCGTTGGGTCAGCTGTAAGAACGCTCGTCCGCATTGTATAATGGCCTGGATACCGCAGACGAAGTCGATCCCCAATATGTTATCGTCAACTACCATGGGTAGCTCTAATAGAATAAATCGCGTTTCATGTTGATCTAGACGTATTTTGACGGCTACTGCTTGACCGCCCTCCCCCCCTGCAATTCCTGGAGGCCCGGCGTGCGTCCATCGACCTGTCTCCGTCATGGGTCGTTACGCGGCTAACTTTCTCGGCGTTTCGGGAGGGTCCGGTGTCGTCTGGAGTGCCATGCTGCGGGGTTGATGATCCGCGTCCTTGGTAAGATGGAACTCTTGGTTTAGTATTCGGGTGATCGCTAGCTGGGTGGGTTTGTCCACGGTCCCGAGCTGTCTCGTATGCCACCAATTGGATCAGTCTCCTTAATATCTAGAACTCATGCCTACGGGTAAACAGTTGGTATTCCGGCCTCAGGTAGATCTCTCGTAGATGCTGTCCAGTTCCCTGTCAAGAGTATATTGAGGTTGTTGCATCATGAGTCGGAGCTTAACCAGGTAATCCTGAACGGCCTCGTTAGGTTGTTGGTGGCGAGCTTGGATCGTATCTTCCAATTGCTGAAAGCACCGAGGGGGTAGGAAGAACCCGAAGAATTCCTTCCGGAACTCGGTCGGTTTGCTTGCATCTGGAACGTACGAAACCATCTTTCCACCTGGCAGGTCAACAGCCCGGAAATGGCTCGTGGAAGTTTCCCTGGGCTTCCACCATACGATTCGACCCTTTCTTCCAAACGATCGCTGGAAGCCAGTGCATCTGAATGTCCGTCGAACTTCAAGCCCCAGTTGCGCAGTCGTCGGCCAGTACGACGAAGAGGATTTTTTCCCTTCCGGGTCGCGGAGTTCCGGTTATCTCGTGGAAGCGGTGCTCGGTGTGGCTGTCACCGCCGGTCAGCCGTGGTTTCATTCCGGCTGGGGTTGCTATACCCAGGTCCTCGTTTTGCGCGCGGAAGTTCAGGAATTTTGATGGGGCTGTTCCGCACAGATGCCCTCCTCCATGATGAAGGGAATAACTCAAAAAACTGCCATTAATTTAAAGGTGATCAAATGATGTCCTACTTTTTATAGGTATAAAATTGTCCATGTGTTTGTCTAATATGGAAAGAAAACAAAATTTCACATTTGAGTTAATTTAATTAATTTAATACTTAAAGGTTTTAATATTACTTACCAAAAAGTGCACCGTTAAGATCTTCCACAAAATTTCTTCAATGCTGCTTTTGCTATACCTTCATCAATACTTTCATATTCCATCCAACGAACTTGATGCATCGCTCCAGGAGGTCTTATTTTCTGTTCCGGTACAAAATCGCCACCTAGGAATATTATGGAGAGTTCAATTAACTCCCAAAAGTCTCCTCTAGCATACTTTTCTTTCAGTTTCGATTAAAAAAACTCCAACCACTCATTATATCTTGAACGGCTAAAGTGTAATTCCACAGTTTGTAGACCAGATTGTATTTTTGAAAGGTCCAGATTTTTATACCCGATACTCAAATTGAGTATTGGGGTATATTAGATTTGTGGTGAAAATGGATGTGTGTAACGTCCAGAAGGAATTGTTTCCGACCCCATAAAGTATATATATTCTTGATCAGCATCAACAGCCGAGTCGATTGAGCCCTGTCTGTCTGTCCGTCTGTCCGTCCGTCCGTCTATCCGCACTTATCAGCGCCTAGTGCTCAAAGACTATAAAAGCTAGAGCAACGACGTTTTACATTCGGACTTCTGTGATATGTCACTGATACAAGTATATTTCAAATATTTGCCCCGCCCACTTCCGCCCCACAAAGGGCGAAAATCTGTGGCATCCACAAATTCAAAGATACGAGAAAACAAAAAACCCAGAATCGTAGAGGATGACCATATCTTCTAGAGTGAAATTCAGAACCAGATCGTACAATTATTATAGCTAGAATCAAGAAAATAAGTTCATTCTTTCTCGCTAGCACACAGGTTTCATGGTCGGTTTTGCCAATTGCAAAATGTGAGTTCAAGGATCTCAGAACCTATAAGAGCCAGAGCAACCAAATTTGGTATCCACACTCCTGTGATATCGGATCTTGACCGTTTGGTCTCAAAATTTCGACACACCCCCTTCCGCCCCCGCAAAGGACGAAAATCTGGGGGTATCCACAAATCTCAGAGACTATTAACGCTAGAGTAACCAAATTTAGTATCCGCACTCCTGTTAGATCTCACTATAAAACGTATATCTCAAAATTTCGCCCCACCCCCTTCCGCCCCCACAAAGGACGAAAATCTGTTGCATCCACAATATTACAGATTTGAGAAAACTAAAAACGCAGAATCATAGAGAATCACCATATCTATCCGGTTGCTGAATCTGGATCAGATCATTTTTATAGCCACAATGAACAAATCTATTTGTAGTAGTAGTTCAGTAGTTCTGACTGATTTTCTGTCTCTCTCGCACGCACTCTTTGTCGTGTCGTTTAATATTAGCGTCGTCTGCCGGAGGAGAGCCATAATGACTTAGTATCGTTTATAAATTTAGAGTTTCGGTCTCCGCAGCAACTCACAGCGTTCCCCCTCGTTTCAAGTGTCCTTAAGCTTTTGAAAAAGGTATATTTCCGCAACATTTACTTCAAATACACCTTTAAGTACAAGCTCGTAGATGTGATGGCAATAGGCAAAATATAGCAAATCTCTATCAAATTTTTTCTCTAACAATAACCACGTGCCGTTAAACCGACCTGTGTTTAATGCTGTTGTATCAAATTGTATCAATATTCAAGATTCCATGTGAGAGCCGCATTCCAAACAGCTTTTGCTTGCTCTTAACCTGTCGAATTTTGCAGATGTGGCACTGCAATGAGTTGTTCTGTATTTTAAAATGCGATTACTATTGGAAGACGCCTAACGCCAACGGCGATCTGTGTAGGGTTTGTGGCAAGAACCACCACACGCTACTCCACATACCCGCGTCTCGTCGTCCAGCCCGCTCAGCATCGGGAATACCGTCGCCAGCTACATCGGTCCACGCCGGACGCCGACCTCATCGTCCAACCCGTTCAGCCTCGGCTGCATCGCCGCCATCTACAGCCAAAGAAACCGCGACCTCATCGTCTTCGAACCCCGGCACCCTCCGTAGACTCCCTTCTACAACATAGGAGCCTCAGTATCCTCCCGACGGCGCTGGTGGACGGCGCTGGATACGCACTCCAAGGAGTTCCAAATGGGCGCGCTCATCGACCCATGCATGCCGGTGAGCTGCATTGACGCCTCTTTGGAATTTTCAGACCAGGGCTGGCCCTCAACTGTTGGGCGGCTAACAGAGCTCTGATGAGCTCGTACGTTCCACAAAGCGATCACCGTCTCGTAGTTCATAAGCAAGAGAATCAATTTCGATTCCAATTTTCAATAGAACTCTCAAACACGGGAAGATACACTGATTGAACATGGATCGTCTTTTCCTTTTGGATATTTTTCTCACTCATCGCTAGAGCCAGCTCCTGTGATCCGCCCCTTACAAACCGGGTTAAAGGCTAGCGGCCGTTATCCGGGAATATTCGGATCCGCCGGGGAGCTCTCCCGGAGCGCCAAGATGAGAGAAGAGGACCCTCGGAGAGAGAGCACGAGCTTGCACTGAAAAGCGTATTTGAAGTAAATGTTGCGGAAATATACCTTTTTCAAAAGCTTAAGGATACTTGAAAAAATCTGGACCTTTCAAAAATACAATCTGGTCTACAAACTGTGGAATCACACTTAAGCCGTTCAAGATATAATGAGTGGTTGGAGTTTTTTCAATCGAAAAGTATGCTAGAGGAGACTTTCGGGAGTTAATTGAACTCTCCATAATATTCCTAGGTGGCGATTTTGTACGGGAACAGAAAATAAAACCTCCTGGAGAGATGCATCAAGCTCGTTGGATGGAATATGAAAGTATTGATTAAGATTTAGCAAAAGCAGCATTGAAGAAATTTTGTGTATTTATGGTCTCTACATAAGGAAATATCGATTCTCGCAGTTTTTAATGACGACGTTACAAATTTGACTTAACAAATTTAACTTTCCATATTAGACAAACACATGGACAGTTTTATACCTATAGAAAGTAGGACATCATTTGATCACCTTAAAATTAATGACAGTTTTTTGAGTCTATGCCCTTCATCATGGAACAGTAGGTTAGGTTAGGTTAGGTTCAGGCGGTAGCCTGGGGGAGTGATGAAACCCTCCCAAGCTCACTTGGACCTGTAGAAGGTCCGTTGTGATGCCGCATGGGCGTGTGCCCCTTCACGTTGCCCGAACCGTGAGAGCATACTACTGCAGGTTAAGGGCAGTCCCATCCGGTGGCTTGGATGTATTTGGACAAGGTCCCCGGTTTGATTTCGGACAGGTCCGAAACGTCCGTGAGGAAAGCGGCCCCGAGAATACGAAGACGACGATTTCCAAGGGCCGGGCAGTGGCAGAAGAAGTGGGGGACTGATTCCTCCTCTTCCTCGTCGCGACAACTCCTGCAGAGCACTGTACTCTGCTGAGTCTATACAGCTCGGCTGAGCGCTTCTTCGATCAATATGGCCATATCAATCTTGAGAATTTACACGATGCGGTTTGCTGCCATCTCCTATTTACATTTTGCTCGAACAATTCGTGCGTGAGGAGCCTGCACGTAGCCAGAGGCATCGCTACCTGCTTCTTCTCCGATAGGAGAGGATTCGTAGTACCCTACCTTGCTAGTTCGTCGGCGGCGTCGTTCCCCTCGATGTCCCTGTGACCTGGGACCCATACAAGGAAGAGGTCTAACTGCTCTGCGATCTCGTGCAGAGACCTGCTGCAGTCATTTACAGTCGCTGAGTTCGACGATATTGAGCCAAAAGCTTTAATAGCTGCTTGGCTGTCCGAGAAAACGCACACTGAGTGCGTGTCTAGAAGTAGTTTGGAGACGATCGAAATGGCCTCCTTGATGGCTACAACCTCCGCTTGGAACACACTGCAGTGGTCCGGGAGCCTGAAGCAATGACTGATGTTCAGCTCGCTGCAGTAGACTCCGCCTCCCACGCGGCCGTCTAACTTTGAGCCATCAGTGTAGAAGTGAATCGCATTAGCGGGTCCTGGTTCGCCCATCTTTCAGTCCTCCCTAGGTGGGATTGATACCTGGAAAGGCGTCGAGAGGTGATCACTAGGGATACAGTAATCTGTCCTCTCTGGTAATTGCGGGAGTCTCGTCAGGATTCCCGAGTGCCCAACCGCGGACGCTTTCCACAGTCTGGCTTCTCTCATTCAGAGGGCGGAAAGTGTTGCCACCTTCTTTCCCATGAGATCTATGGGGAGGACGTCCAGAACAGGATCCAGGGCTTCCCCTGGAGTAGTGCGTAGCCCGCCAGTTATGCATAGCTCTGCCATGCGTTGAACTCTGCTGAGTTTATTGAGGCATGTCCTTTTGTCTAGGGCTGGCCACCATACCACCACTCCATAGAGCATGATCGGTCGTATGATGGCGATGTAAAGCCTCCGAACTATATAGGGGGTCATTCCCCATTTTAGTCCGATGGCTTTCCTGCAAGTATAGAGTGCCACTGCAGCCTTCTTTACACTATCCTCTATGCTCAATTTCCAGGCGAGCTATCTATCGAGTATTAGGCCAAGATACTTGACGTTGTTGCTGAAGACTATCGCTTCCCCACATAGTCTTGGGGGAATCAGTGCCGGAGCTTTGTACTTCCTTGTGAAGAGCACCAGTTCCGTTTTGGACGGGTTGACGCCTAGACCGCATTTGTCTGCCCATTTTGACATCTTCATGAGTGTGCTTGTCAGTCACTCATACAGCGTCAGCGGGAATTTACCCGAGAATGCTATAGCAACATCGTCCGCATATGACACCACGCGGCAGCCACTCCCCTCTATCTCCCGCAGCAGTTCGTTCACTGCCACGTTCCATAGGATGGGCGAGAGGACTCCGCCCTGCGGGGTGCCTCTACTGACAAATCTGGTGGACGTTGACGTCCCCAGTGATGCCTCAACCGTCCTGCATTGTAGCATCTGATCAATCAGGCTCACCGTCCGAGAGTCAACCCCCAGTTCTGTCAGTGCGCTCGTGATGGCTGCCGGAAGGATGTTATTAAAGACGCCTTCAATGTCGAGGAAGGCTACCAAGGTGTACAGTTGAGGGACGCTTCTATGATCGATGTGATCGAGTGTAGGGCCGTTTCGGTGGGTCTTCCTTTCCGATAGGCATGCTGGGAGTCTGAGATTAGACTAAGCGGAATAATTACTGTGAGATGCATCCCCAAAAGCGGTTCCATCGTCTTCAGACGGAAGGACTATAGACTTATGGGTCTGAAATCTTTGGGGGCAGTGTGCGAGGGCTTGCCTGCCTTGGGGATGAAGACGACTTTGGTATGAAGCCAGGTTTCCGGGATATATCCATGGGAGAAGATTCCCTCGTATATCCTTTTGAGCCCATTAGTGGCTTTTTGTCCAGAGTGAATCAGTGGGGCAGGGATGATGTCATCTGGTCCCGCAGCCTTGTATAGTTTGAAGCTTTTGATTGCCCAGGAAATGTTCTCCTGGCTTAGCAGGTTCATGATATCACTTGAGGCAACGGAAGGAGCCGCGATGTAGTGTGGTCTGTTTTCAACGCAGCCGGGAAAGTGGGTGTTAAGGAGAAGATTTAGCGACTCGTTGCTGGACGTTGTCCATGATTGGTCAGCATCCTTCAGGTAGCCCAGAGTGGGTGTAGTCTTTGAGAGAACTTTGCGCAAGCGCGAGGCTTCTGAGTTATTCTCAATGTCGCTACAGAACTTACGCCATGAGACGCGCTTGGCTTTCCTCAGTTCTTTATTGTAAATTGACAGACTGGCCTTGTAATCGGCCCAGTTCTGCTCAGCTTTTTCAGCCTTAGCTTTATTGAAGAGTCGCCGGGAGACTTTTCGGAGTTCCCTCAGTTTCGGATTCCACCATTCAGGTTTCTTTCGGCCTCTGCACTTGCCAGAGGGGCAGGATTTATCGAGCGCCTCATTGCAGGCGTCGGTAAATAGTTTAGCAAAATAAGTCGTGGCTTCCCTGGAAATCTCCTAATCAGGTGAAGTCTCAGGGAGAACACGACAGAGGTGGTCTGAGTACCGAGCCCAGTTTGTCCGCTTAAGGTTCCGGAATTGAGCTGGTCTCGGTAGTGAAAAAGAGAATACTGTTTCCACATACCTGTGGTCCGAGAAGGAGTGCTCTTCCAGGACCCTCCAGGATAAGATGTTCCCATGTAACTCATGAGAGGTAAGTGTGAGGTCCAGGACCTCCTTGCGGTTTTTAACAATGAAGGTGGGATCCCTCCCCCTATTTAGTAGGACCATTAGCAGTCTGGACTATTTAGCAGTCTGTGATTAGCGCCCTGAGCGCCTGTGGAGGGGGGTCTGGTTGGTCGTGACCCATGTACGTGGAGCATATTCTTAGTGAGCACCCCTGGCCTTCGAGGCTCACTGCTGTTTGGTCTTCATTGCTGAAATATGGGAGCAAAAATAAGTGCAAATCTCTTTTTTCAAGGATGCAGGTGCGAGTTTTACCTACGTATAGCTTATAGTCAGGAGTCCTCAGACCAGAGACCCTGTTTCCGAGGATCCAGGGCTCCTGAATGAGTACTATGTCGGCTCCACCCATGGCTAGGTGGAGCAAGAGAGCAGCGCATGCTGCCTTACAATGGTGGAGGTTTATCTGCAGGAGTATCAGTGATTCAGTGAAGACTCCAGCTCCTCCCCGACCCCGATGTGCTTGAGATCCCTAGTAAGATCGCTCACGTCTGACACATAACCTTCTAGGATGTCATCAGACACCACTGATGTCACGTCCGATACCGACCCAGGCTTGTTCTCTATGCTAGGGATCTCCGTGGGCTCCAGGTCTGGCTCGGCGGTCGGTTGCATGCGCTTGGAGTCGGACTTGTACGGTACTACGACTACCTTCTTGTAGTCGTAGTCCACAGCGCCCTCCGTGTCGTGGAGAAGTCTGACCGACTCCTCATTCAGGACAAGGATGATTTGGCGCCTCTGCACGTTGCTCTCGTCTACCTTGGCCACCTTCCAATCGGCTGTGGGAAGGTGGGGCAGACCTGCAGAATCCGGAGAATCTTATCCGGCTCTGCAGTCTTCGCCGAGACCCACGCTCTGGCCCTCGGCTTGCTGGGGATGTCCTCCCACTTCACGACCTCCAGCTGGGCTCCTGGGTAGACCTCCTTGAGCGACGCTGCTGCCTTCGCGTAGAGGGCCGCCGAGCGAGCATCTTGGCAGGCGATGGCTTTCACCCGCCCTTGGTGCCACCCGGCGTCCTCACACTTGGGCGGTGGTCCTCCATTCTCCTCCAACTCCTGGAGGAAACGGTCTTGGAGCTCGTTTACCACGAGGTGCCACTTGTCCCTAGGGATCTGCCCGTCTTTAGAGCCCCTGTCTAGGACTCCAATCAGGGTTTTTCCCCTCGCCACCTCGGCAAACGAGCGGTTGCTCAGTGTCTTTGTCCTCTTGGCCTGTTGGACTTGTGTGGCGGTGTCCTCCGCCGAGCGTTGCCGCTTGCTTGGGGCCTTGGCTGTGGCCTTGCCATCTTTGGCTGGCTGGTAGTCGGGCAGGACTGTCTTGGCCCATCGCCGCTATTCGATTCCCTGGGCAGACGCCAGGAACACCGGGTCGTCGTTGCCCAGGATGAAGGCCGCACGTCTTTTGTCCTGAAACTTGGGCCTATCTTTCGAGGCAGAGGCGCCGCCTGCCGGGGTTGTCAAGGGGTTCCCGGTCCCAAGGGGTCCGCCAGCCGCGATATCGCTCTGCATGGTCGCCCCCCCGGTAATCGGGTCGCCCTTGGGGCCCCCCGACGTGGATTGGCCCGATTGGATTTTCGGTCCTCTCCTCACAGCGCCTGCTGCCTCGAGACGGTGGACCGACTTAGTCTCCTTCCCCGTCTTTTTGGGCACTGGTTTCCCAGATGCGTTTGTAGAGGGATGGTCTTTTCCCTCCGGCACTTTGGAGGGAGTGGGCCAGCTGGCCTATTGAAGGGGCAGCGGGGAGCAGCAACAGCAGTAATAACAGCAGCAGAGGAACAGCTGATGAGCAGCAACAGCAGCAGCAACAGCAGTAGTAACACTAGCAGATCAACAGCAGACAGAGAAGAAGAGGAACAGAGCGAAGCAGTGAAAAGGAGAGAACAGCAGCATACGGACGCGACTCAAGCAGCAGCAGAAAATCAGCAGAAATAAGCCGTAACATTAAGAACTTTTGTAAGCACACATACCAGGCCACCGCGATAATAATACGAATAAACAATACTCTAAATAATATCTTACATTCCCTGCAGTACCAGCAGTGAGCGATGACGAATGTCATCTACAATGTCATCGAGGCGTTGACGCCAGCCAAATCGAACCCTTTGTTTTTTCTTTTGTTTCTTTCTTTTCCGGGCGTGCGGAACGTAATTTGGTTCTGCCGACCGTGCGCAGTAGCAGAGAACTTCGTTTTATCTTTTCGTCTTCTTTGCGCCTGCGTCGACAGAACTCTTTTTCTTTCTTCGCTTTGCATTTGCTATTTTCCGCGCGTGCCGAACGTAATTCGGTTCTGCCGACCGTGCGCAGTAGCAGAGAACTTCGTTTTATCTTTTCGTCTTCTTTGCGCCTGCGTCGACAGAACTTTTTTACTTTGTTCTTTGCTATTTGCAATCGTCACACGGAGTTTTAATAAGTGAAAATAAGTAATCTGTGATTATTATTATTATCAAGAAAGTGCAGTTTTTAAATAATTAATAATATGTGTTGTACGCGTGTTAAATAAAAAATTATTTCAGCGGCGGTGAAGATGAAAATACCCAACGAGCCAACAGAAAAAGTGATTCGGAAGGCTATTCACAACATTAAGAATAGTCATTTTCAGAAGACCTCAAGAGAAAAAAAAATACAAAGCAGACAATAATGAATAATAATAAATAAAAATAATTGGAAAAATAAACAATTACAATGTATTACTTTTTATATTAAATGCATGATTTTTCGTGAAAAATCATCACTTATTAAGTGCATGATATTTCGGTAAAAATCATGCACTTAATAAGCGATGATTTAAGCCAAAAAATCATCACTTATAAAATGCATGATTTTTCGTGAAAAATCATCGCTTATTAAGTGCATGATTTTTCGGCAATGCTCGATGACAATGTCATCGATTATGCCCTAGGACATCTCCATGTTAATGTCATCAGCTCAGCGTATGGCCGGTCATCGGGGGTAGTGACGCGGTCATCGACGTGTCAGCAGCTGAGTCATTAATGACCCGTACTGCAGGGCAGTTACGGCGGCTGCCGGTTCGCTCGTGCCCACCTGTATCCTATGACGCGGAGCACAGTCACCTTGGATCCAGGGCAAGCCGTGAACCCGAGGTGCCCGTGCCCCTTTCCGAGTCTACAGTTGTGACGAGCCGACCCGACATCCGTTTATCCCCCTGTAGCACCCGAATGCTGACGGCCTCATGGAACAGTAACCCATCTTACTTAAAAAAGAAAGAAGGGTCTTTCATTACTTAAGGCAGTAAATGATGCAACAGAAAGAGCTGTGAAATTGATGCATGACTTTCACGGCCGTCCAACAGTGGATGAGGAACAAAAAGGAGGCTTTAAAAAGAAAATATTCCCAATAAAATGTTGAAATTGCGTACATTGATGAACATTTTATTTGTAAATAGGTAAATAAGTAAAACATCTCAAAAACCATTCACATATGTAAAACTTTAAGTGTGACAAACCTTTCAAATAATCAGGCAGGCTCCGTTTTTCACTTGTGATTAAATTCGGAAAAAAAATATTCCCCCATATTAATATTCCCCCATATTCCCCCTAATGACCAAGCTTACCCACGCTCGAATCACCAGAAGAACGATAGCGGCGTTATCAGTCGATGTCGCCGGGAGGTTATGTTCACATGTAATCCGCTATTACAAAACAGGAGGAAAATTTCCGAGACTTCCGTCCTACGCTGACTGCAAGGTTCCAGGTTAACGCGTTTCTTGGCCAGGGTTTGAAACCAAAAACCACGCCAATTCACCGCACACAGTTCAATACCCGCGCCTCGGTGTATCAGCTGGTTGTTGGTGAGGGGCTTAAAGCTCTGGCTGCAGCGTTTTATACCCGATACTCAAAATGAGTATTGTGGTATATTAGATTTGTGGTGAAAATGGATGTGTGTGTGTCCAACTGGAATTGTTTCCGACCGCATAAAGTGTATATATTCTTGATTAGCATCAGTAGCCGAGTCGATTGAGCCATGTCTGTCTGTCCGTCTGTCCGTCCCTATTAGCGCCTAGTGCTCAAAGACTATAAGAGCTAGAGCTACGACATTTTATATCCGGACTTCTGTGATATGCCACTGTTACAAGTATATCTCAAAACAAAGAGAAAAAATCTGTGGCATCCACAATTTCAAAGATACAAGAAAACCAAAAACGCAGAGACTGACCATATCTTCTAGACTGCAGAATCTGAATTGGATCGTATAATTATTATAGCCAGAATGAGGAAAACAATTTCATTTATACTCGGCCTGTCTCCCTCTAACACACACTTATCATAGCCGGTTTGCTTAGCGCAAAACATTAGCGTCTAGATCTCAGAGACTATAAGAGCTAGAGCAACCAAATTTGTATCTACACTGCTGTGATATCAGAACTTGCCGAGTTTGCTTCAGAAACACGTGGTAGGTACGTAGCGGATGTATTACCGAGCAGACTCGGAAGCGGTAGGAGGTTCTATCTCGTAGGCGCCGGCTCTCCCCGGTTGGCGCGCGAGCGGGATGCCATGTCTTAATACGATGAACTAGGAGGAAGGAAAGTAGTCGAAGAAGTATTAGTACCGAAACTTGGACGGAACTAAGGGGCTCTAAGGGAAGGAGAACGACCTTTACAACAGGTCTTTTGAGGACACCGTGGGCAGCAAGGATATCTACCGCACGGACCCTACCGTCAGAGCCGGGATACACGCACTGGACTCTCCCGAGCTGTTAGGTGAGGGCCCTTAAATGCTGCCGACGATTAATGATTGATTTAAAGTCACCCTTTATTTCGGATTCGGCCGTAGACATCAAGGGTCGACCTATACGGAAGTGCCGGGGAGTAAGGGCAACTCAGTCTGATCGTCGGACATCGGCGAGAGCGGCCTGGAATTAAGGAATGCTTCGATCTTCGCGAGAAGCGTGGAAAGCTTATCAAAGGTGTACTTCCGAGTTGACCTGGCTTTGTAGAAGAGAGTTGTGAAACTCTTCACGCCGGCTTCCCACAGAGCTCCCATGTGTGCTCCACAGCTGGTGGGATAAAACTCCACAAAACCCAGTGATGGCTATACGCATCAGTTGAATGCTTATAGGATGTCTCGGGAAAGCACAGTTGCGTCATCATCGAAAATTTTGCCATTGTCGGAATGAATGCGCTGCGGATACCCTCGTCGTGCGACGAAACGAGCGAAGGCTGCAAGAAATTTCTCGGTCGCGGGATCCGATGTGGGCTCCAAATGGATCGCCTTCGTGGAAAACACACGAACACGCACACGTACTCCTTGGTCTCTCCCTGTGTAATTCTGTATGTTGAAGGGTTCTTAGTCAATTCCGGTGTACATCAACGGTTCGGAAAAGGAAGTTTGTTCCGTGGGAAGATTACCCATGGGCTTGCAACATATTTTTGTGGATGATTCATGCCTTGCAGGAGTTTATGACACCTGAAAAATTAGAAGAGTTTTTCCAATAAATTACCGAAAACTTTGGGTGGCTGTAATTAAAATTATATATTTGGCGGAGCGAAAAAAGTGATACGCTCGATCTAATTCAGTGTTGGCGAACAACTATATTTTCTTCACAATTCAAATCTCTTACTCTAGCTAACCTACGGTGGCAAAGCGGGGCGAATTCGCCAAGAGCGAGAGAGCGAGCTTTTATTGCGCTCCCGCTTTGCCCTAGCCTAACTTACACTAGACTTCATAATTCAGACCAATAACTAATAATTGTGGCCATGGATGGAAGGTAACGCAACACCGGCCCCGTTGAACGCCTGCATCGGCTTCAACACATTGGGAGCGGCGCTAATTTATGTATGGGCCGCCGAAAAACCGCTCCAGTGCTAGTCCTTATTTCAATAAGGACCTGACCATGCCGTCCTCTCCTGCGTGCGTGGCGATGACCCTCCCCACGAGCCACTCCTGAGGCGGCAGATTGTCCTCGGCCACGATGACGAGGTCTCCTCCTCGAGGTTCGGTTGCTGCTGGTGGCATTTGCCCCGAATTTGCAGCCCCAGGACATATTCGCGGGACCATCGCTGCCAAAACGCTTGCCTGACTGACGAGACAAGTCGCCATCGCCGCAAGCAACTGAGACTCTCCTGGTCCGGAGTCTGCAGTGCTGGGGGGGCGATGAGCGACCCGCCTGTCAGCAGGTGCCCGGGTGTTAGGGCCTCGCCGTCGCTTGGATCTTGGCTGATGGCTCCCAGCGGCCTCGAGTTCATTATGGCCTCGATGCCGACGAGGACTCTGGCGAGCTCTTCGGCGGTTAGGAGCGCGCTGCCTACCGCCCGTAGGAGTAGGCTCTTGGCAGTTTTTACACCTGCCTCCCATAGCCCTCCCATATGAGGAGCTCGCGGCGGTATGACCGGAAATTCGCATCCGTTCTTTGACGCGAAGTCGCGAATTGCGTCTCCTTGCTCCTTGAGCCTGATCCGCAGAGGGCTGAGATGGCGGCTCGCTCCGACGAAGTTCGTCCCGTTGTCGCAATGGACGACTTGGGGATATCCTCTGCGACCGACGAACCTTTGGAAAGCCAACAAAAAACAGTCAGTGGTTAGATCGGAAACTATTTCTAGGTGAACCGCCTTGGACGCAAAACAAACAAAAAGCGCAATGTATGACTTGTATAGGGGCCTTCCGCGAATTTTCAATGTCGTGAGCACTGGTCCACAAAAATCAACGCCGCAAATTGAAAATGGGCGGAGAGCACGGAGTCGATCTGCGGGTAAATTCCCCATGAGTTGCGTCAGCAATCGAGGCTTGCATTTAAAACAGCGCATACACGATCGCACTGTCTGACGGCAGACCTCCTGAGCGTTCACTATCCAAACGCTCTGTCGAAGGATGCTCACAAGTGCTCGTGGGCCGACATGAAAATTCGAATGGTGCAGATGACGAATATAGCTTCGCACGAATTGCGAGCGCTTAGTCAAAAGCAGAGGAAACTTGGCATCGTATGATATAGGAGCTTTGGCTAGTCGCCTCCCCACTCGCAACAACGAAAAGTTGCACCAAGTCCCTGTGGATGAATGGGTTCAACCGCTGAAGACTAGGACCAATTGTAGATCCTTTCCTAACCTTTTCAATTTCTCCTTGATACTCGTGATGCTGGACGATTTCGACAATTTTATAGAAAGCTTCATTGTATTCGGTCGGTGAGATAGTTTTTTCGAAATTTAGCCTTGGGTCTTTACATTTTCTTATAAAGCGGAACACATACACGAACACTCTAAGCAGTTTGAGGTGTGACGAGAATCCCTCGATGACATCTAACAGCTCCGAACTTCGCACAGCCGCGGTCAACCCGACCGCATTCTTCCTCTTTTCCAGCTGAAGATCATCGGAGTGTTCGAAATGAGCGTTCTTGGGCCAGTTTTCTTCTTCCACTTTCAGAAATGATGGTCCTTCGAACCAAATTGACTGAACGATTTCGTCGACGTCACAACCTCTTGAGACAATATCTGCTGGGTTCTGTTTCGTGGGTGCATGCCGCCACGCAGCATCATCTGACCACTCTTGAATCTCAGCCACTCTATTTGAAACGAAAGTCGACAACGACGATGGATGAGACCGGATCCAATGGAGAGTTACCTCTGAATCCGACCAATAAACGACTCGTTCAATGGGCACGTTTAATAGGGGCTTGATTCTGTGACAGAGATCTGCGAGAATGTGAGCGGCACATAACTCAAGCCTTGGGAGCGTTTTGGTCTTGAGCGGCGCTACTTTGGATTTCGAAGTCAACAATGATATTTTTAAACCTTCTGCAGTTCTGCTACGTATATAGACGCACGCTCCATACGCTCTCATGGAGGCGTCAGCAAAGGCATGTATTTGAACCGGTGACATCGGATCGGAATACACAAACCGAGATATGGATATGTCTTCCAATTGAGATAGTGTATTTTTCAACTTATTCCACGCTGTTTCCAAATGCAGCGGGATCGACTCATCCCAATCTAGTTTGTTAAGCCAAAGCTCCTGCAATAGGATCTTGCCTTTTATAACGATAGGACTTAATAAACCAAGGGGGTCAAACAACTTTGATGTCACAGATAGTATGTTCCGTTTTGTCGCTCGGAGACCCATAACTGAATTGTTAATTTTGAACTTAAAGGCATCGTCAGTAGGTAACCATGAGATTGCTAACGCCTTTGTCGACTCTGAATTCGAGATTGTTATGGGTTTGGCTGTGCTCTCAGATGCGGTGATCTCGGGTGAGTTTGAAAACCACTTAGTCAACTCAAACCCTGCGGTCTGAAGAACCTGAGACACTTCGGACTTAATTGCCCTTAGCTCCTCTACGCATGCAGCACCAGTCAACAAGTCATCGACGTAAAAGTCGGACCCAATAACGTTAGCAGCTCTAGGGAATGAGAGCTTCGCAGACTCTCTCAACCTTTTCAAACACCGGATAGCTAAGAATGGGGCTGGTCCAGTCCCATAGGTTACAGTGTGGAGCTTGTATAATCTCAAGGATTCAGAAGGGTCTCTTCTCCACACTATGAGCTGAAACTGCCGATCCGCTTCGTTCACCATCACTTGGCGATACATCTTTTTAACATCAGCAGTCAGGGCAAACCTGTGCAGACGGAAACGGAGCAGTGTCGAGTATAATTCCTCTTGAATGGTAGGTCCCACCATCAGAATGTCATTTAAGGCCACCTGTGAGGACGTCTTGGACGAAGCATCGAACACGACTCGGAGCTTGGTAGACGTACTTTGGGGCCTCAGAACACACTGATAAGGGATTACGTAGTGTGGAGTAGAAGGAATCGTACTGTCAGTAGGAGACATATGACCTAAGGAGAGGTACTCTTCCATGAATTCCAAGTACATTTTCTTCAACTCAGGGTCACGATGCAATCGTCTTTCAAGCGACAAAAACCGCCGTTTCGCAACCTCAAAATCATAAACAAAAAATCATAAACAATTTGGATCTGATTTAAGCGGGAGCCTTACTTCGAACCGACCTGATGATAGTACCTGAGTCGTCTTACGATAGTGTTCTTCACATAGCTTGTGCTCAGGTGTGGCAATTTTCTTGGTAGATGGCATTTCTTCCAGTGACCAAAACTTTTTCAAGGTCCTATCGATGGATACTAACAACTCTTCACTGCAACTCAAACTGTTTGTAATTTGAGGAGCAGAACTCCTGGAAACATATTTTCCCGACACAACCCAACCAAGAAGGGTTTTCTGAAGAGTTGGAAAGTCAGGACCTTGTTTAATTTGACCGACAGCTAATAATTCAAAGAACGATTCTGCTCCAATTAACATATCTATTCTTTGTGGCTTGTAGAAATAAGGGTCTGCCAGTGGTAGGTTCTCTGTGATTCGCCAGTCAGTCACATTCACTGACTGGTCAGGGTGATAACCTGAAATTGATTTCAGGATCCAAAAATCAAAGGAGAACTCACTACCATTTATTCGCGACTTCACCACTGTGTGTATTTTATCCTTTACTTGAGAATTAGATTCACCAATTCCAAGCAAGTTAATACAGGACTCCTCTCTACGGATCTGTAAGCGATTAGCGATGTCCTCGGTAATGAAATTTGTATGTGATCCAGAGTCGAGCAGAGCTCTGGCCAGAATGTGTTCACCGCTCTTAGTTCGGACGCTTACGATCGACGTAGCCAGAATTACCCTGTCCAACGCTGACGCATGCAAAACATGTGACGTGGAAGGTTGATTCTGATTTGATGGAGGAGAAGGACTCTCTTGGGGTGGTGGCAACGCGAGACTATTAGCCGACACTGTGTATCGATGCAATAATGTAGGATGTGAGCGGCTGCACACTCGACATTTATTGGCTTTGCATTTTACAAGAGCGTGGCCTTTTCGCAGACAATTAATGCATAGGGATGCCGACTTAGCAAACTCAAACCTTTGCATCACCGAGAGACGCGAAAATGAAGGGCAATTTGACACTACATGGTCTCCTGAATTGCAGTAGCTACAAGTTTGCTGAGTTCTACTGTTGGTGGAAGTGGCATGTGCTTGCTTGGCATGACTTTGTCTTGCCTTGGCTTGGTCGATTCTTCAGCAGACAGATGCTGGTATCGACGATTCAAGACTTTCTCAAAGTCGGACCAAAGCGGCAACTTCTCATAAGTAAGCTGTTCATCCCACTTTTGTTTCGTCACTGGGTCGACTCTGTTTAAAACGAGATGAATGAGCATTGCATTCGAAATTTTTGTATTATCTCCGATCGACAGTAACGATCCGTAAATCGACGAAACAGTATCGATTAGAGTTCTTAGAGATGATGCAGATTGATGCGACATTCTCGGCAGATTGAACAATGTGGAAATATTATTCGCGAAAATCAAATAATCGTTGTCATATACTCGTGGTGAGAAATGAGCCTCGTAGTTTTTACATGTATATTGCGATTGACCTATTTACACGCTCATGATTGTAGTACACCGCCTAAGTAACTATTTTTACGCGCATAGCTGTGTTGTTGTTTACTCGGGTCCAGAACATAGCTGTAATGTTCTCACACGCATGGCCAGACCCGCAGCTGCACACGCACACAGCGATGCGTTCCGTTGTTTTGCATTGAAACCGTCGCGTCGAGTCTTATCGCGTGATCTTTCAATTCCCTTTTGCTCGACTTCTTTTCGCGGAGTTGAGGCAGTAAAAACTTCGAGACGAAGCCGCCCGCACACATAGTTTGTACCGCCGCAGAATCGAACCCCCCGCTATTCTTGTAATATAATTGTACTATAACCACCAATATTAAATAATCAATAAATAATAAATAAGCTCAAGATATAAACGATTATACAGTCCACTAATTCATAACCATAGCAAATTTTGGTCCTTCGAGCCGGATCTCCGCGTTTGAGCTTATTTATATACATATTGAGTGATACCGTTACCCGCTGTTTGCCATGAAGGCCCTAGTGCATCGTCTAATTCAGCAACGTGGGGCCTGCAAATCCCAATTAACTCGCGTGGCTGCGGAGGCTCAAGAGTTTGTACAGTCATGTACTTCTGTGCAAACATTAGAGCACAAGTTGGACCGACTTGTTGCAACTTTCAACCGCTTTATGGAGCTGTCTGAAGAGCTGGTCCAATATAATGATGAAGAGGAATACGTGGATCCGGATTTGGACATCCCCGAATATGAGAAAAGGTTCTTTAGTGCGCATAGTATCTTCACTGAAGCCATACGTGACCGGAGCAGTCACGAGAATGAGCACGACAACTCAAATCTACTGCTATCGACCACTGTGGAACGCTTATTTGAGGGACAAACTCAACTTCTGGAGAGGATTCGGGACTCATCGGGAACCACAGAGCTACAGTTCGAGAAAATACGCATTCCGACGTTTTCGGGCAGATACGAGGATTGGTGTCAGTTTAGTGACTTGTTCTTAGGCTCAGTCGACAAGAAGAGTAGTCTGTCCAAGTGCCAAAAGTTTCATTATATGAAATCCTATCTGGATGGTGAAGCGTTGTCTCTGATAAAACATATTCCCGTATCGGATGCCAATTACCAGGACGCATGGGAGAGGCTCGAAAATCGCTACAACAAGAAGTCACTGATTGCTCGTTCGTTCATTCAAAACCTTCTTTCGTTGCCAACCGCAAAGGGTTCAAACATCGCCGAGTTGCGTAAGATAGTCGACACCGCTGACGAAAGTATACGTGGTCTACATGCGCTGAGCTGCGACAGCCGCGATGTGTGGCTAATCCATATCTTGCTCTCAAAGTTAGACGCGGAATGCAAGGAAGCGTGGGCCACCTCCAGTGAATCGTGCAAGGAAAATGTGACCATAAATGACCTGTTCGGCTTTGTCTTCGCCCGTTGCGATGCACTTGAGTCTTGTCAAGATCCAAAGCTAATCCAGGATACACACACGGTGCTGAATAAACGTCGTGCAATTTCTCATCATGTGGACGTGCCAAATACGTCTGCTCGTGATTGTGTATATTGTCACGAGCAACACAGTCTTTATGCGTGCACTCAATTCAAGGCTCTGGATGTTGTGGACCGCCGCAAGTTCGCAAGGGATGGTAATTTGTGCTTCAATTGTCTAAGCCGATCTCATCAAGTCAAGGAGTGTAATTCCACAAACACGTGCCGTCTGTGTAAGCTGAGGCACCACACTCTTGTTCATCCAGAGGACATACGCTCTGTCACGGCTTCCGCTGAGGTCAATAACTCCGCTGACTCACCCTTCCGCTCGTCCAGTTTCCCTGCTGACGCTGATCCTGCCGTGGTCAGCCATCATACATTGGAGAGGAAAGTCGTGGCCAAGAGTCAGGCCATATTGCCAACGATTTTGGCCACTATAGTCGACTCCTGGGGCAACGAGACCACCTGCAGGATACTGTTGGATACTGGTTCGACTATAACGATGGTCGCCGAATCATTTATTCAACGAATTGGTTTGCCGCGCACCCACGCTCGTATACCAGTGGTTGGTCTAGGCGCAAATCCTGCTGGGGTTACTAGAGGTCGCGCCACATTCACGCTGCTCTCCCGCACAAGCTCGGCCTCAGTGGTGGTAATAGGTCTGATTATGAACACTTTAACCTCCTCGATTCCAGCCCAGAGGAGTCTAACACACCGATGTGGAAAAGAATTCGTGATCTACCCTTAGCGGACCCTACATTTGGTAAACCAGGCGAAATCGACGTGATCTTAGGAGCTGATCAGCTTTGGAACCTTTACACTGGACAACGCAAAGAGTTTGGTTCTGAATATCCTATTGCACTTCAAACTAATTTTGGTTGGGTCATTACAGGCAGCTACCATCTCAGTAGTGATGCTCACAACCACGCACTAGCACATCACGCGCACGAGGATCTGGACACTTTGGTTCGATCGTTCATGGACATGGAACGAGTTCAACCAAGTGACGCTACCATTGATGCTAGTGATCCCGCTGAGCAACACTTCGTTCATACGCACGCCCGCAGAAACGATGGCGTGTACATCGTCCAATACCCGTTCAAGGAATCTGCCCCTCCGATGGGGTCCACACTGCCACAAGCACTACGACGCTTTTCTTCTCTCGAGCGGAAATTTCGAAAATTTCCTGCGCTCAAACAACAGTATGTCGAGTTTATGGAGGATTATATACAACGAGGACACATGGAGGTGATTCCTTCTACTACCGTAGAAAACGGTCCCGCCAATCACAATTACTTAGCACACCACGCAGTATTTAAACCAGATAGCACCACCACGAAATGCCGAGTTGTATTCGATGGCTCTGGGGAGGACTGCAATGGATCTTCACTTAATTCACGACTACACATCGGACCACCTATTTAAAGGGATTTACTTGGAGTATGTCTACGTTTCCGTCAGCATCGCTATGTGTTTTGTACGGACATTGAGAAAATGTTTAGAGGCATCCTGGTTTCAGAAGATCACACGCATTACCAACGGATTGTCTGGCGAAAGGAGGAGACTGCTACACTCGATCATTATCGATTGCTGACCGTGACGTATGGTTTAGCGTCTTCCCCGTTCTTGGCTGTTCGAGTTCTCAAGCAGATCGCGCAAGATCATGCCGATTTGTATCCGAAGGCTGCTGCTGTGCTTGTACGAGACGCGTACGTGGATGATATCCCTACTGGTTGCGATAGTATCGACGATCTCATTGCACTCAAAGATGAATTAATTTTGCTATTGAGCCAAGCTCAATTTAAACTTCGAAAATGGAGTTCAAACTGTTGGTCACTACTCAAATCGCTGCCACAGGACATTTGTGAGTATCCACTTGAAGCCCTAGAGGGAAAGAGCCCAACTCAATATGTCAAGGTTCTTGGAATACGCTGGGACCCGGCTGTGGACGAGCTTTCCTTCAAGTTGACCATTCCCGACGCCACAGGGGTTCTGACAAAACGGATTTTGCTGTCCGAGCTTGCCAAGATCTACGATCCACTGGGGTTGCTTGCCCCCACAACTGTATTTCTAAAGGTTCTCTTTCAAGATAGTTGGCTGAGCTCGGTCGACTGGAACGAACCACTACCCGCGCAGCTATGCGCACGGTGGCAACAGTTTGTAGCTGAAGTTCATTTACTAGAAAGCTGTCGCATACCCCGCTATCTATCCTCGCCACTTCAAGCAACGGAGCTGCATGGATTCGCCGATGCGTCATCTCATGCATACGCCGCTGTCATCTACAGTCGCGTGAGAGTCAATAATGACTACGCTGTAACACTGATCGCCGCAAAAACCCGGGTGGCACCCATCAAACCTATCTCCATCCCACGGCTCGAGTTGAATGCCGCCCATCTTCTGTCGAAATTGATGTCTCTGGTTAAGCAAACTCTAACGGTTCCTATTTCCAGTACTTCGTGTTGGTCAGACTCCGAAATTGTACTACATTGGCTCTCATCACCCCCACGGACTTGGAACACTTATGTTTGTAATCGCACGGCTGAGATTCTAGAAGCTTGCCCACGTAGCTGCTGGCAACACATTCGCACTGAGGACAATCCCGCGGACTGTGCATCACGCGGACTTTTACCAAAGGATCTGGTAGAACATCAACTGTGGTGGAATGGACCACCGTGGCTTTCCCAATCACATCGCACTTGGCCACCTGCTAAGGCCAAGTTCGCACTGTCGACTGAGGACGCTGAGCGGATGGAAGTAAAGGTCAAGCCCCAAGTTAGTCTACACATTTCCAATGAAGGAAATGATCTTAACTGTATGATCAACAAAGCTTCCTCCTGGTCACATCTCTTGCGGACACTTAGCTATTGCTTTCGGTTCGTACATCGTCTTCGTTGCAAGGACCGCCTGTCATCATTTTTATCGTCATGGGAGCTTCAATATGCCCGCTCTAGGGTAATCAAACATGTCCAGATGGAGTTCTTCCAAGTGGAGTACAGACAGCTGAGCACTGGACAAGCCCTTTCTCAAAAATCCAAGTTGAGTCACTACACTCCATTTGTTGACGACCAAGGAATTCTGCGCGTGGGAGGACGCATTGGAAATTCGATGACAACCTATGACGCAAAACATCCCATCCTTCTTCCAAAGGAATCACCAGTCGCTGTTTTAATAGCTAGACACCAGCACGTCACATCGTTACACGCTGGAGTCGAATTTATGTTTCACACGTTGAGACAGAAGTATTGGATCCTGGGAGCCCGTAACATAGTCCGCAAAATTGTATTCAACTGCAAGATATGCTTCCTCCAGCGCAAAGGAACGAGTACACAACTCATGGCTGATCTTCCCGCCTTTCGCGTTCAGCCCACCCGCTGCTTTCTACATTCTGGATTGGATTACGCTGGACCAGTTACCATCAAGACATCAGCAGGTCGGACACCGAAGTTTGGCACAGCTTGGTTTGCCATCTTTGTTTGTCTGTCCACCAAAGCAATTCATATCGAGCTCGTCAGTGATTTGACGACTCCTGCATTTATCGCCGCTTTCAAACGTTTTTGGTCTCGACGTGGCCCTATATCCGACTTGTACTCGGACAATGGCACAACATTCCATGGAGCCAGAAAGGAACTAACGGAGATGCAACGGATAGCTGTATCTCAAAGTCAAGACGAGGAAATTGCTAATTTTCTGACGAGTCAGGACATCAACTGGCACTTCATTCCGCCATCTGCCCCGCACTTTGGAGGTCTTTGGGAAACAGGCGTACGATCTATCAAACTCCACCTTCGCCGAGTAATTGGTAGCAGTGCGTTAACCTTCGAGGAATATTCAACAATTTTAACTCAGATTGAAGGGTTACTCAACTCTCGCCCACTGTGCGCGCCCAGCGATCACAGCTTGGATCCCCTTACCCCCGCTCATTTTCTTACAGGTCAACCTCACATGTCGGTGCCGGAGCCGTCCTTGTTAGACGTCAACATTAACAGACTGCAGCGTTGGAGACAACTGCAAGCCAAGGTTCAAGGATTCTGGAAACGTTGGAATCTGGAATACCTTACTTCCTTGCAACCTCGCACGAAATGGCAGCAGGAGTCCAACGACATAACCGTGGACACTCTTGTGGTACTGAAGGAGCCAAATCAACCGCCTAGCAAGTGGCTGCTTGGGCGAATCACCGAAGTTCATCCTGGCCAAGACGAGAGGGTTCGAGTGGTCACCGTCAAAACCGCCCGAGGAGTGTACAAGAGGCCTATTACCAAACTTGCTGTGCTTCCCTTGTTCTGAACAGTCGTTCAGGGGGGCCGGTATGGTGAGAAATGAGCCTCGTAGTTTTTACATGTATATTGCGATTGACCTATTTACACGCTCATGATTGTAGTACACCGCCTAAGTAACTATTTTTACGCGCATAGCTGTGTTGTTGTTTACTCGGGTCCAGAACATAGCTGTAATGTTCTCACACGCATGGCCAGACCCGCAGCTGCACACGCACACAGCGATGCGTTCCGTTGTTTTGCATTGAAACCGTCGCGTCGAGTCTTATCGCGTGATCTTTCAATTCCCTTTTGCTCGACTTCTTTTCGCGGAGTTGAGGCAGTAAAAACTTCGAGACGAAGCCGCCCGCACACATAGTTTGTACCGCCGCAGAATCGAACCCCCCGCTATTCTTGTAATATAATTGTACTATAACCACCAATATAACCAACTCGTTTTAGGCCAGCCATGGCCTTTTCATAATTTGCCTCGGTGACTTGGAACGCCTTTATTGTTCCTAATGCTTCATCAGAGAGGCACGAAATCAAATGATTAAATTTTTCGATCACCGGTATGCTGTTGTCGCTATGGACTAGTCTCTCAAAAAGGCTAATGAAATTTTTGAATTCCGAGTGTTTACCACTAAATTTGGGTAATGCCTCATCACCTGTTATGTCCTCGATTTGCTCCTGCAAATGGTTAGCCTTTTCAATTGAAGCATTCAAACAATCTAATCTACATTGTAATTCCGGTAATTGCAAAGGAATCGACCCTTGATTTAATCGATCCTCTAAGCGGCGAATGCTTTTTACTAGACTTTTGATCTTTAAGTCTTCAAGAGTGGATTTACTTTTTTCTGCCATAATGTTTGTGTATGAAGATTTTACGCAACAAAGCAGTATTATTTCTATTTATTTATTTATTAATTTTATTTTTTTTTAAATGATTGAACGAGAACGATAATCGAAAACGAATTTAAATTGAATGTCGAGGCACGAGGTATCAAGGGAAAGAGTAGTTGCAAGTGACGGCCGAAAACAATATACCCCTTAGATACAGGGTAGCGCGTCACTTGGCAAGTAACAGCCGAAAACAATATACCCGTTAGATACAGGGTAGCGCGTCACTTGGCAAGTAACAGCCGAAAACAATATACCCCTTAGATACAGGGTAACGCGTCACTTGGCAAGTAGCAGTCGAAAACAATATACCCGTTAGATACAGGGTAGCGCGTCACTTGGCGCACCGTTAAGCTCAAGAGCGGCAACGAAAATTCTCCCAACAAATACAACGCAAGCAGCAGTGGAGAAGCTAAAGCGAAAACGAAATAAGGCACCGGTGCTGCTGCGTGTATGTATGTGTGGATATTTTCTATACGCCGTGGCTTGGGTGAACGAACGAAAAAACTTTGTGAGGTTCTAACGACGAGAAAGGTAGAACAAAATAAAAGGGGGGGAGGGCGACAGTGATTGCAGTAAACGAAAGATGTATGTACCTATAACTGTTGCGTCCAAATAGCGGTTCACATATGTCTGTATGTATCGATATGTATGTATTTATGTGTTTTTAGTTATATTTATGCAATTACTAATAAAATGCATGCCATCAAGCTCTACTATATGTATATCATACGTCTGTGCCTAGAATTGAAGGCGATGTGCAATGTTTTCAGCACAAGACACCTCAAAGAGATTTCTGAATGTCTTTTGCTCAGCCTTCAATTTTCTGCACAAATACCTCTGATTCTTCTTTTGGATCTTTGAATCCAACTGCTACTTTCCTGTCTTTATCGTAGGGAATCCCTCGGCGGTAGCAGAAATTTGCACAAAAATTATTGTTGGCGCGACCGACGCGATGATATATTTTACAAATTGACTGCCGATTGCACACACACACGACGCGGGCAACGAATATGTTTGCATATGTATACTGCAATTTCTTGTGTCACTGTCACTTATTGTTGTTGCCTATAATTCACTTTACAGTCCACCCGGGGGCGCCCTGAAAAATTAGAAGAGTTTTTCTAATAAATTACCGAAAACTTTGGGTGGCTGTAATTTAAATTATTTATTTGGCGGGGCGAAAAAATTGATACGCTCGATCTAATTCAAGGTTGGCGAACAACTATATTTTCTTCACAATTCAAATCTCTTACTCTAGCTAACCTACGGTGGCAAAGCGGGGCGAATTCGCCAAGAGCGAGAGAGCGAGCTTTTATTGCGCTCCCGCTTTGCCCTAGCCTAACTTACACTAGACTTCATAATTCAGATCAATAACTAATAATTGTGGCCATGGATGGAGGTTACGCAACAACACCCTTTATAAGATTCTGATCCTTTGGAATCCAGAACTTGGATCGGATAAGGCGCACCAATAGATAGTTCCCGCCATGAAGAGTTATCCTGTGGGTGAATTGTGCGAGAAGGCGTGCCAGTCGATAACTATACGGCAGAATAATGGGATGCCGTTCGTCAGAGTAATTTTTCCGCTTGCAAGGTGGTCCTCTTGTCCGGTGAACAGCCTCCGACAGCGTTTTGTGAAGCGAAGGACATAAGCACGGAGCACTCTTCAGATTGGAGAACCGATCGAGGTTTACTTCGGATGGCATCGGCGCAAACAGGAAGAACAGGAAGAAGCATACGAGACGGCCAGCTGGAGAACCTCTACAATTTAAAAAGATACAATTGGGGAAACACGGAATATAAAAACATGTAATAAAAAACTGATTACATTTAAAATAATTCGTGCGTCATTTTTCTCGAAATTTTATTGTACACTCGCCATATGTTTACATTGTTGTCGGCGGGCAACATCTCAGATCTCTCATAAGGGAATCCGAATTTGACGCCGATCTATGGGGAAAACTGACCTACGACAAAGACAGAGCACATTAAGAAGCGGTCGGAAAAAAAGAATCCGCACATGAGTATTCATCATAACAATAACGATTTATTAAGTAGAACTGTTAGACGATCTTGGCCTCGATCTTGAACGCGGCCCGGGGGAACGATCGGGGATAATGGACGCTGCTCAACTCCAAGCCATTGTGTCTACAAAGGTAGTTCAAAGCACTACCAAGCGGTCCTCATAATCAGAAATATGATTAGAGGCCCCGCTGACTCGCTCTTAGCATCGTTCAACACGGTGTTGAACTTCGATGCAATTATCAATCGCCTCGATTTCACGTATTCGGACAAACGGCTACTGCACCTGCTAGAACAGGTGACACCTGTCCATCGTACAGTTTTATGAAGAGGTTGAGAAAAAACTCACCCTTCTTACAAACAGAACAATTATGTCACAAGAGGCCACACAGGCACAGCATCTTAACGAAAAACATAGGGCTGACGCCCTCCGTGTCTTTATCTCAGGCCTCAGACGAAACCTAACGGGCGTACTATTTTCGGCTCAACCTAAAGACTTGCCATCAGCCCTGGCTATGGCTCAAGAAATTTAAACTAACCATGATAGGAATGCTTTTGCGGCAAACTATGCAAGAGCTTTAGAGGACAGAGGTAAAAAACAAAGGGCTTTCAGACAGGGTGGACAGAATGAGCCCGACCACTATAAAAAACAAGGAAAAAACCCGTTTTATGTGCGCGATCAGGATAATCAGCAGACAAATAGTCACCAAGGCCGGGACAGGGTCGAAAAAATGGACGTAGACCCCTCCTCCTCAAAGTTCCGCCAAACAACACACTACCAGAGGCAACAGGGATCCAATGCAAGCAGACCAGCCACGACAACCCTTTGTAACGGTCACCAACAGGGGGCATTCAAGAGACCGGCTGTATCTCAGAGATTTTCTGACCAGCGTAGGCAAAGGGTTAATCACCTCGCTCAGGAAGACCCAGACCAATACGAACAACAGTATGAGCAGCCATGAGTATGAAGAGCCAATTTACTCAAAAATGTACCCTTTCCCAATAGGATCTATTGATTTCGTAAATGACGAAGTGAAGGACTTATTGCGGAACGAAATTATTCGGACATCCAGATCTCCGTACAACAACCCCATATGGGTTGTTGGAAAGAAAAGAACCGACGACTGAGGATCAAACAAAAAACGGTTAGTCATAGACTTCCGCAAGCTAAACACCAAAACCATACCAGACAAATACCCGATGCCTAGTATCTCCATGATACTTTCGAATTTGGGAAAAGCAAGATATTTTACAACCCTTGATTTAAAATCGGGGTACCACCAAATCACGCTAGCTGAACGCGATCGTGAGAAGACCTCATTTTCGGTAAACAGAGGTAAATATGAATTTTAGCCGTCTGCCGTCTGATTATTGAATTTCTAGGATTTTTCGTGTCAACCGAAGGCACAAGAACGAGTCCTGATAAGGTCAAGGCCATTCAAGAATTTAGACAACCATCCTCCTTGTTTGGGGTGTGATCATTCTTGGGTTTAGCCTGCTACTACAGGTGCTTCATAAAGGATTTTGCTCAAATAGCAAGACCTATCACCAGCATTTTAAAGGGAGAAAATGGTAAGGTCAGCATTCGAAATCCATTCCTGTTCACTTTCACGAGGTACAAAAACAGGCCTTTGACAAGCTTAGGAACATTTTGGCGTCGGAGGATGTTATTCTCCACTACCCAGACTTTAACCAGCCGCTTGATCTAACCACTGATGCCTCATCCAGTGGCATTGGGGCCTTGCTGTCGCAAAGAACAGACCAATAACGATAATATCTAGGACTCTGAAAGACAGAGAAGTGAACTACGCGACCAATGAACGAGAGTTGTTGGCCATAGTATGGGCACTAGACACACTTCGCCGCTGATTTTTGCAGTTTCCGACAGGAATCCCAACTCAAAAATAAAGCGCTGGAAAGCGCGAAATGATGAGTGTGGCGCAAGAGTCTTTTACAAACCAGGCAGGGACAATAATGTAGCAGACGCGCTATCGCGGTAAAACATTAATGTATTAGAGAGCCCGAGCCGGTCAGATGCAGCTACAATCCACAGCGAGGCCCCACTTACTTATGTAATCGAAGCCGTTGACAAACCTTTGAATTGCTTCAGGAACCAAATAATCCTGGAAGAATCAAGTATGCCTTCCAAGCAGTTTCACATCCTCTTCTCCGAAAAAAACGTCACAAGTTGACTTTGTTAATTATGATACGCTTCTAGATTCCATTAAGGAGGTAGTAAAGCCTGGGGTCGTTAATGCCATCCAGTGCACCCTGCCAATACTGGCGTTTGTGCAAAATGACCTGTTTAAAGCATTTCCGGACACGAAATTCCGGTACTGCAAGGCCTTGGTGACGGACATTACCAATGACGGAGAGCGAAGGGATATAGTAGTCACCGAATACAATCGGGCACACAGAGCAGCCCAGGAAAACGTAAAGCAGGTTCTGCGCGATTACTACTTTCCAAAAATGGAAAGGATCGCGGTAGAAGTAGTAACAAACTGCAGGATATGTCAAGTGGCCAAATGCGATAGGCACCCTAGGAAGCAGAAATTAGGAGTAACACCAATACCAGCAAGGGTAAGTGAATTGATTCACATTGACATATTCTTCACCGCAGGAAAATATTTTCTCTCTGCGGTCGAAAAGTTCTCAAAGTCTGCAGTTACACAGCAAATGGCTTCGCGCACGATCACTGACGTAAAAATACCAATTCTACAATTGGTAAAAATCTTCCAAAATGTCAGAACCATTTATTGCGACAATGAGGCAGCCTTTAATTCAGAGACTATTCGGTCTTTGTTAAAGAACCAATTCGACATTGATGTAATAAATGCACCCCCACTTCACAGCACATCGAACGGAAAGGTGGAATGCTTCCACAGTACCCTACTAGAAATTGCCAGATGCCTAAAACTCCAACGCCAAGTGGATGATACAGTTGATCTAGTCGTTCTAGCGACTATTGAATACAACCGAACTCGGTCACGAATAGAACACCCCTTGATGTGGTTCATTCAAGCCGTGACCTTGGAGAGGAAATAATGTTGAGGTCAATGAAGGCACAGCAAGAACAGCTTGATAGGAACAACCCAGCCAGACAAAACAGGACGTTCGACGTAGGAGAGAAAGTCTTAGTGAAAACAAATAGGAGGTTAGGAAACAAATTAACCCCTCTTTCCGCCGAGCAAAGAGTAGATGCAGATTTGGGGACTACTGTTCTTATAAAAGGGAGGGTGGTCCACAAATACAGTTTGGGGTAGATAAGGAGTTAAATTTTAGTATGGTATAGTTAATAAGTTTTTGTATTTTTTTTTCAATTTTACTAGGCCCCTCAACAAGTATTTCTGCCTCCTTATAATCCTACCATGGACAACCCTAACCGACTCCAAGCTGACGGACTATTTGCACGCGGACTACATCCCCATAATTGACGGACGGACGGTGATATAGGACGAAACATTCCAAATGCACCACTCAACGAACCTGACGGAGTACGAGCAGTATGTTCAAGAAACAATAGAGATGACGGATGTATTCCCTCAAACACACATGAGAAAGATACTAGAGACCGATACAAAGTATCTACTGACGCTGACGGCTGCGTTAGGAGTTCACCACAGACAGGCCAGAAGTTTAAATATTCTTGGCACGGCTCTTAATGTTATCGCAGGGACACCGGATTTCGACGACCTACAACAGACGCGATAGGTTGAGTACGAACTGGTTAGGGCTAGCAATAAACAAATTACCATAAATTCGAAAACCCAGGCACAGATTAATGCCCTCACTGCAACCGTCAACCAATTGTTGAGAGTTAGCAGGAAGGAAGAAATCAATACTTCACACTTATATGAAACCTATTTAACGCGAAATAGAATTTTGACGCTCGAATTACAAAACATAATGATAGCCACCACTTTGGCGAAAATAAACATAATTAACCCGGCTATCATTGATAGCGATGATTTGGAGGCGATTTTGAATAAAAGTTCTACCGGCGTCAGCGTAACCCAATTAATGGGCGCTGCCAATGTGAGGTCCTTAGTTAACAAAGAATTCATAATATTCGTAATTGAAATGCCTAGACCTAAGTACATTTGTAAGAAAATAACTATGTTTCCTGTCGCCCATAGCGGGGTAATAATCCGAATGCCAGAGAACATCGTAGCTGAGTGCGACAGCAAGGTCATTGCAGTCACGTCGTGCAAAGGGCTCCCAAACCTGGACTTTTGCAAGGCGGCACCGACAAACAACTGTGCCCAAGAGCTGCATTCCGGAGCAGTAGCCCACTGCGACACACATCAATGGTTCTACACACACCAACTTCAATAGCGCGTCGAAAAGGTGTGGCAGCGGCCACGAGAATCAACGTCACCCGGCACCAAACTCTACTGAGCCTGCCATACCTCCACAAACTCAGCGAGGAAAATTTAGAACGCATCGCTGAAGTTCAGACGGGCCTTGTCACTGGTCCTGTGATAGCCGTAGCCGTGGGCGTACTCATAAGCGCCATCATAGCCGGAATCTTCTGGCATCTGCGGCGCAAACAGGGGAAGGAAACAGCCAACGCCATCCAGCAGGTGCTGAAAAACTTGTGCTTGACCGAGGACGGCCAAGTCTTGAAGGAGGGAGTAGTTAACAAATGCTAACCAAATTGGCCACTGGGCACAGCGATTTATGCAAGTTCGCTGAGTAGGCAGATTCGCTGACCGTGGGAGCGCGGCAGCCGAGACCGCCGAATGCCAGTCTGCGACGGTGTGATGTCCGAGGGACACGAGGCGCAATGTCAGTGTTTCTGAAGAACTGCGACGGGCCCGGCGGACGATGAGCGAGGGCTCGAGACCGGGAGTTCGGATACATTAAGTTTAGTCGTTTAGTCGTTTAGTCGTTTGCGGGCTTAAATTTTCAAATCAATAAATATATTAATAAAGTTGACATAAATTCTCTACGCAACCAATACTTTGTCTTTACTTATATACATGTATGTATGGAATCGTGTGTTATTTTTATGTTCAATATAATTTTAAATATTTATTAAAAAAATATATGCAGTGATTTGTGTTAGTATCTATATTTTATATATATTTATTTCTATTTAAGGCCAAACCCGATAGAACGTTGAGAATGCACGGAATAAAAAGTAAACTGTAAGAATTTGTCTTTCTTTTTATTGCCAGCAGCTTGGACTGCATTGCTTACACATATGTATGTACATACATATGTATGCTTGTATGCGTGTGCATATGTCATCAACGGAAGCTCCGCTGGAAGTTGGGAGAGGTAGGAATATTATTTACAGACCGCTATATTTATATGAATGTGGGCACTGTATCGGAGTGCAGGAGCTAGCTCGGATCAAATGAAACCTTTGGAAAAGTAGGACGCCTCAACCGTTGGCAGAACGAAGTATGGCTTAATTTGAAGCTAGAGCGATAACTACAGACATACATATGCAGATGTATATATGTATGCGGGGCTGGTGTATTAGCCGACGGCTTGGATTGAGATCGCTACGGGTGAATTATTGTAAATGCACTGTGGCGCGACTGGATGCACAGACCACGGAACTTGGAACACGACCGGTTTATTTGGTATGGTGTGTGGGTGTATAAGATCCGGCTGGAAGGACCAATGCTTGCAGGGGGCGGATCACCGGAGCGGTTATCCAGCGACGAGTGGGAAAATATCCAAATAAAACGAATTCAAGTTGTTTGTAACGTAAAAGATTCAATGTATTTTCGTAACTGTCCTCTTGCTTACGAGCTACGTGACGGTAAGTGACTTGTGGAACGTAAGAGCACCTCAGAGCTCTGTTAGGCGCATAACAGTGGAGGGCCAGCCCTGGTCTGAACAGATGTAGAGGGATTGGCTTGTCCCTCCGCTACATTAAAAGGAGTATCGAGCTGCTTTGCGGTGTTTTTATTTGTTATACATAAAGTTTGTTGGCATTATTGTTCCCACGAGTAGGCGGGAAGGGGTTGGTCACCCGAGGCATAGTCCGTTTTCCCCGGGAAGCCTTATTCGTTCGATCCCTTTCGTAGTGATCAGACGCGTTTTGAGTTTTGCGCTCTGCATTTTTTTCTTTTGTTTTGAATAAACAGCCGGTGTTTTCTTAAATAAACCTTAATCAACTTCCTAGCCAGCCTAACATTTTGGAATTCTATTCTACTCCGAGAGTGCATGCCTTTTAATTGTGTTAAAACATTATTTTACTTTTTATATTTCGGCGTCGGCTTTTCTTGTTTGTGTTGTTGCTTGTAAATATGCATTGCATTGGATTACAGTCCGTTCTCGTCTTGTAGTTTTTGTTGTATTATCACTCTCTCCCTATCACCTAAGCATAAATAGCTGTTCTATCACTCTCGCTCTCGTAACTTTCTGTTCAGTAGCTCTCTCTCTCACTAGCTGCTGCTGAAACTGCTCTCCTCTCCTGCTATTAGAGTCTGTCTAGCACACTGGTCTGATAGCTATTTGTTTTGAAATATTATTGGATTTTATTTTTCTTCCAATTTTTTATTATGGAGTTTTCTGTTGTACGTGCCAAAAAAACCTGTCGGAAAGAGATCACCCATGATCAGCCGAGTATCCCCTGCTGGCGCTGCGATAGCATACTGCACGCAAAGCGCTCTGGGTTTACGGGCCTAACTATGGCATTTGGATCTCCACTGGTCTTTGTAATATTCGACGCTTGTCGTGCCTTTTTATTTTAATTATCAACGGCTAACTCCACTGGTGGGAGTCCCACCAAAACGACAAGTTTTTTTTTCACGGCTGGCCCCTGACCTCACATCTAATGATGTAACTGCTTTCATTCAAAGCAAAATAAAAGCCGTGGGTTTAAAGGTGGAGAAATTTAACTTCTCTTATGCCAGGGAGATAGCGTCGTTTAAGATAAGCATCTCCCCAACTCAATTTGACACCATTTGCTCCACCAAATTTTGGCCGGAGCATTTGGTGGTGAAGGAGTTTAAGGCTAAGAAGAAGAATAGGCCCCCCATATCGCTTCCAAATCTTTCCAGCGTGCCACCCTCAACCTCAACTTCCTCTTCCTCAACTTCCCGTCTTGCTTCCACCTTTCCAAAAAACTAACTTCTCTTTTAGTAACCTATCAGAATGTAAGAGGCTTGCGTAGTAAGCTCAGCATTCTTTTCCGGGATAGTGTTGCATTTGCTTCCCACGTTATTGTGTTTACTGAAACCTGGTTAAAGCCGGACATTCTTAGTTCCGAGGTTTTGGCAGGTCGGTACACAACTTTTAGAAAGGACCGTTCGTCTCGCCGTGCAGGAGGGGTTATAATTGCAGTGGACTCTTACTTCACGTCAGAACACTTCACAGTCCAAGTTCAACAGGAACTGGAATTCCTGTGTGTAAAACTGATTCTTCCCGCTTTCGCTATATTCATTACTTGCTCGTATATCCCACCTTCTTCGGATATTTCAATTTATGAGCAGCACTTGTCCGCTTTAACCGCTGTTGCTTCCTCGCTATCTGATAAAGATCGTATGATAGTTCTTGGTGACTTCAACTTGCCAGGAACTGTTTGGTCTTCGGTAAACGAGTCTAGTATCCTAGTGCCCATGTCACGACATGACTTTGTTGACGGCTTGCTTGACCTGTCCCTGTCTCAAGTCAATCATGTGAAAAATTCCTTGGGTCGATTGCTTGATCTATGCTTTGTATCGGATCCGACCATAGTGTTGTTAACCCGAGCCCTTCCGCTCACTATACCTGAAGACGCCTACCACCCTACTTTCGAGGTGTCGCTAGACATTGGACCAACTGTATTGGATCGGTCGAGTAGACTACCTGAACGTGTCCGCTGCTTTCGTAAAGCCGAGTTTGCGAAGCTTAATAACCTAATTAGGGATTTTGATTGGTCCGCTTTGTACTTGTGCACTGATGTCACAAAAGGCACAAACATTTTTTACAATGCTCTTGGCACATTTTTTGATTCTTGTGTCCCGCTTTCTTGTCCGATTAGATCTGGAAAACCCCCTTGGTTTACCAAAGAGTTATCCAGTCTAAAAAACTTAAAATCAAGACTTTATAAAAAATTTCAAGAAGTGGGTTCTCCTACTTCTCACTCTCGTTATGTAATAGCTCGGTCAAACTTTTCAGTTCTTAATGCTCAATGCTATAAGAACTACCTATCTCGATGCAGGATACGTTTTTCTCAGGACCCTAAACAGTTTTACTGCTTCGTAAACAGTAATCGTAGAACGTCCGCACACCCATCCTCGCTATCATTTTGTAATACGTCGGCAAATAATGATCAGGCAATTGCCGATCTTTTTGCCCAGTTTTTCCAAACCACCTATTCTGAGGAACGCTACTCTGGTCAACCGTACCCATACGGATTACCGAGGTCGAACGGTATTTTCAGTCCCTTGTTAAATGAATATTCCCTACTTCAAGATCTTCGACTAGTTAAGCCGGTGTTTTCACCGGGTCCAGACGGGGTTCCAGGTTGTGTACTCAGGTACTGCGCCGAGGCTCTGTGTGGACCATTGCTTAAACTATTCACCCTGTCCATTGATTCCTCTTGCTTCCCCCCAATTTGGAAGGAATCGTTTATAATTCCTCTCCATAAAAAAGGTAGCAAGTCTGATGCAAAAAATTATAGAGGTATAGCAAAGTTATCCGCTATTCCCAAATTGTTTGAGAAGGTTTTAACTCCGCAATTGCAACATCTCTGCAAGTCACTTATATCTCCTACTCAGCATGGATTTATAAGGCGGCGATCAGCCACCACGAACTTGTTAGAGTTTACCTCTTTCATTATTAAAGGCTTTCAAGGTAACTTACAGACGGATGTTATTTACACCGACTTTAGTAAAGCATTCGACTCTGTAAACCATTCCCTTTTAGCACATAAACTTGACCTTTTAGGGTTTCCGCCCAACCTCCTGAGATGGATTTCTAGCTATCTTTGTTCTAGGTCTCAAAGAGTCCTCTTCAAAAACTCCCTCTCTTTACCAGTAAAGGTTTCTTCGGGAGTACCACAGGGCAGCCATCTAGGCCCCTTACTCTTCACACTCTTTATTAATGACTTGCCTTCAGTATTAACATACTCTCGAGTACTTATGTATGCGGATGATGTTAAACTCTGTGTCCAGTACAAGGACATTTCATTTCATTCTCGCTTGCAATCCGATCTCAATAGCTTTCAGTCATGGTATTGTGCAAACTTGTTACACCTTAATGCCTCGAAATGCAAAGTTATGACATTTCATCGTTCTAGCCCTTTGTTGGCTCCCTACACCCTATTTGGGGGTTCTCTTGAGAGAATTACCCTGGTGGATGATCTGGGTGTTATGTTAGACCCCAAGTTAAAGTTTTCCGAACACATTTCTACCATGGTAAATAAGGCCATGGGCGTGCTTGGGTTTATAAAGAGGTGGTCAAAGGAATTTGACGACCTATATATAACAAAGACTCTCTATACCTCGCTTGTTCGTCCGATCTTAGAATACGGCTCCTGTGTATGGTGCCCTCAGTACAAAGTACACCAGGACCGTATAGAATCAGTACAGAAAAACTTTTACTCTTTGCTCTGCGGGGCCTTAACTGGGATGCGGGTGTAAGACTCCCATCTTACTCTAGTAGACTATTATTAGTAAACCTCCCATCCTTAGTTAACCGTAGAAAAATGCTTGGTGTGATATTTATGCACAACTTGATCAGGGGTGACATAGACAGCCCTGATCTGTTGAGCCGCATAAACTTCACGATTCCTATTAGACTGACTAGAAACTTTATACCGTTGTTCCTTCCACTTTGTAGATCGAATTATTCCTTGCATGAACCGTTTAGGGTCTTATGCTCGGATTATAATTCCCTCTAACATATTATATCCTCCACTAATTCTCTTCCTCTTATTAAATTACTAATCCTTACACACCTTTCTAGTAATTAGTAATTGTAGTGGTATTTGTATTTTGTATTTTATTGCATGCTTAATTTCTTAATAAGTTTAGTGCTACTTTTCCTTGAATGTTAGTCTAATATCTATCTTTCTTGCATGCTCGCGTTTGGTTCGGCTACGCACCGCGCGTCATTTCGGCCGTGAATTATATGTTTTTAAATATTGCTGTGCCTAGATTCTGTATAACAGAAACCGATCATAGGTCCGTGTTAGGTCCACGTCGTGGAGAAAATATATATCCCCAATACGTGGATCCCCGTCCGACAATTGGAAACGAGCGCTCCAGTGGATTAAGATTTTTCTCAAATAGTGGTGCAATTCTGTTCAGGTAATTATCCACCTAGCTGCAGCGACCCATCAACGAATTGAAACTCTGGTCTAGCGGATTGGGTATTCCCGGTATTCTCTATTGGACACGTGCCCGTACCAAAATACCACCGGCTGAACCCCACCGTTCGACGCGTGGATAAGGCGGTAGCCGAGGGCATGGAATTGCTCCTCCAATAAACCAGATCGGTGTGATCTGCAATCTTCGCCTGGACAAGTTCGACTCCTGGGGATGATCTGAGTGACGCTCCAATTACACCCGTCGCCCCACGCTCGATCCATACGTGCCAGCGTACATAACCTCACGCCGTAGATGGACCGCAGTCATTGACCCCTGGCATCGGAAGCAGCTGATGTTACCTGTGCCCGGTACAATCTTGTGCCATCTGCACACCTCGAGTAGGAGCTCGGTGTCCAGCCGTTAAGCATCACGCTACCTCGGATTTAGTTTTATGTTCTATCTTTCTTTCGAAATTAGACCCGATATGTTAAACCCTGTTTTTTTATCCGCTTTCTGTTAAACAACGTTCTTTTAATACGGCAAAAATGTTCAAAAGGCAAGTAAATCCGGTATAAACCAAAAGGGAATTCCTATCCATGGTCTAAGTCGAACTTAACACAAATGAGTAGTGTATTAATACCGATTATTCTTCCAGTTTTTGATTTTTGGTTGCCACGCATTCATCTCATCATCTATGCAGCTACTCCTCACAATCACACATCATCATACTCATCCACCCATCAAATCACCTCATCCAACATCTTTCGAGGTTGAGCGTTAGATTTTATAGGAATTTAAATGAAGAATTAAGGATTGCGTAAATAAAGTTAGCTTGGAAACGAACCAAGACTAAATATATTTTAGCGGAACAATGCAACCTCGTCTGACGGAGATGTGACCCACTGCAGTCTTTGTTGGAGGGATCCTCCGCGGGATCTGCATGTGCCAACCGTCACTGGCGGCCGAAAAATTGTCTCCGACCACTCCAAGTGTGCAGCAGTTGATCTCGTTTGCCACTCCAAGGGAACGACAGCTGCTGTCGATGCAGATTCGGTAGCCGAAATACAGAAGGTAACCTCGTTTAAGATAAGCATCTCCCCAACTCAATTGGACACCATTTGCTCTGCTAAATTTTGGCAGTGGCGAAGGAGTTCAAGGCTAAGAAGAAGATTAGGCCCGTCTTACAAATCATTCCAGTGTGCCATCCGCAACATCCTCTTCTTCATCTTCCCGCCCTGCTTCCACCCTTCCAATAAAACTAACTTTTTTTAGTAACGTATCAGAATGTTAGAGGCTTGCGTAGTAAGCTCAGGATTCTTTGCCGGGATAGTGTTGCATTTGCTTCCCACGTCATTGTGTTTACTGAAACCTGGTTAAAGCCGGACATTCTTAGTTCCGAAGTTTTGGCAGGTCGGTCCACAACTTTTAGAAAGGACCGTTCGTCTCGCCGTGCAGGAAAGGTTCTGATTGCAGTGGACTCTATCTTCACGTCGGAACACTTCACTTCAGGTTCAACACGAACTGGGATTCCCGAGTGTAAAACTGATTCTTCCCGCTTTCGCAATATTCATTACTCGTACGTACTCGTACATTCCACCTTCTTCGGATATTTCAATTTATGAGCAGCACTTGTCCGCTTTAACTGCTGTTTCTTCCTCGCTATCAGATAAAGATCATATGATAGTTCTTCGTGACTTCAACTTACCAGGAACTGTTTGGTCTTCGGTAAACGAGTCTAGTAAACTAGTGCCCATGTCACGACATGACTTTGTTGACGGCTTGCTTGAACTGTCCCTGTCTCAAGTCAATCATGTGAAAAATTCCTTGGGTCGATTGTTTGATCTATGCTTTGTTTCGTATCCGACCATAGTGTTGTTAACCCGAGCCCTTCCGCTCAGTATACCTTCCTTTCTACTTTCAAAGTGTCGCTAGATATAGGACCATCTGTATTGGATCGGTCGAGTAGGCTACCTGAACGTGTCCGTTGCTTTCGTTTCATTTTTTCTCGCTCCAAGCCAAAGAAAACGGTGAATTTGAATTTTCCTCAAATCTCGATTCAATTTAGCATAACTTAAAAAAAAATAGTAGCAATATTCTGTTGGACAGAATTTCGCTGCCGTTGCAAGGGAAGTTCTTGTACCGAAAAGTAAAAACGCAGCCGTTCATTTCTAAGGTTTATTTGTGACTAAAAAAATGCTCTGCTCGCAGGCAGATAGAGACCGAACAAAAGGGAAAACAAAAAGGGAGATAAGAGAACGTCGTTAGGTTACGTGTCTCACTCATACGTCTACATATTCATATGTCTGTCAATACATGCGTGCATAGCTAGAGATGGTCATTCTTCAACATATTCATCAAAGTAGATTGAGGAAAAAAATGGAATTGAATTTCCGTTCTCAAAAAATGCGAAACTTGAATACGACATTCACACTGAAAAATTTTTTATTTTGGATGTGATCGCTACCGGACATCGAATAAATTCTCAAAAATCAAATAGAGTGTCCTTGTTACGAGAAAACAATTTGGGTTGTGGTAAGTCCTTTTCAAAGGACGAAAAATCGACAATAAAAGCCTCGAAGGAAGTAGGTCCATCAATAATGAAAATAAGTGATAAAATTGGAAAAAATTAGTTGTGTTATGAGTGATTTCATAAAGAACGGGTCAAGTTATGACAAAAACATAAAAACCCGAAACAAAATTGCTACTTCCGAGACCTCTATGAGATCTCATCTGCGAGCCGCATCTAAAAAACACGACTAAAACTCGATTTAAAAATCTAAAACTGTACTTTAAGCTAGTGCTAAAATAATAAGAGACTATAATTAATAAAAAAAAAAACACCTCAACTTTGTTGCATACTTGATAAACTCGACTTAATGAAAAATTAACTGGTCCACGCCGTTTTAGGATCTTGCTCACCACAGAATAATAGCGCTCACACTGCTGTGAAAACGATCCAATTGTAATTATTCTTTACTCCTCACTTCCTGTACTTCCTTGAGTCATTATAAATATAAAAAAGAAACCCTTATGACCCTTCAAATTTATATTTTTGTTCCTTTGAAAATGCTATATAGCGACAGTCTTTACTCCACGCCATATGGATATGCAAAAGTACGGGAGTATTCTAAGTTTTCGTCCGTTGGCTGAGGTTTTTTATCATTTATTTTTATTATTGATGGACCTACTTCCTTTTTTTTTATGGACGTTGACATGCAATGACTGCATCTATCAAGAGGCGATGCAATTACTGCACCGTCAAGTGGCCCGTGTGACACCAGCAGAAGGCTGTTACGCGCGGATCTTAGGCAAAACGCAGCCCTCCTCCCGCCCAACCGACCGAGGGGCGCTGCCGCATGACGCGCGGTGCGTAGCCGAACCAAACGCGAGCATGCAAGAAAGATAGATATTAGACTAACATTCGAGGAAAAGTAGCACTATACTTATTAAGAAATTAAGCTTGCAATAAAATACAAAATACAAATACCACTACAATTACTAATTACTAGAAAGGTGTGTAAGGATTAGTAATTTAATAAGAGGAAGAGAATTAGTGGAGGATATAATATGGTAGAGGGAATTATAATCCGAGCATAAGACCCTAAACGGTTCATGCAAGGAATAATTCGATCTACAAAGTGGAAGGAACAACGGTATAAAGTTTCTAGTCAGTCTAATAGGAATCGTGAAGTTTATGCGGCTCAACAGATCAGGGCTGTCTATGTCACCCCTGATCAAGTTGTGCATAAATATCACACCAAGCATTTTTCTACGGTTAACTAAGGATGGGAGGTTTACTAATAATAGTCTACTAGAGTAAGATGGGAGTCTTACAAACGCATCCCAGTTAAGGCCCCGCAGAGCAAAGAGTAAAAAGTTTTTCTGTACTGATTCTATACGGTCCTGGTGTACTTTGTACTGAGGGCACCATACACAGGAGCCGTATTCTAAGATCGGACAAACAAGCGAGGTATAGAGAGTCTTTGTTATATAGGGGTCGTCAAATTCCTTTGACCACCTCTTTATAAACCCAAGCACGCCCATGGCCTTATTTACCATGGTAGAAATGTGATCGGAAAACTTTAACTTGGGGTCTAACATAACACCCAGATCATCCACCAGGGTAATTCTCTCAAGAGAACCCTCAAATAGGGTGTATGGAGCCAACAAAGGGCTAGAACGATGAAATGTCATAACTTTGCATTTCGAGGCATTAAGGTGTAACAAGTTTGCACAACACCATGACTGAAAGCTATTGAGATCGGATTGCAAGCGAGAATGAAATGAAATGTCCTTGTACTGGACACAGAGTTTAACATCATCCGCATACATAAGTACTCGAGAGTATGTTAATACTGAAGGCAAGTCATTAATAAAGAGTGTGAAGAGTAAGGGGCCTAGATGGCTGCCCTGTGGTACTACCGAAGAAACCTTTACTGGTAAAGAGAGGGAGTTTTTGAAGAGTACTCTTTGAGACCTAGAACAAAGATAGCTAGAAATCCATCTCAGGAGGTTGGGCGGAAACCCTAAAAGGTCAAGTTTATGTGCTAAAAGGGAATGGTTTACAGAGTCGAATGCTTTACTAAAGTCGGTGTAAATAACATCCGTCTGTAAGTTACCTTGAAAGCCTTTAATAATGAAAGAGGTAAACTCTAACAAGTTCGTGGTGGTTGATCGCCGCCTTATAAATCCATGCTGAGTTGGAGATATAAGTGACTTGCAGAGATGTTGCAATTGCGGAGTTAAAACCTTCTCAAACAATTTGGGAATAGCGGATAACTTTGCTATACCTCTATAATTTTTTGCATCAGACTTGCTACCTTTTTTATGGAGAGGAATTATAAACGATTCCTTCCAAATTGGGGGGAAGCAAGAGGAATCAATGGACAGGGTGAATAGTTTAAGCAATGGTCCACACAGAGCCTCGGCGCAGTACCTGAGTACACAACCTGGAACCCCGTCTGGACCCGGTGAAAACACCGGCTTAACTAGTCGAAGATCTTGAAGTAGGGAATATTCAGTTAACAAAAAGATCGGCAATTGCCTGATCATTATTTGCCGACGTATTACAAAATGATAGCGAGGATGGGTGTGCGGACGTTCTACGCTTACTGTTTACGAAGCAGTAAAACTGTTTAGGGTCCTGAGAAAAACGTATCCTGCAACGAGATAGGTAGTTCTTATAGCATTGAGCATTAGGAACTGAAAAGTTTGACCGAGCTATTACATAACGAGAGTGAGAAGTAGGAGAACCCACTTCTTGAAATTTTGTATAAAGTCTTGATTTTAAGTTTTTTAGACTGGATAAATCTTTGGTAAACCAAGGGGGTTTTCCAGATCTAATCGGACAAGAAAGCGGGACACAAGAATCAAAAAATGTGCCAAGGGCATTGTAAAAAATGTTTGTGCCTTTTGTGACATCAGTGCGCAAGTACAAAGCGGACCAATCAAAATCCCTAATTAGGTTATTAAGCTTCGCAAACTCGGCTTTACGAAAGCAGAGGACACGTTCTGGTAGTCTACTCGACCGATCCAATACAGTTGGTCCTATGTCTAGCGATACTCGAAAGTAGGGTGGTAGGCGTCTTCAGGTATAGTGAGCGGAAGGGCTCGTGTTAACAACACTATGGTCGGATCCGATACAAAGCATAGATCAAGCAATCGACCCAAGGAATTTTTCACATGATTGACTTGAGACAGGGACAGGTCAAGCAAGCCGTCAACAAAGTCATGTCGTGACATGGGCACTAGGATACTAGACTCGTTTACCGAAGACCAAACAGTTCCTGGCAAGTTGAAGTCACCAAGAACTATCATACGATCTTTATCAGATAGCGAGGAAGCAACAGCGGTTAAAGCGGACAAGTGCTGCTCATAAATTGAAATATCCGAAGAAGGTGGGATAAACGAGCAAATAATGAATATAGCGAAAGCGGGAAGAATCAGTTTTACACACAGGAATTCCAGTTCCTGTTGAACTTGGACTGTGAAGTGTTCTGACGTGAAGTAAGAGTCCACTGCAATTAGAACCCCTCCTGCACGTCGAGACGAACGGTCCTTTCTAAAAGTTGTGTACCGACCTGCCAAAACCTCGGAACTAAGAATGTCCGGCTTTAACCAGGTTTCAGTAAACACAATAACGTGGGAAGCAAATGCAACACTATCCCGGAAAAGAATGCTGAGCTTACTACGCAAGCCTCTTACATTCTGATAGGTTACTAAAAGAGAAGTTAGTTTTTTGGAAAGGTTGGAGCAAGACGGGAAGTTGAGGAAGAGGAAGTTGAGGTTGAGGGCGGCACGCTGGAAAGATTTGAAAGCGATATGGGGGGCCTATTCTTCTTCTTAGCCTTAAACTCCTTCACCACCAAATGCTCCGGCCAAAATTTGGTGGAGCAAATGGTGTCAAATTGAGTTGGGGAGATGCTTATCTTAAACGACGCTATCTCCCTGGCATAAGATAAGTTAAATTTCTCCACCTTTAAACCCACGGCTTTTATTTTGCTTTGAATGAAAGCAGTTACATCATTAGATGTGAGGTCAGGGGCCAGCCGTGAAACAAAAACTTGTCGTTTTTAGTGTGGTTTAGTCACCACAGGTCTAGTACCATGGTCTAAGCCACCATGTCTTTCTCCACCGCACGGCATGCCTCGCAACTGTAATGCAAGCCATTACGTTTGGCTGTAGCATCACTCACGAGGCCAGAAAATCCCGCGCATTTTGCGTGGACTACGCTGTCGCAGAGCCAGCAGGGGACATTCGGCTGATCGTGAGTGATCTGCTTCTTGCAGGTTTTTTTGGCGCAGACCACAGCGAATTCCATTTTTATTTTTATTATTTTTATTATTTAAATATTTTCTTAAGAAAATTTCCAAAGAAAAATTAAAATCAAAAAAATTAAAAAGTTCCAAAACAAATTGGTATCAGACCAATGTGCCAGACAACGCTCAAAGCGGAATTGGTAAGAAAAAAAGAGAGCAGAGTGGAGAGCGGTTATAGCGAGAGCTACTAGACAGAGAGCGCTATTGCTCAGAAAGTTGAAAGAGCGAGAGAGAAAGAACAGTTATTGAGGTTGAGGTGATAGCGAGAGAGTGATAAGACAACAAAAGCTACCAGACGAGAGCGGACTGCAATGCAATACTCACTCACTGCAACAACACAACACAACACAAGCCGACGCCGAAAAATAAAAAGTTAAATAATATTTTAACACAAATCAAAAGGCATGCACTCGCGTAAATGAAAAGGTTTCCAGATTGTTGTCTGGTTAGAAAGTATATTTAGAATTTAGTTAGGAAAACTCCGGCTGTTTATTCGAAACAAAAGGAAAAAATGCGGAGCGCAAAACAAAAACAAGTCTGATCACTACGAAAGAGAACGGATTTTTTTTTTTTTTTTTTCGTGGCTTTTATTGTCGATTTTTGTCCTGTATATCATCCAGTCCCAAAGCATTTGAGTTAATTTTAAGCCCAGGTTCAAGGACATCACACTGACTGTCACACATGAAGCTAAAGTTATTATCACAGGAACTATTCGGTGTTATATATTGTCAAGATAATGCTTATATGCTACTTTAGGTACCCCGTTTATCACAATTTTTATATTTACAACAATTTTGGTGTTATTTGTCCTCTTCCCTATTCCCATATCCTTCTTTTTGATATTACACTTTGAAACCTTACAGAATAAAAATACTTTTTCCCTTCGTCCTTTGAAATCTTATAATGTTGTCGTCGGACGATATTTTGACCGCAATAGGCGGCAAGTATTAATATAGTATTTTATGTATATCGATAACTAGTTGAATTCAAGCCACGAATGAACGGGAATATTTTCGGCGACCATGAGGTGCCGCGATAATTCAAGCTTCCTTTTTACTGTCGTGTTTGCAGCAGGAGGACATACTGCGGTAAGAGTTATTGGCTCCAGTTAATAGGTTATGTATCTATGTATGGAGGGCAACATGCAGTTAAATGCAGCGGAGACTTCAACGGAGCTTCTACACCAGGCAGGTGGAGGTGTCTGAGGAGGCATCGACTATGCTTTTCATGCCTACGAAGTGGTCACATGAATAGATCCGCCTACTGTTCCGGCGGGTGGATACATACGCACTTTTGGATGAAGGATCATCTGTTACGATGATCGACGATTCTCTCAGGAATGATCTAGGAGTGCAAGGTGAGCGTCGATATCTGAATATTCAGTGGTTTGGAGGTAGATCCTCCAGGGGGCTTACTAACGTGATTTTTTTTTTTTTTTTTAATTCCATTTAATTGCTCGTATTTACATCTTATTTTATACTTACAGCGAACTATATTAAAGGTTAGGCTATGCAAGCCCAACATGTGTGGTACGGCCGTGAAGCAATGCTTCACACATGTGCAGGCTTCGTTTAGACTAACTGGACTCTTGTCTGGTGCTCAACAGCGCGCAGTTCCCTCATAATGGTCGCCGCGAAGCAGCTCGTCGCCTCCCAGTTTTCCGGGGACAGGAGCATGCACGGCACCAAGCTCTGCTTGTCTACGGCTCCACCCAGCGCTTCTTCTAGCCGCTGACGCTGCGCTGCGAACCTGCCACACGAAAATATCGCATGCTCGGCATCCTCCTCCACGTAGTGCCCGCACCAAGAGCATTCTGCGGAGTCCGCGTGTCCGAAGCGATGAAGGTAGCTTCGGAAGCAGCCGTGACCACTGAGTAGCTGAGTCAGGTAAAAGTTGACCTGCCCGTGCTTCCTGCTTACCCACGCGTCGATGGACGGGATAAGCTGGTGGGTCCAACGCCCCTTAGTGGTCGCGTCCCAGCGCTGTTGCCACCTTCTGAGACTCTCCTGTCTGCACGCCGTGCGTATCTGCCTTTTCGCCGCCGCGTCCATTCCTCTGCCATGTGTTTCCTGGTAGTATGTGGACCGTTCCTCCGCTAGGAATTCCAGGGGTGCTATGCCCGCGATCACGTGTGCTGCCTCGTCCGAGACCGTTCGGAAGGCACTGGTGATCCGAATCGAAGAGAGGCGGTGCGTGGCTGCCAGACCCCGTGCGTAGCTCGCTGTTCGAAGGGCCTTTGCCCAGATTGGCGCCGCATATAACATCACCGATCTCGTGACACTCGTTAGCAGTTGTCGCCGCCATTGCTTTGGTCCTCGGGTGTTCAGCATTAGCCTCGAGAGCGCACCGTTGGTGGTCGCCGCCTTCGTGCCCATGTAGGCCAAGTGCTCCCGAAAGCAGAGACGTGTATCCACCAGGACACCAAGGTATTTAATAGCGCGCTTAGACGAGACCAGGGTACCTGCCACTGAGATGTTGGCCGTCTCAACTTTCTTCCGGCTGGATACCAGCACTGCCTCTGTTTTGTGGGGTGCGAGTTCGAGCCCGACCAGGTCCAGCCACTGTTGAATTCGCGCTATCGTTTGGTTACAGGTCGTTTCCACGACGGACAGGTCTTTTGCCACCACTAGGACAGCCACATCGTCTGCAAAACCCACCATGTGTACTCCGTGGGGGAGGCTGAGTCGCAAGATGCCGTCATACATTGCGTTCCACAGAGTGGGGCCAAGCACTGAACCCTGCGGGACGCCTGCCGATACCTCGTATTCCTCCGTGCCAGTCTGCGTGTCGTACAAAAGCAGCCTTCTCTCAAAGTAACTTTTTACCATCCGCTGCAGGTACCTGGGTGTGTCGAAGCTCTCCAGCGCCCTTAGGATGCAGCTCCACCTCGCCGTGTTGAACGCGTTCTTAATGTCCAGAGTGACTACAAGGCAATACTCTTTCCCGCCGCCTTTCCACCGAGTGCCGGCAATTGCACCGGAGGCAATGTCCACCACCTCACGAACGGCGTCTATTGTGGATCGGGCCTTGCGAAAGCCGTATTGGTGCGGTGAGAGGTCGCCAGCCTCCGCGATGGAGCGTTCCAGTCGCGCGCAAATCACCTTCTCAAGCAGTTTACCCGCGGTGTCGATCAGGCAGATAGGCCTATATGATGACGCTGTCCCCGGCGGCTTGCCTGGCTTGGGAATAAGCACTAGCTTCTGCCTTTTCCACCTCCCAGGGAACACTCCTTCCCGAAGGCACTGATTTAGCAGCTTTGCAAAGATGTCCGGGCGCGTGGAGAGGGCGAGCAAGAGGGCTCTGTTCGGGATAGAGTCCGGCCCAGGAGCCTTGTTCGGGCTGATGCTCCTGGCTGCGCGTTCGACTTCCTCGATTGACACCTCCATGAGCTGCTGACAAATGTAAGGTCGATGACCGATCCTATTCCTGCTCTGGAGAAGGTATGCTGGTTTCCCTCGTTGAGGAGCGCGATGTCTAGGGGCGCAATGATCTCCAGCAGAGCTCTACCTCTCGCATTCGTCGCCACGCTTCCCCACTCTTCAGCCCACGCGTTGAAGTCCCCCCCAATGGCTACTGGGTGACGTCCTCTAGCATCAGCCGCTAGGTTGTCTAGAGTACCTGCGAACTCGGAGAGCGTCAGGCTAGGGGCAAGGTAGACGCTATAAATCCACACACCTCCGACCTTGGCGCGCACAAACCCAGCAGCAGCGCTTGAGAGGGAAAGCTGTAGTGGCGTGGCCCCGCATAGCCATATCGCGGCCTTTTTGGTGGCGTCCAAGATGAACCCAGGGGACTCCCTAGTTTGATATGGCTCGCTGAGGATGGCGAGGTCAATTGCCAATTCTCTTATGGATTGGCTCAGCAGGTCTTGAGCCGCAGCGCAGTGGTTGAGGTTGAGCTGCATAACCTTCATTATTGGGCCGTCAAGCTGGGCACGCTCCTGGCTGCTGGACATCTCCTGCTACCCGCATAATGTTTCGTCTCCTTGCTATTGTTAGCGGTGCAGATGAAACACCGCGGATCGCTTTGGCAGGTTGCCGCCTTGTGCCCGTCCCCGCCGCATCTGAGGCAGCATCCGGTGCGATCCACCGCGCTCTTGCACCTGATTGCTAGGTGCCCAAACTCCAGACACCCGTAGCATCGTCGTTGAGCTGTCCGCTCCCGGATCCTACAGCTTGTCCATCCGACTTTAAGTTTGCCCACCATGAGCAGGGCTCTTGCCTGCACGGGCGGCAGGCACACAACTGCCAGTTGCGTACCAGCGAACGATGGCCTCAGGCTTTTAATGGCGCTGGTGTCCACGCTGGGGGCGTCTATCGATGCAGCTATCGCTGCTGCGATGTCCTCCTTCTCGACCAGGCTGTCGAGATCCCTGACCTCCACGCAGAGTTCTTCTGACACCGCCCTGATGCCCGTCTGCAGTCCCAGTGCCGCGCTGATGTCCTCCTTGAGCTTAGCTGTGTTGCTTTTGCTCGCGCCGTTGAGCTCGAGCAGCAGCTCGCCCTTTGCCGTCCTCCGGATTCTATTAACATTATCCCCTACCTCCTGCAGCTTGCCATCCTGGCGCCTGGTGACCATACGGAGGATGTCGCTAAAGCTAAGCTCGCCCTGGGGTTGGATGATTATTGCGTCTGGCCTTGGTTCACGCTCACGGGGCTCCCTTTTTTTTCTTACCCTAGGGCCCACCTGCTGCCACTTGAGCTGTTTCTTAGCGGCTGGGGTGGCACCATGGTCCACTGTACCCGAGGGGGTTAGTTCATCCTGGGACTGCTCCGGCGGTTTGAGCTGGGTCGACGCTTGTTGAAGCTTTGTGCCCCTCTGCCTCTTTGTGGGCTCCGCAGCCATCTGAGGCGACTCGCGCAGCCTCTTTGAGCCGGTGTGCGGCGGCTTCGCAGCTGTTTGGGTACCAGTAGTGGCGGTCTCGATTGTCCTGGTGTGCAGCCTCTCGAAATTGTTGACCACCAGGGCCTGAAGGGTTACCACTCTCAGGGCTAAATCCTTCATTACGTTGTCCACATGCCGCTGGTCGTTCATCCTCTTGACCAGCTCATTGGCCCGAGTACCCAGGTTTATTAGCAGCTCTAATGGGTCAGAGTGCGGTCGCTCCTTCTCTTTGCCATCCGGGCCGGGCTTGAACATGCTCGAGCCCTGAGCTTTCGCAGGTGCTGACGGTGGTGGGGATCTGGTAAGGGCGTTGCGCCTACCAAAGACTGCGTCCTCAGTCATCTTCTCAATCTGTGTTTTTGGTGTGTGAGGGGTGTTTTCCATGTAAAAAGAATCTCCACTCGAGTTCGTTATTCCTGGCCGCAGTACGTAGTCACCGTGGTGATCCCATGGGTGTCTTTCCGTGGAGTGAGGTCCATGCGAGGGTTGACCCTGGGCCTTATGAGCACCAGGGTTCAGAGCCAGATCGGTGCTAGTTGGGATATGAATCAACCAAGCCTACGCAACCACCATAGTGGAACGGCCAGGAAGCGTTAAACGAGGCCTGCCAAGGTTTTAACGAGACGGGGGCGGTGGAGACATTAACCTATGAGCCATTTCAACGGGGGTTCAGCCTGCCTACTCAGGTCATAGAATGCCGACGCCGTCAGCCCACAGTCTAATGTACGTAGGGGGGTTCCAGTGGGTCGTACGTAACACCTTACTGGTCTCGGTGTTACGGGCGGTATAGTACCTACCAAGGCGCCTATGGCGCCGATGGGTCCACTCTTGTGTACCCGATGGCCTTAGAAAGCGCCGATGTGCAGTGTGAGCCTCTACAATATCCCCATCAGTTCCACTTTGCCACATCCTATAGACCCGCGGTGGGGGGGCCGAAAAGTCGTGGTATACTTCTAGGATGTATGATGCAGCGCCACCTGCCGGTGGTCGTCTTCCTCTACGTGCTACGTAGCAGCGCCCTCTGACGGTGGGACACGCCTGCGATGAGTAGGCTATCGCCTTCTTGTAGCCCTGGTCAGCAGCTGTTGCTCTGATCAGGAAAATAGACATACGGAAAAAACGTGGAGCTCATCCTAAAGAAGCTGAGGCAACTGGTGCATTATGTCGGGCCTTAGAACGGCCAACCTACGCATGCTCGTGCGGTGCAGGCAACTCCGTTGTCTGGCATGGTAACTCCGTCGCCATCCATCTTGAGCCGGTGAGAGGAGGAGAGAAACTCACCCCGGGAGCTTCGTGTGTGTTGTGAGTGAGTTGGAGTTTGAGTGACAAACCCCAAATTGGTTTAGCCATGGCAGATTGCTTTAAAATCCTGATTGTCGACCTTCTTGGGTTTGGACACGGTCTGCTCGGGCCAGGAGTCCAGAGTTAAGCTCAGTAAGCATCGCGCCCATAGGGTAAGTACGGGTGGATGTGCGCTCGCTTACCGTTGATCACTCTCTCTTTGAGTTATAGCCAGTCACTTCACTCAATGGCTGCTACCGCCGACGCGGGAGAAAAGAAGAACAGAACCGCCAGCCTGGATCGGAGGCGGGCACAACGAGGAGGAGCTCGACCTGCCCTGGTAGCCAGAACGGTACCTCGTCAGCCCAGGTCCTATTCCACCCCCGGCGGCTCCGCAGACACACGGAGCGCGGCGCAAACACAGGAGCAACGGAGGCGCGCGACCGACCCGGGTTTTTTCACCACTTACTAACGTGATAAGCCTGCAAATAAGTGGAGTAGGCAAGTCAACTCGCCATGCGTTGCGAAACGTGTATTCCGTTTCGAACCTGAGCCTGCCGATACAGACTCTAGGCTGACGAGGTATTCAAGGCGTAGATAAGGATGCCAGCCTGCCAATGAGGCCCTACAGCAAATCAGTGCCGAAGATACTCATTGGATCACGGACACTTAGGATTTCCACTTAGATCGAGACGGTTTGCCAGACAGGGACCGTATGCGGCTACAACCGAGCTGGGCTGGATTGTCTTTGGGCCGGTCAGTGGGAAATTAAACATGCCCGCACCACGCTCATGCCTCCGAAGCGCAAGTGGCAGTTCGCGCAGGAATACGTCTAGAGCGTAACGAGGTTCCAGTGGAAAGCAACAGGCTATGGTATTTGCAACACTTTGGAGTTAAAAACCCGAACAAGCCGGCTGTGCTCTTTCATTTTAGAGAAGGTGCGCAGAGGGCGAAGACATTGGTGCAATTGCTGACCATCAAAATAAACTTATCCATAATAAACAAACATATATGTAAGAAGGAGTGGGCCCGCTGGCCTATTGAGGGGGCAGCGGGGATAAGCAACAGCAGTAATAACAGCAGCAGAGTAACAGCTGATGAGCAGCACCAGCAGTAGTAACAGTAGCAGCAACAGCAGTAGTAACAGCAGCAGATCAACAGCGGACAGAGAAGAAGAGGAACCGAGCGAAGCAGTGAAAAGGAGAGAACAGCAGCATACGTACGCGACTCAAGCAGCAGCAGAAAATCAGCAGAAATAAGCCGTAACATTAAGAACTTTTGTAAGCACACAAACCAGGCCACCGCGATAATAATACGAATAAACAATACTCTAAATAATATCTGACTCAGCACTTTTTGTCCCTTTTATTACCTATAAATAAGAATCAATTTTACCAATTAAGTCAGTATCAGAAACAGTACTACAACTGCCTGTCACTCATCTTCCATCGCAATCATCAGAGGCTGTCATCGAGTTCCAAGCAGTGTTTTGAACGGGGATCGAGTCCCTACCAAAAGGGGATTTTTGAGCTTTGTCATGTCCACGTTCGATCCCCTGGGATTCCTGTGTTGCCTAATGATAACAGCGAAATTGTTGCTACAAGAGATTTGGAGGCAGCAGATCCAGTGGGAGAACCACTTCCGGACGAGATATACAAAGCCTTTGTGAACTGGCGCAAGGAAATGGACCCCTTGGGACAGTTCCGATGTACTCGCTATTACTTCAGGCGTGGACTCGTGAAGGCTATAGAAATGCGCGTCTTCGTGGATGCAAGTCAGTCTGCACTCGCGGCAGTGGCTTACTGGAGGGTCACGTGGCGTTGGCAATGCCACGTGGACCTCAGTCAGAAGCCACGTTGGCTAGGTGGACCATTTTTGAGGCAGCCAGCGGGCAGCTGACCGCTGGCTGAAGCCGGCTTTGAACGAATTCCGGATGACAACGATGAATAGGAGATGCCAAGTGAGTTTTCGTTGGTTGCAACGAACGACTTTTGTATTTCTTTTCAGAGATTCTCAAGCTACAGTTGGCTACTCAGGACTACAACCTGGGTCTTAAGGTTCACGCACCGGTGAAGTGGACAAAGAAGAGATCTTGAGGAGTACGGCCTCACTGCAGCAGAGTGTGAGGCCGCGGAGAACCTGTTGTTCAGACAGGCACAACGGGAGGCGTTTCCGAACGAGATGCGGTCGACAGAAAACGGCAAGACGGTTGCCAGTGTATGCGACATTCGAGGACTGGCGACATACTTTGATGGAAATGGAGTTCTGCAAGCATACGGCAGAGTGGATGCCGCATTGTGTATGCCCTACAGTCCGAGGAGGCCGATAATCCTTTCACACAAGCACAGTCTTACGGAGATGATTGTGCATCATTTCCACGCCAAGATGAAGCATCAAAATGTGGATGCTACAATTGCGGAGATCCGGACAAAGTTCTGGATTACGAAGCTGAGACGTGTACTACGGAAGACGATCTCAGTATGCAACATGTGAAAGTTGCGTCGGGCGCGGGCAGCGCCGCCAATAATGGGACCTCTACCGAAGGATCGCTTGGAGGCTAATAGTTGGCCATTTAAGAATACATACGCAAGGGAAGTCTACAAACGAGCCGATTCATTCAAACGATCAGCCGCGCTAGTCTCCTCCAATCATAAATTTGTTACCCAGTTCGGCCAGAAGATTGTCAAAATCAGTGCATGACCAGGGAATCGATGGGGGCAAATAGGCTGCAGCAATGAGGATCTCTCCGCGTAGTGTCAACACCATGACCGCCGCAAGCTGAATCAGCCCCAATTGCACAGCTTGATGGTGGTAGTGGGAAATATCCTTCCGAACGAGTACAGCTGCTCCACCTCTGGCTCTGTTGGATGGGTGGTCAGCTCTATATCCGTGGAGCGTGTAGTTATACCCGATACTCAAAATGAGTATGGGGGTATATTAGATTTGTGGTAAAAGTGGATGTGTGTAACGTCCAGAAGGAATCCTTTCCGACCCCATAAAGAACATATATTCTGGATCAGCATCAATAGCCGAGTCGATTGTGTAGTGTACCACAGTTTAAATATATATATGTAAACAGATATATAGGCCCTTGATATCAGCAGATGACTATGACTGAGCTTAAGGACGGCGTACAAATAGGGTTGGTCGTGTGCACTCTTGCTGGGCTCGGGTCTAGCTCCCCGGATGGTCGGGGTTCTTCCTCACCTAATTGTACTATCGTACTCCACTACATTGAAATAGTGCACTTTACGGGAAACTATAAGTGATTATACAAAAATAAAGTAAACTGAAATACTGATAGCGCCGACACACCAAATAAAATCCCTACTGAACCATTTCTATTTAGAGAGAACCCAGGTGTTGATTGTCCCTCTCTTCTGTACCCACCCTACCATGACAATGCGTTCGAGTTCTTGCATTGTCCCTTGATAAATCCTTCACTAAGATTTACCACATTTTATAAGATCCTGGCACGGATACTCGACATACCATTTTTATGATTTTAAAGATTAATTTCAATTCAAAACGATTCATATTGTAATATAAGATGATACATCAATTTCAATATTCATTACGTTGCAGTTGTAGAAACACAACAATTGACTTAGGTACTAATTTGTGGGTAATATTTCCTTAATCCTAATTAGTATATAATTAGTATATAAGTTTAGTTATAAATTCATTATTTTAAAGCATGAAAATTATTAGGGTATAGATATATATATATATAACAACGAGAGACTAAGATTCGAAATCGTAAACAAAAGCTAGATCAGACTGGGGTTCATTTCACACACTGGGCAGACGGGTTTGAATCATTATACACTGTATGCATATCTACACGTTTAAGCCGATTGGCTCTTTTGGCCAAACTAATTTTCGCTGTACATAATTACTTACTCCGCCGTTATTGTCTTACGCTGATCGTTGGGCCCAATGATGACGTAGATGTTGACCGCAGCTGTTAAAAATATGGAAATCATAAGTATATAATGCATACAATAAAATTACGCTACAAACACCGTTGCATATTCATCAGACAGTTGTTTTGGTTTTCATAATACAGACAGAAATTTAATTGTTATGCTCTATCGCGAAAATTGTGCCAAAAGGTAACAAACGAAAGACAATTTAGTGTGCATCTGCACATATAGATGTAGGTATTTACGCGTGTAACATCAAGGAGGGGTGTTAATAAAGTTCAGTTACATTACGTTAAACTGCTGATGTTTATGCGTTGGGACTTGATAATGAATTAAATGTAAATTGGACAAAACTCGATCCCGTGCTGCTGCTTTGTAGACTCTTGCCCGCTTGAAGTTGGTTAGAGGTCACCAGGTGCGATGTATATGGTTCCTGGCCGTACTGACGAATCTTCTGCCACGCCCATATTTAGTGATTTATAACTGAGCAGCACTAAATGCTCTTGGCGATTGAGGCTGATCTGTTCCACTTGGATTTTTGGAGATTCCGAACTCGGTGGTAATATAAGGTCCAGAAAAGATGAATTATGGTTGGAGTTGGAGTTGGAGAAACCTCGACAACTGTTCGCCTACGCCAGCTCACAGGGTAGTCTTCTCGAGACTATACCGCGATGGGGCAGCTTAGGTAACCTTCCCAGCAACATAGGTTATGTCAGCACATGCACGGCACTAATATGGAAACATACCTATTTTCCTAAATATATCTGCACTAAATTCTTGTCATTCACTGACCACTGGACTGCACGGCACTTGTAATTACATGCTTCCAGCATATATATGTGAAAATATATATTTCCGGACAGCACTATATATGTATATATAGTTAAATATCCGCAACTCGATTTTAACCGGAATGATGTGAACCTCTCTTCCAGGTTCGTCGCAAAAGCCTCCACACTGTCCATTTCTGTTCTTGCCCATGAGCCCTCAGCCTTCCTTACCGGAAAGCGAGGTTTCAATTGCCGCCTGTAGCGTCCTGTCAGCTTGCAAATGGCGTAGTGTAAGTGTCCGAGTGAGTGTGGCCTCCTATAGCAGTCTATCCGTGGCCTCGGATGGATCTCCGAAAAGGTGGGTAGTAGGTGGGGCTTCCTTAGCCAGAGTTTGTGTCGAGCCATTGGTTAGAGCGTCATGTAGCGTCAACCCTCTGCGGCCTTCTCTGTGATTGCTTAAATCCTGTTCTTCGCATTAAAGTCTCCTCCAATCATAAATTTGTTACCCAGTTGGGCCAGAAGATTGTCAAAATCAGTGCATGACCAGGGAATCGATGGGGGAAAATAGGCTGCAGCAATGAGGATCTCTCCGCGTAGTGTCAACACCATGACCGCCGCAAGCTGAATCAGCCCCAATTGCACAGCTTGATGGTGGTAGTGGGAAATATCCTTCCGAACGAGTACAGCTGCTCCTCCTCTGGCTCTGTTGGATGGGTGGTCGGCTCTATATCCGTGGAGCGTGTAGTGTAACGTCCAGAAGGAATCCTTTCCGACCCCATAAAGAACATATATTCTGGATCAGCATCAATAGCCGAGTCGATTGTGTAGTGTACCACAGTTTAAATATATATATGTAAACAGATATATAGGCCCTTGATATCAGCAGATGACTATGACTGAGCTTAAGGACGGCGTACAAATAGGGTTGGTAGTGTGCACTCTTGCTAGGCTCGAGTCTAGCTCGCCGGATGGTCGGGGTTCTTCCTCACCTAATTGTACTATCGTACTCTACTACATTTAAATAGTGCACTTTACGGGAAACTATAAGTGATTATACAAAAATAAAGTAAACTGAAATACTGATAGCGCCGACACGCGAAATAAAATCCCTACTGAACCATTTCTATTTAGAGAGAACCCAGGTGTTGATTGTCCCTCTCTTCTGTACCCACCCTACCATGACAATGCGTTCGAGTTCTTGCATTGTCCCTTGATAAATCCTTCACTAAGATTTACCACATTTTATAAGATCCTGGCACGGATACTCGACAGACCATTTTTATGATTTTAAAGAATAATTTCAATTCAGGACGATTCATATTGTAATATAAGATAATACATCAATTTCAATATTCATTACGATGCAGTTGTAGAAACACAACAATTGACTTAGGTTCTAATTTGTGGGTAATATTTCCTTAATCCTAATTAGTATATAATTAGTATATAAGTTTAGTTATAAATTCATTATTTTAAAGCATGAAAATTATTAGGGTATAGATATATATATATATAACAACGAGAGACTAAGATTCGAAATCGTAAACAAAAGCTAGATCAGACTGGGGTTCATTTCACACACTGGGCAGACGGGTTTGAATCATTATACACTGTATGCATATCTACACGTTTAAGCCGATTGGCTCTTTTGGCCAAACTAACTTTCGCTGTACATAATTACTTACTCCGCCGTTATTGTCTTACGCTGATCGTTGGGCCCAATGATGACGTAGATGTTGACCGCAGCTGTTAAAAATATGGAAATCATAAGTATATAATGCATACAATAAAATTACGCTACAAACACCGTCGCATATTCATCAAAAAATTGTTTTGGTTTTCATAATACAGACAGAAATTTAATTGTTATGCTCTATCGCGAAAATTGTGCCAAAAGGTAACAAACGAAAGACAATTTAGTGTGCATCTGCACATATAGATGTAGGTATTTACGCGTGTAACATTAAGGAGGGGTGTTAATAAAGTTCAGTTATATTACGTTAAACTGCTGATGTTTATGCGTTGGGACTTGATAATGAATTAAATGTAAGTTGGACAAAACTCGATCCCGTGCTGCTGCTTTGTAGACTCTTGCCCGCCTGAAGTTGGTTAGAGGTCACCAGGTGCGATATATACGGTTCCTGGCCGTACTGACGAATCTTCCGCCACGCCTATATTTAGTGATTTATAACTGAGCAGCACTAAATGCTCTTGGCGATTGAGGCTGATCTGTTCCACTTGGATTTTTGGAGATTCCGAACTCGGTGGTAATATAAGGTCAAGAAAAGATGAATTATGGTTGGAGTTGGAGTTGGAGAAACCTCGACAACTGTTCGCCTACGCCAGCTCACAGGGTAGTCTTCTCGAGACTATACCGCGATGGGGCAGCTTAGGTAACCTTCCTAGCAACATAGGTTATGTCAGCACGTGCACGGCACTAATATGGAAACATACCTATTTTCCTAAATATATCTGCACTAAATTCTTGTCATTCACTGACCACTGGACTGCACGGCACTTGTAATTATATGCTTCCAGCATATATATGTGGAAATATATATTTCCGGATAGCACTATATATATATAGTCACATATCCATAATTCCCCACATCCCATACACATTATGTTTATGTACAATTCATCCACCCCATCCACACAAGTAACAGGACCCCACTCAAGAATCAATAACTGTTTCTTCCCATACTCCAAGCTAGGGCCCCCCATAATATAAACAATGGACCACATTGTTTCATCAACATTAGAATCACGCCACTCTCGAGAAATCGATTCTTTAGAATCACGCCACTCATGAGGACCAATCAAAGCTATACATAAAACCAAGGAGTATCACATTCCTAGCTCCGTTATGTAATGCAACACCGATCGCCAGCAGTGGATGCCTTTCATCAAAGCCGACGCATCCCCAAATATCGATCCAGGCACGTACGCCACCGACACGAAGATGCAGCCGAGGAAAGCAACGCCCGAAGCCAGAGTCGGGAGTTCCAAGAGAAGGGCTCATGGAAACTAGCCAGCAGCAGAGAGATCAGTTCCGTTTGAGACAAGCAGACCCAAAGTCAAGTCGGGGAATTCATTTAAATCTTGTGACATGAAGATATTTAAGTTGTAAAATCAAGGTCTTTGTTAAAAAACTTAAAATCAAGTTGCGGATATTTAACTGGCGCAGCCGGTAGGATTTCGTTTAAAATTAACACCTATATTTCGGTAATGGTCAGCTTGTGTAATTTATAATTACTGTGATCTGTTAATAAAATTGTGAAATCCGCCAAAGAACCTATGTGCTGCAAGCACATACGATTCGCAAAACTAATTTAAGTGAACTGAAGTAAGCGGAGATAGTGAATCACCAAGGACAGTGAAACACTTAATACAAAAAACAAAAAAAACTTACAAGTGAACTAAAATAAAGTTAAAAACTACAACAAAACAAAACCCAATCAACACCAACAACATGGCGTTCCCACCACTATCATTGAGCGAAATCCACTTGAACCAGGCACTGCTGTCGATCCGAAAAATACCTGCCTATGACGGTTCATCTGGACAGCTAAGCTCATTTACCAAACGAATCGAATATGTATGCGGATTATATCCAACTGAAGATCTTCGCCAACAAAGGATCCTATTTGGAGCGACCGAGATCCAACTGTCAGGAGAGGCACAACGCATTTCGCAAATGATACAACCCAACACGTGGCTCGAACTGAAGACTGCGCTGATCAACGAGTTCAACTATCACACACCATATGAAGAACTCTTACGACAACTATACACCACCAGATTCAACGGCAGTCTTCGTAAGTTTATAGAAGAACTAGAGATAAAAGCATTATTAATAAACAATAAGCTAAACTTAGAAAGCATACCAGAAAATAATGTCATTTATAAAAACGCTTCGAACAACACAATTAAAGATGTCATTACTCGAATACTTCCTGACAGAATGTTCATGACCTTAGCAAGAAAAGATATTACCACATTGTGTAATCTTAAGAAAGCAGCACAAGAAGAAGGATTGTACGAAGCTAGTACAACAGATTCAGGTACAAATAAAGATCAATCGAAATCGTCTCAATCAAATCGAAAGAATGTTGGAAACTATTATCCAAATTATAATACTACTAACTATCACAATCAAACTCAGAATTCATTTGGAACAGGTCAGACTAATCGAACAAATCAAAATCAAAATTCCCAAAATCCTGGATTATACAATGAGTTCAAAAATTCCTTGAATCAAGGTAGGGCTCAGAATCCATTCAATCAGCAAATATCTCAAAACCAAGCTAGTGGGAGTGGACCCAACCAACATACTAAAAGAGGGAGGTTGAGCCAGAGTGGCCAAACGAAGATGGACTCAAATTTTCATCAAGCCGCCTCGGAAGAAACCGAGGAGGACCCTAATGTTTATATACCATTAATAAAAGAATATTAAGGTGTATCGCTGACTCGGGATCATCGATCAACATCATGAAAGAAAATTATACAGATTCCGAGATAAAAGACGATAACCTTACGGTCCATACCATCAATGGACCTGTCCGTTTAGCTAAGAGTATAATGAGGAATGCGAACAAAACATGTCCGTCCGAACAAAAGTTCTACATACATAACTTTTCCGAAAATTATGATATTTTATTAGGAAGAGAATACTTGATGGCAAGTAAAGCCGTCATCAATTGCAGAAATGACACTTTAACACTAGGAGCTAGGTCGTACCCAATCATTCAGAGTGGAGAAGCTATTGAAGCCGGCAAGACCGCACAGAAGTGCACTGATCCCTCTACAAAAGAAGAGAAGATCGCACCTAAGTGCCTTGACCCATCTCCAGAGGGAGATCAATACTTCGCTTCCGCTCTAGACAGTGAATTAAGGGAAAGTAATCAATTAAGATTGGAACACTTAAACGACGAAGAGAGGGAAGAGTTAAAGAAGGTCTTATATGAGTTTAAGGATATGCAGTTCGTTCTCTTTCGTAGTGATCAGACGTGTTTTTGTTTTGCGCTCCGCATTTTTTCCTTTTGTTTTGAATAAACAGCCGGTGTTTTCCTAACTAAATTCTAATTATACTTCCTAACCAGACAACAATCTGGAATCCTATTCTATTACGCGAGTGCATGCCTTTTGATTTGTGTTAAAACATTATTTAACTTTTTATTTTTCGGCGTCGGCTTGTGTTGTGTTGTTGCAGTGAGTGAGTATTTCAGTCCGCTCTCGTCTGGTAGCTTTTGTTGTTTTATTACTCTCTCGCTATCACCTCAACTTCAATAACTGTTCTTTCTCTCTCGCTCTCTAAACTTTCTGAGCAATAGCGCTCTCTGTTTAGTAGCTCTCGCTATAACCACTCTCCACTCTGCTCTCTTTTTTTTTCTTACCAATTCCGCTTTGAGCGTTGTCTGGCACATTGGTCTGATACCAATTTGTTTTGGAAATTTTAATTTTTCTTCGTAAATTTTCTTAAGAAAATATTTAAATAATAAAAATGGAATTCGCTGTGGTCTGCGCCAAAAAAACCTGCAAGAAGCAGATCACTCACGATCAGCCGAATGTCCCCTGCTGGCTCTGCGACAGCGTAGTCCACGCAAAATGCGCGGGATTTTCTGGCCTCGTGAGTGATGCTATAGCCAAACGTAATGGCTTGCATTACAGTTGCGAGGCATGCCGTGCGGTGGAGAAGGAAATGGTATCTTTCATGAGGCAGACGTGGAGTGGCTTTAAGGAGCTGACCGTTGGTTTCAAAAACCAATACGATCGGCTCCTAGCTATGGAGGCTCAGTTTAGCGGTTTAAAACTGCTGAATGAGTCTCCGAGGCGCAAAAAGGTCACTCCGCGGGACCTGCAAGTGCCAACCGTCACTCAGCCGTGCGCCGCCGAAAAACTGACTCCGACCACTCCAAGTGTGCAGCAGTTGATCTCGTTTGCCACTCCAAAGGCAACGAAAGCTGCTGGCGATGCAGATTCGGTAGCCGAATTCATCGCCTCGGAGAATGTGCACCCAAGTACGGTTGCAGCATCCGTGTCCGTGGTATCCGCAAGTTCACTAGTTGTCCCGTCTATCCCGATCCCACCAGTAAACAGACGTTCCGGACCTCCGGATATTGCCACCACAGGTACAAGACCTGCGGTGACTAAACCACTGGTGGGAGTCCCACCAAAACGACAAGTTTTTGTTTCACGGCTGGCCCCTGACCTCACATCTAATGATGTAACTGCTTTCATTCAAAGCAAAATAAAAGCCGTGGGTTTAAAGGTGTAGAAATTTAACTTCTCTTATGCCAGGGAGATAGCGTCGTTTAAGATAAGCATCTCCCCAACTCAATTTGACACCATTTGCTCCACCAAATTTTGGCCGGAGCATTTGGTGGTGAAGGAGTTTAAGGCTAAGAAGAAGAATAGGCCCCCCATATCGCTTCCAAATCTTTCCAGCGTGCCACCCTCAACCTCAACTTCCTCTTCCTCAACTTCCCGTCTTGCTCCAACCTTTCCAAAAAACTAACTTCTCTTTTAGTAACCTATCAGAATGTAGGTAGAATGTATGTAGAATGAGGCTTGCGTAGTAAGCTCAGCATTCTTTTCCGGGATAGTGTTGCATTTGCTTCCCACGTTATTGTGTTTACTGAAACCTGGTTAAAGCCGGACATTCTTAGTTCCGAGGTTTTGGCAGATCGGTACACAACTTTTAGAAAGGACCGTTCGTCTCGACGTGCAGGAGGGGTTCTAATTGCAGTGGACTCTTACTTCACGTCAGAACACTTCACAGTCCAAGTTCAACAGGAACTGGAATTCCTGTGTGTAAAACTGATTCTTCCCGCTTTCTCTATATTCATTACTTGCTCGTGTATCCCACCTTCTTCGGATATTTCAATTTATGAGCAGCACTTGTCCGCTTTAACCGCTGTTGCTTCCTCGCTATCTGATAAAGATCGTATGATAGTTCTTGGTGACTTCAACTTGCCAGGAACTGTTTGGTCCTCGGTAAACGAGTCTAGTATCCTAGTGCCCATGTCACGACATGACTTTGTTGACGGCTTGCTTGACCTGTCCCTGTCTCAAGTCAATCATGTGAAAAATTCCTTGGGTCGATTACTTGATCTATGCTTTGTATCGGATCCGACCATAGTGTTGTTAGCCCGAGCCCTTCCGCTCACTATACCTGAAGACGCCTACCACCCTACTTTCGAGGTGTCGCTAGACATAGGACCAACTGTATTGGATCGGTCGAGTAGACTACCTGAACGTGTCCGCTGCTTTCGTAAAGCCGAGTTTGCGAAGCTTAATAACCTCATTAGGGATTTTGATTGGTCCGCTTTGTACTTGTGCACTGATATCATAAAAGGCACAAACATTTTTTATAATACTCTTGGCACATTTTTCGATTCTTGTGTCCCGCTTTCTTGTCCGACTAGATCTGGAAAACCCCCTTGGTTTACCAAAGAGTTATCCAGTCTAAAAAACTTAAAATCAAGACTTTATACAAAATTTCAAGAAGTGGGCTCTCATACTTCTCACTCTCGTTATGTAAAAGCTCGGTCAAACTTTTCAGTTTTTAATTCACAATGCTATAAGAACTACCTATCTCGTTGCAGGATACGTTTTTCTCAGGACCCTAAACAGTTTTACTGCTTCGTAAACAGTAAGCGTAGAACGTCCGCACACCCATCCTCGCTATCATTTTGTAATACGTCGGCAAATAATGATCAGGCAATTTCCGATCTTTTTGTCCAGTTTTTCCAAACCACCTATTCTGCGGAACGCTACTCTGGTCAACCGTACCCATACGGATCACCGAGGTCGAACGGCATTTTCAGTCCCTTGTTAAATGAAATCAATTCATGATCTTCGACTAGTTAAGCCGATGTTTTCTCCGGGTCCAGACGGGGTTCCAGGTTGTGTACTCAGGTACTGCGCCGAGGCTCTGTGTGGACCATTGCTTAAACTATTCACCCTGTCCATTGATTCCTCTTGCTTCCCCCCAATCTGGAAGGAATCGTTTATAATTCCTCTCCATAAAAAAGGTAGCAAGTCTGATGCAAAAAATGATAGAGGTATAGCAAAGTTATCCGCTATTCCCAAATTGTTTGAGAAGGTTTTAACTCCGCACTTGCAACATCTCTGCAAGTCACTTATATCTCCCACTCAGCATGGATTTATAAGGCGGCGATCAACCACCACGAACTTGTTAGAGTTTACCTCTTTCATTATTAAAGGCTTTCAAGGTAACTTACAGACGGATGTTATTTACACCGACTTTAGTAAAGCATTGGACTCTGTAAACCATTCCCTTTTAGCACATAAACTTGACCTTTTAGTTTTTCCGCCCAACCTCCTGAGATGGATTTCTAGCTATCTTTGTTCTAGGTCTCAAAGAGTCCTCTTCAAAAACTCCCTCTCTTTACCAGTAAAGGTTTCTTCGGGAGTACCACAGGGCAGCCATCTAGGCCCCTTACTCTTCACACTCTTTATTAATGACTTGCCTTCAGTATTAACATACTCTCGAGTACTTATGTATGCGGATGATGTTAAACTCTGTGTCCAGTACAAGGACATTTCATTTCATTCTCGCTTGCAATCCGATCTCAATAGCTTTCAGTCATGGTGTTGTGCAAACTTGTTACACCTTAATGCCTCGAAATGCAAAGTTATGACATTTCAACGTTCTAGCCCTTTGTTGGCTCCATACACCCTATTTGGGGGTTCTCTTGAGAGAATTACCCTGGTGAATGATCTGGGTGTTATGTTAGACCCCAAGTTAAACTTTTCCGAACACATTTCTACCATGGTAAATAAGGCCATGGGCGTGCTTGGGTTTATAAAGAGGTGGTCAAAGGAATTTGACGACCCCTATATAACAAAGACTCTCTATACCTCGCTTGTTTGTCCGATCTTAGAATACGGCTCCTGTGTATGGTGCCCTCAGTACAAAGTACACCAGGACCGTATAGAATCAGTACAGAAAAACTTTTTACTCTTTGCTCTGCAGGGCCTTAACTGGGATGCGGGTGTAAGCCTCCCATTTTACTCTAGTAGACTATTATTAGTAAACCTCCCATCCTTAGTTAACCGTAGAAAAATGCTTGGTGTGATATTTATACACAACTTGATCAGGGGTGACATAGACAGCCCTGATCTGTTGAGCCGCATAAACTTCACGATTCCTGTTAGACTGACTAGAAATTTTATACCGTTGTTCCTTCCACTTTGTAGATCGAATTATTCGTTGCATGAACCGTTTAGGGTCTTATGCTCGGATTATAATTCCCTCTACCATATTATATCCAATACTAATTCTCTTCCTCTTATTAAATTATTAATCCTTACACACCTTTCGATTAATTAGTAACTGTTGTGGTATGTGTATTTTGATTGCATGCTTAGTTTCTTAGTGAGTTTAGTGCTAATTTTCCTCGAATGTTAGTCTAATATCTATCTTTCTTGCATGTTCGCGTTTGGTTCGGCTACGCACCGCGCGTCATGCGGCAGCGCCCCTCGGTCGGTTGGGCGGGAGGAGGGCTGCGTTTTGCCTGGGATCCGCGCGTAACAGCCTTCTGCTGGTGTCACACGGGCCACTTGACGGTGCAGTAAATGCATCGCCCCTTAAAAGATGCAGTCATTGCATGTCAACGTCCAAGATGTATATGCAGTACAGAGAAGGTGACAATTTGACTTTCACAAGTACAATCAAGCACGAGATCAAAACTCAACATGAAGACCCGGTCTACAGACGACCATACAAATATGCCCAGATACATGATCAGGAGGTAAACCAGCAAATCAGGGATATGATCAGGCAGGGAATAATTCGAAAGTTGAATTCTCCTTACTGCTCGCCCATATCTATGATTCCGATGAAGATAGATGCTTCAGGAAAGCAAAAATATCGAATGGTAGTAGACTATAGAAGTCTAAAGGAAATAACAGTTAAGGACAAATTCCCAACTCCACGAATGGATGAAATCCTAGACAAACTAGGTAAATGTCAGTATTTTACGACAATCGATTTAGCAAAAGGTTTCCATCAAATACCCATGGAACCTAGCTCAATCCCCAAAACTGCGTTCTCCACTAAGCATGGACATTACGAGTTCACTCGTATGCCCTTTGGGCTAACCATCTGCTAGAAGAGTTAATCTTCAAAAATTGCTTTGTATACTTAGATGACATCATTATATTTTCCACTTCATTGGAAGAACACTTGTTGTCACTAAGGAGAGTATTTGGAAAGTTGACAGACGCCAACTTGAAGCTACAAATGGATAAATGTGAATTCATGAAAAAGGAAACTGAATTCCTAGGTCATGTAGTCACTACTGAAGGAATAGTACCAAATCCAGGCAAAATCTCTGCCATTGTCAAATTTCCAATACCAGAAACGACTAAACAAATAAAGTCATTCTTAGGTCTGTGCGGGTTCTACAGGAAATTCATTCCTAATTTTGCAAACATAGCAAAACCCATGACACTCAAACTAAAGAAAGGAGCTGTCATAGACCCCAAGGAAGAAAAGTACGTCGAGGAATTTGAGAGACTAAAAGTACTCATCACCTCAGACCCTATCCTTGCGTTCCCAGACTTTGACAAAATGTTCACGGTAACAACCGACGCTAGTAACATAGCATTGGGAGCGGTTTTGTCACAAGAACACAAACCGATCTGCTACGCTAGCAGAACCCTAAATGAACATGAAATAAACTATTCAGCCATCGAAAAGGAATTATTAGCGATCGTATGGGCAACCAAGTATTTCCGTTCATACCTGTTCGGTAGAACATTCGAGATACAAAGCGATCATAAACCCTTGATTTGGTTGAACAACCTCAAGGAGCCAAATATGAAATTACAAAGGTGGAAAATAAAACTGAATGAGTTTGATTTTAAAATGAAATATCTACCAGGCAAAGAAAATCATGTAGCTGATGCCTTATCAAGGGTAAAGATTAATGAAAATCTCCTGGGAGAAGCTTCCAATAGCGTTGGTGCAACTGTACATAGCGCACAGAAAGACAATCTAAATCACATTGCTATCACGGAAAGACCAATTAACTATTACAATCGGCAAATTGAGCTAATAAAAGGCAATGAAGATAAGGTAGAAACAATTGGTTATTTTCACAAGCTAATCATCAAGATCACGTATAAGGAAATGACTAACACCTTAGCGAAGGATATAATAAAAGAATATCTATGCACCAAAAAGAGCGCATTATATTTCCATAACGAAACAGATTTCCTCCATTCCAAAAAGCCTATTTAGAAATCATTAATTCTAACAATATAACCAAAGCTATTAAATCAAGCACGAAACTCCTAGATATTCAGAATTACGCTGAATTTAAAGAAACCATATTAAAGAATCATAAAGGCTTACTCCATCCAGGGATAGAGATAACCGTCAATTGGTTTAGGGGAAAATACTATTACCCGGATTATCAAAAACTAATCCAAAACATCATAAACGAATGCCCTACTTGTAATACAGAGCATAGAAATACGAAGTTGGCATTCGAAACTACACCGGAAATACTGAACATCAGAGAGAAATACGTCATGGATTTCTATATGGTTGGTAACCAACAGTTCCTATCATGTATTGACGTATACTCGAAGTTTGCCACTCTTGTAGAAGTAAAAAGTCGTGACTGGTTAGAAGCCAAAAAGAGCCATCATGAAAGTTTTTAACGAGATGGGCAAACCAATTGAAATCAAAGCCGATAAAGATTCAGCTTTTATGTGCACAGCATTGCAAGCATGGCTGAATGCGGAAAACGTCAAAATAGAGATCACTTCCAGCAAAAATGGAATATCTGACGTAGAAAGATTTCATAAAACAGTAAATGAAAAATTAAGAATAATATCTAGCGAGGATAACCCAGAAGATAGATTCACGAAGTTTGAATTAATTCTTTATACTTATAATCATAAAACCAAACATAATACCACAAATAGGACACCAGCTGATATATTCATTTATGCAGGCTCACCTGATTATGACACCCAACTAAATAAAGTGAATAAAATCACTCAATTAAATAAAAACCGCATAGAGTATGAAGTAGATACCCGCTATAAACTATCACCTCTAGTTAAGTCTAAGGTAACAAATCATCCTCATCTTCCTCATAATTACCATCGTAATGGCACAGGGCCAAAACATAGAAATAAATCCTATAAAATCCCAAAACGGATATATGATATTCAAAACTGGATCGATTAACATACCTATCAATTACGAATACCATTATCTAACTGTTAATGTAACTAAAACCGAAGAACTATACCAAAATTTGTTAATGCAAGCCACTAAATTCCAGGACAAATTCCAAATAAAATATCTAGTAGACAAATTGCAAAGAGAAATGAACGGGCTAAAAATAACCAAAAGAAATAAAAGAGGCCTAATCAATATAGTAGGAACAGCCTACAAATATCTCTTTGGAACACTAGATCAGGAAGATAAAGTCGATTTGGAACAAAAAATAGAAAATTTAGCCAGCCATAGCATTCAAATGAATGAACTAAATTTGGTAATAGATGCAGTCAATAGCGGAATAAACGTTATAAACAAACTAAATGAAGAAAAAGACAGGAATCAACAAATAGAAATTGTAATATTCAATCTACAACATTTCACAGAATATATCGAAGATATAGAACTAGGTATGCAATTAACTAGGCTCGGTATATTTAATCCAAAATTATTAAAACAAATAAATTCTGAGAAAATACTAAATATAAAAAACCTCCACATGGCTAAAATCCGATACCAACGAAATTCTAATAATTTCCAACATTCCCAAAGACATTACAAAAGTACCAATCTATAAAATCGTTCCGTATCCAGACGAATTAAATAACATGTTAACAGATATGACATACGACAAGTACTACATAAAAAATGAAGAAGTATTTGTTAAAGAAACTAGATTGAAAACCAATGACAATTGTATAAAAGGAATTTTAATGCAAACTCCCACTAAATGTCCATATTCCAAAACTTTTCAAAACTTTCAAATAAACTTTATTGAACCCAATATACTAATCACATGGAATCTTCCAAAAACAACTCTAAACCAGAATTGTGTAAACCAAGAAATCATAGCGGAAGGAAATACCATTATAAAAATCTACAACTGTTCAATCCAATTAAATGAATTTACAATATCAAACACAATGTTAGATTTTGCCCAGAATGTTTATGTCAACAACAACATAACTTAAATAAAACCACTGTCGTATGTCCAAACTAATGAAATAATTATGCAATACACCAAATATAGTAACCTATTACAAATAAGTCTAATTTCATTTGTCATAATTATATTAGTACAACTAAGTTATGTAGCTGTTAAATTTAAGAAAACTTCTAAAAGAGTCACGGTTAAATGTATTAACCCTATAATAGAAGCAGAAGAGGAACCAACCTCAGCCACCGCACTTGACACCCCCTCACTATACCCGAGGGTAATCGCCTAGGGACAGGCTAATAACAAACGTTGGGGGAGTGACATATTCATAATTCCCCACATCCCATACACATTTTGTTTATGTGTAATTCATCCACCCCATCCACACAAGTAACAGGACCCCACTCAAGAATCAATAACTGTTTCTTCCCATACTCCAAGCTAGGGCCCCCCATAATATAAACAATGGACCCCATTGTTTCATCAACGTTAGAATCACGACACTCTCGAGAAATCGATTCTTTAGAATCACGCCACTCATGAGGACCAATCGAAGCTAGACATAAAACCAAGGAGAATCACATTCCTAGCTCCGTCATGTAATGCAACACCGATCGCCAGCAGTGGATGCCTTTCATCAAAGCCGACGCATCCCCATATATCGATCCAGGCACGTACGCCACCGACATGAAGATGCAGCCGAGGAAAGCAACGCCCGAAGCCAGAGTGGGTAGTTCATGGAAACTAGCCAGCAGTAGAGAGATCAGTTCCGTTTGAGACAAGCAGACCCAAAGTCAAGTCGGGGAATTCATTTAAATCTTGTGACATAAAGATATTTAAGTTTGTAAAATAAAAGTCTTTTTTAAAAACTTAAAATCGAGTTTCGGATATTTAACTATATATATATAGTGCTGTCCGGAAATATATATTTCCACATATATATGCTGGAAGCATGTAATTACAAGTGCCGTGCAATCCAGTGGTCAGTGAATGACAAGAATTTAGTGCAGATATATTTGGGAAAATAGGTATGTTTCCATATTAGTGCCGTGCACGTGCTGACATAACCTATGTTGCTGGGAAGGTTACCTAAGCTGCCCCATCGCGGTATAGTCTCGAGAAGACTACCCTGTGAGCTGGCGTAGGCGAACAGTTGTCGAGGTTTCTCCAACTCCAACTCCAACCATAATTCATCTTTTCTGGACCTTATATTACCACCGAGTTCGGAATCTCCAAAAATCCAAGTGGAACAGATCAGCCTCAATCGCCAAGAGCATTTAGTGCTGCTCAGTTATAAATCACTAAATATAGGCGTGGCGGAAGATTCGTCAGTACGGCCAGGAACCGTATATATCGCACCTGGTGACCTCTAACCAACTTCAGGCGGGCAAGAGTCTACAAAGCAGCAGCACGGGATCGAGTTTTGTCCAATTTACATTTAATTCATTATCAAGTCCCAACGCATAAACATCAGCAGTTTAACGTAATGTAACTGAACTTTATTAACACCCCTCCTTAATGTTACACGCGTAAATACCTACATCTATATGTGCAGATGCACACTAAATTGTCTTTCGTTTGTTACCTTTAGGCACAATTTTCGCGATAGAGCATAACAATTAAATTTCTGTCTGTATTATGAAAACCAAAACAACTGCCTGATGAATATGCGACGGTGTTTGTAGCGTAATTTTATTGTATGCATTATATACTTATGATTTCCATATTTTTAACAGCTGCGGTCAACATCTACGTCATCATTGGGCCCAACGTAATGACATAACGGCGGAGTAAGTAATTATGTACAGCGAAAATTAGTTAGGCCAAAAGAGCCAATCGGCTTAAACGTGTAGATATGCATACAGTGTATAATGATTCAAACCCGTCTGCCCAGTGTGTGAAATGAACCCCAGTCTGATCTAGCTTTTGTTTACGATTTCGAATCCTAGTCTCTCGTTGATATATATATATATATCTATACCCTAATAATTTTCATGCTTTAAAATAATGAATTTATAACTAAACTTACATACTAATTATATACTAATTAGGATTAAGGAAATATTACCCACAAATTAGTACCTAAGTCAATTGTTGTGTTTCTACAACTGCAACGTAATGAATATTGAAATTGATGTATTATCTTATATTACAATATGAATCGTTTTGAATTGAAATTAATCTTTAAAATCATAAAAATGGTATGTCGAGTATCCGTGCCAGGATCTTATAAAATGTGGTAAATCTTAGTCAAGGATTTATCAAGGGACAATGCAAGAACTCGAACGCATTGTCATGGTAGGGTGGGTACAGAAGAGAGGGACAATAAACACCAGGGTTCTCTCTAAATAGAAATGGTTCAGTAGGGATTTTATTTCGCGTGTCGGCGCTATCAGTATTTCAGTTTACTTAATTTTTGTATAATCACTTATAGTTTCCCGTAAAGTGGACTATTTAAATGTAGTGGAGTACGATAGTACAATTAGGTGAGGAAGAACCCCGACCATCTGGCGAGCTAGACTCGAGCCTAGCAAGAGTGCACACTACCAACCCTATTTGTACGCCATCCTTAAGCTCAGTCATAGTCATCTGCTGATATCAAGGGCCTATATATCTGTTTACATATATATATTTAAACTCTGGTACACTACACATTTATGGCGCCCAACGTGGGGCCAGGCAACTTGTCTTAGAATCTAAAACCAATTCAGAGCCGATATTAAAATTTGGATTTATAGTGTCTTACTATATAGGCCGTTTATTTTAATAAGACAAGCAAATCTTGCCTTGGTTCTCCAAGCTCAACCGGTAATACATCAAAATTTCAACGACACATTTTCTTTTGCAAAATATTGCACAAAGGTTAAAGATTTCAAAATTTATACTTTGACTCGGTTTTCGGATTTAGCAACTGCAATTCATTTTATTTCGGATTGGTTGACCAAAACAGACCTATAGTATCGAATTGTGAGTATCAGAGACAGTTATGCAATACCATACAGTGATCAGAATAAACAGGAATTGTTTTAGGATTTAGCGGTTCCAATTCAGTTTATTTTGGATTGATCGACCAAAGCAAACCTGCTTTTTCACTTTAGGCATCTTGAGTTATTCGGATTTACAATTTTATATTGCCAAATCGCGATAGTTGTCCAATACCTCAGTGCACGAGGTCATTAACTTATAAATAGTCCATATTAACGAAAATAGAAAAGCCTACTGAAACCAAATAGATATTTCGTAAGTATTCTGGCATGTGGGAAAGACAGACATTATTATTACAATTAATACCTTCTTATATAATTTTTTTTTATTATTTTTTTTTAATTCCTTAAATATTGTCTGATATACAATGGCTGTAAGGCGAAGTACAGATGATATAACAACTGCGTTGCAGGAAGCAGAACCATTTTGTGGAATTTGCAACGAAGTATTGGGAACTAGTGAGATTATAGCGAACACCCCGTGTAGACACAAATTCCATAAACTTTGTATTTTGGAACAGATTAGGACAAACCCAAAATGTCCCACCTGTTCATTAGATTGTTCTGCTCTGGCACTAACATTCTCTAACAACACGTTGTTAGCCGAGCTTAACGCCGAAGGAACACGACCAACTAGTGCTAACGAATCTTTTATCACAATAGACGGAACGTCTAATCGACCTAAAAAGGGCCAAAAGTTTATTAGAAGGGGTATGAATACGAGAGCAACTCAACGATCCAGGTTAGATCGCTCACTAACAGAAACTGAAACCAACAACACAACCCTTCCAATAACCTCTCAAGTGGAAATCGCTAACTACGTCCAGTCTGCTGTAAGCATTCAACAGGCTCAGTTAATGGAACAACTAACTTCATTTTTAAGCAAAACAATTTAATCTTCGATTCAAAGTCAATTAGCGTCACTCCAGCTGACACAACCGGAACATATCTCTCCCGATGTTTCCGGTGACAATAACATTAACCAAACAAGTAACGTGGGTATCGGTCAAGCACGAGATAGTCACGCAGAAGTTCTTTTAGATTTTTCAAGAGCGAGTGCAAATCGAAGTAATTCGAGCTCACACGTAGCACCAGCAAAAGTTTCCAGTATAATGCAGAATTGGCGCATTAAATTCGATGGTTCAAAAACTTGCATGAGGATGGATGAGTTTATTTATCGAGTACGTTCTCTAACGCAACCAAATCTTTATAACAATTATCAATTGCTTTGTGATCACTTGTATCTTTTATTCACGGGAAAAGCTAGTGATTGGTACTGGAAATTCCATCGAAATTACCCAAACTTTAATTGGGATACGTTTTGTATAGAGTTTAGAAGAAGATTTGAAGATGTTGAGACCGACTATGATATCTGGGAAAAGATTAGGAAACGTCGTCAGGGCGAAAGCGAATCCTTCGATGACTTTCAATATGCTATCGAAGATCTCGTGGATAGGCTTCAAAATTCGGTTACAGAAGAAGATGTTGTGAATCTACTTATTAGAAATTCCAAGCCCACTCTTCACCACGAGCTTCTTCACTTAAAGATTGCCAATAGATCGCTATTACGACGAGAGGTACGTAAGCACGAGCAGTTTTATAACGATATAAGATCGGTCAAGCAAAGGACTCTTCGCTCATACGTATCGGAATTGTCAGGTCCAGACGATAGCGAGCAGCTAATCGATGACTTGGTCGAGCATAATGAAGTGTGTCAAATACAACGTCGTACTTCACAGTCAGTTCCAACTTGCTGGAACTGTGACAACAAAGGTCATAAATTTGACGATTGTGTAGGTCCTCGTAAGATCTTTTGCTACGGGTGTGGAACAAAAGATACTTACAAACCGGTATGTCCCAAATGTAACCCTCCGGGAAACCGGCAGAAGGATGTGTTAAACAACAACAAGCAGACACATCCTTAGAAAAAAGTTTGCAAGAATCACCTACTAGTTTAACGAACGACCAAAGTTTAAGGGAGCCTAAGATCAGCTCACAAACAGTAGAGGAAACGCTGCCTACGGCATATCATTTTTCATTTACTCCTTTACCTGAAAGGGAAGCAAATTATATTACAACGCGTAAGAAAATTTTTGATAAGATAGATAGTTTTAAATTTGTAAGAAAGCCCAAACGTTCAACTAAACGTTTGAGACAATTTTGGAAGATGGTTCGCAAGAATAAGAACAAGTTTGTTTCAGCTATATTTCTTAGTTCGGATAACAGGCTGTATACCAGTGTCACCATTGAAGGCAGTGATTACATAGCTTTGTTGGATTCGGGGGCCACAATCAGTTGTATTGGAGGTTCAGCCGCGAAAGAAATGTTGGCGCATTGCAAGGTTAAGAAGTGTTCAGGAGCAATACGAACGGCTAACGATACTGAAAGTAAGGTTATAGGCAAGCTGGTAACACAAATTAATTACCGTGGATGCACGGCAGACCTAGAAATGTTTCTTATTCCTGAACTCAAGCAAGACGTCTATTTGTTGATAGACTTCTGGCAAAAATTTGGACTTTTAGATCAAATCTCACACACTGCAGAGGTATCTGAATTAGATGTTGGAGGTACGGATGACGTCGAAGAACCACCGAACCTACATAAATTGACAGCAGACGAGAGAATTCGCTTAGATAAAGTGATAGGTTGTTTTCCATCTTTTGCTACTGAAGGATTAGGCCGTACCAGTTTAGTCACACACTCTATAGATGTTGGAGCAGCTATTCCCGTAAAGCAACGACATTGGCCGGTATCACCAGCCATAGAGAAATTGATGTTTGCCGAGGTGGACAATATGCTTGCGCTCGATGTTATAGAGGAGTCGACTAGTCCCTGGAGCAGTAATTGCGTTTTGGTAAAGAAAGGCGAAAAATATAGACTGTGTCTCGATTCAAGAGAAGTAAACAAGGTTACAAAACGGGATGCATATCCGTTACCACATATTGATGGTATTCTAAGTCCATTACGCATTTTGGCAAATCCCGTTGGATGAACAATCGCGACAGTATACTGCATTTACAGTGCCTAACCGACCATTATATCAATATAAAATTATGCCATTTGGTCTTTGCAATGCCGCTCAAACTGTCTGTAGACTAATGGATCGAGTTATTCCAGCTCATCTTCGTACACGTGTGTTTGTATATTTAGATGATCTACTTGTTTTATCAGAGGATTTCGAGTCGCATTTACTGTTGTTACCGGAGATAGCGTTGTGTCTACGCAAAGCAAATCTAACCATTAACAAAGGGAAATCGAACTTTTCCATAAAAGAAATCAAGTATTTGGGTTTTATTATTGGTAATGGTCAGATAAAGACAAATCCAGACAAAATCAAGGCCATCTCGAAGTTACCTGTGCTAGCTACCGTTAAGCAACTGCTTCGATTTTTGGGGTTATCCGGTTAGTACCGTCGTTTCGTTGAAAATTATGCTACCGTTAGTTTTCCCCTAACCGAGTTGCTTAAGAAGAAAAAAGATTTACAGTGGAATGAGGATGCTCAACAGTCGTTTGAGTCCTTAAAGTCCTTTTTAACCGCATCACCCATTTTGATAACTCCTGACTTCTCAAAACCTTTTATTTTGCTCTGTGATGCTAGCACTTACGGAATCGGCTGTTTTAGCGCGAGAACGCAACGGCGTTGAATTGCCAATTGCTTACATGTCGGAAAAATTATCCAAGGCACAACGTATTTATTCGGTTACCGAACTAGAGTGCTTAGCAGTCATAAAGGGGATACAAAAATTCCGCTCTTATATTAAGGGACAGGACTTCGTAGTCATAACCAATCACGCAGCACTTAAATGGTTAATGCAACAAAAAGATTTATCGGGTAGATTAGCCAGATGGTCTATGAAATGGCGTAGTTTGACATTTAATATCCTACATAGAAAGGGGACACTGAATGTTGTCGCTGACACTCTATCGCGTCAGGATGAACCGGCTATAGAGGAGCTCACGCAAATAGACCCCATGGTTGATCTAGACTCAGATCAATTCAAATCACCTGAGTATCTGAGTTTAATAGAAAGTATTCAACAGAATCAGAGTAAGTTGCCAGACTTGAAAGTAATAGACGGTCAAGTTTTCAAAAGGACAGTATTCGCTTCGGGAGATGAGTCTCAAGAGAACCCATCATGGAAACATTGGGTTCCGTCAGGGTTAATTACGAACGTATTATATCAAGCTCATGACGCCCCTAGCTCCGCACATTTTGGGATGAGTAAAACCATAGAGAAGCTCAAAAGATATTTATTTTGGCCTCGCATGGTTAGCAAGACGCACAAGTACATATCTGAATGCGTCGTTTGTCGCACGACCAAGAGTCCGAATATGATTCTTAGACCTCGTATGGGTAAACCATTCACTTCGGACAGGCCGTTTCAGAAATTATACATAGATCTCTTAGGACCATACCCACGCACGAAAAAGGGAAACATAGGATTGATCATAGTTGTCTATGACAATACTAAGTTCCATTTTCTGTGTCCCCTGAAGAAATTTACAGCCCCTAAGATCTGTGAATATCTGGAAGGGTCTCTCTTTTATACATTTGGGGTGCCAGAATTCATCTTGTCAGACAATGGATCCCAATTTAAATCTAGCTACTTTCAGGCATTTTTAAATAGCTTCGGTATAACAAAAAATTGCACAGCTATTTATTCACCGCAAGCTAATACCAGCGAGAGACTGAACAGATCCGTGATAGCTGCGATACGAGCTTATATCGGTACCGAACATTCCAATTGGGACTGTAACCTGAATGCCATTAGTGGTTCATTGAGATCTACCTTACATAGGAGTACAGGGTATTCTCCATATTTTTTAGCATTTGGTCAAAAAATGATGTTGAATGGGAAGGATTACGCACTCTTACGTAAACTAGACCTTTTGAACGACGATACTAGAATAGAGAACCCAGATTCCTTGCAGCTAATCCGGCAACAGGCTAAAGCGAATGTCAATAAGGCACACGAAGAAAATGCGCATAGATACAATTTACGCTGCCGTGATACAAAATTAAAGGTAGGAGATTTGGTATAGGCTAGAAATTTCACACAAAGTAGTACTATAAAAAAGTTTAGTTCTAAACTAGCCCCTGTGTTCATTCCCGCTCAGGTAATTAAAAAGCGAAGTCCGTACTATTACGAATTGGTCGATGAGAACAAGAAATATCTCGGCGTGTATCATCTGAAAGACATTCAAATCAGGAAATAATCTCTCCTAATCAAGTTCTTCAGATAATTATTCGTCGTGCAGGTCCTGTATAATTATCTGTGGTGTAGTAGCCAGCACAAAAATATAGGGAATTGGTTATCTTCTTTCGTCTCGTGAGACCCCCTTGTGATATTTCGAACGATCAAGCTTTAGCCGCTCTTACGGTTGGATCAAAGCTTTAGCCGCTCTTAAGTCCGTACGCCCACGCACGCATACAAGCGACGGACAGTGGGAAGCATAGACGGCAATCGTACGATTGCACAGTTAAGCTATGCTGTGCATTAGACGATCGTTTCATGCTGCTGCGAATGTTCTAGATCATACGATTGCACAGTTAGTAAAAAGCTCAAAAGCTCTGCTGCACATGCTACTCAGTCCATCGTCTCTCATCGTTCCCGAGTGCGAGCAACATACACAGTGCACACATATATATATATATAGTGCTGTCCGGAAAAATATATTTCCACATATATATGCTGGAAGCATGTAATTACAAGTGCCGTGCAGTCCAGTGGTCAGTGAATGACAAGAATTTAGTGCAGATATATTTGGGAAAATAGGTATGTTTTCATATTAGTGCCGTGCACGTGCTGACATAACCTATGTTGCTGGGAAGGTTACCTAAGCTGCCCCATCGCGGTATAGTCTCGAGAAGACTACCCTGTGAGCTGGCGTAGGCGAACAGTTGTCGAGGTTTCTCCAACTCCAACTCCAACCATAATTCATCTTTTCTGGACCTTATATTACCACCGAGTTCGGAATCTCCAAAAATCCAAGTGGAACAGATCAGCCTCAATCGCCAAGAGCATTTAGTGCTGCTCAGTTATAAATCACTAAATATAGGCGTGGCGGAAGATTCGTCAGTACGGCCAGGAACCGTATATATCGCACCTGGTGACCTCTAACCAACTTCAGGCGGGCAAGAGTCTACAAAGCAGCAGCACGGGATCGAGTTTTGTCCAATTTACATTTAATTCATTATCAAGTCCCAACGCATAAACATCAGCAGTTTAAAGTAATATAACTGAACTTTATTAACACCCCTCCTTAATGTTACACGCGTAAATACCTACATCTATATGTGCAGATGCACACTAAATTGTCTTTCGTTTGTTACCTTTTGGCACAATTTTCGCGATAGAGCATAACAATTAAATTTCTGTCTGTATTATGAAAACCAAAACAACTGTCTGATGAATATGCAACGGTGTTTGTAGCGTAATTTTATTGTATGCATTATATACTTATGATTTCCATATTTTTAACAGCTGCGGTCAACATCTACGTCATCATTGGGCCCAACGATCAGCGTAAGACAATAACGGCGGAGTAAGTAATTATGTACAGCGAAAATTAGTTAGGCCAAAAGAGCCAATCGGCTTAAACGTGTAGATATGCATACAGTGTATAACGATTCAAACCCGTCTGCCCAGTGTGTGAAATGAACCCCAGTCTGATCTAGCTTTTGTTTACGATTTCGAATCTTAGTCTCTCGTTGTTATATATATATATATCTATACCCTAATAATTATCATGCTTTAAAATAATGAATTTATAACTAAACTTACATACTAATTATATACTAATTAGGATTAAGGAAATATTACCCACAAATTAGTACCTAAGTCAATTGTTGTGTTTCTACAACTGCAACGTAATGAATATTGAAATTGATGTATCATCTTATATTACAATATGAATCGTTTTGAATTGAAATTAATCTTTAAAATCATAAAAATGGTATGTCGAGTATCCGTGCCAGGATCTTATAAAATGTGGTAAATCTTAGTGAAGGATTTATCAAGGGACAATGCAAGAACTCGAACGCATTGTCATGGTAGGGTGGGTACAGAAGAGAGGGACAATCAACACCTGGGTTCTCTCTAAATAGAAATGGTTCAGTAGGGATTTTATTTGGTGTGTCGGCGCTATCAGTATTTCAGTTTACTTTATTTTTGTATAATCACTTATAGTTTCCCGTAAAGTGCACTATTTCAATGTAGTGGAGTACGATAGTACAATTAGGTGAGGAAGAACCCCGACCATCCGGGGAGCTAGACCCGAGCCCAGCAAGAGTGCACACGACCAACCCTATTTGTACGCCGTCCTTAAGCTCAGTCATAGTCATCTGCTGATATCAAGGGCCTATATATCTGTTTACATATATATATTTAAACTGTGGTACACTACACAATCGACTCGGCTATTGATGCTGATCCAGAATATATGTTCTTTATGGGGTCGGAAAGGATTCCTTCTGGACGTTACACACATCCACTTTTACCACAAATCTAATATACCCCCATACTCATTTTGAGTATCGGGTATAACTACACGCTCCACGGATATAGAGCTGACCACCCATCCAACAGAGCCAGAGGTGGAGCAGCTGTACTCGTTCGGAAGGATATTTCCCACTACCACCATCAAGCTGTGCAATTGGGGCTGATTCAGCTTGCGGCGGTCATGGTGTTGACACTACGCGGAGAGATCCTCATTGCTGCAGCCTATTTGCCCCCATCGATTCCCTGGTCATGCACTGATTTTGACAATCTTCTGGCCCAACTAGGTAACAAATTTATGATTGGAGGAGACTTTAATGCGAAGAACAGGATTTGGGGCAATCACAGAGAAGACCGCAGAGGGTTGACGCTACATGACGCTCTAACCAATGGCTCGACACAAACTCTGGCTAAGGAAGCCCCACCTACTACCCACCTTTTCGGAGATCCATCCAAGGCCACGGATAGACTGCTATAGGAGGCCACACTCACTCGTACACTCACACTACGCCCTTTGCAAGCTGACAGGACGCTACAAGCGGCAATCGAAACCTCGCTTTCCGGTAAGGAAGGCTGACGGCTCATGGGCACGAACACAAATGGACAGTGTGGAGGCTTTTGCGACGAACCTGGAAGAGAGGTTCACATCTAGTAGAAGAGCAATGATGGTCACTGAGAGGCTGAATGAGATCAACCAGATGGAGCTCCCTGTGGCGTCAATCACATTTCAAGAAATCTCAGAGGACATAAAGAAATTCAAGTCCAAGATGGCCCCTGGCGACTATAGGATTGACAATGTTGTGGCAAAGGCGCTACCAAACAGAGCGATTCTGTATCTGTTGCTAATCTTTAACGCGTAATCATATTACCAAAGCCAGGAAAGCCACCGGAAGACCTCAAAAACCATAGACCAATTTGTCTCTTGTCAACTTTTGGCAATATGTTTGAGCTGTGCATCCTACGAAGGGTACTGGAATCGCCGCTGGTTAAAACAGCCATGCCAAACTACCAATTTGGGTTCAGGCTTCAGCACGGCACACCCGAACATTTGCACAGGGTAGTGGAACACATACTAGACGGCTTCCAAAACAAGCAGTACATTGTAGCTGCTTACCTGGACATTTCGCAGGCTTTCGACCGAGTGTGGCACGAGGGACTACTAAAATCAAAGTGATGCTCAACCCTCAGCTGTATGAAGTTATCAAAAGCTTTCTGACGGAGAGGACCTTCCGTGTGGTCCAGGATGGTGTAGCTTCTTTGACCAAGACCATCAAGGCAGCAGTACCCCAAGACAGCGTGCTTGCAGCGTACAGCAAAACCTCAAGCTATTTGAAAACTGGGCCTGCCGATGGAACATCTCCATAAACCCTTATCACATTCGTAGCGTGAGAAGCAAGATGGTGGGTAAGGCCCAGAAAATGTTCTGGCTACTAAAAAAAAGCAACAAGCTCAGTTTAAAAACAAATTTAAGATATAAAAGCTATACTAGCACCTGCCTGGAAGTACGGCATTCAGGTGCATGGGATTGCCGCCAAAACTTTAGCTTTAGCCGCTCCTAAGTCCGTACGACCACGCACGCATACAAGCGACGGACAGTGGGAAGCATAGACGGCAATCGTACGATTGCACAGTTAAGCTATGCTGTGCATTAGACGATCGTTTTATGCTGCCGCGAATGTTCTAGATCATACGATTGCACAGTTAGTAAAAAGCTCAAAAGCTGCTTACTGCTTTGAATAATAGAAGAAAGTTGATCGATCTATAAAGACGTGATAGTTCCCGAGTGCGAGCAACATACATAGTGCACACATATATAGTGACATATCCATAATTCCTCACATCCCATACACATTATGTTTATGTACAATTCATCCACCCCATCCACACAAGTAACAGGACCCCACTCAAGAATCAATAACTGTTTCTTCCCATACTCCAAGCTAGGGCCCCCCATAATATAAACAATGGACCCCATTGTTTCATCAACGTTAGAATCACGCCACTCTCGAGAAATCGATTCTTTAGAATCACGCCACTCATGAGGACCAATCAAAGCTATACATAAAACCAAGGAGTATCACATTCCTAGCTCCGTTATGTAATGCAACACCGATCGCCAGCAGTGGATGCCTTTCATCAAAGCCGACGCATCCCCAAATATCGATCCAGGCACGTACGCCACCGACACGAAGATGCAGCCGAGGAAACCAACGCCCGAAGCCAGAGTCGGGAGTTCCAAGAGAAGGGCTCATGGAAACTAGCCAGCAGCAGAGAGATCAGTTCCGTTTGAGACAAGCAGACCCAAAGTCAAGTCGGGGAATTCATTTAAATCTTGTGACATGAAGATATTTAAGTTTGTAAAATAAAAGTCTTTTTTAAAAACTGAAAATCGAGTTGCGGATATTTAACTGGCGCAGTCGGTAGGATTTCGTTTAAAATTAACACCTATATTTCGGTAATGGTCAGCTTGTGTAATTTCTAATTACTGTGATCACGTAATCCCGGAATCGTTAATAAAATTGTGAAATCCGCCAAAGAACCTATGTGTTACGAGCACATACGATTTGCAAAACTAAAATTAAGTGAACTGAAGTAAGCGGAGATAGTGATCGACCAAGAACAGTGAAACACCAAATACAAAATCAAAAAACTTGCAAGTGAACAAAAATAAAGTTCAAAACTACTGAAAACAAAACAAAACCCAATCAACACCAACAACATGGCGTTACCACCACTGTCATTGAGCGAAATCCACTTGAACCAGGCACTGCTGTCGATCCGACAAATACCTGCCTATGACGGTTCATCTGGACAGCTAAGCTCATTTATCAAACGAATCGAATATGTATGCGGATTATATCCAACTGAAGATCTTCGCCAACAAAGGATCCTATTTGGAGCGACCGAGATCCAACTGTCAGGAGAGGCTTATCGCATTTCGCAAATGATACAACCCAACACGTGGCTCGAACTGAAGACTGCGCTGATCAACGAGTTCAAAAATCACACACCATATGAAGAACTCTTACGACAACTATACACCACCAGATTCAACGGCAGTCTTCGTAAGTTTATAGAAGAACTAGAGATAAAAGCATTATTAATAAACAATAAGCTAAACTTAGAAAGCATACCAGAAAATAATGCCATTTATAAAAACGCTTCGAACAACACAATTAAAGATGTCATTACTCGAATACTTCCTGACAGAATGTTCATGACCTTAGCAAGAAAAGATATTACCACATTGTGTAATCTTAAGAAGGCAGCACAAGAAGAAGGATTGTACGAAGCTAGTACAACAGATTCAGGTACAAATAAAGATCAATCGAAATCGTCTCAATCAAATCGAAAGAATGTTGGAAACTATTATCCAAATTATAATACTACTAACTATCACAATCAAACTCAGAATTCATTTGGAACAGGTCAGACTAATCGAACAAATCAAAATCAAAATTCCCAAAATCCTGGATTATACAATGAGTTCAAAAATTCCTTGAATCAAGGTAGGGCTCAGAATCCATTCAATCAGCAAATATCTCAAAACCAAGCTAGTGGGAGTGGACCCAACCAACATACTAAAAGAGGGAGGGAGAGCCAGAGTGGCCAAACGAAGATGGACTCAAATTTTCATCAAGCCGCCTCGGAAGAAACCGAGGAGGACCCTATATAAACATTACCATTAATAAAAGAATATTAAGGTGTATCGCTGACTCGGGATCATCGATCAACATCATGAAAGAAAATTATACAGATTCCGAGATAAAAGACGATAACCTTACGGTCCATACCATCAATGGACCTGTCCGTTTAGCTAAGAGTATAATGAGGAATGCGAACAAAACATGTCCGTCCGAACAAAAGTTCTACATACATAACTTTTCCGAAAATTATGATATTTTATTAGGAAGAGAATACTTGATGGCAAGTAAAGCCGTCATCAATTGCAGAAATGACACTGTAACACTAGGAGCTAGGTCGTACCCAATCATTCAGAGTGGAGAAGCTATTGAAGCCGGCAAGACCGCACAGAAGTGCACTGATCCCTCTACAAAAGAAGAAAAGATCGCACCTAAGTGCCTTGACCCATCTCCAGAGGGAGATCAATACTTCGCTTCCGCTCTAGACAGTGAATTAAGGGAAAGTAATCAATTAAGATTGGAACACTTAAACGACGAAGAGAGGGAAGAGTTAAAGAAGGTCTTATATGAGTTTAGTTCATTTCGTAGTGATCAGACGTGTTTTTGTTTTGCGCTCCGCATTTTTTCCTTTTGTTTTGAATAAACAGCCGGTGTTTTCCTAACTAAATTCTAATTATACTTCCTAACCAGACAACAATCTGGAATCCTATTCTATTACGCGAGTGCATGCCTTTTGATTTGTGTTAAAACATTATTTAACTTTTTATTTTTCGGCGTCGGCTTGTGTTGTGTTGTTGCAGTGAGTGAGTATTGCAGTCCGCTCTCGTCTGGTAGCTTTTGTTGTTTTATTACTCTCTCGCTATCACCTCAACTTCAATAACTGTTCTTTCTCTCTCGCTCTCTAAACTTTCTGAGCAATAGCGCTCTCTGTTTAGTAGCTCTCGCTATAACCACTCTCCACTCTGCTCTCTTTTTTTTTCTTACCAATTCCGCTTTGAGCGTTGTCTGGCACATTGGTCTGATACCAATTTGTTTTGGAAATTTTAATTTTTCTTCGTAAATTTTCTTAAGAAAATATTTAAATAATAAAAATGGAATTCGCTGTGGTCTGCGCCAAAAAAACCTGCAAGAAGCAGATCACTCACGATCAGCCGAATGTCCCCTGCTGGCTCTGCGACAGCGTAGTCCACGCAAAATGCGCGGGATTTTCTGGCCTCGTGAGTGATGCTATAGCCAAACGTAATGGCTTGCATTACAGTTGCGAGGCATGCCGTGCGGTGGAGAAGGAAATGGTATCTTTCATGAGGCAGACGTGGAGTGGCTTTAAGGAGCTGACCGTTGGTTTCAAAAACCAATACGATCGGCTCCTAGCTATGGAGGCTCAGTTTAGCGGTTTAAAACTGCTGAATGAGTCTCCGAGGCGCAAAAAGGTCACTCCGCGGGACCTGCAAGTGCCAACCGTCACTCAGCCGTGCGCCGCCGAAAAACTGACTCCGACCACTCCAAGTGTGCAGCAGTTGATCTCGTTTGCCACTCCAAAGGCAACGAAAGCTGCTGGCGATGCAGATTCGGTAGCCGAATTCATCGCCTCGGAGAATGTGCACCCAAGTACGGTTGCAGCATCCGTGTCCGTGGTATCCGCAAGTTCACTAGTTGTCCCGTCTATCCCGATCCCACCAGTAAACAGACGTTCCGGACCTCCGGATATTGCCACCACAGGTACAAGACCTGCGGTGACTAAACCACTGGTGGGAGTCCCACCAAAACGACAAGTTTTTGTTTCACGGCTGGCCCCTGACCTCACATCTAATGATGTAACTGCTTTCATTCAAAGCAAAATAAAAGCCGTGGGTTTAAAGGTGTAGAAATTTAACTTCTCTTATGCCAGGGAGATAGCGTCGTTTAAGATAAGCATCTCCCCAACTCAATTTGACACCATTTGCTCCACCAAATTTTGGCCGGAGCATTTGGTGGTGAAGGAGTTTAAGGCTAAGAAGAAGAATAGGCCCCCCATATCGCTTCCAAATCTTTCCAGCGTGCCACCCTCAACCTCAACTTCCTCTTCCTCAACTTCCCGTCTTGCTCCAACCTTTCCAAAAAACTAACTTCTCTTTTAGTAACCTATCAGAATGTAGGTAGAATGTATGTAGAATGAGGCTTGCGTAGTAAGCTCAGCATTCTTTTCCGGGATAGTGTTGCATTTGCTTCCCACGTTATTGTGTTTACTGAAACCTGGTTAAAGCCGGACATTCTTAGTTCCGAGGTTTTGGCAGATCGGTACACAACTTTTAGAAAGGACCGTTCGTCTCGACGTGCAGGAGGGGTTCTAATTGCAGTGGACTCTTACTTCACGTCAGAACACTTCACAGTCCAAGTTCAACAGGAACTGGAATTCCTGTGTGTAAAACTGATTCTTCCCGCTTTCTCTATATTCATTACTTGCTCGTATATCCCACCTTCTTCGGATATTTCAATTTATGAGCAGCACTTGTCCGCTTTAACCGCTGTTGCTTCCTCGCTATCTGATAAAGATCGTATGATAGTTCTTGGTGACTTCAACTTGCCAGGAACTGTTTGGTCCTCGGTAAACGAGTCTAGTATCCTAGTGCCCATGTCACGACATGACTTTGTTGACGGCTTGCTTGACCTGTCCCTGTCTCAAGTCAATCATGTGAAAAATTCCTTGGGTCGATTACTTGATCTATGCTTTGTATCGGATCCGACCATAGTGTTGTTAGCCCGAGCCCTTCCGCTCACTATACCTGAAGACGCCTACCACCCTACTTTCGAGGTGTCGCTAGACATAGGACCAACTGTATTGGATCGGTCGAGTAGACTACCTGAACGTGTCCGCTGCTTTCGTAAAGCCGAGTTTGCGAAGCTTAATAACCTCATTAGGGATTTTGATTGGTCCGCTTTGTACTTGTGCACTGATATCATAAAAGGCACAAACATTTTTTATAATGCTCTTGGCACATTTTTCGATTCTTGTGTCCCGCTTTCTTGTCCGACTAGATCTGGAAAACCCCCTTGGTTTACCAAAGAGTTATCCAGTCTAAAAAACTTAAAATCAAGACTTTATACAAAATTTCAAGAAGTGGGCTCTCATACTTCTCACTCTCGTTATGTAAAAGCTCGGTCAAACTTTTCAGTTTTTAATTCACAATGCTATAAGAACTACCTATCTCGTTGCAGGATACGTTTTTCTCAGGACCCTAAACAGTTTTACTGCTTCGTAAACAGTAAGCGTAGAACGTCCGCACACCCATCCTCGCTATCATTTTGTAATACGTCGGCAAATAATGATCAGGCAATTTCCGATCTTTTTGCCCAGTTTTTCCAAACCACCTATTCTGCGGAACGCTACTCTGGTCAACCGTACCCATACGGATCACCGAGGTCGAACGGCATTTTCAGTCCCTTGTTAAATGAAATCAATTCATGATCTTCGACTAGTTAAGCCGATGTTTTCTCCGGGTCCAGACGGGGTTCCAGGTTGTGTACTCAGGTACTGCGCCGAGGCTCTGTGTGGACCATTGCTTAAACTATTCACCCTGTCCATTGATTCCTCTTGCTTCCCCCCAATCTGGAAGGAATCGTTTATAATTCCTCTCCATAAAAAAGGTAGCAAGTCTGATGCAAAAAATGATAGAGGTATAGCAAAGTTATCCGCTATTCCCAAATTGTTTGAGAAGGTTTTAACTCCGCACTTGCAACATCTCTGCAAGTCACTTATATCTCCCACTCAGCATGGATTTATAAGGCGGCGATCAACCACCACGAACTTGTTAGAGTTTACCTCTTTCATTATTAAAGGCTTTCAAGGTAACTTACAGACGGATGTTATTTACACCGACTTTAGTAAAGCATTGGACTCTGTAAACCATTCCCTTTTAGCACATAAACTTGACCTTTTAGTTTTTCCGCCCAACCTCCTGAGATGGATTTCTAGCTATCTTTGTTCTAGGTCTCAAAGAGTCCTCTTCAAAAACTCCCTCTCTTTACCAGTAAAGGTTTCTTCGGGAGTACCACAGGGCAGCCATCTAGGCCCCTTACTCTTCACACTCTTTATTAATGACTTGCCTTCAGTATTAACATACTCTCGAGTACTTATGTATGCGGATGATGTTAAACTCTGTGTCCAGTACAAGGACATTTCATTTCATTCTCGCTTGCAATCCGATCTTAATAGCTTTCAGTCATGGTGTTGTGCAAACTTGTTACACCTTAATGCCTCGAAATGCAAAGTTATGACATTTCAACGTTCTAGCCCTTTGTTGGCTCCATACACCCTATTTGGGGGTTCTCTTGAGAGAATTACCCTGGTGAATGATCTGGGTGTTATGTTAGACCCCAAGTTAAACTTTTCCGAACACATTTCTACCATGGTAAATAAGGCCATGGGCGTGCTTGGGTTTATAAAGAGGTGGTCAAAGGAATTTGACGACCCCTATATAACAAAGACTCTCTATACCTCGCTTGTTTGTCCGATCTTAGAATACGGCTCCTGTGTATGGTGCCCTCAGTACAAAGTACACCAGGACCGTATAGAATCAGTACAGAAAAACTTTTTACTCTTTGCTCTGCAGGGCCTTAACTGGGATGCGGGTGTAAGCCTCCCATTTTACTCTAGTAGACTATTATTAGTAAACCTCCCATCCTTAGTTAACCGTAGAAAAATGCTTGGTGTGATATTTATACACAACTTGATCAGGGGTGACATAGACAGCCCTGATCTGTTGAGCCGCATAAACTTCACGATTCCTGTTAGACTGACTAGAAATTTTATACCGTTGTTCCTTCCACTTTGTAGATCGAATTATTCGTTGCATGAACCGTTTAGGGTCTTATGCTCGGATTATAATTCCCTCTACCATATTATATCCAATACTAATTCTCTTCCTCTTATTAAATTATTAATCCTTACACACCTTTCGATTAATTAGTAACTGTTGTGGTATGTGTATTTTGATTGCATGCTTAGTTTCTTAGTGAGCTTAGTGCTAATTTTCCTCGAATGTTAGTCTAATATCTATCTTTCTTGCATGCTCGCGTTTGGTTCGGCTACGCACCGCGCGTCATGCGGCAGCGCCCCTCGGTCGGTTGGGCGGGAGGAGGGCTGCGTTTTGCCTGGGATCCGCGCGTAACAGCCTTCTGCTGGTGTCACACGGGCCACTTGACGGTGCAGTAAATGCATCGCCCCTTAAAAGATGCAGTCATTGCATGTCAACGTCCAAGATGTATATGCAGTACAGAGAAGGTGACAATTTGACTTTCACAAGTACAATCAAGCACGAGATCAAAACTCAACATGAAGACCCGGTCTATAGACGACCATACAAATATGCCCAGATACATGATCAGGAGGTAAACCAGCAAATCAGGGATATGATCAGGCAGGGAATAATTCGAAAGTTGAATTCTCCTTACTGCTCGCCCATATCTATGATTCCGATGAAGATAGATGCTTCAGGAAAGCAAAAATATCGAATGGTAGTAGACTATAGAAGTCTAAATGAAATAACAGTTAAGGACAAATTCCCAACTCCACGAATGGATGAAATCCTAGACAAACTAGGTAAATGTCAGTATTTTACGACAATCGATTTAGCAAAAGGTTTCCATCAAATACCCATGGAACCTAGCTCAATCCCCAAAACTGCGTTCTCCACTAAGCATGGACATTACGAGTTCACTCGTATGCCCTTTGGGCTAACCACTGCCCCAGCTACCTTCCAAAGATGTATGAACAATCTGCTAGAAGAGTTAATCTTCAAAGATTGCTTTGTATACTTAGATGACATCATTATATTTTCCACTTCATTGGAAGAACACTTGTTGTCACTAAGGAGAGTATTTGGAAAGTTGAGAGACGCCAACATGAAGCTACAAATGGATAAATGTGAATTCATGAAAAAGGAAACTGAATTCCTAGGTCATGTAGTCACTACTGAAGGAATAGTACCAAATTCAGGCAAAATCTCTGCCATTGTCAAATTTCCAATACCAGAAACGACTAAACAAATAAAGTCTTTCTTAGGTCTGTGCGGGTTCTACAGGAAATTCATTCCTAATTTTGCAAACATAGCAAAACCCATGACACTCAAACTAAGGAAAGGAGCTGTCATAGACCCCAAGGATGAAAAGTACATCGAGGCATTTGAGAGACTAAAAGTACTCATCAAATCAGACCCTATCCTTACGTTCCCAGACTTTGACAAAATGTTCACGGTAACAACCGACGCTAGTAACATAGCATTGGGAGCGGTTTTGTCACAAGAACACAAACCGATCTGCTACGCTAGCAGAACCCTAAATGAACATGAAATAAACTATTCAGCCATCGAAAAGGAATTATTAGCGATCGTATGGGCAACCAAGTATTTCCGTTCATACCTGTTCGGTAGAACATTCGAGATACAAAGCGATCATAAACCCTTGATTTGGTTGAACAACCTCAAGGAGCCAAATATGAAATTACAAAGGTGGAAAATAAAACTGAATGAGTTTGATTTTAAAATGAAATATCTACCAGGCAAAGAAAATCATGTAGCTGATGCCTTATCAAGGGTAAAGATTAATGAAAATCTCCTGGGAGAAGCTTCCAATAGCGTTGGTGCAACTGTACATAGCGCACAGGAAGACAATCTAAATCACATTGCTATCACGGAAAGACCAATTTACTATTACAATCGGCAAATTGAGCTAATAAAAGGCAATGAAGATAAGGTAGAAACAATTGGTTATTTTCACAAGCTAATCATCAAGATCACGTATAAGGAAATGACTAACACCTTAGCGAAGGATATAATAAAAGAATATCTATGCACCAAAAAGAGCGCATTATATTTCCATAACGAAACAGATTTCCTCCATTCCAAAAAGCCTATTTAGAAATCATTAATTCTAACAATATAACCAAAGCTATTAAATCAAGCACGAAACTCCTAGATATTCAGAATTACGCTGAATTTAAAGAAACCATATTAAAGAATCATAAAGGCTTACTCCATCCAGGGATAGAGAAAACCGTCAATTGGTTTAGGGGAAAATACTATTACCCGGATTATCAAAAACTAATCCAAAACATCATAAACGAATGCCCTACTTGTAATATTGCCAAAACAGAGCATAGAAATACGAAGTTGGCATTCGAAACTACACCGGAAATACTGAACATCAGAGAGAAATACGTCATGGATTTCTATATGGTTAGTAACCAACAGTTCCTATCATGTATTGACGTATACTCGAAGTTTGCCACTCTTGTAGAAGTAAAAAGTCGTGACTGGTTAGAAGCCAAAAAGAGCCATCATGAAAGTTTTTAACGAGATGGGCAAACCAATTGAAATCAAAGCCGATAAAGATTCAGCTTTTATGTGCACAGCATTGCAAGCATGGCTGAATGCGGAAAACGTCAAAATAGAGATCACTTCCAGCAAAAATGGAATATCTGACGTAGAAAGATTTCATAAAACAGTAAATGAAAAATTAAGAATAATATCTAGCGAGGATAACCCAGAAGATAGATTCACGAAGTTTGAATTAATTCTTTATACTTATAATCATAAAACCAAACATAATACCACAAATAGGACACCAGCTGATATATTCATTTATGCAGGCTCACCTGATTATGACACCCAACTAAATAAAGTGAATAAAATCACTCAATTAAATAAAAACCGCATAGAGTATGAAGTAGATACCCGCTATAAACTATCACCTCTAGTTAAGTCTAAGGTAACAAATCCTTTCAAAAGGACGGGCGAAATTAGACAGGTATACGAAAAACATTATGAAGAAAAGAATAGGGGTAGGAAAATAACTCATTATAAATCAAAATTCAAGAAAAAGAAGAAATCTTATACAAGCAAATATAATAATTCCAGAGAAACCGAGGAAGTTAATGGAATCGGCGAACTTCAACACAATTAAAATCCTCATCTTCCTCATAATTACCATCGTAATGGCACAGGGCCAAATAAAATATCTAGTAGACAAATTGCAAAGAGAAATGAACGGGCTAAAAATAACCAAAAGAAATAAAAGAGGCCTAATCAATATAGTAGGAACAGCCTACAAATATCTCTTTGGAACACTAGATCAGGAAGATAAAGTCGATTTGGAACAAAAAATAGAAAATTTAGCCAGCCATAGCATTCAAATGAATGAACTAAATTTGGTAATAGATGCAGTCAATAGCGGAATAAACGTTATAAACAAACTAAATGAAGAAAAAGACAGGAATCAACAAATAGAAATTGTAATATTCAATCTACAACATTTCACAGAATATATCGAAGATATAGAACTAGGTATGCAATTAACTAGGCTCGGTATATTTAATCCAAAATTATTAAAACAAATAAATTCTGAGAAAATACTAAATATAAAAAACCTCCACATGGCTAAAATCCGATACCAACGAAATTCTAATAATTTCCAACATTCCCAAAGACATTACAAAAGTACCAATCTATAAAATCGTTCCGTATCCAGACGAATTAAATAACATGTTAACAGATATGACATACGACAAGTACTACATAAAAAATGAAGAAGTATTTGTTAAAGAAACTAGATTGAAAACCAATGACAATTGTATAAAAGGAATTTTAATGCAAACTCCCACTAAATGTCCATATTCCAAAACTTTTCAAAACTTTCAAATAAACTTTATTGAACCCAATATACTAATCACATGGAATCTTCCAAAAACAACTCTAAACCAGAATTGTGTAAACCAAGAAATCATAGCGGAAGGAAATACCATTATAAAAATCTACAACTGTTCAATCCAATTAAATGAATTTACAATATCAAACACAATGTTAGATTTTGCCCAGAATGTTTATGTCAACAACAACATAACTTAAATAAAACCACTGTCGTATGTCCAAACTAATGAAATAATTATGCAATACACCAAATATAGTAACCTATTACAAATAAGTCTAATTTCATTTGTCATAATTATATTAGTACAACTAAGTTATGTAGCTGTTAAATTTAAGAAAACTTCTAAAAGAGTCACGGTTAAATGTATTAACCCTATAATAGAAGCAGAAGAGGAACCAACCTCAGCCACCGCACTTGACACCCCCTCACTATACCCGAGGGTAATCGCCTAGGGACAGGCTAATAACAAACGTTGGGGGAGTGACATATTCATAATTCCCCACATCCCATACACATTATGTTTATGTGTAATTCATCCACCCCATCCACACAAGTAACAGGACCCCACTCAAGAATCAATAACTGTTTCTTCCCATACTCCAAGCTAGGGCCCCCCATAATATAAACAATGGACCCCATTGTTTCATCAACGTTAGAATCACGACACTCTCGAGAAATCGATTCTTTAGAATCACGCCACTCATGAGGACCAATCGAAGCTAGACATAAAACCAAGGAGAATCACATTCCTAGCTCCGTCATGTAATGCAACACCGATCGCCAGCAGTGGATGCCTTTCATCAAAGCCGACGCATCCCCAAATATCGATCCAGGCACGTACGCCACCGACACGAAGATGCAGCCGAGGAAAGCAACGCCCGAAGCCAGAGTCGGGAGTTCCAAGAGAAGGGCTCATGGAAACTAGCCAGCAGCAGAGAGATCAGTTCCGTTTGAGACAAGCAGACCCAAAGTCAAGTCGGGGAATTCATTTAAATCTTGTGACATGAAGATATTTAAGTTTGTAAAATAAAAGTCTTTTTTAAAAACTGAAAATCGAGTTGCGGATATTTAACTGGCGCAGTCGGTAGGATTTCGTTTAAAATTAACACCTATATTTCGGTAATGGTCAGCTTGTGTAATTTCTAATTACTGTGATCACGTAATCCCGGAATCGTTAATAAAATTGTGAAATCCGCCAAAGAACCTATGTGTTACGAGCAAATACGATTTGCAAAACTAAAATTAAGTGAACTGAAGTAAGCGGAGATAGTGATCGACCAAGAACAGTGAAACACCAAATACAAAATCAAACAACTTGCAAGTGAACAAAAATAAAGTTCAAAACTACTGAAAACAAAACAAAACCCAATCAACACCAACAACATGGCGTTACCACCACTGTCATTGAGCGAAATCCACTTGAACCAGGCACTGCTGTCGATCCGACAAATACCTGCCTATGACGGTTCATCTGGACAGCTAAGCTCATTTATCAAACGAATCGAATATGTATGCGGATTATATCCAGCTGAAGATCTTCGCCAACAAAGGATCCTATTTGGAGCGACCGAGATCCAACTGTCAGGAGAGGCTTATCGCATTTCGCAAATGATACAACCCAACACGTGGCTCGAACTGAAGACTGCGCTGATCAACGAGTTCAAAAATCACACACCATATGAAGAACTCTTACGACAACTATACACCACCAGATTCAACGGCAGTCTTCGTAAGTTTATAGAAGAACTAGAGATAAAAGCATTATTAATAAACAATAAGCTAAACTTAGAAAGCATACCAGAAAATAATGTCATTTATAAAAACGCTTCGAACAACACAATTAAAGATGTCATTACTCGAATACTTCCTGACAGAATGTTCATGACCTTAGCAAGAAAAGATATTACCACATTGTCTAATCTTAAGAAGGCAGCACAAGAAGAAGGATTGTACGAAGCTAGTACAACAGATTCAGGTACAAATAAAGATCAATCGAAATCGTCTCAATCAAATCGAAAGAATGTTGGAAACTATTATCCAAATTATAATACTACTAACTATCGCAATCAAACTCAGAATTCATTTGGAACAGGTCAGACTAATCGAACAAATCAAAATCAAAATTCCCAAAATCCTGGATTATACAATGAGTTCAAAAATTCCTTGAATCAAGGTAGGGCTCAGAATCCATTCAATCAGCAAATATCTCAAAACCAAGCTAGTGGGAGTGGACCCAACTAACATACTAAAAGAGGGAGGGAGAGCCAGAGTGGCCAAACGAAGATGGACTCAAATTTTCATCAAGCCGCCTCGGAAGAAACCGAGGAGGACCCTATATAAACATTACCAATAATAAAAGAATATTAAGGTGTATCGCTGACTCGGGATCATCGATCAACATCATGAAAGAAAATTACACAGATTCCGAGATAAAAGACGATAACCTTACGGTCCATACCATCAATGGACCTGTCCGTTTAACTAAGAGTATAATGAGGAATGCGAACAAAACATGTCCGTCCGAACAAAAGTTCTACATACATAACTTTTCCGAAAATTATGATATTTTATTAGGAAGAGAATACTTGATGGCAAGTAAAGCCGTCATCAATTGCAGAAATGACACTGTAACACTAGGAGCTAGGTCGTACCCAATCATTCAGAGTGGAGAAGCTATTGAAGCCGGCAAGACCGCACAGAAGTGCACTGATCCCTCTACAAAAGAAGAGAAGATCGCACCTAAGTGCCTTGACCCATCTCCAGAGGGAGATCAATACTTCGCTTCCGCTCTAGACAGTGAATTAAGGGAAAGTAATCAATTAAGATTGGAACACTTAAACGACGAAGAGAGGGAAGAGTTAAATAATAATAAATAATAATAATAAATAAATAAAAAATAATAAATAAATAATAAATAAGGGAATAATTCAAAAGTTGAATTCTCCTTACTGCTCGCCCATATCTATGATTCCGATGAAGATAGATGCTTCAGGAAAGCAAAAATATCGAATGGTAGTAGACTATAGAAGTCTAAATGAAATAACAGTTAAGGACAAATTCCCAACTCCACGAATGGATGAAATCCTAGACAAACTAGGTAAATGTCAGTATTTTACGACAATCGATTTAGCAAAAGGTTTCCATCAAATACCCATGGAACCTAGCTCAATCCCCAAAACTGCGTTCTCCACTAAGCATGGACATTACGAGTTCACTCGTATGCCCTTTGGGCTAACCACTGCCCCAGCTACCTTCCAAAGATGTATGAACAATCTGCTAGAAGAGTTAATCTTCAAAGATTGCTTTGTATACTTAGATGACATCATTATATTTTCCACTTCATTGGAAGAACACTTGTTGTCACTAAGGAGAGTATTTGGAAAGTTGAGAGACGCCAACATGAAGCTACAAATGGATAAATGTGAATTCATGAAAAAGGAAACTGAATTCCTAGGTCATGTAGTCACTACTGAAGGAATAGTACCAAATCCAGGCAAAATCTCTGCCATTGTCAAATTTCCAATACCAGAAACGACTAAACAAATAAAGTCTTTCTTAGGTCTGTGCGGGTTCTACAGGAAATTCATTCCTAATTTTGCAAACATAGCAAAACCCATGACACTCAAACTAAGGAAAGGAGCTGTCATAGACCCCAAGGATGAAAAGTACATCGAGGCATTTGAGAGACTAAAAGTACTCATCAAATCAGACCCTATCCTTACGTTCCCAGACTTTGACAAAATGTTCACGGTAACAACCGACGCTAGTAACATAGCATTGGGAGCGGTTTTGTCACAAGAACACAAACCGATCTGCTACGCTAGCAGAACCCTAAATGAACATGAAATAAACTATTCAGCCATCGAAAAGGAATTATTAGCGATCGTATGGGCAACCAAGTATTTCCGTTCATACCTGTTCGGTAGAACATTCGAGATACAAAGCGATCATAAACCCTTGATTTGGTTGAACAACCTCAAGGAGCCAAATATGAAATTACAAAGGTGGAAAATAAAACTGAATGAGTTTGATTTTAAAATGAAATATCTACCAGGCAAAGAAAATCATGTAGCTGATGCCTTATCAAGGGTAAAGATTAATGAAAATCTCCTGGGAGAAGCTTCCAATAGCGTTGGTGCAACTGTACATAGCGCACAGGAAGACAATCTAAATCACATTGCTATCACGGAAAGACCAATTTACTATTACAATCGGCAAATTGAGCTAATAAAAGGCAATGAAGATAAGGTAGAAACAATTGGTTATTTTCACAAGCTAATCATCAAGATCACGTATAAGGAAATGACTAACACCTTAGCGAAGGATATAATAAAAGAATATCTATGCACCAAAAAGAGCGCATTATATTTCCATAACGAAACAGATTTCCTCCATTCCAAAAAGCCTATTTAGAAATCATTAATTCTAACAATATAACCAAAGCTATTAAATCAAGCACGAAACTCCTAGATATTCAGAATTACGCTGAATTTAAAGAAACCATATTAAAGAATCATAAAGGCTTACTCCATCCAGGGATAGAGAAAACCGTCAATTGGTTTAGGGGAAAATACTATTACCCGGATTATCAAAAACTAATCCAAAACATCATAAACGAATGCCCTACTTGTAATATTGCCAAAACAGAGCATAGAAATACGAAGTTGGCATTCGAAACTACACCGGAAATACTGAACATCAGAGAGAAATACGTCATGGATTTCTATATGGTTAGTAACCAACAGTTCCTATCATGTATTGACGTATACTCGAAGTTTGCCACTCTTGTAGAAGTAAAAAGTCGTGACTGGTTAGAAGCCAAAAAGAGCCATCATGAAAGTTTTTAACGAGATGGGCAAACCAATTGAAATCAAAGCCGATAAAGATTCAGCTTTTATGTGCACAGCATTGCAAGCATGGCTGAATGCGGAAAACGTCAAAATAGAGATCACTTCCAGCAAAAATGGAATATCTGACGTAGAAAGATTTCATAAAACAGTAAATGAAAAATTAAGAATAATATCTAGCGAGGATAACCCAGAAGATAGATTCACGAAGTTTGAATTAATTCTTTATACTTATAATCATAAAACCAAACATAATACCACAAATAGGACACCAGCTGATATATTCATTTATGCAGGCTCACCTGATTATGACACCCAACTAAATAAAGTGAATAAAATCACTCAATTAAATAAAAACCGCATAGAGTATGAAGTAGATACCCGCTATAAACTATCACCTCTAGTTAAGTCTAAGGTAACAAATCCTTTCAAAAGGACTGGCGAAATCAGGCAGGTAGACGAAAAGCACTTTGAAGAGAAAAATAGAGGGAGAAAAATCACCCACTATAAATCAAAATTCAAAAGAAAGAAAAAATCTAATAAAAGTAAATACGATAATTGCAGAGTACCGAGTACTGGGAATCCGGAGCTACAACATGATTAAGATTATAATCTTACTAATGTTTACCGTCCTACAAGCTACCGGACAGAATATAGAGATAGATCCCATCAACTCAAGGAATGGATATCTCATATTCAAAACAAATACCATTAACATACCCATTAATTATGAATACCACTATTTCACAATTAATATAACAAAAACAGATGAAACATATCAGAGTTTACTAGAACAGGCAACCCAATTTGATAACGAAATCCAAGTTCAATATTTAGTCGAGTAATTGCAACGTGAATTCAACGGCATAAAAATAGCCAAAAGAAACGGAAGAGGCCTTATAAATGCAGTAGGCACAATATATAAATATCTATTTGGAACGTTAGATCAAGATGATAAGGTCGAATTAGAAGGGAAATTAGACAATCTGGCTAGCCACAGTGTTCAAGTTGACGAATTAAATTTAGTAATTCAAGTAAAGTCCGGCATAGAAGATAATGACAGAAATAAGAAACTAGAAATATTAATATTTAAGCTTCAACATTTTACTGAGTACATAGAGGATATTGAATTAAGCATGCAGCTAACAAGATTATGTATCTTTAATCCAAAATTATTGAGGCAGGATTACCTGAAACACATCGATTCAGAGAAATTATTAAATATCAAAACATCTACTTGGTTGAAATCAGACACTAACGAAATACTAATAATTTCCAACATCCCACGAGAGATCAGAAATATTCCTATACTTAAAATTGTTCCATATCCAGATGAAGATAATAACATCCTCAATGACCTAACGCAAAACAATTATTACATTCTAGAAAACGAGGTATATGAAAAAGAATCAAAACGAAAAATAAATGACGAATGTATTTCAGGAAGAGTCAAACAAGTAGAAACAAAATGTCCATACACCAAAGCAAACCAAAACTTTCAAATAAGTTTCATAGAACTCAATATATTGTTAACTTGGAAATTACCAAAAACCTTATTAAACCAAGATTGCCTAAACCAAGAAATAAAAGTAGAAGGTAACGCATTAATAAAAATACATAATTGCAGTGTACAATTAAATGAATTCTTAATATCCAACTCAATACCAGAATTTGCACAGAGCATATACATCAACAATAACGTAACAAAAACGAGGTGGAACGTTGTGAGTTGCTGCGGACACCGCAACTCTAAGGTTATACCCGATACTAAGTCAGTATGGCTCTCCTCCGGCAAATGGCGCTAATATTAAACGACACGACAAAGAGTGTGTGCGAGAGAGACAGAAAATCAGTATGAGCGTGACGTCGGGCGCTGCGTAGCCAATGCAAATTGATTTGTTCCTTTTGGCTATAAAAATTATCTGATCTAATCCAGATTCAGCAATCTGATAGATATGGTCATTATCTATGATTCTGCGTTTTTAGTTTTCTCGAATCTGCAATATTGTGGATGCAACAGATTTTCGTCCTTTGTGGGGGCGGAAGGGGGTGGAGCGAAATTCTGAGATATACGTTTTATAGTGAGATCTAACAGGAGTGCGGATACTAAATTTGGTTACTCTAGCTTTAATAGTCTCTGAGATTTGTGAATATCCCCAGATTTGCATCCTTTGCGGGGGCGGAAGGGAGTGTGGCGAAATTTTGAAACAAACTCGTCTCGGTCCGATATATTAGGAGTGTGGATACCAAATTTGGTTTCTCTAGCTTTTATAGTCTCTGAGATCTAGGCGCTAATGTTTTACTCTAAGCAAAGCCGCCTATGCTACGTGTGTGTTAGAGTGAGACAGGGCGAGAAAAAATGAAATTGTTTTCTTGATGCTGGCTATAATAATAATACGATCCAGTTCAGATTCTGCAGTCTAAAAGATATGGTCATTCTCTACGATTCTGCGTTTTTGGTTTTCTCGTATCGTCGAAATTGTGGATGCCACAGATTTTCGCCCTTTGTGGGGGCGGAAGTGGGCGGGGAAAAGTTTTGAAATAGTTTTGGAGCAGTGACATATCACAGAAGTCTGGATCCAAAACATCGTTGCTCTAGCTCTTATAGTCTTTGAGCATTAGGCGCTGAAGGGGACGGACAGACGGACAGACGGACAGACGGACGGACGGACAGACGGACAGACAGACATGGCTCAATCGACTCGGCTATTGATGCTGATCAAGAATATATATACTTTATGGGGTCGGAAACGATTCCTTCTGGACGTTACACACATCCACTTTTACCACAAATCTAATATACCCCAATACTCATTTTGAGTATCGGGTATAATTAAACCACTGTCTTATTTGCAAACCAAAGAAATCGTAATAGAAAATACGCGATTAAATAATGTACAAACAAAAAAGCTAAAAATTGTTTAGTCTAAGTAAAAGCAATAAGCATAAAACCGACCCGCACATAGAAACACCCTTAGACGAAGACGAAGAATCCCCAGCAGGCACAGTTTTAGACGCACCTGAACTATATCCAAGGATAATAGCCTGAGGACAGGCTTAAATCTAATAATGGTGGAGTGACATATCTATAGTCCATGCTCCGCATACCCTTGTCTATGTCTATTACCCTGCACCCACAATACTATAAACAATCCGACACTCTCAGCTTCGAAACCCTAAAAACAATCTCACGCTCGAAATGGACCACGCGTAGCCGATTGCAGGCAATGTAAACAAACACCCTAAGCTAGAAGTGGAACATAAAACAATAGATGCCGCACTAGAATCCAGCCGCACTAAAATCCAGCCGCACTAGAATCACGCCACTCTTCAGAGATCAATTACTAATCGATTCTCAAGAACCACGCCATCGTAGCTGACCAATCAGAGGCCCTATTCTCAGCCACCCCCAAGTAATGCAACACCGATCATCAAAAGCCGCCTTTCCCACATATCGATCGAGTCACGTTCTCCATCTCCGAAGCCGAAGTCGAAGCCAACGCCTCCGAATCCAAATCCGAATCCCAAGCCGAGCATCATGATATCAATAGTCTACATTTGAGAAGGCAAATCAGTTCTGTTCAAGACAAACGTCAATCGCGACACCGTCGGAGAATTCAACAAAAGTTAATTCCATTCAAGACATCGGACATCAGTCATCGTCGGGGAAATAACTAATCAATGTGCACTAAGTTTAAGTGAAAGAATAAAATCTTTTTTAAAACGTAAACTGCAGTGTCGCATATATAACTATATATTATATAATATATATAATATATATATATATATAATAATAATAATATATATATATATATAATTATTGTTTTATAATATTATTATTTAATATTATTTATTATATTGAATAATATAATATAATATAATATATTCTTATATTATATATATATTGTTATATTATATTATATATTATTATTATTATTATATACATATATATATATTATATATTTACTATATAGTTTTTCTTATTTTTTTTATTTAATTATATTTTACATACATTTTATCATGCCTCGTAAGAATAAGATATCTGCTTTGTAGCTGTCTCAGAGACGCAAATTTAGATACAGATCTAATAGAGATAGAAATTCAGAAAATTGAGAAATTGTTGAAAATGTAATAGATGCACACCCTGAGTTCGTTGAACCAGTTAGAAACCAAGAACTAGAGACGGAGGGACCAAATCAAGAGACTGCTTGGCAGGTTTCCGGTGTAGGTCAGGAAGAGCAGGCAGCCATTCCTGGTGAACAGGTAGAGAATACTGTAGGCAATAGTGATGGCATAAATGCACAGAATAAAGGACAAGTGTCCATGCGTCAGTCCGTACGTTTACGGAACCAACATGTAGAGAATATAGAAGAAAGAGTAGAATTGAGAACACGACAGGGGCAAGTGGCCAACACTGAGCGTCGGTTCAAACGGAGACGGAGCCAAAGGTATAGGGCTACAGAGCAGGCAGAAAATACCGCCGAACATGTACTGAGACGAACAGACGCACAGATTAGACACGAGGAGCAAGTGGCCGATACTGTGCGTCGGTCCACACGAAGACAGGACTCGGACTATAGGGCGCGAGAGCAAGAACAGAATACAGGAGAACATATAGTTAAGCGAACAGACGCACAGATTAGACATGAGGAGCAAGTGGCCGATACCGTGCGTCGGTCCAGACGTAGACAGGACTTGGACTATAGGACAAGAGAGCAGGAACAAAACACTGTAGAACATATAGTTAGGCGAACAGACGCACAGATTAGACACGAGGAGCAAGTGGCCAATACTGTGCGTCGGTCCAGACGTAGACAGGACTCGGACTATGGGGCACGAGAGCAAGAACAGAATACAGTAGAACATATAGTTAGGCGAACAGACGCACAGATTAGACATGAGGAGCAAGTGGCCGATACTGTGCATCGGTCCAGACGTAGACAGGACTTGGACTATAGGACAAGAGAGCAAGAACGGAACACAGAGAGGCGACAACGCATACGTTTAAATAATGAAAGAAAGAGAGCAGGATAGAGTGCGCAGGGTCCAAGAACGGAGCTTAGTAGATCGTAGGCGTATCTCCCGAGCGCGAGACACTCTGGCACGCCAAGCTGCTCGTGCCGCAGCACGACAGTTAGAAATTGACGCTGCCAGAACTGCTAGTCAGAGAGTTAGCCAATATGGGAGCGATAGCAGCAATAGAGTTGGGCAAAATTTAAGAAACGCCTGCCGAATGCAGCAGGAACGAGCGAATATCTCCCAGGGCTCAGATAGAACCCAGAATCAGGCTTAGTGGCCTAGAAGCTCTGAAAGTAGTTTATAACAGGAATGTAAAGCTGGGTCCTGAACAGGTTTGCCTTTCTTGCAAAGGCCTGTGGTTTCCCAAACAAAATTGGTAAGATTCCTCGCGTCCTTTTAGAAAGTGATTGCGAGTTTAGTGGTGAAATTATCGCTCTTGAAAGCCTTTTAGAATTCCCTTCTGATTGCCCAACATTAAAATTCTGCAGAACATGTCATAACAACATTAAGAAGCGTATAAAGCCTAAGATTTTCTTCAATGAATTAGATTTCCCCATGCTGCCCGACTGCTTAAAGGGGCTTACTCCATTAGAGGAACGACTGATTTCTCCTCGACTTCCATTTATGATAATTAAGCCTATATTGCCTGGGGGGCGAGGTCAAAATGCCATTAAAGGGGCAGTGGTAAATGTCCCTATTTCGGTAAGCGATATCGTCAAGGAGCTTCCACGAGCTTTCCATGAAGCCCAGGTAATTCAGCTCCACCTCAAACGCAGAAAAGAGTATCTTCATGCTTTCATGGCTGAAACCATCAGATCTTCAAACATTTTTTAAGCACTTCGTTATTTAGTTTCCACAGATTAGTATAAAAAGCATAGTGTTGTAGTTAACGAGTTAACGATATTGTTCCTTTCGTAGCATCTCAAGCAGACACAGCCCTTTTAGAAAATATGCAGAATAGAGATAGGAATGTAGATACGTATCCAGCCCATCCCGACGAGGAAGTAGAAGCCGAAGAGCTCAACCCTGGAGGTCAGGAAACTCTGCTTGAAAACAACATTCCATTTGATGATAGGATTATCAAAATCGCACCAGATCAAGGCCAACGACCTCTCGACATGATTCTATACATTGACCCGAAAGAGTTATCCTTTCCCACTATTAATGCAGACGTCAAAAGACAATCTTCGCAAAGTTTTACAACCATTGTTAGATCGGAGCTTCGAAATGTAGATAGGAAAGGTTGTACAACTGGCAAACTATTCTTCAATTATAAGAAGTTAGAACTCATTAAGATTCGAAATAATATTTCAATCTGCTTACGTAAGCGAAGCACTTCCAGTGCAGTAACGGCAGCTAACGCTCTCAATGAGAATTTCATAGGGGGGCTTATTAACCACGATGAGGGATATAGGGTTCTTCGCGATATTCGATCGTCTCCGGCTCACTGGGAGGATGAAAAGAAGAAAGTTATGGCCATGATTCGTCAGTTCGGTCTGCCGACTTTTTTCATTACTCTGTCTGCTGCTGAAACGCGGTGGCCAGAGTTGCTTGTTTTGCTCAAAAAAAACGTAGATAGGGAGATCATTAGCGAAAAAGATGCAATGAATCAACCCTACACCGAAAAGGAGCGTCTTATCAGGGCAGATCCAGTTACTTGTGCTAGGTATTTCGATTATAGGTATCGCGAGATTTTAAAAGTTATGAGGAATCGGGAGGGCATTTTCGGAGAAAATGTTGAATTCCTACAAAGAGGTTCCCCCCATACTCACGGCATGTTTTGGCTGAAAGATGCCCCAGCAGTGGACTTAACCAGTACAGAGTCAATTTCAACACTTATAGCCTTCATTAACAAACATATTACAGTAGATGTCACAGACTCTCAATTAGCTCCGTTTGTTGAATACCAAAAGCATCGGCATAAGGACATTTCATGTCTTAAAAAAGCCAATAAAAGTGGAAAAAAGGTTTGTAGATTCGGTATTCCATACCCTCCAATGCCCCGAACGGAGATATTGAGTCCACTGCCGGAGGAAACTCACAACCTTGATTTTCACCAAGGAAACTTTAAGAAAATTCAAGACCTACTAAATTCTGATCAATCCACTGATACCACTGGACCCTTTTGCATGCTGTAGCTATATAATAAATTATATAAATAAAACCCAAAGGGGTATTTTAAAGCTTATGCGCGAGGCGGCAAAAGAAGTTCAAGGGGGAAATTATACGATAAGACAAAAGCTACAGCATATTGGTCACAAAATTATTTCTGGCACTGAGATAACTGCTCAGGAAGCCGTATATTGTTGTCTAGGCATTCCGTTGTCCGGAACTAGCAACAAATGTGTTCAAGTAAATACTTTCCCTCCAGAGCAACGAGTTCGAATGCTCAAATCCACAAGCATCCTACAAAATATGCATCAGGAGTCCACTGACATATTCGTCAAAGGATTGCTGGAGCGGTATGAGCAAAGACCAACTGATCTTGAGGGCCTGTGTCTAGCCGATTTTGCAGCAAATTATGAATTTTCTAAAAGCGGGAAAAGAACTATCCAAAATAGGGATGATGAAGAGGACGAAGAAGATGAGGCACAAGCAGAAGTTTTTATCCCTCTCCGCGATAATAGTGGTTTTATTAGGAAAAGAACTAATCCGTCCATTTTTAAATATATGAGGTTTAATATAAATACAGATAGGTCAAACTATTTTAGAGCATTAGCTATGCTGTTTTATCCGTGGAGGGATGAAGAGAAAGATTTAGTGAGCGTAAATTGCGAGGATCTTTATAATAATCGTCAGGATTTGGTAAATTCAAATTTCCAATAATTCAATGCATTAGGAGATTTGGAAGACGCGCTTAGGAGGGCCATAGAAGCCGAAGAGAATAGGGAAGAAGGTGAAGAGGTAGTTGATGAGGCAATAGCTGAGGAGTTTATGGCTTAGCGATTCCAGAAATAAGTTCCCAGATAAATGTTTTGAACTTGAATGACCAGGCAGCGGATCAAGATAGAAGTATTCGATTAATTAAGCTTCCTCCTATTGTTTCCCTTAATATTTTTGCTAATTTGATTAGATCGCTTAATTTGAAGCAAAAAACCTATCTCACCCATGTTCTGCATTATGTGAGAAATAAGGCAGGTTTTTATAAGTTTGTAGGTGGCGGAGTAGAACCATATCTACAATTTTTCGGACCAGTTCCCAGGAGTTTAATCGTAGACCAGGATCAAACCCAGAAACTGTTAAAGTTCTGCTGTGTGCTCCCACAAGAAAAGCTGCATTTGGTATTGGAGGTGCCACACTTCACTCAATGTTTTCTTTACCTCTCAATCAATGCTTTTAACCAACCATGCTTTTAAACAATAAATACCTTGCGTTCAAGATTTATTGATCTTAAAATTCTTATAATTGACGAAATTTCTATGGTCGGTGAAAAAATGTTCTCATATTTGGATATGCACGTAAAACAAATATTTTCAAGGCCCGAGAGTCCTTTCGGTGGCATTTCTGTTATCGTGTTTGGCGATCTAAGGCAGTTATGTCCAGTAGGTGATCGTTGGATATTCAAATCCTCATCAGGAGCGCATAATCCATACAGTGCGATAGTTGGCTCTAGTCTCTGGGATGGCTTCAAGTTTTTCGAACTTACAGAGATAATGCGACAGCGAGATGACCAACCTTTTGCAACCGCACTAAATAACATGGCATCGGCCGTAATGACGTCACAAGATATTCAGTTGCTTAGGGACCGAATAGTTCACGGCAGTGAAGCACCAAGAGATGCGATCCACTTATTTTATAGCAATAGCGAGACAGATAAGTACAATAAGGAGAAGCTATCATCGATTATGACCGCAGAATATACTTCAATAGCTTTAGACTCCATCAAAGCCGAGCATCTTAACCCAGAAATCAAAGCAAAATATCTGGACTCTGTGAAGACTTTCAAAACTTCGAATACACAAGGCTTGTGCACTTCAGTGCAGTTCAGAAAACTACAAAAAGTTTTCAATACCATCAAAACGAACAAGTTACTATTGATCGAAAACAGTTTCCGATTGTAGCTGCAGTAGCTATAACAATTCATAAGAGTCAGGGAGCAACATACAGCAAAGTGGTCGTCCACACTTCATCCAATATGCAAAGAGAAGCATTGTATGTAGCTTGTAGTAGGGCCACCAGTGCGAACGGACTTTATATCGTTGGACCACTCATTCCTTCGAGACCCAAGCGGGACTGTCCTGTCGCGACTTGAGTTCCACTAAGTTACTTCATAACCACTTCGATTGTTTACTCAATCCGTCCGAATTAAATATTTTCTTCCATAATACGGAAAGCTTGCACTGCCATTTTATCGATGTCGTCGACGAGCAGAGGCCGGAAACCCAAAGCGTGTGCTCCCCTTCGCTGAGTAACAGCTAGCCTGGGAGGATTTATATACACAGACGTGCGTAGGTGACACGTTACATAATCCTACACTTAAGGAGCGGTATTCCGCCTTTATGAGGGAGTACATTGATTTGCATCATATGCAGCAAGTCAACCCTGATTCCCGTAGCCTCTGCAAAAATTTCTTGCCTCATCACTGTATCCTAAAGGAGGACAGTACGACGACAAAACTCCGTGTCGTTTTCGATGGATCCGCAGCTACATCAATTGGATATTCTCTAAATGATGTGATGATGACAGGCCCTGTTATTCAGCCTGAATTGTTTAACATATTGATTCGCTTTCGAACATATCCAGTCGCTCTCACTGGGGACATTTGTAAAATGTACCGCTGCGTACGAGTGTCTCCACCCGACAATTTGTATCAGTGCATCCTATGGCGAGATTCCATCGAGTCCGAGGTTCAAGTCTACACATTAGACACCGTCACATACGGGACGAGGGCTGCATCATTTTTAGCGGTCCGCGCAATGCACCAGCTGGCCATCGACGAGGGTGAATCCTACCCTCTTGGCTCAGCTGCTCTGCGGCAGGAGTTTTACGTGGATGACCTTATTTCGGGCGGTAATTCGGTCGCACAGGTCATGGAAAAGATGCACCAAACATCAGCTTTACTGTCCCGTGGTAACTTTAGACTTAGGAAATGGTGCTCCAGTCACCAGGAAGTACTTGAGGGAACCCCTGAAGATGACATAGAGAAGTTCCTAAAGTTTAATGATGGAAGCGACATAGCCAAAACTCTCGGATTAGCGTGGGACCCTGTTTCGGATCAGCTGCTTTTTGCCTTGTCCGCACTGGACACAAACTCAAAGCCATCAAAGCGGTCGCTTTTTTTTCTACGATTGCGCGGTTCTACGACCCTCTTGGATTGATAAATCCAGTCATTGTCAGGTGCAAAATCTTCCTTCAGCAGCTTTGGAGAGAAAATTTGGATTGGGATGAAAGCCTACCCTCAGCGTTACATTCAACTTGGATGGACTTGAGAAATAGTTTGGCAAGCATTTCTCGGATCTCATTTCCTCGCTTGGTTCTTCGTTCTAGTGTGGCTACAGAAGTTCACGGATTCTGTGATGCCAGCTTAGAAGCATATGGCGCTTGCGTGTATGTCGTGTCCAGGGAAGCCCAGTCTTCGAGCCACGTTTTGTGCTCAAAGTCGCGAGTGGCGCCGCTAAAGACTATATCGATTCCTAAGCTGGAATTAAGTGGAGTCCATTTGCTTGCGAAAATCATGCAGAATGTAAAGGACATGGGAATCTTTACAGGTCGGTTCTATTGCTGGTCGGATTCGTCCACAGCATTATCTTGGATTAGGGACGAGCCAGCTAAATTTCAAGTTTTCGTGGCAAATCGAGTGGCATCAATTCAGGAGTTGACGGCAGCCATGGAATGGCGCTATGTTCCCACATCTTTAAATCCTGCTGATATTCTCTCGAGAGGCTCGCTTCCCAACCATCTTATCCAGTCAGAGCTATGGTTTCACGGCCCATCCTTTTTGATAGGCTCCAAGGATAAGTGGCCTATATCTCCATCTAACAACATAGCAACTTTGGAGCTTCGCAAGAGAGGATTGCTAATCACGTCTCCACATGCCGATCTCACGTCCGGATGCAAATTTGCGAATTCATTCTTTCGCATGCAGCGCACATTCGCCTACATGCATAAATGTATACATCGTCTTAGGCATCCAGGACTCACCGTTTCTGATATTCGGCAAGGAACGCATCTTCTAATTCTACACATTCAGCTGGCAAATTTGTGGATGGACATAAAGGAGATTCGGCGCAATGGTCAAGTCATTAAATCCAGTTCTATTAGTTCGCTCAACCCGTTCATCGATCAGTCTGGACTACTTAGAGTTGGAGGTCGTCTTGGCAACTCATCGCTAGGATTTGACGCTCAGCACCCGCTCATTCTGCCAAAGGGACATTCCATTACCTTTGCGCTGATAAGATATTTTCATGAAAGAAACCTCCATGCCGGACCTCGCGCCTTGCTATCCAAAATTCGGCTGGAATATTGGCCAATTGGAGGTGTTAAGGCAGTGTCAAGGGTCGTCAGCAGATGTGTGAGATGCTTCAGGACTAGGCCGCGCATGGTCGAACACATCATGGGAGACCTACCTAAGGAACGTTTGGAAGGATCTCGAGCTTTTGAAGTCACTGGAGTAGATTACTGTGGACCTTTTTTCTACCGATCAGAAATCCGCACAAGGCCTCCGATCAAGTGCTACATTAGCGTATTCATCTGCTTCACTTCCAAGGCTATACACATGGAGCTCGTAAAGGATTTGACCACTGCATCGTTTCTAGGCGCACTAAAGCGTTCTACTTCCACTCGAGGAAGGCCAAGTCAAATTTGGTCAGACAATGCGACAAACTTCGTTGGGGCCAAGAACGAGCTTCTGGAGCTAAAGAAGCTTTGTCTTAGCGAACCTCATATGAAGGAGGTCCACGAATCCTGCTTGGCTGACTCGATCGACTGGCATTTCATCCCACCTCGCTCTCCGCATTTTGGCGGGTTGTGGGAAGCGGCCGTGAAGACCGCAAAATACCAATACAAATACAAATACGCAAATACAAAGTACCGCTCAGTTGGACCATCTGTGCTTAGCTTCGACGAGCTGCGCACTCTGATCTGTCAGATCACTGCAATTGTTAACTCTCGCCCTTTGCTCTCGCTTTCAGAAAATCCTGATGATTTAGACGTTTTGACTCCTGCTCATCTGCTTTTAGGCGGCCCCCATGAGCAAATCCTCGAGCCTGACCTAACGAAGCTGAACTACAATCGTCTGGATGGCTGGCATCGGGTCACCCAACTACAACAAATATTTTGGAGCCGTTGGCGCGAAGAGTATCTCACTCTGTTGCAAGAGCGCGCGAAGTGGCGTACCCCCGCGCAAAACATCTGCAAGCACGACCTCGTTCTGGTGAAGGACGAAAATCTTCCTCCAATGCGTTGGCAACTGGCTAGAGTGGTCGATGTCGTTTTGGGCAAGGACGGAGTGTGTCGCGTCGCTGACCTGAAGACATCCTCAGGAAACATCAAGAGGGCCGTCACTCGGCTATGTTTGCTGCCCCTTAAGGAATCTGTTGAGAGACTAGCTCCCAACGGGGGGAGTATGTTCGGGCCAGCCGCTGAAGAATAACCGTAACTTTAACATTATTATTGTATGAGCATAGAGAGCCGCCTACATATATTGTAAGACGTTGACGTTCTGCAGAGCTGCTGCGCTCTCCCGCTAAAGGGGCTCTCTGCCGCCGCCACTTCGGCAATTACTTTGATCTGCTGCCGCCACTTCGGCAGTCACTTTGATCTAACGCCGTCGTCTATAGTTTAGTTCTATGCTAACCCCTCTGCGCATTGGTTGCATATCGATCTCGCTTAAAGTTTATCTGGCAATAGCAAGCAATCGGCTTCCGCTAAGCCACCAAGATTAAAAACGAATTATGAAGTTTAACCCAAAATCTCTTTTCACATAGATAATGACCATATCTATCAGGTTGCTGAATCTGGATCGGATCGGATCATTTTTGTAGCCAAAAGCAAGAAATTAATTTGCAGTGGCTACGCAGCGCCCGACATCACGCTCAGACTGATTTTCTGTCTCCCTCGCACGCGCTCTTTGTCGTTTCGTTTAATATTAGCGGCGTCTTCCGGAGGAGAGCCATACTGACTTAGTATCGGGTATAACTGTAAAGTTGCGGTGTCCGCAGCAACTCACAACGTTCCCCCTCGTTCGTACTAAGTTTAATATTTGCGCAGCTTCTTCTGAAACTATGGTACATTGCGACCCACAATCAATGAGAGCTCCAAGGTTTTGATAGCCACCATTCCTTCCCCTTACTTTTATAAGTGCTGGGGCTAAGAACGCTTGTTCTTTTGTCAAGCAAGTGTTAACATTTTCCTTCTTTTCGTAGGGAATATGGAGCATCGTATGATGAGGTTTTTTACGAATCCCACATAAAATATCATATAAGCATTTCTTATACATATCATGCCTACAGCATTTTGTGCAATGGTGCTGTTTTTTAATAAACTGGCCTCTATCATTCGGACTCATTCCCTTAAATTTATAGCAGTGAATTATGGTATGTCCTGCCATTTTACATAACGGACAATTTTCTTTTATTTTACCGTATTGCACTACTTTTTTCAACGGTTTCCACTCTTTATCCTGCGATGTGTAAAGAGAAATGTACCGTTGTTCTAAAAATTCTATTACATCTAGCAATGCTTGGATCTCTTTTGTCCTTTTCATATGACTTTCATACAATTGTAAGGTATCTTTGTTGAATTTTTTCAACACAATGTGCGCGAAAATCACATCAACTTCTTCTGTTAATTGTGACTTTAATTTGATTAATTGTATTGTAGAATTCGAAAACTATTTAATATGTTTCGCTGAATCGTGATCTAGCAGTGGTAAGTATAGTAAGGTAAGGTTAGGTTAGGTTGAGGCGGCTGCCGGGCTCGCTCGGAGCCCGTCACACTTAGGCCGGTTTCGGCCCGTTGTGATACCGCATAGGATCATTTCCTTCCTGCGTTGTGAGACTTCCTGTCAGCAATTATCCCATCCAGATGCTCTCACAAAGTTCGCTATCCTTCTGGGACATAGTTTGGACATCTCTGAGATGTCGTGTAGAAAGGCTGAGCCCAGGTGTTGTAGCCTTCTTCTGCTGAGAGCCGGGCAGGAGCAGAACAGATGTTCCACTGTCTCCTCCTCTTCCTCGTCTCTACAGCTGCGACAAAAATCGTTATGTGGGGCCCCCAGCCTGTTAGCGTGGGTGCCTATTAGCCAGTGTCCCGTGAGGGAACGTGTGACTACGCTGCACCTTTTCCTGCTTAACTTGAGGAGCTCGGAGGTGCGCCTCATGTCCATGGTCGGCCATGTTTGCCGAGTTGTGCGACATCGTGGCACTGTTTGCCACATATCGTTTTTTAGTCGCTTGTATTGTTCCCTTATGATGAGCTTACAGGTGGCCATTGGCATACAGATATCCTCCTTGTCTTGGAGAAGGGGGATTGTAGTGCCAGATCTGGCCAGCTCGTCCGCTATACAGTTGCCCTCGATGTCCCGGTGGCCCGGGACCCAAATTAGGCTAATAGCAAATTGCTGAGCCATCTCGTGCAGAGATTTGCGGCAGTCTGCCACGGTGGCCGAGTTCGAGGAAATCGCGCTTAGCGATTTGATCGCAGCCTGGCTGTCGCTATAAATGTTTAGCCTGGTTGCCGTGACGGCAGCCGCTTGTAGGCAGTCTAGTGCCTCCCTGATTGCTATGACTTCCGCTTGAAAGACACTGCAATGATCTGGGAGTCTGAAGGAATGCCTTATGTTTAGCTGTTCAGAGTAGATTCCCCCTCCGACTCTGTCGTCCAGCTTTGATCCATCTGTGAAGATGCTTATGGCCCCTTCAGGGCCTGGGAGTCCCTCGAGCCATTCGTCTCTATGAGGGATGATTGTGTCGAAGGGAGTGTCTGTATACTCTCTTGGAACTTGGTAGTCTGTTTTTGAGGGGACAGTACTGCTATTTAATATGGCTGAGTGACCTATGCACTGTGTCACCCATTGATCTGAGTCTCTTAGACGTATTGCTGCTGCTTCTGCCCGTTCCTTTCCTGCGAGTTCAAGGCTCTGTAGGCATAGGATGGCATTTAGCGCATCATTTGGGGTGGTGCGGAGAGCTCCGCTGATGCATAGGGCGGCAGTCCGCTGGACTTTGATAGGGCTGGCCACCACACCGTAACTCCGTAGAGTAGTATTGGTCTAACTATAGCTTGATATATCCATTGGACTATGCTTGGGATCATACCCCATCTTAGCCCAATAGCTTTTTTGCATGTATAGAGTGCAGTCATTACCTTCTTCACTCTGTCTTTGACATTCAGGTTCCAGTTAAGCTTCTTGTCAATTACCAACCCTAAGTAACTGGCACTGTCGCTAAAGGAGAGCCTGCATCCTTGTAGTATTGGAGGGTTGAGGGGCGGGACCTTGTATATATTTGTGAATAATACGAGTTCCGTTTTTGAGGGATTTACTCCCAGACCGCGCGATTCCGTCCAGTCCGACAGTTGCGCTAGCTTTGTGGACATTAAGTCGCACAGTGTTTGGGGGTATTTCCCCGAAAAAATAATCGCAACGTCATCCGCATAGGCCACGACTTCGCAGCCCCCCCCCTCCAGGTCCCATAGAATCTTGTTGACTGCTATGTTCCACAGAAGAGGAGACAGGACACTACCTTGCGGGGTGCCTCTGTTGACATACCTTGACTGGGCGGACGATCCCATCGATGATGTCACCGTCCTGCATGTGAGCAATTGATCAATGAGCATCACCAAGTGACGGTCCACCCCCAGGTCAGTCAGGGCTTCTGTAATGGCACCCGGTACAACGTTGTTGAAAGCTCCCTCAATATCGAGAAATGCTATGAGTGAGTACTCTTTGTGATGCAGAGATTTCTCTACCGCAGAGATCACTTCATGAAGAGCCGTTTCCGTGGATTTTCCTTTCCGGTAGGCATGCTGTGCGCCTGACAGCAACTGAGGGTGTATAGTTGTCCTCAGTTGCAGCCCGACGAGTCTCTCAAAGGTTTTCAGGAGGAAGGACGATAGGCTGATTGGTCTAAAGTCTTTTGCAGCTGAGTGCGAGGCTTTCCCAGCTTTGGGAATGAAGACTATCTTTGCCTTAAGCCATGTTCGCGGGATTGTACCCATAGCCAGTATCTTCCTGAAGATACCTTGTAGCCAGTTTATGGCCGTATCCCCGGCCTTCTGAAGTTGGGCCGGGATTACCTGGTCTGGGCCTGGCGATTTGAACGGAATGAAGCTGTTTATTGCCCAGCTTATGTTACGTTTAGTGAGGATGTGATCCATCGAGGTTACCGGTCCCTCTCCTGGAAGATGTGCCGTCTCGATGGTTGTGCACCCTGGAAAATGTGTGTCTAGTAGAATGTGCAGGGACTCCTCACTGGAGTTAGTCCACGTGCCGTCATTCCTTTTAAGATACCCCACCGAGGGGTTAGTTTTTGAGAGAATCTTGCGAAGCCTTGCGGCCTCTGATGTTTCCTCAATTTCCGAGCAAAATTTTTGCCAAGAGGCCCTTTTTGCTTTCCTTGTTTCCTTTTTATATAGTGACAGACTGATTTTGTAGTCTCTCCAGTGGCTCTCCTCGTTCGCGCTTTTGGCCCTGTTGAAGAGGGTCCTGCAGCTTTTACGTGGGATGTCTATTTGTTTTGACCACCAGGGGGGTTTCTTTTTCCCCCTAGGTTTGCTAGAGGGGCATGCTGCCGCGAAGGCTTTGTTGCATGCCTCTGTGAACCTGTTCACTAGGCGATCTAGGTCGTCTTTTGTGTCAGGGCATGATGGTGCTTTGGAGGGGAGTAAGTCCTCCAGGGCTGAGCTATATTTTTCCCAGTTGGCTTTCCTGGGATTAATATAGTCCTTAGGTTTCGGACACTCGAGGGATAGTGTGGTCTCGATGTATCTGTGGTCAGAGAAGGAGTGGTCATCAAGGACTTGCCAACTCTTGACTATGTCTAACAGGTTGGAAGACACTAGGGTGATGTCAATAACCTCCTGTCGATTTTTAATTATAAAAGTGGGGTCGTTGCCCCGATTACAAATAAATAGATTTGAGTTAAGGATGAAGCTGAAAAGTGACTCACCCCTTGCATTTGTGTTCGAGCTCCCCCATTGAGTGTGGTGAGCGTTGGCATCGCAACCTATTAATAGGTCTATGTCCGACCTCTCGCTGTCGCTGGCTAGTTTGCGAACAAGGTCGTTGGGGGGATCGTTTCCCTCATGGGCCATGTAGGACGACATCAGCCTTAGATGTGTCCCTTTTAGCTCTAGGCTTACCGCCGTGTTGTCGCTATCGCTATAATTATGCAGTAGAAAGATATTAAGGTGCTTTCTGGCGAGAATGCAGGTGCGAGTTTTACCTTCATGTTGAGCTACAATTATCTTGTACTCCTTCGACCCTAATCCACAAACCTTGTCTCCCACTATCCAAGGTTCCTGGATCAGGGCTACGTCTGCTCCGCTCTCTTCGAGGCGGAGTATAAGAGCAGCGGATGCTGCTTTACAGTGGTGGAGATTGATCTGAAGGAGCCTCAGGGACATCCTTAGTGTTCTCCACCACTGTAATGTCGGCATCCGGATCGTCCTCGACTTCCTCGTGGCAACACATCGCCTCGAAGTCGCATCTCAGCGTGCCATCTGTGGAGTAGCCCTCTGGGTCTATCTCTGTGTGATCGTCGGGTGCTTCGATCTCCGAGGCAGCGTCCTGCTCGACTGGCTTGTCGACAGGACGTGCCTCGGCCGCCGCATCCGACTTGTAGACCTTTACGGTCACAGAGCTGAACCCAAAATTGAGCTCGCCTTTGGCAGCCTCAATCGGGGCCAGCGACTCTTTGTTGAGGACGACCACCGCCTGTTTTGTGGGGCCCTGTGTCGTCTCAACTTTGACCACCTTCCAATCCGCTGTTGGGAGGTGGGGGTTGCATCTTTGCAGCATTTTTAGGATGCGCTCCGGCTCCTTCATGGAGGCGGGCACCCAGACTCTCGCCCTTGGTCTACTGGGCACTTCGCTCCAGTCTACAGCGACGAGCTTCGCCCCTGGGTAGACTTCCCCGACTTGCGCTACCGCTGCTTTGTACAGCTGTACGGAGCGCTCATCTTCACAGGCTACGATTTTTATGCAGCCCTGGTACCAGCCCATGTCTCTGCAGACGGGGGGGGGCCCAGGCTGCTTTTCCAGCAGCTCGAAGCAGCGGTCGGCCAGTGCCGCTTCCACCCACTTCCACTGGTTCCGAGGGATCCGGGAGTCCACGCTGCCTTTGTCCAGGACGCCAATCAGCGTCCTTTCTCTGGCAATCTGCGCGAACGATGCGTTAGGCAGCACTCTGGAGCGCTTCGGTGTCGGCCCCGGAGTCTCCTGCGAGCGCTGCCTTTTTTGCTGAGGGGCTTCCTTCTTCGGTGCTTCCTTGCCAAAGTTCGGCAGCACCTTCGAGGCCCACTCGACCTTCTTAATCCATTTGTCCGTCGGGCTGGACATCTGGCTTGCGTTCTGCCGACGGAGTATGTTGCCAGCACTCCTTCTGTCGGCATATGTAAAGGATTTGGCTTTGACACTAGTAGATGGTGACTCATCCCCCTCCACTTTACCAGCAGGCAGAGCAGCCGCAGGATTGCATAGCCACTCTGCCAAGGTATTGGTTTTGGGAGCCAATTCACCACCCACCCCGACACCGGGATGGGACCCCTTAGGGCTCTCCCTAGCATCTTCCGCCGCGCAGGTTTTCCCTGCTGATTTGCGGGTCGGGCCAGGCCTTTGGGCCGCTGCCTTCCCCTGTTTGGGATTGCTCCCTGTTGGCATTTGGGGAGTGCCAGACTCATTTTGTTTGTTTTTCAATTCTTCCATTCTTTTCCCACGAGCTGCATAGAAGGGGTACGGTCCGTCCGGGCAGAGATCCACGTTTCCCGGATAAGGCATACTTAGAACAGGGGGCTGCCAAGTCCCTGAGCTCTCCGTTAACGACTGGGCTAGTTTTATATACCGGGCCCCCAGCCAGGCTGACTCTCGGCACGGGTCGAATAACACTCTTAGTCCGGCCCGGTGTGAGCTGAATGTGGGGGGTTGGGATGTGGGTAGGTAGTGTGTAGGGATAGGGGAGTGTGTGAGCTACTTATACGAGGCGGCACCACAAGCGCATCGTCAGTGTTGCTACTTCGCGAACACCCGCTGGCTGTCCGGGGCTGCTTATTTTCGGTACTCTCCCTAGGGATGTCCGATTATTCGCAGCTGACCTACCTATATGACCTGTATATAGGTAGGTCGTTCGCTATCCGCAACCTGCGACCCGTCCGGTGGCCTCAGCTAGGCCCCCTTTGAGCCACCTCACGAGCTCATCAGACCAGAAAGTATAGTAAACGATTCAGCAATTCCCAAGCGGCATTATAATTCTCCAGCGGCCTAGTTAAAAGGTGAGCTACCATACTCCGTGCCTCACCCTTTATCGCGATTTTCAAATAATTGCATTTTAGAGATGTACTCAGACTATCTCTGTTATGAATTAATTCACAAAATATTTGTGAAAAGCCGTCCCACTCTTTTTCTTCGCACGAGAATGTGGGTACTTCCACATTCGGAAGATCAGGCAAATCGATATCTTCTTTTTTATCGTTGCCCCTTTAGTATCCATGCTGTTTTCTTCAGCTATGGTTTGCATCCTAACTTGTAGGTTGCTCAACATGTTTTGAATATCAAATTCCAAATCTCCGATCTGGTTGTCGAAGCTGTCGTTTGTTTCATAGCTATGATAATACTCCTCAATTTTTGAGCTCAGTCTTTTACTGAGGAACTCAATTTTTTCCTTTCTCATTCTACACTCTCCCAGTTTAGCCTGATCAAACCTCTGCATGGTTTGCTCTAAATATGTCCTCAGGTTTTCCACTATTCTGACGATTTCCTCAGATACTCTTTCTATGCTATTGTCAATTTTGGGCTCTATGTCTTCCTTCAAAGTTCCAGTCTCCACTGATTGTAACTTTGTTTTTTCTACCTTCCCTTTCGTAAAGGGTTTCATTATTTTTTGACTCTACATACTTTTTATGTATGGTTAGTGTTCGGAGCAGAACGCAGCCGATTAGCTGCTTACCAAATAGCACCTAATTCTTGGCCCTCAGCCGCTTATTTTGTTTGTTACTTATGTCTATGTCACTCATTTGTTTGTTAAAGCTTTGCGCTTGCTTGCCCTGCTAAACGCTCTCTGCCAGCTCGCTCTTCGCCATCTCCGCTTTGCGTCTGCCTACCGACGTCGGCCGAGCGAAGCTGCGCTTAGCGATCGGAGCGGCAATGTAAAGGGCAGGCAAGCCACACTTGCAATTTGGATGTCACGCATTAAAGAACATATCGCAATTTTATTTCTGCGCCGAGTTTTATTTAATTGAAATAATTAGTCGGCCGATTGGGGATAAAAACCATTATCTCCACATAAAATTTGGTGACCCCGACGTGATCTCTGAGTTGCAGTGTCAAGTGATTATCATTCGCGATCGACATTTATTAGCCTTAACAAATTTTCGACGGTTAAGCACAATTCGGTGCTAAAACATACTCACATACACCTACATACACGCATTGCTGGCTATTAATTTCTCTGTCGCGACAATTCGGTCAGTGCAGTGCAGCGAACTCACTAATACAAACAAGCGGAGTACAAAGCGGAATCGGACAGCTCGCACAGCCGCACAGCTAAAGGCATTAGCTGTAATCCCTTTGCTTTCGGTTCGCACGTTTATACGTATACAGGGTGTCTTTTTCGGTCGTGCTGAGTGACTCTTTTAAAACCTCAACATGGCAGCACCTGAGCCTACCAATGTCGCGAACGCAGCAATGCCGAGTGATGTAGATTTCTACAAGCACAAGGCCGAGTCCGTCGCGCGCCAACTAAAGGCCATGGATCGCTTCCTCACCAAGGAAGAGCTCGCCGAGTTAGATGAGGCAGAACTTCAAGCTCGCTTAGAACAAATCGAGCGAATGAATGCCGATTTCGATGCCGCTCAAACGAGCCTTGAAAGGTTGGATTTCCTGCAGTTAGCCCATGATGCCCGGCTGGACTTTTCGAATGTTTACGTCAAGGTTAGGTCCAGGCTTTCGCGGGAGTTGATGGCTGCGCGCGCGGTAAATGTTGCCAATTCAACAGCTCGGCATACTCTCGAGGGGAATTCGTCGTTGTTCGGCTATAGTAGTATAGGCCGTTCTCGAATGCCCGAGTTGCAGCTTCCGCGATTCGGTGGGAGCTACATGGATTGGCCAGAATTCCACTCAATGTTCTCGACAATGGTGCACAAAGACCATCGTATCCCAATCATCGAAAAATTCCAATATCTGCGTGGATGTCTAGATGGTGCTGCGCTGGATACGATTCGTTCCTTGGAACTTTCTGAGGAGAATTACGACAAGGCGTTGAATTTACTAATATTGCGATTCGATAATAAACTGTTGCATTTTCAGGCACACGTCAAGGCTATTTTCGGGCTGCAAGGGGTGGAGAAGGGCTCGGCTATCGGCTTGCGCGCGCTCAGCGATAAAATCAATTCGCACTTGCGTGCACTGCAGACCTTGGCGACCCCGCAGGAGATTTCCGATGGGTTGCTGATCTTCATCATAGGCACGAAATTGGACCACAAGACCAAGGAGAAATGGGAGGAGAGCTTGCCGACGTCAGGATTGCCCAGGTGGTCAAGCATGGCCTCATTCTTGGAAGCAAGATGTCGGATGCTGGAAAATTTGGGATCGGCTATGGTAACAATTCCTAGCCAGCAGGTGGGAGAAAGTAAACCTAGCACCCTAATCACCTCCATTAACGATCATACTAGCTCAACATGCAAGTATTGCAAATCTTCTGATCACTACATATCCCGATGCCAGGCATTTCTAGATCTTCCTGTCTTTTCTCGATACAAGGAGGTGAAGAAGCGCCATTTGTGTCTAAACTGCCTCAACAAAGGCCATTCATTGCAACGCTGCAAGTCAGGGGCATGTAGAAATTGCCAAGCCAAGCATCACACTCTGCTCCACATGCAGTCGGGCGCTGACGCTGAGTTGCCGTCGCCGAGCACGGAACCGACCCAGCATGATCCTGCAAGTGCCCTAGTTGCAAGCAAATATACCAGCCCTCCCCCCTCGAGTCAGAAATCTCTGCCCAGCCAAAACGTGCTGCTAGCTACCGCAATCGTATATGTCAGGGGCCGATTTGGATCGCTTATTCCATGTCGTGCCATTTTAGATTCCGCTTCTCAGGTTAACTTTATAACATCGAGACTCGCCAATCAGCTGCAGTTAGATCCTCACCCTTCTCACGTTCAAATCGCCGGTATTGGAGAGTCAATTCTACCATCCAGCAAGGCTGTAGACATCGTCCTGCAATCTCAAGACAAAAGCTATCACGGTTTCCTCTCTGCAATTATCACTGCCTCAATCACTGGAATGCAGCCTAACTTCGGCCTAGACGCAAAGGATTGGCCAATGCCAAATAATCTAAAACTGGCTGATCCCAATTTCGCCAAGCCCCAGCGTGTCGATCTGTTGATAGGTGCTGGTCTGTTCTTCGAATTAATGTGCGTTGGACAGATTCGACTGTCAGACCAATTGCCAACATTGCAGAAGACGAAACTTGGCTGGATTGTGTCAGGAAGTATTAAAAACTCTGAGAAAGCCCGTGCGGCGCTAGCAGCCGTTGAAGATCCCCCTGTCATCTCCGCTTGCGAGACTAATTTGTGCGATATTGTAAGGCGTTTTTGGGAAGTCGATGGAGATTATTCGCCCTCATCAATTTCGGAGGAAGATGTTCATTGCGAACAGCATTTCGTCACAAACTGCATTCGCCTAGATTCCGGAGCTTACTCCGTGCGTTTGCCAACCAAATTCAGTCTAGAGGAATCAGGAGAATCGTATCAGCAGGCGCTACGTAGATTTCTCAATTTGGAGAGGAAGCTAGCAAAAAATGCACAGCTTAAGGAAAAATATATGGAGTTTCTTCAGGAGTATCGTGATTTAGGACACATGTCGCCAGCTTCGCGGCAGTCAGACCTCCCGCAGTACTTCTTGCCTCACCATTGCGTCCACAAGCAGGATAGTACAACCACCAAATTACGCGTAGTGTTCGATGGATCTGCCAAAACAGCGTCTGGAGTATCACTGAATGATGCGCTAATGGCTGGACCCACCATCCAACCTAAAATTTTGATAACTCTGCTTCGTTTCCGCTTTTTTAAAGTCGCCTTGTGTGGCGATATCTGCAAAATGTACCGCTGTGTACGCGTTTCCCATCCCGATACGCACGTGCAGTGCATCCTATGGCGCAATGACCCGAAGGAGGAGATTCAGGTGTTCAAGTTGGAGACTGTTACTTACGGAACCAAACCTGCCGCTTTCTTAGCAATTCGTGCTATGCATCAATTGGCAAATGATGAAGAATTACGTTTTCCGCTTGGCGCAGATGTTGTTCGAAGAGATTTCTATGTCGATGATCTCATATCTGGAGGGGACAGCATTGATTCTGTCATCAAGATTCGTCAGCAGGTAAAGGAGCTACTTTCGAAAGGATGTTTTCCCATACGTAAATGGTGTTCCAATGAACCCGCTGCTTTGGAAGGCGTATCGGAGGCGGATCGCGAAAAGTTCCTTACCTTTCATGACGGAACTGAAGTAACCAAGGCGCTTGGTCTAGTTTGGGATCCCACCACGGACAATCTTCTGTTTAGCTTCGCTCACGTCGGAACCGCTGCAGGCCCAATATCGAAGCGTTCGGTCCTGTCTACACTAGCTAGGTTCTACGATCCTCTAGGGCTCATCTCTCCCATCATCACAAAAGCTAAAATATTTATGCAGTCGCTATGGAACGAAAGCCTAAAGTTGAATTGGGACGAAAGCCTGCCCCAGGATCTACATACGACTTGGATTGAGCTGACTTCGCAGTTGTCGATGGTTGAAAACTTTAAGTTTCCACGTTACGTGCTTCGGCAGCAAGCCAAATTAGAAATGCACGCGTTTTGTGATGCGAGCCAAGCAGCATATGGCGCCTGTGTATACATGCGTTCGGAAGCTCTTGGCATTGTGCAAAGTCATCTCTTATGCTCTAAATCAAGAGTCGCGCCCTTGAAAAGTATGACTATCCCCAAGCTTGAGCTATCCGCTGCCCTCGTATTAGCCGAACTAGTGTCCACCATAGTTAAGGGATTATCAGTTCCATGCCAAATACATTGCTGGTCGGATTCGTCCATAGCCCTTGCCTGGATTCGAGAATCACCATTGAATTTTAATATATTTGTTTCTAATCGAGTTCAGCGGATTCAGGAGCTCACCGCTGGAATGACTTGGCATCACGTGCCCACAAAGTTGAATCCTGCCGACATCATATCACGTGGATCCACGCCCGCTGAACTAATGGATAGCAGCCTTTGGATCTCTGGACCACCATTCTTACGTCTTGCGAGCTCGGAGTGGCCTGCAGGCTTGCAATTGCCAACCGATGTACCAGAACGTCGTCATGCAGCATTGCTTGTTTCAAACGAAAGGGATGTATCGTACGATTGCAAATTTCAAAACTCATTCGGATCCATGCAGCGCGTCTTTGCTTACATATATCGATTCTACATTCTCAAGGACAAAGGCATAGCGCGGTCGAAGGGTCAACTTACCGTAATCGACATCAAAAATGGCACGCATTTGCTCATAAGGGCAATACAGCAGCAACAATTTTCGGAAGAGATAAGGGCCCTCACCAGCAAACAGGCCCTACCGTCAAAAAGCACGATGGCCTCACTGAATCCATTTCTGGATAGCTTTGGATTGCTGCGGGTTGGAGGCCGCCTCCAAAATGCCGAATTGGACTACGACGCGAAGCACCCGATCCTGCTTCCTAAGGGACATCCTGTCACTGTCTCTATTATTATCTTCTTTCACGAAAGGTTTCTCCACGCAGGAGCTCAAGGATTGCTCGGACTGCTTCGGCAAAAATTCTGGCCTATTGGTGGACGCAAATATGTTGCGGGAATCATTCGCAAATGTGTTAGATGTTTTCGTTTGAAGCCAGTGCTGAGGGAACATATCATGGGAAACTTGCCTGCGGATCGCGTAAGGACTAATCCAGCATTCCACACAACGGGCGTTGATTTTTGCGGACCCTTTTATCACAAGTCGGAAGTCAGAAGCAGGCCTCCTATCAAATGTTACATCGCTGTTTTCGTATGCTTTAGCACCAAAGCAACTCATTTGGAAGTCGTTCGGGATCTATCTACAGAATCCTTTCTGGCAGCATTAAGGCGTTTTATAAGTCTACGTCCCAAACCTCGAATCATTTGGTCAGACAACGCAACAAATTTTGTAGGAGCAAAAAATGAGCTTTTGGAGCTTCGTCAAATGTTCCTCAGCGATCCTCATACGTCGGCTGTGTCACATCTCTGCGTTTCTAGTGGAATCGATTGGAAATTCATCCCCCCTCGCTCACCACATTTTGGGGGTTTGTGGGAGGCGGCTGTTAAAGCAGCTAAATATCATTTTCATCGCATCGTCGGGACCTACATTTTTACTCTTGATGAAATTCAGACCTTGGCTTGTGAAATCTCTGCTTTGTTAAATTCCCGTCCGCTTTATGCAATTACAGAGAGTCCCGATGACCTAGATGTGCTCACGCCAAACCACTTTCTCAATGGAGCCCCGAAAGCTGCATTCGACGAGCCAGATGTGACGCATCTCCGGGTCAACCTACTTAGTCGATGGCAGCGGCTGTGTCAAATGAAGCAGGCGTTTTGGAGAAAATGGAGCACGGCGTATCTTTCGATTCTTCAGGAGCGGAGCAAGTGGCGGTCATCGTCTCCAAACATCAAGCTAGGAGCGCTAGTCATGATGAAAGAGGAAACGCTGCCACCATTAAGGTGGCCGCTTGGCCGCATTGAGAGCGTCATCCCAGGAAAAGATGGAACCATCAGGGTAGTCGTCATCCGCACTCAAAGAGGCCTTTTCAAGAGGGCCGTTGGAAAAATTGCGGTTCTGCCCCTTCAGGATGGATCTGTTGAAAGTCTTTGCCTTCCAACGGGGGGTGAATGTTCGGAGCAGAACGCAGCCGATTAGCTGCTTACCAAATAGCACCTAATTCTTGGCCCTCAGCCGCTTATTTTGTTTGTTACTTATGTCTATGTCACTCATTTGTTTGTTAAAGCTTTGCGCTTGCTTGCCCTGCTAAACGCTCTCTGCCAGCTCGCTCTTCGCCATCTCCGCTTTGCGTCTGCCTACCGACGTCGGCCGAGCGAAGCTGCGCTTAGCGATCGGAGCGGCAATGTAAAGGGCAGGCAAGCCACACTTGCAATTTGGATGTCACGCATTAAAGAACATATCGCAATTTTATTTCTGCGCCGAGTTTTATTTAATTGAAATAATTAGTCGGCCGATTGGGGATAAAAACCATTATCTCCACAGTTAGGTTAGGTTATGGCGGTAGCCGGGAGGGGGGGGGATAAGAGCCTCCCGCCACCAAGCTCACTTGGACTTATTTATTTTATTTATTTATTTATTAAATTAACAATTATCTGTTAATAATGGTACTTAGTTACTAAATGCGGAAAAAGATAAGTTAAAAGTTAGCTACATTTAAATGATTATAAATATTGCATGCAATTAGTTTAAGAGACAGTTCAGGGGATAGGGTTTGACAGAGGGAGTTATAATTATGGCATAAACCCCTAAAAGGTTTATGATCAGCATAATTAGTTCTACATATGGGTAGACGGATAGGCCTAAAAGTACGGGTAGGTCTAGATGGAACGGCCAAGTCAATCTGACCCAAGAGAGTTTGGGAGTCAACAGTCCCAAGAAGGAGCTTGGGCACGAACATTACGCCATTGCATATTCAGCGATGGTGCAACGACGGCAGGTCAATAAGATTTAGCCTAGACCAGTAGGGTATCAAGATTCTACCTGAGTCCCAGTTTAAGTTCCGAAGGGCAAAAATTAAAAATTGCTTTTGCCCGGATTCAATAACAGCCTGCTGTTCTTTATACTGCGGGCTCCACACACAAGAACAATACTCCAATATAGGACGTACTAACGAGATGTACAGTTGTTTCGTAACGTACGGGTCGTCAAACTCCTTGGACCAACGGTTGATGAACGCTAAAACACCCTTGGCTTTAATTACAGTTGCAGCTATATGGGTGTTAAAACACATCTTATGATCAAAAAGGACTCCGAGGTCATTTGAACTCGAAATTCGCTCAAGGACATGATTTCCTAGAACATATGGGACAAAATGAGGAGCGCGACGGTAAAATGTCATAAGTTTGCATTTGGAAAGGTTCAGAAAAAGAAGATTAGTTGAACACCACAATAGTAGTTCACTTAGATCAAGTTGAAGGCGTGTGTGCAAATACCAATCAGAGTAAGAAAGACAGATTTTGACATCATCAGCATACATTAGTGTAGTAGAGTATGTTATAACTTGAGGAAGGTCATTCACAAATAAAATAAACAGAAGCGGGCCCAGATGACTTCCCTGTGGCACACCTGAAGTAACATTAACAGTATTTGACAACACGTTAGAAAACAAAACACGTTGAGTACGGTTAGAGAGATAGGACAAAATCCAATCTAGAAGATTCGTTGGGAACCCTAATAGAGAGAGCTTGTGAATAAGCAGAGCATGGTTTTCAGAATCGAATGCCTTGCTGAAGTCAGTAAAAACTACATCCGTCTGCAAACCAATTTGAAAACCACGGTGGATTAGGTTAGAAAACTCAAGAAGGTTAGTCGATATTGAACGATGTCTGAAAAAACCGTGTTGCGACGGAGATATCAAGCTGCAACAAAGATGTTGCAGTTGCCGGGTGACCAGGAACTCAAGAAGCTTCGGGATGGCGGAAAGCTTTGCGATACCACGATAGTTTTCAATGTTTGATCTTGAACCTTTTTTGTGAAGCGGAATGATATAGGACTCATTCCAAATTACTGGGAGACAAGACTGTTCCAAGGAGAGGTTGAAGAGAAAGGTCAAGGGTTTGCAAAGGGACTGGGCACAGTGTTTTAAGATGCAACTTGGTACCTTATCTGGACCCGCAGAAAACGATATGTCCATAGATGACAAACCTTCCAGCACAACGCTTTCCTCGAAAAAGGGCAGAAAAATGCTGTTAGCTTGAGGTAGCTGGTACGGATACGGAGTGGATGCGTTGTAAATATGAGACGAGTACGTTGTTTGGAAAAAGTTAGCGAATAAAATTGCAATACCAACAGCAGAAGCTTCTGTTTTGTTCTGGTAATGAAGGGACGGAGGAAAAACGTTTGACTTGCGCTTAGAGTTAACGAACGAATAGAATTTTTTAGGATCACTACGAAAGTTTCTACTACATTGTGAAAGGTAATGATTATAACACTGACTATTGACGGCAAGGAAAGCGAGCGGAGGAGTATAGAGCTAAAGCCAACGTGGAGCCCGACTTCTGGTACTTTTTATAGAGCCGGGATTTATTATTTTTTAAGTATGATAAATACTTGGAGAACCAAGGAGGCTTGGACGATACAGGTACATTGATATCTGGAACAAACGTATTTAGGGCGGAGTAAATAGAACTATAAAACGAGTTAACAGTTGCATCTATGTTCGGTAATGAATAAAGAAACGACCAATCAACACGCCAGAGATGTAGATCTAAATCGATAAAGTTTGTTTTGCGAAAACACTTTATGCGACAAGGAGCCATGGAACTGTCAACATATCCAGATTGTGTACACTCCAGTGATATCAACAAAGTTGGATGGTAAGGATCTTCAGGGAGAGATATTGGACTTGCTCTAGATACCGTAGCAAGAGAACCATCGTTAACAAAAACGAGGTCAAGAAGTCTGTCCCTCATGTTTTTAACGGCATTAATTTGGACAAGGGAACTATCCGTTAGCCCATTGATAAAGTCATTATGGCAATTGGGAAACAACAGGTTAGCGTCATCACAAGGCAGCCAAGAAAGAAATGGGAGGTTAAAGTCCCCCATGACAATAATTCGATCATGGCACCCTAATGCAGAAACAACAATATTAATTGCTGAGAGGTGGTGTAAGTAAAGCTCAGCATCAGACCTGGGAGGAATGTAAGAGCAGGTTAAATAGAAAAATGCGGAGCCAACACGAACTTTGACTGCAACAAATTCAATTTCGTGAATGTTATTAAATGGGAATAACTCAGATGAGAAAACAGATTTAACTGCAATCAGAACCCCACCTGCAAAAGATGGGCGGTCCATTCTATAAATAGTGTAACTATCAATGAAAATTTCATGATCATTGACAGAGGAGTTAAGCCAGGTTTCGGTAAACGCGATGGCATCGAAATCAAAGGACGCGCTATTAGTATGAATTTGACGAAATTTTCCCAGCAAACTGCGAACGTTCTGATAGTGCATGGAAAAATAGTACATCAGTTTTTTGGAGCATGTTCGGTTATTCTTGGATTCGAGTTCGAATCTTTGAGAAGGGACTCATGCACAATTGTGTGCTCAGGCCATATTGACGGTTCTAGAGAACTGGATAGTAAAGAATCAGGGAGAAGAATTTTAAATGATGATATGTTGCGCTTATGTTTAAATGTAAATTTAGTCACAACTATATCAACAGGCGAAGTGTTAAGTTTAGAGGAAAGATGTTGTTTAACATCCTCTGTTGTGGCCTCAGGAATAAGACGAGAAACAAATATTGCTTTCCGAGGGACCACTGCTCTAAGTTGAAGTCCCGAGCGAGATCGAGATGGTGGAGCCACTCCTAAAAGAGATCTCGGTCCAAGGGCAGAGGAATTGGCAGCAATGGTTGTAGCAGGAATTGGAGCAGAAATTGGAGCAGGAATTGGAGCAGGAATTGGAGCAGGAATTGGAGCAGGAGTTGGCAAGACGTCGTCAGCAACCAGCACACCCGCACTAGGAGCACTCACCGCGTCAGAAGTGACGGCCACATTGTTCGGTGTAAAGAACTCCGGAGCCACCGTTGGCGGATTTACAGACAACGGCGTGGCATGACTACACGGAAATGCTGCCGATGGATAAAGGTGGGAGGCAGGCGTACCAATCGGATTAGATTGCAAGAGATTGGTATCATTATGCGGAATTTTCCGTCTAGGCGATTCGCTCAAGAGTTTGAGCCCAAGAAACTGTGATTCAAGGGCAAGAAAATTCTCGTTGAGAGCAACAAATTGTTTCCGGACATCCAGAAACCCAGTTCGAGTCTGTCTCATAAATGTGCGCATTTCGGCCTCAATCTCCCGACAAGCCAGACATGACCAAGACAGGCCCATGCGTTTCGAGATTAGATCATTCAGCCGGCCAAAATTTCCACCACCAGCACATTTTATGTGGGCAAAATTGTCGCACAACCTGCAGCTAAGAAATGAATCACCAATGATAACAGCACCGAATTCACATTTCTTTGCACTACAAACGATTGCCATTATTGACAGCAGTAGAATCACTGTGCACGAATAATAAAAGAGCGGAGTTAGATCGCAGGTAAAGTAGGAGAGCAGACAGCAGAGCGAGCCAGACAATCAGCTGCAGCAGCAATAATTCAAAGCAGATGATCCAACGAAGTGCAGAAAACGAGCAGTAAACTCACCAAAGCAGAGACACAAAAGAAAAGTCCACAGAGAGGGAGAGTATAAGCAATCCAGAGAGAGTGAGAGCAACAATGCGAGCAGCCCGCTTATGCTCACGAGAGAGTGTGGGCGATGCAAACGCTGATGCGCGAGAACAGTGCACACCGAAGAAGTGATAACGAAAAGCAGACTGAGCAAAAAAACAATAACAAATTGCCTGCACGAGTCCGATGCGTTACGATTGCAATATTGAACTTATATTAAACACTTGTTTACTAATAAAACACTGGTGGTTAACACAAAGTAGAATCAAATTAAAGAGATGCGATAATATATCAAAACAAAGTCACAACAATGTTGTATGATATTTAGGCAAAGGGCGGAGAATGCGGGAGCAAGAAAAAAACACAACCGGCTTAAGCAAGAGCTAGAAGCGAGATGAAACAGATATAAACAGGTCCGTCGTGGTGCCGCATGGGCATGTGCCCCTTCGCGTTGCCCGAACCGTGAGAGCATATTACTGCAGGTTAAGGGCAGTCCCATCCGGTGGCTTGGATGTATTTGGACAAGGTTCTTGGTTTGATTACGGACAGGTCCGAAATGTCCGTGAGGAAAGCGGCCCCGAGAATACGAAGACGACGATTTCCAAGGGCTGGGCAGTGGCAGAAGAAGTGGGGGACCGATTCCTCCTCCTTCTCGTCGCGACAACTCCTGCAGAAGTCGTTATGAGGGATCGACAGTCTAGAGGCGTGAGTGCCGATCTGCCAGTGTCCCGTAATGGCTCTAGTAACTGCAGAGCACTGTGCTCTGCTGAGTTTATACAGCTCTGCTGAGCGCTTCTTCGATCGATATGGCCATATCAATCTTGAGACTTTACAGGAAACGGTTTGCTGCCATCTCCTATTGGCATTTTGCTCGAACAATTCGTGCGTGAGGAGCCTGCACGTAGCCAAGGGCATCGCTACTTGCTCCCTCTCCGATAGGAGAGGAATCGTAGTACCCTGCCTGGCCAGCTCGTCGGCGGCGTCATTCCCCTCGATGTCCCTGTGGCCGGGGACCCATATAAGGAAGAGATCTAACTGCTCTGCGATCTCGTGCAGAGACCTGCGGCAGTCATTTACAGTCGCTGAGTTCGACGATATTAAGCCTAGAGCTTTGATAGCTGCTTGGCTGTCGCCAACGCACACTAAGTGCGTATCTAGGAGTAGTTTGGAGACGATCGAAATGGCCTCCTTGATGGCTTCAACCTCCGCTTGGAACACACTACAGTGATCCGGGAGCCTGAAGCAATGACTGATGTTCAGCTCGCTGCAGTAGACTCCGCCTCCCACGCGGCCGTCTAGCTTTGAGCCATCAGTGTAGAAGTGGACCGCATTTGCAGGCCCTGGTTCGCCCATCTCCCAGTCCTCCCTAGATGGGATTGATACCTGGAAGGGCGTCGAGAGGTGATCACTGGGGATACAGTAATCTGTCCTCTCTGGTAATTGCGGGAGTCTCATCAGGATTCCCGAGTGCCCAACCGCGGATGCTTTCCACAGTCTGGCTTCTCTCATTCGGAGGGCGGAAAGTGTTGCCACCTTCTTTCCCATGAGATCAACCGGGAGGAGGTCCAGCACAGTATCCAGGGCTTCCCCTGGAGTAGTGCGTAGCCCGCCAGTTATGCATAGCTCTGCCATGCGTTGAACTCTGCTGAGTTTATTGAGGCCTGTCCTTTTGTCCAAGGCTGGCCACCATACCACCACTCCATAGAGCATGATTGGTCGTATGATGGCGGTGTAGAGCCACCGAACTATATAGGGGGTCATTCCCCATTTTAGTCCGATGGCTTTCCTGCAAGTATAGAGGGCCACTGTGGCCTTCTTTACTCTATCCTCTATGCTCAATTTCCAATCGAGCTTTCTATCAAGGATTAAGCCAAGATACTTGGCGTTGTTGCTGAAGACTAGCGTTTCTCCACATAGTCTTGGGGGAATCAGTGCCGGAACTTTGTACTTCCTAGTGAAAAGCACCAGTTCCGTTTTAGACGGGTTGACGCCTAACCCGCATTTGTCTGCCCATTTCGACATTTTCGTGAGAGTACTGGTCATGCACTCACACAAGGTCTGCGGAAATTTTCCGGAGAATGCTCTGGCAACGTCGTCCGCGTACGCCACCACACGGCAGCCACCCCCCTCTCCCGCAGCAGTGTGTTCACTGCCACGTTCCATAGGAGGGGCGAGAGGACTCCGCCCTGCGGTGTGCCTCTGCTGACAAATCTGGTACACGTTGACGTCCCCAGTGATGCCTCAACCGTCCTGCATTGTAGCATCTGATCGATCAGGCTCACCGTCCTGGAGTCAACGCCCAGATCCGTCAGTGCGCCCGTGATGGCGGTCGGAAGGATGTTGTTAAAGGCGCCTTCTATGTCGAGGAAGGCTACTAGGGTGTACTCCTTAAAATTAAGGGACGATACAATAATAATTAAGAAAAGACGATAGACTTATGGGTCTGAAATCTTTTGGGGCAGTGTGCGAGGGCTTGCCTGCCTTGGGTATGAATACGACTTTGGTCTGAAGCCAGGTGTCAGGAATGCACCCGTGGGAGAAGATTCCCTCGTAAATTATTTTGAGCCAGTTAATGGCTTTATGTCCCGCGTGAATCAGTTGGGCAGGGAAAATGCCGTCAGGCCCCGCGGACTTGTAGAGTTTAAAACTTCTGATCGCCCAGGAAATGTTTTCCTGGCTTAGCAGTCTCAGGATGGCATTTGAGGCGACAGAAGGAGGCGCGAGGTAGTTTGGTCTGTTTTCATCGCAGCCAGGGAAGTGGGTATTTAGGAGAAGATTTAGCGACTCCTCGCTGGACGTAGTCCACGACTGGTCGGTGTTCTTCAAGTAGCCCAGGGTGGGTGTTGTCTTCGAGAGAACTCTGCGCAAGCGTGAGGCTTCTGAGTTACTCTCGATTTCGCTGCAGAACTTACGCCAGGAGGCGCGTTTGGCTTTTCTAAGTTCTTTGTTGTAGGTTGACAGACTGGCTTTGTACTCGGCCCAGTTTTGCTCAACGTTTTCAGCCTTAGCTTTATTGAAGAGTCTCCGGGAGGCTTTCCGGAGTTCACCCAGTTTCGGATTCCACCATTCAGGTTTCTTCCGGCCTCTGTTCTTGCCAGAGGGGCATGCTTTGTCGAGCGCCTTATTGCAGGCGTCGGTAAAGATCTTAAGAAGACGAATCGTGGCCTCCGCGGAGAACTACTTCTCAGATGGGGGCTCAGGGAGAACACGACAGAGGTAATCAGAGTACCGAGTCCAGTTTGTCCGCCTGATGTTCCGGAATCGGACTGGCTTCAGCACTGAGAAGGAGAAGACAGTTTCCACGTACCTGTGGTCCGAGAAGGAGTGCTCTTCCAGGACCCTCCAGGATACAATGTTACGCTGTATCTCATGAGAGGCAAGCGTGAGGTCCAGGACCTCCTTGCGGTTTTTAATGATAAAGGTGGGATCACTACCCCGGTTTAATAAGACCATCTGAGTGGTCAGTAAGTAACTGAAAAGGTACTCACCCCTTTCGTTTGTGTCAGTGCTTCCCCACTGACAGTGATGTGCATTGGCATCACACCCCACAATTAGGCCGATGTCCTTAGCCGAGCAGTCTGCGATTAGAGCCCGGAGAGGCGCGTGTGGAGGGGGGTCTGGTTGTTCATGCCCCATGTATGCGGAGCAGATCCTCAGTGAGCGCTCCTGGCCTTCGAGGCTCACTGCGGTGTGGTCTTCATTGCTGAAATTTGGGAGCAAAAATAAGTGCAACTCTCTTTTTGCAAGAATGCAGGTACGAGTTTTACCTGCGGTTTCAGCTACATATAGCTTGTAGTCAGAAGTCCTCAGACCGGAGACCCTGTTTCCGAGGATCCAGGGCTCCTGAATGAGTACTATGTCGGCTCCACCCTTGGCCAGGTGGAGCAGTAGAGCAGCGCATGCTGCCTTACAATGGTGGAGGTTTATCTGCAGGAGCGTCAACGACATTCCTGAGGCTCGCCTCCACCATTGTTACTTCTGGATCGCTGTCAGGGCACTCCGGCTCCTCCCCGACAACGATATGGCTGAGACCTCTGGCTAGGTCGCTCTCGTCGAACGCGTAGTCGTACAGGATGTCGTCGGACATCATGGACGCCGCATCCGACGCCGGGTTGTCTTCCTCGCACGAGGCCCCCTCTTTCGAGATCTCCGGCAGCTCCGGGTCTGGCTCGACCTCCGCTTGCCTGCCCTTGCGATCGGACTTGTAAGTGGATATGGTGACCTTCTTATAGCCATAATCCACTACACCGTCCGACTTTGCGAGGAGATCTATGGATTCCTCATTTAGGTTGAGGATAATCTGGCGCCTCTGCCCTTGGATATCCTCCACCTTTGCCACCTTCCAATCGGCTGTAGGAAGGTGGGGGTTGCAGACCTGCAGTAACCTGAGGATCTTCTCAGGCTCTGCAGGCTTAGCCGAGACCCACGCTCTGGCTCTCGGGCGACTAGGGACATCTTCCCACTTCACGGCCTCCAGTTTCGCCCCTAGATAGACCTCTTTTAGGGCCGCCACCGCCTTCATGTAGAGGGCCGCAGAGCGAGCGTCTTGGCAGGCGATGGCTTTCACCTTGCCTTGATGCCACCCTGCGTCCTCACACTTTGGCGGTGGTCCGCCGTTCTCCTCCAGTTTCAGTAGGAACCGGTCCTGGAGCTCGTTCTCCACCAGGTGCCACTTATCGCGAGGGACATGGCCGTCCTCGGCGCCCCTGTCCAGGACACCGATCAGGGTCTTGCCCCTCGCCACCTCAGCGAACGACCGGTTCGTGAGGTGGGTCTTCACCCGCTTGGCTTGCTGGGCTTGGCCTGGCTGATTTGCGGGGTCCTCCGCTGAGCGTTGCCGCTTGTTGGGGGCCTTGGCTGCGCCCTTTCCGGCTTTGGTTGGCTGGAACAGAGGAAGGATTGAGCAGGCCCACAGCCTCTGCTCCTTTCCTTCGGCTGACGCCTTGAAATTCGGGTCTTCGTTGGACAGGATGAAAGCCGCTCGTCTCCTGTCCTGGTACGACGGCTTTCCTCCCCGTGGTGCAGAGACGCTGCCCGCCGGGGCTCCCAAGGGTTCTTCGGTCCCGGTGCGCTTACCAGCCGCGATTACGCTCTGCTTGGCAGCCACCCCGGTATCCGCTTCACCCTTGGAGCCACCCGACTTGGAAGGACCCGATTGGCTTTTCGGGCCCCCCCTCGCTGCGGCTGCTGCCTGAAGACGGTGGACCGACTCAGTCTCCTTCCCCGTCTTCTTTGGACCCGGTTTCCCAGGCGCTGGTGCAGTGGGATTGGCTTGTCCCTCCGGTACTTTAAGAGGAGTACCGAGCTCCTTTGCGGCTTTGTTTGTTTTTATATATTTATTATTTAGCATAATAATTCCCACGAGTAGGCGGGAAGGGGATGGTCACCCGAGGCATAGCCCGCTTGCCCCGGGAAGCCTGATTTAAACTGGAGGTCGGCAGATATCCAGAGTCCGCATATTAGCGACCGGGAACCCCCCCGGCCATGCATCCCTCGGCATACAACAGTGTCACCTTGGATTGGGGTAATTTCACTGAGAGTTTTCTTCTCTCCGCCCGACTACCATTCGCCAGCATCCTAGCAGAGACATGACCGTGCTAGGACCTGTTTCCAGCCGCCCTCACGCACTTCCACCGGTGTGCACAGTTACGGCGGGTGACGATTCGCTCGCAACCCTCTGTGTCCTAGGGGGGGGTGTGAGACGCAGACCGCACCGGGTATTACTAGCCGGAGCGGCTGCGCCTCAGTTCCGAGTTCACAGTTGTGCGAGCCGACCCGTCATCCGTTTGTCCCCCTGTAGCACCCGATGGCTGACGGCCAAATGTATGTCGTCTATTTTTTCGTACTGCTGTCTCTTATAGTAGTCATGATCGACTACTCCATATGTTAACAGTGCAGAATTATTTCCTGTAATTTGTTCTTAAGGTCTCCTAACCTTTGGATTACATCGCTGGTCAAATGACCAGCTTCAATCTTTTTAATCTCCCTTGCTATCGCTGCTTGAGCCTCTAAGAGCTTAATTATTTGTTCCGACAACATCTTATTTTAATTTTTTTTTTTTTTTTTTACTTAGTTAGGCTTAAAAACAATTTGAAATATGAGACTCAGCTGATGAATTCTGCTTCTGCTGTTGTTGTTACTGCTGCCGCTGAAGTCGCTGCTGCTGATACCGCTGTTGCTGCTGCTGGTGTTACCTCTGCTTACGTCGCTGCTGCTGATATCGCTGTCGCTGCTGCTGGTGTTGCCTCTGCTTAAATCGCTGTCGCTGATCTTCCTGTCGCTGCAGTTATTGTTGCTGGCACAGTGGGCACACACAAACCCATTTATATATTTATTTTTCACAGTCACAGTTATTTGCCACTTTTTTTCAATTCTAGCCATTAAACACTTTCGATGTTTCGGATGATTATTTTTTCTCTTTCGATGTTCCGGCCACGAAAACGCCACCGTCGCAAAAAATTTTTATTTTTCAATTACAATAGATATACATATTTCGTTATCTATTAAAATACAGCCTGTCCAGCTCGTATTTTTCAAAATTATTTATTGAAACTTGCGTTTCATTAATTTTTATTTTTTTTTTTTTGTATTCTCCGATCACAATAGATATACCCAGTTATCTATTAAAAATACAGCCTGTTTAGATAGTATTTTTCCAAATTATTAATTGAAACTTTCGTTTCATTAATTTATTTTATACTCTGTTCCTTCCTATAGGAGGGAAATCAAAGTTTTTTATTTTGCTACCTTTAGTTGTCAGTGAACTAGACACTTGTTCAGTCTCAAGGAAGCTGGTTTAACTCCGTGCTCTTACCACAGGAGGAGAGTCTCGAAGGACCAAAATGTTAAGACCTTAAAAGAAAAGTCTAGACATTTGCGAGTTGAGTTGTAATTTCAAACTAAATTTTATTTTTAAAATCAGAGCCTTATATGTGATTTGACAATGAGGTAGGAGGTACAATTTGGTAGTCTATAATTATCGTTAGACCTACGTAGAGGATACACATTACTGAGGGTTTCTATTTGAGTAAATGCTTACATTAGTTTTATTTTAGGACCGCATTTGTTAAGTGTTTTCTCCACTTGTGTTTTGTTGTCGTATTAATGGGTTACAGATCTCTGCTTACACCAGTGCTGTATTTGTATTTTGATTCTTGTGAACCTTTGTCTACATTTTCTTTATTGCTATAATTACAAGTACAGATAATCATTTACAGTCAATTACAGTGGGTAGGGAAGTGCTATCGTTTGCAGTCTTCGTGCTACTTTAATTCTTCTTATGGCATAGATTATTAATATTATTATAATTATTATTATGATTTCGATAATCAAGGCCGCATGTCCAGATACATGATGGAACTTAAGTCCTTTTAAGTCATGATGACCTTCTTTTAACAATTTTAATTCGTTTCTTAACTTATCCATTTCTTCTGTATGGTTAATTAATGGTACTGTTCATGGATTCCATACAATTTTTGGTATTTTACTTATATTACTTGTATAAGAGGTTGAAATTGGCTCGTAGTTTTATGTTTAGATACTGTGATGAGGTACTAGTATTTTATCATCGGTTTGCACAGTACAACCTTGTATTATTGTTAAAATTCCTTCTTGCAGAAGATCAATTAGTTCTTGATTTGAGCTACTACATTGAATTAATACTGGAACTTTGAAGAGCCAACTACGCCGCCTTTCTAATTCGACCCAAAATGACCTTGTCTCTGCTATCTTGCTATAAACGCAAATTGAATTAGCTCTTGCTTTGAAAGGAGCTATCTCACAAGCATTATCATAGGGATTGCTCCAAGGCCAACTACTTTCGCATACTCTTTTATTCATTTTCCATTTCCGGCATATGTTCAAGGTAGCTTCATTCAGCGAATGATAGGAATCAATTTCGAAGTTATATACTAAATACCTGGAGCTCAAATCTACTTTGACCAATTCTTGTTCATGCTCAACCGGCAACGAAATTATCCTAAACAAATGGTATGCGTGTCTACCAAACAGGTGAATCTTCACGTTCAGAATTAATTTGTTATCAACAAAAATTCCTTTCGCTGTTAATAGGCTGTAAATTTCCTTCAATTCTGTTCCTGTTCTTTTTCCTGGGAGCACCAATGTTTCTAATAAGTTATCTTTTATTTTTGCTATTTCTCCCTTTAATTGTATAGGTTTTAAAATATTTGGATTTAGTCTACCATGTTTAATATCTATCAGTAGATTAATAACTGCTGATTGAATTTTATCGCATTTTTCAATCAAGGAGCTTAGTTGCTTTGTTACCATAAAGAAATTTATAGATTCTTTGTACACATAGAAACTTTCCTTTAATGCTTCCGTTATGTTTTCTACTCTAGCTTTCATACTTCTAAAGTTCAAATTTATTTCCTCGGTAGTTCTTTTGAGAATATTTACCGTTTTTCATATTTCCTTCCAACGTTTCCCTATCTTCGGCGTCCATTATCCCAAATAATATATGATAAAGTGAGCCCATAAACTCAAATGGTGCTCGCTTCTTTCTTTTATTATCCTGAGTCATGAAAAGTTTATTATTTTCTCCAGGTCTGCAATTTGTCTTTCCGTATTATCTAAGACATTATTGCATTGATCTTCAAAAGTATAAATAAAGTTTATCACACACAACTCTCATTTTCCCAATCAATTCTTTCCCCTTTTTTATCATTTGGAAATACGGGTCCATGCTATAATAAACAATTAAGTCCCAGGATGAGGCGACTATTTCAACGTCCCCCATCGGGTCCAAATATATCGAAGTGGAACTGTTCATTTTTTCAAATGACCACTTCGCCGTTCCTCTGGCAGCAATGTTTGCATTTGACACTTGGCAACATAACACAAGCATTAACAATGCTGCCATCAGTCCTAGCTTGGACATTCGAGGTCTCCTACGCGTACTTCTGGTCTCTTTTGGAGTCATTCCTGAGTCTTGCTCTTCTGACTCAACTCCAGCTAATGGACAAATTTTAGTTATAGGTCGTTTTATCAACCCATCTTGATGTTTAATAGTTACTACTTTGACTCTATCGTCCCTACCTTTATGTATTTCTTCTATTTTTCCCAAGGGCCATCTAGCTGGGTGACAGGTTTCATCTTTTATTAATATTTGCATCCCTATTTTCCATTTATTTCTTTGTTGCAGTGTGTGCAAATAATCTTCTTTCCATTTAATCCAAAATTCTCTTTTCATTTTCTGAATTAATCTCCATCTATCCAGATTCCCGATTTTTTCCTCTGAAATTGTCTCAATCGGGCCAAATATTGGCCTTCCAATTATAAAATGACCTGGTGTTAATACATACAGATCGTCAATATCATTTGTAGCTGTATACAAAGGGCGTGAATTTAGTACCGCTTTAATTTGACATAATAGAGTTGCCATTTCCTCATAGGTTAAATTATTGTCCCCAATTACGCTTTTTAAGTGATATTTCACTGATTTTACCCCAAAAAACCCCAAAAGCTTCCCAAATACCTCCGAAGTGAGATCCTGCCGGGGGAATAAAATGCCACTCGATCTTTCTCTTTCTAATATTGGCGTGTCGGCACCTGTCATCAGGTCGTCCATATAAAAATCATTCTTTATGATTTCCCTAATTGCTTGATTTTTGCAATTATCTGCTATTGCAACAAGCACCCTGGTTGCTAAGTAGGGTGCTGAAGCTGTACCGTACGTAAAGGTTGTAAGTTTATAATCTTTTAACTTTTCTTTTGGATACTCTCTCCAAATTATATGCAAATATTGTTGATCGTCTTTATCAACATTAATTTGCCGGTACATTTTTTCAATGTCCGCAGATATTACAAATGGCCATTTACGCCATTTCACCATAAAATCGAAGATATCTTTTTGGACCCTTGGTCCAACCCACATGATATCATTTAAACTTTTATTGTTTGTGGTTTTTGGTGAAGCATCGAAAACCACCCTCAGCTTTGTCGTTAGACTGGAATCTCTTATGACTCCTTGATGGGGTAAATAATATTTCCCATCTTCTTTGGACTCTACCATATGTCCTAAGTTTTTATATTCATGCATGAACTTTACATAATTTTCTTTTAATGATTTATTATTGCTGAGCTTTCTTTCTAAACTATAAAATCGCGCTATAGCTTGGGGTTTTGAATCTCCTAGATCCTTTTCTTTTTTAAATGGTATTTTAACAACATACCTACCATTCTCATCTCTTCTTGTTGTTTCCAAGAAATGCTCCTCGCACACATCTTCTTCTACGTCATTCTTTTCACTTTCCAATTCCCAGAACCGCTCTAAGTCCCCAACTTCAATTGTTGTCGCCACAATAAATTGATCACCTTTTGATTTGGTGCAACCGGATATAATCCATCCGAATTCTGTATTTTGTCCAAGTAGTCCGTCTATTTTTACTACTCCGTCTTTTAAAATATGGGTATACAAATCTATCCCAATTATTACATCTACCCTACTTGGTTTGTTAAAGTTAGGGTCTGCCAACACATAATCTTGCCACTTAGTTTTATCAATATTGAAAGACTTTAATGGTAAAGCTTTCATCAATTTCGGAAGAATAATTGCTTCAATATTTAGAGGACCTTTATTATAATCACGAGTTTTTACCGATAAAGTAACTTTGTACTTTGAAGTGCAAGAGTCTGTAGATGACACTCCACTTACCTCGGTGTTCGCTCTTTTTCGTACTAAGTTTAATATTTGCGCAGCTTCTTCTGAAATTATGGTACATTGCGACCCACAATCAATGAGAGCTCCAAGGTTTTGATAGCCACCATTCCTTGCCCTTACTTTTAAAAGTGCTGTGGCTAAGAACGCTTGTTCTTTTGTCAAGCAAGTGTTAACATTTTCCCTCTTTTCGTAGGGAATATGGAGCATCGTATGCTGAGGTTGTTTACAAATCCCACATAAAATTTGAGATATACATATCATTCCTATAGCATTTTGTGCAAAGGCGCTGTTTTTTAATAAACTGGCCTCTATCTATCGGACTCATTCCCTTAAACTTATAGAAGTGAATTATGGTATGTCCTGCCATTTTACATAACGGACAATTTTCTTTTATTTTACCATATTGCACTACTTTTTTCAACGGTTTCCACTCTTTATCCTGCGACGTGTAAAGAGAAGTGTACCGTTGTTCTAAAAATTCCATTACATCTGGCAATGCTTGGATCTCTTTTGTCCTTTTTATATGACTTTCATACAATTTTAAGGTATCTTTGTTGAATTTTTTCAACACAATGTGCGCGAAAATCACATCAACTTCTTCTGTTAATTGTGACTTTAATTTGATTAAATGTATTGACTCATTTATAGAATTCGAAAACTATTTAATATGTTTCGCTGAATCGTGATCTAGCAGTGGTAAGTCTAGTAAACGATTCAGCAATTGGTCAGCAATTCCCAAGCGGCATTATAATTCTCCAGCGGCCTAGTTAAAAGGTGAGCTACCATACTCCGTGCCTCACCCTTTATCGCGATTTTCAAATAATTGAATTTTAGAGATGTACTCAGACTATCTCTGTTATGAATTAATTCACAAAATATTTGTGAAAAGCCGTCCCACTCTTTTTCTTCGCCCGAGAATGTGGGTACTTCCACATTCGGAAGATCAGGCAAATCGATATCTTCTTTTTTACCGTTGCCCCTTTAGTATCCATGCTGTTTTCTTCAGCTATGGTTTGCATCCTAACTTGTAGGTTGCTCAACATGCTTTGAATATCAAATTCCAAAATCTCCGATCTGGTTGTCGAAGCTGTCGTTTGTTTCATAGCTATGATAATACTCCTCAATTTTTGAGCTCAGTCTTTTACTGAGAAACTAAATTTTTTCCTTTCTCATTCTACACTCTCCCAGTTTAGCCTGATCAAACCTCTGCATGGTTTGCTCTAAATACGTCTTCAGGTTTTCCACTATTCTGTCGGTTTCCTCAGATACTTTTTCTATGCTATTGTCAATTTTGGGCTCTATATCTTCCTTCAAAGTTCCAGTCTCCACTGATTGTAACTTTGTTATTTCTACCTTCCCTTTCGTAAAGGGTTTCATTATTTTTGACTCTACATACTTTTTATGTATGTCTGTTTAAGCTGCTTGACCCGAATTTTTCCAAATTATTAATTGAAACTTACGTTTCATTAATTTATTTTATACTCTGTTCCTACCTATAGGAGGGAAATCAGAATTTTTTATTTTGCTACCTTTAGCTGTCAGTGAACGAGACGCTTGTTCAGTCTCAAAGGAGCTGGTTTAACTCCGTGCTCTTACCACAGGGGGAAACAACGGAAAGTCTCGAAGGACCAAAATGTTAAGACCTTAAAAGAAAAGTCTAGACATTTGCGAGTTGAGCTGTATATTCAAACTAAATTTTATTCTTAAAATCAGAGCCTTATATGTGATTTGACAATGAGGTAGGAGGTACAATTTTGTATTCTATAATTATCGATAGACCTACGCAAAGGTCGTTCTCTTTCGTAGTGATCAGATGCGTTTTTGATTTGCGCTCCGCATGTTTTCCTTTTGTTTTGAATAAACAGCCGGTGTTTTCCTAAATAAACTTTAATTAACTTCCTAACCAGCCAACAATCTGGAAACCTATTCTATTCCGCGAGTGCATGCCTTTTGATTTGTGTTAAAACCTTATTTAACTTTTTATTTTTCGGCGTCGGCTTGTCTTGTTTGTGTTGTTGCAGTGAGTGAGTACGCATTACATTGCATTGCAGTCCGCTCTCGTCTGCTAGCTTTTGTTGTGTTCTCACTCTCTCCCTATCACCTAAACTTAAATAACTGTTCTTTCTCTCTCACTCTCGTAACTTTCTGTTCAGTAGCTCTCTCTCTCTCTCATTAGCTGCTGCTGCAACTGTTCTCCTCTTCTCCTATTAGCGTTTGTCTGGCACACTGGTTTGATAGCCATTTGTTTTGAAATATTATTCGATTTTAATTTTAATTTTGTTCAAATTTTTTAATATGGAGTTTTCTGTTGTATGTGCCAAAAAATCATGCAATAAGCAGATCACCCACGATCAGCCGATTATCCCCTGCTGGCTCTGCGACGGCGTAGTGAACGCAAAATGCGCTGGATTTTCTGGCCCTGTAAGTGATGCCATTTCAAAGCGTAATGGTTTGCACTACAGTTGCGAGGCATGCAGTGCGGTGGAGAAAGACATGGTAGCTTTTATGAGGCAGACGCGGAGTGGCTTTAACGAGCTGACCGTTGGTTTTAAAAACCAATACGATCGGCTTTTAGCCATGGAGGCTCACCTTAGCGGTTTAAAATTGCTGAATGAGTCTCCGAGGCGCAAAAAGGTCACTCCGCGGGATCTGCAAGTGCCAATAGTCGCTCAGCCGCTCGTTGCCGAAAATCGGACCACTCAAAGTGTACAGCAGCTGATTTCGTTTGCCACCCCAAGGGCAACGACAGCTGCTGGCGATGCAGATTCGGTTGCGGAATTCATCGCTTCGGAGAATGTGCAGCCAAGTACGTCTGCAGCGTCCGTGTCCGTAGTGTCCGTCCATCCAGATCCCACCAGTAAATAGACGTTCCGGACCTCCGGATATTGCCACCACAGGTACTAGACCTGTGGTGACTAAACCACTGGTGGGAGTCCCACCAAAACGACAAGTTTTTGTCTCACGGCTGTAATGATGTAATTGCTTTTATTCAAAGCAAAATAAAAGCCGTGGGTTTAAAGGTGGAGAAATTTAACTTCTCTTATGCCAGGTAGATAGCCTCCTTTAAGATAAGCATCTCCCCAACTCAATTTGACACCATTTGCTCCGCCAAATTTTGGCCGGAGCATTTGGTGGTGAAGGAGTTTAAGGCTAAGAAGAAGAATAGGCCCCCCATATCCCTTACAAATCTTTCCAGTGTGCCTTCCTCAACCTCAACTTCCTCTTCCTCAACTTCCCGTCTTGCTTCCACCTTTCCAAAAAAACTAACTTCTCTTTTAGTAACCTATCAGAATGTAATAGGCTTGCATTTGCCTTCCACGTTATTGTGTTTACTGAAACCTGGTTAAAGCCGGACATTCTTAGTTCCGAGGTTTTGGCAGGTCGGTACACAACTTTTAGAAAGGACCGTTCGTCTCGACGTGGAGGAGGGGTTCTAATTGCAGTGGACTCTTACTTCACGTCAGAACACTTCACAGTCCAAGTTCAACAGGAACTGGAATTCCTGTGTGTAAAACTGATTCTTCCCGCTTTCGCTATATTCATTACTTGCTCGTATATCCCACCTTCTTCGGATATTTCAATTTATGAGCAGCAGTTGTCCGCTTTAACCGCTGTTGCTTCCTCGCTATCTGATAAAGATCGTATGATAGTTCTTGGTGACTTCAACTTGCCAGGAACTGTTTGGTCCTCGGTAAACGAGTCTAGTATCCTAGTGCCCATGTCACGACATGACTTTGTTGACGGCTTGCTTGACCTGTCCCTGTCTCAAGTCAATCATGTGAAAAATTCCTTGGGTCGATTACTTGATCTATGCTTTGTATCGGATCCGACCATAGTGTTGTTAGCCCGAGCCCTTCCGCTCACTATACCTGAAGACGCCTACCACCCTACTTTCGAGGTGTCGCTAGATATAGGACCAACTGTATTGGATCGGTCGAGTAGACTACCTGAACGTGTCCGCTGCTTTCGTAAAGCCGAGTTTGCGAAGCTTAATAACCTCATTAGGGATTTTGATTGGTCCGCTTTGTACTTGTGCACTGATGTGACAAAAGGCACAAACATTTTTTACAATGCTCTTGGCAATGCTCTTGGCACATTTTTTGATTCTTGTGTCCCGTTTTTTTGTCCGATTAGATCTGGAAAACCCCCTTAGTTTACCAAAGAGTTATCCAGTCTAAAAAACTTAAAATCAAGACTTTATACAAAATTTCAAGAAGTGGGCTCTCATACTTCTCACTCTCGTTATGTAATAGCTCGGTCAAACTTTTCAGTTCTTAATGCTCAATGCTATAAGAGCTACCTATCTCGATGCAGGATACGTTTTTCTCAGGACCCTAAACAGTTTTACTGCTTCTGTTGCGTGACCTTCCATCCATGGCGGCGATTATTAGTTATTGATTTAAATTATGAAGTCTAGTGTAAGTTAGGCTAGGGCAAAGCGGGAGCGCAATAAAAGCTCGCTCTTGGCGAATTCGCCCCGCTTTGCCACCATAGGTTAGCTAGAGTAAGAGATTTGAATTGTGAAGAAAATATAGTTGTTCGCCAACCTTGAACTAGATCGAGCGTATCAATTTTTCGCCCCGCCGAATAAATAATTTAAATTACAGGCACCCAAAGTTTGCGGTAATTCATTAGAAAAACTCTTCTAATTTTTCATGGCGCCCCGGGTGGACTGAAAAGTGAATTATAGGCAACAACAATAAGTGACAGTGACACAAGAAATTGCAGTATATGCAAACATATTCGGTCGCGCCAGCAATAGTTTTTGTGCAAATTTCTGCTACCGCCGAGGGATGCCCTGCGATAAAGACAGGAAAGTAGCAGTTGGATTCAAAGATTCAAAAGAGGAATCAGAGGTATTTGTGCAGAAAATTGAAGGCTGAGCAAAAGACATTCAGATCTCTCTTTGAGGCACATCGCCTTCAATTCTAGGCACAGACGTATGATATACATATAGTAGAGCTTGATTGCATGCATTTTATTAGTAATTGCATAAATATAACTAAACACACATACATACATACATATCGACACATACAGACATACATATGTCATACATATCGGAGTATAAACCGTGAATTTTTCGAGTGCGGACGCGCCAAACAGCTGCTCTGCAAGACACAGACAAATCGCGAAAGATACCTGAAAAAAAATACCCGAAATTAGCTCAAGCTCTTGCTGACACCGCGTGCTCACCTGGGAGGATCGAGTCTCACCCCGACTGGCCTCTGATCCGGGCAGCGCGTTGCACTTCCACGGTCACCCAAAGGGGGCAGGGGCGCTGGGGAACACCGTGAGTGCTTTGGACGGCGCTTTTCACTCATCACTTGGAGATTTCCACCTTTTTTCATTTTTTCTCTCCTTTGGGCCGGTTCTCCCGTTCTTCTTCACTCCAGACCTCGCAGCTGATCGACAGGGGTACCAGGGCTGGATAGTGCAGGCCACTAACCAGCTGATCGACTGCAGTGTGGTGAAGGGGCACTAGGTGCCAAAGCATCCAGCCCTCGACAGAGACCGCTGCGGAAGATAACTGCGCCCACAGCAGCTAGCTTCTGTCAGCGACCGCACCTGAGGGAAGGTACTGCCTAACTCCTAGGCGGGATCACTTGCAAACCGCACACACACCTACGCATAAGTTCCATCCCAAACTCACACACGCGGATCCTGGAGGCCCTGAGAGATATTCCCCCGAATCCTGCTTCGCCGGTGACACACTTGGCCGACGAAGCAAAATGCGCTACAAGCCAAGGAGCAATGGCTTTCCAAAAAGCCTCAAAGGTGGCCCGAACACCGCCACAAGCAGCTTTAGCACCGCCAATGAAGCAGCTCGTTGCACAGCTTTGCCCGTGGGGCCACGCAGGACGGCGGCAAGGGCACTGATACTCCGAAGAGGCCGAGGGACCCCCCTACACCATCGAGTAGCGGGAGAAAACCCCCCCCCCCCCCCAAGCGAAGCATAAACCGCGTACAGGACATAGACGAGATTGGCGCAATTTTGGACGAGCTACTCTACCAGATGAACGAGAAGGGCCAGAGGTCGATCAACATGGCCATCAAGAAGATGGTAGCACGCATGAAGGAGTTGCAAGTGGAAGTCAAATCCCATCTGCAGGCGCCAGAGGATAAAATGGCAGCGCCAGGAGGATGCCAGTGCCATGATCACACTGCAGGCCCAACTGGCCCCCTGCCCAGGATGACCAAGCCCAGTGCGACTAAGGCGACGCAAACGGCATCAGGAGCCCACAAGAGCGAGGCAACACCCCGAACTGAGGAGAAGAGCGCGCGCGGAAGGCCCCGGCAAGGCCACCAAGCTGACGCCACTCGACAAGAGGAAACCGAGATGCAGTGCGGCAAGGCGGAAGACACCAACCCTACACAGAAGTGGAGTGAGGTGAGAGGCAGGCGTGCGAAACGCAAGCAGACAGGCCGACCAGACGCAGTGCTCGTCAAATGCACCGAGGAGGCATCATACGCCGACATCCTCAAACTGGTGAAGGCAGCACCAACGCTCCAGAACCTCAAAAACAAGGTTCAGGGCATCAGGAAGACAGCCTCGGGCGAGCTGCTTCTAAGGATGCAACAATCCTCAGACCCCGCCACCCAGGAGCTACAAATGGCCATCCAGGCAGCGCAGGAGACAGTCGCGGTTGAGGTACTCAACATAGACGAGCTCATGACAGGCGACGAGGTATGTGAGGCCATAGCTGCAGTGATCGACGGCGACTTAACACAAGGAGCAGTGCCGTACATGTGGAAAGCATATGGCGCAACGCAGGTAGCTACGCTGAACCTTCAGCCCGCACTCGCAAAGAAGCTCCTGGAGCTCGGAAAAGTTCGAATCGGCTGGGTTGTCTGCCGCGTGCGGCAACGGATTGCGCCAACCCGCTGCTTCAAGTGAAGGAGACGTCCGCTCAGCAGCCCACTCGGCCCTCAGCCGCAGCTGCCCTGAGTATAAGAAGGCACTAGCAAAACTGGTTGATGGTTAAGCTCCTGCAGCTCAACATAAACCACTGCCGAGCTGCTCAGGATATGTTGGCGCAAACAGTCCTGGAGCAGAAGATCGACATAGCGCTACTCAGCGAGCCGTACGGCAAAAAACACGAAGGAGTCTGGCAGCAAAGCTCAGACGGAGGAGCAGCAATCTGGAGCTGTGGCCCACAACCAGGCCAGCTTACCCACAGAGCATCCAGAGTGGGATATGTGAGAGCTAAGCACAGCGGGACTTGTGTCTACAGCTGCTACATAGCACCAAGGTTCACGCAGCAGGAGTATGAGGCGATCATCAGCAACATCGCTAACGACGCACGAGGCAAATCGCCGGTCCTGATAGCGGGCGAATTTAACGCATGGGCCACGACTTGGGGCAGCGCCAAGAACACACCCCGTTGGACATCGCTCCTGGACAAGTTTGCAAGCCTGAACGTCTGTCTCCTCGACACAGGAACCACACCAACGTTCAGCAAAGCAGGGCGGGAGTCTATTATAGACCTCACCTTTGCAAGCCCAGAGCTCGCACGCCACGCGAAGTGGCAATTGCTGAGTGCTTACACCCATAGCGACCACTTAGCCGTAATGACGGAAACCTTTGCACCCAGGAAGACAACAAGGATACAGCGGGCGCTCCAGGCCGGGTACAAGGAGGAAAGCCTGAGCAGAGCCGCGCTCCTCTCGGCAGCAGAAAACCTAAGCGCCGCCGGGGATGCTGAAGCATCCGCGCTTGCCGTTTACAGGACCGTCAAAGCGGCCTGTGATGCAGCCATGAAAAAAAGAAAGATCGGAGGAAGCAGGCACCGGCCAGTACCGTGGTGGAATGAGCATATTGCCAAGGCCAGGAGGGAGAGCTGCGCAGCTCGGCGTGCCTACCAGCGAACAAGAGGCTCCGCCCAATTTGGCGTAAATGGCGCGGCATTCAAGGCCAAAAGAAAAGAGCTGAAGGAGGCCATCAGAAGCAGCAAACTCAAATGCTTCAAGGAGCTCTGCGATGCGACCGATGCGGAACCTTTTGGTGGAGCATACAAACTAGTCATGGGGAGATTAAACAGACAGCCTATGCCCAAGGATCCGGTGCATATGAGAGAGATAGTCGGCACCCTTTTCCCTAGACAACCACCCTTACAAGAGGAAGCTAGGGTAGAAGGAGCTACCCTGAGGGACACCACCACCATCATCACTGCCAGAGAAGTACTAGAGGCCACGGGTAAGCAGAAGATCGGGAAAGCGGCAGGTCCAGATGGAGTCCCTAATGCAGCACTAAAATGCATCATTTGAGCCCATCCGAAAGCATTCGCCACAATGTACACCCAGTGCCTAGCGGAGCGGACAGTCCCACAAGCATGGAAACGGCAAAGGCTGGTTCTGATACCCAAGCCAGGCAAAGAGCTCAACGACCCATCGTCATACCGGCCGCTGTGCATGCTGGATACCATGGTCAAGATTTTCGAGAGGATGGTATGTAACCGACTGGAGGCGGAACTGGCTGAGCGTCGCGGACTTTCCGACCTCCAATTCGGGTTCCGCAAGCAGAGGAGCACCACTGACGCCATCGAGATGGTGACAAACCTTGCCAGGGAAGCCATGGCAGGAACGCGATGGGCTGGAGGCAAAAAAAAAGTACTGCCTAGTATGTACACTAGACGTACGAAACGCCTTCAACTCTGCCAGCTGGAAGAGCATCCTAGAGGCCCTGACCAGGGCCTGACCAGGTATATCTGAACAAATCACACGGACTCTGCGAAGCTATTTTACGGACCGCGTCCTGATCTACGACACGGAAGAAGGAGCAGAACATCACCAAATCACCGGAGGCGTCCCACAGGGACGGTCCTAGGGCCGATACTGTGGAACGTGATGTACGACGATATCCTGCGGCTTACATTACCGGAAGGGTGCACCCTGGTGGGCTTCGCCGACGACATAGCACTCGTGATAGTGTCGAAACACGTAAGAGACGCAGAGGAGAAAGCCAACGTAGCAGTCCTGATGATAGTGGCCTGGCTCGCAGCCAACGGGCTATCATTGGCGGAGAAGAAGACGGAGGCTGTGCTAATGAGCAGCAGGAAAAAGGTCGAGCAGCCATGCGTTAGAGTCGGTAGCACGATCATCAGGACCAAGCCTGCGCTAAAGTACCTAAGGGTAATGATGGACCAGAGGCTGAACTTCAAGGCCCACCTGGAATACGCCAGCGCAAAAGCGACTGCATCAACGGCGGCCATAAGCAGGATGATGGCCAATACAGGGGGACCACGGCAGCGTAGCAGGCAGCTCATCGCTGGGGTGGTCACCTCCATAATCTTATATGGATCAGCAGTGTGGGCACCAGCAATGATGGTTTCCACATACAGCAGAGACTGCAGAAGCGCATACCGACGCTGTGCCCTGAGGGTCTGAAGACGCCGCACTTATTGTGGCAGGCATGGTCCCGCTGGATCTCCTGGCAGCTGAGCGGCAGAGCGGAGTGGAGGTAGCCAGCGAGCGGCGAGAGCGCACTATAGCCCAGTGGCAACGGCGCTGGGACCAAGCGGCAAAAGGGAGGTGGACCAGACGTCTCCTTCCCCAGCTTAGCCCATGGCAGCTGCTGCGGGCCTGGAGTCGACGAGGATGCAGAGCACGCCTTCTTTGTATGCCCCCGCTTCTCGCAAGAACGATCGAGGCTAGGGGAGACGCTTGCAGAAGTGATTGCTAGCCGATGAGCAATCATGGAACGCGGTCGCCTACATGGCAGCAAGCGTGAGCAAGGAGCTGCGCAGGCTGGAGCGAAGCCGGACAAACTAAGCCAGAAAGATGACCCCACAGCCCGCACCGCGAAGTAATGCCTAGCGGCAGTCCCGCGGCAGCGGAACCCCCCCCCCCCCCCCCCCCCTTCCTACCCATAATTGTTATTTTATAAATATAAATTGTTTTCCCAATAAAAAAAAAAAAGACCTAAATATGTGAACCGCTATTTGGACGCAACAGTTATGTGTACATACATCTATCGTTTACTGCAATCACTGTCGCCCCCTCCCTTTTATTTTGTTCTACCTTTCTCGTCGTTAGAACCTCACAAAGTTTGTTCGTTCGTTCACCCAAGCCGCGGCGTACAAAAAATATCCACACATACATACACGCAGCAGCACCGGTGCATTATTTCGTTTTCGCTTTAGCTTCTCCACTGCTGCTTGCGTTGTATTTGTTGGGAGAATTTTCGTTGCCGCTCTTGAGCTTAACGGTGCGCCAAGTGACGCGCTACCCTGTATCTAACGGGTATATTGTTTTCGACTGTTACTTGCCAAGTGACGCGCTACCCTGTATCTAAGGGGTATATTGTTTTCGGCCGTCACTTGCAACTACTCTTTCCCTTGATACCTCGTGCCTCGACATTCAATTCAAATTAGTTTTCGATTATCGTTCTCGTTCAAACATTAAAAAAATAATAATAATAAATAATAATAATAAATAAATAAATAGAAATAATAGTGGTTTGTTGCGTAAAATCTTCATACACAAATATTATGGCAGAAAAAAGTAAATCCACTCTTAAAGATTAAGCTCAAAAGTCGAGTAAAAAGCATTCGCCTCTTAGAGGATCGATTAGATCAAGGGTCGATTCCTTTGGAAATACCCGAATTACAATGTAGATTAGATTGTTTGAATGCTTCAATTGAAAAGGCTAACCATTTGAGGGAGCAAATCGAGGACATAACAGGTGATGATGCATATGCAGCTGAGTTGGAAGAGCTGATAATTGTCACCAAAGGAAAGATAATGTCGCTTATCGCCGCCTTTGATGCAGCAAGCGAGACGAAGCCAGTGTCTTCTTCAGCCCCAACTCATGCTAGACTTCCGAAATTGGCATTAGCCAAATTTAGTGGTAAACACTCGGAATTCAAAAATTTCATTAGCCTTTTTGAGAGGCTAGTCCATAGCGACAACAGTGATCGGTGTACCGGTGATCGAAAAATGTAATCATTTGATTTCGTGCCTCTCTGATGAAGCATTAGGAACAATAAAGGCGTTCCAAGTCACCGAGGCAAATTAGGAAAGGGCCATGGCTGGCCTAAAACGAGTATATGACAACGATTATTTGATTTTCGCGAATAATATTTCCACATTGTTCAATCTGCCGAGAATGTCGCATCAATCTGCATCATCTCGAAGAACTCTAATCGATACTGTTTCGTCGATTTACGGATCGTTACTGTCGATCGGAGATGATACAAAAATTTCGAATGCAATGCTCATTCATCTCGTTTTAAACAGAGTCGACCCAGTGACGAAACAAAAGTGGGATGAACAGCTTACTTATGAGAAGTTGTCGCTTTGCTCCGACTTTGAGAAAGTCTTGAATCGTCGATACCAGCATCTGTCTGCTGAAGAATCGACCAAGCCAAGGCAAGACAAAGTCATGCCAAGCAAGCAACATAATCGCAGTTCATTTGCTTGTTCTTCCACTTCCACCAACAGTAGAACTCAGCAAACTTGTAGCTACTGCAATTCAGGAGACCATGTAGTGTCAAATTGCCCTTCATTTTCGCGTCTCTCGGTGATGCAAAGGTTTGAGTTTGCTAAGTCGGCATCCCTATGCATTAATTGTCTGCGAAAAGGCCACGCTGTTGTAAAATGCAAAGCCAATAAATGTCGAGTGTGCAGCCGCTCACATCATACATTATTGCATCGATACACAGTGTCGGCTAATAGTCTCGCGTTACCACCACCCCAAGAGAGTCCTTCTCCTCCATCAAATCAGAATCAACCTTCCACGTCACATGTTTTGCATGCGACAGCGTTGGACAGGGTAATTCTGGCTACGTCGATCGTAAGCGTCCGAACTAAGAGCGGTGAACACATTCTGGCCAGAGCTCTGCTCGACTCTGGATCACAAACAAATGTCATTACCGAGGACATCGCTAATCGCTTACAGATCCGTAGAGAGGAGTCCTGTATTAACTTGCTTGGAATTGGTGAATCTAATTCTCAAGTAAAGGATAAAATACACACAGTGGTGAAGTCGCGAATAAATGGTAGTGAGTTCTCCTTTGATTTTTGGATCCTGAAATCAATTTCAGGTTATCACCCTGACCAGTCAGTGAATGTGACTGACTGGCGAGTCCCAGAGAACCTACCACTGGCAGACCCTTATTTCTACAAGCCACAAAGAATAGATATGTTAATTGGAGCAGAATCGTTCTTTGAATTATTAGCTGTTGGTCAAATTAAACAAGGTCTTGACTTTCCAACTCTTCAGAAAACCCTTCTTGGTTGGGTTGTGTCGGGAAAATATGTTTCCAGGAGTTCTGCTCCTCAAATTACAAACAGTTTGAGTTGCAGTGAAGAGTTGTTAGTATCCATCGATAGGACCTTGAAAAAGTTTTGGTCACTGGAAGAAATGCCATCTACCAAGAAAATTGCCACACCTGAGCAATTATGTGAAGAACACTATCGTAAGACGACTCAGGTACTATCATCAGGTCGGTTCGAAGTAAGGCTCCCGCTTAAATCAGATCCAAATTGTTTATGCAACTCCTTTGAGGTTGCGAAACGGCGGTTTTTGTCGCTTGAAAGACGATTGCATCGTGACCCTGAGTTGAAGAAAATGTACTTGGAATTCATGGAAGAGTACCTCTCCTTAGGTCATATGTCTCCTACTGACAATACGATTCCTTCTACTCCACACTACGTAATCCCTTATCAGTGTGTTCTAAGGCCCCAAAGTACGTCTACCAAGCTCCGAGTCGTGTTCGATGCTTCGTCCAAGACGTCCTCACAGGTGGCCTTAAATGATATTCTGATGTTGGGACCTACCATTCAAGAGGAATTATACTCGACACTGCTCCGTTTCCGTCTGCACAGGTGTGCCCTGACTGCTGATGTTAAAAAGATGTATCGCCAAGTGATGCTGAACGAAGCGGATCGGCAGTTTCAGCTCATAGTGTGGAGAAGAGACCCTTCTGAATGCGAGTGGGGGGGCGACTAGCCAAACCTCCTATATCATACGATGCCAAGTTTCCTCTGCTTTTGACTAAGCGCTCGCAATTCGTGCGAAGCTATATTCGTCATCTGCACCATTCGAATTTTCATGTCGGCCCACGAGCACTTGTGAGCATCCTTCGACAGAGCGTTTGGATAGTGAACGCTCAGGAGGTCTGCCGTCAGACAGTTCGATCGTGCATGCGCTGTTTTAAATGCAAGCCTCGATTGCTGACGCAACTCATGGGGAATTTACCCGCAGATCGACTCCGTGCTCTCCACCCATTTTCAATTTGCGGCGTTGATTTTTGTGGACCAGTGCACACGACATTGAAAATTCGCGGAAGGCCCCCACAAGTCATACATTGCGCTTTTTGTTTGTTTTGCGTCCAAGGCGGTTCACCTAGAAATAGCTTCCGATCTAACCACTGATTGTTTTTTGTTGGCTTTTCAAAGGTTCGTCGGGCGCCGAGCATGTCCCCGTTCATTGCGTCAACGGGACAAACTTCGTCGGAGCGAGCCGCCATCTCAGCGCTCTGCGGATCAGGCTCAAGGAGCAGGGAGACACAATTCGCGACTTCGCGTCAAAAAACGGATGCGAATTTGCGTTCATACCGCCGCGAGCTCCTCACATGGGAGGGCTATGGGAGGCAGGTGTAAAAACTGCCAAGAGCCTACTCCTACGGGCGGTAGGCAGCGCGCTCCTAACCGCCGAAGAGCTCGCCACAGTCCTCGTCGGCATCGAGGCCATAATGAACTCGAGGCCGCTGGGAGCCATCAGCCAAGATCCAAGCGACGGCGAGGCCCTAACACCCGGGCACCTGCTGACAGGCGGCGCTCATCTCCCCCCCCAGCACTGCGGACTCCGGACCAGGAGAGTCTCAGTTGCTTGCGGCGATGGCGACTTGTCTCGTCAGTCAGGCAAGCGTTTTGGCAGCGATGGTCCCGCGAATATGTCCTGGGGCTGCAAATTCGGGGCAAATGCCACCAGCAGCAACCGAACCTCGAGGAGGAGACCTCGTCATCGTGGCCGAGGACAATCTACCGCCTCAGGAGTGGCTCGTGGGGAGGGTCATCGCCACGCACGCAGGAGAGGACGGCATGGTCAGGGTCGTCGAAATAATGACTAGCACTGGAGCGGTTTTTGGCGGGCCATACACAAATTAGCGCCGCTCCCAATATGCTGAAGCCGATGCAGGCGTTCAACGAGGCCGGTGTTGCGTGACCTTCCATCCATGGCGGCGATTATTAGTTATTGATTTAAATTATGAAGTCTAGTGTAAGTTAGGCTAGGGCAAAGCGGGAGCGCAATAAAAGCTCGCTCTCTCGCTCTTGGCGAATTCGCCCCGCTTTGCCACCGTAGGTTAGCTAGAGTAAGAGATTTGAATTGTGAAGAAAATATAGTTGTTCGCCTACCTTGAACTAGATCGAGCGTATCAATTTTTCGCCACGCCGAATAAATAATTTAAATTACAGCCACCCAAAGTTTTCGGTAATTCATTAGAAAAACTCTTTTTCAGCTTCGTAAACAGTAAGCGTAGAACGTCCGCACACCCATCCTCGCTATCATTTTGTAATACGTCGGCAAACAAAGATCAGGACATTGCCGATCTTTTTTCCCAGTTTTTCCAAACCACCTATTCTGAGGAACGCTCCTCTGGTCAACCGTACCCATACGGATTACAGAGGTCGAACGGCATTTTCAGTCCCTTGTTAAATGAATATTCCCTACTTCAAGATCTACGACTAGTTAAGCCGGTGTTTTCACCGGGTCCAGACGGGGTTATAGGTTGTGTACGCAGGTACTGCGCCGAGGCTCTGTGTGGACCATTGTTTAAACTATTCACCCTGTCCATTGATTCCTCTTGCTTCCCCCCAATCTGGAAGGAATCGTTTATAATTCCTCTCCATAAAAAAGGTAGCAAGTCTGATGCAAAAAATTATAGAGGTATAGCAAAGTTATCCGCTATTCCCAAATTGTTTGAGAAGGTTTTAACTCCGCACTTGCAACATCTCTGCAAGTCACGTATATCTCCAACTCAGCATGGATTTATATGACGGCGAGCAACCACCACGAACTTGTTAGAGTTTACCTCTTTCATTATTAAAGGCTTTCAAGGTAACTTACAGACGGATGTTATTTACACCGACTTTAGTAAAGCATTCGACTCTGTAAACCATTCCCTTTAAGCACATAAACTTGACCTTTTAGGGTTTCCGCCCAACCTCCTGAGATGGATTTCTAGCTATCTTTGTTCTAGGTCTCAAAGAGTCCTCTTCAAAAACTCCCTCTCTTTACCAGTAAAGGTTTCTTCGGGAGTACCACAGGGCAGCCATCTAGGCCCCTTACTCTTCACACTCTTTATTAATGACTTGCCTTCAGTATTAACATACTCTCGAGTACTTATGTATGCGGATGATGTTAAACTCTGTGTCCAGTACAAGGACATTTCATTTCATTCTCGCTTGCAATCCGATCTCAATAGCTTTCAGTCATGGTGTTGTGCAAACTTGTTACACCTTAATGCCTCGAAATGCAAAGTTATGACATTTCATCGTTCTAGCCCTTTGTTGGCTCCATACACCCTATTTGGGGGTTCTCTTGAGAGAATTACCCTGGTGGATGATCTGGGTGTTATGTTAGACCCCAAGCTAAAGTTTTCCGAACACATTTCTACCATGGTAAATAAGGCCATGGGCGTGCTTGGGTTTATAAAGAGGTGGTCAAAGGAATTTGACGACCCCTATATAACAAAGGCTCTCTATACCTCGCTTGTTTGTCCGATCTTAGAATACGGCTCCTGTGTATGGTGCCCTCAGTACAAAGTACACCAGGACCGTATAGAATCAGTACAGAAAAACTTTTACTCTTTGCTCTGCGGGGCCTTAACTGGGATGCGGGTGTAAGACTCCCATCTTACTCTAGTACACTACTATTAGTAAACCTCCCATCCTTAGTTAACCGTAGAAAAATGCTTGGTGTGATATTTATGCACAACTTGATCAGGGGTGACATAGACAGCCCTGATCTGTTGAGCCGCATAAACTTCACGATTCCTGTTAGACTGACTAGAAATTTTATACCGTTGTTCCTTCCACTTTGTAGATCGAATTATTCGTTGCATGAACCGTTTAGGGTCTTATGCTCGGATTATAATTCCCTCTACCATATTATATCCAATACTAATTCTCTTCCTCTTATTAAATTATTAATCCTTACACACCTTTCGATTAATTAGTAACTGTTGTGGTATGTGTATTTTGATTGCATGCTTAGTTTCTTAGTGAGTTTAGTGCTGATTTTCCTCAAATGTTAGTCTAACAGCTATCTTTCTTGCATGTTCGCGTTCGGTTCGGCTACGCACCGTGCGTCATGCGGCAGCGCCCCTCGGTCGGTTGGGCGGGAGGAGGGCTGCGTTTTTCCTGGGATCCGCGCGTAACAGCCTTCTGCTGATTTCACACGGGCCACTTGACGGTGCAGTAGCTGCATCGGCTCTTGAAAGATGCAGTCATTGCATGTCAACGTCCAAGAAAGGACATGCTTAGATTAGTGTTATTTTAAGAATGCATTAGTTAAGTGTTTTTCCCACTTCTGTTTTGTTGTAGTATCTTTTAATGGGCTACAGATCTTATCTACTTTATGTAATTTCTTTAGTGATCCATTTTTTTGATAAATTAGGGAATGTGTACAATAATATGTTCATGTTTGAACACATCGCTTAGGAGAACGTGCAGCCATGTACGTCTGCAGCGTCCGTGTCCGCAAGCTCGCTAGCTGTACCGTCTATTCCGATCCCACCAGTAAATAGACGTTCTGGACCTCCGGATATTGCCACCACAGGTACTACGTCTGTGGTGGCCAAACCACTGGTGGGAGTCCCACCAAAACGACAAGTTTTTGTTTCACGGCTGGCCCCTGACCTCACATCTAATGATGTAATTGCTTTTTTCAAAGCAAAATAAAAGCCGTGGGCTTAAAGGTGGAGAAATTTAACTTCTAGTATGCCAGGGAGATAGCCTCATTTAAGATAATCATCCCTCCAACTCAATATGACACCATTTGCTCCGCCAAATTTTGGCCGGGGCATTTGGTGGTGAAGGAGTTTAAGGCTAAGAAGAAGAATAGGCCCCCCAAAACTCTTACAAATCATTCCAGTGCACCAACATCAACCTCTACTTCCTCGTCCCCAACTTCCCGCTTTGCTTCCACCAACTAACTTCTCTTTTAGTAACGTATCAGAATGTTAGAGGCTTACGTAGTATGCTTCGCATTCTTTTCCGTATTGCATTGCGTGAGAAGTATTGCATTTGCTTCCCACGTTATTTCGTTTACTGAAACCTGGTTAAAGCCGGACATTCTTAGTTCCGAGGTTTTGGCAGGTCGGTACACAACTTTTATAAAGGACCGTTCGTCTCGACGTGCAGAAGGGGTTCTGATTGCAGTGGACTCTATCTTCACGTCGGAATACTTCACAGTCCAGGTTCAGCCGGAACTGGAATTCCTGTGTGTAAACCTGATTCTTCCCGCTTTCGCTATATTCATTTCTTGCACGTTTATATTTCACCTTCTTCGGATATCTTTATTTATAAGCTGCATTTGTCCGCTTCAACTGCTGTTTCTTCCTCGCTATCAAATAAAGATCATATGATAGTTCTTGGTGACTTCAACATGCCAGGATCTGTTTGGTCTTCGGTAAACGAGTCTGGTAACCTAGTGCCTAAGTCACGATGATGTTAGCCGAGCCCCTCCGCTCACTATACCTGAAGACGCCTACCATCCTACTTTCCAAGTGTCGCTACCTGAACGTGTCCGCTGCTTTCGTAAAGCAAAGTTTGCGAAGCTTAATAACCTCACAAGGAATTTTTATTGGTCCGTTTTTAACTTCTGCTCTGATATCATAAATTGTGCAATGGTTCTACAATGCTCTCAGAAACTTTTTTGATTCTTGTCCGATTAGATCTTGAAAGCCCCCTTGGTTTACCAAAGAATTTTACAGTCTAAAAAACTTAAAATCTTACTTAACTTAACTTACTTTCGTAAAGCCGAGTTTGCGAAGCTTAATAACCTTATTAGAGATTTTGATTGGTCCGTTTTGTACTTGTGCACTGATGTCATAAAAGGCACACACATTTTTTACAATGCTTTTGGCACATTTATTGGTTCTTGTCCGATTAGATCTGGAAAGCCCCCTTGATTTGCCAAAGAGTTTTCCAGTCTGAAAATCTTAAAATCAAGACTTTATACAAAATTTAAAGAAGTTGGTTCTCCTACTTCTCACTCTCGCTATGTAATAGCTTGGTCAAACTTTTCAATTCTTAATGCTCAATGCTATCAGCTGGCAAAAACGCTCTAGCTGAACCCTCCACGAAGGTGCCGGCTGGGCAATGGACACTGCACTGTCGCTTGCTCTGTCCGGGGTAATGCAGTGTCTACCTAAGGCAATGGTCCAGCGTCTTCCCGATCTTAAGTCGGTGGAACTGAAACAGGGCCATGGCTAGAGATGCCTGGCGGGCAGGCATTAAACGCTATGGTTTGGTGCCCCTGGGGTGACCTTCGGGCCCGGCGGGAGAAGATCATGTCAGTTGTAATACTACTGCCACAAAAACGACGCGTTGCAGGGTGAGCCGCTCGGGTGCCGCTGTCGACACAAGAAGAAGATCAAGAAGTTAGTCCACGTTAGTATAAGTTAGAAGTTAGTCCACGCGCAGCTCGTTCAGTCACTCATCTCGCGAATGGAGGAGGACCCCAGCGCTCCAATGCCCACGTTCAATGGAGCGGGATGCATGAACGGGGTCAAGATCCTCAAATGCAACGACGACCCAACGGGGCAGTTGCTGGTGCAGAAGGTGCCGCAACTGGAAGCTCTGTGGGAGGGGGCCAAGCTGAAGGTGGTAGATAGGGAGCTGATACCGTCCATACCAAAGGTGAACGTGCTCTTCCCCATTACTGGCCAAGGGGAGCGAGCACTGAAGCTGCTGCAGAGATAGAATCCCGACGTGCCAACGGCAGGCTGGAGGGTTCTACACGCTGGTAGCACATTACCCAACGAAGAGGGCCAGCATGTGATCCTCCAGATCAGCAATGAGGCAGTAACATTCTGTATCCCAAGTTCGGGAAGAAGGCGTGGGGCGTAGGTAGCGTCTACCTACGGCTGAAAAAGCACCACCGCGAGGACAAAGATGCGCACACCCTCCAGGCAGGCGAGGTCGAGAAGGACCTAGGTCTGGAGACCATAGTGGAGGCCGCCCAGGGTCTTGCGCTGGACGACTCGGAGGAAGAGGAAGACGGTGACCTGACAATTATATTCAACACGTCGAGTAAGGATCAGTTAGCCACCCATGACGCTAAGGGTGCTGCAGCTCAACCTCCACAAGAGCAAAAAGGCCTGCTGATTGGATTGCAGCAAGCCGCCCTATGGCCTGACTATAGTCCTCAAATATCAACCTTCTCTACTCAACAGCGGTAAGCTGGAACAGAACTGCCATACAACCGAAAGGAATCCATGCTCATCTTATATCTCATTACAGCAGGTATGACCTGACGGTAGTGATGCTGTAGAGCGAGGAAAAGCGTCTTAGACCCGATTCATCCAAAAAAAAAACGCTCTGGACTTGACAAGGACGTCGACTCAGTGTCGCTCCACGGTCGGATAGGCGTGAGGATGCGCAAAACGGGGGTTGCTCTTGAGGAATCTGTGGATGGCGCCGTGTGTCCTACGACGGGGCGGCTCGCGGGGAGACGATTGTGTCGTTCGTCGTGAGCCGATGTAGATGGCGACGGTACAGTCGCGGCTGAGCAGGCTGGACGACGAGGGCGGCGTTTGGCATGGTTTGATTTAGATGGCGACGATGCTCCCGAGGCTTAGCGGGCTGGACGACGAGACGTGGGTACGTGGAGTAGCGTGTGGCTGTTCTTGCCGGAGTGTTGGTGAGCCAGGCAGTTCCCGCAATACTGGTTGATAAGGACAGCTCGGAGTCTCTCTTCGGGGCTCAGGAGAAGAAATTGGTGGTAGGTCCGTAGCGGATGGACTCCTTTGCAGATTCGCCAACGGTAGGAGCGGTTGGCGCGGGGACGTGGGGCCATATCTGGGTGCGGAGAACTAAGTTGAAATAAAGGCGTCGAAGACACATTAGTAACGATCTTGGAACGGGTGAGAGGAACATTTAAGACATTGGAAATTGCCGCCCGGTTACATAGTCTGGTGAGGCTATGTTGATCTAAGGACGGATTCACCTTCGAGTTCAGGCTTGAATTCGGACCGGAGCGTAGAGCTTTCATACAGTGCATATTTTGGAAATATTTCCGTCGGTCAGGAGACCGTTCGAGAACTTCTGCGGAGGGAGCTGGAAGGAAGTTGCTGTCGTAAAAAGACCCCGAGTCTTCTACCTGTGTGATAGGTCGTCTGGAAATTTGACTCGAGAACGATGAGATTTGATTCATCACCTGAGGCACTGGACCTGTGAGTACCCAGCCGAAAATGGTCTCCTGCCCGAGGAGAAAGCCACAGATGTTGGTCAGTGAGCAACTTAACTGAATAGACGGAAGGATATCCGCTCCAATCAGGACATCTATTTGTGAACTCTCATAGAAGGTCGGATCCGCCCATGAGAGGTTCGGCAGGTCTCTCAAGAACCCTTGCGAGATCGGATGCGATGGAATATTCGCGGCTAATTCCGGAATAACGTAGGCTGTGGCATTTAGTTGTAAGCCCGGCTTAGTCGGAGAACGAATGGAAAAACTGCAGAGCTTCTTTGACTGATCGGATACGGCATTATTTATGCCGGAGACCTGTGCCTGGATACGTTGTAATGGCAATTTGATCATGTCCACAAGACGTTCTGTAATGAACGTCGCCTCTGAGCCAGAGTCGATCAGAGCGCGGGCGTGGAAAGTTTTTCCCAGGTGGCAAATATTAACGATGGCCGTGCCTAGGAGGACAGCACTCGTGCCGGAGGCGAAATACGACTGAACGTTTGGCTGGGCTTCGGACGAACTTGTAGTTTGCACACTTGGTTCTGGTAGATGTAGCTCGGGCTACGCTGAGGAATTTTGTACCGTTGTGGAAATCGCCTCGCTGGAGTTTGCTGGATTGCTACGGTGTAGAAGCGTATGGTGCAGGTCTCCACAAATTATGCAATTGTGGGCGCTTTGGCATGCTCGTATCTGGTGGCCCCTTGCAAAGCAGTTCAAACAAAGCTGCTTTTGCTTAATGTAGTCGGAGCGATCGTCAGCGGGCATTTGAAGGAAGTAAGGGCATAAACGGATTGGATGATACTCTTTGGAGCAGAGATCACACGTGCTCCTCGTTTGATTCACTGTGGTCTCGAACGAGTGGAAACTCCTAGGATAAGGATTGCTTCTCGAATTGTCTGAAGTGCGTATGCTCGCCGTGGAGTGGGCCTGAGTCTCCATGCCTTGATGGTCGTCCTCGGTTACTTCGAGAGACAGGTACCGCTCCGCCAGGAACTTGTCCATGGCGTGCCAGGTGGGAATTTCGGACTTGTGCGTCAACTCAACTCAACTCGTCAAGTCAACGGACTTGTGTGGATTGCTCCCAAAGCTCTAAGGTCGTCTTTGGCAGCTTAGCGGAAATGAGGTACACTAACACTCCGTCAGCGAAAACGCTGTCTGTGGAGACCTCGGAATGGGTGAGTGTCGTGAGGCACTTGTGGACGGCCCTGTGGAGCTCCTTTAACCGCTGCTTCTGACTCGGTACGGATTTGGGGCAGACTGAAAAGGATCTTCAGCTGGGCCTTGAGTATCAGCCTCTTGTTTTGGAAACGCTCACGGAGGGCGTTCCATGCGGACGCGAAACACTCGTTCGTAAGTGGAGCCTGTGCCACTATGTCGTGGGCTTCACCGCTGGTCTTTTTGTTGAGGTGGAACAGTTTCTCCACTGGAGCCAACCTTGGGTTTTCTATGTAGATGGCGGTGAACAAGTCTCGGAACGTGGGCCACTGCTGGTAGTCCCCACTGAAAACTTCAGTGTCACATGGAGGGGTGGTGGCAACCGCCGGGAGTCGGCACTTGAACGGCCAGTTGCGGCGTGTGAGGGACAGTCGGGGGCTCGAGCTGATCGTTCAGTTCGGCCAGGCATTGCGCGTAGACTGCGTAGCAGTCATCGTACATCTCTTGGACATCAGCTACACCCTCTGGATCCTCTTCCGCCATCGTCACCAAACAGGCCGCGAACTCCGCGTCCACCTTTGCCCACAGGCTTCGGAGTTGTTCTCGATGGACTTGGGAAAGCGAGCGGGTTGGTGTGCTAGCATCTGGAGCGCTGAGCTTCTGGTCGAAGCGGGTCAGTCTGCTTGCAGCCAAGGCAAACTTAGACTGTGCCGTGAGCGCCGAGTGGATCGTGGATTGTGGATCCGAGCGCCCCTCCGAGCGCCCCTCCGAGCGCCCCTCCGAGCGCCCCTCCGAGCGCGCGAGAGCGAGTTGGGACCGGGGCGCACGGAGTTGGCACAGTGCGCGGAAATTGTTTACTGCTGGCCTGAACATCCTCCCCCCCCCCCCCTTGCAGGATTGCAAAGTATAATGGGGAGGCCTATGGCTGGGCGTACGCCAGTAATACCTTGCCGCCACCCATGCCGCGGTTCTCCTTCCGCCGGCTTGGGCTGCTTCCGGGCTATCGTGGCTTTCCTTTAAAACCCTTTCCCGGGCATCTTTCGGCACACATAGTTTCCACGAGACGACCTCTTCGCTCCCTGCCCTGTGAGGAACGTGCCGATACAAGTTTCCCCCCTTCTCCACAAAGTCGGGGTACTTCGGAGATTCCTTTCTGATCTACCATGCCCTCTAACCACTTGCAGGGCGGCTCGCTCACTGGTTGTGTTCCCTCCTCATGTCCTATCCGACGGCATCGTTCCTCCAACGGTTGTCGGGAAAGTGCGTCGGCTACCACATTGAGCTGTCCTTTCCTGTACTTCAAAGTCGTACTGCTGTAGCTCTAATGCCCATCTCGCCACTCTCCCCGACTTTCTATGCTATTTAGCCACTTCAAAGCCATGTGGTACGTGACCACCTCGAAGCGATATCCTTCCAAGTATGGCCTCAACCGGCGGATGGCCCACACAATGGCTAGACATTCTTTTTCGGTCGCCGAATAGTTTCTTTCGTGTCTGTTTAGCGTCCTGCTAGCATACGATTTCACCCGTTCGCCCCTTTCCGTCTCCTGCGTGAGAATCGCACCTAGCCCGTAATCACTGGCGTCCGTCTGCAGGATGAACTTCTTCGAGAAATCGGGGCACGCCAGCACGGGGTCCGCCACTAGTCGCCTTTTTATCTCTTCGAACGCTTCCTGCCGTTCCTGTGTCCAGACCCATTCCGTCTTCTTCTTGAGGAGCCCAGTGAGTGGCTGTACGAGGGTGGCGAAGTCGGGCACGAACCGCCGGTACCATGAGGCCACTCCCAAGTTCTGTTTCAGCTCCTTGATATTTGTCGGCGGTTTCAGTTCGGCTATGGCTGCGACTTTCTCGGGGTCTGGACATATCCCCTCGCCGGTCACCTTGTGGCCCAGTTACCGCAGCTCTTTTCTAAAGAACTCGCACTTGTCTGCGTTCAGCCGCAGGTTAGCCATGCGCAGCCGTCGAAACACCTCTTTCAGGTTTCTTCGGTGTTCTTCCTCCGTTCGTCCGATGACCACTATGTCATCCTGGTACGGGAACGCGTGCGGCATAATTTCTGGCCCAATCACTTGGTCTAACGCCCGTTGAAAGGTGGCCGACGCGAAGTGTAACCCAAACGGCATCACCTTCCATTGGTATAAACTCTTTCCGGGCACCGTGAACGCCGTGATCGGCCGGCTGCTCTCTGCTAGGGGGGTCTGCCAATATCCGTCCTTCAGATCCAGGCTACTGATGAATCTCGCTTCCCGCAGTTGATCGAGTATGTAGTCGATCCTGGGCATTGGGTACGCGTCCTTTATTGATCTCGCGTTTACTTGACGAAAGTCCACGCACAATCTCCACTTGCCATTTTTCTTTTTTACCATCACTATAGGCGAACTGTAAAGGCTCTTTGACGGCTCTATGCATCCCATTTCTAGTAGTTCGTCCACTTTCTGGTTAATCTCGGCCAGCATTTTGGGGTTCTTCGGGTAATATCTTTGCTTAATCGGTTGCGGGTCATTCATGGTGATTGTGTGCACCGCCACATTAGACACCCCCTCGATTTTGGAAAACGCCTCCAACTCTCGGGCCAAGAATTCCTCCACTGGTTCTTTCCTCGCCCCCTCATCCTGCCTCATGCCCGCGGACACCTCTCTGGCGGCCACTCTTAGGGTCGTGTCCGTTTTGTTGTCGGACTCCGGAGCCGTGTCCCCAGCTTCGGCCTTCGCCACGGACAGTCTTTCTTCCAGGTCTCCTCGTTCCCGATCTTGAGCAGGGATCCCCACCCTGTGCCCTGCACAGGTCACCACTGCACCGACCGCGCGGAGAAAATCCCATCCCAAAACCAACTCATCAATCACACCCGGCAATACGAGTAAAACCATTGGGATCTCCTTGTTCCCCTTCGTTTCAATCTGGCACGTGACCTCCTGGCTATGGCCATCCGCCAACCTCACCTTTTTCCCTGCCGCCGCCTCCCGGCCTTCACCCTTTAGTCGGTCCGCCAGCTCGCGGCTCACGAAACTGCTGGTAGCTCCTGTATCCACCGTGGCTTGCAACTCCATCCCCGCGACCTCCACTACTGCGGATAACTGCTCCTTCTCGCTGGTCCGCCTACCGACTAGGCTTGAGGGACCGTTTCTTACGACCCTGGCACGGCCCTCCGCGGCGTGGGTCGCGGGGCGTTTCCCGTCTTCCTGCAGCACTGCCATACCGAGATGCCCACTTTTCCGCATCTCCAGCAATAGGTGAGGGGTCGGGCGTTGCACTCCCGGCTCCAATGATCCGCACTCCCACACCTCCGGCACGCCTGGGCCGGATTCTTGAAATATCCATTCTCGATATTGCCGTTGGTCGGTGTCGGCATCCGGACACGCGCTCCCCGTTCCTCCCGTGCTGCTCCTTCCAGAGGGCCATCTTTGCACCGTCGACATGCCGTCGTCTCGGCCGGCTTGTGGAAGGGATTCGCTGCCCGGGCTTTAACGGTTGGATTCTCCCGTTGGAACTCTAGGCGGTCCCTCTCCAACGCCTCGAACTCGTCGGCCAATTCCATCATGGTGTCGAGATCCCTGCACCGGTGCGGCATCATATACACTCTCAGATCGGGCATGCTATTCTCACGAATCAGCTCCGTTTGCTCCTCTTGGGGACATTTCAGGGGTCGCATAAGTGTCTGCATCTCTACCATATACTGTTTGAATGGCTCGCCCCGAACCAAATCAGCGCCCGCCCCTTTAGCAGCTCTGGCATCGCCCTTGGGATTAGATACGGATCCAGACCGTACGTCTCGGCGGACCACTCGACCTGCTCCAAGAACTCGAGAGGCTTCGTCGACCCGTCGAAACGGAACGACCACTCTCTCACCTGTTTCGCCACTCTAGCGTAGTCCAGGTGTGCCGGCCGTATGGTGGCTGGTTCGGTTCTCCCCCTTTCGGCCTCTCGGCTTCGATCCTTTCCTTGGTGGCGGGACCTGCTAGGCGTCCCTGTGTGCGAGCATTCCGGTATCGGCACTGAGAGACTCGCGATCAATTCTCGTTGTATTTCGACGGGGGACCTCCACAGCGACGCCGCGGCTGCTCCGGGTGGGGGTGCCAGGTGCTCGTACGCGGCCTGTTTGTCGTCCGCCCGGAGTGTCGGCGAGGACCTGTTCGCCCGACACTCCCATACCTCAATCAGGTCAGCCCACTCTGACTCATCCTCGTGTTCCCTCATCCACTCCTTGAATGTTCTTCTCATCTCGTTCACTGTGCCCTCCAGCCGCACGCCGAAGGCGTGTCCGCATTGGACAAGCTCCTCCTTTCTCAACCGGTGGATCCATTGTCCCTTCCCCATTCTCTCGTCTATATCTCTCCTCCCTTTGTGCTACTATTCGCGCCAGTTGTGACGGACCTACTTTTTAGGCCGCTTGGGTTTGCTGGGCTCGCTCATCGGTCGGCAGATTCGTTGCAACGTATTTTTATTGTTGCCCCCAACGATAAATAATAAAACCTTGCTCTTCTTTAATCTAATTTCGCTTTATTCATATTTATATTAGGACTTAGGGCTAGATATGTCAATTTTACTTAGCTACGGATCTTCACCACGCGCGGGCTCTCGTCGGGTGTGGCAGCGTTGAGGCTAATGAATGGGGCAATTTGACCTCAGCTATTGCTTTAGCCCGCCACTCAAATCCGCACTCCACGTCTCGCACTCTCCTCTTAGCTTCCGCCGGTAAATGTGGATCACATCTTAACTTAGACTCACTCTGGGGGCAGGCGGGGCCTGTCTTCCTGTTTCTGTATTCACTTCACTGCACTTCTTCGAACCGTACCGGGTATCACTCTTACGTTTCGGCGGGGTTTCAATGTGCGCGCGAGTTACCAGTTCGTCCTTCTTTTTTTTCACTTTTAACGTTTCAAATTTTTTATTCCGACCACGTTACAATAACTCGACAAAGAGCATTTCAATCTTAAGGTTACTCGTTCTCTTGAGAACGCAGACGTCCGTTGGGATTCGTTAGACGGATCGACAGCTGCTTGGCGCGCTCGACGATTTCCTTGCGCTTCTTTGAGGAGACGGCGTGAGCGATCTCACCGCAGTAGACGCGGTTCTACATAAGCAGGACCTCCAGCTCTCGCACATTGTGCACCAGGAATTTCTTGAAGCCAGTGGGCAGCATATGACGGGTACGCTTGTTGGAGCCGTAACCGATGTTGGGCGACGACGCACTCTGTTGTCAATACCCTTAGGCTTGCGCCATTTCTGCGACAACTTGGCATAACGATCTGACTGGTGACGGATGAAGTGCTTGGTGCGCTTCTTGATGATCTTGGGCCGGTACGCTGGGCAAATCGTCATTTTGGAGCGCCAGTTGTAAAGAGCACGTCTTCTTCTTGTAGATGGTCCTGGTTGTTCTTGTATGGGTTTATATTTCTGTCTTTTCCAAAGATTGGTGTTTGAGTTTGAATAAAGTATGACTGTTCGGTTTCGAGTTCAAAATTGAAGAGTTCTGTCTTTATTAATTATATTCCAAGGAAGCCTTCGCAGAGGCTTTGAGTTTAGTACATAAGGCATATATAAGTATAAAATGTTGCAACGGGCTAGCGTATGTGAAACCGCCGAGTCGGCATTATGCCGGATGTCGGGTTCCAGTTTCGATGTTGTTTATGTTAAGATGTGTAGGCGGTTGTTTCTGCCGCGGTATGTAGAATGTTGCAACAATCAAAGTGGTCAAAGTGTTGAGCTGGACATTACAATGTTCGGGTTGAACGACATAGTCGTTCAGTGGAACATTGCCATGGCCCGAGGGGGTTTAGGTGGGGGTGTCGCGGTACCGTTATCGGTAACTCCTCCCCCCTTAACTTGGAACGATGGCCACAATGAGGGTATTGCCAACGAAGCCGTGGCAGGAGTTACAGCGGAGTCCAGGCTGGCGGGTGTGAAAGTTATTGTTCTGCGTTTGAAGATCCATACGAGGGTTGTGGCTATAAGCAGGATTCCGATGAGCACATAAACGGCTGTCAAGTGTGCAGTTGCTTGGTCTCTTAGTCGGATAACCTCCAGGCTGTTCTCCAGATCGTTTAGGTGTAAGTCTTTGAGGCTCAATTCCTTATTTGAGGTTAGTGTCGATAAGTTTTGAATATGTGGCATGTTGATCTTAATTTTGTCTGCTATGGTGGTGGCAGCGTCGACGTATTTGATGCCGTCCGCGGAGATTGAGCAGTTCTCGTAGTGGATGACCATGGAGCCGCTGAACGTCTTGTCTGACATGCAATCGGACGTAATATTTACATTTTTGGTGTTGAAGATTAGTAGTAGACCCTTTATTGGTACGAATATTCGCGGTTGGTTTCCGCCGTTGATGATATTGCAAGTCGCTTTGTTATTGTTGAGTAGGTTGATTAGGCAGTCTGGATTTGTCGGTGCTGTCGCGTTTTCACATACATGCAATTTGCCCAGTTTAATACAAGGTGAATTTAAAATCTTTATTTCTAGCTTATTTCTAATAATGTATTGTGGGAGAATTACAAATTTTGTGTTGTTGAACGGTAAGGGTATTAATCGGTACAATTGGTATTGTTCCTGTGATAGTATTTTAATTTTAAAAGTTAGAGTTTTGTTTACTGTTGTTGATTCCAGTGAAAGTACATTATACATATCATGGTCTAATTCTATTGTAATATTTTGTTGTGACAGTAATTGTTTAATTTTTTGAATCTCCTCTGAATTTAAGATATATTTTGGGATTCATTTTAATTTGGTGAATAGCAGGCTCTCCGCTATGTTGCTTAGGTGATTATATAATATGTCTATACTATAAGTTATTCGATTGATATATTGTATAAGTTGTATAGTGTGTTGTTCTGAATCTAGTTCTTTAGAGATTTTATTTTGGTAAGTGTTTATGAAATTACTTATCGCTTCTTGTTCGATGTTAGTGTCTCTTTCCTAAATTTCTGGCTGAGCTCTAAATTTTTGTTAATATTTGCGAAATTGTTGGTTATTTTTGTCTCATCGTCGGCATCCATATTGCCTGAAACGATCTTCACTATGCTACCTAGTCCGTTAATCAATCCCCTCCTCGGTCTGTTACGCGGGAGTAAGGTGCTCAATCTTTCTAACACCTGCTGAATCTTTTCATGCAATGTTAGTTTTAGGTCAGAGAATTCGTTGTCGTTAGGTAAGTTATCGATTACTTTGATAAGTTTTTCTGCTGTTACTTCGTAATCATTTAAGTGGATGACGGGGTTTATAGTTTTAAATGAATTTACTACTCTAGCCGGTCCCAGGTTGACCTTTATTAACGGCTGGTCCTTATCCAAGACGTCGAGCAAAAGTCGTTGTGCATACCCTAGCGTTAGTCTGTAAGAGTTTAGTTTAAGGGGTAGTTAATGCATGGTGTAAACTTTTACTTTAGTGTTTTTGTGTTTTTTTTTGTTTGTATTATTTTTTTGTTTTTTTTTTGTTTTACGTGTTTGTGATTGTTTTGGTTAATTTCCTTATCTTTTGTTTGTGTAATTTCTGTTTCTTTGCTGTTCGTAAGGTTATCCCGTTGTCTACTAAGGCTTTATGTGTGCTGAAACGCGGTGTTAATTTGTTTCTCCTATTTTCCTTCCTAAATATTAGATTACCCGTTGGTACGGTGGGGGCCTCTATCCTAGATTCATTCGCTTTTTCTGTTCTGGTTTTCCATGTTTAGCTTGACTGCTGGGTAAAGTGTAGTTTTGAATTCGTTAAGTTTTGTCAAGTATTCATGTTCGTTATTAAATTGTATTGTTTTATCGAAAATGTGTGTTCGTCCACTGAATAGTTCGAAAGGTGTCAAGTTGGTACTGCTGTGGATGGCATTGTTGTAAGTTATTATGGTTTCGTCGAGGATTTCGTTATGGTCTTGTGTCAATTTCAATTCTTTCCTCTTATTGAGGATTATTCTATAGATTTCTGTTAGTGTTGAGTGTAAGCGTTCGACTGTCGAATTGCTGCTTGATTGTTGGAAGGAAGTTATATGCAGCTCGATACTGTACTGTTGAAGGAAGTTTTTGAAAACAGCTCCCGCAAATTCGGCACCTTGGTCGAGTATTATCTTTTTGGGTAAGCCGAAATGGCTCATAAAGTCTTTGAATGCTTTTGTGACGCTAACAGAGTTTCTGTTTGTTAGTGGGTAGGCTTGTGCAAATTTAGAGAATTTATCAATAATTGTCAGGTTGTAATTATTGTTGATCGTATAGATGTCTGTGTGAATGATATCTAATGGTCCGTTCGGTATTTCGGGTAAAACGAAAGGCGGTTTTTGTGGTTGCCTATCATATTTAAGGGTGAGGCATACCTCGCAATTTCGGATTATTTCTGAAATTTCGTTTATCAATTGAGGTATGTAGAACTCCCTTTTCAGGTGTTCGTATGCCTCATCGATCCCCCTGTGGTTATTTTTCGTGTGGTACGTTTTGATTAATTCTTTAGTCTCGCCTGGGTTTGCTGGTTCCGCAAGGAAAATTAAGCATCTACAAATCTTGTAAATGTTGCTATCCGAAAAATATTTAGAATACGATATCTCTATACTGTTGAATATTTCGTCGGTAGTGTGGATTGCCAAAGTCTTGTTGGGTATGAGTAAGGTTTTCAATATAGTAGAGGTTTTTTCTAACGTAAAAGAAGGTTCGGAGATAACTCTACGAACTATGTGGGTGAACGGAACCGTTTTCACGCATGAAGCTTTCGGGTTGATTTTAAATATCGCTTGGATAGAGAACTGGTTCAACGGGCTATTGATGGTTGGTATACTAGGGGTTACTGTGGGGCTGGAATCGTTTACGCAGATATTTGGCTCTATTCTACTTAGTGCATCTGCTACAACGTTCTGTGAACCTTTCCTGTAGACTATTTCGTAGTCATACTCGGAAAGTGTTATTTTCCAGCGAAGGAGCTTTGGGTTCTGACCCTTGAAATTGCCTAACCAAACTAGGGGCTTGTGATCTGTGACAATTCTGAACTTCTTCCCATATAGGTATGGGCGGAAGTACTTTACCGCCCAAACTATAGCTAGCATTTCCTTTTCTATCGTGGAATACCGGGTTTCTGCGTCTGTCAGGGTCCTACTAGCAAAACAAACTGGTTTATCTGCGTTATCTGGGCCTTGGGAGAGCACGGCCCCTATAGCAAAGTTACTCGCGTCAGTTGTAAGGGTGAATGTTTTTTCGAAATCCGGGTACTGTAATATAGGGTCGTTAGTTAGTAGCGTTTTGCAAAGTTCAAACGCTTGTCGGAACTCTGAATCGATTACGACCGATTTGCCCCCTTTGAGCTGTTTTGTTATCGGTTTCGTAAGCTTAGCGAAGTCCCTGATGAATTTCCTGTAATACCCTAGCAACCCTAAAAAGGATTTGATTTGTCTGGTGGTTTTTGGACAGGGAAAGTCTTTTATGGCTTTTATCTTGTCCGGGTTTGGTCTCACGCCTTCTTGGGTAACTATGTGTCCTAAAAAGTCTATTTCTTTCCTAAGAAAGTTCGACTTGGTTAGTTGTATTTTTAGGTTAGCATTATGATATCGTCAAGATATACTAGACAGATATCCCCTATTAGCTCTGCCAATACATTGTCCATTACTCTTTGGAAGGTGGCAGGAGCATTTCTCAATCCGAAGGGCATTCTTGTAAATTCGTAATGCCCTCCTTCGACTGAGACTCCAAAACAGCATGGACATGTCTTTGCGGTTCATTTCAATTTGATGAAATCCACTTGAAATCCACTTGAAGTATTTGGCCCTGCCTATGTTATCTAGGATGTCATTTATGTTGGGTATGGGATATTTGTCCGCAATGGTTTTATCGATTAGCTTTCTAAAATCGATTACCAATCTCCATTTCTTTTTATCCGGGGAATCGGACTTCTTTGGGACCACCCAGACAGGTGCTCCCCAAGGGGAATAAATATTTTTTATAATGTTTTGTTCTAACATTTTCGTGATTTGTTTTCGAACTTCCTCTTTATGAATATATGGATACAGTGCTTGACTGTGTTAGAGAAGGTCAAAGGCGAAGCATCGTCATAGAAAAGATCACGGAAGTTTATGCAAACTTTCCGTAATCCTTTCGTTTCCTCCGTATTTAGGTGGCTGGTTTGAAAAAATTCAAGAAACTGTGCGTTTTCGCAGAGGGGTTTCGACCGTAACGCAATGCTACGTACTTGCTCATAATGTTCTTCATCAAAGGGGGTTACCTCTAACGGCTGGTCCAAGTGGAATGTTTGTTCCGTGTCCGAGTTATTGGTTATCTCGAGAAAACTAGTACTGTCCGTGGCTGTGTATAGGCCTCCCGAAATAGAAAGGTTAGTGTCGATTTCTGCCGAATTGCAGAAAAAGTCTCCCTTATTGAGGTCAGCTGGAGGTTTGACCCGGGTTATGGTTTGTGATTGTATTAGAAGGAAGTCCGATGCCCAATTAATCTCGGTGAAGATGTCGAGGGTAGCGTGTGGTGTTTCAAATTTAAATTTTTCCATGTATATTTTTACTTTGTGGGCTGTTAAAAAGTCCATGCCCAAGAGGCCATTGAAATATGGGTGGAATTTAAAAAGTAGTAGGCTTAGGTTGCCAGGTTCGTTTAATTCGGCCGGCATGGGGAGAACAATTTTATTCTCTATAGTGTAGCTCTGTAGAACTGTTGTAATGGTGATTTTATCACCTAATTCCAGGATACTATGCTCCTTGGCAAAACTTGGGTCAATAAATGAAAAGGTAGAGCCGGTGTCTATCATGAATTTTAAGGGAGATTTGGTGTTGAACGGGTTTAGGAGAATATACGGAAGTGTGGACCCATGGGTCTTCCTATTTACGTAACCGACTGGTTTGTCGAGGCTTCTTGCCGAAAATTTGGGTCGTCATTAATGTTGTTTTTTTCGTCGTTATCTATGTTATGGAAGTTGGGGCGTTGCTGCTGCCCGGAATTGTTATGATTCTGGTATTTTTGTGGGTTTTGCCTGGTCTGTTGGCGATTCTGATTTTGGTTCTGCTGCTGTCTAAATGGGTTAGAGTTCGGGGAGTTGGAGGAATTATTGTTCCATCTAGGATTGGGTGTGTTATAAGTTTGGTTGGGGTTTCTTTCATATGGTCTAGTTCTATTTACGTTGTTACCGGTACTTTGTGCCCTGCTCTCCCCCTGATAATATAAGCTTCTTTCGGCTTGGCACCATTCGTATGCCTCCTCGATGGTAGCTGGGTTCCTAGTTCTGATCATGATTTTGAGGGGGTCACGGAGCCCCACTAAGAATGCGTGGAGACATATTCCGTCGTAAAAGGTTTTCTTATCCGCCGCACTTGTGCTTTCCAACTGGTGGCCATTAGTGGGGGCAAGGTTCAACAGTTGGCTCCTTAGCTTCGTGATTTCGAAGAAAAGTTTCCCCAATGGCAAGTTATTAGGAAGATTTTGGATTTCTCGGATGATTATGGGTTCTGTTTTCTTGCAACCGTACATGCGGTTTAGATTCAGTTTGATATTGTCCCATTCGAGTTTGGTACCAAGATTGCTTAGCGCTTGGTCCGCTCTCCCTGAAATTTTGTTCCGAATTGTCCGTAGTAGCAATTGCCCATACGGTGTCTGGTCTGTCCCCCTAATTAGCATAATGACCTCCTCTACGCTGGTGATGAACCTGTCTAGGGTACCGGGGGTTCCGTCGAAAGTCGGTAGTTGCTTCACGAAAGCCAGTATATCGGTCGGGTTAAGGGTCATGCTGATGGAAGTGTTGAGGGACGTGCTAGCAGTTTCTAGGTTAGCCGCTAACCCCACTGCAGGGCTACTGCTTCTAGACTGGTTGGTTACGTTACCAGAGTCCGTCATTGTTACTGTCCGTGGGGGTTCTGCACCTTCCCTTATTTCTGGTAAGCTTGTGCTGCTCCTAAGGCCTAGTCTAGACTTGGTCTTGCTGACTATGTTACTCTTAGACATTTGCGAAAGAGAGTACTAGTATTAAAAATTTGACTTTCCTTTACTTAGCATTAGTTCAAATGGGAAATGGGAACTTAACTTATTTGTGTATATATTAATGTGTGTATTGTGTGTATATTACTGTGTGTATCGTGTATATATATTGTGTGTATTGTGTATATATTGTTCTGTATGTATATTAATATATATTATATTATTATATTATATTTTTTTTGTATATGAATTCTTAAATAGAGTAAAAGTGTAAAGTGGTAAAATGTGTACAACAATTTATTTTACTTGTTTGTCGTTCCCCTTTTTGAGGGAATTTGTTTAAAATTGTTGAAGTCTGTAATATATGTGGTTAGTGTATCGTTTATAATGTATATTTGCGTGGACCCAGTGGCATGTTAATAAAGGGTATAGAAAAGTTTTTTTTTTCGCCACCGATTTTTGTGGTGCGCAATGTTGTTTTGGTATAAAGTGATATGCTGTGTTTTTTTTTCTTCTCTTTTTTTTATTAGCAGTTTTGTTTATTCGTTTATTTGTTGGTCTTTATTGTGGCGGCTGTGGAGGAACGTGTAACTTGATCGCTCCACCATGTACTTTGAAAATAGGAAAAAGACAAAAAAAAAATGAGTGGTGGATATTTTGTATCCGCCACTCGTTCGTACATATGGGACGGACGCTGGGGTTGACTTCAATCTCTTATTTCATATATTGCGCCGCTCTGGCTGTGTTTGTAGATTCTTTTTAATTTTTATTATTACTATACACAGCAACACATGTATATAGTGACATATCTACAGTCCATGCTCCGCATACCCTTGTCTATGTCTATTACCCTGCACCCACAATACTATAAACAATCCGACACTCTCAGCTTCGAAACCCCATAAACAATCTAACGCTCGAAATGGACCACGCGTAGCCGATTGCAGGCAATGTAAACAAACACCCCAAGCTAGAAGTGGAACATAAAACAATAGATGCCGCACTAGAATCCAGCCGCACTAAAATCCAGCCGCACTAGAATCACGCCACTCTTCAGAGATCAATTACTAATCGATTCTCAAGAACCACGCCATCGTAGCTGACCAATCAGAGGCCCTATTCTCAGCCACCCCCAAGTAATGCAACACCGATCATACGCAGCGGATGCCTTTCATCAAAAGCCGCCTTTCCCACATATCGATCGAGTCACGTACTCCATCTCCGAACCGAAGTCGAAGCCAACGCCTCCGAATCCAAATCCGAATCCCAAGCCGAGCATCATGATATAAATAGTCTACATTTAAGAAGGCAGATCAGTTCTGTTCAAGACAAACGTCAATCGCGACACCGTCGGTTAATTCAACAAAAGTTAATTCCATTCAAGACATCGGACATCAGTCATCGTCGGGGAAATAACTAATTAATGTGCACTAAGTTTAAGTGAAAGAATAAAATCTTTTTTAAAACGTAAACTGCAGTATCGCATATTTAACTATATGTATGTATATATTTTGTTGCATATACATTCCTCTTCTCCCTTTCTCTTTTTTTTTTTTTTTTTGACTTGCGGTGATCGCACTTGATGTCCGCATAATAACACTCTTTATTTAATGTTTTAGTTAGTATAACGGCAATGATCTACGCTAGATGTTCGCACAGTTACACAGATTAATTAAAATTTTTATTTGGTACACACGGCAATGATCTTCACTACATTTTTTGCACAGTGGTACGTATATATGTATATATATGTATAAATTTTATTGAATATATATTTTTTGATTTACTTAGTATAACGGCAATGATCTACACTAGATTTTGTTTACACAGTTACACAGAGTAGTTAATTTTTTCTCGGTACACACGGCAATGATCTGCACTAGATTTTTCTCCTCTCGGTGGTCCTTGCCCTCTTCGCCGCATCCGGATATCCGCGGGTATCCGGACTGACCTTCGCCGTATCCGGCCAGCCATCAGCCTTTATCCGGCCGTTCCACAGCCTTATCCGGCTGTGCTTCGTTCGAATTCGGCCTGTTGGAACCGCGGTTCCCCACACTATCTTTAAAAGAATTCCATTCCCGAGTATACTGTTCTGATAATTCAAAGCTAGCCAAAGTTTTTGAATAAACAATTTTCCGACAAGTGACACTGGAGACAACCAGCCTAAGTGGTCTTACATCTTGGCTAAGGTAGATAACACTATTCTCTTGTTATTTTTCCTAATTGGTTCATAATGGAAATCGAACCTAAACTCGTCTTTAACCGGTTCCCATTGGAGTCTTAATGTTTTGACGGATTCATTCTCCTCAATGGTTAATACTTTATTCTCTTGGTCATCTCTAATGCCTTCTATAATTTCTGGAATATTTGTTACCCACTTTCTTAAGTTAAACCCAACCTTATTAAACTCCCGGGTAACTTCCTTTACATGCTTTTTAGCATCCAGTATCGTGTCGGCACCTGTCATCAGGTCGTCCATATAAAAATCATTCTTTATGATTTCCCTAATTGCTTGATTTTTGCAATTATCTGCTATTGCAACAAGCACCCTGGTTGCTAAGTAGGGTGCTGAAGCTGTACCGTACGTAAAGGTTGTAAGTTTATAATCTTTTAACTTTTCTTTTGGATACTCTCTCCAAATTATATGCAAATATTGTTGATCGTCTTTATCAACATTAATTTGCCGGTACATTTTTTCAATGTCCGCAGATATTACAAATGGCCATTTACGCCATTTCACCATAAAATCGAAGATATCTTTTTGGACCCTTGGTCCAACCCACATGATATCATTTAAACTTTTATTGTTTGTGGTTTTTGGTGAAGCATCGAAAACCACCCTCAGCTTTGTCGTTAGACTGGAATCTCTTATGACTCCTTGATGGGGTAAATAATATTTCCCATCTTCTTTGGACTCTACCATATGTCCTAAGTTTTTATATTCATGCATGAACTTTACATAATTTTCTTTTAATGATTTATTATTGCTGAGCTTTCTTTCTAAACTATAAAATCGCGCTATAGCTTGGGGTTTTGAATCTCCTAGATCCTTTTCTTTTTTAAATGGTATTTTAACCACACACCTACCATTCTCATCTCTTCTTGTTGTTTCCAAGAAATGCTCCTCGCACACATCTTCTTCTACGTCATTCTTTTCACCTTCCAATTCCCAGAACCGCTCTAAGTCCCCAACTTCAATTGTTGTCGCCACAATAAATTGATCACCTTTTGATTTGGTGCAACCGGATATAATCCATCCGAATTCTGTATTTTGTCCAAGTAGTCCGTCTATTTTTACTACTCCGTCTTTTAAAATATGGGTATACAAATCTATCCCAATTATTACATCTACCCTACTTGGTTTGTTAAAGTTAGGGTCTGCCAACACATAATCTTGCCACTTAGTTTTATCAATATTGAAAGACTTTAATGGTAAAGCTTTCATCAATTTCGGAAGAATAATTGCTTCAATATTTAGAGGACCTTTATTATAATCACGAGTTTTTACCGATAAAGTAACTTTGTACTTTGAAGTGCAAGAGTCTGTAGATGACACTCCACTTACCTCGGTGTTCGCTCTTTTTCGTACTAAGTTTAATATTTGCGCAGCTTCTTCTGAAATTATGGTACATTGCGACCCACAATCAATGAGAGCTCCAAGGTTTTGATAGCCACCATTCCTTGCCCTTACTTTTAAAAGTGCTGTGGCTAAGAACGCTTGTTCTTTTGTCAAGCAAGTGTTAACATTTTCCCTCTTTTCGTAGGGAATATGGAGCATCGTATGCTGAGGTTGTTTACAAATCCCACATAAAATTTGAGATATACATATCATTCCTATAGCATTTTGTGCAAAGGCGCTGTTTTTTAATAAACTGGCCTCTATCTATCGGACTCATTCCCTTAAACTTATAGAAGTGAATTATGGTATGTCCTGCCATTTTACATAACGGACAATTTTCTTTTATTTTACCATATTGCACTACTTTTTTCAACGGTTACCACTCTTTATCCTGCGACGTGTAAAGAGAAGTGTACCGTTGTTCTAAAAATTCCATTACATCTGGCAATGCTTGGATCTCTTTTGTCCTTTTTATATGACTTTCATATAATTGTAAGGTATCTTTGTTGAATTTTTTCAACACAATGTGCGCGAAAATCACATCAACTTCTTCTGTTACTTGTGACTTTAATTTGATTAAATGTATTGACTCATTAATAGAATCAGAAAACCATTTATTATGTTTCGCTGAATCGTGATCTAGCATTGGTAAGTCTAGTAATCGATTCAGCTGATCCGAAAAAATGTTTCGCTTATTTTCATACCGCTTGGTCAGCAATTCCCAAGCGGCATTATAATTCTCCAGCGGCGCAGTTAAAAGGTAGGCTACCACCTCCGTGCTTCACCCTTTATCGCGGTTTGTAGATAATTGAATTTTAGAGATGTACTCAGACTATCCATGTTATGAATTAATTCACAAAATATTTGTGAAAAGCCATGCCACTCTTTTTCTTCGCCCGACAATGTGGGTACTTCTAGTTTCGGAGGACCAGGCAAATCGATATCTTCTTTTTTTATCGTTGCCCCTTTACTATCCACGCTGTTTTCCTCAGGTACGGTTTGCATCCTTAATTCGAGGATGCTTTGAATGTCAGATTCCAAATCGCCGATATGATCGTCGAAGCTGTCGTTTGTCTCATAGCTATGATAAAACTCCTCAATTTTTAAGCTCAGTTTTTTACTGAGAAACTCAATTTTTTCCTTTCTCATTCTACGCTCACTCAGTTTAGCCCGATCTAACCTCTGCGTGGTTTGATCTAAATACGTCTTCAGGATTTCCACTATTCTGTCGATACCCTCAGATAACTTTTCTATGCTATTGGCAATTTAGGGCTCTATGTCTTCCTTCAAAGTTCCAAGTTCAAAGTTCTTCCTCCCCTGATCGTAACTTTGCTATATCTACCTTCCCTTTCGTTAGGGTTTCATTATTTTTTGACTCTACATACTTTCAATATATGTCCTCTACATTTGTAATAATTTTTTGGTACTGCTGTCTCTAATAGTAGTCATGATCTACTACTCCATATAATAACAGTGCAGAATTATTGCCTGTAACTTTGTTCTTAAGGTCTCCTAACCTTTGGATTACATCGCTGGTCAACAAACCAAGATTGGTCATCTCCCTTGCTATCGCGGATTGAGCATCTTAAAGCTTAATTATTTGTTTCGATAACATCTTACTTTAATTTGTTACTTAATTAGGATTAAAAACAATTTGAGATATAAGACTTAGCTGATGAATTCTGCTGCTGCTGTTGTTCTTGCTGCTGCCGCTGAAATCCCTGTCGCTGCTGCTGGTGTTGCCTCTGCTTAAGCCGCTGCTGCTATTGTCGATGCTGCTGATGTCGCTGCAGCTATTGTCGCTGGCACAGTGGGCATACAGCTTGCCATTAAGAACATTCGGATGCTTCGGATTATATATATATTTTTTTGTTCATGGTTTCGGCCTCGAAAACGCCACCGTCGCAAACAAATTTTTCTTTTCACTTGCAATAGATATACATATATACATAGCTCGTATTTTTCCAAATTATTAATTGAAACTTCCGTTTCATTAATTTTTTTATACTCTGTTCCGTCCTATAGGAGGGAAATCAAAGTTTTTTATTTTGCTAACTTTAGCTTTCAGTGAACTAGATACTTGCTCAGTCTCAAAGGGGCTGGTTTAACTCTGTGCTCTTACCACAGGGAGAAAAAACGGAGAGTCTCAAAGGACCAAAATGTTAAGACCTTAAAAGAAAAGTCTAGAGTTGTTGATTTGTAAGGGAGTTGATATGTAAATTCAAACAAAATTGTATTCTTAAAATCAGGGACTTATGTGTGATTTGACAATGAGGTAGAAGGAATCGTTTCCGACCCCATAAAATGTATATATTCTTGATCAGCATAAATAGGCGAGTCCATTGAGCCCTGTATGTCTGTCTGCAAGAGCTAGAACAACGAAATTCTATATCCGGACTTCTGTCACTGCCACAAGTATATTTCAAAACTTTGCCCCGCCCACTTCCGCCGCCACATAGGGCGCAAATCTGTGGCATCCACAAATTCAAAGATGCGAGAAAACTGAATCGTAGAGGATGACAATATGTTCTAGACTGTACAATCTGAATCAGATCGTATAGTTATTATAGCCAGAATCAAGAAAACAATTTCATTCTTTCTCGCTGAGTCTCTAACACACAGGTTTCATGGTCGGTTTTGTCAATTGCAAAATGTGAGTTCAAGGATTTCAGAACCTGTAAGAGCCAGAGCAACCAATTTTGGTATCCACACTCCTGTGATATCGGACCTTGACCGTTTCGTATCAAAATTTCGCCACACCCCCTTCCGCCCACGCAAAGGACGAAAATCTGGGGCATCCACAAATCTCAGAGACTATTAAGGCTAGAGCAACCAAATTTGGTATCCGCACTTCTGTTAGATCTCACTATAAAACGTATATCTCAAAATTTCGCACCACCCCCTTCCGACCACAAAGGTCGAAAATCTTTAAAATCCACAATATTGATGATACGAGAAAACTAAAATCAGCACAATCATAGCGAACGACCTTGTCTATGAGATCGCTGAATCTGGATCAGATCGGATCATTTTTATAGCCAAAAGGAACGAACTAATTTGCAGTGGATACGCAGCGCCCGAGGACATGTTCAGACACGTATCCGTCTCTCCCGCACGCACACATTGTCGCTCAATGTAGCCATACTGACTATGTATCGGGTATTAATGTAGAGTTGCGGTTGCCGCAGCAACTCACAACGTTCCCCCTCGTTGTATTCTATAATTATCGTTAGACCAACGCAAAGGATACATTTTACTGCGGGTGTCTATTTGAGTGCATGCTTACATTAGTAATGTAAGTGTTATTTTCAGACTGCATTGTTTAAGTGTTTTCTACACATGTGTTTTGTTGTAGAATCTTTTGATGGGCTACAGATCTTGGCTTACACTCGAACTGTCATTACTTATCTACTTTAAGTGATTTCTTTAGAGATGTTTTTTGGATACATGATTGAATGTGTACAATAATATGTTAATGTTTGAACAAGTCGCCCCGCCCATTTCCGCCCCACCAAAGGGCATCTGTGGCATCCAATATTTTAAAGATACGAGAAAACAGTATATAAATTCGTGGAGGACGACTATATTTTCTAGACTGCAAAGTTGAACCACATCGTAAAATTATTATAGCCAAAATGATGAAAACAATTTCATTCTTTCTCGCTCTGTCTCTTTGTAACACATAAGTTTCATGGTCGGCTTTACCTATCGTAAAAAGTGAGAGATCTCGGAGACTATAAGAGCTAGAGAAACCAAATTCACACTCCTGTGATATCGAACCTGCACAAGTGTATTAGAAAAATACGCCCCACCCCCTTTCAGATCCTATTAAGAATAGAGAAACAAAATTTGGTATCTACACTCTTGTTAGATATCATGTTACATGTAAGATGTATGTTACATGTGCATTTCGAAATTTCGCTTCACCCCCTTCCGCCTCCAAAAGAACGAAAATCTGCGCCATCCACAATATTGAGGATACGACAAAATTAAAAACACAATCATAGAAAATCACCATATCTACAGGATTGCCGAATCAGGATCAGATCGCATCATTATTATAGCCAAAAGGAGCAAATCAATTTGCAGTGGCTGCGCAGCGCCCAAGGACACGTTCAAAACCGTTTTCTGTCTCTTCCGCAGGCACTTTGTCGCTTAATGTAGCCATATTGACCATGTATCGGGTATAAATGTAGATTTGCGGTCGCAGCAGAAATTCACAACGTTCCCCCTCGTTATACCCGATACACAAAATGAGTATTGGGGTATATTAGATTTGTGGTAAAAGTGGATGTGTGTAACGTCCAGAAGGAATCGTTTCCGACCCCACAAAGTATATATATTCTTGATCAGCATCAATAGCCGAGTCGATTGAGCCATGTCTGTCTGTCCGTCTGTCCGTCCGTCCGTCCGTCCGTCTGTCCGTCCCCTTCAGCGCCTAATGCTCAAAGACTATAAGAGCTAGAGCAACGATGTTTTGGATCCAGACTTCTGTGATATGTCACTGCTACAAAAATATTTCAAAACTTTGCCCGGCCCACTTCCGCCCCCACAAAGGGCGAAAATCACAATTTCGACGATACGATAAAACCAAAAACGCAGAATCGTAGAGAATGACCATATCTTTTAGACTGCAGAATCTGAACTGGATCGTATTATTATTATAGCCAGCATCAAGAAAACAATTTCATTTTTGCTCGCCCTGTCTCTCTCTAACACACACGTAGCATAGGCGGCTTTGCTTAGAGTGAAACATTAGCGCCTAGATCTCAGAGACTATAAAAGCTATGCAACCAAATTTGGTATTCACACTCCTAATATATCAGACCGAGACGAGTTTGTTTCAAAATTTCGCCACACCCCCTTCCGCCCCCGCAAAGGATGCAAATCTGGGGATATTCAAAAATCTCAGAGACTATTAAGGCTAGAGTAACCAAATTTGGTATCCGCACTTCTGTTAGATCTCACTATAAAACGTATATCTCAAAATTTCGCACAACCCCCTTCCGCCCACACAAAGGACGAAAATCTGTTGCATCCACAATATTGCAGATTTGAGAAAACTAAAAACGCAGAATCATAGATAACGACTGAAATTTTAGAATAGTTTTTCTAAATAACAATACCGAAATTTTGGGTGACTGCAATTTTTTAATTTTAATACGACGAAAAGAAAAGGGGTGCGTGCGTTCGATTTCAAGGGTTTTTCTCGACTTCTTTTCATATATTCAAACAATTTCTTCTAAGCCTACCTTACCTACGGTGGCAAAGCGGGGCGAATTCGCCAAGAGCGAGAGAACGAGCTTTTATTGCGCTCCCGCTTTGCCCTAGCCTAACTTACACTAGACTTCATGAAATACTATCCTAATAACAAATTATTATTATTCAAATGGCGCTACACCGGCCCCGTTGAAGGCCTGGAAGGCTTCAAACCATTGGCAGAAGCGCCAATTTGTGTATCGGCCTCCTGAACGTGGCTCCGCTGCTCGTCCTTAGCTCGACCACTCTGACCCTTCCGTCCTGCCCGGAGGTTGTTCCTACCACCCTTCCGAGGAGCCACTGTTGAGGGGGCAGGTTGTCCTCGGCGACGATTACTAGGTCGCCTTCCTTTATGTTTGGCTCCTCCTGGTCCCACTTGCATCTGATTTGTAATCCCAGCACATACTCCCGGGACCATCGCTGCCAGAACATTTGCCTGGCTGACGAGACAAGCCGCCATAGCTTTAAGCAGCTCAGACCCTCCTGGTCCGGGGTCCTGGGTGCTGGGGGTGCGATGAGCGGCCCGCCTGTCAGCAGGTGCCCGGGAGTCAGCGCGTCTCCGTCGCTTGGGTCTGGGCTTAGGGGTCCTAGCGGGCGCGAGTTGAGTACCGCCTCGATCCCGACCAGCACGGTCTCCAGCTCCTCTGCGGTGAGGAGAGCGCTTCCGATGGCGCGTAGGAGTAGGCCCTTGGCAGACTTCACACCGGCCTCCCAAAGTCCGCCCATGTGCGGTGCTCGAGGCGGTATGAAGGCAAACTCGCACCCGCTTCTTGACGCAAATTCGCGTATCGCGTCCGCTTCCGCCTCTATCTTCCTCCGCAGTTCGCTGAAGTGGCGACTTGCTCCGACGAAATTTGTCGCGTTGTCGCAGTTCACGCGTTGCGGACATCCTCGACGACCGACGAACCTTTGGAATGCCAATAAGAAGGAATTAGTCGTCAAATCGGAGACAATTTCTAAATGAACCGCCTTGGACGCAAAACAGACAAATAACGCTATGTAGGACTTATAAGGGGGCCTTCCACGAATTTTCAGAGTCGTATAGACTGGGCCACAAAAATCAACGCCACATACTGAAAATGGGCGGAGAGCACGGAGCCGGTCTGCGGGTAAGTTGCCCATCATTTGGGTCTGGAGTAGCGGCTTGCATTTAAAGCAACGAATACACGACCTAACTGTCGCCCTGCAGACCGCCTGAGCATTCACTATCCAAATGCGCTGTCTAAGGATACTCACGAGTGCTCGTGGGCCGGCATGAAAATTCGTTTGATGCAGATAGCGAACGTATGTCTGCACAAACTGCGAGCGTTTTGTCAATAACAAAGGAAACTTGGCATTATATGACATAGGAGCGTTAACTAGTCGCCCCCCAACTCGCAACAACGAAAAAGAGCACCATGTCCCAGCCTCTTCATGGATGAAGGGATTCAAGCGCTGAAGACTGGGGCCTAACTTGGTGCCTTTATGAACTCTTTCAATATCTTCTTGAGACTCATTTTTCTGTGTTATTTCGACTATTTTTAGAAACGCCTCGTCGTATTCTACGGATGACGGAATTTTTCCAAAGTTGAGACTTTTGTCTTTGCATTTTCGGATGAAGCGGAACACGAAAACGAACACTCTTAGCAGTTTGAGGTGTGACGAGTATCCCTCGATTACATCCACTAAGTAATTTGGCTTGGCCGCGACGGTCAGTCCGACCGATTTCTTCCGACTTTCCATCTGTATCTCTTCTTCGGAAAGCTCGAAGTGTGGATTTCTGGGCCAGCTCTCTTCTTCAAACTTTAAGAACTCTGGTCCACCAAACCAGATCGACTGCACGATTTCCTCTACGTCACAACCTCTCGAAACTATGTCTGCTGGGTTCTGTTTTGTTGGCACATGCCGCCACGTAGCTTCACTTGACCACTCTTGAATCTCCGCTACTCGGTTCGCAACGAATGTTGACAACGACGAAGGGTGGGATCTGATCCAATGAAGAGTAACTTCTGAATCTGACCAGAATATCATTTTATCAATTGGAACCTTGAGCAGTGATTTGATTCGGTGACAAAGGTCTGCTAGAAGGTGAGCGGCACATAACTCAAGCCTTGGGAGCGTTTTCGTCTTGAGTGGCGCTACTTTCGACTTTGCAGTCAACAAGGAGACCTTGAAATCTTCTGCAGTCTTTCTACGGATATAGACGCAGGCTCCATAAGCTCTCATGGATGCGTCGGCAAAGGCATGTACTTGAATCGGTGACATGGGATCAGTATGCACAAATCGAGGTATGGTAATCTTCTCCAACTGACCCAAGGATTCTTTTAATCAGTTCCATGCTGTTTCCAAGTTCATTGGAATTGACTCATCCCAATCTAGCTTGTTGAGCCAAAGCTCCTGCAGTAGGATCTTTCCCTTAATTACTAAAGGACTTAACAAGCCAAGGGGGTCAAACAGCTTTGATGTCACCGATAAGATGTTCCGTTGTGTCGCTCGGAGACCCATAACTGACGTGTCAATTTGGAACTTAAAGACGTCTTCGTGTGGCAGCCACGATATTCCTAACGCCTTAGTTGACTCTGAGTCCGAGATCGTTATCGGTTTAACTGTGCTCTCGGATGCGGTGACCTCAGGTGAGTTCGAAAACCATTTAGTCAATTCAAACCCAGCGGTTTGAAGAACCTGAGCCACATCAGACTTAATTGTCTTTAACTCCTCTACGCAACCAGCACCAGTCAACATGTCATCGACATAGAAATCGGAGTCGATAACTTCAGCAGCTTTAGGGAATGAGAGTTTTGCAGACTCACTCAACCTCTTCAAACACCGAATTGCCAAAAATGGGGCTGGTCCAGTCCCATATGTTACGGTGTTGAGCTGGTATATTCTCAAGGACTCAGACGGGTCTCTTCTCCACACTATGAGCTGGAATTGTCTATCCGCATCAGCGACCCAGACTTGGCGATACATCTTCTTAACATCGGCTGTCAAGGCGTACCTGTGTAGTCTGAATCGGAGCAATGTCGAATACAGCTCATCCTGTATCGTAGGACCGACCATCAATATGTCGTGCAAGGCCACCTGAGAGGACGTTTTACAAGACGCATCGAAAACGACGCGGAGCTTGGTCGACGTGCTTTGAGGCCTCAACACACACTGATGTGGAATGAAATAATGTGGAGTTTTGGGGATTGTGTTGTCTGTGGTAGACATGTGACCCAAGGAGAGGTACTCTTCCATGAACTCCAAGTACATTTTCTGCAACTCGGGGTCACGAGACAATCTTTTTTCAAGCGATAAAAACCGCCGTTTAGCCACTTCAAAGGAGTTGCCTAAGATACTGGGATCTGATTTGAACGGCAGTCTTACTTCAAACCGACCTGAAGGCACGACCTGAGTAGTCCTTCTATAATGCTCTTCACATAACTTGTGTTCAGGAGATAAAGACTTTTTAGAAGACGGCAATTCTTCCAGTGACCAAAACTTTTGTAATGTATTGTCGATGTGGATCACTGACTCTTCTCGACAACTCAAACAATTCCTAGCTTCTTGGGTGGCAGTCACCTTTGGAGTGTATCTGCCCGACACAATCCAGCCGAGAAGCGTTTTCTGCAGAGTTGGATAGTCAGGACCTTGTCGAATCTGACCAACAGATAGAAGTTCGAAAAATGTTTCTGCACCTATCAACATATCTATCTTCTGTGGCTTGAAGAAATATGGGTCTGCAAGTGGTAAGTTCTTTGGGATTTTCCAGTCACTCACGTTAAGTGTCTGATCAGGGTGATACCCCGAAATGGACCTTAGAATCCAGAAATCAACCGAAAACTCACTACCAGTAATTCGCGACTTCACCACCGTGTGTATCTTTTTCTTGACTTGTGAATTGGATTCACCAATACCAAGCAAGTTGATACACGACTCCTCCCTACGGATCTATAAGCGCTATGCTAAGTCCTCAGTTATAAAATTGGTTTGAGACCCCGAGTCAAGCAGAGCTCGGGCCAAAACATGTTCACCATTATTTGTTCGGACGCTTACGATCGACGTAGCCAGAATAACTCTATCCATAGCTGTCGCATGGAGAGCATGCGAAGTGGAAGGTTGATTCTGATTGGGAGGAGGAGAAGCATTCTCTGGGGGTGATGGTAACGCTAGACTTTTATTCGCCACTGTGTACCTATGCAATAAGGTATGGTGTGAGCAGCCACACTCGACACTTCTTAGCTTTGCATCGTACTACAGAGTGGCCTGGCTGCAGACAATTGATGCACAAGGATGCAGTTTTTGCGAATTCGAACCTTTGCATTACTGCCAGCCGACCAAATGGACTGCAATCTGTCAACAAATGGCCTTTCGCATTGCAGTAGCTGCATTGTTGATTTTTAGTATTCGCGGTGGAACACGCGAATGAGCTCCGATTATGCGGCTTGCTTGGCACAGCTTTCTGCTACTGCTTTGGTTTGTCCGAATTTTCGGCCGAAAGATGCTGATGTCTGCGATTAAGCAACTTTTCACAGTCCGTCCAAAGTGGCAGTTTGTCATAATCGAGCTGTTCTTCCCATTTCTCTTTGGTCACCGGATCGACTCTGCTCAAGACGAGATGAATAATCATCGCATTCGAGATCTTTTTATCATCGCCTATCGACAACAACGAACCATATATGGATGAGGCGGTATCGATAAGGTTCCTTAAGGACGATGCTGATTGCTGGGTCATTTTGGGAAGATTAAATAGAGCATCAATGTGATTTTTAAAGATCAGACAATCATTATCGTAGACGCGTTTTAAGCTAGCCATTGCTTTCTCGTAGTTGGTCTCGGTTACTTGGAAAGCCCTAACTGTTCCCAACGCTTCACCGGAGAGACACGAAAGCAAATGGTTGAACTTTTCGATAATTGGAATGCTTTGGTCAATATACCCGAAAAATTTAGGGTAGAGCGTCGCTTGGCTGGCGCGTACACGAAAACCACACAAGAATACCAACGAACTGTACTGGTGACAAGCGAAAACGAAAAATTTCACCGCTGCAGTTCTGAAGAACTAATGTTGTGTATGCGTATGCACCGACAACGATCGACGCTAAATTGATTTGCGAGGCACGACTTTGTCTTAATTGATAGTTGGATCCTACTGACACCAAACGAATATACCCGACGAAAACAGGGTAGCGCGTCACTTGGTGTTTGGTTTGGATCAAGCGCGCCAAACAAAAGAACAACGATAAGCAACGGTGAAGAGCGAAAGCGAGACGAAAAAATTCACCGCTGCAGCTGCGTATTGGTATGCGTGCTTGGCCAACGACCCAACTATACATATATTTGACACAACGAAAACGAGAAAGGGGAAAGGGGCGACAGCGATTGCAGTTAAAATGAGTTATGTATATGTGTAGTTATTGCGTCCAAGAGGGTTAGATGTACAAGTTAAGTTAAGTAGAATCGACGTTTATTGTAGTATTTATTATTTATTATTTACTCGTCGAAGCGAGATTTATTGTTCCTCGTTGGAGGTCTAAGAGAATCTAAATTTACATAAAAATGAAAGTCTTAATATTAAGTCCCCGGCCGCCGGCTGCGCAGTCGCCGGTGCATTAATCTGCTGACATGGCACACGCACCGGTGTTATGTTGAGCAGCGGCAGTTTCCCACGTTCCACGGCCCCATGGTTGTTGTTGGGCTGTCTGGGCAAGTGTCTCCGTCAACGCTGCAACTCTCGTGTTCTATTATGCGACGAGGCATGTGCTGTATTTGGTTCATATGAAGGTGTTTAAGCTCATTGACCCGCTGTAGGGTCGAGAACCAAATGCAGAGGGAGGGGTATCCGGCTGGATCGGATAACTACTCCCCCCCTTGAGCAGTCGCCGTCCCCGGCGCACTTAGTCTTGCCATTAATCCATTGATTTGCCGGGCGTCGCGCTTCTTCGTCAAATATAGTCTGAGCATGGCCATGCCACATACTAGGCCACAAATACCTAGTCCTAGGCAGAATGCAAAGATTGGTCTGGAACGTGAGGACACCTCTTCCTTTATCTCCTTGATGAAGTTGAGGTTCTCCTCGCTCAACTGGTGGAGGAATGGCAGGCTTAGCACCCTTTTATGCTCGGTAACATTTAGCAAGGGTGAAGATGCAACTCCTGGGTATCGGCTCTGAACGTTTTTGCGATTCTGATACCGTGAACCATTTATGACGGCATAATCGTTGAATGTGATTAGATGCGTCCCTGAAATGTTGAGCGCCGCGCTGCCGTCGAAACTTACTGCTGCTGGGTGATCGTTGATGATAATGATGCCGTCGTCGACCAGTGTGATGGCGCTGAGGTGGCTGGGTTGCGACTGGCAGTGGGCCACGCCACCAGAATATAATCCTTGGGCACAGGAGTCCTTTGTCGACGTTTCGCAGAATGTTGTCGTGGTCGGATGCCAACATTCTGTTCCTAGCCAGCAAGGTCTCGTACAGGTGAGCCGAGTCAATTTGCTTTCCCTTTGCTGCCTCTAGCAATTTATTGACTGAGTCTGTTAAGCGGTTGATTTGCTCCTGAGACTTAGAATTTATGCTTATCTGCCTGTTATTCGATTCAATATGTTGGGCCTCGTTTATTCGTATCTTTTCTAAGTCGTCCGCGTCCGGAGTTCCGGCTACCACCTTTAAGACCGAGCCCAGGATGTTTAGGCTCCTAGCAACTCTGTGGTGCACGCTAATCGTGGCTAACATATTTCGGATATGGTCGGTATCCACCACTAGTAGTTTTCGCATGTGCGACTGTGGAAACATCTCGGTCAAATTTGCGGTCTCGTCCGCCATTCGTTCGTAATCCGTTAAGTTTGTCGAATGCCTAAGGTAATTTATTTCGTCCCATACGAGTATGTCGCCGTCCAATATCGGTACGTAGTCAGAATGTGAGTAGTCTGTTATGCGAGCGTTTACCAAGGCCACCAGAAGGATTATCATGTGAAACAACCTAAGGAATGAAAGAAAAGGTTGCTTGGTAATCTGTGATCGAGTCTCTAAGTATGAATGTAAATGGAGCGTAAAAAATAGTCGGCTGAGTGGAACGCTCACGTATGGGCATAGGGGCATTACCTAAGATTGTCTTTGTGCACAACCTTCCCCCTAATTAGGACCGTTGTCCCCAAGTCCGCTTCTACCGTTTCTTCCACGTACAACGGGGTTAGTTTATTTCCGAGGCGTCTGTTGGGTTTCAGTAATACCTTATCACCTACTCTAAAAACTCTGTTCTGACGCGATCGGTTGACTCGATTGTTCTGCACAATCTGAGCTTTCCGTACCCTGTTCTGTACCTCGCTGTGAAAGTCTGCTGCAGCGGCGTTTAAAATATCGATCGGCTTCTTGTTGGTTACCGAGTGTACCGACCTGTTGTACTCCACTGTTGCCTGAAGGAAAAGGTCGACTGTGTCGACGATTCCCTTCGCTATCTTGAGGCATCTCGCGATTTCCAACAGAGTACTATGGAATCTTTCAACTTGGCCGTTTGAAGTGCTGTGGAGGGGAGGAGCATTCACAATGTGGGCTCCGAAATTGTCTCGCAGAAGTGACCTGATGGTTTCTGAATTCAGCGATGGTTCATTGTCGCAATATATTTGTCTAGTGTTGGGGAAAATGTTCATAAGTTGCAAGAGTGGAGCCTTTATATCCGCAATCGTGCGGGAAGCTATCGGTTGTACGATGGCAAATTTCGAGAATTTGTCCACGCATGTTAGGAAGTACTTCCTATCTGTTGAAAAAATGTCGACGTGAAGCATTTCTCCAGTGAACGAAGGGACTGGCGTTGGTCCCAGCTCCTGTTTTTTTGGATGCCTATCGTACTTTGCTCTAGAACAAATCCTGCAATTCATGACTACCTCGCTTGCGAGTTTAGTCATTTTTGGGAAATAGTAATCGGCCAAGACCTGTTTTACGTTTTCCTGAGCAGCTCTATGTGCTCGATTGTGTTCGATTGTGACAATCTCCTTTCTTTCATTTTCATTGAAAATGTCTGTGACCAGATTCTTGCAATGCCAGAACTTGGTCGACGGAAAGGCGCGTACTAGCTCATGCTGAATGCAGGCTAGAGTCGGAAAACCAGTGGATTGCGTTTACAACCGTAGGGTTTACTGAGGTCTTCACGACCCCAGTGAGCGCATTTTTGTCCGTAAAATTTATTATGTGTCGCGTTTTTTCCCCGAAAAGAATAAACATCTGCTTTAGAGGAAAACGCGCCGCTTCTAGGACGATTTGATTCCTAAAACAATTGACAGGTTTGTCTGTCGTTTCTATCGTGTAAGTCAAAGACGCTTCGCTGTGTATTGTCGCTGCGTCAGATTGTGGCGCGCTGTCTTCCAATGCATTGATGTTTTGTCGAGACAATGCGTCTGCGACATGGTTTTCTTTGCCTGGCTTATAGAAAAGCTTGGCACCGAGCTCGTCAATGCGTGCCTTCCAGCGTTTTATTTTAGAGTTAGGGTTTCCTTCGGAAACCGCAAACGTGAGTGGCTGGTGGTCAGTGAACACATTAATGTCCCTGACTCCGTAAATGTAGTGACGAAGCTTCCCCAAGGCCCACACAATTGCTAAAAGCTCGCGTTCATTGGTAGCGTAGTGACGCTCACCGTTCTTTAGTGTCCTTGAAATCATAGTTATTGGGCGGCCGCCTTGTGAAAGGACCGCCCCGATGCCATAGGCAGAGGCGTCGGTCGTTAGGTCGAACGGTTTTTGTAATCTGGGTACATCAATATTACGTTTTCTGATGCCAGAATGTTCCTTAATTTCTGAAAGGCGTGTCGTTGGACCTCGCTCAAAATGATAGTGGTTTTTTTTTATTTGTATTTGCTGATGGACCCATTTTCCCCTTTTAAAATATCAGAAAGCGGTCGGGCAATTGACGCGAAATCTTTCACGAAGCATCTGTAGTAACTTGCCAGGCCCAAGAATGACCTTAGGCCGAACAACGTTGTTGGCTCGACGTACTCCTGGATGGCCTTCACCTTCTCAGGGTCCGTCCTCGTGCCTTCGTTAGTCACAATAAAGCCAAGGTATTCCACGCTCGTCTTAAAAAAATTGGACTTCTCTCGAGCGACTCTCATGTTGGCGTCATAGAGGCTTTTCAGCACCCAGTCGACGTGTTTAACATGGTCGTCTTGAGACTTGGAGAAAATAATTACGTCATCGACATAGACGTAGCATGTTTTGCCGATTTGTTCGCGCAAAACATCATCGATTGCTCTCTGGAAAATGCTACCTGCATTTCGTAGACCAAAGGGCAGTCGGCAAAACTCGTACTTCCCTCCATTTACGGAAAAGGAAGTCTTTTCTCGGTCGCGCTCCGCCAAGGTTATTTTGTGGTATCTAGACTTCAAGTCCAGTGTTGGGAAGAATCTGGCAGTACCCAAGTTTGCTAAGATCATTGAGATGCTTGGCATCGGGTATTTGTCGACCACTGTTTTTTGATTGAGCTTCCGAAAGTCCATTGCGTTTCTTCTTATTGCCCGCTTCATCAGTGCCTTTTTTGTCGACCACCCATATAGGATTATTATATGGCGATCTGGATTTGCGAATGATTTTGTCTTTCAAAAGGCTCTTGACCTCTGATTCGACAAAATCAGCTACACCCATAGGGTACGGGTACAGCTTGGAGTAAATTGGTTCGTCGTCCACAGTGCGGATAGTGGCCACGACCGAAGTATTATAAGGCAGAGCCCCGTTAGGGTCGGCAAATGCCTTACTCCTCTTATTTAACATTTTTATAAAGTCCGCCCTTATGGCTGGGGGAGCATCGACGTCAATAACGTTTGTGTGGTTGACGTCTATGCACTTGTGGAATTTGATTACCTCAGTCGTGTTACCGAATCTGAGTGTACCGCTCTTTAAGCACAATGTCGCCCCTACCTGCGATAGCAGGTCAAGGCCAATGATGCCGTCAAATGATGATAATGATTCTAACAAAAAAAATGGGGAGGTCTTGCCGAATATTGACAGAAGGCATTTCTTCGAAATTTCATTTGTCCCGTTGATTGAGTAGACGGGAAAGGGTGTCTCGACAGGGATGACGCCGCGAAGCCATTTACACGGCTTGATGTAATTCTTTGACGCACCCGTGTCTATGAGAAGCTTCATATTAATCCCTGCTATTTTCCGCCAAACGAATGGCAGCAGGGATCTTCCCATAAAAAATTCACTGAGTCACTCTCGTACTCTAATTCGCCCTCCGCTTCTATCTCAGCGACAGCTTCGGCCGCAGCCCCATTGTAGGCCGTGTCGGTCTGGTTGTCCCCGGCTGTAGTGTGCTCTATCCTCTGCTGCCAATTTCTCGAGGTGCGCTCTGACGCGTTTGTTTTCCTCGTAAAATTTTGATTGCGTCCACCCGACCCGAAAGGCTTTTGGTAAGCAGTGGGCAGTCTGAGTTTGGAAGAAGAAGGATCTACATCCATGGGCTCCGGGCCCTGGGCCCGAGTCCTGCCGCTATTGGATCGTTGGTTGGATCTTCCCTGCTGGGCGATCGACGCGTCTTGCCTTTTGTCGTAATGAGGACTTTTATAGGAGTCCACGGCTCTAGTTTGCCTAAAATTGCCCTGGAGTTGCGCTTGAGTTTGGCGCTGGCCCGTTTTTTGGGCCTTTTCCTCCATGGCCCTGGCGTAATTTGCAGCCAAAACGCTGCGATCCTCGCTGGATTCCGCCGCTTCGGCAAGGGCCAGAGCGGTCTGCAGATCTTTCGGTCTTGCCGGAAATACTGCTGTTTTCAATGTTCTTCTTAAGCCTGAAACGAATACGTCTAAAGCGTCGTCCCTAGCTTTCTCGTTTAGAATGCCCGCTGCGACCGCATTATGGACCATTATGTTTTTGTTGGTAATGAGAGAGAGCTGCTTCTCAATCTCGTCATAGTATTCCGCCAAGGACAGGTTTCCCTGCCGCATGGTGGCCAGTTTTTGTTGTATCACGCTCACTGGAGTTTTGTCGGAATACGAACTATCCAATCTATTCAAAATTGCCTTGAAATTTAGGACTGTATTGAAAGATGACAGCACGGTTTTTGCGGCACCTTTTATTTTATTCCTGATGATGCCTGTCGCCATGTAATGTCTAGCGCTGCCCTCATAGGGCTCGAAAGTTTTATAAGCCGCCAGCGCTGCCTGGCGCTAAGCCACATAATTTTCCTGTTTGCCGTCGAACTCGGGGACGGACTTAACCATGTCCAATGGCTGATCACACTGGACATCGGGATTTATTGCTATCTCCTTATACGCTTCAACTTTCGGGGCAGGCGTACCTGTGCTCAACTGAGCAATCTCGGCTTGTAATTGCTGTAACCTGGTCTCGAACCGCGAGGCCTGATTTTGCAGTGCGGCCTCTATAGCTGCTGCGAAAGCTGCCGGATCCATGATGTCCGGGGAACGTTCGTGGCTTTCAGTCAAACGGAGGCCACTAAGACACAAACGTAAACTATCGTCGCTATCGGATTGTTCTTGCTTGCTATCCCCTGGGTCTTGCAGGTCCCCACACAGTGAAACTAAGCTATCGGACCGCTTAAAGGACTTGAGGTCACTATTGGAACTGTTAGGGCTATCGCCCATTAGCCACTTCTTATTTTATTGTATTTTCTTTTTTTTTTAATGAATTTGATTTTGATTTTAAATATCTCAGCTGCACCACTCAGTATTATTTTATTTTTATTGGGTCGCGATTACCAAAATGCTTGAATAAAATTTTATAAAAAGAGCTCACTTACATGGTTTTCTGCGGTTTATACCGTGTTTTATTTGACTTAATTATTAGTTTCCTTTGATTAATTATTAATTCCTTTGTGGGTGGCGATGAGGGAAGCGAGGGATCACCCTTCAGCTTGTTGGTTTTAATTTTTGAGGCGAGGGATTGCCCTTCAGCCTGCTTTTTCTTTCGTAGACGTTGATGCCGGGAGCGTGGGATTGCCCTTCAGCTTCTTCCGGGTGTGGTTTTTTTTCACCTTCAGCGAGGGATTGCCCTTCAGCTTGTTGTTTTGTTTTTTTGAGGCGAGGGATTGCCCTTCAGCCTATTTTTCCTTTGTAGATGTTGATGCCGGGAGCGAGGGATTGCCCTTCAGCTCCTTTAAATGTAGGTTTAATTATTTATTTCACCTCACTTGTTCCTCGTTGGAGGTCTAAGAGAATCTAAATTTACATAAAAATGAAAGTCTTAATATTAAGTCCCCGGCCGCCGGCTGCGCAGTCGCCGGTGCATTAATCTGTTATGTTGAGCAGCGGCAGTTTCCCACGTTCCACGGCCCCATGGTTGTTGTTGGGCTGTCTGGGCAAGTGTCTCCGTCAACGCTGCAACTCTCGTGTTCTATTACGCGACGAGGCATGTGCTGTATTTGGTTCATATGAAGGTGTTTAAGCTCATTGACCCGCTGTAGGGTCGAGAACCAAATGCAGAGGGAGGGGTATCCGGCTGGATCGGATAACTTACATATGTATGTATATATGTATTAATATATATGCTCAACTCTAACTACAGCATGCAATCTAGCTCTACTATGTCATACGTATGTGCCAAGAATTGAAAGCGAGGTGCAATTGTTTCAGCACAAGACAATAATTGCGAGTTTTTTAATCTTTCGTCTTCACTCGAGCTTTCAATTTTTTGCACAAATACCTCTTGGGAAGATAGGAAATTCCAGGTGCTGTACTCTCCTCTTGTATATGTAGCTGCAGACAGGGTATTGCACGACCGACGCGGTGATTTTTAGTTTGGTTTATTTAATTATTTGCACACACGTCGCGGTTACTTTGGCAATTTAGCTGCAGCACATATGCATGTACATGTATGTATGTACATATGTATAATAGATTTTGGCTATTTATGTATCTTCACTGTGTCACTGTCACTTTTTGCCTTTCCACTTGAATTAATATGTACGTTTAAATTGCGAGTCCACCCGGGGGCGCCATGAAATTTTAGAATAGTTTTTCTAAATAACAATACCGAAATTTTGGGTGACTGCAATTTTTTTATTTTAATACGACGAAAAGAAAAGGGGTGCGTGCGTTCGATTTCAAGGGTTTTTCTCGACCTCTTTTCATATATTCAAACAATTTCTTCTAAGCCTACCTTACCTACGGTGGCAAAGCGGGGCGAATTCGCCAAGAGCGAGAGAACGAGCTTTTATTGCGCTCCCGCTTTGCCCTAGCCTAACTTACACTAGACTTCATGAAATACTATCCTAATAACAAATTATTATTATTCAAATGGCGCTACAACGACCATATCTATCAGATTGCTGAATCTGGATCAGATCAGATCATTTTTATAGCTAAAGGAAACAAATCAATTTGCAGTGGCTACGCAGCGCCCGACGTCACGCTCAGACTGATTTTCTGCACTCTTTGTCGTGTCGTTTAATATTAGCGGCGTCTGCCGGAGGAGAGCCATACTGATTTAGTATTGGGTATAACTGTAGAGTTGCGGTGTCCGCAGCAACTCACAACGTTCCCCCTCGTTTTTTATTATATTTGTTTTCCATTGTCATGCCATAAGATGCGGAGAACGGGAACGTGCAGCCCGGGCAGAGATCCACGTTGCCCGGTAAGGCAGTATTAAAACAAGGTGTTACCAAGTCCATGTACTCTCCGTTAGCGTATGGGCTAGTTCTTATACCGGGCCCCCAGCCATGCTGACTATCGGCACGGGTCGAATAACACACAAGCTCATCGTCAGTGTTGTGGCTTCGCGAACACCCGCTTTCTGTCAGGTACTGCTTATTCTCGGTACCTGGGGATGCCCGCTTATTCGCAGCTGACCTACCTACCGAGATAGGTCCTTAGCTATCCACAGCCTGCGGACGACGCCACAATAACAGTTCTACAGTGGCGGTGCGATTGCAAGATAGTGGAATCACTCGTCATTGAAGGATATCGTCCAGGCGCTGATCCAGAATTCGCTATCTGGAGCGGAATGTTTCGTTTGTTGATGGTTTAGAAACTTTTTTGTTTACGTATACGCAGGTATCTGCTCGAGGGTTTTAATTTCTAAGTAAACGATAGTTCTTGGCACTGATCTGCACCAAACTGCTTGGTTATGTTATCTACATATTTCTATGCTTTAATTTGCATGCGTCAGCTACGTGTCGGTAAATGAAACCGCATACGACAGATATACGCAACTGTGGCTTAGAACACTCTTCATTATGTATAACAAGGAAAAGTAATAAAATTTGTTCGCTTCTGACCATTACAGATCTACCTAAGATGAAAGCGAGGTTCGGAGAGGCAAAGACTCCGAACAATAAAAGTACTTGGAGAAGAGAAGGACGAAGGCGAGAGTGATCAGTCCCAAACCACGACTCGGATAACGGAAGAGTTCGGCGCCAGCAAAAATAGCACCAATTTCGCGGAAGATATGAGCAACAGCAGAAGGCGTGAACATTCCGAAAGAAACTCAACATCCAGTACAACAACAACAGCACGGCCAACGTCGGGTCGCTTACATCCCACGATCCCGTCATTCATCAGTAGAAAGATCACCCGAAACCTCGCTGCCTATGCGCAGAGGTAACCATTGGGGCCCGCATTAATCAAAATTTTCACGAAGGGAGGGGGAGGTGTGAGGCGAAAAAGGAAAAAAAAATATATACACGAAAATTTCAAAAAATAATATGTTAAGCCAACAAATATGGAGCAAACAATTAATCTATAGTTAATTTATTATAATCCATCATTATTCATCATATAAATGAGTAATAAAAAACGCAGATAAAGAAATATGAAGATTCATAAATACAACTCGTCGTTCGGAAGCTTTTGCGGTCCCTCATTACGAATTTGATGTCAGTTTTCTTGATTGTATCGAGTTCTTTTCTTTTCAAAAGATCTATGTAGATATAGGAAGGCTGGGGAGTTATTCGTTTTAAGTAAATCTGGCCTTATTGGATCCTCCATTTCGAATTTTTGAAAACTGACTTGAAATTCGTAATTATTGACTACGAAAGACCCGTATGGCGAGTTTCAAGCAAGTCCAATGCATTTTTCAAAAGAGTTTTAACCATGTTGAAATACATAGGGATATGATACTCTGGTCAGCCGCGCACTTTGTTTTTGGGTGACTGTGACTATGGACTGGATATATTGGGAACTTAATTGCAAACTAAGACCAATGCTAAGAATAGGAGGGATTTGCGGCATTTATTCCCACAATCATCCCTTACAATGACACATACTGTACGCATACCACATGCTTTAATAATTGTGTCGACAGATTGAGTCCTTTCACCTTTTGTAGCTTAACATAAGGTTTTTTTCAAATGTTCCTTTGAAACTTTTGAACCAATCTCCATTTTTCAAAATATGTTGTTGCTACATCTTCTTTTGAAACTGGTGCTAGAAATGTGGTACTAACTTGAAAATTTCCCTGGCGTCAAAATATCTTCGCCATTTTTATACCCGATACTTAAAATGAGTATACGGGTATATTAGATTTGTGGTGAAAATGATGGTGTGTAACGTGCAGAAGGAAGCGTTTCTGACCCCAAAAAGTATATATATTCTTCATCAGCATCAATAGCCAAGTCTACTGAGCCCTGTCTGTCTGTCCGTCTGTACGTCCCTACAAGCGCCTAGTGCTCAGAGACTATAAGAGCTATAGCAACGAAATTTTATATCCAGACTTCTGTGATATGCCACTGCTACAAGTGTATTTCAAAACTTCGCCCCAACCCCTTGCGCCACCACAAAAGGAAAATCTGTTGCATCCACAATTTTAAAGATACGAGAAAGCCAAAAACGCAGAATCGTAGAGAATGACTATATCTTCTAGAATGATGAAAGCAATTTCATTCTTTCTCGCTCTATCTTTCTCACACACACGATTCATGGTCGGCTTTGCCAATTGCTAAAAGTGATCGCCAAGATTTTAGAGACTAAAAGAGCTAGAGCAACAAAATGGTATCCACACTCCTGTTGGATCCAACTGTGACAAGTGTATTTTAAAATTCCTCCTCACCCCCTTCCGACTTCACAATGAACGAAAATTTGTGGCATCCACAATATTGAAGATACGAGAAATTTAAAAACACACAATCATAGAAAGTTACCATATCTACCAGAATGCCGCATCATTATCATAGCAAAAAGGAATCAATTTGCGGTGGCTACGCAGCGCCCGACTAAATGTTCAGAAATTAATTATTACATTTAAGATTAAATAATAATATATCCTATAGCCGAATAGTGTACCGGGTAACAACACCTTTGACCCTATCATACAAAGTTGTTTATATATCATTGAATATGTTGCAATTCTTAAGAAACTTATAGATAGTACTGACGTTAGCTTTTTTTAAAATATAAGGTGTCGAAGATGGGGATGGTTCGGAAAAAAAAGAGAGCAGGATATTTTCTCTTGCTCCGTGTCCCTTTCTGCTTGTCGTCTTCCTTATACTCCTATTCTTGCTCAGTCTCACTACCGCTGATCACCGGGATGGATATCTTCTTCTTTTTGAAAACGATATTTTCTTCTCTTTCAGTGTGCTGATATTCGTGGGGCTTTATTTCCTCCGCATCACAGTCTTCGATCTGTGCGTATTTGGCGACACCAATTTAATCTTTGATCTTCGTGAAATTAACTGTTTCGCCGTTTTCAGATTACCTATTTAACGTGGTTTTTGGGAATACTAATTTTCGTTTTTGTAATTATATTTTTTATATAATTGTTTTTGACAAAAATAAAAGGGGGAACGTTGTGAGTTGCTGAGGAGACCGCAGCACATATTTTTGTCGAAACATATTGCGGTGTACTAACACATGCAAATATGTTCTCTCTGCGCTCTCATGATGACGCGTCAGTACCCGAACGCCAGAGCCGAAGTCTCTGGGGTATTCAAACTGGTAACCCATCGTGTGTCGCTTTCTTGTATGAACTGGCACATCTATATACTGTATGGTTAGTGGTTTCTTATAATACTATCGATAAGTAAATCTTAAACTAATGTTCATATCTTACATTCGAACAACCTGACTACAAATCGCCCACGATCTACACACTAAGGCATACAATTTGTTAAACATTTCTTATTCGGTATTGTCTTAATTGACATACTTTTTGTTAAGACCTTAAAAATAAGTCTAGACATTTGCGGGTTGAGTTGTAAATTCAAAATTTTAAATTGTATTCTTAAAATTAGAGCCTTATGTGTGATTTTACAATGAGCTGGAGGTACATTTTTATACCCGATACTCAAAATGAGTATTGGGGTATATTAGATTTGTGGTGAAAATGGATGTGTGTAACGTCCAGAAGGAATCGTTTCCGACCCCATAAAGTATATATGTGGGTTGGTGTACCACACAAAATACCAAATGAAGATAAGATCCCTAGACGACGAGCAACGATGATTCCATCACTAAAAAGAACGAAAAACAACGATTATGCCATCACGAAGAAGACGACGAGCAACGATGATCCCATCACTAAAAAGAACGACGAACAACAATTATGCCATCACGAAGAAGACGACGAGCAACGATGATCCCATCACTAAAGAGAACGACGAACAAGGATTATGGCATCACGAAGAAGACGACGAGTAAGGAAGAGAGAAGCAAAGAAATAAAACGAGGATGGTACCGAAAAGACGTAAAAACGACGACGGCCGCAGAAAAGAAGAATTAAACGACGCAAAATAAAGAATACTTTTATCCTAAATTTATCAAACATTAAATACAAATTAATTATTAAACCTAAAGTAAATAAAAACCCCACATATGTATATATTCTTGATCAGCATCAATAGCCGAGTCGATTCAGCCCTGTCTGTCTGTCCGTCTGTCCGGCCGTCCGTCTGTCCGTCCCTATTAGCGAATAGTGCTCAAAGACTATAAGAGCTAGAGCAACGATGTCTTGGATCCAGACTTCTGTGATATGTCACTGCTACAAAAATATTTCAAAACTATGCCCCGCCCATTTCCGCCCCCACAAAGGGCGAAAATCTGTGGCATCCACAATCCACAAGATACAAGAAAACCAAAAACGCAGAGTCGTAGAATATGACTATATCTTCTAGAGTGCAAAATCTGAACCAGATTGTATAATTATTATAGCCAGAATCACGAAAACAATTTCACTCTTTCTCGCTCTGTCTCACTCTAACACACAGGTTTCATGGTCGGTTTTGCCAATTGCAAAATATGAGTTCAAGGATCTCAGAACCCATAAAAGCTAGAGCAACCAAATTTGGTATCCATACTCCTAATATATCGGACCGAGACGAGTTTGTTTCAAAATTTCGCCACACCCCCTTCCGCCCCCGCAAGGGACAAAAAACTGGGGATATCCACAAATCTCAGAGACTGTTAACGCTACAGTAACCAAATTTGGTATCCGCACTCCTGTTAGATCTCACTATAAAACGTAAATCTACGAATTTCGCCCCACCCCCTTCCGCCACCAAAAACAACGAAAATCTGTTGCATCCACAATATTGCAGATTCGAGAAAACTAAAAATGCAGAATCATACATAATAACCATATCTATATTGCTGAATCTGAATCAGATCGGATCATTTTTATAGCCAAAAGGAACAAATCAATTTTCAGTGGCTACGCAGCGCCCGACGTCACGCTCAGACTGATTTTCTGTCTCTCTCGCACGCACTCTTTGTCGTGTCGTTTAATATTAGCGGCGTCTGCCGGAGGAGAGCCATACTGACTTAGTATCGGGTATAAATGTAGAGCTGCGGTATCTCAGCAACTCACAACGTTCCCCCTCGTTGTAGTCTAAAATTATCGTTAGATCTACGCAAATGATACATTTTACTGCGGGTGATTTTAGAACTGCATTTTTTAGGTAAGTTCTCCACTTGTGATTTGTTGTAGTATCTTAGTTACAAGTACAGATTTACAGTCAATTACAGTGGGTACAGGGAAGTGTTATCGTTTGCATTCTTCGAGCTACTTAAATTCTTCTTATGGCATAGATTATTAATATTATTATTATTATTATGATTCCGATAATCAAGGCCGCATGTCCCAATACATGATGGAACTTAAGTCCTTTTAAATCATGATGACCTTCTTTTAACAATTTTAATTCGTTTCTTAACTTATCCATTTCTTCTGTGTGGTTAATTAATGGTACTGTTAATGGATAACTCAATTTTTTCCTTTCTCATTCTACACTCTCCCAGTTTAGCCTGATCAAACCTCTGCATGGTTTGCTCTAAGTATGTCTTCAGGTTTTCCACTATTCTGTCAATTTCCTCAGATACTTTTTCTATACTGTTGTCAATTTTGGGCTCTCTGTCTTCCTTTAAAGTTTCAGTCTCCACTGATTGTAAATTAGTTTTTTTCTTTCTTGGACGTTGACATGCAATGACTGCATCTTTCAAGGGGCGATGCAGTTACTGCATCGTCAAGTGGCCCGTGTGACACCAGCAGTAGGCTGTTACGCGCGGATCCCAGGCAAAACGCAGCCCTCCTCCCGCCCAACCGACCGAGGGGCGCTGCCGCATGACGCGCGGTGCGTAGCCGAACCAAACGCGAACATGCAAGAAAGATAGATATTAGACTAACATTCGAGGAAAATTAGCACTAAACTTACTAAGAAACTAAGCATGCAATCGAAATACAAATACCACTACAGTTACTAATTAATCGAAAGGTGTGTAAGGATTAATAATTTAATAAGAGGAAGAGAATTAGTATTGGATATAATATGGTAGAGGGAATTATAATCCGAGCATAAGACCCTAAACGGTTCATGCAAGGAATAATTCGATCTACAAAGTGGAAGGAACAACGGTATACAATTTCTAGTCAGTCTAACAGGAATCGTGAAGTTTATGCGTCTCAACAGACCAGGGCTGTCTATGTCACCCCTGATCAAGTTGTGCATAAATATCACACCAAGCATTTTTCTACGGTTAACTAAGGATGGGAGGTTTACTAATAGTAGTCTACTAGAGTAAGATGGGAGTCTTACACCCGCATCCCAGTTAAGGCCCCGCATGGCAAAGAGTAAAAAGTTTTTCTGTACTGATTCTATACGGTCCTGGTGTACTTTGTACTGAGGGCACCATACACAGGAGCCGTATTCTAAGATCGGACGAACAATCGAGGTATAGAGAGTCTTTGTTATATAGGGGTCGTCAAATTCCTTTGACCACCTCTTTATAAACCCAAGCACGCCCATGGCCTTATTTACCATGGTAGAAATGTGTTCGGAAAACCTTAACTTGGGGTCTAACATAACACCCAGATCATCCACTAGGGTAATTCTCCCAAGAGAACCCCCAAATAGGGTGTAGAGAGCCAACAAAGGGCTAGAACGATGAAATGTCATAACTTTGCATTTCGAGGCATTAAGGTGTAACAAGTTTGCACAACACCATGACTGAAAGCTATTGAGATCGGATTGCAAGCGAGAATGAAATGAAATGTCCTTGTACTGGACACAGAGTTTAACATCATCCGCATACATAAGTACTCGAGAGTATGTTAATACTGAAGGCAAGTCATTAATAAAGAGTGTGAAGAGTAAGGGGCCTAGATGGCTGCCCTGTGGTACTCCCGAAGAAACCTTTACTGGTAAAGAGAGGGAGTTTTTGAAGAGGACTCTTTGAGACCTAGAACAAAGATAGCTAGAAATCCATCTCAGGAGGTTGGGCGGAAACCCTAAAAGGTCAAGTTTATGTGCTTAAAGGGAATGGTTTACAGAGTCGAATGCTTTACTAAAGTCGGTGTAAATAACATCCGTCTGTAAGTTACCTTGAAAGCCTTTAATAATGAAAGAGGTAAACTCTAACAAGTTCGTGGTGGTTGCTCGCCGTCATATAAATCCATGCTGAGTTGGAGATATACGTGACTTGCAGAGATGTTGCAAGTGCGGAGTTAAAACCTTCTCAAACAATTTGGGAATAGCGGATAACTTTGCTATACCTCTATAATTTTTTGCATCAGACTTGCTACCTTTTTTATGGAGAGGAATTATAAACGATTCCTTCCAGATTGGGGGGAAGCAAGAGGAATCAATGGACAGGGTGAATAGTTTAAGCAATGGTCCACACAGAGCATCGGCGCAGTACCTGAGTATACAACCTGGAACCCCGTCTGGACCCGGTGAAAACACCGGCTTAACTAGTCGAAGAATAATAGGAAGAAGAATAGGGAATATTCATTTAACAAGGGACTGAAAATGCCGTTCGACCTCGGTAATCCGTATGGGTACGGTTGACCAGAGTAGCGTTCCTCAGAATAGGTGGTTTGGAAAAACTGGGCAAAAAGATCGGCAATTGCCTGATCATTATTTGCCGACGTATTACAAAATGATAGCGAGGATGGGTGTGCGGACGTTCTACGCTTACTGTTTACGAAGCAGTAAAACTGTTTAGGGTCCTAAGAAAAACGTATCCTGCAACGAGATAGGTAGTTCTTATAGTATTGAGCATTAAGAACTGAAAAGTTTGACCGAGCTATTACATAATGAGAGTGAGAAGTATGAGAGCCCACTTCTTGAAATTTTGTATAAAGTCTTGATTTTAAGTTTTTTAGACTGGATAACTCTTTGGTAAACCAAGGGGGTTTTCCAGATCTAATCGGACAAGAAAGCGGGACACAAGAATCAAAAAATGTGCCAAGAGCATTGTAAAAAATGTTTGTGCCTTTTGTGACATCAGTGGACAAGTACAAAGCGGACCAATCAAAATCCCTAATGAGGTTATTAAGCTTCGCAAACTCTGCTTTACGAAAGCAGCGGACACGTTCAGGTAGTCTACTCGACCGATCCAATACATTTGGTCCTATATCTAGCGACACCTCGAAAGTAGGGTGGTAGGCGTCTTCAGGTATAGTGAGCGGAAGGGCTCGGGTTAACAACACTATGGTCGGATCCGATACAAAGCATAGATCAAGCAATCGACCCAAGGAATTTTTCACATGATTGACTTGAGACAGGGACAGGTCAAGCAAGCCGTCAACAAAGTCATGTCGTGACATAGGCACTAGGATACTAGACTCGTTTACCGAAGACCAAACAGTTCCTGGCAAGTTGAAGTCACCAAGAACTATCATACGATCTTTATCAGATAGCGAGGAAGCAACAGCGGTTAAAGCGGACAAGTGCTGCTCATAAATTGAAATATCCGAAGAAGGTGGGATATACGAGCAAGTAATGAATATAGCGAAAGCGGGAAGAATCAGTTTTACACACAGGAATTCCAGTTCCTGTTGAACTTGGACTGTGAAGTGTTCTGACGTGAAGTAAGAGTCCACTGCAATTAATTCAGCAAACACAATAACGTGGGAAGCAAATGCAACACTATCCCGGGAAAGGAATGCTGAGCTTACTACGCAAGCCTCTTACATTCTGATAGGTTACTAAAAGAGAAGTTAGTTTTTTGGAAAGGTGGAAGCAAGACGGGAAGTTGAGGAAGAGAAAGTTGAGGTTGAGGGTGGCACGCTGGAAAGATTTGGAAGCGATATGGGGGGCCTATTCTTCTTCTTAGCCTTAAACTCCTTCACCACCAAATGCTCCGGCCAAAATTTGGTGGAGCAAATGGTGTCAAATTGAGTTGGGGAGATGCTTATCTTAAACGACGCTATCTCCCGGGCATAAGAGAAGTTAAATTTCTCCACCTTTAAACCCACGGCTTTTATTTTGCTTTGAATAAAAGCAGTTACATCATTAGATGTGAGGTCAGGGGCCAGCCGTGAAACAAAAACTTGTCGTTTTGGTGGGACTCCCACCAGTGGTTTAGTCACCACAGGTCTAGTACCTGTGGTGGCAATATCCGGAGGTCCGGAACGTCTATTTACTGGTGGGATCGGGATAGACGGGACAACTAGTGAACTTGCGGACACCACGGACACGGACGCTGCAGACGTACTTGGCTGCACATTCTCCGAGGCGATGAATTCGGCTACCGAATCTGCATCGCCAGCAGCTTTCGTTGCCTTTGGAGTGGCAAACGAGATCAACTGTTGCACGCTTGGAGTGGTCGGAGTCAGTTTTTCGGCGGCGCACGGCTGAGTGACGGTTAGCACTTGCAGGTCCCGCGGAGTGACCTTTCTGCGCCTCGGAGACTCATTCAGCAGTTTTAAACCGCTAAACTGAGCCTCCATGGCTAGGAGCCGATCGTATTGGTTTTTGAAACCAACGGTGAGCTCCTTAAAGCCACTCCGCGTCTGCCTCATGAAAGATACCATTTCCTTCTCCACCGCACGGCATGCCTCGCAACTGTAATGCAAGCCATTACGTTTGGCTATAGCATCACTCACGAGGCCAGAAAATCCCGCGCATTTTACGTGGACTACGCTGTCGCAGAGCCAGCAGGGGACATTCGGCTGATCGTGAGTGATCTGCTTCTTGCAGGTTTTTTTGGCGCAGACCACAGCGAATTCCATTTTTATTATTTAAATATTTTCTTAAGAAAATTTACGAAGAAAAATTAAAATTTCCAAAACAAATTGGTATCAGACCAATGTGCCAGACAACGCTCAAAGCGGAATTGGTAAGAAAAAAAAGAGAGCAGAGTGGAGAGCGGTTATAGCGAGAGCTACTAAACAGAGGGCGCTATTGCTCAGAAAGTTTAGAGAGGGAGAGAGAAAGAACAGTTATTGAAGTTGAGGTGATAGCGAGAGAGTGATAAAACAACAAAATCTACCAGACGAGAGCGGACTGCAATGCAATACTCACTCTCTGCAACAACACAACACAAGCCGACGCCGAAAAATAAAAAGTTAAATAATGTTTTAACACAAATCAAAAGGCATGCACTCGCGTAATAGAATAGGATTTCAGATTGTTGTCTGGTTAGGAAGTATAATTAGAATTTAGTTAGGAAAACACCGGCTGTTTATTCAAAACAAAAGGAAAAAATGCGGAGCGGAAAACAAAAACACGTCTGATCACTACGAAAGAGAACAAAAGAGAACCTTCCCTTTCGTTAGGGTTTAATTGTTTTTGGACTCTACATACTTTTTAAGTATGTCCTCTATATTTTTAATCATTTTTCGTACTGCTGTCTCTTATAGTAGTCATGATCAACTACTCTATGCAGAATTATTGACTGTAACTTTGTTCTTAAGGTCTCCTAACCTTTGGATTACATCGCTGGTCAAATGACCAGCTTCAATCTTCTTAATCTCCTTTGCTATCGAGGCTTGAGCCTCTAATAGCTTAATTATTTGTTCCGATAATATCTTACTTTAATTTGTTACTTAATTAGGCTTAACAAAAATATTTAAAATATCTGACGTAGTAGCTGATGAATTCTGCTTCTGCTGTTGTTGTTACTGCTGCTGAAATCGCTGCTACTGATGTCGTTGTCGCTGCTGCTGGTGTTGCCTCTGCTTATGTCGCTGCAGCTATTGTCACTGCTGGTGTCGAAGCTGCTGATGTCGCAGCAGCTATTGTCGCTGGCATAGTGGGCACACACAAACCAATCAATTTATTTATTTTTTTCACAGTCACAGTCAGTTTTGTATATATACATATATATTTTTTTTCGATGTTTCGGCCTCGAAATCGCCACCGTCGCAAACAAATTTTTCTTTTCACTTACAATAGATATACATATATACATAGCTCGTATTTTTCCAAATTATTAATTGAAGCTTCGGTTTCATTAATTTATTCATATACTCTGTTCTTTCCTACAGGAGGGAAATCAGAATTTTTTATTTTGCTACCTTTGGTTGTCAGTGAACTGGACACTTGTTCAGTCTCAAAGGAGCTGGTTTAACTCTGTGCTCTTACCACAGGGGGGAAACAACGGAGAGTCTCGAAGGACCAAAATGTTAATTCAAACTAAATTTTATTCTTAAAATCAGAGCCCTATATGTGATTTGACAATGAGGTAGGAGGTACAATTTGGTAGTCTATAATTATCGTTAGACCTACGCAAAGGATACATTTTACTGCGGGTGTCTATTTGAGTGCATGCTTACATTGGTGTTATTTTTGGACTGCATTGGTTAGGTAAGTTCTCCACTTGTGTTTTGTTGTAATACCTTTTAATGGGTTACAGATCTTTGTTTACACCGAACTCTCCTTACTTATCTGCTTTATGTGATTTCTTTAGAGATCCATTTTTTGGATACATGAGTGAATGTGTACAATAATATGTTTATGTTCGAACATTCTGCAAGGGGCCGAAAGTGGCATGATTTTGACAATAATATGTTCATGTTTGAACATTCTGCAAAGGGCCGAAAGTGGCTTGGTTTGTAATTTGATTCTTGTGAACCTTTTTGTGTGCATTTTCTTTATACATACATAGCTATAATTAGAAGGACAGATAATCATTTACAGTCAATTACATTGGGTAGGAAAGTGCTATCGTTTGTAGTCTTCGTGCTACTTTAATTCTTCTTATGGCATAGATTATTAATATTATCATTATTATGATTCCGATAATCAAGGCCGCATGTCCAGATACATGATGGAACTTAAGTCCTTTTAAGTCATGATGACCTTCTTTTAACAATTTTATTTCGTTTCTTAACTTATCCATTTCTTCTGTATGGTTAATTAATGTTACTGCTAATGGATTCCAAACAATTTTTGGTATTTTACTTATATTTCTTGCATAAAAGGATGAAATTGGCTCGTAGCTTTCTGTTTGAATACTGTGATGAGGTACTAGTATTTTGTCATCGGTTCGCAAAGTACAACCATTTATTATTGTTAAAATTCCTTGTTGCGGAAAATCAATTAGTTCTTGATTTGAGTTACTACATTGAAAGCTAGCATTAGTGTTTACTGGAACTTTGAAGAGCCAACTACCCTGCATTTCTAATTCGACACAAAATTATCTTGTCTCTGCTATCTTCCTATACACGCAATTTGAATTACCTTTTACTACTACGAGTACTTCTGGTCTCTTTTGGAGTCATTCCTGAGTCTTGCTCTTCTGACTCAATTCCAGCTAATGGACAAATTTTAGTTATTGTTCGTTTTATCAACCAATCTTGATGTTTTATAGTTACAACTCTGACTCTATCCTCCCTACCTTTATATATTTCTTTTATTTTTCCCAAGGGTCATCTAGCTGGGTGACAGGTTTCATATTTGATTGATCCAATCTGTCCTTTTTTAATATTCTATTTTGCATTTATTTGTTGCAGTTTGTGCAAATAATCTTCTTTCCATTTCATTCCCGAATTCTTCGTCTGAAATTGTCTCAATCGGGCCAAATATTGGCCTTCCAATTATAAAATGACCTGGTGTTAATACATCCAGATCGTCAATATCATTTGTAGCTGTATACAAAGGGCGTGAATTTAGTACCGCTTCAATTTGACATAATAGAGTTGCCATTTCCTCATAGGTTAAATTATTGTCCCCAATTACCCTTTTTAAGTGATATTTCACTGATTTTACCCCAGCTTCCCAAATACCGCCGAAGTGAGGTCCTGCCGGGGGAATAAAATGCCACTCGATCTGTTCTCTTTCTAATATTGGAACCACTTTTATGTTGTCTTTGAGGGCTTTTCGGTATTCCTCGTCCAATTTGCGCGAAGCTCCCACAAAGTTGGTTCCATTATCGGAAAAAATTTTTGCACATTTTCCTCTTCTTGAAAAAAATCTTCTAAGTGAAGCTAGAAATGCATCTGAAGTAAGATCGCTGACTACTTCCAAATGAATATCTTTTGTCGCAATGCATACGAATACGGCAATATATCCCTTATAGGATTTTTGCCCCCGGTTTTTAGAGCATCGGACATGGTAAGGCCCGGCGAAGTCTACACCTGTATTTGTAAACGGGTGCGACATTGTAGCATTGTAGCATTGTAACATTCGGCAGATTTGCCATAATTTGTTCTGCAGTATTCTGTCGGTACCTAGCACAGGTGACACACTCTTTAAGTTCTTTCTTTAAGCAATCTCTTAGCCCAAATATCCAAACTTTCGCTGGATATAGTTTCGCATCAGATTAATTCCACTGTGCAATGTTTCTTTATGTGCATTCTTGATAATTAAAGATGTCAAGTGACACTTATCTAAAATCAAGGGATATTTAACCTCAAATTCCGCGTTGGAGTTTTGCAATCTACCTCCAACTCGTAACAATCCGTCTGTATCTAAGAACGGATTTAAGCTCAATAGTTTATTTTTTGTTTCTATTTCCTTTTTATTAACTAGGCTAGCTATTTCGGAACGGAATTGGATAGCTTGTTGTTGTTTTACTATTAATACTTTGGCGCTCTTTTTATTCTTGGACGTTGATATGCAATGACTGCATCTTTCAAGAGGCGATGCAGTTACTGCACCGTCAAGTGGCCGGTGTGACACCAGCAGAAGGCTGTTACGCGCGGATCGCAGGCAAAACGCAGCCCTCCTCCCGCCCAACCGACCGAGGGGCGCTGACGCATGACGCGCGGTGCGTAGCCGAACAGAACGCGAGCATGCAAGAAAGATAGATATTAGACTAACATTCGAGGAAAATTAGCACTAAACTTACTAAGAAACTAAGCATGCAATCAAAATACAAATACCACTACAGTTACTAATTAATAGAATGGTGTGTAAGGATTAATAATTTAATAAGAGGAAGAGAATTAGTGTTGGATATAATATGGTAGAGGGAATTATAATCCGAGCATAAGACCCTAAACGGTTCATGCAAGGAATAATTCGATCTACAAAGTGGAAGGAACAACGGTATACAATTTCTAGTCAGTCTAACAGGAATCGTGAAGTTTATGCGTCTCAACAGACCAGGGCTGTCTATGTCACCCCTGATCAAGTTGTGCATAAATATCACACCAAGCATTTTTCTACGGTTAACTAAGGATGGGAGGTTTACTAATAGTAGTCTACTAGAGTAAGATGGGAGTCTTACACCCGCATCCCAGTTAAGGCCCCGCAGCGCAAAGAGTAAAAAGTTTTTCTGTACTGATTCTATACGGTCCTGGTGTACTTTGTACTGAGGGCACCATACACAGGAGCCGTATTCTAAGATCGGACGAACAAGCGAGGTATAGAGATCCTTTGTTATAAAGGGGTCGTCAAATTCCTTTGACCCCCTCTTTATTAACCCAAGCACGCCCATGGCCTTATTTACCATGGTAGAAATGTGTTCGGAAAATTTTAACATGGGGTCTAACATAACACCCAGATCATCCACCAGGGTAATTCTCTCAAGAGAACCCCCAAATAGGGTGTAGGGAGCCAACAAAGGGCTAGAACGATGAAATGTCATAACTTTGCATTTCGAGGCATTAAGGTGTAACAAGTTTGCACAACACCATGACTGAAAGCTATTGAGATCGGATTGCAAGCGAGAATGAAATGAAATGTCCTTGTACTGGACACAGAGTTTAACATCATCCGCATACATAGGTACTCGAGAGTATGTTAATACTGAAGGCAAGTCATTAATAAAGAGTGTGAAGAGTAAGGGGCCTAAATGGCTGCCCTGTGGTACTCCCGAAGACACCTTTACTGGTAAAGAGAGGGAGTTTTTGAAGAGGACAAAAATAGCTAGAAATCCATCTCAGGAGATTGGGCGGAAACCCTAAAAGGTCATGTTTATGTGCTTAAAGGGAATGGTTTACAGAGTCGAATGCTTTACTAAAGTCGGTGTAAATAACATCCGTCTGTAAGTTACCTTGAAAGCCTTTAATAATGAAAGAGGTAAACTCTAACAAGTTCGTGGTGGTTGCTCGCCGTCATATAAATCCATGCTGAGTTGGAGATATACGTGACTTGCAGAGATGTTGCAAGTGCGGAGTTAAAACCTTCTCAAACAATTTGGGAATAGCGGATAACTTTGCTATACCTCTATAATTTTTTGCATCAGACTTGCTACCTTTTTTATGGAGAGGAATTATAAACGATTCCTTCCAGATTGGGGGGAAGCAAGAGGAATCAATGGACAGGGTGAATAGTTTAAGCAATGGTCCACACAGAGCATCGGCGCAGTACCTGAGTATACAACCTGGAACCCCGTCTGGACCCGGTGAAAACACCGGCTTAACTAGTCGAAGAATAATAGGAAGAAGAATAGGGAATATTCATTTAACAAGGGACTGAAAATGCCGTTCGACCTCGGTAATCCGTATGGGTACGGTTGACCAGAGTAGCGTTCCTCAGAATAGGTGGTTTGGAAAAACTGGGCAAAAAGATCGGCAATTGCCTGATCATTATTTGCCGACGTATTACAAAATGATAGCGAGGATGGGTGTGCGGACGTTCTACGCTTACTGTTTACGAAGCAGTAAAACTGTTTAGGGTCCTAAGAAAAACGTATCCTGCAACGAGATAGGTAGTTCTTATAGTATTGAGCATTAAGAACTGAAAAGTTTGACCGAGCTATTACATAATGAGAGTGAGAAGTATGAGAGCCCACTTCTTGAAATTTTGTATAAAGTCTTGATTTTAAGTTTTTTAGACTGGATAACTCTTTGGTAAACCAAGGGGGTTTTCCAGATCTAATCGGACAAGAAAGCGGGACACAAGAATCAAAAAATGTGCCAAGAGCATTGTAAAAAATGTTTGTGCCTTTTGTGACATCAGTGGACAAGTACAAAGCGGACCAATCAAAATCCCTAATGAGGTTATTAAGCTTCGCAAACTCTGCTTTACGAAAGCAGCGGACACGTTCAGGTAGTCTACTCGACCGATCCAATACATTTGGTCCTATATCTAGCGACACCTCGAAAGTAGGGTGGTAGGCGTCTTCAGGTATAGTGAGCGGAAGGGCTCGGGTTAACAACACTATGGTCGGATCCGATACAAAGCATAGATCAAGCAATCGACCCAAGGAATTTTTCACATGATTGACTTGAGACAGGGACAGGTCAAGCAAGCCGTCAACAAAGTCATGTCGTGACATAGGCACTAGGATACTAGACTCGTTTACCGAAGACCAAACAGTTCCTGGCAAGTTGAAGTCACCAAGAACTATCATACGATCTTTATCAGATAGCGAGGAAGCAACAGCGGTTAAAGCGGACAAGTGCTGCTCATAAATTGAAATATCCGAAGAAGGTGGGATATACGAGCAAGTAATGAATATAGCGAAAGCGGGAAGAATCAGTTTTACACACAGGAATTCCAGTTCCTGTTGAACTTGGACTGTGAAGTGTTCTGACGTGAAGTAAGAGTCCACTGCAATTAATTCAGCAAACACAATAACGTGGGAAGCAAATGCAACACTATCCCGGGAAAGGAATGCTGAGCTTACTACGCAAGCCTCTTACATTCTGATAGGTTACTAAAAGAGAAGTTAGTTTTTTGGAAAGGTGGAAGCAAGACGGGAAGTTGAGGAAGAGAAAGTTGAGGTTGAGGGTGGCACGCTGGAAAGATTTGGAAGCGATATGGGGGGCCTATTCTTCTTCTTAGCCTTAAACTCCTTCACCACCAAATGCTCCGGCCAAAATTTGGTGGAGCAAATGGTGTCAAATTGAGTTGGGGAGATGCTTATCTTAAACGACGCTATCTCCCGGGCATAAGAGAAGTTAAATTTCTCCACCTTTAAACCCACGGCTTTTATTTTGCGTTGAATAAAAGCAGTTACATCATTAGATGTGAGGTCAGGGGCCAGCCGTGAAACAAAAACTTGTCGTTTTGGTGGGACTCCCACCAGTGGTTTAGTCACCACAGGTCTAGTACCTGTGGTGGCAATATCCGGAGGTCCGGAACGTCTATTTACTGGTGGGATCGGGATAGACGGGACAACTAGTGAACTTGCGGACACCACGGACACGGACGCTGCAGACGTACTTGGCTGCACATTCTCCGAGGCGATGAATTCGGCTACCGAATCTGCATCGCCAGCAGCTTTCGTTGCCTTTGGAGTGGCAAACGAGATCAACTGCTGCACGCTTGGAGTGGTCGGAGTCAGTTTTTCGGCGGCGCACGGCTGAGTGACGGTTAGCACTTGCAGGTCCCGCGGAGTGACCTTTCTGCGCCTCGGAGACTCATTCAGCAGTTTTAAACCGCTAAACTGAGCCTCCATGGCTAGGAGCCGATCGTATTGGTTTTTGAAACCAACGGTGAGCTCCTTAAAGCCACTCCGCGTCTGCCTCATGAAAGATACCATTTCCTTCTCCACCGCACGGCATGCCTCGCAACTGTAATGCAAGCCATTACGTTTGGCTATAGCATCACTCACGAGGCCAGAAAATCCCGCGCATTTTACGTGGACTACGCTGTCGCAGAGCCAGCAGGGGACATTCGGCTGATCGTGAGTGATCTGCTTCTTGCAGGTTTTTTTGGCGCAGACCACAGCGAATTCCATTTTTATTATTTAAATATTTTCTTAAGAAAATTTACGAAGAAAAATTAAAATTTCCAAAACAAATTGGTATCAGACCAATGTGCCAGACAACGCTCAAAGCGGAATTGGTAAGAAAAAAAAGAGAGCAGAGTGGAGAGCGGTTATAGCGAGAGCTACTAAACAGAGAGCGCTATTGCTCAGAAAGTTTAGAGAGGGAGAGAGAAAGAACAGTTATTGAAGTTGAGGTGATAGCGAGAGAGTGATAAAACAACAAAATCTACCAGACGAGAGCGGACTGCAATGCAATACTCACTCTCTGCAACAACACAACACAAGCCGACGCCGAAAAATAAAAAGTTAAATAATGTTTTAACACAAATCAAAAGGCATGCACTCGCGTAATAGAATAGGATTCCAGATTGTTGTCTGGTTAGGAAGTATAATTAGAATTTAGTTAGGAAAACACCGGCTGTTTATTCAAAACAAAAGAAAAAAATGCGGAGCGGAAAACAAAAACACGTCTAATCACTACGAAAGAGAACAAAAGAGAACCTTCCCTTTCGTTAGGGTTTAATTGTTTTTGGACTCTACATACTTTTTAAGTATGTCCTCTATATTTTTAATCATTTTTCGTACTGCTGTCTCTTATAGTAGTCATGATCAACTACTCTATGCAGAATTATTGACTGTAACTTTGTTCTTAAGGTCTCCTAACCTTTGGATTACATCGCTGGTCAAATGACCAGCTTCAATCTTCTTAATCTCCTTTGCTATCGAGGCTTGAGCCTCTAATAGCTTAATTATTTGTTCCGATAATATCCGATAATATCTTACTAATATGTTACTTAATTAGGCTTAACAAAAATATTTAAAATATCTGACGTAGTAGCTGATGAATTCTGCTTCTGCTGTTGTTGTTACTGCTGCTGAAATCGCTGCTACTGATGTCGTTGTCGCTGCTGCTGGTGTTGCCTCTGCTTATGTCGCTGCAGCTATTGTCACTGCTGGTGTCGAAGCTGCTGATGTCGCAGCAGCTATTGTCGCTGGCATAGTGGGCACACACAAACCAATCAATTTATTTATTTTTTTCACAGTCACAGTCAGTTTTGTATATATACATATATATTTTTTTTCACTTACAATAGATATACATATATACATAGCTCGTATTTTTCCAAATTATTAATTGAAGCTTCGGTTTCATTAATTTATTCATATACTCTGTTCTTTCCTACAGGAGGGAAATCAGAATTTTTTATTTTGCTACCTTTGGTTGTCAGTGAACTGGACACTTGTTCAGTCTCAAAGGAGCTGGTTTAACTCTGTGCTCTTACCACAGGGGGGAAACAACGGAGAGTCTCGAAGGACCAAAATGTTAATTCAAACTAAATTTTATTCTTAAAATCAGAGCCCTATATGTGATTTGACAATGAGGTAGGAGGTACAATTTGGTAGTCTATAATTATCGTTAGACCTACGCAAAGGATACATTTTACTGCGGGTGTCTATTTGAGTGCATGCTTACATTGGTATTATTTTTGGACTGCATTGGTTAGGTAAGTTCTCCACTTGTGTTTTGTTGTAATACCTTTTAATGGGTTACAGATCTTTGTTTACACCGAACTCTCCTTACTTATCTGCTTTATGTGATTTCTTTAGAGATCCATTTTTTGGATACATGAGTGAATGTGTACAATAATATGTTTATGTTCGAACATTCTGCAAGGGGCCGAAAGTGGCATGATTTGGACAATAATATGTTCATGTTTGAACATTCTGCAAAGGGCCGAAAGTGGCTTGGTTTGTAATTTGATTCTTGTGAACCTTTTTGTGTGCATTTTCTTTATACATACATAGCTATAATTAGAAGGACAGATAATCATTTACAGTCAATTACATTGGGTAGGAAAGTGCTATCGTTTGTAGTCTTCGTGCTACTTTAATTCTTCTTATGGCATAGATTATTAATATTATCATTATTATGATTCCGATAATCAAGGCCGCATGTCCAGATACATGATGGAACTTAAGTCCTTTTAAGTCATGATGACCTTCTTTTAACAATTTTATTTCGTTTCTTAACTTATCCATTTCTTCTGTATGGTTAATTAATGTTACTGCTAATGGATTCCAAACAATTTTTGGTATTTTACTTATATTTCTTGCATAAAAGGATGAAATTGGCTCGTAGCTTTCTGTTTGAATACTGTGATGAGGTACTAGTATTTTGTCATCGGTTCGCAAAGTACAACCATTTATTATTGTTAAAATTCCTTGTTGCGGAAAATCAATTAGTTCTTGATTTGAGTTACTACATTGAAAGCTAGCATTAGTGTTTACTGGAACTTTGAAGAGCCAACTACCCTGCATTTCTAATTCGACACAAAATTATCTTGTCTCTGCTATCTTCCTATACACGCAATTTGAATTACCTTTTACTACTACGAGTACTTCTGGTCTCTTTTGGAGTCATTCCTGAGTCTTGCTCTTCTGACTCAATTCCAGCTAATGGACAAATTTTAGTTATGTTGATGTTTTATAGTTACTACTCTGACTCTATCGTCCCTACCTTTATGTATTTCTTCTATTTTTCCCAAGGGCCATCTAGCTGGGTGACAGGTTTCATCTTTTATTAATACAATCTGTCCTGTTTTAATTATCTGCATTCCTATTTTCCATTTGTTTCTTTGTTGCAGTTTGTGCAAATAATCTTCTTTCCATTTAATCCAAAATTCTCTTTTCATTTTCTGAATTAATCTCCATCTATCCAGATTCCCGATTTTTTCCTCTGAAATTGTCTCAATCGGGCCAAATATTGGCCTTCCAATTATAAAATGACCTGGTGTTAATACATCCAGATCGTCAATATCATTTGTAGCTGTATACAAAGGGCGTGAATTTAGTACCGCTTCAATTTGACATAATAGAGTTGCCATTTCCTCATAGGTTAAATTATTGTCCCCAATTACCCTTTTTAAGTGATATTTCACTGATTTTACCCCAGCTTCCCAAATACCTCCGAAGTGAGGTCCTGCCGGGGGAATAAAATGCCACTCGATCTGTTCTCTTTCTAATATTGGAACCACTTTTATGTTGTCTTTGAGGGCTTTCTGGTATCCCTCGTCCAATTTTGGACATTTTCCTCTTCTTGAAAAAAATCTTCTAAGTGAAGCTAGAAATGCATCTGAAGTAAGATCGCTGACTACTTCCAAATGAATATCTTTTGTCGCAATGCATACGAATACGGCAATATATCCCTTATAGAATTTCTGCCCCAGGTTTTTAGAGCATCGGACATGGTAAGGCCCGGCGAAGTCTACACCTGTATTTGTAAACGGGTGCGACATTGTAGCGCTGTGTTTCGGCAGATTTGCCATAATTTGTTCTGCAGTATTCTGTCGGTACCTAGCACAGGTGACACACTCTTTAAGTTCTTTCTTTAAGCATTTTCTTAGCCCAAATATCCAAAACTTTCGCTGGATATAGTTTCGCATCAGATTAATTCCACCGTGCAATGTTTCTTTATGTGCATTCTTGATAATTAAGGACGTCAAGTGACACTTATCTAAAATCAAGTTATGTTTAACCTCAAATTCCGCGTTGGAATTTTGCAATCTACTTCCAACCGTGACAATCCATCTGTGGAGATAATGTTTTTTACCCCCAATCGGCCGACTAATTATTTCGAATTAAATAAACTCGGCGCAGAAATAAAATTACGATATGTTCTTTAATGCGTGACATCCAAATTGCATGTGTGGCTTGCCTGCCCTTTACATTGCCGCTCCGATCGCTAAGCGCAGCTTCGCTCGGCCGACGTCGGTAGGCAGACGCAAAGCAGAGATAGCGAAGAGCGAACTGTCAGAGAGCGTTTAGCAGGGCAAGCACGCGCAAAGCTTTAACAAACAAATGAGTTTTTTTTTTCAATTTATTAAGCGTTGAATCCGTATATTTCATATATCGTATCTTAACATCACAGGTAAATAGTATTAAGGAGACCAAACCTATTGCTTTATGCAAGAGGACTTATAGAGATCTAATATAGTGTAGTATATAGTAATAATAAAAAAAGTAATATTATAATATTGGGAGGGAAACTTAGAGTTGACCTATAGTTTTGGCAAAACCCAATCTCTTCAACCGCCTCAGAGGCCTGGCAGGTAGTAATCGTCTGGCGAGCATACTATGGTGTCTAATTAGCCTGTCACTGTATCTGCTGGTGTGCCTTCCAATCTGCTCCTCTACTGTATGCAGATTCAAATCCCGATGTAGGGTGGAGCCGCGCACGTACCAAGGGCAGTTCGTTATTTGCCTCATGGCGCGATTCTGCAAGACCTGTATCCGTTTATAGTTCGATTTGGCAGCTATACCCCAAATCTGCACACCGTATAGCCAGATCGGGGCTACACAGTGTACATAAACTGCTCTTTTGGCTCTCAGTGACATGCTGCTTCTTCTGTTAATCAGCCACCGCAATTGCTGCATTCTTTGCCCACATTTACGAGCCGAAGCTTTCAGGTGTGGACCAAAAGTAAGACGCTTATCAAGGGTGATACCGAGATACTTTGCTTGCTTTGGTTGGTCCAAAGTTACGCCTTCAAGCTTTATGGGTGGGGTGTGGTCTATGAGCGCTTTCAGGGTGAAGCATGGATTGGTGGTCTTCAGTGGGTTGACTTTTAAATTCCATCTTTTGCACCAAGCTGCCAAAGAGTAGAGGTACTCTTGGAGACCATTTGCTGCCTCAAGGCGGCACTTGGAGCTGTAGAGCAGTGCTATATCGTCCGCATAGGTAGCAAGCAGAGCCTTACGGGGGGCCTCCATATGTTGCTCGCTTGGGGAGGGTAGATCTGCAGTATAGATAGAGTAAAGCAGCGGGCCAAGGACGCTGCCCTGTGGAACTCCAGCTCTCATTTGGCAAGGTGTTGAATGTGTGTTCCTGAACCTGACCATAAACTGACGTCCTTCCAAGTATGATCGTAGGACACCGTAGTATGGTGCTGGGAACAGTTTTTTAATTTTTCTCAGTAGGCCGATATGCCAAACTCTATCGATGGCTTGCTGCATATCAATAAAGACTGCATTGCAGTATTCTAGATCATCATAGGCCTGTAGGATGTGTCCTGCCAATCTGTGGACTTGCTCCACTGTGTCGTGTCCCTCCCGAAAGCCAAACTGATGATCCGGCAAGTTACCGCATTCCTTGATGATCCCACCAAGACGATTGGCAAGAAGCCTTTCCCAGACCTTCGATAAGGAAGACAAGAGACTTATTGGCCGATACGACTCAGGGTCGTCCTCCGGTTTTCCAGGCTTATGGATCATCAGGATTGTTGCTATCTTCCACTGCTTAGGGAAAAACTGCATCCTTAACATGGCTTTAAAAATGAGCACTATGTAGAGTATCGCCCGAGTAGGCAATGCTTTCAGTGTGGAATTGCACACTCTGTCAATGCCAGGAGCCTTCTTCCTCGGTAGGGACTTGATGACTTCAACAATCTCCTCAGCCCTGGCTGGTTTAATGGGTAAGGCCATTTGTAGAGGTGTTTGCAGACTATCTTTTGTCTCTTTGTACTGCGCCTCCGTGGCGAATTGGTAATGGGTGAACCTGTCCCCTAAATGATGTGCAAGCGAATTGGCCTGCTCGTCTTCGTTTCTAGCAAGTTCACCGTTGGGACACCGGATGGGAATCTGTCTGAACGGTTGTCTCTTAAGAGACTTAGTGGTCTTCCAAAGCGAATATTCAGCATCCACGGTGTAATCCATGGAAGCAAGCTTTTGTTCAAAGAAGTTGCTTCGAAGTTCTCTCAGGGTGTTTCGAAGTTGCTTGGCAGCCCGGTTCCATAGAATTCGGTTCCATGGGTCTTGAGATCGGATTGCGCGTCTTCGAAGTCTCCTTTTTTGTGACAAAAGCTCTCTGGCCTCTCTTGTAAGAACTATTCCATAGGCGGCGCTTGTCGGAGGATGCGAGGGCGTTGAGGCAGCTGCAGCCATGTGTATACTCTCTGTGATGTTATCTACAGCCATCTCGATATCTTCCTCAGAGTTTAGCGAGACGTTCAGTTGAATCGACCTCTCCAAATGTTGCCTAAATGCGAGCAGATCAGTGTGCTTGGTGACTAGATGAGGGCTTGGATTTTCTATAATGCCATCTGTTTTAATGCTGATGACTAAGGCCAGATGGTCGGAGTCCAGATCCCAGCTCTGACTTATTGTTGCTCGAGAATCCGGCATACCATGATGTACTGCGAAGTCTATGCAGGACGGCGTGTGATTGAGTACATATGGGTACCTGGTTGGTGATCCAGTTGCAAGGATCTTAGCGCCAGTAGCAGAGATAGCTTCCGCTAGCTCTCGCCCCCTAGGGGAATTGTAAGTGTCTTCCCACAGCCAGTGTCGGGCATTCCAGTCACCACCAACCAAATACCTTTGCCCGCAAGCACGGAGTGCATCGATGGGCAGTAAATGGCGCTGAACTCCACATCGCCCAGTCCTGTGGCTACTTTTACTGCTGACATTTGCATGCTGCGTGTCTCAATGACCCTTTGTGGAAAATGACGAAGCGAAGTCTTAACTAAAACCGCAACTCCACCAACGCTATTATTATTCCGCGATGGCTTGAAGGCTGGATAGAAGGCATATCCATGTATTTTAACAGCTGCCCCTCTTTTAATTCTGATCTCCGTCAAAAGAAGAATGTCAACGCTATTCTTGTGCGCGAAGAGCTCAACCTCTTTTGCTTTCCGTGAAATGCCGTTAGCATTCCAGATGAGAACCTTTAGTGGGTTCATTGAGATGCTGAAACGTTGTTCTGGAGCTGAAGATTAGATCCAGCCCATTGCTTAATCGTGTTGGCCAATTCAAAAACCATTTTTTCGAGTTTTTCAAGGCGTTGATTGGCTTGACTATTATGCTGCTGCTGTTCTTGCTGCTGTAGCCACATAAGAAACTGCTGCTGCTGCTGCTGTTGGAGCTGTTGTTGCCATTGTTGAAATTGTGTCTGCTGTTGTTGTAGCAGTGCCTGAACTTCATATGAATTCTGTTGCTGGTTATTCAATCCTTGTGGCTGATGCGCTTGTAGACTATGAAAACGACGCTGAGCAGGTTTAGCAGGTATTGCATTTGAATTACCATTTGCTACGGCAGCATAGGAGGCTCCTGTATTACTTCTAGTGCCTACCAAAGATTGGTGCTGAACAATATTTCGCTGGTGCTGCTGTATTGTTGGTCTATTAGCCCCCTTTTTGTGACTAGACTGCAAGGTAGGAAACTGTTGCTGGTCTCCAGGAAGTATGGTAGAGTAAGCATATGCCACTTGATTATTTAAGGGGACATGACCCGTCCTGTGCGTATTAATTGCCTTCTTTGCGGAGCCCATTGATCGGCGTAGAAACTCCTGATACCATTGGCATCCTTTATAACTGGCCATATGGCTTCCAGAGCAGTGAATGCAGGTTGGCTGTGCATCTAGGGGGCGTGTGCATTGTGAGGTTTGGTGATTTTCACCGCATCTGGCACAGTTGTGAACCCGGCGGCAGTATTTGGCTGTGTGGCCGAAATCCTGGCATCGACGACATTGAGCAATCTCTGTGGATTTTCGCATGCTTTCAATCCTTATTTTTTGGCGGCAAAGGGGTCTTGACTTGGTAAATTTCGTTAATTTTTGCACAAGGCGTAATACTAATGAAGAAAATATTAAGTTTTTCGTCCTTGTTAGTCCTTGAGCTTGGATTATGGATGTGAAGGACCTCGAAGCCCAACATTTTAAATCCGGCGGTAATATCATTGTTTAGGGTGCTATGATGTAGGTCTCTTACAACAATTCTATGAGGCTTTTCAGTCTGCAATTGATATGTGTGGAATTCTATTCCAATGGCATCGAAACGATCCACAATTGCTCTATAGGTATCACTGTCTTTGGGGAGGATTCTGACCGTTTCCCCCTGGTTAGCTTTGACGACAACGTTATTCAAATTTGCAACGTCCTTTATGACATCAAATAAGTCATTTAAGTTGCTAATATTGACAACTATTTGCGGTGGTTTTGGAGGGCCTTTGAGCTGATTACCAGAGCTCTTTGATTCACCTTGAAGACACTGGTCTGTACTAACTGCTTCATAAAGGAGTTCATCCATTTGGTCATTTCCAGCGTCTGCATCTACATTCATCCGAACTTCCTCATTATTACTATCACTTGGGATGTTCGTGTCAAGAATGGCAAATCTGTTGTTGGTGTTTGCCTGTTGGCTTGTAGTGGGGGACACGCCCAGTTCCCGGCCGCCGCTCCCTCGTTTAGATTTAGGATAGGATGACAAAGTCTGATCGTTTTTTCTTTTGCCCGTTCTCCGTTTTTGAGCATCCAGAAGTCGTTCGGCAGCAGTTCGAAGTGTTTTTGCCTCAGTGTCATCGGGGCATGTGGATATGGAGTATTCTTGGCTATCAAAGCTAAATGCAGGGCAGATACTGCTTATTGTAGCAGTTGCCATGGTGTAGGTGGTGTTGTTGGTGGCACTAGTGAATGTTACTGTTGTTGTGGTTTCTGTGCATGTAGAGCGTTTAGCATCTGAACGGTACTCAGAACGAATCTCAGAAGGTAATTTGCCTGATATTAGAAGCATTCTCTCATGATCAGTCCGCTTATATCTAAGCCGAGAGTCAGATAAACTATTCGCATTCATTATACCGTAGCTGATAAGCGAAGTTTTTATTGCCCCTCTTGTGCGGCTGTGCGCAGACTGAGGGGAATGTCTTGCCCGAAGGGCAGTGAATACAGTTGTAAAAACGTTCACAAATGTTTTTTTTTTGTTTTTGTCCAATTGCCGACACCGCACGAAGCAGCACCCGAATTTATGATGTATGCTATTTTTAGCACACAAGAGAATGCTCCGCTAAAGCAGAATAAAGAAAACAACTTTGCACAAGCGCGACACAACCGATCTCTATGAAAGTTGATTCGAGACTTAAACAAATGACATAAGTAACAAACAAAATAAGCGGCTGAGGGCCAACAATTAGGTGCTGTTTGGCAAGCAGCTAATCGGGTGGGTTCTGCTCCGAACATTCACCCCCCGTTGGAAGGCAAAGGCTTTCAACAGATCCATCCTGAAGGGGCAGAACCGCTATTTTTCCAACGGCCCTTTTGAAGATGCTTGCTTGGGCGCAGCTGGCGGCTGCGCTGGGATGATCGTCGAATGCAGCAATCGGCGCTTTTTTACGAAGGCGCCTTGTCGTGATTACATCTTGATCATCGGGAACCTCTGTAATTGCATAGAATGGCAGGAAATTTGGCAATGTAGAAATTGTTGAAAGTTGAATTGCATTTGGCGTGGATATGTAGGTTTTTAGTATATCGAAAAGTTCGCGCTGCAGTTCCTGATTCTCCGATCGCAGTTTTTCCACTTGCACCTGGCACTCGAGCAGCTGCTTCCTGCATTGCTGCTCTAAGTTTTGGTACTCCAGCGTTGTGGGCCGAAAATCGTCATTAGAGATGGAGGAGGAATTTTCAAAAGCGGCTAAAACTGCACGCTTATTCTCCGAGCTATCAATGCTTCCTGACACTATCCAACCAAGTTTTGTCTCCTGCCATGTTGGCAATTGGTCTGATAGTCGAATCTGTTCGACGCACATTAAATCGAAGAACAAACCACAACCTATCAACAGATCGATACGTTGGGGCTTGGAGAAATTAGGATCAGCTAGTTTTAGATTATTCGGCATGGGCCAATCCTTTGCATCTAGGCCGAAGTTAGGCTGCATTTCCGTAATTGAGTTGGTGACCATTGCAGAGAAGGAAGCTCGATAGCTTGCGTCCTGGGACTGTACAACTATATGTACAGACTTGCTCGAAGGTAGAATGGAATCTCCGATTCCAGAGATGTGAACATAAGACGAGCGATGATCCAACTGCAACTGATCAGCAAGTCTAGATGTTACAAAGTTTGCCTGTGACGCAGAATCCAAAATGGCACGACATGGGATAAGTGCTCCATAACGATCTGTTACATGGACGAGGGCAGTAGATAGCAACACGTTCTGGCTAGGCTGAGATTTCTGGATCGAGGGGGGAGGGCTAGAACACCCGCTTGCTAGAAGCACAGTCGCGGCCTCTTGCTGGATCGATTCCTCGGCCGGTGAAGAGGAAGATGAAGCACCAGTTCCCGATGGAATGTGGAGTAGCGTGTGATGTTTGGCCTGGCAATGCCTGCAAAGTCCTGACCTACACCTCTGCAATTCATGGCCTTTGTTGAGGCAGTTCAAACACAAGCGGCTCTTCTTTGCTTCTTTGTATCTTTCAAACGCAGAGAGATTCAGGAATGCCTGACATCTAGATATGTAATGCTCGGAGGAATTGCAATGGTTACATATGGGGTTAGGATGGTCGTTACTGGAGGTGATAAGGGTGACAGGTTTGTCCTCTCCCACCTGTTGACTAGGACTTGTTGCCATGGCTGATCCCAAATTCTCCAGCATCCGACATCTCGCTTCCAAAAATGAGGCCATGCTTGACCACCGAGGCAATCCTGACGTCGGCAAGTTCTCTTCCCATTTCTCTTTTGTTTTGTGGTCCAGTTTCGAGCCTATGATGAAGATCAGCAACCCATCCGAAATCTCCTGCGGGGTCGCCAAGGTCTGAAGTGCACGCAAGTGCGAATTGATTTTGTCGCTGAGCGCGCGCAAGCCAATAGCCGAGCCCTTCTCCACCCCTTGCAGCCCGAAAATAGCCTTGACGTGTGCCTGAAAATGCAACAGTTTATTATCGAATCGCAACATTAGAAAATTCAACGCCTTGTCGTAATTCTCCTCAGAAAGTTCCAAGGAACGAATCGTATCCAGCGCAGCACCATCTAGACATCCACGCAGATATTGGAATTTTTCGATGATTGGGATACGATGGTCTTTGTGCACCATTGTCGAGAACATCGAGTGGAATTCTGGCCAATCCATGTAGTTCCCACCGAATCGCGGAAGCTGCAACTCGGGCATTCGAGAACGGCCTATACTATTATAGGCGAACAACGACGAATTCCCCTCGAGAGTATGCCGAGCTGTTGAATTGGCAACATTTACCGTGCGAGCAGCCATCAACTCCCGCGACAGCCTGGACCTAACCTTGACATAAACATTCGCAAAGTCCAGCCGGGCATCATGGGCTAACTGCAGGAAATCCAACCTTTCAAGGCTCGTTTGAGCGGCATCGAAATCCGCATTCATTCGCTCGATTTGCTCTAAGCGAGCTTGAAGTTCTGCCTCATCTAACTCGGCAAGCTCTTCCTTGGTGAGAAAGCGATCCATGGCCTTTAGTTGGCGCGCGATGGACTCGGCCTTATGCCTGTAGAAATCTACATCACTCGGCATTGCTGCGTTCGCGACATTGGTAGGCTCAGGTGCTGCCATGTTGAGGTTTTAAAAGAGTCACTCAGCACGACCGAAAAATACACCCTGTATACGTATAAACGTGGGAACCGAAAGCAAAGGGATTACAGCTAATGCCTTTAGCTGTGCGAGCTGTCCGATTCCGCTTTGTACTCCGCTTGTGTGTATTAGTGAGTTCGCTGCACTGCACTGACCGAATTGTCGCGACAGAGAAATGAATAGCCTGCAATGCGTGTATGTAGGTGTATGTAAGTATGTTTTAGCACCGAATTGTGCTTAACCGCCGAAAATTTGTTAAGGCTAACGAATGTCGATCGCGAATGATAATTAATTGACACTGCAACTCAGAGATCACGTCGGGGTCACCAAACTTTATGTGGAGATAATGGTTTTTATCCCCAATCGGCCGACTAATTATTTCAATTAAATAAAACTCGGCGCAGAAATAAAATTGCGATATGCTCTTTAATGCGTGACATCCAAATTGCAAGTGTGGCTTGCCTGCCCTTTTCATTGCCGCTCCGATCGCTAAGCGCAGCTTCGCTCGGCCGACGTCGGTAGGCAGACGCAAAGCGGAGATAGCGAAGAGCGAGCTGGCAGAGAGCGTTTAGCAGGGCAAGCAAGCGCAAAGCTTTAACAAACAAATGAGTGACATAGACATAAGTAACAAACAAAATAAGCGGCTGAGGGCCAAGAATTAGGTGCTATTTGGTAAGCAGCTAATCGGCTGCGTTCTGCTCCGAACACATGCCACTCATGAGGACCAATCAGAGCTAGTCATAAAACCAAGGAGTATCACATTTCTAGCTCCCTCATATAATGCAACACCGATCGCCAGCAGCGGATGCCTTTCTACAAAACCGACGCATCCCCAAATATCGGTCCAGTCACGTACGCCACTGACACGAAGATGCAGTCGAGGAAAGCAACACCCGAAGCCAGAGTTGAGAGCTCTAAGAGAAGGGCTCATGGAAACTAGCCAACAATAGAGAAATCAGTTCCGTTTGAGACAAGCGACATACAGTCAAGTCGGGGAATTCATTATCTTGTGACAAAAAGATCTTAAGCTTGTAAAATAAAAATCTTTTTTAAAAACTTAAAATCGTGTTGCGGTTATTTAACTGGCGCAGCCGGTAGGGTTTCGTTTAAAGTTAACTCCTATATTTCGGTAATGGTCAGCTTTCGTAATTTTTAATTACTGTGATCACGTAATCCCGGAATCGTTCATTTAAATTGTGAAATCCGCCAAAGAACCTATGTGCTACGAGCACATACGATTTGCAATTGAAGTGAGTGACTTGAAGTGAGCTGAAATAGTGAATCACCAAAACAGTGAAACACTAAATACAAAAATCAAAAAACTTACAAGTAAACCAAAATAAGTTCAAAACTTGTTTGTAGTGGGGCGGACGAAGCTCAAGTCTCCAACGACGATATGGATGATCCAGAGAAACCTCCTAGTAGCCGTCGCAAGAAATGAAATCCCGCGGTGCTTCGTGGTATATATGTAGTATTTATTTCGGGGGTCGCGTGGTAGATCGGACGTTTGAAACGGGGGTTGAAACGTAACTAAGCTAGGCCTTATGATCTATGCTCTATTATGGCTTGAGCGTGGATCATGGATCGTAAAATCTCCCAAACACCCCTTCGAGCGCGCGAGAGCGAGTTGGGACCGGAGCGCACGAAGTTGGCACAGTGCGCGGCACTCATCTGCTGCTGACCTGAACATCCTCCCCCCCCTGCAGGATGCAAAGCCCAATCGGTGTCTATGGCTGTGTGCATGCACCGGATACGATCCATCCGAACACCGTGCTCTGGGCCACAGGATGGCCGTCCTCACGTGCCAGGAAACCGGGTTGGATCACTTTCGGGTAGACGTCGGCGCCTAAGACCAAGATGGTGGCTGGTCGATGGAATTGCGCATCTGCGAGCTTCAGATCGTCAAATTGAGCCCGGATCGTATCGCTCAAAGGTCGGATCGGCGTGTGGATGCGCAAACGGGGCTCGACCTTCAGGATGGCTTCCAGTCGGAAGTCGCCCGTCTTGGTACGAATGTTATTTCGGGTACGGCCGTAGACATCAAGGGTCCCCCGGTAAGGAAGTGCCCGGGAGTAAGGGCCAGAAACTCAGTTGGATCTTCGGACATCGGCGAGAGCGGCCTGGAATTAAGGCATGCTTCGATCTTTGCGAGAAGCGTGGAAAGCTCTTCGAAAGTGTACTTCCGAGTGGACGTGGCTTTGTAGAAGAGAGTTTTGAAACTCTTCTCTCCGGCTTCCCACAGACCTCCCTGTTGTGGAGCTCCTGGTGGGATAAAACGCCACGAAACCCGGTGATGGCTGTACGCATCAGTTACCGAGCCCTTGAATGCTTCAAGGAAGTCACGGGAAAGCACCTTGGCGGCACCAACAAAAGTTCTGCCATTGTCGGAGTGAATGCGCTGCGGACATCCTCGTCGTGCGACGAAACGAGCGAAGGCTGCAAGAAATTTCTCGGTCGTGAGATCCGACGTGGGCTCCAAATGGATCGCCTTAGTGGAAAAACACACGAAGACAGACACATAAACCTTGGTTATCAGGCACGCTCTGCCTGTGTAATTCTGTATTTCGAAGGGACCTACGTAGTCAATTCTGGTGTGCGTGAACGGTCTGGAAAAGGACGTTCGTTCCATGGGAAGATCACCCATCATTTGAGCTTGCAACTTCTGACTGTGGATGACGCATACCTTGTAGGATTTTACCACCCTCTTCATGAGTTTCTGAACCTTGGGAATCCAGAACTTGGATCGGATAAGTCGCACCATTAGTTAGTGCCCGCCATGAAGAGTTATCCGGTGGGTGAATTGCACGAGAAGGCGGGATAGCCGGCATCGGTACGGCAGAATAATGGGATGCCGTTCGTCGTACTTCAGAAAGGTAGAGGTTGCGATACGGCCACATGTTCTTATGAGCCCATGTTGGTCTAGGAACGGGTTAAAATTCAGGATAGAACTTGACCTTGGCACTGGCCGCTTCTCGCTTAGGCAGTGATACTCTTGGAAGTATTCCCTGCGCTGAGTCTCTAGGAGAAGAGTTCGCTCAGCTGCGGTAATGTTGGTGACCAGCTTCCGGCAGCGTTTTGTGAAGCGAAGGACACAAGCACGAACTCGCAGAGCTCTCTCCAGATTGGAGAACCGATCGAGGAAGTCTTCGGATGGGCTCGGTGCAAAATGAACCTTCATAGCTCGTTGCTCGAGGGTTATCACAGGATCGTCCCCGCCTTGGGCTGGCCGGGGCCCTTGCATCAATGATGCCGGGGCCCTTGCAACCACGCTGGTCCGTGCCACCAGAGGTGGCTCTCAACGAGCTCCTGTAAGAATACGCCCCTGCTGGCGAGGTCGGCGGGATTTTGTGCGGAAGGAGCGTGACCCCAATTCTCGACCTCGGTGGCTTGGGAAATTCTGGTCACTCTGTTGGCCACGAAGGTAGTCCAGTGGCAAGCAGGCTTTTTCAGCCAGGACAGGACTATAGCGGAATCTGTCCAGAAGTAACAGGTTGTAGGTGCGCTTGGCATATTTGCCAGGATAGCCGTCGCCATTTCGGACAGTAGCACGGCGCCGCATAGCTCTAACCGGGGGAGCGATACAGTCTTAATGGGTGCGACTAGTGTTTTCGCGGTGAGCAACTGCACCTTGACTAGGTGGTCAGTCTCGATGCGTACATAGATCGCCGCACCGTACGCCTTTTCGGACGCATCGCAAAATCCCTTGCAGATGGTTCGGAGCCAATCCACCTTGGAATGCGGATCTGGTGGAGAGCGGAGTAGCTCTGCAGAAAACTCTGCCAGCGCTGACGCATCTCGGTCGGAAGATCTTCGTCCCATCCCACTTCTTGCAATCAGATCTCTTCAATGAAGATCTTTGACCGGACAATGGAAGGAGCCAACCAGCCCGCAGGGTCGAACAACCTTGCACTCTGGGAAAGCACCGCTCGCTTGGTATAGGATGCCATAGATGCCAGTTCTGGCGGAACGAAGAAGAAATCGTCTGTTGTCGCCTTCCAGCGAATTCCGAGAGTCTTGGCTGTGCTTTCTGCCTCAATTTCAAGGAAGTCGGTGTGAAGGAGATGGTCATTCGGAATGGTAGTCAGGATATCCATGTGGTTGGACGTCCATTTTCTCAGTGGAAACCCGGCAGAACTCAGGGCGGCCTGTAACTCGCAGATTGCTAGTTGAGCCTCAGTGGGAGAGTCTGCTCCCGCTAGGACGTCGTCGACATACATACAGGACAGAATGATGTGACTGGCTCTCGGGAATCGGGACTGGACATCGTCTGCAAGCCGTTGCAACGCCTGGATGGCGAGAAAGGGAGCACAATTGACCTCAAAGGTAGCAGTTTGCAACTCATAGTCGCGTATCTCGCCCTTCTTGTTGCGAAACAATATTAGCTGGAAGGGGGTGTGCTTCGGATCTACCCAAATCTGCCCATACATCTTGGTGATGTCAGCATTGAAGACGTATCGGTAGTAGCGCCACTTCAGGATCTGAAGGGTTAAGTCGGACTGGAGAACAGGGCCGGGGTGCAGAAGATCATTCAAGCTGATACCGTTACTCGACGGGCTGGATGCGTTAAATACAACGCGGACTTTCGTGGTGGTGCTATCAGGCTTGAAGACCGCGTGGTGCGGCAGGTAGTAGGTTGAGGACCCATGAATCGGAGGAACTTCTGTCATGTGATCAAGGTCTAGGTATTCTTGGATCACGGAGTCGTATTGCGCTTGTAAGGTAGAGTCTCTTTTTAAACGATTTTCGTTCCGCAGAAACTGAGTCAGGGCAATCGACCTCGAATACCCCAGATCGGATCCGAGACGATCTGGGTCACGGAACGGCAACGCGACAACGTACTTTCCGTTCGACGTTCTCGAAGTGGTTCGGAGGAAATTGCTTTCGCAGTAGGTATCCGACTCGCCTACGAATTTCACCGGTAGTGTCTCCACCTCCCAAAACTTGGTAAGGAGCTGGTCTAAGGGAGCCTCTAGCTCGTTCGAAACTTGCGTAGAGAAGGATGAAATACTGCTTTGTACAGTATTGGGCACTGGGCCGGTAAGTACCACAGATGTCAGATGCCACAGATGTTGGTCTGTGAGCCGCTTAACAGGATGGCCGGAAGGATATCCGCTCCAATCAGGACATCTATTTGGGATCTCTCGTGGAAGGTCGGGTCTGCCCATGCAAGGCTCGGCAGGTCTCGCAACGAAGTTTGCGGAATCGGATAGGATGGCAGGTGACCCGCCAGTTCCGGCAGAACATAGGCCGTGGCGTTTAAGTGCAAGTCCGGCCTCGTCGTGGAATGGATGGCAAAATGACAGATCTTCGTGGATTGAGCGGATACTGTCCGATTGAGGCCCAAGACTTGTGCCTGGATAAGCCGGAACGGCAACTTGATTATATTAAAAAGACGTTCCGTGATAAACGTTGCCCCAGGTGGCAAATATTAATGATTGCTGTTCCCAGAAGGACAGCTTTTTGCCCGGAGGCGAAATAATTTTGAACGCTGGGTGGCGCGTCGGAAGAAAGTGGACTTGGTACGACTGGGGAAGTGGAATCACGGGCGATTGGAGTGCCACGGTGCAGCAGCGTGTTGTGTCGGTCCCCACAAGTACTGCAGTTATGGGCACTTTGGCATTCCCGGATCTGATGGCCTCGTGCGAAACAGTTGAGACAAAGATGCTTTTGTTTGATGCAGCTGGCACGAGCATCAGCGTTCATTTGGAGAAAGTGCGGGCATAGCCGGATTGGGTGATTCTCTTTCCCGCAAAAATCACACGTTCTCCGGTTCGGATTTACGGTTGTCTCGAAGGAGTGAACCGTCCTAGGAACCGGACTCCCTAGGGAGCGGAACGGGTTGCTTCGGGAAGGTGGCGGATTCGGATCACCTTTCGGACTGTGTGAAGTGGACGGGTTTCCCTCGATGGCTTCGAGCGTCAGGTATCTCTGGCTGAGGAAGGATTCCATCTCCTTCCACGAAGGCATCTCTTTCTTTGTGGTGACGGAATCCTCCCACAAAGCGCGGGCCAACTTCGGTAATTTGGAGGCACAAATAGTCACCAGCAAGCTGTCCCAGGTTTCGGTGGAGACCTTTGAGTGGGCCAGTGCGGTTAAAACACCTTGGATGGTGCTGAGAAACTCCTTTAGCGCACGACTGGACTCGGTTCCAATCACCAGGAGCCTGTTATTTTCGTACCGGTCCCGAAGGGCATTCCAGGCAGCCTCGAAGCCGTTATTTGTGAGTGGGGACTTTTCCACTATGGCTTTCCGATCACCACTGGTCTTAGTGGTGAGGTGGTACAGCTTCTCCACGGGAGACAGCTTGGTATTCTGTATGTAGATCGCAGTAAACAGGTCTCGGAACGTAGGCCAGCGTACGTTATCCCCAGCGAAAACTTCGATGTCGCATGGCTGTGCGGAGGGACGGACTGCTGGTTGTTGGAGCTGATCAGTGAGATCAGCAACGCACTGTTCGTACACCGTAAAACAGTCATCGAACTTCGATTGAAAGTCCGCTTCAGTCTGCGCACCGTCTTCAGCCACAACCGCGAAACAATTTTTGAGCTCTGCCTCAACCTCCGCCCACATGCTTCGGATTTGGTCACGGCGTACCGTGGCAAGAGAGGCAGATAGAGTGCGGCGATTCGGAAGGTTTATTCGCTCTCCGAAATGCATAAGTTTGCGTGAGGCTGCTTCAAATTTAGCCATTGCTGTAGTGGCAGCGGAGTGAGCCATTGTGTGGGAGGGTCGAGAATGGCTTGGACTGCTTTGCGTACGCGCTGGCACCTTAATTGTGACCGGCGACGGGAATAGGACCGATCTGGTCTTCGCACCCGCGGAGGTTGTGGTGGGCCCGGGAGTACTGGATGACTTAACTTTGCGAGTCACCGAGGTGGGTGTTTCTGGGGCGGACGAGCTGCGTGGTCTTCTGACACTTGGAGAGGTCATGGACAAAAGTTTTTTGCTCTCTTCACGCCCTGTTGGCATATTCGGAAATCACACGAAGAAAGGAGAACAAACTCCAACTCGGATGAGTAAGTGTGGGGCGAATGGCCACAACCTTGGTTGTAAACGGAGATTAGGATGAAAATTGAGGATGAACAATAATATTGAGGCACGAGGTATCAATATATAGAGTCGGTTGCAAACGGCCGTCTAAAACAATATACCGTCGAAATGCAGGGTAGCACGTAACTTGACGCTCAGTTACGGTGAAGCGCGGCACCGAAAAATGTTCTCCCACCAACAACAACGCAAGCGAACACGGTGGAAAAGCGAAAGCGAAAGAAAAAACGAAACGAATGCACCGCTGCTGCGGATGTAAGTGCTATGTACGGTGCCTTGAGTTAACGCAATTGAACAACGGGTACAAAACGGTAACGGTATATAGATATCCAAGAATATGCTACTTTAAAAAGAATGCGTACTTATGTATATGTAAATAAATATGTGCCGGGCGTATGAAATCGTGTATTATGTTATGGACAATATAATTAGTTATGAAAGGGGCGACGTAGTGACCCGTGTTAGTTTATATATGTATGTAATTATAAAACCAAAAAACTGTGGGCTATTGGACATGCACGGAATAAACACCAAGGTGACTGCAAGAATCTGTGCAGCATATGTACAATGTGCATATGTATGTACGTTTGTCAGCCGCGAAAGCTCAGCTGGTAGCTGGGAGAGGAAGGCAGATGAGCTACCGACAGATATGCATACATATGTGTATGAATGTAAGCGCTGGATCGGAGGCGGATAAAATTGGTCTCGCTGCAGGTGAATTCTTTTTATTTCACTGTGGCATAACTGATTGCACAGACAACGGAACTATAAGCACGACCGTTGTATTGGGTATGTAGATGTGGGTATATACGAGCACTCGAAGAAGCGGAGAGCGCCCGGAATTGCCAAGAATATGGCGCCGTCGATAGAACGGTGTAAGGAAAGACGCGGCACGTATATATATGTATATATGTCCAGCCAAATGGGACCAGGAGGTGAGGAGCCACTGGAGATGGGCAGATGGTAATTATCCGCCGGTGCTTGCTGGGGTGGACTTCTCCTTTTGTTTAGGCGAAGATCCGGCTCGAAGGACCAATGTTTGTAGTGGGGCGGACGAAGCTCAAGTCTCCAACGACGATATGGATGATGAAGGGAAACCTCCTTGTAGCCGTCGCCAGAAATGAAATGCCGTGGTGCTTCGTGGTATATATGTAGTATTTATTTCGGGGGTCGCGCGGTAGATCGGACGTTGGAAACGGGGGTTGAAACGTAACTAAGCTAGGCCTTATGATCTATGCTTTATTATGGCTTGAGCGGCGGGTGGATCGTGGATCGTAAAATCTCCCGAGCGCCCCTCCGAGCGCGCGAGAGCGAGTTGGGACCGGAGCGCACGAAGTTGGCACAGTGCGCGGCACTCATCTGCTGCTGGCCTGAACAGTACTGAATATAACATAAATCTGGCTTTATGTTTTTAGCATATTTTTAAAACAAATTTTAATTTTAGTTTTACAGGCTTTATCCCTATCCAATGGAGAACCTGGAGAGTTGTCTTCATCCGGAGGAAGGAAAGTGAAGCCATGTGAGTCCCAAGGCAAGCTACCGAAAAGAAGACGTACCATAAGCTTGTGGAGAAGACCCAGTGACAGGCTTTTCTCTGTATTAGAGGGGCGCTGGAATTGACCCCCTGGACATCCACGCTCGTCTGACTGCAGGAAAGACAGCAGAGCGCCTTATCGCATCAGGAAACATGTCACCACAAGGATATTGGCATAGTTCAATTGGCAGGGACAATCGTCTTGAAATCAAAACTCCACGATGGACGGAGGAGTAGGAGCGGACCTATACTGTTCAGACTCTGAGATAAGGGGTCATATAAGCTACCGGACCAATTCAGCATGTTCCAGGCGGAAGCTTTTGCCATCAGGACAGCTGCAGAGGTTGCTAAGACCCATGCAAAGCTAGGCATCACCAGCTGAGACAGCTGTGGGAAATGTGATGAGCCTGGGCTAAAAATCTACTTAAACAAAGCAACAAGGTCAGTTTAAACGAGGGGGAACGTTGTGAGTTGCTGCGGAGACCGCAACTCTACAGTTATACCCGATACTAAGTCAGTATGGCTCTCCTCCAGCAGGCGCCGCTAAAATTACACGACACGACAAAGAGTGCGTGCGAGAGAGACAGAAAATCAGTCTGAGCGTGACGTCGGGCGCTGCGTAGCCACTGAAAATTGATTTCTTGCTTTTGGCTACAAAAATGATCCGATCTGATCCAAATTCAGCAATCTGATAGATATGGTCATTATCTATGATTCTGCGTTTTTACTTTTCTAGTGCAATATTGTGGATGCAACAGATTTTCGTCCTTTGTGGGGTCGGAAGGGGTTGGGACGAAATTCTGAGAAATACGTTTTATAGTGAGATCTAACTGAAGTGCGTATACCAAATTTGGTTACTCTAGCCTTAATAGTCTCTGAGATTTGTGGATGGCCCAGATTTTCGTCCTTTGCGGGGCGGAAGGGGGTGTAGCGAAATTTGGACACGAAACGGTCAAGGTCCGATATCACAGGAGTGTGGATACCAAATTTGGTTGCTCTAGCTCTTATGGGTTCTGAGATCCTTGAACTCATATTTTGCAATTGGCAAAACCGACCATGAAACCTGTGTGTTAGAGAGAGACAGAGCGAGAAAGAATGAAATTGTTTTCTTGATTCTGGCTATAATAATTATACGATCTGGTTCAGATTTTGCACTCTAGACGATATAGATATATCCTCTACGATTCTGCGTTCTTGGTTTTATCGTATCTTTAAAAATGTGGATGCCACAGATTTTCGTCCTTTGTGGGGGCGGAAGTGGGCGGGGCGAAGTTTTAAAATATTTTTGTAGCAGTGACATATCAGAGAAGTCTGGATCCAAAACATCGTTGCTCTAGCTCTTATAGTCTTTGCGCACTAGGCGCTGAAGGGGACGGACAGACGGACAGACGGATCGACTCGGCTATTGATGCTGATCAAGAATATATATACTTTACGGGGTCGGAAACGATTCCTTCTGGACGTTACACACATCCACTTTTACCACAAATCTAATATACCCCAATACTCATTTTGAGTATCGGGTATAAAAACCAAGTTATGATATACAAAACCATACTAGCTCCTGCCTGGAAGTACGGCATTCAGGTGTATGGGATTGACGTTCCAGAGTAAATCTCTGCGTAGGAAGATCCAAAGCTGAGTGGTATATCCGTAACTGGGAGATTTTCAAGGTCCTTAACGTACCACTTGTTGGTGATGTTATCAACAATCAAGCGAAGACCCATATGTGTAAGCTCAGAAGCTACCCTAATATTCTGGCAAGACGTCTTGCAAGAACAACATACCGGCGTAGACTGGTCAGAATAGACCCAGTCGACCTGCCCAACAGGTTGATCTAAGAGGACCTCTACCCTAGAAACCTGAACAGATAATTAAACCAAATAATATCCTTCTCCGAATTCTTCTACCTTAGGTTAGGTTAGGTTGAGGCGGCTGCCGGGCTCGCTCGGAGCCCGTCACACTTAGGCCGGTTTCGGCCCGTTGTGATACCGCATAGGATCATTTCCTTCCTGCGTTGTGAGACTTCCTGTCAGCAATTATCCCATCCAGATGCTCTCACAAAGTTCGCTATCTTCCTGGGACATAGTTTGGACATCTCTGAGATGTCGTGTAGAAAGGCTGAGCCCAGGTGCTGTAGCCTTCTTCTGCTGAGAGCTGGGCAGGAGCAGAACAGATGTTCCACTGTCTCCTCCTCTTCGTCGTCTCTACAGCTGCGAAAAAAAATCGTTATGTGGGGCCCCCAGCCTGTTAGCGTGGGTGCCTATTAGCCAGTGTCCCGTGAGGGAACGTAGGACTATGTTTGCCGAGTTGTGCGACATCGTGGCACTGTTTGCCACATATCGTTTGTTAGTCGCTTGTATTGCTCCCTTATAATGAGCTTACAGGTGGCCATTGGCATACCGATATCCTCCTTGTCTTGGAGAAGGGGGATTGTAGTGCCAGATCTGGCCAGCTCGTCCGCTACACAGTTGCCCTCGATGTCCTGGTGGCCCGGGACCCAAATCAGACTAATAGCAAATTGCTGAGCCATCTCGTGCAGAGATTTGCGGCAGTCTGCCACGGTGGCCGTGTTCGAGGAAATCGCACTTAGCGATTTGATCACAGCCTGGCTATCGCTATAAATGTTTAGCTTGGTTGCCGTAACGGCAACCGCTTGTGGATTTTGTTGGATCTTTTCTCTGATTTTGTAGGCGATGGAGTTATCCTGAATGTTCTTTGCCAGAATGAGGGCCCCGTTTCTGCTGTCTGTCAGGAGCGCGACACGAGGAAAATTGTATAAAATAGCATGGTCCAATGCCTTCTCGATAGCAAGGAGCTCGGCGGACAACGAGGAAATGGTTTTATGCGTGTAATAGCTATCTAAAAAACCTGTCCTATCGTGCAGGAAAGCGGCGCTAGAATGCCCATCCTTCTTTTCTCCGTGGAGCAGCATGATACCTGCCTGGTCTATAGCTTGTAGCCATGCCTGCTTGTTGGCCGCAGATCCCTTGAAAAAATCTAAGTCGGAGCTAATTTTAGTGCAAAACGAAGCTGTGTTCTCGAAAACCTCAACTCTATCTATTATGCTGCCAATCTCCCGATATGCCATACCGTAGCCCGTGTTTAAATCCCTAGTTTCTGACACCGTTTTACTTGCTGGGAGATTAAATGCAAACACCTTAGCCAACTCTTTCGCCGCCAAGAATCTCATCCTGTAGTCCGGGGGAAGTTCTCCTGCCATGTGATATATGATAGGAACGGGAGTGCAGATTATCAGACCCAGCGACTTTCTGAGGTGACGGTTGCAGTGGGATTTGATTTTGGCCAAGGCAGATTTGGACAGGTTGCAGAATGACGAGCACGCGTACTCTAGCCTGCTTCTGACGAATGCCTTGTAAAATATAAGCCCTCTTTTAGGGCTGATACCATAGTGACACCCACTGACTTATCTGAGAAACGCACAGCTTCTGTTCAATTCCGAGATGGCCAGATCAATGTGACCAGAGGCTGAGTTGTTTGCTGAGATAGTCCTGCCTAGGTATTTGATCTGCTCTACTTGTCTGATCTCAACTCCTTGATGCAAGATATTTAGCGCAGTTCTACGATTGTTGAAGTAAATCACTTTAGACTTCACCGGATTGAATGACAGGTTTAGCCTATTGCATTTTTCGTCGAACTTATCTATACTGTCTTCCAGCACCCGTTTCGCAATGGATACGTCTTTATGAAAACAAACTATGAAAAAGTCATCAGCATACTGAAACAGTAAGCAGGGCTGGTACCAGGGCTATATAAAAATCGTAGCCTGTGAAGACGAGCGCTCCGTACAGCTGTACAAAGCTGCGGTAGCGCAAGTCGGTTAAGTCTACCCAGTGGCGAAGCTCGCGCTGTAGACTGGAGCGAAGTGCCCAGTAGACCAAGGGCGAGAGTCTGGGTGCCCGCCTCCATGAAGGAGCCGGAATGCAGCCCAAAAATGTTGCAAAGATGCAACCCCAACCTCCCAACAGCGGATTGGAAGGTGGTCAAAGTTAAGACGACACAGGGCCCCACAAACCAGGCGGTGGTCGTCCTCAACAAAGAGTCGCTGGCCCCGAATGAGGCTGCCAAAGGCGAGCTCAATTTTGGGTTCAGCTCTGTGACCGTAAAGGTCTACAAGTCGGATGCAGCGGCCGGGGCACGTCCTGTCGACAAGCCAGTCAAGCAGGACGCTGCCTCGGAGATCAAAGCACCCGACGATCACACAGAGACAGACCCAGAGCGCTACTCCACCGATGGCACGCTGAGATGCGACTTCGAGGCGATGTGTTGCCACGAGGAAGTCGAGGACGATCCGGATGCTGACATTACAGTGGTGGAGAACACTAAGGATGTCCTTGAGGCTCCTTCAGATCAATCTCCCCCACTGTAAAGCAGCATCCGCTGCTCTTATACTCCGCCTCGAAGAAAGCGGAGCAGACGTAGCCCTGATCCAGGAACCTTGGATAGTGGGAGACAAGGTTTGTGGACTAGGGTCGAAGGAGTACAAGATAATTGTAGCTCAACGTGAAGGTAAAACCCGCACCTGCATTCTCGCCAGAAAGCACTTTAATATCTTTCTGCTCCATAATTATAGCGATGGCGACAACACGGCGGCAAGCCTAGAGCTGAAAGGGACACATCTTAGACTGATGTCGTCCTACATGGCCCATGAGGAAAACGATCCTCCCAACGACCTTGCTCGCAAACTAGCCAGCGACAGCGAGAGGTCGGACATAGACCTATTAATAGGTTGCGATGCCAACGCTCACCACACTCAATGGGGGAGCTCGAACACCAATATAAGGAGAGAGTCACTTTTCAGCTTCATCCTTAACTCAAATCTATTTATTTGTAATCGGGGCAACGACCCCACTTTTATAATTAAAAATCGACAGGAGGTTATTGACATCACCCTAGTGTCTTCCAACCTGTTAGACATAGTCAAGAGTTGGCAAGTCCTTGACGACCACTCTTTCTCTGACCACAGATACATCGAGACCACACTATCTCTCGAGTGTCCGAAACCTAAGGACTATATTAATCCCAGGAAAGCCAACAGGGAAAAATATAGCTCAGCCCTGGAGGACTTACTCCCCTCCAAAGCACCATCATGCCCTGATACAAAAGACGACCTAGATCGCCTAGTGAACAGGTTCACAGAAGCATGCAACAAAGCCTTCGCGGCAGCATGCCCCTCTAGCAGGTTAGGTTAGGTTAGGTTGAGGCGGCTGCCGGGCTCGCTCGGAGCCCGTCACACTTAGGCCGGTTTCGGCCCGTTGTGATACCGCATAGGATCATTTCCTTCCTGCGTTGTGAGACTTCCTGTCAGCAATTATCCCATCCAGATGCTCTCACAAAGTTCGCTATCCTTCTGGGACATAGTTCTGACATCTCTGAGATGTCGTGTAGAAAGGCTGAGCCCAGGTGTTGTAGCCTTCTTCTGCTGAGAGCCGGGCAGGAGCAGAACAGATGTTCCACTGTCTCCTCCTCTTCCTCGTCTCTACAGCTGCGACAAAAATCGTTATGTGGGGCCCCCAGCCTGTTAGCGTGGGTGCCTATTAGCCAGTGTCCCGTGAGGGAACGAGTGACTACGCTGCACCTTTTCCTGCTTAACTTGAGGAGCTCGGAGGTGCGCTTCATATCCATGGTCGGCCATGTTTGCCGAGTTGTGCGACATCGTGGTACTGTTTGCCACATATCGTTTTTTAGTCGCTTGTATTGCTCCCTTATGATGAGCTTACAGGTGGCCATTGGCATACAGATATCCTCCTTGTCTTGGAGAAGGGGGATTGTAGTGCCAGATCTGGCCAGCTCGTCCGCTATACAGTTGCCCTCGATGTCCCGGTGGCCCGGGACCCAAATTAGGCTAATAGCAAATTGCTGAGCCATCTCGTGTAGAGATTTGCGGCAGTCTGCCACGGTGGCCGAGTTCGAGGAAATCGCGCTTAGCGATTTGATCGCAGCTTGGCTGTCGCTATAAATGTTTAGCTTGGTTGCCGTGACGGCAGCCGCTTGTAGGCAGTCTAGTGCCTCCCTGATTGCTATGACTTCCGCTTGAAAGACACTGCAATGATCTGGGAGTCTGAAGGAATGCCTTATGTTTAGCTGTTCAGAGTAGATTCCCCCTCCGACTCTGTCGTCCAGCTTTGATCCATCTGTGAAGATGCTTATGGCCCCTTCAGGGCCTGGGAGTCCCTCGAGCCATTCGTCTCTATGAGGGATGATTGTGTCGAAGGTAGTGTCTGTATACTCTCTTGGAACTTGGTAGTCTGTTTTTAAGGGGACAGTACTGCTATTTAATATGGCTGAGTGACCTATGCACTGTGTCACCCATTGATCTGAGTCTCTTAGACGTATTGCTGCTGCTTCTGCCCGTTCCTTTCCTGCGAGTTCAAGGCTCTGTAGGCATAGGATGGCATTTAGCGCATCATTTGGGGTGGTGCGGAGAGCTCCGCTGATGCATAGGGCGGCAGTCCGCTGGACTTTGCCCAGTTGCTTGGTGATCGCCCTTTTTGATGGGGCTGGCCACCAAACCGTAACTCCGTAGAGTAGTATTGGTCTAACTATAGCTTGATATATCCATTGGACTATGCTTGGGATCATACCCCATCTTAGCCCAATAGCTTTTTTGCATGTATAGAGTGCAGTCATTGCCTTTTTCACTCTGTCTTTGACATTCAGGTTCCAGTTAAGCTTCTTGTCAATTACCAACCCTAAGTAACTGGCACTGTCGCTAAAGGAGAGCCTGCATCCTTGTAGTATTGGAGGGTTGAGGGGCGGGACCTTGTATTTATTTGTGAATAACACGAGTTCCGTTTTTGAGGGATTTACTCCCAGACCGCGCGATTTCGTCCAGTCCGACAGTTGCGCTAGCTTTGTGGACATTAAGTCGCACAGTGTTTGGGGGTATTTCCCCGAGAAAATAATCGCAACGTCATCCGCATAGGCCACGACTTTGCAGCCCCCCCCCTCCAGGTCCCATAGAATCTTGTTGACTGCTATGTTCCACAGAAGAGGAGACAGGACACCACCTTGCGGGGTGCCTCTGTTGACATACCTTGACTGGGTGGACGATCCCATCGATGATGTCACCGTCCTGCATGTGAGCAATTGATCAATGAGCATCACCAAGTGACGGTCCACCCCCAGGTCAGTCAGGGCTTCTGTAATGGCACCCGGTACAACGTTGTTGAAAGCTCCCTCAATATCGAGAAATGCTATGAGTGAGTACTCTTTGTGATGCAGAGATTTCTCTACCGCAGAGATCACTTCATGAAGAGCCGTTTCCGTGGATTTTCCTTTCCGGTAGGCATGCTGTGCGCCTGACAGCAACTGAGGGTGTATAGTTGTCCTCAGTTGCAGCCCGACGAGTCTCTCAAAGGTTTTGAGGAGGAAGGACGATAGGCTGATTGGTCTAAAGTCCTTTGCAGCTGAGTGCGAGGCTTTCCCAGCTTTGGGAATGAAGACTATCTTTGCCTTAAGCCATGTTCGCGGCATTGTACCCACAGCCAGTATCTTCCTGAAGATACCTTGTAGCCAGTTTATGGCCGTATCCCCGGCCTTCTGAAGTTGGGCCGGGATTACCTGGTCTGGGCCTGGCGATTTGAACGGGCTGAAGCTGTTTATTGCCCAGCTTATGTTACGTTTAGTGAGGATGTGATCCATCGAGGTTACCGGTCCCTCTCCTGGAAGATGTGCCGTCTCGATGGTTGTGCACCCTGGAAAATGTGTGTCTAGTAGAATGTGCAGGGACTCCTCACTGGAGTTAGTCCACGTGCCGTCATTCCTTTTAAGATACCCCACCGAGGGGTTAGTTTTTGAGAGAATCTTGCGAAGCCTTGCGGCCTCTGATGTTTCCTCAATTTCCGAGCAAAATTTTTGCCAAGAGGCCCTTTTTGCTTTCCTTGTTTCCTTTTTATATAGTGACAGACTGATTTTATAGTCTGCCCAGTGGCTCTCCTCGTTCGCGCTTTTGGCCCTGTTGAAAAGGGTCCTGCAGCTTTTACGTAGGATGTCTATTTGCTTTGACCACCAGGGGGGTTTCTTTTTCCCCCTAGGTTTGCTAGAGGGGCATGCTGCCGCGAAGGCTTTGTTGCATGCCTCTGTGAACCTGTTCACTAGGCGATCTAGGTCGTCTTTTGTGTCAGGGCATGATGGTGCTTTGGAGGGGAGTAAGTCCTCCAGGGCTGAGCTATATTTTTCCCAGTTGGCTTTCCTGGGATTAATATAGTCCCTAGGTTTCGGACACTCGAGGGATAGTGTGGTCTCGATGTATCTGTGGTCAGAGAAGGAGTGGTCATCAAGGACTTGCCAACTCTTGACTATGTCTAACAGGTTGGAAGACACTAGGGTGATGTCAATAACCTCCTGTCGATTTTTGATTATAAAAGTGGGGTCGTTGCCCCGATTACAAATAAATAGATTTGAGTTAAGGATGAAGCTGAAAAGTGACTCACCCCTTGCATTTATGTTCGAGCTCCCCCATTGAGTGTGGTGAGCGTTGGCATCGCAACCTATTAATAGGTCTATGTCCGACCTCTCGCTGTCGCTGGCTAGTTTGCGAACGAGGTCGTTGGGGGGATCGTTTCCCTCATGGGCCATGTAGGACGACATCAGCCTTAGATGTGTCCCTTCCAGCTCTAGGCTTACCGCCGTGTTGTCGCTGTCGCTATAATTATGGAGCAGAAAGATATTAAGGTGCTTTCTGGCGAGAATGCAGGTGCGAGTTTTACCTTCATGTTGAGCTACAATTATCTTGTACTCCTTCGACCCTAATCCACAAACCTTGTCTCCCACTATCCAAGGTTCCTGGATCAGGGCTACGTCTGCTCCGCTCTCTTCGAGGCGGAGTATAAGAGCAGCGGATGCTGCTTTACAGTGGTGGAGATTGATCTGAAGGAGCCTCAGGGACATCCTTAGTGTTCTCCACCACTGTAATGTCGGCATCCGGATCGTCCTCGACTTCCTCGTGGCAACACATCGCCTCGAAGTCGCATCTCAGCGTGCCATCTGTGGAGTAGCCCTCTGGGTCTATCTCTGTGTGATCGTCGGGTGCTTCGATCTCCGAGGCAGCGTCCTGCTCGACTGGCTTGTCGACAGGACGTGCCTCGGCCGCCGCATCCGACTTGTAGACCTTTATGGTCACAGAGCTGAACCCAAAATTGAGCTCGCCTTTGGCAGCCTCAATCGGGGCCAGCGACTCTTTGTTGAGGACGACCACCGCCTGGTTTGTGGGGCCCTGTGTCGCCTCAACTTTGACCACCTTCCAATCCGCTGTTGGGAGGTGGGGGTTGCATCTTTGCAGCATTTTTAGGATGCGCTCCGGCTCCTTCATGGAGGCGGGCACCCAGACTCTCGCCCTTGGTCTACTGGGCACTTCGCTCCAGTCTACAGCGACGAGCTTCGCCCCTGGGTAGACTTCCCCGACTTGCGCTACCGCTGCTTTGTACAGCTGTACGGAGCGCTCATCTTCACAGGCTACGATTTTTATGCAGCCCTGGTACCAGCCCATGTCTCTGCAGACGGGGGGGGGTCCAGGCTGCTTTTCCAGCAGCTCGAAGCAGCGGTCGGCCAGTGCCGCTTCCACCCACTTCCACTGGTTCCGAGGGATCCGGGAGTCCACGCTGCCTTTGTCCAGGACGCCAATCAGCGTCCTTTCTCTGGCAATCTGCGCGAACGATGCGTTAGGCAGCACTCTGGAGCGCTTCGGTGTCGGCCCCGGAGTCTCCTGCGAGCGCTGCCTTTTTTGCTGAGGGGCTTCCTTCTTCGGTGCTTCCTTGCCAAAGTTCGGCAGCACCTTCGAGGCCCACTCGACCTTCTTAATCCATTTGTCCGTCGGGCTGGACATCTGGCTTGCGTTCTGCCGACGGAGTATGTTGCCAGCACTCCTTCTGTCGGCATATGTAAAGGATTTGGCTTTGACACTAGTAGATGGTGACTCATCCCCCTCCACTTTACCAGCAGGCAGAGCAGCCGCAGGATTGCATAGCCACTCTGCCAAGGTATTGGTTTTGGGAGCCAATTCACCACCCACCCCGACACCGGGATGGGACCCCTTAGGGCTCTCCCTAGCATCTTCCGCCGCGCAGGTTTTCCCTGCTGATTTGCGGGTCGGGCCAGGCCTTTGGGCCGCTGCCTTCCCCTGTTTGGGATTGCTCCCTGTTGGCATTTGGGGAGTGCCAGACTCATTTTGTTTGTTTTTCAATTCTTCCATTCTTTTTCCCACGAGCTGCAGAGAAGGGGTACGGTCCGTCCGGGCAGAGATCCACGTTGCCCGGATAAGGCATACTTAGAACAGGGGGCTGCCAAGTCCCTGAGCTCTCCGTTAACGACTGGGCTAGTTTTATATACCGGGCCCCCAGCCAGGCTGACTCTCGGCACGGGTCGAATAACACTCTTAGTCCGGCCCGGTGTGAGCTGAATGTGGGGGGTTGGGATGTGGGTAGGTAGTGTGTAGGGATAGGGGAGTGTGTGAGCTACTTATAAGAGGCGGCACCACAAGCGCATCGTCAGTGTTGCTACTTCGCGAACACCCGCTGGCTGTCCGGGGCTGCTTATTTTCGGTACTCTCCCTAGGGATGTCCGATTATTCGCAGCTGACCTACCTATATGACCTGTATATAGGTAGGTCGTTCGCTATCCGCAACCTGCGACCCGTCCGGTGGCCTCAGCTAGGCCCCCTTTGAGCCACCTCACGAGCTCATCAGACCAGAAGCAAATCTAGGGGGAAAAAGAAACCCCCCTGGTGGTCAAAACAAATAGACATCCCACGTAAAAGCTGCAGGACCCTCTTCAACAGGGCCAAAAGCGCGAACGAGGAGAGCCACTGGAGAGACTACAAAATCAGTCTGTCACTATATAAAAAGGAAACAAGGAAAGCAAAAAGGGCCTCTTGGCAAAAATTTTGCTCGGAAATTGAGGAAACGTCAGAGGCCGCAAGGCTTCGCAAGATTCTCTCAAAAACTTACCCCTCGGTAGGGTATCTTAAAAAGAATGACGGCACGTGGACTAACTCCAGTGAGGAGTCCCTGCACATTCTACTAGACACACATTTTCCAGGGTGCACAACCATCGAGACGGTACATCTTCCAGGAGAGGGACCGGTAACCTCGATGGATCACATCCTCACAAAACGTAACATAAGCTGGGCAATAAACAGCTTCAACCCGTTCAAATCGCCAAGCCCAGACCAGGTAATCCCGGCACAACTTCAGAAGGCCGTGGATACGGCCATGAACTGGCTACAAGGTATCTTCAGGAAGATACTGGCTGTGGGTACAATCCCGCGAACATGGCTTAAGGCAAAGATAGTCTTCATTCCCAAAGCAGGAAAAGCCTCGCACTCAGCTGCAAAAGTCTGCAAAGGGGCTGCAAAGTCGTGGCCTATGCGGACGATGTTGTCAAAAAACTGTCACTGACTGTCAAAAACGGAACTCGTACTATTCACAAATAAATACAAGGTCCCTCCCCTCAATCCTCCAATACTACAAGGATGCAGGCTCTCCTTTAGCGACAGTGCCATTTACTTAGGGTTGGTAATTGACAAGAAGCTTAACTGAAACCTGAATGTCAAAGACAGAGTGAACGAGGGGATACGTTGTGAGTTGCTGCGGACACCGCAACTCTACAGTTATACCCGATACTAAGTCAGTATGGCTCTGCTCCGGCAGACGCCGCTAATATTAAACGACACGACAAAGAGTGCGTGCGAGAGAGACAGAAAATCAGTCTGAGAGTGACGTCGGGCGCCGCGTAGCCACTGCAAATTGATTTGTTGCTTTTGGCCCTGTGATACTCCCGAAGAAACCTTCACTGGTAAAGAGAGGGAGTTTTTGAAGAGGGCCCTTTGAGACCTAGAACAAAGATAGCTAGAAATCCATCTCAGGAGGTTGGGCGGAAACCCTTAAAGGTCAAGTTTATGTGCTAAAAGGGAATGGTTTACAGAGTCGAATGCTTTACTAAAGTCGGTGTAAATAACATCCGTCTGTAAGTTACCTTGAAAGCCTTTAATAATGAAAGAGGTAAGCTCTAACAAGTTCGTGGTGGTTGATCGCCGCCTTATAAATATATAATAATAATAATTTTTTGCATCAGACTTGCTACCTTTTTTATGGAGAGGAATTATAAACGATTCCTTCCAGATTGGGGGGAAGCAAGAGGAATCAATGGACAGGGTGAATAGTTTAAGCAATGGTCCACACAGAGCCTCGGCGCAGTACCTGAGTACACAACCTGGGACCCCGTCTGGACCCGGTGAAAACACCGGCTTAACTAGTCGAAGATCATGAAGTAGGGAATATTCATTTAACAAGGGACTGAAAATGCCGTTCGACCTCGGTAATCGGTATGGGTACGGTTGACCAGAGTAGCGTTCCTCAGAATAGGTGGTTTGGCAAAACTGGGCAAAAAGATCGGCAATTGCCTGATCATTATTTGCCGACGTATTACAGAATGATAGCGAGGATGGGTGTGCGGACGTTCTACGCTTACTGTTTACGAAGCAGTAAAACTGTTTAGGGTCCTGAGAAAAACATATCCTGCAACGAGATAGGTAGTTCTTATAGCATTGAGCATTAAGAACTGAAAAGTTTGACCGAGCTATTACATAACGAGAGTGAGAAGTATGAGAGCCCACTTCTTGAAATTTTGTATAAAGTCTTGATTTTAAGTTTTTTAGACTGGATAACTCTTTGGTAAACCAAGGGGTTTTTCCAGATCTAATCGGACAAGAAAGCGGGACACAAGAATCAAAAAATGTGCCAAGAGCATTGTAAAAAATGTTTGTGCCTTTTGTCACATCAGTGCACAAGTACAAAGCGGACCAATCAAAATCCCTAATGAGGTTATTAAGCTTCGCGAACTCGGCTTTACAAAAGCAACGGACACGTTCAGGTAGTCTACTCGACCGATCCAATACAGTTGGTCCTATACCTAGCGACACCTCGAAAGTAGGGTGGTAGGCGTCTTCAGGTATAGTGAGCGGAAGGGCTCGGGTTAACAACGCTGTGGTCGGATCCGATACAAAGCATAGATCAAGCAATCGACCCAAGGAATTTTTCACATGATTGACTTGAGACAGGGACAGGTCAAGCAAGCCGTCAACAAAGTCATGTCGTGACATGGGCACTAGGATACTAGACTCGTTTACCGAAGACCAAACGGTTCCTGGCAAGTTGAAGTCGCCAAAAACTATCATATGATCTTTATCTGATAGCGAGGAAGAAACAGCGGCTAAAGCGGACCAGTGCTGCTCATAAATTGAAATATCCGAAGAAGGTGGAATGTACGAGCAAGCAATGAATATGGCGAAAGCGGGAAGAATCAGTTTTACACACAGGAATTCCAGTTCCTGTTGAACTTGGACTTTGAAGTGTTCCGACGTGAAGTTAGAGTCCACTGCAATTCTAAAAGTTGTGTACCGACCTGCCAAAACCTCGGAACTAAGAATTTCCAGCTTAAAGGTTTCAGTAGCTCATTGGGATGATTTTTAAGAGTTATGGGGGCCTATTTTTCTTCTTAGCCCTGAACTCATTTACTTCCGAATGCTCTGGACAAAATTTGGCAGAGCAAATGGTGTTAAAATGAGTCGGGGCTTAAAGGTGGAGAAGTTTAGTTTCTCTTTTGCCAGGGAGATAGCTTCATTCACGATAAGTGTCTATCCTTTGAGCCGACGGCTTTTATTCTGCTTTGAATAAAAGCAATAACATCATTCGATGTGAGGTCAGGGGCCAGCCGTGAGACAAAAACTTGTCCTTTTGGTGGGATCCCCACCAGTGGTTTAGGCACCACAGGCCTAGTACCTGTGGTGGCAATATCCCGAGGTCCGGAACTTCTGATCAATGGTGCGATCGGAATAGACGGGACAGCTAGTGAGTTTGCGGACACCACGGACACGGACGCTGCAGACGTACTTGGCTGCAAGTTCTCCGAAGCGATGAATTCGGCTACCGCATCTGTATCGCCAGCAGCTGTCGTTTCCCTTGGAGTGGCAAACGAGATCAACTGCGGCACACTTGGAGTGGTCGGAGTCAATTTTTCGGCCGTTTTTGCGTTCACTACGCTGTCACAGAGCCAGCAGGGGATACTCGGCTGATCATGGGTGATCTTTTTCCGACAGGATTTTTTGGCACATACCACAGAAAACTCCTCAATAAAAATTTTAACAAAATTAAAATCAAATCATATTTCGAAACGAATGGCTATCAAACCAGTGTGCCAGACAAACGCTAATAGGAGGAGAGGAGAACGGCACGGCAACAACACAAACACGACAAGCCAACGACGGAAAATAAATAGTTTAATAATGTTTTTTTTGCACAAAACAAAAGGCATGCACTTGCAGAGCAGAATAGAATTTTAGATTGTAGGCTGGTTAGGAAGATAATTAAAGTTTATTTAAGAAAACACCGGCATACGTTTTTCAACACTGGTATGGCGCGTACCTAAAATTGTTTGCGGAAGGCAAAAAATTAACATATTTCAAGACATTCGCTGATAGTTTTAATCAAAAAGACATTTTCCGAAGCTTCTGGGGGCGCCTCACACGCCTACGAAGACGGCGCGAAGAAATTCCCAAAGCTTCATCAATTAAGTCGAAAAACCTGGAATTTACTGCATGGCGTCTCGGAATAACTCTTAAAACGGTTCTTGGAACTCCGTCTGGGCCCTGGGAAGCATGGCAAGCATAGGAAAGACAAGGATGGCCACGGAGAAGGCGACGGGAGTTAAAATTCGCATGGGAACGCTGAAAAAAAGGGAAGGAGAAGCTAAATCCGCCATGCGGGCAGGAGTAAAGATGGCGGCAAAAACGGCTCCGCATCTTTTGGCTTCTAAACTGCTGTGCAAGAAACCAAACATGTCGACGAACGTGTCGACAAACATGTCCACGAACACGACAACAAGCATGACAGCAAACATTTCTACGACGAAAGAGAGAGAGAAGACTGACGCAGTTTGTGTGGCTTCCGTGAGTACGAAAAACGAAAATAACCGTAAAATCATCGTTAAAAAGTATTATGAGGGGCATAAAGGCTCATACATTGTTTGTATCGACAAAATGAGTGCGAATAATGCCAGAATTGCTATAAACCAGTTTGATCTATCCGATCTGCTGCTAAAATAGGCCATTAGCGATTTCGAGGAGGTTGCTAGAATGGGCTATGGCAGGTGCAAGATTGTGTGCGGGTCGGCGGAGTGTGCAAACGGTCTAGTGGAAAACAGTGTTTTCGCTGCTCAAGGGTACTCAACCCGAATCTTTAGGCACTTCGTCCAAAAAGCAGGGTTAATTTTTGGGATCCCCGGGCACTACTCGGAGGAACAGCTAGCAGAGCTTATAACCTCGGACATCCCAATTGAGGAGATAGTTCGGATTACGCGAAGGGATAGAGCATCGGGGGAACGTGTACCTACTGGCAGGGTGAAACTCTGGTTCAGAGGAGAGCAGTTACCAACCAAAATCAATTTTCTATATTCTAAAGTAGAAGTGAAACGTTTTGTTCAGCTTATTCAATGTTTCAGGTGCTTTAGGTTTGGCCATCAGGCGCAACATTGCAAGAGTGGAGCGAAATGTTTCAAATGCGGACAAGACCACAGCAAGGATATTATCTGCTCAGGGCTGGCCTGTGCTAACTGCAAGGGGGAACATGCTGCCACCCACCCGCAGTGCGAGGCCAGGAAAAAAGCGTACGCCATTCAAAAGTGTATGACACTGGAAAACCTAACTAGAGCTGAGGTCAAGATATCCGATCCTTTTTGATAGAAATTCCCCCAACCCAAGGGATCAAGGGGAATTTCCCAGACCCAGTTGGCAATCTAACCGCTCCCCTGAATTTTTAAATAACAGCTTAGAGTCCGCCAGGGAAATTCATTCGGTCACCTCTTTCGCGGAAATGGCCAAATCCAATAGGGTTGCCGCCTGGAATGCAGAGGCGGCCAAGGCAGCAGCCAACATGGCAGAGTGGAAGAACGCTATAAACTCAGACTGCGTCCAAATGAGCGAGAAATTTGCTAGATCTTCATCCGTGGCATCCTCTCTGGCCCAGGACAAGCTAAACGCACTAGGAGCCAAACTCACAGCGTTCCTGATTGATCCAAACAATATCATTAAAGGGAAATTTAGAGAATTTGTCAATGCTTCCAACGCAGAACTAGATAGGCGTCAGACTGCCCAAGGGATGGCAGTGGGTTCTCAAAACATCCAACAATGAAGATTATTCAGCTAAATATTCAAAGTCTTACACACAACAACAACAAACAGCTCCTCTCAATGTTCCTAGATAAGAACGCAATAGATATTACCATCCTCTCAGAGATTTGGGTGCTGAACAACGCGGACTGCAGCATTTTAGACTACAACTTTGTCTGCAGGCCCAGAGAGGACGGCTACGGCGGGGTTGGCATTTACGTCAGGAAACACATTAAATTCAGCATTTTAAAAATAGAGAACGACTTGGAAATTTTAGGAATAAAAACATTAAACCTCAAGAGCAATTTCAATATTTTTAGCATATATACACCGCCATCAACAACAGTTTCACAGTTTAAATCGGGCACAAAAAAGGTTTTCGAATTCGCGGCTTCGCTTGACATACCCTCAATAGTGGGCGGGGACTTCAGCGCTAGGTCTTCTATCTGGGGAGATCCGATCTGCGATCGCAAGGGTCGCAGGATTGAGAATTCCACCCTTCTCCAGGGGCCCATCTCAATTCTCTGTTCTTGACCTTTCTTTTTCGAACTTTAGAAATGGAACTATTAACTGGAAGTCCTTAAAACAAAAATTACGAACAGCAACCACTTCCCAATTGTAATATCAGTGCAAGGCCTAAATGCCCCCCGCCAAGGCAAGAAGATCCTTCACAACAGTATTGCCCGGATTCTGGGTGCAAGTGACTTCTCAAATCTGGAGGAGCTCAATGAAAAAGTGAAATCCCTGACCTTAAAAAACACGGTCACATTCCCAAGCAAGAACAAGTACGTTGCTAAGAAATGGTGGAACGAGGAAACGGAAAAACTTTTTCGCGTGAGAAACGCTTGCAGGCAAAAATTCTACCTCACCAAAAAATTGGCTGTTGCCAGAGCAACCTTAAAAGCTGACAAAAATCTACAAAATCACGTAAAAAATCGTACAAAGACCAACTTTTCCAAGTTTATAGAAGAGGTCTCTTCATCGCCCCCTATGTGGAGCAGGGTGAAGAACATCAAAAAATAGGTCAAATCAAAAATGTAGGGAACAAATGGACGAACTAAGAGGACAAAAACTTTCTCAATATGGTGAAAGTAACCCCATCCACGTCAAACAGTAGGCCCCATAAGAAAATTCCTGCCCCTTTGTTAGGACCAGACGACCCGGAACCCCTGGAACTGGAAGAATTCCTGGCCTTCATAAAAACCAGGAACCCCAATTCGGCCTGAGGCCCTGATGGCATTTCGTTCAGGATTCTTCAAAAGCTACCAAGTTGGAAAAAACAAGACATTTTTGAAATGATAAATAAAGTATGGCTGAGTGGCGTCATCCCTGAAGTCTGGCGCAGGATAAAAGTGGTACCCATCCCCACGAAGAATGCAGACCCTAGTTCCTTCCAAAACCATAGGCCGATTTGTTTGATTAACACGCTATTCAAATCCATAGAGGGGTTGATAAAGTTAAAGTTGGACGAGCACATAGCAAACTGTGACCTGCTGCCGGACAGGTCCACGGCTCTTTGCATCAACGACCTTATCAACAAAGTTCTGGCGCTGAAGGCGAGGGGTTGTCAGGTTGTCGCAGCGTGCCTGGATTTACAAAGAGCGTTCGACTGCGTAAGAGTGGACACACTCGAGCACAGGATGAGGGATATGCGGTTCAATACAAGCCTCACGGCTTGGATCTCCAGCTACCTTAACAGACGAATCCTCATAAAGGGCAAAAGCGAGATAGAGGTGAACAGAGGTGTTTGCCAGGGTAGCTGTCTCAGCCCAACCCTTTTCAACCTTTACACAGCCGAACTACATGATATTAACAGTCATAGGTTAGGTTGGCCGGTTTCGGCCCGTTGTGCTACCGCATAGGATCATTCCTTCCTGCGTTGTGAGACTTCCTGTCAGCAATTATCCCATCCAGATGCTCTCACAAAGTTCGCTATATTCCTGGGACATAGTTTGGACATCTCTGAGATGTCGTGTAGAAAGGCTGAGCCCAGGTGCTGTAGCCTTCTTCTACTGAGAGCTGGGCAGGACCAGAACAGATGTTCCACTGTCTCCTCCTCTTTCTCATTTTTACAGCTGCAACAAAAATCGTTATGTGGGACCCCCAGCCTGTTAGCGTGGGTGCCTATTAGCCAGTGTCCCGTGAGGGAACGTAGGACTATGTTTGACGAGTTGTGCGACATCGTGGCACTGTTTGCCACATATCGTTTGTTAGTCGCTTGTATTGCTCCCTTATAATGAGCTTACAGGTGGCCATTGGCATACAGATATCCTCCTTGTCTTGGAGAAGGGGGATTGTAGTGCCAGATCTGGCCAGCTCGTCCGCTATACAGTTGCCCTCGATGTCCCGGTGGCCCGGGACCCAAATCAGACTAATAGCAAAATGCTGAGCCATCTCGTGCAGAGATTTGCGGCAGTCTGCCACGGTGGCCGAGTTCAAGGAAAACGCACTTAGCGATTTGATCGCAGCCTGGCTGTCGCTATAAATGTTTAGCTTGGTTGACGTAACGGCAGCCGCTTGTAGGCAGTCTAGAGCATCCCTGATTGCTATGACTTCCGCTTGAAAGACACTGCAATGATCTGGGCGCCTGAAGGAATGCCTTATGTTTAGCTGTTCAGAGTAGATTCCCCCTCCGACTCTGTCGTCCAGCTTTGATCCATCTGTGAAGATGTTTATGGCCCCATCTGGGCCTGGGAGTCCCTCGAGCCCTTCGTCTCTGTGAGGGATGATTGTGTCGAAGGGAGTAACTGTGTACTCTCTTGGATCTTGGTAGTCTGTTTTTGAGGGGACGGTACTGCTATTATTTAATATGGCTGAGTGACCTATGCACTGTGTCACCCATTGATCTGAGTCTCTTAGACGTATTGCTGCTGCTTCTGCCCGTTCCTTTCCTGCGAGGTCAAGGCTCTGTAGGCATAGGATGGCATTCAGCGCATCATTTGGGGTGGTGCGAAGAGCTCCGCTGATACATAGGGCGGCAGTTCGCTGGACTTTGCCCAGTTGCTTGGTGATCGCCCTTTTTGATAGGGCCGGCCACCACACCGTAACTCCGTAGAGTAGTATTGGTCTAACTATAGCTTGATATATCTGTTAATGTGTGTGTGTGTGTAGGAAGCTACATAAACCATCTACAGTTTGGTCGTCGCAACTAGAACTTGAACCAGTTGGACTGCGGAGTGGGTATCCTACTGTGCGCAAGGGAGGGTCTGAAGACACGGCGACCGCCTCTGATGATTGCGATGGAAGATGAGTGACAGGCAGTTATGGTACTGTTTCTGATACTGATTTTATTGATAATTCTTATTTATAGGTAATAAAAGGTACAAAAGTGCTGAGTCTGTAAAATATATGTTTTGTGTATTATGGATAATTTTAGTGTCTGGTGGGCAATTGCGATATTTTTATGGTCAGCAACTGCCCCGCTGTCTTCGCCCTCTGCGGAGAGTGTGCATTGTCAGCAGAACTCACTGCAGTGGCCAGTGTGTTGTCGTGAGGTATTATATTACATGTCACGGTGCCACTGTGTTATGCCGACGGGTATTATAAACTATTACTTAAGCATATTTCTGCAACTGAACATTCTCCCGGCCGTTGAAACTGTGTTCAACCATCGTTCAAGTCGACGGCAAACCGGCGTGCAAGGGGTATAGGGGGTGTTGACATGGCTGGATCGGGATTTGGTGGCCTTGGTTTCCATAGTTGATACTTCTTCCGGAAGATGAAGGCAATGATCAATAGAATTGATATTGCTAGGGCTGCATAAGCAGCGAGTTGATGGTGCTGCACGGTGGTGAGATGGTGTGGCAGCTCGTGATGATTGATGGCTAATAGTTGCTGGCGTAGATCATCAAGTTCTTGAAGAAAGTCTGATGTCTGGTTCTTCAGTTGCCACATTGGTGGCGAGGGTGATGTCTCCGGTGGGCTCACTAAACCAAACCGAGTGTAAGTGGATTTTACTTCGCTGATTGTGGTGCTGAAGGTACTGATGCTTACTTTAGTATTACGAGCAGTGCAACCAGGGGACATGGAGAGTAGACCAGTTCCTTCCAGAGTTATGGTTGACGGAACTCCGTTGCATACTGCTTGAAGTTTAGTTGTAGTATGCGTTGCGAAGATTCATTTATTTGGATGCTGAGTTTTTAGCCACACCGTGTCAGCCTTTGTGTGTGTTACCTGACACAGTGTTTCTGTTTTATTGTTAAACAGTTGAAACTCACAGCGATTGTCCACATTGAAGATCGTCTGATGGTCAAAGCAGATGAACTCCTCGTTGTATACTTTAAGACATGGTGGTTTACTATGGTGGTTCTGAGGTCAAATAGACTCCAGCTTGTTGAATCCCAAAACGGAATTGGGATGATGCTGAAGACTTCGAGCTGAGCTGTTGAGACCAGCGGTAGCGTCAGCTTGAAGAAGACGTGTTTTGCAGTTGGGGTTCTTTCGGCTCGCATGATTCTGTATAGTTGAATCACCTTCTTCGTTGTGACCGGCAGCATTTGATCTTGTGGCAAATGATCCCGTATCTGGTCTAGTTGGTCTATTAGTTGCTCGGGAGACACCAGCGTGGGGCTTATTCTCCGATGATGAATACCGATTAGGACATCAGATATGTCGGACTGCATTCGTTGGAGAGTTGCTGTGACCAGCGTTAATTGTGCTTTTAGTCCTAAGTACGCTTGAATCAGATGATCGCTTTGATACGACCCTCTTTCTCGGTTGATAGTAGCCATATGCTGTTCCAAAATTTTTAGGCGATTATCAGTTGTTATTGCTATTCTTGATGTTTCAAGTTTCTCATAGAATATTCCAGGCTTGTTTGCGAATTGTGTCATATTTATTGACTGTGACAATGCTAATGGAAGCATGAGCAACAGCACCACTAATGTTGATGTTAATGTGGGTGACAATTTTGTTGTTCGCTGTGTGGGTGGCTCATTACTCTCCGTGGTGTCACTGATCACGTTGTGGGAACGTTTGATTGCCACATCTTCTGGAAATAGCGGCGCTAGACGAGTGATCCGGCGCTTGTATACGCCAGATGCTGTCTTAACGTCAACCACTCGTACGTAGTTGTCCTGTCCAGGATATGTCTTAATGATGCGACCCATTGGCCACTTCATTACTGGAAAATTGTCTTCCTTCACCAACACTAATAATCCTTCAGGTACGTTTGGTAAAGCGGTCTTCCACATATGCCGAGCTTGCAATTCTTGGAGGTATTCCGTAGACCATTGTTTCCAGAATTAATGCTTTAGGCACGATACTAATTTCCAGCGCATTACCAATGTTTTTCCTTGATGATCAACATTGACGTCAGGTGGCGTTGTCAATGGTTCACCAGTCAAGAAGTGTCCTGGGGTGAGTGCTGTTGTATCAGTGGGGTCATTTGACATTGGAGTAATGGGTCGAGAATTGAGAATCGCTTCAATTTCGATTATCACTGTGTTCGATCCTTCAAATGTCACAGCAGATGTGTTGGTGGTTGTTATCAGCAGCTTTTTTGATGATTTTACCGCCGCTTCTCAGAGGCCGCCTAACGAGGGAGCCCTGGAAGGAATGAATTTAAATTCCACTTGTTTTTTGATGCAATGATTCGTGATCAGAGCACTTGCCTTTGAGCTGAATATAGATTCTTCTAATTCTTTGAGCTGGTTGTTTGCACCCACAAAGTTCGTTGCATTGTCGCAATGCATAGTTTGGCATTTCCCACGTCTGCTTAAGAATCGACGCAGGGCTGCCAAGAATGCATCTGTGGTCAGGTCGCTTACCAGCTCCAGGTGCACTTACCAGCTCCAGTACACAGTGATGTGGAATGAAGTATTGTTTTTTAAGATGCTCCTTTCATGCTGGTACAATCTTCATATGTTCTAGACCTTTATACTCTTCCATGAAGTTCACATAACTCTTCCAAGTTTTTGTTGAGATGCGGCGCTCCAACTCTAGGAATCTTTTAGCTGCAGTTTCCAAAGACACCCCCAGGGCTGAAGGGTGCTCGGAAAATGGGAGTTTTACAATAAACCGGCCATCCGAAGCTGTCTGAAGGTTTTCTATGAAATGAGCTTAGCACTGTGCTTCTACTGGAGTGCGTGGTTTTTCTTCCGTCTCTAGATTTTCCAGAGTCAAGAATCTTTCCATGAGCTCGTTAACTCGTTGATTGCACAAATGGATGAGGAACTGTGGGCAGACTTGACTTTTCCTGCCACAATCCATCCCAGTTTTGTATTTTGTAGCAACGGGCCTCCTATCCTTAGCTGCTGTTGATCTGGGAGCAGCAACGAATAGTAATGCTCGGCTCCGATTAGCATGTCGATTTTGCCTGGCTTATGGAAGTTTGGATCCGCCAGTACTTCAAAGCTTCAATTCTTTACGTAAAACCATTGTGAAGGGATTTCATGAGCACATTTTTTCGTGCCCTGCTGGTCTTTGATTGACCTCCAATTCCTTCGATCCGTAATGTTGTGTCTTTTAGTTTGAGTGACAACATTGATGCCATTCGTTCAGAGATCAAGTTTATCTGTGATCCTGAATCTAGCAGTGCTCTGAAATTAGCAACCTGCCCGTTGTTGGCTTCTACAGCCACCTTTGCTGTGGCCAGTAGATTGTAACTATTGTTACTTGCTGCACCAACCGTCGGTGCTCTTGATTCGGTAGCTGCGCCCGATGCTGTTTTCAGATTTAGCATCGTGTTGTGCTTCTTGTCGCACTTGAAGCAGTTTCGACATGGGCATGCGTATGTTTTGTGATTCGTTCTAAAACAATTAACGCACATTTTTTGTTTTTGTACCCAATTTAGTCGTTCCGATGGAGACTTGGAGTGAAATTCTTCGCATCCGTAGAGCCAATGGCTTGACTTCTTGCAGAATGTGCATAAAGGTTCTCGTGCTCTCCCTGTGTTTGCTGATGCACATGTCGTGCCTTTTGGCTCTCTCCTTGATGCTGGTGGCTTCTTACTGGTTCCTAGAACTTGAATTCTTTGCTCTAGGAACTGAAGAATCATGTCCAGCGCCTGAATGTCCTTTGAGCTTCTCAATGATTGCTCATACAAGGCCTTATTTGTAACATCCCGTTTGTTTCTAATAATGACAATCAATATTGGATCCCATGTAGATACATTGATGCCAAATGCCTTTAGTGATGCAAGGGATTCTATGGTTGTTATGTACACCTCTTTCAATGACTTTGGATCGTCATTAATTGTTTGATGATTGAGGAAGCGGTTCAGTACTGTATTTGAAACATCTCTCGGTTTTTTGTATGCGTCAACCAATATTTCCCAAGCGGCTTCATAATTTTCTTCCTTTAGATCGATATGTCGGATCAATCTTTCTGCCTCGCCGGTAACGGTGGTTTTAAGATACCACATCTTTTTCACCGTGTGCATGTTGGTTTCATGAACCGTTTATGAGAACAGATCGAAGAACTGGGTCCATTTTAATATATCCCCATCAAACTTTGGGATTCTGATGCGTGGAAGATGAACGTTTTCCGTGTTTGGTGTGGCTGATTTTGCCAATGATCTTTGTACCTTACTTTCCAGTGTTAGGTAGGCTTCCATGTCATATCCTCCTTCCACTGGATCCTCGTATTCCTCATGAATGGTGAAATGGACTTCTTGTGCTTGAGTCCATAGTGATTTTATCAAATCACTTGATGTGCGTCCTTCCGCCTCTGTAAGTTATTTTAGATTGCGTTCTACGGACTCTACTATGGCCTGTTGTCGGCGACATAGTGAAAGCAATTTGCTGTAAGCCTTCGGGTACTTCTGGATCAGATCGCTTTCTTTAGGAACTACTGGAGGTTCCTCATAATCTTCTTTAGGGACAGTTTGACGTTCCCCACAAACGCTAGTTGTCTGTGATAGCTTGTCAATTCATTCGGTAAAAATCGTAACGTATTTCTTACATGATGTAGTGTTTGGAGTCATTTTTGTTGAAACGATTCCTCGCATTTTTGATTGCCGATATTTTGGCTTGAAAGTAAGAGGCCTTTTGTTTCCTTTCTTGGGGATTTCTTTTAAAGTTCCTAATGCACCTCGATATTTCCTCGCCAATATCTTGCTGCACATCCATTGCCATTGTAGAGGGCGCCTCTTTGTCCTTTGTATATCCATTCTATCTGTTTGTATTTATTACTTTTTGACCCGTTAGGAGTGTTTTATTTGCTTTGCAGCTGGATACGCTCCGAATCGCAATCGTTGTCGGTCAGAAAGTAATAGTACAGGTGATGTATTGGATGGAGGGATTTGTGCTGTTTCCAATCTATGGAACGCACGAACAACAAAAATTGATTTCCTCGATGGTAATCGAATTCTGTAGCTGTTTTTCTGTTGGCTGAAAACCTGAATATGTCAGATCTGCCACAATGATACTTATTGGTAGGAGATGCTACCGTAAGTGTATGGCCTGGTGCAATTTTTATTGAAGATGTCCTGCTGACTTCTTCAATCTGATGTCCAGATCGAATCCTTTCACTGTATCTCGTCTGTCAGTTTGAAAGGATGGCCAAGGCCGGGGGTCACAAAATGTTAATGTGTATGTGTGTGTAGGAAGCTGGGTTGTATGCGGTACATAAACCGTCCACAGTTTGGTCGTCGGAACTAGAACTTGAACCAGTTGGACTGCGGAGTGGGTATCCTACGGTGCGCAAAATAAGGATCTGAAGACACAGCCTCTGATGATGCGATGAGTGACAGGCAGTTGTGGTACTGTTTCTGATACTGAGTTTTATTCAACAAATGCATCTTCTTATATAGCTAGCAGTGGTACTTTTATTGTATGAGAAAGAACGCACAGGCCCCTTGTGAGTGTTGGACGGTTTTCTAAGGGTTAAACTACAAAGAGAGTGAGAGCGCTCTAACTGCAATTGCCCACTCGGAGATCGGCATCGTTTCATGCTAGGGCGGCGTAACCTCGTCTCCGATCACCAAGAAGAGTCTTCGTTTGCGTGTCGACGAAATCACAACGACAATTAGCAGTTGCAGCCGGCCGTGCTTAAACCCGTATTACCCATTACATTGTACTCTATACGCGAATTACGATTAAAGTTTAAGTTGATTGAAGTCCAAATGAATAAATCTCGAATTGTCTATATCGTGTAGTACATTATTAAACGCAAAGATTCCCCAGAGCATTTCTGCTCAACATTGAAATCTCGTATCGAGGATTTCACAACATTTTTGGTGGCCCATGAGGGGAGCCGCGTTTAATTCGTACTATCCGCATATGATTCTACCTCGTTCCGCGTTCAGTTAAATGTACAAATAAAATCATATTTTATCGGCTGCAACTGTAAACGGCAAACACACCGCAAACCAACGGTTTATCCAACAGCCGCTATCTCTCGCACGAAGCAGGGACAAAGAAGACCAGACGATAGCTCTGCGCCTGGACAGTAGCCTCACTGCAGCACACAAAAGGCAACTCAAGCCAACGGTTAGACAGCAGCCTCTCTCTCGTGCAAAGCAGAAACCAAGAGACCAACGAGCGTTCTGTTGCTGCACATCATCTCTAGACACAAGGCCTCAACTCAACGCTCACAGTCGCAAAGTTTCTGCTCTCCGCTCGGACAACACCAACAACAACGACTCGCAAGTTCTCTTAAGCTACGCTTTAAGCAAAGAGAAGCACTCCCGAGTACCAGAGTAAGTGTTTCGTTGTGGGTATTTTGTACAAGGTCAAAGAGAGTGCAACTAAGGGTGAGAAAGGTACATACACATATAACAGCAACATGTCAACAGCCGAGTCCCACGATCTCGAAGCCGATCCTCAGGTGGAGATCGACAATCTCAGTGTTATTCAGACAAATCTCATTGCGAGGGTTAATCAAACGGTGCGTAATTTCAGAAAGGATGGCGCAGATCGGAAAACAAAGGCTTATTTTCAAACGCGCTTACAAACTTTGCAACGGTTCTTAGGTGAATTTGAGCAAAATCATCAACGTTTGCTAATACTTCGTTGTCCAAGTACGCATAGTTATGTGTCCAGCGAAGTGGCCTTTCGCTTTGATGAAGACTATACAACGGCATTCAGCATCATATCAGAGGCCTACGAAAATGTATGTCCAAGAGCACCACCGGTACAGCAGAATCCAGAGCCAGCAAATCCATCGGTATCATCAGTGCAATTGCCCAAGCTACCTGTACCGACATTTACAGGCAAGTTTGTGGATTGGCCGGCATTTCACGATGCATTTGTTCAACTCATCCATAACAACCAGAAACTGTCCGACGTCCAAAGGTTTCATTTCCTGAAGCAAGCTCTTCCCTCGGATCGCGACGAGGATATTCAGCAGATGGCGCTTGCGGGAAATAACTATGCAACAGCTTGGAGTCTCGTCCTCAAGTGATACGACAACAAACGGCTGCAGTTTATGTACCATATGAACGGTTTGTATGACTTGCCACAGTTGACAAAGGAGCAGTCTGCTGATATAAAACATATGCTTAATGTTGCGACGGTTTGTCTCAATGCTTTCAAGAATCTAGATGTTCAGCATTGGATGGCTCATCATCTCACTTCCAGACTGCCAAGCCCGACCCTGCAAGCTTGGGAGCTCCATCTCGGAAGCTCTGCCGAACTTGCCACGTTTTCTCAGCTACAATCATTTCTCAACGACCGACTCGTCAGCATCGATGTGTTCGAAAATCGAGGCCACTCCACGACGCGGACACCTGTGCCGCAGCCTGTCAATCAAAGGCACCCGAAGAAGGCAGTTGGCAACGTAACATACAAGGGCAACAGTTTCCACGCCAAGACTGCGGTTGTCGAACACACTCGCTGCCCTCACTGTAGCGACAGTCACAATCTTCGGCATTGCCCGGACCTTTTGTCCAAGGACTGCTTTGCAAGGAAAGCCATCGTCGATCATGCAAAGGCATGCCTCAACTGTCTGAGCCGTTCCCATGCACTTTCAAAATGTACCAGTAAAAGGAACTGCACGCAGTGTGGTCAAAGACACCATACACTGCTGCACTTCCCAACTCCTGCTCAGGTGGCAACACAGCCTCACGCAGCCTCCCACAGCGCTCGTTCCGGTAACTCCTGGCAGTATACAACGAGCGACTCATCTGGCAGGGCTACACCTACGCAACTCTACGCTAGGACCCCACTTCCTACTCAGAGCGCGGCACAGCCTCTCCCAGGGGTTCCCAACACTAGTTCCGGTGGTCATCCACAGTCTGCAGCGACCGACTCGTCTGTGAGAACACACTCTGCGCAACTAGTCTCCGCTACGGCAACGCATCACGGACCCAGCACTGTCCTTCTGGCCACTGCCCTGGTCACAATCCACAACCCCCACACTGGCCAATCAGCTGTGGTACGTGCGTTAGTGGATTCAGGCTGGGAAGGAACCCTTATTACAGAGCACACAGTGCAGGCTCTCAACCTCAAGCGGCATCCAATTTCGGCAGAAATCGCTGGAGTTGGGACCACCTCCAAGAACAGGTGTACCTACACTACAGAATTGTCATTAAGTTCTTGTACTTCGCAGTTTTGTACTACCATTGATACTGCGTTTATACTTAAAACGCTTACATCGCAATTACCTTCAAAATCCATCAAATTGCAGCAATGTCCTCATTTGAACGGAATAGAACTCGCCGATCCCGGGTTCTACAAACCACAACGGATTGATCTTCTGCTGGGAGTGGACGTAATCCCACAGATCCTGCTTTCAGATATCCGCAGAGGAAAGGAGAACCAACCAATTGCACAGCACACCCAGCTTGGCTGGATAGTCTTTGGTCGAGCCACTTCCACACGCTCACACGCTGTCACCATTAGATGTCACCACAACAGGCTAGAGAATCTCGTCCAGAAATTCTTCGAAATGGAGCATCTCGGTTCTGCAAAACAGCTCACACCAGAAGAGCGATGGTGCGAGGAACATTTTAAACGAACTCACATCCGTCAACGAAACGGCAAGTATTTGGTACGGCTACCACTTAAGCGTTTGTTTGACCCTTCGCAGTTGCTAGGCAAATCACGTCAAATCGCGATGAATCGATTCCAAATGCTTCAACGAAGATTCAAAGGGCAGCCGGAGCTGCAAGCCAAATATTCGGAAGTCATGAATGAGTACTTCCAACTAGGCCAGGTGACCAAAGTAACAACCAAGGAGCAGCAGCATTGCATCATTAGCAAGGAGAATGGAATCGAGTCCACATGTTGCACCTTGCCTCATCACGCAGTATTCAAAGAGGAAAGTGTCACTACGAAGGTTAGAGTAGTATATGACGCCTCCTGTAAAACGTCAAACGGAAAATCGCTCAATGACGTCCTATGCACCGGACCAGCGCTCCAAAACGATCTAGCCAGCGTGGTCCTGAATTGGCGTTTCCATCGTTTGTTTTTGCTGCCGACATTCAGAAAATGTACAGATGCATTGACATGAACGCAGAGGATTCGCAATATCAACGCATCTTTTGGCATGACGAACACAACCAAGTAGCTGAGTATTATCTCAACACAGTTACGTTTGGAACTGCTTCAGCTCCTTACACAGCCATTCGCGTCATACATCAACTGGCGCAGGATGAACGCGACCGATATCCACTCGCGGAAAGGGTCCTTCGACACGAAATATACGTTGATGACGTACAAAGCGGAGCTTCCACTCGCGAAGGAGCATTAGAAATTCAAAATCAATTGATCGGAGCCTTACGATCAGCAGGAATGGAACTTCGAAAGTGGTCTGCGAATGACGCTTCTCTGCTACAAGACATACCTCCAGACCATTTATCTCATAAGACACTATTAGAGTTTGAATACCAAGATCCCGTTAAAACCTTAGGCCTCTATTGGCATCCACATCAAGACTATTTTGGGTTCAAGATAAATTTTGAAATCAGTCACGCACATACTAAACGTTCTTTACTTTCCACAGTCGCCCGACTGTACGACCCATTAGGTTTCATCACGCCCTGTGTCATGACCGCGAAGGCGATACTCAAGGACTCCTGGATGGCCCGCATCAAACGCAACGATGGCAGTCTAGCACAACTGGACTGGGATGAACCGCTGCCAACCGAACTGCTTGATAGATGGCAGGGATTCATACAGAACTTGCCATATGTCGAGCAAATTCAAGTACCACGATGGCTGCGCGTCAACATCCACGAGCTTGCGTCATTACAGCTACATGTTTTCTGCGATGGATCATCACTGGCGTATGCAGCATGTGCATATATTCGTGCAGAGCTACCAAACGGAATGATTCAAACTCATTTGCTAGCTGCACGCAGTCGAGTCACACCCACGAAACCGATCACAATTCCACGAGTCGAGCTTTCGGGTGCGCTGCTGGCAGTTAAACTGGCAAAATGGATCCGGGACCAACTGCGCACTGCAGGACCACCTATGGCAACCTTCTATTGGTCAGATGCTACTATCGTTTTGTTTTGGATAAATGGAGATCCCCACCGATGGCAAACCTTTGTGGCAAATCGCGTTGGACAGATTTTGGAGCATAGTACATCAACTCAGTGGAGACACGTACCTACTGCGGTAAACCTAGCGGACTGCGCAACTCGTGGCTTAACACCACAAGAGTTAGCAGTACATCCATTATGGTGGTCTGGACCATCATGGCTACAGCAGCCGGAAAGCCAATGGCCTGCAAACGGAGTTCCCAGTCAGGACATCGACAGGACTATAATCGAGGAGAAACCATCAGTTTTGCTCCAAAATGCTGTGCAAGTCTCGGAGGCTCCAGAAGCCTTCATCCAAAACTCGTCCTCATACGACAAGTTAATATCAGTCATGGCATATATTCTACGGTTTATACATAACATTCAAGCCAAAGGGGACAAACTGTCTGGACCACTGAGTGTGCAGGAGCTCGATAACGCTTTAATTCATCTCGTTCGCAGCATTCAACAGGAGGTCTACGCGACAGAAGTATTGAGGTTGAAGGGAAACAAGACACTATCGGGCACACACAAGCTGTGTCAATTATCCCCATTTCTAGATGACCAACAAATTCTACGAGTCAGAGGTCGACTGCGAAATGCAATGCACCTTCCAATAAGCCAGCGACAACCAATGATCATTCCCAATCATCATCATTTTACCGATCTCGTCGTGCGTAATGCCCACCGTCTCGCACTCCACGGCGGCACCGAATTAACGCTGGCCACTATTCGACACAAATTCTGGATAGTCAACGGAAAACAAACTGTCAAACGCATTCTTCGACAATGCGTCCGATGTTTTCGTCACCGACCGAAACCAGCAGCACAATTGATGGCCGATCTTCCCCTACATAGAGTTAATCCGCCAACTCGTGCATTCATCGCCACCGGAGTGGACTATACAGGCGCGTTCGAAATTCAAGCATCCAGATTCCGTGGACACACAAACTACAAGGCGTATATCGCAGTTTTCATCTGTTTGGCTACAAAGGCAATTCATCTTGAAGCGGTCACGGGCTTAACCACCGAACACTTTCTCATGGCCCTACAACGTTTCATCGCGCGTCGGGGTTACTGTCAACACATGTATAGCGATTGCGGCACGAACTTCATTGGTGCCCACCGGGCTCTTCAAACCTGGCAAATACATTTGAAACGAGAGCTACCCACAACTGTAATACCTGCTTTAGCCGCCCGAAACGTCCAATGGCATTTTAATCCACCGCATAGTCCTAATTTCGGAGGCCTTTGGGAGGCAAATGTAAAGTCTGTCAAAACACATCTCTATCGAGCCTTTTCAGGATATAAAATGACCTACGAACAACTTGCTACCGTGCTAACACAAATTGAAGCCTGTTTAAATTCCAGGCCTTTATGTCCACTAAGCGCGGAGCCGGAGGACCTAGCTGTCCTCACCCCGGCACATTTTCTTATTGGAGATTCATTATTAGCTCCGCCGGATGTAACGATAAGGGATGTTCCACTCACAGTCCAATTTCTGGAAGGACAGAAAATTATCCGGCAATTTTGGAAGCGTTGGAGTTCGGACTGGCTATCACATCTTCAAGCCCGTCCAACGTGGCGACATGAAACCGACAATCTACAAGTCAGCGATCTAGTAATTGTCAAGGATGACCGACTGCCACCCAACGAGTGGAAACTGGGAAGGATAATAGAAGTTTATTGGACGTTGACATGCAATGACTGCATCTAACAAGAGGCGATGCAATTACTGCACCGTCAAGTGGCCCGTGTGACACCAGCAGAAGGCTGTTACGCGCGGATCCCAGGCAAAACGCAGCCCTCCTCCCGCCCAACCGACCGAGGGGCGCTGCCGCATGACGCGCGGTGCGTAGCCGAACCAAACGCGAGCATGCAAGAAAGATAGATATTAGACTAACATTCGAGGAAAATTAGCACTAAACTTATTAAGAAATTAAGCATGCAATAAAATACAAAATACAAATACCACTACAATTACTAATTACTAGAAAGGTGTGTAAGGATTAGTAATTTAATAAGAGGAAGAGAATTAGTGGAGGATATAATATGGTAGAGGGAATTATAGTCCGAGCATAAGACCCTAAACGGTTCATGCAAGGAATAATTCGATCTACAAAGTGGAAGGAACAACGGTATAAAGTTTCTAGTCAGTCTAATAGGAATCGTGAAGTTTATGCGGCTCAACAGATCAGGGCTGTCTATGTCACCCCTGATCAAGTTGTGCATAAATATCACACCAAGCATTTTTCTACGGTTAACTAAGGATGGGAGGTTTACTAATAATAGTCTACTAGAGTAAGATGGGAGTCTTACACCCGCATCCCAGTTAAGGCCCCGCAGAGCAAAGAGTAAAAAGTTTTTCTGTACTGATTCTATACGGTCCTGGTGTACTTTGTACTGAGGGCACCATACACAGGAGCCGTATTCTAAGATCGGACGAACAAGCGAGGTATAGAGAGTCTTTGTTATATAGGGGTCGTCAAATTCCTTTGACCACCTCTTTATAAACCCAAGCACGCCCATGGCCTTATTTACCATGGTAGAAATGTGTTCGGAAAACTTTAACTTGGGATCTAACATAACACCCAGATCATCCACCAGGGTAATTCTCTCAAGAGAACCCCCAAATAGGGTGTAGGGAGCCAACAAAGGGTTAGAACGATGAAATGTCATAACTTTGCATTTCGAGGCATTAAGGTGTAACAAGTTTGCACAACACCATGACTGAAAGCTATTGAGATCGGATTGCAAGCGAGAATGAAATGAAATGTCCTTGTACTGGACACAGAGTTTAACATCATCCGCATACATAAGTACTCGAGAGTATGTTATTACTGAAGGCAAGTCATTAATAAAGAGTGTGAAGAGTAAGGGGCCTAGATGGCTGCCCTGTGGTACTCCCGAAGAAACCTTTACTGGTAAAGAGAGGGAGTTTTTGAAGAGGACTCTTTGAGACCTAGAACAAAGATAGCTAGAAATCCATCTCAGGAGGTTGGGCGGAAACCCTAAAAGGTCAAGTTTATGTGCTAAAAGGGAATGGTTTACAGAGTCGAATGCTTTACTAAAGTCGGTGTAAATAACATCCGTCTGTAAGTTACCTTGAAAGCCTTTAATAATGAAAGAGGTAAACTCTAACAAGTTCGTGGTGGTTGATCGCCGCCTTATAAATCCATGCTGAGTTGGAGATATAAGTGACTTGCAGAGATGTTGCAAGTGCGGAGTTAAAACCTTCTCAAACAATTTGGGAATAGCGGATAACTTTGCTATAACTTACCTCTATAATTTTTTACATCAGACTTACTACCTTTTTTATGGAGAGGAATTATAAACGATTCCTTCCAGATTGGGGGGAAGCAAGATGAATCAATGGACATGGTGAATAGTTTAAGCAATGGTCCACACAGAGCCTCGGCGCAGTACCTGAGTACACAACCTGGAACCCCGTCTGGACCCGGTGAAAACACCGGCTTAACTAGTCGAAGATCTTGAAGTAGGGAATACTCATTTAACAAGGGACTGAAAATGCCGTTCGACCTCGGTAATCCGTATGGGTACGGTTGACCAGAGAAGCGTTCCTCAGAATAGGTAGTTTGGAAAAACTGGGCAAAAAGATCGGCAATTGCCTGATCATTATTTGCCGACGTATTACAAAATGATAGCGAGGATGGGTGTGCGGACGTTCTACGCTTACTGTTTACGAAGCAGTAAAACTGTTTAGGGTCCTGAGAAAAGCGTATCCTGCAACGAGATAGGTAGTTCTTATAGCATTGAGCATTAAGAACTGAAAAGTTTGACCGAGCTATTACATAACGAGAGTGAGAAGTAGGAGAACCCACTTCTTGAAATTTTTTATAAAGTCTTGATTTTAAGTTTTTTAGACTGGATAACTCGTTGGTAAACCAAGGGGGTTTTCCAGATCTAATCGGACAAGAAAGCGGGACACAAGAATCAAAAAATGTGCCAAGAGCATTGTAAAAAATGTTTGTGGCTTTTGTGACATCAGTGCACAAGTACAAAGCGGACCAATCAAAATCCCTAATTAGGTTATTAAGCTTCGCAAACTCGGCTTTACGAAAGCAGCGGACACGTTCAGGTAGTCTACTCGACCGATCCAATACAGTTGGTCCTATGTCTAGCGACACCTCGAAAGTAGGGTGGTAGGCGTCTTCAGGTATAGTGAGCGGAAGGGCTCGGGTTAACAACACTATGGTCGGATCCGATACAAAGCATAGATCAAGCAATCGACCCAAGGAATTTTTCACATGATTGACTTGAGACAAGGACAGGTCAAGCAAGCCGTCAACAAAGTCATGTCGTGACATGGGCACTAGGATACTAGACTCGTTTACCGAAGACCAAACAGTTCCTGGCAAGTTGAAGTCACCAAGAACTATCATACGATCTTTATCAGATAGCGAGGAAGCAACAGCGGTTAAAGCGGACAAGTGCTGCTCATAAATTGAAATATCCGAAGAAGGTGGGATATACGAGCAAGTAATGAATATAGCGAAAGCGGGAAGAATCAGTTTTACACACAGGAATTCCAGTTCCTGTTGAACTTGGACTGTGAAGTGTTCTGACGTGAAGTAAGAGTCCACTGCAATTAGAACCCCTCCTGCACGTCGAGACGAACGGTCCTTTCTAAAAGTTGTGTACCGACCTGCCAAAACCTCGGAACTAAGAATGTCCGGCTTTAACCAGGTTTCAGTAAACACAATAACGTGGGAAGCAAATGCAACACTATCCCGGAAAAGAATGCTGAGCTTACTACGCAAGCCTCTTACATTCTGATAGGTTACTAAAAGAGAAGTTAGTTTTTTGCAAAGGTTGGAGCAAGACGGGAAGTTGAGGAAGAGGAAGTTGAGGTTGAGGGTGGCACGCTGGAAAGATTTGGAGTTCACCCTGGAGCTGACAGTTTAGTCAGAGTCGCAACTGTTAAAACAGCATCAGGCGTATACAAACGATCGGTCTCTAAACTATGTCGGCTACCGTTGCCACAGACCTCAGAATAATCCTACCACCGTTGCTAGCTCCATTCGACCATACATGTACCATAACGAACACTTTCTTTATTCACAGAGCATTCACATGTGACATCCGTTGGTTTCTAATACTGGTCCCAGTATTGGGGGCGGCATGGACGGTTTTCTAAGGGTTAAACTACAAAGAGAGTGAGAGCGCTCTAACTGCAATTGCCCACTCGGAGATCGGCATCGTTTCATGCTAGGGCGGCGTAACCTCGTCTCCGATCACCAAGAAGAGTCTTCGTTTGCGTGTCGACGAAATCACAACGACAATTAGCAGTTGCAGCCGGCCGTGCTTAAACCCGTATTACCCATTACATTGTACTCTATACTCGAATTACGATTAAAGTTTAAGTTGATTGAAGTCCAAATGAATAAATCTCGAATTGTCTATATCGTGTAGTACATTATTAAACGCAAAGATTCCCCAGAGCATTTCTGCTCAACATTGAAATCTCGTATCGAGGATTTCACAACAAGTGTATTTTTAGGTTGGGTGCACTTACTCTGTGCGGGGGTTACATTTCAGTGCATTTACTTAGGTACTTGGCAGCAATAAAGTAGATAGTTTATTGCTTGATCCCTTTTGGTGGGCTCGTGTTTACAAGTGTTATTGTCTATTCTTAGATGCTAATGTAATTTTCGTGTCGTCATATTCATTCACATGAATTGACATGGACAATTTTATTTATGAGTTTTTGTGTATGAGATTGCACTGTATATTCTGTAATATTAATTGAATACATGTCTGTGACTGAACATTCTCCCGGCCGTTCAAGTTGGCCATCGTCCCGGCCATCGGACAAGTTGTCGGCAAATCGTCGTGTACGGGGAATAGGGGGTCACGTCTGGATCGTGATTTGACGTCCTTGGTTTCCATAATTGATACTTCTTTTGGAAAATGTAGGCAGTAATCAGTAGATTCAATAATCAATAGATGCCTTGATTGCTTATGTTACCAAACCGAGTGTAGGTGGATTTTACTTCGCTGATTGTGGTGCTGAAGGTGCTGATGCTTAATTCGGTATTGCGAGCAGTGCATCCAGGAGACAGCGAGAGTAGGCCAGTTCCTTCCAGTGTTATAGTTGACGGATGCCACACCATGTCAGCCTTTGTTTGTGTTACCTGACATAGTGTTGCTTTTTTATTGTTAAACAGTTGAAACTCGCAGCGATTGTCCACATTGAAGATCGTCTGATGGTCAAAACAGATGAACTAGGCGCGATACCAACTTCCAGCGCTTTACCAATGTTTTTCCTTGATGATCAACATTGACGTCAGGTGGCGTTGTCAATGGTTCACCTGTCAAGAAGTGTCCTGGGGTGAGTGCTGTTGTATCAGTGGGGTCCTTTGACATTGGAGTAATGGGTCGAGAATTGAGAATCGCTTCAATTTCGATTATCACTGTGTTCGATCCTTCAAATGTCAAAGAGGCTGTGTTGGTGGTTGTTATCAGCAGCTTTTTTGCTGATTTTACGGTCGCTTCCGAGAGGCCGCCTAACGAGGGAGCCCTGGGAGGAATGAATTTAAATTCCACTTGTTTTTTGTTGCAATGATTCATGATCAGAGCACTTTGAGTTGAATATAGATTCCTCTAATTCTTTGAGCTGGTTGTTTGCACCTACAAACTTCGTTGCATTGTCGAAATGAATAGTTTGGCACTTCCCATGTCTGCTTAAGAATCGACGCAGGGCTGCCAAGAATGCATCTGTGGTCAGGTCGCTTACCAGCTCCAGGTGCACTGCCTTTGTGGAAAAGCAGCAGAGCACGTTGGACGTTGACATGCAATGACTGCATCTTTCAAGAGGCGATGCAGTTACTGCACCGTCAAGTTGCCCGTGTGAAACCATCGGAAGGCTTTTACGCGCGGATCCCAGGCAAAACGCAGCCCTCCTCCCGCCCAACCGACCGAGGGGCGCTGCCGCATAACGCGCGGCGCTTAGCCGAACCAAACACGAGCATGAGGAAAGATAGCTATTAGACTAACATTCGAAGAAAATTAGCACTAAAATTACTAAGAAACTAAGCATGCAATCAAAATACAAATACCACTAGAATTACTAATTACTAGAAAGGTGTGTAATGATTAGTAATTTAATAAGAGGAAGAGAATTATTGGTGGATATAATATGGTAGAGGGAATAATAATCCGAGCATAAGACCCTAAACGGTTCATGCAAGGAATAATTCGATCTACAAAGCGGAAGGAACAACGGTGTAAAATTTCAAGTAAGTCTAATAGGAATCGTGAAGTTTATGCGGCTCAACGGATCAGGGCTGTCTATGTCACCCCCGATCAAGTTGTGCATAAATATCACACCAAGAATTTTTCTACGGTTAACTAAGGATGTGAGGTTTATTAATAGTCTACTAGCGTAAGATGGGAGTCTTACACCCGCATCCCAGTTAAGGCCCCGCAGAGCAAAGAGTAAAAAGTTTTTCTGTACTGATTCTATACGGTCCTGGTGTACTTTGTACTGAGGGCACCATACACAGGAGCCGTATTCTAAGATCGGACGAACAAGCGAGGTATAGAGAGTCTTTGTTATATAGGGGTCGTCAAATTCCTCTGACCTTCTCTTTATAAACCCAAGCACGCCCATGGCCTTATTTACCATGGTAGAAATGTGTTCGGAAAACTTTAACTTGGGGTCTAACATAACACCCAGATCATCCACCAGGGTAATTCTCTCAAGAGAACCATCAAATAGGGTATAACTTTGCATTTCGATGCATTAAGGTGTAACAACTTTGCACAGCACCATGACTGAAAGTTATTGAGATCGTATTGCAAGCGAAAATGAAATGAAATGTCCTTATACTGGACACAGAGTTTAACATCATCCGCATACATAAGTACTCTAGAATATGTTAATACCGAAGGCAAGGCGTTAATAAAGAGTGTAAAGAATAAGGGGCCTAGATGGCTGCCCTGTGGTACTCCCGAAGAAACCTTTACTGGTAAAGAGAGGGAGTTTTTGAAGAGGACTCTTTGAGACCTAGAACAAAGATAGCTAGAAATCCATCTCAGGAGGTTGGGCGGAAACCCTAAAAGGTCAAGTTTATGTGCTAAAAGGGAATGGTTTACAGAGTCGAATGCTTTACTAAAGTCGGTGTAAATAACATCCGTCTGTAAGTTACCTTGAAAGCCTTTAATAATGAAAGAGGTAAACTCTAACAAGTTCGTGGTGGTTGATCGCCGCCTTATAAATCCATGCTGAGTTGGAGATATAAGTGACTTGCAGAGATGTTGCAAGTGCGGAGTTAAAACCTTCTCAAACAATTTGGGAATAGCGGATAACTTTGCTATACCTCTATAATTTTTTGCATCAGACTTGCTACCTTTTTTATGGAGAGGAATTATAAACGATTCCTTCCAGATTGGGGGGAAGCAAGAGGAATCAATGGACAGGGTGAATAGTTTAAGCAATGGTCCACACAGAGCCTCGGCGCAGTACCTGAGTACACAACCTGGAACCCCGTCTGGACCCGGTGAAAACACCGGCTTAACTAGTCGAAGATCTTGAAGTAGGGAATACTCATTTAACAAGGGACTGAAAATGCCGTTCGACCTCGGTAATCCGTATGGGTACGGTTGACCAGAGAAGCGTTCCTCAGAATAGGTAGTTTGGAAAAACTGGGCAAAAAGATCGGCAATTGCCTGATCATTATTTGCCGACGTATTACAAAATGATAGCGAGGATGGGTGTGCGGACGTTCTACGCTTACTGTTTACGAAGCAGTAAAACTGTTTAGGGTCCTGAGAAAAGCGTATCCTGCAACGAGATAGGTAGTTCTTATAGCATTGAGCATTAAGAACTGAAAAGTTTGACCGAGCTATTACATAACGAGAGTGAGAAGTAGGAGAACCCACTTCTTGAAATTTTTTATAAAGTCTTGATTTTAAGTTTTTTAGACTGGATAACTCTTTGGTAAACCAAGGGGGTTTTCCAGATCTAATCGGACAAGAAAGCGGGACACAAGAATCAAAAAATGTGCCAAGAGCATTGTAAAAAATGTTTGTGGCTTTTGTGACATCAGTGCACAAGTACAAAGCGGACCAATCAAAATCCCTAATTAGGTTATTAAGCTTCGCAAACTCGGCTTTACGAAAGCAGCGGACACGTTCAGGTAGTCTACTCGACCGATCCAATACAGTTGGTCCTATGTCTAGCGACACCTCGAAAGTAGGGTGGTAGGCGTCTTCAGGTATAGTGAGCGGAAGGGCTCGGGTTAACAACACTATGGTCGGATCCGATACAAAGCATAGATCAAGCAATCGACCCAAGGAATTTTTCACATGATTGACTTGAGACAAGGACAGGTCAAGCAAGCCGTCAACAAAGTCATGTCGTGACATGGGCACTAGGATACTAGACTCGTTTACCGAAGACCAAACAGTTCCTGGCAAGTTGAAGTCACCAAGAACTATCATACGATCTTTATCAGATAGCGAGGAAGCAACAGCGGTTAAAGCGGACAAGTGCTGCTCATAAATTGAAATATCCGAAGAAGGTGGGATATACGAGCAAGTAATGAATATAGCGAAAGCGGGAAGAATCAGTTTTACACACAGGAATTCCAGTTCCTGTTGAACTTGGACTGTGAAGTGTTCTGACGTGAAGTAAGAGTCCACTGCAATTAGAACCCCTCCTGCACGTCGAGACGAACGGTCCTTTCTAAAAGTTGTGTACCGACCTGCCAAAACCTCGGAACTAAGAATGTCCGGCTTTAACCAGGTTTCAGTAAACACAATAACGTGGGAAGCAAATGCAACACTATCCCGGAAAAGAATGCTGAGCTTACTACGCAAGCCTCTTACATTCTGATAGGTTACTAAAAGAGAAGTTAGTTTTTTGCAAAGGTTGGAGCAAGACGGGAAGTTGAGGAAGAGGAAGTTGAGGTTGAGGGTGGCACGCTGGAAAGATTTGGAGTTCACCCTGGAGCTGACAGTTTAGTCAGAGTCGCAACTGTTAAAACAGCATCAGGCGTATACAAACGATCGGTCTCTAAACTATGTCGGCTACCGTTGCCACAGACCTCAGAATAATCCTACCACCGTTGCTAGCTCCATTCGACCATACATGTACCATAACGAACACTTTCTTTATTCACAGAGCATTCACATGTGACATCCGTTGGTTTCTAATACTGGTCCCAGTATTGGGGGCGGCATGGACGGTTTTCTAAGGGTTAAACTACAAAGAGAGTGAGAGCGCTCTAACTGCAATTGCCCACTCGGAGATCGGCATCGTTTCATGCTAGGGCGGCGTAACCTCGTCTCCGATCACCAAGAAGAGTCTTCGTTTGCGTGTCGACGAAATCACAACGACAATTAGCAGTTGCAGCCGGCCGTGCTTAAACCCGTATTACCCATTACATTGTACTCTATACGCGAATTACGATTAAAGTTTAAGTTGATTGAAGTCCAAATGAATAAATCTCGAATTGTCTATATCGTGTAGTACATTATTAAACGCAAAGATTCCCCAGAGCATTTCTGCTCAACATTGAAATCTCGTATCGAGGATTTCACAACAAGTGTATTTTTAGGTTGGGTGCACTTACTCTGTGCGGGGGTTACATTTCAGTGCATTTACTTAGGTACTTGGCAGCAATAAAGTAGATAGTTTATTGCTTGATCCCTTTTGGTGGGCTCGTGTTTACAAGTGTTATTGTCTATTCTTAGATGCTAATGTAATTTTCGTGTCGTCATATTCATTCACATGAATTGACATGGACAATTTTATTTATGAGTTTTTGTGTATGAGATTGCACTGTATATTCTGTAATATTAATTGAATACATGTCTGTGACTGAACATTCTCCCGGCCGTTCAAGTTGGCCATCGTCCCGGCCATCGGACAAGTTGTCGGCAAATCGTCGTGTACGGGGAATAGGGGGTCACGTCTGGATCGTGATTTGACGTCCTTGGTTTCCATAATTGATACTTCTTTTGGAAAATGTAGGCAGTAATCAGTAGATTCAATAATCAATAGATGCCTTGATTGCTTATGTTACCAAACCGAGTGTAGGTGGATTTTACTTCGCTGATTGTGGTGCTGAAGGTGCTGATGCTTAATTCGGTATTGCGAGCAGTGCATCCAGGAGACAGCGAGAGTAGGCCAGTTCCTTCCAGTGTTATAGTTGACGGATGCCACACCATGTCAGCCTTTGTTTGTGTTACCTGACATAGTGTTGCTTTTTTATTGTTAAACAGTTGAAACTCGCAGCGATTGTCCACATTGAAGATCGTCTGATGGTCAAAACAGATGAACTAGGCGCGATACCAATTTCCAGCGCTTTACCAATGTTTTTCCTTGATGATCAACATTGACGTCAGGTGGCGTTGTCAATGGTTCACCTGTCAAGAAGTGTCCTGGGGTGAGTGCTGTTGTATCAGTGGGGTCCTTTGACATTGGAGTAATGGGTCGAGAATTGAGAATCGCTTCAATTTCGATTATCACTGTGTTCGATCCTTCAAATGTCAAAGAGGCTGTGTTGGTGGTTGTTATCAGCAGCTTTTTTGCTGATTTTACGGTCGCTTCCGAGAGGCCGCCTAACGAGGGAGCCCTGGGAGGAATGAATTTAAATTCCACTTGTTTTTTGTTGCAATGATTCATGATCAGAGCACTTTGAGTTGAATATAGATTCCTCTAATTCTTTGAGCTGGTTGTTTGCACCTACAAACTTCGTTGCATTGTCGAAATGAATAGTTTGGCACTTCCCATGTCTGCTTAAGAATCGACGCAGGGCTGCCAAGAATGCATCTGTGGTCAGGTCGCTTACCAGCTCCAGGTGCACTGCCTTTGTGGAAAAGCAGCAGAGCACGTTGGACGTTGACATGCAATGACTGCATCTTTCAAGAGGCGATGCAGTTACTGCACCGTCAAGTTGCCCGTGTGAAACCATCGGAAGGCTTTTACGCGCGGATCCCAGGCAAAACGCAGCCCTCCTCCCGCCCAACCGACCGAGGGGCGCTGCCGCATAACGCGCGGCGCTTAGCCGAACCAAACACGAGCATGAGGAAAGATAGCTATTAGACTAACATTCGAAGAAAATTAGCACTAAAATTACTAAGAAACTAAGCATGCAATCAAAATACAAATACCACTAGAATTACTAATTACTAGAAAGGTGTGTAATGATTAGTAATTTAATAAGAGGAAGAGAATTATTGGTGGATATAATATGGTAGAGGGAATAATAATCCGAGCATAAGACCCTAAACGGTTCATGCAAGGAATAATTCGATCTACAAAGCGGAAGGAACAACGGTGTAAAATTTCAAGTAAGTCTAATAGGAATCGTGAAGTTTATGCGGCTCAACGGATCAGGGCTGTCTATGTCACCCCCGATCAAGTTGTGCATAAATATCACACCAAGAATTTTTCTACGGTTAACTAAGGATGTGAGGTTTATTAATAGTCTACTAGCGTAAGATGGGAGTCTTACACCCGCATCCCAGTTAAGGCCCCGCAGAGCAAAGAGTAAAAAGTTTTTCTGTACTGATTCTATACGGTCCTGGTGTACTTTGTACTGAGGGCACCATACACAGGAGCCGTATTCTAAGATCGGACGAACAAGCGAGGTATAGAGAGTCTTTGTTATATAGGGGTCGTCAAATTCCTCTGACCTTCTCTTTATAAACCCAAGCACGCCCATGGCCTTATTTACCATGGTAGAAATGTGTTCGGAAAACTTTAACTTGGGGTCTAACATAACACCCAGATCATCCACCAGGGTAATTCTCTCAAGAGAACCATCAAATAGGGTATAACTTTGCATTTCGATGCATTAAGGTGTAACAACTTTGCACAGCACCATGACTGAAAGTTATTGAGATCGTATTGCAAGCGAAAATGAAATGAAATGTCCTTATACTGGACACAGAGTTTAACATCATCCGCATACATAAGTACTCTAGAATATGTTAATACCGAAGGCAAGGCGTTAATAAAGAGTGTAAAGAATAAGGGGCCTAGATGGCTGCCCTGTGGTACTCCCGAAGAAACCTTTACTGGTAAAGAGAGGGAGTTTTTGAAGAGGACTCTTTGAGACCTAGAACAAAGATAGCTAGAAATCCATCTCAGGAGGTTGGGCGGAAACCCTAAAAGGTCAAGTTTATGTGCTAAAAGGGAATGGTTTACAGAGTCGAATGCTTTACTAAAGTCGGTGTAAATAACATCCGTCTGTAAGTTACCTTGAAAGCCTTTAATAATGAAAGAGGTAAACTCTAACAAGTTCGTGGTGGTTGATCGCCGCCTTATAAATCCATGCTGAGTTGGAGATATAAGTGACTTGCAGAGATGTTGCAAGTGCGGGAGAGGAATTATAAACGATTCCTTCCAGATTGGGGGGAAGCAAGAGGAATCAATGGACAGGCTGAATAGTTTAAGAATAGTTTTGTTTGGTATTTTGTTTAGTTTTTTGTTTAGACTTTCTTCCATATCCATCCAGGAGGTGCCTGGCCCCATTGTGTTCCGTATTTGGTTGATCTAATAATAAAAAAAAATTGTATGTATTTTATATAAAATACTATTCATTTTGCCGCAATTATAGAAAAAGAAAGATTAAAATTCTTTAAATCCGTTCGATTTGTAAAACAGTTGTTTCAAGAAAAATCAATGTTCACTGTAGATCATCGGTGGGCTCTGCATTACTGCAACAACAAAAACAAACAAAACGCGGCAAAATACCTGCTCGAATCAAACCTTGCATATAAGGGTTGCTTTTTGTTGGTTTTGTTGGACTGCTCACAAATTGAAATTTCGTGCTCACCGCAAATTATAACTATTTCATTTGCCTTTAGGGATTTACATTATATTTCTTTATTCTTCTTTTATTCCCGACTATCAATGTGAGTGCAGCGAAGCATTAGAATAATGTGAACACATTCAAAAATGTAGCATTTTACGCAATTGATATATTCATTCAGTAACACGCGCACAACACATATTTTCATTTAAACGGCACTTACCTGATAATAATAGATAATATAACTATTTTTCACTAAATCACTACAGTTTCGCTTCACACTCTTTTGTGCACAATTGTAAAAAATGCAATGCGAACAAATGCAACGCGAATAAAGCAAGAGAGTTCTGCCGACGTAGGCGCAAAAGAAGCGAAATGATAAAAAACATAGTTCTCTTCTACTGCTCACGATCGGCAGAACCGAACTCTGTACGGCACGTGCGGAAAAGAAAGAAGCAAAGAGAAAACAAATGTTTCGATTTGGCTGTCGCCTAGATGACATTGTAAATGATATTCGTCATCGCTCAGTGAACACAGTGCCGGAATTAAGTGTTGACACAGCAGAACCTTTTCAGGCTCCCTACTGTTTTAAGAGTACTGTTTTTTGCACTTAATTGCATTATTTTGTACAATAAATTCTAAGGGTTTGTGTACCTAGAAAACAAAATTGAATTGAATAATCAGGCAGGCTATTTCATTTTCTCATGGATTCTGTAAAAAGAAATCAGAAAAATAAATAATTATTTATAAAGAAGCTACAAGCTAAATTACTGGTAATGCTATCAAATGTATGTTGGTGCATCAATAAGTCGTCAATTTTTTTCATTTTTCAATTAAGATTCGTTTTTTTTTTTTGTATGAGGAAAATGTTTTTTTGAAAACGGAGAAATCTTGCGGACTGTGAAAACGGTGAAAACGGTTGAAAACCAATTTATGAGATTTCAAAAGTAAATAGGAAAACTTTTGGTAGAAGTGGAAGCGAAAACCGGAGCCTGGCTGAATTTGTGATAAAATTTGATAAACGGCATGTGATATCTTATTGAAGATATTCAAGTAAAGACCAACATTTTTTTCGGATCAGCCATTCAAATCGGTCTATGCACAGAACCCAATCCACACAAAAACAAACTGTTGCTGAAGCTAAAATTAAAGGATATGAACAGCCAGCAGTAAAAAGTAAAAATCTAATTGCGAGCAGCATATTAAGACCCTAACACACTGTATACAGATAGCGGCATCCTGAATGCGAAAACCCTCCCATCATACAAGAAACCAGCCATGGCTAGATCCTGAAAGCTATCGAGCAAAACCAAGATCAACGATTGCCTTGAAAATGGCACTGAGGAAGAAAAGCGCGAGAAGCAAGAGGTCAACACAACATTCAAGACAATGTGCAGAACAAAGAAAGAAGACAGAAAGGTCTTCTGGGAGTTTGTCAGAAGACTGAATGGCTCCAAAAGCATGCAGACCGGGAAAAAAAGGAAGAAGTTAAAGCAGCAGTGAGCAAGAGCAAGAACTACCACAGGGTAGGCATACAACCCACGCCAGCAGAGCAGTTTCAAATTTAATTTAATAATTAATTTACTTATTCACCCTTGTATTAATGTTAACTAACTAAACTAAAACTAAAAATAAATTAAATAAAAAACACACTAATACTATAAATTGAGGTCCATTAATACTTACACTAGTATAGTTATAAGATCAGACCGTGTACAAAAACTTGTTTTTAAATATCTCGCAGATTTAAGAATCCAATTTCGATTTACATGTATTAAGATGCTTCCTTTTGTAAGTTACAAAAATAATTCTTCCTTCTGACCAATTACATTACTCAACACGACATTGATCCAAAAAGCCCCAAATCTATGAAAAAGTCGTTTTGGTTCACATCGTCGAAAAGAGTTCAATTTTGTTGAGTAGTGTCATATAATATCCTCTTCAAGAGTATACAAACATTTTTTAGTTGATGGCTTAAAAACTAAGAAATGGATGATCTGAAGCAGACAAAATAAAAATGGTTTTATAAATCTTCATATTTTATGTATGATTTCAGATCCAGCTATTGAAGTCCCAGACAAGGAAACTACAAATGTGAATTTCTGATTTAAAGAAACACTAAAACATAAACCGTCAACTGCAACAAAATGCTTCAATGCGGGAATTATTATCTGCTTTTATTTTGCTTTGTGTGGAAAAATGTTGTCACTTTAACCGATGATGCACATAAAGTATCTGTCGTTTCAAATCGCTACAATACGTACCAAAAATTCAAGCCGCAAACCAACTTAGCTCCACACCACTTATCTAATGAGGCTTCGCAAAACTCGTATATTCCCCACGAATCCCCTTTGTATACAGTTACTCTGGGAACTGAATCATCGGTGGTAACAACTACAAAATCTCCGCCTGTGGGATTACACGTATCTCATAATGCTGCATCGCATACTGGAAGTGGTAGTGGACATTCGACTCATATAGAGCAACATTTGCATAGAAGTTCATACAATCTGCTAAGTGAAGCCATGTCGCAGGCAGTCAGCAATAAATTCAGTAAGTTGGTAAAAATTAGTATATATCTGTACAAAAATAAGAGCATTTATTTCAACATTTTTTTTATAAATTAATTTTTTTCGGGCTTTCTTGCAATAAAACCCTGTTTTTGGTATGTTTTTAGCCAACGTATATCCGGGCTTTCCCTTGGTTAGCCCTCTCCTAGCGTGCCATTACCTTCATGTAGAGGTACGCTGCATCTTGGCAGACGATGGCTATTACTCTGCCCTGATAAGCACTGCTCCTGTCTTAGACGCCAATTAGGAACATTCCCTTCGCGACTTCGGCAAATCAGCTTGGCAGCCACCTCGGTAACCGATTTCACCTTGGGATTCCCAGACGTCGATTTTTGCGATCCCAACGATTTCTTAGAGGAATATTGTCTCCTTTGTGCTAGTGTTATTTATACCCGGTAATCGAAGATTATAGAGGTATATTAGATTTGCGGGGAAAGTGGATGTGTGTAACGCCCAGAAGGAAGAGTTTCCGACCCCAGCATTATCTGTCCGTCTTGTTTGACGCTTAGGTTTCAGAGACTTTAAGAGCTTACGCAGGATAAGGATATCAGGCTGAATCAAGTTTATTTCCGCCCCCACAATGGGCGGAAAACTGTGGCGTCCACATAAAAATTGACCATATCTACCAGACTGCTGAATCTGAATCAGATCAGATCATTATTTAGTCAGAAGGAACAAATGAAATTTCAGTGGCTACGATAGCAGCCACGCGCTTACTCATTCTCGGTCTCTCTCTCTCTCTCTCACACACACACACACCCTCTTCCTAACGCAGTATGCGCCCCCTAATGGAGGGGAGTGAGATGACAACAAACCAAATCGAGCTTTTTGCGAACAGCGATACCAAATGGCATATAAAATATGTTGTATTTGTTACATAGATCATAAGCTCAGATACATACACTGACTGAGTACCGGGTATATAGTATAGGCTCACAACGTTCCCACTCGTTTATGTATAAGATTTTTTCGAAGATTTCGAGGCATAACCCGCTGGCCCCGGGAAGCCTTCTTGAAAATGGAGGTCAGGCGGTTACCAGAGTACGTACCCAGCATGACCAAGGCAGAGACCGTACCAAGGCCTGTTTTCAGCCGCCTTCGCGAGGAGAGTATAGCCGCACTTTTACCAGTTACGGCGGGTGACAGACCAGTCGCAATTAGCTCTATATTCTATATATTAGAGCCCAGGAGCACCGCGTCAGGAAAAACATATTATCCGCTACATCCTATTACAACCGATGGCTGACGGCCGCTAAGAATTATTTGCTTATTCCTTTGTGTTCTCACATGTCTAATGGAACTGAAGATCGTTCGTTCTCTTTCGTAGTGATCAGACGCGTTTTTGTTTTGCGCTCCGCATTTTTTCCTTTCGTTTTGAATAGACAGCCGGTGTTTTCCTAAATAAACTTGAATTAACTTCCTAACCAGCCAACAATCTGGAAACCTATTATATTCCGCGAGTGCATGCCTTTTGATTTGTGTTAAAACATTATTTAACTTTTTATTTTTCGGCGTCGGCTTGTCGTGTTTGTGTTGTTGCAGTGAGTGAGTGCGCATTACATTGCATTGCAGTCCGCTCTCGTCTGGTAGCTTTTGTTGTGTTATCACTATCTCCCTATCACCTAAACTTAAATAACTGTTCTTTCCCTCTCGCTCTCATAACTTTCTGTTCTGTAGCTCTCTCTCTCTCATTAGCTGCTGCTGCAACTGTTCTCCTCTCCTCCTATTAGCGTTTGTCTGGCACACTGGTTTGATAGCCATTTGTTTTGAAATATTATTTGATTTTAATTTTGTTAAATTTTTTTTATTATGGATTTTTCTGTTGTATGTGCCAAAAAATCATGCAATAAGCAGATCACCCACGATCAGCCGATTATCCCCTGCTGGCTCTGCGACAGCGTAATGAACCCAAAATGCGCTGGATTTTCTGTCCCTGTGAGTGATGCCATTTCAAAGCGTAATGGTTTGCACTACAGTTGCGAGGCATGCCGTGCGGTGGAGAAAGACATGGTAGCTTTTATGAGGCAGACCCGGAGTGGCTTTAAGGAGCAGACCGTTGGTTTTCAAAACCAATACGATCGGCTCCTAGCCATGGAGGCTCAGTTTAGCAGTTTAAAACTGAATAAGTCTCCGAGGCGCAAAAGGGTCACTCCGCGGCATCTGCAAGTGCCAATAGTCGCTCAGCCGCTCGTTGCCGAAAATCGGACTCCGACCACTCAAAGTGTGTAGCAGCTGATTTCGTTTGCCGACCCAATGGTAACGACAACTGCTGGTGATGCAGATTCGGTTGCCGAATTCATCGCTTCGGAGAATGTGAAGCCAATTACGTCGGCATCCGTGTCCGTGGTGTCCGCAAGTTCGCTAGCAGTCCCGTCTATCCAAATCCCAGCAGTAAATAGACGTTCCGGACCTCCGGATATTGCCACCACAGGTACTAGGCCTGTGGTGACTAAACCACTGGTGGGAGTCCCACCAAAACAACAAGTTTTTGTTTCACGGCTGGCCCCTGACCTCACATGTAGTGATGTAATTGCTTTTATTCAAAGCAAAATAAAAGCCGTGGGATTAAAGGTATAGAAGTTCAACTTCTCTTATGCCAGGGAAATAGCCTCGTTTAAGATAAGCATCTCCCCAACTCAATTTGACACCATTTGCTCCGCCAAATTTTGGCCGCAGAATTTTGTGGTGAAGGAGTTTAAGGCTAAGAAGAAGAATAGGCCCCCCATATCCCTTCCAAATCTTTCCAGTGTGCCACCCTCAACCTCAACTTCCTCTTCCTCAACTTCCCGTCTTGCTTCAACCTTTCCAAAAAACTAACTTCTCTTTTAGTAACCTATCAGAATGTAAGAGGCTTGCGTAGTTGCTCATCATTCTTTTCCGGGATAGTGTTGCATTTGCATCCCACGTTATTGTGTTTACTGAAACCTGGGTAAAGCCGGACATTCTTAGTTCCGAGGTTTTCGCAGGTCGGTACACAACCTTTAGAAAGGACCGTTCGTCTCGACGTGCAGGGGGGGTTCTAATTGCAGTGGACTCTAACTTCACGTCGGAAAACTTCACAGTCCCAGTCCTAAAAGGTCAAGTTTATGTGCTAAAAGGGAATGGTTTACAGAGTCGAATGCTTTACTAAAGTCGGTGTAAATAACATCCGTCTGAAAGTTACCTTGAAAGCCTTTAATAATGAAAGAGGTAAACTCTAACAAGTTCGTGGTGGTTGATCGCCGCCTTATAAATCCATGCTGAGTTGGAGATATAAGTGACTTGCAGAGATGTTGCAAGTGCGGAGTTAAAACCTTCTCAAACAATTTGGGAATAGCGGATAACTTTGCTATACCTCTATAATTTTTTGCATCAGACTTGCTACCTTTTTTATGGAGAGGAATTATAAACGATTCCTTCCAGATTGGGGGGAAGCAAGAGGAATCAATGGACAGGGTGAATAGTTTAAGCAATGGTCCACACAGAGCCTCGGCGCAGTACCTGAGTACACAACCTGGAACCCCGTCTGGACCCGGTGAAAACACCGGCTTAACTAGTCGAAGATCTTGAAGTAGGAAATATTCATTTAACAAGGGACTGAAAATGCCGTTCGACCTCGGTAATCCGTATGGGTACGGTTGACCAGAGTAGCGTTCCTCAGAATAGGTGGTTTGGAAAAACTGGGCAAAAAGATCGGCAATTGCCTGATCATTATTTGCCGACGTATTACAAAATGATAGCGAGGATGGGTGTGCGGACGTTCTACGCTTACTGTTTACGAAGCAGTAAAACTGTTTAGGGTCCTAAGAAGAACGTATCCTGCAACGAGATAGGTAGTTCTTATAGCATTGAGCATTAAGAACTGAAAAGTTTGACCGAGCTATTACATAACGAGAGTGAGAAGTATGAGAGCCCACTTCTTGAAATTTTGAATAAAGTCTTGATTTTAAGTTTTTTAGACTGGATAACTCTTTGGTAAACCAAGGGGGTGTTCCAAAACTAGTCGGACAAGAAAGCGGGACACAAGAATCAAAAAATGTGCCAAGAGCATTGTAAAAAATGTTTGTGCCTTTTGTGACATCAGTGCACAAGTGTGACTGTGACTGGGACTGTGAAGTTTTCCGACGTGAAGTTAGAGTCCACTGCAATTAGAACCCCCCCTGCACGTCGAGACGAACGGTCCTTTCTAAAGGTTGTGTACCGACCTGCGAAAACCTCGGAACTAAGAATGTCCGGCTTTACCCAGGTTTCAGTAAACACAATAACGTGGGATGCAAATGCAACACTATCCCGGAAAAGAATGATGAGTAACTACGCAAGCCTCTTACATTCTGATAGGTTACTAAAAGATCTCAATAACTTTCAGTCATGGTGTTGTGCAAACTTGTTACACCTTAATGCCTCGAAATGCAAAGTTATGACATTTCATCGTTCTAGCCCTTTGTTGGCTCTCTACACTCTATTTGGGGGTTCTCTTGAGAGAATTACCCTAGTGGATGATCTGGGTGTTATGTTAGACCCCAAGTTAAGGTTTTCCGAACACATTTCTACCATGGTAAATAAGGCCATGGGCGTGCTTGGGTTTATAAAGAGGTGGTCAAAGGAATTTGACGACCCCTATATAACAAAGACTCTCTATACCTCGATTGTTCGTCCGATCTTAGAATACGGCTCCTGTGTATGGTGCCCTCAGTACAAAGTACACCAGGACCGTATAGAATCAGTACAGAAAAACTTTTTACTCTTTGCCATGCGGGGCCTTAACTGGGATGCGGGTGTAAGACTCCCATCTTACTCTAGTAGACTACTATTAGTAAACCTCCCATCCTTAGTTAACCGTAGAAAAATGCTTGGTGTGATATTTATGCACAACTTGATCAGGGGTGACATAGACAGCCCTGATCTGTTGAGCCGCATAAGCTTCACGATTCCTATTAGACTGACTAGAAACTTTATACCGTTGTTCCTTCCACTTTGTAGATCGAATTATTCCTTGCATGAACCGTTTAGGGTCTTATGCTCGGATTTTAATTCCCTCTACCATATTATATCCAACACTAATTCTCTTCCTCTTATTAATTATTATTAATTATTATTATTAATCCTTACACACCTTTCTAGTAATTAGTAATTTTAGTGGTATTTTTATTTTGATTGCATGCTTAGTTTCTTAGTAAGTTTAGTGCTAATTTTCCTCGAATGTTAGTCTAATAGCTATCTTTCTTGCATGTTCGCGTTCGGTTCGGCATCGCACCGTGCGTCATGCGGCAGCACCCCTCGGTCGGTTGGGCGGGGGAGGGCTGCGTTTTGCCTGGGATCCGCGCGTAACAGCCTTCTGCTGGTGTCAGACGGGCCACTTGACGGTGTAGTAACTGCATCGCCTCTTGAAAGATGCAGTTATTGCATGTCAACGTCCAAGTATTGTTTATAAAATAGATGCTAATTTCGAATTGTTTTATGTTCCGTCAGAAATGGGAAATAATTTAATAAGAACTGTTCACGAAAAATTATGGCATTTGGGAGTTGAAAAATGTGTAACCGAGATTAAGAAACATGAATGGTTTCCGAATATGACTGCAAAAGTTGATAGTTTTATAAAAAATTGCATATATTTAGCCTTCCGTCCCATTCCAACAATCGCTCATTGCATAGTATACGGAAAAGACCAAATCAATTCGACACATTGCATATTGACTTTTAATGAGTATGTGTGTAGGAAGCTGGGTTGTATACGGTACATAAACCGTCTAGAGTTTGGTCGTCGCAACTAGAACTTAAACCAGTTGGACTGCGGAGTGGGTATCCTACGGTGCGCAAAATAAGGATCTGAAGACACGGCGACAGCCTCTGATGATGCGATGAGTGACAGGCAGTTGTGGTACTGTTTCTGATACTGAGTTTTATTCAACAAATGCATCTTCTTATATAGCTAGCAGTGGTACTTTTATTGTATGAGAAAGAACGCACAGGCTCCTTGTGAGTGTATTTTTAGGTTGGGTGCACTTACTCTGTGCGGGGGTTACATTTCAGTGCATTTACTTAGGTACTTGGCAGCAATAAAGTAGATAGTTTATTGCTTGATCCCTTTTGGTGGGCTCGTGTTTACAAGTGCTATTGTCTATTCTTAGATGCTAATGTAATTTTCGTGTCGTCATATTCATTCACATTCACAATTGACATGGACAATTTTATTTATGAGTTTTTGTGTATGAGATTGCACTGTATATTCTGTAATATTAATTGAATACATGTCTGTTACTGAACATTCTCCCGGCCGTTCAAGTTGGCCATCGTCCCGGCCATCGGACAAGTTGTCGGCAAATCGTCGTGTACGGCGAATAGGGGGTCACGTCTGGATCGTGATTTGACGTCCTTGGTTTCCATAATTGATACTTCTTTTGGAAAATGTAGGCAGTAATCAGTAGATTCAATAATCAATAGATGCCTTGATTGGTGGCGAGGATGATGTCTCCGATTGGCGTATGTTACCAAACCGAGTGTGGGTGGATTTTACTTCGCTGATTGTGGTGCTGAAGGTGCTGATGCTTAATTGTTACCTGACATAGTGTTGCTGTTTTATTGTTAAACAGTTGAAACTCGCAGCGATTTTCCACATTGAAGATCGTCTGATGGTCAAAACAGATGAACTCCTTGTTGTGTACTTTAAGATAACGTCGGAATTCCTCTTGGGTAGTGCCCATGAACTGGTCTCGGTGGATGTTTACAGTTATTATGGTGGTTCTGAGGTCGAACAGACTCCATCTTGTTGAATCCCAGAAAGGAACTTGTATGATGCTGAAGACTTCGAGCTGAATTGTTGAGACCAGTGGTAGCGTCAACTTGAAGATGATGTGTGTTTCAGTCGGGGTTCCTTCTGTATAGTTGAATCACCTCGTTCGTTGTGACCGGCAGCATTTGATCTTGTGGCAAATGTTCCGTATCTGGTCTAGTTTGTCTCTTAAGTGCTCGGGAGACACCAGCGTGGGACTTATTCTCCGATGATGAATACCGATTAGGACATCAGATATGTCGGACTGCATTCGTTGGAGAGTTGTTGTGAGCAGCGTTAATTGTGCTATTAGTCCTAAGTACGCTTGAGTCAGATGATCGCTGTGATACGACCCTCTTTCTCGGTTGATAGTAGCCATATGCTGTTCCAAAATTTTTAGGCGATTATCAGTTGTTACTTTGTCTTTTCTGACTACGTTTATTGTCGCGTCGACAATTGATGTTTGGTTTTGGAGCAGATGTAGTAGAAAGTCTTCATTGGTTTTCACTTTCTCAATTACTTGAGTCATCTCTTCTGCGTATTTTGCGTCGAGAACACCAAAAAGACTGCTTGCTACATTTCCTATGATGTCCAGCGGCAATCTGCGTTTTCGAGAGTTTTTCATTAAAACGCTTCCTGTTTGTAGCTCGTTATACACATGTTGAAAGTGTTGAACTATGGAGTTACATGCCGGAACATTTTTTAGTTCAGGGCACATGTATCGTACCTCTGAAATTCCGGCTGACATTTGTCCGCTGTGTGGGTGGCTCATCAATCTCCGTGGTGTCACTGATCACGTTGTGAGAACGTTTGATTGCCACATCTGGAAAGAGAGTGATCGGGCGCTTGTATACACCAGATGCTGTCTTAGCGTCAACCACTCCTACGTGGTTGTCCTGTCCAGGATATGTCTTAATGATGCGACCCATTGGCCACTTCATTACAGGAAGGTTGTCTTCCTTAACCAAAACTAATAATCCTTCAGGTACGTTTGGTGAAGCGGTCTTCCATTTATGACGAGCTTGCAATTCTTGGAGGTATTCTGTAGACCATTGTTTCCAGAATGAATGCTTTAGGTGCGATACCATTCCCAGCGCTTGACCAATGTTCTTCCTTGATGATCAGTATTGACGTCAGGAGGCGTTGTCAATGGTTCACCAATCAAGAAGTGTCCTGGGGTGAGCGCTGTTGTATCAGTGGGATCATTTGACATTGGAGTGATGGGTCGAGAACTGAGAATTGCTTCAATTTCGATTATCACTGTGTTTAGTTCTTCAAATGTCAATGAGTGGTGGTGTTGGTATTGGTGGTTGTTATCAACAGCTTTTTTGTTGATTTTACCGCCGCTTCCCAGAGGCCGCCAAACGATGCAGCCCCGGGAGGAATGAATTTGAAATGCACTTGTTTTTTGTTGCAATGATTCGTGATCAGGGCACTTGCCTTTGAGCTGAATATAGAGTCTTCTAATTCTTTAAGCTGGTTGTTTGCACCCACAAAGTTCGTTGCATTGTCGGAATGAATAGTTTGGCACTTCCCACGTCTGCTTAAGAATCGACGCAGGGCGGCCAAGAATGCATCTGTGGTCAGGTCGCTTACCAGCTCCAAGTATACTGCCTTTGTGGAAAAGCAGCAGAACACGCCGATGTATGCCTTATCTGGTCTTTTGCCTCAGATCTTATGGTGGATCAAGATTGGCCCACAGTAGTCGACGCCTGCATTAAGAAACGGGCGTGCTTGTGTGACTTGTTGTGATGGGAGATTGCCCATGATCTGGTGCATCAGCTTTGGTCTAGCCTTGGTGCATCTAACACAGCAGTGGATGATGCTTCTAGCCATTGTCTTGTCATTGATAATCCAATATTGTTGTCTTGCGATTGCCCTTAACGCTTGAGCAGCACAATGCATGTCCTCCTCATGTAGCTCCCGCAAGATCTTTTTGACGATTGGGTCATTGTAAGGCAGCAAAACTGGGTGTTTTGCGTTGTATGGAAGTAGAACTTCTTCAAGTCTACCACCAACTCGGATGAGTTCATCGTCTCCTAGGAAGGGAGATAACGATATGATCGAGCTCTTTCTATCCACAGTCTTATAGCGTTGGAACTGTTTTGACTCTGCTGTAAACTCGACTTGTTATATGGTTCGCAGGATTATAGCGCGGGCGTGAGTCAGTTCTCCTGCGCAGAGCGTTGTGGTGTTCGCTCTGTTGGTTTTGTAGCAGAAGCATAACATATATGCCACAATGCGTTGCAGCTTGTGAACCGAGTTGCTATGTTTGCAAGTTTATAATTCATCCCCAAGTGCGCTAGGTGTGATTGGCAAGCTTACATGTTTAGCCTTTCTCTCAAGATTGCTGGGTTCTCTGTTGGGTGCCTTCGTCCAGTTGTCCCGAGATCCGTGCAGGAATAATGGTCCATATAACCACAGATTGTGATCTGCCAGTCTGCTTGCTGCGATTCCTCTCGACAGGACATCGGCTGCGTTGTTGGCCGATGACACGTGACGCCATTGTGACTGGTTTGTTAATGCCTGGATTTTGGCACAAAGGTATGGTATTTTGATGACGATGCGTTTATCCAGGATAACACAACTGTGGAATCACTCCAAAACCATCCTGAAACCGTGTTAATGTCCATGTGCAGATCCTGTCGGACTCGGTTTGTGAGCTCGGCACCGAGGACTGCAGCACAAAGTTCTATCCGTGGTAGCGATTGTTTGGCTGTCGGCGCCACACGTGATTTCGAACAGAGCAGTCATACTGACACTTGGTTATTTTTGTATGTAGCGCGTACATATACTGCTGCGCCATATGCTCGTTCTGATGCATCTACCAACGTATGGAGTTCTTGTGTAACTGGAATTTTACCATCGTAGATATGCCGGGGAATTTGCATTTTGTTCAATGTTTGTAAGTCGTCCCGGTATTCTTTCCATTCGGTGTTGTAATGGTAATTCGTCATCCCAATCCAGTTTGAGCTCCCAAAGTTGTTGCATGAAGATTTTTGCCTTTACTACCACTGGTGCAAAGAGTCCTAGTGGGTCAAAGATTTGGGCCATTTCGGAACATACCACCCGTTTGGTGATGCGTGTAGCCTGGCTTTTCTGTGTTCGTCCACACAATGTATCCTTCTTCGGCATCCAGATGAGACCCAGAGTTTTCACGCTGTAGTGCTCTAGTATCTCCCCTAGTTTTACATCGGTTACAATATTCTCTTTGGGGATTCCTTGGAGAAGTTGCTAATTGTTGGAGCACCACTTGCGCAATTTGAATCCAGACGGTAGCAATATCTTGTCGAACATGAATTGCCTCTGGAATCGTGTTTGCTCCAGTTAGACAGTCGTCAACATAGAAATCGGTTTTTAATGTTGTTGATCCGACTGGTAGTTTGTCTTTGTATTGTATTGCCAAATGATCCAGACATTTCGTTGCTAGGAACGGAGCAGCTGTTGTCCCATATGTTACTGTTTTCAGGCGATAGTATCTGATCTCTTCGGATGGATTGTTTCTCCAGACTATCATCTGATGGAATTGATCCTCCGGATTCATCCACACTTGCCGGTACATCTTTTCTATGTCCGCTGTGAATACGTACTTATAAATTCGAAATCATAGCAGAATGGACATAAGTTCGCTCTGAACGGTGGGTCCAGCCTGCAGAATGTCGTTCAAAGATTTCGCGCTTGTTGATTTGTGGTTTGTACCCGAAGTTTTGTGGTGGTGCTCTCAGGTTTGAGTACACAATGATGTGGAATGAAGTAGTGCCTTTTGGGATCTTTTGATGCTGGCACAATCTTCATATGTCCTAGCCCTTCATACTCTTCCATGAAGTCCACATAACTCTTCCAAGTTTCTGTTGAGCTTTGCCGCTCCAACGCTAGGAATCTTTTTGTTGCGGTTTCCAACGACTCCCCCAGGGCTGAAGGGTGTTCGGAAAATGGGAGCTTTACAATAAAACGGCCGTCTGAAGCTGTCTGAAGCTTTCTACAAATGAGCTTCGCATCGTGCTTCAACTGGAGTGCGTGATTTGTTTTCCGTCTCTAGATTGTCCAGAGTCCAGAATCTTTCCATGAGCTCGTTTACTCCCGTTGCAAAAATGGGTGAGGAATTGTGGGCAGATTTGACTTTTCCTGCCACAATCCATCCCAGTTTCGTGTTTTGTAGCAACGGGCCTCCTGTCCTTAGCTGCTGTTGATCTGTTAGCAGCAGCGAGTAGTAATGCTCGGCTCCGATTAGCATGTCGATTTTGCCTGGCTTATGGAAGTTTGGATCTGCCAGTGAGATCTTGCTTGGTATGTTTAAGCTATCTGAATCGAGTGCCTGAGCTGGTTGATCAGCTATTATCTGTGGTAATACGAAAGCTTCAATTCTTTGCGTAAAACCATTGTGAAGGGATTTCATGCTCGTGCTCTGCTGGTCTTTGATTGACCTCCAATTCCTTCGATCCGTAATGTTGTGTCTTTTAGTTTGAGTGACAACATTGATGCCATTCGTTCAGAGATCAAGTTTATCTGTGATTCTGAATCTAGCAGTGCTCTGAAATTAGCAACCTGCCCGTTGTTGGCTTCTACTGCCACCTTTGCTGTGGCCAGTAGATTGTAACTATTGTTACTTGCTGCACCAACCGTCGGTGCTCTTGATTCTGTAGCTGCCCCTGATGCTGTTTCCAAATGTAGCATCGTGTTGTGCTTCTTGTCACACTTGAAGCAGTTTCGACCAGGGCATGCGTTTGTTTTGTGATTTGTTCTAAAACAATTAACGCTCATTTTTTTTTTTGTACCCAATTTAGTCGTTCTGATGGAGATTTGGAGCGAAATTCTTCTCATCCGTAGAGCCAATGGCTTGCATTCTTGCAGAATGTGCATAAGGGTGCTCGCGCTCTCCCTGTGTTTGCTGATGCACATGTCGTGCCTTTTGGCTCTCTCCTTGATGCTGGTGGCTTCTTACTGGTTCCTAGAACCCGAATTCTTTGCTCCAAGAACTGAAGCATCGTATCCAGCGCCTGAATGTCCTTTGAGCTTCGCAATGATTGCTCATAAAAGGCCTTATTTGTTACATCCAGTTTGTTTCGGATAATGGCAATCAATATTGGATCCCATGTAGATACATTGATGCCAAATGCCTTTAGTGATGCAAGGGATTCTATGGTTGTTATGTACACCTCTTTCAATGACTTTGGATCGTCATTAATTGTTTGATGATTGAGGAAGCGGTTCAGTACTGTATTTGAAACATCTCTCGGTTTGTTGTATGCGTCAACCAATATTTCCCAAGCGGCTTCATAATTTTCTTCCTTTAGATCGATATGTCGGATCAATCTTTCTGCCTCGCCGGTAACGGTGGTTTTAAGATACCACATCTTTTTCACCGTGTGCATGTTGGTTTCATGAACCGTTTATGAGAACAGATCGAAGAACTGGGTCCATTTTAATATATCCCCATCAAACTTTGGGATGCTGATGCGTGGAAGATGAACGTTGTCCGTGTTTGGTGTGGCTGATTTTGCCAATGATCTTTGTACCTTACTTTCCAGTGTTAGGTAGGCTTCCATGTCATATCCTCCTTCCACTGGATCCTCGTATTCCTCATGAATGGTGAAATGGACTTCTTGTGCTTGAGTCCATAGTGATTTTATCAAATAACTTGATGTGCGTCCTTCCGCCTCTCAAAATTGTTTCAGATTGCGTTTAACGGACTCTACTATGGCCTTTTGTCGGCGACATAGTGAAAGAAGTTTGTTGTAATCCTTTGAGGGCTGCTGGATCAGACCGCTTTCTCTGGGATCTACTGGAGGATTCTCATGCCTTTCTTTAAAGACGATTTGACGTTCCCACGAGCACTAAATGGCTGTGATAGCTTATCAATGCATTCGGTAAAAATAGTAATGTATTGCTTACATGTTGTACGTAAGTCTTCACGGAATTTTACGTATTCATCCGTTTTTGTCTGTATCGCGAAGTTTGGAGTCGTTTTTGTTGAAGCGATTCCACGCATTTTCGAGTGCTGATATTTTCTCTTGAAAATAAGAGGCCGTTTGCTTTCGTTCTTGGGAATCTTTTTTAAAGTTCCGAATGCACCTCGATGCTGCACATCCATTGCCATTGTAGCGGCAGCTTCTGCCTCCATATGTGTATCCATTCTATTTGTTTGTACTTATTACTTTTGACCCGTTGGGAGTGTTTTATTTGCTTTGCAGCTGGATACGCTCCGAATCGCAACCGTTGTCGGTCAGAAATGTAATAGTACAGGTGATGTGTTGGATGGAGGGATTTGCGCTGTTTCCAATCTATGGAACGCACGGAACAACAAAAATTGATTACCTTGGTGGTAATCGAATTCTATAGCTGTTTCTCTGTTGGCTGATAACCTGAATATGTCAGATTTGCCAAAGTGATACTTATTGGTAGGAGATGCTACCGTAAGTGTATGGCCTGGTGCCAAATTTTTATTGAAGATGTCCTGTTGACTGCTTCAATCTGATGTCCAGATCGAATCCTTTCACTGTAGCTTGTCTGACAGTTTGAAAGGATGACCAAGATCGGGGTCACCAAATGTTAATGTGTGTGTGTGTGTGTAGGAAGCTGGGTTGCATACGGTACATAAACCGTCTACAGTTTGGTCGTCGCAACTAGAACTTGAACAAGTTGGACTGCGGAGTGGGTATCCTACGGTGCGCAAGGGAGGGTCTGAAGACATGGCGACATCCTCTGATGATTGCGATGGAAGATGAGTGACAGGCAGTTATGGTACTGTTTCTGATACTGATTTTATTGATAAAACTGATTCTTATTTATAGGTAATAAAAGGTACAAAAGTGCTGATTCTGTAAAATATATGTTTTGTGTATTATGGATAATTTTAGTGTCTGGTGGGCAATTGCGATATTTTTATGGTCAGCAAGTGCCCCGCTGTCTTCGCCCTCTGCGGAGAGAGTGCATTGTCAGCAGAACTCACTGCAGTGGCCAGTGTGTTGTTGTGAGGTATTATATTACATGTTAAATAGAACACTGTGTCACGGTGCCACTGTGTTATGCCGACGGGTATTATAAACTATTACTTAAGCATATTTCTGCAACTGAACAATATCCATTGGACTATGCTTGGGATCATACCCCATCTTAGCCCAATATCTTTTTTGCATGTGTGGAGTGCAGTCATTGCCTTCTTCACTCTGTCTTTGACATTCAGGTTCCAGCTAAGCTTCTTGTCAATTACCAACCGTAAGTAACTGTCACTGTCGCTAAAGGAGAGCCTGCATCCTTGTAGTATTGGAGGGTTGAGGGGAGGGACCTTGTATTTATTTGTGAATAGTACGAGTTCCGTTTTTGAGGGATTTACTCCCAGACCGCGCGATTTCGTCCAATCCGACAGTTGGGCTAGCTTTGTGGACATTAAGTCGCACAGTGTTTGGGGGTATTTCCCCGAGAAGATAATCGCAACGTCGTCCGCATAGGCCACGACTTTGCAGCCCCTTTGCAGACTTTTCCAGCTGAGTGCGAGGCTTTTCCTGCTTTGGGAATGAAGACTATCTTTGCCTTAAGCCATGTTCGCGGGATTGTACCCACAGCCAGTATCTTCCTGAAGATACCTTGTAGCCAGTTCATGGCCGTATCCACGGCCTTCTGAAGTTGTGCCGGGATTACCTGGTCTGGGCCTGGCGATTTGAACGGGTTGAAGCTGTTTATTGCCCAGCTTATGTTACGTTTTGTGAGGATGTGATCCATCGAGGTTACCGGTCCCTCTCCTGGAAGATGTACCGTCTCGATGGTTGTGCACCCTGGAAAATGTGTGTCTAGTAGAATGTGCAGGGACTCCTCACTGGAGTTAGTCCACGTGCCGTCATTCTTTTTAAGATACCCTACCGAGGGGTAAGTTTTTGAGAGAATCTTGCGAAGCCTTGCGGCCTCTGACGTTTCCTCAATTTCCGAGCAAAATTTTTGCCAAGAGGCCCTTTTTGCTTTCCTTGTTTCCTTTTTATATAGTGACAGACTGATTTTGTAGTCTGCCCAGTGGCTCTCCTCGTTCGCGCTTTTGGTCCTGTTGAAGAGGGTCCTGCAGCTTTTACGTAGGATGTCTATTTGTTTTGACCACCAGGGGGGTTTCTTTTTCCCCCTAGATTTGCTAGAGGGGCATGCTGCCGCGAAGGCTTTGTTGCATGCTTCTGTGAACCTGTTCACTAGGCGATCTAGGTCGTCTTTTGTGTCAGGGCATGATGGTGCTTTGGAGGGTAGTGAGTCCTCCAGGGCTGAGCTATATTTTTCCCAGTTGGCTTTCCTGGGATTAATATAGTCCTTAGGTTTCGGACACTCGAGGGATAGTGTGGTCTCGATGTATCTGTGGTCAGAGAAAGAGTGGTCATCAAGGACTTGCCAACTCTGCACTCCACACATGCAAAAAAGCTATTGGGCTACTACACTATGTGTGGTGAGCGTTGGCATCGCAACCTATTAATAGGTCTATGTCCGACCTCTCGCTGTCGCTGGCTAGTTTGCGAGCAAGGTCGTTGGGAGGATCGTTTTCCTCATGGGCCATGTAGGACGACATCAGTCTAAGATGTGTCCCTTTCAGCTCTAGGCTTGCCGCCGTGTTGTCGCCATCGCTATAATTATGGAGCAGAAAGATATTAAAGTGCTTTCTGGCGAGAATGCAGGTGCGGGTTTTACCTTCACGTTGAGCTACAATTATCTTGTACTCCTTCGACCCTAGTCCACAAACCTTGTCTCCCACTATCCAAGGTTCCTAGATCAGGGCTACGTCTGCTCCGCTCTCTTCGAGGCGGAGTATAAGAGCAGCGGATGCTGCTTTACAGTGGGGGAGATTGATCTGAAGGAGCCTCAAGGACATCCTTAGTGTTCTCCACCACTGTAATGTCAGCATCCGGATCGTCCTCGACTTCCTCGTGGCAACACATCGCCTCGAAGTCGCATCTCAGAGTGCCATCGGTGGAGTAGCGCTCTGGTCTGTCTCTGTGTGATCGTCGGGTGCTTTGATCTCCGAGGCAGCGTCCTGCTCGACTGGCTTGTCGACAGGACGTGCCCCGGCCGCTGCATCCGACATGTAGACCTTTATGGTCACATAGCTGAGCCCAAAATTGAGCTCGCCTTTGGCAGCCTCAATCGGGGCCAGCGACTCTTTGTTGAGGACGACCACCGCCTGATTTGTGGGACCCTGTGTCGTCTTAACTTTGACCACCTTCCAATCCGTTGTTGGGAGGTTGGGGTTGCATCTTTGCAACATTTTTGGGATGCATTCCTGCTCCTCCATGGAGGCGGGCACCCAGACTCTCGCCCTTGGTCTACTGGGCACTTCGCTCTAGTCTACAGCGACGAGCTTCGCCACTGGGTAGACTTAACCGACTTGCGCTACCGCAGCTTTGTACAGCTGTACGGAGCGCTCGTCTTCACAGGCTACGATTTTTATATAGCCCTGGTACCAGCCCTGCTTACTGTTTCAGTATGCTGATGACTTTTTCATAGTTTGTTTTCATAAAGACGTATCCATTGCGAAACGGGTGCTGGAAGACAGTATAGATAAGTTCGACGAAAAATGCAATAGGCTAAACCTGTCATTCAATCCGGTGAAGTCTAAAGTGATTTACTTCAACAATCGTAGAACTGCGCTAAATATCTTGCATCAAGGAGTTGAGATCAGACAAGTAGAGCAGATCAAATACCTAGGCAGGACTATCTCAGCAAACAACTCAGCCTCTGGTCACATTGATCTGGCCATCTCGGAATTGAACAGAAGCTGTGCGTTTCTCAGATAAGTCAGTGGGTGTCACTATGGTATCAGCCCTAAAAGAGGGCTTATATTTTACAAGGCATTCGTCAGAAGCAGGCTAGAGTACGCGTGCTCGTCATTCTGCAACCTGTCCAAATCTGCCTTGGCCAAAATCAAATCCCACTGCAACCGTCACCTCAGAAAGTCGCTGGGTCTGATAATCTGCACTCCCGTTCTTATCATATATCACATGGCAGGAGAACTTCCCCCGGACTACAGGATGAGATTCCTGGCGGCGAAAGAGTTGGTTAAGGTGTTTGCATTTAATCTCCCAGCAAGTGAAACGGTGTCAGCAAATAGGGATTTAAACACGGGCTACGCTAAGGCATATCGGGAGTTTAGCAGCATAATAGATAGAGTCGAGGTTTTCGAGAACACAGCTTCGTTTTGCACTAAAACCAGCTCCGACTTAGATTTTTTCAAGGGTTCTGCTCCACGGGGAAAAGAAGGATCAGCTGACAAAGGGTGGTTTTGAAATCTATTACACGGATGGGTCAGTCGCAGATGGGCATTCCAGCGCCGCTTTCCTGCACGATAGGACAGGTTTTTTAGATAGCTATTACACGCACAAAAATATTTCCTCGTTGTCCGCCGAGCTCCTTGCTATCGAGAAGGCATTGACAGACATCCTGACAGACAGCAGAAACGGGGCCCTCATTCTGGCAAAGAACATTCAGGATAACTCCATCGCCTACAAAATCAGAGAAAAGATCCAACAAAATCCACATCTAAGAACTGTAGAGGTTCACTACATTCCAGGACACGCTAACATCCCTCAGAACACTTCAGTTGACGCAGCAGCCAAGGAAGCCCACAGACATGGAAAATACACAGTGGTTAAATGGCACCTTAAAGACGCTAAAACTAAGCTTAGAGCCATTGACGCTAAAAGAATCAACAGACTGCTTAGTAGTAACGCATTCGATAGGCACACTCTCGCCAAAATGCATGTAGTTCCTAGTAACATATGTGATACATGCGATAGTATCGATTACGCCTCGCATTTAATTTTCAATTGTACAAAGTACAACACAACAAGACAAAAATTCCCATCTCTAAGAAAATATAATGATATTTACAAATTCTTTGAAAAAGAAAACATCAGCGCGTACCAAACACTAATTGACTTCATCGACGAAATTGATTTAAAGCTATAAACAGTACTCCAACATCTTCTATTCTTTGACTTGGCAATTTCCACCTTCAAAAGGCGGTCTGGCCAAATAATCCCACGCTACTCACGGGTAGCATGGTAACTTAAACCCTCAAAAAAAAAAAAACGAGGGGGAACGTTGTGAGTTGCTGCGGACACCGCAACTCTACAGTTATACCCGATACTAAGTCAGTATGGCTCTCCTCCGGCAGACGCCGCTAATATTAAACGACACGACAAAGAGTGCGTGCGAGAGAGACAGAAAATCAGTCTGAGCGTGACGTCGGGCGCCGCGTAGCCACTGCAAATTGATTTGTTGCTTTTGGCTACAAAAATGATCTAATCTGATCCAGATTCAGCAATCTGATAGATATGGTCATTATCTATGATTCTGCGTTTTTAGTTTTCTCGAATCTGCAATATTGTGGATGCCTCAGATTTTCGTCCTTTGCGGGGGCGGAAGGGCGTGTGGCGAAATTTTGACACAAAATAGTCAAGGTCCGATATCACAGGAGTGTGGATACCAAATTTGGTTGCTCTGGCTCTTATAGGTTCTGAGATCCTTGAATTCATATTTTGCAATTGGCAAAACCGACCATGAAACCTGTGTGGACGGACGGACAGACGGACAGACAGACAGGGCTCTATCGACTCGGATATTGATGCTGATCAAGAATATATATACTTTGTGGGGTCGGAACCGATTCCTTCTGGACGTTACACACATCCACTTTCACCACAAATCTAATATACCCCAATACTCATTTTGAGTATCGGGTATATAAAAAAAAGAAAACACCGGCTGTTTATTCAAAACAAAAGGAAAAAATGCGGAGCGCAAAAAAAACGCGTCTGATCACTACGAAAGAGAACGACGAAGTTGTAGTTTTGTTTTTTTTTTGTTTACTCTTGAACAGTCATAACTTGTCTACTTTATGTGATTTCTTTAGAGATCAGTTTTTTGGATACATGAGTGAATGTGTACAATACTATGTTTATGTTTGAATATTCCGCAAAGGGCCGAAAGTGGCATGGTTTTGTATTTTGATTCTTGTGAACCTTTTTGTGTACAGTTTCTTTATAGCTATAATTAAAAGTACAGATAATCATGTACAGTCAATTCAATTTAATTGGACGTTGACATGCAATGACTGCATCTATCAAGAGGCGATGCAATTACTGCACCGTCAAGTGGCCCGTGTGACACCAGCAGAAGGCTGTTACGAGCGGATCCCAGGCAAAACGCAGCCCTCCTCCCGCCCAACCGACCGAGGGGCGCTGCCGCATGACGCGCGGTGCGTAGCCGAACCAAACGCGAGCATGCAAGAAAGATAGATATTAGACTAACCTTCGAGGAAAATTAGCACTAAACTATTAAGAAATTAAGCATGCAATAAAATACAAAATACAAATACCACTACACTACTAATTACTAGAAAGGTGTGTAAGGATTAGTAATTTAATAAGAGGAAGAGAATTAGTGGAGGATATAATATGGTAGAGGGAATTATAATCCGAGCATAAGACCCTAAACGGTTCATGCAAGGAATAATTCGATCTACAAAGTGGAAGGAACAACAGTATAAAGTTTCTAGTCAGTCTAATAGGAATCGTGAAGTTTATGCGGCTCAACAGATCAGGGCTGTCTATGTCACCCCTGATCAAGTTGTGCATAAATATCACACCAAGCATTTTTCTACGGTTAACTAAGGATGGGAGGTTTACTAATAATAGTCTACTAGAGTAAGATGGGAGTCTTACACCCGCATCCCAGTTAAGGCCCCGCATGGCAAAGAGTAAAAAGTTTTTCTGTACTGATTCTATACGGTCCTGGTGTACTTTGTACTGAGGGCACCATACACAGGAGCCGTATTCTAAGATCGGACGAACAAGCGAGGTATAGAGAGTCTTTGTTATATAGGGGTCTTCAAATTCCTTTGACCACCTCTTTATAAACCCAAGCACGCCCATGGCCTTATTTACCATGGTAGAAATGTGTTCGGAAAACTTTAACTTGGGATCTAACATAACACCCAGATCATCCACCAGGGTAATTCTCTCAAGAGAACCCTCAAATAGGGTGTAGGGAGCCAACAAAGGGTTAGAACGATGAAATGTCATAACTTTGCATTTCGAGGCATTAAGGTGTAACAAGTTTGCACAACACCATGACTGAAAGCTATTGAGATCGGATTGCAAGCGAGAATGAAATGAAATGTCCTTGTACTGGGCACAGAGTTTAACATCATCCGCATACATAAGTACTCGAGAGTATGTTATTACTGAAGGCAGGTCATTAATAAAGAGTGTGAAGAGTAAGGGGCCTAGATGGCTGCCCTGTGGTACTCCCGAAGAAACCTTTACTGGTAAAGAGAGGGAGTTTTTGAAGAGGACTCTTTGAGACCTAGAACAAAGATAGCTAGAAATCCATCTCAGGAGGTTGGGCGGAAACCCTAAAAGGTCAAGTTTATGTGCTAAAAGGGAATGGTTTACAGAGTCGAATGCTTTACTAAAGTCGGTGTAAATAACATCCGTCTGTAAGTTACCTTGAAAGCCTTTAATAATGAAAGAGGTAAACTCTAACAAGTTCGTGGTGGTTGATCGCCGCCTTATAAATCCATGCTGAGTTGGAGATATAAGTGACTTGCAGAGATGTTGCAAGTGCGGAGTTAAAACCTTCTCAAACAATTTGGGAATAGCGGATAACTTTGCTATACCTCTATAATTTTTTGCATCAGACTTGCTACCTTTTTTATGGAGAGCAATTATAAACGATTCCTTCCAGATTGGGGGGAAGCAAGAGGAATCAATGGACAGGGTGAATAGTTTAAGCAATGGTCCACACAGAGCCTCGGCGCAGTACCTGAGTACACAACCTGGAACCCCGTCTGGACCCGGTGAAAACACCGGCTTAACTAGTCGAAGATCTTGAAGTAGGGAATATTCATTTAACAAGGGACTGAAAATGCCGTTCGACCTCGGTAATCCGTATGGGTACGGTTGACCAGAGTAGCGTTCCTCAGAATAGGTGGTTTGGAAAAACTGGGCAAAAAGGCAAAAGGCAAAAAGGTCCTATGTCTAGCGACACCTCGAAAGTAGGGTGGTAGGCGTCTTCAGGTATAGTGAGCGGAAGGGCTCGGGTTAACAACACTATGGTCGGATCCGATACAAAGCATAGATCAAGCAATCGACCCAAGGAATTTTCACATGATTGACTTGAGACAGGGACAGGTCAAGCAAGCCGTCATGTCGTGACATGGGCACTAGGATACTAGACTCGTTTACCGAAGACCAAACAGTTCCTGGCAAGTTGAAGTCACCAAGAACTATCATACGATCTTTATCAGATAGCGAGGAAGCAACAGCGGGTAAAGCGGACAAGTGCTGCTCATAAATTGAAATATCCGAAGAAGGTGGGATATACGAGCAAGTAATGAATATAGCGAAAGCGGGAAGAATCAGTTTCACACACAGGAATTCCAGTTCCTGTTGAACTTGGACTGTGAAGTGTTCTGACGTGAAGTAAGAGTCCACTGCAATTAGAACCCCTCCTGCACGTCGAGACGAACGGTCCTTTCTAAAAGTTGTGTACCGACCTGCCAAAACCTCGGAACTAAGAATGTCCGGCTTTAACCAGGTTTCAGTAAACACAATAACGTGGGAAGCAAATGCAACACTATCCCGGAAAAGAATGCTGAGCTTACTACGCAAGCCTCTTACATTCTGATAGGTTACTAAAAGAGAAGTTAGTTTTTTGGAAAGGTTGGAGCAAGACGGGAAGTTGAGGAAGAGGAAGTTGAGGTTGAGGGTGGCACGCTGGAAAGCTTTGGAAGCGATATGGGGGGCCTATTCTTCTTCTTAGCCTTAAACTCCTTCACCACCAAATGCTCCGGCCAAAATTTGGTGGAGCAAATGGTGTCAAATTGAGTTGGGGAGATACTTATCTTAAACGACGCTATCTCCCTGGCATAAGAGAAGTTAAATTTCTCCACCTTTAAACCCACGGCTTTAATTTTGCTTTGTATGAAAGCAGTTACATCATTAGATGTGAGGTCAGGTGCCAGCCGTGAAACAAAAACTTGTCGTTTTGGTGGGACTCCCACCAGTGGTTTAGTCACCGCAGGTCTAGTACCTGTGGTGGCAATATCCGGAGGTCCGGAACGTCTATTTACTGGTGGGATCGGGATAGACGGGACAACTAGTGAACTTGCGGACACCACGGACACGGACGCAGCAGACGTACTTGGCTGCACATTCTCCGAGGCGATGAATTCGGCTACCGAATCTGCATCGCCAGCAGCTTTCGTTGCCTTTGGAGTGGCAAACGAGATCAACTGCTGCACACTTGGAGTGGTCGGAGTCAATTTTTCGGCGGCGCACGGCTGAGTGACGGTTGGCACTTGCAGGTCCGGCGGAGTGACCTTTTTGCGCCTCGGAGACTCATTCAGCAGTTTTAAACCGCTAAACTGAGCCTCCATGGCTAGGAGCCGATCGTATTGGTTTTTAAAACCAACGGTCAGCTCCTTAAAGCCACTCCGCGTCTGCCTCATGAAAGCCACCATGTCTTTCTCCACCGCACGGCATGCCTCGCAACTGTAATGCAAGCCATTACGTTTGGCTATGGCATCGCTCACGAGGCCAGAAAATCCCGCGCATTTTGCGTGGACTACGCTGTCGCAGAGCCAGCAGGGGACATTTGGCTGATCGTGAGTGATCTGCTTCTTGCATGTTTTTTTGGCGTAGACCACAGCGAATTCCATTTTATTTTTATTATTCAAATATTTTCTTAAGAAAATTTGCAAAAAAAAAAAAATTAAAATCAAAAAAATTAAAAATTTCCAAAACAAATTGGTATCAGACCAATGTGCCAGACAACGCTCAAAGTGGAATTGGTAAGAAAAAAAGAGAGCAGAGTGGAGAGCGGTTATAGCGAGAGCTACTAGACAGAGTAAGGTCAGTAAGGAAGTGCTATCGTTTGCAGTCTTCGTGCTACTTGAATTCTTCTTATGGCATCGATTTTTAATATTATTATGATTCCGATAATCAAGGCCGCATATCCATATACATGATGGAACTTAGGTCCTTTTAAATCATGATGGCCTTCTTTTAACGATTTTAATTCGTTTCTTAACTTATCAATTTCTTCTGTATGGTTAATTAATAGTAAACAATTTTTGGGATTTTCTTACATAAAAGGATGAAATTGGCTCGTAGCTTTCCGTTTGAATACTGTGATGAGGTACTAGTATTTTATCATCGGTTCGCACAGTACAACCATTTATTATTGTTGAAATTCCTTGTTGCGGAAGATCAATTAGTTCTTGATTTGAGTTACTACATTGAATTCTAGCATTAGTGTTTACTGGAACTTTGAAGAGCCAACTAACCTGCCTGACCCAAAATGATCTTGTCTCTGCTATCCTAGACACGCAATTTGAATTAACTTTTATTTTGAAAGGAGCTATCTCACAAGCATTATCATTGGCATTGCTCCAAGGCCAACTACTTTCGCATACTCTTCTATTCGTTTTCCATTTTCGGCATTTGTTCAAGGTGGCTTCATTCAGCGAATGATTGGAATCAATTTCGAAGTTATATACTAAATACCTGGAGCTCAAATCTGCCTTGACCAATTCTTGTTCATGCTCAACCGGCATTGAAATTATCCTAAACAAATGGAATGCGTGTCTACCAAACAGGGGAATCTTCACGTTCAGAATTAATTTGTTATCAACAAAAATTCCTTTCGCTCTTAATAAGCTGTAAATTTGCTTCAATTCTTTTCCTGTTCTTTTTTCCTGAAAACACCAATGTTTCTTTCAAGTTATCTTTTATTTTTGCTATTTCTTCCTTTAGCTGTATAGGTTCAAATTTTATTTATTTATTATTTATTTATTTCCTAGTGCTAGTCTGGTCCGATGAGCTCGTGAGGTGGCTCAAAGGTGGCCTAGCTGAGGCCACCGGACGGGTCGCAGGTTGCGGATAGCGAACGACCTACCTATATACAGGTCATATAGGTAGGCCAGCTGCGAATAAGCGGACATCCCTAGGGAGAGTACCGAAAATAAGCAGCCCCGGACAGCCAGCGGGTGTTCGCGAAGTAGCAACACTGACGATGCGCTTGTGGTGCCGCCTCGTATAGGTACCTCACACATTCCCCTATCCCTACACACTACCTACCCTCATCCCAACCCCATATTCAGCTCACACCGGGCCGGACTAAGAGTTTTATTCGACCCGTGCCGAGAGTCAGCCTGGCTGGGGGCCCGGTATATAAAACTAGCCCAGTCGTTAACCGAGAGCTCAGGGACTTGGCAGCCCCCTGTTCTAAGTATGCCTTATCCGAGCAACGTGGATCTCTGCCCGGACGGACCGTACCCCTTCTCTATTTGAAACAAAACAAAATGAGTCTGGCACTCCCCAAATGCCAACAGGCAGCAATCCCAGAACAGAGGAAGGCAGCGGCCCAAAGGCCTGGCCCAACCCGTAAACTAGCAGTGAAAACCTACGCGGCGGTCGACGAGCCCAAAGGGGTCCCATCCCGGATTAGGGGTGGGTGGTGAATTGGCTCCCAAAACCGATACCTTGGCTGGTAAAGTGGAGGGTGATGAGTTACCATCTACTAGTGTCCAAGCCAAGGCATTTACATTTGCCGATAGAAGGAGTGCTGGCAATATACTCCGTCGGCAGAACGCAAGCCAGATGTCCAGCCCAAAGATGCAACCCCCACCTCCCAACAGCGGATTGGAAGGTGGTTAAGACGACACAGGGTCCCACAAACCAGGCGGTGGTCGTCCTCAACAAAGAGTCGCTGGCCCCGATTGAGGCTGCCAAAGGCGAGCTCAATTTTGGATTCAGCTATGTGACCATAAAGGTCTACATGTCGGATGCTGCGGCCGGGGCACGTCCTGTCGACAAGCCAGTCGAGCAGGACGCTGCCTCGGAGATCAAAGCACCCGACGATCACACAGAGAGATAGACCCTGAGCAGCATCCGCTGCTCTTATACTCCGCCTCGAAGAGAGCGGAGCAGACGTAGCCCTGATCCAGGAACCTTGGATAGTGGGAGACAAGGTTTGTGGACTAGGGTCGAAGGAGTACAAGATAATTGTAGCTCAACGTGAAGGTAAAACCCGCACCTGCATTCTCGCCAGAAAGCACTTTAATATCTTTCTGCTCCATAATTATAGTGATGGCGACAACACCTCGGCAAGCCTAGAGCTGAAAGGGACACATCTTAGACTGATGTCGTCCTACATGGCCCATGAGGAAAACGATCCTCCCAACGACCTTGCTCGCAAACTAGCCAGCGACAGCGAGAGGTCGGACATAGACCTATTAATAGGTTGCGATGCCAACGCTTAACACACTCAATGGGGGAGCTCGAACACCAATATAAGGGGTGAGTCACTTTTCAGCTTCATCCTTAACTCAAATCTATTTATTTGTAATCGGGGCCACGACCCCAATTTTATAATTAAAGATCGACAGGAGGTTATTAACATCACCTTAGTGTCTTCCAACCTGTTAGACGTAGTCAAGAGTTGGCAAGTCCTTCTTTCTCTGACCACAGATACATCGAGTCCACACTATCCCTCGAGTGTCCGAAACCTAAGGACTATATTAATCCCAGGAAAGCCAACTGGGAAAAATATAGCTCAGCCCTGGAGGACTTACTACCCTCCAAAGCACCATCATGCCCTGACACAAAAGACGACCTAGATCGCCTAGTGAACAGGTTCACAGAAGCATGCAACAAAGCCTTCGCGGCAGCATGCCCCTCTAGCAAATCTAGGGGGAAAAAGAAACCCCCCTGGTGGTCAAAACAAATAGACATCCTACGTAAAAGCTGCAGGACCCTCTTCAACAGGACCAAAAGCGCGAACGAGGAGAGCCACTGGAGAGACTACAAAATCAGTCTGTCACTATATAAAAAGGAAACAAGGAAAGCAAAAAGGGCCTCTTGGCAAAAATTTTGCTCGGAAATTGAGGAAACGTCAGAGGCCGCAAGGCTTCGCAAGATTCTCTCAAAAACTAACCCCTCGGTAGGGTATCTTAAAAGGAATGACGGCACGTGGACCAACTCCAGTTAGGAGTCCCTGCACATTCTACTAGACACACTTTTCCCAAAGTGTACAACCATCGAGACGGTACATCTTCCAGGAGAGGGACCCGTAACCTAGATGGATCACATCCTCACAAAACGTAACATAAGCTGGGCAATAAACAGCTTCAACCCGTTCAAATCGCCAGGCCCAGACCAGGTAATCCCGGCCCAACTTCAGAAGGCCGGGGATACGGCCATCAACTGGCTACAAGGTATCTTCAGGAAGATACTGGCTGTGGGTACAATCCCGCGAACATGGCTTAAGGCAAAGATAGTCTTCATTCCCAAAGCAGGAAAAGCCTCGCACTCAACTGCAAAAGACTTTAGACCAATCAGCCTATCGTCCTTACTCTTCAAAACCTTTGAGAGACTCGTCGGGCTGCAACTGAGGACAACTATACACCCTCAGTTGCTGTCAGGCGCACAGCATGCCTACCGGAAAAGAAAATCCACGGAAACGGCTCTTCATGAAGTGATCTCAGCGGTAGAGAAATCTCTGCAGCACAAAGAGTACTCACTCATAGCCTTTCTCGATATTGAGGGAGCTTTCAATAACGTTGTACCGGGCGCCATTACAGAAGCCCTGACTGACCTGGGAGTGGACCGTCTCTTGGTGATGCTCATTGATCAATTGCTCACATGCAGGACGGTGACATCATCGATGGGATCGTCCGCCCAGTCAAGGTATGTCAACAGAGGCACCCTGTCTCCTCTTCTGTGGAACATAGCAGTCAACAAGATTCTATGTGACCTAGAAGGGGAGGCTGCAAAGTCGTGGCCTATGCGGACGACGTTGCGATTATCTTCTCGGGGAACTACCCGCAAACACTGTATGACTTAATGTCCTCAAAGCTAGCGCAACTGTCGGATTGGACAGAATCGCGCGGTCTGGGAGTAAATCCCTCAAAAACGGAACTCGTACTATTCACAAATAAATACAAGGTCCCGCCCCTCAACCCTCCAATACTACAAGGATGCAGGCTCTCCTTTAGCGACAGTGCCAGTTACTTAGGGTTGGTAATTGACAAGAAGCTTAGCTGGAACCTGAATGTCAAAGACAGAGTGAAGAAGGCAATGACTGCACTCTACACATGCAAAAAAGCTATTGGGCTAAGACGGGGTATGATCCCAAGCATAGTCCAATGGATATATCAAGCTATAGTTAGACCAATACTACTCTACGGAGATATGTTATGGTGGCCGGCCCTATCAAAAAGGGCGATCACCAAGCAACAGGCCAAAGTCCAGCGAACTGCCGCCCTATGTATCAGCGGAGCTCTTCGTACCACCCCAAATGATGCATTAATGCCATCCTATGCCTACAGAGCCTTGACCTCGCAGGAAAGGAACGGGCAGAAGCAGCAGCATTACGTGTAAGAGACTCAGATCAATGGGTGACACAGTGCATAGGTCTCTCAGCCATATTAAATAATAGCAAAACCGTGCCCTCAAAATCAGACTACCAAGTTCCAAGAGAGTACACAGTCACTCCCTTCGACACAAGCATCCCTCACAGAGACGAATGGCTCGAGGGACTCCCAGGCCCAGATGGGGTCATAAACATCTTCACAGATGGATCAAAGCTGGACGACAGAGTCGGAGGGGGAATCTACAGCTAAACATAAGGCATTCTTCAGGCTCCCAGATCATTGCAGTGTCTTTCAAGCGGAAGTCATAGAAATCAGGCAGGCTCTAGACTGCCTACAAGCGGCTGCCGTTACGGCAACCAAGCTAAACATTTATAGCGACAGCCAGGCTGCGATCAAATCGCTAAGTGCGATTTCCTCGAACTCGGCCACCGTGGCAGACTGCCGCAAATCTCTGCACGAGATGGCTCAGCAATTTGCTATTAGCCTGATTTGGGTCCCGGGCCACCGGGACATCGAGGGCAATTGTATAGCGGACGAGCTGGCCAGATCTGGCACTACAATCCGCCTTCTCCAAGACAAGGAGGATATCTGTATGCCAATGGCATCCTGTAAGCTTATTATAAAATAACAATACAAGCGACTAACAAACGGTGTGTGGCAAATAGTGCCACGATGTCGCACAACTCGGCAAACATGGCCGACCATGGACATGAAGCGCACCTCCGTGCTCCTCAAGCTAAGCAGGAAAAGATGCAGCGTAGTCATACGTTCCCTCACGGGACACTGGCTAACAGGCTGGGGGCCCCACATAACGATTTGTGTCGCAGCTGTAGGGACGAGGAAGAGGAGGAGACAGTGGAACATCTGTTCTGCTCCTGCCCAGCTCTCAGCAGAAGAAGGCTACAGCACCTGGGCTCAGCCTTTCTACACGACATCTCAGAGATGTCCAAACTAAGTCCCAGGAAGATAGCGAACTTTGTGAGACCATCTGGATGGGATAATTGCTGACAGGAAGTCTCACAACGCAGGAAGGAATGATCCTATGCGGTATCACAACGGGCCGAAACCGGCCTAAGTGTGACGGGCTCCAAGCGAGCCCGGCAGCCGCCTCAACCTAACCTAACCTAAGGTAGAAGAATTCGGAGAGGGATATTATTTGGTTTAATTATCTGTTCAGGTTTCTAGGGTAGAGGTCCTTTTAGATCAACCTGTTGGGCAGGTCGACTGGGTGTATTCTGGCCACCCTACTAGTGTTGGGTCGTTCATGAACGAACGAACAAAAATGAACTATTCATGGAAGTGAACGAACTGAATAAGTTCATCTTATTCGTTCTTTTTCGTTCATCGTTCTTTTTTGTTCATCGTTCTTTTTCGTTCGTTCTTTTATGTTCATCGTTCTTTTTTGTTCATCTGTCGTTCTTTTCTGTTCATCGTTCGTTTTCGTTCGTTTTTGTTCCTCATGTTCGCTATGTTTGTGCTGGTATGGCAGCTCTTTTTTATTTATTTATTTAATTAACAATTATCTGTTAATAATGGTACTTAGTTACTAAAGGCGGAAAAAGATAAGTTAAAAGTTAGCTAAATTTAAATGATTATAAATATTGCATGCAATTAGTTTAAGAGACAGTTCAGGGGATAGGGTTTGACAGAGGGAGTTATAATTATGGCATAAAACCCTAAAAGGTTCATGATCAGCATAATTAGATCTACATATGGGTAGACGGATAGGCCTAAAAGTACGGGTAGGTCTAGATGGAACGGCCAAGTCAATCTGACCCAAGAGAGTTTGGGAGTCAACAGTCCCAAGAAGGAGCTTGTGCACGAACATTACGCCATTGCATATTCTGCGATGGTGCAACGACGGCAGGTCAATAAGATTTAGCCTAGACCGGTAGGGTGGCAAGATTCTACCTGAGTCCCAGTTAAAGTTCCGAAGGGCAAAAATTAAAAATTGCTTTTGCACGGATTCAATAATCCGTTCTGCTGTTCTTTATACTGCGGGCTCCACACACAAGAACAATACTCCAATATAGGACGTACTAACGAGATGTACAGTTGTTTTGTAACGTACGGGTCGTCAAACTCCTTGGACCAACGCTTGATGAATGCTAAAACACCCTTAGCTTTATTTACAGTTGCAGCTATATGGGAGTTAAAACACATCTTATGATCAAAAAGGACTCCGAGGTCATTTGAACTCGAAATTCGTTCAAGGACATGATTTCCTAGAACATATGGGACAAAATGAGGAGCGCGACGGTAAAATGTCATAAGTTTGCATTTGGAAAGGTTCAGAAAAAGAAGATTAGTTGAACACCACAATAGTAGTTCACTTAGATCAAGTTGAAGGCGTGTGTGCAAATACCAATCAGAGTAAGAAAGACAGATTTTGACATCATCAGCATACATTAGTGTAGTAGAGTATGTTATAACTTGAGGAAGGTCATTCACAAATAAAATAAACAGAAGCGGGCCCAGATGACTTCCCTGTGGCACACCTGAAGTAACATTTACAGTATTTGACAACACGTTAGAAAACAAAACACGTTGAGTGCGGTTAGAGAGATAGGACAAAATCCAATCTAGAAGATTCGTTGGGAACCCTAATATAGAGAGCTTGTGAATAAGCAGAGCATGGTTCACAGAATCGAATGCCTTGCTGAAGTCAGTAAAAACTACATCCGTCTGCGAACCAATTTGAAAACCACGGTGGATTAGGTTAGAAAACTCAAGAAGGTTAGTCGATGTTGAACGATGTCTGAAAAAACCGTGTTGCGACGGAGATATCAGGCTGCAACAAAGATGTTGCAGTTGCCGGGTGACCAGGAACTCAAGAAGCTTCGGGATGGCGGAAAGCTTTGCGATACCACGATAGTTTTCAATGTTTGATCTTGAACCTTTTTTGTGAAGCGGAATGATATAGGACTCATTCCAAATTACTGGGAGACAAGACTGTTCCAAAGAGAGGTTGAAGAGAAAGGTCAAGGGTTTATAAAGGGACTGGGCACAGTGTTTTAAGATGCAACTTGGTACCTTATCTGGACCCGCAGAAAACGATATGTCCATAGATGACAAACCTTCCAGAACAACGCTTTCCTCGAAAAAGGGCAGAAAAATGCTGTTAGCTTGAGGTAGCTGGTACGGATACGGAGTGGATGCGTTGTAAATATGAGACGAGTACGTTGTTTGGAAAAAGTTAGCGAATAAATTTGCAATACCAACAGCAGAAGCTTCTGTTTTGTTCTGGTAATGAAGGGACGGAGGAAAAACGTTTGACTTGCGCTTAGAGTTAACGAACGAATAGAATTTTTTAGGATCACTACGAAAGTTTCTACTACATTGTGAAAGGTAATGATTATAACACTGACTATTGACGGCAAGGAACAGAGAGCGAGCGGAGGAGTATAGAGCTAAAGCCAACGTGGAGCCCGACTTCTGGTACTTTTTATAGAGCCGGTATTTATTATTTTTTAAGTATGATAAATACTTGGAGAACCAAGGAGGCTTGGACGATACAGGTACAGTGATATCAGGAACAAACGTATTTAGGGCGGAGTAAATAGAACTATAAAACGAGTCAACAGTTGCATCTATGTTCGGTAATGAATAAAGAAACGACCAATCAACACGCGAGAGATGTAGATCTAAATCGATAAAGTTTGTTTTGCGAAAACACTTTATGTGACAAGGAGCCATGGAACTGTCAACACATCCAGATTGTGTACACTCCAGTGATATCAACAAAGTTGGATGGTAAGGATCTTCAGGGAGAGATATTGGACTTGCTCTAGATACCGTAGCAAGAGAACCATCGTTAACAAAAACGAGGTCAAGAAGTCTGTCCCTCATGTTTTTAACGGCATTAATTTGGACAAGGGAACTATCCGTTAGCCCATTGATAAAGTCATTATGGCAATTGGGAAACAATAGGTTAGCGTCATCACAAGGCAGCCAAGAAAGAAATGGGATGTTAAAGTCCCCCATGACAATAATTCGATCATGGCACCCTAATGCAGAAACAACAATGTTAATTGCTGAGAGGTGGTGTAAGTAAAGCTCAGCATCAGACCTGGGAGGAATGTAAGAGCAGGTTAAATAGAAAAATGCGGAGCCAACACGACCTTTGACTGCAACAAATTCAATTCCGTGAATGTTATTAAATGGGAATAACTCAGATGAGAAAACAGATTTAACTGCAATCAGAACCCCACCATTCTATAAATAGTGTAGCTATCAATGAAAATTTCATGATCATTGACAGAGGAGTTAAGCCAGGTTTCGGTAAACGCGATGGCATCGAAATCAAAGGACGCGCTATTAGTATGAATTTGACGCAATTTTCCCAGCAAACTGCGAACGTTCTGATAGTGCATGGAAAAATAGTACTTCAGTTTTTTGGAGCATGTTCAGTTATTCTAGGATTCGAGTTCGAATCTTTGAGAAGGAACTCATGCACAATTGTATGCTCAGGCCATATTGACGGTTTTAGAGAACTGGATAGTAAAGAATCAGGGAGAAGAATTTTAAATGATGATATGTTGCGCTTATGTTTAAATGTAAATTTAGTCACAACTATATCAACAGGCGAGGTGTTAAGTTTAGAGGAGAGATGTTGTTTAACATCCTCCGTTGTAGCCTCAGGAATAAGACGAGAAACAAATATTGCTTTCCGAGGGACCACTGCTCTAAGTTGAAGTCCCGAGCGAGATCGAGATGGTCGAGCCACTCCTAAAAGAGATCTCGGTCCAAGGGCAGAGGAATTGGCAGCAATGGTTGTAGCAGGAATTGGAGCAGAAATTGGAGCAGGAATTGGAGCAGGAATTGGAACAGGAATTGGAGCAGGAATTGGAGCAGGAGTTGGCAAGACGTCGTCAGCAACCAGCACACCCGCACTAGGAGCACTCACCGCGTCAGAAATGACGGCCACATTGCTCGGTGTAAAGAACTCCGGAGCCACCGTTGGCGGATTTACAGACAACGGCGTGGCATGACTACACGGAAATGCTGCCGATGGATTAAGGTGGGAGGCAGGCGTACCAATCGGATTAGATTGCAAGAGATTGGTATCATTATGCGGAATTTTCCGTCTAGGCGATTCGCTCAAGAGTTTGAGCCCAAGAAACTGTGATTCAAGGGCAAGAAAATTCTCGTTGAGAGCAACAAATTGTTTCCGGACATCCAGAAACCCAGTTCGAGTCTGTCTCATAAATGTGCGCATTTCGGCCTCAATCTCCCGACAAGCCAGACATGACCAAGACAGGCCCATGCGTTTCGAGATTAGATCATTTTTATATTATAATAAGTAAAATTGATTATTGTTTTTCAGCACCGACATCTAATACATACAAAATGGAAAATGAGATACTTAATTGAAACTGTTGGTTGTGTCCTAACGATATCAAGAACTAAGTAAAAATTAAAATAAATTTAAGAAGTTAAAAATTCAATGAATAGATATGAGACTTTAAAATTGAACTAAGAACAAAAAGACCGATGAACAAAACAGACCAAAGAACAAAAAAGAACGAACAAAAAGGACAGTGAACAAAAAAGAGCGATGAACAAAAAAGAACGAACGATGAACAAAAATGAATGATTAAGATGAACAAAAAGGAACGAACTAAAAGAACGGCTTAGTTCACTGCATAAAAATGAACGAACTAACTTATTCAGTAAATTGAACGATGTTTACCCAACACTACACCCTACGCCGGTATCTTGTTCTTGCAAGACGTCTCGCCAGTATATTAGGGTAGCTTCTGAGCTTACACATTTGGTTCTTCGCTTGATTGTTGATAACATCACCAACAAGTGGTACGTTAAGGACCTTGAAAATGTCCCGGTTACGGATATACCACTCAGCTCCGGAGATCCTACGCAGAAATTTACTCTGGAACGTCAATCCCATACACCTGAATGCCGTACTTCCAGGCAGGAGCTAGTATGGTTTTGTATATCATAACTTGGTTTTTATACCCGATATTCAAAATGAGTATTGGGGTATATTAGATCTGTGGTAAAAGTGGATGTGTGTAACGTCCAGAAGGAATCGTTTCCGACCCCGTAAAGTATATATATATTCTTGATCAGCATCAATAGCCGAGTCAACTGAGCCCTGTCTGTCTGTCCGTCTGTCCGTCCCCTTCAGCGCCTAGTGCTCAAAGACTATAAGAGCTAGAGCAACGATGTTTTGGATCCAGACTTCTCTGATATGTCACTGCTACAAAAATATTTTAAAACTTCGCCCCGCCCACTTCCGCCCCCACAAAGGACGAAAATCTGTGGCATCCACATTTTTAAAGATACGATAAAACCAAGAACGCAGAATCGTAGAGGATATATCTATATCTTCTAGAGTGCAAAATCTGAACCAGATCGTATAATTATTATAGCCAGAATCAAGAAAACAATTTCATTCTTTCTCGCTCTGTCTCTCTCTAACACACAGGTTTCATGGTCGGTTTTGCCAATTGCAAAATATGAGTTCAAGGATCTCAGAACCCATAAGAGCTAGAGCAACCAAATTTGGTATCCACACTCCTGTGATATCGAACCTTGACCGTTTCGTGTCCAAATTTCGCCACACCCCCTTCCGCCCCCGCAAAGGACAAATATCTGGGCCATCCACAAATCTCAGAGACTATTAAGGCTAGAGTAACCAAATTTGGTATCCGTACTTCTGTTAGATCTCACTATAAAACGTATATCTTAGAATTTCGTCCCACCCCCTTCCGTCAAAGGACTAAAATCTGTTGCATCCACAATATTACTCTAGAAAAGTAAAAACGCAGAATCATAGATAATGACCATATCTATCAGATTGCTGAATTTGGATCAGATCGGATCATTTTTGTAGCCAAAAGCAAGAAATCAATTTTCAGTGGCTACGCAGCGCCCGACGTTACGCTAAGACTGATTTTCTGTCTCTCTCGCACGCACTCTTTGTCGTGTCGTGTAATTTTAGCGGCGCCTGCTGGAGGAGAGCTATACTGACTTAGTATCGGGTATAACTGTAGAGTTGCGGTCTCCGCAGCAACTCACAACGTTCCCCCTCGTTTAAACTGACCTTGTTGCTTTGTTTAAGTAGATTTTTAGCCCAGGCTCATCACATTTCCCACAGCTGTCTCAGCTGGTGATGCCTAGCTTTGCATGGGTCTTAGCAACCTCTGCAGCTGTCCTGATGGCAAAAGCTTCCGCCTGGAACATGCTGAATTGGTCCGGTAGCTTATATGACCCCTTATCTCAGAGTCTGAACAGTATAGGTCCGCTCCAACTCCTCCGTCCCTCGTGGAGTTTTGATTTCAAGACGATTGTCCCTGCCAATTGAACTATGCCAATATCCTTGTGGGGCCATGTTTCCTGATGCGATAAGGCGCTCTGCTGTCTTTCCTGCAGTCAGACGAGCGTGGATGTCCAGGGGGTCAATTCCAAGTACAGTTTCGAGTGCTTTTGTTGGGATTGACCTCAGCGCCCCTCTAATACTGAGAAAAGCCTGTCACTGGGTCTTCTCCACAAGCTTATGGTACGTCTTCTTTTCGGTAGCTTGCCTTGGGTCCCACATGGCTTCACTTTCCTTCCTTCGGATGAAGACAACTCTCCAGGTTCTCCATTGGATAGGGATAAAGCCTGTAAAACTAAAATTAAAATTTGTTTTAAAAATATGCTAAAAACATAAAGCCAGATTTATGTTATATTCAGTACTGTTCAGTTAGCTCAGTTACGTTTCAACCCCCGTTTCAAACGTCCGATCTACCGCGCGACCCCCGAAATAAATACTACATATATACCACGAAGCACCACGGCATTTCCCTTCATCATCCATATCGTCGTTGGAGACTTGAGCTTCGTTCGCCCCACTACAAACATTGGTCCTTCGAGCCGGATCTTCGCCTAAACAAAAGGAGAAGTCCACCCCAGCAAGCACCGGCGGATAATTCCCAACCTCCAAGATAAGTACGGATTCCCCATCTGCCCATCTCCAGTGGCTCCTCACCTCCTGGTCCCATTCGGCTGGACATATATACATATATATACGTGCCGCGTCTTTCCTTACACCGTTCTATCGACGGCGCCATATTCTTGTCAATTCCGGGCGCTCTCCGCTTCTTCGAGTGCTCGTATATACCCACATCTACATACCCAATACAACGGTCGTGCTTATAGTTCCGTTGTCTGTGCAATCAGTTATGCCACAGTGAAATAAAAAGAATTCACCTGCAGCGAGACCAATTTTATCCGCCTCCGATCCAGCGCTTACATTCGTACACATATGTATGCATATCTGTCGGTAACTCATCTGCCTTCCTCTGCCAGCTACCACCTGAGCTTTCGCGGCTGACAAACGTACATACATATGCACATACATATTCTGCACAGTTTTTGGTTTTATAATTACATACATATATAAACTAACACGGGTCACTACGTCGCCCCTTTCTTAACTAATTATATTGTCCATAACCTAATACACGATTTCATACGCCCGGCACATATTAATTTACATATACATAAGTACGCATTCTTTTTAAAGTAGTTCTCGTTCTCTTTCGTAGTGATCAGACGTGTTTTTGTTTTGCGCTCCGCATTTTTTCCTTTTGTTTTGAATAAACAGCCGGTGTTTTCCTAGCTAAATTCTAATTATACTCCCTAACCAGACAACAATCTGGAAACCAATTCTATTACGCGAGTGCATGCCTTTTGATTTGTGTTAAAATATTATTTAACTTTTTATTTTTCGGCGTCGGCTTGTGTTGTGTTGTTGCAGTGAGTGAGTATTGCATTGCAGTCCGCTCTCGTCTGGTAGGTTAGGTTAGGTTAAGGCGGTAGCCGGGAGGGGGGGATAAGAGCCTCCCGCCCCCAAGCTCACTTGGACCTATAAACAGGTCCGTTGTGTTGCCGCATGGGCATGTGCCCCTTCGCGTTGCCCGAACCGTGAGAGCTACTACTACTGCAGGTTAAGGGCAGTCCCATCCGGTGGCTTGGATGTATTTGGACAAGGTCCCTGGTTTGATTACGGATAGGTCCGAAATGTCCGTGAGGAAAGCGGCCCCGAGAATACGAAGACGACGATTTCCAAGGGCTGGGCAGTGGCAGAAGAAGTGAGGGACCGATTCCTCCTCCTCCTCGTCGCGACAACTCCTGCAGAAGTCGTTATGAGGGATTGACAGTCTAGAGGCGTGAGTGCCGATCTGCCAGTGTCCCGTAATGGCTCTAGTAACTGCAGAGCACTGTGCTCTGCTGAGTTTATACAGCTCTGCTGAGCGCTTCTTCGATCGATATGGCCAAATCAATCTTGAGACTTTACAGGAAACGGTTTGCTGCCATCTCCTATTGGCATTTTGCTCGAACAATTCGTGCGTTAGGAGCCTGCACGTAGCCAAGGGCATCGCTACTTGCTCCCTCTCCGATAGGAGAGGAATCGTAGTACCCTGCCTGGCTAGCTCGTCGGCGGCGTCATTCCCCTCGATGTCCCTGTGGCCGGGGACCCATATAAGGAAGAGATCTAACTGCTCTGCGATCTCGTGCAGAGACCTGCGGCAGTCATTTACAGTCGCTGAGTTCGACGATATTGAGCCTAGAGCTTTGATAGCTGCTTGGCTGTCCGAGAAGACGCACACTAAGTGCGTATCTAGGAGTAGTTTGGAGACGATCGAAATGGCCACCTTGATGGCTTCAACCTCCGCTTGGAACACACTACAGTGATCCGGGAGCCTGAAGCAATGACTGATGTTCAGCTCGCTGCAGTAGACTCCGCCTCCCACGCGGCCGTCTAGCTTTGAGCCATCAGTGTAGAAGTGGACCGCATTTGCAGGCCCTGGTTCGCCCATCTCCCAGTCCTCCCTAGATGGGATCGATACCTGGAAGGGCGTCGAGAGGTGATCACTGGGGATACAGTAATCTGTCCTCTCTGGTAATTGCGGGAGTCTCATCAGGATTCCCGAGTGCCCAACCGCGGATGCTTTCCACAGTCTGGCTTCTCTCATTCGGAGGGCGGAAAGTGTTGCCACCTTCTTTCCCATGAGATCAACCGGGAGGAGGTCCAGCACAGTATCCAGGGCTTCCCCTGGAGTAGTGCGTAGCCCGCCAGTTATGCATAGCTCTGCCATGCGTTGAACTCTGCTGAGTTTATTGAGGCCTGTCCTTTTGTCCAATGCTGGCCACCATACCACCACTCCATAGAGCATGATTGGTCGTATGATGGCGGTGTAGAGCCACCGAACTATATATGGGGTCATTCCCCATTTTAGTCCGATGGCTTTCCTGCAAGTATAGAGGGCCACTGTGGCCTTCTTTACTCTATCCTCTATGCTCAATTTCCAATCGAGCTTTCTATCGAGGATTAAGCCAAGATACTTGGCGTTGTTGCTGAGGACTAGCGTTTCCCCACATAGTCTTGGGGGAATCAGTGCCGGAACTTTGTACTTCCTAGTGAAAAGCATCAGTTCCGTTTTAGACGGGTTGACGCCTAACCCGCATTTGTCTGCCCATTTCGACTTTTCGTGAGAGTACTTGTCATGCACTCACACAACGTCTGCGGAAATTTTCCGGAGAGTGCTATGGCAACGGCGTCCGCGTACGCCACCACGCGGCAGCCACCCCCCTCTATCTCCCGCAGCAGTGTGTTCACTACCACGTTCCATAGGAGGGGCGAGAGGACTCCGCCCTGCGGTGTGCCTCTGCTGACAAATCTGGTACACGTTGACGTCCCCAGTGATGCCTCAACCGTCCTGCATTGTAGCATCTGATCGATCAGGCTCACCGTCCTGGAGTCAACGCCCAGATCCGTCAGTGCGCTCGTGATGGCGGTCGGAAGGATGTTGTTAAAGGCGCCTTCTATGTCGAGGAAGGCTACTAGGGTGTACTCCTTAAAATTAAGGGACGCTTCGATGATCGATGTGATCGAGTGTAGGGCCGTTTCGGTGGATCTTCCCTTCCGATAGGCATGCTGGGAGTCTGAGATCAGACTGGACAGAATGCACCCCGTTAGATGCAGCCCCAGGAGCTGCTCCATCGCCTTTAGAAGAAAAGACGATAGACTTATGGGTCTGAAATCTTTTGGGGCAGTGTGCGAGGGCTTGCCTGCCTTGGGTATGAATACGACTTTGGTCTGAAGCCAGGTGTCAGGAATGCACCCGTGGGAGAAGATTCCCTAGTAAATTATTTTGAGCCAGTTAATGGCTTTGTGTCCCGCGTGAATTAGTTGGGCAGGGAAAATGCCGTCTGGCCCCGCGGACTTATAGGGCTTAAAGCTTCTGATCGCCCAGGAAATGTTCTCCTGGCTTAGCAGTCTCAGGATGGCATTTGAGGCGACGGAAGGAGGCGCGAGGTAGTTGGGTCTGTTTTCATCGCAGCCAGGGAAGTGGGTATTTAGGAGAAGATCTAGCGACTCCTCGCTGGACGTAGTCCACGACTGGTCGGTGTTCTTCAAGTAGGCCAGGGTGGGTGTTGTCTTCGAGAGAACTCTGCGCAAGCGTGAGGCTTCTGAGTTACTCTCGATTTCGCTGCAGAACTTACGCCAGGAGGCGCGTTTGGCTTTTCTAAGTTCTTTGTTGTAGGTTGACAGACTGGCCGTGTACTCGGCCCAGTTTTGCTCAACGTTTTCAGCCTTAGCTTTATTGAAGAGTCTCCGGGAGGCTTTCCGGAGTTCACCCAGTTTCGGATTCCACCATTCAGGTTTCTTCCGGCCTCTGTTCTTGCCAGAGGGGCATGTTTTGTCGAGCGCCTTATTGCAGGCGTCGGTAAAGATCTTAAGAAGACGAGTCGTGGCCTCCGTGGAGAACTCCTCCTCAGATAGCGGCTCAGGGAGAACACGACAGAGGTAGTCAGAATACCGAGTCCAGTTTGTCCGCCTGATGTTCCGGAATCGGACTGGCTTCGGCACTGAGAAGGAGAAGACAGTTTCCACGTACCTGTGGTCTGAGAAGGAGTGCTCTTCCAGGACCCTCCAGGATACAATGTTACGCTGTATCTCATGAGAGGCAAGCGTGAGGTCCAGGACCTCCTTGCGGTTTTTAATGATAAAGGTGGGATCACTACCCCGGTTTAATAAGACCATCTGTGTGGTCAGTAAGTAACTGAAAAGGTACTCACCCCTTTCGTTTGTGTCAGTGCTTCCCCACTGACAGTGATGTGCATTGGCATCACACCCCATAATTAGGCCGATGTCCTTGAACGAGCAGTCTGCGATTAGAGCCCGGAGAGGCGCGTGTGGAGGGGGGTCTGGTTGTTCATGCCCCATGTATGCGGAGCAGATCCTCAGTGAGCGCTCCTGGCCTTCGAGGCTCACTGCGGTGTGGTCTTCATTGCTGAAATTTGGGAGCAAAAATAAGTGCAACTCTCTTTTTGCAAGAATGCAGGTACGAGTTTTACCTGCGGTTTCAGCTACATATAGCTTGTAGTCAGAAGTCCTCAGACCGGAGACCCTGTTTCCGAGGATCCAGGGCTCCTGAATGAGTACTATGTCGGCTCCACCCTTGGCCAGGTGGAGCAGTAGAACAGCGCATGCTGCCTTACAATGGTGGAGGTTTATCTGCAGGAGCGTCAACGACATTCCTGAGGCTCGCCTCCACCATTGTTACTTCTGGATCGCTGTCAGGGGACTCCGGCTCCTCCCCGACAACGATATGGCTGAGACCTCTGGCTAGGTCGCTCTCGTCGAACGCGTAGTCGTACAGGATGTCGTCCGACATCATGGACGCCGCATCCGACGCCGGGTTATCTTCCTCGCACGAGACCCCCTCTTTCGGGATCTCCGGCAGCTCCGGGTCTGGCTCGACCTCCGCTTGCCTGCCCTTGCGATCGGACTTGTACGTGGATATGGTGACCTTCTTATAGCCATAATCCACTACACCGTCCGACTTTGCGAGGAGATCTATTGATTCCTCATTTAGGACGAGGATAATCTGGCGCCTCTGCCCTTGGATATCCTCCACCTTTGCCACCTTCCAATCGGCTGTAGGAAGGTGGGGGTTGCAGACCTGCAGTAACCTGAGGATCTTCTCAGGCTCTGCAGGCTTAGCCGAGACCCACGCTCTGGCTCTCGGGCGACTAGGGACATCTTCCCACTTCACGGCCTCCAGTTTCGCCCCTGGATAGACCTCTTTTAGGGCCGCCACCGCCTTCATGTAGAGGGCCGCAGAGCGAGCGTCTTGGCAGGCGATGGCTTTCACCTTGCCTTGATGCCACCCTGCGTCCTCACACTTTGGCGGTGGTCCGCCGTTCTCCTCCAGTACCAGTAGGAACCGGTCCTGGAGCTCGTTCTCCACCAGGTGCCACTTATCGCGGGGGACATGGCCGTCCTCGGCACCCCTGTCCAGGACACCGATCAGGGTCTTGCCCCTCGCCACCTCAGCGAACGACCGGTTCGTGAGGTGGGTCTTCACCCGCTTGGCTTGCTGGGCTTGACCTGGCTGATTTGCGGGGTCCTCCGCTGAGCGTTGCCGCTTGTTGGGGGCCTTGGCTGCGCCCTTTCCGGCTTTGGTTGGCTGGAACAGAGGAAGGATTGAGCAGGCCCACAGCCTCTGCTCCTTTCCTTCGGCTGACGCCTTGAAATTCGGGTCTTCGTTGGACAGGATGAAGGCCGCTCGTCTCCTGTCCTGGTACGACGGCTTTCCTCCCCGTGGTGCAGAGACGCTGCCCGCCGGGGGTCCCAAGGGTTCTTCGGTCCCGGTGCGCTTACCAGCCGCGATTATGCTCTGCTTGGCAGCCACCCCGGTATCCGCTTCGCCCTTGGAGCCACCCGACTTGGAAGGACCCGAATGGCTTTTCGGGCCTCCCCTCGCTGCGGCTGCTGCCTGAAGACGGTGGGCCGACTCAGTCTCCTTCCCCGTCTTCTTTGGACCCGGTTTCCCAGGCGCTGGTGCAGAGGAATTGGCTTGTCCCTCCGGTACTTTAAGAGGAGTACCGAGCTCCTTTGCGGCTTTGTTTGTTTTTATATATTTATTATTATTTGGCATAGTTATTCCCACGAGTAGGCGGGAAGGGGATGGTCACTCGAGGCATAGCCCGCTTGCCCCGGGAAGCCTCATATAAACTGGAGGTCGGCAGGTATCCAGAGTCCGCATATTAGCGACCGGGCACCCCCCCGGCCATGCATCCCTCGGCATATAACAGTGTCACCTTGGATTGGGGTAATTTCACTGAGAGTTTTCTTCTCTCCGCCCGACTACCATTCGCCAGCATCCTAGCAGAGACATGACCGTGCTAGGACCTGTTTCCAGCCGCCCTCACGGGGAGAGTATAGTCGCACTTCCACCGGTGTGCACAGTTACGGCGGGTGACGGTTCGCTCGCAACCCTCTGTGTCCTAGGGGGGGTGTGAGACGCAGACCGCACCGGGTATTACTAACCGGAGCGGCTGCGCCTCAGTTCCGAGTTCACAGTTGTGCGAGCCGACCCGTCATCCGTTTGTCCCCCTGTAGCACCCGATGGCTGATTTATTAGTAAACCTCCCATCCTTAGTTAACCGTAGAAAAATGCTTGGTGTGATATTTATGCACAACTTGATCAGGGGTGACATAGACAGCCCTGATCTGTTGAGCCGCATAAACTTCACGATTCCTATTAGACTGACTAGAAACTTTATACCGTTGTTCCTTCCACTTTGTAGATCGAATTATTCCTTGCATGAACCGTTTAGGGTCTTATGTTCGGATTATAATTCCCTCTACCATATTATATCCACCACTAATTCTCTTCCTCTTATTAAATTACTAATCCTTACACACCTTTCTAGTAATTAGTAATTGTAGTGGTATTTGTATTTTGTATTTTATTGCATGCTTAGTTTCTTAATAAGTTTAGTGCTAATTTTCCTCGAATGTTAGTCTAATATCTATCTTTCTTGCATGTTCGCGTTTGGTTCGGCTACGCACCGCGCGTCATGCGGCAGCGCCCCTCGGTCGCTCGGGCGGGAGGAGGGCTGCGTTTTGCCTGGGATCCGCGCGTAACAGCCTTCGGCTGGTGTCACACGGGCCACTTGACGGTGCACTAACTGTATCGCCTCTTGAAAGATGCAGTCATTGCATGTCAACGTCCAAGAATAAAAAGAGCGCCAAAGTATAGTAAAACAACAACAAGCTATCCAATTCGGTTCCGAAATAGCTAGCCTAATTAATAAAAAGGAAATAGAAAAAAAAAATAAACTATTAAGCTTAAATCCGTTCTTAGATAAAGACGGATTGTTACGAGTTGGAGGTAGATTGCAAAACTCCAACGCGGAATTTGAGGTTAAATATCCCTTGATTTTAAATAGTGTCACTTGACGTCTTTAATTATCAAGAATGCACATAAAGAAACATTGCACGGTGGAATTAATCTGATGCGAAACTATATCCAGCGAAAGTTTTGGATATTTGGGCTAAGAAATTGCTTAAAGAAAGAACTTAAAGAGTGTGTCACCTGTGATTGGTACCGACAGAATACTGCAGAACAAATTATGGAAAATCTGGCGAAACACAGCGCTACAATGTCGCACCCGTTTACAAATACAGGTGTAGACTTCGCCGGGCCTTACCATGTCCGATGCTCTAAAAACCTGGGGCAGAAATTCTATAAGGGATATATTGCCGTATTCGTATGCATGGCGATAAAAGATAATCATTTGGAATTAGTCAGCGATATTACTTCAGATGCATTTCTAGCTTCACTTAGAAGATTTTTTTCAAGAAGAGGAAAATGTGCAAAAATTTTTTCCGATAATGGAACCAACTTTGTGGGAGCTTCGCGCAAATAGGACGAGGAATACCAGAAAGCCCTCAAAGACAACATAAAAGTGGTTCCAATATTAGAAAGAGAACCGATCGAGTGGCATTTTATTCCTCCGGCAGGACCTCACTTCGGAGGTATTTGGGAAGCTGGGGTAAAATCAGTGAAATATCACTTAAAAAGGGTAATTGGGGACAATAATTTAACTTATGAGGAAATGGCAACTCTATTATGTCAAATTGAAGCGGTACTAAATTCACGCCCTTTGTATACAGCTACAAATGATATTGACGATCTGGATGTATTAACACCAGGTCATTTTATAATTGGAAGGCCAATATTTGGCCCGATTGAGACAATTTCAGAGGAAAAAATCGGGAATCTGGATAGATGGAGATTAATTCAGAAAATGAAAAAAGAATTTTGGATTAAATGGAAAGAAGATTATTTGCACACACTGCAACAAAGAAATAAATGGAAAATAGGAATGCAGAATATTAAAACAGGACAGATTGTATTAATAAAAGATGAAACCTGTCACCCAGCTAGATGGCCCTTGGGAAAAATAGAAGAAATACATAAAGGTAGGGACGATAGAGTCAGAGTAGTAACTATAAAACATCAACACGGGTTGATAAAACGACATATAACTAAAATTTTATCCATTGGCTTGAATTGAGACAGAAGCGCAAGACTCAGGAATGACTCCAAAAGAGACCAGAACTACTCGTAGTAGTAAAAGGTAATTCAAATTGCGTGTATAGGAAGATAGCAGAGACATGATCATTTTGGGTCGAATTAGAAAGGCAGGGTAGTTGGCTCTTCAAAGTTCCAGTAAACACTAATGCTAGAATTCAACGTAGTAACTGAAATCTAGAACTAATTGATCTTCCGCAACAAGGAATTTTAACAATAATAAATGGTTGTACTTTGCGAACCGATGACAAAATACTAGTACCCCATCACAGTATTCAAACAGAAAGCTACGAGCCAATTTCATCCTTTTATGCAAGAAATATAAGTAAAATACCAAAAATTGTTTGGAATCCATTAGCAGTAACATTAATTAACCATACAGAAGAAATGGATAAGTTAAGAAACGAAATAAAATTGTTAAAAGAAGGTCATCATGACTTAAAAGGACTTAAGTTCCATCATGTATCTGGGCATGCGGCCTTGATTATCGGAATCATAATAATGATAATATTAATAATCTATGCCATAAGAAGAATTAAAGTAGCACGAAGACGGCAAACGATAGCATTTCCCTACCCACTGTAATTGACTGTAAATGATTATCTGTACTTGTAATTATAGCTATAAAGAAAATGTACACAAGAATCAAAATACAAAACAATGCCACTTTCGGCCCTTTGCAGAATGTTCAAACATGAACATATTATCGTCAATACAATGCCACTTTCGGCCCCTTGCAGAATGTTTAAACATAAATAGATTATTGTACACATTCACTCATGTAACAACACCGATCTCTAAAGAAATCACATAAAGTAGACAAGTTATAACTGCACTGGTGTAAACAGAGATCTGTAACCCATTAATACGACAACAAAACACAAGTGGAGAAAACACTTAACAAATGCGGTCCTAAAATAAAACTAATGTAAGCATGTACTCAAATAGACACCCTCAGTAAAGTGGTAGAGGTACGCAGAGGATACTGCGTAGGTCTAACGATAATTATAGACTACCAAATTGTACCTCCTACCTCATTGTCAAATCACATATAAGGCTCTGATTATACCCGATACTCAAAATGAGTATTGGGGTATATTAGATTTGTGGTAAAAGTGGATGTGTGTAACGTCCAGAAGGAATCGTTTCCGACCCCATAAAGTATATATATTCTTGATCAGCATCAATAGCCGAGTCGATTGAGCCATGTCTGTCTGTCCGTCCGTCCGTCTGTCCGTCTGTCCGTCCGTCCGTCTGTCCGTCCCCTTCAGCGCCTAATGCTCAAAGACTATAAGAGCCAGAGCAACGATGTTTTGGATCCAGACTTCTGTGATATGTCACTGCTACAAAAATATTTCAAAACATTGCCCCGCCCACTTCCGCCCCACAAAGGACGAAAATCTGTGGCATCCACAATTTTAAAGATAAGATAAAACCAAAAACGCAGAATCGTAGAGAATGACCATATCTTTTAGACTGCAGAATCTGAATTGGATCGTATTATTATTATAGCCAGCATCAAGAAAACAATTTCATTTTTTCTCGCCCTGTCTCTCTCTAACACACACGTAGCATAGGCGGCTTTGCTTAGACTAAAACATTAGCGCCTAGATCTCAGAGACTATAAAAGCTAGAGCAACCAAATTTGGTATCCACACTCCTAATATATCGGACCGAGACGAGTTTGTTTCAAAATTTCGCCACACCCCCTTCCGCCCCCGCAAAGGATGAAAATCTGGGGATATTCAAAAATCTCAGAGACTATTAAGGCTGGAGTAACCAAATTTAGTATACGCACTCCTGTTAGATCTCACTATAAAACGTATATCTCAAAATTTCGCCCCACCCTTTTCCGCCCACACAAAGAACGAAAATCTGTTGTATCCACAATATTGCACATTCGAGAAAACTAGAAACGCAGAATCATAGAGAACGACCATATGTATCAGATTGCTGAATCTGGATCAGATCAGATCTTTTTTATATCCAAAGGAAACAAATCAATTTGCAGTGGCTACGCAGCGCGTGACGTCACGCTCAGACTGATTTTCTGTCTCTCTCGCACGCACTCTTTGTCGTGTCGTTAAATATTAGCGGCGTCTGCCGGAGGAGAGCCATACTGACTTAGTATCGGGTATAACTGTAGAGTTGCGGTGTCCGCAGCGTTACAAGTTTACACTTATGTTTAATGCGCTAGTCACCTTACGCATCCTTATGGAAAGTTTGTTACTTAAATCTAATAGATACATTTAACATTTTTGAAAAGCTTACACTTATAATTGTTTTTACAATATTTTGATTACTTTTTAAATTTTAATTATTTATTCTACTATTTTATTTGTTTTTCTATTATTATTATTATTTTTTTTTTTAAATGAATTTGTTATTTTAATTTTATTGATTACCTAAATGTTTTTTGACTTTAAAGTAAAATTGAGTTGCGCTCCTAATGGTTTTAATGCTATGGGGAAGATTGTTCCATAAGCGAATAGCATTAATGAAAAACTGCCTCTTCGAGCAAAGCGTTTGAATTCGAGGACAAATGTAATTGTTAGTTCTTTGTGATGTAGCGGGGTTAAGTTTGCGGTAAAGGTAAATCGGTTCTTGGGTGGTCACAATTTTATGAAAGTGTACTAAGGTTATAAAATCTATCCATGGGGTCAAGTTGAGGTCAAGTATTTTACGAGTCAGGTGGGAAACATGGTCAAAACGACTTAAACTAAAAGCATTTTGTTGGACATGTTGACACATAGATTTATTTCATTAACGGGACTACTAACATAAATTTGGACGTCATCAGCATATAAATGTACTTCACAGTCAGACAAGACATTGGGTAGATCATTAACATATATGGAAAACAGTAAGGGGCCTAGTACTGATCCCTGAGGGACTCCCCGTGTAAGAACCCTAAAGGTGGAAGCATATGTACCGGATACAACTGTCTGCAATCTATTTGTAAGGTACGATTTTACAAAATTGACCGCAGTCCCTGAGAAGTTGAATAATTTGGTCAGTTTTGCGCAGAGAATGTTATGGTTGACTGAGTCGAACGCCTTACTGTGGTCGAGAAGTGTTAAAAACGTAACCCAGTTCTTATCGAGTTGCTGTCGAATATCTTCGACGATATCCGTTACAGCGCTTATACAACTTCTTTTTTTTCGAAAACCTGACTGCTTGTTGTTTAATAACGAGTAGTTAGTCAGGTAGTGTTCAATCTGTAAGGACATGAGATTTTCTAGAGCTTTTGACAGGAACGGAAGTATTGAAATGGGCCTAAAGTCGTTGTTAGGTTTTCGTATCGGTAAAATTTTCGCTTTTTTCCATTCCGTTGGAAACGAGGACGTAGTTATAGCCGTGTTGAAGATATAAGTGATGTGAGACAAAATCTTAGAAAGTAAGATTTTCACAAATTTCGGGCTAATGTTATCGAGACCTTCGGCGTTAGACTTCACCTTAAGTATGCTCGCGAGGACATCACATTGATTGACACACACAAAGCTAAAACTATTATCACCAAGTGGAACGCTATTCAGGTACGTGTTACTTGTCGCTTCAGGTACATCAATTATCGAGAACTTTTTGTTAAGTTCTTCGACATTTATGTCCAGCTCAGTCTTCTGTTTACATTTGCCTATTCCTATACTATTCATTTCTTTCCATCTTTGCTTAATGGTAGAGCAATTTTGGAACTTAGATTTATAGTAACTACGCTTAGCAGATCTTATACTTTTGTTAGCATTTGCTCTTAACTCTTTGTACCTTAAACGGAAGTAGTCCGTTTTATACCGCTTCCATTTACTGCAGGCAACATCTCGCTGATGCCTTATTTTTTTATCTCGTTGTTAAACCATGGATTTTTTCTTGGTTTGCTGACTTTGGTTTTTAGTGGTATAAATTTGTAGAACAAGTACTGAATATTGTTGTTCAAATCACTCAATTGACAGTCAACAAAGGGAGAAAGGTAAATGGAAGCCCAGTCACACGCAGTAAATTCTAGGCAAAGTTCATTATAGTCAATATTTTTAAAATTTCTATAAGTAAAGGAATTAGCTTTATGGTCCAAAGTCAAGTCATATGTCAGGAAGATAAGGTCATGTTTAGAGAATGCTGGTACTGATACCTGGTCATTTGATAGGGTCTTGCTATGGTCATTAGTGAAGAAAATGTCAAGAAGTGTATCACAGGTATTGCTGAAATGTGTAGGCAATGTTGTATTAACAGCGTACAAGCCCAGGGAGGCAAAGTTATCCAATAGATGACTCTCTTTCAAGAGATTGCTATTGAGATCACCTGCAAGTATAATGTCAGTGTATAACACCGAGATGTCCGAGATAATATTTAAAAGTGGCTCATAGTCGATTGTACAATTGGGTCGATAAATACAGCCTAATAAAATTTTCTTGTTCATTTTGCTCGCGATTTCCAAGAAGAGATATTCAATAGGACATTCACTAGATTGTGTACACTTAACATTACATTTTAATTTTGTATTAACATATATAGCAACGCTACCTGCATGCCCAATACGATCCGAACAAAAAACGATATAACCATCACACACAATTGACTAATCACATAGATCAGAGTTAAACCACGTCTCAGATACACATATAACATCTACATTTGACTGAGTAAAGAGAAATCTAAACTCATCGATTTTCCTTAACAAACTTTGTGCATTTATGTGTACAACTTTGAGACCATTTCTATGGTTACTAATTATTTTAATCATACTACCGGCTATGGAACTACCTATCTCACCATTCATTATTAAAGTGAGAACTTATTAGGGGCGCAAACTCGATATTTGAAAAACAATAAACTAACTGTGTGTAAGAACTGTGAAAAAAAATAATAAAAACAATAACCTAACTGATAAGATTAAGAGAGCAATATGTAAGTTATTAAGAGCGAAAGCTATTTGCTGCTGCTTCTTCCGATCCAACCGAGGCGTGAGTGGGGGAGGCAGTCGAAGAGAGGGGGAGAGACTGTGCGGGCTCATTAGATGGTGCGAGCGACAAAAGCTCTTCCATACGGTCAATGCATTGAACGCTCTCTCTATCATAGGATCGTACATGCACGAGGCCGCGCCGAGTAAAGACAGCTGCAAGGCCGCATGGCCTCTTTGAATATTATATAGTTCCCTCTTAAAAGCTGCTCGTTGACGTAGACAGCAGCTTCTGAGTCGAAACCAAAGAACTGTAAGCTCAGTTGTCTCTTACTCTCGCGGCGGTAAATCCCAATCTTACTGAGGAGATTGATCTTCTCGCGGACGTTTTCCATTTTAACAATTATAACGGGATCGACATTTGAGTGTTGTGTTTGTCTGGCCCTGAATACGTCTCAGATTCTTGTTGGTGGGGTCAGCTGTAGATTGAAGCAGAGCTTGTTGAAGAGAGCTCTCACATTTTCTCCCTCTACAAAGGGAACGCCGTGGATTCGCAGCTCACACGCGCTCGTTGCCATGTGTTCGGCTGCCAATCTCGCTTCGATGCCACCCACTCTCGCACCCAGTGTGCGAAGATCAGCCACTTCCCGGTCCAGCCGCTCAACCCGTTCATCCAGCCGATCCCTCTGGGAGCGGAGATCAACCACTTCCCGCTCCAAATCGATAACTCTGGCACCCATCTGTTTTACCTCACCAGCGATCGAATCCAAGCGCTCCATGAGACTGCTGAGGATGCGCTGCTCTGCCTTTCGGACATGGGACGCAATTTGGTTGGTCTGCTCCTGGAAACGGTCTTTGAGCATCTCCAGCAATTGAGGCGAGAGGGCGTCGGAGAGGCGCACACTCGCTGTCCCAGCATTGTTGCGGGTGCGCTTTGTTGGCGGTGCAGTAGATGATGACATTTTTGTATGTCTGTGTGTATGCTTTTCACGTCTCTTTTTTGGTGGATTTGGTTTGTTATTGTGCAGTTTAGGTATCTCGCGTATAAGTGTTTATGTTTCTGTGTAAATGTGAGTGTGCTGCTGTTCGAAGATTATGTTCGATGCTTGATTTGAGTTGTAAACACTAACAAAATCGAAGAGCACAGTGTTTGTTTGCCAAATAAATAAAAAGCTTTTTTTCACCTTAATATGTTTATTATTTGCGGCTTCAAGTCTGCCACAGGGAGGTTTAGTGTCTATTTGGTGATATCAGACGAAATTCCCTTTTTTTTAGACAATTATGCGCTTGTTAATAAAAATTTGATGCGAAGTGAATAAAGATGCGTCCGTTCGCTTTTGTATATTCGTGAGCAAAATTTAAGAAACGCCTCCCGAATGCAGCAGGAACGAGCAAATATCTCCTAGGAAGATAGGGCTCAGATAGAACCCAGAATCAGGCTTAGTGGCCTAGAAGCTCTGAAAGTAGTTTATAACAGGAATGTAAATCTGGGTACTGATCAGGTTTGCCTTTCTTGCAAAGGTCTGTGGTTCCCCAAACAAATTTGTAAGATTCCTCGCGTCCATTTAGAAAGTGATTGCGAGTTTAGTGGTGCAATTTTCGCTCTTGAAAGCCTTTTAGAACTCCCTTCTGATTGCCCAACATTAAAACTCTGCAGAACATTAAGAAGCGTATAAAGCCTAAGCTTTTCTTCAATGAATTAGATTTCCCCATGCTGCCCGACTGCTTAAAGGAGCTTACTCCATTAGAGGAACGACTGATTTCTCCTCGACTTCCATTTATGATAATTAAGCTTATATTGCCTGGCGGGCGAGGTCAAAATGCCATTAAAGGGGCAGTGGTAAACGTCCCTATTTCGGTAAGCGATATCGTGAAGGAGCTCAGCTCAGCTCCACCTCAAACGCAGAAAAGAGTATCTTCATGCTTTCATGGCTGAAACCATTAGACCTTCCAAAATTTTTGAAGCACTTCGTTATTTAGTTACCACAGATTTGTATAAAAAGCATAATGTTGTAGTTAACGAGCAATGGATCTCTGGTTTCACGTCCGATATTGTTCGTTTCGTAGCATCTCAAGCAGATGCAGCCTTATTAGAAAGAATGCAAAATAGAGATAGGAATGTAGATACGGAGCCGGCCCATCCCGACGAGGAAGTAGAAGCCGGAGAGCTCAAACCCTGGAGGTCAGGAAACTCTGCTTGAAAACAACATACCATTTGATGATAGGATTATCAAAAGCGCACCAGGTCAAGGCCAACGACCTCTCGACATGATTCTAGATATTGACTCGGAAGAGTTATCCTTTCCCACTATTTATGCAGGCGTCAAAAGACAATCTTCGCAAAGTTTTACAACCATTGTTAATCCGAGCTTCGAAATGTAGATAGGAGAGGTTGTAGAACTGACAAACTATTCTTCAATTATAAGAAGTTAGAACTTATTAAGATTCTAAATAATATTTCAATCTGCTTATGTTAAGACCTTAAAAGAAATGTCTAGACATTTGCGAGTTGAGTTGTAAATTCAAAACTAAATTTTATTCTTAAAATCAGAGCCTTATATGTGATTTGACAATGAGGTAGGAGGTACAATTTGGTAGTCTATAATTATCGTTAGACCTACGCAGAGGATACACTTTACTGAGGGTGTCTATTTGAGTACATGCTTACATTAGTTTTATTTTAGGACCGCATTTGTAAAGTGTTTTCTCCACTTGTGTTTTGTTGTCGTATTAATGGGTTACAGATCTCTGTTTACACCAGTGCAGTTATAACTTGTCTACTTTATGTGATTTCTTTAGAGATCGGTGTTGTTACATGAGTGAATGTGTACAATAATCTATTTATGTTTAAACATTCTGCAAGGGGCCGAAAGTGGCATTGTATTGACGATAATATGTTCATGTTTGAACATTCTGCAAAGGGCCGAAAGTGGCATTGTTTTGTATTTTGATTCTTGTGTACATTTTCTTTATAGCTATAATTACAAGTACAGATAATCATTTACAGTCAATTACAGTGGGTAGGGAAATGATATCGTTTGCCGTCTTCGTGCTACTTTAATTCTTCTTATGGCATAGATTATTAATATTATCATTATTATGATTCCGATAATCAAGGCCGCATGTCCAGATACATGATGGAACTTAAGTCCTTTTAAGTCATGATGACCTTCTTTTAACAATTTTATTTCGTTTCTTAACTAATCCATTTCTTCTGTATGGTTAATTAATGTTACTGCTAATGGATTCCAAACAATTTTTGGTATTTTACTTATATTTCTTGCATAAAAGGATGAAATTGGCTCGTAGCTTTCTGTTTGAATACTGTGATGGGGTACTAGTATTTTGTCATCGGTTCGCAAAGTACAACCATTTATTATTGTTAAAATTCCTTGTTGCGGAAGATCAATTAGTTCTTGATTTGAGTTGCTACGTTGAATTCTAGCATTAGTGTTTACTGGAACTTTGAAGAGCCAACTACCCTGCCTTTCTAATTCGACCCAAAATGATCATGTCTCTGCTATCTTCCTATACACGCAATTTGAATTACCTTTTACTAATACGAGTAGTTCTGGTCTCTTTTGGAGTCATTCCTGAGTCTTGCGCTTCTGTCTCAATTCAAGCCAATGGATAAAATTTTAGTTATATGTCGTTTTATCAACCCGTGTTGATGTTTTATAGTTACTACTCTGACTCTATCGTCCCTACCTTTATGTATTTCTTCTATTTTTCCCAAGGGCCATCTAGCTGGGTGACAGGTTTCATCTTTTATTAATACAATCTGTCCTGTTTTAATATTCTGCATTCCTATTTTCCATTTATTTCTTTGTTGCAGTGTGTGCAAATAATCTTCTTTCCATTTAATCCAAAATTCTTTTTTCATTTTCTGAATTAATCTCCATCTATCCAGATTCCCGATTTTTTCCTCTGAAATTGTCTCAATCGGGCCAAATATTGGCCTTCCAATTATAAAATGACCTGGTGTTAATACATCCAGATCGTCAATATCATTTGTAGCTGTATACAAAGGGCGTGAATTTAGTACCGCTTCAATTTGACATAATAGAGTTGCCATTTCCTCATAAGTTAAATTATTGTCCCCAATTACCCTTTTTAAGTGATATTTCACTGATTTTACCCCAGCTTCCCAAATACCTCCGAAGTGAGGTCCTGCCGGAGGAATAAAATGCCACTCGATCGGTTCTCTTTCTAATATTGGAACCACTTTTATGTTGTCTTTGAGGGCTTTCTGGTATTCCTCGTCCAATTTGCGCGAAGCTCCCACAAAGTTGGTTCCATTATCGGAAAAAATGTTTGCACATTTTCCTCTTCTTGAAAAAAAAATCTTCTAAGTGAAGCTAGAAATGCATCTAAAGTAAGATCGCTGACTAATTCCAAATGAATATCTTTTATCGCCATGCATACGAATACGGCAATATATCCCTTATAGAATTTCTGCCCCAGGTTTTTAGAGCATCGGACATGGTAAGGCCCGGCGAAGTCTACACCTGTATTTGTAAACGGGTGCGACATTGTAGCGCTGTGTTTCGCCAGATTTTCCATAATTTGTTCTGCAGTATTCTGTCGGTACCAAGCACAGGTGACACACTCTTTAAGTTCTTTCTTTAAGCAATTTCTTAGCCCAAATATCCAAAACTTTGTGACGCCCAGCGCCAGGAAAACCAAGCGCCGGCGCCACAAACACCAAACCAACCTCAATAGAATCACCAAGACAAGCCATGTAGATTAGAAAATAAGTATTAGTAGGAAGTAGAACATAAGCGACAATACATGAAGACCTGCCACAGAATTAAAAGAAAAAATAAATAAACAAACAATACAAACAAACAAACCACAGCTGAGCCCCACCAAGTGTGGCCATCACCCACGCGCCAACGGGCACACTATCAGCCGGCCGTGCAAACGCGTTAGGGCCCCGCAGCACAACGCGCTAGGGACAGACCGTAAGATCAGCCGCGTTTTGGGAATAAAAGGAGCTCCGCCAGAGCGATCATCATCAGTTCGGCTCCGGCCAGTGGAGAGGTAAGCATCCGCAGCAGCCACCAGCAGCCCCAGCGATCCTCCCATCCTCCTCGGAGTGCATTAAACCTCCGCCTCCCTTCTTCTCCTCGGAGCGCATTAACCCTCCGCAACCTTTCTTCTCCTCGGAGCGCATTAACCCTCCGCAACATTTCGTCTCCTCGGAGCGCATTCACCCTCCGCAACATTTCTTCTCCTCGGAGCGCATTCACCCTCCGCAACATTTCTTCTCCTCGGAGCGCATTCACCCTCCGCAACATTTCTTCTCCTCGGAGCGCATTCACCCTCCGCAACATTTCTTCTCCTCGGAGCGCATTCACCCTCCGCAACATTAATTCTCCTCGGAGCGCATTCACCCTCCGCAACATTTCTTCTCCTCGGAGCGCATTCACCCTCCGCAACATTTCTTCTCCTCGGAGCGCATTCACCCTCCGCAACATTTCTTCTCCTCGGAGCGCATTCACCCTCCGCAACATTTCTTCTCCTCGGAGCGCATTCACCCTCCGCAACATTAATTCTCCTCGGAGCGCATTCACCCTCCGCAACATTTCTTCTCCTCGGAGCGCATTCACCCTCCGCAACATTAATTCTCCTCGGAGCGCATTCACCCTCCGCAACATTTCTTCTCCTCGGAGCGCATTCACCCTCCGCCACATTTACTTCTCCTCGGAGCGCATTAACCCTCCGCAGCATTAATTCTCCTCGGAGCGCATTAACCCTCCGCAACATTAATTCTCCTCGGAGCGCATTAACCCTCCGCAACATTTCTTCTCCTCGGAGCGCATTCACCCTCCGCAACATTTCTTCTCCGCGGAGCGCATTCCCCCTCCGAAACATTTAATTAACCTCGGAGCGCATTCGCCCTCCGCAACATTTACTTCTCCTCGGAGCACATTAACCTTCCTCCACAGAATCACTCCTCGGAGCGCAGTAACCCTCCGCAACACCCTTCCCCGCGAAGTACAGACGACCTCCGTCGATCCGTCCAGACGACTCCCCGGCCCCGCACGTCACCATCTTCCACGTGCGGCCCAACCACAGAGCTACCACACCCAGAGATCAAACAAATTTCTGTGGAACCCGGCGCGACGAGCATACCCCGGCCGAAGCGTCGTCACAGTGGCGCCCGAGCAGGTTGTGGTAGCATAAGAAACATAATCTCAAAGTCAAGATGGCAAAACAATGGATAAACCAAGCAACGAAACTGGAGTTGCAAAACTATTGCGAAGAATTCGGATTGGAGAAACTGGAGGGACTAGAAACCCAAAAGAAACAACTACTACAATTTTCAGAGAGAACAGACCTCCCAATACATATGCGAGAGAGGCTAGAACAACTAGCAAATACCCAAACACGTGGAAAAAGCCCGAGAAACAAGAGCCCAAGGCAACAGTCACCAAAAGGAGGACCACAAAAACCAACAATGGAAGAGATCCAAGGGGAGACCAGGACAGGCAGGAAGAAATCCCTATTTCCAAAACAAATAAAGAAAGGATCGCCAGAAGCAGTAGCGATAATAGAAAAAATACGCAAGTGGGACCTGATCTTTACAGGAAAAGGAGGGCTGCTAGAATTCCTGAGCAGGATGGAGGAATTAGCAGAAACCTACGGGGTAGAACCGGACCACCTCGTATTCGCAATGCCGATAATCCTGGAAGAAAGCGCACTAGACTGGTGGCACACAAAACCAGCGCCAATCACATCATGGGAGGATGCAAAGGTCGGACTAAAAGAGAACTTCATATCCCCCAGATACCAAGAGGAGCTGGCAAAACAAGTGGCAGAGCGAAAACAAGAGGAAACAGAACCAGTTCGAGACTATTTCCAAGAAATAAGGAAGTTAATGAGGTTTGGAACCTACACAGAGCAGGAAAAACTGGAAATAATATACCAGAACTGCCGGCTGCCGCTTAAATTATACGTGAAGAGGAGAGAATTCCAAACGCTGTCAGAATTCATGATCATCACAGAGGAATTTGAAAAAATTGAGACAGATGCCGGACTCTCAAAAATTACAGGGCGCCAATGGAACTATCCACAAAACGACCAGCCAGCTTGGCAAAGGAACCAATACCGACAAAGGAAATGCCAAAGATGTGGCAACTATGGGCACGAGGCCCGAACATGCAACAGGGAACCCGTACTGTACTGCTGGACCTGTAACAAACAAGGAGTACGCACAATAGACTGCTGCAGAAAACAAACGGAAAACACACAGGGCGCAGGAACAACCCGCGAACCTCCTGTGGCCCAAAACCAGCGGAGCGGGACAACACACAACTAATATTCAACAAGAACCAGCTTTTAGGACGGGCCAGGATCGGATCACAACTGATGGATGTAATCATCGATACAGGGGCAACAAGATGCATGATAAACGAAAAGACGGCCGAAAAACTAAAAGAGGAAGGTATCGAAGGAGTGGAAAACAGATTAATCCGGCTAGCGGATGGAAGCACTCGGAGAACAACACGGAGAATCCAACTAACGGTAGAACTAGGGGGAAAAGAGACCAACCAATCATTCATAATCATGACAGGGGTCCCAGATACGCCCATACTAGGAATGGAATTTTTAAAGGATGCAGGCACATCAATAACGTGTGGAGAAGCCACGGTAAACTTCAACGGGGAACCAAACCCAAACAGAAAGGAGGAAAACGCAAGAAACTCAGTAACAGAACCGACGGACGAAGAAATCGAAAAATGGATTAAAACAGAGGTACAAAAATCCAACACGCTGGAAGGGGTGAGCAATGTTACGAAACATCGGATATTCCTGAAAGATGACAGACCAGTCAAACAGAGGTATTACCCAAGAAACCCAGCACAAATGGAAATCATCAACAAAGAGATCAACGAGCTCATAAAGCAAGATCTAATAGAACCATCACACAGCCCATACAGCTCCAGGGCGAGGATTGTACCAATGGAAGGTCATGCCATTCGGACTCACAACAGCACCGGCTACGTTCCAAAGAGCCCTAGACTCGGTAATCGGACCGGACATGGAACCATTCGCTTTCGCATACCTAGACGACATAATCGTAATTGGGCGGACGAAAGTGGAACACATGCAAAAGCTAAAAACGGTATTCGAACGGCTACGAACAGCAAACCTACGCATTAACGCAGCAAAATGTCATTTCTTTCAAAAGAAACTGAAATACCTAGGCCACATGGTAAGCGAGGAAGGAATTCACACAGACCCAGATAAAGTAGCGGCCATTAAAGAACTCACCGCACCAACTACACTGAAACAACTGCATAGTTTTTTGGGCCTGGCGTCTTGGTACCGCAGATTCGTACCAGCGTACACCGAACGGGCAAAAGCGCTACAAGACCTTCTCAAAAAGGGACAAAAATTTGAGTGGGGCGAAGCACAGGAGAACAGCTTCCAAGACCTAAAGCTGTGTCTAACGGAAGCGCCAATATTAGCATGCCCGGACTTCAGGAAAACATTCATACTGCAAACAGACGCAAGCGACTGCGGCCTAGGAGCAGTGTTGACCCAGGAAGATGCAGACGGAGAACATGTAATTTCCTACGCAAGCCGCAAGCTCAAAAGCGAGGAAACGAAATACTCCGCAACAGAAAAAGAATGCCTAGCCATCTACTGGGGGATACACAAGATGAGGATGTACCTAGAAGGCTACCAATTTATCGTAGTTACGGATCACCTAGCCCTCAAATGGTTAAATTCCATCGAAAGCCCATCCGGACGAGTAGCAAGATGGGCATTGGGACTGCAACCGTTCTCATTCGAAATACGATATCGGAAAGGCAAGCTGAACGCAGTGGCGGACGGACTCTCCCGCTTACCCCGCGAGGAAACCCGAATAGCAGAAATCGTAGAATGCGCTTGGTATCAAAACAAATGGAACCAAGTAGAGAGGACACCAGAAGAAGCTACGGATTATGCCATAAAACACGGCCGATTATACCGACACATACCAAGCCAAGACGATGAAGACGACCAACCCTGGAAACTGTGCGTTCCAAAACAAGAGCGACAGAGGGTACTAACCGAAAACCACACAAAACCAACCGCCGGACATCTCGGGATCAGACGCACGAAAATCCGAATAAGGCTGCGATATTTTTGGCCAGGGCTAAGCAGAGACGTAGCACGATTCGTCCGAACATGCGAAAGCTGCCAAAAATTTAAGGTATCGCAACAGGCAGCGGCTGGCAAAATGCTCACCAAAATCGCAAACGCACCATGGGAAACAATATGCGTCGATTTCGTGGGACCACTGCCAAGATCGCCGCGCGGCAACACCGCACTAATCGTATTTATCGATAAATTTTCCAAATGGGTGGAGGTCACACCGGCAAGAAGCGCAACGGCGGACGCATTCCTAAAGGCGTTCAGAGAAAAAATACTGGCGAGGGGAGGTGCACCAAAACGAGTGATCTCAGACAACGGTGTACAATTTACAAGCAGAAAGACGAAACAGGTAATGAAAACGTGGGGCATCACCCAACAATTCACGGCTCCATACACACCACAAGAAAACCCAACCGAACGAGCGAACCGAACAATAGAGACAATTCGCGGGAGGGAAACACAACAAATGGGACGAACAACTACCCGAACTAACCCTAGCGATAAATAGCAGCAAGTCTGAATCAACAGGGTTTAGCCCGGCATACCTGATATTCGGGAGAGAACTTAGACTACCGGGCAACCTATTTGACGAGGTAACACTAGGGTCAGGGTTCAACAATCAAACAAACCAAGAAAGCACCGACAAACGGAAACAAACAGAAACCATGGCCAGGCAAAAAATGAAAGTATCGGGGACAAAGGTGTCAGCGCCCAGGAAAGCAGAAAAGAACATAACAATGGAAACCACGGCAGGACAACGCGAGACCCAAAGAGAACAAACAGCGACGCACAAGGAAGCAATACCAACAAAAAAGAGGATCAGCTGGGCAAACCAAGCCAAACTACAGGAACAAACGGCACGAGAAACCAGCGAACAACAAGGCCCGAAACTTTCCTGGGCCGAACAAATGGAAGACGAAGAGTCCGACCGGGACGTGCTGGACCTAAACCCTGAGCGGCCAACACCAGAACCGGAAACCCGGAGGCCCATCCATAGAGGCACCATCCCGGGCGAATGGAATGTCCCAGAAAAATTTGAACTAGCGACATCGGCGATCGAACTAGTCAAAGCCAAACTCCTCGACCGCCCAAAACACACTCAACGGCGATTCAAAATGTGGAACGAGAAACAAGAGGCGTGTTGGGTGAAGATCGGCCGAGCTGGAGATGTCCGCATAAGCGCATGGTTCCCAACAAAGTCAGGCGGCAACGCTCCACTAGGAAAGGAAAGGGAGTGTGACGCCCAGCGCCAGGAAAACCAAGCGCCGGCGCCACAAACACCAAACCAACCTCAATAGAATCACCAAGACAAGCCATGTAGATTAGAAAATAAGTATTAGTAGGAAGTAGAACATAAGCGACAATACATGAAGACCTGCCACAGAATTAAAAGAAAAAATAAATAAACAAACAATACAAACAAACAAACCACAGCTGAGCCCCACCAAGTGTGGCCATCACCCACGCGCCAACGGGCACACTATCAGCCGGCCGTGCAAACGCGTTAGGGCCCCGCAGCACAACGCGCTAGGGACAGACCGTAAGATCAGCCGCGTTTTGGGAATAAAAGGAGCTCCGCCAGAGCGATCATCATCAGTTCGGCTCCGGCCAGTGGAGAGGTAAGCATCCGCAGCAGCCACCAGCAGCCCCAGCGATCCTCCCATCCTCCTCGGAGTGCATTAAACCTCCGCCTCCCTTCTTCTCCTCGGAGCGCATTAACCCTCCGCAACATTTCTTCTCCTCGGAGCGCATTCACCCTCCGCAACATTTCTTCTCCTCGGAGCGCATTCACCCTCCGCAACATTTCTTCTCCTCGGAGCGCATTCACCCTCCGCAACATTTCTTCTCCTCGGAGCGCATTCACCCTCCGCAACATTAATTCTCCTCGGAGCGCATTCACCCTCCGCAACATTTCTTCTCCTCGGAGCGCATTCACCCTCCGCAACATTTCTTCTCCTCGGAGCGCATTCACCCTCCGCAACATTTCTTCTCCTCGGAGCGCATTCACCCTCCGCAACATTTCTTCTCCTCGGAGCGCATTCACCCTCCGCAACATTTCTTCTCCTCGGAGCGCATTAACCCTCCGCAACATTAATTCTCCTCGGAGCGCATTCACCCTCCGCAACATTTCTTCTCCTCGGAGCGCATTCACCCTCCGCAACATTTCTTCTCCTCGGAGCGCATTCACCCTCCGCCACATTTACTTCTCCTCGGAGCGCATTAACCCTCCGCAGCATTAATTCTCCTCGGAGCGCATTAACCCTCCGCAACATTAATTCTCCTCGGAGCGCATTAACCCTCCGCAACATTTCTTCTCCTCGGAGCGCATTCACCCTCCGCAACATTTCTTCTCCGCGGAGCGCATTCCCCCTCCGAAACATTTAATTAACCTCGGAGCGCATTCGCCCTCCGCAACATTTACTTCTCCTCGGAGCACATTAACCTTCCTCCACAGAATCACTCCTCGGAGCGCAGTAACCCTCCGCAACACCCTTCCCCGCGAAGTACAGACGACCTCCGTCGATCCGTCCAGACGACTCCCCGGCCCCGCACGTCACCATCTTCCACGTGCGGCCCAACCGAAGGACGACCCAGAAGGACGAGCCCGCCGCAAAAAAAACACCCGCGCAACTACTAAACTTTGTACCATTAAGCACAATAAACCTAACTCTATCTCTTTTATTACCGATCCCCGCCTGCCTTATTCTTGAACCGCGAGACTCTCTTTCAGCTACCACACCCAGAGATCAAACAAATTTCTGTGGAACCCGGCGCGACGAGCATACCCCGGCCGAAGCGTCGTCACAACTTTCGCTGGATATATTTTCGCATCAGATTAATTCCACCGTGCAATGTTTCTTTATGTGCATTCTTGATAATTAAAGACGTCAAGTGACACTTATTTAAAATCAAGGGATATTTAACCTCAAATTCCGCGTTTTAGTTTTGCAATCTACCTCCAACTCGTAACAATCCGTCTTTATCTAAGAACGGATTTAAGCTTAATAGTTTATTTTTTTTTTCTATTTCCTTTTTATTAATTAGGCTAGCTATTTCGGAACCGAATTGGATAGCTTGTTGTTGTTTTACTATTAATACTTTGGCGCTCTTTTTATTCTTGGACGTTGACATGCAATGACTGCATCTTTCAAGAGGCGATGTAGTTAATGCACCGTCAAGTGGCCCGTGTGACACCAGCAGAAGGCTGTTACGCGCGGATCCCAGGCAAAACGCAGCCCTCCTCCCGCCCGACCGACCGAGGGGCGCTGCCGCATGACGCGCGGTGCGTAGCCGAACCAAACGCGAACATGCAAGAAAGATAGATATTAGACTAACATTCGAGGAAAATTAGCACTAAACTTATTAAGAAACTAAGCATGCAATAAAATACAAAATACAAATACCACTACAATTACTAATTACTAGAAAGGTGTGTAAGGATTAGTAATTTAATAAGAGGAAGAGAATTAGTGGTGGATATAATATGGTAGAGGGAATTATAATCCGAGCATACGACCCTAAACGGTTCATGCAAGGAATAATTCGATCTACAAAGTGGAAGGAACAACGGTATAAAGTTTCTAGTCAGTCTAATAGGAATCGTGAAGTTTATGCGGCTCAACAGATCAGGGCTGTCTATGTCACCCCTGATCAAGTTGTGCATAAATATCACAACAAGCATTTTTCTACGGTTAACTAAGGATGGGAGGTTTACTAATAATAGTCTACTAGAGTAAGATGGGAGTCTTACACCCGCATCCCAGTTAAGGCCCCGCATGGCAAAGAGTAAAAAGTTTTTCTGTACTGATTCTATACGGTCCTGGTGTACTTTGTACTGAGGGCACCATACGCAGGAGCCGTATTCTAAGATCGGACGAACAATCGAGGTATAGAGAGTCTTTGTTATATAGGGGTCGTCAAATTCCTTTGACCACCTCTTTATAAACCCAAGCACGCCCATGGCCTTATTTACCATGGAAGAAATGTGTTCGGAAAACTTTAACTTGGGGTCTAACATAACACCCAGATCATCCACCAGGGTAATTCTCTCAAGAGAACCCCCAAATAGGGTATAGGGAGCCAACAAAGGGCTAGAACGATAAAATGTCATAACTTTGCATTTCGAGGCATTAAGGTGTAACAAGTTTGCACAACACCATGACTGAAAGCTATTGAGATCGGATTGCAAGCGAGAATGAAATGAAATGTCCTTGTACTGGACACAGAGTTTAACATCATCCGCATACATAAGTACTCGAGAGTATGTTAATACTGAAGGCAAGTCATTAATAAAGAGTGTGAAGAGTAAGGGGCCTAGATGGCTGCCGTGTGGTACTCCCGAAGAAACCTTTACTGGTAAAGAGAGGGAGTTTTTGAAGAGGACTCTTTGAGACCTAGAACAAAGATAGCTAGAAATCCATCTCAGGAGATTGGGCGGTCAAGTTTATGTGCTAAAAGGGAATGGTTTACAGAGTCGAATGCTTTACTAAAGTCGGTGTAAATAATATCCGTCTGTAAGTTACCTTGAAAGCCTTTAATAATAAAAAAGGTAAACTCTAACAAGTTCGTGGTGGTTGATCGCCGCCTTATAAATCCATGCTGAGTTGGAGATATAAGTGACTTGCAGAGACTTGCGGAGTTAAAACCTTCTCAAACAATTTGGGAATAGCGGATAACTTTGCTATACCTCTATAATTTTTTGCATCAGACTTGCTACCTTTTTTATGGAGAGGAATTATAAACGATTCCTTTCAGATTGGGGGGAAGCAAGAGGAATCAATGGACAGGGTGAATAGTTTAAGCAATGGTCCACACAGAGCCTCGGCGCAGTACCTGAGTACACAACCTGGAACCCCGTCTGGACCCGGTGAAAACACCGGCTTAACTAGTCGAAGATCTTGAAGTAGGGAATATTCATTTAACAAGGGACTGAAAATGCCGTTCGACCTCGGTAATCCGTATGGGTACGGTTGACCAGAGTAGCGTTTCTCAGAATAGGTGGTTTGGAAAAACTGGGCAAAAAGATCGGCAATTGCCTGATCATTATTTGCCGACGTATTACAAAATGATAGCGAGGATGGGTGTGCGGATGTTCTACGCTTACTGCTTACGAAGCAGTAAAACTGTTTAGGGTCCTAAGAAAAACGTATCCTGCAACGAGATAGGTAGTTCTTATAGCATTGAGCATTAAGAACTGAAAAGTTTGACCGAGCTATTACATAACGAGAGTGAGAAGTAGGAGAGCCCACTTCTTGAAATTTAGTCTTGATTTTAAGTTTTTTAGACTGGATAACTCTTTGGTAAACCAAGGTGGTTTTCCAGATCTAATCGGACAAGAAAGCGGGACACAGGAATCGAAAAATGTGCCAAGAGCATTGTAAAAAATGTTTGTGCCTTTTGTGACATCAGTGCACAAGTACAAAGCGGACCAAACAAAATCCCTAATTAGGTTATTAAGCTTCGCAAGCTCGGCTTTACGAAAGCAGCGGACACGTTCAGGTAGTCTACTCGACCGATCCAATACAGTTGGTTCTATGTCTAGCGACACCTCGAAAGTAGGGTGGTAGGCGTCTTCAGGTATACTGAGCGGAAGGGCTCGGGTTAACAACACTATGGTCGGATCCGATACAAAGCATAGATCAAGCAATCGACCCAAGGAATTTTTCACATGATTGACTTAAGACAGGGACAGATCATACGATCTTTATCAGATAGCGAGGAAGCAACAGCGGTTAAAGCGGACAAGTGCTGCTCATAAATTGAAATATCCGAAGAAGGTGGGATATACGAGCAAGTAATGAATATAGCGAAAGCGGGAAGAATCATTTTTACATACAGGAATTCCAGTTCCTGTTGAACTTGGACTGTGAAGTGTTCTGACGTGAAGTAAGAGTCCACTGCAATTAATTCAGCAAACACAATAACGTGGGAAGCAAATGCAACACTATCCCGGGAAAGGAATGCTGAGCTTACTACGCAAGCCTCTTACATTCTGATAGGTTACTAAAAGAGAAGTTAGTTTTTTGGAAAGGTTGAAGCAAGACGGGAAGTTGAGGAAGAGGAAGTTGAGGTTGAGGGTGGCACGCTGGAAAGATTTGGAAGCGATATGGGGGGACTATTCTTCTTCTTAGCCTTAAACTCCTTCACCACCAAATGCTCCGGCCAAAATTTGGTGGAGCAAATGGTGTCAAATTGAGTTGGGGAGATGCTTATCTTAAACGACGCTATCTCGCGGGCATAAGAGAAGTTAAATTTCTCCACCTTTAAACCCACGGCTTTTATTTTGCTTTGAATAAAAGCAGTTACATCATTAGATGTGAGGTCAAAACTTGTCGTTTTGGTGAGACTCCCACCAGTGGTTTAGTCACCGCAGGTCTAGTACCTGTGGTGGCAATATCCGGAGGTCCGGAACGTCTATTTACTGGTGGGATCGGGATAGACGGGACAACTAGTGAACTTGCGGACACCACGGACACGGACGCTGCAGACGTACTTGGCTGCACATTCTCCGAGGCGATGAATTCGGCTACCGAATCTGCATCGCCAGCAGCTTTCGTTGCCTTTGGAGTGGCAAACGAGATCAACTGCTGCACACTTGGAGTGGTCGGAGTCAGTTTTTCGGCGGCGCACGGCTGAGTGACGGTTGGCACTTGCAGGTCCCGCGGAGTAACCTTTTTGCGCCTCGGAGACTCATTCAGCAGTTTTACACCGCTAAACTGAGCCTCCATGGCTAGGAGCCGATCGTATTGGTTTTTGAAACCAACGGTTAGCTCCTTAAAGCCACTCCGCGTCTGCCTCATGAAAGATACCATTTCTTTCTCCACCGCACGGCATGCCTCGCAACTGTAATGCAAGCTATTACGTTTGGCTATAGCATCACTCACGAGGCCAGAAAATCCCGCGCATTTTGCGTGGACTACGCTGTCGCAGAGCCAGCAGGGGACATTCGGCTGATCGTGAGTGATTTGCTTCTTGCAGGTTTTTTTGGCGCAGACCACAGCGAATTCCATTTTTATTATTTAAATATTTTCTTAAGAAAATTTACGAAGAAAAATTAAAATTTCCAAAACAAATTGGTATCAGACCAATGTGCCAGACAACGCTCAAAGCGGAATTGGTAAGAAAAAAAAGAGAGCAGAGTGGAGAGCGGTTATAGCGAGAGCTACTGAACAGAGAGCGCTATTGCTCAGGAAGTTTAAAGAGCGAGAGAGAAAGAACAGTTATTGAAGTTGAGGTGATAGCGAGAGAGTGATAAAACAACAAAAGCTACCAGACGAGAGGCCGTCAGCCATCGGGTGCTACAGGGGGACAAACGGATGACGGGTCACTCGCACAACCAAAGAACTGTAAGCTCAGTTGTCTCTTACTCTCGCGGCGGTAAATCCCAATCTTACTGAGGAGATTGATCTTCTCGCGGACGTTTTCCATTTTAACAATTATAACGGGATCGACATTTGAGTGTTGTGTTTGTCTGGCCCTGAATACGTCTCAGATTCTTGTTGGTGGGGTCAGCTGTAGATTGAAGCAGAGCTTGTTGAAGAGAGCTCTCACATTTTCTCCCTCTACAAAGGGAACGCCGTGGATTCGCAGCTCACACGCGCTCGTTGCCATGTGTTCGGCTGCCAATCTCGCTTCGATGCCACCCACTCTCGCACCCAGTGTGCGAAGATCAGCCACTTCCCGGTCCAGCCGCTCAACCCGTTCATCCAGCCGATCCCTCTGGGAGCGGAGATCAACCACTTCCCGCTCCAAATCGATAACTCTGGCACCCATCTGTTTTACCTCACCAGCGATCGAATCCAAGCGCTCCATGAGACTGCTGAGGATGCGCTGCTCTGCCTTTCGGACATGGGACGCAATTTGGTTGGTCTGCTCCTGGAAACGGTCTTTGAGCATCTCCAGCAATTGAGGCGAGAGGGCGTCGGAGAGGCGCACACTCGCTGTCCCAGCATTGTTGCGGGTGCGCTTTGTTGGCGGTGCAGTAGATGATGACATTTTTGTATGTCTGTGTGTATGCTTTTCACGTCTCTTTTTTGGTGGATTTGGTTTGTTATTGTGCAGTTTAGGTATCTCGCGTATAAGTGTTTATGTTTCTGTGTAAATGTGAGTGTGCTGCTGTTCGAAGATTATGTTCGATGCTTGATTTGAGTTGTAAACACTAACAAAATCGAAGAGCACAGTGTTTGTTTGCCAAATAAATAAAAAGCTTTTTTTTCACTTTAATATGTTTATTATTTGCGGCTTCAAGTCTGCCACAGGGAGGTTAGACACTATAGACACTATTTGGTGATATCAGACGAAATTCCCTTTTTTTTAGACAATTATGCGCTTGTTAATAAAAATTTGATGCGAAGTGAATAAAGATGCGTCCGTTCGCTTTTGTATATTCGTGAGCAAAATTTAAGAAACGCCTCCCGAATGCAGCAGGAACGAGCAAATATCTCCTAGGAAGATAGGGCTCAGATAGAACCCAGAATCAGGCTTAGTGGCCTAGAAGCTCTGAAAGTAGTTTATAACAGGAATGTAAATCTGGGTACTGATCAGGTTTGCCTTTCTTGCAAAGGTCTGTGGTTCCCCAAACAAATTTGTAAGATTCCTCGCGTCCATTTAGAAAGTGATTGCGAGTTTAGTGGTGCAATTTTCGCTCTTGAAAGCCTTTTAGAACTCCCTTCTGATTGCGCAACATTAAAACTCTGCAGAACATTAAGAAGCGTATAAAGCCTAAGCTTTTCTTCAATGAATTAGATTTCCCCATGCTGCCCGACTGCTTAAAGGAGCTTACTCCATTAGAGGAACGACTGATTTCTCCTCGACTTCCATTTATGATAATTAAGCTTATATTGCCTGGCGGGCGAGGTCAAAATGCCATTAAAGGGGCAGTGGTAAACGTCCCTATTTCGGTAAGCGATATCGTGAAGGAGCTCAGCTCAGCTCCACCTCAAACGCAGAAAAGAGTATCTTCATGCTTTCATGGCTGAAACCATTAGACCTTCCAAAATTTTTGAAGCACTTCGTTATTTAGTTACCACAGATTTGTATAAAAAGCATAATGTTGTAGTTAACGAGCAATGGATCTCTGGTTTCTCATCCGATATTGTTCGTTTCGTAGCATCTCAAGCAGATGCAGCCTTATTAGAAAGAATGCAAAATAGAGATAGGAATGTAGATACGGAGCCGGCCCATCCCGACGAGGAAGTAGAAGCCGGAGAGCTCAAACCCTGGAGGTCAGGAAACTCTGCTAGAAAACAACATACCATTTGATGATAGGATTATCAAAAGCGCACCAGGTCAAGGCCAACGACCTCTCGACATGATTCTAGATATTGACTCGGAAGAGTTATCCTTTCCCACTATTTATGCAGGCGTCAAAAGACAATCTTCGCAAAGTTTTACAACCATTGTTAATCCGAGCTTCGAAATGTAGATAGGAGAGGTTGTAGAACTGACAAACTATTCTTCAATTATAAGAAGTTAGAACTTATTAAGATTCTAAATAATAGTTCAATCTGCTTATGTTAAGACCTTAAAAGAAATGTCTAGACATTTGCGAGTTGAGTTGTAAATTCAAAACTAAATTTTATTCTTAAAACGAGGGGGAACGTTGTGAGTTGCTGCGGACACCGCAACTCTACAGTTATACCCGATACTAAGTCAGTATGGCTCTCCTCCGGCAGACGCCGCTTATATTAATCGACACGACAAAGAGTGCGTGCGAGAGAGACAGAAAATCAGTCTGAGCGTGACGTCACGCGCTGCGTAGCCACTGCAAATTGATTTGTTTCCTTTGGCTATAAAAATGATCTGATCTGATCCAGATTCAGCAATCTGATAGATATGGTCATTATCTATGATTCTGCGTTTTAGTTTTCTCGAATCTGCAATATTGTGGATGCAACAGATTTTCGTCCTTTGTGGGGGCGGAAGGGGGTGGGGCGAAATTTTAAGATATACGTTTTATAGTGAGATCTAACAGAAGTGCGGATACCAAATTTGGTTTTTCTAGCTTTAATAGTCTCTGAGATTTGTGAATATCCCCAGATTTGCATTCTTTGCGGGGGCGTAAGGGGGTGTGGCGAAATTTTGAAACAAACTCGTCTCGGTCCGATATATTAGGAGTGTGGATACCAAATTTGGTTGCTCTAGCTTTTATAGTCTCTGAGATCTAGGCGCTAATGTTTTAGTCTAAGCAAAGCCGCCTATGCTACGTGTGTGTTAGAGAGAGACAGGGCGAGAAAAAATGAAATTGTTTTCTTGATACTGGCTATAATAATAATACGATCCAATTCAGATTCTGCAGTCTAAGAGATATGGTCATTCTCTACGATTCTGCGTTTTTGGTTTTATCTTATCTTTAAAATTGTGGATGCCACAGATTTTCGCCCTTTGTGTGGGCGGAAGTGGGCGGGGCAAAGTTTTGAAATATTTTTGTAGCAGTGACATATCAGAGAAGTCTGGATCCAAAACATCGTTGCTCTAGCTCTTATAGTCTTTGAGCATTAGGCGCTGAAGGGGACGGACAGACAGACATGGCTCAATCGACTCGGCTATTGATGCTGATCAAGAATATATATACTTTATGGGGTCGGAAACGATTCCTTCAGGACGTTACACACATCCATTTTCACCACAAATCTAATATACCCCAATACTCATTTTGAGTATCGGGTATAAAAATAATTGCTGCTATCGCTCCTATATTGGCTCACTCTCTGACTAGCAGTTCTGGCAGCGTCAATTTCTAGCTGTCGTGCTGCGGCACGAGCAGCTTGGCGTGCCAGAGATACGTCTACGATCTACTAAGCTCCGTTCTTGGACCCTGCGAACTCTATCCTGCTCTCTTTCTAACATGCGTCTCCTTTTGTTATTTAAACGTATGCGTTGTCGCCTCTCTGTATTCCGTTCTTGCTCTCTTGTCCTATAGTCCAAGTCCTGTCTACGGCTGGACCGACGCACAGTATTGGCCACTTGCTCCTTATGTCTAATCTGTACGTCTGTTCGCCTAACTATATCTCCTCCTGTATTGTGTTATTGCTCTCGTGCCCTATAGTCCGAGTCCTGTCTTCGTCTAGACCGACGCACAGTATCGGCCTCTTGCTCCTGACGTCTAATGCGAGAGTCTGTTCGTCTCACTACATGTTCTGCGGTATTTTGTGCTTGCTCTGTAGCATATACCTTTGGCTCCGTCTCCGTTTGAACCGATGCTCAGTGTTGACCACTTGCCCCTGTCGTGTTCTCAATTCTACTCTTTCTTCTATATTCTCTACATGTTGATTCCGTAAACGTACGGACTGACGCACAGACACTTGTCGTTTATTCCGTGCATTTATGCCATCACTATTGCCTACAGTATTCTGTACCTGCTCACCAGCGACGGCTGCCTGCTCTTCCTGACCTACTCCTGGAACTTGCCAAGCAGTCACTTGATTTTCTCCCTCCGCATCTAGCTCTTGGTTTCTTGAGGGTTAAACGAACTTAGAACTGCATCTATTACAAGTTCCCTATTTTCAACAATTTCTAAATTATCTAAATTTCTATCTCTATTAGATCTGTATCTAAATTTGCGTCTCTGAGACAGCTGCAAAGCAGATATCTTATTCTTGTCTTCACTTGACGGTACAGTAATTGCATCGCCTCTTGAAAGATGCAGGTCCAATGTGGGAGAACATTTTTCGGTGCCGCGCTTGACCGTAACTGAGCGTCAAGTTACGCGCTACCCTGCATTTCCAGGGTATATTGTTTTAGACGGCCGTTTGCAACCGACTCTATATATTGATACCTCGTGCCTCAATATTATTGTTCATCCTCAATTTTCATCCTAATCTCCGTTTACAACCAAGGTTGTGGCCATTCGCCCCACACTTCCTCATCCGAGTTGGAGTTTGTTTTCCTTTCTTCGTGTGATTTCCGAATATGCCAACAGGGCGTCCGCCCCAGAAACACCCACCTCGGTGACTCGCAAAGTTAAGTCATCCAGTACTCCCGGGCCCACCACAAGCTTCGCGGGTGCGAAGACCAGATCGGTCCTATTCCCGTCGCCGGTCACGCTTAAGGTGCCAGCGCGTACGCAAAGCAGTCCAAGCCATTCTCGACTCTCCCACACAATGGCTCACTCCGCTGCCACTACAGCAATGGCTAAATTTGAAGCAGCCTCACGCAAACTTATGCATTTCGGAGAGCGAATAAACCTTCCGAATCGCCGCACTCTATCTGCCTCTCTTGCCACGGTACGCCGTGACCAAATCCGAAGCATGTGGGCGGAGGTTGAGGCAGAGCTCAAAAATTGTTTCGCGGTTGTGGCTGAAGACGGTGCGCAGACTGAAGCGGACTTTCAATCGAAGTTCGATGACTGTTTTACGGTGTACGAACAGTGCGTTGCTGATCTCACTGATCAGCTCCAACAACCAGCAGTCCGTCCCTCCGCACAGCCATGCGACATCGAAGTTTTCGCTGGGGATAACGTACGCTGGCCTACGTTCCGAGACCTGTTTACTGCGATCTACATACAGAATACCAGGCTGTCTCCCGTGGAGAAGCTGTACCACCTCACCACTAAGACCAGTGGTGATCGGAAAGCCATAGTGGAAAAGTCCCCACTCACAAATAACGGCTTCGAGGCTGCCTGGAATGCCCTTCGGGACCGGTACGAAATTAACAGGCTCCTGGTGACTGGAACCGAGTCCAGTCGTGCGCTAAGGGAGCTTCTCAGCACCATCCAAGGGGTTTTAACAGCACTGGCCCACTCAAAGGTCTCCACCGAAACCTGGGACAGCTTGCTGGTGACTATTTGTGCCTCCAAATTACCGAAGTTGGCCCGCGCTTTGTGGGAAGATTCCGTCACCACAAAGAAAGAGATGCCTTCGTGGAAGGAGATGGAATCCTTCCTCAGCCAGAGATACCTGACGCTCGAAGCCATCGAGGGAAACCCGTCCACTTCACACAGTCCGAAAGGTGATCCGAATCCGCCACCTTCCCGAAGCAACCCGATCCGCTCCCTAGGGAGTCCGGTTCCTAGGACGGTTCACTCCTTCGAGACAACCGTAAATCCGAACCGGAGAACGTGTGATTTTTGCGGGAAAGAGAATCACCCAATCCGGCTATGCCCGCACTTTCTCCAAATGAACGCTGATGCTCGTGCCAGCTGCATCAAACAAAAGCATCTTTGTCTCAACTGTTTCGCACGAGGCCATCAGATCCGGGAATGCCAAAGTGCCCATAACTGCAGTACTTGTGGGGACCGACACAACACGCTGCTGCACCGTGGCACTCCAATCGCCCGTGATTCCACTTCCCCAGTCGTACCAAGTCCACTTTCTTCCGACGCGCCACCCAGCGTTCAAAATTATTTCGCCTCCGGCCAAAGAGCTGTCCTTCTGGGAACAGCAATCATTAATATTTGCCACCTGGGGACAAATTTCCGCGCCCGCGCTCTAATCGACCCGGGATCCGAGGCAACGTTTATCACGGAACGTCTTTTTAATATAATCAAGTTGCCGTTCCGACTTATCCAGGCACAATTCTCGGGCCTCAATCGGACAGTATCCGCTCAATCCACGAAGATCTGTCATTTTGCCATCCATTCCACGACGAGGCCGGACTTGCACTTAAACGCCACGGCCTTTGTTCTGCCGGAACTGGCGGGTCACCTGCCGTCCTATCCGATTCCGCAAACTTCGTTGCGAGACCTGCCGAGCCTTGCATTGGCAGACCCGACCCTTCACGAGAGATCCCAAATAGATGTCCTGATTGGAGCGGATATCCTTCCGTCCATCCTGTTAAGCGGCTCACAGACCAACATCTGTGGCATCTGACATCTGTGGTACTTACCGGCCCAGTGCCCAATACTGTACAAAGCAGTATTTCATCCTTCTCTACGCAAGTTTCGAACGAGCTAGAGGCTCCCTTAGACCAGCTGCTTACCAAGTTTTGGGAGGTGGAGACACTGCCGGTGAAATTCGTAGGCGAGACGGATGTCTACTGCGAAAGCAATTTCCTCCGAACCACTTCGAGAACGTCGAACGGAAAGTACGTTGTCGCGTTGCCGTTCCGTGACACAGATCGTCTCGGATCCGATCTGGGGTATTCGAGGTCGATTTCCCTGACTCAGTTTCTGCGGAACGAAAATCGTTTAAAAAGAGACTCTACCTTACAAGCGCAATACTACTCCGTGATCCAAGAATACCTAGACCTTGATCACATGACAGAAGTTCCTCCGATTCATGAGTCCTCAACCTACTACCTGCCGCACCACGCGGTCTTCAAGCCTGATAGCACCACCACGAAAGTCCGCGTTGTATTTAACGCATCCAGCCCGTCGAGTAACGGTATCAGCTTGAATGATCTTCTGCACCCCGGCCCTGTTCTCCAGTCCGACTTAACCCTTCAGATCCTGAAGTGGCGCTACCGGTACGTCTTCAATGCTGACATCACCAAGATGTATCGGCAGATTTGGGTAGATCCGAAGCACACCCCCTTCCAGCGAATATTGTTTCGCAACAAGGAGGGCGAGATACGCGACTATGAGTTGCAAACTGTTACCTTTCAGGTCAATTGTGCTCCCTTTCTCGACATCCAGGCATTGCAACGGCTTGCAGACGATGTCCAGTCCCGATTCCCGAGAGCCAGTCACATCATTCGGTCCTGTATGTATGTCGACGACGTCCTAGCGGGAGCAGACTCTCCCACTGAGGCTCAACTAGCAATCTGCGAGTTACAGGCCGCCCTGAGTTCTGCCGGGTTTCCACTGAGAAAATGGACGTCCAACCACATGGATATCCTGACTACCATTCCGAATGACCATCTCCTTCACACCGACTTCCTTGAAATTGAGGCAGAAAGCACAGCCAAGACTCTCGGAATTCGCTGGAAGGCGACAACAGACGATTTCTTCTTCGTTCCGCCAGAACTGGCATCTATGGCATCCAATACCAAGCGAGCGGTGCTTTCCCAGAGTGCAAGGTTGTTCGACCCTGCGGGCTGGTTGGCTCCTTCCATTGTCCGGTCAAAGATCTTCATTGAAGAGATCTGATTGCAAGAAGTGGGATGGGACGAAGATCTTCCGACCGAGATGCGTCAGCGCTGGCAGAGTTTTCTGCAGAGCTACTCCGCTCTCGACCAGATCCGCATTCCAAGGTGGATTGGCTCCGAACCATCTGTAAGGGTCGAGCATCACGGATTTTGCGATGCGTCAGAAAAGGCGTACGGTGCGGCGATCTATGTACGCATCGAGACTGACCACCTAGTCAAGGTGCAGTTGCTCACCGCGAAAACACGAGTCGCACCCATTAAGACTGTATCGCTCCCCCAGTTATAGCTATGCGGCGCCGTGCTACTGTCCGAAATGGCGACGGCTATCCTGGCAAATATGCCAAGCGCACCTACAACCTGTTACTTCTGGACATGTTCCGCTATAGTCCTGTCCTGGCTGAAAAAGCCTGCTTGCCACTGGACTACCTTCGTGGCCAACAGAGTGACCAGAATTTCCCAAGCCACCGAGGTCGAGAATTGGGGTCACGCTCCTTCCGCACAAAATCCCGCCGACCTCGTTAAAGGAGCTCCACCTCTGGTGGCACGGACCAGCGTGGTTGCAAGGGCCATGGCATCATTGATGCAAGGGCCCCGGCCAGCCCAAGGCGGGGACGATCCCGTGATAACCCTCGAGCAACGAGCTATGAAAGTTCATTTTGCACCGAGCCTATGCGAAGACTTCCTCGATCGGTTCTCCAATCTGGAGAGAGCTCTGCGAGTCCGTGCTTGTGTCCTTCGCTTCACAAAACGCTGCCGGAAGCTGGTCACCAACATTACCACAGCTGAGCGCACTCTTCTCCTAGAGACTCAGCGCAGGGAATACTTCCAAGAGTATCACTGCCTAAGCGAGAAGCGGCCAGTGCCAAGGTCAAGTTCTATCCTGAATTTTAACCCGTTCCTAGACCAACATGGGCTCATAAGAACATGTGGCCGTATCGCAACTTCTACCTTTCTGAAGTACGACGAACGGCATCCCATTATTCTGCCGTACCGATGCCGGCTATCCCACCTTCTCGTGCAATTCACCCACCGGATAACTCTTCATGGCGGGCACTAACTAATGGTGCGACTTATCCGATCCAAGTTCTGGATTCCCAAGGTTCAGAAACTCACGAAGGGGGTGGTAAAATCCTACAAGGTATGCGTCATCCACAGACAGAAGTTGCAAGCTCAAATGATGGGTGATCTTCCCACGGAACGAACGTCATTTTCCAGACCGTTCACGCACACCAGAATTGACTACGTAGGTCCCTTCGACATAAAGAATTACACAGGCAGAGTGTGCCTGATAACCAAGGGGTATGTGTCTGTGTTCGTGTGTTTTTCCACGAAGGCGATCCATTTGGAGCCCACGTCGGATCTCACGACCGAGAAATTTCTTGCAGCCTTCGCTCGTTTCGTCGTACGACAAGGGTGTCCGCAGCGCATTCACTCCGACAATGGCAAAACTTTCGTTGGTGCCGCCAAGGTGCTTTCCCGTGACTTCCTTGAAGCATTCAAGGGCTCGGTAACTGATGCGTACAGCCATCACCGGGTTTCGTGGCGTTTTATCCCACCAGGAGCTCCACAACAGGGAGGTCTGTGGGAAGCCGGGGAGAAGAGTTTCAAAACTCTCTTCTACAAAGCCACGTCCACTCGGAAGTACACTTTCGAAGAGCTTTCCACGCTTCTCGCAAAGATCGAAGCATGCCTTAATTCCAGGCCGCTCTCGCCGATGTCCGAGGATCCAACTGAGTTGCTGGCCCTTACTCCCGGGCACTTCCTTACCGGGGGACCCTTGATGTCTACGGCCGAACCCGAAATAACATTCGTACCAAGACGGGCGACTTCCGACTAGAAGCCATCCTGAAGGTCGAGCCCCGTTTGCGCATCCGCACGCCGATCTGACCTTTGAGCGATACGATCCGGGCTCGATTTGACGATCTGACGCTCGCAGATGCGCAATTCCATCGACCAGCCACCATCTCTCTGGTCTTAGGCGCCGACGTCTACCCGAAAGTGATCCAACCCGGTTTCCTGGCACGCGAGGACGGCCATCCTGTGGCCCAGAGCACGGTGTTCGGATGGATCGTATCCGGTACATGCACACAGCCATAAACACCGATTGGGCTTTGCATCCTGCAGGGGGGGGAGGATGTTCAGGTCAGCAGCAGATGAGTGCCGCGCACTGTGCCAACGTCGTGCGCTCCGGTCCCAACTCGCTCTCGCGCGCTCGGAGGGGTGTTTGGGAGATTTTACGATCCACGATCCACCCGGCGCTCAAGCCATAATAGAGCATAGATCATAAGGCCTAGCTTAGTTACGTTTCAACCCCCGTTTCAAACGTCCGATCTACTTCGCGACCCCCGAAATAAATACTACATATATACCACGAAGCACCGCGGCATTTCATTTCTTGCGACCGCTACTAGGAGGTTTCTCTGGATCATCCATATCGTCGTTGGAGACTTGAGCTTCGTCCGCCCCACTACAAACAAGTTTTGAACTTATTTTGGTTTACTTGTAAGTTTTTTGATTTTTGTATTTAGTGTTTCACTGTTTTGGTGATTCACAATTTCAGCTCACTTCAAGTCACTCACTTCAATTGCAAATCGTATGTGCTCGTAGCACATAGGTTCTTTGGCGGATTTCACAATTTAAATTAACGATTCCGGGATTACGTGATCACAGTAATTAAAAATTACGCAAGCTGACCATTACCGAAATATAGGAGTTAACTTTAAACGAAACCCTACCGGCTGCGCCAGTTAAATAACTGCAACACGATTTTAAGTTTTTAAAAAAGATTTTTATTTTACAAGCTTAAGATCTTTTTGTCACAAGATAATGAATTCCCCGACTTGACTGTATGTCGCTTGTCTCAAACGGAACTGATTTCTCTATTGTTGGCTAGTTTCCATGAGCCCTTCTCTTAGAGCTCTCAACTCTGGCTTCGGGTGTTGCTTTCCTCGACTGCATCTTCGTGTCAGTGGCGTACGTGACTGAACCGATATTTGGGGATGCGTCGGTTTTGTAGAAAGGCATCCGCTGCTGGCGATCGGTGTTGCATTACATGAGGGAGCTAGGAATGTGATACTCCTTGGTTTTATGACTAGCTCTGATTGGTCCTCATGAGTGGCATGATTCTAAAGAATCGATTTCTCTCGAGTGGCGAGATTCTGGCGTTGATGAATCAATGGGGTCCATTGTTTAGATTTTTGGACTCTAGCTTGGAGTGTGGGAAGAATCAGTTATTGATTCTTCGGTGGAGTCCTGTTAATTTTGTGGATGGAGTGGGTGAATACAAAATGAGAGTTATGGATATGTCACTATATATATTTATTTATTCTCGAGTATAGCACAAATACATCTGCTTTGATAAATTGATTATTTTCTAATGCTCTAGTCCAACTTTTAAAAGTTCAGTTAGGCTGTACTGAACAAAAAGCTCCCAGATCGGATGATTTTTGGAACTTTATCTGAATAATCGGATGATCTTTCGCCCATTTGAGTGGAATTTTGGTCAAGCTTTAATCTATGCTCCCCTCCCTACGCTACTCTCTTGATCAAGATAAACGCGACGTCTTCCGCTTAAAAGCTTGCGCTGACTCTCTTTAGAAAGCTTTTCGGCTTGCTGCTTAGGATCCACTTTCGGAGTTACTATGGATCTTCCCTTTCAAGTATTACAAACGAAAACTATGCTTATCCGTGATGCTCCATACTCTTTCCCTAAATTCGGCCCCTACAGTATTATTAATTTATTAAGAAGAGGGGAATTACTAGTGGATATAATATGGTAGAGGGAATTATAATCCGAGCATAAGACCGTAAACGATTCATGCAAGGAATAATTCGATCCACAAAATGGAAGGAACATCGGTATAAAATGTCTAGTAAGTCTAATAGGAATCGTGAAGTATAGGCGGCTCAACAGATCAGGGCTGTCTTTGTCACCCATGATGAAGTTGTGCATAAAAATCACACCAAGCATTTTTCTACGGTTATTTCGATTTGTTAATTGATTTTTGCGGTTTGCGATAGCCGAAGCAGAGCTGTATATCTTAGCAAGCAAGTATATTGGGGATATTTATAGTAGGCTATGGGACTTACATAACTTTTGATTGTTTCTAAAAAACGCTTGGTACATATATCATTTCAAGTAATACATAGAATTTATACATTAGAACACAGAACAAGTCTTAAAATATTTCTTACGCAAAATAAAATAATTTTAATCAGCTATATAATGCTGCGAATTCCAGGAATGCCGCTGCTTCCGGGCACGCTTTTTCGTGACGTAAGTAAATCCATCCATAACCAACTCACTGAGAAAAAACCACCCCACAACTTTTTTCTAAATATTAGGTTTCTAAGGGCCATTACCCCAAGCCACAGTCGCTGCTGAGCATCCAGGGTCTCAGCATGCTTAATGATCGTCAGCAACCTGCCCCAATTGATCCCAATGGCGACGTAGTAGACATTAGCTGCCCACCGGTCGGCGCATCTTCCATCTATCCACCCCGTTCCGGTCCACGCATGCCACCTTGGTTGGCCTACGACAAGAAAGTTCTCTGCTTTAGTGCCTATTTCAAACAAACTTTGCAGGAGGTCTACCATGCACCTTACTTGATTCGAAAAGTTAAGATATATTTCTATCTAGAAGACGGCACCTTAGAGATTTATGAGCCTCGAGTAGATAATTCCGGCATAGTTCAGGGTTGCGTGGTCCATCGTCAGCGTGTTCAAAAGACGCCGCCCTGTGACAATGAGTTTATGTCTCTAAATGATTTGAATATCGACATGACTGTACAGATTTTCGATCGTCAATATCATATTATAGACTGCGATCAGTTCACTCGTGACTTCCTAAACAGACGCGGCATCACCGTTCCGGATTCAATGAAATTCCCTTGGTAAAAAATTTTCTATAGAAATGTATCTACAATAATCTCATCCGTAATTAACTTTTTTCTTTAATTTGAACATCATTTACAGCGATCCATCTAATTCCGTGGGTAATCGTGAACATTTAGGCGCTGTCAACCCGATTGAAAAAAAACATGCTTTTGCGCAATTTTTAAAGTATGATCGACAAATACTCAAATTTCAGGCGTACTGGGATGATCGAACGGAGTTTGGGGACGTTCGCAAGTTAGAGATCTGCTACTATTTGGCCGACGATACCATCGAAATCAAGGAAGCACATATCCGCAACTCTGGTCGCGACGGACCAACCGTATTTCTGAAACGAGCGCGTCTGGCACGGGTGAGTAACAATATATTAAATTATTGTTGAATTGACTGTTCATCAATTAAATATTTTTAATTATAGGAGTTTAACGGACTGTTATTGCCAGGACAAATGACGCCGATAACACTACTTAATGTTTTAGGAACTAATATGCGCAACGTACGTTACTGTGTTGACCCTCTAAACACAGGTAACAAGGATATTATGTATTATAGCGAACGGGATCTGCAAATTGGCAGTGTGATAAATGTCTATGGTCGGGCTGTGATCATTACCGAACTGGACCCTTTTACTCAGCAATATTATCGCCAACGCTATGGTGTGCAAGATTTCTCACCACTAGCTATCCCTACAAGATCGGACGTCTGTACTGACTACCGCCAAAAAGAGCGTATTCTTCCACCATATAATGGCTGGGGAAGCTACGAAGACTCGGTCGGGAATTGCTTATCTGTGGAGCCGAAACCGCCAAAGACTGACTTTAAAAAGTTTATTAAGTTTGATCGCTATGTATTGCGGTTTGGTGCCAAGATGCTTTCCACTATCAAGGAAAATTGTGAACGCATCTTTGTGATAAGCTACTACCTGAGTGACGATACATTACAGATACAAGAAGTGGCCGTACGTAACTCTGGTTTCCTCGGAGGCGAGTTTATGAAACGCACTCGCATAGAATTGCCCGGACAAGAGAAATTCTCTTATAAGCAACCACAATACTATATGCCCTGGAACTTTTTCATCGGGTCCACCATGTCCCTGAAAGACTTTATATTTCATTTGGTATCTGCAGACGAGTATACCCTTATGTTTATGGAGCACCATCCAGAGCAGTTTATCCACGCAAACCTATCCGCCATTATGCAGAAAATCCGCTCTGCGCTTCAAAACCGTATGTCTGAGTTTGCGGGAACCTGCGTGCCAGATGGTTACAATTTGGAAAACAAGCGCGACGTATTTGTATCTTTCGAAAGCTTCAAGGGAGCATTAATCGGAGTATTGGGCAAAGTAATCAGCGACCACGAAATCATTACGCTCTGTCGACATTTTTCAGCAGAACAAACTTCTACAAGTGGTTGCTCTAGGGTTAATGTAAAGGCAGCAGCACATCTAGAGTTAAAGCGTGCATTGTGGAACGCTCGCGACGACATGATGGAACATTTCCATCACATCAATCCTACCAACCAACCATTCCTGCCTGAATCAAAAGTTCGCTCCACACTTCGCGGCTGTCGTCTTCCCTTTTCACTGGAATTGATTGACAATATTTTATTAATTCTTAATCGCAATGAGTGTAACGAGATTGAGATCTGTGATCTAATGAACTTTATCGATGTGTCCTGTAGCAAAGGCTGTGACATGCCACCTGTAAACCATGCTTTTGAGCTGTGCCCCAAGATTCCATTCCAGCACAAAGGCCGATTAGTGAACTTATCCTGTTTTCTGAGTAAATTAAACCTACCACTGAATTTATCATCTGGAACCGAGAGTGGAAAAGCCATGATGGGCGATGCCAGAATATTGCCTCCATCGGCAACTGAAGAGCTCCAGCTACATAATGACAAAAAACAAAATGACCAAAATAACATGAATGTAAAAAACTAGTTCGGACTAAGCCTATTTGATATTTGGACAGTTTATTTTTTTATTTTCCATATAAGGCTACAGTTTTTGTGGGTAAAAATTTGTTGTATAATATGCCATGAGCTACTTTATTTTTAAATATATTTATATTCTTGGTAGGAAGACTTCAAAGGAACTTGTATTAAAATTAAAAAATAAGCCAATTAAGAGCCCAAGAGTAGTTATTCATCTTTGACATTATTTAGCCATGCTTATGACCAACTCCTTTGTAAAGCTTAAGACAAATTTATATTCATCGATGTAATTGAAGGGTATTAAGAATGCAGTTGTCAGCAGTGGCAAGAACATACATATGTATTGCTCTTTAATGAAAGACCGACCATACGTCGTGACAAGTTGCCCTCTAATATAGAGGGGCCTAAAGCGGACCTAGAGAGGACATACACCAAAAATCCCGTAATCCGAAGTTTTACTGTGTACCGTGCCCATGTGATGAATGATATATTTAAAATAAATATAAAAACTATGACTGTGGAGCCATAAAATACCGACGCATCGATCTTGACGCAATCGAAACGTCGCACAGTGGGTGAATCCAGCAGTTCAGCAGGAGACAAACTCTATCTCCTAAGGTACTGAATATAATATAAATCTAGCTTTATGTTTTTGGCATATACAAATTTAAATTTGTTTTAAATGCATATTTTTAAAACAAATTTTAATCTTAATTTTAGGTTTACAGGCTTTATCCCTATTCAATGGAGAACCTGGAAAGTTGTCTTCATCCCGAAGGCAGGAAAGTGAAGCCATGTGGGACCCAAGGCAAGCTACCGAAAAGAAGACGTACCATAAGCTTGTGGAGAAGACCCAGTGACAATCTTTTCTCTGTATTAAAGGGGCGCTGAGGTCAACCCCAACAAAAGCACTCGAAACTGTACTTGGAATTGACCCCCTGGACATCCACGCTCGTCTGACTGCAGGAAAGACAGCAGAGCGCCTTATCGCATCAGGAAACATGGCACCACAAGGATATTGGCATAGTTCAATTGGCAGGGACAATCGTCTTGAAATCAAAACTCCACGATGGACGGAGGAGTAGGAGCGGACCCATACTATTCAGACTCTGAGATAAGGGGTCATATAAGCTACCGGAACGGTTCATACCCCTATCATACCCTATTTGGACAACTGAGGGCCATATTGGCCTATGCGTTTCCCCGGCAAGGGCGTTAATATAACCTAACCTAATCTTAAAAACTAAAAAATTAGTTTGCTTAGTTTTTAAATAAGTTCACAGGCAATAAGTACCAACGGGAATATTAAGATTAATAATTATCACTGTGCAGACCAGGACCATTGAAGTTAAAAAAGTTTAGTACCAGCATCATTTTTTTTGAATTTCTTTGTATTCTTGGTCGGAAAATAAAGCTCGCATTGAAACTGACATGCGAGCTAAAAAATACCACCAATTGAAGGTATCCAACCATAAGCAAAAGTTCAATATTCACAATAAACGAAACTAACAGGATATATGTGGCTGACTATTGCTTGGAGGGGCCTCCATATATTTTTACTCAAAGTCAAGTAAACGATATTGTTGAGTTGTAAATTCAATTGGTTTTATTTTCAAAACTTATGCGCTATGTATAGGAAACTATCATCCAATTACAAATAAGACCAACGCTAAGAAAAGAACGGAGGCGCGGCACTTGTTCCCACGTTCATCCCTTCGACGCGACTGTCGAACCGCTCATTATTCTATGCCTCCTTTTTCACAAGTGCTCTGGCAGTTAACACTATAGTTGGAGAACAGACCTTTTTTGTCTTTAAGCTATTAATTTGGCTCGAGATCGGCTCGCTTGCCTCATCCGAGTGTGTAATTCATCACTACTTTGGAAATGGGCTCTGCGATCTTCGGTCACCCTCAAATTACCAATAACCAACAAATAAAAATTATAACGTTTCCAAAAATCATTTGATTTTTGACATAAGACTATATGATAAGCTAGATGGTAATTAATCAGAAAGAAGCGAGCAAAGCAACCGTTCTAATCCATTTAAAAATCAGACACGAGAAAACTAAAGGAATGTCAAACTTGCTAGCGAGTATATGAATCAAGGCAATGAATTCGCAATGAATTCGACTTTTGGGCGTCGGTTGAGATTGATGAAGAGGAACATATTAACGTTGGGCTAGAGTTTGGTCCCACGTTTTCAGAAAAGTGTAGATAAGTTATTAAGACATATTACACAAAGACATATATATAAGATATATAAGACATATTTACACAAAGAATTCGACTTTAAAGCACAACCAAAGTATTAGATGCATATTCGTCTAACGGAAACAACACTATTTAATTGTACTCCACGTCGTTTATCCAATCATGAGAGAGAGAAGGTAGCTGAAATAGTATATGATCTATTAGAAAATAAAATAATCCGTCATAGTAAGTCTCCTTATACTTCCCTGTAGGTCTTAGTGAAAAAAACGAGGGGGAACGTTTTTTACACCCGATACATAGTGAGTATGGCTACATATTGTGGATGCCACAGATTTTCGTCCTTTGTGGGGGTGCAAAGGGGTGGGGCGAAATTTTGAGATATACATCTTATAGTGAGATCTAACAGGAGTGTGGATACCAAATTTGGTTACTCTAGCCTTAATAGTCTCTGAGATTTGTAGATGCCTCAAATTTCCGACTTTGCGGGGGCGGAAGGGGATGTGGCGAAATTTGGAAACCAACTTGTCAAGGTCCGATATCAGAGGAGTGTGGATCAAAAATTTGGTTGCTCTAGCTCTTATAGTCTCTGAGATCCTTGAACTCACATTTTGCAATAGGCAAAGCCGACCACAGGTTTTAGTGTGTTAGGGAGAGACAGAGCGAGAGAGAATGAAATTTTTTTCTTGATTCTGGCTATAATAATTATACGATCTGATTCAGATTTTGCACTCTAGAAGATAAAGTCATTTTCTACGACTCTGGTTTTTCTGTTTTCTAGTATCTTTGAAGTTGTGGATGTCACAGATTTTCGCCTTTGTGGGGGCGGAAGTGGGCAGAAGTCCGGATATAAAATGTCGTTGATCTGGCTCTTATAGTCTCTGAGAACTAGGCGGACGGACAGATGGACAGACAGACAGGGCTCAATCGACTCGGCTATTGATGTTGATCAAGACAATATACACTTTATAGGGTCGGAAACGATTCCTTCTGGACGGTACACACATCCATTTTCACCACAAATCTAATATACCCCCTAATATAACTCATTGTGAGTATCGGGTATACAAAATCAGGAGAACATCGAATGTGTGTCGATTACCGTGGCCTGCACAAGCGAATTGTTAGAGATAATTTCTCGTTGGCCCTTATTGAGGACTGTGTTGAGTTTTTAGCCTAAATAGAGAATTGGAATAACATACAGAGGCAAGATCATATGGTTATGGCGCAATACTGATACAAAGAAAAGATGATGGGAAGATGAACCCTGTGTCTTATTATTCCGGCAAAACAACAGAAACAGAATCAATATCATAGTATCTAACTAGAGACATTGGCTATAATTTACGCATTGATGCGATTTACAACTTATCTGTAAATAATCAAAATAATCACGGATTGTAATTCGTTAGAACAAACGTTAACCAGAAAGTCACTTAGTCCTAAGATAGCACGGTGGTCCCTAGAGTTAGAGAACTATGATTACTCCATTATGCACAGACCTGGGGCCAGTATGGTACACTTTGATGAGCTGAGCAGACAAGATCAAGAGACGAATATGTTAGAGGATAGTTATAAAGTCAAATACGGTTTAGAAAAGTTTAATTTGGAAAAAGATGAGAGTAGAAAGCAATATACAAGGAATAGCGTAAGTAGAGACAACCCTGGTAGTGAGCATATTGACACCGTAGAGAACCCTGTGATTAAGTGTTGAGAATCAGATATCAGTTGCGAGCATGGTAGTACCGTAGAGAACCCTATGATTGAGTGTAGCGAATTAAATATCAGTAAAGAGAGTAGTAGTACTGTATAGAACCCTGCGATTTAATAATCCCTACTAATAACAGTAGTAGTATCGCACACAATCGTGCGATAATCAAGTGCAGTAGGAAGTAGATTGGGAAATAGGTGGTGACTGTAGAAATAACCTAGATAATAGTGAATATAGGGAAGAGGACGGATCGAGGATTGAAATTAGAGATTTGAGTCAATGTAGAGGAAGCGTTAACGATGTGGTGGGGGGAGGAAAGTACATTAGAAGTATAAATTCAGATAAAGAGAATAAATGTGTTGAGGATACAGTAGTGAGGGAAAAGTTAAAGTTTCAGGAGAAAAGGAGATAAGGAAGTAGTTAGGATTCGGCAAATGCTAGAGGATGGAATTGAAGTAGATTTTGAAGTGGCGGATACCATTGTGTAAAAGAGGTGTTCAAACATGAACATATTATCGTCGAAATCATGCCACTTTCGTCCCCTTGCAGAATGTTCGAACATATACATATTATTGTACACATTCAGTCATGTATAAAAAAAAATGGACCTCTAAAGAAATCACATAAAGTAGATAAGTAAGGAACAAGTACAGCCGAACTGGCTGTAAACAAAGATCTGTAACCCATTAATAGATACTACAACAAAACACAAGTGAAGAACTTACCTAACCAATGCAGTCCTAAAATAACACTAATGCAAGCATGCACTCAAATAGACACCAGCATTAAAATGTATCCTTTGCGTAGGACTAACGATAATTATAGAATACAAAAATGTACCTCCTACCTCATTGTCAAATCACACATAAGGCTCTGATTTTAAGAATAAAATTTAAAATTTTGAATTTACAACTCAACTCGCAAATGTCTAGACTTTTCTTTTAAGGTCTTAACATTTTGGTTCTTTGAGACTCTCCGTTGTTCCCCCCTGTGGTAAGAGCACAGAGTTAAACCAGCTCCTTTGAGACTGAGCAACTATCTAGTTGCTAAAGGTAGCAAAATAAAAATTCTGATTTCCCCCCTGTAGGAAGGGAAGTTTCAATTAATAATTTGGCAAAATACGAGCTAAACAGGTTGTATTTTTAATAGATAACTGTGAATATCTATTGTGATCAGATAATAAAACGAGGGGGAACGTTGTGAGCAGCGGCAAAGGCCGCGGCTCTACTTTATACCCGGTACTCAGTCAGTATATACGTGAGCTTATGATCTACATACATGTATGTAAGTTATAAAATATATTTTATACGTAAACGCCGCTCGAGTTAGCTCCCAATTTAATACATTAAATTGGTACCCAGGGAACACCACGGGGAGACCATCACGATGCAATGGGGTCACTCTAGCCAAAATACAATCTTGGGGACCCAAGTCGACTTGAGCTGCTGGGGACTCAAGTCGACTTGAGCTGCTTTTAAAAGTATTTTTAAAAAAAAGGATTCCAATCCTTTATAAAAAATATCTAGACTAACATGAATACCTATATACATAGAAATGATTAATAACAAACCTACTTCATACAAACTTAATTAACAAAATAAAACGGATAAAAACAAATTAAAACGGATACCGTTGAAATAAGACCTCAAATTCTGATTCGAACTTTCGCAACGGATACGTGGGGGTTCTGTAAATAACAATAAAACCGACAGATTTGTACTTAAACAAAGCATACTCGAACACTGGAGCTGCTAAGTTCCCGGAATCTGCATAATATCGATTACTTTCAATAATATTACAATGATTCAAAAGTTCATTCCTAAAGAAAATTATAATGCCTCTTTTCGGTCTAGCTCCGCTGGCTACGGACAGACAATCTAACCGCACTGCTGTGGAAAAGCCAGGAATATTAGAAGCTTCATTTGAGTATGTGGAAGCCTCAACGAAGCACAAAATAGAAGATTTGAGCATTAGCTGATCAGAACAGACATCGATAAAATGGCAATGCAACTTTCCGTATTATGGAAGAAAATATTTAATTCAGACGGATTGTGTAAACAATCGAAGTGGGTGTGAAGTAACTTAGCGGAACGCAAGTTCTCCATCTCTTTCGCGACAGGACAGTCCCGCTTGTGTCTCGAAGGAATGAGTGGTCCAACGATATAAAGTCCGTCCGCACTGGTGGCCCTACTACAAGCTACATACAATGTTTCTCTTTGCATATTGGATGAAGTGTGGACGACCACTTTGCTGTATGTTGCTCCCTGACTCTTATGAATAGTTATAGCTTCTATTCTTCGGAAACTGTTTTCGATCAATAGTAACTTGTTCGTTTTGATGGTATTGAAAACTTTTTGTAGTTTTCTGAATTGGGGTCCAAGAAGATTCGTTACTATGGCTGCGCTTTGACCGTGCGTTAACTCCTACGCTTTCCTCGAGAAAATGTATCCAAAGAAGTTCGGGAGTATGGGATGAGCTGAGATCTATCTGCATTAAAACACCAGTGGCTCCGTTAACAAGACCATCTGATGTACCGTGGGGAGCAAAACTGAGTACATGTTCGCAGACTTTGCACATAAATGCCCACAGAATGAAAACGATCAAAGCAAATCAAACAATTTTTTTTTTCCTTTATTCAATAACAAATAATTAACAAGATTTCATAGTTAAACAAAAAAAAATAATAATCCATATAACGTAGAAAAATTCAAAATGAATGGCACTCGTATGTACTCAGTTTTGCACTTTTGGCAAGTGCAATTTTGTTGTCTTTTTTTTATACCCGATACTCAAAATGAGTATTGGGGTATATTAGATTTGTGGTAAAAGTGGATGTGTGTAACGTCCAGAAGGAATCGTTTCCGACCCCATAAAGTATATATATTCTTGATCAGCATCAATAGCCGAGTCGATTGAGCCATGTCTGTCTGTCCGTCCGTCCGTCTGTCCGTCTGTCCGTCCGTCCGTCTGTCCGTCCCCTTCAGCGCCTAATGCTCAAAGACTATAAGAGCTAGAGCAACGATGTTTTGGATCCAGACTTCTGTGATATGTCACTGCTCCAAAAATATTTCAAAACTTTGCCCCGCCCACTTCCGCCCTCACAAAGGGCGAAAATCTGTGGCATCCACAATTTTCAAGATATGATAAAACCAAAAACGCAGAATCGTAGAGAATGACCATATCTTTTAGACTGCAGAATCTGAATTGGATCGTATTATTATTATAGCCAGCATCAAGAAAACAATTTCATTTTTTCTCGCCCTGTCTCTCTCTAACACACATGTAGCATAGGCGGCTTTCCTTAGAGTAAAACATTAGCGCCTAGATCTCAGAGACTATAAAAGCTAGAGCAACCAAATTTGGTATCCACACTCCTAATATATCGGACCGAGACGAGTTTGTTTCAAAATTTCGCCACACCCCCTTCCGCCCCCGCAAAGGATGCAAATCTGGGGATATTCACAAATCTCAGAGACTATTAACGCTAGAGTAACCAAATTTGGAATCCGCACTTCTCTTAGATCTCACTATAAAACTTATATCTCAAAATTTCGCCCCACCCCCTTCCGCCCACACAAAGAACGAAAATCTGTTGCATCCACAATATTGCAGATTTGAGAAAACTAAAACGCAGAATCATAGATAATGACCATATCTATCAGATTGCTGAATCTGGATCAGATCAGATAATTTTTGTAGCCAAAAGGAACAAATCAATTTGCATTGGCTACGCAGCGCGTGACGTCACGCTCAGACTGATTTTCTGTCTCTCTCGCACGCACTCTTTGTCGTGTCGTTTAATATTAGCGGCGTCTGCCGGAGGAGAGCCATACTGACTTAGTATCGGGTATAACTGTAGAGTTGCGGTGTCCGCAGCAACTCACAACGTTCCCCCTCGTTTTAATATTTGCTCCATAGCCCTTTATTTTTTATAACTGAAAGAATGCGTCTAGGCATACTCTCTACCAAAATATGCAAAATGTGGTGGGGAATTTTCGTCCACTCATAGTTTATTCTTTGCCACAACATGTCGAAGTTAGTGGGAGAGGTATCATATTGTCCTAACCGTCGCTTCACGATTGACCACAAATTTTCAATCGGATTGAGGTCGGGACTTTGTGGGGGCCACTCCATCAACTTAAAACTTTGACTCGAAAGCCATTCCTTAACCACCTTTGCTGTATGCTTGGGGTCTCCATCCTGCTGAAATGTTAGTTCTGCCGACTGATATGAGCATACATCCACAAAGCTGGTAAGATGGGTTTGTAGAATAGCCGTAGAATTGTAGAATTAGCCGACTGGCTAATATTTAATGCTTTTGCAATTTTTCGAGACAAGCAGCCGTTTTCAGTTAAAGTCTGGATTTTATTTTCAACTTCAAAAGGAGTTTTTTTCATTTTTATTAAAGTTTAGGAACTCTTCAATTAATAATGCCTTTGATTGCACTGTTCTCACCAAGAGACTAGAATAGAATAAATGACTTATTTCTTTCTTTCTGCGATGATTTTGCTGCTTGATAACTGTAAATCAAGATTCATTTGGCGATAACATAGATCAAAATAGAAATGTGCAAAAGTGAGTACATGCGAGTTGTTTTTGTTTTTTCGTTTTCTTTTCCCCCATTCTTTTGTTCTTTCTTTCTCTTTCACTTAAATGCATTCTGATTCGATAAAGCAATACTGAAAAAAAAAATTGTTTGTTTTTCTTTGATCCTTTTCATTCTGTGGGCATTTATGTGCAAAGTCTGCGAACATGTACTCAGTTTTGCTCCCCACTGTATCTACATTGACTGTCATCATATATTTAGCCGTGGTTTTGAGAACCAATGAAGTGCACAAGCCTTGTGTATTCAAAGTTTTGAAACTCTTAACAGAGTCCAGATATTTTGTTTTGATTTCTGGGTTAAGATGCTCGGCTTTGATGGAGTCTAAAGCTATTGAAGTATATTCTGCAGTCATAATCGATGATAGCTTCTCCTTATTGTACCTTTCTGTCTCGCTATTGCTATAAAATAAGTGGATCGCATCACTTGGAGCTTCACTGCCGTGAACTATTCGGTCCTAAGCAACTGAATATCTTCTGACGTCATTACGGCCGATACCATGTTATTTAGTGCGGTTGCAAAAGGTTGGTCATCTCGCTGTCGCATTATCTCTGTAAGTTCGAAATACTTGAAGCCATCCCAGAGACTAGAGCCAACTATCGCACTGTATGGACTATGCGCTCCTGATTTGAATATCCAACGACCACCTACTGGAAATAACTTAGATCGCCAAACACGATAACAGAAATGCCACCGAAAGGACTCTCGGGCCTTGAAAATATTTGTTTTAGGCGCATATCCAAATATGAAAACATTTTTCCATCGACCATAGAAATTTCGTCAATTATAAGAATTTTAAGATCAATAAATCTTGAAAGTAAGGTATTTAACAAATCTGGACCCAATTGTTTACAAGCATGGTTGGATTGATTGAGAGGTAAAGAAAACATTGAGTGAAGTGTGGCACCTCCAATACCAAATGCAGCTTTTCCTGTGGGAGCACACAGCAGAACTTTAACAGTTTCGGGGTTATATCCTGGTGTACGATTAAACTCCTGGGCAATGGTCTGAAAAATTGTAGATGTGGTTCTACTCTTGCCGACGCCTGCGCTGCCACCTACAAACTCATAAAAAACTGCCTTATTTCTCACATTATGCAGGACATGGGTGAGATAGGTTTTTTGCTTCAAATTAAGCGATCTAATCAAATTAGCAAAAATATTAAGGGAAACAATAGGAGGAAGCTTAATTAATCGAATACTTCTATCTTGATCCGCTGCCTGGTCATTCAAGTTCAAAACATTTATCTGGGAACTTATTTCTGGAATCGCTAAGCCATAAACTCCTCAGCTATTGCCTCATCAACTACCTCTTCACCTTCCTCCCTATTCTCTTCGGCTTCCATGGCCCTCCTAAGCGCGTCTTCCAAATCTCCTAATGCATTGAATTATTGGAAATTTGAATTTACCAAATCCTGATGATTATTATAAAGATCCTCGCAATTTACGCTCACTAAATCTTTCTCTTCATCCCTCCACGGATAAAACAGCATAGCTAATGCTCTAAAATAGTTTGACCTATCTGTATTTATATTAAACCTCATATATTTTAAAATGGACGGATTAGTTCTTTTCCTAATAAAACCACTATTATCGCGGAGAGGGATAAAAACTTCTGCTTGTGCCTCATTTTCTTCGTCCTCTTCATCATCTCTATTTTGGATAGTTCTTGTAACGAACCTGCTTTTTGGGCTCGCTTGAGTTTGCTGGGCTTGCTCAGCGGTCGGCAGATTCGCAGCAACGTATTTTTATTGTTGCCCCCAACGACAAATGATAAGACTTTCCTTTTAGTTTGATTTTCGCTTTATTCGCAATTCTATTAGGACTTAGGGCTAGGTGTTACAGTTTCTCTTAAATACCGATCTCCACCACGCGGGGGCTCTCGTCGGGTGTGGCAGCGTCGAGGCTATTGATTGGGGCAAGTTGACCTCCGCTATTGCTTTGGTCCGCCACTCGAATCCGCACTCCACGTCTCGCACTCCCCTCCTAGCTTCCGCCGGCGTACGGGGATCTTCACTTAACTTAGACTTACTCTGGGGGGGCAGGCGGGGCCTGTCTGCCTGCTGCTACACTTCACTACACTTCTTTGTTTCGTACCGAGTATCACTCTTGCGTTTCGACCGGGTCTCAACGTGCGCGCGCGCTTACTTATCCGCGGGAAAAGAGACCCGCTTTGACGCCGCCGCCTCCTTTTATAGCCCCTTGCCAGGCCCCGGCTCGGCGTCGGTAGTTTTCCATCGCCGTCTCCTGGTTTCCACGGCCTTCGTAACGGGGCCTGGCCGGCGGCGTGATCCCGTGCCCTTATTTGGTCATGCGCCAAATTACTGCTGGCCCGATCCCGCCGTTTCCTTTGCCTCTCTTGTGTCTCTCTCTCCGAGAGCAGGGCACTTCCTCTCTCGAGGCCCTTGGCCTCTTCGCTGCGTCCGGATAACCGGGGGCATCTGGCCTGACCTTCGCCTTATCCGGCCGGCCGTCAGCTTTTATCCGACTGTGCTTTTGGTCGCACTCGGCCTGTGGGAACCATGGTTCCTCACACCCCCCTCTTTCTTCCCGTAGCGGAATACTTCCGTTTTCCGCGATCTCGGGATGGGGTGGGCTTTCCTCATTCAAACGGCCCGAAGTTGCGCGCGCATTTCGTTGTACCTGGGATCGCCGGCGTTCTGGCGCCCTCTGGCGCCTTGGCTCGGGGGCGCTGTCAGCCCTTGCACTTTTCTGGCTGGCGCCGACTCCCGCCTATCGATAAGGTGTAGGGGCGCTTCTGCGATCCACTCGATACTTCCCCCCCTAGTCGATATTCCGTTTTCTTCTTTTCTTTGTTTTTTCTTTATTCATATTCTCCCGCGTGTTCTGCCCTTCTTTTTTTTTGTGTTTCTGCTGCCCCCCCCCCTTTTTCTTCTCTTCTCCGTCTTCCTTTATTTTTGCTCTCGGAATACCTCCGTGCGCGTGGCCGACATGGCGATGCGGTAACGCGTACCTCGCTCGCTTACCAATTTTTTCACACGTCTACCCACGAGGCGTATCTGGGCCTGTGCGCGGCTCACTGCCGCCGGCCACTCCTCCCGCGGGATCGCCTTCCAGTGGCCCGTGGCTGCCGGTGCTGAGCTCTGCCGCTGCAGGGCCGGCCGCTTGGGTCTTGCCTGGGGCTCCGGGCAGGAGGCCTGCCTCTTCAGTGTTGGGCGCTCGACCGCCCCCGACCTCTCCGGCGCGGGCCACACCCACGGACCGCGTTCCCACGTCTCGACCTCCGCGTGTTCCGTCGCCTCCGCCGTCGCCGCCTCTGCCGTCGCCGCCTCTGCCGTCGCCGTCTCCGCCGTCGCCGCCTCCGCCGTCGCCGACTCTGCCGTCGCCGCCTCTGCCGTCGCCGACTCTGCCGTCGCCGCCTCTGCCGTCGCCGCCTCTGCCGTTGCCGTCTCTGCCGTCGCCGCCTCTGCCGTTGCCGTCTCCGCCGTCGCCGCCTCTGCCGTCGCCGCCTCCGCCGTCGCCGACTCTGCCGTCGCCGCCTCTGCCGTCGCCGCCTCTGCCGTTGCCGACTCCGCCGTCGCCGCCTCTGCCGTCGCCGCCTCTGCCGTTGCCGTCTCTGCCGTCGCCGCCTCTGCCGTCGCCGCCTCCGCCGTCGCCGCCTCTGCCGTCGCCGGCGCGGGATCCGATTTGTGGTTTCTCCTCCGCGGGTCCCTGTCGTTGCTGCCGAGGGGGCTCTCCTCCCACACTCGGGCGCCGGTCTCTGGCTGAGTCTCGCACAGGGCGGGCCCCGAGGCCCACGTGATGTGCAGGGTCTGATGGTGCCATACCATCCCCTGGCGCACGGCGGTCCTCACCTCCTGGGACACGTATGGCCCTATTACGGCCGCCTCCGGTCCCCTCCATTGTGGCTGCTGCTGCCACTGCCCGTTCTCTTGCTGCTGCTGCTGCTGCTGCTGCTGCTGCTGCTGCTGCGGCTGCTGCTGCTGCTGCGGCTGCTGATGTTGGTGCTGCCGCTGCTGCTGCTGCGGCTGCTGCTGCTGCTGGTACTGCTGATGCGGCTGCTGCTGCTCCTTGGCTTGCGGTGGCCGCCTCTCGGAGCCCTCTTCGTCCTCGGCTGGTGGCGTAGGCTGCCACAATTCGTCTTCCTCCTCCTCGGCCTGTTGCAGTCGCCGCTGCCATTCGGCCTCGGGATTCGAGGCCCGCTCGCCCCTGGCCGGGGACTGCATCGGCGGCCGCACCACTCGGAATGGCGGGGGTGGCGGCGCCTCGTCGCTCTCGTGGCCGGGCTCCTCCTTCCTGGTGGCCTTTCTCTCCTGTTGCCGCCGCGCCTCCAGCCGCTCGTCCCTCCGCCGTCGGATCGTTCGCGCCGCCTCCAGCACCCGGCGGATTCGGCGCTTCTCCTCCGCCGTCGCCTCCTGGAACTTCTGTTTCAACGCCTCGCCCCGGTCGCGCATGGTCCGCGGCCTTCTCACGCTGGCCTTCTCTTGGGCGGTTGGGGCGCGTGGACCGTCGACGCAAATCACGTCGTCCTCGATCTCCCCGGCCCCCTCGTCTGAGGATACCGTCGGTGACACGGAGTCGTGGCCCGACGGCGCCGGAGATACCAATGGCGAGGCCAACAGTTGGAGGAACTGGGAGCCATCGCACCAATCCTCCTCGTCGCCACGCGAGAGCACGGACGCCCGTCGCTGACGAGAAGCCTCGGCGCGGTAGCCCCCCTCCCCCACTATCGCCTGCTGCTCCTCCAAGAACGCCCTGAGGTCTTCCATCTTCTTCTTTCCGTCCTCGTGGTTGAGCCGTTTCGTCTCCATTTTTTTTTTTTCTCTTGCTGTGTTTTCTCCTTGTTGATAATTACCTTCAAGTGTCCGCCGTTCCGTCTTCCACCCGCATATATACCCGCGTTGCATTACCAGTCGTTCCCTCTAACGGTGCCGGTGCGTCGGGTTCGGTCTCTCTTGCCTGGTTCTAACGGTTGTTACGTATGTGCTCATGGCTTGGCTCTCTACCGGCCTCGCTCTCTAACGGCATCTTTCCCCTGGTTGGGTGAGTACCGACGCGCTCTCCGCTCTTTTTCCGGCTTCGCCTTGTCTTTTTTTTTGGATACTGTTGTGTTCTCGCCGCGTTCTGTGTTGGCTGACGGATAATATTCTTTTCTCATCTTTGATGGACCCACCCCCTTCCCATTTGTGCGTACGTACATTTGTTTTCTGTATATATATATTCTCCTTTTATTTTAATTACAATCTACTTCCCTGCTACCGTCGCCCTGTTCTTCCTCCCGTGCTGATTGGACCCTCCTTGGCCTGGGTGAGTTCTCCCGACCCGGATGCCTTTTACTTAACCCTTTCTTCCTTTCCAGCTCGCCCTCTGCCCTCACTGCGGGTCGCTTGCCGCGATTCCGCTCGTGAACAACGGGTCCTTCGACCCTCCGCCCGGGCTAGAATCTTTGGCTCACATCCCAGGGCAACTACTACGCGCCCCCGGCCGGACTCTTTTGACCGGCATCTCCCTCACACAGTGGCTCGGACCCGAGGATCATCCGACTCCTCGCCCGGTAGACCACGCATGAGCGGCACCCGTCGTTCCGGCCCGACACTTGTAGTTGCCCTGTGAGACCGCGTTGAGGCGTGAGCCTGGCCCCTGGGCTTTCTTTGGTCATCCGCTGCCTGAGATTACCCTCCCCGGCCCCGGATTCGCCTCCCAGCTTTCGGGGACGCGTTTCCTGTTCAGGTTTGCTGAGCTTTTCCCCCTTCTCGCATTAATTTTCTTTACTCCTACTAATTCTCACCCCTTTTCTTTTTCAGATCGTTCCAACCACAGCTTTCCTGCTCTCCCTTTTTTTTTTATTAAATCTAAGTGCGCCAGTCCGTCACCCTGCGTGCTGACGAGTCTCGTGCGTGTCCTGCGCGGCACCCTTCCCCCGTGTCCTGCGTGGCACCCTACCGTTCCCGGTCCTGCGCGACCCTTTTAGGGCGACCCATTCCATCCATTCCCTCTCACCCCTGCGTCCCTCAATCGTCGGGCTGGGGTTTCAGGTCGCGTATGTGGGCCGTTCTCTTTTTCCTGTCGCCCTCCTTTCTTAGGCTGCAGATAACGGGGGATATGAAGTCCTCTATCTGGTACGGCCCATCGTACCTTGGTGCCAGCTTCGCGGCGAATCCCTCCGCTGCATTGGACAGGTGATGCTGTTTGGCCCATACGGTTTCTCCCACTTTGGGTCTCCACGGTCTTCTTCTCAGGTTGTAGTGCCTGGCCTGATCCTGGGCTGCCCTTTCCAAGTTTCGTCGTACCAACTGAAACAGCTCTTTTAACTTCTTCGCATTTTCTTCCGGCGTCTCTGCGCCCTGCCCCGTGCCTACCGTCTCCTCATCATATAGAGCCTTGGGCAGCCGGGGTTCCCTTCCTTGCACCACGAACGCCGGTGAATATCCCGTTGTATCCGACACTCCCGAATTCATGGCCAGCATTAGCTCCGGCCATTTTTCGTCCCAACACCTTTGATCGCCCTCGGTGAACTGAGCGATCATGGTCTTTATTGTTCTGTTTGTTCGCTCTGTCGGGTTTTCTTGCGGCGTGTATGGCGCCGTGAACTGGTGGCGGACTCCTAGCTGCTCCAGAAATCGTTTAAATGCCCTGCCCGCAAACTGCACCCCATTGTCTGTAATGAAGACTTTGGGTGCCCCAAACCGGGCTATTATGCGTTCTCGACAGGCCTTTATTAGTGCCTCGGCTGTGGCCTTCCTCAGCGGCACCAACTCGGTCCATTTTGAGAATCGATCCACTAGCACCAGCAGCATCGAGTTCCCATGCTTCGATCTCGGCAGAGGACCCACGAAGTCCGCGCATACCGTTGCCCATGGCTCTTCCGGTACCTGTGTCAACATCTCCCCTGCCGCTTGTAGCTGACTTGGCTTAAAACGCAAACACAGTTCGCACTTCCGCACGTAGGCCCTCACGTCTCTGTACATCCCCGGCCAGTAATACCTTGCCGCCACCCGTGCCGCGGTTCTCCTTCCGCCGGCGTGGCCTGCCTCCGGGTTATCGTGGCTCTCCTTTAAAACCCTTTCTCGGGCATATTTCGGCACACATAACTTCCACGAGGCGACTTCCTCGCTCCCGGCCCGGTGCGGAATGTGCCGGTACAGGTTCCCCCCCTTCTCCACATAGTCGGGGTACTTTGGGGCTTCTTTCCTGATCTTCTCTGCCATGCCTTCTAACCACTTGCAGGGCGGTTCGCCCACTGGCGGTGTTCCCTCCACATTTCTTATTCGACGGCCTCGCTCCTCCACCGGCTGTCGGGAGAGTGCGTCGGCTACCACGTTGAGCTGTCCTTTCCTGTATGCGATTTCAAAGTCGTACTGCTGCAACTCTAATGCCCATCTCGCCACTCTTCCCGACGGACTCTCTATGCTATTTAACCATTTCAGAGCCATGTGGTCCGTGACCACCTTGAAGCGATACCCTTCCAAGTATGGCCTCAACCGGCGTATGGCCCACACAATGGCCAGACATTCTTTCTCCGTCGCCGAGTAGTTCCTTTCGGGTCCGTTTAGCGTCCTGCTAGCATACGATATTACCCGCTCTCCCCTTTCCGTCTCCTGAGTGAGAATCGCGCCCAGCCCATAATCACTGGCGTCTGTCTGCAGGATGAATTTCTTCGAGAAGTCGGGGCACGCCAGCACGGGGTCCGCCACTAGTCTTCTCTTCACCTCCTCGAACGCTTCCTGCCGTTCCCGGGTCCAGACCCATTCTGTCTTCTTCTTGAGGAGCCCGGTGAGAGGCTGCACTAGGGTGGCGAAGTCGGGCACGAACCTCCGGTACCACGAGGCCACTCCCAAGTACTGCCTTAGCTCCTTGACATTGGTCGGCGGTTTCAGTTCGGCGATGGCTGCGACTTTCTCGGGGTCCGTACATATCCCTTCGCCGGTTACCTTGTGGCCCAGATACCGCAGCTCTTTCCTGAAGAATTCGCACTTGTCCACATTCAGCCGCAGGTTGGCCAAGCGGAGCCGTCGAAACACCTCTTTCAGGTTTCTTCGGTGTTCTTCTTCTGTTCGCCCGATGACCACTATGTCATCCTGGTACGCGAATGCGTGCGGCATCATCTCGGGCCCTATCACTTGGTCTAATGCCCGTTGGAAGGTGGCCGACGCGGAGTGTAACCCAAACGGCATCACCTTCCATTGGTATAGCCCCTTGCCGGGCACCGTGAACGCCGTGATCGGCCGGCTGCTCTCGGCCAGGGGGATCTGCCAATATCCATCCTTCAGATCCAGGCTACTTATGAACTTTGCTTCCCGCAGCTGATCGAGTATGTAATCGATCCTGGGCATTGGGTATGCGTCCTTTACTGATCTCGCGTTCACTTGACGAAAGTCCACGCACAATCTCCACTTGCCATTCTTCTTCTTCACCATCACTATAGGCGAACTGTAGGGGCTCTTTGACGGCTCTATGCATCCCTTTTCTAACAGTTCGTCCACTTTCTGGTTAATCTCGGCCTGCATTTTGGGGTTCTTTGGGTAATACCTTTGTTTAATCGGTTGCGGGTCACTCATGGTGATTGTATGCACCGCCACATTAGACACTCCCTCGATCTTGGCAAACGCCTCCAACTCTCGGGCCAAGAAGTCCTCCACTGGCTCTTCCCTCGCCCCCTCATTCCCGTTTGTGCTTTCCGCCACCTCTCGGGCGGCCGTTCTTAGGGTCGTGTCCGTCTTGTCGGCGTATTCCGGTCCTGTCTCTCCACCTTCGGCCTTCGCCACTGACAGTCTTTCCTCCTGGCCTCCTCGTTCCCGATCTTGGGCAGGGATCACCACCCTGTGTCCTGCACAGGTCACCACTGCCCCGACCGCGCGGAGGAAATCCCATCCCAACACTAACTCGTCGATCACACCCGGCAATACGAGTAGCACCATTGGGATCTCCTTGTTCCCAAAGCCTACCTTCGTTTCGATCTGGTGTGTGATCTCCTGGCTATGGCTATCTGCCAACCTCACCCTTTTCTTTGCCGCCACCTCCCGGCCTTCACCCTTCAGTCGGTCCGCCAGCTCGCGGCTCACGAAACTGCTGGTGGCTCCTGTATCCACCGTGGCTTGCAGCTCCACGCCCGCGACCTCCACTACTGCGGATAACTGCTCCTCCTCGCAGATCAGCCTGCCGACTAGGCTTGAGGGACCGTTTCTTGCGACCCTGGCACGGCCCTCCGCGGCGTGGGTCGCGGGGCGTTTCCCGTCTTCCTGCAGCACTGCCACGCCGAGATGCCCACTTTTCCGCATCTCCAGCAGTAGGTGAGCGGTCGACCGTTGCACTCCCGGCTCCAATGATCCGCGCTCCCACACCTTCGGCACGCCTGGGCCGGATTCTTGACATATCCGTCCTCGATATTGCCGTTGGTCGGTGTCGGCAAGCGGCCATGCGCTCCCCTTTCCTCCCGTGCTGCCTCCTCCAGCGGGCCGTCTTTGCATCGTCGACATGCCGTCGTGTCGGCCGGCTTGTGGAAGGGATTCGCTGCCCGGGCTTTCACGGTGGGATTCTCCCGTTGGAACTCTAGGCGGTCCCTTTCCAGCGCCTCGAACTCGTCTGCCAGTTCCATCATGGTGTCGAGATCCTTGCACCGGTGTGGTCTCATATACGCTCTCAAGTTGGGCATGCTATTCTCCCGAATCAACTCCGTTTGCTCCTCTTGGGGACATTTCAGGGGTCGCATAAGTGTCTGCATCTCTACCATGTATTCTTTGAACGGTTCGCCCCACTTCTGTTTCCGCATCCTCACTTCCTGCAGCAACTTCTCAAAGTATCCCCGAGGCAGAAAGTAAGCCTGGAAGCTGGAAGAGAACTCTTTCCACGTTCTCCACGGCCGATTGTTCGCCACGAACCACATCAGCGCCCGTCCTTTTAGCAGCTCCGGCATCGCCCTAGGGATCAGATCCGGATCCAAACCGTACGTCTCGGCGGACCACGCGACCTGCTCCAAGAACTCGAGAGGCTTCGTCGTACCGTCGAACCGGAACGACCACTCTCTCACCTGTTTCGCCACTCTAGCGTAGTCCAGGTGTGCTGGCCGTGTGGTGGCTGGTTCGGTTCTCTCCCTTTCGGTTTCTCGGCTTCGATCCCTTCCTGGGTGACGGGACCTGCTAGGCGTCCCTGTGTGTGAACCTGCTTTTTGGGCTCGCTTGAGTTTGCTGGGCTTGCTCAGCGGTCGGCAGATTCGCAGCAACGTATTTTTATTGTTGCCCCCAACGACAAATGATAAGACTTTCCTTTTAGTTTGATTTTCGCTTTATTCGCAATTCTATTAGGACTTAGGGCTAGGTGTTACAGTTTCTCTTAAATACCGATCTCCACCACGCGGGGGCTCTCGTCGGGTGTGGCAGCGTCGAGGCTATTGATTGGGGCAAGTTGACCTCCGCTATTGCTTTGGTCCGCCACTCGAATCCGCACTCCACGTCTCGCACTCCCCTCCTAGCTTCCGCCGGCGTACGGGGATCTTCACTTAACTTAGACTTACTCTGGGGGGGCAGGCGGGGCCTGTCTGCCTGCTGCTACACTTCACTACACTTCTTTGTTTCGTACCGAGTATCACTCTTGCGTTTCGACCGGGTCTCAACGTGCGCGCGCGCTTACTTATCCGCGGGAAAAGAGACCCGCTTTGACGCCGCCGCCTCCTTTTATAGCCCCTTGCCAGGCCCCGGCTCGGCGTCGGTAGTTTTCCATCGCCGTCTCCTGGTTTCCACGGCCTTCGTAACGGGGCCTGGCCGGCGGCGTGATCCCGTGCCCTTATTTGGTCATGCGCCAAATTACTGCTGGCCCGATCCCGCCGTTTCCTTTGCCTCTCTTGTGTCTCTCTCTCCGAGAGCAGGGCACTTCCCCTCTCGAGGCCCTTGGCCTCTTCGCCGCGTCCGGATAACCGGGGGCATCTGGCCTGACCTTCGCCTTATCCGGCCGGCCGTCAGCTTTTATCCGACTGTGCTTTTGGTCGCACTCGGCCTGTGGGAACCATGGTTCCTCACATTCTTTTCCCGCTTTTAGAAAATTCATAATTTGCTGCAAAATCGGCTAGACACAGGCCCTCAAGATCAGTTGGTCTTTGCTCATACCGCTCCAGCAATCCTTTGACGAATATGTCAGTGGACTCATTATGCATATTTTGTAGGATGCTTGTGGATTTGAGCATTCGAACTCGTTGCTCTGGAGGGAAAGTATTTACTTGAACACATTTGTTGCTAGTTCCGGACAATGGAATGCCTAGACAACAATATACGGCTTCCTGAGCAGATATCTCAGTGCCAGAAACAATTTTGTGACCAATATGCTGTAGCTTTTGTCTTTTCGTATAATTTCCCCCTTGAACTTCTTTTGCCGCCTCGCGCATAAGCTTTGAAATACCCCTTTGGGTTTTATTTATATAATTTATTATATAGCTACAGCATGCAAAAGGGTCCAAAATGTATTGGATATCCATATTGGCCCTTTGCATTGAAAGGATGTGTTTATTATAAAGCATTAACGCAAATCTCAGCAAATTAACTTTTTTAGAAAAATGTGTGGTTTCTTTAAACCAGAAGAAATTGCATATTTGTAGTCCTCGTAATTGAGGCTCAATTGTTCGTGCGAAAGAAAGTTCTCAAATATGCTCAAGTGATCAATCAAATCAGAGGATTGATCAGAACTTAGTAGGTCTTGAATTTTCTTAAAATTTCCTTGGTGAAAATCAAGGTTTGGAGTTTCCTCCGGCAGTGGACTCAATATCTCCGTTTGGGGCATTGGAAGGTATGGAATACCGAATCTTCAAACTTTTTTTTCACTTTTATTGGCTTTTTTAAGACATGACATACCCAGACACAGTCTGTGACATCTACTGTAATATGTTTGTTGATGAAGGCTATAACTGTTGAAATTGACTCTGTACTGGTTAAGTCCACTGCTGGGGCATCTTTCAGCCAAAACATGCCGTGAATATGGGGGGAACCTCTTTGTTGGAATTCAACACGCCAATAATATTTGATGACGAAGTTTTCCCCGAAAATGCCCTCCCGATTCCTCATAAATTTTAAAATCTCGCGATACCTATAATCGAAATACCTAGCACAAGTAACTGGATCTGCCCTGATAAGACGCTCCTTTTCGGTGTAGGGTAGATTCATTGCTTTTTCTTCGCTAACGATCTCCCTATCTACGGTTTTTTTGAGCAAAACAAGCAACTCTGGCCACCGCGTTTCAGCAGCAGACAGAGTAATGAAAAAAGTCGGCAGACCGAACTGACGAGTCATGGCCATAACCTTCTCCTTTTCATCCTCCCAGTGAGCCGGAGACGATCAAATATCGCGAGGAACCCTATATCCCTCATCGTGGTTAATAAGCCCCCTATGAAATTCTCAATAAGAGTGTTAGCTGCCGTTACTGCACTGGAAGTGCTCCGCTTACGTAAGCTGCTCAAACATGAACATATTATCGTCAATACAATGCCACTTTCGGCCCCTTGCAGAATGTTTAAACATAAATAGATTATTGTACACATTCACTCATGTAACAACACCGATCTCTAAAGAAATCACATAAAGTCGACAAGTTATGACAGCACTGGTGTAAACAGAGATCTGTAACCCATTAATACGACAACAAAACACAAGTGGAGAAAACACTTAACAAATGCGGTCCTAAAATAAAACTAATGTAAGCATGTACTCAAATAGACACCCTAAGTAAAGTGTATCCTCTGCGTAGGTCTAACGATAATTATAGACTACCAAATTGTACCTCCTACCTCATTGTCAAATCACATATAAGGCTCTGATTTTAAGAATAAAATTTAGTTTTGAATTTATAACTCAACTCGCAAATGTCTAGACTTTTCTTTTAAGGTCTTAACATTTTGGTCCTTCGAGACTCTCCGTTGTTTCCCCCCTGTGGTAAGAGCACGGTGTTAAACCAGCTTCCTTGAGACTGAACAAGTGTTTAGTTCACTGACAGCTAAAGGTAGCAAAATAAAAAACTTTGATTTCCCTCCTATAGGAAGGAACAGAGTATAAAATTAATTAATGAAACGTAAGTTTCAATTAATAATTTGGAAAAATACGAGCTAAACAGGCTGTATTTTTAATAGATAACTGGGTATATCTATTGTGATCGGAGAATACAAAAAAAATAAATAAAAATTAATGAAACGGAATTTTCAATTAATAATTTTGAAAAATACGAGCTGGACAGGCTGTATTTTAATAGATAACGAAATATGTATATCTATTGTAATTGAAAAATAAAAATTTTTCGCGACGGTGGCACTTTCGAGGCCGGAACATCGAAAGAAAACGAGGGGGAACGTTGTGAGTTGCTGCGGACACCGCAACTCTACGGTTATACCCGATACTAAGTCAGTATGGCTCTCCTCCAGCAGGCGGCGTCTAATATTAAACGACACGACAAAGAGTGCGTGCGAGAGAGACAGAAAATCAGTCTGAGCGTGACGTCGGGCGCTGCGTAGCCAATGCAAATTGATTTGTTCCTTTTGGCTACAAAAATTATCTGATCTGATCCAGATTCAGCAATCTGATAGATATGGTCGTTATCTATGATTCTGCGTTTTTAGTTTTCTCAAATCTGCAATATTGTGGATGCAACAGATTTTCGTCCTTTGTGTGGGCGGAAGGGGGTGGGGCGAAATTTTGAGATACACGTTTTATAGTGAGATCTAAGAGGAGTGCGGATTCCAAATTTGGTTACTCTAGCGTTAATAGTCTCTGAGATTTGTGAATATCCCCAGATTTGCATCCTTTGCGGTGCCGGAAAGGGGTGTGGCGAAATTTTGAAACAAACTCGTCTCGGTCTGATATATTAGGAGTGTGGATATCAAATTTGGTTGCTCTAGCTTTTATAGTCTCTGAGATCTAGGCGCTAATGTTTTACTCTAAGGAAAGCCGCCTATGCTACGTGTGTGTTAGAGAGAGACAGGGCGAGAAAAAATGAAATTGTTTTCTTGATGCTGGCTATAATAATAATACGATCCAATTCAGATTCTGCAGTCTAAAAGATATGGGCATTCTCTACGATACTGCGTTTTTGGTTTTCTCGTATCTTTAAAATTGTGGATGCCACAGATTTTCGCCCTTTGTGGGGGCGGAAGTGGGCGGGGCAAAGTTTTGAAATATTTTTGGAGCAGTGACATATCACAGAAGTCTGGATCCAAAACATCGTTGCTCTAGCTCTTATAGTCTTTGAGCATTAGGCGCTGAAGGGGACGGACAGACGGACAGACGGACGGACGGACAGACGGACAGACAGACATGGCTCAATCGACTCGGCTATTGATGCTGATCAAGAATATATATACTTTATGGGGTCGGAAACGATTTCTTCTGGACGTTACACACATCCACTTTTACCACAAATCTAATATACCCCAATACTCATTTTGAGTATCGGGTATAAAAAATAATAATCCGAAACATCGAAAGTGCTTAATGGTTAGAATTTAAAAAAAAAGTGGCAAATAACTGTGACTGTTAAAAATAAATATATAAATGGGTTTGTGTGTGCCCACTGTGCCAGCAACAATAACTGCAGCGACAGGAAGATCAGCGACAGCGACTTAAGCAGAGGCAACACCAGCAGCAGCGACAGCGATATCAGCAGCAGCGACGTAAGCAGAGGCAACACCAGCAGCAGCAACAGCGGTATCAGCAGCAGCGACTTCAGCGGCAGCAGTAACAACAACAGCAGAAGCAGAATTCATCAGCTAAGTCTCATATTTCAAATTGTTTTTAAGCCTAATTAAGAAAAAAAAAAAAAAAATTAAACTAAGATGTTGTCGGAACAAATAGTTAAGCTATTAGAGGCTCAAGCAGCGATATCAAGGGAGATTAAAAAGATTGAAGCTGGTCATTTGACCAGCGATGTAATCCAAAGGTTAGGAGACCTTAAGAACAAAGTTACAGGCAATAATTCTGCACTGTTAACATATGGAGTTGTCGATCATGACTACTATAACCGACAGCAGTACAAAAAAATGATTCAAAATATAAAGGACATACATAAAAAGTATCTAGAGTCAAAAAATAATGAAACCTTAACGAAAGGGAAGGTAGAAAAAACAAAGTTACAATCAGTGGAGACTGGAACTTTGAAGGAAGACATAGAGCCCAAAATTGACAATAGCATAGAAAAAGTATCTGAGGAAATCGACAGAATAGTGGAAAACCTGAAGACATATTTAGAGCAAACCATGCAGAGGTTTGATCAGGCTAAACTGGGAGAGTGTAGAATGAGAAAGGAAAAAATTGAGTTCCTCAGTAAAAAACTGAGATCAAAAATTGAGGAGTATTATCATAGCTATGGAACAAACGACAGCTTCGACAATCAGATCGGAGATTTGGAATTTGATTTTCAAAGCATGTTGAGCAACCTAGAAGTTAGGATGCAAACCATAGCTGAAGAAAACAGCATGGATACTAAAGGGGCAACCGTAAAAAAAGAAGGTATCGATTTGTCTGATCTTCCGTAAGTACCGGAAGTACTCACATTCTCGGGCGAAGAAAAAGAGTGGGACGGCTTTTCACAAATATTTTGTGAATTAATTCATAACAGAGATATTCTGAGTACATCTCTAAAATTCAATTATTTGAAAATCGCGATAAAGGGTGAGGCACGGAGTATGGTAGCTCACCTTTTAACTGGGCCGCTGGAGAATTATAATGCCGCTTGGGAATTGCTGACCAAGCGGTATGAAAATAAGCGAAACATTTTTTCGAATCAGCTGAATCGTTTACTAGACTTACCAATGCTATATCACTATTCAGCGAAACATATTAAATGGTTTTCTGATTCTATAAATGAGTCAATACATTTAATTAAATTAAAGTCACACTTAACAGAAGAAGTTGATGTGATTTTCGCGCACATTGTGTTGAAAAATTCAACAAAGATACCTTACAATTATATGAAAGTCATATAAAAAGGACAAAAGAGATCCAAGCATTGCCAGATGTAATGGAATTTTTAGAACAACGGTACACTTCTCTTTACACGTCGCAGGATAAAGAGTGGAAACCGTTGAAAAAAGTAGTGCAATATGGTAAAATAAAAGAAAATTGTCCGTTATGTAAAATGGCAGAACATACCATAATTCACTTCTATAAGTTTAAGGGAATGAGTCCGATAGATAGAGGCCAGTTTATTAAAAAACAGCGCCTTTGCACAAAATGCTGTAGGCATGATATGTATAAGAAATGCTTTTCTGAAATTTTATGTGGGATTTTTAAAAAACCTCATCATACGATGCTCCATATTCCCTACGAAAAGAGGGAAAATGTTAACACTTGCTTGACAAAAGAACAAGCGTTCTTAGCCACAGCACTTTTAAAAGTAAGGGCAAGGAATGGTGGCTATCAAAACCTTGGAGCTCTCATTGATTGTGGGTCGCAATGTACCATAATTTCAGAAGAAGCTGCGCAAATATTAAACTTAGTACGAAAAAGAGCGAACACCGAGGTAAGTGGAGTGTCATCTACAGACTCTTGCACTTCAAAGTACAAAGTTACTTTATCGGTAAAAACTCGTGATTATAATAAAGGTCCTCTAAATATTGAAGCAATTATTCTTCCGAAATTGATGAAAGCTTTACCATTAAAGTCTTTCAATATTGATAAAACTAAGTGGCAAGATTATGTGTTGGCAGACCCTAACTTTAACAAACCAAGTAGGGTAGATGTAATAATTGGGATAGATTTGTATACCCATATTTTAAAAGACGGAGTAGTAAAAATAGACGGACTACTTGGACAAAATACAGAATTCGGATGGATTATATCCGGTTGCGCCAAATCAAAAGGTGATCAATTTATTGTGGCGACAACAATTGAAGTTGGGGACTTAGAGCGGTTCTGGGAATTGGAAAGTGAAAAGAATGACGTAGAAGAAGATGTGTGCGAGGAGCATTTCTTGGAAACAACAAGAAGAGATGAGAATGGTAGGTATGTTGTTGAAATACCATTTAAAAAAGAAAAGGATCTAGGAGATTCAAAACCCCAAGCTATAGCGCGATTTTATAGTTTAGAAAGAAAGCTCAGCAATAATAAATCATTAAAAGAAAATTATGTAAAGTTCATGCATGAATATAAAAACTTAGGACATATGGTAGAGTCCAAAGAAGATGGGAAATATTATTTACCCCATCAAGGAGTCATAAGAGATTCCAGTCTAACGACAAAGCTGAGGGTGGTTTTCGATGCTTCACCAAAAACCACAAACAATAAAAGTTTAAATGATATCATGTGGGTTGGACCAAGGGTCCAAAAAGATATCTTCGATTTTATGGTGAAATGGCGTAAATGGCCATTTGTAATATCTGCGGACATTGAAAAAATGTACCGGCAAATTAATGTTGATAAAGACGATCAACAATATTTGCATATAATTTGGAGAGATAATCCAAAAGAGGCCTCCAACCGTTACGTACGGTACAGCTTTAGCACCCTACTTAGCAACCAGGGTGCCTGTTGCAATAGCAGATAATTGCAAAAGTCAAGCAATTAGGGAAATCATAAAAATCGTGCCGACACGATACTGGATGCTAAAAAGCATGTAAAGGAAGTTACCCGGGAGTTTAATAAAGTTGGGTTTAACTTAAGAAAGTGGATCAAAAATATCCCAGAAATTATAGAAGGCATTAGAGATGACCAAGAAAATAAAGTATTAACCATTGAGGAGAATGAATCCGTCAAAACATTAGGAGTTTAGGTTCAATTTCCACTATGAACCAATTAAGAAAAATAACAAAAGAATAGTATTATCTACCTTAGCCACTTGTCGGAAAATTGTTTATTCAAAAACTTTGGCTAGCAGACAAAAATTGGGATGAAGAATTATCAAAACAGGATACTCGGGAATGGAATTCGTTTAAAAATAGTTTAACAGAGTTAGAGAGCATTCGGATATCGAGATGGCTAAATTCTCTGCACAATAAGTCGAAGCAAATTCATGGGTTTCCCGATGCATCCGAAAAGGCTTATGCTGCCATAATGTATGCCAAGGTAGATAGTTCTACAATTATAATAGCCAGCAAAAGCAAAGTTAATCCAAAGAAGAATCGGAAAACTATTCCAAAACGAGGGGGAACGTTGTGAGTTGCTGCGGACACCGCAACTCTACAGTTATACCCGATACTAAGTCAGTATGGCTCTCCTCCGGCAGACGCCGCTAATATTAAACGACACGACAAAGAGTGCGTGCGAGAGAGACAGAAAATCAGTCTGAGCGTGACGTCGGGCGCTGCGTAGCCACTGCAAATTGATTTGTTCCTTATGGCTATAAAAATGATCTGATCTGATCCAGATTCAGCAATCTGATAGATATGGTCATTATCTATGATTCTGCGTTTTAGTTTTCTCAAATCTGCAATATTGTGGATGCAACAGATTTTCGTTCTTTGTGTGGGCGGAAGGGGGTGGGGCGAAATTTTGAGATATACGTTTTATAGTGAGATCTAACAGAAGTGCGGATACCAAATTTGGTTACTCTAGCCTTAATAGTCTCTGAGATTTGTGAATATTTCCAGATTTTCATCCTTTGTGGTGGCGGAAGGGGGTGTGGTGAAATTTTGAAACAAACTCGTCTCGGTCCGATAAATTAGGAGTGTGAATACCAAATTTGGTTGCATAGCTTTTATAGTCTCTGAGATCTAGGCTCTAATGTTTTACTCTAAGCAAAGCCGCCTATGCTACGTGTGTGTTAGAGAGAGACAGGGCGAGCAAAAATGAAATTGTTTTCTTGATGCTGGCTATAATAATAATACGATCCAATTCAGATTCTGCAGTCTAAAATATATGGTCATTCTCTACGATTCTGCGTTTCTGGTTTTCTCGTATCGTCGAAATTGTGGATGCCACAGATTTCCGCCCTTTGTGGGGGCGGAAGTGGGCGGGGCAAAGTTTTGAAATATTTTTGTAGCAGTGACATATCACAGAAGTCTGGATCCAAAACATCGTTGCTCTAGCTCTTATAGTCTTTGAGCATTAGGCGCTGAAGGGGACGGACAGACGGACGGACGGACGGACGGACGGACGGACGGACAGACGGACAGACGGGCAGACAGACATGGCTCAATCGACTCGGCTATTGATGCTGATCAAGAATATATATACTTTATGGGGTCGGAAACGATTCCTTCTGGACGTTACACAGCCACTTTTACCACAAATCTAATATACCCCAATACTGATTTTGAGTATCGGGTATAAAAATAACATTTTTTGTGAATTATTACAAAAATATTCGTGTATGTAAAACTAGAAAGAGTCATTGCATATGTATTGAGGTTTATTCAAATTAAAACCAAAAAGAAAGAATTTCCTTCATTTTTGACAGTGGATATTTCAATTTATGAGCAGCACTTGTCCGCTTTAACCGCTGTTTCATCCTCGCTATCTGATAAAGATCGTATGATAGTTCTTGGTGACTTCAACTTGCCAGGAACTGTTTGGTCTTCGGTAAACGAGTCTAGTATCCTAGTGCCTATGTCACGACATGACTTTGTTGACGGCTTGCTTGACCTGTCCCTGTCTCAAGTCAATCATGTGAAAAATTCCTTGGGTCAATTGCTTGATCTATGCTTTGTATCGGATCCGACCATAGTGTTGTTAACCCGAGCCCTTCCGCTCACTATACCTGAAGACGCCTACCACCCTACTTTCGAGGTGTCGCTAGATATAGGACCAACTGTATTGGATCGGTCGAGTAGACTACCTGAACGTGTCCGCTGCTTTCGTAAAGCAGAGTTTGCGAAGCTTAATAACCTAATTAGGGATTTTGATTGGTCCGCTTTGTACTTGTGCACTGATGTCACAAAAGGCACAAACATTTTTTACAATGCTCTTGGCACATTTTTCGATTCCTGTGTCCCGCTTTCTTGTCCGATTAGATCTGGAAAACCACCTTGGTTTACCAAAGAGTTATCCAGTCTAAAAAACTTAAAATCAAGACTAAATTTCAAGAAGTGGGCTCTCCTACTTCTCACTCTCGTTATGTAATAGCTCGGTCAAACTTTTCAGTTCTTAATGCTCAATGCTATAAGAACTACCTATCTCGTTGCAGGATACGTTTTTCTCAGGACCCTAAACAGTTTTACTGCTTCGTAAACAGTAAGCGTAGAACATCCGCACACCCATCCTCGCTATCATTTTGTAATACGTCGGCAAATAATGATCAGGCAATTGCCGATCTTTTTCCCCAGTTTTTCCAAACCACCTATTCTGAGGAACGCTACTCTGGTCAACCGTACCCATACGGATTACCGAGGTCGAACGGCATTTTCAGTCCCTTGTTAAATGAATATTCCCTACTTCATGATCTTCGACTAGTTATGCCGGTGTTTTCACCGGGTCCAGACGGGGTTCCAGGTTGTGTACTCAGGTACTGCGCCGAGGCTCTGTGTGGACCATTGCTTAAACTATTCACCCTGTCCATTGATTCCTCTTGCTTCCCCCCAATCTGGAAGGAATCGTTTATAATTCCTCTCCATAAAAAAGGTAGCAAGTCTGATGCAAAAAATTATAGAGGTATAGCAAAGTTATCCGCTATTCCCAAATTGTTTGAGAAGGTTTTAACTCCGCACTTGCAACATCTCTGCAAGTCACTTATATCTCCAACTCAGCATGGATTTATAAGGCGGCGATCAACCACCACGAAGTTGTTAGAGTTTACCTCTTTCATTATTAAAGGCTTTCAAGGTAACTTTCAGACGGATGTTATTTACACCGACTTTAGTAAAGCATTCGACTCTGTAAACCATTCCCTTTTAGCACATAAACTTGACCTTTTAGGATTTCCGCCCAACCTCCAGAGATGGATTTCTAGCTATCTTTGTTCTAGGTCTTTGTACTCTGTGTCCAGTACAAGGACATTTCATTTCATTCTCGCTTGCAATCCGATCTCAATAACTTTCAGTCATGGTGTTGTGCAAACTTGTTACACCTTAATGCCTCGAAATGCAAAGTTATGACATTTCATCGTTCTAGCCCTTTGTTGGCTCTCTACACCCTATTTGGGGGTTCTCTTGAGAGAATTACCCTGGTGGATGATCTGGGTGTTATGTTAGACCCCAAGTTAAGGTTTTCCGAACACATTTCTACCATGGTAAATAAGGCCATGGGCGTGCTTGGGTTTATAAAGAGGTGGTCAAAGGAATTTGACGACCCCTATATTACAAAGACTCTCTATACCTCGCTTGTTCGTCCGATCTTAGAATACGGCTCCTGTGTATGGTGCCCTCAGTACAAAGTACACCAGGACCGTATAGAATCAGTACAGAAAAACTTTTTACTCTTTGCTCTGCGGGGCCTTAACTGGGATGCGGGTGTAAGACTCCCATCTTACTCTAGTAGACTATTATTAGTAAACCTCCCATCCTTAGTTAACCGTAGAAAAATGCTTGGTGTGATATTTATGCACAACTTGATCAGGGGTGACATAGACAGCCCTGGTCTGTTGAGCCGCATAAACTTCACGATTCCTGTTAGACTGACTAGAAATTGTATACCGTTGTTCCTTCCACTTTGTAGATCGAATTATTCCTTGCATGAACCGTTTAGGGTCGTATGCTCGGATTATAATTCCCTCTACCATATTATATCCAACACTAATTCTCTTCCTCTTATTAAATTATTAATCCTTACACACCATTCTAGTAATTAGTAATTGTAGTGGTATTTGTATTTTGTATTTTATTGCATGCTTAGTTTCTTAATAAGTTTAGTGCTAATTTTCCTCGAATGTTAGTCTAATATCTATCTTTCTTGCATGTTCGCGTTCGGTTCGGCTACGCACCGCGCGTCATGCGGCAGCGCCCCTCGGTCGGTTGGGCGGGAGGAGGGCTGCGTTTTGCCTGGGATCCGCGCGTAACAGCCTTCTGCTGGTGTCACACGGGCCACTTGACGGTGCATTAACTGCATCGCCTCTTGAAAGATGCAGTCATTGCATGTCAACGTCCAAGAATAAAAAGAGCGCCAAAGTATTAATAGTAAAACAACAACAAGCTATCCAATTCGGTTCCGAAATAGCTAGCCTAATTAATAAAAAGGAAATAGAAAAAAAAAATAAACTATTAAGCTTAAATCCGTTCTTAGATAAAGACGGATTGTTACGAGTTGGAGGTAGATTGCAAAACTCCAACGCGGAATTTGAGGTTAAATATCCCTTGATTTTAAATAAGTGTCACTTGACGTCTTTAATTATCAAGAATGCACATAAAGAAACATTGCACGGTGGAATTAATCTGATGCGAAAATATATCCAGCGAAAGTTTTGGATATTTGGGCTAAGAAATTGCTTAAAGAAAGAACTTAAAGAGTGTGTCACCTGTGCTTGGTACCGACAGAATACTGCAGAACAAATTATGGCAAATCTGGCGAAACACAGCGCTACAATGTCGCACCCGTTTACAAATACAGGTGTAGACTTCGCCGGGCCTTACCATTTCCGATGCTCTAAAAACCTGGGGCAGAAATTCTATAAGGGATATATTGCCGTATTCGTATGCATGGCGATAAAAGATATTCATTTGGAATTAGTCAGCGATCTTACTTTAGATGCATTTCTAGCTTCACTTAGAAGATTTTTTTTTCAAGAAGAGGAAAATGTGCAAACATTTTTTCCGATAATGGAACCAACTTTGTGGGAGCTTCGCGCAAATTGGACGAGGAATACCAGAAAGCCCTCAAAGACAACATAAAAGTGGTTCCAATATTAGAAAGAGAATAGATCGAGTGGCATTTTATTCCTCCGGCAGGACCTCACTTCGGAGGTATTTGGGAAGCTGGGGTAAAATCAGTGAAATATCACTTAAAAAGGGTAATTGGGGACAATAATATGAGGAAATGGCAACTCTATTATGTCAAATTGAAGCGGTACTAAATTCACGCCCTTTGTATACAGCTACAAATGATATTGACGATCTGGATGTATTAACACCAGGTCATTTTATAATTGGAAGGCCAATATTTGGCCCGATTGAGACAATTTCAGAGGAAAAAATCGGGAATCTGGATAGATGGAGTTTAATTCAGAAAATGAAAAAAGAATTTTGGATTAAATGGAAAGAAGATTATTTGCACACACTGCAACAAAGAAATAAATGGAAAATAGGAATGCAGAATATTAAAACAGGACAGATTGTATTAATAAAAGATGAAACCTGTCACCCAGCTAGATGGCCCTTGGGAAAAATAGAAGAAATACATAAAGGTAGGGACGATAGAGTCAGAGTAGTAACTATAAAACATCAACACGGGTTGATAAAACGACATATAACTAAAATTTTATCCATTGGCTTGAATTAAGACAGAAGCGCAAGACTCAGGAATGACTCCAAAAGAGACCAGAACTACTCGTAGTAGTAAAAGGTAATTCAAATTGCGTGTATAGGAAGATAGCAGAGACATGATCATTTTGGGTCGAATTAGAAAGGCAGGGTAGTTGGCTCTTCAAAGTTCCAGTAAACACTAATGCTAGAATTCAACGTAGTAACTCAAATCAAGAACTAATTGATCTTCCGCAACAAGGAATTTTAACAATAATAAATGGTTGTACTTTGCGAACCGATGACAAAATACTAGTACCTCATCACAGTATTCAAACAGAAAGCTACGAGCCAATTTCATCCTTTTATGCAAGAAATATAAGTAAAATACCAAAAATTGTTTGGAATCCATTAGCAGTAACATTAATTAACCATACAGAAGAAATGGATAAGTTAAGAAACGAAATAAAATTGTTAAAAGAAGGTCATCATGACTTAAAAGGACTTAAGTTCCATCATGTATCTGGACATGCGGCCTTGATTATCGAAATCATAATAATGATAATATTAATAATCTATGCCATAAGAAGAATTAAAGTAGCACGAAGACGGCAAACGATAGCATTTCCCTACCCACTGTAATTGACTGTAAATGATTATCTGTACTTGTAATTATAGCTATAAAGAAAATGTACACAAGAATCAAAATACAAAACAATGCCACTTTCGGCCCTTTGCAGAATGTTCAAACATGAACATATTATCGTCAATACAATGCCACTTTTGGCCCCTTGCAGAATGTTTAAACATAAATAGATTATTGTACACATTCACTCATGTAACAACACCGATCTCTAAAGAAATCACATAAAGTAGACAAGTTATAACTGCACTGGTGTGCAGAGATCTGTAACCCATTAATACGACAACAAAACACAAGTGGAGAAAACACTTAACAAATGCGGTCCTAAAATAAAACTAATGTAAGCATGTACTCAAATAGACACCCTCAGTAAAGTGTATCCTCTGCGTAGGTCTAACGATAATTATAGACTACCAAATTGTACCTCCTACCTCATTGTCAAATCACATATAAGGCTCTGATTTTAAGAATAAAATTTAGTTTTGAATTTACAACTCAACTCGCAAATGTCTAGACATTTCTTTTAAGGTCTTAACATAAGCAGATTGAAATATTATTTAGAATCTTAATAAGTTCTAACTTCTTATAATTGAAGAATAGTTTGTCAGTTCTACAACCTCTCCTATCTACATTTCGAAGCTCGGATTAACAATGGTTGTAAAACTTTGCGAAGATTGTCTTTTGACGCCTGCATAAATAGTGGGAAAGGATAACTCTTCCGAGTCAATATCTAGAATCATGTCGAGAGGTCGTTGGCCTTGACCTGGTGCGCTTTTGATAATCCTATCATCAAATGGTATGTTGTTTTCTAGCAGAGTTTCCTGACCTCCAGGGTTTGAGCTCTCCGGCTTCTACTTCCTCGTCGGGATGGGCCGGCTCCGTATCTACATTCCTATCTCTATTTTGCATTCTTTCTAATAAGGCTGCATCTGCTTGAGATGCTACGAAACGAACAATATCGGATGTGAAACCAGAGATCCATTGCTCGTTAACTACAACATTATGCTTTTTATACAAATCTGTGGTAACTAAATAACGAAGTGCTTCAAAAATTTTGGAAGGTCCAATGGTTTCAGCCATGAAAGCATGAAGATACTCTTTTCTGCGTTTGAGGTGGAGCTGAGCTGAGCTCCTTCACGATATCGCTTACCGAAATAGGGACGTTTACCACTGCCCCTTTAATGGCATTTTGACCTCGCCCGCCAGGCAATATAAGCTTAATTATCATAAATGGAAGTCGAGGAGAAATCAGTCGTTCCTCTAATGGAGTAAGCTCCTTTAAGCAGTCGGGCAGCATGGGGAAATCTAATTCATTGAAGAAAAGCTTAGGCTTTATACGCTTCTTAATGTTCTGCAGAGTTTTAATGTTGGGCAATCAGAAGGGAGTTCTAAAAGGCTTTCAAGAGCGAAAATTGCACCACTAAACTCGCAATCACTTTCTAAATGGACGCGAGGAATCTTACAAATTTGTTTGGGGAACCACAGACCTTTGCAAGAAAGGCAAACCTGATCAGTACCCAGATTTACATTCCTGTTATAAACTACTTTCAGAGCTTCTAGGCCACTAAGCCTGATTCTAGGTTCTATCTGAGCCCTATCTTCCTAGGAGATATTTGCTCGTTCCTGCTGCATTCGGGAGGCGTTTCTTAAATTTTGCTCACGAATATACAAAAGCGAACGGACGCATCTTTATTCACTTCGCATCAAATTTTTATTAACAAGCGCATAATTGTCTAAAAAAAAGGGAATTTCGTCTGATATCACCAAATAGACACTAAACCTCCCTGTGGCAGACTTGAAGCCGCAAATAATAAACATATTAAGGTGAAAAAAAGCTTTTTATTTATTTGGCAAACAAACACTGTGCTCTTCGATTTTGTTAGTGTTTACAACTCAAATCAAGCATCGAACATAATCTTCGAACAGCAGCACACTCACATTTACACAGAAACATAAACACTTATACGCGAGATACCTAAACTGCACAATAACAAACCAAATCCACCAAAAAAGAGACGTGAAAAGCATACACACAGACATACAAAAATGTCATCATCTACTGCACCGCCAACAAAGCGCACCCGCAACAATGCTGGGACAGCGAGTGTGCGCCTCTCCGACGCCCTCTCGCCTCAATTGCTGGAGATGCTCAAAGACCGTTTCCAGGAGCAGACCAACCAAATTGCGTCCCATGTCCGAAAGGCAGAGCAGCGCATCCTCAGCAGTCTCATGGAGCGCTTGGATTCGATCGCTGGTGAGGTAAAACAGATGGGTGCCAGAGTTATCGATTTGGAGCGGGAAGTGGTTGATCTCCGCTCCCAGAGGGATCGGCTGGATGAACGGGTTGAGCGGCTGGACCGGGAAGTGGCTGATCTTCGCACACTGGGTGCGAGAGTGGGTGGCATCGAAGCGAGATTGGCAGCCGAACACATGGCAACGAGCGCGTGTGAGCTGCGAATCCACGGCGTTCCCTTTGTGGAGGGAGAAAATGTGAGAGCTCTCTTCAACAAGCTCTGCTTCAATCTACAGCTGACCCCACCAACAAGAATCCGAGACGTATTCAGGGCCAGACAAACACAACACTCAAATGTCGATCCCGTTATAATTGTTAAAATGGAAAACGTCCGCGAGAAGATCAATCTCCTCAGTAAGATTGGGATTTACCGCCGCGAGAGTAAGAGACAACTGAGCTTACAGTTCTTTGGTTTCGACTCAGAAGCTGCTGTCTACGTCAACGAGCAGCTTTTAAGAGGGAACTATATAATATTCAAAGAGGCCATGCGGCCTTGCAGCTGTCTTTACTCGGCGCGGCCTCGTGCATGTACGATCCTATGATAGAGAGAGCGTTCAATGCATTAACCGTATGGAAGAGCTTTTGTCGCTCGCACCATCTAATGAGCCCGCACAGTCTCTCCCCCTCTCTTCGACTGCCTCCCCCACTCACGCCTCGGTTGGATCGGAAGAAGCAGCAGCAAATAGCTTTCGCTCTTAATAACTTACATATTGCTCTCTTAATCTTATCAGTTAGGTTATTGTTTTTATTATTTTTTTTCACAGTTCTTACACACAGTTAGTTTATTGTTTTTCAAATATCGAGTTTGCGCCCCTAATAAGTTCTCACTTTAATAATGAATGGTGAGATAGGTAGTTCCATAGCCGGTAGTATGATTAAAATAATTAGTAACCATAGAAATGGTCTCAAAGTTGTACACATAAATGCACAAAGTTTGTTAAGGAAAATCGATGAGCTTAGATTTCTCTTTACTCAGTCAAATGTAGATGTTATATGTGTATCTGAGACGTGGTTTAACTCTGATCTATGTGATTAGTCAATTGTGTGTGATGGTTATATTGTTTTTCGTTCGGATCGTATTGGGCATGCAGGTAGCGTTGCTATATATGTTAATACAAAATTAAAATGTAATGTTAAGTGTACACAATCTAGTGAATGTCCTATTGAATATCTCTTCTTGGAAATCGCGAGCAAAATGAACAAGAAAATTTTATTAGGCTGTATTTATCGACCCAATTGTACAATCGACTATGAGCCACTTTTAAATATTATCTCGGACATCTCGGTGTTATACACTGACATTATACTTGCAGGTGATCTCAATAGCAATCTCTTGAAAGAGAGTCATCTATTGGATAACTTTGCCTCCCTGGGCTTGTACGCTGTTAATACAACATTGCCTACACATTTCAGCAATACCTGTGATACACTTCTTGACATTTTCTTCACTAATAGCAAGACCCTATCATATGACCAGGTATCATAAAACAACATAAGATCATGTAAACATGACCTTATCTTCCTGACATATGACTTGACTTTGGACCATAAAGCTAATTCCTTTACTTATAGAGATTTTAAAAATATTGACTATAATGAACTTTACCTAGAATTTACTGCGTGTGACTGGGCTTCCATTTACCTTTCTCCCTTTGTTGACTGTCAATTGAGTGTTTTGAACAACAATATTCAGTACTTGTTCTACAAATTTATACCACTAAAAACCAAAGTCAGCAAACCAAGAAAAAATCCATGGTTTAACAACGAGATAAAAAAAATAAGGCATCAGCGAGATGTTGCCTGCAGTAAATGGAAGCGGTATAAAACGGACTACTTCCGTTTAAGGTACAAAGAGTTAAGAGCAAATGCTAACAAAAGTATAAGATCTGCTAAGCGTAGTTACTATAAATCTAAGTTCCAAAATTGCTCTACCATTAAGCAAAGATGGAAAGAAATGAATAGTATAGGAATAGGCAAATGTAAACAGAAGACTGAGCTGGACATAAATGTCGAAGAACTTAACAAAAAGTTCTCGATAATTGATGTACCTGAAGCGACAAGTAACACGTACCTGAATAGCGTTCCACTTGGTGATAATAGTTTTAGCTTTGTGTGTGTCAATCAATGTGATGTCTTCGCGAGCATACTTAAGGTGAAGTCTAACGCCGAAGGTCTCGATAACATTAGCCCGAAATTTGTGAAAATCTTACTTTCTAAGATTTTGTCTCACATCACTTATATCTTCAACACGGCTATAACTACGTCCTCGTTTCCAACGGAATGGAAAAAAGCGAAAATTTTACCGATACGAAAACCTAACAACGACTTTAGGCCCATTTCAATACTTCCGTTCCTGTCAAAAGCTCTAGAAAATCTCATGTCCTTACAGATTGAACACTACCTGACTAACTACTCGTTATTAAACAACAAGCAGTCAGGTTTTCGAAAAAAAAGAAGTTGTATAAGCGCTGTAACGGATATCGTCGAAGATATTCGACAGCAACTCGATAAGAACTGGGTTACGTTTTTAACACTTCTCGACCACAGTAAGGCGTTCGACTCAGTCAACCATAACATTCTCTGCGCAAAACTGACCAAATTATTCAACTTCTCAGGGACTGCGGTCAATTTTGTAAAATCGTACCTTACAAATAGATTGCAGACAGTTGTATCCGGTACATATGCTTCCACCTTTAGGGTTCTTACACGGGGAGTCCCTCAGGGATCAGTACTAGGCCCCTTACTGTTTTCCATATATGTTAATGATCTACCCAATGTCTTGTCTGACTGTGAAGTACATTTATATGCTGATGACGTCCAAATTTATGTTAGTAGTCCCGTTAATGAAATAAATCTATGTGTCAACATGTCCAACAAAATGCTTTTAGTTTAAGTCGTTTTGACCATGTTTCCCACCTGACTCGTAAAATACTTGACCTCAACTTGACCCCATGGATAGATTTTATAACCTTAGTACACTTTCATAAAATTGTGACCACCCAAGAACCGATTTACCTTTACCGCAAACTTAACCCCGCTACATCACAAAGAACTAACAATTACATTTGTCCTCGAATTCAAACGCTTTGCTCGAAGAGGCAGTTTTTCATTAATGCTATTCGCTTATGGAACAATCTTCCCCATAGCATTAAAACCATTAGGAGCGCAACTCAATTTTACTTTAAAGTCAAAAAACATTTAGGTAATCAATAAAATTAAAATAACAAATTCATTAAAAAAAAAAAATAATAATAATAATAGAAAAACAAATAAAATAGTAGAATAAATAATTAAAATTTAAAAAGTAATCAAAATTTTGTAAAAACAATTATAAGTGTAAGCTTTTCAAAAATGTTAAATGTATCTATTAGATTTAAGTAACTAACTTTCCACAAGGATGCGTAAGGTGACTAGCGCATTAAACATAAGTGTAAACTTGTATCGCTAGGATAATGCATGAAAAATAATAAAAAAAATAATTGCTGCTATCGCTCCTATATTGGCTCACTCTCTGACTAGCAGTTCTGGCAGCGTCAATTTCTAGCTGTCGTGCTGCGGCACGAGCAGCTTGGCGTGCCAGAGATACGCCTACGATCTACTAAGCTCCGTTCTTGGACCCTGCGAACTCTATCCTGCTCTCTTTCTAACATGCGTCTCCTTTTGTTATTTAAACGTATGCGTTGTCGCCTCTCTGTATTCCGTTCTTGCTCTCTTGTCCTATAGTCCAAGTCCTGTCTACGGCTGGACCGACGCACAGTATTGGCCACTTGCTCCTTATGTCTAATCTGTACGTCTGTTCGCCTAACTATATCTCCTCCTGTATTGTGTTATTGCTCTCGTGCCCTATAGTCCGAGTCCTGTCTTCGTCTAGACCGACGCACAGTATCGGCCTCTTGCTCCTGACGTCGAATGCGAGAGTCTGTTCGTCTCACTACATGTTCTGCGGTATTTTGTGCTTGCTCTGTAGCATATACCTTTGGCTCCGTCTCCGTTTGAACCGATGCTCAGTGTTGACCACTTGCCCCTGTCGTGTTCTCAATTCTACTCTTTCTTCTATATTCTCACTTGTCGTTTATTCCGTGCATTTATGCCATCACTATTGCCTACAGTATTCTGTACCTGCTCACCAGCGACGGCTGCCTGCTCTTCCTGACCTACTCCTGGAACTTGCCAAGCAGTCACTTGATTTTCTCCCTCCGCATCTAGCTCTTGGTTTCTTGAGGGTTAAACGAACTTAGAACTGCATCTATTACAAGTTCCCTATTTTCAACAATTTCTAAATTATCTAAATTTCTATCTCTATTAGATCTGTATCTAAATTTGCGTCTCTGAGACAGCTGCAAAGCAGATATCTTATTCTTACTAGGCATGATAAAATGTATGTAAAATATAATTAAATTTAAAAAATAAGAAAAACTATATAGTAAATATATAATATATATGTATATATAATAAATTATTTTAATATTTTAAAATTAATTTAAAATAAAAAATTGCAAATAAAAGTTTATCCTGTTTTGAAATTTGCCGTAAAAAAATAACATATGTCTTTTTTCCCCACTCTTCTTGGTGGTTTTTTGTGACTCATAATATAATATATATAATATATATATTATATAATATAATATATAATATATAATTAATGTAAATTAACTTTTAACTTCCCAAAGCGTCAGCAATCGGTGGCAGCGACGTCCCCTGGCGAGAGCAGCAGCGACGTCCGTCCTCAGCCGCTATGCAGGCAGCGACGTCATGCCTCATCCCCCAGTGATGCCAGCAGAGGCACCGAAAAGCGCGCGAAGCAACGACGAAAGTTAGAAGCTGTTATTAGTTTCTAACTAACGATCGGCGCAGAAAAACTAAGGCCCTATACCTTAATAAGCAAGCACTATTTTTAGTTAATAAGTTAAAAGCTAAACTAGTTTGAATGGGTTTAATTCGAAATCGGTAATCGGAAAGTCTCTATCGCTCTGCCTGGCTCGATATCAACTGGTCCCACCGAAACACAGCCTATTGAGATTTCGCAGTCTTTTTACGAGCGAGTCACTCAAGAAAGAGAGAACGGAGTCAAAGCATGCGGAGAGTCTTACATGGTGAATGCACGAATAAGGTGGCGTATGATAATCGCCGAAAGACAGCAAGTGTGGTTATGACGTCATCTTGTTAATTAAGACACTTGCATCCATATGTAAATGTGTAAGGATGTGAACAGACAGTTGAGAGAACTCTTTTTCGAGTGGGGCAGAGAAGCATGCGGAACAAACGGACAATTCAATTCATGTTTTCCAAATAGACATACAAGGTGAATTCACCAATAAGGTGCCGTATGATAATCGCTGAAAGAGAGCAGCTGTGGTGATGACGTCACCTTGTTAGACATTTTCAGCTTTTGTATGTATGGACATTTGCTCTATTGAGAGAACACTTGTCTGTGTAGGACAGAGAACTGAGAGAATAACTCAAATAACGCAAAAAATGGAACGGTTTTTTTCTCATTTCTTCCATACGCATATTTGGAGTGAAAACATTTTCGTGTCCCCCTCCCTTACTGTAACGGTTAACAAATTGTTTACCAATTGCCTGGGCCTGGGTGATGCTCTCTCCCTCTTTTTGGCTTGCGGAAAGAGTGAGAGAGCCCCTGGTGTTTAGATTTCGCGGTTTTTTTACAGACAATTCTCATTCTTTCTATAGGCATTTATATCAGTTTCACACTTGCATTCGCTGTTCCCCCTTCCACTCCCTAACCATAACGGCTCATTCAAACAGCTGCATATACACATACTATATAATGTTTATTTATTTACATATTTATGTTCATTGGTTTTAATACTGTAACGAACCCAAAAGGGTTCGCTACAACGCTTCTCCCAACGCCCAATAAAAACCCGGCTACTAAATTACAACACCTCGCCCAACGGAAATTGATTTACTACACGAACACCCCCCCCCTCCACACATAGCCACCGATTGACACGCGCCGTCTTTATAACGCTGACCAAACACACCAGGTCGCGCGGACTTCCACCATTCCAGACCAAGCAACCGGCCAGGCGCAGTCTTCCGGGTTCATCGGCTACAAAACGATGACACCGCGGAAGCCCACGACAAGCCCCCAACGGCAAACCCGCCAGCTCGCCAAAAACACGAAAGGACAGAACTAGGTCAACCCGCGATCGCCAGAATGGCCGCGGACCCACTGACACAGCGCCCATTGGCGTATAAATAGACGCCGACTGAAAACCAGAAAGCAACTTACGCAGAGATCAGGCTCGCAGTACGATCGTTGTACCAAAACTCACGCGGAGATCACAGTACGGTCGTCGTACCAAAACTTACGCAGAGACCCAGTCCGGAGTACAGACGCGGTACCCGGAACCCACCAGAAGACATCGGCGCCCAATTAAAAATAAGTCATTTAAACCGCTAAGAAATACAATAAAGTGTCAAATTTGCAAAGTAAAAACACCCGATTGCGTAAGTTCACCCCAATCCGCCGAAGCACCAACGTCGCCCCACCCCGAGTCCACACGGTCGTTTCACATACACAACGCTAGCAACGCCCGCCCGAGCCCCGATCCACCTCTCTACGACAGGCCGCCCTCTGACGCCGCCCTTAAGGTTCCAACATATTTCTACAAATTTCTTGTGAACAGACCCCTGGACGTGACTGAGCTTACCTCAGCCTGAAATAGGTACATCACAAGTGGCGCCCGAGCAGGGACCGTGAGGGAATGTCAGCGAGGGTTTGTGGAATAAAACCCCACGGCCGCTAGAGCAAGAACACAAGAGAACCACCCAAAGAAAACCCCGACCTCGCGCAACATCAACGGCAAGAGTTGCGCAACGAGCAGACGAATACGCGAAACAGCGACAGAGAAACGCGAACAGTGCCGTCACCCCGAGAAGAAATTCGAAGCGTCAGCCGCGAAGCTCGACACAGTGCCCTAGTGAAGGAAAAGAGCAAGCCCAGCGAAACAGCCAACTCAAGTAACGATCGGAGCGATGGAATCCCACACAGAGGAACAGGCCAGTGGGTATTACCCTGGAGAATTCGTCGCCAACCCAGGGGTGAGTACCGGCTGGATACACAAACGTCGCCGAGAGGAGCTGGAGTCCTTCGCGGAGGAATTCGGATTCAGCCGCGAGGGGAACGTGGAAGATTTGCGGAGGAGTTTCGCCAAACTAGTCGCCGGGCCTCTCGAACACGATGCCTGGGTCAGGTTGGCGGAGCTCGAGCGGCAGTACGCCAGATCGCCCCAGCCCGACACCTCAGCTCCAACAGAGAAGCGGAAGACGGACCCCAAACTCAGCCTACAAGTTCCAGGATTCATGGAAGGCAAAGCCAGCACCTCACCGACATCGATAACCGCCGAAGATCTACCGAAGCCCCTGCCCCCGGAGCCAAGGCCTTCGCCCTCTCGTACGGGGTAGACATGAACTACGTGCCGCGAGCCGTGGCAGAGCTCCTAATCGACCGAGCCAACCGTTGGTTCCGCACCAGCCGACTCCAGAGCGCCTCATGGGCCGATTTCCGTCAGGAATTCCTAGCCTTTTTCCTGCCTCCCCGGTTCTTCGAGCAATTGGAAGACCAGATCAGGAACCGCAAGCAAGCGGTGGGCGAACCGTTCAAGGACTTCGTTATCGAGCTCCGTTTGCTCATGCACCACGCCGGGTACGACGAAGCCAAAGAACTTAGCCGGATGTATGACAACACCCTCCCGGCGTACCAGCTGTACGTGCGAAGACACGAACTGAGAAGTCTGACGCAATTAACGATGTTGGCCACAGAGTTCGAGAGCATCCAGGAACGAAACGTACCAGCGATCCTCATCCCCCCTCGACAACCACCCAGGTACACGCGGCCGACGGAACTACAAAACGAAAGCGGGACGAATCGGGCCCAATTCCGAAAGCCCCACTGGAACACCTCAGAACCCGCAAGGAAGCCGCACCAAGCCGGCGCTTCAGCACAGGAAGCGACACATCGAATGATCACCACCCCCATCGCCAACCCGCACGCAGCCTGTCGACGCTGCGGAGAATCGGGGCATGTATCTCGCGACTGCACCAACCCATCGATCTTCTTCTGTTGGGAATGCGGCAAGCGCGGAACACGCACCGTGGTCTGTTGCCGCCAGGACCCGTCGGGAAACGACTCGCGTCCCCAGCTGCCACGGGAACAGCTGGGCACGACGCTTCCTCAGAAAACTAACTAAGAAACCCGCTACAAGTACACGACGACCGGATAGTGGCGAGAGTAACCATCGGAGGACGGCGCACGGAAGCCACGGTCGACACCGGGGCGTCCCGAAGTTTCATCAACGCCGACCTCGCCCGCCAACTCGGCCACGACAACGACCTGCGAGCCGCATGCGTCCCGATACGCCTAGCCTCGCTCGGCACGCGAGATAACTCAGATCTTGCTAGCGCGAGTCGAACTAGACGAGCAAGAGGTACAGGTGCCGCTCTTAGTGCTGCCCAACATGTTAGAGCAAGCTATCATAGGGATGGACTTCCTGTGCGCCATCGAAACCACAATACAATGTGGCAACACATGCCTCCATCTCCAGGGCTCCCAACGCCCCCTCCCAAACACGCCGATGATCACCGCCAGCCAAGTACACGCCCACGGACCCAAGAACTTGAGACTCCCGCCGCCAACGAATCCCCCGCCACGACACGAGACACGAGACACGAGCACAAGGAACAGGGAACACAGAACCCATGGCCACAATGAGGCACACCAGCCCCAGGCTCACTCCGAGAAACCCAAAACTAAGCAGAGCCACGAAGAAAGCGAGCCGGTCTCCCGAGGGCCCCGACGCGGTTCCACCAACGATGGGAAAGGAACCCAGGACGCCCCTCCAGAAGAAAACCCGGCCCCAGCAACGGCAGCCGCCACGTGGCAGCCAGGCGCTCGACGTACCACATCCGACCGCCACCCTGGCCCACGAACGCGTCGACACCGCCCTCGACGCGAAAGCTACCCCCACGAGACCGACCGACCCGCTACTCCCGCGTCCTCTCAGGCAGGAACCGGGAGGGGCGATCACCCCCGCACGAGGCATCAATCGGAACCCCGCCGACACACCACCTGGAGCCGACACACCATCGATCGTCACCGACATCATGGAACGCCTCCCGGGCAACACCTCGTACGGCGCCGGCATGCGGCCCAGCACCACGCCTGGAGCCATGTCGGTGAACCTCACCGCCCAAACTAGCCGTCGGTCAAACGCTACGACCGCAATCGAGACCCGCACGTTCGTACGTCACGCTGAGTACAACGTCGCGCAAGCACCCCCCACTACACACACGAGCACCTCACACCTGAGCGTCGCACCCGCCGCCGTCGCCGGCGTAAGCGAATACACTCGCGAAGTCGAACCACCAATCGCATTCGACACAACGATCCTCCCCGAGAACCCCGACTACACTTGCGACCCAGGAATCGACGAACCACCGGAGGACGATTCGGAACGAATCTCCGACCCCTGGCCTCCCGACATCGCACCGAGAATACAGACGAAGAACTGCCGACACTCGCAGGCCTCCGAGGGACGACGGATCTACCGGAACACACCATCGTCATGAGAGACAACCGACCCATAAAACAGCGGTACTACCCGAAAAATCCAGCCATACGGCGGATCATCGATGAACAGGTCGACCAACTGATAGAAGAGGACCTAATCGAACCATCCCGGAGCCCCCACAACGCGCCAATCGTCCTGGTCCGCAAAAAGGACGGGAGATGGCGCATGTGTGTAGATTATCGGCAGCTAAACGAGCGTTCTATCCCGGACGCGTACCCGCTACCCAGGATCAACTACATACTAGAGCGACTCCGAAATGCCCACCTCATCACGACCCTGGACCTGAAAAACGGGTACTGGCAGATACCAATGGCCCGGGACAGCCGGGAAGCCGCGGCATTCACGATACCCGGCAGAGGGCTATACCAATGGAAAGTAATGCCCTTCGGTTTACATTCCGCGGGAGCCACGTTTCAACGGACCCTCGACGCCGTTGTCGGCGCAGACATGGAAGCATTTGCGTTCGCATATCTCGACGACATCGTCATCGTCGGGAAAAGCTTCCAGGAACACCTGAACAACATAAAAGAAGTCTTCGCACGACAGCGAAGGGCAAACCTACGGATCAACACGGACAAGTGCGCCTTCTTCCAACGCCGGATAAAATACTTGGGCCACATGATCAGCGAAGAAGGTATCCACACGGACCCCGACAAAATCGCAGCCGTAAAGGATCTGAGACCGCCGACCAACCTGAAGGAGCTACGACAATGCGTAGGCATGGCCGGTTGGTACCGCAGATTTGTCCCAAACTTTGCCACCGTGGTCAAACCGATGTCACTGCTGCTGAAGAAAGGGAAAGCATGGACATGGGGCCAAGAACAACAAGACGCCTTCGACGAGCTGAAAACACTGCTCACCACCGCACCGGAACTCGCCTGCCCAGACTTTAACGTCAAAATTTCCCTGCAGACGGACGCAAGCAACCTTGGAGTAGGCGCGGTCCTTACCCAAGAGATCGAACGGAAAGAGCGGGTCATCGCATACGTCAGTCGACGCCCCAACAAGGCAGAAGAAAACCGTCATCTGGGCGATCCGAAAACTGCGATGCTATCTCGAAGGCTACCGATTCGACGTTATAACCGATCATCTCGCACTAAAGTGGCTGAATACCCTCGAGAGCCCTTACGGAACTACAGCAATATCAATACGACGTGCACTATCGGGCCGGCAACCAGAACGTAGTCGCAGACGCATTGTCAAGACAACCATTGGAGACCCTCTCCCGCATTGAGGAGGAAGACAACACAGCATGCACCTGGCTTAAACAAAGGATCCAGCAAGTCCAAGACGAACCCCAGAAATACCCGGACTACACACACGAAAACGGGCAGCTATACCGCTATCTAGGACACGGAGCCGACGACGACGACCACATACAGTGGAAACTATGCGTGCCTAAAAACGGCCGAACGAGAGTACTCCGCGAATGCGCGAATGCTCGTTCTCTTTCGTAGTGATCAGACGTGTTTTTGTTTTGCGCTCCGCATTTTTCCTTTTGTTTCGAATAAACAGCCGGAGTTTTCCTAATTAAATTCTAAATATACTTTCTAACCAGACAACAATCTGGAAACCTATTCATTTACGCGAGTGCATGCCTTTTGATTTGTGTTAAAATATTATTTAACTCTTTATTTTTCGGCGTCGGCTTGTGTTGTGTTGTGTTGTTGCAGTGAGTGAGTATTGCATTGCAGTCCGCTCTCGTCTGGTAGCTTTTGTTGTCTTATCACTCTCTCGCTATCACCTCAACCTCAATAACTGTTCTTTCTCTCTCGCTCTTTCAACTTTCTGAGCAATAGCGCTCTTTGTCTAGTAGCTCTCGCTATAACCGCTCTCCACTCTGCTCTCTTTTTTTTTCTTACCAATTCCGCTTTGAGCGTTGTCTGGCACATTGGTTTGATACCAATTTGTTTTGGAAATTTTTAATTTTTTTGATTTTAATAAAATATTTGAATAATAAAAATAAAATGGAATTCGCTGTGGTCTGCGCTAAAAAAACCTGCAAGAAGCAGATCACTCACGATCAGCCAAATGTCCCCTGCTGGCTCTGCGACAGCGTAGTCCACGCAAAATGCGCGGGATTTTCTGGCCTCGTGAGCGATGCCATAGCCAAACGTAATGGCTTGCATTACAGTTGCGAGGCATGCCGTGCGGTGGAGAAAGACATGGTAGCTTTTATGAGGCAGACGCGGAGTGGCTTTAAGGAGCTGACCGTTGGTTTTAAAAACCAGTACGATCGGCTCCTAGCCATGGAGGCTCAGTTTAGCGGTTTAAAACTGCTGAATGAGTCTCCGAGGCGCAAAAAGGTCACTCCGCGGGACCTGCAAGTGCCAACCGTCACTCAGCCGTGCGCCGCCGAAAAATTGACTCCGACCACTCCAAGTGTACAGCAGTTGATCTCGTTTGCCACTCCAAAGGCAACGAAAGCTGCTGGCGATGCAGATTCGGTAGCCGAATTCATCGCCTCGGAGAATGTGCAGCTAAGTACGTCTGCTGCGTCCGTGTCCGTGGTGTCCGCAAATTCACTAGTTGTCCCGTCTATCCCGATCCCACCAGTAAACAGCCGTTCCGGACCTCCGGATATTGCCACCACAGGTACTAGACCTGCGGTGACTAAACCACTGGTGGGAGTCCCACCAAAACGACAAGTTTTTGTTTCACGGCTGGCCCCTGACCTCACATCTAATGATGTAACTGCTTTCATTCAAAGCAAAATAAAAGCCGTGGGTTTAAAGGTGGAGAAATTTAACTTCTCTTATGCCAGGGAGATAGCGTCGTTTAAGATAAGCATCTCCCCAACTCAATTTGACACCATTTGCTCCTCCAGGAGTTTAAGGCTAAGAAGAAGAATAGGCCCCCCATATCGCTTCCAAATCTTTCCAGCGTGCCACCCTCAACCTCAACAACCTCAACTTCCTCTTCCTCAACTTCCCGTCTTGCTCCAACCTTTCCAAAAAACTAACTTCTCTTTTAGTAACCTATCAGAATGTAAGAGGCTTGCGTAGTAAGCTCAGCATTCTTTTCCGGGATAGTGTTGCATTTGCTTCCCACGTTATTGTGTTTACTGAAACCTGGTTAAAGCCGGACATTCTTAGTTCCGAGGTTTTGGCAGGTCGGTACACAACTTTTAGAAAGGACCGTTCGTCTCGACGTGCAGGAGGGGTTCTAATTGCAGTGGACTCTTACTTCACGTCAGAACACTTCACAGTCCAAGTTCAACAGGAACTGGAATTCCTGTGTGTAAAACTGATTCTTCCCGCTTTCGCTATATTCATTACTTGCTCGTATATCCCACCTTCTTCGGATATTTCAATTTATGAGCAGCACTTGTCCGCTTTAACCGCTGTTGCTTCCTCGCTATCTGATAAAGATCGTATGATAGTTCTTGGTGACTTCAACTTGCCAGGAACTGTTTGGTCTTCGGTAAAAGAATCTAGTATCCTAGTGCCCATGTCACGACATGACTTTGTTGACGGCTTGCTTGACCTGTCCCTGTCTCAAGTCAATCATGTGAAAAATTCCTTGGGTCGATTGCTTGATCTATGCTTTGTATCGGATCCGACCATAGTGTTGTTAACCCGAGCCCTTCCGCTCACTATACCTGAAGACGCCTACCACCCTACTTTCGAGGTGTCGCTAGACATAGGACCAACTGTATTGGATCGGTCGAGTAGACTACCTGAACGTGTCCGCTGCTTTCGTAAAGCAGAGTTTGCGAAGCTTAATAACCTAATTAGGGATTTTGATTGGTCCGCTTTGTACTTGTGCACTGATGTCACAAAAGGCACAAACATTTTTTACAATGCTCTTGGCTCATTTTTCGATTCCTGTGTCCCGCTTTCTTGTCCGATTAGATCTGGAAAACCACCTTGGTTTACCAAAGAGTTATCCAGTCTAAAAAACTTAAAATCAAGACTAAATTTCAAGAAGTGGGCTCTCCTACTTCTCACTCTCGTTATGTAATAGCTCGGTCAAACTTTTCAGTTCTTAATGCTCAATGCTATAAGAACTACCTATCTCGTTGCAGGATACGTTCTTCTTAGGACCCTAAACAGTTTTACTGCTTCGTAAACAGTAAGCGTAGAACGTCCGCACACCCATCCTCGCTATCATTTTGTAATACGTCGGCAAATAATGATCAGGCAATTGCCGATCTTTTTGCCCAGTTTTTCCAAACTACCTATTCTGAGGAACGCTTCTCTGGTCAACCGTACCCATACGGATTACCGAGGTCGAACGGCATTTTCAGTCCCTTGTTAAATGAGTATTCCCTACTTCAAGATCTTCGACTAGTTAAGCCGGTGTTTTCACCGGGTCCAGACGGGGTTCCAGGTTGTGTACTCAGGTACTGCGCCGAGGCTCTGTGTGGACCATTGCTTAAACTATTCACCCTGTCCATTGATTCCTCTTGCTTCCCCCCAATCTGGAAGGAATCGTTTATAATTCCTCTCCATAAAAAAGGTAGCAAGTCTGATGCAAAAAATTATAGAGGTATAGCAAAGTTATCCGCTATTCCCAAATTGTTTGAGAAGGTTTTAACTCCGCACTTGCAACATCTCTGCAAGTCACTTATATCTCCAACTCAGCATGGATTTATAAGGCGGCGATCAACCACCACGAACTTGTTAGAGTTTACCTCTTTCATTATTAAAGGCTTTCAAGGTAACTTACAGACGGATGTTATTTACACCGACTTTAGTAAAGCATTCGACTCTGTAAACCATTCCCTTTTAGCACATAAACTTGACCTTTTAGGGTTTCCGCCCAACCTCCTGAGATGGATTTCTAGCTATCTTTGTTCTAGGTCTCAAAGAGTCCTCTTCAAAAACTCCCTCTCTTTACCAGTAAAGGTTTCTTCGGGAGTACCACAGGGCAGCCATCTAGGCCCCTTACTCTTCACACTCTTTATTAATGACTTGCCTTCAGTAATAACATACTCTCGAGTACTTATGTATGCGGATGATGTTAAACTCTGTGTCCAGTACAAGGACATTTCATTTCATTCTCGCTTGCAATCCGATCTCAATAGCTTTCAGTCATGGTGTTGTGCAAACTTGTTACACCTTAATGCCTCGAAATGCAAAGTTATGACATTTCATCGTTCTAACCCTTTGTTGGCTCCCTACACCCTATTTGGGGGTTCTCTTGAGAGAATTACCCTGGTGGATGATCTGGGTGTTATGTTAGATCCCAAGTTAAAGTTTTCCGAACACATTTCTTCCATGGTAAATAAGGCCATGGGCGTGCTTGGGTTTATAAAGAGGTGGTCAAAGGAATTTGACGACCCCTATATAACAAAGACTCTCTATACCTCGCATGTTCGTCCGATCTTAGAATACGGCTCCTGTGTATGGTGCCCTCAGTACAAAGTACACCAGGACCGTATAGAATCAGTACAGAAAAACTTTTTACTCTTTGCTCTGCGGGGCCTTAACTGGGATGCGGGTGTAAGACTCCCATCTTACTCTAGTAGACTATTATTAGTAAACCTCCCATCCTTAGTTAACCGTAGAAAAATGCTTGGTGTGATATTTATGCACAACTTGATCAGGGGTGACATAGACAGCCCTGATCTGTTGAGCCGCATAAACTTCACGATTCCTATTAGACTGACTAGAAACTTTATACCGTTGTTCCTTCCACTTTGTAGATCGAATTATTCCTTGCATGAACCGTTTAGGGTCTTATGCTCGGATTATAGTTCCCTCTACCATATTATATCCTCCACTAATTCTCTTCCTCTTATTAAATTACTAATCCTTACACACCTTTCTAGTAATTAGTAATTGTAGTGGTATTTGTATTTTGTATTTTATTGCATGCTTAATTTCTTAATAAGTTTAGTGCTAATTTTCCTCGAAGGTTAGTCTAATATCTATCTTTCTTGCATGCTCGCGTTTGGTTCGGCTACGCACCGCGCGTCATGCGGCAGCGCCCCTCGGTCGGTTGGGCGGGAGGAGGGCTGCGTTTTGCCTGGGATCCGCGCGTAACAGCCTTCTGCTGGTGTCACACGGGCCACTTGACGGTGCAGTAATTGCATCGCCTCTTGTTAGATGCAGTCATTGCATGTCAACGTCCAATTTAATGCCATGACGAACCAACAGCAGGACACCTCGGCGTCCGGAAAACCATCCTGAGGACAACGCAACGATATTACTGGCCAGGACTACACCGAGACGTACGACGGTACGTGCAGGGCTGCATAAGCTGTCAGAAGTTCAAGGCCACACAGCGCAAGGCCGTGGGCAGGATGCTCACACGCAAAGCCGAAGAACCCTTCGCCACCCTGTGTGCCGATTTCGTCGGAACATTACCACGGTCCAAGCACGGGAACACCATCTTACTGGTCTTCTTCGACACTTTCTCCAAGTGGGTCGAACTGGTACCCCTCAAGAAAGCGACAACAGCGAACCTCGAGCGAGCCTTCAGAGAACGAATACTGAGCAGCTTCGGCGTGCCGAAACTATTCGTGTGCGACAACGGAACCCAGTTCACCAGCCGATCGTTTAAAACATTCCTGCGAACCGCAGGCGTGGACCTACAACACACAGCCCCGTATTGCCCCCAAGAAAACCCGACGGAGAGAGCCAATCGGACCGTGAAAACGATGATCGCACAGTTCGTCGACGACCACCAGGACACGTGGGACGAACTCCTACCCGAGATGACATTAGCGATCAACTCCAGCGTCTCCGAGACGACCGGATTCAGCCCCGCTTTCCTCCTGCAAGGAAGAGAACCCCGACTCCCCGGCACACTTTACGACGAAGTCACGCCCGGGACAGGGAGTACACAAGAGACGGCCAGCAGCAAAGCGACGAGACTAAAAGAAGTATTCGCAATCGTCCGAAAAAACATCCAGAGAGCCAGCCAAGAGCAAGGGAGACATTACAACCTCCGCCGGCGACTATGGCGCCCCGCCATCGGATCATTGATACTACTACGCCAACACCACCTCTCCAACGCCGCCGAGGGCTTCGCGGCAAAGTTAGCTCCGAAGTTCGACGGCCCCTACCGATTCAACAGTTTTCCATCGCCAAATTACAACATTGCGAAAGCCGGAAACGGAAGACCGCGAATATCAACGACCTGAGAGAGTTCCACGACCACGAGCCCGACGAGCCCACTGGCCTACACAAGAATGCTGACATCGCGGAAGAAACCAATGAAACAGCAACCCGACGCCCCGACCGCGGCACCGCAGAGTCAGCAGAACCCGGGGCACCCGGCCAAGAGAAACAACGTCAGCGAAACACCGACCGGCGGCGCCACGCCAACAACAACGCGAGCACAACAAACACCTTGACTACGAAGTAAACAGACCCGCTAACGAGGCAAGGGACGAGATGATCGCAAGTCGGCGGCGACCCCAAAACGCACCCCCGGTGCAGCACGGAAGAGAGAAGAAAAGCTTGCTCCGCAAATACGGACCCTGAAGAACGGCTTAAATAGCCGCAACTCTGGCTCCCTTCAATCAGTGCACTCTCACCAGAAGAAGGCGAAGCCATCCGAGCCAACAACCCACCGCCGCACGCCCCACGCACGGGTCTTCGTGACTCTCGTCGGGGAAGAAAGGGGAGGGTGTAACGAACCCAAAAGGGTTCGCTACAACGCCTTTCCCAACGCCCAATAAAAACCCGGCTAATAAATTACAACACCTCGCCCAACGGAAATTGATTTACTACACGAACACCCCCCCTCCACACATAGCCACCGATTGACACGCGCCGTCTTTATAACGCTGACCAAACACACCAGGTCGCGCGGACTTCCACCATTCCAGACCAAGCAACCGGCCAGGCGCAGTCTTCCGGGTTCATCGGCTACAAAACGATGACACCGCGGAAGCCCACGACAAGCCCCCAACGGCAAACCCGCCAGCTCGCCAAAAACACGAAAGGACAGAGCTAGGTCAACCCGCGATCGCCAGAATGGCCGCGGACCCGCTGACACAGCGCCCATTGGCGTATAAATAGACGCCGACTGAAAACCAGAAAGCAACTTACGCAGAGATCAGGCTCGCAGTACGATCGTTGTACCAAAACTCACGCGGAGATCACAGTACGGTCGTCGTACCAAAACTTACGCAGAGACCCAGTCCGGAGTACAGACGCGGTACCCGGAACCCACCAGAAGACATCGGCGCCCAATTAAAAATAAGTCATTTAAACCGCTAAGAAATACAATAAAGTGTCAAATTTGCAAAGTAAAAACACCCGATTGCGTAAGTTCACCCCAATCCGCCGAAGCACCGACGTCGCCCCACCCCGAGTCCACACGGTCGTTTCACATACACAACGCTAGCAACGCCCGCCCGAGCCCCGATCCACCTCTCTACGACAGGCCGCCCTCTGACGCCGCCCTTAAGGTTCCAACACATTTCTACATTTCTACATTGCCTTCAGTAATAACATACTCTCGAGTACTTATGTATGCAGATGATGTTAAACTCTGTGTCCAGTACAAGGACATTTCATTTCATTCTCGCTTGCAATCCGATCTCAATAGCTTTCAGTCATGGTGTTGTGCAAACTTGTTACACCTTAATGCCTCGAAATGCAAAGTTATGACATTTCATCGTTCTAACCCTTTGTTGGCTCCCTACACCCTATTTGGGGGTTCTCTTGAGAGAATTACCCTGGTGGATGATCTGGGTGTTATGTTAGATCCCAAGTTAAAGTTTTCCGAACACATTTCTTCCATGGTAAATAAGGCCATGGGCGTGCTTGGGTTTATAAAGAGGTGGTCAAAGGAATTTGACGACCCCTATATAACAAAGACTCTCTATACCTCGCATGTTCGTCCGATCTTAGAATACGGCTCCTGTGTATGGTGCCCTCAGTACAAAGTACACCAGGACCGTATAGAATCAGTACAGAAAAACTTTTTACTCTTTGCTCTGCGGGGCCTTAACTGGGATGCGGGTGTAAGACTCCCATCTTACTCTAGTAGACTATTATTAGTAAACCTCCCATCCTTAGTTAACCGTAGAAAAATGCTTGGTGTGATATTTATGCACAACTTGATCAGGGGTGACATAGACAGCCCTGATCTGTTGAGCCGCATAAACTTCACGATTCCTATTAGACTGACTAGAAACTTTATACCGTTGTTCCTTCCACTTTGTAGATCGAATTATTCCTTGCATGAACCGTTTAGGGTCTTATGCTCGGATTATAATTCCCTCTACCATATTATATCCTCCACTAATTCTCTTCCTCTTATTAAATTACTAATCCTTACACACCTTTCTAGTAATTAGTAATTGTAGTGGTATTTGTATTTTGTATTTTATTGCATGCTTAATTTCTTAATAAGTTTAGTGCTAATTTTCCTCGAAGGTTAGTCTAATATCTATCTTTCTTGCATGCTCGCGTTTGGTTCGGCTACGCACCGCGCGTCATGCGGCAGCGCCCCTCGGTCGGTTGGGCGGGAGGAGGGCTGCGTTTTGCCTGGGATCCGCGCGTAACAGCCTTCTGCTGGTGTCACACGGGCCACTTGACGGTGCAGTAATTGCATCGCCTCTTGTTAGATGCAGTCATTGCATGTCAACGTCCAATTTAATGCCATGACGAACCAACAGCAGGACACCTCGGCGTCCGGAAAACCATCCTGAGGACAACGCAACGATATTACTGGCCAGGACTACACCGAGACGTACGACGGTACGTGCAGGGCTGCATAAGCTGTCAGAAGTTCAAGGCCACACAGCGCAAGGCCGTGGGCAGGATGCTCACACGCAAAGCCGAAGAACCCTTCGCCACCCTGTGTGCCGATTTCGTCGGACCATTACCACGGTCCAAGCACGGGAACACCATCTTACTGGTCTTCTTCGACACTTTCTCCAAGTGGGTCGAACTGGTACCCCTCAAGAAAGCGACAACAGCGAACCTCGAGCGAGCCTTCAGAGAACGAATACTGAGCAGCTTCGGCGTGCCGAAACTATTCGTGTGCGACAACGGAACCCAGTTCACCAGCCGATCGTTTAAAACATTCCTGCGAACCGCAGGCGTGGACCTACAACACACAGCCCCGTATTGCCCCCAAGAAAACCCGACGGAGAGAGCCAATCGGACCGTGAAAACGATGATCGCACAGTTCGTCGACGACCACCAGAACACGTGGGACGAACTCCTACCCGAGATGACATTAGCGATCAACTCCAGCGTCTCCGAGACGACCGGATTCAGCCCCGCTTTCCTCCTGCAAGGAAGAGAACCCCGACTCCCCGGCACACTTTACGACGAAGTCACGCCCGGGACAGGGAGTACACAAGAGACGGCCAGCAGCAAAGCGACGAGACTAAAAGAAGTATTCGCAATCGTCCGAAAAAACATCCAGAGAGCCAGCCAAGAGCAAGGGAGACATTACAACCTCCGCCGGCGACTATGGCGCCCCGCCATCGGATCATTGATACTACTACGCCAACACCACCTCTCCAACGCCGCCGAGGGCTTCGCGGCAAAGTTAGCTCCGAAGTTCGACGGCCCCTACCGATTCAACAGTTTTCCATCGCCAAATTACAACATTGCGAAAGCCGGAAACGGAAGACCGCGAATATCAACGACCTGAGAGAGTTCCACGACCACGAGCCCGACGAGCCCACTGGCCTACACAAGAATGCTGACATCGCGGAAGAAACCAATGAAACAGCAACCCGACGCCCCGACCGCGGCACCGCAGAGTCAGCAGAACCCGGGGCACCCGGCCAAGAGAAACAACGTCAGCGAAACACCGACCGGCGGCGCCACGCCAACAACAACGCGAGCACAACAAACACCTTGACCACGAAGTAAACAGACCCGCTAACGAGGCAAGGGACGAGATGATCGCAAGTCGGCGGCGACCCCAAAACGCACCCCCGGTGCAACACGGAAGAGAGAAGAAAAGCTTGCTCCGCAAATACGGACCCTGAAGAACGGCTTAAATAGCCGCAACTCTGGCTCCCTTCAATCAGTGCACTCTCACCAGAAGAAGGCGAAGCCATCCGAGCCAACAACCCACCGCCGCACGCCCCACGCACGGGTCTTCGTGACTCTCGTCGGGGAAGAAAGGGGAGGGTGTAACGAACCCAAAAGGGTTCGCTACAACGCCTTTCCCAACGCCCAATAAAAACCCGGCTAATAAATTACAACACCTCGCCCAACGGAAATTGATTTACTACACGAACACCCCCCCTCCACACATAGCCACCGATTGACACGCGCCGTCTTTATAACGCTGACCAAACACACCAGGTCGCGCGGACTTCCACCATTCCAGACCAAGCAACCGGCCAGGCGCAGTCTTCCGGGTTCATCGGCTACAAAACGATGACACCGCGGAAGCCCACGACAAGCCCCCAACGGCAAACCCGCCAGCTCGCCAAAAACACGAAAGGACAGAGCTAGGTCAACCCGCGATCGCCAGAATGGCCGCGGACCCGCTGACACAGCGCCCATTGGCGTATAAATAGACGCCGACTGAAAACCAGAAAGCAACTTACGCAGAGATCAGGCTCGCAGTACGATCGTTGTACCAAAACTCACGCGGAGATCACAGTACGGTCGTCGTACCAAAACTTACGCAGAGACCCAGTCCGGAGTACAGACGCGGTACCCGGAACCCACCAGAAGACATCGGCGCCCAATTAAAAATAAGTCATTTAAACCGCTAAGAAATACAATAAAGTGTCAAATTTGCAAAGTAAAAACACCCGATTGCGTAAGTTCACCCCAATCCGCCGAAGCACCGACGTCGCCCCACCCCGAGTCCACACGGTCGTTTCACATACACAACGCTAGCAACGCCCGCCCGAGCCCCGATCCACCTCTCTACGACAGGCCGCCCTCTGACGCCGCCCTTAAGGTTCCAACACATTTCTACAAATTTCTTGTGAACAGACCCCTGGACGTGACTGAGCTTACCTCAGCCTGAAATAGGTCCATCACAATACATATACATATGTAATTATTTAGCTCTTTGGCGTGGCGGGCAGCGGGCTGTAATCATTTTGTTTTGGACAAGTGATGTTGCTAGGCATCTCTGTCTCTTTCTATATAGTCTCTTTGTAAATAAACGGAAAAATGGATTTGTTAATGTGGGAAGGGGTGATTGATCTAAGATATGGACCAGCAGACAGTGCGGTGCGCTTGTTTGAAGAGGGAGGGCGGTCTTGGTCAGAATGTTGAAGGGGAAACAAAGAAAGAGAGATCGGCTGCCAGCAGCTAGTGTAGGGCTTGAATTGCAGGGCATTGCATTTATTTTTTGCATGGCTGAGCAGACGAGGAAGAGTGTGAGATAGAGAGAGAGAGAGAGAGATAGAGAGAGCGAACGCATAGCTACGTAACCGCTCTAAATGGTTTTGTTTATTTTGGCTATAATAATGATCCGATCTGATCCAGATTCGGCAATATGGTAGAAATGGTGATTCCCTATGATTGTGCGTTTTTAGTTTTCTCGAATGCGGGGCGGGGCGGTGGGGGGGTATGAACCGTTGCGGCGAAAGTGATGCCAGCACTGGCGCGCCCAAGTACTTCCTCCTTGCCCTTAAGAGAGCAGGTCAGTGGCAGATGAGATGTTCTAGGGTTTCGGTTGCCCCAGGTTCGTCACATTTCCTACAACTGTCTCTGTTTGTGATTCCTAGCTTTGTTGCATGCGCCGCAGCCAGGCAGTGTCCCGTTAATATTTCCACTAATAATCTGCAGTCCTTCCGTGGTAGGTGCAGCAGGTAGTGGCTGAGTTTGTCATTGCGGTCCTTGCACATGATTTTCGAGGTTCTGCAGGCGATGGTACTCCTCCACCTAATTCGGTTTGTGACCCGGCCTGCTTTTCTAGATCGCTTTGCAGCGTTCTGAGGGAGACAGGCACGTTCTCGGTTCTCGTATTCGCCAGCCCGACGCCTTCCTTAGCTAGTACGTCCGCCGTCTCGTTTCCTCGCCTCGTTTCCGCCCTGGTGGCTGGGAATCCAGTAGATCCGCACTGACTTTGTCGTGCTTAGGATATCTAGTGCCTCCCTGCTCGCCAAGACATTTCTGGAACTGACTGCGGACGAATGCATGGATCTTATCGCCGCTTGGCTATCGACGAATAGGTTGACCGCATCGTGTGCTCTTTCAGTGAAAGAAGCGACCTCTGCTGCTTTCCTGATGGCAAAAACCTCTGCCTGGAATATGCTACAATGGTCCGGTAGCTTATATGACAGCCTTATCTCAGGGTCTGTACAGTATAGGCCCGCTCCTACTCCTCCGTCCATCTTGGAGCCGTCCATATATATATTGAGGTGCTCCGTTTGGTCTCTTCCGATTTTCCAGTCTTCAGGTCCCAAAGATGCAGTTGTTTTTACGTCGAGGCATGTTTGGGGGGTCATGTAATCAGTTGATCTGTTCATTTCCCTTCCAATTGAACTCCAACTATGCCCGTATTCTTGTGGCGACATATTTCCTGAAGCGATGAGGCGTTGTGCTGCCTTTCCTGCAGTCAGACGGGCGTGAATGTCTAGGGTTTCGATTCCAAGTAGGGTTTCGAGTGCTTTTGTTGGGGTTGACCTCAGCGCCCCTGTAATACAGAGCAAAGCCTGTCGCTGAGTCCTTTCCATAAGCTTATGATACGTTTTCTTTCCAGTAGCTTGCCACCACACTAAGACTACACACAGCAGAGTTGGTTGCACCACCGAGATGTAAGTCCAATGCATCAGAGCCGGAGACAGGCCCCATGTGCTGCTGAGCATTTTCTTGGATGCGTAAAGCGCAATGGTGGCCTTCTTCACCCTTTCCAATACATTGGGTTTCCATGCCAGTTTACTATCCAGTACTGTGCCCAGGTATTTGACTTGTGTTTTTGGGGCTAGCCTAGTTTGATTGATCTTAGGGGGGGGTCCATATCGGTAACTTGTACCTCTTGGTAAAGAGGATGAGGTCCGTGTTGTCCGCGTTGATACTGAGTCCTTCTTCTTCCGCCCACTCGCGTATCTCCCTGAGTGTACGTTCCATTAGTGAGCTGAGGGTCGATGGGCAAACACCGTTAATAAGTATGCTTATGTCATCCGCATAAGCTGTTATTATTGGGGTCTTCCTTTCGTATCTCATTATGAGGTCGTCGACCACCAGATTCCACAGGAGGGGCGATAGGACTCCATCATCGGGAGTGCCTCTGTGTGCCTCTTTTACCATGGAAGCGGTGCCCCACTCTGATTGCACCCGTCTGCAACTTAGGAGGTTCCTTATCCACAGGTTGATTGCTGGGTGTGTATTAGTCGCTACCAGGCGATTTGTTATTGCTTTTGTAGCCACGTTGTTAAATGCTCCGGAGATGTCCACGAATACTCCCAGTGCATACTTTTTATGGTGAAGGGCTTTCTCAATGGTAGCTACTAACGAATGTAGTGCGGTCTCCACCGATTTCCATTTAGTATAGGAATGCTGGTTGGTTCACATCAGTCCCCCTACCTCATTCCTGATGTGTAAGTCCAGCAGCTTTTCTAGTGTTTTTAATATAAAGGAGGTAAGGCTAATCGGTCTATAGTCCTTGGGACTCGCATGGCTGCACTTTCCTGCCTTTGGGAGGAAGACAACTCTCGAGGTTCTCCATTGGATAGGGATATAGCCAGTAGTTATACAAGCTGTGAATGCTGCGGAGAGCCATGGGGTAATCTCCTCTTTGGTCACCTGCATCATGGCTGGGAATATCCCGTCAAGTCCTGGTGGTCCTTTTGTGCCCGCAAAGGAGTCTATTGCCCAGTGGATTCGCTTGGTGGTTAACAGATCTGTTGGGGGGTGTTGTTCCTCGGTTGCTAGGTCCCGGTGCTCTTTGGCATCAGCGACCTCGGTTCAACCAGGGAAATGTTCCTCCATTAGTGCTGTTAGGGCGTCGTCACTGCCCTCTGTTCACTGTCCGTCGTCTAGCTTTAATTGGCTTTGTATGGTAGGCTGCTTAGAGAGCAGCTTCCGTAGCCGTGCGGTTTCTGGTACTTTCTGGATGTTGGAGCAGAAGGTCCTCCACGAGTTCCGTTGTGCTTTACGTATTTCCTTCTTGTAGCTCCTGAGTAGGAGTCTATATTCCTCATAAACGATCCCTTCGTTCGCTTGTTTAAAATCTTAAAGAATTCCTTGAGGTTGTCCCTTTGAAGAGAGCGATCCCGGCTCCACCAGAGTGGCTTGGACCTCTTCTTCGTCCTCGAGGGTTTGCACGATGTGTGGTAGACGTCCAACAACGCGTTGGATAGGGTCTCTGGAGACTTCTCTATGTCTTCCGCGGATTTCACTGTGCCCGGACTCGCTTTCGAAGCTTCAAAGTAACTGTCTTTTTAACCTCTTCCCATTTGGTATTCCGGGGGTTTCTATAGACTATGACCTTCGAAGAATGTTTGAAGTCGCACTTAAACTGAATGTACTTGTGATCTGAGAAGGAGGGTCTTTCAAGGACCCTCCAGCTAGATACCGTAATACTGTTTCCCGTTGCAAGTGTTAGGTCTAGCACGTTGGATGAGGTCGGACCTACGAAGGTGTGCTCCTCCACGACGTTTGCTATATATAGATTAGTTGCTACTATAAAGTCTAAGAGTGACTCACCTCTATCATTGATGTCGGTGCTTCCCCACACATTGTGGTGGGTATTGGCATCCGTCCCTATAACGAGTTGATAGTTTTTAGTGCCGGCTTCTGTCATCAGGCTCCTGAGTTCGTCGGGTGGTGCGGGTCTGTCATGAGCCATGTAGCAGGAAGCCACCAGAAGGCGCTTTTCCTCACTTTCCAGCATCACAACCGTCAGGTCATCCGTGCTGTAATGAGACATAAGGTAAGCATAGATTCCCTTTCGTACGAGTACGACGGTTCTGTTCCTGCTTACCGATGTTGTGTAGAACAGGTCGATTTGAGGTTTGAGGACTTTAGTCCGGCCACTGAATTGCCTGTCGCAAAAAAGCTCCTTTCTCTTTCGTAGTGATCAGACGTGGTTTTGTTTTGCGCTCCACATTTTTTCCTTGTGTTTCGAATAAACAGCCGGTGTTTTCCTAATTAAATTCTAATTATACTCCCTAACCAGACAACAATCTGAAAACCAATTCTTTTACGCGAGTGCATGCCTTTTGATTTGTGTTAAAATATTATTTAACTTTTTATTTTTCGGCGTCGGCTTGTGTTGTGTTGTTGCAGTGAGTGAGTATTGCATTGCAGTCCGCTCTCGTCTGGTAGCTTTTGTTGTTTTATCACTCTCTCGCTATCACCTCAACTTCAATAACTGTTCTTTCTCTCTCGCTCTTTCAACTTTCTGAGCAATAGCGCTCTCTGTTTAGTAGCTCTCGCTATAACCGCTCTCCACTCTGCTCTCTTTTTTTTTCTTACCAATTCCGCTTTGAGCGTTGTCTGGCACATTGGTCTGATACCAATTTGTTTTGGAAATTTTAATTTTTCTTCGTAAATTTTCTTAAGAAAATATTTAAATAATAAAAATGGAATTCGCTGTGGTCTGCGCCAAAAAAACCTGCAAGAAGCAGATCACTCACGATCAGCCGAATGTCCCCTGCTGGCTCTGCGACAGCGTAGTCCACGCAAAATGCGCGGGATTTTCTGTCCTCGTGAGTGATGCTATAGCCAAACGTAATGGCTTGCATTACAGTTGCGAGGCATGCCGTGCGGTGGAGAAGGAAATGGTATCTTTCATGAGGCAGACGCGGAGTGGCTTTAAGGAGCTAACCGTTGGTTTCAAAAACCAATACGATCGGCTCCTAGCCATGGAGGCTCAGTTTAGCGGTTTAAAACTGCTGAATGAGTCTCCGAGGCGCAAAAAGGTCACTCTGCTGGACCTGCAAGTGCCAACCGTCACTCAGCCGTGCGCCGCCGAAAAACTGACTCCGACCACTCCAAGTGTGCAGCAGTTGATCTCGTTTGCCACTCCAAAGGCAACGAAAGCTGCTGGCGATGCAGATTCGGTAGCCGAATTCATCGCCTCGGAGAATGTGCAGCCAAGTACGTCTGCTGCGTCCGTGTCCGTGGTGTCCGCAAGTTCACTAGTTGTCCCGTCTATTCCGATCCCACCAGTAAACAGCCGTTCCGGACCTCCGGATATTGCCACCACAGGTACAAGACCTGCGGTGACTAAACCACTGGTGGGAGTCCCACCAAAACGACAAGTTTTTGTTTCACGGCTGGCCCCTGACCTCACATCTAATGATGTAACTGCTTTCATTCAAAGCAAAATAAAAGCCGTGGGTTTAAAGGTGGAGAAATTTAACTTCTCTTATGCCAGGGAGATAGCGTCGTTTAAGATAAGCATCTCCCCAACTCAATTTGACACCATTTGCTCCTCCAGGAGTTTAAGGCTAAGAAGAAGAATAGGCCCCCCATATCGCTTCCAAATCTTTCCAGCGTGCCACCCTCAACCTCAACTTCCTCTTCCTCAAGTTCCCGTCTTGCTCCAACCTTTCCAAAAAACTAACTTCCCTTTTAGTAACCTATCAGAATGTAAGAGGCTTGCGTAGTAAGCTCAGCATTCTTTTCCGGGATAGTGTTGCATTTGCTTCCCACGTTATTGTGTTTACTGAAACCTGGTTAAAGCCGGACATTCTTAGTTCCGAGGTTTTGGCAGGTCGGTACACAACTTTTAGAAAGGACCGTTCGTCTCGACGTGCAGGAGGGGTTCTAATTGCAGTGGACTCTTACTTCACGTCAGAACACTTCACAGTCCAAGTTCAACAGGAACTGGAATTCCTGTGTGTAAAACTGATTCTTCCCGCTTTCGCTATATTCATTACTTGCTCGTATATCCCACCTTCTTCGGATATTTCAATTTATGAGCAGCACTTGTCCGCTTTAACCGCTGTTGCTTCCTCGCTATCTGATAAAGATCGTATGATAGTTCTTGGTGACTTCAACTTGCCAGGAACTGTTTGGTCTTCGGTAAAAGAATCTAGTATCCTAGTGCCCATGTCACGACATGACTTTGTTGACGGCTTGCTTGACCTGTCCCTGTCTCAAGTCAATCATGTGAAAAATTCCTTGGGTCGATTGCTTGATCTATGCTTTGTATCGGATCCGACCATAGTGTTGTTAACCCGAGCCCTTCCGCTCACTATACCTGAAGACGCCTACCACCCTACTTTCGAGGTGTCGCTAGACATAGGACCAACTGTATTGGATCGGTCGAGTAGACTACCTGAACGTGTCCGCTGCTTTCGTAAAGCAGAGTTTGCGAAGCTTAATAACCTAATTAGGGATTTTGATTGGTCCGCTTTGTACTTGTGCACTGATGTCACAAAAGGCACAAACATTTTTTACAATGCTCTTGGCTCATTTTTCGATTCCTGTGTCCCGCTTTCTTGTCCGATTAGATCTGGAAAACCACCTTGGTTTACCAAAGAGTTATCCAGTCTAAAAAACTTAAAATCAAGACTAAATTTCAAGAAGTGGGCTCTCCTACTTCTCACTCTCGTTATGTAATAGCTCGGTCAAACTTTTCAGTTCTTAATGCTCAATGCTATAAGAACTACCTATCTCGTTGCAGGATACGTTTTTCTTAGGACCCTAAACAGTTTTACTGCTTCGTAAGCAGTAAGCGTAGAACGTCCGCACACCCATACTGGCTATCATTTTGTAATACGTCGGCAAATAATGATCAGGCAATTGCCGATCTTTTTGCCCAGTTTTTCCAAACCACCTATTCTGAGGAACGCTACTCTGGTCAACCGTACCCATACGGATTACCGAGGTCGAACGGCATTTTCAGTCCCTTGTTAAATGAATATTCCCTACTTCAAGATCTTCGACTAGTTAAGCCGGTGTTTTCACCGGGTCCAGACGGGGTTCCAGGTTGTGTACTCAGGTACTGCGCAGAGGCTCTGTGTGGACCATTGCTTAAACTATTCACCCTGTCCATTGATTCCTCTTGCTTCCCCCCAATCTGGAAGGAATCGTTTATAATTCCTCTCCATAAAAAAGGTAGCAAGTCTGATGCAAAAAATTATAGATGTATAGCAAAGTTATCCGCTATTCCCAAATTGTTTGAGAAGGTTTTAACTCCGCAAGTCACTTATATCTCCAACTCAGCATGGATTTATAAGGCGGCGATCAACCATCACGAACTTGTTAGAGTTTACCTTTTTCATTATTAAAGGCTTTCAAGGTAACTTACAGACGGATGTTATTTACACCGAATTTAGTAAAGCATTCGACTCTGTAAACCATTCCCTTTTAGCACATAAACTTGACCGCCCAACCTCCTGAGATGGATTTCTAGCTATCTTTGTTCTAGGTCTCAAAGAGTCCTCTTCAAAAACTCCCTCTCTTTACCAGTAAAGGTTTCTTCGGGAGTACCACATCGGCAATTGCCTGATCATTATTTGCCGACGTATTACAAAATGTCCAGTACAAGGACATTTCATTTCATTCTCGCTTGCAATCCGATCTCAATAGCTTTCAGTCATGGTGTTGTGCAAACTTGTTACACCTTAATGCCTCGAAATGCAAAGTTATGACATTTTATCGTTCTAGCCCTTTGTTGGCTCCCTATACCCTATTTGGGGGTTCTCTTGAGAGAATTACCCTGGTGGATGTTCTGGGTGTTATGTTAGACCCCAAGTTAAAGTTTTCCGAACACATTTCTTCCATGGTAAATAAGGCCATGGGCGTGCTTGGGTTTATAAAGAGGTGGTCAAAAGAATTTGACGACCCCTATATAACAAAGACTCTCTATACCTCGCTTGTTCGTCCGATCTTAGAATACGGCTCCTGTGTATGGTGCCCTCAGTACAAAGTACACCAGGACTGTATAGAATCAGTACAGAAAAACTTTTTACTCTTTGCTCTGCGGGGCCTTAACTGGGATGCGGGTGTAAGACTCCCATCTTACTCTAGTAGACTATTATTAGTAAACCTCCCATCCTTAGTTAACCGTAGAAAAATGCTTGGTGTGATATTTATGCACAACTTGATCAGGGGTGACATAGACAGCCCTGATCTGTTGAGCCGCATAAACTTCACGATTCCTGTAAGACTGACTAGAAACTTTATACCGCTGTTCCTTCCACTTTGTAGATCGAATTATTCCTTGTATGAACCGTTTAGGGTCTTATGCTCGGATTATAATTCCCTCTACCATATTATATCCTCCACTAATTCTCTTCCTCTTATTAAATTACTAATCCTTACACACCTTTCTAGTAATTAGTAATTGTAGTGGTATTTGTATTTTGTATTTTATTGCATGCTTAATTTCTTAATAAGTTTAGTGCTAATTTTCCTCGAATGTTAGTCTAATATCTGTCTTTCTTGCATGTTCGCGTTTGGTTCGGCTTCGCACCGCGCGTCATGCGGCAGCGCCCCTCGGTCGGTTGGGCGGGAGGAGGGCTGCGTTTTGCCTAGGATCCGCGCATAACAGCCTTCTGCTGGTGTCACACGGGCCACTTGACGGTGCAGTAAATGCATCGCCTCTTGAAAGATGCAGTCATTGCATGTCAACGTCCAATTAAGCAAATCCAGGGCTCCTGGACTAGAGCTATGTCGGCGAGCCCTTGCTCCATGGCGATGAGGAGCTCCGCCGACGCTACCTTGCTTTTATGCAAGTTGAGCTATAGCACACTCAGCATGGGTGGCTGGCTCACTTGCATCCGACGGGTTGACTACTAACGTCAGGTCACCGTCTTCCTCGTCTTCGTCCTCAAGCGCAAGACCCTGGGCGGTCTCCACGATGGACTCGAGACCTAAGTCCTTTTCCACCTCGCCTACCTGCAGGGTATGCGCGTCCTTGTCCTCAGGGTGGCGCTTTTTGAGGCGCAGGTAGACGCTACCCATGCCCCACGCCATCTTCCCGAACCTGGGATACAGCAGATCCTCTGCCTCCTTGTTTAGTTGGAGGATCACACATTGGCCCCCCTCGTTGGGTAGTGGGCTACCAATGTGTAGAATCCTCCAATCGGTCGTTGGCACGTCCGCGTTTTGCCGCTGAAGGAGCTTCAGCGCTCGGTCGCCCTGGATTGTGATGGCGAAGAGTACCTTCGCCTTAGACTTGGACGGGATAAGCTCCCGGTCCACAACCTCCAGCTTGGCCCCCTCCCACATCGCCTTCAGTTGGCAGACCGTACGCGTCAGCCACCTTAGGGTTGGATCGTCGTTGCACTTTAGGATCTTAACCCCATTTAGCCACCCAGCACCATCGAACGTGGGCATAGGGGCCGCGGGGTCTTCTTCCATGTGTGCGAACAGTGCGTCGACGAGATGCGCGTGCACAAGCTTCCACTGTGCCGCTGACATCTTGCCGTTTTCCTCGCTCCGGTCGATGAGTGCCACGATCAAATATCGTTTGGTCACATCGCTGACCTTCGCTTTCGGTTTCGATGGCTTCTTGGCCACTTTTGGTGGAGGGGCTGGGCCCGCGTTGCCGCATGCTCGCCGGAGTGTCTTTAATGGTACTCTCAGTCGAGCGTTGCCTCTTGATGGCCATCATCTCCTCCACCTTATTGGCATATTCGTCATTCGACGCCCTCATCTGTGGCATCTGGGCGTAATGTAGTCGGCCCTCCTCTACTCGCTGCTCGGCCCAGGCTAGCTTGACCTTCTCCTGGGAGATGTCTGCTTTACCTTGCAGCCGGCTCTTGATATTGAGGGCCGCTTTGTATTGTGCTTTGGCCTTTATCCCCTCCTTGGAACGCTTCGGCCCTTCCCTACGCAGGGAGCTGGTACCTGGTTCTGGCGAGCGGAGAAGGCTCTCTTCCTCCGTCCTGCCCAGAGAGAGCACGCGCTCCAGATCCGTGTCTGTGTCGACTACGGCATCTGTGCGGCTCAACTTGCAGGCTGTGGAGTGAGTTGTTTTTGTTGTTGTTGTTGTTGTGGCAGTAGCTTTACAACTGACTTGGCCTGCTCCCGCCAAGTCTGAGGTGTGACCGCTGGCGACACGTAGAGAGGATTGCTCCTCCCCGTGCCCGCCGGTGGTAGCAGTCACGCTTTCCACCGACGATTGGGTTGACATACCAACCCATGCTTGCTCCTTATCAGCCTCCAAATTTGGCCCTAAGGTCCATACTGGTTAATATTTTTCGGGGGGACCACCCCCTAGCGTTTTAGGCCTGACCGCCAGGCACCTCTAGCCATGGCCCTGGTTCGGTTCCCCCGACTTTGAATCGGGAAGACGCCGGACCATAGCCTTAGCTAGACACTGCATTACCCCGGACAGAGCAAGCGGGGTAATGCAGTATCCATTGCCCAGCCGGCACCCTCGTGGAGGGTTCAGCTAGATGATTTTCGCAAGCCAAAGATGTATGTAAGATTTATATTAAAGTATCGTTTATTAATAATTGTTCGGAGCAGAACGCAGCCGATTAGCTGCTTACCAAATAGCACCTAATTCTTGGCCCTCAGCCGCTTATTTTGTTTGTTACTCCTGTCTATGTCACTCATTTGTTTGTTAAAGCTTTGCGCTTGCTTGCCCTGCTAAACGCTCTCTGCCAGCTCGCTCTTCGCTATCTCCGCTTTGCGTCTGCCTACCGACGTCGGCCGAGCGAAGCTGCGCTTAGCGATCGGAGCGGCAATGTAAAGGGCAGGCAAGCCACACTTGCAATTTGGATGTCACGCATTAAAGAACATATCGCAATTTTATTTCTGCGCCGAGTTTTATTTAATTGGAATAATTAGTCGGCCGATTGGGGATAAAAAACATTATCTCCACATAAAATTTGGTGACCCCGACGTGATTTCTGAGTTGCAGTGTCAATTAATTATCATTCGCGATCGACATTCGTTAGCCTTAACAAATTTTCGGCGGTTAAGCACAATTCGGTGCTAAAACATACTTACATACACCTACATACACGCATTGCTGGCTATTAATTTCTCTGCCGCGACAATTCGGTCAGTGCAGTGCAGCGAACTCACTAATACACACAAGCGGAGTACAAAGCGGAATCGGACAGCTCGCACAGCCGCACCGCTAAAGGCATTAGCTGTAATCCCTTTGTTTTCGGTTCGCACGTTTATACGTATACAGGGTGTTTTTTTCGGTCGTGCTGAGTGACTCTTTTAAAACCTCAACATGGCAGCACCTGAGCCTACCAATGTCGCGAACGCAGCAATGCCGAGTGATGTTGATTTCTACAAGCACAAGGCCGAGTCCGTCGCGCGCCAACTAAAGGCCATGGATCGCTTTCTCACCAAAGAAGAGCTTGCCGAGTTAGATGAGGCAGAACTTCAAGCTCGCTTAGAGCAAATTGAGCGAATGAATGCGGATTTCGATGCCGCTCAAACGAGCCTTGAAAGGTTGGATTTCCTGCAGTTAGCCCATGATGCCCGGCTGGACTTTTCGAATGTTTACGTCAAGGTTAGGTCCAGGCTTTCGCGGGAGTTGATGGCTGCGCGCACGGTAAATGTTGCCAATTCAACAGCTCGGCATACTCTCGAGGGGAATTCGTCGTTGTTCGGCTATAGTAGTATAGGCCGTTCTCGAATGCCCGAGTTGCAGCTTCCGCGATTCGGTGGGAGCTACATGGATTGGCCAGAATTCCACTCAATGTTCTCGACAATGGTGCACAAAGACCATCGTATCCCAATCATCGAAAAATTCCAATATCTGCGTGGATGTCTAGATGGTGCTGCGCTGGATACGATTCGTTCCTTGGAACTTTCTGAGGAGAATTACGACAAGGCGTTGAATTTACTAATATTGCGATTCGATAATAAACTGTTGCATTTTCAGGCACACGTCAAGGCTATTTTCGGGCTGCAAGGGGTGGAGAAGGGCTCGGCTATCGGCTTGCGCGCGCTCAGCGATAAAATCAATTCGCACTTGCGTGCACTGCAGACCTTGGCGACCCCGCAGGAGATTTCCGATGGGTTGCTGATCTTCATCATAGGCACGAAATTGGACCACAAGACCAAGGAGAAATGGGAGGAGAGCTTGCCGACGTCAGGATTGCCCAGGTGGTCAAGCATGGCCTCATTCTTGGAAGCAAGATGTCGGATGCTGGAAAATTTGGGATCGGCTATGGTAACAATTCCTAGCCAGCAGGTGGGAGAAAGTAAACCTAGCACCCTAATCACCTCCATTAACGATCATACTAGCTCAACATGCAAGTATTGCAAATCTTCTGATCACTACATATCCCGATGCCAGGCATTTCTAGATCTTCCTGTCTTTTCTCGATACAAGGAGGTGAAGAAGCGCCATTTGTGTCTAAACTGCCTCAACAAAGGCCATTCATTGCAACGCTGCAAGTCAGGGGCATGTAGAAATTGCCAAGCCAAGCATCACACTCTGCTCCACATGCAGTCGGGCGCTGACGCTGAGTTGCCGTCGCCGAGCACGGAACCGACCCAGCATGATCCTGCAAGTGCCCTAGTTGCAAGCAAATATACCAGCCCTCCCCCCTCGAGCCAGAAATCTCAGCCTAGCCAGAACGTGTTGCTACCTACTGCCCTCGTCCATGTAACAGATCGTTATGGAGCACTTATCCCATGTCGTGCCATTTTGGATTCTGCGTCACAGGCAAACTTTGTAACATCTAGACTTGCTGATCAGTTGCAGTTGGATCATCGCTCGTCTTATGTTCATATCTCCGGAATCGGAGATTCCATTCTACCTTCGAGCAAGTCTGTACATATAGTTGTACAATCCCAGAACGCAAGCTATCGAGCTTCCTTCGCTGCAATTGTCACCAACTCAATTACGGAAATGCAGCCTAACTTCGGCCTAGACGCAAAGGATTGGCCCATGCCGAATAATCTAAAACTAGCTGATCCTAATTTCTCCAAGCCCCAACGTATCGATCTGTTGATAGGTGGTGGTTTGTTCTTCGATTTAATGTGCGTCGGACAGATTCGACTATCAGACCAATTGCCAACATTGCAGGAGACAAAACTTGGTTGGATAGTGTCAGGAAGCATTGATAGCTCGGAGAATAAGCGTGCAGTTTTAGCCGCTTTTGAAAATGCCTCCTCCATCTGTAATGACGATTTTCGGCCCACAACGCTGGAGTACCAAAACTTAGAGCAGCAATGCAGGAAGCAGCTGCTCGAGTGCCAGGTGCAAGTGGAAAAACTGCGATCGGAGAATCAGGAACTGCAGCGCGAACTTTTCAATATATTAAAAACCTACATATCCACGCTAAATGAAATTCAACTTTCAACAATTTCTACATTGCCAAATTTCCTGCCATTCTATACAATTACAGAGGTTCCCGATGATCAAGACTCAATCACGACAAGCCGCCTTCGTAAAGAAGCGCCGATTGCTGCGTTCGACGATCATCCCAGCGTAGCCGCCACCTGCGCCCAAGCAAGCATCTTCAAGAGGGCCGTTGGAAAAATAGCGGTTCTGCCCCTTCAGGATGGATCTGTTGAAAGCCTTTGCCTTCCAACGGGGGGTGAATGTTCGGAGCAGAACGCAGCCGATTAGCTGCTTACCAAATAGCACCTAATTCTTGGCCCTCAGCCGCTTATTTTGTTTGTTACTCCTGTCTATGTCACTCATTTGTTTGTTAAAGCTTTGCGCTTGCTTGCCCTGCTAAACGCTCTCTGCCAGCTCGCTCTTCGCTATCTCCGCTTTGCGTCTGCCTACCGACGTCGGCCGAGCGAAGCTGCGCTTAGCGATCGGAGCGGCAATGTAAAGGGCAGGCAAGCCACACTTGCAATTTGGATGTCACGCATTAAAGAACATATCGCAATTTTATTTCTGCGCCGAGTTTTATTTAATTGGAATAATTAGTCGGCCGATTGGGGATAAAAAACATTATCCCCACAATAATGTTTAGATCAAAAAAGAGTACAAAGTGTATAATTTCAACGGCACAATTATTGAGTGTTTTCTCCCAACTTTTAATCAGCTTTTCGCTTCTGCTTCCAAAAACCGGCTCCCATATCGATAACTCCTTATCGGTTAGGTCTTTTAAACATCGGCTAAGTCTGGTTATATCGGTTAGGTCTTATCGATGGTATCTTAAGTTCAAATGTTAATTTAGATGGGATAGTGGTAACTGCTTGATACACTGTCCTTTACACTCGGCCCTCCTGCTCATCTTCATCTGTCCCAGATGATAATATATCCTCGTTCTCTGAGACAAAACGCGACAAAACAAATGCTCGTTGCGGTGATGTTTGGCCCCTCGACTTGAGCCACCTTTCTGACGTCGTAGCGACCGTTCCGCTTTACCTTGGTGATTTCATATGGGCCTAGATACTCGCTGGCCAACTTGCGTTCTGCGACGAACTGCGTCCTCTTGATCGCGACCATGTCTCCCAGTCTGTAGCCGTGTTCAGCTCTTCGTTTTTTATCATAATTGTGCTAATACACCTCATGCGCCTTCTCAATGTTATGTTTCGCTTGATTACGCAGTTCTTGGCGCTCGTTGTTAATCTGCGTAACCAACTCCTCGTTGAGCACCTCCAATAAACGACTTTCAGCTTGTCTGTGCATCTTTGTTCCAAACATGAACTCGAATGGCGACGACTTCAACATAGAATGCACATGCGAATTAATCGCCATCTGGACCTGTGGCACATGCTTATACCACTTCGTTGACTCCTGAGCTGAGAGCTTTGCGATGATACCCACGGTTCACCCGCTCAATCTGACCGTTGCCTCTCGCCACACCTGTCGTTGTACACACATGCTCGACTTTGTTCTAGTTGAGAAACTCGCTGAATGCGTTGGGTGTAAACGCTGCTCCTCTGTCGCTGACTATGCGCTTGGGAAAACCAAACACAAATGACCAATCTCTCAGCCTCTTCACAACTTCTTCGTGACCTGTTGACTTAGTTGGGAACAGCCACACAAACTTGGAGAATGCATCTACCACAGCAAAAATGTACTTGTATTGATTGGCTGTCGCATCCATTGGTCGCAAATGATCAACGTGCAGCGTGTGTAGTGGTGTATCACCCTTGTCAATGCAATGAAGATAGCCTTCTTGTTTGCCAAATTTTTCGCTGAAAATTATACAACTGATACAATTAATAATCAACTTGCTTACTTTCCGTTCAAGGTGTGGAATCCAGTATTGCTGCTGAATTGAGTGAATTGTCTTCGCTGTGGAGAAATGACCAACTTCATGCGATCCTTGAATGATTTCCCTTTCCATCAGCCTTGAAACCACCAATACGTCATTGCCATTTACAGATTTGAAGAGAAGACCTCCTTTTAGTTTGTAGTCTTGATATGGCTGCTGCTTCAGGATCTCAGCTGTGGCTTTGATGAAATCGTCATCCTGCTGTACTTTCTTTATCCGAGCTGTTAACTCCGTCGTCACGAACATGCAAGTCTGCGGAAAGCGACTGAGACAGTCCACATGTGTCATTCTGTCCCCTGGGCGGTGTACTGCTTTGAATGTAAAGTCCTCCATGTACAGAATCCACTGGGAAACCTCTCTGGGTATATCTGCTTTCGTTGTTGTCTGCTTAAACGCCGAACAGTCAGTGGCAAGATCAAATTCGATCCCCAACAGGTAGTGACGAAACTTCTTGAGTGCGAGGTATGCAGCTTTGACCTCCAAATAGTAACTGTGACGTTTGGACTCAGCTTCTGTAGTCTTTTTACTCCAATAGTAAATCGGGAGGAAATTGCCATCAAACTGCTGCAACAAAACTGCTCCGAACCCTTCTTTGGATGCATCCGTGTGGAGTTCCGTTGCCGCTTCTCGTGAGTATACATGTAAAACAGGTGCGATTATAAGCAGATTCTTTAAGGTTTGTAGCGACTGTTGCTCTGCTTCGCCAATGTTGAAAACTGCTTCCTTCCTGAGTAGATTCGTGAGCGGCCGGTCAACTTGTGCATAGCCTGGGATGAACTTTCTGAAAAAGCCTGTGAGTCCAAGAAATGCTTGAACTGCTTTAATGTCCTTAGGCGTAGCAAACCGACAGACAGCTGCTGTCTTCTCTTTGCCGGGCCAGATTCTGCCGTCCTCAATGATATGTCCAAGAAAGCTAATGCGTGGCTGCATGAAGCTACATTTCTTCCATTTGATCTTTAAGCCAAACTGTGCAGCTGTCTCCAGAACCAGCGACGCGGCTTAAACAATTATGTCGTCTATATAAAGCTGCATAATGTCAGAGTTGATTAATTCCTGAAAAATATAGCTTACGAACCGAATGAATGCAGCTGGGGAGTTCTTAAATCCGAAAGGTGCTTTATTAAACTCGAATAATCCCTCCTTTGTGACGAAGGCCGTATACCACTTGCTTTGCTCTTCCATAGGCACGTGGAAAAATCCGTTTTCAAGGTCCATTATGGTACACCACTTAGCCGACTGCAGCTTTTCCAAGACTTCCTCCATGATCGGGACTGGGAAGCAGTCCAGCAATACCATGCTGTTTAACTTCCTGTAGTCTACGCAAACTCTAAGTGTACCATTATTTTTCTTCACGACGAAAACTCTGCTTGCCACATTTGAAGACGACTTGCGCATGATTCCTTGCTCGATCCATTCTTCGACTTGCTTCTTTACGGCGTTGGCTTCGTCTGTTGCTAATAGACTCGGTGAGTGATGAAACGGCTTGATTACTCCGTCGGGAACTATCTTCAGATAGATTGGAGACTTCTTTGCAACTTCTGTAGGCATTTTGTAAGTGTTTCTTATCATCTGTTCAACGTCTTTTCGATATTGCGGTGGAGCTACAAAGGATGGCACTTCAGTTACATTATATATAAGAGCATACTCATATGTTGGCACAGGATCTACTTCAAGCTTCAAGAACGTGTATCCTTGCATATCAGTGACGAAACGGAGGTTAGGTTAGGTTAGGTTGAGGCGGCTGCCGGGCTCGCTCGGAGCCCGTCACACTTAGGCCGGTTTCGGCCCGTTGTGATACCGCATAGGATCATTTCCTTCCTGCGTTGTGAGACTTCCTGTCAGCAATTATCCCATCCAGATGCTCTCACAAAGTTCGCTATCCTTCTGGGACATAGTTTGGACATCTCTGAGATGTCGTGTAGAAAGGCTGAGCCCAGGTGTTGTAGCCTGCTTCTGCTGAGAGCCGGGCAGGAGCAGAACAGATGTTCCACTGTCTCCTCCTCTTCCTCGTCTCTACAGCTGCGACAAAAATCGTTATGTGGGGCCCCCAGCCTGTTAGCGTGGGTGCCTATTAGCCAGTGTCCCGTGAGGGAACGAGTGACTACGCTGCACCTTTTCCTGCTTAACTTGAGGAGCTCGGAGGTGCGCTTCATGTCCATGGTCGGCCATGTTTGCCGAGTTGTGCGACATCGTGGCACTGTTTGCCACATATCGTTTTTTAGTCGCTTGTATTGCTCCCTTATGATGAGCTTACAGGTGGCCATTGGCATACAGATATCCTCCTTGTCTTGGAGAAGGGGGATTGTAGTGCCAGATCTGGCCAGCTCGTCCGCTATACAGTTGCCCTCGATGTCCCGGTGGCCCGGGACCCAAATTAGGCTAATAGCAAATTGCTGAGCCATCTCGTGTAGAGATTTGCGGCAGTCTGCCACGGTGGCCGAGTTCGAGGAAATCGCGCTTAGCGATTTGATCGCAGCGTTCTGAGGGAGACAGGCCTTCCTTAGCTAGTACGTCCGCCGTCTCGTTTCCTCGCCTCGTTTCCGCCCTGGTGGCTGGGAATCCAGTAGATCCGCACTGACTTTGTCGTGCTTAGGGTATCTAGTGCCTCCCTGCTCGCCAAGACATTTCTGGAACTGACTGCGGACGACTGCATGGATCTTATCGCCGCTTGGCTGTCGACGAATAGGTTGACCGCATCGTGAGCTCTTTCAGTGAAAGGAGCGACCTCTGCTGCCTTCCTGATGGCAAAAACCTCTGCCTGGAATATGCTACAATGGTCCGGTAGCTAATATGACAGCGTTATCTCAGGGTCTGTACAGTATAGTACAGTACAGTATATACGGAGCCGTCCGTATATATATTGAGGTGCTCCGTTTGGTCTCTTCCGATTTTCCAGTCTTCAGGTCCCAAAGATGCAGTTGTTTTTACGTCGAGGCATGTTTGGGGGGTCATGTAATCAGTTGATCTGTTCATTTCCCTTCCAATTGAACTCCAAGTATGCCCGTATTCTTGTGGCGACAGATTTCCTGAAGCGATGAGGCGTTGTGCTGCCTTTCCTGCAGTCAGACGGGCGTGAATGTCTAGGGTTTCGATTCCAAGTAGGGTTTTTGGGGTTGACCTCAGCGCCCCTGTAATACAGAGCAAAGCCTGTCGCTGAGTCCTTTCCATAAGCTTATGATACGTTTTCTTTCCAGTAGCTTGCCACCACACTAAGACTCCACACAGCAGAGTTGGTTGCACCACCGAGATGTAAGTCCAATGCATCAGAGCCGGAGACAGGCCCCATGTGCTGCTGAGCATTTTCTTGGATGCGTAAAGCGCAATGGTGGCCTTCTTCACCCTTTCCAATACATTGGGTTTCCATGCCAGTTTACTATCCAGTACTGTGCCCAGGTATTTGACTTGTGTTTTTGGGGTTAGCCTAGTTGGATTGATCTTCGGGGGGGTCCATATCGGTACCTTGTACCTCTTGGTAAAGAGGATGAAGTCCGTCTTGTCCGCGTTGATACTGAGTCCTACTTCTTCCACCCACTCGCGTATCTCCCTGAGTGTTCGTTCCATTAGTGAGCTGAGGGTCGATGGGCAAACACCCGTAATAAGTATGCTTATGTCGTCCGCATAAGCTGTTATTATTGGGGCCTTCCTTTCGAATCTCTTGATGAGGTCGTCGACCACCAGATTCCACAGGAGGGCCGACAGGACTCCACCCTAGGGTGTGCCTCTGTGTGCCTCTTTCACCATGGAAGCGGTGCCCCATTCTGATTGCACCCGTCTGCAACCTAGGAGGTTCCTTATCCACAGGTTGATTGCTGGGTGTGTATTAGTTGCTACCAGGCAATTTGTTATTGCTTCCGTAGCCACGTTGTTCCGGAGATGTCCACGAATAGTCCTAGTGCATACTATTTATTGTGAAGGGCTTTCTCAATGGTAGCTACTACCGAATGTAGTGCGGCCTCCACCGATTTCCCTTTAGTATAGGCATGCTGGTTGGTTGACATCAGTCCCCCTACCTCATTCCTGATGTGTAAGTCCAGCAGTTATTCTAGTGCTTTTAATATAAAGGAGGTAAGGCTTATCGGTCTATAGTCCTTGGGACTCGCATGGCTGCACTTTCCTGCCTTTGGGAGGAAGACAACTCTCGAGGTTCTCTATTGGATAGGGATATAGCCAGTACTTATACAAGCTGTGAATATTGCGGAGAGCCATGGGGTAATCGCCTCTTTGTTTACCTGCATCATGGCTGGGAATATCCCGTCAAGTCCTGGTGCTTTTGTGCCCGCAAAGGAGTCTATTGCCCAGTGGATTCGCTTGGTGGTTAACAGATCTGTTTGGGGGTGTTGTTCCTCGGTTGCTAGGTCCTGGTGCTCTTTGGCATCAGCGACCTCGGTGCAACCAGGGAAATGTTCCTCCATTAGTGCTGTTAGGGCTTCGTCACTGCCCTCTGTCCACTGTCCGTCATCTAGCTTCAATTGGCTTTGTATGGTAGGCTGCTTAGAGAGCAGCTTCCGAAGCCGTGCGGTTTCTGGTACTTTCTCGATGTTGGAGCAGAAGGTCCTCTACGAGATCCGTTGTGCTTTACGTATTGCCTTCTTGTAGCTCCTGAGGAGTCTGTATTCCTCATAGACGATCCCTTCGTTCGTTTTTTTGGCGATCTTAAAGAATTCCTTGAGGTTGTCCCTTTGAAGAGAGAGATCCCGGCTCCACCAGAGTGGCTTGGACCTCTTCTTCGTCCTCGAAGGTTTGCACGATGTGTGGTAGGCGTCCAGTAACGCGTTGGATAGGGTCTCTAGAGACTTCTCTATGTCCTACGCGGATTTCACTGTGCCCGGACTCGCGAGCTTCGAAGTAACTGTCTTTTTAAACTTTTCCCAGTTTGTATTCCGGGGGTTTCTATATGACCTTCGAAGAATGTTTGAAGTCGCACTTAAACTGAATGTACTTGTGATCTGAGAAGGAGGGTCTTTCAAGGACCCTCCAGCTAGATACCGTAGTACTGTTTCCCGTTGCAAGTGTTAGGTCTAGCACGTTGGATGAGGTCGGACCTACGAAGGTGTGCTCCTCCCCGACGTTTGCTATATATAGCTTAGTTGCTAGTATAAAGTCTAAGAGTGACTCACCTCTATCATTGATGTCGGTGCTTCCCCACACATTGTGGTGGGCATTGGCATCCGTCCCGATGACGAGTTGATAGTTTTTGGTGCCGGCTTCTGTCATCAGGCTCCTGAGTTCGTCGGGTGGTGCGATGAGGAGCTCCGCCGACGCTACCTTGCTTTTATGCAAGTTGAGCTGCAGCACACTCAGCATGGGTGGCTGGCTCACTTGCATCCGACGGGTTGACTACTAACGTCAGGTCACCGTCTTCCTCGTCTTCGTCCTCAAGCGCAAGACCCTGGGCGGCCTCCACGATGGACTCGAGACCTAAGTCCTTTTCTACCTCGCCAACCTGCAGGGTATGCGCGTCCTTGTCCTCAGGGTGGCGCTTTTTGAGGCGCAGGTAGACGCTACCCATGCCCTACGCCATCTTCCCGAACTTGGGATACAGCAGGTCCTCTGCCTCTTTGTTTAGTTGGAGGATCACACATTGGCCCCCCTCGCCCCCTCGGTAGTGGGCTACCAATGTGTAGGATCCTCCAATCGGTCGTTGGCACGTCCGCGTTTTGCCGCTGAAGGAGCTTCAGCGCTCGGTCCCCCTGGATTGTGATGGGGAAGAGTACCTTCGCCTTAAGCTTGGACGGGATAAGCTCCCGGTCCACAACCTCCAGCTTGGCCCCCTCCCTCATCGCCTCCAGTTGGCAGACCGTACGCGTCAGCCACCTTAGGGTTGGATCGTCGTTGCACTTTAGGATCTTAACCCCATTTAGCCACCCAGCACCATCGAACATGGGCATAGGGGCCGCGGGGTCCTCTTCCATGTGTGCAAACAGTGCGTCGACGAGACGCGCGTGCACAAGCTTCCACTGTGCCGCTGACATCTTGCCGTTTTCCTCGCTCCGGTCGATGAGTGCCACGATCAAATGTCGTTTGGTCACATCGCTGACCTTCGCTTTCGGTTTCGATGGCTTCTTGGCCACTTTCGGTGAAGGGGCTGCACTCTTGGGCCCGCGTTGCCGCTTGCTCGCCGGAGTGTCTTTAATGGCACTCTCAGTCGAGCGTATCCTCTTGGTGGCCATCATCTCCTCCACCTTATTGGCATATTCGTCATTCGACGCCCTCATCTGTGGCATCTGGGCGTAATGTAGTCGGCCCTCCTCTACTCGCTGCTTGGCACAGGCTAGCTTGACCTTCTCCTCCTGGGAGATGTCTTCTTCACCTTGCAGCCGGCTTTTGATATTGAGGTCCGCTTTGTATTGTGCTTTGGCCTTCATCCCCTCTTTGGAACGCTTCGGCCCTTCCCTACGCAGGGAGCTGGAGCCTGGTTCCGGCGAGCGGAGAAGGCTCTCTTCCTCCGTCCTGCTCAGAGAGAGCACGCTCTCCAGATCCGTGTCTGTGTCGACTACGACATCTGTGCGGCTCAACTTGCAGGCTGCGGAGTGAGTTGTTTTTGTTGTTGTTGTTGTGGCAGTAGCTTTACAACTGACTTGGCCTGCTCCCGCCAAGTCTGAGGTGTGACCGCTGGCGACACGTAGAGAGGATTGCTCCTCCCCGTGCCCGCCGGTGGTAGCAGTCACGCTTTCCACCGACGATTGGGTTGACATACCAACCCATGCTTGCTCCTTATCAGCCTCCAAATTTGGCCCTAAGGTCCATACTGGTTAATATTTTTCGGGGGGACCACCCCCTAGCGTTTTAGGCCTGACCGCCAGGCACCTCTAGCCATGGCCCTGGTTCGGTTCCCCCGACTTTGAATCGGGAAGACGCCGGACCATAGCCTTAGCTAGACACTGCATTACCCCGGACAGAGCAAGCGACAGTGCATATCCCTTGTCCGGGGCAATGCAGTGTCCATTGCCCAGTCGGCACCCTCGTGGAGGGTTCAGCTAGAGGATTTTCGCCGGCCAGTTTCCAACACAGATCGTCGCTTATTTTTTCTCCCGTGGCATGCTCAGATCGCCGATATATCGGGTCGTCGACTACTTTTACGTCCGGAAATCGACTTTAGCCCGAACTTTAGCCGTCATATCTTGATAGTCACTGTCGTGGAATTGAGGCGATCGCAAATCAATCATGCTGTCAAACTGAATTGATGACAGGTCTTCGGTAAAAACCCTGGAAAGGGCGTCTGGCACAACATTTCGCGAGCCCTGGCGATTGAAAATTTTAAAGGAAAACGCTTGCAGCTTTAGGGCCCATCGCGCTAACCTTCAGCTTAGATCTCTTTGGGATCTCAGCCAGTTTAAGGACGCATGGGCCGTGATTATAGAGAAATCCAGTCCCTCTATGTACGATCTAAATTTTTGTACACACATTACTGCCGCCAGACATTCTTTTTCCGTTGCGGAATAATTACGTTGGCAATGATTAAGCTTACGTGACATGAACGCTATGGGGACTTCGTTCCCGTTACTGTCCGTCTGCATGAGGACACCACCAGTCCCTGTATGGCTGGCATCGCAATGTATTGCAAACGGCAGCTTGAAGTCTGGACTATGCAAGACAGGAGCCTCACACATTTTAGCCTTCAACAAATCAAAGGCCTTCTGCGCCTCTTCGGTCCACCTGTACTTTTGCTTTTGCTTGAGCGTGTTATTGATCGGCAACGCCAATCCGGCATAGTCCTTCATGAACTTATGATACCACCCTGCCATCCCCAAGAATCTTCGCACCTGCTTAAGGCAGCGCGGAATGGGAAACTCTGTTATTGATTGCACTTTTTCCGGATCTGTCCGAATCGTGCCATGGCCAATGACATGTCCAAGGTACTTGACATCTTACAGACAGAAGTGCGATTTCTGAACATTGATGGTCAGATCAGCTTGCTGCGGGCAGACCGCTAACTCTGTGAGAACCTTTACGTGCTTTTCAAATGATATGGAAACGATTAACAGGTCATCGAGATACACAAATATTTCATTCCGCAGCGATGAAGGGATTACCTTGTCCATGAGCTTGCACATTGTCTGCGAAGCATTAGACAGACCGAACGGCATGACGGTAAAGTGGTACAAGGGTCGCCCTGGAACTGTAAACGCCGTCTTGTCCCGTGAATTTTTCTCTTACGGAATCTGCCAATAAGCATCCTTCAAGTCAATACTTGAAATAAATTCAGCTCGCGACAACCGGCTGAGAATCCCGTCAATGAGCGGCATTGGGTAGGCATTTTTAACCGTCACCTCATTTATCTTTCTACTGTTGATGCATAGCTGCACCTTGCCTGGCTTGCGAACCATGACTACCGGCGATGACCAGGGACTATTCGACTCTTCGACTATCTGCCGGTGAAACGGCATAGTGGCTCTGCTTGATGGGTTTCGCGTCCCCCACTTCGATTTCATGCTTTAGTAAAGTCGTTTTCCCTAGGCCCTTCTCAGCAAGTGAAGGAAGCATTTTAACTACTTCTCCTAATTGTTTCATTTGCGGGTCTGTCAAAAACAATTGATTTGGATCATCCAACATCAAGGCCGAGATGGTCGGACCAAGGGCTTTGTTCGACAAAAAGGCCGGCAAGAGGTTGAATTTTGTCCAAAAATCGATCCCTATATATAAGTCTTGGGACAAGGATGGAACAATCCAAAAACGAAATGCTTGAGTCTCTCTCCTGAACTCGATAGTTGTGTTGATTCGCCCGATAATTGGTTGACGCTTTCCATCTGCGGTGGTAACCAACGCTTTTGTTGGCCTGTAGCTCGAACCATCTTTTACCAATTCGGACGCCAAGGAACCGCCTATATAGCTGATAGAGGCCCCGGTATACATCAGGCCAGAAACCGTTTTGCCTAGCACCTGCACTTCAGCGTACGGTCGCCAATCCTTTGAGTCGTTGACTATTGAAGAGAGCACAGAGTGTTTTTCCGACATGCATCTTTGCCTGTACTGATTTAAACGCTTTTTTGACCTACTGACGTATGAGTTTTTTAACTTAGCTGCCATTTGAACCCGTACGTGTAATGGAACTTCTATAAGTCGGGACAAGTCTGGTAAGTTGGAAGGAGGTCAAATCTAGAAAACTGGTCGAATCTGGTATACTAGTCATATCTGGGAAACAAGTCGAATCTGGTATACTAGCCAAACCTGGTAAACAGGTCAACTCTGGTATACTGGAAACACTGATTTACTAATCGGTGTCCGTGCCTCGGGATGACACTTGTTTGCGTGCACTGACTAGCGGTGCACGTCCCTTTAAGTTTTTTGACGCATTACATCGACAGCACGACGGCTTGTAGGTTTCCGGTCGCCCACAGCCATAAGAAAAGACCTTGCGCTCAGCCACACACTCTTGATACCGGTGTATGTGACCTCCACAGTTCCACCATAGGAGAGAGACAGCGGCAATTTCGGGATCTTCCACCACCTCGTTCAATTCTTCCTCCTCCTCCTGCTCAATAGTACCTGCAATTTCTCGCACTTGTGGTCTATGAGAAGGCCGATGGCTCGAAATAATTGGAATCGCTTTAACCACTGACTGCATGAACCGTTCGCGGGTCCGAACCACACGCCGCAGCTGCGCGACCGACATAATCGGTATATGCAAAATCTCGTGTCGGATTTCCACTGCTAAATTAGCCCTAAGAACTTCCAAAAGCCCTGGTTCCGACAGGGGTACCACAAGTTTATCAGCTATCGAGATTATGGCTTCATAAAAGTCATCGAACGTCTCATTCTCCTTCTCTTTACGCTGCGCTAACGCCGTGCGAATCTCCACATCGGTTCGACCGTCTTTAAACTGCGCTCTCAAGGCGGAACTTAATTGAGGCCAAGTCACTATGGCGACACATTTGTGATAGCGGCAGAACCACTCGCAAGCGCTGCCTTCAAATAAGTTGCTGGCACACCGAGCAAGCAATTCCAGATTTCCATCTAGAGTTTGCCTGGTAAGAGCCTTTGTAACCCTGTAAACAAAATCATCCACTCCCATAGACGAATATCCCGAAAACCGCAATTTTCAATTCGAAATTATTTGGCTTATCCTGTCCGGCCGTGAATCCGACGAACCTTGGGACCCCCACGGGGATCGGGCTACTTGTGCCCCATTATTCGCCGGTCCCACTGATTCTTTCGGAGGTATCTGGAATAGCTGCTCAAAGGTCTGGGGAGCAGCCCCAATTGCATTCCCATTTCGACCTGTGCCCTTGGGGACATGTCCTGACTTGCCAATCTCTGAAAGCCTGCATCTATCGTTTGTGACATCTGCGCCATGGCTTGTGCCATTTGCGCTATCTGTGCCATTGCTTGAGTCAGGGATTGAGTCATCTGCGCTAGTCCCTCGGGCATCGCATTACCCGGTACTGTTTCGACATTGAGATCCGGAACTTCGGCGGCCTGGGAAGCAGGTACCTGGTACCTACCTTCCGGTTCAGGACTTCCCATCTCTTGAGACCTCGTCCTAGGCATGACACCCGTTTCTGCTTGTGAACCGGCATTACGCGGCCACTCAAGTTCCTCCGCTAGATTAGGTGCTGGCGTTTCCAAGTACGCAAAGCAGACTGGACAGACCGTTTTCTCTCCTCCTCGATTTCTAAAGCAACCAAAGTGAAAGGTGTGATTGCACCTGGCCTTGAAACACTGTGCTGGGTCTTCAATCTCTCTTACGCAAATTCCACAGGCTAAAATATTACCAGGCCTTTCTTCCAGTCGCAATCCACGTTGTGGATTGGACATGTTCCATTTACTCTAATTGTAAGAGTACAGGATTATTATATTTGCCCCTATGCTAAAGCGGAGACCCTTAAGAGTCCCCTATATACTAATTATTATAATTTAAAAAAAAATCATTATCTTTTCTTTTCTGTGTTACTATGATTAGAATTTTAATAAACCAATTCCGTTTTCCGATTACCCAAGGTAAACACAAAAAAAAAATGTTCAATAATATACAACAACTACAGTTGGACCCTAACCTGAACTTTCATGAGTACAGTCTAGCTTACCTACAACATCGGACCCCTCCACGAGGACAATTTACATAAAGGAGGATACCATTTGACTGCGCCCTGGATGTAAAGGTACGGTACCGTAGTTTTTAACCACGCCCGTAATTCCAATAACCCCAGTATATCTTAATTGGCGAGAGAATCCTTACAGATTCAAGAGCAAACAAACTATTTTTTTTTTTCTCTTAAGCGTCCCGGCCTCCTTATGTATTGCCCCCATCCCTGTCTGACCTAGGAGGTAGAAAAGAGAAAGGTAGTAGCAGAATAGGTGAAATTAAGGAGAAATAGAAAAAGAATTTGAACTAAGGAGGAATTCGTTTGTCGCCGTACCGAAGGAAATAGACGTCGAATGAATTTGTTCAGCGGTAAGGATATCAATTCGATCGATGGTGTTCCTTCGTTCCAGCTAATTTTCTTCATTCGACCTCTAATCACTGTACCTGATTCCTTGCGGATCTGACATGTTTGATACCTGGCGGTCTGTGGATCGGGTCCACGAAAAAAACCCATTTCCAAGGCAAAACAAACATACCAGCCAAACAAAGAATCTTGAACCGCTGTTACTAGGACCACGAATAGCCACGCCCTCCGCTGCAACAATAGATCTGGTCCATCTGTAATCTTCCATCAAGAGCGAGCTGAATGGCCCATCGTCTCAATACAACACCGAAGAGGCAAGCTCTTAAAGTCTGTAGCTGTTACTGACTTTTTTTCAAGATTCTGTTAATTAAATGGGCAAGCAGGAAATAGGCCAGCCGATTTTCGGGCCCCACGTTGGGCGCCATTTCTTATTTATTTAGTTATTATTTATATGTATCTGTAACATACAACCCATGAGAGGTGTTATCATAACCGTGCGGGGTACGCGCTTGCTTCCGGCTTTTCTCTGGTCGGCTGGGCTGGGGTCTGGGGGAATATTTTTTTATTTTATTTTGCCGTCGGTTATTTTGGTCATTATATACCAATAAATACGAAAGTTCGCGTACAATGGAAAGGGGGTTTAGGGAAAGGGGAAACTCGGTACAGCGAGAAAAAAAGATGGGACATCTCTTGTACTTAAAACGGTTACCGTTTTGTACCCGTTGTTCAATTGCGTTAACTCAAGGCACCGTACATAGCACTTACATCCATACGCACACACATACAAGCAGCAGCAGCGGTGCATTCGTGTCGTTTTTTCTTTCGCTTTCGCTTTTCCACCGTGTTCGCTTGCGTTGATGTTGGTGGGAGAACATTTTTCGGTGCCGCGCTTGACCGTAACGGAGCGTCAAGTTACGCGCTACCCTGCATTTCGAGGGTATATTGTTTAAGACGGCCGTTTGCAACCGACTCTATGTATTGATACCTCGTGCCTCAATATTATTGTTCATCCTCAATTTTCATCCTAATCTCCGTATACAACCAAGGTTGTGGCCATTCGCCCACACTTCCTCATCCGAGTGGGAGTTTGTTCTCCTTTCTTCGTGTGATTTCCGAATATGCCAAAAGGGCGTGAAGAGAGCAAAAAACTTTTGTCCGTGACCTCTCCAAGTGTCAGAAGACCACGCAGCTCGTCCGCCCCAGAAACACCCACCTCGATGACTCGCAAAGTTAAGTCATCCAGTACTCCCGGGCCCACCACAAGCTCCGCGGGTGCGAAGACTAGATCGGTCCTATTCCCGTCCCCGGTCACGCTTAAGGTGCCAGCGCGTCCCACACAATGGCTGACTCCGCTGTCACTACAGCAATGGCTAAATTTGAAGCAGCCTCACGCAAACTTATGCATTTCGGAGAGCGAATAAACCTTCCGAATCCCCGCACTCCTCTGCCCCTCTTGCCACGGTACGCCGTGACCAAATTGAGGTTGAGGCAGAGCACAAAAATTGTTTCGCGGTTGTGGCTGAAGACGGTGCGCAGGCTGAAGCGGACCTTCAATCGAAGTTCGATGACTGTTTTACTGTGTACGAACAGTGCGTTGCTGATCTCACTGATCAGCTCCAACAACCAGCAGTCCGTCCATCCGCACAGCCAGATTTCCACGGCGGCTGCAGACTCCCCCATGCGACATCGACGTTTTCGCTGGGGATTACGTACGCTGGCCTACGTTCCGAGACCTGTTTACTGCGATCTACATACAGAATCCCAGGCTGTCTCCCGTGGAGAAGCTGTACCACCTCACCACTAAGACCAGTGGTGATCCGAAGGCCATAGTGGAAAAGTCCCCACTCACAAATGACGGCTTCGAGGCTGCCTGGAATGCCCTTCGGGACCGGTACGAAATTAACAGGCTCCTGGTGACTAACCAAATAAATATCCTCCTTTCATTGGCTTCGGTTGGTACCGAGTCCAGTCGTGCGCTAAAGGAGCTTCTCAGCACCATCCAAGGGGTTTTAACCACACTGGCTCACTCAAAGGTCTCCACCGAAAACTGGGACAGCTTGCTGGTGACTATTTGTGCCTCCAAATTACCGAAGTTGACCCGGACTTTGTGGGAAGATTCCGTCACCACAAAGAAAGAGATGCCTTCGTGGAAGGAGCCAGAGATACCTGACGCTCGAAGCCATCGAGGGCAACCCGTCCGCTTCACACAGTTCGAAAGGTGATCCGAATCCGCCACCTTCCCGAAGCAACCCGTTCCGTTCCCAAGGGAGTCCTGTTCGTCGGAGGGGTTCACTCCTTCGAGACAACCATAAATCCGAACCGGAGAACGTGTGATCTTTGCGGGAAAGAGAATCACCCAATCCGACTCTGCCCGCACTTTCTCCAAATGAGCGCTGATGCTCGTGCCAGCTGCATCAAACAAAAGCAGCTTTATCTCAACTGTTTCGCATGACGCCATCAGATTAGGGAATGCCAAAGTGTCAATAACTGCAGTACTTGTAGGGACCGACACCACACGCTGCTGCCCCGCGGCTCACCAATCGCCCGTGATTCCACTTCCCCAGTCGTACCGAGTCCAAGTTCTTCCGACGCGCCACCCAGCGTTCAAAATTATTTCGCCTCCGGCCAAAGAGCTGTCCTTCTGGGAACAGCAATCATTAATATTTGCCACCTGGGGACAAATTTCCGCGCGCACGCTCTAATCGACCCGGGATCCGAGGCAACGTTTATCACGGAACGTCTCTTTAATATAATCAAGTTGCCATTCCGACTTATCCAGGCACTAGTCTCGGGCCTCAATCGGACAGTATCCGCTCAATCCACGAAGATCTGTCATTTTGCCATCCATTCCACGACGAGGCCGGACTTGCACTTAAACGCCACGGCCTATGTTCTACCAAAACTGGCGGGTCACCTGCCGTCCTATCCGATTCCGCAAACTTCGTTGCGAGACCTGCCGAGCCTTGCATGGGCAGACCCGACCTTCCACGAGAGATCACAAATAGATGTCCTGATTGGAGCGGATATCCTTCCGTCCATCCTGTTAAGCGGCTCACAGACCAACATCTGTGGCTCTCTCCTCGGGCAGGAAACCATTTTCGGGTGGGTACTTACCAGCCCAGTGCCCAATACTGTACAAAGCAGTATTTCATCCTTCTCTACGCAAGATTCGAACGAGCTAGTGGCTCCCTTAGACCAGCTTCTTACCAAGTTTTGAGAGGTGGAGACACTACCGGTGAAAATCGTAGGCGACTCCGAGCCTACGGCTAAAGCAATTTCCTCCGAACCACTTCGAGAACGTCGAACGGAAAGTACGTTGTCGCGTTGCCGTTCCGTGACACAGATCGTCTCGGATCCGATCTGGGGTATTCGAGGTCGATTGCCCTGACTCAGTTTCTGCGGAACGAAAATCGTTTAAAAAGAGACTCTACCTTACAAGCGCAATACGACTCCGTGATCCAAGAATACCTAGACCTTGATCACATGACAGAAGTTCCTCCGATTCATGAGTCCTCAACCTACTACCTGCCGCACCACGCGGTCTTCAAGCCTGATAGCACCACCACGAAAGTCCGCGTTGTATTTAACGCATCCAGCGCGTCGAGTAACGGTATCAGCTTGAATGATCTTCTGCACCCCGGCCCTGTTCTCCAGTCCGACTTAACCCTTCAGATCCTGAGGTGGCGCTACCGGTACGTCTTCAATGCTGACATCACCAAGATGTATCGGCAGATTTGGGTAGATCCGAAGCACACCCCCTTCCAGCGAATATTGTTTCGCAACAAGGAGGGCGAGATACGCGACTATGAGTTGCAAACTGTTACCTTTGAGGTCAATTGTGCTCCCTTTCTCGCCATCCAGGCGTTGCAACGGCTTGCAGACGATGTCCAGTCCCGATTCCCGAGAGCCAGTCACATCATTCGGTCCTGTATGTATGTCAACGACGTCCTAGCGGGAGCAGACTCTCCCACTGAGGCTCAACCAGCTATCTGCGAGTTACAGGCCGCCCTGAGTTCTGCCGGGTTTCCACTGAGAAAATGGACGTCCAACCACATGGATATCCTGACTACCATTCCGAATGACCATCTCCTTCACACCGACTTCCTTGAAATTGAGGCAGAAAGCACAGCCAAGACTCTCGGAATTCGCTGGAAGGCGACAACAGACGATTTCTTCTTCGTTCCGCCAGAACTGGCATCTATGGCAACCTATACCAAGCGAGCGGTGCTTTCCCAGAGTGCAAGGTTGTTCGACCCTGCGGGCTGGTTGGCTCCTTCCATTGTGCGGTCAAAGATCTTCATTGAAGAGATCTGATTGCAAGAAGTGTGATGGGACGAAGATCTTCCGATCGAGATGCGTCAGCGCTGGCAGAGTTTTCTGCAGAGCTACTCCGCTCTCGACCAGATCCGCATTCCAAGGTGGATTGGCTCCGAACCATCTGTAAGGGTCGAGCATCACGGATTTTGCGATGCGTCAGAAAAGGCGTACGGTGCGGCGATCTATGTACGCATCGAGACTGACCACCTAGTCAAGGTGCAGTTGCTCACCGCGAAAACACGAGTCGCACCCATTAAGACTGTATCGCTCCCCCAGTTATAGCTATGCGGCGCCGTGCTACTGTCCGAAATGGCGACGGCTATCCTGGCAAATATGCCAAGCGCACCTACAACCTGTTACTTCTGGACATGTTCCGCTATAGTCCTGTCCTGGCTGAAAAAGCCTGCTTGCCACTGGACTACCTTCGTGGCCAACAGAGTGACCAGAATTTCCCAGGCCACCGAGGTCGAGAATTGGGGTCACGTTCCTTCCGCACAAAATCCCGCCGACCTCGCCAGCAGGGGCGTATCCTTACAGGAGCTCGTCGAGAACCAACTCTGGTGGCACGGACCAGCGTGGTTGCAAGGGCCCCGGCATCATTGATGCAAGGGCCCCGGCCAGCCCAAGGCGGGGACGATCCCGTGATAGCCCTCGAGCAACGAGCTATGAAGGTTCATTTTGCACCGAGCCCATCCGAAGACTTCCTCGATCGGTTCTCCAATCTGGAGAGAGCTCTGCGAGTCCGTGCTTGTGTCCTTCGCTTCACAAAACGCTGCCCGAAGCTGGTCACCAACATTACCACAGCTGAGCGCACTCTTCTCCTAGAGACTCAGCGCAGGGAATACTCCCAAGAGTTCCACTGCCTAAGCGAGAAGCGGCCAGTGCCAAGGTCAAATTCTATCCTGAATTTTAACCCGTTCCTAGACCAACATGGGCTCATAAGAACATGTGGCCGTATCGCAACTTCTACCTTTCTGAAGTACGACGAACGGCATCCCATTATTCTGCCGTACCGCTGCCGGCTATCCCGCCTTCTCGTGCAATTCACCCACCGGATAACTCTTCATGGCGGGAACTAACTAATGGTGCGACTTATCCGATCCAAGTTCTGGATTCCCAAGGTTCAGAAACTCATGAAGAGGGTGGTAAAATCCTACAAGGTATGCGTCATCCACAGACAGAAGTTGCAAGCTCAAATGATGGGTGATCTTCCCACGGAACGAACGTCCTTTTCCAGACCGTTCACGCACACCAGAATTGACTACGTAGGTCCCTTCGAAATACAGAATTACACAGGCAGAGCGTGCCTGATAACCAAGGGGTATGTGTCTGTGTTCGTGTGTTTTTCCACGAAGGCGATCCATTTGGAGCCCACGTCGGATCTCACGACCGAGAAATTTCTTGCAGCCTTCGCTCGTTTCGTCGCACGACGAGTATGTCCGCAGCGCATTCACTCCGACAATGGCAGAACTTTTGTTGGTGCCGCCAAGGTGCTTTCCCGTGACTTCCTAGAAGCATTCAAGGGCTCGGTAACTGATGCGTACAGCCATCACCGGGTTTTCGTGACGTTTTATCCCACCAGGAGCTCCACAACAGGGAGGTCTGTGGGAAGCCGGGGAGAAGAGTTTCAAAACTTCGAAGATCTTTCCACGCTTCTCGCAAAGATCGAAGCATGCCTTCATTCCAGGCCGCTCTCGCCGATGTCCGAAGATCCAACTGAGTTGCTGGCCCTTACTCCCGGGCACTTCCTTACCGGGGGACCCTTGATGAACCCGAAATAAAGGGTGACCTTAAATCAATGATCAATCGATGGCAGAATTTAAAGGTCCTCACCCAAAAGTTTTGCCAGCGGTGGAAAGAGGAATACCTCAAAGAGCTCCACAAGCGCACTAAGTGGCAGACGCCGACACCAAACCTCCAGGTTGGGGATATGGTTGTCGTCAAAGAAGAGAACCTGCCCTCGAATGAATGGTGGCTCGGGAGAATCCAGTCCGTGTATCCCGGCGCTGACGATAGAGTCCGTGTGGTAGATATCCTTACTGCCCGCGGGGTCCTTAAAAGGCCTTTTGTAAAGGTCGTTCTCCTCCCAGTAGAACGCCCTAGTTCCGTCCAACAATAACGCGATTGTACTTTTCAAAGCTCCAAGTTTCATTACTAATACTTCTTAGACCACTTTCCTTCCTCCTCCCAGCACGCCGGGAAGGACTGCCTCAGTGGCGGGCTGTGCAGGGTGTGTGGCAAGAACCACCACACGCTACTCCACATATCCGCGCTTTGCTGTCCAGCCCGCTCAGCCTCGGGAATACAGTCGACAGCTACATCGGCCCACGCCGGACGCCGCCCTCTTCGTCCAGCCCGTCCAGCCCCGGCTGCACCACCGCCATCTACGCCTGCTCACGCCGAGCGCCGTCCTCGTCGGCCCGTAATCCGACCGGTCGTAGGAACCGCGACCTCATCGTTTTCGAGTCCAGCTGAGCGCCGTCCCCGTCACCCCGTGAACCGCCCCGTCGTAGGAGCCCCGGCGCCCTCCGTAAGCTCCCTTCTACAACATAAGAGCCTCAATATCCTCCCGACGGCGCTGGTGGTCCTGGATATGGGCTCGAAGGATTTCGAAACGGGCGCGCTCATCGACCCGGTGAGCTCATGCACGCCGGTGAGCTGCATTGACGACTCAGTGGCCTCCGCCTTCAGGGCAGCAGCAGATGAGTGCCGCGCACTGCGCCAACTTCGTGTGCTCCGGTCCCAGCTCGCTCTCGCGCGCTCGGAGGGGCGCTCGGGAGATTTTACGATCCAAGATCCACCCGGCGCTCAAGCCATAATAGAGCATAGATCATAAGGATCATACGTTTCAACCCCCGTTTCAAACGCCCGATCTACCGCGCGACCCCCGAAATAAATACTACATATATACCACGAAGCACCACGGCATTTCATTCCTGGCGACGGCTACTAGGAGGTTTCCCTTCATCATCCATATCGTCGTTGCAGACTTGAGCTTCGTCCGCCCCACTACAAACATTAGCCCTGGTCCTTCGAGCCGGATTAACAATAGGAGGTAGTGTCTACCTTAGGAGGTAGAGTTTGTCTCCTGCTGAACTGCTGGATTCACCCACTGTGCGACGTTTCGATTGCGCCAAGATCGATCGATGCGTCGGTATTTTATGGCTCCACAGTCATAGTTTTTATATATATTTTCAATATATCATTCATCCCATGGGCATGGTACACTGTAAAACTTCGGATTACGGGATTTTTGGTGTATGTCGTCTCTAGGTCCGCTTTAGGTCCCTCTAGATTAGAGGGAAACTTCTCACGACGTATGGTCGGTCTTTCATTCAAGAGCAATGCATATGTTCTTGCCACTGCTGACAACCGCACTCTTAATACTGTGAAGGCATAAGCCTCCACAATAGAGATCACGACACCACCCCTTGAAGGGACCGCCCCGACGGTTGTTACCTAGTTTCATTATTATCTCCTGTTATCTTTATCTCATTATCTCATTATATTACTAGTACTATTATTATTACCAAGACAAACAAATGAATCCTCAGTTCCTTAATTAAAATAAGAAATAGGCTAAGAAAACCAAAACAGGGGGGTTTTTTTTTATTAGTAAGAGAACACACACAAAAGAGAGACGCACACTACGGCCACGCAGCGAAAAGAGAACGCAACGAAGAGAACGACTATACACACACGAAAGAGAGAACGCAACGAAGAGAACGGCTATACACAGACGAAAGAGTGACGCACACGACGGCCACGCAGCGAAGAGAGAACGCAACGAAGAGAACGGCTATACACAGAGGAAAGAGAGCGAAGCGGCAGAGAAGCCGCCGATCGGCCTTACGCCCACGCAGCCGAGGAAAGAGCCGACGGCGAAGCAGAGAATACAGAGACGCAGCCGATCGCCCACGCCGCCGAGGCCGACAGCCGAAGCTGCGCAGCCACGAAGCGGCAGAGAAGCTGGGAAAAGACAAAGCAGAGGCCTGGCACGGTCCAGCGCGGGCCAGACTCAGGAGTGATCTCCAAGGGCTGAACAAGACCGGTTGTGTGACGGAAAAATAAGCCGCGACCGCGGTGTGTAAAAAAGAAAAGAAGTTGTGAGCACGCGGTGTACGAGATAAGCCGACGTGACGAGGACCTGCCGCGGGATACCAGGACCCCAAAGGAGGGGAACAAGGGTGAGCCACCTCACGTATGTGAACTCTGGGGGGGAACAGATCGGTGCAGTAGGCAGGCATAGACAGAACATTCCCGCAGTTTTTTTTACATATCCATGCACACATGTGGTTTAATATAAGTTTTTTTTGGCGCTTATTTCCCCGCTGCAGGCGCGGGACTTTAAGTAGGGAAATGATCCGAAAATAATAAAGACACCAACCTCCACCCACCTGTCTCAGAACATTCGCCCGTAGGAGTCACTCACTCCCCCCCCCCCCCCCCCCTCTCTTCCCTTTTCCCGGGAGGCCCAGCGAAGTGGATGTGAGTCGTGGATCACGCGGCATTCACCAAGCTGGGTTTCTCCTCTCCTGTACCTTTTCCCCCGGGGGACCCGGCGATGCTGGATGTGAGTCGTGGATTCACGCGGCATTCGCAAAGCTGGGTTCACTCTCCTACACCCTTGCCCTGGGGACCTGGCGACGCAGATGTGAGTCGTGGATCATGCGGCATCTGCTAAGCTGGGCTCCCCTCTCCCATACCCTTCCGATCCCTGATCCAAACCTCTTCTCCCGCCATACATGACCCGCAACGCACGTCGCTGCAGCTCCCACGCACGGCTTCACCCACGCCTCGTGGCCGGGCCAGGCCCGACCGTCCCACGATCCACCCCACGGGCGCGCTTTCGCCACGAGCGGCTCTCCCCTCAGGTCCTCACACAACAAATTTTGCTGTGGGGAAGGACCGGGCCCTGGACAGACTGAGAAGCTGTACCTCGGCCTGAGAACTTCCTTACAGATGGCGCCCGAGCAGGGACCCACGAGGGGAGAGTCGGTGAGCATAGGGAACAAGTGAAAAAGTGAAAAGGGAACCAAGCAGCAGCCCACAATTAAAAGGCAAGACCCACAACAGCAAAACAGCAAACGATGCTTAGGACCCACGGATCAGGAAAAGCAGCAGGAGAAAGGAAGGGAAAACTTCAAATCAGTGATTAGCAGCCCCAAAATCAGAGTCCCGGCGAATAGCCAGCACCAATCTTTGATCCCTCGACTCATGTACAGCTGGGGCTGGTTTCTCTAATACCCCCTAGCAACAGCCGCCGGCACGTGTCCCAGACGCGCCGGCGAAAACCACGCGGAAAACCACGCAGCCAGCCACCTACGAGGCAGAAAGAGACGGAGAGAGACGCGAAAAACCACGCGGCCAGCCACCTACTCGACAGAAAAAAACGGGGAGAGACGCCGAAGACACAACACCGCGTGCCGGGAGAAAATGGCCGCGGACGGCACCTAAAACTCTGGCACGCGACGGCGACAAAGCGGCACCAGCGACAGAGTAGCCAAGCAGCAGCAGAGCAGCAAAGCAGCAGCGACAGAGCAGCGGCAGAGCAACAAAGCAGCAGCGACAGAGCAACGAGGCAGCGGCAGAGCGGAGAAGCAGTAGTGACAGAGCAACGAGGCAGCGGCAGAGCGGAGAAGCAGCAGCGACAGAGCAACGAGGCAGCGGCAGAGCGGAGAAGCAGCAGCGACAGAGCAACGAGACAGTGACAGAGCAGCCAGGCAGTGACAGAGCAGCCAAGCAGTGAAGCAGCGGTAGAACAACGGAGCAGCGAGGGACAGCCGGCGAACGCAGAGGAGCAGCTACATGGCAGAGGAGCCCTCGGCCACAAAGCCATGGCCGCGGCCAATATAAGGCGGAGCAGGAACACCGGTCGGGGAGTTGGTACCGGGCAGTCACGGAGTTGGTACCGGGCAGGAGGCAGTTGTTACCGGGCAGTCACACAGTTACCACCGAGCAGTCAGACAGAACCTTTCCCTGTACCGCGCCACGTATCCTTCGACAGGATCATCCAACCCAGTGCTGTGTATCCTAGTACAGGATCACCGATCTAGTACCGTGCCGCGTGTCCTTCGACAGGATCATCCAACCCAGTGCTGTGTATCCTAGTACAGGATCACCGATCTAGTACCGTGCCGCGTGTCCTTCGAACAGGATCCCTCACCCCAGTGCCGTGTATCCTAGTATAGGATCACCGATCCAGTACCGTGCCGCGTGTCCTTCGAACAAGACTCCCCACCCGTGTATCCTAGTACAGGAGCCCCAGACCGTGCTGATAAGGACTCGCACCGGTGCCACGATTAGTTTACCAGGATCAGGATGAACATCCGCTGGATAGCGTCCCGCAGGAAGGACGAGCTGCAGAGCCTAGCTAAGGAGTTTGGACTAGGAGAAACTGGGACTGTAGAGGACCTACGGAGCCGGATCACCGCATTCATCGCACGCCCAGGGCACCCCGAAGCCGTGCAAGCAAGGCTGGACGAATTGGCCACGCACTTTGGGAACATCCCGAGCCCCAGGGACCACCGGAGTCCAGCCACATCACCCGGGCCAGAGAGCCGGACGAAGATGGAAGACAGCAAGGAGGGACCAAAACTGCGATTAATCGTACCCGAGCTACCCAGCACGAGCCAAGGATCCACCCACGGATACCGCGAGTCAGCAACCAAGACGCCGGCCGCTCAGGACGAGCAACCACGACGAGATGCCCAAGGACCACTCCAAGGAATCAGACCAGAGGCGGCCAGCAAGAACCACGAGCCAGGACCCACTACCACTGGACCAGTGGCCACGCCTAGCCACCAGACAACCACGGACGGAGAACAGCCACGTCTTCCTCAGGGACATCGGGTCTCACGCCCCGGAGGGGGTGAGATTTCATACTCATTACTGGCGGACAAACTCCGGAAATGGGGAGTTACTTTCGACGGCCACGCGGACCCACTAGCGTTCATCGAAAGGCTCGAGGAGCGAGTGGAATCATACGGCGGGAGCCCAGAGCAGTTGCCGCGAGCCATCTCCGATCTCCTTACAGGTAAGGCCGAAGGATGGTTCCGAACTTTTCAGATGCAGGGACAGAATTGAACAGACTTTCGGAAAGAATTCCTAGAATTCTTCCTGCCCTCCAGATACTTCCAGCGGCTGGAAGACACCATACGAAGTCGGGAACAGAAGCCCAAGGAATCCTTCCGGGATTACCTTAACGAGTTGCGTCTGATGATGCAGCGAGCCCAGTATACTCGGGAACAGGAACTCGAGCGGATCTACGAAAATCTCCGTCCGGAGTATCAAATGTACACGCGCAGACAGGATTTCCGATCACTCACAGAATTGACCCAGCTCGTCTCGGCCTACGAAACCGCTCGGGACCGAGACGCACTCCGTAGCATCGGGACCACGCAGAACCATCGAGCCGCCTATATCGGCAATGGAACCAACCCCCAACGAGGCAACACACACGAGACACCCGGGAAAACCGAGATCGCCAACCGAGGAATCGGCCAGGAGCAAGAGCAGGCGATCGATGTACAACGAGCCTGCCGGAACTGCGGGGAAAACGGCCATTTCAGTAGTGCGTGCACAAACCGACAGAAGCTGTTCTGTTGGGAATGTGGCCACCGAGGGGTCCGGACCATCAACTGCTGCCGGAAACCCGCGTCGGGAAACGGGTCGGGTCTCCGCCCAACTGGGACATGGACGGAGGCGCGCACCCAGGAACAGGAGAAACCCACCCATTAAGCATGACCGGAGGAAGGATCGCTGCCCTGGTGGACATCAATGGGAGAGCATTTGCGGCCACCCTCGACACTGGAGCCACACGATCCTTCATCAGTGAGCGGCTGGCGAATGAGATAGGGACGACCGAGAACAGGCGAGAGGTGAGGACCAGGATCCGCCTGGCAGATGGAACCAGGAAGGAGATCAACCAAGCGATAGCAGTCACAGTGCACCTGGATCAGCAAGAAACACAGGTACCTCTTCTTATACTCCCCACGGTATTAGACGACTTCATCTTGGGACTCGACTTCCTCTGTGGCATCCGCGCGAGGATCCACTGCGGACGGGCATATCTACAGCTGAAGTTGCAGCAGAAACCCGCCGGGACGATACCATCATGCACCGCCCAGCCACGCCCACGGTCTGTCACGTTTGCGGACTCCACTGCCATCCGAGACCAGCCGCAGACCAACACCCCACAGCCAACCACGAACCATCCAACCGCAGCGACAACAAAGCCCTACCAGACAAGATCAAGCAACAACCCCAGGACTACGCCACCACAACAGGACACGAAGAAAGCTACGACGGAACGAACTGCGACACCGATGGAACCAACCATGGCCAGTTCCCCAGCACGAACCCCGACACCAGCAGGACAACGCAACAAAACAAGGACTTTGGCAGAGACAGCTCCGGCTCCACTGGATCAACCCAGGGCCAGCTCTTCGAACCAGGAGTCACCAACAGGACACAGCAGGAAGCAAAGGACTTTGGCAGAGACAGCTTCGGCCCCACTGGATCAATCCAGGGCCAGCTCGTCGAACCAGGAGTCACCAACAGGACACAGCAGGAAACAGTGGACTTTGGCAGAGTCACCAACAGGACACAGCAGAAAGCAGAAAACTTCGGCAGAGATAGCTTCAGCGCCGCTGGACCACTCCAGGGCCAGCTCATCAAACCGGGAGTCACCACGTAGTAACCCAGCACGACAGACATCACGCAAGCCACGAACCCCGATACCACAGGACGAGATCACAGAAACAGGAGCCATTAGCCGACACCGAGATAGCTCGGGAACGCAACCCGTTTCGCCCAGCCGACTCGGATGACTACGAGCCCGCGATCTTGGCCGCCATTACCGCTCTGGAACTGGAGGACCTATCGCCGTGGCAGCAAGACCCAGACCCCGAACCATCCCCCACGCCGTGGGCAGGCAAGTTTCTGGAAGAAGAACTGGCGAAATTCGACGGACTAGCTGGAGTCTCCCACATCGCCGAACACACGATAACAATGCGAGACGACAGGCCCGTGAAGCAGCGCTATTTCCCGAAGAACCCGGCCATGCAGAAGGTCATCAACGCGCAGGTGGACGAGCTGCTACGGGACGGAAGGATCGAGCCATCCCACAGTCCCCACAGCGCCCCAATCGTCTTGGTAGGAAAGAAGACCGGAGAAATGCGAATGTGCGTGGATTATCGCCAGCTAAATGCCCGCTCGGTGCCGGACTCATATCCGCTGCCACGAATTAACCACATTCTCGAGAGACTTCGCCACGCTCGCTACATCTCCACGCTGGACCTCAAAAACGGATACTGGCAGATCCCGGTGGCCGAGGGCAGCAGAGAGGCAACAGCATTTACCGTCCCCGGCAGAGGACTCTTCCAGTGGAAGGTCATGCCTTTCGGCCTGCACTCATCCCCAGCGACGTTCCAGCGAGCTTTGGACAGCGTCATCGGACCCACCATGGAGCCGTACGCGTTCGCGTATCTCGACGATATCATCGTCATCGGAGCCACGCTAGAAGAACACATCGACCACCTTCGCGAGGTTTTCAGGAGGCTGCGAGAGACGAACCTCCGACTGAACAGAAACAAGTGTAGTTTCTTCAGGAAGAGTTTAGTCTACCTCGGCCATGTCATCAGCGAACAAGGCCTCCACACGGACCCAGACAAGGTCAGCGCAGTCCAGAAACTAGCACCGCCCACCACACTGAAAGAACTGCGACGCTGCATCGGGATGGCATCCTGGTACCGACGCTTCGTCCCCAACTTCGCCACGGTGGTCCAGCCCATGACCAACCTGCTCAAAAAGGATCAAAAGTGGGAGTGGACAGACGAACAACAGCAGGCATTCGAGACTCTCAAGGAAAGACTTACGCAAGCACCAGTCCTGGCATGCCCCGACTTCGCCGAGCGATTCGTACTCCAAACGGACGCCAGTTCGTATGGCCTCGGAGCAGTATTGACACAACAGATCGACGGAGCAGAAAGAGTCATCGCCTACGCAAGCCGTCGACTACTCAAGGCAGAGGAAAACTACTCGGATACCGAGAAAGAGTGCCTTGCCGTAGTCTGGGCAATCCGGAAGCTCCGATGCTTTCTGGAAGGATACCACTTCGATGTAATCACGGATCACCTCGCCTTGAAGTGGTTGAACTCCATCGATAACCCAACGGGACGCATCGCCCGCTGGGCCTTGGAGCTCCAGCAATATCGGTTTGACATCCACTACCGCCGGGGAAGCCAGAACGTTGTGGCTGACGCCCTCTCACGACAACCAGTAGAAACCCTGCAGCGAGTGGACGAAGACCGGGACCCTTGCCCCTGCCCCTGGCTGCAGAGGCTCCGCAAGCGGATCCAGGAACAGCCGGAAGGACGTCCGGAGTTCATCATCGAGAGCGACCAAATATATAAACGAGCCAGCAGCAGAACCAGCGAAGAAGACCCTATCAAATGGAAACTATGTGTCCACAAGGACCACCGCCGACGCGTGCTAGAAGAGTGCCACGACCATCCGACAGCAGGACACCTCGGAATCAGGAAGACAGCGACACGAATAGCCCAGAGGTACTACTGGCCCGGACTGCACCGAGATATCGCCCGATATATCCAGCAGTGCACCAAGTGCCAGCAGTACAAGGTGAGTCAAACCAAACCAGGAGGGAAGATGCACACCCGCCAAGCCCAGGAACCACTGGACATCGTCTGCGCCGACTTCATTGGACCATTGCCCCGATCCAAACACGGCAATACTATGTTGCTGGTGTTCTTCGACGCCTTCAGCAAGTGGGTGGAGTTGGTCCCACTCCGCAAGGCCACCACCGCACTACTGGAGACCGCTTTCCGGGAACGGATCCTAAGCCGCTTCGGAACACCACGAAAATTCGTATGCGACAACGGGACCCAATTCACAAGTCGCTCTTTCCGAAAGTTCTGCAAACTAGCAGGCATGGAACTGGAGTATACGGCGCCCTATACGCCACAACAAAACCCCACGGAACGAGTCAATAGGACGATCAAAACCATGATCGCCCAGTACATCGATGGAGACCAGCGGACATGGGACGAGCTGCTGCCCGAACTCAGCCTAGCCATCAACAGCACCACATCGGACACCACAGGCTTCAGCCCAGCATTCATCGTACTCGGCCGGGAACCTCGGTTGCCTGGAGCCTTGTACGAAGAGACGACAATTCACAAGTCGCTCTTTCCGAAAGTTCTGCAAACTAGCAGGCATGGAACTGGAGTATACGGCGCCCTATACGCCACAACAAAACCCCACGGAACGAGTCAATAGGACGATCAAAACCATGATCGCCCAGTACATCGATGGAGACCAGCGGACATGGGACGAGCTGCTGCCCGAACTCAGCCTAGCCATCAACAGCACCACATCGGACACCACAGGTTTCAGCCCAGCATTCATCGTACTCGGCCGGGAACCTCGGTTGCCTGGAGCCTTGTACGAAGAGACGACCCCAGGACTAGGCGAATTGACAGAGACCCCAACCGACAAGGCCAAGCGACTCAAGGAAATCTTCGCCATCGTACAGGAAAATACCCAGCAGGCATCACAGACGCAGAGCAGGACCTACAACCTACGTCGACGTGAATGGAGACCCACGATCGGGACGCTCGTGATGCTACGCCAACATCACCTGTCCAAAGCGGCGGACAACTTCGCTGCCAAACTGGCTCCCAAATATGAGGGGCCTTACAAAGTGATTAAATTTATTTCTCCCACCATAGCACGACTCCAGAAGCATCCGGGAAGACAACGACGAACGGCCGGACTAGCCGACCTCAAGGCCTACCACGACAACGAGCACACACTCACCAGCGAAGACAACGAAGACAACGATGACGACGACCCCAGCCCCAGGAAAACCGCGAGTTCATGAGGGCCACTTATGGTGGTGCGCTGCCATAATGTCCTCGCCCCGCAAGGGGCAACCGCGTACACACGCAATCCGACATGGACAACCCAAGGACGAGCGACGCACAGCCTCTAGAGGCAGAGGATGGCACGGAGGGGCATCCTAGGGGTGCGTCGCCGCCCAGCTCAAGGCAACCACGGTCCACGACCAGCCAACCACCAACAAGACACCACGCCCCGGACCCGCAAGCAGAACCAGGCAACACAACGCAGCATGGCCCATCGACAGGAGCCATACCACGACCACCCAGGCCACCTAGGCCATCCCGACGTCGGGCCCGCCCCGAAGGCCCACCGTCGCCCCGCCGGGCGACAACCACGACCTGGGCATGGCTCAACGACGTCGTCCGTCCGAGCACGTCGCGAAACAATCCGTCGGGAATCATCACAGTAGAGGTGATGCGATCATCGGACTCAGACGGGGAGGTCCGAGCAGGCCGGGCCCAGCAGGAGCCACCAAGACGCCCACGCCGCCGCAAGCATCCAGGCCAAGGAACAGGCACCGCCGTCACCCCACGCGCGACTCGAAGGCGCGTCGAGCCAGGGCACGTCAGCCTGGACCCCAACTCCGAGGGGCAGAGCAGCTCCCCAGTCGCGCACAAACTGCGGCTGCGGTCCCCACCACCACCGCCCTATTACCTGTACCGCATGGGAAACCCGCTGACCCCACGGCCGAACTACGACAGCAGCTCCGACGAAGGGTTCACCAGCCCGACGATGGAGGCCGACAAGCACTGGGGGCCGACCTGCCAGGCAAGCACCGATGAGGAGTTCCTGCACGACTGACGTTTCGGGAAAGCGGGTGGCCGTCCATGGGTCAAGCACTCCGTCCGGGAGCTAAACCGCCAACTGGAGGCCGAGTGGGCCGCGACGTGCCCATACTCAGACGTGAGCGAAGACGAAGATGGGCCGGCCAACTGCCAGAAGGACACTCCAGCCAACATCGCGGTGGACGTGGCCCCTTGGACCACCTGGAAGGACGCCGATAAGACCCTGCAGCTGCAGACCCGGCGGCAGACAACGACACCGCAAGCGGCGAAGAGGTACCGCTCCTAGGAGAGGACGATACCACTCCGCTACGGATCCGCGACGACAGTCTGGGCGATGCCCTGCCCCGACGGCTCCGGAACCTCGGCCTTCAGGATGAAAACGAGCCACCCAGCCGCGTAACCGGCAATGAGCTGTCCCAACTACTCCAGGAACTCGGCCTACAGGACGGCCCCGTGTCCCCGATACCCAAAATGACGGAGACGAGGAGGTAGCCTGGATCTTGGGAGGGCAGGCGAACCCAAACGGCCCGATCCTGGACACCAGCTGGGACGACGGGTGGCACGCCAGACTACAGGAGTGGGACGCGCAGGAGGAGGCGACAACCCCGGAAAGAAGGGTGAATCCCGACTGGCAGCCGCTGGACCACGCACCAATAAAGTGGCTATCGCCAGTTCCCACCGACCCCAACGCACCGAACCCGAAATCGACGAGCTGCACGACCCGAGAGGCCGAACCAGGAAACCCGAGCCACCCAAAGGAGGACAGCGACCTGTCATTGGGTTTGGCAGAATCAGAAGCGGGCGGACTGCTCACAGCGTTCGACGAGATGCCCGAGCTAAACGCGCTGCAGGAGGAGCAGGAGTGGCCAATCGCCCCAGTCGCCTGGCGGGTCAGCACGCCTGACCGTCGCATCCCTCAAAGCTTGCTGGAAGGCGCCAGCGCTCAGGTAAACGCGGCGCGTCACGGGCGCGGCCGGATCCGCAGCCTGGAATACCACGACGGCCAACGCTTCCGCGTATCCATCAGTGGAACCTTGGTGCGCATTTCACCGCGCCCCACCCCGAAGTAGAAAGGGAGTGTGAAGGCATAAGCCTCCACAATAGAGATCACGACACCACCCCTTGAAGGGACCGCCCCGACGGTTGTTACCTAGTTTCATTATTATCTCCTGTTATCTTTATCTCATTATCTCATTATATTACTAGTACTATTATTATTACCAAGACAAACAAATGACTCCTCAGTTCCTTAATTAAAATAAGAAATAGGCTAAGAAAACCAAAACAGGGGGGCTTTTTTCTATTAGTAAGAGAACACACACAAAAGAGAGACGCACACTACGGCCACGCAGCGAAAAGAGAACGCAACGAAGAGAACGACTATACACACACGAAAGAGAGAACGCAACGAAGAGAACGGCTATACACAGAGGAAAGAGAGCGAAGCGGCAGAGAAGCCGCCGATCGGCCTTACGCCCACGCAGCCGAGGAAAGAGCCGACGGCGAAGCAGAGAATACAGAGACGCAGCCGATCGCCCACGCCGCCGAGGCCGACAGCCGAAGCTGCGCAGCCACGAAGCGGCAGAGAAGCTGGGAAAAGACAAAGCAGAGGCCTGGCACGGTCCAGCGCGGGCCAGACTCAGGAGTGATCTCCAAGGGCTGAACAAGACCGGTTGTGTGACGGAAAAATAAGCCGCGACCGCGGTGTGTAAAAAAGAAAAGAAGTTGTGAGCACGCGGTGTACGAGATAAGCCGACGTGACGAGCACCCGCCGCGGGATACCAGGACCCCAAAGGAGGGGAACAAGGGTGAGCCACCTCACGTATGTGAGCTCTGGGGGGGAACAGATCGGTGCAGTAGGCAGGCATAGACAGAACATTCCCGCAGTTTTTTTTACATATCCATGCACACATGTGGTTTAATATAAGTTTTTTTGGCGCTTATTTCCCCGCTGCAGGCGCGGGACTTTAAGTAGGGAAATGATCCGAAAATAAAAAAGACACCAACCTCCACCCACCTGTCTCAGAACATTCGCCCGTAGGAGTCACTCACTCCCCCCCCCCCCCCCTCTCTTCCCTTTTCCCGGGAGGCCCAGCGAAGTGGATGTGAGTCGTGGATCACGCGGCATTCACCAAGCTGGGTTCACTCTCCTACACCCTCGCCCTGGGGACCTGGCGACGCAGATGTGAGTCGTGGATCATGCGGCATCTGCTAAGCTGGGCTCCCCTCTCCCATACCCTTCCGATCCCTGATCCAAACCTCTTCTCCCGCCATACATGACCCGCAACGCTCGTCTCTGCAGCTCCCACGCACGGCTTCACCCACGCCTCGTGGCCGGGCCAGGCCCGACCGTCCCACGATCCACCCCACGGGCGCGCTTTCGCCACGAGCGGCTCTCCCCTTAGGTCCTCACACAACAAATTTTGCTGTGGGGAAGGACCGGGCCCTGGACAGACTAAGAAGCTGTACCTCGGCCTGAGAACTTCCTTACAATACCCTTCAATTACATCGATGAATATAAATTTGTCTTAAGCTTTACAAAGGAGTTGGTCATAAGCATAGCTAAATAATGCCAAAGATGAATAACTACTCTTGAGCTCTTAATTGGCTTAAAAACAAAAATATGAAAACTATTGAAAATTCAATAAGTTTGGAGAAACGTACGTAATGAATCATGGAAGTGTCAGCTCCGTTGGCAGAAGGGCAGATACCACCAACATGGGCGAACTAGTTGTGGGTAAGAAATATATCGTTCTCTTTCGTAGTGATCAGACGTGTTTTTGTTTTGCGCTCCGCATTTTTCCTTTTGTTTCGAATAAACAGCCGGAGTTTTCCTAATTAAATTCTAAATATACTTTCTAACCAGACAACAATCTGGAAACCTATTCATTTACGCGAGTGCATGCCTTTTGATTTGTGTTAAAATATTATTTAACTTTTTATTTTTCGGCGTCGGCTTGTGTTGTGTTGTGTTGTTGCAGTGAGTGAGTATTGCATTGCAGTCCGCTCTCGTCTGGTAGCTTTTGTTGTCTTATCACTCTCTCGCTATCACCTCAACCTCAATAACTGTTCTTTCTCTCTCGCTCTTTCAACTTTCTGAGCAATAGCGCTCTCTGTCTAGTAGCTCTCGCTATAACCGCTCTCCACTCTGCTCTCTTTTTTTTCTTACCAATTCCGCTTTGAGCGTTGTCTGGCACATTGGTCTGATACCAATTTGTTTTGGAAATTTTTAATTTTTTTGATTTTAATAAAATATTTGAATAATAAAAATAAAATGGAATTCGCTGTGGTCTGCGCCAAAAAAACCTGCAAGAAGCAGATCACTCACGATCAGCCAAATGTCCCCTGCTGGCTCTGCGACAGCGTAGTCCACGCAAAATGCGCGGGATTTTCTGGCCTCGTGAGCGATGCCATAGCCAAACGTAATGGCTTGCATTACAGTTGCGAGGCATGCCGTGCGGTGGAGAAAGACATGGTAGCTTTTATGAGGCAGACGCGGAGTGGCTTTAAGGAGCTGACCGTTGGTTTTAAAAACCAATACGATCGGCTCCTAGCCATGGAGGCTCAGTTTAGCGGTTTAAAACTGCTGAATGAGTCTCCGAGGCGCAAAAAGGTCACTCCGCGGGACCTGCAAGTGCCAACCGTCACTCAGCCGTGCGCCGCCGAAAAATTGACTCCGACCACTCCAAGTGTACAGCAGTTGATCTCGTTTGCCACTCCAAAGGCAACGAAAGCTGCTGGCGATGCAGATTCGGTAGCCGAATTCATCGCCTCGGAGAATGTGCAGCCAAGTACGTCTGCTGCGTCCGTGTCCGTGGTGTCCGCAAGTTCACTAGTTGTCCCGTCTATCCCGATCCCACCAGTAAATAGACGTTCCGGACCTCCGGATATTGCCACCACAGGTACTAGACCTGCGGTGACTAAACCACTGGTGGGAGTCCCACCAAAACGACAAGTTTTTGTTTCACGGCTGGCCCCTGACCTCACATCTAATGATGTAACTGCTTTCATTCAAAGCAAAATAAAAGCCGTGGGTTTAAAGGTGGAGAAATTTAACTTCTCTTATGCCAGGGAGATAGCGTCGTTTAAGATAAGCATCTCCCCAACTCAATTTGACACCATTTGCTCCACCAAATTTTGGCCGGAGCATTTGGTGGTGAAGGAGTTTAAGGCTAAGAAGAAGAATAGGCCCCCATATCGCTTCCAAATCTTTCCAGCGTGCCACCCTCAACCTCAACTTCCTCTTCCTCAACTTCCCGTCTTGCTCCAACCTTTCCAAAAAACTAACTTCTCTTTTAGTAACCTATCAGAATGTAAGAGGCTTGCGTAGTAAGCTCAGCATTCTTTTCCGGGATAGTGTTGCATTTGCTTCCCACGTTATTGTGTTTACTGAAACCTGGTTAAAGCCGGACATTCTTAGTTCCGAGGTTTTGGCAGGTCGGTACACAACTTTTAGAAAGGACCGTTCGTCTCGACGTGCAGGAGGGGTTCTAATTGCAGTGGACTCTTACTTCACGTCAGAACACTTCACAGTCCAAGTTCAACAGGAACTGGAATTCCTGTGTGTAAAACTGATTCTTCCCGCTTTCGCTATATTCATTACTTGCTCGTATATCCCACCTTCTTCGGATATTTCAATTTATGAGCAGCACTTGTCCGCTTTAACCGCTGTTGCTTCCTCGCTATCTGATAAAGATCGTATGATAGTTCTTGGTGACTTCAACTTGCCAGGAACTGTTTGGTCTTCGGTAAACTAGTCTAGTATCCTAGTGCCTATGTCACGACATGACTTTGTTGACGGCTTGCTTGACCTGTCCCTGTCTCAAGTCAATCATGTGGAAAATTCCTTGGGTCGATTGCTTGATCTATGCTTTGTATCGGATCCGACCATAGTGTTGTTAACCCGAGCCCTTCCGCTCACTATACCTGAAGACGCCTACCACCCTACTTTCGAGGTGTCGCTAGATATAGGACCAACTGTATTGGATCGGTCGAGTAGACTACCTGAACGTGTCCGTTGCTTTCGTAAAGCCGAGTTTGCGAAGCTTATTAACCTAATCAGGGATTTTGATTGGTCCGCTTTGTACTTGTGCACTGATGTCACAAAAGGCACAAACATTTTTTACAATGCTCTTGGCACATTTTTTGATTCTTGTGTCCCGCTTTCTTGTCCGATTAGATCTGGAAAACCCCCTTGGTTTACCAAAGAATTATCCAGTCTAAAAAACTTAAAATCAAGACTTTATAAAAAATTTCAAGAAGTGGGTTTTCCTACTTCTCACTCTCGTTATGTAATAGCTCGGTCAAACTTTTCAGTTCTTAATGCTCAATGCTATAAGAACTACCTATCTCGTTGCAGGATACGTTTTTCTCAGGACCCTAAACAGTTTTACTGCTTCGTAAACAGTAAGCGTAGAACGTCCGCACACCCATCCTCGCTATCATTTTGTAATACGTCCCATCCTTAGTTAACCGTAGAAAAATGCTTGGTGTGATATTTATGCACAACTTGATCAGGGGTGACATAGACAGCCCTGATCTGTTGAGCCGCATAAACTTCACGATTCCTATTAGACTGACTAGAAACTTTATACCGTTGTTCCTTCCACTTTGTAGATCGAATTATTCCTTGCATGAACCGTTTAGGGTCTTATGCTCGGATTATAATTCCCTCTACCATATTTATATCCTTCACTAATTCTCTTCCTCTTATTAAATTACTAATCCTTACACACCTTTCTAGTAATTAGTAATTGTAGTGGTATTTGTATTTTGTATTTTATTGCATGCTTAATTTCTTAATAAGTTTAGTACTAATTTTCCTCGAAGGTTAGTCTAATATCTTTCTTGCATGCTCGCGTTTGGTTCGGCTACGCACCGCGCGTCATGCGGCAGCGCCCCTCGGTCGGTTGGGCGGGAGGAGGGCTGCGTTTTGCCTGGGATCCGCGCGTAACAGCCTTCTGCTGGTGTCACACGGGCCACTTGACGGTGCAGTAATTGCATCGCCTCTTGTTAGATGCAGTCATTGCATGTCAACGTCCAAAAAAATATTAAGAAGCTACTCTTTTGTCCTGAGCCTTTAGTAGAGGTTTCAACCACTCAGCCACTTCCCAACTTCGTGTGCATGGCTTTATTGTTAATGCTTTTACCTCTTCTTATCACTCTTTACGATGCCTCGCTGGGATTCAATGCACTGAATAACTAGAAAGCACTTGGATAAGAATATATAAGAGTGATTTTTCGAGGCACAGCTTCAAAGGCCTGCTTAACAGTTTTTTGCCGTTTGGTCAAATCATATTTCTGTGAATAATTTGAACATGTACAATCCCATATATGTACTTATATGTATATAAAAGTAATATCACACAACACAATAATTTGAATACAAGTTCCCTTGAAGTCTACCTACCAAGAATATAAATATATTTAAAAATAAAGTAGCTCATGGCATATTATACAACAAATTTGTACCCACAAAAACTGTAGCCTTATATGAAAAATAAAAAAATAAACTGTCCAAATATCATATAGGCTTAGTCCGAACTAGTTTTTTACATTCATGTTATTTTGGTCATTTTGTTTTTTGTCATTATGTAGCTGGAGTTCTTCAGTTGCCGATGGAGGCAATATTCTGGCATCGCCCATCATGGCTTTTCCACTCTCGGTTCCAGATGATAAATTCAGTGGTAGATTTAATTTACTCAGAAAACAGGATAAGTTCACTAATCGGCCTTTGTGCTGGAATGGAATCTTGGGGCACAGCTCAAAAGCATGGTTTACAGGTGGCATGTCACAGCCTTTGCTACAGGACACATCGATAAAGTTCATTAGATCACAGATCTCAATCTCGTTACACTCATTGCGATTAAGAATTAATAAAATATTGTCAATCAATTCCAGTGAAAAGGGAAGACGACAGCCGCGAAGTGTGGAGCGAACTTTTGATTCAGGCAGGAATGGTTGGTTGGTAGGATTGATGTGATGGAAATGTTCCATCATGTCGTCGCGAGCGTTCCACAATGCACGCTTTAACTCTAGATGTGCTGCTGCCTTTACATTAACCCTAGAGCAACCACTTGTAGAAGTTTGTTCTGCTGAAAAATGTCGACAGAGCGTAATGATTTCGTGGTCGCTGATTACTTTGCCCAATACTCCGATTAATGCTCCCTTGAAGCTTTCGAAAGATACAAATACGTCGCGCTTGTTTTCCAAATTGTAACCATCTGGCACGCAGGTTCCCGCAAACTCAGACATACGGTTTTGAAGCGCAGAGCGGATTTTCTGCATAATGGCGGATAGGTTTGCGTGGATAAACTGCTCTGGATGGTGCTCCATAAACATAAGGGTATACTCGTCTGCAGATACCAAATGAAATATAAAGTCTTTCAGGGACATGGTGGACCCGATGAAAAAGTTCCAGGGCATATAGTATTGTGGTTGCTTATAAGAGAATTTCTCTTGTCCGGGCAATTCTATGCGAGTGCGTTTCATAAACTCGCCTCCGAGGAAACCAGAGTTACGTACGGCCACTTCTTGTATCTGTAATGTATCGTCACTCAGGTAGTAGCTTATCACAAAGATGCGTTCACAATTTTCCTTGATAGTGGAAAGCATCTTGGCACCAAACCGCAATACATAGCGATCAAACTTAATAAACTTTTTAAAGTCAGTCTTTGGCGGTTTCGGCTCCACAGATAAGCAATTCCCGACCGAGTCTTCGTAGCTTCCCCAGCCATTATATGGTGGAAGAATACGTTCTTTTTGGCGGTAGTCAGTACAGTCGTCCGATCTTGTAGGAATAGCTAGTGGTGTGAAATCTTGCACACCATAGCGTTGGCGATAATATTGCTGAGTAAAAGGGTCCAGTTCGGTAATGATCACAGCCCGACCATAGACATTTATCACACTGCCAATTTGCAGATCCCGTTCGCTATAATACATGATATCCTTGTTGCCTGTGTTTAGAGGGTCAACACAGTAACGTACGTTGCGCATATTAGTTCCTAAAACATTAAGTAGTGTTATCGGCGTCATTTGTCCTGGCAATAACAGTCCGTTAAACTCCTATAATTAAAAATATTTAATTGATGAACAGTCAATTCAACAATAATTTAATATATTGTTACTCACCCGTGCCAGACGCGCTCGTTTCAGAAATACGGTTGGTCCGTCGCGACCAGAGTTGCGGATATGTGCTTCCTTGATTTCGATGGTATCGTCGGCCAAATAGTAGCAGATCTCTAACTTGCGAACGTCCCCAAACTCCGTTCGATCATCCCAGTACGCCTGAAATTTGAGTATTTGTCGATCATACTTTAAAAATTGCGCAAAAGCATGTTTTTTTTCCATCGGGTTGACAGCGCCTAAATGTTCACGATTACCCACGGAATTAGATGGATCGCTGTAAATGATGTTCAAATTAAAGAAAAAAGTTAATTACGGATGAGATTATTGTAGATACATTTCTATAGAAAATTTTTTACCAAGGGATTTTCATTGAATCCGGAACGGTGATGCCGCGTCTGTTTAGGAAGTCACGAGTGAACTGATCGCAGTCTATAATATGATATTGACGATCGAAAATCTGTACAGTCATGTCGATATTCAAATCATTTAGAGACATAAACTCATTGTCACAGGGCGGCGTCTTTTGAACACGCTGACGATGGACCACGCAACCCTGAACTATGCCGGAATTATCTACTCGAGGCTCATAAATCTCTAAGGTGCCGTCTTCTAGATAGAAATATATCTTAACTTTTCGAATCAAGTAAGGTGCATGGTAGACCTCCTGTAAAGTTTGTTTGAAATAGGCACTAAAGCAGAGAACTTTCTTGTCGTAGGCCAACCAAGGTGGCATGCGTGGACCGGAACGGGGTGGATAGATGGAAGATGCGCCGACCGGTGGGCAGCTAATGTCTACTACGTCGCCATTGGGATCAATTGGGGCAGGTTGCTGACGATCATTAAGCATGCTGAGACCCTGGATGTTCAGCAGCGACTGTGGCTTGGGGTAATGGCCCTTAGAAACCTAATATTAAGAAAAAAATTTGTGGGGTGGTTTTATTTCAGTGAGTTGGTTATGGATGGATTTACTTACGTCACGAAAAAGCGTGCCCGGAAGCAGAGGCATTCCTGGAATTCGCAGCATTATATAGCTGATTAAAATTATTTTATTTTGCGTAAGAAATATTTTAAGACTTGTTCTGTGTTCTAATGTATAAATTATATGTATTACTTGAAATGATATATGTACCAAGCGTTTTTTAGAAACAATCAAAAGTTATGTAAGTCACATAGCCTACTATAAATATCCCCAATATACTTGCTTGCTTAGATTGTGAGGAACGATGGTTCCCACAGGCCGAGTGCGACCAAAAGCACAGTCAGATAAAAGCTGACGGCTGGCCGGATAAGGCGAAGGTCAGGCCAGATGCCCACGGTTATCCGGATGCGGCGAAGAGGCCAAGGGCCTCGAGAGGAGAAGTGCCCTGCTCTCGGAGAGAGAGACACACGAGAGGCAAAGGAAACGGCGGGATCGGGCCGGCAGTAATCTGGCGCATGACCAAATAAGGGCAGGGGATCACGCCACCGGCCAGGACCCGTTACGAAGGCCGTGGAAACCAGGAGACGGCGATGGAAAACTACCGACGCCGAGCCGGGGCCTGGCAAGGGGCTATAAAAGGAGGCTGCGGCGTCGAGGCGGGTCTCTTTCCCGTGGATAAGTGATTGCGCGCGCACGTTGAGACCCGGTCGAAACGCAAGAGTGATACCCGGTACGAAAGAAAGAAGTGTAGTGAAGTGTAGCAACAGGCAGACAGGCCCCGCCTGCCCCCCAGAGTAAGTCTAAATTAAGTGGAGATCCCCGTACGCCGGCGGAAGCTAGGAGGGGAGTGCGAGAAGTGGAGTGCGGATTTGAGTGGCGGACCAAAGCAATAGCGGAGGTCAACTTGCCCCAATCAGTAGCCTCGACGCTGCCACACCCGACGAGAGCCCACGCGTGGTGGAGATCGGTAGTTAAGAGAAATTGTAACACCTAGCCCTAAGTCCTAATAGAATTGCGAATAAAGCGAAATTCAAGTAAAGAAAAGGAAAGTCTTATCATTTGTCGTTGGGGGCAACAATAAAAATACGTTGCGGCGAATCTGCCGACCGCTGAGCGAGCCCAGCAAACTCAAGCGAGCCCAAAAAGCAGGTTCGTTACAACTGGCGCCCAACGTGGGGCCTACAACGACAAATAGTAGGACAAAGGGAGGGAGAGTATAGACACGAGAATGGGGAAGGGACAATGGATCCATCGGTTGAGAAAGGAGGAGCTTTTCCAATGCGGCCACGCCTTCGGCGTGCGGCTGGAGGGCACCGTGGACGAAATGAGAAGAACATTTAAGGAATGGATGAGGGAACACGAGGATGAGGCAGAGTGGGCCGATCTGATAGAGGTATGGGAGTGTCGGGCGGACAGGTCCTCGCCGACACCCCGGGCGGACGACAAACAAGCCGCGTACGAGCACCTGGCGCCCCCACCCGGCGCAGCCGCGGCGGCGCTGTGGAGGTCCCCAGTCGATATACAAAGAGAATTGATCGCGAGTCTCTCAGTGCCAATACCGGAACGCTCACACACAGGGACGCCTAGCAGGTCCCGTCACCCAGGAAGGGATCAAAGCCGAGAAACCGAAAGGGAGAGAACCGAACCAGCCACCACACGGCCAGCACACCTGGACTACGCTAGAGTGGCGAAACAGGTGAGAGAGTGGTCGTTCCGGTTCGACGGTACGACGAAGCCTCTCGAGTTCTTGGAGCAGGTCGCGTGGTCCGCCGAGACGTACGGTTTGGATCCGGATCTGATCCCTAGGGCGATGCCGGAGCTGCTAAAAGGACGGGCGCTGATGTGGTTCGTGGCGAACAATCGGCCGTGGAGAACGTGGGAAGAGTTCTCTTCCAGCTTCCAGGCTTACTTTCTGCCTCGGGGATATTTTGAGAAGTTGCTGCAGGAAGTGAGGATGCGGAAACAGAAGTGGGGCGAGCCGTTCAAAGAATACATGGTAGAGATGCAGACACTTATGCGACCACTGAAATGTCCCCAAGAGGAGCAAACGGAGTTGATTCGGGAGAAAAGCATGCCCGACTTGAGAGCGTATATGAGACCACACCGGTGCAAGGATCTCGACACCATGATGGAACTGGCAGACGAGTTCGGGGCGCTGGAAACGGACCGCCTAGAGTTCCAACGGGAGAATCCAACCGTGAAAGCCCGGGCAGCGAATCCCTTCCACAAGCCGGCCGAGACGACGGCATGTCGGCGATGCAAAGACGGCCCGCTGGAGGAGGCAGCACGGGAGGAAAGGGGAGCGCATGGCCTCTTGCCGACACCGACCAACGGCAATATCGAGAATGCATATGTCAAGAATCCGGCCCAGGCGGGCCGAAGGTGTGGGAGCGCGGATCATTGGAGCCGGGAGTGCAACGGCCGACCGCTCACCTACTGCTGGAGATGCGGAAAAGTGGGCATCTCGGCATGGCAGTGCTGCAGGAAGACGGGAAACGCCCCGCGACCCACGCCGCGGAGGGCCGTGCCAGGGTCGCAAGAAACGGTCCCTCAAGCCTAGTCGACAGGCTGATCAGCGAGGAGGAGCAGTTATCCGCAGTAGTGGAGGTCGCGGGCATGGAGCTGCAAGCCACGGTGGATACAGGAGCCACCAGCAGTTTCGTGAGCCGTGAGCTGGCGAACCGACTGAAGGGTGAAGGCCGGGAGGCGGCGGCAAGGAAAAGGGTGAGGTTGGCAGATGGCCATAGCCAGGAGATCACACACCAGATCGAAACGAAGGTAGGCTTTGGGAACAAGGAGATCCCAATGGTGCTACTCGTATTGCCGGGGGTGATCGATGAGTTAGTGTTGGGATGGGATTTCCTCCGCGCGGTCGGGGCAGTGGTGACCTGTGCAGGACACAGGGTGGTGATCCCTGCCCAAGATCGGGAACGAGGAGGCCAGGAGGAAAGACTGTCCGTGGCGAAGGCCGAAGCTAGAGACACAGGTCCGGAGTACGACAACAAAACGGACACGACCCTAAGAACGGCCGCCCGAGAGGTGGCGGAGAGCAGGAGGCGGAATGAGGGGGCGAGGGAAGAGCCAGTGGAGGACTTCTTGGCCCGAGAGTTGGAGGCGTTTTCCAAGATCGAGGGGGTGTCTAATGTGGCGGTGCACACAATCACCATGAGTGACCCGCAACCAATTAAGCAAAGATATTACCCAAAGAACCCCAAAATGCAGACCGAGATTAACCAGAAAGTGGACGAACTGTTAGAAAAGGGATGCATAGAGCCGTCAAAGAGCCCCTACAGTTCGCCTATAGTGATGGTGGAGTGGAGTGGAGATTGTGCGTGGACTTTCGTCAAGTAAACGCGAGATCAGTAAAGGACGCATACCCAATGCCCAGGATCGATTACATACTCGATCAGCTGCGGGATGCGAAGTTCATAAGTAGCCTGGATCTGAAGGATGGATATTGGCAGATCCCCCTGGCCGAGAGCAGCCGGCCGATCACGGCATTCACGGTGCCCGGCAAGGGGCTATACCAATGGAAGGTGATGCCGTTTGGGTTACACTCCGCGTCGGCCACCTTTCAACGGGCATTAGACCAAGTGATAGGGCCAGAGATGATGCCGCACGCATTCGCGTACCAGGATGACATAGTGGTCATCGGGCGAACAGAAGAAGAACACCGAAGAAAGCTTCGAGGAGGTGAAGAGAAGACTAGTGGCGGACCCCGTGCTGGCGTGCCCTGACTTCTCGAATTCATCCTGCAGACAGACGCCAGTGATTACGGGCTGGGCGCGATTCTCACGCAGGAGACGGAAAGGGGAGAGCGGGTAATATCATATGCTAGCAGGACGCTAAACGGACCCGAAAGGAACTATTCGGCGACGGAGAAAGAATGTCTGGCCATTGTGTGGGCCATACGCCGGTTGAGGCCATACTTGGAAGGGTATCGCTTCAAGGTGGTCACGGACCACATGGCTCTGAAATGGTTGAATAGCATAGAAAGTCCGTCGGGAAGAGTGGCGAGATGGGCATTAGAGTTACAGCAGTACGACTTTGAAATCGCATACAGGAAAGGACAGCTCAACTTGGTAGCCGACGCACTCTCCCGACAACCGGTGGAGGAGCGAGGCCGTCGAATAAGAAATGAGGAGGGAACACCGCCAGTAGGCGAGCCGCCCTGAAAGTGGTTAGAGGGCATGGCCGAGAAGATCAGGAAAGAAGCCCCAAAGTACCCCGACTATGTGGAGAAGGGGGGGAACTTGTACCGGCACATTCCGCACCGGGCCGGGAGCGAAGAAGTCACCTCGTGGAAGTTATGTGTGCCGAAATATGCCCGAGAAAGGGATTTAAAGGAGAGCCACGATAACCCGGTAGCAGGCCACGCCGGCGGAAGGAGAACCGCGGCACGGGTGGCGGCAAGATATTACTGGCCGGGGATGTACAGAGACGTGAGGGCCTACGTGCGGAAGTGCGAACTATAACTGCCAAGTCAGCTACAAGCGGCAGGGGAAATGTTGACACAGGTACCGGAAGAGCCATGGGCAACGGTATGCGCGGACTTTGTGGGTCCTCTGCCGAGATCGAAGCATGGGAACTCGATGCTGCTGGTGCTAGTGGATCGATTCTCAAAATGGACCGAGTTGGTGCCGCTGAGGAAGGCCACAGCCGAGGCGCTAATAAAGGCCTGTCGAGAGCGCATAATAGCCCGGTTTGGGGCGCCCAAAGTCTTCATTACGGACAATGGGGTGCAGTTTGCAGGCAGGACATTTAAAAGATTTCTGGAGCAGCTAGGAGTCCGTCACCAGTTTACGGCGCCATACACGCCGCAAGAGAATCCGACAGAGCGGACAAACAGAACGATAAAGACCATGATCGCTCAGTTCACTGAGGGTGATCAAAGGTGTTCGGACGAAAAATGGCAGGAGCTAATGCTGGCCATGAATTCGGGAGTGTCGGATGCAACTGGATATTCACCGGCGTTCGTGGTGCAAGGAAGGGAACCCCGGCTGCCAAAGGCCCTATATGACGAGGAGACGGTAGGCAGGGGACAGGGCACAGAGACGCCGGATGAAAATGCGAAGAAGTTAAAAGAGCTGTTTCAGTTGGTACGACGAAACTTGGAAAGGGCAGCCCAGGATCAGGCCAGGCGCTACAACCTGAAAAGAAGTCCGTGGAGACCCAAAGTGGGAGAAATCGTATGGGCCAAACAGCACCACCTGTCCAATGCGGCGGAGGAATTCGCCGCGAAGATGGCACCAAGGTACGATGGGCCATATCAGATAGAGGACTTTATATCCCCCGTTATCTGCAAAATAAGAACGGAGGGCGACAGGAAGAAGAGAACGGCCCACATACGAGACCTGAAACCCCAGCCCGATGAGCGAGAGACGCAGGGGTGAGGGGGAATGGATAGAATGGGTCGCCCTAAAAGGGTCACGCAGGACCAGGAACGGTAGAGTGCCACGCAGGACACGGGGGAAGGGTGCCGCGCAGGACACGCACGAGACTCGTCAGCACGCAGGGTGACGGACTGATGCACTTAGATCTAAATAAAAAAAAAAAAAGGAAGAGCAGGAAAGCCGTGGTTGGAAAGATCTGGAAAAAAAAGGGTGAGAGTTAGTAGGAATAAAGAAAAATAAAGCGAGAAGAGGAAAAGCTCAGCAAACCTGAACAGGAAACGCGTCCCCAAAGCTGGGAGGCGAATCCGGGGTCGGGGAGGGTGATCTCAGGCAGCGGATGACCAAAGAAAACCCAGGGGCCAGGCTCACGCCTCAACGCGGTCTCACAGGGCAACTACGAGCGTCGGGCCGGAACGACGGGTGCCGCTCATGCGTGGTCTACCGGGCGAGGAGTCGGATGACCCTCGGGTCCGAGCCACTGTGTGAGGGAGACGCCGGTCGAAAGAGTCCGGCCGGGGGCGCGTAGGATTTGCCCTGGGATGTGAGCCAAAGATTCCAGCCCGGGCAGAGGGTCGGAGGACCCGTTGTTCACGAGCGGAATCGCGGCAAGCGACCCGCATTGAGGGTAGAGGGCGAGCTGGAAAGGGAGAAAGGGTTAGGTAAAAGTCATCCGGGTCGGGAGAACTCACCCAGGCCAAGGAGGGTCCAATCAGCACGGGATGAAGAAGACAGGTCGACGGTAGCAGGGAATTAAAGAGCAATTAAAATAAAAGGAGAAATATACGTAAGCACAAACGGGAAGGGGGTGGGTCCATCAAAGATGGAAAAATATTATCCATCAGCCAACAAAGACACGCGGCGAGAACACAACAGTATCAAAAAAAAAAAAAGAAAGACAAGGCGAAGTCGGATAGAGAGCGGAGAGCGCGTCGATACTCACCCAACCAGGGGAAAGATGCCGTTAGAGAGCGCGGCCTGTAGAGAGACGAGGCCATGAGCACACACGTAACAACCGCTAGAACCAGGCAAGAAAGACCGAAACCCGACGCACCGGCACCGTTAGAGGGAACGACTGGTAATGCAACGCGGGTATATAGGCGGGTGGAAGACGGAACAGCGGACACTTGAAGGTACTTATCACCAAGGAGATATCGAAGCAAAAAAAAAGGAAAAAAAAGATGGAGACAAAACGGCTCACCCACGAGGGCGGGAAGAAGAAGATGGAGGACTTGAGGGCTTTCTTGGAGGAGCAGCAGGCGATAGTAGGAGAAGGGGGCTATCGCGCCGATGCTTCTCGTCAGCGACGGGCGTCCGTGCTCTCGCATGGCGACGAGGAGGATTGGTGCGATGGCTCCCAGTTCCTCCAGCTGTTGGCCTCGCCGTTGGTATCGCCGGGTATCCTCGGACGAGGGGGCCGGGGAGAGCGAAGACGATGTTATTTGCATCGACGGTCCACGCGCCCCAACCGCCCAAGAGAAGGCCAGCGTGAGAAGGCCGCGGACCATGCGCGACCGGGTCGAAGCCTTGAAACGAAAGTTCCAGGAGGCGACGTCGGAGGAGAAGCGCCGGATCCACCGGGTGCTGGAGGCGGCACGAACGATCCGGCGGCGGAGGGACGAGCGGCTGAAGGCGCGGCGGCGACAGGAGGGAAGGGCCACCAGTAAGGAGGAGCCCGGCCACGAGAGCGACGAGGCGCCGCCACCCCCGCCATTCCGAGTGGTGCTGCCGCCGATGCAGTCCCGGGCCGACGAGGCGGGGACCGAGGGGGCGCAGCCCCAGGCCAGGGGCGAGCGGGCCACGAACCCCGAGGCCGAATGGCAGCGGCGACTGCAGCAGGCCGAGGAGGAGGAAGGCGAATTGTGGCAGCCTACGCCACCAGCCGAGGACGACGAGGGCCCCGAGAGGCGGACACCGCAGGCCGAGGAGGAGCAGCAGCAGCAGCACCAGCATCAGCAGCGCCAGCAGCAGCAGCAGCAGCACCAGCAGCAGCAGCAACAGCAGCAGGAGAAGGGGCAGTGGCAGCAGCAGCCACAATGGAGGGGACCGGAGGCGGCCGTAATAGGGCCATATGTGTCGCAGGAGGTGCGGACCGCCGTGCGTCAGGGGATGGTATGGCACCACCAGACCCTGCACATCACGTGGGCCTCGGGGCCCGCCCCGTGCGAGACCCAGCCAGAGACCGGCGCCCGGGTGTGGGAAGAAAGCCCTCTCGGTAGCAATGACAGGGACCCGCGGAGGAGAAACCCCAAACCTGATCCCGCGACCGCAGCGGCAGGAATGGCGACGGCGGAGGCAGCGAAGGCGGCGACGGACGAAGCAGCGGCTGGCCCGGCAACGGACGAAGCAGCAGCAGACCCGGCGACGGAACACGCGGAGGTCGAGGCGTGGGAACGTGGCCGGCGGCAGTGATCCGCGCACAGACCCAGATTCGCCTCGTGGGTAGGCGAGTGAAAAAACTGGTGAGCGAGTGGGGTACGCGGTACCGCATCGCCATGTCGGCCACGCGCACGGAGGTGTTCAGGGAACAGAAATAAAGGAAAACGGAGAAGAAAAGGGGGGGGGGGGGGGGGCAGAAGAAACACAAAAAACAAAAAAAAAACGTGCAAAACACGCGGGAAAACATGAATAAAGAGAAGACGGAGAAGAAAGAAACGGAATACTGACTGGGGGGAAATATCGAGTGGATCGCAGAAGCGATCGATAGGCGGAACTCGGCGCCAGCCAGAAAATTGCAAGGGCTGGCAGCGCCGCCCGAGCAAAGGCGCCAGAGGGCGCCAGAACGCCTGTGATCCCAGGTGCAACAAAGGGCGCGCGCAATTTCGGGCCGTTTGAATGAGGAAAGCCCACCCCGTCGCGAGATCGCGGAAAACGGAAGTATTCCGCTGTGGGAAGAAAGAGGGGGGTGTGAGGAACCATGGTTCCCACAGGCCGAGTGCGACCAAAAGCACAGTCGGATAAAAGCTGACGGCTGGCCGGATAAGGCGAAGGTCAGGCCAGATGCCCACGGTTATCCGGATGCGGCGAAGAGGCCAAGGGCCTCGAGAGGAGAAGTGCCCTGCTCTCAAAGAGAGAGACACACGAGAGGCAAAGGAAACGGCGGGATCGGGCCGGCAGTAATCTGGCGCATGACCAAATAAGGGCAGGGGATCACGCCACCGGCCAGGACCCGTTACGAAGGCCGTGGAAACCAGGAGACGGCGATGGAAAACTACCGACGCCGAGCCGGGGCCTGGCAAGGGGCTATAAAAGGAGGCTGCGGCGTCGAGGCGGGTCTCTTTCCCGTGGATAAGTGATTGCGCGCGCACGTTGAGACCCGGTCGAAACGCAAGAGTGATACCCGGTACGAAACAAAGAAGTGTAGTGAAGTGTAGCAACAGGCAGACAGGCCCCGCCTGCCCCCCAGAGTAAGTCTAATTTAAGTGGAGATCCCCGTACGCCGGCGGAAGCTAGGAGGGGAGTGCGAGACGTGGAGTGCGGATTTGAGTGGCGGACCAAAGCAATAGCGGAGGTCAACTTGCCCCAATCAGTAGCCTCGACGCTGCCACACCCGACGAGAGCCCACGCGTGGTGGAGATCGGTAGTTAAGAGAAATTGTAACACCTAGCCCTAAGTCCTAATAGAATTGCGAATAAAGCGAAATTCAAGTAAAGAAAAGGAAAGTCTTATCATTTGTCGTTGGAGGCAACAATAAAAATACGTTGCGGCGAATCTGCCGACCGCTGAGCGAGCCCAAAAAGCAGGTTCGTTACAAGATATAAAGCTATGCTCCGGTTATCGCAAACCGCAAAAAGTTTAAAATCAATTAACAAATCGAAAAATATCGTGACCTGTTTTCAAAAATCGTCAGATTCTTGCAATTTAAAAACGGTTTCGAACGTGCTATCGATTTTAAAAATTAATTGCAAGTTGCACATACAATAGAGACAAATTTACATATATGCGTGAAAAAAAACTAAACCGTATAGAATCAGTCTAGAAAAACTTTTTACACTTTGCGCTGCGGGGCCTTAACTGGGATGTGGGTGTGAGACTCCCATCTTACTCTAGTAGACTGCGATTAGTAAGCCTCCCATCCTTAGTTAACGGTAGAAAAATGATTGGTGTGACAGGGGTGACATAGACCGCCCTGATCTGTTGCGCCGCATAAACTTCATGATTCCTATTAGACTTACTATAAATTGTATACGGTTGTTCCCTCCACTTTGTAGATCGAATTATTCCTTGCATGAACCGTTTAGGGTCTTATGCTCGGATTATAATTCCCTCTACCATATTATATCCACTACTAATTCCCTTCCTCTTAATAAATTACTAATACTATGAACTGTCGCGGCAGTGTTTAGGGGGTTCTGAAGTCCTCAAGGATCGAGGTATTATTCGCATAGGCCAGTAGTTGCTGTGGCGCCCTCTTGGAGACATCTTCCAGTGATGCCAGCACTGGCGCGCCCAACTACTTCCTCCTTGCCCTTAAGAGAGCAGGACAGTTGCAGATGAGATGTTCTAGGGTTTCGGTTGCCCCATGTTCGTCACATTTCCTACAACTGTCTCTGTTTGTGATTCCTAGCTTTGTTGCATGCGCCGCAGCCAGGCAATGGCCCGTTAATATTACCACTAATAATCTGCAGTCCTTCCGTGGTAGGTGCAGCAGGTAGTGGCTGTTGTCGAGAAAAATTAGCTTATATATACTTAGTTTTAAGCAAGGGCACAGATACCCTGCATAAAGAAAAAAGAGAGAAGAAAAATGGCCACACTATGAAAAGACATGAAGGTTACATTAGTTTGAGCAGTCGAAAAAAGAGCTGGGAGAAAAGACAAAGCGTGCGTAGATATATTACCTACATATAAGAATTAAATGTTTTAACCTCCTTTTGCAAATAGGAAATAAAACGCAACCAACGCCTAAGTACCTATGAAGATAAACGATTGTGTTTTATACGCAATTCTCACGTTCCTAGACTCAACATCTTTTATTTCGCTTCTTGGAATCCAATGACGCTAGACTTCTTGGAGTTTGTATGAAGACGGGCAGAGACTCGTGGTGCAAGCAGTTCAGTATACTGGCCATTGGAGAAGCGACGGAACCCACAAGGAGACGGTCATCTCGCTCGTGGGTGGATAATAAACATTGCAGAACACGGAGGCCAACGTGGGTGCGCACGTCAAGCAGCTGAAAAATGCGCACATTTATATGTATGTGTGCGAGATCGTGCACATACTGCCATCTCGCTCTAACCAACGAAGTTCTTGCGGGCCATCAACTAGAGGCTTGAGTGCGCAGTTGGCTGATGAAATCGAGTGAAAATTTCTGGATTGTGGTTTGTTTGGTAAGTGCCAATTTGATTGTTGATTTGGGGAAAGGTTAGTCTGCGGGTGATAATTACCAGAGCAATGAGCAAATTAAGGGCAACGGATGAAATGGACGAGGATATCGTTGAGATGGGAAAAGTGGAAAGAGAATCCGCGCAAGGTGAAGCCTCAAATATGGAGGGGCCCGGGGTCGGCACATCAAAAGAAGCCCAATCACATGGCGTTGTTAACGTTGGATGGAGATGTGGCGCCAAATGCAAGAAGGTCAGCGGGCCAATGCAATGCAAATGCAGCAGTTCCAAATGGAAGTTCTGCGGATGAATCAAATTCAAATGGAAAGAACTAATATACTTCTGCGATCCCTTGGTATTAGTGGAAGGACAACTGGCGAGCCAGGACCACAATCAACCACGGCTAAGCCCTCAGTGATATCAGACGCAGTCTCATCACCAAGGCAACCGGTTCCTTCTCAGGAAACGCAAAGAAAATTGTACGATCTACCGGAGTTTAATGTTCAACGAAGCTTTCACTATGACCACTGCAGAGTACGGATACAGTGACAGGCAAAAGGCAAAAGGCCTCCAAAAGGCAATAAAGGTAGACCGTTTAATGTTTGCTTATTATTAACGTTTCAAATATTGTAGAGACCCTTAAACAAAATTTTGGTAGACCGGAGAAACTCGTAAAAAGCCAGATTAGTCGCGTTAGAGAATTTCCGAGCATTCGAGAAGGGAGATTGGAACAATTAGTAGAGTTTAAAATGAAGGTACAAAACTTGGCTTCATTCTTAGAAGCAGCTAACGCACATCAGCAGTTAAAAAACCCAACATTAATGGAGGAGTTAATCTTAAAGTTGCCAGTGCAACAGAGACTGGAGTGGGCACGCCATTCCAAGCAACTAGGAGATGAAACATCGATCCGTCATTTAAGTCTATGGCTTCAGGGATTGGCCGAAGAAGTGCAAGACGCAGGATTGGTTGACGATCAGGCGACGTTCAAGCCAAAGAAGGAAAAGTCGAGACTATTCCATGCAAACGACATCGGACTTGTAACCATGAAGGTGCTCCGCCTGCAATGGGAAACACGACTTGGAAAACTGTAACTCATTTTCCCAGTTAGAACTTGAAAAAAAAAAAAAAAAAAAAAAAAAATGGCAGCATGTAAGGGAACGAAAATTATGCTTTAATTGCCTAAAGTACGGCCATCGTAGTCAAAAATGTAGACGACATCACCAATGTGGACTTGATGGATGTGCCAAACGCATTCACCGTTTGCTCCATGCAGAATCAGTTAATCAACCAGGCGAGGAAGTAAAGTTCACAGGAACAGCAACGCATGAGGCTAGCTCAATGATTTTGTTTAAGATATTGCCTGTTAATATTCATGCTAAAAATAAAATAGTGAGGTGCCACGCCTTTTTGGATGAAGGTTCTGCAGTAAACCTTATAAATGAAAGCCTGGCAAACGAGTTAGGATTACATGGACCCAAAGAAAGTCTGACATTGCAATGGTTTGGAGAAAAGACATCAACGGAATTGGTCAGCCGATTTAATATTGGAATATCTGATGAACGTGGAGGCAAGGTCTATGCACTAAACGGAGTAAGGACTATTAAGGATTTAAGGCTGCCGAAGCAATCCGTAAACATGTCTGAGCTAAGTTCGCAATACCCACACATAAAGAGTATTCCTGTGAAAGGCTATAGAAATGCTAGACCTGAAATACTAATCGGACTAGATAACCTACATTTGATAGCTCCAAAGCAAATGAGATCTATGGGATACGTTGGGCCAGCCATTGCATTAACCAATCTGGGATGGGTTGCGTATGGAAAATATCGCGGAGAATCAGGACCCATGAGTAATGTAATCTGGTTAAAAACAATGACGAGAACATTGAACAGTTGGTGCGAGACTACATCACGAATTCGGAAATGGACGTGCGGATTGTGAAGAGCCACGTAGAAGGTCGAGAAACTGAGAGATCGAACCGATTGCTATCAACCACGACAAAACGTATTGGTGACCGTTTTGAAACGGGATTACTATGGAAAGTGGATGACGTCGTCTTGCCTGACAGCAAGAAATGGCAAAGAGACAATTGTCTTTGGAAAGAAAATTTATACATGATCCAGAGTACTACAAAAAGTACTGCGACCTGATGGAAGCATACGAAGGAAAGTCATACATTCGGCATATCACAAGCAATGAACTGGAAGTGGACAAGAAAAAAGAAGGGTTCCTGCCTCATTTTGGGGTCTTAAATCCTAACAAGCCCGGCAAGTTGAGAATTGTTTTCGACGCGGCTGCAGAAGTCGATGGAGTGTCGTTAAACTCCATGCTCATGACTGGCCCCGACGGGTATCAATCCTTAACGGACATTCTTATGAGGTTCAGACAGAAACCGATTGGAGTCTGTGGTGACATAGCAGAAATGTTCCACCAAGTCATAATACGAAAGGAGGATCGATGTGCCCAACGCATACTATGGAGGAAGAATCCAGGCGACGAGATGAAGGAGCATGAGATGCAGGTCATGACCTTTGGAGCCAAATGTTCACCGGCCTCTGCTCAATACGTGAAAAATAGAAACGCACTTGAATTTAAGGAATCGTATCCAGATGCGGTGAATGCCATTATTAAAAACCATTATGTGGACGATTTGGTGCATTGTTTTTCATCCGAAGAATCGGCTGTGAGAGTCGTGAAGGAGATAGTTGACATTCACAAAAAGGGAGGATTCGAATTGAGAAAGTTTGTGTCCAATTCGAAATTCTTCAACAAGTTTTTTGGTAACGAACAAGTAGCTGAACCCATAACTCTTGATAGGGATGAATCTTCGCATTATCAAAAGGTCCTGGGAATGTACTGGTGTATACGCAGCGACGAATTTGGGTTCTCACTTTCGTTTAACAAAATTGACGCATCAATCTCTTCAGAATCGAGAATACCTTCTAAGCGAGAAGTATTGCGAGTGGTTATGTCTGTGTTTGACCCATTTGGAATTCTAGCCGAATATTCCCTGATCGCTAAACTGCTTCTGCAGTCAATATGGCAAAAGCGAACAGAGTGGGACCAGCCTATTGAGGGCGATGATATAAAGCAATGGAAATGTTGGTTGCGCAGCCTAAGCCAAGCATGCAAGATAAGGATACCCCGATGTTACGCTGAAGAGTTCTTTGGGGAAGCAATTGAACTACACATATTTTGCGATGCGAGTGAGTCAGCTTATGCAGCAGTTGGATACTGGCGCATACGTACGAAATCTGGATGGAATTCCGCATTTATAATGGGAAAGACCAAGTGTGCCCCAATGAAACTATTGACCATACCCAGGCTCGAGCTACAGGCGGCAGTGCTAGGAACTCGTCTCAGGAAATGTATTCTTGAGGGTCACGACGTCGGACCAAATGTGTCCACATGTGGTCCGACTCCAAGACTGTCTTAGCATGGATTAAATCAGATCACAGAAAATATAAGCCATATGTAGGACACAGAATTGACAAGATACTTGAAGCCACAAGGTTGGAAGATTGGCATTGGGTGTCTACTAAGGATAACCCGGCAGACTTTAGCACCAAACTCAGATCTGGAACTCGAGAAACCTCCTGGTTGAGAGGCCCTCAATTCCTTCAAGAGGACGCAAGTCAATGGAATCTAGGAACTTCAGACGTTGGTGACACGGAACTGGAACTAAGAAGCAAGTTTACGTTATCAATCAATGAGATGTCTTCAGATGGATCTGTCAATATCGTATTCAGGGAGTTGCTGGAAAGGTTCTCTTCATTTACAAGTCTGATGCGAGTTGTCGCTTGGGTCTACAGGATGTGTGATCGTAAGATAAAACGAAAAGTCTACCTTGATGTAGCTGAAATTGAAGAAGCTGTACTCATAGTGATCCGCAATGTACAGGATGTTGCATATCATGATGAGCGGGTGGCGCTATTGACTGGACAGTCCGAAAAGAACAGCCAGCTGTGGAAGTTGTCTCCGATCATAGACGGAAGAGGAGTGGATTCGATTGGAGAAGAAACCAGGCGTCCAATATTAATGCCCCAAGGGCATCACGTTACAAAATTAATCGTGCGACATTATCACGAGCTATGGAAACAATAGAATGAAAACACAATTATAGCAGAAATACGCAGAAAGTACTACATACCACACTGCCGACAGGAGGTTCGCCGTGCAGCTAGAAATTGTATGACTTCTAAAATCCAGAGAGCTTCACCAGAAATGCCATTAATGGGACAACTTCCTAAGGACAGACTCTCTCCGTACGTACGCCCATTCTCATATGTTGGAATCGACTATATGGCACCGTTTCTGGTTGTAAGAGGAAGGAGTACCGAGAAACGCTGGATATGCATATTTACATGCCTTACAATAAGAGCAATTCATATGGAAATTGCCAGGGACCTGACAACAGACACGTGTCTTCGAGTATTGCATAACTTCATGGAGCGGCGCGGAAGACCAGTAAGAATCCGATCTGACAATGGTACCAATTTGGTGGGAGCTGAGCGTGAATTGAAAAGAGACTTACAGGACCTCGATCACATTAGAATAGCGAACGAGTTGTCAACCAAGCAGATCGAATGGCTGTTTAATTGCCCGCTAAACCCCCATGCAGGTGGGTGCTGGGAAAGATTGGTACGAAGTGTGAAGAGGGCCATAGGACTCGCGCTGCATTACAAAAACCTGAAAGAAGACATACTGTATAGCCTAATGTGTAACGCTGAAAACATAGTAAATTCCAGACCGCTTACACACATTGCTCTGGATAACCCCACAGACGATCCGATAACCCCTAATCACTTTCTTTTAGGTTCTCCCAATTCTAGCACAGGTTGATTGCTGGGTGTGTATTAGTTGCTACCAGGCAATTTGTTATTGCTTCCGTAGCCACGTTGTTGAATGCTCCGGAGATGTCCACGAATACTCCCAGTGCATACTTTTTATTGTGAAGGGCTTTCTCAATGGTAGCTACTACCGAATGTAGTGCGGCCTCCACCGATTTCCCTTTAGTATATGCATGCAGTTTGGTTGACATCAGTCCCCCTACCTCATTCCTGATGTGTAAGTCCAGCAGCTTTTCTAGTGTTTTTAATATAAAGTAGGTAAGGCTTATCGGTCTATAGTCCTTGGGACTCGCATGGCTGCACTTTCCTGCCTTTGGGAGGAAGACAACTCTCGAGGTTCTCCATTGGATAGGGATATAGCCAGTACTTATACAAGCTGTGAATATTGCGGAGAGCCATGGGGTAATCGCCTCTTTGGTCACCTGCATCATGGCTGGGAATATCCCGTCAAGTCCTGGTGCTTTTGAGCCCGCAAAGGAGTCTATTGCCCAGTGGATTCGCTTGGTGGTTAATAGATCTGTTTGGGGGTGTTGTTCCTCGGTTGCTAGGTCCTGGTGCTCTTTGGCATCAGCGACCTCGGTGCAACCAGGGAAATGTTCCTCCATTAGTGCTGTTAGGGCTTCGTCACTGCCCTCTGTCCGCTGTCCGTCATCTAGCTTCAATTGGCTTTGTATGGTAGGCTGCTTAGAGAGCAGCTTCCGAAGCCTAGCGGTTTCTGGTACTTTCTCGATGTTGGAGCAGAAGGTTCTCCACGAGTTCCGTTGTGCTTTACGTATTTCCTTCTTGTAGCTCCTGAGTAGGAGTCTGTATTCCTCATAGACGATCCCTTCGTTCGCTTGTTTGGCGATCTTAAAGAATTCCTTGAGGTTGTCCCTTTGAAGAGAGAGATCCCGGCTCCACCAGAGTGGCTTGGACCTCTTCTTCGTCCTCGAGGGTTTGCACGATGTGTGGTAGGCGTCCAGTAACGCGTTGGATAGGGTCTCTAGAGACTTCTCTACGAAGGTGTGCTCCTCCCCGACGTTTGCTATATATAGCTTAGTTGCTAGTATAAAGTCTAAGAGTGACTCACCTCTATCATTGATGTCGGTGCTTCCCCACACATTGTGGTTGGCATTTGCATCCGTCCCGATGACGAGTTGATAGTTTTTGGTGCCGGCTTCTGTCATCAGGCTCCTGAGTTCGTCGGGTGGTGCGATGAGGAGCTCCGCCGATGCTACCTTGGTTTTATGCAAGTTGAGCTGCAGCACACTCAGCATGGGTGGCTGGCTCACTTTCATCCGACGGGTTGACTACTAACGTCAGGTCACCGTCTTCCTCGTCTTCGTCCTCGAGCGCAAGACCCTGGGCGGCCTCCACGATGAACTCGAGACCTAAGTCCTTTTCTACCTCGCCTACCTGCAGGGTATGCGCGTCCTTGTCCTCAGGGTGGCGCTTTTTGAGGCGCAGGTAGACGCTACCCATGCCCTACGCCATCTTCCCGAGCTTGGGATACAGCAGGTCCTCTGCCTCCTTGTTTAGTTGGAGGATCACACATTAGCCCCCCTCGTTGGGTAGTGGGCTACCAATGTGTAGGATCCTCCAATCGGCCGTTGGCACGTCCGCGTTTTGCCGCTGAAGGAGCTTCAGCGCTCGGTCCCCCTGGATTGTGATGGGGAAGAGTACCTTCGCCTTAGGCTTGGACGGGAGGATAGAGTAAAGAAGACCACAGTGGCCCTCTATACTTGCATGAAAGCCATCGGACTAAAATGGGGAATGACCCCCTATATAGTCCGGTGGCTCTACACCGCCATCATACGACCAATCATGCTCTATGGAGTGGTGGTATGGTGGCCAGCCTTGGACAAAAGGACAGGCCTCAATAAACTCAGCAGAGTTCAACGCATGGCAGAGCTATGCATAACTGGCGGGCTACGCACTACTCCAGGGGAAGCCCTGGATACTGTGCTGGACCTCCTCCCGGTTGATCTCATGGGAAAGAAGGTGGCAACACTTTCCGCCCTCCGAATGAGAGAAGCCAGACTGTGGAAAGCATCCGCGGTTGGGCACTCGGGAATCCTGATGAGACTCCCGCAATTACCAGAGAGGACAGATTACTGTATCCCCAGTGATCACCTCTCGACGCCCTTCCAGGTATCAATCCCATCTAGGGAGGACTGGGAGATGGGCGAACCAGGGACTGCTAATGCGGTCCACTTCTACACTGATGGCTCAAAGCTAGACGGCCGCGTAGGAGGCGGAGTCTACTGCAGCGAGCTGAACATCAGTCATTGCTTCAGGCTCCCGGATCACTGTAGTGTGTTCCAAGCGGAGGTTGAAGCCATCAAGGAGGCCATTTCGATCGTCTCCAAACTACTCCTAGATACGCACTTAGTGTGCGTCTTCTCGGACAGCCAAGCAGCTATCAAAGCTCTAGGCTCAATATCGTCGAACTCAGCGACTGTAAATGACTGCCGCAGGTCTCTGCACGAGATCGCAGAGCAGTTAGATCTCTTCCTTATATGGGTCCCCGGCCACAGGGACATCGAGGGGAATGACGCCGCCGACGAGCTAGCCAGGCAGGGTACTACGATTCCTGTCCTATCGGAGAGGGAGCAAGTAGCGATGCCCTTGGCTACGTGCAGGCTCCTCACGCACGAATTGTTCTAGCAAAATGCCAATAGGAGATGGCAGCAAACCGTTTCCTGTAAAGTCTCAAGATTGATATGGCCATATCGATCGAAGAAGCGCTCAGCAGAGCTGTATAAACTCAGCAGAGCATAGTGCTCTGCATTTACTAGAGCCATTACGGGACACTGGCAGATCGGCACTCACGCCTCTAGACTGTCAATCCCTCATAACGACTTCTGCAGGAGTTGTCGCGACGAGGAGGAGGAGGAATCGGTCCCCCACTTCTTCTGCCACTGCCCAGCCCTTGGAAATCGTCGTCTTCGTATTCTCGGGGCCGCTTTCCTCACGGACATTTCGGACCTATCCGTAATCAAACCAGGGACCTTGTCCAAATACATCCAAGCCACCGGATGGGACTGCCCTTAGCCTGCAGTAGTATGCTCTCACGGTTCGGGCAACGCGAAGGGGCACATGCCCATGCGGCAACACAACGGACCTGTTTATAGGTCCAAGTGAGCTTGGGGCGGGAGGCTCTTATCCCCCCTCCCGGCTACCGCCTTAACCTAACCTAACCTAAGATGGGGTATGATCCCAAGCATAGTCCAATGGATATATCGAGCTATAGTTAGACCAATACTACTCTACGGAGTTACGGCGTGGTGGCCCGCCCTATCAAAAAGGGCGATCACCAAGCAACTGGGCAAAGTCCAGCGGACTGCCGCCCTATGCATCAGCGGAGCTCTTCGCACCACCCCAAATGATGCGCTAAATGCCATCCTATGCCTACAGAGCCTTGACCTCGCAGGAAAGGAACGGGCAGAAGCAGCAGCAATACGTCTAAGAGACTCAGATCAATGGGTGACACAGTGCATAGGTCACTCAGCTATATTAAATAATAGCAGTACCGTCCCCTCAAAAACAGACTACCAAGTTCCAAGAGAGTACACAGACTCACAGGGACGAATGGCTCGAGGGATTCCCAGGCCCAGATGGGGCCATAAACATCTTCACAGATGGATCAAAGCTGGACGACAGAGTCGGAGGGGGAATCTACTCTGAACAGCTAAACATAAGGCATTCCTGAAGGCTACAGCACCTGGGCTCAGCCTTTCTACACGACATCTCAGAGATGTCCAAACTATGTCCCAGGAGGATTGCGAACTTTGTGAGAGCGTCTGGATGTAATAATTGCTGACAGGAAGTCTCACAACGCAGGAAGGAAATGATCCTATGCGGTATCACAACGGGCCGAAACCGGCCTAAGTGTGACGGGTTCCGAGCGAGCCCGGCAGCCGCCTCAACCTAACCTAGTCTAATAGCTATCCTTCTTGCATGTTCGCGTTCGGTATGGCTATGCACCGTGCGTCATGCGGCAGCGCCCCTCGGTCGGTTGGGCGGGAGGAGGGCTGCGTTTTGCCTGGGATCCGCGCGTAACAGCCTTCTGCTGGTTTGACACGGGCCACTTGACGGTGCAGTAACTGCATCGCCTCTTGAAAGATGCAGTCATTGCATGTCAACGTCCATGAATATTAGCTTTACTGCCTACCCACGAATATGGGAGCGTGTTGTTTGGGAGAGGAACTTGTCCATACCTTTGCTGATCATTTTCTGGCGTTTTGGCCTGTTTAAGGTTAGTCAGTGGCTGACGAAAGCAATATTATCAGGGATGGTATATTTAAAGGGTCAGTATTAACCTTGTCTTCTTCTTCAGTTTTTCTATTGTGGTATCGTTCTTTTTGTTTGACAGACGTAGGTGGAATGGTTCTCCTATACGGTGGTTCTGGAAAATTTGGTGGTCCACGATCCAGAACTTTTTTGTGTTTTTGCGACCTACAGTATAAGTAGAAGGCCATGGGTTTGTCAGGGTTTTGGAATTGCTCGGATATCCGTTGGTGGTGCAGAACTACCCAACGGTCCCAGTTCATTCGATGACTCATTGTATTGATTGTTGATTGTTAATAATATCATCAGAGTCTTTGGGGGACACACTCCTGTTAGACGAATGTTGCATGGTTTCCGAATTTTGAAGATAAAGATAGAAATATCGATCATTATAAGTTAATAATCGAGAGTAGAAAAGAAAATCATATAGTAGTAAAATTAGGATAGGATGTCCTTAGATTGGAGTTTGGATGAGATTGATCAAAACGAACATTCCGATATTATCTGTTGTATTTGCGTAAGACAGGTAGAATATCGGATACAACTTTTTAGAAAAAGTTGTAACCAAGTATTTCATTTAATTTGTTTTAATACGAGAAGAGGTGAAAAGACCGTGTGCCCGGCGTTCAACAAGCCCCTACAATCAGCCGCTCCTAGCTTAGCGGAGGAGTTAGCCGTAGCACAGGCGTCCGCCTGGAACGTAGAGTCTTCTCAGCTTCTAATGAGAACCAGATCACAGGGTGTGACAGCAGCTCCAGCTGCGAATACTGAAAATTTACCGTCCGTTGGTCTAACTGAAGTCGGTGTACCAACCATGCCAGTTCCGAGTAGCGAACCAGTGAATGAAGCAAGCCCAGGCTTGGCTCAAATGGCACAGGCGTTGACGGAAAAGCGTACCCTCCGTGACCTGGCCGCAGCTAAGTACAGCCTTAAAAATGGATGGGCGCACCGACCTAGAAATTCGTACGGCAATAGGGCAACGAAAGAAGAAGCCGCACGAACTATTTGATATATTCTACGACGCCATTGTAACCTTGTCCGAGAAACTAGTCAACCCCATGTCCGAAATGTCGCTGTTGGAAGTGCTAAAGTCGAATCTCTTGGCCGATATCCAACATGAAATCTTATACGTTTCCATTCTGTCCGTAGCACAATTGCGCAACATAGTGCGTACTCGCGAACGCTTTTTGCAATCAGTGGCTAATCCTATGGGCAGCGCTGAGCATAAGCGTATTCCTATACGACGACAGGTGCATGAAATTGTGGTACAGGCAGACAAGGAAGGCGATGTTGAGGTCGATGAAGCAGAACAGCTAGATATCGCTGCAGTAACCCTTTCCTGTTGGAGCTGTGGTTGTCAGTTGCATCGGTATCAAGACTGCGTAGGTGACCGTCTTTTGTTACGGCTGTGACAAACAAGAAACGTATAAACCGTCGTGCTCTAGGTGTACCGATCCAAAAAATTCGTCAAGCCGTGCACAATCGATAGGTGCACGCAAACCAAACAGTTCGAAAGAAACGAACACCATTTAATGGGCGTTCCAACAGTTCAATTACTCCCTGATTTACAAAAACTCCCAGACATTCCTTCACACACTTGTATTTTACCCCCAAGTAGGGAAAGAATTCCATTACCGACTCGATCTCGAAAGCGATTGCTCCAATATCGGCAAACTGTCAAAAACGAGCGCTCTAACATATAGGCGTCAGTCGTTAATACGTCTAAGCACAGCGCTAAGGCAATAAAGCAACGACATTATGCTGTGTGTCCAGCCGTTGAAAAGCTGATGTACGTAGAGGTTGACCGAATGTTAGCTCTTGGAGTTATCGAAGAATCAGATAGCGCATGGTCGTCACCCGTGGTCCTCGTTCGTAAACCTGGAAAGGTGCAATTATGCATAGACAGTCGGAAACTTAATGAAGTCACTGTTAAGAACGCTTATTCCATGCCATTGATCGATGGCATTCTCAGTCGGATTCCTCGAGCTGAGTTCAACTCAAGCATCGATTAGAAGGATGTCTATTGGCAAATTCCACTGGAAGTAAGCGCTCGTGAAAAAACGGCGTTTACCATCGCAGGGCGGCCGCTTTATCATTACACGGTAATGCCCTTTGGGTTGTGTAATGCACCCCAAACGATGTCCAAGATGATGTATAAAGGTTTATCGCCGTCTCTACGAAATGAGGTATTTATTCATCTAGATATCGTGATATCTTAATCATTTGAGCAGCACTGTAGAAATAGAATCGAAACAGAGAAAACATTTCTCTTCAGTCTTTAGGTTTTGTTCGGAATGAATCCAATTTATTCTTCATAAACTTCTTTAGCCTAAAGTACATAATATTTTTGGTTGAGTTCTGTCGCTAAGAGCAGCGGCAGAACGGGAGTATGTAGCATGCCATATGTATGTGTATATTTATTTTTGTATGAATGTACATATATGCAGAAGGCATATACATTGGAATGCTTATTTGACCACTTGGAATATATTGCCGACACTGCAGCTCTCACCCTGCAGGCCAGTCCACATATAAGGGACTGCTCGTATTACGGCTCTTGAGTGTGGTTGTGTTACGTAAAAATTGCGACAGTGTCTTTATGATTATGAGCGTGATACACTACATTAACTTTGGGCATATAACCACTTGACATATTGTCAACTACAATACGGTGGGCATATGCTTATTTGGCATACAACATACTACACCTCCCTTTTTAGAGAAATAGCGTAAAATAATTATGTAGTTATTTTAAAAAATAATTTTTTTTGTATATGTTGTATGTTGATTATTCCATTTTTTGTTGTATTTATTTATTTTTTGTATTATTTGATATGTATATAAATCAATAATTAAAAACAAAGATTTTTTTTATTATTATTATCAATGGTTGATCAGACCGTTTCATGAGGTATTTCAAATTTTATACTTGTATTTTTAGCCTATCTTTATGAACTGTTTGTCTCTTATTTTTATTATCTTTAATTGTAATTTTATCATTATCATCTATGCATATGACCTCAAATGGTCCTATATACCTAGGGTCTAACTTGTGTCCTACCTCGTTTTTAATAGTACTTTGTTTCCTATTTCTATGCTTACATCTGATGCTTTGTTATCATAATATTTCTTATTTCTGGCTTTATTATTTTCTAGCGATATTCTAGCTCTTTGATATGCTATTTCTAGTCTAAACTTTATTTCTTTTGCATAGTCATCTATGTTATATAATGGATATATTCTAAATACTGTATTAAAATCTATGAACTGTCTTGGTAATCTGCCAAAGACTAGTTCATATGGACAATATTCTTGTGATGCCGGGGGTGTTGTGTTGAAACAATAAGTAAAATATTGTATACAAACATCCCCATCGGTTTTGTCCGCAGATTTGTATTGAATGTTCTATGACTTCGTTCTATTGTCCCTAAGGTCTGGTGGTGGTGTGCAGTGGATGTTATGTTGTCTATCTTAAGATAGTTGCACAAATCATTTATGATTGAATTCTTATATTCTGTTCCCATGTCTGTAATGAACGTCTTCATCGGACCGTACTTCAGAATAAAGTTTTCAAATATTGCTTTGGCAACGGTTGTTGCGCTTTTATTTGGAATTGGTATGGATACTAAATACTTTGTTAAATCGCATATTAGCGTTCATTTCTCGCCATATAAAGAACTAAGTTCAACACATTCTTGTTGGGATAATCCACGTCGAAAGTTGTGAAAAATAATCCAACGAAAATCCTCTCGAGAAATTTTCATTTTTTTGCCAAATTGATTTTTTTAACTGATCGTGAACAAAACAAAAACAAATTGTACATAAAAACGTTGTACGTACATATGTGCTAAAAATGACAAAGTTTATTATGGCGTTGCCAGATTTTACGTATTGGCTTTAGTATTGCCAAAGACTATACAATACCAAGATGTTGCATGAGCGACCAAAAAGCTGTTCTATGGCGGGTCCTAACATTAGAACCCAAAAGGCACGAGGGAGCGCGCGGGGTTTCAATTCCCTTTTCGCCTGTACTTCGTCTCTACCGCGACCCCGCTGCCCATCGGTTTCGTCTGTTCGGCAATTCTGGACTCTCGAGCCTCAGCACCGTCGAAGCGGTGGTCGCGGATCGCCGATGTCTTTGGAGCGGCACAGTGGGACCTTTGGCCGTCTCAGCTTGCTAAATTTGTTAGTGAATATGAGTTCAATAAATATTTGCACACTGAAAAAATGTTCAACTTTGAGTGCTTATATCTTCTAAACTAAAACTATCTTGAAAATTCGATTGGAAAATTCGCTAATAGATGCGTACATTAAATTTATCTAAAGCACTCATACAATTTTTTTTTACTATTTCCGCCCCACTGTGCCGCGCCAAAGACATCAGCGACCACGCTGCCCTACGGTTTCGGCACGCAGACGATTCATATTTTGTTTTTGTATTCTTTCTCTCGAGACACACCGACTCGACGCTGACCGAGGCATTGACGAAGCCGAGTAGCATTTCGGAGGCGAAGCTAGCGTAAAAGAGAATTGAAGTAATAGCCCCGCGCGCCCGTACCATGAAGCTTCAAACGAAAATTGAAAAAGAATTTGTTCCTCATGCAACATCTTGGTATTGTATAGTCTTTGGTATTGCCCATTCCCGAAATATAAATAGCAACCCTCGTATGACCTCCTTGAGTTGGATCGTCGTGAAATTTAGACAGTATCGCTTCTTGATCTTTTTCATTTTCTATTTCGGTCACCGGGTTGAGTAGCGCTACTCGTAATGATTTTAATCACCATGTTCCCATGTTCTTAAAAGATTCAATTGAACTTAATCAAAGATCTTTTCGCATGGTGCCATTTTGAGCTGGCTGATCGCAAGTATACCGGCTTGCATTTCAAGCCTTTGGATGAACTGACCTAAGTCAAGGGTTCCATTGGTATACAGATCGCTAACATCAATTCTTACTACAACTTTTCTTCCATGTTTCAAAAAACATATCTGATTTTATATGTGCAAGGCCACTACTTTTCGTACTTCGTCATTACAAATGACTTCATATACGTTGGGCTTAGAAGCGTTGTCAAGAGTTTGTATAGGCAAATCTTCTTGTACATTTCCTGCGCACGATTTTTTCTGTCTATTTTGTTGCCTGGTAGTGACTTTCAGGACTTTGTTGTGCATGTCTGTTAGATCGGATATTGTAATCCTTGATTACTGTCTGCAACGAAATTGTCTTTACCCTTGAGATTTTCGACTGTGAAATCATATTCTTCTAGATCTAATCTCTTTCTGGTTAGTTTTGAACTTGGATTTGTCATTGAAAAAAATAAGTTAGTGGTCTGTCTTTACTGTAAAATGTTTTCCATAAATATATGGTCTGTAATGCGTAATTGCCCAGTGAATTGATGCTAACTTTTGTTCTGTAGTAGTTTTGTTGCTTTCACCTTTGGTGAATGAGCGTGAAGCATATGCAACTGGGAGATGTTTATCTCCATATTTTTGTGTTAGAACAGCTCCACATGCGTGCTTACTTGCCTCTATAATTATGCAAAATTCTTTATTAAAATCTGGATATTTCAATAATGTGGGTTTAATTAAAGCCTTTTTTAAGTAATCGAATGCATTTTGGCATTCATCAGTCAATTGAAAGGTGACATTCTTTTTACATAATCGAGTTATTTGCCGTGAATAGTCGGTGAAATTTTTGATGAAACGTCTATAGTAATTGCAAAATGCAACGAATCTTCTAGCGCTATCTGCGTCTGTAGGGACTGGATATTTTTCGATGACGTAATATTTTTTATCATCGGGCAAAAGGCCTTGATTCTTGTGGCCTAGAAAAGTCACTTCGTGCATGAAGAAAGCGCATTTTTCTGGATGCAGCTTAAGGTTGTTTTTCCTACACAAATAAAAAACGTCTGTTATGTTTTTGATCATGTGATTTTCGGAACAACCGATGACTATTAAGTCATCCATATACAAGAATGCTTGTGAAGTATTAAGTCCAGAAAAAGCAATTGTCATCATTCTTTGAAAGGAATTTGGCGCTATTTTAAGACCATAAGGTAGTCTAGTGAATTGGTACGACCCATTGCTCGTTGAAAAGGACGTTAAATCTCTAGAGTGTTGCTTCAGCTCTATTTGATGAAATCCAGACATTAAGTCTAGACATGAAAAATATTTGGCTCTACCCAACTGATCAAGAATATCATCTATTCTTGGAAGTGGAAATTTATCGGACAATAATTTTTTGTTTATTTGACGATAGTCAATGACTAAACGCCATCTCTTATTTTCAGATCCTGGGAGATCTTTTTTGGGTACAAGTAGGATTGGACTATTGTACTCAGAAACTGATGGTTCTACTATATTGTCCAGAATGAGGTCTTCTACCTGTTTATTTCAAGACTGAATATGTCTGTCTATACTGTGTGCATAAATCTCTTAGTTTTTTATACCCGATACTCAAAATGAGTATTGGGGTATATTAGATTTGTGGTAAAAGTGGATGTGTGTAACGTCCAGAAGGAATCGTTTCCGACCCCATAAAGTATATATATTCTTGATCAGCATCAATAGCCGAGTCGATTGAGCCATGTCTGTCTGTCCGTCTGTCCGTCCGTCCGTCTGTCCGTCTGTCCGTCCCCTTCAGCGCCTAATGCTCAAAGACTATAAGAGCTAGAGCAACGATGTTTTGGATCCAGACTTCTGTGATATGTCACTGCTCCAAAAATATTTCAAAACTTTGCCCCGCCCACTTCCGCCCCCACAAAGGGCGAAAATCTGTGGCATCCACAATTTCGACGATACGAGAAAACTAAAAACGCAGAATCGTAGAAGATGACTATATCTTCTAGAGTGCAAAATCTGAACCAGATCGTATAATTATTACAGCCAGAATCACGAAAACAATTTCACTCTTTCTCGCTCTGTCTCACTCTAACACACAGGTTTCATGGTCGGTTTTGCCAATTGCAAAATATGAGTTCAAGGATCTCAGAACCTATAAAAGCCAGAGCAACCAAATTTGGTATCCACACTCCTGTGATATCGGACCTTGACCGTTTCCTGTCCAAATTTCGCCACACCCCCTTCTGCCCCCGCAAAGGACGAAAATCTGAGGCAACCACAAATCTCAGAGACTATTAAGCCTAGAGTAACCAAATTTGGTACACACACTCCTTTAAGATGTCACTATAAAACGTATATCTCAGAATTTCGCCCCACCCCCTTCCGCCCCCGCAAAGGATGCAAATCTGGGGATATTCACAAATCTCAGAGACTATTAAAGCTAGAGTAACCAAATTTAGTATCCGCACTCCTGTTAGATCTCACTATAAAACGTATATCTCAAAATTTCGCCCCACCCCCTTCCGCCCCCACAAAAGACGAAAATCTGTTGCATCCACAATATTGCAGATTTGAGAAAACTAAAAACGCAGAATCATAGATAATGACCATATCTATTAGATTGCTGAATCTGGATCAGATCAGATCATTTTTATAGCCAAAAGGAACAAATCAATTTGCAGTGGCTACGCAGCGCCCGACGTCACGCTCAGACTGATTTTCTGTCTCTCTCGCACGCACTCTTTGTCGTGTCGCTTAATATTAGCGGCGTCTGCCGGAGGAGAGCCATACTGACTTAGTATCGGGTATAACCGTAGAGTTGCGGTGTCCGCAGCAACTCACAACGTTCCCCCTCGTTTTGTTTTAAATAGTGGCGGAAAGTTTTTAGTTAGCTTTTTCATGACATCTTCGTGTCTATCATTGCTAATTTCTTGGACTATATCATAGTCACTTAGCATTTCGGTTATTATTTTATTAATATTTAGGATTTTGGTTGAATTTGTTGTATTCAACAATCGAACAGAAATTGTTTTTCCAATGAATATTCCGTCCTCAATTTATTGATTTGGGATTAGAACAGTATGTTCTGTTGACGCTAGTTTAATTTGTCGGACAACTTCAGCGCGTGCTGGAAGAATTGCGGCATTATTATCACATGTATGTGTGAAAGGTATTGGTTATGAATTAGTGGACTGTATAATCGGTTATATCTTGAGCTTATTTAGTTTTATTGATTATATAATATTGGGGGTTATAGTACAATTATATTACAAGAACAGCGGGTGGTTCGATTCTGCGGCGGTACAAAGTATGCGCGCGGGCGGCTTCGTCTAGAAGTTTCTACTGCATCAACTCCGCGAAAAGAAGTTGAGCAAAAGGGAATTGGAATATCACGCGATACGACTCGACGCGACGGTCTCAATGCAAACAACGGAACGCATCGCTGTGTGCGTGTGCAGCTGCGGGTCTGGCCATGCGTATGGGAACATTACAGTAAAAATAGTTACTTAGGCGGTGTACTAAAATCATGAGCGTGTAAATAGGTCAATCGCAATATACATGAACATTGAATTAAAACTACGAGGCTCATTTCTCAACATACCGGCCCCCCTGAACGACTGTTCAGAACAAGGGAAGTACAGCAAGTTTGGTAATAGGTCTCTTGTACACTCCTTCCTGAACTTCGGTGATTCGCCCAAGCAGCCACTTGCTAGGCGGTTGATTTGGCTCCTTCAGTACCACAAGATTGTCCACGGTTATGTCTTTGGACTCCTGCTGCCATTTCGTGCGAGGTTGCAAGCAAGTAAGGTATTCCAGATTCCAACGTTTCCAGAATCCTTGAACCTTGGCTTGCAGTTGTCTCCAACGCTGCAGTCTGTTAATGTTGACGTCTAACAAGGACGGCTCCGGCACCGACATGTGAGGTTGACCTGTAAGAAAATGAACGGGGGTAAGGGGATCCAAGCTGTGATCGCTGGGCGTGCACAGTGGGCGAGAGTTGAGTAACCCTTCAATCTGAGTTAAAATTGTTGAATATTCCTCGAAAGTCAACGCACTGCTACCAATTACTCGGCGAAGGTGGAGTTTGATAGATCGTACGCCTGCTTCCCAAACACCTCCAAAATGCGGGGCAGACGGCGGAATGAAGTGCCAGTTGATGTCCTGACTCGACAGAAAATTAGCAATTTCCTCGTCTTGACTTGGCAACGGATACAGCCATCCGTTGCATCTCCGTTAGTTCCTTTCTGGCTCCCTGGAATGTTGTGCCGTTGTCCGAGTACAAGTCGGATATAGGGCCACGTCGAGACCAAAACCGCTTGAAAGCGGCGATAAATGCAGTGGTCGTCAAATCACTGACGAGCTCGAGATGAATTGCTTTGGTGGACAGACAAACAAAGATGGCAAACTAAGCTTTGCCAAACTTCGGCGTCCGACCTGCTGACGTCTTGATGGTAACTGGTCCAGCGTAATCCAATCCAGAATGTAGAAAGCAGCGGGTGGGCTGAACGCGAAAGGCCGGAAGATCAGCCATGAGTTGTGTGCTCGTTCCTTTGCGCTGGAGGAAGCATATCTTGCAGTTGAATACAATTTTGCGGAATATATTACGGGCTCCCAGGATCCAATACTTCTGTCTCAACGTGTGAAACATAAATTCGACTCCAGCGTGTAACGATGTGACGTGCTGGTGTCTAGCTATTAAAACAGCAACTGGTGATTCCTTTGGAAGAAGTATGGGATGTTTTGCATCATAGGTTGTCCTCGAATTTCCAATGCGTCCTCCTACGCGCAGAATCCCTTGGTCGTCAACAAATGGAGTGTAGTGAATCAACTTGGATTTTTGAGAAAGGGCTTGTCCAGTGCTCAGCTGTCTGTACTCCACTTGGAAGAACTCCATCTGGACATGTTTGATTACCCTAGAGCGGGCATATTGAAGCTCCCATGACGATAAAAATGATGACAGGCGGTCCTTGCAACGAAGTCGATGTACGAAACGAAAGCAATAGCTAAGTGTCCGCAAGAGACGTGACCAGGACGAAGCTTTGTTGATCATACAGTTAAGATCATTTTCTTCATTGGAAATGTGTAGATTAACTTGAGGCTTGACCTTTACTTTCATCCGCTCAGCGTCCTCAGTCGACAGTGCGAACTTGGCCTTAGCAGGTGGCCAAGTGCGATGTGATTGGGAAAGCCACGGTGGTCCATTCCACCACAGTTTATGTTCTACCAGATCCTTTGGTAGAAGTCCGCGTGATGCACAGTCCGCGGGACTGTCCTCAGTGCGAATGTGTTGCCAGCAGCTAAGAGGGCAAGCTTCTAGAATCTCAGCAGTGCGATTACAAACATAAGTGTTCCAAGTCCGTGGGGGTGATGGGAGCCAATGTAGTACAATTTCGGAGTCTGACCAACACGAAGTACTGGAAATAGGAATAGTTAGAGCTTGCTTAACCAGCAAGCAATTCGAGCCGTGGAATGGAGATAGGTTTGATGGGTGCCACCCGGGTTTTTGCGGCGATCAGTGTTACAGCGTAGTCATTATTGAATCTCTCGCGACTGTAGATGACAGCGGCGTATGAATGAGATGAAGCATCGGCGAATCCATGCAGCTCCGTTGCTTGAAGTGGCGAGGATAGGTAGCGAGGTATGCGACAGCTTTCCAGTAAATGAACTTCAGCTACAAACTGTTGTTTGAGCGCAGGAAATTTTCGAAATTTCCGCTCGAGAGAAGAAAAGCGGCGTAGTGCTTGTGGCATTGTGGACCACATCGGAGGGGCAGATTCCTTGAACGGGTATTGGATGATGTACACGCCATCGTTTCTGTGGGCGTGCGTATGAACGAAGTGTTGCTCAGCGTGATTACTAGCATCAATGGTAGCGTCACTTGGTTGAACTCGTTCCATGTCCATGAACGATCAAACCAAAGTGTCCAGATCATCGTGAGCGTGATGTACTAGTGCGTGGTTGTGAGCATCACTACTGAGATGGTAGCTGCCTGTAATGACCCAACCAAAATTAGTATGAAGTGCAATAGGATAGTCAGAACCAAACTCTTTGCGTTGTCCAGTGTAAAGGTTCCAAAGCTGATCAGCTCCTAAAATCACGTCGATTTCGCCTGGTTTACCAAATGTAGGGTCCGCTAAGGGTAGATCACGAATTCTTTTCCACATCGGTGTGTTAGACTCGATCCTCTGGGCTGGAATCGAGGAGGTTAAAGTGTTCATAATCAGACCTGTTACCACCACTGAGGCCGAGCTTGTGCGGGAGAGCAGCGTGAATGTGGCGCGACCTCTAGTAACCCCAGCAGGATTTGCGCCTAGACCAACCACTGGTATACGAGCATGGGTGCGCGGCAATCCAATTCGTTGAATAAATGATTCGGCGACCATCGTTATAGTTGAACCAGTATCCAACAGTATCCTGCAGGTGGTCTCGTTGCCCCAGGAGTCGACTATAGTGGCCAAAATCGTTGGCAATATGGCCTGACTCTTGGCCACGAATTTCCTCTCCAATGTGTGATGGCTGACCACGGCAGGGTCAGCATCAGCAGGGAAACTGGACGAGCGGACGGGAGAGTCAGCGGATGTATTGACCTCAGCGGAAGCCGTGACAGAGCGTATGTCCTCTGGATGAACAAGAGTGTGGTGCCTCAGCTTACACAGACGGCACGTGTTTGTCGAATTACACTCCTTGACTTGATGAGATCGGCTTAGACAATTGAAGCACAAATTACCATCCCTTGCGAACTTTCGGCGGTCCACAACATTCAGAGCCTTGAATTGAGCGCACGCATAAAGACTGTGTTTCTCGTGACAATATACACAATCACGAGCAGACGTATTTGGCACGTGTGTGTATCCTGGATTAGCTTTGGATCTTGACAAGACTCAAGTGCATCGCAACGGGCGAAGACAAAGCCGAACAGGTCATTTATGGTCACATTTTCCTTGCACGATTCACTGAGGTGGGAGGTGTCCCAAGCTTCCTTGCATTCCGGGTCTAGCTTTGAGAGCAAGATATGGATCAGCCACACATCGCGGCTGTCGCAGCTCAGCGCATGTAGACCACGTATACTTTCGTCGGCGGTGTCGACTATTTTACGCAACTCGGCGATGTTTGAACCCTTTGCGGTTGGCAACGAAAGAAAGTTTTGAATGAACGAACGAGTAATCAGTGACTTCTTGTTATAGCGATTTTCGAGCCTCTCCCATGCGTCCTGGTAATTGGCATCCGATACGGGAATATGTTTTATCAGAAACAACGCTTCACCATCCAGATAGGATTTCAAATAATGAAACTTTTGGCACTTGGACAGACTACCCTTTTTGTCGACTGAGCCTAAGAACAAGTCACTAAACTGACACCAATCCTCGTATCTGCCCGAAAACGTCGGAATGGGTATTTTCTCGAACTGCAGCTCTGTGGTTCCCGATGAGTCTCGAATCCTCTCCAGAAGTTGAGTTTGTCCCTCAAACAAGCGTTCCACAGTGTTCGATAGCAGTAGATTTGAGTTGTCGTGCACATTATCGTGACTGCTCCGGTCACGTATGGCTTCAGTGAAAATACTATGCGCACTAAAGAACCTTTTCTCATATTCGGGGATGTCCAAATCCTGATCCACGTATTCATCTTCATCATTATATTGGACCAGCTCTTCAGACAGCTCCATAAAGCGGTTGATAGGTGCAACAAGTCGGTCCAACTTGTGCTCTAATGTTTGCACAGAAGTACATGTCTGTACAAACTCTTGAGCCTCCGCAGCCACGCGAGTTAATTGGGATTTGCAGGCACCACGTTGCTGAATTAGACGATGCACCAGGACCTTCATGGCAAACAGCGGTTAACGGCTCGAACGACCAAAATTTGCTATGGTTATGAATTAGTGGACTGTATAATCGTTTATATCTTGAGCTTATTTAGTTTTATTGATTATTTAATATTGGTGGTTATAGTACAATTATATTACAAGAACAGCGGGGGGTTCGATTCTGCGGCGGTACAAAGTATGCGTGCGGGCGGTTTCGTCTAGAAATTTCTACTGCGGTACAAGGTAAGCGTGCGGGCGGCTTCGTCTAGAAGTTTCTACTGCGGTACAAGGTAAGCGTGCGGGCGGCTTCGTCTAGAAGTTTCTACTGCGGTACAAGGTAAGCGTGCGGGCGGCATCGTCTAGAAGTTTCTACTGCATCAACTCCGCGAAAAGAAGTCGAGCAAAAGGGAATTGGGAGATCACGCGATAAGACTCGACGCGACGGTCTCAATGCAAACAACGGAACGCATCGCTGTGTGCGTGTGCAGCTGCGGGTCTGGCCATGCGTGTGAGAACATTACAGCTATGTTCTGGACCCGAGTAAACAACAACACAGCTATGCGCGTAAAAATAGTAACTTAGGCGGTGTACTACAATCATGAGCGTGTAAATAGGTCAATCGCAATATACATGAACATTGAATTAAAACTACGAGGCTCATTTCTCAATAGGTATGTTTATTGGGAAGTTAAGATTGTTTGGCCGTAGTATTAGAGTGTCACTAGTATGTGTACATTCTAATAGGAAATTGAATTTTTTAATGAAGTATATACATATTATACCATCGCTAGGGATTGGAATGTTTTGTTCAACCAAATGATAATCGTGTGGGATTATATACTTTCTTGTAGATAATTCTACGAATGCTAAAAATTTTTAAAAAAATTGAACCTTCGCCGATTCCTAATATTTTGGTTGATATGTTAACATTTACCATGATAAATAAGGCCATGGGCGTGCTTGGGTTTATAAAGAGGTGGTCAAAGGAATTGGACGACCCCTATATAACAAAGACTCTATACCTCGCTTGTTCGTCCGATCTTAGAATACGGCTCCTGTGTATGGTGCCCTCAGTACAAAGTACACCAGGACCGTATAGAATCAGTACAGAAAAACTTTTTAATCTTTGCTCTGCGGGGCCTTAACTGGGATGCGGGTGTAAGACTCACATCTTACTCTAGTAGACTATTATTAGTAAACCTCCCATCCTTAGTTAACCGTAGAAAAATTCTTGGTGTGATATTTATGCACAACTTGATCAGGGGTGACATAGACAGCCCTGATCTGTTGAGCCGCATAAACTTCACGATTCCTATTAGACTGACTAGAAATTTTGTACCGTTGTTCCACTTTGTAGATCGAATTATTCCTTGCATGAACCGATTAGGGTCTTATGCTCGGATTATAATTCCCTCTACCATATTATAGCCACCACTTATTAAATTACTAATCCTTACACACCTTTCTAGTAAGTATTGTAGTGGTATTTGTATTTTGATTGAATGCTTAGTTTCTTAGTAAGTTTAGAAACTAATTTTCCTCGAATGTTAGTCTAATAGCTATCCTTCTTGCATGTTCGCGTTCGGTACGGCTATGCACCGTGCGTCATGCGGCAGCGCCCCTCGGTCGGTTGGGCGGGAGGAGGGCTGCGTTTTGCCTGGGATCCGCGCGTAACAGCCTTCTGCTGGTTTCACACGGAGCACTTGACGTTGCAGTAACTGCATCGCCTCTTGAAAGATGCAGTCATTGCGTGTCAACGTCCAAGAAATTAACATTATCAAAAATATCGACATTTTCTTTTAGTATTGAAATGTCTGCACCAGTATCTATTAATAAGGTAAATTTATTACCTGTTTTCAAACCTTTAAGCTTTATAAATGTAGCGCCATTTGAATAATAATAATTTGTTATTAGGATAGTATTTCATGAAGTCTAGTGTAAGTTAGGCTAGGGCAAAGCGGGAGCGCAATAAAAGCACGTTCTCTCGCTCTTGGCGAATTCGCCCCGCTTTGCCACCGTAGGTAAGGTAGGCATAGAAGAAATTGTTTTAATATATGGAAAGAAGTCGAGAAAAATCCCTGAAATCGAACGCACGCACCCCTTTTCTTTTGTCGTATTAAAATACAAAATTGCAGTCACTCAAGTTGTTTCGGTATCGTTATTTAGTAAAACTATTCTAAAATTTCATGGCGCCCCCGGGTGGACTCGCAATTTAAACGTACATATTAATTCAAGTGGAAAGGCAAAAAGTGACAGTGACACAGTGAAGAAAAGATAAATAGCCAAAATCTATTGTACATACATACATACATGTACATGCATATGTGCGGCAGCCAATTGCCAAATTGACCGCGACGTGTGTGCAAATAATCAAACAAACCAAACTAAAAATCACCGCGTCGGTCGTGCAATACCCTGTCTGCAGCTACATACATATATACAAGAGGAGAGTACAGCACCTGGAATTTCCTATCTTCCCAAGAGGTATTTGTGCAAAAAATTGAAAGCTCGAGTGAAGACGAAAAGATTAAAAAACTCGCAATTATTGTCTTGTGCTGAAACAATTGCACCTCGCTTTCAATTCTTGGCACATACGTATGACATAGTAGAGCTAGATTGCATGCTGTAGTTAGAGTTGAGCATATATATTAATACATATATACATACATATGTACATCTAACCCTCTTGGACGCAATAACTACACATATACATAACTCATTTTAACTGCAATCGCTGTCGCCCCTTTCCCCTTTCTCGTTTTCGTTGTGTCAAATATATGTATAGTTGGGTCGTTGGCCAAGCACGCATACCAATACGCAGCTGCAGCGGTGAATTTTTTCGTCTCGCTTTCGCTCTTCACCGTTGCTTATCGTTGATCTTTGTTTGGCGCGCTTAATCCAAACCAAACACCAAGTGACGCGCTACCCTGTTTTCGTCGGGTATATTCGTTTGGTGTCAGTAGGATCCAACTATCAATTAAGACAAAGTCGTGCCTCGCAAATCAATTTAGCGTCGATCGTTGTCGTACGTATGCATACACAACATTAATTCTTCAGAACTGCAGCGGTGAAATTTTTCGTTTTCGCTTGTCACCAGTGCAGTTCGTTGGTATTCTTGTGTGGTTTTCGTGTACGCGCCAGCCAAGCGACGCTATACCCTAAATTTTTCGGGTATATTGGTTTTTCACCTCGTTTGGGTACAATTACCCATTATTTCATTGAGTGCCTCGGCATTAAATACGATTATTAGAAACGATCTTTCGCCTTCAGTTGCTTGTATTGAGAATCAATATGACCTCAAAAGCCAACAATATCGTCCTTGAAGAGCTGAAGAAAAAGCGCAGTTGCCGTGTCAAAGGCATACGTTTATTAGCGGACCGTTTAGAAGCGGGGGATATTCCGCTGGTATTGACGGAGCTCGAGTGCAGACTCGAAACGCTGATGCGTAGCATTGACACGGCACGCGAACTTCAAGAGAAGATTGAAGATATAGACATTGACGATGAATTTGGAGTCGAGTTGGAAGAACTCTCAATTGTCACAAAGGCAAAATTAATGTCTCTCATTTGCGCATTAAAGACAGCTGATGAGACAATACCGGCAGTACCAGCTTATGGTGGCCCAACTCGTGCTCGCCTTCCGAAGTTAGCTCTGCCGCAGTTCAGCGGCAACTTTTCGGACTTTAAAAACTTCATAGGTTTATTTGAGACTCTAGTTCATAATGACCAAAGCATTCCAATTATCGAAAAGTTCAACCATTTGCTTTCGTGTCTCTCCGGTGAAGCGTTGGGAACAGTTAGGGCTTTCCAAGTAACCGAGACCAACTACGAGAAAGCAATGGCTAGCTTAAAACGGGTCTACGATAATGATTGTCTGATCTTTAAAAATCACATTGATGCCCTATTTAATCTTCCCAAAATGACCCAGCAATCAGCATCGTCCTTAAGGAACCTTATCGATACCGCCTCATCCATATATGGTTCGTTGTTGTCGATAGGCGATGATAAAAAGATCTTGAATGCGATGATTATTCATCTCGTCTTGAGCAGAGTCGATCCGGTGACCAAAGAGAAATGGGAAGAACAGCTCGATTATGACAAACTGCCACTTTGGACGGACTGTGAAAGGTTGCTTAATCGCAGACATCAGCATCTTTCGGCCGAAAATTCGGACAAACCAAAGCAGGAGCAGAAAGCTGTGCCAAGCAAGCCGCATAATCGGAGCTCATTCACGTGTTCCACCGCGAATACTAAAAATCAACAATGCAGCTACTGCAATGCGAAAGGCCATTTGTTGACAGATTGCAGTCCATTTGGTCGGCTAGCAGTAATGCAAAGGTTCGAATTCGCAAAAACTGCATCCTTGTGCATCAATTGTCTGCAGCCAGGCCACTCTGTAGTACGATGCAAAGCTAAGAAGTGTCGAGTGTGTGGCTGCTCACACCATACCTTATTGCATAGGTACACAGTGGCGAATAAAAGTCTAGCGTTACCATCACCCCCAGAGAATTCTTCTCCTCCTCCCAATCAGAATCAACCTTCCACTTCGCATGCTCTCCATGCGACAGCTATGGATAGAGTTATTCTGGCTACGTCGATCGTAAGCGTCCGAACAAATAATGGTGAACATGTTTTGGCCCGAGCTCTGCTTGACTCGGGGTCTCAAACCAATTTTATAACTGAGGACTAGCACAGCGCTTACAGATCCGTAGGGAGGAGTCGTGTATCAACTTGCTTGGTATTGGTGAATCCAATTCACAAGTCAAGAAAAAGATACACACGGTGGTGAAGTCGCGAATTACTGGTAGTGAGTTTTCGGTTTATTTCTGGATTCTAAATTCCATTTCGGGGTATCACCCTGATCAGACACTTAACGTGAGTGACTGGAAAATCCCGAAGAACTTACCACTTGCAGACCCATATTTCTTCAAGCCACAGAAGATAGATATGTTGATAGGTGCAGAAACATTTTTCGAACTTCTATCTGTTGGTCAGATTCGACAAGGTCCTGACTATCCAACTCTGCAGAAAACGCTTCTCGGCTGGATTGTGTCGGGCAGATACACTCCAAAGGTGACTGCCACCCAAGAAGCTAGGAATTGTTTGAGTTGTCGAGAAGAGTCAGTGATCCACATCGACAATACATTACAAAAGTTTTGGTCACTGGAAGAATTGCCGTCTTCTAAAAAGTCTTTATCTCCTGAACACAAGTTATGTGAAGAGCATTATAGAAGGACTACTCAGGTCGTGCCTTCAGGTCGGTTTGAAGTAAGACTGCCGTTCAAATCAGATCCCAGTATCTTAGGCAACTCTTTTGAAGTGGCTAAACGGCGGTTTTTATCGCTTGAAAAAATATTGTCTCGTGACCCCGAGTTGCAGAGAATGTACTTGGAGTTCATGGAAGAGTACCTCTCCTTGGGTCACATGTCTACCACAGACAACACAATCCCCAAAACTCCACATTATTTCATTCCACATCAGTGTGTGTTGAGGCCTCAAAGCACGTCGACCAAGCTCCGCGTCGTTTTCGATGCGTCTTGTAAAACGTCCTCTCAGGTGGCCTTGAACGACATATTGATGGTCGGTCCTACGATACAGGATGAGCTGTATTCGACATTGCTCCGATTCAGACTACACAGGTACGCCTTGACAGCCGATGTTAAGAAGATGTATCGCCAAGTCTGGGTCGCTGATGCGGATAGACAATTCCAGCTCATAGTGTGGAGAAGAGACCCGTCTGAGTCCTTGAGAATATACCAGCTCAACACCGTAACATATGGGACTGGACCAGCCCCATTTTTGGCAATTCGGTGTTTGAAGAGGTTGAGTGAGTCTGCAAAACTCCCATTCCCTAAAGCTGCTGAAGTTATCGGCTCCGACTTCTATGTCGATGACATGTTGACTGGTGCTGGTTGCGTAGAGGAGCTAAAGACAATTAAGTCTGATGTGGCTCAGATTCTTCAAACCGCTGGGTTTGAATTGACTAAATGGTTTTCGAACTCACCTGAGGTCACCGCATCCGAGAGCACAGTTAAACCGATAACGATCTCGGACTCAGAGTCAACTAAGGCGTTAGGAATATCGTGGCTGCCACACGAAGACGTCTTTAAGTTCCAAATTGACACGTCAGTTATGGATCTCCGAGCGACAAAACGGAACATCTTATCGGTGACATCAAAGCTGTTTGACCCCCTTGGCTTGTTAAGTCCTTTAGTAATTAAGGGAAAGATCCTACTGCAGGAGCTTTGGCTCAACAAGCTAGATTGGGATGAGTCAATTCCAATGAACTTGGAAACAGCATGGAACTTATTAAAAGAATCCTTGGGTCAGTTGGAGATGATTACCATACCTCGATTTGTGCATACTGATCCCATGTCACCGATTCAAGTACATGCCTTTGCCGACGCATCCATGAGAGCTTATGGAGCCTGCGTCTATATCCGTAGAAAGACTGCAGAAGGTTTCAAGGTCTCCTTGTTGACTGCAAAGTCGAAAGTAGCGCCACTCAAGACGAAAACGCTCCCAAGGCTTAAGTTATGTGCCGCTCACCTTCTAGCAGACCTTTGTCACCGAATCAAATCACTGCCCAAGGTTCCAATTGATAAAATGATATTCTGGTCAGATTCAGAAGTTACTCTTCATTGGATCAGATCCCACCCTTCGTCGTTGTCAACATTCGTTGCGAACCGAGTAGCGGAGATTCAAGAGTGGTCAAGTGAAGCTACGTGGCGGCATGTGCCAACAAAACAGCACCCAGCAGACATAGTTTCGAGAGGTTGTGACGTAGAGGAAATCGTGCAGTCGATCTGGTTTGATGGACCAGAGTTCTTAAAGTTTGAAGAAGAGAGCTGGCCCAGAAATCCACACTTCGAGCTTTCCGAAGAAGAGATACAGATTGAAAGTCGGAAGAAATCGGTCGGACTGACCGTCGCGGCCAAGCCAAATTACTTAGTGGATGTAATCGAGGGATACTCGTCACACCTCAAACTGCTAAGAGTGTTCGTTTTCGTGTTCCGCTTCATCCGAAAATGCAAAGACAAAAGTCTCAACTTTGGAAAAATTCCGTCATCCGTAGAATACGACGAGGCGTTTCTAAAAATAGTCGAAATAACACAGAAAAATGAGTCTCAAGAAGATATTGAAAGGGTTCGTAAAGGCACCAAGTTAGGCCCCAGTCTTCAGCGCTTGAATCCCTTCATCCATGAAGAGGCTGGGACATGGTGCTCTTTTTCGTTGTTGCGAGTTGGGGGGCGACTAGTTAACGCTCCTATGTCATATAATGCCAAGTTTCCTTTGTTATTGACAAAACGCTCGCAGTTTGTGCAGACATACGTTCGCTATCTGCATCTAACGAGCTCTAACGAGCACTCGTGAGTATCCTTAGACAGCGCATTTGGATAGTGAATGCTCAGGCGGTCTGCAGGGCGACAGTTAGGTCGTGTATTCGTTGCTTTAAATGCAAGCCGCTACTCCAGACCCAAATGATGGGCAACTTACCCGCAGACCGGCTCCGTGCTCTCCGCCCATTTTCAGTATGTGGCGTTGATTTTTGTGGCCCAGTCCATACGACTCTGAAAATTCGTGGAAGGCCCCCTTATAAGTCCTACATAGCGTTATTTGTCTGTTTTGCGTCCAAGGCGAATCATTTAGAAATTGTCTCCGATTTGAAGACTAACTCCTTCTTTTTGGCATTCCAAAGGTTCGTCGGTCGTCGAGGATGTCCGCAACGCGTGAACTGCGACAACGCGACAAATTTCGTCGGAGCAAGTCGCCACTTCAGCGAACTGCGGAGGAAGATAGAGGCGGAGGCGGACGCGATACGCGAATTTGCGTCAAGAAGCGTGTGCGAGTTTGCCTTCATACCGCCTCGAGCACCGCACATGGGCGGACTTTGGGAGGCCGGTGTGAAGTCTGCCAAGGGCCTACTCCTACGGGCAGTCGGAAGCGCTCTCCTCACAGCAGAGGAGCTGGAGACCGTGCTGGTCGGGATCGAGGCGGTACTCAACTCGCGCCCGCTAGGACCCCTAAGCCCAGACCCAAGCGACGGAGACGCGCTGACTCCCGGGCACCTGCTGACAGGCGGGCCGCTCATCGCACCCCCAGCACCCAGGACCCCGGACCAGGAGGGTCTGAGCTGCTTAAAGCGATGGCGGCTTGTCTCGTCAGCCAGGCAAATGTTCTGGCAGCGATGGTCCCGGGAGTATGTGCTGGGATTACAAATCAGATGCAAGTGGCAGCAGGAGGAGCCCAACATAAAGGAAGGCGACCTAGTAATCGTCGCCGTGGACAACCTGCCCCCTCAACAGTGGCTCCTCGGAAGGGTGGTCGGAACAACCGCCGGGCAGGACGGAAGGGTCAGAGTGGTCGAGCTAAGGACGAGAACGGGGCCGGTGTAGCGCCATTTGAATTATAATAATTGTTATTAGGATAGTATTTCATAAAGTCTAGTGTAAGTTAGGCTAGGGCAAAGCGGGAGCGCAATAAAAGCTCGTTCTCTCGCTCTTGGCGAATTCGCCCCGCTTTGCCACCGTAGGTAAGGTAGGCATAGAAGAAATTGTTTTAATATATGAAAAGAGTCGAGAAAAATCCCTGAAATCGAACGCACGCACCCCTTTTCTTTCGTCGTATTAAAATAAAAGAATTGCAGTCACCCAAAATTTCGGTATTGTTCTTTAGAAAAACTATTCTAAAATTTCAATAAATATTCCTGAACTAAGATTGATGTTGTATACTATCGCACAATTTCATTATCTTAAGGGGTCTATTGGTTTTCCGAACTACCTTCAGTACATTTACATTGTTGGCATTGCTTTGGCCTCTGTTTGAATTGCCATGGCCTCTAGAATTTCCTCTATTTTGGCCTCTATAATTGCCTCTGTAATTATTTTGGTTATTGTTACTATAGTAATTACCTCAGTTTTGGTAATTACCTCTGTGTTCGGAGCAGAACCCAGCCGATTAGTTGCTTGCCATATAGCACCTATGCCTACCTATGCCTACCGACGTCAGCCGAGCGAAGCTGCGCTTAGCGATCGGAGCGGCAATATAAAGGGCAGGCAAGCCACACTTGCAATTTGGATGTCATGCATTAAAGAACATATCGTAATTTTATTTCTGCGCCGAGTTTTATTTAATTCGAAATAATTAGTCGGCCGATTGGGGATAAAAAACATTATCTCCACATAAAATTTGGTGACCCCGACGTGATCTCTGAGTTGCAGTGTCAATTAATAATCATTCGCGATCGACATTCGTTAGCCTTAGCAAATTTTCGGCGTTTAAGCACAATTCGGTGCTAAAACATACTTACATACACCTACATACATACACGCATTGCTGGCTATTAATTTCTCTGTTGCAACAATTCGGTCATTGCAGTGCGTAGGCAGTGCAGCAAACTCACTAATACACACAAGCGGAGTACAAAGCGGAATCGGACAGCTCGCACAGCCGCACAGCTAAAGGCATTAGCTGTAATCCCTTTGCTTTCGGTTCCCACGTTTATACGTATACAGGATGTCTTTTTCGGTCGTGCTGAGTGACTCTTTTAAAACCTCAACATGGCAGCACCTGAGCCTACCAATGTCGCGAACGCAGCAGTGCCGAGTGATGTAGATTTCTACAAGCACAAGGCCGAGTCCATCGCGCGTCAACTAAAGGCCATGGATCGCTTTCTCACCAAGGAAGAGCTTGCCGAGTTAGATGAGGCAGAACTTCAAGCTCGCTTAGAGCAAATCGAGCGAATGAATGCGGATTTCGATGCCGCTCAAACGAGCCTTGAAAGGCTGGATTTCCTGCAGTTAGCCCATGATGCCCGGCTGGACTTTTCGAATGTTTATGTCAAGGTTATGTCCAGGTTGTCGCGGGAGTTGATGGCTGCTCGCACGGTAAATGTTGCCAATTCAACGGCTCGGCATACTCTCGAGGGGAGTTCGTCGTTGTTCGCCTATAATAGTATAGGCCGTTCTCGAATGCCCGAGTTGCAGCTTCCGCGATTCGGTGGGAACTCATGGATTGGCCAGAATTCCACTCGATGTTCTCGACAATGGTGCACAAAGACCATCGTATACCAATAATCGAAAAATTCCAATATCTTCGTGGATGTCTAGATGGTGCTGCGCTGGATACGATTCGTTCCTTGGAACTTTCTGAGGAGAATTACGACAAGGCGTTGAATTTGCTAATGTTGCGATTCGATAATAAACTGTTACATTTTCAGGCACACGTCAAGGCTATTTTCGGGCTGCAAGGGGTGGAGAAGGGCTCAGCTATCGGCTTGCGCGCGCTCAGCGACAAAATCAATTCGCACTTGCGTGCACTTCAGACCTTGGCGACCCCGCAGGAGATTTCGGATGGGTTGCTGATCTTCATCATAGGCACGAAACTGGACCACAAAACAAAGGAGAAATGGGAAGAGAACTTGCCGACGTCAGGATTGCCTCGGTGGTCAAGCATGGCCTCATTTTTGGAAGCGAGATGTCGGATGCTGGAGAATTTGGGATCAGCCATGGCAACAAGTCCTAGTCAACAGGTGGGAGAAGACAAACCTGTCACCCTTATCACCTCCAGTAACGACCATCCTAACCCCATATGTAACCATTGCAATTCCTCCGAGCATTACATATCTAGATGTCAGGCATTCCTGAATCTCTCTGCGTTTGAAAGATACAAAGAAGCAAAGAAGAGCCGCTTGTGTTTGAACTGCCTCAACAAAGGCCATGAATTGCAGAGGTGCAGGTCAGGACTTTGCAGGCATTGCCAGGCCAAACATCACACGCTACTCCACATTCCATCGGGAACTGGTGCTTCATCTTCCTCTTCACCGGCCGAGGAATCGACCCAGCAAGAGGCCGCGACTGTGCTTCTAGCAAGCGGGTGTTCTAGCCCTCCCCCCTCGATCCAGAAATCTCAGCCTAGCCAGAACGTGTTGCTACCTACTGCCCTCGTCCATGTAACAGATCGTTATGGAGCACTTATCCCATGTCGTGCCATTTTGGATTCTGCGTTACAGGCAAACTTTGTAACATCTAGACTTGCTGATCAGTTGCAGTTGGATCATCGCTCGTCTTATGTTCACATCTCTGGAATCGGAGATTCCATTCTACCTTCGAGCAAGTCTGTACATATAGTTGTACAATCCCAGGACGCAAGCTATCGAGCTTCCTTCGCTGCAATTGTCACCAACTCAATTACGGAAATGCAGTCTAACTTCGGCCTAGATGCAAAGGATTGGCCCATGCCGAATAATCTAAAACTAGCTGATCCTAATTTCTCCAAGCCCCAACGTATCGATCTGTTGATAGGTTGTGGCTTGTTCTTCGATTTAATGTGCGTCGGACAGATTCGACTATCAGACCAATTGCCAACATTGCAGGAGACAAAACTTGGTTGTATAGTGTCAGGAAGCATTGATAGCTCGGAGAATAAGCGTGCAGTTTTAGCCGCTTTTGAAAATTCCTCTTGCATCTCTATTGACGATTGTCGGCCCACAAAGCTGTAGTACCAAAACTTAGAGCAGCAATGCAGGAAGCAGCTGCTCGAGTGCCAGGTGCAAGTGGAAAAACTGCGATCGGAGAATCAGGAACTGCAACGCGAACTTTTCGATACATTAAAAAACTACATATACACGCTAAATGAAATTTAACTTTCAACAATTTCTACATTGCCAAATTTCCTTCATTTGGACGTTGACATGCAATGACTGCATCTTTCAAGAGGCGATGCAGTTACTGCACCGTCAAGTGGCCCGTGTGACACCAGCAGAAGGCTGTTACGCGCGGATCCCAGGCAAAACGCAGCCCTCCTCCCGCCCAACCGACCGAGGGGCGCTGCCGCATGACGCACGGTGCGTAGCCGAACCAAACGCGAACATGCAAGAAAGATAGCTATTAGACTAACATTCGAGGAAAATTAGCACTAAACTTACTAAGAAACTAAGCATGCAATCAAAATACAAATACCACTACAATTACTAATTAATAGAAAGGTGTGTAAGGATTAATAATTTAATAAGTGGAAGCGAATTAGTGTTGGATATAATATGGTAGACGGAATTATAATCCGAGCATAAGACCCTAAACGGTTCATGCAAGGAATAATTCGATCTACAAAGTGGAAGGAACAACGGTATAAAATTTCTAGTCAGTCTAATAGGAATCGTGAAGTTTATGCGGCTCAACAGATCAGGGCTGTCTATGTCACCCCTGATCAAGTTGTGCATAAATATCACACCAAGCATTTTTCTACGGTTAACTAAGGATGGGAGGTTTACTAATAGTAGTCTACTAGAGTAAGATGGGAGTCTTACACCCGCATCCCAGTTAAGGCCCCGCAGCGCAAAGAGTAAAAAGTTTTTCTGTACTGATTCTATACGGTCCTGGTGTACTTTGTACTGAGGGCACCATACACAGGAGCCGTATTCTAAGATCGGACGAACAAGCGAGGTATAGAGAGTCTTTGTTATATAGGGGTCGTCAAATTCCTTTGACCACCTCTTTATAATCCCAAGCACGCCCATGGCCTTATTTACCATAGTACAAATGTGTTCGGAAAACTTTTACTTGGGGTCTAACATAACACCCAGATCATCCACCAGGGTAATTCTCTCAAGAGAACCACCAAATAGGGTGTAGGGAGCCAACAAAGGGTTAGAACGATGAAATGTCATAACTTTGCATTTCGAGGCATTAAGGTGTAACAAGTTTGCACAACACCATGACTGAAAGCTATTGAGATCGGATTGCAAGCGAGAATGAAATGAAATGTCCTTGTACTGGACACAGAGTTTAACATCATCCGCATACATAAGTACTCGAGAGTATGTTAATACTGAAGGCAAGTCATTAATAAAGAGTGTGAAGAGTAAGGGGCCTAGATGGCTGCCCTGTGGTACTCCCGAAGAAACCTTTACTGGTAAAGAGAGGGAGTTTTTGAAGAGGACTCTTTGAGACCTAGAACAAAGATAGCTAGAAATCCATCTCAGGAGGTTGGGCGGAAACCCTAAAAGGTCAAGTTTATGTGCTAAAAGGGAATGGTTTACAGAGTCGAATGCTTTACTAAAGTCGGTGTAAATAACATCCGTCTGTAAGTTACCTTCAAAGCCTTTAATAAGGAAAGAGGTAAGCTCTAACAAGTTCGTGGTGGTTGATCGCCGCCTTATAAATCCATGCTGAGTTGGAGATATAAGTGACTTGCAGAGATGTTGCAAGTGCAGAGTTAAAAGCTGCTCAAACAATTTGGGAATAGCGGATATATTTGCTATACCTCTATAATTTTTTGCATCAGACTTGCTACCTTTTTATGGAGAGGAATTATACACGATTCCTTCCAGATTGGGGGGAAGCAAGAGGAATCAATGGCCAGGGTGAATAGTTTAAGCAATGGTCCACACAGAGCCTCTGCGCAGTACCTGAGTACACAACCTGGAACCCCGTCTGGACCCGGTGAAAACACCGGCTTAACTAGTCGAAGATCATGAAGTAGGGAATATTCATTTAACAAGGGACTGAAAATGCCGTTCGACCTCGGTAATCCGTATGGGTACGGTTGACCAGAGTAGCTTTCCTCAGAATAGGTCGTTTGGAAAAACTGGGCAAAAAGATCGGCAATTGCCTGATCATTATTTGCCGACGTATTACAAAATGATAGCGGGGATGGGTGTGCGGACGTTCTACGCTTACTGTTTACGAAGCAGTAAAACTGTTTAGGGTCCTGAGAAAAACGTATCCTGCAACGAGATAGGTAGTTCTTATAGCATTGAGCATTAAGAACTGAAAAGTTTGACCGAGCTATTACATAACGAGAGTGAGAAGTAGGAGAGCCCACTTCTTGAAATTTTTTATAAAGTCTTGATTTTAAGTTTTTTAGACGGGATAACTCTTTGGTAAACCAATGTGGTTTTCCAGATCTAATCGGACAAGAAAGCGGGACACAGGAATCGAAAAATGAGCCAAGAGCATTGTAAAAAATGTTCGTGCCTTTTGTGACATCAGTGCACAAGTACAAAGCGGACCAATCAAAAGCCCTAATTAGGTTATTAAGCTTCGCAAACTCTGCTTTACGAAAGCAGCGGACACGTTCAGGTAGTCTACTCGTCCGATCCAATACAGTTGGTCCTATATCTAGCGGCACCTCGAAAGTAGGGTGGTAGGCGTCTTCAGGTATAGTGAGCGGAAGGGCTCGGGTTAACAACACTATGGTCGGATCCGATACAAAGCATAGATCAAGCAATCGACCCAAGGAATTTTTCACATGATTGACTTGAGACAGGGACAGGTCAAACAAGCCGTCAACAAAGTCATGTCGTGACATGGGCACTAGGATACTAGACTCGATTACCGAAGACCAAACAATTCCTGGCGAGTTGAAATCACCAAGAACTATCATACGATCATTATCAGATAGCGAGGAAGAAACAGCGGTTAAAGCGGACCAATGCTGCTCATAAATTGAAATATCCGAAGAAGGTGGGATATACGAGCAAGTAATGAATATAGCGAAAGCGGGAAGAATCAGTTTTACACACAGGAATTCCAGTTCCTGTTGAACTTGGACTTGAACGTAAGGTGATAGCGAGAGAGTGATAAAACAACAAAAGCTACCAGACGAGAGCGGACTGCAATGCAATGTAATGCGTACTCACTCACTGCAACAACACAAACACAAGCACAAGCCGACGCCGAAAAATAAACAGTTAAATAATGTTTTAACACAAATCAAAAGGCATGCACTCGCGTAATAGAATAGGTTTCCAGATTGTTGTCTGGTTATTAATTATAATTAGAATTAAGTTAGGAAAAGACCGGCTGTTTATTCAAAACAAAAGGAAAAAATGCGGAGCGCAAAACAAAAACACGTCTGATCACTACGAAAGAGAACGACATTCTATGCAATTACAGAGGTTCCCGATGATAAAGATGTAATCACGACAAGGAGCCTTCGTAAAGAAGCGCCGATTGCTGCATTCGACGATCATCCCAGCGTAGCCGCCAGCTGCGCCCAAGCAAACATCTTCAAGAGGGCCGTTGGAAAAAAGCCGTTCTGCCCCTTCAGGATGGATCTGTTGAAAGCCTTTGCCTTCCAACGGGGGGTGAATGTTCGGAGCAGAACGCAGCCGATTAGTTGCTTGCCAAATAGCACCTAATTCTTGGCCCTCAGCTGCTTATTTTGATTGTTACTTATGTCTATGTCACTCATTTGTTTGTTAAAGCTTTGCGCGTGCTTGCCCTGCTAAACGCTCTCTGCCAGCTCGCTCTTCGCTATCTCCGCTTTGCGTCTGCCTACCGACGTCAGCCGAGCGAAGCTGCGCTTAGCGATCGGAGCGGCAATATAAAGGGCAGGCAAGCCACACTTGCAATTTGGATGTCACGCATTAAAGAACATATCGTAATTTTATTTCTGCGCCGAGTTTTTTTTAATTTGAAATAATTAGTCGGCCGATTGGGGATAAAAACATTATCTCCACATAACTTCTTCGATAACCGCGACCACTGTTGCCTCTGTAATGAAATACTGTGCTGACATTTCCAGTTATTTCTGTGCTGCAATGGATCAATTTACCCTTTGCATCGTTGAAAGTATTGAAGTTGCCTGCTTCAAGTATTACGCGCAGCTTGCCATGCTCACAATTGCGAGTCATGGCTGCTATGGACTCTTTGGTCGAAAATTTGTCGGCGTTATCTGGATCTAGCCCTGCTTGCGCAGATTGTCAATATCGGTGGTATATTGAGATGCCGTTTTTCCCTTTTTGTTTAATATTCGATATTTTTGCTTTAATAACGTCAGAGGATTCTCCCTTGACGTTATCATTAATCTGTTGAATTATGCCTTTGATCGTTTGTTCACTTTGGACTTTATAAAGGATAGAGCCCGTTATCTTTGATTTGATAACTTCAATGGCTAGATCTTCTTGATCTCCTTTAGTCCTATCCGTGTTTTTTAACGCTGTTAAGAAACGTTGAAAAGCCTGTTTACTGCCGTCAAACTCTGGGATAGAGGATGAGACTTGTCTCACGTATTGCCGATCTTTATCTACTTGGTTCATTTTGTCTGATATTGTTTTTTCGGATTTTAGTTCCGAGTCGCTTTCGACGTCGGTGTCTATTATATCTTTGGAAAGGTCTATACTTTCTATTTGTCGACTTTGATTCATCTATATTGTCTAGTTGACTTTCATCAAAATGAGCAAACGAACCTAGACAGTTTGGGACATGTATCTCAATACCTCTTCTTTCTGCAATGGTTATCAACCTTGTATTCAAAGATCGTAATAGCCTTTGTCATTGATGCTGGTTTGTTATCTCTTGTTGTTGTTATCTCGAGAACTTACATGGTGTATTAGCGTTTCTGTTTTTATTGCTGTATTCTTGTTGATACATTTATACGACTTTTCGAAAAGTTGTTTACTTTCTATAAGTTTTTTCGCTAATACTGGCCATTCCATAATATTTTATTCTTTTTCTGAGTAAAATAAACAAGTATTAAGTGAATTGCTGAACATTTTTTGTTATTATAAGGAATGTGCCGAAAAGAAACTGCACACTTACAATCGTCAATTTCTCGCAGTGCGAGCTTTCGATCATGCCGTTCGATGCACCGTGAGAAAGCTTGAGAAATTCTGCCTTGTTTGCATGTTCATTTTTCACTATTCACTTATCAGTTTCAAGGATGCCTCGATTTAAAGAGCAAGTTCGCAAAAAAATTTTGCACAATTATTGCACAGAAAAAGGTGTGTCTTACAGACAATTAGCTAAACGCTACAAAGTTAGTGTTAATAGTGTTTAAAATATTATAATTAAGTTTGGAGAGACATGTTCTTTAAAAGATTTACCAAAAACTGGGAGAAAAAAGGGTCCAAGGATCAAAATATTGATTAAAAGCATTAGCCTTAATCCACAAACATAACACGATGTCCGTTCGAGAATTGGCAAAAAAAGCGCGAACAAGTATGAGCATGGTTAAAAAAAAAAGCAACGCCATAATTTAAAGACATACAAAAAACAAAAAGTTCCGAAAAAAAAGTCTGCGACAAGTAGAAGTCGGCAAAACGAGAGTGCGAAAGCTTTATGATCGCTTGCTCAATGATGCAGTTCAATGCGTTATTATGGACGACGAAACGTATGTCAAATTGGACTCGAAAACTTTACCCGGCCCTCAGTTTTATACAAAAGTTAAAAGTGGAACTGTTGACGAGTCGGTGTCAACAATTCAAGTCGATAAATTTGGGGAGAAAGTGCTAATATGGCAGACCATTTGCACCTGTGGCCTAGGTTAGGTTAGGTTGAGGCGGCTGCCGGGCTCGCTCGGAGCCCGTCACACTTAGGCCGGTTTCGGCCCGTTGTGATACCGCATAGGATCATTTCCTTCCTGCGTTGTGAGACTTCCTGTCAGCATTTATCCCATCCAGACGCTCTCACAAAGTTCGCTATCCTTCTGGGACATAGTTTGGACATCTCTGAGATGTCGTGTAGAAAGGCTGAGCCCAGGTGTTGTAGCCTTCTTCTGCTGAGAGCCGGGCAGGAGCAGAACAGATGTTCCACTGTCTCCTCCTCTTCCTCGTCTCTACAGCTGCGACAAAAATCGTTATGTGGGGCCCCCAGCCTGTTAGCGTGGGTGCCTATTAGCCAGTGTCCCGTGAGGGAACGTGTGACTACGCTGCACCTTTTCCTGCTTAACTTGAGGAGCTCGGAGGTGCGCTTCATGTCCATTGTCGGCCATGTTTGCCGAGTTGTGCGACATCGTGGCACTGTTTGCCACATATCGTTTTTTAGTCGCTTGTATTGCTCCCTTATGATGAGCTTACAGGTGGCCATTGGCATACAGATATCCTCCTTGTCTTGGAGAAGGGGGATTGTAGTGCCAGATCTGGTCAGCTCGTCCGCTATACAGTTGCCCTCGATGTCCCGGTGGCCCGGGACCCAAATTAGGCTAATAGCAAATTGCTGAGCCATCTCGTGCAGAGATTTGCGGCAGTCTGCCACGGTGGCCGAGTTCGAGGAAATCGCGCTTAGCGATTTGATCGCAGCCTGGCTGTCGCTATAAATGTTTAGCTTGGTTGCCGTGACGGCAGCCGCTTGTAGGCAGTCTAGTGCCTCCCTGATTGCTATGACTTCCGCTTGAAGACTGGGAGTCTGAAGGAATGCCTTATGTTTAGCTGTTCAGAGTAGATTCCCCCTCCGACTCTGTCGTCCAGCTTTGATCCATCTGTGAAGATGCTTATGGCACCATCAGGGCCTGGGAGTCCCTCGAGCCATTCGTCTCTATGAGGGATGATTGTGTCGAAGGGAGTGTCTGTATACTCTCTTGGAACTTGGTAGTCTGTTTTTGAGGGGACAGTACTGCTATTTAATATGGCTGAGTGACCTATGCACTGTGTCACCCATTGATCTGAGTCTCTTAGACGTATTGCTGCTGCTTCTGCCCGTTCCTTTCCTGCGAGTTCAAGGCTCTGTAGGCATAGGATGGCATTCAGCGCATCATTTGGGGTGGTGCGAAGAGCTCCGCTGATACATAGGGCGGCAGTCCGTTGGACTTTGCCCAGTTGCTTGGTGATCGCCCTTTTTGATAGGGCTGGCCACCACACCGTAACTCCGTAGAGTAGTATTGGTCTAACTATAGCTTGATATATCCATTGGACTATGCTTGGGATCATACCCCATCTTAGCCCAATAGCTTTTTTGCATGTATAGAGTGCAGTCATTGCCTTCTTCACTCTGTCTTTGACATTCAGGTTCCAGTTAAGCTTCTTGTCAATTACCAACCCTAAGTAACTGGCACTGTCGCTAAAGGAGAGCCTGCATCCTTGTAGTATTGGAGGGTTGAGGGACGGGACCTTGTATTTATTTGTGAATAATACGAGTTCCGTTTTTGAGGGATTTACTCCCAGACCGCGCGATTCCGTCCAGTCCGACAGTTGCGCTAGCTTTGTGGACATTAAGTCGCACAGTGTTTGGGGGTATTTCCCCGAGAAAATAATCGCAACGTCATCCGCATAGGCCACGACTTTGCAGCCCCCCCCCTCCAGGTCCCATAGAATCTTGTTGACTGCTATGTTCCACAGAAGAGGAGACAGGACACCACCTTGCGGGGTGCCTCTGTTGACATACCTTGACTGGGCGGACGATCCCATCGATGATGTCACCGTCCTGCATGTGAGCAATTGATCAATGAGCATCACCAAGTGACGGTCCACCCCCAGGTCAGTCAGGGCTTCTGTAATGGCACCCGGTACAACGTTGTTGAAAGCTCCCTCAATATCGAGAAATGCTATGAGTGAGTACTCTTTGTGATGCAGAGATTTCTCTACCGCAGAGATCACTTCATGAAGAGCCGTTTCCGTGGATTTTCCTTTCCGGTAGGCATGCTGTGCGCCTGACAGCAACTGAGGGTGTATAGTTGTCCTCAGTTGCAGCCCGACGAGTCTCTTAAAGGATTTGAGGAGGAAGGACGATAGGCTGATTGGTCTAAAGTCTTTTGCAGCTGAGTGCGAGGCTTTCCCAGCTTTGGGAATGAAGACTATCTTTGCCTTAAGCCATGTTCGCGGGATTGTACCCACAGCCAGTATCTTCCTGAAGATACCTTGTAGCCAGTTGATGGCCGTATCCCCGGCCTTCTGAAGTTGGGCCGGGATTACCTGGTCTGGGCCTGGCGGTTTGAACGGGTTGAAGCTGTTTATTGCCCAGCTTATGTTACGTTTAGTGAGGATGTGATCCATCGAGGTTACCGGTCCCTCTCCTGGAAGATGTGCCGTCTCGATGGTTGTGCACCCTGGAAAATGTGTGTCTAGTAGAATGTGCAGGGACTCCTCACTGGAGTTAGTCCACGTGCCGTCATTCCTTTTAAGATACCCCACCGAGGGGTTAGTTTTTGAGAGAATCTTGCGAAGCCTTGCGGCCTCTGATGTTTCCTCAATTTCCGAGCAAAATTTTTGCCAAGAGGCCCTTTTTGCTTTCCTTGTTTCCTTTTTATATAGTGACAGACTGATTTTATAGTCTGCCCAGTGGCTCTCCTCGTTCGCGCTTTTGGCCCTGTTGAAAAGGGTCCTGCAGCTTTTACGTAGGATGTCTATTTGTTTTGACCACCAGGGGGGTTTCTTTTTGTGAACCTGTTCACTAGGCGATCTAGGTCGTCTTTTGTGTCAGGGCATGATGGTGCTTTGGAGGGGAGTAAGTCCTCCAGGGCTGAGCTATATTTTTCCCAGTTGGCTTTCCTGGGATTAATATAGTCCTTAGGTTTCGGACACTCGAGGGATAGTATGGTCTCGATGTATCTGTGGTCAGAGAAGGAGTGGTCATCAAGGACTTGCCAACTCTTGACTATGTCTAATAGGTTGGAAGACACTAGGGTGATGTCAATAACCTCCTGTCGATTTTTAATTATAAAAGTGGGGTCGTTGCCCCGATTACAAATAAATAGATTTGAGTTAAGGATGAAGCTGAAAAGTGACTCACCCCTTACATTTGTGTTCGAGCTCCCCCATTGAGTGTGGTGAGCGTTGGCATCGCAACCTATTAATAGGTCTATGTCCGACCTCTCGCTGTCGCTGGCTAGTTTGCGAACAAGGTCGTTGGGAGGATCGCTTCCCTCATGGGCCATGTAGGACGACATCAGCCTTAGATGTGTCCCTTTCAGCTCTAGGCTTGCCGCCGTGTTGTCGCTATCGCTATAATTATGGAGCAGAAAAATATTAAGGTGCTTTCTGGCGAGAATGCAGGTGCGGGTTTTACCTTCATGTTGAGCTACAATTATCTTGTACTCCTTCGACCCTAGTCCACAAACCTTGTCTCCCACTATCCAAGGTTCCTGGATCAGGGCTACGTCTGCTCCGCTCTCTTCGAGGCGGAGTATAAGAGCAGCGGATGCTGCTTTACAGTGGTGGAGATTGATCTGAAGGAGCCTCAGGGACATCCTTAGTGTTCTCCACCACTGTAATGTCGGCATCCGGATCGTCCTCGACTTCCTCGTGGCAACACATCGCCTCGAAGTCGCATCTCAGCGTGCCATCTGTGGAGTAGCCCTCTGGGTCTATCTCTGTGTGATCGTCGGGTGCTTCGATCTCCGAGGCAGCGTCCTGCTCGACTGGCTTGTCGACAGGATGTGCCTTGGCCGCCGCATCCGACTTGTAGACCTTTACGGTCACAGAGCTGAACCCAAAATTGAGCTCGCCTTTGGCAGCCTCAATCGGGGCCAGCGACTCTTTGTTGAGGACGACCACCGCCTGGTTTGTGGGGCCCTGTGTCGTCTCAACTTTGACCACCTTCCAATCCGCTGTTGGGAGGTGGGGGTTGCATCTTTGCAACATTTTTAGGATGCGCTCCGGCTCCTTCATGGAGGCGGGCACCCAGACTCTCGCCCTTGGTCTACTGGGCACTTCGCTCCAGTCTACAGCGACGAGCTTCGCCCCTGGGTAGACTTCCCCGACTTGCGCTACCGCTGCTTTGTACAGCTGTACGGAGCGCTCATCTTCACAGGCTACGATTTTTATGCAGCCCTGGTACCAGCCCATGTCTCTGCAGACGGGGCTGCTTTTCCAGCAGCTCGAAGCAGCGGTCGGCCAGTGCCGCTTCCACCCACTTCCACTGGTTCCTAGGGATCCGGGAGTCCACGCTGCCTTTGTCCAGGACGCCAATCAGCGTCCTTTCTCTGGCAATCTGCGCGAACGATGCGTTAGGCAGCACTCTGGAGCGCTTCGGTGTCGGCCCCGGAGTCTCCTGCGAGCGCTGCCTTTTTTGCTGAGGGGCTTCCTTCTTCGGTGCTTCCTTGCCAAAGTTCGGCAGCACCTTCGAGGCCCACTCGACCTTCTTAATCCATTTGTCCGTCGGGCTGGACATCTGGCTTGCGTTCTGCCGACGGAGTATGTTGCCAGCACTCCTTCTGTCGGCATATGTAAAGGATTTGGCTTTGACACTAGTAGATGGTGACTCATCCCCCTCCACTTTACCAGCAGGCAGAGCAGCCGCAGGATTGCATAGCCACTCTGCCAAGGTATCGGTTTTGGTAGCCAATTCACCACCCACCCCGACACCGGGATGGGACCCCTTTGGGCTCTCCCTAGCATCTTCCGCCGCGCAGGTTTTCCCTGCTGATTTGCGGGTCGGGCCAGGCCTTTGGGCCGCTGCCTTCCCCTGTTTGGGATTGCTCCCTGTTGGCATTTGGGGAGTGCCAGACTCATTTTGTTTGTTTTTCAATTCTTCCATTCTTTTCCCACGAGCTGCAGAGAAGGAGTATGGTCCGTCCGGGCAGAGATCCACGTTGCCCGGATAAGGCATACTTAGAACAGGGGGCTGCCAAGTCCCTGAGCTCTCCGTTAACGACTGGGCTAGTTTTATATACCGGGCCCCCAGCCAGGCTGACTCACGGCACGGGTCGAATAACACTCTTAGTCCGGCCCGGTGTGAGCTGAATGTGGCGGGTTGGGATGTGGGTAGGTAGTGTGTAGGGATAGGGGAGTGTGTGAGCTACTTATACGAGGCGGCACCACAAGCGCATCGTCAGTGTTGCTACTTCGCGAACACCCGCTGGCTGTCCGGGGCTGCTTATTTTCGGTACTCTCCCTAGGGATGTCCGATTATTCGCAGCTGACCTACCTATATGACCTGTATATAGGTAGGTCGTTCGCTATCCGCAACCTGCGACCCGTCCGGTGGCCTCAGCTAGGCCCCCTTTGAGCCACCTCACGAGCTGGGGCTGCCAAGTCCCTGAGCTCTCCGTTAACGACTGGGCTAGTTTTATATACCGGGCCCCCAGCCAGGCTGACTCACGGCACGGGTCGAATAACACTCTTAGTCCGGCCCGGTGTGAGCTGAATGTGGCGGGTTGGGATGTGGGTAGGTAGTGTGTAGGGATAGGGGAGTGTGTGAGCTACTTATACGAGGCGGCACCACAAGCGCATCGTCAGTGTTGCTACTTCGCGAACACCCGCTGGCTGTCCGGGGCTGCTTATTTTCGGTACTCTCCCTAGGGATGTCCGATTATTCGCAGCTGACCTACCTATATGACCTGTATATAGGTAGGTCGTTCGCTATCCGCAACCTGCGACCCGTCCGGTGGCCTCAGCTAGGCCCCCTTTGAGCCACCTCACGAGCTCATCAGACCAGAACCTGTGGCCTAAGAAGCAGTGCTTTTTTCACAAAGGAGACAATCAACGCCGATGTGTACATGAAGGAGCGTTTGAAAAAGCGTCTTATACCTTTTTATGAAAAACACAATGTGTCAAGAATATTTTGGCCAGATCTGGCGTCCGCGCACTATGCCCGCTCAACGATGGCTGTTTTTATGAAAAACACAATGTGTCAAGAATATTTTGGCCAGATCTGGCGTCCGCGCACTATGCCCGCTCAACGTTAGCGTTACTTCACTCAAAAGGCATCAATTTCGTGTCAAAAGAGGAGAACGCACCAAATTGCCCAGAGCTCCGGCCAATAGAGCGATATTGGGCATTAGTTAAAAGAAATTTAAAGAAGGATGGTAGTCTCTCCGAAAACATGGAAGATATGAAAAAAAAAAAAACTGGATGCGTGCGACCCGTAGGATTACCAAAGAGTGTGTGCAGAACTTAATGAGCGGTGTTAAGCAAAAATTCAATCAAAAATAAAAGGCTAGACATTTTTTTTTTTTAATTTATTAACAAAATTGAAAGTTAATGTTTTTCTCTAAAATTAAAAAAAATAAAAATTGAAATCGGAACGAAAACATCGAAGTTATAAGAAAAACAAAGTGTGCAGTTTCTTTTCGGCACATTCCTTATGTGACAAAAACACTTCTTTTTTTTTAAGCTTTATCAAGGTCCATAGTCCTACTAAGGTACCTCTTTTTCAAGGTCTTTTTATATAGGAGGTAAAGTTTTAGGAGCAAATTCAATGCTGCTATAATTGATAGAATGGTCAGAAGTACTATTTGGGAATTTAGATGTGGTGTGTTGTCTAATACATCGACAACATTGATCACATTGGCTGTGCTATCCATGGTTACCCATCTTGATATCTAAATTGAAATCTACTCATAAAATGGATCTGTTTGGTTCTTTATTTATTTATTTATTTATTTTTTTTTTTTTTCGCATGTATGTATGTATATACACAAAAATTTTTTTTTTTTTTTTTTTTTTGGAAGGATTTGTTACCCTATTCTGAGAAATAAAATGTGAGTAGATTTAGTGAACGGCTGTTAGCTTACATAATTGTTTACAATCTTAAAAAAAATTCTACCAGTTCAGGCTTGCGCATTTCTGTGGCCCATTTGCGTTTCTTCGCTCTTTGGCGAAGTGTTGCTTTGATATTTGCAATACGCTCTATGCAGCGTTGTCGGTCCTCTTCTTTTCTCCTCCTCGTTGGGTTTTTGGTTTCGGCTTCTTTTGCTGTCGAGCCCTGTACCCAGAGGGTGAATCCCTTTGCACAATAGGTGCAGAATCGTTTATTAGTTGGCTTGATCCAGCTTGATGCATTGGCCGTGGCTGCCGTGCTGGTCCGCTGCCAGACCTGCTGGTTTTTCCTTGTTGTTGCTGCTCTGGATTCGGCTCTTAGATGTTTGTTATTTTCACAAAAGTTACCTCTATTTTCGGCCGTCAGCCGTCGGGTGCTATAGGGGGATAAACGGATGTCGGGTCGGCTCGTCACAACTGTAGACTTGGAAAGGGGCACGGGTGCCTCGGGTTCATGGCTTGCCCTGGATCCAAGGCGACTGTGCTCCGCGTCATAGGACACAGGTGGGCACGAGCGAACCGGCACCCGCCGTAACTGTACACACCGGCGGAAGTGCGACTATACTCTCCCCGTGAGGGCGGCTGGAAACAGGTCCTGGTACGGTCATGTCTCTGCCAGGATGCTGGCGAATTGTAGTCGGGCGGAGAGAAGAAAACTCTCAGTGAAATAACCCCAATCCAAGGTGACACTGTCATATGCCGAGGGATGCATGGCCGAGGGGGTGCTCGGTCGCTTATATGCGGACTCTGGATACCTGCCGACCTCCAGTTTTAATAAGGCTTCCCGGGGCACGCGGGCTATGCCCCGGGCGACTAACCCCTTCCCGCCTACTCGTGGGATCAAATATGCCAAATTTAAATATTAAAACAAAAAACACCGCAAAGGAGCACGGCACTCCTCCTAAAGTGCCGGAGGGAAAAGACCATCCCTCTACAAACGCATCTGGGAAACCAGTGCCCAAAAAGACGGGGAAGGAGACTAAGTCGGTCCACCGTCTCGAGGCAGCAGGCGCTGTGAGGAGAGGACCGAAAAGCCAATCGGGCCAATCCACGTCGGGGGGCCCCAAGGGCGACCCGGTTACCGGGGGGGCGACCATGCAGAGCGATATCGCGGCTGGCGGACCCCTTGGGACCGGGAACCCCTTGACAACCCCGGCAGGCGGCGCCTCTGCCTCGAAAGATAGGCCCAAGTTTCAGGACAAAAGACGTGCGGCCTTCATCCTGGGCAACGACGACCCGGTGTTCCTGGCGTCTGCCCAGGGAATCGAATCGCGGCGATGGGCCAAGACAGTCCTGCCCGACTACCAGCCAGCCAAAGCTGGCAAGGCCACAGCCAAGGCCCCAAGCAAGCGGCAACGCTCGGCGGAGGACACCGCCACACAAGTCCAACAGGCCAAGAGGACAAAGACATTGAGCAACCGCTCGTTTGCCGAGGTGGCGAGGTGAAAAACCCTGATTGGAGTCCTAGACAGGGGCTCTAAAGACGGGCAGATCCCTAGGGACAAGTGGCACCTCGTGGAAAACGAGCTCCAAGACCGTTTCCTCCAGGAGTTGGAGGAGAATGGAGGACCACCGCCCAAGTGTGAGGACGCCGGGTGGCACCAAGGCAGGGTGAAAGCCATCGCCTGCCAAGATGCTCGCTCAACGGCCCTCTACGCGAAGGCGGTAGCGTCGCTCAAGGAGGTCTACCCAGGAGCCCAGCTGGAGGTCGTGAAGTGGGAGGACATCCCCAGCAAGCCGAGGGCCAGAGCGTGGGTCTCGGCGAAGCCTGCAGAGCCGGATAAGATTCTCCGGATTCTGCAGGTCTGCAACCCCCACCTTCCCACAGCCGATTGGAAGGTGGCCAAAGTAGAGGAGAGCAACGGGCAGAGGCGCCAAATTATCCTCGTCCTGAACGAGGAGTCGGTCAGACTTCTCCACGACACGGAGGGCGCTGTGGACTACGGCTACAAGAAAGTAGTCGTAGTACCATACAAGTCCGACTCCAAAGGCATGCAGCCGACGGTCGAGCCAGACCTGGAGCCCCCGGAGATCCCTAGTACGGAGATCAAGCCTGCGGTGTCAGACGTGGCATCAGTGGTGTCGGATGACATTTTAGATGGTTACGTCTCAGACGTGAGCGATCTCACTAGGGATCTCAAACACATCGGGGTCGCGGAGGAGTTGGACTCTTCGGAGAGCGACCACGAAAGGACAATGGTGGAGGTGGACCTCAGGAATGTCACTGATACTCCTGCAGATAAACCTCCACCATTGTAAGGCAGCATGCGCTGCTCTTCTGCTCCACCTAGCCAAGGGTGGAGCCGACATAGTCCTCATTCAGGAGCCCTGGATCCTCGGAAACAGGGTCTCTGGTCTGAGGACTCCTGACTATAAGCTATACGTAGCTGACTCCGCAGGTAAAACTCGCACCTGCATCCTTGCAAAAAGAGATTTGCACTTATTTTTGCTCCCAAATTTCAGCAATGAAGACCATCCAGCAGTGAGCCTCGAAGGCCAGGGGTGCTCACTGAGAATCTGCTCCACGTACATGGGTCACGACCAACCAGACCCCCCTCCACAGGCGCTCAGGGCGCTAATCACAGACTGCGAGGCCAAGGACATCGGCCTAATCGTAGGGTGCGACGCCAACGCACACCACTGCCAGTGGGGAAGCACTGACACCAACGAAAGGGGTGAGTACCTCTTCAACTATTTACTGACCACTCAGATGGTCCTTTTAAATAGGGGGTGTGATCCCACCTTCATTATTAAAAACCGCAAGGAGTTCCTGGACCTCACACTTGCCTCTCACGAGTTACACGGGAACATCGTATCCTGGAGGGTCCTGGAAGAGCACTCCTTCTCGGACCACAGGTACGTGGAAACCGTATTCTCTTTTTCACTACCGAGACCAGCTCAATTTCGTAACCTTAGGCGGACAAACTGGGCTCGGTACTCAGACCATCTCTGTCGTGTTCTCCCTGAGACTCCACCTGAGGAAGAGATCTCCAGGGAAGCCACGAGTCATCTTGTTAAACTATTTACCGACGCCTGCAATGAGGCGCTCGATAAATCCTGCCCCTCTAGCAAGAGCAGAGGCCGGAAGAAACCTGAATGGTGGAATCCGAAACTGAGGGAACTCCGGAAAGCCTCCCGAAGACTCTTCAATAAAGCTAAGGCCGAAAACGCTGAGCAGAACTGGGCCGATTACAAGGCCAGTCTGTCAGTTTACAATAAAGAACTGAGGAAAGCCAAACGCGCCTCATGGCGTAAGTTCTGTAGCGACATTGAGAATAACTCGGAAGCCTCGCGCTTGCGCAAAGTTCTCTCGAAGACTACACCCACTCTGGGCTACCTGAAGAACGCCGACCAATCATGGACAACGTCCAGTAATGAGTCGCTAAATCTTCTCCTTAGCACCCACTTTCCCGGCTGCGATGAAAACAGACCACACTACATCGCGGCTCCCTCCGTTGCCTCAAGTGGTATCATGAACCTGCTAAGCCAGGAGAACATTTCGTGGGCAATAAAAAGCTTCAAACCATACAAATCCGCGGGACCAGATGGCATCATCCCTGCCCAACTGATTCACGCTGGACAAAAAGGCACTAGTTGGCTCAAAAGGATATATGAGGGAATCTTCTCCCATGGATATATCCCGGAAACCTGGCTTCATACCAAAGTCGTCTTCATCCCCAAGGCAGGCAAGCCCTCGCACACTGCCCCCAAAGATTTCAGACCCATAAGTCTATCGTCCTTCCTTCTGAAGACGATGGAACGGCTTTTGGGGATGCATCTCACGGTAAATATTCCGCCTAGTCTATTCTCAGACTCCCAGCATGCCTATCGGAAAGGAAGATCCACCGAAACGGCCCTACACACGATCACATCAATCATAGAAGCGTCCATCAACTGTAAGGAATACACCCTGGTAGCCTTCCTGGACATAGAAGGCGCCTTTAATAACATCCTACCGACCGCCATCACGGGTGCACTGACGGAACTGGGGGTTGACTCCCGGACGGTGAGCCTGATCGATCAGATGCTACAATGCAGGACGGTTGAGGCATCACTGGGGACGTCAACGTCCACCAGATTTGTCAGTAGAGGCACCCCGCAGGGCGGAGTCCTCTCGCCCCTCCTATGGAACGTGGCAGTGAACGAACTGCTGCGGGAGATAGAGGGGGTGGCTGCCGCGTGGTGGCGTATGCGGACGATGTTTCTATAGCATTCTCGGGTAAATTCCCGCAGACGCTAAGTGAGTGCCTGACAAGCACTCTCATGAAGATGTCAAAATGGGCAGACAAATGCGGGTTAGGCGTCAACCCGTCTAAAACGGAACTGGTGCTCTTCACTAGGAAGTACAAAGTACCGGCACTGATTCCCCCAAGACTATGTGGGGAAGCGCTAATCTTCAGCAACAACGCCAAGTATCTTGGTCTAATCCTCGATAGAAAGCTCGATTGGAAACTGAGCATAGAGGATAGAGTAAAGAAGGCCACAGTAGCCCTCTATACTTGCAGGAAAGCCATCGGACTAAGATGGGGAATGACCCCCTATATAGTTCGGTGGCTTTACACCACCATCATACGACCGATCATGCTCTATGGAGCGGTAGTATGGTGGCCAGCCTTAGACAAAAAGACATGCCTCAACAAACTCGGCAGAGTTCAACGCATGGCAGAGCTATGCATAACTGGCGGGCTACGCACTACTCCAGGGGAAGCCCTGGATACTGTGCTGGACCTCCTCCCCATAGATCTCATGGGAAAGAAAATGGCAACACTTTCCGCACTCAGAATGAGAGAAGCCGGACTGTGGAAAGCGTCCGCGGTCGGGCACTCGGGAATCCTGACGAGACACCCGCAATTACCAGAGAGGACAGATTATTGTGTCCCTACTGATCACCTCTCGACGCCTTTCCAGGTATCAATCCCACTTAGGGAGGACTGGGAGATGGGCGAACCAGGCCCCGCAAATGCGGTTCACCTCTACACTGATGGCTCAAAGTTAGACGGCCGCGTGGGAGGCGGAGTCTACTGCAGCGAGCTGAACATCAGTCATTGCTTCAGGCTCCCGGACCACTGCAGTGTGTTCCAAGCGGAGGTTGTAGCCATCAAGGAGGCCATTTCCATCGTCTCCAAACTATTTCTAGACACGCACTTAGTGTGCGTTTTCTCGGACAGCCAAGCAGCTATTAAAGCTCTAGGCTCAATATCGTCGAACTCAGCGACTGTAAATGACTGCCGCAGGTCTCTGCACGAGATCGCAGAGCAGTTAGACCTCTTCCTTATATGGGTCCCAGGCCATAGGGACATCGAGGGGAACGACGCCGCCGACGAGCTAGCAAGGCAGGGTACTACAATTCCTCTCCTTATGGAGAGGGAGCAGGTAGCGATGCCTCTGGCTACGTGTAGGCTCCTCACGCACGAATTGTTTGAGCAAAATGCCAATAGGAGATGGCAGCAAACAGCTTCCTGTAAAATCTCAAGATTGATATGGCCATATCGATCGAAGAAGCGCTCAGCCGAGCTGTATAGTCTCAGCAGAGCACAGTGCTCTGCAGTTACTCGAGCCATTACGGGACACTGGCAGATTGGCACTCATGCCTCTAGACTGTCAATCCCTCATAACGACTTCTGCAGGAGTTGTCGCGACGAGGAAGAAGAGGAATCGGCGCCCACTTCTTCTGCCACTGCCCAGCCCTTGGAAATCGTCGTCTTCGTTTTCTCGGGGCTGCTTTCCTAACAGACATTTCGGACCTGTCCGAAATCAAACCGGGGACCTTGTCCAGATTCATCCAAGCCTCCGGATGGGACTGCCCTTAATTTGCAACAGCCTGTTTCTCCACGGTTTCTAGGCACTGGGAAGGGGCACACGCCCATGCGGCACCACAACGGACCTTCTATAGGTCCAAGTGAGCTTGGGAGGGTTTCATCACTCTCCCAGGCTACCGCCTGAACCTAACCTAACCTACCTCTATTTTCACAAAATGTTTCCACATTAAATATGAGAATTAATTAATCAGGCAGGCTCGATCCAGGCGTTTCTTTTTAAGGTGTTCAATTTTTCACATATTTTTTTTTATCGATATGTTACATTTTGAAGTCCGAATTAAATTGGGCGGGAAACAGCTGTGCGCACACCCAGATGTTCTGTTAAGCGCATGTTACAAGTACAGTCTGAGCTGTTACATGCACATTTGTGCTGTTATACGGAAAAATTTATTGATTGCCAACGTTCCGATAACCAAATCGGAATGCGTCAGCTGCTTACACCAAAACGAAATTTGTTGTTGCTGTGGCCAATTTTTTCCGAGCCAAATTTTAGGTTGGGTTAAAATAAAATTATTTATAAAGAAAACACAAGTTAAATTACCCTAATATAGGTATCAAGTTTATGTTAATGCATCAATAAGTCATCTATTTTTTTCGTTTTGCAATTAAGGTTCGTTTTGTTGTATAAAAAGCCGTTTACTTTTCATTTCGTCAACGAAAATTTTTTCGTTTTGAAAACGAAGAAATCTTGCGGAATGGGAAAAGATTTCAAAAGTAAATCGTAAAACTTTTGTGAATGTGAAAAACGGAGCCTGGCTGATTATCTTGTTTTGTACAAGCTATGTATGTGCATGGACAAATTCACATGTCACGGTCGCCATGTAGAAATAGAATCGAAATAGAATCGAAACAGAGAAAACATTTCTCTTCAGTCTTTAGGTTTTGTTCGGAATGAATCCAATTTATTCTTCATAAACTTCTTTAGCCTAAACTACATAATATTTTTGATTGACTTCTGTCCTTAAGAGCAGCGGCAGAACGGGAGTATGTAGCATGCCATATGTATGGTTATATTTATGTTTGTATGAATGTAAATGCAGAAGGCATATACATTGGAATGCTTATTTCACCACTTGGAATATATTGCCGCCACTGCAGCTCTCACGCTGCAGGCCTGTCCACATATAAGGGACTGATCGTATTACAGTTCTTGAGTGTGGTTGTGTTACGTAAAAATTGCGGCAAAGTGTCTTTATGATTATGAGCGTGATACTCTACATTAACTTTGGGCATATAACCACTTCACACATTGTATACACTTTAATACGGTGGGCATATGCTTATTTGGGATAGGATATACTTCAGCACATTCAAAACCTTAAAGTCCTGTCCGCCCGATTACGCGAAGCTGGTCTGACCATTAACGTGGAGAAATCTAAATTTTGGCTAAAGAAGGTCAGATAATGAGGTCATGTTATAGGCAACGGAACTATCCAAGCGATTCAAGAAACAAGTGCGCAGGTTCTTACTGAGGTCTTACTGGTTGGTACCACAAATAGCAGCGAAAATTTGAATGGACCGATGAAGCACAGAACACGTTCGATTCTTTAAAGTCACATATGCGTAACGCTCCTGTGTTGCACAGTCCCGATTTGACCGTTTTCAATCCATTGTGATGCAAGTCACACAGGAGTGTGTGGAGTCCTGATGCAATCAGATGAAGATGGCAACTAGGTCGCGCAAATTGAACCAATGTCAACGTAACTATTCCGTAACCGAAAAAGAGTGTTTGTCAGCGGTAATGTGCGTCAAGAAATTTAGAGCCTATGTAGAAGGGCATCAGTTTTCCATTATTACCGATCATGCCTTATTAAAATGGCTGATGTCACAGGTAGACCTAAACTGGAGACTAGCTCGATGGGCACTGAAACTGCAAGACTTCACCTTTAAGATTTTCCATAGAAAGGGTAGTCAGAACATCGTTCAGGATGCCTTACCACGAGTGCTTATCGAAGACTTATCGTATATTGGTATTGATAGCATAGTAGACCTTCAATCTGAAGCGTTAAATCCACCGACTATCAGGAACTCATTTCGAAAATTCAAGCTAATCCAGATCGTTTACCTGATGTAAAAGTAATGGATAACCTTCTTTATCGTCGAGCTGAACACGCCACTGGTGAGCAAATTAGTGATAACATGTTTTTTTTTTTGTATTCGATTACTTTTATTTCTTCTATTAATACTAGTACATATATTAGATTAACAACTAGTTGTGGTGAGGGCCTGGGTCTGTGGTTTGTTGGTGGGGTAATGGGGCGTAGCTATGCGGTACGGCCGCAAAGCATTGCTTCGCACAGCCGTACCTCCTTACTCCTCAGATACACTCCTTTCCCTCTCTGCTCTCCGTAGTTCCCGCATTATAGTGGCGGCGAACCTAGTGCATCACATGCCTTGGGATCCGCTACCATGACTGGCAGGATCCCTCCGACGCTGATGCTGGTGGCTAGCTCGGCCTCTAGCTGACGCCTCTCATATTCGAAGCGATGGCACTCGAAGAAGACGTGATAGGCGTTCTCCACGATGCCTCGACCGCAGGATCGCAGGACCGCTTCAGGTAGGATCTGAAGCATCCGTGACCGCTCAGCATCTGTGTGAGGTGGATGTCCATGCTTCCTCTCCAACCACAGCTTGATGTCAGGAATAAGCCTGTGGGTCCAGCGTCCTTTGGTCGAGGAATCCCACTTCATCTGCCATCTCCTGACGCTTTCGTGCCTGGGTGATTCCCACGCAGCTCTCGTGGGAGGGTTAAGTTGAGTCCCTGCGGGATAGCTCATACTCCTCGGCCTCATACTACTGATAGCGCATAAGCGGTGCGTTGCCTCGACTCCTCGCATATAGCTCGGCACCTTCGTCGCTTTGGACCACACTGAGGCAGCATACAGGATCTGGGAGGAGACGACGCTGGTGATTAACTTCCTCCTCACTTGCTGGTGCTCAGCAGGATTCGCGATAGTGCTCGGCAAGTCTGAGCGGCCTTTGCGTTGGCATACTCCAGGCACCACTACGAAGGCGACGTCGTCGGCAAACCCCACGACCGTCGTGCCCTCGGGAAGGATCAGTCGCAGAACTTCATCATACATAGTGTTCCATAGGAGCGGCCCCAGCACCGACCCCTGCTGGAATCCAGCAGTTACTCTGTATGCTCTTGTCCCTTCGCTCGTCTCGTAAAGCAGCACCCTCTCACTGAGAGAGCTGTCCACTATTCTCAGGAAGTATTCCGGGATCCGTAGCATCCGCAGGGCTTCCATCGTTCTTCCCCAGTCCGCCATGTTGAACGCACTATTAAATTGTATGGTGACCTGCAGGCAGTACTGTTTTTTGCCTGCTCTCCACCGCTTCCCGCTGGTGGCGTCCTCCGCAATATTGGTGACAATGCTTATAGCATCCAGAGCTGATCTGCCTTTCTGGAAGCCATACTGGTTGGGCGACAGGCCGCCGGCATTTTCAATACGACGTGCGATGAGCTTTTCGCATACCTTCCCCGCGTTGTCTAGGAGACAAATTGGTCTATACGAGGAAGGCTCGCGTGGTGGTTTTCCTGGCTTGTGGAGCAGCAATAGCTTCTGTGTCTTCCACCTATCGGGGAAGGTACCTTCTAGGAGACACTTATTGAAGCACTTATCAGCAAAGGCGGATGGCTGTAGTGCCAATGCCAGTTTTAAAGCCCTATTTGGGATTGCATCCGGGCCTGGGGCTTTTTTGCTGGACAGGCTCCTCCCGGCTTCCAGGACCTCTGCCTCTGTGATCGTTTCGATGTCCGTTATCGGCGCATCGCTTGCCATGGGGGCTGCACGTCTTTGTGGCCTGCTTCGGATTGGGTGCTCCCGGCTGAGCTGCTTCATGACGATTTTGTAGGCTCTGTCCCATAGGTCTTGTTCCGCTGTGTCTCAGAGCTGGAGGAAACATTCCCATTTGCTACTCCGTATTGCGTGCTTCCATGCCTTCCTGGCGGTCCTATACTCCTCATGCGACATGTCGAACCGAGTCGTGCGTCTCGCTCTCTGCATAGCTCGCCTGGCCCTTAGGCACGCTGTCCGAAGTATATCGATATCGGCGTTCCACCAGACGATTGGCTCGTGGTGCCACATGAATGGCTTTCGCTGTCTCATGCTCGAGGCACAGGCCTCCTCCATTCGCGAGACGAGCTGGTTAGCCGACTCGTTGGCGCTTGTGTCGCCGAGGGCCTCCCACGTCCCGAGGCTTCTGACGAGTGCGATGTATGCTTTGCCCCTCGTGTTTGCCCTGCTGGGTCTGGGGCGTTCGCCAATAGTGCACACTATGGCTTCATGATCGCTACCGGTGTACACGTCTCCAAATCGCCACCTTGTGTTGCGCTGTTGCGAAGGGCTGGCGAACGTTAGGTCAATGATCGATCTAGAGCCACCCCCGCAAAAAGTTTGCTGGGAGCCCTCGTTCAGCAGGGCTAGGTCCAGCGATGCAAATATTTCGACAAGAATTCGGCCTCTTGCGTTGGTGACTTGGCAGCCCCACTCGAGTGCCCACACGTGGAAGTCCCCGGCGATTAGGACTGTCCCGCGGTTCCTTGCGTCATCTGCTATATCTTCTATGATCCTGGTGTAGGACTCGAGGGGTAGACTGGGCGCTAGGTAGCAGCTGTATACCCATAGGTTACCGGCTCTCGCGCGCACAAATCCGCTTCCTGCCAGCACGTTGCAGAGTTTGGAGGGATCGTCTCCACATGCCCACAGGGATGACTTTCCCGTTTTGTCGGTCGCCCAGAACTCGTTATCGCCTGTTTTGTACGGCCCGTTGAGAATAGCCAGATTCGATTTGAGCTCTTTAACCGTCTGCAGGAGCAGGTCCTGTGCGGCCCTACAGTGATTAAGATTGAGCTGAATCACTTCCATCCTCTTTTACCAGCTCCCTCTCCTAGCTTCGAGAAGGGGCACTGCCGGCTTCCCGATTGATGGCCTCTGTCCTCTCGGCCTTTCCCAGCGCAGGCGAAGCAGGTTGCCTTGTTCGAACAGTCTGCTATCTTGTGCCCATTGGCGCCGCAGCGAATGCAGCACGTGGTTCGGTCCACTGCACTATGGCAGTTTGGCGCAATGTGCTCAATCTCCAGGCACTTGTAGCACCTGGGCTGGTGTAGTAGTGATGACATGTGCTGGAAACTGTGGGTTTCCAGAGCTCTGCTGACAGAGGTGCTTAAGTAAGGCCACGAACATCCTTTAGCTTCCCACAGTGGGATCAATAAGACGCTAGAACGAGTTCGACGCCTCTATTATTGACCAAACTTAGTGGGCGATGTAAAAGCTTTTATAAACTATTGCGAAGTGTGCAAATGTTGTAAGCACCCAAATCCTCCTCCAATGGGCAAAGCAGGAGAAACCTTTCGTCTATTCGTAAATTTTCTAGGCCCGTACCCCCGAAGTCGGAAACATAGGCATTTTTGTAGTACTGGATCATTTTTCGGTGTTCAATTCAAGTCACACAAGTTCAATGATCTGTTAGCGAAATACCAAATACGACATTAGAACACCGCCGCCTACGATCCCCAAACCATTGCCTAAGTGCGTGTAAATCGTTCAGTATTCGTGCTATCAAAGCGTACATTTAGCCCAATCAGTCCAATTGGGATGAGCAGATTAGCTTCATTACTTTTGCGAACGGTCCAGTATGCATGCAGCCGTCAAAAGTAGCCCATATCGTGTTGCTTTTGGCCAAAACATGATTACTGGCGGTTTACGTATCAACTTCTAAGAAACCTCAGTATGTTGGAGGACCGAACGGTGGTCTTTGATCGCGACGATTCCTTCGAGCTAATTCGCAAGACAGCTGCAGAAGCAATGCAACAGCAGCATGTGCGAAACGAAAATATCTATAAGCTTCGAAGCCGAGAAGTAAACTTTCAAGTGTGACCCACTTGAGGGTTTATAGACGGAATTTGGACCAGTTTTAGAGTAGTTTTGTGAAAGGCTTTAGTGCGAAACTAGCACCTACTTTTCGGAAAGCCCGCATTAAAAAAAGACTCGGTAACAGCTACTACGAGCTGGAAGATTTCCAGGGTCGCTTCATTGGTGAAATTTTAGAATAGTTTTTCTAAATAACAATACCGAAATTTTGGGTGACTGCAATTCTTTTATTTTAATACGACGAAAGAAAAGGGGTGCGTGCGTTCGATTTCAGGGATTTTTCTCGACTCTTTTCATATATTAAAACAATTTCTTCTATGCCTACCTTACCTACGGTGGCAAAGCGGGGCGAATTCGCCAAGAGCGAGAGAAAGAGCTTTTATTGCGCTCCCGTTTTGCCCTAGCCTAACTTACACTAGACTTTATGAAATACTATCCTAATAACAATTATTATAATTCAAATGGCGCTACACCGGCCCCGTTGAAGGCCTGGAAGGCTTCAAACCATTGGCAGAAGCGCCAATTTGTGTATCGGCCTCCTGAACGTGGCTCCGCTGCTCGTCCTTAGCTCGACCACTCTGACCCTTCCGTCCTGCCCGGCGGTTGTTCCGACCATCCTTCCGAGGAGCCACTGTTGAGGGGGCAGGTTGTCCACGGCGACGATTACTAGGTCGCCTTCCTTTATGTTTAGCTCCTCCTGCTGCCACTTGCATCTGATTTGTAATCCCAGCACATAGTCCCGGGACCATCGCTGCCAGAACATTTGCCTGGCTGACGAGACAAGCCGCCATCGCTTTAAGCAGCTCAGACCCTCCTGGTCCGGGGTCCTGGGTGCTGGGGGTGCGATGAGCGGCCCGCCTGTCAGCAGGTGCCCGGGAGTCAGCGCGTCTCCGTCGCTTGGGTCTGGGCTTAGGGGTCCTAGCGGGCGCGAGTTGAGCACCGCCTCGATCCCGACCAGCACGGTCTCCAGCTCCTCTGCGGTGAGGAGAGCGCTTCCGATGGCGCGTAGGAGTAGGCCCTTGGCAGACTTCACACCGGCCTCCCAAAGTCCAAAAATCAACGCCACATACTGAAAATGGGCGGAGAGCACGGAGCCGGTCTGCGGGTAAGTTGCCCATCATTTGGGTCTGGAGTAGCGGCTTGCATTTAAAGCAACGAATACACGACCTAACTGTCGCCCTGCAGACCGCCTGAGCATTCACTATCCAAATGCGCTGTCTAAGGATACTCACGAGTGCTCGTTAGAGCTCGTTAGATGCAGATAGCGAACGTATGTCTGCACAAACTGCGAGCGTTTTGTCAATAACAAAGGAAACTTGGCATGATATGACATAGGAGCGTTAACTAGTCGCCCCCCAACTCGCAACAACGAAAAAGAGCACCATGTCCCAGCCTCTTCATGGATGAAGGGATTCAAGCGCTGAAGACTGGGGCCTAACTTGGTGCCTTTACGAACCCTTTCAATATCTTCTTGAGACTCATTTTTCTGTGTTATTTCGACTATTTTTAGAAACGCCTCGTCGTATTCTACGGATGACGGAATTTTTCCAAAGTTGAGACTTTTGTCTTTGCATTTTCGGATGAAGCGGAACACGAAAACGAACACTCTAAACAGTAAAATTACCACTAAACTTATTAAGAAATTAAGCATGCAATAAAATACAAAATACAAATACCACTACAATTACTAATTACTAGAAAGGTGTGTAAGGATTAGTAATTTAATAAGAGGAAGAGAATTAGTGGTGGATATAATATGGTAGAGGGAATTATAATCCGAGCATAAGACCCTAAACGGTTCATGCAAGGAATAATTCGATCTACAAAGTGGAAGGAAAAACGGTATAAAGTTTCTAGTCAGTCTAATAGGAATCGTGAAGTTTATGCGGCTCAACAGATCAGGGCTGTCTATGTCACCCCTGATCAAGTTGTGCATAAATATCACACCAAGCATTTTTCTACGGTTAACTAAGGATGGGAGGTTTACTAATAATAGTCTACTAGAGTAAGATGGGAGTCTTACACCCGCATCCCAGTTAAGGCCCCGCAGAGCAAAGATTAAAAAGTTTTTCTGTACTGATTCTATACGGTCCTGGTGTACTTTGTACTGAGGGCACCATACACAGGAGCCGTATTCTAAGATCGGACGAAAAAGCGAGGTATAGAGTCTTTGTTATATAGGGGTCGTCAAATTCCTTTGACCACCTCTTTATAAACCCAAGCACGCCCATGGCCTTATTTACCATGGTAGAAATGTGTTCGGAAAACTTTAACTTGGGATCTAACATAACACCCAGATCATCCACCAGGGTAATTCTCTCAAGAGAACCCCCAAATAGGGTGTAGGGAGCCAACAAAGGGTTAGAACGATGAAATGTCATAACTTTGCATTTCGAGGCATTAAGGTGTAACAAGTTTGCACAACACCATGACTGAAAGCTTTTGAGATCGGATTGCAAGCGAGAATGAAATGAAATGTCCTTGTACTGGACACAGAGTTTAACATCATCCGCATACATAAGTACTCGAGAGTATGTTATTACTGAAGGCAAGTCATTAATAAAGAGTGTGAAGAGTAAGGGGCCTAGATGGCTGCCCTGTGGTACTCCCGAAGAAACCTTTACTGGTAAAGAGAGGGAGTTTTTGAAGAGGACTCTTTGAGACCTAGAACAAAGATAGCTAGAAATCCATCTCAGGAGGTTGGGCGGAAACCCTAAAAGGTCAAGTTTATGTGCTAAAAGGGAATGGTTTACAGAGTCGAATGCTTTACTAAAGTCGGTGTAAATAACATCCGTCTGTGAGTTACCTTGAAAGCCTTTAATACTGAAAGAAGTAAACTCTAACAAGTTCGTGGTGGTTGATCGCCGCCTTATAAATCCATGCTGAGTTGGAGATATAAGTGACTTGCAGAGATGTTGCAAGTGCGGAGTTAAAACCTTCTCAAACAATTTGGGAATAGCGGATAACTTTGCTATACCTCTATAATTTTTTGCATCAGACTTGCTACCTTTTTTATGGAGAGGAATTATAAACGATTCCTTCCAGATTGGGGGGAAGCAAGAGGAATCAATGAACAGGGTGAATAGTTTAAGCAATGGTCCACATAGAGCCTCGGCGCAGTACCTGAGTACACAACCTGGAACCCCGTCTGGACCCGGTGAAAACACCGGCTTAACTAGTCGAAGATCTTGAAGTAGGGAATATTCATTTAACAAGGGACTGAAAATGCCGTTCGACCTCGGTAAACCGTATGGGTACGGTTGACCAGAGTAGCGTTCCTCAGAATAGGTGGTTTGGAAAAGCTGGGCAAAAAGATCGGCAATTGCCTGATCATTATTTGTCGACGTATTACAAAATGATAGCGAGGATGGGTGTGCAGACGTTCTACGCTTACTGTTTACGAAGCAGTAAAACTGTTTAGGGTCCTGAGAAAAACGTATCCTGCAACGAGATAGGTAGTTCTTATAGCATTGAGCATTAAGAACTGAAAAGTTTGACCGAGCTATTACATAACGAGAGTGAGAAGTAGGAGAGCCCACTTCTTGAAATTTTTTATAAAGTCTTGATTTTAAGTTTTTTAGACTGGATAACTCTTTGGTAAACCAAGGGGGTTTTCCAGATCTAATCGGACAAGAAAGCGGGACACAAGAATCAAAAAATGTGCCAAGAGCATTGTAAAAAATGTTTGTGCCTTTTGTGACATCAGTGCATAAGTACAAAGCGGACCAATCAAAATCCCTAATTAGGTTATTAAGCTTCGCAAACTCGGCTTTACGAAAGCAGCGGACACGTTCAGGTAGTCTACTCGACCGATCCAATACAGTTGGTCCTATGTCTAGCGACACCTCGAAAGTAGGGTGGTAGGCGTCTTCAGGTATAGTGAGCGGAAGGGCTCGGGTTAACAACACTATGGTCGGATCCGATACAAAGCATAGATCAAGCAATCGACCCAAGGAATTTTTCACATGATCGACTTGAGACAGGGACAGGTCAAGCAAGCCGTCAACAAAGTCATGTCGTGACATGGGCACTAGGATACTAGACTCGTTTACCGAAGACCAAACAGTTCCTGGCAAGTTGAAGTCACCAAGAACTATCATACGATCTTTATCAGATAGCGAGGAAGAAACAGCGGTTAAAGCGGACAAGTGCTGCTCATAAATTGAAATATCCGAAGAAGGTGGGATATACGAGCAAGTAATGAATATAGCGAAAGCGGGAAGAATCAGTTTTACACACAGGAATTCCAGTTCCTGTTGAACTTGGACTGTGAAGTGTTCTGACGTGAAGTAAGAGTCCACTGCAATCAGAACCCCTCCTGCACGTCGAGACGAACGGTCCTTTCTAAAAGTTGTGTACCGACCTGCCAAAACCTCGGAACTAAGAATGTCCGGCTTTAACCAGGTTTCAGTAAACACAAAAACGTGGGAAGTCTTTCTACGGATATAGACGCAGGCTCTATAAGCTCTCATGGATGCGTCGGCAAAGGCATGTACTTGAATCGGTGACATGGGATCAGTATGCACAAATCGAGGTATGGTAATCTTCTCCAACTGACCCAAGGATTCTTTTAATAAGTTCCATGCTGTTTCCAAGTTCATTGGAATTGACTCATCCCAATCTAGCTTGTTGAGCCAAAGCTCCTGCAGTAGGATCTTTCCCTTAATTACTAAAGGACTTAACAAGCCAAGGGGGTCAAACAGCTTTGATGTCACCGATAAGATGTTCCGTTTTGTCGCTCGGAGACCCATAACTGACGTGTCAATTTGGAACTTAAAGACGTCTTCGTGTGGCAGCCACGATATTCCTAACGCCTTAGTTGACTCTGAGTCCGAGATCGTTATCGGTTTAACTGTGCTCTCGGATGCGGTAACCTCAGGTGAGTTCGAAAACCATTTAGTCAATTCAAACCCAGCGGTTTGAAGAACCTGAGCCACATCAGACTTAATTGTCTTTAACTCCTCTACGCAACCAGCACCAGTCAACATGTTATCGACATAGAAGTCGGAGTATAGTCAGGACCTTGTCGAATCTGACCAACAGATAGAAGTTCGAAAAATGTTTCTGCACCTATCAACATATCTATCTTCTGTGGCTTGAAGAAATATGGGTCTGCAAGTGGTAAGTTCTTCGGGATTTTCCAGTCACTCACGTTAAGTGTCTGATCAGGGTGATACCCCGAAATGGACCTTAGAATCCAGAAATCAACCGAAAACTCACTACCAGTAATTCGCGACTTCACCACCGTGTGTATCTTTTTCTTGACTTGTGAATTGGATTCACCAATACCAAGCAAGTTGATACACGACTCCTCCCTACGGATCTGTAAGCGCTGTGCTAGTCCTCAGTTATAAAATTGGTTTGAGACCCCGAGTCAAGCAGAGCTCGGGCCAAAACATGTTCACCATTATTTGTTCGGACGCTTACGATCGACGTAACCAGAATAACTCTATCCATAGCTGTCGCATGGAGAGCATGCGAAGTGGAAGGTTGATTCTGATTGGGAGGAGGAGAAGAATTCTCTGGGGGTGATGGTAACGCTAGACTTTTATTCGCCACTGTGTACCTATGCAATAAGGTATGGTGTGAGCAGCCACACACTCGACACTTCTTAGCTTTGCATCGTACTACAGAGTGGCCTGGCTGCAGACAATTGATGCACAAGGATGCAGTTTTTGCGAATTCGAACCTTTGCATTACTGCTAGCCGACCAAATGGACTGCAATCTGTCAACAAATGGCCTTTCGCATTGCAGTAGCTGCATTGTTGATTTTTAGTATTCGCGGTGGAACACGCGAATGAGCTCCGATTATGCGGCTTGCTTGGCACAGCTATCTGCTCCTGCTTTGGTTTGTCCGAATTTTCGGCCGAAAGATGCTGATGTCTGCGATTAAGCAACCTTTCACAGTCCGTCCAAAGTGGCAGTTTGTCATAATCGAGCTGTTCTTCCCATTTCTCTTTGGTCACCGGATCGACTCTGCTCAAGACGAGATGAATAATCATCGCATTCGAGATCTTTTTATCATCGCCTATTGACAACAACGAACCATATATGGATGAGGCGGTATCGATAAGGTTCCTTAAGGACGATGCTGATTGCTGGGTCATTTTGGGAAGATTAAATAGGGCATCAATGTGATTTTTAAAGATCAGACAATCATTATCGTAGACCCGTTTTAAGCTAGCCATTGCTTTCTCGTAGTTGGTCTCGGTTACTTGGAAAGCCCTAACTGTTCCCAACGCTTCACCGGAGAGACACGAAAGCAAATGGTTGAACTTTTCGATAATTGGAATGCTTTGGTCATTATGAACTAGAGTCTCAAATAAACCTATGAAGTTTTTAAAGTCCGAAAAGTTGCCGCTGAACTGCGGCAGAGCTAACTTCGGAAGGCGAGCACGAGTTGGGCCACCATAAGCTGGTACTGCCGGTATTGTCTCATCAGCTGTCTTTAATGCGCAAATGAGAGACATTAATTTTGCCTTTGTGACAATTGAGAGTTCTTCCAACTCGACTCCAAATTCATCGTCAATGTCTATATCTTCAATCTTCTCTTGAAGTTCGCGTGCCGTGTCAATGCTACGCATCAGCGTTTCGAGTCTGCACTCGAGCTCCGTCAATACCAGCGGAATATTCCCCGCTTCTAAACGGTCCGCTAATAAACGAATGCCTTTGACACGGCAACTGCGCTTTTTCTTCAGCTCTTCAAGGAAGATATTGTTGGCTTTTGAGGTCATATTGATTCTCAATACAAGCAACTGAAGGCGAAAGATCGTTTCTAATAATCGTATTTAATGCCGAGGCACTCAATGAAATAATGGGTAATTGTACCCAAACGAGGTGAAAAACCAATATACCCGAAAAATTTAGGGTATAGCGTCGCTTGGCTGGCGCGTACACGAAAACCACACAAGAATACCAACGAACTGCACTGGTGACAAGCGAAAACGAAAAATTTCACCGCTGCAGTTCTGAAGAATTAATGTTGTGTATGCATACGTACGACAACGATCGACGCTAAATTGATTTGCGAGGCACGACTTTGTCTTAATTGATAGTTGGATCCTACTGACACCAAACGAATATACCCGACGAAAACAGGGTAGCGCGTCACTTGGTGTTTGGTTTGGATTAAGCGCGCCAAACAAAGATCAACGATAAGCAACGGTGAAGAGCGAAAGCGAGACGAAAAAATTCACCGCTGCAGCTGCGTATTGGTATGCGTGCTTGGCCAACGACCCAACTATACATATATTTGACACAACGAAAACGAGAAAGGGGAAAGGCGCGACAGCGATTGCAGTTAAAATGAGTTATGTATATGTGTAGTTATTGCGTCCAAGAGGGTTAGATGTACATATGTATGTATATATGTATTAATATATATGCTCAACTCTAACTACAGCATGCAATCTAGCTCTACTATGTCATACGTACATATGTGCCAAGAATTGAAAGCGAGGTGCAATTGTTTCAGCACAAGACAATAATTGCGAGTTTTTTAATCTTTTCGTCTTCACTCGAGCTTTCAATTTTTTGCACAAATACCTCTTGGGAAGATAGGAAATTCCAGGTGCTGTACTCTCCTCTTGTATATACATATGTATGTAGCTGCAGACAGGGTATTGCACGACCGACGCGGTGATTTTTAGTTTGGTTTGTTTGATTATTTGCACACACGTCGCGGTCAATTTGGCAATTGGCTGCCGCACATATGCATGTACATGTATGTATGTATGTACAATAGATTTTGGCTATTTATCTTTTCTTCACTGTGTCACTGTCACTTTTTGCCTTTCCACTTGAATTAATATGTACGTTTAAATTGCGAGTCCACCCGGGGGCGCCATGAAATTTTAGAATAGTTTTACTAAATAACGATACCGAAACAACTTGGGTGACTGCAATTTTGTATTTTAATACGACAAAAGAAAAGGGGTGCGTGCGTTCGATTTCAGGGATTTTTCTCGACTTCTTTCCATATATTAAAACAATTTCTTCTATGCCTACCTTACCTACGGTGGCAAAGCGGGGCGAATTCGCCAAGAGCGAGAGAACGAGCTTTTATTGCGCTCCCGCTTTGCCCTAGCCTAACTTACACTAGACTTCATGAAATACTATCCTAATAACAATTATTATAATTCAAATGGCGCTACAATTGGTAAATACCACACAAAAGATATTAAGCAGTAAATCGTATCAAGCACTCCAAGTGTGGATCACGCTTTGGTTAGCAAGACCCCAAAGTGTGATTTCAGCGGGGGGTGTAATATTCGACGCTTGTCGTGACATTTTATTTGTAAAACCAACGGCTTACTCCAAATTTACAGCCTAAAACTAGGCCGTACAAAAATTCGAGTTAAAGATCGTGTGAGCTTTGATAAAGCTTAAGAGCAGCTGTTTTGCGACCAAGTGGCAGCATTTTGATCTGCACTTTTTCGGTCGTGCATTATATTTTATTAAATAGTGCTGTGCCTAGATTCTGTATAACATAAACCGACCATAGAAAGTGTGGAAAAAACGTGGGTTGCTGTACTTAGTAGTCTCAGCCTCGTTCTTTTTCTCCTCGTGGCTGTCATCGTGACCGGTAGTGCAAACATATCCGCTTAAAGCCGGCTTCGTACCATTCGAAGGTCAAGCCAAAGTCACAGGTCCCTGCCAGTGCAAAGTGTTAGGTCCACGTCGTGGAGAAAATATATATCCCCAATACGTTGATCGAAAATTGGACAATTGGAAACGAGCGCTCCCGGGTGCTAAGATTTTTCTCAAATAGTGGTGCAATTCTGTTGAGGTAATTATCCACCCAGCTGCAGCGACCCGTTGAAAAATGTTCTGTTCTTTCCGCTTAGGATTAGCACCACTAGTATCAACGAATTGAAACGCTGATCTAGCGGATTGGGTATTCCCGGAGACCTCGATTGGACACGTGCACGTACCAACGTACCACCGGTTGAACCCCACAATTCGACACGTGGATGAGGCGGTAGCCGAGGGCATGGAATTGCTCCTCCAATAAACCAGATCGGTGAGATCTGCAATCTTCGCCTGGACAAGTTCGACTCCTGGGAATGATCTGAGTGACTCTTCAAATACACCAGTCGCCCCACGCTCGATCCATGTGTGCCAGCGTACATAGATGGAACGCGGTCATTGACCCCTGGCATCGGACGCAGCTGATGTTACCTGCGCCCGATACAATCTTGTGCCAACTACAGAGCTCGAGTAGGAACTCGGTCTCCAGCCGGGAAGCATCCACCCCACCTCGGATTTAATTTTATGTTTTATCTTTCTTTCGAAATTAGACCCGATATGTGAAACCATGTTTTTTTTTCGCTTTCTGTTAAAAAAACGTTCTTTTGATATGGCAAAAGTGTGCAAAAGCCAAGTAAATACGGTATAAACAAAAAAAAAGAATTCCTGTCCATGGGCAAAGTCGAACTAGACACAAATGAGTAGTGTATTAATACGAATTATTCTTATATTTTTGATTTTGGTTGCCACGCATTCATCTCATCATCTATGCAGTTACTCATCATAATCACACACATCATCATACTCTTCTACCCATCAAATCACCTCATCCAACACACAAGGAAAGATCTTTCTGCGTGGGAGCCAAAGTTATTAATCATCTCGTAATGATTATCATGAAACAAGTAAGCCATATGAAGAACATGAATGTGCGGTAACTATTCGTTGGTCTTCAACCATGATCACGGTTTTATACACGTTTTGGCACTGACCAAGTTAACGTAACGAAGTTTAAAGTTTTCTTGTTCCTATGATGAACACTGACCCTAGTTTTGCACCTATATATACACCCTCCTGGCAATTTCTATTATAGATTAAAGATCATTATACTCTACCTCGCCCCTATGATACTCTTTCCCCGTATATGCTGTATAGTAATACCCTTTACATGTAAGAAAATATCGAATAGCAGGCTTATATTAAGGACTGTTGAACTTGGACTGTAAAGTGTTCCGACGTGAAGTTAGAGTCCACTGCAATCAGAACCCCTCCTGCACGTCGAGACGAACGGTCCTCTCTAAAAGTTGTGTACCGACCTGCCAAAACCTCGGAACTAAGAATGTCCGGCTTTAACCAGGTTTCAGTAAACACAATAACGTGGGAAGCAAATGCAGCACTATCCTGGAAAAGAATGCTGAGATTACTACGCCTCTAACATTGTAAAGCATTCTAACAGCACAGACATTAACAGAACTCAGCAAATGGTTAATCAATGGCAAACATAAGCAAGGCAAGAAGAACAAGAACGAACTTGGACTGTAAAGTGTTCCGACGTGAAGTTAGAGTCCACTGCAATCAGAACCCCTCCTGCACGTCGAGACGAACGGTCCTCTCTAAAAGTTGTGTACCGACCTGCCAAAACCTCGGAACTAAGAATGTCCGGCTTTAACCAGGTTTCAGTAAACACAATAACGTGGGAAGCAAATGCAGCACTATCCTGGAAAAGAATGCTGAGATTACTACGCCTCTAACATTGTAAAGCATTCTAACAGCACAGACATTAACAGAACTCAGCAAATGGTTAATCAATGGCAAACATAAGCAAGGCAAGAAGAACAAGAACGAAAAAAAAGGCATCGGAAAAGTTAAACTGAAGCGGTACAAGTTTTTTAGCTCCCTTCTCCCCCCAATCTAATACCCTACCCCGATCTTAGCAGCTGCAAACACCTGAATAAAACCAAAACTTGAATAACAAACCACGGAAGGCCTTTTAAACGAGGGAGGCTTAAAAAACGTACCGCCCCAGATTTAAAGGCGTTGTCCGGCACGGCAATATTCTTAAAAAGTTTTCCTGCTTAACGGAGAGCAAGTAGAATAATTACGACCGACAGAAAGAAGATCGGCATGCGAACGGCAGTTGGACAGTCTACTGTCTTAGTAGATTAGATTAGATTAGTCTACGACTAATCTCTTACATTCGAGCGACACGAGGTTCGTGTATAACCACATACCAGGACTGCGCGAAGAAAGACACCGGAGTAAAATGGACGGCGTTGATGCCGGCGTGAGATCTGAGGCTGAGGGAGGCGCAAGGGAAATTCTTTAGATAACTGGGATTCGTTCGCTTAGCAGAGAGAGGATACACCAGGAAGGCCGACAGGAAGGCCCCATCTCGACGCATTCCAGACTGCCTTAAGCGGGAGACCTCATGAGCTACTCGGTAACCAGAGCAGTTCCCAACTGGACTGGAGTCTACATTACAGGACCCACGGAATGCCTACTGGGCTGAATCCGCCCCGACTACCCAAGTACGAGTCGAAATATATCGGACCCGTACGCGTATAGGAGTAATCAAGCGGTCTCGCCAGCGGGGGTGGAGGATGCTTGTCAGCTCGACTAGCCATCGAGACTCTTCGAATGCTATATAGCCGACCAGTGGCTACATATCACACCCTAGTGCGCCTGGTGCTTTCGGTGCAAAATTATCGTGCCAGTGTCGACGCGATAGGACTGTCCGCCTATCAGAACGACCCAATATTACTTCGTGATCTTGTGGAGAAACTCCCATTCGACTTGAAACTGGATTGGCCCAGACAAAGCGCTGGACTTCCGAGGATGAATATTGCAGTTTTCGACGACTGGCTATTCCGAGCAGCATCTTGCGAAAGCACCGTGATGCCAGTAGCATCCGAGAAAGAAGTCTGCACGAAGCAGAAGAATCCAAGAGTCCTGCTTATGGTGCACAATGATAGTAGCGCACAAATTGACCCACAAATTGGAGGACTGTAAGCAGTTGCTGGAGTTAAAGGATTAGCTAGATGGAACTTCGTCCGAGAAAAAAGGCTATGCTGAAGGTGCCTTGGCAAAAACTTTATCAGGCACTGTAAGTCAACATATGCTCGTACATTGGATGCTCGAGAAAGCATAATTTTCTTCTTTACAACAGTAACCAGCAAAGTACTAGGGTAGATTAGGACAAAGGAAAACTACGGTACTACACACGACGCACAACGAAGCCGCGTTATTTAGATATTTCCCCTTAACATTGTATGGACCAAACGTCCAAATGCAAGTCTTCGCACTGATAGACGAATGATCCACCTCTACCCCGATCGAGACGGAGATAACGAAAAAACTAGGTCTCAATGGCCCCTCGGGCGAGTTTCGTTACGCTGGACCGGAGACATCACAGAGAGAATCTTAATCCAAATGGATAAGCCTGTCGGTCTCTCAAAGGGATAATCCATTGCGCGAATTCACGCTTCACAACGTGAGAACAGTAAAAGGACGGACCTGACGAAGCAGACGCTGGACGACTAAATCCTAAGATCCCATTCGCACCTGGAAAAGCTACCGATACTCAGATAAAACGACGTGAGAGCGTCATTGATCATCGGGTTGGACAACGTGAAACTTGGAGTGCCACTGACTGTGAAAGAGCGCAAGGATTCCGAATTTATCGCCGCCAAGTTCAGGTTGGGGTGGTCTTTTTATAGCCGGAGAAAAGGCGACGGCCGGCGAGCCCGCGAGTAATGCACAGATGCGAATTTAATAAACATCCACAGGGAGATGCTCTTGTGAAAGAGAGTTACCTTTTAGACGCGGTAGGAATAAGTATGGCGAAGAGCACACTCAGGTCCAAAGAGGATGAAAGAGTAAACACAATACTGGACAATTCCACGAGGTTTCGCAGCGAAATGAAGAGATGGGAGACAGGACTTCTCTGGCGGTACGACAACGTGGAACTTCCTTCTTCTAGAGAGATGGCAATGCGACAACTTTGGTGTCTAGCATCTCGTATGACACGTGACAAAGTCCTATGAGAGTTTGTAAATGAACAGATTAATAAGTACGACGACATCGGCTACGTCCGAAAACTCAAAAACGATTAAATGGTCGAAGGCAAACGTTCCTGGTATCTGCCCGTATTCGTGACTAAGAACCCAAACAAAGGCAAATTAAGACTCGTATGGGACGCAGAAGCCAAAATGGAAAGCATCACTCTTAATTTAATGCTACTAAAAGGCCCCGACCACTTGCCATCGCTGGTAGGAGTAATATAGCGCTTTCGAGTTATGTCTATTGACATCTGCGGAGGTATTAGAGAATTGTTTCACCAGGTCAGGATACGTTCGGAGGATCAAAGTTCACAGCAGTTTCTCTAAAGATATGGTGACACCAGTTGAGAACCGGATAGGTACGTAATGACCTCTGGTGCTTCTTGCTCCCTAGCAGCAGCCACCCACGTGAGAGATAGGAACGCAGAAAGGTTCATCAAGGAACAAAGAGAGGCAGTAGAGGCCATACTTGGCAACACCTTGTAATATTCGACGCTTGTCGTGCCTTATGCCGTACAAAAAATTAGAGTTAAAGATCGTGTGAGCTTTGATAAAGCTTAGCAACAGCTGTTTTGCGAACAAGTGGCAGCATTTTGATCTGCACTTTTTCGGTCGTGCATTATATTTTATTAAATAGTGCTGTGCCTAGATTCTGTATAACATAAACCGACCATAGAAAGTGTGGAAAAAACGTGGGTTGCTGTACTTAGTAGTCTCAGCCTCGTTCTTTTTCTCCTCGTGGCTGTCATCGTGACCGGTAGTGCAAACATATCCGCTTAAAGCCGGCTTCGTACCATTCGAAGGTCAAGCCAAAGTCACAGGTCCCTGCCAGTGCAAAGTGTTAGGTCCACGTCGTGGAGAAAATATATATCCCCAATACGTTGATCGAAAATTGGACAATTGGAAACGAGCGCTCCCGGGTGCTACGATTTTTCTCAAATAGTGGTGCAATTCTGTTGAAGTAATTATCCACCCAGCTGCAGCGCCCCGCTTATGATTAGCACCACTAGTATCAACGAATTGAAACGCTTGTCTAGTGGATTGGGTATTCCCGGAGACCTCTATTGGACACGTGCCCCTACCAACGAACCACCGGTTGAACCCCACGCGTTTTCGACGCGTGAATGAGGCGGTAGCTGAGGGCATGGAATTGCTCCTCTAATAAACCAGATCGGTGTGATCTGCAATCTTCGCCTGGACAAGTTCGACTCCTGGGAATGATCTGAGTGACTCTTCAAATACACCAGTCGCCCCACGCTCGATCCATATATGCCAGCGTACATAACTTCACGCAGTAGATGGAACGCGGTCATTGACCCCTGGCATCGGAAGCAGCTGATGTTACCTGCGCCCGGTACAATCTAGTGCCAACTACAGAGCTCGAGTAGGAACTCGGTCTCCCCCGGCTGGAGAAGCATCCACCCCTCCTCGGAATTAGTTTTATGTTCTATCTTTCTTTCGAAATTAGACCCGATATGTGAAACCCCGTATTTTGTTTCCGCTTTCTGTTAAACAACGTTCTTTTGATATGGCAAAAGTGTGCAAAAGCCAAGTAAATACGGTATAAACAAAAAAAAAGAATTCCTGTCCATGGGCTAAGTCGAACTAGACACAAATGAGTAGTGTATTAATACGAATTATTCTTATATTTTTGATTTTGGTTGCCACGCATTCATCTCATCATCTATGCAGTTACTCATCATAATCACACACATCATCATACTCTTCTACCCATCAAATCACCTCATCCAACACACAAGGAAAGATCTTTCTGCGTGGGAGCCAAAGTTATTAATCATCTCGTAATGATTATCATGAAACAAGTAAGCCATATGAAAAACATGAATATGCGGTAACTATTCGTTGGTCTTCAACCATGATCACGGTTTTATACACGTATTACTCAGGCCTTTAATCGACTTACCATATACCCGGTTTTTGTGTGGTTTTGGCACTGACCAAGCTAACGTAATGAACTTTAAAGTTTTCTTGTTCCTATGATGAATACGTACCCTAGTTTTGCACCTATATATACACCCTCCTGACCATTTCTATTGTAGATCTAAGATTATTGTACTCTACCTCGCCCCTATGATACTCTTTCCCCGTATATGCTGTATAGTAATACCCTTTACATGTAAGAAAATTACGAATAGCAGGCTTATATTAAGGACTATTAGCGTTAGGTTTTATAGGAATTTACACGAAGAATTATGGATTGCGTGAATAAAGTTAATTTGGAAATGAACCAAGGCTAAATATATTTTATCGGAACAATGCAACCTCGTCTGACGGAGATGTGACGCACTGCAGTCGTTGTTGGAGGGATCCTGTCGAGTAGTGGGTGGTCCTGCAGGATCATGGTAGGGGGGGCGTTCTCGCCAATGGGCGATACCGCAGCCAACAAAGAGCTGACGGGTGATATTCTTCGTTCATGCTGATCTGTACCTTTGACCCCCTTTATCCCGTTTCCTAGTATCCTTTCCCAATTCGTACGCGATTTTTATAAATTCTTACCTCGACCCTTTGCCAGAGCCCTAAACTGATAGTAAACTGTTCCCCATGCCCCGCGGACCAGAGACAAAAGCCGAAGCCAGCTCGTACTTCCCACTCCAGTTTAGTGTACATCGGCACCTAGAACCTGTACGTTGTATGCTACAGGTGAAGACAAATTTTAAATGGCATTGGGATCGAAAAGGCTGCCACGATTTTATGGCAGTGTTTAAGAATTTTTTGCGCCCAACGTGGGGCCCTTCTTCGGCTTGGCCCGACCAAAATAATTGTTATAAAGTCATCAACACCTAGGCGAGCTGCATCGCAATGCAGTGTCGCAAGACTTATTCCTTCCGTTAATTCCCAAAGATATGCATTGTCTGTAGGATTGACTTCGAGTAGCTGGATTGAGTAACAGCTTCAAAAAGAACTGAAACCCCCGCGCTCGAATTTGATTAAACTACTGGGCATAGTAACGAACCTGGGATATCTGGCCGGATAGGCAGGAGAGAAACTTGTCCATACCTTTGCTGATCATTTTCTGGCGTTTTGGCCTTTATCAGGTTAGTCAGTGGCTTAGAGCTACGGCCTGCTCGCAAACGAAAGCAATATTATCAGGGGTGGTATATTTAAAGGGTCAGCATAAACCTTGTCTTCTTCTTCAGTTTTTCTATTGGTGGAATAGTTCTCCTATACGGTGGTTCTGGAAAATTTGGTGGTCCACGATCCAGAACTTTTTTGTGCTTTTGCGACCTACAGTATAAGTAGAAGGCCATGGGTTTGTCGGGGTTTTGGAATTGCTCGGATATCAGTTGGTGGTGCAGAGCTACCCAATGGTCCCAGTTCATCCGATGACTCATTGTATTGATTGTTGATTGTTAATAATATCACCAGAGTCTTTGGGGGACACACTCCTGTTAGACGAATGTTGCATGGTTTCCGAATTTTGAAGATAAAGGGTAGAAATATCGATCATTATAAGTAAATAATCGAGAGTAGAAAAGAAAATCATAGGATGTCCTTAGATTGGAGTTTGGATGAGATTGATCAAAACGAACATTCCGATATTATCTGTTGTATTTGCGTAAGACAGGTAGAATATCGGATACAACTTTTTAGAAAAAGTTGTAACCAAGTATTTCATTTAATTTGTTTTAATACGAGAAGAGGTGAAAAGACCGTGTGCCCGGCGTTCAATAAGCCCCTACAATCAGCCGCTCCTAGCTTAGCGGAGAAGTTAGCCGTAGCACAGGCTTCCACCTGGAACGTAGAGTCTTCTCAGCTTCTAATGAGAACCAGATCACAGGGTGTGACAGCAGCTCCAGCAGCGAACACTGAAAATTTACCGTCCGTTGGTCTAACTGAAGTCGGTGTAACAACTATGCCAGTTCCGAGTAGCGAACCAGCGAATCAAGCAAGCCCAGGCTTGGCTCAAATGGCACAGGCGTTGACGGACGCCATGGGTCAAATCGGGTTGTTGTCTCAAGCCATGACTCAAATGACTCAGACCATGGAAATAAGATTCCAACGTTTGGCAAGTCAAACGGTACAGCCGCCGAATAACCAAGCTGCTGGATCTTCACAGCCTGGTGGAGAAAACCAAACCTTCGAACAGTTGTTCCAAATACCAACTCGAGAGTCCGTGCCCCAATAAATCAGACTAATGACTATACTGTCTCGGTAACCCTATGGGGATCCCAACATATTGCGGGACTACGACCAGCTAGAATTGGACAAATAATCGCAGGATGAAAGGTGCGATTTTCCGGAAATTCGTCCATGTCGGTGGAAGATTTCATATATCGGATAGAACCGCTAACCAAGCAGACCTTAGAAGGCAATCTCGATCTAGTGGCCAGAAACGCCATTTATTTATTTGAAGCCAGTGCTAGCGAGTGGTTTTGGCGTTACCATAAAAGCATACCCTCCGTGACCTGGCCGCAGCTAAGTACAGCCATAAAAATGGATGGGCGTACCGACCTAGAAATTCGTACGGCAATAGGGCAACGAAAGCAGAAGCCGCACGAACTATTTGATATATTGATATTGATTGATATTTGATATATAACTGCTAAAGTCGAATCTCTTAGCCGATATCCAACATGAAATCTTATACGTTCCCATTCTGTTCGATGTTTAGGTCGATGAAACAGAACAGCTAGATATGGCTGCAGTAACCCTTTCCTGTTGGAACTGTGGTTGTCAGGGGCATCGGTATCAAGACTGCGTAGGTGATCGCACCGTCTTTTGTTACGGCTATGGCAACGTATATATAGTGACATAACCATAATTCTCCACATCCCATACTCATTATGTCTACGTCCAATTCATCCACACAAGTACCCCATCCACACAAGTAACAGGACACCACTGAAGAATCAATAACTGATTCTTCCCACACTCCAGCTAGAGTCCACTAATCTAAACAATGGACCCTATTGATTCATCAACGCCAGAATCACGCAACCCTCAAGAAATCGATCCGTTAGAATCATGCCACTCATGAGGACCAATCAGAGCTAGTCATAAAACCAAGGAGTATCACATTTCTAGCTCACTCATGTAATGCATCACCGATCGCCAGCAGCGAATGCCTTTGATCAAAAGCCGACGCATCGCAAACATCGGTCCAGGCACGTACGCCACCGACACGAAGATGCAGCCGAGGAAAGCTGCACCCGAGGCCAGAGTCGAGAGAAGGGCTCATGGAAACTAGCAAACAATAGAGAAGTCAGTTCTGTTTGAGACAAACCGACGTAAAGTTAAGTCGGTGAATTCAACCAATCTTGTGACATAAAGAAATTAAGTACTAAAAATAAAATCTTTTTTTAAAAACTAAATTTCGAGTTGCGGATATTTAACTGGCGCAGTCGGTAGAATTTCGTTTAAAATTAACACCTATATTTCGGTAATGGTCAGCTTGCAAAACTAAATTTAAGTGAACTGAAGTAAGCGGAGATAGCGGACACCAAGGACTGTGAAACACTAAATACAAAATCAAAAAACTTACAAGTGAACCACACTCAAGTTCAAAACTACAACAAAACAAAACCCAATCAACACCAACAAATACAACATGGCGTTACCATCACCAACATTGAGCGAAATCCACTTGAACCAGGCCCTGCTGTCGATCCGACAAATACCTGCCTTTGATGGTTCATCTGGACAGTTGAGCTCGTTCATCAACCGAATCGAATATGTATGCAGTTTATATCCAACTGAAGATCTTCGACAACAAAAGATCCTATTTGGAGCGACCGAGATTCAACTGACAGGAGAGGCACAAGGGATATAGCAGAAGATACAACCCAACACATGGCACGAACTGAAGACGGCGCTAATCACCGAGTTCAAAAATCACACACCATATGAAGAACTCTTACGACAACTATACACCACCAGATTCAACGGCAGTCTTCGTAAGTTTATAGAAGAATTAGAAATAAAAGCATTATTAATAAACAATAAGCTAAACTTAGAAAACATACCAGAAAATAATGTCATTTATAAAAATGCTTTGAATAACACAATTAAAGATGTCATTACTCGAAAACTTCCTGACAGAATGTTCATGACCTTAGCAAGAAAAGATATTACTACACTGTCTAATCTTAAGAAGGCAGCACAAGAAGAAGGATTATACGAAACTAGTGTAAAAGATTCAGGTACAAATAAAGATCAATCGAAATCGTCTCAATCAAATCGAAAGAATGTTGGAAACTATTATCCAAATTATAATACTACTAATCGAACAAATCAAAATCAAAATTCCCAAAATCCTGGATTATATAATGAGCTCAAAAATTTTTTGAACCAATGTAGAGCTCAGAATCCATTCAATCAGCAAATATCTCAAAACCAAGCTAGTGGGAGTAGACCCAACCAACCTACTAAAAGAGCGAGGGAGAGCCAAAGTGGCCAAATGAAGATAGACGTAAATTTTCAACCGAGGCGGACCCTATATAAACATTACCATTAATAAAAAAAACATTAAGGTGTATCGCTGACTCGGGATCATCGATCAAAATCATGAAAGAAAATTATACAGATTCCGAGATAAAAGACGATAACCTTACAGTCCATACCATCAATTGACCTGTCCGTTTAACCAAAAGTATAATGAGGAATGCGAACAAAACATGTCCATCCGAACAAAAGTTCTATATACATAACTTTTCCGAAAACTATGATATTTTATTAGGAAGAGAATACTTGATGGCAAGTAAAGCCGTCATCGATTACAGAAATGACACTGTAACATTAGGAGCTAGGTCGTACCCAATCATTCAGGGTGGAGAAGCTATTGAAGCCGGAAAATAAAACCGCACAGAAGTGCATAGATCCCTCTACAAAAGAAGAGAAGATCGCACATAAGTGCCTTGACCCATCTCCAGAGGGAGATCAATACTTCGCTTCCGCTCTAGACAGTGAATTAAGGGAATGTAATAAATTAAGATTGGAACACTTAAACGACGAAGAGAGGGAAGAGTTAAAGAAGGTCTTATATGAGTTTAAGGATGTGCAGTACAGAGAAGGTGACAATTTGAGTTTCACAAGTACACTCAAGCACGAGATCAAAACTCAACATGAAGACCCGGTCTACAGACGACCATACAAATATGCCCAGATACATGATCAGGAGGTAAACCAACAAATCAAAGATATGATCAGGCAGGGAATAATTCGAAAGTCGAATTCTCATTACAGCTCGCCCATATCAATGATTCCGAAGAAGATAGATGCTTCAGGAAAGCAAAAATATCGAATGGTTGTAGACTATAGAAGTCTAAATGAAATAACAGTTAAGGACAAATTCCCAACTCCCAGAATGGATGAAATCCTAGACAAACTAGGTAAATGTCAGTATTTCACGACAATCTATTTAGCAAAGGGTTTCCATCAAATACCCATGGAACCTAGCTCAATCCCCAAAACGGCGGTCTCCACTAATACGAGCTCACTCGTATGCCTTTTGGGCTAACCACAGCCCCCGCTACCTTCCAAAGATGTATGAACAATCTGCTAAAAGAGTCAATCTTCAAAGATTGCTTTGTATACTTAGATGACATCATTATATTTTCCACTTCATTGGAAGAACACTTGTTGTCACTAAGGAGAGTATTTGGAAAGTTGAGAGACGCCAACTTGCAGCTACAAATGGATAAATGTGAATTCATGAAAAAGGAAACTGAATTCCTAGGTCATGTAGTCACTACTGAAGGAATAGTACCAAATCCAGGCAAAATCTCTGCCATTGTCAAATTTCCAATACCAGAAACGACTAAACAAATAAAGTCATTCTTAGGTCTGTGCGGGCTCTACAGGAAATTCATTCCTAATTTTGCAAACATAGCAAAACCCATGACACTCAAACTAAAGAAAGGAGCTGTCATAGACCCCAAGGAAGAAAAGTACGTCGAGGCATTTGAGAGACTAAAAGTACTCATCACCTCAGACCCTATCCTTGCCTTCCCAGACTTTGACAAAATGTTCACGGTAACAACCGACGCTAGTAACATAGCATTGGGAGCGGTTTTGTCACAAGAACACAAACCGATCTGCTACGCTAGCAGAACCCTAAATGAACATGAAATAAACTATTCAGCCATCGAAAAGGAATTATTAGCGATCGTATGGGCAACCAAGTATTTCCGTTCATACCTGTTCGGTAGAACATTCGAGATACAAAGCGATCATAAACCCTTGATTTTGAACCTCAAGGAGCCAAATATGAAATTACAAAGGTGGAAAATAAAACTGAATGAGTTTGAATTTAAAATGAAATATCTACCAGGCAAAGAAAATCATGTAGCTGATGCCTTATCAAGGGTAAAGATTAATGAAAATCTCCTTGGAGAAGCTTCCAAAAGCGTTGGTGCAACTGTACATAGCGCACAGGAAGACAATCTAAATCACATTGCCATCACGGAAAGACCAATTAACTATTACAATCGGCTAATTGAGTTAATAAGAGCCAATGAAGATAACGTAGAAACAAATCGCTATTTCCACAAGCTAATCATCAAGGTCACATATAAGCAAATGACTAACACCTTAGCGAAGGATATAATAAGGGAATATCTGTGCACCAAAAAGAATGCATTATATTTCCATAACGAAATAGATGTTCCTCCATTCCAAAAGGCCTATTTAGAAATCATTAATTCTAACAATATAACCAAAGCTATTAAATCAAGCACCAAACTTATAAATATTCAAAATTACTCTGAATTTAAAGAAACCATATTAAAGAAATACTGAATACACCGGTAATACTGAAGATCAGAGAGAAATACGTCATAGATTTCTATATGGTTGGTAACCAACAGTTCCTATAATGTATTGACGTATACTCGAAGTTTGCCACTCTTGTAGAAGTAAAAAGTCGTGACTGGTTAGAAGCAAAAAGAGCCATCATGAAAGTTTTTAACGAGATGGGCAAACCAATTGAAATCAAAGCCGATAAAGATTCAGCTTTTATGTGCACAGCATTGCAAGCATGGCTGAATGCGGAAAACGTCAAAATAGAGATCACTTCCAGCAAAAATGGAATATCTGACGTAGAAAGATTTCATAAAACAGTAAATGAAAAATTACAAATAATATCTAGCGAGGATAACCCAGAAGATAGATTCACGAAGTTTGAATTAATTCTTTATACTTATAATCATAAAACCAAACATAATACCACAAATAGGACACCAGCTGATATATTCATTTATGCAGGCTCACCTGATTATGACACGCAACTAAATAAAGTGAATAAAATCACTCAATTAAATAAAAACCGCATAGAGTATGAAGTAGATACCCGCTATAAACTATCACCTCTAGTTAAGTCTAAGGTAACAAATCCTTTCAAAAGGACGGGCGAAATTAGACAGGTAGACGAAAAACATTATGAAGAAAAGAATACGGGTAGGAAAATAACTCATTATAAATCAAAATTCAAGAAAAAGAAGAAATCTAATACAAGCAAATATAATATAATTATAATAATAATAATTCCAGAGCAACCGAGGAAGTTAATGGAATCAGCAAATAGAAATTTTGATATTCAATCTACAACATTTCACAGAATATATCGAAGATATAGAACTAGGTATGCAATTAACCAGACTCGGTATATTTAATCCAAAATTATTAAAACAAGACTACCTGGAACAAATAAATTCTGAGAAAATACTAAATATAAAAACCTCCACATGGCTAAAAACCGATACTAACGAAATTTTAATAATTTCTAACATTCCCAAAGACATTAAAAAAGTACCAATCTATAAAATCGTTCCGTATCCAGACGAATTCAATAACATGTTAACGAATATGACATACGACAAGTACTAAATACAAAATGAAGAAGTATTTGTTAAAGAAACTAAATTAAAAACCAATGATAATTGTATGAAAGGAATTTTAATGCAAACTCCCACTAAATGTTCATATTCAAAAACTTTTCAAAACTTTCAAATAAACTTTATAGAACCCAATATTCTAATCACATGGAATCTTCCAAAAATAACGCTAAAGAATTGTGTAAACCAAGAAATCATAGCGGAAGGAAATACCATTATAAAAATCTACAACTGTTCAATCCAATTAAATGAATTTACAATATCAAACACAATGTTAAATTTTGCCCAGAATGTTTATGTCAACAACAGCATAACTAAAATAAAACCACTGTCGTATGTCCAAACTAATGAAATAATTATGCAATACACCAAATATAGTAACCTATTACAAATAAGTCTACTAATTTCATTTTTCATAATTATATTAGTACTACTAAGTTATGTAGCTGTTAAATTTAAGAAAACTTCTAAAAGAGTCACGGTTAAATGTATTAAACCCATAATAGAAGCAGAAGAGGAACCAACCTCAGCCACCGCACATCGCCTAGGGACAGGCTAATAACAAACGTTGGGGGAGTGACATATCCATACTTCTCCACATCCCATACTCATTATGTCTACGTCCAATTCATCCACACAAGTACCCCATCCACACAAGTAACAGGACACCACTGATGAATCAATAACTGATTCTTCCCACACTCCAGCTAGAGTCCACTAATCTAAACAATGGACCCTATTGATTCATCAACGCCAGAATTACGCCACCCTCAAGAAATCGATCCGTTAGAATCATGACACTCATGAGGACCAATCAGAGCTAGTCATAAAACCAAGGAGTATCACATTCCTAGCTCACTCATGTAATGCAAACCGATCGCCAGCAGCGAATGCCTTTGATCAAAAGCCGACGCATCGCAAACATCGGTCCAGGCACGTACGCCACCGACACGAAGATGCAGCCGAGGAAAGCTGCACCCGAAGCCAGAGTCGAGAGAAGGGCTCATGGAAACTAGCAAACAATAGAGAAGTCAGTTCCGTTTAAGATAAGCAGACGTAAAGTTAAGTCGGGGTGTTGAGAAATGAGCCTCGTAGTTTTATTATTCAATGTTCATGTATATTGCGATTGACCTATTTACACGCTCATGATTGTAGTACACCGCCTAAGTAACTATTTTCACGCGCATAGCTGTGTTGTTGTTTACTCGGGTCCAGAACATAGCTGTAATGTTCTCACACGCATGGTCAGACCCGCAGCTGCACACGCACACAGCGATGCGTTCCGTTGTTTTGCATTGAGACCGTCGCGTCGAGTCTTACCGCGTGATCTTTCAATTCCCTTTTGCTCGACTTCTTTTCGCGGAGTTGATGCAGTAGAAACTTCTAGACGAAGCCGCCCGCACGCTTACCTTGTACCGCAGTAGAAACTTCTAGACGAAGCCGCCCGCACGCATACTTTGTACCGCCGCAGAATCGAACCCCCCGCTGTTCTTGTAATATAATTGTACTATAACCACCAATATTAAATAATCAATAAAACTAAATAAGCTCAAGATATAAACGATTATACAGTCCACTAATTCATAACCATAGCAAATTTTGGTCGTTCGAGCCGTTAACCGCTGTTTGCCATGAAGGTCCTGGTGCATCGTCTAATTCAGCAACGTGGTGCCTGCAAATCCCAATTAACTCGCGTGGCTGCGGAAGCTCAAGAGTTTGTACAGACATGTACTTCTGTGCAAACATTAGAGCACAAGTTGGACCGACTTGTTGCAACTTTCAACCGCTTTATGGAGCTGTCTGAAGAGCTGGTCCAATATAATGATGAAGATGAATACGTGGATCAGGATTTGGACATCCCCGAATATGAGAAAAGGTTCTTTAGTGCGCATAGTATTTTCACTGAAGCCATACGTGACCGGAGCAGTCACGATAATGTGCACGACAACTCAAATCTACTGCTATCGAACACTGTGGAACGCTTGTTTGAGGGACAAACTCAACTTCTGGAGAGGATTCGAGACTCATCGGGAACCACAGAGCTGCAGTTCGAGAAAATACCCATTCCGACGTTTTCGGGCAGATACGAGGATTGGTGTCAGTTTAGTGACTTGTTCTTAGGCTCAGTCGACAAAAAGGGTAGTCTGTCCAAGTGCCAAAAGTTTCATTATTTGAAATCCTATCTGGATGGTGAAGCGTTGTTTCTGATAAAACATATTCCCGTATCGGATGCCAATTACCAGGACGCATGGGAGAGGCTCGAAAATCGCTATAACAAGAAGTCACTGATTACTCGTTCGTTCATTCAAAACTTTCTTTCGTTGCCAACCGCAAAGGGTTCAAACATCGCCGAGTTGCGTAAAATAGTCGACACCGCCGACGAAAGTATACGTGGTCTACATGCGCTGAGCTGCGACAGCCGCGATGTGTGGCTGATCCATATCTTGCTCTCAAAGCTAGACCCGGAATGCAAGGAAGCTTGGGACACCTCCCACCTCAGTGAATCGTGCAAGGAAAATGTGACCATAAATGACCTGTTTGGCTTTGTCTTCGCCCGTTGCGATGCACTTGAGTCTTGTCAAGATCCAAAGCTAATCCAGGATACACACACGTGCCAAATACGTCTGCTCGTGATTGTGTATATTGTCACGAGCAACACAGTCTTTATGCGTGCGCTCAATTCAAGGCTCTGAATGTTGTGGACCGCCGCAAGTTCGCAAGGGATGGTAATTTGTGCTTCAATTGTCTAAGCCGATCTCATCAAGTCAAGGAGTGTAATTCGACAAACACGTGCCGTCTGTGTAAGCTGAGGCACCACACTCTTGTTCATCCAGAGGACATACGCTCTGTCACGGCTTCCGCTGAGGTCAATACATCCGCTGACTCTCCCGTCCGCTCGTCCAGTTTCCCTGCTGATGCTGACCCTGCCGTGGTCAGCCATCACACATTGGAGAGGAAATTCGTGGCCAAGAGTCAGGCCATATTGCCAACGATTTTGGCCACTATAGTCGACTCCTGGGGCAACGAGACCACCTGCAGGATACTGTTGGATACTGGTTCAACTATAACGATGGTCGCCGAATCATTTATTCAACGAATTGGATTGCCGCGCACCCATGCTCGTATACCAGTGGTTGGTCTAGGCGCAAATCCTGCTGGGGTTACTAGAGGTCGCGCCACATTCACGCTGCTCTCCCGCACAAGCTCGGCCTCAGTGGTGGTAACAGGTCTGATTATGAACACTTTAACCTCCTCGATTCCAGCCCAGAGGATCGAGTCTAACACACCGATGTGGAAAAGAATTCGTGATCTACCCTTAGCGGACCCTACATTTGGTAAACCAGGCGAAATCGACGTGATTTTAGGAGCTGATCAGCTTTGGAACCTTTACACTGGACAACGCAAAGAGTTTGGTTCTGACTATCCTATTGCACTTCATACTAATTTTGGTTGGGTCATTACAGGCAGCTACCATCTCAGTAGTGATGCTCACAACCACGCACTAGTACATCACGTCCTATTTCCAGTACTTCGTGTTGGTCAGACTCCGAAATTGTACTACATTGGCTCTCATCACCCCCCCCACGGACTTGGAACACTTATGTTTGTAATCGCACTGCTGAGATTCTAGATGCTTGCCCACGTAGCTGCTGGCAACACATTCGCAGTGAGGACAATCCCGCGGACTGTGCATCACGCGGATTTCTACCAAAGGATCTGGTAGAACATAGACTGTGGCGGAATGGACCACCGTGGCTTTCCCAATCACATCGCACCTGGCCGCCTGCTAAGGCCAAGCTCGCACTGTCGACTGAGGACGCTGAGCGGATGAAAGTAAAGGTCAAGCCCCAAGTGAATATACACATTTCCAATGAAGAAAATGATCTTAACTGTATGATCAACAAAGCTTCCTCCTGGTCACGTCTCTCACGGACACTTAGCTATTGCTTTCGTTTCGTACATCGACTTCGTTGCAAGGACCGCCTGTCATCATTTTTATCGTCATGGGAGCTTCAATATGCCCGATTTAGGGTAATCAAACATGTCCAGATGGAGTTCTTCCAAGTGGAGTACAGACAGCTGAGCACTGGACAAGCCCTTTCTCAAAAATCCAAGTTGACTCACTACACTCCATTTGTTGACGACCGAGGGATTCTGCGCGTAGGAGGACGCATTGGAAATTCGATGACAACCTATGACGCAAAACATCCCATCCTTCTTCCAAAAGAATCACCAGTCGCTGTTTTAATAGCTAGACACCAGCACGTCACATCGTTACACGCTGGAGTCGAATTTATGTTTCACACATTGAGACAGAAGTATTAAATCCTGGGAGCCCGTAACATAGTCCGCAAAATTGTATTCAACTGCAAGATATGCTTCCTCCAGCGCAAAGGAACGAGTACACAGCTCATGGCTGATCTTCCCGCCGTTCGCGTTCAGCCCACCCGCTGCTTTCTACATTCTGGATTGGATTACGCTGGACCAGCTACCATCAAGACATCAGCAGGTCGGACGCCGAAGTTTGACAAAGCTTAGTTTGCCATCTTTGTTTGTCTGTCCACCAAAGCAATTCATCTCGAGCTCGTCAGTGATTTGACGACCCCTGCATTTATCGCCGCTTTCAAGCGGTTTTGGTCTCGACGTGGCCCTATATCCGACTTGTACTCGGACAATGGCACAACATTCCATGGAGCCAGAAAGGAACTAACGGAGATGCAACGGATAGCTGTATCTCAAAGTCAAGACGAGGAAGTTGCTAATTTTCTGACGAATCAGGACATCAACTGGCACTTTATTCCGCCGTCTGCCCCGCATTTTGGAGGTCTTTGGGAAGCAGGCGTACGATCTATCAAACTCCACCTTCGCCGAGTAATTGGTAGAAGTGCGTTAACCTTCGAGGAATATTCAACAATTTTAACTCAGATTGAAGGGTTACTCAACTCTCGCCCACTGTGCGCGCCCAGCGATCACAGCTTGGATCCCCTTACCCCCGCTCATTTTCTTACAGGTCAACCTCACATGTCGGTGCCGGAGTCGTCCTTGTTAGACGTCAACATTAACAGACTGCAGCGTTGGAGACAACTGCAAGCCAAGGTTCAAGGATTCTGGAAACGTTGGAATCTGGAATACTTTACTTGCTTGCAACCTCGCACGAAATGGCAGCAGGAGTCCAAAGACATAACCGTGGACACTCTTGTGGTACTGAAGGAGCCAAATCAACCGCCTAGCAAGTGGCTGCTTGGGCGAATCACCGAAGTTCATCCTGGCCAAGACGAGAGGGTTCGAGTGGTCACCGTCAAAACCGCCCGAGGAGTGTACAAGAGGCCTATTACCAAACTTGCTGTGCTTCCCTTGTTCTGAACAGTCGTTCAGGGTGGCCGGTATGGTGAGAAATGTGCCTCGTAGTTTTATTATTCAATGTTCATGTATATTGCGATTGACCTATTTACACGCCCATGATTGTAGTACACCGCCTAGGTAACTATTTTTACGCGCATAGCTGTGTTGTTGTTTACTCGGGTCCAGAACATAGCTGTAATGGTTTCACACGAATGGCTAGACCCGCAGCTGCACACGCACACAGCGATGCGTTCCGTTGTTTTGCATTGAGACCGTCGCGTCGAGTCTTACCGCGTGATCTTTCAATACCCTTTTGCTCGACTTCTTTTCGCGGAGTTGATGCAGTAGAAACTTCTAGACGAAGCCGCCCGCACGCTTACTTTGAACCGCAGTAGAAACTTCTAGACGAAGCCGCCCGCACGCTTACCTTGTACCGCAGTAGAAACTTCTAGACGAAGCCGCCCGCACGCTTACCTTGTACCGCAGTAAAAACTTCTAGACGAAGCCGCCCGCACTTTGTACCGCCGTAGAATAGAACCCCCCGCTGTTTTTGTAATATAATTTTACTATATTAATACCAATATTAAATAATCAATAAAACTAAATAAGCTCAAGATATAAACGATTATACAGTCCACTAATTCATAACCACGGGGAATTCAACCAATCTTGTGACATAAAGAAATTAAGTACTAAAAATAAAATCTTTTTTTATAACTATATATAGTTATATTATTCTATATTCTGGGCAAAATTTAACATTGTGTTTGATATTGTAAATTCATTTAATTGGATTGAACAGTTGTATATTTTTATAATGGTATTTCCTTCCGCTATGATTTCTTGGTTTACACAATTCTTTAGCGTTATTTTTGGAAGATTCCATGTGATTAGAATATTGGGTTCTATAAAGTTTATTTGAAAGTTTTGAAAAGTTTTTGAATATGAACATTTAGTGGGAGTTTGCATTAAAATTCCTTTCATACAATTATCATTGGTTTTTAATTTAGTTTCTTTAACAAATACTTCTTCATTTTGTATTTAGTACTTGTCGTATGTCATATTCGTTAACATGTTATTGAATTCGTCTGGATACGGAACGATTTTATAGATTGGTACTTTTTTAATGTCTTTGGGAATGTTAGAAATTATTAAAATTTCGTTAGTATCGGTTTTTAGCCATGTGGAGGTTTTTATATTTAGTATTTTCTCAGAATTTATTTGTTCCAGGTAGTCTTGTTTTAATAATTTTGGATTAAATATACCGAGTCTGGTTAATTGCATACCTAGTTCTATATCTTCGATATATTCAGTGAAATGTTGTAGATTGAATATCAAAATTTCTATTTGCTGATTCCATTAACTTCCTCGGTTGCTCTGGAATTATTATTATTATAATTATATTATATTTGCTTGTATTAGATTTCCTCTTTTTCTTGAATTTTGATTTATAATGAGTTATTTTCCTACCCGTATTCTTTTCTTCATAATGTTTTTCGTCTACCTGTCTAATTTCGCCCGTCCTTTTGAAAGGATTTGTTACCTTAGACTTAACTAGAGGTGATAGTTTATAGCGGGTATCTACTTCATACTCTATGCGGTTTTTATTTAATTGAGTGATTTTATTCACTTTATTTAGTTGCGTGTCATAATCAGGTGAGCCTGCATAAATGAATATATCAGCTGGTGTCCTATTTGTGGTATTATGTTTGGTTTTATGATTATAAGTATAAAGAATTAATTCAAACTTCGTGAATCTATCTTCTGGGTTATCCTCGCTAGATATTATTTGTAATTATACCCGATACTCAAAATGAGTATTGGGGTATATTAGATTTGTGGTAAAAGTGGATGTGTGTAACGTCCAGAAGGAATCGTTTCCGACCCCATAAAGTATATATATTCTTGATCAGCATCAATAGCCGAGTCGATTGAGCCATGTCTGTCTGTCCGTCTGTCCGTCCGTCCGTCTGTCCGTCTGTCCGTCCCCTTCAGCGCCTAATGCTCAAAGACTATAAGAGCTAGAGCAACGATGTTTTGGATCCAGACTTCTGTGATATGTCACTGCTCCAAAAATATTTCAAAACTTTGCCCCGCCCACTTCCGCCCCCACAAAGGGCGAAAATCTGTGGCATACACAATTTCGAGGATACGAGAAAACTAAAAACGCAGAATCGTAGAAGATGACTATATCTTCTAGAGTGCATCTGAACCAGATCGTATAATTATTACAGCCAGAATCACGAAAACAATTTCACTCTTTCTCGCTCTGTCTCACTCTAACACACAGGTTTCATGGTCGGTTTTGCCAATTGCAAAATATGAGTTCAAGGATCTCAGAACCTATAAAAGCCAGAGCAACCAAATTTGGTATCCACACTCCTGTGATATCGGACCTTGACCGTTTCCTGTCCAAATTTCGCCACACCCCCTTCCGCCCCCGCAAAGGACGAAAATCTGAGGCAACCACAAATCTCAGAGACTATTAAGGCTAGAGTAACCAAATTTGGTACACACACTCCTTTAAGATGTCACTATAAAACGTATATCTCAGAATTTCGCCCCACCCCCATCCGCCCCCACAAAGGACGAAAATCTGTTGCATCCACAATAAAAAACGCAGAATTATAGATAATGACCATATCTATTAGATTGCTGAATCTGGATCAGATCAGATCATTTTTATAGCCAAAAGGAACAAATCAATTTGCAGTGGCTACGCAGCGCCCGACGTCACGCTCAGACTGATTTTCTGTCTCTCTCGCACGCACTCTTTGTCGTGTCGTTAAATATTAGCGGCGTCTGCCGGAGGAGAGCCATACTGACTTAGTATCGGGTATAACCGTAGAGTTGCGGTGTCCGCAGCAACTCACAACGTTCCCCCTCGTTTTTCATTTACTGTTTTATGAAATCTTTCTACGTCAGATATTCCATTTTTGCTGGAAGTGATCTCTATTTTGACGTTTTCCGCATTCAGCCATGCTTGCAATGCTGTGCACATAAAAGCTGAATCTTTATCGGCTTTGATTTCAATTGGTTTGCCCATCTCGTTAAAAACTTTCATGATGGCTCTTTTTGCTTCTAACCAGTCACTTTTTACTTCTACAAGAGTGGCAAACTTCGAGTATACGTCAATACATTATAGGAACTGTTGGTTACCAACCATATGGAAATCTATGACGTATTTCTCTCTGATCTTCAGAATTTCCGGTGTATTCAGTATTTCTTTAATATGGTTTCTTTAAATTCAGAGTAATTTTGAATATTTATAAGTTTGGTGCTTGATTTAATAGCTTTGGTTATATTGTTAGAATTAATGATTTCTAAATAGGCCTTTTGGAATGGAGGAACATCTATTTCGTTATGGAAATATAATGCATTCTTTTTGGTGCACAGATATTCCCTTATTATATCCTTCGCTAAGGTGTTAGTCATTTGCTTATATGTGACCTTGATGATTAGCTTGTGGAAATAGCGATTTGTTTCTACGTTATCTTCATTGGCTCTTATTAACTCAATTAGCCGATTGTAATAGTTAATTGGTCTTTCCGTGATGGCAATGTGCTTTAGATTGTCTTCCTGTGCGCTATGTACAGTTGCACCAACGCTTTTGGAAGCTTCTCCAAGGAGATTTTCATTAATCTTTACCCTTGATAAGGCATCCGCTACATGATTTTCTTTGCCTGGTAGATATTTCATTTTAAAATCAAACTCATTCAGTTTTAATTTCCACCTTTGTAATTTCATATTTGGCTCCTTGAGGTTGTTCAACCAAATCAAGCGTTTATGATCGCTTTGTATCTCGAATGTTCTACCGAACAGGTATGAACGGAAATACTTGGTTGCCTATACGATCGGTAATAATTCCTTTTCGATGGCTGAATAGTTTATTTCATGTTCATTTAGGGTTCTGCTAGCGTAGCAGATCGGTTTGTGTTCTTGTGACAAAACCGCTCCCAATGCTATGTTACTAGCGTCGGTTGTTACCGTGAACATTTTGTCAAAGTCTGGGAAGGCAAGGATAGGGTCTGAGGTGATGAGTACTTTTAGTCTCTCAAATGCCTCGACGTACTTTTCTTCCTTGGGGTCTATGACAGCTCCTTTCTTTAGTTTGAGTGTCATGGGTTTTGCTATGTTTGCAAAATTAGGAATGAATTTCCTGTAGAACCCGCACAGACCTAAGAATGACTTTATTTGTTTAGTCGTTTCTGGTATTGGAAATTTGACAATGGCAGAGATTTTGCCTGGATTTGGTACTATTCCTTCAGTAGTGACTACATGACCTAGGAATTCAGTTTCCTTTTTCATGAATTCACATTTATCCATTTGTAGCTTCAAGTTGGCGTCTCTCAACTTTCCAAATACTCTCCTTAGTGACAGCAAGTGTTCTTCCAATGAAGTGGAAAATATAATGATGTCATCTAAGTATACAAATCAATCTTTGAAGATTAACTCTTCTAGCAGATTGTTCATACATCTTTGGAAGGTGGCTGGGGCAGTGGTTAGCCCAAAGGGCATACGAGTGAACTCGTAATGTCCATGCTTAGTGGAGAACGCAGTTTTGGCGATTGAGCTAGGTTCCATGGGTATTTGATGGAAACCTTTTGCTAAATCGATTGTCGTAAAATACTGACATTTACCTAGTTTGTCTAGGATTTCATCCATTCGTGTAGTTGGGAATTTGTCCTTAACTGTTATTTCATTTAGACTTCTATAGTCTACTACCATTCGTTTTATTTGCTTTCCTGAAGCATCTATCTTCTTCGGAATCATAGATATGGGCGAGCAGTAAGGAGAATTCGACTTTCGAATTATTCCCTGCCTGATCATATCTTTGATTTGTTGGTTTACCTCCTGATCATGTATCTGGGCATATTTGTATGGTCGTCTGTAGACCGGGTCTTCATGTTGAGTTTTGATCTCGTGCTTGAGTGTACTTGTGAAACTCAAATTGTCACCTTCTCTGTACTGCACATCCTTAAACTCATATAAGACCTTCTTTAACTCTTCCCTCTCTTCGTCGTTTAAGTCTTAATTTATTACATTCCCTTAATTCACTGTCTAGAGCGGAAGCGAAGTATTGATCTCCCTCTGGAGATGGGTCAAGGCACTTAGGTGCGATCTTCTCTTCTTTTGTAGACGGATCAGTGCACTTCTGTGCGGTCTTGCCGGCTTCAATAGCTTCTCCACTCTGAATGATTGGGTACGACCTAGCTCCTAGTGTTACAGTGTCATTTCTGTAATCGATGACGGCTTTACTTGCCATCAAGTATTATCTTCCTAATAAAACAGCATAATTTTCGGAAAAGTTATGTATGTAGAACTTTTGTTCGGACGGACATGTTTTGTTCGCATTCCTCATTATACTCTTAGTTAAACGGACAGGTCCATTGATGGTATGGACCGTAAGGTTATCGTCTTTTATCTCGGAATCTGTATAATTTTCTTTCATGATGTTGATCGATGATCCCGAGTCAGCGATACACCTTAATATTCTTTTATTAATGGTAATGTTTATATAGGGTCCTCCTCGGTTTCTTCCGAGGCGGCTTGATGAAAATTTACGTCCATCGTCGTTTGGCCACTCTGGCTCTCCCTCCCTCTTTTAGTGGGTTGGTTGGGTCCACTCCCACTAGCTTGGTTTTGAGATATTTGCTGATTGAATGGATTCTGAGCCCTACCTTGATTCAAGGAATTTTTGAACTCATTGTATAATCCAGGATTTTGGGAATTTTGATTTTGATTTGTTCGATTAGTCTGACCTGTTCCAGATGAACTCTGAGTTTGATTGTGATAGTTAGTAGTATTATAATTTGGATAATAGTTTCCAACATTCTTTCGATTTGATTGAGACGATTTCGATTGATCTTTATTTGTATCTGAATCTGTTGTACTAGCTTCGTACAATCCTTCTTCTTGTGCTGCCTTCTTAAGATTAGACAATGTGGTAATATCTTTTCTTGCTAAGGTCATGAACATTCTGTCAGGAAGTTTTCGAGTAATGACATCTTTAATTGTGTTGTTCAAAGCGTTTTTATAAATGACATTATTTTCTGGTATGTTTTCTAAGTTTAGCTTATTGTTTATCAATAATGCTTTTATATCTAATTCTTCTATAAACTTACGAAGACTGCCGTTGAATCTGGTGGTGTATAGTTGTCGTAAGAGTTCTTCATATGGTGTGTGATTTTTGAACTCGTTGATCAGCGCCGTCTTCAGTTCGAGCCACGTGTTGGGTTGTATCATTTGCGATATGCATTGTGCCTCTCCTGACAGTTGGATCTCGGTCGCACCAAATTGGATCCTTTGTTGGCGAAGATCTTCAGTTGGATATAATCCGCATACATATTCGATTCGTTTGATAAATGAGCTTAGCTGTCCAGATGAACCGTCATAGGCAGGTATTTGTCGGATCGACAGCAGTGCCTGGTTCAAGTGGATTTCGCTCAATGATAGTGGTGGTAACGCCATGTTGTTGGTGTTGATTGGGTTTTGTTTTGTTTTGTTTTCAGTAGTTTTGAACTTTATTTTGGTTCACTTGTACGTTTTTATACCCGATACTCAAAATGAGTATTGGGGTATATTAGATTTGTGGTGAAAGTGGATGTGTGTAACGTCCAGAAGGAATCGTTTCCGACCCCGTAAAGTATATTCTTGATCAGCATCAATAGCCGAGTCGATTGAGCCATGTCTGTCTGTCCGTCTGTCCGTCCGTCCGTCTGTCCGTCTGTCCGTCCCCTTCAGCGCCTAATGCTCAAAGACTATAAGAGCTAGAGCAACGATGTTTTGGATCCAGACTTCTGTGATATGTCACTGCTCCAAAAATATTTCAAAACTTTGCCCCGCCCACTTCCGCCCCCACAAAGGGCGAAAATCTGTGGCATACACAATTTCGAGGATACGAGAAAACTAAAAACGCAGAATCGTAGAAGATGACTATATCTTCTAGAGTGCATCTGAACCAGATCGTATAATTATTACAGCCAGAATCACGAAAACAATTTCACTCTTTCTCGCTCTGTCTCACTCTAACACACAGGTTTCATGGTCGGTTTTGCCAATTGCAAAATATGAGTTCAAGGATCTCAGAACCTATAAAAGCCAGAGCAACCAAATTTGGTATCCACACTCCTGTGATATCGGACCTTGACCGTTTCCTGTCCAAATTTCGCCACACCCCCTTCCGCCCCCGCAAAGGACGAAAATCTGAGGCAACCACAAATCTCAGAGACTATTAAGGCTAGAGTAACCAAATTTGGTACACACACTCCTTTAAGATGTCACTATAAAACGTATATCTCAGAATTTCGCCCCACCCCCATCCGCCCCCACAAAGGACGAAAATCTGTTGCATCCACAATATGCAGATTTGAGAAAACTAAAAACGCAGAATTATAGATAATGACCATATCTATTAGATTGCTGAATCTGGATCAGATCAGATCATTTTTATAGCCAAAAGGAACAAATCAATTTGCAGTGACTACAGACTGATTTTTTGTCTCTCTCGCACACACTCTTTGTCGTGCCGCTTAATATTAGCGCCATCTGCCGGAGGAGAGCCATACTGACTTAGTATCGGGTATAACTGTAGAGTTGCGGTGTCCGCAGCAACTCACAACGTTCCCCCTCGTTTGATTTTGTATTTAGTGTTTCACTGTTCTTGGTGGATCACTATCTCCGCTTACTTCAGCTCACTTAATTTTAGTTTTGCAAATCGTATGTGCTCGTAACACATAGGTTCTTTGGCGGATTTCACAATTTTATTAACGATTCCGGGATTACGTGATCACAGTAATTAGAAATTACGCAAGCTGACCATTACCGAAATATAGGAGTTAATTTTAAACGAAATCCTACCGACTGCGCCAGTTAAATATCCGCAACTCGATTTTAAGTTTTTTAAAAAATACTTTTATTTTACAACTTAAATATCTTTATGTCACAAGATTTAAATGAATTCCCCGACTTGACTTTGGGTCTGCTTGTCTCAAACGGAAATGATCTCTTTGCTGCTGGCTAGTTTCCATGAGCCCTTCTCTTGGAACTCCCGACTCTGGCTTCGGGCGCTTTCCTCGGCTGCATCTTCGTGTCGGTGGCGTACGTGCCTGGATCGATATTTGGGGATGCGTCGGCTTTGATGAAAGGCATCCACTGCTGGCGATCGGTGTTGCATTACATGACGGAGCTAGGAATGTGATACTCCTTGGTTTTATGTCTAGCTTTGATTGGTCCTCATGAGTGGCGTGATTCTAAAGAATCGATTTCTCGAGAGTGGCGTGATTCTAATGTTTGTGAAACAATGTGGTCCATTGTTTATATTATGGGGGCCCTAGCTTGGAGTATGGGAAGAAACAGTTATTGATTCTTGAGTGGCGTCCTGTTACTTGTGTGGATGGGGTGGATGAATTGTACATAAACATAATGTGTATGGGATGTGGGGAATTATGGATATGTCACTATATATATATGTCAACGGCTGTGGATACGTATTAAACGTTGGCTCTAGCTGTACCTATCCAAAAAACTCATCAAGCCGTGCACAATCGACAGGTGCACGCAAACCGAACAGTTCGAAAGCAACGAACACCATTTAATGGGCGTTCCAACAGTTCCATTACTCCCTGATTTACAAAAACTCCCAGACATTCCTTCACACACTTGTATTTTATCCCCAAGTAGGGAAAGAATGGAATTCTATCTCGAAAGCGATTGTCCAGTATCGGCAAACTGTCAAAAACGCGCGCTCTAACGTATAGGTGTCAGTCGTTAATACTTCTAAGGACTGGCGACTCTATGCGGAACTCATGGATATAATCCGCATACATATTCGATTCGTTTGATAAATGAGCTTAGCTGTCCAGATGAACCGTCATAGGCAGGTATTTGTCGGATCGACAGCAGTGCCTGGTTCAAGTGGATTTCGCTCAATGATAGTGGTGGTAACGCCATGTTGTTGGTGTTGATTGGGTTTTGTTTTGTTTTGTTTTCAGTAGTTTTGAACTTTATTTTGGTTCACTTGTACGTTTTTATACCCGATACTCAAAATGAGTATTGGGGTATATTAGATTTGTGGTGAAAGTGGATGTGTGTAACGTCCAGAAGGAATCGTTTCCGACCCCGTAAAGTATATTCTTGATCAGCATCAATAGCCGAGTCGATTGAGCCATGTCTGTCTGTCCGTCTGTCCGTCCGTCCGTCTGTCCGTCTGTCCGTCCCCTTCAGCGCCTAATGCTCAAAGACTATAAGAGCTAGAGCAACGATGTTTTGGATCCAGACTTCTGTGATATGTCACTGCTCCAAAAATATTTCAAAACTTTGCCCCGCCCACTTCCGCCCCCACAAAGGGCGAAAATCTGTGGCATACACAATTTCGAGGATACGAGAAAACTAAAAACGCAGAATCGTAGAAGATGACTATATCTTCTAGAGTGCATCTGAACCAGATCGTATAATTATTACAGCCAGAATCACGAAAACAATTTCACTCTTTCTCGCTCTGTCTCACTCTAACACACAGGTTTCATGGTCGGTTTTGCCAATTGCAAAATATGAGTTCAAGGATCTCAGAACCTATAAAAGCCAGAGCAACCAAATTTGGTATCCACACTCCTGTGATATCGGACCTTGACCGTTTCCTGTCCAAATTTCGCCACACCCCCTTCCGCCCCCGCAAAGGACGAAAATCTGAGGCAACCACAAATCTCAGAGACTATTAAGGCTAGAGTAACCAAATTTGGTACACACACTCCTTTAAGATGTCACTATAAAACGTATATCTCAGAATTTCGCCCCACCCCCATCCGCCCCCACAAAGGACGAAAATCTGTTGCATCCACAATATGCAGATTTGAGAAAACTAAAAACGCAGAATTATAGATAATGACCATATCTATTAGATTGCTGAATCTGGATCAGATCAGATCATTTTTATAGCCAAAAGGAACAAATCAATTTGCAGTGACTACAGACTGATTTTTTGTCTCTCTCGCACACACTCTTTGTCGTGCCGCTTAATATTAGCGCCATCTGCCGGAGGAGAGCCATACTGACTTAGTATCGGGTATAACTGTAGAGTTGCGGTGTCCGCAGCAACTCACAACGTTCCCCCTCGTTTGATTTTGTATTTAGTGTTTCACTGTTCTTGGTGGATCACTATCTCCGCTTACTTCAGCTCACTTAATTTTAGTTTTGCAAATCGTATGTGCTCGTAACACATAGGTTCTTTGGCGGATTTCACAATTTTATTAACGATTCCGGGATTACGTGATCACAGTAATTAGAAATTACGCAAGCTGACCATTACCGAAATATAGGAGTTAATTTTAAACGAAATCCTACCGACTGCGCCAGTTAAATATCCGCAACTCGATTTTAAGTTTTTTAAAAAATACTTTTATTTTACAACTTAAATATCTTTATGTCACAAGATTTAAATGAATTCCCCGACTTGACTTTGGGTCTGCTTGTCTCAAACGGAAATGATCTCTTTGCTGCTGGCTAGTTTCCATGAGCCCTTCTCTTGGAACTCCCGACTCTGGCTTCGGGCGCTTTCCTCGGCTGCATCTTCGTGTCGGTGGCGTACGTGCCTGGATCGATATTTGGGGATGCGTCGGCTTTGATGAAAGGCATCCACTGCTGGCGATCGGTGTTGCATTACATGACGGAGCTAGGAATGTGATACTCCTTGGTTTTATGTCTAGCTTTGATTGGTCCTCATGAGTGGCGTGATTCTAAAGAATCGATTTCTCGAGAGTGGCGTGATTCTAATGTTGGTGAAACAATGTGGTCCATTGTTTATATTATGGGGGCCCTAGCTTGGAGTATGGGAAGAAACAGTTATTGATTCTTGAGTGGCGTCCTGTTACTTGTGTGGATGGGGTGGATGAATTGTACATAAACATAATGTGTATGGGATGTGGGGAATTATGGATATGTCACTATATATATATGTCAACGGCTGTGGATACGTATTAAACGTTGGCTCTAGCTGTACCGATCCAAAAAACTCATCAAGCCGTGCACAATCGACAGGTGCACGCAAACCGAACAGTTCGAAAGCAACGAACACCATTTAATGGGCGTTCCAACAGTTCCATTACTCCCTGATTTACAAAAACTCCCAGACATTCCTTCACACACTTGTATTTTATCCCCAAGTAGGGAAAGAATGGAATTCTATCTCGAAAGCGATTGTCCAGTATCGGCAAACTGTCAAAAACGCGCGCTCTAACGTATAGGTGTCAGTCGTTAATACGTCTAAGGACTGGCGACTCTATGCGGAACTCATGGTACTGGGACGGACGCTCAGTGGACGGTTCAGAATCCGAACCAGATCAAACCTGTGAGAGCAGCAGTGCAATCGGCGGATGGGCAAAGCCGGCCAATAATTGGCAAGGTCACCACCGAAGTTGGTTTTCAAGGCCAGAAGAAAGTATTGAAATTGTCCGTAGTCCCATCTTTGGTGCAAGACCTATGTTTAGGCATAGACTTTTGGTCTTGTCTTAATTTGTTACCTACTTTTCGAACCAATAAATCATTCAGTCCAGAGGTGTCAAGCTTAGCATTGGATAGTACTTTGCCTGTGTGTTTATCGAAGCAGCAGCAAGTTCCTTTGCGAAGCAAGGTCTGGGGAAAACGGGATGGTTGGCGCACGAAATTGAAGTTTGCAGCGCTAAGGCAATAAAGCAACGACATTATGCTGTGTCTCCAGCCGTTGAAAAGCTGATGTACGTAGAGGTTGACCGAATGTTAGCTCTTGGAGTTATCGAAGAATCAGATAGCGCATGGTCGTCACCCGTGGTCCTCGTTCGTAAACCTGGAAAGGTGCGATTATGCATAGACAATCGGGAACTTAATGAAGTCACTGTTAAGAACGCTTATTCCATGCCATTGATCGATGGCATTCTCAGTCGGCTTCCTCGAGCTGAGTTCATCTCAAGCATCGATTTGAAGGATGTCTGTTGGCCAATTCCACTGGAAGTAAGCGCTCGTGAAAAAACGGCGTTTACCATCCCAGGGCGGCCGCTTTATCATTACACGGTAATGCCCTTTGGGTTGTGTAATGCACCCCAAACGATGTCCAAGATGATGGATAAAGTGATACCGCCATCTCTACGAAATGAGGTATTTATTTATCTAGACGACTTGTTGGTGATATCTGAATCAGTTAAGCAGCACATTCAAGTCCTTAAAGTCCTGTCCGCCAGATTACGCGAAGCTGGTCTGACCATTAACGTGGAGAATTCTAAATTTTGGCTAAAGGAGGTCAAATAATGAAGTCATGTTATTGGCAACGTAACTATCCAAACAGATGTGGAGAAGGTCCAAGCGATTCAAGAGTTTCCAGTCCCTCGATCCATGAAACAAGTGCGCAGGCTCTTAGGTCTCACTGGTTGGTACCACAAATTAATAAAAAACTATGCGGGTATCGCAGCGCCGATCTCAGATACACTTAAGAGCAAGCGAAAATTTGAATGGACCGATGAAGCACAGAACGTTCGATTCTTTAAAGTCACATATGCGTAACGCTCCTGTGTTGCACAGTCCCGATTTTACCTTTTTCAATCCATTGTGATGCAAGTCACACAGGAGTGTGTGGAGTCCTGATGCAATCAGATGAAGATGGCAACTAGGTCGCGCAAATTGAACCAATGTCAACGTAACTATTCCGTAACCGAAAAAGAGTGTTTGGCAGCGGTAATGTGCGTCAAGAAATTTAGAGCCTATGTAGAAGGGCATCAGTTTTCCATTATAACCGAACATGCCTCATTAAAATGGCTGATGTCACAGGTAGACCTAAACTCGAGACTAGCTCGATGAGCACTGAAACTGCAAGGATTCACCTTTAAGATTTTCCATAGACAGGGTAGTCAGAACATCGTTCCGGATGCCTTATCACGAGTGCATACCGAAGACTTATCGTATATTGGTATTGATAGCATAGTCAACCTTCAATATGAAGCGTTTAAATCCACCGACTATCAGGAACTCATTTCGAAAATTCAAGCTATTCCAGATCGTTTAATTTGGACGTTGACATGCAATGACTGCATCTTTCAAGAGGCGATGCAGTTACTGCACCGTCAAGTGGCCCGTGTGACACCAGCAGAAGGCTGTTACGCGCGGATCCCAGGCAAAACGCAGCCCTCCTCCCGCCCAACCGACCGAGGGGCGCTGCCGCATGACGCACGGTGCGTAGCCGAACCAAACGCGAACATGCAAGAAAGATAGCTATTAGACTAACATTCGAGGAAAATTAGCACTAAACTTACTAAGAAACTAAGCATGCAATCAAAATACAAATACCACTACAATTACTAATTAATAGAAAGGTGTGTAAGGATTAATAATTTAATAAGTGGAAGCGAATTAGTGTTGGATATAATATGGTAGACGGAATTATAATCCGGGCATAAGACCCTAAACGGTTCATGCAAGGAATAATTCGATCTACAAAGTGGAAGGAACAACGGTATAAAATTTCTAGTCAGTCTAATAGGAATCGTGAAGTTTATGCGGCTCAACAGATCAGGGCTGTTCTGATCAAGTTGTGCATAAATATCACACCAAGCATTTTTCTACGGTTAACTAAGGATGGGAGGTTTACTAATAGTAGTCTACTAGAGTAAGATGGGAGTCTTACACCCGCATCCCAGTTAAGGCCCCGCAGAGCAAAGAGTAAAAAGTTTTTCTGTACTGATTCTATACGGTCCTGGTGTACTTTGTACTGAGGGCACCATACACAGGAGCCGTATTCTAAGATCGGACGAACAAGCGAGGTATAGAGAGCCTTTGTTATATAGGGGTCGTCAAATTCCTTTGACCACCTCTTTATAAACCCAAGCACGCCCATGGCCTTATTTACCATGGTAGAAATGTGTTCGGAAAATTTTAACTTGGGGTCTAACATAACACCCAGATCATCCACCAGGGTAATTCTCTCAAGAGAACCACCAAATAGGGTGTAGGGAGCCAACAAAGGGCTAGAACGATGAAATGTCATAACTTTGCATTTCGAGGCATTAAGGTGTAACAAGTTTGCACAACACCATGACTGGAAGCTATTGAGATCGGATTGCAAGCGAGAATGAAATGAAATGTCCTTGTACTGGACACAGAGTTTAACATCATCCGCATACATAAGTACTCGAGAGTATGTTAATACTGAAGGCAAGTCATTAATAAAGAGTGTGAAGAGTAAGGGGCCTAGATGGCTGCCCTGTGGTACTCCCGAAGAAACCTTTACTGGTAAAGAGAGGGAGTTTTTGAAGAGGACTCTTTGAGAGCTGGAACAAAGATAGCTAGAAATCCATCTCAGGAAGTTGGGCGGAAACCCTAAAAGGTCAAGCTTATGCGCTAAAAGGGAATGGTTTACAGAGTCGAATGCTTTTCTAAAGTCGGTGCAAATAACATCCGTCTGTAAGTTACCTTGAAAGGCTTTAATAATGAAAGAGGTAAACTCTAACAAGTTCGTGGTGGTTGATTGCCGCCTTATAAATCCATGCTGAGTTGGAGATATAAGTGACTTGCAGAGATGTTGCATATAACTTTGCTATACCTCTATAATTTTTTTGCATCAGACTTGCTACCTTTTTTATGGAGAGGAATTATAAACGATTCCTTCCAGATCGGGGGGAAGCAAGAAGAATCAATGGACACGGTGAATAGTTTACGCAAAGGTCCACAAAGAGCCTCGGCGCAGTACCTGAGTACACAACCTGGAAACCCGTCTGGACCCGGTGAAAACACCGGCTTAACTAGTCGAAGATAATGAAGTAGGGGACATTCATTTAACAAGGGACTGAAAATGCCGTTCGACCTCGGTAAACCGTATGGGTACGGATGACCAGAGTAGCTTTCCTAAGAATAGGTGGTTTGGAAAAATTGGGCAAAAAGATCGGCAATTGCCTGATCATTATTTGCCGACGTATTACAAAATGATAGCGAGGATGGGTGTGCGGACATTCTACGCCTACTGTTTACGAAGCAGTAAAACTGTTTAGGGTCCTGAGAAAAACGTATCCTGCATCGAGATAGGTAGTTCTTATAGCGTTGCGCATTAAGAAATGAAAAGTTTGACCGAGCTATTACATAACGAGAGTGAGAAGTAGGAGAGCCCACTTCTTGAAATTTTTTATAAAGTCTTGATTTTAAGTTTTTTAGACTGGATAACTCTTTGGTAAGCCAAGGGGGTTTTCCAGATCTTATCGGACAAGAAAGCGGGACACAAGAATCAAAAAATGTGCCAAGAGCATTGTAAAAAATGTTTGTGCCTTTTGTGACATCAGTGCACAAGTACAAAGCGGACCAATCAAAATCCCTAATGAGGTTATTAAGCTTCGCAAACTCGGCAATACGAAAACAGCGCACACGTTCAGGTAGTCTACTCGACCGATCCAATACAGTTGGTCCTATATCTAGCGACACCTCGAAAGTAGGATGGTAGGCGTCTTCAGGTATAGTTAGCGGAAGGGCTCGGGTTAACAACACTATGGTCGGATCCGATACAAAGCACAGATCAGCAATCGACCCAAGGAATTTTTCACACGATTGACTTGAGACAGGGACAGTCCAAGCAAGCCGTCAACAAAGTCATGTCGTGACATGGGCACTAGGATACTAGACTCGTTTACCGAAGACCAAACAGTTCCTGGCAAGTTGAAGTCACCAAGAACTATCATACGATCTTTATCAGATAGCGAGGAAGAAACAGCGGTTAAAGCGGACAAGTGCTGCTCATAAATTGAAATATCCGAAGAAGGTGGGATATACGAGCAAGTAATGAATATAGCGAAAGCGGGAAGAATCAGTTTTACACACAGGAATTCCAGTTCCTGTTGAACTTGGACTGTGAAGTGTTCTGACGTGATGCAAGAGTCCACTGCAATTAGAACCCCTCCTGCACGTCGAGACGAACGGTCCTCTCAAAAAGTTGTGTACCGACCTGCCAAAACCTCGGAACTAAGAATGTCCGGCTTTAAGAAGGTTTCAGTAAACACAATAACGTGGGAAGCAAATGCAACACTATCCCGGAAAAGAATGCTGAGCTTACCTTTTGGAAAGGTGGAAGCAAGACGGGAAGTTGAGGAAGAGGAAGTTGAGGTTGAGGGTGGCACACTGGAAAGATTTCGAAGGGATATGGGGGCCTATTCTTCTTCTTAGCCCTAAACTCCTTCACAACCAAATGCTCCGGCCAAAATTTGGCGGAGCAAATGGTGTCAAATTGAGTTGGGGAGATGCTTATCTTAAACGAGGCTATCTCCCTGGCATAAGAGAAGTTAAATTTCTCCACCTTTAAGTCCACGGCTTTTATTTTGCTTTGAATAAAAGTAATTACATCATTAGATGTGAGGTCAGGGGCCAGCCGTGAAACAAAAACTTGTCGTTTTGGTGGGACTCCCACCAGTTGTTTAGTCACCACTGGCCTAGTACCTGTGGTGGCAATATCCGGATGTCCGGAACGTCTATTTACTGGTGGGTTCGGGATAGAAGGGACAACTAGCGCACTTGCGGACACCATGGACACTTACGCTGCAGACGTACTTGGCTGCACATTCTCCGAGGCGATGAATTCGGCTACCGAATCTGCATCGCCAGCAGCTGTCGTTGCCCTTGGAGTGGCAAACGAGATCAACTGCTGCACACTTGGAGTGGTCGGAGTCAGTTTTTCGGCGGCGCACGGCTGAGTGACGGTTGGCACTTGCAGATCCCGCGGAGTGACCTTTTTGCGCCTCGGAGACTCATTCAGCAGTTTTAAACCGCTAAACGGAGCCTCCATGGATAGGAGCCGATCGTATTGGTTTTTAAAACCAACGGTCAGCTCCTTAAATCCACTCCGCGTCTGCCTCATAAAAGCTACCATGTCTTTCTCCACCGCACGGCAAGCCTCGCAACTGTAGTGCAAACCATTACGCTTTGAAATGGCATCACTCACAAGGCCAGAAAATCCAGCGCATTTTGCGTGCACTACGCTGTCGCAGAGCCAGCAGGGGATAATCGGCTGATCGTGGGTGATCTGCTTTTTGCATGATGTTTTGGCACATACAACAGAAAACTCTATATTAAAAAATTTGAACAAAATTAAAATTAAAATCAAATAATATTTCAAGACAAATGGCTATCAAACCAGTGTGCCAGACAAACGCTAATAGGAGGAGAGGAGAACAGTTGCAGCAGCAGCTAATGAGAGAGAGAGAGAGCTACTGAACAGAAAGTTACGAGTTACGAGGGCGAGAGAGAAAGACCAGTTATTTAAGTTTAGGTGATAGGGAGGGAGTGAAAATACAACAAAAGCTACAAAACGAGAGTGGACTGTAATGCAATGTAATGCGTACTCACTCACTGCAACAACACAAACACAAGCACAAGCCGACGCCGAAAAATAAAAAGTTAAATAATTTTTTAACACAAATCAAAAGGTAGCACTCGCGTAATAGAATAGGTTTCCAGATTGTTGTCTGGTTAGGAAGTATAATTAGAATTTAGTTAGGAAAAGACCGGCTGTTTATTCAAAACAAAAGGAAAAAATGCGGAGCGCAAAACAAAAACACGTCTGATCACTACGAAAGAGAACGACTTTAACCTGATGTAAAAGTAATGGATAACCTTCTTTATCGTCGAGCTGAACACGCCACTGGTGAGCAAATTAGTGATGACATGTTTTTTGTTTTGTATTCGATTACTTTTATTTCTTCTATTAATACTAATACATATATTAGATTAAAAACTAGTTGTTGTGAGGCCATGGGGCTGTGGTTTGTTGGTGGGGTAATGGGGCGTAGCTATGCGGTACGGCTGCAAAGCATTGCTTCGCACAGCCGTACCTCCTTACTCCTCCGACACATTCCTTTCCCTCTCTGTCACCGTAGTTCCCGCATTATAGTGGCGGCGAACCTAGTGCATCACATGCCTTGGGATCCGCTACTATGACTGGCAAGCTCCCTCCGATGCTGATGCTGGTGGCTAGCTCGGCCTCTAGCTGACACCTCTCATATTCGAAGCGATGGCACTCGAAGAAGACGTGATAGGCGTCCTCCACGATGCCTCGACCGCAGGATCGCAGGACCGCTTCAGGTAAGATCTGAAGCATCCGTGATCGCTCAGCATCTGTGTGAGGTGGAAGTCCACCTGTCCATGCTTCCTCTCCAACCACAGCTTGATGTCAGGAATAAGCCTGTGGGTCCAGCGTCCTTTGGTTGAGGAATCCCACTTCATCTGCCATCTCCTGCCGCTTCCCAGTTCCTTGAAACCGTGGAGAAACAGGCTGTTGCAAATTAAGGGCAGTCCCATCCGGAGGCTTGGATGAATCTGGACAAGGTCCCCGGTTTGATTTCGGACAGGTCCGAAATGTCTGTGAGGAAAGCAGCCCCGAGAAAACGAAGACGACGATTTCCAAGGGCCGGGCAGTGGCAGAAGAAGTGGGGGACCAATTCCTTTTCTTCCTCGTCGCGACAACTCCTGCAGAAGTCGTTATGAGGGATTGACAATCTAGAGGCATGAGTGCCAATCTGCCAGTGTCCCGTAATGGCTCGAGTAACTGCAGAGCACTGTGCTCTGCTGAGCCTATACAGCTCGGCTGAGCGCTTCTTCGATCGATATGGCCATATCAATCTTGAGATTTTACAGGAAACTGTTTCTGCCATCTCCTATTGGCATTTTGCTCAAACAATTCGTGCGTGAGGAGCCTGCACGTAGCCAGAGGCATCGCTACTTGCTCCCTCTCCATAAGGAGAGGAATTGTAGTACCCTGCCTTGCTAGCTCGTCGCCGGCGTCGTTCCCCTCGATGTCCCTGTGGCCTGGGACCCATATAAGGAAGAGGTCTAACTGCTCTGCGATCTCGTGCAGAGACCTGCGGCAGTCATTTACTGTCGCTGAGTTCGACGATATTGAGCCTAGAGCTTTAATAGCGGTTTGGCTGTCCGAGAAAACGCACACTAAGTGCATGTCTAGAAGTAGTTTGGAGACGATGGAAATGGCCTCCTTGATGGCTACAACCTCCGCTTGGAACACACTGCAGTGGTCCGGGAGCCTGAAGCAATGACTGATGTTCAGCTCGCTGCAGTAGACTCCGCCTCCCACGCGGCCGTCTAACTTTGAGCCATCAGTGTAGAAGTGAACCGCATTTGCGGGTCCTGGTTCGCCCATCTCCCAGTCCTCCCTAAGTGGGATTGATACCTGGAAAGGCGTCGAGAGGTGATCACTAGGGACACAATAATCTGTCCTCTCTGGTAATTGCGGGTGTCTCGTCAGGATTCCCGAGTGCCCAACCGCGGATGCTTTCCACAGTCTGGCTTCTCTCATTCTGAGTGCGGAAAGTGTTGCCACTTTCTTTCCCATGAGATCTATGGGGAGGAGGTCCAGCACAGTATCCAGGGCTTCCCCTGGAGTAGTGCGTACCCCGCCAGTCATGCATAGCTCTGCCATGCGTTTAACTCTGCTGAGTTTGTTGAGGCATGTCCTTTTGTCTAAGGCTGGCCACCATACTACCGCTCCATAGAGCATGATCGGTCGTATGATGGTGGTGTAAAGCCACCGAACTATATAGGGGGTCATTCCCCATCTTAGTCCGATGGCTTTCCTGCAAGTATAGAGGGCTACTGTGGACTTCTTTACTCTATCCTCTATGCTCTATTTCCAATCGAGCTTTCTATCGAGGATTAGACCAAGATACTTGGCGTTGTTGCTGAAGATTAGCGCTTCCCCACATAGTCTTGGGGGAATCAGTGCCGGGACTTTGTACTTCCTAGTGAAGAGCACCAGTTCCGTTTTAGACGGGTTGACGCCTAACCCGCATTTGTCTGCCCATTTTGACATCTTCATGAGAGTGCTTGTCAGGCACTCACACAGCGTCTGCGGGAATTTACCCGAGAATGCTATAGCAACATCGTCCGCATACGCCACCACGCGGCAGCCACCCCCCTCTATCTCCCGCAGCAGTTCGTTCACTGCCACGTTCCATAGGAGGGGCGAGAGGACTCCGCCCTGCAGGGTGCCTCTACTGACAAATCTGGTGGACGTTGACGTCCCCAGTGATGCCTCAACCGTCCTGCATTGTAGCATCTGATCGATCAGGCTCACCGTCCGGGAGTCAACCCCCAGTTCCGTCAGTGCACCCGTGATGGCGGTCGGTAGGATGTTATTAAAGGCGCCTTCTATGTCCAGGAAGGCTACCAGGGTGTACTCCTTACAGTTGAGGGACGCTTCGATGATCGATGTGATCGTGTGTAGGGCCGTTTCGGTGGATCTTCCTTTCCGATAGGCATGCTGGGAGTCTGAGAATAGACTAGGCGGAATATTTACCGTGAGATGCATCCCCAAAAGCCGTTCCATCGTCTTCAGAAGGAAGGACGATAGACTTATGGGTCTGAAATCTTTGGGGGCAGTGTGCGAGGGCTTGCCTGCCTTGGGGATGAAGACGACTTTGGTATGAAGCCAGGTTTCCGGGATATATCCATGGGAGAAGATTCCCTCGTATATACTTTTGAGCCAATTAGTGCCTTTTTGTCCAGCGTGAATCAGTTGGGCAGGGATGATGCCATCTGGTCCCGCGGATTTGTATGGTTTGAAGCTTTTTATTGCCCAGGAAATGTTCTCCTGGCTTAGCAGGTTCATGATAACACTTGAGGCAACGGAGGGAGCCGCGATGTAGTGTGGTCTGTTTTCATCGCAGCCGGGAAAGTGGGTGTTAAGGAGAAGATTTAGCGACTCATTGCTGGACGTTGTCCATGATTGGTCGGCGTTCTTCAGGTAGCCCAGAGTAGGTGTAGTCTTCGAGAGAACTTTGCGCAAGCGCGAAGCTTCCGAGTTATTCTGAATGTCGCTACAGAACTTACGCCATGAGGCCCGTTTGGCTTTCCTCAGTTCTTTATTGTAAACTGACAGACTGGCCTTGTAAGCGGCCCAGTTCTGCTCAGCGTTTTCGGCCTTAGCTTTATTGATGAGTCTTCGGGAGGCTTTCCGGAGTTCCCTCAGTTTCGGATTCCACCATTCAGGTTTCTTCCGGCCTCTGCTCTTGCTAGAGGGGCAGGAATTATCGAGCGCCTCATTGCAGGCGTCTTTAAATAGTTTAACAAGATGAGTCGTGGCTTCCCTGGAGATCTCCTCCTCAGGTGCAGTCTCAGGGAGAACACGACAGAGGTGGTCTGAGTACCGAGTCCAGTTTGTCCGCCTAAGGTTCCGAAATTGAGCTGGTCTCGGTAGTGAAAAAGAGAATACGGTTTCCACGTACCTGTGGTCCGAGAAGGAGTGCTCTTCCAGGACCCTCCAGGATACGATGTTCCCGTGTAACTCATGAGAGGCAAGTGTGAGGTCCAGGACCTCCTTGCGGTTTTTAATAATGAAGGTGGGATCACTCCCCCTATTTAAAAGAACCATTTGAGTGGTCAGTAAATAGTTGAAAAGGTACTCACCCCTTTCGTTGGTGTCAGTGCTTTCCCACTGGCAGTGGTGTGCGTTGGCGTCGCACCCTACGATTAGGCGTGTGTCCTTGGCCTCGCAGTCTGTGATTAGCGCCCTGAGCGCCTGTGGAGGGGGGTCTGGTTGGTCGAGACCCATGTACGTGGAGCAGATTCTCAGTGAGCACCCCTGGCCCTCGAGGCTCACTGCTGTTTGGTCTTCATTGCTGAAATTTGGGAGCAAAAATAAGTGCAAATCTCTTTTTGAAAGGATGCAGGTGCGAGTTTTACCTGCGGAGTCAGCTACGTATAGCTTATAGTCAGGAGTCCTCAGACCAGAGACCCTGTTTCCGAGGATCCAGGGCTCCTGAATGAGGACTATGTCGGCTCCACCCTTGGCTAGGTGGAGCAGGAGAGCAGCGCATGCTGCCTTACAATGGTGGAGGTTTATCTGCAGGAGTATCAGTGACATTCCTGAGGTTCACCTCCACCATTGTCCTGTCGTGGTCGCTCTCCGAAGAGTCCAACTCCTCCGCGACCCCGATGTGTTTGAGATCCCTAGTGAGATCGCTCACGTCTGACACGTAACCATCTAAGATGTCATCCGACACCACTGATGCCACGTCTGACACCGCAGGCTTGATCTCCATACTAAGGATCTCCGGGGGCTCCAGGTCTGGCTCGACCGTCGGCTGCATGCCTTTGGAGTCGGACTTGTACGGTACTACGACTACCTTCTTGTAGCCGTAGTCCACAGCGCCCTCCGTGTCGTGGAGAAGTCTGACCGACTCCTCGTTCAGGACGAGGATGATTTGGCGCCTCTGCCCGTTGCTCTCCTCTACTTTGGCCACCTTCCAATCGGCTGTGGGAAGGTGGGGATTGCAGACCTGCAGAATCCGGAGAATCTTATCCGGCTCTGCAGGCTTCGCCGAGACCCACGCTCTGGCCCTCGGCTTGCTGGGGATGTCCTCCCACTTCACGACCTCCAGCTGGGCTCCTGGGTAGACCTCCTTGAGCGACGCTACCGCCTTCGCGTAGAGGGCCGCCGAGCGAGCATCTTGGCAGGCGATGGCTTTCACCCTGCCTTGGTGCCACCCGGCGTCCTCACATTTGGGCGGTGGTCCTCCATTCTCCTCCAACTCCTGGAGGAAACGGTCTTGGAGCTCGTTTTCCACGAGGTGCCACTTGTCCCTAGGGATCTGCCCGTCTTTAGAGCCCCTGTCTAGGACTCCAATCAGGGTTTTTCCCCTCGGGCAAACGAGCGGTTGCTCAGTGTCTTTGTCCTCTTGGCCTGTTGGACTTGTGTGGCGGTGTCCTCCGCCGAGCGTTGCCGCTTGCTTGGGGCCTTGGCTGTGGCCTTGCCAGCTTTGGCTGGCTGGTAGTCGGGCAGGACTGTCTTGGCCCATCGCCGCTATTCGATTCCCTGGGCAGACGCCAGGAACACCGGGTCGTCGTTGCCCAGGATGAAGGCCGCACGTCTTTTGTCCTGAAACTTGGGCCTATGTTTCGAGGCAGAGGCGCCGCCTGCCGGGGTTGTCAAGGGGTTCCCGGTCCCAAGGGGTCCGCCAGCCGCGATATCGCTCTGCATGGTCGCCCCCCCGGTAACCGCCGGGTCGCCCTTGGGGCCCCCCGACGTGGATTGGCCCGATTGGATTTTCGGTCCTCTCCTCACAGCGCCTGCTGCTGTGCCTCCGGCACTTTAGGAGGTGTGCCGTGCTCCTTTGCGGTGTTTTTTGTTTTAATATTTAAATTTGGCATATTTGATCCCACGAGTAGGCGGGAAGGCGTTAGTCGCCCGGGGCATAGCCCGCGCGCCCCGGGAAGCCTTATTAAAACCGGAGGTCGGCAGGTATCCAGAGTCCGCATATAAGCGACCCAGCACCCCCTCGGCCATGCATCCCTCGGCATATGACAGTGTCACCTTGGATTGGGGTTATTTCACTGAGAGTTTTCTTCTCTCCGCCCGACTACAATTAGCCAGCATCCTGGCAGAGACATGACCGTACCAGGGGAGAGTATAGTCGCACTTCCGCCGGTGTGTACAGTTACGGCGGGTGCCGGTTCGCTCGTGCCCACCTGTATCCTATGACGCGGAGCACAGTCGCCTTGGATCCAGGGCAAGCCATGAACCCGAGGCGCCTGTGCCCCTTTCCGAGTCTACAGTTGTGACGAGCCGACCCGACATCCGTTTATCCCCCTATAGCACCCGACGGCTGACGGCCCAGCAGTTACTCTGTATGCTCTTGTCCCTTCGCTCGTCTCGTAAAGCAGCACCCTCTCACTGAGAGAGCTGTCCACTATTCTCAGGAAGTATTCCGGGATCCGTAGCATCCGCAGGGCTTCCATCGTTCTTCCCCAGTCCGCCGTGTTGAACGCATTATTAAATTGGATGGTGACCAGCAGGCAGTACTGTTTTTTGCCTGCTCTCCACCGCTTCCCGCTGGTGGCGTTCTCCGCAATATTGGTGACAATGCCTATAGCATCCAGAGCTGATCTGCCTTTCTGGAAGCCATACTGGTTGGGCGACAGGCCGCCGGCATTTTCAATAGCACGACAGAGCCTACGTGCGATGAGCTTTTCGCATACCTTCCCCGCGTTGTCTAGGAGACAAATTGGTCTATACGAGGAAGGCTCGCGTGGTGGTTTTCCTGGCTTGTTGAGCAGCAATAGCTTCTGTGTCTTCCAACTATCGGGGAAGGTACTTTCTAGGAGACACATATTGATGCACTTATCAGCAAAGGCGGATGGCTGTAGTGCCAATGCCAGTTTTAAAGCCCTATTTGGGATTGCATCCGGGCCTGGGGCTTTTTTGCTGGACAGGCTCCTCCCGGCTTCCAGGACCTCTGCGCAGTAAAAGTAATCGAATACAAAAAAAAAATGTGCAGGGCGGGAGAGTTGAGTGAAAAAAACCCGTGTCGGTCGCACGCCTCCGTGGCTCCTCTGTTTGCGCCGCGTTCCGTGTGTCTGCGGAGCTGCCGGGGGTGGAATAGGCCCTGGGCTGACGAGGTACCCTTCTGGCTGTCACGGCAGGTCGAGCTCCTCCTCGTTGTGCCCGCCTCCGATCCAGGCTGGTTGTTCGTTTTATCCGAGTCGGCGGTGGCAGCCGCAAAATAAAAGCTCGCTCTCTCGCTCTTGGCGAATTCGCACCGCTTTGCCACCGTAGGTAAGGTAGGCACAGAAGAAATTGTTTTAATATATGAAGGAAGTCGAGAAAAATCCATGAAATCGAACGCACGCACTCCTTTTTTTCGTCGTATTAAAATACAAAATTGCAGTCACCCAAGTTGTTTCGGTATCGTTATTTAGAAAAACTATTCTAAAATTTCATGGCGCCCCTGGGTGGACTTGCAATTTAAACGTATTAATTCAAGTGGAAGGCAAAAGTGACAGTGACACAGTGGAGAAAATATAAATAGCCGAAATCTATTATACATACATACATGTACATACATGCATATGTGCTGCAGCCAAATTGCCAAATTGACCGCGACGTGTGTGCAAAAAAAAAATTCAACAAACAAAACTAAAAATCACCGCGTCGGTGGTGCAATACCCTGTCTGCAGCTATATACAAAAGGAGATACACATATACCATCTACCCAAGAAGATCCAAGTGGAGCATCCAGTATAAGAAGAGGAGAGTACAGCACCTGGAATTTCCAATCTTCTCAAGAGGTATTTGTGCAAAAAATTGAAAGCTCGAGTGAAGACGAAAATATTAAAAAACTCGCAATTATTGTCTTGTGCTGAAACAATTGCACCTCGCTTTCAATTCTTGGCACATATGTACGTATGACATAGTAGAGCTAGATTGCATGCTGTAGTTAGAGTTGAGCATATATATTAATACATATATACATACATATGTACATCTAACCCTCTTGGACGCAATAGCTACACATATACATAACTCATTTTAACTGCAATCGCTGTCGCGCCTTTCCCCTTTCTCGTTTTCGTTGTGTCAAATATATGTATAGTTGGGTCGTTGGCCAAGCACGCATACCAATACGCAGCTGCAGCGGTGAATTTTTTCGTCTCGCTTTCGCTCTTCACCGTTGCTTATCGTTGATCTTTGTTTGGCGCGCTTAATCCAAACCAAACACCAAGTGACGCGCTACCCTGTTTTCGTCGGGTATATTCGTTTGGTGTCAGTAGGATCCAACTATCAATTAAGACAAAGTCGTGCCTCGCAAATCAATTTAGCGTCGATCGTTGTCGTACGTATGCATACACAACATTAATTCTTCAGAACTGCAGCGGTGAAATTTTTCGTTTTCGCTTGTCACCAGTGCAGTTCGTTGGTATTCTTGTGTGGTTTTCGTGTACGCGCCAGCCAAGCGACGCTATACCCTAAATTTTTCGGGTATATTGGTTTTTCACCTCGTTTGGGTACAATTACCCATTATTTCATTGAGTGCCTCGGCATTAAATACGATTATTAGAAACGATCTTTCGCCTTCAGTTGCTTGTATTGAGAATCAATATGACCTCAAAAGCCAACAATATCTTCCTTGAAGAGCTGAAGAAAAAGCGCAGTTGCCGTGTCAAAGGCATTCGTTTATTAGCGGACCGTTTAGAAGCGGGGAATATTCCGCTGGTATTGACGGAGCTCGAGTGCAGACTCGAAACGCTGATGCGTAGCATTGACACGGCACGCGAACTTCAAGAGAAGATTGAAGATATAGACATTGACGATGAATTTGGAGTCGAGTTGGAAGAACTCTCAATTGTCACAAAGGCAAAATTAATGTCTCTCATTTGCGCATTAAAGACAGCTGATGAGACAATACCGGCAGTACCAGCTTATGGTGGCCCAACTCGTGCTCGCCTTCCGAAGTTAGCTCTGCCGCAGTTCAGCGGCAACTTTTCGGACTTTAAAAACTTCATAGGTTTATTTGAGACTCTAGTTCATAATGACCAAAGCATTCCAATTATCGAAAAGTTCAACCATTTGCTTTCGTGTCTCTCCGGTGAAGCGTTGGGAACAGTTAGGGCTTTCCAAGTAACCGAGACCAACTACGAGAAAGCAATGGCTAGCTTAAAACGGGTCTACGATAATGATTGTCTGATCTTTAAAAATCACATTGATGCCCTATTTAATCTTCCCAAAATTACCCAGCAATCAGCATCGTCCTTAAGGAACCTTATCGATACCGCCTCATCCATATATGGTTCGTTGTTGTCGATAGGCGATGATAAAAAGATCTCGAATGCGATGATTATTCATCTCGTCTTGAGCAGAGTCGATCCGGTGACCAAAGAGAAATGGGAAGAACAGCTCGATTATGACAAACTGCCACTTTGGACGGACTGTGAAAGGTTGCTTAATCGCAGACATCAGCATCTTTCGGCCGAAAATTCGGACAAACCAAAGCAGGAGCAGAAAGCTGTGCCAAGCAAGCCGCATAATCGGAGCGCATTCGCGTGTTCCACCGCGAATACTAAAAATCAACAATGCAGCTACTGCAATGCGAAAGGCCATTTGTTGACAGATTGCAGTCCATTTGGTCGGCTAGCAGTAATGCAAAGGTTCGAATTCGCAAAAACTGCATCCTTGTGCATCAATTGTCTGCAGCCAGGCCACTCTGTAGTACGATGCAAAGCTAAGAAGTGTCGAGTGTGTGGCTGCTCACACCATACCTTATTGCATAGGTACACAGTGGCGAATAAAAGTCTAGCGTTACCATCACCCCCAGAGAATTCTTCTCCTCCTCCCAAACAGAATCAACCTTCCACTTCGCATGCTCTCCATGCGACAGCTATGGATAGAGTTATTCTGGCTACGTCGATCGTAAGCGTCCGAACAAATAATGGTGAACATGTTTTGGCCCGAGCTCTGCTTGACTCGGGGTCTCAAACCAATTTTATAACTGAGGACTTAGCACAGCGCTTACAGATCCGTAGGGAGGAGTCGTGTATCAACTTGCTTGGTATTGGTGAATCCAATTCACAAGTCAAGAAAAAGATACACACGGTGGTGAAGTCGCGAATTACGGGTAGTGAGTTTTCGGTTGATTTCTGGATTCTAAGGTCCATTTCGGGGTATCACCCTGATCAGACACTTAACGTGAGTGACTGGAAAATCCCAAAGAACTTACCACTTGCAGACCCATATTTCTTCAAGCCACAGAAGATAGATATGTTGATAGGCGCAGAAACATTTTTCGAACTTTTATCTGTTGGTCAGATTCGACAAGGTCCTGACTATCCAACTCTGCAGAAAACGCTTCTCGGCTGGATTGTGTCGGGCAGATACACTCCAAAGGTGACTGCCACCCAAGAAGCTAGGAATTGTTTGAGTTGTCGAGAAGAGTCAGTGATCCACATCGACAATACATTACAAAAGTTTTGGTCACTGGAAGAATTGCCGTCTTCTAAAAAGTCTTTATCTCCTGAACACAAGTTATGTGAAAAGCATTATAGAAGGACTACTCAGGTCGTGCTTTCAGGTCGGTTTGAAGTAAGACTGCCGTTCAAATCAGATCCCAGTATCTTAGGCAACTCCTTTGAAGTGGCTAAACGGCGGTTTTTATCGCTTGAAAAAAGATTGTCTCATGACCCCGAGTTGCAGAAAATGTACTTGGAGTTCATGGAAGAGTACCTCTCCTTGGGTCACATGTCTACCACAGACAACACAATCCCCAAAACTCCACATTATTTCATTCCACATCAGTGTGTGTTGAGGCCTCAAAGCACGTCGACCAAGCTCCGCGTCGTTTTCGATGCGTCTTGTAAAACGTCCTCTCAGGTGGCCTTGAACGACATATTGATGGTCGGTCCTACGATACAGGATGAGCTGTATTCGACATTGCTCCGATTCAGACTACACAGGTACGCCTTGACAGCCGATGTCAAGAAGATGTATCGCCAAGTCTGGGTCGCTGATGCGGATAGACAATTCCAGCTCATAGTGTGGAGAAGAGATCCGTCTGAGTCCTTGAGAATATACCAGCTCAACACCGTAACATATGGGACTGGACCAGCCCCATTTTTGGCTATTCGGTGTTTGAAGAGCTTGAGTGAGTCTGCAAAACTCTCATTCCCTAAAGCTGCTGAAGTTATTGACTCCGACTTCTATGTCGATGATGTGTTGACTGGTGCTGATTGCGTAGAGGAGTTAAAGACAATTAAGTCTGATGTGGCTCAGGTTCTTCAAACCGCTGGGTTTGAATTGACTAAATGGTTTTCGAACTCACCTGAGGTCACCGCATCCGAGAGCACAGTTAAACCGATAACGATCTCGGACTCAGAGTCAACTAAGGCGTTAGGAATATCGTGGCTGCCACACGAAGACGTCTTTAAGTTCCAAATTGACACGTCAGTTATGGGTCTCCGAGCGACAAAACGGAACATATTATCGGTGACATCTAAGCTGTTTGACCCCCTTGGCTTGTTAAGTCCTTTAGTAATTAAGGGAAAGATCCTACTGCAGGAGCTTTGGCTCAACAAGCTAGATTGGGATGAGTCAATTCTAATGAACTTGGAAACAGCATGGAACTTATTAAAAGAATCCTTGCGTCAGTTGGAGAAGATTACCATACCTCGATTTGTGCATACTGATCCCATGTCACCGATTCAAGTACATGCCTTTGCCGACGCATCCATGAGAGCTTATGGAGCCTGCGTCTATATCCGTAGAAAGACTGCAGAAGGTTTCAAGGTCTCCTTGTTGACTGCAAAGTCGAAAGTAGCGCCACTCAAGACGAAAACGCTCCCAAGGCTTGAGTTATGTGCCGCTCACCTTCTAGCAGACCTTTGTCACCGAGTCAAATCACTGCTCAAGGTTCCAATTGATAAAATGATATTCTGGTCAGATTCAGAAGTTACTCTTCATTGGATCAGATCCCACCCTTCGTCGTTGTCAACATTCGTTGCGAACCGAGTAGCGGAGATTCAAGAGTGGTCAAGTGAAGCTACGTGGCGGCATGTGCTAACAAAACAGAACCCAGCAGACATAGTTTCGAGAGGTTGTGACGTAGAGGAAATCGTGCAGTCGATCTGGTTTGGTGGACCAGAGTTCATAAAGTTTGAAGAAGAGAGCTGGCCCAGAAATCCACACTTCGAGCTTTCCGAAGAAGAGATACAGATGGAAAGTCGGAAGAAATCGGTCGGTTCCGTCATCCGTAGAATACGATGAGGCGTTTCTAAAAATAGTCGAAATAACACAGAAAAATGAGTCTCAAGAAGATATTGAAAGGGTTCGTAAAGGCACCAAGTTAGGCCCCAGTCTTCAGCGCTTGAATCCCTTCATCCATGAAGAGGCTGGGACATGGTGACGTTGTGACTCTTTTTCGTTGTTGCCTGTTGGGGGGCGACTAGTTAACGCTCCTATGTCATATAATGCCAAGTTTCCCTTGTTATTGACAAAGCGCTCGCAGTTTGTGCACACATACGTTCGCTATCTGCATCAAACGAATTTTCATGCCGGCCCACGAGCACTCGTGAGTATCCTTAGACAGCGCATTTGGATAGTGAATGCTCAGGCGGTCTGCAGGGCGACAGTTAGGTCGTGTATTTGTTGCTTTAAATGCAAGCCGCTACTCCAGACCCAAATGATGGGCAACTTACCCGCAGACCGGCTCCGTGCTCTCCGCCCATTTTCAGTATGTGGCGTTGATTTTTGTGGCCCAGTCTATACGACTCTGAAAATTCGTGGAAGGCCCCCTTATACGTCCTACATAGCGTTATTTGTCTGTTTTCATTTAGAAATTGTCTCCGATTTGACGACTAATTCCTTCTTGTTATCATTCCAAAGGTTCGTCGGTCGTCGAGGATGTCCGCAACGCGTGAACTGCGACAACGCGACAAATTTCGTCGGAGCAAGTCGCCACTTCAGCGAACTGCGGAGGAAGATAGAGGCGGACGCGATACGCGAATTTGCGTCAAGAAGCGGGTGCGAGTTTGCCTTCATACCGCCTCGAGCACCGCACATGGGCGGACTTTGGGAGGCCGGTGTGAAGTCTGCCAAGGGCCTACTCCTACGGGCAGTCGGAAGCGCTCTCCTCACAGCAGAGGAGCTGGAGACCGTGCTGGTCGGGATCGAGGCGGTACTCAACTCGCGCCCGCTAGGACCCCTAAGCCCAGACCCAAGCGACGGAGACGCGCTGACTCCCGGGCACCTGCTGACAGGCGGGCCGCTCATCGCACCCCCAGCACCCAGGAGCCCGGACCAGGAGGGTCTGAGCTGCTTAAAGCGATGGTCCCGGGAGTATGTGCTGGGATTGCAAATAAGATGCAAGTGGCACCAGGAGGAGCCAAACATAATGGAAGGCGACCTCGTAATCGTCGCCGAGGACAACCTGCCCCCTCAACAGTGGCTCCTCGGAAGGGTGGTCGGAACAACCGCCGGGCAGGACGGAAGGGTCAGAGTGGTCGAGCTAAGGATGAGCAGCGGAGCCACGTTCAGGAGGCCAATCCACAAATTGGCGCTTCTGCCAATGGTTTGATGCCTTCCAGGCCTTCAACGGGGCCGGTGTAGCATCATTTGGATAATAATAATTGTTATTATTATAGTATTTCATGAAGTCTAGTGTAAGTTAGGCTAGAGCAAAGCGGGAGCGCAATAAAAGCTCGCTCTCTCGCTCTTGGCGAATTCGCCCCGCTTTGCCACCGTAGGTAAGGTAGGCACAGAAGAAATTGTTTTAATATATGAAGGAAGTCGAGAAAAATCCATGAAATCGAACGCACGCACTCCTTTTTTTTGTCGTATTAAAATACGAAATTGCAGTCACCCAAGTTGTTTCGGTATCGTTATTTAGAAAAACTCTTCTAAAATTTCAGTAGCTCTTCAGGCCCTGGTGGTCAACAATTGCGACCGCCAGTATTGGTACCCACACAGCTGCGAAGCCACCGCACAACGGCTCAAAGAGGCTGCGCGAGTCGCCCCAAATGGCTGCTGAGCCCACAAAGAGGCAGAGAGGTACAGTGGACCATGGTGCCACCCCAGACTCTAAGAAACAGCTCAAGTTGCAGCAGGTGGGCCCCAGGGTAAGGGAAAAAAAGGGAGCCCCGTGAGCGCGAGCCAAGGCCAGACGCGATAATCATTGAACCCCAGGGCGAGCTTAGCTTTAGCGACATCCTCCGTATGGTCGTTCTCTTTCGTAGTGATCAGACCCGTTTTTGTTTTGCGCTCCGCATTTTTTCCTTTTGTTTTGAATAAACAGCCGGTGTTTTCCTTTAATCAACTTCCTAACCAGCCTAACAATCTGGAAACCTATTCTATTCCGCAAGTCCATGCCTTTTGATTTGTGTTAAAACATTATTTTACTTTTTATTTTTCGACGTCGGATTGTGCTTGTGTTTGTGTTGTTGCAGTGAGTGAGTACGCATTACATTGCATTACAGTCCACTCTCGTTTTGTAGCTTTTGTTGTATTTTCACTCCCTCCCTATCACCTAAACTTAAATAACTGGTCTTTCTCTCTCGCCCTCGTAACTCGTAACTTTCTGTTCAGTAGCTCTCTCTCTCTCTCATTAGCTGCTGCTGCAACTGTTCTCCTCTCCTCCTATTAGCGTTTGTCTGGCACACTGGTTTGATAGCCATTTGTCTTGAAATATTATTTGATTTTAATTTTAATTTTGTTCAAATTTTTTAATATAGAGTTTTCTGTTGTATGTGCCAAAAAATCATGCAAAAAGCAGATCACCCACGATCAGCCGATTATCCCCTGCTGGCTCTGCGACAGCGTAGTGCACGCAAAATGCGCTGGATTTTCTGGCCTTGTGAGTGATGCCATTTCAAAGCGTAATGGTTTGCACTACAGTTGCGAGGCTTGCCGTGCGGTGGAGAAAGACATGGTAGCTTTTATGAGGCAGACGCGGAGTGGATTTAAGGAGCTGACCGTTGGTTTTAAAAACCAATACGATCGGCTCCTATCCATGGAGGCTCCGTTTAGCGGTTTAAAACTGCTGAATGAGTCTCCGAGGCGCAAAAAGGTCACTCCGCGGGATCTGCAAGTGCCAACCGTCACTCAGCCGTGCGCCGCCGAAAAACTGACTCCGACCACTCCAAGTGTGCAGCAGTTGATCTCGTTTGCCACTCCAAGGGCAACGACAGCTGCTGGCGATGCAGATTCGGTAGCCGAATTCATCGCCTCGGAGAATGTGCAGCCAAGTACGTCTGCAGCGTAAGTGTCCATGGTGTCCGCAAGTGCGCTAGTTGTCCCTTCTATCCCGAACCCACCAGTAAATAGACGTTCCGGACATCCGGATATTGCCACCACAGGTACTAGGCCAGTGGTGACTAAACAACTGGTGGGAGTCCCACCAAAACGACAAGTTTTTGTTTCACGGCTGGCCCCTGACCTCACATCTAATGATGTAATTACTTTTATTCAAAGCAAAATAAAAGCCGTGGACTTAAAGGTGGAGAAATTTAACTTCTCTTATGCCAGGGAGATAGCCTCGTTTAAGATAAGCATCTCCCCAACTCAATTTGACACCATTTGCTCCGCCAAATTTTGGCCGGAGCATTTGGTTGTGAAGGAGTTTAGGGCTAAGAAGAAGAATAGGCCCCCACATCCCTTCGAAATCTTTCCAGTGTGCCACCCTCAACCTCAACTTCCTCTTCCTCAACTTCCCGTCTTGCTTCCACCTTTCCAAAAGGTAAGCTCAGCATTCTTTTCCGGGATAGTGTTGCATTTGCTTCCCACGTTATTGTGTTTACTGAAACCTTGTTAAAGCCGGACATTCCTAGTTCCGAGGTTTTGGCAGGTCGGTACACAACTTTTTGAGAGGACCGTTCGTCTCGACGTGCAGGAGGGGTTCTAATTGCAGGGGACTCTTACATCACGTCAGAACACTTCACAGTCCAAGTTCAACAGGAACTGGAATTCCTGTGTGTAAAACTGATTCTTCCCGCTTTCGCTATATTCATTACTTGCTCGTATATCCCACCTTCTTCGGATATTTCAATTTATGAGCAGCACTTGTCCGCTTTAACCGCTGTTTCTTCCTCGCTATCTGATAAAGATCGTATGATAGTTCTTGGTGACTTCAACTTGCCAGGAACTGTTTGGTCTTCGGTAAACGAGTCTAGTATCCTAGTGCCCATGTCACGACATGACTTTGTTGACGGCTTGCTTGACCTGTCCCTGTCTCAAGTCAATCGTGTGAAAAATTCCTTGGGTCGATTGCTGATCTGTGCTTTGTATCGGATCCGACCATAGTGTTGTTAACCCGAGCCCTTCCGCTAACTATACCTGAAGACGCCTACCACCCTACTTTCGAGGTGCCGCTAGATATAGGACCAACTGTATTGGATCGGTCGAGTAGACTACCTGAACGTGTGCGCTGTTTTCGTATTGCCGAGTTTGCGAAGCTTAATAACCTCATTAGGGATTTTGATTGGTCCGCTTTGTACTTATGCACTGATTTCATAAAAGGCACAAACATTTTTTACAATGCTCTTGGCACATTTTTTGATTCTTGTTTCCCGCTTTCTTGTCCGAATAGATCTGGAAAATTCCCTTGCTTTCAGTTCTTAATGCTCAACGCTATAGGAACTACCTATCTCGATGCAGGATACGTTTTTCTCAGGACCCTAAACAGTTTTACTGCTTCGTAGACAGTTAGCGTAGAATGTCAGCACACCCATCCTCGCTATCCATTTGTTATACGTCGACAAATAATGATCAGGCAATTGCCGATCTTTTTGCCCAATTTTTCCAAACCACCTCTTCTGAGGAAAGATACTCTGGTCATCCGTACCCATACGGCTTACCGAGGTCGAACGGCATTTGCAGTCCCTTGTTCAATGAATGTTCCCTACTTCATGATCTTCGACTAGTTAAGCCGGTGTTTTCACCGGGTCCAGACGGGGTTCCAGGTTGTGTACTCAGGTACTGCGCCGAGGCACTGTGTGGACCTTTGCTTAAACTATTTACCCTATCCATTGATTCTTCTTGCTTCCCCCCGATCTGGAAGGAATCGTTTATAATTCCTCTCCATAAAAAACGAAGCAAGTCTGATGCAAAAAATTATAGAGGTATAGCAAAGTTATCCACTATTCCCAAAATGTTTGAGAAGGTTTTAGCTCCGCACTTGCAACATCTTTTCAAGTCACTTATATCTCCAACTCAGCATGGATTTATAAGGCGGCGATCAACCACCACGAACTTGTTAGAGTTTACTTCTTTCAGTATTAAAGGCTTTCAAGGTAACTCACAGACGGATGTTATTTACACCGACTTTAGTAAAGCATTCGACTCTGTAAACCATTCCCTTTTAGCACATAAACTTGACCTTTTAGGGTTTCCGCCCAACTTCATAAGATGGATTTCTAGCTATCTTTGTTCCAGAGTCCTCTTCAAAAACTCCCTCTCTTCACCAGTAAAGGTTTCTTCCGGAGTACCACAGGGCTGCCATCTAGGCCCCTTACTCTTCACACTCTTTATTAATGACTAGACCTCGGATTTTGCATATTTGCATATTTTTAAAGGATTAAGATAGAAAAATTCTGATGACACCAAAGTTCGTTTCATGAAAAGTAGATTTGAAAACGACCTGCATATTTTCATTTTTTTTACATATTTGCATGAAATGCATATGCATAATATATGCCAAAATATGCAAAATATATGCAGCATATGCAAAAAATTTGCAAAATATGCAAAAAATGCAAAAAATATGCAAAATATGCAACAGTTTCCTATGTTAATCAAATCAAAAAAAATTTAAAAGCGATTAAGAAGGTAGTATAGGTATTGAAATTTTATTAACTATTTTTTGCTATTAAACTAGATACTTAAAATATACGATATAATAAAGGCTTAAAATTTATTAGAAATAATTTGTATTGCAGTAAACAACTAAAATTTTCTCTAAATTATTTATTAAGAGGCTCTGACGTTTCTCTCCAAAAATCATTTTGTACGCGGAAAAGCTTCTTTCAACGTCACAATGTGACGTCTTTCGTTTGTGACTGGTTCGATTCCAGACAGATCTTCAGCATTTAGATTTAATATACTATTTATTTTTGAAATGATTTTAAAATCAGGATTTCTTTTCAAAATTGCTTCAAATTTCTTTTTTAATAGACAATATTTTCAGCTTCCTTGAATAAGTCCATTGACTTTGCTAATGGTAGCCCCTTCGCTTCCAATGCTGTTATTATTTCGGCAACTCTCTCGAAGTGGGATTTTATATATATAAATTCTTGATGTAGTTGTGGATTTTCTACCAGCTCCTTCGCCAGCTTAATGGATTCAGCATCTTCTGGGTTCAGTGTTTCAAGAACCTAAAATGCAAATTTAGAATCTTTTTATTTACCAAACTAAAATGTTTTTTGTTGACAAACCTCTTTTATTCCCTCCATGTTATCTGCATAAAATGATGCCGCCTTCAACCATGTACCCCATCTGGTTATGATCGGTTCTGGTGGTAACTCCTTATTGAGTATTTGTTTGTAGCGTTGTACTCTGAGCGGAGCTTTTATGAAAATTTTTTTCACACAGGATATAAACGAGTTAGCGACATGAAACGATGTTCTTACTTTTTCAGCTATTAAATTTAATCCATGTGCTAAACAAGTTATATGTATGAGATTCGGATAAAAAACTTTTAAATTTTTACCAGCTTTTATCATATATGCCGCAGCATCAGTTAAGCGTTAGAACGTACGCAAAAGACTGAATGTTGAAAATTCACCTTTTTCTCACAAGTAGCACAAATTACATTGTTTCCAACAACTTTAAAACACTTTTCGGAAAGGCTGTTAAACCATTTTCCTAACAAATTTCTTTTATACCTGTTGATTTTCGGCATTTTACTACACTTCACTTCAAAGACTGTAGAAAAGTAAAGCAAACGCGCAAATCAATAGCTTAAAATAACGCCAGAGAACAAACTGATAAGAAATTACAGTAACAATATGTTACAGAGAGACTTTCTTCATTTAAAGAAGCTGCACATCTTTGGTGTTGTCATAAAGCTTTGCTCTGATTTTAAGTCCGGCTTGCGATAAGAAAAAAAGCTTGGCTCTTGTTTTAAGTCGGGCTTGCGATAAGAACAACACAACAATATATGGTAAAGCGTTGGACAAGGGAAAGTAGTATATGCTTAAATTTTACGATGAAATTCGTTTGCATATATTTTGCATATATTTTGCATATTTTGCATATTTTTGGCATATTTGGTTTGCATATATTTTGCATATTTAAGATATGCATTCAAATTCGTTATATTTGAATGATCAAACGTCTAAATAAAAATTTTTGGTAAAAATCTGATGAAAATATGCAAAATCCGAGGTCTATTAATGACTTGCCTTCGGTATTCAATTACTCTGGAGTACTTATGTTTGAGGATGATGTTAAACTCTGTGTCCAGTATAAGGACATTTCATTTCATTCTCGCTTGTAGTCCGTTCTCAACAACTTTCAGTCATGGTTCTGTGCAAACTTGTTACAACTGAATGCCGCGAAATGCAAAGTAATGATATTTCATGGTTCTAGCCCCTTGTTGGCTCCCTATACTCTATGTGGCGATTCTCTTGAGAGAATTACCCTGGTGAATGATCTTGGTGTCTTATTAGACGCAAAGTTAAAGTTTTCCGAACACATTTCTACCATGGTAAATAATGCCATGGGCGTGCTTGGGTTTATAAAGAGGTTGTCAAAAGAATTTGACGACCCCTATATAACAAAGACTGTCTATACCTCGCTTGTTCGTCGGATTTTAGAATACGGTTCCTGTGTATGCTGCCCTCAGTACAAAGTACACCAGGACCGTATAGAATTAGTACAGAAAAACTTTTTACTCTTTGCTCTGCGGGGCCTTAACTGGGATGAAGGTGTGAGACTCCCATCTTACTCTAGTAGACTGCTATTAGTAAACCTCCCATCCTTAGTTAACCGTAGAAAAATGCTTGGTGTGATTTTTATGCACAACTTGATCAGGGGTGACATAGACAGCCCTGATCTGTTGAGCCGCATAAACTTCACGATTCCTAGTAGACTTACTAGAAATTTTATACCGTTGTTCCTTCCAGTTTGTAGATCGAATTATTCCTTGTATGAACCGTTAAGGGTCTTATGCTCGGATTATAATTCCGTCTACCCTATTGTTCGGAGCAGAACCCAGCCGATTAGCGGCTTGCCAATTAGTACCTAATTCTTGGCCCTCAGCCGCTTATCTTGTTTGTTACTTATGTCTATGTCACTCATTTGTTTGTAAAAGCTTTGGGCTTGTTTGCCCTGCTAAACGCTCTCTGCCAGCTCGCTCTTCGCTATCTCCGCTTTGCGTCTGCCTACCGACGTCTGCCGAGCGAAGCTGCGCTTAGTGATCGGAGCGGCAATGTAAAGGGCAGGCAAGCCAACAGACGTCTAGCGGAGAGACAGCTGCGCCCAGATGGAGATACTATCGCGCCGATACGCTCAATACGGCCCTGTTCACGGAGCTTATGTCCAACCTCACGGCGAATGGAAATGCTGAGTGCATGGCCAACCATGCCATGGAGCATCTGGAGGCAGCATGCACTGCCACCATGGCTCAGAGGAGGCACTATGGTCGCCACCACCAACCTGTGTTCTGGTGGGACGAGGGCATTGCCGCGTTACGCCGGGAATGCAACCAAGCTCGACGCCGCTACCAGCGCTCGCGCGGAAGCCCTGCCTTTCCGCAATGGCAATCCACGTTCAAGGACTGCAGAAGGGCTCTCAAGGTGGCCATTAGGGATAGAAAGCGCCAGTGCCTTCTCAAGTTATGCGACTCTGCGAAGCAGGACCCATGGGGAAGGGCGAACAAGTTGGTGACGAACAAAGTATGAGTGTACAACATACAGAGGAACAAAATCGTGAAAAACTCAAGTGATACACTATTATTTATTAAACAGAGTGTTTTGTTCACATCATAAACTGTGTCCGCATTGAAAGACAACAAATGACGGTGGAAATAATTGAAGATAACGCTACAACGCCAATTTTAATAAAATACAGTGGAAAAATATTTGTTATTGGTTGTGCTGTGGAAGAAGAATATTTGTTAATGTTCTGAACCACTCTCTGTAAACCAGCATTTGATCTTTCGGAGTCACTGAGAGAATAACGTAGCCATACCCAATAAAAGGTTGCAAGCAGTGCAGACAGCAAAGTGATTGGCAACGCATTGTAAAGAGTCGGCAAAGCAGTATTTCAAGCAGTATAAAGCAGTATTTCAAGCAGCACCGTAACGGAAAAACGTTTTGAACGTTTCAAAACGTCTGCGAGAAAAATCTGGAACTGATCTCAAGGGTTCGAAGAGTTCTGAGGAAATACCAGAAAATATTCAGAAAGCCCTGGACAGAATGTTTGCTAAGTAGGCTGAACTAATCACGGCAAATACGTTAAAGCCTGAGGGTGTATTGCAGGCCATAGAGGAAAAGTTCACAGCTATAACCAATCAAATTCTTTGTATGGCAGTAGATGTGAAGAAACTTACTGAACGTGTCCTGGAGCACTTATCCCATGTCGTGCCATTTTTGATTCTGCATCACAGGCAAACTTTGTAACATCTAGACTTGCAAATCAGTTGCAGTTGGATCACCGGTCGTCTTATGTTAACATCTCCAGTATCGGAGATCCCATTCTACCTTCGAGCAAGTCTGTACATATAGTTGTACAGTCCCAGGACGCAAGCTATCGAGCTTCCTTCACTGCAATTGTCACCAACTCAATTACGGAAATGCAGCCTAACTTCGGCCTAGATGCAAAGAATTGGCCCATGCCGAATAATCTAAAACTAGCTGATCCTAATTTCTCCAAGCCCCAACGTATCGATCTGTTGATAGGTTGTGGTTTGTTCTTCGATTTAATGTGCGTCGAACAGATTCGACTATCAGACCAATTGCCAACATTGCAGGAGACAAAACTTGGTTGGATAGTGTCAGGAAGCATTGATAGCTCGGAGAATAAGCGTGCAGTTTTAGCCGCTTTTGAAAATTTCTCTTGCATCTCTATTGACGATTTTCGACCCACAACGCTGGAGTACCAAAACTTAGAGCAGCAATGCAGGAAGCAGCTGCTCGAGTGCCAGGTGCAAGTGGAAAAACTGCGATCGGAGAATCAGGAACTGCAGCCCGAACTTTTCGATACATTAAAAAACTACATATCCACGCCAAATGCAATTCAACTTTCAACAATTTCTACATTGCCAAATTTCCTGCCATTCTATGCAATTACAGAGGTTCCCGATGATCAAGATGCAATCACGACAAGGCGCCTTCGTAAAGAAGCGCCGATTGCTGCATTCGACGATCATCCCAGCGTAGCCGCCAGCTGCGCCCAAGCAAACATCTTCAAGAGGGCCGTTGGAAAAAAGCCGTTCTGCCCCTTCAGGATGGATCTGTTGAAAGCCTTTTCTTTCCAACGGGGGGTGAATGTTCGGAGCAGAACCCAGCCGATTAGCTGCTTGCCAAATAGCACCTAATTCTTGGCCCTCAGCCGCTTATTTTGTTTGTTACTTATGTCTATGTCACTCATTTGTTTGTAAAAGCTTTGGGCTTGTTTGCCCTGCTAAACGCTCTCTGCCAGCTCGCTCTTCGCTATCTCCGCTTTGCGTCTGCCTACCGACGTCGGCCGAGCGAAGCTGCTCTTAGCGATCGGAGCGGCAATGTAAAGGGCAGGTAAGCCACACTTGCAATTTGGATGTCACGCATTAAAGAACATATCGTAATTTTATTTCAGCGCCGAGTTTTATTTAATTCAAAATAATTAGTCGGCCGATTGGTGATAAAAAAAAATTATCTCCACATAAAATTTGGTGACCTCGACGTGATCTCGGAGATGCGGTGTCAATTAATAATCGTTCGCGATCGGCATTCGTTAGCCTTAGCAAATTTTCGGCGTTTAAGCACAATTCGGTGCTAAAACATACTTTCATACTCGTATTGCTGGCTATTAATTTCTCTGTCGCGACAATTCGGTCAGTGCAGTGCGGAAGGCAGTGCAGCGAACTCACTAATACACACAAGCGAAGTAGAAAGCGGAATCGGACAGCTCGCACAGCCGCACAGCTAAAGGCATTAGCTGTAATCCCTTTGCTTTCGGTTCCCACGTTTATACGTATACAGGGTGTCTTTTTCGGGTGTGCTGAGTAGCTCTTTTAAAACCTCAACATGGCAGCACCTGAGCCTACCAATGTCGCGAACGCAGCAACGCCGAGTGATGTAGATTTTTACAAGCACAAGGCCGAGTCCATCGCGCGCCAACTAAAGGCCAGGATCCCTTTCTCACCAAGGAAGAGCTTGCCGAGTTAGATGAGGCGGAACTTCAAGCTCGCTTAGAGCAAATCGAGCGAATGAATGCGGATTTCGATGCCGCTCAAACGAGCCTTGAAAGGCTGGATTTCCTGCAGTTAGCCCATGATGCCCGACTGGACTTTTCGAGTGTTTATGTGAAGGTTAGGTCCAGACTATCGCAAGAGTTGATGGCTGCTCGCACGGTAAATGTTGCCAATTCAACTGCTCGGCATACTCTCGAGGGGAGTTCGTCGTTGTTCGCCTATAATAGTACAGGCCGTTCTCGAATGCCCGAGTTGCAGCTTCCGCGATTCCGTGGGAACTCATGGATTGGCCAGAATTCCACTCGATGTTCTCGACAATGATGCACAAAGACCATCGTATACCAAAATTCGAAAAATTCCAATATCTTCGTGGATGTCTAGATGGTGCTGCGCTGGATACGATTCGTTCCTTGCAGCTTTCTGAGGAGAATAACGACAAGGCGTTGAATTTACTAATGTTGCTATTCGATAATAAACTGTTACATTTTCAGGCACACGCTCAGCGACAAAATCAATTCGCACTTGCGTGCACTTCAGACCTTGGCGACCCCGAAGGAGAGTTCGGATGGGTTGCTGATCTTCATCATAGGCACGAATTTGAACCACAAGACCAAGGAGAAATGGGAAGAGAATTTGCCGACGTCAGGATTGGGATCAGCCATGGCAACAAGTCCTAGTCCACAGGTGGGAGAAGACAAACCTGTCACCCTTATCACCTCCAGTAACGACCATCCTAACCCCACATGTAACCATTGCAATTCCTTCGAGCATTACATATCTAGATGTCAGGCATTCATGAATCTCTCTGCGTTTGAACGATAAAAAGAAGCAAAGAAGAGCCGCTTGTGTTTGAACTGCCTCAACAAAGGCCATGAATTTCAGAGGTGCAGGTCAGGACTTTGCGGGCATTGCCAGGCCAAACATCACACGCTACTCCACATTCCATCGGGAACTGGTGCTTCATCTTCCTCTTTACCGACCGAGGAATCGATCTAGCAAGAGGCCGCGACTGTGCTTCTAGCAAGCGGATGTTCTAGCCCTCCCCCCTCGATCCAGAAGTCTCAGCCCAGCCAGAACGTGTTGCTACCTACTGCCCTCGTCCATGTAACAGATCGTTATGGAGCACTTATCCCATGTCGTGCCATTTTGGATTCTGCATCACAGGCAAACTTTGTAACATCTAGACTTGCAAATCAGTTGCAGTTGGATCACCGGTCGTCTTATGTTAACATCTCCGGTATCGGAGATCCCATTCTACCTTCGAGCAAGTCTGTACATATAGTTGTACAGTCCCAGGACGCAAGCTATCGAGCTTCCTTCGCTGCAATTGTCACCAACTCAATTACGGAAATGCAGCCTAACTTCGGCCTAGATGCAAAGGATTGGCCCATGCCGAATAATCTAAAACTAGCTGATCCTAATTTCTCCAAGCCCCAACGTATCGATCTGTTGATAGGTTGTGGTTTGTTCTTCGATTTAATGTGCGTCGAACAGATTCGACTATCAGACCAATTGCCAACATTGCAGGAGACAAAACTTGGTTGGATAGTGTCAGGAAGCATTGATAGCTCGGAGAATAAGCGTGCAGTTTTAGCCGCTTTTGAAAATTCCTCTTGCATCTGTATTGACGATTTTCGACCCACAACGCTGGAGTACCAAAACTTAGAGCAGCAATGCAGGAAGCAGCTGCTCGAGTGCCAGGTGCAAGTGGAAAAACTGCGATCGGAGAATCAGGAACTGCAGCCCGAACTTTTCGATACATTAAAAAACTGCATATCCACGCCAAATGCAATTCAACTTTCAACAATTTCTACATTGCCAAATTTCCTGCCATTCTATGCAATTACAGACGTTCCCGATGATCAAGATGTAATCACGACAAGGCGCCTTCGTAAAGAAGCGCCGATTGCTGCATTCGACGATCATCCCAGCGTAGCCGCCAGCTGCGCCCAAGCAAACATCTTCAAGAGGGCCGTTGGAAAAAAGCCGTTCTGCCCCTTCAGGATGGATCTGTTGAAAGCCTTTTCTTTCCAACGGGGGGTGAATGTTCGGAGCAGAACCCAGCCGATTAGCTGCTTGCCAAATAGCACCTAATTCTTGGCCCTCAGCCGCTTATTTTGTTTGTTACTTATGTCTATGTCACTCATTTGTTTGTAAAAGCTTTGGGCTTGTTTGCCCTGCTAAACGCTCTCTGCCAGCTCGCTCTTCGCTATCTCCGCTTTGCGTCTGCCTACCGACGTCGGCCGAGCGAAGCTGCTCTTAGCGATCGGAGCGGCAATGTAAAGGGCAGGTAAGCCACACTTGCAATTTGGATGTCACGCATTAAAGAACATATCGTAATTTTATTTCAGCGCCGAGTTTTATTTAATTCAAAATAATTAGTCGGCCGATTGGTGATAAAAAAAAATTATCTCCACATAAAATTTGGTGACCTCGACGTGATCTCGGAGATGCGGTGTCAATTAATAATCGTTCGCGATCGGCATTCGTTAGCCTTAGCAAATTTTCGGCGTTTAAGCACAATTCGGTGCTAAAACATACTTTCATACTCGTATTGCTGGCTATTAATTTCTCTGTCGCGACAATTCGGTCAGTGCAGTGCGGAAGGCAGTGCAGCGAACTCACTAATACACACAAGCGAAGTAGAAAGCGGAATCGGACAGCTCGCACAGCCGCACAGCTAAAGGCATTAGCTGTAATCCCTTTGCTTTCGGTTCCCACGTTTATACGTATACAGGGTGTCTTTTTCGGGTGTGCTGAGTAGCTCTTTTAAAACCTCAACATGGCAGCACCTGAGCCTACCAATGTCGCGAACGCAGCAACGCCGAGTGATGTAGATTTTTACAAGCACAAGGCCGAGTCCATCGCGCGCCAACTAAAGGCCAGGATCCCTTTCTCACCAAGGAAGAGCTTGCCGAGTTAGATGAGGCGGAACTTCAAGCTCGCTTAGAGCAAATCGAGCGAATGAATGCGGATTTCGATGCCGCTCAAACGAGCCTTGAAAGGCTGGATTTCCTGCAGTTAGCCCATGATGCCAGACTGGACTTTTCGAGTGTTTATGTGAAGGTTAGGTCCAGACTATCGCAAGAGTTGATGGCTGCTCGCACGGTAAATGTTGCCAATTCAACTGCTCGGCATACTCTCGAGGGGAGTTCGTCGTTGTTCGCCTATAATAGTACAGGCCGTTCTCGAATGCCCGAGTTGCAGCTTCCGCGATTCCGTGGGAACTCATGGATTGGCCAGAATTCCACTCGATGTTCTCGACAATGATGCACAAAGACCATCGTATACCAAAATTCGAAAAATTCCAATATCTTCGTGGATGTCTAGATGGTGCTGCGCTGGATACGATTCGTTCCTTGCAGCTTTCTGAGGAGAATAACGACAAGGCGTTGAATTTACTAATGTTGCTATTCGATAATAAACTGTTACATTTTCAGGCACACGCTCAGCGACAAAATCAATTCGCACTTGCGTGCACTTCAGACCTTGGCGACCCCGAAGGAGAGTTCGGATGGGTTGCTGATCTTCATCATAGGCACGAATTTGAACCACAAGACCAAGGAGAAATGGGAAGAGAATTTGCCGACGTCAGGATTGGGATCAGCCATGGCAACAAGTCCTAGTCCACAGGTGGGAGAAGACAAACCTGTCACCCTTATCACCTCCAGTAACGACCATCCTAACCCCACATGTAACCATTGCAATTCCTTCGAGCATTACATATCTAGATGTCAGGCATTCATGAATCTCTCTGCGTTTGAACGATAAAAAGAAGCAAAGAAGAGCCGCTTGTGTTTGAACTGCCTCAACAAAGGCCATGAATTTCAGAGGTGCAGGTCAGGACTTTGCGGGCATTGCCAGGCCAAACATCACACGCTACTCCACATTCCATCGGGAACTGGTGCTTCATCTTCCTCTTTACCGACCGAGGAATCGATCTAGCAAGAGGCCGCGACTGTGCTTCTAGCAAGCGGATGTTCTAGCCCTCCCCCCTCGATCCAGAAGTCTCAGCCCAGCCAGAACGTGTTGCTACCTACTGCCCTCGTCCATGTAACAGATCGTTATGGAGCACTTATCCCATGTCGTGCCATTTTGGATTCTGCATCACAGGCAAACTTTGTAACATCTAGACTTGCAAATCAGTTGCAGTTGGATCACCGGTCGTCTTATGTTAACATCTCCGGTATCGGAGATCCCATTCTACCTTCGAGCAAGTCTGTACATATAGTTGTACAGTCCCAGGACGCAAGCTATCGAGCTTCCTTCGCTGCAATTGTCACCAACTCAATTACGGAAATGCAGCCTAACTTCGGCCTAGATGCAAAGGATTGGCCCATGCCGAATAATCTAAAACTAGCTGATCCTAATTTCTCCAAGCCCCAACGTATCGATCTGTTGATAGGTTGTGGTTTGTTCTTCGATTTAATGTGCGTCGAACAGATTCGACTATCAGACCAATTGCCAACATTGCAGGAGACAAAACTTGGTTGGATAGTGTCAGGAAGCATTGATAGCTCGGAGAATAAGCGTGCAGTTTTAGCCGCTTTTGAAAATTCCTCTTGCATCTGTATTGACGATTTTCGACCCACAACGCTGGAGTACCAAAACTTAGAGCAGCAATGCAGGAAGCAGCTGCTCGAGTGCCAGGTGCAAGTGGAAAAACTGCGATCGGAGAATCAGGAACTGCAGCCCGAACTTTTCGATACATTAAAAAACTGCATATCCACGCCAAATGCAATTCAACTTTCAACAATTTCTACATTGCCAAATTTCCTGCCATTCTATGCAATTACAGAGGTTCCCGATGATCAAGATGTAATCACGACAAGGCGCCTTCGTAAAGAAGCGCCGATTGCTGCATTCGACGATCATCCCAGCGTAGCCGCCAGCTGCGCCCAAGCAAACATCTTCAAGAGGGCCGTTGGAAAAAAGCCGTTCTGCCCCTTCAGGATGGATCTGTTGAAAGCCTTTTCTTTCCAACGGGGGGTGAATGTTCGGAACAGAACCCAGCCGATTAGCTGCTTGCCAAATAGCACCGAATTCTTGGCCCTCAGCCGCTTATTTTGTTTGTTACTTATGTCTATGTCACTCATTTGTTTGTAAAAGCTTTGGGCTTGTTTGCCCTGCTAAACGCTCTCTGCCAGCTCGCTCTTCGCTATCTCCGCTTTGCGTCTGCCTACCGACGTCTGCCGAGCGAAGCTGCGCTTAGTGATCGGAGCGGCAATGTAAAGGGCAGGCAAGCCAACAGACGTCTAGCGGAGAGACAGCTGCGCCCAGATGGAGATACTATCGCGCCGATACGCTCAATACGGCCCTGTTCACGGAGCTTATGTCCAACCTCACGGCGAATGGAAATGCTGAGTGCATGGCCAACCATGCCATGGAGCATCTGGAGGCAGCATGCACTGCCACCATGGCTCAGAGGAGGCACTATGGTCGCCACCACCAACCTGTGTTCTGGTGGGACGAGGGCATTGCCGCGTTACGCCGGGAATGCAACCAAGCTCGACGCCGCTACCAGCGCTCGCGCGGAAGCCCTGCCTTTCCGCAATGGCAATCCACGTTCAAGGACTGCAGAAGGGCTCTCAAGGCGGCCATTAGGGATAGAAAGCGCCAGTGCCTTCTCAAGTTATGCGACTCTGCGAAGCAGGACCCATGGGGAAGGGCGAACAAGTTGGTGACGAACAAAGTATGAGTGTACAACATACAGAGGAACAAAATCGTGAAAAACTCAAGTGATACACTATTATTTATTAAACAGAGTGTTTTGTTCACATCATAAACTGTGTCCGCATTGAAAGACAACAAATGACGGTGGAAATAATTGAAGATAACGCTACAACGCCAATTTTAATAAAATACAGTGGAAAAATATTTGTTATTGGTTGTGCTGTGGAAGAAGAATATTTGTTAATGTTCTGAACCACTCTCTGTAAACCAGCATTTGATCTTTCGGAGTCACTGAGAGAATAACGTAGCCATACCCAATAAAAGGTTGCAAGCAGTGCAGACAGCAAAGTGATTGTACGCATTGTAAAGAGTCGGCAAAGCAGTATTTCAAGCAGTATAAAGCAGTATTTCAAGCAGCACCGTAACGGAAAAACGTTTTGAACATGGCTCCAGTTTCAAAACGTCTGCGAGAAAAATCTGGAACTGATCTCAAGGGTTCGAAGAGTTCTGAGGAAATACCAGAAAATATTCAGAAAGCCCTGGACAGAATGTTTGCTAAGCAGGCTGAACTAATCACGGCAAATACGTTAAAGCCTGAGGGTGTATTGCAGGCCATAGAGGAAAAGTTCACAGCTATGACCAATCAAATTCTTTGTATGGCAGTAGATGTGAAGAAACTTACTGAACGTGTCCTGGAGCACTTATCCCATGTCGTGCCATTTTGGATTCTGCATCACAGGCAAACTTTGTAACATCTAGACTTGCAAATCAGTTGCAGTTGGATCACCGGTCGTCTTATGTTAACATCTCCAGTATCGGAGATCCCATTCTACCTTCGAGCAAGTCTGTACATATAGTTGTACAGTCCCAGGACGCAAGCTATCGAGCTTCCTTCACTGCAATTGTCACCAACTCAATTACGGAAATGCAGCCTAACTTCGGCCTAGATGCAAAGAATTGGCCCATGCCGAATAATCTAAAACTAGCTGATCCTAATTTCTCCAAGCCCCAACGTATCGATCTGTTGATAGGTTGTGGTTTGTTCTTCGATTTAATGTGCGTCGAACAGATTCGACTATCAGACCAATTGCCAACATTGCAGGAGACAAAACTTGGTTGGATAGTGTCAGGAAGCATTGATAGCTCGGAGAATAAGCGTGCAGTTTTAGCCGCTTTTGAAAATTCCTCTTGCATCTCTATTGACGATTTTCGACCCACAACGCTGGAGTACCAAAACTTAGAGCAGCAATGCAGGAAGCAGCTGCTCGAGTGCCAGGTGCAAGTGGAAAAACTGCGATCGGAGAATCAGGAACTGCAGCCCGAACTTTTCGATACATTAAAAAACTACATATCCACGCCAAATGCAATTCAACTTTCAACAATTTCTACATTGCCAAATTTCCTGCCATTCTATGCAATTACAGAGGTTCCCGATGATCAAGATGCAATCACGACAAGGCGCCTTCGTAAAGAAGCGCCGATTGCTGCATTCGACGATCATCCCAGCGTAGCCGCCAGCTGCGCCCAAGCAAACATCTTCAAGAGGGCCGTTGGAAAAAAGCCGTTCTGCCCCTTCAGGATGGATCTGTTGAAAGCCTTTGCTTTCCAACGGGGGGTGAATGTTCGGAGCAGAACCCAGCCGATTAGCTGCTTGCCAAATAGCACCTAATTCTTGGCCCTCAGCCGCTTATTTTGTTTGTTACTTATGTCTATGTCACTCATTTGTTTGTAAAAGCTTTGGGCTTGTTTGCCCTGCTAAACGCTCTCTGCCAGCTCGCTCTTCGCTATCTCCGCTTTGCGTCTGCCTACCGACGTCGGCCGAGCGAAGCTGCGCTTAGTGATCGGAGCGGCAATGTAAAGGGCAGGCAAGCCAACAGACGTCTAGCGGAGAGACAGCTGCGCCCAGATGGAGATACTATCGCGCTGAACGTGTCCTGTAATTGGAAAAGGCGGGTGAGGTAATCCACGAAATGGAGCAGCAAATTATCAAACTCAAAAATGAGGTACATGGTATGCAAGAAATACGTGCGCAAGTTAGAGATCTAAGCACACAATATGTTGAGCGCGCCAAAGCGGACATTGCGTGTGATCTCCGTATTCATGGAAAACCCTTTGAAGAAGGTGAAATGTTGAAGGTCCGATTCAACAAGATGTGCTTTGTCCTTAACCTAACACCCCTCCCAAGGGTGAAAGACATCTTTAGGATCCAAAAGAGAACTCACGGAACAGCTGTTGATCCAGTGATAATCCTGCGACTCGAGAGTGTGAGAGAGAAGGCAGCGGTGTTGCGAGCTGTTGGCAACTATCGCAGCTAGTCGAAAAAACTGCTATCACTGGACCTAATGGTCGGGCGATCGTGCATGTTAAGAAGCATCCAGCTGGAGAGATTTTTAGAGTGGATAACATACTTGTAAGATTAATATTAAAGTATCGTTTATTAATAATGTTTTTATCGAAAAAGAGTACAAAGTGTTTGATTTAAGATGTGCAATTAATGATTCTGTTCTTCCGACTTTTTGTTCAACTTTCTGCTTCTACTTCCAACAACCGACTCCCATATCGATAACCCCTTATCGGCTAGGTCTTTTAAACATCGGTTAAGTCTGGTTATATCGGTTAGGTCTTATCGATGGTATCTTAAGTTCAAATGTTAATTTAGATGGGATAGTGTTAACTGCTTGATACACTGTCCTTTACATTCGGCCCTCCTGCTCATCTTCATCTGTCCCAGATGATAATATATCCTCGTTCTCTGAGAAAAAACGCCATAGCTTCATATTGTCACTGCTCGTTGCGGTGATGTTTGGCCCCTCGACTTGAGCAACCTTTCTGACGTCGTAGCCGTGCTCAGGTCGTCGTTTTTTATCATAATTGCGCTTGTACACCTCTTGCGCCTTCTCAATGTTTTGTTTCGCTTGGTCACGCAGTTCTTGGCTCTCGTTGTTAAACTGCGTAACCAACTCCTCGTTGAGAACCTCCAATAGTCGACTTTCAGCTTGTCTGTGCATCTTTGTCCCAAACATGACCTCGAATGGCGACGACTTCAACGTAGAATGCACATGCGAATTAATCGCCATCTGAACCTTTGGCACATGCTTGTACCACTTCGTTGACTCCTGAGCTGAGAGCTTTGCGATGATACCCAAAATTGAACGGTTCACCCGCTCAATCTGACCGTTGCCTCGCGCCACACCTGTCGTTGTACACACATGTTCGACTTTGTTCTCGTTGAGAAACTCGCTGAATGCGTTGGATGTAAACGCTGCTCCTCTGTCGCTGACTATGCGCATGGGAAAACCAAACACAAATGACCAATCTCTCAGCCTCTTCACAACTTCTTCGTGACCTGTTGACTTAGTTGGGAACAGCCACACAAACTTGGAGAATGCATCTACCACAGCAAAAATGTACTTGTATTGCTTGGCTGTCGCATCCATTGGTCCCAAATGATCAACGTGCAGCGTGTATAGTGGTGTGTCACCCTTGTCAATGCAATGAAGATAGCCGTCTTGTTTTCCCAACTTTTTGCTGAAAATTATACAACTGATACAATTAGTAATCAACTTATTTACTTTCCGTTCAAGGTGCGGAATCCAGTATTGCTGCTGAACTGAGTGCATTGTCTTCGCTGTGGAGAAATGACCAACTTCATGCGATCCTTGAATGATTTCCCTTTCCATCAGCTTTGGAACCACCAATACGTCATTGCCATTTACAGATTTGAAGAGAAGACCTTCTTTTAGCTTGTAGTCTTGATATGGGTGCTGCTTCAGGATCTCAACTGTGGCTTTGATGAAATCGTCATCCTGCTGTGCTTTCTTTATCCGAGCTGTTAGCTCCGTCGTCACGAACATGCATGTCTGCGGGAAACGACTGAGGCAGTCCACGTGTCTCATTTTGTCCCCTGGGCGGTGTACTACTTTGAATGTAAAGTCCTCCATATACAGAATCCACTGGGAAACTTCTCTGGGTATATCTGCTTTCGTTGTTGTCTGCTTAAACGCCGCACAGTCAGTGGCAAGATCAAATTTGATCCCCAACAGGTAGTGACGAAACTTCTTGAGTGCGAGGTATGCAGCTTTGACCTCCAAATAGTAACTGTGACGTTTGGACTCAGCTTGTGTAGTCCTTTTACTCCAATAGTAAATCGGGTGGAAATTGCCATCAAACTGCTGCAACAAAACTGCTCCGAAACCTTCTTTGGATGCATCCGTGTGGAGTTCCGTTGGCGCTTCTCGTGAGTATAAATGTAATACAGGTGCGATTACAAGCAGATTCTTTAAGGTTTGTAGCGACTGTTGCTCTGCTTCGCCAATGTTGAAAACTGCTTCCTTCCTGAGTAGATTCGTGAGCGGCCGGGCAACTTGTGCATAGCCAGGGATGAACTTTCTGAAAAAGCCTGTGAGTCCCAGAAATGCTTGAACTGCTTGTCTTTGGGCGTATCAAACCGACTGACAGCTGCTGTCTTCTCTTTGCCGGGCCAGATTCTCCCGTCCTCAATGATATGGCCCAGAAAGCTAATGCGTGGCTGCATGAAGCTACATTTCTTCCACTTGATCTTTAGGCCAAACTGCGCAGCTGTCTCCAGAACCAACTTCGTCTTCCTCATGCATACCTCAGGCGACGCGGCGTAAACAATTATGTCGTCCGTATAAAGCTGCATAATGTCAGAGTTGATTAATTCTTGAAAAATATAGCTTACGAACCGAATAAACGCAACTGGCGAGTTCTTGAATCCGAAAAGCGCTTTATTAAACTCGAATAATCCCTCCTTTGTGACGAAGGCCGTATACGACTTGCTTTGCTCTTCCATAGGCACATGGAAAAATCCGTTTTCAAGGTCCATTATGGTAAACCACTTAGCCGACTGCAGCTTTTCCAAGACTTCCTCCATGATCGGGACTGGGAAGCAGTCCAGCAATACCATGCTGTTTAACTTCCTGTAGTCTACGCAAACTCTAAGTGTACCATCTTTTTTCTTCACGACGAGAACTCTGCTCGCACCATTTGAAGACGACTTGCGTACGATTCCTTGCTCGATCCATTCTTCGACTTGCTTCTTTACGGCACTGGCTTCGTCTGTCGATAAACGACTCGGTGAGTGATGAAACGGCTTGATTACTCCGTCGGGAACTATCTTCAGTTGAATTGGAGACTGCTTTGCAACTTCTGTGGGCATTTGGTAACTGTTTCTTATCATCTGTTCAACGTCTTTTCGATATTGCGGTGGAGCTACAAAGGATGAATCTTCAGTTACATTATATATAAGAGCATGCTCATCTGTTGGCACAGGATCTGCGTCATGCTTCAAGAACGTGTATCCTTGCATATCAGCGACGAAACGGAACTTTTTAATGAAATCATGCCCCAAAAGTGCGTCGAAATCAATCTGGCTACTGGGGACTACTAAAAACTTCTGTCTGGTCTGCAAGTTATCCACGGTAACTTCTGCAGTAAAGTATCCAACAGGCTTTGTTGATATCTGACCCAGACCGCGCAACATAGTTGTGCACTTCAAAAGTTTAACGTTTTTCATGGTCTTCAACATACTCTCTTTGATTATGGTTACATCTGACCCTGTATCCACAAGACAGTCAACTACAATGCCGTTTATTTGAATTTTTTTCATGCGACTGCGATCCAAAATGACGCGAACTTTATCAACTTTATCAGCTTCATAAGGACAGTTACGCGAAATGTGACCATTCTGATGGCAGTTAAAACACTTCGTTTCGGCTTTGCAGTCTTTGCGTTTGTGTTCTCCTGATCCACAGTTATAGCAATATTCTTTTTTACCGCTTTGCCCACTTTGCTGCTTGAAACTCGTCTTATGCTGTTCGTTATTGCCCTTCTTCTCCAATATGTTCAAACGATCATAGATATCGAACTCTTCTTTCAAGGCCCTGAAGGTCTTACAGCGATACATGGCATACTTATACTCTTTTCTTATGTCCAGACCGTTCACAATATGGCTTATAACTGCAGCGTCTTCAACATGTCCGACTGCTGCTATTTTTCTCATCTGCAGCAAGTACTCGTGCATCGACTCACTACTCTTCTTCTTTCTTTCTTGCAGCAGCTTATGAATGTCTGCACTGTTATAGCTACATGTGAATTCATCCAATAATACGTTCTTGAGTTCCTCATAGGTGCACACGCATTCTGCTTCAAGGAAAAGCTTAGCTGCACCGGTCATTTTTCCTCTGGCCTGCACATACTTTTGCTTTTCAGTAAGCTCATATGCGTCGGCATTTTTTTCGAAAATCTCAAACCATTTTTCTATGGGAACCGATTTTCCATCACAATCGCTCACAACTTTTGTAAAATTATCTGGAGCGATCTTCATTTCTCGTTGCTCATCGCAAAGCACTTTCAAACTTAGCAACTTTATCATTTGATCAATCTTGTCCTCAGTATTCTTTTCCGCATTTTCTAAATCTTCCCTCTCGTTTGCAATCGGGCGCGACGTTCCTGGTACAGCTTCTTCCTTCTCTCTCTCTTTCCAGTGCAACGGCGGCGGTGTTTGCATCATTTTGCGGCTCTTTTCGACTTGTGTCTGTGTACCCGACGAGTGCTTGTCTTTTCTGTTTATAAGTGTGTATCACACACAACGAGTCTGTGCGTGTTTTTTCTGCTTATGTATGTACTGCGCACTTTTCAACAATCCTCTTCTTGCATCAGCTTCTGCTTTCTTCTGTTTTTCTTTTTCACACACTCTGAGCTCTTTATTCGACGCGGACGAGCCCCCAAATGTAAGATTAATATTAAAGTATCGTTTATTAATAATGTTTTGATCGAAAAAGAGTACAAAGTTGTTCCAGTCCCACCTGAACGATAGGTGGCCAGGGCTGAGGGCGACGCGCCATCTAGCGGAAGTCCAGGGAGGCTCGATGGTGTATGGGGACATCGGGGGGAGCTGGAGCCGTTACTGGGGATATAAGGAAGAGAATAGGATTAGTTATATGTATTAGTAAGGGAAAAAGGGATAAATAGGAGTGAAAATATTAGAAAACGTGGATTGGATTATGGAAATCGTGGAGCGTGGACGGAGTAACGTCGAGATCTGAAATTTTGTGAATAAAACAAACAGTTTGAAGTGAGTACAGAAAAGGCGGGCAATAAAGTAGGTAGTAATGCAAAATTTTACAAACAGCCGGCAAGGAATATAGCCACCAGAACCGGGCCGGAAGATTTCGGGGGGGGGGGGGGGGGGGGGGGGGGGGGGGGGGGGGGGGGGGGGGGGGGTGATAGAGGTCGAGTGAGCGGCCAGGGCGATTCTAGCCACACCGCACGATCGTTGCATCGCCGTCCAGTGCGTGCCACACGTAATAATCCGCACTCCAAACACCGTTCCACATTAAATGTTATTTTGTTCCGTGTGTTGTCCTTTATTCTGTATTTAGTATAAGCTTAAAACGTTTAACGTAAAATCTTGGCCATTGAAAAAAAAAATATGTAAAAACACCAACATCTTTCACGAACCTAAATCTGCGATCAGCTGGTCAACACCAGAAGATTAACCCTTAGCGGGTGACGCGGGGGTCCCATCAGTCCACCGTATTTGGTCGAGCGATTTGTGGAAAATATGGTTTATTGTTTATGTCCCGGGGACCCTTAACAAGAGCTCTTGGTAGGTTAGGTCTCCGTAGGGGCCCGAGTTAAATTAACTCCCGTAAGACTGGATCCACTCATCTACACATATTCCATTACGAATGGGTGAGGGTATCCCTGTTGGTTAAACGAAATTTCAGCAGTTATTTCCGTGTTTGTCTTTGTGTCGAACGTTTTGGTGTTTCTTTTTGGTTAGTGATAATTTTGAGTATAGCTATTTATTAATGAGAAATATGAAATTGTCAATTTATAATTATTAAAGCTTGGATATAGACTGAAGTATGATGCATTAAATTTAAAATTGAGGGAGGACGCGTGGCGTAAGCCATGGATTAAGCCAGCCGTTACCGTTCCAGCAGAGGGTGGCCAAAATGATCGTTGTGTTTGGTCACAGGTAGGGCGGGCGCGCGAAGTGATAACACCCAAGCTTCACCCACTTGATAGCCGTCTGTTTATGATTTTCTTTGTTGTTGTTAGGTTGTTGTTAGTTTTGATGTCCCGAGAAGTAGTATGTCTCCTTTTTTGTCTACATTTGGCGGGCAAGGGGAACTACCCAGCCCTGGGGTCGACAGCTAGCCGGCATTGCCCTCTGGGAAACAAGCTAAATGTAACAAATGGCGCCCAATCTATTTTCGAATTCGCATGCATCTGGACTGACGCAGGTTCGAGTGGTATTACAACAAATGTCACTCGGGCTGGTAAAGGCAGATGCGGGGAATGAAAAAAAAATAAATCTTGTGGAGAAGACGACAGCTCGCGAAGTGCAGTTTAGCTGTCCCGGCAGAAGTCGCTGCTGCAGGCTTAAGGTGAGCGTAAAGCTGGTCCTTAATGGCGCGGGTTGATTGATGCTAGGGATGGATAGACGGAGGCAGTTAACGGAAATATAAAATATGTGATAGGGACTTACGAATTACAGTTGAACATTTTGTCGCTATTCGATGTCACAAGTGAACGTAAGTCACTGCCGTTCAACAAAAAAATGAACAGGGAGTTTGCGACGGACACATTGCCTGGTGGACTGTGATATCGAATAAATCTGTGATGGAATGTGATATTGGAATAAGTTAGAGTAAGTCATGTAGGTAAATGTTCATTGTAGTTTCGCACCTGTTTGTTTAAAACAAAGCCGCTTTCGTGTTTTTGGACCTGTTGTCTGTCTGCCGAGAGGTGGTGAGGAGTAGGTGGCCCGGGAGTCGCAAAGACAACCCGCGATGCATCTGTTGTCATGGCAGATCGGCATGATGGATGACAGGAACAAATCACAAGCAAAGTGAGCTCATGCACCGTGAGGCTTCTCGTTTATCGGCCATCGCGTAGAGCGATGACTAGAGTAGATGACAGGCCACACAAAGGTGGTGTTCGTAATTGTGGGATATCCGTAGGGCGACTGTCAAGTGGAGCGCAGAAACTGGAGCGGTTACTGGTCCCGGCTAGTCACGTGTCCCCCTCTTAATGAATCTAGTAAGAAGAAGAAGAACTGTTAGGAATTTTTGTTGTTAGGTTTTGTGTTGTGTTGAATGTGTTTGAAGTTTGAGTGTCTTAGGTGTCGATCGAATATACATGTCTGTTATTATTTATTTATTTATTCAAATATTTAATTGCATATTGATCGTTAACGGAGCTAGTTGGCGCAATATTTATATCCGTCTTTATTTATTTATTTATCGGAGTATTTATTGGTCCGAAGCGTGGTGTTATTTATTCTTACTAGTTATTTCTTTGGGTATTTATTTCTTTATTTATATATATTATCTTAGTTTAGGAGTATCCTTTTTTTTTTTGTAATATTGGTGTTGCTCGGTGCAGATGCCACAAGAAGGGGGTAGTCGACAGTATCCTACGCGATCACGCGTAAACAAAATAGTGGACCAGATAGGAGAAAGGTCAGGGGCGATGTTTGATCAAGCTCGGGAGGAACTTGGAGCTGTGGGTGGGTTGCCAAGAACACCGGTCCAGGCCAGGTCAGAAGAATGGCCAATGTCCGATCCTACACCCACGCTTGCTTCCGAACTGGCATCAGCAGTCAACGTATCGTTGGCCCAGGCTCATGCGACACACAGGGCAGCGAACACAGACTCGATTAGTCGGGTGTTGCAGGAAGAGTTGCGTAAGGAGTTTATCGAGATGATGCACCAACTCAACGAGGTACTCCAGCCGGTTAGACAGCTGCAGCAGCAGAAGGAACCGCAGCGGGAGGAGGTTCACCACGAGCAGGAGTATCGAGGAGCAATCCCGAAAAGGAAGCCGTCTAGCACGACTGATGCGCCGATTCCGCCACCAAAACCATTTTTGTCTCGCTCGGGGCGAGGTGGTATTGGTCCGGAACCGTCTTCAGGAGTAGGACAGACAGCATCCAGTGAGCAGCATCAACGGGGTGGGCATCAAGCGCGAAATTGGCGAAACCCAATAGCACACAGACACTCGGGTCAGGGTCGTGGCGAGGGTAGGAGAGCTGGTGGAATTCCTCGAGAAGATCCGCATCCAAATCCCCCGGGAAATAGACCTTGGCCACGGTGGGGCCGAGTCGAAAAATGGGATGTGACGTTCGACGGAGACAGCAACAAAATGACAGTCGAGGATTTTGTGTTCCGAATTGAATTCCTACAAGCCCAATGCCGCTGTCCGTGGGATGAAGTTCTAAGGGGATTTCATCACCTGGTTACAGGAAACGCGCGAGAATGGTACTGGCAGTACATCCGTGATCATGGCGGTGGTGTTTGGCAGGAACTAAGGGGCGACTTAATTGCTCGTTTCCGAGGCACGGCGTCCGAGTTCGACCGCATGAGAGAACTGCGAGAAAGAATGCAGCGGTCAAACGAGAGTGTGGAAGACTTTTTCCACGTCATGACAAAGCTCGCGTCGAGGTTGGAGATGCCACCACCTGAAAAGGAGATGGTAAAAATCGTCAAAAAGGCACTCACAGATGAGATAGCGAGTTTCGTCTACGGCTTACGGGTTTATTCCTTAGACCAACTGCGGGATGAGTGCGTGGAAATAGAGGCACATCTGAAGAGGAAGGCTCGATCTTCGTGGCGAGGAGCACCCAAAGCCACAAACTATGGTCGCGGGGCGAATGCGAACGTCAGCGAGGTCGCGCAGGATCGGTCGATTAGCGATGAAGAGGCAGAGGTCATTGAGGAAGCGCAAGTGACACAGCGTGTTCCACAGAAGTTGATTTGCTGGAACTGCGGGCAGACCGATCATGGCTTTAGGGATTGTATGGCATCGGAGAGGCGAATTTTCTGCTACCGGTGTGGAAAGCCCGATGCATATTGTCCAACCTGTCCGAATTGCGCGGGAAACGTGAAGAGGGGTGCGATCCAAGCAGGCGAATCACGCTCACAGAAGGGGCCTGCGCAGAGAAAATAGAAGAAAATAAAAATGAATTAGATAGACGTAAATTGCATGCTAGGTTAAGGAACTTATCATATGAAGAGCGCTTAAGAAATTATTTAGAAACCAGAAATAGAATATTTTCTGAACTACGAGTGGATGGTATGCGAGCACTGTCGGTGCGGGTGAGAAAGGCGAGATCCCGTTTTAAGCAAAGGCGAGCTATGAGGAGGCAGGTGATTGCTTCAGTAAAGCGTTGGTGCAAGGAAGACCCGAGAGTTTTCGCAGAAATCTCTATAATGGGCGAGTCCGTGCGAGGCCTGTTAGATTCAGGCGCTACACACAGCATGCTAGGGTGTAATGGTCAGGAATTCCTGGAGAAGCTGGGCGTGGAGGCTCGTCGATATTCTTCTATAGTGAAGGTAGCGAATGGGGAAGATCGCGCAATCGTTGGCCGAGTGGAATTACCGGTGAAATACAAGGGAGAGGTAAAAAGATTAACGTTTTTCGTATGCCCTTTCTTGGAACAGGAAATTTACTTGGGGGTAGACTTTTGGCGGGTATTCTCATTGGCTCCTGAGGTGATGGGAGAAGGTCCAGTAGGGGCATCTCACAGATTAGTGGAAGAAGTGCTGGCTGATCAAGTCGCTCACTATGTGGAAGGCCCGGAGAAGGAGATAGTGCAGGAAGAATGGGAGTTGTCAGAAGAGCAAAAGGCAGCCTTGGATCAGGTGAAGGCAGAGTTTCTGACTTTCGAAGCCGTAGGCCTGGGGAGGACGTCGAGAGAGACTCACAAAATTCAATTGGTGGAGAAGGCCGAGCCTGTGAAGGATCGACATTACCCGCTGTCGCCAGCGATGCAAGTGGTGTGTGGTGAGGTGGACAAAATGTTGGCTTTGGGAGTCATCGAGTACAGTGATAGTCCGTGGAGCAACCGTACCACCGTGGTGCGAAGGCCGGGCAAAAATCGTTTCTGTCTCGATGCCCGAAAGCTCAACAAAGTAACCATCAAGGACGCTTACCCACTTCCTAGCATCGAGGGGATTTTGTCGCGTCTCGATCAGACGATATATATCTCCAGCGTCGACTTAAAATTCGCCTTTTGGCAAATCGAGCTGGACGAGCAGAGTCGACCATATACGGCGTTCACGGTGCCGGGACGCCCTCTGTATCAGTTCCGTATGATGCCCTTTGGCCTCTGCAACGCCGCACAACGCCTATGTAGACTGGTCGATAAGGTGATTCCGGTTGAGATGCGTTCAAACGTCTATGCGTATCTCGACGACTTGCTGATTATAGCTGAGGACTTCCAAACGCACGTGAAGATTCTGCGACAGGTTGCCGAGCGTCTACGAGAAGCAAATTTAACGATAGGGCTGAGCAAATCTCATTTTTGCTATAAAAACATTAAATACCTGGGATTTATAGTGGGAGGAGGAGCGCTGAAGATGGATCCGGATCGTGTGTCGGCCATTTTGCGCATTCCCGAGCCGCGATCTGTTCGAGAATTGCGTAGTTTCCTGGGAACTGCGGGCTGGTACCGGCGCTTTATGAAAAACTATGCTGAGATGGCCGGTCCGCTCACAGACGCCCTGAAAAAGTCGGGAAATGGAAAGTTTAAATTGACGGAGGAGGCAAAACGAGCCATGGGGGAGCTAAAAGCTGCACTCACCTCGGCACCAGTCCTGGTACACGCGGATTTCAAGCGGCACTTCTACATACAGTGCGACGCCTCACATTATGGGGTAGGAGCCGTACTCTTCCAACGGGATGACGAGCAGAACGAGAGGCCAATAGCGTTTTTCTCTGCCAAACTGAATTGCCACCAATAAAACTACTCAGTGACAGAGAAGGAGTGTCTGGCAGCCCTCATGGCGATCCTTAAGTTCCGTCCGTACGTAGAGCTTATGCCGTTTACAGTCATAACTGACCACGCCAGTCTCAAATGGCTCATGACCATGAAGAACCTGGATGGTCCCTTCAACTGCAGGCCTTCGATTTCGGCATAGAACACCGGAAAGGAGCGGACAATGTAGTGGCAGATACATTGTCACGCAGTATTGAAGAGCTGGAAGTGGATCCGAGTAGTATCCTGGGTTTTGAAACGGTGGAGTTTGAATCTGGAGAATATCAGGAGTTAAGGAAGGAAATAACAGAGAACCAAGACCGCTTACCTGATCTCCAGATTGTTGACGGCATGATATTCAAGCGCATGCGCTTTGAACGATTGGATGATCAACTGGAGGGCGCCGTCTGGAAATTGTGGGTTCCGAGTTCGCTGACGGCCGCGTTGATAGACAAAGCACATTCGGAAGAGAAGACAGCGCACGGAGGAATCGCGAAAACCTTGCACTTATTGCGTAGGCAGTTTTACTGGCCGAACATGGCGATAGAGGTACGGGATTATATCCGACGGTGCACCGTGTGCAAGGAGTCGAAAGCGCCGAATTATCGGATGCAGGTCGGGATGGGGCAAGAAGTGGTCACTGAGCGCCCGTTCCAAAAACTTTATATTGATTTTTTGGGTAAATATCCGCGGTCAAAGAACGGTCAGGCGTGGATATTTATTGTAGTTGACCATTTCTCGAAGTTCACGTTCCTAAAGACCATGACTAAGGCCACGGCAAAGGAAGTTGTAAGATTCCTCGCTCACGAGGTGTTTTACAAGTTTGGAGTGCCGGAGATGATTCACTCGGACAATGGGGCTCAGTTCGTCTCGAAAACTTTTAAGGAGATGACCGATGCATTCGGAGTCACTCATATGAGGACGCCAGTGTATTCTCCGCAGAGTAACGCAGCCGAACGCGTGAATCGCACAGTACTCAGCGCGATTCGGGCGTATCTGGAAGACGATCACCGGGACTGGGATGTGCATCTGCCGGAGATAGAACTGGCTATTAGGAACTCGGTTCACGAGGCGACAGGCGTAACGCCATTCTTTGAAGTCTTCGGGCAGCAAATGTATTTGCAAGGGTCATGCTACAAGCTGGCAAAGCGACTGCGGTCAATCGGCGAGCATGACATATCGCTGCTGGAGGGTCAGGACAAGCGACAACTCATCCAAGAGAGGATTCGCGCTAGTTTACATCAGGCATACGAGCGCAGTAGGGTAAGGTACAACCAGCGAGCTCGGGTGTTTTACGCGAGGCCGGGACAAGAGGTATTCCGCCGAAATTTTGTCCTTAGTGACTTCGGAAAAGGCTTTAATGCCAAGTTCGCGCGCAAATTCATCCGATGCCGGGTAGTGAAGCCAGTAGGAGAGAACGCGTATGCTCTGGAGGACCTTAATGGCCGTCCCATAGGAGTGTACCACGCCAAAGACCTGAGAATGTAGTGAGGTGTGGGTGTGGCCTACGTTGGGCGCGGCAGAAGAATACAGGGCACGCCGGCGTGTGCTCAATAGTGTTCCGGAATCCGGTGGGCATGCCCACGCGTATGTTGTCCCTCCTGGGACTGACGACATACTCGTGGTGGTGTTCCAGTCCCACCTGAACGATAGGTGGCCAGGGCTGAGGGCGACGCGCCATCTAGCGGAAGTCCAGGGAGGCTCGATGGTGTATGGGGACATCGGGGGGAGCTGGAGCCGTTACTGGGGATATAAGGAAGAGAATAGGATTAGTTATATGTATTAGTAAGGGAAAAAGGGATAAATAGGAGTGAAAATATTAGAAAACGTGGATTGGATTATGGAAATCGTGGAGCGTGGACGGAGTAACGTCGAGATCTGAAATTTTGTGAAAAACAAACAGTTTGAAGTGAGTACAGAAAAGGTGGGCAATAAAGTAGGTAGTAATGCAAAATTTTACAAACAGCCGGCAAGGAATATAGCCACCAGAACCGGGCCGGAAGATTTCCTGGAGAGGAACACTGGAGTCCGAGAAAGTCGACTGCAGAGAAGGGGGTGGGGGGGGGGGGGGGGGGGTGAAAGAGGTCGAGTGAGCGGCCAGGGCGATTCTAGCCACACCGCACGATCGTTGCATCGCCGTCCAGTGCGTGCCACACGTAATAATCCGCACTCCAAACACCGTTCCACATTAAATGTTATTTTGTTCCGTGTGTTGTCCTTTATTCTGTATTTAGTATAAGCTTAAAACGTTTAACGTAAAATCTTGGCCATTGAAAAAAAAAATATGTAAAAACACCAACATCTTTCACGAACCTAAATCTGCGATCAGCTGGTCAACACCAGAAGATTAACCCTTAGCGGGTGACGCGGGGGTCCCATCAGTCCACCGTATTTGGTCGAGCGATTTGTGGAAAATATGGTTTATTGTTTATGTCCCGGGGACCCTTAACAAGAGCTCTTGGTAGGTTAGGTCTCCGTAGGGGCCCGAGTTAAATTAACTCCCGTAAGACTGGATCCACTCATCTACACATATTCCATTACGAATGGGTGAGGGTATCCCTGTTGGTTAAACGAAATTTCAGCAGTTATTTCCGTGTTTGTCTTTGTGTCGAACGTTTTGGTGTTTCTTTTTGGTTAGTGATAATTTTGAGTATAGCTATTTATTAATGAGAAATATGAAATTGTCAATTTATAATTATTAAAGCTTGGATATAGACTGAAGTATGATGCATTAAATTTAAAATTGAGGGAGGACGCGTGGCGTAAGCCATGGATTAAGCCAGCCGTTACCGTTCCAGCAGAGGGTGGCCAAAATGATCGTTGTGTTTGGTCACAGGTAGGGCGGGCGCGCGAAGTGATAACACCCAAGCTTCACCCACTTGATAGCCGTCTGTTTATGATTTTCTTTGTTGTTGTTAGGTTGTTGTTAGTTTTGATGTCCCGAGAAGTAGTATGTCTCCTTTTTTGTCTACATTTGGCGGGCAAGGGGAACTACCCAGCCCTGGGGTCGACAGCTAGCCGGCATTGCCCTCTGGGCAATGATTTAAGATGTGCAATTAATGATTCTGTTCTTCCGACTTTTTGTTCAACTTTCTGCTTCTACTTCCAACAACCGACTCCCATATCGATAACCCCTTATCGGCTAGGTCTTTTAAACATCGGTTAAGTCTGGTTATATCGGTTAGGTCCTATCGATGGTATCTTAAGTTCAAATGTTAATTTTAGATTCGATAGTGTTAACTGCTTGATACACTGTCCTTTACATACATGACCTGCAAACATTGCGGGATACTTCCGAGGATGAGCTTGCAACAGTTGATCCAGGTGCAGTTAACAGGCCAGTTGAGACAGACCAGAATAACCTTTTTCGTTAGTAAAACTACCCTTAGTCATAGTAATATAATGTTGAAGTTTAAGGTTTTATGTTTTTATATAGTTATAAGTGATTTGTGTATATTGCGTGTACTGCTAATATGCTATTTAGTAACTTTTAAATGGTCCATAATATGAATAGACTTCCAACGAATAGTAGGATATTGATTCGTACGCTGGCTAAACAAAAAGATGGCATAAATATTTGTCATATAAATGCTCAGAGTCTGTATGGTAAGATTGTTGAGTTCCGATATATGTTTGAACAATCGAATGTTGATGTAGTTTGTGTTTCGGAAACATGGTTCATGCCGCATCTATGTGATAATGTTATTTTGTGTACCGGATTTGATCTATACCGATCTGATCGGAAAGGAAATGGTGGGGGTGTTGCTGTATACATAAACAAGAAACTCAAATCCAAATTAATATGCAAGCACCCTCCAGAAAGTGCAATAGAATACCTTTTTATAGAATTATCGGCCTCTAACAGTTCTCTTAAATTACTATTGGGCTGTCTGTACAGACCACACCGCAACACAATCTACCAACAAGTAATTGATGCAATTTCAGACCTATCTGTAAGCTATACTGACGTAATTATAATCGGGGATCTAAACAGCAATATACTGAAGGAACGACATATGGAGTCAACGATGGCATCGTTAGGCTTGCATCTAGTCAATAATAGTAGACCAACACATTTCTCAAACACTGCAAGTACATTATTGGACCTTTGTTTTGTCAATGATAAAGAAAAAATCGTTCTTTATGATCAGTTATCTGTCCCAACATTTTCCAGACACGACCTACTTTTCCTGACTTATAATTTTAATTGTAAAAATATTGACGACGACATATGGTACCGAAATTTTAGGAGCATTGACATTACCAAACTTAATGACGAATTCAATACATATGAATGGGAATATAATATTTAACATGGATGATGTTAATTCTCAAGTAGAACAACTACGAGCTCACATAACGTGTCTTTATGAAAAATTCGTACCGCTGCGTAAATTAAAGATTGCACCAAAGAAAAATCCATGGTTCAATCAATATATTGCACACAATATATCATTAAGGGACAAAGCATATAACAAATGGAAACGCTACAGAACGTCTGTTCAGTATCAAGAATTTAAAACTTTAAGGAAAAAAACCAACCTATTAATACTGACACCTAAAAAATCTTTTTATTCTGTAAGGTTTCAAAGTGCAATATTAACAAGAAGGACATGGAGGGAGCTCAAAGACTTGGGAATAGGGAGGAGGACAAATAACACCAAAATTGATGTAGACATAGATGAATTAAATAGAAAATTTTTGATAAACGGGGTACCTGAAGTAGCATATAATCATTATCTTGACAATATACCGAATAGTTCCTGTGATAATAACTTTAGCTTCATGTGTGCCAGTCAGTGTGATGTCCTTGAATCTGTGCTTAAAATTAAGTCAAATGCAATCGGACTGGATGAAATACATCCAAAATTTCTAAAAATCTTACTTACGAAAATATTACCACATGAGACTTATATTTGCAATACTGTCTTAACAAAACCAATATTTCCAAGTACATGGAAGCTTGCGAAAATAACCCCGGTCCCTAAAGGAAAAATGAATATAGACCTATATCAATTCTATCGCTTTTGTCAAAAGTTCTTCAACAATTAATGTCACAACAAATTCGAACTTTTCTAGATAACAATGCACTTCTAAGTGACAAATAGTCAGGTTACAGAAGACAAAGAAGCTGTACTACGGCAATAGTAAATATAACGGAAGACATTAGATTAACACAAGATGAAGGAAATGTGACGCTATTAGTACTACTTGACTTCAGTAAAGCATTTGACACGGTTAACCACGAAATCTTATTAAGTAAATTAGTTAACTTTTTCAATTTTAGTAAGGTAGCTATAAAGCTATTAAACTCGTATTTAACGGATAGAAGACAGGTAGTGGTAAGTGAAAGTAGAATTTCTTCAATGATGAGCACTGCACATGGTGTGCCTCAAGGATCAATTCTTGGGCCGCTTTTGTTCTCATTATATGTGAATGACCTGCCATACGTCCTGTTAAATTGTAAAAGTCATATGTATGCGGATGACGTCCAAGTGTATGTTAGTCGTCCATTGAGTAAAATTGATGAGTGTATAAGTGTGTGTAACAGTGATTTGCTCAATGTGAGTAGCTGGGCGAAGCGTAATGGTCTGGCACTTAATTCACATAAATGTAAATGTGTTATTATATACAAGAAGCAACTAAATACGATGGCCTATCCAAAACTTTAAATCGAAGGAAAACAAATTAATTACGTAGATCATGTGGAAAACTTAGGATTAACATTTAACAATACGTTTTCTTGGAGTAGCCAAGTAGTGAAAGCTACTGGTAGAACATATAGTCTACTAAGAAAACTCGCACCAACACAAAAATACCTACCAGATATACTCAAACTAATGATAGCTAACACATATTTGACACCCACCTTATTCTATGGTATTGAAATATTTGGAAATCGTGACGCTGAATCTCAAAAAAAACTAAAAGTAACATTTAACAACATTGCCCGCTACATATATAATAAGAGACGAACCGATCATATCTCAATCTTAGCAAGACAAATATTCAAAATGGTTTTAAAGACATGGATAGGGTACAGAACAATTATTTTTCTACATCGAATAATCTATACCAGACAGCCGAGCTACTTATATGATAAATTAACCTTTGCTTCATCAAATAGAACGTTAAATCTGGTAACCATAAGGTACAAACTTGCCAATTCAGGAAAACAATTTTTAACAAATGCTATTCGGTTATGGATTGAGTTACCTTTCAATATTAAAAATATTAGGTAAGCAACGCAATTTAGGGATAAATTAGAAAAACACTTGATAAACCCATAAAAAAAAAATAAATAAATAAAAATGAATAAAATAATAAAAATAATAATAAAAATAATAATAAAAATAATAATAAAAAAAAATAAAAAAATTAGAATTAGTATTAGTATTGATAATACAAATATTAGTCATAATAATAACGAGAGGGAACGTTGTGAGTTGCTGCGGACACCGCAACTCTACGGTTATACCCGATACTAAGTCAGTATGGCTCTCCTCCGGCAGACGCCGCTAATATTAAACGACACGACAAAGAGGGCGTGCGAGAGAGACAGAAAATCAGTCTGAGCGTAACGTCTGGCGCTGCGTAGCCACTGCAAATTTATTTGTTCCTTTTGGCTATAAAAATGATCTGATCTGATCCAGATTCAGCAATCTGATAGATATGGTCATTATTTATGATTCTGCTTTTTTAGTTTTCTCGAATGTGCAATATTGTGGATGTAACAGATTTTCGTCCTTTTTGTGGGCGGAAGGGGGTGGGCGAAATTTTGAGATACACGTTTTATAGTGAGATCTAACAGGAGTACGGACACTAAATTTGGTTACTCTAGCCTTAATACTCTCTAAGATTTGTGAATATCCCCAGATTTGCATCCTTTGCGGGGGCGGAAGGGGGTGTGGCGAAATTTTGAAACAAACTCGTCTCGGTCTGATATATGAGGAGTGTGGATACCAAATTTGGTTGCTCTAGCTTTTATAGTCTCTGAGATCTAGGCGCTAATGTTTTACTCTAAGCAAAGCCGCCTATGCTACGTGTGTGTTAGAGAGAGACAGGGCGAGAAAAAATTAAATTGTTTTCTTGATGCCGGCTATAATAATAATACGATCCAATTCAGATTCCGCAGTCTAAAAGATATGGTCATTCTCTACGATTCTGCTTTCTCGTATCTTTAAAATTGTGGATGCCACAGATTTTCGCTCTTTGTGGGGGCGGAAGTGGGCGGGGCGAAGTTTTGAAATATTTTTGTAGCAGTGACATATTACAGAAGTCTGGATCCCAAACATCGTTGCTCTAGCTCTTATAGTCTTTGAGCACTAGGCGCTGAAAGGGACGAACAGACGGACAGACGGACTGACAGACAGACATGGCTCAATCGACTCGGCTATTGATGCTAATCAAGAATACATATACTTTATGGGGTCGGAAACGATTCCTTCTGGACGTTACACACATCCATTTTCACCACAAATCTAATATACCCCAATACTCATTTTGAGTATCGGTTATAAAAATATTAGTCATACTAAAAATGTTAGAATAAGAAAATCATTCTGCTTAAAGCACACAACTATGTGAACTCCATGAGACTAGCGCATTAACATAAAGTAGAAATACTGTCGCGTTAGGAATATATACATAGGTTAGGTTAGGTTAACCCGGACGGCCCTCAGCGGGGCCACTCATAGGCCAGTATGGCCCTTAGTTATCCGGATGGGGGGGTGTATGAACCGTCGCGGGAGTGTTAATGTGGTTTTAAAAATCCCCGAGAATCGAGGTGTTTTTAGCATAGGCCAGCAGTTCCTGTGGCGTCCTTTTGGAGGCATCTTCCAGTGATGCCAACACTGGGGCGCCCAGGTATCTCCTCCTTGCCCTTGAGAGAGTCGGACAGTTGCGGATGAGATGTTCCAGGGTTTCGATAGCCCCAGGTTCCTCACATTTCCTACAACTGTCTCTGTTGGTGATGCCTAGCTTTGCTGCATGTGCAGCAGCCAGACAGTGACCTGTTAGTATTCCCACTGGCAATCTACAGTCCTTTCGTGGTAGGTGCAGTAGGTAGTGGCTAAGTTTCTCGTTGCGCTCCTTGCACATTATCTTCGAGGTTCTGCAGGTGGTGGTACTCCTCCACCTGCTATCAGTCTGTGCTCTAGCCTGCTTCTCTAGATCACCTTGCAGCGTTCTGAGGGAGACAGGCACGTTCTCGGTTCTCCTATTCTCCAGCCCGACGCCTTCCTTAGCTAGTACGTCCGCCGCTTCGTTTCCTTCGATGCCCTGGTGGCTGGGAACCCAATAGATCCGCACTGTCTTTGTCGTGCTTAGGATGTCTAATGCCTCCCTGCTCGCCAAGACACTTCTGGAACTGACCGCGGACGACTGCATGGAACTTATCGCCGCTTGGCTGTCGACGAATAGGTTGACCGCATCGTGTGCTCGTTCTGTGAGGAGAGCGACCTCCGCTGCTTTCCCGATGGCAAAAACTTCTGCCTGGAATATGCTGCATTGGTTCGGTAGCTTATACGACAGCCTTATCTCAGGGTCTGTACAGTATAGGCCCGCTCCTACTCCTCCGTCTATCTGGGAGACGTCTGTGTATATATTGAGGTGCTCAGTTTGGTCCCTTCCAAATTTCCCAAAGATGTGGTTGTTTTGACGACAAGGCAAGTTTGGGGGGTCATGTAATCAGTTGATCTGGTCATTTCCCTGCCGATTGAACTATGCCCGTATCCTTGTGGCGATAGATTTCCTGATGCTATGAGGCGTTGTGCTGCCTATCCCGCAATCAGGCGAGCGTGGATGTCCAGGGGGTCGATTCCGAGTACAGTTTCGAGTGCTTTTGTTGGGGTTGACCTCAGCGCCCCTGTAATACAGAGCAGAGCCTGTCGCTGACTCTTTTCCATAAGCTTATGGTATGTCTTCTTTTCAGTAGCCTGCCACCACACTAAGGCTCCATACAGCAGAGTTGGTCGCACCACCGAGATGTAGATCCAGTGCATTAGAGCAGGTGACAGGCCCCATGTGCTGCTGAGTATCTTCTTGGATGCATAAAGCGCAATGGTAGCCTTCTTCACCCTTTCCACTACATTGGGCCTCCATGCCAGCTTGCTGTCCAGTACTGTGCCTAGGTATTTCACCTGTGATTTTGGAGTCAGCCTAGTTTGGTCAATTTTCGGGGGGGTCCATATCGGTACCTTGTACCTCTTGGTAAAGAGGATGAGGTCCGTCTTGTCCGCGTTGATACTGAGTCCTACCTCTTCCGCCCACTCACGTATCTCCCTGAGTGTACGTTCCATTAAGGAGCTGAGGATCGATGGACATACACCCGTAATAAGTTTGCTTATGTCGTCCGCATAAGCTGTTATCTTTGGGGCCTTCCTTTCAAATCTCCTGATGAGGTCGTCGACCGCCAGATTCCACAGTAGTGGCGACAGGACTCCACCCTGAGGTGTGCCTCTGTGTGCCCCCTTTACCATGGAAGCAGTGCCCCACTCCGATTGCACCCGTCTGCAACTTAGGAGGTTTTTGATCCAGACGTTGATTGCAGGGTGTATGTTATTCGCTTCTAGGCGACTTGTTATTGCGGTTGTGGCCACGTTGTTGAATGCTCCTGAGATGTCCACAAATGCTCCCAAAGCATACTTTTTGTTGTGAAGGGCGCTCGATGGTGGCTCTCGATGGTGGCTACTAGCGAGTGTAGTGCCGTCTCCACTGATTTCCCTTTGGTGTAGGCGTGTTGGTTTGTTGACATCAGCCCCTCTACCTCATACTGTTTCCCGTTGCAAGTGTGAGGTCTAGCACGTTGGATGAGGTCGGACCTACGAAGGTGTGCTCCTCCCCAACGTTTGCTATATATAGATTAGTTGCTAGTATAAAGTCTAAGAGTGACTCACCTCTGTCATTGATGTCGGTGCTTCCCCACACATTGTGGTGGGCATTGGCGTCCGTTCCGATGACGAGTTGATAGTTTTTGGTGCCGGCTTCTGTCACCAGGCTCCTGAGTTCGTCGGGTGGTGCGGGTCTGTCGTGAGCCATGTAGCAGGAAGCCACCAGAAGGCGCTTTTCCTCATTTTCCAGCATCACAACCGTCACGTCATCCGTGCTGTAATGAGACATAAGGTAAGCATGGATTCCCTTTCGTACGAGTACGACGGTTCTGTTCCTGCTTACCGATGTTGAGTAGAACAGTTTATGATTTGAGGACTTTAGTCCGGCCACTGAATTGCCTGTCGCAATCCAGGGCTCCTGGACTAGAGCTATGTCGGCGAGCCCTTGCTCCATGGCGATGAGGAGCTCCGCCGACGCTACCTTGCTGTTATGCAAGTTGAGCTGCAGCACACTCAGCATGGGTGGCTGGCTCACTTGCACCTGACGGGTTGACTACCAGCGTCAGGTCACCGTCTTCCTCTTCTTCGTCTTCAAGCGCAAGACCCTGGGCGGCCTCCACGATGGACTCGAGACCTAAGTCCTTTTCCAACTCGCCTGCCTGCAGGGTATGCGCGTCCTTTTCCTCAGGGTGGCGCTTTTTGAGGCGCAGGTAGACGCTACCCATGCCCCACGCCATCTTCCCGAACTTGGGGTATAGCAGATCCTCTGCTTCCTTGTTTATTTGTAGGATCACACATTGGCCCCCCTCGTTGGGTAGTGGGCTACCAATGTGTAGGATCCTCCAATCGGTCGTTGGCACGTCCGCGTTTTGCCGCTGAAGGAGCTTCAGCGCTCGGTCCCCCTGGATTGTGATGGGGAAGAGTACCTTCGCCTTAGGCTTGGACGGGATAAGCTCCCGGTCCACAACCTCCAGCTTGGCCTATATATACAAATAAATACAAAAAACATTAAAATTAAATTAAACTGTACGCCAGGACGCATGCACCCCCATCGGACTCCGACACGACAAAATAAATCGTGGAGGAACTTTTTCCGTACAGGGCTGAACAAGGCCCGTGGGCCGGACTCTATCCCGAACAGAACCCTCTTGCTCGCCCTTTCCACGCGTCCGCGCATCTTTGCAAAGCTGCTCAATCAGTACCTTCGCGAAGGAGTGTTCCCTGTGAGGTGGAAAATCCAGAAGCTGGTGCTCATTCCCAAGCCAGGCAAGCCTCCCCGGTGGCACCGTCGTCGTATAGGCCAATCTGCCTAATCGACACCGCGGGTAAACTGCTTGAGAAGGTGGTTTGCGCGCGGCTGGAACGTTCCATCATGGAGGCTGGCGACCTCTCACCGCATCAATACGGCTTTCGCAAGGCCCGATCCACGATAGACGGCGTTCGTAAGGTGGTGGACATTGCCTCCTGTGCAATTCCCGGCACTCGGTGGAAAGGCAGCGGGAAAGGGTATTTCCTAGTGGTCTCACTAAACATAAAGAACGCGTTCAACACGGCGAGGTGGCGCTGCATCCTTAGGGTGCTGGAGAGTTTCGACACACCCAGGTACCTTCAGCGGATGGTACAAAGCTACTTTGAGAGAAGGCTGCTTTTGTACGACACGCAGGCTGGCACGGAGAAATACGAGGTATCGGCAGGCGTCCCGCAGGCCTCAGAACTGGGCCCCACACTGTGGAACGCAATGTACGACGGCATCTTGCGACTCAGCCTCCCCCACGGAGTACACATGGCCGGTTTTGCAGACGATGTGGTAGTCCTAGTGGTGGCAAAAGACCTGTCCGTCGACCTGCAACCAGACGATAGCGCGCATCCAACCGTGCCTGGACCAGGTCGGATTCGAGCTCGCACCCCACAAAACAGAGGCAGTGCTGGTTTCCAGCCGGAAGAAAGTTGAGATGGCCAACATCTCGGTGGCAGGTACCTTGGTATCATCTAAGCGCGCTATCAAATACCTTGGTGTCTTGGTAGACACACGTCTCTGCTTTCGGGAGCACTTGGCCTACATGGGCACGAAGGCGGCGACCACTAACGGTGCGCTCTCGAGGCTAATGTTGAACACCCGAGGACCAAAGCAATGGCGACGACAACTGCTAACGAGTGTCACGAGTTCGGTGATGTTATATGTGGCGCCAATCTGGGCAAGGCCGTTCAAACAGCGAGCTACAAACGGGGTCTGGCAGCCACGCACCGCCTCTTTTCGATTCGGATCACCAGTGACTTCCGTACGGTCTCGGACGAGGCAGCACACGTGATCGCGGGTATAGCACCCCTGTAATTCCTGGCGGAGGAACGGTCCACCTACTACCAGGAAACACATGGCAGAGGAATAGACGTGGCTGCGAAAAGGCAGGTACGCATGGCGTGCAAACAGGAGAGCCTCAGAAGGTGGCAACAGCGCTGGGACACGACCACTAAAAGGCGATGGACCCACCAGCTTATCCCGTTCATCGATAGAGTAAACAGGAAGCATGGGCAGGTCAACTTTTACCTGACTCAGCTCCTCAGCGGTCACGGCTGCTTCTGAAGCTACCTTAATCGCTTCGGGCACGCGGACTCCGCAGAATGCTGTTGGTGCGGGCACAACGTAGAGGAGGATGCCGAAAATGCAATATTTTCGTTTGGCAGGTTCGCAGCGCAGCGCCAGCGGCTAGAAGTAACGCTGGGTGGGGCCGTAACCAAGCAGAACGTAGTGCTGTGCATGCTCCTGTCCCCGGATAATTGGGAGGCGAAGAGCAACTTCGCGGCGATCATTATGAGGGAACAGTGCGCTGTTGAGCGCCAGACAAGAAGACCAGCTAGACTAAACGAAGAACAAATGTGTGAAGCATTGCTTCACGGCCGTACCACACATGTTGGGCTTGCATTGCCCAACTTCTACTATAGTTTGAATAAAGTATAAAATAAGTTGTAAATACGAGCAATTGGGGACTGCAACGCATTGTAGCATACAAGCTCATACAACGACACTCTGCGCAGGAGAACTGAATCATGCCCGCACTATAATCCTGCGAACCATCCAACAAGTCAAACAACAAGCAGAGTTAAAATAGTTACAACGCTAGCAGACTGTGGATAAAAAGAGCGCGATCATATCGCTATCCCCCTTCCTAGGAGACGATGAGCTCATCCGAGATAGTGGTAGACTTGAAGAAGCTCTACTTCCATTCAACGCAAAACAACCATTTTTGCTACCATACAATGACCCAATCGTCAAAATTATCTTGCGTGAACTCCATGAAGAGAACATGCATTGTGGTGCTCAAGCATTAAGGGCGATTACAAGACAACAATATTGTATCATCAATGACAAGACAATGGCTAGAAGCATCATTCACAGCTGTGTTATATGCACCAAGGCTAGACCAAAGCTGATGTACAAGATCATTAGCAATCTTCCAGCACAAAGAGTCACACAAGCGCGCCCATTTCCCAATTCAGGCGTCGACTGCTGTGGACCGAATTCGATCCACAGTTTGACACCATTTGCTCCGGCAAATTTTGGCCGGAGCATTTGGTGGTGAAGGAGTTTAGGTCTAAGAAGAAGAATAGGCCCCCCATATCCCTTACAAATCTTTCCAGTGTGCCACCCTCAACCTCAACTTCCTCTTCCTCAACTTCCCGTCTTGCTTCCACCTTTCCAAAAGGTAAGCTCAGCATTCTTTTCCGGGATAGTGTTACTGAAACCTGATTAAAGCCGGACATTCTTAGTTCCGAGGTTTTGGCAGGTCGGTACACAACTATGAGAAAGGATCGTTCGTCTCGACGTGCAGGAGGGGTTCTGATTGCAGTGGACTCTATCTTCACGTCGGAACACTTCACAGTCCAAGTTCAACCAGAACTGGAATTCCTATGCGTACAACTGATTCTTCCCGCCTTCACTATATTCATACTTGCTCGTACATTCCACCTTCTTCGGATATCTCTATTTATGAGCATCATTTGCCCGCTTTAACTGCTGTTTCGTCCTCGCTATCAGATAAAGATCATATGATAGTTCTTGGTGACTTTAACTTTCCAGGAACTGTTTGGTCTTCGATAAACGAGTCTAGTAACCTAGTGCCCATGACACGACATGACTTTGTTGATGGCTTGCTTGACCTGTCCCTGTCTCAAGTCAATCATGTGAAAAATTCCTAGGGTCGATTGCTTGATCTGTGCTTTGTTTCGGATCCGACCTTAGTGTTGTTAACCCGAGCCCTTCCGCTCACTATACCTGAAGACGCCTACCATCCTACTTTCGAAGTGTCGCTAGATATAGGACCAACTGTATTGGATCGTAAAGCCGAGTTTGCGAAGTTTAATAACCTCATTAGGGATTTTGATTGGTCCGCTTTGTACTATGAACCGTCGCGGGAGTGTTAATGTGGTTTTAAAAGTCCCCGAGAATCGAGGTGTTTTTAGCATAGGCCATCAGTTCCTCTGGCGTCCTTTTGGAGGCATCTTCCAGTGATGCCAACACTGGGGCGCCCAGGTATCTCCTCCTTGCCCTTGAGAGAGCCGGACATGTTTCATGTTTTCATGAGATGTTTCAGGGTTTCGATAGCCCCAGGTTCCTCACATTTCCTACAACTGTCTCTGTTGGTGATGCCTAGCTTTGCTGCATGTGCAGCAGCCAGACAGTGAACAGTAAGTATTCACACTATCAGTCTACAGTCCTTTCGTGGTAGGTGCAGTAGGTAGTGGCTAAGTTTCTCGTTGCGCTCCTTGCACATTATCTTCGAGGTTCTGCAGGTGGTGGTACTCCTCCACCTGCTATCAGTCTGTGCTCTAGCCTGCTTCTCTAGATCGCCTTGCAGCGTTCTGAGGGAGACAGGCACGTTCTCGGTTCTCCTATTCTCCAGCCCGACGCCTTCCTTAGCTAGTACGTCCGCCGCTTCGTTTCCTTCGATGCCCTGGTGGCTGGGAACCCAATAGATCCGCACTGTCTTTGTCGTGCTAAGGATGTCTAATGCCTCCCTGCTCGCCAAGACACTTCTGGAACTCACCGCGGACAACTGCATGGATCTTATCGCCGCTTGGCTGTCGACGAATAGGTTGACCGCATCGTGTGCTCGTTCTGTGAGGAGAGCGACCTCCGCTGCTTTCCCGATGGCAAAAACTTCTGCCTGGAATATGCTGCATTGGTTCGGTAGCTTATACGACAGCCTTATCTCAGGGTCTGTACAGTATAGGCCCGCTCCTACTCCTCCGTCTATCTGGGAGACGTCTGTGTATATATTGAGGTGCTCAGTTTGGTCCCTTCCAAATTTCCCAAAGATGTGGTTGTTTTGACGTCAAGGCAAGTTTGGGGGGTCATGTAATCAGTTGATCTGGTCATTTCCCTGCCGATTGAACTATGCCCGTATCCTTGTGGCGATAGATTTCCTGATGCTATGAGGCGTTGTGCTGCCTTTCCCGCAATCAGGCGAGCGTGGATGTCCAGGGGGTCGATTCCGAGTACAGTTTCGAGTGCTTTTGTTGGGGTTGACCTCAGCGCCCCTGTAATACAGAGCAGAGCCTGTCGCTGAGTCTTTTCCATAAGCTTATGGTATGTCTTCTTTTCAGTAGCCTGCCACCACACTAAGGCTCCATACAGCAGAGTTGGTCGCACCACCGAGATGTAGATCCAGTGCATTAGAGCAGGTGACAGGCCCCATGTGCTGCTGAGCATCTTCTTGGATGCATAAAGCGCAATGGTAGCCTTCTTCACCCTTTCCACTACATTGGGCCTCCATGCCAGCTTGCTGTCCAGTACTGTGCCTAGGTATTTCACCTGTGATTTTGGAGTCAGCCTAGTTTGGTCAATTTTCGGGGGGGTCCATATCGGTACCTTGTACCTCTTGGTAAAGAGGATGAGGTCCGTCTTGTCCGCGTTGATACTGAGTCCTACCTCTTCCGCCCACTCACGTATCTCTCTGAGTGTACGTTCCATTAAGGAGCTGAGGGTCGATGGACATACACCCGTAATAAGTATGCTTATGTCGTCCGCATAGGCTGTTATCTTTGGGGCCTTGCTTTCAAATCTCTTGATGAGGTCGTCGACCACCAGATTCCACAGTAGTGGCGACAGGACTCCACCCTGAGGTGTGCCTCTGTGTGCCCCCTTTACCATGGAAGCAGTGCCCCACTCCGATTGCACCCGTCTGCAACTTAGGAGGTTTTTGATCCAGACGTTGATTGCAGGGTGTATGTTATTCGCTTCTAGGCGACTTGTTTTTGCGGTTATGGCCACGTTGTTGAATGCTCCTGAGATGTCCACAAATGCTCCCAAAGCATACTTTTTGTTGTGAAGGGCGCTCGATGGTGGCTCTCGATGGTGGCTACTAGCGAGTGTAGTGCCGTCTCCACTGATTTCCCTTTGGTGTAGGCGTGTTGGTTTGTTGACATCAGCCCCTCTACCTCATACTGTTTCCCGTTGCAAGTGTGAGGTCTAGCACGTTGGATGAGGTCGGACCTACGAAGGTGTGCTCCTCCCCAACGTTTGCTATATATAGATTAGTTGCTAGTATAAAGTCTAAGAGTGACTCACCTCTGTCATTGATGTCGGTGCTTCCCCACACATTGTGGTGGGCATTGGCGTCCGTTCCGATGACGAGTTGATAGTTTTTGGTGCCGGCTTCTGTCACCAGGCTCCTGAGTTCGTCGGGTGGTGCGGGTCTATCGTGAGCCATGTAGCAGGAAGCCACCAGAAGGCGCTTTTCCTCATTTTCCAGCATCACAACCGTCACGTCATCCGTGCTGTAATGAGACATAAGGTAAGCATGGATTCCCTTTCGTACGAGTACGACGGTTCTGTTCCTGCTTACCGATGTTGAGTAGAACAGTTTATGATTTGAGGACTTTAGTCCGGCCACTGAATTGCCTGTCGCAATCCAGGGCTCCTGGACTAGAGCTATGTCGGCGAGCCCTTGCTCCATGGCGATGAGGAGCTCCGCCGACACTACCTTGCTGTTATGCAAGTTGAGCTGCAGCACACTCAGCATGGGTGGCTGGCTCACTTGCACCTGACGGGTTGACTACCAGCGTCAGGTCACCGTCTTCCTCTTCTTCGTCTTCAAGCGCAAGACCCTGGGCGGCCTCCACGATGGACTCGAGACCTAAGTCCTTTTCCAACTCGCCTGCCTGCAGGGTATGCGCGTCCTTTTCCTCAGGGTGGCGCTTTTTGAGGCGCAGGTAGACGCTACCCATGCCCCACGCCATCTTCCCGAACTTGGGGTATAGCAGATCCTCTGCTTCCTTGTTTATTTGTAGGATCACACATTGGCCCCCCTCGTTGGGTAGTGGGCTACCAATGTGTAGGATCCTCCAATCGGTCGTTGGCACGTCCGCGTTTTGCCGCTGAAGGAGCTTCAGCGCTCGGTCCCCCTGGATTGTGATGGGGAAGAGTACCTTCGCCTTAGGCTTGGACGGGATAAGCTCCCGGTCCACAACCTCCAGCTTGGCCCCCTCCCACATCGCCTCCAGTTGGAAGACCGTACGCGTCAGCCACCTTAGGGTTGGATCATCATTGCACTTCACGATCTCAACCCCATTTAGCCACCCAGCACCATCGAACGTGGGCATTGGGGCCGCGGGGTCTTCCTCCATCTGTGCAAAAAGTGCGTCGATGAGACGCGCGTGCACCAGCTTCCACTGTGCCGCTGACATCATGCTGTTTTCCTCGCTGCGGTCGATGAGTGCCACGATCAGATGTCGTTTCACATCGCTGACCTTCGCTTTCGGCTTCGTTGGCTTCTTGGCCGCTTTCGGTGGAGCGGCTGCACTCTTGGGCCCGCGTTGCCGCTTGCTCGCTGGAGTGTCCTTAATGGCACTCTCAGTCGAGCGTTGCCTCTTGGTGGCCATCATCTCCTCCACCTTATTGGCATATTCGCCATTCGACGCCCTCATCTGTGGCATCCGAGCATAGTGTAGCCGACCCTCCTCTACTCTCTGCTCGGCCAGGCTAGCTTGACCTTCTCCTCCTGGGAGATGTCTTCTTCACCTTGCAGCCGGCTTTTGATATTGAGGTCCGCTTTGTATTGTGCTTTGGCCTTCATCCCCTCTTTGGAACGCTTCGGCCCTTCCCTACGCAGGGAGCTGGTGCCTGAGAAGGCTCTCTTCCTCCGTCCTGCTCAGAGAGAGCACGCTCTCCAGATCCGTGTCTGTGTCGACTACGACATCTGTGCGGCTCAACTTGCACGGAGTGAGTTGTTTTTGTTGTTGTTGTTGTTTCAGTAGCTTTACAACTGAGCTGGGCTGCTCCCGCCAAGTCTGAGGTGTGACCGCTGGCGACACGCAGAGAGGACTGCTCCTCCCCGTGCCCGCCGGTGGTAGCAGTCACGCTTTCCACCGACGTTTGGGTTGACATCCTAACCCGTGCTTGCTCCTTCTTCGACTCCATAGTTGGCCCGAGGGTCCATACTGGTTAATATTTTTCGGGGGGACCACCCCCTAGCGTTTTAGGCCTGACCGCCAGGCACCTCTAGCCATGGCCCTGGTTCGGTTCCCCCAACTTTGAATCGGGAAGACGCCGGACCATAGCCTTAGCTAGACACTGGGGTAATCCGGGGTAATGCAGTGTCCATTGCCCAGCCGGCACCCTCGTGGAGGGTTTAGCTAGAGCATTTTCGCCAGCCTCGCTATGTAATAGCTCAGTCAAACTTTTCAGTTCTTAATGCACAATGCTATAAGAACTACCTATCTCGATACTACAGGATACGTCTTTCTCAGGACCCTAAACAGTTATACTGCTTCGTAAACAGTTAGCGTAGAATGTCCGCACATCCATCCTCGCTATCATTTTGTAATACGTCGGCAAATAATGATCAGGCAATTGCCGATCTTTTTGCCAAAATTTTCCAAACCACCTATTCTGAGGAAAGCTACTCTGGTCATCCGTACCCATACGGTTTACCGAGGTCGAACGGCATTTTCAGTCCCTTGTTAAATAAATGTTCTTTACTTCATTATCTTCGACTAGTTTATTTATTTATTTATTAAATTAACAATTATCTGTTAATAATGGTACTTAGTTACTAAAGGCGGAAAAAGATAAGTTAAAAGTTAGCTAAATTTAAATGATTATAAATATAGCATGCAATTAGTTTAAGAGACAGTTCAGGGGATAGGGTTTGGCAGAGGGAGTTATAATTATGGCATTAAACCCCAAAAGGTTCATGATCAGCATAATTAGACCAACATATGGGTAGACGGATAGGCCTTAAAGTACCTGTAGGTCTAGATGGAACGGTCAAGTCAATCTGACCCAAGAGAGTTTGGGAGTCAACAGTCCCGAGAAGGAGCTTGTGCACGAACATTACGCCATTGCATATTCTGCGATGGTGCAACGACGGCAGGTCAATAAGATTTAGCCTAGACCGGTAGGGTGGCAAGATTCCACCTGAGTCCCAGTTAAAGTTCCGAAGGGCAAAAATTAAAAATTGCTTTTGCACGGATTCAATAACAGCCTGCTGTTCTTTATACTGCGGGCTCCACACACAAGAACAATACTCCAATATAGGACCTACTAACGAGATGTACAGTTGTTTCGTAACGTACGGGTCATCAAACTCCTTGGACCTACACTTGATGAATGCTAAAACACCCTTAGCTTTATTTACAGTTGCAGCTATATGGGTGTTAAAACACATCTTATGATCAAAAAGGACATCGAGGTCATTTGAACTCGAAATTCGCTAAAGGATATGATTTCCTAGAACATATGAGACAAAATGAGGAGCACGACGGTAAAATGTCATAAGTTTGCATTTGGAAAGGTTCAGAAAAAGAAAATTAGTTGACCACCACAATAGTAGTTCACTTAGATCAAGTTAAAGGCGTGTGTGCAAATACCAATCAGAGTAAGAAAGACAGATTTAGCATCATCAGAATACATTAGTGTAGTATGTTATATGTTATATTATATGTTATATAGTATGTTATAACTTGAGGAAGGTCATTCACAAATAAAATAAACAGAAGCGGGCCCAGATGACTTCCCTGTGGCACACCTGAAGTAACATTAACAGTATTTGACAACACGTTAGAAAACAAAACACGTTGAGTACGGTTAGCGTGATAGGACAAAATCCTATCTAGAAGATTCGTTGGGAACCCTAATAAAGAGAGCTTGTGAATAAGCAGAGCATGGTTCACAGAATCGAATGCCTTGCTGAAGTCAGTAAAAACTACATCCGTCTGCAAACCAATTTGAAAACCACGGTGGATTAGGTTAGAAAACCCAAGAATGTTAGTCGATGTTGAACGGTGTCTGAAAAAACCGTGTTGCGACGGAGATATCAAGCTGCAACAAAGATGTTGCAGTTGCCGGGTGACCAGGAACTCAAGAAGCTTCGGGATGGCGGAAAGCTTTGCGATACCACGATAGTTTTCAATGTTTGATCTTGAACATTTTTTGTGAAGCGGAATGATATAGGACTCATTCCAAATTACTGGGAGACAAGACTGTTCTAAGGAGAGGTTGAAGAGAAAGGTCAAGGGTTTGCAAATGGACTGGGCACAGTGTTTTATGATGCAACTTGGTACCTTATCTGGACCCGCAGAAAACGATATGTCCATAGATGACAAACCTTCCACAACAACGCTTTCCTCGAAAAAGGGCAGAAAAATGCTGTTAGCTTGAGGTAGCTGGTACGGATACGGAGTGGATGCGTTGTAAATTTGAGGCGAGTACGTTGTTTGGAAAAAGTTAGCGAATAAATTTGCAATACCAATAGCAGAAACTTCTGTTTTGTTCTGTTAATGAAGGGACGGAGGAAAAGCGTTTGACTTGCGCTTAGAGTTAACGAACGAATATAATTTTTTAGGATCACTACGAAAGTTTCTACTACATTGTGAAAGGTAATGATTATAGCACTGACTATTGACGGCAAGGAACAGAGAGCGAGCGGAGAAGTGGCTAAGGCCAACGTGGAGCCCGACTTCTGGTACTTTTTATAGAGCCGGGATTTATTATTTTTTAAGTATGACAAATACTTGGAGAACCAGGGAGGCTTTGACGATACAGGTACAGTGATATCTGGAACAAACGTATTTAGGGCGGAGTAAATAGAACTATAAAACGAGTTAACAGTTGCATCTATGTTCGGTAATGAATAAAGAAACGACCAATCAACACGCGAGAGATGTAGATCTAAATCGATAAAGTTTGTTTTGCGAAAACACTTTATGTGCCAAGGAGCCATGGAACTGTCAGCACCTCCAGATTGTGTACACTCCAGTGATATCAACAAAGTTGGATGGTAAGGATCTTCAGGGAGAGATATTGGGCTTGCTCTAGATACCGTATCAAGAGAACCATCGTTAACAAAAACGAGGTCAAGAAGTCTGTCCCTAATGTTTTTAACGGCATTAATTTGGACAAGGGAAATATCCGTTAGCCCATTGATAAAGTCATTATGGAAATTGGGAAACAACAGGTTAGCCTCATCACAAGGCAGCCAAGAAAGAAATGGGAGGTTAAAATCCCCCATGACAATAATTCGATCGTTGCACCCTAATGCAGAAACAACAATATTAATTGCTGAGAGGTGGTGTAAGTAAAGCTCAGCATCAGACCTGGGAGGAATGTAAGAGCAGGTTAAATAGAAAAATGCGGAGCCAACACGAACTTTGACTGCAACAAATTCAATTCCGTGAATGTTATTGAATGGGAATAACTCAGATGAGAAAACAGATTTAACTGCAATCAGAACCCCACCTGCAAAAGATGGGCGGTCCATTCTATAAATAGTGTAACTATCAATGAAAATTTCATGATCATTGACAGAGGAGTTAAGCCAGGTTTCGGTAAACGCGATGGCATCGAAATCAAAGGACGCGCTATTAGTATGAATTTGACGCAATTTTCCCAGCAAACTGCGAACGTTCTGATAATGCATGGAAAAATAGTACATCAGTTTTTTGGAGCATGTTCGGTAATTCTTGGATTCGAGTTCGAATCTTTGAGAAGGAACTCATGCACAATTGTATGCTCAGGCCATATTGACGGTTCTAGAGAACTGGATAGTAAAGAATCAGGGAGAAGAATTTTAAATGATGATATGTTGCGCTTATGTTTAAATGTAAATTTAGTCACAACTATATCAACAGGCGAAGTGTTAAGTTTAGAGGAAAGATGTTGTTTAACATCCTCCGTTGTAGCCTCATGAATAAGACGAGAAACAAATATTGCTTTCCGAGGGACCACTGCTCTAAGTTGAAGTCCCGTGCGAGATCGAGATGGTGGAGCCACTCCTAAAAGAGATCTCGGTCCAATGGCAGAAGAATTGGCAGCAATGGCTGTAGCAGGAGTTGGAGTAGGAATTGGAGCAGGAATTCGAGCAGGAATTGGCAAGACGTCGTCAGCAACCAGCACACCAGCACTAAGAGTACTCGCCACGTCAGAAGTGACGGCCACAGAAACTGCAGGGATGGGATTGATGCTGTTGGGAAGTTGGGTGCTCGAAGGAAGCACATTGCTCGGTGTAAAGAACTCCGGAGCCACCGTTGGCGGATTTACAGACAACGGCGTTGAAACAACAAATTGTTTCCGGACATCCAGAAACCCAGTTCGAGTCTGTCTCATAAATGTGCGCATTTCGGCCTCAATCTCCCGACAAGCCAGACATGACCAAGACAGGCCCATGCGTTTCGAGATCAGATCATTCAGCCGGCCAAAATTTCCACCACCAGCACATTTTATGTGGGCAAAATTGTCGCACAGCCAGCAGCTAAGAAATGAATCACCAATGATAACACCACCGAATTCACATTTCTTTGCACTACAAACGATTGCCATTATTGACAGCAGTAGAATCACTGTGCACGAATAATAAAAGAGTAAAGTAAGAAGAACGGTATAGTAGGAGAGCAGACAGCAGAGCGAGCCAGACAATCAGCTGCAGCGGCAATAATTCAAAGCAGATGATCCAACGAAGTGCAGAAAACGAGCAGTAAACTCACCAAAGAAGAGACACAAAAGAAAAGTCCACAGAGAGGGAGAGTATAGGCAATCCAGAGAGAGTGAGAGCAACAATGCGAGCAGCCCGCTTATGCTCACGAGAGAGTGTGGGCGATGCAAACGCTGATGCGCGAGAACAGTGCACACCGAAGAAGCGATTACGAAAAGCAGACTGGGCAAAAAACAATAACAAATTGCCTGCACGAGTCCGATGCGTTACGTTGCAATATTGAATTTATATTAAACAGTTGTTTACAAACAAAACACTGGTGGTTAACACAAAGTAGAATCAAATTAAAGAGATGCGATAATATATCAAAACAAAGTCACAACAATGTTGTATGATATTTAGGCAATGGGCGGAGAATGCGGGAGGAAGAAAAAAACACAACCGGCTTAAGCAAGAGCTAGAAGCGTATGGCCGGAGCGTTAAGCCGGTGTTTTCACCGGTTCCAGGCGGGGTTCCAGGTTGTGTACTCAGGTACTGCGCCGAGGCACTGTGTGGACCTTTGCTTAAACTATTCACCCTGTCCATTGATTTTTCTTGCTTCCCCCGGTCTGGAAGGAATCGTTTATAATTCCTCTCCATAAAAAAGGTAGCAAGTCTGATGCAAAAAATTATAGAGGTTTAAGAAGGTTTTAACTCCGCACTTGCAACATCTTTTCAAGTCACTTATATCTCCAACTCAGCATGGATTTATAAGGCGGCGATCAACCACCACGAACTTGTTAAAGTTTACCTCTTTCATTATTAAAGGCTTTCAAGGTAACTCACAGACGGATGATATTTACAGTGACTCTAGTAAAGCATTCGATTCTGTAAATTTTGGCGCCATTCCCTTTTGCGCATAAATTTTACCTTTTAGGGTTTCCGCCCAACCTCCTGAGATGGATTTCTAGCTATCTTTGTTCCAGGTCTCTGGTCTGATGAGCTCGTGAGGTGGCTCAAAGGGGGCCTAGCTGAGGCCACCGGACGGGTCGCAGGTTGCGGATAGCGAACGACCTACCTATATACAGGTCATATAGGTTAGTCAGCTGCGAATAATCGGACATCCCTAGGGAGAGTACCGAAAATATGCAGCCCCAGACAGCCAGCGGGTGTTCGCGAACTAGCAACACTGACGACGCGCTTGTGGTGCCACCTCGTATAAGTAGCTCACACACTCCCCTATCCCTACACACTACCTACCCACATCCCAACCCCCCACATTCAGCTCACACCGGGCCGGACTAAGAGTGTTATTCGACCCGTGCCGAGAGTCAGCCTGGCTGGGGGACCGGTATATAAAACTAGCCCAGTCGTTAACGGAGAGCTCAGGGACTTGACAGCCCCCTGTTCTAAGTATGCCTTATCCGGGCAACGTGGATCTCTGCCCGGACGGACCGTACTCCTTCTCTGCAGCTCGTGGGAAAAGAATGGAAGAATTTAAAAACAAACAAAATGAGTCTGGCACTCCCCAAATGCCAACAGGGAGCAATCCCAGACAGGGGAAGGCAGCGGCCCAAAGGCCTGGCCCGACCCGCAAATCAGCAGGGAAAACCTGCGCGGCGGAAGATGCTAGGGAGAGCCCAAAGGGGTCCCATCCCGGATTCGGGGTGGGTGGTGAATTGGCTCCCAAAACCGATACCTTGGCAGAGTGGCTATGCAATCCTGCGGCTGCTCTGCCTGCTGGTAAAGTGGCGGGTGATGAGTCACCATCTACAAGTGTCCAAGCCAAATCTTTTACATATGCCGTTAGAAGGAGTGCTGGCAATATACTCCGTCGGCAGAACGCAAGCCAGATGTCCAGCCCGACGGACAAATGGATAAAGAAGGTTGAGTGGGCCTCGAAGGTGCTTCCGAACTTTGGCAAGGAAGCACCGAAGAAGGAAGCCCCTCAGCAAAAAAGGCAGCGCTCGCAGGAGACTCCGAGGCCGACACCGAAGCGCTCCAGAGTGCTGCCTAACGCATCGTTCGCGCAGATTGCCAGAGAAAGGACGCTGATTGGCGTCCTGGACAAAGGCAGCGTGGACTCCCGGATCCCTAGGAACCAGTGGAAGTGGGTGGAAGCGGCACTGGCCGACCGCTGCTTCGAGCTGCTGGAAAAGTAGCCTGGACCTGGCAAGTCCTTGATGACCACTCTTTCTCTGATCACAGATACATCGATACCACACTATCCCTCGAGTGTCCGAAACCTAAGGACTATACTAATCCCAGGAAAGCCAACTGGGAAAAATATAGCTCAGCCCTGGAGGCCTTACTCCCCTCCAAAGCACCATCATGCCCTGACACAAAAGACGACCTAGATCGCCTAGTGAACAGGTTCACAGAGGCATGCAACAAAGCCTTCGCGGCAGCATGCCCCTCTAGCAAACCTAGGGGGAAAAAGAAACCCCCCTCGTGGTCAAAACAAATAGACATACTACGTAAAAGCTGCAGGACCCTCTTCAACAGGGCCAAAAGCGCGAACGAGGAGAGCCACTGGGCAGACTACAAAATCAGTCTGTCAATATATAAAAAGGAAACAAGGAAAGCAAAAAGGGCCTCTTGGCAAAAATTTTGCTCGGAAATTGAGGAAACGTCAGAGGCCGCAAGGCTTCGCAAGATTCTCTCAAAAACTAACCCTTCGGTAGGGTATCTTAAAAGGAATGACGGCACGTGGACTAACTCCAGTGAGGAGTCCCTGCACATTCTACTAGACACACATTTTCCAGGGTGCACAACCATCGAGACGGCACATCTTCCAGGAGAGGGACCGGTAACCTCGATGGATCACATCCTCACAAAACGTAACATAAGCTGGGCAATAAACAGCTTCAACCCGTTCAAATCGCCAGGCCCAGACCAGGTAATCCCGGCCCAACTTCAGAAGGCCGGGGATACGGCCATCAACTGGCTACAAGGTATCTTCAGGAAGATACTGGCTGTGGGTACAATCCCGCGAACATGGCTTAAGGCAAAGATAGTCTTCATTCCCAAAGCTGGGAAAGCCTCGCACTCAGCTGCAAAAGACTTTAGACCAATCAGCCTATCGTCCTTCCTCCTCAAAACCTTTAAGAGACTCGTCGGGCTGCAACTGAGGACAACTATACACCCTCAGTTGCTGTCAGGCGCACAGCATGCCTACCGGAAAGGAAAATCCACGGAAACGGCTCTTCATGAAGTGATCTCAGCGGTAGAGAAATCTCTGCATCACAAAGATTACTCACACATAGCCTTTCTCGATATTGAGGGAGCTTTCAACAACGTTGTACCGGGTGCCATTACAGAAGCCCTGACTGACCTGGGGGTGGACCGTCACTTGGTGATGCTCATTGATCAATTGCTCACATGCAGGACGGTGACATCATCGATGGGATCGTCCGCCCAGTCAAGGTATGTCAACAGAGGCACCCCGCAAGGTGGTGTCCTGTCTCCTCTTCTGTGGAACATAGCAGTCAACAAGATTCTATGGGACCTAGAAGGGGGGGCTGCAAAGTCGTGGCCTATGCGGACGACGTTGCGATTATCTTCTCGGGGAACCCCCAAACACCCCTGGTTATGAATTAGTGGACTGTATAATCGTTTATATCTTGAGCTTATTTATTTTATTGATTATTTAATGTTGGTGGTTATTTTGCAAGTATATTACAAGAACAGCGGGGGGATCGTTTCTGCGGCGGTACAAAGTATGCGTGCGTGCGGTTTCGTCTAGAAATTTCTACTGCGGCTCAAAGTAAGCGTGCGGGCGGCTTCGTCTAGAAGTTTCTACTGACTCAACTCCGCGAAAAGAAGTCGAGCTAAAAGGGAATTGGAAGATCAGGCGATGCGACGGTCCAATGCCAAACGGTACACATCGCTGCGTGCGTGTGCAGCTGCGGGCTTGGCTATGCGTGTGAGAACATTACAGCTATGTTTTGGACACGAGCAAAACAACAACACAGCTATGCGCGTAAAAATAGTTACTTAGGCGGTGTACTACAATCATGAGCGTGTAAATAGGTCAATCGCAATATACATGAACATTGAATTAAAAACTACGAGGCTCATTTCTCACCAACCCCCAAACACTGTGCGACCTAATGTCCACAAAGCTAGCGCAACTGTCGGATTGGACAGAATCGCGCGGTCTGGGAGTAAATCCCTCAAAAACGGAACTCGTACTATTCACAAATAAATACAAGGTCCCGCCTACAAGATGGGGTATGATCCCAAGCATAGTCCAATGGATATATCAAGCTATAGTTAGACCAATACTACTCTACGGTGTTACGGTGTGGTGGCCGGCCCTATCAAAAAGGGCGATCACCAAGCAACTGGGCAAAGTCCAGCGGACTGCCGCCCTATGCATCAGCGGAGCTCTTCGCACCACCCCAAATGATGCGCTAAATGCCATCCTATGCCTACAGAGCCTTGACCTCGCAGGAAAGGAACGGGCAGAAGCAGCAGCAATACGTCTACGAGACTCAGATCAATGGGTGACACAGTGCATAGGTCACTCAGCCATATTAAATAATAGCAGTACCGTCCCCTCAAAAACAGACTACCAAGTTCCAAGAGAGTACACAGACACTCCTTTCGACACAATCATGCCTCACAGAGACGAATGGCTCGAGGGACTCCCAGGCCCAGATGGGGCCATAAACATCTTCACAGATGGATCAAAGCTGGACGACAGAGTCGGAGGGGGAATCTACTCTGAACAGCTAAACATAAGGCATTCCGTCAGACTCCCAGATCATTGCAGTGTCTTTCAAGCGGAAGTCATAGCAATCAGGGAGGCTCTAGACTGCCTACAAGCGGCTGCCGTCACGGCAACCAAGCTAAACATTTATAGCGACAGCCAGGCTGCGATCTCTGCACGAGATGGCTCAGCAATTTGCTATTAGCCTAATTTGGGTCCCGGGCCACCGGGATATCGAGGGCAACTGTATAGCGGACGAGCTGGCCAGATCTGGCACTACAATCCCCCTTCTCCAAGACAAGGAGGATATCTGTATGCCAATGGCCACCTGTAAGCTCATTATAAGGGAGCAATACAAGCGACTAACAAACGATATGTGGCAAATTGTGCCACGATGTCGCATAACTCGGCAAACATGGCCGACCATGGACATGAAGCGCACCTCCGAGCTCCTCAAGCTAAGCAGGAAAAGGTGCAGCGTAGTCACACGTTCCCTCACGGGACACTGGCTAATAGGCACCCACGCTAACAGGCTGGGGGCCCCACATAACGATTTTTGTCGCAGCTGTAGAGACGAGGAAGAGGAGGAGACAGTGGAACATCTGTTCTGCTCCTGCCCAGCTCTCAGCAGAAGAAGGCTACAGCACCTGGGCTCAGCCTTTCTACACGACATCTCAGAGATGTCCAAACTATGTCCCAGGAGGATAGCGAACTTTATGAGAGCATCTGGATGGGATAATTGCTGACAGGAAGTCTCACAACGCAGGAAGGAAATGATCCTATGCGTCACAATGGGCCGAAACCGGCCTAAGTGTGACGGGTTCCGAGCGAGCCCGGCAGCCGCCTCAACCTAACCTAACCTAACCTTGTTCCAGGTCTCAAAGAGGACTCTTCAAAAACTCCCTCTCTTTACCAGTAAAGGTTTCTTCGGGAGTACCACAGGGCAGCCATCTAGGCCCCTTACTCTTCACACTCTTCATTAATGACTTGTCTTCAGTATTAACATACTCTCGAGTACTTATGTAAGCGGATGATGTTAAACTCTGTCCAGTATAAGGACATTTGATTTCATTCTCGCTTGCAATCCGATCTCAATAACTTTCAGCCATGGTGTTGAGAGAGTTCTCTTGAGAGAATTACCCTGGTGGTTGATTGGGGTGTTATGTTAGACCCCAAGTTAAAGTTTTCCGAACACATTTCTACCATGGTAAATAAAGGAATTTGACGACCCCCATATAACAAAGACTCTCTATACCTCGCTTGTTCGTCCGATCTTAGAATACGGCTCCTGTGTATGGTGCCCTCAGTACAAACTACACCAGGACCGTATAGAATCAGTACAGAAAAGCTTTTTACTCTTTTCTCTGCGGGGCCTTAACTGGGATGAAGGTGTGAGACTCCCATCTTACTCTAGTAGACTACTATTAGTAAACCTCCCATCCTTAGTTAACCGTAGAAAAATTCTTGTTGTCATATTTATGCACAACTTGATCAGGGGTGACATAGACATAAACTTCACGATTCCTATTAGACTGACTAGAAATTTTATACCGTTGTTCCTTCCACTTTGTAGATCGAATTATTCCTTGCATGAACCGTTTATGGTCTTATGCTCGGATTATAGTTCCCTCTCCCATATTATATCCACCACTAATTCTCTTCCTCTTATTAAATTACTAATCCTTACACATCTTTCTAGTAATTAGTAATTGAAGTGGTATTTTTATTTTTATGCTTATTTTGAATGCATGTCTAGTTCTCTTAGAAACTTTCGTGCTTATCTTCCTCGAATATTAGTCTAACAGCTATATTTCCTGCATGCTCGCGTAACAGCCTTCTGCTGGTGTCACACGCGACACTTGACAGTGCAGTAATTGCACCGTCTCTTGAAAGATGCACTCATTGCATGTCAACGTAAACAAAAGATAAGATCCGAGGCAAAAGACCAGATAAGGTATACATCACCGTGTTCTGCTGATTTTCCACAAAGGCAGTGAAAAACAAGTGGAATTTAAATTCATTCCTCCCAGGGCTCAATCGTTTGGCGGCCTCTGCAAAGCAGCGGTAAAATCAGCAAAAAAGCTGCAAAAAAGCTGCTGATAACATTCTTTGACATTTGAAGAATTGAACACAGTGATAATCGAAATTGAAGCGATTCTCAATTCTTGACCCATCCCTCCAATGTCAAATGACCCCACTGATACAACAGCTCTCAGCCCAGGACACTTCTTGATTGGAACCATTGACAACGCCACCTGTCGTCAGTGTTGATCAACAAGGAAAAACATTGGTAAAGCGTTGGGAATTGGTATCGCTCCTAAAGCATTCATTCTGGAAACAATGGTCTACGGAATACCTCCAAGAATTGCAAGCTCGGCATAAGTGGAAGACCGCTTCACCAAACGTACCTGAAGGATTATTAGTTTTGGTGAAGGAAGACAACCTTCCAGTAATGAAGTGGCCAATGGGTCGCATCATTAAGACATATCCTGGACAGGACAACCACGTAAAAGTAGTTGATGTTAAAACAGCATCTGGCGTATACAAGCGCCCGAAGATGTGGCAATCAAACGTTCCAACAACGTGATCAATGACAGCACGGAAAATAATGAGCCACCCAAACAGCGAACAAGAATATTTTTACCTAAATTAACATCAACATTATTAGTGCTGTTGCTCATACTTCCATTAGCATTGTCACAGTCAATAAATGTGACACAATTCGCAAACAAGCCTGCAATATTTTATGAGAAGCTTGGAACATCACGAATAGCAACTTCTGAGTGGACCATGATCGTATACTATGACTTGTACCCACATTGGAAGGATATGCATCTAATGTCTGCTGGAATGTCAGAGTTACGAAGTAAACGAGGGGGAACGTTGTGAGTTGCTGCGGACACCGCAACTCTACATTTATACCCGATACTTAGTCAGTATGGCTCTCCTCCGGCAGACGCCGCTAATATTAAACGACACGACAAAGAGTGCGTGCGAGAGAGACAGAAAATCAGTCTGAGCGTGACGTCGGGCGCTGCGTAGCCACTGCAAATTTATTTGTTCCTTTCGGCTGTAAAAATTTTCTAATCTGATCCAGATTCAGCAATCTGATATATATAGTTATACTCTATGATTGTGCGTTTCTAGTTTTCTAGTACCTGCAATATTGTGGATGCAACAGATTTTTGTTCTTTGTGTTAGATAGCTGTTAGACTAACATTCGAGGAAAATTAGCACTAAACTTACTAAGAAACTACTAAGAAATGTGCACACCCTCCAGGCAGGCAAGGTCGAGAAGGACCTAGGTCTGGAGACCATAGTGGAGGCCGCCCAGGGTCTTGCGCTGGACGACTCGGACGAGGAGGAGGACCTGACAATCATAGTCAACCCGTCGTGCGATGTTGAGTTAGCCACCCATGACACTAAGGGTGCTGCAACTCAATCTTCATAAAAGCAAGGTAGCGTCTGCGAAGTTCTACATTGCCACGGAGCAAGGGCACGCTGACATTGCTTTAGTCCAGAAGCCGTGGATTGCGTCAGGCAACTCTGTGGCCGGACTAAAGTCCTCAAATTACAACCTTCTTTACTCAACATCGGTAAGCAGGAACAGAACCACCGTACTCGTACGGAAGGGAATCCATGCTCATCTTATGTCTCATTACAGCACGGATGAAAGAAATGCGCTGGAGTTAGAACATCTAGATCGGCAGGGCTCTCTGAAATTGAAACTAAAGGTCTTGAATTAATCACTGCCGTGATGTGGCACAACAACGCAGCTCGTCAAATCCAAGAACCGAGTTGCCTATCGCACGGTAGAAGTGGTACTTGGCCGTCTTCACTGCAGCCTCCCATAGACCACCAAAATGAGGGGAGCGCGGAGGAATGAAGTGCCAGTCTATAGCCTCTACCAAGCAAAAATCCAGCAGTGCCTTCTGATGGTCATCGCTGAGGACCAGGCGCTTTAATTCCATCAGCTCATTCTTAGCGCCGACAAAAATTGATTGCTGCCTTGACTGCCTTGTTTACCGTCTTCCTCCCCCCAATAGGCCAATATTGGGATTGAATTATTCCAAGCAAAGCTCGAGGACCAGCGTGCAGATTCCGCTCATGAAAATGGGAGATTATTGCAAGAGTCAGTGGATGGCTGCTGGGCAAGATGATTGGATGACGGCCATCAAAATCCAACGAAGAGTTTTTCAGTCGACCATCTACCGTGAGAAGTCCAAACTGATCCATGAATGGCGATAACGATGCGATTGAGCTCGATGAGGAGACTGCTCCCCTTGCCCGCAGTGACTTCATGTCCTCCCATAGCTGAGTACGCTGGACTAGTCGTAGCAATATCTGGGTTCCATGTTCAATGTCTGAGACAGTGAGTCCGGGGTGCCGAATTCGGTTGCAAAACTTGTGAATGTATCTGAAAACTCGTTGCAAAGAAGCAAATGAATTCGCATACTTGGAATCAGCAACAATGACCATGTAGGGCGATTTAACCAGAAGAGCCTTCCGACGAAGTTCAAGGGCTGGTGCGAATCCAAGAGAGCGCACACCACCAGTAACACCTTCCCTTAAAGACATTCATTCCAGCTATCTCATATATGAGCCTAGCCAGCAACTCCGCTCCACAAAGCTCCAACTTTGGAACCGGAGTGTCTTCAAAGGAGCCACACGAGGTTTGGCACAAAGTAAGTGACTGCTGAAATGCTGACTCTTGGACACGACATAAATGCATGCACCATAAGCCTCGATGCTGGCATCGCAAAATCCGTGAATTTCCAGCGTAGAGTCTGGAAGGAGCACAAGCCGAGGAAATTCAAGTCGACGAATCTGACCAAAACTGGTGCATATTTCCTGCCACTCGTTGTTCAGTGCGACTGGAAGGCTTTCATGCCAGGACAACTTCTCTTGGCACAAACGCTGGAGAAAGATTTTGGATTTAGTAATTACGGGACCAGCTAGTCCGAGAGGATCGTAGAATCGCGCTATGGATGACAAAACAGAGCGCCTGCAGGAATTCAAAGAAGATTGAAGGGCCTAGAACGAAAATAATAGTAGATCAGAGACCGGATCCCACGCAAGTCCTAAAGTTTTAGTCACATGGCTGCCATCGTCGAACTTCAAATATGTTTCCTTGTCCTCTTCCGGAACTCCATCCAGCACAGCAGGGACGTTCGAACACCATTTCCTCAATCTGAACTGACCTCTAGACAAAATTCCAGTAGTTTGCTCCCGAATTCGGATAGCCTCCTCCTGAGAGCTGGCTCCAGATATCAAGTCATCCACGTAGAAGTCACGGCGAAGGATTTCAGCTCCAACTGGAAACGCCATCTGCTCGTCCATTGCCAACTGATGCATCGCTCGCACAGATAAATAGGAGGCAGGCTTCGTCCCATAAGTAACGGTGTCTAATTGAAACACACGCAAGTCTTCTTCCCTGGAGTTTCTCCACAGAATACACTGCAAGTTGCTATCCTCGGTCGAGACTCTTACACAACGATACATCTTACAGATATCTCCCGTAATCACAACGGCGTATGACCGAAATCGAGCAAGAATATGAAACAGTTTGGGTTGGATTACGGGACCAGCCATTAAAACGTCGTTCAGGGAATATCCAGATGAGGTTGAAGCGGATCCATCAAAAACTACGCGAAGCTTGGTCGTAGAACTATCTTCCTTCATGACGCAATGGTGAGGCAAAAAATATCGGCAGTTGCTGATTGACTGGGTAGGAACCTGAGACATATGGCCTAAATCAAGGTTCTCCTTTATAAATGCTGCATACTGAGATTTAACATCAGGGCGACGATCTAACTTTCTCTCAAGGGTCAGGAATCTACGAAGCGCTTGATTGTAAGATTCTCCAAGGAGATCCAAATGATATTTTGCTGGCAGCCGAACACAATAATCGCCTTTATGTAGTCGACGGAAATGCTGCACAAAGTGTGCTTCACAATCTAGCTCTTCTTTGGTAGACTTTATTATTGGTTCGATGCAAAACCTCCCAAAAACCTCCCTAAACCTCCGAAGAAGCACCTCAAGCCGATCCTCTGGACTATTATCCTCAGCAGCTACGGCCCGAGCGCGAGAGACCATCAACGAGGAGCCTTTTAAACGCGAACAACTTCCAGACACGACCTATCCTAAGCTCGTTTTCTGAATTGAAGGCAATCCTGGCAGTAGCTTGACCTGACCAACACAGGAGCTCGAAAAACAGACTTGCACCAATTAGCGAATCGACGCGCTCCGGCTTATAAAACTCCGGATCAGCTAGTGGTATGTTAGATGGAATGTTCCAGTTTTGAGTGTCAATTCCAAAGCTTGGCTGTCGATCGGTTATGCTAGAGGCTACAATGGCAGTGATGAGAGTTGAGTAATCCGATGAGCGAGAGTGCAGGCTAACGTTGACCGAAAATCCATCCGTGACGAAGCTAGAGTCGCCTATTCCCGAGACTGCAGTCGATGATTTCATTTTTCGAAGCTGAAGCTGATTCGCGAAACGAGAAGTTATTAGATGCAACTGGGAGCCGGAATCCAGCAACGCTCGGCAGGGAACTAAAACTCCGGAACGATTTTTGACTAAGACCGTGGCCGTGGCAAGTAGAACAACACCATTCCTGAGATCTTGGGCAATAATGGCAGACGAGGTAGCCGCTGAAGTAGAGGGCTCAGTGGTATGCTCAGACGGCGTAGACTCAGACAGCGTAGACTGAGATGGAGTATACGGCGCTGATTTCCCTTGGACTGCGGTATCTTCAGGGCTACCAAAATGAAGGAGGGTATGGTGTCTACCCCCGCAGGTACGACAGTTGTTCGAGGTGCACTGAAGTAATCGATGCCCTGTTCTGAGACAATTTATACATAACGAAAGCCGCTTGGCTTCTCTATGGCGATTTGTGGGGGACAGCGCTTTAAACTTCTGACAGTGCTGGACCTCGTGAGCACCATCGTTACACAGCGCGCAGGGTGCTACGGTTTGATTCGTTGTAACCAATGTGGACCTAGAATTATTATGCTTTCTACTTCTGCCCACCTGATTGCTCAACGCATAGCTTGCCATAGAAAAGTCCATCGTCTCCAATGATCTGCATCGCTGCTCCAAGAACGAGGCCATAGATTCCCACGACGGAATTAAGTTGGCGAATGGGGGGTCGTTGAATCGTTCCTCCCACTTCTCTTGGCTCGCTGGATCCAGTGTGAATTGAACTTGTCTGAAAGCTCCCGAAGCATGACCACTGACCCAGGTTCCACAGCCTGGAGCGCCAAGATCTCATTGATGTGTGCCTGAAAGACCGATCGCCGATTATTGAATCTGTTTTCCAACAAATCTAATGATTTCCATGGTAGCGGCAGCGTTAGCAGAAAGACCAACGTCTCTAGCGGGAAGATGATCGCAAAGAGTAACACGAGCAATAGACGACAAGAACCGAGCACAGCAAGCGAACAGCTATTTACGAACTGTATATACAAAGGCGACCGGTGTAAGAAACGTTTCTTGCGGGAAGATGACCGAAAAGAGAAGCGCAAGCCAACAGCTATCTACGTGCACTACCGAATATGCAGGGGAGGCCGGTGTATATATGTATGGATAACTTATGTGGTCGATGACACTGGTTGAGATGGCAATTAGTTTAGATCTTTGAATGCTATATTAGTTTGTGATTGCACTGATGGAGTATTTATTGCACAATCACGTCGGGGTCACCAAATGTTAAGCTATTAAGCGTTTTTAACAACTGTTGCAATTTGATGTTAATGTGAGTCGAGAGGATGTTTATAATTCACAATTTATTTGTATATGTAAACCAACTTATCGCGTATGTACATATGGGGATGATTGGGCGAACGATTGATACGTGGATGTTAATCTAATAGCTGCGACGATTAGCTCAAGACTGCCCATGCAAGGGCTGACGGGCCAATCTGCCGGGCCCTATGCAGCAAGCTTAGACGCGAGCGAGAGCGTATGATAGCCCGAGAGCGTTAGAGCTGCTCGGGGACTCTGTTAAGCAGAGTCCGAGAGATTGCGACATAAGGAGACGAAAGAATTCCGCTGCATGCGCATATGCGGTAGCAAATGATCTTTACAGTGGGGGCATTGGAAACGACAACACCAAAATGCATTAACTGTAAACAGTGAAATCCGCGGAAGATATAGAAAAGTCCATAAAGACCCTATCCAACCAGTTCCTGAACGTCTACCATGCATCGTGCAAACCCGCGAGAACGAAGAGGAGGTCCAAGCCACTCTGGTGGAACCGAGATCTCTCTCTCCAAGGAAACAACCTCAAGGAATTCTTCAAGATCGCCAAACAAGCGAACGAAGAGAGTGTCAATGAGGAATATAAAATTATACTTAGGAGCTACGAGAAGGAAATACGTAAGGCACAAAAAAGCTCGTGGAGAAACTTCTGCGCCAACATCGAGAAAGTGCCCGAAACCGCTAGGCTCTGGAAGCTGCTTTCAAAGCAGCCCACAGTACAGAGCCAACTAAAACTAGACAACGGACAGTGGACAGAGGGCAGCAAAGAAGCCCTAACAGCACTAATGGAGGCGCACTTCCCTGGATGCACCGAGGTCACTGACGCCAAGGAGCATCAGGACCTAGGAACCGAGGAACAGCACCCTCCAATAGGTCTGTTAACCACTAAGAGAATCCACTGGGCCATAGACTCCTTCGCGGGCATAAAAGCACCAGGACTGGACGGGATATTCCCAGCCATGATGCAGTTGACCAAAGAGGTTATTACCCCATGGCTCCTCGCAATATACTCAGCATGCCTAAGTACGGTCTATATCCCCATCCAATGGAGAACCTCGAGAGTTGTCTTCCTCCCTAAGGCAGGAAAGTGCAGCCACGTGAGTCCCAAGGATTACAGACCGATAAGCCTTACCTCCTTTATACTAAAAACACTAGAAAAGCTGTTGGATTTGCACATCAGGAATGAGGTAGAGGGACTGATGTCAACAAACCAACACGCCTACACCAAAGGGAAATCAGTGGAGACGGCACTACACTCGCTAGTAGCCACCATCGAGAGCGCCCTTCACAACAAAAAGTATGCTTTGGGAGCATTTGTGGACATCTCAGGAGCATTCAACAACGTGGCCACAACCGCAATAAAAAGTCGCCTAGAAGCGAATAACATACACCCTGCAATCAACGTCTGGATCAAAAACCTCCTAAGTTGCAGACGGGTGCAATCGGAGTGGGGCACTGCTTCCATGGTAAAGGGGGCACACAGAGGCACACCTCAGGGTGGAGTCCTGTCGCCACTACTGTGGAATCTGGCGGTCGACGACCTCATCAGGAGATTTGAAAGGAAGGCCCCAAAGATAACAGCTTATGCGGACGACATAAGCAAACTTATTACGGGTGTATGTCCATCGATCCTCAGCTCCTTAATGGAACGTACACTCAGGGAGATACGTGAGTGGGCGGAAGAGGTAGGACTCAGTATCAACGCGGACAAGACGGCCTGTAACCTGCTCTAATGCAGTGGATCTACATCTCGGTGGTGCGACCAACTCTGCTGTATAGAGCCTTAGTGTGGTGGCAGGCTACTGAAAAGAAGACATACCATAAGCTTATGGAAAAGAGTCAGCGACAGGCTCTGCTCTGTATTACAGGGGCGCTGAGGTCAACCCCAACAAAAGCACTCGAAACTGTACTCGGAATCGACCCCCTGGACATCCACGCTCGCCTGATTGCGGGAAAAGCAGCACAACGCCTCATAGCATCAGGAAGTCTATCGCCACAAGGATACGGGCATAGTTCAATCGGCAGGGAAATGACCAGATCAACTGATTACATGACCCCCCAAACTTGCCTTGACGTCAAAACAACCACATCTTTGGGACCTGAGGACTGGAAAATTGGAAGGGACCAAACTGAGGACATCAATATATACACAGATGGCTCCAAGATGGACGGAGGATTAGGAGCGGGCCTTTACTGTACAGACCCTGAGATAAGGCTGTCGTATAAGCTACCGAACCAATGCAGCATATTCCAGGCAGAAGTTTTTGCCATCGGGAAAGCAGCGGAGGTCGCTCTCCTCGCAGAACGAGCACACGATGCGGTCAACCTATTCGTCGACAGCCAAGCGGCGATAAGATCCATGCAGTCGTCCGCGGTCAGTTCCAGAAGTGTCTTGGCGAGCAGGGAGGCATTAGACATCCTAAGCACGAAAACGACAGGGCGAATCTATTGGGTTCCCAGCCACCAGGGCATTGAAGGAAACGAAGCGGCGGACGTACTAGCTAAGGAGAGTCGGGCTGGAGAATAGGAGAACCGAGAACGTGCCTGTCTCCCTTAGAACGCTGCAATGCGATCTAGAGAAGCAGGCTAGAACACAGACTAATAGCAGGTGGAGGAGTTCCACCACCTGCAGAACCTCGAAGATAATGTGCAAGGAACGCAACGAGAAACTTAGCCACTACCTACTGCACCTACCACGAAAGGCCTGTAGATTGCTAGTGAGAATACTTACTGTTCACTGTCTGGCTGCTGCACATGCAGCTAAGCTAGGCATCACCAACAGAGACAGTTGTAGGAAATGTGATGAACCTGGGGCTATCGAAACCCTGGAACATCTCATCTGCTACTGTCCGGCTCTCTCAAGGGCAAGGAGGAGATACCTGGGCGCCCCAGTGTTGGCATCACTGGAAGATGCCTCCAAAAGGACGGCACTGGAACTGCTGGCCTATGCTTCGATTCTCGGGGACTTCATCCTATCCGGATAACTAAGGGCCAGATTGGCCAATGCGTGGCCCCGCTGAGGGCCGTCCGGGTTAACCTAATCTAACCTAACTAAGAAATTAAGCATGCAATCAAAATACAAATACCACTACAATTACTAATTACTACAAAAGTGTGTAACGATTAGTAATTTAATAAAAGGAAGAAAATTAATTAACCGTTTATACCTAAACGGTTCATGCATGCATGAACAACGGTATAAAATTTCTAGTCAGTCTAATAGGAATCGTGAAGTTTATGCGGATCAACAGATCAGGGATGTCTATGTCAACCCTGATCAAGTTGTGCATAAATATCACACCAAGCATTTTTCTACGGTTAACTAAGAATGGGAGGTTTACTAATAGTAGTCTACTAGAGTAAGATGGGAGTCTCACACCTTCATCCCAGTTAAGGCCCCGCAGAGAAAAGAGTAAAAAGCTTTTCTGTACTGATTCTATACGGTCCTGGTGTAGTTTGTACTGAGGGCACCATACACAGGAGCCGTATTCTAAGATCGGACGAACAAGCGAGGTATAGAGAGTCTTTGTTATATGGGGGTCGTCAAATTCCTTTATTTACCATGGTAGAAATGTGTTCGGAAAACTTTAACTTGGGGTCTAACATAACACCCCAATCAACCACCAGGGTAATTCTCTCAAGAGAACTCTCTCAACACCATGGCTGAAAGTTATTGAGATCGGATTGCAAGCGAGAATGAAATCAAATGTCCTTATACTGGACAGAGTTTAACATCATCCGCTTACATAAGTACTCGAGAGTATGTTAATACTGAAGACAAGTCATTAATGAAGAGTGTGAAGAGTAAGGGGCCTAGATGGCTGCCCTGTGGTACTCCCGAAGAAACCTTTACTGGTAAAGAGAGGGAGTTTTTGAAGAGTCCTCTTTGAGACCTGGAACAAAGATAGCTAGAAATCCATCTCAGGAAGTTGAGCGGAAACCCTAAAAGGTCAAGCTTATGCGCTAAAAGGGAATGGTTTACAGAGTCGAATGCTTTACTAAAGTCTCTAACTCTAACTCTAACAAGTTCGTGGTGGTTGATTGCCGCCTTATAAATCCATGCTGAGTTGGAGATATAAGTGACTTGCAGAGATGTTGCATATAACTTTGCTATACCTCTATAATTTTTTTGCATCAGACTTGCTACCTTTTTTATGGAGAGGAATTATAAACGATTCCTTCCAGATCGGGGGGAAGCAAGAAGAATCAATGGACACGGTGAATAGTTTAAGCAAAGGTCCACAAAGAGCCTCGGCGCAGTACCTGAGTACACAACCTGAAACCCCGTCTGGACCCGGTGAAAACACCGGCTTAACTAGTCGAAGATCATAAAGTAGGGGACATTCATTTAACAAGGGACTGAAAATGCCGTTCGACCTCGGTAAACCGTATGGGTACGGATGACCAGAGTATCTTTCCTCAGAAGAGGTGGTTTGGAAAAATTGGACAAAAAGATCGGCAATTGCCTGATCATTATTTGCCAACATATTACAAAATGATAGCGAGGATGGGTGTGCGGACATTCTACGCTAACTGTCTACGAAGCAGTAAAACTGTTAAGGGTCCTGAGAAAAACGTATCCCGCTCCTTCGGGACTGCCGCTAGGCATTACTTTGCGGTGCGGACTGTGGGGTCATCTTTCTGGCTTAGTTTGTCCGGCTTCGCTTCAGCCTGCGCAGCTCCTTGATCACGCTTGCTGCCATGTAGGCGACCGCGTTCCAAGATTTCTCATCGGCTAGCATCTGGTCGGTGAGGGTGTCCACACTCACTTCTGCAAGCGTCTCCCCTAGCCTCGTTCGTTCTTGCGAGAAGCGGGGGCATACAAAGAAGACGTGCTCTGCATCCTCGTCGACTCCAGGCCCGCAGCTGCTGCAATACGGGTCGTCAGCATGCCTAAAGCGATGCAGGTACTGCTTGAAGCAGCCATGCCCCGTCAGCAGTTGGCCCAAATAATGGTCCATTTGGCCGTGCCTTCTTCGCAGCGATGGGCTAAGCTGGGGAAGGAGACGTCTGGTCCACCTCCCTTTTGCCGCTTGGTCTCAGCGCCGTTGCCACTGGGCTATAGTGCGCTCTCGCCGCTCGCTGGCTACCTCCACTCCGCTCTGCCGCTCAGCTGCCAGGAGATCCAGCGGGACCATGCCTGCCACAACAAGTGCGGCGTCTTCAGACACCGTCCGGAAGCAGCATGTACCCCTCAGGGCACAGCGTCGGTATGCGCTTCTGCACTCTCTGCTGTATGTGGAAAACATCATTGCTGGTGCCCACACTGCTGATCCATATAAGATTATAGAGGTGACCACCCCAGCGATGAGCTGCCTGCTGCGCTGCCGTGGTCCCCCTGTATTGGCCATCATCCTGCTTATGGCCGCCGTTGCTGCAGTCGCTTTTCGCTGGCGTATTCCAGGTGGGCCTTGAAGTTCAGCCTCTGGTCCATTATTACCCCTAGGTACTTTAGCGCAGGCTTGGTCCTGATGATCGTGCTACCGACTCTCACGCATGCCTGCTCGACCTTTTTCCTGCTGCTCATTAGCACAGCCTCCGTCTTCTTCTCCGCCAATGCTAGCCCGTTGGCTGCGAGCCAGGCCACTATCATCCCGACTGCTACGTTGGCTTTCTCCTCTGCGTCTCTTACGTGTTTCGACACTATCACCAGTGCTATGTCGTCGGCGAAGCCCACCAGGGTGCACCCTTCCGGTAATGTAAGCCGCAGGATATCGTCGTACATCACGTTCCACAGTATCGGCCCTAGGACCGTCCCTGTGGGACGCCTCCGGTGATTTGGTGATGTTCTGCTCCTTTTTCCGTGTCGTAGATCAGGACGCGGTCCGTAAAATAGCTTCGCAGAGTCCGTGTGATTTGTTCAGATATACCTGGTCAGGCCCTGGTCAGGGCCTCTAGGATGCTCTTCCAGCTGGCAGAGTTGAAGGCGTTTCGTACGTCTAGTGTACATACTAGGCAGTACTTTTTTTTTGCCTCCAGCCCATCGCGTTTCTGCCATGGCTTCCCTGGCAAGGTTTGTCACCATCTCGATGGCGTCAGTGGTGCTCCTCTGCTTGCGGAACCCGAATTGGAGGTCGGAAAGTCCGCGACGCTCAGCCAGTTCCGCCTCCAGTCGGTTACATACCATCCTCTCGAAAATCTTGACCATGGTATCCAGCATGCACAGCGGCCGGTATGACGATGGGTCGTTGAGCTCTTTGCCTGGCTTGGGTATCAGAACCAGCCTTTGCCGTTTCCATGCTTGTGGGACTGTCCGCTCCGCTAGGCACTGGGTGTACATTGTGGCGAATGCTTTCGGATGGGCTCAAATGATGCATTTTAGTGCTGCATTAGGGACTCCATCTGGACCTGCCGCTTTCCCGATCTTCTGCTTACCCGTGGCCTCTAGTACTTCTCTGGCAGTGATGATGGTGGTGGTGTCCCTCAGGGTAGCTCCTTCTACCCTAGCTTCCTCTTGTAAGGGTGGTTGTCTAGGGAAAAGGGTGCCGACTATCTCTCTCATATGCACCGGATCCTTGGGCATAGGCTGTCTGTTTAATCTCCCCATGACTAGTTTGTATGCTCCACCAAAAGGTTCCGCATCGGTCGCATCGCAGAGCTCCTTGAAGCATTTGAGTTTGCTGCTTCTGATGGCCTCCTTCAGCTCTTTTCTTTTGGCCTTGAATGCCGCGCCATTTACGCCAAATTGGGCGGAGCCTCTTGTTCGCTGGTAGGCACGCCGAGCTGCGCAGCTCTCCCTCCTGGCCTTGGCAATATGCTCATTCCACCACGGTACTGGCCGGTGCCTGCTTCCTCCGATCTTTCTTTTTTTCATGGCTGCATCACAGGCCGCTTTGACGGTCCTGTAAACGGCAAGCGCGGATGCTTCAGCATCCCCGGCGGCGCTTAGGTTTTCTGCTGCCGAGAGGAGCGCGGCTCTGCTCAGGCTTTCCTCCTTGTACCCGGCCTGGAGCGCCCGCTGTATCCTTGTTGTGTTCCTGGGTGCAAAGGTTTCCGTCACTACGGCTAAGTGGTCGCTATGGGTGTAAGCACTCAGCACTTGCCACTTCGCGTGGCGCACGGCTGAGTGACGGTTGGCACTTGCAGATCCCGCGGAGTGACCTTTTTGCGCCTCGGAGACTCATTCAGCAGTTTTAAACCGCTAAACTGAGCCTCCATGGCTAGGAGCCGATCGTATTGGTTTTTAAAACCAACGGTCAGCTCCTTAAAGCCACTCCGCGTCTGCCTCATAAAAGCTACCATGTCTTTCTCCACCGCACGGCAAGCCTCGCAACTGTAGTGTAAACCATTACGCTTTGAAATGGCATCACTCACAAGGCCAGAAAATCCAGCGCATTTTCCGTGCACTACGCTGTCGCAGAGCCAGCAGGGGATAATCGGCTGATCGTGGGTGATCTGCTTATTGCATGATTTTTTGGCACATACAACAGAAAAATTACAATATTTTAACAAATTTAAAATTAAAATCAAATATTTCGAAACAAATGGCTATCAAACTAGTGTGCCAGACAAACGCTAATAGGAGGAGAGGAGAACAGTTGCAGCAGCAGCTAATGAGATAGAGAGAGCTACTGAACAGAAAGTTACAAGAGCGAGAGGGAAAGAACAGTTATTTAAGTAAAGGTGATAGGGAGAGAGTGATAACACAACAAAAGCTACCAGACGAGAGAGTATCAGCTTGAATGATCTTCTGCACCCCGGCCCTGTTCTCCAGTCCGACTTAACCCTTCAGATCCAGAAGTGGCGCTACTACCGGTACGTCTTCAATGCTGACATCACCAAGATGTTATGGCAGATTTGGGTAGATCCGAACTGAATAGTTTTTCTTAGCTCAAACTTGGTTCGCCATGAAGCTTAAATTTTGTTTGAAATATTGTGATCCCATAGTTGTAAAAGTAACTCTCTGTCTACATTCCTCGATTCGGAAATTAAAAAAAAAAACGGAAGGGATCGTTGTAAGGGTGCTGTGGCGACCGCAACTCTACATACGTTGTTTAGTGACATCTTACAGGAGTGTGGATACTAAATTTGGTTGCTCTAGCCTTAATAGTCTCTGAGATTTGTGGTCCTTTGCGAAGGCGAAAGGGGGTGTGGCGAAATTTTGAAACTATTTTGGTTGCTCTACTTTTATAGTCTCTGAGATCTAGGAACTCACTTTTAGCAATAGGCAAAGCCGACCATGAAACCTGTGTGTTAGAGAGAGACAGAGCGAAGAGAATGAAATTTTTTTCATAATTTTAGCTGTAATAATTATACGATCTAGTTCAGATTTTGCAGTCTAGAAGATATCATTATCTAAGATTCTGCTTTTCTCGTATCTTTGAAATTGTGGATGCCACAGATTTTCGACCTTTGTGGGTGCCTGTAACAGTGACATTTCACAGAAGTCTGGATACAAACTGTCGTTGCTCTAGCTCTATAGTCTCTGAGCACTGGGCGCTCATAGGGACGGACCGACAGATATGGCTCTATCGACTTGACTTTTAATGCTGATCAAGAATATATATACATTATGGGGTCGGAAACGGTTCCTTCTGGACGTTTCACACATCCACTTTCACCACTTATCTAATATACCCCTATACTCTACGAGTACTAGATATAAAAATGTACTGCCTCAATATGGCAGAAAAAAAATTAGAAGAAAAAAAACTTCTATTCAAAATACATACTCCTTTTGAGACGCTTCAGGTATTCAAAATTGAACAAGTTATACCTTTTTACAATGTTAAAATTGAAGAAGAAATTAGAAACCTGATGAAATTTTGTTACATTTACATTCATCTTCTATTTTTCATGGCTTTACACAATAACCCAAGATATCTGCAGTTCATTGAAATAGTGTTGCTTTCGAACAAAATCAAAAAAAGAAACTCAAATTAAAACCTATGTTATATGTTCTGTATGAGCTGCTTTCCCCCGACCTGGTATGGGTCAGAGAACAAATCAAATGAATCTGTTGATGTAGATTCACATGATTTTGTGTGATTGTCAATATGACAATCGTATGCTGAAAATGTAAATTTGTATGCTACCGGTTCATGTACCAGTAACAAATGGTCGCCGCAATCGGTACTTGAACAAATTGGGCTTCGGAGATGTGAATACGTCAGAGTTTTCTTTCGTACTGATTTTATTTGGTAAAATGCGAGGTTTATATACAAGTTCTATGAGTATAATTGTTTACTTACGATATTAGGTATGTTTAATTAGTTCTGAGTATAAAATTGCTAGGGAAATGTGTTATATATATTTAGGACTAAGCAATTACTACAAATCCAACAGTGGAATATTCCAAGGGTCAGATTTATGACGGTCACAATGGTTATCATGCAGATGGTGAGAGATTTGACAACATGCAGGTCATCCAGAATGTGTTTAATGATAGTGCTGTAAATATCTTAACAGTGTATGTACACAAATGCATGCAGCTGTCCGTTGTATATTTATTTAGGTCAGTAGTGCATGTCACATATTTATATTTAGAGCGTATTATCGTTTATTTATTTAGGTGGCTGGGAAATCTTAACCTTTTATGGCTAGCTATTTGTCTAGGTCTAATCATACGATTTTGTATTTTAATTGAAATCGTACATCCTCCCGGCCGTTGAACATAGTATGCTCAACCATCATCAATATTGATTGTGAATGGATGCCTTGGTGCGTTTTCTTCACTAGCTGATGAGCTAAGTGTATGTCTCTGCTGAGAAGGGAGTCTTGTTGTGTACCACCTTTTAACCAGATGAATCATTACAATGATCATGATAAAAAGCAGTGCAATGTATATGGCAATATGATGATGATCAATGGTTTCAAGATTGTGGGGTAACTTGAAACTTTTAGGTGGTAGCAGATTCCATTCCATTTGATATAGCTCCTTGTAGTTGAGCTTGTCAACGTTTCTTGAAACTTTATTTGTAGAACGTTCAGTTGATGTTTCGTTGAGGTCACTATCTCCGAAACGAGCGTATGATACCTGCAGAGTAGTTTCCAATGTGCTCTGACTTGTGACAGTCATTAGCGAATTCCGAATGATGCATCCAGGTTCGGCGATCAATATTCCTGAGTGTTGTAGCTTGATATCCGAAATGCCATCTGCACATACCGCTGACAGCTTTAATGATGACTTTGTTGCAAAAATTCATCGATTTCTTTTATGCATGCTCAACCATAAAAATGATTTTTTTGTGTTGACTAGGTGACATGATGAGTCCGTTTTATTTTGAAACATTTGTAATTCACAACTTGTTTCGGCTGAGAACATTGTTTGTTTATTATAGCAAACAAAGTCATTGTTTGCTCTTTGATGACAGTTTTTAAATTCAGTCTCTGATAGTTCAACAAATTCGTCACGGTGACTATTGATTGCCATATATGGTGTTTTTATTTCAAACATGCTTATCCCATTTTTATTTGGCACCGGAATCGCTGTCAATTTGTATATTTCCAGCTCGTTTGCTGAGACTAATGGAAATGTCACCTTGATAATTGCATGATCCTCTATTATAGTGCCTTCAGCTTTCATCATCTGGTACACCATGAGCATATTGTCGGGAGTTACTGGAAGTGATTGTCCTGGCCTTAAATGATCCCGTATCTGTTCCAGCTGTTCCTTGAGTTGTTGGGGTGATATTAGCATAGGGCTAATTGTATTGTGTCGGATATCTGTCAAGACATTGATGATTTCTGCTTGCATTCGTTGAAGATTAGCATAGGGCTAATTGTATTGTGTCGGATATCTGTCAAGACATTGATGATTTCTGCTTGCATTCGTTGAAGATTTGCAGATAATAGCGTCAACTGAGTAGACAATGTAATGTACCACTGAAAGGCGCTAAAATGATCAGCCCTTCCCTTTGACTCGGTGATAAAATCCTAAATTCGACTTAATCGTTTGGAATTTGAGATTTCATCCCGTTTTATCACATTGATTGTAGAGTCAATCAATGATGTTTGATTTTTAAGCAAGGTTAATAGGTGATCCTCGTTATCCTTAACCTTTGCTATAGTTTCCGACATTTCACGGGCATATGTTGAGTCTAATACGCCAAATAGACTGCTTGCGATGTTTCCAATGATGTCCAGCGGTGCCCTTTGCCTCCGTGTTCTTGCTATTAATGTATTTTCAGCTTGCAGGTCCTCTTCTATATGTTTGAAGTGCTGATACATACTGGTGCATGCGTCTACTAGTTGAAGTTGTGTGCATAGATGTCCAATTTTTGTAGTCCCCATGGTGAATGTGTTCATGTCTTTCCAATAGGGCTTTAAATTGTAGTAGACAATGATGGTCCAGTCAGTTGTCGCCCGTTGGCTGGTTCCAACTCTTTCAAAGTATATACCCTGTTTTGATCCAAACTGGGTTATGTTGATTGACTGTGCCATTGCTAACGGTACCAGCAACAACATTACAAGCATTGTCATAGTTAACGACAACTTATTGGGCTGTGTCCTTTTCCTAGGTTGTCTGTCCTCGGATGATTCTTCGTTTTCTGATGAATCATCTATCGGATGTTTATGTGTGGGTTCCTCTTCGTTAAATAGTGGAGCTACATGTTGGATCTCTCGTTTGAAAATCCCCTTTGCCGTTTTTACTTCCACCACTCGTACAAAATTGTCCTTGCCATGAAACAATCGAAAGATTCTTTCTAGTGGCCATTGTAATACTGGTGTATTGTCTTCCTTTAGTATTACTAATGTTCCTTCCTTAATGTTAGCCGAAGACTCCTCCACTTTTGACGCTGTTGCAACTGCTAAAGGTATTCATTGGAAAATTGTGTCCAGAATGAGTGCTTCAATTTTGAAACTGCTTGCCATCAATTTCCTAGCGTCTTTGGTTGCTGGGATGGCTCACTGTCAGCTTGTGCGGTTAACGGCTCTCCTATCAGGAAATGCCCTGGCGTTGATGCTGTTACGTCGTTTGGGTTGTCAGATATTGGTGTTAATGGTCGAGAGTTTAGTATGGCCTCTATTTCAACTATAACCGTTTCTAACTCCTCATAGGTTAAATTTGCCGTCGTCACATTTTTTAAGAGGAGATGTTTGGCAGATTTAACTGCAGCTTCCCATAAACCGATTAAGTGTGGTGCGCGAGGAGGTATAAATTTAAATTGTACCCCTTTGTTGTTGCACTCTCTCACAATGTGTTCCTTTGCCTTTTCCGAGAATATTTCTTCTTCTAACTCTTGAAGTTTGTTCATGGCTCCTACGAAGTTCGTAGCATTGTCGCAATGGAGCACTTGACATTTTCCTCGACGAGAGATGAACCGCCGAAGTGCCGCTAAAAATGCTTCTGTGGTCAGATCACTGACAAGCTCTAGATGTACTGCTTTAGTCGCGAAACAACAAAATATAGCTATGTACGCTGTATTAGGCTTCTTTCCTCGAATTTTATAGTAGATTTTGAATGGTCCACAGTAGTCAACACCAGAATTGAGGAATGGCCGTGCTTGGGTGACTCGAAGAAGTAGCAGATTTCCCATGATTTGTTCTAGTAGTTTGGGCTTGGCTCTAGTGCATTTCACGCAGAATTGTGCAGAAAATACTTCTGGCCATGTTTTTCCCTTTGAGTATCCAGTACTGTTGTCGTGATGCTGTCAGCCATGCCTGGGGACCGCAATGCATGTTTTCCTTGTTTATCTTACCAAGGATCAACTTCACAATTGGATCGTTGTAGGGCAGAAGCATTGGGTGTTTGGCGTCAAATGAAATATTTGCCGCTTCCAGTCGACCACCTACTCGTAAGATTCCCTCCTGATCCATGAATGGTGTTAGAGAGTTTATTGAATTTCTCTTTTGTGTTTCCTTATGATTTGTTAAGTGACGTATGTCTTCTTTGAAGTCATTCTGTTGTATGTTACGTATGACAATTTTCTGAGCTTCTTTCATCTCATTGAATTGGACAGTCTTGCTTGTGTGCGTTTTCCTTCCTCGAAAACGCATCATGTACGCTACTATTCTCAATAGCTTGTTGTATGAGTTGTTGTGCTTTATTTTGTATATTAAGTCATCCTCCTGAGTGATAGTCATAATTGATGACTGACCAATCTTTTGGGGATTTGTACTCATCAATTCCTCTTTTGTAGCCATAAATGATGGTGGCCATGTAGATGTTGGGCCGTGTAAAAATAGTGGTCCATAAAACCACATGCTATGTTTTGCGAACTTCGTCGCCGTCATTCCTCTGGAGAGTACATCTGCTGCATTCTTTTCTGATGAGACATGCCTTCACTGTCTTTGTATCGTCAATTCTTGAATCGTAGCTATTCTTGTAGCTACGAATTTGTCTCGGATGGATGACGAGCAGTTAATCCATGACAATACGATCCTTGAATCAGACCAAAAGAAGGTTGATGCATCTTCCATTGATAACTCTTCCTTTAGTTTTGCTGTCAATTGAGCACCTAACACCGCCGCTTTTAATTCCAAACGGGGTAATTTTATTGCATTGATGGGCGCTAAATGTGATTTGGCACATAGCAATTGAATCGTTGCCCGCTTATCCTTATGTATTGCTTGGATATATACTGCAGCTCCAAATGCTTTCTCCGATGCGTCAACAAAGGTATGTATCTCTGACAATATCGGAATTTGTGCCTGGAATATATGACGTGGTACCTGTATGGAGTTTAACAATTTTAACTCCTCCCTGTACCTTTTCCATTCCTCCTGGAAATGAACTGGAAGCGCTTCTTTGTAGTCAAAACCTTCCTTTGTGAGATGCTGCATAAAGATTTTTGCTTTCATAACAACAGGTGCAAACAATCCAAGCAGATCGAAGATCCTAAAAATTTCGGATGCGACATCTCTTCTGGATATTGTTTCCTTGGTGGAAATCTCCGTTTTTCCACAGAAATGGTCCGATTTAGGCATCCACGTGATTCCCAGGGTCTTCACGCTGCAGTCTTCATACGTGGTATCCTCCAGTTGTACATTTGGAATCATGTCTTCCTTTGGAATGTTCTGTAGTATGTGCACGTTGTTTATGCACCATTTTCTCAGCTTAAATCCAGAATTTTGTAGGAGTTGGTTAAGTTCCTTCTGTTTCTGGAGGGCCTCTGGTATGGTATCTGCTCCTGTTAAGCAATCATCAACATAAAAATCCTTTTCTAGTGCAGCAGCTCCAGCCGGAGCTCTCTTGCCCTTTTGAGCAAGATATTGTAGGCATTTTGTGGCTAAATATGGAGCTGCCTTAGTTCCATATGTTACAGTTTTGAGTCTGTAATATCTCAGATCTTCTGATGGATCATTTCGCCATACAATTGTTTGATAATACTGGTCCTCAGGATTGACCCAGATCTGACGATACATTTTTTCGATGTCTGCCGTAAATACATATTTGTGCATCCGGAATCGAAGCAATATTGAAAATATCGAACTTTGCACAGGCCTTTATGCACCAAATCGTTGAGTGATTTGCCGGATGACGTAACAGCAGAAGCATCAAAGACAACTCTTAATTTTGTTGTAAAGCTGTCAGGTTTCATCACACAGTGATGTCTAATAAAATAGCGTGATCGTGCTATTTCTTTAGTGTGCATTTCCTTCATATGCCCAAGTGGCTCAGATTCTTTCATGAATTGCACATAGCTTGCCTTGGTTTCCGGATCTCGTGACAGTCGTTTTTCCAGGCAACAAAGTCGACGTGTAGCCAAATCACGGCTCTCCCCTAAGGACGAAGCATCTTCCAAAAATGGGAGTCTGACAATGAATCTCTTGTCACATGCCATTTGAATATTTTGAACAAAATATTGCTCACATCGCTTCTCTAGAGGAGATAAGCATGGTGTGTTGCTCGGGAACGAGTCCAATTCCCAAAACTTGGAGATTTGCTGATCCACCTTGTCCTCCTTAGTCAAAACTGCACACGTGCTTTGGCTCTTTGACTCCTGTCTTAGCTTGCCAGCCACTATCCAGCCTAGTCTCGTTTCCTGTAGCCTGGGCAATCCTCTTCCAATTGATACATGCTTATCTTGCATGATTTCGAAGTCATTTTCTGCTCCCAACAGTATGTCTATTCTTCCAGTCTTGTCAAAGCTGGGATCTGCCAAAATGATATTCTTTGGAAATTTCCAACGAGATGTATCGATTGATTGCGCTGGCTGATCTGCCACTATGTGTGGTAACACAATTGCTTCTAATCGTGTATTGAAGCTATTATGCTGTGATTTGAGCATAACATTTGCTCTCGCCTGTAATGTTTGTGTTCGGCCGCCAATTCCATTTATCTGAAGCTTCGATTTGTGCACCTTAAGATTTAAGATGTTCAATGCTCTTTCCGAAATCACATGGACTTGCGAGCCTGAATCAAGCAGAGCTCTAAATTTACCAATTTGTCCATTATTGCCTTTTATGAGTACCTGAGCAGTGGCTAATAGTACATAATTGCTTTGTATACTGTTTACCGATGCTGCAGTTTTGGCTTCCGACTTGGTTTCTAAATGAAGAAGAGTGTTTTGTCCTTTGCTGCATTTAAAACAATCTCTTCTTTGACAATTTCTTGCAGCATGGTCGCGTTTAAAACATTTAACGCATAGTTGGTTCTTTTGAACCCAATTCAATCTATCCGCAGCAGTTTTCTTTAAAAACTGGGTGCATTTATAGATGGTGGACGGTTTTCTAAGGGTTAAACTACAAAGAGAGTGAGAGCGCTCTAACTGCAATTGCCCACTCGGAGAACGGCGTCGTTTCATGCTAGGGCGGCGTAGCCTCGTCTCCGATCACCAAGAAGAGTCTTCGTTTGCGTGTTGACGAAATCACAACGACAATTAGCAGTTGCAGCCGGCCGCGCTTAAACCCGTATTACCCATTACATTGTACTCTATACGCGATTACGATTAAAGTTTAAGTTGATTGAAGTATAAATGAATAAATCTCGAATTGTCTATATCGTGTAGTATATTATTAAACGCAAAGATTCCCCAGAGCATTTCTGCTCAACATTAAAAGCTCGTATCGAGGATTTCACAACATTTTTGGTGGCCCATGAGGGGAACCGCGCTTAATTCGTACTATCCGCATATGATTCTTCCTCGTTCCGCGTTCAGTTAAATGCACAAATAAAATCATATTTTATCGGCTGCAACTGTAAACGGCAAACACACCGCAAACCAACGGTTTATCCAACAGCCGCTATCTCTCGCACGAAGCAGGGACAAAAAAGACCAGACGATAGCTCTGCGCCTGGACAGTAGCCTCACTGCAGCACACAAAAGCAACTCAAGCCGACGGTTAGACAGCAGCCTCTCTCTCGTGCAAAGCAGAAACCAAGAGACCAACGAGCGTTCTGTTGCTGCACATCATCTCTAGACACAAGGCCTCAACTCAACGCTCACATTAGCACAGTTCTGCTCTCCGCTCGGACAACACCAACAACAACGACTCGCAAGTTCTCTTAAGCTACGCTTTAAGCAAAGAGAAGCACTCCCGAGTACCAGAGTAAGTGTTTCGTTGTGGGTATTTGGTACAAGGTCAAAGAGAGTGCAACTAAGGGTGAGAAAGGTACATACACATATAACAGCAACATGTCAACAGCCGAGTCCCACGATCTCGAAGCCGATCCTCAGGTGGAGATCGACAATCTCAGTGTTATTCAGACAAATCTCATTGCGAGGGTTAATCAAACGGTGCGTAATTTCAGAAAGGATGGCGCAGATCGGAAAACAAAAGCTTATTTTCAAACGCGCTTACAAACTTTGCAACGGTTCTTAGGTGAATTTGAGCAAAATCATCAACGTTTACTAATACTTCGATGTCCAAGTACGCATAGTTATGTGTCCAGCGAAGTGGCCTTTCGCTTTGATGAAGACTATACAACGGCATTCAGCATCATATCAGAGGCCTACGAAAATGTATGTCCAAGAGCATCACCGGTACAGCAGAATCCAGAGCCAGCAAATCCATCGGTATCATCAGTGCAATTGCCCAAGCTACCTGTACCGACATTTACAGGCAAGTTTGTGGATTGGCCGGCATTTCACGATGCATTTGTTCAACTCATCCATAACAACCAGAAACTGTCCGACGTCCAAAGGTTTCATTTCCTGAAGCAAGCTCTTCCCTCGGATCGCGACGAGGATATTCAGCAGATGGCGCATGCGGGAAATAACTATGCAACAGCTTGGAGTCTCGTCCTCAAGCGATACGACAACAAACGGCTGCAGTTTATGTACCATATGAACGGTTTGTATGACTTGCCACAGTTGACAAAGGAGCAGTCTGCTGATATAAAACATATGCTTAATGTTGCGACGGTTTGTCTCAATGCTTTCAAGAATCTAGATGTTCAGCATTGGATGGCTCATCATCTCACTTCCAGACTGCCAAGCCCGACCCTACAAGCTTGGGAGCTCCATCTCGGGAGCTCTGCCGAGCTTGCCACATTTTCTCAGCTACAATCATTTCTCAACGACCGTCTCGTCAGCATCGATGTGTTCGAAAATCGAGGCCACTCCACGACGCGGACCCCTGTGCCTGTGTCAGTTGGCAACGTAACATACAAGGGCAACAGTTTCCACGCCAAGACTGCGGTTGCCGAACACACTCGCTGCCCTCACTGTATCGACAGTCACAATCTTCGGCATTGCCCGGACCTTTTGTCCAAGGACTGCTTTGCAAGGAAAGCCATCGTCGATCATGCAAAGGCATGCCTCAACTGTCTGAGCCGTTCCCATGCACTTTCAAAATGTACCAGTAAAAGGAACTGCACGCAGTGTGGTCAAAGACACCATACACTGCTGCACTTCCCAACTCCTGCTCAGGTGGCAACACAGCCTCACGCAGCCTCCCACAGCGCTCGTTTCGGTAACTCCTGGCAGTATTCAACGAGCGACTCATCTGGCAGGGCTACACCTACGCAACTCTACGCTAGGACCCCACTTGCTACTCAGAGCACGGCACAGCCTCTCCCAGGGGTTCCCAACACTAGTTCCAGTGGTCATCCACAGTCTGCAGCGACCAACTCGTCTGTGAGAACACACTCTGCGCAACTAGTCTCCGCTACGGCAACGCATCACGGACCCAGCACTGTCCTTCTGGCCACTGCCCTGGTCACAATCCACAACCCCCACATTGGCCAATCAGCTGTGGTACGTGCGTTAGTGGATTCAGGCTCGGAAGGAACCCTCATTACAGAGCACACAGTGCAGGCTCTCAACCTCAAGCGGCATCCAATTTCGGCAGAAATTGCTGGAGTTGGGACCACCTCCAAGAACAGGTGTACCTACACTACAGAATTGTCATTAAGTTCTTGTACTTCGCAGTTTTGTACTACCATTGATACTGCGTTTATACTTAAAACGCTTACATCGCAATTACCTTCAAAATCCATCAAATTGCAGCAATGTCCTCATTTGAACGGAATAGAACTCACCGATCCCGGGTTCTACAAACCACAACGGATTGATCTTCTGCTGGGAGCGGACGTAATCCCACAGATCCTGCTTTCAGATATCCGCAGAGGAAAGGAGAACCAACCAATTGCACAGCACACCCAGCTTGGCTGGATAGTCTTTGGTCGAGCCACTTCCACACGCTCACACGCTGTCACTATTAGATGTCACCACAACAGGCTAGAGAATCTCGTCCAAAAATTCTTCGAAATGGAGCATCTCGGTTCTGCAAAACAGCTCACACCAGAAGAGCGATGGTGCGAGGAGCATTTTAAACGAACTCACATCCGTCAACGAAACGGCAAGTATTTGGTACGGTTACCACTTAAGCGTTTGTTTGACCCTTCGCAGGTGCTAGGCAAATCACGTCAAATCGCGATGAATCGATTCCAAATGCTTCAACGAAGATTCCAAAGGCAGCCGGAGCTGCAAGCCAAATATTCGGAAGTCATGAATGAGTACTTTCAACTAGGCCAGGTGACCAAAGTAACAACCAAGGAGCAGCAGCATTGCATCATTAGCAAGGAGAATGGAATCGAGTCCACATGTTGCACCTTGCCTCATCACGCAGTATTCAAAGAGGAAAGTGTCACTACGAAGGTTAGAGTAGTATATGACGCCTCCTGTAAAACGTCAAACGGAAAATCGCTCAATGACGTCCTATGCACTAGACCAGCGCTCCAAAACGATCTAGCCGGCGTGGTCCTGAATTGGCGTTTCCATCGTTTTGTTTTTGCTGCCGACATTCAGAAGATGTATAGATGCATTGACATGAATGCAGAGGATTCGCAATGTCAACGCATCTTTTGGCATGACGAACACAACCAAGTAGCTGAGTATTATCTCAACACAGTTACGTTTGGAACCGCTTCAGCTCCTTACACAGCCATTCGCGTCATACGTCAACTCGCGCAGGATGAACGCGACCGATACCCACTCGCGGAAAGGGTCCTTCGACATGAAATATACGTTGATGACGTACAAAGCGGAGCTTCCACTCGCGAAGGAGCATTAGAAATTCAAAATCAATTGATCGGAGCCTTACGATCAGCAGGAATGGAACTTCGAAAGTGGTCTGCGAATGACGCTTCTCTGCTATAAGACATACCTCCAGACCATTTATCTCATAAGACACTATTAGAGTTTGAATACCAAGATCCCGTTAAAACCTTCGGCCTCTATTGGCATCCACATCAAGACTATTTTGGGTTCAAGATAAATTTTGAAATCAGTCACGCGCATACTAAACGTTCTTTACTTTCCACAGTCGCCCGACTGTACGACCCATTAGGTTTCATCACGCCCTGTGTCATGACCGCGAAGGCGATACTCAAGGACTCCTGGATGGCCCGCATCAAACGCAACGATGGCAGCCTAGCACAACTGGACTGGGATGAACCGCTGCCAACCGAACTGCTTGATAGATGGCAGGGATTCATACAGAACTTGCCATATGTCGAGCAAATTCAAGTACCACGATGGCTGCGCGTCAACATCCACGAGCTTGCGTCATTACAGCTACATGTTTTCTGCGATGGATCATCACTGGCGTATGCAGCATGTGCATATATTCGTGCAGAGCTACCAAACGGAATGATTCAAACTCATTTGCTAGCTGCACGCAGTCGAGTCACACCCACGAAACCGATCACAATTCCACGAGTCGAGCTTTCGGGTGCGCTGCTGGCAGTTAAACTGGCAAAATGGATCCGGGACCAACTGCGCACTGCAGGACCACCTATGGCAACCTTCTATGGCAACGCTTTAATTCATCTCGTTCGCAGCATTCAAGCATCCAGATTCCGTGGACACACAAACTACAAAACTATATCGCAGTTTTCATCTGTTTGGCTACAAAGGCAATTCATCTTGAAGCGGTCACGGGCTTAACCACCGAACACTTTCTCATGGCCCTACAACGTTTCATCGCGCGTCGGGGTTACTGTCAACACGTGTATAGCGACTGCGGCACGAACTTCATTGGTGCCCACCGGGCTCTTCAAACCTGGCAAATACATTTGAAACGAGAGCTACCCACAACTGTAATACCTGCTTTAGCGGCACGAAACGTCCAATGGCATTTTAATCCACCGCATAGTCCTAATTTCGGAGGCCTCTGGGAGGCAAATGTAAAGTCTGTCAAAACACATATCTATCGAGCTTTTTCAGGATATAAAATGACCTACGAACAACTTGCTACCGTTCTAACACAAATTGAAGCCTGTTTAAATTCCAGGCCTTTATGTCCACTAAGCGCGGAGCCGGAGGACCTAGCTGTCCTCACCCCGGAACATTTTCTTATTGGAGATTCATTATTAGCTCCGCCGGGTGTAACGACAAGGGATGTTCCACTCGCAGTCCAATTTCTGGAAGGACAGAAAATGATCCGGCAATTTTGGAAGCGTTGGAGTTCGGATTGGCTATCACATCTTCAAGCCCGTCCAAAGTGGCGACATGAAACCGACAATCTACAAGTCAGCGATCTAGTAATTGTCAAGGATGACCGACTGCCACCCAACGAGTGGAAACTGGGAAGGATAATAGAAGTTCACCCTGGAGCTGACAGTTTAGTCAGAGTCGCCACTGTTAAAACAGCATCAGGCGTATACAAACGATCGGTCTCTAAGCTATGTCGGCTATCGTTGCCACAGACCTCAGAATAATCCTACCACCGTTGCTAGCTCCATTCGACCATACATGTACCATAACGAACACTTTATTTATTCACAGAGCATTCACATGTGACATCCTTTGGTTTCTAATACTGGTCCCAGTATTGGGGGCGGCATGGACGGTTTTCTAAGGGTTAAACTACAAAGAGAGTGAAAGCGCTCTAACTGCAATTGCCCACTCGGAGAACGGCGTTGTTTCATGCTAGGGCGGCGTAACCTCGTCTCCGATCACCAAGAAGAGTCTTCGTTTGCGTGTCGACGAAATCACATCGACAATTAGCAGTTGCAGCCGGCCGCGCTTAAACCCGTATTACCCATTACATTGTACTCTATACGCGATTACGATTAAAGTTTAAGTTGATTGAAGTATAAATGAATAAATCTCGAATTGTCTATATCGTGTAGTACATTATTAAACGCAAAGATTCCCCAGAGCATTTCTGCTCAACATTGAAAGCTCGTATCGAGGATTTCACAACAGATGGCGTGGTTAGGTTTCTCGCAGAAATAATAGTCATATTGATTTTCTGCTCCTGCTGATGCGCATGTGATGGGCTTCTTTGTCCTTTCCCATCCAATAGCTTCCAGAGTTAGGAATCTTTGCTCGAGGAACTGCATGAACTCGCTCAACGGCTGTAGTTCCTTTGTATTTTGTATGGATTGCTCATACATAGTAAGAGTTTGACGATCTAATTTTTTCGTCAACAGACAAAGAAGAATTGTGTCCCATTTGTCTGTTTCTATCTCAATGTTGTTTAATGCTGCTAATGTTTCCTTAACATTATCATGCAACATTTTAATTGATTTAGCATCGTTGGTTGTGCTAGGTTGATCCAATAGTCGTTGAATCAATGCATTACTTAGCACTCTTTTGTTACTAAAACGATCTTGTAACATATTCCATGCTGTAATGTAGTTTCCTTCTGTTAACCAAATACCACATCTTTTGTATGACAGGTACTGATGATTCATGAATCATTTTCTTAAAAATGTCATGGAATTGTTGCCATTTAAGGTAATCTCCATCAAATTTTGGAATGGCAACCTTTGGCAATGGTAATGCGTTATTAACATGAGGAGCAGCGATGACTTGCTGAACAGAGTCGGATTCCGTCATTATTTGGACTGATAACACTGCGTCTTCAGCTGCTATGTAATTTTTATTGTTATACCCCATTTTTACAGGGTCTGTACATTTTTTGTGAATTTGAATGTGGATTGTTCTTATCTCATCCCAATATATTATGATTATTGGTTTGAAGTCCTTTCGCGTCTCATTCGTCATTCTGTTCATGATGGGCCCTATTTCATGCTCATCCTCCAAAGACGTTATCGATCCTGCGTCTGTCTCCATTTCGATTGAAGATAGTTGTTTGGTTAATTCGCCTTTGTATTTTATGACTAAATCTCTTATTTGTTTAAAATAGTCATTGGCGAAATAATTATGCTCAAATTCTGAGCCTTGAACTATTTTTTGAATATTAGTTTCCTCTTTTGAAAACATATCCCAGAGATTCATAAGGTTCTCAATGCGGGATTTTAAATATTCTGGTTTCTGCTTTCTTTCAGCAGAATCCTTTTTATAATTTCGTACCAGGCTCTGAATCTCTTCGCCTGTGGCAAGCTGCCTGTCTAGCATAACATTAATGCTTGATGATGCCATTTTATTTTATTTATTTTAATACTTTGACCCGATGGAGGTAATTTATTTGTCACTATGACTGGTTGTGCCTCTACTCACAACCACGAAGATGGTCCTACTGAGATACTTTCTCAATAAATATTTATGACACTGGAATCCTTGTTTCCAATTCAACCTTAGTCGCCAAGTTGACTGTGATGGTTGAGTTAGATCCAAATAACACCAATTAAGTTTTCCTTCACCGAAGGTTTGAAATCACAACTCTGATTGTTGTATGTTGTATGTGTGTAAATTGGTCGACAAGTTGACCAATTATGTAGGATTTTCCAACTAAATCCAAGTTCCAAATCGGGAACAACAATCCAGATGAACGGTTAAGTGTCCTAAAGTCGGGGGTCACCAAATGAACGAATCAAATGAATCTGTTGATGTAGATTCACTTGATTTTGGGTGATTGTCAATATGACAATCGTATGCTGAAAATGTAAATTTGTATGCTACCGGTTCATGTGCCAGTAACAAATGGTCGCCGCAATCGGTACTTGAACAAATTGGGCTTCGGAGATGTGAATACGTCAGAGTTTTCTTTCGTACTGATTTTATTTGGTAAAATGCGAGGTTTATATACAAGTTCTATGAGTATAATTGTTTACTTAGGATATTAGGTATGTTTAATTAGTTCTGAGTATAAAATTGCTAGGGAAATGTGTTATATATATTTAGGACTAAGCAGTTACTACAAATCCAACAGTGGAATATTCCAAGGGTCAGATTTATGACGGTCACAATGGTTATCATGCAGATGGTGAAAGATTTGACAACATGCAGGTCATCCAGAATGTGTTTAATGATAGTGCTGTAAATATCTTAACAGTGTATGTACACAAATGCATGCAGCTGTCCGTTGTATATTTATTTAGGTCAGTAGTGCATGTCACATATTTATATTTAGAGCGTATTATCGTTTATTTATTTAGGTGGCTGGGAAATCTTAACCTTTTATGGCTAGCTATTTTTCTAGGTCTAATCATACGATTTTGTATTTTAATTGAAATCGTACAGTCAGTAAGGTCCTGCCAACGTTTCAATACGATTTGAGCCAATAATTTTAATAATTCTTAAACCACTTGCCAAAACTGAGTTCAGGTTGACGGATTTGCAGTTGGTAGAATTCCTTTGACCTTCGGCCATAAGATTTCGATGAGTTTAAGATCCAGTGACTGAGCTAAACATGGCAGAACGTCGATATTTTCGGAATATTTTTTGTTCAGGGCATCAGTAGATAATTGCCGCGCACTCGATGTCGCGCGTTTGGCGGTGCGCTCGGAAGATCCACAATCCACACGGCGTTCACCGCAGCGTAACGCTTAAGACAAGTAAGTTACGTTTTGAACTGCCGTTTGCAACCGACTCTATACCTCGTACCTCGTGCCTCAATATTATTGTTCGTCCACAATTTTCGCTCTTGGTTAAACATTTATTGATCGTAGTATTTATATCTGCACATTCCGGCCACATTTTACAATTTCCATAATATTTGTTACGTTTATAAAGTTCGAATTTTATGGGTGGAGAATATGCATTTGATGTCTTGTTGCTCCCCTCGGCAGTCCCTCTTACGGTTCCGAGCACTATGGACCAATTTATTTATTTATTAAAATTAACAAATTATCTGTTAATAATGGTACTTAGTTACTAAAGGCGAAAAAGAGAAGTTAAAAGTTAGCTAAATTTAAGTGATTCTAAAAATTGCATGCAATTAGTTTAAGAGACAGTTCAGGGGATAGGGTTTGGCAGAGGGAGTTATAATTATGGCATAAAACCCCAAAAGGTTCATGATCAGCATAATTAGACCAACATATGGGTAGACGGATAGGCCTTAAAGTACCTGTAGGTCTAGATGGAACGGTCAAGTCAATCTGACCCAAGAGAGTTTGGGAGTCAACAGTCCCGAGAAGGAGCTTGTGCACGAACATTACGCCATTGCATATTCTGCGATGGTGCAACGACGGCAGGTCAATAAGATTTTGCCTAGACCAGTAGGGTGGCAAGATTCTACCCGGGTCCTAGTTAAAGTTCCGAAGGGAAAAAATTAAAAATTGCTTTTGCACGGATTCAATAACAACCTGCTGCTCTTTATACTGCGGGCTCCACACACAAGAACAATACTCCAATATAGGACGTACTAACGAGATGTACAGTTGTTTCGTAACGTACGAGTCATCAAACTCCTTGGAGCAACGCTTGATGAATGCTAAAACACCCTTAGCTTTATTTACAGTTGCAGCTATATGGGTGTTAAAACACATCTTATGATCAAAAAGGACATCGAGGTCATTTGAACTCGAAATTCGCTAAAGGATATGATTTCCTAGAACATATGAGACAAAATGAGGAGCACGACGGTAAAATGTCATAAGTTTGCATTTGGGAAGGTTCAGAAAAAGAAGATTAGTTGACCACCACAATAGTAGTTCACTTAGATCAAGTTAAAGGCGTGTGTGCAAATACCAATCAGAGTAAGAAAGACAGATTTTAGCATCATCAGCATACATTAGTGTAGTAGAGTATGTTATAACTTGAGGAAGGTCATTCACAAATAAAATAAACAGAAGCGGGCCCTGTGGCACACCTGAAGTAACATTAACAGTGTTTGACAACACGTTAGAAAACAAAACACGTTGAGTACGGTTAGAGAGATAGGACAAAATCCAATCTAGAAGATTCGTTGGGAACCCTAATAAAGAGAGCTTGTGAATAAGCAGAGCATGGTTCACAGAATCGAATGCCTTGCTGAAGTCAGTAAAAACTACATCCGTCTGCAAACCAATTTGAAAACCACGGTGGATTAAGTTAGAAAACTCAAGAAGTTTAGTCGAAGTTGAACGATGTCTGAAAAAACCGTGTCGCGACGGAGATATCAAGCTGCAACAAAGATGTTGCAGTTGCCGGGTGACCAGGAACTCAAGAAGCTTCGGGATGGCGGAAAGCTTTGCGATACCACGATGCGTTTCAATATTTGATATTGAACCTTTTTTGTGAAGCGGGATAATGGACTCATTCCAAATTACTGGTAGACAAGACTGTTCCAAAGAGAGGTTGAAGAGAAAGGTCCAGGGTTTGCAAAGGGACTGGGCACAGTGTTTTAAAATGCAACCTGGTACCTTATCTGGACCCGCAGAAAACGATATGTCCATAGATGACAAACCTTCCAGAACCACGCTTTCCTCGAAAAGGGCAGAAAAATGCTGTTAGCTTGAGGTAGCTGGTACGGATACGGAGTGGATGCGTTGTAAATATCAGACGAGTACGTTGATTGAAAAAAAGGTAGCGAATAATTTTTCAATACCATCCGCAGAAGCTTCTGTTGTGTTCTGTTAATGAAGGGACGGAGGAAAAGCGTTTGACTTGCGCTTAGAGTTAACGAACGAATAGAATTTTTTAGGATCACTACGAAAGTTACTACTACATTGTGAAACTGACTTATAACACTGACTATTAACGGCAAGGAACAGAGAGCGAGCGGAGGAGTATAGAGTTAAGGCCGACGTGGAGCCCGACTTCTGGTACTTTTTATAGAACCGGATTTATTATTTTTTAGGTATGACAGATACTTGGAGAACCAGGGAGGCTTGGACGATACAGGTACAGTGATATCTGGAACAAAAGTATTAAGGGCGGAGTAAATAGAACTATAAAGCGAGTTAACAGTTGCATCTATGTTCGGTAATGAATAAAGAAACGACCAATCCACACGCGAAAGATGTAGATCTACATCGATAAAGTTTGTTTTGCGAAAACAATTTATGTGACAAGGAGCAATGGAACTGTCAGCACCTCCAGATTGTGTAAACTCCAGGGATATCAACAAAGTTGGATGGTAATGATCTTCAGGGAGTGATATTGGGCTTGCTCTAGATACCGTAGCAAGAGAAGCACCGTTAACAAAAACGAGGTCAAGAAGTCTGTCCCTAATGTTTTTAGCGGCATTAATTTGGACAAGGGAAATATCCGTTAGCCCATTGATAAAGTCATTATGGCAATTGGGAAACAACAGGTTAGCGTCATCACAAGGCAGCCAAGAAAGAAATGGGAGGTTAAAGTCCCCCATGACAATCATTCGATCATTGCACCCTAATGCAGATACAGACAGTAGACAGTATTAATTGCTGAGAGGTGGTGTAAGTAAAGCTCAGCATCAGACCTGGGAGGAATGTAAGAGCAGGTTAAATAGAAAAATGCGGAGCCAACACGAACTTTGACTGCAACAAATTCAATTCCATGGATGTTATTGAATGGTAAAAACTCAGATGAGAAAACAGATTTGACTGCAATCAGAACCCCACCTGCAAAAGATGGGCGGTCCATTCTATAGATTGTGTAACTATCAATGAAAATTTCATGATCATTAACAGAAGAGTTAAGCCAGGTTTCGGTAAACGCAATGGCATCGAAATCAAAGGACGCACTATTAGTATGAATTTAACGCAATGTGCCCAACAAACTGCGAGCGTTCTGATAGTGCATAGAAAAATAGTACATCAGTTTTTTGGAGCAGCACGTTCGGTAATTCTGGGATTCGAGTTCGAATCTTTGAGAATTGTATGCTGCCCATATTGACGGTTTTAGAGAACTGGATAGTAAAGAATCAGGGAGAAGAATTTTAAATGATGATATGTTGCGCTTATGTTTAAATGTAAATTTAGTCACAACTATATCATTAGGTGAAGTGTTAAGTTTAGAGGAAAGATGTTGTTTAACATCCTCCGTTGTAGCCTCAGGAATAAGACGAGAAACAAATATTGCTTTCCGAGGGACCACTGCTCTAAGTTGAAGACGATGAAGTTGAAGATGGTGGAGCCACTCCTAAAAGAGATCTCGGTCCTGGGCCAGAAGAATTGGCAGCAATGGCTGGAGCAGGAATTGGCAAGACATCACCAGCAACCAGCACACCCGCACTAGGGGCACTCACCACGTCAGAAGTGACGGCAACAGAAACTGCAGGGATGGGATTGATGCTGTTGGGAACTTGGATGCTCGAAGGAAGCACATTGCTCGGTGTAAAGAACACCGGAGCCAGCGTTGGCGGATTTACAGATAACGGCGAGGCATGACTACACGGAGTAACAAATGCTTCCGATGGATGAAGGTGGGAGGCAGGCGTACCAATCGGATTAGGTTGCAAGAGATTGGTATCATTATGCGGAATTTTCCGTCTAGGCCACTCGCTCAAGAGTTTGAGCCCAAGAAACTGTGATTTAAGGGCAAGAAATTTCTCGTTGAGAGCCACAAATTGTTTCCGGATATCCAGAAACCCAGTTCGAGTCTGTCTCATAAATGTGAGCATTTCGGCCTATATCTCCCGACAAGCAGGATAATTAAATAAAAAACTCTCGAAAACGCAGATCACCCCTAGATATCATAGGAAATGTAGCATGCAGTCTTTTTGGTGTGTTCGACTTAAAATACGCGGAGCAGATGACTCAAGTAATTAAAAAAGTGAAAACCAATGAAGACTTCCTACTACATCTGCTTCAAAATCAAACATCAATTATCGACACTACAATATACGTAGTCAGAAAAGACAAAGTATCCACGGATAATCGCTAAAAGTTTTGGAACAGCAATCAACCGACAAAGAGTGTCATATCACAGCGATCATCTGACTCAAGTGTATTTAGGACTATTAGCACAGTTAACCCTGCTTACAACAACTCTCCAACGAATGCAGTCCGACATATCTGATGTAATTGGTATTCATCATCGGAGAATAAGCCCCACGTTGGTGTCTCCCGAGCAACTAAGAGACCAACTAGACCAGATACGGGATCATTTGCCACAAGATCAAATGCTACCGGTCACAACGAAAAAGGTGATTCAACTATACAGAATCATCCGAGCCGAAGGAACCCCGACTGCAACACACGTCATCTTCAAGTTGACGCTGCCTCTGGTCTCAACCATTCAACTCGAAGTCTTCAGCATCATACCAATTCCTTTCTGGGATTCAATAAGATGGAGTCTGGTCGACTTCAAAACCACCATAGTAACTGTGAACATCCACCGAGACCAGTTCATGGGCACTACCCAAGAGGAATTCCGACGATGTCTTAAAGTGCACAACGAGGAGTTCATCTGTTTTGACCATCAGACGATCTTCAATGTGGACAATCGCTGCGAGTTTCGACTGTCTAACAATAAAACAGCAGCACTATGTCAGATAACACAAGCAAAGGCTGACATGGTGTGGCAAAATACTCAGCATCCAAATATATGGATCTTCGCAACGCATTCTACAACTAAACTTCAAGCAGTATGCAACGAAGTTCCGTCAACTATAACACTGGAAGGAACTGGCCTACTCTCGCTGTCCCCTGGATGCACTGCTCGAAATACCGAAGTAAGCATCAGCACCTTCAGCACTACAATCAACGAAGTAAAATCAACCTGGTAACATAAGCCAATCAGAGACACCATCCTCGCCACCAATGTGGCAACTGAAGAACCAGACATCAGATTATCTTAAAAAACTTGATGATCTACGCCAGCAACTATCAGCCATCAATAATCACGAGTTGCCACACCATCTCAACACAGTGCAGCACCATCAAATCGCTGCCTATGAAACCGTAGCAATATCAATTATATTGATTACTGCCTACATTTTCCAAAAGAAGTATTAATTATGGAAACCAAGGACATCAAATCACCAGTTCAACGGCCGGGAGAATGTTCAGTCACAGACATATATTTAATTAATATTACAGAATATACAGTGCAATCTCATACACAAATACTCATAAATAAAATTGTCCATTTCAATTCATGTGAATATATGACGACACGAAAATTACATTAGCAAGAAAGAATAGACAATAGCGCTTGTAAACTCGAACCCACCAAAATCGATCAAGCAATAAACTATCTAATTTATTGCTGCCAAGTACCTAAGTAAATGCACTGAAATGTAACCCCCGCACAGAGTAAGTGCACCCAATCTAAAAATACACTCACAAGGAGACTGTGCGTTCCTTCCCATAGAATAAGAGTACCACTGCTAGCTATATAAGGAGATGCATTTGTTCAATAAAACTCAGTTTTAGAAACAGTACCACAACTGCCTGTCACTCATTTTCCCATCGCAATCATCAGAGGCTGTCGCCGTGTCTTCAGATCCTCATTTTGCGCACCGTAGGATACCCACTCCGCAGTCCAACTGGTTCATGTTCTAGTTCCGACGACCAAACTGTAGACGGTTTATGTACCGTATACAACCTAGCTTCCTACACACACATACACATTAACACTTAATTTTTTTGGCATTATTTCGCTGTATTTTTCTTCGGAACGTGGTAATAGCCGGTTGAACTGTGAAAAATATTGTCGCTAAAAGCGGAGACGTACTAAGCGAAGGCCCTTTCATATAAGTTTGTATGGGGACCAACCAAGTCATCGAATTTTCGTCGAATATAAAAACTCAATAATTGAAGATTTATGTAAATACCTAAATATTCAAAACATAACATCTGGTGAGAAATGAGCCTCGTAGTTTTTAATTCAATGTTCATGTATATTGCGATTGACCTATTTACACGCTCATGATTGTAGTACACCGCCTAAGTAACTATTTTTACGCGCATAGCTGTGTTGTTGTTTTGCTCGTGTCCAAAACATAACTGTAATGTTCTCACACGCATAGCCAAGCCCGCAACTGCACACGCACACAACGATGTGTACCGTTTGGCATTGGACCGTCGCATCGCCTGATCTTCCAATTCCCTTTTAGCTCGACTTCTTTTCGCGGAGTTGATGCAGTAGAAACTTCTAGACGAAGCCGCCCGCACGCTTACTTTGAACCGCAGTAGAAACTTCTAGACGAAGCCGCCCGCACGCTTACCTTGTACCGCAGTAGAAACTTCCAGACGAAGCCGCCCGCACGCTTACCTTGTACCGCAGTAGAAATTTCTAGACGAAACCGCCCGCACGCATACTTTGTACCGCCGCAGAAACGATCCCCCCGCTATTCTTGTAATATACTTGTAAAATAACCATCAATATTAAATAATCAATAAAATAAATAAGCTCAAGATATAAACGATTATACAGTCCACTAATTCATAACTATAACAAATTTTGGTCCTTCGAGCCGGATCTCCGCGTTTGAGCTTATTTATATACATATTGAGTGATACCGTTACCCGCTGTTTGCCATGAAGGCCCTAGTGCATCGTCTAATTCAGCAACGTGGGGCCTGCAAATCCCAATTAACTCGCGTGGCTGCGGAGGCTCAAGAGTTTGTACAGTCACTCAACTTCTGGAGAGGATTCGGGACTCATCGGGAACCACAGAGCTGCAGTTCGAGAAAATACGCATTCCGACGTTTTCGGGCAGATACGAGGATTGGTGGCAGTTTAGTGACTTGTTCTTAGGCTCAGTCGACAAGAAGAGTAGTCTGTCCAAGTGCCAAAAGTTTCATTATTTGAAATCCTATCTGGATGGTGAAGCGTTGTCTCTGATAAAACATATTCCCGTATCGGATGCCAATTACCAGGACGCATGGGAGAGGCTCGAAAATCGCTACAACAAGAAGTCACTGATTGCTCGTTCGTTCATTCAAAACTTTCTTTCGTTGCCAACCGCAAAGGGTTCAAACATCGCCGAGTTGCGTAAGATAGTCGACACCGCTGACGAAAGTATACGTGGTCTACATGCGCTGAGCTGCGACAGCCGCGATGTGTGGCTAATCCATATCTTGCTCTCAAAGTTAGACCCGGAATGCAAGGAAGCGTGGGCCACCTCCAGTGAATCGTGCAAGGAAAACGTGACCATAAATGACCTGTTCGGCTTTGTCTTCGCCCGTTGCGATGCACTTGAGTCTTGTCAAGATCCAAAGCTAATCCAGGATACACACACGGTGCTGAATAAACGTCGTGCAATTTCTCATCATGTGGACGTGCCAAATACGTCTGCTCGTGATTGTGTATATTGTCACGAGCAACACAGTCTTTATGCGTGCACTCAATTCAAGGCTCTGGATGTTGTGGACCGCCGCAAGTTCGCAAGGGATGGTAATTTGTGCTTCAATTGTCTAAGCCGATCTCATCAAGTCAAGGAGTGTAATTCCACAAACACGTGCCGTCTGTGTAAGCTGAGGCACCACACTCTTGTTCATCCAGAGGACATACGCTCTGTCACGGCTTCCGCTGAGGTCAATAACTCCGCTGACTCACCCGTCCGCTCGTCCAGTTTCCCTGCTGACGCTGATCCTGCCGTGGTCAGCCATCATACATTGGAGAGGAAATTCGTGGCCAAGAGTCAGGCCATATTGCCAACGATTTTGGCCACTATAGTCGACTCCTGGGGCAACGAGACCACCTGCAGGATACTGTTGGATACTGGTTCGACTATAACGATGGTCGCCGAATAATTTATTCAACGAATTGGTTTGCCGCGCACCCACGCTCGTATACCAGTGGTTGGTCTAGGCGCAAATCCTGCTGGGGTTACTAGAGGTCGCGCCACATTCACGCTGCTCTCCCGCACAAGCTCGGCCTCAGTGGTGGTAACAGGTCTGATTATGAACACTTTAACCTCCTCGATTCCAGCCCAGAGGATCGAGTCTAACACACCGATGTGGAAAAGGATTCGTGATCTACCCTTAGCGGACCCTACATTTGGTAAACCAGGCGAAATCGACGTGATCTTAGGAGCTGATCAGCTTTGGAACCTTTACACTGGACAACGCAAAGAGTTTGGTTCTGAATATCCTATTGCACTTCACACTAATTTTGGTTGGGTCATTACAGGCAGCTACCATCTCAGTAGTGATGCTCACAACCACGCACTAGCACATCACGCGCACGAGGAGCTGGACACTTTGGTTCGATCGTTCATGGACATGGAACGAGTTCAACCAAGTGACGCTACCATTGATGCTAGTGATCCCGCTGAGCAACACTTCGTTCATACGCACGCCCGCAGAAACGATGGCGTGTACATCGTCCAATACCCGTTCAAGGAATCTGCCCCTCCGATGGGGTCCACACTGCCACAAGCACTACGCCGCTTTTCTTCTCTCGAGCGGAAATTTCGAAAATTTCCTGCTCTCAAACAACAGTATGTCGAGTTTATGGAGGATTATATACAACGAGGACACATGGAGGTGATTCCTTCTACTACCGTAGAAAACGGTCCCGCCAATCACAATTACTTAGCACACCACGCAGTATTTAAACCAGATAGCACCACCACGAAATGCCGAGTTGTATTCGATGGCTCTGGGGAGGACTGCAATGGATCTTCACTTAATTCACGACTACACATCGGACCACCTATTCAAAGGGATTTACTTGGAGTATGTCTACGTTTCCGTCAGCATCGCTATGTGTTTTGTACGGACATTGAGAAAATGTTTAGAGGCATTCTGGTTTCAGAAGATCACACGCATTACCAACGGATTGTCTGGCGAAAGGAGGAGACTGCTACACTCGATCATTATCGATTGCTGACCGTGACGTATGGTTTAGCGTCTTCGCCGTTCTTGGCTGTTCGAGTTCTCAAGCAGATCGCGCAAGATCATGCCGATTTGTATCCGAAGGCTGCTGCTGTGCTTGTACGAGACGCGTACGTGGATGATATCCCTACTGGTTGCGATAGTATCGACGATCTCATTGCACTCAAAGATGAATTAATTTTGCTATTGAGCCAAGCTCAATTTAAACTTCGAAAATGGAGTTCAAACTGTTGGTCACTACTCAAATCGCTGCCACAGGACATTTGTGAGTATCCACTTGAAGCCCTAGAGGGAAAGAGCCCAACTCAATATGTCAAGGTTCTTGGAATACGCTGGGACCCGGCTGTGGACGAGCTTTCCTTCAAGTTGACCATTCCCGACGCCACAGGGGTTCTGACAAAACGGATTTTGCTGTCAAAGCTTGCCAAGATCTACGATCCACTTGGGTTGCTTGCCCCCACAACTGTATTTCTAAAGGTTCTCTTTCAAGATAGTTGGCTGAGCTCGGTCGACTGGAACGAACCACTACCCGCGCAGCTATGCGCACGGTGGCAACAGTTTGTAGCTGAAGTTCATTTACTGGAAAGCTGTCGCATACCCCGCTATCTATCCTCGCCACTTCAAGCAACGGAACTGCATGGATTCGCCGATGCGTCATCTCATGCATATGCCGCTGTCATCTACAGTCGCGTGAGAGTCAATAATGACTACGCTGTAACACTGATCGCCGCAAAAACCCGGGTGGCACCCATCAAACCTATCTCCATCCCACGGCTCGAGTTGAATGCCGCCCATCTTCTGTCGAAATTGATGTCTCTGGTTAAGCAAAATCTAACGGTTCCTATTTCCAGTACTTCGTGTTGGTCAGACTCCGAAATTGTACTACATTGGCTCTCATCACCCCCACGGACTTGGAACACTTATGTTTGTAATCGCACGGCTGAGATTCTGGAAGCTTGCCCACGTAGCTGCTGGCAACACATTCGCACTGAGGACAATCCCGCGGACTGTGCATCACGCGGCCTTCTACCAAAGGATCTGGTAGAACATCAACTGTGGTGGAATGGACCACCGTGGCTTTCCCAATCACATCGCACTTGGCCACCTGCTAAGGCCAAGTTCGCACTGTCGACTGAGGACGCTGAGCGGATGGAAGTAAAGGTCAAGCCCCAAGTTAATCTACACATTTCCAATGAAGGAAATGATCTTAACTGTATGATCAACAAAGCTTCCTCCTGGTCACATCTCTTGCGGACACTTAGCTATTGCTTTCGGTTCGTACATCGTCTTCGTTGCAAGGACCGCCTGTCATCATTTTTATCGTCATGGGAGCTTCAATATGCCCGCTCTAGGGTAATCAAACATGTCCAGATGGAGTTCTTCCAAGTGGAGTACAGACAGCTCAGCACTGGACAAGCCCTTTCTCAAAAATCCAAGTTGATTCACTACACTCCATTTTTTGACGACCAAGGAATTCTGCGCGTGGGAGGACGCATTGGAAATTCGATGACAACCTATGACGCAAAACATCCCATCCTTCTTCCAAAGGAATCACCAGTCGCTGTTTTAATAGCTAGACACCAGCACGTCACATCGTTACACGCTGGAGTCGAATTTATGTTTCACACGTTGAGACAGAAGTATTGGATCCTGGGAGCCCGTAACATAGTCCGCAAAATTGTATTCAACTGCAAGATATGCTTCCTCCAGCGCAAAGGAACGAGTACACAACTCATGGCTGATCTTCCCGCCTTTTGCGTTCAGCCCACCCGCTGCTTTCTACATTCTGGATTGGATTACGCTGGACCAGTTACCATCAAGACATCAGCAGGTCGGACACCGAAGTTTGGCAAAGCTTGGTTTGCCATCTTTGTTTGTCTGTCCACCAAAGCAATTCATATCGAGCTCGTCAGTGATTTGACGACTCCTGCATTTATCGCCGCTTTCAAACGTTTTTGGTCTCGACGTGGCCCTATATCCGACTTGTACTCGGACAATGGCACAACATTCCATGGAGCCAGAAAGGAACTAACGGAGATGCAACGGATAGCTGTATCTCAAAGTCAAGACGAGGAAATGGCTAATTTTCTGACGAGTCAGGACATCAACTGGCACTTCATTCCGCCATCTGCCCCGCACTTTGGAGGTCTTTGGGAAACAGGCGTACGATCTATCAAACTCCACCTTCGCCGAGTAATTGGTAGCAGTGCGTTAACCTTCGAGGAATATTCAACAATTTCAACTCAGATTGAAGGGTTACTCAACTCTCGCCCACTGTGCGCGCCCAGCGATCACAGCTTGGATCCCCTTACCCCCGCTCATTTTCTTACAGGTCAACCTCACATGTCGGTGCCGGAGCCGTCCTTGTTAGACGTCAACATTAACAGACTGCAGCGTTGGAGACAACTGCAAGCCAAGGTTCAAGGATTCTGGAAACGTTGGAATCTGGAATACTTTACTTGCTTGCAACCTCGCATGAAATGGCAGCAGGAGTCCAACGACATAACCGTGGACACTCTTGTGGTACTGAAGGAGCCAAATCAACCGCCTAGCAAGTGGCTGCTTGGGCGAATCACCGAAGTTCATCCTGGCCAAGACGAGAGGGTTCGAGTGGTCACCGTCAAAACCGCCCGAGGAGTGTACAAGAGGCCTATTACCAAACTTGCTGTGCTTCCCTTGTTCTGAACAGTCGTTCAGGGTGGCCGGTATGGTGAGAAATGAGCCTCGTAGTTTTTAATTCAATGTTCATGTATATTGCGATTGACCTATTTACACGCTCATGATTGTAGTACACCGCCTAAGTAACTATTTTTACGCGCATAGCTGTGTTGTTGTTTTGCTCGTGTCCAAAACATAACTGTAATGTTCTCACACGCATAGCCAAGCCCGCAGCTGCACACGCACACAACGATGTGTACCGTTTGGCATTGGACCGTCGCATCGCCTGATCTTCCAATTCCCTTTTAGCTCGACTTCTTTTCGCGGAGTTGAGTCAGTAGAAACTTCTAGACGAAGCCGCCCGCACGCTTACTTTGAACCGCAGTAGAAACTTCTAGACGAAGCCGCCCGCACGCTTACCTTGTACCGCAGTAGAAACTTCTAGACGAAGCCGCCCGCACGCTTACCTTGTACCGCAGTAGAAATTTCTAGACGAAACCGCCCGCACGCATACTTTGTACCGCCGCAGAAACGATCCCCCCGCTGTTCTTGTAATATACTTGTAAAATAACCACCAATATTAAATAATCAATAAAATAAATAAGCTCAAGATATAAACGATTATACAGTCCACTAATTCATAACCAACATCTACCGCACATCATCACCAGACTGTAGGAACCGTGAAGCGAAGCCACAGAACATTCAATTAGTTCATACGCTCATACATCTCAACCGGGGGAATTATGCACCGGGTGAACTATGCACCCTTTGCGAGGAGTGATAAGATGGAAATAGTCCGAGATGAGGTCCGAGGAAACTCTCATGAAGCCTACAATACAGCGAAGAACAGGTATAATCGAAAAGCTCAAGAAATTAGGTACTCACCGGGTCGGGAGATATATAAGCGGAATTTCGTGTTGAGCAATTTTAAAAACAACATCAACGCAAAGTTCAGCCCAAAATACGTAAAGTGCCGAGTGATCCGGAGTATGGGCAGCAGTCTGTACGAGCTGGAGACGTTGCAAAGCTCACGTATTTGAGTGTTTCACCCAAAGGATCTGAAGCAGTAGCCCGGGCATCTCAGTCGATGGAGCCAGAGACTCTCAATCTCAGGGTGTGGGCGATGGCATACGTTTGGGGCCCCTTAATTGAAAAAGCCCGCCTTGCTTTGCACTCCCGTTTCGAGTAATCCTGGAAACGGTAGTGAGTTGTTATGGGCGGTTTTAGAGAGATCCGATAGGTATCAGGGCTGGAGAAGAAAAAGACAGCGACATCTATTGTGGATCCTGGCAAGCAGTGGCAGAGTTGCGTGGGAGAAAAGGAAACGGGACGAGAAAAAAAAGGGGAGTTTCCGGTGGAAAATAGAGGAGGCCGCAAGTGCTCTGAAAGAAAAAAAAAAGAAAAAATTGGTGATCGTGGAGACGAAGATCCCACGAAGACATCAACGGCAGGCATCAACATCAGCGAAAGCGGCGGACATCGGCAGCAGCAGCCCGGTACTGGCCAGGTCGGAAACCTGGTGCGAGAACCACCGGGACCAAGGAATCCAGCTGAGCACCGACTGTAGTATTTCTGTTAGTATTTTTTTGTATTAGTATTTGTATTCGTCGGCAGAATCTAGGTTATTAATTAATATTGTTAAGAAAATAGATAAATAAGAAAATATAACATGAATATAATATGAAAGTAAAACGTATTCATGAGTGAGTAGAAAACGGTAGTTGGGTGGGACGAGAGCGGGAAAAAGAGCGGGACCCTGAAAATGAAAAAGGAGCGAGCGAATTTAAAAAATGGCGCTCATGGAAGGGTGGGACCACGCTCATGGAAAATAATATCAAATATCCCCGCTTAAGATAGTGCCAATGAGTACAATTTTTGTATGTTTTTTTTTTTTTTTGTTAATCCGTCTATCGGGTCGGAAACACCCCTACACCCCTGGGTGGTAAAGAGGCCGGTCATAACAAAATAATGATGGATGATAGCAATGATAACAATGATAATGATAACAAAATAAAAAAGTGATGGATTTTACAGTAAAATTGTAAGTGCAAAATACTTATGACCTTATACAGTAGTATCAGTAGAAGATAACAATATTTTTATTAAAGGCAATAGAAATAAAGAACAAAAAGTACATAAGGATAGGTTAATTCTGGACGTTGCTGCAGTTACTGCACCGTCAAGTGGCCCGTGTGAAACCAGCAGAAGGCTGTTACGACAACAACAACTTTAAAACACTTTTCGGAAAGGCTGTTAAACCATTTTCCTAACAAATTTCTTTTATACCTGCTAATTTTCGGCATTTTACTACACTTCACTTCTAAGACTGTAGAAAAGTAAAGCAAACGCGCAAATCAATAGCTTAAAATAACGCCAGAGATCAAACTGATAAGAAATTACAGTAACAATATGTTACAGAGAGACTCCATATAAAGAAGCTGCATATCTTTGGTGTTGTCATAAAGCTTTGCTCTGGTTTCAAGTCCGGCTTGCGATAAGAAAAAAAGCTTGGCTCTTGTTTTAAGCCGGGCTTGCGATAAGAAAAACACAACAATATATGGTAAAGCGTTGGACAAGGGAAAGTAGTATTGCTTCAATTTTTTGATGAAATTCGTGTGCATATATTTTGCATATTTTTTGCATATGCTGCGTATATTTTGCTTATTTTTGGCATATTTTGATTGCATATATTTTGCATATGTTTTGCAATAAAAATTTTGGTAAAAATCAGATGAAAATATGCAAATATGCAAAATCCGAGGTCTAGTAATCAGTATATATCAAATATACAAACTCATAATTTACAGACTTATTGAAAACAACTACACATTCTTGTAGACTCAACAAACACAAGTACCCAGCACATTCCAAGTGCGATGCAATATGATCGCCCTTGAGTTTAGCGGGCACAATCAAAGCAGTGTCAGCATATCCGTAGGATACTGACCATGAAATAAAACACTTGTGCAAACCAACCTCCGTCAAATGGCAACGTTCTCGTTGCCATACATGTTTATCCACTTATATGTTTGTTATATATGTACGTTTATGTACAGCGCTGACGCTGGCTTCTCTGCCGAAGCAGCGCCCAGCCTTTTATTATTAAATTAGCCCCTTAGAACCCAGAATGATTAATAAACGAGAACCGAACAAACTCGGTAAAAACTAAAGCTCATATTACACCTTACCCACCAACTTGCTCCTCACGATACGGATGTGACTGTCGAAAATTAAACGTACATCCAGTGTAACTCCGAGGTATGTGGGACTCCTACGCTGCTCCATAAGATTGCCAAGCAGGAAGACACCAGGTCCAGAGCCCATTCTAATACAGTGCGTCACCACTACACATTTTTCAGGGTTTATGGAGATGTTCCATCGACAGGCCCAGTTTTCAAACAGCTTGAGGTATTGCATAGATTGTCTGTGGCATCATAGACACAGCTAGCTCTCGAGAGTACTGCTGTGTCATCAGCAAATGTTGCCACCTTGAGGGTCTGCCCAGTTTGCCTTCGGACCGTAGAGAGATATGGCATGTCGTGGGTGAATAAGCAGGACAGTGTCGGCCCAAGCACGCTGCCTTGCGGTACAAAGTACGTGAAAATGCGTGTGCACACATACAATAAAGTAAGCTGAAAGCAAAACAGAAACCCAGAACTCTAAAAAACGAAATAAGCATACAATTACATTTTTTAATGGAAAAGATTGTGCGTGTTATACTAACACATGCAAAGCGTTGCCGAATACCAGAACCGAAGACCCTGGGATTTAATTTTCTGTGTTGGCTGTGTAAAATGTTGGTTGTATGTACAGGCACATCTATGTACCATATGGTTAGTGGCAACACTCAGATTTGTTTTACATAGGATATTCATAGGGTAAAAAGTTGATTCGATTTTCGTAACCCTTTTTCAACCCTATGTGCCTATCCTGAACTATCACCAAAAAACAAAATAAGATGTGAAAAATGGAGGTAATGTTAACAATCATTAAATCCTTTAAAAGGATACATCAAACCAATCTTGTCATTGGATAAGAGATTTGTGAGACACCTGTGGCCATTTCTAGACTTACGAAATGGACGTGAGGAAAAATCGCAGAAATTAAGGATATGGCCGAATAATTATAAGAATACTGACCGTGGCATTTCGAGGTAAAAAAATAAATTGAGAATATGAAGAAAATATACAAAACACCCCGTCGAAAAAATCATTGAAACAGTGGAAGAAAACTGGCAGTGATGCAAAACATTGCAAATGAATCTGCCGACTTTCACCATTATATTGAACTTTTTAAAACTTGTTATTCACACAAAATTTGTAAATTTAGCCGCAAAGCGTGCCGTATAGCTTTTTCCCTTACATTTGAATTCCACACGCAATGTTCATGCACAAATTGTTCTTACTTCTTACTGAACTCTGCTTCGCCATTTCTCTGCTTTTCAGAAATTGAGCAATTCTCCATAACATACATTTTTGCAGACTTATGGCACCTTCTTCTTAAACATATGTATGTATATAAGCATAATTTGGTTTATTTATAAACACTCGCCCATGTCAGCAGTCAAACTCGATAACTTGAGTTTGTCAAGTGTAAACAGCAATTCTGACTTATAGGCTGCACACTGAACCGAACCCGGGGGAATGGTGGGATTTTTTGACAGATTTGAAACTCCGACATACGTCAAAAACAGCTGCTGCCAATAACAAGTACATTAAATAAAAAAATAATATCGCCATAATATTGTGTGGTTGTATTTTACATAATATATTATATATGCACAACACCGCGATTAATCAAAATTGGGAGGTTGCAACAAATAAGCAGCGCCAACAGCCCGATAGCAGCAACAGTTTTTTGGTATGAGCTGGCACAACTACATGGTGTATACTGTATGATTAAGCATAGTACGCAGATTAGAAAAATGGTTTTCTGGCAAAAAGAATAATATTAAGCTAACAGCAGAGTGTGACGAGATGAAGATGCACTACGATTGGGCTTGTTTTTTAAATTTAGGGTAAACAAAGTTAATCAAAGAGTCTACTGCGGCTGGGGTCCTCATTAGCAGGCATAGCGAGGCCCCTATTATTTCATTAACAATATAATATGTCAGAGTATCAGCAGCATTATATGGCGACGCTGCCCATGCGACCAGCGACGAGCACCACAAAGAGCCCCTCATGAGGAGCATGACAAGGCTGACATGGAAATAGACAAAAGTAACGTAAGACAAAACTGAGTTTATACCACGTCGGATTTTCGCCTCTTTATGTGGCCGATGAGGAGTACAATATGCGAAAAAGAAGAAAAAAGTCAATATTCGATAAATCCATTTCCATTGCCAATAAGGTTAAGGGGGACCAAGTCTATGCCTGGGAACTAACATATGTTAATCTAAACATTTTTTTTATCTAGATATACTAGGGTTTATAGTTGAAATATCAAACAGAAATATCGATAATAATATCAATTACAAATATATATATATATTTATATCGATATATCAATATGTACAACACAACCATAATCGATTGTTTTCAACCGTATACACAGCCTAATTTTTTGGTAGACTTTTTTGCACATCTTTTATGCTTTATATAAAATATTAAATTTTTGTCAAAATTGTCAAAATATGTCGTACAAAATGCATTAATTATTCTCATCTGAGCTATTACAAATTAAAAGGAAGAAGTGATTGAGGAAATAAGGGACTAATAAGGGCAGAAAGGAAACAAAGTTTAGTTAGAACTAATATATAGCAGTAGAACAGTTAATTTTTCAAACTCCAATTGAGCACATATTCAACACACGTACGAAACAAGCATGTAAGTAAGAAATTACAACTATTTACGCATGTTGGTTATGATATGGTGTTGGGCTAACTGTAAGTAACAATACACATACATACATATTTATTTTGACATACATTCTTTACATATGTACATGCCTTGTATTTCTATATAAAAAATGTACAAAGAATCAAACAAATTGTAAGCCAGAATACATAACGAAAGCATCAGTTGCTCCTCAAAAATAATGTACATTACAAAATTACTGGTTTTAAAATGTTTTCTTTTTGTGTGTTATATTGCATGAGCATGTAGAATGATTATAATACTTCCGCACAAAATTTGTATGGGGGATACGTTCATATGCATAAATTTCTGGAAAACCAGTATTTGTTTGATTTTATTATACTACATATCTTTTAGTTAAAGTGCGTGTTACTAGAGCGATGAAAGTAAGCTGCAAAGCCGGTTAATACATAGCAAACTTCGAGTAAGAATTTGAGTTGTGAAATTATCACATTTACATTTCGACAATGATTAATAACAATGTTTTTTCTACTGCAACTCGCATAGCTTTTATGTTGGTAAGATACACGTAATATGGCTTTCTGTGTGAAAAAGAATTTAGAGTATATTAAAATATAAGTTTTTCAAAAAGAAATTTCTGAAATGTGAGTGTCTGCCAAACTTTTTTTTATTCGCGATCTAAGAAAAATAGCTCTGTATTAGATTAGACAGCAAACTATTACATTTTATCACTCGGCTTTCAATTTTTAGACCATTTTTAGCAACAAATTTTTAATTTGAGGCACGCCCAATTAGAGACCTTGATTAAAATCCATCGAAGACAAATGTGACTGGCAAAATAATCTGTTCAAATCTAAAATTGAGCAAATATACTCCAAAAACATGCTAATGGTCGGATTACTATCCATAGAATGAAATGAAAAATGTATCTGCAAAAGGAATCAGTGCAGCGCAGTATACTAAGGGCTCACGCACAATGTAGGTGAAATCGGAGCAGATGATAGCTCATTTATAAGCTCTGAAAAAACAAACACACTGCACCGGTGCAAGTGCGCACATTGCAGACTGCGCTGAGCTGAAAGCTGAAAAAGCTCGCTGAAATCAGCTCAGCTTAGTTTGATCGATCAAGCATGCTTGTTTTTTCAGCAAGCTGATTGCTGATTTTGTTCAAGTGTATTGGTTCATAAGCGATCGAAAACGGGCTGCAAAACATTGTTAAGCGAAATTACGGTTAACCCAGCGCAGGGGAATAAGCGGGACTATTAAAAATATTTGAATAATAGTTTTATTTCTATAACTTCTGGAAGGCGATAAATTGGGCAAAAAAGTTGTATTATTTACCATTACCAATAAATATAATATACTATGTCCCCAAGTACAGTAAACGCTCGAAAGACATCACAATGTTTATTATTATACAAAATAAATAATAATTGAAAAATGTAATAATAATTCGTAAAATAAAAGTAATACGAATACAAACTCAACGGAAATGTGGTTAAAATACACGTAATTAAAAAAAAAAACGAGGGGGAACGTTGTGAGTTGCTGCGTACACCGCAACTCTACAGTTAGCCATTTGATTTGTTCCTGTTGGCTATAAAAATTATCTGATCTGATCCAGACTCAGCAATGTGATAGATATGGTCATTCTCTATGATTCTGCGTTTTTAGTTTTCTCGAATCTGCAATATTGTGGATGCAACAGATTCTCGTCCTTTGTGGTGGCGGGAGGGGGTGGGGCGAAATTCTGAGATATACGTTTTATAGTGAGATCTAACAGATCTATAGTGAGATCTAACCAAATTTGGTTACTCTAGCCTTAATAGTCTCTGAGATTTGTGGTTGCCCCAGATTTTCGTCCTTTGCGGGGGCGGAAGGGGGTGTGGCGAAATTTCGACACAAAACGGTCAAGGTCCGATATCACAGGAGTGTGGATACCAAATTTGGTTGCTCTGGCTCTTATAGGTTCTGAGATCCTTGAACTGATATTTTGCAATTGGCAAAACCGACCATGAAACCTGTGTGTTAGAGTGAGACAGAGCGAGAAAGAATGAAATTGTTTTCTTGATTCTGGCTATAATAATTATACGATCTGGTTGAGATTTTACACTCTGGAAGATATGATCATCCTCTACGATTCTTCTTTAAAAATGTGGATGCCACAGATTTTCGTCCTTTGTGGGGGCGGAAGTGGGCGGGGCGAAGTTTTGAAATATTTTTGTAGCAGTGACATATCACAGAAGTCTGAATCCAAAACATCGTTGCTCTAGCTCTTATAGTCTTTGAGCACTAGGCGCTGAAGGGGACGGATTAGATCTCACTATAAAACGCATATCTCAGAATTTCGCGCCACCCCCTTTCGGCCACACAAAGAACGAAAATCTGTTGCATCCACAATACTGCACATTGGAGAAAACTAAAAACGCAGAATCATAGATAATGACCATATCTATCAGATTGCTGAATCTGATTTAGTTCGGATTATTTTTGTAGCCTAGATCAACAAATCAATTTGCAGTGGCTACGCAGCGCCCGACGTCACGCTCAGGCTGATTTTCGGTCTCTCTCGCACGCACTCTTTGTCGTGTCTATATATATTAGCGGCGTCTGCCGGAGGAGAGCCATACTGACTTAGTATCGGGTATAAATGTAGAGTTGCGGTCTCCGCAGCAACTCACAACGTTCCGCCTCGTTTTATTTTTTTTATTAATTACAGTCCCTTATGGTGTGGAGTCTTCGAAAAAACTTCTTTTATTATTTTAGCACTAGCTTAAAGTACAGTTTTCGATTTTTAAATGAAGTTTTAGTCGTGTTTTTTAGATGCGGCAGGCAGATGATATCTCATAGAGGTCTCGGAAGTAGTAATTTTGGTTCGGTTTTTTATGTTTTTGCCATAATTTGACCCGTTCTTTATGAAATCACTCAGAACACACATAGTTTTACCAATTTTATGACTTATTTTCATTATTAATTGACATACTTCCTTCGAGGCTTTTATTGTTATTTATTTTGAGAATTTATTCGATGTCCGGTCGCGACCACATCCAAAATAAAAAATATTTCAGTGTGAATGTCGTATTCAAGTGTCGCATTTTTTGAGAACGGAAATTTAAGTTATGTCAATTAAATTTGTTTCCTCAATCTACTTTGATGAATATTGCTATTTTTAATATTATTATTATTATATAATATATATTAATTGTTTGCAAAATGAAAAAAGTCACGCAAGTTCAACTTAAACATAATTATTTATTAGAAAAGGCACTTGTTTTCATGTTCAGTCCTATACAATGGTTTTCTTTAGTGTATTCTTAACAAAATAGGTAACAAAAGAAAATGAAAAAGAAACAAAAACATAAACAATTCATAAAAACAAAACAAAAACAGCAAATATCGTGTGTCTATTAAATCTTTGCAAAATGCAAACAGCAATTTTAAAAAATGTATATCTTTAAAGGATGCAGCTCTATTTGGCTAATATTTTGTGTGTCCTCCATTAGCATCCAATACTCCTCTGAGACGTCGCGACATCGATGATATTAGGACATTTATGTCGTAATATTCCGGTATTTTTAGCCACTCCTCGTTTATACACTGAATCAAATTACTTTTTGAGGTGGGGCGGCCCACAAATTCTCGATAGGATTAAGATCCGGACTCTGGGGGGGGCGTGTCAATGACTTTGTTGCAATTGTAAAGTAGCCAAGTGCGGCAAAGGAATGATTTGTGCTTTGGATCATTGTCCTGGTACAGCTTGTATTTAAGTTTGCTGGTGTTCTGTGGATCAACGAAACCAAAATTCTGCGCACTTTTTGTCAATTCATTCCTTAAAATGTCCAAATAAAATTCTTTTGTCATAATGTCATTGAAAATGCGCAGCTTTCCAACACCTTTGGAAGAAATACAGCCCCAAACCATCACTGAAAGCTTGCCAAATTTCACAGTGGGCACAATGATCTTTGACTGGAGGGCTGTATTCGGCTTACGCCAAACTTTTCCAGGCCCATCATTATAATACAGCATGATCTTGGTTTCGTCACAAAAAATCACGTCGTTCCAGTACTCAGGAGGCTTGTCAACATTAAATATCGCAAAGTTAAAGCGTTTTTCAATATTAGCTGTGGACAGCAACGGCTTCTTCCTTGCCACGTGTGAGGAATATCTGTGGACATTTAAAACTTTTCGCACAGTCTCAGGGCAAACGGTCTTGTTTAGATTAATTTGTATATCATTGACCAACTCTCTGAGGCTTGTTTGCGGCTTATTTTCCACGGTTTTCAATATTTTCGAGCAATCCCAGCGAGAAAGCTTTTTTGGTCTGCCGGTAGAGGTCTGCAATTCCAGCCTATTTTCTTTTTCCGCACGTTTAATAATATTATAGACTGTTCTCAACTTAATATTGAACATATTGGCCAACTCTTTAGCTGTCTTTCCTTTGCCATAATTAAAATAAACCAATTGTATCAGATTATCTTCAGTTCGTTTACCGGGCATTGCTATAACACAAGAAACTGAACTGAATGCAGGAAAATTTGTAAACGAATGACTGCAAAGAAGACTTAAGAAAAGCACGCGTCTGGTCGTTTTTGATTTTGATGTCCCGTTTGTTTTTCCTTCGTCTTCTTTCAATCAGTGTTTACATATTGCAAAGAATTAATAGACAGAGTCATACATGCCGCTTTTTTGTTTTTTTTTTTTAATTTCTTTACCGTTTGTCTTGGAATTTTGTCCTTTTTTTTCGTCATACCTACAGCTTAAACACATTTTGATAACAGTTAATAAAAAAAATTCCCCCAACTTATGCCTTTACTCATATTTTCAATGTTGAAGTCAAACTTATGTGCCTTTTTAGATTTTGCAAACAATTAATAGACATACTGTACATATGTACAGGGTTGGTTCTATACGTTATTATATGTTGTGAGGGAATTATTATCTAATATACTAATTGGATATATGTATATGTACAGGGATGATTGTTTATGAGGTTATATGTAGTGAATGATTTTAGATTGTTCAAGATAGTTGAGGATTATATTTGCGTTTTTGTTGTTAGGGTTTGAGATATATTGCATGGGGTCGGTGTTATGGAATATTGAGGATCTTTGAATAGAGAGGGCGGGGCATGTGTATAGTATGTGTCTTATGTCTATGGTTAGGTTGTGGCACAATGGGCATGCGTTGGACGATGTTTTATCCATGTAGTGGGCATTGGTGAATCTTGTGTGCCCCAGTCTCAATCTATTTAGGATGACTTGGTGTCTTCTGTTAAGGTTGTTTATGTTTTTGGGGCCTTGAGTGGAAGATAGATTGATAACTTGTTGGTACCAGGGGGAAGTCTTAGTGAGGAGGTCTATTTGTTTCGATAGGAGGATTTTCTTAAAGAATAGTGAGATGTCGTTAGAATTACGGATTAGTTTCGGATTGTGGTGGGGTAGTACGAGGAATTGTTGGGATTGGTAATTGCGGTAATAGAGGAGAGTGAATCTGTGCAGATAGCGTATCTTCCGCGTTTGTTGCGGCTTAATAAACTGGCTTCGTGGATAGCAATAATTTTGCTGGAAAGGACTGAGGAGTACTGTGGAAGTAGTCCGGATTTTATGGTTGATGTCCCACTGCAGATGCTATAGATGGTAATGCCTGCTGCGTTGGACCCGTCTGTGTATAGGAAGGTGTGTTGATGGAGGTTGAATTTGATGGAGTGGAAGAGTTGGTGGAAGACTATTGGGGGGGTGGTGTTTTTATCGTGTTTGGATAGGGTGATATTGGTGTTGGAGGTTTTAATCGGGGAGAACGGTATGAGGTTATTCTGGGATATTTGTTTGGCTCTGTCAATCGTGCTAAGCAGTCTGTGTTTTTTTTTTTTGTTTTTTGGGAGTGAGTTTAGGGGGGTGTCTTTAACGTGGATGAGGTTTTTAAATATTTTGCCAGTTACAAAATCTCGCTTGTTTTCCAAGGTGTGTAAGTTGGCTTCGGATAGAAGGTTGTTAGTGGGAATGCACCTAGGGCGGCTCTTGTTGCTGCATTAATCGTAGTTTTCAGGCGGTTAAGCTGGCTTTTTGGTGCGTAACCGTATATGGGGAGTCAGAAGTCGACTTTGGATATGATTAGAGATTTCATAATTTGTACAAGTAATGAGGTGTGGCAGTTGTATTTTGAGGACGAGAGGTGTTTGATAATGCCCAGTGGCTTGGCAAAGTCTATTTTGAGTTTATTGATATGTGAGTTCCAGTTGTATCTAGAGTTGAGTGTGAGGCCTAGTAGTTTGAGTGAGTTGTTTTCGTTGATGGATGTGTTGACAGTAAGGAATTTTGGTTTCCAGTTATGTTTGGGACATATGTGTAGAAGTTGGCTTTTGTCTTTGGATAGGTCTGCACCTGACTGAGTGCACCAGTTGTTTATTTGGTTGAGGATTGTTTGGATGTCGGTTATGGGGCTTTTCCTTTTGTTGTGTTAAATGATAAGGAGGAAGTCGTCGGCGTATGCACTGAATTTGATCTGCTTGTGAAAGGATAAGATTTCGGAGAGTGGCTTGTACGCTATAAGAAAAAGGATAACTGAGATGGGGGAGCCTTGGGGTATGCCATTGGGGAGTGGGACGGTGTTCGAGAGGTTCGAGCCACTTTTCACCAGGATTTTCCTTTTTGACATGAAGTTTATGACGTATTGTAACATTCGTGGACCTACTTTCCATTTTTTTAGTTGTTGAATGATGGAGTGGATTCCTATTTTGTCGAAAGCTTTGGTGAAGTCAAGGGATATTAAGGTGAGATGTTTTTTTAGGGCAATGGTTCTGGTAGCTAGGTGGTCTACGTAGAGTAGACTATCTATTACCTATCTATTTGCCTCTTTTAAAACCTAGTTGGCTGTTGTGAATTAGTTTGTTGTTCAAAACAAACCACCATAACCTTTTTGCCTCTATCTTATCGAGCGTTTTGACTAGGCAGGATTTTATGTCTGTTAGTGGTTTTAGAATCGGGAGGACTAGGCTGAGTTTGAGTGATTATGGGATGTATGAGTCGAGTATTTTGTTAAAGTGGTTTATTATTCTGATTTTATGGGTGCGGGGGTGCGTTTTTTATTATTGAGTAGGAGATGCGGTCGAGGGAGTACAGTGCTGATAAGAATTCTATGAGTGTAATGTCCTTTTCGATTTATAGTGCTGAGGGTGTGGGATTTGTTCGTACGGAATGTTGGGGAGAAATTACGATCGTGAGCTTCATCTGACCACGTGTGGGCGAAGGAGTTGGCTATTTCGGTTTGGTTGGTTGTGTTTGTTTGGGTATGTGGGTTAAAGATATTGTAAATGTTTTTGACAGGGTAAAGTCCGCATAGTCGTCTGATGTTAGACCATGTGTGTTAGGATGTGTCTGAGTTGGGGTGTATTTGGGTTGTGAAATCAAGAATCGATTTCTGTTTAGCTTCCCTGATTGCTCTTTTGAATTTGGCTTTTTTATATTCTATGTAGGTTGTGTTGTTTATGTCTCGGTTGAGTTTATTCCATTTAGTGGTTTTTAAACTTTTAAGGATTGTTAGTTCTTTGTTCCACCAGGGAACGGTACGGGGGAAGGAGAAAGTGGTGTTTTGGGGGATGGAACGATGGGCGCTTTGGATTATTATTTTCTTAATTAGAGCGTTTTCCCTGTTGACGTCGCTTGTTTGGGTAGTGGAGTTGAGTTTATGGATGTGTTTTTGGTAGAGGTCCCAGTCGGCTCTTTTCAGTTTGAAGGACGGTTTTGAGGTAAATTTTGGAAGGCAAGGGTTGTTGAAAAGAGAGATTAGTATGGGGAAGTGGTCGCTGCCGTGGAGGTCGTCTATTACTTCCCAAAGGAGTTTTGGAGCAATAGTTGCTGATGCTAGAGGTCAATGTGGGTGAATGTCTTGTGTGTTGAGAAGTGGGTGGGGGATTTGTCGTTTAGGAGGATGTAGTTGGATTGGTCTACGAAGGAGGCTAAAGTTTTCCCTCTTAGTTTGGCCTTAGGTGAGCCCCAGTAGAGGTGCCAGCTGTTAAAGTCTCCTAGGACTAGAGTGGGGTCGTTTGTGGTTACGGTTAGGACGTTATGTAGATTGCGGGAGTTGAAGGGTTTGTTAGGGGAGATATATGAGGATATGATGTTGACTTTGGTTTTTATACCCGATACTCAAAATGAGTATTGGGGTATATTAGATTTGTGGTAAAAGTGGATGTGTGTAACGTCCAGAAGGAATCGTTTCCGACCCTATAAAGTATATATATTCTTGATCAGCATCAATAGCCGAGTCGATTGAGCCCTGTCTGTCTGTCCGTCCGTCCGTCTGTCCGTCCCCTTCAGCGCCTAATGCTCAAAGACTATAAGAGCTAGAGCAACGATGTTTTGGATCCAGACTTCTGTGATATGTCACTGCTACAAAAATATTTCAAAACTTTGCCCCGCCCACTTCCGCCCCCACAAAGGGCGAAAATCTGTGGCATCCACAATTTTAAAGATACGAGAAAACCAAAAACGCAGAATCGTAGAGAATGACCATATCTTTTAGACTGCGGAATCTAAATTGGATCGTATTATTATTATAGCCAGCATCAAGAAAACAATTTCATTTTTTCTCGCCCTGTCTCTCTCTAACACACACGTAGCATAGGCGGCTTTGCTTAGAGTAAAACATTAGCGCCTAGATCTCAGAGACTATAAAAGCTAGTGCAACCAAATTTGGTATCCACACTCCTAATATATCGGACCGAGACGAGTTTGTTTCAAAATTTCGCCACACCCCCTTCCGCCCCCGAAAAGGATGCAAATCTGGGGATATTCACAAATCTCAGAGACTATTAAGGCTAGAGTAACCAAATTTGGTACACACACTCCTTTAAGATGTCACTATAAAACGTATATCTCAGAATTTCGCCCCACCCCCATCCGCCCCCACAAAGGACGAAAATCTGTTGCATCCACAATATTGCAGATTTGAGAAAACTAAAAACGCAGAATCATAGATAATGACCATATCGATTAGATTGCTGAATCTGGATCAGATCAGATCATTTTTATAGCCAAAAGGAACAAATCAATTTGCAGTGGCTACGCAGCGCCCGACGTCACGCTCAGACTGATTTTCTGTCTCTCTCGCACGCACTCTTTGTCGTGTCGTTAAATATTAGCGGCGTCTGCCGGAGGAGAGCCATACTGACTTAGTATCGGATATAACTGTAGAGTTGCGGTGTCCGCAGCAACTCACAACGTTCCCCCTCATTAGATTTGTTCTTAAAATTTGAAGGTACTGTTTGGCATACATCGTGTTCTCTATAAATGCAATATTTCCCACTCTTCGGCTAGAGATACACCCCCAAATCATAGCCGAAAGTTTTCCAAACTTTACAGTCGGAATGGTATTTCGGTTATCTAAAGCTGTTAACGGCTTGCGCCATACTCTGGGTGGACCATCATTGTAATAAAACATAATTTTTGTTTCGTCGCAAAATATGATGTCATCCCAATACTCTGCCAGCTACTGATCATGTTAACAGAAAAAGTGAAGCGCTTTTCCACACTGACCGACGAAAGCAGCGGTTTTTTTTTTCGTGAAACTCTGGAAGAGTACTTATGACGTAGAATGGCCTGGCGTACTGTTTCGTGTGAAACAGCCAAGTCAAGTTCTTCATCAAGCTCCTTGGCTTGAGTCCTGACCGATATTTGAGGATTTTGAGTCATTTTCCTGATTAGGCGGTCTGCCCGTTTGTCAATCTACCTTTTTGCGGCCACCTCCACGTTTTGCTTCCAGTCTCCCTTCGTTTTTCGCGCGACTTAGGACATTGTAAATGCTTTTTCTTGATACGGAAAACATGTCTACCATGTCCGCAACAGATTTGCCCAACTGGTGATTATAGTAAATCAATTGGACAACGTCAAAGCTTAGTCTTTTGCCAGACATTTTAAAAATTTCAGAAAATTTGTCTGTAGATAAAAAAATGTGATTAATTTGAATCAAAGTCCATTATTTTCTTATCCAAAGTCAAAAAATTAAATTTATTTTCAGTGTGTAAAGAGTTTCTTGACATACTGTATATTATGTTGTGGTCAGATTTTCATCAAAAATGTGTGGGCTATGTTCAAATTAGACAAATATAAACTTTTGGGCTGATTGTCTTAAAAAAATATTAAAAAAAACGATGTTTTTCACAGAACGACATTTTTATATACAGTCAAGATCCGTTTTTCATTTACTTTTGCGGATTACGTTTTCCGCCAAAACGTTTCGTTTTTGTTTTAAGGTCCTCCAGTTTTCACATATTTTTTCTGTTTGCACCAAAACGAAAATTGTTGCCCTGGCCAATTTTTTCCGAGCCCAAGTTTCGTTCTATAAAAAGCCGTTACTTTTCATTTCGTCAACAAAAATTTTTTCGTTTTGAAACGAATAAATCTTGCGGAATGTAAAAACGGGAGCCCCAGTTTCTGTGTATTCAAAAGTAAATCGGAAAACTTTTGTGAATGTGAAAAACGGAGCCTGTCTGATAAATACAGATTTTCCATTCCATTTTTTACAAAGTTATAAAATATACCTATATGCTGTGGCATTTCGTTTAAATAGTTTTTAAACTCAACCGACAATGTATTCACCTGCCAGCTGATTCTGCCTTAAAAAAAGCTCTCAGATCAGCTCGGCTTTCAGCTCCGATTTCAGCTACTGTGTGCGCGAGCCCGAAGAGGCACATCAGATCCATTGCTGTCTGTCTGTCCGTCCGAAAAGATGAGCGCCTAGATCTTAGAGACTATAAGTGCTACAGCTACACAATTTTGTGTCCAGACTCTTGTGATATCACACTGTAACAAGTGTAATTCAAAATTTCGCCCGCAGAATTATTGAGAATAACCATATCTACCAGATTAACGAGTCTGAATCAGATCGGTTCATTATTATAGCCAGAACGAACTCGGTGGCTACGTAACGCCGTCCACGCGTCTCTCGCTCACACACTCAATGTGCAGTGTGCGCTCTCTGGCGGGGGGAAGAAATACTGACTGATTATTGGGTATAAATTAGAGGTCTGCATGGCTCTATACAAAACGAGGGGGGCCGTTGTGAGTTGCTGTGGCGACCGCTCTAAATTTATACCCGGTACTTAGTCAGTAAAGCTCTCCTCCGGCAGACGCAGCTATTAAACGAAACGACAAAAAGTGCATGCGAGAGAGACAGAAAATCAGTCTGAGCGTGTCGTCGGGCGCTGCGTAGCCACTGCAAATTGATTTGTTAATTTTGGCTATAAAAATAGTCGGATCTGATCCATGGCAATCTGATAGATATGGTCACTCTCTATGATTGTCCGTTTTTAGTTTTCTCGAATCTTCAATATTGTGGATGCCACAGATTTTCGTACTTTGTGGGGGTGGAAGGGGGTGTGGCGAAATTTTGAGACAAAACGGTCAAGGTCCGATATCACAGGAGTTGCTCTAGCTCTTATAGTATCTGAGATCCTTGAACTCACATTTTGCAATAGGCAAAGCCGACCATGAAACGTGTGTGTTAGGGAAAGACACAGCGAGAGAGAATGAAATTGTTTTCTTGATTCTGGCTATAATAATTGTACGATCTGGTTCAGATTTTGCACTTTAGAAGATATAGTCATCCTCTCCTATTCTGCTTTTTCCCTTTTCTCGTATCTTTGAAATTTTGGATGCCGCAGATTTTCACCCTTTGTGGGTGCAAGTGGGCGGGGTGAAGTTTTGAAATATTCTTGTAACAGTGACATATAACAAATGTCCGGATATAAAATGTTGTTGCTCTAGCTCTTATAGCCTTTGAGCACGAGGCGCTGATAGGGACGGACAGACAGACCAGGGCTCAATCGTCTCGGCTATTGATGCTGATCAAGAATATATATACTTTATGGGGTCGGAAATCGGAATCGGTCGGAATCGTTCTTCTGGACGTTACACACATCCGTTTTCACCACAAATCTAATATACCCCTCTACTCATATTGAGTATCGGGTATAACAAAACTGCAATAGAATGCATTCGAATTAAAAAGAGTTGAATGAGTACGATGTGTATGCGAGAAAGTGTTGGTTTCATATTTGCAAGCAATCAGTTGTATGAGTGAAAATAAATGAATGCGCAAAACGAAATGAACGCAACTGAATAGAAACGACCATTCGAATTGTCCGACTTTTTGCATGCGTACCCTATGTATTCGTTCGTGGCTTGGGCTTGACGTTCTTCTTGTTCTTCTTTTCCTTATACAGAGCAAAGCAACCACAATTGAAAGAATCAGCTATTTTTTAGCTAGCTCGGGCCATTTTTATACCCGATACTCAAAATGAGTATTGGGGTATATTAGATTTGTGGTAAAAGTGGCCAAGCCGGCAATCTGAATATTTAAAATATACAATTAGCTTTTGCTATGTATTTTTTTGTTTTCTGAAACTGTCTACAAAGCTTGTTCCAAAAAAAAACTATTTTATAATTTTACCACAAAACCACCTTTTTTTTCTCAAAAGTTGACAACACTGTTATTGCTGCCCAAATGTACAGGCAGAAAAATAGAATGCATTCAAAATGGAATCGGATTCAGCCCCTCACTTAACTCATTCAAATCGTGCGAATTCGTTTGAATGTTGTTGGATGTGCTATACTTCATCGTTCTCATTTACCCAAATTCTATCGGCGTTGCATTCGAATTCATTCAATTCATTTTGCGCATGGTTAATTCGAATACCGGTTATAGCTATTCATGCAGACCTCTAGTATAAATGTAGACTCTGTAGCTCGTTTTAATCTATTCATGGCAGATCCAATCAGATCAATATCAGATTGCAATATAATTTATTTCACCCATCTGTGCTGCGTTTCTTAGGTGTCGTCTGTTTTCAAAATGTCATTGGGAATGACAAGGATTCAAAACTTTCTAGGCAGTCTGTGTGTTGTCCAGAGCTGCATGTGGATACATAAATATGCAGCGTATAAAAATCGAACAACCCTATCATCCTATATCGTTTTTTCTTGGCTGTTTTTTTTAATACCCGGCAGGTGTATAGTAAATTCGTGCAGTTAGATGCAGCAGCCAGAAGTCTGTCAGGCGTCTCTCCATCCGTAGCCTTTGACGGCTACTTCTCCCAGACTTTAAGACACACTGAACTGAACATTTTTTTTATTACCCGCCCACTCGAATCGGGAAAATGTGTGGGACTCCAAAATTTTAAAGATACGAGAAACCCAAAGAAGCAGAATCATAGAGAATGACCATATCAAATGACATAATACGATAGAATCGTTAGCCAGAGTAGAAACATAATGACGGTGCAACGATTTTCAATGACTGCACCATTAAGTGGCAGTATCAAGTGCACCAACAAGTTGCCCCCGTGAAACCAAGCCTAAGACTGTTACGTGCGGATTCCAGGCAGCAACGCAGCCCTCCTCCATCCCGGCCGACCGAGGGGCGCTACCGCATGACGCGCGACGCGTTAACCGAACCTGTCGCGGACATGCAGGAAAGATAGATGTTCGAGGAAAATTAGAGCTATCATGCTAAAATAACTAAGCATTTATTCAAAATATTAATACTAATACCAACTACGAGGTAGGCTAATATCTGTGAATTAAGCAGATGGAGGGAATTACGATAGAGAGAATTATAATCCGATAAGACCCTAAGCGGTTGATGCAAGAAATAATTCGATCTGCAAAAGGGGAAGGGTCAACGGTAAATACTTTCTAGTGGATCTAATAGGAATCATAAAGTTTATGTGGCTTAACAAGTCAGAGCTATTTACGTCACCCTCGATCAAGTTGTGCACGAAAATCACATCAAGAATTATTTTACGACTAACTAAAGTTTAATGTTTAATGTTTAGAGTTCAACTATGGACAGTTAAACTGTGTAAAAATAGGAATGTACAAAACATAAGATTATCTGCTACTGGAAAGTACGGTAACACAATGCAAGGCCGAAAGAAGTTAACTTAAATTATTCATTAAAGAAGATTTTACTTTGGAAGCGTAAGTATCAAAGGCAAAAAGATGGAAAAATTTATTGTAATCGCGGCAAAGGCTACGGAAAGATTCATGGTCAGAGTAGTTTGAAGGACAGAGAGGAAGACGGAGAGGAAAGTAATGCCTAGTCGGGCGGGATGGGACAGCAATTCTGATAAGGCTAATGAGGGCCGAAGATTAAACCTCGCCTAGGAGAAGTTTGTGGAGAAAGAGAATTCCATGACAAGTTCTACGGCTTTCAAGAGAGAGCAAGTTAATGAGGCGCAGCCGACTCTCATAAGAAGGAAGATGACGAGAGGGGTCCCAATTAACTCCGCGCAGGGCAAAGATAAGGAATTGTTATTGAACGGACTCAAGCATATCTTGATATTTTTGGTAATGTGGAAACCAGATACAGGAACCATATTCCAAGATAGGCCGTACAAGAGAAATGTAGAGTAGTTTAGTGGTATAGGGGTCAGAAAATTCCTTCGACCATCTTTTGATAAAGCCAAGGACTCCTTTGGCTTTATTCGAAATAGCGGATATATGAGAATTAAAAAATAAGTGTGGAACGAAGATAATGCCTAAGTCATTAACTTTGTACAGGCGTTCCAAGGAAATGTTATTAATTGTAAAGTCAAAAAGGTAAGGCTTGTTGCGATGGAAGGTCATGACGTTACATTTGGAAATGTTAAGAGGAAGAGCGTTAATAGTACACCAATTGTTGAGAGCGTCGAGATCTGATTGAAGAAATAACGGGGACACCGGATCGCTGTAGGAAAAACATAGCTTGACATCGTCAGCATACATTAGGACTCGTGAATTCGTTAAAACTTGGGGAAGATCGTTGATAAACAGGTTAAATAATAAGGGCCCGAGATGGCTACCTTGCGGTACACCCGAAGAGACAAAAACTGGTTTAGAAAGAGAAGATTGGAAGCTGAGAACGATTGCAAAGGTACGCATTAGTCCAGTGATGAAGTTTAGTCGGAAATCCTAGTAGATATAGTTTGTGGATGAGGAGATTGTGATTAACTGAATCGAAAGCTTTACTAAAATCAGTATAAACTACGTCAGTTTGACATTGCTTTCCAAATCCGGCAGTTACGAAGGAGGAAAATTCAAGGAGGTTAGACGAAACGGAGCGACGTTTTGCAAATCCGTGCTGTGATTCTGATAACAGGGAACTACAAAAGTGTTAGAGCTGAGAAGTAATAATTTTTTCGAAGAGCTTAGGAATGGCAGATAAATTATAGATACACCGGTAGAATGAGACGTCTGATTTAGACCCCTTTTTATGAATAGGAATTATGTATGATTCCTTCCAGACGGTGGGAAAATCACCAAACTCGAGAGAGAGGTTGAACAGTTTTAAGAGAGGCACGCAAAGTGAATCCGCACAAAGTTTAAGAACGGCACTGGGAACCAAATCTGGACCAGTGGAGAAAGAAAATTTACACGATTTTAAATTAGTTAGAAGGCCATCATAATCAATAAAGGGGGGATGGATACAACTTGCACTATTTAAAGGGATAGGATATGAGTGCGCGGCAGGATAGTCATTAGGTGAAGCGAGAATGGGCATGTTATTAGAAGGAGCAGAGTAGCAACATTGAAAAAATGAAGCAAATAGGTTAGCAATATCGGAATTGTTATCTGCATAAGTACCATTTAAGTGTAAAGAAGGGATATTGTGAAGAATTACATTTAGAGTTAACAAACTTCAGGAATTGTTTAGGATCTCGTTTAAAGTTGAGCTTGCGTTTAGACAAATAACTGTTATAGCATAGAGTATTACAAATGGAAAATTTAGATTTTGCAATTGAATACTTAGAAAATTCTGACTGCGAGCCAGACAGTTTAAACTTCTTATATAAACGAGATTTAATATTCCTTAGGTTTATTAGCCGCGGAGTGAACCAAATGGAGCCAGAAAGATTTCTGAGAGCGGAAACTATAGGAACAAAGGTAGGAAAGATGGAAAAAACAGTGCTGTAGAATGCGTGAGTTTCGGGTTCGATCTCATGAAAGTCGTCGAGGAATGACCAATCTATCAGAGAAAGTGCGCTGTTCAAAGAGGTAAAATCAGCCCTCTTGAAGCAAAATATAGCTGAAGGCTTTATGCAGGATTTGGTGGGACCAGGTGAAGGCAGCTGGACATCTATTTCCAGGGTAGGATGGTAAAGGTCTTCGGGAAAAGATTGAGGGGAACCTCGGCGTACTAAAGGGTTCGTAGAGTCGGTAGTAAAGACAAGGTCTAAAATCCTACCAATGCTATTGCATATGCCGTTGATTATCGAGAATCAACGAAATCGTGCTGTATGATTGGGAACATCTGGTTGGAGTCTTTGGATGGAGACCAGGAAATATTTGGAAGATTGAAATCCCCGAGGACGATAAGAAAATCGGACTCATTAAGTTGTGACGAAGCAGTTTGAAAAAGGGCTGCGTGAAGCATGTAGGTTGAAAATTCAGAGGACGGTGGGATGTAAGAGCACGATATAAATAGATTTATCGAGGAGAGTCGAAGCTTAACTACTATAATTTCAATATTGTTATGAGCTTCGACAGAAAAAAGTTGGTATGTTTTGTCAGAACGGACAGCAATCAGGACACCACCACCATGAGATGGACGATCCGATCTATAAATGTTAAATTTGTCAATAAGGATTTCAGAATCAGAGATTGAGGGATGAAGCCAGGTTTCGGAGAAAGCGATAATGTCGGCCTCAAAAGTTGCACTATCAGTATGTAACTTGTTGAGCTTGCTGTCCAAGCCACGAACGTTCTGATAGGCAATCTTTAACGTACTAGGGGAAGCTAGTTTTTTGCTACAGAAGATGTAGCAGACGGAGATGCAGATGGAGCAGATGGAGTTGGAAGAATACCTACTCGATGATCCGGGCTGGTGGGACGATTTGTAAAAGGTGACAAATCGTATGCACCGGCCAGATAGAGGGGTCGAGCAAACTATTAACATGCTTATCAGGGACGAGAATTTTAAAAGAGGAGATGTTTCGCTTGACCTTGAAGTTAAATTTGGTAACTACGAGACCCGCAGAACTATCTATGTTGAGTTTAGACAATATAATGTTTTGGACCATGACCTCCGTAGCCGATGCCATGAGTCGAGAGACGAAAATAGGTTTTGAAGGAGCAACCGCAGTAAGAACAGATAGAGGGGTCACAGAATTATTTGTTGAGACGGGAGCAGTGGACGTAGAGGTGTTAGTTGGGAAAGCAGTAGTTATGGGAGTTGAGGTTGAGGGAGTCTCAACATCCCTCCGGACGGCAGCGTTAGCGGCTTCAAGTAGGACCACGGAAGCGCTTGCGACGGCTTCCTCGATGACATTCGGGCCGACGTCCTGGTCAGACACGGGCGCGGGATTGGCGGCAGGTGCGACTGCAGGAGAGACTGCACATGAAGCCACTGTCGTAGTCGGTGCAATGTAACCATTATAACAAAGGTCCATGGCGTCAGAATTTATAAGTGACGGTGATCGAGATTGCGGTGCAGGTGATCCCGGGACTGGAAGAGAAACGACCGGATTAGAGATTGGCAAATAATTGGTGACTCAGTCAAAATTTTTAGATTTTTGAAATGAGACTCCATCGCAAGAAACTTATCCTGTAGCATTTTGAATCCGGAGTTGAGCGCAGCGAATTCAGTATGAGTCTGTCTAATAAAAATCCGCATGTCGTTCTCAATAGCTCTGCAGTCCCAACAGGTCCAGTTGAGACTTTTTTTTATGAGGTCGACTACGCGTCCTCCAATTTGCCCAAATTCGGCGCAAACAGTGTGTGCTATGTTATCACACAACCAGCAGAAGGTGAATGTTTGCCGTGTGGCAGCTGAGCGGCAGCGTTTAGCACAACAAATACTCATTATGAAAAGATGAGGAAAATAAATATGAGAAAGGTGAGATTATTCGAGGAAAATGCTTGAGCGATGACTTTACGTCGAAACTAATAATGATCAAATAGCACAAACAATTACGCAGATCAATACAGCAACAACAACGAACAAACGGCCGTCGCAAGATCACAAACACAAAACGAACACGAAAAACACAAAACGTCCGACGCGGAGAGGGAGGCGGCAAACGCAATACGACTGTGTTAGTATTTATGCAGAGAAGATTAGAATGTAGATAAGAAGAGAGAGCGGCTCAGATAGAGTGCATCGACAATAGATATGTCAACAATAATGCAGCTGCCGGTGACTAAGAATGACGGGGTAGGAAAGAAAGCACAAATTGGATTAAAAATTTGGGAATAACAACACGAAAACACGAGTACTGGTTATGCACATGTAGCAAACGGAATGCTCGATTAATTACAAACACAATAAACGTTTTATAATGTAATTACTCTCCTTAAATCACGGAAAAAAATAATTATTATGCGGAGCGAAGTAAAGACGCGACCATCAGCAACGATAGATATCGATAAATCCAGTTGAAAGTTGAAAGGTCTATTAAAAGCAATCTACTAGGGTAAGATGTGCAATCTCACACTTTCATTCCAGCTAAGGCCGCGCAGAGCAAAAAGTTGTTCTGGTCTGATTCAATACGGTCATTTATTTTGTACTGAGGGCACCATACAGAGAACCCGCATTCTAAGACGGGACAAACCAGCGAGGTATAGAGAGTCTTTGTTATATAGGGGTCGTCAAATTCGTTTTACCACCTCTTTATAAACGCAAGCACGACCTTGACCTTATTTACCATGATAGAAATGTATTCAGAAAACTTGAAGATTGAGATCGGATTGCAGTCAAGATTAAAGTGAAGTATCCTCTATACTGGACACAGAACTTAACATCGTCCGCATACATAAGTACTCGAGAGTATGTTAAAACCGAAGGCAGGTCTTTAATGAAGAGTGTATAAAGTTAGGGGCCTAGAAAGCTTCCCTGTGGTACTCCAAAGGACTCCTTGAGACCTGGAACAAGGGTAGCTAGCTTACTGAAATCGGTTTAAATAACATCCGTCTGTAGATTACTTTGAAAGCCCTTGATAATAAAGAAAGTTAACTTATAACTTTGAGGTTGTTGTTCTCCGCCTTATAAATCCATGCTCAGTTGGAGATATAAGTGACTTGCAGAGATGTTGCAAGTGCGCAGTAAAAAAAATGGACAAAAAGATCGGTGTTAGATCATTACACAGCCCTACAAAAAAAGTGTCTTGTGCGACTGACCAGAGTATCATATCCGTATGTATTTTGGGGCCCTGAACACGAATCCAAGGTCAGATTTGGTCCATCACGTCAGGTTTTTTCTAACCTGAAAAAACTAAAATGCTCGAAATATGGAGGAAGGTTTTTGGGGTCGCTGATTACGAATTTGAAGTCGAGTATTATTTGAAGTATTACATAGCGACAGAGAGAAGTAGGAGAACCATCTTCTTGAAATTGTTTTTAATGTCTTGACTTTTGACTGGATACATCTTTGGTGAACCCACGAGGTTTTCCAAAACTAATTGGACAAGAAAGCGGGACCCAAGATTAAAAAAGTGTGTCAAGTGCATAAAATCAGTGCACAGGTACAAAGCGGACCCTACAAAATTCCTAATGAGGTAATTAAGCCTCGCAAACTAGGCTTTACGAAAGCAGCGGACACATTCAGATAGCCTACTCGATCGATCCAATACAGTTGGTCCTATATCTAGCGACACTTCGAAAGTAGGATGGTAGGCGTCTTCAGGTATAGTGAGCGGAGGGGCTCGGGTTAACAACACTAAGGTCGGATCCGATACAAAGCGCAGATCAAGCAATCGACGCAAGCAATTTTTCACATGATTGTCTTGAGACAGGGACAGGTCAAGCAAGCCGTCAACAAAGTCATGTCGTGTCATGGGCACTAGGTTATTAGACTGGAGTACCGAAGACCGAAGTTGAAGTAACCAAGAACACTCATATGATCTTCATCTGGAAGAAACAGAGTTTAAAGCGGACAAGTGCTGCTCATAAATTGAGATATCCGAAGAAGGTGAAATATACGAGCAGATTAATATAGATTTCCAGATTGTAAGCTGGTTAGGGTGTTATTTAAGGATTATTTTATGAAAAAACCGGCTGTTTATGTAAAAGAAAAGCGGAGCGCAACAAAAAAGCCCGTCTACGAAAGAGAACGAACGGGTGCATGGACTCTCATGATACGCCAATAGGTAGAAAGGCTGGCGAAACATCCCGATTATTGTTTTGTGTGGAAAGCTGTATGTGGAAAGCATTGTATTCACAAATATGTACAAGTAAATATGTGTTTTAGTGTTATTTTGATTAATATGGTACAACTTTATTCATTATTATGAGTTAATATAGACCACACTAAAATATGTTGTGGCCACTCGGCGGATCAATATGAGACTAAACTTATGATACTCAAACTCCCGATCTTGAGCTCATCGTCCGTAAGGCCCGTCACAGCTCAGCAGAAACGCTGACATTGCGCCTCGTGTCTGGTGTCCGATTCAGGCCGGCGGTCTCGGCGGCCGCGCTCCTGCGGTCAGTGAATCTGCCTACTCAGCGATATTGCAGATTTCACTCCGCCCAATGGCCAATTTGGTTAACATTTGTTAACTACTCCCTCCTCCAAGACTTTGCTGTCCTCGGTAGAGCTCAATTTTTTCAACACTTGCTGAATGGCGTTGGTTGTTTCATTCCGCTGCTTGCGACGCAGCTGCCAGAAGATTCCGGCTATGACGGCGCATATAAGTATGCCTACGGCGACGGCTATCACGGACCCGGTGACAAGGCCCGTCTGAACTTCAGCGGTGGTTTGCAAGTTTTCCTTGCTGAGTTTGTGGAGGTATGGCAGGCTTAGCAGAGTTTGGTGTCGGCTGACGTTGATTCTTCCGGCCGCTGCCACACCTGGAAGCCTTTTCGGTGTACTGTTAAAGTTGGTGTGCGTTGAACCATGAATGCAGGTGACCTGGTCAGAAGTCATTATAATTCGGTATTCCGAGAAATTGTCAATGAGGCGATTGCACACGCGGCGTTGATTATTACGATGCCGTCATCCACTTCCAAGATGTTATGTGTCCCAGTGGGCTACTGCTCTGGAATGCAGCTCTTGGGCACAGTTGTTTGTCGGTGCTGCTTTGAAGGTTTGGGAGACTTTTGCATGACGTTACTGCATTCTCTGGCATTCGGATTATTTCCCCAATATGGGCGACAGGAAATATAGTTATTTTCGTACTAATGTGTGGTCTAGGCATTTCGATTACGAATATTATTAATTCTTTATTAACTAAGGCACTCACATTGGTAGCGTTCATTAATTGGAATACGCTGATACCGGTAGAACTTTAATTCAAAATCTCTTCCAAATCATCGCTATCAATGATAGACGGTTTGATGGTGTTTATTTTCGCCAAAGTGGTGGCTGTCATTATGTTTGGTAATTCAAGCGTCAGAATTATATTTCTTTCTTCCTGCTAACCTTCAACAATTGGTTGACGGTTGCAGTGAGGGCATTAATCTGTGCCTGGGTTTTCGAGTTTACGGTTATTTGTCTATTTTTATGATTAAAAGAAGGCTAAAAATACTTGTTGAGGGGCCTAGTAAAATTGAAAAAATACAAAAACTTATTAACTATAACTTAAAAGTTAACTCCTTATCTACCTCAAATTGTCTTTGTGGACCAATCTCCTTATAAGAACAGTGGTCCCCAAATCTGCTTCTTCCTAACCTCCTATTTGTTTTTACTAGGACTTTCTCTCCTCGTCGAACGTCCTGTTTTTTCTGCCTGGTTTGTTCCTATCAAGCTGTTCTTGTTGCGCCTTCATTAACATCAACATTATTTCCTCCCCAAGGTCACAGCTGAACCACATCAACGGGTGTTCTGTTCGTGACCGAGTGGACTGTCCGGTTGTACTCAATAGTCGCTATAATATCTTGCTCGACCGTAACATCGACTTGGCGTTGATGTTTTAAGCATCTGGCAATTTCTAGTAGGGTGCTTTGGAAGCGTTCCACCTGTTCGTTTGATGTGGTGTGTAGCGGGGGGCATTTGCCACATCAATGTCGAACTGGTTCTTTAACAAAGACCAAATAGTCTCTGACTTAAAGGCTGCCTCATTATCACAATAAATGGTTCTGATGTTTGGGAAGATGTTTACCAACTGCAGGCTCGGTATCTTTACGACTGTGATCGTGCGCGAAGCCACCTGCTGTGTAATTGAAAATTTTGAGAACTTGTCGACCGCAGTAAGAAATTATTTTTCTGTGGTGGAGAATATGTCAATGTGAATCAATTGGCCAACCCTTGCTGGTATTGGTGTTACTTCTAATTCCTGCTTCCTAGGGTGTCTATCGTATTTTGCCTTTTGACATATCCTGCAATTTGTTACTACTTCTGCCGCGATTGTTTCCATTTTTGGAAAGTAGTAATCGCGCAACACCTGCATCACGTTTTCCTGGGCTGCTCTGTGCGCCCGATTGTGTTCGGGGACTACTATTTCCCTTCGCTTTCCGTCATTGGTGATGCCCGTCACCAAGGCCTTGCAATACCGGAATTTTGTGTCCGGGCAGGCTTTAACCAGGTCATTTTGCACAAACGCCAGTATTGGCAGGGTGCCGTGGATGGAATTAACGACCCCAGGCTGTACTACTTCCTTGATGGAGTAAATTTTGTGACGTGATTTTTCGGAGAAGAGATGCGATATTGCTTTGAAGGGGTACTTGATTCTTCCAGAATTATTTGGTTCCTGAAGCAGTTCAACGGTTTGTCAACAGCTTCGATTACAGAAGTAAGCGAGGCCTCACTGTGGATTGTAGCTTAGCTGCATCTGACCGACTCCGGCTCTCTAAAACATTAATGCTTTTCGCGACAGTGCGTCTGCTACATGATTGTCCCTGCCTGGCTTGTAGAAGACCTTTGTGCCACACTCATCAATCCGCGCTTTCCAGCGATTTATTTTTGAGTTGGGATTCCTGGCGGAAACTGCAAAAATCAGCGGCTGATGGCCTGTGTAGATGTTTATGTCCCTTTTCCGTAAGGGTAATGCTAAATGTAAACAAGGTACCTTGACCTTATCAGGGCTCGTTGTTTTGCGCTCGCTTGACACGACAAATCCTAGAAATTCAAACTTTTCTTTGAAGAATTGGGATTTATCTTTCAACACCTTCATGTTTGCGTCATGGGGGCTGCCGAGTACAGTGTCAATGTCCTTAACATGCTCTGCCTCGCTCCTCGAAGATAAGATAACGTCATCGACGTACACGTAGAATATCTTACCGATATGCTCCCGTAACATATCATCGATGGCCCGCTGAAAAATGCTTTATGCATTCCTTAGGGCAAATGGCAGACGGCAAAATTCATATATCCCTCCGTTTACCGAAATGAGATCTTATCAAGATCGTACCCACATTTCAGATCAAGGGTAGTAAAGTATCTTGCTTTTCCCAAATTCGAAAGTATCATAGAGTTACTAGGCATTGGGTATTTGGCTGGAATGGTTTTTGTGTTTAACTTGCGAAAGTCTATGACCAATCGTTTTTTCCTTGAACCCGTCGGAAAGGATTCTTTCAAACAACCCATTTGGGGTTGCACGGAGACCTGGGAGACGGGCGTCCGAATAATGTCGTTCCGCAATAAGTGATTCACTTCGTCATTTACGAAATCAGTGGATCCTACTGGGAAAGGGTACATTTTTGAGTAATATGGCTCTTCATTTTCGGTTCTGATTGTGGCTACTGCACCCGTGTTAAAGGGCAGTTTTTTCGTTTAGATCTGCAAAAGCCTTTATGCGACTGGCAATCATTTTGGGAAATTCGTCTCTTACAGCTCGCGGAACTAATATGTCGTCCACCATTGTGAAGTTGTCCATCGAAGGTTGAAAGTTCTGGCAAGATGAAAAACGGGCTTCTTATGCCGAAATGTGTAAGGAAGCACTTTCGCTCGACTTTATTAAAGCCGAGCAGTATTTTCCCGATGAATGGGGCCTCCACCGGAACAATTGGTGATGTTCGCTTAGCGGTTTGATGTAGTTCTTTGCAGCCGCAGTTTCTAACAGAAAATTTAATGTTATCCCCGCTACTGTTCTCTTGATGAACGGGGGCAGGGACTCTCCTCTAAAAAATTGACCTTGTCACTATCCTACTCTGCGTTATTTTCCTCATCAATCTCAGCCACTGCCCCCTGTTCTAGCTGCTCATACTGTTGTTCGTTGTTCGTTGTGACCGTTAGCTAGGCTTGCCGTGACAGGTGGGCCTGCATTGGGTCCCTGCTGCCTTTGAAAGTTTGTTGGTTGGCGGAACTTCGAGGAGTAGGGGTTCACGTCCATTTTTTCGACCCTGTCCAGGCCTTGGTGACTATTTGTCAGTTGTTTGCCCTGATCGCGCATGTAAGTCAATGGCAAGTCTTTAGTTTGAGCTGAAAATAGTACGTCCGTAAGGTTCCGTATGAGGTCTGGGATGAAGACATGGAGGGCGTCATCTCTATGTTTTTCGTTGAGATGCTGCGCCTGTGGGGCTTCTAGGGACATCATTTTTTGTTTGTAAGAAGGGTGAGTTTTTTCTCAACTTCTTCACAAAACTGCACGACGGACAAGCCGCCCTGTCGGAGGTTGGCGAGTTCTTGTTCTAGCAGGGGCAGTGGACGTTTGTCCGAATATGTGAAATCGAGACGATTGATAATTGCCTCGAAGTTCAACACCGTGTTGAACGATGCTAAGAGGGAGTCACCGCGGCCTCTAATTTTATTTCCGATTATGAGGACTATTCCCTCGTACAGCGTATGGGCAGCCTTTGCTGCTTGGCGACAGGAAACCTATTGCTCCTGGGTGCCATGGAACTCTGGAAGTGTTTTTACTGCATCCAGAGCTTTCTCACAAACCACCATTCTATCTAAGGTAACCGGCTCGAAGGCCTTAGCCTCGGGTGACGTGATTAACGCTGCCTGCAACTGGTTGGTTACTACCTGTAAACGCTGTTCAAAGTCAGCCTTTTGCACCTCCAGTGCAGAGCCGACCGCCGCGGACACATTGACTTGGAGGTGTGCAGCGTCCATTATTCCTGCTCGTTCCCCCAGGCCGCGCTTAATATCTAGACTAAGATCGTTTAACACTTCAAGTAAATCGTCAAAGCTGTGGTAAATGCTCATGTGCGGACTATTTTTTTTACTGTCCTTTGACCGTTCTAGCAAGTCGAGTCAGCTGTTTATTTAGATTGGCGTCAAATTCTAACTCCCTTAGCAGAGATCTGTGATTTTGCCCGCCGACAACAATGTATGGCGCGTTATTACGTTTCTTAGTTGCGTTTATCACCACAAAGGGCAACAAGAAAGAAGAGAAGATAAAATTTCCTTAACAATGACGCCAAAATGATTTTGGACTTCTGTGATATGTCACTGTTACAAGTATATTTCAAAACTTTGCCCCGCCCACTTCCGCCCCCACAAAGGGCGAAAATCTGTGGCAACCACAATTTCAAAAATACGACAAAGCAGAAAACGCCGAATCGTAGAAGATGACTACATATATCTTAAAATGCAAAATCTTAACGAGATCGTATAATTATTATACCCAGAATCAAGAAAACAATTTCATTCTTTCTCGCTCTGTCTCTCTCTAACACATGGTCGGCTTTGCCTATTGCAAAATTTGAGTTCCTAGATCTCAGAAACTATAAAAGCTCCTGTGATATCGGACCTTGACCAGTTAGCTTCAAAATTTCGCCACACCCCCTTCCGCCCCCGCAAACGACGAAAATCTCAGAGACTATTAGTTAGAGTAACCAAATTTGGTATCCACACTCCTGTTAGATCTCATTGTTACATGTGTATTTCAAAATTTCGACCTACCCCATTCCGTTAGGGGGACGAAAATCAATGTTACTCGGGATTAAATGATTTTCTTTTGTTTTTACACCTTGACCGAATGCTTTCTTTGAGCGGGCGTTGTCTCCGCATTCATTTGTTTCAGATTTTATATATTTTTTGTTTTCTCTCGTTTTTTTGTTTTGACCGAATTTTTTCTTTAACTTTGTTGAGCGAACGTTGTCTCCGCACTCAATACTTTTGTCGATTTACACTAAAGCGGGCGTTGTCTCCGCATTATATTTAACTGGGGGCGGTTCATTCACGTTGGGCGCCAGTAAAAATAAGTTTTAGTGTTATTTTGAATAATATGGTAAACACTATTCATTATTATGATCGATATAAAGCTGAACTTATGATACCTAAACTCCCGATCTTAAGCCCTCGCTCATCGTCCGTCAGGCCCGTCTCAGTTTAGCAGAAACGCTGACAATGCGCCCCGTGTCTGGTGTCCAATGCAGTCCGGCATCCGGCGGCCTCGGTAGCCGCGCTCTGCAATCTTGCAGAAATTACTTCCCCTAATGGCCAATTTGGTTAACATTTGTTAACTTACATACGCGCACCTACACTCCAGACATGCACTTAACAGAAAAATCTATTGCGATCATAAAATTACTTATATATATTTTCAATTTTTCAGATCTGCATTTCTGTTGTAAGTGGGTAATCTTTCGACAAGTCATGGAGGATCCTAATCGCATGATGGCTCACACTGGTGGAATGATGGCACCGCAGGGCTATAGCCTATCTGGGCAGGACGATGGCCAAAATACTGGCAACGAGAACGAAGTGCGGAAGCAAAAGGATATTGGCGAGATATTACAACAAATTATGAGCATCTCTGAGCAGTCACTGGACGAGGCACAGGCCAGAAAGCACACACTAAACTGTCATCGAATGAAGCCAGCTCTATTCTCGGTACTATGCGAAATTAAGGAAAAAACTGGTTAGTTGCATTGCCCTCAATAACACAATCGCACAAAAAACGAGGGGGAACATTGTTGCTGCTGCGATCGCAACTCTACATTCACACCCGATACTTAGTCAGGGCTCCTCTCCGCCATAGGGCGCTAACAGAAAATCAGTCAGAACGTGTCGTCGGGCACTGCGTAGCCACTGGAAATTGTTTTGTTGCTTTTGGCTATAATAATGATCCGATCTGATCCAGACTCGGCAATATGGTGGGTATGGTCATTCTCTATGATTGTGTGTTTTTAATTTTTTCGTATCTTTAAAATTGGCATCCACACAGATTTTCGTCCTTTTTGGGGGCCGAAGGGGTGTGGCGTAATTTTGAAATTCACTCGTAACAGTAAGATTTAACAGGAGTGTGGATACCAAATTTGGTTGCTCTAGCTTTAATTGTCTCTGAGAGCTGTGGATGCCACAGATTTTTTTCTTCTGTGGGGCGGAAGGTGGTGGGGCGAAATTTTGAAATATACTTCTGCTGGTTCGATATCAGAGGAGTGTGGATACCAAATTTGGTTGCTCTAGCTCTTATAGTCTCTGAGCACTATTTCAGGCTGAAGTAAGCTCAGTCACGTTCAGTGGTCAATCCACAAGAAATTTTTAGAAGTGGATGGAACTTTGAGGGAGATTTCGGGGTTGGCCTATCTCAGAGAGGGTGGATCGTGGCTTGGTCGAGCGTCGCTAGTGGTGTGCGTCGGATGTTGTGTGTGGGCTAGTGGGGGTAGTGTCGGCTATTTGAAATGAACTTACGCAGCGGGTTACTTGGATATGTGGCTTTATTCGTATAAATTCTTAGCACTTTTATATTCTTAGATAAATACAACGTCTGTATTCGGAGCCAGGTTTTTTCGTAAGTTTTTGGTAGACCGTCTGTACTCGGAGCCGGGCTTCTACGTAAGTTGTATTCTGGTAATGCCTGGCGTCTATTTATACGTCTGTGGTTGCTGTGTCAGCGGGGTCGAAATGCGCTCCGTGTCGGGGTGCACTTCGCTGTTTTGGCGATCGTGGGTTGACCTGGTTTCTGTTTCTGGCGGGTTTGTCGCTGGTTGTTTGTCGTAAGTTTCCGCGGTGTCATCTTTTTGTAGTCAATGAACCCGGAAGACTGCGCCTGGCCGGCTGCTTGGTCTGGAGTGGAGAGGTTCGCGTGGCCTGGTGCGTTTGGACAGCTTTTGTGGGGTCGGCGCGTATCTTAGTAGTGGGTTTATGCATATTATGCTTTGGGGGAAGGATTGTATCGAACCCTTTTGGGTTCGTTAAAGCACTCGGCGCTCATTGGGACGGACGGACGGACAGATATGGCTCTATCGACTCGGTAATTGATGCTGATCAAGAATATGTATACCTTATGGGGTCGGAATCGCCTCCTCCTGGACATTATACACATCCATTTCCACCACACATCTAATATACCGTGTTTTTTTTTTTTTTTTTTTTTAATTCCATTTTTTATTAGGTAGTGAGAAGCGGAAGGGGAAAAAGCGTTTACATGATATATACAGTAGGATAGAAAAGTAGCAGTATAGAAAGAAGTATTAGGTGTTTAAGTAGGTATGTTTGGTTTGCCAGGTGCTCCTGCGGGACGACCGTCAGGTATTGCGTCGCAGGGCCCGGGCGGGCACTCTATGCCCCTCCTGTCTGCCGTCTTCTGGCGCGCTCGGCCTCGCGTAGCTTACGCATTACAACGCACGCAAAGTTGCATACAGCCTCCCATTTGTGCGTGTCTTCCAGCATCGCTCTCACCAGTGTTTCCTTTGTCAGCCTTTCTCCACAGCAGTCCTCCATTCTCTCTCTCTCCGCTGCGAATCTCGCGCAGTTGAAGAGTATGTGCTCCGCGTCCTCTGGCGTTCCGTCGCAGGCCGGACACTCTCCGTCTGTTTCGTGGCCAAACCTATGTAGGTATGCTTTAAAGCAACCGTGGCCGCTTAGAAGTTGCGTCAGGTGGAAGTTCACACTCCCGTGCCTTCGCTTGCACCACTCTTCGACTCTTGGTATTAGGGTGTGCGTCCATCTCCCCTTCGTTGACTCCGTCCATCTGCGCTGCCACTCGGCCATTGTTTGATGCCGCTCCCGTTGTCCGATTTCGTCCCTATTTGGCTCCGCCGGCGCTATATCTCTTCGCTGCGAGTAAATTTTGGCCGCCTCCCTTGCTAACAGTGAAAAGTGAGCCACACAAAACTACCCACCTCCAAGAAAAAAAAAAAAAAACGCAAACAAACAAGAACAATCAGCGAATCAAAATTAGACAAGGACACAATACTAGAAATTACTGACAACGTTATAACCAATTTAACTTGATCTGCTTGTTGCACTTAAAACTTTCAATGGAACATATATGGATACAAAGACAAATTCTACAGTCTCCCCCTCTTAGTAAATAATAGAGCCCTGCATGAGTGCACAGTATTCCAAAAATTATCCCATCTTGCTTAACTGAATCGTGTGAATGTATAAGTCTGTGACGTTACGCGATACAGTTGTTGGATGAGGTAGCAGGTTGCTAACGTTTATGTTTGGTCCAAAACAACTTCCAATATCAAGGGCAACGGTTATAACGTCCTTAAATCCTGAATCGCTGATAATACTAAATGGTCGACAATTTTGAACGACCCACTTTCGTCACGACCTTTGTCACCGATAATTTCGTTTCAGCATCTACGACAGGTTCATAAACGTTGCCGTTTTCTTCAGATTTGGTAACCTTATAGCACTTATGCCGGACCAAATTGGACGTGGCACCAGTAAACTTGAAAACCGTAAAACAATTTCGACATGCCACGATGTTTGGAATAACATTGCTGTCCTCTCCAACGACAGGACCAAAAACTTCCCACACCTTGCTTTTGCCACTTTTTTGGTTAATTTTGTATTGGCCAGCCACTATTTTTGCTTTTATATCGGCTGGTAATTCGAAGCCAGATGGTGACAAGGACTGCGAATTAAATGTGCATATAATATTCGAATAGAAACACACGCATACATTTTCTACTAAACTTACATAATCAAAAGAACCAACAATCGAATTATTCCATTTTCAGTAATTAGCAAACAGTACTAGCACCGACAGAAAATTAAATGAAAATGTCCTTCTCGTTAGCTTTTGGACGTTTTCTTTTCCACACTGCAGTGAGCAAAACAATGCACAACAAATTGAGCGAGAGAGACACCTCACACACTCTCTCTCTGTCGCAACGTTTTTCGTAACAGAGTGAGTGCGAGTCATACGATTTGACATGAGTCACTCGACAATTATGCCTTGAGTCAATGAGTCAGCAAATAAAGGAAAGAAAATGAATTGAAAGATAGTGTGAAAAGGATACATGAATCATGTTTTGATACTGTGCACAGTGTGGTTCCTAACTGTTAATACGAATTAGTGTGTACTCGTGCACGGCTCTAGTAAATAAGCACAAACCAAAGCTAATTACACTACAAGAAACTCACCTCATTAACGAGGATATATTTTAATACGGCAAAACAATTTGAGCTATACAAAAAAAATTACATTACATCAAACACAAAAGCAAGTAAAGGCGTCGCCCTCTCCATTTCAAAAAGTATTGATCGCAAAATAATTTCTATATTTTCCACTTTGGTTTCCATTGGTGCAGGAATCAAACCTGAAACACCCCTTGTATTAATACATATCTACATCTCGCCAACTGATAATTTTGTTGAGCAAGATTTGCACGATCTTATTAACAATTTCAAGAACACGTATGCTTGGGGACTTTAAGGCCTGGTGTTCGCTTTCCACACAATAAGCGAATCTTAACAATGGTGCCCAAGCACACACTCAACTCACAACACCTTCACTAATGAACACATCTCCCTTTGCTAGCCACCACTCAACCTAAATGCTTAATGGTATATTTGTGAAAGTGATCACTCAACAGTATGTATGGATCTCTTCCATAGGGCTTCAATGAATATGAGCAAAAAACAGGCAGGCTCCGTTTTTCACTTTTACAAAAGTTTTTCGTTTTACTTTTGAAATCACATAAATTGGGTCTCCCGTTTTCACAATCCGCAAGACTTCTTACTTTTCAAATCAAAAACATTTTCCTTGACGAAATAAAGAGTAAACGGCTTTGATACAAAAAAAATCTTAATTGCAAAAGGAAAACGACGGGGGAACGTTGTGAGTTGCTGCGGACACCGCAACTCTACGGTTATACCCGATACTAAGTCAGTATGGCTCTCCTCCGGCAGACGCCGCTAATATTAAACGACACGACAAAGAGTGCATGCGAGAGAGACAGAAAATCAGTCTGAGCGTGACGTCGGGCGCTGCGTAGCCACTGCAAATTGATTTGTTCCTTTTGGCTATAAAAATGATCTGATCTGATCCAGATTCAGCAATCTGATAGATATGGTCATTATCTATGATTCTGCGTTTTTAGTTTTCTCAAATCTGCAATATTGTGGATGCAACAGATTTTCGTCCTTTGTGGGGGCGGATGGGGGAGGGGCGAAATTCTGAGATATACGTTTTATAGTGACATCTTAAAGGAGTGTGTGTACCAAATTTGGTTACTCTAGCCTTAATAGTCTCTGAGATTTATGGTTGCCTCAGATTTTCGTCCTTTGCGGGGGCGGAAGGGGGTGTGGCGAAATTTGGACACGAAACGGTCAAGGTCCGATATCACAGGAGTGTGGATACCAAATTTGGTTGCTCTGGCTCTAATAGGTTCTGAGATCCTTGAACTCATATTTTGCAATTGGCAAAACCGACCATGAAACCTGTGTGTTAGAGTGAGACAGAACGAGAAAGAGTGAAATTGTTTTCGTGATTCTGGCTGTAATAATTATACGATCTGGTTCAGATTTTGCACTCTAGAAGATATAGTCATCTTCTACGATTCTGCGTTTTTAGTTTTCTCGTATCTGCAATATTGTAAATGCCACAGATTTTCGCCCTTTGTGGGGGCGGAAGTGGGCGGGGTAAAGTTTTGAAATATTTTTGGAGCAGTGACATATCACAGAAGACTGGATCCAAAACATCGTTGCTCTAGCTCTTATAGTCTTTGAGCATTAGGCGCTGAAGGGGACGGACAGACGGACGGACGGACACCCAGACAGGGCTCAATCGACTCGGCTATTGATGCTGATCAAGAATATATGTACTTTATAGGGTCGGAAACGATTCCTTCTGGACGTTACACACATCCACTTTTACCACAAATCTAATATACCCCAATAGCCATTTTGAGTATCGGGTATAAAAAATTAGATGACTTATTGATGCATTAACATGAGCTTGACACCTATATCAGGGCAAATTAACCTTTGCTTTATTTATAAATAATTTTTTCTTAACCCAATCTCAATCACTTTTTTCGTTTTGGTGCAAACCGCTTACGCAGTCCGATTTGGTTATCGGAACGTTGCTTCAAAACAATCAATTGAAAATATAAAGGTATTTTTATCAGGCTGTATATTTTCAAAGCAACCAGGTCAGCTGTTTTTGTTTTTCAGAACTGATGAGAAAATGAAACATATCGATACCAAAAATTTGTGAATTTGTGAGCCCCTTAAAACGAAAAGTAAACGTATTGGCTGAAAATGTAATCTGCAAAAGTAAGTGAAAAGCGGAGCCTGGCTAAAAGAGACAAAGAAAGTCAAAAAAGTCCACGTAAAAACAGGAGGCGAAAAATACCCAAATCCACACAATGTAAACACCGACAGGTAGAGAAGCCTGGTCCAGTTATTTAAAAGACGCAAATTTCTTAGACTCTTTCAGAAAAAAAAGATCCCAATGCATCAAAAAATCACCCCTACCTTATATTCAAAAATCCAAAGAACAACTTATTGAAACCAACATCACAACAATATAACTTCAGTTCTAGCCTATGAGGAATCACTCCCGGTTTTGATAGCATCAGTTGTACAATATTAAAAAATCTACCTGTCCATCAATATGGAAGAGGCTTTCGACAGAGTAGGAACCCATTGCATTATTGAACAACTCTGAATGGAAACTAGGTTACCTTGGAAACAGAAGATTCTGAGTACAAGTAAACAACACCTTATCAGAAGAAAAAGGACTACACAACGGCATCCCCAAAGAATACCCGCTGTCAGTGACTCTTTTTCGTAATCGCTTTTAATAAAATAAATATAATAAGCCAGCACAAATTTTTTACCCACACGATGTATCCTGATATCCTGACGATCTCTGTCTTATTTTCAATCAAAAGCTGGGCTATAATAGAGAATTAAGCAACATGCAGAACACATAAACTTTACTGGCACAAAAATATCCAGCGGAAAATCTTTGCACCTAAAAAACCACAGATGTAAATTTATAGAAATTAAAATAAATGAAATAATGAATCCAACATTAGTAAAATCAAACTCATGTGGACACCGGGAAATGAAGGAATCAGAGGAACATTAACAACAAATAGGAAATACGCTATCAACTACACCAGATTTAAATAAGGAAACACAAAATTTGATCACGAGCGCCTATTTAACAAATTCTTACCGCCGCTTTGTCTATATTGCAATACAAACACAATTACCATTGATACCATACCAATTACCAGAAAATCAGTCGATAAAATTGATTTGTTCCTTCTGGCTACATAAATAATCCGATCTGATTCAGATTCTGCAGTCTAGATATGGCACTCTTTACGATTCTGCGGACGACCAGACGGACAGACAGACTTGGCACTATCGACTCGGCCACTGATGCTGATCACGAATATGTATATTTATAGGCGTTACACACATCCACTTCCCCCACAAATTTAATATACACCTAATTCCATTTTTACACGGTTTTTTCACACGGTTTAAAAGTACACATTTTTTAATACGATTTTATTCCATTTAGCACGGTTCAAAATAACACAACACAAATAGATAAAACACACAGCTCACAAAGAGCTAGAAACCAAACGAAAACAAGAAAGAGCATAAAGAGAATATTCGCCATTTTTTTTCTCAACTTCAAACGCGAATAAAATGCTTAAAACTACAAAAAAACGAGGGGGAACGTTGTGAGTTGCTGCGGACACCGCAACTCTACAGTTATACCCGATACTAAGTCAGTATGGCTCTCCTCCGGCAGACGCTGCGAATATTAAACGACACGACAAAGAGTGCGTGCGAGAGAGACAGAAAATCAGTCTGAGCGTGACGTCGGGCGCTGCGTAGCCAGTGCAAATTGATTTGTTCCCTTTGGCTATAAAAATGATCTGATCTGATCCAGAAACCTGATAGATATGATCATTATCTATGATTCTGCGTTTTTAGTTTTCTCGTATCTTCAAAATTGTGGATGCCACTGGATAGTCTCTGAGATCTAGGCGCTAGTGTTTTGCTCTAAGCAAAGCCGCCTATGCTACGTGTGTGTTAGAGAGAGACAGGGCGAGAAAAAATAAAATTGTTTTCTTTATGCTGGCTATAATAATTATACGATCCAATTCAGATTCTGCAGTCTAAGAAATATGGTCATTCTCTACGATTCTGCGTTTTTGGTTTTCTCGTATCTTTAAAATTGTGGATGCCACAGATTTTCGTCCTTTGTGTGGGCGGGGCGAAGTTTTGAAATATTTTTGTAGCAATACTCAAAATGAGTATTGGGGTATATTAGATTTGTGGTAAAAGTGGACGTGTGTAACGTCCAGAAGGAAACGTTTCCGACCCCATAAAGTATATATATTCTTGATCAGCATCAATAGCCGAGTCGATTGAGTCATGTCTGGCTGTCCGTCCGTCCGTCCGTCCGTCCGCCCGTCTGTCCGTCCCCTTCAGCACTCCAAACTCCTAATATATCGGACCGATACGAGTTTGTTTTAAAATTTCGCCACACCCCCTTCCGCCCCCACAAAGGATGAAAATCTGTGTCATCCACAATTTTGAAGATACGAGAAAAATAAAAGCGCAAAATCATAGATAACGGCCATATCTATCAGATTGCTGAATTTGGATCAGATCAGATTATTTTTATAACCAAAGGGAACAATTCAATTTGCACTGGCTACGCAGCGCCCGACGTCACGCTCAGACTGATTTTCTGTCTCTCTCGCACGCACTCTTTGTCGTGTCGTTTAATATTCACGGCGTCTGCCGGAGGAGAGCCATACTGACTTAGTATCGGATATAACTGTAGAGTTGCGGTGTCCGCAGCAACTCACAACGTCCCCCCTCGTTTTGGATGACTTCGGCCATTCTTCTTGGCATACTAGCAATAAGTTTGCGGCAAGTCACGACTGGAATCTCACCACGTTTTTTGCACAAATTCTCCAAAATTCTTTTTTTTTTCGAAAAGAATTTTTACCAATTCAATGTTTTATGTCACCCCAAAGGTTTTCAAATTCTGGAGTCATTATCAAAAAGATTTGTTTTTGTTTCGTCTCTCAATAATATATTATTCCACTTCTAAGACCCATCTGACCCAGACCATGCCAAATGATTTTCAACAACTTTTCGCCTCATCTTCAAACTTTTTACTCGGAGTAATTAAACTTTTCGGACTATACGTCCTGTTAGGTCTGTATATTGAAATCTCCGACGAACCATCAGACCTGATTTTTCTTTGCCAATTTGAGCGAATATGGCCTTGGAAGACATGAACTGATCCTTTTTTGCAAGACTGATGATGCGGGTGTCCGTTGTTTGTAACGATTTCTTCTTCCATCCTTGATTTTCAATAACCACTTTAGATATTAAAGCATTCAGAACAAAAAATTCCGAGCGTTCAAGACTTTTCGCAATTTCCCGGAGAATTTTCCTTTCTTTTTGAAGACTTATGGAAAACTTCTTTTCTTCAGGAGTACGGCCTATCTAAAGAATTTTTTTTAACTTAAATATGAAAGAACTCGATAAAAACAAACAATCCTTTGACCAAATCCTTATCTAATCCTTTAAAATTTATAAATAACACCAGTGTACTTATTATTTTGGCCAGACCAAAAATGCCCATTCAGCAAAAATGTATGCATAGAATTGTATTAAGATGGTTCCCCACTTTAATTTTTGATTTAAATATGTGGCAAGACTGTAACCTTTCCAAATATAAACAATTGGCATCCTTACATTTACAAACCTTCGAGCTATTCCATAACAAACTAGCACGACACCGATGTACTTATTATTTTGGCCAGTAGTGCATATATAATAATGATAAACTATGCAATCAGACGTGTTTGATAAAGACATTTTTTGTTCGCAAATTTGTTTTTCCAACTTTTTCCTAATTTAAATTCTCCAATTTAAATACATATTTAAATCCTAAAAAATTGTAATTGTAAAAAAACGGATTGATACAAAAAATCTCTCGTATACATTATACATAGGCAATACACCTATTTCCTACGAAGATTGTGCAGTTAATCTGGGGATAATATTCAGTAGTACTCTGTCATAGAGTAAACATATATCAAAGGCAACTGGACGTATATATGGTCTGTTGCGTCACCTCTCAGCATTTACAACTTTTTTGCCAGAAGAAATAAGACTATTAATTGCTAAAGACATTCTCATCCCTACTCTCTTTTATTGGGTAGAAATTTTTGGTCATTGTGACGCTCGTGACTTGCACACACTAGTAGTAGGCTTACACTAGTAGTAGGCTTTAATTCATTTGTCCGTTATGCTTTTAAGTCGTTTTGACTATGTTTCGCACCATTCTCGTAAAATACTTCACCTCAACTTGACCTCATGGATAGATTTTAAAACCTTAGTATACTTTCATAAAATTGTGACCACCCAATGACCGATTTACCTTTACCGCAAACTTAACACCGCTGAATCACAAAGAACAAAATTACATATGCTCTCGAATTGAAACGCTTTGCTCGAAGAGGTAGTTCTGCATTAACACTATTCGCTTATGGAACAATCTTCACCATGGCATAAAAACCATTAGGAGCGCAACTCAATTTTACTTTAAAGTTAAAAAAATTTTGGAAATCAATAAAATAAAATTAAAAAATTCACTTAAAGAAAGAAAATAAATAAAAATAATAGAACAAATAAATAAAAATAGTAGAATAAATAATTAAAATTTAAAAAAGTAATAAAACAAACAAAAAGTATGTCCTACTTGAAAGCTTGAAAATAAATAATAATATATATGTTTTACAGACAAGGAACCAATCACTTTTTTTTCATACGGTCAATGCATTTCTTACATGGTTTTTTCAGGAACCAATCTACAGTGTAAAAACAGAATTAGGTGTACTCCTATACTCTTTGAGTATCGGGTATAAAAACCCTGCTGTAGGGTTCATATAAGGTTACAGTTTTGTAAATAAAATAAATAAATACATAGGTGATGTCCAAATAAAATATATTTTCGACTTCAAATAAAAACGATTCCAAGAAAGCGAACTTTTAAATCTCAAAATAATATACACGTTACTCGTATATACAGTCTTAGACGAACGATCGAAAAATAAAGAACTACTAAAATACTAAATTTAGATACTGAAGTAATAGATAAAAAATAATTTCAAAGTCTATTTTTTTATATGTTTAATTTTTACAGTTCTTTCAATTCGCAATACTCAGGAAGAAGAACCACCAGACCCGCAACTGATGCGACTAGATAATATGCTGATTGCCGAGGGCGTTGCTGGTCCCGAAAAAGGTGGTGGAGGCGCAGCAGCTGCATCCGCAGCAGCTGCTAGTCAAGGTGGCTCCCTATCGATTGATGGTGCTGACAATGCCATTGAACACTCAGACTATCGCGCAAAGTTGGCGCAGATTCGTCAGATCTATCACCAAGAGCTAGAGAAGTACGAGCAGGCTTGTAACGAGTTCACTACGCACGTTATGAATCTTCTGCGTGAGCAGAGTCGAACCAGGTAATACAATTTAGGATGAGTGACTTATTTAGTATATTTAAATTCAATTCATTCTTTTTCTTTGACCCAGACCCATTACGCCCAAAGAAATCGAGCGAATGGTACAGATCATTCACAAAAAGTTTAGCTCTATACAAATGCAGCTGAAGCAGTCGACATGCGAAGCTGTAATGATTCTTCGTTCGCGCTTTCTAGACGCACGTCGAAAGCGGCGTAATTTTAGCAAGCAAGCATCAGAAATCCTCAATGAATACTTTTATAGTCATTTAAGTAACCCATATCCATCCGAGGAGGCCAAGGAGGAGCTGGCGCGTAAGTGCGGAATAACGGTGAGTTTGGAAATCAATCATTCCTTACTGCTGTGGTATAATCGTATCTATCACCAGGTCTCACAAGTATCCAATTGGTTTGGCAATAAACGCATTCGTTATAAAAAGAACATTGGTAAGGCACAAGAAGAGGCCAATTTGTATGCAGCCAAAAAGGCAGCAGGTGCTTCCCCCTATTCGATGGCAGGTCCGCCCAGTGGCACAACAACACCCATGATGTCACCAGCTCCGCCACAGGATTCAATGGGTTATACCATGGGCTCCGGTGGCTACGATCAGCAGCAACCATACGATAATAGTATGGGCGGTTACGATCCCAACCTCCACCAGGATCTTAGCCCTTGAAAATAAATTTTATCAAAATATCTATTAATCTATATTGATGGCATCTTTATATGGGCAAGTTATCGTAATCGAAACTAATGCACTTTATATATATACATATTACTACTGAGCTGCGCGTGTGTGTTAGTCTGGCCAGAATACCATACCAACAATACTGTATACGATTAAATCTTAATAATAGTACTCACCTAATGGCATACGGATATCTAACGCGTATTTTTAAATAAGTTTATATTCATTAATAGATAACATTATCTTTGAAGTACATTTTGCTTCCATTTTTTTCCAACAGTAAATTAAACAGAATTCTTTTCTTATACATTTTTTTCTAATACATATTTATTTTGCTGCTTTGAATATGACTACTCAATCCACCTAACGCAAATGTGGTGAATTTTAAAACTATACGTAAAAGCCACAAATAAACTTTAAAGAATACTAAACAACCGTTTCTTTTTTCTTTTGAGTGAAAAGCTATTGTTTGTAGTGAAAACTGAAGGTACGAAGTGGTAGAGATTGGTGCGCATGCACCAAAGTGCACCGAAGTGCGCAACTTGGTGCTTGGAAATTATTTTCTTAAATTAAACTAGTTCTATTTTTTATGCTAATTTAATAACCATATGCGATCGCGATTTTGTATTTTGCCTGGATGAGCAAGAATGCAAAAAAAACTACATTGCTTAGGCATGATACAGCACACAGCATACAGTCGATTGAGCCCTGTCTGTCTGTCCGTCCGTCCGTCTGTCCGTCCCCTTCAGCGCCTAGTGCTCAAAGACTATAAGAGCTAGAGCAACGATGTTTTGGATCCAGACTTCTGTGATATGTCACTGTTACAAAAATATTTCAAAACTTCGCCCCGCCCACTTCCGCCCCCACAAAAAAAGAAAATCTGTGGCATTCACATTTTTAAAGATACGATAAAACCAAAAACACAGAATCGTAGAGGATGACTATATATTCTAGAATATAAAATCTCAACCAGATCTTATAATTATTATAGCCAGAATCAAGAAAATAATTTCATTCTTTCTCGCTCTGTCTCTCTCTAACACACAGGTTTCATGGTCGGTTTTGCCAATTGCAAAATATGAGTTCAAGGATCTTAGAACCTATAAGAGCCAGAGCAACCAAATTTGGTATCCACACTCCTGTGATATCGGACCTTGACCGTTTCGTGTCCAAATTTCGCCACACCCCCTTCCGCCCCCGCAATGGACTGGGGCATCCACAAATCTCAGAGACTATTAAGGCTAGAGTAACCAAATTTGGTATTCGCACTTCTGTTAGATCTCACTATAAAACGTATATCTCAGAATTTCGTCCCACCCCCTTCCGCCCCCACAAAGGACGAAACCCTGTTGCATCCACAATATTGCACATTCGAGAAAACTAAAAACGCAGAATCATAGATAATGACCATATCTATCAGATTGCTGAATCTGGATCAGATCGGATCATTTTTGTAGCCAAAAGCAAGAAATCAATTTGCAGTGGCTACGCAGCGCCCGACGTCACGCTCAGACTGATTTTCTGTCTCTCTTGCACGCACTCTGTCGTGTCGTTTAATATTAGCGGCATCTGCCGGAGGAGAGCCATACTGACTAAGTATCGGGTATAAATTTAGCAGCAACTCACAACGTTCCCCCTCGTATTTTCTAAAAACTGCTCTAATTTTAAACCAGATATGTGTTGTATTCAATACCGTATGAGCTAGAGGGTTTCTTCTGCAATACTGACCATTTCACCCACTGTGCAGTATTAAAAAATAATTAGAGGAAAGAAACAAATTGAAGCACAGTCTGGCCGGCAATTCCGTGTAGAACCTTCTGCCAAATGTTATGCGAAGATCACTTTTTTTTATCGCCTATTTTATCTTGCCTAACTATGAAAAAAACACCACAATTTATGAAGCTGTGCCAATATTATTGCAGCCGTCAATTCTTCTCCGATTGGCGGCACCAATCTTTCATGAATGATGCATGAATGCTGTTACTCCCACCACAGAGGAGAAACATCAGCAAAACACTGCCGAGGCAAGTGCTGGCCACAACAGTCAGACGACCAGCAGATCGGACAGAAAACCCAAATGCACGTCGGCCGACAAGAGCACCAACGGGGACATTGATGACATCTGGAAAACCAACACCAGCGAACATCTTCAGCCAACTCGTGAAGAATGTGACCAAGGCCGTGATCGGCCGTCTGGGTGATCATGCCGATGACAAACACCAGACAACGGCCACTGGCACTCAAAAGATATCGCCGTCAAAAAAGTAACATATGCCATATCCCCGATCATGTTGCCCAAAAATAATATTGCTTGCCTGGAGATCGCCTTTGAGCGCAGTGTCCGACCCGTTCACCAGTGTTCAGAACTGAATGGCAATTTGGTTAGCGGTGTATATATATACTGCTGTAGGATACTTTTTATATCGTTCTACCGCGCTCCCGTGTGATAGGACATAAACGTCATCACAGTAGACGTGGTTATGAATTAGTGGACTGTATAATCGTTTATATCTTGAGCTTATTTATTTTATTGATTATTTAATATTGGTGGTTATTTTACAAGTATATTACAAGAACAGCGGGGGGATCGTTTCTGCGGTACAAAGTATGCGTGCGGGCGGTTTCGTCTAGAAATTTCTACTGACTCAACTCCGCGAAAAGAAGTCGAGCTAAAAGGGAATTGGAAGATCAGGCGATGCGACGGTCCAATGCCAAACGGTACACATCGTTGTGTGTGTGTGCAGCTGCGGGCTTGGCTATGCGTGTGAGAACATTACAGCTATGTTTTGGACACGAGCAAAACAACAACACAGCTATGCGCGTAAAAATAGTTACTTAGGCGGTGTACTACAATCATGAGCGTGTAAATAGGTCAATCGCAATATACATGAACATTGAATTAAAAACTACGAGGCTCATTTCTCACCAAGACGTTAAAATACAAAAATGAACATGATAAAATAAAAAATCTGCTTACGTATTGCCTCTAAGGCAGAAAAAAGTTGACCGGGTCATTTAAAAATTGTTCGCTATGAATTAGCCACATTTAATTCCGAAAATTTTTTTGTTGTGTGGCAGATCAACTTCTTCCGGGTGGTTAGCTAGTACATAATAAAAACTTCATGGCATCATTAGAACAGCTTATAGGTATTGTGAATTAATCAAAAATTGAGAAATTCAATCACTAACTAACTGTTTAAATTAATAAATTGATCCAAGGTTTTAGATGTGCTTATATTTATGGTAACGATAACATCAAGTGTTGCGTGACCTTCCCTCTATGCGGCGATTGTTGTTTATTTGCTCGTAATTATGAAGTCTAGTGTGAGTTAGGCTAGGGCAAAGCGGGAGCGCAAGAAAAGCTCGCTCTCTCGCTCTTGGTGAATTCGCCCCGCTTTGCCACCGTAGGTTAGCTAGAGTAAGAGATTTTGCATTGTGAAGAAAATATAGATGTTCGCTAACATTGAAGGAGATCGAGCGTATCCATTTTCGCCCCGCCGAATAAATAACTAAATTACACAAAGTTTTCGCTAATTTCAATTGGAAAAACTCTTATAATTTTTCAATTGTGACCAGCCAACAAAACTAATTCGCAGCAATTACGCAGTTTATTTGATAACAATTCTGCATTTTTTAGTTCTCAGAAGAACCAAAAAACTCGAAATAAAGGGTAGGAATTTCTGGACTACTCATCGTTGCTGTTCAGTTGCAGTTGACACAGTGACACCGTGACACAGTGTTCTATTTAACATGCAATATAATACCTCGCGACAACACACTAGCCACTGCAGTGAATTCTGCTGACAATGCACTCTCTCCGCAGAGGGCGAAGATAGCGGGGCAGTTGCTGACCATCAAAATGTCGCAATTGCCCACCAGACACTAAAATTATCCATAATACACAAAACATATATTTTACAGACTCAGCACTTTTGTACCTTTTATTACCTATGTATAAATAAGAATCATTTTTATCAATAAAATCAGTATCAGAAACAGTACCCTAACTGCCTGTCACTCATCTTCCATCGCAATCATCAGAGGCTGTCGCCGTGTCTTCAGACCCTCCCTTGCGCACCGTAGGATACCCACTCCGCAGTCCAACTGGTTCAAGTTCTAGTTGCGACGACCAAACTGTAGACGGTTTATGTACCGTATGCAACCCAGCTTCCTACACACACACACACACATTAACATTTTGTGACCCCGACCTTGGTCATCCTTTCAAACTGTCAGACAAGCTACAGTGAAAGGATTCGATCTGGACATCAGATTGAAGCAGTCAACAGGACATCTTCAATAAAAATTTGGCACCAGGCCATCACTTACGGTAGCATCTCCTACCAATAAGTATCACTCTGGCAAATCTGACATATTCAGGTTATCAGCCAACAGAAAAACAGCTAAAGAATTAGACTACCACCAAGGTAATTGGAAACAGCAAAAATCCCTCCATCCAACACATCACCTGTACTATTACCTTTCTGACCGACAACGGTTGCGATTCGGAGCGTATCCAGCTGCAAAGCAAATAAAACACTCCCAACGGGTCGAAAGGAATAAGTACAAACAGATAGAATGGGTAAACATATGGAGGCAGAAGCTGCCGCTACAATGGCAATGGATGTGCAGCAAGAGATTGGTGAGGAAATATCGAGGTGCATTCGGAACTTTAAAAAAGATTCCCAAGAACGAAAGCAAACGGCCTCTTATTTTCAAGCCAAAATATCAGCACTAGAAAATGCGTGGAATCGCTTCAACAAAAACGACTCCAAACTTCGCGATACAGACAAAACGGATGAATACGTAAAATTCCGGGAAGACTTACGTACAACATGTAAGCAATACATTGCGATGTTTACCGAATGCATGGATAAGCTATAACAGACGTCTAGTGCTCGTGGGGACCGTCAAATCGTCTTTAAAGAAAGGCATGAGAATCCTCCGGTAGCTCCCAAAGAAAGCGGTCTGATCCAGCAGTCCTCGAAGGGTTACAGCAAACTTCTTTCACTATGTCGCCGACAAAAGGCTATAGTAGAGTCCGTTAAACGCAATCTGAAACAACTTTCAGAGGCGGAAGGACGCACATCAAATGATTTGATAAAATCACTATGGACTCAAGCGCAGGAAGTCCACTCCACAATTCATGAGGAATACGAGGACCCAGTGGAAGGAGGATATGACATGGAATCCTACCTAACACTGGAAAGTAAGGTCCAAAGAGCATTGGCAAAATCAGCCACACCAAACACGGATAACGTGCAGCTTCCACGGATCAGCATCCCAAAGTTTGATGGGGATCTCTATTAAAATGGACCCAGTTCTTCGATCTGTTCTCATGCATGGTGCATGAGACCAACATGCCTACGGTGAAAAAGATGTGGTATCTTAAAACCACCGTTACCGGCGAGGCAGAAAGACTGATTCGACATATCGATCTAAAGCAAGAAAATTATGAAGCCGCTTGGGAAATACTAGTTGACGCATACAACAATCCCAGAGATGTTTCGAACACGGTACTGAACCGCTTCCTCAATCAGCAAACAATTAATGACGATCCCAAGTCATTAAAAGAGTTGTATATAACAACCATAGAATCCCTTGCATCACTAAAGGGATTGGGCATCAATATTTTTACATGGGATCCGATATTGATTGCCATTATCAGAAACAAACTGGATGTAACAAATAAGGCCTTGTATGAGCAATCATTGGGAAGCTCAAAGGACATTCAGGCGCTGGATACGATGCTTCAGTTCTTGGAGCAAAGAATTCGGGTTCTAGGAACCAGTAAGAAGCCGCCAGCATCAAGGAGAGAGCCAAAAGGCACGACATGTGCATCAGCAAACACAGGGAGAGCGCGAGCACCCTTATGCACATTCTGCAAGAAAGCAAGCCATTGGCTCTACGGATGCGAAGAATTTCGCTCCAAATCTCCATCATAACTACCAAATTGGGTACAAAAACAAAAAATGTGCGTTAATTGTTTTAGAACAAATCACAAAACAAACGCATGCCCCGGTCGAAACTGCTTCAAGTGTGACAAGAAGCACAACACGATGCTACATTTGGAAACAGCATCAGGCGCAGCTCCGACGGTTGGTGCAGCAAGTAACAATAGTTACAATCTTCTGGCCACAGCAAAGGTGGCAGTAGAAGCCAACAACGGGCAGGTTGCTAATTTCAGAGCACTGCTAGATTCAGGATCACAGATAAACTTGATCTCTGAACGAATGGCATCAATGTTGTCACTCAAACTAAAAGACACAACATTGCGGATCGAAGGAATCGGAGGTCAATCAAAGACCAGCAGAGCACGAGTAAATTTGCTCATGAAATCCCTTCACAAAGGTTTTACGAAAAGAATTGAAGCTTTCGTATTACCACAGATAATAGCTGACCAACCAGCTCAGGCACTCGATTCAGAGAGCTTAAACATACCAAGCAGGATCTCACTGGCAGATCCAAACTTCCATAAGCCAGGCAAAATCGACATGCTAATCGGAGCCGAGCATTATTACTCGCTGCTGCTACCAGATCAACAGCAGCTAAGGACAGGAGGCCCGTTGCTACAAAACACGAAACTGGGATGGATTGTGGAAGGAAAAGTCAAATCTGCCCACAATTCCTCACCCATTTGTGCAACGGGAGTAAACGAGCTCATGGAAAGAGCGCCACCACAAATCTTCGGGTAGTATTCGATGCCTCATGCAAATCCACAAGCGGGAAATCTTTGAACGACATTCTACAGGTTGGACCCACCGTTCAGAGCGAACTTATGTCCATTCTGCTACGATTTCGAATTCATAAGTACGTGTTCACAGCGGACATAGAAAAGATGTACCGGCAAGTGTGAATGAATCCGGAGGATCAATTCCATCAGATGATAGTCTGGAGAAACAATCCATCCGAAGAGAGCAGGTACTACCACCTGAAAACAGTAACATATGGGACAACAGCTGCTCCGTTCCTAGCAACGAAATGTCTGGATCATTTGGCAATACAATACAAAGACAGACTACCAGTCGGATCAACAACATTAAAAACCGATTTCTATGTTGACGACTGTCTAACTGGAGCAAACACGATTCCAGAGGCAATTCAGGTTCGACAAGAACTAAATAAGATATTGCTACCGTCCGGATTCAAATTGCACAAGTGGTGCTCCAACAATGAGCAACTTCTCCAAGGAATCCCCAAAGAGGATATTGTAACCAATGTAAAACTAGGAGAGACACTAGAGCACTACAGCGTGAAAACTCTGGGTCTCATCTGGATGCCGAAGAAGGATACATTGTGTGGACGAACACAGAAAAGCCAGGCTACACGCATCACCAAACGGGTGGTATGCTCCGAACTGGCCCAAATCTTTGACCCACTAGGACTCTTTGCACCAGTGGTAGTCAAGGCAAAAATCTTCATGCAACAACTTTGGGAGCTCAAACTGGATTGGGATGACGAATTACCATTACAACACCGAATGGAAAGAATACCGGGACGACTTACAAACATTGAACAAAATGCAAATTCCCCGGCATATCTACGATGGTAAAATTCCAGTTACACAAGAACTCCATACGTTGGTAGATGCATCAAAACGAGCATATGGCGCAGCAGTATATGTACGCGCTACATACAAAAACAACCAAGTGTCAGTAAGACTGCTCTGTTCGAAATCACCTGTGGCGCCGACAGCCAAACAATCGCTACCACAGTTAGAACTTTGTGCTGCAGTCCTCGGTGCCGAGCTCACAAACCGAGTCCGACAGGATCTGCATATGGACATTAACACGGTTTCAGGATGGTTTTGGAGTGATTCCACCGTTGTGTTATCCTGGATAAACGCATCGTCATCAACATACCATACCTTTGTGGCAAATCGAATAGCTAAAATCCAGACATTAACAAACCAGTCACAATGGCGTCACGTGTCATCGGCCAACAACGCAGCCGATGTCCTGTCGAGAGGAATCGCAGCAAGCAGGCTGGCAGATCACAATCTGTGGTTATATGGACCATTATTCCTGCATGGATCTCGAGACAACTGGACGAAGTCAGACAACATAGAACCCAGCAATCTTGAGAGAAGGGCTAAACATGTAAGCTTGCCAATCACACCTAGTGCACTTGGGGATGAATTATATACTTGCAAACATAGCAACTCGTTTCACAAGCTGCAACGCATTGTGGCATATATGTTACGCTTCTGCTACAAAACCAACAGAGCGAACACCACAACGCTCTGCGCAAAAGAACTGACTCACGCCCGCACTATAATCCTGCGAACCATACAACAAGTCGAGTTTACAGCAGAGTTAAAACAGTTCCAACGCTATACTGTGGATAGAAAGAGCTCGATCATATCGTTATCTCCCTTCCAAGGAGACGGTGAGCTCATCCGAGTTGGTGGTAGACTTGAAGAAGCTCTACTTCCATACAACGCAAAACACCCAGTTTTGCTGCCTTACAATGACCCAATCGTCAAAATGATCTTGCGGGAGCTACATGAGGAGAACATACATTGTAGTGCTCAAGCATTAAGGGCGATTACAAGACAACAATATTGTATCATCAATGACAAGACAATGGCTAGAAGCATCATTCACAGCTGTGTTAGATGCACCAAGGCTAGACCAAAGCTGATGCACCAGATCATGGGCAATCTCCCAGCACAACGTGCAGCTCAAAGGCAAGTGCTCTGATCACGAATCATTGCAACAAAAAACAAGTGGATTTTAAATTCATTCCTCCCAGGGCCCCATCGTTTGGCGGCCTCTGGGAAGCGGCGGTAAAATCAGCAAAAAAAGCTGTTGATGACAGCCACCAACACAGCCTCATTGACATTTGAAGAACTAAACACAGTGATAATCGAAATTGAAGCAATTCTCAACTCTCGACCCATCACTCCAATGTCAAATGATCCCACTGATACAACAGCGCTCACCCCAGGACACTTCTTGATTGGTGAACCATTGACAACGCCTCCTGACGTCAATGCTGATCATCAAGGAAGAACATTGATCAAGCGCTGGGAATTGGTATCGCGCCTAAAGCATTCATTCTGGAAACAATGGTCTACAGAATACCTCCAAGAATTGCAAGATCGGCATAAATGGAAGACCGCTTCACCAAACGTACCTGAAGGATTATTAGTTTTGGTTAAGGAAGACAACCTTCCTGTAATGAAGTGGCCAATGGGTCGCATCATTAAGACATATCCTGGCGTATACAAGCGCCCGATCACTCGTCTAGCGCCGCTCTTTCCAGAAGATGTGGCAATCAAACGTTCCCACAACGTGATCAGTGACACCACGGAGATTGATGAGCCACCCACACAGCGAACAACAAAGTTGTCACCTACACTAACATCAACATTAGTGGTGCTGTTGCTCATGCTTCCATTAGCATTGTCACAGTCAATAAATGTGACACTATTCTCAAACAAGCCTGGAATATTCTATGAGAAACTTGGAACATCAAGAATAGCAACGTCTGAGTGGACCATGATCGTATACTATGACTTGGACCCATATTGGAAGGATATGCAACTAATGTCTGCCGGAATTTCAGAGTTACGATACATGTGCCCTGAACTAAAAAATGTTCCGGCATGTAACTCCATAGTTCAACACTTTCAACATGTGTATAACGAGCTACAAGCAGGAAGCGTTTTAATGAAAAACTCTCGAAAACGCAGATCGCCGCTGGACATCATAGGAAATGTAGCAAGCAGTCTTTTTGGTGTTCTCGACGCAAAATACGCAGAAGAGATGACTCAAGTAATTGAGAAAGTGAAAACCCATGAAGACTTTCTCCTACATCTGCTCCAAAACCAAACATCAATTGTCGACGCGACAATAAACGTAGTCAGAAAGGACAAATCAACAACTGATAATCGCCTAAAAATTTTGGAACAGAAAGAGAAAGAGGGTCGTATCACAGCGATCATCTGACTCAAGCGTACTGAGGACTAATAGCACAATTAACCCTGCTCACAACAACTCTCCAACGAATGCAGTCCGACATATCTGATGTCCTAATCGGTATTCATCATCGGAGAATAAGCTCCACGCTGGTGTCTCCCGAGCAACTAATAGACCAACTAGACCAGATACGGGATCATTTGCCACAAGATCAAATGCTGCCGGTCACAACGAAGGAGGTGATTCAGCTATACAGAATCATGCGAGCCGAAGGAACCCCGACTCCAAAACACGTCATCTTCAAACTGACGCTACCGCTGGTTTCAACAGCTCAGCTCGAAGTTTTCAGCATCATCCCAATTCCGTTTTGGGATTCAACTGGAGTCTATTTGACCTCAGAACCACCATAATAACGGTGAACATCCACCGAGACCAGTTCATGGGCACTACCAAAGAGGAATTCCGACGTTGTCTTAAAGTACACAACGAGGAGTTCATCTGCTTTGACCATCAGACGATCTTCAATGTGGACAATCGCTGTGAGTTTCAACTGTTTAACAATAAAACAGAAACACTGTGTCAGGTAACACACACAAAGGCTGACACGGTGTGGCTAAAAACTCAGCATCCAAATAATTGGATCTTCGCAACGCATTCTACAACCAAACTTCAAGCAGTATGCAACGGAGTTCCGTCAACCATAACACTGGAAGGAACTGGTCTACTCTCCATGTCCCCTGGTTGCACTGCTCGCAATACTGAAGTAAGCATCAGCACCTTCAGCACCACAATCAGCGAAGTAAAATCGACTTACACTCGGTTTGATGACGTGAGCCCACCGGAGACATCACCCTCGCCACCAATGTGGCAACTGAAGAACCAGACATCAGACTTTCTTCAAGAACTTGATGATCTACGCCAGCAACTATCAACCATCAATCATCACGAGCTGCCACACCATCTCACCACCATGCAGCACCATCAACTCGCTGCTTACGCAACCCTAGCAATATTAATTTTATTGATCATTGCTTTCATTTTCCGGGAGAAATATCAACTATGGAAACCAAGGCCATCAAATCCCGATCCAGCCATGTCATCACCCCCTATACCCCTTGCACGCCGGTTTGCCGTCGACTTGAACGATGGTTGAACACAGTTTCAACGGCCGGGAGAATGTTCAGTTGCAGAAGTATGCTTAAGTAATAGTTTATAATACCCGTCGGCATAACACAGTGACACCGTGACACAGTTTTCTATTTTGCATGCAATATAATACCTCGCGACAACACACTAGCCACTGCAGTGAATTCTGCTGACAATGCACTCTCTCCGCAGAGGGCGAAGACAGCGGGGCAGTTGCTGACCATCAAAATGTCGCAATTGCCCACCAGACACTAAAATTATCCATAATACACAAAACATATATTTTACAGACTCAGCACTTTTGTACCTTTTATTACCTATAAATAAGAATCATTTTTATACCCGATACTCAAAATGAGTATTAGATTTGTGGTGAAAGTGGATGTGTGTAACGTCCAGAAGGAATCGTTTCCGACCCCATAAAGTATATATATTCTTGATCAGCATCAATAGCCGAGTCGATTGAGCCATGTCTGTCTGTCCGTCTGTCCGTCCTCTTCAGCGCCTAATGCTCAAAGACTATAAGAGCTAGAGCAACGATGTTTTGGATCCAGACTTCTGTGATATGTCACTGCTACAAAAATATTTCAAAACTTTGCCCCGCCCACTTCCGCCCCCACAAAAGACGAAAATCTGTGGCATTCACATTTTTAAAGATACGATAAAACCAAAAACGCAGAATCGTAGAAGATGACTATATCTTACAGAGTGCAAAATCTGAACCAAATCGTATAATTATAATAGCCAGAATCACGAAAACAATTTCACTCTTTCTCGCTCTGTCTCACTCTAACACACAGGTTTCATGGTCGGTTTTGCCAATTGCAAAATATGAGTTCAAGGATCTCAGAACCCATAAGAGCTAGAGCAACCAAATTTGGTATCCACACTCCTGTGATATCGGACCTTGACCGTTTCGTGTCCAAATTTCGCCACACCCCCTTCCGCCCCCGCAAAGGACGAAAATCTGGGGCAACCACAAATCTCAGAGACTATTAAGGCTAGAGTAACCAAATTTGGTACACACACTCCTTTAAGATCTCACTATAAAACGTATATCTCAGAATTTCGCCCCACCCCCATCCGCCCCCACAAAGGACGAAAATCTGTTGCATCCACAATATTGCAGATTCGAGAAAACTAAAAACGCAGAATCATAGAGAATGACCATATCTATCCGGTCTATGAATTTGGATCAGATCAGGTCATTTTTATAGCCAAAAGGAACAAACCAATTTGCACTGGCTACGCAGCGCCCGACGTCACGCTCAGACTGATTTTCTGTCTCTCTCGCACACACTCTTTGTCGTGTCGCTTAATATTAGCGCCATCTGCCGGAGGAGAGCCATACTGACTTAGTATCGGATATAACTGTAGAGTTGCGGTGTCCGCAGCAACTCACAACGTTCCCCCTCGTTATCAATAAAATCAGTATCAGAAACAGTACCATAACTGCCTGTCACTCATCTTCCATCGCAATCATCAGAGGCTGTCGCCGTGTCTTCAGACCCTCTACAGACCCACTCCGCAGTCCAACTGGTTCAAGTTCTAGTTGCGACGACCAAACTGTAGACGGTTTATGTACCGTATGCAACCCAGCTTCCTGCACACACACACACACACATTAACAGTTGCCATCGCGGAATTAATGCGTCGACTTTTCCGAGCGCCCTTACCAATGCCTTGTGTCCAGTGGAGCTGCTCGAAATCAGACTAGAAGGCCCGATTATATCACAACAAGTCGTAGCAATACCAATGTCCACACCTCATAATTTTCGCTGACGAGCATTAGTTGTGTTCTTTTCTCAAAACCAGGACACAGGCTGATGAAGTAAGAGCAGTTTAAAGCCATTTAGGCAATACAGCGGTTCGATGTGGTAAAAAGGGATGGGCTCTGTCTTAACTGCTTTTCTAAAGGTCATCAAGTGGAAACTTTTCCCGCAGCCAATAGCTGTCAGATGAGCGGACATCCTCATCACACTCTAGTACAGCGCAGCAGCTCGCTGCAGGCCACATCTTCACAACCATCGGGCTCCTCAACTCAGCCGATTAAATTAGCTGCGCATGCACACTCTCAATCGAATTCCGTCAAGGGAACTCAGATCATTCTGACATTCACCATGGTCCTTGTTAAAAACTTAATGGGCTCCTACAAAATTGGCAAGTAACTCCTTGACTCGTGCTCCCAGGTAAATTTCAGGGTTTGAACAGATCACTTAGGTTAGGTTAGGTTAAGGCGGTAGCTGGGAGGGGGGGATGTGAGCCTGCCGCCCCCGAGCTTACTTGGACCTATTGAAGGTCCGTTGTGTTGCCGCGTGGGCACGTGCCCCTTCTCGTTGCCTGAACCGTGAGAGCAGACTACTGCAGGATTAAGGGCAGTCCCATCCGGTGGCTTGGATGTATTTGGACAAGGTCCCTGGTTTGATTTCGGGTCCGAAATGTCCGTGAGGAAAGCGGCCCCGAGAATACGAAGACGACGATTTCCAATGGGCTGGGCAATGGCAGAAGAAGTGGAGGACCGATTCCTCCTCCTCCTCGTCGCGACAACTCCTGCAGAAATCGTTATGAGGGATTGACAGTCTGGAGGCATGAGTGCCGATCTGCCAGTGTCCCGTAATGGCTCGAGTAACTGCAGAGCACTGTGCTCTGCTGACTCTAAACAGCTCTGCTGAGCGCTTCTTCGATCGATATGGCCATATCAATCTTGAGACTTTACAGGAGACGGTTTGCTGCCATCTCCTATTGGCATATTGCTCGAACAATTCGTGCGTTAGGAGCCTGCACGTAGCCAAGGGCAACGTTACCTGCTCCCTCTCCGATAGGAATTGTAGTACCCTGCCTGGCTAGCACGTCGGCGGGGTCGTTCCCTTCGATGTCCCTGTGGCCGGGGACGCATATAAGGAAGAGATCTAACTGCTCTGCGATCTCGTGCAGAGACCTGCGGCAGTCATTTACAGTCGCTGAGTTCGACGATATTGAGCCTAGAGCTTTAACAGCCGCTTGGCTGTCCGAGAAGACGCACACTAAGTGCGTGTCTAGACGTAGTTTGGAGACGATAGAAATGCCCTCCTTGATGGCTTCAATCTCCGCATGGAACACACTACAGTGGTCCGGGAGACTGAAGCAATGACTGATTTTTTTTAGCTCGCTGCAGTAGACGCGGCCGTCTAGCTTTGAGCCATCAGTGTAGAAGTGAACCGCATGTGCAGGTCCTGGTTCGCCCATCTCCCAGTCCTCCCTAGGTGGGATTGATACCTGGAATGGCGTCGAGAGGTGATCACTAGTAATACAGTAATCTGTGCTCTCTGGTAATTTCGGGAGTCTCATCAGGAGTCCCGAGTGCCCAACCGCGGACGCCTCCCACAGTTTGGCTTCTCTCATTCTGAGGGCAGAAAGTGTTGCCACCTTCTTTCCCATGAGATCTACAGGGAGGAGGTCCAGCACAGTATCCAGGGCTTCCCCAGGAGTAGTGCGTAGCCCGCCAGTGATGCATAGCTCTGCCATGCGTTGAACTCTATTGAGTCTGTTGAGACAAGTTCTTTTGTCTAGGGCTGGCCACCATACTACCACTCCATAGAGCATGATTGGTCGTATGATGGCGGTGTATAGCCACCGAACTATATACCGGGTCATTTCCCATTTTAGTCCGATTGCTTTCCTGCATGTGTAAAGGGCCACTGCGGCCTTCTTTACTCGATCCTCTATGCTCAGTTTTCAATCGAGCTTTCTTTCGAGGATTATGCCAAAATACTTGGCGTTGCTGCTGAAAACTAGCGCTTCCCCACATAGTCTCGGGGGAATCAGTACCGGAACCTTATACTTCCTAGTGAAAAGCACCAGTTCCGTTTTAGACGGGTTGAGTTCCGCAGCGTCTGCGGAAATTTACCAGAGAATTCTATAGCAATCACCCCCCTCTATCTCCCGCAGCAGTACGTTCCCTAGCACGATCCTAAGGAGGGGCGAAAGGACTCCGCCCTACGGTGTGCCTCTGCAGACGAATCTGGTGCATGTTGACGTCCCCAGCGATGCCTCAACCGTCCTGCATTGCAGCATCTGATCGATCAGGCTCACCGTTCTGGAGTCAACCCCCATATCCGTCAGTGCACCCGTGATGGCGGTCGGAAGTATGTTGTTAAAAGCGCCTTCTATGTCGAGGAAGGCTACGAGGGTGTACTTCTTAAAGTTAAGGGACGCTTCGATGATAGATGTGATCGAGTGTAGGGCCGTTTCGGTGGATCTTCCTTTCCGATAGGCATGCTGGGAGTCTGGGAGAATACGGTTTCCACGTACCTGTGGTCCGAGGAGGAGTGCTCTTCCAGGACCCTCCAGAATACGATGTTCCCATGTATCTCATGAGAGGCAAGTGTGAGGTCCAGGCCTTCGAGGCTAACAGCTGTTTGGTCTGCATTGCTGAAATTTGGGAAGAAAATTGAGTGCAACTCTCTTTTTGCAAGAATGCAGGTACGCATTTTACCTGCGGTTTCAGCTACGTATAGCTAATAGCCTGGAGTGCTCATACCGGAGACCATGTTCTCGAGGATCCAGAGATCCTGAATAATGACTAAGTTGGCTTCACCCTTCGATAGATGGAGCAGTAGAGCAGCGCATGCTGCGTTACAATGGTGGAAGTTTATCTGCAGGAGCGTTAGTGACATTCCTGAGGCTCACCGTGTAACCATTGTCATTTCCAGGTCGCATTCGGGGGAACCCAGCTCGACTCTAGCTCGACTCCCCGACATCGATATGGCTGAGACCCCTGGCTAGGTCGCTCGCTAGGTCGACGCCATGGACGCCGCATCCGAAGCCAGGTTGGCCTTCGCACACGAGGCTTCCCCCTTCGGGATCTCCGGCAGCTCCAGGTCTGGCTAGTAGGGGGATATGGTAATTTTCTTGTGGTCATAATTCACAACTTCGTCCGTTTGCGCGAGGAGCTCCAAGGACTCCTCATTTAGAACGAGGATGATCTGGCGCCACTGCCCTTGGATATTCTTCGTCTTCGCCACCTTGCAATCGGTCGTAGAGAGGTGGAGGTTGCAGACCTGCAGTAAGCGATGGCTTTCAGGTGAAAGCTAGGTAGCTTTGATGCCACCCTGCGTCCTCACACTTTGGCGGTGGTCCTCCAGTTCCTGTAGGAACCGATCCTGGAGCTCGTTCTCCACCAGGTGCCACTTATCGCGAGGGACATGGCCGTCCTCGGCGCCCCTGTCCAGGACACCGATCATGGTCTTTCCCCTCGCCACCTAAGCGAACGATCGGTTGTTGAGGTGGGTTTACACCCGCTTGGCTTGCTGGGCTTGGCCTGGCTGGTTAGCGGGGTCCTCCGCTGAGCGTTTCCGCTTTTTGGGGGCCTTGGCTGCGAACTTTCCGGCTTTGGCTGGCTGGAAGAGTGGCAGGATTGAGGAGGCCCACAGCCTCTGCTCCTTTCCTTCTGCCGACGCCCTAAAGTTCGGGTCCTCGTTGGACAGGATGAAAGCCGCTCGTTTTCTGTCCTGGTAGGACGGCTTTCCTCCCCGTGGTGCAGAGACGCTGCTCGCCGGGGCCCCCATGGGTTCCTCGGTCCCGGTGCGCTTACCAGCTGCGATTACGCTCTGCTTGGCAGCCACCCCGGTCTCCGATTCGCCCTTGGAGCCACCCGACATGGAAGGACCCGATTGGCTTTTCCGGCCCCCCCTCGCTGCGGCCGCTGCCTGAAGACGGTGGACCGACTCAGTCTCCTTCCCCGTCTTCTTGGGATCTGGTTTCCCAGGAGCTGGTACAGAGGGATTGGCTTGTCCCTCCGGTACTTTAAGAGGAGTACCGTGCTTCTTTTGCGGAACAGATCACTTAAATTGTGTAGAAAGAAGAATGTATAAATTATAAAATTATCTGCTACTGGCAAGTTCGCTAAAACAATTCATGACACAAGAAAGTTAACTTAAATATTCATTAATGAAGATTTGACTTTGAAGCACAAGTATCACAGGAAAAAATATGGAAACATTTATTCATGGTCAGAATAGTTTGTAGACAGAGGGGAAGACGTAGAGGAATGTAATGCCTAGTCGGGCGGGATGGGACAGCAAGACTATTCTAAGATGGCCGGACAAGAGAAACGTAGAGAAGTTTAGTGGTATAGGCCAGAAATTCCTTCCACCATCTTTTGATAAAGCCAAGGACTCCTTTGGCCTTATTCGAAACAGCGGATATATGAGAATTAAAAGATAAGTTAGGTACAAAGATAATGGCCAAGTCATTAATTTTTTACAGGCGTTCCAAGGAAATGTTATTAATTAAAAAGTTTAATAGGTAAGGCTTATTACGATGGAATGACGTTACATGGCGTTACATTTGGAAATTTTAAGAGGAGGAGCACCAATTGTTGAGAGCGAGATCCGATTGAAGGAATAACGGGGACACAGGATCGTTATAGAAAAAAAAATAGCTTCACATCATCATATTACATTAGCACTCGGGAATGAGATAAAACTTGGGGAAGATCATTGATAAATAGGTTAAATAATAAGGGCCCAAGATGGCTACCTTAAGGCGCACCCGAAGAGACAAAAACTGGTTTAGAAAGAGAAGATTGGGAGCAGACACGCTGAGAACGATTGCAAAGGTACGCAGAAGTTCAGAGAAGAAGTTTAGTCGGAAATCTAAGTAAGCAAGATTAAATTTTGTGGACTGGAAGATTGTGATTAACTGAGTCGAAAGCTTTTCTAAAATCAGTATACACTACGTCAGTTCGACATTATTTTAAAAATCCGGCAGTTACATAGGTGGAAATTTCAAGGAGGTTAGACGAAACTGAGCGACGTTTTACAAATCCGTGCTGTCATTCTGATAACAGAGAACTGGAAAAGTGTTGGAGCTGAGAAGTAATAATTTGTTCCAAGGGTTTAGGAATGGCAGATAAATTGGATATACAACAGTAGTTTGAGACATCGTTTAGACCCCTTTTAATGAATAGGAATTATGTAAGATTCTGTTCAGATGGTGGGAAAATCACCAATCTCGAGACAGAGGTTGAACAGTTTTAAGAGAGGCACGCAAAGAGAGCCCGCACAAAGCTTAAGAACGGCACTGGGAACCATATCTGGACCAGTTGGGAAAGAAAATTCACATGATTTCAAAGGCTTTAAAAGCCTCTAAAAGGACCAAAATACTACTGGTCGCTCTCCCGTGCACCACTGGATCTAGGGTTACCACATCCATGTTGCTGTTGCACTTCAGGCTATCAAGTATGCCATAATAGCCGATGTCACGAAAATGTACAGGTAAGTAAAATACCTAACAGTACGCTGTCTACATCACTTGGCGCATCTCGCGACCCTGCGCACTGTTAAGGATGAATTCACCGAGATTCTGAATAGAGGTCACTTTCGACATCTGACATGGCCTTCAAATTATACCGATTTTATGGACAGTCTCGACACCAAACACATTACCCATGCACATGGTCTAACTTGTGTGCGCTAGTGGATTCACATGAAATCTGTATACAGATATGCTTCTTTTTGAGTTCACGCCCAAGAAGATACCCTCAGTTATCACCAATTGAGTAATCCAATCAGTTGCATTGACTGTATTAGACCTGTATTAGATACTTCTGCAAGAAATGTGGCTCGCAGGACTTCAATGGGATTAATATGTTCCACAACGCACGCGAATGGTCGGAAGCACTTGCTTGCTCTTTCAGAGCCATTTCAGTTCAGTCAGTACGGCGTTATTACTTCCAAGTAGACTGTAAATCGACAATAGACTGCTGGGCAAATTGCTTTCAGCCTTCTATTGCCAAGTCAAAAGTGGCGACGAGCTCAGAAAAAATTGTTCCCTAAATTGGAGTTATGTTAAGCGCACGTGAGTAACTCCGCCTCGGTAGGTTAGTTATGGTTAAAGCGGACAGGTCTGAAATGGCGATGATTTCCAAGGGCCGGGCAATGACAGAAGAAGAGGGAGACCGATTCCTCCTCTTCCACGTAGCGATAACTCCTTCCTATCTTCCAGTGTCCAGCGCTTCTTTGATCGATATGGCCAATCTCGAGACTTTACAGGAAACGGTTTGCTGCCATCTCCTATTTGCACTTTCCTCGAACAATTCGTGCGTGAGAAGCCTGCAAGTAGCCAAAGGCATCGCTACTTTTTCCCACTCTGATAAGAAAGGAATCGTAGTACCCTGCCTGGCTAGCTCGTCGGCGGCATCATTCCCCGCGATGTCCCTATGTCCGGGGACCCATATAAGGAAGATGTATAACTGCTCTGCGATCTCGTGCAGAGACTTGCGGTTGTCATTTACAGTCGCTGAATTTTACGATATTGAGCCTATTGCCTTGATAGCTGCTTGTCTGTCCGAGAAAACGCTCACCACGTGAGTGTCTAGGGGTAGTTTGGAGGCGATAGAAATGGCCTCTTTGATTGCCTTAATCTCCGCTTGGGACACACTATAGCTCCGGGAGCCTGAATCAATGACTAATGCTCATCTCGCTAGAGTAGACTCCGCCTCCCACGCGGCCGTCTAACTTTAAGCCATTAGTGTAGAAGTGGACCGCACTTCCAGGTCCTGGTTCGTCCATCTCCCAGTCCTCCTTAGGTGGCATTGATACCTGGAAAGGCGTCGAGAGGTGATCACTGGGGATACAGTAATCTATCCTATCCGGTAAATGCGGGAGTCTCGTCAGGAGTGCCCAACAGCGGACGCTTTCCAAAGTTTGGCTTCTTTCATTCTGAGGGCGGAAATTCTTCTTACCCATGAGATCTACAGGGAGGAGCTTCAGCACGGTATCCAGGGCTTCCCCTGGAGTAGTGCGTAGTCCGCCAGTTATGCTGTGTCGAGTGTCGAGTCCAGTTTGTCCGCCCGAGGTTCCGGAATTGAGCTGGTCTCGGTAGTAAAAAAGAGAATACGGTTTCCACGTACCTGTGGTCCGAGGAGGAGTGCACTTCCAGGACCCTCCAGGATACGATGTTCCCATGTATCTCATGAGAGGAAAGTGTGAGGTCCAGGAACTCCTTGCGGTTTTTAATAATGAAGGTGGGATCACTCCCCCGATTTAATAGGACCATCTGGGTGGTCATTAAATAGTTGAAAAGATACTCACCCCTTTCGTTAGTGTTAGTGCTTCACCACTGGCAGTGATGTGCATTGGCGTCGCACCCTACGATTAGGCCAGTGTCCTTGGCCTCGCAGTCTGCGATTAGCGCCCGGAACGCATGTGGAGGGGGTCTGGTTGGTCGTTCCCAGATGAGCAGATCCTCAGTAAGCGCCCCTGGCCTTCGAGGCTCACTGCTGTTTGGCCTGCATTGCTGAAATTTGGGAAGAAAATTGAGTGCAACTCTCTTTTTGCAAGAATGCAGGTACGCATTTTACGTGCGGTTTCAGCTAAGTATTGCTTATAGTCTGGAGTCCTCAGACCGGAGACCATGTTTTCGAGGATCCAGAGATCCTGAATAATGACTAAGTTGGCTCCACCCTTCGATAGATGGAGCAGTAGAGCAGCGCATGCTGCGTTACAATGGTGGAAGTTTATCTGCAGGAGCGTTAGTGACATTCCTGAGGCTCACCGTGTAACCATTGTCATTTCCAGGTCGCATTCGGAGGAACCCAGCTCGACTCTAGCTCGACTCCCCGACATCGATATGGCTGAGACCCCTGGCTAGGTCGCTCGCTAGGTCGACGCCATGGACGCCACATCCGAAGCCGGGTTGGCCTTCGCACACGAGGCTTCCCCCTTCGGGATCTCCGGCAGCTCCAGGTCTGGCTAGTAGGGGGATATGGTAATTTTCTTGTGGTCATAATTCACAACTTCGTCCGTTTGCGCGAGGAGCTCCAAGGACTCCTCATTTAGAACGAGGATGATCTGGCGCCACTGCCCTTGGATATTCTCCGTCTTCGCCACCTTGCAATCGGTCGTAGAGAGGTGGAGGTTGCAGACCTGCAGTAACCTAAGGATCTTCTCAGGCTCTGCAGGCTTAGCCGAGACCCATGCGTTGGCTCTCGGTCGACTGGGAACATCTTTCCATTTTACGGCGTCCAGCTTGGCCCCTTTGTTAGACCTCCTCGAGGGCAGCTACCGTCTTCTTGTAGAGGCCCGCAGAGCAAGTGTCTTGGCAGGCGATGGCTTTCAGGTGAAAGCTAGGTAGCTTTGATGCCACCCTGCGTCCTCACACTTTGGAGGTGGTCCTCCAGTTCCTGTAGGAACCGGTCCTGGAGCTCGTTCTCCACCAGGTGCCACTTATCGCGAGGGACATGGCCGTCCTCGGCGCCCCTGTCCAGGACACCGATCATGGTCTTGCCCCTCGCCACCTAAGCGAACGATCGGTTGTTGAGGTGGGTTTTCACCCGCTTGGCTTGCTGGGCTTGGCCTGGCTGGTTAGCGGGGTCCTCCGCTGAGCGTTGCCGCTTGTTGGGGGCCTTGGCTGCGCCCTTTCCGGCTTTGGCTGGCTGGAAGAGTGGCAGGATTGAGGAGGCCCACAGCCTCTGCTCCTTTCCTTCTGCCGACGCCCTAAAGTTCGGGTCCTCGTTGGACAGGATGAAAGCCGCTCGTTTTCTGTCCTGGTACGACGGCTTTCCTCCCCGTAGTGCAGAGACGCTGCTCGCCGGGGCCCCCATGGGTTCCTCGGTCCCGGTGCGCTTACCAGCTGCGATTACGCTCTGCTTGGCAGCCACCCCGGTCTCCGGTTCGCCCTTGGAGCCACCCGACATGGAAGGACCCGATTGGCTTTTCGGGCCCCCCCTCGCTGCGGCCGCTGCCTGAAGACGGTGGACCGACTTAGTCTCCTTCCCCGTCTTCTTTGGACCTGGTTTCCCAGGCGCTGGTACAGAGGGATTGGCTTGTCCCTCCGTTACTTTAAGAGGAGTACCGTGCTCCTTTGCGGAGCAGATCACTTAAATTGTGTAGAAAGAAGAATGTATAAATTATAAAATTATCTGCTACTGGCAAGTTCGCTAAAACAATTCAAGACACAAGAAAGTTAACTTAAATATTCATTAATGAAGATTTGACTTTGAAGCACAAGTATCACAGGAAAAAATATGGAAACATTTATTCATGGTCAGAATAGTTTGTAGACAGAGGGGAAGACGTAGAGGAATGTAATGCCTAGTCGGGCGGGATGGGACAGCAAGACTATTCTAAGATGGCCGGACAAGAGAAACGTAGAGAAGTTTAGTGGTATAGGCCAGAAATTCCTTCCACCATCTTTTGATAAAGCCAAGGACTCCTTTGGCCTTATTCGAAACAGCGGATATATGAGAATTAAAAGATAAGTTAGGTACAAAGATAATGGCCAAGTCATTAATTTTTTACAGGCGTTCCAAGGAAATGTTATTAATTAAAAAGTTTAATAGGTAAGGCTTATTACGATGGAATGACGTTACATGGCGTTACATTTGGAAATTTTAAGAGGAGGAGCACCAATTGTTGAGAGCGAGATCCGATTGAAGGAATAACGGGGACACAGGATCGTTATAGAAAAAAAAATAGCTTCCCATCATCATATTACATTAGCACTCGGGAATGAGATAAAACTTGGGGAAGATCATTGATAAATAGGTTAAATAATAAGGGCCCAAGATGGCTACCTTGAGGCGCACCCGAAGAGACAAAAACTGGTTTAGAAAGAGAAGATTGGGAGCAGACACGCTGAGAACGATTGCAAAGGTACGCAGAAGTCCAGAGAAGAAGTTTAGTCGGAAATCTAAGTAAGCAAGATTAAATGTTGTGGACTGGAAGATTGTGATTAACTGAGTCGAAAGCTTTTCTAAAATCAGTATACACTACGTCAGTTCGACATTATTTTAAAAATCCGGCAGTTACATAGGTGGAAATTTCAAGGAGGTTAGACGAAACTGAGCGACGTTTTACAAATCCGTGCTGTCATTCTGATAACAGAGAACTAGAAAAGTGTTGGAGCTGAGAAGTAATAATTTGTTCCAAGGGTTTAGGAATGGCAGATAAATTGGATATACAACAGTAGTTTGAGACATCGTTTAGACCCCTTTTAATGAATAGGAATTATGTAAGATTCTGTTCAGATGGTGGGAAAATCACCAATCTCGAGACAGAGGTTGAACAGTTTTAAGAGAGGCACGCAAAGAGAGCCCGCACAAAGCTTAAGAACGGCACTGGGAACCATATCTGGACCAGTTGGGAAAGAAAATTCACATGATTTCAAAGGCTTTAAAAGCCTCTAAAAGGACCAAAATACTACTGGTCGCTCTCCCGTGCACCACTGGATCTAGGGTTACCACATCCATGTTGCTGTTGCACTTCAGGCTATCAAGTATGCCATAATAGCCGATGTCACGAAAATGTACAGGTAAGTAAAATACCTAACAGTACGCTGTCTACATCACTTGGCGCATCTCGCGACCCTGCGCACTGTTAAGGATGAATTCACCGAGATTCTGAATAGAGGTCACTTTCGACATCTGACATGGCCTTCAAATTATACCGATTTTATGGACAGTCTCGACACCAAACACATTACCCATGCACATGGTCTAACTTGTGTGCGCTAGTGGATTCACATGAAATCTGTATACAGATATGCTTCTTTTTGAGTTCACGCCCAAGAAGATACCCTCAGTTATCACCAATTGAGTAATCCAATCAGTTGCATTGACTGTATTAGACCTGTATTAGATACTTCTGCAAGAAATGTGGCTCGCAGGACTTCAATGGGATTAATATGTTCCACAACGCACGCAAATGGTCGGAAGCACTTGCTTGCTCTTTCAGAGCCATTTCAGTTCAGTCAGTACGGCGTTATTACTTCCAAGTAGACTGTAAATCGACAATAGACTGCTGGGCAAATTGCTTTCAGCCTTCTATTGCCAAGTCAAAAGTGGCGACGAGCTCAGAAAAAATTGTTCCCTAAATTGGAGTTATGTTAAGCGCACGTGAGTAACTCCGCCTCGGTAGGTTAGTTATGGTTAAAGCGGACAGGTCTGAAATGGCGATGATTTCCAAGGGCCGGGCAATGACAGAAGAAGAGGGAGACCGATTCCTCCTCTTCCACGTAGCGATAACTCCTTCCTATCTTCCAGTGTCCAGCGCTTCTTTGATCGATATGGCCAATCTCGAGACTTTACAGGAAACGGTTTGCTGCCATCTCCTATTTGCACTTTCCTCGAACAATTCGTGCGTGAGAAGCCTGCAAGTAGCCAAAGGCATCGCTACTTTTTCCCACTCTGATAAGAAAGGAATCGTAGTACCCTGCCTGGCTAGCTCGTCGGCGGCATCATTCCCCGCGATGTCCCTATGTCCGGGGACCCATATAAGGAAGATGTATAACTGCTCTGCGATCTCGTGCAGAGACTTGCGGTTGTCATTTACAGTCGCTGAATTTTACGATATTGAGCCTATTGCCTTGATAGCTGCTTGTCTGTCCGAGAAAACGCTCACCACGTGAGTGTCTAGGGGTAGTTTGGAGGCGATAGAAATGGCCTCTTTGATTGCCTTAATCTCCGCTTGGGACACACTATAGCTCCGGGAGCCTGAATCAATGACTAATGCTCATCTCGCTAGAGTAGACTCCGCCTCCCACGCGGCCGTCTAACTTTAAGCCATTAGTGTAGAAGTGGACCGCACTTCCAGGTCCTGGTTCGTCCATCTCCCAGTCCTCCTTAGGTGGCATTGATACCTGGAAAGGCGTCGAGAGGTGATCACTGGGGATACAGTAATCTATCCTATCCGGTAAATGCGGGAGTCTCGTCAGGAGTGCCCAACAGCGGACGCTTTCCAAAGTTTGGCTTCTTTCATTCTGAGGGCGGAAATTCTTCTTACCCATGAGATCTACAGGGAGGAGCTTCAGCACGGTATCCAGGGCTTCCCCTGGAGTAGTGCGTAGTCCGCCAGTTATGCTGTGTCGAGTGTCGAGTCCAGTTTGTCCGCCCGAGGTTCCGGAATTGAGCTGGTCTCGGTAGTAAAAAAGAGAATACGGTTTCCACGTACCTGTGGTCCGAGGAGGAGTGCACTTCCAGGACCCTCCAGGATACGATGTTCCCATGTATCTCATGAGAGGAAAGTGTGAGGTCCAGGAACTCCTTGCGGTTTTTAATAATGAAGGTGGGATCACTCCCCCGATTTAATAGGACCATCTGGGTGGTCATTAAATAGTTGAAAAGATACTCACCCCTTTCGTTAGTGTTAGTGCTTCACCACTGGCAGTGATGTGCATTGGCGTCGCACCCTACGATTAGGCCAGTGTCCTTGGCCTCGCAGTCTGCGATTAGCGCCCGGAACGCATGTGGAGGGGGTCTGGTTGGTCGTTCCCAGATGAGCAGATCCTCAGTAAGCGCCCCTGGCCTTCGAGGCTCACTGCTGTTTGGCCTGCATTGCTGAAATTTGGGAAGAAAATTGAGTGCAACTCTCTTTTTGCAAGAATGCAGGTACGCATTTTACCTGCGGTTTCAGCTAAGTATTGCTTATAGTCTGGAGTCCTCAGACCGGAGACCATGTTTTCGAGGATCCAGAGATCCTGAATAATGACTAAGTTGGCTCCACCCTTCGATAGATGGAGCAGTAGAGCAGCGCATGCTGCGTTACAATGGTGGAAGTTTATCTGCAGGAGCGTTAGTGACATTCCTGAGGCTCACCGTGTAACCATTGTCATTTCCAGGTCGCATTCGGAGGAACCCAGCTCGACTCTAGCTCGACTCCCCGACATCGATATGGCTGAGACCCCTGGCTAGGTCGCTCGCTAGGTCGACGCCATGGACGCCACATCCGAAGCCGGGTTGGCCTTCGCACACGAGGCTTCCCCCTTCGGGATCTCCGGCAGCTCCAGGTCTGGCTAGTAGGGGGATATGGTAATTTTCTTGTGGTCATAATTCACAACTTCGTCCGTTTGCGCGAGGAGCTCCAAGGACTCCTCATTTAGAACGAGGATGATCTGGCGCCACTGCCCTTGGATATTCTCCGTCTTCGCCACCTTGCAATCGGTCGTAGAGAGGTGGAGGTTGCAGACCTGCAGTAAACTGAGGATCTTCTCAGGCTCTGCAGGCTTAGCCGAGACCCATGCGTTGGCTCTCGGTCGACTGGGAACATCTTTCCATTGCACGGCGTCCAGCCGTTTCGGGCTACCCCTCGCTGCGGATGTTGCTTGAAGACGGTGGACCGACTGAGTCTCCTTCCCTGTCTTCCTTGGACCTGGTTTCCCAGGCGTTGATGTAGAGGGTCTTGTCCCTCTTGTACTTTGGAGGAGTACCGAGCACCTTTGCGGTTTTATTGTTGTTGAAATTAAGAGTAGTTGACATAGTAGGCGGGGAAGGGGTGGATCACCCGAGGTCATCCAGTTTAAACTGCGGGTTGGCAGGTATCCAGAGTCCGCCTATTATCGACCGAGCACCCCCCTCGGCCGTGCATCTCTGGGCATATAACAGTGTCACCTTAGATTGGGGTAATTTCACTGAGAGTTTTCTTCTCTCCGCCCGTCTCTAGTAGAGACATGACCGTACCAGGACCTGTTTCCAGGCGACTTCACGGGGAGAGTATAGTCGCACTTCCACCGGTGTGTACAGTTACGGCGGGTGGCGTTTCGCTCGGAACCCTCTGTATCCTAGGGTTGTGGGACACAGACCGCCTCGTTTACAGGGGAAGTCCTAACCCGGTCCTACTTTAAGCCGCTAACGCTGCCGTCCGGAGGGATGTTAAGACTCCCTCAACCTCAACTCCCATAACTACTGCTTTCCCAACTAACACCTCTACGTCCACTGCTCCCGTCTCAACAAATAATTCTGTGACCCCTCTATCTGTTCTTACTGCGGTTGCTCCTTCAAAACCTATTTTCGTCTCTCGACTCATGGCATCGGCTACGGAGGTCATGGTCCAAAACATTATATTGTCTAAACTCAACATAGATAGTTCTGCGGGTCTCGTAGTTACCAAATTTAACTTCAAGGTCAAGCGAAACATCTCCTCTTTTAAAATTCTCGTCCCTGATAAGCATGTTAATAGTTTGCTCGACCCCTCTATCTGGCCGGTGCATACGATTTGTCACCTTTTACAAATCGTCCCACCAGCCCGGATCATCGAGTAGGTATTCTTCCAACTCCATCTGCTCCATCTGCATCTCCGTCTGCTACATCTTCTGTAGCAAAAAACTAGCTTCCCCTAGTACGTTAAAGATTGCCTATCAGAACGTTCGTGGCTTGGGCAGCAAGCTCAACAAGTTACATACTGATAGTGCAACTTTTGAGGCCGACATTATCGCTTTCTCCGAAACCTGGCTTCATCCCTCAATCTCTGATTCTGAAATCCTTATTGACAAATTTAACATTTATAGATCGGATCGTCCATCTCATGGTGGTGGTGTCCTGATTGCTGTCCGTTCTGACATAACATACCAACTTTTTTCTGTCGAAGCTCATAACAATATTGAAATTATAGTAGTTAAGCTTCGACTCTCCTCGATAAATCTATTTATATCGTGCTCTTACATCCCACCGTCCTCTGAATTTTCAACCTACATGCTTCACGCAGCCCTTTTTCAAACTGCTTCGTCCCAACTTAATGAGTCCGATTTTCTTATCGTCCTCGGGGATTTCAATCTTCCAAATATTTCCTGGTCTCCATCCAAAGACTCCAACCAGATGTTCCCAATCATACAGCACGATTTCGTTGATTCTCGATAATCAACGGCATATGCAATAGCATTGGTAGGATTTTAGACCTTGTCTTTACTACCGACTCTACGAACCCTTTAGTACGCCGAGGTTCCCCTCAATCTTTTCCCGAAGACCTTTACCATCCTACCCTGGAAATAGATGTCCAGCTGCCTTCACCTGGTCCCACCAAATCCTGCATAAAGCCTTCAGCTATATTTTGCTTCAAGAGGGCTGATTTTACCTCTTTGAACAGCGCACTTTCTCTGATAGATTGGTCATTCCTCGACGACTTTCATGAGATCGAACCCGAAACTCACGCATTCTACAGCACTGTTTTTTCCATCTTTCCTACCTTTGTTCCTATAGTTTCCGCTCTCAGAAATCTTTCTGGCTCCATTTGGTTCACTCCGCGGCTAATAAACCTAAGGAATATTAAATCTCGTTTATATAAGAAGTTTAAACTGTCTGGCTCGCAGTCAGAATTTTCTAAGTATTCAATTGCAAAATCTAAATTTTCCATTTGTAATACTCTATGCTATAACAGTTATTTGTCTAAACGCAAGCTCAACTTTAAACGAGATCCTAAACAATTCCTGAAGTTTGTTAACTCTAAATGTAATTCTTCACAATATCCCTTCTTTACACTTAAATGGTACTTATGCAGATAACAATTCCGATATTGCTAACCTATTTGCTTCATTTTTTCAATGTTGCTACTCTGCTCCTTCTAATAACATGCCCATTCTCGCTTCACCTAATGACTATCCTGCCGCGCACTCATATCCTATCCCTTTAAATAGTGCAAGTTGTATCCATCCCCCCTTTATTGATTATGATGGCCTTCTAACTAATTTAAAATCGTGTAAATTTTCTTTCTCCACTGGTCCAGATTTGGTTCCCAGTGCCGTTCTTAAACTTTGTGCGGATTCACTTTGCGTGCCTCTCTTAAAACTGTTCAACCTCTCTCTCGAGTTTGGTGATTTTCCCACCGTCTGGAAGGAATCATACATAATTCCTATTCATAAAAAGGGGTCTAAATCAGACGTCTCATTCTACCGGTGTATCTATAATTTATCTGCCATTCCTAAGCTCTTCGAAAAAATTATTACTTCTCAGCTCTAACACTTTTGTAGTTCCCTGTTATCAGAATCACAGCACGGATTTGCAAAACGTCGCTCAGTTTCGTCTAACCTCGTTGAATTTTCCTCCTATGTAACTGCCGGATTTGGAAAGCAATGCCAAACTGACTTAGTTTATACTGATTTTAGTTAATCTTTCGACTCAGTTAATCACAATCTCCTCATCCGCAAACTATCTTTACTAGGATTTCCGACCAAACTTCTGGACTAATGCATACTGTTCAGTTGCAGAAGTATGCTTAAGCAATAGCTTATAAGACCCGTCGGCATAACACAGTGACACCGCGACACAGTGTTCCATTTAACATGCAATATAATACCTCACGACAAACACACTAGCCACTGCAGTGAGTGCTGCTGACAATGCACTAGCCACTGCAGTGAGTTCTGCTGACAATGCACTAACCACTGCAGTGAGTTCTGTTGACAATGCACTAGCCACTGCAGTGAGTTCTGCTGACAATGCACTGTTTCCGCAGAGTGCGAAGACAGCGGAGGCAGTTGCTGACCATCAAAATGTCGCAATTGCCCACCAGACACTAAAATTATCCATAATACACAAAACATATATTTTACAGACTCAGCACTTTTGTACCTATAAATAAGAATCATTTTTGTAAATAAAATCAGTATCAGAAACAGTACCACAACTGCCTGTCACTCATCTTCCATCGCAATCAACAGAGGCTGTCGCTGTGTCTTCAGATCCTCACTTGCGCACCGTAGGATACCCTCTCCGCAGTCCAACTGATTCAAGTTCCAAACTGTAGACGGTTTATGTACCGTATGCAACCCAGCTTCCTACACACATACACACATTAACATTTGGTGACCACGACCTTAGTCATCCTTTCAAACTGTCAGACAAGCTACAGTGAAAGGATTCGATCTGGACATCAGATTGAAGCAGTCAACAGGACATCTTCAACAAAAATTTGGCACCAGGCCATCACTTACGGTAGCATCTCCTACCAATAAGTATCACTCTGGCAAATCTGACATATTCAGGTTATCAGCCCACAGAAAAACAGCTATAGAATTCGACTACCACCAAGGTAATCAATTTTTGTTGTTCCGTGTATTGGAAACAGCACAAATCCCTCCATCCAACACATCACCTGTACTATTACCTTTCTGACCGACAACGGTTGCGATTCGGAGCGTATCCAGCTGCAAAGCAAATAAAACACTCCCAACGGGTCGAAAGGAATAAGTACAAACAGATAGAATGGATAAACATATGGAGGCAGAAGCTGCCGCTACAATGGCAATGGATGAGCAGCAAGAAATTGGTGAGGAAATATCGAGGTGCATTCGGAACTATAAAAAAGATTCCCAAGAACGAAAGCAAACGGCCTCCTATTTTCAAGCCAAAATATCAGCACTAGAAAATGCGTGGAATCGCTTCAACAAAAACGACTCCAAACTTCGCGATACAGACAAAACGGATGAATACGTAAAATTCCGGGAAGACTTACGTACAACATGTAAGCAATACATTGCGATGTTTACCGAAGGCATGGATAAGCCATCACAGACGTCTAGTGCTCGTGGGGAACGTCAAATCGTCTTTAAAGAAAGGCATGAGAATCCTCAGGTAGCTCCCAAAGAAAGCGGTTTGATCCAGCAGTCCTCGAAGGATTACAGCAAACTTCTTTCACTATGTCGCCGACAAAAGGCTATAGTAGAGTCCGTTAAGCGCAATCTGAAATAACTTTCAGAGGCGGAAGGACGCACATCAAGTGATTTGATAAAATCACTATGGACTCAAGCGCAGGAAGTCCACTTCACAATTCATGAGGAATACGAGGACCCAGTGGAAGGAGGATACGACATGGAAGCCTATCTAACACTGGAAAGTAAGGTCCAAAGAGCATTGGCAAAATCAGCCACACCAAACACGGATAACGTGCAGCTTCCACGGATCAGCATCCCAAAGTTTGATGGGGATCTCTATTAAAATGGACCCAGTTCTTCGATCTGTTCTCATGCATGGTGCATGAGACCAACATGCCTACGGTGAAAAAGATGTGGTATCTTAAAACCACCGTTACCGGCGAGGCAGAAAGACTGATTCGACATATCGATCTAAAGCAAGAAAATTATGAAGCCGCTTGGGAAATACTAGTTGACGCATACAACAATCCCAGAGATGTTTCGAACACGGTACTGAACCGCTTCCTCAATCAGCAAACAATTAATGACGATCCCAAGTCATTAAAAGAGTTGTATATAACAACCATAGAATCCCTTGCATCACTAAAGGGATTGGGCATCAATATTTTTACATGGGATCCGATATTGATTGCCATTATCAGAAACAAACTGGATGTAACAAATAAGGCCTTGTATGAGCAATCATTGGGAAGCTCAAAGGACATTCAGGCGCTGGATACGATGCTTCAGTTCTTGGAGCAAAGAATTCGGGTTCTAGGAACCAGTAAGAAGCCACCAGCATCAAGGAGAGGGCCAAAAGGCACGACATGTGCATCAGCAAACACAGGGAGAGCGCGAGCACCCTTATGCACATTCTGCAAGAAAGCAAACCATTGGCTCTACGGATGCGAAGAATTTCGCTCCAAATCTCCATCAGTACGACTAAACTGGGTACAAAAGCAAAAAATGTGCGTCAATTGTTTTAGAACAAATCACAAAACAAACGCATGCCCCGGTCGAAACTGCTTCAAGTGTGACAAGAAGCACAACACGATGCTACATTTGGAAACAGCATCAGGCGCAGCTCCGACGGTTGGTGCAGCAAGTAACAATAGTTACAATCTTCTGGCCACAGCAAAGGTGGCAGTAGAAGCCAACAACGGGCAGGTTGCTAATTTCAGAGCACTGCTAGATTCAGGATCACAGATAAACTTGATCTCTGAACGAATGGCATCAATGTTGTCACTCAAACTAAAAGACACAACATTGCGGATCGAAGGAATTGGAGGTCAATCAAAGACCAGCAGAGCACGTGTAAATGTGCTCATGAAATCCCTTCACAATGGTTTTACGCAAAGAATTGAAGCGTTCGTATTACCACAGATAATAGCTGACCAACCAGCTCAGGCACTCGATCCAGAGAGCTTAAACATACCAAGCAGGATCTCACTGGCAGATCCAAACTTCCATACGCCAGGCAAAATCGACATGCTAATCGGAGCCGAGCATTATTACTCGCTGCTGCTACCAGATCAACAGCAGCTAAGGACAGGAGGCCCGCTGCTACAAAACACGAAACTGGGATGGATTGTGGCAGGAAAAGTCAAATCTGCCCACAAGTCCTCACCCATTTGTGCAACGGGAGTAAACGAGCTCATGGAAAGATTCTGGACTCTGGACAATCTAGAGACGGAAGACAAACCACGCACTCCAGTGGAGGCACGATGCGAAGCTCATTTTATAGAAAATCTTCAGACAGCTTCAGACGGCCGCTTTATTGTAAAGCTCCCATTTTCCGAACACCCTTCAGCCCTGGGGGAGTCGTTGGAAACCGCAACAAAAAGATTCCTAGCGTTGGAGCGGCGAAGCTCAACAGAAACTTGGAAGAGTTATGTGGACTTCATGAAAGAGTATGAACGACTAGGACATATGATGATTGTCCCAGCATCAAAGGTTCCCAAAAGGCATTACTTCATTCCACATCATTGTGTACTCAAACCTGAGAGCACCACCACAAAGCTTCGGGTAGTATTCGATGCCTCATGCAAATCCACAAGCGGGAAATCTTTAAACGACATTCTGCAGGCGGGACCCACCGTTCAGAGCGAACTTATGTCCATTCTGCTACGATTTCGGATTCATAAGTACGTGTTCACAGCGGACATAGAAAAGATGTACCGGCAAGTGTGAATGAACCCGGAGGATCAATTCCATCAGATGATAGTCTGGAGGAACAATCCATCCGAAGAGATCAGGTACTACCGCCTAAAAACAGTAACATATGGGACAACAGCTGCTCCGTTCCTAGCAACGAAATGTCTGGATCATTTGGCAATACAATACAAAGACAGACTACCAGTCGGATCAACAACATTAAAAACCGATTTCTATGTTGACGACTGTCTAACTGGAGCAAACACGATTCCAGAGGCAATTCATGTTCGACAAGAACTAAATAAGATATTACTACCGTCCGGATTCAAATTGAGCAAGTGGTGCTCCAACAATGAGCAACTTCTCCAAGGAATCCCCAAAGAGGATATTGTAACCGATGTAAAACTAGGAGAGACACTAGAGCACTACAGCGTGAAAACTCTGGGTCTCATCTGGATGCCGAAGAAGGATACATTGTGTGGACAATCGCTGTGAGTTTCAACTTTTTAACAATAAAACAGAAACACTGTGTCAGGTAACACACACAAAGGCTGACACGGTGTGGCTAAAAACTCAGCATCCAAATAAATGGATCTTCGCAACGCATTCTAAAACTAAACTTCAAGCAGTATGCAACGGAGTTCCGTCAACCATAACACTGGAAGGAACTGGGCTACTCTCCATGGTCCCTGGTTGCACTGCTCGCAATCCTAAATTGAGCATCAGTACCTTCAGCACCACAATCAGCGAAGTAAAATCGACGTACACTCGATTTGGTGACGTGAACCCACCGGAGACATCACCCTCGCCACCAATGTGGCAACTGAAGAACCAGACATCAGACTTCCTTCAAGAGCTTGATGATCTACGCCAGCAACTATCAACCATCAATCAGCACGAGCTGCCACACCATCTCACCACCGTGCAGCACCATCAACTCGTTGCTTATGCAGCCCTAGCAATATCAATTCTACTGATCATTGCCATCATTTTCCGGCAGAAGTATCAACTATGGAAACCAAGGCCATCAAATCCCGATCCAGCCACGTCATCACCCCCTATACCCCTTGCACGCCGGTTTACCGTCGACTTGAACGATGGTTGAACACAGTTTAAACGGCCGGGAGAATGTTCAGTTGCAGAAGTATGCTTAAGCAATAGCTTATAAGACCCGTCGGCATAACACAGTGACACCGCGACACAGTGTTCCATTTAACATGCAATATAATACCTCACGACAAACACACTAGCCACTGCAGTGAGTTCTGCTGACAATGCACTAGCCACTGCAGTGAGTTCTGCTGACAATGCACTAGCCACTGCAGTGAGTTCTGTTGACAATGCACTAGCCACTGCAGTGAGTTCTGCTGACAATGCACTCTTTCCGCAGAGTGCGAAGACAGCGGAGGCAGTTGCTGACCATCAAAATGTCGCAATTGCCCACCAGACACTAAAATTATCCATAATACACAAACATATATTTTACAGACTCAGCACTTTTGTACCTATAAATAAGAATCATTTTTGTAAATAAAATCAGTATCAGAAACAGTACCACAACTGCCTGTCACTCATCTTCCATCGCAATCAACAGAGGCTGTCGCTGTGTCTTCAGATCCTCACTTGCGCACCGTAGGATACCCTCTCCGCAGTCCAACTGGTTCAAGTTCTAGTTGCGACGACCAAACTGTAGACGGTTTATGTACCGTATGCAACCCAGCTTCCTACACACATACACACATTAACACATACCTTTGCAATCATTCTCCGCGTTTCTGCTTCCAATCTTCTCTTTCTAAACCAGTTTTTGTCTCTTCGGGTGTGCCGCAAGGTAGCCATCTCGGACCCTTATTATGTAACCTCTTTAATAACTAATTTTAACTAATTCTCGAGTTCTACAGCGACCCGGTGTCCCCGTTATTTCTTTAATCGGATCTCGACGCTCCACAGTAGACGAAACGGCCAATCTAGTGGCATTAAATTAATAACAAGCTTAATTTAAGAGATATCTTAATTAAATTTTTAATTTGGCATGATTGTTAATAGCCGGATAACTGTTCTAAATTTCAGTAGAATCAGTCAACTATATCAAATAGATACGATAGTTCTGGTCCTGAAAATAGAAGAGCATGCATTAAATCTTCCATCGTATTTTTACGTGAAAACTTTCGGGTTTTATCATTTTACTTTAGCGTTTCGCAATAAATCGTAACTTGGAAAAATATTTGCGTTGGAAGATTTAGTTTTCGTTTTCACTAGCTTGTATGTATTTAATCGCCCGTCTACATTAATCGCCAAAACTTCCTCAGGACTGAACTTAACAGGAAGTTTGAGATCACTGTTAGAACATTTTATTGTTTTTGCCACGACCTCTTCTTCAATGATATAACTTTAGAAGCATTTCTCTCATCACCACTTTTTGAAATGTGAAAATGTTTCATTACATTTTTTCCATTTTTGCAGCAACGTGCTTACAAGTGTTCTTATCCTTCTTGCATTTCTTTGTGATGTTCTTGTGAATAATCATTATTATTTAACACATTTGAAAATATGTAATTTTCAACCGCAATAGACCCTTTGGTAGCGACCGTTGTACGGAAGTGAAAAAGTTCGTCTTGGGAAAAAAATTTTCCAAAAATTAAATTACAATTATTTTCGGCAGCCATATGCAGATAATTTTGGGCATCCAAATTCACCATAAATTTGAGAATGTGGATACAAAACAATTGCAACTAGATCGTACACATCTCACAAAATGCACTCCACCAAACAATGCAATATGTTTTTTAAGGTGGTTTTAGGTGGGAGTCCCAACTAAACGACAAGTTTTTGTTTCACGGCTGGCCCCTGTACTCACATCTAATCATGTAATTGCTTTTATTCAAAGCAAAATAAAATCCGTGGGATTAAAGGTGGAGAAAGTCAACTTCTCTTATGCCATGGAGATAGCCTCGTTTAAGATAAGCATCTCCCCAACTCAATTTGACACCATTTGCTCCGCAAAATTTTGGCCTGAGCATTTGTTGGCGAAGGAGTTTTAGGCTAAGAAGAAGAATAGGCCCCCCATATCCCTTACAAATCTTTCCAGTGTGCCACCCTCAACTTCCTCTTTCTCAACTTCCCGTCTTGCTTCCACCTTTCCAAAAAACTAACTTCTCTTTTAGTAACGTATCAGAATGTTAGAGGCGTAGTAAGCTCAGCATTCTTTTCCGGGATAGTGCTGCATTTGCTTCCCACGTTATTGTGTTTACTGAAACCTGGTTAAAGCCGGACATTCCTGGTTCCGAGGTTTTGGCAGGTCGGTACACAACTTTTAGAAAGGACCGTTCGTCTAAACGTGCTGGTGGGGTTCTGATTGCAGTGGATCTTCACGTCGGAACACTTCACAGTCCAGGTTCAACCGGAACTGGAATTCCTGTGTGTAAAACTGATTCTTCCCGCTTTCACTAAATTCATTACTTGCTCGTATATTCCACCTTCTTCGGATATCTCCATTTCTGAGCAGCATTTGTACGCTTTAACTGCTGTTTCTTCCTCGCTATTAGATAAAGATCATATGATGACTTGGTGAATTCAACTTGCCAGGAACTGTTTGGTCTTCGGTAGACGAGTCTAGTAACCTAGTGCCCATGACATGACTTTGTTGATGGCTTGCTTGACCTGTCCCTGTCTCAAGTCAACCATGTGAAAAATTCCTTGGGTCGATTGCTTGATCTGTGCTTTGGATCGGATCCGACCTTAGTGTTGTTAACCCGACCCCTTCCGCTCACTATACCTGAAGATGCCTACCATACTACTTTCGAAGTGTCGCTAGGTATAGGACCAACTGTATGGTTAGTGACTGAACTTAACAGGAAGTTTGAGATCACTGCTAGAACATTTTATTGTTTTTGCCACGACCTCTTCTTCAATGATATAACTTTAGAAGCATTTCTCTCATCACCACTTTTTGAAATGTGAAAATGTTCCATTACATTTTTTCCATTTTTGCAGCAACGTGCTTACAAGTGTTCTTATCCTTCTTGCATTTCTTAGTGATGTTCTTGTGAATAATCATTATTATTTAACACATTTGAAAATATGTAATTTTCAACCGCAATAGACCCTTTGGTAGTGACATACGTTTTGAAACGTATGTCTGTGAGTTGTGAGGATGGGCAGTCTTTGAGTAGGTGTTCTATAGTTACTGGAACGTTGTTCAGGCAATGCGTACAAGTATTTATTTTGGTTGGGTCTAGGTAATGTTGGTGAGTTATTCTTGTATGTCCTAGTCTTAGTCTAATTATTTTTGTTTGTTTTATCCTTGATGTGGTGTTTTGGTCTAGTCTTTTGGTGAATTTGTCGGCTGTTGTTTGGTTGGGATTGATAAATTGATACCAGTTTGTTCTAGTTTTATAAGTTTGTCTTTAAGCATTTTTGTCTTGAGGTGCTTATTAATGTCTGATATATTGTTATTGTGTGTGTATGTAAGGGGCATTGTTGAAGCTGATTTTGCTTTTTGGTCTGCTAGTTCATTTCCTTTTATGTTTTTATGACCTGGGATCCAGAGTAGTTTTATTTTTGGATGTAGTTGCATTAGGAGAGATCTAATTTTAGATTCATAATAGTTGAAGTTATCGGGGTTGCCTATGGCTTGAAGAGAGGATAGAGAGTCTGAACATATCATATATTTCCCGCGCATAGATTTAACAATTTGTATTGCCTCGAATATGGCTATGATTTCGGCAGAGTAAATTGAAGAAAAATTTTGTAGTAAGCCCACTTTTAAGGTGTTTTTTTCCGTTGTGATTGCAAATGATGTGGTACTTATGGTTTTGGATCCATCCGTAAACAGAAAGGTGTGATCATTAAATTGGTTTTTGATGGTAAGAAAGTGTTGTTGGTATATAGAGTCGTGTGTATTATTTTTGTCTAGTTTTTCAAGTTCGGTATTTATGGTATTTGGTAGGAATTTCCAGAAAGGTAGCTTCGTTTTTATTTCGGGTTTTATGAGAAGGCTTATGTTTTGTTTTTTGCAATGTTGTAGAGAGTAAGTTATTGCTGAAGGTATTTTGTTGTTGAAGTGGATTCTGCTTTGGAGGGACTTTGAGATTTTGTGAAGAGGTGAGTTGTTTGGAAAATAAAGGTTTTTTATTAGTTTGGCTTGTAGAAAGTCACGTCGATCTGCAACTGTGTTTATGTTAGCTTCCATTAAAAGATTTGTAATCGGGGTTGTCCTGAATGCTCCCAAAGCTATCCTTACTGCACAGTTTAGAATGGTTTGAATTTTTTTAAGCCAAGTTATTGAGGAATTGCCGTAAAATACTAGTCCGTAGTCAATTTTAGAAACTATTATTGCTTTTGTGATTGATATTAGTGTATGCGTATTGCAATTGAACTTGTTACTGGAGAGACATTTTATTATATTAATTTTGTTTGAGAGAGAGCTAGCTAAGTCTTCTATGTGTCTAGTCCATCTATATTTTGAATCGAATGTGAGTCCTAATATTTTTAAGTGGTCTACGCTCGGAATGTTTAGGTTTCTCGTTGTTATTGTGCATTTACAGTTATGTTTACGGCATATATGTAAGTGTTTGCATTTATCAAATGATAAGGATGAGCCTGAAAACGAACACCATTCGTCGATTTTTTGGAATAGATCATCGAGATTGAAATTTTCTTGGGTTTGGTTTTTTTTTTAAATTTGACAATAATATGAAAATCGTCTGCATAGGCTGTGAATGTGAGATTTCGTTGGATAGTAATGAGGTTTGCTAGTTTATTATATGCTATTAAGAATATAATAACTGATATCGGTGATCCCTGGGGGATTCCGTTATGCAGAGGAAAAGTGCTCGATGGGTTGTTTGCTACGCGACATTTGATTTTTCTCTTGCTCATAAAATTAATAATATAGTTAAGTATTTTTGGGCCGATGTTCCATTCTTGGAGTTGCTTAGTTATTGCATGTAGTCCAATTTTGTCAAAGGCTTTATTGAAATCTAATGATACTATTGACAAATGTTGTTTGTGGGATAATGCATCAGTTATCAGATGATCTAAGTACGCTAGATTGTCTGTAACTGATTTTCTACGTTTGAAACCAACTTGATTTGTGTGTATATGTTTCTTTGTAGTAACAAACCACCACAACCTCTTGGCTATGATTTTGTCTAGGACTTTTGCGAAGCAAGAGTTTAGAGAAATCGGGCGGTATGAGGTTATTGATGTTTTCATGTAGCCGGGTTTAGCTATTGGTATAAGAAGACCTATTTTGTAAGCTTGGGGTATATAGTTATTAAGTATATTATTGTAGTGTTTTAAAATTCGATCCTTAACTGCTGGGGATGTATTTGCAATCATTGGGTAGGAGATTCGATCAATACCTGGTGTATGGCCCTTTAAGCTTGAGAGTGCGGAGGAAAGTTCTATGGAAGTGATATCTGATTCTATTTTCTGTGCAGATTGCGATAGAGGAGAGCTTTGATATGTTGAAATTGAATATTTGTTGTTAGTGAACATGGATGAGAAGTTGGAATCTTTGGACTGATCAGACCAGTATTCAGCAAATGAACTGGCAATGGAGGGGTTATCTGAAGTTGGCTGTAAAGTGGTCGGATGGATAATTGTATGGATGTTTTTCATATTATTCAGTCCACAAAAGCGTCTTATATTTGACCAGGTTTGACTTGTCTTTGTTTGTGGTTGGATTTCTGAAGTAAAAGAGGAAAGTGACTTACTTTTTGCAGATTTAATTTCTTTTTTAAATTTTGCCGCTGCTTTTCGAAATCTAATGATGTTTGTAGTTGTAATGTGTTTTTTTAGTTTGTTCCATGCTTGTTTTCTTTCGTTGTTGAGAGTTTGCAGTCCATTGTTCCACCAGGGAACGTTTCTGGGATGGTTTTTAATTGATTTTTGTGGGATGGTAAGATGGGCGCTTTGTAGTAGAATTTTATTTAGACATGATGATTCTTTATTGATATTGTTTGAGGGCGAACTTTTTGTATTTAAGTAGTCAGTTTTGTCCTTAAATGCATCCCAGTTGGCTGAGTTTATTTTGAAGATTGGGTTGTTTTGTGTTTTATTCTGTTTGTTATTGTTAAAGAGTGTAATGAGGATAGGGAAATGGTCACTTCCGTGAAGGTCGTCGATGATTTTCCAGTTAGCGTATTGGAATAAGTCTGGAGAGCAAAATGATAGGTCAATATGTGTGTATGTATTGTGTGTGGTAAAGTGTGTGGGGGATTTGTCGTTTAAGAGTATAAAGTTGGTGTTATTTAGGAATTTGACTACTGTATTGCCTCTTGCGTTATTTTTTGGTGAGCCCCAAAGTTTGCTCCAACTGTTGAAATCACCTAAAATAAGTGAGCTTGAGTTATTGCTGAGAACATTGTGTAGGTTACTTTCGTTAACATTTTGGCTTGGCGATATGTATGCAGAAATTATTTTAAATTTTTTCTTCGATTCAACTTCAATAGCAGTTGCATCGAAGTCAGTTTGTAAATGTATTTCTTTTGATTGGATTGAGTTGTGTATGAGGACTGCTGCTCCCCCAAAATTGGGTGAGTAGTTTTTAGCGTAAAGTGAGAAGTTGATAGGAATGGGTATATTGTGAATATTAAATAGATGGGTTTCTTGTAATGCAATTATATGCGGTTGGTATTGTTTAATAATAATTTGAAGTTCATTATAGTTGTTTATGTAGCCTCGAAGGTTCCATTGGATTATTGTCAGAGTCATTTTTTTGAGTTTTTATCTCTTGAGTGCTGGTTGTTTGGGTTGTTTTTACTTGATCTGTTAGTTTTAGTCGGATTCTATTTCCATTGAGCAGTTGTTGCTACTCATGGCGTCAGTATTGGGGTTCTTCTGTCTTGTTTTTTTGCTGCTTGAGCTTTTTAATTTGTCCGCAGCCTTAATTGCTGCTAGTCTGCGCTTAGAGGTAGTTAGTGGTAGAATTTTTACAATGTTAGAGGTTGTGCTGTTTTTATGGCAATTTAATAGGGTGTTTATCTTACTGTATATTTCTGAGTCGATATCAGAGTACGATACAGTTTGGCGTTTGGATGTGGATGCTTGCTGGGGGTGTTGTTGTTTTTGTGATGCTGTGTGTTGTTGTTGTGGTGTTGTGTGTTGTTGTTGTGATGCTGTGTATTGTTGTTGGGAATGCGTAGAGGCCTGTGTGGTTTTGGTGACTGAAGAGAATAAGTGGGGTGTATTATCTGTGTTCCGTGTCCGTAGTATTGAGAGGGCTGTTTTGTTGTCGCATTTGTTCGTGGTTTTAATTGCTTGGAGTTCGTATTGAGTGATAAAGATAGGGCATTTTTTGCTGGTGGAGTTATGTGGGTTCGAAGAGTGCTGGTCGTTATTGCAGTTAATGCAGTGCTGGGTTTTGTTACATTTCTCTTGTGTGGTCGTGTCAATGTGAAAGTCCTCTCCGCAATTGAAGCAAAGTTTTTTGTTTTTGCAGAATTTTTGGAGGTGTCCAAACTGGAAGCAATTGTTGCATTTCATTGGAAGTGGTATATATTGTCTGACTTGGGCTCTTTGGTATCCAATCATTATGTACTCCGGTAGGGTTAGTAGATTGAATGTTAATATGCAGACGCCAGTCTCTTTAAGAGATCCGTTTTCTCTTTTCAAAATTTTCTTTACTTCGGAGACCTGTTGGTGCGCAAGTTCTAATTGGATTTCGTCTTCATCAATGCCTCTTAAATCGTTAGAGTAAACGACGCCCTTTGAGTAGTTAAGAGAGTTGTGTATTGTGACGTTGACGTTGATGTCGCTTGCAAGAGATTTTAGGTGTATTAGTTTTTATACCCGATACTCAAAATGAGTATTGGGGTATATTAGATTTGTGGTAAAAGTGGATGTGTGTAACGTCCAGAAGGAATCGTTTCCGACCCTATAAAGTATATATATTCTTGATCAGCATCAATAGCCGAGTCGATTGAGCCCTGTCTGTCTGTCCGTCCGTCCGTCTGTCCGTCTGTCCGTCCCCTTCAGCGCCTAATGCTCAAAGACTATAAGAGCTAGAGCAACGATGTTTTGGATCCAGACTTCTGTGATATGTCACTGCTACAAAAATATTTCAAAACTTTGCCCCGCCCACTTCCGCCCCCACAAAGGGCGAAAATCTGTGGCATCCACAATTTTTAAGATACGAGAAAACCAAAAACGCAGAATCGTAGAGAATGACCATATCTTTTAGACTGCAGAATCTGAATTGGATCGTATTATTATTATAGCCAGCATCAAGAAAACAATTTCATTTTTTCTCGCCCTGTCTCTCTCTAACACACACGTAGCATAGGCGGCTTTGCTTAGAGTAAAACATTAGCGCCTAGATCTCAGAGACTATAAAAGCTAGAGCAACCAAATTTGGTATCCACACTCCTAATATATCGGACCGAGACGAGTTTGTTTCAAAATTTCGCCACACCCCCTTCCGCCCCCGCAAAGGATGCAAATCTGGGGATATTCACAAATCTCAGAGACTATTAAAGCTAGAGTAACCAAATTTAGTATCCGCACTCCTGTTAGATCTCACTATAAAACCTTTATCTCAAAATTTCGCCCCACCCCCTTCCGCTCACACAAACGACGAAAATCTGTTGCATTCACAATATTGCAGATTTGAGAAAACGAAAAACGCAGAATCATAGATAATGACCATATCTATCAGATTGCTGAATCTGGATCAGATCAGATCTTATAGCCAAAAGGAACAAATCAATTTGCATTGGCTACGCAGCGCCCGACGTCACGCTTAGACTGATTTTCTGTCTCTCTCGCACGCACTCTTTGTCGTGTCGTTTTATATTAGCGGCGTCTGCCGGAGGAGAGCCATACTGACTTAGTATCGGGTATAACCGTAGAGTTGCGGTGTCCGCAGCAACTCACAACGTTCCCCCTCGTTTCGCTTGTATGTTTGTTTTCGTCTTTATCAAAATTGTTCCGTTTCTTATTTTTTTGCACATTTCGAGTTCACCTTCACAGGTGTAGTCAACTTGTTTTTTTATGAGAAAGGGGGATACCAAGTTGAGGTCTTTGTTGGGATCTGTTCTCGAGATGTTGACGAATTTCGGTCCAGGTGTTTGTAGAAGGGTTTCAATTTGGGGAGAGAGTCTAGGCCCTCGATCTGGGGGGTCCCCCATTACGGCGCCTCTGGTTTTGATTCCGTTAGGTTGTCACTTAATTGAATATTTGTGTTTGTTACTGTTCTAGTTATAATTGTTGGTAGTTGTTGGTGATTCTGCTTTGTGCGAGGTTTTGCGATGAGCTTTTAGTTAGCGTAGGCACGTTCGATCTCTATGAGAGTAGTTTTGTGACTGTTCCAAAAATTAAATTACAATTATTTTCGGCAGCCATATGCAGATAATTTTAGTCATCCAAATTCACCATAAATTTTAGAATGTGGATACAAAAAAATTGCAACTAGACCGTACACATCCCACAAAATGCACTCCACCAAACAATGCAATATGTTTTTTAAGGTGGTTTTAGGTGGGAGTCCCACCTAAACGACAAGTTTTTGTTTCACGGCTGGCCCCTGATCTCACATCTAATCATGTAATTGCTTTTATTCAAAGCAAATTAAAAGCCGTGGGATTAAAGGTGGAGAAATTCAACTTCTCTTATGCCATGGAGATAGCCTCGTTTAAGATAAGCATCTCCCCAACTCAATTTGACACCATTTGCTCCGCCAAATTTTGGCCGGAGCATTTGGTGGCGAAGGAGTTTTAGACTAAGAAGAAGAATAGTCCCCCATAACCCTTACAAATCTTTCCAGTGTGCCACCCTCAACTTCCTCTTTTTCAACTTCCCGTCTTGCTTCCACCTTTCCAAAAAACTAACTTCTCTTTTAGTAACGTATCAGAATGTTAGAGGCGTAGTAAGCTCAGCATTCTTTTCCGGGATAGTGCTGCATTTGCTTCCCACGTTATTGTGTTTACTGAAACCTGGTTAAAGCCGGACATTCCTGGTTCCGAGGTTTTGGCAGGTCGGTACACAACTTTTAGAAAGGACCGTTCGTCTAAACGTGCTGGTGGGGTTCTGATTGCAGTGGATCTTCACGTCGGAACACTTCACAGTCCAGGTTCAACCGGAACTGGAATTCCTGTGTGTAAAACTGATTCTCCCCGCTTTCACTTAATTCATTACTTGCTCGTATATTCCACCTTCTTCGGATATCTCCATTTATGAGCAGCATTTGTACGCTTTAACTGCTGTTTCTTCCTCGCTATTAGATAAAGATCATATGATGACTTAGTGACTTCAACTTGCCAGGAACTGTTTGGTCTTCGGTAGACGAGTCTAGTAACCTAGTGCCCATGACATGACTTTGTTGATGGCTTGCTTGACCTGTCCCTGTCTCAAGTCAACCATGTGAAAAATTCCTTGGGTCGATTGCTTGATCTGTGCTTTGGTCGTGTGCTGTCGCTAGGTATAGGACCAACTGTATTGGATAGGTCAAGAAGGCCACCTGAACGTGTCCGTTGCTTTCGTAAAGCCGAGTTTACGAAGCTTAATAATCTAATTAGGGATTTTGATTGGTCCGCTTTGTACTTGTGCACTGATGTGCACAAACATTTTTATACCCGATACTCAAAATGAGTATTGGGGTATATTAGATTTGTGGTAAAAGTGGATGTGTGTAACGTCCAGAAGGAATCGTTTCCGACCGCAGAATCGTAGAGAATGACCATATCTTTTAGAATGCAGAATCTGAATTGGATCGTATTATTATTATAGCCAGCATCAAGAAAACAATTTCATTTTTTCTCGCCCTGTCTCTCTCTAACACACACGTAGCATAGGCGGCTTTGCTTAGAGTAAAACATTAGCGCCTAGATCTCAGAGACTATAAAAGCTAGAGCAACCAAATTTGGTATCCACACTCCTAATATATCGGACCGAGACGAGTTTGTTTCAAAATTTCGCCACACCCCCTTCCGCCCCCGCAAAGGATGCAAATCTGGGGATATTCACAAATCTCAGAGACTATTAAAGCTAGAGTAACCAAATTTAGTATCCGCACTCCTGTTAGATCTCACTATAAAACCTTTATCTCAAAATTTCGCCCCACCCCCTTCCGCTCACACAAACGACGAAAATCTGTTGCATTCACAATATTGCAGATTTGAGAAAACGAAAAACGCAGAATCATAGATAATGACCATATCTATCAGATTGCTGAATCTGGATCAGATCAGATCTTATAGCCAAAAGGAACAAATCAATTTGCAGTGGCTACGCAGCGCCCGACGTCACGCTCAGACTGATTTCTGTCTCTCTCGCACGCACTCTTTTTCGTGTCGTTTAATATTAGCGCCGTCTGCCGGAGGAGAGCCATACTGACTTAGTATCGGGTATAACTGTAGAGTTGCGGTGTCCGCAGCAACTCACAACGTTCCCCCTCGTTTACAATGCTCTTGGCACATTTTTTGATTCTTGTGTCCCGCTTTCTTGTCCGATTAGATCTGGAAAACCTCCTTGGTTTACCAAAGAGTTATCCAGTCTAAAAAACTTAAAATCAAGACGTTGTACAAAATTTCAGGAATTTTCTCACTCTGGCTATGTAATAGCTCGGTGAAACTTTTCAGTTCTTAATGCACAATGCTATAAGAACTGCCTATCTCGATGCAGGAGAGGTTTTTCTCAGGACACTAAACAGTTAAACTGCTTCGTAAACAGTAAGCGTAGAATGTCCGCACACCCATCCTCGTTATCATTTTGTAATACGTCGGCAAATAATGATCTATTTGCCAAATTTTTACAACCACCTATTCTGAGGAAAGCTACTCTGGTCATCCGTACCCATACGGTTTACTGAGTTCGTACGGCCTTTTCAGTCCCTTGTTAAATTAATATTCTTTACTTCATGATCGTCGACTAGTTAAGCCGGTGTTTTCACCGGGTCCAGACGGGGTTCCAGGTTGTGTACTCAGGTACTGCGCCGAGGCTCTGTGTGGACCCTTGCTTAAACTATTCAACCTGTCCATTGATTCTACTTGCTTCCCCCGATCTGGAAGGAATCGTTTATAATTCCTCTCCATAAAAAAGGTAGCAATTCTGACACAAAAAACTATAGAGGTGTATCAAAGTTATCCGCTATTCCTAAAATGATTGAGCTCCGTACTTGCAACACCTCTACAAGTCACTTATATCTCCAACTCAGCATGGATTTATAAGGCGGCGATCAACAACCACGAATTTGTAAGAGTTTACCTTTTTCATTATTAAAGCCTTTCAAGGTAACTTACAGACGGATGTTATTTACACCGATTTTACTAAAGCATTCGAATCTGTAAAGCATTCCCTTTTAGCACATAAACTTGAACTTTTAGGGTTTCCGCACAACCTCCTGAGATGGATTTCTAGCTATCTTTGTTCCAGGTCTCAAAGAGTCCTCTTCAAAAACTCCCTCTCTTTACCAGTCAAGGTTTCTTCGGGAGTATCACAGGGCAGCCATCTAGGCCCCTTACTCTTCACACTCTTTATTAATGACTTGCCTTCAGTATTAACATACTCTCGAGTACTTATGTATGCGGATGATGTTAAACTCTGTGTCCAGTACAAGGACATTTCATTTCATTCTCGCTTGCAATCCGATCTCAATAACTTTCAGTCATGGTGTTGTGCAAACTTGTTACACCTTAATGCCTCGAAATGCAAAGTAATGACATTTCATCATTTCTACCATGGTAAATAAGGTAATGGGCGTGCTTGGGTTTATAAAGAGGTGGTGTTCAAACATGAACATATGATCGTCCATACAATGCCACTTTCGGCCCCTTGCAGAATGTTTAAGCATAAATATATTATTGTACACATTCACCCATGTAACAAAACCGATCTCTAAAAAAATCACATGACTACACGGGTGTAAACAGAGATCTATTAATACGACAACAAAACACAAGTGGAGAAAACACTTAACAAATGCGGTCCTAAAATAAAACTAATGTAAGCATGTACTAAAATAGACACCCTCAGTAAAGTGTATCCTCTGCGTAGGTCTAACGATACCTATTGACTACCAAATTGTACCTCCTACCTCATTGTCAAATCACATATAAGGCTCTGATTTTAAGAATAAAATTTAGTTTGAATTTACAACTCAAGTCGCAAATGTCTAGACTTTTCTTTTAAGGTCTTAACACGTGGTCAAAGGAATTTGACGACCCCTTTAACAAACACTCTCTATACCTCGCTTGTTCGTCCGATCTTAGAATACGGCTCCTGTGTATGGTGCCCTCAGTACAAAGTACACCAGGACCGTATAGAATCAGTACAGAAAAACTTTTTACTCTTTGCTCTGCGGGGCCTTAACTGAGATGAAGGTGTGAGACTTCCATCTTACTCTAGTAGACTGTTATTAGTAAACCTCCCATTCTTAGTTAACCGTAGAAAAATGCTTGGTGTGATATTTATGCACAACTTGATCAGGGGTGACATAGACAGCCCTGATTTGTTGAGCCGCATAAATTTCACGATTCCTATTAGACCTACTAGAAATTGTATACCGTTGTTCCTTCCACTTTTTAGATCGAATTATTCCTTGCATGAACCGTTTAGGGTCTTATGGTCGGATTATAATTCCCTCTACCATATCATATCCACCACTAATTCTCTTCATCTTATTAAATTACTAATCCTTTCTAGTAATTAGTAATTGTAGTGGTATTTTTATTTGTATGTTCATTTTGAAGTTCTCTTCTAGTTCTCTTGGAAACTTTCGTGCTAATCTTCCTCGAATATTAGTCTAACAGCTATCTTTCCTGCATGCTCGCGTAACAGCCTTCTGCTGGTGTCACACGGGCCACTTGACGGTGCAGTAATTGCATCGCCTCTTGAAAGATGCAGTTATTGCATTTCAACGTCCACAAATACAAAACTTTTCCAAAGGTCAACTTCCACTGCTATTTTAAACTAGTATATAGAATTAAACGTCATATACACCTATGACCAAAAAGCTACAAGTCTATAAATTGATAGTTCAGAATAAATTTTAGCTACGCTTAGATTTTTTACTTTTTGCACAAATTTTTGCCAGCTTAACAAAAACGACGCCAAGACTTGTTTATAACAGCTCTTGCAGCATATGTTCGGTTTGACGCTTCCCAGCTTCACGAAATATGAGAGAAAACCAAAATGGTAATTACTTTCATACTCAGTGAGGTATTGGGAATCGATGCCACACAAAAGTTTCAAAAGACTCTGCCATGAAATTTTGAATTAAATTGAGCTAGATTGGCCATTTCGCCCACTGTGCGCTCTTAACAATTGGTGTATTATTAACACTCTTCCTCTAAACATTTCCAAATTTAACGTCATGACCTTCCATCGCAACAATCTTTCCTCAACCTTTTTGACTTCACAAAGTTAATGACTTAGGCTTTATCTTCGTACCTAACGTATGTTTTAATTCTCCTCTATCCGCTATTTCGGCTAAAGCCAAAGGAGTCCTTGGCTTTATCAAAAAATGGTCGATGGAATTTTCTGACCACTATACCACTAAACTACTCTACGTGTCTCTTGTACCTATCTTTGAATATGTTTCCTGTATCTGGTCTCCCCATTACCAAAAATATCAAGATATGCTTGAGTCCGTTCAAAAGCAATTCCTTATCTTTGCCCTGCACGTACTTAATTGGGACCCCTCTCGTCGTGTTCCTCCTTATGAGAGTCGGCTGCGTCTCATTAGCTTGCACTCTCTTGAAAGCCGTAGAACTTGTCATGGAATTCTCTTTCTTCACAAACTTCTCCTAGGCGAGGTTGAATCTTCGGCCCTCATTAGCCTTATCAGAATTGCTGTCCCATCCCGCCCGGCTAGGCATTACTTTCCTCTCCGTCTTCCTCTCTATCCTTCAAACTACTCTGACCATGAACCTTTCCGTATCCTTTGCCGCGACTACAATAAATTTTCCCATCTTTTTTTCTTTGATACTTGCGCTTCTAAAGTAAAATCTTCTTTCATGAATAATTTAAGTTAACTTTCTTCTGCCTTGTATTGTGATTGTTTGAGATGCCAAGCTTTTTTGGCACCTATGTGTTTCAAAAATGAAAAGAGATTTTGGGTTAAACTTTATAATGCGTATTTAATCTTGGTGGCTTAGCAGAAGCCGATTGCTTGCTATACCCAGATAAAATTTATGCGAGATCGATATGCAACCAATGCGCAGAGGGGTTAGCATAGAACTAAACTATAGACGACGGCGTTAGATCAAAGTGATTGCCGAAGTGGCGGCAGCAGAACAAAGTAATTGCCGAAGTGGCGGCGGCAGAGAGCCCCTTTAGCGGGAGAGCGCAGCAGCTCTGTAGAAAGTTAACGCTTTACAACATAGGCGGCTCTCTCTGCTCATACAATAATAATGTTAAAGTTACGGTTATTATTCAGCGGCTGGCCCGAACAGTGATAATTTTATAATTTGTACATTCCTATTTTTACACTGTTTAACTGTACATAGTTTAACTCTATCTAAAATGTAAGCATGCACTCAAATAGACACCCGCAGTAAAATATATCCTTTGCATAGGTCTAACGATAATTATAGAATACAAAAGTGTACCACCTACCTCTTTGTCAAATCACATATAAGGCTCTGATTTTAAGAATAAAATTTAGTTTGAAATTATAACTCAACTCGAAAATGTCTAGACTTTTCTTTTAAGGTCTTAACAAAAGACGAGTACGTTGTTTGGAAAAAGTAGCGAAAAAATTTGTAATACCAACAGCAGAAGCTTCTGTTTCGTTCTGGTAATGAAGGGAAGGAGGAAAAGCGTTTGAATTACGATTATAGTTAATGGACGAAAATAGTTTTGTATGATCACTACGAAAGTAACTATTACATTGTAAAAGGTATTGATTATAACACTGACACTGGCAAGGAACGAGTGCAGGAGTCCGTCTTGTGGAACTTTTTATAGAGCCTGGATTTATTGTTTTTTAAGCAAGATAAATACTTGGAGAGCCAGGGACTCTTGGACGATACAGGTACAGTGATTTCTGGAACAAATGTATTTAGGGCGGAATAAATAGAGCTATAAAACGAGTTGATAGTTGCGTCAATGTTCGGTAATGAATAACAAAATGACCAATCAACAAGCGAGAGATGTAGATTTAAATCAATAAGGTTAGTTTTTCGAAAACACTTTATGCGGCAAGCAGCCATGGAGCTGTCAGTACCACCAGATCAAGTACACTCAAGGGATATCGACAGAGTTGGAGGGTAAGGATTTTCAGGATATGATGTTGGGCTTGCTCTGGATACCGTTGCTAGAGAACCATCATTAACAAACTTGAGGTCAAGAAGTCTGTCCCTAATGTTTTTAACTGCATTAATTTGGACAAGGGAAATATCTGTTAGGCCATTGATAAAGACATTGTGGCAATTGGGAAACAACAGGTTAGCGTCCAAGGCAGCCAAGACAGAATTGGGAGGTTAAAGCTATAATTTTTTCATTGCAACCTGATGCTGATAAGAATGTATTAATAGCAGAGAGGTGGCTTAAGTAAACCTCAGCATCAGACCTGGGAGGAATGTAGGAATGCATGTTAAATAGAAAAATGCTGACATAATACGAACTTTGACTGCAAAAACCTGCCAAAACCTCTGAACTAAGAATGAATGAAATAATAACGTGGGATGAAAAACACTGGACGACACTATCCGAAAAAAGAGTGCTTAGCTTACTACTTATGCCTCTTACATTTTGATAGGTTACTACAAGAGAATATGTAAGTTTTTGAAAGGTTGGTATAGAACGCGAAGATTAAGATGGCACATTTGGCTGATTCTGAGTAAGTAATGGGGGGCCTATTCTTCTTCTTAGCCTTGAACTCCTTCAGTACAAATGCTTTGACTAAAACTTGGCAGAAAAACTATTGTCGAATTGAGTTGGGAAGACGCTTGTCTTAAATGAAGCTATCTCCCTGGCATAATAGAAAATAAACTTCTTAACCATTAAAACGACGGATTTTATTTTGCTTTGTGTGTAAAAGCAGTTACATCATTAGATCAGAGGTCAGGCGCCAGCCGTGAGACAAAAACTTATCGTTTTGGTGGGATTTCCACCAGTGGCTTAGGCACTACAGGCCTAGTACCTGTGGTGCCAATATCCGGAGGTCCGGAACGTCTATTCACTGGTGGGATCGGAATGGACGGAACAGTCAATTTATCGGTCGCGAACGGCCGAGTGACGGCTAGCACTTGCAGATCCCGCGGAGTTACCCTTTTACAGCAGTTGCAGACTGCCAAACTGAGACTCCATGGCTAGGAGCCGGAAAAGCCAACGGTCGGCTCCTTAAAGCCGTTCCGCGACTGCCTAATACTCAGGGGATACTCGGCTAATCATGGGTGATCACTTTCCTACAAATTTTTTTGGCAGAGATCACAGAGAAAGCCATAGTGAGAAAAATAAAAACAAATATAAAATAAAAGCTACAAGATGAGAGAGTAAAGCATTGTAATGCGTACTTACCAGCAACAATACAAATACAATTAGCCGACGCATAAAATGACTCAAATAATGGAGACAATAGCAACCTTTTATCAGTTTGGTGAGCCCGCCCATTTTTCTTTGACTCAGGTGCCGATTATTCATTATGGAAAGTGTGGAGATAATGTTTTTTATCCCCAATCGGCCGACTAATTATTTCAATTAAATAAAACTCGGCGCAGAAATAAAATTACGATATGTTCTTTAATGCGTGACATCCAAATTGCAAGTGTGGCTTGCCTGCCCTTTACATTGCCGCTCCGATCGCTAAGCGCAGCTTCGCTCGGCCGACGTCGGTAGGCAGACGCAAAGCGGAGATAGCGAAGAGCGAGCTGGCAGAGAGCGTTTAGCAGGGCAAGCAAGCGCAAAGCTTTAACAAACAAATGAGTGACATAGACATAAGTAACAAACAAAATAAGCGGCTGAGGGCCAAGAATTAGGTGCTATTTGGCAAGCAGCTAATCGGCTGGGTTCTGCTCCGAACATTCACTTCCCGTTGGAAGGCAAAGGCTTTCAACAGATCCATCCTGAAGGGGCAGAACCGCTATTTTTCCAACTGGCGGCTACGCTGGGATGATCGTCGAACGCAGCAATCGGCGCTTCTTTACGAAGGCGGCTTGTCGTGATTACGTCTTGATCATCGGGAACCTCTGTAATTGCATAGAATGGCAGGAAATTTGGCAATGTAGAAATTGTTGAAAGTTGAATTGCATTTGGCGTGGATATGCAGTTTTTTAATGTATCGAAAAGTTCGCGCTGCAGTTCCTGATTCTCCGATCGCAGTTTTTCCACTTGCACCTGGCACTCGAGCAGCTGCTTCCTGCATTGCCGCTCTAAGTTTTGGTACTCCAGCGTTGTGGGCCGAAAATCGTCATTAGAGATGGAGGAGGAATTTTCAAAACCGGCTAAAACTGCACGCTTATTCTCCGAGCTATCAATGCTTCCTGACACTATCCAACCAAGTTTTGTCTCCTGCAATGTTGGCAATTGGTCTGATAGTCGAAGTTGTCCGACGCACATTAAATCGAAGAACAAACAACCACCTATCAACAGATCGATACGTTGGGGCTTGGAGAAATTAGGATCAGCTAGTTTTAGATTATTCGGCATGGGCCAATCCTTTGCGTCTAGGCCGAAGTTAGGCTGCATTTCCGTAATTGAGTTGGTGACAATTGCAGCGAAGGAAGCTCGATAGCTTGCGTCCTGGGATTGTACAACTATATGTACAGACTTGCTCGAAGGTAGAATGGAATCTCCGATTCCAGAGATGTGAACATAAGACGAGCGATGATCCAACTGCAACTGATAAGCAAGTCTAGATGTTACAAAGTTTGCCTGTGACGCAGAATCCAAAATGGCACGACATGGGATAAGTGCTCCATAACGATCTGTTACATGGACGAGGGCAGTAGGTAGCAACACGTTCTGGCTAGGCTGAGATTTCTGGATCGAGGGGGGAGGGCTAGAACACCCGCTTGCTAGAAGCACAGTCGCGGCCTCTTGCTGGATCGATTCCTCGGCCGGTGAAGAGGAAGATGAAGCACCAGTTCCCGATGGAATGTGGAGTAGCGTGTGATGTTTGGCCTGGCAATGCCTGCAAAGTCCTGACCTGCACCTCTGCAATTCATGGCCTTTGTTGAGGCAGTTCAAACACAAGCGGCTCTTCTTTGCTTCTTTGTATCTTTCAAACGCAGAGAGATTCAGGAATGCCTGACATCTAGATATGTAATGCTCGGAGGAATTGCAATGGTTACATATGGGGTTAGGATGGTCGTTACTGGAGGTGATAAGGGTGACAGGTTTGTCTTCTCCCACCTGTTGACTAGGACTTGTTGCCATGGCTGATCCCAAATTCTCCAGCATCCGACATCTCGCTTCCAAAAATGAGGCCATGCTTGACCACCGAGGCAATCCTGACGTCGGCAAGTTCTCTTCCCATTTCTCCTTTGTTTTGTGGTCCAGTTTCGTGCCTATGATGAAGATCAGCAACCCATCCGAAATCTCCTGCGGGGTCGCCAAGGTCTGAAGTGCACGCAAGTGCAAATTGATTTTGTCGCTGAGCGCGCGCAAGCCGATAGCTGAGCCCTTCTCCACCCCTTGCAGCCCGAAAATAGCCTTGACGTGTGCCTGAAAATGTAACAGTTTATTATCGAATCGCAACATTAGCAAATTCAACGCCTTGTCGTAATTCTCCTCAGAAAGTTCCAAGGAACGAATCGTATCCAGCGCAGCACCATCTAGACATCCACGAAGATATTGAAATTTTTCGATGATTGGGATACGATGGTCTTTGTGCACCATTGTCGAGAACATCGAGTGGAATTCTGGCCAATCCATGTAGTTCCCACCGAATCGCGGAAGCTGCAACTCGGGCATTCGAGAACGGCCTATACTATTATAGGCGAACAACGACGAATTCCCCTCGAGAGTATGCCGAGCTGTTGAATTGGCAACATTTACCGTGCGAGCAGCCATCAACTCCCGCGACAGCCTGGACCTAACCTTGACATAAACATTCGCAAAGTCCAGCCGGGCATCATGGGCTAACTGCAGGAAATCCAACCTTTCAAGGCTCGTTTGAGCGGCATCGAAATCCGCATTCATTCGCTCGATTTGCTCTAAGCGAGCTTGAAGTTCTGCCTCATCTAACTCGGCAAGCTCTTCCTTGGTGAGAAAGCGATCCATGGCCTTTAGTTGGCGCGCGATGGACTCGGCCTTGTGCCTGTAGAAATCTACATCACTCGGCATTGCTGCGTTCGCGACATTGGTAGGCTCAGATGCTGCCATGTTGAGGTTTTAAAAGAGTCACTCAGCACGACCGAAAAAAACACCCTGTATACGTATAAACGTGGGAACCGAAAGCAAAGGGATTACAGCTAATGCCTTTAGCTGTGCGGCTGTGCGAGCTGTCCGATTCCGCTTTGTACTCAGCTTGTGTGTATTAGTGAGTTCGCTGCACTGCACTGACCGAATTGTCGCGACAGAAAAATTAATAGCCAGCAATGCGTGTATGTAGGTGTATGTAAGTATGTTTTAGCACCGAATTGTGCTTAACCGCCGAAAATTTGTTAAGGCTAACGAATGTCGATCGCGAATGATAATTAATTGACACTGCAACTCAGAGATCACGTCGGGGTCACCAAATTTTATGTGGAGATAATGTTTTTTATCCCCAATCGGCCGACTAATTATTTCAATTAAATAAAACTCGGCGCAGAAATAAAATTACGATATGTTCTTTAATGCGTGACATCCAAATTGCAAGTGTGGCTTGCCTGCCCTTTACATTGCCGCTCCGATCGCTAAGCGCAGCTTCGCTCGGCCGACGTCGGTAGGCAGACGCAAAGCGGAGATAGCGAAGAGCGAGCTGGCAGAGAGCGTTTAGCAGGGCAAGCAAGCGCAAAGCTTTAACAAACAAATGAGTGACATAGACATAAGTAACAAACAAAATAAGCGGCTGAGGGCCAAGAATTAGGTGCTATTTGGCAAGCAGCTAATCGGCTGGGTTCTGCTCCGAACAAAAAGAAAAGCTGTCTGAAAAATTCGCGGGGAAGAGAATCAACAATAAGGTAGTTTTAAGAGGCGTTGGGTCAAAATTTGTTTGTTTTGTATATGGCTCTGCGAAAACTTCCGCCTGAAATATGCTGCATCGGTCCGGTAGCTTATACGACAGCCTTATCTCAGGGTCTGTGCAGAATAAGCCCGCTCCTATTCCTCCGTCCATCTGCAGAGGCTGTTATCTTTGTGGCCTTCCTCTCAAATCTCGTCGACCACCATTTTCCACAGTATTGGCGACAGGACTCTACCCTGAGGTGTGCCTCTGTGTGTCGTCTTAACCCTGGAAGCGGTGCCCCACTCCGATTGCTCCCGTCTACAACATAGGAGGTTTTTGATCCAAACGTTTATTGCTGGGTGTATGTTATTCGCTTCTAGGCAACTTGTTATTGCGGTTGTGGTCACGTTGTTGAATTCTCCGGAGATGTCAACAAATGCTCCCAGTGCATACTTTTTATTGTGAAGGGCGCTCTCGATGGTGGATACTAGCGAGTGTAGTGCCGTCTCCACTGATTTCCCTTTGGTGTAGGCGTGTTGGTTTGTTGACATCAGTCCCTCTACCTCATTCCTGATGTGTTAATCCAACAGATTTTCTAGTGTTTTTAGTATAAAGGAGGTAAGGTAAACAAAATAGCGCAGCCAAAATAACCTAAACGTCTGAAAACACTGTGCTAAATATGGCGCTTACAAACAATAGATTCGCGCTTCTTAGTAACAATAAAGAAAATGATGATAACGCTCAAACACATAAGGCTAAGCAAGGCTCCACCTATTTATGTGTGTCAGGTAAATTGTACTGAATTGGTAAAAAAAAATTATCTGATCAAATTGGCAAAATTAAATTCTGTCAATTCCATAAAAAGGTTAACATAAACGGAAAAAAGGTAAATGACGAACATATCGGTGACCAAATATCCATATATCAGTGACCAAATAATACATGCATTACCGCAGATTTACTTGGGTTGAAGAAAAGCTGAAACCGAGATCACCACATTAAAGTCATTTAGTTTGTTATTAAGGTTTACAACCGCTGCAGAAAAGTCACTGTTATGAAAGATTATTACGCAGTTATCCTCAAATTGCATGATGTGTTTATGGCTTTCACTGATCTGATGTAATCTTTTAGTATATACATTAAATAGAAGCGGCGAGAACAACCTGCACTACCTGAACAGCTTACCCTATTTTAAGTAGTGTCATAGACATGAAACTGATAATCCAGTCAATGTTTGTAGTTGGAAAATATTCATTTTCAATTAGTCTTTTCAAAAATTTCAGGTTTACACAATTGTAGTCATTGTTGAGGTCAACAGCCGCCAGAATAACGTGCTCCTTGTTCTTCTTCATCGATGCTACTATATTAATGACATCATTAATGCAAATCACTGCAGACTTGATTTTGGTAGGCATAAGATCTGAAGGCAGTTATATGTTTTGAGTTGCAGAAATATGCATAAGTGCATATGCATATGTGTGTACCAAAAAGAGTGCACTATCTTTCCATAATGAAGTAGACTTCCCACTGTTCCAAAGGGCATTCCTGGAGATAATCAGTCCAAATCACTTCACTAAACTGATTAAATCCAGTACCAAACTCATAGATATTCCGAACTACTCCGAATTCAAAGAACAAATATTGAAGAATCATAAAGAGCTACTTCACCCAGGTATCGAAAAGACCACTAATTGGTTTAAAGGAAAATTCTACTACCCCGATTATCAAAAGTTAATCCAAAATATTATCAATGAATGTCCTACGTGCAACGTTGCTAAAACAGAGCATCGTAACACCAATCTAACCTTCGAAATCACCCCTGAAATACAAAATATTAGAGAGAAGTATGTCATGGATTTCTAATTGGTAGGCAATCAACAATTCCTATCATGCATTGATGTATATTCTAAATTCGCTACCCTTGTAGAAGTTAAGAGTCGTGACTGGTTACAAACAAAGAGAGCCATCATAAAAGTCTTTAACGAAATAGGCAAGCCACAGGGAATTAAAGCCGACAAAGATTCAGCCTTTATGTGCGCAGCTTTGCAAGCATGGTTGAATGCGAAAAATGTGAAAATCGAAATCACTACCAGTAAAAACGGAGTTTCTGATGTAGAACGGCTACATAAAACGATCAATGAAAAATTAAGGATCATTTCAAGCGAGTTAATTCGAGTTAATTCTATACAATTATAACCATAAAACGGTTCATAATACTACAAAAAGATCCCCAGCTGATATCTTCCTGTACGCCGGACTACCAGATTATAACACCCAACTGAATAAAGTTAGGAAGATCAATCATTTGAATAACGATAGAATCGACTTTAAAGTAGACACACGCTACAAGAATGCACCCCTAGTTAAAACAAAAACAACCAACCCGTTCAAAAGAACAAGGGAAAAGGCGGGTAGACGAAAAGCACTTCGAAGAGAAAAATAGAGGGAGGAAAATCACCCACTATAAAACGAAATTGAAAAGAAAGAAAAAATCTAATAAAAGTAAATATGATAATTGCAGAGTACACGAATAGAGTACTGGGAATCCGGAGCTACAACATAATTAGGATTATAATCTTACTAATGTTCACCGTCCTACAAGCTACCGGACAGAATATAGAGATAGATCCCATCAACTCAAGGAATGGATATCTCATATTCAAAACAGATACCATTACTAGAGTTTACTAGAACAGGCAACCCAATTTGATAACGAAATCCAAGTTCAATATTTAGTCGAGAAATTGCAACGCGAATTCAACGGCATAAAAATAGCCAAAAGAAACTGAAGAGGCCTTATAAATGCAGTAGGCACAATTTATAAATATCTATTTGGAACGTTAGATCAAGATGATAAGGTCGAATTAGAAGGGAAATTAGACAATCTGGCTAGCCACAGTGTTCAAGTTAACGAATTAAACTTAGTAATTCAAGCAGTAAATTCCGGCATAGAAGTTGTCAATAAATTAAACAAAGATAATGACAGAAATAAACAACTAGAAATATTAATATTTAACCTTCAACATTTTACTGAGTACATAGAGGATATTGAATTAGGCATGCAGCTAACAAGATTAGGTGTCTTTAATCCGAAATTATTGAGGCAGGATTACCTGAAACACATCGATTCAGAGAAATTATTAAATATCAAAACATCTACTTATAATTGGACGTTGACATGCAATGACTGCATCTATCAAGAGGCGATGCAATTACTGCACCGTCAAGTGGCCCGTGTGACACCAGCAGAAGGCTGTTACGCGCGGATCCCAGGCAAAACGCAGCCCTCCTCCCGCCCAACCGACCGAGGGGCGCTGCCGCATGACGCGCGGTGCGTAGCCGAACCAAACGCGAGCATGCAAGAAAGATAGATATTAGACTAACCTTCGAGGAAAATTAGCACTAAACTATTAAGAAATTAAGCATGCAATAAAATACAAAATGCAAATACCACACTACTAATTACTAGAAAGGTGTGTAAGTATTAGTAATTTAATAAGAGGAAGAGAATTAGTGGAGGATATAATATGGTAGAGGGAATTATAATCCGAGCATAAGACCCTAAACGGTTCATGCAAGGAATAATTCGATCTACAAAGTGGAAGGAACAACGGTATAAAGTTTCTAGTCAGTCTAATAGGAATCGTGAAGTTTATGCGGCTCAACAGATCAGGGCTGTCTATGTCACCCCTGATCAAGTTGTGCATAAATATCACACCAAGCATTTTTCTACGGTTAACTAAGGATGGGAGGTTTACTAATAATAGTCTACTAGAGTAAGATGGGAGTCTTACACCCGCACCCCAGTTAAGGCCCCGCAGAGCAAAGAGTAAAAAATTTTTCTGTACTGATTCTATACGGTCCTGGTGTACTTTGTACTGAGGGCACCATACACAGGAGCCGTATTCTAAGATCGGACGAACAAGCGAGGTATAGAGAGTCTTTGTTATATAGGGGTCGTCAAATTCCTTTGACCACCTCTTTATAAACCCTATATATAAATCTACTTGGTTGAAATCAGACACTAACGAAATACTAATAATTTCCAACATCCCACGAGAGATCAGAAATATTCCTATACTTAAAATTGTTCCATATCCAGATGAAGATATGAAGGTATATGAAAAAGAATCAAAACAAAAAAATAAATGACGAATGTATTTCAGGAATAGTCAAACAAGTAGAAACAAAATGTCCATACACCAAGGCACACCAAAACTTTCAAATAAATTTCATAGAACCCAATATATTGTTAACTTGGAAATTACCAAAAACCTTATTAAACCAAGATTGCCTAAACCAAGAAATAAAAGTAGAAGGTAACGCATTAATAAAAATACATAATTGCAGCGTACAATTAAACGAATTCTTAATATCCAACTCAATACCAGAATTTGCACAGAGCATATACATCAACAATAACGTAACAAAAATTAAACCACTGTCTTATTTGCAAACCAAAGAAATTGTAATAGAAAATACGCAATTAAATAATGTATTACATGTAAGCTTAACACTACTATTTGTCATAATCATAATAGGATTAAGCTACAAATTGTTTAGTCTAAGTAAAAACAATAAGCCTAAAACCAACCCGCACATAGAAACATCCTTAGAGTTTTAGACGCACCTGAACTATATCCAAGGATAACCGCCTGAGGACAGGCTTAAATCTAACAATGGGGGAGTGACATATCTATAGTCCATGCTCCGCATACCCTTGTCTATGTCTATTACCCTGCACCCACAATACTTTAAACAATCCGACACTACTATAAACAATCCGACACTCTCAGCTTCGAAACCCCATAAACAATCTCACGCTCGAAATGGACCACGCGTAGCCGATTCCAGGCAATGTAAACAAACACCCTAAGCTAGAAGTGGAACATAAAACAATAGATGCCGCATTAGAATCCAGCCGCACTAAAATCCAGCCGCACTAGAATCACGCCACTCTTCAGAGATCAATTACTAATCGATTCTCAAGAACCACGCCATCGTAGCTGACCAATCAGAGGCCCTATTCTCAGCCACCCCAAAGTAATGCAACACCGATCATACGCAGCGGAAGTCTTTCATCAAAAGCCGCCTTTCCCACATATCGATCGAGTCACGTACTCCATCTCCGAAGCCGAAGTCGAAGCCAACGCCTCCGAATCCAAATCCGAATCCCAAGCCGAGCATCATGATATAAATAGTCTACATTTGGGAAGGCAAATCAGTTCTGTTCAAGACAAACGTCAATCGCGACACCGTCGGAGAATTCAACAAAAGTTAATTCCATTCAAGACACCGGACATAAGTCATCGTCGGGGAAATAACTAATCAATGTGCACTAAGTTTAAGTGAAAGAATAAAATCTTTTTTAAAACGCAAACTGCAGTGTCGCATATTTAACTATATATATATAAACAATAATAAATATATTACTTCCATATCCATACGTGTACACCTTTTAAAATTTTCCAAAAAAATAAAAATCCATATTAAAAAAAAAATAAGTACATAAAAAAATAACCAACAAAATATAATTCAACTGCAAAGTTTTACAAGCCAAGTTATAACTGCACTGCTTAGTTTTTTAGAATTGAAAAGTTCTTTAAAACCAAGACCTCTGATAAAAACATTCAACAAAATGTCATTAATAAAAAAATGAAAATTAAAAATGGGTAAAACTAATTTTTGATTTTTGGAAGTATCCAATTAATACACAATTTTAAATAAAAAATAAAGTTTTTATGCATTTGTGAAGCACTATCTATCTATCAGAAAAAGTGGGTTTGACACCAGAGTTTTATTGGCTGAGTGAGCTTATCAGCAAAGACGGATGCGTTCTAGTTAGTTCTAGGGCATTCACAATAATTGACAGCATTCAAATTGATTTAGGAATTTGAAACACCATTATGTTATATATGTTTAAACAAATGTGTCTCCTACGTGAACGGTAGAAGATTCAAACCAATGCAAATTGTTTGGTCAATACTCGGAATTTGCTTGTCTTCGTGATGATGTAGCAGCTTAAAGATACCTGTACCTATGCCTGCCGGCATACCAAGTATAATGCGCTCCGATACGCCATTAATAGTGTCCGTTTGGCCGTAGTACGCTGCATCAAACAAGTGATCTGCAGTCTTCTCAAACTATAGTTAGATTAAAAAACAAAATTTGGAGCATATTTAAATAAAATTAATATAATTTGCACTTACCGATGCCAAATTAAAAACGCTCTCTCGCATTTTAGCAAGACCGTGTCGCGTGATGCCCAATACCTCACCGCGAGCTGTCATTTGGCTGGCTAAAAGCATAATGTGCCGCCAGTCGACACTCATACCATGTCCCTCCATAACTTCAGTGATCTCGCTCATGATAATGGTCCGAGCTGCTTCAATACCCAGTGTCTGGAATATTTCACAGATATTGTTACTGCGAGTGCGTTCACCGACTACGCCGTAAGTAGAAATGACCTCGCGAAGCCCATACCCTTCAATACAAAGTTTATATATGGCCGGTTGTCGAGTATCATCTACTGCAATGACGGCACGAGCAATGTTCGGCAAACCCGCAACAACAACGTTCTGTAGACTGAGCGCCAGTCGCGCTAACTCAGCGTTTATTGTTGAGGTTCGCGAGGATTCAACACGAACAATAATTCGCGATGTCCGGGCGGCAATCTCCACTTGTGCAGGTTTAAGTCGCATTCGAGACTTAAGTATACAAGCCACAATTGTCTCTAGGTTGATGTGAAGTCCTAGCACTTTTATGCGCGACATGTCGATTCCCATGGCTAAGTGACAACTATAAGGTCCACATACGACCTCGATAAAGGAAGACAGCTCGCCCAACGTGGTTTTCTCAATGCGAGACTTCACATGCCTCGCATATTCCATGCTACTGTTTTCTTGAAGCTCAGCAGTTATTATTGGCGTTGAAATGGTTTTCGTTGCATTGATTATCTCCACAATACGAGGCACACCCTGAGTAATGTTCATCGAAGCTACACCCGCAAAATGAAAAGTTTTTAACGTCATTTGGGTGCCCGGCTCTCCAATGCTCTGAGCAGCAATAGCTCCTACTGCTGTACCTGGTTCGCTTACGGCGCGATTATATCGATCATTGATACGACGTACAAATTCTAGCAGCTGTTCGGCAGTGATACATTCGATCTGATGACATAGATTGCCATATTCTCTATACTGTTCTTGAACTTTTCCAATACGCTTAGACACAGTACTTAGATGCTTCCTGTATTGTACAATAAATTTAAGAAGAGACAGTTGTTATAGGATAATATGGATATATGTCCTGAAATAATATCGTACATTTTTTCATTTTAAGTAAGAAATAAAATGTTTGGCATCATCTGCATACATCGAAATGGTCTACGAGTATATGACCTGGGGACGACTTTTTACACAAAAAACAAACAACTGAGGTCCAAAATGTCTTCCATTATTATATTACAAACTAGTTGTGATCGATTTGAAGAAGAGATAGAATTAAGTAATAGTCTATTTCCACTAGGGTTGCGTTATTGCGTAGGAATAAGCAAGAATCCAGAAATCAAGAATACAATACAATACTCAGTCAGTATGACTCACATTATCGTTCTCGTTCAAAAATTATAAAAATAAAATATAATAATAATAAATAAATAAATAGAAATGATAGTGGTTTGTTGCGTAAAATCTACATACACCAATATTATGGCAGAAAACAGTAAATCTACTCTTGAAGACTTAAAGATGAAGCTCAAAAGTCGAGTAAAAAGCATTCGTCGCTTAGAGGATCGATTAGATCAAGGATTGATTCCTTTGCAATTACCGGAATTACGATGTAGATTAGATGGTTTAAATGCTTCAATTGAAAAGGCTAACCATTTGCAGGAGAAAATCGAGGACATAACAGATGATGATGCATATGCAGCCGAGTTGGAAGAGCTGACGGTTGTCACCAAGGGAAAGATAATGTCGCTTATCGCCGCCTTTGATGCAGCAAGCGAGACGAAGCCAGTTTCTTCTTCAGCCCCAACTCATAATAGACTTCCGAAATTGGCGTTACCCAAATTTAGTGGTAAACACTCGGAGTTAAAAAATTCATTAGCCTTTTTGAGAGACCAGTCCATAGCGACAACAGCATACCGGTGATCGAAAAATGTAATCATATTATTTCGTGCCTCTCTGATGAAGCATTAGGAAAAATAAAGGCATTCCAAGTCACCGAGGCAAATTATGAAAAGGCCATGGCTGGCCTAAAACGAGTATATGACAACGATTATTTGATTTTCACGAATAATATTTCCACATTGTTCAATCTGCCGAGTATATCACATCAATCTGCATCATCTCTAAGAACTCTAATCGATACTGTTTCGTCGATTTACGGATCGTTACTGTCGATCGGAGATGATACAAAAATTTCGAATGCAATGCTCATTCATCTCGTTTTAAACAGAGTCGACCCAGTGACGAAACAAAAGTGGGATGAACAGCTTACTTATGAGAAGTTGCCGCTTTGGTCCGACTTTGAGAAAGTATTGAATCGTCGATACCAGCATCTGTCTGCTGAAGAATCGACCAAGCCAAGGCAAGACAAATTCATGCCAAGCAAGCAACATAATCGCAGTTCATTTGCTTGTTCTTCCACTTCCACCAACAGTAGAACTCAGTAAACTTGTAGCTACTGCAATTCAGGAGACCATGTAGTGTCAAATTGCCCTTCATTTTCGCGTCTATCGGTGATGCAAAGGTTTGAGTTTGCTAAGTCGGCATCCCTATGCATTAATTGTCTGCGAAAAGGCCACGCTGTTGTAAAATGCAAAGCCAATAAATGTCGAGTGTGCAGCCGCTCACATCATACATTATTGCATCGATACACAGTGTCGGCTAATAGTCTCGCGTTACCACCACCCCAAGAGAGTCCTTCTCCTCCATCAAATCAGAATCAACCTTCCACGTCATATGTTTTGCATGCGACAGCGTTGGACAGGGTAATTCTGGCTACGTCGATCGTAAGCGTCCGAACTAAGAGCGGTGAACACATTCTGGCCAGAGCTCTGCTCGACTCTGGATCACAAACAAATTTCATTACCGACCACCTCGCTAATCGCTTACAGATCCGTAGAGAGGAGTCCTGTATTAACTTGCTTGGAATTGGTGAATCTAATTCTCAAGTAAGGGATAAAATACACACAGTGGTGAAGTCGCGAATAAATGGTAGTGAGTTCTCCTTTGATTTTTGGATCACCCTGACCAGTCAGTGAATGTGACTGACTGGCGAATCCCAGAGAACCTACCACCGGCAGACCCTTATTTCTACAAGCCACAAAGAATAGATATGTTAATTGGAGCAGAATCGTTCTTTGAATTATTAGCTGTTGGTCAAATTAAACAAGGTCCTGACTTTCCAACTCTTCAGAAAACCCTTCTTGGTTGGGTTGTGTCGGGAAAATATGTTTCCAGGAGTTCTGCTCCTCAAATTACAAACAGTTTGAGTTGCAGTGAAGAGTTGCTAGTATCCATCGATAGGACCTTGAAAAAGTATTGGTCACTGGAAGAAATACCATCTACCAAGAAAATTACCACACCTGAGCACAAGCTGTGTGAAGAACACTATCGTAAGACGACTCAGGTACTATCATCAGGTCGGTTCGAAGTAAGGCTCCCGTTTAAATCAGATCCAATTTGTTTAGGCAACTCCTTTGAGGTTGCGAAACGGCGGTTTTTGTCGCTTGAAAGACGATTGCATCGTGACCCTGAGTTGAAGAAAATGTACTTGGAATTCATGGAAGAGTACCTCTCCTTAGGTCATATGTCTCCTACTGACAATACGATTCTTTCTACTCCACACTACGTAATCCCTCATCAGTGTGTTCTGAGGCCCCAAAGTACGTCTATCAAGCTCCGAGTCGTGTTCGATGCTTCGTCCAAGACGTCCTCACAGGTGACATTCTGATGGTGGGACCTACCATTCAAGAGGAATTATACTCGACACTGCTCCGTTTCCGTCTGCACAGGTTTGCCCTGACTGCTGATGTTAAAAAGATGTAACGCCAAGTGATGGTGAACGAAGCGGATCGGCAGTTTCAGCTCATAGTATGGAGAAGAGACTCTCCTTCTGAATCCTTGAGATTATACAAGCTCAACACTGTAACCTATGGGACTGGTCCAGCCCTTTTCTTAGCTATCCGGTGTTTGAAAAGGTTGAGTGAGTCTGCGAAGCTCTCATTCCCTAGAGCTGCTAACGTTATTGGGTCCGACTTTTACGTCGATGACGTGTTGACTGGTGCTGCATGCGTAGAGGAGCTAAGGGCAATTAAATCCGAAGTGTCTCAGGTTCTTCAGACCGCAGGGTTTGAGTTGACAAAGTGGTTTTCAAATTCAACCGAGATCACCGCATCTGAGAGCACAGCCAAACCCATAAAAATCTCGGATTCAGAGTCGACAAAGGCGTTAGGAATCTCATGGTTACCTACTGACGATGCCTTTAAGTTCAAAATTGACAATTCAGTTATGGGTCTCCGAGCGACAAAACGGAACATACTATCGGTGACATCAAAGTTGTTTGACCCCCTTGGTTTATTAAATCCTATCGTTATAAAAGGCAATATCCTATTGCAGGAGCTTTGGCTTAACAAACTAGATTGGGATGAGTTGCGTGACCTTCCATCCATGGCGGCGATTATTAGTTATTGATCTTAATTATGAAGTCTAGTGTAAGTTAGCGGGAGGGCAATAAAAGCTCGCTCTCTCGCACTTGGCGAATTCGCCCCGCTTTGCCACCGTAGGATAGCTAGAGTAAGAGATTTGAATTGTGAAGAAAATATAGTTGTTCGCCAACCTTGAATTAGATCGAGCGTATCAAGTTTTTCGCCCCGCCAAATAAATAATTTAAATTACAGCCACTCAAAGTTTTCGGTAATTGATTAGAAAAACTCTTCTAATTTTTCAATCGCCATCATACGACCTATTATGCTCTATGGAGTGGTAGAATGGTGGCCAGCCCTAGACAAAAGAAATTATCTCAACAGACACAGTAGAGTTCAACGCATGGCAGAGCTATGCATAACAGGCGGGCTACCTTACTTATATAAGAGCTGGGAATTTGGTTTCTGTGGTCCCTTTTTAGATGTTCATTAAGACTGTCAGAGACCTCTATATCCACATACAAATGACCTCGGTACCTTCAACCTTGTCTTTCGTTCTAGGGAAAAGAACACGTTTTTGGGGAAAAACCATTTCCTTCTTTACTACTTACATGATATCCATCTTAAAATCGGCGCGAGCGTCAGTAAGAACACTATCGTAAGACGACTCAGGTACTATCATCAGGTCGGTTCGAAGTAAGGCTCCCGTTTAAATCAGATCCAATTTGTTTAGGCAACTCCTTTGAGGTTGCGAAACGGCGGTTTTTGTCGCTTGAAAGACGATTGCATCGTGACCCTGAGTTGAAGAAAATGTACTTGGAATTCATGGAAGAGTACCTCTCCTTAGGTCATATGTCTCCTACTGACAATACGATTCTTTCTACTCCACACTACGTAATCCCTCATCAGTGTGTTCTGAGGCCCCAAAGTACGTCTATCAAGCTCCGAGTCGTGTTCGATGCTTCGTCCAAGACGTCCTCACAGGTGACATTCTGATGGTGGGACCTACCATTCAAGAGGAATTATACTCGACACTGCTCCGTTTCCGTCTGCACAGGTTTGCCCTGACTGCTGATGTTAAAAAGATGTAACGCCAAGTGATGGTGAACGAAGCGGATCGGCAGTTTCAGCTCATAGTATGGAGAAGAGACTCTCCTTCTGAATCCTTGAGATTATACAAGCTCAACACTGTAACCTATGGGACTGGTCCAGCCCTTTTCTTAGCTATCCGGTGTTTGAAAAGGTTGAGTGAGTCTGCGAAGCTCTCATTCCCTAGAGCTGCTAACGTTATTGGGTCCGACTTTTACGTCGATGACGTGTTGACTGGTGCTGCATGCGTAGAGGAGCTAAGGGCAATTAAATCCGAAGTGTCTCAGGTTCTTCAGACCGCAGGGTTTGAGTTGACAAAGTGGTTTTCAAATTCAACCGAGATCACCGCATCTGAGAGCACAGCCAAACCCATAAAAATCTCGGATTCAGAGTCGACAAAGGCGTTAGGAATCTCATGGTTACCTACTGACGATGCCTTTAAGTTCAAAATTGACAATTCAGTTATGGGTCTCCGAGCGACAAAACGGAACATACTATCGGTGACATCAAAGTTGTTTGACCCCCTTGGTTTATTAAATCCTATCGTTATAAAAGGCAATATCCTATTGCAGGAGCTTTGGCTTAACAAACTAGATTGGGATGAGTCGATCCCGCTGCATTTGGAAACAGCGTGGAATAAGTTGAAAAATACACTATCTCAATTGGAAGACATATCCATATCTCGGTTTGTGTATTCCGATCCGATGTCACCGGTTTAAATACATGCCTTTGCTGGCGCCTCCATGAGAGCGTATGGAGCGTGCGTCTATATACGTAGCAGAACTGCAGAAGGTTTAAAAATATCATTGTTGACTTTGAAATCCAAAGTAGCGCCGCTCAAGACCAAAACGCTCCCAAGGCTTGAGTTATGTGCCGCTCACCTTCTCGCAGATCTCTGTCACAGAATCAAGCCCCTATTAAACGTGCCCATTGAACGAGTCGTTTATTGGTCGGATTCAGAGGTAACTCTCCATTGGATCCGGTCTCATCCATCGTCGTTGTCGACTTTCGTTTCAAATAGAGTGGCTGAGATTCAAGAGTGGTCAGATGATGCTACGTGGCGGCATGTACCCACGAAACAGAACCCAGCAGATATTGTCTCAAGAGGTTGTGACGTCGACGAAATCGTTCAGTCAATTTGGTTCGAAGGACCATCATTTCTGAAAGAGGAAGAAGAAAACTGGCCCAAGAACGCTCATTTCGAATACTCCGATGCTCTTCAGCTGGAAAAGATGAAGACTGCGGTCGGGCTGACCGCGGCTGTGCGAAGTTTGGAGCTGTTAGATGTCATTGAGGGATTTTCGTCACACCTCAAACTGCTTAGAGTGTTCGTGTATGTGTTCCGCTTTATAAGAAAATGTAAAGACCCAAGCCTAAATTTCGAAAAAACTATCTCACCGACCGAATACAATGAAGCCTTTTATAAAAGTGTCGAAATCGTTCAGCATCACGAGTATCAAGGAGAAATCGAAAAGGTGAGGAAAGGATCTACAATTGGTCCTAGTCTTCAGCGGTTGAACCCATTCAGGTGTAAAAACTGCCAAGAGCCTACTCCTACGGGCGGTAGGCAGCGCGCTCCTAACCGCCGAAGAACTCGCCACAGTCCTCGTCGGCATCAAGGCCATAATGAACTCGTGGCCGCTGGGAGCCATCAGCCAAGATCCAAGCGACGGCGAGGCCCTAACACCCGGCCACCTGCTGACAGGTGGGTCGCTCATCGCCCCCCCCAGCATTGCGGACTCCGGACTCCGGACCAGGAGAGTCTCAGTTGCTTGCGGCGATGACGACTTGTCTCGTCAGTCAGGCAAGCGTTTTGGCAGCGATGGTCCCGCGAATATGTCCTGGGGCTGCAAATTCGGGGCAAATGGCACCAGCGGCAACCGAACCTCGAGGAAGGAGACCTCGTCATCGTGGTCGAGGACAATCTGCCGCCTCAGGAGTGGCTCGTAGGGAGGGTCATCGCCACGCACGAAGGAGAGGACGGCATGGTCAGGGTCGTCGAAATAAGGACTGGAGCGGTTTTTCGGCGGGCCATACACAAATTGGCGCCGCTCCCAATGTGTTGAAGCCGATGCAGGCGTTCAACGGGGCCGGTGTTGCGTGACCTTCCATCCATGGCGGCGATTATTAGTTATTGATCTTAATTATGAAGTCTAGTGTAAGTTAGCGGGAGGGCAATAAAAGCTCGCTCTCTCGCACTTGGCGAATTCGCCCCGCTTTGCCACCGTAGGATAGCTAGAGTAAGAGATTTGAATTGTGAAGAAAATATAGTTGTTCGCCAACCTTGAATTAGATCGAGCGTATCAAGTTTTTCGCCCCGCCAAATAAATAATTTAAATTACAGCCACTCAAAGTTTTCGGTAATTGATTAGAAAAACTCTTCTAATTTTTCAATCGCCATCATACGACCTATTATGCTCTATGGAGTGGTAGAATGGTGGCCAGCCCTAGACAAAAGAAATTATCTCAACAGACACAGTAGAGTTCAACGCATGGCAGAGCTATGCATAACAGGCGGGCTACCTTACTTATATAAGAGCTGGGAATTTGGTTTCTGTGGTCCCTTTTTAGATGTTCATTAAGACTGTCAGAGACCTCTATATCCACATACAAATGACCTCGGTACCTTCAACCTTGTCTTTCGTTCTAGGGAAAAGAACACGTTTTTGGGGAAAAACCATTTCCTTCTTTGCTACTTACATGATATCCATCTTAAAATCGGCGCGAGCGTCAGTAAACTCGGAATTTTGCAAAAGCGATTCTAAGACGACGGGAATCTCGGCGGCCGGAAGAGCGTTTTGCACGCGATGTGGTATTTGGGCCCGCAGATTGTTGTATTGATGAATCAGATCGACTGGCTTGTTTCGAGTTTCCATTGAAACAGGGTCAAGTCCATCACCACCGTAGATGGTATCTACCATCTCGCTTACAGCGTTGCGTACAGTGCCATCGTAGTGCACAACCAGATCCTCAAGGCACTTGACCAAACGTCTCTGCAGATATCCTGTCTCTGCAGTCTTCACCGCTGTGTCAACCAAACCTTCGCGTCCGGCCATGGTGTGAAAAAAAAATTCCGTCGGTGTTAGGCCAGAATAGAAGCTGTTCTGAACAAAGCCCCTAGCCGCGGGTATAGCAGCTGAAATCGGAAAAAGTCTATTCAATTAATTTTATTGCTTGTTTTTACATGTGTCTACTTACAGTGCCTGTCAAAGTGGGGCAAAGCACGATTCTCGAAGCCGTTGGGAACTCGTTTACCACTAATAGCTTGCTGTCCTACGCAGGCGATCATTTGAGATATGTTGATGTTTGAGCCTTTAGAGCCACTCAGAGCCATTATAAGAGCGCTATTGGTGGGGTGCAGCTCGGCGAAACAAGTTTTAGCTGCTTGCTCGCGAATGCCTGAGAGCTCACGCAACATCACCGATTCCAAGGTCTCCTTGGGTGTACATCCAGGTTGGCACTGTAGTGTTCCCGACTTGAGATGTTCAATATAGTCATTGCACTTTGCGTAGCCGCGCTCCAACAATATCTCCTTGTGGTGTAGAAGTTTTTGGCTAGGCGTCACGTCACTTATGCCGAAGGAGAACCCAAGGTTCTGTATAAAATAAGAGGTGATCTGCAAAATATTTAAGGTTTTATTTAAAACATGCGACATGGAAGGTTCTAAGATATCTCTAAATCAAATTTCAGGAGGAGGGAATGAATAAGGATGAAACAAGAATTTCGTTGAGTTTATTCTTTAAGTAGCTTTTGCCGTCTGTAGAATATCTTATTTTTTTTAACTCTGCATTTTAACGGCCGCGGGGGCGGTGTCGTCTACTGTAACGAGCTAAACATCAGCTAGCCAGGCAGGGCACTACGATTCCTCTTTTATCAAAGATGGAGAAAGTAGCTGTTGCAGCAGACGATCTTAATTACCCTATCTTAGCGTGTGCGATGTTGTGAGCAGAGCTTTTGCTCTCACACGCCGCGCTCTTGTACTGCTCTTTGCGCATGCAAGATCGGCTCGGCGGTGGAGTCGGGGAGTTATTATCTCTGGCTGCGACCAGTCCAATAAATGCTTTAAAGTCGAGCACTTGTTTTATTTGTTCATAAATTACCTGATAATTTAAAGTAAAAAATCGCAACTAGAGCCCGCTGGACCGGAGTCATCATAACGTTTAACTTGGAAAAAATCTTCCGAATTTTCATTGGCGCCCGAGCAAGGACATCGGCATCCAGCATTTCGTGGAAATTCGCACGACAAACCAGTGACCTACAGTGCGAAAAAAAACTGAGTGCTAGAACCAAGCCACCATTTTGCGTGCTGTGTTTCTCTATTTGGCCACTGGTCTCAATTTTTGGCACCTCGTTGAATTGGAATACCAATTAAATAAAACACAAAGCAATAAAATAAACCAAAGTGAACAGCCAGCAACATAAAATATTTATTATATGAGGAATATTGGTGAATTGAAGAAAAGTGCAAATTGATGAGGGTTTGCGGTACTTGCTAATCAGACGCTCCTCCGGTCATTGCCGCTGTTTTCAATTCTCTTTTGCGAAGTACCGCTTATTGGTGCTGCCTTTACTTCGGTAACGCTATCTGTAGCGTCATTTGAATATTAATAATTGTTATTAGGATAGTATTTTATGAAGTCTAGTGTAAGTTAGGCTAGGGCAAAGCGGGAGCGCAATAAAAGCTCGTTCTCTCGCTCTTGGCGAATTCGCCCCGCTTTGCCACCGTAGGTAAGGTAGGCTTAGAAGAAATTGTTTGAATATATTGAAAAGAAGTCGAGAAAAATCCCTGAAATCGAACGCACGCACCCCTTTCTTTCGTCGTATTAAATAAAAAATTGCAGTCACCCAAGAACTTTCGGTATTCTTATTTAGAAAAACTATTCTAAAATTTCATGGCGCCCCCGGGTGGACTCGCAATTTAAACGTATATATTAATTCAAGTGGAAAGGCAAAAAGTGACAGTGACACAGTGAAGATACATACATAAATAGCCAAAATCTATTGTACATACATACATACATGTACATGCATATGTGCTGCAGCTAAATTGCCAAAGTGACCGCGACGTGTGTGCAAATTACTAAACAAACCAAACTAAAAATCACCGCGTCGGTCGTGCAATACCCTGACTGCAGCTACATATACAAGAGGAGAGTACAGCACCTGGAATTTCCTATCTTCCCAAGAGGTATTTGTGCAAAAAATTGAAAGCTCGAGTAAAGACGAAAGATTACAAAACTCGCAATTATTGTCTTGTGCTGAAACAATTGCACCTCGCTTTCAATTCTTGGCACATACGTATGACATAGTAGAGCTAGATTGCATGCTGTAGTTAGAGTTGAGCATATATATTAATACATATATACATACATATGTACATCTAACCCTCTTGGACGCAATAACTACACATATACATAACTCATTTTTACTGCAATCGCTGTCGCCCCTTTCCCCTTTCTCGTTTTCGTTGTGTCAAATATATGTATAGTTGGGTCGTTGGCCAAGCACGCATACCAATACGCAGCTGCAGCGGTGAATTTTTTCGTCTCGCTTTCGCTCTTCACCGTTGCTTATCGTTGTTCTTTTGTTTGGCGCGCTTGATCCAAACCAAACACCAAGTGACGCGCTACCCTGTTTTCGTCGGGTATATTCGTTTGGTGTCAGTAGGATCCAATTATCAATTAAGACAAAGTCGTGCCTCGCAAATCAATTTAGCGTCGATCGTTGTCGGTTCATACGCATACACAACATTAATTCTTCAGAAGTGCAGCGGTGAAATTTTTCGTTTTCGCTTGTCACCAGTACAGTTCGTTGGTATTCTTGTGTGGTTTTCGTGTACGCGCCAGCCAAGCGACGCTCTACCCTAAATTTTTCGGGTATATTGGTTTTTCACCTCGTTTGGGTACAATTACCCATTATTTCATTGAGTGCCTCGGCATTAAATACGATTATTAGAAACGATCTTTCGCCTTCAGTTGCTTGTATTGAGAATCAATATGACCTCAAAAGCCAACAATATCGTCCTTGAAGAGCTGAAGAAAAAGCGCAGTTGCCGTGTCAAAGGCATTCGTTTATTAGCGGACCGTTTAGAAGCGGGGGATACTTCGCTGGTATTGACGGAGCTCGAGTGCAGACTCGAAACGCTGATGCGTAGCATTGACACGGCACGCGAACTTCAAGAGAAGATTGAAGATATAGACATTGACGATGAATTTGAAGTCGAGTTGGAAGAACTCTCAATTGTCACAAAGGCAAAATTAATGTCTCTCATTTGCGCATTAAAGACAGCTGATGAGACAATACAGGCAGTACCAGCTTATGGTGGCCCAACTCGTGCTCGCCTTCCGAAGTTAGCTCTGCCGCAGTTCAGCGGCAACTATTCGGACTTTAAAAACTTCATAGGTTTATTTGAGACTCTAGTTCATAATGACCAAAGCATTCCAATTATCGAAAAGTTCAACCATTTGCTTTCGTGTCTCTCCGGTGAAGCGTTGGGAACAGTTAGGGCTTTCCAAGTAACCGAGACCAACTACGAGAAAGCAATGGCTAGCTTAAAACGGGCCTACGATAATGATTGTCTGATCTTTAAAAATCACATTGATGCTCTATTTAATCTTCCCAAAATGACCCAGCAATCAGCATCGTCCTTAAGGAACCTTATCGATACCGCCTCATCCATATATGGTTCGTTGTTGTCGATAGGCGATGATAAAAAGATCTCGAATGCGATGATTATTCATCTCGTCTTGAGCAGAGTCGATCCGGTGACCAAAGAGAAATGGGAAGAACAGCTCGATTATGACAAACTGCCACTTTGGACGGACTGTGAAAGGTTGCTTAATCGCAGACATCAGCATCTTTCGGCCGAAAATTCGGACAAACCAAAGCAGGAGCAGAAAGCTGTGCCAAGCAAGCAGCATAATCGGAGCTCATTCGCGTGTTCCACCGCGAATACTAAAAATCATCAATGCAGCTACTGCAATGCGAAAGGCCATTTGTTGACAGAGTGCAGTCCATTTGGTCGGCTAGCAGTAATGCAAAGGTTCGAATTCGCAAAAACTGCATCCTTGTGCATCAATTGTCTGCAGCCAGGCCACTCTGTAGTACGATGCAAAGCTAAGAAGTGTCGAGTGTGTGGCTGCTCACACAATACCTTATTGCATAGGTACACAGTGGCGAATAAAAGTCTAGCGTTACCATCACCCCCAGAGAATTCTTCTCCTCCTCCCAATCAGAATCAACCTTCCACTTCGCATGCTCTCCATGCGACAGCTATGGATAGAGTTATTCTGGCTACGTCGATCGTAAGCGTCCGAACAAATAATGGTGAACATGTTTTGGCCCGAGCTCTGCTTGACTCGAGGTCTCAAACCAATTTTATAACTGAGGACTTAGCACAGCGCTTACAGATCCGTAGGGAGGAGTCGTGTATCAACTTGCTTGGTATTGGTGAATCCAATTCACAAGTCAAGAAAAAGATACACACGGTGGTGAAGTCGCGAATTACTGGTAGTGAGTTTTCGGTTGATTTCTGGATTCTAAGGTCCATTTCGGGGTATCACCCTGATCAGACACTTAACGTGAGTGACTGGAAAATCCCAAAGAACTTACCACTTGCAGACCCATATTTCTTCAAGCCACAGAAGATAGATATGTTGATAGGTGCAGAAACATTTTTCGAACCTTTATCTGTTGGTCAAATTAGACAAGGTTCTTACTATCCAACCCTGCAGAAAACGCTTCTCGGCTGGATTGTGTCGGGCAGCTACACTCCAAAGGGGACTGCCACCCAAGAAGAGAGGAATTGTTTGAGTTGTCGAGAAGAGTCAGTGATACACATCGACAACACATTACAAAAGTTTTGGTCACTGGAAGAATTGCCGTCTTCTATCGCTTTTATAGCTTGAAAAAGATTGTCTCGTGACCCCGAGTTAAAGAAAATGTACTTGGAGTTCATGGAAGAGTACCTCTCCTTGGGTCACATGTCTACCACAGACAACACAATCCCTAAAACTCCACATTATTTCATTCCACATCAGTGTGTGTTGAGGCCCCAAAGCACGTCGACCAAGCTCCGTGTCGTTTTCGATGCGTCTTGTAAAACGTCCTCTCAGGTGGCCTTAAACGACATCTTGATGGTCGGTCCTACGATACAGGATGAGCTGTATCCGACATTGCTCCGATTCAGACTAAACAGGTACGCCTTGACAGCTGATGTCAAGAAGACGTATCGCCAAGTCTGGGTCGCTGATGTGGATAGACAATTCCAGCTCATAGTGTGGAGAAGAGACCCGTCTGAGTCCTTGAGAATATACCAGCTCAACACCGTAACATATAGGACTGGACCAGCCCCATTTTTGGCTATTCGGTGTTTGAAGAGGTTGAGTGAGTCTGCAAAACCCTCATTCCCTAAAGCTGCTGATGTTATTGACTCCGACTTCTATATCGATGACATGTTGACTGGTGCTGGTTGCGTGGAGGAGCTAAAGACAATTAAGTCTGATGTGGCTCAGGTTCTTAAAACTGCTCGGTTTGAATTGACTAAATGGTTTTCGAACTCACCTGAGGTCACCGCATCCGAGAGCACAGTTACCATACCTCGATTTGTGCATACTGATCCCATGTCACCGATTCAAGTTCATGCCTTTGCCGACGCATCCATGAGAGCTTATGGAGCCTGCGTCTATATCCGTAGAAAGACTGCACAAGGTTTTGAGGTCTCCTTGTTGGCTGCAAAGTCGAAAGTAGCGCCGCTCAAGACGAAAACGCTCCCAAGGCTTGAGTTATGTGCCGCTCACCTTCTTGCAGACCTTTGTCACCGAATAAAATCGCTATTCAAGGTTCCAATTGAAAAAATAATATACTGGCCAGATTCAGAAGCTACTTTCATTGGATCCGATCCCACCCTTCATCGTTGTCAACATTCGTTGCGAACCGAGTAGCGCAGATTCAAGAGTGGTCAAGTGAAGCTACGTGGCGGCATGTGCCAACAAAACAGAACCAAGCAGACATAGTTTTGGGAGTTTGTGACGTAGAGGAAATCGTGCTGTCAATCTGGTTTGGTGGACCAGCGTTCCTAAAGTTTGAAGAACAGAGCTGGCCCAGAAATCCACACTTCGAGCTTTCCGAAGAAGAGCTACAAATGGAAAGTCGGAAGAAATCGGTCGAACTGACTGTCGCGGCCAAGCCAAATTATTTAGTGGATTTAATCGAGGGATACTCGTCACACCTCAAACTGCTAAGAGTGTTCGTTTTCGTGTTCCGCTTCATCCGAAAATGCAAACACAAAAGTCTCAACTTTGAGAAAATTCCGTCATCCGTAGAATACGACGAGGCGTTTCTAAAAATAGTCAAAATAACGCAGAAAAATAAGTCTCAAGAAGATATTGAAAGGGTTCATAAAGGCACCAAGTTAGGCCCCAGTCTTCAGCGTTTGAATCCCTTCATCCATGAAGAGGCTGGGACTTGGTGCTCTTTTTCGTTGTTGCGAGTTGGGGGGCGACTAGTTAACGCTCCTATGTCATATAATGCCAAGTTTCCTTTGTTATTGATAAAACGCTCGTAGTTTGTGCAGATATACGTTCGCCATCTGCATCAAACGAATTTTCATGCCAGCCCACGAGCATTCGTGAGTATCGTTAGACAGCGTATTTGGATAGTGAACGCTCAGGCGGGATGGGGAACTTACCCGCAGACCGGCTCCGTGCCGCCGATTTTCAGTATGTGGCGTTGATTTTTGTGGCCCAGTCTATACGACTCTGAAAATTCGTGGAAGGCCCCCTTATAAGTCCTACATAGCGTTATTTGTCTGTTTTGCGTCCAAGGCGGTTCATTTAGAAATTGTCTCCGATTTGACGACTAATTCCTTCTTGTTGGCATTCCAAAGGTTCGTCGGTCGTCGAGGATGTCCGCAACGCGTGAACTGCGACAACGCGACAAATTTCGTCGGAGCAAGTCGCCACTTCAGCGAACTGCGGAGGAAGATGGAGGCGGTAGCGGACGCGATACGCGAATTTGCGTCAAGAAGCGGGTGCGAGTTTGCCTTCATACCGCCTCGAGCACCGCACATGGGCGGACTTTGGGAGGCCGGTGTGAAGTCTGCCAAGGGCCTACTCCTACGCGCCATCGGAAGCGCTCTCCTCACCGCAGAGGAGCTGGAGACCGTGCTGGTCGGGATCGAGGCGGTGCTCAACTCGCGCCCGCTAGGACCTCTAAGCCCAGACCCAAGCGACGGAGACGCGCTGACTCCCGGGCACCTGCTGACAGGCGGGCCGCTCATCGCACCCCCAGCACCCAGGACCCCGGACCAGGAGGGTCTGAGCTGCTTAAAGCGATGGCGGCTTGTCTCGTCAGCCAGGCAAATGTTCTGGCAGCGATGGTCCCGGGAGTATGTGCTGGGATTACAAATCAGATGCAAGTGGCACCAGGAGGAGCCAAACATAAAGGAAGGCGACCTAGTAATCGTCGCCGAGGACAACCTGCCCCCTCAACAGTGGCTCCTGGGAAGGGTGGTCGGAACAACCGCCGGGCAGGACGGAAGAGTCAGAGTGGTCGAGCTAAGGACGAGCAGCGGAGCCACGTTCAGGAGGCCGATACACAAATTGGCGCTTCTGCCAATGGTTTGAAGCCTTCCAGGCCTTCAACGGGGCCGGTGTAGCGTCATTTGAATATTAATAATTGTTATTAGGATAGTATTTCATGAAGTCTAGTGTAAGTTAGGCTAGGGCAAAGCGGGAGCGCAATAAAAGCTCGTTCTCTCGCTCTTGGCGAATTCGCCCCGCTTTGCCACCGTAGGTAAGGTAGGCTTAGAAGAAATTGTTTGAATATATTGAAAAGAAGTCGAGAAAAATCGCTGAAATCGAATGCACGCACCCCTTTTCTTTCGTCGTATTAAATAAAAAATTGCAGTCACCCAAGAACTTTCGGTATTCTTATTTAGAAAAACTATTCTAAAATTTCACTATCGTTGCGCCAAATTGTCCATAATTTGGCTGCGTTTGGTTGTGTGCATTGGCAACATAATTTGTGTTTGTTTCGCTGCGTTAACCCTTTGATGCCGATACATAGTTTTTTTGGAAAACATTTGATGTGTACATTGGCATGATAATTGTCAACTTTTCCGTTGCTGCCGTTGACCATTTATCTATTGAAGCCGATACAGATTTTTGTGGAAATTTCGCGTTCTTTTATAGTTTTTTGCATACCCTACAGTATTTCGGTTAGCCATTGTCTAAACCCAGTGCATTCATTTCCGACCCTCTTGAATTAAGAGAAAGCGGCAGAGTGAAAAGGAAAGGGAAATTGTTACCAGGGAAGGAGGTTCGAAAGAAGGAGGGGGTCCAAAAGTCCTGCAAAAGTTAGCAACAGCAATGCCAAGACACGATAGGGTGATGGGCGATCTAAGGCGTGTGCGAACGGCCGTTAAGGAAAAAACTATTTCGTTCGACTCTCTTCAAATTAAATGCAGACTCGGGCTGATCGAAAATTATTGTGAAAAGTTGATGGATATACAGGCAGAGGTGGATTGTTTAAATCCCAACAACGTTACCACAAAGGCTCTGTACATGTCTGCACTTAAAGAACCCGAAACTCAGCGAATACAGAGGAGGGATAGGAGTAGCCAGCATCATTCATCACATCTGCCTAAAATGAATCTCCCCAAGTTTAGTGGAAAACATGAATTTAAAAACTTTATAAGCCTTTTCGCAGGGACCGTAATCATTATAAGTTATATAATAAAAATTACTTGGTAATGAGCATATTTAAATTTTTTCGATTTTCTTCACAGATAATCATTATTTTTGAGAAATTTGATAAAACATAGACATAATCATTATTCTTGATATAAAAAAAAATAGAACTCAAAAATATTGATTATCCATGATTTTTATTTTTTTCGCTTAAAATAAAACTCAACAGGAATTTACGGCTTCTGTGTTAGAATGTTCGCCAATATTATTGCATATCCTTGTCAAAGGACCACAAAGCTACACCCTGCGCTAAAATTTTCTTTTTGAAAATACATTAAAATTTTTTGTTATTTTTGGTTTTGTTGTCGGAAATACGTTTAATTAGTTGTCGCGCTTGACCTGCTTGAGCAAGGCTCTGCTATTGCACTAGTCTGAAATATTAATTTTTAATATGTTATGTTATACAGTGGGCTGCAAAAGTGAGTACATACTCACAATCACTGACTTTCGCGGCCCATAACAGCCAAACGAATAAAGCAAAGCAAAAGAACTTTTTTCCCATATCAATACACTTTATTCTTAGCAAATAGGTAATAATAACAAAACGAAATGAGAAGTTGTCAAAGAGTGAAAAAGAAAAAAGCAAAAAAACTCGCATGTACTCAGTTTTGCACTTTTACAAAAATCAAAGAAAATAACATAGTATTAATATTTTGTCCATAGACCCTTATTAGCTATTACTTTATTAACACGGTTTGGCATACTCTCTACCAAATTCTCAATAATAGCTTTTGGAATACGATTCCATTCCAATTCTACGCGGCTCCAGAGATCGCCTAGGTTGGATGGGGCTGATTTGTACTGACCGAGTCGTTTCACGATTGACCATAAGTTTTCAATCGGATTGAGGTCGGGACTTTGAGCTGGCCACTCCATCAGTTTAAAATTTTGATTTCCCAGCCATTCTCTAACAATTTTCGCAGTGTGCTTCGGATCTCCATCTTGTTGAAATGTTATTTGTGGTTCGGGATAAGCACATTTTTCCAAAAAATTGGGTAGATGGGTTTGCAAAATGTTTAAGTAGTTCTCTTTTCGCATGATACCATCTATTTTTTGTAGAGGACCAACGTGCCACCATGTAAAACATCCCCAAACCATAATATTTCCACCGCCATGTTTTACAGTTTGCTTGACATGATGTCTTTGAAGTTTCTCTCCGGGCCTACGCCAACAGTACTGCTTCCCATCCGATTGAAAACGGTTAAATTTGGATTCATCAGACCAGATAACACGTTTCCAATCATCCGTCGTCCAATTTTTATGATCCCTTGCAAATTTCAACCTTGCTTTAACATTTTTTTCCGACATCGCAGGTTTATTTTGCTTAACGGCTACCATGTACCCAATGTTGCGAAGGGCTCTTCTAGCTGTCCAGCAACTAACATTTTTGTTTATGGCCATAGAAGCATTCTTTGGTGTTAGCAACTTATTTTTTCTCATTTCGGACATCATAAGTCTAGCGTCTGAGTCCGTTAACTTCTTAGGGCGGCCTTGTACTTGAGGTTTGGGGACAGCATTTCGCCTTTTTTGTACTCTGATCACCACTGATTGACTAATGCCAAGCTTTTCAGCAATAGAACGTGTTGAACAGCCACTATTAGTAAGGCACACAATATTATTTTCAACATCTAGCGAAAGTTTTTTCATTTTTAAGCACACGATAGACACTGTCTGTTGAATTGAAGAAATCTGCTTCGATTTGTAAGAGCAACGTCTTAATGTGATTTATGTATAACAAAAATACAAAAAGAAGAGATTTAACTGTAAATCTGCAAGCTTTTTTGCTGATAAGAACTTGAGAGAACGAAAATAGGTGCAAATAACGAAAAGTGCAAAACTGAGTACATGCGAGTTTTTTTGCTTTTTTCTTTTTCACTCTTTGACAACTTCTCATTTCGTTTTGTTATTATTACCTATTTGCTAAGAATAAAGTGTATTGATATGGGAAAAAAGTTCTTTTGCTTTGCTTTATTCGTTTGGCTGTTATGGGCGGCGAAAGTCAGTGATTGTGAGTATGTACTCACTTTTGCAGCCCACTGTATGTATGTACAGTGGGCTGCAAAGGTGAGTATATACTCACTGACTTTCGCCTCCCATAACAGGCAAACGAATAAGGCCAAACAAACCAAATTTGTTCCCCATAATAAGGAATATTATGAAATATTATGGTCTGAAGTTGCTTTACATGGTAGCACGTTGGTCCTCTACAAAAAATGTATGTTATTCAGTTCAGAGAGAACTATTTACAACTTCTACAACCCTACTTCTTCATTTTCCGGAGAAATGTATTTATCCCGAGTTTAACTAAGTTTAACTTAACTAACTAAGCAAATTGGGAAAATTTTTCGAGAATGACTGGTTAATCAAAATTTTAAATTGCTGGAGTGGTTATCTCAAAGAACCGAACTTAATCCGATTGAAAACCTACGGTCAATCGTGAAACGACGGCTTGAGCACTACGAATCAGCGCCATCTAACCAAGGCGATCTCTGGGGATGTATAGATGCGGAATGCAATCGTGTTCCAAAAGATATTTTTGGGAATTTGATGGAGAACATTCCAAACCTTATTAAAAAAGTAATATCTAATATGGGTCTATGCACAAAATGGTAATATTATGATTTACTTTAATTTTTATGAAAAAGTGCAAAACCGAGTACATGCGAGTTGTTTTGGTTTTTTACTTTTCATTCTTTAAAAATTTTTACTCGTTCTTGTAATTATTGCTTATTTGTTAAGAATACAAGTATTTATATGGTGAACAAATTTGGGTTGTTTGGCTTTATTCGTTTGCCTGTAATGGGAGGCGAAAGTCAGTGATTATGGGTATGTACTCACTTTTGCTCCCCACTATATGTACATACATCCATATCCATGTCTCTTCAGTATGAAGAAAAATTGCAAATAAGTATACATATTACAATACAATAACCCAAATGATACGGAAAACATGAATAAAACGAGGGGGAACGTTGTGAGTTGCTTCGGAGACCGCAACTCTACGGTTATACCCGATACTAAGTCAGTATGGCTCTCCTCCAGCAGGCGGCGTCTAATATTAAACGACACGACAAAGAGTGCGTGCGAGAGAGACAGAAAATCAGTCTGAGCGTGACGTCACGCGCTGCGTAGCCACTGCAAATTGATTTGTTTCCTTTGGCTATAAAAATGATCTGATCTGATTCAGATTCAGCAATCTGATAGATATGGTCGTTATCTATGATTCTGCGTTTTTAGTTTTCTCAAATCTGCAATATTGTGGATGCAACAGATTTTCGTCCTTTGTGGGGGCGGAAGGGGGTGGGGCGAAATTTTGAGATATAAGTTTTATAGTGAGATCTAACAGGAGTGCGGATACTAAATTTGGTTACTCTAGCTTTTATAGTCTCTGAGATTTGTGAATATCCCCAGATTTGCATCCTTTGCGGGGGCGGAAGGGGGTGTGGCGAAATTTTGAAACAAACTCGTCTCGGTCCGATATATTAGGAGTGTGGATACCAAATTTGGTTGCTCTAGCTTTTATAGTCTCTGAGATCTAGGCGCTAATGTTTTACTCTAAGCAAAGCCGCCTATGCTACGTGTGTGTTAGAGAGAGACAGGGCGAGAAAAAATGAAATTGTTTTCTTGATGCTGGCTATAATAATAATACGATCCAATTCAGATTCTGCATTCTAAAAGATATGGTCATTCTCTACGATTCTGCGGTCGGAAACGATTCCTTCTGGACGTTACACACATCCACTTTTACCACAAATCTAATATACCCCAATACTCATTTTGAGTATCGGGTATAAAAACATATACACGAAAAAAAAACTAGCAATACTGTACACAGACACTTTTTAGGCTCTGCTCATCTAAAGACACTTTTTCTGTGAACGGCTGGCGAAAATCCTCTAGCTGAACCCTACACGAGGGTGCCGGCTGGGCAATGGACACTGCATTACCCCGCACAAGGGTAATGCACTGTCGCTTGCTCTGTCCGGGGTAATGCAGTGTCTAGCTAAGGCTATGGTCCGGCGTCTTCACGATCCTCTCTGCGTGTCGCCAGCGGTCCCACCTCAGACTTGGCGGGAGCAGCCAAGTCAGTTGTAAAGCTACTGCCACAACAACAACAACAAAAACAACTCACTCCGCAGCCTGCAAGTTGAGCCGCACAGTTGCCGTAGTCGACACAGACACGGATCTGGAGAGCGTGCTCTCTCTGAGCAGGACGGAGCTCCCTGTGTAGGGAAGGGCCGAAGCGTTCCAAGGAGGGGATGAAGGCCAAAGCACAATACAAAGCGGCCCTCAATATCAAAAGCCGGCTGCAAGGTAAAGCAGACATCTCCCCGGAGAAGGTCAAGCTAGCCTGGGCCGAGCAGCGAGTAGAGGAGAGCCGACTACATTACGCCCAGATGCCACAGATGAGGGCGTCGAATGGCGAATATGCCAATAAGGTGGAGGAGATGATGGCCACCAAGAGGCAACGCTCGACTGAGAGTGCCATTAAAGACATTCCGGCGAGCAAGCGGCAACGCGGGCCCAAGAGTGCAGCCCCTTCACCGAAAGTGGCCAAGAAGCCATCGAAACCGAAAGCGAAGGTCAGCGATGTGACCAAACGACATTTGACCGTGGCACTCATCGACCGGAGCGAGGAAAACGGCAAGATGTCAGCGGCACAGTGGAAGCTTGTGCACGCGCGTCTCGTCGACGCACTGTTCGCACACATGGAAGAAGACCCCGCGGCCCCTATGCCCATGTTCGATGGTGCTGGGTGGCTAAATGGGGTTAAGATCCTAAAGTGCAACGACAATCTAACCCTAAGGTGGCTGACGCGTACGGTCTGCCAACTGGAGGCGATGTGGGAGGGGGCCAAGCTGGAAGACCGGGAGCTTATCCCGTCCAAGCCTAAGGCGAAGGTACTCTTCCCCATCACAATCCAGGGGGACCGAGCGCTGAAGCTTCTTCAGCGGCAAAACGCGGACGTGCCAACGACCGATTGGAGGATCCTACACATTGGTAGCCCACTACCCAACGAGGGGGGCCAATGTGTGATCCTCCAAATAAACAAGGAGGCAAAGGACCTGCTGTATCCCAAGTTCGGGAAGATGGCGTAGGGCATGGGAAGCGTCTACCTGCGCCTCAAAAAGCGCCACCCTGAGGACAAGGACGCGCATACCCTGCAGGTAGGCGAGGTAGAAAAGGACTTAGGTCTCGAGTCCATCGTGGAGGCCGCCCAGGGTCTTGCGCTTGAGGACGAAGACGAGGAAGACGGTGACCTGACGTTAGTAGTCAACCCGTCGGATGCAAGTGAGCCAGCCACCCATGCTGAGTGTGCTGCAGCTCAACTTGCATAAAAGCAAGGTAGCGTCGGCGGAGCTCCTCATCGCCATGGAGCAAGGGCTCGCCGACATAGCTCTAGTCCAGGAGCCCTGGATTGCGACAGGCAATTCAGTGGCCGGACTAAAGTCCTCAAATCACAACCTGTTCTACACAACATTGGTAAGCAGGAACAGAACCGTCCTACGCGTACGAAAGGGAATCCATGCTTACCTTATGCCTCATTACAGCACGGATGACCTGACGGTTGTGATGCTGGAAAGTGAGGAAAAGCGCCTTCTGGTGGCTTCCTGCTACATGGCTCACGACAGACCCGCACCACCCGACGAACTTTGGAGCCTGGTGACAGAAGCCGGCCCCAAAAACTATCAACTCGTCATCGGGACGGATGCCAATGCCCACCACAATGTGTGGGGAAGCACCGACATCAATGATAGAGGTGAGTCACTCGTAGGTCCGACCTCATCCAACGTTCTAGACCTAACACTTGCAACGGGAAACAGTACTACGGTATCAAGCTGGAGGGTCCTCGAAAGACCCTCCTTCTCAGATCACAAGTACATTCAGTTTAAGTGCGACTTCAAACATTCTTCGAAGGTTACAGTCTATAGAAACCCCCGGAATACAAACTGGGAAAAGTTTAAAAAGACAGTTACTTCGAAGCTCGCGAGTCCGGGCACAGTGAATTCCGCGAAGGACATAGAGAAGTCTCTAGAGACCCTATCCAACGCGTTACTGGACGCCTACCACACATCGTGCAAACCCTCGAGGACGAAGAAGAGGTCCAAGCCACTCTGGTGGAGCCGGGATCTCTCTCTTCAAAGGGACAACCTCAAGGAATTCGTTAAGATCGCCAAACAAGCGAACGAAGGGATCGTCTATGAGGAATCAGACTCCTGAGTGCTAAAAAAAAGGAAATACACAAAGCACGACGGAACTCGTGGAGGACCTTCTGCTCCAACATCGAGAAAGTACCAGAAACCGCACGGCTTCGGAAGCTGCTCTCTAAGCAGCCTACCATACAAAGCCAATTAAAGCTAGATTACGGACAGTGGACAGAGGCCAGTGACGAAGCCCTAACAGCACTAATGGAGGAACATTTCCCTGGTTGCACCGAGGTCGCTGATGCCAAAGAGCACCAGGACCTAGCAACCGAGGAACAACACCCCCCAACAGATCTGTTAGCCACTAAGCGAATCCACTGGGCAATAGACTCCTTTGCGGGCACAAAAGCGCCAAGAATTGACGGGGTATTCCCAGCCATGATGCAGGTGACCAAAGAGGCGATTACCCCATGGCTCTCCGCAATACTCACAGCTTGTAGATTCCTGTGGAATCTGGTGGTCGACGACCTCATAATGAGATACGAAAGGAAGACCCCAATAATAACAGCTTATGCGGATGACATAAGCATACTTATTAACGGGTGTTTGCCCATCGACCCTCAGCTCACTAATGGAACGTACACTCAGGGAGATACGCGAGTGGGCGGAAGAAGTAGGACTCAGTATCAACGCGGACAACACGGACCTCATCCTCTTTACCAAGAGGTACAAGTTACCGATATGGACCCCCCCTAAGATCAATCAAACTAGGCTAGCCCCAAAAACACAAGTCAAATACCTGGGCACAGTACTGGATAGTAAACTGGCATGGAAACCCAATTTATTGGAAAGGGTGAAGAAGGCCACCATTGCGCTTTACGCATCCAAGAAAATGCTCAGCAGCACATGGGGCCTGTCTCCGGCTCTGATGCATTGGACTTACATCTCGGTGGTGCAACCAACTCTGCTGTGTGGAGTCTTAGTGTGGTGGCAAGCTACTGGAAAGAAAACGTATCATAAGCTTATGGAAAGGACTCAGCGACAGGCTTTGCTCTGTATTACAGGGGCGCTGAGGTCAACCCCAAAAACCCTACTTGGAATCGAAACCCTAGACATTCACGCCCGTCTGACTGCAGGAAACGCAGCACAACGCCTCATCGCTTCAGGAAATCTGTCGCCACAAGAATACGGGCATAGTTGGAGTTCAATTGGAAGGGAAATGAACAGATCAACTGCCAAAACATGCCTCAACGTAAAAACAACTGCATCTTTGGAACCTGAAGACTGAAAAATCGGAAGAGACCAAACGGAGCACCTCAATATATATACGGACGGCTCCAAGATGGACGGAGGAGTAGGAGCGGGCCTATACTGTACAGACCCTGAGATAAGGTCGCTCTGCTCACTGAAAGAGCACACGATGCGGTCAACCTATTCGTAGACAGCCAAGCGGCGATAAGATCCATGCAGTCGTCCGCAGTCAGTTCCAGAAATGTCTTGGCGAGCAGAGAGGTACTAAATACCCTAAGCACGACAAAGTCAGTGCGGATCTACTGGATTCCCAGCCACCAGGGCATCGAAGGAAACGAGACGGCGGACGTACTAGCTAAGGAAGGCGTCGGGCTGGCGAATACGAGAGCCGAGAACGTGCCTGTCTCCCTTAGAACGCTGCAAAGCGATCTAAAAAAGCAGTCCGGATCACAAACCGAAAGTAGGTGGAGGAGTACCACCGCGTGCAGAACCTCGAAAATCATGTGCAAGGACCGCAATGACAAACTCAGTTACTACCTGCTGCACCTACCACGGAAGGACTGCTGATTATTAGTGGGAATATTAACGGGCCATTGCCTGGCTGCGGCGCATGCAACAAAGCTAGGCATCACAAACAGAGACAGTTGTAGGAAATGTGACGAACCTGGGGCAACCGAAACCCTGGAACCCTGGATCAAAAGTGTCTGGCTAAGTTGTTATTCTGAGACACTATCGTGTGTCGGGCTCAACCGAAAACACAAAACACATAACAGAAGCGAAGAGACAAAAAGTGTTCTGCTCAGTGAGAGACCGTGTCTGCAAGGTCTTTTTCTGTTTCGTCAGTGACGAGCGGGTCACAAGTTGCCTGGGGATTGGTAATCCATGTTTTGCCTTGATTTTGTTGAAGCTTATTAATTCTTCAGTTCCAAACTGCCGTTCTGTCTATTTTCTAATGTCTGATACTGGGCCAAGCCTACGATTTATGCGGTAGCCGTTTGGATTTATTCAAAATTTTGAAATAAAATTTCGATGTCGATTCATTAGCGAAGCTATTCGACCAGTTTTCATGCCGGCTAATTTCATTCTTTTGATCCTTCCCTGTTCTTCCTCAGACAATTTTGTACCACGTTGTAGTTTTAACTAAACATGCAATTTTTTTTAATATTCATTCACTTTTACTGAAAAGATGTAGAGAGCGCAACTTTGATTTGAACTGCACAGTCCGCCCTCTACGGCTACCAAAAAAAATTTAACATCAAATTGCGATAAGCAAGATTCTCCGATGCCTCATACAGCACTGTCTGCCGCCAACCTCTCTTTAAAAACTTCAAAGCCTCACGATACTTAGTCAGAACGGCTCTCCTCCGCCTGACTTTGCAAACATTGAACGACACGACAAAGAGTGCGTGGAAGAGACACAGAAAATCAGTCAGAATGTGTCGTCTGGCGATGCGTAGTCACTGCAAATTGATTTTTCCTTTTGGTTATAATAATGATCCGATCTAATCTAATTCGGCAATCTGGTAGATATGGTCATTCTCTATGACTGTGTGTTTGTTCAAAATTGTGGATGCCACAGATTTTCGACCTTTGTGGGGGCGAAAGTCAGTGGGGCGAAAATTTGAAATGCATTTGTAACATTGAAATCTAACAGAAGTGTGGATACCAAAATTGGTTGCTCTAGCTCTTATAGGCTCTGAGATTTAGGCGCTCATTTTAAGCGATAGGCAAAGCCGACCATGAAACGTGTGTGTTAGAGAGATACAGAACGAGAGACAATAAGTTTGTTTTCTTCATTCGGGCTATAATATTCTGCAGTCTAGAAGATAGTCATTCTCTACGATATTGCGTTTCTGGTTTTCTCGTATCATTAAAATCATGGATGCCACAGATATTCGATTTTAGTGGGAGCGGAAAGGGGCGGGGCGAAGTCTTGAAATGCACTTGTAACAGTGACAGATAACAGATGTCTGGACACAAAATACACTCATTCAATTGCATATACTGACTGATTTCCAGGTATAAAGTAGGCAACGCTTTCCGCGTTTCAGTAAAAACCGATGTATGTTATATAAAATACCTCATATATAAACCTGCTAGTTTGGTTATTTCACACATTGTGCCACGGTCTCGGTCAGCTTAACTTCTTCAGACTGCTTTTTTGACCGAACGTTTCGATTTAGTTTAATGATAAAATGCTCTTATTTTGATCAAATTTGGTTAAATTACTTAATAAAAAAATGTTTTCATATATGTTTTTTGATAGCTATAGTACTTATGATTTAGTGGACTAATCCGGCCGATTCTGACAAATGATTTGCATATTCATCAAAGAAAACTTATATACAAAATTTCGTTGAAATAGAATAAAAACAAATTTTTCGTTATTTAACAGATTTTTTAAAAAGGTCAGATTAAGACCCGACGTTGACAAAGGATCCCTGCTGATAATAGTTATTGCCCAGTTTTATTTATTGCGACACTTTAAAACTGAGGGACTAGGTTGCAGACAGTCAGACATGGCTATATCGACCTATATAGTACAATGAGATCAAGAATATACATATGTATATACTTATATTGAGATTAGTTCTGTGCGTTAAAAAATATATAAAAATGGTGTAAAAAAAGTTAAATGCTTTCAAAGCTTATTGATAGCTGCAAGTATATCCTTTACAGAAATCAAAGCAGTGGGAACGTTGTGAGTCGTGGCTACGGCCGCGACTCTACATTTATACTCGATACTTAGTCACCCGAAATACCCGGTACCATGCGCCAGAAGACGCACACATTCACGACCAAGAGTGTGTGCGAACGAGACAGGGAATAAGCTAACGCGTGGATGGAGTTGCCTACCCTCTGCAAATTGATTTGTTCCTTCTGGCTATAATAATAATCAGATCTGATCCAGAATCGGCATTCTGCTAGATATAATTTCATTCTCTACTATTCTGCATATTTAGTTTTCTTGTATCTTCAAAATTGTGGATGCCACAGATTTTCGTCGTTTGTGGAGGCGGAAAAGGTCGTGCCAAAATTTTGAAACAAATACATTCAGTGTGATACCATAGGAGTCTGGATACAAAATGTCTGTAATCTAGCTCTAATAGTCTCTGAGAACTAGGCGTCAAACTGACGGACGGATGCACAGACAGACATGGGTCTATTGACTCGGCTATTGATGCTGATCAAGAATATATATACTTTATGAAGTCAGAAACGTTTCCTTCTGAGCATTACACACATCCATTTTCCCCACAAATCTAATATCCTCCTATACTTTCTTTAAGTATCGGGTATAAAATCTTAATCTTAAATGTCCATAAATACACAACATAAATATTTAGGAATATAAACCAATACTGCGTAACAGTTAAAAAAAAGTTAGTGGGCTTTTGTGTTAAAATACAAACCCTGGCCAATCGCCACATTGCCTTGGTAGCGTGCGCCTCACCAAAGTCCCTCAGCAGTAAATAAAAGATACATTGCTTTGTACCCGAGCCCATTGTGGCCTTATCCATTACACCACACATTAGCTCAGAATTCCGGATGTGAATCCCTACAATTAGTGCACAGAAAGTCGAGTTTAGTTGTAAATTCATTTGTTAAGTATATTAAAAAGCCACATACAAGAGTCGTTGATACATAGATCCATGTTTTTTGTATAGTTTCGGCCCTTGTTCACCATATTGAGACGAATATGGGAGTCGCTGTTTGGGCGCATTAGCAAGCTGAATATTTGTTTTCCAGTCCAGAGTCGGCGCGGCTTAAGAAGAGCAGGTGCTGGTATCTGAATGTTCATGGTCGAGTCTTCGTTGTCTAAAAAGCAGGCAGCTAACTGCATTGCCTCTTCCTTGGTAAGAAAAACCTCTTTTTGTGTAAGCAGGTATCCACCAGTTATAAAGTCCTGCGTGGCAGCAATCAAAATCTCGCCATTTTTTGGCGTAACCAAGTTTGACTGATTACCCATTAGGATTAATGCCTCGGCTCTGGCCTCCTCAGTCTGTGGCAAGTGAAGATTCATCTCATCACCGTCGAAGTCGGCATTGTATGGTGTACAGGCGCACTCATTAAAACGAAACGTCCGTTGGGGTTGTACTTTGGCGCGATGACACATAATGGACATCTTGTGGAGCGAAGGTTGGCGATTAAATAGAACGATATCGTTATCGCACAGATGCCTCTCCACAATATCCCCACATTTAAGCTCCTGTGCAACCTTCTCACGATTTCCATATGCGAGGTACTTTTTGAAACTAGAACCCCGCTGTTGAACGTAGTTGGCCCCTGGGTGCTTGCCAGGTCCATTGCGTACAAGATGCTTCATATGACGAATGTTTGCGAGATTTACGCGTTCCGGGTAGGTAAGAATCTTAGCAACACGCACTGGCACCCCAACCTGATTAATCATCAAGTTGGGGTCCGGCGAAATGACGGTACGGCCGCTGAAGTCTACACGTTTTCCAGATAGGTTGCATCGGAATCGTCCCTGTTTTCCCTTCAAACGCTGAACAATGCCTCGTGTAGTTTTCTTCGGTGCCATGTTGATCGGAATTCCACTGATCTCGCTATGAAAGTAAAGGGCCACATGCAGTTGTAAAAAGTCCCAGTCTTCATATATAAGTTCTATTTTTCCGCCGGTAGCCATGTGACGCTGGATCACATCATTAATTAGTAAGATCTCGCTCTGTTTCATAGTCAAGTCATCTTCTGTTGTGCCGGCCTTTACTTCTGATAATACCGATGGACGAATGCAGGCAGGAGGCACAAATACGCGCGTCACAATTAGATGCTTAGGATGGGCACCACGAGAGCACATTCCCAATAAGGCTACATCACTCTGTGGGATCTGTTCAAAAAGGTCCAGCACCATTAGTGGAGTGAGCTCCTCAGCCGTGCTGTAATTACTGAGTGTAAGATTAAGGTCGCGATTGAACTCTGTCGAGCGAAGCATTTCATCCATGTTGCTTGTAAACACAGCATCTACCTTGCGCCCTTTGTATGGATCATGCAGAATCTTCAGAAGCCCAGGACCCTTTTTCACGCCTCCGTTGGCGGTTCCGCAGTGTGGGCATTTTGTGACTTTCTTGGCCTTGGCCAACATCTGTGCATGCAAGGCTTTTTTTCCCAGATATGAGAAATTTGGATTATGTAGCTTTTTTTCAAATGAAAGACGGTCCTCAAAATTTAGCATCACCTGAGCACACGACTTACATATCATCTGTAGAATATTAATTGTGGCACGGAAGTGGCCTATGTGGAAGACTGGGAGCGCTAAGTCTAAATAGCCAAAGTGCCCGATGCACTCATTCAAACCATGACCGCACGTTTCACATACAGCATCTTTCGTGCTGATGCCCATTCGACGATCCAGTACGCCAGAAGGCACCGGTTGTCGTTGTCCCTGATAGAGATTTTTTGAGGTGATCCTTACCAGCGCTTCCTGCTGAATCTCATCGGCCCCACTGATTCCAAACTGTACATGTGAACTGGGGAAACGGTGATTTTAACTAGTACAAATTTGAGATGGAGACACTTACATTTTTTTGTTCAGAGCCGATGCACGAAACTGTTCCTTAGGCATATTGATAACACCAAAAAGTATCTTTGAATATGATAAATGTGAATTACAATTCAAGACTTAGGGCTACACAACCATCGTTGGCACTATCGATAATATTTAATTGAACGATATGTCCCGGTTTTTTTTTCCATCGATATGTCGTTCTAAAGCAAACGTTGGGATTTCGAAGACTATAATAGGCTCTGCACACTGAGCCCATCCCGGGGGAATGGTGGGATTTTTTGACAGGTGTGAAACTCCGATTCACACTGGCACCATTCACCATCCGTCAAAAACAGCTAATGACAATAACAGGTACATTAAATTTGAGCGGAGGATTTATTAATTTTTGTTCTTGTAATGGATGATGAAGATGTTGCAATTATTCCGGCCGTGGTTCAACAGCAAAATATGCGAACAGCCTGATAGCAGCAACAGTTCTGGTGATTTTAATCAGTCAGCAGAACAGATACGATTTGCCATCGCAAAATATTGTTTAGACCGTAATGCAAATTATAAACTTCTTTATTTTTATTTCTCATTATAAACTTCTTTATTTTTATTTCTCAGCACTTGCAATAAATCATCTGAAGTTTTGTTTTTGCGTGTTAATGAGGTCATCGACCATCATTTCTTTCCTCATTTCATGTTCTTCCTTCTTCCTGCAGAAATTACAGAACGAGCACCAGGAAACAAAGCGAGAGATACTCCAGCAAACTGCGAGCAGCCAATGCCAGTCTAACCTCCAAACAGAGCAATTTTTACGGGAGTCCAAAGTGTAATGTTTATATCACATATATGTATAGCTTTATTCTAGCCAATAAAAAAAGCCAATTTACAAATTTTAAGCTGTTGAAATTTCACAATTTAGACCATAATATTGTTATTTTATATTCATCAGCTGCTTTTGATGGATGGTAGATGTTGGAAGGTTCTATTGTAATCGGGGTTTCACATCTGTAAAAAAATCCCACCGTTCCCCGGGATGTGCTCAATGTGCAGAGCCTAATACAAATGTTTAATGTTACATGTTTAGAGTTCAACTATGGATAGTTAAACTGTGTAAAAATAGGAATGTACAAATCATAAAATTATCTGCTACTGGAAAGTACGGTAACACAATACAAGGCCGAAAAAAGTTAACTTAAATTATTCATTAAAGAAGATTTTACTTTGGAAGCGCAAGTATCAAAGGAAAAAAGATGGAAAAATGTATTGTAATCGCGGCAAAGGCTACGGAAAGATTCATGGTCAGAGTAGTTTGAAGGACAGAGAGAAGACGGAGAGGAATGTAATGCCTAGTCGGGCGGGATGGGACAGCAATTCTGATAAGGCTAATGAGGGCCGAGGATTCAACCTCGGCTAGGAGAAGTTTTTGGAGAAAGAGAATTCCATGACAAGTTCTACGGCTTTCAAGAGAGTGCAAGTTAATGAGGCGCAGTCGACTGTCATAAGAAGGAATATGACGAGAGGGGTCCCAATTAAGTACGCGCAGGGCAAAGTTAAGGAATTGTTTTTGTACGGACTCAAGCATATCCTGATATTTTTGGTAAGACCAGATTTTGGGGAGACCAGATACAGGAACCATATTCCAAGATAGGCCTTATAAGAGAAACGTAGAGTAGATTAGTGGTATAGGTGTCAGAAAATTCCTTCGACCATCTTTTGATAAGGCCAAGGACTCCTTCGACTCCTTTTAAAACATAAGTTAGGTACGAAGATAATGCCTAAGTTGTAGCGAACCCATGCATGTGCATATGTAATACTCTGTTATATATATAAACTCATATATAAGCGCGTATATAAACGCAGTGACATAAACAACTATTGTTTATGTTACACATTCCATCTGAACAGCAACATGATCTGCCTCTTGAGCGCGGATCAGCTAGCTGCCCAAACTGCTGATCAATCTTTTCCCTAAAACACAGGCAGAACCCCAACGCACTCTTACTGAGGCTAAGGGTCTCTTTCAATAATCCACTTAATGCTGATCATGCATTAATATAGACTCAGGCAGAGACCGCTCGCACTAATACTAATGCAGTGGTACTCTCTTCATAAGATGCATGGGAGAACTCTCGCTCTCCGATAAACATAAGAAAAATTGTACCCTAGGCTAAGACTCAAAAATATTCCAATAAACATTCACTTATCAGAACTCAAACACAACGGACCTTCTTCTATCAAATAAAACTCTTTACATGGCGACCGTGACTGAGAGGCACAAGGCACATAAGTGTTAAAAAAAAAAAATGTGAAAAGTGAAAAACAAAACAATAAAACTAAGGCACTGGACAAAAAAGGAGGATTTAAATACTGAGTGTGTAGAGGATGAGTGGGCTCAAAAATAAAAAATGCAGTGGAATAAAAGTAAGACAAAGAAGAGAAAAAGCCCAACTTTTAAAATTACTAGCCACCAACGAACCACCACGTTGGGAGACGGCCAGCGAGATATATGACAAAATAGAGATATATGGCAACCCCCTCTCACTCAAGTATCAAATCAATATTCGACAAAACTAAAACTTCTCCTCCACCCAAAAAAGAACTACCAAAATTTAAAAAGAAGTGACCGGCAATTATTATTTTGACAATAGAAGAAAAACCCAATAATTAATCATGGGTAAAACAGAGTCTAAAGTTGAAAATCCAACGGCCAATGTCGTTAATAAAGTTTAAGTTGTTGATCATACCGAGGACATAGGACGTCTATAGACTCAGTTATTAATAATAATCATTTTAATTTCGGTGATGCTTGTTCCTAAACTTTATACAATGCATAACAAGCTTCTTAAGAAAAGATACACCCAAAATATATAAATGAAAATTTTTTTTAAAAGAAAATAAATGCTTATTAATAGTAATAAAGTAGATCCGAATATCTATGGAATTGAAAGAGATAGTAAGCTAAATTTCAAACAATAGAACCGAATTTGACAAATCATACAAATGCTTAAATAAAAGTGTGCCTATCACAACGCGTACAATAGTAAAACATACTGAAATCCTCATGACAAAGTACAACGAAATAGTAACTCTTCATCTAAATAATCAAAAAAGGCTAACATCTCTGCATACAGTTCAAATTAGAGATGTAAAAGCACGTCTAAAAAGTAACATTTTAAACGTTAATAATATACATAATATACAGCCAGGCTCCGTTTTTCACATTCAAAAAAGTTTTCCGATTTACTTTTGAAATCACATAAATTGGGGCTCTCTTTTTCCCATTCCGCAAGATTTCTTCGTTTTCAAAACGAAAACATTTTCGTTGACGAAATGAAAAGTAAACGGCTTTTTATACAACAAAACGAACCTTAATTGCAAAAGGAAAAAAATAGATGACTTATTGATGCATTAACATAAACTTGATACCTATATCAGGATAAGTTAACTTGTGCTTTCTTTATAAATAATTTTATTTTAACCCAACCTAAAATTTGACTCGGAAAAAATTGGCTACAGCAACAACAAATTTCGTTTTGGTGTAAGCAGCTGACGCATTCCGATTTGGTTATCGGAACGTTGGCAATTAATAAATTTTTGCGTATAACAGCACAAATGTGCATGTAACAGCTCAGACTGTGCTTGTAACATGCGCTCAACAGAAAATCTGGGTGAGCACAGCTGTTTCCCGCCCAATTTAATTCGGACTTCAAAATGTAACATTTCGATAAAAAAAATATGTGTAAAATGGAACACCTTAAAACGAAAACGAAACGTTTTGGCTGAAAACGTAATCCGCAAAAGTAAATGAAAAACGGAGCCTGCCTGATAGTCTTCGAAATCCCACCGTTTGCTTTCGAACGATAAATCGATGGACAAAAAAAACCCCCGGGACATATCGCTCAATTAAATATTATCGATAGTATACAAATACATACATTACGCAGATAAAAATTCCGATATCGCTAACCAATTTGCTTCATTTTTTCAACGTTGCTACTCTGCTCCTTCTAATAACATGCCCATTCTCGCTTCACCTTACGACTATCCTGCCGCGCACTCATATCCTATCCCTTTAAATAGTGCAGGTTGTATCCATCCCCCCTTTATTGATTATGATGGCCTTCTAACTAATTTAAAATCGTGTAAATTTTCTTTCTCCACTGGTCCAGATTTGGTTCCCAGTGCCGTGCTTAAACTTTGTGCGGATTCACTTTGCGTGCCTCTCTTAAAACTGTTCAACCTCTCTCTCGAGTTTGGTGATTTTCCCACCGTCTGGAAGGAATCATACATAATTCCTATTCATAAAAAGGGGTCTAAATCAGACGTCTCATTCTACCGGTGTATCTATAATTTATCTGCCATTCCTAAGCTCTTCGAAAAAATTATTACTTCTCAGCTCTAACACTTTTGTAGTTCCCTGTTATCAGAATCACAGCACGGATTTGCAAAACGTCGCTCAGTTTCGTCTAACCTCGTTGAATTTTCCTCCTATGTAACTGCCGGATTTGGAAAGCAATGTCAAACTGATGTAGTTTATACTGATTTTAGTAAAGCTTTCGATTCAGTTAATCACAATCTCCTCATCCACAAACTATCTCTACTAAGATTTCCGACTAAAATTCTTCACTGGACTAATGCATACCTTAGCAATCATTCTCAGCGTGTCTGCTTCCAATCTTTTCTTTTTAAACCAGTTTTTGTCTCTTCGGGTGTGCCGCAAGGTAGCCATCTCGGGCCCTTATTATTTAACCTGCTTATCAACGATCTTCCCCAAATTTTAACGAATTCACGAGTCCTAATGTATGCTGACGATGTCTAGCTATGTTTTTCCTACAGCGATCCGGTGTCCCCGTTATTTCTTCAATCGGATCTCGACGCTCTCAACAATTGGTGTACTATTAACGCTCTTCCTCTTAAAATTTCCAAATGTAACGTCATGACCTTCCATCGCAACAAGCCTTACCTTTTTGACTTCACAATTAAAAACATTTCCTTGGAACGCCTGTACAAAGTTAATGACTTAGGCATTATCTTCGTTCCGAACTTATGTTTTAATTCTCATATATCCGCTATTTCGAATAAAGCCAAAGGAGTCCTTGGCTTTATAAAAAGATGGTCCAAGGAATTTTCTGACCCCTATACCACTAAACTAGTCTACGGTTCTCTTATAAGGCCTATCTTGGAATATGGTTCCTGTATCTGGTCTCCCCAAAATCTGGTCTTACCAAAAGTATCAGGATATGCTTGAGTCCGTACAAAAACAATTCCTTAACTTTGCCCTGCGCGTACTTAATTGGGACCCCTCTCGTCACATTCCTTCTTATGACAGTCGGCTGCGCCTCATTAACTTGCACTCTCTTGAAAGCCGTAGAACTTGTCATGGAATTCTCTTTCTCCACAAACTTCTCTTAGCCGAGGTTGAATCTTCGGCCCTCATTAGCCTTATCAGAATTGCTGTCCCATCCCGCCCGACTAGGCATTACATTCCTCTCCGTCTTCTCTCTGTCCTTCAAACTACTCTGACCATGAATCTTTCCGTAGCCTTTGCCGCGATTACAATACATTTTTCCATTTTTTTTCCTTTGATACTTGCGCTTCCAAAGTAAAATCTTCTTTAATGAATAATTTAAGTTAACTTTTTTCGGCCTTGTATTGTGTTACCGTACCATCCAGTAGCAGATAATTTTATGATTTGTACATTCCTATTTTTACACAGTTTAACTATCCATAGTTGAACTCTAAACATGTAACATTAAACATTTGTATTAGGCTCTGCACATTGAGCACATCCCGGGGAACGGTGGGATTTTTTGACAGATGTGAAACCCCGATTATCTTGGAGGTTGACATGCAATGACTGCATCTTTCAAGGGGCGATGCAGTTACTGCACCGTCAAGTGGCCCGTGTGACACCAGCAGAAGGCTGTAACGCGCGGATCCCAGGCAAAACGCAGCCCTCCTCCCGCCCAACCGACCGAGGGGCGCTGCCGCATTATTATCCGAGCATAAGGAATCCGAGCAAGGAATAATTCGATCTACAAAGTGGAAGGAACAACGGTATAAAATTTCTAGTCAGTCTAACAGGAATCGTGAAGTTTATGCGGCTCAACAGATCAGGGCTGTCTATGTCACCCCTGATCAAGTTGTGCATAAATATCACACCAAGCATTATTCTACGGTTAACTAAGGATGGGAGGTTTACTAATAGTAGTCTACTAGAGTAGATGGGAGTCTTACACCCGCATCCCAGTTAAGGCCCCGCAGAGCAAAGAGTAAAAAGTTTTTGTGTACTGATTCTATACGGTCCTGGTGTACTTTGTACTGAGGGCACCATACACAGGAGCCGTATTCTAAGATCGGACGAACAAGCGAGGTATAGAGAGTCTTTGTTATATAGGGGTCGTCAAATTCCTTTGACCACCTCTTTATAAACCCAAGCACACCCATGGCCTTATTTACCATGGTAGAAATGTGTTCGGAAAACTTTAACTTGGGGTCTAACATAACACCCAGATCATCCACCAGGGTAATTCTCTCAAGAGAACCACCAAATAGGGTGTAGGGAGCATTTCGAGGCATCAAGGTGTAACAAGTTTGCACAACTCCATGACTGAAAGTTATTGAGATCGGATTGCAAGCGAGAATGAAATGAAATGTCCTTATACGGACACAGAGTTTAGCATCATCCGCAAACATAAGTACTCCAGAGTATGTTAATACTGAAGGCAAGTCATTAATAAAGAGTTTGAAGAGTAAGGGGCCTAGATGGCTGCCCTGTGGTACTCCCGAAGAAACCTTTACTGGTAAAGAGAGGGAGTGAAGAGGACTTGAGACCTAGAACAAAGATAGCTAGAAATCCATCTCAGGAGGTTGGGCGGAAACCCTAAAAGGTCAAGTTTATGTGCTAAAAGGGAATGGTTCACAGAGTCGAATGCTTTACTAAAGTCGGTGTAAATAACATCCGTCTGTAAGTTACCTTGAAAGGCTTTAATAATGAAAGAGGTTAACTCTAACAAGTTCGTGGTGGTTTATAGCCGCCTTATAAATCCATGCTGAGTTGGAGATATAAGTGACTTGCAGAGATGTTGCAAGTGCGGAGTTAAAACCTTCTCAAACAATTTGGGAATAGCGGATAACTTTGCTATACCTCTATAATTTTTTGCATCAGACTTGCTACCTCTTTTATGGAGAGGAATTATAAACGATACCTTCCAGATTGGGGAGAAGCAAGAGGAATCAATGGACAGGGTGAATAGTTTAAGCAATGGTCCACACAGAGCCTCGCCGCAGTACCTGAGTACACAACCTGGAACCCCGTCTGGACCCGGTGAAAACACCGGCTTAACTAGTCGAAGATCATGAAGTAGGGAATATTCATTTAACAAGGGACTGAAAATGCCGTTCGACCTCGGTAGTCCGTATGGGTACGGTTGACCAGTGTAGCGTTCCTCAGAATTGGTGGTTTGGAAAAACTGGGCAAAAAGATCGGCAATTGCCTGATCATTATTTGCCGACGTATTACAAAATGATAGCGAGGATGGGTGTGCGGACGTTCTACGCTTAGTGTTTACGAAGCAGTAAAACTGTTTAGGGTCCTGAGAAAAACGTATCCTGCAACAAGATAGGTAGTTCTTATAGCATTGAGCATTAAGAACTGAAAAGTTTGACCGAGCTATTACATAACGAGAGTGAGAAGTAGGAGAACCCACTTCTTGAAATTTTTTATAAAGTCTTGATTTTAAGTTTTTTAGACTGGATAACTCTTTGGTAAACCAAGGGTGTTTTCCAGATCTAATCGGACAAGAAAGCGGGATACAAGAATCAAAAAATGTGCCAAGAGCATGTTTGTGCCTTTTGTGACATCAGTGCACAAGTACAAAGCGGACCAATCAAAATCCCTAATGAGTTTATTAAGCTTTAGCAAACTCGGCTTTACGAAAGCAATGGACACGTTCAGGTAGTCTACTCGACCGATCCAATACAGTTGGTCCTATGTCTAGCGACACCTCGAAAGTGGGGTGGTAGGCGTCTTCAGGTATAGTGAGCGGAAGGGCTCGGGTTAACAACACTATGGTCGGATCCGATACAAAGCATAGATCAAGCAATCGACCCAAGGAATTTTTCACATGATTGACTTGAGACAGGGACAGGTCAAGCAAGCCGTCAACAAAGTCATGTCGTGACATGGGCACTAGGATACTAGACTCGTTTACCGAAGACTAAACAGTTCCTGGCAAGTTGAAGTCACCAAGAACTATCATACGATCTTTATCAGATAGCGAGGAAGCAACAGCGGTTAAAGCGGACAAGTGCTGCTCATAAATTGAAATATCCGAAGAAGGTGGGATATACGAGCAAGTAATGAATATAGCGAAAGCGGGAAGAATCAGTTTTACACACAGGAATTCCAGTTCCGGTTGAACCTGGACTGTGAAGAGTTCCGACGTGAAGCTAGAGTCCACTGCAATCAGAACCCCTCCTGCACGTCGACACGAACGGTCCTTTCTAAAAGTTGTGTACCGACCTGCTAAAACCTCGGAACTAAGAATGTCCGGCTTTAACCAGGTTTCAGTAAACACAATAACGTGGGAGGCAAATGCAACACTATCCCGGAAAAGAATGCTGAGCTTACTACGCAAGCCTCTTACATTGTGATAGGTTACTAAAAGAGAGGTTAGTTTTTTGGAAAGGTGGAAGCAAGACGGGAAGTTGAGGAAGAGGAAGTTGAGGTTGAGCGTGGCACACTGGAAGGATTTGGAAGGGATATGGGGGGCCTATTCTTCTTCTTAGCCTTAAACTCCTTCACCACCAAATGCTCCGGCCAAAATTTGGCGGAGCAAATGGTGTCAAATTGAGTTGGGGAGATGCTTATCTTAAACGAGGCTATCTCCCTGGCATAAGAGAAGTTAAATTTCTCCACCTTTAAACCCATGGTTTTATTTTACTTTGAATAAAAGCAATTACATCATTAGATGTGAGGTCAGGGGCCAGCCGTGAAACAAAAACTTGTCGTTTTGGTGGGACTCCCACCAGTGGTTTAGTCACCACAGGTCTAGTACCTGTGGTGGCAATATCCGGAGGTCCGGAACGTCTATTTACTGGTGGGATCGGGATAGACGGGACAACTAGTGAACTTGCGGACACCACGGACACGGACGCTGCAGACGTACTTGGCTGCACATTCTCCGAGGCGATGAATTCGGCTACCGAATCTGCATCGCCAGCAGCTGTCGTTGCCTTTGGAGTGGCAAACGAGATCAGCTGCTGCACACTTGGAGTGGTCGGAGTCAGTTTTTCGGCGGCGCACGGCTGAGTGACGGTTGGCACTTGCAGGTCCCGCGGAGTGACCTTTTTGCGCCTCGGAGACTCATTCAGCAGTTTTAAACCGCTAAACTGAGCCTCCATGGCTAGGAGCCGATCGTATTGGTTTTTGAATCCAACGGTCAGCTCCTTAAAGCCACTCCGCGTCTGCCTCATGAAGGATACCATTTCCTTCTCCACCGTACGGCATGCCTCGCAACTGTAATGCAAGCCATTACGTTTGGCTATAGCATCACTCACGACGCCAGAAAATCCCGCGCATTTTGCGTGGACTACGCTGTCGCAGAGCCAGCAGGGGACATTCGGCTGATCGTGAGTGATCTGCTTCTTGCAGGTTTTTTTGGCGCAGAGCACAGCAAATTCCATTTTTATTATTTAAATATTTTCTTAAGAAAATTTACGAAGAAAAATTAAAATTTCCGAAACAAATTGGTATCAGACCAATGTGCCAGACAACGCTCAAAGCGGAATTGGTAAGTAAAAAAGAAAAAAAAAAGAGAGCAGAGTGGAGAGCGGTTATAGCGAGAGCTACTAAACAGAGAGCGCTATTGCTCAGAAAGTTTAGAGAGCGAGAGAGAAAGAACAGTTATTGAAGTTAAGGTGATAGCGAGAGAGTGATAAAACAACAAAAGCTACCAGACGAGAGCGGACTGCAATGCAATACTCACTCACTGCAACAACACAACACAAGCCGACGCCGAAAAATAAAAAGTTAAATAATGTTTTAACACAAATCAAAAGGAATGCTCTCGCGTAATAGAATAGGATTCCAGATTGTTGTCTGGTTAGGAAGTATAATTAGAATTTAGTTAGGAAAACACCGGCTGTTTATTCAAAACAAAAGGAAAAAATGCGGAGCGCAAAACAAAAACACGTCTGATCACTACGAAAGTGAACAAAAGTTTTATCAATAGAACCTTCGAACATCTACCATCCATCAAAAGCAGCTGATGAATATAAAATAACAATATTATGGTCTAAATTGTGAAATTTCAACAGCTTAAAATTTGTAAATTGGCTTTTTTTTATTGGCTAGAATAAAGCTATACATATATGTGATATAAACATTACACTTTGGACTCCCGTAAAAATTGCTCTGTTTGGAGGTTAGACTGGCATTGGCTGCTCGCAGTTTGCTGGAGTATCTCTCGCTTTGTTTCCTGGTGCTCGTCCTGTAGTTTCTGCTGCCCATTCTGGACTTTAAACATTTTCCGGTTTAGGCTGCATTAGTGGCCGCATGACTTAGTGGACTGTATAATCTTTTGAATATTGAGCTTATTTATTTATATTGGTTATTTAATATTGGCGGTTATATTAAAAGGTAATATGTAAAATACATGTACAATGTATATGAAAGGTGGGGGAGTCGATGATGCGGCGGAACAAACTATGCGTGCGGTTGGTTTTATCTAGAAATTTCTACTAACTTCCACTCAACAAAAGAAGTCGAGCCAAAAGGGATCCGCATCATGCGATGCGACGGTCCAATGCAAAACGGTGCACATCGATGTATGCGTGTGCAGCTGCGGGCTTTAGCAATACTTGTGAGAACATTACAGCTATGTTTTGTACACAAGCAATAACAACACAGCTATGCGCGTAAAAATAGTTACTTAAGCGGTGTAATACAATCAAGAGAATTTGAATAGGGCAGATGTAATGTACATGGACATTGAACTAAAACTACGCGGCTAAATTCCCAACATACCGGCCCCCTGAACGACTGTTCAGAACATGGGAAGCACAGCAAGTTTGGTAATAGGTTTCTTATAAACTCCTCGGGCTATTTTTACGGTGACCACTCGAACCCTCTCGTCTTGGCCAGGATAAACTTCGGTGATTCGCCCAGGACGCCACTTGCTAGGCGGTTGATTCGTCTCCTTCAGTACCACAAGAGTGTCCACGGTTATGTTGTTGGACTGCTGCTGCCAGTTCGTGCGAGGTTGCAAGGAAGCAAAGTTTTCCAGAATCCTTCAACCTTGGCTTGCAGTTGAATACAATTTTGCGGACTACGTTACGGACTCCAAGAATCCAATAATTCTGTCTCAACGTTGGAACATAAATTCGACTCCAGCGTTAAGCGATGTGACGTGCTGGTGTCTAGCTAGTAAAACAGCGACTGGTGATTCCTTTCGAAGAAGGGTGGGATGTTTTACATAATAGGTTGCCATCGAATTGCCAATGCGTCAACAAATGGAGTGTAGTAATAAACTTGGATTTTTGAGAAAGTGCTTGTCCAGTGGTCAGCTGTTTGTACTCAACTTGGAAGAACTCCATCTGGACATGTTTGATTACCCTAAAGCGGGCATATTGAAGCTTCTCTGACGATAAAAACGATGACGCGCGTCGATGTACAAAGCGAAAGCAATAGCTTATTGTCCGCAAGATTTGTGACCCTGAGGAAGCTTTGTTGACAATTAAGATCATTTCAAAACTCCGTTCTCTTTCGTAGATCAGACGCATTTTTGTTGTGCGCTCCGCATATTTTCCCTTTGTTTTGCATAAACAACCGGTGTTTTCATAAATAGACTTTAATTAATTTCCTAACCAGCCTACAATCTGGAAATCTATTCTATTCCGCGAGTGCATGACTTTTGATTTGTGTTTAAACCGTATTTATTTAACTTCAATTTTTTCGGCATCGGCTTGTCGTGTTTTTGTTGTTGCCGTGAGTACGCATCACATTGCATTACAGCTCTCGTCTCTCGTCTTGTAGCTTTTGTTGTTTTATCACTCTCTTGTTATCACCTCAACTTCAATAACTGTTCGTTCTTTCTCGCTGTCAACTTTCTGTTCAGTACCTCTCTCTTTCTCATTAGCTGCTGCTGCAACTGTTCTCCTCTCCTCCTATTAGCGTTTGTCTGGCACAATAGTTTGATAGCCATTTGTTTTGAAATATTATTTGATTTTAATTTTGTTCAAATTTTTTATTATGGAGTTTTCTGTTGTGTGTGCCAAAAAATCATGATCTGCTGAGTATCCCCTGCTGGCTCTGCGATAGCGTAGTGCACGAAAAATGCGTTGGGTTTTCGGGCCCCGTGGGCGATGCCATATCAAAACGTAATGGCTTCCACTATCGTTGCATGCCGTGCGGTTGAGACTGACATGGTCATATTTATGAGCCAGACTCGGAAGGGCGCACGATCGGCTCCTAGCCATGGAGTCTCAATTTGGCAGTCTGCAACAACTGAATCAGTCTCCGTCAAAGTCAGTCAAAGCAAAATAAAAGCCGTGGGCTTAAAGGTGGAGAAATTTAACTTCTCTTATGCCAGGGAGATAGCCTCGTTTAAGATAAGCATCTCCCCAACTGAATTTGACACCATTTGCTCCGCCAAATTTTGGCCAGAGCATAGACCCCCATAACTCTTACAAATCATTCCATTGTGCCACCCTCAACCTCCACTTCCTCTTCCTCATCTTCTCGTCCTGCTTCCACCTCTCCAAAAAACTAACTTCTCTTTTAGTAACGTATCAGAATGTTAAAGGCTTACGTAGTTAGCTCAGCATTCTTTACCGGGATAGTGTTGCATTTGCTTCCCACGTTATTGTGTTTACTGAAACCTGGTTAAAGCCGGACATTCCTAGTGTCGAGGTTTTGGCAGGTCGGTACACAACTTTTAGAAAGGATCGTTCGTCTCGACGTGCAGGAGGGTCTCTGATTGCAGATAAAGATCATATGATAGTTCTTAGTGACTTCAACTTGCCAGGAACTGTTTGGTCTTCGGTAATCGAGTCTAGTAACCTAGTGCCCATGTCACGACATGACTTTGTTGACGGCTTGCTTGACCTGTCCCTGTCTCCAGTCAACCATGTGAAAAATTCCTTGGGTCGATTGCTTGATCTATGCTTTGTATCGGATCCGACCATAGTGTTGTTAACCCGAGCCCTTCCGCTCACTATACCTGAAGATATAGGGCCAACTGTATTGGATCGGTCGAGTAAGCTACCTGAATGTGTCCGTTGCTTTGGTAAAGCCGAAGCTTACGAAGCTTAATAAACTCATTAGGGATTCTGATTGGTCCGCTTTGTACTTGTGCACTGCAGTTATAAAAGGCGCAAACATTTTGTACAATGCTCTTTGTTGCAGCAGACGATCTCAATTACCCTATCTTAGCGTGTGCGATGTTGTGAGCAGAGCTTTTGTTCTCACACGCCGCGCTCTTTTACTGCTCTCTGCGCATTCAAGATCGGCTCGACGGTGGAGTCGGGGAGTTATTGCTATCTCTGGCTGCGACCAGTCGAATAAATGCTTTGAAGTCGAGCACTTGTTTTTTTAGTCATAAATTACCTGACAATTTAACGTAAAAAACCGAAACTAGAGCCCGCTAGACCGGAGTCATCATAACGTTTGTTTTGGAAAAACTCTTCCGAATTTTCATTGGCGCCCGAGCAGGGACATCGGCATCCAGTTTTTCGTGGAAATTCGCACGACAAACCAGTGACCTACAGTGCATCTTTGTTGTCTCGGCACAAGTCATTGGTTTTTTTGTTCTGTTGCGAATAGAGCTCTAGCTGGCTGGTTTTGTGCGACAAATTGGATTCATCTTTACTCAACAAAAAAGGAAAGTGTTCGGCCAATCTATGCCTAATTCTCAGGTATTTAGTGCGAAAAAACTGAGTGCTAGAACCAAGCCACCATTTTGTGCGCTGTGTTTCTCTATTTGGCCACTGGTCTCAATTTTTGGCACCTCGTTGAATTGGAATACCAATTAAATAAAACACAAAGCAATAAAATAAACCAAAGTGAACAGCCAGCAACATAAAATATTTATTATATGAGGAATATTGGTGAATTGAAGAAAAGTGCAAATTGATGAGGGTTTGCTGTACTATCTAATCAAACGCTCCTCCGGTCATTGCCGCTGTTTTCAATTCTCTTTTGCGAAGTACCGCTTATTGGTGCTGCCTTTACTTCGGTAACGCTATCGTTGCGCCAAATTGTCCATAATTTGGCTGCGTTTGGTTGTGTGCATTGGCAACAAAATTTGTGTTTGTTTCGCTGCGTTAACCCTTTGATGCCGATACATAGTTTTTTGGAAAACATTTAATGTGTACATTGGCATGATAATTGTCAACTTTTCCGTTGCTGCCGTTGACCATTTATCTATTGAAGCCGATACAGATTTTTGTGGAAATTTCGCGTTCTTTTATAGTTTTTTGCATACCCTACAGTATTTCGGTTAGCCATTGTCTAAACCCAGTGCATTCATTTCCGACCCTCTTGAATTAAGAGAAAGCGGCAGAATGAGTGAAAAGGAAAGGGAAATTGTTACCAGGGAAGGAGGTTCGAAAGAAGGAGGGGGTCCAAAAGTCCTGCAAAAGTTAGCAACAGCAATGCAAAGACACGATAGGGTGATGGGCGATCTAAGGCGTGTGCGAACGGCCGTTAAGGAAAAAACTATTTCGTTCGACTCTCTTCAAATTAAATGCAGACTCGAGCTGATCGAAAATTATTGTGAAAAGTTGATGGATATACAGGCAGACGTGGATTGTTTAAATCCCAACAACGATCTACGAGCATCGGTCGAGGATATGTGTGTTACCACAAAGGCTCTGTACATGTCTGCACTTAAAGAACCCGAAACTCAGCGAATACAGAGGAGGCCTGCCTAAAATGAATCTCCCCAAGTTTAGTGGAAAATATGCTGAATTTAAAAACTTTATAAGCCTTTTCGAGAGTTTGGTGCATAACGACCCAATATTATCAAATGTGGAAAAATTCAACCACTTACTGTCGTGTCTCGTTGACGATGCATTGGGAACAGTGAAGGCGTTTCAGATCTCTGCAGAAAATTATGAGAAGGCTCTTGATAGTTTGAAGGAGGTTTACGACAAAAAATATTTGATCTTTTCAGATACTGTTTCGCAGTTGTTTGACATTCCCAGCACGACAAAAGCTTCTGCTTCATGCCTTAGGTCCCTCATTGACACGGTGTCAGCCATATATTCTTCTCTGCAGTCGTTAGGAAGTGAAAAATACATAAATAGCGCGATGCTAATTCACATAGCGCTGTCTAAAGTAGATCCCACAACGAAGTCTCGGTTCGAAGAGCAACTGGATTACGATAAACTACCGTCTTGGTCCGAGTGCGCAGCCCAGCTGAATCGGCGCTATCAGCATCTAGCTGCCGAAGAGTCAACACGGAATAAGGGTAAAACTAAACAAGAGACAAGTAAAGGACCCACTAAATCGTCATTTTCATGTGCAAAGACGGATAGGCGAGCTGATTCGAAATGTAGCTATTGCCGCGCGGGGAATCATACCATGAGCAATTGTCAATCGTTTAGTGCTCTTCCTGTTCTTCAACTATGCATAAATTGTTTGAAGCCAGGTCATACAGTGACGAGGTGCAAGACAGCAAAATGTCGAGTGTGCTCTAAGCCCCATAACACTCTGCTTCATCGATACGGGGTTGAGCCACAGCAAAATATATGGGCAAAAATATTGCTGCAGCAATTGTGGCGGTAAAAGTTGGATTGGGACGAGTCGGTTCCCATGAGTTTGCACACGAGTTGGAACCACTTCAAGTAAAATTTGTTTGAATTAGACAAGATAACCATACCTCGCTACATTGGCCTTCCCACGCATAAAAGCGTTCAGATTCACGGATTCGCAGACGCATCAGGTGAAGCGTACGGATGCTGCATTTACATCCGTACCAGTGATGGTAAAAATGTTGTGTCTAAGCTTCTTACCGCAAAGTCTCGAGTAGCTCCTCTCAAAACGAAATCGATTCCAAGACTCGAATTGTGCGTAGCACTCCTGTTATCCACTTTATGGGCTCAAGTAAAACCGCTCCTGGACAAGTTCATGATCGAAAGTGTGAACTTTTGGTCGGACTCCCAAGTCACCTTGTACTGGCTGGAAAGGGATCCAGCCACGCTCGCAACGTTTGTGGCCAATAGGGTTGCTGAAATCCAGGAATCGTCAAGCGGTGTGACTTGGCGGCACGTTCCTACTGAGCAAAACCCAGCCGATTTAGGGTCACGTGGAACAGACGTAGACGGTGTAACGTGCTCATTGTGGACTGATGGTCCCCAATTTCTGCTCAGGAATTATGAGGAGTCTACCATGTCTACATCAGGTTGAGTTGTCTCCAGAAATGGAACGGTCGGAAAACAAGAAGTGTTTGGCAACACATTCAGTGGCAAAGTGTCAGACCATTGATTTCATCGAGTTGATTGAAAAATTCTCTTCTTTTGAGAAATTGCTTCGGATTATGGCATATGTCAACCGGTTCCTACAAGGAAGCAAGCGTACTCGAGAGGTCGTTCTGTCAGCCAAAGAACTTAAGGTCTCATTTCTAAGGCTGGTAGAAGTAGTCCAAAGACACGAGTTAGGACCAGAATTCCACAAGCTAGCGAGGTCGGAAATCCTGTCACCGCATCTTCAACGACTAAACCCGTTCATACATACGAGTGAACTCGACGGAGTAACTCTTCGACTGATTCGAGTGGTAGGAAGGTTGCTCAACGCAGAAATTCCGTACGACGCCAAATTTCCTCTGCTGCTGTCGCAAAAGTCGCAGTTCGTGACGCTTTATCTTCGCAATTTGCATCGGACTCACTACCATGCAGGCGCCAAAGTCATGGTTTCGTTGCTAATGCAGCAGATATGGCTAATCAATGCTCGAGAAGCATGTACAAGAATCCTGAGAAATTGTGTGCACTGCTTCCGATACAAGCCAGTCCTACAGGGACAGATCATGGGAAACCTGCCAGCTGATAGAGTGCGAAGAGCTCGGCCCTTTTTGATTTGTGGGGTAGATTTCTGCGGACCATTCTACGTGTCTCTCAAGATTCGCGGCAGGCCCCTTATTAAGACATCTGTAGCCGTCTTCGTCTACATTGTATCAAAAACTGTTCACCTGGAGCTTGTAGCAGATTTGTCCACTGATAGTTTTTTATCTGTTTTTAAAATTTTCATCGGGAGAAGAGGCCTTCCGGAGAAGGTTTACAGCGACAAAGCCACCAACTTCGTGGGCGCGAGCAAGGTGCTGAACGAGCTGCATCAAGCGTACCAGAGGGACCAGGACCAGCTCAAGGCGTACTCAGCGCGCCAAGGTGTCGAGTGGTGTTTCATACCACCGAGAGCACCACACTTCGGCGGATTGTGGGAGGCAGCCGTCAAATCAGCCAAGCAGAGGTTGGTACGCGGAGTGGGCAACGCCAAGCTCACCGCGGACGAGCTGTGCACCCACCTGGTAGAGGTAGAGGCTCTTCTCAACTCCCGGCCAATCGCGTCCCCAGGCAACGATCCCAGCGATGGAGAAGCGCTAACGCCAGGGCACCTGCTGATCGGGCAGCCGCTTCTTTCGCTGCCGCCCGAATCAGATCACGACGACAGATGCAGCAGGGGAAGCTACGCGTACTTGAAGCGGTGGCGAATGCTGTCAGCGCTCAAGCAGCAGTTTTGGCAGAGCTGGTCCAAGGACTACCTGGTCAGCCTGCAGAAGCGTCACCAGTGGGCTATCAAAGGGCCAGACTTGGACATTGGCTGTCTAGTGCTCGTCCACGAGGGCAACACACCGCCACAGAAGTGGACCACAGGACGAGTAGTGGCCGCAATCAAGGGAGAAGATGGGAGAGTGCGCGTCGCCGAGGTGCGAACACCCGCGGGCGTAATTAAACGCCCCATACACAAATTGGCAAAACTGCCAATAGACGGTTGAAGCACCGGAGGTCTTCAACGGGGCCGGAATGTTGCAGCAGACGATCTCAATTACCCTATCTTAGCGTGTGCGATGTTGTGAGCAGAGCTTTTGCTCTCACACGCCGCGCTCTTGTACTGCTCTCTGCGCATTCAAGATCGGCTCGACGGTGGAGTCGGGGAGTTATTGCTATCTCTGGCTGCGATCAGTCGAATAAATGCTTTGAAGTCGAGCACTTGTTTTTTTTAGTCATAAATTACCTGACAATTTAACGTAAAAAACCGAAACTAGAGCCCGCTGGACCGGAGTCATCATAACGTTTGTTTTGGAAAAACTCTTCCGAATTTTCACTCTTGAAACATTTTTTGATTCTTGTGTCCCGCTTTCTTGTTCGATTAGATCTGGAAAACCCTCTTCTTTTACAAAAGAGTTATCCAGCCTAAAAAACTTAAAATCAAGACTTTATAAAAAATTTCAAGAAGTTCGTTCTCCTACTTCTCACTCTCGCTATGTAACAACTCGGTCAAACTTTTCAGTTGTTAATGCACAATGCTATAAGAACTACCCATCTCGATGCAGGATACGTTTTTCTCAGGATTCTAAACTGTAAAACTGTTACTGCTTCGTAAACAGTAAGCGTAGAACGTCCGCACACCCATCCTCGTTATCATTTTGTAATACGTCGGCAAATAATGATCAGGCAATTGCCGATCTTTTTGCCCAATTTTTCAAAACCACTTATTCCGAGGAAAGCTACTCTGGTCATCCGTACTCGGTTTACCGAGGTCGAACGGCATTTTCAGTCCCATGTTAAATGAATGTTCTTTACTTCATCTTCGACTAGTTAAGCCGGTGTTTTCACCGGGTCCAGACGGGGTTCCAGGTTGTGCACTCAGGTACTGCCCCGAGGCTTTGTGTGGACCCTTGCTTAAAATGTTCACCCTGTCCATCGATTCTTCTTGCTTCCCCCCGATCTGAAAGGAATTGTTTATAATTCCTCTCCATAAAAAAGGTAACAAGTTTGACGCAACAAATTATAGAGGTATAGCAAAGTTATCTGCTAATCCCCAAAATGCTTGAGACGGTTTTAAATCCGCACTTGCAACATCTCTGCAAGTCACTTATATCTCCAACTCAGCATGGATCTATAAGGAGGCGATCAACCACCACGAACTTGTTATAGTTATTATTATTAAAGGCTTTTAAGTTAACTTACAGACAGCTGTTATTTACACCGACTTTAGTAAACCATTCGACTCTGTAAACCATTCCCTTTTAGCGCATAAACTTGACCTTATAGGGTTTCCGCCCAACCTCCTGAGATGGATTTCTATCTATCTTTGCTCCAGGTCTCAAAGAGTCCTCTTCAAAAACTTCCTCTCTTTACCAGTAAAGGTTTCTTCGAGAGTACCACAGGGCATCCATCTAGGCCCCTTATGTTGGACAGAATTTCGCTGCCGTTGCAAGGGAAGTTCGTGTACCGAAAAGTAAAAACGCAACCATTCATATGTAAGGTTCATTTGTGACCAAAAAAATGCTCTGCTCGCAGGCAGATAGAGACCGAAAAAAGGGAAAACGAAAAGGGAGATAAGAGAACGTCGTTTCGTTACGTCTCTCACTCATACGTCTACATATTCATATGTCTGTCAATACATACGTGCATTGCTAGAGATGGTCATTCTTCAACACCCTTCCTCAATGCGTGCATGCTTACAAATTCCATTTAACTCAATTTAAACTTAACAATTTTTTAAATTTGACATGCTTTCTCTTAGGGAGACTCTTGGTCAAGATATCTGCAATCATATCTGTTGTACTAGCATATTTTAACTTAATTTGACCTTCTTCTACAATCTGTCGTACAAAGTGATATCTTATATCAATATGCTTGGTCCTTGAGTGATGAACTGGGTTCCTAGCCAGCTCTTGTGCGCTCAGATTATCGCCATATAAGGTAGTTGAGGTAGCTTCATCTCCACAGCCAATTTCGATGATTAAGCGACGTAAGAATATAGGCTCCTTACACGCAGCCGACAGTGCCATGTATTCTGCCTCCGTGCTGCTAAGTGCCACGCTGCGTTGTTTCTCAGATCGGCAAGAAATTGGGCCGCCTGCCAAAAAATAAACATAGCCCGTATACGACTTCCGGGTAGTTCGATCGCGTCCCAATCCGCATCCACATATCCAGTAAGTGGCTAGTGACACCCTTTGTAGTGTAGTTTGAAGTTCATCGTCCCTGCCAAGTACCTCAGAACGTGCTTCACACCAGCCAGATGTTTGCGTGCGGATCTTTGTTCCTCTGGGCCAACTTTGCAACTGAATGCAAAATGTCCGTTCTGGTTGTGAACGCCAGCCACATCAGCTCACCAATCATGGATTGATACATGACAGGATCAGCCTTTTGACACTGCTCATTAGTACAATCCACCTGGAACCCCGCATCCAACGGAGTAGCCACTGGTCTACATTTGTCCATGTCGTGAGCTTGCAATAGTTCCTTGATGTATTGCGAGTGGCCAATAGTGATAGGCTCAAGCTCACCTTCACGGTGCACCTCCATGCTTAAAAACATCTCTGGAATACCTTTGTCGATACATTCGAACGCATTTGAAAAAGCCGATTTGATACTGAGCATGTCCTCTTTGGACTAGCATGCTATAAGTAAATCGTCAACATATACCAAGATTAACGATAAGTTACCTTTCCCTCTCTGCTGGTAGAGACACGGCTCGTTGTTACAGGCAACAAAACCCAGATTAGTCAGGACGCCATTCAGCTTCGAATTCCATTCAGGAAGGGAACTGCTTCGCTGGATAAGCTCGATCAATGTACCTTGTGGTTGATTCATGTACACCGTATCGCTCAGGTCACTGTTGAGGTATGCCATACAAACATCCATTTGGTTGACATATAATTTCAATTCTGCTGCTACTGCAAGAATAAATCGCACTCTCTCCAGTCTGCAGACTGGATAAAACGTTTCGCATAGTTTATGCCGTACTGCTGGGAGCAACCTTTTGCCACCAGCCGCGCCTTGAAACGTTCGATTTGACCATCTTTGTCGCGTTTCAGGCTATATACCCATTTGCATCCAACTGCTCGTTGTCCTGCCGGTAAGTCTGCCAACTGCCATGTCTCGTTTGCCATTAATGCCTCATCGCTTCGGACCAATGTGATGCATGAATACTGATCAACGCCTCCTCGTAGGATACTGGAATCTTTACGTCGCTAGCAACCAGAGCACCAAGAATGTTGTACTCCCTTCTCCAGGTACTCCAGGTTTGCCGGTCCCAATCAGCCTTGGTCTGCGAGGTCCAACGCGAGGAGCTGGCTCATCTGACTCAACCTTTTCTGTTGCACTCTCGTACCCATCTTTACCGCTGCTACTGGGATTCTCCCCGTCAACGCTTGCACCATCGCTGCTGTCTCCACCGCTGCTGTCAATGTCATCAGTATCGCTGCCAGACTGCATGCTAACTTCTGCCTTCGGAAGCTCGAATGTGACTGTATCCTTGTCGTCTTGGATCTCGTCAAAAAGAACATCTCGCCTCTCAATCACCTGATGGGTCATACAGTCGATAGCCCTTAGCCGCTACTGAATATCCAATCATGCGATATTCTTTGCCTTTTGGTTGAAGTTTACTCTTCCTTGGACCCTATTCCAAAGCTACTGCAACGGAGCCAAAAACTTTTAGATGACCAACAAAAGGTTTCTTACCAGTCCACGCTTCCATAGGCGTCATACTGGTCAGCGCCTTGGTCGGTGATCGATTCCGTACATACCCAGCTGCGTTGACTGCCTCAGCCCACAAGGATTCGCCTAATCCTGACTGGACCAGCATACATCTTGACATTTCCACCAAAGTGCTGTTTGCCCTCTCAGCAATGCCGTTTTGCTGTGGAGTATACGCTACTGTCAGCTGCCTCTCGATCCCATTAGTTTTCAGAAATTCATCAAACGATTTGTTGACAAATTCACCGCCATTGTCGCTCCGGATACATTTGAGACTTTTTCCCGTTTGCCGCTCAACCAGGGTTTTGAACTCGACGAACTTCTGGAAGACTTCATCCTTTGTCCACAGGAAATACACAAATATACGCCTCGATTTGTCATCGATGAAGCCTAGAAAATATTTTGTTCCAGCAATCGACTGTATGCCAAAGGGGCCGCACACATCTGCTTGAACTAGTTCCAATATATCTTGAGCTCTACTGGTGGTTGCAACAGGAAATGGTTGCGCATGAATCTTGCTAACCATACATGTTTTGGAATTCATATTCGCCGGGAAAACTATATTTTCAATGCCGCGCACCATTCCTTTGCTGATCAAATATTTCATACTGCTGATGTTCAAGTGGCCGTACCGTTTATGCCACAGGGCACCATCAGCCTTAACCGCCGCAAAACAGTTGTTTTGTTTTCCTCGAAGCATCTACAAGTTTCCAACTCTGTTCGCCTTTACAATGCATTCGCCATTTTGGATAACTTGTGCATATTCTTGTCCAAAATTGACGAAACATTTATTCTGTACAGCGCTGCTCACCGAGAAATAATTTCCATTCATTTAGGGCACATAAAGAACATTCTTTAACAGCAGCGTGCATATCTCTGTCTTCATCTCTACTTCCCCTTTTCCTTCAGCTTTTAGGAAACCGGAGTCAGCCAGACCAATGATTTCTGTGTGTTTCTCGAACTTTGTGAATAACTGTTTCTCACAACACATGTGGCTTGTGGCACCACTATCCAAACACCACATACTCTTTTTCAAACTATCTGCGTCCAACGAATTTAATAGACTGCACTGCTTGTTCTCCACTCTTGCTGCCCTTTCACATTTGCGCTCTCCTTCTTACACTGAGCCTTCATATGCCCGCGCTCACCACACTTATAACATATCATTGTATTGTTTCTCTTCTTTTGCGCTCTGTGCGCGGCCGGCTTATTTACTGCGGTATATGCCTTTGCGTATTCCTTTTGATCTTCTGTGTTTCCCTTTCGTCCGCCTTCTTCCTTCAATTTTACGCATAGAACATCGAAAGTCGGCAGACTGTCGCGCGTCTCTATGGCGACAACGAAATTTGCAACGAATTGTTCTGGAAGGCTTGACAACAAAAGAATTGAGCGCAGCTCATCATTTAGCTCGATTCCTACTGACCCAAGGCCAAGAATATCCACGAACTCATTAATGTAGCTTGAAATGCTGTGCCTTTGGTCCATGCGCTTGCTTAGCAATTTCTTGTACAGTTGAACCTTTCGTACAGGTCCACTTGGTTGATGAAAACTATTTAATTTGTTCTATGCTTCGGACGACTTACTGCAATTTTTAATGTATCGTAACTGTGAAGTTTTCACACTCAATGTGATCATGGCCAGCGCCTTTTCATCCTTGGCCTGCTAATTCACACCTTCGGGAACATTCGTTGGTTGCAGGTCACCAGATGCCACACTCCATAATTCAGCGTGCACCAACACAGACCGCATTTGAATACACCGGGAGTCATAATTTCCCTCCTCTAACTTGTCTATTTGATACATCCCGCTCATTGCTGATTATCGTTTAGTCTCTGAGTCACACCGATGTTAATAGTTCATAACTAAAACAATCACTTTACTTTTTAATTTACAAAATCCGAACCTGGGCCCATAACCTGTTGGACAGAATTTCGCTGCCGTTGCAAGGGAAGTTCTTGTACCGAAAAGTAAAAACGCAACCATTCATATGTGAGGTTTATTTGTGACCAACAAAAAAAATGCTCGGTTCGCAGGCAGATATAGACCGAAAAAAGGGAAAACAAAAAGGGAGATAAGAGAACGTTCTCTTGCGTCTCTCACTCATACGACTACATATTCATATGTCATCAATACATGCGGGCATTGCTAGAGATTCTTCAACACCTTACTCTTCACTCTCTTTATTAATGACCTGCCTTTGGTATTAACATACTCTGGAGTACTTATGTTTGCGGATGATGTTAAACTCTGTGTCCAGTATGGACATTTCATTTCATTCTCGCTTGCAATCCGATCAATAACTATCAGTCATGGTGTTGTGCAAACTTGTTACACCTTGATGCCTCGAAATGCTCCCTACACCCTATTTGGTGGTTCTCTTGAGAGAATTACCCTGGTGGATGATCTGGGTGTTATGTTAGACCCCAAGTTAAAGTTTTCCGAACACATTTCTACCATGGTAAATAAGGCTATAGGCGTGCTTGGGTTTATAAAGAGGTGGTCAAAGAATTTGACGATCCCTATATAACAAAGACTCTCTATACCTCGCTTGTTCGTCCGATCTTAGAATACGGCTCCTGTGTATGGTGCCCTCAGTACAAAGTACACCAGGACCGTATAGAATCAGTACAGAAAAACTTTTTACTCTTTGCTCTGCGGGGCCTTAACTGGGATGCAGGTGTGAGACTTCCATCTTACTCTAGTAGACTACTATTAGTAAAGCTTCCATCCTTAGTTAACCCTTGGAAAATGCTTGGTGTGATTTTTATGCACAACTTGATCAGGGGTGACATAGACAGCCCTGATCTGTTGAGCCGCACAATCTTTACGATTCCTATTAGACTTAATAGAAATTTTACACCGTTGTTCCTTCAACTATGTATATCGAATTATTCCTTGCATTAACCGTTTAGGGTCTTATTGTTGAATTATAATTCCCTCTTCCATATTATATCCACCACTAATTCTCTTCCTCTTATTAAATTACTAATCCTTACACACCTTTCTAGTAATTAGTAATTGTAGTGGTATTTGTATTTTGATTGCATGCTTAGTTTCTTAGTAAGTTCAGTGCTAAGTTTCCTCGAATGTTAGTCTAATAGCTAGCTTTCTTGCATGTTCGCGTTCGGTTCGGCTACGCACCGCGCGTCATGCGGCAGCGCCCCTCGGTCGGTTGGGCGGGAGGAGGGCTGCGTTTTGCCTGGGATCCGCGCGTAACAGCCTTCTGCTGGTTTCACACGGGCCACTTGACGGTGATACTGCAGTAACTGCATCGCCTCTTGAAAGATGCAATCATTGCATGTCAACATCCAAGAATTAGCGCCGACAAAATTTGTTGCGTTGTCTGACCAAAATTGCCGTGGCTTTCGTCTGGTACATAGAAGGGCTTTAGTCAATGAAGAAAAGCAACTGTGGATAAGTGTTTTATAAGCTCCAGATGAACAACGTTGGTAGCGAAACAAATGAAGACGCAGACGTAGCACTTGATTAGAGCCTTGTTTCGTGCCTCCGGCTTGTAGAAAAACGGCCCACGAAAGTCCATGCCTGTGATCTCAAAGGCATGAGAAGATCCGCCATAATATGCTCCAATACCCTGGGCTTCAGTCGAAAGCATCTTACGCGCTTGTTTACTGCCTTGTTTACCGTCTTCCTCCCCCCAACAGGCCAATATTGGAATCGAATTAGTCCAAGCAAAGCTCGAGGACCAGCGTGCAGATCCCGCTCATGAAAATGGGAGATTATGGCAAGAGGAAGTGGATGGCTGCAGGGCAAGATGATTGGATGACGGCCATCAAAATACAACGAAGAGTTTTTCAGTCGACCATCTACCCTGAGAAGTCCAAACAGATCCATGAGTGGCGACAACAATGCAATTGAGCGCGATGAGGAGACTGCTCCCCCTGCCTGCTGGACTAGTCGCAGCAATACTTGGGTTCCATGTTCAATGTCTGAGACAGGGCGCGGATCCGGTTGCAAAACTTATGAATGTATCCGCAAACGTGTTGCAAAGAAGCAAATGAATTCGCATACTTGGAATCAGCAATAATGTCCATGTAGGGCGATTTGACCAGAAGAGCCTTCCGACGAAGTTCAAGGGCTGGCTTATCAGGTAGCACAGTGGGTGACCAGTCATCTGAGGAGCCGCAAAGAAATGGAGGACCATGAGCCCAAAGAGGTGACTCATTCAGCTCAGTCGGATGAGCCCCTCGAGACAGAGTGTCGGCTGGGTTTAAGGCTGTGGGAACATAGCGCCATTCCATTTTTTCGGTCATTTCCTGAATCGTTGACACTCTATTTGCAACAAAAATATTAAATCTTGACGGCTCGTCCCGAATCCAAGAGAGCGCAACGGCAGAATCACACCAACAGTAACACCTTCCCTTGAATACATTCATTCCAGCTATCTTGATATGAGGCACAAAGTAAGTGACTGCTAGAGTGCTGACCCTTTGACACGACATAAATGTCACGGCAAAATCCATGAATTTCCAGCGTAGAGTCTGGAAGAAGTACAAGCCGAGGAAATTCAAGTCGACAAATCTGACCAAAACTGGTGCATATTTCCTGCCACTCGGTGTTCAGTGCGACTGGAAGGCTTTCATCCCAGGACAACTTCTCTTGGCACAAACGCTGGAGAAAGATTTTGGATTTAGTAAGTACGGGACCAGCTAGTCCGAGAGGATCGTAGAATCGCGCTATGGATGACAAAACAGAGCGCCTGCAGGAATTCAAAGAAGATTGAAGGGCCGAGAACGAAAATAATAGTAGATCAGAAACCGGATCCCACGCAAGTCCTAAAGTTTTAGTCACATGGCTGCCATCGTCGAACTTCAAAAATGTTTCCTTGTCCTCTTCCGGAACTCCATTCAGCACAGCAGGGACGTTCGAACACCATTTCCTCAATCTGAACTGACCTCTAGACAAAATTCCAGTAGTTTGCTCCCGAATCCGGATAGCCTCCTCCTGTGAGCTGGCTCCAGATATCAAGTCATCCACGTAGAAGTCACGGCGAAGGATTTCAGCTCCAACTGGAAACGCCATCTGCTCGTCCATTGGCTGTTGGCCTGGCTGTTGATCGGTTATGCTAGAGACTACAATAGCAGTGATGAGAGTTGAGTAATCTGATGAGCGAGAGTGCAGGCTAACGTTGACCGAAAATCCATCCGTGACGAAGCTAGAGTCGCCTATTCCCGAAACTGCAGTCGCTGATTTCATTTTTCGAAGCTAAAGCTAATTCGCGAAACGAGAAGTTATTAGATGCAACTGGGAGCCGGAATCCAGCAACGCTCGGCAGGGAACTAAAACTCCGGAACGATTTTTGACGAAGACCGTGGCCGTGACAAGTAAAACAACATCATTACTGAGATTTTGGGTAACAAGGCAGATGAGGTACACGCTGAAGTAGAGGGTTCAGTGGTATGCTCAGACGGCGTCGACTCAGACAGCGCAGACTGAGATGGAGTATACGGCGCTGATTTCCCTCGGACTGCGGTATCTTCAGGGCTACCAAAATGCAGGAGGGTATGGTGCCTACCCCCGCAGGTACGACAATTGCTCGATGTGCACTGAATTAGCGCTTTAAACCTCTGGCAGTACTAAACCTCGTGAGCACTATCGTTTCACAGCGCGCAGCGTGCTACGGCTTGGTTCGTTCTAACCAATGTAGACATAGAATTATTATGCTTTCTAGTTCTGCCCACCTGACTGCTCGACGCATAGCTTGCCATAGAAAGGTCCATCGTATCCAATGATTCCCACGACGGAATTAAGTTTGCGAATGCGGATGAATCGCTCCTCCCACTTCTCTTGGCTCGCTGGATCCAGTTTTCGGAGAAGTTCCTGCACGACGATGCATCCTGCGGTATGCTCAGTAGTGCCCAAACCCTGGAGCGAACGCATATGAGAATTAAATCTGTCCGAAAGTTTCACACGGGCCACTTGACGGTGCAGTAACTGCATCGCCTCTTGAAAGATGCAATCATTGCATGTCAACATCCAAGAATTAGCGCCGACAAAATTTGTTGCGTTGTCTGACCAAATTTGCTGCGGCTTCCGCCTGGTACATATGAAGCGCTTTAGTCCATGTAGAAAAGCAACTGTGGATAAGTCCTTTATAAGCTACAGATGAACAGCCTTGGTAGCGAAACAAATGAAGACGCAGACGTAGCACTTGATTGGAGCCTTGTTGCGTGCCTCCGGTTTGTAGAAAAACGGCCCACAGAAGTCCACGCCTGTGATCTCAAAGGCATGAGAACCATCGAGCCGCTCCTTTGGAAGATCCGCCATAATATGCTCCAATACCCTGGGCTTCAGTCGAAAGCATCTTACGCACTTGTTTACTGCCTTGTTTACCGTCTTCCTCCCCCCAATAGGCCAATATTGGGATCGAATTAGTCCAAGCAAAGCTCGAGGACCAGCGTGCAGATTCCGCTCATGAAAATGGGAGATTATTGCAAGAGTCAGTGGATGGCTGCTGGGCAAGATGATTGGATGACGGCCATCAAAATCCAACGAAGAGTTTTTCAGTCGACCATCTACCCTGAGAAGTCCAAACTGATCCGTGAATGGCGATAACGATGCGATTGAGCTCGATGAGGAGACTGCTCCCCTTGCCCGCAGTGACTTCAGTCCTCCCATAGCTGAGTACGCTGGACTAGTCGTAGCAATACCTGGGTTCCATGTTCAATGTCTGAGACAGTGAGTCCGGGGCGCCAAATTCGGTTGCAAAACTTGTAAATGTATCCGAAAACGCGTTGCAAAGAAGCAAATGAATTCGCATACTTGGAATCATCAATAATGTCCATGTAGGGCGATTTGACCAGAAGAGCCTTCCGACGAAGTTCAAGGGCTGGCTTATCAGGTAGCACAGTGGGTGACCAGTCATCTGAGGAGCCGCAAAGAAATGGAGGACCATGAGCCCAAAGAGGAGACTCATTCAGCTCATTTGGATGAGCCCCTCGAGACAGAATGCCGGCTGGGTTTAAGGCTGTGGGAACATAGCGCCATTCCATTTTTTCGGTCATTTCCTGAATCGTTGACACTCTATTTGCAACAAAAATATTAAATCTTGACGGCTCGTCCCGAATCCAAGAGAGCGCAACGGCAGAATCACACCAACAGTAACACCTTCCCTTGAATACATTCATTCCAGCTATCTTGATATGAGGCACAAAGTAAGTGACTGCTAGAGTGCTGACCCTTTGACACGACATGAATGACACGGCAAAATCCATGAATTTCCAGCGTAGAGTCTGGAAGAAGTACAAGCCGAGGAAATTCAAGTCGACGAATCTGACCAAAACTGGTGCATATTTCCTGCCACTCGGTGTTCAGTGCGACTGGAAGGCTTTCATCCCAGGACAACTTCTCTTGGCACAAACGCTGGAGAAAGATTTTGGATTTAGTAAGTACGGGACCAGCTAGTCCGAGAGGATCGTAGAATCGCGCTATGGATGACAAAACAGAGCGCCTGCAGGAATTCAAAGAAGATTGAAGGGCCGAGAACGAAAATAATAGTAGATCAGAAACCGGATCCCACGCAAGTCCTAAAGTTTAAGTCACATGGCTGCCATCGTCGAACTTCAAAAATGTTTCCTTGTCCTCTTCCGAAACTCCATTCAGCACAGCAGGGACGTTCGAACACCATTTCCTCAATCTGAACTGACCTCTAGACAAAATTCCAGTAGTTTGCTCCCGAATCCGGATAGCCTCCTCCTGTGAGCTGGCTCCAGATATCAAGTCATCCTAGTAGAAGTCATGGCGAAGGATTTCAGCTCCAACTGGAAACGCTATCTGCTCGTCTATTGCCAACTGATGCATCGCTCGCACAGATAGATAGGAGGCACACGCAAGTCTTCTTCCCTGGAGTTTCTCCACAGAATACACTGCAAGTTGCTATCCTCGGTCGAGACTCTTACACAACGATACATCTTACAGATATCTGCCGTAATCGCAACGGCGTATGACCGAAATCGAGCAAGAAAATGAAACAGTTTGGGTTGGATTACGGGACCAGCCATTAAAACGTCGTTCAGGGAATATCCAGATGAGGTTGAAGCGGATCCATCAAAAACGACGCGAAGCTTGGTCGTAGAACTATCTTCCTTCATGACGCAATGGTGAGGCAAAAAATATCGGCAGTTGCTGATTGACTGGAACCTGAGACATATGGCCTAAATCAAGGTACTCCTTTATAAATGCTGCATACTGAGATTTAACATCAGGGCGACGATCTAACTTTCTCTCAAGGGTCAGGAATCTACGAAGCGTTTGATTGTAAGATTCTCCAAGGAGATCCAAATTATATTTTGCTGGCAGCCGAACACAATAATCGCCTTTATGTAGTCGACGGAAATGCTGCACAAAGTGTGCTTCACAATCTAGCTTTTCTTTGGTAGACTTTATTATTGGTTCGATGCAATTTTCTACCTCCCAAAACCTCCGAAGAAGCACCTCAAGCCGATCCTCTGGACTATTATCCTCAGCAGCTACAGCCCGAGCGCGAGAGACCATCAACGAGGAACCTTTTAAACGCGAACAACTTCCAGACACGACCCATCCCAAGCGCGTTTTCTGAATTGAAGGCAATCCTGGCAGTAGCTTGACCTGACCAACACAGGAGCTCGAAAAACAGACTTGCGCCAATTAGCAGATCGACGCGCTGCGGCTTATAAAACTCCGGATCAGCTAGTGGTATGTTAGATGGAATGTTCCAGTTTTGAGTGTCAATTCCAAAGCTTGGCTGTCGATCGGTTATGCTAGAGGCTACAATGGCAGTGATGAGAGTTGAGTAATCCGATGAGCGAGAGTGCAGGCTAACGTTGACCGAAAATCCATCCGTGACGAAGCTAGAGTCGCCTATTCCCGAGACTGCAGTCGATGATTTAATTTTTCGAAGCTGAAGCTGATTCGCGAAACGAGAAGTTATTAGATGCAACTGGGAGCCGGAATCCAGCAACGCTCGGCAGGGAACTAAAACTCCGGAACGATTTTTGACTAAGACCGTGGCCGTGGCAAGAACAACGTGGCCGTAGAACAACACCATTACTGAGATCTTGGGCAATAAGGGCAGACGAGGTAGCCGCTGAAGTAGAGGGCTCAGTGGTATGCTCAGACGGCGTCGACTCAGACAGCGCAGACTGAGATGGAGTATACGGCGCTGATTTCCCTTGGACTGCGGTATCTTCAGGGCTACCAAAATGAAGGAGGGTATGGTGTCTTCCCCCGCAGGTACGACAGTTGCTCGAGGTACACTGAAGTAATCGATGCCCTGTTTTGAGACAATTTATACATAACGAGAGCCGCTTCGCTTCTTTATGTCGATTTGTGGGGGACAGCGCTTTAAACTTCTGACAGTGTTGGACCTCGTGAACACCATCGTTGCACAGCGCGCAGCGTGCTACGGTTTGGTTCGTTGTAACCAATGTGGACCTAGAATTATTATGCTTTCTACTTCTGCCCACCTGATTGCTCAACGCATAACTTGCCATAGAAAAGTCCATCGTCTCCCATGATCTGCATCGCTGCTCCAAGAACGAGGCCATAGATTCCCACGACGGAATTAAGTTGGCGAGTGCGGGATCGTTGAATCGTTCCTCCCACTTCTCTTGGCTCGCTGGATCCAGTTTTCGGAAAAGCTCCTGCACGATGATGCATCCTGCAATCTGCTCAGTGGTGCCCAAACCCTGGAGCGCGCGCATATGTGAATTGAATTTGTCTGAAAGCTCCCGAAGCATGACCACTGACCCAGGTTCGACAGCCTGAAGCGCCAAGATCTCATTGATGTGTGCCTGAAAGACCAATCGCCGATTATTGAACCTGTTTTCCAACAAATCTAATGCCACAGCATAATTGCCATCCGATATTTCTAGCGACCGAACAGTCTCCAATGCCGAATCCCGCAGACAGGAACGCAAATGATGGAGCTTTTCTATGTTTTTAAGTCCGGATGAATAAAAGTCCGTCCAGTTCGCATACCCGCCGCCGTGGGCAATTATATAGGAGGCAGGAATGGTACTTGTCTACGGTGAGGTAGAAATTGCAAGCCGGCAAACTCAACCGTAGTGTTTCCTCCAGCCAAGGTAGAATGAAACGGCATGTGGCGGCTACTCTTAGCCATTTCGCTCATAATCGCCGCCTTCAGCGAGCTGGCAAGTGACTCAAAAATGTCACACAAACCACTGTGACATTCGCTTCGATCCAATTCCTCAAGCTCGCCGTGAATTATCTCAAATTTGCCGATCAACTTCTCGACTTGCTCTTGCTTTACCACGAGCATGTAGTAGTCACAGTCCGACGACTCATTCTGCCAGGCGGTAACTAACCTTTTGATTTTCTCGCATAATTCCGTTGACTTTAGCTTCAAGCAAGATACCCTGTTTTGCTCACTGGTCATTGGAATTTCGTTAGCAGCATTGATTTCCATGGTAGCGGTAGCGTTAGTAGGGAGAGCCACGTCTCTAGCGGGAAGATGATCGCAAAGAGTAACATGAGCAAAAGACGACAGCTATGTACCAACCGTATATACAAAGGCGGCCGGTGTAAGAAACTTTTCTTACTGGAAGATGACCGAAAAGAGAAGCGCAAGCCAACAGCTCCGTGCACTACCGAATATGCAGGGGAGGCCGGTGTATATATGTATGGATAACTTATGTAGTCGATGACACTGGTTGAGATGGCAATTAGTTAAGATCTTTGAATGCTATATTAGTTTGTGATTGCACTGATGGATTATTTATTGCACAATCACGTCGGGGTCACCAAATGTTAAGCTATTAAGCGTTTTTAACAACTGTTGCAATTTGAAGTTAATGAAAGTCGAGAGGCTGTTTATAATTCACAATTTATTTGCATATGTAAACCAACTTATCGCGTATGTACATATGGGGATGATTGGGGCGAACGATTGATGCGAGGATGTTAGTCTAATAGCTGCGACGATTAGCTCAAGACTGCTCATGCAAGGGCTGACGGGCCAAATTGCCGGGCCCTATGCAGTAAGCTTAGACGCGAGCGAGCGCGTATGATAGCCCGAGAGCGTTAGAGTTGCTCGGGGACGCTGTTAAGCCGAGTCCGAGAGATTGCGACATAAGGAGACGAAAGAATTCCGCTGCATGCGCATATGCGGTAGCAAATGATCTTTGCAGTGGGGGCATTGGCAATAATTTAAAATATTTAAGCTGCTTGACCCGACACTGGCTATAATAATTATACGATCTGGTGCACATTTTGCACTCTGTAAGATATAGTAATCTTCTACGATTCTGCGTTTTTAGTTTTCTCGTATCGTCGAAATTGTGGATGCCACACATTTTCGTCCTTTGTGGGGGCGGAAGTGGGCGGGGCGAAGTTTTGAAATAGTTTTGTAGCAGTGACATATCACAGAAGTCTGGATCCAAAACATCGTTGCTCTAGCTCTTATAGTCTTTGAGCACTAGGCGCTGACGAGGACGGACAGACGGACAGACGGACGGACGGACAGACGGACAGACAGACATGGCTCAATCGACTCGGCTATTGATGCTGATCAAGAATATATACACTTTAAGGGGTCGGAAACGATTCCTTCTGGACGTTACACACATCCACTTTTACCACAAATCTAATATACCCCAATACTCATTTTGAGTATCGGGTATAAAAACTCGGGACAGAATTTCGCTGCCGTTGCAAGGGAAGTTCGTGTACCGAAAAGTAAAAACGCAACCATTCATATGTAAGGTTCATTTGTGACCAAGAAAATGCTCTGCTCGCAGGCAGATAGAGACCGAATAAAGGGAAAACGAAAAGGGAGATAAGAAAAAGTCGTTTCGTTACGTCTCTCACTCATACGTCTACATATTCATATGTCTGTCGATACATGCGTGCATTGCTAGATATGGTCATTCTTCAACACCCTTCCTCAATGCGTGCATGCTTACAAATTCCAAACTCAATTTAAACTTAACAATTTTTTAAATTCGACATGCTTTCTCTTAGGGAGAAAGAATGGTCAAGATATCTGCAATCATATCTGTTGTACTAGCATATTTTAACTTAACTTGACCTTCTTCTACAATCTGTCGTACAAAGTGATATCTTATATCAATATGCTTGGTCCTTGAGTGATGAACTGGGTTCCTAGCCAGCTCTTGTGCGCTCAGATTATCGCCATATAAGGTAGTTGAGGTAGCTTCATCTCCACAGCCAATTTCGAAGATTAAGCGACGTAAGAATATAGACTCCTTACTCGCAGCCGACAGTGCCATGTATTCTGCCTCCGTGCTGCTAAGTACCACGCTGCGTTGTTTCTCAGATCGGCAAGAAATTGGGCCACCTGCCAAAAAATAAACATAGCCCGTATACGACTTCCGGTTAGTTCGATCGCCGCCCCAATCCGCATCCACATATCCAGTAAGTGGCTGGTGACACCCTTTGTAGTGTAGTTTGAAGTTCATCGTCCCTGCCAAGTACCTCAGAACGTGCTTCACACCAGCCAGATGTTTGCGTGCGGATCTTTGTTCCTCTGGGCCAACTTTGCAACTGAATGCAAAATGTCCGTTCTGGTTGTGAATGCCAGCCACATCAGCTCACCAATCATGGATTGATACATGACAGGATCAACCTTTTGACACTGCTCATTAGTACAATCCACCTGGAACCCCGCATCCAACGGAGTAGCCACTGGTCTACATTTGTCCATGTCGTGAGCTTGCAATAGTTCCTTGATGTATTGCGAGTGGCCAATAGTGATAGGCTCAAGCTCACCTTCACGGTGCACCTCCATGCTTAAAAACATCTCTGGAATACCTTTGTCGATACATTCGAACGCATTTGAAAAAGCCGATTTGATACTGAGCATGTCCTCTTTGGACTAGCATGCTATAAGTAAATCGTCAACATATACCAAGATTAACGATAAGTTACCTTTCCCTCTCTGCTGGTAGAGACACGGCTCGTTGTTACAGGCAACAAAACCCAGATTAGTCAGGACGCCATTCAGCTTCGAATTCCATTCAGGAAGGGAACTGCTTCGCTGGATAAGCTCGATCAATGTACCTTGTGGTTGATTCATGTACACCGTATCGCTCAGGTCACTGTTGAGGTATGCCATACAAACATCCATTTGGTTGACATATAATTTCAATTCTGCTGCTACTGCAAGAATAAATCGCACTCTCTCCAGTCTGCAGACTGGATAAAACGTTTCGCATAGTTTATGCCGTACTGCTGGGAGCAACCTTTTGCCACCAGCCGCGCCTTGAAACGTTCGATTTGACCATCTTTGTCGCGTTTCAGGCTATATACCCATTTGCATCCAACTGCTCGTTGTCCTGCCGGTAAGTCTGCCAACTGCCATGTCTCGTTTGCCATTAATGCCTCATCGCTTCGGACCAATGTGATGCATGAATACTGATCAACGCCTCCTCGTAGGATACTGGAATCTTTACGTCGCTAGCAACCAGAGCACCAAGAATGTTGTACTCCCTTCTCCAGGTACTCCAGGTTTGCCGGTCCCAATCAGCCTTGGTCTGCGAGGTCCAACGCGAGGAGCTGGCTCATCTGACTCAACCTTTTCTGTTGCACTCTCGTACCCATCTTTACCGCTGCTACTGGGATTCTCCCCGTCAACGCTTGCACCATCGCTGCTGTCTCCACCGCTGCTGTCAATGTCATCAGTATCGCTGCCAGACTGCATGCTAACTTCTGCCTTCGGAAGCTCGAATGTGACTGTATCCTTGTCGTCTTGGATCTCGTCAAAAAGAACATCTCGCCTCTCAATCACCTGATGGGTCATACAGTCGATAGCCCTTAGCCGCTACTGAATATCCAATCATGCGATATTCTTTGCCTTTTGGTTGAAGTTTACTCTTCCTTGGACCCTATTCCAAAGCTACTGCAACGGAGCCAAAAACTTTTAGATGACCAACAAAAGGTTTCTTACCAGTCCACGCTTCCATAGGCGTCATACTGGTCAGCGCCTTGGTCGGTGATCGATTCCGTACATACCCAGCTGCGTTGACTGCCTCAGCCCACAAGGATTCGCCTAATCCTGACTGGACCAGCATACATCTTGACATTTCCACCAAAGTGCTGTTTGCCCTCTCAGCAACGCCGTTTTGCTGTGGAGTATACGCTACTGTCAGCTGCCTCTCGATCCCATTAGTTTTCAGAAATTCATCAAACGATTTGTTGACAAATTCACCGCCATTGTCGCTCCGGATACATTTGAGACTTTTTCCCGTTTGCCGCTCAACCAGGGTTTTGAACTCGACGAACTTCTGGAAGACTTCATCCTTTGTCCACAGGAAATACACAAATATACGCCTCGATTTGTCATCGATGAAGCCTAGAAAATATTTTGTTCCAGCAATCGACTGTATGCCAAAGGGGCCGCACACATCTGCTTGAACTAGTTCCAATATATCTTGAGCTCTACTGGTGGTTGTAACAGGAAATGGTTGCGCATGAATCTTGCTAACCATACATGTTTTGGAATTCATATTCGCCGGGAAAACTATATTTTCAATGCCGCGCACCATTCCTTTGCTGATCAAATATTTCATACTGCTAATGTTCAAGTGGCCGTACCGTTTATGCCACAGGGCACCATCAGCCTTAACCGCCGCAAAACAGTTGTTTTGTTTTCCTCGAAGCATCTACAAGTTTCCAACTCTGTTCGCCTTTACAATGCATTCGCCATTTTGGATAACTTGTGCATATTCTTGTCCAAAATTGACGAAACATTTATTCTGTACAGCGCTGCTCACCGAGAAATAATTTCCATTCATTTCGGGCACATAAAGAACATTCTTTAACAGCAGCGTGCATATCTCTGTCTTCATCTCTACTTCCCCTTTTCCTTCAGCTTTTAGGAAACCGGAGTCAGCCAGACCAATGATTTCTGTGTGTTTCTCGAACTTTGTGAATAACTGTTTCTCACAACACATGTGGCTTGTGGCACCACTATCCAAACACCACATACTCTTTTTCAAACTATCTGCGTCCAACGAATTTAATAGACTGCACTGCTTGTTCTCCACTCTTGCTGCCCTTTCACATTTGCGCTCTCCTTCTTACACTAAGCCTTCATATGCCCGCGCTCACCACACTTATAACATATCATTGTATTGTTTCTCTTCTTTTGCGCTCTGTGCGCGGCCGGCTTATTTACTGCGGTATATGCCTTTGCGTATTCCTTTTGATCTTCTGTGTTTCCCTTTCGTCCGCCTTCTTCCTTCAATTTTACGCATAGAACATCGAAAGTCGGCAGACTGTCGCGCGTCTCTATGGCGACAACGAAATTTGCAACGAATTGTTCTTGAAGGCTTGACAACAAAAGAATTGAGCGCAGCTCATCATTTAGCTCGATTCCTACTGACCCAAGGCCAAGAATATCCACGAACTCATTAATGTAGCTTGAAATGCTTTGCCTTTGGTCCATGCGCTTGCTTAGCAATTTCTTGTACAGTTGAACCTTTCGTACAGGTCCACTTGGTTGATGAAAACTATTTAATTTGTTCTATGCTTCGGACGACTTACTGCAATTTTTAATGTATCGTAACTGTGAAGTTTTCACACTCAATGTGATCATGGCCAGCGCCTTTTCATCCTTGGCCTGCTAATTCACACCTTCGGGAACATTCGTTGGTTGCAGGTCACCAGATGCCACACTCCATAATTCAGTGTGCACCAACACAGACCGCATTTGAATACACCGGGAGTCATAATTTCCCTCCTCTAACTTGTCTATTTGATACATCCCGCTCATTGCTGATTATCGTTTAGTCTCTGAGTCACACCGATGTTAATAGTTCATAACTAAAACAATCACTTTACTTTTTAATTTACAAAATCCGAACCTGGGCCCATAACCTGTTGGACAGAATTTCGCTGCCGTTGCAAGGGAAGTTCTTGTACCGAAAAGTAAAAACGCAACCATTCATATGTGAGGTTTATTTGTGACCAACAAAAAAAATGCTCGGTTCGCAGGCAGATATAGACCGAAAAAAGGGAAAACAAAAAGGGAGATAAGAGAACGTTCTCTTGCGTCTCTCACTCATACGACTACATATTCATATGTTATCAATACATGCGGGCATTGCTAGAGATTCTTCAACACCTTACTCTTCACTCTCTTTATTAATGACCTGCCTTTGGTATTAACATACTCTGGAGTACTTATGTTTGCGGATGATGTTAAACTCTGTGTCCAGTATGGACATTTCATTTCATTCTCGCTTGCAATCCGATCAATAACTATCAGTCATGGTGTTGTGCAAACTTGTTACACCTTGATGCCTCGAAATGCTCCCTACACCCTATTTGGTGGTTCTCTTGAGAGAATTACCCTGGTGGATGATCTGGGTGTTATGTTAGACCCCAAGTTAAAGTTTTCCGAACACATTTCTACCATGGTAAATAAGGCTATAGGCGTGCTTGGGTTTATAAAGAGGTGGTCAAAGAATTTGACGATCCCTATATAACAAAGACTCTCTATACCTCGCTTGTTCGTCCGATCTTAGAATACGGCTCCTGTGTATGGTGCCCTCAGTACAAAGTACACCAGGACCGTATAGAATCAGTACAGAAAAACTTTTTACTCTTTGCTCTGCGGGGCCTTAACTGGGATGCAGGTGTGAGACTTCCATCTTACTCTAGTAGACTACTATTAGTAAAGCTTCCATCCTTAGTTAACCCTTGGAAAATGCTTGGTGTGATTTTTATGCACAACTTGATCAGGGGTGACATAGACAGCCCTGATCTGTTGAGCCGCACAATCTTTACGATTCCTATTAGACTTAATAGAAATTTTACACCGTTGTTCCTTCAACTATGTATATCGAATTATTCCTTGCATTAACCGTTTAGGGTCTTATTGTTGGATTATAATTCCCTCTTCCATATTATTAGTGGTGGATAACTAATTCTCTTCCTCTTATTAAATTACTAATCCTTACACACCTTTCTAGTAATTAGTAATTGTAGTGGTATTTGTATTTTGATTGCATGCTTAGTTTCTTAGTAAGTTCAGTGCTAAGTTTCCTCGAATGTTAGTCTAATAGCTAGCTTTCTTGCATGTTCGCGTTCGGTTCGGCTACGCACCGCGCGTCATGCGGCAGCGCCCCTCGGTCGGTTGGGCGGGAGGAGGGCTGCGTTTTGCCTGGGATCCGCGCGTAACAGCCTTCTGCTGGTTTCACACGGGCCACTTGACGGTGATACTGCAGTAACTGCATCGCCTCTTGAAAGATGCAATCATTGCATGTCATCCAAGAATTAGCGCCGACAAAATTTGTTGCGTTGTCTGACCAAAATTGCCGTGGCTTTCGTCTGGTACATAGAAGGGCTTTAGTCAATGAAGAAAAGCAACTGTGGATAAGTGTTTTATAAGCTCCAGATGAACAACGTTGGTAGCGAAACAAATGAAGACGCAGACGTAGCACTTGATTGGAGCCTTGTTGCGTGCCTCCGGTTTGTAGAAAAACGGCCCACAGAAGTCCACGCCTGTGATCTCAAAGGCATGAGAACCATCGAGCCGCTCCTTTGGAAGATCCGCCATAATATGCTCCAATACCCTGGGCTTCAGTCGAAAGCATCTTACGCACTTGTTTACTGCCTTGTTTACCGTCTTCCTCCCCCCAACAGGCCAATATTGGAATCGAATTAGTCCAAGCAAAGCTCGAGGACCAGCGTGCAGATCCCGCTCATGAAAATGGGAGATTATGGCAAGAGGAAGTGGATGGCTGCAGGGCAAGATGATTGGATGACGGCCATCAAAATACAACGAAGAGTTTTTCAGTCGACCATCTACCCTGAGAAGTCCAAACAGATCCATGAGTGGCGACAACAATGCAATTGAGCGCGATGAGGAGACTGCTCCCCCTGCCCGCTGGACTAGTCGCAGCAATACTTGGGTTCCATGTTCAATGTCTGAGACAGGGCGCGGATCCGGTTGCAAAACTTATGAATGTATCCGCAAACGTGTTGCAAAGAAGCAAATGAATTCGCATACTTGGAATCAGCAATAATGTCCATGTAGGGCGATTTGACCAGAAGAGCCTTCCGACGAAGTTCAAGGGCTGGCTTATCAGGTAGCACAGTGGGTGACCAGTCATCTGAGGAGCCGCAAAGAAATGGAGGACCATGAGCCCAAAGAGGTGACTCATTCAGCTCAGTCGGATGAGCCCCTCGAGACAGAGTGTCGGCTGGGTTTAAGGCTGTGGGAACATAGCGCCATTCCATTTTTTCGGTCATTTCCTGAATCGTTGACACTCTATTTGCAACAAAAATATTAAATCTTGACGGCTCGTCCCGAATCCAAGAGAGCGCAACGGCAGAATCACACCAACAGTAACACCTTCCCTTGAATACATTCATTCCAGCTATCTTGATATGAGGCACAAAGTAAGTGACTGCTAGAGTGCTGACCCTTTGACACGACATAAATGTCACGGCAAAATCCATGAATTTCCAGCGTAGAGTCTGGAAGAAGTACAAGCCGAGGAAATTCAAGTCGACGAATCTGACCAAAACTGGTGCATATTTCCTGCCACTCGGTGTTCAGTGCGACTGGAAGGCTTTCATCCCAGGACAACTTCTCTTGGCACAAACGCTGGAGAAAGATTTAGTAAGTACGGGACCAGCTAGTCCGAGAGGATCATAGAATCGCGCTATGGATGACAAAACAGAGCGCCTGCAGGAATTCAAAGAAGATTGAAGGGCCGAGAACGAAAATAATAGTAGATCAGAAACCGGATCCCACGCAAGTCCTAAAGTTTTAGTCACATGGCTGCCATCGTCGAACTTCAAAAATGTTTCCTTGTCCTCTTCCGGAACTCCATTCAGCACAGCAGGGACGTTCGAACACCATTTCCTCAATCTGAACTGACCTCTAGACAAAATTCCAGTAGTTTGCTCCCGAATCCGGATAGCCTCCTCCTGTGAGCTGGCTCCAGATATCAAGTCATCCACGTAGAAGTCACGGCGAAGGATTTCAGCTCCAACTGGAAACGCCATCTGCTCGTCCATTGGCTGTTGGCCTGGCTGTTGATCGGTTATGCTAGAGACTACAATAGCAGTGATGAGAGTTGAGTAATCTGATGAGCGAGAGTGCAGGCTAACGTTGACCGAAAATCCATCCGTGACGAAGCTAGAGTCGCCTATTCCCGAAACTGCAGTCGCTGATTTCATTTTTCGAAGCTAAAGCTAATTCGCGAAACGAGAAGTTATTAGATGCAACTGGGAGCCGGAATCCAGCAACGCTCGGCAGGGAACTAAAACTCCGGAACGATTTTTGACGAAGACCGTGGCCGTGACAAGTAAAACAACATCATTACTGAGATTTTGGGTAACAAGGCAGATGAGGTACACGCTGAAGTAGAGGGTTCAGTGGTATGCTCAGACGGCGTCGACTCAGACAGCGCAGACTGAGATGGAGTATACGGCGCTGATTTCCCTCGGACTGCGGTATCTTCAGGGCTACCAAAATGCAGGAGGGTATGGTGCCTACCCCCGCAGGTACGACAATTGCTCGATGTGCACTGAATTAGCGCTTTAAACCTCTGGCAGTACTAAACCTCGTGAGCACTATCGTTGCACAGCGCGCAGCGTGCTACGGCTTGGTTCGTTCTAACCAATGTAGACATAGAATTATTATGCTTTCTAGTTCTGCCCACCTGACTGCTCGACGCATAGCTTGCCATAGAAAGGTCCATCGTATCCAATGATTCCCACGACGGAATTAAGTTTGCGAATGCGGATGAATCGCTCCTCCCACTTCTCTTGGCTCGCTGGATCCAGTTTTCGGAGAAGTTCCTGCACGACGATGCATCCTGCGGTATGCTCAGTAGTGCCCAAACCCTGGAGCGAACGCATATGAGAATTAAATCTGTCCGAAAGTTTCACACGGGCCACTTGACGGTGCAGTAACTGCATCGCCTCTTGAAAGATGCAATCATTGCATGTCAACATCCAAGAATTAGCGCCGACAAAATTTGTTGCGTTGTCTGACCAAATTTGCTGCGGCTTCCGCCTGGTACATATGAAGCGCTTTAGTCCATGTAGAAAAGCAACTGTGGATAAGTCCTTTATAAGCTACAGATGAACAGCCTTGGTAGCGAAACAAATGAAGACGCAGACGTAGCACTTGATTGGAGCCTTGTTGCGTGCCTCCGGTTTGTAGAAAAACGGCCCACAGAAGTCCACGCCTGTGATCTCAAAGGCATGAGAACCATCGAGCCGCTCCTTTGGAAGATCCGCCATAATATGCTCCAATACCCTGGGCTTCAGTCGAAAGCATCTTACGCACTTGTTTACTGCCTTGTTTACCGTCTTCCTCCCCCCAATAGGCCAATATTGGGATCGAATTAGTCCAAGCAAAGCTCGAGGACCAGCGTGCAGATTCCGCTCATGAAAATGGGAGATTATGGCAAGAGTCAGTGGATGGCTGCTGGGCAAGATGATTGGATGACGGCCATCAAAATACAACGAAGAGTTTTTCAGTCGACCATCTACCCTGAGAAGTCCAAACTGATCCGTGAATGGCGATAACGATGCGATTGAGCTCGATGAGGAGACTGCTCCCCTTGCCCGCAGTGACTTCAGTCCTCCCATAGCTGAGTACGCTGGACTAGTCGTAGCAATACCTGGGTTCCATGTTCAATGTCTGAGACAGTGAGTCCGGGGCGCCAAATTCGGTTGCAAAACTTGTAAATGTATCCGAAAACGCGTTGCAAAGAAGCAAATGAATTCGCATACTTGGAATCATCAATAATGTCCATGTAGGGCGATTTGACCAGAAGAGCCTTCCGACGAAGTTCAAGGGCTGGCTTATCAGGTAGCACAGTGGGTGACCAGTCATCTGAGGAGCCGCAAAGAAATGGAGGACCATGAGCCCAAAGAGGTGACTCATTCAGCTCAGTCGGATGAGCCCCTCGAGACAGAATGTCGGCTGGGTTTAAGGCTGTGGGAACATAGCGCCATTCCATTTTTTCGGTCATTTCCTGAATCGTTGACACTCTATTTGCAACAAAAATATTAAATCTTGACGGCTCGTCCCGAATCCAAGAGAGCGCAACGGCAGAATCACACCAACAGTAACACCTTCCCTTGAATACATTCATTCCAGCTATCTTGATATGAGGCACAAAGTAAGTGACTGCTAGAGTGCTGACCCTTTGACACGACATAAATGTCACGGCAAAATCCATGAATTTCCAGCGTAGAGTCTGGAAGAAGTACAAGCCGAGGAAATTCAAGTCGACGAATCTGACCAAAACTGGTGCATATTTCCTGCCACTCGGTGTTCAGTGCGACTGGAAGGCTTTCATCCCAGGACAACTTCTCTTGGCACAAACGCTGGAGAAAGATTTTGGATTTAGTAAGTACGGGACCAGCTAGTCCGAGAGGATCGTAGAATCGCGCTATGGATGACAAAACAGAGCGCCTGCAGGAATTCAAAGAAGATTGAAGGGCCGAGAACGAAAATAATAGTAGATCAGAAACCGGATCCCACCCAAGTCCTAAAGTTTAAGTCACATGGCTGCCATCGTCGAACTTCAAAAATGTTTCCTTGTCCTCTTCCGGAACTCCATTCAGCACAGCAGGGACGTTCGAACACCATTTCCTCAATCTGAACTGACCTCTAGACAAAATTCCAGTAGTTTGCTCCCGAATCCGGATAGCCTCCTCCTGTGAGCTGGCTCCAGATATCAAGTCATCCTAGTAGAAGTCACGGCGAAGGATTTCAGCTCCAACTGGAAACGCTATCTGCTCGTCTATTGCCAACTGATGCATCGCTCGCACAGATAGATAGGAGGCACACGCAAGTCTTCTTCCCTGGAGTTTCTCCACAGAATACACTGCAAGTTGCTATCCTCGGTCGAGACTCTTACACAACGATACATCTTACAGATATCTGCCGTAATCGCAACGGCGTATGACCGAAATCGAGCAAGAAAATAAAACAGTTTGGGTTGGATTACGGGGCCAGCCATTAAAACGTCGTTCAGGGAATATCCAGATGAGGTTGAAGCGGATCCATCAAAAACGACGCGAAGCTTGGTCGTAGAACTATCTTCCTTCATGACGCAATGGTGAGGCAAAAAATATCGGCAGTTGCTGATTGACTGGAACCTGAGACATATGGCCTAAATCAAGGTACTCCTTTATAAATGCTGCATACTGAGATTTAACATCAGGGCGACGATCTAACTTTCTCTCAAGGGTCAGGAATCTACGAAGCGTTTGATTGTAAGATTCTCAAAGGAGATGCAAATTATATTTTGCTGGCAGCCGAACACAATAATCGCCTTTATGTAGTCGACGGAAATGCTGCACAAAGTGTGCTTCACAATCTAGCTTTTCTTTGGTAGACTTTATTATTGGTTCGATGCAATTTTCTACCTCCCAAAACCTCCGAAGAAGCACCTCAAGCCGATCCTCTGGACTATTATCCTCAGCAGCTACAGCCCGAGCGCGAGAGACCATCAACGAGGAACCTTTTAAACGCGAACAACTTCCAGACACGACCCATCCCAAGCGCGTTTTCTGAATTGAAGGCAATCCTGGCAGTAGCTTGACCTGACCAACACAGGAGCTCGAAAAACAGACTTGCGCCAATTAGCAGATCGACGCGCTGCGGCTTATAAAACTCCGGATCAGCTAGTGGTATGTTAGATGGAATGTTCCAGTTTTGAGTGTCAATTCCAAAGCTTGGCTGTCGATCGGTTATGCTAGAGGCTACAATGGCAGTGATGAGAGTTGAGTAATCCGATGAGCGAGAGTGCAGGCTAACGTTGACCGAAAATCCATCCGTGACGAAGCTAGAGTCGCCTTTTCCCGAGACTGCAGTCGATGATTTAATTTTTCGAAGCTGAAGCTGATTCGCGAAACGAGAAGTTATTAGATGCAACTGGGAGCCGGAATCCAGCAACGCTCGGCAGGGAACTAAAACTCCGGAACGATTTTTGACTAAGACCGTGGCCGTGGCAAGAACAACGTGGCCGTAGAACAACACCATTACTGAGATCTTGGGCAATAAGGGCAGACGAGGTAGCCGCTGAAGTAGAGGGCTCAGTGGTATGCTCAGACGGCGTAGACTCAGACAGCGCAGACTGAGATGGAGTATACGGCGCTGATTTCCCTTGGACTGCGGTATCTTCAGGGCTACCAAAATGAAGGAGGGTATGGTGTCTTCCCCCGCAGGTACGACAGTTGCTCGAGGTACACTGAAGTAATCGATGCCCTGTTTTGAGACAATTTATACATAACGAGAGCCGCTTCGCTTCTTTATGTCGATTTGTGGGGGACAGCGCTTTAAACTTCTGACAGTGTTGGACCTCGTGAACACCATCGTTGCACAGCGCGCAGCGTGCTACGGTTTGGTTCGTTGTAACCAATGTGGACCTAGAATTATTATGCTTTCTACTTCTGCCCACCTGATTGCTCAACGCATAACTTGCCATAGAAAAGTCCATCGTCTCCCATGATCTGCATCGCTGCTCCAAGAACGAGGCCATAGATTCCCACGACGGAATTAAGTTGGCGAGTGCGGGATCGTTGAATCGTTCCTCCCACTTCTCTTGGCTCGCTGGATCCAGTTTTCGGAAAAGCTCCTGCACGATGATGCATCCTGCAATCTGCTCAGTGGTGCCCAAACCCTGGAGCGCGCGCATATGTGAATTGAATTTGTCTGAAAGCTCCCGAAGCATGACCACTGACCCAGGTTCGACAGCCTGAAGCGCCAAGATCTCATTGATGTGTGCCTGAAAGACCAATCGCCGATTATTGAACCTGTTTTCCAACAAATCTAATGCCACAGCATAATTGCCATCCGATATTTCTAGCGACCGAACAGTCTCCAATGCCGAATCCCGCAGACAGGAACGCAAATGATGGAGCTTTTCTATGTTTTTAAGTCCGGATGAATAAAAGTCCGTCCAGTTCGCATACCCGCCGCCGTGGGCAATTATATAGGAGGCAGGAATGGTACTTGTCTACGGTGAGGTAGAAATTGCAAGCCGGCAAACTCAACCGTAGTGTTTCCTCCAGCCAAGGTAGAATGAAACGGCATGTGGCGGCTACTCTTAGCCATTTCGCTCATAATCGCCGCCTTCAGCGAGCTGGCAAGTGACTCAAAAATGTCACACAAACCACTGTGACATTCGCTTCGATCCAATTCCTCAAGCTCGCCGTGAAACATCTCAAATTTGCCGATCAACTTCTCGACTTGCTCTTGCTTTACCACGAGCATGTAGTAGTCACAGTCCGACGACTCATTCTGCCAGGCGGTAACTAACCTTTTGATTTTCTCGCATAATTCCGTTGACTTTAGCTTCAAGCAAGATACCCTGTTTTGCTCACTGGTCATTGGAATATCGTTAGCAGCATTGATTTCCATGGTAGCGGTAGCGTTAGCAGGGAGAGCCACGTCTCTAGCGGGAAGATGATCGCAAAGAGTAACATGAGCAAAAGACGACAGCTATGTACCAACCGTATATACAAAGGCGGCCGGTGTAAGAAACTTTTCTTACTGGAAGATGACCGAAAAGAGAAGCGCAAGCCAACAGCTCCGTGCACTACCGAATATGCAGGGGAGGCCGGTGTATATATGTATGGATAACTTATGTAGTCGATGACACTGGTTGAGATGGCAATTAGTTAAGATCTTTGAATGCTATATTAGTTTGTGATTGCACTGATGGATTATTTATTGCACAATCACGTCGGGGTCACCAAATGTTAAGCTATTAAGCGTTTTTAACAACTGTTGCAATTTGAAGTTAATGAAAGTCGAGAGGCTGTTTATAATTCAAAATTTATTTGCATATGTAAACCAACTTATCGCGTATGTACATATGGGGATGATTGGGGCGAACGATTGATGCGAGGATGTTAGTCTAATAGCTGCGACGATTAGCTCAAGACTGCTCATGCAAGGGCTGACGGGCCAAATTGCCGGGCCCTATGCAGTAAGCTTAGACGCGAGCGAGCGCGTATGATAGCCCGAGAGCGTTAGAGTTGCTCGGGGACGCTGTTAAGCCGAGTCCGAGAGATTGCGACATAAGGAGACGAAAGAATTCCGCTGCATGCGCATATGCGGTAGCAAATGATCTTTGCAGTGGGGGCATTGGCAATAATTTAAAATATTTAAGCTGCTTGACCCGACACTGGCTATAATAATTATACGATCTGGTGCACATTTTGCACTCTGTAAGATATAGTAATCTTCTACGATTCTGCGTTTTTAGTTTTCTCGTATCGTCGAAATTGTGGATGCCACACATTTTCGTCCTTTGTGGGGGCGGAAGTGGGCGGGGCGAAGTTTTGAAATAGTTTTGTAGCAGTGACATATCACAGAAGTCTGGATCCAAAACATCGTTGCTCTAGCTCTTATAGTCTTTGAGCACTAGGCGCTGACGAGGACGGACAGACGGACAGACGGACGGACGGACAGACGGACAGACAGACATGGCTCAATCGACTCGGCTATTGATGCTGATCAAGAATATATACACTTTAAGGGGGTCGGAAACGATTCATCTTTTTCGCGTTTTAGGCTATATACCCATTTGCATCCAACTGCTCGTTGTCCTGACGGTAAGTCTGCCAACTGCCATGTCTCGTTTGCCATTAATGCCTCATATTCGCGTTGCATCGCTTCGGACCAATGTGATGCATGAATACTGATCAACGCCTCCTCGTAGGATACTGGAATCTTTACGTCGCTGGCAACCAGGTACTCCAGGTTTGCCGGTCCCAATCAGCCTTGGTCTGCCAGGTCCAACGCGAGGAGCTGGCTCATCTGACTCAACCTTTTCTGTTGCGCTCTCGTACCCATCTTTACCGCTGCTACTGGGATTCTCCCCGTCAACGCTTGCACCATCGCTGCTGTCTCCACTGCTGCTGTCAATGTCATCAGTATCGCTGCCAGACTGCATGCTAACTTCTGCCTTCGGAAGCTCGAGTGTGACTGCATCCTTGTCGTCTTGGATCTCGTCAAAAAGAACATCTCGCCTCTCAATCACCTGATGAGACACAGGGTCATACAGTCGATAGCCCTTAGCCGCTGTAAAGAAGTTCTCAGGCCGAGGTACAGCTTCTCAGTCTGTCCAGGGCCCGGTCCTTCCCCACAGCCAAATTTGTTGTGTGAGGACCTAAGGGGAGAGCCGTTCGCAGCGAAAGCGCACCCGTGGGGTGGATCGAGGCGTGGGTGAACCCGTGCTTGGGGAGCTGCCGAGACGTGCGTTAGGGGTCATGCGAGGCGGGAGGAGGGGGTTTGGGTCAGGGGTCGGAAGGGTATGGGAGAGGGGAGCCCAGCTTAGCAGATGCCGCATGATCCACAACTCACATCTGCGTCGCCGGGTCCCCAGGGCGATGGTGTAGGAGAGGGAACCCAGCTTTGCGGATGCCGCGTGAATCCACGACTCACATCCAGCATCGCCGGGTCCCCCAGGGCGAGGGTGTAGGAGAGGGAACCCAGCTTTGCGGATGCCGCGTGAATCCACGACTCATATCCAGCATCGCCGGGTCCCCAGGGGAGACAGGTTGGGAAAGGGAAGCCCAGCTTGGTGGATGCCACATGATCCACGACTCACATCCACTTCGCCGGGCCCCCAGGGAAAAGTGAAGAGAGGGACTTCTACGGGCGAAAGTTCTGAAACCGGTGGGTTGAGGTGGGTGTCTATATTGTGGGGGGAATAAACGACAAAATTTTACAACCATTTTGGGAAAATTCTGGTTCTGTGAGTATACCCTGCCTACTGCACCGATCTGTCCCCCCCAGAACTCACATACGTGAGGTGGCTCACCCTTGCTTTCCCTTCCTTGGGTCCGGCGGCCGGTCTTCGTCACGGTGGCCACGACTTATATATTTTGTCTTTTTTTTTCGCGGGGTCGGGGCACTGTTGATTTTTTTCAACCGTTCTCGTTCAGCACTTGGAGATCACTCCCGAGCCTGGCCCGCGCTGGACCGTGCCAGGCCTCTGCTTTACTTTTTGCAGCTTCTCTGCCCCTTCGTGGCTGCGCAGCTTTCGGCTGTCGGCCTCGGCTCGGGGGTGTTTTTTTCATGGTTCGCCGTCGGCTCTCTCCCTCGGCTGCTTGGGCGATCGGCGGCTTCTCTGCCGCTTCGCTCTCTTGCATGCTGTTCCTTTGTGTTCAGCCGTTCTCTCTCTTGCTTTGGCTGCGTGGGCGTAAGAGCGATCGGCGAGTCTCTTCGTTTCCTTCTCTTCCATGTCGGCTCTCTTTGCTGCGTGGCCGTAGTAGGCGTCTCTCTTTCGTGTTGTCTCTTCGCTGCTAATAAGTAAAGTGCCTTCACACCGCTACTGAATATCCAATCCAATTGCCTTTTGGTTGAAGTTTACTCTTCCTTGGACCCTAGTCCAAAGCTACTGCAACGGAACCAAAAACTTTTAGATGACCAACAAAAGGTTTCTTACCAGTCCACGCTTCCATAGGCGTCATACTGGTCAGCGCCTTGGTCGGTGATCGATTCCGTACATACCCAGCTGCGTTGACTGCCTCAGCCCACAAGGATTCGCCTAATCCTGACTGGACCAGCATACATCTTGACATTTCCAGAGTGCGGTTTGCCCTCTCAGCAATGCCGTTTTGCTGTGAAGTATACGCCACTGTCAGCTGCCTCTCGATCCCATTAGTTTTCAGAAATTCATCAAACGATTTGTTGACAAATTCACCGCCATTGTCGCTCCGGATACATTTGAGACTTTTTCCCGTTTGCCGCTCAACCAGGGTTTTGAACTCGACGAACTTCTGGAAGACTTCATCCTTTGTCCACAGGAAATACACAAATATACGCCTCGATTTGTCATCGATGAAGCCTAGAAAATATTTTGTTCCAGCAATCGACTGTATGCCAAAGGGGCCGCACACATCTGCTTGAACTAGTTCCAATATATCTTGAGCTCTACTGGTGGTTGCAACAGGAAATGGTTGCGCATGAATCTTGCTAACCATACATGTTTTGGAATTCATATTCGCCGGGAAAACTATATTTTCAATGCCGCGCACCATTCCTTTGCTGATCAAATATTTCATACTGCTAATGTTCAAGTGGCCGTACCGTTTATGCCACAGGGCACCATCAGCCTTAACCGCCGCAAAACAGTTGTTTTGTTTTCCTCGAAGCATCTACAAGTTTCCAACTCTGTTCGCCTTTACAATGCATTCGCCATTTTGGATAACTTGTGCATATTCTTGTCCAAAATTGACGAAACATTTATTCTGTACAGCGCTGCTCACAGAGAAATAATTTCCATTCATTTCGGGCACATAAAGAACATTCTTTAACAGCAGCGTGCATATCTCTGTCTTCATCTCTACTTCCCCTTTTCCTTCAGCTTTTAGGAAACCGGAGTCAGCCGAACTTTGTGAATAACTGTTTCTCACAAAACATGTGGCTTGTGGCACCACTATCCAAACACCACATACTCTTTTTCAAACTATCTGCGTTCAACGCATTTAATAGACTGCTCTGCTTGTTCTCCACTCTTGCTGCCCTTTCACATTTGCGCTCTCCTTCTTAAACTGAGCCTTCATATGCCCGCGCTCACCACACTTATAACATATCATTGTATTGTTTCTCTTCTTTTGCGCTCTGTGCGCGGCCACTAATTCTCTTCCTCTTATTAAATTACTAATCTTTACACACCTTTCTAGTAATTAGTAATTGTAGTGGTATTTGTATTTTGAATGCCTAGTTCTCTTAGTAATTTTAGTGCTAATTTTCTTTGAATATTAGTGTAATAGCTATCTTTCCTAGCCTAGTTCTCTTAGTAATTTTAGTGCTAATTTTCTTCGAATATTAGTCTAATGGCTATCTTTCCTGCATGCTCGCGTAACAGCCTTCTGCTGGTTTCAGACGGGCCACTTGACGGTGCAGTAATTGCATCGCCTCTTGCAAGATGCAGTCATTGCATGTCAACGTCCAAGATAAAAAAAAAAAAACATACTCTACTACACTAATGTATGCTGATGATGTTTAAATCTGTCTTCTGGATCTTAACTGGATTTTCAACTGGATCTTAGTGAACTACATTTGTGGTGTTCAACTAATCTTCTTTTTCTGAACCTTTCTAAATGCAAACTTATGACATTTTACTGTCGCGCTCCACATTTCGTCTCATATGTTCTAGGAAATCATGTCCTCGAGCGAATTTCGAGTTCAAATGACCTCGCAGTCCTTTTTGATCATAAGATGTGTTTTAACAGCCATATAGCTGCAACAGTAAATAAAGCTAAGGGTGTTTTAGCGTTCATCAAGCGTTGGTCCAAGGAGTTTGACGACCCGTACGTGACGAAACAACTGTATATCTCGTTAGTACGTCCGATATTAGAGTATTGTTCCTGTGTGTGGAGACCGCAGTATAACTATCAGCAGGTTGTTATTGAATCCGTGAAAAAAGCAATTTTGCATTTTTACCCATTGTAACTTAAACTTGGACTCGGGTAGAATCTTGCCACCCTACCGGTCTTAGTTAAATTTAATTTAATTGCACCATCGCAAAATATGCAATGGCGTAATGTTCGTGCACAAGCTCCTTTTCAGGATTGTTGACTCCCAAACTCTCTTGGGTCAGATCGACTTGGCCGTCCCTTCTAGACCCATCTGGCCTACTATTAGGCCAATCTGCTTACCCTTATGTAGGTCTAATTATGCCGAACATGCACCTTTTAGGGTTATATGCCATAATTATAAATCCCTCTGGCATACCTTGTCCCCTGAACGGGGACGAACTGCTATTAGCAGCTGTAGGCAGCATATACAATGCTTTAGGCAGCACGAATTCTCTTCTGCCGGCAGTTCTGCCGGCGCAATCATCTTTTTGTATTAATCTCTCCGCCTTGGTAAACAGTCCGTTTGCCAAAGGGGGGAGGGGGAGTGGGTAGAGTTAAAGCATAATACTCTAGACTTAGTTTAGATTTAAATGTAGACTATGACTAAGGGGAACATATTGGTTGCCTTACATTGGCAGGGAGGGCGATTATGTATACATATATATTATTTATTCTAATTATTGTCTTCTATTTATTTTTTGTCTTATTTTCGATTCTCCTCTGCCCACTGGTCCGGGGCAGCCAGAGCTATTGTTTATTTTGTTTCTTCCTTCGTTTCTTCTTTCGTTACTGTTCCGCCCTCTGGTCCGGGGCGGCCAGCATTGGGTTGAGTGTCTGTGTGTATGTGTGTGTGTGTGGTTGTGCGCAGCAGACAGTTGTCTCGGCAGCGGAGATGGCAGAAATCCACCACCTTCCAGTAGTTGTTGTTGACTTCTCTCTTCCTCTCAGGGACTTCATTGGCGGCAATTCAAGATCTGTAGGAGAAGGAGAAACAGAAATTGCGCAGCAGAAATGCTAACGCTCATAGTTTTCAACAGCGGCGCCTTGATCGGACGCGTTTTGGCAGTCAGTCGCATGAGTCTTCTACTCTTTTTAAGTTCGCAGTTGTCCATTTCCATGTTATTAGTTGCTCGGTTCGGGAAGATGTTTGTCAGAGTGATCATTCCGTAACGGCTATTTGTCGCGCTCGCATATACTTCTGTGTTTTCCTTCGTGCGTGTGTGCATTCTGTGTACAAATGTGGCAGCCATGGTTGTTGCATTCTTAGGGGCTGAACGGGACTTTGCTGGCGGTAAGTCTTCATTGCTGCTGTACATTTTGGCTGCTGTTTTCTGTACTTATTCCTGTTGCTGGCGGTGGTTGATTCTCGTGGGCATTTGTGTTGGTGTGTGTGTGTGAGCTTCCATTGCCTTGGCCGTTATCGCTGTGCCGCGAATGTGTGTCAGGCGTCTGTTCGGTGGATATCTCATTTAAAGCTGCTTCCATTGCCAGGCCCAATTGCTCCAGTCGCTGTCTTCTGCTGCTGACCGTTAGGTCTATTGTGGCTATGGGGGCAGACTCCAGTAACCTCCGTCTTGGGAGTATAACCTCTGTGTAGTAGTTGTACTCCTGTGGTGGCGACACTGGGCGATCCATCCTGATCAGCATCCTCCGCATTTCGTCAAGGTTCCTATCGTGGCTGATTTGGTCTTCTTCTGTGTATGGGCGCTGATTAGGGATCATCTCGATTCGGTTCCATTGCTGCTTCGCGAGTTCCTTGGGGAGGTGTCTGCTGAGATACTCGGAATACCGGGGTCTTGCCACTCTATGCGGTACATAGGGGTCATTGACCACTTTGGCTGCCTCGATGTTGTGGTGGGATCTCATTTGTTCCGAGTATCTTTTGCATGCCCTCTCGTAGACTGCCTCTACCGTGTCCACTTTCAGGTCCCTGTGAATGGTGCCATTCCTCACATACCATGGAGCGTTACATATCAGTCGAAGGGTCTTGTTCTGCTCAACCTGGATCCGTCCAAATTCTGCGCTGGTAGCTAATGGACCCCATACGGCCAATGTGTACTGCCAGATCGGTGCGATCATCTGCTTGTACAACATTACCTTTGTGTTGAGGTTCAATTTGCTGTTGGTGTTCAGGAGCCAGCGCAGTTTTTGGACCCTTGCCCTGACCTTGGTGACGACGTTGGTGATGTGCAGGTGGAACTGTAGCTTGGCGTCCAGCTTGACCCCCAGATATGAGTGCACGGCGACGCTACTGATTCGCTGGTCGGCGATGTGCGGCTGCAAATCATCAACTGGCTGCTGGATCGAGCGCAATGTGTGCACTATGTACACAGTTTTGGATGCGTTGATGGTGATGCCCCATTTCTTTGCCCAGTTGGAGATGCTGTGCAGGAAGCGGTTGAGCTTGTTGGTAGCCATGAGCTGGTTCATACCAGTCGCCAGGATTGCTGTGTCGTCAGCATAGGTAGCCAGGAGCATACCCCTGTCGCGAGGAAGCGGCATATCATGTGTGTACAGGTTGTATAGTACAGGTCCGAGTACACTGCCCTGTGGAACGCCTGCTGCAATCATTTTGCTTCCTGATTTGACGCCGCCTGTGCATTCCACATAGAAAGTGCGATCGTCCAAGTAGTTAGCCAAGACTCTGTATATTGCTGCCGGCAACAGCTGCTTCATCTTGTGCTTCAGGCCCGCATGCCAGACTCGATCGAATGCCTCCTGGATGTCCATGTATATGGCAGAGCAGTACAAATTGTTCTCGTAGGTGGATAGGATGAACTTTGTAACTCTCCCCAATTGGTGTTCAGCCGCGTGCACATGTCTGAAGCCGAACTGATGGTTTGGAATAGCCTCGACAAATCCATCAGCTTCCATCATCCTGGTCAGAATGAGTCGCTCAAACAGTTTCGACAGACCCGAAAGCAGACTGATAGGGCGATAAGATGCCAACTTATCGGCGGGTTTTCCTGGTTTGGGGATCATACTAACAGCCGCGTGCTTTCATCTGTTAGGAAAACAACCAATCCTAAGGGAGCTGTTGCATATGAGTGCAAAATACAGGAGAGCAGACTTGGGTAGAGCTTTTATAGTCCGATTGTCAATCCTGTCCATTCCAGGGGCGTTTTTCACCTTTAGTACCTTGACCTGTGCCTCAATCTCAGGAAGAGTGATCGCCCTGAATCTCAAATTGGGACCAGGGGATCCAAACTCTTCAAGGGACTCCTCGATGACTCGTATGTCGGCTGCCGCGCTGGTCAGTACAGGCTTGAAACGCTGCTCCAGATGCCTCGCAAAGGACTCTGCCTTCTCCTCAGTGCTCTTGCACCAGGGGTCGTCAGCATTATCCTCTCCATCCGCACAAAACTTCCTCACAGGCAAGTTGGCTGCTGGCTGCCGCTTCAATCCGTTGGTCAATCTCCACAGCTTTGCCATGCTGTAGCGATCAGTGGGATCGATTGAACCAATGATTGCGTCCGCGCGTCTGGCTTTGTCCGCTTCTAGCTCCTTGTGGATCCTGTTGGCTAGCATATTGAACAGCTGTCGCACTGCCGGGTCATGATTCCGCTTCAGCATGTTCCTCAGGCGCCTCTTGGTGGCAATCATCAGCCGTATTCGATTGCTGACCTGGTACTCAGCTTGGACTCTAGGTCGGACGGGCCTCCTCAGACTGCTTGTGGCATGTTCGGCTGCCTCCAACACGTTCCTCTCTAGGATATTGGCTGCGTCATCGACATCCTCTGCTGACCTGAGCTCAGAATTCAGATGGATGTGTGAGTCAAGCCAAGATTGGAACCTCGAAATGCTGGCCCCTGGGGGCAAGAGGCGTCTCCTGTTCACCGCCTCCTCTGGAGACATGCTCAACTGAACCACCATTGGGAGATGATCAGATGAGAGGTCATTCAGATGGGAGATATGCAACAATTCGTCCCTCACGCCCTTGTAGACCGCGAAGTCGATTGCCGATGGTGTATGCCGAGTGTTGTACGGGTAGTGAGTTGGAGATCCAGTAGCCAGGATGTTGCAGCTACTTTACTGAACGGCCCTGAGCAGCTTTCCGCCTCTTCTGCACGCCCTTGCATTTCCCCACCATGAGTTCTTAGCATTCCAATCGCCAGCAGCAATGAATCTCGGCCCCAACTGACCAAACAATGCCAAGAAGTCCTCCTCAGTCCATTCCTGCATTGGGGGGCAGTAAATGGAAGAGACCACCAGTCGGCCACCATCAGGCAGGGTCAGGGTAGCGGATGCACACTGAATGTGGTCTGTTGTTATGTTTGGCAGGGCAATATGAAGGATTCCAGCTCTGATTAAGAGCAGGGATCCCCCACGACCAGTCCCAGATGGGTGATTGGCACCGTAAGTACAGTATCCATTGACGCTGAAGGTCTCTGAGTTTTTAAAATGAGACTCAGAGACCATCAGAACGTCAACTTCGTGTCTGCATGCAAATGCCGCAAGTTCGGCTGTCTTCCCTCGGAGTCCCGAGGCGTTCAAAAATACAATCTTTAGATTGCTGTGGTGGCGGGTAGAGTTACTGGGATTAGTATTAAACATTTCTGGCATATGAATTCGCCTGAATGCTGGCATATAGACAATCTGTTAATTTAGTCACTTTGTTCAATTAATATATCCATTTTCCCTTCCAGTTTTTGAGTAGATTCAGCAGCGGCGGCCGCATGCTGGATCCGCTCCTGAGTCAGCAGGGTGATGAGGTAGTCCAGTTTCTGGCTGAGCTCATCGCTAGAACGGACACTCTGACTGCTCACCACGGGCTGGAATCCAGTTGTGGTCGCTGCTGGCGGCACCGAATGCCATACTTGCCTCCCAGGAAGAGGCTGGGAATGACTCGCTGGTTGCCGTGTGCGGAGTGCATCGGCATAACTGCTCATTTGAGCTGGAGGAGCAGGAGCTCTTGCACCAGAGCGCGCTCGCCGGCGGCTAGGTTGCTGCAGTGCTGGAAATCCCTGCTGGTTTATGACGGGTGGCTGGCGGGGACGCCGCAAACCCTGAGTGGCGGGTAAGGTAGGCATCGAAAGTTTATTTAGCATCTTGTTGGTCTGATCTAACCCATTTCTTCTTTTATTGCAGTACTCCTTATATTTTACACAGCCACGGTAGCTGGCAACATGGGGACCATCACAATTTGCGCATTTCGGCACCTCCTCCCGCTTCTTGGGGCAGTCCTTGGGGTCATGCTTATCGCCGCACTTCAAACAAATAACTGCTCGGTTGCAGTAATTCTTCGAGTGCCCAAACATCTGACACTTATGACACTGGGGAGCTCCTGGCGCGCGTATGGGCTTCTCCACCTTGACCCGTTGGCTGCAGATTGCCGTCAGCTCGTAGATACTGTTGTTTATGTCCTGAGGCTCTAGCTCAACCTCGAATAAGTCCAGTGGCTCCTTAGTAAATCTCTTAAGTATATTGGCAATATGCCTCACCTTGTATCCGAGTCTACCGATCTGTTCACGCACCCAATCTGTGGGTGTGGAGCGGTGCAGGTGGCGTATAACAATACGCATTCCCCTCTCGCTTTTCAGGCGAAACGTATGGTGTTCAACACCTTGTCCCTCATTTAGGAGCCGGATCAGGGCCCTATGTCCATCTATAGTGTGGCACATTACCTTCAAAGACCTATTAGCAGCCGGCCTGGTATCATATGTACCAGCGCCAATGGCATTATCGAAGCACTGTAGCAGGGGAAAGATGTCTGTAACATTAGGAATGTAAATAGGGGCTGGCCGCACAATTTTGGCGTCAGCAGTAGCAGCAGCATTGTTAGCGTGCGCAGTAGTAGGGGCAGGCGGGGGGGTGGTCTGAGAAGTAGAGGGGCTGTTTGTGGGAACAGGTTCCTCGGCTTCCGTCTCTCCCTCGCTGCAGTCAGCATCAACATCCATATCGTCGGCATCAGACAGTATATTATAATAATTTGTAGTACTCATCTGATTAGGGTCCCGCTTCTCCTTCGAGGATACCATCCGCTTTACCATCTTGGCCGACACCTTTGTAATCGGCGAGGCCAGGGTGGTCCTCCGCTTCTTGTTACGGGCCTCCGACTCGGCCTTCAGCATGGCCATCACCTTCCTCTCCTTTGCAAGTTTTTCCCGCTGCTCCTTGAGAATCTCGTGCAGAGTCATCTGGCTCGGCACGGATGCTGCAAGGGGAGTAGGATTGGTAGCGTCAGCAGTGGCAGAACTGCCAGGGGCACAGGTAGCAGTAGAGGCAGCAGCAGCACGGTCAGCAGCGGCTGAAGCCTACCCCACGTTTTTTCACTGTCGGCACTTTGGTTATGTAGTATATTTCAGAGAAAAACTTGTGTGCGGCACAACACTTCGCGTTGCCCCGAAATGTTTTTTTTACAGAATATTGCACAGTGTTTACTTACACATGTGCAATATTATAAGGGATTTTTGGCGATTTGGACGAATTAATTATTAATTTTTTGCGGAACTTTCTTTTTTTTTTTTTTGGTGTGTCGTATGCTGCGGTGGCGATACGTAACTAGCATAACGTAACGTAACCCGGCTCGAGCCTTGGCCTGTCCAGCAGGTTAGGGGAGCCAGGGCTACGTTACGCTATGTGGACTTTATTGTACAGATACTTCTTAGCATTTTAGGTACAATGTATTGGGGCTGCATTTTTACTTATAAATATATGTAAGTAGCTGTCTACGAACTGCTATTAGCAGCTGTAGGCAGCATATACAATGCTTTAGGCAGCACGAATTCTCTTCTGCCGGCAGTTCTGCCGGCGCAATCATCTTTTTGTATTAATCTCTCCGCCTTGGTAAACAGTCCGTTTGCCAAAGGGGGGAGGGGGAGTGGGTAGAGTTAAAGCATAATACTCTAGACTTAGTTTAGATTTAAATGTAGACTATGACTAAGGGGAACACATTGGTTGCCTTACATTGGCAGGGAGGGCGATTATGTATACATATATATTATTTATTCTAATTATTGTCTTCTATTTATTTTTTGTCTTATTTTCGATTCTCCTCTGCCCACTGGTCCGGGGCAGCCAGAGCTATTGTTTATTTTGTTTCTTCCTTCGTTTCTTCTTTCGTTACTGTTCCGCCCTCTGGTCCGGGGCGGCCAGCATTGGGTTGAGTGTCTGTGTGTATGTGTGTGTGTGTGGTTGTGCGCAGCAGACAGTTGTCTCGGCAGCGGAGATGGCAGAAATCCACCACCTTCCAGTAGTTGTTGTTGACTTCTCTCTTCCTCTCAGGGACTTCATTGGCGGCAATTCAAGATCTGTAGGAGAAGGAGAAACAGAAATTGCGCAGCAGAAATGCTAACGCTCATAGTTTTCAACAGCGGCGCCTTGATCGGACGCGTTTTGGCAGTCAGTCGCATGAGTCTTCTACTCTTTTTAAGTTCGCAGTTGTCCATTTCCATGTTATTAGTTGCTCGGTTCGGGAAGATGTTTGTCAGAGTGATCATTCCGTAACGGCTATTTGTCGCGCTCGCATATACTTCTGTGTTTTCCTTCGTGCGTGTGTGCATTCTGTGTACAAATGTGGCAGCCATGGTTGTTGCATTCTTAGGGGCTGAACGGGACTTTGCTGGCGGTAAGTCTTCATTGCTGCTGTACATTTTGGCTGCTGTTTTCTGTACTTATTCCTGTTGCTGGCGGTGGTTGATTCTCGTGGGCATTTGTGTTGGTGTGTGTGTGTGAGCTTCCATTGCCTTGGCCGTTATCGCTGTGCCGCGAATGTGTGTCAGGCGTCTGTTCGGTGGATATCTCATTTAAAGCTGCTTCCATTGCCAGGCCCAATTGCTCCAGTCGCTGTCTTCTGCTGCTGACCGTTAGGTCTATTGTGGCTATGGGGGCAGACTCCAGTAACCTTCGTCTTGGGAGTATAACCTCTGTGTAGTAGTTGTACTCCTGTGGTGGCGACACTGGGCGATCCATCCTGATCAGCATCCTCCGCATTTCGTCAAGGTTCCTATCGTGGCTGATTTGGTCTTCTTCTGTGTATGGGCGCTGATTAGGGATCATCTCGATTCGGTTCCATTGCTGCTTCGCGAGTTCCTTGGGGAGGTGTCTGCTGAGATACTTGGAATACCGGGGTCTTGCCACTCTATGCGGTACATAGGGGTCATTGACCACTTTGGCTGCCTCGATGTTGTGGTGGGATCTCATTTGTTCCGAGTATCTTTTGCATGCCCTCTCGTAGACTGCCTCTACCGTGTCCACTTTCAGGTCCCTGTGAATGGTGCCATTCCTCACATACCATGGAGCGTTACATATCAGTCGAAGGGTCTTGTTCTGCTCAACCTGGATCCGTCCAAATTCTGCGCTGGTAGCTAATGGACCCCATACGGCCAATGTGTACTGCCAGATCGGTGCGATCATCTGCTTGTACAACATTACCTTTGTGTTGAGGTTCAATTTGCTGTTGGTGTTCAGGAGCCAGCGCAGTTTTTGGACCCTTGCCCTGACCTTGGTGACGACGTTGGTGATGTGCAGGTGGAACTGTAGCTTGGCGTCCAGCTTGACCCCCAGATATGAGTGCACGGCGACGCTACTGATTCGCTGGTCGGCGATGCGCGGCTGCAAATCATCAACTGGCTGCTGGATCGAGCGCAATGTGTGCACTATGTACACAGTTTTGGAAGCGTTGATGGTGATGCCCCATTTCTTTGCCCAGTTGGAGATGCTGTGCAGGAAGCGGTTGAGCTTGTTGGTAGCCATGAGCTGGTTCATACCAGTCGCCAGGATTGCTGTGTCGTCAGCATAGGTAGCCAGGAGCATACCCCTGTCGCGAGGAAGCGGCATATCATGTGTGTACAGGTTGTATAGTACAGGTCCGAGTACACTGCCCTGTGGAACGCCTGCTGCAATCATTTTGCTTCCTGATTTGACGCCGCCTGTGCATTCCACATAGAAAGTGCGATCGTCCAAGTAGTTAGCCAAGACTCTGTATATTGCTGCCGGCAACAGCTGCTTCATCTTGTGCTTCAGGCCCGCATGCCAGACTCGATCGAATGCCTCCTGGATGTCCATGTATATGGCAGAGCAGTACAAATTGTTCTCGTAGGTGGATAGGATGAACTTTGTAACTCTCCCCAATTAGTGTTCAGCCGCGTGCACATGTCTGAAGCCGAACTGATGGTTTGGAATAGCCTCGACAAATCCATCAGCTTCCATCATCCTGGTCAGAATGAGTCGCTCAAACAGTTTCGACAGACCCGAAATAAGACTGATAGGGCGATAAGATGCCAACTTATCGGCGGGTTTTCCTGGTTTGGGGATCATACTAACAGCCGCGTGCTTCCATCTGTTAGGAAAACAACCAATCCTAAGGGAGCTGTTGCATATGAGTGCAAAATACAGGAGAGCAGACTTGGGTAGAGCTTTTATAGTCCGATTGTCAATCCTGTCCATTCCAGGGGCGTTTTTCACCTTTAGTACCTTGACCTGTGCCTCAATCTCAGGAAGAGTGATCGCCCTGAATCTCAAATTGGGACCAGGGGATCCAAACTCTTCAAGGGACTCCTCGATGACTCGTATGTCGGCTGCCGCGCTGGTCAGTACAGGCTTGAAACGCTGCTCCAGATGCCTCGCAAAGGACTCTGCCTTCTCCTCAGTGCTCTTGCACCAGGGGTCGTCAGCATTATCCTCTCCATCCGCACAAAACTTCCTCACAGGCAAGTTGGCTGCTGGCTGCCGCTTCAATCCGTTGGTCAATCTCCACAGCTTTGCCATGCTGTAGCGATCAGTGGGATCGATTGAACCAATGATTGCGTCCGCGCGTCTGGCTTTGTCCGCTTCTAGCTCCTTGTGGATCCTGTTGGCTAGCATATTGAACAGCTGTCGCACTGCCGGGTCATGATTCCGCTTCAGCATGTTCCTCAGGCGCCTCTTGGTGGCAATCATCAGCCGTATTCGATTGCTGACCTGGTACTCAGCTTGGACTCTAGGTCGGACGGGCCTCCTCAGACTGCTTGTGGCATGTTCGGCTGCCTCCAACACGTTCCTCTCTAGGATATTGGCTGCGTCATCGACATCCTCTGCTGACCTGAGCTCAGAATTCAGATGGATGTGTGAGTCAAGCCAAGATTGGAACCTCGAAATGCTGGCCCCTGGGGGCAAGAGGCGTCTCCTGTTCACCGCCTCCTCTGGAGACATGCTCAACTGAACCACCATTGGGAGATGATCAGATGAGAGGTCATTCAGATGGGAGATATGCAACAATTCGTCCCTCACGCCCTTGTAGACCGCGAAGTCGATTGCCGATGGTGTATGCCGAGTGTTGTACGGGTAGTGAGTTGGAGATCCAGTAGCCAGGATGTTGCAGCTACTTTCCTGAACGGCCCTGAGCAGCTTTCCGCCTCTTCTGCACGCCCTTGCATTTCCCCACCATGAGTTCTTAGCATTCCAATCGCCAGCAGCAATGAATCTCGGCCCCAACTGACCAAACAATGCCAAGAAGTCCTCCTCAGTCCATTCCTGCATTGGGGGGCAGTAAATGGAAGAGACCACCAGTCGGCCACCATCAGGCAGGGTCAGGGTAGCGGATGCACACTGAATGTGGTCTGTTGTTATGTTTGGCAGGGCAATATGAAGGATTCCAGCTCTGATTAAGAGCAGGGATCCCCCACGACCAGTCCCAGATGGGTGATTGGCACCGTAAGTACAGTATCCATTGACGCTGAAGGTCTCTGAGTTTTTAAAATGAGACTCAGAGACCATCAGAACGTCAACTTCGTGTCTGCATGCAAATGCCGCAAGTTCGGCTGTCTTCCCTCGGAGTCCCGAGGCGTTCAAAAATACAATCTTTAGATTGCTGTGGTGGCGGGTAGAGTTACTGGGATTAGTATTAAACATTTCTGGCATATGAATTCGCCTGAATGCTGGCATATAGACAATCTGTTAATTTAGTCACTTTGTTCAATTAATATATCCATTTTCCCTTCCAGTTTTTGAGTAGATTCAGCAGCGGCGGCCGCATGCTGGATCCGCTCCTGAGTCAGCAGGGTGATGAGGTAGTCCAGTTTCTGGCTGAGCTCATCGCTAGAACGGACACTCTGACTGCTCACCACGGGCTGGAATCCAGTTGTGGTCGCTGCTGGCGGCACCGAATGCCATACTTGCCTCCCAGGAAGAGGCTGGGAATGACTCGCTGGTTGCCGTGTGCGGAGTGCATCGGCATAACTGCTCATTTGAGCTGGAGGAGCAGGAGCTCTTGCGCCAGAGCGCGCTCGCCGGCGGCTAGGTTGCTGCAGTGCTGGAAATCCCTGCTGGTTCATGACGGGTGGCTGGCGGGGACGCCGCAAACCCTGAGTGGCGGGTAAGGTAGGCATCGAAAGTTTATTTAGCATCTTGTTGGTCTGATCTAACCCATTTCTTCTTTTATTGCAGTACTCCTTATATTTTACACAGCCACGGTAGCTGGCAACATGGGGACCATCACAATTTGCGCATTTCGGCACCTCCTCCCGCTTCTTGGGGCAGTCCTTGGGGTCATGCTTATCGCCGCACTTCAAACAAATAACTGCTCGGTTGCAGTAATTCTTCGAGTGCCCAAACATCTGACACTTATGACACTTATGACACTGGGGAACTCCTGGCGCGCGTATGGGCTTCTCCACCTTGACCCGTTGGCTGCAGATTGCCGTTAGCTCGTAGATACTGTTGTTTATGTCCTGAGGCTCTAGCTCAACCTCGAATAAGTCCAGTGGCTCCTTAGTAAATCTCTTAAGTATATTGGCAATATGCCTCACCTTGTATCCGAGTCTACCAAGCTGTTCACGCACCCAATCTGTGGGCGACTGGAGCGACTGTAGCAATTGGGCCTGGCAATGGAAGCAGCTTTAAATGAGATATCCACCGAACAGACGCCTGACACACATTCGCGGCACAGCGATAACGGCCAAGGCAATGGAAGCTCACACACACACACCAACACAAATGCCCACGAGAATCAACCACCGCCAGCAACAGGAATAAGTACAGAAAACAGCAGCCAAAATGTACAGCAGCAATGAAGACTTACCGCCAGCAAAGTCCCGTTCAGCCCCTAAGAATGCAACAACCATGGCTGCCACATTTGTACACAGAATGCACACACGCACGAAGGAAAACACAGAAGTATATGCGAGCGCGACAAATAGCCGTTACGGAATGATCACTCTGACAAACATCTTCCCGAACCGAGCAACTAATAACATGGAAATGGACAACTGCGAACTTAAAAAGAGTAGAAGACTCATGCGACTGACTGCCAAAACGCGTCCGATCAAGGCGCCGCTGTTGAAAACTATGAGCGTTAGCATTTCTGCTGCGCAATTTCTGTTTCTCCTTCTCCTACAGATCTTGAATTGCCGCCAATGAAGTCCCTGAGAGGAAGAGAGAAGTCAACAACAACTACTGGAAGGTGGTGGATTTCTGCCATCTCCGCTGCCGAGACAACTGTCTGCTGCGCACAACCACACACACACACATACACACAGACACTCAACCCAATGCTGGCCGCCCCGGACCAGAGGGCGGAACAGTAACGAAAGAAGAAACGAAGGAAGAAACAAAATAAACAATAGCTCTGGCTGCCCCGGACCAGTGGGCAGAGGAGAATCGAAAATAAGACAAAAAATAAATAGAAGACAATAATTAGAATAAATAATATATATGTATACATAATCGCCCTCCCTGCCAATGTAAGGCAACCAATGTGTTCCCCTTAGTCATAGTCTACATTTAAATCTAAACTAAGTCTAGAGTATTATGCTTTAACTCTACCCACTCCCCCTCCCCCCCTTGGCAAACGGACTGTTTACCAAGGCGGAGAGATTAATACAAAAAGATGATTGCGCCGGCAGAACTGCCGGCAGAAGAGAATTCGTGCTGCCTAAAGCATTGTATATGCTGCCTACAGCTGCTAATAGCAGTTCGTAGACAGCTACTTACATATATTTATAAGTAAAAATGCAGCCCCAATACATTGTACCTAAAATGCTAAGAAGTATCTGTACAATAAAGTCCACATAGCGTAACGTAGCCCTGGCTCCCCTAACCTGCTGGACAGGCCAAGGCTCGAGCCGGGTTACGTTACGTTATGCTAGTTACGTATCGCCACCGCAGCATACGACACAACAAAAGTGGCTGCAAAGTAATGTATTTTACGACGAAAAACTAATAAGTGCGTGCGTTCGTTTTGAGTAGATTTTGTCGACTCCCCTATATTCAAACAATTTCTTTTAAGCCTGGCAGAAGCGCCAACTTGTGGATTGGCCTCCTGAACGTGGCTCCGCTGCTTGTCCTTAGGTCGACCACTCTGACCCTTCCGTCCTGCCCTGCGGTTGTTCCGACCACTCTTCCGAGGAGCCACTATTGAGGGGGCAGGTTGTCCTCGGCGACGATTACGAGGTCGCCTTCCTTGATGTTGGGTTCCTCCTGGTGCCACTTGCATCTTATTTGCAAGCCCAGAACATTTGCCTGGATGACGAGACAAGCCGCCATCGCTTTAAGCAGCTGGGGTTGCGATTAGCGGCCCTCCTGCACTGGCTCGATCCCGACCAGCACGGTCTCCAGCTCCTCTGCGGTGAGGAGAGCGCTTCCGACTGCCCGTAGGAGTAGGCCCTTGGCAGAGTTCACATCGGCCTCCCAAAGACCGCCCATGTGCGGTGCTCGAGGCGGTATGAAGGCAAACTCGCACCCGCTTCTTGACGCAAATTCGCGTATCGCGTCCGTTTCCGATTCTATCTTCCTCCGCAGCTTGCTGAACTGGCGACTTGCTCCGACGAAATTTGTCGCGTTGTCGCTGTTCACGTGTTGCGGTCATCCTCGACGACCGACGAACCTTTGGAATTCTAACAAGAAGGAATTAGTCGTCAAATCGGAGACAATTTCTAAATGAACCGCCTTGGACGCAAAACAGACAAATAACGCTATGTAGGACTTATAAGGCGGCCACGAATTTTCAGAGTCGTATAGACTGGGCCACAAAAATCAACGCCACATACTGAAAATCGGCGGAGAGCACGGAGCCGGTCTACGGGTAAGTTCCCCATCCCGCCTGAGCGTTCACTATCCAAATACGCTGTCTAACGATACTCACGAATGCTCGTGGGCTGGCATGAAAATTCGTTTGATGCAGATGGCGAACGTATATCTGCACAAACTACGAGCGTTTTATCAATAACAAAGGAAACTTGGCATTATATGACATAGGAGCGTTAACTAGTCGCCCCCCAACTCGCAACAACGAAAAAGAGCACCAAGTCCCAGCCTCTTCATGGATGAAGGGATTCAAACGCTGAAGACTGGGGCCTAACTTGGTGCCTTTATGAACCCTTTCAATATCTTCTTGAGACTTATTTTTCTGCGTTATTTTGACTATTTTTAGAAACGCCTCGTCGTATTCTACGGATGACGGAATTTTCTCAAAGTTGAGACTTTTGTGTTTGCATTTTCGGATGAAGCGGAACACGAAAACGAACACTCTTAGCAGTTTGAGGTGTGACGAGTATCCCTCGATTAAATCCACTAAATAATTTGGCTTGGCCGCGACAGTCAGTTCGACCGATTTCTTCCGACTTTCCATTTGTAGCTCTTCTTCGGAAAGCTCGAAGTGTGGATTTCTGGGCCAGCTCTGTTCTTCAAACTTTAGGAACGCTGGTCCACCAAACCAGATTGACAGCACGATTTCCTCTACGTCACAAACTCCCAAAACTATGTCTGCTTGGTTCTGTTTTGTTGGCACATGCCGCCACGTAGCTTCACTTGACCACTCTTGAATCTGCGCTACTCGGTTCGCAACGAATGTTGACAACGATGAAGGGTGGGATCGGATCCAATGAAAGTAGCTTCTGAATCTGGCCAGTATATTATTTTTTCAATTGGAACCTTGAATAGCGATTTTATTCGGTGACAAAGGTCTGCAAGAAGGTGAGCGGCACATAACTCAAGCCTTGGGAGCGTTTTCGTCTTGAGCGGCGCTACTTTCGACTTTGCAGCCAACAAGGAGACCTCGAAACCTTGTGCAGTCTTTCTACGGATATAGACGCAGGCTCCATAAGCTCTCATGGATGCGTCGGCAAAGGCATGAACTTGAATCGGTGACATGGGATCAGTATGCACAAATCGAGGTATGGTAACTGTGCTCTCGGATGCGGTGACCTCAGGTGAGTTCGAAAACCATTTAGTCAATTCAAACCGAGCAGTTTGAAGAACCTGAGCCACATCAGACTTAATTGTCTTTAGCTCCTCCACGCAACCAGCACCAGTCAACATGTCATCGATATAGAAGTCGGAGTCAATAACATCAGCAGCTTTAGGGAATGAGGGTTTTACAGACTCACTCAACCTCTTCAAACACCGAATAGCCACAAATGGGGCTGGTCCAGTCCTATATGTTACGGTGTTGAGCTGGTATATTTTCAAGGACTCAGACGGGTCTCTTCTCCACACTATGAGCTGGAATTGTCTATCCACATCAGCGACCCAGACTTGGCGATACGTCTTCTTGACATCAGCTGTCAAGGCGTACCTGTTTAGTCTGAATCAGAGCAATGTCGGATACAGCTCATCCTGTATCGTAGGACCGACCATCAAGATGTCGTTTAAGGCCACCTGAGAGGACGTTTTACAAGACGCATCGAAAACGACACGGAGCTTGGTCGACGTGCTTTGGGGCCTCAACACACACTGATGTGGAATGAAATAATGTGGAGTTTTAGGGATTGTGTTGTCTGTGGTAGACATGTGACCCAAGGAGAGGTACTCTTCCATGAACTCCAAGTACATTTTCTTTAACTCGGGGTCACGAGACAATCTTTTTCAAGCTATAAAAGCGATAGAAGACGGCAATTCTTCCAGTGACCAAAACTTTTGTAATGTGTTGTCGATGTGTATCACTGACTCTTCTCGACAACTCAAACAATTCCTCTCTTCTTGGGTGGCAGTCCCCTTTGGAGTGTAGCTGCCCGACACAATCCAGCCGAGAAGCGTTTTCTGCAGGGTTGGATAGTAAGAACCTTGTCTAATTTGACCAACAGATAAAGGTTCGAAAAATGTTTCTGCACCTATCAACATATCTATCTTCTGTGGCTTGAAGAAATATGGGTCTGCAAGTGGTAAGTTCTTCGGGATTTTCTAGTCACTCAAGTTAAGTGTTTGATCAGGGTGTACCCCGAAATGGACCTTAACATCCAGAAATCGACCGAAAACTCACTACCAGTAATTCGCGACTTCACGACCGTATGTATCTTTTTCTTGACTTGTGAATTGGATTCACAAATACCAAGCAAGTTGATACACGACTCCTCCCTACGGATCTGTAAGCGCTGTGATAAGTCCTCAGTTATAAAATTGGTTTGAGACCTCGAGTCAAGCAGAGCTCGGGCCAAAACATGTTCACCATTATTTGTTCGGACGCTTACGATCGACGTAGCCAGAATAACTCTATCCATAGCTGTCAAATGGAGACCATGCGAAGTGGAAGGTTGATTCTGATCGGATCGACTCTGCTCAAGACGAGATGAATAATCATCGCATTCGAGATCTTTTTATCATCGCCTATCGACAACAATGAACCATATATGGATGAGGCGGTATCGATAAGGTTCCTTAAGGACGATGCTGATTGCTGGGTCATTTTGGGAAGACTAAATAGGGCATAAATGTGATTTTTAAGATCATTATCGTAGACCCGTTTTAAGCTAGCCATTGCTTTCTCGTAGTTGGTCTCGGTTACTTGGAAAGCCATAACTGTTCCCAACGCTTCACCAGAGAGACACGAAAGCAAATGGTTGAACTTTTCAATAATTGGAATGCTTTCGTCATTGTGAACCAGAGTCTCAAATAAACCTATGAAGTTTTTAAAGTCCGAATAGTTGCCGCTGAACTGCGGCAGTGCTAACTTCGAAAGGCGAGCACGAGTTGGGCCACCATAAGCTGGTACTGCATGTTTTGTCTCATCAGTTGTCTTCAAGGTGCAAATGAGAGACATTAATTTTGCCTTTGTGACAATTGAGATTTCTTCCAACTCGACTCCATCGAATTCATCGTCAGTGGCTATATCTTCAATCTTCTCTTGAAGTTCGCGTGCCGTGTCAATGCTTCGCATAAAAAACAAACCTCGTTCTCTTTCGTAGTGATCAGACGTGTTTTTGTTTTGCGCTCCGCATTTTTTCCTTTTGTTTTGAATAAACAGCCGGTGTTTTCCTAACTAAATTCTAATTATACTTCCTAACCAGACAACAATCTGGAAACCTATTCTATTATGCGAGTGCATGCCTTTTGATTTGTTAAAAGATTATTTAACTTTTTATTTTTCGGCGTCGGCTTGTGCTTGTGTTTGTGTTGTTGCAATGAGTGAGTACGCATTACATTGCATTGCAGTCCGCTCTCGTCTGGTAGCTTTTGTTGTTTTATCACTCTCTCGCTATCACCTCAACTTCAATAACTGTTCTTTCTCTCTCGCTCTTTAGACTTTCTGAGCAATAGCGCTCTCTGTTTAGTAGCTCTCGCTATAACCGCTCTCCACTCTACTCTCTTTTTTTTACCAATTCCGCTTTGATCGTTGTCTGGCACATTGGACTGATACCAATGTGTTTTGCAAATAATTGTAAATTGTAATTGTGTCATTGGACTGATACCAGTTTGTTTTGCAAGTAATTGTAAATAAATAATAATAAAATGGAATACGCTGTGGTCTGTGCCAAATAAACATGTAAGAAGTAGATCACCCACGATCAGCCGAATGTCTCCTGCTGGCTCTGCGATAGCGTAGTGCACGCAAAATGCGCTGGATTTTCTGGCCTCGTGAGTGATGCTATAGCTAAACGTAATGGGTTGCATTACAGTTGCGAGCCATGCCGTGCGGTGGAGAAAGACATGGTATCTTTCATGAGGCAGACGCGGAGTGGGTTTAAGGAGCTGACCGTTGGTTTCAAAAACCAATACGATCGGCTCCTAGCCATGGAGGCTCAGTTTAGCGGTTTAAAACTGCTGAATGAGTCTCCGAGGTGCAAAAAGGTTACTCCGCGGGATCTGCAAGTGCCAACCGTCACTCAGCCGTGCGCCGCCGAAAAACTGACTCCGACCACTCCAAGTGTGCAGCAGCTGATCTCGTTTGCCACTCCAAAGGCAACGACAACTGCTGGCGATGCAGATTCGGTAGCCGAATTCATCGCCTCGGAGAATGTGCAGCCAAGTACGTCTGCAGCGTCCGTGTCCGTGGTGTCCGCAAGTTCGCTAGTTGTCCCGTCCATCCCGATTCCACCAGTAAATAGACGTTCCGGACCTCCGGATATTGCCACCACAGGTACTAGATCTGTGGTGACTAAACCACTGGTGGGAGTCCCACCAAAACGACAAGTTTTTGTTTCACGGCTGGCCCCTGACCTCACATCTAATGATGTAATTGCTTTTATTCAAAGTAAAATAAAAGCCATGGGTTTAAAGGTGGAGAAATTTAACTTCTCTTATGCCAGGGAGATAGCCTCGTTTAAGATAAGCATCTCCCCAACTCAATTTGACACCATTTGCTCCGCCAAATTTTGGCCGGAGCATTTGGTGGTGAAGGAGTTTAAAGCTAAGAAGAAGAATAGGCCCCCCATATCCCTTCCAAATCCTTCCAGTGTGCCACCCTCAACCTCAACTTCCTCTTCCTCAACTTCCCGTCTTGCTTCCACCTTTCCAAAAAACTAACCTCTCTTTTAGTAACCTATCACAATGTAAGAGGCTTGCGTAGTAAGCTCAGCATTCTTTTCCGGGATAGTGTTGCATTTGCCTCCCACGTTATTGTGTTTACTGAAACCTGGTTAAAGCCGGACATTCTTAGTTCCGAGGTTTTAGCAGGTCGGTACACAACTTTTAGAAAGGACCGTTCGTGTCGACGTGCAGGAGGGGTTCTGATTGCAGTGGACTCTAGCTTCACGTCGGAACTCTTCACAGTCCAGGTTCAACCGGAACTGGAATTCCTGTGTGTAAAACTGATTCTTCCCGCTTTCACTATATTCATTACTTGCTCGTATATCCCACCTTCTTCGGATATCTCTATTTATGAGCAGCATTTGTCCCCTTTAACTGCTGTTTCTTCCTCGCTATCAGATAAAGATCATATGATAGTTCTTGGTGATTTCAACTTGCCAGAAACTGTTTGGTCTTCGGTAAACGAGTCTAGTAACCTAGTGCCCACGTTACGACATGACTTTGTTGACGGCTTGCTTGACCTGTCCCAGTCTCAAGTCAACCATGTGAAAAATTCCTTGGGTCGATTGCTTGATCTGTGCTTTGTATCGGATCCGACCTTAGTGTTGTTGACCCGAGCCCTTCCGCTCTCTATATCTGAAGACGCCTACCATACTACTTTCGAAGTGTCGATAGATATAGGACCAACTGTATTGGATCGGTCGAGTAGGCCACCTGAACGTGTCCATTGCTTTCGTAAAGCCGAGTTTGCTAAAGCTTAATAAACTCATTAGAGATTTTGATTGTTCCGCTTTGTACTTGTGCACTGATGTCATAAAAGGCACAAACATTTTTTGAAATGCTCTTGGCACATTTTTTGATTCTTGTGTCCCGCTTTCTTGTCCGACTAGATCTCGAAAACCCCCGTGGTTTACCAAAGAGCTATCCAGCCTAAAAAACTTAAAATCAAGACTTTATAAAAAATTTCAAGAAGTGGGTTCTCCTACTTCTCACTCTCGCTATGTAACAGCTCGGTCAAACTTTTCAGTTGTTAATGCACAATGCTATAAAAACTACCTATATCGATGCAGGATACGTTTTTCTCAGGACCCTAAACAGTTTTACTGCTTCGTAAACAGTAAGCGTAGAACGTCCGCACACCCATCCTCGCTTTCATTTTGTAATACGTCGGCAAATAATGATCAAGCAATTGCCGATCTTTTTGCCCAGTTTTTCCAAACAACCTATTCAGAGGAACGCTACTCTGGTCAAACGTACCCATACGGATTACCGAAGTCGAACGGCATTTTCAGTCCCTTGTTAAATGAATATTCCCTACTTCATGATCTTCGACTAGTTAAGCCGGTGTTTTCACCGGGTCCAGACGGGGTTCCAGGTTGTGTACTCAGGTACTGCGGCGAGGCTCTGTGTGGACCATTGCTTAAACTATTCACCCTGTCCATTGATTCTTCTTGCTTCCCCCCGATCTGGAAGTAGTCGTTTATTATTCCTCTCCATAAAAAAGGTAGCAAGTCTGAAGCAACAAATTATAGAGGTTTAGCAAAGTTATCCGCTATTCCCAAATTTTAACTCCGCACTTGCAACATCTCTGCAAGTCACTTATATCTCCAACTCAGCATGGATTTATAAGGCGGCTATCAACCACCACGAACTTGTTAGAGTTAACCTCTTTCATTATTAAAGGCTTTCAAGGTAACTTACAGACGGATGTTATTTACACCGACTTTAGTAAAGCATTCGACTCTGTAAACCATTCCTTTTTAGCACATAAACTTGACCTTTTAGGGTTTCCGCCCAACCTCCTGAGATGGATTTCTAGCTATCTTTGTTCTAGGTCTCAAGTCCTCTTCACTCCCTCTGTTTACCAGTAAAGGTTTCTTCGGGAGTACCACAGGGCAGCCATCGGGGCCTACTCTTCAAACTCTTTATTAATGACTTGCCTTCAGTATTAACATACTCTGGAGTACTTATGTTTGCGGATGATGCTAAACTCTGTGTCCGTATAAGGACATTTCATTTCATTCTCGCTTGCAATCCGATCTCAATAACTTTCAGTCATGGAGTTGTGCAAACTTGTTACACCTTGATGCCTCGAAATGCTCCCTACACCCTATTTGGTGGTTCTCTTGAGAGAATTACCCTGGTGGATGATCTGGGTGTTATGTTAGACCCCAAGTTAAAGTTTTCCGAACACATTTCTACCATGGTAAATAAGGCCATGGGTGTGCTTGGGTTTATAAAGAGGTGGTCAAAGGAATTTGACGACCCCTATATAACAAAGACTCTCTATACCTCGCTTGTTCGTCCGATCTTAGAATACGGCTCCTGTGTATGGTGCCCTCAGTACAAAGTACACCAGGACCGTATAGAATCAGTACAGAAAAACTTTTTACTCTTTGCTCTGCGGGGCCTTAACTGGGATGCGGGTGTAAGACTCCCATCTTACTTTAGTAGACTACTATTAGTAAACCTCCCATCCTTAGTTAACCGTAGAAAAATGCTTGGTGTGATATTTATGCACAACTTGATCAGGGTGACATAGACAGCCCTGATCTGTTGAGCCGCATAAACCGCACGATTCCTATTAGACTGACTAGAAATTTTATACCGTTGTTCCTTCCACTTTGTAGATCGAATTATTCCTTGCATGAACCGTTTAAGGTCTTATGTTCGGATTATAATTCCCTCTACCATATTATATCCAACACTAATTCTCTTCCTCTTATTAAATTATTAATCCTTACACACCTTTCTATTTATTAGTAACTGTAGTGGTATTTGTATTTTGATTGCATGCTTAGTTTCTTAGTAACTTCCTCGAATGTTATGCGTCATGCGGCAGCGCCCCTCGGTCGGTTGGGCGGGAGGAGGGCTGCGTTTTGCCTGGGATCCGCGCGTAACAGCCTTCTGCTGGTGTCACACGGGCCACTTGACGGTGCAGTAACTGCATCGCCTCTTGAAAGATCCAGTCATTGCATGTCAACGTCCATGATAAGCGTTTCGAGTCTGCACTCCAGCTCCGTCAATACCAGCGGAATATCCCCCGCTTCTAAACGGTCCGCTAATAAATGAATGCCTTTGATCCGGCAACTGCGCTTTTTCTTCAGCTCTTCAAGGACGATATTGTTGGCATTTGAGGTCATATTGATTCTCAATACAAGCAGACACAACGAAAACGAGAAAGGGGTGACAGCGATTGCAGTTAAATGAGTTACATATATGTATGTGTTGCGTCCAAGATGGTTAAGTGTATGTATATGTATTAATATATGTATATGTATGCTCAACTCTAACTACAGCATGCAAATCTAGCTCTACTAAGTCATACGTATGTGCCAAGAATTGAAAGCGAGGTGCAATTGTTTCAGCACAAGACAATAATTGCGAGTTTTTCAATCTTTGCGTCTTCACTCGAGCTTTCAATTTTTTGCACAGATACCTCTTTATCAGATCGGAAAATCCAGATGCTGTATCCTCTTCTGGTGCTGGATGCTCCCACTTGGCTCTCCTTTGGTATATATATTTATGTAGCTGCAGACAGGGTATTGCACGACCGACGCGGTTATTTTCAGTTTGTTTGCTGTTTTCTTGCACACACGTCGCGGTCAATTTGGCAATTTAGATTTGGGCATAATTACAAATGTACATATGTATGTAGGTTGATAAATTGTATTTATTTTTCACTCGTGTCACTGTCACTTTTGCCTTCCACTTTTAATTAATACTTTTAATTTGCGAGTCCACCCGGGGGCGCCATGAAATTATAGAATAGTTTATAAATATGAAATACCGAAAACTTTGGGTGGCTGCGAAATAATGTATTTAACGACGAAAAACTAATAAGTGCGTGCGTTCGTTTTCAATATACTTTGTCGACTCCCCTATATTCAAACAATTTCTTTTAAGCCTATCGTACCTACGGTGGCAAAGCGGGGCGAATTCGGCAAGAGCGAGAGAGCGAGCTTTTATTGCGCTCCCGCTTTGCCCTAGCCTAACTTACACTAGACTTCATCAAATTCGATCCTAATCTTATTCTAATCTTATCACCGCACGTCATGCGGCAGCGCTCCTCGGTCGGTTGGGCGGGAGGAGGTCTGCGTTTTGCCTGGGATCCGCGCGTAACAGCCTTCTGCTGGTGTCACACGGTGCAGTAACTGCATCGCCTCTTGAAAGATGCAGTCATTGCATGTTAACGTCCAAATAATACAAATTATAAGCCAAATGGCGCTACAAGCCCTGAGCTTCGTGTTTGAATTCTTCCAACTCCACCTCCGTCCGCTACACCTTCCGTAGGAAAAAAATAGTTTCTCCCAGTACGGTAAAGATTTGATATATAGATCGGATCGTCCATCACCTGGTGGCGGTGTCCTGATTGCTGTCCACTCTGACATAACTTGTCAATTCTTTTCTTTGTCCAACTTAATGAGTCCGATTGTTTTATCGTCCTAGGGGATTTTAACCTTCCAAATATTTCCTGCTCCCCATCCAATGACTCTAATCAGATGTTCCCATTCTCATTCATCATTGGGTCAGATGAAAATTGGGATGAAGAATTATCAGAGCAGGATACTCTGGAATGGAATTCGTTTAAAGATAGTTTAACATAGTTAGAAAGCATTCGGATACCAAGATGGCTAAATTCACAGCACAATAAGTCGATGCAAATTCATTCATGCTGCCGTAGTGTATAATGTAGAGTGTTCTGCCTGGATTCTACGATTACTCTAGCCTGGATAAAGAATGGAGACAATAAAGACAAGTTCATCAGGCGTCGAACTGACGAAGTAAGAAACATTAAAGAAATTAAAAGGGGACATGTTAGAACTGAAGACAATCCAGCAGATGTAGCATCAAGGGGCATTAGTGCAGATAAGCTAAATCCAAGGAACAGTGGCCAAAAGAGGAAATTTAAGAAAAATTAGTTGTTGGCACAACAATTGTAATAGCAAAAAATAACATTTTTTTTAAATTACTACAAAAGTATTCGTGTATACATAAACTAGAAAGAGTCAATACATTGTATGTAATCAAAACCAAAAAGAAAGAATTTCCCCCATATTTGACTGTGAAGGAGATTAAGAGCGTCAAAGTATTAATAGTAAAGCAACAAGCTATCCAATTCAGTTCCGAAATAGCTAGAATAATTAATAAAAAGGAAATATAAACAAAAAATAAAATTAAGTTCAAATCTGTTTTTAGATAAAGATGGATTGTTACGAGTTGGAGGTAGATTGCAAAGCTCCAAGGCGGAATTTGAAGCTAAACATCCCTTGATAGATAAATGTCAATTGACGTCTTTACTTATCAAGAATGCACATGCAGAAACACTGCACCGTTGTCTCTGAGATTTTTAGATGCCCCAGATTTTCGTCCTTTGCGGGGACGGAAGTGAGTGTAGCGAAATTTTGAAAGAAACTTGTCAAGGTCCGATATCACAGGAGTGTGGGTACCGAATTTGGTTGCACTAGCTTTTATAGTCTCTGAGATCTTGGAACGCACATTTTGCAATAGGCAAAGCCGACCAGAGACAGAGCGAGAGACGTATTACTAAATGATAGCGAGGATGGGTGTGCGGACGTTCTACGCTTACTGTTTACGAAGCAGTAAAACTGTTTAGGGTCCTGAGAAAAACGTATCCTGCATCGATATAGGTAGTTTTTATAGCATTGTGCATTAACAACTGAAAAGTTTGACCGAGCTGTTACATAGCGAGAGTGAGAAGTAGGAGAGCCCACTTCTTAAAATTTTTTATAAAGTCTTGATTTCAAGTTTTTTAGGCTGGATAGCTCTTTGGTAAACCAAGGGGGTTTTCCAGATCTAATCGGACAAAAAGCGGGACACAAGAATCAAAAAATGTGCCAAGAGCATTTCAAAAAATGTTTGTGCCTTTTATGACATCAGTGCACAAGTACAAAGCGGACCAATCAAAATCTCTAATGAGTTTATTAAGCTTTAGCAAACTCGGCTTTACGAAAGCAATGGACACGTTCAGGTGGCCTACTCGACCGATCCAATACAGTTGGTCCTATATCTAGCGACACTTCGAAAGTAGGATGGTAGGCGTCTTCAGGTATAGAGAGCGGAAGGGCTCGGGTTAACAACACTAAGGTCGGATCCGATACAAAGCACAGATCAAGCAATCGACCCAAGGAATTTTTCACATGGTTGACTTGAGACTGGGACAGGTCAAGCAAGCCGTCAACAAAGTCATGTCGTAACATGGGCACTAGGTTACTAGACTCGTTTACCGAAGACCAAACAGTTCCTGGCAAGTTGAAATCACCAAGAACTATCATATGATCTTTATCTGATAGCGAGGAAGAAACAGCAGTTAGAGGGGACAAATGCTGCTCATAAATAGAGATATCCGAAGAAGGTGGGATATACGAGCAAGTAATGAATATAGTGAAAGCGGGAAGAATCAGTTTTACACACAGGAATTCCAGTTCCGGTTGAACCTGGACTGTGAAGAGTTCCGACGTGAAGCTAGAGTCCACTGCAATCAGAACCCCTCCTGCACGTCGACACGAACGGTCCTTTCTAAAAGTTGTGTACCGACCTGCCAAAACCTCGGAACTAGGAATGTCCGACTTTAACCAGGTTTCAGTAAACACAATAACGTCGGAAGCAAGTGCAACACTATCCCGGAAAAGAATGCTGAGCTTACTACGTAAGCCTTAGAGGCTGATATTTTAGTTTTCTGATAGTTTAATAAAAGAGAAGTTAGTTTTTTGGAAGGGTTGAGGAAGTTGAGGTTGATGATGATGGCACATTAGGATGATTTGTGAGAGTTATTGGGGGCCTATTCTTCTTCTTTGCCTTAAACTCCTTCACCACCAAATGCTCCGGCCAAAATTTGGCGGAGCAAATGGTGTCAAATTGAGTTGGGGAGATGCTTATCTTAAAAGAGGCTATCTCCCTGGCATAAGAAAAGTTAAGCTTCTCCAGAAAAAAACTTGTCGTTTTGGTGGGACTCCCACCAGTGGTTTTGGCACCACAGGCCTAGTAACCATGATGGCAATTTCCGGAGGTCCGGAACTTCTAATCACTGGTGGGATGGGTATCGACGGGACAGCTATCGAGCTTGCGGACACCACGGACACGGACGCTACAGACGTACTTGGCTGCACTTTCTCCGAGGAGATGAATTCGGCTACCGAATCTGCATCGCCAGCAGCCGTCGTTGCCCTTGGAGTGGCAAACGAAATCAGCTGCTGCACACTTTGAGTGGTCGGAGTCAGTTTTTCGGCGGCGCACGGCTGAGTGACGGTTGGCACTTTGTGATGGACCTATTTCAGGCTGAGGTAAGCTCAGTCCCGTCCAGGGGTCAATCCACAAGAAATTTGTAGAAATAGATGGAACTTCAAGAGAGACGTCGGGGGTGGCCTATCGTAGAGTAGATGGATCGGGGCTTGGGCGGGCGTCGCTAGCGTTGTGTATCGATTGGTGTATGTGGACGTGGAGTGGGGTGGAGTCGGTGCCTCGGCTGATTGGGGTGAACTTACGCAATCGGGCGTTTTTACTTTGCAAATTTGACACTTTATTGTATTTCTGCGTCTGTACTCCGGGCCGGGTCTCTGCGTAAGTTGCTTTCGGGTTTTCAGTCGGCGTCTATTTATACGCCAATGGGCGCTGTGTCAGCGGGTTCAGAAGTGCACTTCCGCGTCGGGGTGCACTTTGCCGTTCTGGCGATCGTGGGTTGACCTGGTTCTGTCTCTTCGCGTTTTTGGCGAGCTGGCGGGTTTGCCGTTGGGTGCTTGTCGTGGGCTTCCGCGGTGTCATCGTTTTGTAGCCGATGAACCCGGAAGACTGCGCCTGGCCGGTTGCTTGGTCTGGAGTGGGGGAAGTCCGCGTGACCTGGTGTGTTTGGTCAGCGTTATGAAGACGGCGCGTGTCAATCGGTGGCTATGTGTGGCGTTGGGCGAGGTGCTGCAATTTAGTAGCAGGTTTTATGTTTTTTGGGCGTTGGGAGAGACGTTGTAGCGAACCCTTTTGGGTTCGTTACACCCTCCCCTTTCTTCCCCGACGAGAGTCACGAAGACCCGTGCGTGGGGCGTGGGGCGGTGGGTCCGATACCGTTGCTCGAACCACTAGCTGTCGAATAGGGTTCCACCTTGCGGCTCCAGTCGCCGCAGTACTTCTTGGACCAACGTTGTCGGTAGGGTCCGGTTGGCGGAGCAAGCTTTCCTTCTCTCTTCCGTGTTGCACCGGGAGTGCGTTTTGGGGTCGCCGCCGACTTGCGATCATCTCGTCCCTTGCCTCGTTAGCGGGTCTGTTTACTTCGTTGTCAAGGGGTTTGTTGTGCTCGCATTGTTGTTGGCGTTGCGCCGCCGGTCGGTGTTTCGCTGACGTTGTCTCTCTTGGCCGGGTGCCCCGGGTTCTGCCGACTCTGCGGTGCTGCGGTCGGGGCGTCGGGTTGCTGTTTCATTGGTTTCTTCCGCGATGTCAGCATTCCAGTGTAGGCCCGTGGGCTCGTCGGGCTCGTGGTCGTGGAACTCTCTCAGGTCGTTGATATTCGCGGTCTTCTGTTTCCGGCTTTCGCAATGTTGTAATTTGGCGATTTTTGGCGATGGAAAACTGTTGACTCGGTAGGAGCCGTCGAACTTCGGAGCTAACTTTGCCGCGAAGCCCTCGGCGGCGTTGGAGAGGTGGTGTTGACGTAGTAGTACCAATGATCCGATAGCGGGGCGCCATAGTCGCCGGCGGAGGTTGTAATGTCTCCCCTGCTCTTGGCTGGCTCTCTGGATGTTGTTTCGGATGGTGGCGAATACTTCTTTTAGTCTCGTCGCTTTGCTGCTGGCCGCCTCTTGTGTACTCCCTGTCCCGGGCGTGACTTCGTCGTAAAGGGTGCCGGGGAAGCGGGGTTCTCTTCCTTGCAGGGGGAAAGCGGCGCTGAATCCGGTCGTCTCGGAGACGCTGGAGTTGATCGCCAATGTCATCTCGGGTAGGAGTTCGTCCCACGTGTTCTGGTGGTCGTCGACGAACTGTGCGATCATCGTTTTCACAGTCCGATTGGCTCTCTCCGTCGGGTTTTCTTGGGGGCAATACGGGGCTGTGTGTTGTAGGTCCACGCCTGCGGTTCGCAGGAATGTTTTAAACGATCGGCTGGTGAACTGGGTTCCGTTGTCGCACACGAATAGTTTCGGCACGCCGAAGCTGCTCAGTATTCGTTCTCTGAAGGCTCGTTCGAGGTTCGCTGTTGTCGCTTTCTTGAGGGGTACCAGTTCGACCCACTTGGAGAAAGTGTAGAAGAAGTCCAATAAGATGGTGTTCCCATGCTTGGACCGTGGTATTGGTCCGACGAAATCGGCACACAGGGTGGCGAAGGGTTCTTCGGCTTTGCTTGTGAGCATCCTGCCCACGGCCTTGCGCTGTGTGGCCTTGAACTTCTGGCAGCTTACGCAGCCCTGCACGTACCGTCGTACGTCTCGGTGTAGTCCTGGCCAGTAATATCGTTGCGTTGTCCTCAGGATGGTTGTCCGGATGCCGAGGTGTCCTGCTGTTGGTTCGTCATGGCATTTGCGGAGTACTCTCGTTCGGCCGTTTTTAGGCACGCATAGTTTCCACGGTATGTGGTCGTCGTCGACGGCTCCGTGTCCTAGATAGCGGTATAGCTGCCCGTTTTCGTGCGTGTAGTCCGGGTATTTCTGGGGTTCGTCTTGGACTTGCTGGATCATTTGTTTAAGCCAGGTGCATGCTGTGTTGTCTTCCTCCTCGATGCGGGAGAGGGTCTCCATTGGTTGTCTTGACAGCGCGTCAGCGACTACGTTCTGGTTGTCGGCCCGATAGTGCACGTCGTATTGATATTGCTGCAGTTCGAGCGCCCATCTTGCTACTCTTCCGTAAGGGCTCTCGAGGGTATTCAGCCATTTAGTGCGAGGTGATCGGTTATAACATCGAATCGGTAGCCTTCGAGATAGAATCGCAGTTTTCGGATTGCCCAGATGACGGCGAGGCATTCCTTGTCGGTGGCCGAGTAGTTTCCCTCTGCATTGTTGAGGCGTCGACTGACGTATGCGATAACCCGCTCTTTCCCTTCGATCTCTTGGGTGAGGACCGCGCCTACTCCAAGGTTGCTTGCGTCCGTCTGCAGGGAAAATTTGACGTTAAAGTCTGGGCAGGCGAGTACCGGTGCGGTGGTGAGCAGTGTTTTCAGCTCGTCGAAGGCGTCTTGTTGTTCTTGACCCCATGTCCATGCTTTCCCTTTCTTCAGCAGCAGTGACATTGGTTGGACTACGGTGGCAAAGTTTGGGACAAATCTGCGGTACCAACCGGCCATGCCTACGCATTGTCGTAGCTCCTTCAGGTTGGACGGCGGCCTCAGATCCTTTACGGCTGCGATTTTGTCGGGGTCCGTGTGGATACCTTCTTCACTGATCATATGGCCCAAGTATTTTATCCGGCGTTGGAAGAAGGCGCACTTGTCCGTGTTGATCCGTAGGTGCGAAAACTTCTTTCACGTTGTTCAGGTGCTCCGTGAAGCTTTTCCCGACGATGACGATGTCGTCGAGATATGCGAACGCGAACGGTTCCATGTCCGCGCCGATAACGGTGTCGAGGGTCCGTTGAAACGTGGCTCCCGCGGAATGTAAACCGAAGGGTATTACTTTCCATTGGTATAGCCCTCTGCCGGGTATCGTGAATGCCGTGGCTTCCCGGCTGTCCCGGGCCATTGGTATCTGCCAGTACCCGTTTTTCAGGTCCAGGGTCGTGATGAAAGGGGCATTTCGGAGTCGCTCTAGTATGTAGTTGATCCTGGGTAGCGGGTACGCGTCCGGGATAGAACGCTCGTTGAGCTGCCGATAATCTACACACATGCGCCATCTCCCGTCCTTTTTACGGACCAGGACGATTGGCGCACTGTGGGGGCTCCGGGATGGTTCGATTAGGTCCTCTGCTATCAGTTGGTCGACCTGTTCATCGATGAGCCGCCGCATGGCTGGATTTTTCGGGTAGTACCGCTGTTTTATGGGTCGGTTGTCTCTCATGACGATGGTGTGTTCTGTTAGATCCGTCGTCCCTCGGAGGCCTGCGAGTGTCGGCAGTTCTTCGTCTAGAAATTCCTGTATTCTCGGCGCGATGTCGGTAGGCCATGGGTCGGAGATTCGTTCCGAATCGTCCTCCGGTGGTTCGTCGATTCCAGGGTCGCAAGTGTAGTCGGGGTTCTCGGGGAGGATCGTTGTGTCGAATGCGCTTGGTGGTTTGATTTCGCGAGTGTATTCGCTTATGCCGGCGACGACGGCGGGTGCGTCACTCAGGTGTGGGGTGCTCGTGCGAGTCCTGGGGGGTGCTTGCGCGACGTTGTACTCAGCGTGATGTACGAACGCGCGGGTCTCAATGCTAGCGTTTGACCAACGGCTAGTTTGGGTCATGAATGTTACCGACATGGCTCCAGGCGTGGTGCTGGGCCGCATGCCGGCGCCGTACGAGGTGTTGCCCGGGAGGCGTTCCATGATGTCGGTGACGATCGATGGTGTGTCGGCTCCAGGTGCGGCGGGGTTCCGATTGATGCCTCGTGCGGCGGTGATCGCCCCTCCCGGTTCCTGCCTGAGAGGACGCGGGAGTAGCGGGTCGGTCGATGTCGTGGGGGTAGTTTTCGCGTCGAGGGCGGTGTCGGCGTGTTCGTGGGCCAGGGTGACGGTCGGAGGTAGTGCCTCGAGCGCCTGGCTGCCGTTGCTGGGGCCGGGTTGTCTTCTGGAGGGGCGTCCTGGGTTCCTTTCCCATCGTTGGTGGAACCGCGTCGGAGCCGTCGGGAGACCGGCTCGCTTTCTTCGTGGCATTGCTTAGTTTTGGGTTTCTCGGAGTGAGCCTGAGGCTGGTTGTGGCCATGGGTTCTGTGTTCCTTGTTCCTTGTGCTCGTGTCTCGTGTCGTGGTGGGGGATTCGTTGGCGGCGGGGGTCTCAAGTCCGTGTCAGCTGGGGACGCGAGTCGTTTCCTGACGGGTCCTGGCGGCAACAGCCCACGGTACGCGTTCCGCGCTTGCCGCATCCCCAACAGAAGAGGATCGACGGGTTGGTGCAGTCGCGAGATACATGTCCCGCTTCTCCGCAGCGTCGACAGGCTGCGTGCGGGTTGGCGATGGGGGGGGCGATCATTCGATGTGTCGCTTCCTGTGCCGAAGCGCCGGCTTGGTGCGGCTTCCTTGCGGGTTCCGAGGTGTTCCAGTGGGGCTTTCGGAATTGGGCCCGATTCGTCCCGCTTTCGTTGAGGATCGCTGGTACGTTTCGTTCCTGGATGCTCTCGAACTCTGTGGCCAACATCGTTAATGGCGTCAGACTTCTCAGTTCGTGTCTTCGCACGTACAGCTGGTACGCCGGAAGGGTGTTGTCATAGATCCGGCTAAGTTCCTTGGCTTCGTCGTACCCGGCGTGGTGCATGAGCAACCGGAGCTCGATGACGAAGTCCTTGAACGGTTCGCCCACCGCTCTGGAGTCGGCTGGTGCGGAACCAACGGTTGGCTCGGTCGGTGAGGAGCTCTGCCATGGCTCGCGGCACGTAGTTCATGTCTACCCCGTACGAGAGGGCACGCTCTTCCAGTAGTTCGACGAACGACAGTGGGTCGTCCTGCCCGTCGAACTGGATTCCCCACTTTCGGATCCGTTCCGCCATCTGTGCGGCGTGACTCTAGTAGTGGCCGTCTGTGGGGCCATTTCCTCCTGCTGTCGGCAAGATCCTTCTCATGGGCGAAGGCCTTGGCTCCGGGGGCGGGGGATTCGGTAGATCTTCGGCGGTTATCGATGTCGGTGAGGTGCTGGCTTTGCCTTCCATGATTCCATGGAACTTGTAGGCTTAGTTTGGGGTCCGTCTTCCGCTTCTTTGTTGGTGCTGAGGTGTCGGGCTGGGGTGATCTGGCTCGTCCTGGCGATCTGGCGTACTGCCGCTCGAGCTCTGCCAACCTGACCCAGGCATCGTGTTCGAGGGGCCCGGCGACTAGTTCGGCGAAACTCCTCCGCAAATCTTCCACGTTACCCTTGCGGCTGAATCCGAATTCCTCCGCGAAGGACTCCAGCTCCTCTCGGCGACGTTTGTGTATCCAGCCGGTACTCACCCCTGGGTTGGCGACGAATTCTCCAGGGTAATACCCGCTGGCCTGTTCCTCTGTGTGGGATTCCATCGCTCCTTCATCGCTCCTTCCTTCATCCTTCACTAGGGCACTGTGTCGAGCTTCGCGGCTGAAGCTTCGAATTTCTTCTCGGGGTGACGGCACTGTTCGCGTTTCTCTGTCGCTGTGTCGCGCTTTCGTCTGCTCGTTGCGCAACTCTCGCCGTTGCTATTGCGCGAGGTCGGGGTTTTCTTTGGGTTGTTCTCTTGTGTTCTTGCTCTAGTGGCCGTGGGGTTTTATTCCACAAACCCTCGCTGACGTTCCCTTGGGTCCCTGCTCGGGCGCCACTTGTGATGGACCTATTTCAGGCTAAGGTAAGCTCAGTCCCGTCCAGGGGTCAATCCACAAGAAATTTGTAGAGTAGATGGATCGGGGCTTGGGCGGGCGTCGCTAGCGTTGTGTTTTTTTTTTTTTTTTTTTTTTTTTTGTTGTTGTGTGACTACAGGAAAGCTTCATGCCGACTCAGCCGAAGCCGAAGTGAGGGACTCTAACCGCTCTAAAACCAACCACACCTATCCCGGATCCCGGCGGTACTGTCGCGAGATATTACTTCGCCGGGGGGAGATGCCCGTAGGGCTCTTCTCTTAACAATCTCCTTTATCCTTTATCTCCTAGCATTGCGTGCTCTTTCTTCGCGACGCAGTTTGGTAGCCATAGTTACGGCCATGGATCTAATCGCGGCCCAGTTTCCTTCCGACTCCAGCAGGCATTCTGCCAGGTTTGTCACCGCTGGCATTCTTCCAAGCTTGTTGCTTAGATCCTCTCGTTCTTGCCGAAATCTTGGACATTCGAAGAAGCAGTGCTCTGCGTCTTCGATGACCCCTGCGCAGACCACGCAGAAGGGGTCGTCCTCGTGCTTAAACCTATGCAGGTAGGCTTTAAAGCAACCGTGTCCTGTCAGCAGTTGTGTCAGGTGATACTCCACTTGTCCATGGCTACGGTTCAGCCAACTCTTCAGGTCTGGGATTAGCCTATGGGTCCATCGCCCTTTGCTGCTGTTATCCCACGAATCTTGCCATTGCAGGATTGTGCGCTGCCTTAAGGCACCTCTGGTGTCCTGGTCCGTAGTCCCCAGGGTTCGCTGTGCCCTGATTCCTGCGGCTTCTCTTGCCAGCAGATGGATGGGAATCATTCCTGCTACCACAAGTGCGGCGTCTTGGGATACCGTTCTGAATGCGCAACACACCCTCAGGGCACACAGCCTCTGGACTGCGTTGCATTCTCGGGCATATGTTTTATGCTTCATTGCATCAACCCATATTGGTGCCGCGTACATTAGCGTTGAGCCAACTACGCTCGCTAGTAGCTTTCGCCTTGGCTGTTTCGGGCCTCCGGTGTTGGCCATGATGCGGGATAGGGCCACTTCCGTCTTTCCTGCTTTGCTGCTTGCATACGCCATGTGATGCTTGAAGCTGAGTCTGTGGTCAATCATGACCCCCAGGTACTTCAGGCTTGGACTGGAGCTAATAGTGCAGTCTCCTACTCGGATCGTGGCCGTCTCCACTACTTTCCTACTGCTTATGAGCACCGCCTCCGTTTTGTGGGTGGCTAATGCGAGATCCCTCCCTGATAGCCATGTTCTGGCTCTCTCTACCGCGTCGTTGCAGATTTCTTCCGCCGCTTCTTTCTGTTTTGCCACTACGACTATTGCTATGTCGTCGGCAAAGCCTATCACCGTTGCGCCCATTGGCATATCCATCTTGAGGATTCCATCATACATGATGTTCCACAGCAGCGGGCCGAGGACCGATCCTTGGGGAACTCCTCCAGTGATTTGGTGCTCACGTGTCCCCTTATCCGTCTCATATATGAGCAATCGGTCTCTTAGGTAGTCCGCGATGATATTCTGCAGATACGGCGGTACTTGAAAGTTTCTCAGTTCTTCTAGTATGTGATCCCAATTGGCAGAGTTGAATGCATTTTGGACATCGAGTGTTGCCACTATGCAATACTCTTTGGTCCCGTACATCCACCGGGTGCCATCGATAGCTCGCTTTGCTATCTCACATACCTCGCCGATTGCGTCCACCGTGGACCTGCCTTTGCGAAACCCGTGCTGTCTCGGTGAGAGCTGACGCGTTACTGCCTTCTCCAGCCTGGTGTGGATTATGCGCTCGAGGATCTTACCCACTGTGTCGAGCATGCAGAGTGGTCTATAGGATGATGGCTCCTCGGTCGGCTTGTTCCCCTTGGGTAAGAGGACTAGCCGCTGTCGCTTCCATGGTCTGGGGAAGGTCCCTTCGGACATGCACGCATTGAATAAATCCACGTACATTTGTGGATTGGTCTCAATAGCCGTGCGGAGACCGGCATTTGGGACCCCATCAGGTCCTGGTGCTTTGCCGTTCTTTATCCGTTGTAGAGCTTCGAGGACTTCTGCTCCCGTGGTGGCTTCTATTTCAGGTGGCGGTATTCTATCCATCACCCTCTGGCCTGCCACTTTCTCTGGGAATAGGGTTTCTACTATGTTAACCAGCAGATCTGCACACATTGGCGGCGGGGGACTGAACACTCGCAGTCTCTTCATTACCAGCCTGTATGCGTAGCCCCAAGGGTTCGCATCTGCGTCATCGCAGAGCTTTTCGAAGCATTTGCGCTTGGCATCTTTGATCTGCCTCTTCAAGCAGCGTCTGCTTTCCTTATATTCTCCTTGGAGCCTCTCGAATTCCGGGGAACCTCTCGAACGCTGGTACAGTCGTCTTTTCCGCTGGCACTCCTGCCTGGCGCTACCTATTGCAGCGTTCCACCAATAAGCTGGCCTGCGGTTGTTCAGGCTTCTTCCTTTCCTTAGCATGGAGGCATCACATGCTTCCAGCGTATGTATAGCCAGTTGGCTTGCTCTCTCTTCAGCCGTACCGTTGGTCTCGTAGTCCTCAAACATGGCCCGGACCATATCCGGCTCTAGCGTTTCGGTCTTATAACCGATCCGCTTGCCAATGAACGGGTTAGGTGCGCCCGCTTCCTGGATTTCACATATGAGGGCTTGGTGGTCACTCCCGGTGTATAAGCCACTAACTTCCCACGTTGTCCTGCGGCTGAGGCTGCTGCTCACGAACGTAAGGTCTATTATAGACCCCGTTCCAGCTCTGCCGAACGTCTGCTGTGTGCCTGTGTTCAGCAGTACGGCATCCAACGTCGCAAAGCATTCTAGGAGTGCCTGTCCCCTTGGGTTCGTTCTCGGGCATCCCCACTCCGTCGCCCAAGCGTTGAAATCGCCGGCTATGAGCGTAGGGTGTTTCTCCCGCGCGTCTTCAGCAATCCTTTTCAGTGCCTGCGTTGCCTGCTGTAGGCTGAGGCTCGGGGGCAGGTAGCAGCTATATATGTGCACTCCATTTATCCGGGCTCTGGCGAATCCGTCTCCGACGTATGTTCTTGCTCGAGTCAGCAATCCACTCTCCCGAGTTGCGATTCCGGTATTGCTCGCTTATGACTGCTACATCTATACGGTGCTCCCTTATTGTCTGGTCCAGCAGCTGCTGTGCCATCTCGCAGTGGTTGAGGTTTAGTTGGATGATTTTCATCTATCCTTCATTTGCTGCATCGCCTTTTGGTACTGCGGGCACCTCGAACTCGTCGTTTGGTGCTTCGGGTCCTTCACCCGGTGGCGCTTGCAAAGAATGCAACTTGGTTCGTCTTTGCAATCTTTGGCCTGGTGGTCGGCTCCTGCGCAATTGTAGCAGCACTTCGTGAAGTCTTGGCTGCTCTTACAATTAGGCGCGATGTGGCCAAACTCCATGCACTTGTAGCATCTTCGGGGAGTTGACTTGGGTCGTATTCTGCAATACCCCCACCCCAGGCGAATTCTTCCTTTCTCCAGGAGGGGCTTTGCTATAGCCGGTGGAACTTTCAGGGTCAGGGTCTGCGTGCTCCTATAGGCTGGTCTGATGGAGATGGCTGCGGCCTCGCATATTTCCACCCCTGCCTGCGCTTTGAGTTCCGCTAGGACTTCCTCTTGGGTGGACACTTCGTCTATGTCCCTTACCTCCAAGATGACAGTTTCGGTAAGACTCCTTACTTCAACCGTGCTTCCTAGCGCTTCCTTGACTGCTGCCTGCATCTCTTGGGTTCTCGGGTCCGCCGAATTTTCCAGCATCAGCAACAGCTCTCCTTTTGCTGTGCGTCGCACCCCTTGCACCGATTGCCCTAGCTTTTTAAGACTTGGCTCTGTCTTGACCTTCCTTAGGATGTCTGCATATGAGACAGTGCCGGTGGCGGCGATGACTATTGCATCGCTGCGTGGCGGTCTTGGTCGTTGCTGCTGCTTTGGCTTTGGCCTTTGCCCGGCTACGACCTTTACCCACCCTACCTCTCGCTCCTTTGGGGCGTCCTCCGGTCCCTTGCGAGCTACGGCGTCCCTCATTTGGCCTTCCTGCGGCTTCTTCTCCGTTTTTTTTGACTTCTTGGGTCCATGTTTTGGCTTCTTCGGTCTTGGGGACGGGGACGGGTGGGTGGTGTTCCTGGGCTCTGGCCGTGCCCTCTTTCCCGCCCTCTCCGTCACTGCCGGCTGTGCAACCTTGGCTACAGCCTGCTCCGCAGAGATCGCCTGCCAGCACGATTCCAACTCTCGCTGCAGATATTCGATCTCATCCACCAGATCCCTCATTGGGTTCGTGATGGACCTCTTTGGGAGCACCATCAGCTTCCTCAACTCTCTGGCCTTTTGGCCCAAGCTCGCCAAATGCGCCATGGCCCTCTCCTTCGGGTCTGCTTGCTCCTCTTGGGGGCGCTGCAGCGTTGGAGGAGAGGATCTTGCGCGCTCCTCCACTGCTTCCGCCGGCTGGTTTGGCGATCGCGCCAGAGCATTTCTCCGGCGAAAGGGATTCTCCTCATCCCAGGCGAATGAGCTTGTCAGCGGAGTGCTGCAAGCCGCAGCTTGTTCCCGCTGATCGCTCATCTCCGATCTGGCCGTTGATCTGGCAACTCCGGTTGCTGCGGCCGCGCCCTCTATTGGCCAGACGCTGTCGTTTTCCAGCACTTAGCCTCCAGTCAGCTGTTCTTCCGTCGTTTTCCAACACCACTTGCGGTGTGCTTGGCCAATTTTGCCCAAAAACAAAAAGAAGGCAGCAACCAACAAGTGGCGCCAAGAATCACAGCGAAGAAGAATAGGAAAACAGGCACTTACCTGCTCCTCCTTCCCCCCCTTCGGCCTATGGCTCGACGGCGTCCCACTGGGATTTCGGCCAGTACTATTGGCCAGGTGGCCGCTTCTCTGCTTGCGGACTTGCGTTCCGCGCAGGTAAGTAACGCAGCACTACTATGGCTCGCGCTAACTACTCTTTGCCTCTTTTCCAGGCTAACTTCCGACGTTTTCCACTGAATTATACGGAACGATTTAAAAACACGACCGCACTCACTAGAATACACAGAATGTGTCGCTAGCGTTGTGTATCGAATGGTGTATGTGGACGTGGAGTGGGGTGGAGTCGGTGCCTCGGCTGATTGGGGTGAACTTACGCAATCGGGCGTTTTTACTTTGCAAATTTGGCACTTTATTGTATTTCTGCGTCTGTACTCCGGGCCGGGTCTCTGCGTAAGTTGCTTTCGGGTTTTCAGTCGGCGTCTATTTATACGCCAATGGGCGCTGTGTCAGCGGGTTCAGAAGTGCACTTCCGCGTCGGGGTGCACTTTGCCGTTCTGGCGATCGTGGGTTGACCTGGTTCTGTCTCTTCGCGTTTTTGGCGAGCTGGCGGGTTTGCCGTTGGGTACTTGTCGTGGGCTTCCGCGGTGTCATCGTTTTGTAGCCGATGAACCCGGAAGACTGCGCCTGGCCGGTTGCTTGGTCTGGAGTGGGGGAAGTCCGCGTGACCTGGTGTGTTTGGTCAGCGTTATGAAGACGGCGCGTGTCAATCGGTGGCTATGTGTGGAGGGGGGGTGTTCGTGTAGTAAATAATGCATGCGTTCTATTTACGTTGGGCGAGGTGCTGCAATTTAGTAGCAGCTTTTATGTTTTTTGGGCGTTGGGAGAGGCGTTGTAGCGAACCCTTTTGGGTTCGTTACAACTTGTAGATCCCGTGGAGTGACCCTTTTACGCCTTGGAGACTTATTCAGCAGTTACAGACTGCCAAATTGAGACTCCATGGCTAGAAGCCGATCGAACTGCTTTTAAAAGCAAAATACCTTCCGCGTCTATCTCATAAATATGACCATATCAGTCTCAACCGCACGGCATGCCTGTAATTTTATTTCTGCGCCGAGTTTTATTTAATTCAAAATAATTAGTCGGCCGATTGGGGATAAAAAACATTATCTCCACATAAAATTTGGTGACCCCGACGTGATCTTTGAGTTGCAGTGTCAATTAATAATCATTCGCGATCGACATTTGTTAGCCTTAGCAAATTTTCGGCGGCTAAGCACAATTCGGTGCTAAAACATACTTACATACACGCATTGCTGGCTATTAATTTCTCTGTCGCGACAATTTGGTCAGTGCAGTGCAGCGAACTCACTAATACACACAAGCGGAGTACAAAGCGGAATCGGACAGCTCGCACAGGCGCACAGCTAAAGGCATTAGCTGTAATCCCTTTGCTTTCGGTTCACACGTTTATACGTCTACAGGGTGTCTTTTACGGTCGTGCTGAGTGACTGAGTGACTGAGTGAACCTCAACATGGCAGCACCTGAGGCTACCAATGTCGCGAAGGCAGCAATGCCGAGTGATGTAGATTTCTACAAGCACAAGGCCGAGTCCATCGCGCGCCAACTAAATGCCATGGACCGCTTTCTCACCAAGGAAGAGCTTGCCGAGTTAGATGAGGCAGAACTTCAAGCTCGCTTAGAGCAAATCGAGCGAATGAATGCCGATTTCGATGCCGCTCAAACGAGCCTTGAAAGGCTGGATTTCCTGCAGTTAGCCCTGATGCCCGACTGGACTTTTCGAATGTTTATGTCAAGGTTAGCTCCAGGCTGTCGCGGGAGTTGATGGCTGCTCACACGGTAAATGTTGCCAATTCAACAGCTCGGCATACTCTCGAGGGGAATTCGTCGTTGTTCGCCTATAATAGTATAGGCCGTTCTCGAATGCCCGAGTTGCAGCTTCAGCGATTCGGTGGGAACTACATGGATTGGCCAGAATTCCACTCGATGTTCTCGACAATGGTGCACAAAGACCATCGTATACCAATCATCGAAAAATTTCAATATCTTCGTGGATGTCTAGATGGTGCTGCGCTGGATACGATTCGTTCCTTGGAACTTTCTGAGGAGAATTACGCCTTGTGAATTTACTAATGTTGCGATTCGATAATAAACTGTTACATTTTCAGGCACACGTCAAGGCTATTTTCGGGCTGCAAGGGGAGGAGAATGGTTCGGCTATCGGCTTGCGCGCGCTCAGCGATAAAATCAATTTCGCACTTGCGTGCACTTCAGATTGGCGACCCCGCAGGAGATTTCGGATGGGTTGCTGATCTTCATCATAGGCACGAAATTGGACCACAAGACCATAGAGAAATGGGAAGAGAACTTGCCGACGTCAGGATTGCCTCGGTGGTCAAGCATGGCCTCATTCTTGGAAGCAAGATGTCGGATGCTGGAAAATTTGGGATCGGCTATAGTAACAATTCCTAGCCAGCAGGTGGGAGAAAGTAAACCTAGCACCCTAATCACCTCCATTAACGATCATAATAGCTCAACATGCAAGTATTGCAAATCCTCCGATCACTACATATCCCGATGCCAGGCATTTCTAGATCTCCCTGTTTTTCTCTCTATACAAGGAGGTGAAGAAGCGCCATTTGTGTCTAAACTGCCTCAACAAAGGCCATTCATTGCAACGCTGCAAGTCAGGGGCATGTAGAAATTGCCAAGCCAAGCATCACACACTGCTCCACATGCAGTCGGGCGCTGACGCTGAGTTGCCGTCGCCGAGCACGGAACCGACCCAGCATGATCCTGCAAGTGCCCTAGTAGCAAGCAAATATACCAGCCCTCCCCCCTCGAGTCAGAAATCTCTGCCTAGCCAAAACGTGCTGCTAGCTACCGCAATCGTATATGTCAGGGGTTTTTGATCGCTTATTCCATGTCGTGCCATTTTAGATTCCGCTTCTCAGGTTAACTTTATAACATCGAGTCTCGCCTTCAAATCGTCGGTATTGGAGAGTCAATTCAACCATCCAGCAAGGCTGTAGACATCGTCCTGCAATCTCAAGACGAAAGCTATCACGGTTTCCTCTCTGAAATTATCACTGCCTCAATCGCAGGGATGCAGCCTAACTTCGGCCTCGACGCAAAGGATTGGCCAATGCGAAATAATCTAAAACTGGCTGATCCTAATTTCGCCAAGCCCCAGCGTGTCGATCTGTTTATAGGTGCTGGTTTGTTCTTCGAATTAATGTGCGTTCGACAGATTCGACTGTCAGACCAATTGCCAACATTGCAGAAGACGAAACTTGGCTGGATAGTGTCAGGAAGTATTAAAAACTCTGAGAAAGCCCGTGCGGCGCTAGCAGCCCTTGAAGATCCCCCTCTTTCTCCGCTTGCGAGACTAATTTGCGCAATATTGTAAGGCGGTTTTGGGAAGTCGATGGAGATTATTCGCCCTCATCAATTTCGGAGGAAGATGTTCATTGCGAATAGCATTTCGTCACAAACTGCATTCGCCTAGATTCCGGAGCTTACTCCGTGCGTTTGCCAACCAAATTCAATCTAGAGGAATTAGGAGAATCGTATCAGCAGGCGCTACGTAGATTTCTCAATTTGGAGAGGAAGCTAGCAAAAAATGCACAGCTTAAGGCAAAATATATGGAGTTTCTCCAGGAGTATCGTGATTTAGGACACATGTCGCCAGCTTCGCGGCAGTCAGACCTCCCGCAGTACTTCTTGCCTCACCATTGCGTCCACAAGCAGGATAGTACAACCACCAAATTACGCGTAGTGTTTGATGGATCTGCCAAAACAGCGTCTGGAGTATCACTGAATGATGCGCTAATGGCTGGACCCACCATCCAACCTAAAATTCTGATAACTCTACTTCGTTTCCGCTTTTTTAAAGTCGCCTTGTGTGGCGATATCTGCAAAATGTACCGCTTTGTACGCGTTTCCCATCCCGATACGCACGTGCAGTGCATCCTATGGCGCAATGACCCGAAGGAGGAGATTCAGGTGTTCAAGTGGGAGACCGTTACTTACGGAACCAAACCTGACGCTTTCTTAGCAATTCGTGCTATGCATCAATTGGCAAATGATGAAGAGTTGCGTTTTCCGCTTGGCGCTGATGTTGTTCGAAGAGATTTCTATGTCGATGATCTCATATCTGGAGGGGACAGCATTGATTCTGTCATCAAGATTCGTCAGCAGGTAAAGAAGCTACTTTCGAAAGGATGTTTTCCCATACGTTAATAGTGTTCCAATGAACCCGCTGCTTTGGAAGGCGTATCGGAGGCGGATCGCGAAAAGTTCCTTACCTTTCATGACGGCACTGAAGTAACCAAGGCGCTTGGTCTAGTTTGGGATCCCACCACGGATAATCTTCTGTTCAGCTTCGCTCACGTCGGAACCGCTGCAGGCCCAATATCGAAGCGTTCGGTCCTGTCTACACTAGCTAGGTTCTACGATCCTCTAGGGCTCATCTCTCCCATCATCACAAAAGCTAAAATATTGATGCAGTCGCTATGAAACGAAAGCCTAAAGTTGAATTGGGACGAAAGCCTGCCCCAGGATCTACATACGACTTGGATTGAGCTGACTTCACAGTTGTCGATGGTTGAAAACTTTAAGTTTCCACGTTACGTGCTTCGGCAGCAAGCCAGATTAGAAATGCACGCGTTTTGTGATGCGAGCCAAGTAGCATATGGCGCCTGTGTATACATGCGTTCGGAAGCTCTTGGCATTGTGCAAAGTCATCTCTTATGCTCTAAATCCAGAGTCGCGCCCTTGAAAAGTATAACTATCCCCAAGCTTGAGCTATCCGCTGCCCTCGTATTAGCCGAACTAGTGTCCACCATAGTTAAGGGATTATCAGCTCCATGCCAAATACATTGCTGGTCGGATTCGTCCATAGCCCTTACCTGGATTCGAGAATCACCATTGAATTTTAATATATTTGTTTCTAATCGAGTTCAGCGGATTCAGGAGCTCACCGCTGGAATGACTTGGCATCACGTGCCCACAAAGTTGAATCCTGCCGACATCATATCGCGCGGATCCACGACCGCTGAACTATTGGATAGCAGCCTTTGGATCTCTGGACCACCATTCTTGCGTCTTGAGAGCTCAGAGTGGCCTGCAGGCTTGCAATTGCCGACCGATGTACCAGAACGTCATCATGCAACATTGGTTGTTTCAAACGAAAGGGATGTATCGTACGATTGCAAATTTCAAAACTCATTCGGATCCATGCAGCGCGTCTTTGCTTACATATATCGATTCTACATTCTCAAGGACAAAGGCATAGCGCGGTCGAAGGGTCAACTTACCGTAATCGACATCAAAAATGGTACGCATTTGCTCATAAGGTCAATACAGCAGCAACAATTTTCGGAAGAGATAAGGGCCCTCGCCAGCAAACAGGCCCTACCGACAAAAAGCACGATGGCCTCACTGAATCCATTTCTGGATAGCTTTGGATTGCTGCGGGTTGGAGGCCGCCTCCAAAATGCCCGATCCTGCTTCCTAAGGGACATCCTGTCACTGTCTCTATTATTATCTTCTTTCACGAAAGGTTTCTCCACGCAGGAGCTCAAGGATTGCTCGGACTGCTTCGGCAAAAATTCTGGCCTATTGGTGGATGCAAATATGTTGCGGGAATCATTCGCAAATGTGTTAGATGTTTTCGTTTGAAGCCAGTGCTGAGGGAACATATTATGGGAAACTTGCCTGCGGATCGCGTAAGGACTAATCCAGCATTCCACACAACGGGCGTTGATTTTTGCGGACCGTTTTATCACAAGTCGGAAATCGGAAGCAGGCCTCCTATCAAATGTAACATCGCTGTCTTCGTATGCTTTAGCACCAAAGCAACTCATTTGGAAGTCGTTCGGGATCTATCTACAGAATCCTTTTTGGAGCTTTGGCAAATGTTCCTCAGCGATCCTCATACGTCGGCTGTGTCACATCTCTGCGTTTCTAGTGGAATCGATTGGAAATTCATCCCCCCTCGCTCACCTCATTTTGGGGGTTTGTGGGAGGCGGCTGTTAAAGCAGCTAAATATCATTTTCATCGCATCGTCGGGACCTACATTTTTACTTTTGATTAAATTCAGAACTTGGCTTGTGAAATCTCTGTTTTGTTAAATTTCCGTCCGCTTTATGCAATTACAGAAAGTCCCGATGATCTAGATGAGCTCACGCCAAACCACTTTCTCAATGGAGCTCCGAAAGCTGCATTCGACGAGCCAGATGTGACGCAGCGGCTGTGTCAAATGAAGCAGGCGTTTTGAAGAAAATGGAGCACGGAGCGAAGCAAGTGGCGGTCATCGTCTCCAAACATCAAGCTAGGAGCGCTCGTCATGATCAAGGAGGAAACGCTGCCACCATTAAGGTGGCCGCTTGGCTGCATTGAGAGCGTCATCCCAGGAAAAGATGGAACCATCAGAGTAGCCGTCATCCGCACTCAAAGAGGCCTTTTCAAGAGGGCCGTTGGAAAAATAGCGGTTCTGCCCCTTCAGGATGGATCTGTTGAAAGCCTTTGCCTTCCAACGGGGGATGAATGTTCGGAGCAGAACCCAGCCGATTAGTTGCTTGCCAAATAGCACCTAATTCTTGGCCCTCAGCCGCTTATTTTGTTTGTTACTTATGTCTATGTCACTCATTTGCTTGTTAAAGCTTTACGCGTGCTTGCCCTGCTAAACGCACTCTGCCAGCTCGCTCTTCGCTATCTCCGCTTTGCGTCTGCCTACCGACGTCGGCCGAGCGAAGCTCCGCTCAGCGATCGGAGCGGCAATGTAAAGGGCAGGCAAGCCACTCTTGCAATTTGGATGTAACGCATTAAAGAACATATCGTAATTTTATTTCTGCGCCGAGATTTATTTAATTCGAAATAATTAGTCGGCCAATTGGGGATAAAAAACATTATCTCCACAGGGATAATACAACAAAAGCTACAAGACGAGAGCGGACTGTAATGCAATGCGTACTCACTGCAACAAGACAACACGACAAGCCGACGCCGAAAAATAAAAAGTTAAATAATGTTTCTACACAAAACAAAAGGCAAAATGTTTCCAGATTGTAGGCTGGTTAGAAAGTTAATCAAAGTTTATTTACGAAAACATCTGCTGTTTATTCAAAACAAAAGGAAAAAATGCGGAGCGCAAAACAAAAACGCGTCTGATCACTACGAAAGAGAACGAACTTAATGCCTCGAAATGCAAAGTTCTCTTGTTCTCTTGAGAGAATTACCCTGGTGGATGATCTGTGTTATGTTAGACCCCAAGTTCAATTTTTCTGAACACATTCCTACCATGGTAAATAAGGCCATGGGCGTGCTTGGGTTTATAAAGAGGTGGTCAAAGGAATTTGACGACCCCTATATAACAAAGACTCTCTACACCTCGCTTGCTCGTCCTATCTTAGAATACGGCTGCTGTGTATGGTGCCCTTAGTCCAAAGTACACCAGGACCGTATAGAATCAATCCAGAAAAACTTTTTACTCTTTGCTCTGCGGGGCGTTATTATACTCTAGTATACTGTAAACCGTAACCGTAAAAAAATACTTGGTGTGATTTTTACGCACAACTTGATCAGGGCTGGCATAGACAGATCAGACGCATATTAGTCTAACAGCTATCTTTCCTGCATGCTCGCATTCGGTTTGGCAACATATGTAACTGCCGGATTTGAAAAAAAGTGTCAAACTGATGTAGTTTAGATTTTAGTAAAGCTTTCGACTCACTTAATCACAATTTTCTTATCCACAAAATTTCTTCTTGCTTACTTAGATTTCCGACTCAGCTTATTCTCTGGACTAATGCGTACCTTTGCAATCGTTCTCAGCGCGTTTGCAACCAATCTTCTCTTTCTAAACCAGTTTTTGTCTCTTCGGATGTACCTCAAGGTAGCCATCTTGGGCCCTTATTATTTAACCTGTTTATCAATGATCTTCCCTAAGTTTTAACTCATTCCCGAGTCATAATATATGCTGATAATGTCAAGCTATGTTTTTCTGTTTCAATATCTTTGTACCTAACATATCTTTTAATGCTCATATATCCGCTATTTCGAATAAAGTCAAAGGAGTTGGCTTAATCAAAAGATGGTTTATGGAATTTTCTGACCCTTATACTACTAAAGGCCGTCAGCCATCGGGTTCTACAGGGGGATAAACGGATGGCGAGTCGGCTCGTTCAACTGTAAGCTCGAAGCAACTCCGGTTAGGAATACCCGGTGCGGGTTGCGTCCCACACCCCTAGGACACAGAGGGTTGCGAGCGAACCGTCATCCACCGTAACTATACACTTCGGTGGAAGTGCGACTATACTCTCCCCGTGAGGGCGGCTGGAAACAGGTCCTAGCACGGTCATGTCTCTGCTAGGATGCTGGCGAATGGTAGTCGGGCGGAAAGAAGAAAACTCTCAGTGAAATTACCCTAATCCAAGGTGACACTGTCATATGCCGAGGGATGCATGGGCGGGGGGGTGCCCGGTCGCTAATATGCGGACTCTGGATAGCTGCCGACCTCCAGATTAAATCAGGCTTCCCGGTGCAAGCGGGCTAGGCCTCGGGTGACCAACCCCTTCCCGCCTACTCGTGGGAACAAAATGTTAACTACCAAAAATATCAAAGCAAAAAAACCCGGCAAAGGAGCTCGGTACTGCTTTTAAAGTACCGGAGGGACAAGACCATCCCTCTACATCAACGCCTAGGAAACCAGGTCCAACGAATATGGGGAAAGAGACTCAGTTGATCCACCGACCACCGATTGGCCGAAAAGCCAATCGGGTCCTTCCAAGTCGGGTGGCTCCAAGGGCGATTCGGACACCAGGGTGGCTGCTAAGCAGAGCGTAATTGCGGCTGGTAAACGCACCGGGATCGAAGAACCTAGGGGAGCCCCGGCGGGCAGCGTCTCTGCAACACGGGGAGGAAATCCGTCGTACTAGGACAGGAGATGAGCGGCTTTCATCCTGTCCAACGAGGACCCGAACTACAGGTCGTCGGCCGAAGGAACGGAGCAGAGGCTGTGGGCCTCCTCAATCCTACATTTTTCTTTCTATACCAATAAATAATACTGCAACACAGAAATTAAAACGTTATGAAACATACTTTATGAATTCCCTGAAATCTATAGAAGGAGAAAATTTAAATTTAACACTCTTTATCCAGTTGAATGTTTATTTTCAATATTTATTTATATAATATAAATTACATCAAATAATAAGACGAATAAGAAATACATTAATTCATGGAATATACGTATGTTTTATAGTTATACATATTCTTATAGAATTGGAAAACTGAACCAACTAAAAAAAAATTAAAGGAAGTGGAATATTTGTTTATTTTGTTAATGAAATGGTCGTATTTAACATTCTAATGTACATTTTCTTTTCAACAGCTAAAAACTTGAGTGAGATACACCTTGGAAAATACAATGAATTTGTATATAACACAAACAAATTCATCAACTAAAAAAACTTTTTTCGTTGTAAATGAATTACACTTTTTCATAATATGATGATTTATATTAAAATTTGGTTAAGTAAAGGAGAAATTTTTCAAACATGATATAAGAGTGGGCTGTGAAACGTAGAGATAATATATATAGTTATTTAGTATTTATGTATGTCAAATGGCTTATAAGATAACATATAAATTGCAATATTTCTTTCACTTCAGCCAAAGAATCAAAAAAGGTGTGTAATATTTACTCGTAATTTAAAACATACCTTCCCTGAATTTTATTTCATCTTAAATATTATTTTTTTTACATCTTAGTAAGCTTAATAAATTTTATTAATTGGTTACTCGCTCTTGTGTCTGTGTTTTGAATGATTTTAAAAGATAGTTGCTAAAATAATGTTATAGCGAATGAACTATATTTGATATATAATACTTAAACAGCATATTTTGCGGCTCCGATCCTTCTTGTTTGAATATAAAGGTTGTTTTAAAAATTTAGAGACGCGTTAGACATTTTGTTGTCATAAATAACTTCTGATGTAGGAAGGTAACTAATGAAACAAAGAAAAAGATATGAAATATGTGAAAATATTAAATATTATATTTAAATTTACTGAATAAGCATTATTTGAGAGTAAATTTCAATATTAAACGAGTATGTATGCTCAATATATACTTTATATAAATGTGCTTAAATATAAAGATTCTTAAAGGGATATTAAAATGAAAACAGACAACGTTGGATGTGCTGCCACTTTAGTATTAAACTTTATATATAAGAGAAAGTCTCTCCGTCCGTCTTAATTAGCGCCTCTATCTCAGAGACTATACACAAATTTTGTATGGAGACCCTTATGATATCACACTGCATTAAGTGTATTTCCCCATTTTTTTTACGTCGCCAAAGGGCGAATTTTTAAGATACGAGAAATCCGACAGCGCAGAATTAAAAAAAAAGAATGACCATATCTATCAGATTGCTGATCAAATCAGATTATTCATCATCAGATTACCATAAACAAAATCATTTGTTACCGTTTCCATGTACTTTCCCTCTCTTACACGTGCTTACTCCTGGCAGCGGGGAGCGATACGTATAAAATATGCACCTAGCCTTCGGTTAACACAAACTGTTTTAGCCCGAACTCGGTCTAACACGATTACAAATTTGTTAAATTCCCCCTTTTAATACAGTGGAAACCTCCTTCTTACACGATTGCAAAGCATCGATATTTTTTTGTCGATTGAGAACTGCTTGAGATTATTTGTATTTGTATCATACGATGTGGTGCGTGTAAAAAAAGGGGAATCCCACATTTGAGCTGTCAGATGTAAAATAGGAAGTGTTCTAGAAGGTCAACAAATCAGGATCTTTGCAGACGCATAAATAAAAAATTAAAGATTTTGTGGTAAGTGAAAAGGTGGAACAACTTGTCGAGATCATAAAGTAAATACATATATAAATTTCAGCTTTTACAGAGGCTGAAAAAAAGAAAAAATCACCTTTAAAACGAAAAGGTTTTTCTATAGAAATAAATATACAAATTCTAAACCGCTTTAAATTGCCCATTATCACGAAAATTGCAAGAAGCCTTGACTTGACTTCGAATTTAAAAAAAAAGAAACTGAAATATGTACGTGCAGCAGTATTGGTTCGTGTACATCTACAAAATTTACCAGTAGGGCACGTGCACCTATTTTAGAGAAATTGGAAAGAGCACTAAGCATTTGGGTAGATGATAGCTACAAAAAAAGTCACTTTAAACAAGCGGAGAGCTGCTCAAGCAAAATGGAGAGCCCTCTTCCAGCATAGATTTCGTTGCTAGTAATGGATGGGTCGAGAAATTCAAAAAACAGTTCTCCATTCACAGCATCAAATTAAAAGGCGAAGCGGCATCGGCCTTGAAGAAAGATTCGATCTAATCCAGATTCAGCAATCTGATAGATATGGTCATTCTCTATAATTGTGTGTTTTTAATTTCTCGTATTTCGTATCTTCAATATTGTGGATGCCACAGATTTTCGTTCATTGTGGGGGCGGAAGGAAGTGGGGCGAAATTTGTTATAGTGAGATCTAACAGGATTGGGTAAACCAAAAATGGTTACTCTAGCTTTTATAGTCTCTGAGATCTAGGAACTCACTTTTTGCAATAGGCGAAGCCGACCATGAAACCTGTGTGTTAGAGAGAGGCAGAACGAGAGAGAATGCATTTTTTTTCTTGATTCTGGCTATAATAATAATACGATCAGATTCTGCAGACTAGAAAATATGGTCATTCTCTACGATTGTTCATTTTTGGTTCTCTCGTATCTTTAATATTGAATATGCCACAGATTTTCGTCCTTTGTGGGGGCTTTTTTCGTCGTTTCTCTAGCTTTTATAGTCTTTGACCACTAGGCGCTCATTGGGACGGACAGACGGGCAAACAGTCAGGGCTCTATTGACTCGGCTATTGATGGTGATCACGAATATACATATATACTTTATGGGGTCGGAAACGCTAAATTCTGGACGTGACACTCATCCACTTTCACCACAAATCTAATATACCTCTATACTCATTTTGAATATCGGGTATAAACATGTTGAAAACAGCTTAATAATAAAAGCCACCAAATGAATTTCAAATTTGATATCAATACATACATACATATGTACATTATAACCCCTCTTACTTGGTGACGATTTTGCGTTTTCAACAACTTGAACCTGGTGTTCATAAATAAGAAATATGAAGTAACTTTTTGAATTTTGAAAATATGAATGTTTAATATTTAAGACATATTGTATGTAGTAACGTTTTGGCTAATTTTGTAATGTGTTTGTGAAACTTGAATAAAAACACGAAATACGAAAAATAAAAAAAATTGTTTGTTGCCTATTTCGAATTCTAAGAACGTAAACCCCCATAATTATTATAGCCAGAATCAAGAAAACAATTTCACTCTTTCTCGCTCTGTCTCTTTCTAACACATTGCATCCACAATATTGCAGATTCGAGAAAACTAAAAATCAGAATCATAGAGAATGACCATATCTATCAGGTTGCTGAATCTGGATCAGATCAGATCATTTTTATAGCCAAAAGGAACAAATCAATTTGCAGTGGCTACGCAGCGCCCGACGTCACGCTCAGACTGATTTTCTGTCCCTCTCGCACGCACTCTTTGTCGTGTTGTTTAATATTAGCGGCGTCTGCCGGAGGAGAGCCATACTGACTAAGTATCGGGTATAACTGTAGAGTTGCGGTGTCCGCAGCAACTCACAACGTTCCCCCTCGTTTTATTTGGTTAGCTGTTAATAAGCTCAAAACAAAACGGATGAAAAAATGCAATATACATTTTTTAAATAACAAAAACAAATAGTTTTATATTTTTTACATAGAAAATGGCTATTTCAGCCATATATATTTTTATAGAAAAACACTGCCAAGGAATAAGTTTAAAGGAAAATTAACTCTATTAATAATTATTTGAGTTGCATTTATACTCCTGAAGCTTTTGCCTACGCAGCATTGAACCCGCCAAGTTTTGTGGAGTTAATAACTCAATATTGTTAAATTCTGCAACGATCGCTTGTTTTAAGTCCTTCAAGTTATCGGTCTGTAATTTACTATTGTAAAGGCATAAACTTTTGCTGCAAGGAAGCCCCACTGATACTCAATTGGATTTAACTCTAGACTCATTGCTGCCCACTTTATCAACGATTTATTGTGGGTCTCAAAATAACCTATTGAAGCCCGGAAAACATGAATTGGCGCATTATCCTGCTGAATCCATCCATTGATTCATCTATCCATTGATCACCATGGAAATGCTCAGCAAATTAAAAAAGTTTTTTATCTACTAATTCTATATATGCTTGAGCATTGATCCTGTCGGATATAATACATATTGGAGGCAAAAATGCAAAAGATGTAGGGCATATGATAAGTACAAAGGAATAGGGGAAATGGAGATTGGTATTATTGGAATCACCGCCTTTAATAGGAAATGGCTATCGCCTTATATCCCGGGCCACCGGGACATTAAAGGCAATTGTAGAGCAGACGAGCTCGCTAGATCTGGCACTACAATCCCCCTTCACCAAGATATGGAGAATATTCGTATGCCTATGGCCACCTATAGGCTTATCATAAAAGAGCAATATAAGCGACTAACAGACAATTCGTGGAAATTAGTTTCCCGAAGTCGAATAACTCGGCAAACATGGACGAACATAAATAGACATTGGCTAATAGGCCAATAGACCTAGAATAACAGGCGAATAGAACTAGAATAAGAGACCCAGTCACGCTGGGAGCCTCATATAATGACGGCCGTAACTGTAGGGACGAGGAAGAGGAGGAGGCGGTAAAAGTCCTGTTCTGTTCCTGTCCAGCTCTCAGAAGAAGAAGGCTACAACAGTTGTGCTCGCCCTGTATATCTGAAATTTCAGAAATGTCGACAAAATGTCCGAGAAAGATAGAAAACTTTGTAAGAGCATCCGGGTTGGATATCTGCCAGTTCCTACGACGTAAAAAGAGGAAGATCCCACGCGGCCTACATATGTGTGCCGTACTCCAGCAAGGCTGGCAGCTGCCTCTACCTAACCTAACATCACGAGTATTAGAAGCGTCAGGATTTCACTACCGAAAATGTATATCAAATAATAAAGAAGCCATTAAATCAATAGAAGCGAATAAAGTAATAAATAAAATAAAAAAGAATTAATAAAAACATTGGGAGTGCAATCAGATTTTAAATGAACGAAGAAAAAGCAGGACAAGTTTTATCAACACAAGCGAAAATGTATGACAATTTCGGATGGCTGTCACTGGTCATAAGAGTAGGGAAATGGGCGATACACAAGCGAAGAAAAGGTAAAATTATAGAAAATATATAGCTAAGGGAGATGTAATGAATACCCCGATTCCCAAGAACAAAAATAAACGGTCACACGGCTTTTCCTTTCATAGTGTCCAGATGTGTTTTTGTTTTAGGCCTCGCTTCTTTTCCTCTTAAGTTGCATAAACAGCCGGTTTTTTTCAAAACAAAACCTTTAGTAAACTCCTTATTTAATCTATAATCATAAAAGGTGGAGGAGAGGTTGGCTACCAAAAGGCAACGCTTGATCGAGAGTGCTGCCAAGGACACTCCGGCGAGCAGGGGCAACGCAGGCCCAAGGTGGCCCCCCAGCCGAAGGCGAGGAAGCCTAGACAGAAGGCCATGAGCGAGGTGTCCAAGAGACATCTCATTGTGGACTTTATCGACCGCAGTGACGAGAATGGGAAGATGACGGCGGCGCAGTCCACGCGCAGCTGGTCGAGTAGCTCTACTCACGAATGGAGTAAGACCCCAGCGCTCCCATGCCCACGTTTGATGGAGGGGGATGGCTGAACGGGGTCAAGATCCTCAAATGTAACGCCGACCCACCGCGACAGTGGCTGGTGCAGAAGGTGCCCCAACTGGAAGCTCTGTGGGAGGGGGCCAAGCTGGAGATGATAGACAGGGAGTTGATCCCGTCTATACCAAAGGCAAAGGTGCTCTTCCCCATTGCTGTCCAAGGAGAGCGAGACAGAATCCGGATTTGCCAAAGGCAGGCTGGAGAGTTCTAAATGCTGGTAACCAATTACACAACGAAGGGGGTCTGCATGTGATCTTCCAGATCAGCAAGGAGGCGGAGGACCTCATGTACCTCAAGCTCGGGATGATGGCGTGGGGCGTAGGTAGCGTCTACCTACGGATGAAAAAACGCCACCCCGAGGATAAAGATGTGCACACCCTTCAGACAGGCGAGGTCGAGAAAGAGGTCTGGAGAACAAAGTGGAGGCCGTCTATAGTCGCGCTGGACGACTCGGAGGAAGAGGAGGACGGTGACCTGACAATTATAGTCAACCCGTCGTGTGAGGTTGAGTTAGCCACCCATGACACTAAGTGTGCTGCAGCTCAACCTTCATACAATCAAGATAGCGCCGGCGGAGCTCCACATTGCCATGGAGCAAGGGCACGCTGACATTGCTTTAGTCCAGAAGTCGTGGATTGCGTCAGGCAATTCTGTGGCCGGACTAAAGTCCTCAAAATACAACCTTCTCTTCTCAACATCGGTAAGCAGGAACAGAACCGCCGTACTCGTACGGAAGGGAATCCATGCTCATCTTATGTCTCATAACATAAAAGCCGATGATGGCAGCTTCCTACTACATGGCACATGACAGGCCCGCAACGCCGGAAGAGCTTAGGAGTCTGGTGACAGAAGTCGGCCAAATATCTACCACTTCTTAATGGTGCAGACTTTATGTTATCCACTAACTTAGACGTAGCAAACGTGGGGGAGGAACACACCTTCGTAGGTCCCACCTCGTCAAACGTGCTAGATCAAAATCTCGTCACGGGTAAGAGTACTTTGGTATCTTTGGTATTCAGAGACCATAAGTTCATTCAGTTCAAGTGCGAAATCAAACACTCCTAACAGTCTATAGAATCCCCGGAATACAAACTGGGTAAAGTTTAAAAAGACAGTTACTTCGAAGCTCGCGGAGGATGTAAAGAAATCCCTAGAGATCCTATTCAAGGATTTACTGGATGCCTACCACGTATCGGCAACCCCTCAAAAACAAAGAAGAAGTCCAAGCCACTCTAGAGGAACCGAGATCTTTCTCTCCAAAAGAACAACCTCAAGCGAGCGAAGAGATCGTCAATGAGGATTACAAAATACTACTTAGGAGCTACAAGAAGGAAATACGCAAGACACAATGAAACTCGTGGAGGAACTTCTGCTCCGACATTGAGAAAGTTCCTGAAACCGCTAGGCTCCGGAAGCTGCTTTCAAAGCAGCCCACATAGTCCACATAGCACATAGAAAATTAAAACTAACGGACAGTGGACAGAGGGCAGTAAAGAAGCCCTAATAGCACTAATGGAGACGCATTTCCCTGGATGCACCGAGGTCACCGACGCCAAAGAGCATCACCACCTAGCAACCAAGGAACAACACCCCCAACAGATCTTCGCGGGCATAAAAACACAAAGACTGGACGGGATATTCCCAGTCATAACGCAATTGACCAAAGAGGTTATCGCCCTATGGCTCTCAGCAATATACTCAGATGTCTAAGTACGGGCTATATCCCTATCCAATGGAGAACCTCGAGAGTTGTCTTCCTCCCAAAAGGCAGGAAAGTGCAGCCACGTGAGTCCCTACGATTACAGACCGATAAGCATTACCTCCTTTCTGCTAAAAATACTCGAAAAGCTGTTGGATTTACACATCAGGAATGAGGAAGGGGGACTGATGTCAACAAAACAACAAGCCTACACCAAAAAGAAATCGGCGGGGACGGCACTATACTCGTTAGTAGCCACAATCGAGAACGCAAGGATCAACCTTTGGATCAAGAACATCCTAAGTTGTAGACACACGGCACAGGAACTGCTGGCCTATGCTTAAAACACCTCGATTCTCGGGGACTTTAAAACCACATACCGTAGGTTGGCTAGACTAAGAGATGAAGTTCTAAGAAAAATAGAACATTCGTTGTAATTGGATAAGATCAAGCGCACCCAGTATTCCTTTTGTCTCGCCCCATAAATAGAAAATTACAGCCAGCCAAAAGATTAAAGATTAAGAGATTTAAAGTTTTAAAAAATCTTCCAAATTTTCATGGCACACCGGGTGGGCTGTAAATTTGTGGTTATAAGAAAAAAAAAAAAAAAGTGACAGTGACAGTGACACAGAAAAGTGCAGAACAGAGGATACTGTAACATATATATTACATATACGTATCATATATATATTATTTTATATAAGAGAATAAGGTGTATGATCGTTGCCCGCGTCGTGGTTTTTACGTGTACAAAACAGCAATCGAATTTGTTCCATTCATCGCGTCGGTCGCACCAACATTCCGGTTTTTCCTTCATTTCTGCTACCGCCGAGGGCTGCCCTCCCATCACAATAGGAAACTTTATATAACTTTACATATGTGAACCGCTATTTGGATGCAACGTTTATACATATATCGTTTACTGCAATCACTGTCCGCATCGTCCTTAAAGAACCTCATCGACATCGTTGATTTAAGGGTCGTTACTGTCGATTGGAGACGATTCAAAAATTTCGAATGCAATGCTCATTCATCTCGTTTTGAACAAAGTCGATCCAGCGACTAAACAAAAGTGGGAAGAACAGCTTACTTATGAGAAGATGCCGCTTTTGTCCGACTTTGAGACAGTCTTGAATCGCCGATACTAGAAAATGTCAGCTGAAGAATCGACAATGCCAGGAGACCAGGCCATGTCGTGTCATATTTCACTCCATTTTCGTGTCTCTCGGTTATGCAACGGTTTGAGTTTGCAAAGTCAGCATCTTTATGCATTAATTGTCTGCGAAAAGGCCACGCAGTTTTAAAATGCAAAGCCAATAAATGTCAGGTGTGTGGCTGCTCACATCATACATTATAGCATAGATACACAGTGATTTCTAATAGTCTCGCGTTGCCCCCACCCCAAGATAGTGCTACTCCTCCGTCGAATCATCGACATCGTTGGAAGTTACGAAGATCGTAAGGGTCCGAACTAAGAGCGGTGAACACATTTTGGCCAGAGCTCTGCTTGACTCAGGATCTAAAACCAATTTTATTACCGAAGACCTTGCTCACCGCTTACAAATCCGTAGACAGGAGTCGTGTATAAACTTGCTTGAAATTGGTGAATCTAATTCTCAAAGGGTAAGTTACACACAGTGACGAAGTCGCGAATAAATGGTAGTGCGTTCTCCTTTGATTTTTTGATCTTGAAATCAATTTCAGGTTTTCACCCTGACCAGTCAGTGAATGTGACTGACTGACTGATCCCAGCAAACCTACCACCGACAGATCCCTATTTCTACAAGCCACAAAGAATAGATATGCTGATAGGAGCAGAATCGTATTTTGAATTATTAGCTGTTGGTCAAATTAAGCAAGGTTCTGCCTTTCCAACTCTTTAAAAATGTTCTAAGGCTCCCGTTTAAATCAGTTCCAAGTTGCTTAGGCAACTGTTTTGAATATACTAACATATATTTGTTTGTCCTGACTGAAGATTTTGAAAGATGTATCGCCAACTGATGGTGAATGAAGATACGCAGTTTCAGCTCATAACGTGGAGAAGAGACCCTTTTAAATCCTTGAGATCGTACAAGCTTAACACAGACACTAAGCAGTGTTTTTAAAGGTTTATGGAGTCTGCAAAGCTCGCTTTTCCTAAAGCTGCTGATGTTATTGTGTCCGGCTTTTACGTCGATGATATGTTTGACTGGTGCTGCATGCATAAAGAAGCTAAGGACAATTAAGTCCGAAGTGTCTCAGGTTCTCCAGACCACAGGGTTTGAGTTGACTAAGTGGTTTTCAAACTCACCCGAGATCACCGCATCTAAGAGTACAGCCAAACCCATAGCAATCTCGGATTCAGAGTCGACAAAGACGTGAGGAATCTCATGGTTACCTACTGAGGTTGCCATTAAAATTGACAATTTAGTTATGGGTCTCCGAAGGACAAAACGGAACATACGGTGACATCTAAGTAGTTTGCTAATTCCTATCGTCATAAAAGGAAAGACCCTATTGCAGGAACTTTGGATTATCAATTTAGATTGGGATGAGTTGTTGACTTCCAAATCCAAAGTGGTGGCGCTCGAGACCAAAACGCTCCCAAGGCTTGAGTTATGTGCCGCTCACCTTCTCGAAGATCTCTGACACAGAATCAAGCCACTATTAAACGTGCCCGTTGAACGAGTCGTTTATTGGTCGGTAACTCTTCATTGGATCCGGTCTCATCCATCGTCGTTGTCGACTTTCGTTTCGAATAGAGTTGAGATTCAAAAGTAGTCAGATGATGCTACGTGACGGCATGTATCCACCCACAGAACCCAGCAGATATTGCCTCATGAGGTTGTGACGTTTCAGTCAATTTGGTTCGAAGGACCATCAGCTCACTTCGAACCTTTCGAAGATCTTCAGCTGGAAAAGAGGAAATCTGCGGTCGGACTGACCGCTGCTGTGCAAAGCAGAGCTGGTAGACTTCATCGAGTGATTTTCGTCACACCTTAAACTGCTTAGAGAGTTTTTGTATATGCTCCGCTTTATACAAAATCTAAAGACCCAAGTCTAATCTTCAAAAAAACTGTCTCACCGACCAAATATAATGAAGCCATTTACAAAATTATCGAAATTGTCCAGCATTGCGAGTATCAAGGAGAAAACGGAGAGGTTAGGAGAGGATCTACAATTGGTCCTAGTCTTCAGCGGTTGAACCCATTCATCCATGAAGACACAGGGACTTGGTATAACTTTTCGTTGTTGCGAGTGGGGGGGCGACTAGCCAAAGCTCCTATATCATACGATGCCAAGTTTCCTCTACTTTTGACTAAGCGCTCGCAATTCGTGCGAAGCTATGTTCGTTATCTGCACCATTTGAATTTTCATGTCGGCCCACGAACACTTGCGAGCATCCTTCAAAGGAGCTTTTGGATACTGAACGCTCAGGAGGTCTGCCGTCAGACAGTTTGATCGTGTATGCGCTGTTTTAAATATCCTCTCCGCCGATTTACAATGTGCAGCGTTGATTTTTGTCGAATAGGCTATAGCCTGACAATGTCGACATTGAAAATTCGAAGAAGGCCCCCATAAAAGTCATACATGGCGCTTTTTGTTTGTTTTGCGTCCAAAGCGGCTCACACAGAAATTGTTTCAGACTTACCCACTCACTGTTTTTTATTGGCTTTTCAAAGGTTCGTCGAGCGCCAAAGATATCCCCAAGTCGTTCATTACGACAATGCGACAAACTTCGTCGGAGCAAGCCGTCACCACAGCACTCTGCGGATGAGGCTCAAGCAGCAGGGGGACGCAATTCGCGTCAAAAAGCGGATGCGAATTTGCGTTCATACCACCGCGAAATCCTCACATGGGAGTTCTATGGAAGGCAGGTGTCAAAACTGCCAAGAGTCTACTCCTACGGGCGGTAGGCAGCGCGCTCCTAAGGAGGAGCTAACTACCATCTTAAAAAGGTGATAGGAGATAGTTATTTAATACTTGAAAAGATGGAAACATTACTATATCAGATAGAAGAATAATGTATTGACGATCATTGTACACATCAGACGAAGATAGAGACGATAATGATGTACCAGCTCCAGGACATTTTTTGATTGGGAGGCCGATGATTTAGACATCTTTAGACCTAATGTCTGCAGTAGAAATAGTAGCTTCATCATTTGACCTAGTAAAATACTATGACATGAAGTCATACTTTAAGATGCTAAACCAAGAAAGTAAATTGATACACAAAATGAGGTAGCTTTGTAAAAAGATTTCAAGAACAATGCGATATAGTCCTAAAAAATACACAAATGCACGAATGCATGGAATCTATTCCATTTAACACGGTTTAAAATAACAGAGCACAATTAGATAAAACAGTCACAACAGCTAGAAACCAAATGAAAACAAGAAAGAGCATATGTATTCATATGTACATACTACATACAAGCAAATTTACTGGTCAGAGCAATTGTAGATAGCAAGAATTTAGGGGAATTACCTTTTTGTGGAAATTTAAGGAGTTTAAATTTTTGCAATAGAAATGTATTTTTATATACTCAAATTAGTTTTTCCGTTTCCTAATTTTTTTCCCCTAATTTTAATAGGTTTTAGAGACAAGGAACCAATCACCTATTTTTGCATACGACCAATATCTTTTTTTACACGGTCTCCACTAGATTTCATGGGGTTATTATACCACATTTTAATTGGATTTATGTATGAGATTTATGCGAATGAGAGAAAATGGAAAACAATATAAAAAGACTGCTGGAAAATCAACATCATTTGAATGCATTATTTAAAAAAGAAAAGCGTCGTCCTAAAAAGAACAAACTAAGACATACAGGCAGGCTCCGGTTTTGCGGATTACATTTTCAGCCAGCACGTTTCGTTTTTATGTTTATGTTTAATTTCTCATCTGATCTATCCTGGTTGCTTCGAAATATACAGCGTGATAAAAATGCCTTTTTTTCAATTGCTTGTTTTGAAGCAAAAAAAAAACGACAGCAAGTGTGCAAGCTTAGAAGATCAAGACATCTTAGATGCAACACGTCTGTATTTAACATGACTGATGAGCTGTGAGTAAGAGCATGTAACAGAAAATTAAGTTGCTAGTCAATAAAATAAATTGGTTGCATTTACATTTCCGAAGAAGGAAGCCCCTCAGCCAAAAAGGCAGCGCTCGCAAGAGACTCCTGGGCCAACACCGAAGCGCTCGAGAGTACTGCCCAAGACATCGTGTGCGCAGATTGCCAGAGAAAGGACGCTGATTGGCGTCCTGGGCAAAGGCAGCGCGAACTCCCTAAGAACCAGTGGAAGTGGGTGGAAGCGGCACTGGCCGACCGCTGCTTCGAGCTGCTGGAAAAGCAGCCATGTCGTCCTACATGGCCCATGAGGAAAACGATCCTCCCAACGACCTTGTTCTCTGACCACAGATACATCGAGACCACACTATCCCTCGAGTGTCCGAAACCTAAGGACTATATTAATCCCAGGAAAGCCAACTGGGAAAAATATAGCTCAGCCCTGGAGGACTTACTCCCCTCCAAAGCGTCATCATGCCCGGACACAAAAGACGACCTAGATCGCCTAGTGAACAGGTTCACAGACGCATGCAACAAAGCCTTCGCGGCAGCATGCCCCTCTAGCAAACCTAGGGGGAAAAACAAACCCTCCTGGTGGTCACAACAAATAGACATCCTACGTAAAAACTGCAGGACCCTCTTCAACAGGGCCAAAAGCGCGAACGAGGAGAGCCACTGGGCAGACTACAAAATCAGTCTGCCACTATATAAAAAGGAAACAAGGAAAGCAAAAAGGGCCTCTTGGCAAATATTTTGCTCGGAAATTGAGGAAACGTCAGAGGCCGCAAGGCTTCGCTCTCTCAAAAACTAACCTTTCGGTAGGGTATCTTAAAAAGAATGACGGCACGTGGACCAACTTCAGTGAGGAGTCCCTGCACATTCTACTAGACACGCATTTCCCAGGGTGCACAACCATCGAGACGGTACATCTCCCAGGAGAGGGACCGGTAACCTCGATGGATCACATGCTCACAAAACGTAACATAAGCTGGGCAATAAACAGCTTCAACCCGTTCAAATCGCCAGGCCCAGACCAGGTAATCCCGGCCCAACTTCAGAAGGCCGGGGATACCGCCATCAACTGGCTACAAGATATCTTCAGGAAGATACTGGCTGTGGGTACAATCCCGCGAACATGGCTCAAGGCAAAGACCAGGGCTGCAAAGTCGTGGCCTATGCGGACGACGTTGCGATTATCTTCGCGGGGAAATACCCCCAAACACTGTGCGACTTAATGACCACAAAGCTAGCGCAACTGTCGGATTGGACAGAATCGCGCGGTCTGGGAGTAAATCTCTCAAAAACGGAACTCGTATTATTCACAAATAAATACAAGGTCCCGCCCCTCAACCCTCCAATACTACAAGGATGCAGGCTCTCCTTTAGCGACAGTGCCAGTTACTTAGGGTTGGTAATTGACAAGAAGCTTAACTGGAACCTGAACGTCAAAGACAGAGTGAAGAAGGCAATGACTGCACTCTACACATGCAAAAAAGCTATTGGGCTAAGACGGGGTATGATCCCAAGCATAGTCCAATGGATATATAAAGCTATAGTTAGACCAATACTACTCTACGGAGTTTCGGTGTGGTGGCCGGCCCTATCAAAAAGGGCGATCACCAAGCAACTGGGCAAAATCCAGCGGACTGCCGCCCTATGTATCAGCGGAGCTCTTCGCACCACCCCAAATGATGCGCTAAATGCCATCCTATGCCTACAGAGCCTTGACCTCGCAGGAAAGGAACGGGCAGAAGCAGCAGCAATACGTCTAAGAGACTCAGATCAATGGGTGACACAGTGCATAGGTCACTCAGCCATATTAAAAAAGAGCAGTACTGTCCCCTCAAAAACAGACTACCAAGTTCCAAGAGAGTACACAGTCACTCCCTTCGACACAATCATCCCTCACAGAGACGAATGGCTCGAGGGACTCCCAGGCCCAGATGGGGCCATAAACATCTTCACAGATAGATCAAAGCTGGACGACAGAGTCGGAGGGGGAATCTACTCTGAACAGCTAAACATAAGGAATTCCTTCAGGCTCCCAGATCATTGCAGTGTCTTTCAAGCGGAAGTCATAGCAATCAGGGGGCTCTAGACTGCCTAAAAGCGGCTGCCGTTACGTCAACCAAGCTAAACATTTATAGCGACAGCCAGGCTGCGATCAAATCGCTAAGTGCGATTTCCTCGAACTCGGCCACCGTGGCAGACTGCCGCAAATCTCTGCACGAGATGGCTCAGCAATTTGCTATTAGCCTGATTTGGGTCCCGGGCCACCGGGACATCGAGGGCAACTGTATAGCGGACGAGCTGGCCAGATCTGGCACTACAATCCCCCTTCTCCAAGACAAGGAGGATATCTGTATGCCAATGGCCACCTGTAAGCTCATTATAACGGAGCAATACAAGCGATTAACAAACGATATGTGGCAAACAGTGCCACGATGTCGCACAACTCGGCAAACATGGCCGACCATGGACATGGAGCGCACCTCCGAGCTCCTCAAGTTAAGCAGGAAAAGGTGCAGCGTAGTCATACGTTCCCTCACGGGACACTGGACAACGACGGTTGTTGCTGGGAGGTACCAGCGGCAATATAACAGACAGCCACCATTGTGCTTGGCGACTGTAGAGGAGTCGATCGACAAGAATTTGCAGCAATTATGGAAAGTGGACTCATTTGTCGATCCAAGCGCTAGAATGCTCCCAAATCATCGTCGCTGTGAGGACCATTTCAGGGACACAACACATCAGGATGCCAGTGGGCGGATTGTCGTTCGCTTGCCATTTCAAGAAGATCCAAATTGTCTTGGAAGTTCCTTCGATACAGCTCGAACTCGATTTTTTTGCCATTGAGAGACGTCTCGCTCGTCTACCGGAAATTCGCAGTATATCTCGTTCATGCAGGAATATGAAAGTCTCGGCCATATGTCCCTCGTACTGAATCCTAACTTGGAAGAACCGCATTATTATATACCCCACCATTTCGTTCTGAAACCAAGCAGTACCTCGACGAAGCTCAGAGTTGTCTTTGACGCCTCTTGCCGTACAACATCTCAAAGGTCACTTAACGATCTACTTTTAGTCGGCCCTACCATTCAGGATGAGTTGTACTTGCAATTGCTGCGGTTCCGCATGCATAGGTTCGGCATCACAGCAGACGTCACAAAAATGTACAGGCAGGTACTTGTGAGTGAGAGGGATAGAAAATTCCAGTAAATTTTGTGGCGAGCATCTCCAAATACGGATCTTCAAACCTACCAACTCAATACAGTGACATATGGGACTGCGTCTGCCCCATTTCTCGCAACTCGTAGTTTGCATTACTTGGCTGAGGATTGTAAGGATGCATGGCCATTAGAGGCTGCTGCTGTTAAAACTGCATTTTATGTTGATGACCTTTTGTGTGGGGCTGATGATATAGATACACTTTTCAAACTAAAAACTGAAATCACATCAACTCTCGCTCGTGGTCAGTTTCCATTATGCAAGTGGCATTCAAATCATCCAGGCGTGATGGAAGACGAATCTACCAAGGAATTAAACATTTCAGAAAACTCAGTCAGCAACACACTCGGCGTAACTTGGCATCGACGAAGTGATGCATTTAGTTTCACATTTAATCCAAAGGAAGTCTATCCCACTACCACAAAACGAACAATTTTGTCTACTGCGTCGTCGCTATTCGATCCAATCGGTCTGCTATCACCGTTAGTCATTGTCTCTAAGATCATTCTTCAGGAGTTGTGGCTTTTGAAACTCGACTGGGACGAGTCTGTCCCCCAGAATTTAAGCCACGCATGGAGCAAGTGTTTGGAATCGCTGAATTCACTGTCGTCACTAGCGGTACCTCGTTTTTGTTTGCAGCCTGATACTAGGAGCATTCAAATACATGGATTTTGCGACGCATCGATTCGGGCATACGGCTGCTGTGTTTATGTGCGCACGGAGAATTCGCTTGGACAGGTCACAGTGAAATTGTTCACTTCTAAGTCTAGAGTAGCACCAGTGAAGAAACAGTCTCTTCCGAAGCTTGAACTATGCGGCGCACATCTACTTTCTCAGTTGTATAACAAAGTCAAGGCCATATTCAGTAAACACACTATCACATCTTGTTTTTGGAGCGACTCACAGCTCGTATTGCATTGGCTGCAACAACACTCAGTCACCTTATCGACCTTTGTTGGAAATCGAGTGTCCGATATTCAGGATTTAACGTCTGATGGAAAATGGCGCTATGTGCCAACACATCAAAACCCTGCGGATATTCTGTCGCGAGGCTGTAACGTGAGCGAGTTGATTAAGTCTCCATGGTTTTCGGGTCCTACGTTTCTAGTCGAAGATTCACTAAACTGGCCCGCCACTGGTGGAAAACTTGATATTGACATGGACGTGGTTAACTCGGAGAATCGGAAAAGTTTGTTTGCTGCCGTACACGAGACAAATAATATCCTCAACATCGTCGATAATATCAGCTCGTACACTCACAGTCTGCGTCTCATTGCTTGGATGATTAGGTTCATAAGGAGATGTCGGAAGCAATCGACGTTTACCACAACCTCACCGACGCCAGATGAACTTCGTTTTGCTTCACATTGCCTTATTTGGAACATTCAACAAACTCATTTTGTAGAGGACATCCGTTTACTTCAGAAGCAAAAACCATTAAAAATCAGCTTAAAGTTTCTTACTCCCTTTTTAGAAGTCGTGAACGGATTCGAACTTATCAAGGTTGGTGGACGTTTGGAATACTCAGACCTACAAGACGGTCAAAAACATCCGTTGCTGCTGCCTAGTCAGTCCAAATTTGTATGGAACTATATTCGCCATTTGCATCTTCGGAACTATCACGCTGGACCTAAAGCCCTAGTCGCTCTCATTCGTTTGGAGTATTGGATCGTTAACGCCAGAGACTTGGCACGTAGAATTGTTCGCTCCTGTGTACACTGCGTTCGCTACAGACCGAAGCTGCTACAACAACTCATGGGCTCATTACCGCCTACGCGACTCGCTCCTCGCTCATCTTCTGCGATAATGCCATTAACTTTGTAGGGGCATCGAATCAACTGCAGGAACTAAAAAAGTTTATGTTTTTAAAGCAGACCCAAGATGAAATCTATAAATTTTGCGCATCTGACTTTATTAATTTCCATTTTATTCCCCCCAGGGCACCTCATTTCGGGGGCCTTTGGGAAGCGGCAGTCAAGAGTGCAAAGGGGCTGTTAAATCGTACGCTGGCCAACACCAGGTTCACCTTCGAAGAGTTGAGCACTGTCGTCGTCGAGATAGAATCGATCCTCAACTCGCGCCCGCTATCGCCGCTTTCGTCAGACCCTAATGACTATAGCACTCTCACGCCTGGTCATCTCTTGGTTGGCGAATCATTGCGATCACTACCTGAAAGGTCCCTTGAGAATATCAAGCTGTCAAGTATGGACCGCTACGATGCGATTACGGCCGTCAAGCAACGGTTTTGGAAGCAATGGTCTGCTGACTATGTCAACGAATTGCGATCGCTCACGAAGTGGACAGCACCCTCAACGAACCTCACCGAGGGCACGTTGGTCATCATCCATGAGGACAACCTGCCACCGCTACGCTGGAAACTAGGCCGAGTGCAGTCTACTGTGCTTGGGAAGGATGGACTTGTACGGGTGGTGCACCTCCGCACTGCAAATGGAAAATGTTGCAGGCCAATACACAAGTTGGAAATTCTTCCGGTGGTTTGAAAGCAGTCCTTTCAACGGGGCCGGGATGTTCGGTCAAACTCCTTTAAGGAACAAGTATTCAAATGACCCTCGTAAAATAGAGAGCCTACGCTCACTTTTTGTATTTACTCTCACCATAATTGTACTTAATTCACCACTGTATTCTCTCTCTTATGCCCAGTACTCAAGCACTAAGATTTGTAATAAATAGTTATTCCCTAATACCCAACTGGATCGATCGACTTTTCTCTTTCTTGTATAGACTTTGATTCGTTTGCAGAAAAAACTAACACACCCCCATCCGTGAATTAACATTAATGCGGAAAACGCTCCGTGTACAAACACCAAGTATATGACTATGATGTAAAGAAAAATTAGTATACACTTTTGTTTGACATGTATATCGGCTATAAGGTGGATATCCTTCTTTCAGTAAAAAAAAAGCGGTACAAGGGTTCGTTCTCCGGTAGGCCAAAAGAAGCCGATGTAACCCAAAATCCTAGTGCTGATTACCCAAAAGGTTCGAGGAAAAAACCCAATTATGCCTACTAGTCGAAAAGGTGATCAGTAGGACCACTGTGTTTTTTTGAAAAATGCGCATTTCAAGGTCGCTTTAGTACTATTAGTAAGTTCGTTAAGAACTTTTCCGTATACGAACTTTTCTTTCCCTTTCCAGTGAAACGGCGGTGGCGTTTGCATTATCTTGCGGTTCTTTTTGACTGGTGTCTGTGTACCCAACGAGTGCGTGTCGTTTCTGTTTTAAGTGTGTCTCAAACACAACGTATTTGTACGTGTTTTTTCTGATTATGTACGTACCGCGCACGGACAAGGCGACGCTGCGGCGCGACTTTAAATTTAAAAATTTTCCAACCGAATTAAACAACAGATTCTTTTATTGAACTCCGTGTGTACTGTTGTGCTCACATAATTTGGATTGTTCAACTTAATGTTTATAGCCACCAACAACAACGTTATGTAGCGAAAAACAACAACTTTTCAATAATCCTCTTCTTGCATCAGCTTCTTCTTTCTTTTTTATTTTTTCACATACTTTGAGCTGTGTATTGGACGTGGAAGAGCCTTCAAATGCAAGATTTATAATAAAGTATCGTCTATTAATAGTTTTTAAATCAAAAAAGGGTACAAAGTGTATGGTTCCAGGGCACACTGGGCCAGCGACCTCATTTTTCGACTCTAATTCGAAAAAATGCATGCAACTTATTTTTACTATAACATTTAATTAATGTACATTAATTTTAAATAAAATAAAAATCTTTTTTGTTTTAATGCATCCCTGGCTTTTTGGAACGTTTTAAATTCAGCAGTTTGAAAATCTGCAAGCGATAGTAAAAAACGCGGGAAACCGTTTGTTTACTTTGAGAGCTCACCAAATTGAAACTGAGTAAAAAAACTTAAATCAAAGTAATGGAAAAGAAAAGCCAGGTTATGTAGAGTGATTATATTAAACAAATTTGTGCTCATGTTTTTGTGTTTATTAATTTGTGTTGTCCAAAAGTAGAGAATACTTAACCAATGTGCCCGTCTCTTATGGTCAATAACTAATTTTGTGCGCAATTGTGCGAGAAAGTAATTATGTATTATTTTAGTGCAAACTGTGCATAAAATAATCCTAAAACCCGTTTTTGCACCATATTACTTCTTATGAAAAGCCGCTCAGTATTTACATTGAAAATAATCGAAGCTCCACAGCCCTTTCGAGTTGGATTTTTGAAGAACTGAAAAAAGGATGAAATTAATAATAAAGTGTGGCGCGGTTCTTGGTTTTACTTTTATTAACTTCTTTATTTTACGTCTTTTCTATCTTCTTGTCGATCGTCGAATTAATAGCCTCCGACTTATCGCAGTATCATATCGCATAAAACCTATCGCATAAAACCTATCGCAGTATAATATCGGGATCGGGGTTAATATCGGTAAGGGCAAATATGGGGTTGGTTAGGGTTAATATGTGTTGCCTTACAGCTCGGCCATCCTGACAAATGGATCGCCCTCGATCCTTACAATTGGTTACTTTTGTTTTAGTTTTCCGAAATATTTCATTCTCTTTATTGATTTCATGTATTATATTCTACTAAAAAACCTACAATTACAATTTTATCTGAATTCTATTTGCTAACATTGCCTTCCTCGTTTGCAGAAGTATTAAGATCACTGTTGTTGCAAATTTCTCCAGACGATCCGCTAACATTTGCGACATATAATGCAGGGTCGATTACCTTCGGTATGGGTTTTATTTCGGTACCAAGTTCCTTTTCAATCCGATGAAGATCAAAGCGATCCTCGTAAGTTATTAGATTTATAGCAATTCCCAAATGACCGAATCGACCAGAACGCCCAATACGATGCAAGTATGTCTCAGCCATTCGAGGAAAATCAAAATTAATTACAACATTAACGGCCTGTACATCAATTCCTCGAGTAAATAAATCAGAGCAAACTAAATTCCTACAGAGACCTTGACGAAAGTCATGAAACACTCTGTTTCTATGTGCTTGCGCCATTTTTGCATGTATATAATAGCAACAATAGCCAAGCTCTGTAATTTTTTTAGCTAATAACTCGACACGTTGCGTAGAATTGCAAAATATTATAGATTGGTTAATTTGCAACTTTGAAAATAACGTGTTTAAGCAGTGTACTTTCTGACGTTCTTGTACAAATGCATAGTACTGAGTGACACCTTTTAACGTCAGTTCCTCCATAAGGTTTATTTCGTATGGCTCGCGTAAATGCTTCTCCATAAAATTTTTCACAGTCAGTGGAAATGTTGCAGAAAATAGCAGTATCTGTGGATCCTTTGGCAATTTTAATATAACATGATCCAGCATGCCTTGAAAATCAAGCGACAGTAGTTTATCGGCTTCATCCAAAACTAATATCCTGCAATGCGACATATCAGCAACTTTCTTATCCATCAAATCCAATATTCGTCCAGGGGTCGCAATAATTAATTGTACTTTTTGATATATACGAAGAATATCGTCTTTTAGAATGGTACCTCCAGTGGTGACCATTACTCGTATATCAAGATGCTTTGCTAGTTCAATGCATATCTGTGAAGTTTGTAAGGCCAGTTCTCGTGTAGGAACCATCACTAATGCTTGGATATAGTCTTTCGTTGGGTCTATTTGCTCTAAAACCGGAATACAATAAGCTCCAGTTTTACCAGTTCCATTTTTGGCTCGAGCTAGTACATCTTTTCCACTCAGAGCAATAGGTATAGCAGCCTCTTGAATGGGAGAGGGACGCTCCCATCCTTTTTCGAAAATACCCATAAGTAATTCTCTTTTAAGGCAAAATTCTTCAAATTCATTTCCACGTGTATCGGTCACATCTGTTGTTTTAAATCGGTTATCCTTTGGGGGTAGTTTTAGCTTCGATTTCCAGCCCATATCGTCACTGATGTTGGCAAGGATTTTCTGGTCATTTATTATGCCCTTGTTTGATAAATTAGTGTGGCCAGAAGATATTTTTTCCGTCATCATAATTAACAGTTTTTCCCAATGTAAATTTCACTATAAAAGAGTTTTCAGTAGTAATAGCATCTACAGATTTATTTATATATTTATATTTATATTATATTATTTTATTATCTACTAGGCTAAAATTATAAAATACAGATTAGTAAGAGATAGTTCTACACTGATCACGCCAATTTACATATTTCCGAAGTCGACAGGCTTCTATTACACCGTCGTACGGAATCTGAGATACTTGACAATTATCAATGTCAGTTATAACATATCGATCATTTGGTCAATTTTTTTTGATAATGTATGGTCCTTTAAATTTTGGTATAAATTTCTTAGTTGTACCTATCGTAGTGTCAACGTTTCGTACGAGAACAAAGTCTCCTTCTTTAAATTCTATATGTTTTCTAATATTTTTATCATAATAGTGTTTTATCTTAGTTTGGTTTTCAGTTATTTTATCTATTACTCCTTTCCGAATTGCTATTAAGTCTCTATTTGGTTTTGGATTATTTTTGTCTTCTAGAAATTCCGTTAAAGCGTCAATATCACAGCCTCTTTGCTGAACACCGAATAGTACCACCGATGGTATTTCCCCAGTAACCGAAGGTTTTGAATTGTTTATTGCATATTCCGCTTTTGTGAGTAGTTTACACCAATCTGAATGTTGCAATGGTTCAGTTATCTTTGCTAACATACTTTTCATTGTTCTATTTACTCTTTCCACTTGCCCATTTGCCTGTGGTGAGGCAGTTGCTGCTCTAACATGTTCAATGTTGTTACTTAGCATGAACTCGCTGAATTCCAACGATGTGAAACATGAGCCCCTATCACTGACAATTCTCCTAGGTCTGCTGTAATTTTCAAAATATTTCGTTAAGCATGCGCAAACTTCCTTAGTACTAGTTGTGTTTGCAGAATACAATTTGACAAACTTTGTGAACCCATCAATGACTACCAATATGTGTTTCTTTTTATTAATGACTGAGGGGAGAGGTCCGAAATGGTCAATATGCAATGTGTCGAATGGAATTGGTCTTTTCGGTATACTATGTAATGAGCGATTGTTGGAATGAGACGGAAGGCTAAATGTAATACACTTAATGCAATTTTTTATAAAACTATCAACTTTTGCGGTCATATTCGGAAACCAATAATGTTTCTTAATTTCGGTTACACATTTTTCAACTCCCAAATGGCACAATTTTTCGTGAACAGTTCTTATTAAATTATTTTCCATTTCTGACGGGACATAAAGCAATTCGAAATCAGCATATTTTCTATAAACAATACCATCTTCCAATACGAAATTTTTTACTGGTTCTCTTTCTAACTTATCCTTTAACTGAATTATAGTGCTATCCCTATTTTGCGTGACCTGAAGCTGAAAATTGATGTCATCTATATCTATAACTGAAACTATTCGATCCTTATTATAGTTTTCCTGAACTGAAACTTTTGGTTCGTAACTGAATTCTGGACTTATTGTGGGGTATCTACTTAAGCCATCGACATGGGGCATGTTTTTACCACTTCGATGATTCACTGTGTAGTCATAATTTTCAAGTTCAAGGGCCCATCTAGCAATTTTTGAATTTACAGTTTTCTTACATAAGGTTAGAGTAAGGGCATTACAATCAGTTATTATTCGGAACGGTATTCCTTCAAGGTAAATCTTAAATTTATTCAATGAGTAGATTATGGCTAGAGTTTCTAATTCATAACTATGATACCTACTTTCTGCTGGCGTTGTTGCTTGAGAAAAATATGAGATTGGATGAAATTTGTTATCATCCTGTTTTTGTAATAAAATTCCTCCAAACCCTTCGGCACTAGCGTCACAATGCAGTTCTGTTTCCTTAGTCGGACTATACAGGGCTAGAACTGGTGCTGAGGCCAGTCTCTCACAGAGATAATTAAATATTGTTACACATTTGTCATCTAACTCAAATTTCCCTCTAGTTTTTGTCAGAGCTTGCAATGGTTTGGCAACTTTCGAGTAACCCGGAATGAATCTCCTGAAGTAAGAGAAGAGTCCTAAACATTTTTGCATATCTGCGGAATTAGTAGGTTTCGGAAGGTGCTTAATTGTCGTGATGTGATCATTATTTGGCTTAATTCCATCCTTGCTTAATGTGAATCCCAGAAATTCTATACTAGTGTAACAAAACAGACACTTGCTTAGCTTGATTTCTAATCTATATTCTGCTAGGAGGCGTAATACTTTACTTAAGACAACAAAGTGTTCTTCTATAGTTTTGGTTCCGATTGCAATGTCATCCATGTATACAACTACATTTCCTTGTTTTATTAATGGGCCGAATATATTGTTTACAAATCGCTGAAAGACAGCTGATGCGTTTCGCAAACCGAATGGCATGCTAAGATATTCGTATTGTCCGTTTGGTGTCACAAAAGATGTAAATTGAATTGAATTCTCTGCCACCTTCACCTGGTGGAAACTACTTTTCAGATCCAGAAGGGAGAAATACTTATTACCTTCCATTCTCTCTATGCAATCATTTATAAGTGGCAATGGGTACCCATCCCTTACTGTTATTTTATTCAATTGTCTATAATCAATTTTTTTATCAGTACAATTGCAGAGGTATAAGGGGAATCACTCGGTCTGATGTGGCCTTCAGCCAGCAATTCTTCAATAAGTTTGTCAACTACTCTTTTGTCATGATATGAAAGCTTTCTTGGTGTTGAATATATTGGGGCTTGTGACATAATTTTTATCTTCATTTCATACTTATGTTCAATGGCTGGTATGTTGGGCAGGTCTAAATAATTTAATTCAATTAATGTTCGGATTTCACTACGCGAGTTTTCACTAAGTTTGTAATCAATATTGTAATCCTCAATGTCAATTTGTTCTATATTGTAAATATTCTGAATATCGGAAGTTTGCTTAATTACATTTAGAAGCGCATTACTTATCGGAAGTTCACTGTTATTCGGGGGTTTTTTTTTAATGCTACCTGCTGTCTCATTCCCTAATTTGTCTAATTTATGGTCTAATGTTTCTGAATTATTAATTGGTGTTTTTGATTTTTGAAGGGGTTCATAACTATTAGCAGTGTCAACCGGATGCGTGGGAGTTAGTTGATCTAAGGCTATATCGTTGGAAACAATTATGCTAGGCGAAATGGTTTTTTTTTCACTTAATTTGAAACTTAAATTTTCAATTTTATTTGTCTCGGGCTTATGATGTTCATAAAATGATAATTTTAACTTATACTTCTTCAAAAAAGGTCTACCCAATAGCAAATCTTCTGACATGTATTCATCTGGCATAATGTAAAACAAAATCATATTTTCAATGTCATGATAGGTTATGTGTAAGTAAATTTTTCCGTAAGTGAAAATATGTGAGCCGCTGACACTACGTAGGTTTGATGGTAAAAGAGTGTATTTTTTGATGTTTTGGAATCGTAATGTTGAAGCTCTCACAATATTAACGGCGCTGCCCGTGTCGAACATAGCGGAAAGAATATTTTTATAAGTTTTGCGTTTTGGATCAGTGTAAAAATATACTCCTACCTGGTCAAATATCGGAACAAATGGGTATTCGTCGCTGTCTTCATCTCTGGGAGTTTTCGGTTCCATTGCTGATTTGGTGTATTTTTGCTCCGGACACGTCTTTATAGTGTGGCTGAGAGAGCCGCAACGGAAGCAGGACCCCTTCGCACGTTTGGGAGCCTTGCAATCTGAAGCGTAGTGTCCAAACAACGAACAATTGTAGCATCGCATCTCACCATTCGATGTTAATGAAGATTGTGCTGAAGCTGAAGTTGAAGCTGAAGTTAAAGCTGAAGTTGAAGCTGAAGAGATAGTCGATGAGTTCCACTTTGGTTTGTTTTTTGCTCTTAAGTCTGCATATCGATGAGATAATTCCTTAAGCGACGTGTCACGGAAACCGTCGATGATAAAGTGGACTGCTTCAATCTCACATACACTTGCACGCAACGCCAACTCTTGCATCTGCAAAATGTACCCCATAACGGATGTTTTTGCCGGAATGTAGAAAGTTTTCTGAAGTTGCATCACTAATTCGGTTGTCGAACATGCCTTGTCAAATGTTTTCAGAAAGTTGGTTTTAAATTGATCATAATTTTCTGAAGTGTCAAGCCGCATAAATGTGTCTGCCTCTGAATTTGGTGCCATTAATAAGCGTGCGCATCGTAGCTTGTAGGCGTCACTTTCATCAACAGCAGAACAAGCACGCTCTAATTTCATAATCCACAATCCAGCGTCTTGGTCCCTCGGATTCGAGAATGGGACCATTGCACGGATCACTTCTTTGACGCTGCTGCTCTCCGCCATTAATTTTATGAGCAAAGCCCTTTTTTGTAATATTCTAATGGCGGCATCTAACTCTTCTTCTTCTGGTATGCGTGCCTTGCCGACCACCGGCGTCAGCGTGTCGGCGTCGTTTTCCAAATTAGGGTCGGCCGGAATGTCAGGGTCGTTGTCGGCTGAAGCATTAAATTTGGTCGGAACTACAGGGCTGGTTGGACGATCAGGGACATAACCATTCTCGTACGCGAGTTTCTGCAGCTGCCGCAAAGTTGCATTGCTCGAGTGCGCAATTCCTTGCCCGTCCATCCAGTCCAAAAGCTGCTGCTTCTCAATGGCAGCGGGGTTCATACTGACTTTGATTAAAATTTGAATAACTGTAGGCGTTTTTAAAGTAGCTTTGGATTGCGTATCCCACTTCTGAAGTTGTGGCGCGGTTCTTGGTTTTACTTTTATTAACTTCTTTATTTTACGTCTTTTCTATCTTCTTGTCGATCGTCGAATTAATTGCCTCCGACTTATCGCAGTATCATATCGCATAAAACCTATCGCAGTATAATATCGGGATCGGGTTTAATATCGGTAAGGGCTAATATGGGGTTGGTTAGGGTTAATATGTGTTGCCTTACAAAAGTAAAGAGCTTTTATCTACACATCCAAAAGAATTTGGCGAAATGCGCGAGAAGCATTTCTAAATTTAAGAAAAATCATAACTCATGACTTTTGTCTAAGATGGTTATCAAAGTTGAAAGAACGTTGTCATCGAATTTCATGACTTCAACAACAAGATCAGTTGAGTTTGTTCTTAAAATTGCTTATAGAACTTGACTGGCAGTTAGAGATGAAAATAGAAAAAAAAGAAATGGCGAAAAAGAAAAAGCTCATACAGGAGAAGATGTGGAGGAATATGGCTCTACATGTAGACGAGCCTCAACAAAAAGGAAGTGGAAACACCAACGACGGCAACACAGCAAGAAAAGCCTTTTCAAAACCTAAGCTACTGTCTTAAATCTTAGGTCTTGATGAGTCTCTCATCACACATTTTCAAAATATTTTAATTGCAATTTCCTGCCAGCTGCCAATTTGTCATGAGAGATGTGAAAAATACAGAGAAAAAGAGACGAACCACGACTGCAAGTTATGTTTTCATGTTAATTTACGTCGTTTAACCTCTTTCTTCCGAACTTTTTATTTTTTTATTCGCTTCCATACCGCTTAGTCCGCTCCATCTGTCTCTCTTCTTACACCAGCACCGCCGATTATTTCTCGCTCCCTCCGCATCCTGTGACGTGGATGCGCGTAGAACAGTGCTTGATCGTGCTATAATTCCACCAAAAACTACGCTCACCGAATTTTTTGAATTGTGCAATCTCTTGCGGATGCTTTTGGTGCCTTCGCACAAACGCTGCTCTATTCTGAAGTTCTACGTTATTTTACATGGGCTCAATCGAAAAAATGGATGCCTCTCAAGCAAGGGACACCAGTTAATGCGTGCCCCGGTTTTTTTCAAATCAAATAGTTTGGGTGCAATAATACAAGGTCTCGTCGGCAAAAGTTGGTGCCTTAACGCCTACAGCTACGATGCGCACGCTTATTAATGGCACCAAATTCAGAGGCAGAAAATTATGACCAATTTAAAACCAACCTTCTGAAAACATTTGATAAGGCATATTCGACAACCGAATTAGTGATGGAATTTCAGAAAACTTTCTACATTCCGGCAAAAACATCCGTTATGGGGTGCAAGAGTTGGCTGTGGTTGCAAGTGCATGTGATATTGAAGCAGTCCACTTTATCATCGATAGTTTCCTTAACACGTCGCCAGGATTGTTGTATGGAGCGAAAACTATCAAGGAGCTTAAGGAATTATTGAATCGATATGCGGACTTACGAGCAAAAAACAAACCAAAATGGAACTCATCGCCTAGCTCTTCAGCTTCAACACAATCTTCATTAATATCGAATGGAGATGCTATGCTAAAATTTTTCGTTGTTTGGACACTACACTTCAAATTGCAAGGCACCCAAACGTGCGAAGGAGTTCTGCTTCCGTTGCGGCTCTCTTAGCCACACTATAAAGACGTGTCTGGAGGTACCGCAAAAGTACACCAAATGAGCAATGGAACCAAAAACTCCCAGAGATGAAGACAGCGACGAATTCCCCTTTTCCGATATTTGACCAGGTAGGAGTATATTTTTACACTGATCCATAACGCAAAACTTATAAAAATATTCTTTCCGACACAGGCAGCGCCGTTAATATTGTGAGAGCTTCAACATTACCATTCCAAAACATTAAAAAAACATAATCTTTTACCATCGAAACTCCGTATTTTCAGCGGCTCACTTCTCACTTATGGAAAAATTTACTTATACATAACCTATCATGACATTGAATATATGATTTTGTTTTACATTATGCCAGATGAATACATTTCCGAAGACTTGCTATTGGGTAGAGCTTTCTTGAAGAACTATAAGTTAAAATTATCATTTATGAGCATCATAAGCCTGAGACAAATAAAATTTAAATTTTAAGTTTCAAATGAAGTGATAAAAAGCATTTTGCCTAGCATGAATGTTTCCTGCGCTAGATCAACTAAGATGGGTATCTGGTTGGTACTGCTAATGGTTATATTAGCTTTAAAACCTTTAAAATATCCAAAACATCAATTGATAATTCGGAAACATTAGGTTATATTTTAGACAAACTAGGGAATGAGACAACATCAGGTAGCAATATTGATTACAAACTTAGTGAAAACTTGCGTGGGGAAATCCGAACATTAATTGAATTAAATTTGTTGCGTGACCTTCCATCCATGGCCACAATTATTAGTTATTGATCTGAATTATGAAGTCTAGTGTAAGTTAGGCTAGGGCAAAGCGGGAGGCCAAAAAAAATTCGCTCTCTCGCTCTTGGCGAATTCGCCCCGCTTTGCCACCGTAGGTTAGCTAGAGTAAGAGATTTGAATTGTGAAGAAAATATAGTTGTTCGCTAACATTGAAATAGATCGAGATCGAGCGTATCCATTTTCGCCCCGCCGAATAAATAATTTAAATTACAGCCACCCAAAGTTTTCGGTAATTGATTAGAAAAACTCTTCTAATTTTTCATGGCGCCCCCGGGTGGACTGTACAGTGAATTATAGGCAACAACAATAAGTGACAGTGACACAAGAATTTGCAGTATACATATGCAAACATATTCGTTGCCCGCGTCGTGTGTGTGTGCAATCGGCAATCAATTTTTTTGTAAAATATCATCGCGTCGGTCGCGCCAACAATAATTTCTGTGCAAATTTCTGCTACCGCCGAGGGATGCCCTGCGATAAAGACAGGAAAGTAGCAGTTGGATTCAAAGATCCAAAAGAGGAATCAGAGGTATTTGTGCAGAAAATTGAAGGCTGAGCAAAAGACATTCAGATCTTTCTTTGAGGTGTCTTGTGCTAAAACATTGCACATCGCCTTCAATTCTAGGCACAGACGTATGATATACATATAGTAGAGCTTGATTGCATGCATTTTATTAGTAATTGCATAAATATAACTAAACACACTTAAATACATACATATCGACACATACAGACATTTGTGAACCGCTATTTGGACGCAATAGTTATATGTACATACATACATCTATCGTTTACTGCAATCACTGTCGCCCTCCCCCCTTTATTTTGTTCTACCTTTCTCGTCGTTAGAACCTCACAAGAAAGTTTTTTCGTTAGTTCACCCAAGCCACGTCGTATAGAAAGTACCCACACATGCATACAAGCAGCAGCACCGGTGCATTATTTCGTTTCTCCACTTTGTATTTGTATTTGTTTGTATTTGTTGGGAGAATTTTCGTTGCCGCTCTTGAGCTTAACGGTGCGCCAAGTGACGCGCTACCCTGTATCTAACGGGTATATTCTTTTCGGCTGTTGCTTGCCAAGTGACGCGATACCCTACATTCTAAGGGTATATTGTTTTAGAACGTCACTTGCAACTACTCTTTCCCTTGATACCTCGTGCCTCGACATTCAATTAAAATTCGTTTTCGATTATCGTTCTCGTTCAAAAATTATAAAAATAAAATATAATAATAATAAATAAATAAATAGAAATGATAGTGGTTTGTTGCGTAAAATCTACATACACCAATATTATGGCAGAAAACAGTAAATCTACTCTTGAAGACTTAAAGATGAAGCTCAAAAGTCGAGTAAAAAGCATTCGCCGCTTAGAGGATCGATTAGATCAAGGATTGATTCCTTTGCAATTACCGGAATTACGATGTAGATTAGATGGTTTAAATGCTTCAATTGAAAAGGCTAACCATTTGCAGGAGCAAATCGAGGACATAACAGATGATGATGCATATGCAGCCGAGTTGGAAGAGCTGACGGTTGTCACCAAGGGAAAGATAATGTCGCTTATCGCCGCCTTTGATGCAGCAAGCGAGACGAAGCCAGTGTCTTCTTCAGCCCCAACTCATAATAGACTTCCGAAATTGGCGTTACCCAAATTTAGTGGTAAACACTCGGAATTCAAAAATTTCATTAGCCTTTTTGAGAGACCAGTCCATAGCGACAACAGCATACCGGTGATCGAAAAATGTAATCATATTATTTCGTGCCTCTCTGATGAAGCATTAGGAAAAATAAAGGCATTCCAAGTCACCGAGGCAAATTATGAAAAGGCCATGGCTGGCCTAAAACGAGTATATGACAACGATTATTTGATTTTCACGAATAATATTTCCACATTGTTCAATCTGCCGAGTATATCACATCAATCTGCATCATCTCTAAGAACTCTAATCGATACTGTTTCGTCGATTTACGGATCGTTACTGTCGATCGGAGATGATACAAAAATTTCGAATGCAATGCTCATTCATCTCGTTTTAAACAGAGTCGACCCAGTGACGAAACAAAAGTGGGATGAACAGCTTACTTATGAGAAGTTGCCGCTTTGGTCCGACTTTGAGAAAGTATTGAATCGTCGATACCAGCATCTGTCTGCTGAAGAATCGACCAAGCCAAGGCAAGACAAATTCATGCCAAGCAAGCAACATAATCGCAGTTCATTTGCTTGTTCTTCCACTTCCACCAACAGTAGAACTCAGTAAACTTGTAGCTACTGCAATTCAGGAGACCATGTAGTGTCAAATTGCCCTTCATTTTCGCGTCTATCGGTGATGCAAAGGTTTGAGTTTGCTAAGTCGGCATCCCTATGCATTAATTGTCTGCGAAAAGGCCACGCTGTTGTAAAATGCAAAGCCAATAAATGTCGAGTGTGCAGCCGCTCACATCATACATTATTGCATCGATACACAGTGTCGGCTAATAGTCTCGCGTTACCACCACCCCAAGAGAGTCCTTCTCCTCCATCAAATCAGAATCAACCTTCCACGTCATATGTTTTGCATGCGACAGCGTTGGACAGGGTAATTCTGGCTACGTCGATCGTAAGCGTCCGAACTAAGAGCGGTGAACACATTCTGGCCAGAGCTCTGCTCGACTCTGGATCACAAACAAATTTCATTACCGACCACCTCGCTAATCGCTTACAGATCCGTAGAGAGGAGTCCTGTATTAACTTGCTTGGAATTGGTGAATCTAATTCTCAAGTAAGGGATAAAATACACACAGTGGTGAAGTCGCGAATAAATGGTAGTGTGTTCTCCTTTGATTTTTGGATCCTGAAATCAATTTCAGGTTATCACCCTGACCAGTCAGTGAATGTGACTGACTGGCGAATCCCAGAGAACCTACCACCGGCAGACCCTTATTTCTACAAGCCACAAAGAATAGATATGTTAATTGGAGCAGAATCGTTCTTTGAATTATTAGCTGTTGGTCAAATTAAACAAGGACCTGACTTTCCAACTCTTCAGAAAACCCTTCTTGGTTGGGTTGTGTCGGGAAAATATGTTTCCAGGAGTTCTGCTCCTCAAATTACAAACAGTTTGAGTTGCAGTGAAGAGTTGCTAGTATCCATCGATAGGACCTTGAAAAAGTATTGGTCACTGGAAGAAATACCATCTACCAAGAAAATTACCACACCTGAGCACAAGCTGTGTGAAGAACACTATCGTAAGACGACTCAGGTACTATCATCAGGTCGGTTCGAAGTAAGGCTCCCGTTTAAATCAGATCCAATTTGTTTAGGCAACTCCTTTGAGGTTGCGAAACGGCGGTTTTTGTCGCTTGAAAGACGATTGCATCGTGACCCTGAGTTGAAGAAAATGTACTTGGAATTCATGGAAGAGTACCTCTCCTTAGGTCATATGTCTCCTACTGACAATACGATTCTTTCTACTCCACACTACGTAATCCCTCATCAGTGTGTTCTGAGGCCCCAAAGTACGTCTATCAAGCTCCGAGTCGTGTTCGATGCTTCGTCCAAGACGTCCTCACAGGTGGCCTTAAATGACATTCTGATGGTGGGACCTACCATTCAAGAGGAATTATACTCGACACTGCTCCGTTTCCGTCTGCACAGGTTTGCCCTGACTGCTGATGTTAAAAAGATGTATCGCCAAGTGATGGTGAACGAAGCGGATCGGCAGTTTCATCTCATAGTGTGGAGAAGAGACTCTCCTTCTGTATCCTTGAGATTATACAAGCTCAACACTGTAACCTATGGGACTGGACCAGCCCCATTCTTAGCTATCCGGTGTTTGAAAAGGTTGAGTGAGTCTGCGAAGCTCTCATTCCCTAGAGCTGCTAACGTATTGGGTCTTTTACGTCGATGACGTGTTGACTGGTGCTGCATGCGTAGAGGAGCTAAGGGCAATTAAATCCGAAGTGTCTCAGGTTCTTCAGACCGCAGGGTTTGAGTTGACAAAGTGGTTTTCAAATTCAACCGAGATCACCGCATCTGAGAGCACAGCCAAACCGATAACAATCTCGGATTCAGAGTCGACAAAGGCGTTGGGAATCTCATGGTTCGTCAGTAGGTGACGATGCCTTTAAGTTCAAAATTGACAATTCAGTTATGGGTCTCCGAGCGACAAAACGGAACATACTATCGGTGACATCAAAGTTGTTTGACCCCCTTGGTTTATTAAGTCCTATCGTTTTAAGGCAAGATTGCAGGAGCTTTGGCCTAACAAACTAGATTGGGATGAGTCGATCCCGTTGCATTTGGAAACAGCGTGGAATAAGTTGAAAAATACACTATCTCAATTGGAAGACATCCATATCTCGGTTTGTGTATTCCGATCCGATGTCACCGGTTCAAATACATGCCTTTGCTGACGCCTCCATGAGAGCGTATGGAGCGTGCGTCTATATACGTAGCAGAACTGCAGAAGGTTTAAAAATATCATTGTTGACTTCGAAATCCAAAGTAGCGCCGCTCAAGACCAAAACGCTCCCAAGGCTTGAGTTATGTGCCGCTCACCTTCTCGCAGATCTCTGTCACAGAATCAAGCCCCTATTTAACGTGCCCATTGAACGAGTCGTTTATTGGTCGGATTCAGAGGTAACTCTCCATTGGATCCGGTCTCATCCATCGTCGTTGTCGACTTTCGTTTCAAATAGAGTGGCTGAGATTCAAGAGTGGTCAGATGATGTTACGTGGCGGCATGTACCCACGAAACAGAACCCAGCAGATATTGTCTCAAGAGGTTGTGACGTCGACGAAATCGTACAGTCAATTTGGTTCGAAGGACCATCATTTCTGAAAGAGGAAGAAGAAAACTGGCCCAAGAACGCTCATTTCGAACACTCCGATGATCTTCAGCTGGAAAAGAGGAAGACTGCGGTCGGGTTGACCGCGGCTGTGCGAAGTTCGGAGCTGTTAGATGTCATCGAGGGATTCTCGTCACACCTCAAACTGCTTAGAGTGTTCGTGTATGTGTTCCGCTTTATAAGAAAATGTGAAGACCCAAGCCTAAATTTCGAAAAAACTATCTCACCGTCCAGCATCACGAGTGTCAAGGAGAAATTGAAAAGGTTAGGAAAGGATCTACAATTGGTCCTAGTCTTCAGCGGTTGAACCCATTCATCCATGAAGACACAGGGACTTGGTGCAACTTTTCGTTGTTGCGAGTGGGGGGGCGACTAGCCAAAGCTCCAATATCATACGATGCCAAGTTTCCTCTGCTTTTGACTAAGAGCTCGCAATTCGTGCGAAGCTATATTCGTCATCTGCACCATTCGAATTTTCATGTCGGCCCACGAGCACTTGTGAGCATCCTTCGACAGAGCGTGTGGATAGTGAACGCTCAGGAGGTCTGCCGTCAGACACTTCGATCATGTATGCGCTGTTTTAAATGCAAGCCTCGATTGCTGACGCAGCTCATGGGGAATTTACCCGCTTGCTCCGTGCTCTCCGCCCATTTTCAAATTGCGGCGTTGATTTTTGTGGACCAGTGCACACGACATTGAAAATTCGCGGAAGGCCCCCATACAAGTCATACATTGCGCTTTTTGTTCGTTTTGCGTCCAAGGCGGTTCACCTAGAAATAGTTTCCGATCTAACCACTGATTGTTTTTTGTTGGCTTTTCAAAGGTTCGTCGGGCGCCGAGGATATCCCCAAGTCGTTCATTGCGACAACGGGACGAACTTCGTCGGAGCGAGCCGCCATCTCAGCGCTCTGCGGATCAGGCTCAAGGAGCAAGGAGACGCAATTCACGACTTCGCGTCAAAGAACGGATGCGAATTTGCGTTCATACCGCCGCGAGCTCCTCACATGGGAGGGCTATGGGAGGCAGGTGTAAAAACTGCCAAGAGCCTACTCCTACGGGCGGTAGGCAGCGCGCTCCTAACCGCCGAAGAGCTCGCCACAGTCCCCGTCGGCATCGAGGCCATAATGAACTCGAGGCCGCTGGAAGCCATCAACCAAGATCCAAGTGACGGCGAGGCCCTAACACCCGGGCACCTGCTGACAGGCGGGTCGCTCATCGCCCCCCAGCACTGCGGACTCCGGACCAGGAGAGTCTCAGTTGCTTGCGGCGATGGCGACTTGTCTCGTCAGTCAGGCAAGCGTTTTGGCAGCGATGGTCCCGCGAATATGTCCTGGGGCTGCAAATTCGGGGCAAATGGCACCAGCAGCAACCGAACCTCGAGGAAGGAGACCTCGTCATCGCGGCCCATACACAAATTAGCGCCGCTGCCAATGTGTTGAAGCCGATGCAGGCGTTCAACGGGGCCGGTGTTGCGTGACCTTCCATCCATGGCCACAATTATTAATTATTGATCTGAATTATGAAGTCTAGTGTAAGTTAGGCTAGGGCAAAGCGGGAGCGCAATAAAAGCTCGCTCTCTCGCTCTTGGCGAATTCGCCCCGCTTTGCCACCGTAGGTTAGCTAGAGTAAGAGATTTGAATTGTGAAGAAAATATAGTTGTTCGCCAACCTTGAATTAGATCGAGCGTATCAACTTTTTCGCCCCGCCAAATAAATAATTTAAATTACAGCCACCCAAAGTTTACGGTAATTGATTAGAAAAACTCTTCTAATTTTTCAAAATTACTTAGATTTGCTCAACATACCAGCCCTTGAACATAAATATGAAACTAAGATAATAATTTTTTCACAATCCGCAATTCATTATATTATATAGAAAGCCCCCATATTCTTTGACGTTGACATGCAATGACTGCATCTTTCAAGAGGCGATGCAATTACTGCACTAACAAGTGGCCCGTATGACACCAGCAGAAGGCTGTTACGCGCGGCAAAACACAGCCCTCTTCCCGCCCAACCGATCGGCTTCGCAAACGCGGCTTTACGAATGCAGCGAAAAAAGATTAGTTGGCAAACTTATTGAAGACTTGCTGGCTGAAGGCCATATCAGACCGAGTGATTCCCATTATACCTCCGCAACTGTACTTTAAAAAAGAATCAGGTTAGTAAATGCTGTGCGTTGATTATCGACAATTAAATAATATAAAAGTAAGGGATGAGTACCCATTGCCACTTATAATAAAAGCGCAGAGAGAATGGAAGGTAATAAGTAATTCTCTCTTCTGGATCTGAAAAGTAGTTGCCACCAAGTGAAAGTGGCAGAGAATTCCATTCAATTCAATACGAATATCTTAGCATGCCATTCGGTTTGCGAAACGCATCGCTTGTCTGTCAGCGATTTGTAAACAATATATTTGGCCAATTAAGAAAACAGAGAAACGTAGTTGTATACATGGATGACATTGCAATCGGAACCAAAACTATAGGAGAACACTTTGTTGTCTTAACTAAAGTATTAAATTTCTTCTAGGAGATTAGAAATCAAGTTAAGCAAGTGTCTGTTTTGTTACAGAGAAGATTCATTCCAGGTTACTCGAAAGTTGCTAAACCACTGCAAGCTCTTACAAAAACTGTAGGGAAATTTGAGCTGGGTGACAAATGTGTGACAAATTTCATCCAATCTCATATTTTTCTCAAGCAACAACGCCAGCAGAAAGCAGGTATCATAGTTATGAATTATAAACTCTAGCCATAATTTACTCATTGAATAAATTTAAGATTTACCTTGAAAGAATACCGTTCCGAATAATAACCGATTGTAAAGCCGTTACTCTAAACTTATGTAAGAAAACTGTAAATTCAAAAATTGGTAGATGGGCCCTTGAACTTGAAAATTATGACTACACAGTGAATCGTTGAAGCGGTAAATACATGCCCATGTCGATAACTTAAGTGGATACCCCACAACAAGTCCAGAGTTCAGTTACGAACCAAAAGTTTCAGTTCAGGAAAACAAAACTAAGGATCGAATATTTTTAGTTATTGATATAGATGACATCAATTTTCAGCTTCAGGTTACGCAAAATAGAGAAAACACTGTAATTCAGTTCAAGGATAAGTTAGAAAGACAACCAGTGAAAAATGTTGTATTAGAAGATGGTATTGTTTATAGAAAAGATGCTGATTTTGAATTGCTTTATGTTCCGTCTGAAATGGAAAATAATTTAATAAGAACTGTTCACGAGTTTAAAAATGTTTAACCGATATTAAGCAATATTTTCCGAATATGACCGCAAAAGTAGATCTTTTTATACAAAATGTAGCCTTCCGTCCGAAAAGACCAATTCCATAAGACAAATTGCATATTGACCATTTCGGACACCTCCCCTCAGTCATTAATAAAAACAAACATATATTGGTAGTTATTGATGGTTTTACAACTAGTACTAAGGAAGATTGCGCATGTTTAACAAATAATAAATAGATATTTTGAAAATTATAGCAGACCTAGGAAAATTGTCAGTGATAGAGGCTCATGTTTCATATCGTTGGCATTTAGTGAGTTCATGCTATGTAACAACATTAAACATGTTAAAGCAGCAACTGCCTCACCACAGGCAAATGGGACCGTGGAGAGTATATAGATCTATAAAAAGTATGCTAGCAAAGAGAACTGCACTAGTGCCACATTCATTCAACAGCGGAATATGCAATACAAAATTAAAAAAATTCGGCTACTAGGAAAATACCATCAGTAATACTCTTCGGTGTTCAGCAAACACGATATGATATTGACGCTTTAACGTCATTTTTAGAAGACAAAACTAATTCAAAACCAACCAACCAATAGCATTTTGGAAAGGAGTATTAGATAAAATAACTGAAAACCAAACTAAGATAAAACACTATAATGATACAAATATTAAGAAACATATAGAATTTAATGAAGGAGATTTTGTCCTCGTACGAAACGTTGACACTACGATGAGAAATTTATTACAAAATTTAGGAGAATACATTATGAAAAAAATTTACCAAATGATCGGTATGCTATAACTGACATTGAAAATTGTCAAGTATCTCAAAATCCGTACGACGGTGTAATAGAAGACTGCCGACTTCGGAAATATATAAATTGGCGTGATCAGTGTAGAACTATCTCCTAATAATCTGTATTTTATAATTTCAGAATGGCCGAGCTGTAAAGTAACACATGAGTACCCTAACCAATAAGCATAATACCCTTACCGATAGCCCGATATTAAACCTGACCGATCCCGATTCTCTAGTGCGATAAGTTTTGTGGGATATTATACTGCGATAAGTCTGATGGGATATTCCTTCTTCGATCGACAAGAAGAAGGAACAGACGTAAAATTACGAAATGAATAAAACTAAAACCAAGAACTGCGACACACCATATACATATGGTGGTAAGAAAACAAGTTGTCAGAAACACTTATTATACCCGATACTCAAAATGAGTATTGGGGTATATTAGATTTGTGGTAAAAGTGGATGTGTGTAACGTCCAGAAGGAATCGTTTCCGACCCCATAAAGTATATATATTCTTGATCAGCATCAATAGCCGAGTCGATTGAGCCATGTCTGTCTGTCCGTCTGTCCGTCCGTCCGTCCGTCCGTCTGTCCGTCTGTCCGTCCCCTTCAGCGCCTAATGCTCAAAGACTATAAGAGCTAGAGCAACGATGTTTTGGATCCAGACTTCTGTGATATGTCACTGCTACAAAAATATTTCAAAACTTTGCCCCGCCCACTTCCGCCCCCACAAAGGGCGAAAATCTGTGGCATCCACAATTTTAAAGATACGAGAAATCCAAAAACGCAGAATCGTAGAGAATGACTATATCTTCTAGAGTGAAAAATCTGAACTAGATCGTATAATTATTACAGCCAGAATCACGAAAACAATTTCACTCTTTCTCGCTCTGTCTCACTCTAACACACAGGTTTCATGGTCGGTTTTGCCAATTGCAAAATATGAGTTCAAGGATCTCAGAACCTATAAAAGCCAGAGCAACCAAATTTGGTATCCACACTCCTGTGATATCGGACCTTGACCGTTTCCTGTCCAAATTTCGCCACACCCCCTTCCGCCACCGCAAAGGACGAAAATCTGAGGCAACCACAAATCTCAGAGACTATTAAGGCTAGAGTAACCAAATTTGGTACACACACTCCTTTAAGATGTCACTATAAAACGTATATCTCAGAATTTCGCCCCACCCCCATCCGCCCCCACAAAGGACGAAAATCTGTTGCATCCACAATATTGCAGATTTGAGAAAACTAAAAACGCAGAATCATAGATAATGACCATATCGATTAGATTGCTGAATCTGGATCAGATCAGATCATTTTTATAGCCAAAAGGAACAAATCAATTTGCAGTGGCTACGCAGCGCCCGACGTCACGCTCAGACTGATTTTCTGTCTCTCTCGCACGCACTCTTTGTCGTGTCGTTAAATATTAGCAGCGTCTGCCGGAGGAGAGCCATACTGACTTAGTATCGGGTATAACCGTAGAGTTGCGGTGTCCGCAGCAACTCACAACGTTCCCCCTCGTTATTTTAATAACACTGCAACAACTAATAAAACTTTTCATTTTTTGGAAAAAAAAATTTGCTAAATTTTGATACAAATGTGTCTACCGCATATCGCAGATTACTTTCCAGCAAAACGTTAACTCGAAGCACACGGCCAAAATCGTGAAAATTTGTCTTCACCGGATAATATTAATTGTATTTGAAAAATCACGATGGAAATGCTCTTAGCAATAAAATGGGTTAGAATTTCATATTCATATTTATTTCTGGACGTTGATATGGAATGACTGCATCTTACAAGTGGCGATGCAATTACTGCACCATCAAGTGTCCCGTGTGACACCAGCAGAAGCGCGGATCCCATGAAAAACGCATCACAACTCCCGCCCAACCAGCGGAAGGGCGCTGACACATGACGCGCAGCGCGTTGCCGAACCGAACGCGAACATGCAGCTAAGATAGCTGTTAGACTAATATGCGAGGAAAATTATTACTAAATTTACTGGGAGAACTCAACATGCATTAAAAATACCACTACAATTACTAATTACGAGAAAGGTATGTGAGTATTAGTAATTTATTAAGAGGAAGGGAATTAGTAGTGGATATAATATGGTAGAGGGAATTATAATCCGAGCATAAGACCCTAAACGGTTCATGCAAGGAATAATTCGATCTACAAAGTCAACGGTTTGTAGTTTCTAGTGAATGTAATAAAAATCGTGAAAATTATTCTGCTCAACAAATCAGGTCTATCTACATCAAGCATTTTTATACGGTTAACTAAGAATGGGAGATTTTCTAATAGCTAGAAAGCCTTTAATAATGAAAGGCTGAAATCAAGCATTTTAGGAATAGCGGATAACTTTGCCATACCGCTATACTTTTTTTCGTTAGACTTTTGTATGGTTATGAATTATAAACGATTCCTTCCAGATCAGGGGGAAGCAAGGAGATTCAATGGACAGGGTGAATAGTTTAAGCAAGGGTCCACACAGAGCCTCGGTGCACCTGAGTACCTGAGTACACAGCCTGAAACCCCGTCTGGACCGGGTGAAAACACCGGCTTGACTAGTCGAAGATCATGAATTAGAGAACATTCGTTCGAGAACCAACTTCTTGAAATTGTGTATAAAATCTTTCTTTAAAGTTTTTTTGACTAGATAATTCTTTGGTAAACCAAGGGGGTTTTCCAGATCTAATCGGACAAGAAAGCGGCACAAAAGAATCAAAAAATTGTGCCAAGTGCATTGTAAAAAATGTTAGTGCCTTTTATAACATCGGTGCACAAGTACAAGGCGGACCAATCAAAATCCCTAATGAAGTTTTTCTGCTTCGCAAACTCGGCTTTACGAAAGCAGCGGAAACATCCAGATGGCCTACTAGACCGATCCAATACAGATTGTCCTATATCTAGCAAATTTTAATTCACTAAAAAGGCCGTCAGCCATCGGTGCTACAGAGGGATAAACGGATGGCGGGTCGGCTTGTACAACTGCAAATTCGGAATGTGACGCAGCCACTCCGGGTTAGGGCTTCCCCTGTACCTGGGGCGGTCTGTGTCCCACACCCCTAGAACACAGAGGGCCACCCACCGTAACTGTACACACCGGTGGAAGTGCGACTATACTCTCTCCGTGAGGGCGTCTGGAAACAGGTCCTGGTACGGTCATGTCCCTGCCAGGATGCTGGCGAATGGTAGTCGGGCGGAGAGAAGAAAACTCTCAGTGAAATTACCCCAATCCAAGGTGTTATATACCGAGGGATGCATGGCCGATAATATGCGAACTCTGGATACCTGTCGATCTCCAGTTTAAACCAGGCTTCCCGGGGCAAGCGGGCTGTGCCTCGGGTGACCAACCCCTTTCCCGCCTACTCGTGGGAGCTATTATTTCAACTACTCAAAATACAAAAAACAACAAAACCGCAAAGGAACTCGGTACTCCATCTAAAGTACCCGAGGGACAAGACCATCCCTCTTCATCAACGCCTGGGAAACCATGTCCAAGGAAGACGGGGAAAGACACTCAGTCGGTCCACCGTCTTCAAGCAGCAGCCGCTGCGAGGGGGGCTCGAAATGTCAATCGGGTCCTTCCAAGTCGCGTGACTCCAAGGGCGAATCGGGTATCGGGGTGTGTACTAAGCAGAGCGTAATCGCGGCTGGTAAGCGCTCCGGGACCGAAGAACCCATGGGAGCTCCGGCGGGCAGCGTCTCTGCACCACGGGGAGGAAAGCCGTCGTACCAAGACAGGAGACGAGTGGCTTTCATCCTGGCAATCCTTTCGTCATCCGGAGGAATTGAGCATTCCCAGCTAAAGCCGGAAAGGGCGCAGCCAAGGCCCCCAACAAGCGGCAATGCTCAGCGGAGGATCCCGCTAGTCAGCCAGGCCGAGCCCAGCAAGCCAAGCGGGTGAAAACCCACTTCACGAACCGATCGTTCGCTGAGTTGCGAGGGGCAAGACCCTAATCGGCGTCCTGGACAGGGACAAGTGGCACCTGGTGGAGAACGAGCTCCAGGACCGGTTCCTACAGGAACTGGAGGACCACCTCCAAAGTGTGAGGACGCAGGGTGGCATCAAAGCTACAGGGGAACATTGTATTCTGGACGGTCCTGAAAGATCACTTCTTCTCGGACCACAGGTACGTAGAAACTCTATTCTCCCTTCATTACACTTCCATTCCGGAAGCTCCGGCGGACAAACTGGACTCGGTACTCTGATTAACTTTGTCATGTTCTCCCTGAGTTCCCACCTGAGGAGGAGTTTCCCAGGGAGGCCACGACTTGTCTTGTTCAAATCTTCACCTACGCTTAATAAATCCTGCCCCTCTGGCAAGAACAGAGGCCGGAAGAAAACTGAATGGTGGAATCCGAAGCTGGGGGAACTCCGGAAAGCCTCCCGGAGACTCTTTAACAAAGCTCAGGCTGAAAACGTTGAGCAAACTGGGTTGATTACAAGGACACTCTGTCAACCTATAACAAAGAACTTAGGAAAGCCAAACGCGCCTCTTTGCGCAAGTTCTGTAGCGATATCGAGAACAACTCGCACCCGCGCAGAGTTCTCTCGAAGACAACACCCACCCTGGGCTACGTGAAGAACGCCGTCCAGTCTTGGACTACGTCCAGCGATGAGTCGCTAAATCATCTCCTTAATACTCACTTCCCTGGCTGAGATGAAAACACACCCAACTACTTCGCGCCTCCTTCTGTCGTGTACGGGTGCCCACGGGTGCATCCCTGACACCTGGCTTTAGACCTAAGTCGTTTTTATTCCCAAGGCAGGAAGCCCTCGCACACTTCCCCAAAAGATTTCATAACCCTTAGTCTATCGTCTTTCCTTCTGAAAGCGATTGAACGGATCCTAGGGCTACATCTCACAGCGTGTATTCCGCCCAGTATGGTCTCAGACTCCCAGCATGCCTATGGGAAGGGAAGATCCTCCGAAACGGCCGTACACTCGATCACATCGATATTCGAAGCGTTCCTTAACTTTAAGGAGTACACTTTTGTAGCCTTCCTCGACATAGAAGGCGCCTTTAACAACCTCCTTCCGACCGCCATCACGGGCGCACTGACGGACCTGGGGGTTGACTCCCGGACAGTGAGCCTAATCGATTAGATGTTACAATGCAGGACGGTTGAGGCATCACTGGGGACGTCAACGTCCACCAGATTTGTCAGCAGTGGCACACCGCAAGGCGGAGTTCGCTCGCCTCTTCTGTGGAACGTGACAGTGAACGTACTGCTGCACAGGTACAGGGCGTGGTTGCCGCGTGGTCGTATGCAGACTATAGCATTCTCCGGTAAATTTGGCAGGCGTTGTGTGAGTGCATGACAAGTACTCTCACGAAGATATCGAGATGGGCACACAAATGCGGGCTAGGAGTTAAGCCGTCTAAGACGGAACTTGTGCTTTTCACTAAGTACAAAGTTCCGGTACTGACACCCCCAAAACTCTGTGGGGAGGTGCTAGTCTTCAGCAACAATGCCAAGTATCTTGGCGTAATCCACGACAGAAAGCTCGATTGGAAACTGAGCATAGAGGATAGAGTAAGGAAGGCCACAGTGGCCCTCTATGCATGCAGGAAAGCAATCGGACTAAAATTGGGAAGGACCCCGTATATAGCTCGGTGGCTATACACCGCCATCATACGACCAATCATGCTCTATACAGTGGTAGTATGGTGGTCAGCCCTAGACAAAACTAATTGTCTTAACAGACTCAGTAGAGTTCAACGCACGGCAGAGCTATGCATAACTGGCGGGCTACGCACTACTCCAAGGGAAGCGCTGGATACCGTGCTGTACCTCCTCTCTGTAGATCTCATGGGAAAGAATGTTGCAACACTTTCCGCCCTCAGAATGAGAGGAGCCAAACAGTGGAAAGCGTCCGCGGTTGGGCACTCGGGAATCCTGACGAAACTCCCTAACCTAATTCACTAAAAAATGTAGGAGCTAGTCGCAGGATTGTGTAATGCACTGTAGCTCGGTTTCAGGAAACGGGAAGAATTAAAATATTCCACATAGGTGGCAAAAAGTGCACCGTTACAAATTACGGCATGGTAAAGACCTCAGGAACCAAGTAAGGAGAAACTGTGCATTTATGGGAAGATCAAATATCAAAAATACTAAGTGTGAGCCGTACGTTCATTCAAAGCAAGCGGAAATGTAGTGAGCCGCCTAGCTGATTATTAACTTATGATTTCTGTAACTTATACAATCAGGCAGGCTCCGTTTTTCATTTACTTTTGCGGATTGGACCAATGGAGTACCATATTAACTTTTTTTCACAAATTATCTTTATTTTTGGAATTATTGGACTAAATGCCATTTTATCAGGAACCATTTCTTAGTCAGAATTTAGGAGAGATTCGGGTCATTATCCTGCTGTAACTCCCACTTTAATTGCATTTCCTGTTCAGTATTATACTGTCGGAGTATTTTTACATAGTGGGAGGCACTTTTTTTCTGCAACGTTTTAATGGAGTACCTTGTGTCGTGGACAGTTTCCCTCAAATCCAAACAATTTGACCATAGTTTTATCTGACTAAAACACATTTTTCCAATTTAAACGAGAAAAATGCAACTTGTTTTGTAGGCCAAAAAAAATATAAAATAATTTTTGGTATTTTTTTTTTAATCTTATTGTTTTGTTATATTTTGATACGTTACTGTATACACTGTAAAAAAAAGTATGAAACTTAAAATAAACATTTTTCACAAATTTTGGAAAATACAAAGAAAGAAAAAACAAAAAATATGCCGTCTATATTATCTTTCCATGACTGTATATGCGAATTTACGGAAGCGCCGGAAATGATTTCGGAGTCAATGACTGTCGCCTGCTCTATCCCTGTCTTCTGGTATTTATGTTTGCAAAAGGGACCAATTGATTTGTTGGCTAATGTCGTGAGGGAGGATTTTAGTAGGGCAGCCAACGCAGAAAGCGAATCCTCCCAATTTAACTCGCACTTGACATGAAAGATGGAAAAAACATAGAGAAAAAGAGGACGACAGCAAGTAATACTACTAATGTTAATTCTTTCAATTCGTTTATCCCCATTTCATCAAATTACCTAATTTATTAAAATTGTAGAATGTTTTATTCCGCTTTATCTTTCTTTGTCACCAACACCTGCCGTTAGATCTTGCTCCCTTTCGCCAGGGGCACTCGCTACACGAGGAAGAGTGTGTGGAAGAAAGAGAATGAGTAAGCGCATGGAAAGGGTAGCGGTAGCTAAGCCATGGAAACCTTTGTGTTTCTTCTGACTATAATAATTATGCAATCTGATCCGAATCGGCTTTTGATGCCGATCTTTACAACGCTTCCTGCTGGTATATTGGGTATAAAAATGTGGATATATGTATATAATGTAATTGAAAATTGATTCTGAGGACGAATAGATACTTTCCTTTTAATAAGTATCATGACAGCTCTTCATTAAACTACACTATTAAATATTTTGTTAATAAAGACAATAATGACACTAACCCATATTTTTGTGGTATTATCCAACTTTTCCGATTCAAAATAACACTCAAAAAGTTTGACTGCGTCTGATTATAGTTCATACTGTTTTTGAGCTGTAGTGTAGGTGTTGATGTATTTTGGTGCAAAATAAACTATTAACTTGTTACTCTTTTTGTATTGGTAATGTTTTTGATGATGGTACATTTCTTGTTCACATTACTTCTATTATTTTATTTATTTGCTTTCTGGTCGTTGCCTACAAATATGGATAGCCCATATTGCGCCCTGTTGTCGTCGCAGTAGCAACTGTAGCAGCGCCAGGCGGATAATTCTGTGCATATTGAGCCGGAATGCCCATTGCTGGCCCAGCAGTTATCATAAGTTGCGGCTCCATTTGTATAATATTTTTATGTTCAGTGGTGTCTTCTTCCTTTTCGCGCTGAGCCTCGTTCAACTCCAATTTATCAACTTTATTAGTGTATTCACGCAAGACCTGTCAAATGGACCACTAGTGTAAATTTAACTACATTTTGATTTTAGATGGGCCTTTACCTGTATTAAGTAGGGCATGGCAAAATCCATAATCTTATGTTTCCATGCCAGTTCCAAAATTACATCAGGGCGCAACAAATCGTAGCACTAAAAATATGATTAGTAATGTAAGTGAAAATAAATATTAGAGTTCCGATACCTGTGTAACCGGTAGTCAGTAAGTTAGTATATATTAATATTAATATATATATATAATATTAATATATATATATAATATTAATATACATATATAGTATATAATATTAATATATATATATAATATTAATATACATATATAGTATATAATATTAATATACATATATAGTATATAATATTAATATACATTAGGGTTGCGCTTGGTTTTATTGGCGAAACAATCAATAAAATATGAAGTTATAGCTCAATTCAACAACGTAGAATATTTGGATGATTTGGAATATTAAAAGATAAGTTCGCAGCGAAAATCTCAGCTCGATGGACTATTATTTATGCCAATAATAAATATTGTTGGCGACGTTCAGCAACTTTTTTCTAAACTTTTATAAGTCTAACGGCTCGTTTGGCTGAATAATTAAATTTCGTTTAAATTAATTTTTTTTTTTAAATTAAAAAGTAAATTCAAATTGTGTAATTATTTTTATATTTTGACCTTCATTATAATACTATGGAAATATTAGCAGAATTAGCTGTTTCAAAATCCAATAATCTCTTTTTACCAAATGTAGGCAAATCTTTTTCTTTTCATATTAAGCGTTTTGTAGAAGCTTTGAAACCCCCATTATTTCACTTAAGGAACGCGAACAAATTCTGGAAGCGCCAAAATTAATTTCATCTACTGAAGTAAAATTATCAAACCCAACTTTCAGTTGTTGGAACTTAAGAGCGCTGCATTTCTCCTAGAGAAAATTATTAGACCGAAACTTTGTATACTTCCCGTGCAGACATCACAGAAGTGTCGTATATTTTTGAGGGAAGCATTTGCATAAGGTACAAATGTTCCGCTCTTTGTCAGATTTAAGATTCCTAGAACACAATTGAAACACACTAAGTTTAAGTTTGGCGTAACTAATGAGTACGTTGCAACGCATTTAAGTAACAGAAGAAATGCCATAATTATTTTCTGCCAAGCTGAATTGACAAAACATTGTGCGCGTACTGTTTACGTTAACTCTAATCAAAGACTATACAATACCAAGATGTTGCATGAGCGACCAAAAAGCTGTTCTATGGCGGGTCCTAACATTAGAACCCAAAAGGCACGAGGGAGCGCGCGGGGTTTCAATTCCCTTTTCGCCTGTACTTCATCTCTACCGCGACCTCGCTGCCCATCGGTTTCGTCTGTTCGGCAATTCTGGACGCTCGAGCCGCAGCACCGTCGAAGCGGTGGTCGCGGATCGCCGATATCTTTGGAGCGGCACAGTGGGAAAATTCGATTGGAAAATTCTCTATTAGATGCGTACATTAGATTTATCTAAAGCACTCATACAATTTTTTTACTATTTCGGCTGAGTCCCCACTGTGCCGCGCCAAAGACATCAGCGACCACGCTGCCCTACGGTTTCAGCACGCAGACGATTCATATTTTGTTTTTGTATTCTTTCTCTCGAGACACACCGACTCGAAGCCGAGTAGCATTTCGGAGGCGAAGGTAGCGTAAAAGAGAATTGAAGTAATTGCCCCGCGCGCCCGTACCATGAAGCGTCAAACGAAAATTGAAAAAGAATTTGTTCCTCATGCAACATCTTGGTATTGTATAGTCTTTGCTCTAATTTATTCGCGAAAAGACGTTCAGGGTATGCATGGTTACTTTTGCTCGTGTTTCCCCATAAAAATCTTGTTATATCAAGTCTTGATGTACATACTAATTAAAACGATAATTGCAATTGAAGAAATAAATACATTAGATTAAGATTGGCCTATTTGGCGTTAGACTCCAATAAAGATTCGATTTGATCTGTTTCCATATTTATTTAATTTTTTGAACATTTATCTCTTTTTTCTATTCTTACACTAATCTTAATTTATAATTTACGTGGCTTCCTTTCACCAAATCACGCACACTGCACGAGGTAGAGTAGGAGAGAGAGAGAATGGGGAAGTTCCGTTGCAGTAGGTTCGGTAATCTGTTAGATATGGTCATTCTCTATCATTCTGGGTTTTAGTTTTCATGCCACAGAATTTCGTCCTTTGTGGGGGCGGAAGGGGTCGGGCGAAATATTGAAATTACATTTGCTTACAAGTACAGTGTGGATCACTATCTGGATCTGGAAGATCTGACGAACCACACCGAAAAGCAATACGAGGTGACAGAGATGCAGGGCCGAGCTGGACAGATAAGTGCTGGGTTAGCTGTTCCAGCAGTACGCCCAGGGTAAAGGACGTGGACCAGACCAGATACGGAAGCGAGTGAAAGTGCCAAACGTTGAACTGATAGTGCAGCGAGCGGCAGCAAGCCACGCCGATGAAGTTGCAGAGGAAGAAGGGCAGCAGGGCCAGTTGCGTGCACCGAACAAAGTGGATGCCATAGCGGGAGCTGTAGGAGCCGCTGCCTTGCCGCCCGATGACTTTTGTGGTGTCTTTTCTAAGGCGTTCAGAAAGGATTGCTGTTCGGCGCTTAGCTTCTCCGTGCCCTTTTCTTTTTCGCTTCCTTCTTGATCTTGCTTTGGCCTTGGACTTCGCTATTCTTCTTGGCAATTTGTGACTGCAGTTGGTCGTGGACGCTGCGCAGGCGAACATAGCTCTGGAAGAAGGTCCACGTGGGCTTGGCAAACACCAGTAGGAGCACCAAATGCAGACCCAACAGCGATAGGTGCAATACACTCGTAACAGTGTGATATTACAGGAGTCTGGATACAATATTTGGTTGATGGGGCCTTTCGTAGTCTCTGCGATCTATGCGCACATCGGAACGGACATACAGACATGGTTATATCGACTCGGCTATTGCTTTTTAACTAAGTATCCTCCAGAATGGCTTTTCAATCAAGATCAAAATTTCGAAATGATTTACAAATATTTTAAAATTTAAAACTATTTAATGATACAGCTGAGCGATCTGTTAACCTTATAAAAGACTATAATCAAATACTGACAAAAAAAGATGAGTTTCAGAATTTTCTAAACGTTAGAAAAGAATATTCAAGTCAATGTTGAATATTAACCTATCGAGCTGAATATAAAATTTTTTGTAATATTCTAAATCATACAATAATCCGATCAGATCGATAAAACTACATACATGTAGCTGCCATAGGAACAATCGGCCAAATATAGTACATTTCAAAATTATTCTGAAGTCTCAACCTTAAATTTTATTGATTTAAGCTAAAAGAACATTTTAGATCCTGAGACCTTTATAAATTACACTTTTATATATGTAAACTTCCCGACGCTTGAATACGACACACTAAAAAGTACACTTTAGGCACCAATATTTCCGGCACAAACCAAAGAAAACGGTGAATTTGAATTTTCCTCAAATCTCGATTCAATTAAGCATAACTTAAAAAAATAATAATAGCAAATGAGTGTCAGTCTATACTCCGTCAAGTAAAGACGCGCCAAATCTAAGCAGCAGCGAGCGCACCAAAATCCAACACACAAAACCTAGCACAAAAACATTCAAGTGCACAAAGCAAACTCCCAAAAAACCAAAAACAAACACACCTAACGAACAGTTACAAAATTAAGTGCAGCGGGCGTCAGTCCTAGCCTACCCTTAACTCCTCCAAAGGTGTCATTGACGCAACTAAAATTCACAAACACAAAGATGGCTTACTCCAAGAAACCGGACTGATTATCGTCACATTCGATACACCAACACTCCCACAGCATATTATGATAGGCTACGAACGAGTAAACGTACGCCCCCAAACGCCTCGCCCCCTCAACACGGCTACAAAAACAACTACATTGAATTACAAAGTCTCATGAAACCATATAACCCCCTAATGGTTGCCCTACAAGAAACCCACATATCCAACCCCAACTATATCCCTATCCCAACAAACTATTCAATATACTGCAGCTATTACCAGCTTAATGCTTTTGGAGGCACAGCACAACTCCATATCCCACACCCAAATCCCTCTCAACTCCGACTTTGACGCAGTAGGTGTCAACATCAAATCAAAAACCAAAGTCAACATCATATCCTCATATATCTCCCCTAACAAACCCTTCAACTCCCGCAATCTACATAACGTCCTAACCGTAACCACAAACGACCCCACTCTAGTCCTAGGAGACTTTAACAGCTGGCACCTCTACTGGGTCTCACCTAAGGCCAAACTAAGAGGGAAAACTTTAGCCTCCTTCGTAGACCAATCCAACTACATCCTCCTAAACGACAAATCCCCTACCCACTTCTCAACACACAAGACATTCACCCACATTGACCTCTAGCATCAGCAACTATTGCTCCAGAACTCCTCTGGGAAGTAATAGACGACCTCCACGGCAGCGACCACTTCCCCATACTAATCTCTCTTTTCAACAACCCTTCCCTTCCAAAATTTACCTCAAAACCGTCCTTCAAACTGAAAAGAGCCGACTGGGACCTCTACCAAAAACACATCCATAAACTCAACTCCACTACCCAAATAAGCGACGTCAACAGGGAAAACGCTCTAATTAAGAAAATAATAATCCAAAGCGCCCATCTTTCCATCCCCCAAAACACCACTTTCTCCTTCCCCCGTACCGTTCCCTGGTGGAACAAAGAACTAACAATCCTTAAAAGTTTAAAAACCACTAAATGGAATAAACTCAACCGAGACATAAACAACACAACCTACATAGAATATAAAAAAGCCAAATTCAAAAGAGCAATCAGGGAAGCTAAACAGAAATCGATTCTTGATTTCACAACCCAAATACACCCCAACTCAGACACATCCTAACACACATGGTCTAACATCAGACGACTATGCGGACTTTACCCTGTCAAAAACATTTACAATATCTTTAACCCACATACCCAAACAAACACAACCAACCAAACCGAAATAGCCAACTCCTTCGCCCACACGTGGTCAGATGAAGCTCACGATCGTAATTTCTCTCCAACATTCCGTACGAACAAATCCCACACCCTCAGCACTATAAATCGAAAAGGACATTACACTCATAGAATTCTTATCAGCACTGTACTCCCTGAAAGGAAACACCCCCGGCCTCGACCGCATCTCCTACTCAATGATAAAAAACGCACCCCCGCACCCATAAAATCAGAATAATAAACCACTTTAACAAAATACTCGACTCATACATCCCACAATCACTCAAACTCAGCCTAGTCCTCCCGATTCTAAAACCACTAACAGACATAAAATCCTGCCTAGCCAAAACGCTCGATAAGATAGAGGCAAAAAGGTTATGGTGGTTTGTTTTGAACAACAAACTAATTCACAACAGCCAACTAGGTTTTAAAAGAGGCAAATAGATAGGTAATAGATAGTCTACTCTACGTAGACCACCTAGCTACCAGAGCCATTGCCCTAAAAAAACATCACACCTTAATATCCCTTGACTTCACCAAAGCTTTCGACAAAATAGGAATCCACTCCATCATTCAACAACTAAAAAAATGGAAAGTAGGTCCACGAATGTTACAATACGTCATAAACTTCATGTCAAAAAGGAAAATCCTGGTGAAAAGTGGCTCGAACCTCTCGAACACCGTCCCACTCCCCAATGGCATACGCCAAGGCTCCCCCATCTCAGTTATCCTTTTTCTTATAGCGTACAAGCCACTCTCCGAAATCTTATCCTTTCACAAGCAGATCAAATTCAGTGCATACGCCGACGACTTCCTCCTTATCATTTAACACAACAAAAGGAAAAGCCCCACAACCGACATCCAAACAATCCTCAACCAAATAAACAACTGGTGCACTCAGTCAGATGCAGACCTATCCAAAGACAAAAGCCAACTTCTACACATATGTCCCAAACATAACTGGAAACCAAAATTCCTTACTGTCAACACATCCATCAACCAAAACAACTCACTCAAAATACTAGGCCTCACACTCAACTCTAGATACAACTGGAACTCACATATCAATAAACTCAAAATAGACTTTGCCAAGCCACTGGGCATTATCAAACACCTCTCGTCCTCAAAATACAACTGCCACACCTCATTACTTGTACAAATTATGAAATCTCTAATCATATCCAAAGTCGACATCTGCCTCCCCATATACGGTTACGCACCAAAAAGCCAGCTTAACCGCCTGAAAACTACGATTAATGCAGCAACAAGAGCCGCCCTAGGTGCATTCCCACTAACAACCTTCTATCCGAAGCCAACTTACACACCTTGGAAAACAAGCGAGATTTTGTAACTGGCAAAATATTTAAAAACCTCATCCACGTTAAAGACACCCCCCTAAACTCACTCCCAAAAAACAAAAAAAAACGAGGGGGAACGTTGTGAGTTGCTGCGGACACCGCAACTCTACAGTTATACCCGATACTAAGTCAGTATGGCTCTTCTCCGGCAGACGCCGCTTATATTAATCGACACGACAAAGAGTGCGTGCGAGAGAGACAGAAAATCATATGGTCGTTATCTATGATTCTGCGTTTTTAGTTTTCTCAAATCTTCAATATTGTGGATGCAACAGATTTTCGTCCTTTGTGTGGGCGGAAGGGGGTGGGGCGAAATTTTGAGATATACGTTTTATAGTGAGATCCAACAGAAGTGCGGATAACAAATTTGGTTACTCTAGCTTTAATAGTCTCTGAGATTTGTGAATATCCCCAGATTTGCATTCTTTGCGAGGGCGGAAGGGGGTGTGGCGAAATTTTGAAACAAACTCGTCTCGGTCCGATATATTAGGAGTGTGGATACCAAATTTGGTTGCTCTAGCTTTTATAGTCTCTGAGATCTAGGCGCTAATGTTTTACTCTAAGCAAAGCCGCCTATGCTACGTGTGTGTTAGAGAGAGACATGGCGAGAAAAAATTAAATTATTTTCTTGATGCTGGCTATAATAATACGATCCAATTCAGATTCTGCAGTCCAAAAGATATGGTCATTCTCTACGATTCTGCGTTTTTGGTTTTATCTTATCTTTAAAATTGTGGATGCCACAGATTTTCGTCCTTTGTGTGGGCGGGGCAATGTTTTGAAATATTTTTGTAGCAGTGACATATCACAGAAGTCTGGATCCAAAACATCGTTGCTCTGGCTTTTATAGTCTTTGAGCACTAGGCGCTGAAGGGGACGGACAGACGGACGGACGGACAGACAGACAGGGCTCAATCGACTCGGCTATTGATGCCGATCAAGAATATATATACTTTATGGGGTCGGAAACGATTCCTTCTGGACGTTACACACATCCACTTTTACCACAAATCTAATATACCCCAATACTCATTTTGAGTATCGGGTATAAAAACCCAGACTGCTTAGCACGATTGACAGCGCCAAACAAATATCCCAGAATAACCTCATACCGTTCTCCCCGATGAAAACCTCCAACACCAATATCACCCTATCCAAACACGATAAAAACACCACCCCCCCAATAGTCTTCCACCAACTCTTCCACTCCATCAAATTCAACCTCCACCAACACACCTTCCTATACACAGACGGGTCCAAAGCAGCAGGCATTACCATCTATAGCATCTGCAGTGGAACATCAACCATAAAATCCGGACTACTTCCACAGTACTCCTTAGTCCTTTCCAGCAAAATTATTGCTATCCACGAAGCCAGTTTAATAAGCCGCAACAAACGCGGAAGATACGCTATCTGCACAGATTCACTCTCCTCTATTACCGCAATTACCAATCCCAACAATTCCTCGTACTACCCCACCACAATCCGAAACTAATCCGTAATTCTAACGACATCTCACTATTCTTTAAGAAAATCCTCCTATCGAAACAAACAGACCTCCTCACTAAGACTTCCCCCTGGTACCAACAAGTTATCAATCTATCTTCCACTCAAGGCCCCAAAAACCTAAACAACCTTAACAGAAGACACCAAGTCATCCTAAATAGATTGAGACTGGGGCACACAAGATTCACCAATGCCCACTACATGGATAAAACATCGTCCAACGCATGCACATTGTGCCACAACCTAACCATAGACATAAGACACATACTATACACATGCCCCGCCCTCTCTATTCAAAGATCCTCAATATTCCATAACACCGACGACCCCATGCAATATTTCTCAAACCCTAACAACAAAAACGCAAATATAATCCTCAACTATCTTGAACAATCTAAAATCATTGACTACATATAACCTCATAAACAATCATCCCTGTACATATACATATACCCAATTAGTATATTAGATAATAATTCCCTCACAACATATAATAACGTATAGAACCAACCCTGTACATATGTACAGTATGTCTATTAATTGTTTGCAAAATCTAAAAAGGCACATAAGTTTGACTTCAACATTGAAAATATGAGTAAAGGCATAAGTTGGGGGAATTTTTTTTATTAACTGTTATCAAAATGTGTTTAAGCTGTAGGTATGACGAAAAAAAAGGACAAAATTCCAAGACAAACGGTAAAGAAATTAAAAAAAAAAACAAAAAAGCGGCATGTATGACTCTGTCTATTAATTCTTTGCAATATGTAAACACTGATTGAAAGAAGACGAAGGAAAAACAAACGGGACATCAAAATCAAAAACGACCAGACGCGTGCTTTTCTTAAGTCTTCTTTGCAGTCATTCGTTTACAAATTTTCCTGCATTCAGTTCAGTTTCTTGTGTTATTTGAAGTTTTAGCAATGCCCGGTAAACGAACTGAAGATAATCTGATACAATTGGTTTATTTTAATTATGGCAAAGGAAAGACAGCTAAAGAGTTGGCCAATATGTTCAATATTAAGTTGAGAACAGTCTATAATATTATTAAACGTGCGGAAAAAGAAAATAGGCTGGAATTGCAGACCTCTACCGGCAGACCAAAAAAGCTTTCTCGCTGGGATTGCTCGAAAATATTGAAAACCGTGGAAAATAAGCCGCAAACAAGCCTCAGAGAGTTGGTCAATGATATACAAATTAATCTAAACAAGACCGTTTGCCCTGAGACTGTGCGAAAAGTTTTAAATGTCCACAGATATTCCTCACACGTGGCAAGGAAGAAGCCGTTGCTGTCCACAGCTAATATTGAAAAACGCTTTAACTTTGCGATATTTAATGTTGACAAGCCTCCTGAGTACTGGAACGACGTGATTTTTTGTGACGAAACCAAGATCATGCTGTATTATAATGATGGGCCTGGAAAAGTTTGGCGTAAGCCGAATACAGCCCTCCAGTCAAAGATCATTGTGCCCACTGTGAAATTTGGCAAGCTTTCAGTGATGGTTTGGGGCTGTATTTCTTCCAAAGGTGTTGGAAAGCTGCGCATTTTCAATGACATTATGACAAAAGAATTTTATTTGGACATTTTAAGGAATGAATTGACAAAAAGTGCGCAGAATTTTGGCTTCGTTGATCCACAGAACACCAGCAAACTTAAAAACAAGCTGTACCAGGACAATGATCCAAAGCACAAATCATTCCTTTGCCGCACTTGGCTACTTTACAATTGCAACAAAGTCATTGACACGCCCCCCCCCCCCCAGAGTCCGGATCTTAATCCTATCGAGAATTTGTGGGCCGCCCCACCTCAAAAACTAATTTGATTCAGTGTATAAACGAGGAGTGGCTAAAAATACCCGAATATTACGACATAAATGTCCTAATATCATCGATGTCGCGAAGTCTCAGAGGAGTATTGGATACTAATGGAGGACACACAAAATATTAGCCAAATAGAGCTGCATCCTTTAAAGATATACATTTTTTAAAATTACTGTTTGCATTTTTCAAAGATTTAATAGACACACGATATTTGCTGTTTTTGTTTTGTTTTTATGAATTGTTTATGTTTTTGTTTCTTTTTCATTTTCTTTTGTTAACTATTTTGTTAAGAATACACTAAAGAAAACCATTGTATAGGACTGAACATGAAAACAAGTGCCTTTTCTAATAAATAATTATGTTTAAGTTGAACTTGCGTGACTTTTTTCATTTTGCAAACAATTAATAGATATACTGTATATAAGTACATACATTCTCAAACGTATGTATAATAATACTATAGTGAGCTTAACGCCTCAGCATCTATAGCCCCATACCTTGTTAATACCTAGTTTTAGCTATTTATTAGCTTTATATAATAATAATAATATTAAAAATAGCAATATTCATCAAAGTAGATTGAGGAAACAAATTTAATTGACATAACTTAAATTTCCGTTCTCAAAAAATGCGACACTTGAATACGACATTCACACTGAAATATTTTTTATTTTGGATGTGGTCGCGACCGGACATCGAATAAATTCTCAAAATAAATAACAATAAAAGCCTCGAAGGAAGTATGTCAATTAATAATGAAAATAAGTCATAAAATTGGTAAAACTATGTGTGTTCTGAGTGATTTCATAAAGAACGGGTCAAATTATGGCAAAAACATAAAAAACCGAACCAAAATTACTACTTCCGAGACCTCTATGAGATATCATCTGCCTGCCGCATCTAAAAAACACGACTAAAACTCGATTTAAAAATCGAAAACTGTACTTTAAGCTAGTGCTAAAATAATAAAAGAAGCTTTTTCGAAGACTCCACACCATAAGGGACTGTAATTAATAAAAAAAATAAAACGAGGCGGAACGTTGTGAGTTGCTGCGGAGACCGCAACTCTACATTTATACCCGATACTAAGTCAGTATGGCTCTCCTCCGGCAGACGCCGCTAATATATATAGACACGACAAAGAGTGCGTGCGAGAGAGACCGAAAATCAGCCTGAGCGTGACGTCGGGCGCTGCGTAGCCACTGCAAATTGATTTGTTGATCTAGGCTACAAAAATAATCCGAACTAAATCAGATTCAGCAATCTGATAGATATGGTCATTATCTATGATTCTGCGTTTTTAGTTTTCTCCAATGTGCATTTTTGCATATTGTGGATGCAACAGATTTTCGTCCTTTGTGTGGCCGAAAGGGGGTTGGGCGAAATTCTGAGATATGCGTTTTATAGTGAGATCTAACAGAAGTGCGGATACCAAATTTGGTTACTCTAGCCTTAATAGTCTCTGAGATTTGTGGATGCCCCAGATTTTCGTCCTTTGCGGGGGCGGAAGGGGGTGTGGCGAAATTGGGACACGAAACGGTCAAAGTCCGATATCACAGGAGTGTGGATACCAAATTTGGTTGCTCTGGCTCTTATAGGTTCTGAGATCCTTGAACTCATATTTTGCTATTGGCAAAACCGACCATGAAACCTGTGTGTGAAAGAGAGACAGAGCGAGAAAGAATGAAATTGTTTTCTTGATTCTGGCTATAATAATTATACGATCTGGTTGAGATTTTACACTCTAGAAGATATGATCATCCTCTACGATTCTTCTTTAAAAATGTGGATGCCACAGATTTTCGTCCTTTGTGGGGGCGGAAGTGGGCGGGGCGAAGTTTTGAAATATTTTTGTAGCAGTGACATATCACAGAAGTCTGAATCCAAAACATCGTTGCTCTAGCTCTTATAGTCTTTGAGCACTAGGCGCTGAAGGGGACGGACAGACGGACGGACGGACGGACGAACGAACGAACGGACGGACGGACAGACAGACAGACAGACAGACAGGGCTCAATCGACTCGGCTATTGATGCTGATCAAGAATATATATACTTTAAAGGGTCGGAAACGATTCCTTCTGGACGTTACACACATCCACTTTTACTACAAATCTAATATACCCCAATACTCACTTTGAGTATCGGGTATAAAAACACCTAAACTTTTTTGCATACTTGATAAACTCGTCTTAATGAAAAATCAACTGGTCCACGCCGTTTTAGGATCTTGCTCACCACAGAATAATTGCGCTCACACTGCTGTGAAAACTATCCAATTGTAATTCTTCTTTACTCCTCACTTCCTTTACTTCCTTGAGTCCTTATAAATATAAAAAAGAAACCCTTCAAATTTAAATTGTTTTCCTTTGAAAATGCTATATAGCGACAGTCTCTACTCAACGCCATATGAATATGCAAAAGTACGGGAGTATTTTAAGTTTTCGTCCGTTGGCTGAGGTTTTTTATTTTTCGTCCTTTGAAAAGGATTTACCACAACCAAAATTTTTTTTTTGCAATAAGGACACTCTAATTGATTTTTGAGAATTTACTTGATGTCCGGTCGCGACCACATCCAAAATAACAAATTTTTCAATATGAATGTCGTATTCAAGTGTCGCATTTTTTGAGAACGAAATTTGAATTATGTCAATAAAATTTGTTTCCTCAGTCTACTTTGATGAATATTGCTATTGAGATTTGAGGAAAATTCAGGCTTGTGCCGGAAATATTGGTGACTAAAGTGTACATTTTAGTGTGTCGTATTCAAGTGCCGGGGAAAATATATGTACATATGTAATATCTATGTACATATAAATATTTAATGTATTCCTGCGTTCTCCGTCTATCTTCTTTCCACGCAATAATAAATATTTAAGTTATCCAATCCCATTTGATTTGGGAATCTGGAATTATCATCTCTCTGATTCTTCGCTTTCGGTTCAAAATTGTGTACGCCACAGATTTTTGCCATTTGAGGGATGCCCATTTTGTGGCATTAACTACACCTCTTTTAGTGTTATAACACAGGAGTCTGTATATACAATTTGTTGCTCAAATATGACAGTCAGATTAACTTACGGACATATATACATAGCTATATCGACTCGGCTATCGATGCTGATCGAGAATATATCGCGTTTATTGAATCGGAACCGCTCCTTCTGTATGCTACAGATGTATGTAACACATACAATTCTTAAATAATTAAATAATTTTTAAAGAAAGATGCAAGGGATATATTAGAGCTAACTTCATGCAACAAAATTTTTAGTTGTTTTCAGATTTTTTTTACTAGAAAAAGTATACCCCAATTTTTTTTTTCTTGTTTTACGATGTGTTTCTGCTATAAAAGCTAAATATTTATGTATGCAAAGAGTTCCGGTTTTAAAATTTTCTTGTCTTGAGTAAAAACGAGGGGGAACGTTGTGAGTTGCTGCGGACACCGCAACTCTACAGTTATACCCGATACTTAGTCAGTATGGCTCTCCTCCGGCAGACGCCGCTAATATTAAACGACACGACAAAGAGTGCGAGAGAGACAGAAAATCAGTCTGAGCGTGACGTCGGGCGCTGCGTTGCCACTGCAAATTGATTTGTTGATCTAGGCTACAAAAATAATCCGAACTAAATCAGACTCAGCAATCTGATAGATATGGTCGTTATCTATGATTCTGCGTTTTTAGTTTTCTCAAATCTGCAATATTGTGGATGCAACAGATTTTCGTCCTTTGTGTGGGCGGAAGGGGGTGGGGCGAAATTTTGAGATATACGTTTTATAGTGAGATCCAACAGAAGTGCGGATAACAGATTTGGTTACTCTAGCTTTAATAGTCTCTGAGATTTGTGAATATCCCCAGATTTGCATCCTTTGCGGGGGCGGAAGGGGGTGTGGCGAAATTTTGAAACAAACTCGTCTCGGTCCGATATATTAGGAGTGTGGATACCAAATTTGGTTGCACTAGCTTTTATAGTCTCTGAGATCTAGGCGCTAATGTTTTACTCTAAGCAAAGCCGCCTATGCTACGTGTGTGTTAGAGAGAGACAGGGCGAGAAAAAATGAAATTGTTTTCTTGATGCTGGCTATAATAATAATACGATCCAATTCAGATTCCGCAGTCTAAAAGATATGGTCATTCTCTACGATTCTGCGTTTTTGGTTTTCTCGTATCTTTAAAATTGTGGATGCCACAGATTTTCGCCCTTTGTGGGGGCGGAAGTGGGCGGGGCAAAGTTTTGAAATATTTTTGTAGCAGTGACATATCACAGAAGTCTGGATCCAAAACATCGTTGCTCTGGCTTTTATAGTCTTTGAGCACTAGGCGCTGAAGGGGACGGACAGACGGACGGACGGACAGACAGACAGGGCTCAATCGACTCGGCTATTGATGCCGATCAAGAATATATATACTTTATGGGGTCGGAAACGATTCCTTCTGGGCGTTACACACATCCACTTTTACCACAAATCTAATATACCCCAATACTCATTTTGAGTATCGGGTATAAAAATCAAGCAGCCCGTCCCACATACAGAAAGAAATAGAATGGACGACGACATACTCAAAACTTTATTCCACAAACGGCCACAAAGTCTAATTGATCGATTTTCTTATGATATCCCTTTCTGGCAGACTAGTAAATTCGACTTGAAGTCTGTTGGAATAGGACCATAAGAGATTTGGGCCTAATGATGAATTCAGCATAAAATAAATGAGGCTGATTTGGAAGACTGCGATAAAAAATTAATTGTAGCAACAAGGTTATGTTCAAAAATTGAATTAAAATCGGTTTTATCTTGATCACGTCATCCGTTGTAAGGGATCTGGACTATTCGCAACGTGTCAACCGCTAGATAAATTTCGTATATAAAATGTGGAAGCTATCAGATGTCGACGGAGTTCCAAAGCCGTATAAAAACTCATCAGTCGGCTACAAATCGTGACAAAATTTTTAAATGAATTCAAGTCAAAATCGTCAGAATTTGAATTTTTTGGAAAAAAAAAATCCGGCTTATAACTTTTTATTGTACGGTCGCTTTTATATTTTTTATATTTTTCATCTCAGAAAAACCGGAAATAAACACATGAAAATTAAATTTTATTAAAATTAATATTTCAGACTAGTGCAATAGCACAGCCTTGCTCAAGCAGCTCAAGAGCGACAACTAATTAAACGTATTTCCGACAACAAAACCAACAGAACATTCTAACACAGAAGCCGTAAATTCCTGTTGAGTTTTATTTTAAGCGAACAAAATAAAAATCACTGATAATCATTATTTTTTTTTTTTTTTTTTTTTTTTTTAATCAAGAATAATGATTAATTCTAAGTTTTATCAAATTACTCAAAAATGAAGATTATCTGTGAAGAAAATCGTAAAAAATCAAAAGTTTACAAATTATGGCGGCAATGCAGAGATTGTAAAAAAAATAAAGATTTTGGTGTAAATAGTGTTTTTCTAGGTCCATTAAAAGTAAGAGATTTTTTTATTAAAAAAAAAAAAATAATGATTATTTACGGTCCCTGGAAATTTTCCTTGTCATGATTTTCTATTATTTTTTTTGTTGATTTTTAAGGAAAGAATGCTTAGATCAGCATAGTTCAACTTTTGGCGATACAACACTATGCATTGCTACTGCGAAAAAAAAGGCTCTTGTCAATTGATGCGAACAAAATGTGATACAATACAGCCACGTTTTTGACATCGCAACAGGCGACGAATTATGGACATGATATGAACATGAGCCCGAAAAAACATCAGAATGGGTGTTTTTAAGCGAGTCAAATGCCACAAAAGCTGTCATAAGAAACCTTTTAAAACCAAATGGTCGCCTTGAGTAAAACCAACCTCCAAAACGGATTTTTCTTTGCTACGACAATCCCGAACTTTCAAACATTGTCCCACTCAACAGATTTTTTGAGCACCCAAATCATCGAATCAAGTTTTTTCCTGCAGAAATATCCATACACCTAATACCATTTTTTCTTGCCGGAGACTGATAGTGATACTACCTTCTAAGTGCCAAAAGTGCTGCGAAAATAGGTTAAAACGTTTCAACATGGGTAATCTCCCAGGAGAATATTTAAAAAAAGACCCTTTTAAACGTTATTTTGTTTTTCGGTCACTATTATGCTACGAATATAAAAGGCCTTCAGGTTAGGGTTTTATGGACTGCAATGTTGTTTCTCCCACCTGATAAAGACATGCCGCAAAGCAATCGTGTGCATTCCGCTCAAGGAACCATCCCAACAACTCTTCAGCAATCTCTTGCTTTCCAGACTCAGCGGCATACTCCATGGCATCCTTGTAAAGTTTATCCTTTTTACACAGCTCAACGCTTTGTTTCCAACGGTTATTTCCTGAAATATGGGCGCCAATGGACGTAAAAATAAATTGCAGTAGTTCATCACGACTCACCTTTATACAAGTATGCAGCAATTCTACGAAACTCTGTGAGCTCATGCTTCTCAAGCTTCTGAGCCAGCGCAATGTTGTCAAAGTTGTCGAAACCATCGATCGAATTGCGTAGACCTTGGTAGTCCTCCTCGTCGATTAAGAGACCATTAAGAGCTTCATTGATAGCTTTATTATTAAGGGATTGTACGGAGCGCAAATAGGGCTTGACCAACGGCAAGTAGCCGGTCTTGGAAAAGTAGCTAACAGCTCGAGTATGATCCATTCGGGGAGCCAGCACTAAAATCATATCGTTCAGCAGCAACGGCTTAAAGTCTAAATAAAATTCGATGGCCTTGTAGTACAACTCAATATTTGCCACCTTTGTTACGATGTCCTTAAAGTGTCCCTCGCGCCATGCCTCAGTCGGGTGAGCAATCATGGCCAGCACAGCGTTGTCATATTCCTCATACTTATCGTAAAGGAACACTAGCTCCGACCAGAGATGAGCGGACTCGGCAGCTCGCAGAACTTTTGGTATGTTAACGCGGGACCAGAATAGTTCTAGGTGTTCTCGCATTTTTGATGGTTTAAATTTTGAGTAGAGTATGGCCAACTCAGTAAACATTCCCATATGCGCACGCTCTAGGCCCAGAGCAGACTCAAGTAGTGCTATCAGCTCATCGAAATATCCCCGATTCTGGTAATAATTAATCAAATCCTCTAGCTCATCAGCATGAACAACAATATGTAGGCCACACATCTGCGCTAGCCGAAATTCTTCAGCATCTACGCAAGCAAAACAAACTTCCTTCCATGTGCGCGTCGAGTTAGCCTTTCGCGCCGAGTCAACAGCACCCTGAAACTCCTTAAGATATACCAGTGTAATAGCCAAACGGGCAAAGTTGCTGACATTATTATATAGGAGCTTTGCAGCATCGTACATTCCGTCACTGAAACAGCGATCTCCAATTTTCTGTATGTCTGCGTGGTTGGGACCCGATATGAACTCTTCGAGATCGGCCAAACGAGCAGTGCGAGCAAAAGCGTAAATTAATTCACTCTCAATATAGGACTCACGCGCTTTTTTACGTGCCATTTGAAGATACCGAACAAGGTCGTCCCACGATTCCACCTTACTAGCCACGTCAACCACGTCCACGTAAGCACTCGGATCATCGGCCTTTATATATGAATCAATAGCCTCCTTCACTAAACCCTGCTGTAGTTGAGCTTTGGCTAACTGTGACCATACGGCTGGCTCGTTACAGCGCTCGGCGAACTCGTTGGCTCTCTCCAAATTGTTGACCTGATCAATGAGCACCTGAATGGCTGACGTATTAACATCGAACTTCTTGAATATGGCAAATGCCTCCTCATACAATTGATTACTAATCGCAATGTTGGCTATATCGGGTGCATCGTAATTGTCCAGTCGGTTTATATAATCCATAACGCGTGTACGATCAGCTTTAATAGCAGTGAGTATGAGCAGATTCTGAAGATTGCGATGGTCGCTGAACACCGAAGAGTCCAATATGATCTTTTCCAGCAGCTCAATCAGCTCATTCGGCAAGTCAGCAGTCATAAATGCCTTTACTGTTACCGAAATATCGTCGGGATCCTGTGTTTCAGACAGTGCCGTCTGAACGACTTGATCAATCAACTGGCGCTTGTATGGATTAGCTTCGGACAGGACCTCCGCCCAGAGTTCGGCATCACGTCGAGCCACTAGATAACGAGCTTCACTTTTAAATAGTGAGTTTTCGTTACAGACAGCGATCAATTCGCGATCGCACTGGCCCCGTTCGTAGGCAACACAGGCCAGATGAGGATCACGCTTTTCACAGTAGCGACCGACCACGCGGCTGTCGTAGTACTGATTTTCTTTGAGGAAACGTTCTGGGTTGTTATTTGAATCAATGTAAATCTTGGCCAAGGCATTGTGTGTGGCGGGCTCAACGCAGCCTTCGTGGACCCGAGACTCAAGCCAGGGAAGTAGGAGCTTTAAGCGATTACGCTTTTCAACCTCCTCCACCAGCTCATCCGTAGAGAACTGACCCTTGACCACTAGTATGAGATTTTTGATAATATCCTCACTGCAGTCGACGTCAAGCAAACCACCCACAACAACCGGCAAGCGAGAAGGGTTTACCTTCTGCACATAGATCTCTATATACTTTTGGAGATTGTTGCGGTATAAGTAAAGCACCAGATCATGGACAAAGTCAAAACGATCACAAACAATAATCAGCGGCAGTTGATCAGTCAGTTTAGCTTCCTTCAAGAAATTCTTCACGCGCTCCGGGTTATAACAGTTAGATTCGCGACAAATTCGTTCCACCTCTTTTATCTGGTTTGTCTTACAGGCGGCTTGAATGTATTTAAAGTGAACCTCTGGATCCTGTGAGAAGTTCACAATACTGCTCAGGAAATAGAACAGTCCGTCGTAGCTCTTAAAGCTCTCAAATAGGTCAATTAGCGCCTTGGTGGTCAACTGCTCGTGGTACTTGGTGGCAATTTGTACACAGATTTGTAAATTCTGCCGCAGATTTGCTGTTAACATAGCCTTCAGACATTCCAGAGAGTCCTCCACCGATAAAGTCCCAAAGAAGCTAACCAGCCACTCAGCATTCAGCATATGCGTGTGTACGACAGCCCGCTTTATATCGTACAGATCTGTGTAGTGCTCCAGAGCACGCTGCAACAAACCTGCTTTTTCACACAGCTGGGCGATGTGTGCCCTATCGTAGTGGGTGAACATAGCATTACCAAGTATAGCGTCGGCCACCTGTGGGGCAGACATGAGATTCATTTCAAGCAAACGCGTCTGCAGCGAACCCTCGGCCGGGCGATTGTGCTTAAGGGCATCTAACAAAAAAGCCGTGCACTGTTGTACCATAGAGTGTTCCATGAAGATATCGACAGTCTGATTAATGTCCGCCAGAGGCTCTTCCTCTGCTACAAGCATAGATGCAAAACCAGCACCTTGCTCGGGATTGCTACGCATCACCGAACGCAGCAGAAAAATGTAGTCTGGTGTATAGTTAACCTTCTTGGCATAAAGCACAATTTTTTGAAACTGTCCAGTTTCTGCAAAACACTGAATCACTTTATTGGGAACATTGGCACGCAAGTAAATGGAGAGCGCTAGCGTGAGGTCTGAGGCTTTAACGAGATCACCTAGTTCTTCGCTGCACTCAAGTTTCTCCTCCTTTAGCCATTTTTCGCAAAGTTGCTTCTTTCCTTGCAGCAGAACTGGACGACACAGCTCCAGGGACTCAAACTTGTTTAACTTGCCCTGGTCGAGCAGAATACCAAAGTACTGCAGTAGAGGTGGCGTCGTCGAGCCTGCTGGTGTTTGCACTTGTTGAAATCGTTGAATGGTCTGAGGAGTGCGAAGAATGGCCTTGGGGGCCAGAGCAGCAACTTTGGCCGCTTCGGCGAACTGACCGGCAGTAAACAGCTTGTTGAACTTGCGGACAAAAAGATCCTCCGCTCCTGCTAAATTGTTTCGTACAGCCATTCGCAGGGCCAAGTCAGGGTTTTGCAAAACAGTGTTTATATAAGGAATGATCTGCTCTTCGTCAACAGTTACAGATAGCACCTGACCCTTGCGGTTGACGCCAATAATTCCACCGCTGGCCTCGTGCGGAGCGGTCACGAAAATTGTATCGGCCGATATGCGATTCATGTATATGCATGTGGCGGTCTCCATATCGTACAGATGAATATATCCATATTTGGTTATCAAATAGATGGTATCGTACTTCGCTGAGACCTGCATGGCCACTGGAAAGTCGTTCTGGGCTTCCGGTGGAAAGAAGACGTCAACAGCCTTTTTTGGAAAAGCCTGGTTGCCATTAGGCGGCGTTCCGACTTCAATGATGTGAAGCTTGCCGCCTGTGGCGGTGCGAACTGCAAAGCAAAAAAGCGTAGTCGGTTCCTTGTTTCCGTCTATTTTAAAAGTCGCAAAACTGGCTGCGTGACCTTCGATGGCCTGCGATACTTTACGCTCCACGGAATACAACTGCATGGCGCCGGCGACGCGGCTGGGAAGTGCCGATATGCCTACCAGAAGCAGCCATTGTTGTGTAGCATTGCAGCGATAATTGATTATCTGACAGCCATTGAGTGAGGAATGTCTATCAAACATTTTTTGTGGCATCGAGTCACCTTCCATAGACCAATGAAAAACGCTCGTCTCGGTCACCAATGCTAAAGTGTTCAAAGATATCCATTTCCAGAACACAACATCTTCATTCATCGTGTGAGCCTTCATTTTTGATTTCATTTCAATATTGAATATCTGCAACGTCTTTTGCGCTACGAAAATATGGAAAAATGTATAATTTTTTCAGGAATTTTAAAGGTATATATTTTCTTACCTTTGAGAGCAATAACTTTGCTTGCTGGATTCATAATGGCCGAGTCAGCTGATATGGGACGTCGTGTGGGATTGGTCGAATCGTTCATATCAATGATGACTACTTGGGCGGTATCATTAACTTTCTCGCGCACACAAATAAACTTGTCCGACTCCATCGTGAGCGTGCTGAATGAGAACGAGTTTGCGTTGATCCCAACGTTTGTGAGCTATGCAAAAAAGTTCGTATTACTATTAAATTTCTTGATAAATGTATTTAAGAAATACAATGATATAGTCCATTTTTGAAAAAGTTTACCTTAACAACAACACTCAAACCCTCTCTTTTTTTAAATTTACATTTAGTTTTCTGGCAACATATTTCTCACTGATGTCAAATTTGAAATCCCTATTTGACTTTTATTTAACGTTACGTTTATACAGTGCGTTTTTTCCAGGTTGAGAATATAAAAGTTGAGACTTCTTTTACTATACAGAGAGACTTTATTGAACTGGGGAATTTACGTGTTCCAAACAATGCCGACTGGATAGCCAATAGGCAGCCTTCTTAATCTCCATTCGTTACAGTACATACAATAGTAAAAAGTGACAGGCTTGGATAAATGCTGTAAAGGACTGTAAAGGAATGTAAAATTCGTCCAGCTACAATACAGGCAATTGGTTATAATTTTCATGAGCTTAGTATTAATAAGTCTACCATTCAACGAACAGAAAGTCGGAAGAAATGGGAATAAAAGACGATTTCAACAATATGCCAGAAATTTTCAAACTTCATTGAGATGGAAAGCTTTTCCCAGTTCTAGATGGTTGAAGCTGTAAGGAGAAACGTCTTCCAATTGTAATCACATTTGAAAATACAGAAGAACTCATTGTTTTGCCACAACTGAAAAATTCGACAAGAAATGAACAAGAACGGGCTGTTTGGAATTTAATTCGAAAATGGAATCTTGAAGATTGTGTAAAAATTCTTTGTTTTGATACAGTAGTATCAGGTCAGTTTAACGTCACGTTTTTATTTTTAGGTCAAAAAAATATCGACATCACATCTATGAGCTTGTACTGAAAAGATATTCCTCTTTTTGCAGATTTCCTCTGATTGCAGTTTTCAAGCGAAACTGGAAATAATTAAGCAAGAGGCAACTTTCGGGAGGGATAATAATAACTCTCCATAGCGTTCCTAGGTGGCGATATTTGATGAGAACGAAAATTAGGCATACTGGGGCGATGCATAAAGCTCGTTGGATGACAGCAGCAATTTCCACCTTAAAAATTGCAATTAAAAACTCTCAGCTCAAGTTTACTAAACAAAAAAAAAAACAAAAAAAAACGCATCTGTCTACGACCTGTAATTTTTTCACAATATCTGCCTAAGTAAATCCTAAGCTTCAAAGTTCCTCGGCTGTGAAAGCACCGTATTTATGCTTTTTAAAATATTGATGAAGCTATGTATATTTAAAGCAGCTCTAAAGAAATTTTTGTCATAATTTGTACATGTAAAAGAATGGTGATGCATTTGACAGAAAACAATAGATCCAGTTTAGAACAACGATATGTACCATCGATGGAAGATCTTAACGTTGCAAATTTTAATAAGTAATATTAAAGCCTTTTAGTATTAACTCAAATATTTCTGTATTCTTCGTAAGGAACAAGTTATCATTTCATCGCCCAAAAAGTTAATGGCAGGTTTTTGAGCCTGTACCGTTCATCATGGAACAATACCCTATATTATTTAAAAAAGCAAGAACACTCTTTCATTACTTAGGGCAGTAGATTATTTATTAGAAAGAACGTGAAATGTATGCAAGATTTGTACGGTCTTCTAACAGTGGATGAGGAATTATTGAAATCGCGAAAAAAATGCTTCCTCTATATACGGGACACTCTAATATATATGTATGTATGTATGTATCTTAATTTACACTCCCCGACACTTAAATACGCAAACTAAAATGTACACTTCAGGCACTAATATTTCCGGCACAAGCCAAAGAAAACGGTGAATTTGAATTTTCCTCAAATCTCTATTCAATTTAGCATAAATTAAAAAGAAAATACTAGCTATATTCATTAAAGTAGATTAAGGCAAACAATTTAATTGAAATAACTAAAATTTCCGTGTGAGAGTTTTGCAAAATCCACCGAAACATGCGTACGACACATAGGCTATCTACAGATTTCATTCATACATGCATACATAATTTTGTCAAATGTTAATCTTTGATTATTTTAATTTTTTTCATTAGCGATCTAAGAAAGATATGTCATCTTTGTATAAGGTTAGACAAAAAACATTAAATTGTATTAAAATATATATGTCACTCCCCTTTTAATTTATAAAAAACTAAATATGAATTTCATAGTTTTCGCTATAATTTTAGATAATTTTAATTGGATCCTATTATCATCTATTTCAACCATCCTTAAGATGGTAACTGCGCTACGTTATTTAGGCGTTGGCTGCTTTTTGCATATGAGAAATAAATTAAATCTTAAAAAGAAATTATTTTCTTGTACAATTAAATACTGCACAATTACCATTTGTTAGATTGATAATTTTAATTTTGATCTTCCCCATCTTAGTATCATAACGTTTCCGAAAAACGAGGTTGCGTATTCTTGCAATGGAACACAATGTCACACGGGAAATGTCACAATGCTAATATTATACGAGGGGGAACGTTGTAAGTTGCCGCGGAGACCGCAACAATTTATACCCGATACTTAGTCTGTATGGCTCTCCGCCGGCAGACGCCGGCTATTACTACTATTAAACGATACGACAAACGCACTGTGCGAGAGGGATAAAAGTATATGGAAATGGGTTTATATAGCTTTCAATTATTTTTCTCGGTTCACATTTCCACGGAAATGCCCATATTTAAGAACGGGTTTGTTGATAGTGAGTTTTTATACCCGATACTGAAAATGAGTATTGCCCCCACAAAGGACGAAAATCTGTGGCATCCACATTTTTAAAGATACGATAAAACCAAAACGCAGAATCTGAATTAGATCGTATTATTATTATAGCCAGCATCAAGAAGCAATTTAATTTTTTCTCGCCATGTCTCTCTCTAACACACACGTAGCACAGGCGGCTTTGCTTAGAGTAAAACATTAGCGCCTAGATCTCAGAGACTATAAAAGCTAGAGCAACCAAATTTGGTATCCATACTCCTAATATATCGGACCGAGACGAGTTTGTTTCAAAATTTCGCCACACCCCCTTCCGCCCCCGCAAAGGATGCAAATTTGGGGATATTCACAAATCTCAGAGACTATTAAGGCTAGAGTAAAAATTTAGTATCCGCACTCCTGTTAGATCTCACTATAAAACGTATATCTCAAATTTTCGCCCCACCCCCCTCCGCCCACACAAAGGACGAAGAACTGTTGCATCCACAATATTTCAGATTCGAGAAAACTAAAAACGCAGAATCATAGATAATGATCATATCTATCAGATTGCTGAATCTGGATCAGATCAGATCATTTTTATAGCCAAAAGGAACAAATCAATTTGCAGTGGCTACGCAGCGCCCGACAACACGCTCAGACTGATTTTCTGTCTCCCTCGCTCGCCTCTTTGTCGTGTCGTTTAATATTAGCGGCGTCTGCCGGAGGAGAGCCATACTGACTAAGTATCGGGTATAACTGTTCCCCCACAACGTTCCCCCTCGTTTATTGTATTTTTTCCAATATTTTGGCTTAAAAAACTCAGGAAACGTCAAACACTAAATTATTTATATTTTTTATATTTTACTGCCGGACCGGACGAAACTTGTCTCCCCTAATGTAACGCCATATGATAGAGTGATAATAAAACACAGATAGTTTAATTTCGATATGATTTATTTGTCTATAAAAAACTAAAGAATCGTCTAACCCATCAAAAAGCCGCATCTCAAAACCCAGTCATCCGACAAACCTTGCTGTAAATATCAACCACGAGCCCTGGAGTTAAGGCGTTAAGTTAACAAGTCGAACGCCTCAGTCTCTAAACCAAAACTTCAATAAACCACTGCAGGAATAATGCAGCATCGTAACAGGGGCAAGAAATTACTGGACAACGTACCTCTGCAAATCCATTGCCTAGTGGAATTGAATCAAGGCTGGTAACTACACCAAATATAATGGTAGCAATAAAAAAAACCATGCACGGACCTATGCGCAATCAAAATCTCCTCTTGGAAATCTGCTCGAATAGTTTCTCGAAATATATCTCTCTTGAATGCGAATGGCATTTCATAGCACAACGTCATCCTCATATCCGAGACTCACCTAACAAACAAAAATTATTTTCATCGAAAAGGCTACCACACTTCTATGCGACAAATCATCCCGATGTTAAAGCTCATGGAGGTACTGGAATTCTGATCAAGCGTCGTATCAGACATTATCTGTTACCATCATTTGCTACAACTTATCTACGGGCAACATCAATTCATATTGAAACTCAAAGTGGTTACTTAGACTTAGCCGCAGTGTACTTCGTCTCCGTTTCCGAAGCAGAATTTGTAAAAATCTTCGACCTATAAGGTGACCGCTTTATAGCAGCTGGTGACTGAAATGCCAGGCACACCCATTGGGGATGTTGACTCAGCAACCCGAAAGGAAGACAACTATAATCACACAACGAAACAAACTTGACTTTATTTCTCCCGGCAGGCAAGAATTTGTAAAATTCTTCGACCTATTAGGTGACTGCTTTATAGCAGCTGGGGACTACAATGCCAGGCACACCCGTTGGGGATGTTGACTCAGCAACCCGAAAGGAAGACTACTATAATCACACAACGAAACAAACTTGACTTTATTTCTTTATTTCAATTGGCCAACAGATCCAAAGAAGTTACCAGACTTGATTGAATTTGCGGTTACAGAATAGTTCAGCAGGCTCACACTTTCTCCCTTCTAGCAAAACAGATTGGCTCAAATACAGGAAGTATAGGAGATCCCATATTGATGGCTGCCAAAATATTTATTGCAAAGATGACATAGACAGCTCAGTTGAAGAATTAGTGTATGTAATGTTAATGGCCTCAAAATACTCTGCTCCAATAATAACAGCTAATAAACTTCACGACATCAGTCGTGTTCCCAGGCATATTGAAGAGATGTTACGCGATAAGAAAAAGCTTTCGTTAGAGGGCAAGTCTATAGATCACTTGCCTCGAAGGAGTGGTTCAAAATAGCTTAGTAAAATGGCTATATGTGCACTGCTTTTAATGACCTTTTTTTCAACACGTGTTTTCTTGATTTATTTTATATTTTTATTTTATATTATTATTTATTTAATAAGTACAAAACAAAAAGGCATAAAGAAATTCGATATCAATTTTTTTAATAACAAAAAAATATAATTGTACTTTTTTCACATAGAAAGTGGGTATAACAGCAAAAAATATTTTGTATGAAAAAAATGTCCAAGGAACAAGTTTATGGGAATATGTACTGTAATGTAAACAATGGAGTAAACCAAAGACTATACAATACCAAGATGTTGCATGAGGAACAAATTCTTTTTCAATTTTCGTTTGACGCTTCATGGTACGGGCGCGCGGGGCTATTACTTCAATTCTCTTTTACGGTAGCTTCGCCTCCGAAATGCTACTCGGCTTCGTCAATGCCTCGGTCAGCGTCGAGTCGGTGTGTCTCGAGAGAAAGAATACAAAAACAAAATATGAATCGTCTGCTTGCCGAAACCGTAGGGCAGCGTGGTCGCTGATGTCTTTGGCGCGGCACAGTGGGGCGGAAATAGTAAAAAAAAAATTGTATAAGTGCTTTAAATAAATTTAATGTACGCATCTAATAGCGAATTTTCAAGATAGTTTTAGTTTAGAAGATATAAGCACTCAAAGTTTAACATTTTTTCAGTGTGCAAATATTTATTGAACTCATATTCACTAACAAATTTAGCAAGCTGAGACGGCCAAAGGTCCCACTGTGCCGCTCCAAAGACATCGGCGATCCGCGACCACCGCTTCGACGGTGCTGAGGCTCGAGAGTCCAGAATTGCCGAACAGACGAAACCGATGGGCAGCGGGGTCGCGGTAGAGACGAAGTACAGGCGAAAAGGGAATTGAAACCCCGCGCGCTCCCTCGTGCCTTTTGGGTTCTAATGTTAGGACCCGCCATAGAACAGCTTTTTGGTCGCTCATGCAACATCTTGGTATTTTATAGTCTTTGGTTAAACTTATGCTCCTGAAGCTTTTGCAGCCTACTGGGCATTGAATTTGCAAAGTTTTGTAGTGTTGTTACTTCTATCCTGTTCCATTCTGCAACTATCGCTTGTTTTAATTGCTTCAATGTATCGTTCTACCTTGTACAGGCATAGACTTTTGCTGCAAGGATTCCCCACAGATCCTCAATTGGATTTAAGTCCGGACTCATTGAAGCCCACTTAATCAACGGTCTCAAAATAGTCAATTCAAGCCCGGGAAACATGAATTGGCGCATTATGCTGCTGAAATGTCTATTGATCACCATGGAAATGCTCAGCAAATGAAAAAGGTTCACTATCTATCAATTATATCTATGCTTGCGCATTCATCCGACCGGATATTAAACATATTGGAGACCTCCCTTTAGCACTTAAGGCAGCCCATATCATTAGCGATCCATCACCATGGTTTAGCTTGAAGCAAGTTGCCCGTGGATGACGCGGGTCTCTCCAATATTTATGATGGACATCTGAACCGTGTAAACTATTTTTTTTTTCATCACTAAAAATTAAATTTTCTAATTCGGGGTCCCAGAAATTGTGGTTTTCAAAACTGACATGCGCGGATCATTATGACGTTTAGTTTAGAGGAGTTTGCCCACTTTCTTTTGATATGTCAGGTTAAAATTTTCGTCCAAAATTTGGCTCACACGTTGCCTGGGAATTGTTAACCCGAGTTCTGCCTTAATTTTTTTTGCAGCTCATTAAGTCTTCAGTTGCAAACTGCCCCAAGTGCCGTTTTGTCAATTCTATTATGATGGATAATAGCCATAAGTCGACCAAGTCGACGATTTATGCGGTAACCGTCTGGATCTATGAACATTTTTGAAATTCGACTCTCAAAACACGAATAAACATGATTGCACATATATCTATTTTCTATGTAGAGCGCGAGCATGATCTGTTATCCAAGCTAATAGTACCACAAATGGAGTTCACAGAAGACGAAAATTTGTCATAGCTGAGCACAAGAATAAGAGATAAGAACTGCATAGTCAAACCAAACAAGAATCTATTACTTTTTAAGAAAAATTTAAAATAATTTTTGCACATATAGCCATTTTAGTAAGGTAGCCAATAATCTACTACGCAAAGCCCTAAAAGATGAGAGGAATCAAGCTCAAATATACTATATGTATAAAGTCTCCAAAAACAGCAAAGGGATTCCGCTGTGGAAAGCTACATTAGGCGAATGTCCACCAAACGAGAGTGAATCACCATTACATACACAAACCGCAGAGTGTACTCGCAGCAAAAAAGGAAAATACATGTTCCGTACATTTAGATAACGTCTTCAAGCCACATCCAGCAACAAATAGCTTTGTGCCTCCACTAACCAATAACTTTGAAGCTACCACGCTTATCATATTCCAAGCAGGAGAAGTTACATAAATCATTATGGACCAAGTCTCAAAGCAAAAAAAAAAGCGTCGGGCCACGTTTTCATCTCAGTATATTTTCTCACCATAAAACCGACCGCGTTTGGCTTGGTGGCTTAATTCACAAAATCGGAATTTTACTTCCACAGCACACCTATAATATTGGAGTCATACCCACAGCAAAGAAGTGTCGCAATAAGATACAAAGATTTCGTCTCTTAATATCATCCAATTGAAGCTGTTGTACCCCAGGGTAGCGTGCTTGGACCGTCACTGTATATCATCCATATCATCATACAACAACTTCGACATTTGTTGATGATGCTGCCATCTTAAGTCGCTCTAAGTGCACAAAAATAGCAACGGAACAATTATCATCTCATCTCGTGGCAAACACCATAAACAGACAAACTTGCCCACCAGTAACATACCGAAGTAACATACCCAGGTGTCCATTTGGATAGACGGCTCACTTGCCGTAAACACATCGAAGCTAAGACAAACCTACTGAAATGTAAAGCTAGTCATCTACATTGGCTTATAAACGTCCATTCGCCACTAAAACTAGAGTACAAAGTACTTTTGTACAATGCAGTTCTCAAACCAATTTGGACATATAGCTCCGAACTATGCGCAAACGTTTGCATTATCAATCTAGAAATAATCCAGCGAGCTCAATCGAAGATACTTAAAACTATCACCATGGTGCATACGGAATGAAAATATTCATAAAAGACTTAAAAGTAGGATCGGTCAAAGATGAAATCGCCAAAGTGAAAGCAAAGTATCAGGTCTCCACCCAGCAATAATAGTTAGGGCCCTACTCTAAATTCTGTTGCATTCTCTGGAATTTCTGTCAGAATCAACGAAATCAGGAATGTCTTGCCTGTCCCACACATTTCACACATATCACATTTCAGTTTAAACGCCTGTAAAATCTTTAAAAATGAATCAATATTTTTTTTCATATACTATAATTTAGTGAGAAAGAAAAAAAAAACAATAATTTCAATTCAAAGAGCTCCTTTCCTTTTCCAAAAAAGTCCATGTATACACTTTTACACGTTTTAAATTTGTTTACTTTAATAGTTTTTTTTTAAACTAAGACTTGCCCACCAGTAATATACCAAAGTAACATACCCAGGTGTCCATTTGGATAGACGATTACTAAAGCTAGTAATCTACCTTGGCTTATTAACGTCCGTTCGCCAATAAAACTGGAGTACAAAGTACTTTTATGCAATGCAGTTCTCAAACCGTGGTTAAATGGTTGAAATCGATGGAATAATGAAGAAAGAATATTATCTTCATATTTTGTAATCTATTTGGTCGAATTTTATTCCCCATATCCGAGATCACTTTCTAGCAAGCCGGTAACGACGCACACGGCTTGTTTGTTAACAGATTTTCCACCTTTGTGGGGGCGGAAGTGGGCGGGGCAAAGTTTTGAAATATACTTGTAACAGTGACATATCACAGAAGTCTGAATACAAAATGTGGTTGCTCTAGCTTTTATAGTCTCTGTGAACTAGGCGTCAAACAAAACAGCCGGAAGGACACTCTTACTCTGAAATAATTTATATAAATAGAATAAGAATATGTAGTTATTTTTTTCCTCTGAGATTTCCGACACAGAATTTTTACTAATTTCAATTGTTATTTTTAAATAATTGTGGTCAGGACGTAACAGGAGTTTCTCTTCTTAGCCTTGGCTACTTTAATGAAAGGCTTTGTCAAAAAAATGGATGAGAAATGGGACAACTCTGATAAGAAACATCAGGACAACGCTGATAAGAAACATCAGGAAAACTCTGAAGCAATTCAGCGTTTGGATGATGAGATCAAACAAAATCCCACACGTTTAAACATGGGGGTTAAAGCAATGGCAACACCTTAATCGAAATTTAGGGTAATTAGGCGGAAGCTGACCGCGCGGCACCTTTGCTCCTTTCCTTGAAGGGGCTTGCTGCTGAGTTACTGTAATTCATTCCCGACGCGGATAAATTTACAAGGGTGTTCAATAAGTTTTGCGGCTCGAAAAGAGAGTCGATATGACTTGAAAATTTATTTTATATTGGTACATCCGTCATATAAACGTATGTGAAGTTTAATTGAAATCTTTTTTTTTTAATCAAATAGTATCTACTTGCCATAGAACTTTTTTACAATGTAAAAAATCAAGTATCGTGCAGTGATTAATTTTTTTTTTTTTAACAAAATAAATTTATGAACGAACATTGAAAGTTTATAAGTTCTCTGAGCCTAATTTAATTTAATTACTTTTAACATAATTACTTTACAAGACCTGAAAGACGATCCACGTGAAGGACGTACAAAATCAGGAACACTAAAAATCGTTGAAGAAAAACAGGATAAAGTATTGGAAAATCGTCGAGTGACTGAAAGAGATTTAGTAGAAGCCCTAGGCGTCTCAGTGGGCAGTATATGGATTATTTTGACTGAAGTTTGAGTTTCAGGGAGCTGTGTGCAAAATGTGTGCAACATTCGCTAAAAATGGAAAAAAAAACTTCCTCAGCAACATTTACACTAAGACGAGTTAGTGTCCAGAAATCGGTCAAGAATTTGTTAGCATCAGTTTTTTCAAATACAAAAATAATTTTGTTTGCAAACTGGTAAAATAATAAATTCGTAATATGGCTGTATCCTTTGAGACCAGCTGAAGGAAAAAATTCGTGAGAAAAGAACCGGTTTTCAGAAGAAAAAATTCTTCTTCATCAACATACCGTATCACGAAAGCATTTTGACAATGGCTAAAATCTCCGAATTAAAGTTTGAATTGTTGGAGCATTCACCGTATTTGCCAGACTAGACCATAACGACTTCCATTTTTTCCAAACCTAAAAAATACATGCCTGGAAAGCGTTTTTCATTAAATGGTGATTTCATAACTGCTGTGGAAGCGTATTTTGAGGCTTTTCCGGATTCTTTCTTTCAGGGATGGAATTCACAAAATGGAATCTCGTTGTAACAAGTGGAATAACAAAGTGTATTTCAGACCATAAAATTGTGTGTTTTCTTATAGAACCGCAAAACGTATTAAACAACCTTGTAATTATGAGGATGTTAAGCGTGCCCTGAGCGTCGATATGGAACTGCCCACCTACGAGAAGTTCATGGTCTGCAGCTGAAGGATAGCGTACAACGTTACTGAGAGTCTCTTCAACAGTTCGCGGTTTAGCTCATCGTTAACCCAAGAAACGCAATAATTGCCATAGCTCTACGTGACATAGCTCATCGTTAACACAAGAAACGTAATAATTGCCATAACTCTATGCGCAAGAATAGTGAAGCGGGCGGACGCTAGCGCATTAGGCATAAACTCCTTGCGTCGTGTCGAAATAAAGTTCCTCAGAGCTCCGGATCGAGATAGAGGCCCTAGTGAAACAGAGCGGCGATCAGAGTCGGTGGATCGCCAGCTATTTCTATTGCCACCGAAAAGTATTATATTAGATTGGGTATTGAATACAAATTGATATATCATTTTGGTTGGATTGTTTTTAAAAAAGAAGAAAAATGCATTTGTGAAAAATACGATTGGCTTAAGCTAGTTGTTAGAGCCTACACAATAAATACCATCAAACCGGTTTTTCTCACAGGTCACCCCAACGCAATAAGTTGACTCTGCGGGACTTGTTAGATTAGAAACTTTTCTCGTTTTCTATTCTAGCGGCAAAGAACGCTGATGATACTGCATATTCGGATGCCGAGTGTGTGACTTTGTTGTTCAGACATTACCACCAGAAAATTTCTATCTTGTCAGTTTCCGTTTGCTGGATCTGTCTTAGCATTAAGTCCCACACTACCAATAAATAGGCGTTCCGGGAATTTTTACCTTGCAGTACAGGACAGTACTTGACGTATAGGTCGTCTCATACCTATAAGTTGAAAAATGTTCGGATTCAGTTTCACGTCGGAAAATATGTCCCTCCCTGTTAAAAAAGATCTCAAATTTCTTTGTGTTAAATTGATTCTTCCTGGCTTCATCACTTCTTTGTATATTCCACAGTCTTCTGGTATCACGATATACGAACAGAACTTGTCTGCCATAAAAACCATTTCTTCATTTCTGTCAGATAAAAATGTGTGATAGTTCGTACTGATTTTAACTCACTAGGTGCTGTTGGGTTTTCGGTAATCGAAAGTAATAGCTTAGTACCCAATGTCACGACATGACTTATTGACGGCTTGCCTGTCCTTGTCCTTGTCTACAGTCAACTTTCTGCGCTCTATATCTGTGTTTTATATCGGATCCGACCATTGTATTATTAACCCGAGCTCTTTCTCTCACTATACCTGAACGACTACTTTCCTACCTTCAAAGTGTCGGGCGATATTAAAACAGCTGGGTCAGGCAGGGAAGCTCATACTCTCATACAAAGAATTATATGTGCATCATATTTGTTTTTTATTAGAAAAGTAAAAATACTGAAATATAAAAATATTGAAATTTTTAGTGTTACGCATATTAAAAACAAAATAATAACAAATTAACTGACACACAAGTAATAATAATTTCTACCTTTTCTAAAATAATTTCTACAAAAATGTAGAAAAAGAAATTTTACTATCAAGACTCTCTAAATATACATATATTGTTAGTCCGATTTTAAACGACGGGAAACATTGTGAGCACCTCCCAAAACTGACACCTTGGAGAAGAAGTTAAGCAATATTGCGAACTTGCCCGAAATCCTGATAAGGTGACGGGGGTGACTTGCCCAAGCTAATAAAGAAAAGGCTGGAATTCGGTTTAAGCTCAGACACCATTAAGATATGCAAGCGGAAGGCGCATCCTGTCGATAACCCAGTCGAGCAGGAGCCGGCCCCAGAAGGTGTCTCGTCGGACACAGAGCTGATGCTCGATGGGGACTAAACGGCGACAAGCCTAAAGCTGCAAGGGTCACATCTAAGGCTGTTGTCCTCCTACAAGGCCCAAGCTATGTAGCCAGCTACAGCGAGGGGTCGGACACTCCCCTACTAATAGGTTGTGATGCCAACGCTCACTACACCCCATGGGGGAGCTCGGACACAAATGTAAGAAGTGACTCACTTTTCAGCTTCATCCTAAACTTAAATTTTTGTATTTGTAATCAGGGCAACGACCTCACTTTTATAATTAAAAATCGACAGCAGATTATTGACCTCACTTTAGTGAGACATAGTCAAGAGTTGGAAAGTCCTGGAGGACCATTCCCTTTCTGACGGCAGGCCCGAACACAATGGACGACCTAGATCGTCTAGTGAACAGGTTCACGGAAGCATGCAACAAAGCCTTCACGGCAGCATGCCCCACAAATAAACCTAGGGGAAAAATGGAACCCCCTTGGTGGTCAAAACAAATAGATATAGTACGTAAAAGCTGCAGGACTCTCTTCAACAGAGCCTAAAGCACTAACGAAGAGAAGCACTGGGAAGAATATAAAATCAGTCTGGCACTGTACAAAAAAGAATCTACGAAAGCAAAAAGGGACTCTTTTGGTCTGAAATCAAGGAAACGTGAAAGGCCGCAAGGCTACGCAAGATCCTTTCGACAACTACTCCCTCGGTGGGGTACTTTAAAAAGAATGATGGCACGTAGAGTAACTCCAGTGAGGAATCCATACACATTTTAATCGATACTCATTTCATCGGAGGTACAACCATCGAGCCGCCACACCTCTCTTGGTAACTTTGATTACTAAACACCTCAACCCGTGCTAATCGACAGGTCAAGCCGGGGAAAAGGCCGGGGACATAGCCATCAACTGGCTACAATGTATCTTCAGGAAGATACTGGCAGTGGGTACAATACCACAAGCGTGGCTTAAGACAAAGATAGTCTTCATCCCCAAAGAAGGGAAAGCCTCAATCCTAAACGACTTTTAGACGTTTAGACTTTAGTTTATCGTTCAAACGGCACTCCATGAAATAAGCTCAGTGGTATAGAAATCTCAGCATTTCAAGAAATTTATAATAACTTTAACTAATAATAACTCATTAATAACTTTTCTCGTTATCGAGGGGAGCCTTTAACAACGTCGTACAGGGTGCCATTACCCAAGCCCTGACTGACCTGGGGGAGGGAACAGGAACAGAGGCACGTCGCAAGGTAGTTGCTACGTGGACGATGTTGCACTTATCTTCTGGATGAAATACCCCCAAAACTTGCGCGAAATCGTGTTCTTCCCAAATAAATACAAAGTCTCAACCTTTCAACCCCCCATTTTAAATGGATGCAGGCTCTCCTGCAGTTCAGCGAACTGCCGCCCTATGCATCTGTGAAGCTCTTCGCACCACTCCAAAAGATGCCCTAAATGCCATCTTATGCCTCCAGAGTCTTGGCCCTGCAGGTTAGAGTCAAGGTTTTCTATTTACAATTAATTTTTTCTGCAGTCTATCCAAAGTTAACTAAAAATCGTTACAGACGTGTTGTCTTAAAAATAATTTGTTTCCTAATTCATTTGACGGCAGCAAGAAAATAAAAATTAGACGCAGAAGCTCAAATTTGCAAAAAGCACCGACTAGAGATGTGAGAAATACATGCAATTTCAGAGAGCGGCTTTTTTTGTCGCTTGGTGTAACTTATGTACGTATGTACATATGTATGTATACATACGCATGTATACAGAGAGAAATAGAAGCAGAAAAACGCCTGGACAGACAGTCCATTTACTTATATACATAAATTATATTATACTATATTCTATATAGCCGCCATTTCACTTTTTATGAAACTTTTCCTAGCTTGTCCAAAAAAAGAAAGAACGCCCACAATTAAATCTGGAACAAACTTACGGACATACATATGTACACACATTTAACTATCAATTTATTCACAAAATTTGATATACAATAAAGTTTTGGTTTATAAAAGATCAACAAGTGGTTTTCCATTCAGCCTGACCCATGGTTACTTAAATATGTATGTATGTACATTCGTCACATAATTGGAATAAGAGATATGTTCACACATATGTGCATATGTGTATACCAATTGTATGCACTATACTGGCATTGCTCGTGGACTAACGGCGCAAGAAACGTCAAGCAGTACAATCGTTTCACACTCACCTGTAAATGCTCCTGAAAGCGGATGGGTAGCGGTTGCGTCATCTTTGAAAGATAGTTTTCGATTTTAGTAATAAGGATTACTTAAGGATTCCACTTCAAGTTCAATAATATAAATATGTTTTTTATTGATTATGAACAATTTTCTGTAAAAGAAGATTATAGACACCCAGCGGCGTTTTTTCAGTTATTTAAATAATTTCTAATGCATATACATAGTTAAATAAATATACATATGTACCTATGTTTTTTGAAAAATCTTCCCTTTTTTCTTAGTTGCAGTGATCTTTGATTTTCTTGTTAGTATTGCTTTTTCCGTTTTTGATGTTATTTTATTTCAAAATGCTACAATTTTGCGAAATGAATACAATAAGTCAATAATAATAATAATTAATACAATAAGTCAATAAAATGAAAATTTTAATGACAATTTAATTTGTAATATAAAATTTATGCAACCATTTATAGGTTTTATTTTCCATTTAATAGACTGTGAAGCGTAACCGCCACAGCACACTCAGTTGTATTTACTAGGCATATGGCTCTTAATAAATATCTATTCCTTACACATTGAAGATAAAATAATATAAATTTAAAACAAAAACCCCTACTGATAAACACTGTACACGCGAGCAAGCACCAATGCTTGAAAAAAAAAGAGGCAGCACTACCGACAGATTACTCGTTGCTCACCACAGTAAAGTCAGCCATGTTGAGTTGCGCTTTTAACAATTAGTCATTCACTAACACATTTACACATATTTTCACATAGGTTCAAGTGAGAAAAATATTTCCAGTTTATAAACCAATTTATAATTTATCTTTGCTTCACAACATAACAAGATATACAAAAAAATATAGATTATAAAATTTTTTTTTTGCAAACATGGACTTGGCCTTTTCACAAGTAAACTGAACTGCCATATGCCACATAAACAAAATAAAATTTGTATGCTTACATACAAAAAAAATGTACTACCCTATGCCTAATAACGTTAAACCTTAACACCAAATTTTATGATTTGTAAGAGCAAATATATGCATTGAATTTAATTTAATATATTCGAAGCGTTTATCTTAGTTGTAATATTAATAAGCGTACATTTATTTTGTTGTGTTTTCGCTTGCCCAGAAACACTAAGCACGGGAGAGATGACAAATCAATTCAAATTTGGCTTTAGCACATTTTATTAGTTGATAGGCCAAAAGGTAAAGAGAATACATCGGGTGCATAGCGCAGCAGAACCGATAAATTTTTGATCGACTCCCTTGATTAGTTATATCGAATAGCATCGTCTAGTTTTTGAACGAAATTGTGAGAAATATTGCACTTACTTTATTTCTTAACGCCTTTTTCAAATTACACTGGTAATAAACAAGGTTGGCATCACGCTTGTTAAAATCTAATATCAATTTATTAATTTAAATTTGAAAAGAACATCAAACGGCTAAATATTTTCTTATCTTATTTAGATAAGACCGACCCCGATCATATAAATAATTTAGAAACAATAGTTTGTGAATGTTAGTTTTAAAATATTAAAAAAGTCAGTTTAAGCGGGTGAAAAAAACGCGCGTTGGAAATGTTTCAATAACTTCAAAACATTCAAAAAATTGTATTTATGTGACGTGCTGGTTTAGTTATTGTGAAAAATCAATACATCATTGTTCTTTTCTGTATGTGAGTACTTAAGACTGTGTAGGAAGTTTGTTAAACAAAAGTACTTTGTTAACGCTAGCTCACGCGCACAGGATACTACAATTGGCAGGGGAGGTCTGCATCACCTAACACAAAGCGTCTGTTTTTTACCGTTCTACAAACTAAACGCAGGCAATTTTGCATTATTAACTGAAGGCAAAAGCTATAACTCCTTCCAAACAGGTATGAATTTGTTTATTTTTAGTGCATACATATTTAAATTCCTTATACATAGCTATTTTTTTTTGCTACATCCTTGATATAAGTTAAAACGATAGAAACGAATAAATAAATCCATACATATGTATGGATTAATATATAAATATAATTCATAAATATATATTTTATTTTTTAGTGTTCACCCACGACTACAACTGTAAACATTGGACGTATCCTCAAACTTTATACGGTCTCTTATTTTACCTGTATTGTGCTTGGAATTACTTGTGATTTATATACATATGTATGAAAATATCCCGGAACATTTATATGTATATTTTTTTGCACGTTGAAGTATTCATATGTACCTATGCTCACACTTGTGCACATATGTAATGTTGAAGTTGCTCATTCAAAACAAATTTAATGCAAAAAAAATCAAAATGCTCGCTCCCAAGACAACAATTCTCTCCCTGATCCAAAATCATTGATATTTGAACACACATATGTATATCGTATTCTGTTATGTGTATGAATGCAATCATATATTGTCATACACATGTACATAGTTGAATTTTGGACGAATCTTAATCACTTTCGTTTTCATTAACCTTACCATACACTCCGCTACACATAAATAAGACTGCCCGTATATCTGTACCGTAAATGTGATGGGCTCCTAGCCAGCGTGACAAACGCGTCTACCTAACTTAACCTGCCCTGTAAGCGATATTTTAACGAAGCCTAAAAACGAGAAAAGAAGGGACCGAAGAAGACGGATAGGCAGAAAAAAGGATTAATTCGACTTACACTTAGATCTTTTGTATCGATATGCTTACAAAGTGTCTGTACTATATACCACAGATGTCATGGTCGTATGACAACATACTTCAAGTCTAATTTAGACTGACGGACAGAGATATAAACAGACATAGCGATAAATATAGTGTGAAAGTGTTGGTAGCCGTCACAGCTATCAATCAGTGCTGTTCCGGAAAAATTGTACTTTTCGTGTCGTTTTTAGATGATCCCTTTCTCACAAATTTGATGTCGATAGGTTTAATTTTTTCATCGATTCTGACAAATAAAAACAGCTGATCTGGTTGCTTCAATAATATACAGCGTGATAAAATGCCTAATTACTTGTTTTGAAGCAAAACCACGTCAGAAAGTGCGCGATTTAAGAAAATCGAGACATCTTAAATACAACACCTGTATATTTAACATGTCTGCTACTCTGCGAGTAAGAGCTTGCATATTGAAAATTAAATTACTAATGGTTAACAAATTTAATTGTTGTACCAAAATTTTGAATTAAATGGGCGGGAAAAGGCTTACCCTGCTGTTCTGTTGTGCGCATGTTATGAGAACAGTCTGTGCTGTTATGTGCAAATATTTATTTCCTTCGAACGTTCCGATAAACAAATCGAAATGCGTCAGCTGTTTGCACGAAAACGAAAATTCTTGTTGCCCCAACCAATTATTTTCAAGCCAAGTTTGAGGTTGGGTTAAGAAAAAACCCTTTATAAGGAAGGTACAAGCCTTGCAATTAAGATACGTTTTGTTACATAAAAAACCGTTTACTTTTCGTCGAGGAAAATGTTTCGTTTTTAAAACGTAGAAATCTTGCGGGTTGTAAAAACGGAAACACAAATTTATGTGATTTCGGAAAACTTTTGTGAAAGTGAAAACCGGAGCCTGTCTGTATATGAAGGTTTTTATTGCTCAACACTTGCCTTCTTTTCCCGTAACGTTTTATACCCGATACTCATAATGAGTGTAGGGGTATATTAAATTTGTGGGGAAAATGGATGGAAGCGTTTCCGACCTCATAAAGTATATATATACATATATATATTCGTGATCAGCATCAATAGCCGAGTTGATTGAGCCATGTCTGTCTGTAGGTCCGTCCGTCTAGTTTGACGTCTAGTTCTCAGAGACTGTAAAAGCTAAAGCAACGAAATTTTGTATCCAGACTGCTTCGATATTACACTGAATCAAGTTTTTTTAAAAATTTTGCCACGCCCCTTTCCGCCGCCACAAAGGACGAAACCCAAAAACGCTCAATCATAGAAAATTACCATATCTTCTAGACTGTCGAATCTGGATCAGATTGGATTATAATTATAGCAAGAAGGAAGAAATCAATTTGCAGCAAACCCAGCCACGTGCGACTCATTCTCCCTCTCTCTATCTTACTCTCTAACACATTCTTCGTAGTTCAATGTGTGCGCCCTCTGGCGGAGAGGAGCCATACTGACTGAGTATCGGGTAAAAATGCAGCGTAGCAGCGACTCACAACGTTTCCCCCTCGTTTTATCTGGTCTCACCGTTAGTTGGACTTAAGTCTGGTGGAATACGTTCATATGAAGAAAATATTGTGCCGCCGACTTGACAATACAATATAAAGAACGATGTCTAACGAAAAAATTGTAGAAGCTATGCGCAAGAATGACCCAAGAATACAATTTTTGGCAAAAGAGGACAAAGAAATGAAAAAACATAAATTGTTTTTAAAATGTTTTTAAGCATCTCAAAATAAAAAAGAGGCAGGTTGTACCTCTAGTCATGCCGCTACTTAACATTTTTTACAGGCTTCCTTTGTCCCCTTACCTTACAATCGCAAAATCATGGGAAAACTACAATTTTAAAGCTTTCGGAATAAATCTACACGCGGGATAATGCTTTTATCTACTAGGTTAACAAAAATCGATGCGATCGTATTTACATTTTTGGAACGGAAATGACGAAAATAGTTTCTCAGGCGATTTTAAGTCTCTCTACCAGTGTGGCTTAGAATTAAAAGCGTGCGGGTTCATGACCAACATGAACTCGAAAGGCGTACTATCCTCTTTTCCCCCTTAAAACGCGCTTATTCTCAGTAAGCATTCCAGTTAGCTAGTACGGTAACGATAGGGAATGATGTAATACGTGTTGTCTTTTTTCACTTTTAGTTTAATCATATGTACATATATGCACAAGATAAATACAATATGCATTACATGCATTATGTGTCTACTCATCAAATAGGTATATACAAACTGAGACTGCCGTGTAGTTATACTTGATACTCGAAGAGTGGTATATTAGATTTGTGGTGGAAGTGGATGTGTGTAACACCTAACCTAACCTAACACCCAGAAGGAAGCGTTTCCGACCCTATCAAGTACACCTAATTTTGTTTTTACACGGTATTTTTTTACACGTTTTTCAAATAACGGTTTGATAATCAAACATTTTTAATTTTTGTACACGTATTTTCTCCATTTAGTACGGTTCAAAATAACAACACAAATAGATAAAAAAAACATACACAAACAGCTAGAAATCAAACGAAAACAAGAAAGAGCATAAAGAGAATAAGCACATACACCGATTAATCAATTTCTAACAATACATACATACATACATACTAAATTTTTGGATGTCATATTCATAAATGAAAAAAAAAAATTTTTTCTAAATAACACTTTTTTCAACGGTCATTTTGTAATTTGATCAAACAAAGAAAACAAAAATTCTAAAATTCTAAAAACGATTTCTTTAACAAAAACTAAATTTTTTCCAATAGGTTTCATAATACGAATTTTATCTCCGCACTTGCAACATCTCTGCAAGTCACTTAGATATATCTCCAACTCAGCATGGATTTATAAGGTGGCGATCAACCACCACGAATATTTTAGAGTTTACCTTTTTCATTATTAAAGGCTTTCAAGGTATCTTACAGACGGATGTTATTTACACCGACTTTAGTAAAGCATTCGAATCTGTAAACCATTCCCTTCTAGCACATAAACTTGACCTTTTACCGTTTACGCCCAACCTCCTGAGATGAATTTCTAGCTATCTTTGTTCCAGGTCTCAAAGAGTTCTCTTCAAAAACTCCCTCTCTTTACCAGTAAAGGTTTCTTCGGGAGTACCACACGGCAGCCATCTAGGCCCCTTACTCTTTACACTCTTTATTAATGACTTGCCTTCACTATTAACATACTCTCGAGTACTTATGTATGCGGATGATGTTAAACTCTGTGTCCAGTACAAGGACATTTCATTTCATTCTCGCTTGCAATCCGATCTCAATAGCTTTCAGTCATGGTGTTGTGCAAACTTGTTACACCTTAATGCCTCGAAATGCAAAGTTATGACATTTCATCGTTCTAGCCCTTTGTTGGCTCCATACACCCTACTTGGGGGTTCTCTTGAGAGAATTACCCTGGTGGATGATCTGGGTGTTATGTTAGACCCCAAGTTAAAGTTTTCCGAACACATTTCTACCATGGTAAATAAGGCCATGGGCGTGCTTGGGTTTATAAAGAGGTGGTCAAAGGAATTTGACGACCCCTATATAACAAAGACTCTCTATACCTCGCTTGTTCGTCCGATCTTAGAATACGGCTCCTGTGTATGGTGCCCTCAGTACAAAGTACACCAGGACCGTATAGAATCAGTACAGAAAAACTTTTTACTCTTTGCTCTGCGGGGCCTTAACTGGGATGCGGGTGTAAGACTCCCATCTTACTCTAGTAGACTACTATTAGTAAACCTCCCATCCTTAGTTAACCGTAGAAAAATGCTTGGTGTGATATTTATGCACAACTTGATCAGGGGTGACATAGACAGCCCTGATCTGTTGAGCCGCATAAACTTCACGATTCCTGTTAGACTGACTATAAATTTTATACCGTTGTTTCTTCCACTTTGTAGATCGAATTATTCCTTGCATGAACCGTTTAGGGTCTTATGCTCGGATAATAATGCGGCTGCGCCCCTCGGTCGGTTGGGCGGGAGGAGGGCTGCGTTTTGCCTGGGATCCGCGCGTTACAGCCTTCTGCTGGTGTCAAATACAAATACCACTACAGTTACTAATTAATAGAAAGGTGTGTAAGGATTAATAATTTAATAAGAGGAAGAGAATTAGTGTTGGTATTGGAGTAGTATTCTAAGATCGGACGAACAAGCGAGGTATAGAGAGTCTTTGTTATATAGGGGTCGTCAAATTCCTTTGACCACCTCTTTATAAACCCAAGCACGCCCATGGCCTTATTTACCATGGTAGAAATGTGTTCGGAAAACTTTAACTTGGGGTCTAACATAACACCCAGATCATCCACCAGGGTAATTCTCTCAAGAGAACCACCAATTGGGGTATAGGGAGCCAATAAGGGGCTAGATCGATGAAATGTCATAACTTTGCATTTCAAGGCATTAAGGTGTAACAAGTTTGCACAACACCATGACTGAAAGTTATTGAGATCGGATTGCAAGCGAGAATGAAATGAAATGTCCTTGTACTGGACACAGAGTTTAACATCATCCGCATACAGAAGTACTCGAGAGTATGTTAATACTGAAGGCAAGTCATTAATAAAGAGTGTGAAGTGTAAATAAATTTTGAAATACACTTGTAACTGTGGCATATCACAGATGTTTGAATACAAAATGTTGTTGCTCTAACTCTTATAGTCTCTGAGCACTAGGGACGGTGACGCTGATAGGGACGGACAGACGAACGGACGGACAGATAGATATGGCTAAGTCGACTCGACTATTGATGCTGATCAAGAATATACTTAATGGGGTGGGATACTTAATGGGGTGGGAAACGCTTCCTTTTGGACGTTACACACATTTACTTTCACCACATATTTTCTCCAATATGACGGGTACTTGGATAGTGAAATACTGGCAGATATTGACGTATTCAACTTTCTTTGTAATAAATAAAGTCGGAATGTTTTTTTTTGCGACATAAACGTTAGTCTGTTGAACAATGTGCGTTATGGTTTCGTCATTTTGAAGATATTCAAAATATTTATGTGGTGTGTCGAGACTTTCAAATTCTTCCAGAGCGGTATGACAAAATGAGACAGCCGATTTATCTAACACCGAATTTTGTTGACGCCTCAATATTTTTTTGAATGGGTCTGATTTCAGATTTATATCCAGAACGCATCCTACAAACGCGCCAGCATCATTTATGGTGTTATATGTTTAATCATTGTCAAATGCATGACATCCACTGGAACGACTTTCAAATTTAACTTTATATCATTGTTGTATCTTCAGGGTGAATGATAGCAAGCGGACAGTGTTTTCGTTTCGGTGTCGGAGATGTAATTGAAGTGATCGAAGTTGATGATGGCAATATAAAAGCCGTACTGTCATATAAGAAAAAATCTGACTAAAGTGCTGATTCCGACATATCTACAGCCTCGTTTATCGCCTCGTCAAACCCGTCACACTCACAAGCGTCTTCATCTAAATTGTCTTAAATTTCTTCTTCATTATCAATGTCGCCATTAAAATCTAACATCTAAAGCAGATCTGCCCATTGTGATGCTCCTACTTGTCATGTGATGGTGTCCTCTAATTAGGGAGATTTGTTAAACCACCCCGAGGTTTCAATAAAGAGTGCCAATTTCCCTAGCGGCATGGTCACCAGGCTGTCCAGGTTCTCGAAGAAGACGTCTCAGCCTAGCACTTAAGGTAGATTGTTGGGGTGTCACCCCAACGCATTCTAAGAGTCTTTTCAACATGCCCAACTACTTCGTGCAGTGCGGTCTTAACTGATCTACCCTTTAGTTAGATGTTAGTTAGCTAGTCACCGAAAACGTCCGAGCAACTTTCATGAGAAGTATCAGGGATTCTCGGCTACTTTTTGCGAACGTACCGACCTGGTTGCGCAGCCAGCCAGGTGTAGTAAGCGCTTTTGACAGTACTCTTAAAAGCCTTGAGACCTCTGTGGGGCTGTCCATGGATTCGCAAAATGCCGCCCATGATTCTATTTTCGACCTCCTACAGGTTTTCTTGTAGGCATTAAATATGTGATGATATGGATACCAGCCTTTTTGTGTGTTCATCACTTTGCTGCAGAGTTTCCTCTATTCCGTCCTGATTTTGCTAAGCTCCCGTATCCACCACGAGTTGCGATTGGACTTTGGGGGTCGGCTGATCGGGCAGAATTTGAGAAATGATTTCTGTAGAGCCTTGGTAACTTTCAGTAGCACTTCTGTACTAGACGTACTAGTCTCCCGTGCGAAGGATTTTAAGACTTTTGGTGTTTGAGAATCGGATCCAGTCTGTCGTTTAGAATTATGGGAGGCCTTGATCTTCTCCCTTTCCCATTTGATATTGTAATGTATCGTGTAGTACTCCTACAAGGAGCACTCACCTGATACATGCCAATCCTTGTTGGCTATGGAGCCGCTGTTCGAGGCCAGGGTTATGTCTATAGCCTCTGCACGGTTGCTGTTGCGGAAAGTGGCGTGGTCACCCAGTTGCACACAAAAAGGTTTGTGGACAGGATGTACTCGAACAGCGACTTTCCCCAGGAATTTTTCGTCACCCAGGACCATGTCGTTTCCCTGCTTCGGCGCTTGACGGACAAGTGCCGTGATATCCTCCGAGGGTGGGTCCTCTGCTTTATATTTTGATTGTGCAGAGGCCAGATATATGTAGGTTTTTCCCGTCCTTCCTCTCGCATAGTGCATTCGTCAGGATCGTTGCTTTCCACGATAATGGTTACCTGGCTTACCTGCTGATTGTGGTGTGAGAAAGACGGTATCCGCGACCACTCAAACCCCGAACTCTTTCACATACGATCCAGGGCTCTTGGATTAGGGCCACGCTTTGAGTTTTGATTAGGACAATTGTGTCATTGTCTTCCTTGATCGGAGGAGGGATGCAGCCCTTCATTTTCGATTTCGTTTGGTTAAAGTTCACCAAAGCCTTAAGCTCTGGTTTTGAGAAACTCAAGAGTTTCCACGTTACCACATACGCATACAAACCAGTTGTCTGTGTGAACAACGACGTCATTTATAGACTCACTCAGAATTTCTGATTCAGCCATCCGTCAGTTGACTTCCGAGATCATCCCCTCCGGATGACCACGGTCGATAATGGCTACCTGCAGCTCAGGCTCAAGCTCGGAAGTTTTCGTAGAGTCATCCGTCTTTTCCGCTTCTGTCTAGAAGGTGTTGGTGGTGCCTTGGCTCTCGGCGCGTTCCGCGTCTGATGTGTGGACTTCCCCTTCACCATGTCGGTGTTATTTTTCGCCCTTTGTGCTTTTGCAGACGACACAGAGGGTTTGCTCACCTGCGCGGTCGTGCCAGATTCTTCTGGCGATGATGTCGAAGATCAATCCTTCTCTGCCGCAATGATAGATGCGCTGTGTGGGGTTTTTTTTAGCACGTTGTTTTTGTACTACTTCTTACTTCGACATTAAGCGACGAAGTGACAGTGAAGAGGATGCTTCCGCCTCACTGTTTACTTTAAAACCGAGAAACACAAAATCGCGGAATCGTGCAGAATGACTATATCTTCTAGACCGCAGAATCTGAGCCAGATCGTATTATTATAGCCAGAATGAAGAAAACAATTTCATATTCTTTCGATCTGCCTCTCCCTAAAACACTCGTTTCATGGTTGGCTTTGCCTATCGCAAACAGTGAGCGCCTAGATCTCAGAGACTATAAGAGCTAGAGCAGCCATACCAAATTTGGTATCCACACTCCTGTGATATCCAACCTGCACTGATGGGATTATTATTATAGACAAAAGGAACAAATCAATTTTCGGTCGCTACGCAGTCCCCGACGACACGTTCAGAATGATTTTCTGTATTTCTCGCACACACTTTTTGTCGCTCAATGTCTACCGGGGGAGAGTCAAACTGACTAAGTATCGGGTATAAATGTAGAGTTGGGTCTCCGCAGCAACTCACAACGTTCCCCCTCGTTTGGTTAGTATTTGGTTATAGTCTTGCATAAGTTTAACAGAACGTTCGGCATTTTGAAAATCTTCATGTCTATGCCATTCTGAAGGGTCGTCAGTTAAAAAAGTTTGGCAATATTAAAGCGATGGAAAAATGTAGCAGAAATAGTTCTCACAAACTCAGATAGTCTCTTTTTAGGCAAAGAGTCTTGAACGTAGGCAAATCTTTTTCTTTTAAAATTAGGCGTTTTGCAGAAGTTTCGAAGACAACACAAAGTGCCAAGAGTTGCGTCGAATAATCGCTGGATTCGCACTCACTTCCAGAATATGTTAAACGTCCTCAGATATTGATGGTTTACGTAAATAATATTATTGCCGGCAGTAAATGAAACGATCTCAGTAGCAATTCGCGCAATCTCTTTTCGCTTTTGGACTTGATCCTTTAGTTGATCCCTCACATTTTCGTTGATTTTTTTTTACCGAGATGGTGTCTAGACCAGCTTAATGCCCAATGCCCTGGTCTTTGGGTATGCCGCTGCAGTTCAAGAAATGTCTTGTCCTCTTCAATTTGCATAATGGACATGGCATCTGGGTGTGCAATATCGAAAAAAATACATTGCTCGTATAATTTGCACATTAGTATGAAAAGTTGAATGTTAACTATTTATTGTTGGCTTAAATGATAACAAATCGGGCTGAAATTTTGGGGGCTGGATTATATTTTAATGTTCTAAGTCAATCCGATCGGAGCAATATATAGTATAGCTGCCATAGGAACCATTGGCCTCAAGTCACCACTTCTAAACGTTGTCGAATTAGGCTGAAACTTTATATTTTATTGTTTTATAACAAAAGGAACATTTTTAGACCCTAAGACCTTTGAAAATACAACTTTTATAAATAAGCGTAACCCTTACGTACATTGGTTTTAGAAGTTAGTACTGCTATATTATTTTGATATATTTGTCAAAAAAAGGGGTGGCCACAACCGAACCAAATTGATTAATTTTTAAAAATGGGAAGTTACATACACATTGTAGTTGGAGTCGGTATTGAATCATAAAATATAATAAATTTACTGTCTAAATATGCATAGCACTTACCTTTTCTATTGATTCACTTCGTTTTATAGCACTGTTTGAGATGCCAAGCTTTTTTGGCACCTATGTATTTCAACATAAAAAGAGATTTTGGGTTAAACTTTATAATTCGTATTTAATCTTGGTGGCTTAGCGGAAGCCGATTGCTTGCTATTGCCAGATGAACTTTATGCGAGATCAATATGCAACCAATGCGCAGAGGGGTTAGCATAGAACTAAACTATAGACGACGGCGTTAGATCAAAGTGACTGCCGAAGTGGCGGCAGCAGATCAAAGTAGTTGCCGAAGTGGCGGCGGCAGAGAGCCCCTTTAGCGGGAGAGCGCAGCAGCTCTGCAGAAAGTCAACGCTTTACAACATATGTAGGCGGCTCTCTATGCTCATACAATAATAATGTTAAAGTTACGGTTATTCTTCAGCTGCTGGCCCGAACATACTCCCCCCGTTGGGAGCTAGTCTCTCAACAGATTCCTTAAGGGGCAGCAAACATAGCCGAGTGACGGCCCTCCTGATGTTTCCTGAGGATGTCTTCAGGTCAGCGACGCGACACACTCCGTCCTTGCCGAAAACGACATCGACCACTCTAGCCAGTGGCCAACGCATTGGAGGAAGATTATCGTCCTTCACCAGAACGAGGTCGTTCTTGCAGATGTTTTGCGCGGGGGTGCGCCACTTCGCGCGCTCTTGCAAAATAGTGAGATACTCTTCGCGCCAACGGCTCCAAAATATTTTTTGTAGTTGGGTGATTCGCTGCCAGCCATCCAGACGATTGTAGTTCAGCTTCGTTAGGTCAGGCTCGAGGATTTGCTCATGGGGGCCGCCTAAAAGCAGATGAGCAGGAGTTAAAACGTCTAAGTCATCAGGATTTTCTGAAAGCGAGAGCAAAGGGCGAGAGTTAACAATTGCAGTGATCTGACAGATCAGAGTGCGCAGCTCGTCGAAGCTAAGCACAGATGGTCCAACTGAGCGGTACAGGTGAAATTTTGCGGTCTTCACGGCCGCTTCCCACAACCCGCCAAAATGCGGAAAGCGAGGTGGGTTGAAACGCCAGTCGATCGAGTCAGCCAAGCAGGATTCGTGGACCTCCTTCATATGCGGTTCGCTCAGACAAAGCTTCTTTAGCTCCAGAAGCTCGTTCTTGGCCCCAACGAAGTTTGTCGCATTGTCCGACCAAATTTGACTTGACGTGGAAGTAAAACGCTTTAGTGCGCCTAGAAACGATGCAGTGGTCAAATCCTTTACGAGCTCCATGTGTATAGCGTTAGAAGTGAAGCAGATGAATACGCTAATGTAGCACTTGATCGGAGGCCTTGTGCGGATTTCTACTCCAGTGACTTCAAAAGCTCGAGATCCTTCCAAACGTTCCTTAGGTAGGTCTCCCATGATGTGTTCGACCATGCGCGGCCTAGTCCTGAAGCATCTCACACATCTGCTGACGACCCTTGACACTGCCTTAACACCTCCAATGGGCCAATATTCCAGCCGAATTTTGGATAGCAAGGCGCGAGGTCCGGCATGGAGGTTTCTTTCATGATAATATCTTATCAGCGCAAAGGTAATGGAATGTCCCTTTGGCAGAATGAGCGGGTGCTGAGCGTCAAATCCTAGCGATGAGTTGCCAAGACGACCTCCAACTCTAAGTAGTCCAGAATGATCGATGAACGGGTTGAGCGAACTAATAGAACTGGATTTAATGACTTGGCCATTGCGCCGAATCTCCTTTATGTCCATCCACAAATTTGCCAGCTGAATGTGTCGAATTAGAAGATGCGTTCCTTGCCGAATATCAGAATCGGTGAGTCCTGGATGCCTAAGACGATGTATAAATTTATGCATGTAGGCGAATGTGCGCTGCATGCGAAAGAATGAATTCGCAAATTTGCATCCGGACGTGAGATCGGCATGTGGTGACGTGATTAGCAATCCTCGCTTGCGAAGCTCCAAAGTTGCTATGTCGTTAGCAGGAGATACAGGCCACTTATCCTTGGACCCTAGCAAAAAGGATGGGCCGTGAAACCATACATAGCTCTAACTGGATAAGATGGCTGGGAAGCGAGCCTCTCGAGAGAATATCAGCAGGATTTAAGGATGTGGGAACATAGCGCCATTCCATGGCTGCCGTCAACTCCTGAATTGATGCCACTCAATTTGCCACGAAAACTTGAAATTTAGCTGGCTCGTCCCTAATCCAAGATAATGCTGTTGACGAATCCGACTAGCAATAGAACCGACCTGTAAAGATTCCCATGTCCTTTACATTCTGCATGATTTTCGCAAGCAAATGGGCTCCACTTAATTCCAGCTTAGGAATCGATATAGTCTTTAGCGGCGCCACTCGCGACTTTGAGCACAAAACGTGGCTCGAAGACTGGGCTTCCCTGGACACGACATACACGCAAGCGCCATGTGCTTCTAAGCTGGCATCACAGAATCCGTGAACTTCTGTAGCCACACTAGAACGAAGAACCAAGCGAGGAAATGAGATCCGAGAAATGCTTGCCAAACTATTTCTCAAGTCCATCCAAGTTGAATGCAATGCTGAGGGTAGGCTTTCATCCCAATCCAAATTTTCTCTCCAAAGCTGCTGAAGGAAGATTTTGCACCTGACAATGACTGGATTTATCAATCCAAGAGGGTCGTAGAACCGCGCAATCGTAGATAAAACCGACCGCTTTGATGGCTTTGAGTTTGTGTCCAGTGCGGACAAGGGAAAAAGCAGCTGATCCGAAACAGGGTCCCACGCTAAGCCGAGAGTTTTGGCTATGTCGCTTCCATCATTAAACTTTAGGAACTTCTCTATGTCATCTTCAGGGGTTCCCTCAAGTACTTCCTGGTGACTGGAGCACCATTTCCTAAGTCTAAAGTTACCACGGGACAGTAAAGCTGATGTTTGGTGCATCTTTTCCATGACCTGTGCGACCGAATTACCGCCCGAAATAAGGTCATCCACGTAAAACTCCTGCCGCAGAGCAGCTGAGCCATGAGGGTAGGATTCACCCTCGTCGATGGCCAGCTGGTGCATTGCGCGGACCGCTAGAAATGATGCAACCCTCGTCCCGTATGTGACGGTGTCTAATGTGTAGACTTGAACCTCGGACTCGATGGAATCTCGCCATAGGATGCATTGATACAAATTGTCGGGTGGAGACACTCGTACGCAGCGGTACATTTTACAAATGTCCCCAGTGAGAGCGACTGGATATGTTCGAAAGCGAATCAATATGTTGAACAATGCAGGCTGAATAACAGGGCCTGTCATCATCACATCATTTAGAGAATATCCAGTTGATGTAGCTGCGGATCCATCGAAAACGACACGGAGTTTTGTCGTCGTACTGTCCTCCTTTAGGACACAGTGATGAGGCAAGAAATATTTGCAGAGGCTACGGGATACAGGGTTGACTTGGTGCATATGATGCAAATCAATGTACTCCCTCATAAAGGCGGAATACCGCTCCTTGAGTGTAGGATTACGCTCCAGTTTTCGCTCCAGACTGATGAACCGTCGATAAGCCTGAGCATAAGATTCTCCTAAACGATCAATATTGTTATTTAGCGGCAGACGAACTGCATACTCCCCGGATGGCAACCGTGAAAGGTGGCTTACGAAATGTGCTTCACAATCGTCTTCTTCTTTGGTATTCAACCCAGCCTCCACACAATCCTCGACTTCCCAAAACATACGAAGAGTTTTATCCAACCTTGCTTCCATCTCAGCTATCGAATCTGGACAATTGTGCGTGGCCAAAAGCGCCGAGCTTGATACCTTCTGTCCACCGCCAGATACGATCCACCCAAGCCGGGTCTTCTGCAGAAGAGGCAGTCCATCGGTGAGTTTGATTTGCCCTACGCAGAGGAGATCATAAAAAACGCTCGCACCAATGAGAAGATCAACCCGTTGAGGATTGAAAAATGCAGGATCAGCGAGCTGAATGTTAGATGGAATACGCCAATCGGATACATTTACTGTCATACTTGGTTGAGAATCGGTAATCGTGGGGGCGATGAGAGCAGTAAGTGTAGTTGTGTAAGCAGAGGTGCGAGAATGCATACAAATGCTTATGGTGGATCCCTCAGTAGAAACGCTGGTATCGCCCAGCCCAGACACAAGTGCAGACGATTGAGTTTTCCTAAGCTGAAGCTGCTGGGCGAACCTGGATGTGACGAGATGCAGCTGCGATCCTGAATCTAAGATGGCACGACAAGGAACTAAAACGCCAGACCGATTCTTCACGAGAACCACGGCTGTAGCCAGAAGCACGACATCAGAGTGAAGACCTTGGGCAGCAAGAGAGGTAGAAGAAGGTAGAGACGAGCTGCTAGCAGAATTTTGAGCAACGGAAAGAGTGTCCGGTTGAACGGCCTGATCGGGAAGAGTAATACCTGGGCAGCCTTGTGTTGTGGGCTGTAAACTAACGAAGTGCAACAAACTATGATGCCTACCGCCGCATACTCGACATTTTCCACTATTGCATGCGCGGGTCCGGTGCCCCGGTTTTAGGCAATTGAAGCATAGGGAAAGCTTCTTCACTTCTTTGTGGCGCAGCAACGGTGAGAGATTTCCGAAAATCTTGCACGAGTATATTCCATGGCCCGCTGAGTGGCAAAAGACGCATACAGACGGGTCGGCGGAAGATTTGGAAGCTACAAACGTTTTCTTAACATGCGTATAGGAATGGTTTTTTCCCACCTGATCGCTACTAGCGTGTGTCGCTGTAGCATATTCTAATCGCTCCATTTTCTGGCAGCGTTGCTGCAAGAATTCGAAGAAATCTTCTGCGGTAGGTATAGCATCCGACGATGTGTGCTCCTCCCATTTGGTTTGCGTCTTCGAATCCAACTTCTGCAGCAGCATGTTGATAACCATGAATCCCGAAATCTCCTCAGCAGTTCCCAATGTCTGCAACGCTCGCGTGTGTAAATTGACTGCATCCGAAAACTCCCGAAGCCTTTTAGCAGAAGGCGAGTCTACCCTCTTTAGCCCAAGAATCTTCTTGATGTGTGCCTGGAAAACAAGTCTTTTGTTATTAAAGCGTTTATTAAGTATATCCAGAGCCGCACGATAATTGGCACTGGAGAGCTCCAACGATCGAACCGAATCCAAAGCCGCATCAGCGAGGCAAGAGCGAAGGTGCTGGAATTTCTCGATGTCACTGAGATCCGCATCCGCTTCAATCACCGATTTGAACATTGCCATAAAATCCGAGAACTCGACGTATCCACCAGAAAACTTCGGCACCTTCAGCTCAGGAAGTCGCTGCTTGTGAGCCATGATGATGGTACTATGTCCGGAATGGCTTGGCAGAGTCGTAGAATTGGCAGCGGCGTGTGACTGGCTTACTTCAACAGCAGCCAGCAACTCAGCTTTCAACGATATGAAAAGAGTATCGAAGATTTCGCGCAGCTCACTCCCAATCTCGTTTTGATCGAGAGCCTCCAACTCATTATGGGCCTTATTAAATTTCGCTCGAATTTCTGCCAACATATCAAGGCGCACCTCGACTTCCGCGGCGGTCAGCTTGTCGATTTTATTCCCCGCGAAGGATTCGCCAAGCCTGTGCAATCGATCATATAATGACTGACTTTTACGCTTATACAGACTCAGTCTGGAATCAGCCACCACAATATTTCCGCCCGCGCCTGTATTTGGATCGTTGTCCATGTTAACCGTGGTGCAATCGACACAACAACGGAAAATGAAATACCGCTTAAGCGACGATGTATAGACGCGAGAGCGAGAATGCAAGACACGAAAAGTCAAGAACCGCGGCTGCAGCTGCGCAGAGAATGAGAGATTCGACGCTTAAAGTACCGGAATTTGTCTATAAATATTCCAGCCGCACTCTCACTGAATTTGCACTTTAAACTGTTTTTAATGTGCACACAAATGTATTTGTTGGTAGTTAAACTACCCAACAACACAATATTGTATAATTAATAAGTGTTTTAACGGAACGCGATTAAGCAATGGTTTTATATCACGTCGGGGGGTCACCAATGTTTGAGATGCCAAGCTTTTTTGGCACCTATGTGTTTCAAAAATGAAAAGAGATTTTGGGTTAAACTTTATAATTCGTATTTAATCTTGGTGGCTTAGCAGAAGGCGATTGCTTGCTATACCCAGATAAAATTTATGCGAGATCGATATGCAACCAATGCGCAGAGGGGTTAGCATAGAACTAAACTATAGACGACGGCGTTAGATCAAAGTGATTGCCGAAGTGGCGGCAGCAGAACAAAGTAATTGCCGAAGTGGCGGCGGCAGAGAGCCCCTTTAGCGGGAGAGCGCAGCAGCTCTGCAGAAAGTCAACGCTTTACAACATATGTAGGCGGCTCTCTATGCTCATACAATAATAATGTTAAAGTTACGGTTATTCTACAGCGGCTGGCCCGAACAAGCACTTTTAAAAATGTTTTAGAAAACTTTCACGTCAATGAAAAAATTAATTTTTTTCTCAGAAACAACCAGAGACGTCTGACGTCTTTTGTATTTGCATAAAAACAATGTGTAGTGATAATACACATTTGACAATTGACAATTTGATATATCTCCTTTCTGTGAAAATTTAAGTAGGAGTGGCCACGTGCGAACCTTCTACGCTATTCTTTAATTATATAAAAATGAAACAAAACAATCAGCCAGGCTCCGTTTTTCACATTCACAAAATTTTTCCGATTTACTTTTGAGATTTAAGTTCCGCAAGATTTATTCGTTTTCAAAACGAAAACATTTTCGTTGACGAAATGAAAAGTAAACGGTAAAAGCAACAACAATTTTCGTTTTGGTGCAAACATAAAAAATATGTGAAAACTGGAGAACCTTAAAACTAAACCGAAACGTTTTGGCTGAAAAGGTAATCCGCAAAAGTAAATGAAAAACGGGGCCTGCCTGAATAATTACACCAGGCAAGAATATTAATCTTTAAGTTTCCCGCTATGAACCAAGATCTGCTATTTTGTACTGTTTTTTCATAAGTATTTTGACAAACTCTACGCAACGTTTAGTGCTGAATTTTGACGAATTGCTACGTATTACAGCTCTCTTATCTTATTTACCGCTAAGTACATGAATGCATAAAGTATATTGCAAATTATCTTCGTAGTTGCACTTTGCGTTTTCTTAATATGCTTCTTATTCTCATTCGTAATCTGATCTTGGCTGGACAAAAGTATTTTGTCAGAACTTCAATTAATTTGCATTGATCTGCTGTTGATAGAAAGCGAAACCATTATTACGGATTATCTCAGTTTAGAGATTGTAAATGCTGATAAAAATTGTTTTCGTTCAATAATTTGTGAAATATGAGTAACCGAATGGAATTCAGTGAATCTCTTAAAAATGAAATAATAGTAAAGTTCAACGGAATAATAGTCAGCGAACGGACAATACGTAGACGTCTTAAGGAAACTGATTTTGGAACATATATTACCGGAGCTATACTGCAAATAACACAGCGCAATAAGTTAAAGCGCCTTGAGTTTGCCAAAAAACTGATCGGCGAACAATTTTAATTTTGGAACAATTTTTTATGGAGCAATGCAAGTGCTTTTCACTTTCACGTCGCAAAAAAGTGGCACCTATGTATATGTATGTGTAAGAGCGATCCATAGAGGTGGAACCATTATGTTGTAAGGATGCGTCGCCTACAATGGCTTGCGAAATTTAGTTCCTGTTGATGGTAGCATGAATAAAGAGAAATATTTGAAAGTGCGTATTTACCTTCCAACAGGACAACGCCCGTGTCATAAAGCTAAAGTCGTTACTCATTCTTGAAGGACATTGGGGTTAATACTTTGAACTAGCCGCACCAGAGCCCAGACTTAAACATTTTCGAGAATCTCTGGTCTTATATAAAAACCAGACTCCAAATTTGACAAGGAACCGTGAGAATAACATCTGAGAATAGAAATCACTCTGGAGAGAAATTCTGCAGGCTAATATCCACAGCTTAGTGGAGTCAGTTCCGAGACGTCTGCAAAAGGTGATAAAGGCAAAGGGAGGATATATATTTTGCTGATTCAGCATAAAAAGTTAGTTCGTTCCATTCGTTTTTTTTTTTTTTACATTTTATAAAATGTCAAAATACTTATGCCACCGTCTGTTTGGGAATAATTAATTTTCATTTCACAATAAACCCACTTATCATACTTTTTTTACATATTGTTAATAGCTTAAAAATAAGAAGTTGCAACCGAATATGTTGTCCATAATTTTTGTCAAAATACTTATGCCGATGTGTGTATATTACGCCAGCAACGTACGGTATACGTACGTACAACGGTATTTTAACGGTAAAATGTGGTTTTAGGACGATTGGTAAAACGGTTTGCGCATAAAATGCGCATAAAAAAAAATATGTATGCACAGGAATTACATTTTTTTCCACTTTTCCTGAATTTTGAAAAAGATCTGCAAAAACAAGTAGCTACAAAAACAAAATACTAGATTTAAAAAATTAAAAGAAAAAACTAAACCTTGAGAAACAAATTTGATGATGATATGGATACCAGCCTTTTTGTGTGTTTATCACTTTGGCTTTGCTGCAGAGTTTCCTCTATTCCGTCCTGATTTTGCTAAGCTCCCGTATCCACCACGAGTTGCGATTGGACTTTGGGGGTCGGCTGATCGGGCAGAATTTGAGAAATGATTTCTGTAGAGCCTTGGTAACGTTCAGTGGCGCTTCTGTACTAGACGTACTAGTCTCCCGTGCGAAGGATTTTAAGACTTTTGGTTTTTGAGAATCGGATCCAGTCTGTCGTTTAGAATTATGGGAGGCCTTTATCTTCTCCCTTTCCCATTTGATATTGTAATGTATCGTGTAGTACTCCTAAAAGGAGCACTCACCTGATACATGCCAATCCTTGTTGGCTATGGAGCCGCTGTTCGAGGCCAGGGTTATGTCTATAGCCTCTGCACGGTTGCTGTTGCGGAAAGTGGCGTGGTCACCCAGTTGCACACAAAAAGGTTTGTGGACAGGATGTACTCGAACAGCGACTTTCCCCAGGAATTTTTCGTCACCCAGGACCATGTCGTTTCCCTGCTTCGGCGCTTGACGGACAAGTGCCGTGATATCCTCCGAGGGTGGGTCCTCTGCTTTATATTTTGATTGTGCAGAGGCCAGATATATGTAGGTTTTTCCCGTCCTTCCTCTCGCATAGTGCATTCGTCAGGATCGTTGCTTTCCACGATAATGGTTACCTGGCTTACCTGCTGATTGTGGTGTGAGAAAGACGGTATCCGCGACCACTCAAACCCCGAACTCTTTCACATACGATCCAGGGCTCTTGGATTAGGGCCACGCTTTGAGTTTTGATTAGGACAATTGTGTCATTGTCTTCCTTGATCGGAGGAGGGATGCAGCCCTTCATATTCGATTTCGTTTGGTTAAAGTTCACCAAAGCCTTAAGCTCTGGTTTTGAGAAACTCAAGAGTTTCCACGTTACCACATACGCATACAAACCAGTTGTCTGTGTGAACAACGACGTCATTTATAGACTCACTCAGAATTTCTGATTCAGCCATCCGTCAGTTGACTTCCGAGATCATCCCCTCCGGATGACCACGGTCGATAATGGCTACCTGCAGCTCAGGCTCAAGCTCGGAAGCTTTCGTAGAGTCATCCGTCTTTTCCGCTTCTGTCTAGAAGGTGTTGGTGGTGCCTTGGCTCTCGGCGCGTTCCGCGACTGATGTGTGGACTTCCCCTTCACCATGTCGGTGTTATTTTTCGCCCTTTGTGCTTTTGCAGACGACACAGAGGGTTTGCTCAACTGCGCGGTCGTGCCAGATTCTTCTGGCGATGATGTCGAAGATCAATCCTTCTCTGCCGCAATGATAGATGCGCTGTGTGGGTTTTTTTTTAGCACGTTGTTTTTGTACTACTTCTTACTTCGACATTAAGGGACGAAGTGACAGTGAAGAGGATGCTTCCGCCTCACTGTTTACTTTAAAACCGAGAAACACAAAATCGCAGAATCGTGCAGAATGACTATATCTTCTAGACCGCAGAATCTGAGCCAGATCGTATTATTGTAGCCAGAATGAAGAAAACAATTTCATATTCTTTCGATCTGCCTCTCCCTAAAACACTCGTTTCATGGTTGGCTTTGCCTATCGCAAACAGTGAGCGCCTAGATCTCAGAGACTATAAGAGCTAGAGCAGCCATACCAAATTTGGTATCCACACTCCTGTGATATCCAACCTGCACTGATCGGATTATTATTATAGACAAAAGGAACAAATCAATTTTCGGTCGCTACGCAGTCCCCGACGACACGTTCAGAATTTTAATAAAATGTAATGCCCAAAATCTATTTAAAAAAATCGGTTTGGCTCAAAGCGGAAATGTGGTGTTGCATAGTGTTATAATTAAAACAGATCTGTTTCTTTAAGAGTTGAAGAAATGGTATTATCTTCATATTTTGGAAACCAATTTGCCAAATTTTATAGACGATGCGTCTACCCCATATCGGAGATCACTTTTTATCAAGAAAAATCGTTTCAATAATCAGAGGTTTGACTTAATGCAGTGGCCTGATCCAAGCCCAGATCTTAATCCCTTTAAAAATCGAATTGCTCTGCTTAGAAAAGATTGGCAAAGAATGTACGAGTCTGCACCAAAGAGATTGGATGAGCTTTGGCAGCGTGTGCAGACGGAGTGGCACATGATACCTCTCGAGCACATTCCAAATTTATTCGAGAGTATGCCCAAACACATTCAGAGTGTAATGAACGCTAAGAACTGTTGGACAAAATAGCAAAAAAAAAAATATATATATATAAATGTAAAAAAATTCAAACGTTCAAAAGTGGATGCGTGCGGCTCAACAAAGCAGGGCTATCTACAGTGGCGAGCACATGTGGATACAAGTTTATCACTTTTCACTTTAAGCGCCTGTAAAATCTTTAAAAATGAATCAATCTTTGTGATTTTTTTTTTTAAGATTCTTTAATTTAGTGAGAATGAAAAAAGACAATAATTTAAATTCAAAGAGATCCTTTTCCTTAAGAGATTTTAATTTGTTCAAAACATGAACATGTATCCACTTTTGCACGTTTCAAATTTTGTTACTTTAATAATTTTTTAAAAATATTTGTTCCAAAGGGCCTTAGCTTTTATCATATTCCGAATAAGTATTGGCATACTCTCGACTAAATTTAGTAGGTGCTGACCAGGTATCATGCGACACTTCGACTTCACGCGCTCCCAAAGACTGACCCAATCCCTTTGGTGCAGATGCGTACTTTTCCAATGTTTTTTAAACAGAGCCCATCGATTTTCAATGGGATTTAGATCTGGGCTATTGAGCAGGCTACTGGATTAAGTGAAAACTTGAGTTATTGGGACAATTTTTCACGAATTTAGTCGTGTGCGTCGGGCTACCGTCTGGCTGGAAAGTGATCTCGGATATGGGGAAGACACATTTGTCTATAAAATTTGACAAAATGGGTTCCTAAATATGAAGATAATACTCTTTTTTCACTATTCCATCGATTTTAACCAATTGGAGAACGTTTTACCAGAACGTTTCCACCAGAGCCGTATTCTAAAACCGAACGAACTAGCGAGGTATTCAAATTCCGAATACTACCGAATACTAATACTAATTTTAATTTATTATTTTTATTTACTTATTAATTTTATTTGTATTTTATTTATTTTATTTGTATTTTATTTATTTTTTTGTTTAAGAGTTTATCAAGTATTTTTCTAATTTATCCCTAAATTGCTTTGTTCTACTTATATGTTTAATATGTAGAAAGGTAACTCGTTCCATAACCGAATAGAATTTGTTAAAAATTGTTTTCCCGAATTGGCAAGTTTGTACCTTATGGTTACCAGATCCAACGTTCTATTGGATGAAGCAAAGTAGCTCAAGTATTTATCATACAAGTAGCTCGTCTGTCTGATATAGATTATTCGATATAGAAAAATAATTGTTCTGTACTCAATTCATGTCTTCTAATCCATTTTGAATATTTGTTTTGCTAAGATTAAGATATGATGGGTTCGTCACTTATTATACATATATGTAGCGGGCAATGTTGTTAAATGTTACTTTTAGTTTTTTTTTTAGATTTAGCGTCATAATTTCCAAATATTTTAATACCATAGAATAAGGTGGGTGTCAAATATATCTTAGCTATCATTAGTTTAAGTAGGTTAGGTTAGGTAGAGACGGCCGCCAAGCTCGCTCGGAGCCCAGCACACATAGGCCGGTTTCGGCCCGTTGTGATACCGCTTGGGATCATTCCCTCCCTGCAGATGAGACTTCATGTCAACAGTTGTCCCATCCAGATGCCCTTATAAAGTTGACGATCTTTCTGGGACATAGCGTGGAAATCTCCGAGATGTCGTTCAGAAAGGCAGAGCCCAAGTGATGAAGCCTCCTTCTGCTGAGAGCTGGACAGGAACAGAACAGGTGTTCCACTGTTTCCTCCTCGTCCTCGTCTCTGCAGCTGCGGCAGAAATCATTGTATGGGGCACCCAGCCTGTTTGCGTGGGTGCCTACTAGCCAGTGTCCTGTGAGGGAACGTATGACTGCGCTGCACCTTTCCCTGCCTAGTTTGCAGAGCTCTGAGGTGCGCTTCTTATCTATGGTCGGCCATGTTTGCCGAGCTGTGCGACAACGTGGCCCTATTTGCCACTTGTTGTCTATCAGTCGCGTGTACTGTTCTTTTATGATGAGCTTGCAGGTGGCCATAGGCATACAAATATCCTCCTTATCTTGGAGAAGGGGGGTTGTAGTGCCAGATCTGGCCAGCTCGTCCGCTATGCAGTTGCCCTCGATATCCCGGTGGCCCGGGAACCATATAAGGCTGATAGCAAATTGCTGAGCCATCTCGTGAAGAGATCTGCGGCACTTCGCCACAGTAGCCGAGTTCGAGGAGATCGCGTTAAGTGATCTGATCGCAGCTTGGCTGTCGCTGTAGATGTTTAGATTGGTTGCCGTGGTGGTAACCGTGTGAAGGCAGTACAGAGCCTCCCTGATTGCTGTAACTTCCGCTTGGAAGACGCTACAGTGATCCGGAAGCCTGAAAGATTGCCTTATGTTAAGTTGTTCAGAGTAGATTCTTCCTCCAACCCTGCCGTCCAGTTTAGAGCCATCCGTGAAGATGCTTATGGCCCCGTCTGGGCCGGGGGGTCCCTCGAGCCAATCGTCTCTATGAGGGATGATTATGCTGAATGGAGTCTCCGTGTGCTCCATTGGAACTTGATAGTCCGTTCTTGCTGGGACCATGTTGTTTTTATTTAGTATAGATGAGTGACCTATGTTCTGGGGTACCCATTGTTCAGAGTCCCTAAGACGTATTGCTGCCATTTCTGCCCGCTCCTTTCCTGCAAAGTCAAGGCTCTGAATGCATAACATGGCGTTTAGCGCATCATTTGGTGTAGTTCGAAGAGCTCCACTGATGCAGAGGGCGGCTGTTCGCTGAACCTTGCCCAGCTGATTGGTGATTGTCCTTTTCGCTAGGGCAGGCCACCAGACAGTAACTCCGTAGAGTATTATTTATTTATTTATTTATTTATTTGTATATATATTCCTAACGCAACAGTATTCCTACTTTATGTTAAAGCGCTAGTCACATGGAGTTCACATATGTATGTAGTTGTATGCTTTAAGCAGAATGATTTTCTTATTCTAACATTTTTGGTATGACTAATATTTTTATTATTATGACTAATATTTGTATTATTAATACTAATACTAATTCTAATTTTTTTTTTTGTTTTTTTCCTATTTTTTTTTTTTTTTTTTATTTATTTATTTATTTATATTATAGGTCTATATATTATAGGTCTGACTATTGCCAGATATATCCATCGGACTATGCTTGGGTTCATGCCCCACTTTAGGCCGATAGCTTTTTTGCAAGTATAGAGTGCTGTCGTTGCCTTCCTCACTCTATCCTTGACATTCAGGTTCCAGCTAAGCTTTTTGTCAATTACCAACCCTAAGTAACTGGCACTGTCGCTGAAGGAGAGCCTGTATCCGTTTAGTGTTGGGGGGTTGAGGGGCGGGACCTTGTATTTTTTTGTGAATAACACGAGTTCCGTTTTCGAGGGATTTAGTCCCAATTGCAACGTCATCCGCGTATGCCACTACTTTACAGCCCCCCTCTTCCAGGTCGCAAAGAATCTTATTGACTGCAATGTTCCATAGAAGAGGAGACAGAACTCCCCCTTGCGGGGTTCCTCTGTTGACATACCTTGACTGGGTGGACGATCCCATCGATGATGTCACCGTCCTGCGTATGAGCAATTGATCAATGAGCATCACCAAGTGACGGTCCACCCCCAGGTCAGTCAGGGCTTCTGTATTGGCGCCCGGTGTGACGTTGTTGAAGGCTCCCTCGATATCGAGAAAAGCTATTTGTGAGTATTCTTTGAGATGCAGGGATTTTTCTACACTCGAGATCACTTCGTGAAGTGCCGTTTACGTGGAGTTTCCTTTCCGGTAGGCATGCTGCGCACTTGAGTACAGCGGGGGACTTATGGTCGTCCGTAATTGTAACCCGATAAGTCTCTCTTAGTTTGAGTATATCTGGTCAGAATTTTTGTGTTGGTGTGAGACTATAGACTATATGTTCTACCAGTAGGTTTCACTACCTGGTTACTCCAAGAAAGCGTATTGTTAAATGTTAATCCTAAGTTTTCCACATGATCTATGTAATCAATTTGTTTTCCTTCGATTTGAAGTTTTGGATAGGCCATCGTATTTAGTTGCTTCTTGTATATTATTACACATTTACATTTATCTGGATTAAGTGCCAGACCATTACGCTTCGCCCAGAAACTTACATTGAACAAATCACTGTTACACACACTTATACACTCATCTTTTACTCAATGGACGACTAACATACATTTGGACATCATCCGCATACATATGACTTCTACAATTTAACAAGACGTCTGGGAGACGTCTTACAGACGTCTATATTTGAGGCATATGACCCTAAAAGGCTCATGTTGGGCATAATTAGACCTACATATGGGTAAGCGGACTGGCCTAAAAGTACGGGTAGGTCTAGATGGAACGACAATCTGACCGAAGAGAGTTTGGGAGTCAACAATGCCGAGAAGGAGCTTGTGCACGAACACTTCCCCATTAATTATTCTGCGATGATGCAACGACTGCAGGTCAATTAAATTTAGTCTAGACCGGTAGGGTGGCAAGATTCTACCCGAGTCCAAGTTTAAGTTACGAAGGGTAAAAATTAAAAATTGTTTTTTCACGGATTCAATAACAACCTGCTGTTATTTATGTGTGGTACCTGTGGTATCCACACACAGGAACAATACTACGGGTCGTCAAACTCCTTGGACCAACGTTTGATGAACGCTAAAACACACGTAGCTTTATATACTGTTGCGGCTATATGGCTGTTAAAACATCTTATGATCAAATTTTACTCCGAGGTCATTTGAACTCGAAATTCGAACGTATGAGACGTATGGAGCGCGACGGTAAAATGTCATAAGTTTGCATTTAGAAAAGTTCAGAAAAAAAAGATTAGTTGAACAGCACAATTAGATCCAGTTGAAGGCGTGTGTGCAAGTACCAATCAGAGTAAGGCAGATAGATTTTAATATCATTAGTCATTCATTAGGTCATTCACAAATAAAATAAACGGAAGCGGGCCCAGATGATTTCCCTGTGGCACTCCTGAAATAACATTGACAGTATTTGACAACACATTAGAAAACAAAACACGTTCAGTAAGGTTAGAGAGACAGGACAAAATCCAATCTAGAAGATTCGTTTGGAACCCTAATAAAGAGAGCTTGTGAATAAGCAGATCATGGTTCACAGAATCGAATGCATTGCTAAAGTCCGTAAGGAGTGAGCGAGCGGAGGAGTGTAGAGCTAAGGCCAACGTGAAGCCCGACTTCTGGTACTTTTTGTAGAGCCTGGATTTATTATTTTTTAATTATGACAAATACTTGGAGAACCAGGGAGGCTTGGACGATACAGGAGCTATAGAACGAGTTAACCAGCCAAGCTCCGTTTTTCACATGTACAAAAGTTTTCTGATTTACTTTTGAATACACATAAATTGGAGCTCCTGTTTTCACATTCCGCAAGATTTATTCGTTTTCAAAGCGAAAACATGTTCGTTGACGAAATGAAAAGTAAACGGCACTTTATACATCGAAACGAGCCTTAATTGCAAAATGAAAAAATAGATGACTTATTGATGCATTAACATAAACTTGACTCCTATATCAGGGTAATTTAACTTTTGCTTTCTTTATGAATAATTTTATTTTAACACAACCTCAAATTTGGCTCGGAAAAAATTGGCCAGGTTAACAAAAATTTTAGTTTTGATGCAAACATCAAAATTATGTAAAAATTGGAGAGCCTTAAAACGAAAACGAAACGTTTTAGCTGAAAACGTAAATGAAAAATGTAGCCTGCGTGAATCTATGTTCGATAATGAATAAAGAAACGACCAATCAACAAGCGAGAGATGTAGATCTAAATCGTTTAAGTTTATTTTGCGAAAACACTTTATGTGGCAAGCAGCCATGGAACTGTCAGCACAACCAGATCGCGTACACTCAAGGGGTATCGACAAAGTTGGATGGTAAGGATCTTCAGGTAATGATATTGGGCTATCGTTGGGGATATCGTTAACAAACATGAGGTCACGAAGTCTGTCCCTAATGTTTTTAACGGCATTAATTTGGACAAGGGAAATATCCGTTAGCCCATTGATAAAGTCATTGTGGCAATTGGGAAACAAAAGGTTAGCGTCATCAGAAGGCAGCCAAGAAAGAAATGGGAGGTTAAAGTCCCCCATGACAATAGTTTGATCATTGCAACCTAATGCAGATACGACAGTATTAATTGCTGAGAGGTGGTTTAAGTAAACCTCATCATCAGACCTGGGAGGAATGTAGGAGCAGGTTAAATAGAAAAATGCCGAACCAACACGAACTTTGATTGCAACAAATTCAATTAACATGTATGTTATTGAATGGGAATAACTCAGATGAGAAATAAGATTTGACTGCAATCAGAACCCCACCTGCAAAAGATGGGCGCTCCATTCTATAAATAGTGTAAGTGTCAATGAAAATTTAAAGATCATTGATAGAAGAGTTAAGCCAGGTTTCTGTAAAAGCGATGGCATCGAAATCAAATGACGCAATTTGCCCAACAAACTGCAAACGTTCTGATAGTGAATAGAAAAATGGTACACCAGTGTTTTGGAGCAGCAGGCTCGGTAATTCTGGGACTCGGGTTCGGATCTTTGTGAAGGAACTCATGCATAATTGTATGCTCAGGCCATATTGACGGTTCCAGAGATTAAGATAGTAATGAATCAAGAATTTTAAAGAATGATATGTTGCGCTTATGTTTAAATGTAAATTTAGTCACAACTGTATCATCAGGCGAAGCGTTAAGTTTAGAGGAAAGGTGTTGTTTACCATGCTCCGCTTAAGCCTCAAGAATAAGACCGGAAACAAATAATGCTTTCCGAGGGACTACTGCTCTAGGTTGAAGTCCCGAGCGAGAGCGTGACGTTGTCCAACACTGGTGGGCTTTCTTCAGGTAGCCCAGGGTGGGTGTTGTTTTCAAAAAAACTGCGCAAGCGCGAAGCTCCTCAGGCTTCTCCGAGACCAATGCTCTAGCTCTAGGTTTACTGAGGAAGTCTTCCCAATTAACGTCCACCAGCTTGACTCTTTGGTATACATCTTTGAGCAATGCGTTCGTTTATTGAGCTCGTTTTCCAAGAGGTTCCACTTGTCCCGAGGAATCTGACCGTCCTTGGATTTCCTGTCTAGGACGCCAACAAGGATTTTCCTCTCGCCACCTCGGCAAACGATCAGTTGCTTTACTGGGTTTTCGTTCTTTTGGTCTGGCCAAGCGTTGCCGCTTGGCTGCCAAGGCCCTTGCCATCTTTTGTTGGCTGGTAGTCTAGCAGAACTGTTTTGGCCCATAGCCTGAATTGGATATCCCGAGCGATGCCACGAACAACGGATCATCATTACCCATGATGAAGGCCGCAAGTCTCTTGTCTTGAAGCCTCGGCTTCTCTTTCGAGCGGAAGGTGGCGCTTCCGGGGTTGTTAAGGGTTACCCGGTCCCAAGGCACTTACCAGCTGCGACATCGCTCTGCTTGGCAGCCACGCCGGTAATCGGTACGCCCCTAGGGCCCCTCAACGTGGATTGGCCCAATTGGCTTTTCGGACATCTTAGCGCTCCAACACCGCTCGGCCATGCATCCTTATTCATATTAAACTGAGATTTTTCTTCTTTCCGCCCAACTACCATTAGCCAGCATCTATGGCAGAGACATGACTGTACCAGGACCTGTTTTAGCCGCCCGGGAGAGTATAGTGGCACTTCCACCGGTGTGTATAGTTACGGTTGGTGGCGGTTCGCTCGTGACCCTCTGTATTCTTGGATATTCTAGGAATATTTTATTTTCATTTTTTTTATTTTTTTTTTTTTATACCCGATACTTAAAAAGAGTGTATATGCATTTCCGTGGAAATGTCATCCGAGGCCAAAAAGTTAAAACCAATAAAAACCCATTTCTATATACGCTTTCTCCGATATTTTTTTCTAAATTGATTGAAATTCAGCTAATTTAACCAAAAACTAAAAACCTACTAAAATAACCACTTTTTCGGTATTTGTATAGTCATGTCTTCCTTTACTACATCCTACATATATCCCATTCTATAAGAAAGACAATTCATAATAAAAGTTGTTCCTCAAAGTCTCTCTTAAAAGACAACTATGTTGTTTGTAAAGGAAATATGAATTATTTATTGGAGAATGTAAGGTAATAAAGATAAAAAAAAACCACATGAAAAAATCGTACGCACGCGACCCGTACGTATGCGACCCTTACATTCGCGACCAGTACTTAATTAATTATAAAAAACACCAATAGAGATAATTTTTTAAGTAAACACTCCATAGAAAGCTACATTTTTGTTAAGTGAGTTGTGGGTGCTTTTAATAACTCCAGTTGTATTCACTTTAACAGAGTTATTGTCACGACATACAGTTATTACATCTTATCGGCGAAGCGATATATGGGTCAACTGATGTTTCTTCATTTCCAATCATAATTTGCATCATTAAATCCATCAAAGAATGTCGTCAATCCGGGAATTTGTTATGTAGGTCCAGGTGTTTCAACTTATTTTTTATTTTTGTTTTACAATAATGTATTTGGTTAATTAATTTTATTAGTGGTATCCACCATGTAGGTATCAGGTGGATTCCCCATTATGTCACGGGTTATGCTAAACGCTGGATTCAAATTTATTCCATATTCATTTTGTTACAGGCGAAAAAAGGAATTAATTTGCGTACATAGCACAAATTACACAACTGCAAAGCTTGCCGAGTTGAGGTTAAACAAAATGAGCGCAATCACTCAGGAATTTTGCGTACGCTGGAACAGCCATCTTGGTAGTATTGGCGCTGCTTTTCCACAGCTACTAGCCGGTCAGAGATTTGTGGATGTAACACTGGCCTGTGAAGGTCACCAGTTGCATTGTCATCGTCTAGTGCTGGCCGCATGCTCTACATACTTTGAAGCCATATTGGCGGAAAATCCCTGTAAGCATCCCGTTATAATTTTACCAGGAGAGATCAAGCTCTGGGAGATTCAGGCGCTTGTAGATTTTATGTATAAGGGAGAGGTGAATGTCACGCAGGCCGGTCTGGGCCAGTTGCTTCGATGTGCCGAACAGCTTCGAATACGCGGTCTATACGGGTCAGAGGCGGCAATAAACTACAATCAACTTCAACAGATGAGAAACGAAGCTGTCAAGGATGTAGCCCCAGTCATCAGGAGACTTAACAATATAGACGTGATTGAAAAGGAAGATGTAGCTACAAACTTAACCGCATCAATATCTACTACGACCACGCCAGCACAGACTCCCCTAGAGCACCATCAACAACAAAAACTAGTACTGCAGCAAATGGAACAGCATCAGCGTCAGCAGGAAAATGGTAGTAATATCCTGCACCTACAGAGACCACATCAGAAGCAACCACAACAGCTTTTAAACACCGCCTCCTCAGCAACCGCTTCCAACAACTCAAATGTACCGACTGAAGACGAATCCGCGGATGATGCCTCTAATAACTGGAACTCATATAATGATCATTGCGATGACTTTAGAGTATCCGCAACAGCTGAAAAAAATAAAACACAGATGTTGCTCCTCCAGACAAGGTTTGTCATTAATTCCGTTATAATTATAATATTGTAAGAAGGCTTTTATATTTTTAGACTAATAGTGAAAGAAACGCAACATTTTACTAAAAATGGCTTTAGTGCTTTTAAAAATATTCTCTATAAAGATGAATATTAATTTTTAAAGGTAAATTGAGAAGGTAGAATTTCGAAATAATCCGCCTCTTTCGAAAGCCGTTGATATGTAATGTAAGGTCATGGATACAAGTCAATAAAATAGTCCATATTTTCCTGTCCACATATCATTGTCTAAATTGATTGAATCTTAACTAAACTTACCAATTGGCGAAGGGCATTTCCATTCTGGGTTCGGTTACATTCGTACGATAAAATGTAAATAAATATAAATGAAAAAGTCAAATTAAAAAAAAAAAAAATATTCTTGTTGAAAAGTATTGGGGTAGTAATTGTCACCAAACAAATTAAAATAGTCGAACGTATGGTTCTAAAGAAATAAACTAGAGTATGACTTGACGCTACATTACAAAAAGCAGAAGTGGTTTTTGAGGTTGGAGTATCTGTATACAAATTTTTGTGCCTTAGCACAAAATACTGCAAAAGTGAATTTTGACTAATTTTAATAGGTTTTCACATCAAAGTTAATGGGATTATATATCAATGGGTAAATTAGTTAACTATAAATACACTTAGAAAATATTATCTGCGTTAACGTATATGGAAATCTCTTATTATTGAATTTTAATTTTTTTTTGTGGAACTTTTTGTCTAATTGGCCATACCTGTAGTTACATTAACTTATATTTCGTGGACGTTGACATGCAATGACTGCATCTTTCAAGAGGCGATGCAATTACTGCACCGTCAAGTGGCCCGTGTGACACCAGCAGAAAGTCGAGGAAGATTAGCGCTAAAGTTTCTAAGAGAACTAGGCATGCATTCAAAATACAAAATACAAATACCACTACAATTACTAATTACTAGAAAGGTGTGTAAGGATTAGTAATTTAATAAGAGGAAGAGAATTAGTGGTGGATATGATATGGTAGAGGGAACTATAATCCGAGCATAAGACCCTAAACGGTTAATGCAAGGAATAATTCGATCTACAAAGTGGAAGGAACAACGGTGTAAAATTTCTGGTAAGTCTAATAGGAATCGTGAAGTTTATGCAGCTCAACAGATCAGGGCTGTCTATGTCACCCCTGATCAAGTTGTACATAAAAATCACACCAAGCATTTTTCTACGGTTAACTAAGGATGGGAGGTTTACTAATAGTAGTCTACTAGAGTAAGATGGGAGTCGCACACCCGCATCCCAGTTACGGCCCCGCAGAGCAAGGAGTAAAAAGTTTTTCTGTACTGATTCTATACGGTCCTGGTGTACTTTGTACTGAGGGCACCATACACAGGAGCCGTATTCTAAGATCGGACGAACAAGCGAAGTGTAGAGAGTCTTTGTTGAGATGGACACAGAGTTTAACATCATCCGCATACATAAGTACTCGAGAGTATGTTAATACCGAAGGCAAGTCATTGATAAAGAGTGAAGAGTAAGGGGCATAGATCGCTGCCCTGTGGTACTCCCGAAGAAACCTTGACTGGTGAAGAGAGGGAGTTTGTGAAGATGTCTCTTTGAGACCTGGAACAAAGATGGCTAGAAATTCATCGCAGGAGGTTGGGCGGAAATCCTAAAAGGTCAAGTTTATGTACTAAAAGAGAATGGTTTACAAAGTCGAATGCTTTACTAAAGTCGGTGTAAATGACATCCGTCTGTAAGTTCCCTTGAACGCCTTTAATAATGAAAGAGGTAAACTCTAACAAATGCGTGGTGGTTGATCGCCAACTTATAAATCCATGCTGAGTTGGAGATATAAGTGACTTGCAGAGATGTTGCAAGTGCGGAGTTAAAACCTTCTCAAAAATTTTGGGAATAGCGGATAACTTTGCTATACCTCTATCATTTTTTGCGTCAGACTTGCTACATTTTTTATGGAGAGGAATTATAAACGATTCCTTCCAAGCAAGAAGAATCAATGGACAGGGTGAATAGTTTAAGCAAGGGTCCACACAGAGCCTCGGCGCAGTACCTGAGTACACAACCTAGAACCCCGTCTGGACCCGGTGAAAACACCGGCTTAGCTAGTCAAAGATCATGAAGTAAAGAACATTCATTTAACAAGGGACTGAAAATGCCGTTCGACCTCGGTAAACCGTATGGGTACGGATGACCAGAGTAGCTTTCCTCAGAATAGGTGGTTTGGAAAAATTGGGCAAAAAGATCGGCAATTGCCTGATCACTATTTGCCGACGTATTGCAAAATGATAGCGAGGATGGGTGTGCGGACATTCTACGCTTACTGTTTACGAAGCAGTAAAACTGTTTAGGGTCCTGAGAAAAACGTATCCTGCAACGAGATAGGTAGTTCTTATAGCATTGAGCATTAAGAACTGAAAAGTTTGACCGAGCTATTACATAACGAGAGTGAGAAGTAGGAGAACCCACTTCTTGAAATTTTTTATAAAGTCTTGATTTTAAGTTTTTTAGACTGGATAACTCTTTGGTAAACCAAGGGGGTTTTCCAGATCTAATCGGACAAGAAAGCGGGACACAAGAATCAAAAAATGTGCCTAGAGCATTGTAAAAAATGTTTGTGCCTTTTGTGACATCAGTGCACAAATACAAAGCGGACCAATCAAAATCCCTAATTAGGTTATTAAGCTTCGCAAACTCGGCTTTACGAAAGCAACGGACACGTTCAGGTAGTCTACTCGACCGATCCAATACAGTTGGTCCTATGTCTAGCGACACCTCGAAAGTGGGGTGGTAGGCGTCTTCAGGTATAGTGAGCGGAAGGGCTCGGGTTAACAACACTATGGTCGGATCCGATACAAAGCATAGATCAAGCAATCGACCCAAGGAATTTTTCACATGATTGACTTGAGACAGGGACAGGTCAAGCAAGCCGTCAACAAAGTCATGTCGTGACATGGGCACTAGGATACTAGACTCGTTTACCGAAGACCAAACAGTTCCTGGCAAGTTGAAGTCATCAAGAACTATCATACGATCTTTATCAGATAGCGAGGAAGCAACAGCGGTTAAAGCGGACAAGTGCTGCTCATAAATTGAAATATCCGAAGAAGGTGGGATATACGAGCAAGTAATGAATATAGCGAAAGCGGGAAGAATCAGTTTTACACACAGGAATTCCAGTTCCTGTTGAACTTGGACTGTGAAGTGTTCTGACGTGAAGTAAGAGTCCACTGCAATTAGAACCCCCCCTGCACGTCAAGACGAACGGTCCTTTCTAAAAGTTTTGTACCGACCTGCCAAAACCTCGGAACTAAGAATGTCCGGCTTTAACCAGGTTTCAGTAAACACAATAACGTGGGAAGCAAATGCAACACTATCCCGGAAAAGAATGCTGAGCTTACTACGCCTCTAACATTCTGATACGTTACTAAAAGAGAAGTTAGTTTTTTGGAAAGGTGGAAGCAAGACGGGAAGTTGAGGAAGAGGAAGTTGAGGTTGAGTGTGGCACACTGGAAGGATTTGGAAGGGATATGGGGGGCCTATTCTTCTTCTTAGCCTTAAACTCCTTCACCACCAAATGATCCGGCCAAAATTTGGTGGAGCAAATGGTGCCAAAGTGAGTTGGGGAGATGTGTATCTTAAACGAGGCTATCTCCCTGGCATAAGAGAAGTTGAATTTCTCCACCTTTAATCCTACGGCTTTTATTTTGCTTTGAATAAAAGAAATTACATGATTAGATGTGTGGTCAGGGGCCAGCCGTGAAACAAAAACTTGACGTTTTGGTGGGACTCCCACCAGTGGTTTAGTCACCACAGGCCTAGTACCTGTGGTGGCAATATCCGGAGGTCCGGAACGTCTATTCACTGGTGGAATAGGGATAGACGGGACAGCTAGCGAACTTGCGGACACCACGGACACGGACGCTGTAGACGTACTTGGCTGCACATTCTCCAAGGCGATGAATTCGGCTACCGAATCTGCATCGCCAGCAGTTGTCGTTGCCCTTGGAGTGGCAAACAAGATCAACTGCTGCACATTTGGAGTGGGCGGAGTCAGTTTTTCGGCGGCGCACGGCTGAGTGACGGTTGCCACTTGCAGATCCCGCGGAGTGACCTTTTTACGCCTCGGAGGCTCATTCTGCAGTTGCAGACTGCCAAATTGAGACTCCATGGCTAGGAGCCGATCGTATTGCTTTTTAAAGCCAATGGTCAGCTCCTTAAAGCCCTTCCGCGTCTGCCTCATGAAAGCCACCATGTCACTCTCCACCGCACGGCATGGCTCGCAACTGTAATGCAACCCATTACGTTTAGCTATAGCATCACTCACGAGGCCAACAAATCCAGCGCATTTTGCGTGGACTACGCTGTCGTAAAGCCAGCAGGGGACATTTGGCTGATCTTGAGTGATCTGCTTCTTACAGGTTTTTTTGGCGCAGACCACAGCGTATTCCATTTTATTTATTTATTTATTTGCTCAAGAAAATCTACGAAAAAAAAAGAAAATTTCCAAAACAAATTGGTATCAGACCAATGTGCCAGACAACGCTCAAAGTGCATGAGAGCAGAGTGGAGAGCGGTTATAGCGAGCGGTACTGAGAAGAGAGCGCTATTGCTCAGAAAGTTTAAAGAGAGAGAGAAAGAACAGTTATTGAAGTTGAGGTGATTGCGAGAGAGTGATAAAACAACAAAAGCTACAAGACGAGAGACGAGAGCTGTAATGAAATGTAATTTACTCACGTCAACAACACAATCAGAACAACCCGACGACGAACAATTTTCAGTTCAATAAATAATAATTAAACACAAATCAAAGGCATGCACTCGCGGAATAGAATAGATTTCCAGATAGCAGATTGGATTAGGAAGGTATTTAATGTTTATTTATGAAAACACTGGTTGTTTATGTAAAACAAAGGGAAAATATGCGGAGCGCAAAACAAAAACGCGTCTGATCTACGGAAGAACGAACGAATTTTGAAAGTATTGTATTTTTAAAACCATGTTTTCTTAATTAGTATCTCCTAAAGGAAATATAGTCCGTGATACAATACAAATTCTCCTAAAAATATCTATCTACCTGCAAAAATTCCAGAGTTCAACAATCTCAGTTTATGGTATATTTGGTTTATCTAATCTCTTTTGTCTTCTTTGAGTCAAACCGACGTTTTTAAAATAATTTTATTTTATTTTGATATATTTACATATATATATATATTTTAACAATTTTGTTTGTTTAGGTTTGGTTATGCTAAAGTTATTTCATTTGATAATGCAACAAAAAAAGGGGCCAGACGGGGTTCCAGGTTGTGTACTCAGGTACTGCGCCGAGGCTCTGTGTGGACCGTTGATTAAACTATTCACCGTGTCCGATTCTTCTTGCTTGGAAGCAATTGTTTATAATTCCTCTCCATAAAAAAGGTAGCAAGTCTGACGCAAAAAATTATAGAGGTTTTAACTCCGCACTTGCAACATCTCTGCAAGTCACTTATATCTCCTACTCAGCATGGATTTATAAATAGGCTATCAACCACCACGAATTTGTTAGAGTTTACCTCTTTCATTATTAAAGGCGTTCAAGGTAACTTACAGACGGTTGTCATTTACACCGACTTTAGTAAATCATTCGACTTTGTAAACCATTCGCTTTTAGCGCATAAACTTGACCTTTTATGGTTTCCGCCCAGCCCGCTGAGATGGATTTCTAGCTGCCTTTGTTCCAGGTCTCAAAGAGTCCTCTTCAAAAACTCCCTCTCTTTACCAGTCAAGGTTTCTTCGGGAGTACCACACGGCAACCATCTAGGCCCCTTACTCTTCACACTCTTTATTAATGACATGCCTTCGGTTTTAAAATACCGTCGAGTACTTATGTATGCGGATGATGTTAAACTCTGTGTTCAGTATAAGGACATTTAATTTCATTCTCGCTTGCAATCCAATCTCAATAATTTTCAGTCATGGTGTTGTGCCAACTTGTTACACCTTAATGCCTCGAAATGCAAAGTTAGGACATTTCATCGTTCTAGGTCTTTGTTGGCTGCCTATACCCTATTTGGGGTATAACAAAGACTCTATATCTCGTTTGTTCGTCCGATCTTAGAATACGGCTCCTAGAATAAAGCACACCAGGACCGTATAGAATCAGTACAGAAAAACTTTTTACTCCTTGCTCTGCGGGGCCTTAACTGGAATGCGGGTGTGCGACTCCCATCTTACTCTAGTAGACTACTATTAGTAAACCTCCCATCCTTAGTTAACCGTAGAAAAATGCTTGGTGTGATTTTTATGCACAACTTGATCAGGGGTGACATAGACAGCCCTGATCTGTTGAGCCGCATAAACTTCACGATTCCTATTAGACTTACCAGAAATTTTACACCGTTGTTCCTTCCACTTTGTAGATCGAACTATTTCTTGCATGAACCGTTTAGGGTCTTATGCTCGGATTATAGTTCCCTCTACCATATCATATCCACCACTAATTCTCTTCCTCTTATTAAATTACTAATCCTTACACACCTTTCTAGTAATTAGTAATTGTAGTGGTATTTGTATTTTGAATGCATGCCTAGTTCTCTCAGTAACTTTAATGCTAATTTTTCTCGAATATTAGTCTAATAGGCTCTGCACACTGAGCCCATCCCGGGGGAATGGTGGGATTTTTTGACAGATGTGAAACTCCGATTCACACTGCCACCATCTACCATCCATCAAAAACAGCTGATGCCAATAACAAGTTCATTAAATTTGCGCGGAAGATTTATTAATTCTTGGTTATTATAATGGATGATGAGTGGTGGAAAATGCATTTGGGCATTTAAAAGCCAGATTTGGAATAATCGGAAAAAGTCTTGATAGCCATCACAAAAATAATAGCGCCATAATAATGAGCTGTTGTATTTTACACAATATATTAAATATGCACAACAGCGCGATTAATGAAAATTGGGAGCTTGCAACAAATGAGCAGCGCGAACAGCCCGATACCAGCAGAACAGATACGATCTGCAATCGCAAAATATTGTGTAGACCGTAATGAAAATTAAAAACTCATTTATTTTTATTTTTTAAAACTTCTAATAAGTCGTTCTGGAATTTTGTTTGGGTGCTGATCAAGTCCTGCACCATCTTCTCCTGCCTAACGTGGTGGTCCTTTTGTTGTTCGAGACGCTTCTGGGCGATCTCTGCCAGCAACGAAATGTCGGTCTTTTTCTTTTTCTTTGGCGGAGGCCCAGACAAGGTGCTGGAGCTACAAGATCCGTCCAGGTCCATCTCAATAATATCCGAAAAGTACTCATTAGGATCTGCAATGAATACCTTAAATGAAATATATTTTTTTAGCAATAAATTAATAAAACTTACTGTAGTTGTCCAATGTGCTCTGCTCCATGTTGTTTATCCGGTAGCACCCCAGAAATGAGTTTAATTTATCGTAATGTTGCCACCCAAATGGAGCACCCCCGCTCGGTCCAATTTTATTTTCTTCAATCCTGCAAAGTATAAAAAAATAGTAGGTTTCACAATCTTTTATTTGGCAGAGTCAATAATATTTACCTGTATTTTTAGGTCATGTTCTCGAGCTTTGTCCTTATCTCGCCCCATCCAAGCTCAAGCCCAGCCTCCTTCATGGACTCGGCCATCTCCATGTACACATGTGAATTTTTGCGTGGTCCGCGCAAATCTTCAATTTTCTCCTGCCATACATATGTCAATCAGCAGGCACTAAAGTGCGGCACTCCATTTCACCCTGCCGCCTGCTGTTGTTCTCTTGTTTGCTGCATTGTGTAATAATATTATATATTATAAACAATAAAAAACAAATATATCTATCTAATCCATTTTATTAATAAGTTTTTCGAAAATTTGGTCTGCTGTCCTTCCGAGCTGTTCTGTTGTTGTTTTTGTTTTTTGTTAATTTTGTCACAATCATTGTTTACGTTTTCGCAGTGAATACCATTTTTCCATTGTGAATGACAATTATTCAGAGTTGCATTTGAAAACCATCGGCTAACTATCGCATAGAAACGTGCGGTTTAGGAACATCCAAAATGGATGGTGAACTAACTGGGAAATTTTCGGAACGGCAAAACCTTACGGACCATCCCCGAAATGGATGGTGGATGGTCGTCAAAAACTAGTCCCCTTCCACTTATTAAATTACTAATACTCACATACCTCTCTCGTAATTAGTAATTGTAGTGGTATTTGTATTTTGAATGCATGCCTAGTTCTCTTAGTAAGTTTAGTGCTAATTGTCCTCGAATATTAGTCTAACAGCTATATTTCCTGCATGCTCGCGTAACAGCCTTCTGCTGGTTTCAGACGGGCCACTTGACGGTGCAGTAATTGCATCGCCTCTTGCAAGATGCAGTTATTGCATGTCAACAGTCAGAAAAAAAAGATCAGTATACAGAATTATACATATGTGTTTTTGACTAATGTACGAAAGAAAGAAGAAATTTCTATATGCAGCAGGGCACTTGCGCAGTGTTGTAAGGGATCGATAACTAATTATCGTGGCGGTCACTTTGAACACTCCTCCTCAACACAACGCATGTTTACAAACTTTATACATACTTAACTAATATTCGATAACATGTCAAGCAACTTATAAATTATCTCTTAAACCGAATGCGAATACAAATTTATGGTGCTTAACTTTGACTAAGTTCTTTGTGAGGACATCTGGACATATCATCTCATCGGTTGGTAAATACCCAATGTCGACTTCACTTCTCTTGAGAAGCTCTCGAATATGATGTACCTTGACGTCGATGTGTTTTGTACGTGCATGAAACGTGTGGTTTCTAGCAAGCTGCTGTGCTCCAATGTTGTCGCCGTACATCTGAATAGCTGACTCCTGAGACATCAGCTTCACGTCAATGAGTAGGCTGCGAAAGTATATCGCCTCTTTTGCTGCAGATGATAAAGCTATGTACTCTATCTCCGTGGAACTGAGCGCAACCATCGATTACTTTCTTGACTCCCGAGAAACTGCTCCTTCTGCCAACATGCATACATGCCAGTGAATGACTTCCGGTTTGTCATATCACTTGCCCGATCTGCATCAACAAAACACTCAATTGCCATTCCTTGCTTTGCCTAGCATATGTCCCAATCGATAGTTTTTGCCAAATATCGAAGGATGTGATTGGCTGCCGCTTCATGCTCGGAATGGGAGTCCTTGTTACGTTGAGCTAATTTATTCAACGAATGCGCAAAGTCCGGACGAGTCATAACTGCAAGATAAGATAACTCTCCAATTAGCTTCTGAAACGATGTAAGGTCGACCTTGCGGCAGTCCTCTTTGTTGCATGCCACCTGGTAACCAGCTTCCAGCGGCGTGGACGTCTGTCGACAATCTTTCATACTGTACTGTTCGAGTACCAGTACTGCCTTCACGTTTCACCTCAATACCTAAAAAGTATTGCATAGGCCCGATGTCAACCACATCAAACTCTGCTGTGATCCTTGTCTTGATATCAGATATATCAGCTAGGTCTTTACACGCCAAAATGATGTCATCTATGTAGACAGCTATTAGACACATATTTTTACCTGGCTTACAATATAGACAGGGTTCGTTGACAGTCGGTACAAAACCAATGCGCCTCAGCGTTGCATCCAACATAGAGTTCCACGCTCTTCCTGCTTGTTTTAGCCCATATATGCTTTTGTGAAGCCTCAAAACGTGATTTGGGCGAACTTCGCTGATGAAGCCCTCGGGTTGTCTCATAAAAACCTCATCTTCCAATTCGCCGTGGAGATACGCCGTGACAACATCCATTTGATGTAGGTGGAGACCATGTTCGACTGCAAGTGCAATTATCAACCTGATAGTTGCATGGCGTACAACTGGTGCAAATGATTCTTTGTAGTCGATCCGGTAGCGTTGGCTAAAACCTTTCGCCACCAGTCGGGATTTGAGCTTGCTCACGCTTCCATTCGGATTGGACTTAACTGCGTAAACCCATCTGCATCCAATAGACTTTTTTCCGCTAGGCAATTTAGTAGGCGTCCATGTGTTGTTCTTCACGAGAGAACACGTTCAGCTTGTGCATAGTTTTTTGCATATGATACTGCTTCCTCGGTCGTCCTGGTTTGCCCGTTTGTACGATGATTGGGCGGCCTGGTCTTCTTCTTGGTTCTGGAATTACAAGAATGTCAGTACTGGACCTAATCTCTTCCTGATTTTCTGGCTCATTTTCTGGATCTAAAAATTGCTCGCTATCTATTTCGGGTTCAGAGTTCTGGTTTTGTTGAACCTCAATTGATGCCATGTCATTAGAATCTGATGTATCTAGTTTACCCCCTTCAGGTTCTACAAAAATGACATCCCTACTCTCTACGAGTTTTTTGGTTTTTCTGACCAAACGATATGCTTTGGCTGTATCGGAGTAGCCCACCATTATATATTCGAAGCCTTTCTGTGCGAACTTTGATTTCTTTGTTTTATCTAGAGCAATCGCTACTGAGCCAAAAACTTGTAAATGCGATACCACTGACTTTCTTCCTGTCCGTATTTCAAATGGTGTCCTCCCACTCAAGGAGCTGTTTGCTACTCTAGTTCGCAAATACGCAGCAGTTCGAATCGCTTCTGCCCAATAGCTTCCACTCAACCCAGCATGCAATAGCATACTTGCCATTTCTACCAATGTTCTGTTGGCCCTTTCTGCAATTCCGTTTTGTTAAGGTGTATATGGCACTGTTAAGTTTCGCTTTATTCCATTTTGGTTGAGGTAATTGTCAAAAACGTTGGATATGTATTCCCGGCCATAGTCGCTTCGTAAAACCTTGACTTTACGCACAGTTTGGCACTCAACTTGACTTTTAAATACTTTGAAAGCCTAGAAAACCTGATCTTTGGTTTTTAGGAAACTTGCTGACACATATCTTGAACAATCATCAATAAATGTGGCGAAATATCGATTGTCTCCCATTGACTGCTTTTGCATTGGACCGCATACATCTATATGTATTAAGTCTAGTACGCCCAGGTCAAACAGGTCAAATGTTTGTGCTCGATTGAAATGGTTGCACGCAATTTTACTTTTTGCGCATGTTGCACACACTTCTTTTGGCTTGTGTATGCTCTTGAGACCTATTACCATCTCCTTATTAACCATTTCCTTTAATGCGTCAAAATGTACATGGCCAAACCTATTGTGCCATTTGAATGCATCTGCCTCAACATTTACAATGTTCACACACTTTTCATGATTGTCCTGAACCATAAACAATCCATTTTCCAGATGTGCCTTTATAACTATTTTTCCGTTTTCAAAAATCATCGCTTGATTTTTCTCAAACACAACATTTTTTCCATATTTTAATACTTTTGTGACCGATATAAAATTGTACTGCAAATCTGGTACCAAGATAACATTTTCCAGCGTAACGGATCTATCACCGAACTTTACTTGAACAGTTTCATGCCCTTTAACAATAAGTGATTTACCGCTGGCTAAAAACGACACAAAGCGTTTAAAAATGTCGGATGGTATAAGTGCACAGGAATATTTTCAGAAATGTCAGGTGGTGCACGAGAATTTTGCAGAGGTCAACATAAAGGTTGATGAATAGATTTTATCTGTTGTGTTGCTAAATGGCTTGTCTAGATGATGCGAGATGATTTGCCGAGCTTGAGTATGCTAAAAATAAAAATTTCTGAAGAAGCGAATAGGCAGCAACGAAATTACAAGTAACGCGGAACTACACTTTAGTTATGATAAAAAAAAATTTTTAAGAAAAACTTTAAAAAGTGCAAAAAGTGTTTTAAGTGCGAAAAGGAAGGGCATTTTAAATCAGAATGCCGTGTTAAAAGTAAGCAGGAACAAGCAAACAACATAGATGCGCCACTGTCTATGCACCATGCATCTGGTCATTTAGCTTAGCTAAATTTAGGATTGGTACATATTTTTCAGGTTCCACTTTGGCATCTCTGGTTACGCAAAGCAGTGTACCTCATTTTTCCCCGCTTTTATTGTTTGCGCCCTTGTTGTTTGCTTGTTCCTGCTTACTTTTAACACGGCATTCTGATTTAAAATGCCCTTCCTTTTCGCACTTAAAACACTTTTTGCACTTTTTAAAGTTTTTCTTAAAAATTTTTTTTTATCATAACTAAAGTGTAGTTCCGCGTTACTTGTAATTTCGTTGCTGCCTATTCGCTTCTTCAGAAATTTTTATTTTTAGCATACTCAAGCTCGGCAAATCATCTCGCATCATCTAGACAAGCCATTTAGCAACACAACAGATAAAATCTATTCATCAACCTTTATGTTGACCTCTGCAAAATTCTCGTGCACCACCTGACATTTCTGAAAATATTCCTGTGCACTTATACCATCCGACATTTTTAACGTCAACAATTGCTTAATTAAAAGCACTACCCTTGCTGGTCCGCTTGTCCTGTGACTTTTATTTAGTTTTTGCCATGCCTGCGACGACGATACACAATTTTTAATATTGTTCAGTTGGGTCGATAAAAATTGACGCCAACGCCTTTTGATCCTTTAGTTCAAAAGCTGCACGTTGCTAATTTGTTGCGCTTTCACTAAGCTCAATTTTGCCACGGACGATTGGCCACAAATCATTTTGTATGAGAGCACTTCTCATCACATGGGAAGTCTGCTATAATTGTTTTCGTCCAGTTTCCCAATATTGAAATTCATTCCACTCATTTTTGATACTTATTGTCCCACCGTGCAAATTTGTAACTGTCGATCGTATCAGGCACAGAGCAACTACGACGACAATACTGTTGTCCGTGTCTTTTTTTTCGTTTTCTTTTAAGTATCCCTCCGAGTTGCTATTTACACACACACACTCACGATTTTCTAAGACTTGGTATACACACTTTGGGGTATACACACTCGCGATTTTGTACGGCTTGGCATACGCACTTTTTGGTATACACACTTGAGTCTCTGTTCGCTTTTGTGTTTCTTGATCAATTGGGACTTCTTTACTTTGGACTTTAAGCCCCGGCAACAGTCCGATTCGCTGCAAAATTCTAATCAAAAACACAATGCGAAGCTCTTTTGAATTTGTTAAACTTGTTCTTTTACTTTTCTGTGTACACACACACACACACCAATGAGTCTATGCCTTTTTTTTTAGCACTGCTTTTCACTAGGCACCAAACAATGTTTATTGTTTCTCACTGTTTCTGTTTTATACTGTCTGGGTGCCTGGGTATATAACCTGTTAAAGTTATTTTATTTGATAATGCAATAGAAGATCAGTATACAGAATTGTACATATGTATGTATGTGTTTTTTTGAGTAATGTACGCAAGAGACTGAGCCGAAAGAAGAAACTTCGATATGCAGCAGGGCACATGCGCATTGTTGTAAGGGATCGATAACTAATTATCGTGGCGGTCACTTTGAACAGGTTACTTTTTTTTTAAATCTCTTAAAGCTGTTTTTATACCCGATACTCAAAATGAGTATTGGGGTATATTCGATTTGTACGTCTGTCCGTCTGTCCGTCCCTATTAGCGCCTAGTGCTCAAAGACTATAAGAGCTAGAGCAACGATGTTTTGGATCCAGACTTCTGTGATATGTCACTGCTACAAGAATATTTCAAGACTTTGCCCCGCCCACTTCCGACCCCACAAAGGGCGAAAATCTGTGGCATCCACAATTTCGACGATACGAGAAAACTAAAAACGCAGTATCGTAGAAGATGACTATATCTTCTAGAGTGCAAAATCTGAATCAGATCAGCCAGAATCAAGAAAACAATTTCATTCTTTCTCGCTCTGTCTCTCTCTAACACACAGGTTTCATGGTCGGTTTTGCCAATTGCAAAATATGAGTTCAAGGATCTCAGAACCTGTAAGAGCCAGAGCAACCAAATTTCGTATCCACACTCCTCTAATATCGGACCTTGACCGTTTTATGGAAAAATTTCGCCACACCCCCTTCCGCCCCCGCAAAGTACGAAAATCGGGGACATCCACAGATTCGAGAAAACTAAAAACGCAGAATCATATATAGCGACCATATCTATCAGATTGCTGAAATTGGAACAGATCAAATAATTTTTATAGGTAAAACCAACAAATCAATTTGCAGTGGCTACGCAGCGCCCGACGCCACGCTCAGACTGGTTTTCTGTCTCTCTCGCACTCCTGTCGTTTAATATTAGCGACGTCTGCCGGAGGAGAGCCATACTAACTTAGTATCGGGTATAAATGTAGAGTTTTGGTGTCCGCAGCAACTTACAACGTTCCCCCTAGTTTTTACTGTTTTTTCTGAGGTTTTGCTTCTTTTTCTCACATAACCTAATTAAATTACGGTAAATTGTATTTTCAAAGAAAAATTTTTAAAAAAATATTTCGCAAAAATTATACATTTTTAATTGAAAAGCTTAAATTTTTCCAGACGGTGCGCTTAAACTGCAAAATTTTTGTGTTCAATTTACAGTTGCACATATCAGCCTTTCAGAAAAAGGCTTAAGATAATTAATTTATGTGGAAAAGAAGAAGCACACATTCTGAAAAAACAGTAAAAAAAATATCTTTAAGGAATACAAAAAAAAAACAAACCTAAACAAACAAAATTAAAAAGTTAAAAAAAAAACCAAAACCTTGACAAAAATAAAAAAAATCATTAAATATTTTTAAGCCCCAAATCTATCAGGAAAAGTAGGCTTGGTTCATAACGAAAATTTGTTGGTACATAGTGAAGTCGATCAATTCGTAGATTTCCAATTTTATAACCAAACCACAGGCCAAATCGATGTAGCTGTGTCCGTCCATCCGTACGTCCGTCCCGATGAGCGGCTAGATCTCAGAGACTTTACAAGCTTTAAACTTTTGTATCCAGACTTCTGTGATATCCCCCCTTCCGCCCCCACAAAGTACGAAAATCTGTGGCGTCCACAATTTTAAAGATACGAGAAAACCGAAAACAGAATAATAGAAAATTCCCATACCTCAAGATTATCTCAATCAGATCGAATCAGTATTATAGCCAGAAGGAACTAATGAAATTGCAGTGGCTGTGCTTCCCCGTCTGGTGGGGGAAAACGAGAAAGATCGAACGAGTATCGTGTATAAATGTAGAGTCGCGGTCTTTGACGCGGATCACAACGTTCCCACTCGTTCCCCCTAGTTCTAGTTTTATATAAGGGAAATCCTGCCGTGAAGGCGTTTTTGGATGCTTTCCCGAACCCTCTTATGGACGGGCACTTTGGTGCCTTGGTTCGCCCCAGCGTAGAGCTCGCCGATGGTACTCTACCGATGGTTTAAATCAGGGACCGTAATTATTATAAGTTATACAATAAAAATTACTTGGTAATGAACATATATCACTTTTTACGATTTTCTTCACAGATAATCATTATTTTTGAGTTATTTCATAAAACTTAGAATTAATCATTATTTTGGATCAAAACGAGGGGAACGTTGTGCTATTGCACTAGTCTGAAATATTAATTTTTAATATGTTATGTTATATGTATATAAATGATATAAATACTAACGGGTTCTTTCAAATTAAATAGCTGCAAGAAAAGCTGGTTTAACTGAGCTCTGGCGAGCATCAGGCTTACTGGGTTCTGCATCAATACTTGTCTTATCCGTGGATCCAAGTAGATACTGCAAACGATTGCATCGCGCCCTAAAAGGTTCTCCTCCCTGTCACGGATGCACTGGCTCAAAGCTTGGCTTTCACTGGTACTTGCTGCTGCCACAGTGAGCTTGAGCTCTAGCCATAGCTTGTAGAAGTCACCCATGAATAATTGAGTGCTTTGTAATTTTACTGTTGCAAGGCATGCTGGTTCCAGGGTATTAACAAGCCTTTTCAAGTCACTCCACTCAGCTGCAGTTAATTTTAATGAGCTTTTTAGGCGCCTTTCGCAAAATTCTTCCAATTGTTGCAGCTTGCTCAGTATGTTGAACTTCAACGAGTCGCAACATCTAGCACTGGTTGGGGCAATGACTCTTCAGTTATTAAATACCTACATTACAAAGAAAAACGACATTGTATAAAAACATTTTTTGGTTTTTTTTCTGAGCTTGCGACCCATCTTGAAACGCGACTAAGAATAATCACCAAAAACTAGGTTAGGTTAGGTTCAGGCGGTAGCCTGGGAGAGTGATGAAACCCTCCCAAGCTCACTTGGACCTATAGAAGGTCCGTTGTGGTGCCGCATGGGCGTGTGCCCCTTCCCAGTGCCTAGAAACCGTGGAGAAACAGGCTGTTGCAAATTAAGGGCAGTCCCATCCGAAAGCTTGGATGAATCTGGACAAGGTCCCCGGTTTGATTTCGGACAGGTCCGAAATGTCTGTTAGGAAAGCAGCCCCGAGAAAACGAAGACGACGATTTCCAAGGGCTGGGCAGTGGCAGAAGAAGTGGGGGACCGATTCCTCTTCTTCCTCGTCGCGACAACTCCTGCAGAAGTCGTTATGAGGGATTGACAGTCTAGAGGCATGAGTGCCAATCTGCCAGTGTCCCGTAATGGCTCGAGTAACTGCAGAGCACTGTGCTCTGCTGAGCCTATACAGCTCGGCTGAGCGCTTCTTCGATCGATATGGCCATATCAATCTTGAGATTTTACAGGAAGCTGTTTGCTGCCATCTCCTATTGGCATTTTGCTCGAACAATTCGTGCGCGAGGAGCCGCACGTAGCCAGAGGCATCGCTACCTGCTTCCTCTCCGATAGAGGAATCGTAGTACCCTGCCTGGCTAGCTCGTCGGCAGCGTCTTTCCCCTCGATGTCCCTGTGGCCTGGGACCCATATAAGGAAGAGATCTAACTGCTCTGCGATCTCGTACAGAGACCTGCGGCAGTCATTTACAGTCGCTGAGTTCGCAGATATGGAGCCTAAAGCTTTAATAGCTGCTTGGTTGTCAGAGAAAACGAACACTAAGTGCGTGTCTATAAGTAGTTTGGAGACGTTGGAAATGGCCTCCTTGATGGCTACAACCTCCGCTTGGAACACACTGCAGTGGTCCGGGAGCCTGAAGCAATGACTGATGTTCAGCTCGCTGCAGTAGACTCCGCCTCCCACGCGGCCGTCTAACTTTGAGCCATCAGTGTAGAAGTGAACCGCATTTGCGGGTCCTGGTTCGCCCATCTCCCAGTCCTCCCTAAGTGGGATTGATACCTGGAAAGGCGTCGAGAGGTGATCACTAGGGACACAATAATCTGTCCTCTCTGGTAATTGCGGGAGTCTCGTCAGGATTCCCGAGTGCCCAACTGCGGACGCTTTCAACAGTCAGGCTTCTCTCATTCTGAGTGCGGAAAGTGTTGCCACTTTCTTTCCCATGAGATCTATGGGGAGGAGGTCCAGCACAGTATCCAGGGCTTCCCCTGGAGTAGTGCGTAGCCAGCCAGTTATGCATAGCTCTGCCATGCGTTGAACTCTGCTGAGTTTGTTGAGGCATGTCCTTTTGTCTAAGGCTGGCCACCATACTACCGCTCCATAGAGCATGATCGGTCGTATGATGGTGGTGTAAAGCCACCGAACTATATAGGGGGTCATTCCCCATCTCAGTCCGATGGCTTTCCTGCAAGTATAGAGGGCTACTGTGGCCTTCTTTACGTCTATACTTCTATGCTCAATTTCCAATCGAGCTTTCTATCGAGGATTAGACCAAGATACTTGGCGTTGTTGCTGAAGATTAGCGCTTCCCCACATAGTTTTGGGGGAATCAGTGCCGGATCTTTGTACTTCCTAGTGAAAAGCCCCAGTTCCGTTTTAGACGGGTTGACGCCTAGACCGCATTTGTCTGCCCATTTTGACATCTTCATGAGTGTGCTTGTCAGGCACTCGCACAGCGTCTGCGAAAATTGACCGGAGAATGCTATAACAAAAAATCGGACAAATCTGGTGGATGTTAACGTCCCCAGTGATGCCTCAACCGTCCTGCATTGTAGCATCTGATAGATCAGGCTCACAGTCCGGTAGTCAACCCCCGGGTCCGTCAGTGCGCCCATGATGGCGGTCGGGAGGATGTTTTTTTAAAGGCTCCTTCTATGTCGAGGAAGGCTACTAGTGTGTACTCCTTACAGTTGAGGGACGCATCTATGATCGATGTGATCGTGTGTAGGGCCGTTTCGGTGGATCTTCCCTTCCGATACTCATGCTGGGAGTCTGAGATTACACTAGGCGGAATATTCACCGTGAGATGCATCCCCAAAAGCCGTTCCATCGTCTTCAAAAGGAAAGACGATAGACTGGGGGCAGTGTGCGAGGGCTTGTCTGCCTTGGGAATGAAAACGACTTTGGTATGAAGCCAGGTTTCCGGGATATATCCATGGGAGAAGATTCCTTCGTATATCCTTCTGAGCCAATTAGTGGCTTTTTGTCCAGCGTGAATCATTTGGGCAGGGATGATGCCATCTGGCCCCGCAGACTTGTATGGTTTGAAGCTTTTGATTGCCCAGGAAATGTTCTCCTGGCTTAGCAGGTTCATGGTATCACTTGAGGCAACGGAAGGAGCCGCGATGTTGTGTGGTCTGTTTTCATCGCAGCCGGGAAAGTGGGTGTTAAGGAGAAGATTTACCGACTCATTGCTGGACGTTGTCCACGATTGGTCGACATTCTTCAGGTATTATAAGTTGACAGACTGCCCTTGTATTCGGCCCAGTTCCGCTCAACGTTTTCAGCCTTGGCTGTGTTAAAGAGTCTCCAGGAGGCTTTCCGGAGTTCTCCCAGTTTAGGGGTCCACCATTCAGGTTTCTTCCGGCCTCTGATCTTTCCAGAGGGGCAGGATTTATCGAGCGCCTCATTGCAATCGTCGGTAAATATTTTAACAGGATGAGTCGTTGCCTCCCTGGAAATCTCCTCCTCAGGTGGAGTCTCAGGGAGAACACGAACGAGGTGGTCTGAGTACCGAGTCCAGTTTATCCACCTGAGGTTCCGGAATTGAGTTGGTGTCGGTAGTGAAAAAGAGAATACGGTTTCCACGTACCTGTGGTCCGAAGGGGAGTGCTTTTCCAGGACCCTCCAGGATACAATGTTCCCATGTGTCTCATGGGAGGCAAGTGTGAGGTCCAGGACCTCCTTGCGGTTTTTGTATAATGAAGGTGGGATCACTCCCCTATTTAATAGAACCATATGAGTGGTCAGTAAATAGTTCAAAAGGTACTCACCCCTTTCGTTAGTGTCAGTGCTTCCTGGCAGTGGTGTGCATTGGCGTCGCACCCTACGATTAGGCCGGTGTCCTCAATCGTTAGTGTCAGTGCTTCCCCTCGGGCAGTGGTGTGCATTGCCGTCGCACCCTACGATTAGGCCGGTGTCCTTGGCCTCGCAGTCTGTGATAAGCGCCCTGAGCGCTTGTGGAGGTTAGTCTGGTTGGTCATGACCCATGATTCTCCCAGATTCTCAGTGACCACCCCTGGCCTTCGAGGCTCACTGCTGTTTGGTCTTCATTGCTGAAATTTTGGGGCAAAATAAGAGCAAATCTCTTTTTGCAGGAATGTAGGTGCGGGTTTTACCTGCAGTGTCAGCTGCGTATAGCTTATAGTCAGAAGTCCTCAGACCAGAGACCTTGTTTCCGAGGATCCAGGGCTCCTGAATAAGGACTATGTCGGCTCCACCCTTGGCTAGGTGGAGCAAGAGAGCAGCGCATGCTGCCTTACAATGGTGGAGGTTTATCTGCAGGAGTATCAGTGACATTCCTGAGGTTCACCTCCACCATTGTCTTGTCGTGGTCGCTCTCCGAAGAGTAAAGCTCCTCCCCGACCCCGATGTGCTTTAGATCCCTAGTAAGATCGCTCACGTCTGACACGTACCCATCTAAGATGTCATCCGACACTACTGATGTCTCGTCCGACACCGACACAGGCTTGATCGCCATGCCAGGGATCTCCGGAAGCTCCAGTTCTGGCTCGACCGTCTGTTGCATGCCCTTAGAGTCGGACTTTTACGGTACTATGACTACCTTCTTATAGCCGTAGGCCACAGTGCCCTCCGTGCCGTTGAGAGGTCTAACCGACTCCTCGTTCAGGACGAGGATGATTTGGCGCCTCTGTCCGTTGCTCTCCTCTACCTTGGCCACCTTCCAATTGCGATGTAGCTATTGCATCGTCAAGTGGCCCGTGTGACACCAGCAGAAGGCTGTTACGCGAGCATGCAGGAAAGATAGCTGTTTATTAGTCTAACAGGAAGTCGAGGAAGATTAGCACTAAAGTTTCTAAGAGAACTAGACATGCATTCAAATTAAAAATACCACTATAATTACTAATTACTAGAAAGGTGTGTAAGGATTAGTAAGTCTAATAGGAATCGTGAAGTTTATGCGGCTCAACAGATCAGGGCTGTGCTGATTCTATACGGTCCTGGTGTACTTTGTACTGAGGGCACCATACACAGGAGCAGTATTCTAAGATCGGACGAACAAGCGAAGTGTCTTTGTTGAGATGGACACAGAGTTTAACATCATCCGCATACATAAGTACTCGAGAGTATGTTAATACCGAAGGCAAGTCATTAATAAAGAGTGTGAAGAGTAAGGGGCATAAATGGCTGCCCTGTGGTACTCCCGAAGAAACCTTGACTGGTGAAGAGAAGGAGTTTGTGAAGATGTCTCTTTGAGACCTGGAACAAAGATAGCTAGAAATTCATCGCAGGAGGTTGGGCGGAAATCCTAAAAGGTCAAGTTTATGTACTAAAAGAGAATGGTTTACAGAGTCGAATGCTTTACTAAAGTCGGTGTAAATGACATCCGTCTGTAAGTTCCCTTGAACGCCTTTAATAATGAAAGAGGTAAACTCTAACAAATGCGTGGTGGTTGATCGCCGACTTATAAATCCATGCTGAGTTGGAGATGTTGGAGATGTTGCAAGTGCGGAGTTAAAACCTTCTCAAACATTTTGGGAATAGCGGATAACTTTGCTATACCTCTATCATTTTTTGCGTCAGACTTGCTAAATTTTTTATGGAGAGGAATTATAAACGATTCCTTCCAAGCAAGAAGCAAGAAGAATCAATGGACAGGGTGAATAGTTTAAGCAAGGGTCCACACAGAGCCTCGGCGCAGTACCTGAGTACACAACCTAGAACCCCGTCTGGACCCGGTGAAAACACCGGCTTAGCTAGTCAAAGATCATGAAGTAAAGAACATTCATTTAACAAGGGACTGAAAATGCCGTTCGACCTCGGTAAACCGTATGGGTACGGATGACCAGAGTAGCTTTCCTCAGAATAGGTGGTTTGGAAAAATTGGGCAAAAAGATCGGCAATTGCCTGATCACTATTTGCCGACGTATTGCAAAATGATAGCGAGGATGGGTGTGCGGACATTCTACGCTTACTGTTTACGAAGCAGTTAAACTGTTTAGAGTCCTGAGAAAAATATATCCTGCATCGAGATAGGTAGTTCTTATAGCATTGTGAATTAAAAACTGAAAAGTTTGACCGAGCTATTACATAGCGAGAGTGAGAAGTAGGAGAACCAACTTCCTGAAATTTTTTATAAAACTTGATTTTAAGTTTTTAAGGCTAGATAACTCTTTGGTTGGGGGTTTTCCCCAAGAATCAAAAAATGTGCCAAGAGCATTGTAAAAAATGTTTGTGCCTTTTATGACATCAGTGCACAAGTACAAAGCGGACCAATCAAAATCGCTAATGAGGTTATTAAGCTTCGTAAACTCGGCTTTACGAAAGCAGCGGACACGTTCAAGTGGCCTACTCGACCGATCCAATACACTTGGTCCTATATCTAGCGACACTTCGAAAGTAGGATGGTAGGCGCCTTCAGGTATAGTGAGCGGATACAAAGCACAGATCAAGCAATCGACCCAATGAATTTTTCACATGATTGACTTGAGACAGGGACAGGTCAAGCAAGCCGTCAACAAAGTCATGTCGTGACATGGGCACTAGGATACTAGACTCGTTTACCGAAGACCAAACAGTTCCTGGCAAGTTGAAGTCGCCAAGAACTATTATATAACCTTTATCTGATAGCGGGAAAGAAACAGCGGTTAAAGCGGAAAAGTGTTGCTCTTAAATTGAAATATTCGAAGAAGGTGGAATATACGAGCAAGTAATGAATACAGCGAAAGCGGGAAGAATCAGTTTTACACACAGGAATTTCAGTTCCTGTTGAACTTGGACTGTGAAGTGTTCTGACGTGAAGTAAGAGTCCACTGCAATTAGAACCCCCCCCTGCACGTCGAGACGATCGGTCCTTTCTTAAAGTTTTGTACCGACCTGCCAAAACCTCGGAACTAAGAATGTCCGGCTTTAACCAGGTTTCAGTAAACACAATAACGTGGGAAGCAAATGCAACACTATACCGGAAAAGAAGGCTTTGCTTACTACGCAAGGCTCTTACATTCTGATAGGTTACTAAAAGAGAAGTTAGTTTTTTGGAAAGGTGGAAGCAAGACGGGAAGTTGAGGAAGAGGAAGTTGGGGTTGAGGGTGGCACACTGGAAAGATTTGTAACGGATATGGGGGCCTATTCTTCTTCTTAGCCTTAAACTCCTTCACCACCAAATGCTCCGGCCAAAATTTGGTGGAGCAAATGGTGTTAAATTGAGTTGGGGAGATGCTTATCTTAAACGAGGCGATCTCCCTGGCATAAGAGAAGTTGAATTCCTCCACCCACGGCTTTTATTTTGCTTTGAAAAAAGAAATTACATCATTAGATGTGATGTCACGGGCCAGCCGTGAAACAAAAACTTGTCGTTTTGGTGGGATTCCCACCAGTGGTTTAGTCACCGGCCTAGTACCTGTGGTGGCAATATCCGGAGGTCCGGAACGTCTATTCACTATTGGGATCGGGATAGACGGGACAACTAGCAAACTTGCGGACACCACGGACACTTACGCTGCAGACGTACTTGGCTGCACATTCTCCGAGGCGATGAATTCGGCTAGCGAATCTGCATCGCCAGCAGCTGTCGTTGCCCTTGGAGTGGCAAACGAGATCAGCTGCTGCACACTTGGAGTGGTCGGAGTCAGTTTTGCTGACGGCTGACTGACGGTTGGCACTTGCAGATCACGCGGAGTGACCTTTTTGCGCCTCGGAGACTCATTCAGCAGTTGCAGACTGCCAAATTGAGACTCCATAGCTAGAAGCCGATCGTACTGCTTTTTAAAGTCAACGGTCAGCTCCTTAAAGCCCTTCCGCGTCTGCCTCATAAATATGACCATGTCAGGCTCAAACGCACGGCAAGCCTCACAATAATAGTGCAAGCCATTACGTTTTGATATGGCATCGCCCACAAGGCCCATAAACCCAGCGCATTTTGCGTGCACTACGCTATCGCAGAGCCAGCAGGGGATACTCGGCTGATCATGGGTGATCTCTTTCCGACAGGATTTTTTGGCACAAACCACAGAAAACTCCATTATAAAAAATTTGAACACAATTACAATCAGATATTATTCCAAAACAAATGGCTATCAAACCAGTGTGCCAGACAACGCTAATAGAAGGAGAGGAGAACAGTTGAAGCAGCAGCTAATGAGAAAGAGAGAGCTACTGAACAGAAAGTTGAGAGCGAGAGAGAACGAACAGTTATTGAAGTTGAGGTGACAACAAGAGAGTGATAAAACAACAAAAGCTACAAGACGAGCGCTGTGTATTCGCAAAACAAAAGGAAAATATGCGGAGCGCAAAACAAAAACGCGTCAGATCACTACGAAAGAGAACGAACGAAGGAGAACGTCTTGAAGCTCGTTGTCTACGAGGTGCCATTTGTCCCGAGGAATCTGCCCGTCTTTAGAGCCCCTGTCTAAGACTACAATTAGGGTTTTTCCTCTCGCCACCTCGGCAAACGAGCGGTTGCTCAGTGTTTTCGTTCTCTTGGCCTGTTGCACTTGCGTGGTGGTGTCCTCCGCCGAGCGTTGCCGCTGGCTTGGGGCCTTGGCTGCGGCCTTGCCAGCTTTGGCTGGCTGGTAGTCCGGCAGGACCGTCTTGGCCCATCGCCGCGATTCGATTCCCTGGGCAGACGCCAGGAACACCAGGTCGTCGTTGCCCCGAATGAAGGTCGCACGTCTCTTCTCTTGAAAATTGGGCCTATCTTTCGAGGCAGAGGCTACGCCTGCCGGGGTTGTCAGGGGGTCCCCGGTCCCAAGGGGTCTGCCAGCCGCGATATCGCTCTGCATGGCCGCCATCCCGGTAACCGGGTCGCCCTTGGGGCCCCCGACGTGGATTGGCCCGATTGGCTTTTCGGTCCTCTCCTCGCAGCGCCTGCTGCCTCGAAACGGTGGACCGACTTAGTCTCCTTCCCCGTCGTTTTGGGCACTGATTTCCCAGATGCGTTAGTATAGGGATGGTCTTTTCCCTCCTTTGCGGTGTTTTTGATATTTATCTTTAAATTTGGCATAGTTGGTCCCACGAGTAGGCGAGAAGGGGTTGGTCGCCCGGGGCATAGCCCGCCTGCCCCGGGAAGCCTTATTAAAACTGGAGGTCGGCAGGTATCCAGAGTCCGCATATAAACCCCCTCGGCCATGGATCCCTCGGCATATGACAGTGCCACCTTGGATTGGGGTTATTTCACGGAAAGTTTTCTTCTCTCCGCCTGACTACAATTAGCCAGCATCCTTTCAGAGACCGTACCAGGACCTGTTTCCAGCCGCCCTCACGGGGAGAGTATAGTCGCACTTCCGCCGGTGTGTACAGTTACGGCGGGTGCCGGTTCGCTCGTGCCCACCTGTATCCATGGCGTGAAGCACAGTCGCCTTGGATCCAGGGGAAGCCATGAACCCGAGACGCCTGTGCCCCGTTCCGAGTCTACAGTTGTGACGAGCCGACCCGACATCCGTTTATCCCCCTGTAGCACCCGATGGATGACGGCCTTGTACGCTATAAGGAATATAATATCGGAGATGGGGAGCCTTTAGACCATTGCTAAGTCGAAAGGTCTTTAATAGGTTTATACCAGCTTTCTCTTTCAAACTTGAGATGAAACGCACGGCGGCACAAAGATAAACAGCTAACAACATCAAAGCAACGAAACTGAGCGGCCAAGGCGTCGGAAACTGAAACCTCCTGTGATCGTATGTCACCTCTTGAGAAAAACCTGTTGAGTCAAAATACCTTGAGTTCGCTGTGGAACCCCCCAATAATGTACTCAGAAAGGTATGAACTGGTAGTATGAACCGGGAGTATGAACCTAGGCTGGAGTGCCTTTGAAGTATAAAAGTCCTCGAGGATCGAGGTAATTTTAGCAAAGGCAAATAGTTCCCTTGGCTTTCTCTTAGAGGCATCTTTCAGCCCGTAATAGAGCCGGGCAGTTGCAGATGATATGTTGCAGGGTTACGACCTGCATTAGAGTAGGGTGCACGTTTCTTTGGGTCTCCATGACAGCCTTCTGTCGAGTACTGTGCCGAGATATTGGACTTGGAATTGAAACTATTGGAACACCCCATACTGAGTGCATGCATTAAATTTCAATTTAAGAGATACCAGCAATATACATATGTACTTTACCTTTTCGAAAAAAGCTTTCAATGATAGTGAGAGGTATATAATGTAATACTTGGGATTCAAATGGCTGCACTTTCTTGCATTTGGGAGAAAGACAACTCTCGATGTTCTCTATTCGATAGGGATATAGGCCGTACTTAGACATGCTGAGATTATTCACCTCTTTAATCACCTGCTGAGAATATTCCGTCCCGTCCAGGTGCTTTTATGCCAGCGAAGGAGTGTATGTGGAGGGTAATATATCTGTTGGGTGTGTTGTTATTCGCTTGCTGATGTTTTTTGGCATCAGTGACGTCGGTACATTCAGGAAAATGGGCCTCTGTTACTGCTGCTACTTCACTGCCCTCTGTCCACTGTCTGTCGTCTAGCTTGAGTTTACTCTGTATGGTGGGCTTCTTTGAAAGAAGCTTCCGGAGTTATGCCGTTTCAGGTACTTTCTCGATGTTGTAGCAGAAGTTTCTCCACGCGTGCCTTACGTATTTCCATCTTGTAACTCCTAAGTCGGATTCCACATTTCGACATTTGGACGTTGACGCATGCAATGTAATGACTGCATCTGACAAGAGGCGATGCAATTACTGCACCGTCAAGTGGCCCGTGTGACACCAGCAGAAGGCTGTTACGCGCGGATCCCAGGTAAGTCTCAGCCCTCCTCCCGCTCCACCGACCGTGGGGCGCTGCCGCATGACGCGCGACGCGTTAACTGAACCGAACGCAGGAAAGATAGCTGTTAGACTAATATTCGAGGAAAATTAGCACTACACTTACTAAGAAACTAAGCATACATTCAGACTACAAATACGAATGCCACTACGATTACTAATTACTAGAAAGGTGTGTGAGGATTAGTAATTTAATAAGAGGAAGAGAATTAGTGGTGGATATAATATTGGTTATGAATGAGTGGACTGTATAAATTTTACTAGGTTATACCACTAACCATACAGTATATTGTAGATGTGCCAGTTCATACAACGATAGCGTCACACACTGGCTAGCGCGTTGCGTACCCCAGAGTGACGTCATCATGAGAGAGAGAGCGCAGAGAGAACATCTTTGCATGTGTTAGTACACACGCATTATGTTTCGACAAAAATATGTGATTGTATGCTTTTTCAGATTTTTTGAACTCTCTCAGGTCTGGTTCTGTTTTGCCACCAGCATGTTTTAGTGTATGGGTGCACATGCATTCTCACGTACTTTGCGTGTGTGTGTTTACTATTGCTGGCCGCTAGAACTGAAATTTGAGTTTGGTTCTTGTTTCGGGTCTTTTGATGAACTGACCTACCGCCACAAAATAAATGAAGAATGGGCAGGGGGTGGGGGTATGGTACACTAGGGGGCGGGAAATGAAATAAAAGCTGTTAGTTGTTTGATTTATACCACAAAATATAAAATATTAGAATAATATAATTACACATTTATTTCCTTATTTTAAACAGGTTGATTATAAATTATAAAAATTATGCAAACGCCGTCTGGCACATCTATATACTGTAGGGTTAGTGGTTATACTTAATATATTTGATGATAATATAATATCGGTAGTAAGTTATGTGAGAATAGCGGAGGTTGATTTGCGGCGGTACATCGATATGCGGGCGTTTGATTATGCTTCTATTTTCCTACTAACTTCCACTAACTTCCACACATGATGCGACGGTCCAATGCAAAACTGTAAACATCGAAGTATGCGTGTGCATCTGCGGGCTTTAGCTATACGTGTGAGAACATTACAGCTATGTTTTGGACACAAGCAATAACAACACAGCTATGCGCGTAAAAATAGTTACTTAAGCGGTGCAATACAATCATGAGCATATGAATAGGACAGTTGTAATATACATAAACATTGAACTAAAACTACGCGGCTAATTTCTTAGCATACCGGCCCCCCTGAAGGACTGTTCAGAACAAGGGAAGCCAAGAAAGTTTGGTAATAGGTCTAGAACTTCCAACGCTGCACTCTGTTAATGTTGACGTCTAACAAGGACGGCTCCGGCACGGACATGTTAATGTTGACGTCTAACAAGGACGGCTCCGGCACGGACATGTGAAGTTCACCTGTAATAAAATGAGCGGGGGTAAGGGGATCCAAGCTGTGATCACTGGGCACGCACAGTGGGCGAGAGTTGAGTAAGCCTTCAATCTGGGTTCAAATTGTTGAATATTCCTCGAAAGTCAACGCACTGCTACCAATTACTCGGCCCAGGTGGAGCTTGATAGATCGTACGCCGGTCTCCCAAATACCTCCAAAATGCGGGGCAGACGGCGGAATAAAGTGCCAGTTGATTTCCTGACTCGCCAGAAAACCGAGAAAATCTCGAGACCAAAACCGTTTGAAAGCGGCGATAAATGCAGGAGTCGTCAAATCACTGACGAGCTCTTTATGAATTGCTTTGGTGGACAGACAAACAAAGATGGCAAACCAAGCTTTGCCAAACTTCGGTGTCCGACCTGCTGATGTCTTGATGGTAACTGGGCCAGCGTAATTCAATCCAGAATGAAGAAAGCAGCGGGTGGGCTGAACGCGAAAGGCGGGACGGTCAGCCATGAATTGTGTTCTCGAACCTTTGCGCTGGAGGAAACAAATCTTGCAATTCAATACAATTATGCGGACTATGTTACGTGTTCCAAGGATCCAATATTTCTGTCTTAACGTGTGTAACATAAATTCGACTCCAGCGTGTAGCGATGTGACATGCTGGTGTCTGGCTAGCAAAACAGCGACTGGTGATTCCTTTGGAAGAATTATGGGATGTTTTGTATAATAGGTTGCCATCGAATTGCCACTGCGTCCTCCTACGCGCAGAATTCCATGGTCGTCAACAAATGGAGTGTTGTGAACCAACTTGGATTTTTGAGAAAGGGCTTGTCCAGTGCTCAGATGTCTGTACTCCACTTGGAAGAACTCCATCTGGACATGTTTGATTACCCTAGAGCGGGCACATTGAAGCTCCCATGATGGTAAAAATGATGACGGGCGGTCCTTGCAATGAAGTCGATGTACAAAGCGAAAGCAACAGCTTATTGTCCGCAAGAGATGTGACCAGGAGGAAGCTTTGTTGATCATACAATCAAGATCATTTCCTTCATCGGAAACGTGTAGATTAACTTGGGGCTTGACCTTTACTTCCATCCGCGCAGCGTCCTCAGTCGACAGTGCGAACTTTGCCTCAGCAGGAGGCCAAGTGCGATGTGATTGGGAAAGCCACGGTGGTCCATTCCCTGGTTTAAATACTGCGTGGTGGGCTAAATAATTGTGATTGGCAGGATCGTCTTCTACGGTAGTAGAAGGAATCACCTCCATGTGTCCTCGTGGTAGATAATCCTCCATAAAGTCGACATACTATTGTTTCTGCGGGTGTTCGAATGAACGAAGTGTTGCTCAGCGGGATCACTAGGTCGTTCCAGTCCATGAACTATCAAATCAAAGTGTCCAGATCCTCGTGAGCGTGATGGCCAAAATCGTTGGCAAAATGGCCTGACTCTTGGTCACGAATTTCCTCTCCAATGTATGATGGCTTACCACGGCAGGATCAGCATCAGCAGAGAAACTTGATGAGCGGACGGTTGAGTCAGCGGATGTATTGACAGCAGCGGAAACCGTGACAGAGCGTATATCTTCTAGATGAAAAAGAGTGTGGTGCCTCAACTTACAGAGACGGCACGTGTTTGTGGAATTACACTCCATTACTTGATGATATCGGCTTAGACAATTGAAGCACAAATTACCATCCATTGCGAACTTGCCGAACAAGCCGAACATTTATGGTCACATTTTCTTTGCACGATTTACTGGAGGTTGCCCTTAGAAGTTTGTACGGTCATTTACTTCATGAAAACATTACAGCACAAGTTAGACCGACTGGTTGCCGTTCCTTGCATTCAGGGTCTAGCTTTGAGACCAAGATATGAATCAGCCACACATCGCGGCTGTCGCAGCTCAGCGCATGTAGGCCACGTATACTTTCGTCGTCGGTGTTGACTATTTTACGCAACTCAGCGATGTTTGAACCCTTTGCGGTTGGCAACGAAAGAAAGTTTTGAATGAACGAGCGAGAAATCAGAGATTTTTTGTTATAAAGATTTTCGAGCCTCTCCCATGCATCCTGGTAATTGGCATCCGAAATGGCAATACATTTTGTCAGAGACAACGCTTCACCATCCAAATAGGATTTCAAATAATGAATGGCACTTGGAAAGACTCATGTAGTCGACTCAGCCAAAGAACAAGTCACTAAACTGACACCAATCCTCGTATCTGCCCGAAAACGTCGGAATGCGTACTCGAAATGCAGCTCTGTGTTTTCCGATAAGTCCCGAATCTTCTCCAGAAGTTGAGTTTGTCTTTCAAATAATCGTTCCACAGTGTTTGACAGCAGTAGATTTGAGTTGTCATGCTCATTACGTGCTACGGTCACGTATGGCTTCACAGAAAATACTATGCGCACTAAAAAACTTTCTCTAATATTCGGGGATATCCAAATCCGGATCCACATATTCATCTTCATCATTATATATGACCAGCTCTTCAGAGAGCTCCATAAAGCGGTTGAAAGTTGAAACCAGTCGGTCTAACTTGTGCTCTAATGTTTTCATGAAGTAAATGACCGTACAAACTTCTAAGCCTCCGTAGCCACGCGAGTTATCTGGGATTTGTAGGCACCACGTTGCTGAATTAGACGATGCAGTAGGCCCTTCATGGCGAACAGCGGTCAACGAAATCACTCAATATATAAAACGAGGGGGAACGTTGTGAGTTGCTGCGGACACCGCAACTCTACGGTTATACCCGATACTAAGTCAGTATGGCTCTCCTCCGGCAGACGCCGCTAATATTTAACGACACGACAAAGAGTGCGTGCGAGAGAGACAGAAAATCAGTCTGAGCGTGACGTCGGGCGCTGCGTAGCCACTGCAAATTGATTTGTTCCTTTTGGCTATAAAAATGATCTGATCTGATCCAGATTCAGCAATCTAATAGATATGGTCATTATCTATGATTCTGCGTTTTTAGTTTTCTCAAATCTGCAATATTGTGGATGCAACAGATTTTCGTCCTTTGTGGGGGGGGATGGGGGTGGGGCGAAATTCTGAGATATACGTTTTATAGTGACATCTTAAAGGAGTGTGTGTACCAAATTTGGTTACTCTAGCCTTAATAGTCTCTGAGATTTGTGGTTGCCTCAGATTTTCGTCCTTTGCGGGGGCGGACGGGGGTGTGGCGAAATTTTGACACAAAACGGTCAAGGTCCGATATCACAGGAGTGTGGATACCAAATTTGGTTGCTCTGGCTTTTATAGGTTCTGAGATCCTTGAACTCATATTTTGCAATTGGCAAAACCGACCATGAAACCTGTGTGTTAGAGTGAGACAGAGCGAGAAAGAGTGAAATTGTTTTCGTGATTCTGGCTGTAATAATTATACGATCTGGTTCAGATTTTGCACTCTAGAAGATTTAGTCATCTTCTACGATTCTGCGTTTTTAGTTTTCTCGTATCGTCGAAATTGTGGATGCCACAGATTTTCGCCCTTTGTGGGGGCGGAAGTGGGCGGGGCAAAGTTTTGAAATATTTTTGGAGCAGTGACATATCACAGAAGTCTGGATCCAAAACATCGTTGCTCTAGCTCTTATAGTCTTTGAGCATTAGGCGCTGAAGGGGCCGGACAGACGGACAGACGGACGGACGGACAGACAGACAGGGCTCAATCGACTCGGCTATTGATGCTGATCAAGAATATATATACTTTATAGGGTCGGAAACGATTCCTTCTGGACGTTACACACATCCACTTTTACCACAAATCTAATATACCCCAATACTCATTTTGAGTATCGGGTATAATAAATCATACGCGTATGATCCGGCTCGAAGGACCAAATTTTCGTATGGTTATGAATGAGTTCACTGCTGTATAAATTTGACTAGGTCTTATTTAATATTTTGTTGTGGTACACATAAACATTAAACTAAAACTACGCGGCTAATTTCTCAACAAATATGGTAGAGGGAATTATAATCCGAGCATAAGACCCTAAACGGTTCATGCAAAGAATAATTCGATCTACAAAGTGGAAGGAACAACGGTATAAATTTTCTAGTGAGTCTAATAGAAATCGTAAAGTTTTTGCGGCCCAACAGATCAGGGCTGTCTATGTCACCTCTGATCAAGTTGTGCACAAAAATCACACCAAGCATTTTTCTATGGTTAACTAAGGATGTGAGGTTTACTAATAGCAGTCTACTAGAGTAAGATGGGAGTCTCACAGCCGCATCCCAGTTAAGGCCCCGCAGAGCAAAGAGTAAACATTTTTTCTCTGCTGATTCTATACGGTCTTGGTGTACTTTGCACTTAGAGCACCATACACAGGAGCCGTATTCTAAGATCGGTCGAACTTTCGTAGTATAGAGAGTCTTTGTTATATAGGGGTCGTCAAATTCTTTTGACCACCTCTTTATAAACCCAAGCAGGCCCATGGCCTTATTTACCATGGGGTCTAACATAACACCCAGATCAACCACCAGGCTAATTCTCTCAAGAGAACCATTAAATAAGGTAAAGGGAGCCAACAAAGGTGTAATAAAAGAGGTTAACTCTAACAAGTTCGTTAACTCTAACAAGTTCAGTGACTTGCAGAGATGTTGCAAGTGCGGAGTTAAAACCTTTTCAAATATTTTAGAAATAGCGGATAACTTTGCTATACCGCTATAATTTTTTTCGTTAGACTTGCTAACTTTTTTATGGAGATGAATTATAAACGATTCCTTCCGGATCGGGGTGAAGCAAGAAGAATCAATGGACAGGGTGAATAGTTTAAGCAAGGGTCCACACAGAGCCTTGGTGCACCTGAGTACCTGGGTACACAGCCTGGAACCCCGTCTGGACCGGGTGAAATCACCGGCTTAACTAGTCGAAGATCATGAAGTAGAGAACATTCGCTTAACAAGGAACCGAAAATGCCATTCGACCTCGGTAAACCGTATGGGTAAGGATTACCAGAGAAGCTTTCCATATAGGCAGTTCTTATAGCATTGAGCATTAAGAGCTGAAAAGTTTGACCGAGCTATTATATAGCGAGAGTGAGAAGTAGGATAACCAACTTCTTGAAATGTTGTATAAAGTCTTGATTTTAAGTTTTTTAGACTGGATAATTCTTTGGTAAACCAAGGGGGCTGTTAAGCTATTAAGCGTTTTTAATAACTGTTGCAATTTTAAGTAATTAAAAGTCGAGAGGCTGTTTATAATTCACAATTTATTTGCATATGTAAACCAACTTATCGCGTATGTACATATGGCAATGATTGGGCGAACGATTGATGCGAGGATGTTAATCTAATAGCTGCGACGATTAGCTCAAGACTGCCCATGCAAGGGCTGACGGACCAAATTGCCGGGCCCTATGCAGCAAGCTTAGACGCGAGCGAGAGCGTATGATAGCCCGAGAGCGTTAGAGCTGCTCGGGGACGCTGTTAAGCCGAGTCCGAGAGATTGCGACATAAGGAGACGAAAGAATTCCGCTGCATGCGCATATGCGGTAGCAAATGATCTTTGCAGTGGGGGCATTGGAAACGACAACACCAAAATGCATTTCCTTTTGGGCCGCACCACTGGCAATAATTTAAAATATTTAAGCTGCTTGACCCGACATACTCCCCCCGTTGGAAGCCTGACTTTCAACAGCATCTTTAAGGGGCAGCAGGCACAGCTTGTTGACGGCGCACTTGGTGATTCCAGATGACGTCTTCAGCACAGCAACTCGGGCAACGCCATCTCGTCCAGGCAAAAGCTCGACCACTCTCGCTAGTGGCTCTCATGGGAGGAAGATTCTCATCCTTGACAAGAACCAAATCTGCGACTGCTAAACTAGGCTTCGCAGTGCGCCACTTTGAGCGCTGCTGCAGTGACGTTATGTACTCCTCCTTCCACCGGGACCAAAAGAGCTGCTGCAGGTACGAAACGCTCTGCCAGCCGTCCAGGCGATCGAAGTTTAGCTGCGTGACGTCAGGCTCAGCGAACGAAGCAGGAGGGCCACCATTCAAGAAATGCGCTGGAGTTAGAACATCTAGATCGGCAGGGCTCTCTGAAATTGAAACTAAAGGTCTTGAATTAATCACTGCCGTGATGTGGTACAACAGCGTCCGCAGCTCGTCAAATCCAAGAACCGAGTTGCCTATCGCACGGTAGAAGTGGTACTTGGCCGTCTTCACTGCAGCCTCCCATAGACCACTAAAATGAGGGGAGCGCGGAGGAATGAAATGCCAGTCTATAGCCTCGACCAAGCAAAAATCCAGCAGCGCCTTCTGATGGTCATCGCTGAGGACCAGGCGCTTTAATTCCATCAGCTCATTCTTAGCGCCGACAAAATTGGTTGCGTTGTCTGACCAAATTTGCCGCGGCTTCCGCCTGGTACATATGAAGCGCTTTAGTCCATGTAGAAACGCAACTGTGGATAAGTCCTTTATAAGCTCCAGATGAACAGCCTTGGTAGCGAAACAAATGAAGACGCAGACGTAGCACTTGATTGGAGCCTTGTTGCGTGCCTCCGGTTTGTAGAAAAACGGCCCACAGAAGTCCACGCCTGTGATTTCAAAGGCATGAGAACCATCGAGCCGCTCCTTTGGAAGATCCGCCATAATATGCTCCATTACCCTGGGCTTCAGTCGAAAGCATCTTACGCACTTGTTTACTGCCTTGTTTACCGTCTTCCTCCCCCCAATAGGCCAATATTGGGATCGAATTAGTCCAAGCAAAGCTCGAGGACCAGCGTGCAGATTCCGCTCATGAAAATGGGAGATTATTGCAAGAGTCAGTGGATGGCTGCTGGGCAAGATGATTGGATGACGGCCATCAAAATCCAACGAAGAGTTTTTCAGTCGACCATCTACCCTGAGAAGTCCAAACTGATCCGTGAATGGCGATAACGATGCGATTGAGCTCGATGAGGAGACTGCTCCCCTTGCCCGCAGTGACTTCAGTCCTCCCATAGCTGAGTACGCTGGACTAGTCGTAGCAATACCTGGGTTCCATGTTCAATGTCTGAGACAGTGAGTCCGGGGCGCCGAATTCGGTTGCAAAACTTGTAAATGTATCCGAAAACGCGTTGCAAAGAAGCAAATGAATTCGCATACTTGGAATCAGCAGTAATGTCCATGTAGGGCGATTTGACCGGAAGAGCCTTCCGACGAAGTTCAAGGGCTGGCTTATCAGGTAGCACAGTGGGTGGCCAGTCATCTGAGGAGCCGCAAAGAAATGGAGGACCATGAGCCCAAAGAGGTGACTCATTCAGCTCAGTCGGATGAGCCCCTCGAGACAGAATGTCGGCTGGGTTTAAGGCTGTGGGAACATAGCGCCATTCCATTTTTTCGGTCATTTCCTGAATCGTTGACACTCTATTTGCAACAAAAATATTAAATCTTGACGGCTCGTCCCGAATCCAAGAGAGCGCAACGGCAGAATCACACCAACAGTAACACCTTCCCTTGAATACATTCATTCCAGCTACCTCAGATATGATCCTAGCCAGCAACTCCGCTTCACACAGTTCCAACTTTGGTACTGTAAGTGTCTTCAAAGGAGCCACACAAGATTTGGCACAAAGTAAGTGACTTCTGAAATGCTGACCCTTGGACACGACATAAATGCATGCACCATAAGCCTCGATGCTGGCATCGCAAGATCCGTGAATTTCCAGCGTAGAGTCTGGAAGGAGCACAAACCGAGGAAATTCAAGTCGACGAATCTGACCAAAACTGGTGCATATTTTCTGCCACTCGGTGTTCAGTGCGACTGGAAGGCTTTCATCCCAGGACAACTTCTCTTGGCACAAACGCTGGAGAAAGATTTTGGATTTAGTAATTACGGGACCAGCTAGTCCGAGAGGATCGTAGAATCGCGCTATGGATGACAAAACAGAGAGCCTGCAGGAATTCAAAGAAGATTGAAGGGCCGAGAACGAAAATAATAGTAGATCAGAAACCGGATCCCACGCAAGTCCTAAAGTTTTAGTCACATGGCTGCCATCGTCGAACTTCAAAAATGTTTCCTTGTCCTCTTCCGGAACTCCATTCAGCACAGCAGGGACGTTCGAACACCATTTCCTCAATCTGAACTGACCTCTAGACAAAATTCCAGTAGTTTGCACCCGAATCCGGATAGCCTCCTCCTGCGAGCTGGCTCCAGATATCAAGTCATCCACGTAGAAGTCACGGCGAAGGATTTCAGCTCCAACTGGAAACGCCATCTGCTCGTCTATTGCCAACTGATGCATCGCTCGCACAGATAGATAGGAGGCAGGAAATTCAAGTCGACGAATCTGACCAAAACTGGTGCATATTTTCTGCCGCTCGGTGTTCAGTGCGACTGGAAGGCTTTCTTCGTCCCAGAAGTAACGGTGTCCAATTGAAACACACGCAAGTCTTCTTCCCTGGAGTTTCTCCACAGAATACATTGCAAGTTGCTATCCTCGGTCGAGACTCTTACACAACGATACATCTTACAGATATCTCCCGTAATCGCAACGGCGTATGACCGAAATCGAGCAAGAATATGAAACAGTTTGGGTTGGATTACGGGACCAGCCATTAAAACGTCGTTCAGGGAATATCCAGATGAGGTTGAAGCGGATCCATCAAAAACGACGCGAAGCTTGGTCGTAGAACTATCTTCCTTCATGACGCAATGGTGAGGCAAAAAATATCGGCAGTTGCTGATTGACTGGGTAGGAACCTGAGACATATGGCCTAAGTCAAGGTACTCCTTTATAAATGCTGCATACTGAGATTTAACATCAGGGCGACGATCTAACTTTCTCTCAAGGGTCAGGAATCTACGAAGCGCTTGATTGTAAGATTCTCCAAGGAGATCCAAATTATATTTTGCTGGCAGCCGAACACAATAGTCGCCTTTATGTAGTCGACGGAAATGCTGCACAAAGTGTGCTTCACAATCTAGCTCTTCTTTGGTAGACTTTATTATTGGTTCGATGCAAAACCTCCCAAAAACCTCCCAAAACCTCCGAAGAAGCACCTCAAGCCGATCCTCTGGACTATTATCGTCAGCAGCTACGGCCCGAGCGCGAGAGACCATCAACGAGGAACCTTTTAAACGCGAACAACTTCCAGACACGACCCATCCTAAGCGCGTTTTCGGAATTGAAGGCAATCCTGGCAGTAGCTTGACCTGACCAACACAGGAGCTCGAAAAACAGACTTGCACCAATTAGCAGATCGACGCGCTCCAGCTTATAAAACTCCGGATCAGCTAGTGGTATGTTAGATGGAATGTTCCAGTTTTGAGTGTCAATTCCAAAGCTTGGCTGTCGATCGGTTATGCTAGAGGCTACAATGGCAGTGATGAGAGTTGAGTAATCCGATGAGCGAGAGTGCAGGCTAACGTTGACCGAAAATCCATCCGTGACGAAGCTAGAGTCGCCTTTTCCCGAGACTGCAGTCGATGATTTAATTTTTCGAAGCTGAAGCTGATTCGCGAAACGAGAAGTTATTAGATGCAACTGGGAGCCGGAATCCAGCAACGCTCGGCAGGGAACTAAAACTCCGGAACGATTTTTGACTAAGACCGTGGCCGTGGCAAGTAGAACAACACCATTACTGAGATCTTGGGCAATAAGGGCAGACGAGGTAGCCGCTGAAGTAGAGGGCTCAGTGGTATGCTCAGACGGCGTAGACTCAGACAGCGCAGACTGAGATGGAGTATACGGCGCTGATTTCCCTTGGACTGCGGTATCTTCAGGGCTACCAAAATGAAGGAGGGTATGGTGTCTACCCCCGCAGGTACGACAGTTGCTCGAGGTACACTGAAGTAATCGATGCCCTGTTCTGAGACAATTTATACATAACGAGAGCCGCTTGGCTTCTTTATGTCGATTTGTGGGGGACAGCGCTTTAAACTTCTGACAGTGTTGGACCTCGTGAACACCATCGTTGCACAGCGCGCAGCGTGCTACGGTTTGGTTCGTTGTAACCCACCACGTTGTAACGCAACCCTGCCCACCTGATTGCTCAACGCATAACTTGCCATAGAAAAGTCCATCGTCTCCCATGATCTGCATCGCTGCTCCAAAAACGATGCCATAGATTCCCACGACGGAATTAAGTTGGCGAATGCGGGATCGTTGAATCGTTCCTCCCACTTCTCTTGGCTCGCTGGATCCAGTTTTCGGAAAAGCTCCTGCACGATGATGCATCCTGCAATCTGCTCAGTGGTGCCCAAACCCTGGAGCGCGCGCATATGTGAATTGAATTTGTCTGAAAGCTCCCGAAGCATGACCACTGATCCAGGTTCGACAGCCTGAAGCGCCAAGATCTCATTGATGTGTGCCTGAAAAACCAATCGCCGATTATTGAATCTGTTTTCCAACAAATCTAATGCCACAGCATAATTGCCATCTGAGATTTCCAGCGACCGAACAGTCTCCAATGCCGAATCCCGCAGACAGGAACGCAAATGCTGGAGCTTTTCTATGTTTGTTAAGTCCGGATGGCTGTCGATGATGGTGGCAAACATTGAATAAAAGTCCGTCCAGTTCGCATACCCGCCGCTAAACGTCGGCAATTGTATAGGAGGCAGGGATGGTACTTGTCTACGGTGAGGTAGAAATTGCGAGCCGGCAAACTCAACCGTAGTGTTTCCTCCAGCCAAGGTAGAATGAAACTTAATCGCCGGTAGAATGAAACATAATCGCCGCCTTCAGCGAGCTTGCAAGTGACTCAAAAATGTCACACAAACCACTATGAATTTCGCTTCGATCCAATTCCTCAAGCTCCCCGTGAAACTTCTCAAATTTGCCGATCAACTTCTCGACTTGCTCTTGCTTTACCACGAGCATGTAGTAGTCACAGTCCAACGACTCATTCTGCCAAGCGGTAGCTAACCTTTTCATTTTCTCGCATAATTCCGTTGACTTAAGCTTCAAAAAAGACACCCTGTTTTGCTCACTGGTCATTGGAATTTCGTTAGCAGAATTAATTTCCATGGTAGCGGCAGCGTTAGCAGAAAGACCAACGTCTCTAGCGGGAAGATGATCGCGAAGAGTAACACGAGCAATAGACGACCAGAACCGAGCCCAGCAAGCGAACAGCTATGCACGAACTGTATATACAAAGGCCACCGGTGTAAGAAACGTTTCTTGCGGGAAGATGACCGAAAAGAGAAGCCCAAGCCAACAGCTACGTGCACTACCGAATATGCAGGGGAGGCCGGTGTATATATGTATGGATAACTTATGTGGTCGATGACACTCTTTGAGATAGCAGTTAGTTTAGATCTTTGAATGCTTTATTAGTTTGTGATTGCACTGATGGATTATTTATTGCACAATCACGTCGGGATCACCAAATGTTAAGCTATTAAGCGTTTTTAATAACTGTTGCAATTTGAAGTTAATGAAAGTCGAGAGGCTGTTTATAATTCACAATTTATTTGCATATGTAAACCAACTTATCGCGTATGTACATATGGCAATGATTGGGCGAACGATTGATGCGAGGATGTTAATCTAATAGCTGCGACGATTAGCTCAAGACTGCCCATGCAAGGGCTGACGGACCAAATTGCCGGGCCCTATGCAGCAAGCTTAGACGCGAGCGAGAGCGTATGATAGCCCGAGAGCGTTAGAGCTGCTCGGGGACGCTGTTAAGCCGAGTCCGAGAGATTGCGACATAAGGAGACGAAAGAATTCCGCTGCATGCGCATATGCGGTAGCAAATGATCTTTGCAGTGGGGGCATTGGAAACGACAACACCAAAATGCATTTCCTTTTGGGCCGCACCACTGGCAATAATTTAAAATATTTAAGCTGCTTGACCCGACATACTCCCCCCGTTGGAAGCCTGACTTTCAACAGCATCTTTAAGGGGCAGCAGGCACAGCTTGTTGACGGCGCACTTGGTGATTCCAGATGACGTCTTCAGCACAGCAACTCGGGCAACGCCATCTCGTCCAGGCAAAAGCTCGACCACTCTCGCTAGTGGCTCTCATGGGAGGAAGATTCTCATCCTTGACAAGAACCAAATCTGCGACTGCTAAACTAGGCTTCGCAGTGCGCCACTTTGAGCGCTGCTGCAGTGACGTTATGTACTCCTCCTTCCACCGGGACCAAAAGAGCTGCTGCAGGTACGAAACGCTCTGCCAGCCGTCCAGGCGATCGAAGTTTAGCTGCGTGACGTCAGGCTCAGCGAACGAAGCAGGAGGGCCACCATTCAAGAAATGCGCTGGAGTTAGAACATCTAGATCGGCAGGGCTCTCTGAAATTGAAACTAAAGGTCTTGAATTAATCACTGCCGTGATGTGGTACAACAGCGTCCGCAGCTCGTCAAATCCAAGAACCGAGTTGCCTATCGCACGGTAGAAGTGGTACTTGGCCGTCTTCACTGCAGCCTCCCATAGACCACTAAAATGAGGGGAGCGCGGAGGAATGAAATGCCAGTCTATAGCCTCGACCAAGCAAAAATCCAGCAGCGCCTTCTGATGGTCATCGCTGAGGACCAGGCGCTTTAATTCCATCAGTTCATTCTTAGCGCCGACAAAATTGGTTGCGTTGTCTGACCAAATTTGCCGCGGCTTCCGCCTGGTACATATGAAGCGCTTTAGTCCATGTAGAAACGCAACTGTGGATAAGTCCTTTATAAGCTCCAGATGAACAGCCTTGGTAGCGAAACAAATGAAGACGCAGACGTAGCACTTGATTGGAGCCTTGTTGCGTGCCTCCGGTTTGTAGAAAAACGGCCCACAGAAGTCCACGCCTGTGATTTCAAAGGCATGAGAACCATCGAGCCGCTCCTTTGGAAGATCCGCCATAATATGCTCCATTACCCTGGGCTTCAGTCGAAAGCATCTTACGCACTTGTTTACTGCCTTGTTTACCGTCTTCCTCCCCCCAATAGGCCAATATTGGGATCGAATTAGTCCAAGCAAAGCTCGAGGACCAGCGTGCAGATTCCGCTCATGAAAATGGGAGATTATTGCAAGAGTCAGTGGATGGCTGCTGGGCAAGATGATTGGATGACGGCCATCAAAATCCAACGAAGAGTTTTTCAGTCGACCATCTACCCTGAGAAGTCCAAACTGATCCGTGAATGGCGATAACGATGCGATTGAGCTCGATGAGGAGACTGCTCCCCTTGCCCGCAGTGACTTCAGTCCTCCCATAGCTGAGTACGCTGGACTAGTCGTAGCAATACCTGGGTTCCATGTTCAATGTCTGAGACAGTGAGTCCGGGGCGCCGAATTCGGTTGCAAAACTTGTAAATGTATCCGAAAACGCGTTGCAAAGAAGCAAATGAATTCGCATACTTGGAATCAGCAGTAATGTCCATGTAGGGCGATTTGACCGGAAGAGCCTTCCGACGAAGTTCAAGGGCTGGCTTATCAGGTAGCACAGTGGGTGGCCAGTCATCTGAGGAGCCGCAAAGAAATGGAGGACCATGAGCCCAAAGAGGTGACTCATTCAGCTCAGTCGGATGAGCCCCTCGAGACAGAATGTCGGCTGGGTTTAAGGCTGTGGGAACATAGCGCCATTCCATTTTTTCGGTCATTTCCTGAATCGTTGACACTCTATTTGCAACAAAAATATTAAATCTTGACGGCTCGTCCCGAATCCAAGAGAGCGCAACGGCAGAATCACACCAACAGTAACACCTTCCCTTGAATACATTCATTCCAGCTACCTCAGATATGATCCTAGCCAGCAACTCCGCTTCACACAGTTCCAACTTTGGTACTGTAAGTGTCTTCAAAGGAGCCACACAAGATTTGGCACAAAGTAAGTGACTTCTGAAATGCTGACCCTTGGACACGACATAAATGCATGCACCATAAGCCTCGATGCTGGCATCGCAAGATCCGTGAATTTCCAGCGTAGAGTCTGGAAGGAGCACAAACCGAGGAAATTCAAGTCGACGAATCTGACCAAAACTGGTGCATATTTTCTGCCACTCGGTGTTCAGTGCGACTGGAAGGCTTTCATCCCAGGACAACTTCTCTTGGCACAAACGCTGAGAAAGATTTTGGATTTAGTAATTACGGGACCAGCTAGTCCGAGAGGATCGTAGAATCGCGCTATGGATGACAAAACAGAGAGCCTGCAGGAATTCAAAGAAGATTGAAGGGCCGAGAACGAAAATAATAGTAGATCAGAAACCGGATCCCACGCAAGTCCTAAAGTTTTAGTCACATGGCTACCATCGTCGAACTTCAAAAATGTTTCCTTGTCCTCTTCCGGAACTCCATTCAGCACAGCAGGGACGTTCGAACACCATTTCCTCAATCTGAACTGACCTCTAGACAAAATTCCAGTAGTTTGCACCCGAATCCGGATAGCCTCCTCCTGCGAGCTGGCTCCAGATATCAAGTCATCCACGTAGAAGTCACGGCGAAGGATTTCAGCTCCAACTGGAAACGCCATCTGCTCGTCTATTGCCAACTGATGCATCGCTCGCACAGATAGATAGGAGGCAGGAAATTCAAGTCGACGAATCTGACCAAAACTGGTGCATATTTTCTGCCGCTCGGTGTTCAGTGCGACTGGAAGGCTTTCTTCGTCCCAGAAGTAACGGTGTCCAATTGAAACACACGCAAGTCTTCTTCCCTGGAGTTTCTCCACAGAATACATTGCAAGTTGCTATCCTCGGTCGAGACTCTTACACAACGATACATCTTACAGATATCTCCCGTAATCGCAACGGCGTATGACCGAAATCGAGCAAGAATATGAAACAGTTTGGGTTGGATTACGGGACCAGCCATTAAAACGTCGTTCAGGGAATATCCAGATGAGGTTGAAGCGGATCCATCAAAAACGACGCGAAGCTTGGTGGTAGAACTATCTTCCTTCATGACGCAATGGTGAGGCAAAAAATATCGGCAGTTGCTGATTGACTGGGTAGGAACCTGAGACATATGGCCTAAGTCAAGGTACTCCTTTATAAATGCTGCATACTGAGATTTAACATCAGGGCGACGATCTAACTTTCTCTCAAGGGTCAGGAATCTACGAAGCGCTTGATTGTAAGATTCTCCAAGGAGATCCAAATTATATTTTGCTGGCAGCCGAACACAATAGTCGCCTTTATGTAGTCGACGGAAATGCTGCACAAAGTGTGCTTCACAATCTAGCTCTTCTTTGGTAGACTTTATTATTGGTTCGATGCAAAACCTCCCAAAAACCTCCCAAAACCTCCGAAGAAGCACCTCAAGCCGATCCTCTGGACTATTATCGTCAGCAGCTACGGCCCGAGCGCGAGAGACCATCAACGAGGAACCTTTTAAACGCGAACAACTTCCAGACACGACCCATCCTAAGCGCGTTTTCGGAATTGAAGGCAATCCTGGCAGTAGCTTGACCTGACCAACACAGGAGCTCGAAAAACAGACTTGCACCAATTAGCAGATCGACGCGCTCCAGCTTATAAAACTCCGGATCAGCTAGTGGTATGTTAGATGGAATGTTCCAGTTTTGAGTGTCAATTCCAAAGCTTGGCTGTCGATCGGTTATGCTAGAGGCTACAATGGCAGTGATGAGAGTTGAGTAATCCGATGAGCGAGAGTGCAGGCTAACGTTGACCGAAAATCCATCCGTGACGAAGCTAGAGTCGCCTTTTCCCGAGACTGCAGTCGATGATTTAATTTTTCGAAGCTGAAGCTGATTCGCGAAACGAGAAGTTATTAGATGCAACTGGGAGCCGGAATCCAGCAACGCTCGGCAGGGAACTAAAACTCCGGAACGATTTTTGACTAAGACCGTGGCCGTGGCAAGTAGAACAACACCATTACTGAGATCTTGGGCAATAAGGGCAGACGAGGTAGCCGCTGAAGTAGAGGGCTCAGTGGTATGCTCAGACGGCGTAGACTCAGACAGCGCAGACTGAGATGGAGTATACGGCGCTGATTTCCCTTGGACTGCGGTATCTTCAGGGCTACCAAAATGAAGGAGGGTATGGTGTCTACCCCCGCAGGTACGACAGTTGCTCGAGGTACACTGAAGTAATCGATGCCCTGTTCTGAGACAATTTATACATAACGAGAGCCGCTTGGCTTCTTTATGTCGATTTGTGGGGGACAGCGCTTTAAACTTCTGACAGTGTTGGACCTCGTGAACACCATCGTTGCACAGCGCGCAGCGTGCTACGGTTTGGTTCGTTGTAACCCACCACGTTGTAACGCAACCCTGCCCACCTGATTGCTCAACGCATAACTTGCCATAGAAAAGTCCATCGTCTCCCATGATCTGCATCGCTGCTCCAAAAACGATGCCATAGATTCCCACGACGGAAATAAGTTGGCGAATGCGGGATCGTTGAATCGTTCCTCCCACTTCTCTTGGCTCGCTGGATCCAGTTTTCGGAAAAGCTCCTGCACGATGATGCATCCTGCAATCTGCTCAGTGGTGCCCAAACCCTGGAGCGCGCGCATATGTGAATTGAATTTGTCTGAAAGCTCCCGAAGCATGACCACTGATCCAGGTTCGACAGCCTGAAGCGCCAAGATCTCATTGATGTGTGCCTGAAAAACCAATCGCCGATTATTGAATCTGTTTTCCAACAAATCTAATGCCACAGCATAATTGCCATCTGAGATTTCCAGCGACCGAACAGTCTCCAATGCCGAATCCCGCAGACAGGAACGCAAATGCTGGAGCTTTTCTATGTTTGTTAAGTCCGGATGGCTGTCGATGATGGTGGCAAACATTGAATAAAAGTCCGTCCAGTTCGCATACCCGCCGCTAAACGTCGGCAATTGTATAGGAGGCAGGGATGGTACTTGTCTACGGTGAGGTAGAAATTGCGAGCCGGCAAACTCAACCGTAGTGTTTCCTCCAGCCAAGGTAGAATGAAACTGCATGCGGCCGTTACTCTTAGCCATTTCCCTCATAATCGCCGCCTTCAGCGAGCTTGCAAGTGACTCAAAAATGTCACACAAACCACTATGAATTTCGCTTCGATCCAATTCCTCAAGCTCCCCGTGAAACTTCTCAAATTTGCCGATCAACTTCTCGACTTGCTCTTGCTTTACCACGAGCATGTAGTAGTCACAGTCCAACGACTCATTCTGCCAAGCGGTAGCTAACCTTTTCATTTTCTCGCATAATTCCGTTGACTTAAGCTTCAAAAAAGACACCCTGTTTTGCTCACTGGTCATTGGAATTTCGTTAGCAGAATTAATTTCCATGGTAGCGGCAGCGTTAGCAGAAAGACCAACGTCTCTAGCGGGAAGATGATCGCGAAGAGTAACACGAGCAATAGACGACCAGAACCGAGCCCAGCAAGCGAACAGCTATGCACGAACTGTATATACAAAGGCCACCGGTGTAAGAAACGTTTCTTGCGGGAAGATGACCGAAAAGAGAAGCCCAAGCCAACAGCTACGTGCACTACCGAATATGCAGGGGAGGCCGGTGTATATATGTATGGATAACTTATGTGGTCGATGACACTCTTTGAGATAGCAGTTAGTTTAGATCTTTGAATGCTTTATTAGTTTGTGATTGCACTGATGGATTATTTATTGCACAATCACGTCGGGATCACCAAATGTTAAGCTATTAAGCGTTTTTAATAACTGTTGCAATTTGAAGTTAATGAAAGTCGAGAGGCTGTTTATAATTCACAATTTATTTGCATATGTAAACCAACTTATCGCGTATGTACATATGGCAATGATTGGGCGAACGATTGATGCGAGGATGTTAATCTAATAGCTGCGACGATTAGCTCAAGACTGCCCATGCAAGGGCTGACGGACCAAATTGCCGGGCCCTATGCAGCAAGCTTAGACGCGAGCGAGAGCGTATGATAGCCCGAGAGCGTTAGAGCTGCTCGGGGACGCTGTTAAGCCGAGTCCGAGAGATTGCGACATAAGGAGACGAAAGAATTCCGCTGCATGCGCATATGCGGTAGCAAATGATCTTTGCAGTGGGGGCATTGGAAACGACAACACCAAAATGCATTTCCTTTGGGCCGCACCACTGGCAATAATTTAAAATATTTAAGCTGCTTGACCCGACAGGGGCTTTCCTGATCTAATCGAACAGGAAAGCGGGACACAAGAATAAAAAAAAAATAATAAAAAAATTTTGCATGTCCAATGATGTAATGAGATTATTAACCTTCGCAAACTCGGCTTTACGAAAGTAGCGGACACGTTCAGGTAGCCTACTCGACCGATCCAATACATTTGGTCCTATATATACCGAAACTTAAAGTGTAGAATGGTAGGCGTCTTTAGGTATAGTGAGCGGAAGGGCTCGGGTTAACAACACTATGGTCGGATCCGATTCAAGACATAGATCAAGCAATCGACCCAAGGAATTTTTCACATGATTGACTTGAGACAGGGACAGGTCAAGCAAGCCGTCAACAAAGTCATGTCGTGACATGGGCACTAGGATACTAGACTCGTTTACCGAAGACCAAACAGTTCCTGGCAAGTTGAAGTCGCCAAGAACTATTATATAACCTCGTGGCCGCATCGGACTCCGGCTCCTCGTGGTTGTTTTGTAGGGCGTTAACGTTTTGGCGCGATAGAGCATCGGGCACGTGGTTTTCTTTGCCTGGTTTGTAAAAGAGCTTGGCCCCTGTTTCGTCTATACGCGCGTTCCAGCGCTTTATTTTGGCATTTGGGTTGCTCTCGGATACCGAGAACGTGAGTGGCTGATGGTCGGTAAATATGTTAATATTTTTCGCACCATGAGGAAGTGCCGCAGTTTGGCTAAGACCCAGACGATAGCTAGCAGTTCTCGCTCGTTAGTAGCGTAGTTTGCTTCTCTATCCTTCAATGATCGAGATATCATTGTTATTGGGCGGCAGTTCTGAGACAGAACGGCTCCGATGCCGTAAGCCGAGGCGTCTGTGGTCAGATCGAATGGCTTTTGGTAGTCAGGGTACATGAGGGTAACGTCCTCCGAGGCTAGAATGTTTCCTAACTTTTCAAACGCGTTGCGTTGGGCCTCATTAAACTGCAACTGGATCTTTTTTGACCTGTACTTGCTGACGGATCCGTTTTCTTCTTTCAGAATGTCGGAGATTGGTTTCGCGATTGCTGCGAAATCTTTAATGAAACAACGGTAATAACTGGCTAGACCCATGAATGATCTGACGCTAAATACAGTTTTGGGCTCAACGTAGTGCTGAATGGCTCTCACCTTTTCTGGGTCCGTTTTTGCGCCGTGTTTAGTCACGATAAAGCCGAGGTACTCGACGCTCTCTTTAAAAAATTGTGACTTTTCGCGGGCCACCCTCATGTTTGCACTATGAAGGTTCTTTAATACCCAGCCAACGTGTTTGACGTGATCCGCCTCGTTTTCAGAGAAGACGATGACATCGTCAACGTACACGTAGCACTACTTACCGATTTGTTCCCGTAGAACATCATCGATCGTGCGCTGAAAAATACCTCCGGCATTTTTTAAACCGAAGGGGAGTCGACAAAATTCGTACTTCCCCCCGTTAACGGAGAATGCCGTTTTCTCCCGATCAGATTCTGCCAGAGTGATCTGGTGGTATCCTGATTTGAGATCGAGAGTGGTGAAGTACTTTGCTTTACCTAAGTTTGCCAGTATCATGGTGATGCTCGGCATAGGGTATGTGTCGGAGATGGTTTTTAGATTCAGTTTCCTGAAATCTATTACTAGGCGTTTCATCCTATTGCCCTTCTCGTCCGTCCCTTTTTTGTCCACTACCCATACCGGATTGTTGTATGGGGATCTGGACTTCCTGATGATGCCATTTCGTAAGAGATCGTTGACCTCTGAAGATACGAAATCTTCGACACCTTTGGGATATGGGTACAGCTTTGAGTAGACCGCGTTTTCGTCGGTCGTACGGATTGTAGCCACTACGGCTGTGTTATAAGGCAGCGACTCGTTAGAATCCGCGAAAGCCTTTTGGTAGCGGTCAAGCATTTTTAGGAAATCCGCTTTTACCGCAGGTGGTGCTTTTATATCTTCGTTTTTAGTGTGGTTGACGTTAGTACATTTGAGGTATTGTGCCTTCATCAAGACATAATACTGCCCCTACTTGTTTTAGTAGGTCAAGTCATATGATCCCATCGAATGTAGTCATGGAATCTAATAGGAAGAAGAAGGTGTCGTGTCCAAACATGGGTACCTTGCATTTCTGCGTGATGTTGTTTGAGCCATGAATGAAGTGCACGGCGAAAGGGGATTCGACAGGGGTAACGTTCTTTAGCCGTTCGTTTGGTCTGATATAATTGTTGGCCGAACCCGTGTCGATTAGAAAAGACATGTCTATCCCTGCTATTCTGAGCCGAATGAACGGCAGCAGGGACCTTCCCCTTAAAAATTGGCGTTGTCGCTATCTATGTCAGAGTCGTTGCCTTCGTCTATTTCGGATACCGCTTCCTGTGCTACTTGTGCGTAGTTCGCCTCTTGTTCAGCGACTGCCTTTAGGAGGTTTATCTTTTGCCGCCTTTGGCCAGTTGCACGATCGGAACCGGCGGGGCGTTTGCTACCTTGGCCTTGACCCTGATTTTGAAATTTCTGCCAGTTCGTTGGTTGCCTGTATTTCGAGGAGGAGGGGTCTACGTCCATAGGTTCTGGGGCTTTTTCGCCACCGGCCTGAGCTCTATCGGCGTTATAGTTGCCGTTTTGCTTTTTATAATGGGGATTTTTACCCTGGTGGTTTTGGTTGGACTGGTTCGTGCCTTGGGATTGCTGATTCTGACGGCCTTGTTGCCGTTGGTCAGAGCGTCCCTTTTCTTCCACACCCCTAGCATAGCTTGTTTCGAAAGCGTATCTCTCGCGGTTTGCTTCCACCTCCTGTGCCAATGAGAGGGCTGTTGGCAAATCGGGGGGGTGAGCGGAGAACAGTACGTCCGTCAAGCTACGCTTCAGCCCAGAGATGAATACACGGAGTGCGTCGCCTCTGAACTTTTCGCACATGCCCTTTGCCAAGCTAATTTCGTAGGTCATGTGGGCCTTGTTGGTCAACAAGGTAAGTTTCTTTTCTACCTCATCATAGTACTGTAGAATCGACATTCCGCCTTGACTCAGCGTGCCCATTTCTTGTTCAATGACATGTATGGATCTCTTATCGCTGTATGTGAAGTCTAGTCTTGCGATGACGGCCAACGGTGTGTTGAATGATGCCAAGACCGCATCTGCTGGGCTCCTAATCTTACTCCGGATTATGAGAATGGCCTGGTAATGACGGGAGCTTTCGTCATACCTTTTGAAAATTTTGTATGCGGCATGGGCCGCCTGTCTCCATGCTACGTATGTTTCCTGAGTTCCGTGGAACTCAGGGACGCACTTCACTGCGTCGAGAGGCTCATCGCAAAGGACCCCGTCGGTTATTTCTCCATCCTCATAGACTTTCACCTCGGGTACCGCGAGAGGTGAGTTTTGTATTTTAGAGTTTACTAATGCTATCTGTTGCTAAAACTCCTGTTTGAGGGCATCCTCCCTCCTAGTGTTCTCTCGCGCCTGCACTGTGAGTACGCTTTGCACGGCCGTGTCAATTATAGTTCTGAGATGTTCAGCGTCCATATCTGTTTTTTCGGTTTGGCTGCACGCAGCGGGTTGGTAAACTTGATTAGGTACTTGTAGGTCAATGAATCCCCCAAGCAAACTTGCTAACGTTCTGGCACCAAGTTCGTGTCGTTTCTGTTTTTTGTTTAGTCTATTTCTGTCCATTCGGTTTTAAACAGAATTATTGTAAGACTACGGCATGAATGGTCACCGAAATGAAAATTCTCTAACTCACTCGTTTTAGTTTTATTTTTACTTTATTTGAAATTTACTTTATTACTGGAATTCTCACTTTTCAAATCACTTACATGTTTTCTAACTTAGATATATATGTCCAGCGCAGCAGTCGTGTTTATATTCGAGCGTGTAGTTATCCCTCGCCGCGGTCGTCGCGTGCAGGGGACAGTGGAGAGTATATTTGTCTCTCGGCGCAGTCTTTGTGTTGTTGTTTTTTTTTTATGCAAGATTCTCTTTCTCTCGTCTCCTTTTTTATTGTGTTCTTTGTTGTTTTACACACACACACAAAAAGAAAAATTATTATTGTTATTATTTTTTTTTTCACTTTCTGTTTGAGCTTTCACCATAAAAAATTGTACACCTTGTTTGGTTCTTTTTACGTTGGGCGCCAATTATTAAATTACACCAGAACACAACGAGTATGCTGTTATTAGGTATTTTTATTGATTATGTTAAGTTAACAATTCCTCAGAAGCGTTAGCTAGCTGAGTGGTATCAAACATTGGAGTTATGATAGTTATTGAACTCGGTAGCTGACCGAATATTATGAATGAGAATTAATTGATCAAGGCGAGCGATACGCTGCGCTTTATTTGGATTCAAACTTAAGACTAATTATTAATGAAATTAAAAGCTATGATTGCAGCCGGCTTCGCGGACAGTGCTGCCGCGGCGCTGCCGTCACTGCAGAGCGGTCGCCGCCGTTCCAAGAACTTCAACGTCGCTGGCAGCTGTTCGGCACCCGTGGGAACCGCTGAGTTTCGCTTTGTGGGTGGTGTTGAATTCCTGCAGCTGCATCCGCCAAACCTGTGACTCTGGTCGTGGACCTCGCTGATATGCTAGGTCAGCACACGCCCAGTGTCGGTGGTTAACTTATATATGTACAATAGACATTACACCTAAATACAATTTTTTTATGAAAACAAATTTCATTCAAATTTACAAATTTTATTTTATAGGTCCCAGCAGCACCGAAAGCATCAGCCACATAATTTGGACTCCACCATCGAAGACGATCACAACTATGTAGCTGCTCACGATGATGACAATGAAAGCAGCGTAGCCCGTATTGCAAGCAGTGGGAGTGGCCTTCCCCAAATTTTCGACGCAGATACTCCTGGCAACATATCGGTAGGCCTCATGCATAGCTCAATCGATAGTTACACCTCATATAAGCGTGTTCGACGTTCGGAGGCCTCTTTAGCACAAGCGGCTAAATGCGTTTCAAAGGGCGAGACATTCCAAACAGTCAGCAATATGTTCAATATACCTGTCTCAACCATTCGTTTCTATATGGCACGAAAAGGCATTCTTCCGAAGCGAAAACGCGGACGTGGAGCCTCTCATGCGGGAAATTTATTTACAACAGCGAACGCAGGTACGCTTTTGACTCCAAATTCTGGCACAGCTCATCACCTGTCTCAAAATACACCTCTAGATACCGTACTAAAGAGCGGCAATAAAAACGCAAGCGGAAGCAATAGTCCAGCGGCGGTAACGGCATCTTCTAATTTACCGTCCCTAGAAATTGGCACAACAGCGGCTGGTGTGCCTTTCCATATCCTTAGCGATGCGTCGACTTTCGCACTGAGCGAGCAGCACCAATTACATATGATCTAACCATGCTGCTTACCTTTGTTTAGCCTGACATTAATGCATATTTGAATTGAAAATGAGGTTTTGTAAACGCTTTGTTTTGTGCTATATGTCAGGTTGATGGTATGGAAAACATAAGATTTGTATGAATGCTGATAAAGAAAACGAATGCCTATGAGTTTTTTTTTGGCTTCTTATATTTCTCATACAACAAAACGCACGCCATGTTAAAGATAGCCATGTGGTAAACACAGCAAAATTTCAACCAAGAACATCAATTTAAATACAATATAAATTATTGTATGTGTTTAAAAAACAACATACGCTAATCGTATTATACATTGCTATCAAGGCTTTCCAGCTGCTTCCTGAATTTAAATGTTTTAGTGTTAGCATTCAGTTTCGCTTTGGTTAATATTTAAAAATCTCGTTATGCATAATCGAAGTGAATAATAATAAAGACTTATTTTTTAGTTAGTGCATTTACAATGACGACTACTTCTTGAATTTTCATATTATATGCAATCATCTTCTATTGTCTACTGTTATTCATTTTATGTCTGTCTTCGTTTCATAACTTGATTATACCACACTCATGAGTTAACTGATGATATGTATGTAAATGGTTATACTCATAATTCTTACCATTTCATGAATAAATTATAAATTATCAAGCTCATGAGAAAAACAGCGAGCAAACTAAATACTTTAATGGTATTTACAAGAGTATTTACAAACACAAAAAACTTCATTTATATAAGTTATTTTGTTAATCTTAAATTCGGAAAATTAAATTAGTTACAAATTAATCTAAAATGTAATTATGTAAATGTGTTATGTATAACTTTATAAAACACTATAATCTAGTTGAGCGCTCATCAGGTATAGTTTTTGGTTTTTAAAAAAGTTGAAATAAATAAATTCGGGTTTTTTGTAAAATACAAAGATGGTATTTCTTATATTTATCTACAGAACCTTAATGTCAGAATGCTTGCCATGTTAAATTTTTTGCAATTAAATACAATTTTGTTTGGAAAAAAATGTAAAAAATGTTGAAGTACAAACAGCATTAGAAAGCTAACAAAAACGTTTTTTTTATAAAAAAAAAAACAAATAGTAAAGAACAAATTTATGCGCGAAGTTTATTTTTAATATAAGATAAATACTTTGAATACCTTAAATGACAAAATTGCTAAACAATGAAACACGGAAACTTTTGTAAATTCACAGGAAAACAATTAAAGGGTATTACGCTTATTTTGCATACAAACCACCACCTAGTTACAAAAATATGAAAACAGTGGTTCTTTAAAACAAATCAATAACTCATTAAAATTGTTTAATAATTGTTCCTCACTTTTATTTGTTTCCGACACTCAACTTCCGACCTTCTGTTATCGGACTCTCGGAGACTATAAAGGCTAAAATAACCAAATATGGTGATAATATTCTTTGACATTGAAATTTTTGAAAACTCTGTGGTATCAACTTCAAAGATATGAAACTTTTACTGCTCACAATAACATACATATGTACATACATTGATGCAATCTACCAGTCTTTCAAAATATTTGAGGTCGGATAATTATTAAAAAACGAAATAACCAAGATCCAACCAATAAAATTTCTCTGATATCCTTGATATCTCTTCTCTTGTCGTTGCCAGAAAGTGGTTAGAAAAGCGGTAATCCTTTAATTTGCAGTGGTTAACTTTAAATTAATTAACTGAATCGTGGGCAAGAAATAAACTTCGTTGTTATACGTTTATATTATTATCTTATACGACAAAATAAAAGAGATGCGATCCTTTACAGTAGATATTTTCTTTATTTATATCCATATCTTGGTTTCTTAATATTTCTAAAAATAATCCAAAAAATTAAAAACTGCTAATTTATATGTTCCATAAAAAGTTTGACACATCAGATCACGATTGAATTAAAATATCATAAGCATGAAAATCATGCTAAAATATATTTTATTTGTACTATTTTTGTATGATAATAAATCAACATTGCATAAACTTAATGTTTCTTCATAGCTCAGTCATTCCAGCTGGACTACTTTGCCATATATGTATGTAGTTACTTTGTTAGAATGATTGATATTGTTTTCAATTACTATATAAATTAAAAATATATTTTTAACCTAATTAAAAATTTTGTGATTGCTTTTAACCTCACCTATACAATAGTCATTGTTTAAGTCATACAAAAAGTGTGTATTAATAGAACATCTTTTGTATCCATATGTATAAAAGAAAAGTTTTTTGTATAAGCAACACAAACAAAAACAAACAAGTTAAACTTATGTATAATATAAAAATACAAAATACAAAGAACAATAGAAATAAAATTGTAATACAAATTAAATCCTGAATTTTCATCTTTATTTTTCACGCAATTCAGTTTTATTACATTTTATTACTTGTTCAGAAGAAGCACTGAAAAGACAATTTACGATAAAAGGACAGGGTGCGCCATCTTTTAGTACGGTATGGAAACATCGAATAACATTTAAAAAAAAACCGATTTTCATAAGTGAGGTATTTTTATTTGGTTTGGTTCTTTACAATATATTTAGACTAATGTTTGGTAAACAATATCAATTAAGTGGCCGGCTTTTGAAAATCTGTTGTTTTTTTTTTTTAAGTTATTCGATGTTTCCATACCGTACTAAAAGATGGCGCACCCTTTATGTACATATGTATGAATGTATTTTTATTCTTGAGCAGGATGAACAAAAAAATGTTTACATATGTTTACAAAACGCGCCAAGCATTCTAGCGCCGCATAGTGGGCACTTTGGCGATTTCAGCTTGCTGAATGAACACCATCGGAACGAAATAGACTTGGGTGTAAGATATCTTCATGAAATAAGCCCAATTTGAAATCTTGCACAAGTACATGGTGCTACGATTTCTAGAAGCTTTAAAATTATGAGCTAAAGTTCAACTTTGTTCCGGTGCATATTTGTCGGTATAAATAAAATTTGTTTATGTTCTTGGATCGATAAAAAACGTTTAATTGTCATTTTCGATTTACATACAAATTTTATATTTAACTTTAAATCGAACATAATTTTTAAATTAAAAAAAAACTATTTTTCTTATAAAACTTTGTCTAAATTTTTTATTTTTAGAAGTAATATCTAACAACAACAATATCCAACAGGAGTGTGGATACCAACTTTGGTTGCTCTAGTTTTTATTGTCTCTGAGATCTGTGGATGCCACAGGTTTTCGTCCTTTGTGGGGGCGGAAGAGGGTGGGGCGAACTTTTGAAATGCACTTGTTCGATATGCAGGTTCGATATCTCAGGAGTGTTTTTTTTTTTTTTTTTTTTTTTTTGTATTTATTTATTAAGCGTTGAATCCGTACATTGCATATATCGTATCTTAACAACACAGGTAAATAGTATTAAGGAGACCAAACCTATTGCTTTATGCAAGAGGACTTATAGAGATATAATATAGTATAGTATATAGTAATAATAAAAAAAAAGTAATATTATAATATTGGGAGGGAAACTTAGAGTTGGCCAATAGTTTTGGCAAAACCCAATCTCTTCAACCGCCTCAAAGGCCTGGCAGGTAGTAATCGTCTGGCGAGCATACTATGGTGTCTAATTAGCCTGTCACTGTATCTGCTGGTATGCCTTCCAATCTGCTCCTCTACTGTATGCAGATTCAAATCCCGATGTAGGGTGGCCTCATGGCGCGATTCTGCAAGACCTGTATCCGTTTATAGTTCGATTTGGCAGCTATACCCCAAATCTGCACACCGTATAGCCAGATCGGGGCTACACAGTGTACATAAACTGCTCTTTTGGCTCTCAGTGACATGGTGCTTCTTCTGTTAATCAGCCACCGCAATTGCTGCATTCTTTGCCCACATTTACGAGCCGTAGCTTTCAAGTGTGGACCAAAAGTAAGCACTCTCAGTTTGGCCCGAAGGTCCATAGGTTAATATTTTTCGGGGGGACCATCCCCTAGCGTTTTATGCCTGGCCGCCAGGCACCTCTAGCCATGGCCCTGGTTCAGTTCCCCCGACTTTAGATCGGGAAGATGATGGACCATTGCCCGGGCATTACTCCGGGCAGGGCAAGCGACAGTGCATTACCAATTGCATTATCAATTTTCATTGATAATTACACTATTTATAGAATGGACCGCCCATCTTTAGCATGTGGGGTTTTGACTGCAGTCAAATCTTATTTCTCATCTGAATTATTCCCATTCAATAACATTCATGTTAATTGAATTTGTTGCAATCAAAGTTCGTGTTGGTTCGGCATTTTTATATTTAACCTGCTCCTACATTCTTCCCAGGTCTGATGCTGAGGTTTACTTAAACCACCTCTCAGCAATTAATACTGTCGTATCTGCGTTAGGTTGCAATGATCAAATTATTGTCATGGGGGACTTTAAACTCCCATTTCAAGGCAGCCAGCCTTGTGATGACGCTAACTTGTTGTTTCCCAAGTGCCACAATGACTTTATCAATGGGCTAACGGATATTTCCCTTGTCCAAATTAATGCCGTTAAAAACATTAGAGACAGACTTCGTGACCCCATGTTTGTTAACGATTCTTCTCTTTCTACGGTATCTAGAGCAAGCCCAATATCGTTACCTGAAGATCCTTACCATCCAACTTTGTCGATAGTGTACCCAATCTGGTTGTGCTGACAGTTCCATGGCGCTTTGCCACATAAAGTGTTTTCGCAAAATAAACTTTATCGATTTAGATCTACATCTCTCGCGTGTTGATTGGTCGTTTCTTTATTCCTTACCGAACATAGATGTAAGATATTATTTAGAGTATTGTTTATTCGTATTATTATCGCGGTGGCCTGGTATGTGTGCTTACAAATGTTCTTAATGTTACGGCTTATTTCTGCTGATTTTCTGCTGCTGCTTGAGTCGCGTCCGTATGCTGCTGTTCTCTCCTTTTCACTGCTTCGCTCGGTTCCTCTTCTTCTCTGTCCGCTGTTGATCTGCTGCTGTTACTACTGCTGTTGCTGCCGCTGTTACTACTGCTGTTGCTGCTCATCAGCTGTTCCTCTGCTGCTGTTATTACTGTTGTTGCTTATCCCCGCTGCCCCCTTAATAGGCCAGCTGCCCACTCCTTCTTACACTCGGTCTTCCTGATTAGTCATCAGTCCCTGATGACCATGCGACCTCGTTTTCTACATAAAAGCTCCATAGTTTTATGTTATCATTGCTTGTGGTCGTATTGCTTGGTCCTTCGACGTCTGCTGCCTTCCGAACATTATAGCGTCCGCCTCGTTTCACGTTGGTTATTTCGTATGGCCCTAGGAATTCGCTGGCCATCTTTCTTCCGGTTACAAATTGTTATGGCTACGAGATCTCCGACCTTGTATCCGTATTCGCATTTCCGCTTTTTATCGAATTGTACCTTGTATCTGTCCTGGGCCTGCTGAATATTTTCTTTTGCCTCTTGTCGCATCTTTTGCCTCTCGTCTTCAAAATTATCAACCATCTCTTTTTCTATTAGCTGAAGTATGTCGCTATCCGGTCCACAACGCATTTTTACCCCGATCATCAGCTCAAATGGACAACGCTTTGTAGACACGTGAACAGTGCTGTTAATAGCCCTCTGAACTCGCGGTACGAACTTATACCATCTTCCAGGTTCCTCCGACGACAATTTGGAAATGATGCTCAGAATAGATCGGTTTACGCGTTCAATTTGTCCGTTTCCTCTTGGTCCCCTGTGGTGCTCCATATGTGTTCGATGTTCTTTTCCTTGACAAACTCCTCAAAGCTTGAAGATGTAAATGCTGCTCCACGATCGCTTACTATGCGTGCCGGATTACCAAATACATCAGACCACTCCCTTAACTTCTTGAGAACTTTGTCTGCTCCTGTTGTTTTTGTGAGATACATCCATACGAACTTACTAAAGCTATCAACCATTGCGAAGATGTACTTGTACTGCTTTGAAGTGGCATCCATAGGCCCAAGGTGATCCACGTGTATAGTATACAGCGGCTGTGATCCTTTGTCAATTTGATGCAGAAATCACTCTTTTTTGCCAAGCTTTTTGTTGTAGATTATACATTTCATACAGTTTCCTATGATCTGCATTACTTTTCCTTCCAGATGTGGAATCCAATAGCTCTGCTGTACGGTATGCATTGTTTTTTGAGCGGCAAAGTGTCCTGCGTTGTGAGCGTCGGTTATTATTTCTTTTTCTAATGACTTCGGTATTGCCAGCAAGTCCGTGCCTTGCACCACTTTGTATACGAGACCAGCTTTCAACTTAAAGTTGTCATATGGTTTACTTTTCAAAATTTCGGAAACTGCTTTGATCATCGTATCCTCCTGCTGGGCTTTCTTAATTCTTGCTGTGACTTCCGAAGATACCATCATGACATCAATTGGGTACCTACTCAGGCAATCCACATGCTTCAGCCGTTCTCCTGGTCTGTGTTCCACTTCAAAGTCGTAGTCCTGCAAGTACAGGGCTACCTCGCGCGGAACGTCCTTCTTGCTTAACGTTTGCTTGAAAGCAACGCAATCCGTTACGAGCTTTAAGTTGGTTCCAAGTATGTACTGACGAAATTTTGTGCACGCTAGGAAAATTGCTTTGGCTTCCTGTATATAGCTATGCTGTCATGCTTCAGACTCCGAGGTTTTCTTACTCCAGAATAAGATCGTGCCATTGTAACAACGCCGCTGCAAACCCGTCCTTTGACGCATCAGTGTGTATCTCAGTTTTTGCATTCCTGCGATAAAGTTTCAATACCGGCTCTTTCACCAATGCTTCCTTTAATGTAGCGAACGCCTGCTGCTCCTCCAGACTCATTTTAAATGGGACATCTTTTCGCAGCAGATTGGTCAGTGGTTTGGCGATTAGCGAATAGTTTCTTATGAATTTACGGAAAAAAAACCCAGTTAATCCTAAAAACGACTGCACAGCCTTTATGTTTTTCGGCATCGGGAACTTGCTGACGGCTTTGGTTTTCTCCAATCCAGGCTTGATTTCACCTCCTCCAACTTGGTGGCCCAAAAATGTAATGGTCGACTGCAGAAATCGGCACTTCTTCCACTTCATCTTCAACCCGTATTCAGCTGCAGCATCAAAAACCTTCTTCAGCTTTCCCAGGCATTCGTCGGCGGTTTCAGCGTGTATAACGATATCGTCCATGTACAGGTCAAGAATGTTTTCATTTATAAGGTTTTGAAATACAAAACTTATAAAACGGATGAAAACTGCTGGCGAATTGCAAAAACCGAAAGGCGCACGGTTGAACTCAAAGAGGCCTTCCTTCGTTATAAACGCCGTATATTTTTTGCTGCTTTCTTCCACAGGAACGTGGAAAAACCCATTTTCTAAGTCCATGATGGTGAACACCTTAGCATTTTCCAGTTTTTCCAGCACCTCTTCAACGATTGGAACGGGAAAGCAATCTTTCAAGACCATCTTGTTCAACTGACGATAGTCCACGCAGACCCGGCTGCTCCCATCCTTTTTCTTGACAATTACAGTCCGACTGGCGAAATTTGATGATGAGCGTCGTATTATCCCAGCGTTGGCCCATTCATCGATCTGCTGCTTGACAACGTCGGCTTCGCTGATGGCCACTCGACTTGGCGAATGTCGAAACGGCGCTATTTTCTCGTCCGGTACGATCTTCAGCATGATCGGGCACACTGCAGTCTGCTTCTTTTCAGTAAAGTCCTGAATCATTGATTGGACGGCATCTCTGAACTGCGATGGAATATTTATGTCAGTATTTTCTTCGACCACGTTGTAAATACTTATCTGTTTGGTGTCCTCAGTTTCCTCCCCCGGCAGGGGAGAAAACTTATATCCTCCTTGCGTTGATGTCATTGTGAACTTGGATATAAAGTCGTGTCCAAGCAACAATTCGCATCCGACGGCATGATCGGCCACCACAAGGAATTTATGTGCCAGTCGCATTCCGTCGATCTCCACTTCTGCCGTAAACTGCCCAGCGGAGCGTGTGATGTTGTTTCCAAGTCCCCTCAAAGTTGACGAACTGGCTTGCAGATGGATACCACTCATTTTGCCGAACACTGACATCTTTAATAGGGAAACATCTGCACCGGTGTCTATGAGCCCCTTGACTTGCACGTCGTTAATTTTTAAAGACTTCAGGCGTTTTTCCTCGTATGCAACGTTTACGGCAGCAGAACTCGGGCAATCCTTAGACATGTGTCCAGTCTGATTGCAGCGGAAACACTTTAATGCAGCTCGGTAATCCTTGCGTAGATGTTCCAGGGATCCACAATTGTAGCAGTGTTGCTTCCTTTCATATTTGGTGAAATTGGACTTCTTTCCGAACGCCTGTGAGTCTTTTTGTTTCGGGGCAAAACCCCCATCAACCGCGAGCGTTCTTTCGTAGATTTCGTACTTCTCTCGCAGCTGCTTGTATGAGCTGCATCCATACAAGGTGTACTTATAATCCGTTTTTAAATTCAGTCCGTCGACAATGTATAGAATCACCGACTCCGTGTCTGTTGTCCCACGTGCAGCAATGCGTTTCATCTGTAGTATATATTCGTGAGAACTTTCGCCGGCAATCTTCACTCGCATAGACAATTGATTGTGAATTTGCGCACTGCATAAACGCTCACACTCAAACTCCTGTAAAAGTTGGTGACGCAATTGGTCGTACTCATACACTGCTGTGGACTCGAGAAAAAGAGCGGCTGTACCTGCCATTTTTGCTCGGGCTTGCACGTATTTTTGTTTGTCATTTAGTCCGTATGCTTCAGCGTTTAGCTCGAAGTTAATAAACCACTGCTGTACCGACATATTTTCTCCGTTGAATTCTGGAATAATTTTGGCAAAATTTTCCACTACCAGCTTTGCATCATTTTTCTTGTCTATTTCATCAGCATTTATTTTCATCGAGAGCAGTTGAACCAGCTGTTGGAGCGTCTGTGTGATTTCTTCTAGGAGTGTTGACCTCATCGCTTCCTCGTTCGCGTTTTGCTGGCGATCTATCCTGTTTTCTTCTGATCCACTTGGGCCTTCGTTTTGCTGCATATTCCCGGCTGGTGGTCCACTTGTATTTTCCATTATAATTCTATTGCGCAATACTCTTATGGGCAGCCGGCTTGAAACAACCCTTTTTTCTCGGTTCTTCTTTTCACCCAGTCGCTATCTCGCTTCCTCTGCTTGCGGCTTCCGAGAGTCAAATGCGCAGTTTTTTTGCACCGAATTTTTGCTTTTCCGTCTCGCTTCGTCTGCTGCCGGCTTTTGAGACATGAGACACACAATTTTTGATTTTTTTCACTTTACACAGGCAGTACGCGACCGGTTGACCCCCCAAATGTAAGATATTATTTAGAGTATTGTTTATTCGTATTATATCCCGGTGGCCTGGTATGTGTGCTTACAAGAGTTCTTAATGTTACGGCTTATTTCTGCTGATTTTCTGCTGCTGCTTGAGTCGCGTCCGTATGCTGCTGTTCTCTCCTTTTCACTGCTTCGCTCGGTTCCTCTTCTTCTCTGTCCGCTGTTGATCTGCTGCTGTTACTACTGCTGTTGCTGCCGCTGTTAGTACTGCTGTTGCTGCTCATCAGCTGTTCCTCTGCTGCTGTTATTACTGCTGTTGCTTATCCCCGCTGCCCCCTCAATAGGCCAGCTGGCCCACTCCTTCTTACATAGATGCAACTGTTAATTCGTTTTATAGCTCTATTTACTCCGCCTTTAATACATTTGTTCCAGATATCACTGTACCCGTATTGTCCAAGCCTCCCTGGCTCTCCAAGTATTTTTCACACTGAAAAAACAATAAATCCAAGCTCTATAAAAAGTACCAGAAGTCGGGCTTCACGTCGGCCTTAGCTTAGGCAGTGTTATAATCATTACCTTTCCCAATGTAGTAGTAACATTCGAAGTGATCCTAAACAATTTTTTTCGTTCGTTAACTTTAAGCGTAAGTCAAACGCTTTTCCTCCATCCCTTCATTACCAGAACAAAGCTGAAGCTTCTGTTGCTGGTATTGCAAATTTATTCGCTACCTTTTTCCAAACAACTTACTCGTCTCATATTTACAACGCATCCCCTCCGTATCCGTACATGCTAACAGCATTTTTCTGTCCATTTTGGAGGAAAGCGTTATTCTGAAGGTTTGTCATATCGTCCAGATAAGGTACCAAGTTGCATTTTAAAACACTGTGCCTAGTCCCTTTGCAAACCCTTGACTTTTCTCTTCAACCTCTCTTTGGAACAGTCTTGCCTCCCAGTTATTTGGAATGAGTCCTAAATCATTCCGCTTCACAAAAAAGGTCTTTGATCTTGAATCAAATATTGAAAACTATCGTGGTATCGCAAAGCTTTCCGCCATCCCGATGCTTCTTGAGTTCCTGGTCGCCCGGAAACTGCAACATCTTTGTTGCATCTTGATATCTCCGTCGCAACACGGTTTTTTCAGACATCATTCAACATCATTCAAACCTAATCCTCCGTAGTTTTTAAATTGGTTTACAGATGGATGTAGTTTTTACGGACTTCAGCAAGGTATTCCATTCTGCTCTGCTTATTCACAAGCTCTCTTTATTAGGGTTCCCAATGAATCTTCTAGATTGGATTTTGTCCTATCTCTCTAACCGTACTCAACGTGTTTTGTTTTCTATCGTGTTATCAAATACTGTTAATGTTACTTCAGGTGTGCCACAGGGAAGTCATCTGGGCCCGCTTCTGTTTATTTTATTTGTGAATGACCTTCCTCAAGTTATAACATACTCTACTACACTAATGTATGCTGATGATTTTTTTGTATTTTATTACTTTTATTATGATTTAATACTAGTTCTTATATAAGGTTAGCAACTAGTTGTGAGGGTCTGGGACTGTGGTTTGTTGGTGGGGTAATTGGGCGTAGCTATGCGGTACGGCCGCAAAGCATTGCTTCGCACAGCCGTTCCTCCTTACTCCTCCGACACTTTCCTTTCCCTCTCCGCTCTCCGTAGTTCCCGCATTATAGTGGCGGCGAACCTAGTGGTGGCATCCCACGCCTTGGGATTCGCTACCATGAGCGGCACGATCCCTCCGACGCTAATGCTGGTGGCTAGCTCATCCTCTAGCTGGCGCCTCTCGTACTCGAAACGGTGGCATTCAAAGAAGACGTGGTGAGCGTCCTCCACGATACCTCGACCACATGATGAACACCAGTCCTCCGCTTCAGGTACGATCTGAAGCATCCGTGGCCGCTCAGCATCTGAGTGAGGTGGAAGTCCACCTGTCCGTGCTTCCTCTCCAACCACAGCTTGATATCCGGAATCAGCTGGTGGGTCTTGCGTCCGTTAGTCTAGGAATCCCACTTTATCTGACACCTCCTGACGGTCTCGTGCCTGGTTGATTCTCTCTCGGCTCCCGTGGGAGGATTGTGGGTGTCCCTGCGAGATAGCTCGTACACCTCGGCCCTTTCCCTCGCTTGCTCTGCTATTGGGACTGGTCCCGCGTGACCGCGATATGGTTCTAAACGCGCAGCCGATCCTCATGGCACATAAGCGGTGCGTTGCTTCGACTCCTCGCATATAGCTCGGCACCTTCGTCGCTTTGGACCACACTGCGGCAGCATACAGGAGCTGAGAGGAGACGACGCTGGTGATCAGCTTCCTCCTTGCTTGCTTTGGCCCCCTGGTGTGGAGCAGGAACTGCTCGCTTGGTGTATGACGACTCAGGCGCCAACTCGGGAGGGACAAAAAAAAAACTCGTCTGAAGTCGCTTTCCAGCGAATCCCGAGAGTCTTAGCCGTGCTCTCTTCCTCCATCTCCAGAAAATCTGTGTGGAGACGATGAGCACTCGGAATTCCTGCCAGAATAGCTTTGTGGTTTGAAGTCCACTTCCGCAGCGGAAAACCTGCAGAGCTAAGTGCGGCCTGCAACTCGCGGATCGTTAGTCGAGCCTCATCGGTAGAATCCGCTCCGGCTAGGACATCGTTGACATACATGAATGATCGGATAATGCGACTTGCTTTCGGAAATCTGGACTGGACGTCGCTTGCTAGCTGTTGCAACACTCGGATGGCAAGAAAAGGAGCGCAATTGACTCCGAAGGTTACGATGGTTATGCGATGAAAATGATATTTAGCTGCTTTAACAGCCGCCTCCCACAAACCCCCAAAATGATGTGAGCGAGGGGGGATGAATTTCCAATCGATTCCACTAGAAACGCAGAGATGTGACACAGCCGACGTATGAGGATCGCTGAGGAACATTTGACGAAGCTCCAAAAGCTAATTTTTTGCTCCTACAAAATTTGTTGCGTTGTCTGACCAGATGATTCGAGGTTTGGGACGTAGACTTATAAAACGCATTAATGCTGCCAGAAAGGATTCTGTAGATAGATCCCGAACGACTTCCAAATGAGTTGCTTTGGTGCTAAAGCATACGAAGACAGCGATGTAACATTTGATAGGAGGCCAGCTTCTGACTTCCGACTTGTGATAAAAGGGTCCGCAAAAATCAACGCCCGTTGTGTGGAATGCTGGATTAGTCCTTACGCGATCCGCAGGCAAGTTTCCCATGATATGTTCCCTCAGCAATGGCTTCAAACGAAAACATCTAACACATTTGCGAATGATTCCCGCAACATATTTGCGTCCACCAATAGGCCAGAATTTTTGCCGAAGCAGTCCCAGCAATCCTTGAGCTCCTGCGTGGAGAAACCTTTCGTGAAAGAAGATAATAATAGAGACAGTGACAGGATGTCCCTTAGAAAGCAGGATCGGGTGCTTCGCGTCGTAGTCTAATTCGGCATTTTGGAGGCGGCCTCCAACCCGCAGCAATCCAAAGCTATCCAGAAATGGATTCAGTGAGGCCATCGTGCGTTTTGGCGGTAGGGCCTGTTTGCTGGCGAGGGTCCTTATTTCTTCCGAAAATTGTTGGTGCTGTATTACCCTTATGAGCAAATGCGTACCATTTTTGATGTCGATTACGGTAAGTTGACCCTTCGACCGCGCTATGCCTTTGTCCTTGAGAATGTAGAATCGATATATGTAAGCAAAGACGCGCTGCATGGTTCCGAATGAGTTTTGAAATTTGCAATCGTACGATACATCCCTTTCGTTTGAGACAACCAATGCTGCATGACGACGTTCTGGTACATCGGTCGGCAATTGCAAACCTGCAGGCCACTCTGAGCTGCACCAAGAATGGTGGTCCAGAGATCCAAAGGCTGCTATCCATTAGTTCAGCGGGCGTGGATCCACGTGATATGATGTCGGCAGGATTCAACTTTGTGGGCACGTGATGCCAAGTCATTAAAGCGGTGAGCTCCTGAATCCGCTGAACTCGATTAGAAACAAATATATTAAAATTCAATGGTGATTCTCGAATCCAGGCAAGGGCTATGGACGAATCCGACCAGCAATGTATTTGGCATGGAGCTGATAATCCCTTAACTATGGTGGACACTAGTTCGGCTAATACGAGGGCAGCGGATAGCTCAAGCTTGGGGATAGTCATACTTTTCAAGGGCGCGACTCTGGATTTAGAGCATAAGAGATGACTTTGCACAATGTCAAGAGCTTCCGAACGCATGTATACACAGGTGCCATATGCTGCTTGGCTCGCATCACAAAACGCGTGCATTTCTAATTTGGCTTGCTGCCGAAGCACGTAACGTGGAAACTTAAAGTTTTCAACCATCGACAACTGCGAAGTCAGCTCAATCCAAGTCGTATGTAGGTCCTGGGGCAGGCTTTCGTCCCAATTCAACTTTAGGCTTTCGTTCCATTGCGACTGCATAAATATTTTAGCTTTTGTGATGATGGGAGAGATGAGCCCTAGAGGATAGTAGAACCTAGCTAGTGTAGACAGGACCGAACGCTTCGATATTGGGCCTGCAGCGGCTCTGACGTGAGCGAAGCTAAACAGAAGATTATCCGTGGTGGGATCCCAGACTAGACCAAGCGCTTTGGTTACTTCAGTCCCGTCATGAAAGGTAAGGAACTTTTCGCGATCCGCCTCCGATACGCCTTCCAAAGCAGCGGGTTCATTGGAACACCATTTACGTATGGGAAAACATCCTTTCGAAAGTAGCTCCTTTACCTGCTGACGAATCTTGATGACAGAATCAATGCTGTCCCCTCCAGATATGAGATCATCGACATAGAAATCTCTTCGAACAACATCAGCGCCAAGCGGAAAACGCAACTCTTCATCATTTGCCAATTGATGCATAGCACGAATTGCTAAGAAAGCGGCAGGTTTGGTTCCGTAAGTAACGGTCTCCAACTTGAACACCTGAATCTCCTCCTTCGGGTCATTGCGCCATAGGATGCACTGCACGTGCGTATCGGGATGGGAAGAGCGTACACAGCGGTACAGCGCCTGCTGATACGATTCTCCTAATTCCTCTAGACTGAATTTGGTTGGCAAACGCACGGAGTGAGCTCCGGAATCTAGGCGAATGCAGTTTGTGACGAAATGCTGTTCGCAATGAACAAGTTACGTATCGCCCCCGCTGCATACGACACATCAAAACAAAAAAAAACAAACCATCAAATCGCCAAAAAATCCCTTATAATATTGCACATGTGTAAGTAAACACTGTGCAATATTCTGTAAAAAACATTTCGGGGCAACGCGAAGTGTTGTGCCGCGCACAATAATTTTCTCTGAAATACACATACTACATAACCAAAGTGCCGAAAGTGAAAAAAGGTGGGGTAGGCTTCAGCCGCTGCTGACCACCCCCCCCCCCTCCCCCATATACAAACTTGCCTTTGCGCTAATAAAGCTGCAAAAGAACAAACAATGGTACGTAAACCGTGTCCGAAATCTAAAAAGAAGACCAATTTGGCCTCAAGTGCTCCCTGCTCAGACAACGAAGTTGATCTGCATTCCCCCTCGCTACTAATGTCGGGAATTTCGCAGAGTGATCTACGCCCCCTTTCCTGTCGCTCGACCTCATTGGCAGATTTGACTCTGCACGAGATTCTCAAGGAGCAGCGGGAGAAACTGGCAAGGGAGAAGAAGGTAATGGCCATGCTGAAGGCGGAGTCGGAGGCCCGTAATAAGAAGTGGACGACCACCTTGGCCTCGCCGATTACAAAGGCGTCGGCTAAGATGGTCAAACGGATAGTATCCTCGAAGGAGAAGCGGGACCCTAACCAGATGAGTTCAACTAATTACTATAATATACTGTCTGATGCTGACGATATGGATGTGGATGCTGACTGCAGCGAGGGAGAGACGGAAGCCGAGGAACCTGTTCCCACAAACAGGCCCTCTACTTCTCAGACCACCCCCCGCCTGCCCCTAACACTGCGCACGCTCCCAATGCTGCTGCCGCTGCTGACGCCAAAATTGTGCGGCCAGCCCCCATATACATTCCTAATGTTACAGATATCTTTCCCCTGCTACAGTGCTTCGATAATGCCATTGGCGCTGGTACATATGACACCAGGCCTGCTGCTAATAGGTCTTTGAAAGTAATGTGCCACACAATAGATGGACATAGGGCCCTAATTCGGCTCCTAACTGAGGGGCAAGGTGTTGAACACCATACGTTTCGCCTGCGAAGCGAGAGGGGAATGCGTATTGTTATACGTCACCTGCACCGCTCCACACCCACAGACTGGGTGCGTGAACAGCTCGGAAGACTCGGATATAAGGTGAGGCATATTGCCAATATACTTAAAAGGTTTACAAAGGAACCATTGGACCTATTCGAGGTTGAGCTAGAGCCTCAGGAAATTAACAATAGTATATACGAGCTAACGGCAATTTGCAGCCAACGGGTCAAGGTGGAGAAGCCCATACGCGCGCCAGGTGTTCCCCAATGTCATAAGTGTCAGATGTTTGGGCACTCGAAGAATTACTGTAGCCGTGCAGTTATATGTTTGAAGTGTGGGGAGAAACATGACCCCAAGGACTGCCCCAAGAAGCGGGAGGATGTGCCGAAATGCGCAAATTGCGATGGTCCCCATGTTGCCAGCTACCGTGGTTGTGTAAAGTATAAGGAGTACTGCAATAAAAGAAGAAATGGGTTAGATCAGACCAACAAGATGCTAAATAAACTTTCGATGCCTACCTTACCCGCCACTCAGGGTTTGCGGCGTCCCCGCCAGCCACCCGTCATTAACCAGCAGGGATTTCCAGCACTGCAGCAACCAAGCCGCCGGCGAGCGCGCTCTGGCGCAAGAGCTCCTGCTCCTCCAGCTCAAATGAGCAGCTATGCCGATGCACTCCGCACACGGCAGCCAGCGAGTCATTCCCAGCCTCTTCCCGGGAAGGCAAGTATGGCATTCGGTGCCACCAACAGCGACCACAACTGGATTCCAGCCGATGGTGAGCAGTCAGAGTGTCCGTCCTAGCGATGAGCTCAGCCAGAAACTGGACTACCTCATCACCCTGCTGACACAGGAGCGGATCCAGCATGCGGCCGCCGCTGATGAATCTACTCAAAAACTGGAAGGGAAAATGGATATATTAATTGCACAAATGACGAAGCTTACGGACTGTTTATATGCTAGCATTCAGGCGAATTCAAATTAAACCACTGTCTTATTTTCAAACCAAAGAAACCGTAATAGAAAATACGCGATTAAATAATGTATTACATGTAAGCTTAATACCACTATTTGTCATAATCATAATAGGATTAAGCTACAAATTGTTTAATCTAAGTAAAAGCAATAAGCCTAAACCCGACTCTCACATAGAAATATCCTCAGACGAAGACGAGGAATCCCCAGCATGCACAGTTTTAGATGCACCTGAGCTATATCCAAGGAATGACGCCGGAGGATAGACTTAAATCTAACGATGGGGGAGTGACATATCTATAGTCCATGCTCCGCATACCCTTATCTATGTCTATTACCCTGAACCCACACCCCACACCCACACCACATCCGACACCCTCAGCCTCGAACCCCCATAAACAATCTCACGCTCGAAGTAGACCACGTGTAGCCGATAGCCGGCAATGTAAACAAACACCCTAAGCTAGAAGTTGAACATAAAACAATAGATGCCGCGTATCCAGCAATATATATCAGCAATAGAAAAGGAATTACTAGCTATAGTTTGAGCAACTTAGTATTTCAGACCATACCTGTTTGGTAGAACGTTTGAGATATTAAGTGATCATAAACCCTTGATTTGTTTAAATAACCTCAAGGAACCAAAGATGAAGATCAAATTAAATGAATTTGACTTCAAAATAAAATATTTACCAGGAAAGGAGAACCATGTAGCCGATGCGCTATCAAGAGTAAAGATTAACGAAAACCTACTCGGAGAAACCATTAATAGTGATTGTACAACGGTCCATAGCGCGCAAGAAGATAATACAAATTATATTCCACTTACAGAGCGACCAATCAGTTACTATAATAGGCAAATAGAACTGATTAAAGGTAATGAGGATGTGGAGATAATGTTTTTTATCCCCAATCGGCCGAATAATTATTCGAATTAAATAAAACTCGGCGCAGAAATAAAATTGCGATATGTTCTTTAATGCGTGACATCCAAATTGAAAGTGTGGCTTGCCTGCCCTTTACATTGCCGCTCCGATCGCTTAGCTCAGCTTCGCTCGGCCGACGTCGGTGGGCAGACGCAAAGCGGAGATAGCGAAGAGCGAGCTGGCAGAGAGCGTTTAGCAGGGCAAGCACGCGCAAAGCTTTAACAAACAAATGAGTGACATAGACATAAGTAACAAACAAAATAAGCGGCTGAGGGCCAAGAATTAGGTGCTGTTTGGTAAGCAGCTAATCGGCTGGGTTCTGCTCCGAACAGAGGATACGGTAGAAACATCCCACTATTTCCACAAGATACTGATAAAAATGAAATGACAGAGTCATTAGCGTAAAATATAATAAAGGTATATTTGTGTACCAAAAAGAGTTCACTATATTTCCGTAATGAAGTAGACTTCCCACTGTTCCAAAGGGCATTCCTGGAGATAATAAGTCCCAATCACTTGACTAAACTGATTAAATCCAGTACCAAACTCATAGATATTCCGAACTACTCCGAATTCAAGTAACAAATATTGAAGAATCATAAAGAGCTACTTCACCCAGTTTCGAAAAGACCACTAATATGTTTAAAGGAAAATTCTACTACCCCGATTATCAAAAGTTAATCCAAAATATCATCAATGAATGTCCTGAAATTAAAGCCGACAAAGATTCAGCCTTTTTGTGTGCAGCATTGCAAGCATGGTTGAATGCGGAAAATGTGAAAATCGAAATCACTACCAGTAAAAACGGAGTTTCTGATGTAGAACGGCTACATAAAACGATCAATGAAAAATTAAGAATTATTTCAAGCGAGGATAACATAGAGAACAAGCTCACAAAATTCGAGTTAATTCTATACACTTATAATCATTAAACGGTTCATTATACTACAAAAAGATCCCCAGCTGAATTCTTCCTGTACGCTGGTCTAACAGATTATAGCACCCAACTGAATAAAGTTGGGAAGATCAATCATTTGAATAACGATAGAATCGACTTTTAAGTAGACACACGCTACAAGAGTGCACCCCTAGTTAAAAAAAAACAACCAATCCGTTCAAAAAAACAGGTTAAATTAGGCAGGTAGACGAAAAGCACTTTGAAGAGGAACAGTGCCAGTCTAGACTTCGTCAAGTAAAGACGCGCCAGCAGCTAAGCAGCAGCAACAAAATCCACGCAGAAAAACATTCAAGTGCACAAAGCAAATTCCAAAAAAGCCAATAACAAACACACCAAGTGAACAGTTACAAATCCACGTGAACCGGGCAGCAGTCCAAGCTCGAGCGCAATGTCGCGACCACCAGACCCAAAATTGCTCACACAGTGGGACAAAACATCATTCTTAGAACCAAAATACATATCAATAAACAGAAAAGATAACAAATCTTTCGAAAACACCTCCCCTTTTATAATAAAAAAAGTCATAGACTACCAGTGTTGCGATGAAGTAGACTCTGGTAAAAAAAATCTGAGACGGATCACTTCTAGTCAAAACAAAAGGAACAGCCCAGGCTACTAGACTTTTGAAAATCACCAAATTTCACGACATCTAAGTAATAGCAACCGAACACAAAACAGTAAACTTCTCCAAAGGGGTTATCTACTCCAACGAATTGCGTAACATTGAAATCAAACGAGGGGGAACGTTGCTGCGGACACCGCAACTCTACGGTTATACCCGATACTAAGTCAGTATGGCTCTCCTCCGGCAGACGGCGCTAATATAAAACGACACGACAAAGAGTGCGTGCGAGAGAGACAGAAAATCAGTCTGAGCGTGACGTCGGGCGCTGCGTAGCCAATGCAAATTGATTTGTTCCTTTTGGCTACAAAAATTATCTGATCTGATCCAGATTCAGCAATCTGATAGATATGGTCATTATCTATGATTCTGCGTTTTTAGTTTTCTCAAATCTGCAATATTGTGGATGCAACAGATTTTCGTTCTTTGTGGGGGCGGAAGGGGGTGGGGCGAAATTTTGAGATATACGTTTTATAGTGACATCTAACAGGAGTGCGGATACTAAATTTGGTTACTCTAGCTTTAATAGTCTCTGAGATTTGTGAATATCCCCAGATTTGCATTCTTTGCGAGGGCGGAAGGGGGTGTGGCGAAATTTTGAAACAAACTCGTCTCGGTCTGATATATTAGGAGTGTGGATACCAAATTTGGTTGATCTAGCTTTTATAGTCTCTGAGATCTAGGCGCTAATGTTTTACTCTAAGCAAAGCCGCCTATGCAACGTGTGTGTTAGAGAGAGACAGGGCGAGAAAAAATGAAATTGTTTTCTTGATGCTGGCTATAATAATAATACGATCCAATTCAGATTCTGCAGTCTATAAGATATGGTCATTCTGTACGATTCTGCGTTTTTGGTTTTATCTTATCTATAAAATTGTGGATGCCACAGATTTTCGCTCTTTGTGGGGGCGGAAGTGGGCGGGGCAAAGTTTTGAAATATTTTTGTAGCAGTGACATATCACAGAAGTCTGGATCCAAAACATCGTTGCTCTAGCTCTTATAGTCTTTGAGCATTAGGCGTTGAAGGGGACGGACGGACAGACGGACAGAAGGACGGACGGACAGATGGACAGACGGACGGACGGACAGACAGACATGGCTCAATCGACTCGGCTATTGATGCTGATCAAGAATATATATACTTTATGGGGTCGGAAACGTCCTTCTGGACGTTACTCATATCCACGTTTACCACAAATCTAATATACCCCAATACTCATTTTGAGTATCGGGTATAAAAATCGACAGGAGGTTATTGACCTCACCTCAGTATCTCCCAACCTGTTAGACATAGTCAAGAGTTGGCAAGTCCTTGATGACCACTCTTTCTCTGACCGCAGATACATCGAGACCACACTATCCCTCGAGTGTCCGAAACCTAAGGACTATATTAATCCCAGGAAAGCCAACTGGGAAAAATATAGCTCAGCCCTGGAGGACTTACTCCCCTCCAAAGCACCATCATGCCCGGACACAAAAGACGACCTAGATCGCCTAGTGAACAGGTTCACAGAAGCATGCAAAAAAGCCTTCGCGGCAGCATGCCCCTCTAGCAAACCTAGGCGGAAAAAGAAACCCCCCTGGTGGTCAAAACAAATAGACATCCTTCGTAAAAGCTGCAGGACCCTCTTTAACAGGGCCAAAAGCGCGAACGAGGAGAGCCACTGGGCAGACTACAAAATCTGTCTTTCACTATATAAAAAGGAAACAAGGAAAGCAAAAAGGGCCTCTTGGCAAAAATTTTGCTCGGAAATTGAGGAAACGTCAGAGGCCGCAAGGCTTCGCAAGATTCTCTCAAAAACTAACCCCTCGGTAGGGTATCTTAAAAAGAATGACGGCACGTGGACCAACTCCAGTGAGGAGTCCTGCACATTCTACTAGACACGCATTTCCCAGGGTGCACAACTATCGAGACGGTACATCTCCCAGGAGAGGGACCGGTAACATCGATGGATCACATCCTCACAAAACGTAACATAAGCTGGGCAATAAACAGCTTCAACCCGTTCAAATCGCCAGGCCCAGACCAGGTAATCCCGGCCCAACTTCAGAAGGCCGGGGATACGGCCATAAACTGGCTACAAGGTATCTTCAGGAAGATACTGGCTGTGGGTACAATCCCGCGAACATGGCTTAAGGCAAAGATAGTCTTCATTCCCAAAGCTGGGAAAGCCTCGCACTCAGCTGCAAAGGACTTTAGACCAATCAGCCTATCGTCCTTCCTCCTCAAAACCTTTGAGAGACTCGTCGGGCTGCAACTGAGGACAACTATACACCCTCAGTTGCTGTCAGGCGCACAGCATGCCTACCGGAAAGGAAAATCCACGGAAACGGCTCTTCATGAAGTGATCTCTGCGGTAGAGAAATCTCTGCATCACAAAGAGTACTCACTCATAGCATTTCTCGATATTGAGGGAGCTTTCAACAACGTTGTACCGGGTGCCATTACAGAAGCCCTGACTGACCTGGGGGTGGACCGTCACTTGGTGATGCTCATTGATCAATTGCTCACATGCAGGACGGTGACATCATCGATGGGATCGTCCGCCCAGTCAAGGTATGTCAACAGAGGCACCCCGCACGGTGGTGTCCTGTCTCCTCTTCTGTGTAACATAGCAGTCAACAAGATTCTATGGGACCTGGAGGGGGGGGGCTGCAAAGTCGTGGCCTATGCGGATGACGTTGCGATTATTTTCTCGGGGAAATACCCCCAAACACTGTGCGACTTAATGTCCACAAAGCTAGCGCAACTGTCGGACTGGACGGAATCGCGCGGTCTGGGAGTAAATCCCTCAAAAACGGAACTCGTATTATTCACAAATAAATACAAGGTCCCGCCCCTCAACCCTCCAATACTACAAGGATGCAGGCTCTCCTTTAGCGGCACTGTTACTTAGGGTTGGTAATTGACAAGAAGCTTAACTGGAACCTGAATGTCAAAGACAGAGTGAAGAAGGCAAAGACTGCACTCTACACATGCAAAAAATCTATTGGGCTAAGATGGGGTATGATCCCAAGCATAGTCCAATGGATATATCAAGCTATAGTTAGACCAATACTACTCTACGGAATTACGGTGTGGTGGCCGGCCCTATCGAAAAGGGCGATCACCAAGCAACTGGACAAAGTCCAAAGGCCACCGGGACATCGAGGGCAACTGTATAGCGGACGAGATGGCCAGATCTGGCACTACAATCCCCCTTCTCAAAGACAAGGAGGATATCTGTATGCCAATGGCCAGCTCATTATAAGGGAGCAATACAAGCGACTAACAAACGATATGTGGCAAATAGTGCCACGATGTTGCACAACTCGGCAAACATGGCCACCATGGGCATGAAGCGCACCTCCGAGCACTGCAAGCTAAGCAGGAAAAGGTGCAGTGTACTCATACGTTCCCTCACGGGACACTGGCTAATAGGCACCCACGCTAACAGGCTGGGGGCCCCACATAACGATTTGTGTCGCAGCTGTAGCAGAAGAAGGCTACAGCACCTGAGCTCAGCCTTTCTACACGACATCTCAGAGATGTCCAAACTATGTCCCAGGAAGATAGCGAAGTTTGTGAGAGCATCTGGATGGGATAATTGCTGATAGGAAGTCTCACAACGCAGGAAGGAATGATCCTATGCGGTATCACAACGGGCCGAAACCGGCCTAAGTGTGACGGGTTCCGAGCGAGCCCGGTAACCGCCTCAACTTAGCCTTGCCCACAGGCTTCGGAGTTGATCTCGATGGACTTGGGAGAGCGAGCAGGTTGGAGTGCTAGCATCTGGAGCGTCGAGCTTCTGATCGAAGCGGGTCAGTCTGCTTGCAGCGAAGGCAAACTTGGACCGTGTGAAAATGGCTGCCGATTGGTCCATAGTGCTCGGAACCGTAAGAGGGACTGCCGAGGGGAGCAACAAGACATCGAAAGCATATTCTCAACCCATAAAATACGAACTGTATAAACGTAACAATATTATGGAAATTGTAAAATGTGGCCGGAATGTGCAGATATATATACTACGATCAATAAATGTTTAACCAAGAACGAAAATTGTGGACGAACAATTATATTGAGGCACGAGGTATATGTCAGGTATATGTCAAACAACGGGTAAAAAGGTTTATAACCATTTTATACACAGGTTATGCTAGATATATGTATGTGTATTAATAACTATGAAGGCATGAGTGAATATATATGTATGCATATGTTCAAGTATATGCTAATTCAAAATGTATACGTAGCCATAAACATATGTACATAAACAAGTTCAAGATTATTTAGAAATAGCTACTGGATCCCTTGGGTGTAACGTGTAGGTAGCGCGCCGGTTAAAACGGTGGTGGGAGCGTAACTAACTTATCTTAAGCGTTACGCTGCGGTGAACGCCGCGTGGATTGTGGATCTTCCGAGCGCACCGCCAAATTCGCGACATCGAGTTGGGACCGGAGCGCACGGAGTTGGCGCAGTGCGCGGCAATTATCTACTGATGCCCTGAACAAAAAATATTCCGAAAATATCGACGTTCTGCCATGTTTAGCTCAGTCACTGGATCTTAAACTCATCGAAATCTTATGGCCGAAGGACAAAGGAATTCTACCAACTGCAAATCCGTCAACGTGAACTCAGTTTTGGCAAGTGGTTTAAGAATTATTAAAATTATTGGCTCAAATCGTATTGAAAGGTTGGCAGGACCTTACTGACCCATGCCAGGTCGGGGGAAAGCAGCTCATACAGAACATATACAGGCAGGCTCCGTTTTTCATTTACTTTTGCGGATTACGTTTTCAGCCAAAACGTTTCGTTTTCGTTTTAAGGTGTTCCATTTTTCACATATTTTTTTTATCGATATGTTACATTTTGAAGTCCGAATTAAATTGGGCGGGAAACAGCTGTGCTCACACAGATTTTCTGTTGAGCGCATGTTACAAGCACAGTCTGAGCTGTTACATGCACATTTGTGCTGTTATACGCAAAAATTTATTAATTGCCAACGTTCCGATAACCAAATCGGAATGCGTCAGCTGCTTACACCAAAACGAAATTTGTTGTTGCTGTGGCCAATTTTTTCCGAGCCAAATTTTAGGTTGGGTTAAAATAAAATTATTTATAAAGAAAGCACAAGTTAAATTACCCTGATATAGGTATCAAGTTTATGTTAATGCATCAATAAGTCATCTATTTTTTCCTTTTGCAATTAAGGTTCGTTTTGTTGTATAAAAAGCCGTTTACTTTTCATTTCGTCAACGAAAATGTTTTCGTTTTGAAAACGAAGAAATCTTGCGGAATGGGAAAAATAGAGCCCCAATTTATGTGATTTCAAAAGTAAATCGGAAAACTTTTGTGAATGTGAAAAACGGAGCCTGGGTGAGAACATAGGTTTTAATTTGAGTTTCTTTTTTTGATTTTGTTCGAAAGCAACACTATTTCAATAAACAGCAGATATCTTGGGTAATTGTGTAAAGCCATGAAAAATAGAAGATGAATGTAAATGTAACAAAATTTCATCAGGTTTCTAATTTCTTCTTAAATTTTAACATTGTAAAAAGGAATAACTTGTTCAATTTTGAATATCTGAAATTTCTCAAAAGGAGTATGTATTTTGAGTTGAAATTGTTTTCTTCTAATTTTTTTTCTGCCATATTGAGTCAGGAAAGTATAGTATAGGGGTATATTAGATAAGTGGTGAAAGTGGATGTGTGAAACGTCCAGAAGAAACCGTTTCCGACCCCATAATGTATATATATTCTTGATCAGCATTAAAAGCCAAGTCGATAGAGCCATATCTGTCGGTCCGTCCCTATGAGCGCCTAGTGCTCAGAGACTATAAGAGCTAGAGCAACGACAGTTTGTATCCAGACTTCTGTGACATGTCACTGTTACAGGCACCCACAAAGGTCGAAAATCTGTGGCATGCACAATTTTAAAGATACGAGAAAACGCAGAATCGTAGAGAATGATTATATCTTCTAGACTGCAAAATCTGAACTAGATCGTATAATTATTACAGCCAAAATGATGGATCTCTCTCTAACACACAGGTTTCATGGTCGGCTTTGCCTATTGCTAAAAGTGAGCTCCTAGATCTCAGAGACTATAAAAGCTAGAGCAACCAAATTTTTGATCCACACTCCTGTGATATCGGACCTTGACGATCTAGTTTGTCATGGTCGGCTTTGCCTATTGCTAAAAGTAAGTTCCTAGATCTCAGAGACTATAAAAGCTAGAGCAACCAAATTTTTGATCCACACTCCTGTGATATCGGACCTTGACGAGCTAGTTTCAAAATTTCGCCACACCCCCTTTCGCCCCTGCAAAGAACGAAAATCTGGGGCATCCACAAATCTCAGAGACTATTAAGGCTAGAGAAACCAAATTTGGTATCCACACTCCTGTTAGATGTCACTAAACAACGTATATTTCGAAATTTCGTCGTCTGCCGGAGGAGAGCTATACTGACTTAGTATCGGGTATAAATGTAGAGTTGCGGTCGCCACAACACCTCACAGCGATCCCTTCCGTTTTTTTTTTTAATTTCCGAATCGAGGAATGTAGACAGAGAGTTAATTTTAAAATTATGGAATCACAATATTTCAAACAAAATTTAAGCTTCATGGCGAACCAAGTTTGAGCTAAGAAAAACTATTCAGTTCGGATCTACCCAAATCTGCCAATACATCTTGGTGATGTCAGCATTGAAGTCGTACCGTTAGTAGCACTACTTCAGGATCTGAAGGGTTAAGTCGGACTGGAGAACAGGGTCGGTGTGCAGAAGATCATTCAAGCTGATACCGTTAGTCGACGGGCTGGATGCGTGAAATACTACGCGGACTTTCGTGGTGGTGCTATCAGGCTTGAAGACAGCGTGGTGCGGCAGGTAGTAGGTTGAGGACCAATGAATCGGAGGAACTTCTGTCATGTGATCAAGGTCTAGGTATTCTTGGATCACGGACTGGTACTGCGCCTGTAAGGTAGAGTCTCTTTTTAAACGATTTTCGTTCCACAAAAACTGAGTCGGGGCAATCGACCTTGAATACCCCAGATCGGATCCGAGACGATCTGGGTCACGGAACGGCAACGCGACAACGTACTTTCCATTCGACGTTCTCGAAGTGGTTCGGAGGAAATTGCTTTCGCAGTAGGCATCCGACTCGCCTACGATTTTCACCGGTAGTGTCTCCACCTCCCAAAACTTGGTAAGAAACTGATCTAAGGGAGCCTCTAGCTCGTTCGAAACTTGCGTAGAGAAGGATCAAATACTGCTTTGTACAGTATTGGGCACTGGGCCGGTAAATACCCACCCGAAAATGGTTTCCTGCCCGAGGAGAGAGCCACAGATGTTGGTCTGTGAGCCGCTTAACAGGATGGACGGAAGGATATCCGCTCCAATCAGGACATCTATTTGTGAACTCTCGTGGAAGGTCGGGTCTGCCCATGCAAGGCTCGGCGGGTCTCGCAACGAAGTTTGCAGAATCGGATGGGATGGCAGGTGACCCGCCAGTTTCGGCAGAACATAGGCCGTGGCGTTTAAGTGCAAGTCCGGCCTCGTCGTGGAATGGATGACAAAATGACAGATCTTCGTGGATTGAGCGGATACTGTCCGATTGAGGCCCGAGACTTGTGCCTGGATAAGTCGAAACGGCAACTTGATTATATTAAAAAGACGTTCCGTGATAAACGTTGCCTCGGATCCCGAGTCGATTAGAGCGCGGGCGCGGAAATTTGTCCCCAGGTGGCAAATATTAATGATTGCTGTTCCCAGAAGGACAGCTCTTTGGCCGGAGGCGAAATAATTTTGGAGGAGCTCTTGGAGGTTTTCGAGGCAGGTTGCCTCTTGGCAGGCCTTACTTCTCTTAGGCGGCGTTTTTCTTTGCAAACTCTCTGGGCTGGCTGGGTCCCGTACCCTCTTAGGGGTCTCCCGGGCGTCCGCGTCTATGCTCTGTAACTCAGCTCCTGGAGCTGACGCAGCTACTGGCGATCGGGCGAGCTTGCTGCCCTTCATGAAAGCCAGGTTTTCGTCCTCTTCCATTCCTTTGCTCGATGTTCCAGTTAATTCTGGGTCGATTTTAATTTGAAATTTCAAATTTCGTTTGGCGCGTAACTCTGCTCCGGCACTCCGGCAGCCCTGTTCCGTACGATGCTGTCCGGCAACACCGTCCGAGTTGCCACCCTGCGCGATCACCTGACTGGCAGCTCAGTGATCAGCTGCTGAGTGGGAGGCTCCCGGCGAGAACCGTAAACAGAAAAAGAAAGAAAAATTTGAGTGAGAAAATTGTTTTGCTTCAACTCCACCAACAATGTGTATAGCGGAAGGCGCCAAACAAGAGTTCACCCCTCTCCCCCTCCTGCACGGAGCGCACTGGATATGCCCCTGCAACAGAACGGGTGGTCGGCGAGGGCCGATTTCATATGCACTACGTACCGGTGCTTCAGTGACCTGCTCTTAACAGCTTCCTTTCAGTTGCCAGGCGTGGCGCGGATTTTTTTTGCCGGAAAACTTGGAGCTCGTGATAAACACAACCGCACCTGGAAAAAAACATGTATGCTGATGATGTTAAAATCTGTCTGTCTTACTTTGATTGGTATTTGCACACACGCCTTCAACTGGATCTAAGTGAACTACTATTGTGGTGTTCAACTAATCTTCTTTTTCTGAACCTTTCTAAATGCAAACGTATGACATTTTACCGTCGCGCTCCAAATTTTGTCTTATATGTGAATTTCGAGTTCAAATGACCTGGACGGTTTTCTAAGGGTTAAACTACAAAGAGAGTGAGAGCGCTCTAACTGCGATTGCCCACTCGGAAAACGGCGTCGTTTCATGCTAGGGCGGCGTAACCTCGTCTCCGATCACCTTCTGTCTTCGTTTGCGTGTCGACGAAATCACAACGACAATTAGCAGTTGCAGCCGGCCGCGCTTAAACCCGTATTACCCATTACATTGTACTCTATACGCGATTACGATTAAAGTTTAAGTTGATTGAAGTATAAATGAATAAATCTCGAATTGTCTATATCGTGTAGTACATTATTAAACGCAAAGATTCCCCAGAGCATTTCTGCTCAACATTGAAAGCTCAACATTGAAAGCTCGTATCGAGGATTTCACAACATTTTTGGTGGCCCATGGGGGGATCCGCGTTTAATTCGTACTATCCGCATATGATTCTACCTCGTTCCGCGTTCAGTTAAATGTACAAATAAAATCATATTTTATCGGCTGCAACTGTAAACGGCAAACACACAGCAAACCAACGGTTTATCCAAAGAAGACCAGACGATAGCTCTGCGCCTGGACAGTAGCCTCACTGCAGCACACAAAAAGCAACTCAAGCCGACGGTTAGACAGCAGCTTCTCTCTCGTGCAAAGCAGAAACCAAGAGACCAACGAGCGTTCTGTTGCTGCACATCATCTCTAGACACAAGGCCTCAACTCAACGCTCACAGAGCACAGTTTCTGCTCTCCGCTCGGACAACACCAACAACAACGACTCGCAAGTTCTCTTAAGCTACGCTTTAAGCAAAGAGAAGCACTCCCGAGTACCAGAGTAAGTGTTTCGTTGTGGGTATTTTGTACAAGGTCAAAGAGAGTGCAACTAAGGGTGAGAAAGGTACATACACATATAACAGCAACATGTCAACAGCCGAGTCCCACGATCTCGAAGCCGGTCCTCAGGTGGAGATCGACAATCTCAGTGTTATTCAGATCGCAGATCGGAAAACAAAAGCTTATTTTCAAACGCGCTTACAAACTTTGCAACGGTTCTTAGGTGAATTTGAGCAAAATCATCAACGTTTACTAATACTTCGATGTCCAAGTACGCATAGTTATGTGTCCAGCGAAGTGGCCTTTCGCTTTGATGAAGACTATACAACGGCATTCAGCATCATATCAGAGGCCTACGAAAATGTATGTCCAAGAGCATCACCGGTACAGCAGAATCCAGAGCCAGCAAATCCATCGGTATCATCAGTGCAATTGCCCAAGCTACCTGAACCGACATTTACAGGCAAGTTTGTGGATTGGCCGGCATTTCACGATGCATTTGTTCAACTCATCCATAACAACCAGAAACTGTCCGACGTCCAAAGGTTTCATTTCCTGAAGCAAGCTCTTCCCTCGGATCGCGACGAGGATATTCAGCAGATGGCGCTTGCGGGAAATAACTATGCAATAGCTTGGAGTCTCATCCTCAAGCGATACGACAACAAACGGCTGCAGTTTATGTACCATATGTACGGTTTGTATGACTTGCCACAGTTGACAAAGGAGCAGTCTGCTGATATAAAACATATGCTTAATGTTGCGACGGTTTGTCTCAATGCTTTCAAGAATCTAGATGTTCAGCATTGGATGGCTCATCATCTCACTTCCAGACTGCCAAGCCCGACCCTGCAAGCTTGGGAGCTCCATCTCGGTAGCTCTGCCGAACTTGCCACATTTTCTCAGCTACAATCATTTCTCAACGACCGTCTCGTCAGCATTGATGTGTTCGAAAATCGAGGCCACTCCAAAACGCAGACACCTGTGCCGCAGCCTGTCAATCAAAGGCACCCGAAGAAGTCAGTTGGCAACATAACATACAAGGGCAACAGTTTCCACGCCAAGACTGCGGTTGCCGAACACACTCGCTGCCCTCACTGTACCGACAGTCACAATCTTCGGCATTGCCCGGACCTTTTGTCCAAGGACTGCTTTGCAAGGAAAGCCATCGTCGATCATGCAAAGGCATGCCTCAACTGTCTGAGCCGTTCCCATGCACTTTCAAAATGTACCAGTAAAAGGAACTGCACGCAGTGTGGTCAAAGACACCATACACTGCTGCACTTCCCAACTCCTGCTTAGGTGGCAACACAGCCTCACGCAGCCTCCCATAGTGCTCGTTCCGGTCACTCCTGGCAGTATACAACGAGCGACTCATCTAGCAGGGCTACGCCTACGCAACTCTATGCTAGGACCCCACTTCCTACTCAGAGCACTGCACAGCCTCTCCCAGTTGTTCCCAACACTAGTTCCGGTGGTCATCCACAGTCTGCAGCGACCGACTCGTCTGTGAGAACACACTCTGCGCAACTAGTCTCCGCTACGGCAACGCATCACGGACCCAGCACTGTCCTTCTGGCCACTGCCCTGGTCACAATCCACAACCCCCAAACGTGACCAAGACAGGCCTATACGTTTCGAGATCAGATAATTTAGCCGGCCAAAATTTCCGCCACCAGCACATTTTATGTGGGCAAAATTATCGCACAGCCAGCAGCTAAGGAATCACCAATGATTACACCACCGAATTCACATTTCTTTTCACTGCATACAATTGTCATTATTGACAGCAGTAGAATCACGGTGCACGAATAATTAAAGTACAGAGTGACAGCGCAGGCAAAATGGGAGAGCAGACAGCGGAGCGAGTCCGACAATCAACAGCAGTGGCAATAATTCAGAGCAGATGATCCAACGAAGTGCAGAAAACGAGCAGTAAACTGACCAAAGCAGAGATACAGCCGAATGTCCCCTGCTGGCTCTGCGACAGAGTAGTGCACGCAAAATGCGCAGGATTTTCTGGCCTCGTGAGTGATGCTATAGCCAAACGTAATGGCTTGCATTACAGTTGCGAGGAATCTTATCGTCCTGCTTCCACCTCTCCAAAAAACTAACTTCTCTTTTAGTAACTTATCAGAATGTTAGAGGCTAACGTAGTAAGCTCAACATTCTTTTCCGGGAAAGTGTTGCATTTGCTTCCCACTGTATTGTGTTTACTGAAACCTGGTTAAGGCTGGACTTTTAGAAAGGACCGTTAGTCTCGACGTGCAGGAGGGGTTCTGATTGCAGTGGACTCTAACTTCACGTCGGACCACTTCACAGTCTAGGTTCAACTGGAACTGGAATTCTTGTGTGTAAAACTGATTCTTCCCGCTTTCACTATATTCATTACTTGCTAGTATACTTATTCTACCTTCTTCAGATATTTATATTTATGAGCAGCATTTGTCCGCTATTATCGCTAAAGATCAGATAAAGATCATATGATAGTTCTTGGTGACTTCAACTTGCCAGGAACTGTTTGGTCTTCGGTAAACTAGTCTAGTAACCTAGTGCCCATGTCACGACATGACTTTGGTGACGGCTTGCTTGACCTGTCCCTGTCTCAAGTCAATCATGTTAAAAATTCCTTGGGTCGATTGCTTGATCTGTGCTTTGTCTCGGATTCGACCATAGTGTTGACAACCCGAGCCCTTCCGCTCACTACACCTGAAGACGCCTACCATCCTACTTTCGAAGTGTCGCTAGATATAGGACCAACTGTATTGGATCGGTCGAGTAGGCCACCAGAACGTGTCCGTCGCTTTCGTAAAGCCGAGTTTACGAAGCTTAATAATCTAATTAGGGATTTTGATTAGTCCGTCATAAAAGGCACAAACATTTTTTACAATGCTCTTGGCACATTTTTTGATTCTTGTGTCCCGCTTTCTTGTCCGATTAGATCTGGAAAACCATAGAGTTCTCCAGTTTAAGAAACTTAAAATCAAGAATTTATAAAATAGTTCAAGAAGTTGGTTCTCCTGTTTCTCACTCTCGCTATGTAACAGCTCGGTCAAAATTTTCGGTTTTTAATGGACAATGCTATAAGAACTACCTATCTCTATGCAGAATACGTTTTTCTCAGGACCCTAAAAGTTTTACTGCTTCGTAAACAGTGTAACGAACCTAAAGGGGTACGATACAATCCTTCCCCCGAAATATAATGAGCGTATCACACAACACCCCGCAACCAACGCCCCCTCTCCACACGTAGCCACCGATCAACACGCGCCGACTCCATAGCGCTGACCAAAGACATCAGGACACGCGGACTTCCCCCACTCCAGGCCAAGCCATCGGCCAAGTCCAGTCTTCCTGGTTCATCGACTGCGGAAAGATGACACCGCGAAAGTCTGCGACGGTCACCAAAAACGGCGAAGTGCACCCCGACGCGGAAGTGCACTTTCGAACCCGCGGACTCAGCAATACGGGCGTATAAAAAGACGACGACCAGAACCGGGAAACAGCTTGCGCAGAAACGTGGATCAGAGTACAGACGTTGTACCAGGAACCTACGGGAAACACCGGCGATCAGCCAAACTAAGCTAATTTAAAGTGCTAAGATTCATAATAAAGAGTCAAATTATCAGAGTAATATCCAATTGCGTAAGTTCATTCCAACTAGCCAAGCCACCGACACTACCCCACCGCGAGTCCACGCACGCCGTTTTGTATACACGACGAGCGACGCCCACTCTAGCCCCGATCCACCCCCTCTACGATAGGCCACCCCCGACGCCTCCCTTAAGGTTCCATCTATTTCTACAAATTTCTTTTGGATTGACCCCTGGACGTGACAGAGCTTACCTCAGCCTGAAATAGGACCATCACAACAGTAAGGGTAGAATTTCCGCACACCCATCCTTGCTATCATTTTGTAATATGACGGCAAATAATGATCAGGAAATGACCGATCTTTTTGCCCAATTTTTCCAAACCACCTTTTCTGAATAAAGCTACTCTGGTCATCCGTTCTCATACGGTTTACCGAGGTCGAACGGCATTTTAAGTCCCTTGTTAAATGAATGTTCTATACTTCATGATCTTCGACTAGTTAAGCCGGTGTTTTCACCGGGTCCAGACGGGGTTCCTGGTTGTGTACTCAGGTACTGCACCGAGGCACTGTGTGGACCCTTGCTTAAACAATGCACCATGTCCATTGATTCCTCTTACTTCCCCCCGATCTGGAAGGAATCGTTTATAATATTTCTCCATAAAAAAGGTAGCAAGTCTGACGCAAAAAATTATAGAGGTATAGCAAAGTTATCCGCTATTCCCAAAATGTTTGAGGAGGTTTTAACTCAGCACTTGCAACATCTCTTTAAGTCACTTATATCTCCCACTCAGCATGGATTTATAAGTCGGCGATCAACCACCACGAACCTGTTAGAGTTTACCTCTTTCATTATTAAAGGCTTTCAACTAACTTACAGACGGATGTTATTTACACCGACTTTAGTAAAGCATTCGAGTCTGTAAACCATTCCCTTTTAGCACATAAACTTGACCTTTTAGGGTTTCCGCCCAACCTCCTGAGATGGATTTCTAGCTATCTTTGTTCTAGGTCTCAAAGAGTCCTCTTCAAAAACTCCCTCTCTTTAACAGTAAAGGTTTCTTCGGGAGTACCACAGGGTACTTTTTTAATGACTTGCCTTCGGTATTAACATACTCTCGAGTACTTATGTATGCGGATGATGTTAAACTCTGTGTCCAGTACAAGGAAATTTCATTTCATTATCGCTTGCAATCCGATCTCAATAACTTTTAGTCATGGTGTTGTGCAAACTTGTTACACCTTAACCTTAACACCATGGTAAATAAGGCCATGGGCCTGCTTGGGTTTATAAAGAGGTGGTCAAAAGAATTTGACGATCCCTATATAACAAAGACTCTCTATACTACGAAAGTTCGACCGATTTTAGAATACGGCTACTGTGTATGGTGCCCTCAGTACAAAGTACACCAGGACCGTATAGAATCAGTACAGAAAAACTTTTTACTCTTTGCTCTGCGGGTTAACTGGGATGAAGGTGTGAGACTCCCATCTATTAGTAAACCTCCCATCCTTATTTAACCGTAGAAAAAAGCTTGGTGTGATTTTTATTCACAACTTGATCAGGGGTGATATAGACAGCCCTGATCTGTTGAACCGCATAAACTTCACGATTCCTATTAGACTGACTAGAAATTTTATACCGTTGTTCCTTCCACTTTAAAGATCGAATTATTCCTTGCATGAACCGATTAGGGTCTTATGCTCGGATTATAATTCCCTCTACCATATCATATCCACCACTAATTCTCTTCCTCTTATTAAATAACTAATTCTTACACACCTTTCTAGTAATTAGTTATTAGTAATTGTAGTGGTGTTTTTATTTTTATGTTTATTTTGAATGCATGTTTAGTTATCTTAGAAACTTTCGTGCTAATCTTCCTTGAATATTAGTCTAACAGCTATCTTTCCTGCATGCTCGTGTAACAGCCTTCTGCTGGTGTCACACGGGCCACTTGACGGTGCAGTAATTGTATCGCCTCTTGAAAGATGCAGTCATTGCATGTCAGCGTCCACAATGGCCCTGCAGTCTGAGATCGACAGTTTAGATCCAGATAACTCGAAAAGGTCGGATTTAGAAGAAACGTTTGTGATTATTTAGGCGTTGTACATGTCGGCAGCGCCAAACAGGTCTTTCCAACCACGAGGAAATTTAGTTCCCGTGCAGCACCGTCATAATTTACCAAAATTAAAGTTGCAAAGTTCGGCGGTAAGCACGGGGAATATAAACAATTTATTAATTTGTTCGAAAGTTTGGTAGATTCCAAACGGTCGTTGTCCAATATTGAGAAATTCAACCATTTAATTTCGTGCTTGTCCGATGAAGCCTTGGGAACGATACAAGCATTCCAAGTCTCAGATGCAAAGTTTCAGATGGTGGTGTATGCTAGTGTTGGGTAAACATTGCTCATTTTGGTGAACATGTTCACTTGTTCTTTTTTAGTAAGTGAGTCAACTCCCTCATATTGCTCACTTGCTCTCTTAGATTGCTCAGTTACTCACTTGCTCAGTTGCTCACTTGCTCACTCAGTTGTTAACTATTCATGCACAGATGGTCCCAAATTTCACTATACTTTCGAATTAGCGACATACTGAATTTTTGAAATAGTAAACAGCTTTGCCGGTAATACAAAAAGTGTGAAGTAAACGCAAATATGAGCAACAGCTGCCAGATCGCAATATGCCCTTTGAGGAGCAAAATTGCGCAAAAAGTGAGTAGAGAACAAGTGAACAAAAATGAACAAGTGAAAAACAAAAAACAAGTAAGCAAAAAAGAACAAGTGAACAACAAAGAACATGTGAACTAAAAAGAACAGCTTGGAAGGCACATGTTCAGTTGCTCACTTTAGTGCACAACTCTTTTTTGTTCACTCACTCATGAGCAACACAACACTCGTGTATGACAACAAGTGCTTAATATTTTTCGATACACTTGCTCAGTTTTTTGAAATCCCGGCCATGACTTAGCCGTCCGCTTCTTCTCTGCGACTAGTTATAGTCCGTGTCAGCAATTTTCAAGTCGCTCTTAACATTAAAAGACGAGCGAGGGGTTGCTAACGCCATGATCATATATCTGTCGTTGTCGAAGGTCGATTCATATACGAAATCGAAATATAAGAAGCAGTTTGACTATGATGTGCTGCCGCGCTGGTCCGATTGTGCAAAAACTTTAAATAGGCGGTACCAGCACATTTCAGCAGAGGATTCCTCCAAGGTTAGGTTAGGTTAGGTTGAGGCGGCTGCCGGTCTCGCTCGGAGCCCGTCACACTTAGGCCGGTTTCGGCCCGTTGTGATACCGCATAGGACCATTCCTTCCTGCGTTGTGAGACTTCCTGTCAGCAATTATCCCACCCAGATGCTCTCACAAAGTTCGCTATCCTCCTGGGACATAGTTTGGACATTTCTGAGATGTCGTGTAGAAAGGCTGAGCCCAGGTGCTGTAGCCTTCTTTTGTTGAGAGCTGGGCAGGAGCAGAGCAGATGTTCCACTGTCTCCTCCTCTTCCTCGTCTCTACAGCAGCGAAAAAAATCGTTATGTGGGGCCCCCAGCCTGTTAGCGTGGGTGCCTATTAGCCAGTGTCCCGTGAGGGAACGTGTGACTACGCTGCACCTTTTCCTGCTTAACTTGAGGAGCTCGGAGGTGCGCTTCATGTCCATGGTCGGCCATGTTTGCCGAGTTGTGCGACATCGTGGCACTGTTTGCCACATATCGTTTGTTAGTCGCTTGTATTGCTCCCTTATAATGAGCTTACAGGTGGCCATTGGCATACAGATATCCTCCCTGTCTTGGAGAAGGGGGATTGTAGTGCCAGATCTGGCCAGCTCGTCCGCTATACAGTTGCGCTCGATGTCCCGGTGGCCCGGGACCCAAATCAGGCTAATAGCAAATTGCTGAGCTATCTCGTGCAGAGATTTGCGGCAGTCTGCCACGGTGGCCGAGTTCAAGGAAATCGCGCTTAGCGATTTGATCGCAGCCTGGCAGTCGCTGTAAATGTTTAGCTTGGTTGCCGTAACGGCAGCCACTTGTAGGCAGTCTAGAGCCTCCCTGATTGCTTTGCTTTCCGCTTGAAAGTCTGAAGGAATGCCTTATGTTTAGCTGTTCAGAGTAGATTCCCCCTCCGACTCTGTCGTCCAGCTTTGATCCATCTGTGAAGATGTTTATGGCCCCATCTGGGCCTGGGAGTCCCTCGAGCCTCGACTTGGTAGTCTCTCTTGGAACTTGGTAGTCTGTTTTTGAGGGGACGGTACTGCTATTATTTAGTATGGCTGAGTGACCTATGCACTGTGTCACCCATTGATCTGAGTCTCTTAGACGTATTGCTGCTGCTTCTGCCCGTTCCTTTCCTGCGAGGTCAAGGCTCTGTAGACATACGATGGCATTTAGCGCATCATTTGGGGTGGTGCGAAGAGCTCCGCTGATGCATAGGGCGGCAGTCCGCTGGACTTTGCCCAGTTGCTTGGTGATCGCCCTTTTTGATAGGGCCGGCCACCACACCGTAACTCCGTAGAGTAGTATTGGTCTAACTATAGCTTGATATATCCATTGGACTATGCTTGGGATCATACCCCATCTTAGCCCAATAGCTGTTTTGCATGTATAGAGTGCAGTCATTGCCTTCTTCACTCTGTCTTTGACATTCAGGTTCCAGCTAAGCTTCTTGTTAATTACCAACCCTAAGTAACTGGCACTGTCGATAAAGGAGAGCCTGCATCCTTGTAGTATTGGAGGGTTGAGGGGCGGGACCTTGTATTTATTTGTGAATAGTACGAGTTCCGTTTTTGAGGGATTTACTCCCAGACCGCGCGATTCTGTCCAATCCGACAGTTGCGCTAGCTTTGTGGACATTAAGTCGCACAGTGTTTGGGGGTATTTCCCCGAGAAGATAATCGCAACGTCGTCCGCATAGGCCACGACTTTGCAGCCCCCCCCTCTAGGTCACATAGAATCTTGTTGACTGCTATGTTCCACAGAAGAGGAGACAGGACACCACCTTGCGGGTTGCCTCTGTTGACATACCTTGACTGGGCGGACGATCCCATCGATGATGTAACCGTCCTGCATGTGAGCAATTGATCAATGAGCATCACCAAGTGACGGTCCACCCCCAGGTCAGTCAGGGCTTCTGTAATGGCGCCCGGTACAACGTTGTTGAAAGCTCCCTCAATATCGAGAATGGCTATGAGTGAGTACTCTTTGAGATGCAGAGATTTCTCTACCGCTGAGATCACTTCATGAAGAGCCGTTTCCGTGGATTTTCCTTTCCGGTAGGCATGCTGGGCGCCTGACAGCAACTGAGGGTGTATAGTTGTCCTCAGTTGCAGCCCGACGAGTCTCTCAAAGGTTTTGAGGAGGAAGGACGATAGGCTGATTGGTTCAAAGTCTTTTGCAGCTGAGTGCGAGGCTTTTCCAGCTTTGGGAATGAAGACTATCTTTGCCTTAAGCCATGTTCGTGGGATTGTACCCACAGCCAGTATCTTCCTGAAGATACCTTTAGCCAGTTGATGGCCGTATCCCCGGCCTTCTGAGGTTGGGCCGAGATTACCTGGCAGATCCAGCGTTCCACCGAGCAACTCAGACTCGATAATGAAGGTCCGTTGATACAGAAAACTCTCCTGGGATGGGTCGTTTCTGGATGATGCAAGCTACAACAAGAAGCTGGTTGTTGTGTTGTAGTTTCGTCAAAGGAAAACATGGAGTTGGGAGGCTTTGTTGAAAGGCTTTGGGAGCTAGATACTGTTCCAGAGAATAAAAAAAAAACAAAATACAAAAAACAAATTGCTTGTGAGAACCACTTTGTGAAAAAGCGTTTCTAATTTGAATTCTGGGCGGTTCGAAGTTAGCATGTCTTTTAAATCTGATCCCCATATGCTTGGATCTTCGTTCGACGCGTCGGCGAAGACTATTTCGGCGCAGTCATTAAATGACATTTTAATGGTGGGGCCCACTATTCAGAGGGAATTGGTATTATTTCTTGTCAGATTTCATTTGAATCGCATCGCCTTAACAGCAGATACATCGAAAATGTACAGGCAAGTGACTATGACTGCTCATAATATGGCGAGAATCCATCTGATGAGGTACAGACTTTGCGTTTAAGTACTGTCACCTACGGAACGGCTCCAGATTCATTTCTTGCCATCCGTTGCTTGCAAGAACTTGCAGTTCTTTATAGAGACACATTTGAGATCGGTTTCGACATAATTTGCAACGATTTTTATGTGGACGACAATGCCAACACAAGCCAATGAAATTGACACGTTGAATGTGATGTATAATCAAGTGTCCGAAATCCTAAATTAAGGTGGCTTCCAGCTGTCTAAATGGTTTTCAAAACATCCACAACTAGCTGAAGGAATCAATATGGAAACATCCCTTAACTTCAATGATACCGATTCGACCAAAGCCTTAGGTATGCGATGGAGTCCAAATGCAGACACATTCCGCTTTCATTTGGATGAAATGTTAACGGAAGTGGAATGAGATAAAGCGATTCCGATGGACTTCATTCAGGTTGGGAAGCTATGAGGAAGAATTTGCGGACTCTTCACGCAGTGATGCAGTCTGTTGTCGATTGATGGCAGCAAAAGCTAGAGTTGCTCCACTAAAGACGAAAACCTTAACAAGGCTTGAACTATGCGCCGCTACTCTCTTGGCTCAATTTTGGTCCTACGTCAAACAAATTCATGACAATTGCAGAATCGAGAGCGTTTATTTCTGGACGGACTCCGAAATAACGCTACATTGGATAAAGACTCCGCCATCGTCGCGAGCTGTTTTTGTGTCAAATAGGGTATCCACAATTCAGGAGTTTTCAGAAGGGATTACATGGCGTCATGTGCCTTCACTGTCAAATCCATCAGACTTGGCTTCTCGTGGATGCCACGTCCCTGAACTCTTGGAGTCAATTTGGCTAGAAGGTCCTAAATTTGTATGTGAGCCTGAGCACTGTTGGCCAGAGAACTCGCATTTTAACATCCCAGCCGATGTAAGGGAGTCGGAGGTAAAAAAGTCCGCACAAGTTTTAATTGGTGTTGAGGACTCATTTCCCAATCAGGTATTTACTCGTTTTTCGTCGAACACAAAATTATTTCGAGTATTTGCCTATTGTAACCCACTAACCCACCCACTGTTTTTTAAACATCGATAGTCAAAGAGAGCTCTCCACGTAGTTGACTGTAGAGGAGTTGCAGCAATCGTCCCTCAAATTGATGGAACTGGTTCAACGAAGTGTCTTTCCGCAGGAGCTTAAACAGTTGAAAAAGGGACAGGCTCGGCCGCCAAGCCTGCAAATGATGGTCCAAAAGATGTCTGAAAAAGGGAGAACGTTTTCGCTTATCAGGTTTTCGCCTGTGCCACGTGAGGCCAAGTTTCCAATTATACTGCCCGCCAAGAGTTACTTAGTCAAACGGTTTTTGAGGAATTTGCACTTCAAAAATTGTCATGCAAAGACACTGGTCAGTCTGCTGAGACAGGAGATTTGGCTTGCAAATGCACGTCGGGAATGCACTAGGATAGTTAGGAGATGCATCCATTGTTTTCGCTACAAACCAAAATAATGAGTCAGATCATGGGAAATCTACCGGCAGACAGGTTTAGAGAAGGTCGTCCATTAATGATTTGTGGGGTGGATTTTTGTGGTCCTATTAACTTCTCGCTTCGGATTTGAGGACGTCCGCTCGTCAAAATGTATATCGCGGTATTTGTTTGTTTCGCTTCGAAGGCCGTTCATTTAGAGCTTGTCCCAGACTTGTCCACTAAATGCTTTCTTATATCTTTTAAAAGCTTCATCGCAATACGCGGCGTTCCGCAGAGGATATATTCCGACAACGGGACCAACTTCGTCGGAGCCCGGTACGAGCTGAGGAAGCTGCAGGAAGCGTCAGAGGAGTAGCAGCACAGCCTGCGGACGTTCGCAGCGGAGCAAGGGATGGAGTGGAAATTCATTCCCCCACGAGCACCGCACTTCGGCGGTTTTTGGGAGGCGGCGGTCAAATCGGCATAACAAATCGTCATCCTCACGAAGAGCGAGGTTCGGACGGTGTTGTCCGAAGCAGAGGCCATACTGAACTCCAGGCCACTCACTCCGGCCAGCACAGATCCCAACGACGGAGAGGTACTCACCCCAGGCCACTTGCAGCATAGCTTAGGGTAATAAATGGAGAGAGAGTCGCAATCTCACATTGATAAAGAACGGTCATGCCTTTTTATTTGTTTCGTCTCCGCCGCAAGCAGCTCTTGTCCATCCCGCTAGTCCCCCGCGCCCGCAGCCTGATTAAAGGCAATTACCAATATTTGATCGCAAGATTCTACATGGCGCCCGAGCAGAGACCTTGGGATTAACTTTCGTGATCGCAAATTTTCGTTTTGAACCAGAAAGCTGTTTGCGAATAACCATGTTTCGCGTCGTATAAAATAACACTTCGTCGCCAGAAGACTATCGGAGAAGGAATAACATAGTGCCATAACCAAGACATAGAATTAATACTGACCTGCCCATGCCCAGGGAAATGGATTCTTCCGACAATCAGGTAACCAAGCCAAAGCAATAGCGGCTAAAATAATTGCAAAAATACCTATTGGCTTGGCATTGAACTGTTCATAAATGTATGTATGTATGACATGCCCAAACGGTTTAATATTCGTGTGTCGCTTTCTATATGACAAAGAGTATCATAACGCTCCAACGCCAAAGTTTTACCACCTCTTTCGGTGCTTGGGTGCTGTTCAGTTGCAAAAATATGCATAAGTAATATTTTATGATATCCGTTGGCATAACACAGTGACACCGTGACACAGTTCTCTATTTAACATTTAATATAATACCTCACGACAACTAGCCACTGCAGTGAGCTCTGCTGACAATGCACTCTCTCCGCAGAGGGCGAAGACAGCGGTACAGTTGCTGACCATCATAATATCGCAATTGCCCACCAGACACTAAAATTATCCATAATACACAAACATATATTTTTACAGACTCAGCACTTTTGTAATTTTTGTTACCTATAAATAAAAATCAATTTTATCAATAAAGTCAGTATCAGAAACAGTACCAAAGCTACCTGTCACTTATATTCCATCGTAATCATCAGAGGCTGTTGCCGTGTCTTCAGACCCTCCCTTGCGCACCGTAGGATACCCACTCCGCAGTCCAACTGGTTCAAGTTCTAGTTGCGACGACCAAACTGTAGACGGTTTACCGTATGCAACCCATCTTCCAACACACACACACATTAACATTTGGTGACCCCGACCTTGGTCATCCTATCAAACTGTCAGACAAGCTACAGTAAAAGGGATTAGATCTGGACATCAGATTGAAGCAGTCAACAGGACATCTTCAATAAAAATTTGGCACCAGGCCATACACCTACGGTAGCATCTCCTACCAATAAGTTACGTGTGTCAAATCTGACATATTCAGGTTATCATTCAAAAGAAAACCAGCTACAGAGTTCGATTACCATCGAGTCAATCATTTTTTGTTGTTCGTGCGTTCCATAGATTGGAAGCAGCACAAATGCCTCCATCCAATACTTCACCTGTACTATCACTTTTCTGGCCGACAACGATTGCGATTCGGAGCGTATCCAGCTGCAAAGCAAATAAAACACTCCCAACGGGTCAAAAGTAATTGGTATAAACAGATAGAATGGATACACAAATGGAGGCAGAAGCTGCCGCTACAATGAGCATGAGATTGTTGAGGAAATATCGAGGTGCATTCGGAACATTAAAAAAGATTCCCAAGAACGAAAGCAAACGGCCTCTTATTTTCAATACAAAATATCAGCACTCGAAAATGCGTGGAATCACTTTAACAAAAACGACTCAAAGCTTCGCGATACAGACAAAACGGATGAATACGTAAAAATCCGTGAAGACTTACGTAGAACATGTAAGCAATACATTACGATTTTTACGGAATGCATTGATAAACTATCGCAGACGTCTAGTGCTCGTGGGGAACGTAAAATCGTCTTTAAAGAAAAGCATGAGAGACCTCCAGTAGGTCTTAAAGAAAGCGATCTGATCAAGCTGTCCTCGAAGGATTACAGCAAATTGTTTTCACTCTGTCGCCGAGTAGAGTCGTAGAGTCTGTTAAACGCAATCAGAAACAACTTTCAGAGGCGGAAGGACGCACATCAAGTGATTTGATAAAATCACTATGGACTCAAGCACAAGAAGTTCACTTACCATTCATGACGAATACGAGGACCCAGTGGAAGGAGGATATGACATGGAAGCCTACGTAACACTGGGAAGTAAGGTACAAAGAGCATTGGCAAAATCAGCGACACCAAACACGGACAACTTGCATCATCCACGCATCAACATTCCGAAGTTTGATGGGGATCTATTAAAATGGACCCAGTACTTTGATCTGTTCCCACGCATGGTTCATGAAACCAGCATGCCTACGGTGAAAAAGATGTGGTATCTTAAAACCACCGTTACCGGCGACACAGAAAGATTGATTCTACATATCGATCTAAAGAAAGAAAATTATGAAGCCGCTTGGGAAATACTAGTTGACGCATACTGCGATACCAGAGATGTTTCGAATACAGTACTGAACCGCTTCCTCAATCAGCAAACAATTAATGACGGTCCCCAGTCATTAAAAGAGTTGTACATAACAACCATAAAATCATTTACATCACTAAAAGTATTGGGCATCAATATATCTACATGGGATCCACTATTGATTGCCATTATCAGAAGCAAACTGGATGTTACCAATAATGCCTTGTATGAGCAGTTGGGAAGCTTAAAGGACATTCAGGCGCTGGATCCGATGCTTCAGTTCTTGGAGCAAAGAATTCGAGTTCTAGGAACCAGTAAGAAGCCACCAGCATCAAGGAGAGAGCCAAAAGGCACGTCATGTGCATCAGTAAACACAGGGAGAGCGTGAGCACCCTTATACGGATGCGAAGAATTTCGGTCCAAATCTACATCAGAACGACTAAATTTGGTACAAAAACAAAAATTGTTTTAGAACAAATCACAAAACAAACGCATGCCCAGGTCGAAACTGCTTGCACAACACGAAGCTACATTTGGAAACAGTATCGGGCGCAGCTACAGAATCAAGAGGCCTGACGGTTGGTGCAGCAAGTAACAATAGTTACAATCTACGGGCCACAGGAAAGGTGGCAGTAGAAGCCAACAACGGGCAGGTTGCTGACATCAGAGCACTGCTAGATTCAGGATCACAGATAAACTTGATCTCTGAACGAATGGCATCAATTTTGTCACTCAAACTAAAAGACACAACATTACGGATCGAAGGAATTGGAGGTCAATCAACGACCAGCAGAGCACGAGTAAATGTGCTCACGAAATCCCTTCACAATGGTTTTACGCAAAGAATTGAAGCTTTCGTATTACCACAGATAATAGCTGATCAACCAGCTCAGGCACTTGATACAGAGAGTGTACGAGCGAAGTCCCTCCAACAGTTTTCCTTGTGTAGTTTTGTGTAATTTTCCTACACAATTAAGACCTTCCTTAATCCGCTCGATGTAGTTCCTTGCTCGTTCGTTTTATTTCGTATATCTCTTAAATCTAGTGATCAAAATTCAGATCGTTTTAGCTCGATACTATCGATTGCGCTTCTTTATATGTACATAATGTGACGTACCAACTTCAAATTAATTCACATTTTTAGCAGTATATACATATTAATTCAAATATTCAAATTGTCAACCAATATAAAGTAATTTAATCCTATATTCTATTAAGGGGCGTCAACAGAGAGCTTAAACGGGACAGGAGGCCCGTTGCTACAAAACACGAAACTGGGATAGATTGTGGCAGGAACAGTCAAATCTGCCCACAGTTTCTCCCCCATTTGTGCAATGGGAGTATACGAGCTCATGGAAAGATTCTGGACTCTGGACAATCTAGAGACAGAACACAAACCACGCACTTCACGGTGCGAAGCTCATTTTATAGAAAATTTTCAGACTGCTTTAGACGGTCGGTTTATTGTAAAGCTACCATTTTCCGAAAACCCTTCAGGGTTTCTAGCGTCCTAGCGTTGGAGCGCCGCATCTCAACAGAAACTTGGAAGAGTATGAAGGATTACGACATATAAAGATTGTGCCAGCATCAAAGGTTCGCAAAAAGCACTAATTCATTCGACATCATTGTGTACTCAAACCTGAGATCACCACCACAAAGCTTCGGGTAGTATTCGATGCCTCATGCAAATCAACAAGCGGGAAATCTCTGAACGACATTCTGCAGGCTGAAACCATAGTTCAGAGAGAACTTATGTTTATTCTGCTACGATTTTGAATTCATAAGTACGTATTCACAGCAGACATAGAAAAGAAAAGATGTACCGGTAAGTGTGGACGAGTCCGGAGGATCAATTCCTTCAGATGATAGTCTAGAGAAACAACCCTTCCGAAGATCTCAGGAACTATCGCCTGGAAACAGTTACATATGGGACAACAGCTGCTCCGTTCTGAGCAACGAAATGTCTGGATAATTTGGCAACACAATACATAGACAGACTACCAGTAGGATCATCAACATTACAAGCCGATTTGTTGACGACTGTCTAACTGGATTAAACATTATTCCAGAGGCAATTTATGTTCGACAAGAACTAAATAAGATATTGCTACTGTCCGGATTAAAATTGCGTAAGTGGTGCTCTAACAATAAGACACTTCTCCAAGGAATCCCCAAAGAGGATATTGTAAGCGATGTCAAACTAGGAGAGACACTAGAGCACTACAGCGTGAAAGCTCTGGGTCTCATCTGGGTGCCTAAGAAGGATAAATTGTGTGGACGAACACAGAAAAGCCAGGCTACACGCATCACCAAACGGGAGGTATGTTCCGAACTGGCCCAAATCTTTGACCCACTAGGAAAAATCTTTGCACCGGTGGTAGTAAAGGCAAAAATCTTCATGCAACAACTTTGGGAGCTCAAACTGGATTGGGATGACGAACTACCATTACAACACTAAACCGAATGGAAAGAATACCAGGACGTCTTACAAACATTGAACAAAATGCAAATTCCCCGGCATAATTACGATGGTAAAATTCCAGTTACCCAAGAACTCCATTACAGCCAAACAATCGCTACCACGGTTAGAACTGTGTGCTGCAGTCCTCGGTGCCGAGCTCACAAACCGAGTCCGACAGGATCTGCACATGGACATTAACACGGTTTCAGGATGTTTTTGGAGTGATTCCACCGTTGTGTTATCCTGGATAAACGCATCGTCATCCACATACCATACCTTTGTGGCAAATCGAATAGCCAAAATCCAGGCATTAACAAACCAGTCACAATGGCGTCATGTCTCATCGGCCAACATCGCAGCCGATGTCCTGTCGAGAGGGATCCCAGCAAGCAGACTGACAGATCGCAATCTGTGCTTATATGGACCAGTTTTCCTGTACGGATCTCGAGACAAATGGACGAAGGCACCCAACATAGAACCCAGCAATCTTGAGAGAAGGGCTAAGCATGTAAGCTTGCCAATCACACCCAGCACACTTGGGGAAAAATTGTATACATGCAGACATAGCAACTCATTTCACAAACTGCAACGTATTGTGGCATATATGTTTCGCTTCTGCTACAAAACCAACAGAGCGCACACCACGACGCTCTGCGCAGAAGAACTGACTCATGCCCGGGCTATAATCCTGCGATCCTGTAAACTCCTCCTATAATCAAGTCGAGTTTACAGCAGAGTTAAAACAGTTTCAACGCTATAAGACTTTGGATAAAAGAGCTCGATCATATCATTATCTCCCTTCCTAGGAGACGATGAGCTCATCCGAGTTGGTGATAGACTTGAAGAAGCTCTACTGTCATACAACACCCAGTTTTGCTGCCATACATGAGGAGAACATGCATTGTGGTGCTTAAGCATTAAGGGCAACTGCAAGACAACAATATTGGGTCATCAATGGCAAGACAATGGCTAGAAGCATCATTCACAGCTGTGTTAGATGCACCAAGGCTAGACCAAAGCTGATGCACCAAATCATGGGCAAACTCCCAGCACAACGAGTCACACAAGCACGTCCGTTTCTTAACGCAGGCGTCGACTACTGTGCACCAATCTCGACCCACCATAGGTTAGGTTAGGTTAAGGCGGTAGCCGGGAGGGGGGGATGTGAGCCTCCCGCCCCGAGCTCACTTGGACCTGTAGAAGGTCTGTTGTGTTGCCGCATGGGCATGTGCCCTTTCTCGTTGCCTGAACCGTGAGAGAGAGAGAAGTGGGGGACCGATTCCTCCTCCTCCTCGTCGCGACAACTCCTGCAGAAGTCGTTATGCGGGATTGACAGTCTAGAGGCGTGAGTGCCGATCTGCCAGTGTCCCGTAATGGCTCTAGTAACTGCAGAGCACTGTGCTCTGCTGAGTTTATACAGCTCTGCTGAGCGCTTCTTCGATCGATATGGCCATATCAATCTTGAGACTTTACAGGAAACGGTTTGCTGCCATCTCCTATTGGCATTTTGCTCGAACAATTCGTGCGTTAGGAGCCTGCACGTAGCCAAGGGCATCGCTACTTGCTCCCTCTCCGATAGGAGAGGAATCGTAGTGCCTGGCTAGCTCGTCGGCGGCGTCGTTCCCCTCGATGTCCCTGTGGCCGGGGACCCATATAAGGAAGAGATCTAACTGCTCTGCGATCTCGTACAGAGACCTGCGGCAGTCATTTACAGTCGCTGAGTTTGCAGATATGGAGCCTAAAGCTTTAATAGCTGCTTGGTTGTCAGAGAAAACGAACACTAAGTGCGTGTCTATAAGTAGTTTGGAGACGATAGAAATGGCCTCCTTGATGGCTACAACCTCCGCTTGGAACACACTGCAGTGGTCCGGGAGCCTGAAGCAATGACTGATGCAGTAGACTCCGCCTCCCACGCGGCCGTCTAGCTTTAAGCCATCAGTGTAGAAGTGGACCGCATTTGCAGGTTCACCCATCTCCCAGTCCTCCCTAGATGGGATTGATACCTGGGAGGGCGTCGAAAGGTGATCACTAGGGATACAGTAATCTGTCCTCTCTGGTAATTGCCGGAGTCTCATCAGGATTCCCGAGTGCCCAACCGCGGATGCTTTCCACAGTCTGGCTTCTCTCATTCTGAGGGCAGAAAGTGTTGCCACTTTCTTTCCCATGAGATCCACAGGGAGGAGGTCCAGCACAGTATCCAGGGCTTCCCCTGGAGTAGTGCGTAGCCCGCCAGTGATGCATAGCTCTGCCATGCGTTGAACTCTGCTGATTTTATTGAGGCATGTCCTTCTGTCTAAGGCTGGCCACCATACCACCACTCCATAGAGCATGATTGGTGGTATGATGGCGGTGTAGAGCCACCGGACTATATAGGGGGTCATTTCCCATTTTAGTCCGATGGCCTTTCTGCAAGTATAGAGGGCCACTGTGGCTTTCTTTACTCTGTCCTCTATGCTCAATTTCCAGTCGAGCTTTCTGTCGAGGATTAGGCCAAGATATTTGGCGTTGCTGCTGAAAACTAACGCTTCCCCACATAGTCTAGGGGGAATCAGTACCGGAACCTTGTACTTCCTAGTAAAAAGCACCAGTTCCGTTTTAGACGCCGGTTGACGCCTAACCCACATTTGTCTGCCCATTTCGATATTTTCGTGAGAGTACTTGTCATGCACTCACACAACGTCTGCGGAAATTTTCCGGAGAGTGCTATAGCAACATCGTCCGCATACGCCACCACACGGCAGCCACCCCCCTCTATCTCCCGCAGCAGTGTATTCACTGTCCTGCATTGCAGCATCTGATCGATGAGGCTCACCGTCCTGGAGTCAACCCCCAGATCCGTCAGTGCGCCCGTGATGGCGGTCGGAAGGATGTTGTTAAAAGCGCCTTCTATGTCGAGGAAGGCTACGAGGGTGCACTCCTTAAATCTATGGGACGCTTCGATGATCGATGTGATCGAGTGTAGGGCCGTTTCGGTGGATCTTCCCTTCCGATAGGCTTGCTGGGAGTCTGAGATCAGACTGGACGGAATAGACGCTGTGAGATGCAGCCCCAGGAGCCGTTCCATCGCCCTTAGAAAAAAAGACGATAGACTTATGGGTCTGAAATCTTTTGGGGCAGTGTGCGAGGGCTTGCCTGCCTTGGGTAAGACTTCATATTCATATACGACTTTGGTCTGAGGCCAGGTGTCAGGAATGCACCCGTGGGAAAAGATTGCCTCGTAAATTATTTTGAGCCAGTTAATGGCTTTAAGTCCCGCGTGAATCAGTTGGGCAGGGAAAATGCCGTCTGAGCCCACGGATTTGTAGGGTTTCAAACTTCTGATCGCCCAGGATATGTTCTCCTGGCTTAGCAGGCTCAGGAGGGCATTTGAGACGACAGAAGGAGGCGCGAAGTAGTTGGGTCTGTTTTCATCGCAGCCAGGGAAGTGAGTATTTAGGAGAAGATTTAGCGATTCATCGCTGGACGTAGTCCACGACTGGTCGGTGTTCTTCAAGTAGCCCAAGGTGGGTGTTGTCTTCGAGAGAACTCTGCGCAAACGCGAGGCTTCTGAGTTACTCTCGATTTCGCTGCAGAACTTACGCCAGGAGGCGCGTTTGGCTTTCAAAGTTCTTTGTTGTAGATTGACAGACTGGCCTTGTATTCGGCCCAGTTTTGCTCAACGTTCTCAGCCTTAGCTTTATTGAAGAGTCTCCTGGAGGCTTTCCGGAGTTCATCCAGTTTCGGATTCCACCATTCAGGTTTCCTCCGGCCTCTGTTCTTGACAGAGGGGCATGCTTTGTCGAGCGCCTTATTGCAGGCGTCGGTAAAGATCTTAAGAAGACGGGTCGTTGCCTCCGTGGAGAACTCCTCCTCAGATGGGGGCTCGGGGAGAACACGACAGAGGTAATCAGAGTATCGAGTCCAGTTTGTCCGCCTGATGTTCCGGAAACGAGCTGGCTTCGGTACTGAGAAGGAGAAAACAGTTTCCACGTACCTGTGGTCCGAGAAGGAGTGATCTTCCAGGACCCTCCAGGATAAAATGTTACTCTGTACCTCATGAGAGGCAAGCGTGAGGTCCAGGATCTCCTTGCGGTTTTTAATAATAAAGGTGGGATCATTACCCCGGTTTAATAAGACCATCTGAGTGGTCAGTAAGTAACTGAAAAGGTACTCACCCCTTTCGTTTGTGTCAGTGCTTCCCCACTGACAGTGCATTGGCGTCGCACCCCACAATTAGGCCGATGTCTTTGACCGAACATTCTGCGATTAGAGCCCGTAGAGGAGCGTGTGGAGGGGGGACTGGTTGATCATGCCCCATGTATGCGGAGCAGATTCTCAGTGAGCGCTCCTTGCCTTCGAGGCTCACTGCGGTGTGGTCTTCATTGCTGAAATTTGGGAGCAAAAAAAAGTGCAACTCTCTTTTTGCAAGAATGCAGGTACGACTTTTACCTGCGGTTTTATTGTGAATTGCGCCTTTTGTCATGTATTAAATAGAGAACGACGCGTCTGTGCTCATAAGTGGTTTATTCAGAACTGAAGAGATGACATGTGTACATATGTACTTACATACGAATAGGAGAGACGAGAGATAACAGAGGCTCTCGCTGTTCATGTACATTATGTTAATTAGCGTTGCCAGACAGATCATATTATAGGTTAAGGTTAGGTTAACCCGGACGGCCCTCAGCGGGGCCGCGCATAGGCCAATATGGCCCTTAGTTATCCGGATGGGGGGGTGTATGAACCGTCGCGGGAGTGTTAATGTGGTTTTAAAAAGTCCCCGAGAATCGAGGTGTTTTTAGCATAGGCCAGCAGTTCCTGAGGCGTCCTTTTGGAGGCATCTTCCAGTGATGCCAACACTGGGGCGCCCAGGTATCTCCTCCTTGCCCTTGAGAGAGCCGGACAGTTGCAGATGAGATGTTCCAGGGTTTCGATAGCCCCAGGTTCCTCACATTTCCTGCAACTGTCTCTGTTGGTGATGCCTAGCTTTGCTGCATGTGCAGCAGCCAGACAGTGACCTGTTAGTATTCCCACCATCAGTCTGCAGTCCTTTCGTGGTAGGTGCAGTAGGTAGTGGCTAAGTTTCTCGTTGCGCTCCTTGCACATTATCTTCGAGGTTCTGCAGGTGGTGGTACTCCTCCACCTGCTATCAGTCTGTGCTCTAGCCTGCTTCTCTAGATCGCCTTGCAGCGTTCTGAGGGAGACAGGCACGTTCTCGGTTCTCCTATTCTCCAGCCCGACGCCTTCCTTAGCTAGTACGTCCGCCGCTTCGTTTCCTTCGATGCCCTGGTGGCTGGGAACCCAATAGATCCGCACTGTCTTTGTCGTGCTTAGGATGTCTAATGCCTCCCTGCTCGCCAAGACACTTCTGGAACTGACCACGGACGACTGCATGGATCTTATCGCCGCTTGGCTGTCGACGAATAGGTTGACCGCATCGTGTGTTCGTTCTGTGCGGAGAGCGACCTCCGCTGCTTTCCCGATGGCAAAAACTTCTGCCTGGAATATGCTGCATGGGTCGGGTAGCTTATACGACAGCCTTATCACGGGGTCTGTGCAGTATAGGCCCGCTCCTACTCCTCCGTCCATCTTGGAGCCGTCTGTGTATATATTGAGGTGCTCAGTTTGGTCCCTTCCAATCTTCCAGTCTTCAGGTCCCAGAGATGTGGTTGTTTTGACGTCAAGGCAAGTTTGGGGGGTCATGTAGTCAGTTGATCTGGTCATTTCCCTGCCGATTGAACTATGCCCGTATCCTTGTGGCGATAGATTTCCTGATGCTATGAGGCGTTGTGCTGCCTTTCCCGCAATCAGGCGAGCTTGAATGTCCAGGGGGTCGATTCCGAGTATGGTTTCGAGTGCTTTTGTTGGGGTTGACCTCAGCGCCCCTGTAATACAGAGCAGAGCCTGTCGCTGAGTCTTCTCCATAAGCTTATGGTATGTCTTCTTTTCAGTAGCCTGCCACCACACTAAGGCTCCATACAGCAGAGTTGGTCGCACCACCGAGATGTAGATCCAGTGCATTAGAGCAGGTGACAGGCCCCATGTGTTGCTGAGCATCTTCTTGGATGCATAAAGCGCAATGGTAGCCTTCTTCACCCTTTCCACTACATTGGGCCTCCATGCCAGCTTGCTGTCCAGTACTGTGCCTAGGTATTTCACCTGTGATTTTGGGGTCAGCCTAGTTTGGTCAATTTTCGGGGGGGTCCATATCGGTACCTTGTACCTCTTGGTAAAGAGGATGAGGTCCGTCTTGTCCGCGTTGATACTGAGTCCTACCTCTTCCGCCCACTCACGTATCTCCCTGAGTGTACGTTCCATTAAGGAGCTGAGGGTCGATGGACATACACCCGTAATAAGTATGCTTATGTCATCTGCATAAGCCGTTATCTTTGGGGCCTTCCTTTCAAATCTCTTGATGAGGTCGTCGACCACCAGATTCCACAGTAGTGGCGACAGGACTCCACCCTGAGGTGTGCCTCTGTGTGCCCCCTTTACCATGGAAGCAGTGCCCCACTCCGATTGCACCCGTCTGCAACTTAGGAGGTTTTTGATCCAGACGTTGATTGCAGGGTGTATGTTATTCGCTTCTAGGCGACTTGTTATTGCGGTTGTGGCCACGTTGTTGAATGCTCCTGAGATGTCCACAAATGCTCCCAAAGCATACTTTTTGTTGTGAAGGGCGCTCTCGATGGTGGCTACTAGCGAGTGTAGTGCCGTCTCCACTGATTTCCCTTTAGTGTAGGCGTGTTGGTTTGTTGACATCAGTCCCTCTACCTCATTCCTGATGTGCAAATCCAGCAGCTTTTCTAGTGTTTTTAGTATAAAGGAGGTAAGGCTTATCGGTCTGTAGTCCTTGGGACTCACGTGGCTGCACTTTCCTGCCTTAGGGAGGAAGACAACTCTCGAGGTTCTCCATTGGATGGGGATATAGCCCGTACTTAGGCATGCTGAGTATATTGCGAGGAGCCATGGGGTGATAACCTCTTTGGTCAACTGCATCATGGCTGGGAATATCCCGTCCAGTCCTGGTGCTTTTATGCCCGCGAAGGAGTCTATGGCCCAGTGTATTCTCTTAGTGGTTAACAGACCTATTGGAGGGTGTTGTTCCTCGGTTGCTAGGTCCTGATGCTCCTTGGCGTCAGTGACCTCGGTGCATCCAGGGAAGTGCGCCTCCATTAGTGCTGTTAGGGCTTCTTTGCTGCCCTCTGTCCACTGTCCGTTGTCTAGTTTTAGTTGACTCTGTACTGTGGGCTGCTTTGAAAGCAGCTTCCGAAGCCTGGCGGTTTCGGGCACTTTCTCGATGTTGGAGCAGAAGTTTCTCCACGAGTTCCTTTGTGCCTTACGTATTTCCTTCTTGTAGCTCCTAAGTAGGATTTTATATTCCTCATTGACAATCTCCTCGTTCGCTTGTTTGGCGATCTTGAAGAATTCCTTGAGGTTGTTCCTTTGGAGAGAGAGATCTCGGTTCCACCAGAGTGGCTTGGACCTCCTCTTCGTTCTCGAGGGTTTGCACGATGCATGGTAGGCGTTCAGTAGCTCGTTGGATAGGGTCCTTAGGGACTTCTCTATATCCTCCGCGGATTTCACTGAGCCCGGATTCGCGAGCTTCGAAGTAACTGTCTTTTTAAACTTTGCCCAGTTTGTGTTCCGGGGGTTTCTATAGACTGTTGTCTTCGAAAGGTGTTTGAATTCGCACTTGAACTGAATGTACTTATGGTCTGAGAAGGATGGTCTATCGAGGACCCTCCAGCTAGATACCGTAGTACTGTTTCCCATTGCAAGTGTTAGGTCTAGCACGTTAGATGAGGTCGGACCTACGAAGGTGTGCTCCTCCCCAACGTTTGCTATATATAGATTAGTTGCTAGTATAAAGTCTAAGAGTGACTCACCTCTGTCATTGATGTCGGTGCTTCCCCACACATTATGGTGGGCGTTGGCGTCCGTTCCGATGACGAGTTGATAGTTTTTGGTGCCGGCTTCTGTCACCAGGCTCCTGAGTTCGTCGGGTGGTGCGGGTCTGTCGTGAGCCATGTAGCAGGAAGCCACCAGAAGGCGCTTTTCCTCACTTTCCAGCATCACAACCGTCAGGTCATCCGTGCTGTAATGAGACATAAGGTAAGCATGGATTCCCTTTCGTACGAGTACGACGGTTCTGCTCCTGCTTACCGATGTTGAGTAGAACAGGTTATGATTTGAGGACTTTAGTCCGGCCACTGAATTGCCTGTCGCAATCCAGGGCTCCTGGACTAGAGCTATGTCGGCGAGCCCTTGCTCCATGGCGATGAGGAGCTCCGCCGACGCTACCTTGCTTTTATGCAAGTAGAGCTGCAGCACACTCAGCATGGGTGGCTGGCTCGCTTGCACCTGACGGGTTGACTACCAGCGTCAGGTCACCGTCTTCCTCTTCTTCATCTTCAAGCGCAAGACCCTGGGCGGCCTCCACGATGGACTCGAGACCTAGGTCCTTTTCCACCTCGCCTGCCTGCAGGGTATGCGCGTCTTTGTCCTCAGGGTGGCGCTTTTTGAGGCGCAGGTAGACGCTACCCATGCCCCACGCCATCTTCCCGAACTTGGGGTATAGCAGATCCTCTGCTTCCTTGTTTATTTGGAGGATCACACACTGGCCCCCCTCGTTGGGTAGTGGGCTACCAATGTGTAGGATCCTCCAGTCGGCCGTTGGCACGTCCGCGTTTTGCCGCTGAAGGAGCTTCAGCGCTCGGTCCCCCTGGATCGTGATGGGGAAGAGTACCTTCGCCTTAGGCTTGGACGGGATAAGCTCCCGGTCCACAACCTCCAGCTTGGCCCCCTCCCACATCGCCTCCAGTTGGCAGACCGTACGCGTCAGCCACCTTAGGGTTGGGTCATCATTGCACTTCAGGATCTTAACCCCATTTAGCCACCCAGCACCATCGAACGTGGGCATTGGGGCCGCGGGGTCTTCCTCCATCTGTGCAAAGAGTGCGTCGACAAGACGCGCGTGCACCAGCTTCCACTGTGCCGCTGACATCTTGCCGTTTTCTTCACTGCGGTCAATGAGTGCCACGATCAGGTGTCGTTTGGTCACCTCGCTGACCTTCGCTTTCGGCTTCTTGGCCGCTTTCGGTGGAGGGGCTGCACTCCTGGGCCCGCGTTGCCGCTTGCTCGCTGGAGTGTCCTTAATGGCACTCTCAGTCGAGCGTTGCCTCTTGGTGGCCATCATCTCCTCCACCTTATTGGCATATTCGCCATTCGACGCCCTCATCTGTGGCATCTGGGCATAGTGTAGCTGACCCTCCTCTACTCTCTGCTCGGCCCAGGCTAGCTTGACCTTCTCCTCCTGGGAGATGTCTGCTTTGCCTTGCAGCCGGCTTTTTATGTTGAGGGCCGCTTTGTATTGCGCCTTGGCCTTCATCCCCTCCTTGGAACGCTTCGGCCCTTCCCTACGCAGGGAGCTGGTGCCTGGTTCCGGCGAGCGGAGAAGGCTCTCTTCGTCCGTCCTGCTTAGAGAGAGCACGCTCTCCAGATCCGTGTCTGTATCGACTACGGCATCTGTGCGGCTCAACTTGCAGGGCACGGAGTGAGTTGTTTTTGTTGTTGTTGTTGTGGCAGTAGCTTTACAACTGACCTGGCCTGCTCCCGCCAAGTCTGAGGTGTGACCGCTGGCGACACGCAGAGAGGACTGCTCCTCCCCGTGCCCGCCGGTGGTAGCAGTCACGCTTTCCACCGACGTTTGGGTTGACATCCCAACCCGTGCTTCATCCTTCTTCGCCTCCATATTTGGCCCGAGGGTCCATACTGGTTAATATTTTTCGGGGGGACCACCCCCTAGCGTTTTAGGCCTGACCGCCAGGCACCTCTAGCCATGGCCCTGGTTCGGTTCCCCCGACTTTGAATCGGGAAGACGCCGGACCATAGCCTTAGCTAGACACTGCATTACCCCGGACAGAGCAAGCGACAGTGCATTACCCTTGTCCGGGGTAATGCAGTGTCCATTGCCCAGCCGGCACCCTCGTGGAGGGTTCAGCTAGAGGATTTTCGCCAGCCAGATCATATTATGGTTACACTTCAAATTTCAACACTTTTGCTTAAGCATAATATTTTGTGATTACAATGTATTAATTAATTAATCCAAGCGATTTTACAAATCTATAATGCTTTTGCTTACATAAACTTTTGGTTAATACATCGGCAACGTTTTTCTGTGTGGATACATATTCAAGTTTTATCTCTTTACTTTCTACTTTGTCTCTAACAAAATGATATTTTAAATCTATATGCTTTGTGCGTTTATGGTGAATAGGATTTTTCGCAATATGATGCGCACTGAGGTTGTCACCATAGATAGTCATTGGCCCTTGATTTGAGTATCCAATCTCTTGCAACAGACCTTGTAGATATACTGCTTCTCTAGCGGCTGTTGATAGCGCCACATACTCTGCTTCGGTGCTGCTCATGGCGACGACGCTCTGCTTGGCTGATGTCCACGAAAACGCACTACCAGCTAGGAAGAAAACGTATCCGGAATATGATTTTCGGTCCAGCTTGTCATTTGCCCAATCAGCATCGGCGAACCCTTTTACTGGCTCTCCAGACTTTTGGTAGATGATGCTCATATTCATTGTGCCTCGTAAATAGCGCAACACGCTTAGCTGCAGTTTCGTGCTCCACATGAGGGTCTTGGTTTCGGTGTGATAGTTTGCTCACAGCATGAAGAATGTCGGGCCGGCTCAAAACTGCTAAGTACATGAGCGAACCAATTAGTGATTGATAATATGTCTTATTTACCTTTACACATTCTTCATCTTTACAACCAACGTGAAAACCTGGGTCAAGTGGTGTTGCGACTGGACGGCAATCCTGCATACCGAAAGTATTCAAAACGCTTTCAATATACCTCTTCTGGCATAACTTGAGGGCGCCTTGTTTGCCTTCTCGATGAATTTCCATGCCTAGGAAAAAGTTGAGCTGACCTCCATCTTTCATCTCAAATACGGATGCGATATTTTGCTTGATCGCGCTGACGTCCATCTCTTTTCGACAGATGATTATCAGGTCGTCGACGTAAACTGCTATATAACTGAAGCCTTGTTGATGCTGTTTGACGTATAGACATGGCTCGTGTTGACTTTTTTTAAAGCCCATGTTAACCAGCACCTCGTTCAATGTGTCATTCCAGACACGTCCAGACTGCTTCAGCCCATAGATAGCCTTTTAAAGTTTGAGTACCTTGTGGGGGTTCTGCTCATCTATAAAGCCTACTGGTTGCTTCATATAGACGACTTCTTGGAGTTTACCGTTGAGATACGCGTTAGAGATATCCACCTGATGCATGTGTAACTGCTTTTCTGCAGCAATCGCAAATAACATTCGGATTGTCTCATAACGTATCACTGGAGAATATGTCTCCCAGTAGTTTACGCCAAACTGCTGGCCACATCGTTGTGCCACAAGTCTCGACTTAAACCTTTCAATGTCACCGTTTTGGTTGCGTTTGATTCTGAAACCCCATTTTGAACCTATAGCCTTTTTTTCGGGCGGAAGATTGACAGGAGTCCATGTATTATTTGACACGAGTGCATCGAATTCCTTTCGCATAGATTTTTTCCATTCTTCTGCATCGTGGCTTTACAACGCCTCTGCAACGGTCCGTGGAGTCTCAATGTCATCGGAGCAGCTAAGATTGTTGAGGACATTGTACTGCTTCTTTGGTCTGCCAGGTTGACCAGTACGAATGATTTTTGGCCTTCCTGGGCCACGTATTTGTGGGATGTCTTCTTCATCTGAGCTGCGGCTCTGTTCTGGATCGCTTGCATTTACGAAGTACTCCTCCTCATCATCATCGCTGTTGTCAATGTTCGTTTCGTCTTCGGGCTCAACAACAGTTTGTACCTGCACAGGTTCTTCGTTTGACTTCGTCTGATCTCCATTTTCGTAAATATCATTTACTTCCTTGACGAATTCATCCTCCACAATTTTGACGTCTCGGCGTTCCACTATCATTCGCTTTTCTTGGTCATATAAACGATATGCTTTTGCTGCAAAAGAGTAGCCAACAAAAATGTACTTCTTTCCTTTTGCAACGAATTTGCCTTTTTTGGTTTTTTCCAGTGCAAATGCGCGTGAACCAAATATTTTCAGATGGTTTACCGACGGCTTGCGCTTGTTCCAAGCCTCGAAGGGGGTGCATCCATTTAACGCTCTGGTCGGACATCTATTTCTCAAATATACTGCAGTTTGAACGGCTTCAGCCCACAAAAATTCTTTTAAATTTGCATGAATTAACATACTCCTAGCCATTTCAACGATTGTACGAATTGCGCGCTCAGCAACGCCGTTTTGCTAAGGTGTGTAAGGCACCGTTAGTTCTCTTTTTATTCCGCACGCATTTAAAAAATTTGTAAATTCATTGTTTATGTACTCAGTACCGTTATCGCTTCGCAAGGCTTTGATTGTTTTTTCGGTTTGGCACTCAACATAACTTTTATACATTTAAAATTTCTCAAAAACTTCATTTTTGGCGCGCATAAAATATACGTGAATTTTTCGCGAGTAATCGTCTATAAATGTAACAAAATAACGGTTTCCAGCCAGAGATTTAACATTCATAGGTCCGCATACGTCGGTATAGATCAATTCGAGAACACTTTTCGTAACACGTTCTGCCTTTTGTGGGAACGGCAATGCACATATTTTAGCCTTATTGCATGTGTCGCAATTTGTGTTTACGGATACGTTTTTAATTTTCATTCCGATTGCACGTTCTTTCTCACAAAGATTCTTTAAATTTTGAAAATTTAAATGCCCGTAGCGGCTATGCCATTTTTTTGCAAGAGATATATCGGATATCAAATGCACTGCATCAGTGGTTTTTTCCACTCCATACACGTATAAATTGTTTTCTTGAACCGCTCGCAACATTATATGTCCATGTTTATTTCGCACTAAAGCTTCTGAATTTCCGAATGTAGTGACATTCCCGAACTCGGCTGCTTTGCTTACCGACAAAAAATTAATTTTTAAATCCGGCACATACCACACGTTTTGCAATTCTATATTTGTTTCATTTGATTTAATTTTTATAGTTCCAATACCTAGGGACTCAATATCCTTTTCTGCAGCCAACATAATGGTTGTGTTTTTCTTATTAAAGGTTTCAAACTAATTTTTATTACAACACATATGCGATGTTGCCCCACTGTCGATACACCAAGAATTTTTTCGCTGCTTAACAACGCAGCTGTGCATTAAAAAGTTTGATTTTTCATCCCTTACGCACTCTTTCGTATTATCTTTGTTGCTTTTGCACTCGGATGCGCGGTGCCCGCTTTGTTTACATTTGTAGCATTTTCATCGAAACTCGCGATGCTCGTTGAATTTCTGGCCGTCTCGTTTGCTGTCTTTGCTGTACAGCAAGCTCACGATCGTCTCTTTCGTCTTTACGTGCTCCTTCTTCAAGTATTTTAACTTTTACCGTTTCGAACGACGGCAGACTGTCGCGTGTTTCTATCGCCACGACGAAATTTTCCCAACCGCTGGGCAAGCTCGACAACAACATTATTACTTTTAGCTCGTCTTGAATGTCGATATTTAGCTCGGCTAACTTTTCAGTAATTTCCACGAAAGAATTTACATATTGTACCACGTTATCACCGTTTTGCATATTTTGCCGCAAAAGTTTTTGGTATAACTGTACCTTTCGCACTGGTCCCACTGACACATGTACATCGCGTAATTTTTGCCACGCCTGCTTCGACGTTGTACACGACTTTATGTGCATCAACTGCGTTGCTTTTACATTTAATATAATACATGCCAACGCCTTTTGATCAGCCTTGTCCCACTGTGCCAAGTGTTCCTGTGTTCCTGCTGCTTCCTCCTGTGGCCTTTCGGTTTTACCACTTACATATGTCCACAAATCTGTTGTGATCAATACACTACGCATGGACATAGACCACACATCGTAATTGTCTTTCCCCAATTTTTCAATTTGCAGAGACACACTCATTTTGGTGCACGATTTTTTTGCAATTGCATCAAACAAAATATTAACTTCCAGTTCTACCACGGTTTTTTAATTGTCTTTAATACACGCCCGATCTTTCGGTGATCTGGGCCCATAACCTATTGTGAATTGCGCCTTTTGTCATGTATTAAATAGAGAACGACGCGTCTGTGCTCATAAGTGGTTTATTCAGAACTGAAGAGATGACATGTGTACATATGTACTTACATACGAATAGGAGAGACGAGAGATAACAGAGGCTCTCGCTGTTCATGTACATTATGTTAATTAGCGTTGCCAGACAGATCATATTATGGTTACACTTCAAATTTCAACAGGTTTCAGCTACGTATAGCTTGTAGTAAGAAGTCCCCAGACCGGAGACCCTGTTTTCGAGGATCCAGGGCTCCTGAATGAGGACTATGTCGGCTCCACCCTTGGCCAGGTGGAGCAGTAGAGCAGCGCATGCTGCCTTACAATGGTGGAGGTTTATCTGCAGGATCGTTAGTGACATTCCTGAGTCTCACCTCCGCCATTGTTGCTTCTAGATCGCTGTCGGGGGATTCTGGCTCCTCCCCGACAACGATATGGCTGAGACCTCTGGCTAGGTCGCACTCGTCGCACTCGTCGCACTCTTTCGGGATCTTCGGCAGCTCCGGGTCTGGCTCGACCTCCGCTTGCCTGCCCTTGCGATCCGGTTTATAGGTGGTAATGGTGATCTTTTTGTATCCGTAGTCGACCACACCGTCCGTTTTGGCGAGGGGCTCTAGCGACTCCTCATTTAGGACGAGGATAATCTGGCGCCTCTGCCCCTGGATGTCCTCTACCTTGGCCACCTTCCAATCGGCTGTGGGAAGGTGGGGGTTGCAGACCTGCAGAAGCCTGAGGATTTTCTCAGGTTCTGCAGGTTTTGCCGATACCCATGCTCTGGCTCTCGGGCGGCTGGGAACATCCTGCCATCTCACGGCCTCTAGTTTCTCCCCTGGGTAGACCTCTTTCAGAGCAGCCACCGCCTTCATGTAGAGGGCCGCAGAGCGAGCGTCTAGGCAGGCGATGGCTTTCACCTTGCCTTGATGCCACCCTACGTTCTTACACTTTGTCGGTGGTCCGCCGTTCTCCTCCAGTTCCTGTAGGAACCGGTCCTGGAGCTCGTTCTCCACCAGGTGCCACTTATCGCGAGGGAGATGGCCGTCCTCGGCGCCCCTGTCCAGGACGCCGGTCAGGGACTTGCCCCTCGCCACCTCAGCGAACGACCGGTTCGTGGGGTGGGTCTTCACCCGCTTGGCTTGCTGGGCTTGGCCTGGCTGGTTAGCGGGGTCCTCCGCTGAGCGTTGCCGCTTGTTGGGGGCCTTGGCTGCGCCCTTTCCGGCTTTGGCTGGCTGGAAGAGTGGCAGGATTGAGGAGGCCCACAGCCTCTGCTCCTTTCCTTGTGCCGAAGCCCTAAAGCCCGGGTCCTCGTTGGACAGGATGAAAGCCGCTCGTCTCCTGTCCTGGTCGCCGGGGCCCCCATGGGTTCCTCGGTCCCGGTGCGCTTACCAGCTGCGATTATGCTCTGCTTGGCAGCCACCCCGGTCTCCGGTTCGCCCTTGGAGCCACCCGACTTGGAAGGACCCGATTGGCTTTTCAGGCCGCCCCTCGCTGCGGCCGCTGCCTGAAGACGGTGGAGCGACTCAGTCTCCTTTCCCGTCTTCTTTGGACCTGTTTCCCAGGCGTTGGTACAAAGGGATTGGCTTGTCCCTCCGGTACTTTAAGAGGAGTACCGAGCTCCTTTGCGGTGTTTTTATTATGTATTTTTGATATATTTGGCATTTTTGATCCCACGAGTAGGCGGGAAGGGGTTGGTCACCCGAGGCATAGCCCGCTTGCTCCGGGAAGCCTAATTTAAACTGGAGGTCGGCAGGTATCCAGAGTCCGCATATTAGTGACCGGGCACCCCCCGGCCATGCATCCCTCGGCATATAACAGTGTCACATTGGATTGGGGTAATTTCACTGAGAGTTTTCTTCTCTCCGCCCGACTACCATTCGCCAGCAACCTGGCAGAGACATGACCGTGCCAGGACCTGTTTCCAGCCGCCCTCTCGGGGAGAGTGTAGTCGCACTTCCACCGGTGTGTACAGTTACGGCGGGTGACGGTTCGCTCGCAACACTCTGTGTTCTGGGTGGTGTGGGACGCAGGCCTCACCGGCTATTACTAACCGGAGCGGCTGCGCCTCAGTTCCCAGTTCACAGTTGTGCGAGCCGACCCGTCATCCGTTTGTACCCCTGTAGCACCCGATGGCTGACGGCCTCGACCCACCATAAGATCCGAGGCAAAATACCAGATAAGGCATACATCGCCGTGTTCTGCTGCTTTTCCACAAAGGTAGTGGACCTGGAGCTGGTAAGCGACCTGAGCAAAGATGCATTCTTGGCCGCCCTGCGTCGATTCTACAGTAGACGTGGGAAGTGCCAAACTATTCATTGCGACTAGTCAGGCCAGCAGGAGATGATTGCCGCGCACTGTGCCAACTTCGTGCGCTTCTGTCGTTTCAACCCCCGTTTCAAACGCCCGATCTACCGCGCGACCTCCGACATAAATACTACATATATACCACGAAGTACCACGGCATTTCATTTCTTGCGACGGCTACTAGGAGGTTTCCCTGGATCATCCATATCGTCTTTGGAGACTTGAGTTTCGATCCGTCCCACTACAAACAGCGATAATGCAACGAACTTTGTGGGTGCAAACAACCAGCTTAAAGAACTAGAAGAATCTATATTCAGTTCAAAGGCAAGTGCTCTGATCACGAATCACTGCAACAAAAAACAAGTGGAGCTTAAATTCATTCCTCCCAGGGCTTCATTGTTTGGCGGCCTCTGGGAAGCGGCGGTAAAATCAGCAAAAAGCTTTGGTAACAACCACCAACACAGCCTCATTGACATTTGAAGAACTAAACACAGTGATAATCGAAATTGAAGCAATTCTCGAACCATCATTCCAATGTCAAATGATCCCACTGATACAACAGCGCTCACCCTAGGACACTTCTTGATTGGTGAACCATTGACAACCCACCTGGCATCAATGTTGATCATCACGGAAAAACATTGGTAAAGCGCTGGGAGTTGGTATCGCGCCTAAAGTATTCATTCTGGAAACAATGATCTACGGAATACCTCCGAGCATTGCAAGCTCGGCATAAATGGAAGACCGCTTCCCCAAGCGTACCTGAAGGTTTATTAGTTTTGGTAAGGAAGAAAACCTTCCAGTAATGAAGTGGCTAATGGGTCGCATCATTAAAACATATCCTGGACAGGACAACCATGGCGTATACAAGCGCTTGATCACTCGTCTAGCACCGCTATTTCCAGAAGATGTGGCAATCAAACGTTCCCATAACGTGATCAGTGACACCACGGAGATTGATGAGCCACCCACACAGCGAACAAAAAAATTGTTACCTACATTAACAACAACATTATTAGTGCTGTTGCTCATTAGCATTGTCACAGTCAATAAATGTGACACAATTCGCAATCAAGTCTGGAATATTAAATGAGAATCTTGGAACATCACGAATAGCAACCTCTGAGTAGACCATGATCGACTACTATGACTTGGATCCATATTGGAAGGATATGCAACTAATGTCTGCTGGAATGTCAGAGGTACGACACATGTGCCCTGAACTAAAACATGTTCCGGCATGCAACTCCATAGTTCAACACTTTCAACATGTATATAACGAGCTAATTTAATAACGAAACAATTTAATAAAAAACTCTCGAAAACGCATGTCACCGCTGGAAATCCTAGGAAATGTAGCAAGCAGTCTGTTTGAGATGCCAAGATTTTTTGTCACCTATGTGTTTCAAAATGAAAAGAGAATTTCGGTTAAACTTTATAGTTCGGATGTAATCTTGGTGGCTTAGCGGAAGCCGATTGCTTTCTATGGCCAGATAAAATTTATACGAGATCGATATGCAACCAATGCGCAGAGGGGTTGGCATAGAACTAAAATAGACGACGGCGCCAGATCAAAGTGATTGCCGAAGTGGCGGCGACAGATCAAGGTAATTGCCGAAGTGGCGGCGGCAGAGAGCCCCTTTAGCGGGAGAGCGCAGCAGCTCTGCAGAAAGTCAACGTTTTACAACATAGGCGGCTCTCCCTGCTCATATAATAATAATGCTTAAAGTTACGGGTTTTATTTGCGGCTGGCCCAACATACTCCCCCCATTGGGAGCTAGTCTATCAACAGATTCCTTAAGGGGCAGCAAACATAGCCGAGTGACGGCCCTCCTGATGTTTCCTGAGGATGTCTTCAGGTCAGCGACGCGACACACACCGTCCTTGCCCATATCCAGCCAATTCCATCGCATTGGAGATTTTCGTTTTGCGCGGAGGTACGCCACTTCGCGCGCTCTTGCAAAAGATTGAGATACTCTGCGCGCCAACGGCTCCAAAATATTTGTTGTAGTTGGGTGACCCGCTGCCAGCCATCCAGACGATTGTAGTTCAGCTTCGTTAGGTCAGGCTCGAGGATTTGTTCATGGGGGCCGCCTAAAAGCAGATGAGCAGGAGTCAAAACGTCTAAATCATCAGGATTTTCTGAAAGCGAGAGCAAAGGGCGAGAGTTAACAATTGCAGTGATCTGACAGATCAGAGTGCGCAGCTCGTCGAAGCTAAGCACAGATGGTCCAACTGAGCGGTACAGGGGATAATTTGCGGTCTTCACGGCCGCTTCCCACAACCCGCCAAAATGCGGAGAGCGAGGTGGAATGAAACGCCAGTCGATCGAGTCGAATTCATGGACCTCCTTCATATGCGGTTCGCTCAGACAAAGCTTCTTTAGCTCCAGAAGCTCGTTCTTGGCCCCAACGAAGTTTGTCGCATTGTCCGACAAAATTTGACTTGGCCTTCCTCGAGTGGAAGTAAAACGCTTTAGTGCGCCTAGAAACGATGCGGTGGTCAAATCCTTTACGAGCTCCATGTGTATAGCCTTAGAAGTGAAACAGATGAATACGCTAATGTAGCACTTGATCGGAGGCCTCCTGCGGATTTCTTAATCAAAGAGTTTATTTATTTATTATTCGCCAACGGAATCAAAAAAAAAAAAAAATCCTTAACTGGCTGGGCTAACTTATTTCTATCTTAACAAATAACAAAAAATAACATTAATAAATTAATTATGTAGCAGGAAGATCGGTACAAAAAAGGTCCACAGTAATCTACTTCAGTGACTTCAAATGCTCTAGTTCCTTCCAAACGTTCCTTAGGTAGGTCTCACATGATGTGTTCAACCATGCGCGGCCTAGTCCTGAAGCATCTCACACACTTGCTGACGACCCTTGACACTGCTTTAATACATCCAATTGGCCAATATTCCAGCCGAATTTTGGATAGAAAGGAGCGAGGTCCGGCATGGAAGTTTCTTTCGTGATAATATCTTATCAGCGCAAAGGTAATGGAATGTCCCTTTGGCAGAATGAGCGGGTGCTGAGCGTCAAATCCTAGTGATGAGTTGCCAAGACGACCTCCAACTCTAAGTAGTCCAGAATGATCGATGAACGGGTTGAGCGAACTAATAGAACTGGATTTCATGACTTGACCATTGCGGCGAATCTCCTTTATGTCCATCCACAAATTTTCAAGCTGAATGTGGCGAATTAGAAGATGCGTCCCTTGCCGAATATCAGAAACGGTGAGTCCTGGATGCCTAAGACGATGTATAAATTTATGCATGTAGGCGAATGTGCGCTGCATGCGAAAGAATGAATTCGCAAATTTGCATCCACCGCCAGATACGATCCACCCAAGCCAGGTGTTCTGCAGAAGAGGCAGTCCATCGGTGAGTTTGAGATTTTCCCTTCGCAGAGGAGATCATAAAAAACGCTCGCACCAATGAGAAGATCAACCCGTTGAGGATTGAAAAATGCAGGATCAGCGAGCTGAATGTTAGATGGAATACGCCAATCGGATACATTTACTGTCATACTTGGTTGAGAATCGGTAATCGTGGGCGCGATGAGAGCAGTAAGTGTAGTTGTGTAAGCAGAGGTGCGAGAATGCATACAAATGCTTATGGTGGATCCCTCAGTAGAAACGCTGGTATCGCCCAGCCCAGACACAAGTGCAGACGATTGAGTTTTCCTAAGCTGAAGCTGCTGGGCGAACCTGGATGTGACGAGATGCAGCTGCGATCCTGAATCTAAGATGGCACGACAAGGAACTAAAACGCCAGACCGATTCTTCACGAGAACCACGGCTGTAGCCAGAAGCACGACATCAGAGTGAAGACCTTGGGCAGCAAGAGAGGTAGAAGAAGGTAGAGACGAGCTGCTAGCAGAATTTTGAGCAACGGAAAGAGTGTCCGGTTGAACGGCCAGATCGGGAAGAGTAATACCTGTTGAGGGCTGTAAACTAACGAAGTGCAACAAACTATGATGCCTACCGCCGCATACTCGACATTTTCCACTATTGCATGCGCGGGTCCGGTGCCCCGGTTTTAGGCAATTGAAGCATAGGGAAAGCTTCTTCACTTCTTTGGGCGCAGCAACGGTGAGAGATTTCCGAATATCTTGCACGAGTATATTCCATGGCCCCCGGACGGCAAAAGACGCATACAGACGGGTCGGCGAAAGAGTTGGAAGCTACAAACGTTTTCTTAACCTGCGTATAGGAATGGTTTTTTCCCACCTGATCGCTACTACGTGTGTCGCTGTAGCATATTCCAATCGCTCTATTTTCTGGCAGCGTTGCTGCAAGAATTCGAAGAATTCCTCTGCGGTAGGTATTCCTCTGCGGCGATTCTACCCTCTTTAGCCCAAGAATCTTCTTGATGTGTGCCTGGAAAACAAGTCTTTTGTTATTAAAGCGTTTATTAAGTATATCCAGAGCAGCACGATAATTGGCACTGGAGAGCTTCAACGATCGAACCGAATCCAAAGCCGCATCATCGAGGCAAGAGCGAAGGTGCTGGAATTTCTCGATGTCACTGAGATCCGCATCCGCTTCAATCACCGATTTGAACATTGCCATAAAATCCGAAAACTCAACGTATCCACCAGAAAACTTAGGCACCTTCAGCTCAGGAAGTCGCTGCTTGTGAGCCATGATGATGGTACTATGTCCGGAATGGCTTGGCAGAGTCGTAGAACAGCAGCCAGCAACTCAGCTTTCAACGATATGAAAAGAGTATCGAAGATTTCGCGCAGCTCACTCCCAATCTCGTTTTGATCGAGAGCCTCCAATTCATTATGGGCCTTATTGAATTCCTCTCGAATTTCTGAGTAAATATCAAGGCGCACCTCGACTTCCGCGGCGGTCAACTTATCGATTTTACGACGCGAGAGGGAGAATGCAAGACACGAAAAGTCAAGAACCGCGACTGCAGCTGCGCAGAGAATGAGAGATTCGACGCTTAAAGTACCGGAATTTGTATATAAATATTCCAGCCGCACTCTCACTGAATTTGCACTTTAAACTGTTTTTCAATGTGCACCCAAATGTATTTGTTGGTAGTTAAACTACCCAACAACACAATATTGTATAATTAATAAGTGTTTTAACGGAACGCGATTAAGAAATGGTTTTATATCACGTCGGGGGGTCACCAATGTTTGAGATGCCAAGCTTTTTTGACACCTATGTGTTTCAAAAATGAAAAGAGATTTTGGGTTAAACTTTATAATTCGTATTTAATCTTGGTGGCTTAGCGGAAGCCGATTGCTTTCTATTGCCAGATAAAATTTATGCGAGATCGATATGCAACCAATGCGCAGAGGGGTTAGCATATAACTAAACTATAGACGACGGCGTTAGATCAAAGTGATTGCCGAAGTGGCGGCAGCAGATCAAAGTAATTGCCGAAGTGGCGGCGGCAGAGAGCCCCTTTACCGGGAGAGCGCAGCAGCTATGCAGAAAGTCAACGTTTTACAACATAGGCGGCTCTCCCTGCTCATACAATAATAATGCTTAAAGTTACGGTTATTATTTGGCGGCTGGCCCGAACACAGTCTTTTTGGTGTTCTCGACTTAAAATACGCTGAGTAGATTACTCAAGTAATTTAAAAAGTGAAAACCAATGAAGACTTCCTACTACATCTGCTTCAAAATCAAACATCAATTATTGACGCTACAATAAACTTAGTCAGAAAAGACAAAGTATCCACAGATAATCGCCTTAAAGTTTTGGAACAGTAATTGACTACTATCAACCGACAAACAGGACTTTACTTATTTATTTATTTTATTTATTTATTACTTAGGACTATTAGCACAGTTAACCCTGCTTACAACAACTCTCCAACGAATGGAGTCCGACATATCTGATGTCCTAATCGGTATTCATCATCGGAGAATAAGCCCCACGCTGGTGTCTCCCGACCAACTAAGAGACCAACTAGACCAGATACGGGATCATTTGCCACATGAGCAAATGCTGCCCGTCACAACGAAAGAGGTGATTCAACTATACAGAATCATGCAAGCTAAAGGAACCCCGACTGCAACACACGTCATCTTCAAGCTGACGCTACCGCTGGTCTCAACAGCTCAGCTCGAAGTCTTAAGCATCATCCCAATTCCGTTTTGGGATTTAACAAGCTGGAGTCTATTTGACCTCAGAACCACCATAGTAACAGTTAACATCCACCGAGACCAGTTCACGGGCACTTCCCAAGAGGATTTCCGACGCTGTCTTAAAGTACATAACGAGGAGTTCATCTGCTTTGACCATCAGACGATCTTCAATGTGGACAATCGCTGTGAGTTTCAACTATTTAACAATAAAACAGAAACACTGTGTCAGGTAACACACACAAAGGCTGACATGGTGTGGCTAAAAACTCAGCATCCAAATAAATGGATCTTCGCAACGCATTCCACAACTAAACTTCAAGCAGTACGCAAGGAAGTTCCGTCAACCATAACACTAGAAGGAACTGGTCCACTGCTCGCAATACTGAAGTAATCATCAGCACCTTCAGCACCACAATCAGCGAAGTAAAATCGACCTACACTCGGTTTGGTAACGTGAGCCCACCGGAGACATCATTCTCGCCATCAATGTGGCAACTGAAGAATCAGACATCAGACTATCTTCAAGAACTCGTCAGCCATCAATCATCACGAGCTGCCGAACCATCTCACCACCGTTCAGCACCATCAACTTGCTCCCTAGCAATATCAATTCTGTTGATCATTGCCTACATTTTCCGGAAGAAGTATCAACTATAGAAATCAAGGCCATCAAATCCCGATCCAGCCGTGTCACACGGCTCCCCCTTGAACGCCGATTTGCCGACGACTTGAACGATGGTTGAACACCTGTTCAACCTGTTATGTATTCGTTGGCATAATACAGTGACACCGTGACACAGTTTTCTATTTAACATGTAATATAATGCCTCACGACAACACACTAGCCACTGCAGTGAGTTCTGCTTACAATGCACTCTCTCCGCAGAGAGCGAAGACAGCGGTGTAATTGCTGACCATCACAATGTCGCAATTGCCCTCCAGACACTAAAATTATCCATAATACACAAACATATATTTTACAGACTCAGCACTTTTGTACCTTTTGTTACCTATAAATAAGAATCAATTTTATCAATAAAGTCAGTATCAGCAACGTTACCATAACTGCCTGTCACTAATCTTCCATCGCAATCATCAGAGGCTGTAGCCGTGTCTTCAGACCCTCCCTTGCGCACCGTAAAATATCCACTCCGCAGTCCAACTGGATCAAGTTCTAGTGGCGACGACAAAACTGCAGACGGTTTATGTACCATATGCAACCCAGCTTCCTACACACACACACACATAAACATGTGGAATATTTCGTCTTTCCTTTCGACCCTTGCAGCGGTAAGCTGATGCTCATGGCCGTTCTCTTAAAAAATTCATCTCGTTAATGCCTCACATACGCGTCTGTTTATTGTCGCATTCGGTCTTTACCCTGATCACAGCTTGTCGTTTCGTTTCGTAGATTGCTTTCGCGCTTCGTTTGTCATATCGGCCTCTTTTGCTGGCCTCGCTCAGCATGTGTTTCGTTCGTGTGTCAAGAAGCGATCATTTCGGTCTTTTATACTTGGTGAGTTAGATGGAGCATCGTTTGATGTATCGTATCGTGTCGAACGTGGTTCAAACTTGATACGTCGAGCCAATGCTTGGCTGTTGGTAGCGTTCGCTTAGAACGGTTCGAAGTGCTTTCGTTCAAGCGTTTCGAATCGAACCCAACGTTTATGCGTTGATATTTTACCGAATTTATGTGCGCTTGGTTCGAATATTTGTTATTAATCGATTGAGGATAGCCTTCGAGGAGGGTGCAATTTCTCTACAAATCTAATGTCGTTTGGAAATATTACCAAAGCAATAGCCCTGCATTCCGAGATCGACAGTTTAGATCCAAATAACTCGGAAAGGTCGGATTTAGAAGAAACGTGTGTGATTACTAAGGCGTTATAAATATCGGCAGCGCCAAACAGGTCTTTCCAACCACGAGGAAATTTAGTTCCCGTGCAGCACCGTTATAATGTGCCAAAATTAAAGTAGCCATAGTTCAGCGGCAAGCACGCGGAATGTAAACAATTTATTAATTTGCTCGAAAGTTTGGTAGATTACGACCGGTCGTTGTCCAATATTGAGAAATTCAACCATCTCATTTCGTGCTTGTCCAATGAAGCTTTAGGAACGATACAACGATACATTCCAAGTCTCAGATGCAAAGTCCCAGATTCGAAGGCCCTTTTCGCAAAGGGCAAGCAGCTGTGCATTAATTGCCTTCTATCTGGTCATAGAGTTTTCCAGTGCACATCCTCTAAGTGCAGAGTTTGTTCACAGGGCTAACACACACTATTGCATAGATATGGCGTTTCGAATGCAAATCAGAGTTCGGACTAGCAAGGTCAGGCCATTAGAGTTCAGGCTTCGTCACATCCTGCGCAGGTTGAACGTGTTTCCATTGAGCCCGAGCACGTCATCCTGCCCACAGCAGTGGTTCGAGTTCGATTGGTTTGGCCAAGTTCAGTTCGCAAGAGCACACTATTGGACTTAGGCTCGCAGGTCAAAGATTCATTTCTTGCCATCCGTTGCTTGCAAGAACTTGGAGTTCTTTATAGAGACACATTTGAGATCGGTTTCGACATAATTTGCAACGATTTTTATGTGGACGACAATGCCAACACAAGCCAATGAAATTGACACGTTGAATGTGATGTATAATCAAGTGTCCGAAATCCTAAATTAAGGTGGCTTCCAGCTGTCTAAATGGTTTTCAAAACATCCACAACTAGCTGAAGGAATCAATATGGAAACATCCCTTAACTTCAATGATACCGATTCGACCAAAGCCTTAGGTATGCGATGGAGTCCAAATGCAGACACATTCCGCTTTCATTTGGATGAAATGTTAACGGAAGTGGAATGGGATAAAGCGATTCCGATGGACTTCATTCAGGTTGGGAAGCTATGAGGAAGAATTTGCGGACTCTTCACGCAGTGATGCAGTCTGTTGTCGATTGATGGCAGCAAAAGCTAGAGTTGCTCCACTAAAGACGAAAACCTTAACAAGGCTTGAACTATGCGCCGCTACTCTCTTGGCTCAATTTTGGTCCTACGTCAAACAAATTCATGACAATTGCAGAATCGAGAGCGTTTATTTCTGGACGGACTCCGAAATAACGCTACATTGGATAAAGACTCCGCCATCGTCGCGAGCTGTTTTTGTGTCAAATAGGGTATCCACAATTCAGGAGTTATCAGAAGGGATTACATGGCGTCATGTGCCTTCACTGTCAAATCCATCAGACTTGGCTTCTCGTGGATGCCACGTCCCTGAACTCTTGGAGTCAATTTGGCTAGAAGGTCCTAAATTTGTATGTGAGCCTGAGCACTGTTGGCCAGAGAACTCGCATTTTAACATCCCAGCCGATGTAAGGGAGTCGGAGGTAAAAAAGTCCGCACAAGTTTTAATTGGTGTTGAGGACTCATTTCCCAATCAGGTATTTACTCGTTTTTCGTCGAACACAAAATTATTTCGAGTATTTGCCTATTGTAACCCACTAACCCACCCACTGTTTTTTAAACATCGATAGTCAAAGAGAGCTCTCCACGTAGTTGACTGTAGAGGAGTTGCAGCAATCGTCCCTCAAATTGATGGAACTGGTTCAACGAAGTGTCTTTCCGCAGGAGCTTAAACAGTTGAAAAAGGGACAGGCTCGGCCGCCAAGCCTGCAAATGATGGTCCAAAAGATGTCTGAAAAAGGGAGAACGTTTTCGCTTATCAGGTTTTCGCCTGTGCCACGTGAGGCCAAGTTTCCAATTATACTGCCCGCCAAGAGTTACTTAGTCAAACGGTTTTTGAGGAATTTGCACTTCAAAAATTGTCATGCAAAGACACTGGTCAGTCTGCTGAGACAGGAGATTTGGCTTGCAAATGCACGTCGGGAATGCACTAGGATAGTTAGGAGATGCATCCATTGTTTTCGCTACAAACCAAAATAATGAGTCAGATCATGGGAAATCTACCGGCAGACAGGTTTAGAGAAGGTCGTCCATTAATGATTTGTGGGGTGGATTTTTGTGGTCCTATTAACTTCTCGCTTCGGATTTGAGGACGTCCGCTCGTCAAAATGTATATCGCGGTATTTGTTTGTTTCGCTTCGAAGGCCGTTCATTTAGAGCTTGTCCCAGACTTGTCCACTAAATGCTTTCTTATATCTTTTAAAAGCTTCATCGCAATACGCGGCGTTCCGCAGAGGATATATTCCGACAACGGGACCAACTTCGTCGGAGCCCGGTACGAGCTGAGGAAGCTGCAGGAAGCGTCAGAGGAGTAGCAGCACAGCCTGCGGACGTTCGCAGCGGAGCAAGGGATGGAGTGGAAATTCATTCCCCCACGAGCACCGCACTTCGGCGGTTTGTGGGAGGCGGCGGTCAAATCGGCATAACAAATCGTCATCCTCACGAAGAGCGAGGTTCGGACGGTGTTGTCCGAAACAGAGGCCATACTGAACTCCAGGCCACTCACTCCGGCCAGCACAGATCCCAACGACGGAGAGGTACTCACCGCAGGCAAGTTGCTGATCGGCCAGTCCCTTTGCTCGCTGCCGCAAGGGTCGAGCCAGCCGAGCATTGAGGTCAGGATTAGGGGGGTGGTCCACGAAGACCACACGCTGCCGCACCGGTAGTTCACCGGCAGGGTAACCAGAGTCGCCGAAGGAGCGGATGGAAGAGTCATTAAGCGGCCAATTCATAAATTGGGCCAGCTACCAGCGGATTGAAGACCGACGTGCGGTCGTTCAAGGCGGCCGGAATGTCGGTACAGCGGTCCATGCAGCCGCAAATTTGAATTAAATAAAGCAACACAAAAATGTTGAGCAACTTTCGCTACAGCATAGCTTAGGGTAATAAATGGAGAGATTATGAAGAACATTGATGAAGAATGGTCATGCCTTTTTATTTGTTTCGTCTCCGCCACAAGCACCTCTGGTCCATTCCGCTAGTCCCCCGCGTCCGCAGCCTGATTAAAGGCAATTACCAATATTGGTGAAGGCCTTGTTGCATGCTTCTGTGAACCTGTTTACTAAACGATCTAGGTCTTCCTTTGTGTCCGGCTTGTTGGTGCTTTAGAAGGAAGTAAGTAATTCAGGGCTGAGCTATTTATTTCCCTGTTGGCTTTCCTGAGATTGATGTAGTAATTTGGTTTCGGACTCTCGAAGGATAGTGTGGTCTCGATATACCTGTGATCAGAGTAGGAGTGGTCATCAAGGACTTGCCAACTCTTGACTATGTCTAACAGTTTGTGAGACACTAAGGTGAGGTCAATAACCTCCTGTCGATTTTTAGTTTTAAAATTGGGGTCGTTGCCCCGATTAAAAATAAATAGATTTGAGCTAAGGGTGAAGCTGAAAAGTGACTCAACTCTTACATTTGTGTCTCAGATCATCATCCGTTCTCTTTCGTAGCGCTCCGCATTTTTTCCTTTTGTTTTGAATAAACAGCCGGAGTTTTCCTAACTAAATTCTAATTATACTCCCTAACCAGACAACAATCTGGAAACCAATTCTTTTACGCGAGTGCATGCCTTTTGATTTGTGTTAAAATATTATTTAACTTTTTATTTTTCGGCGTCGGCTTGTGTTGTGTTGTGTTGTTGCAGTGAGTGAGTATTGCATTGCAGTCCGCTCTCGTCTGGTAGCTTTGGTTGTCTTATCACTCTCTCGCTCTCACCTCAACCTCAATAACTGTTCTTTCTCTCTCGCTCTTTCAACTTTCTGAGCAATAGCGCTCTCTGTCTAGTAGCTCTCGCTATAACCGCTCTCCACTCTGCTCTCTTTTTTTTCTTACCAATTCCGCTTTGAGCGTTGTCTGGCACATTGGTCTGATACCAATTTGTTTTGGAAATTTTTAATTTTTTTGATTTTAATTTTTCTTTGCAAATTTTTTTAAGAAAATATTTAAATAATAAAAATAAAAATGGAATTCGCTGTGGTCTGCGCCAAAAAAACCTGCAAGAAGCAGATCACTCACGATCAGCCGAATGTCCCCTGCTGGCTCTGCGACAGCGTAGTCCACGCAAAATGCGCTGGATTTTCCGGCCTCGTGAGTGATGCCATAGCCAAACGTAATGGCTTGCATTACAGTTGCGAGGCATGCCGTGCGGTGGAAGAAGACATGGTGGCTTTCATGAGGCAGACGCGGAGTGGCTTTAAGGAGCTGACCGTTGGTTTCAAAAACCAATACGATCGGCTCCTAGCCATGGAGGCTCAGTTTAGCGGTTTAAAACTGCTGAATGAGTCTCCGAGGTGCAAAAAGGTTACTCCGCGGGATCTGCAAGTGCCAACCGTCACTCAGCCGTGCGCCGCCGAAAAACTGACTCCGACCACTCCAAGTGTGCAGCAGTTGATCTCGTTTGCCACTCCAAGGGCAACGACAGCTGCTGGCGATGCAGATTCGGTAGCCGAATTCATCGCCTCCGAGAATGTGCAGCCAAGTACGTCTGCAGCGTCCGTGTCCGTGGTGTCCGCAAGTTCACTAGTTGTCCCGTCTATCCCGATCCCACCAGTAAATAGACGTTCCGGACCTCCGGATATTGCCACCACAGGTACTAGACCTGTGGTGACTAAACCACTGGAGGGAGTCCCACCAAAACGACAAGTTTTTGTTTCACGGCTGGCCCCTGACCTCACATCTAATGATGTAACTGCTTTCATTCAAAGCAAAATAAAAGCCGTGGGTTTAAAGGTGGAGAAATTTAACTTCTCTTATGCCAGGGAGATAGCGTCGTTTAAGATAAGCATCTCCCCAACTCAATTTGACACCATTTGCTCCACCAAATTTTGGCCGGAGCATTTGGTGGTGAAGGAGTTTAAGGCTAAGAAGAAGAATAGTCCCCCCATATCGCTTCCAAATCTTTCCAGCGTGCCACCCTCAACCTCAACTTCCTCTTCCTCAACTTCCCGTCTTGCTCCAACCTTTCCAAACAACTAACTTCTCTTTTAGTAACCTATCAGAATGTAAGAGGCTTGCGTAGTAAGCTCAGCATTCTTTTCCGGGATAGTGTTGCATTTGCTTCCCACGTTATTGTGTTTACTGAAACCTGGTTAAAGCCGGACATTCTTAGTTCCGAGGTTTTGGCAGGTCGGTACACAACTTTTAGAAAGGACCGTTCGTCTCGACGTGCAGGAGGGGTTCTAATTGCAGTGGACTCTTACTTCACGTCAGAACACTTCACAGTCCAAGTTCAACAGGAACTGGAATTCCTGTGTGTAAAACTGATTCTTCCCGCTTTCGCTATATTCATTACTTGCTCGTATATCCCACCTTCTTCGGATATTTCAATTTATGAGCAGCACTTGTCCGCTTTAACCGCTGTTGCTTCCTCGCTATCTGATAAAGATCGTATGATAGTTCTTGGTGACTTCAACTTGCCAGGAACTGTTTGGTCTTCGGTAAACGAGTCTAGTGTCCTAGTGCACATGTCACGACATGACTTTGTTAACGGCTTGCTTGACCTGTCCGTGTCTCAAGTCAATCATGTGAAAAATTCCTTGGGTCGATTGCTTGATCTATGCTTTGTATCGGATCCGACCATAGTGTTGTTAACCCGAGCCCTTCCGCTCACTATACCTGAAGACGCCTACCACCCTACTTTCGAGGTGTCGCTAGACATAGGACCAACTGTATTGGATCGGTCGAGTAGACTACCTGAACGTGTCCGCTGCTTTCGTAAAGCCGAGTTTGCGAAGCTTAATAACCTCATTAGGGATTTTGATTGGTCCGCTTTGTACTTGTGCACTGATGTCACAAAAGGCACAAACATTTTTTACAATGCTCTTGGCACATTTTTTGATTCTTGTGTGCCGCTTTCTTGTCCGATTAGATCTGGAAAACCCCCTTGGTTTACCAAAGAGTTATCCAGTCTAAAAAACTTAAAATCAAGGCTTTATAAAAAATTTCAAGAACTGGGTTCTCCTACTTCTCACTCTCGTTATGTAATAGCTCGGTCAAACTTTTCAGTTCTTAATGCTCAATTCTATAAGAACTACCTATCTCGTTGCAGGATACGTTTTTCTCATGACCCTAAACAGTTTTACTGCTTCGTAAACAGTAAGCGTAGAACGTCCGCACACCCATCCTCGCTATCATTTTGTAATACGTCGGCAAATAATGATCAGGCAATTGCCGATCTTTTTGCCCAGTTTTTCCAAACCACCTATTCTGAGGAACGCTACTCTGGTCAACCGTACCCATACGGATTACCGATGTCGAACGGCATTTTCAGTCCCTTGTTAAATGAATATTCCCTACTTCAAGATCTTCGACTAGTTAAGCCGGTGTTTTCACCGGGTCCAGACGGGGTTCCAGGTTGTGTACTCAGGTACTGCGCCGAGGCTCTGTGTGGACCATTGCTTAAACTATTCACCCTGTCCATTGATTCCTCTTGCTTCCCCCCAATCTGGAAGGAATCGTTTATAATTCCTCTCCATAAAAAAGGTAGCAAGTCTGATGCAAAAAATTATAGAGGTATAGCAAAGTTATCCGCTATTCCCAAATTGTTTGAGAAGGTTTTAACTCCGCACTTGCAAAATCTCTGCAAGTCACTTATATCTCCAACTCAGCATGAATTTATAAGGCGGCGATCAACCACCACGAACTTGTTAGAGTTTACCTCTTTCCTTATTAAAGGCTTTCAAGGTAACTTACAGACGGATGTTATTTACACCGACTTTAGTAAAGCATTCGACTCTGTAAACCATTCCCTTTTAGCACATAAACTTGACCTTTTAGGGTTTCCGCCCAACCTCCTGAGATGGATTTCTAGCTATCTTTGTTCTAGGTCTCAAAGAGTCCTCTTCAAAAACTCCCTCTCTTTACCAGTAAAGGTTTCTTCGGGAGTATCACAGGGCAGCCATCTAGGCCCCTTACTCTTCACACTCTTTATTAATGACTTGCCTTCAGTATTAACATACTCTCGAGTACTTATGTATGCGGATGATGTTAAACTCTGTGTCAAGTACAAGGACATTTCATTTCCTTTTTGGCTTGCAATCCGAGAGAATTACCCTGGTGGATGATCTGGGTGTTATGTTAGACCCCAAGTTAAAGTTTTCCGAACACATTTCTACCATGGTAAACAAGGCCATGGGCGTGCTTGGGTTTATAAAGAGGTGGTCAAAGGAATTTGACGACCCCTATATAACAAAGACTCTCTATACCTCGCTTGTTCGTCCGATCTTAGAATACGGCTCCTGTGTATGGTGCCCTCAGTACAAAGTACACCAGGACCGTATAGAATCAGTACAGAAAAACTTTTTACTCTTTGCTCTGCGGGGCCTTAACTGGGATGCGGGTGTAAGACTCCCATCTTACTCTAGTAGACTATTATTAGTAAACCTCTCATCCTTAGTTAACCGTAGAAAAATGCTTGGTGTGATATTTATGCACAACTTGATCAGGGGTGACATAGACAGCCCTGATCTGTTGAGCCGCATAAACTTCACGATTCCTATTAGACTGACTAGAAACTTTATACCGTTGTTCCTTCCACTTTGTAGATCGAATTATTCCTTGCATGAACCGTTTAGGGTCTTATGCTCGGATTATAATTCCCTCTACCATATTATATCCTCCACTAATTCTCTTCCTCTTATTAAATTACTAATCCTTACACACCTTTCTAGTAATTAGTAATTGTAGTGGTATTTGTATTTTGTATTTTATTGCATGCTTAATTTCTTAATAAGTTTAGTGCTAATTTTCCTCGAATGTTAGTCTAATATGCTCGCGTTTGGTTCGGCACCGCACGCACCGCGCGTCATGCGGCAGCGCCCCTCGGTCGGTTGGGCGTAACAGCCTTCTGCTGGTGTCACACGGGCCACTTGACGGCGCAGTAATTGCATCGCCTCTTGATAGATGCAGTCATTGCATGTCAACGTCCATATAATCCCCCATTCAGTGTGGTGAGCGTTGGCATCGGAACCTGTTAGGTCTATGTCCGACCACTCGCTGACGCTGGCTAATATGCGAGCAAGGTCGTTGGGAGGATCGTTCTCCTCATGGGCTTTGTAGGACGACATCAGCCTTAGATGTGTCCCTTTCAGCTCTAGGCTTGCCGCCGTGTTGTCGCTACCGCTATAATTATGGAGCAGAAAGATATTTAGGTGCTCTGTGGCAAGAATTCAGGTGCGGGTTTTACCTTCATGTTGAGCTACAATCATCTTGTACTCCTTCGATCCTAGTCCAGACTAGATCCTAGGACTAGGGCTACTAGGTAGGACTAGGGTAATCCCATCCCGGATCCGGGGTGGGTGGTGAATTTGCTCCCAAAACCGATACCTTGGCAGAGTGGCTATACAATCCACGGCTGCTGTGCCTGCTGGTAAAGTGGCGGGGGACGAGTTACCATCTACAAGCGTCCAAGCCAAGACATACACATATGCTGACAGAAGGAGTGCTGGTAACATACTCCGTCGGCAGAACGCAAGTCAGATGTCCAGCCCAAAGGACAAATAGAAGGTTGAGTGGGTCTGGAAGGTGCTGCCGAATTATGCCACAGAGGCGCCGAAAAAGAGATCCCCTATGCCAAAGAGGCAACACTCGCAGGCGACCCCTGGACCAGTAGTGGTCGTCCTAAATAAGGAGTCACTGGTGCCGATAGAGGCTGCCAAAGCCGAGCTCAACTTTGGGTTCAGCTCCGTGACCGTAAAGGTCTACAAGCGGCCGGGGCGCATCCTGTCGACAATCTAGTCGAGCAGGACGCTGCCTCGGAAATCGAAGCACCAGACGATTACAGGGAGACAGACCTGGAAGGCTACTTTACCGACAGCATGCTGGGGCGTAAATTTGAGGCGATGTGTCGCGACGCGGAAGTCGAAGACCTGTAGTGTATGAGCTACTTGTACGAGGCATCGAAGCGCATCGTCAGTGTTGCTACTTCGCGAACACCCACTGACGCTCCGGGGATACTTGTTTTTGGAACTCTCCCCTGGGAAAGCCCGCTTATTCGATATCCGCAACCAGTCCCCGTCCGACCAGAAATAGAATATTTCATATTTCATAAATAAAATGAATGCTTTGTACGTGTAAGTTGAGTTTCATTTGTTCATTGAATTCCTTCTGCTGTTCCACCGTTTTTATTATAAAAACAATGTTTGTAATTTCTTTGATAATACAAGTAATGTTCTATTAATGTTAATTAGTCTTACCACGAATAATATCATTCTCCTGATATAGGGTTACTGAAAGTATATACATATTTATTTCGATTTTCTGCAATTTCTTTCCGATATGCCAACAGGCTGTATCATTCTCCACACCCGCTGACGCATTATATTGGCTACGCAGATGATTATTACCACTAACCATACAGTGAATACCCCAGAGACTTCGGCTCTGGCGTTCGGGTACTGACGCGTCATCATGAGAAAGCGCAGAGAACATCTTTGTATGTGTTAGTACACCGCAATATACAATACAAAAATATTAGTTTGTAATTTCTGTTTTCTGTTGTGCCTCCAGCATATTTGAATCTATGGGTGCACATGCATTCTCACGTACTTAGCGTGTGTATTATTTTATTGCTGGCCGCTAGAACTGGAATTTTAGTTTGGTTTTTGTTTTGGGTCTCTTAATGATTTGACCTACCGCCAAAAAAAATTAAGAATAGGCAGGGGTGGGGGTATGGTACACTAGGGCGCGGAATATAAAATAAAGCTGTTAATTATTTTTATACTAAAAAAAATAAAATATTAAAATAATATTATTACACATTTATTTCCATGATTTAAACAGGTGGATTATAAATTATAAAAATTATGTAAACGCAGTCGGTTCTCGACTTCTTTCTTTATTTATTAATTAATTAATTAATTAATGAACTATCTAAATAAACGATATAAGAAAAAACGAGGGCGAACGTTGTAAGTTGCTGCGTACACCGCAACTCTACAGTTATACCCGATACTAAGTCAGTATGGCTCTCCTCCGGCAGACGGCGCTAATATTAAACGAAACGACAAAGAGTGCGTGCGAGAGAGACAGAAAATCAGTCTGTGCGTGACGGCGGGCGCTGCGTAGCCACTGCAAATTGATTTGTTCCTGTTGGCTATAAAAATTATCTGATCTGATCCAGACTCAGCAATCTAAAAGATATGGTCATTCTCTATGATTCTGCGTTTTTTAGTTTTCTCGAATCTGTAATATTGTGAATGCAACAGATTCTCGTCCTTTGTGGGGGCGGAAGGGGGTGGGGCGAAATTCTGAGATATACGTTTTATAGTGAGATCTAACAGAAGTGTGGATACCAATTTTGGTTACTCTAGCTTTAATAGTCTCTGAGATTTGTGGTTGCCCCAGATTTTCGTCCTTTGCGGGGGCGGAAGGGGGTGCGGCGAAATTTTGACACAAAACGGTCAAGGTCCGATATCACAGGAGTGTGGATACCAAATTTGGTTGCTCTAGCTCTTATGGGTTCTGAGATCCTTGAACTCATATTTTGCAATTGGCAAAACCGACCATGAAACCTGTGTGTTAGAGTGAGACAGAGCGAGAAAGAGTGAAATTGTTTTCGTGATTCTGGCTATAATAATTATACGATCTGGTTTAGATTTTGCACTCCGTAAGATATAGTCATCTTCTACGGTTCTGAGTTTTCTGTTTTCTCGTATCGTCGAAATTGTGGATGCCACAGATTTTCGCACTTTGTGGGGGCGGAAGTGGGCGGGGCAAAGTTTCGAAATATTTTTGTAGCAGTGACATATCACATAAGTCTGGATCCAAAACATCGTTGCTCTAGCTCTTATAGTCTTTGAGCATTAGGCGCTGAAGGGGACGGACAGACGGACAGACGGACGGACGGACAGACGGACAGACAGACATGGCTCAATCGACTCGGCTATTGATGCTGATCAAGAATATATATATATACTTTATGGGGTCGGAAACGATTCCTTCTGGACGTTACACACATCCACTTTTACCACAAATCTAATATACCCCAATACTCATTTTAAGTATCGGGTATAAATATATATGTACCAAAATAAATATGCATAAATATAAATGAAATTGGTTTCACATATATTTCAAATCAATTGTCAATACGCGCTTTCCGACGGGAATGTGCAAAGCAAAAATATAGATGCGTGTCGCACCATGAATACTCTCATGGACAATACCCAAACATTTTCTAATTATATCATGAAACTTCTTATGTACATATGTACATAAATATATATGAGATTATTACATTCGTATATTGCATGAGGGTATTCAAAATTACTGTTGTATGTCTTGGTGGCAAGCTTCTTTAAAAAGTTGTAGTACCCGAAAATACCCTAAATCAAAGAAACGAACCTGAACAAAATTCGAACTGTGTGCATGCCTTTGTCACAAGATTTCGAGATTTGGTACATCCATCATACTCGCATAGATACATACATACATTACATCCAGTTGCGCGCCCTTTAAGAGTACTAAACTCTTCTAAGAAGCTTGGCACCTAGCATGAAGACAACTGTAATTTTGAAGTCTCTGGGGTATTCAAACTGGTAACCCATCGTGTGACGCTTTCTAGTATGAACTGGCACACCTATATACTGTATGGTTAGTGCTATTACTCATCACAGTATTCTAAATATGTAATGTGAAGCATACAACGTACAGGTTATAGGAGCTGATGATAACTAAACGGGATTAGGAAGTACGCGCTGGCTTCGGCTTTTGTCTCTGGTCGGCGGGGTGTGGGCATGGAGGATATTTTACTACCGGTCACCGGTCAGATCTTTGTCGGCTGCGGTATCGCCCTACCATGATCCTTCAGGGCCACCTATTAACAGTCAGAATCCCTCCAACAAAGACTGCGGTGGGTCACATCTGAGTCAGATGAGGTTTCATGGTTCCGATATAAGCCTTGGTTCATTTCCAAACTTACTTTATTTAAGCAATCCATAGTTCCTTATTTAAATTCCTATAAAACCTAACGCTAATAGAATCTAGTCCCTAATATAAGCCTGCTATTCGATATATACTGCATATACTGGGTGTGGAGATAATGTTTTTTATCCCCAATCGGCCGACTAATTATTTCAATTAAATAAAACTCGGCGCAGAAATAAAATTGCGATATGTTCTTTAATGAGTGACATCCAAATTGCAAGTGTGGCTTGCCTGCCCTTTACATTGCCGCTCCGATCGCTAAGCGCAGCTTCGCTCGGCCGACGTCGGTAGGCAGACGCAAAGCGGAGATAGCGAAGAGCGAGCTGGCAGAGAGCGTTTAGCAGGGCAAGCAAGCGCAAAGCTTTAACAAACAAATGAGTGACATAGACATAAGTAACAAACAAAATAAGCGGCTGAGGGCCAAGAATTAGGTGCTATTTGGTAAGCAGCTAATCGGCTGCGTTCTGCTCCGAACATTCACCCCCCGTTGGAAGGCAAAGACTTTCAACAGATCCATCCTGAAGGGGCAGAACCGCAATTTTTCCAACGGCCCTCTTGAAAAGGCCTCTTTGAGTGCGGATGACGACTACCCTGATGGTTCCATCTTTTCCTGGGATGACGCTCTCATTGCGGCCAAGCGGCCACCTTAATGGTGGCAGCGTTTCCTCCTTGATCATGACGAGCGCTCCTAGCTTCATGTTTGGAGACGATGACCGCCACTTGCTCCGCTCCTGAAGAATCGAAAGATACGCCGTGCTCCATTTTCTCCAAAACGCCTGCTTCATTTGACACAGCCGCTGCCATCGACTAAGTAGGTTGACCCGGAGATGCGTCACATCTGGCTCGTCGAATGCAGCTTTCGGGGCTCCATTGAGAAAGTGGTTTGGCGTGAGCACATCTAGGTCATCGGGGCTTTCTGTAATTGCATAAAGCGGACGGGAATTTAACAAAGCAGAGATTTCACAAGCCAAGGTCTGAATTTCATCAAGAGTAAAAATGTAGGTCCCGACGATGCGATGAAAATGATATTTAGCTGCTTTAACAGCCGCCTCCCACAAACCCCCAAAATGATGTGAGCGAGGGGGGATGAATTTCCAATCGATTCCACTAGAAACGCAGAGATGTGACACAGCCGACGTATGAGGATCGCTGAGGAACATTTGACGAAGCTCCAAAAGCTCATTTTTTGCTCCTACAAAATTTGTTGCGTTGTCTGACCAAATGATTCGAGGTTTGGGACGTAGACTTATAAAACGCCTTAATGCTGCCAGAAAGGATTCTGTAGATAGATCCCGAACGACTTCCAAATGAGTTGCTTTGGTGCTAAAGCATACGAAAACAGCGATGTAACATTTGATAGGAGGCCTGCTTCTGACTTCCGACTTGTGATAAAAGGGTCCGCAAAAATCAACGCCCGTTGTGTGGAATGCTGGATTAGTCCTTACGCGATCCGCAGGCAAGTTTCCCATGATATGTTCCCTCAGCAATGGCTTCAAACGAAAACATCTAACACATTTGCGAATGATTCCCGCAACATATTTGCGTCCACCAATAGGCCAGAATTTTTGCCGAAGCAGTCCGAGCAATCCTTGAGCTCCTGCGTGGAGAAACCTTTCGTGAAAGAAGATAATAATAGAGACAGTGACAGGATGTCCCTTAGGAAGCAGGATCGGGTGCTTCGCGTCGTAGTCTAATTCGGCATTTTGGAGGCGGCCTCCAACCCGCAGCAATCCAAAGCTATCCAAAAATGGATTCAGTGAGGCCATCGTGCTTTTTGACGGTAGGGCCTGTTTGCTGGTGAGGGCCCTTATCTCTTCCGAAAATTGTTGCTGCTGTATTGCCCTTATGAGCAAATGCGTACCATTTTTGATGTCGATTACGGTAAGTTGACCCTTCGACCGCGCTATGCCTTTGTCCTTGAGAATGTAGAATCGATATATGTAAGCAAAGATGCGCTGCATGGATCCGAATGAGTTTTGAAATTTGCAATCGTACGATACATCCCTTTCGTTTGAAACAACCAATGCTGCATGACGACGTTCTGGTACATCGGTTGGCAATTGCAAGCCTGCAGGCCACTCCGAGCTCGCAAGACGTAAGAATGGTGGTCCAGAGATCCAAAGGCTGCTATCCATTAGTTCAGCGGGCGTGGATCCACGTGATATGATGTCGGCAGGATTCAACTTTGTGGGCACATGATGCCAAGTCATTCCAGCGGTGAGCTCCTGAATCCGCTGAACTCGATTAGAAACAAATATATTAAAATTCAATGGTGATTTTTGAATCCAGGCAAGGGCTATGGACGAATCCGACCAGCAATGTATTTGGCATGGAGCTGATAATCCCTTAACTATGGTGGACACTAGTTCGGCTAATACGAGGGCAGCGGATAGCTCAAGCTTGGGGATAGTCATACTTTTCAAGGGCGCGACTCTGGATTTAGAGCATAAGAGATGACTTTGCACAATGTCAAGAGCTTCCGAACGCATGTATACACAGGTGCCATATGCTGCTTGGCTCGCATCACAAAACGCGTGCATTTCTAATTTGGCACGTAACGTGGAAACTTAAAGTTTTCAACCATCGACAACTGCGAAGTCAGCTCAATCCAAGTCGTATGAAGATCCTGGGGCAGGCTTTCGTCCCAATTCAACTTTAGGCTTTCGTTCCATAGCGACTGCATAAATATTTTAGCTTTTGTGATGATGGGAGAGATGAGCCCTAGAGGATCGTAGAACCTAGCTAGTGTAGACAGGACCGAACGCTTCGATATTGGGCCTGCAGCGGTTCCGACGTGAGCGAAGCTAAACAGAAGATTGTCCGTGGTGGGATCCCAAACTAGACCAAGCGCCTTGGTTACTTCAGTTCCGTCATGAAAGGTAAGGAACTTTTCGCGATCCGCCTCCGATACGCCTTCCAAAGCAGCGGGTTCATTGGAACACCATTTACGTATGGGAAAACATCCTTTCGAAAGTAGCTCCTTTACCTGCTGACGAATCTTGATGACAGAATCAATGCTGTCCCCTCCAGATATGAGATCATCGACATAGAAATCTCTTCGAACAACATCAGCGCCAAGCGGAAAACGCAACTCTTCATCATTTGCCAATTGATGCATAGCACGAATTGCTAAGAAAGCGGCAGGTTTGGTTCCGTAAGTAACAGTCTCCAACTTGAACACCTGAATCTCCTCCTTCGGGTCATTGCGCCATAGGATGCACTGCACGTGCGTATCGGGATGGGAAACGCGTACACAGCGGTACATTTTGCAGATATCGCCACACAAGGCGACTTTAAAAAAGCGGAAACGAAGTAGAGTTATCAAAATTTTAGGTTGGATGGTGGGTCCAGCCATTAGCGCATCATTCAGTGATACTCCAGACGCTGTTTAGGCAGATCCATCGAACACTACGCGTAATTTGGTGGTTGTACTATCCTGCTTGTGGACGCAATGGTGAGGCAAGAAGTACTGCGGGAGGTCTGACTGCCGCGAAGCTGCCGACATGTGTCCTAAATCACGATACTCCTGGAGAAACTCCATATATTTTTCCTTAAGCTGTGCATTTTTTGCTAGCTTCCTCTCCAAATTGAGAAATCTACGCAGCGCCTGCTGATACGATTCTCCTAATTCCTCTAGACTGAATTTGGTTGGCAAACGCACGGAGTAAGCTCCGGAATCTAGGCGAATGCAGTTTGTGACGAAATGCTGTTCGCAATGAACATCTTCCTCCGAAATTGATGAGGGCGAATAATCTCCATCGACTTCCCAAAACCGCCTTACAATATCGCACAAATTAGTCTCGCAAGCGGAGATGACAGGGGGATCTTCAACGGCTGCTAGAGCCGCACGGGCTTTCTCAGAGTTTTTAATACTTCCTGACATCTATCCAGCCAAGTTTCGTCTTCTGCAATGTTGGCAATTGGTCTGACAGTCGAATCTGTCGAACGCACATTAATTCGAAGAACAAACCAGCACCTATAAACAGATCGACACGCTGGGGCTTGGAGAAATTAGGATCAGCCAGTTTTAGATTATTTGGCATTGGCCAATCCTTTGCGGCTAGGCCGAAGTTAGGCTGCATTCCTGTGATTGAGGCAGTGATAATTGCAGAGAGAAAACCGTGATAGCTTTCGTCTTGAGATTGCAGGACGATGTCTACAGCCTTGCTGGATGGTAGAATTGACTCTCCAATACCGGCGATTTGAACGTGAAACGGGTGAGGATCTAACTGCAGCTGATTGGCGAGTCTCGATGTTATAAAGTTAACCTGAGAAGCGGAATCTAAAATGGCACGACATGGAATAAGCGATCCAAAACGGCCCCTAACATATACGATTGCGGTAGCTAGCAGCACGTTTTGGCTAGGCAGAGATTTCTGACTCGAAGCGGGAGGGCTGGTATATTTGCTTGTAACTAGGGCACTTGCAGGATCATGCTGGGTCGGTTCCGTGCTCGGCGACGGCAACTCAGCGTCAGCGCCCGACTGCATGTGGAGCAGAGTGTGATGCTTGGCTTGGCAATTTCTACATGCCCCTGACTTGCAGCGTTGCAATGAATGGCCTTTGTTGAGGCAGTTTAGACACAAATGGCGCTTCTTCACCTCCTTGTATCGAGAAAAGACAGGGAGATCTAGAAATGCCTGGCATCGGGATATGTAGTGATCAGAAGATTTGCAATACTTGCATGTTGAGCTAGTATGATCGTTAATGGAGGTGATTAGGGTGCTAGGTTTACTTTCTCCCACCTGCTGGCTAGGAATTGTTACCATAGCCGATCCCAAATTTTCCAGCATCCGACATCTTGCTTCTAAGAATGAGGCCATGCTTGACCACGTGGGCAATCCTGACGTCGGCAAGCTCTCCTCCCATTTCTCCTTGGTCTTGTGGTCCAATTTCGTGCCTATGATGAAGATCAGCAACCCATCGGAAATCTCCTGCGGGGTCGCCAAGGTCTGCAGTGCACGCAAGTGCGAATTGATTTTATCGCTGAGCGCGCGCAAGCCGATAGCCGAGCCCTTCTCCACCCCTTGCAGCCCGAAAATAGCCTTGACGTGTGCCTGAAAATGCAACAGTTTATTATCGAATCGCAATATTAGTAAATTCAACGCCTTGTCGTAATTCTCCTCAGAAAGTTCCAAGGAACGAATCGTATCCAGCGCAGCACCATCTAGACATCCACGCAGATATTGGAATTTTTCGATGATTGGGATACGATGGTCTTTGTGCACCATTGTCGAGAACATTGAGTGGAATTCTGGCCAATCCATGTAGCTCCCACCGAATCGCGGAAGCTGCAACTCGGGCATTCGAGAACGGCCTATACTACTATAGGCGAACAACGACGAATTCCCCTCGAGAGTATGCCGAGCTGTTGAATTGGCAACATTTACCGTGCGAGCAGCCATCAACTCCCGCGACAGCCTGGACCTAACCTTGACATAAACATTCGAAAAGTCCAGCCGGGCATCATGGGCTAACTGCAGGAAATCCAGCCTTTCAAGGCTCGTTTGAGCGGCATCGAAATCGGCATTCATTCGCTCTAAGCGAGCTTGAAGTTCTGCCTCATCTAACTCGGCAAGCTCTTCCTTGGTGAGAAAGCGATCCATGGCCTTTAGTTGGCGCGCGACGGACTCGGCCTTGTGCTTGTAGAAATCTACATCACTCGGCATTGTTGCGTTCGCGACATTGGTAGGCTCAGGTGCTGCCATGTTGAGGTTTTAAAAGAGTCACTCAGCACGACCGAAAAAGACACCCTGTATACGTATAAACGTGCGAACCGAAAGCAAAGGGATTACAGCTAATGCCTTTAGCTGTGCGGCTGTGCGAGCTGTCCGATTCCGCTTTGTACTCCGCTTGTGTGTATTAGTGAGTTCGCTGCACTGCACTGACCGAATTGTCGCGACAGAGAAATTAATAGCCAGCAATGCGTGTATGTAGGTGTATGTAAGTATGTTTTAGCACCGAATTGTGCTTAACCGCCGAAAATTTGTTAAGGATAACGAATGTCGATCGCGAATGATAATTAATTGACACTGCAACTCAGAGATCACGTCGGGGTCACCAAATTTTATGTGGAGATAATGTTTTTTATCCCCAATCGGCCGACTAATTATTTCAATTAAATAAAACTCGGCGCAGAAATAAAATTGCGATATGTTCTTTAATGAGTGACATCCAAATTGCAAGTGTGGCTTGCCTGCCCTTTACATTGCCGCTCCGATCGCTAAGCGCAGCTTCGCTCGGCCGACGTCGGTAGGCAGACGCAAAGCGGAGATAGCGAAGAGCGAGCTGGCAGAGAGCGTTTAGCAGGGCAAGCAAGCGCAAAGCTTTAACAAACAAATGAGTGACATAGACATAAGTAACAAACAAAATAAGCGGCTGAGGGCCAAGAATTAGGTGCTATTTGGTAAGCAGCTAATCGGCTGCGTTCTGCTCCGAACACTGGGGAAAGAATATCATAGGGGCGAGGTAAGGTATAATGATCTTAAATCTATAAAACTGATTAGTAGTGGGTATATATAAATGCAAGCGCTATGTTATGTGTTCATCATAGGAACAAGAAAACTTCAAACTTCATTACGTTAACTTGGTCAGTGCCAAAACCAGACAAAAATCGAAATATGGAAATTCGCTTAAAGGCATGAGTAATACGTGTATAAAACCGTGATCATGGTTGAAGACCAACGAATAGTCACCGCACATTCATTCTTTTCAGATGGCTTTCTTGGTTCAGGATAATCACTTACGATACGATTAATAGCTACGCAGGAGTTGACTCCCACGCAGAAAGATCTTTCGTTGTGTGTTGGATGAGGTGATTTGATGGGTGGATGAGTATGATGATGTGTGTGATTGTGATGAGTGTCTGCATAGATGATGAAATGAATGCGTGGCAACCAAAATCAAAAACTGTAAAAATAATCGGTATTAATACACTACTCATTTGTTCAAGTTCGACTTAGCCCATGGACAGGAATTCCCTTTTTGTTTATACCGGATTTAATTGGCTGTTGCACATTTTTGCCGTATCAAAAGAACGTAGTTAAACAGAAAGCGGATAAAAAAACAGGGTTTCACATATCGGGTCTAATTTCGAAAGAAAGATAGAAAATATAACTAAATCCGGTGCGGGTTCGATGCTTCCCGGCTGGAGACCGAGTTCCTACTCGAGGTCTGAAGGTGGCACACGATTGTACCGGGCGCAGGTAACATCAGCTGCTTCCGATTCCAGGGGTCAATGACCGCGGTCCATCTGCGGCGTGAGGTTAGGTACACTCGCACACTGGATTGCTCGTGGGGCGACTGGTGTATTTGAAGAGTCAGCCAGATCATCCCCATGGGTCGAACGGGGGGCGATGATTGCAGAGCCCACCGATCGGGTATACTTGGGGAGCAAGTCCATGCCCTCGGCTACCGCCTCATCCGAATGTCAAACGGTGGGCTTTAACCGGTGGTACGGGCAAGTGGCTAATAGAGGTCTCCGGGAATAACCAATCCGTAACTTCTAGATAATAGTGGTGCTAATCCTACGCGGAAAGAACTGAACATTTTTCAACGGGTCGCTGTAGCTAAATGGATAATTACCTCAACAGAATTGCACCACTGTTTCGAAAAATGTTAGTAAACTGTGGGCGCTCGTTTTCCAATGGTCGAACGGCTGCCCCAGTATTGGCGATATATAACTAGCGCGTCCACTCAAATTAAATGATCACTTTGAGCCGCACTTGGCACTTGCACTAGGCTTTAACTTTGGCTTGACCTTGGTTTAGAGAACTGGGTCAGCTCTACAAGACTTCTTTTTCCACTGCCGGTCACTCTGACGGTCACGAGATGAAAAAGAAAGAGGCTGATCCTACTAAGTCCAGCAACCCACGTTTTTTCCACACTTTATGGTCTTCTTCTGTTATACAGAATACAGGCACAGAAATATTTAATAATATATAGTGCACGGCAGAAAAATTGCATATCAAAGTGTTGCTAATTGGTCGCAAAACAGCTGTTGATAAGCTTTATCAAGGCTCACAAGATCTTCAACTCGAATTTTTTACGGCCTAGTTTTAGGCTGTTATTTTGGGAGTTAGCCGTGGATAATTAAAATACAAGAAGGCACGACAAGCGTCGAATATTACAAATGTATCGTTACGTACCTGTTGATTAGCATTTATTTGGTGAAATTAGAGTATATTTCTCACTCTTTTTTTATATTTTAAACAACGTTTTCGCAAATCCTTTTGCCAGAAACTAGATCTTTAACATAAGTCAACAAAAACAATGCAGAATGCAAACGCGCAGACAAGAAACGCGTTTTGTTTGTGTTATTTTTTGTATCTTCCATTCTACCAGCACAAATACAGCAAAATATCACAATTCACGATTGCATGGCGCGTCATCGGTAAAAACTTAATGAGTCCGCAATGTACTGTAAGGATTGTTCGCGGCTTATGGTTACTTATCGACTTCGAAAACAAAACAAACGCGGCTTTATATTACGGATATGTTAAGACTGGTCGGCGTTTGCTTCCCGCCTAACTATGTAGTTGAGCGGCAACCGGCGCGGAACTAGTCCGAAATTTTCGGTGTATGAACTGTCACATCTAAATAATGTATGGTTAGAACAGTCTTGTCTCCCAGTAATTGGGAATGAGTCCTACATCATTCCGCTTCACAAAAAAGGTTCAAGATCAAACACTGAAAACTATCGTGGTACTCAACGTGTTTTGTTTTCTAACGTGTTGTCAAATACTGTTAATGTTACTTCAGGTATGCCACAGGGAAGTCATCTGGGCCCGCTTCTGTTTATTTTATTTGTGAATGACCTTCCTCAAGTTATAACATACTCTACTACACTAATGTATGCTGATGATGTTAAAATCTGTCTTTCTTACTCTGATTGGTATTTGCACACACGCCTTCAACTTGATCTAAGTGAACTACTATTGTGGTGTTCAACTAATCTTCTTTTTCTGAACCTTTCCAAATTCAAACCTTTGACATTTTACCATTTATTATTTTGTCTCATATGTTCATATGTTCAAATGACCTCGAAGTCCTTTTTGATCATATGATGTGTTTTAACACCCATATAGCTGCAACTGTAAATAAAGCTAAGGGTGTTTTAGCGTTCATCAAGCGTTGGTCCAAGGAGTTTGACGACCCGTACGTTACGAAACAAGTGTACATCTCGTTAGTACGTCCTATATTGGAGTATTGTTCATGTGTGTGGAGCGCGCAGTATAAAGAGCAGCAGGTTGTTATTGAATCCGTGCAAAAGCAATTTTTAATTTTTTCCCTTCGGAACTTTAACTGGGACCCGGGTAGAATCTTGCCACCCTACCGGTCTAGGCTAAATCTTATTGACCTGCCGTCGTTGCACCATCGCAGAATATGCAATGGCGTAATGTTCGTGCACAAGCTCCTTCTCGGGACTGTTGACTCCCAAACTCTCTTGGGTCAGATTGACTTGGCCGTTCCATCTAGACCTACCCGTACTTTTAGGCCTATCTGTTTACCCATATGTAGGTCTAATTATGCCGATCATGAACCTTTTAGGGTTTTATGCCATAATTATAACTCCCTCTGCCAAATCCTATCCCCTGAACTGTCTCTTAAACTAATTGCATGCAATATTTATAATCACTTAAATTTAGCTAACTTTTAACTTCTCTTTTTCCGCCTTTAGTAACTAAGTACCATTATTAACAGATAATTTGCTAATTTAATAAATAAATAAATAGTAGCTTTACACAAAAAATTTTTATTCGGTATGCTTAAAGTATATTTTGCAAATGAAAAAGTAAATTTCGGTATATTTCTGATGTACAGACAGTATATCTTATCGATAAGTCTGCGATTCATAAGTGGGCAAGTTATAAAAACACGAAGTAACGAAGGAAAAATCAATATCTTTATAAATTCACATAGATATTTATTTTCTGTTTGCTCTATAACAAGAATGCGTTAAAAATGTGAGTCCTTAACACCAAACCTATTGTTTACGAAGTACACCTTTCAAATCAAGAAAATTTAAAGGGAGACTAAAGCAAAAGCAATGTTTATTTAATTATTTGTTTATTTCTAAAATCAATATACCTAATATAAAAACATATTCAGTGAGAAATGCGATCTTATTTAACTGAGTTTAAACTCCAAATTCGCATAAATAACATCTATAATTCTTTATATGCGCCCAAAACTGTGCTACGCTATCTCTACTTCGGAAAATACTCAAAATGAGTATTGGGGTATATTAGATTTGTGGTAAAAGTGGATGTGTGTAACGTCCAGAAGGAATCGTTTCCGACCCTATAAAGTATATATATTCTTGATCAGCATCAATAGCCGAGTCGATTGAGCCCTGTCTGTCTGTCCGTCCGTCCGTCTGTCCGTCTATCCGTCCCCTTCAGCGCCTAGTGCTCAAAGACTATAAGAGCATACTAGAGCAACGATGTTTTGGATCGAGACTCCTGTGATATGTCACTGCTATAAAAATATTTCAAAACTTAGCCCCGCCCACTTCCGCCTCACAAAGGACGAAAATCTGTGGCATCCACATTTTTAAAGATACGATAAAACCAAAAACACAGAAACACAAACGTAGAGGATGACTATATCTTCTAGAGTGCGAAATCTGAACCAGATCGTAAAATTATTAAACCCAGAATCAAGAAAACAATTTCATTCTTTCTCGCTCTGTCTCTCTCTAACACACAGGTTTCATGGTCGATTTTGCCAATTGCAAAATACGAGTTCAAGGATCTCAGAACCTATAAGAGCTAGAGCAACCAAATTTGGTATCCACACTCCTGTGATATCGGACCTTGACCGTTTTGTGTCAAAATTTCGCCACACCCCCTTCCGCCCCCGCTAAGAACGAAAATCTGGGGGGTATCCACAAATTTCAGAGACTATTAACGCCAGAGTAAGCAAATTTGGTATCCGCTCTCCTGTTAGATCTCACTATAAAACATTTATCTCAAAATTTCACCCCACCCCTTTCCGCCCCCACAAAGAACGTTCGCCCTCGTTTTTATATCCGTCAGTGTACCTCAAATTTGAGATGAGATGCGCGTTAATTCTGATATCAGTAGACTCGTCGATTTTTTGCTTACAAAAATCCACAAAGTTTTAAATGTTCAATTAGCGTTGATTTAATTTCAATGGAAATATCATTAATGTGTCGTAGGATTGTATCTGTCACACTGGTGACGCTGTCTTCGCACAACAAAGCACATCGCTTTTATAGCTCTCAGCTTTCTTGAGGTGTATTATCTAAACCAAAACTTGACTTTTTCCGCGGAACACCAATTGATGGCGACGGTACACCAGTAAACCAGTACACCAGATCCTGGCAAACGCTTTGCGGAACACTGTCTTCCACTTTGGAAGCCATTCAGAGTTAAAAATCTTAGCATCTTAGCATCCTCGCATCCTCGCATTATCCGTTTTAGTTTTAGGGCTCGCGCATACTGTAGCTGAAAGCTCATTTTTAAGCTCTGAAAAAACAAACACACTGCACCGGTGCAAGTGCGCACATTGCCGACTGAGCTGAGTTGAAAAAGCTCGCTGAAATCATCTCAGCTTAGTTTGATCGATCAAGCATGTTTGTTTTTTTGGCAAGCTTATTGCTGATTTTGTTCAAGTGTATTGGTTCATAAGTGATCGAATATGGGCTACAAAATATTGTTAAGCGAAATTACGGTTAACCCAGCGCTGGGGAATAAGCGGGACTATTAAAAATATTTGAAAAATAGTTTTATTTCTAAAATTTCTGGAAGGTGATAAATTGGGCAAAAAAAATTTATTATTTACCATTTACATATGTCAATAACAAATATAATATACTATGTCCTCAAGTACAGCAAACGCTCGAAAGACATCACAATGTTTATTATTATACAAAATAAATAATAATTGAAAAATGTAATAATAATTCGTAAAATAAAAGTAATACGAAACGGAAATGTGGTTAAAATACACGGAATTTAAAAAAAAAAAAAAAAGCGAAGAAAGCTTCCGTCTGGCTACTGTACGTGCTGTGAAGTAATAGTTCATTAACAATATAATAATAATAATTAGAATGATATTTATTGATGCCACTTAAGGAAATAGACAAAGCGCCATTTCAGCTCCGATTTCTGCTACAGTGTGCGCGAGCCCTTAGAGGCAATAAATAAGCAGATTTTTGATTTTATCCTATTCAGTTCTGCGTTTTAATGATTTTTTAATTATTTTTCGATTCTTTTTATACCCCATATTCAAAATGAGCAGAGTAAAATGATGAAAATGGATGTGTGTAACTCCACTAACCATACAGTATATACATAGATGTGCCAGTTTATACTACGAAGTGTCACACGACGGGTAACCAGATTGAGCACCCCAGAGACTTCGGCTCTGGCGTTCGGGCACTGACGCGTCATCATGAGAGAGCCAGAGAGAACATCTTTGCATGTGTTATATGTCACTATGTTTTGACAAAAATGTTTGTATGCTTTTTTCGTTTTCAGAGATCTGATGCTGATGCTAATTTCTGTTTTCTGTTGTGCCTCCAGTATATTTCAATGTATGGGTGCACACGCATTCTCACGTACTTAGCGTGTGTATTATTGTATTGCTGGCCGCTAGAACTGGAATTTTTGTTTGGTTTTTGTTTTGGGTCTCTTAATGAATGGGCAGGGGTGGGGGTATGGTACACTAGGGCGCGGGAAATACAATAAAGCTGTTATTTGTTTGATTTATACTACAAAATATAAAATATTAAAATAATATTATTACACATTTATTTCCTTAATTTAAACAGGTGGATTATAAATTATAAAAATTATGTAAACGCCGTCGGTTCTCGATATAAGAACTAATTTATTATCCATGTTAAGCTATTAAGCGTTTTAATAACTGTTGCAATTTGAAGTTAATGAAAGTCGAGAGGCTGTTTATAATTCACAATTTATTTGCATATGTAAACCAACTTATCGCGTATGTACATATGGGGATGATTGGGGCGAACGATTGATGCGAGGATGTTAATCTAATAGCTGCGACGATTAGCTCAAGACTGCCCATGCAAGGGCTGACGGGCCAAATTGCCGGGCCCTATGCAGCAAGCTTAGACGCGAGCGAGAGCGAATGATAGCCAGAGAGCGTTAGAGCTGCTCGGGGACGCTGTTAAGCCGAGTACGAGAGATTGCGACATAAGGAGAAGAAAGAATTCCGCTGCATGCATCTTTAAGAGGCAGCAGGCACAGCTTGTTGACGGCGCGCTTTGTGGATTCAGATGACGTCTTCAGCACAGCAACTCGGGAAACGCCATCTCGTCCAGGCAAAAGCTTTACCACTCTCGCCAGTGGCCACTTCATGGGAGGAAGATTCTGATCCTTGACAAGCACCAAATCTGCGACTGCTAAACTAGGCTTCGCAGTGCGCCACTTTGAGCGCTGCTGCAGTGACGTTATGTACTCCTCCTTCCACCGGGACCAAAAGAGCTGCTGAAGGTACGAAACGCGCTGCCAGCCGTCCAGGCGATCGAAGTTTAGCTGCGTGACGTCAGGCTCAGCGAACAAAGAAGGAGGGCCACCATTCAAGAAATGCGCTGGAGTTAGAAAATCTAGATCGGCAGGGCTCTCTGAAATTGAAACTAAAGGTCTTGAATTAATCACTGCCGTGATGTCGCACAACAGCGTCCGCAGCTCGTCAAATCCAAGAACCGAGTTGCCTATCGCACGGTAGGGGTGGTACTTGGCCGTCTTCACTGCAGCCTCCCATAGACCACCAAAATGAAGGGAGCGCGGAGGAATGAAGTGCCAGTCCATAGCCTCGACCAAGTCGTAGAACTATCTTCCTTCATGACGCAATGGTGAGGCAAAAAATATCTGCAGTTGCTGATTGACTGGGTAGGAACCTGAGACATATGGCCTAAATCAAGGTACTCCTTTATAAATGCTGCATACTGAGATTTAACATCAGGGCGACGATCTAACTGACCAACACACAGGAGTTCGAAAAACAGACTTTCGCCAATTAGCAGGTCGACGCGCTGCGGCTTATAAAACTCCGGATCAGATAGTGGTATGTGTAGATGGAATGTTCCAGTTTTGAGTGTCAATTCCAAAGCTTGGCTGTCGATCGGTTATGCTAGGGGCTACAATGGCAGTGATGAGAGTTGAGTAATCCGATGAGCGAGAGTGCAGGCTAACGTTGACCGAAAATCCATCCGTGACGAAGCTAGTGTCGCCTTTTCCCGAGACTGCAGTCGATGATTTAATTTTTCGAAGCTGAAGCTGATTCGCGAAACGAGAAGTTATTAGATGCAACTGGGAGCCGGAATCCAGCAACGCTCGGCAGGGAACTAAAACTCCGGAACAATTTTTGACTAAGACCGTGGCCGTGGCAAGTAGAACAACACCATTCCTGAGATCTTGGGCAATAAGGGCAGACGAGGTAGCCGCTGAAGTAGAGGGCTCAGTGGTATGCTCAGACGGCGTAGACTCAGACAGCGCAGACTGAGATGGAGTATACGGCGCTGATTTCCTTTGGACTGCGGTATCTTCAGGGCTACCAAAATGAAGGAGGGTATGGTGTCTACCCCCGCAGGTGCGACAGTTGCTAGAGGTGCACTGAAGTAATCGATGCCTTGTCTGAGATAATTTATACACAGGGAAAGCCGCTTGGCTTCTTTATGGCGATTTGTGGGGGACAGCGCTTTAACCTTCTGACAGTGCTGGACCTCGTGAGCACCATCGTTGCACAGCGCGCAGCGTGCTACGGTTTGGTTCGTTGTAACCAATGTGGATCTAGAATTATTATGCTTTCTACTTCTGCCCACCTGATTGCACAACGCATAGCTTGCCATAGAAAAGTCCATCGTCTCCAATGATCTGCATCGCTGCTCCAAGAACGAGGCCATAGAAGCATGACCACTGACCCAGGTTCCACAGCCTGGAGCGCCAAGATCTCATTGATGTGTGCCTGAAAGATCAATCGCCAATTATTGAATCTGTTTTCCAACAAATCTAATGACACAGCATAATTGCCATCTGAGATTTCCAGCGACCGAACAGTCTCCAATGTCGAATCCCACAGACAGGAACGCAAATGCTGGAGCTTTTATATGTTTGTTAAGTCCGGATGGCTGTCGATGATGGTGGCAAACATTGAATAGAACTCCGTCCAGTTCGCATACCCGCCGCTAAACGTCGGCAATTGTATAGGAGGCAGGGATGGTACTTGTCTACGGTGAGGTAGAAATTGCGAGCCGGCAAACTCAACCGTAGTGTTTCCTCCAGCCAAGGTAGAATGAAGCGGCATGCGGCCGCTACTCTTAGCCATTTCCCTCATAATCGCCGCCTTCAGCGAGCTGGCAACTGACTCAAAAATGTCACACAAACCACTATGAATTTCGCTTCGATCCAATTCCTCAAGCTCGCCGTGAAACATCTCAAATTTGCCGATCAACTTCTCGACTTGCTCTTGCTTTACCACGAGCATGTAGTAGTCACAGTCCAACGACTCATTCTGCCAGGCGGTAACTAACCTTTTCATTTTCTCGCATAATTCCGTTGACTTTAGCTTCAAGCAAGATACCCTGTTTTGCTCGCTGGTCATTGGAATTTCGTTAGCAGCATTGATTTCCTTGGTAGCGGTAGCGTTAGCAGGGAGAGCCACGTCTCTAGCGGGAAGATGATCGCAAAGAGTAACATGAGCAATAGACGACAATAGCCGAGCACAGCAAGCGAACAGCTATGTACCAACCGTATATACAAAGGCGGCCGGTGTAAGAAACGTTTCTTACTGGAAGATGACCGAAAAGAGAAGCGAAAGCTAACAGCTACGTGCACTACCGAATATGCAGGAGAGGCCGGTGTATATATGTATGGATAACTTATGTGGTCGATGACACTGTTGAGATGGCAATTAGTTTAGATCTTTGAATGCTATATTAGTTTGTGATTGCACTGATTGATTATTTATTGCACAATCATGTTGGGGTCACCAAATGTTAAGCTATTATGCGTTTTTAATAACTGTTGCAATTTGAAGTTAATGAAAGTCGAGAGGCTGTTTATAATTCACAATTTATTTGCATATGTAAACCAACTTATCGCGTATGTACATATGGAGATGATTTGGGCGAACGATTGATGCGGGGATGTTAATCTAATAGCTGCGACGATTATCTCAAGACTGCCCATGCAAGGGCTGACGGGCCAAATTGCCGGGCCCTATGCAGCAAGCTTAGACGCGAGCGAGAGCGTATGATAGCCCGCGAGCGTTAGAGCTGCTCGGGGACGCTGTTAAGCCAAGTACGAGAGATTGCGACATAAGGAGAAGAAAGAATTCCGCTGCATGCGCATATGCGGTAGCAAATGATCTTTGCAGTGGGGGCATTGGAAACGACAACACCAAAATTCATTTCCTTTGGGCCGCACCACTGGAAATAATTTAAAATATTTAAGCTGCTTGACCCGACAATCCACATACTAAAAAAAATATGCATACATACATGGAATTGGTTTTACACCAGAAACAGAAACGGATGGAAAAAAATTTAGATACCGGTCGCACCTTGAATACTCTCATGGACAATTAATCAAGTATAAAGTCAATTGTGAAACATCTTATGTACATACATACATACATATTTACATAAATATATCAGTTTACATTCGTATATTGCATGATGTTATTTAAAATTACTGTTGTCTTGATGTTTTGGTGGCAAGCTTCTTAGAAAAGGGCACGAAAGTGTATGTGGGAAGGAATGCGTATCTTGGAAGCGCGCGTGAATCTTGGGAGAAAGACAACTGATTCGTTTTTCCGCTAGTACGTTGCTTTTATGCCACATTAATTACATTAGATTATATTAGATTCCCTTTTTTTTATCTAAGTGGGTGTGAGTGTTTGTGTTTAAATGTGCATATGCTGGAAGGACTAAAAGACCTGCATATGAATAGTAAGTGAGATTTTGTAGAGAAAGCTGCATTTTCACTAGGATTAAGAGACCTGCATATGCATATCCACGTGTGACTGAGAGTTTGTTAAGCAAGGCATAGTAGGACTAAGGCAGATAAAAGCTCTACGTTTGAGTGGCTAGCCTATCTCCCCCTTTTCGGCAAGTGAATGCGTTGAGTGTGTCTGTAGAATCAGTGCGCAGTGAAGTGCATTATATATAATTATTATTATTAGCCTACATAGTTGTTTTATTATAATATATTATGTCGCCAGCTAATTAAAAAGATAACCGAAAATCCGGTATAAAATCCATTATTTCATCCTGTCTCAGTGGGTAGAAATAGTTCGTCCGATTTCCCTATAAGATTATTTAAATTTCCACAGAATTTATTATTTTTTAATAAATAAATGGGTTGAGGTTTGTGGTTTGGATAGCAATTTGGTGAAAAAAACTGCACGAATTTGTGACCAGCTTTTTGATGTTAAGTATTTAGGAGTGTGTAAAACATCAAACTTGTCTGAAAATACTTTATTAAATCCATTCAATGCAGATCCTTGCAATGATTATGAATTTTCAGAAAATGAACAAGGCAATGAACCAATAGAAACATTTTTTAAGGCTTAGAGAATTAAACTGGCAGATGTGCATAATATAATTCCAAACGAACAATAGCAACAGTGAATTACAGAAACGCCTGATAAAGTTTCATTAAAAAATAAAGAATCGATTGATATCAACTTCTGTGAAAATTGCTTAAAAAGAGAGAAAAACGAGAAATATAGTACAAACTAGGGGGAACGTTGTGAGTTGCTGCGGACACCGCAACTCTACATTTATACCCGATACATAGTCAGTATGGCTACATTGAGCGACAATTTGTGAGTGCGAGAGAGACAGAAATCGTATCTGAACATGTCGTCGGGCGCTGCGTACCCACTGCAAATTAATTTGTTCCTTTTGGCTATAAAAATGATCCGATCTGATCCAGATCGCAGTCTCATAGATTCGGTCATTCTCTATGATCGTGCGTTTTCTCGTATCTTCAATATTGTGGATGCCACAGATTTGCGTTCTTTGTGGGGGCGGAAAGGGGTGGGGTGAAATTTTGAGATAAATGTTTTATAGTGAGATCTAACAGGAGAGCGGATACCAAATTTGGTTACTCTGGCGTTAATAGTCTCTGAAATTTTTGGATACCCCCCAGATTTTCGTTCTTAGCGGGGGCGGAAGGGGGTGTGGCGAAATTTTGACACAAAACGGTCAAGGTCCGATATCACAGGAGTGTGGATACCAAATTTGGTTGCTCTAGCTCTTATAGGTTCTGAGATCCTTGAACTCGTATTTTGCAATTGGCAAAATCGACCATGAAACCTGTGTGTTAGAGAGAGACAGAGCGAGAAAGAATGAAATTGTTTTCTTGATTCTGGCTATAATAATTTTACGATCTGGTTCAGATTTCGCACTCTAGAAGATATAGTCATCCTCTACGTTTGTGTTTCTGTGTTTTTGGTTTTATCGTATCTTTAAAAATGTGGATGCCACAGATTTTCGTCCTTTGTGAGGCGGAAGTGGGCGGGGCGAAGTTTTGAAATATTTTTATAGCAGTGACATATCACAGGAGTCTGGATCCAAAACATCGTTGCTCTAGCTCTTATAGTCTTTGAGCACTAGGCGCTGAAGGGGACGGATAGACGGAAAGACGGACGGACGGACTTCAAGATGTTCTAAAATTATGTTTGAGACAACGAGCTTTTTCGCTGTCTATAATTGTTCAATAATTTCACAATTTAATGAATTTGGAAACGTTCTAATTTTTTTTTCTTGGTTATTGGTAATATGTGTGATGAGGTTGGCCAAAGATGCCAGAGCCTTTTACAATAGTATTAAAGAGTGATACACTTGGATGAGGCAAGCGAGCCGATGCGCAGCTGCTTACGGCATAGCGACGGCAGAGGAAAGAAAAGATACGCTACGCTTACGTTACGTTAGCTTAGTACAGTGACCAAAATGGTACAGAAAATGAATAGGATAGGAAATAGAAAGATGAGTAAAGAATTTACACTCGGGCTGCGAGCGATTATAATATTTTATATTTTGTAGTAAAAATCAGAAAAATAACAGCTTTTATTTTATTTAACGCGTTTAAGTGAACCCACTCCTGCCCATTCTTAATTTTTTTCATTCATTAAGAGACCCAAAACAAAAACCAAACTAAAATTCCAGTTCTAGCGGCCAGCAATACAATAATACACACGCTAAGTACGTGAGAATGCGTGTGCACCCATACATTGAAATATGCTGGAGGCACAACAGAAAACAGAAATTAGCATCAGCATCAGATCTCTGTAAACGAAAAAAGCATACAAACACATATTTTTGTCAAAACATATAGCGTGTGTACTAACACATGCAAAGATGTTCTCTCTGGCTCTCTCATGATGACGCGTCAGTACGCCAGAGCCGAAGTCTCTGGGGTGCTTAATCTGGTTACCCGTCGTGTGACACTTCGTAGTGTGAACTGGCACATATATGTATATATTGTATGGTTACGTGGTAACACCCAGAAGGAAGGAATCGTTCCATAGCCGAGTCGATGTATCAATGTCTGTCTGTTCTTCTTGCTTGACGTCTAACTATCAGAGACTATAAGAGCTAGAGCAACCAAATTTCATGTGTAGGCTCCTGTGATATCACACTTAATCAAGTTTATTTAAAAATTTGGCAAAGCCCCCTTTCGAACCCACAAAGGGCGAAAGTCTGTAGCATCCATAATTTAGAAGATTCGAGAACGTTGAATTATGAAATATCTATGTCTAGCACATTGCCAGAAAGAACAAATGAAATTGGAGTGGCTACGCTACTACGCTACGCTTGCACTACGCGCTTACGCAGTGCAATGTACGCCCTCTGGAAAGATAAAAAGGCTGCTGTTGCTGTAAGAACAACAAAAAAAGAGACAGATTTTTATTTTAAGACGGCTACCTTTGCATGCAATGGTGAAACAAATGTTCTGAAAACAGCTGCTAAAACCTAAGGTCTTAACTCTGAAAGCATTGCACCGAATGTTCACGTAGGACCCACTGTACATACATATGTATGCTTTTAAGCCCTAGTCCACACTAAACAACAAATTATCCCATCACGCTCAACTGAATCGTGTGCTACTCGCAAACTATTTATGTTTCACACTGACTTTAAAAACACTTTGATGATATTCTCATGTCACCATTGTGAATACGTACTGTGCTAAAATCAGATTTAATGTGAATAAATTTTACGAATAAAAATAATTTTTTTATAGGTGATTAAACTTAATATTTTTCCATAATTTATTGAAAAACATAATCTTTTCACCATGTCTTCGTTGCCAGGAAAACTGCTCATTTCTCAAACTAGTTTCCTTGCTAGAGAAAACACACTTCCGAAAAAGCTGACGATGCTGCACTATGGTCCGAACGACCACTTTTGTTGGTCAAAGCCTAATTTTGAAAAGTCAAAACTAAAACCTGGTTTTGATCACTCTGCATTAGAAAAAGAGTGACCATTAAAGCTGCGTACCAGAAATTTCCATAGATGGCGCCACATTGGCAAAATCAGCTGTGTAGCCCAACTGTTTTTATCGTAAAGCACGTGAAGTGAAAAAGTGCCATATTAATAACCATTTGAAATTTGTCAAAAATTGAAAAAAGTCAAGACCTGATTAAATATTTTTGATGAATCTTAATCAGTCGGGTTTTTACTACGTGTTTTGAGTTTTGAATGGTATCTTGCAGATGTGATGTCTACGTAATTGAAGGTTAAGGTGAGGCCTTCAACATGTGCCAACTTTTAATGAAAACTAATTTTTGAAACAAGTCCCACACTGAAACGTAGATTCGTAGATTCATGAGTCGTAGATTAATAAAATCTTTTTGATATGTATATAGTAAGAAATTACACTTTTCACCACAATTCTTGAAATTTGCATTAATAGATCATTTTTAAAAATAGGATATATATATATATATATATAGATATAAAATATAGTAATATAAAACTTAGAATACAATTATATAACATTTACGTATGTATATGGACCAGACTTGTGGGACCGCCGTGAAGCATTGCTTCACAAGGCTGGCTAGCCTGTTACGGCCGCTCATTTCGTGTGCGATCCAGCCGCCTTAGTTCCGAAGCGATCTCTGTTGCAAGACTGCATATCGCCGTCCACTTTGTTTGGTTTTCCAGCATCCTTGGTACCAAACCTTTTACTGTTATGGGCGCCCCTAGGGTGCCTTCCGCTCGCCTACGGGCCTCTGCGAATCTGGCGCATGTGGTCAGGACATGCTCAGCGTTTTCTGTTGTTCCTCAGCAGCTGCACAGCCCATCTTCCTCGTGGCCACGGCGGTAAAGGTACTCCTTAAAGCACCCGTGACCTCTGAGAACTTGTGTCAGTTCGAACGTAAGTTCTCCATGCCGCCGATTCATCCATGCTGCAATGTTGGGGATTAGTCGGTGGGTCCAGCGGCCAGTTACGGCATTATCCCATCTGCGTTGCCAGCTCTCCACACATTCAGCCCTCGCCCTGGTCTTAGCTGTTCTAGCGTCTGCCTGTGTGTTGGCGGCCTTTTTTCCCTTGTGGACTTCGCTGGTTTCCTACGCTGCAAGCTCGACCGGTGGTATGCCGCTTATGACCATTATGGCCTCTGTGAAGACTGTACGGAACGCCCAGCTGACCCGCAGGGCGCCAAGTCTGAAGGCCGACTCAATGCCCTTAGTGTAACTCTTGGTCCTCGTAGCATGGGCCCATATTGGCTCTGCGAATAGTATTGATGACTTGGCCTCGTTAAACAGCAGTCTCCTGCTCGTCGACTTTGGGCCTCTATGGTTCAGCATCATTCTTGAAACCGCCATGACTACGCCGTGTGCCTTCTGGTGTGTCTGCTGCGGGTGCTCTCTAAGCGACAGCCGGGTGTCGAGCATAACCTTATCGCTCGTTTTCGGCTCCTCCTACGGTTATCTTCGCCGTCTCCACCTGTTGCCTGCTACTGATGAGGACCGATTCTGTCTTGTGCTCGGCAAATTTGAGCCAGTCGCTTATGGTTTCTATTGCCTTGTTCATGCAGCTCTCCGTCTCCGCGAGTGTTTTCTTCGTGACCGTCACCGCAACAATGTCAGCGAATACAACGATTTCGAATGCTTGCTGGAAGTTGAGGCGAAGGATTCCAACGTACATGGTATTCCACAATAGCGGTTCGACTACAGATCCTTGTCCAAGGATCGTCATTATTTCAACCTGCGTGTCCTGCGCTGGGAATAGGTGCTCGACAATCGTCTCCATTTTTTTTCGCTCTTGTTGGGGCCGCATGCTTTAATGCGCCGGTCTTCTTCATGACCACCTTTTAGGCCTTACTCCAGAGATCATTTTCGGCTTCGTCGCAAAGATCTAAGAAGCATCGTTGTTTACTATTTTTAATTTCCGTCTTCAGTGCCTTCTTTCTTCGGGTATAGCTTTCCTTGAGAGCCTGGATGTCTGCTGTTCCGCGAGATCTGTGGTATGCCCTTCTGGCGCCTATGCATGTTTGGCGGGCCTCTTCAATTGCCCGGTTCCACCAGAATATCGGCCTATGCCCTTTAAACGGTTTGCTGCGCTCCAAGCTAGCTTTGCACGCCCCTTCGAGTTGCCCCATGACTTGTGCCACTAGATCGTGTTCGCCTTCCACATCGGCTAGTCCTGCTAGGGCTGCCCTGAAGGCTGATGTGTTCAGCGTGGTTTCTTTGTAGTGCCCCCTCGTAGCGAAACTCTGGGTGGCTCTTCTGGTCTGGAGGCTGCACAGGATATCGTTGTGGTCCCTCGCGGTGTACTGCTCGCTGATCTGCCATGACGTGTTCACTGCTAGTCGAGTATTTATGTAGGTGAGGTCTATGATGGATGTGGTACATGCTCTGCTGAAAGTTGGGTTGGAACCAGCGTTTTTTAGGACTATGTCCAGGGAGGGAAAAGCCTCCACCAAGACACGGCCCCTGGCGTTCGTTGATGTTGACTGCCATTCCGTTGCCCAGGCGTTGTAGTCCCCAGCTACTAGTGACGGCAAATGCGCCCTGATGTCATCTGCCAAGTTGTCGATTCGCCGCTGAACTCCTCGAGTGACCAGCTGGGTGGTAGGTAGCAGCTGTATACCCAAAGGTCTTTCAGCCGCCCTCGTACGTATCCTTTGGATCTTTTTACTCCGTCTAGGTGCCGTGCCGGTTTGCCGCACATCCAGATTGCCGCTTTTTCCGATTGATCCGTGACCCACGTGTTGGATCTCTCGGTATTGTAGGGCTCCTTCATCAGTGCCAGGTCCGTGCTGAGTTCTGTAACGGATTGGGTGAGAAGGTCTTGGGCCACCCTGCAATGGTTAAGATTCAGTTGGATGATTCTTAACATTGGAGAAGTCTAACTACCTCGCGGTACGCCGGGCACTTGAAACTTCCCGAGGCATAGTGCGTGGGGCTACCCTTTTTTGAGTAAGCAGTGTGGGTCCTTTCTGCAATTTCTGGCCTCATGGTCTCTGCCTCCACATCTAAAGCACGCTCCTCTGAGGTCGTTTCCTCCGGGGCAGTTTGCTGAGATGTGCCCGAATTCCAAGCATTTATAGCATCGTTTTGGCGACACTATTTGCTTTATATGGCAGTTTACCCAGCCGACCCTTATCTTTCCCATTGCAGCGAGCTTGTTGGCGGCGACTGCTTGGATGGATAGGGTGGCTATCTGCATCCCGCTTCTGGTGGCTCGTAGGGATCTAACAGGTCCTCGGGGATTTTGGATACCCCCGTGGCATGCTTCAATGCTTCCAATATCTCTTCCTTTGTTGTGACTTCATCCAGGTCCATTAATTCAAGCCTCGTTTGTTCAGTCAGGGCCCGTACCACTGCCTTGGCCCCTATTGCGTTTCCGACCGCTGTTTTGACCTCCTCCGCGCTGTGACTCGGGGTTTTTTTGAGGCGCAGCAGCAGATCTCCCTTAGCTGTCTTCCTAATGCTTTCCACGTCACCGCTCACATGGCTCAGTGTTGCATCTCCTTTTACCGATTTTAGTAGTTCCGCGTAGGTGGTGTTTCCTACGCTCGCTATCACTACGGCATCTGATCGCGTTTTCTTCGTGGCCTGTTTTCTCCTGGTTTCTTTCCGAACTGCTGCCAGCTGGGGACCGTTGGGTTTCAGTGTCGCGGTCCGTTCGCTCCCGTGACCTGAACTTCTTCGGCGGTGTCTGTCTCTGGCCTGCCGTTGGTTCCCTTGCACGTTTTGGTGTCGCTTGACTCCTACTTGCGGCTATTGGCGTTGTCTGCGTGTCTGCCTCTTTGCGCTCGGGAATCTTGCCATTATCTTGGCTGATGAGATCGGCTACCATCTCCTGCAGGTTTACTAGCTGTGTTAAGCTGTCTCTCATCCGTTGGTTAATGTGCCTCTGGCCCGTGAACATGGTCGAGAGGTGCTTCAAGATTAGACCTATTTGGCTTACTGCGTCCGCCAGGCACTTTGGTGCCGTGGTAGGGCTGCTTATCGATTCAGCCAGCTGCTGCGCCAATGGCGTGGCCTTTGGCTGAGGGGGGGATCTTGCCATCGCTGCGCTTTTAGCAAAGGGGTTTCCTACCTTCATGCCTCTTGCTATTCCAAGTCAGGCGATAGGTGAACCCGCGCTGGCCACAAGTTTCCATTGGCTTTTGGTCGATGGGGGATATACCGCCCTTTCTCGTTCCCCATAGCCCCATTTTCCGGGACACCGCCTAGGCGGGGGGTTGGCAAATAGTCGGATCCGCGACCTTCAGCCCTTTCCCCTATTTAGACCTGTGCTTGCTTACTTTGGCCTAGATGTAGGCAGGTATCACTTACACTTTACCAGGACGAATAATTCTGCCTGGAAATATGCACCTTTCTGCTTTTACCTCTTCTTCTTTGCTTTTAGTTTTACGCCTGTCGGCGGCTGGCTGCTACAAGACTTGTGAGGCCGATAGTATAGCTGCCTGATAGTGTGCGCGCGGAAAAACTTTGTTTTTGTGGTCCGAATGGGAGAGAGCGGCAGACAGCGGAACTAAATTTCCCCTCCGCCCCTTAACCCTGGCTGGTGCACCCAAATTTATCTGGTACCTTCGCTGCAGGATTCCCTTCACGCTTGGGCCAGGCTTGGTGCGTACCCCCTTCCTACTGGAAACCACGCACTCACTTATTTACCTTTTTTAGGAGGGTCTAAAGCTTCTTTTCTTTATGATCGCTGGAGGCACACTATAAACACGTCTGTTCGCTTTCAACACTGCTCGTCGTGTGTATTAACTGGTGTTTGTAAACGTGGAGTGGGGTAGAGTCGGTGTCTCGGCTGGTTGGAATGAATTTACGCAGCTCGATCTTGTTCGGCTGATTAGACACTTTATGATGAATACTTTAACACTTTTAATTTTTTAGATTATTTCGATGACTTTACTGATCTCCAGACTCCTCCGTAAGTTCTTGGTACAACGTCGGTACTCGGAGCCGAGTTTCTGCGTAAGCTGTCTTCTGGTTCTGGCTGGCACCTATTTATATGCCTTTTGTTGCTGTGTCAGCGGGGGTCACAAAATGCATTTCCGCGTAGGGCTTGCTTTTCGCCGGTTCGGCGATCGTAGTTTGACCCGGTTTCGCTTCTTGTGTTTTGGCAACCTGGCGTATTCGACGTTGGCGTTCGTCGCGAGCTTTCGCGGTGTCATCTTTTCGTGGCCGATGGCACTGTATCGGTCACATTGTCTGGAGTGGGGGAAGTCTGCGCGACCTGGTGTGTTCAGTCAGTGATGTTGGAGTCGTTGCGTGTCGAGTAGTTATGTGTGGAGGGAGTGTTGGTAAATAATATATGCGGGGTGTTGTAACTTAGTAGTAGGTTTATGTTTATCATACGTTGGGGGAAGGATTGTATCGAACCCTTTTAGGCTCGTTACACCCTGCTATTTCTTCCCCGGCGAGAGATACGAAGACTCGTGGGCTGTTGGTCGGGCTCTGGTGGTTTCTTCAAGTGTGGGCGTACATAGTGTGATCGATGATATCGCCTTTCGGGGTCTATACTTGCGAATCAAGCTTTTCTTCCGCGTTGCATCATGGGTGCGCTTTTGGGTCATCCGCGTGCCCTTTTCTTGCTATAATTTGGGAGACTCCCCTTCGACGGTGTCGCCGGTTGTGGCTTGTCGTCATGTTTCTTCTGTGGTCTGCTTTAGGGTTTCCGCGTTCTCTTCGCTTCGTCAGCGGATTTGTGGGGCGCGTGGTCGTGACGTCAAATGAGCGTTATATTCGAGACTTTCTGCTTCCGGCTTTCACGATGTTGTAATTTGGCGATATTCGGTATCGGGAAGCTATTGACTTGGTAGGGGCCATCGAACTAGTTTTGCTGCGAAGCCCTCGGCGGCGTTCGAGAGGTGGTGTTGGAGTAACAGTACTAATGACCCGATGGCGGGGCACCATAATTGCCGGCGGAGTTTAAAATGTCTCCCTTGCTCTTGGCTGGCTCTATGGATGTTAGTCCGGACGATGGCGAATACTTCCTTCAGCCTCGTTGCTTTGCTGGTGGCCGTCTCTGGAGTGCTTCCTATCCAGGTCGTGACTTCGTCGTATAGAGCACCGGGGAGCCGGGCTTCCCTTCCTTGCAGGAGGAACGCGGGGCTGAATCCGGTCGTCTCAGAGACGCTTGAGTTGATCGCCAGTGTCATTTCGGGTTGGAGTTCGTCCCATGTATTCTGGTGTTCTTCGACGAATTGGGCGATCATCGTCTTTACGGTCCGGTTGGCGCTCTCCGTTGGGTTCTCTTGTGGCAATACGGTGCTGTATTTTGCAGCTCCACGCCTGCGGTTCGTATGAAGGTTCCGAAGGACCGGCTGGTGAACTGCGTGCCGTTGTCGCATACGAAAAGTTTCGGCACGCCAAAGCTGCTTATTTATTTATTTTTTTTTTGGACGTTGACATGCAATGCCTGCATCTTTCAAGAGGCGAAGTACTGCACCGTCAAGTGGCCCGTGTGACACCAGCATAAGGATGTTACGCGCGGATCCCAGGCAAAACGCAGCCCTCCTCCCGCCCAACCGACCGAGGGGCGCTGCCGCATGACGCGCGGTGCGTAGCCGAACCAAACGCGAACATGCAAGAAAGATAGCTATTAGACTAACATTCGAGGAAAATTAGCACTAAACTTACTAAAAAACTAAGCATGCAATCAAAATACATTTACGAATACCACTACAATTACTAATTAATAGAAAGGTGTGTAAGGATTAGTAATTTAATAAGAGGAAGAGAATTAGTGGAGGATATAATATGGTAGAGGGAATTATAATCCGAGCATAAGACCCTAAACGGTTCATGCAAGGAATAATTCGATCTACAAAGTAGAAGGAACAACGGTATAAAATTCACCCGCACCCCAGTTAAGGCCCCGCAGAGCAAAGAGTAAAAAGAGTAAAAAAAGTAAAAAAAGAGTATAAACCCAAGCACGCCCATGGCCTTATTTACCATGGTAGAAATGTGTTCGGAAAACTTTAACTTGGGGTCTAACATTACACCCAGATCATCCACCAGGGTAATTATCTCAAGAGAACCACCAAATAGGGTGTAGGAAGCCAACAAAGGGCTAGAACGATGAAATGTCATAACTTTGCATTTCGAGGCATTAAGGTGTAACAAGTTTGCTCAACACCATGACTGAAAGCTATTGAGATCGGATTGCAAGCCAAAAAGGAAATGAAATGTCCTTGTACTTGACACAGAGTTTAACATCATCCGCATACATAAGTACTCGAGAGTATGTTAATACTAAAGGCAAGTCATTAATAAAGAGTGTGAAGAGTAAGAGGCCTAGATGGCTGCCCTGTGGTACTCCCGAAGAAACCTTTACTGTTAAAGGGAGGGAGTTTTTGAAGAGGACTCTTTGAGACCTAGAACAAAGATAGCTAGAAATCCATCTCAGGAGGTTGGGCGGAAACCCTAAAAGGTCAAGTTTATGTGCTAAAAGGGAATGGTTTACAGACTCGAATGCTTTACTAAAGTCGGTGTAAATAACATCCGTCTGTAAGTTAGCTTGAAAGCCTTTAATAATGAAAGAGGTAAACTCTAACAGGTTCGTGGTGGTTGATCGCCGACTTATAAATCCATGCTGAGTGGGAGATATAAGTGACTTAAAGAGATGTTGCAAGTGCTGAGTTAAAACCTCCTCAAACATTTTGGGAATAGCGGATAACTTTGCTATACCTCTATAATTTTTTGCGTCAGACTTGCTACCTTTTTTATGGAGAAATATTATAAACGATTCCTTCCAGATCGGGGGGAAGTAAGAGGAATCAATGGACATGGTGCATTGTTTAAGCAAGGGTCCACACAGTGCCTCGGTGCAGTACCTGAGTACACAACCAGGAACCCCGTCTGGACCCGGTGAAAACACCGGCTTAACTAGTCGAAGATCATGAAGTATAGAACATTCATTTAACAAGGGACTTAAAATGCCTTTCGACCTCGGTAAACCGTATGGGTACGGATGACCAGAGTAGCTTTCCTTAGAATAGGTGGTTTGGAAAAATTGGGCAAAAAGATCGGCGATTATTACTTGCCAGCGCATAACGAACTGATAGCGAGGATGGGTGTGCGGACGTTCTACGCTTACTGTTTACGAAGCAGTAAAACTGTTTAGGGTCATGAGAAAAACGTATCCTGCAACGAGATAGGTAGTTCTTATAGAATTGAGCATTAAGAACTGAAAAGTTTGACCGAGCTATTACATAACGAGAGTGAGAAGTAGGAGAACCCACTTCTTGAAGTTTTTTATAAAGTCTTGATTTTAAGTTTTTTAGGCTGTATAACTCTTTGGTAAACCAAGGGTTTTTTCAGATCTAATCGGGCAAGAAAGCGGGACACAAGAATCAAAAAATGTGCTGACAGCATTGTAAAAAATGTTTGTGCCTTTTGTAACATCAGTGCACAAATACAAAGCGGACCAATCAAAATCCCTAATGAGGTTATTAAGCTTCGCAAACTCGGCTTTACGAAAGCGACGGACACGTTCTGGTGGCCTACTCGACCGATCCAATACAGTTGGTCCTATATCTAGCGACACTTCGAAAGTAGGATGGTAGGCGTCTTCCGGTATAGTGAGCGGAAGGGCTCGGGTTAACAACACTATGGTCGGATCCGATTCAAGGCATAGATCAAGCAATCGACCCAAGGAATTTTTCACATGATTGACTTGAGACAGGGACAGGTCAAGCAAGCCGTCAACAAAGTCATGTCGTGACATGGGCACTAGGATACTAGACTCCTTTACCGAAGACCTAACAGTTCCTGGCAAGTTGAAGTCACCAAGAACTATCATACGATCTTTATCAGATAGCGAGGAAGAAACAGCGGTTAAAGCGGACAAGTGCTGCTAATAAATTGAAATATCCGAAGAAGGTGGGATATACGAGCACGTAATGAATATAGCGAAAGCGGGAAGAATCAGTTTTACACACAGGAATTCGATTTCCTGTTGAACTTGGACTGTGGCATGTTCTGACGTGGAGTAAGAGTCCACTGCAATTAGAACCCCTGCTGCACGTCGAGACGAACGGTCCTTTCTAAAAGTTGTGTACCGACCTGCCAAAACCTCGGAACTAAGAATCTCCTGCTTTAACCAGGTTTCAGTAAACACAATAACGTGGGAAGCAAATGCTACACTATCCGGGAAAAGAATGCTGAGCTTACTACGCAAGCCTCTTACATTCTGATAGGTTACTAAAAGATAAGTTAGTTTTTTGGAAAGGTGGAAGCAAGACGGGAAGTTGAGGAAGAGGAAGTTGAGGTTGAGGTTGAGGGTGGCACACTGGAAAGATTTGGAAGGGATATGGGGGGCCTATTCTTCTTCTTAGCCTTAAACTCCTTCACCACCAAATGCTCCGGCCAAAATTTGGCGGAGCAAATGGTGTCAAATTGAGTTGGGGAGATGCTTATCTTAAACGAGGCTATCTCCCTGGCATAAGAGAAGTTAAATTTATCCACCTTTAATTTCTCCACCTTAGTATCCGTTCTCTGAAGGCTCGTTCAAGATTTGCTGTTGTCGCCTTCTTGAGGGGCACCAGCTCGACCCACTTCGAGAAAGTGTCGAAGAAGACCAGCAGGATGGTGTTCCCGTGTTTGGACCGTGGTAATGGTCCGACGACATAGTGGCACACCGTGGCGAAGGGCTCCTCGGCTTTGCGTGTGAGAATCCTACTAACGGCCTTGCGTTGTGTGGTCTTGAGCTTCAGACAGGTGACACAGCCCTATACGTATCGTCGTACTTCCTGGTGTAGTCCTGGTCAGTAATACCGCTGCGTTATCCTTAGGATGGTCTTCCGGATGCCGCGGTGACCTGCTATTGGCTCGTCGTGGCATTCGTGGAGTACTATCGTTTGGCAATTTATAGGCAGCCATAGTTTCCACAGTATGTGTAATGCGCGTAGTCCGGGTATTTCTGGGGTTCGTCTTGGACTTGCTGGATCCTTTGTTTGAGCCAGGTGCATGCTGTGTTGTGTTCTTCCTCGATGCGGGAGAGGGTTTCTAATGGTTGTCTCTATAGCGCGTCTGCGACTACGTTCTGGTTGCCGGGCCGATAATGCACGTCGTATTGGTACTGCTGTAGCTCGAGTGCCCATCTTGCTACTCTACCATATGGGCTCTCGAGGGTATTCAGCCACTTTAGTGCAAGGTGGTCGGTCATCACATCGAAACGGTAGCCTTCGAGGTAGAATCGCAGTTTTCTGATCGCCCAGATGACGGCTAGGCATTTTTTGTCGGTGGCGGAGTAGTTTTCCTAAGCTTCGTTGAGGCGTCGACTGACGTATGCGATGACCCGCTCTTTCCCTTCGATCTCTTGGGTGAGGACTGCGCCCACTCCAGGGTTGCTTGCGTCCGACTACAGGGAGAATTTGACATTGAAGTCTGGGCAGGCGAGTACTGGTGCGGTGGTGAGCAGTATTTTTAGCTCGTCGAAGGCGTCTTGTTGTTCCTGGCCCCATGTCCATGCTTTCCCTTTCTTCAGCAGCAGTGACATTGGTTGGACCACGGTGGCAAAGTTTGGGACAAATCTGCGGTACAAACCGGCCATGCCTACGCATTGTCGTAAATCCTTCAGGTTGTTCGTTGGCCTCAGCTCTGTTACGGCCGCGATTTTGTCGAGGTCCGTGTGGATACCTTCTTCGCTGATCATGTGGCCCAGGTATTTTATCCGGCGCTGGAAGAAGGCACACTTGTCTGTGTCGATCCGTAAGTGCGCCTTGTGTAGTCGTGCGAAAACTTCCTTCATGTTGTTCAGGTGTTCCGTGAAGTTTTTCCCGACGATGACGATGTCATCGAGATATGTGAATGCGAACGGTTCCATGTCCGCGCCGTTGACGGCGTCGAGGGTCCGACCGAAAGGCATTACTTTCCATTGGTATAATCCTCGGCCAGGTATCGTGAATGCCGTGGCTTCCCGGCTGTCGCGGGCCATGGGTATCTGCCAGTATCCGTTTTTCAGGTCAAGGGTCGTGATGAAGTGCGCGATTCGGAGTCGTTCTAGTATGTAGTTTATCCTGTACAGCGGGTGTGCGTCCGGGATAAAACGTTCGTTGAGCTGTCGATAGTTTACGCACATGCGCCATCTCCCGTCCTTTTTACGGACCAGGACAATTGGGGCGCTGTGGGGGCTCCGAGATGGTTCGATTAGGTCTTTGGCTATTAGTTGGTCGACCTGTTCGTCGATGATCCGCCTCATGGCTGCATTTTTGGGCGGTACCGCTCTTTTATGGTTCGGTTGTCCCTCATGACGATGGTATGTTCCTTTAGATCTGTCGTCTCTCGGAGGCGTGCGAGTGTTGGCAGCTCCTCGTCCAGAAATTGTTGTATTTTCGGCGCGATTTCGGGGGGCCATGGGTCGGAGATTCGTTCCGAATCGTCCTTGGACGGTTCCTCGATTCCTGGGTCGTAAGTGTGGTCGAGGTTCTCGGGGAGGATCGTCGTGTTGAATTCGCTTGTTGGTTCGACTTCACGAGTGTATTCGCTTATGTGAGCTGCTACCGCGAGGGTGTCGACCATGGGAGGGGTGCCCGTGGGACTTGGTGGCGATCCTAGCGTTGGACCGACGACTAGTTTGGGCGACGCAGGTTTCGGACAGGCATGCCGACGATGTGCGAGGGGCTGCCTGGGAGGCGTTCCATGATGTCGGTGACGATCGATGGCGTGTTGGCTCTAGGTGCATCGGGGTTCAGATTGGCGCCTCGTGTGGCGGTGTTCGCCTTTCCCGGTTCCTGCCTGAGAGGATGCGGGAGTAGCTGGTCGCTCTCTGTTGTAGAGGTCTTGTGTCTTGTGGCGTTGTCGCTGCAGTCCTGGGCCAGGGCGGCGGTCGGAGCCGGTACCTCGAGCGTCTGGCTGCTGCGTGGCGGTTGTTGCAGGTGGGGCCGTGCTGATATTGGGTTTCTCGCCGTGGGCCTAGGACTAGTGTGCCTCAATGCGGCCGTGGGTTTTGTGTTCCTTGTTTCTCTTGCTCGTGTCTCGTATCGTGTCGGGGGATCCGTTAGCGGCGGGGGTCTCGAGTTCGTGGGTCTTGGGGTGTGTACTTGGCTGGCGGTGATCATTGGCGTGCTTAAAACGGCGCGCTGGTGACCTTGAAGATGGAGGCGCGTGGTGCCACACTGTATCGTTATGTCGATGGCGCGTAGGAAATCCATCCCAACGATGACTTGCTCTAGCATATTTGGTAGTACTAAGAGCGGTATCTGTACCTCTCGCTCGTCTAGTCGGACGCGCGCTAGCAAGATCTGAGTTATCTCGAGTGCCGAGCCATCGGCCAGGCGGATCTGGATGCACGCCTCTCTCAGGTCGTTGTTTTGATGGAGTTGGCGGGCGAGGTCAGCGTTGATGAAGCTTCGCGATGCCCCGGTGTCGACCGTGGCTTCCGTGCGTCGTCCTTCGACGGTTACTCTCGCCACTATCCGGCCTTCGTGTACTTGTAGCGGGTTCTTTAGACGGATGTTTGAGAGAGCGTCGTGCCCGGCTGTTCCCGTGTCAGCTGGGGACGCGAGTCGTTCCCCGACAGGTATTGGCGGCAACAGCCCACAATGCGTGTTCCGCGCTTACCGCACTCCCAGCAGAAGAGGATCGGTGTCCAGCTTCTTCACAGCGCCGACAGGCCGCGTGTGGGTCGACGATTGAAGTGCTGATCATCCGATGTGTAGCTTTCCGGGCTGGAGCGCCGGCTTGCGGATTACGGGGTGTTCCAGTGAGGTTTTCGGAATTTGGCCCGATTCATCTCGCCTTCAATTTGCGCTCGTTGTGCCGTCGGCCATGTGTACCTTGATGGTTGTCGAAGCAGGACGAGGGTCGCCGGTATGTTTCGCTCCTGGATACTCTCGAACTCTGTGGCCAACATCGTCAGTTGCGCCAGACTTCTCAGTTCGTGTCTTCGCATGTATAGCTGGTACGCTGGGAGAGAGTTGTCATAGATCCAGTTGAGCTCTTTAGCCACGTCGTACCCGGCGTGGTGCATGATCAAACGGAGCTCGATGCCAAAGTCCTTGAACGGTTCGCCTACCGCTTGTTTGCGGTCCTTGATCTGGTCTTCAAGTTGGTCGAAGTATCGGGGAGGCAGGAAGAAGGCTAGGAATTCCTGATGGAACTCGATCCATAAGTCGCTCTGCATCGGCAGGTAGTTCATGTCTTCCCGCATGCGAGAGGGCACGCTCTTCCAGTAGTTCCAAGAGGGACAATGGGTCATCCTGCCCGTCGAACTGGATTCCCCAATTCCGAACCCGTTCCGCCATCTACGCGGCGTGACTGTAGTGACCGTCTGTGGGGTCGTTTCCTTCTGCAGTCGGCAAGATCCTTCTCATGGGCGAAGGCCTTAGCTCCGCAGGCTTTGGGACTCGCAGGCTAAGATCGGGGTTCGATCGATTACCCTCGCGGCTGAGTCGGAATTCCTCCACGCAGGACTCCAGCTTCTCTCGGCGACGTTTAGGTATTCAGCCGGTACTCACCCCTGGTTTGGCGACTAATTCTCCAGGGTAGTACTCACCAGACTGTTCCTCTGTATGGGATTCCACTGCTCTGCTTATTACTCGCGTTTGCTATTTCGTTTGGCTTGCGTTTTGCGGCACTGGATCGAGCTTCACTGCGGACGTTTCGAATTTATTGGTGGGTGGTGACACTGTTCGCGTTTCTCTGTCGCTGTGCCGCGCTGTCACAAAATGCATTTCCGCGTAGGGCTTGCTTTTCGCCGGTTCGGCGATCGTGGTTTGACCCGGTTTAGCTTGTGTTTTGGCAACCTGGCGTATTCGAGCAATAACAGCACGAGCAAATTTTAAACAATAATTTCCAGAAAGCTTTGAATTACACCTATCTCATATAGATATACGCAAACATTTTTCCACAATCAACAGAAACAACACTTGCATTTTTGTCTATTTTCTGAAATTAGCAAAAACCAGTAATGCCACCGACAGACAACTTAACGAAAATCTCTTTAACTTTTTGATCTATTCTTTTTCTTTCAATTTGTTTGGATAACATATTCCACACTGCAGCGAATAAAATAATACACAACGAAAAGAGCGTGAGAGAAACCACAGACACTGTCTCTATCACAACGATTATCGTAACAATGTGACTGCGAGTCATACGAAATGACGAAATTTCATATATGTTCCGTGGAAAACATAGAAACATTAAAGTGTAAAGACACAAATTAAATACGGGGTAATACAACTTAATCAAGGTCTGCTCGAAGTGACTAACGTGTCGTATACTGTGTTGAATTAAGAACTATATATAAAAGCAACTGTCATGACAACGACCAGTAACAACACGAGCATATCCTCGGCAACGCCATTGATGGTCAAAACAACAGTCACAACTTTGCATACGAATAGAAAAACTGAATCGGCAATGACCATAGCTGCCTCTAAAACGAAACGCTCTGGGTATATATCTCCGAGTACATCCGTCATATGCGAAGAAGTTTTCGACGATGCCTGTTTACCATCATCAGACGGTAAGTACTGTTAAACTGTACATTCTAACTGTTCGGAGCGAACGGTGCAGATTTGTCCTAAAGTTACTGCCATCGAGCATCATTGCTTGTTTTTGCATATTTTGTAATCTCTCTTCATTAGCGCTAGCCCCGCTAAAGCTTGTGCTCTGGTTAGCTTTGGCGCTCTTGCATTCGACCTGAGCTTTCGGCTGCTGCTGTAGCTGGGCCGATGGAGCTAGTGCTGATGGAGTTAGTGCTAATGGAGCTTGTGCACAAACATTTAACACAATTAAATACATAACATTTTCGTGAGTCTTTATGTAAAATCAAGGTGCTTGTTGAGAAATGAGCCTCGTAGTTTTTAATTCAATGTTCATGTATATTGCGATTGACCTATTTACACGCTCATGATTGTAGTACACCGCCTAAGTAACTATTTTTACGCGCATAGCTATGTTGTTGTTTTTGCTCGTGTCCAGAACATAGCTGTAATGTTCTCACACGCATGGCCAGACCCGCAGCTGCACACGCACACAGCGATGCGTTCCGTTGTTTGCATTGAGTCCGTCGCGTCGAGTCGTATCGCGTGATCTTCCAATTCCCTTTTGCTCGACTTCTTTTCGCGGAGTTGAGTTAGTAGAAACTTCTAGACGAAACCGACCGCACGCATACTTTGTACCGCCGCAGAAACGACGCCCCCCGCTGTTCTTGTAATATAATTGTACTATAACCACCAATTTTAAATAATCAATAAAAATAAATAAGCTCAAGATATAAACGATTATACAGTCCACTATTTCATAACCATAGCAAATTTTGGTCCTTCGAGCCGGATCTCCGCGTTTGAGTTTATTTATATACATATTGAGTGATACCGTTAACCACTGTTTGCCATGAAAGCCCTAGTGCATCGTCTAATTCAGCAACGTGGTGCCTGCAAATCCCAATTAACTCGCGTGGCTACGGAGGCTCAAGAGTTTGTACTGTCATGTTCTTCTGTACAAACATTAGAGCACAAGTTCGACCGACTTGTTCAAACTTTCAACCGCTTTATGGAGCTGTCTGAAGAGCAGGTCCAATATAATGATGAAGATGAATACGTGGATCCGGATTTGGACATCCCCGAATATGAGGAAAGGTTCTTTAGTGCGCATTGTATTGTATTTTTACTGAAGCCATATGTGACCGGAGCAGTCACGATAATGAGCACGACAACTCAAATCTACTGCTATCGAACACTGTGGAACGCTTGTTTGAGGGACAAACTCAACTTCTGGAGAGGATTCGGGACTCATCGGGAACCACAGAGCTGCAGTTCGAGAAAATACGCATTCCGACGTTTTCGGGCAGATATGAGGATTGGTGTCAGTTTAGTGACTTGTTCTTAGGCTCAGTCGACAAGAAGAGTAGTCTGTCCTAGTGCCAAAAGTTTCATTATTTGAAATCCTATCTGGATGCTGAAGCGTTGTCTCTGATAAAAAATATTCCCGTATCAGATGCCAATTACCAGGACGCATGGGAGAGGCAGTTGCATAAAATAGTCGACACCGCCGACGAAAGTATACGTGGTCTACATGCGCTGAGCTGCGACAGCCGCGATGTGTGGCTGATCCATATCTTGCTCTCAAAGCTAGACCTGGAATGCAAGGAAGCTTGGGCCACATCCAGTGAATCGTGCAAGGAAAATGTGACCATAAATGACCTGTTCGGCTTTGTCTTCGCCCGTTGCGATGTACTTGAGTCTTGTCAAGATCCAAAGCTAATCCAGGATACACACACGGTGCTGAATAAACGTCGTGCAATTTCTCATCATGTTGACGTGCCAAATACGTCTGCTCGTGATTGTGTATATTGTCACGAGCAACACAGTCTTTATGCGTGCGCTGAATTCAAGGCTCTGGATGTTGTGGACCGCCGCAAGTTCGCAAGGGATAGTAATTTGTGCTTCAATTGTCTAAGCCGATCTCATCAAGTCAAGGAGTGTAATTCCACAAGCAAGTGCCGTCTGTGTAAGCTGAGGCACCACACTCTTGTTCATCCAGAGGACATACGCTCTGTCACGGCTTCCGCTGATGTCAATACATCCGCTGACTCACCCGTCCAACGATTTTGGCCACTATAGTCGACTCCTGGGGCAACGAGACCACCTGCAGGATACTCTTGGATACTGGTTCAACTATAACGATGGTCGCCGAATCATTTATTCAACGAATTGGATTGCCGCGCACCCATGCTCGTATACCAGTGGTTGGTCTAGGCGCAAATCCTGCTGGGGTTACTAGAGGTCGCGCCACATTTACGCTGCTTTCCCGCACAAGCTCGGCCTCAGTGGTGGTAACAGGTCTGAACATTTTAACCTCCTCGATTCCAGCCCAGAGGATCGAGTCTAGCACACCGATGTGGAAAAGAATTCGTGATCTACCCTTAGCGGACCCTACATTTGGTAAACCAGGCGAAATCGACGTGATTTTAGGAGCTGATCAGCTTTGGAACCTTTACACTGGACAACGCAAAGAGTTTTGTTCTGAATATCCTATTGCACTTCATACTAATTTTGGTTGGGTCATTACAGGCAGCTACCATCTCAGTAGTGATGCCCACAACCATGCACTAACACAACACGCGCATGAGGATCTGGACACTTTGGTTCGATCGTTCATAGACATGGAACGAGTTTAACCAAGTGACGCTACCATTAATGCTAATGATCCCGCTGAGCAACACTTCGTTCACACGCACGCCCGCAGAAACGATGGCGTGTACATCGTCCAATACCCATTCAAGGAATCTGCCCTTCCGATGGGGTACACACTGCCACAAGCACTACGCCGCTTTTCTTCTCTCGAGCGGAAATTTCGAAAATTTCCTGCGCTCAAGCAACAGTATGTCGACTTTATGGAGTATTATATACAAGGAGGACACATGGAGGTGATTCCTTCTACTACCGTAGAAAACGATCCCGCCAATCACAATTACTTAGCACACCACGCAGTATTTAAACTAGATAGCACCACCACGAAATGCCGAGTTGGATTTGATGGCTCTGGGGAGGACTTCAATGGATCTTCACTTAATTCACGACTACACATCGGACCACCTATTCAAAGGGATTTACTTGGAGTATGTCTACGTTTCCGTCAGCATCGCTATGTGTTTTGTACGGACATTGAGAAAATTTTTAGAGGCATCCTGGTTTCAGAAGATCACACGCATTACCAACGGATTGTCTGGCGAAAGGAGGAGACTGCTACACTCGATCATTATCGATTGCTGACCGTGACGTATGGTTTAGCGTCTTCACCGTTCTTGGCTGTTCGAGTTCTCAAGCAGATTGCGCAAGATCATGCCGATTTGTATCCGAAGGCTGCTGCTGTGCTTGTACGAGACGCGTACGCGGATGATATTCCTACTGGTTGCGATAATATCGACGATCTCATTGCACTCAAAGATGAATTAATTTTTCTATTGAGCCAAGCTCAATTTAAACTTCGAAAATGGAGTTCAAACTGTTGGTCACTACTCAAATCGCTGCCAAAGGACATTTGTGAGTATCCACTTGAAGCCCTAGAGGGAGATAGCCCAACTCAATATGTCAAGGTTCTTGGAATACGCTGGGACCCGGCTGTGGACGAGCTTTCCTTCAAGTTGACCATTCCCGACGCCACAGGGGTTCTGACAAAACGGATTTTGCTGTCAAAGCTTGCCAAGATCTACGATCCACTGGGGTTGCTTGCCCCCACAACTGTATATCTAAAGGCTCTCTTTCAAGATAGTTGGCTGAGCTCGGTCGAATGGAACAAACCACTACCCGCGCAGCTATGCGCACGGTGGCAACAGTTTGTAGCTGAAGTTCATTTACTGGAAATCTGTCGCATACCTCGCTACCTATCCTCGCCACTTCAAGCAACGGAGCTGCATGGATTCGCCGATGCTTCATCTCATGCATACGCCGCTGTCATCTACAGTCGCGTGAGATTCAATAATTACTACACTGTAACTCTGATCGCCGCAAAAACCCGGGTGGCACCCATCAAACCTATCTCCATCCCACGGCTCGAATTGAATGCCGCCCATCTTCTGTCGAAATTCATGTCTCTAGTTAAGCAAGCTCTAACTGTTCCTATTTCCAGTACTTCGTGTTGGTCAGACTCCGAAATTGTACTACATTGGCTTTCATCACCCCCACGGACTTGGAACACTTATGTTTGTAATCGCACTGCTGAGATTCTAGAAGCTTGCCCACGTAGCTGCTGGCAACACATTCGCACTGAGGACAATCCCGCGGACTGTGCATCACGCGGACTTCTACCAAAGGATCTGGTAGAACATAAACTGTGGTGGAATGGACCACCGTGGCTTTCCCAATCACATCGCACTTGGCCACCTGCTAAGGCCAAGTTCGTACTGTCGACTGAGGACGCTGAGCGGATGGAAGTAAAGGTCATGCCCCAAGTTAATCTACACATATCCAATGAAGGAAATGATCTTAACTGTATGATCAACAAAGCTTCCTCCTGGTGTCTCTTGCGGACACTTAGCTATTGCTTTCGTTTCGTACATCGACTTCGTTGCAAGGACCGCCCGTCATCATTTTTACCATCATGGGAGCTTCAATGTGCCCGCTCTAGGGTAATCAAACATGTCCAGATGGAGTTCTTCCAAGTGGAGTACAGACATCTGAGCACTGGACAAGCCCTTTCTCAAAAATCCAAGTTGGTTCACAACACTCCATTTGTTGACGATCAAGGAATTCTGCGCGTAGGAGGACGCATTGGAAATTCGAGGACAACCTATGATGCAAAACATCCCATCCTTCTTCCAAAGGAATCACCAGTCGCTGTTTTAATAGCTAGACACCAGCACGTCACATCGTTACACGCTGGAGTCGAATATATATTTTTTTCGCACGTTGAGACAGAAGTATTGGATCCTGGGAGCCCGTAACATAGTCCGCAAAATTGTATTCAACTGCAAGATATGCTTCCTCCAGCGCAAAGGAAAGAGCACACAACTCATGGCTGATCTTCCCGCCTTTCGCGTTCAGCCCACCCGCTGCTTTCTACATTCTGGATTGGATTACGCTGGCCCAGTTACCATCAAGACATCAGCAGGTCGGACACCGAAGTTTGGCAAAGCTTGGTTTGCCATCTTTGTTTGTCTGTCCACCAAAGCAATTCATCTCGAGCTCGTCAGTGATTTGACGACTCCTGCATTTATCGCCGCTTTCAAACGGTTTTGGTCTTGACGTGACCCTATATCCGACTTGTACTCGGACAATGGCACAACATTCCATGGAGCCAGAAAGGAACTAACGGAGATGCAACGGATAGCTGTATCTCAAAGTCAAGACGAGGAAATTGCTAATTTTCTGACGAGTCAGGAAATCAACTGGCACTTCATTCAGCCGTCTGCCCCGCATTTTGGAAGTCTTTGGGAGGAGTACGATCTATCAAACTCCACCTTCGCCGAGTAATTGGTAGCAGTGCGTTGACTTTCGGGGAATATTCAACAATTTTAACTCAGATTACTCAGGGTTACTCAACTCTCGCCCACTGTGCGCGCCCAGCGATCACAGCTTGGATCCCCTTACCCCCGCTCATTTTCTTACAGGTCAACCTCACATGTCGGTGCCGGAGCCGTCCTTGTTAGACGTCAACATTAACAGACTGCAGCGTTGGAGACAACTGCAAGCCAAGGTTTAAGGATTCTGGAAACGTTGGAATCTGCAATACCTTACTTCCTTGCAACCTCGCACGAAATGGCAGCAGGAGTCCAACGACATAACCGTGGACACTCTTGTGGTACTGAAGGAGCCAAATCAACCGCCTAGCAAGTGGCTGCTTGGGCGAATCACCGAAGTTCATCCTGGCCAAGACGAGAGGGTTCGAGTGGTCACCGTCAAAACAGCCCGAGGAGTGTACAAGAGACCAAACTTGCTGTGCTTCCCTTGTTCTGAACAGTCGTTCAGGGGGGCCGGTATGTTGAGAAATGAGTCTCGTAGTTTTTAATTCAATGTTCATGTATATTGCGATTGACCTATTTACACACTCATGATTGTAGTACACCGCCTTAGTAACTATTTTTACGCGCATAGCTGTGTTGTTGTTTTTGCTCGTGTCCAGAACATAGCTGTAATGTTCTCACACGCATGGCCAGACCCGCAGCTGCACACGCACACAGCGATGCGTTCCGTTGTTTGTATTGAGTCCGTCGCGTCGAGTCGTATCGCGTGATCTTCCAATTCCCTTTTGCTCGACTTCTTTTCGCGGAGTTGAGTTAGTAGAAACTTCTAGACGAAACCGCCCGCACGCATACTTTGTACCGCCTAATCGCGATGAAGCTGTTTGCGCTCATATCGGTGCCAAACATATAAAATACAAGTAAACCACACATAAAACAGTGATATTCGACATTTTCCATTACCGACATTTGGCTGCAGTTCGTGCTCTAGAAAGGATATAGCCCTACATATATGAATCTGCATAATTCCCTACTTCACATACAAATTATGTTTACGTCCTATTCACCCACCCTAACCACGAGTAACAGGACACCGCCTAGTATCGAATGATTCTGACACTTCAAGCTAGAGTCACCAATTACAAACAGTTGATTCATCCACTCCAGAAACACCACCAATGATGAGATCGATTCCCCACAATCACGCCATACATGGAGGATCAATCCGAGCTAAGCATTAAACCTTGAATTCTCTCACACTTCTAACTTCCTCATGTAATGCAACACGGATCGCCAGCAGCGGTCGCCTTATATAAAAGCCGACGCATCCCCAAATATTAGTCCAGGCACGTATGACATCGCCACGAAGATGCAGACGAGGAATGCGACGCCCAAAGCAAGAGTCTAGATCTCCGAAAGAAGTGCTGATGGAATCTACCCAGCAGCAGAGAGATCAGTTTACAACAAACAGACCTACAGTTCAGTCGCGGAACTCAACCTTATCTTGTAACATTAAGAAGTACAGCCATTTGAAAATAAAATCTTTTTACAAACGTAAGTTTCAGTTGCGGATATTTAACTATATATATATATCGTCAAGAAGCGGTTCTTCTTTTAGAAGCTGAGGCAAAAGCAGAACACAAATCGGAACAGTTTGTTTTTCATCGCTTGGTTTTTCTGCCTGGCCCGTGTATACCGGGTGTTATATCGTACCCTGAACAACTCTAGTAGTGCCTCGATCTGATGGGGCTCGCCAGTGGCGCTCGTGCCGATTTCACGACGGAATATTTGGATAACGAGGCGAAATTATATAGCGAGTTAGCCCCACAGAAGAAGCAGTTGAGCAAGGCAAACTCAACTACCATGCCACATCATTTCACCGAAGAAGCTACTTTCAACATTTCAGCTCGGAGGTCAAGGCTGCCGCATCTGGTGTTGGCTCGCTTCAGTAGTGCACTATGGTACTATGGTAGTACAATGAGCAGGAGCTAAGTAATTTGGAGAAATTCCAGTATGCTAGCTTAGAAAAATTATGGAATTCGACTTATGGAAAATCTTTAGAATTGCTTAGTAATCGTTTCCACAACAATTACCTTCATTTTCAGGCACACGTAAGGGCGATATTTGGGCTACATGGTGTTGAGATGGGATCTACAAGGAGTCTTCCACAGCTCAGCGACAAGGTCAATGCTCATCTGCATGCGATTCGGCCGTTGTCATCATCAAAAGGGGATTTTAGATGGAGTTCTGACTCGAATCGTAACGCAGAAAAAAGAGTTGCCGAGCAATAAGCTGTCCAGGTGGAATTCCTTGGCGTAATTTCTGGAAATACGATGCAGGATGATGGAGCATCGAGGAAATGAGTTGGTAACCGAAACACGAAGCACCAAAAAGCATTCATAATCCAAGCCAAAATGTCCTCATTGCTTCATCTAACTATATTAATAACACAGCACGTAGGTTTTGTGATTCCATTCTCCAATCTAGTCACATTCTCCAATCTCGTTCGCGTCCCGTCAAACTGACAAACAGAGAACAGAACAGCACCAGTTGCAACAGAAGAAGTGTGTGATATACCCCAACATATTACTTAGTATATGAAATTCCTAATCTGTGCACTACTCGCCGCGGCTTTCTACTTGGCCGCTGCCAAAGTCAAAGTTGAGGAGGAGGCTCTCATTGCGACAATGGAAAACTTTAAGCAATTGGTTGCCGACAATGAGTTTATGCTAGTTGAATTATATGCTCCTTGGTGCGGACAATGCAAGGCCCTCACTCACGAGTATGCCAAGGCTGCTCAGCAGCTAGCCGAGAAGGGCTCGCCAATCAATCTGGCCAAGGTCGACGCCACCGTCAAAGATGAGCTAGCTGAGCAGTAACAGGTGCGTGGTTACCTCACAGGAGAGTACAACGGGGTCGTCAGGCCGCCGACATCATCTCCTGGGTAACCAAGAAGACTGGACCACCTGCCAAGGATCTAACCAACGTGGCCGATGCTGAGCAGTTCCTCAAGAACAACGAAATTGCCATCATTGGTTTCTTCCAGGAGGCCAAGATCTTCACCAAGACCGCCTACGTCCTGGACTCATTTGTCTTCGGTGTGAGCAGCAGTGCAAGGACAATGGCGTGATCCTGTTTAATCTGTGTTCGAATGCGAGCTCACCAAGGAGACTCTGATGTAGGTCGCTCAAGTACAGTCACTGCCCCTGATTGTGAACTTTAACCACGAGAAGGAGGAAAACAAAAAGAGCTAACACGAAAATCAAACAACAATGACCAGAAACATGCCTACAATGCATCGTAAACTCTGTAGCTTATTTCTTTGTTCTATTTGTTTGCAATTGACCGCACAGGATCGGCTAGAATCTCCTCATCCAGCAAATGAGTTGTTATCATTTGGCTGTTGCGTCAGGTCGCTGGTCTCCCGCCCGTCCGCCATCCCAGCATTTGAGACTCAATTTTATCTTCGCATAATCAATTTTTCAATATTTTTATACTCGATATTCAAAATGAGCATTGGGGTATATTAGATTTGTGGTAAAAGTGGATGTGTGTAACGTCCAGAAGGAATCGTTTCCGACCCCATAAAGTATATATATTCTTGATCAGCATCAATAGCCGAGTCGATTGAGCCATGTCTGCCTGCCCGTCCATATTAGCGCCTGGTGCTCGAAGACTATAAGAGCTAGAGCAACGATGTTTTGGATCCAGACTTCTGTGATATGTCACTGCTACAAAAATATTTCCAAACTTCGCCCCGCCCACTTCCGCCCCCACAAAGGACGAAAATCTGTGGCATCCACAATTTTAAAGATGCAAGAAAACCAAAAACGCAGGAAATGACCATATCTTTAAGACAGAATCTGAATTGGATCGTATTATTATTATAGCCAGTATCAAGAAAACAATTTCTTTTTTTCTCCCCTGTCTCTCTCTAACACACACGGAGAATAGCCGGCTTTACTTAGAGTAAAACATTAGCGCCTAGATCTCAGAGACTATAAAAGCTAGAGCAACCAAATTTGGTACACAAATTTGGTCACAAAAGATGAAAATCTGGGGGGTATCCACAAATCTCAGAGACTATTAACGCTAGATAACCAAATTTGGTATCCGCACTCCTGTTAGATCTCACTATGAGACTTATATCACAAAATTTCGACCCACCCCCTTCCGCCACCACAAAGAACGAAAATCTGTTGCATCCACAATATTGAGGATACGAGAAAACTAAAAACGCAAATCATAAATTATGACCATATCTATCAGATTGCTGAATCTGGATCAGATCAGATAATTTGTATAGCCAAAAGGAAGAAATCAATTTGCACTGGCTACGCAGCCCCCGACATCACGCTCAGACTGATTTTCTGTCTCTCTCGCACGCACTCTTTGTCGTGTCTTTTAATATTTGCGGCGTATGCCGGAGGAGAGCCTGACTAAGTATCGGGTATAAATGTAGAGTTGCGGTCTCCGCAGCAACTCACAACGTTCCCCCTCGTTTTGTTTGCATCTGTACTTGCAAAGAAACTTTCAACGCTAACATGTGCCTGTGGATTGCATAAACTTAAAATTCAGTTTTATTGAAGAATGAAGCAAAATCGATCAATTTTAATATGTAATTCTTTAAGTTTTCTTTTTTTTTAGAATTTTTAAAATCATGGAAGATACTGATTAAGAAAGTTGGTAGCAACATTAAAACTAGAAAAAATATCTAACATGTTTTTAAATTTGGCCCCTACTTTGCGCTTTAAGAAAGCAAAGAAAATGCATCTCTGCCTCAATTTTTTTCATCCTCAATAGTTTCAGCAGACACGGCCCGCCAAAACATCAAACATCTGCATTGATTTCATGCTCAGCCTTGCCACCTCACCCTCCACCTATCCATAGTATCTCGAACGATTACGGCAACGGCACACTCGTCTCATGTCTGGCGATACTTGATTCCGCACCGCAGCTCAATTTCGTAACGTCTCATTTGGCTGGTCATCTGCAACTAAATCATCGACACTGGCCCGTTTCGATATCTGGCATTGGAGAGTCGTGGCTGAGCTCGAAAAAGGCTGTGGAAGTCCTCATGCAGTCTCAGAATAGCAGCTGAGCAGAATAGCTCTTCATTTACGGCGGTCATCATCATCACAGACTATCAACCGCATTTCAATAATAATACTGCTAGTTAGGGTGTACCGAAGAATATAAGGTTGGCTGAACATTTGTTTTATAGATCTAAGCGAATCGATATGCTGATAGGCGCTGGTCTATTCTTCGACTTGATCTGTGTTGGACAGATCCAGTTGGCTGATACGTTGCCGTCGCTCCAGAACAACAAATTTGGTTAATTCGTCTCTGGAGATCTGGCTCGCACCACCAACAATCGCTGCGCTCTACCTACGGGTGCTAGACCGCACATGCCAAAGGATGAGGAGAATTCCCTGTTTGAGGTTGTGAAGCGGTCTTGGGAGCTGGAAAATTATTGCTCTTCGGAGGAAACTGCATCGAGTGAGGATCTACTCCGCGAGCGTTTGTTCAAGGAAAACTACTCTCCTCTCGAAAATGGACAAATTTCGTTTTGGCTTTTGACTAATGCTGGTTTTGAGTCTCTTGGCAACGTTTTTTTGCGATGGTTCCGCTAATACCTCATCTGGGCGCTCTCTTAATGACTTAGTTATGGCTGGCCCAGCCATTCAGCCAAAATTATTCAACAAACTGCCACGTTTTAGCTTCTAAACGATTGCTCTTTGCGAATATATATGCAAGATGTATCGCTGCCTACTTATGAAATCAAGGTTTACAAGCTGGAGACCGTTATATAAGTTAACAACTAAGCATATAATATGAACTCTCTCTGTCATACATTGTTATTTCTAAGTACGCAGCAGGTAATCATAAGTATTTGGTTGCCCTCAGCAAACAATGCTGACGCGCTGCCAAGAATTCTGCACACAGCAAGTGAAAACGGTCACCCGTGCTGTTTGCGGAAGAGTGTTGAGTCGGCATGCCGACTCTGGGGTATGGCGCGATGCATTGACTTCGTAGGGTAAGCTTAAGCAAAGACATTTCTGTAAAGTCAGTCTCAGTTCAGATCGCATTCTAATAAGACGAACGATTAAAGCTCCGGCACTGCCGTAAATAAAATTCAGTGTGTTATCAATTATAGTTGGGAAAGTCCCACAACATAATTATCATTGATCCCGTTTCGCTCGCCGGATCCATCACACAACATAATCATCATTGATCCAGTTTCAATCGCCGGATCCACCGTTACCTCATCAAAGGAAGAGGCCACTATCGCCAGCTAATTACCCACATAGCGTCGCTGATCATCGAGATAACGGCGGTAGACTTAATTGGCGCCCAACCAATACATAAGAACCCATACCATGTAAGTTCATAAGTGATTTCAGTTTGAAGAAATTGTTCACGAAAAAAAATAAAGATAAACTGTAAAGTAAAGTAAATATTGCTGCCTTCTTCTACCAGCATTTCATTCCTTTAAATCATTGCATACTTTTATTAAAATTGTTGCATACTTTTACCAGCGTTCCTGGTCAATAAAACTTTGCATACTTTCGGCGGCATTATATTTTCTGCTGCATACCCTTAACAATTTTTATAATAAATATTGCATACCCCAAGATACACCAGTTTCTACTATTGCCAACAGTTTTACCTGCCGATCTTTCTCGATCGGCCTAAGTTTCGAAAAGTGCCAACCATAAACCAATGAGTTGGAATTATAGGGAGAAAAAACCTGAATTTAATAGTTCCGATAGTGAGGAGGGGGGAATCAATTGCTCAATAAATCCTACCCCTGCAGATATCGTTGTAACTGAAAAAATGGAGCTGGCTCAAGTTCAGACTCTCATCAGGCAAGCCTTAGCGGAACAAGAAAGGCAGTTTCAAGCACAAATAACCGCTTTAGCTTCACGGGTGCAGAGTTTGCAGGTCGAAGCGCCGCAAATTGTCACATACGAGAAAATATCCGTCGATCCTGACGCCAAATGCGACATTCCCTTAGACATTATTAAATCTGTGCCGGATTTCTCCGGTGTACAGGATGAGTATGTAGCGTGGAGGCAAGCAGCCATCTACGCATACGAGTTATTCAAGGGCTTTCCAAAGAGCACGGCGCATTACCAAGCGGTAGCAATCATTAGGAACAAAATCAAAGGCCCAGCTGGAGCCTTACTAGTGTCTCACAACACTGTCCTAAATTTCGATGCAATACTAGCTAGGCTAGATTGCACATACTCGGATAAAACATCCTTGCGCTTGTTGAGACAGTGTTTGGAGTTAGTTACGCAGGGCGAAATGTCCCTGATGCAATACTACGATGACGTCGAAAAGAAGCTCACTCTCGTAACTAACAAAATTGTAATGTCTCATGACCAAGAAGGCGCCGATTTGCTCAATCGGGAGGTCAGAGACGACGCCTTGCACGCCTTTATCTCCGGTCTTAGGAAGCCGTTGAGAGCGGTTGTGTTCCCTGCACAACCAAAAGATCTACCATCCGCACTGGCTCTGGCCAGGGAAGCTGAGGCTAGCATTGAAAGAAGCATGTTTGCGAACTCTTACGCTAAAGCCTTGCAAGACCGAGCGCAAATTGCCGAAACTAACAAAAACCGTGCCCAAGGCAGACAAACCAAGTTTAACAAAGATGAGCAAAATCAGGAGAGAAATCCCCATTTTTTAAAACGCCAAAAGGGCGGTCCCCAGCCTCAGGCCCCTAAAGACAATCAATCCGAAGCTCCACAGCCCATGGAAGTTGACTCTTCCTCCAGATTTAGACAAAAAACCGACTACAGCAGGCGTCAGACTTACGAGTCCAACGCAGCAAAACGCAAGAATTCGTCAGACCGTTCAACAGGTCAAAGACGGCAACGCATTAACAATGTCGTACAATCAGACTCCAAAGAGGCCGTAACAGAATTCGAGAAGGCGGCCAAAGAGGCAGTTGAAGAATTAGAGAGTGAGAACGAGTACGCACCTGGTGACGACTCAATTAATTTTTTAGGGAACACTCCCGGCTTCCGTACATTCAACGACGGTTGGCTGGGAGAACTCTGAAGATGTTAATTGACACTGGCGCGGCAAAGAATTATGTGAAGCCCTTAACAGAGCTAAAGGCCATAACGCCGGTCGCCAAGTCATTCTCGGTAAACTCGATCCACGGGTCTACCGAAATCAAGCGCAAGTGCTTGATGAATATTTTCCAGCATACCTCCCCGTTTTTTCTCCTCGATACCCTAAGTTCTTTCGACGCCATCATAGGCTTCGACTTGCTAACACAAGCCGGAGTCAAATTGAACTTGGCAAAAAACACTCTGGAATACCAGGGTACATCTGAAAAACTCCAGTACTATCAATGTGCCGATGTGAACTTCACCGATGTCAACGACATCGTTGTCCCTCCGTCCGTAAAGAAAGAGTTCAGGGACATGATACTCAGAAACAAAAGAGCCTTCTCAAATGCAGATGAAGCTCTCCCTTTTAATACTGCTGTCATCGCTACAATCCGAACAGTGGACGACGAGCCTGTGTATTCAAGATACCCGAGTCTCATGGGTGTTTCTGACTTCATAAACAAAGAAGTCAAACAATTACTGGACGATGGCATAATCAGGCCCTTCAGATCGCCTTACAACAGCGCAACATGGGTGGTTGATAAAAAAGGCACTGACTCAAACGGTAACCCAAAAAAAAGGTTGGTAATCGATTTCAGGAAACTGAACGAAAAAACCATACCGGACCGCTATCCCATGCCAAGCATCCCCATGATTTTAGCGAATCTAGGGAAGGCCAAATACTTCACTACCCTCGACTTAAAGTCTGGGTACCACCAAATCTACCTTGCGGAGCATGACCGCGAAAAGACTTCGTTTTCAGTAAGCAGCGGCAAGTACGAGTTCTGTCGGCTTCCGTTTGGCCTGCGCAATGCAAGCAGCATATTCCAAAGGGCAATAGACGATATCCTGAGGGAACATATAGGAAAGATTTGCTTTGTCTATGTAGACGACGTCATAATTTTTTCTAAAAACGAAACGGAGCATATTCAACACATCAACACTGTGTTAAAATGTCTAATCGACGCCAACATGCGTGTAGGCCCTGAAAAGACTCAATTCTTCAAGGAAAGTATTGAATTCCTGGGTTTCATTGTTACCAAAGACGGAGCAACATCCGAACCCAAAAAGGTTAAAGCCATTCAGGACTTCCCTGAACCCAAAAGTGTCTACAGCGTTAGGTCATTCTTGGGGTTAGCTAACTACTATAGGGTCTTTATTAAGGACTTTGCCGCTATAGCGCGCCCAATATCAGACATACTTAAAGGGGAAAATGGTTCAGTGAGTAGGCACGTATCAAAGAAAATCCCTGTTGAATTTAATGAAACTCAACGCGATGCATTTCACCGTCTGCGAAACATTTTGGCATCAGAAGATGTCATGCTAATGTACCCAGACTTCCAGAAACCGTTCGATTTAACCACTGATGCTTCGGCCAGTGGAATTGGCGCGGTTCTTTCCCAAGGCAATAGGCCAATAACAATGATTTCTCGCGCCTTAAAACAGGCCGAACAAAACTATGCCACCAACGAAAGAGAGTTGCTGGCCGTTGTGTGGGCTTTAGGCAGATTGCAGAACTTTCTGTACGGTTCCAGGGAAATTAACATTTTCACGGACCACCAGCCGCTCACGTTCGCTGTGTCGGACAAGAACACGAATTCTAAGATTAAAAGATGGAAATCGTACATCGACCAGCACAATGCCAAAATGTTTTATAAACCGGGCAAAGAGAATCTGGTGGCGGATGCCCTTTCAAGGCAAAACGTTAATGCTTTGCAAGATGGGCCCCGTTCGGACGCTGCAACCGTTCACAGCGAAATTTCCCTGACCTACACAGTCGAGACAACAGACAAACCTTTGAATTGTTTTAGGAACCAGATTGTTCTAGAGGAATCGCGTTTCCCGCTAAAGCGAAACCTGTTGCTGTTTCGCAGCAAAACACGCCACTTGATCAGTTACACTGACAAGAGCTCAATTCTCAAAACTCTCAAAGAAGTTGTGAATTCTGGAGTCGTTAATGCAATACATTGCGACCTTCCCACGTTGGCAAGTTTCCAACACCACCTGATTTTGCATTTCCCTGCCACCCAATTCAGGCACTGTAAAAATCTTGTGCAAGATATAACGGACAAAAACGAGCAGTTAGAAGTCATCACTGCCGAGCACAATCGAGCGCACAGAGCAGCTCAGGAAAACATCAAACAAGTACTTCGTGACTATTTTTTTTCCCAATATGGCCACTTTGGCCATAGAAGTGGTTGCAAACTGCAGGGTTTGCACTAAAGCCAAGTACGATAGGCACCCGAAGAAACAGGAACTCGGGGAAACGCCTATACCAAGTTATACTGGCGAAATGTTGCATATCGACATTTTCTCAACAGACAAGAAACAATTCTTAACCTGCGTAGACAAGTTCTCCAAATTTGCAGTCGTCCAACCGATATTATCCAGAACAATAATCGATGTCACAAGCCCTCTACTGCAAATTATTAACCTTTTCCCCGCAACTAAGACAATTTATTGCGATAACGAGGCGGCCTTCAATTCCGAGACCATCACTTCGATGCTCCGAAACGCCTACGGCATTTGCGTTGTGAATGCAGCTCCGCTTCACAGCACCTCAAACGGCCAGGTGGAGCGCTTTCATAGCACCCTGACCGAAATTGCGAGATGCCTCAAACTAGACAAGAAAATCAGCGACACTACAGAATTAATTTTAAAGGCTACGATAGAGTTCAACAAAAGTTTACACTCAGTAACCCGAGAGAAACCAATTGAGGTCGTTCATGCAGTAGCTCATGTTCGTCGCGAGAACGTCAAAGACAGGCTGATTAAGGCACAGCAAGACAATATCAAAAGGTGCAACGCAGCCAGACAAAACCGTGTTTTCGAGGTAGGAGAAAAGGTGTTCCAGAAGAACAACAAAAGGCTAGGGAACAAGTTAACTCCATTATGCTCAGAACAAAAGGTCGAAGCAGACCTGGGAACGTCTGTTCTCATTAAGGGGAGGGTGGTCCATAAGGACAACCTGAAATAAGTTTTCCCCACAATTAGCTAGTAAGCCAACTTAATAAACTCCGAAACTCAAAAGCAAATAAACAGACTGACGGACACGATCAATAAAATTATCAGCTCCCGCAAAGGCGATTTGGTTGACACTCCTCATTTATTCGAAACACTGCTGGTAAAAAATAGAATACTGAACACGGAAATTCAAAATTTAATACTAACTATAACACTGGCAAAAGCAAACATAGTAAATCCCACAATTCTCGACCACACCGATCTGAAATCACTTATTGAGCAAGACACCCCAATAGTAAGCTTAATAGAAGCTTCTAAGATCAAGGTCCTTCAGTCCGAGAACATTATCCACATATTAATAGCCTACCCTAAAGTTGAGTTTAGGTGCCAAAAGGTCTCCGTCTACCCCGTTTCACACCAACAAACCATTCTGCGACTCGACGAGGACACGCTGGCGGAATGCGAAAAGGACACCTTTACAGTTACTGGATGCACCGTGACTACGCATAACACCTTCTGCGAACGAGCACGGCGCGAAACCTGTGTTAGCTCCCTTCATGCTGGAAACATCGCCAACTGCCATACCCAACCCAGCCACCTGAAAGCAATAACACCTGTAGATTTCAAGGAGAAAGTGACTGCGGCGGGCTCACCCAAATTCTGGTTCACGGTTGGTGCGGTCCTGAACGTCGGACTAATTGGCTCATTCGTCCTTTTCATGGTGCTAAGGAGAAAGCGAGCCACATTGAGGGTGCAGAGGGCTTTGGACAACTTTAATATGACCGAGGACGGTCATCATCCTGAGGGGGGGGTAGTTAACAACTAAGCATATAATATGAACTCTCTCTGTCATACATTGTTATTTCTAAGTACGCAGCAGGTAATCATAAGTATTTGGTTGCCCTCAGCAAACAATGCTGACGCGCTGCCAAGAATTCTGCACACAGCAAGTGAAAACGGTCACCCGTGCTGTTTGCGGAAGAGTGTTGAGTCGGCATGCCGACTCTGGGGTATGGCGCGATGCATTGACTTCGTAGGGTAAGCTTAAGCAAAGACATTTCTGTAAAGTCAGTCTCAGTTCAGATCGCATTCTAATAAGACGAACGATTAAAGCTCCGGCACTGCCGTAAATAAAATTCAGTGTGTTATCAATTATAGTTGGGAAAGTCCCACAACATAATTATCATTGATCCCGTTTCGCTCGCCGGATCCATCACACAACATAATCATCATTGATCCAGTTTCAATCGCCGGATCCACCGTTACCTCATCAAAGGAAGAGGCCACTATCGCCAGCTAATTACCCACATAGCGTCGCTGATCATCGAGATAACGGCGGTAGACTTAATTTATATAGAACTAGGCCCGCTGCTTTTTAGGCCAGCATGGCCGCATAAGGAGCTTGCGCTTACATAAAATCGAATGTCCAACTGAATCGCGCATGGCCTTCTAAAGTTTCGCAAACTATAGACTTACCGGAGCGCACACCTATGCCGCAGGTTGGATCACTCATAAAGATTTTGGCTGGAAGCCAAGGGAAGCCGGCTTTCAAGTCGGCAAAATACCATTTTTATCAAGTCGTCGGAACAACAGTGCTAGCTCTTGAAGAGCAGGGTCGCGCTGATGGAGCTAGTGCAGCTCCGACCGCAAACACAGAATAAACATTTAACAAATTAAAATAACTATTTCGTGAGTCCTAGCGCCCGACGGTTTGTACGTATCCCGTTTTCCACAGCCGTAACAAAAGACGGTGCGATCCCCTACGCAATGTTGATACAGATGACCCTGACAACCACAGTTCCTACTGCGGGTTACTGCCGCAATATCTAGCTGTTCTGCTTCATCGACCTCAACATCACCATCCTTATCTGTCTGCACAACAATTTCATGCACCTGTCGTCGTATAGGAATACGCTTCGGCTCAGCGCTGACCACAGGCTTAGCCACTGATTGCAAAAAGCGCTCGCGAGTACGCAATATGTTGCGCAATTTCGTTACGGACAGAATTGGAATGTATAAAATTTCATGTTGGTTATCGTCCAAGATATTCGACTTTAGCACTTCCAACAGCGACATTTCCGACATGGGGCTGACTATTTTGTCGGACAAGATTACAATGGCTTCGTAGATTGTATCAAATGGTTCGTGCGGCTTCTGCTTTCGTTGAACTATTGCCGCACGAATTTCTAGGTCGCTACGCCCCTCTCTAAATCGAGTTTTTAAAGCTGTACTTAGCTGCTGCGGAGGGTACACTTTTATGGTAACGCCAAAACCACTCGCTAGCACTGGCTTCAAACAGGTAAATGGCGTTTCTGGGAACTAGGTCGAGATTATCTTCTAAGGTCGGCTTGGTTAGGGCTTCTATCCAATACATAAAATCGATTATTTTTCCAGTCCTATCTATTCGTAGTCCCGCTATCTGTTGGAATCCACATGGGGTTACCCATAGAATCATTGATTTATCGGGACACCTACAGGCTCTCAAGTGGGTATTTGGAACAACTGTTAAATGGTTTGGTTTTCTCCACTAGGCTTTGAACATCCTGAAACTTGATTATTCGGCTGCTGTACCGTTTGACTTACATTGTCTTAGTCATTTTGGGCCAGGGCGTCCGTCAACGCCATGAGCGGCCCGCCTGTCAGCAGGTGCCCGGGAGTCAGCGCGTCTCCGTCGCTTGGGTCTGGGCTTAGGGGTCCTAGCGGGCGCGAGTTGAGTACCGCCTCGATCCCGACCAGCACGGTCTCCAGCTCCTCTGAGGGGAGGAGAGCGCTTCCGACTGCCCGTAGGAGTAGGCCCTTGGCAGACTTCTCACCGGCCTCCCAAAGTACGCCCATGTGCGGTGCTCGAGGCGGTATGAAGGCAAACTCGCACCCGCTTCTTGACGCAAATTCGCGTATCGCGTCCGCTTCCGCTTCTATCTTCCTCCGCAGCTCGCTGAACTGGCGACTTGCTCCGACGAAATTTGTCGCGTTGTCGCTGTTCACGTGTTGCGGTCATCCTCGACGACCGACGAACCTTTGGAACTCTAACAAGAAAAAATTAGTCGTCAAATCGGAGACAATTTCAATGAACCGCCTTTTACGCAAAACAGACAAATAACGCTATGTAGGACTTATAAGGCGGCCACGAATTTTCAGAAACGTATAGACTGGGCCACAAAAATCAACGCCACATACTGAAAATCAGCGGAGAGCACGGAGCCGTTCTGCGGGTAATTTCCCCATCCCGCCTGAGCGTTCACTATCCAAATACGCTGTCTAAGGATACTCACGAGTGCTCGTGGGCTGGTATGAAAATTCGTTTGATGCAGATGGCGAACGTATATCTGCACAAACTACGAGCGTTTTGTCAATAACCAAGGAAACTTGGCATTATATGACATAGGAGCGTTAACTAGTCGCCCCCCAACTCGCAACAACGAAAAAGAGCACCATGTCCCAGCCTCTTCATGGATGAAGGAATTCAAGCGCTGAAGACTGGGGCCTAACTTGGTGCCTTTACGAACCCTTTCAATATCTTCTTGAGACTCATTTTTCTGTGTTATTTCGACTATTTTTAGAAACGCCTCGTCGTATTCTACGGATGACGGAATTTTTCCACAGTTGAGACTTTTGTCTTTGCATTTTCGGATGAAGCGGAACACGAAAACGAACACTCTTAGCAGTTTGAGGTGTGACGAGTATCCCTCGATTACATCCACTAAATAATTTGGCTTGGCCGCGACGGTCAGTCCGACCGATTTCTTCCGACTTTCCATCTGTAGCTCTTCTTCGGAAAGCTCGAAGTGTGGATTTCTGGGCCAGCTCTCTTCTTCAAACTTTAAGAACTCTGGTCCACCAAACCAGATCGACTGCACGATTTCCTCTACGTCACAACCTCTCGAAACTATGTCTGCTGGGTGCTGTTTTGTTGGCACATGCCGCCACGTAGCTTCACTTGACCACTCCTGAATCTCCGCTACTCGGTTCGCAACGAATGTTGACAACGACGAAGGGTGGGATCTGATCCAATGAAGAGTAACTTCTGAATCTGACCAGAATATCATTTTCTCAATTGGAACCTTGAGCGCTACTTTCGACTTTGCAGTCAACAAGGACACCTCGAAACCTTCTGCAGTCTTTCTACGGATATAGACGCAGACTCCATAAGCTCTCAATGATGCGTCGGCAAAGGCATGTACTTGAATCAGTGACATGGGATCAGTATGCACAAATCGAGGTATGGTAATCTTCTCTAACTAACCCAAGGATTCTTTTAATATGTTCCATGCTGTTTCCAAGTTCATTGGAATGGACTCATCCCAATCTAGCTTGTTAAGCCAAAGCTCCTGCAGGAGGATCTTTCCCTTAATTACTAAAGGACTTAACAAGCCAAGGGGGTCAAACAGCTTTGATGTCACCGATAATATGTTCCGTTTTGTCGCTCGGAGACCCATAACTGACGTGTCAATTTGAAACTTAAAGACGTCTTCGTGTGGCAGCCACGATATTCCTAACGCCTTAGTTGACTCTGAGTCCGAGATCTTTATCGGTTTAACTGTGCTCTCGGATGCGGTGACCTCAGGTGAGTTCGAAAACCATTTAGTCAATTCAAACCCAGCAGTTTGAAGAACCTGAGCCACATCAGACTTAATTGTCTTTAACTCCTCTACGCAACCAGCACCAGTCAACATGTCATCTACATAGAAGTCGGAGTCAATAACTTCAGCAGCTTTAGGGAATGAGAGTTTTGCAGACTCACTCAACCTCTTCAAACACCGAATAACCAAAAATGGGGCTGGTCCAGTCCCATATGTTACGGTGTTGAGCTGGTATATTCTCAAGGACTCAGACGGCTCTCTTCTCCACACTATGAGCTGGAATTGTCTATCCGCATCAGCGACCCAGACTTGGCGATACATCTTCTTGACATCGGCTGTCAAGGCGTACCTGTGTAGTCTGAATCGGAGCAATGTCGAATACAGCTCATCCTGTATCGTAGGACCGACCATCAATCTGTCGTTCAAGGCCACCTGAGAGGACGTTTTACAAGACGCATCGAAAACGGCGCGGAATTTGGTCGACGTGCTTTGGGGCCCAACACACACTGATGTGGAATAAAATAATGTGGAGTTTTGGGGATTGTGTTGTCTGTGGTAGACAAGTGACCCAAGGAGAGGTACTCTTCCATGAACTCCAAGTACATTTTCTGTAACTCGGGGTCACGAGACAATTTTTTTTCAAGCGATAAAAGCCGCCGTTTAGCCACTTCAAAGGAGTTGCCTAAGATACTGGGATCTGATTTGAACGGCAGTCTTACTTCAAACCGACCTGAAGGCACGACCTGAGTAGTCCTTCTATAATGCTTTTCACATAACTTGTGTTCAGGAGATAAAGACTTTTTAGAAGACGGCAATTCTTCCAGTGACCAAAACTTTTGTAATGTATTGTCGATGTGGATCACTGACTCTTCTCGACAACTCAAACAATTCCTAGCTTCTTGGGTGGCAGTCACCTTTGGAGTGTATCTGCCCGACACAATCCAGCCGAGAAGCGTTTTCTGCAGAGTAGGATAGTCAGGACCTTGGCGAATCTGACCAACAGATAGAAGTTCGAAAAATGTTTCTGCACCTATCAACATATCTATCTTCTGTGGCTTGAAGAAATATGGGTCTGCAAGTGGTAAGTTCTTCAGGATTTTCTAGTCACTCACGTTAAGTGTTTGATCAGGGTGATACCCCGAAATGGACCTTAAAATCCAGAAATCAACCGAAAACTCACTACCAGTAATTCGCGACTTCACCGCCGTGTGTATCTTTTTCTTGACTTGTGAATTGGATTCACCAATACCAAGCAAGTTGATACACGACTCCTCCCTACGGATCTGTAAGCGCTGTGCTAAGTCCTCAGTTATAAAATTGGTTTGAGACCCCGAGTCAAGCAGAGCTCGGGCCAAAACATGTTCACCATTATTTGTTCGGACGCTTACGATCGACGTAGCCAGAATAACTCTATCCATAGCTGTCGCATGGAGAGCATGCGAAGTGGAAGGTTGATTCTGATTGGGAGGAGGAGAAGAATTCTCTGGGGGTGATGGTAACGCCAGACTTTTATTCGCCACTGTGTACCTATGCAATAAGGTATGGTGTGAGCAGCTACACACTCGACACTTCTTAGCTTTGCATCATACTACAGAGTGGCCTGGCTGCAGACAATTGATGCACAAGGATGCAGTTTTTGCGAATTCGAACCTTTGCATTACTGCTAGCCGACCAAATGGACTGCAATCTGTCAACAAATGGTGTTTCGCATTGCAGTAGCTGCATTGTTGGTTTTTGGTATTCGCGGTGGAACACGCGAATGAGCTCCGATTATGCGGCTTGCTTGGAACAGCTTTCTGCTCCTGCTTTGGTTTTTCCGAATTTTCGGCCGAAAGATGCTGATGTCTGCGATTAAGCAACTTTTCACAGTCCGTCCAAAGGGGCAGTTTGTCATAATCGAGCTGTTCTTCCCATTTCTCTTTGGTCACCGGATCGACTCTGCTCAAGACGAGATGAATAATCATCGCATTCGAGATCTTTTTATCATCGCCTACCGACAACAACGAACCATTACTCGGTTACTTGGAAAGCCCTAACTCTTCCCAACGCTTCACCGGAGAGACACGAAAGCAAATGGTTGAACTTTTCGAAAATTGGAGTGCTTTGGTCATTGTGAACTAGAGTCTCAAATAAACGTATGCAGTTTTTAAAGTCCGAAAAGTTGCCGCTGAACTGCGGCAGAGCTAACTTCGGAAGGCGAGCACGAGTTGGGCCACCATAAGCTGGTACTGCCGGTATTGTCTCATCAGCTGTCTTTAATGCGCAAATGAGAGACATTAATTTTGCCTTTGTGACAATTGAGAGTTCTTCCAACTCGACTCCAAATTCATCGTCAATGTCTATATCTTCAATCTTCTCTTGAAGTTCGCGTGCCGAGTCTGCACTCGAGCTCCGTCAATACCAGCGGAATATCCCCCGCTTCTAAACGGTCCGCTGATAAACGAATGCCTTTGACACGGCAACTGCGCTTTTTCTTCAGCTCTTCAAGGACGATATTGTTGGCTTTTGAGGTCATATTGATTCTCAATACAAGCAACTGAAGGCGAAAGATCGTTTCTAATAATCGTATTTAATGCCGAGGCACTCAATGAAATAATGGGTAATTGTACCCAAACGAGGTGAAAAACCAATATACCCGAAAAATTTAGGGTATAGCGTCGCTTGGCTGGCGCGTACACGAAAACCACACAAGAATACCAACGAACTGCACTGGTGACAAGCGAAAACGAAAAATTTCACCGCTGCAGTTCTGAAGAATTAATGTTGTGTATGCATACGTACGACAACGATCGACGCTAAATTGATTTGCGAGGCACGACTTTGTCTTAATTGATAGTTGGATCCTACTGACACCAAACGAATATACCCGACAAAAACAGGGTAGCGCGTCACTTGGTGTTTGGTTTGGATCAAGCGCGCCAAACAAAAGAACAACGATAAGCAACGGTGAAGAGCGAAAGCGAGACGAAAAAATTCACCGCTGCAGCTGCGTATTGGTATGCGTGCTTGGCCAACGACCCAACTATACATATATTTGACACAACGAAAACGAGAAAAGGGGAAAGGGGCGACAGCGATTGCAGTTAAAATGAGTTATGTATATGTGTAGTTATTGCGTCCAAGAGGGTTAGATGTACATATGTATGTATATATGTATTAATATATATGCTCAACTCTAACTACAGCATGCAATCTAGCTCTACTATGTCATACGTAAATATGTGCCAAGAATTGAAAGCGAGGTGCAATTGTTTCAGCACAAGACAATAATTGCGAGTTTTTTAATCTTTTCGTCTTCACTCGAGCTTTCAATTTTTTGCACAAATACCTCTTGATAAGATTGGAATTTCCAGGTGCTGTACTCTCCTCTTCTGATGCTGGATGCTCCACTTGGATCTCCTTTGGTAGATTGTATATGTATATATCCCCTTTTGTATGTATATAGCTGCAGACAGGGTATTGCACGACCGACGCGGTGATTTTTAGTTTTGTTTGGCAATTTAGCTGCAGCACATATGCATGTACATGTAGGTATAATAGATTTTGGCTATTGATCTATTCTCCACTGTGTCACTGTCACTTTTGCCTTTCACTTTTAATTAATTTGCAAGTTTTTCTAAATAAAAGATACCGAAAAACTTGGGTGACTGCAAATTTGTATTTTAAGACGACGAAAAAAAGGAGTGCGTGCGTTCGTTTTCATAGATTTTTCTCGACCTCTCTTCATATATTCAAACAGTTCTTCTTCGCCTATCTTACCTACGGTGGCAAAGCGGGGCGAATTCGCCAAGAGCGAGAGAGCGAGCTTTTATTGCGTTCCCGCTTTGCCCTAGCCTAACTTACACTAGACTTCATAAAATACTATCCTAATAACAATTATTATTAGCCAAATGGCGCTACAAATACTATATAAAGCTGATTTCAAAATTTCGTATTGATATTCGCACGTGAAGTATTTTGGCCACCATTTCCGTACAGCACCGTCCACTGTGGGACGGAGGAAAAGTGTTTGATTTACGCTTAGAGTTAACGAACGAAAAGAATTTTTTAGGATCACTACGAAAGTTACTACTACATTGTGAAAGGTAATGATTATAACACTGACTATTAACAGCAGGAAACAGAGAGTGAGCGGATGAGTATGGAGCTAAGGCCGACGTGGAGCCCGACCTCTGGTACTTTTTATAGAGCCGGGATTTATTTTTTTTAAGTATGACAAATACTTTGCTTGGACGATACGGGTACAGTGATATCTGGAAGAAATGTATTAAGGGCGGAGTAAATAGAGCTATAAAACGAGCTAACAGTTGCATCTATGTTCGGTAATGAATAAAGAAACGACCAATCAACACGCGAGAGATGTAGATCTAAATCGATAAAGTTTGTTTTGCGAAAACACTTTATGTGACAAGGAGCCATGGAACTGTCAGCACCACCAGGGACAGTTGGGAGTGATATTGGGCTTGCTCTAGATACCGTAGCAAGAGAAGCATCGTTAACAAAAACGAGGTCAAGAAGTCTGTCCCTAATGTTTTTAACGGCATTAATTTGGACAAGGGAAATATCCGTTAGCTCATTGTGGCAATTGGGAAAAAACAGGTTTGCGTCATCGCAAGGCAAACAAGAAAGAAATGGGAGGTTAAAGTCCCCCATGACAATAACTCGATCATTGCACCCTAATGCAGATACGACAGTATTAATTGCTGAGAGGTGGTGTAAGTAAAGCTCAGCATCAGACCAGGGGGGAATGTAAGAGCAGGTTAAATAGAAAAATGCCGAGCCAACACGAACTTTGACTGCAACAAATTCAATTCCATGGATGTTATTGAATGGTAAAAACTCTGATGAGAAAACTGATTTGACTGCAATCAGAACCCCACCTATAAATAGTGTAACTATCAATGAAAATTTCATGATCATTGATAGTGAAATTAAGCCAGGTTTCGGTAAAAGCGATGGCATAGAAATCAAAAGACGCACTATTAGTATGAATTTGACGCAATTTGCCCCACAAACTGCGAACGTTCTGATAGTGCTTAGAAAAATGGTACATCAGTTTTTTGGAGCAGCAGGTTCGGTAATTCTGGGATTCGAGCTCGAATCTTTGAAAAGGATCTCATGCATTGAATGCTCATGCCAGATTGACGGTTCTAGAGAATTGGATAGTAAAGAATCAGGGGGAAGAATTTTAAAGGATGATATGTTGCGCTTATGTTTAAATGTAAATTTAGTCACAACTATATCATCCGACAAAGCGTTAAGTTTAGAGGAAAGATGTTGTTTAACGTCCTCCGTTGTAGCCTCAGGAATAAGACGAGAAACAAATATTGCTTTCCGAGGGACCACTGCTCTAAGTTGAAGTCCCGTGCGAGATCGAGATGGTGGAGCCACTCCGAAAAGAGATCTCGGTCCTGGGGCAGAAGAATTGCCAGCAATGGCTGGAGCAGGAATTGGCAAGACATCACCAGCAACCAGCACACCCGCACTAGGAGCACTCAACATGTCAGAAGTGGCAGCAACAGAAACTGCAGGGATGGGATTGATTCTGTTGGGAACTTGGATGCTCGAAGGAAGCACATTTCTCGGTGTAAAGAACACCGGAGCCACCGTTGGCGGATTTACAGATATCGGCGAGGCATGACCACCCGGAGTAACAAATGCTTCCGATGGATGAAGGTGGGAGGCAGGCGTACCAATCGGATCAGGTTGCAAGAGATTGGTATCATTATTCGGAATTTTCCGTCTAGGCGATTCGCTCAACGGTTTGATCAATCTCGTCGAAACTCCAATCTAATGAAATCCTATTCTACTTTTACCACTGTATGATTTTCTTTTCTACTATCGATTATTAACTTATAATGATCGATATATCTACTCTTTATCTTCAAAATTCGGAAACCGTGCAACATTCGTCTAACAGGAGTGTGTCCCCCACTGACTCTGGTGATATTATTATCAATCAACAATCAATACAAAGAATTATCGGATGAATTGGGACCGTTCGGTAGTTTTGCACCACCGATGGATATCCGAGAAATTCGGAAGCCCTGACAATCCCATGGACCTCTACTTATAGTGTAGGTGGCAAACACAAAAAAGTTCTGGATCGCGGACCACCAAATTTTCCGGATCCACAGTATAGGAGAACCATTCCACCTACGTCTGTCAAACAAAAAAACGAAACCACAATAGAAACACTGAAGAAGACGACAAGGTTTATCAAGATCAGCAACGGTATGGACAAGTTCCTCCCCCAAACAACACGCTCCCATATTCCCCATGGGTAGGCAGTAGAGCTAATCCACTTTGAAACCTAAATCAGACAGAAACATTGGAACGTGCTATTTAGCAGAGTTGCCTATCCGGCCAGATATTACAGGTTCGTTACTATGCCGAATACACGTACAGCAATATTCAATAAAATAAGATGCAAAGCAGACACATTGCATATTAAAGTGTTGCCACTTGATCGCAAAACATATGTTGATAAGCTGTATCAAAGCTCACAAGATCTTAAACTCTAATTTTATTACGGCCTAGTTTTAGGCTGTTCTTTCGCAGTTAGCCGTTGATATATCCAATAAATAAGGCACGACAAGCGTCGAATATTACACTGGCGATGACGATTGGTGTAGATGTGTTTTCTGCTAGGCAGACGAGCCTCCCTAGCAGCTTTCGCCAGCGACGAACGATGAGAAAAGGGGGATATAACGATTAAGAGCGTAGGGAAAAGCAACCAAGCAAAAAAAAATAACAACAAGTTGCGCTATGTTCAGAGATACGTTCTCTGTAATGATTTCTGTGCTTAGCGCTTAGTCGAACAGTCTTGATTTTAATTTTTTGTCTGGATAATTCTTTGGTGAACTAAGAAGATGTTCGTTTTTTGAACGTATGAAAGTAGAACGGGAAGATTAGGATGGCTTTTTGGGCTGATTTTATTTGCAGAGAGTTATGGGGGGCCTTCTCTTCTTTTTAGCCTTAAACTCTTTCACAACCAAATGCTCCATCCAAAAATTTGGCAAGGTATTTGATTTCGAATTAAATTGGGGATTGGAAATCCTGGCATAAGAGAACTTAAAGTTCTCCACCTTTAAACTGACGGCTTTTATTTTGTTTTGTATGAAAGCTTTTACTTCATTAGATGCGTAAGTTCTGGGGCTAGCCGTGAGACAAAAACTTGCCTATTTTTTGGTACTCCCACCGGGTGCCGAATCTGTTTCACCAGCAGCTATCGTTGAACTTGGAGTAGAAAATGAGCTGCACTGCAAGTTCGGCGGAGTAGACTTCTTAAAACTCGCAGACTCACTCAGAAGCTGGTAGCTGCAGAACTGGGTATCCATATTCCATAGAAGATCATATTGCTTCTTGAAGCCCAGCTTTTTGAAGCCACTCCGTGTTTGCCTCTTCAACGATCGCATGTCGTTTTCAACAGCGTGCCATTTCTCACAACTATAATGCAGGCCATTACTTCGGAATATGGCAACACTCACACGGCCCGAGATCCCTGCACATCTGCACATTTAACGCGACAATAATTCATAGCCAAATTTAGCAAACAGCTAAGCGGAATGTCCATCCTGGACATGAAGGCCGATCCGCCGGAATGTTCTACCGGTCCCATCAATTGAATAAATATTTATCATCACCTTCTAGTTGCATGGAGCCATGCTAGACTACATGGAGCTTGACTTCACGGACCAAGGGGGTTTACTTGTTTGTTCTCGTGACCATCGATATGTACATTTATAAGAACCGAAGTACTTTCCCTGCTCTCCCTGCTCCCAGGAGCTCACTCGCTCACTTTCTATGCCCCTCGCAGCGGGCCTTTAGTCGAAACGCAAAAGTTAAATAATTTTTTTCTTTATTCTATAACTCACTTTCCGTGCCGACCACTAGATGACGCAGCAATCTAGAACTGTCGGCTGATCCAAGCCATACCAAATCTTCACTATCCACGGCACCTCGCAATTAGAAAAGACAAAGTTCTGCTAACGCTGAAATTTGACCAAGAATGAAACTACCTCCCACTTTCTTTCCTTATATATGAACTTAAATTACTAGATGTAACTTCTCTCTATGACAAACGCCTAGCAAGGCCTTTGCAGATTTAGCTTGTTAAATTGTGTAATTGCAGCGCGTTTTGCCAGTGTAAGGCGTTTGAAAGCTTTAAAGTTTTTCTCTGTGGAAGTTCATGTATGCTCAGCTATCTATCTTTACAATGTTATATGTATAGAATTTTAAAGAATTGTTCCTCATATTTATTAGTTCCTCATTATAAGAGAAAAACGCAATGTATTAATTAACCAAAGAACTAATTTTCGTTTTAGCTTAAGCCGTTTCATACCTCTTTGTGAGACTCTACTTCTGCAGACAACTATTTCCCCTAGTACATACAACTATGGTTATAATTCGCAAAATCTACCACTAAATAAATATGAACAAGCAAAGATATAAAAATAAGCAAACTGCATTTGAAAGCAAAATCCTGAACAATTTAGACTGCACACGTACACGGTTCTACGGTGTCTAGAAGTTTCACAATATTTTTCCGGTGTATTTTTGTCTATATAAATACAGTTTTTTATATTCTTTGATCAATAAAGAACATTTAATGGTATTTTTCGCTTTACAAAATTTTGCTATATTTAATTTCTTACTAAATTAAATTTTTTTAACAAACTAAATAAAATAAAAATAAAAAAATCGCTTACTTTTAATGGACCTAGAAAAATATTATTTACACCAAAATCTTTATTTTTGTGCAATCTCTGCATTGCCGCCATGATTTTAAAATTTTAGATTTTTTACGTTTTTATTCACTGATAATCATTATTTTGGATTAATTTGATAAAACCTAGACTTAATCAATCAAATTAATGATTAATTATGATTTATTATTTTTTTTGCTTAAAATAAAACTCAACAGGATTTACGGCTTCTGTGTTAGAATGTTCGCCAATATTATTGCATATCCTTGTTAAGGGACCACAAAGTTACCCCTGAGCTAAAATTTTCTCTTTGAAAATAATGTCGGGTCAAGCAGCATAAATATTATAAACTATTGCTAGTGGTGCGACCCAAAGCAAATGTATTTTGTTGTTGATAGTCATTTGCAATGCCCACTGTAAAGAGAATTTTGTTACCGTACATGCATACACAGCGGAATTCTTTCGTCTCTTTATATTGCCTCAATCAAATTTTCGTACTCGACTTAGCAGCGGCCCAGAGTAGCTCTAATGCTCTCGGGCTATCCTACTCTCTCGCTCGCGTCTAAGCTTGCTGCATAGGGCCCGGCAATTTGGCCCGTCAACCTTTACATTATAAGTCTTGAGTCGCATCAATCGTTCACCCAATTACGAGTACCTACATATGACACAATAAGTTGGTTTTCATATGCTTATTTATTTATTTTTTTTTTTGTATTGGTCGTTGACATGCAATGACTGCATATTTCAAGAGGCGATGCAATTACTGCATCGTCAAGTGGCCCGTCTGCAACCAGCAGAAAGCTGTTACGCGAGCATGCAACTTATTTCTATCTTAACAAATAACAAAAAAAATATCATTAATAAATTGATTATGTAACAGGAAGAAGTCCACAAGCAATTGTCTGACGGCTCCCTTCCCCTGGCAAAAGTCAAAGCGCATCCCAGCTGGCAGCGCATTGTGCTGCCGAAGCGCCCTACAGATGGGCTCATGAAAGCCATAATTGGTCCGGTGGAGATCAACTGCAAAGGGTGCATGGGTCCTGAGGCTACTGGCGGGCGTAGTGAAGCTACGTAGTGAAGCTACCTACTAAGTAGGTCAGGGCAATCGATATTACCCACTAAAAGGTCATAAATAAATATTTGAGCCGCAATGGTCCTACGATCCTCGAGAGATGCACGAGGCGACATCTGCACTCATAGGACGGCATCGGAATGGAAAATGGCAGAGGCTGAAGTGCAAATTTCAGAAACTTTCTTTGGAGTCTCTCGATGCGCGAAATTTGAACGACCCCGGTAGGATTCCAGACCATGGAAGCGTACTCAAGGCGCGAGCGCACAAGGAATGCGTACAGACTGAGCCTCGTATATGGGTCCCTGAATTTAGATGAATTGCGCTTAACAAAGCCAAACATTGCATAGGTTTTTGGCAATATTAAATTCGTATGCCTTGCAAACAGAAATCTACAGTCAAATAAGACCCCGAGGTCAAGTATCTCCATCTGCTTTAAGAGAGGATGGCCATCTATTGAATATGAGGCCAGCACATATGCTGACATATGCTGATACATATGTCGTTAATAAAAATTAAGAACAGAAGTGGACCAAGTGCACTTCCCTGTGGAAGGCCGGAAGTAGCCAAGAATGGGACCGAAGGCTTTCCATTTATCAATACGACATACTCTCGCCGCTCAAGATACGACCTAAACCAACTGATCAGGCAGGAATGAATTCCTAACCGATGCAGCTTGGCTATTAAAGCACAGTGGGAGACTTTGTCAAAGGCTTTAGCAAAGTCAGTATACACAACGTCTACTTGAGAGTGCATTTCAAAGACAAGAGTGCAGAAATTACTGAAAGCAATGAGATTAGTGGTTGTTGATCTACCCGGCATAAAACCATGCTGATTTGGGCTAATGTACGATTTCATGAGGAAGGTGATCTTTCTGGCAATGATTCGCTCTAGAAGTTTCGAAACATTGCTGAGTTTGGCAATTGGTCTATAATTGGAAATGAGATTTTTGGTAGCTCTCTTAAAAATTGGCGTAATCGTGATAGCTTTCCACTTACCAATAAACTGACCTGTTAACAGCGAATTTGTGAATAGAATTTTGAGATGCTCACAGAACGCTACAACACAGTTGCGAAGCAGGAAGGCAGAAATGCCAGCACAGGCGGGTTTATTAGAATTATCGAATTCATCAATTGCCACCAAAATGTCCTCCTCCGATACATCGAGTATGCCAATATTGACCACCGATGGAATAGAGTTTAAGGCGTCGAAACTGTGCCAAGATGCGTATGGCTCAAAATTTGAGCTAAATAAAGAAGCAAAAAGGTTTGCTATACCATTATCCGTATTAGCGCTCAAGCTGCCCAGGTTCATAACGGAAGGAAGAGAGCTCGTTGACCTTTTGGACTTTATAAAATGCCAAAAAGACCTGGAATTGGCTTTAAGTTCCCTCTCAACGTCGACAATATATTGGTTATACAAAAATTTGCTTAAAAAAGTAAACTCCCTCTTATGTTGCACATACCTCGCCCAATCTACAGGGTCCCGGGTCTTACCAAATCGTTTAAAGTACTTATTACGAAGATTCTTATATTTCATAAGACCCATCCTATACCACGGCAGTCTATAGGAGCCATGCACCCTTTTGGAAGCATTGTTACCAATAATACGACGGACCGTATGCAGGAAAACATTATAGGACGTGTCTACACTAGGATGCGAGAGAACAGAAGCCCAATTAACATTTAAGATACTATCATAATACTATACTAATAGCATTCAGGCTTACACTAGTAAAGAAGCATTCATAATATGGTTCCGCCCAGGGCGAATAAAAATGGAAATTGACTAGGAATTCCAACGGCATATGATGCATGTCACATTCCGCGATGGGGAGTTCGCAACATGTAACATGGCAATCTATATCCGAACTAACAAAAATTAAGTCTAGAATCATATTTAGCCTATTAAAAATATTGTTTACTTGGGATAAGCCCATACTAAAACAGTCATCTAGGAAAATAATCTCGTTCGGCAAATGTACATTACTAGGTATCATAGCCGACGATTGCGGATCGCCGAACCATACCAACGAACGCAAATTAAAGTCGCCAACAACGCAGAGGTGCTGACGGTCTCGCAGATTACTATAAATGTATGCAATGTTCTGTGTGTGTGCCTTGTATATTTCATAGCTGCTATTTGGTGGAATGTACGATGCGCTAATAAATAGCGTCTCCAACTGGCCTGCCACTGCCACACCAATTTGATCCAGAACAGAGTCTCCATCCAGGAGACAAATCCGATCGCAGCGTAGGGTGCGGCTGACGGCCACAATGACCCCACCACCTCTGCAGCACTTCGTTTTGGCACAATCTCTGTCCTTACGAAACACCTGGAAAAGGCTAGGATCGAAGTATTCGTTGTAAAAAAAGTTAGAATTGAGCCAGGTTTCAACCACGTTGTGCATAAAAATCACACCAAGCATTTTTCTACGATTAAATAAGGATGTGAGGTTTACTAATAGCAATCTACTAGAGTAAGATGGGAGTCTCACACTTTAATCCCAGTTAAGGCCCCGCAGAGCAAAGAGTAAAAAGTTTTTCTGTACTGAATCTATACGGTCCTGGTGTACTTTCTACTGAGGTCACCATACAATGCAGCCGTATTCTAAGATCGGACGAACAAGCGAGGTATAGATAGTCTTTGTTATATAGGGGTCGTCAAATTCCTTTGACCACCTCTTTATAAACCCAAGCACGCCCATGGCTTTATTTACCATGGTAGACATGTGTTCAGAAAACTTTAACTTGGGATCCAACATAACACCAAGATCATCCACCAGGGTAATTCTCTCAAGAGAACCCCCAAATAGGGTATAGGTGTAGGGTATCAGGTGTAACAAGTTTGCACAACACCATGACTGAAAGTTATTGAGATCAGATTGCAAGCGAGAATGAAATGAAATGTCCTTATACTGGACACAAAGTTTAACATCATCCGCATACATAAGTACTCGAGAGTATGTTAATACCGAAGGCAAGTCATTAAAAAAGAGTGTGAAGAATAAGGGTCCTAGATGGCTGCCCTGTGGTACTCCCGAAGAAAGCTTTACTGGTAAAGAGAGGGAGTTTTTGAAGAGGACTCTTTGAGACCTGGAAAAAGATAGCTAGAAATCCATCTCAGAAGGTTGGGCGGAAACCCTACAAGGTCAAGCTTATGCGTTAAAAGGGAATGGTTTACAGAGTCGAATGTCTTACTAAAGTCGGTGTAAATAACATCTGTAAGTTACCTTGAAAGCCTTTATTAATGAAAGATGTAGACTCTAACAGGTTCGTGGTGGTTGATCGCCAACTTATAAATCCATGCTGAGTGGGAGATATAAGTCACTTGAAGAGATGTTGCAAGTGCTGAGTTAAAACCTGCTCAAACATTTTGGGAATAGCGGATAACTTTGCTATACCTCTATAATTTTTTGCGTCAGACTTGCTACCTTTTTTATGGAAAAATGTTATAAACGATTCCTTCCAGATCGGGGGGAAGTAAGAAGAATCAATGGACATGGTGCATTGTTTAAGCAAGGGTCCACACAGTGCCTCGGTGCAGTACCTGAGTACACAACCAGGAACCCCGTCTGGACCCGGTGAAAACACCGGCTTAACTAGTCGAAGATCATGAAGTATAGAACATTCATTTAACAAGGGACTTAAAATGCCCTTCGACCTCGGTAAACCGTATGGGTACGGATGACCAGAGTAGGTTTCCTTAGAATAGGTGGTTTGGATAAATTGGGCAAAAAGATCGTCGATTATTACTTGCCGGCGCATTACGAACTGATAGCGAGGATGGGTGTGCGGACGTTCTACGCTTACTGTTTACGAAGCAGTAAAACTTTTAGGGTCCTGAGAAAAACGTATCCTGCATAGAGATAGGTAGTTCTTATATCATTGTGCATTAAAAACTGAAAAGTTTGACCGTGCTATTACATAGCGGGAGTGAGAAATAGGAGAACCAACTTCTTGAACTATTTTATAAAGTCTTGATTTTAAGTTTCTTAAGCTGGAGAACTCTATGGTTTTACAGATCTAATCGGACAAGAAAGCGGGACACTAAAACTGTGCCAAGAGCATTGTAAAAAATGTTTGTGCCTTTTATGACATCAGTGCACAAGTACAAAGCGGACCAATCAAAATCCCTAATTAGATTATTCAGCTTCGTAAACTCGGCTTTACGAAAGCGACGGACACGTTCTGGTGGCCTACTCGACCGATCCAATACAGTTGGTCCAATATCTAGCGACACTTCGAAAGTAGGATGGTAGGCGTCTTCCGGTATAGTGAGCGGAAGGACTCGGGTTAACAACACTATGGTCGGATCCGATTCAAGGCATAGATCAAGCAATCGACCCAAGGAATTTTTCACATGATTGACTTGAGACAGGGACAGGTCAAGCAAGCCGTCAACAAAGTCATGTCGTGACATGGGCACTAGGATACTAGACTCCTTTACCGAAGACCTAACAGTTCCTGGCAAGTTGAAGTCACCAAGAACTATCATACGATCTTTATCAGATAGCGAGGAAGAAACAGCGGTTAAAGCGGACAAGTGCTGCTCATAAATTGAAATATCCGAAGAAGGTGGGATATACGAGCACGTAATGAATATAGCGAAAGCGGGAAGAATCAGTTTTACACACAGGAATTCCAGTTCCTGTTGAACTTGGACTTTAAGGTGTTCCAACGTGAAGTTAGAGTCCACTGTAATCAGAACCCGTCCTGCAGTTGTGTAACGATCTGCCAAAACCACGGAACTAAGAATGTCCCGCTTTAACCAGGTTTCATTAATCACAATAACGTGGTAAACAAATGCAACACTATCCCGGAAAAGAATGCTGAGCTTACTACTCAAGTCTCTAACATTCTGATAGGTTACTAAAAGAGAAGTTCGTTTTTTGGAAGTGGCACACTGAAATGATTTGTAAGAGTTATGGTGGCCTATTCTTCTTTTTAGTCTTAAACTCCTTCTCCACCAAATGCTCCGGCCAAAAATTTGGCAGAGAAAATGGTGTCAAATTGAGTTGGGGAGATGCTTATCTTAAACGAGGCTATCTCCCTGGAATAAGAGAAGTTAAACTTCTCCACCTCTAAACCCACAGCTTTTTTTTTGCTTTGAATAAAAGCAATTACATCATTAGATGTGAGGTCAAGGGCCATCCGTGAAACAAAAACTTGTCGTTTTGGTGCGACTCCCACCAGAGGTTTAGGCACCACAGGCCTAGAACCTGAGATGCCAATATCCGGAGGTCCGGACCTTCTGATCACTAGTGGGATCGGAATAGACGGGACAACTAGCGAACTTGCGGACACCACGGACACGGATGCTGCAGACGTACTTGGCTGCACATTCTCCGAGGCGATGAATTCGGCTACCGAGTCTGCATCACCAGCAGCTGTCGTTGCCCTTGGAGGGCAAACGAGATCAACTGCTGCACACTTGGAGTGGTCGGAGTCAGTTTTAAAGCCTTAAAGCCTCATTCTCCACCGCACGGCATGCCTCACAACTGTGGTGCAAGCCATTACGTTTGGAGATGGCATCACCCACGATGACCGTAAGCCCAGCGCATTTTCGTGCACTACGCTGTCGTAAAAACGCGTCTAATCACTACGAATGAGAACGAACGAGTTCCCAAGCAAGTCAAGTTATTCGGCTTATTATGTATGAGGGCAATGTCCTTGCAGGAGTAGACTCCACAAATGAGGCCCAGCTAGCTATCCGCGAGTTGCAGGCCGCACTTTACTTTACCACTTTATGGCTACAAATGAGATGAGTGGAAAGCAGCTCAGAAAATTGTCATTCGCAACATACAACGGAATGATTCATAGAGGACATACGCCACAAAACAAGGCATGAGGAGACACAAAAGGAAATCTCAATAAGGTGGCTAACACTCTTTTTGGATCACAATGGAATCTTGCGTGGGTGGTCGACAGGAAGTGAAAACTATTTCATTTGACGCCTAACACCCAATGCTCCTGCCATGTAGCGATCCAATTGTTAAAAACATCCTTAGCAAAATAAAAAAGGAAAATATGCAATGCGGTCCCCAGGCCCTGATGACAGAATCACGGCAGCAATTCTGTATATTAAAAGGGAGAAATATGACCAGAAACATTATACAGAACTGCGTGAAGTGCGCTAGAGCCAGGCCAAAATTGTTAAATCAGATCATGGGAAATCTGACCACCGCAGGAAAGGCCAGTCCTCAATTCTGGTGTTAAATTTTACGGGCCATTTAAAATCCATTATACAATTTGAGAAATAAACCCCAATACAGTTTACGTTTCGATATTCTATTATTTCGCAACTAAGGCAGTACATTTGGAACTAATCAACGATCTCACCACAGAAGCATTTCTAGCGGCACTTCGGCGGTTTATTTCTCGGAGCCAGAAACAAGGTTCAAGAGCTGGAAGAAGCTTTATTCTCGGAAAAAGCTCAAAGGGATATTAAGAAGGAGTGCAGCAACAAAGGATGCACCAGACTTCGGCGGATTACGGGAAGCTGCAGTAGATTAAGTTAGGTTAGGTAAAGACGGTAGCCGGGGAGCGGGTATAAAACCCCCGCCCCACCAAGCTCACTTGGACCTATAAGAGGTCCAATGTGTTGCCGCATGTGAACCTTGAGAGCAAACTACTGCAGGTTAAGGGCAGTCCCATCCGGAGACTTGGATGAATTTGGACAAGGTCCCAGGTTTGATTTCTGACGATCTACGAATCGGAAGAAAAACGGTGAATAGTTTCTAGTGGATCTAGTAGGAATCGTGGAGTTAATGCGGTTCAACAAGTAAGGGTTATCTATGTTATCCTTGATCAAGTTGTGCACAAAAATCACACCAAGCATTTTTCTACTTTTAACTAAGGTTGGAATGTGTATTAAAAGCAATCTTCTAGGGTATGATAATTTTATATTCTATGTCCTGGTGTACTTTGTACTGAGGGCACCATACACAGGAGCCGTATTTTAAGATCGGAGGAACAAGCGAGGTATAGAAAGCCTTTGTTATATAGGGGTCGTCAAATTCCATTGACCACCTCTTTATAAACCCAAGCACGACCATTGCCATATTTAACATGGTAGAAATCTGTTCAGAAAACTTTAAGTTGGGGTTTAACATAACACCAAGACCATCCACCAGGGTAATTCTCTTAAGAGAACCACAAAATAGGGTATAGGGAGCCAATAAGGGGCTAGAACAATGAAATGTCATTACTTTGCATTTCGAGACATTATGGTGTAACAACAACACCATGACTGAAAGTTATTGAGATCGGATTGCCAGCGAGAACGAAATGAAATTTTCTTATACTGGACACAGAGTTTAACATCATCCGCATACATAAGTACTCGAGAGTATTTTAATACCGAAGGCAAGTCATTAATAAATAGTGTGAAGAGTAAGGGGCCTAGATGGCTGCCCGGTTTTACTCCCGAACAAACCTTTACTGGTGAAGAGAGGGAGTTTTTAAATAGGACTCTTTGAGACCTGGAACAAAGGTAGCTAGAAATCTATTTCAGGAGGTTGGGCGGAAACCCTAAAAGGTCAAGTTTATGCCCTAAAAGGGAATGGTTTCCAGAGTCGAAAGCTTTACTAAAGTCGGTGTAAATGACATCCGTCTGTAAGTTACCTTGAACGCCTTTAATAATGAAAAAGGTAAACTCTAATATATTCGTGGTGGTTGATCGCCGCCTTATAAATCCACGCTGAGTTGGAGATATAAGTGACTTGCAGAGGTGTTGCAAGTGCGGAGCTACGACTTTCTCAAACATTTTAGGAATAGCGGATAACTTTGGTATACCTTTATAATTTTATAAACGAATTATAAACGATTCCTTCCCGATCGGGGGAAGTAAGATGAATCAATGGACGGGGTGAACAGTTTAAGCAAGGGTGCACCCACAAGGTGCCCTGGCGCAGTACCTGCGTGCACAACCTGGAACGCCGTCTGGACCCGGTAAAAACACCGGCTTAACTAGTCGAAGATCATGAAGTAAACAACATTAATTTATCAAGGGACTGAAAATGCCGTTCCACCTCGGTAAACTGTAGGGTTACGGATGACCAGAGTAGCTTTCCTCAGAATAGGTGGTTTGGAAAAATGGCAATTGCCTGATCATTATTTGCCGACGTATTACAAAAAATGATAGCGAGGATGGGTGTGCGGACGTTCTACGCTTACTGTTTACGAATCAGTGTTTACGAATCGTATCCTGCATCGAGGTAGGTAGTTCTTATAGCATTGAGCATTAAGAACTGAACTACTACACGCTTTCCACTACATTGGGTTTCCACATAGCTTGCTGTCCTGTACAATAGCTAGGTATTTGACCTGTGTTTTTGGGGTCAGCCTAGCTTGGTCGATTTTCGGGGGGTCCATATCGGTGCCTTGTACCTCTTGGTAAAGAGGATGAGGTCCGCGTTGATACTGAGTCCTACCTCTTCCACCCACTCATGTATTTCCCTGAGTGGAGCTGAGGGTCGATCGACATATATCCGTAATAACTATGCTTATGTCATCTGCATAAGCTGTTATTTGATGATTTCGTCGATTCCACAGAAGTGAAGACAGGACTCCACCCTGAGGTATACCTCCGTGAGCCCTTTGTACCATGGAAGCGGTGCCCCACTCCGATTGCATCCGTCTACAACATAGGATGTTCCTGATCCAAAGGTTGATTGGTGGGTTTATGTTTTAATTGCTTCTAAGCGATTTTTTATTGCGTTCGTAGCCACGTTATTCAATACCCCGGAGATGTCCACATATACTCCCAGTGCATACTGTTTGAGATTCCAAGCTTTTTTGGCACCTATGTGTTTCACAAATGAAAAGAGAATTTGGGTTAAACTTTATAATTCGTATTTAATCTTGGTGGCTTAGCGGAAGCCGATTGCTTGCTATGGCCAGATAAAATTTATGCGAGATCGATATGCATCCAATGCGCAGAGGAGTTAGCATATAACTAAAAATAGACGACGGCGTTAGATCAAAGTGATTGCCGAAGTGGCGGCAGCAGATCAAAGTAATTGCCGAAGTGGCGGCGGCAGAGAGCCCCTTTAGCGGGAGAGCGCAGCAGCTCTGCAGAAAGTCAACGTTTTACAACATAGGCGGCTCTCTCTGCTCATACAATAATAATGCTTAAAGTTACGTTTATTATTCAGCGGCTGGCCCGAACATACTCCCCCCGTTGGGAGCTAGTCTCTCAACAGATTCCTTAAGGGGCAGCAAACATAGCCAGGTTCGGGTTAGCGACGCGACACACTCCGTCCTTGCCCATAACGACATCGCCCACTCTAGCCAGGGGCCAACGCATTGGAGGAACATTTTCGTCCTTCACCAGAACGAGATCGTTCTTGCAGATGTTTTGCGCGGAGGTACGCAATCTTGCAAAAGAGTGAGATATTCTTCGCGCCAACGGCTCCAAAATATTTGTTGAAGTTGGGTGACCCGCTGCCAGCCATCCAGACGGTTGTAGTTCAGCTTCGTTAGGTCAGGCTCGAGGGCGGCTCATGGGGGCTGCCTAAAAGCAGATGAGCAGGAGTTGTGGAGATAATGTTTTTTATCCCCAATCCGCCGACTAATTATTTCGAATTAAATAAAACTCGGCGCAGAAATAAAATTACGATATGTTTTTTAATGCGTGACATCCAAATTGCAAGTGTGGCTTGCCTGCCCTTTACATTGCCGCTCCGATCGCTAAGCGCAGCTTTGCTCGGCCGACGTCGGTAGGCAGACGCAAAGCGGAGATAACGAAGAGCGAGCTGGCAGAGAGCGTTTAGCAGGGCAAGCAAGCGCAAAGCTTTAACAAACAAATGAGTGACATGGACATAAGTAACAAACAAAATTAAGCGGCTGAGGGCCAAGAATTAGGTGCTACTTGGCAAGCAGCTAATCGGCTGGGTTCTGCTCCGAACATTCACCTCCCGTTGGAAGGCAAAGGCTTTCAACAGATCCATCCTGAAGGGTCAGAACCGCTATTTTTCCAACGGCCCTCTTGAAGATGCTTGGTTGGGCTCAGCTGGCGGCTACGCTGGGATGATCGTCGAACGCAGCAATCGGCGCTTCTTTACGAAGGCGACTTGTCGTGATTACGTCTTGATCATCGGGAACCTCTGTAATTGCATAGAATGGCAGGAAATTTGGCAATGTAGAAATTGTTGAAAGTTGAATTTCATTTAGCGTGGATATGTAGGTTTTTAATATATGGAAACGTTCGCGCTGCAGTTCCTGATTCTCCGATCGCAGTTTTTCCATTTGCACCTGGCACTCGAGCAGCTGCTTCCTGCATTGCTGCTCTAAGTTTTGGTACTCCAGCGTTGTGGGTCGAAAATTGTCAACAGAGATGCACGCGGAAATTTCACAAGCGGCTAAAGCTGCACGTTTATTTTCCGATCTATCAATGCTTCCTGATACTATCCAACCAAGTTTTGTCTCCTCCAATGTTGGCAATTGGGCTGATAGTCGAATCTGTCCGACGCACATTAAATCGAAGAACAAACCAGAACCTATCTACAGATCGATACGCTGGGGCTTGGAGAAATTAGGATCAGCTAGTTTTAGATTATTCGGCATGGGCCAATCCTTTGCGTCTAGGCTGAAGTTAGGCTGCATTTCCGTAATTGAGTTGGTAACAATTGCAGCGAAGGAAGCTCGATAGCTTGCGTCCTGGGATTGTACAACTATATGTACAGACTTGCTCGAAGGTAGAATGGAATCTCCGATTCCAGAGATGTGAACATAAGACGAGCGATGATCCAACTGCAACTGATCAGCGAGTCTAGATGTTACAAAGTTTGCCTGTGATGCAGAATCCAAAATGGCACGACATGGGATAAGTGCTTCATAATGATCTGTTACATGGACGAGGGCAGTAGGTAGCAACACGTTCTGGCTAGGCTGAGATTTCTGGATCGAGGGGGAGGGCTAGAACATCCGCTTGCTAGAAGCACAGCCTCTTGCTGGATCGATTCCTCGGCCGGTGAAGAGGAAGATGAAGCACCAGTTCCCGTTGGAATGTGGAGTATCGTGTGATGTTTGGCCTGGCAATGCCTGCAAAGTCCTGACCTGCACCTCTGCAATTCATGGCCTTTGTTGAGGCAGTTCAAACACAAGCGGCTCTTCTTTGCTTCTTTGTATCGCTCAAACGCAGAGAGATTCAGGAATGCCTGACATCTAGATATGTAATGCTCGGAGGAATTGCAATGGTTACATGTGGGGTTAGGATGGTTGTTACTGGAGGTGATAAGGGTGACAGGTTTGTCTTCTCCCACCTGTTGACTAGGACTTGTTGCCATGGCTGATCCCAAATTCTCCAGCATCCGACATCTCGCTTCCAAAAATGAGGCCATGCTTGACCACCGAGGCAATCCTGACGTCGGCAAGTTCTCTTCCCATTTCTCCTTTGTTTTGTGGTCCAGTTTCGTGCCTATGATGAAGATCAGCAACCCATCCGAAATCTCCTGCGGGGTCGCCAAGGTCTGAAGTGCACTCAAGTGCGAATTGATTTTGTTGCTGAGCGCGCGCAAGCCGATAGCTGGGCCCTTCTCCACCCCTTGCAGCCCGAAAAAAGCCTTGACGTGTGCCTGAAAATGTAACAGTTTATTATCGAATCGCAACATTAGCAAATTCAACGCCTTGTCGTAATTCTCCTCAGAAAGTTCCAAGGAACGAATCGTATACAGCGCAGCACCATCTAGACATCCACGAAGATATTTGAATTTTTCGATGATTGGGATACGATGGTCTTTGTGCACCATTGTCGAGAACATTGAGAGGAATTCTGGCCAATCCATGTAGTTCCCACCGAATCGCGGAAGCTGCAACTCCGGCATTCGAGAACGGCCTATACTACTATAGGCGAACAACGACGAATTCCTCTCGAGAGTATGCCGAGCCGTTGAATTGGCAACATTTACCGTGCGAGCAGCCATCAACTCCCGCGACAGCCTGAACCTAACCTTGACATAAACATTCGAAAAGTCCAGCCGGGCATCATGGGCTAACTGCAGGAAATCCAGCCTTTCAAGGCTCGTTTGAGCGGCATCGAAATCCGCATTCATTCGCTCGATTTGCTCTAAGCGAGCTTGAAGTTCTGCCTCATCTAACCCGGCAAGCTCTTCCTTGGTGAGAAAGCGATCCATGGCCTTTAGTTGGCGCGCGATGGACTCGGCCTTGTGCTTGTAGAAATCTACATCACTCGGCATTGCTGCGTTCGCGACATTGGTAGGCTCAGGTGCTGCCATGTTGAGGTTTTAAAAGAGTCACTCAGCACGACCGAAAAAGACACCCTGTATACGTATAAACATGGGAACCGAAAGCAAAGGGATTACAGATAATGCCTTTAGCTGTGCGGCTGTGCGAGCTGTCCGATTACGCTTTGTACTCCACTTGTGTGTATTAGTGAGTTCGCTGCACTGCACTGGCCGAATTGTCGCGACAGAGAAATTAATAGCCAGCAATGCGTGTATGTAGGTGTATGTAAGTATGTTTTAGCACCGAATTGTGCTTAACCGCCGAAAATTTGTTAAGGCTAACGAATGTCGATCGCGAATGATAATTAATTGACACTGCAACTCAGAGATCACGTCGGGGTCACCAAATTTTATGTGGAGATAATGTTTTTTATCCCCAATCGGCCGACTAATTATTCGAATTAAATAAAACTCGGCGCAGAAATAAAATTACGATATGTTCTTTAATGCGTGACATCCAAATTGCAAGTGTGGCTTGCCTGCCCTTTACATTGCCGCTCCGATCGCTAAGCGCAGCTTTGCTCGGCCGACGTCGGTAGGCAGACGCAAAGCGGAGATAGCGAAGAGTGAGCTGGCAGAGAGCGTTTAGCAGGGCAAGCAAGCGCAAAGCTTTAACAAACAAATGAGTGACATAGACATAAGTAACAAACAAAATAAGCGGCTGAGGGCCAAGAATTAGGTGCTATTTGGCAAGCAGCTAATCGGCTGGGTTCTGCTCCGAACAGGAGTCAAAACGTCTAAATCATCAGGATTTTCTGAAAGCGAGAGCAAAGGGCGAGAGTTAACAATTGCAGTGATCTGACAGATCAGAATACGCAGCTCGTCGAAGCTAAGCACAGATGGTCAAACTGAGCGGTACTGGTGATATTTTGCGGTCTTCACGGCCGCTTCCCACAACCCGCCAAAATGCGGAGAGCGATTGGGATGAAACGCCAGTCGATAGAGTCAGCCAAGTAGGATTCATGGACCTCCTTCATATGCGGTTCGCTCAGACAAAGCTTCTTTAGCTCCAGAAGCTCGATCTTGGCGCCAACGAAGTTTGTCGCTTTGTCCGACCAAATTTGACTTGACGTGGAAGTAAAACGCTTTAGTGCGCCTAGAAACGATGCGGTGGTCAAATCCTTTACGAGCTCCATATGTATAGCCTTAGGTTAGGTTACGTAGAGACGGCCGCCAAGCTCGCTCGGAGCCCAGCACACATAGGCCGGTTTCGGCCCGTTGTGATACCGCTTGGGATCATTCCCTCCCTGCAGATGAGACTTCATGTCAATAGTTGTCCCATCCAGATGCCCTTATAAAGTTGACGATCTTTCTGGGACATAGCGTGGACTTCTCCGAGATGTCGTTCAGAAAGGCAGAGCCCAAGTGATGCAGCCTCCTTCTGCTGAGAGCTGGACAGGAACAGAACAGGTGTTCCACTGTTTCCTCCTCGTCCTCGTCTCTGCAGCTGCGGCAGAAATCATTGTATGGGGCACCCAGCCTGTTTGCGTGGGTGCCTACTAGCCAGTGTCCTGTGAGGGAACCTATGACTGCGCTGCACCTTTCCCTGCCTAGTTTGCAGAGCTCTGAGGTGCGCTTCTTATCTATGGTCGGCCATGTTTGCCGAGCTGTGCGACAACGTGGCCCTATTTGCCACTTGTTGTCTATCAGTCGCGTGTACTGCTCTTTTATGATGAGCTTGCAGGTGGCCATAGGCATACAAATATCCTCCTTATCTTGGAGAAGGGGGGTTGTAGTGCCAGATCTGGCCAGCTCGTCCGCTATGCAGTTGCCTTCGATATCCCGGTGGCCCGGGAACCATATAAGGCTGATAGCAAATTGCTGAGCCATCTCGTGAAGAGATCTGCGGCACTTCGCCACAGTAGCCGAGTTCGAGGAGATCGCGTTAAGTGATCTGATCGCAGCTTGGCTGTCGCTGTAGATGTTTAGATTGGTTGCCGTGGTGGTAACCGTGTGAAGGCAGTACAGAGCCTCCCTGATTGCTGTAACTTCCGCTTGGAAGACGCTACAGTGATCCGGAAGCCTGAAAGATTGCCTTATGTTAAGTTGTTCAGAGTAGATTCCTCCTCCAACCCTGCCGTCCAGTTTTGAGCCATCCGTGAAGATGCTTATGGCCCCGTCTGGGCCGGGGAGTCCCTCGAGCGAATCGTCTCTATGAGGGATGATTATGCTGAATGGAGTCTCCGTGTGCTCCATTGGAACTTGATAGTCCGTTCTTGCTGGGACCTTGTTGTTTTTGTTTAGTATAGATGAGTGACCTATGTTCTGGGGTACCCATTGTTCAGAGTCCCTAAGACGTATTGCTGCCATTTCTGCCCGCTCCTTTCCTGCAAAGTCAAGGCTCTGAAGGCATAACATGGCGTTTAGCGCATCATTTGGTGTAGTTCGAAGAGCTCCACTGATGCAGAGGGCGGCTGTTCGCTGAACCTTGCCCAGCTGATTGGTGATTGTCCTTTTCGCTAGGGCAGGCCACCAGACAGTAACTCCGTAGAGTATTATAGGTCTGACTATTGCCAGATATATCCATCGGACTATGCTTGGGTTCATGCCCCACTTTAGGCCGATAGCTTTTTTGCAAGTATAGAGTGCTGTCGTTGCCTTCCTCACTCTATCCTTGACATTCAGGTTCCAGCTAAGCTTTTTGTTAATTACCAACCCTAAGTAACTGGCACTGTCGCTGAAGGAGAGCCTGTATCCGTTTAGTGTTGGGGGGTTGAGGGGCGGGACCTTGTATTTTTTTGTGAATAACACGAGTTCCGTTTTCGAGGGATTTAGTCCCAATCCGCGCGATTCTGTCCATTCGGACAGCTTTGCAGTCATTAGGTCACATAGTGTTTGGGGGTATTTCCCCGCAAAGATAATTGCAACGTCGTCCCCATAGGCCACTTCTTTACAGCCCCCCTCTTCCAGGTCGCAAAGAATCTTATTGACTGCAATGTTCCATAGAAGAGGAGACAGAACTCCCCCTTGCGGGGTTCCTCTGTTGACATACCTTGACTGGGTGGACGATCCCATCGATGATGTCACCGTCCTGCGTATGAGCAATTGATCAATGAGCATTACCAAGTGAAGGTCCACCCCCAGGTCAGTCAGGGCTTCTGTAATGGCGCCCGGTGTGACGTTGTTGAGGGCTCCCTCGATATCGAGAAAAGCTATTAGTGAGTATTCTTTGAGATGCAGGGATTTTTCTACACTCGAGATCACTTCGTGAAGTGCCGTTTCCGTGGATTTTCCTTTCCGGTAGGCATGCTGCGCACTTGAGTACAGCTGGGGACTTATGGTAGTCCGTAATTGTAACCCGATAAGTCTCTCAAAGGTTTTGAGTAGGAAAGACGATAAACTGATTTGTCTAAAGTCTTTCGGGGTTGAGTGTGAGGCTTTGCCTGCTTTAGGGATGAAAACTATCCTAGCCTTAAGCCACGCTTGCGGTATTGTACATACCGCCAGTATCTTCCTGAAGATACTATGTAGCCAGTTGATGGCCGTCTCCCCGGCCCTCTGAAGCTGGGCCGGGATTACCTGGTCCGGGCCTGGCGATTTAAACGGGTTGAAGCTGTTTACTGCCCAGCTCATGTTCCGTTTTGTAAGGATATGGTCCATCGATTCTACCGATCCCTCTCTTGGGAGGTGTGACGGCTCGGTGGATGTGCATCCGGGGAAGTGCGTGTCGAGCAGAATGTGCAGGGACTCCTCACTAGAGTTGGTCCACGTGCCATCATTCTTTTTGAGGTACCCTAACGAGGGGGTGGTTTTTGAGAGAACTTTCCGGAGTCTTGCGGCCTCCGAGGTTTCCTCGATTTCGGAGCAAAATGTTTGCCAGGAGGTTCTTTTAGCCTTCCTCGTTTCTTTTTTGTATAGTGCTAGACTGGCTTTATAGTCTGCCCAGTGAGTATCCTCCTTAGTTCTTGTGGCTCTATTGAATAGAGTCCTGCAAGTTCTACGAAGGGTGTTTAGTTGCTTAGACCACCAGGGGGGTTTTTTTTCCCCCTTGGTCTGGTAGAAGGGCATGCTGCCTTGAAGGCTTTGTTGCACGCTTCCGTAAACCTGTTCACAAGACGGTTTAGGTTGTCTTCAGTGTTCGGGCAATTAGGGGCGTTAGGACGGAGTAGCTCCTCCAGGGCTGTGTTATATTTTTCCCAGTTGGCTTTTCTGGGGTTGATATAATCGGTTGGTTTGGGAATATCGAAGGATAATATCGTCTCGATATACCTGTGGTCCGAGAAGGAGTGGTCTCCTAGGACTTTCCAGCTCTTGATTGTGTCCAGCAGTTTGCTTGACACTAGCGTGTGGTCAATGACCTCCTGCCGATTTTTAATTATAAATGTGGGGTCGCTACCCCGATTGCATATGAATAAATTTGAGTTCAGGATGAAGCTGAACAGTGACTCACCCCTTACATTCGTGTCCGTGCTCCCCCATTGGGTGTGGTGGGCGTTGGCATCGCAACCTATAAGTAGGTCTTTGTCCGTCCTTTCGCTGTCGCTGGCTATTTTGCGAACAAGGTCGTTCGGAGGATCATCCTCCTCGTGGGCCATATAGGACGCCACCAGCCTGAGATGATTCCCTTTTAGTTCTAGGCTTCCCGCCATGTTATCGCCATCGCTATAATTATGGAGCAAGGTGCTTTCTAGCAAGTATGCAGGTACGGATTTTACCTTCATTTTGGGATACAATGATCTTGTATTCCCAACGAGACATTTGGCAGCACTCTGGAGCGCTTTGCTACCAGTCCCGGTGTCTCCTGCGAGCGCTGCCTCTTGGCTTGGGGAGCCACCTTTTTCTGTTCTAAGGTGAGCTCCGGGAGCACGGCCGAAGTCCATTCCACCTTCTTCAGCCAGTCGGCTGATGGGCTGGCTTCACTGATGGCGTGTTGCCGACGGAGTATGTGCCCTGCACTCCTCTTTTCGGCATATGTGTAGCGTCTGGCTTGGGCGCTTGTCGACGGCAAGTCAGCCCCCTCCGCTTTACCAGAAGGTCGGGCAGCCGCAATATTGCTTAGCTTTCCTTCCAAGGTGTCAGCTTCGGAAGTTACCTTGCCACACACACGGGATTCGGGATGGGACCCCCTCGGGTTCGCACAGGCACCTTCCACCTTGCAGGTATTCCCTACTATAGAGCCGGTTGGGCCAGGCCTTTGGGCCGCTGCCTTTCCGAGCTTGGGATTGCTCCCAGTTGGCATTTGGGGAGCGCCGCACTCATTTGTTTTTTTGTCAGTTTTTTGGTTTTTGTTCTTGTTATTATACATCCTGCTCCCACGAGATGCAGAGAAAGGGAAAGGTCAGCCCGGGCAGAGATCCACGTTGCCCGTGTAAGGCATCATTAGAACAGGGGGCTGCCAAGTCCCTGAGCCCTCCGTTAGCGACTGGGCTAGTTTTTATACCGGGCCCCCAGGTAGGCTGACTCTCGGCACGGGTCGAGTAACACACTTAGTCCGGCCCGGTGTGAGGTGGGTGTGGGGGTTGGGATGTGGGGAGGTATTGTGTATGGATGGGGCTGTGTGAGCTACTTATTGAGGCGGCACCACAAGCGCATCGTCAGTGCTGCTACCTAGCTAACACCCGCTGGCTGTCCGGGACTGCTTATTTCGGTACTCTCCCGTGAGGGATGCCCGCTTATTCGCAGCTGACCTACCGAGGTAGGCCGTTCGCTATCCGCAACCCGCGACCCGTCCGGTGGCCTCAGCTAGGCCCCCTTTGAGCTACCTCACAAGCTCATCAGACCAGAGTGTATAGCCTTAGAAGTGAAGCAGATGAATACGCTAATGTAGCACTTGATCGGAGGCCTCGTGCGGATTTCTGATTGGTAGAAAAAAAGGTCCACAGTAATCTACTCCAGTGACTTCAAATGCTCGAGATCCTTCCAAACGTTCCTTAGGTAGGTCTCCCATGATGTGTTCAACCATGCGCGGCGTAGTCCTGAAGCATCTCACACACTTGCTGACGACCCTTGACACTGCTTTAATATGGGCCAATATTCCAGCCGAATTTTGGATAGCAAGGCGCGAGGTCCGGCATGGAGGTTTCTTTCGTGATAATATCTTATCAGCGCAAAGGTAATGGAATGTCCCTTTGGCAGAATGAGCGGGTGCTGAGCGTCAAATCCTAGCGATGAGTTGCCAAGACGACCTCCAACTCTAAGTAGTCCAGAATGATCGATGAACAAGTACAGCGAACTAGTAGAACTGGATTTCATGACTTGACCATTGCGCCGAATCTCCTTTGTGTCCATCCACAAATTTTCCAGCTGAATGTGGCGAATTAGAAGATGCGTCCCTTGCCGAATATCAGAAACGGTGAGTCCTGGATGCCTAAGACGATATATAAGTTTATGCATGTAGGCGAATGTGCGCTGCATGCGAAAGAATGAATTCGCAAATTTGCATCCGGACGTGAGATCGGCATGTGGTGACGTGATTAGCAATCCTCTCTTGCGAAGCTCCAAAGTTGCTATGTCGTTAGCAGGAGATACAGGCCACTTATCCTTGGACCCTAGCAAAAAGGATGGGCCGTGAAACCATACATAGCTCTAACTGGATAAGATGGCTGGGAAGCGAGCCTCTCGAGAGAATATCAGCAGGATTTAAGGATGTGGGAACATAGCGCCATTCCATGGCTGCCGTCAACTCCTGAATTGATGCCACTCAATTTGCCACGAAAACTTGAAATTTAGCTGGCTCGTCCCTAATCCAAGATAATGCTGTTGACGAATCCGACTAGCAATAGAACCGACCTGTAAAGATTCCCATGTCCTTTACATTCTGCATGATTTTCGCAAGCAAATGGGCTCCACTTAATTCCAGCTTAGGAATCGATATAGTCTTTAGCGGCGCCACTCGCGACTTTGAGCACAAAACGTGGCTCGAAGACTGGGCTTCCCTGGACACGACATACACGCAAGCGCCATATGCTTCTAAGCTGGCATCACATAATCCGTGAACTTCTGTAGCCACACTAGATCGAAGAACCAAGCGAGGAAATGAGATCCGAGAAATGCTTGCCAAACTATTTCTCAAGTCCATCCAAGTTGAATGCAACGCAGAGGGTAGGCTTTCATCCCGATCCAAATCTTCTCTCCAAAGCTGCTGAAGGAAGATTTTGCACCTGACAATGACTGGATTTATCCATCCAAGAGGGTCGTAGAACCGCGCAATCGTAGATAAAACCGACCGCTTTGATGGCTTTGAGTTTGTGTCCAGTGCGGACAAGGCAAAAAGCAGCTGATCCGAAGCAGGGTCCCACGCTAAGCCGAGAGTTTTGGCTATGTCGCTTCCATCATTAAACTTTAGGAACTTCTCTATGTCATCTTCAGGGGTTCCCTCAAGTACTTCCTGGTGACTGGAGCACCATTTCCTAAGTCTAAAGTTACCACGGGACAGTAAAGCTGATGTTTGGTGCATCTTGTCCATGACCTGTGCGACCGAATTACCGCCCGAAATAAGGTCATCCACGTAAAACTCCTGCCGCAGAGCAGCTGAGTCAAGAGGGTAGGATTCACCCTCGTCGATGGCCAGCTGGTGCATTGCGCGGACCGCTAAAAATGATGCAGCCCTCGTCCCGTATGTGACGGTGTCTAATGTGTAGACTTGAACCTCGGACTCGATGGAATCTCGCCATAGGATGCACTGATACAAATTGTCGGGTGGAGACACTCGTACGCAGCGGTACATTTTACAAATGTCCCCAGTGAAAGCGAATGTTCGAAAGCGAATCAATATGTTAAACTGTAAAACGAAAAATGTTCAATCCTTTTGTTGGATCGTTGGGGCTCAACCCTCCGATCTGTTTTATTGTGATTTATGTTCTGTATTTTACAATTGTGGTTTGGGCTTTTGTAAGCCAAAAGCCGCGGAGCTGCGCTGCCAGTGACGCCGGCAGCGGAGCGGCAGAACTATGTGTTCTTATCTCTTATATGTTAATATGTGTATGTGTGAATATGCTCAGCGCTGTTGGCAGCGAGAGCGCGAAGGAAGATATATGTGTGTATGCATGTATATTAGTGCCGTCAAGTCATGGGAACATGCTGACGCTGCACTTGGGTCGCTCGAGGCATTCTTGAGTGAATCGTAATACGATCACCCAGAATGTCTGGGACTTTATTGTTACGTAAACACTGAAACAAAGTGTTACAGTGTGTATTCTTTAAGTACCGTCGGTACAGTGGGTATTCGAAATAATGAATACTTTACTTTACTTTAATATGAGCATACTACATCTCCCTCCTTTTGAAAAATAACGTAATATAATGAAGTTATTTTATTTTTAGCTTTTACTATATATGTATACGAGTTAGGTATTCTTAAAAAGACAATTTATATATATTTTTTCTTTTTAGTCAATTATTAGAATATTGAACTTTAATTAATATTGATAAAATTTAAAAGTTATTTGAATATAAATGCAGAATAGTATATTTTTATGGTTTATATTAATGTATGGCCATACTAAAAAAGTATTAATAATTGCAAATCTTTAACCTATCCTTATGTACTTTCTGAGTTTTGTTTTTATTATCGGAGATTATGACGTTATCTCTTTATCCGATACTTTCTACTCTATATGGTCCTATATATTTAAAATCTAGCTTATGTCCTGTTTCATTTTTCAATAAAACTTTATCTCCTACAGCTAAATTTAAATCTTTTAACTTTAAGTCATAGAGCTGTTTATTTTTAATTTTATGCTCCTCGAGCATAATCCTTGCTCGTTTATATGCTATTTCTAATCTATATTTACTCTCTTTAGAGTAATCATCTATATTATATAGAGGTGCTATTCTATCTATAGTATTAAATTGAACTGGTAAATTTGAAGTCTTACCGAAAACTAGCTCATATGGACAATAATCATGTGCCATAGAGGGGGTTGTATTAAAACAATATACGAAGTATTGCAGCCATACATCCCAATCTGATTTGTCAGCTGAGATGTATGAGCGTATGAACTCGTTAAATGTTCTGTGGCTTCGCTCCACGGTCCCTACAGTCTGGTGATGATGTGCAGTAGAAGTTATGTTTTTGATGTTTAGATTTTTACATAAGTCTTCAATTATTGAATTTTTATATTCTGTTCCCATGTCCGTAATGAACGTCTTCATTGGACCGTACTTTAGAATACAATTTTCAAAAATAGCTTTAGCTACTGTATTTGCACTTTTGTTTCTAATAGGTATGGCAACAAGGTATTTTGTCAGGTCACATATTAAGGTGACTGCATATTTATTTCCTTGTTCTGATTTAGGAAGTGGACCGATCGTATCCACTATTACCCTATCAAAAGCCATGTATGGTGTTTCTGTAATAGTCAATGGCGTTATTGTGTGCTTGGTTACTTTAGCTTTTTGGCATTTTGGACATTTTCGTATGTAATTGGTTATTTCTTTAGTCATACCTTTCCAAAAATAATGTCTTTTGACCTTGGCCAAGGTTTTTGTTATGCCTGTATGTCCTCCTTGTATGGGATCATCATGTAATGTAGACAGTATTGCTTCTTTTTCTTTTTCATTTTTAATTAGGGTCACCGGGTTGAGTAGCGCTACTCTTATTGTTCGTAATATTTTATTGCCCATATTTTTAAAATTATCTATTGAAATGTATTCAAAGATATTTTCCCACGGTGCCACTTTGAGTTGGCTGATTTTTTGTTTACCGGCCTGCGTTTCAAAGCTTTGGAAAAACTGACCTAAGTCAAGGGTTCCATTAGTATACAAATCGCTAACATCATATCTTGCAGTAATTTTTTTTCCATGTTTGAAAAAACATAAATTATTATTTACATGCAAGGTCACTACTTTACGTACTTCGTCATTGTTGATGACTTCATATACGTTGGGCTTTAAAGCTTTTGTTAGAGATTGCCTAGGCAATTCTATTTGTTCTTTTCCTGCGCAGGATTTCTGTCTACTCTGTTGCCTGGTAGTGACTTTCAGGACTTTATTTGTTTTTTGTATGTTTTTCAGGTCTGTGATGGTTATTCTTGATAACGCATCTGCTACATGATTATCTTTACCCTTTAGATACTCGACTGTAAAGTCGTATTCTTCTAATTCGAGCCGCATGCGTGTGAGTTTTGAGCTAGGATTGACCATTGAAAATAGGTATGTTAGTGGTCTGTGATCCGTTTTTACTGTAAAGTGTTTACCATAGATATATGGTCGAAAATGGGTAATTGCCCAATGAATTGCTGCTAATTCCTGTTCTGTAGTACTTTTGTTACTTTCACCTTTTGTGAATGAACGTGATGCATATGCTAATGGGAGTTGGAGTCCGTTATGGTTTTGAGTTAAAACCGATCCACATGCTTGTTTACTAGCATCGGTGATTATGCAAAATTCTTTCTGAAAATCTGGGTACTGTAACAGAGTGGGTTCCATAAGTTTATCTTTTAAATATTGGAATGCATTTTGACATTCAGCTGACCACTCAAAGGGGACATTCTTTTTACATAATCTAGTTATGTGCCGGGAATAGTCGGCGAAGTTTTTAATAAAACGTCTATAATAATTGCAAAATGCAATAAATCGTCTAGCGCTGTCCGCATCATGTGGGACTGGATAGTTTTTGATGACGTCATATTTCTTGTCATCTGGCAAGATTCCTTTATCTGTGCATTTATGACCAAGAAAGGTCACTTCATGCATAAAAAATTAACATTTTTGTGGATGTAATTTTAGGTTGTGTTTCCTACATATCTCAAAAATATCTGTTAAGTTTTTAAGCATATGTTTTTCGGAACAACCCATGACTATTAGATCGTCCATATACAGGAAGGCTTGCGAAGCTTCAAGTCCAGAGAATGCTATAGTCATCATTCTTTGAAATGAATTCGGCGCTATTTTTAAACCAAATGGTAGTCGCGTGAAGCGATATGAGCCATTGCTCGTGGAATAAGACGTTATATTTCGCGAACTTTCTTCTAGTTCGATTTGATGAAAACCTGACATTAAGTCAAGGCATGAGAAATACTTTGCTCTACCTAGTTGATCCAAAATGTCATCAATTCTAGGTAGTGGAAATTTGTCGGCCAGGAGTTTTTTGTTTATTTGACGATAGTCAATTAACAATCGCCATTTCTTTTGTTCTAAACCCGGAAGGGCTTTCTTTGGGACAAGTAGAAGTGGGCTGTTGTATTCTGAGACGGATGGTTCGACAATATTGTCGTTGATTAATTTTCCTACTTGTTTTTTAATTTGCTCAACTTGGCTATGCGGACTTCGATAGTTCTTTATATATATAGGTTCGTCATCTCTCAATCTCTCCCTCAATTGTGTGGAATTATGTACTTATCCGTCTGTAGCTCTATTAGGGCAAGGCCTTGGGATGTTATTATACCTTCCCCTATTCCTTGAATATCTATTTTATTTTTTGTTTGAATGTCGTTAAAGACATCTGAATTTTCTTTTAATAATGATATATTGGCACCTGTATCTATAAGGAATGTAAGTTGTTTTCCTGTTTTAGAATTGAGGAATGCCACGAATATATTGAGATTGAGGTTGATTGTGTGAACCGCTGGATTTTTTAATTTAGTGTATCTAAGGGATCTTGGGAGTTTCCCGAAGCTGTCTGTGTAACACGAACATTGTTCTGTCGTGTGTTTCCATTGCTATTGTATCTTTGGTTGTTATAGGTTCCACCGTTATTACGGTTATTTCCCCTATAGCCAACACGACCTCTATTGTTATTATAACTATTGTTGTTGTAAATATGGTTGTGGTTGTAACCACGACCATTTCCTCCACCGCGATAGTTACCTCGAAAGTTACTACCGCGGTAGACTTGTCCTTGTCTGGTGTACAATATTGAACTTGCACTACCAGTCATCTCTGTACTACACTGTATATATTTTGCTACGGCATCATTCATTGTGGGGAATGTGCCTGCTTCTAGTATTGTTTTGAGTCTGCCGTGCTCGCAATTTTTAACCATTGTACTAATGGCCTCTTTGCAGCTGAACTTATCGGCGTGTTTCGCTGGCAAACCCTCATCAATGTATGATGCTTCTAGAAGTTTTCGCATATCATCAATCTCTGTTGTGAATTGGGCTGCTGTTTTGCCTTTTTGGCATACTTTTGCCATTTTAGCCTTTATAACATCTGATGACTCTCCGACAATAGTGTCTTGCAATTTCTTTATTATTGCGCTAATGGTGGTTTCATCTTGTATTTTATACAATGTAGTTTCATTACTTTTGATTTAATTACTTCTATAGCTAAATTTTCGTATGGTCCTTTCGTTAGATTGACCAATTTGACTGCCGTAATGAATCTTTGTAAATGGAGTTTCTGTCCATTAAATTCCGGAATGGCGTGCGAAATATCTTTGATATATGCCCGTTGGGCAATTGTTTCGTCTGCCATTGTGGTTGGTTCTTGCCCAACCACGCTGTTTGCTGAACTAGTCGACGGTTTGTCGTCGTTCACCGGATGGTTCGATGTATTTGATCGAGAATCGTCTTCCGATATAATGATAATATTTTTTACATTCGGGGGCCTGGGACTTATTGGCCTTGATTCCGATTCTACAGCTGGTATATATGTCGCAGCTGTGTTTAGAAGATTTGGGATGTTTATGTCTAGATTGAATTTTTCTTTAACGAATACTAATCGTTCCCTTAGACGTTTGAAGACGTCTGTAGATTGAAACCAATGTATATCAGTAAGTCTTTGTCTGTTTTCTAGAAAAAGTTCTCTGACCTCATTATATATGTTTACCAAATTAGTTGTATGTTTAATGACCGTACTATTTTGTGTAGGTCTGTTCTGCGTTAAGCATTTGTATGACTTATCGAATTCTGCTCTTAGAGTGCAAACTTTAGCGCAGATCGTAAGCCAGTCCATATGTGTTTTTTAATGGTGTCCATTCCGATTGGAAGACAATCTAACATTAGCAATCACAATTCTTCCTAAAATTTCATTTTCTATTATTTGGCTGTTTACGAGGATGCCGGGTATGGTTGATAATACGATACCCTTTTGTATGGCATCACAATGAATTAGTGGTGAAAAAGGTAAATTATATTCGTTCATATATGGTGGCTTACGAAATGTGCTTCACAATCATCTTCTTCTTTGGTATTCAACCCAGCCTCCACAGAATTCTCGACTTCCCAAAACAGAGTTTTATCCAACCTTGCTTCCATCTCAGCTATCGAATCTGGACAATTGTGCGTGGCCAATTCGCGGCCCAGGTATCGGCGGAAGAGTTGGAAGCTACAAACGTTTTCTTAACCTGCGTATAGGAATGGTTGTTTCCCACCTGATCGCTACTAGCGTGTGTAGCTGTAGCATATTCCAATCGCTCCATTTTCTGGCAGCGTTGCTTGTGAGCCACGATGATGGTACTATGTCCGGAATGGTTTGGCAGAGTCGTAGAATGGGCAGCGGCGTGTGACTGGCTTACTTCAACAGCAGCCAGCAACTCCGCTTTCAACGATATGAAAAGAGTATCGAAGATTTCGCGCAGCTCACTCCCAATCTCGTTTTGATCGAGAGCATCCAATTCATTATGGGCCTTATTGAATTCCTCTCGAATTTCTGCGTACATATCAAGGCGCACCTCGACTTCCGCGGCGGTCAATTTATCGATTTTATTCCCAGCGAAGGATTCGCCAAGCCTATGCAATCGATCATATAATGACTGACTTTTACGCTTATACAGACTCAGTCTGGAATCAGCCACCACAATGTTTCCGCCCGCGCCTGTATTCGGATCGTTGTCCATGTTAACCGTTGTGCAATTCGACACAACAACGGAAGATGAAATACCGCTTAAGCGATGATGTATAGAAGCGAGAGCGAGAATGCAAGACACGAAAAGTCAAGAACCGCGGCTGCAGCTGCGCAGAGAATGAGAGATTCGTACCGGAATTTGTATATAAATATTCCAGCCGCACTCTAACTGAATTTGCACTTTAAACTGTTTTTCAACGTGCACCCAAATGTATTTGTTGGTAGTTAAACTACCCAACAACACAATATTGTATAATTAATAAGTGTTTTAACGGAACGCGATTAAGCAATGGTTTTATATCACGTCGGGGGGTCACCAATGTTTGAGATGCCAAGCTTTTTTGGAACTTATGTGTTTCAAAAATGAAAAGAGAATTTGGGTTAAACTTTATAATTCGGATTTAATCTTGGTGGCTTAGCGGAAGCCGATTGCTTGCTATGGCCAGATAAAATGTATGCGAGATCGATATGTATCCAATGCGCAGAGGGGTTAGCATAGAACTAAAAATAGACGACGGCTTTAGATCAAAGTGATTGCTGAAGTGGCGGCAGCAGATCAAAGTAATTGCGGAAGTGGCGGCGGCAGAGAGCCCCTTTAGCGGGAGCTCTGCTTTCTGCTCATACAATAATAATGCTTAAAGTTACGGTTATTCTTCAGCGGCTGGCCCGAACACATACTTTTTATTGTGAAGGCGCTCTCGATGGTGGCTACTAACGAGTGTAATGCCGTCTCCACAGATTTCCCTTTGAAGTAGGGATGTTGGTTTGTTGACATCAGTCCCTCTACCTCATTCCTGATGTGAAAATCCAACAGCTTTTCCAGTTTTTAGTATGTAATCCTTGGGATTCGCGTGGCCAGCACTTTCCTGCCTCTGGGAGGGAGACAACTCTCTAGGCTCTTCATTGGATAGAGATATAGCCCGTACTAAGACGTGCTGAATATAGTGCTTAGAGCTATCGGGTGATAACCTCTTTGGTCACCTTCATCATGGCTGGGAATATCCCGTCCAGTCCTGGCGATTTTAAGCCCGCGATGGAGTTATAGCCCAATGGATTCTCTTAGTGGTTAACAGATCTCGGTGGCGTCGGTGACCTCAGTGCATCCAGGGAAATGTGCCTCCAATAGTGCGGTTAGGGCTTCTTTACTGCCAACTATCCACTGTCTGTCATCTAGCTCTAATTGACTCTGTATTGTAGGCTGCTTTGAAAGCAGGTTCCAGAGCCTAGCGGTTTCAGGCACTTTCTCGATGTTGGAGCAGAAGTTCCTCCACTAGTTTATTTGTGGCTTACGCATTTCCTTCTTGTAGCTCCTAAGTCGGATTTCGTATTCCGATAGAAAGATCTCGGCTCCACCAGAGTGGATTGGACCTCTTCACTTGTCTTGAGGGGTCGCACGATACGTGGTAGACACCCAGTAACTCTTTGGATATGGTCTCTAGGGACATATCTATATCCTCTGCCGATTTCATTGAGCCCGGATTCCAGAGCTGCGAAGTAAATGTTTTTTTTAACTTTACCCAGTTTGTATTCTGGAGGTTTCTATAGACAGTTATCTTCGAAGAGTGTTTGAGTTCGCACCTGAACTGAATGTACTTATGGTCTGAGAAAGATGGTCTTTCGAGGACTCTCCAGCAGATACCAAAGTACTCTTTTCAGTGACGAGAGTAAGGTCTAGCACGTTTGACGAGGTGGGACCTAGGAAGGTGTGTTTCTCCCCCACGTTTGCTACATCTAAGTTAGTGGATAATATAAAGTCTAGGAGTGACTCACCTCTATTATTAATGTCGGGGCTTACGCACACACTTGGAGATTTTTGGAGCCGGCTTCTGTCACCAGGCTCCTAAGTTTTTCTGGTGGTGCGGTGCTGTCGTGTGCTATGTAGCAGGAAGCTGCCATAAGGCGCTTTTCCTCACTCTCCAGCATCACTACCGTCAGGTCATCCGTGATGTAATGAGGCATAAGATGAGCATGGATTCCCTTCCGTACGAGTACGGCGGTTCTGTTCCTGCTTACCGATGTTGAGTGAAGAAGGTTGTAATTTGAGGACTTTAGTCCGGACACAGAATTGCCTTACACAATCCACGGCTAAAGCTATGTCAGCGGGCCCTTCCTCCATGTCAATGAGGATCACCGGATCATGAGGATCATGAGGATCAATGAGGTTGAGCTACGGCACCCTTAATGTCATGGGTGGCTAACTCAACCTCAGACAAGCGGTTGATTTTAGTTCTTAGGACACCGTCCTCCCCTTCCTCCGAGTCGTCCAGTGCAAGACCCTGGGCGGCCACCGGTATGGTCTCCAGACTTAGATCATTTTCAACATAGCCTTCCTGAAGGTCACCTCCGCCTTTGGTATAGACGGGTTCAGCTCCCTCTCTACCAACTCCAGCTTGGCACCCTCCCTTAGAGCTTCCAGTTAGGGCACCTTCTCCACCATCCACTGCCGCGTTGGGTCGTCGTTAGCAGTCATGTTTTCCACCGACGTTTGGATTGACATCCCAACGCGTGCTTGATCCTTATCAACCTCCATGTCTGGCCCGAAGGTCCATACCGGTGAATTTTTTTCAGGGGGACCACCCTTAGCGTTTTATGCCTGAAGTCAGGCACCTCTAGCCATGGCCCTGGTTCAGTTCCCCTGACTTTAGATCGGGAAGACGCTGGACCATTGCCTTAGCTAGACACTGCTTTACCTCGGACAGAGCAAGCGACAGTGCATTACCCTTGCCCGCGATAATGCAGTGTCCATTTCCCAGCCGGCACCCTCGTGGAGGGTTCAGCTGGAGGATATTCACCAGACTTTAGTGGTATAGGGGTCCGAAAATTCCTTAGACCGTCATTTGATAAAGCCAAGGACTCCTTTGGCTTTATTCGAAATAGCGGATAGATGAGAATTAAAACAAACGTTAGGCACGAAGATAATGCCTAAGTCATTAACTTTGTACAGGCGTTCCAAGGACATATTTAGTAATTGAAAAGTCAAATAGTTAAGGCTTGTTGCGATGGATGGTCATGACGTTACATGTGGAAATTTTAAGTGGAAGAGCGTTTATAATATACCAATTGTTGCGAGCGTCGAGATCCGATTGAAGAAATAACGGGGACACAGGATCGCTAGGTTTGGAAAGAGAAGTTGGAAGCAGACACGCTGAGAACGATTGCAAAGGTACGCATTAGTCCAAAGAAGAAGTTTAGTCGGAAATCCTAATAGAGAAAGCTTTACTAAAATCAGTATGAACTACGTCAGTTTAGCATTGCGTTGCAAATCCGGCAGTTACATAGTTACAAATCCGTGCTGTGATTCTCAAAACATGTTACTACAAAAGTGTTGAAGCTGAGAAGTAATTTGTTCTTCGAAGAGTTTAGGAATGGCAGATAAATTGGAGATACAACGGTAGTTTGAGATGTCTGATTTAGACCCCTTTTTATACCCGATACTCAAAATTAGTATTGGGGTATATTAGATTTGTGGTGAAAATGGATGTGTGTAAGCTCCAGATGGAATCGTTTCCGACCCCATAAAGTATATACATTTATATTCTTGATCAGCATCAATAGCTGAGTCGATTGAGCCCTGTCTGTCTGTCCGTCCGTCCGTCTGTCCATCCCTATTAGCGCCTAGTGCTCAAAGACGATAAGAGCTAGAGCTACGACATTCTATATCCAGACTTCTGTAATATGTCACTGTTAAAAGTATATTTCAAAACATTGCCCCGCCCCCACATAGGGCGAAATTCTGTGGCATCTACAATTTCAAAGATACAAGAAAACTGAAAACGCAAAACGAGCCATACCGACAAAGTATCGGGTATAAGTGTAGAGTTGCGGTCTCCGCAGCAACTCACAACGTTCCCCCTCGTTATGAATAGGAACTATGTAAGATTCTTTCCAGACGGTGGAAAAATTACCAAGCTCGGGAAAGAGGTTGAATAGTTTTAAGAGAAGAGAATCGCAAAGAGAATCCCCAGAAAGTTTAAGTAAGGCACTGGGAACCAAGAAGATTTACACGATTTTAAATTAGTTAAAAGGCCATCATAATCAATAAAGGGGGGATGGATACAACTTGAACTATTTAAGGGGATAGGATATGAGTGAGCGGCAGGAAAGTAGTTAGGTGAAGCGAGAATAGAGGGTATGTTATTAGAAGTAGCCGAGTAACATAGTTGAAAAAAATTAAGCAAATAGGTTAGCAATATCGGAATTGTTATCTGCATAAGTACCATTTAAATGTAATGAAGAGGGATATTTTGAAGAATTACGTTTAGAGTTAAAAAACTTAAAGAATTATTTAGGATCTCGCTTAAAGTTGGCCAAATGCGAAATAACTGTTATAGCATTGTGTATTACAAATGGAAAATTTAGATTTTGCAATTGAATACCTAGAAAAATCTGACTGCGAGCCAGACAGCTCAAACTTCTTATATAAACGAGTTTTTATTATTATTTATTAGCCGCGGAGTGAACCAAAAAAGTGCAGCAAGATATCTGAGATGGGAAACTAATGGAACAAAGGTAGGAAAGATGAAAAAAACAGTCCTGTAGAATGCATTAGTGGCGGGCTCAATCTCTTGAAAGTCGTCGAGTAATAACCAATCGATCTGAGTAAGTGTGCGAATCAAAAATATAAGGCCTTCAGCCTTTTTGAAACAAAAGATAGCCGAGGGCTTTTTGAAAGATTTGGATATAGATAGAGGGATAGAGATCCTCTGCAGACCAGAGTATTCGTTGTATCGGTAGTAAAGACAAGGTCTAAAGAATTCCAACTCTATGTTCAGGTCTAGTGGGGCGAGGTGTTCTATAGTTACTGGAACGTTGTTCAGGCAATGCGTACAAGTATTTATTTTGGTTGGGTCTAGGTAATGTTGGTGAGTTATTCTTGTATGTCCTAGTCTTAGTCTAATTATTTTTGTTTGTTTTATCCTTGATGTGGTGTTTTGGTCTAGTCTTTTGGTGAATTTGTCGGCTGTTATTTGGTTGGGATTGATAAATTGATACCAGTTCGATGTTTGTTCTAGTTTTATAAGTTTGTCTTTAAGCATTTTTGTCTTGAGGTGCTTATTAATGTCTGATATATTGTTATTGTGTGTGTATGTAAGGGGCATTGTTGAAGCTGATTTTGCTTTTTGGTCTGCTAGTTCATTTCCAATTATGTTTTTATGACCTGGGATCCAGAGTAGTTTTATTTTTGGATGTAGTTGCATTAGAAGAGATCTAATTTTAGATTCATAATAGTTGAAGTTATCGGGGTTGCCTATGGCTTGAAGAGAGGATAGAGAGTCTGAGCATATCATATATTTCCCGCGCATAGATTTGACAATTTGTATTGCCTCGAATATTGCTATGATTTCGGCAGAGTAAATTGAAGAAAAATTTTGTAGTAAGCCCACTTTTAAGGTGTTTTTTTCAGTTGTGATTGCAAATGATGTGGTACTTATGGTTTTGGATCCATCCGTAAACAGAAAGGTGTGATCATTAAATTGGTTTTTGATGGTAAGAAAGTGTTGTTGGTATATAGAGTCGTGTGTATTATTTTTGTCTAGTTTTTCAAGTTCGGTATTTATGGTATTTGGTAGGAATTTCCAGAAAGGTAGCTTAGTTTTTATTTCGGGTTTTATGAGAAGGCTTATGTTTTGTTTTTTGCAATGTTGTAGAGAGTAAGTTATTGCTGAAGGTATTTTGTTGTTGAAGTGGATTCTGCTTTGGAGGGACTTTGAGATTTTGTGAAGAGGTGAGTTGTTTGGAAAATAAAGGTTTTTTATTAGTTTGGCTTGTAGAAAGTCACGTCGATCTGCAACTGGGTTTATGTTAGCTTCCATTAAAAGATTTGTAATCGGGGTTGTCCTGAATGCTCCCAAAGCTATCCTTACTGCACAGTTTAGAATGGTTTGAATTTTTTTAAGCCAAGTTATTGAGGAATTGCCGTAAAATACTAGTCCGTAGTCAATTTTAGAAACTATTATTGCTTTTGTGATTGATATTAGTGTATGCGTATTGCAATTGAACTTGTTACTGGAGAGACATTTTATTATATTAATTTTGTTTGAGAGAGAGCTAGCTAAGTCTTCTATGTGTCTAGTCCATCTATATTTTGAATCGAATGTGAGTCCTAATATTTTTAAGTGGTCTACGCTCGGAATGTTTAGGTTTCTCGTTGTTATTGTGCATTTACAGTTATGTTTACGGCATATATGTAAGTGTTTGCATTTATCAAATGATATGGATGAGCCTGAAAACGAACACCATTCGTCGATTTTTTGGAATAGATCATCGAGATTGAAATTTTCTTGGGTTTGGTTTTTTTTAAATTTGACAATAATATGAAAATCGTCTGCATAGGCTGTGAATGTGAGATTTCGTTGGATAGTAATGAGGTTTGCTAGTTTGTTATATGCTATTAAGAATATAATAACTGATATCGGTGATCCCTGGGGGATTCCGTTATGCAGAGGAAAAGTGCTCGATAGGTTGTTTGCTACGCGACATTTGATTTTTCTCTTGCTCATAAAATTAATAATATAGTTAAGTATTTTTGGGCCGATGTTCCATTCTTGGAGTTGCTTAGTTATTGCATGTAGTCCAATTTTGGCAAAGGCTTTATTGACATCTAATGATACTATTGACAAATGTTGTTTGTGGGATAATGCATCAGTTATCAGATGATCTAAGTACGCTATATTGTCTGTAACTGATTTTCCACGTTTGAAACCAACTTGATTTGTGTGTATATGTTTGTTTGTAGTAACAAACCACCACAACCTCTTGGCTATGATTTTGTCTAGGACTTTTGCGAAGCAAGAGTTTAGAGAAATCGGGCGGTATGAGGTTATTGATGTTTTGATGTAGCCGGGTTTAGCTATTGGTATAACAAGACCTATTTTGTAAGCTTGAGGTATATAGTTATTAAGTATATTATTGTAGTGTTTTAAAATTCGATCCTTAACTGCTGGGGATGTATTTGCAATCATTGGGTAGGAGATTCGATCAATACCTGCTGTATGGCCCTTTAAGCTTGAGAGTGCGGAGGAAAGTGATATCTGATTCTATTTTCTGTGCAGATTGCGATGAAGGAGAGCTTTGATATGTTGAAATTGAATATTTGTTGTTAGTGAACATGGATGAGAAGTTGGAATCTTTGGACTGATCAGACCAGTATTCGGCAAATGAATTGGCAATGGAGGGGTTATCTGAAGTTGGCTGTAAAGTGGTCGGATGGATAATTGTATGGATGTTTTTCATATTATTCAGTCCACAAAAGCGTCTTATATTTGACCAGGTTTGACTTGTCTTTGTTTGTGGTTGGATTTCTGAAGTAAAACAGGAAAGTGAATTATTTTTTGCAGATTTAATTTCTTTTTTAAATTTTGCCGCTGCTTTTCGAAATCTAATGATGTTTGTAGTTGTAATGTGTTTTTTTAGTTTGTTCCATGCTTGTTTTCTTTCGTTGTTGAGAGTTTGCAGTCCATTGTTCCACCAGGGAACGTTTCTGGGATGGTTTTTAATTGATGTTTGTGGGATGGTAAGATGGGCGCTTTGTAGTAGAATTTTATTTAGACATGATGATTCTTTATTGATATTGTTTGAGGGCGAACTTTTTGTATTAAAGTAGTCAGTTTTGTCCTTAAATGCATCCCAGTTGGCTGATTTTATTTTGAAGATTGGGTTGTTTTGTGTTTTATTCTGTTTGTTATTGTTAAAGAGTGTAATGAGGATAGGGAAATGGTCACTTCCGTGAAGGTCGTCGATGATTTTCCAGTTAGCGTATTGAAATAAGTCTGGAGAGCAAAATGATAGGTCAATATGTGTGTATGTATTGTGTGTGGTAAAGTGTGTGGGGGATTTGTCGTTTAAGAGTATAAAGTTGGTGTTATTTAGGAATTTGGCTACTGTATTGCCTCTTGCGTTATTTTTTGGTGAGCCCCAAAGTTTGCTCCAACTGTTGAAATCACCTAAAATAAGTGATCTTGAGTTATTGCTGAGAACATTGTGTAGGTTACTTTCGTTAAAATTTTGGCTTGGCGATATGTATGCAGAAATTATTTTAAATTTTTTCTTCGATTCAACTTCAATAGCAGTTGTGTATGAGGACTGCTGCTCCCCCAAAATTGGGTGAGTAGTTTTTAGCGTAAAGTGAGAAGTTGATAGGAATGGGTATATTGTGAATATTAAATAGATGCGTTTCTTGTAATGCAATTATTTGCCGTTTGTTATGCTTTAATAATAATTTGTAGTTCATTATAGTTGTTTATGTAGCCTCGAAGGTTCCATTGGATTATTGTCAGAGTCATTTTTTTGAGTTTTTGTCTCTTGAGTGCTGGTTATTTGGGTTGTTTTTACTTGATCTGTTAGTTTTAGTCGGATTCTATTTCCATTGAGCAGTTGTTGCTACTCAAGGCGTCAGTATTGGGGTTCTTCTGTCTTGTTTTTTTGCTGCTTGAGCTTTTTAATTTGTCCGCAGCCTTAATTGCTGCTAGTCTGCGCTTAGAGGTAGTTAGTGCTAGAATTTTTACAATGTTAGAGGTTGTGCTGTTTTTATGGGAATTTGATAGGGTGTTTATCTTACTGTCTATTTCTGAGTCGATATCAGAGTACGATACAGTTTGGCGTTTGGATGTGGATGCTTGCTGGGGGTGTTGTTGTTTTTGTGATGCTGTGTGTTGTTGTTGTGGTGTTGTGTGTTGTTGTTGTGATGCTGTGTATTGTTGTTGGGAATGCGTAGAGGCCTGTGTGGTTTTGGTGACTGAAGAGAATAAGTGAGGTGTATTATCTGTGTTCCGTGTCCGTAGTATTGAGAGGGCTGTTTTGTTGTCGCATTTGTTCGTGGTTTTAATTGCTTGGAGTTCGTATTGAGTGATAAAGATAGGGCATTTTTTGCTGGTAGAGTTATGTGGGTCGAAGAGTGCTGGTCGTTATTGCAGTTAATGCAGTGCTGGGTTTTGTTACATTTCTCTTGTGTGGTCGTGTCAATGTGAAAGTCCTCTCCGCAATTGAAGCAAAGTTTTTTGTTTTTGCAGAATTTTTGGAGGTGTCCAAACTGGAAGCAATTGTTGCATTTCATTGGAAGTGGTATATATTGTCTGACTTGGGCTCTTTGGTATCCAATCATTATGTACTCCGGTAGGGTTAGTAGGTTGAATGTTAATATGCAGACGCCAGTCTCTTTAAGAGATCCGTTTTCTCTTTTCAAAATTTTCTTTACTTCGGAGACCTGTTGGTGCGCAAGTTCTAATTGGATTTCGTCTTCATCAATGCCTCTTAAATCGTTAGAGTAAACGACGCCCTTTGAGTAGTTAAGAGAGTTGTGTATTGTGACGTTGACGTTGATGTCGCTTGCAAGAGATTTTAGGTGTATTAGTTTTTTCGCTTGTATGTTTGTTTTCGTCTTTATCAAAATTGTTCCGTTTCTTATTTTTTTTGCACATTTCGACTTCACCTCCACAGGTGTAGTCAACTTGTTTTTTTATGAGAAAGGGGGATACCAAGTTGAGGTCTTTGTTGGGATCTGTTCTCGAGATGTTGACGAATTTCGGTCCAGGTGTTTTTAGAAGGGTTTCAATTTGGGGAGAGAGTCTAGGCCCTCGATCTGGGGGGTCCCCCATTACGGCGCCTCTGGTTTTGATTCCGTTAGGTTGTCACTTAATTGAATATTTGTGTTTGTTACTGTTCTAATTATAATTGTTGGTAGTTGTTGGTGATTCTGCTTTGTGCAAGGTTTTGCGATGAGCTTTTAGTTAGCGTAGGCACGTTCGATCTCTATGAGAGTAGTTTTGTGACTGCGGCTATTGATGCTGATCAAGAATATATATACTTTATGCGGTTGGAAACTATTCCTTCTGGATGTTACACACATCCATTTTCACTACAAATCTAATATACCCTATACTCATTTTGAGTATCGGGTATAAAAAATCGAAGTCATTATTTACGATCCATGGCTTTCAGACCAGTGTGCCAGATAAAGGTTAATAGTGGAATTGGTAAGAATGGAAAGAGGAGAGGAGAGCAAAAGTAGCAGCAGCTAATGAGTGAGAGCGCTACTGAACAGAAATTTTCGAGCAAGAGAGAGAAAGAACAGTTGTTTAAGTTTAGGTGATAGGGAGATAGTGATAAAACAACAAAAGTTACAAGATGAGAGCGGGCTGTAATGCACTGTAATGCGTACTTACTAGCAACAACACAAACACAACTAGCTGACTCACAAAAATAAATAGTTAAATTATGTTTTTACACAGATTAAAAGGCATGTACTCGCAGACTAGTATAGATTTAAAGATTGTAGGCAGGTTAATATTTAAAGATATTTGTTAAGCTATTAAGTGTTTTTAATAACTGTTGGAATTTTGAATTTAAGTAGCGAGCGAGAGAGTAGGATAGACCGAGAGCGTAAGAGCTGCTCGGGGCCGCTGCTAAGCCGAGTACGAGAGATTGAGATATAAGGAGACGAAAGAATTCTGCTGCATATGCATATGCGGTAACAAATAATCTTTACAGTGGGCGGTGGAAATGACAATAACAACAAAATGCATTTCTTTAGGGCCGCACCACTGGGAATAATTTACAATATTTAAGCTGCTTGACCCGACATACTCCCCCCGTTGGAAGCCTGACATCTTTGAGGGGCAGCAGGCACAGCTTGTTGACGGCGCGCTTGATGATTCCAGATGATGTCTTCAGCACAGCAACGCGGGAAACGCCATCTCGTCCAATCAAAAGCTCTACCACTCTCGCCAGCGGCCACTTCATGGGAGGAAGATTCTCATCCTTGACAAGAACTAAATCTCCGACTGCTAAACTAGGCTTCGCAGTGCGCCACTTTGAGCGCTGCTGCAGTGACGTAATGTACTCCTCCTTCCACCGGGACCAAAAGAGCTGCTGCAGCCGTCCAGGCGATCGAAGTTTAGCCGCGTGACGTCAGGCTCAGCGAACAAAGAAGGAGGGCCACCATTCAAGAAATGTGCTGGAGTTCAAACATCTAGATCGGCAGGGCTCTCTGAAATTGAAACTAAAGGTCTTGAATTAATCACTGCCGTGATGTGGCACAACAGCGTCCGCAGCTCGTCAAATCCAAGAACCGAGTTGCCTATCGCACGGTAGAAGTGGTACTTGGCCGTCTTCACTGCAGCCTCCCATAGACCACCAAAATGAGAGGAGCGCGGAGGAATGAAATGCCAGTCCATAGCCTCGACCAAGCAAAAATCCAGCAGAGCCTTCTGATGGTCATCGCTGAGGACCAGGCGCTTTAACTTCATGAGCTCATTCTTAGCGCCGACAAAATTTGTTGCGTTGTCTGACCAAATTTGCCGCGGCTTTGGTCTGGTACATATGAAGCGCTTTAGTCCATGTAGAAAAGCAACTGTGGATAAGACCTTTATTAGCGTTAGCACTTGATTGGAGCCTTGTTGCGTGCCTCCGGTTTGTGGAAAAACGGCCCACAGAAGTCCACGCCTGTGATTTCAAAGGCATGAGAACCATCGAGCCGCTCCTTTGGAAGATCCGCCATAATCTGCTCCAATACCCTGGGCTTCAGTCGAAAGCATCTTACGCACTTGTTTACTGCCTTGTTTACCGTCTTCCTCCCCCCAATAGGCTAATATTGGGATCGAATTAGTCCAAGCAAAGCTCGAGGACCAGCGTGCAGATTCCACTCATGAAAATGGGAGATTATTGCAAGAGTCAGTGGATGGCTGCTGGGCAAGATGATTGGATGACGGCCATCAAAATCCAACGAAGAGTTTTTCAGTCGACCATCTACCCTGAGAAGTCCAAACCGATCCATGAATGGCGATAACGATGCAATTGAGCTCGATGAGGAGACTGCTCCGCTTGCCCGCAGTGAGTTCATGTCCTCCCATAGCTGAGTACGCTAGACTAGTCGCAGCAATACCTGGCTTCCATGCTCAATGTCTGAGACAGTGAGTCTGTGGCTGTGGGGACATATCGCCATTCCATTTTTTCGGTAATTTCCTGAATTGTTGCCACTCTATTTGCAACAAATATATTAAATCTTGACGGCTCGTCGTAAATCCAAGAGAGCGCAACGGCAGAATCACACCAACAATAACACCTTCCCTTGAAGACATTATTTCAAGCTATTTTAGATATGAGCCTAGCCAGCAACTCTACTCCACTATGCTCCAACTTTGGTACCGTGAGTGTCTTCAAAGGAGCCACACGAGATTTGGCATAAATCTCACAAACCCGGTTCTCTTTCGTAGTGACCAGACGCGTTGTTGTTTTGCGCTCCGCATTCTTTCCTTTTGTTTTGAATAAACAGCCGGTGTTTTCCTAAATAAATTCTAATTAAACTTCCTTACCAGACAACAATCTGGAAACCTATTCTTTTACGCGAGTGCATGCCTTTTGATTTGTGTTAAAAATGTATTTAACTTTTTATTTTTCGGCGTTGGCTTGTGCTTGTGCTTGTGTTTGTGTTGTTGCAGTGAGTGAGTACGCATTACATTGCATTTTAGTCCGATCTCGTCTGGTAGCTTTTGTTGTGTTATCACTCTCTCCCTATCACCTAAACTTAAATAACTGTTCTTTCTCTCTCGCTCTCTTAAGTTTCTGTTCAGAAGCTATCTCTATCTCATTAGCTGCTGCTACAGCTGATCTCCTCTCCTCCTATTAGCGTTTGTCTGGCACACTGGTTTGATAGCCAATTGTTTCGAAATATTTATTTATTTGATTTTAATTGATTATTTGATTTTAATTTAAATTTTGTTCAAATTTTTTAATATGGAGTTTTCTGTTGTATGTGCCAACAAATCATGCAATAAGCAGATCACCCACGATCAGCCGATTATCCCCTGCTGGCTCTGCGACAGCGTAGTGCACGCAAATTGCGCTGGATTTTTTTGCCTTGTGAGTGATGCCATTTCAAAGCGTAATGCGTTTGCGTTTGCACTACAGCTGCGAGGCTTGCCGTGCGGTGGAGAAAGACATGGTGGCTTTCATGAGGCAGACGCGGAGTGGCTTTAAGGAGCTGACTGTTGGTTTCAAAAACCAATACGATCGGCTCCTAGCAATGGAGGCTCAGTTTAGCGGTTTAAAACTGCTGAATGAGTCTCCGAGGCGCAAAAAGGTCACTCCGCGGGACCTGCAAGTGCCAACCGTCACTCAGCCGTGCGCCGCCGAAAAACTGACTCCGACCACTCCAAGTGTGCAGCAGTTGATCTCGCTTGCCACTCCAAGGGCAACGACAGCTGCTGGCGATGCAGATTCGGTAGCCGAATTCATCGCCTCGGAGAATGTGCAGCCAAGTACGTCTGCAGCATCCGTGTCCGTGGTGTCCGCAAGTTCGCTAGTTGTCCCGTCTATCCCGATCCCACCAGTAAATAGACGTTCCGGACCTCCGGATATTGCCACCACAGGTACTAGGCCTGTGGTGACTAAACCACTGGTGGGAGTCCCACCAAAACGACAAGTTTTTGTTCCACGGCTGGCCCCTGACCACACATCTAATGATGTAATTGCTTTTATTCAAAGCAAAATAAAAGCCGTGGGTTTAAAGGTGGAGAAATTTAACTTCTCTTATGCCAGGGAGATAGCCTCGTTTAAGATAAGCATCTCCCAAACTCAATTTGGCATTTGGTGGTGAAGGAGTTTAAGGCCAAGAAGAAGAATAGGCCCCCCATTCCCGTCTTGCTACCACCTTTCCAAAAAACTAACTTCTCTTTTAGTAACCTATCAGAATGCAAGAGGCTTGCGTAGTAAGCTCAGCATTCTGTTCCGTGATAGTGTTGCATTTGCTTCCCACGTTATTGCGGGTACTGAAACCTGGTTAAAGCCGGAGATTCTTAGTTCCGAGGTTTTGGCAGTTCGGTACACAACTTTTAGAAAGGACCGTTCGTATCGATGTGCAGGACGGGTTCTGATTGCAGTGGACTCTAACTTCACGTCGGAACACCTTACAGTCCAAGTTCAACAGGAAATCGAATTCCTGTGTGTAAAACTGATTCTTCCCGCTTTCACTATACTCATTACTTGCTCATATATTCCACCTTCTTCGGATATCTCTATTTATGAGCAGCATTTGTCCGCTTTAACCGCTGTTTCTTCCTCGCTATCTGTATGATAGTTCTTGGTGACTTCAACTTGCCAGGAACTGTTTGGTCTTCGGTAAACGAGTCTAGTATCCTAGTGCCCATGTCACGACATGACTTTGTTGACGGCTTGCTTGACCTGTCCCTGTCTCAAGTCAATCATGTGAAAAATTCCTTGGGTCGATTGCTTGATCTATGCCTTGTATCGGATCCGACCATAGTTTTGTTAACCCGAGCCCTTCCGCTCACTATACCTGAATACGCCTACCACCCTACGCTCGAGGTGTCGCTAGATATAGGACCAACTGTATTGGATCGGTCGAGTAGACTACCTGTACGTGTCCGCTGCTTTCGTAAAGCCGAGTTTGCGAAGCTTAATAACCTCATTAGGGATTTTGATTGGTCCGCTTTGTATTTGTGCACTGATGTCACAAAAGGCACACACATTTTTACAATGCTCTTGGCACATTTTTTGATTCTTGTGTCCCGCTTTCTTGTCCGAGTAGATCTGGAAAACCCCCTTGGTTTACCAAAGAGTTATCCAGTCTAAAAAACTTAAAATCAAGACTAAATTTCAAGAAGTGGGCTCTCCTACTTCTCACTCTCGTTATGTAATAGCTCGGTCAAACTTTTCAGTTCTTAATGCTCAATGCTATAAGAACTACTTATCTCGATGCAGGATACGTTTTTCTCAGGACCCTAAACAGTTTTACTGCTTCGTAAACAGTATGCGTAGAACATCCGCACACCCATCCTCGCTATCATTTTGTAATACGTCGGCAAATAATGATCAGGCAATTGCCGATCTTTTTGCCCAGTTTTTCCAAACCACCTATTCTGAGAAAAACTACTCTGGTCATCCGTACCCATACGGATTACCGAGGTCGAACGGCATTTTCAGTTTAAATGTTAAATGAATGTTCCCTACTTCATGATCTTCGACTAGTTAAGCCGGTGTTTTCACCGGGTCCAGACGGGGTTCAAGGTTGTGTACTCAGGTACTGCGCCGAGGCTCTGTGTGGACCTTTGCTTAAACTATTCACCATGTCCATTGATTCCTCTTGCTTCCCCCCGATCTGGAAGGAATCGTTTATAATTCCTCTCCATAAAAAAGGTAGCAAGTCTGATGCAAAAAATTATAGAGGTATAGCAAAGTTATCCGCTATTCCCAAAATGTTTGAGAAGGTTTTAACTCCGCATTTGCAACATCTCTGCAAGTCACTTATATCTCCAACTCAGCATGGATTTATAAGGCGGCGATCAACCACCACGAACTTGTTAGAGTTTACCTCTTTCATTATTAAAGCCTTTCAAGCTAACTTACAGACGGATGTTATTTACACCGACTTTAGTAAAGCCTTTGACTCTGTAAACCATTCCCTTTTAGTACATAAACTAGAACTTTTAATGTTTCCGCCCAACCTCCTGAGATGGATTTCTAGCTATCTTTGTTCTAGGTCTCAAAGAATCCTCTTCAAAAACTCCCTCTCTTTACCAGTAAAGGTTTCTTCGGGAGTACCACAAGGCAGCCATCTAGGCCCCTTACTCTTCACACTCTTTATTAATGACTTGCCTTCAGTATTAACATACTCTCGAGTACTTATGTATGCGGATGATGTTAAACTCTGTGTCAAGTACAAGGACATTTCATTTCCTTTTTGGCTTGCAATCCGAGAGAATTACCCTGGTGGATGATCTGGGTGTTATGTTAGACCCCAAGTTAAAGTTTTCCGAACACATTTCTACCATGGTAAACAAGGCCATGGGCGTGCTTGGGTTTATAAAGCGGTCGTCAAAGGAATTTGACGACACCTATATAACAAAGACTCTCTATACCTCGCTTGTTCGTCCAATCTTAGAATACGGCTCCTGTGTATGGTGCCCTCGGTACAAAGTACACCAGGACCGTATAGAATCAGTACAGAAAAACTTTTTACTCTTTGCTCTGCGGGGCCTTAACTGGGGTGCGGGTGAATTTTATACCGTTGTTCCTTCCAATTGTAGATCTAATTATTCCTTGCATGAACCGTTTAGGGTCTTATGCTCGGATTATAGTTCCCTCTACCATATTATATCCAACACTAATTCTCTTCCTCTTATTAAATTATTAATCCTTACACACCTTTCTATTAATTAGTAACTGTTGTGGTATTTGTATTTCGATTGCATGCTTAGTTTCTTAGTAAGTTTAGTGCTAATTTTCCTCGAATTTTAGTCTAATAGCTATCTTTCTTGCATGTTCGCGTTTGGTTCGGCTACGCACCGCGCGTCATGCGGCAGCGCCCCTCGGTCGGTTGGTCGGGAGGAGGGCTGCGTTTTGCCTGGGATCCGCGCGTAACAGCCTTCTGCTGGTGTCACACGGGCCACTTGACGGTGCAGTAACTGCATCGCCTCTTGAAAGATGTGGTCATTGCATGTGAACGTCCAAATAAGTGATTGCCAGAATAAGCCATAAGCCTGCTGGCATCGCAAAATCCGTGAATTTCTAGCGTAGAATCTGGCCAAAACTGGTGCATATTTCCTGCCAATACGTGTTCAGTGCGGCTAGAAGGCTTTCATCCCAGGACAACTTCTCTTGGCACAAACGCTGGAGAAAGATTTTGGATTTAGTAATTACGGAACCAGCTAGTCCGAGAGGATCGTAGAATCGCGCTATGGATGACAAAACAGAGCGCCTGCATGAATTCAAAGAAGATTGTAGGGCCGAGAAGGAAAATAACAGTTGATCAACCGGATCCCAAGCAAGCCATCGTCGAACTTAAAAAATGTTTCCTTGTAATCTTCCGGAACTCCATCCAGCTCAGCACGTACGTTCGAACGCCATTTTCTCAATCTGAACTGACCTCTAGACAAAATTCCAGCAGTATGCTCCCGAATTCGGACAGTCTCTTCCTGAGAGCTGGCTCCAGATATCAAGTCATCCACGTAGAAGTCACGTCGAAGAATTTCAGGTCCAACTGGAAACGCCCTCTGCTAACTGATGCATCGCCCGCACAAATAAATAGGAGGCAGGCTTCGTCCCATAAGTAACGGTGTCCAATTGAAACACAACACAACACGCAGTCCTCTTCCCTGAAGTTTCTCCACAAAATACACTGCAAGTTGCTATCCTCGGTCCAGACTCTTACACAACGATACATCTTACAGATATCTCCCGTAATCGCAACGGCGTATGACCGAAATCGAACAAGAATATGAAACAGTTTGGGTTGGATTACGGGACCGGCCATTAAAACGTCGTTCAGGGAATATCCAGATGAAGTTGAAGCGGATCCATGTAAAACGACGCGAAGCTTGGTCGTAGAACTATCTTCCTTCATGGTGAGGCAAAAAATAACAGCAATTGCCCATTGACTGGGCAGTAACCTGAGACATATGGCCTAAATCAAGGTATTACTTTATGAATGCTGAGATTTAACATCAGTGCGACGAACTAACTTTCTCTCAAGGGTCAGGAATCTACGAAGCGGTTGATTGTAAGATTCTCCAAGGAGATCCAAATTATATTTAGCTGGCAGACGAACATAATAATAGCCTTTATGTAATCGATGGAAATGCTGGACAAAGTGTGCTTCACAATATAGCTCTTCTGTGGTAGACTTTACAATTGGTTCGATGCAATTTTCTACCCCCCAGAACCTCTGGAACCTCAAGCCGGTCCTCTGAACTATTATCCTCAGCTGCTACGGCCCGAGCGCGAGAGACCATCAAAGAGGGACCTTTTAAACGGATGGAGTACACTTCGCTGATTTTACTTGGACTGCGATATCTTCAGGGCTACCAAAATGGAGGAGGATATGGTGTCTGCCCCCGCAGGTACGACATTTGCTCGAGGTTCACTGAAGTAATCGATGCCTTGTCTGAGATAATTTATACACAGGGAAAGCCGCTTGGCTTCTTTATGGCGATTTGTGGGGGACAGCGCTTTAACCTTCTGACAGTGCTGGACCTCGTGAGCACCATCGTTGCACAGCGCGCACCGTGCTACGGTTTGGTTCGTTGTAACCAATGTGGATCTAGAATTATTATGCTTTCTACTTCTGCCCACCTGATTGCACAACGCATAGCTTGCCATAGAAAAGTCCATCGTCTCCAATGATCTGCATCGCTGCTCCAAGAACGAGGCCATAGATTCCCACGACGGAATTAAGTTTGCGAATGCGGGGTCGTTGAATCGTTCCTCCCACTTCTCTTGGCTCGCTGGATCCAGTTTTCGGAGAAACTCCTGCACGACGATGCATCCTGCGATCTGCTCAGTGGTGCCCCAACCCTGGAGCGCGCGCATATGTGAATTGAACTTGTCTGAAAGCTCCCGAAGCATGACCACTGACCCCGGCTCCACAGCCTGGAGCGCCAAGATCTCATTGATGTGTGCCTGAAAGATCAATCGCCAATTATTGAATCTGTTTTCCAACAAATCTAATGACACAGCATAATTGCCATCTGAGATTTCCAGCGACCGAACAGTCTCCAATGTCGAATCCCACAGACAGGAACGCAAATGCTGGAGCTTTTCTATGTTTGTTAAGTCCGGATGGCTGTCGATGATGGTGGCAAACATTGAATAGAAGTCCGTCCAGTTCGCATACCCGCCGCTAAACGTCGGCAATTGTTAAGGAGGCAGGGATGGTACTTGTCTACGGTGAGGTAGAAATTGCGAGCCGGCAAACTCAACCGTAGTGTTTCCTCCAGCCAAGGTAGAATGAAGCGGCATGCGGCCGCTACTCTTAGCCATTTCCCTCATAATCGCCGCCTTCAGCGAGCTGGCAAGTGACTCAAAAATGTTACACAGTCCTCTGAGAGCTTCGCTTCGATCCAATTCCATAAGCTCGCCGTGAAACATCTGAAATTAGCCGATCAACTTCTCGACCTGCTCTTGCTTTACCACGAGCATGTAGTAGTCACAGTCCTTCGACTCATTTTGCCAGGCGGTAACTAACCTTTTAATTTTCTCGCACAATTCCGTTGACTTCAGCTTCAAAAAAGACGGCCTGTTTGGCTCACTGGTCATTGGAATTTCGTTAGCAGCATTAATTTTCATGGTAGCGGCAGCGTTAGTAGGGAGACCAACGTCTCTAGAGGGAAGATGATCGCAAAGAGTAACACGAGCAATACACGACAAGAACCGAGCCCAGCAAGCGAACAGCTATGTACGAACTGTATATACAAAGGCGACCGGTGTAAGAAACGTTTCTTACTGGAAGATGACCGAAAAGAGAAGCGAAAGCTAACAGCTACGTGCACTACCGAATATGCAGGAGAGGCCGGTGTATATATGTATGGATAACTTGTGTGGTCGGCGACACTGGTAGAGGTGGCTATTAGTTTAGACCTTTGAATGCTATATTAGTTTGTGATTGCACAGATAGATTATTTATTGCACAATCACGTCAGGGTCACCAAATGTTAAGCTATTAAGCGTTTTTAATAACGGTTGCAATTTGGAATTTAATGAAAGTCGAGAGATTGTATATAATTCACAATTTATTTGCATAAGTAGACCAACTTATCGCGTATGCACATATGGGGGTGATTGGGCGAACGAATGATGCGAGGATCTTAATCTAATAGCTGCGACGATTAGCTCAAGCCCTATGCAGCAAGCATAGACGCGAGCGAGAGAGTAGGATATACCTAGAGCGCTAGTGATGCTCGGGGCCGCTGCTAAGCCGAGTAAGAGAGATTAAGATATAAGGAGATGAAAGAATTCTGCTGCATATGCATATGCGGTAACAATTGATCTTTACAGTTGGCGTTGGAAATGACAACAACAAATGGCATTTCCTTTGGGCCGCACCACTGGCAATAATATACAATATTTAAGCTCCTTGACCCAACAATTTTTTTATGAAAACATCAGGCACATCTAACCATTGCCATGTTTAGCGTTTTCCGACTTGTGTTCGAGAAGACTATTGCCATCGCTAGACACTGTATTACCTCGCAAAAGACGAAAAAAAGAAGAAAAAGCAATCATCAGCTCCGTTACCAGTTCCGGCGCTTACATATAATTACATTTAAAATCTTTGCATAGGTTACGTTGATCAGTATATATACTGACTGAGTATAGAGTATATAAGTTGTAACGAACCTCCTTTTTGGGCCCGCTTGAGTTTGCTGGGCTTGCTCAGCGGTCGGCAGATTCGCAGCAACGTATTTTTATTGTTGCCCCCAACGACAAATGATAAGACTTTCCTTTTCTTTATTTAAATTCCGCTTTATTCGCAGTTCTATTAGGACTTAGGGCTAGGTGTTACAGTTTCTCTTAACTACCGATCTCCACCACGCGTGGGCTCTCGTCGGGTGTGGCAGCGTCGAGGCTATTGATTGGGGCAAGTTGACCTCTGCTATTTCTTAGGTCCGCCACTCAAATCCGCACTCCACGTCTCGCACTCCCCTCCTAGCTTCCGCCGGCGTACGGGGATCTTCACTTAATTTAGACTTACTGTGGGGGGCAGGCGGGGCCTGTCTGCCTGCTGCTACACTTCACTACACTTCTTTATTTCGTACCGAGTATCACTCCTGCGTTTCGACCGGGTCTCAACGTGCGCGCGCAATCACTTATCCACGGAAAAGAGACCCGCTTCGACGCCGCAGCCTCCTTTTATAGCCCCTTGCCAGGCCCCGGCTCGGCGTCGGTAGTTTTCCATCGCCGTCTCCTGGTTTCCACGGCCTTCGTAACGGGGCCTGGCCGGCGGCGTGATCCCGTGCCCTTATTTGGTCATGCGCCAGATTACTGCCGGCCCGATCCCGCCGTTTCCTTTGCCTCTCTTGTGTCTCTCTCTCCGAGAGCAGGACACTTCTCCTCTCGAGGCCCTTGGCCTCTTCGCCGCGTCCGGATAACCGTGGGCATCTGGCCTGACCTTCGCCTTATCCGGCCAGCCGTCAGCTTTTATCCGACTGTGCTTTTGGTCGCACTCGGCCTGTGGGAACCATGGCTCATCACACCCCCCTCTTTCTTCCCGTAGCGGAATACTTCCGTTTTCCGCGATCTCGGGATGGGGTGGGCTTTCCTCATTCAAACGGCCCGAAGTTGCGCGCGCCCTTTGTTGTGCCTGGGATCGCCGGCGTTCTGGCGCCCTCTGGCGCCTTAGCTCGGGCGGCGCTGCCAGCCCTTGCACTTTTCTGGCTGGCGCCGACTCCCGCCTATCGATAAGGTGTAGGGGCGCTTCTGCGATCCACTCGATACTTCCCCCCCCAGTCGATATTCCGTTTTCTTTTTTTTCTGTTTTCTCTTTATTCATATTCTCCCGCGTGTGCTGCCCTTTTTTTTTTTTTTTTCTTTTTGTGTTTCTTCTGCTATTAGTTTAGACCTTTGAATGCTATATTAGTTTGTGATTGCACAGATAGATTATTTATTGCACAATCACGTCAGGGTCACCAAATGTTAAGCTATTAAGCGTTTTTAATAACGGTTGCAATTTGGAATTTAATGAAAGTCGAGAGATTGTATATAATTCACAATTTATTTGCATAAGTAGACCAACTTATCGCGTATGCACATATGGGGGTGATTGGGCGAACGAATGATGCGAGGATCTTAATCTAATAGCTGCGACGATTAGCTCAAGCCCTATGCAGCAAGCATAGACGCGAGCGAGAGAGTAGGATATACCTAGAGCGCTAGTGATGCTCGGGGCCGCTGCTAAGCCGAGTAAGAGAGATTAAGATATAAGGAGATGAAAGAATTCTGCTGCATATGCATATGCGGTAACAATTGATCTTTACAGTTGGCGTTGGAAATGACAACAACAAATGGCATTTCCTTTGGGCCGCACCACTGGCAATAATATACAATATTTAAGCTCCTTGACCCAACAATTTTTTTATGAAAACATCAGGCACATCTAACCATTGCCATGTTTAGCGTTTTCCGACTTGTGTTCGAGAAGACTATTGCCATCGCTAGACACTGTATTACCTCGCAAAAGACGAAAAAAAGAAGAAAAAGCAATCATCAGCTCCGTTACCAGTTCCGGCGCTTACATATAATTACATTTAAAATCTTTGCATAGGTTACGTTGATCAGTATATATACTGACTGAGTATAGAGTATATAAGTTGTAACGAACCTCCTTTTTGGGCCCGCTTGAGTTTGCTGGGCTTGCTCAGCGGTCGGCAGATTCGCAGCAACGTATTTTTATTGTTGCCCCCAACGACAAATGATAAGACTTTCCTTTTCTTTATTTAAATTCCGCTTTATTCGCAGTTCTATTAGGACTTAGGGCTAGGTGTTACAGTTTCTCTTAACTACCGATCTCCACCACGCGTGGGCTCTCGTCGGGTGTGGCAGCGTCGAGGCTATTGATTGGGGCAAGTTGACCTCTGCTATTTCTTAGGTCCGCCACTCAAATCCGCACTCCACGTCTCGCACTCCCCTCCTAGCTTCCGCCGGCGTACGGGGATCTTCACTTAATTTAGACTTACTCTGGGGGGCAGGCGGGGCCTGTCTGCCTGCTGCTACACTTCACTACACTTCTTTATTTCGTACCGAGTATCACTCCTGCGTTTCGACCGGGTCTCAACGTGCGCGCGCAATCACTTATCCACGGAAAAGAGACCCGCTTCGACGCCGCAGCCTCCTTTTATAGCCCCTTGCCAGGCCCCGGCTCGGCGTCGGTAGTTTTCCATCGCCGTCTCCTGGTTTCCACGGCCTTCGTAACGGGGCCTGGCCGGCGGCGTGATCCCGTGCCCTTATTTGGTCATGCGCCAGATTACTGCCGGCCCGATCCCGCCGTTTCCTTTGCCTCTCTTGTGTCTCTCTCTCCGAGAGCAGGACACTTCTCCTCTCGAGGCCCTTGGCCTCTTCGCCGCGTCCGGATAACCGTGGGCATCTGGCCTGACCTTCGCCTTATCCGGCCAGCCGTCAGCTTTTATCCGACTGTGCTTTTGGTCGCACTCGGCCTGTGGGAACCATGGCTCATCACACCCCCCTCTTTCTTCCCGTAGCGGAATACTTCCGTTTTCCGCGATCTCGGGATGGGGTGGGCTTTCCTCATTCAAACGGCCCGAAGTTGCGCGCGCCCTTTGTTGTGCCTGGGATCGCCGGCGTTCTGGCGCCCTCTGGCGCCTTAGCTCGGGCGGCGCTGCCAGCCCTTGCACTTTTCTGGCTGGCGCCGACTCCCGCCTATCGATAAGGTGTAGGGGCGCTTCTGCGATCCACTCGATACTTCCCCCCCCAGTCGATATTCCGTTTTCTTTTTTTTCTGTTTTCTCTTTATTCATATTCTCCCGCGTGTGCTGCCCTTTTTTTTTTTTTTCTTTTTGTGTTTCTTCTGCCCCCCCACCCCCCCCCCCCACCCCCCCCCCCCCCCCCCCCCCCCCCCCCCGTTTTCTTCTCTTCTCCGTTTTCCTTTATTTCTATTCCCGGAATACCTCCGTGCGCGTGGCCGACATGGCGATGCGGTACCGCGTACCTCGCTCGCTTACCAATTTTTTTACCCGTCTACCCACGAGGCGTATCTGGGCCTGTGCGCGGCTCACTGCCGCCGGCCACTCCTCCCGCGGGATCGCCTTCCAGTGGCCCGTGGCTGCCGGTGCTGAGCTCTGCCGCTGCAGGGCCGGCCGCTTGGGTCTTGCATGGGGCTCCGGGCAGGAGGCCTACCTCTTCAGTGCTGGGCGCTCGACCGCCCTCGACCTCTCCGGCGCGGGCCACACCCACGGCCCGCGTTCCCACGCCTCGACCTCCGCGTGTTCCGTCGCCGCCTCGTCCGCCTCCGCCGTCGCCACTCCTGCCATTGTGGTCGCCGTTGCTGGGCCAGCCGCTGCCTCGTCCGTCGCCGCCGTCGCCGCCTCCGCCGTCGCCATTCCCGCCGCCGTGGTCGCCGTCGCCGGGCCATCCGCGGCTTCGTCCGTCGCCCTCCTCGCTGCCTCCGCCGCCGCCATTCCTGCCTCCGTGGTCGCCGTCGCCGGGCCATCCGCGGCTTCGTCCGTCGCCGTCCTCGCTGCCTCCGCCGTCGCCATGCCTGCCGCTGCAGTCGCGGGATCAGGTTTGGGGTTTCTCCTCCGCGGGTCCCTGTCGTTGCTGCCGGGGGGGCTCTCCTCCCACACCCGGGCGACGGTCTCTGGCTGGGTCTCGCACGGGGCGGGCCCCGAGGCCCACGTGATGTGCACGCTTCGCCCCGGTCGCGCATGGTCAGCGGCCTTCTCACGCTGGCCTTCTCTTGGGCGGTTGGGGCGCGTGGACCGTCGATGCAAATCACGTCGTCCTCGCTCTCCCCGGCCCCCTCGTCCGAGGATACCGTCGGTGACACGGAGTCGTGGCCCGACGGCGCCGGCGATACTAACGGCGAGGCCAACAGCTGGAAGAACTGGGAGCCATCGCACCAATCCTCCTCGTCGCCACGCGAGTGCACGGACGCACGTCGCTGACGAGAAGCCTCGGCGCGGTAGCCCCCCTCCCCCACTATCGCCTGCTGCTCCTCCAAGAAAGCCCTGAGATCCTCCATCTTCTTCTTCCCGTCCTCGTGGGTGAGCCGTTTCGTCTCCATTTTTTTTCTCTTTTTTTTCTGCTGCGATTTCTCCTTGGTGATAATTACCTTCAAGTGTCCGCCGTTCCGTCTTCCACCCGCATATATACCCGCGTTGCATTACCAGTCGTTGCTGCCGGGGGGGCTCTCCTCCCACACCCGGGCGACGGTCTCTGGCTGGGTCTCGCACGGGGCGGGCCCCGAGGCCCACGTGATGTGCAGGGTCTGATGGTGCCAAACCATCCCCTGGCGCACGGCGGTCCGCACCTCCTGTGACACGTATGGCCCTATTACGGCCGCCTCCGGTCCCCTCCATTGTGGCTGCTGCTGCCACTGCCCCTTCTCTTGCTGCTGCTGCTGTTGCTGCTGCTGCTGCTGCGGCTGCTGGTGCTGCTGATGCTGGTGCTGCTGCTGCTGCTGCTGCGGCTGCTGCTGGTGCTGCTGCTGCTGCTCCTCGGTTTGCGGTGGCCGCCTCTCGGGGCCCTCTTCGTCCTCGGCTGGTGGCGTAGGCTGCCACAATTCGCCTTCCTCCTCCTCGGCCTGTTGCAGTCGCCGCTGCCATTCGGCCTCGGGATTCGTGGCCCGCTCGCCCCTGGCCGGGGACTGCATCGGCGGCAGTACCACTCGGAATGGCGGGGGTGCCGGCGCCTCGTCGCTCTCGTGGCCGGGCTCCTCCTTCCTGGTGGCCTTTCCCTCCTGTCGCCGCCGCGCCTCCAGCCGCTCGTCCCTCCGCCGTCGGATCATTCGCGCCGCCTCCAGCACCCGGTGGATCCGGCGCTTCTCCTCCGCCGTCGCCTCCTGGAATTTCCGTTTTAACGCTTCGCCCCGGTCGCGCATGGTCAGCGGCCTTCTCACGCTGGCCTTCTCTTGGGCGGTTGGGGCGCGTGGACCGTCGATGCAAATCACGTCGTCCTCGCTCTCCCCGGCCCCCTCGTCCGAGGATACCGTCGGTGACACGGAGTCGTGGCCCGACGGCGCCGGCGATACTAACGGCGAGGCCAACAGCTGGAAGAACTGGGAGCCATCGCACCAATCCTCCTCGTCGCCACGCGAGTGCACGGACGCACGTCGCTGACGAGAAGCCTCGGCGCGGTAGCCCCCCTCCCCCACTATCGCCTGCTGCTCCTCCAAGAAAGCCCTGAGATCCTCCATCTTCTTCTTCCCGTCCTCGTGGGTGAGCCGTTTCGTCTCCATTTTTTTTCTCTTTTTTTTCTGCTGCGATTTCTCCTTGGTGATAATTACCTTCAAGTGTCCGCCGTTCCGTCTTCCACCCGCATATATACCCGCGTTGCATTACCAGTCGTTCCCTCTAACGGTGCCGGTGCGTCGGGTTCGGTCTCTCTTGCCTGGTTCTAACGGTTGTTACGTGTGTGCTCATGGCTTGTCTCTTTTACCGGCCGCGCTCTCTAACGGCATCTTTCCCCTGGTTGGGTGAGTACCGACGCGCTCTCCGCTCTCTATCCGACTTCGCCTTGTCTTTTTTTTTTTTTGGATACTGTTGTGTTCTCGCCGCGTTCTGTGTTGGCTGACGGATAATATTTTTCCATCTTTGATGGACCCACCCCCTTCCCATTTGTGCGTACGTATATTTCTCCTTTTATTTTAATTACAATTTACTTCCCTGCTACCGTCGACCTGTTCTTCCTCCCGTGCTGATTGGACCCTCCTTGGCCTGAGTGAGTTCTCCCGACCCGGATGCCTTTTACTTAACCCTTTCTCCCTTTCCAGCTCGCCCTCCGCCCTCACTGCGGGTCGCTTGCCGCGATTCCGCTCGTGAACAACGGGTCCTTCGACCCTCCGCCCGGGCTGGAATCTTTGGCTCACATCCCAGGGCAACTACTACGCGCCCCCGGCCGGACTCTTTTGACCGGCGTCTCCCTCACACAGTGGCTCGGACCCGAGGATCATCCGACTCCTCGCCCGGTAGACCACGCATGAGCGGCACCCGTCGTTCCGGCCCGACGCTCGTAGTTGCCCTGTGAGACCACGTTGAGGCGTGAGCCTGGCCCCTGGGCTTTCTTTGGTCGTCCGTTGCCTGAGATTACCCTCCCCGGCCCCGGATTCGCCTCCCAGCTTTGGGGACGCGTTTCCTGTTCAGGTTTGCTGAGCTTTCCCTCTTCTCGCATTATTTTTCTGTATTCCTACTAATTCTCACCCTTTTTTTCAGATCTTTCAAACCACGGCTTTCCTGCTCTTCCTTTTTCTTTTTAAATCTAAGTGCGCCAGTCCGTCACCCTGCGTGCTGACGAGTCTCGTGTGTGTCCTGCGCGGCACCCTTCCCCCGTGTCTGAGTGCACCAGTCCGTCACCCTGCGTGCTGACGAGTCTCGTGCGTGTCCTGCGCGGCACCCTTCCCCCGTGTCCTGCGTGGCACCCTACCGTTCCCGGTCCTGCGCGACCCTTTTAGGGCGACCCACTCCATCCATTCCCTCTCACCCCTGCGTCCCTCACTCATCGGGCTGGGGTTTCAGGTCTCGTATGTGGGCCGTTCTCTTTTTCCTGTCGCCCTCCTTTCTTAGGCTGCAGATAACGGGGGATATGAAGTCCTCTATCTGGTATGGCCCATCGTACCTTGGTGCCAGCTTCGCGGCGAATCCCTCCGCCGCATTGGACAGGTGATGCTGTTTGGCCCATACGATTTCTCCCACTTTGGGTCTCCACGGTCTTCTTCTCAGGTTGTAGTGCCTGGCCTGATCCTGGGCTGCCCTTTCCAAGATTCGTCGTACCAACTGAAACAGCTCTTTTAACTTCTTCGCATTTTCATCCGGTGTCTCTGTGCCCTGCCCCGTGCCTACCGTCTCCTCGTCATATAGGGCCTTTGGCAGCCGGGGTTCCCTTCCTTGCACCACGAACGCCGGTGAATATCCAGTTGCATCCGACACTCCCGAATTCATGGCCAGCATTAGCTCCGGCCACTTTTCGTCCCAACACCTTTGATTGCCCTCGGTGAACTGAGCGATCATGGTCTTTATTGTTCTGTTTGTTCGCTCTGTCGGATTTTCTTGCGGCGTGTATGGCGCCGTAAACTGGTGGCGGACTCCTAGCTGCTCCAGAAATCGTTTAAATGCCCTGCCTGCAAACTGCACCCCATTGTCCGTAATGAAGACTTTGGGTGCCCCAAACCGGGCTATTATGCGTTCTCGACAGGCTTTTATTAGTGCCTCGGCTGTGGCCTTCCTCAGCGGCACCAACTCGGTCCATTTTGAGAATCGATCCACTAGCACCAGCAGCATCGAGTTCCCATGCTTCGATCTCGGGAGAGGACCCACAAAGTCCGCGCATACCGTAGCCCATGGCTCTTCCGGTACCTGTGTCAACATCTCCCCTGCCGCTTGTAGCTGACTTGGCAGTTATAGTTCGCACTTCCGCACGTAGGCTCTCACGTCTCTGTACATCCCCGGCCAGTAATATCTTGCCGCCACCCGTGCCGCGGTTCTCCTTCCGCCGGCGTGGCCTGCTTCCGGGTTATCGTGGCTCTCCTTTAAAACCCTTTCTCGGGCATATTTCGGCACACATAACTTCCACGAGGCGACTTCTTCGCTCCCGGCCCGGTGCGGAATGTGCCGGTACAAGTTCCCCCCCTTCTCCACATAGTCGGGGTACTTTGGGGCTTCTTTCCTGATCTTCTCGGCCATGCCCTCTAACCACTTGCAGGGCGGCTCGCCTACTGGCGGTGTTCCCTCCTCACTTCTTATTCGCCGGCCTCGCTCCTCCACCGGTTGTCGGGAGAGTGCGTCGGCTACCACGTTAAGCTGTCCTTTCCTGTATGCGATTTCAAAGTCGTACTGCTGCAACTCTAATGCCCATCTCGCCACTCTTCCCGACGGACTTTCTATGCTATTTAACCATTTCAGAGCCATGTGGTCCGTGACCACCTTGAAGCGATACCCTTCCAAGTATGGCCTCAACCGGCGTATGGCCCACACAATGGCCAGACATTCCTTCTCCGTCGCCGAATAGTTCCTTTCGGGTCCGTTTAGCGTCCTGCTAGCATATGATATTACCCGCTCTCCCCTTTCCGTCTCCTGCGTGAGAATCGCGCCCAGCCCGTAATCACTGGCGTCTGTCTGCAGGATGAATTTCTTCGAGAAGTCAGGGCACGCCAGCACGGGGTCCGCCACTAGTCTTCTCTTCACCTCCTCGAACGCTTCCTGCCGTTCCCGGGTCCAGATCCATTCCGTCTTCTTCTTGAGGAGCCCGGTGAGAGGCTGCACTAGGGTGGCGAAGTCGGGCACGAACCTCCGGTACCATGAGGCCACTCCCAAGTACTGTCTTAGCTCCTTGACATTTGTCGGCGGTTTCAGTTCGGCGATGGCTGCGACTTTCTCGGGGTCCGTACATATCCCCTCGCCGGTCACCTTATGACCCAGATACCGCAGCTCTTTCCTGAAGAATTCGCACTTGTCCGCATTCAGCCGCAAGTTGGCCAAGCGTAGCCGTCGAAACACCTCTATCAGGTTTCTTCGGTGTTCTTCTTCTGTTCGCCCGATGACCACTATGTCATCCTGGTACGCGAATGCGTGCGGCATCATCTCTGGCCCTATCACTTGGTCTAATGCCCGTTGAAAGGTGGCCGACGCGGAGTGTAACCCAAACGGCATCACCTTCCACTGGTATAGCCCCTTGCCGGGCACCGTGAACGCCGTGATCGGCCGGCTGCTCTCGGCCAGGGGGATCTGCCAATATCCATCCTTCAGATCCAGGCTACTTATGAACTTTGCTTCCCCCAGCTGATCGAGTATGTAATCGATCCTGGGCATTGGGTACGCGTCCTTTACTGATCTCGCGTTCACTTGACGAAAGTCCACGCACAATCTCCATTTGCCATTTTTCTTCTTCACCATCACTATAGGCGAACTGTAGGGGCTCTTTGACGGCTCTATGCATCCCTTTTCTAATAGTTCGTCCACTTTCTGGTTAATCTCGGCCTGCATTTTGGGGTTCTTTGGGTAATATCTTTGCTTAATCGGTTGCGGGTCGCTCATGGTGATTGTGTGCACCGCCACATTAGACACCCCCTCGATCTTGGCAAAGGGTCGACCCCTAGGGTCGGGTCCGTTTTGTTGTCGTACTCCGGTCCTGTCTCTCTAGCTTCGGCCTTCGCCACGGACAATCTTTCCTCCTGGCCTCCTCGTTCCCGATCTTGGGCAGGGATCACCACCCTGTGTCCTGCACAGGTCACCACTGCCCCGACCGCGCGGAGGAAATCCCATCCCAACACTAACTCATCGATCACATCCGGCAATACGAGTAGCACCATTGGGATCTCCTTGTTCCCAAAGCCTACCTTCGTTTCGATCTGGTGTGTGATCTCCTGGCTATGGCCATCTGCCAACCTCACGCTCTTCCTTGCCGCCGCCTTCCGGCCCTCACCCTTCAGTCGGTCCGCCAGCTCGCGGCTCACGAAACTGCTGGTGGCTCCTGTATCCACCGTGGCTTGCAGCTCCATGCCCGCGACCTCCACTACTGCGGATAACTGCTCCTCCTCGCTGATCAGCCTGCCGACTAGGCTTGAGGGACCGTCTCTTGCGACCCTGGCACGGCCCTCCGCGGCGTGGGTCGCGGGGCGTTTCCCGTCTTCCTGCAGCACTGCCATGCCGAGATGCCCACTTTTCCGCATCTCCAGCAGTAGGTGAGCGGTCGGCCGTTGCACTCCCGGCTCCAATGATCCGCGCTCCCACACCTTCGGCACGCCTGGGCCGGATTCTTGACATATCCTTTCACGGTTGGATTCTCCCGTTGGAACTCTAGGCGGTCACTTTCCAGCGCCTCGAACTCGTCTGCCAGTTCCATCATGGTGTCGAGATCCTTGCACCGGTGTGGTCTCATATACGCTCTCAAGTCGGGCATGCTATTCTCCCGAATCAACTCCGTTTGCTCCTCTTGGGGACATTTCAGGGGACGCATAAGTGTCTGCATCTCTACCATGTATTCTTTGAACGGCTCGCCCCACTTCTGTTTCCGCATCCTTACTTCCTGCAGCAACTTCTCAAAATATCCCCGACGCAGAAAGTAAGCCTGGAAGCTGGAAGAGAACTCTTTCCACGTTCTCCACTGCCGATTGTTCGCCACGAACCACATCAGCGCCCGTCCTTTTAGCAGCTCCGGCATCGCCCTAGGGATCTGATCCGGATCCAGACCGTACGTCTCGGCGGACCACTCGACCTGCTCCAAGAACTCGAGAGGCTTCGTCGTACCGTCGAACCGGAACGACCACTCTCTCACCTGTTTCGCCACTCTAGCGTAGTCCAGGTGTGCTGGCCGTGTGGTGGCTGGTTCGACTCTCTCCCTTTCGGTTTCTCGGCTTCGATCCCTTCCTGGGTGACGGGGCCTGCTAGGCGTCCCTGTGTGTGAGCGTTCCGGTATTGGCACTGAGAGACTCGCGATCAACTCTCTTTGTATATCGACTGGGGACCTCCACAGCGCAGCCGCGGCTGCGCCGGGTGGGGGCGCCAGGTGCTCGTACGCGGCTTGTTTGTCGTCCGCCCGGGGTGTCGGCGAGGACCTGTCCGCCCGACACTCCCATACCTCTATCAGATCGGCCCACTCTGCCTCATCCTCGTGTTCCCTCATCCACTCCTTAAATGTTCTTCTCATTTCGTCCACGGTGCCCTCCAGCCGCACGCCGAAGGCGTGGCCGCATTGGACAAGCTCATCCTTTCTCAACCGATGGATCCATTGTCCCTTCCCCATTCTGATGTCTATACTCTCCCTCCCTTTGTCCTATTATTTGTCGTTGTAGGCCCCACGTTGGGCGCCAGTTGTAACGAACCTCCTTTTTGGGCCCGCTTGAGTTTGCTGGGCTTGCTCAGCGGTCGGCAGATTCGCAGCAACGTATTTTTATTGTTGCCCCCAACGACAAATGATAAGACTTTCCTTTTCTTTATTTAAATTCCGCTTTATTCGCAGTTCTATTAGGACTTAGGGCTAGGTGTTACAGTTTCTCTTAGCTACCGATCTCCACCACGCGTGGGCTCTCGTCGGGTGTGGCAGCGTCGAGGCTATTGATTGGGGCAAGTTGGCCTCTGCTATTTCTTTGGTCCGCCACTCAAATCCGCACTCCACGTCTCGCACTCCCCTCCTAGCTTCCGCCGGCGTACGGGGATCTTCACTTAATTTAGACTTACTCTGGGCGGCAGGCGGGGCCTGTCTGCCTGCTGCTACACTTCACTACACTTCTTTATTTCGTACCGAGTATCACTCCTGCGTTTCGACCGGGTCTCAACGTGCGCGCGCAATCACTTATCCACGGAAAAGAGACCCGCTTCGACGCCGCAGCCTCCTTTTATAGCCCCTTGCCAGGCCCCGGCTCGGCGTCGGTAGTTTTCCATCGCCGTCTCCTGGTTTCCACGGCCTTCGTAACGGGGCCTGGCCGGCGGCGTGATCCCGTGCCCTTATTTGGTCATGCGCCAGATTACTGCCGGCCCGATCCCGCCGTTTCCTTTGCCTCTCTTGTGTCTCTCTCTCCGAGAGCAGGGCACTTCTCCTCTCGAGGCCCTTGGCCTCTTCGCCGCGTCCGGATAACCGTGGGCATCTGGCCTGACCTTCGCCTTATCCGGCCAGCCGTCAGCTTTTATCCGACTGTGCTTTTGGTCGCACTCGGCCTGTGGGAACCATGGTTCCTCAAAAAGTAAAGTTGGAAATCGGTTGTTTTGGTATTCTGTGACAGAACCGAAATTTTGATAACATTTTTCGAAAAACCGAATCATTTGATTTCTCATTTTTTCTGGTGAAGCATTATTAACAATTAAGAGCTTCCAAGTAGAGATTTGACAGCCTGGCCCGAGCTAGAGTCTTTAGTAAATATGACCGATACGATAACGGACGATGCGAAAGCCATATAAGGTTATGCCAAGCAAGTCGTATAATCGCAATTCCTTTAGATTTCGTAAGATCATTTAGTTGCTAACGGTAGTACGTTTTCTCGTTAATTCAAACGTTCTAGTTAGTTCAGTCTACGTCCTTCTTGAACTACTTTTTAAAATTGCTTAATGAAGAAACAAAGCCACGCCAGGTTTTCAGTTTTAATTTCCAGGAAATATTCCAGATTTTTACTTTCCAATGTTTAAAATCTTTTTAGTTTTTTTTTTTAATTTTGACAAATAAAGATGGAAAAACTAAAAAGAAATCTAGCTTTCGCCGCGAAATTTATATTATATTATGGGCTTTTTCACCAAAATGTCCACCATGACAAAAATGATTAAAAGTCCAGCAAATACAGATTTCCGTATACTTTTGTCCAATTGATATATGTATAATTGATGTATACGAGGGCTGCTGTTTATATTTCGGGAATAGTAAATAAGAAGTAAAACTTTTAAGTTAAAATGGCTTTATTATACCCGATACTCAAAATGAGTATTGGGGTATATTAGAATTGTGGTAAAAGTGTATGTGTGTAACGTCCAGAAGGAATCGTTTCCGACCCCATAAAGTATATATATTCTTGATCAGCATCAATAGCCGAGTCGATTGAGCCATGTCTGTCTGTCCGTCCGTCCGTCTGTCCGTCCCCTTCAACGCCTAATGCTCAAAGACTATAAGAGCTAGAGCAACGATGTTTTGGATCCAGACTTCTGTGATATGTCACTGCTCCAAAAATATTTCAAAACTTTGCCCGCCCACTTCCGCCCCCACAAAGGGCGAAAATCTGTGGCATCCACAATTTTAAAGATACGAGAAAACCAAAAACGCAGAATCGTAGAGAATGAGCATATCTTTTAGACTGCAGAATCTGAATTGGATCGTCTTATTATTATAGCCAGCATCACGAAAACAATTTAATTTTTTCTCGCCCTGTCTCTCTCTAACACACACGTAGCATAGGCGGCTTTGCTTAGAGTAAAACATTAGCGCCTAGATCTCAGAGACTATAAAAGCAAGAGCAACCAAATTTGGTATCCACACTCCTAATATATCGGACCGAGACGAGTTTGTTTCAAAATTTCGCCACACCCCCTTCCGCCCCCGCAAAGGATGCAGATCTGGGGATATTCATAAATCTCAGAGACTATTAAGGCTAGAGTAACCAAATTTGGTATCCGCACTCCTGTTAGATCTCACTATAAAACGTATATCTCAAAATTTCGCCCCACCCCCTTCCGCCCACACAAAGGACGAAAATCTGTTGCATCCACAATATTGCAAATTCGAGTAAACTAAAAACGCAGAATCATAGACAATGACCATATCTATCCGGTTGCCGAATCTGGATCAGATCGGGTCATTTTTGTAGCCAAAAGCAAGAAATCAATTTTTAGTGGCTACGCAGCGCCCGACGTCACGCTCAGACTGATTTTCTGTCTCTCTCGCACGCACTCTTTGTCGTGTCGTTTAATATTAGCGGCGTCTGCCGGAGGAGAGCCATACTGACTTAGTATCGGGTATAACTGTAGAGTTGCGGTGTCCGCAGCAACTCACAACGTTCCCCCTCGTTGTTTTTCAAAATATTCCCCCTTGTAGCGCCATTTGGCTTATAATGTGTATTAGAATAATATTAGGATCGAATTTGATTAAGTCTAGTGTAAGTTATGCTAGGGCAAAGCGGAAGCGTAATAAAAGCTCGCTCTCTCGCTCTTGGCGGATTCGCTCCGCTTTGCCACCGTAGGTAAGATACGCTCAAACGAAATTGTTTGTATATAGAGGAGTCGCCAAAATCTATTGAAAACGAAAAAATTTAAAAAAACTATTCTAAAATTTCACCCGTGATGATCAATACACTTTTGCATTCGTTAGAACCATAGCTATTGGCAGTTTTTCGTATAAACCTATTAAAGCAAGCCAAAGTTCACTTTTTCAGTATATTTTAGTATTTTTGTATTAATGTTTTCATTTTCCATTATTTCCCATAAGAAGGATTATTCTTGATACATATTTGTAGTTAGAGTGTTTTTTACATGTTAAACTATCTAAAAAATCATATAAAATTTGCCCAATATCGGTTAATGGTATATTTTTAAAGTGTTTCAGTTACCTCGGACTAACATTAGATCAACATTAAGATGTAACATTGGATGATTTTGCATTTAATAACTTGAAAAATAAGCGCTTCATATATTGGTAAAAAAAAGGTTATACAGATAGTTCTACCCAATTCGTAGAGTTTTGCAATTTTCTAGCCCTACCTCAAAAAAGACTTATGTTTTTTGTGACGTAACCGGTGAACCGGTGACATCGGATCGGAACACACAAACCGAGATATGGATATGTCTTCCAATTGAGACAGTGTATTTTTAAACCTATTACACGCTGTTTCTAAATGCAGCGGGATCGACTCATCCCAATTTAGTTTGTTAAGCCTAAGCTCCTGCAACCTTTTCAAACACCGGATAGCTAAGAATGGGGCTGGTTCACTCCCATAGGTTACAGTGTTGAGCTTGCATAATTTCAAAGATTCAGAAGGGTCTCTTCTCCACACTATGATTTAAAACTGCCGATTCCCTTCGTTCATCATCACTTGACGATACATCTTTTTAACATCGGCAGTCAGGTCACACCTGTGCAGACGGATACGCAGCAGTGTCGAGTATAATTACTCTTGAATGGTAGGTCCCACCATCAGAATATCATTCTGATGAGGGATTACGTAGTGTGGAGTAGAAGGAATCGTATTGTCTGTAGAAGACATATGACCTAAGGAGAGGTACTCTTCCATGAATTCCAAGTACATTTTCTTTAACTCAGGGTCACGCTGCAATTTTCTTTCGAGCGACAAAAACCGCCGTTTAGCAACCTCAAAGGAGCTGCCTAAACAATTAAGATCTGATTTAAACGGGATCCTTACTTCGAGCCGACCTGATGATAGTACCTGAGTCGTCTTACGATAGTGTTCTTCGCATAACTTGTGCTCAGGTGTGACAATTTTCTTGGTAGATGGCATTTCATCCAGTGACCAAAACTTTTTTAAGGTCCTATCGGTGGACACTAGCAACTCTTCACTGCAACTCAAACTGTTTGTAATTTGAGGAGCAGAACTCCTTGAAACACATTTTCCCGACACAACCCAACCGAGAAGGGTTTACTGACGAGTTGGAAAGTCGGGACCCTGATTAATTTGACCAACAGCTAATAATAATAATTCAATTCTACTCCAATTAGAATATCTATTCTTTGTGGCTTGTAGAAATATGGGTCTGCCAGTGGAAGGTTCTCTTTGATTCGCCAGTCAGTAACATTCACTCACTGGTCAGGGTGATAACCTGAAATTGATTTTAGGATCCAAAACTCAAGGGAGAACTCACTACCATTTATTCGCGACTTCCCCACTGTGTGTAGAGAGCTCTGGCCAAAATGTGTTCACCGCTCTTAGTTCGGACGCTTACGATCGACGTAGTCAGAATTACCCTGTCCAACGCTGTCGCATGCAGGTGGCAACGCGAGACTATTAGCCGACATTGTGTATCGATGCAATAATGTATGATGTGAGCGGTTGCACACTCGACATTTATTGGCTTTGCATTTTACAGCAGCGTGGCCTTTTCGCAAACAATTAAGCATTAAGGATGCCGACTTGGCAAACTCGAAAATTTGCCACTCCGAGAGACGCAAAAATGGAGGGCAATTTGAGACTACATGGTCTCCTGAATTGCAATAGCTACAAGTTTGCTTAGTTCTTCTGCTGGTGGAAGTGGAAGAACAAGCAAATGAACTGCGAATGTAGCTTGCTTGGCATGACTTTGTCGTGTCTTGGCTTCGTCGATTCTTCAGCAGACAGATGCTGGTATCGACGATTCAAGACTTTCTCAAAGTCGGACCAAAACGGCAACTTCTCATAAGTAAGCTGTTCATCCCACTTTTGTTTCGTCACTGGATCGACTCTGTTCAAAATGAGATGAATGAGCATTGCATTCGAAATTTTGGTATAGTCTCTGATCGACAGTAACGATCGGTAAACAGTATCGATTAGATTTCTTAGAGACGATGCAGATTGATGCGATATTCTCGGAAGATTGAACAATGAGGAAATATTATTCGTGAAAATCAAATAGTCGTTTTCATATTCTCGTTGTAGGCCAGCCATGGCGTTTTCATAATTTGCCTTGGTGACTTGGAACGCCTTTATTTTACCTAATGCTTCATCAGAGAGGCACGATGCCTAATGCTCAAAGACTATAAAACCTAGAGAAACGAGGTTTTGGATCCAGACTACTGTGTTATGTCACTGCTACAAAAATATTTCAAAACATTGCCCCGCCCACTTCCGCCCCCAAAAAGGGCGAAAATCTGTGGCATCCACAATTTTAAAGATACGATAAAACCAAAAACGCAGAATCGTAGAGAATGAGCATATCTTTTAGACTGCAGAATCTGAATTGGATCGTATTATTATTATAGCCAGCATCACGAAAACAATTTAATTTTTTCTCGCCCTGTCTCTCTCTAACACACACGTAGCATAGGCGGCTTTGCTTAGAGTAAAACATTAGCGCCTAGATCTCAGAGACTATAAAAGCTAGAGCAACCAAATTTGGTATCCACACTCCTAATATATCGGACCGAGACGAGTTTGTTTCAAAATTTCGCCACACCCCCTTCCGCCCCCGCAAAGGATGCAGATCTGGGGATATTCATAAATCTCAGAGACTATTAAGGCTAGAGTAACCAAATTTGGTATCCGCACTCCTGTTAGATCTCACTATAAAACGTATATCTCAAAATTTCGCCCCACCCCCTTCCGCCCACACAAAGGACGAAAATCTGTTGCATCCACAATATTGCAAATTCGAGTAAACTAAAAACGCAGAATCATAGACAATGACCATATCTATCCGGTTGCCGAATCTGGATCAGATCGGGTCATTTTTGTAGCCAAAAGCAAGAAATCAATTTTTAGTGGCTACGCAGCGCCCGACGTCACGCTCAGACTGATTTTCTGTCTCTCTCGCACGCACTCTTTGTCGTGTCGTTTAATATTAGCGGCGTCTGCCGGAGGAGAGCCATACTGACTTAGTATCGGGTATAACTGTAGAGTTGCGGTGTCCGCAGCAACTCACAACGTTCCCCCTCGTTGTTTTTCAAAATATTCCCCCTTGTAGCGCCATTTGGCTTATAATGTGTATTAGAATAATATTAGGATCGAATTTGATTAAGTCTAGTGTAAGTTATGCTAGGGCAAAGCGGAAGCGTAATAAAAGCTCGCTCTCTCGCTCTTGGCGGATTCGCTCCGCTTTGCCACCGTAGGTAAGATACGCTCAAACGAAATTGTTTGTATATAGAGGAGTCGCCAAAATCTATTGAAAACGAAAAATTTAGAAAAACTATTCTAAAATTTCACCCGTGATGATCAATACACTTTTGCATTCGTTAGAACCATAGCTATTGGCAGTTTTTCGTATAAACCTATTAAAGCAAGCCAAAGTTCACTTTTTCAGTATATTTTAGTATTTTTGTAGTCATGTTTTCATTTTCCATTATTTCCCATAAGAAGGATTATTCTTGATACATATTTGTAGTTAGAGTGTTTTTTACATGTTAAACTATCTAAAAAATCATATAAAATTTGCCCAATATCGGTTAATGGTATATTTTTAAAGTGTTTCAGTTACCTCGGACTAACATTAGATCAACATTAAGATGTAACATTAGATGATTTTGCATTTAATAACTTGAAAAATAAGCGCTTCATATATTGGCAAAAAAAAGGTTATACAGATAGTTCTACCCAATTCGTAGAGTTTTGCAATTTTCTAGCCCTACCTCAAAAAAGACTTATGTTTTTTGCAACCTGCAACCTTTTCAAACACCGGATAGCTAAGAATGGGGCTGGTTCACTCCCATAGGTTACAGTGTTGAGCTTGCATAATTTCAAAGATTCAGAAGGGTCTCTTCTCCACACTATGATTTAAAACTGCCGATTCCCTTCGTTCATCATCACTTGACGATACATCTTTTTAACATCGGCAGTCAGGTCACACCTGTGCAGACGGATACGCAGCAGTGTCGAGTATAATTACTCTTGAATGGTAGGTCCCACCATCAGAATATCATTCTGATGAGGGATTACGTAGTGTGGAGTAGAAGGAATCGTATTGTCTGTAGAAGACATATGACCTAAGGAGAGGTACTCTTCCATGAATTCCAAGTACATTTTCTTTAACTCAGGGTCACGCTGCAATTTTCTTTCGAGCGACAAAAACCGCCGTTTAGCAACCTCAAAGGAGCTGCCTAAACAATTAAGATCTGATTTAAACGGGATCCTTACTTCGAGCCGACCTGATGATAGTACCTGAGTCGTCTTACGATAGTGTTCTTCGCATAACTTGTGCTCAGGTGTGACAATTTTCTTGGTAGATGGCATTTCATCCAGTGACCAAAACTTTTTTAAGGTCCTATCGGTGGACACTAGCAACTCTTCACTGCAACTCAAACTGTTTGTAATTTGAGGAGCAGAACTCCTTGAAACACATTTTCCCGACACAACCCAACCGAGAAGGGTTTACTGACGAGTTGGAAAGTCGGGACCCTGATTAATTTGACCAACAGCTAATAATAATAATTCAATTCTACTCCAATTAGAATATCTATTCTTTGTGGCTTGTAGAAATATGGGTCTGCCAGTGGAAGGTTCTCTTTGATTCGCCAGTCAGTAACATTCACTCACTGGTCAGGGTGATAACCTGAAATTGATTTTAGGATCCAAAACTCAAGGGAGAACTCACTACCATTTATTCGCGACTTCCCCACTGTGTGTAGAGAGCTCTGGCCAAAATTTGTTCACCGCTCTTAGTTCGGACGCTTACGATCGACGTAGTCAGAATTACCCTGTCCAACGCTGTCGCATGCAGGTGGCAACGCGAGACTATTAGCCGACATTGTGTATCGATGCAATAATGTATGATGTGAGCGGTTGCACACTCGACATTTATTGGCTTTGCATTTTACAGCAGCGTGGCCTTTTCGCAAACAATTAAGCATTAAGGATGCCGACTTGGCAAACTCGAAAATTTGCCACTCCGAGAGACGCAAAAATGGAGGGCAATTTGAGACTACATGGTCTCCTGAATTGCAATAGCTACAAGTTTGCTTAGTTCTTCTGCTGGTGGAAGTGGAAGAACAAGCAAATGAACTGCGAATGTAGCTTGCTTGGCATGACTTTGTCGTGTCTTGGCTTCGTCGATTCTTCAGCAGACAGATGCTGGTATCGACGATTCAAGACTTTCTCAAAGTCGGACCAAAACGGCAACTTCTCATAAGTAAGCTGTTCATCCCACTTTTGTTTCGTCACTGGATCGACTCTGTTCAAAATAAGATGAATGAGCATTGCATTCGAAATTTTGGTATAGTCTCTGATCGACAGTAACGATCGGTAAACAGTATCGATTAGATTTCTTAGAGACGATGCAGATTGATGCGATATTCTCGGAAGATTGAGGTTAGGTTAGGTTAGGTAGAGACGGCCGCCAAGCTCGCTCGGAGCCCAGCACACATAGGCCGGTTTCGGCCCGTTGTGATACCGTTTGGGATCATTCCCTCCCTGCAGATGAGACTTCATGTCAACAGTTGTCCCATCCAGATGCCCTTATAAAGTTGACGATATTTCTGGGACATAGCGTGGACATCTCCGAGATGTCGTTCAGAAAGGCAGAGCCCAAGTAATGCAGCCTCCTTCTGCTGAGAGCTGGACAGGAACAGAACAGGTGTTCCACTGTTTCCTCCTCGTCCTCGTCTCTGCAGCTGCGGCAGAAATCATTGTATGGGGCACCCAGCCTGTTTGCGTGGGTGCCTACTAGCCAGTGTCCTGTGAGGGAACGTATGACTGCGCTGCACCTTTCCCTGCCTAGTTTGCAGAGCTCTGAGGTGCGCTTCTTGTCTATGGTCGGCCATGTTTGCCGAGCTGTGCGACAACGTGGCCCTGTTTGCCACTTGTTGTCTATCAGTAGCGTGTACTGCTCTTTTATGATGAGCTTGCAGGTGGCCATAGGCATACAAATATCCTCCTTATCTTGGAGAAGGGGGGTTGTAGTGCCAGATCTGGCCAGCTCGTCCGCTATGCAGTTGCCCTCGATATCCCGGTGACCCGGGACCCATATAAGGCTGATAGCAAATTGCTGAGCCATCTCGTGAAGAGATCTGCGGCACTTCGCCACAGTAGCCGAGTTCGAGGAGATCGCGTTAAGTGATCTGATCGCAGCTTGGCTGTCGCTGTAGATGTTTAGATTGGTTGCCGTGGTGGTAACCGTATGAAGGCAGTACAGAGCCTCCCTGATTGCTGTAACTTCCGCTTGGAAGACGCTACAGTGATCCGGAAGCCTGAAAGATTGCCTTATGTTAAGTTGTTCAGAGTAGATTCCTCCTCCAACCCTGCCGTCCAGTTTTGAGCCATCCGTGAAGATGCTTATGGCCCCGTCTGGGCCGGGGGGTCCCTCGAGCCAATCGTCTCTATGAGGGATGATTATGCTGAATGGAGTCTCCGTGTGCTCCATTGGAACTTGATAGTCCGTTCTTGCTGGGACCTTGTTGTTTTTGTTTAGTATAGATGAGTGACCTATGTTCTGGGGTACCCATTGTTCAGAGTCCCTAAGACGTATTGCTGCCATTTCTGCCCGCTCCTTTCCTGCAAAGTCAAGGCTCTGAAGGCATAACATGGCGTTTAGCGCATCATTTGGTGTAGTTCGAAGAGCTCCACTGATGCAGAGGGCGGCTGTTCGCTGAACCTTGCCCAGCTGATTGGTTATTGTCCTTTTCGCTAGGGCAGGCCACCAGACAGTAACTCCGTAGAGTATTATAGGTCTGACTATTGCCAGATATATCCATCGGACTATGCTTGGGTTCATGCCCCACTTTAGGCCGATAGCTTTTTTGCAAGTATAGAGTGCTGTCGTTGCCTTCCTCACTCTATCCTTGACATTCAGGTTCCAGCTAAGCTTTTTGTCAATTACCAACCCTAAGTAACTGGCACTGTCGCTGAAGGAGAGCCTGTATCCGTTTAGTGTTGGTGGGTTGAGGGGCGGGACCTTGTATTTTTTTGTGAATAACACTAGTTCCGTTTTCGAGGGATTTAGTCCCAATCCGCGCGATTCTGTCCATTGGGACAATCGAGCAAGCTTTGCGGTCATTAGGTCGCATAGTGTTTGGGGGTATTTCCCCGCAAAGATAATTGCAACGTCGTCCCCATAGGCCACTACTTTACAGCCCCCCTCTTCCAGGTCGCAAAGAATCTTATTGACTGCAATGTTCCATAGAAGAGGAGACAGAACTCCCCCTTGCGGGGTTCCTCTGTTGACATACCTTGACTGGGTGGACGATCCCATCGATGATGTCACCGTCCTGCGTATGAGCAATTGATCAATGAGCATTACCAAGTGACGGTCCACCCCCAGGTCAGTCAGGGCTTCTGTAATGGCGCCCGGTGTGACGTTGTTGAAGGCTCCCTCGATATCGAGAAAAGCTATTAGTGAGTATTCTTTGAGATGCAGGGATTTTTCTACAGTCGAGATCACTTCGTGAAGTGCCGTTTCCGTGGATTTTCCTTTCCGGTAGGCATGCTGCGCACTTGAGTACAGCTGGGGACTTATGGTAGTCCGTAATTGTAACCCGATAAGTCTCTCAAAGGTTTTGAGTAGGAAAGACGATAAACTGATTTGTCTAAAGTCTTTCGGGGTTGAGTGTGAGGCTTTGCCTGCTTTAGGGATGAAAACTATCCTAGCCTTAAGCCACGCTTGCGGTATTGTACATACCGCCAGTTTCTTCCTGAAGATACTATGTAGCCAGTTGATGGCCGTCTCCCCGGCCCTCTGAAGCTGGGCCGGGATTACCTGGTCCGGGCCTGGCGATTTAAACGGGTTGAAGCTGTTTACTGCCCAGCTTATGTTCCGTTTTGTAAGGATATGGTCCATCGATTCTACAGATCCCTCTCTTGGGAGGTGAGACGGCTCGGTGGATGTGCATCCGGGGAAGTGCGTGTCGAGCAAAATGTGCAGGGACTCCTCACTAGAGTTGGTCCACGTGCCATCATTCTTTTTGAGGTACCCTACCGAGGGGGTGGTTTTTGAGAGAACTTTCCGGAGTCTTGCGGCCTCCGAGGTTTCCTCGATTTCGGAGCAAAATTTTTGCCAGGAGGCTCTTTTAGCCTTCCTCGTTTCCTTTTTGTATAGTGCTAGACTGGTTTTATAGTCTGCCCAGTGAGTATCCTCCTTAGTTCTTGTGGCTCTGTTGAATAGAGTCCTGCAAGTTCTACGAAGGGTGTCTAGTTGCTTGGACCACCAGGGGGGTTTTTTTTCCCCCTTGGTCAGGTAGAAGGGCATGCTGCCTTGAAGGCTTTGTTGCACGCATCCGTAAACCTGTACACAAGACGGTTTAGGTTGTCTTCAGTGTTCGGGCAGTTAGGGGCGTTAGGAGGGAGTAGCTCCTCCAGCGTTGTGCTATATTTTTCCCAGTTGGCTTTTCTGGGGTTGATATAGTCTGTTGGTTTGGGAATATCGAAGGATAATATCGTCTCGATATACCTGTGGTCCGAGAAGGAGTGGTCTCCTAGGACTCTCCAGCTCTTGATTGTGTCCAGCAGGCGGAGTATGAGAGCAGCCGATGCTGCTTTACAGTGGTGGAGATTTATTTGAAGGATCCTTAGGACCATCTTCAAGATTCTCCACCACCGTGATGTCCGCGTCCGAGTCATCTGAGACTCTCTCTCGGCACATTGACTCGAAGTCTCGCATCAGTTCTGTATCTGAGGAGAAGCCTTCCTGGTCTGGCTCCAGCTCGTCGTCAGGCGCTTCGATCTCCGCAACGACATCCTGCACGTCTGGGTTGACGCCAGGAAGCGCCGCGGCCGCCGCGTCCGATTTGTACACCTTGATGGTGACCGAGCTGAAGCCGAAGTTGAGCTCTCCTTTTGCTGCCTCTATCGGGGCCAGCGACTCTTTATTGAGAACGAGAACTGCCTGGTTAGTCGGCCCTTGTGTCGTGTCAACTTTGGCTACCTTCCAATCGGAGGTTGGTAGTCCTGGGTTGCACCTCTGCAACATCTTGAGGATGCGTTCTGGCTCCTTAAAGGTAGCCGGCACCCAAATTCTGGCCCTCGGTCTGCTGGGCACCTCGCTCCAGTCGACTGCGACGAGTTTCGCCCCAGCATAAACCTCGCCGACCTGCGCTACCGCCGCTTTGTACAGCTTCACAGAGCGCTCGTCTTCGCAGGCAATTATCTTTACATTGCCCTGGAACCACCCCATGTCCTTGCAGACTGGCGGAGGTCCAGGGTCTTTGTCGAGGAGTTCGAAGCAGCGGTCGGCCAATGCCGCTTCCACCCACTTCCACTGACTCCTTGGGATTCTCCCCTCTGCGCTGCCTTTGTCGAGGACACCAATTAGCGTCCTCTCCTTGGCAATCTGCGCAAAGGAGACATTTGGCAGCACTCTGGAGCGCTTTGCTACCGGTCCCGGTGTCTCCTGCGAGCGCTGCCTCTTGGCTTGGGGAGCCACCTTTTTCTGTTCTAAAGTGAACTCCGGAAGTACGGCCGAAGCCCATTCCACCATCTTCAGCCATTCGGCTGATGGGCTGGCTTCACTGCTGGCGTGTTGCCGACGGAGTATGTGCCCTGCACTCCTCTTTTCGGCATATGAGTATCGTCTGGCTTGGGCACTTGTCGAAGGCAAGTCAACCCCCTCCGCTTTACCAGAAGGTCGGGCAGCCGCAATATTGCTTAGCTTCCCTTCCAAGGTGTCAGCTTCGGGAGTTACCTTGCCACCCACACCGGATTCGGGATGGGACCCCCTCGGGTTCGCACAGGCACCTTCCACCTTGTGGGTATTCCCCACTATAGAGCCGGTTGGGCCAGGCCTTTGGGCCGCTGCCTTCCCGAGCTTGGGATTGCTCCCAGTTGGCATTTGGGGAGCGCCGCACTCATTTGTTTTTTTGTTGGTTTTGTTTTTATTGTTATACATCTTGTTCCCACGAGATGCAGAGAAAGGGAAAGGTCAGCCCGGGCAGAGATCCACGTTGCCCGGGTAAGGCATCATTAGAACAGGAAGCTGCCAAGTCCCTGAGCCCTCCGTTAGAGACTGGGCTATTTTTTATACCGGGCCCCCAGCCAGGCTGACTCTCGGCACGGGTCGAGTAACACACTTAGTCCGGCCCGGTGTGAGGTGGATGTGGGGGTTGGGATATGGGTAGGTATTGTGTATGGATGGGAGTGTGTGAGCTACTTATTGAGGCGGCACCACAAGCGCATCGTCAGTGTTGCTGCTTCGCGAACACCCGCTGGCTGTCCGGGACTGCTTATTTCGGTACTCTCCCGTGAGGGATGCCCGCTTATTCGCAGCTGACCTACCGAGGTAGGCCGTTCGCTATCCGCAACCCGCGACCCGTCCGGTGGCCTCAGCTAGGCCCCCTTTGAGCTACCTCACAAGCTCATCAGACCAGATCGGAAGATTGAACAATGAGGAAATATTATTCGTGAAAATCAAATAATCGTTGTCATATCTTCGTTCTCTTTCGTAGTGATCAGACGTGTTTTTGTTTTGCGCTCCGCATTTTTCCTTTTGTTTCGAATAAACAGCCGGAGTTTTCCTAATTAAATTCTAAATATACTTTCTAACCAGACAACAATCTGGAAACCTATTCTTTTACGCGAGTGCATGCCTTTTGATTTGTGTTAAAATATTATTTAACTTTTTATTTTTCGGCGTCGGCTTGTGTTGTGTTGTGTTATTGCAGTGAGTGAGTATTGCATTGCAGTCCGCTCTCGTCTGGTAGCTTTTGTTGTCTTATCACTCTCTCGCTATCACCTCAACCTCAATAACTGTTCTTTCTCTCTCGCTCTTTCAACTTTCTGAGCAATAGCGCTCTCTATCTAGTAGCTCTCGCTATAACCGCTCTCCACTCTGCTCTCTTTTTTTCTTACCAATTCCGCTTTGAGCGTTGTCTGGCACATTGGTCTGATACCAATTTGTTTTGGAAATTTTTAATTTTTTTGATTTTAATAAAATATTTGAATAATAAAAAAAAATGGAATTCGCTGTGGTCTGCGCTAAAAAAACCTGCAAGAAGCAGATCACTCACGATCAGCCAAATGTCCCCTGCTGGCTCTGCGACAGCGTAGTCCACACAATGCGCGGGATTTTCTGGCCTCGTGAGCGATGCCATAGCCAAACGTAATGGCTTGCATTACAGTTGCGAGGCATGCCGTGCGGTGGAGAAAGACATGGTGGCTTTCATGAGGCAGACGCGGAGTGGCTTTAAGGAGCTGACCGTTGGTTTTAAAAACCAGTACGATCGGCTCCTAGCCATGGAGGCTCAGTTTAGCGGTTTAAAGCTGCTGAATGAGTCTCCGAGGCGCAAAAAGGTCACTCCGCGGGACCTGCAAGTGCCAACCGTCACTCAGCCGTCCGCCGCCGAAAAATTGACTCCGACCACTCCAAGTGTACAGCAGTTAATCTCGTTTGCCACTCCAAAGGCAACGAAAGCTGCTGGCGATGCAGATTCGGTAGCCGAATTCATCGCCTCGGAGAATGTGCAGCCAAGTACGTCTGCTGCGTCCGTGTCCGTGGTGTCCGCAAGTTCACTAGTTGTCCCGTCTATCCCGATCCCACCAGTAAATAGACGTTCCGGACCTCCGGATATTGCCACCACAGGTACTAGACCTGCGGTGACTAAACCACTGGTGGGAGTCCCACCAAAACGACAAGTTTTTGTTTCACGGCTGGCCCCTGACCTCACATCTAATGATGTAACTGCTTTCATTCAAAGCAAAATAAAAGCCGTGGGTTTAAAGGTGGAGAAATTTAACTTCTCTTATGCCAGGGAGATAGCGTCGTTTAAGATAAGCATCTCCCCAACTCAATTTGACACCATTTGCTCCACCAAATTTTGGCCGGAGCATTTGGTGGTGAAGGAGTTTAAGGCTAAGAAGAAGAATAGGCCCCCCATATCGCTTCCAAATCTTTCCAGCGTGCCACCCTCAACCTCAACTTCCTCTTCCTCAACTTCCCGTCTTGCTCCAACCTTTGCAAAAAACTAACTTCTCTTTTAGTAACCTATCAGAATGTAAGAGGCTTGCGTAGTAAGCTCAGCATTCTTTTCCGGGATAGTGTTGCATTTGCTTCCCACGTTATTGTGTTTACTGAAACCTGGTTAAAGCCGGACATTCTTAGTTCCGAGGTTTTGGCAGGTCGGTACCCAACTTTTAGAAAGGACCGTTCGTCTCGACGTGCAGGAGGGGTTCTAATTGCAGTGGACTCTTACTTCACGTCAGAACACTTCACAGTCCAAGTTCAACAGGAACTGGAATTAATGTGTGTAAAACTGATTCTTCCCGCTTTCGCTATATTCATTACTTGCTCGTATATCCCACCTTCTTCGGATATTTCAATTTATGAGCAGCACTTGTCCGCTTTAACCGCTGTTGCTTCCTCGCTATCTGATAAAGATCGTATGATAGTTCTTGGTGACTTCAACTTGCCAGGAACTGTTTGGTCTTCGGTAAAGGAGTCTAGTATCCTAGTGCCCATGTCACGACATGACTTTGTTGACGGCTTGCTTGACCTGTCCTTGTCTCAAGTCAATCATGTGAAAAATTCCTTGGGTCGATTGCTTGATCTATGCTTTGTATCGGATCCGACCATAGTGTTGTTAACCCGAGCCCTTCCGCTCACTATACCTGAAGACGCCTACCACCCTACTTTCGAGGTGTCGCTAGACATAGGACCAACTGTATTGGATCGGTCGAGTAGACTACCTGAACGTGTCCGCTGCTTTCGTAAAGCCGAGTTTGCGAAGCTTAATAACCTAATTAGGGATTTTGATTGGTCCGCTTTGTACTTGTGCACTGATGTCACAAAAGCCACAAACATTTTTTACAATGCTCTTGGCACATTTTTTGATTCTTGTGTCCCGCTTTCTTGTCCGATTAGATCTGGAAAACCCCCTTGGTTTACCAAAGAGTTATCCAGTCTAAAAAACTTAAAATCAAGACTTTATAAAAAATTTCAAGAAGTGGGTTCTCCTACTTCTCACTCTCGTTATGTAATAGCTCGGTCAAACTTTTCAGTTCTTAATGCTCAATGCTATAAGAACTACCTATCTCGTTGCAGGATACGTTTTTCTCAGGACCCTAAACAGTTTTACTGCTTCGTAAACAGTAAGCGTAGAACGTCCGCACACCCATCCTCGCTATCATTTTGTAATACGTCGGCAAATAATGATCAGGCAATTGCCGATCTTTTCGCCCAGTTTTTCCAAACTACCTATTCTGAGGAACGCTACTCTGGTCAACCGTACCCATACGGATTACCGAGGTCGAACGGCATTTTCAGTCCCTTGTTAAATGAGTATTCCCTACTTCAAGATCTTCGACTAGTTAAGCCGGTGTTTTCACCGGGTCCAGACGGGGTTCAAGGTTGTGTACTCAGGTACTGCGCCGAGGCTCTGTGTGGACCCTTGCTTAAACAATGCACCATGTCCATTGATTCCTCTTACTTCCCCCCGATCTGGAAGGAATCGTTTATAATATTTCTCCATAAAAAAGGTAGCAAGTCTGACGCAAAAAATTATAGAGGTATAGCAAAGTTATCCGCTATTCCCAAAATGTTTGAGGAGGTTTTAACTCAGCACTTGCAACATCTCTTTAAGTCACTTATATCTCCCACTCAGCATGGATTTATAAGTCGGCGATCAACCACCACGAACCTGTTAGAGTTTACCTCTTTCATTATTAAAGGCTTTCAAGCTAACTTACAGACGGATGTTATTTACACCGACTTTAGTAAAGCATTCGAGTCTGTAAACCATTCCCTTTTAGCACATAAACTTGACCTTTTAGGGTTTCCGCCCAACCTCCTGAGATGGATTTCTAGCTATCTTTGTTCTAGGTCTCAAAGAGTCCTCTTCAAAAACTCCCTCTCTTTAACAGTAAAGGTTTCTTCGGGAGTACCACAGGGCAGCCATCTAGGCCCCTTACTCTTCACACTCTTTATTAATGACTTGCCTTCAGTAATAACATACTCTCGAGTACTTGTGTATGCGGATGATGTTAAACTCTGTGTCCAGTACAAGGACATTTCATTTCATTCTCGCTTGCAATCCGATCTCAATAGCTTTCAGTCATGGTGTTGTGCAAACTTGTTACACCTTAATGCCTCGAAATGCAAAGTTATGACTTTTCATCGTTCTAACCCTTTGTTGGCTCCCTACACCCTATTTGGGGGTTCTCTTGAGAGAATTACCCTGGTGGATGATCTGGGTGTTATGTTAGATCCCAAGTTAAAGTTTTCCGAACACATTTCTACCATGGTAAATAAGGGCATGGGCGTGCTTGGGTTTATAAAGAGGTGGTCAAAGGAATTTGACGACCCCTATATAACAAAGACTCTCTATACCTCGCTTGTTCGTCCGATCTTAGAATACGGCTCCTGTGTATGGTGCCCTCAGTACAAAGTACACCAGGACCGTATAGAATCAGTACAGAAAAACTTTTTACTCTTTGCTCTGCGGGGCCTTAACTGGGATGCGGGTGTAAGACTCCCATCTTACTCTAGTAGACTATTATTAGTAAACCTCCCATCCTTAGTTAACCGTAGAAAAATGCTTGGTGTGATATTTATGCACAACTTGATCAGGGGTGACATAGACAGCCCTGATCTGTTGAGCCGCATAAACTTCATGATTCCTATTAGACTGACTAGAAACTTTATACCGTTGTTCCTTCCACTTTGTAGATCGAATTATTCCTTGCATGAACCGTTTAGGGTCTTATGCTCGGACTATAATTCCCTATACCATATTATATCCTCCACTAATTCTCTTCCTCTTATTAAATTACTAATCCTTACACACCTTTCTAGTAATTAGTAATTGTAGTGGTATTTGTATTTTGTATTTTATTGCATGCTTAATTTCTTAATAAGTTTAGTGCTAATTTTCCTCGAAGGTTAGTCTAATATCTATCTTTCTTGCATGCTCGCGTTTGGTTCGGCTACGCACCGCGCGTCATGCGGCAGCGCCCCTCGGTCGGTTGGGCGGGAGGAGGGCTGCGTTTTGCCTGGGATCCGCGCGTAACAGCCTTCTGCTGGTGTCACACGGGCCACTTGACGGTGCAGTAATTGCATCGCCTCTTGTTAGATGCAGTCATTGCATGTCAACGTCCAATAATATTCTCGTTGTAGGCCAGCCATGGCGTTTTCATAATTTGCCTTGGTGACTTGGAACGCCTTTATTTTTCCTAATGCTTCATCAGAGAGGCACGATGCCTAATGCTCAAAGACTATAAGAGCTAGAGCAACGATGTTTTGGATCCAGACTTCTGTGATATGTCACTGCTCCAAAAATATTTCAAAACTTTGCCCCGCCCACTTCCGCCCCCACAAAGGGCGAAAATCTGTGGCATCCACAATTTTAAAGATACGAGAAAACCAAAAACGCAGAATCGTAGAGAATGAGCATATCTTTTAGACTGCAGAATCTGAATTGGATCGTAATACTATTATACCCAGCATTACGAAAACAATTTCATTTTTTCTGGCCCTGTCTCTCTCTAACACACACGTAGCATAGGCGGCTTTGCTTAGAGTAAAACATTAGCGCCTAGATCTCAGAGACTATAAAAGCAAGAGCAACCAAATTTGGTATCCACACTCTTAATATATCGGACCGAGACGAGTTTGTTTCAAAATTTCGCCACACCCCCTTCCGCCCCCGCAAAGGATGCAGATCTGGGGATATTCATAAATCTCAGAGACTATTAAGGCTAGAGTAACCAAATTTGGTATCCGCACTCCTGTTAGATCTCACTATAAAACGTATATCTCAAAATTTCGCCCCACCCCCTTCCGCCCACACAAAGGACGAAAATCTGTTGCATCCACAATATTGCAAATTCGAGTAAACTAAAAACGCAGAATCATAGACAATGACCATATCTATCCGGTTGCCGAATCTGGATCAGATCGGGTCATTTTTGTAGCCAAAAGCAAGAAATCAATTTTTAGTGGCTACGCAGCGCCCGACGTCACGCTCAGACTGATTTTCTGTCTCTCTCGCACGCACTCTTTGTCGTGTCGTTTAATATTAGCGGCGTCTGCCGGAGGAGAGCCATACTGACTTAGTATCGGGTATAACTGTAGAGTTGCGGTGTCCGCAGCAACTCACAACGTTCCCCCTCGTTGTTTTTCAAAATATTCCCCCTTGTAGCGCCATTTGGCTTATAATGTGTATTAGAATAATATTAGGATCGAATTTGATTAAGTCTAGTGTAAGTTATGCTAGGGCAAAGCGGAAGCGTAATAAAAGCTCGCTCTCTCGCTCTTGGCGGATTCGCTCCGCTTTGCCACCGTAGGTAAGATACGCTCAAACGAAATTGTTTGTATATAGAGGAGTCGCCAAAATCTATTGAAAACGAAAAATTTAGAAAAACTATTCTAAAATTTCACCCGTGATGATCAATACACTTTTGCATTCGTTAGAACCATAGCTATTGGCAGTTTTTCGTATAAACCTATTAAAGCAAGCCAAAGTTCACTTTTTCAGTATATTTTAGTATTTTTGTAGTCATGTTTTCATTTTCCATTATTTCCCATAAGAAGGATTATTCTTGATACATATTTGTAGTTAGAGTGTTTTTTACATGTTAAACTATCTAAAAAATCATATAAAATTTGCCCAATATCGGTTAATGGTATATTTTTAAAGTGTTTCAGTTACCTCGGACTAACATTAGATCAACATTAAGATGTAACATTAGATGATTTTGCATTTAATAACTTGAAAAATAAGCGCTTCATATATCGGCAAAAAAAAGGTTATACAGATAGTTCTACCCAATTCGTAGAGTTTTGCAATTTTCTAGCCCTACCTCAAAAAAGACTTATGTTTTTTGCAACCTGCAACCTTTTCAAACACCGGATAGCTAAGAATGGGGCTGGTTCATTCCCATAGGTTACAGTGTTGAGCTTGCATAATTTCAAAGATTCAGAAGGGTCTCTTCTCCACACTATGATTTAAAACTGCCGATTCCCTTCGTTCATCATCACTTGACGATACATCTTTTTAACATCGGCAGTCAGGTCACACCTGTGCAGACGGATACGCAGCAGTGTCGAGTATAATTACTCTTGAATGGTAGGTCCCACCATCAGAATATCATTCTGATGAGGGATTACGTAGTGTGGAGTAGAAGGAATCGTATTGTCTGTAGAAGACATATGACCTAAGGAGAGGTACTCTTCCATGAATTCCAAGTACATTTTCTTTAACTCAGGGTCACGCTGCAATTTTCTTTCGAGCGACAAAAACCGCCGTTTAGCAACCTCAAAGGAGCTGCCTAAACAATTAAGATCTGATTTAAACGGGATCCTTACTTCGAGCCGACCTGATGATAGTACCTGAGTCGTCTTACGATAGTGTTCTTCGCATAACTTGTGCTCAGGTGTGACAATTTTCTTGGTAGATGGCATTTCATCCAGTGACCAAAACTTTTTTAAGGTCCTATCGGTGGACACTAGCAACTCTTCACTGCAACTCAAACTGTTTATAATTTGAGGAGCAGAACTCCTTGAAACACATTTTCCCGACACAACCCAACCGAGAAGGGTTTACTGACGAGTTGGAAAGTCGGGACCCTGATTAATTTGACCAACAGCTAATAATAATAATTCAATTCTACTCCAATTAGAATATCTATTCTTTGTGGCTTGTAGAAATATGGGTCTGCCAGTGGAAGGTTCTCTTTGATTCGCCAGCCAGTAACATTCACTCACTGGTCAGGGTGATAACCTGAAATTGATTTTAGGATCCAAAACTCAAGGGAGAACTCACTACCATTTATTCGCGACTTCCCCACTGTGTGTAGAGAGCTCTGGCCAAAATGTGTTCACCGCTCTTAGTTCGGACGCTTACGATCGACGTAGTCAGAATTACCCTGTCCAACGCTGTCGCATGCAGGTGGCAACGCGAGACTATTAGCCGACATTGTGTATCGATGCAATAATGTATGATGTGAGCGGTTGCACACTCGACATTTATTGGCTTTGCATTTTACAGCAGCGTGGCCTTTTCGCAAACAATTAAGCATTAAGGATGCCGACTTGGCAAACTCGAAAATTTGCCACTCCGAGAGACGCAAAAATGGAGGGCAATTTGAGACTACATGGTCTCCTGAATTGCAATAGCTACAAGTTTGCTTAGTTCTTCTGCTGGTGGAAGTGGAAGAACAAGCAAATGAACTGCGAATGTAGCTTGCTTGGCATGACTTTGTCGTGTCTTGGCTTCGTCGATTCTTCAGCAGACAGATGCTGGTATCGACGATTCAAGACTTTCTCAAAGTCGGACCAAAACGGCAACTTCTCATAAGTAAGCTGTTCATCCCACTTTTGTTTCGTCACTGGATCGACTCTGTTCAAAATGAGATGAATGAGCATTGCATTCGAAATTTTGGTATAGTCTCTGATCGACAGTAACGATCGGTAAACAGTATCGATTAGATTTCTTAGAGACGATGCAGATTGATGCGATATTCTCGGAAGATTGAACAATGAGGAAATATTATTCGTGAAAATCAAATAGTCGTTTTCATATTCTCGTTGTAGGCCAGCCATGGCGTTTTCATAATTTGCCTTGGTGACTTGGAACGCCTTTATTTTACCTAATGCTTCATCAGAGAGGCACGATGCCTAATGCTCAAAGACTATAAAACCTAGAGAAACGAGGTTTTGGATCCAGACTACTGTGTTATGTCACTGCTACAAAAATATTTCAAAACATTGCCGCGCCCACTTCCGCCCCCAAAAAGGGCGAAAATCTGTGGCATCCACAATTTTAAAGATACGATAAAACCAAAAACGCAGAATCGTAGAGAATGAGCATATCTTTTAGACTGCAGAATCTGAATTGGATCGTATTATTATTATAGCCAGCATCACGAAAACAATTTAATTTTTTCTCGCCCTGTCTCTCTCTAACACACACGTAGCATAGGCGGCTTTGCTTAGAGTAAAACATTAGCGCCTAGATCTCAGAGACTATAAAAGCTAGAGCAACCAAATTTGGTATCCACACTCCTAATATATCGGACCGAGACGAGTTTGTTTCAAAATTTCGCCACACCCCCTTCCGCCCCCGCAAAGGATGCAGATCTGGGGATATTCATAAATCTCAGAGACTATTAAGGCTAGAGTAACCAAATTTGGTATCCGCACTCCTGTTAGATCTCACTATAAAACGTATATCTCAAAATTTCGCCCCACCCCCTACCGCCCACACAAAGGACGAAAATCTGTTGCATCCACAATATTGCAAATTCGAGTAAACTAAAAACGCAGAATCATAGACAATGACCATATCTATCCGGTTGCCGAATCTGGATCAGATCGGATCATTTTTGTAGCCAAAAGCAAGAAATCAATTTTTAGTGGCTACGCAGCGCCCGACGTCACGCTCAGACTGATTTTCTGTCTCTCTCGCACGCACTCTTTGTCGTGTCGTTTAATATTAGCGGCGTCTGCCGGAGGAGAGCCATACTGACTTAGTATAACTGTATTTACATATAACTGTTGCGTCCAAATAGCGGTTCACATATGTCTGTATGTGTCGATTTTATGTGCAATTGCTAATAAAATGCATGCAATCAACCTCTACTATATATCATACGTCTGTAACCAAAATTGAAAGCGATGTGAGATGTTTTCAGCACAAGACACTTCACAGAAAGATCTGAATATCTTTTGCTCAGCCTTCAATTTTCCGCACAAATACCTCTGATTCCTCTTTTGGATCTTTAAATCCAACTGCGACCGACGCGATGATATTATGCAAAATGATTGGTTGGACACACACTATTATGTTTGCATAGACTGCAATTTCTTGTGTCACTGTCATTTATTGTTATTGCCTATAATTAAATTTACAGTCCACCCAGGGACGCCATGAAAAATTAGAAGAGTTTTTCCAAACGAAAATCACCGAAAACTTTCGGTGACTGTAATTTAAGTATTTATTTGGCGAGGCGAAAATGAATGTGTTCGATCTCTTTCAATCCCTTATACTAGCTAACCTACGGTGGCAAAGCGGGGCGAATTCGCCAAGAGCGAGAGAGCGAGCTTTTATTGCGCTCCCGCTCTGCCCTAGCCTAACTTACTCTAGACTTCGTAATTAAGATAAAATAAAAAAATTCATCGCCGCCATAGATGGAGGTCACACATATTCTTGATTAGCATTAATAACCGAGTCAATAGAGCCATGTCTGTTCGTCCGCCCGTCCGTCTTGTTTGACGTCTAGCTCTATGAGACCATAAGAGCAAGAGCAACGTGATGTTATTTATTCAGTGGCTACGCAAAGCGCTTAATTATCGTGGCAGTAGCTGCGACTCACAATGTTCACCCTCGTTTTTTTATACCCGATACTCAAAATGAGTATAGGGGTATATAAGATTTATGGTGAAAATGGATGTGTGTAACGTCCAGAAGGAAGCGTTTCCGACCTCATAAAGTATATACATATATATTCTTGATCAGCATCAATAGCCGCGTCGATTGAGCCATGTTTGTATGTCCGTCCGTCCGTCTATCCGTCCGTCTGCCCGTCCCTATGAGCGCCTAGTGCTCAGAGACTGTAACAGCTAGAGAAACGACTTTTTATATTCCGAATTCTGTGATATGTCACTGTTACAAGTATATTTCAAAACTTTGCTCCGCCCACTTCCGCCCCCACAAAGAGCGAAAATCTGTGGCATCCACAATTTCAAAGATACGAGAAAACCAGAAACGCAGAATCGTAGGGAATGACTATATCTTCTAGACAATAGAATCTGAACCAGATCGTATTATTTTTATAGCCCGAACGAAGAAAACAATTTCATTCTCTCTCGCTCTGTGTCCAACACACACATTTCATGGACGGTTTTGTCTATCGCTAAAAGTGAGCGTCTATATCTCAGAAACTATAGGAGCTATAGCAACCAAATTTTGAATTCACTTTCCTGTGATTTCGAAATTTCACTCCACCCATTCACAGATCTCAGAGACTATAACAACTAAATCAACCGATTTTGATATCCACACTCCTGCTGGATCTCACCATTACAAGTGTATTTCAAACTTTCGCCCGGCCCCTTCCGCCCCCACAAAGACCGAGAATCTGTGGCATGCACAATTTTGAAGATACGGGAAAATGGAGAATGACCATATCTACCAAATAGCCGAATCTGGATCAGACCAGATCATTTTTATAACCAAAAGGAGCAAAACTATTTACAGTGGCTACGCTGTCTCTGTCTCTCTCGCAAGCACTTTTTTCGTTCAAAAAAGGAGACTAAGTATCGGGTATAAATGTAGAGTTGAGGCCACAGCAGTGGGTTTGTGTTATTTATGGAATACATTTACTTTTTTGGAATGACAAATTATATTTTATCAAATATTTATATCTTCTTTTATAGAGATCTACGATTATGCCACGCTGATAGGGATCGATCCTCTTAAGGAGCACCATTTGCTTTATCTCGCTAAGGAAGGTTTGATGGCCGCACTGCCTTCGGAGTGGAAAATCTGGTGAGCTTACGGTTTTAATTAGCCATTGTATTACTAAGAAGGTTTTTTTTTAATCTTCTACAGCTACTCCGAGGAGAAAAACGGTCATTACTATTATAATACGTTCACCAAGCAGTCGCAGTGGGATCATCCCTTAGATGCTGTGTATCGTGAATTAGTAGAGAAGACACGTCATAACATAGGGGCGATAATTCCTGAAGGAGCCATGGTTATTATTGATAGCTCAGATGATATATCCCAGTTGGATTCTGGTATACGCAGTATGCATTGTACCGATGAATTCTACGAAATCAACTCACCTTTCAACAGCGTTAAAACGCAGGCGTCAATGATTAATTCTGTTTCTACTCACACGACCAGTTTTGCAGGTGCAAGTGTATTTAGTGGCGGTGTTAATCGATTTTTAGAGTCTCGCACTAGGAATTTCGGTCAAATTTTCAATTGTGTTAAAAATGCTCAACTTGAAAACGGCAACACAAATTCTCCAATTAGTATGAACACACATTTATCCGCATCTAAACTATCTCACAGGATGCTGGCACTAAGCCGGGAAAACGAGGAGACAAGGGAAAACTCAGATTCTATAGTGGAGCAGCGAGATGGAATGTTTCTGCTCTCAAGTGCAAGCGGTTCCAGGAGGTTTCTCAAGCTTCGTCAAAACTTGGAACAAGTAAAAATAGGTGGAAGTACTCCACTACTTTGTGTAAAGGGTATTCTCCGTGAATCAAGTGTGTTCGATATAAACCGTTGCATGGACCGTGACGATCCAACGACAGAATTTGATGATAAAAAAAGCGTGCGCTTTAATTTAGAGGAGATGCACCGCATGCGAGACTCACCCGAGGATGAATTCTCGCCAAAGTTATGCCAGACTAGCGAGTTGTCCATCAACCTGGACGACGAGGAAGTAGAGGCGGGGATGGACTACGATTTTAATGAAGATCGAGCTAATAACATGTTTAAAGGTGAAAATATTTATAATGATGAATTGCTCCATGGTAATCTCAAAGAGGGAAAGTGTAGCTTAAGCCGTTGCACAAGCGGCTTATCAAAATCCGTACCCAAAACTCAAACCATTGAGAAGATGATGGCTTGTAGTAACAATCCACCCATGGAGCATAATTTGGTAGACTCAACATCTGTTACGTGTAGGTCGATATGTGAATTAAAAGAAGGTGCTACAACGAGGCAACACAAAGATAACAATGACCCAGAACCTGAGCCTAGTTTTGTTCGCAGCTTTATTATAAAAAAAAATTCAGAGCAAGATGCCCTAAATCCAGTAAGCAACAGACCGTTTGATTTGGATGAGTTGGGTCGCAAGCATAGCCATGAGCTAGAGCTGTTGCAGCGTAAATCCGCAGAGGTATCAACAAAAAACGTGCAGGGCCTTAAAATGGCCAGCAAGTTAGGTACTCTATATAAACAGACAGATAGTTTTTTAAGTAACGATGAGGCAATCAAACGCGAGCATGAGGTAAGGCTAAAGAACCTAAGACATGAATACGATTTGCGCTTTACATCGCACCAGCACCAACTCGAAGAAGCGTTCGAGAGTCAAATTGAAAAATATCGGGGCAAGCTGGAGCTTCAGCTGCAAAGCAAGCGTTCTCTAATAGTAAGCGAACATAAGGCTCGAATGGCCATACTGCAGAGTAACCATTCTGAGATTCTCAATGAGTTAGAGCGTGACCTCCATAGTGAGGAAGAGATTCTTCGCCGCGAGCAAGCAGTCAGGCTATCACAAATGCGGGACAATCTTGCCCATGAGCTAGAATTGGAAAATAAACGATTTCGCGAGAAGGGTGAGGAGAGACTCTACGAGAAAGTTCGCTGTGAAAAACGTTTACTTGAGGACAAATATCGTTGTCTCAAAGAAAAATACTTTAGACTTAAAACGGACGTTAGACTGTCCTTAGAACGACGCAATCGACGACGCGAGGTACTCGCTTTTCAGAAAAATTGCCAAAATAATAAGACCAACGCTATCATTGGCTCTGAAATGGAGCGCTCTTTATCCAAAAATCCCATTGAAAATAGGGAAGATCACTCAGTGAGCTACTCAGATAAGGCAGTCAAAGGCAGCTTAAAAGAAAAACCACTGGGGCTTCCGAAGACACAGCTTAATAAGCAGAATATTAGCAGCAAATGCATCGGGCAGCGGCAGCTCAAGAATGAGACGAACACCTCAATCAGTCAGTCGGACACAACAGTATCAAATAACTACTCCAATGGTCATTATTTACCTGTTTCACAACCCACAAGCTGCAAAGGTTGTGGTACAGTCAAGCCAAGCGGAAACAGAAATTCAGACGCGGAAATTCAAGAGAAAAACAACAACAGCAATCAGCTGGGAGGGTCACGGAAGAGGGTCTTTTCACGCGCTAAATCAGCATCAACCTCTAGACTTAACTCCGATTATAAATATCAACTGGAACGTGCGTTTACTCCTGTTGAAAATTTACGGTACCAACTGCGAAAGCTAGAGGATTTAGAGGATCAGTTTCCAGATCATGCGGTTGACGCCACTTTTCATCTTCGATACCCGTTTACTGATATTTCCAACGATCATGCTATTGAGGGTATGGGCTCGGAACTGGAATTTTTTAAACATCGCATACATATGGAACGGGATTCAGTACGTCGAGCCAAAGAATCTTTGAAAAAAGACCGTAGTGACTTTAGGTTACGGCAACGCGATATAAAACAACGGATCAAAACTCCCCCTTTAGTACCTAAGCAGTGGCTGGACCAGCATATCCAAGAGGAAAAAGAATTAACCGAGATGGAAGTAAACCTACATCGCACACGTGCTTTGTTAGGTGAGAAGGTTATAAGGCTAAAGCATCTAGAACGGAGCCTGCTCTGCATGTACGAGCAAGACAAGTGCGGTACCAATCTGGATCACAAGGATGATGCTGCAACGCTCAGCGATCTTTCGTCGCAATCCAGTTCTGGCTTTAGCAGCACTGATTTCGCCAGTGGCGCAGATCTTCAGAAGCGCAGAGAATACTTTCAACAGGAATCCATCGAATGGATTCAGAATCTTGAAATTCTTAACGAAGAGATTTGTGAAATTCTTGACATACTAAGTCAAAATCAACAAAAACAGCATCATCAGGAATCATTATCGACCATGGCCATACAATTTTCTAACGACCTTAAGTGGACACACATGCTTAGCCAGCAGGATACCGTAACGGCTATAGTTTCTCCGTTTCAAGCAAGCAACTCAACATCTAGCCATGGTATCAGCGATAGCAGTGGTATCGAGGCGGTACCTGCATCTCAACCAAAACCAACAATTGCGGATCGTCTTGAGACCTATCGCCAGTTAGCTGCTGGACATATGCAAGGCTCGATGGGTGGTGCGATTCTGGCGGCCAATAGTATCGTCTCCCAAAATCGACGGCCTGTAAACTATTCGACCAGTTTGGTGAAACGCTCTCGCGACCTTCGCGATTGGCTGCGTCGGACCAAAACGGAGCATGAGCTGCTAATCGGCACTGGAATTCAACACGGAATCACAGAGAAATCCAAAATTGCTGGTATCAGCGAAGTTAATGGTGAAAGTGATTATAATTCAATCAGCGCATCTGTAATTAATGCAGCCGCAAAAGGGTGAAGCTCTGCAAGTGGGCACACCATTTTACAAAAAAAAAACCAGTAGTGGAGTGTTTTGACCATAATATGCAATGCGATCTAGAATGTTTGTCTGTTATGTGCTGTATTACTTATTAGCCGACCGTTATGAAGTCAAATGATTAAAGAGAATATCCATTTAAAAATGAAAACGACTGACTTCCATAATTTTTTTCATTTGATCTTTTTTACATCTTAGCGTAGGACTTGGCATTTCACTCATGTGTTTAACACAGGCAAGGAAATAATTAAATTATGAAGTAGTTAAATTATTAACTGTTCAATAAGCCCGTGTCTATTTTAACCTCCCATATAACAAATATTAGGACAACACTCCTACTGTCAACAGCTCATTTCTATCAAAACTTAAGAAATCTGCGTTATTTAGCTTGTGTTTGACAGCCATTGATGGACGATTTTAATTCGAGTGAGTTCATAAAGAATTTTTTGCGGAAAAAATTTCACTCAATCAAGGCTAAGCTTGATAAATACTACGGTAAGTCTTCACAATCAATTCCAACGTCCTGGACGCCCAGATTGTGGAAGCCATAGGCTTATCAATGGGCTCAGTGGTTTCAATTTTGAATGAACACTTGATCATGAGAAACCGTTTCGCAAAATAACTGCCGCGCTTGCTCATAATTGACCACAAACGCATTCGAGTGATAGCTTTGATTTCCATAAATGATGCTCCCTAAACCACCCTGAGCGATTATTTCTTGAACCTGAAGAAATGGCTCGTCGGAAAGACACTTGAGTCTAACAGTGAAGTCATCTCACAAAAAAGCCTACTTTGAAGCTCTCGAGAAGGGATACAAATATTAGCGAATCGTTGGACCATGCTGAAAAACCAGTGTTTCATTCATAAAGTCACCGAATTATATCCCTCGTAAACTTCGTGGAAATGCCAACTGAGGCTAAAAAATGAAAAGTCAATAAAAACACATTGAAACTGAGCCAACGGAAATTGAACCAATTGGCACATAATTTCGTTAGCTTCGATGAAAACCTATTCAAATAAGAAAAGTTAGTTTTACGCGGGTTTTTGTTATTTTTATAGTCATGATCTCCTATAAGAAAGATGATTCTTAATAAAAATGTTTCCTCAAAGTGTCTCTTAAAAATCAACTATGTTGTTTGTCAAGGAAATATGAAGTGATTCATAGAAAAATGTGAGGTGATAAAGTAACAAAAAAAAAAAACATGAAAAAAAAAACGTTCTCGACACGTACGTAAAGAACAATAATTTATTGTGTAAATACTCGACAGGAACCCAAATTAATCCTCTTTAAAAAAAAATTATCTTCTTTAGAATATTTGTTTCTGTTTTGAAGATTTTCCCAATTCCAGATTAAGCCAGGACTTCTATTTCGTGTACGTTCGCGACCAAAACTTCATTGCAATCCTTATGAAAACTAAAAATTGGATGAACCCCATAGAGAACTAAACAGAGCTAACAAAATGACAAATGGCTTAAAAAGCTAGTACATTTTTTTTAAAATAATTTTACATCAAAAAGCTACGAACATACGTTTGCGATCCGCGGAAATGACTAACTAACTTGGCATAACTAAAGCGTGTCAAAAAAAAGACTATGGAATTATGTTGCATGACGCATAAAAAAGCTTTTCAATGGCGGGGTTGCTGGCGGTATGCTGGCGGTATGCTGGCGGTATGCTGGCGGGTATGTAGCTTTTTCAACAGAGAGCAAAATTCTTTATGCTTCGCCTCTGACCACTGCAGTGTCTATGAGAGCTCTCAGTTTGTCTGTCTTCAGCAGTCGCATTTTCCAACTACTCCATAGGACCAAATTATACATTTTTGAGAGTGAAACATTCGTGCTAACCATTTTCGTTTAGTAAAGAGGAAATATGGATCTACAAGGAAAATGTTTAAAAATAATTATTTTCTGTGGCCTAACAGCAGTTTTTCACCTGTAAAAGTATTGGTTTCATACTCGTCGGAAAATGAAAATCGCGCAATTGTTTCAGACAGTACCGGGTTTCCTTTATTAAAAAAAAAAAATTAATAGACATTTTAACACGCCTGGCATTAAAATAAGTCTAATGAAAATTGGGATTTTAATGCCAAAAGGATTTTTTGTGGACTAAAAATGCAATTATGTTACTTAATGGAAAAACTACATATGGGATAAAAACCAGATGAAAATAATAATATTGTGTCAAAAACAGAGTAAAATATTTCCAAAACTCATATGTATATTCGCATGGTTTTTTCTGTCTTGTCAATTACTATGGTTTCTAAAAGCAACAATATCAAAATTGCATCAAAATCGTAAGAGTCTTTTAAAAGAAGTCTTTGCGTTAACTGAAAGATTTTTTTCGACTTTTCCTGAGTTTTTAAAGTAAAAATTTGATAAAATACCAGAATACCATTTTTGTTTCATTAAAAAAACTTACTTAAACTTAAAAACTCTTACCATAAAAAAAAATAAAAACCATAATTCATTCAACATCTTTTATAAAGAGACGCTTTGGTTCGTGGAGTAAACATGTTGTTGCATAGTTTTATTTAGTGTTATCAGATGAATAGAAATGGAGCAGAAAAAGATAGCTCTGGGATTCGGCTAGCGCCGCGTTATCGTGAGCCAACACAGCAACGATTTGCATGTGTTAGTACAACACACACACAATAAGCCAGGCTCCGGTTTTCACTTTCACAAAAGTTGTCCGAGTTTTAATTTTGAAATCACATAATTGGTGCTTCCATTTTCATAATGCGTAAGTATTCTCCGTTTTCAAAACGAAAACATTTTCCTTGACGAAATGAAGAGTAAACGAAATGACAAAAGAACGAATCTTAATTGCAAACGAAGAAAAATAGATGACATTAACATTAATTTGGCACCAGGACAATTTAGCGTGTGGTTTCTTTATAAATAGTTTTTTCTTAACCCAAACTAGAATTTGGTAAGGGCAACAACACTTCTCGTGCTCGTGCAAACAGCTGACGCAGTCCGATTTGATTATCGGAACGTTGGCAAGAATTAAATGTTTACGCATAACAGCAGAAATAGAAGAATTTCTTTTTTGACCATTAGCAATTTAATTTGCAATATGCAGGCTGATACTCACAGCTCGTCAGACATGTTAAATACTTAGGTGTTTCATCTAGTATTTCTTTATCTTCTTAAATCACGAACTTTCTGTCGTCGTTTTGCTTCAAAACAAGCAATTGAAAAAATGAAGACATTTTATCACGCTGTACACTTACGAAGCAACCAGGTCTGTTGATTTTGTTTTCCAGAATCGATGAGAAAATGATCCATACTTTTCATTTCATACGAAATATTTTTAAAAACGGGAGCACGTGAAACGAAACGTTTTGGCTGAAACCATAGTTCATAAAAGTTCGGTGCCTGCTTCAATATTTTCTCACAAAAATATGTGATGCTTTTTCGTTTTCAGAGTTTAATTTCAGTTCCAGTGAGTTTTAATGTATGGGTGCACACGCATTCTCACGTACTTTGCTTGTTGTTTTATTATTGCTGGCAGCTAAAACTGAAATTTTTATTTTGTTTTTGGTGCTGTTTCTCTTGAGGGTCCAGCGTACTTTAATGTGTTGAAGTAAACGCATTATCACATTCTGCATGTATAGGTTCTACGGTTGCTGGAATTTATGGACTATTTAACCTACTTTACCATTTTTTGAGCTCGCACTTTTTGAAGATGCTTGCCCCAAAATTGCGGAAGAACTGTTTTTTTATATATGCTTAAAATGCTAGTTTTGTTAAATATCGAATATACGAATATAATGTACAGATATACACTTGTATACATACAATAACAAAATTTTGCATGAGGAACCAAAAGATGTTCTATGCCGTGATTTTTAATGACACCCCGTAGACAGAACGCGCGACCATTTGTGGTCAAACTTAGCACGAAAAATATAGTATTTCACTGGGGAAACATATTTTCATATGCGAAGATAATTTTTCTACTGCATATATAGGGACGAAAAAATTGAAAAGCGAATCTATTCCACAACTTCAAATTTAGTCGAAAAGCTGGAAAGTAATTGTGATGAATTTATTGAACCTGAAGTAATTACAATAAAATAACAAAAGCTTATCTATTAGCGCTAATTGCAATACATTTTCAAAGTCAAATAACGTTTATAAAAAAAAATTGCAACACGCTACTGGCAAAAATACAAAACAGAAAAAAGGATTTAAATCCAAAAAAACAAAATTCCAGAGCAGAAAGCATAAAAAATTTGTTCCCAGCCAAAAAATTAAAGATATTAATAATTTACAGATTAGTAAGGAATTAAAAATTTTAGCAAATTGTTGTTCAGATAGGAGCCAAACAAATCCCTCCAGCCTGGGTTTGAATATAATGCTTTTGATTCAATTTGAAATTTTGTTTACAAATTGAATGAAAAAAATGAAATTGAAGTAGCCCGTATGATGCATTAAATGGCAATAAGAAGTGGGCTTCGCTATAATGAAAAGCTAGATATAATTGACGGATTCGTGCACAATAGTTTTGAACGAACGTTACAAATTGGTAAGAAAGTATGTATATTTTTATGTTATGACGGGACCAGACTGCTTTTCCAACAGCTCGAAGCAGCGGCCAGTTTCGCTTCCACCCACTTCCACTGGTTCTTGGGAATTCGGGAGTCCGCGCTGCCTTTGTCCAGGACGCCAATCAACGTCTTTTCTCTGGCAATCTGCACGATCGATGCACTCGGCAGTACTCTAGAGCGCTTCGGTGTTGGTCCAGGAGTCTCCTGCGAGCGCTGCCTTTTTTGCTGAGGGGCTTCCTTCTTCGGTGCTTCCTTGCCAAAATTCGGCAGCACCTTCGAAGCCCACTTAACCTTCTTTATCCATTTATCCGTTGGGCTGGACATCTGGCTTGCGTTCTGCCGACGGAGTATATTGCCAGCACTCCTTCTATCGGCATATGTAAAGGATTTGGCTTGGACACTAGTAGATGGTGACTCATCACCCGTCACTTTACCAGCAGGCAGAGCAGCCGCAGGATTGCATAGCCACTCTGCTGGTTTTCCCTGCTGATTTGCGGGTTGGGCCAGGCCTTTGGGCCGCTACCTTCCCCTGTTTGGGATTGGTCCCTGTTGGCATTTGGGGAGTGCCAGACTCATTTTGTTTGTTTTTAAAATCTTCCATTCTTTTCCCACGAGCTGCAGAGAAGGGGTACGGTCCGTCCGGGCAGAGATCCACGTTGCCCGGATAAGGCATACTTAGAACAGGGGGCTGCCAAGTCCCTGAGCTCTCCGTTAACGACTGGGCTAGTTTTATATACCGGGCCCCCAGCCGGGCTGACTCTCGGCACGGGTCGAATAACACTTTTAGTCCGGCCCGGTGTGAGCTGAATGTGGGGGGTTGGGATGTGGGTAGGTAGTGTGTAGGGATAGGGGAGTGTGTGAGCTACTTATACGAGGCGGCACCACAAGCGCATCGTCAGTGTTGCTACTTCGCGAACACCCGCTGGCTGTCCGGGGCTGCTTATTTTCGGTACTCTCCCTAGGGATGTCCGATTATTCGCAGCTGACCTACCTATATGAACTGTATATAGGTAGGTCGTTCGCTATCCGCAACCTGCGACCCGTCCGGTGGCCTCAGCTAGGCCCCCTTTGAGCCACCTCACGAGCTCATCAGACCGGAAAAAGTAGAAGGTAACGCATTAATAAAAATACATAATTGCAGTGTACAATTAAATGAATTCTTAATATCCAACTCAATACCAGAATTTGCACAAAGCATATACATCAAAAATAAAGTAACAAAAATTAAACCACTGTCTTATTTTCAAACCAAAGAAACCGTAATAGAAAATACGCGATTAAATAATGTATTACATGTAAGCTTAATACCACTATTTGTCATAATCATAATAGGATTAAGCTACAAATTGTTTAATCTAAGTAAAAGCAATAAGCCTAAACCCGACTCTCACATAGAAATATCCTCAGACGAAGACGAGGAATCCCCAGCATGCACAGTTTTAGATGCACCTGAGCTATATCCAAGGATAATCGCCGGAGGACAGACTTAAATCTAACGATGGGGGAGTGACATATCTATAGTCCATGCTCCGCATACCCTTATCTATGTCTATTACCCTGAACCCACATACTATAAACAATCCGACACCCTCAGCCTCGAACCCCCATAAACAATCTCACGATCGAAGTAGACCACGTGTAGCCGATAGCCGGCAATGTAAACAAACACCCTAAGCTAGAAGTTGAACATAAAACAATAGATGCCGCGTATCCAGCAATATATATCAGCAATAGAAAAGGAATTACTAGCTATAGTTTGAGCAACTTAGTATTTCAGACCATACCTGTTTGGTCGAACGTTTGAGATATTAAGTGATCATAAACCCTTGATTTGTTTAAATAACCTCAAGGAACCAAAGATGAAGATCAAATTAAATGAATTTGACTTCAAAATAAAATATTTACCAGGAAAGGAGAACCATGTAGCCGATGCGCTATCAAGAGTAAAGATTAACGAAAACCTACTCGGAGAAACCATTAATAGTGATTGTACAACGGTCCATAGCGCTCAAGAAGATAATACAAATTATATTCCACTTACAGAGCGACCAATCAGTTACTATAATAGGCAAATAGAACTGATTAAAGGTAATGAGGATGTGGAGATAATGTTTTTTATCCCCAATCGGCCGAATAATTATTCGAATTAAATAAAACTCGGCGCAGAAATAAAATTGCGATATGTTCTTTAATGCGTGACATCCAAATTGAAAGTGTGGCTTGCCTGCCCTTTACATTGCCGCTCCGATCGCTTAGCTCAGCTTCGCTCGGCCGACGTCGGTAGGCAGACGCAAAGCGGAGATAGCGAAGAGTGAGCTGGCAGAGAGCGTTTAGCAGGGCAAGCACGCGCAAAGCTTTAACAAACAAATGAGTGACATAGACATAAGTAACAAACAAAATAAGCGGCTGAGGGCCAAGAATTAGGTGCTGTTTGGTAAGCAGCTAATCGGCTGGGTTCTGCTCCGAACATTCACCCCCCGTTGGAAGGCAAAGGCTTTCAACAGATCCATCCTGAAGGGGCAGAACCGCTATTTTTCCAACGGCCCTCTTGAAAAGGCCTCTTTGAGTGCGTATGACGGCTACTCTGATGGTTCCATCTATTCCTGGGATGACGCTCTCAATGCGGCCAAGCGGCCACCTTAATGGTGGCAGCGTTTCCTCCTTGATCATGACGAGCGCTCCTAGCTTCATGTTTGGAGACGATGACCGCCACTTGCTTCGGTCCTGAAGAATCGAAAGATACGCCGTGCTCCATTTTCTCCAAAACGCCTGCTTCATTTGACACAGCTGCTACCATCGACTAAGTAAGTTGACCCGGAGATGCGTCACATCTGGCTCGTCGAATGCAGCTTTCAGGGCTCCATTGAGAAAGTGGTTTGGCGTGAGCACATCTAGGTCATCGGGGCTTTCTGTAATTGCATAAAGCGGACGGGAATTTAACAAAGCAGAGATTTCACAAGCCAAGGTCTGAATTTCATCAAGAGTACAAATGTAGGTCCCGACGATGCGATGAAAATGATATTTAGCTGCTTTAACAGCCGCCTCCCACAAACCCCCAAAATGATGTGAGCGAGGGGGGATGAATTTCCAATCGATTCCACTAGAAACGCAGAGATGTGACACAGCCGACGTATGAGGATCGCTGAGGAACATTTGACGAAGCTCCAAAAGCTAATTTTTTGCTCCTACAAAATTTGTTGCGTTGTCTGACCAGATGATTCGAGGTTTGGGACGTAGACTTATAAAACGCATTAATGCTGCCAGAAAGGATTCTGTAGATAGATCCCGAACGACTTCCAAATGAGTTGCTTTGGTGCTAAAGCATACGAAGACAGCGATGTAACATTTGATAGGAGGCCAGCTTCTGACTTCCGACTTGTGATAAAAGGGTCCGCAAAAATCAACGCCCGTTGTGTGGAATGCTGGATTAGTCCTTACGCGATCCGCAGGCAAGTTTCCCATGATATGTTCCCTCAGCAATGGCTTCAAACGAAAACATCTAACACATTTGCGAATGATTCCCGCAACATATTTGCGTCCACCAATAGGCCAGAATTTTTGCCGAAGCAGTCCCAGCAATCCTTGAGCTCCTGCGTGGAGAAACCTTTCGTGAAAGAAGATAATAATAGAGACAGTGACAGGATGTCCCTTAGAAAGCAGGATCGGGTGCTTCGCGTCGTAGTCTAATTCGGCATTTTGGAGGCGGCCTCCAACCCGCAGCAATCCAAAGCTATCCAGAAATGGATTCAGTGAGGCCATCGTGCGTTTTGGCGGTAGGGCCTGTTTGCTGGCGAGGGTCCTTATTTCTTCCGAAAATTGTTGGTGCTGTATTACCCTTATGAGCAAATGCGTACCATTTTTGATGTCTGTTCGGGCCAGCCGCTGAGGAATAACCGTAACTTTAGCATTATTATTGTATGAGCATAGAGAGCCGCCTACATATGTTGTAAAACGTTGACTTTCTGCAGAGCTGCTGCGCTCTCTCGCTAAAGGGGCTCTCTGCCGCCGCCACTTCGGCAACTACTTTGATCTGCTGCCGCCACTTCGGCAGTCACTTTGATCTAACGCCGTCGTCTATAGTTTAGTTCTATGCTAACCCCTCTGCGCATTGGTTGCATATCGATCTCGCATAAAGTACATCTGGCAATAGCAAGCAATCGGCTTCCGCTAAGCCACCAAGATTAAATATATTATATATTATAAAGTTTAACCCAAATCTCTTTTCATTGTGAAATACATAGGTGCCAAAAAAGCTTGGCATCTCAAACATTGGTGACCCCGACGTGATATAAAACCATTGCTTAATCGCGTTCCGTTAAAACACTTATTAATTATACAATATTGTGTTGTTGGGTAGTTTAACTACCAACAAATACATTTGTGTGCACATTAAAAACAGTTTAAAGTGCAAATTCAGTGAGAGTGCGGCTGGAATATTTATAGACAAATTCCGGTACTTTAAGCGTCGAATCTCTCATTCTCTGCGCAGCTGCAGCCGCGGTTCTTGACTTTTCGTGTCTTGCATTCTCGCTCTCGCGTCTATACATCGTCGCTTAAGCGGTATTTCATTTTCCGTTGTTGTGTCGATTGCACAACGGTTAACATGGACAACGATCCAAATACAGGCGCGGGCGGAAATATTGTGGTGGCTGATTCCAGACTGAGTCTGTATAAACGTAAAAGTCAGTCATTATATGATCGATTGCACAGGCTTGGCGAATCCTTCGCGGGGAATAAAATCGACAAGCTGACCGCCGCGGAAGTCGAGGTGCGCCTTGATATGTTGGCAGAAATTCGAGCGGAATTTAATAAGGCCCATAATGAGTTGGAGGCTCTCGATCAAAACGAGATTGGGAGTGAGCTGCGCGAAATCTTCGATACTCTTTTCATATCGTTGAAAGCTGAGTTGCTGGCTGCTGTTGAAGTAGGCCAGTCACACGCCGCTGCCAATTCTACGACTCTGCCAAGCCATTCCGGACATAGTACCATCATCATGGCGCACAAGCAGCGACTTCCTGAGCTGAAGGTGCCGAAGTTTTCTGGTGGATACGTCGAGTTCTCGGATTTTATGGCAATGTTCAAATCGGTGATTGAAGCGGATGCGGATCTCAGTGACATCGAGAAATTCCAGCACCTTCGCTCTTGCCTCGCTGATGCGGCTTTGGATTCGGTTCGATCGTTGGAGCTCTCCAGTGCCAATTATCGTGCGGCTCTGGATTACTTAATAAACGCTTTAATAACAAAAGACTTGTTTTCCAGGCACACATCAAGAAGATTCTTGGGCTAAAGAGGGTAGACTCGCCTTCTGCTAAAAGGCTTCGGGAGTTTTCGGATGCAGTCAATTTACACATGCGAGCGTTGCAGACATTGGGAACTGCTGAGGAGATTTCGGGATTCATGGTTATCAACATGCTGCTGCAGAAGTTGGATTCGAAGACGCAAACCAAATGGGAGGAGCACACATCGTCGGATGCTATACCTACCGCAGAGGAATTCTTCGAATTCTTGCAGCAACGCTGCCAGAAAATGGAGCGATTGGAATATGCTACAGCGACACACGCTAGTAGCGATCAGGTGGGAAAAAACCATTCATATACGCATGTTAAGAAAACGTTTGTAGCTTCCAACTCTTCCGCCGACCCGTCTGTATGCGTCTTTTGCCACTCAGCGGGCCATGGAATATACTCGTGCAAGATATTCGAAAATCTCTCACCGTTGCTGCGCCACAAAGAAGTGAAGAAGCTTTCCCTATGCTTCAATTGCCTAAAACCGGGGCACCGGACCCGCGCATGCAATAGTGGAAAATGTCGAGTATGCGGCGGTAGGCATCATAGTTTGTTGCACTTCGTTAGTATGCAGCCCACAACACAAGGCTGCCCAGGTATTACTCCTCCCGATCTGGCCGTTCAACCGGACACTCTTTCCGTTGCTCAAAATTCTGCTAGCAGCTCGTCTCTACCTTCGTCTACCTCTCTTGCTGCCCAAGGTCTTCACTCTGATGTCGTGCTTCTGGCTACAGCCGTGGTTCTCGTGAAGAATCGGTCTGGCGTTTTAGTTCCTTGTCGTGCCATCTTAGATTCAGGATCGCAGCTGCATCTCGTCACATCCAGGTTCGCCCAGCAGCTTCAGCTTAGGAGAACTCAATCGTCTGCACTTGTGTCTGGGCTGGGCGATACCAGCGTTTCTACTGAGGGATCCACCATAAGCATTTGTATGCATTCTCGCACCTCTGCTTACACAACTACGCTTACTGCTCTCATCGCCCCCACGATTACCGATTCTCAACCAAGTATGGCAGTAAATGTATCCGATTGGCGTATTCCATCTAACATTCAGCTCGCTGATCCTGCATTTTTCAATCCTCAACGGGTTGATCTTCTCATTGGTGCGAGCGTTTTTTATGATCTCCTCTGCGTAGGGCAAATCAAACTCACCGATGGACTGCCTCTTCTGCAGAAGACCCGGCTTGGGTGGATCGTATCTGGTGGTGGACAGAAGGTATCAAGCTCGGCGCTTTTGGCCACGCACAATTGTCCAGATTCGATAGCTGAGATGGAAGCAAGGTTGGATAAAACTCTTCGTATGTTTTGGGAAGTCGAGAATTGTGTGGAGGTTGGGTTGAATACCAAAGAAGAAGACGATTGTGAAGCACATTTCGTAAGCCACCTTTCACGGTTGCCATCCGGGGAGTATGCAGTTCGTCTGCCGCTAAACAACAATATTGATCGTTTAGGAGAATCTTATGCTCAGGCTTATCGACGGTTCATCAGTCTGGAGCGAAAACTGGAGCGTAATCCTACACTCAAGGAGCGGTATTCCGCCTTTATGAGGGAGTATATTGATTTGCATCATATGCACCAAGTCAACCCTGATTCCCGTAGCCTCTGCAAATATTTCTTGCCTCATCACTGTGTCCTAAAGGAGGACAGTACGACGACAAAACTCCGTGTCGTTTTCGATGGATCCGCAGCTACATCAACTGGATATTCTCTAAATGATGTGATGATGACAGGCCCTGTTATTCAGCCTGCATTGTTCAACATATTGATTCGCTTTCGAACATATCCAGTCGCTCTCACTGGGGACATTTGTAAAATGTACCGCTGCGTACGAGTGTCTCCACCCGACAATTTGTATCAGTGCATCCTATGGCGAGATTCCATCGAGTCCGAGGTTCAAGTCTACACATTAGACACCGTCACATACGGGACGAGGGCTGCATCATTTTTAGCGGTCCGCGCAATGCACCAGCTGGCCATCGACGAAGGTGAATCCTACCCTCTTGGCTCAGCTGCTCTGCGGCAGGAGTTTTACGTGGATGACCTTATTTCGGGCGGTAATTCGGTCGCACAGGTCATGGAAAAGATGCACCAAACATCAGCTTTACTGTCCCGTGGTAACTTTAGACTTAGGAAATGGTGCTCCAGTCACCAGGAAGTACTTGAGGGAACCCCTGAAGATGACATAGAGAAGTTCCTAAAGTTTAATGATGGAAGCGACATAGCCAAAACTCTCGGCTTAGCGTGGGACCCTGCTTCGGATCAGCTGCTTTTTGCCTTGTCCGCACTGGACACAACCTCAAAGCCATCAAAGCGGTCGGTTTTATCTACGATTGCGCGGTTCTACGACCCTCTTGGATTGATAAATCCAGTCATTGTCAGGTGCAAAATCTTCCTTCAGCAGCTTTGGAGAGAAAATTTGGATTGGGATGAAAGCCTACCCTCAGCGTTGCATTCAACTTGGATGGACTTGAGAAATAGTTTGGCAAGCATTTCTCGGATCTCATTTCCTCGCTTGGTTCTTCGTTCTAGTGTGGCTACAGAAGTTCACGGATTCTGTGATGCCAGCTTAGAAGCATATGGCGCTTGCGTGTATATCGTGTCCAGGGAAGCCCAGTCTTCGAGCCACGTTTTGTGCTCAAAGTCGCGAGTGGCGCCGCTAAAGACTATATCGATTCCTAAGCTGGAATTAAGTGGAGCCCATTTGCTTGCGAAAATCATGCAGAATGTAAAGGACATGGGAATCTTTACAGGTCGGTTCTATTGCTGGTCGGATTCGTCAACAGCATTATCTTGGATTAGGGACGAGCCAGCTAAATTTCAAGTTTTCGTGGCAAATCGAGTGGCATCAATTCAGGAGTTGACGGCAGACATGGAATGGCGCTATGTTCCCACATCTTTAAATCCTGCTGATATTCTCTCGAGAGGCTCGCTTCCCAACCATCTTATCCAGTCAGAGCTATGGTTTCACGGCCCATCCTTTTTGCTATGCTCCAAGGATAAGTGGCCTGTATCTCCTACTAACAACATAGCAACTTTGGAGCTTCGCAAGAGAGGATTGCTAATCACGTCTCCACATGCCGATCTCACGTCCGGATGCAAATTTGCGAATTCATTCCTTCGCATGCAGCGCACATTCGCCTACATGCATAAATTTATACATCGTCTTAGGCATCCAGGACTCACCGTTTCTGATATTCGGCAAGGAACGCATCTTCTAATTCGACACATTCAGCTGGCAAGTTTGTGGATGGACATAAAGGAGATTCGGCGCAATGGTCAAGTCATGAAATCCAGTTCTATTAGTTCGCTCAACCCGTTCATCGATCATTCTGGACTACTTAGAGTTGGAGGTCGTCTTGGCAACTCATCGCTAGGATTTGACGCTCAGCACCCGCTCATTTTGCCAAAGGGACATTCCATTACCTTTGCGCTGATAAGATATTATCATGAAAGAAACCTCCATGCCGGACCTCGCGCCTTGCTATCCAAAATTCGGCTGGAATATTGGCCCATTGGAGGTGTTAAGGCAGTGTCAAGAGTCGTCAGCAGATGTGTGAGATGCTTCAGGACTAAGCCGCGCATGGTCGAACACATCATGGGAGACCTACCTAAGGAACGTTTGGAAGGATCTCGAGCTTTTGAAGTCACTGGAGTAGATTTCTGTGGACCTTTTTTCTACCGATCAGAAATCCGCACAAGGCCTCCGATCAAGTGCTACATTAGCGTATTCATCTGCTTCACTTCCAAGGCTATACACATGGAGCTCGTAAAGGATTTGACCACTGCATCGTTTCTAGGCGCACTAAAGCGTTTTACTTCCACTCGAGGAAGGCCAAGTCAAATTTGGTCGGACAATGCGACAAACTTCGTTGGCGCCAAGAACGAGCTTCTGGAGCTAAAGAAGCTTTGTCTTAGCGAACCGCATATGAAGGAGGTCCACGAATCCTGCTTGGCTGACTCGATCGACTGGCGTTTCATCCCACCTCGCTCTCCGCATTTTGGCGGGTTGTGGGAAGCGGCCGTGAAGACCGCAAAATATCACCTGTACCGCTCAGTTGGACCATCTGTGCTTAGCTTCGACGAGCTGCGCACTCTGATCTGTCAGATCACTGCAATTGTTAACTCTCGCCCTTTGCTCTCGCTTTCAGAAAATCCTGATGATTTAGACGTTTTGACTCCTGCTCATCTGCTTTTAGGCGGCCCCCATGAGCAAATCCTCGAGCCTGACCTAACGAAGCTGAACTACAATCGTCTGGATGGCTGGCAGCGGGTCACCCAACTACAACAAATATTTTGGAGCCGTTGGCGCGCAGAGTATCTCACTCTTTTGCAAGTGGCGCACCCCCGCGCAAAACATCTGCAAGAACGACCTCGTTCTGGTGAAGGACGAAAATCTTCCTCCAATGCGATGGCCACTGGCTAGAGTGGTCGATGTCGTTTTGGGCAAGGACGGAGTGTGTCGCGTCGCTGACCTGAAGACATCCTCAGGAAACATCAGGAGGGCCGTCACTCGGCTATGTTTGCTGCCCCTTAAGGAATCTGTTGAGAGACTAGCTCCCAACGGGGGGAGTATGTTCGGGCCAGCCGCTGAGGAATAACCGTAACTTTAGCATTATTATTGTATGAGCATAGAGAGCCGCCTACATATGTTGTAAAACGTTGACTTTCTGCAGAGCTGCTGCGCTCTCTCGCTAAAGGGGCTCTCTGCCGCCGCCACTTCGGCAACTACTTTGATCTGCTGCCGCCACTTCGGCAGTCACTTTGATCTAACGCCGTCGTCTATAGTTTAGTTCTATGCTAACCCCTCTGCGCATTGGTTGCATATCGATCTCGCATAAAGTACATCTGGCAATAGCAAGCAATCGGCTTCCGCTAAGCCACCAAGATTAAATATATTATATATTATAAAGTTTAACCCAAATCTCTTTTTATTGTGAAATACATAGGTGCCAAAAAAGCTTGGCATCTCAAACAATGTCGATTACGGTAAGTTGACCCTTCGACCGCGCTATGCCTTTGTCCTTGAGAATGTAGAATCGATATATGTAAGCAAAGACGCGCTGCATGGTTCCGAATGAGTTTTGAAATTTGCAATCGTACGATACATCCCTTTCGTTTGAGACAACCAATGCTGCATGACGACGTTCTGGTACATCGGTCGGCAATTGCAAACCTGCAGGCCACTCTGAGCTCCACCAAGAATGGTGGTCCAGAGATCCAAAGGCTGCTATCCATTAGTTCAGCGGGCGTGGATCCACGTGATATGATGTCGGCAGGATTCAACTTTGTGGGCACGTGATGCCAAGTCATTAAAGCGGTGAGCTCCTGAATCCGCTGAACTCGATTAGAAACAAATATATTAAAATTCAATGGTGATTCTCGAATCCAGGCAAGGGCTATGGACGAATCCGACCAGCAATGTATTTGGCATGGAGCTGATAATCCCTTAACTATGGTGGACACTAGTTCGGCTAATACGAGGGCAGCGGATAGCTCAAGCTTGGGGATAGTCATACTTTTCAGGGGCGCGACTCTGGATTTAGAGCATAAGAGATGACTTTGCACAATGTCAAGAGCTTCCGAACGCATGTATACACAGGTGCCATATGCTGCTTGGCTCGCATCACAAAACGCGTGCATTTCTAATTTGGCTTGCTGCCGAAGCACGTAACGTGGAAACTTAAAGTTTTCAACCATCGACAACTGCGAAGTCAGCTCAATCCAAGTCGTATGTAGGTCCTGGGGCAGGCTTTCGTCCCAATTCAACTTTAGGCTTTCGTTCCATTGCGACTGCATAAATATTTTAGCTTTTGTGATGATGGGAGAGATGAGCCCTAGAGGATAGTAGAACCTAGCTAGTGTAGACAGGACCGAACGCTTCGATATTGGGCCTGCAGCGGTTCTGACGTGAGCGAAGCTAAACAGAAGATTATCCGTGGTGGGATCCCAAACTAGACCAAGCACTTTGGTTACTTCAGTCCCGTCATGAAAGGTAAGGAACTTTTCGCGATCCGCCTCCGATACGCCTTCCAAAGCAGCGGGTTCATTGGAACACCATTTACGTATGGGAAAACATCCTTTCGAAAGTAGCTCCTTTACCTGCTGACGAATCTTGATGACAGAATCAATGCTGTCCCCTCCAGATATGAGATCATCGACATAGAAATCTCTTCGAACAACATCAGCGCCAAGCGGAAAACGCAACTCTTCATCATTTGCCAATTGATGCATAGCACGAATTGCTAAGAAAGCGGCAGGTTTGGTTCCGTAAGTAACGGTCTCCAACTTGAACACCTGAATCTCCTCCTTCGGGTCATTGCGCCATAGGATGCACCGCACGTGCGTATCGGGATGGGAAGAGCGTACACAGCGGTACAGCGCCTGCTGATAAGATTCTCCTTATTCCTCTAGACTGAATTTGGTTGGCAAACGCACGGAGTGAGCTCCGGAATCTAGACGAATGCAGTTTGTGACGAAATGCTGTTCGCAATGAACAAGTTATGTATCGCCCCCGCTGCATACGACACATCAAAACAAAAAAAACAAACCATCAAATCGCCAAAAAATCCCTTATAATATTGCACATGTGTAAGTAAACACTGTGCAATATTCTGTAAAAAACATTTCGGGGCAACGCGAAGTGTTGTGCCGCGCACAATAATTTTCTCTGAAATACACATACTACATAACCAAAGTGCCGAAAGTGAAAAAACGTGGGGTAGGCTTCAGCCGCTGCTGACCACCCCCCCCTCCCCCATATACAAACTTGCCTTTGCGCTAATAAAGCTGCAAAAGAACAAACAATGGTACGTAAACCGTGTCCGAAATCTAAAAAGAAGACCAATTTGGCCTCAAGTGCTCCCTGCTCAGACAACGAAGTTGATCTGCATTCCCCCTCGCTACTAATGTCGGGAATTTCGCAGAGTGATCTACGCCCCCTTTCCTGTCGCTCGACCTCATTGGCAGATTTGACTCTGCACGAGATTCTCAAGGAGCAGCGGGAGAAACTGGCAAGGGAGAAGAAGGTAATGGCCATGCTGAAGGCGGAGTCGGAGGCCCGTAATAAGAAGTGGACGACCACCTTGGCCTCGCCGATTACAAAGGCGTCGGCTAAGATGGTCAAACGGATAGTATCCTCGAAGGAGAAGCGGGACCCTAACCAGATGAGTTCAACTAATTACTATAATATACTGTCTGATGCTGACGATATGGATGTGGATGCTGACTGCAGCGAGGGAGAGACGGAAGCCGAGGAACCTGTTCCCACAAACAGGCCCTCTACTTCTCAGACCACCCCCCGCCTGCCCCTAACACTGCGCACGCTCCCAATGCTGCTGCCGCTGCTGACGCCAAAATTGTGCGGCCAGCCCCCATATACATTCCTAATGTTACAGATATCTTTCCCCTGCTACAGTGCTTCGATAATGCCATTGGCGCTGGTACATATGACACCAGGCCTGCTGCTAATAGGTCTTTGAAAGTAATGTGCCACACAATAGATGGACATAGGGCCCTAATTCGGCTCCTAACTGAGGGGCAAGGTGTTGAACACCATACGTTTCGCCTGCGAAGCGAGAGGGGAATGCGTATTGTTATACGTCACCTGCACCGCTCCACACCCACAGACTGGGTGCGTGAGCAGCTCGGAAGACTCGGATATAAGGTGAGGCATATTGCCAATATACTTAAAAGGTTTACAAAGGAACCATTGGACCTATTCGAGGTTGAGCTAGAGCCTCAGGAAATTAACAAAAGTATATACGAGCTAACGGCAATTTGCAGCCAACGGGTCAAGGTGGAGAAGCCCATACGCGCGCCAGGTGTTCCCCAATGTCATAAGTGTCAGATGTTTGGGCACTCGAAGAATTACTGTAGCCGTGAAGTTATATGTTTGAAGTGTGGGGAGAAACATGACCCCAAGGACTGCCCCAAGAAGCGGGAGGATGTGCCGAAATGCGCAAATTGCGATGGTCCCCATGTTGCCAGCTACCGTGGTTGTGTAAAGTATAAGGAGTACTGCAATAAAAGAAGAAATGGGTTAGATCAGACCAACAAGATGCTAAATAAACTTTCGATGCCTACCTTACCCGCCACTCAGGGTTTGCGGCGTCCCCGCCAGCCACCCGTCATTAACCAGCAGGGATTTCCAGCACTGCAGCAACCAAGCCGCCGGCGAGCGCGCTCTGGCGCAAGAGCTCCTGCTCCTCCAGCTCAAATGAGCAGCTATGCCGATGCACTCCGCACACGGCAGCCAGCGAGTCATTCCCAGCCTCTTCCCGGGAAGGCAAGTATGGCATTCGGTGCCACCAACAGCGACCACAACTGGATTCCAGCCGATGGTGAGCAGTCAGAGTGTCCGTCCTAGCGATGAGCTCAGCCAGAAACTGGACTACCTCATCACCCTGCTGACACAGGAGCGGATCCAGCATGCGGCCGCCGCTGATGAATCTACTCAAAAACTGGAAGGGAAAATGGATATATTAATTGCACAAATGACGAAGCTTACGGACTGTTTATATGCTAGCATTCAGGCGAATTCAAATTAAACCACTGTCTTATTTTCAAACCAAAGAAACCGTAATAGAAAATACGCGATTAAATAATGTATTACATGTAAGCTTAATACCACTATTTGTCATAATCATAATAGGATTAAGCTACAAATTGTTTAATCTAAGTAAAAGCAATAAGCCTAAACCCGACTCTCACATAGAAATATCCTCAGACGAAGACGAGGAATCCCCAGCATGCACAGTTTTAGATGCACCTGAGCTATATCCAAGGAATGACGCCGGAGGATAGACTTAAATCTAACGATGGGGGAGTGACATATCTATAGTCCATGCTCCGCATACCCTTATCTATGTCTATTACCCTGAACCCACACCCCACACCCACACCACATCCGACACCCTCAGCCTCGAACCCCCATAAACAATCTCACGCTCGAAGTAGACCACGTGTAGCCGATAGCCGGCAATGTAAACAAACACCCTAAGCTAGAAGTTGAACATAAAACAATAGATGCCGCGTATCCAGCAATATATATCAGCAATAGAAAAGGAATTACTAGCTATAGTTTGAGCAACTTAGTATTTCAGACCATACCTGTTTGGTAGAACGTTTGAGATATTAAGTGATCATAAACCCTTGATTTGTTTAAATAACCTCAAGGAACCAAAGAAGAAGATCAAATTAAATGAATTTGACTTCAAAATAAAATATTTACCAGGAAAGGAGAACCATGTAGCCGATGCGCTATCAAGAGTAAAGATTAACGAAAACCTACTCGGAGAAACCATTAATAGTGATTGTACAACGGTCCATAGCGCGCAAGAAGATAATACAAATTATATTCCACTTACAGAGCGACCAATCAGTTACTATAATAGGCAAATAGAACTGATTAAAGGTAATGAGGATGTGGAGATAATGTTTTTTATCCCCAATCGGCCGAATAATTATTCGAATTAAATAAAACTCGGCGCAGAAATAAAATTGCGATATGTTCTTTAATGCGTGACATCCAAATTGAAAGTGTGGCTTGCCTGCCCTTTACATTGCCGCTCCGACCGCTTAGCTCAGCTTCGCTCGGCCGACGTCGGTAGGCAGACGCAGAGCGGAGATAGCGAAGAGTGAGCTGGCAGAGAGCGTTTAGCAGGGCAAGCACGCGCAAAGCTTTAACAAACAAATGAGTGACATAGACATAAGTAACAAACAAAATAAGCGGCTGAGGGCCAAGAATTAGGTGCTGTTTGGTAAGCAGCTAATCGGCTGGGTTCTGCTAGGAACATTCACCCCCCGTTGGAAGGCAAAGGCTTTCAACAGATCCATCCTGAAGGGGCAGAACCGCTATTTTTCCAACGGCCCTCTTGAAAAGGCCTCTTTGAGTGCGTATGACGGCTACTCTGATGGTTCCATCTATTCCTGGGATGACGCTCTCAATGCGGCCAAGCGGCCACCTTAATGGTGGCAGCGTTTCCTCCTTGATCATGACGAGCGCTCCTAGCTTCATGTTTGGAGACGATGACCGCCACTTGCTTCGGTCCTGAAGAATCGAAAGATACGCCGTGCTCCATTTTCTCCAAAACGCCTGCTTCATTTGACACAGCTGCTACCATCGACTAAGTAAGTTGACCCGGAGATGCGTCACATCTGGCTCGTCGAATGCAGCTTTCAGGGCTCCATTGAGAAAGTGGTTTGGCGTGAGCACATCTAGGTCATCGGGGCTTTCTGTAATTGCATAAAGCGGACGGGAATTTAACAAAGCAGAGATTTCACAAGCCAAGGTCTGAATTTCATCAAGAGTACAAATGTAGGTCCCGACGATGCGATGAAAATGATATTTAGCTGCTTTAACAGCCGCCTCCCACAAACCCCCAAAATGATGTGAGCGAGGGGGGATGAATTTCCAATCGATTCCACTAGAAACGCAGAGATGTGACACAGCCGACGTATGAGGATCGCTGAGGAACATTTGACGAAGCTCCAAAAGCTAATTTTTTGCTCCTACAAAATTTGTTGCGTTGTCTGACCAGATGATTCGAGGTTTGGGACGTAGACTTATAAAACGCATTAATGCTGCCAGAAAGGATTCTGTAGATAGATCCCGAACGACTTCCAAATGAGTTGCTTTGGTGCTAAAGCATACGAAGACAGCGATGTAACATTTGATAGGAGGCCAGCTTCTGACTTCCGACTTGTGATAAAAGGGTCCGCAAAAATCAACGCCCGTTGTGTGGAATGCTGGATTAGTCCTTACGCGATCCGCAGGCAAGTTTCCCATGATATGTTCCCTCAGCAATGGCTTCAAACGAAAACATCTAACACATTTGCGAATGATTCCCGCAACATATTTGCGTCCACCAATAGGCCAGAATTTTTGCCGAAGCAGTCCCAGCAATCCTTGAGCTCCTGCGTGGAGAAACCTTTCGTGAAAGAAGATAATAATAGAGACAGTGACAGGATGTCCCTTAGAAAGCAGGATCGGGTGCTTCGCGTCGTAGTCTAATTCGGCATTTTGGAGGCGGCCTCCAACCCGCAGCAATCCAAAGCTATCCAGAAATGGATTCAGTGAGGCCATCGTGCGTTTTGGCGGTAGGGCCTGTTTGCTGGCGAGGGTCCTTATTTCTTCCGAAAATTGTTGGTGCTGTATTACCCTTATGAGCAAATGCGTACCATTTTTGATGTCGATTACGGTAAGTTGACCCTTCGACCGCGCTATGCCTTTGTCCTTGAGAATGTAGAATCGATATATGTAAGCAAAGACGCGCTGCATGGTTCCGAATGAGTTTTGAAATTTGCAATCGTACGATACATCCCTTTCGTTTGAGACAACCAATGCTGCATGACGACGTTCTGGTACATCGGTCGGCAATTGCAAACCTGCAGGCCACTCTGAGCTCCACCAAGAATGGTGGTCCAGAGATCCAAAGGCTGCTATCCATTAGTTCAGCGGGCGTGGATCCACGTGATATGATGTCGGCAGGATTCAACTTTGTGGGCACGTGATGCCAAGTCATTAAAGCGGTGAGCTCCTGAATCCGCTGAACTCGATTAGAAACAAATATATTAAAATTCAATGGTGATTCTCGAATCCAGGCAAGGGCTATGGACGAATCCGACCAGCAATGTATTTGGCATGGAGCTGATAATCCCTTAACTATGGTGGACACTAGTTCGGCTAATACGAGGGCAGCGGATAGCTCAAGCTTGGGGATAGTCATACTTTTCAAGGGCGCGACTCTGGATTTAGAGCATAAGAGATGACTTTGCACAATGTCAAGAGCTTCCGAACGCATGTATACACAGGTGCCATATGCTGCTTGGCTCGCATCACAAAACGCGTGCATTTCTAATTTGGCTTGCTGCCGAAGCACGTAACGTGGAAACTTAAAGTTTTCAACCATCGACAACTGCGAAGTCAGCTCAATCCAAGTCGTATGTAGGTCCTGGGGCAGGCTTTCGTCCCAATTCAACTTTAGGCTTTCGTTCCATTGCGACTGCATAAATATTTTAGCTTTTGTGATGATGGGAGAGATGAGCCCTAGAGGATAGTAGAACCTAGCTAGTGTAGACAGGACCGAACGCTTCGATATTGGGCCTGCAGCGGCTCTGACGTGAGCGAAGCTAAACAGAAGATTATCCGTGGTGGGATCCCAGACTAGACCAAGCGCTTTGGTTACTTCAGTCCCGTCATGAAAGGTAAGGAACTTTTCGCGATCCGCCTCCGATACGCCTTCCAAAGCAGCGGGTTCATTGGAACACCATTTACGTATGGGAAAACATCCTTTCGAAAGTAGCTCCTTTACCTGCTGACGAATCTTGATGACAGAATCAATGCTGTCCCCTCCAGATATGAGATCATCGACATAGAAATCTCTTCGAACAACATCAGCGCCAAGCGGAAAACGCAACTCTTCATCATTTGCCAATTGATGCATAGCACGAATTGCTAAGAAAGCGGCAGGTTTGGTTCCGTAAGTAACGGTCTCCAACTTGAACACCTGAATCTCCTCCTTCGGGTCATTGCGCCATAGGATGCACTGCACGTGCGTATCGGGATGGGAAGAGCGTACACAGCGGTACAGCGCCTGCTGATACGATTCTCCTAATTCCTCTAGACTGAATTTGGTTGGCAAACGCACGGAGTGAGCTCCGGAATCTAGGCGAATGCAGTTTGTGACGAAATGCTGTTCGCAATGAACAAGTTACGTATCGCCCCCGCTGCATACGACACATCAAAACAAAAAAAAACAAACCATCAAATCGCCAAAAAATCCCTTATAATATTGCACATGTGTAAGTAAACACTGTGCAATATTCTGTAAAAAACATTTCGGGGCAACGCGAAGTGTTGTGCCGCGCACAATAATTTTCTCTGAAATACACATACTACATAACCAAAGTGCCGAAAGTGAAAAAAGGTGGGGTAGGCTTCAGCCGCTGCTGACCACCCCCCCCCCCCCTCCCCCATATACAAACTTGCCTTTGCGCTAATAAAGCTGCAAAAGAACAAACAATGGCACGTAAACCGTGTCCGAAATCTAAAAAGAAGACCAATTTGGCCTCAAGTGCTCCCTGCTCAGACAACGAAGTTGATCTGCATTCCCCCTCGCTACTAATGTCGGGAATTTCGCAGAGTGATCTAGGCCCCCTTTCCTGTCACTCGAACTCATTGGCAGATTTGACTCTGCACGAGATTCTCAAGGAGCAGCGGGAGAAACTGGCAAGGGAGAAGAAGATAATGGCCATGCTGAAGGCGGAGTCGGAGGCCCGTAATAAGAAGTGGACGACCACCTTGGCCTCGCCGATTACAAAGGCGTCGGCTAAGATGGTCAAACGGATAGTATCCTCGAAGGAGAAGCGGGACCCTAACCAGATGAGTTCAACTAATTACTATAATATACTGTCTGATGCTGACGATATGGATGTGGATGCTGACTGCAGCGAGGGAGAGACGGAAGCCGAGGAACCTGTTCCCACAAACAGGCCCTCTACTTCTCAGACCACCCCCCGCCTGCCCCTAACACTGCGCACGCTCCCAATGCTGCTGCCGCTGCTGACGCCAAAATTGTGCGGCCAGCCCCCATATACATTCCTAATGTTACAGATATCTTTCCCCTGCTACAGTGCTTCGATAATGCCATTGGCGCTGGTACAGATGACACCAGGCCTGCTGCTAATAGGTCTTTGAAAGTAATGTGCCACACTGAGGGGCAAGGTGTTGAACACCATACGTTTCGCCTGCGAAGCGAGAGGGGAATGCGTATTGTTATACGTCACCTGCACCGCTCCACACCCACAGACTGGGTGCGTGAACAGCTCGGAAGACTCGGATATAAGGTGAGGCATATTGCCAATATACTTAAAAGGTTTACAAAGGAACCATTGGACCTATTCGAGGTTGAGCTAGAGCCTCAGGAAATTAACAATAGTATATACGAGCTAACGGCAATTTGCAGCCAACGGGTCAAGGTGGAGAAGCCCATACGCGCGCCAGGTGTTCCCCAATGTCATAAGTGTCAGATGTTTGGGCACTCGAAGAATTACTGTAGCCGTGCAGTTATATGTTTGAAGTGTGGGGAGAAACATGACCCCAAGGACTGCCCCAAGAAGCGGGAGGATGTGCCGAAATGCGCAAATTGCGATGGTCCCCATGTTGCCAGCTACCGTGGTTGTGTAAAGTATAAGGAGTACTGCAATAAAAGAAGAAATGGGTTAGATCAGACCAACAAGATGCTAAATAAACTTTCGATGCCTACCTTACCCGCCACTCAGGGTTTGCGGCGTCCCCGCCAGCCACCCGTCATTAACCAGCAGGGATTTCCAGCACTGCAGCAACCAAGCCGCCGGCGAGCGCGCTCTGGCGCAAGAGCTCCTGCTCCTCCAGCTCAAATGAGCAGCTATGCCGATGCACTCCGCACACGGCAGCCAGCGAGTCATTCCCAGCCTCTTCCCGGGAAGGCAAGTATGGCATTCGGTGCCACCAACAGCGACCACAACTGGATTCCAGCCCATGGTGAGCAGTCAGAGTGTCCGTCCTAGCGATGAGCTCAGCCAGAAACTGGACTACCTCATCACCCTGCTGACACAGGAGCGGATCCAGCATGCGGCCGCCGCTGATGAATCTACTCAAAAACTGGAAGGGAAAATGGATATATTAATTGCACAAATGACGAAGCTTACGGACTGTTTATATGCTAGCATTCAGGCGAATTCATTTGCCAGAAATGTATAATTCTAATGCTAACTACTCTACCCGCCAACACAGCAATCTAAAGATTGTATTTTGGAACGCCTCGGGACTCCGAGGGAAGACAGCCGAACTTGCGGCTTTTGCATGCAGACACGAAGTTGACGTTCTGATGGTCTCTGAGTCTCATTTTAAAAACTCAGAGACCTTCAGCGTTAATGGATACTGTACTTACAGTGCTAATCACCCATCTGGGACTGGTCGTGGGGGATCCCTGCTCCTAGTCAGAGCTAGAATCCTTCATATTGCCCTGCCTAATATAGCAACGGACAACATTCAGTGTGTATCTGCTACCCTGACCCTGCCTGATGGCGGCCGACTAGTGGTCTCTTCCATTTACTGCCCCCCAATGCAGGAATGGTCCGACGATGACTTCTTGGCATTGTTTGGTCAGTTGGGGCCGAGATTCGTTGCTGCTGGCGATTGGAATGCGAAGAACTCATGGTGGGGAAACGCAAGGGCAGTGTAGAAGAGGTGGAAAGCTGCTCAAGGCCGTTCAGGAAAGTAGCTGCAACATTCTGGCTACTGGATCTCCTACTCACTACCCGTACAACACTCGGCATACACCATCGGCAATCGACTTCGCGGTCTACAAGGGCGTGAGAGACGAATTGCTGCGTATATCCCATCTGAATGACCTCTCATCTGATCATCTCCCAATGGTGATTGAGTTGAGCATGTCTCCAGCGGAGGCGGTGAATAGGAGACGCCTCTTGCCCCCAGGGGCTAGCATTTCGAGATTCCAATCTTGGCTTGACTCGCACATCCATCTGAATACTGAGCTCAGGTCAGCAGAGGATGTTGATGACGCAGCTAGCATTCTTGAGAGGAACGTGTTAGAGGCAGCCGAACATGCCACAAGCAGTCTGAGGAGGCCCGTCCGACCTAGAGTCCAAGCTGAGTATCAGGTCAGCAATCGCATACGGCTGATGATTGCCACCAAGAGACGCCTGAGGAACCTGCTGAAGCGGAACCATGACCCGGCAGTGAGACAGCTATACAACATGCTTGCCAACAGGATTCATAAGGAGCTGGAAGCGGACAAAGCCAGGCGCGCGAACGGTATCATTGGCTCAATCGACCCCACCGATCGCTACAGCATGCAAAAGCTGTGGAGGTTGACAAATGGATTGAAGCGGCAGCCAGGAGCCAACTTGCCTGTGAGGAAGTTTTGTGCGGATGGAGAAGACAATGCTGACGATCCCTGGTGTAAGAGCACTGAGGAGAAGGCAGAGTCCTTTGCATTGCATCTGGAGCAGCGATTCAAGCCTGTTTTGACCAGCGCGGCAGCCGACAGACGAGTCATCGAGGAGTCCCTTGAAGAGTTTGGATCCCCTGGTCCCAATTTGAGATTCAGGGCGATCACTCTTTTCTGAGATTAAGGCACAGGTCAAGGTACTGAAGGTGAAAAAGGCCCCTGGAATGGACAGGATTGACAATCGGACTATAAAAGCTCTACCTAAGACTGCTCTTCTGTATTTCGCGCTCATATGCAACAGCTCCCTCAGGATTGGCTATTTTCATAACAGATGGAAGCACGCGGCTGTTAGTATGATCCCCAAACCAGGAAAACCCGCCGATAAGTTGGCATCTTATCGCCCCATCAGTCTGCTTTCGGGCCTGTCCAAACTGTTTGAGCGACTTATTCTGACCAGGATGATGGAAGCTGATGGATTTGTTGAGGCTATTCCAAACCATCAGTTTGGCTTCAGACATGTGCACGCGGCTGAACACCAATTGGGGAGAGTTACAAAGTTCATCCTATCCACCTATGAGAACAATTTGTACTGCTCTGCCATATACATGGACATACAGGAGGCCTTCGATCGAGTCTGGCATGCGGGGTTGAAGCACAAAATGAAGCAGTTGTTGCCGACAGCGGTGTACAGAGTCTTGTCTAACTACTTGGACGATCGGTCTTTCTATGTTGAATGCACAGGCGGAGTCAAGTCAGGGAACAAAATGATTGCAGCAGGCGTTCCACAGGGCAGCGTACTTGGGCCAGTTTTATACAACCTGTATGCATACGACATGCCGCTTCCTCGCGACAGTGGTATGCTCCTGGCTACCTGCTGACGACACAGCAATCCTGGCGACTGGCATGAACCAGCTCATGGCTACCAACAAGCTCAACCGCTTCCTGCTCAGCATCTCCAACTGGGCAAAGCAATGGGGCATCACCATCAACGCTTCCAAAACAGTGCATATAGTGCATACATTGCGCTCGATCCAGCAGTCAGTGGATGATTTGCAGCCGCACATTGCCGACCAGCGAATCAGTAGCGTCGCCGTGCATTCATATCTGGGGGTCAAGCTGGATGCTAAGCTACAGTTCCATCTACACATCAGCAACGTCATCACAAAGGTCAGGGCAAGGGTCCAAAAACTGCGCTGGCTCCTAAATTCAAGCAGCAAACTGAATCTCAACACAAAGGTAATGTTGTACAAGCAAATGATCGCACCGATCTGGCAGTACACATTGGCCGTATGGGGTCCATTAGCGAGCAGCGCGGAATTTGGACGGATTCAGGTTGAGCAAAACAAGACCCTTCGCCTGATCTGCAATGCGCCATGGTATGTGAGGAACGACACCATTCACAGGGACCTGGAAGTGGACACAGTTGAGGCAGTCTATGAGAGGACATGCAAGAGGTACACGGAGCAAATGAGATCCCACCACAACATTGAGGCAGCCAAAGTGGTCAATGACCCCTATGTCACCAGACCCCGGTATTCCGAGTTTCTAGGCAAACACCTACCCAAGGAACTCGCGAAACACGAATGGAACCGCATCGAGATGATCCCTAACCAGCGCCCGTTCACAGAAGAGGACCAAATCAGCCACGACAGGAACCTCGATGAAATGCGGAGGATGCTGATTAGGATGGATCGCCCAGTGTCGCCGCCAACAGAGTATAATTATTACACAGAGGTCGTACTCCCTAGAAGAAGGTTACTGGAGCCTGCTCCCATAGCCACGGTAGATCTGACGATCAGCAGCAGAAGGCAGCGATTAGAGCGATTGGGCCTGGCAATAGATGCAGCTCTGAACGAGATAGCTTACACACATTCGCGGCATAGCGAGAACGGCCAAGGCAATGGAAACACACACACACACACTAACACAAATGCCCATGAAAGTCAACCACCGCCAGCAACAGGAACAAGAAACACAGAAAATAACAGCCAAAATGTTCAGCAGCAGTGAAGACTTACCGCCAGCAAAGTCTCGTTCAGCCCCTAAGATTGCAACAACCATGGCTGCCGCATTTGGACGCAGAACACACAAACGCACGAAAAGAAACACACAAATATGTATATGCGAGCGCGACGAATGCCACGGACAAAAAAGACACCGAAATGGCCGTTACGGAATGAACACTCTGACTAATATCTTCCCGAACCGAGCAACTAACGACATGGAAATGGACAGCTGCAAATTGTTTAAAAGAGTAGAGTCGCATGAGTCGACCGACTGCCAAAAACGCGTCCGATCAAGGCGCCGCTGTTCAAAACTATGAGCGTTAGCATTTCTGCTGCGCAATTTCTGTCTCCTCCTTCTCCTATAGATCCCGAATTGCCGCCAGTGAACTCCCTGAGAGGAAGAGAGAAGACAACAACAACTACTGGAAGGTGGTGGATTTCTGCCATTTCCACTGCCGAGACAACTGATTGCTGCGCACAACCACATACACACATTCACACAGACACTCAACTCAATTCTGGCTGCCCCGGACCAGAGGGCGGAACAACAACGAAAGAAGAGATGAAGAAAGAAACCAAACAAGCAATAGCTCTGGCTGCCCCGGACCAGTGGGCAGAGGAGAAACAAAAACAAGACAAAAAAGGAATAAAAAGACAATAATTAGAATAAATAACATATATATATAATCTCCCTTTCTGCCAATGTAAGGCAACCAAAATGCTCCCCTTAATTATAGTCTACATTTAAATCTAAACTAAGTCAATAGTATTATGATTTAGCTCTACCCACTCCCCCTCCCCCCTCTGGCAAACGGACTGTTTACCAAAGCGGAGAGATTTTCACAAAAGATGATTGCGCCGGCAGAACTGCCCGCAGAAGAGAATTCGCTACTTACATATATTTATAAGTAAAAATGTAGCCCCAATACAATGTACCTAAAATACTAGTATAGTATCCGTACAATAAAGTCCACATAGCGTAACGTAGCCCTGGCTCCCCTAACCTGCTGGATCAGGCCAAGGCTCGAGCTGGGTTACGTTACGTTATGATAGTTACGTATCGCCCCCGCTGCATACGACACATCAAAGAACATCTTCCTCCGAAATTGATGAGGGCGAATAATCTCCATCGACTTCCCAAAACCGCCTTACAATATCGCACAAATTAGTCTCGCAAGCGGAGATGACAGGGGGATCTTCAACGGCTGCTAGAGCCTCACGGGCTTTCTCAGAGTTTTTAATACTTCCTGACATCTATCCAGCCAAGTTTCGTCTTCTGCAATGTTGGCAATTGGTCTGACAGTCGAATCTGTCGAACGCACATTAATTCGAAGAACAAACCAGCACCTATAAACAGATCGACACGCTGGGGCTTGGAGAAATTAGGATCAGCCAGTTTTAGATTATTTGGCATTGGCCAATCCTTTGCGGCTAGGCCGAAGTTAGGCTGCATTCCTGTGATTGAGGCAGTGATAATTGCAGAGAGAAAACCGTGATAGCTTTCGTCTTGAGATTGCAGGACGATGTCTACAGCCTTGCTGGATGGTAGAATTGACTCTCCAATACCGGCGATTTGAACGTGAGACGGGTGAGGATCTAACTGCAGCTGATTGGCGAGTCTCGATGTTATAAAGTTAACCTGAGAAGCGGAATCTAAAATGGCGCGACATGGAATAAGCGATCCAAAACGGCCCCTGACATATACGATTGCGGTAGCTAGCAGCACGTTTTGGCTAGGCAGAGATTTCTGACTCGAGGGGGGAGGGCTGGTATATTTGCTTGCTACTAGGGCACTTGCAGGATCATGGTGGGTCGATTCCGTGCTCGGCGACGGCAACTCAGCGTCAGCGCCCGACTACATGTGGAGCAGTGTGTGATGCTTGGCTTGGCAATTTCTACATGCCCCTGACTTGCAGCGTTGCAATGAATGGCCTTTGTTGAGGCAGTTTAGACACAAATGGCGCTTCTTCACCTCCTTGTATCGAGAAAAAACAGGGAGATTTAGAAATGCCTGGCATCGGGATATGTAGTGATCGGAAGATTTGCAATACTTGCATGTTGAGCTATTATGATCGTTAATGGAGGTGATTAGGGTGCTAGCTTCTCCCACCTGCTAGCTAAGAATTGTTACCATAGCCGATTCCAAATTTTCCAGCATCCGACATCTTGCTTCCAAGAATGAGGCCATGCTTGACCACCGAGGCAATCCTGACGTCGGCAAGTTCTCTTCCCATTTCTCCTTGGTCTTGTGGTCCAATTTCGTGCCTATGATGAAGATCAGCAACCCATCCGAAATCTCCTGCGGGGTCGCCAAGGTCTGAAGTGCACGCAAGTGCGAATTGATTTTGTTGCTGAGCGCGCGCAAGCCGATAGCTGGGCCCTTCTCCACCCCTTGCAGCCCGAAAAAAGCCTTGACGTGTGCCTGAAAATGTAACAGTTTATTATCGAATCGCAACATTAGTAAATTCAACGCCTTGTCGTAATTCTCCTCAGAAAGTTCCAAGGAACGAATCGTATCCAGCGCAGCACCATCTAGACATCCACGCAGATATTGGAATTTTTCGATGATTGGGATACGATGGTCTTTGTGCACCATTGTCGAGAACATTGAGTGGAATTCTGGCCAATCCATGTAGCTCCCACCGAATCGCGGAAGCTGCAACTCGGGCATTCGAGAACGGCCTATACTATTATAGGCGAACAACGACGAATTCCCCTCGAGAGTATGCCGAGCTGTTGAATTGGCAACATTTACCGTGCGAGCAGCCTTGACATAAACATTCGAAAAGTCCAGCCGGGCATCATGGGCTAACTGCAGGAAATCCAGCTTTTCAAGGCTCGTTTAAGCGGCATCGAAATCCGCATCCGAGATCCGCGAAATCGATTTGCTTTAAGCGAGCTTGAAGTTTTGCCTCATCTAACTCGGCAAGCTCTTCCTTGGTGAGAAAGCGATCCATGGCCTTTAGTTGGCGCGCGATGGACTCGGCCTTGTGCTTGTAGAAATCTACATTACTCGGCATTGCTGCGTTCGCGACATTGGTAGGCTCAGGTGCTGCCATGTTGAGGTTTTAAAAGAGTCACTCAGCTCGACCGAAAAAGACAACCTGTATACGTATAAACGTGGGAACCGAAAGCAAAGGGATTACAGCTAATGCCTTTAGCTGTGCGAGCTGTCCGATTCCGCTTTGTGCTCCGCTTGTGTGTATTAGTGAGTTCGCTGCACTGCACTGACCGAATTGTCGCGACAGAGAAATTAATAGCCAGCAATGCGTGTATGTAGGTGTATGTAAGTATGTTTTAGCACCGAATTGTGCTTAACCGCCGAAAATTTGTTAAGGCTAACGAATGTCGACCGCGAATGATTATTAATTGACACTCCAACTCAGAGATCACGTCGGGGTCACCAAATTTTATGTGGAGATAATGTTTATTATCCCCAATCGGCCGACTAATTATTCGAATTAAATAAAACTCGGCGCAGAAATAAAATTGCGATATGTTCTTTAATGCGTGACATCCAAATTGAAAGTGTGGCTTGCCTGGCCTTTACATTGCCGCTCCGATCGCTTAGCTCAGCTTCGCTCGGCCGACGTCGGTAGGCAGACGCAAAGCGGAGATAGCGAAGAGCGAGCTGGCAGAGAGCGTTTAGCAGGGCAAGCACGCGCAAAGCTTTAACAAACAAATGAGTGACATAGACATAAGTAACAAACAAAATAAGCGGCTGAGGGCCAAGAATTAAGTGCTGTTTGGTAAGCAGCTAATCGGCTGGGTTCTGCTCCGAACAGAGGATACGGTAGAAACATCCCACTATTTCCACAAGATACTGATAAAAATGAAATGACAGAGTCATTAGCGTAAAATATAATAAAGGTATATTTGTGTACCAAAAAGAGTTCACTATATTTCCGTAATGAAGTAGACTTCCCACTGTTCCAAAGGGCATTCCTGGAGATAATAAGTCCCAATCACTTGACTAAACTGATTAAATCCAGTACCAAACTCATAGATATTCCGAACTACTCCGAATTAAAGTAACAAATATTGAAGAATCATAAAGAGCTACTTCACCCAGTTTCGAAAAGACCACTAATATGTTTAAAGGAAAATTCTACTACCCCGATTATCAAAAGTTAATCCAAAATATCATCAATGAATGTCCTGAAATTAAAGCCGACAAAGATTCAGCCTTTTTGTGTGCAGCATTGCAAGCATGGTTGAATGCGGAAAATGTGAAAATCGAAATCACTACCAGTAAAAACGGAGTTTCTGATGTAGAACGGCTACATAAAACGATCAATGAAAAATTAAGAATTATTTCAAGCGAGGATAACATAGAGAACAAGCTCACAAAATTCGAGTTAATTCTATACACTTATAATCATTAAACGGTTCATTATACTACAAAAAGATCCCCAGCTGAATTCTTCCTGTACGCTGGTCTAACAGATTATAGCACCCAACTGAATAAAGTTGGGAAGATCAATCATTTGAATAACGATAGAATCGACTTTTAAGTAGACACACGCTACAAGAGTGCACCCCTAGTTAAAAAAAAACAACCAATCCGTTCAAAAAAACAGGTTAAATTAGGCAGGTAGACGAAAAGCACTTTGAAGAGGAACAGTGCCAGTCTAGACTTCGTCAAGTAAAGACGCGCCAGCAGCTAGGCAGCAGCAACAAAATCCACGCAGAAAAACATTCAAGTGCACAAAGCAAATTCCAAAAAAGCCAATAACAAACACACCAAGTGAACAGTTACAAATCCACGTGAACCGGGCAGCAGTCCAAGCTCGAGCGCAATGTCGCGACCACCAGACCCAAAATTGCTCACACAGTGGGACAAAACATCATTCTTAGAACCAAAATACATATCAATAAACAGAAAAGATAACAAATCTTTCGAAAACACCTCCCCTTTTATAATAAAAAAAGTCATAGACTACCAGTGTTGCGATGAAGTAGACTCTGGTAAAAAAAATCTGAGACGGATCACTTCTAGTCAAAACAAAAGGAACAGCCCAGGCTACTAGACTTTTGAAAATCACCAAATTTCACGACATCTAAGTAATAGCAACCGAACACAAAACAGTAAACTTCTCCAAAGGGGTTATCTACTCCAACGAATTGCGTAACATTGAAATCAAACGAGGGGGAACGTTGCTGCGGACACCGCAACTCTACGGTTATACCCGATACTAAGTCAGTATGGCTCTCCTCCGGCAGACGGCGCTAATATAAAACGACACGACAAAGAGTGCGTGCGAGAGAGACAGAAAATCAGTCTGAGCGTGACGTCGGGCGCTGCGTAGCCAATGCAAATTGATTTGTTCCTTTTGGCTACAAAAATTATCTGATCTGATCCAGATTCAGCAATCTGATAGATATGGTCATTATCTATGATTCTGCGTTTTTAGTTTTCTCAAATCTGCAATATTGTGGATGCAACAGATTTTCGTTCTTTGTGGGGGCGGAAGGGGGTGGGGCGAAATTTTGAGATATACGTTTTATAGTGACATCTAACAGGAGTGCGGATACTAAATTTGGTTACTCTAGCTTTAATAGTCTCTGAGATTTGTGAATATCCCCAGATTTGCATCCTTTGCGGGGGTGGAAGGGGGTGTGGCGAAAATTTGAAACAAACTCGTCTCGGTCCGATATATTAGGAGTGTGGATACCAAATTTGGTTGATCTAGCTTTTATAGTCTCTGAGATCTAGGCGCTAATGTTTTACTCTAAGCAAAGCCGCCTATACTACGTGTGTGTTAGAGAGAGACAGGGCGAGAAAAAATGAAATTGTTTTCTTGATGCTGGCTATAATAATAATACGATCCAATTCAAATTCCGCAGTCTAAAAGATATGGTCATTCTCTACGATTCTGCGTTTTTGGTTTTCTCGTATCTTTAAAATTGTGGATGCCACAGATTTTCGCCCTTTGTGGGGGCGGAAGTGGGCGGGGCAAAGTTTTGAAATATTTTTGGAGCAGTGACATATCACAGAAATCTGGATCCAACACATCGTTGCTCTAGCTCTTATAGTCTTTGAGCATTAGGCGCTGAAGGGGACGGACAGACGGAGAGACGGACGGACGGACAGACAGACAGGGCTCAATCGACTCGGCTATTGATGCTGATCAAGAATATATATACTTTATAGGGTCGGAAACGATTCCTTCTGGACGTTACACACATCCACTTTTACCACAAATCTAATATACCCCAATACTCATTTTGAGTATCGGGTATAAAAATAACTCAAACCTCAAAAAGTCATTGACGCAACCAAAATACTTAAACAGAAAGACAACGTACTCAATGAAACCAATAACAAACACACCAAGTGAACAGTTAAAAATCCAAGTGCAGCGGGCAAGTGCAGAGCACTAACTCGAGCGCAATGTCGCGACCACCAGACCCAAAATTGCTCACACAGTAGGACTAAACAGCTTTCATAGAATCAAAATACATATCAATAAACACAACAGATAACAAATCTTTTGACAACACCTCCACTTTTATAATAAAAAAAAATCATTGACTACCAGTGTTGCGGTGAAGTAGACTCGGTTAAAAAAATCAGAGACAAATAACTTCTGGTCAAAACAAAAGGAACAGCCCAGGCTTCTAGACTTTTGAAAATCACCAAATTCCACGACATCGAAGGAACAGCAACCGAACACAAAACACTAAACTTCTACTCCAACTCCAAACTTTTACTCCGTAACATTGATTTAAAAAATAACTCAAACTTCAAAAAGTCATTGATGCAACCAAAATACTTAAACAGAAAGACAACGTGCTCCATGAAACCGGAATCATCGTCGTTACATTCGACAACTCTACCCCAACATTTAATGATCGGATACAAACACCTCGCCCCTTAATGCCAAAATTGCCAAAAATATGGCCACCCTTCTAAATGCTGCAGATCTGTACTAACTGCTCGAAAGTACATCCTGACGATGAATTATGCTTCAAGCCAAAGTTGTGCAGTAACTGCAAATTCAACACCGATATTCAGAATACCTACAATAATAATCAAAACCATCGAAAAAGTAGATTTCACTACCGCAAAGAAAATTTACAACCAACGGAGCCCCCATCAATCCACACAATACGCTGAAGTAGCCCGCCATCAACAACCAAAACCTCATAACACTGAAACATCTACCTCATCATTGCCCACCTATAACCAATCACACCAAATAAGACCAATCAAAGACATCGAAACTACGGAAACCGCTAAAAATACCAAAAACCCGAAAACTATCCAAAATTGTGACCGTAAACTCAGTAACTAAGAAGACTAAGGAAAAAGAACCTGGTTGCCAAACACCTCAAAGCCAAAGATAAAACTGAAAAAAATAAGACCCCAAACGCAAACCTAGCCCTTTGCATTAGCAAACCAAATTTACAGCGAAGATGATCTTTAAATATCAACCCAAACTAGTAATTATCACTAAGCCCTATCACTAAGAAAACAAAACACTACTCCCACTAACATATAATGCTCAAAATAATCCAATGGAACATCCACGGATACAAGAATAATTATATAGAACTACAAACACTCATGAAATCCCACAACCTCAAATTATTGCATTACAGGAAGCCCACATAACGAACCCCATCTCACTCCCAATCCCAATTAACTTTAGACTATACTGCAACAACAACCCCACAAATGCTTTCGGTGGCACAGCTCTCCTTATTCACAACTCCATCTCCCATACCCAAATTCAACTCAACGCAGACTTTGACGCAGTAGACGTCACCATAAGGTCCAAATCATATCACAATATCATATCCGCCTACATCTCCCCTAACAAATCCTTCAACACCCGTAACCTCCAAAACGTCCTCACCCCGGCAAACGACCACACCATTGTCCTAGGAGACTTCAACAGCTGGCACCCTTACTGGGGCTCACCTAAGTAAGGGAACAGGGAAACAATAGCCTCATTCCTAGACCGCTCGAACTTCATCCTACTAAATGACAATACTCCGACCCACGTCTCAACACACAATACATTTACCCACATCGATCTCTCACTTGCAACATCCAGAATTGCTCCAGAGATCCTCTGGGAAGTGATAGATGACCTTTACGGTTCTGACCACTTTCCCATCTTACTTTCACTATTCAACACTCCCTCTCCCTCTCCCTATCCCCCCTCCCCCTTCACCCCTAAACCGACTTTCAATCTCAAAAACTCAGACTGCGATCTCTTCAGGAAACATTCAGCCCGCTTCATCTCCACAACCCAATCAAATAACAATGTCAATAGAGAAGCCGCCCTAATAAAAAAAATACTTATCCAAAGTGCCCACCTTTCAATCCCACAAAACACCACCTTCTCTCTCACCCGCACTGTTCCCTGGCGGAACAAACAACTTTCACTCCTCAAAAGAGACAAAGTCGCAAAATGGAACTACCTCAAGCACAACATAAGCAACCATAACATCATAGAATACAAACGAGGGGGAACGTTGTGAGTTGCTGCGGACACCGCAACTCTACGGTTATACCCGATACTAAGTCAGTATGGCTCTCCTCCGGCAGACGCCGCTAATATTAAGCGACACGACAAAGAGTGCGTGCGAGAGAGACAGAAAATCAGTCTGAGCGTGACGTCGGGCGCTGCGTAGCCACTGCAAATTGATTTGTTCCTTTTGGCTATAAAAATTATCTGATCTGATCCAGATTCAGCAATCTAATAGATATGGTCATTATCTATGATTCTGCGTTTTTAGTTTTCTCAAATCTGCAATATTGTGGATGCAACAGATTTTCGTCCTTTGTGGGGGCGGATGGGGGTGGGGCGAAATTCTGAGATATACGTTTTATAGTGACATCTTAAAGGAGTGTGTGTACCAAATTTGGTTACTCTAGCCTTAATAGTCTCTGAGATTTGTGGTTGCCTCAGATTTTCGTTCTTTGCGGGGGCGGAAGGGGGTGTGGCGAAATTTTTCCATAAAACGGTCAAGGTCCGATATTAGAGGAGTGTGGATACGAAATTTGGTTGCTCTGGCTCTTACAGGTTCTGAGATCCTTGAACTCATATTTTGCAATTGGCAAAACCGACCATGAAACCTGTGTGTTAGAGAGAGACAGAGCGAGAAAGAATGAAATTGTTTTCTTGATTCTGGCTGATCTGATTCAGATTTTGCACTCTAGAAGATATAGTCATCTTCTACGATTCTGCGTTTTTAGTTTTCTCGTATCGTCGAAATTGTGGATGCCACAGATTTTCGCCCTTTGTGGGGGCGGAAGTGGGCGGGGCAAAGTTTTGAAATATTTTTGGAGCAGTGACATATCACAGAAGTCTGGATCCAAAACATCGTTGCTCTAGCTCTTATAGTCTTTGAGCATTAGGCGCTGAAGGGGACGGACAGACGGACAGACGGACGGACGGACAGACGGACAGACGGACAGACAGACATGGCTCAATCGACTCGGCTATTGATGCTGATCAAGAATATATATACTTTATGGGGTCGGAAACGATTCCTTCTGGACGTTACACACATCCACTTTTACCACAAATCTAATATACCCCAATACTCATTTTGAGTATCGGGTATAAAAATCAAAAGTTTTAAAAGAGCAATTAGAGAAGGGAAACGAAAATCGATCCTTGAGTTCACAACCCATATACAGCCTAACTCAGATCCAACCACAACATGGTCCAAAATCAGACGTTTCTGCGGTCTTTACCCCACTAAAAATATCCATGCCATCCATCCCTTTTTCCCCAATCAGAACCTCCACATCCAAAAAATTCAACATCCTTAACATCCACAAATCAACAAACATCAACCTCTCCAATCACAACAAAAACACTACCCCTACAATAGTCTTCCACCAACTTTTCCACTCTATCAAATCAGCTCTCCTCAAACACAACTTCCTTTACAAAGACGGCTCCAAATCCGGGGATATTACCAGCTACTGTATTAAAAACGAATCAGCAGTAATAAAAACTGGATTGCTGCCAACATACTCATCTGTACTCTCCAGCGAAATAATTGCAATACACAAAGCCATCTTATTTACCCGATATAAACGTGGAAAATATGCTATCTGCACCGACTCCCTCTCCTCTATCACCTCAATCAGGAACCCCAACAATCACTCCTACTACGCCTCCTCGATCAGAAACCTATTATCCACCCACTTCCCTAAGATCCTAATAATCTGGATACCTAGTCACATAGGCATAATAGGCAACGAATTCGCCGACTCTACAGCCAAAATGAACGCCAAATTTCCTCTTATCTACACCCCAAACCACAACTCTACCGATATTGCACACTTCCTAAAAAAATCCTCCAATCCAAACAAACTGACCTCCTCACATGGTACCAACAAATTAGCAACCTCGCTACCAATAACACCCCACCCAAAAACAATATCCTTAATAGAAAGCACCAGGTCATATTTTATAGACTGAGACTGGGCCACACCAAGCTGACCAACGCCCACTACATTGACAAAACATTGCCCAGCACATGTTCATTGTGCCACAACGCTTACATAGACTTACGACACACACTATACACCTGTCCCTCACTCTCACCAGGAAAGGTGAGGTCCCTATCATTTAATAACAACGACCCCATGCAACTTATCGCAAACCCTACCAACTCAAATTAAAAAATTATCCTCAAATTCCTTCAAATCGCAAATATCCTCCACAATATGTAACCGAACATACTGTAAATAAATACTCATCCCAACATCTTTGTATATATGTATAAAATCTGACCCAGTTACCCTAGAGCTTAAGGCCTCAGTAGCTATAGCTCCAACTTCTGTTAATATTTAGTTTTAACTAGCTATTAGCATTATTTAATAATAATAATAATAAACTTTGAAGAGGAAAATCACCCACTATAAAATGAAAATCAAAAGCAAGAAAACATCGAATAAAAGTAAATACGATAATTGCAGAGTACCCGAAGAGAAAACTGGGAATCTGGAGCTACAACATGATTAAGATTGTTCAGGACAGCAGCAGATGAGTGCCGCGCACTGTGCCAACTTCGTGCGCTCCGGTCCCAACTCGCTCTCGCGCGCTCGGAGGGGCGCTCGGGAGATTTTACGATCCACCCGGCGCTCAAGCCATCATAGAGCATAGATCATAAGGCCTAGCTTAGTTACGTTTCAACCCCCGTTTCAAAGCCCGATTTATCGCGCGACCCCCGAAATAAATACTACATATGTACATATATACCCCGAAGCACCACGGCATTTCATTTCTTGCGACGGCTACTAGGAGGTAGCACTGGATCATCCATATCGTCGTTGGAGACTTGAGCTTCGTCCGCCCCACTACAAACATTAGTCCTTCGAGCCGGATCTTCGCCTAAACATAAGGAGAAGTCCATCCCAACAAGCACCGGCGGATAATTCCCCACCTCCAAGATAAGTACGGATTCCCCATCAGCCCATCTCCAGTGGCTCCTCACCTCCTGGTCCCATTCGGCTGGACATATATACATATATATTCGTGCCGCGTCTTTCCTTTTACCGTTCTATCGACGGCGCCATATTTTTCCAGGCAATTCCGGGCGCTCTCCGCTTCTTCGAGTGCTCGTATATACCCACATCTACATACCCAATACAACGGTCGTGCTTATAGTTCCGTTGCCTGTGCAATCAGTTGTGCCACAGTGAAATAAAAAGAAGTCACCTGCAGCGAGACCAATTTTATCCGCCTCCGATCCAGCTCTTACATTCATACACATATGTATGCATATCTGTCGGTAACTCATCTGCCTTCCTCTCCCAGCTACCAGCTGAGCTTTCGCGGCTGACAAACGTACATACATATGCACATACATATTCTGTACAGATTCTTGCAGTCACCTTGGTGTTTATTCCATGCATGTCCAATAGCCTACAGTTTTTTTGTTTTATAATTACATACATATAGTTAAATATCCGCAACTCGATTTTAAGTTTTTTTAACAAAGACTTTTATTTTACAACTTAAATATCTTTATGTCACAAGATTTAAATGAATTCCCCGACTTGACTTTCGGTCTGCTGGTCTCAAACGGAACTGATCTCTCTGCTGCTGGCTAGTTTCCATGAGCCCTTCTCTTGGAACTCCCGACTCTGGCTTCGGGCGTTGCTTTCCTCGGCTGCATCTTCGTGTCGGTGGCGTACGTGCCTGGATCGATATTTGGGGATGCGTCGGCTTTGATGAAAGGCATCCACTGCTGGCGATCGGTGTTGCATTACATGACGGAGCTAGGAATGTGATACTCCTTGGTTTTATGTCTAGCTTTGATTGGTCCTCATGAGTGGCGTGATTCTAAAGAATCGATTTCTCGAGAGTGGCGTGATTCTAATGTTGCTGAAACAATGTGGTCCATTGTTTATATTATGGGGGGCCCTAGCTTGGAGTATGGGAAGAAACAGTTATTGATTCTTGAGTGGGGTCCTGTTACTTGTGTGGATGGGGTGGATGAATTGTACATAAACATAATGTGTATGGGATGTGGGGAATTATGGATATGTCACTCCCCCAACGTTTGTTATTAGCCTGTCCCTAGGCGATTACCCTCGGGTATAGTGACGGGGTGTCAAGTGCGGTGGCTGAGGTTGGTTCCTCTTCTGCTTCTATTATAGGGTTTATACATTTAACCGTGACTCTTTTAGAAGTTTTCGTAAATTTAACAGCTACATAACTTAGTAGTACTAATATAATTATGACAAATGAAATTAGTAGACTTATTTGTAATAGGTTACTATATGTGGTGTATTGCATAATTATTTCATTAGTTTGGACATACGACAGTGGTTTTATTTTAGTTATGTTGTTGTTGACATAAACATTCTGGGCAAAATCTAACATTGTGTTTGATATTGTAAATTCATTTAATTGGATTGAACAGTTGTAGATTTTTATAATGGTATTTCCTTCCGCTATGATTTCTTGGTTTACACAATTCTGATTTAGCGTTGTTTTTGGAAGATTCCACGTGATTAGTATATTGGGTTTAATAAAGTTTATTTGAAAGTTTTGAAATGTTTTGGAATATGGACATTTAGTGGGAGTTTGCATTAAAATTCCTTTTATACAATTGTCATTGGTTTTCAATCTAGTTTCTTTAACAAATACTTCTTCATTTTTTATGTAGTACTTGTCGTATGTCATATCTGTTAACATGTTATTTAATTCGTCTTGATACGGAACGATTTTATAGATTGGTACTTTTGTAATGTCTTTGGGAATGTTGGAAATTATTAGAATTTCGTTGGTATCGGATTTTAGCCATGTGGAGGTTTTTATATTTAGTATTTTCTCAGAATTTATTTGTTCCAGGTAGTCTTGTTTTAATAATTTTGGATTAAATATACCGAGCCTAGTTAATTGCATACCTAGTTCTATATCTTCGATATATTCTGTGAAATGTTGTAGATTGAATATCAAAATTTCTATTTGTTGATTCCTGTCTTTTTCTTCATTTAGTTTGTTTATAACGTTTATTCCGCTATTAACTGCATCTATTACCAAATTTAGTTCATTCATTTGAATGCTATGGCTGGCTAAATTTTCTATTTTTTGTTCCAAATCGACTTTATCTTCCTGATCTAGTGTTCCAAAGAGATATTTGTAGGCTGTTCCTACTATATTGATTAGGCCTCTTTTATTTCTTTTGGTTATTTTTAGCCCGTTCATTTCTCTTTGCAATTTGTCTACTAGATATTTTATTTGGATTATGTCCTGGAATTTAGTGGCTTGCCTTAACAAATTTTGGTATAGTTCTTCGGTTTTAGTTACATTAACAGTTAGATAATGGTATTCGTAATTGATAGGTATGTTGATCGATCCAGTTTTGAATATCATATATCCGTTTTGGGATTTTATAGAATTTATTTCTATGTTTTGGCCCTGTGCCATTACGATGGTAATTATGAGGAAGATGAGGATTTTAATTGTGTTGAAGTTCGCCGATTCCATTAACTTCCTCGGTTTCTCTGGAATTATTATATTTGCTTCTATTAGATTTCTTCTTTTTCTTGAATTTTGATTTATAATGAGTTATTTTCCTACCCCTATTCTTTTCTTCATAATGTTTTTCGTCTACCTGTCTAATTTCACCCGTCCTTTTGAAAGGATTTGTTACCTTAGACTTAACTAGAGGTGATAGTTTATAGCGGGTATCTACTTCATACTCTATGCGGTTTTTATTTAATTGAGTGATTTTATTCACTTTATTTAGTTGTGTGTCATAATCAGGTGAGCCTGCATAAATGAATATATCAGCTGGTGTCCTATTTGTGGTATTATGTTTGGTTTTATGATTATAAGTATAAAGAATTAATTCAAACTTCGTGAATCTATCTTCTGTGTTATCCTCGCTAGATATTATTCTTAATTTTTCATTTACTGTTTTATGAAATCTTTCAACGTCAGATATTCCATTTTTGCTGGAAGTGATCTCTATTTTGACGTTTTCCGCATTCAGCCATGCTTGCAATGCTGTGCACATAAAAGCTGAATCTTTATCGGCTTTGATTTCAATTGGTTTGCCCATCTCGTTAAAAACTTTCATGATGGCTCTTTTTGCTTCTAACCAGTCACGACTTTTTACTTCTACAAGAGTGGCAAACTTCGAGTATACGTCAATACATGATAGGAACTGTTGGTTACCAACCATATAGAAATCCATGACGTATTTCTCTCTGATGTTCAGTATTTCCGGTGTAGTTTCGAATGCCAACTTCGTATTTCTATGCTCTGTTTTGGCAATATTACAAGTAGGACATTTGTTTATGATGTTTTGGATTAGTTTTTGGTTTTCCCCTAAACCAATTGACGGTTTTCTCTATCCCTGGACGGAGTAAGCCTTTATTATTCTTTAATATGGTTTCTTTAAATTCAGCGTAATTCTGAATATCTAGGAGTTTCGTGCTTGATTTAATAGCTTTGGTTATATTGTTAGAATTAATGATTTCTAAATAGGCTTTTTGGAATGGAGGAAAATCTGTTTCGTTATGGAAATATAATGCGCTCATTTTGGTGCATAGATATTCCTTTATTATATCCTTCGCTAAGGTGTTAGTCATTTCCTTATACGTGATCTTGATGATTAGCTTGTGAAAATAACGAATTGTTTCTACCTTATCTTCATAGCCTTTTATTAGCTCAATTTGCCGATTGTAATAGTTAATTGGTCTTTCCGTGATAGCAATGTGATTTAGATTGTCTTCCTGTGCGCTATGTACAGTTGCACCAACGCTATTGGAAGCTTCTCCCAGGAGATTTTCATTAATCCTTACCCTTGATAAGGCATCAGCTACATAATTTTCTTTGCCTGGTAGATATTTCATTTTAAAATCAAACTCATTCAGTTTTATTTTCCACCTTTGTAATTTCATATTTGGCTCCTTGAGGTTGTTCAACCAAATCAAGGGTTTATGATCGCTTTGTATCTCGAATGTTCTACCGAACAGGTATGAACGGAAATACTTGGTTGCCCATACGATCGCTAATAATTCCTTTTCGATGGCTGAATAGTTTATTTCATGTTCATTTAGGGTTCTGCTAGCGTAGCAGATCGGTTTGTGTTCTTGTGACAAAACCGCTCCCAATGCTATGTTACTAGCGTCGGTTGTTACCGTGAACATTTTGTCAAAGTCTGGGAACGCAAGGATAGGGTCTGAGGTGATGAGTACTTTTAGTCTCTCAAATGCCTCGACGTACTTTTCTTCCTTGGGGTCTATGACAGCTCCTTTCTTTAGTTTGAGTGTCATGGGTTTTGCTATGTTTGCAAAATTAGGAATGAATTTCCTGTAGAACCCGCACAGACCTAAGAATGACTTTATTTGTTTAGTCGTTTCTGGTATTGGAAATTTGACAATGGCAGAGATTTTGCCTGGATTTGGCACTATTCCTTCAGTAGTGACTACATGACCTAGGAATTCAGTTTCCTTTTTCATGAATTCACATTTATCCATTTGTAGCTTCAAGTTGGCGTCTCTCAACCTTCCAAATACTCTCCTTAGTGACAACAAGTGTTCTTCCAATGAAGTGGAAAATATAATGATGTCATCTAAGTATACAAAGCAATCTTTGAAGATTAACTCTTCTAGCAGATTGTTCATACATCTTTGGAAGGTAGCTGGGGCAGTGGTTAGCCCAAAGGGCATACGAGTGAACTCGTAATGTCCATGCTTAGTGGAGAACGCAGTTTTGGGGATTGAGCTAGGTTCCATGGGTATTTGATGGAAACCTTTTGCTAAATCGATTGTCGTAAAATACTGACATTTACCTAGTTTGTCTAGGATTTCATCCATTCTTGGAGTTGGGAATTTGTCCTTAACTGTTATTTCATTTAGACTTCTATAGTCTACTACCATTCGATATTTTTGCTTTCCTGAAGCATCTATCTTCTTCGGAATCATAGATATGGGCGAGCAGTAAGGAGAATTCGACTTTCGAATTATTCCCTGCCTGATCATATCTTTGATTTGCTGGTTTACCTCCTGATCATGTATCTGGGCATATTTGTATGGTCGTCTGTAGACCGGGTCTTCATGTTGAGTTTTGATCTCGTGCTTGATTGTACTTGTGAAAGTCAAATTGTCACCTTCTCTGTACTGCACATCCTTAAACTCATATAAGACCTTCTTTAACTCTTCCCTCTCTTCGTCGTTTAAGTGTTCCAATCTTAATTGATTACATTCCCTTAATTCACTGTCTAGAGAGGAAGCGAAGTATTGATCTCCCTCTGGAGATGGGTCAAGGCACTTAGGTGCGATTTTCTCTTCTTTTGTAGAGGGATCAGTGCACTTCTGTGCGGTCTTCCCGGCTTCAATAGCTTCTCCACTCTGAATGATTGGGTACGACCTAGCTGCTAGTGTTACAGTGTCATTTCTGTAATCGATGACGGCTTTACTTGCCATCAAGTATTCTCTTCCTAATAAAATATCATAATTTTCGGAAAAGTTATGTATGTAGAACTTTTGTTCGGACGGACATGTTTTGTTCGCATTCCTCATTATACTCTTAGTTAAACGGACAGGTCCATTGATGGTATGGACCGTAAGGTTATCGTCTTTTATCTCGGAATCTGTGTAATTTTCTTTCATGATGTTGATCGATGATCCCGAGTCAGCGATACACCTTAATATTCTTTTATTAATGGTAATGTTTATATAGGGTCCTCCTCGGTTTCTTCCGAGGCGGCTTGATGAAAATTTACGTCCATCGTCGTTTGGCCACTCTGGCTCTCCCTCCCTCTTTTAGTAGGTTGGTTGGGTCCACTCCCACTAGCTTGGTTTTGAGATATTTGCTGATTGAATGGATTCTGAGCCCTACCTTGATTCAAGGAATTTTTGAACTCATTGTATAATCCTGGATTTTGGGAATTTTGATTTTGATTTGTTCGATTAGTCTGACCTGTTCCAGATGAACTCTGAGTTTGATTGTGATAGTTAGTAGTATTATAATTTGGATAATAGTTTCCAACATTCTTTCGATTTGATTGAGACGATTTCGATTGATCTTTATTTGTACCTGAATCTGTTGTACTAGCTTCGTACAATCCTTCTTCTTGTGCTGCCTTCTTAAGATTAGACAATGTGGTAATATCTTTTCTTGCTAAGGTCATGAACATTCTGTCAGGAAGTTTTCGAGTAATGACATCTTTAATTGTGTTGTTCAAAGCGTTTTTATAAATGACATTATTTTCTGGTATGTTTTCTAAGTTTAGCTTATTGTTTATTAATAATGCTTTTATCTCTAATTCTTCTATAAACTTACGAAGACTGCCGTTGAATCTGGTGGTGTATAGTTGTCGTAAGAGTTCTTCATATGGTGTGTGATTTTTGAACTCGTTGATCAGCGCCGTCTTCAGTTCGAGCCACGTGTTGGGTTGTATCATTTGCGATATGCGTTGTGCCTCTCCTGACAGTTGGATCTCGGTCGCTCCAAATAGGATCCTTTGTTGGCGAAGATCTTCAGTTGGATATAATCCGCATACATATTCGATTCGTTTGATAAATGAGCTTAGCTGTCCAGATGAACCGTCATAGGCAGGTATTTGTCGGATCGACAGCAGTGCCTGGTTCAAGTGGATTTCGCTCAATGATAGTGGTGGTAACGCCATGTTGTTGGTGTTGATTGGGTTTTGTTTTGTTGTAGTTTTTAACTTTATTTTGGTTCACTTGTAAGTTTTTTTGATTTTGTATTAAGTGTTTCACTGTCCTTGGTGATTCACTATCTCCGCTTACTTCAGTTCACTTAAATTAGTTTTGCAAATCGTATGTGCTTGCAGCACATAGGTTCTTTGGCGGATTTCACAATTTTATTAACAATTCCGGGATTACGTGATCACAGTAATTATAAATTACACAAGCTGACCATTACCGAAATATAGGTGTTAATTTTAAACGAAATCCTACCGACTGCGCCAGTTAAATATCCGCAACTCGATTTTAAGTTTTTTTAACAAAGACTTTTATTTTACAACTTAAATATCTTTATGTCACAAGATTTAAATGAATTCCCCGACTTGACTTTCGGTCTGCTGGTCTCAAACGGAACTGATCTCTCTGCTGCTGGCTAGTTTCCATGAGCCCTTCTCTTGGAACTCCCGACTCTGGCTTCGGGCGTTGCTTTCCTCGGCTGCATCTTCGTGTCGGTGGCGTACGTGCCTGGATCGATATTTGGGGATGCGTCGGCTTTGATGAAAGGCATCCACTGCTGGCGATCGGTGTTGCATTACATGACGGAGCTAGGAATGTGATACTCCTTGGTTTTATGTCTAGCTTTGATTGGTCCTCATGAGTGGCGTGATTCTAAAGAATCGATTTCTCGAGAGTGGCGTGATTCTAATGTTGCTGAAACAATGTGGTCCATTGTTTATATTATGGGGGGCCCTAGCTTGGAGTATGGGAAGAAACAGTTATTGATTCTTGAGTGGGGTCCTGTTACTTGTGTGGATGGGGTGGATGAATTGTACATAAACATAATGTGTATGGGATGTGGGGAATTATGGATATGTCACTATATATAAACTAACACAGGTCACTACGTCGCCCCTTTCTTAACTAATTATATTGTCCATAACATAATACACGATTTCATACGGCCGGCACATATTAATTTACATATTCATAAGTACGCATTCTTTTTAAAGTAGCATATTCTTGTATATCTATATACATACACACATCTTGTATTTAAAACGGTTACCGTTTTTTTGTTGTACCCGGTGTTCAATTGCGTTAACTCAAGGCACCGTACATAGCACTTACATCCATACGCACACACATACAAGCAGCAGCAGCGTTGCTTTCGATCCGCTTTTTCTTTCGCTTTCGCTTTTTCACCGTGTTCGCTTGCGTTGTTGTTAGTGGGAGAAAATTTTTCGGTGCCGCGCTTGACCGTAACGGAGCGTCAAGTTACGCGCTACCCTGCATTTCGATGGTATATTGTTTTAGACGGCCGTTTGCAGCTGACTCTATATATTGATACCTCGTGCCTCAATATTATTGTTCATCCTCAATTTTCATCCTAATCTCCGTATACAACCAAGGTTGTGGCCATTCGCTCCACACTTCCTCATCCGAGTGGGAGAATGTTCTCCTTTCTTCGTGTGATTTCCGAATATGCCAACAGGGCGTGAAGAGAGCAAAAAACTTTTGTCCGTGGCCTCTCCAAGTTTCAGAAGACCACGCAGCTCGTCCGCCCCAGAAACACCCACCTCGGTGACTCGCAAAGTTAAGTCATCCAGTACTCCCGGGCCCACCACAAGCTCCGCGGGAGCGAAGACCAGATCGGTCCTATTCCCGTCGCCGGTCACACTTAAGGTGCCAGCGCGTACGCAAAACAGTCCAAGCCATTCTCGACCCTCCCACACAATGGCTCACTCCGCTGCCACTACAGCAATGGCTACATTTGAAGCAGCCTCACGCAAACTTATGCATTTCGGAGAGCGAATAAACCTTCCGAATCCCCGCACTCCATCTGCCTCTCTTGCCACGGTACACCGTGACCAAATCCGAAGCATGTGGGCGGAGGTTGAGGCAGAGCACAAAAATTGTTTCGCGGTTGTGGCTGAAGACGGTGCGCAGGCTAAAGCGGACCTTCAATCGAAGTTCGATGACTGTTTTACGGTGTACGAACAGTGCGTTGCTGATCTCACTGATCAGCTCCAACAACCAGCAGTCCGTCCCTCCGCACAGCCAGATTTCCACGGCGGCTGCAGACTCCCCCCATGCGACATCGAAGTTTTCGCTGGGGATTACATACGCAGGCCTACGTTCCGAGACCTGTTTACTGCGATCTACATACAGAATCCCAGGCTGTCTCCCGTGAAGAAGCTGTATCACCTCACCACTAAGACCAGTGGTGATCCGAAGGCCATAGTGGAAAAGTCCCCACTCACAAATGACGGCTTCGAGGCTGCCTGGAATGCCCTTCGGGACCGGTACGAAAATAACAGGCTCCTGGTGACTAACCAAATAAATATCCTCCTTTCATTGGCTTCCGTTGGTACCGAGTCAAGTCACCATCCAAGGGGTTTTAACCGCACTGGCCCACTCAAAGGTCTCCGCCGAAAACTGGGACAGCTTGCTGGTGACTATTTGTGCATCCAAATTACCGAAGGTAACCCGGGCTTTTTGGGAAGATTCCGTCACCACAAAGAAAGAGATGCCTTCGTGGAAGGAGCCAGAGATACCTGACGCTCGAAGCCATCGAGGGCAACCCGTCCGCTTCACACAGTCCGAAAGGTGATCCGAATCCGCCACCTTCCCGAAGCAACCCGTTCCGTTCCCAAGGGAGTCCTGTTCCTCGGAGGGTTCACTCCTTCGAGACAACCGTAAATCGGAGAGCGTGATCTTTGCGGGAAAGAGAATCACCCAATCCGGCTATGCCCGCACTTTCTCTAAATGAACGCTGATGCTCGTGACAGCTGCATCAAACAAAAGCAGCTTTGTCTCCACTGTTTCGCACGAGGCCATCAGATCCGGGAATGCCAAAGTGCCCATAACTGCAGTACTTGTGGGGACCGACACCACACGCTGCTGCACCGTGGCACTCCAATCGCCCGTGATTCCACTTCCCCAGTCGTACCGAGTCCACGTTCTTCCGACGCGCCACCCAGCGCTCAAAATTATTTCGCCTCCGGCCAAAGAGCTGTCCTTCTGGGAACAGCAATCATTAATATTTGCCACCTGGGGACAAATTTCCGCGCCCGCGCTCTAATCGACTCGGGATCCGAGGCAACGTTTATCACGGAACGTCTTTTTAATATAATCAAGTTGCCGTTTCGACTTATCCAGGCACAAGTCTCGGGCCTAAATCGGACAGTATCCGCTCAATCCACGAAGATCTGTCATTTTGTCATCCATTCCACGACGAGGCCGGACTTGCACTTAAACGCCACGGCCTATGTTCTGCCGAAACTGGCGGGTCACCTGCCATCCCATCCGATTCTGCAAACTTCGTTGCGAGACCTGCCGAGCCTTGCATGGGCAGACCCGACCTTCCACGAGAGTTCACAAATAGATGTCCTGATTGGAGCGGATATCCTTCCGTCCATCCTGTTAAGCGGCTCACAGACCAACATCTGTGGCTCTCTCCTCGGGCAGGAAACCATTTTCGGGTGGGTATTTACCGGCCCAGTGCCCAATACTGTACAAAGCAGTATTTGATCCTTCTCTACGCAAGTTTCGAACGAGCTAGAGGCTCCCTTAGATCAGTTTCTTACCAAGTTTTGGGAGGTGGAGACACTACCGGTGAAAATCGTAGGCGAGTCGGATGCCTACTGCGAAAGCAATTTCCTCCGAACCACTTCGAGAACGTCGAATGGAAAGTACGTTGTCGCGTTGCCGTTCCGTGACCCAGATCGTCTCGGATCCGATCTGGGGTATTCAAGGTCGATTGCCCCGACTCAGTTTTTGTGGAACGAAAATCGTTTAAAAAGAGACTCTACCTCACAGGCGCAGTACCAGTCCGTGATCCAAGAATACCTAGACCTTGATCACATGACAGAAGTTAATCCGATTCATTGGTCCTCAACCTACTACCTGCCGCACCACGCTGTCTTCAAGCCTGATAGCACCACCACGAAAGTCCGCGTAGTATTTCACGCATCCAGCCCGTCGACTAACGGTATCAGCTTGAATGATCTTCTGCACACCGACCCTGTTCTCCAGTCCGACTTAACCCTTCAGATCCTGAAGTAGTGCTACTAACGGTACGACTTCAATGCTGACATCACCAAGATGTATTGGCAGATTTGGGTAGATCCGAACTGAATAGTTTTTCTTAGCTCAAACTTGGTTCGCCATGAAGCTTAAATTTTGTTTGAAATATTGTGATTCCATAATTTTAAAATTAACTCTCTGTCTACATTCCTCGATTCGGAAATTAAAAAAAAAAACGGAAGGGATCGCTGTGAGGTGTTGTGGCGACCGCAACTCTACATTTATACCCGATACTAAGTCAGTATAGCTCTCCTCCGGCAGACGACGAAATTTCGAAATATACGTTGTTTAGTGACATCTAACAGGAGTGTGGATACCAAATTTGGTTTCTCTAGCCTTAATAGTCTCTGAGATTTGTGGATGCCCCAGATTTTCGTTCTTTGCAGGGGCGAAAGGGGGTGTGGCGAAATTTTGAAACTAGCTCGTCAAGGTCCGATATCACAGGAGTGTGGATCAAAAATTTGGTTGCTCTAGCTTTTATAGTCTCTGAGATCTAGGAACTTACTTTTAGCAATAGGCAAAGCCGACCATGACAAACTAGATCGTCAAGGTCCGATATCACAGGAGTGTGGATCAAAAATTTGGTTGCTCTAGCTTTTATAGTCTCTGAGATCTAGGAGCTCACTTTTAGCAATAGGCAAAGCCGACCATGAAACCTGTGTGTTAGAGAGAGATCCATCATTTTGGCTGTAATAATTATACGATCTAGTTCAGATTTTGCAGTCTAGAAGATATAATCATTCTCTACGATTCTGCGTTTTCTCGTATCTTTAAAATTGTGCATGCCACAGATTTTCGACCTTTGTGGGTGCCTGTAACAGTGACATGTCACAGAAGTCTGGATACAAACTGTCGTTGCTCTAGCTCTTATAGTCTCTGAGCACTAGGCGCTCATAGGGACGGACCGACAGATATGGCTCTATCGACTTGGCTTTTAATGCTGATCAAGAATATATATACATTATGGGGTCGGAAACGGTTTCTTCTGGACGTTTCACACATCCACTTTCACCACTTATCTAATATACCCCTATACTATACTTTCCTGACTCAATATGGCAGAAAAAAAATTAGAAGAAAACAATTTCAACTCAAAATACATACTCCTTTTGAGAAATTTCAGATATTCAAAATTGAACAAGTTATTCCTTTTTACAATGTTAAAATTTAAGAAGAAATTAGAAACCTGATGAAATTTTGTTACATTTACATTCATCTTCTATTTTTCATGGCTTTACACAATTACCCAAGATATCTGCTGTTTATTGAAATAGTGTTGCTTTCGAACAAAATCAAAAAAAGAAACTCAAATTAAAACCTATGTTCTCACCCAGGCTCCGTTTTTCACATTCACAAAAGTTTTCCGATTTACTTTTGAAATCACATAAATTGGGGCTCTATTTTTCCCATTCCGCAAGATTTCTTCGTTTTCAAAACGAAAACATTTTCGTTGACGAAATGAAAAGTAAACGGCTTTTTATACAACAAAACGAACCTTAATTGCAAAAGGAAAAAATAGATGACTTATTGATGCATTAACATAAACTTGATACCTATATCAGGGTAATTTAACTTGTGCTTTCTTTATAAATAATTTTATTTTAACCCAACCTAAAATTTGGCTCGGAAAAAATTGGCCACAGCAACAACAAATTTCGTTTTGGTGTAAGCAGCTGACGCATTCCGATTTGGTTATCGGAACGTTGGCAATTAATAAATTTTTGCGTATAACAGCACAAATGTGCATGTAACAGCTCAGACTGTGCTTGTAACATGCGCTCAACAGAAAATCTGTGTGAGCACAGCTGTTTCCCGCCCAATTTAATTCGGACTTCAAAATGTAACATATCGATAAAAAAAATATGTGAAAAATGGAACACCTTAAAACGAAAACGAAACGTTTTGGCTGAAAACGTAATCCGCAAAAGTAAATGAAAAACGGAGCCTGCCTGTATATGTTCTGTATGAGCTGCTTTCCCCCGACCTGGCATGGGTCAGTAAGGTCCTGCCAACCTTTCAATACGATTTGAGCCAATAATTTTAATAATTCTTAAACCACTTGCCAAAACTGAGTTCACGTTGACGGATTTGCAGTTGGTAGAATTCCTTTGTCCTTCGGCCATAAGATTTCGATGAGTTTAAGATCCAGTGACTGAGCTAAACATGGCAGAACGTCGATATTTTCGGAATATTTTTTGTTCAGGGCATCAGTAGATAATTGCCGCGCACTGCGCCAACTCCGTGCGCTCCGGTCCCAACTCGATGTCGCGAATTTGGCGGTGCGCTCGGAAGATCCACAATCCACGCGGCGTTCACCGCAGCGTAACGCTTAAGATAAGTTAGTTACGCTCCCACCACCGTTTTAACCGGCGCGCTACCTACACGTTACACCCAAGGGATCCAGTAGCTATTTCTTAATAATCTTGAACTTGTTTATGTACATATGTTTATGGCTACGTATACATTTTGAATTAGCATATACTTGAACATATGCATACATATATATATTCACTCATGCCTTCATAGTTATTAATACACATACATATATCTAGCATAACCTGTGTATAAAATGGTTATAAACCTTTTTACCCGTTGTTTGACATATACCTGACATATACCTCGTGCCTCAATATAATTGTTCGTCCACAATTTTCGTTCTTGGTTAAACATTTATTGATCGTAGTATATATATCTGCACATTCCGGCCACATTTTACAATTTCCATAATATTGTTACGTTTATACAGTTCGTATTTTATGGGTTGAGAATATGCTTTCGATGTCTTGTTGCTCCCCTCGGCAGTCCCTCTTACGGTTCCGAGCACTATGGACCAATCGGCAGCCATTTTCACACGGTCCAAGTTTGCCTTCGCTGCAAGCAGACTGACCCGCTTCGATCAGAAGCTCGACGCTCCAGATGCTAGCACTCCAACCTGCTCGCTCTCCCAAGTCCATCGAGATCAACTCCGAAGCCTGTGGGCAAGGCTAAGTTGAGGCGGTTACCGGGCTCGCTCGGAACCCGTCACACTTAGGCCTGTTTCGGCCCGTTGTGATACCGCATAGGATCATTCCTTCCTGCGTTGTGAGACTTCCTATCAGCAATTATCCCATCCAGATGCTCTCACAAACTTCGCTATCTTCCTGGGACATAGTTTGGACATCTCTGAGATGTCGTGTAGAAAGGCTGAGCTCAGGTGCTGTAGCCTTCTTCTGCTACAGCTGCGACACAAATCGTTATGTGGGGCCCCCAGCCTGTTAGCGTGGGTGCCTATTAGCCAGTGTCCCGTGAGGGAACGTATGAGTACACTGCACCTTTTCCTGCTTAGCTTGCAGTGCTCGGAGGTGCGCTTCATGCCCATGGTGGCCATGTTTGCCGAGTTGTGCAACATCGTGGCACTATTTGCCACATATCGTTTGTTAGTCGCTTGTATTGCTCCCTTATAATGAGCTGTCCATTGGCATACAGATATCCTCCTTGTCTTGGAGAAGGGGGATTGTAGTGCCAGATCTGGCCAGCTCGTCCGCTATACAGTTGCCCTCGATGTCCCGGTGGCCTTTGGACTTTGTCCAGTTGCTTGGTGATCGCCCTTTTCGATAGGGCCGGCCACCACACCGTAATTCCGTAGAGTAGTATTGGTCTAACTATAGCTTGATATATCCATTGGACTATGCTTGGGATCATACCCCATCTTAGCCCAATAGATTTTTTGCATGTGTAGAGTGCAGTCTTTGCCTTCTTCACTCTGTCTTTGACATTCAGGTTCCAGTTAAGCTTCTTGTCAATTACCAACCCTAAGTAACAGTGCCGCTAAAGGAGAGCCTGCATCCTTGTAGTATTGGAGGGTTGAGGGGCGGGACCTTGTATTTATTTGTGAATAATACGAGTTCCGTTTTTGAGGGATTTACTCCCAGACCGCGCGATTCCGTCCAGTCCGACAGTTGCGCTAGCTTTGTGGACATTAAGTCGCACAGTGTTTGGGGGTATTTCCCCGAGAAAATAATCGCAACGTCATCCGCATAGGCCACGACTTTGCAGCCCCCCCCCCTCCAGGTCCCATAGAATCTTGTTGACTGCTATGTTACACAGAAGAGGAGACAGGACACCACCGTGCGGGGTGCCTCTGTTGACATACCTTGACTGGGCGGACGATCCCATCGATGATGTCACCGTCCTGCATGTGAGCAATTGATCAATGAGCATCACCAAGTGACGGTCCACCCCCAGGTCAGTCAGGGCTTCTGTAATGGCACCCGGTACAACGTTGTTGAAAGCTCCCTCAATATCGAGAAATGCTATGAGTGAGTACTCTTTGTGATGCAGAGATTTCTCTACCGCAGAGATCACTTCATGAAGAGCCGTTTCCGTGGATTTTCCTTTCCGGTAGGCATGCTGTGCGCCTGACAGCAACTGAGGGTGTATAGTTGTCCTCAGTTGCAGCCCGACGAGTCTCTCAAAGGTTTTGAGGAGGAAGGACGATAGGCTGATTGGTCTAAAGTCCTTTGCAGCTGAGTGCGAGGCTTTCCCAGCTTTGGGAATGAAGACTATCTTTGCCTTAAGCCATGTTCGCGGGATTGTACCCACAGCCAGTATCTTCCTGAAGATACCTTGTAGCCAGTTTATGGCCGTATCCCCGGCCTTCTGAAGTTGGGCCGGGATTACCTGGTCTGGGCCTGGCGATTTGAACGGGTTGAAGCTGTTTATTGCCCAGCTTATGTTACGTTTTGTGAGGATGTGATCCATCGATGTTACCGGTCCCTCTCCTGGGAGATGTACCGTCTCGATAGTTGTGCACCCTGGGAAATGCGTGTCTAGTAGAATGTGCAGGACTCCTCACTGGAGTTGGTCCACGTGCCGTCATTCTTTTTAAGATACCCTACCGAGGGGTTAGTTTTTGAGAGAATCTTGCGAAGCCTTGCGGCCTCTGACGTTTCCTCAATTTCCGAGCAAAATTTTTGCCAAGAGGCCCTTTTTGCTTTCCTTGTTTCCTTTTTATATAGTGAAAGACAGATGTTGTAGTCTGCCCAGTGGCTCTCCTCGTTCGCGCTTTTGGCCCTGTTAAAGAGGGTCCTGCAGCTTTTACGAAGGATGTCTATTTGTTTTGACCACCAGGGGGGTTTCTTTTTCCGCCTAGGTTTGCTAGAGGGGCATGCTGCCGCGAAGGCTTTTTTGCATGCTTCTGTGAACCTGTTCACTAGGCGATCTAGGTCGTCTTTTGTGTCCGGGCATGATGGTGCTTTGGAGGGGAGTAAGTCCTCCAGGGCTGAGCTATATTTTTCCCAGTTGGCTTTCCTGGGATTAATATAGTCCTTAGGTTTCGGACACTCGAGGGATAGTGTGGTCTCGATGTATCTGCGGTCAGAGAAAGAGTGGTCATCAAGGACTTGCCAACTCTTGACTATGTCTAACAGGTTGGGAGATACTGAGGTGAGGTCAATAACCTCCTGTCGATTTTTATACCCGATACTCAAAATGAGTATTGGGGTATATTAGATTTGTGGTAAACGTGGATATGAGTAACGTCCAGAAGGACGTTTCCGACCCCATAAAGTATATATATTCTTGATCAGCATCAATAGCCGAGTCGATTAAGCCATGTCTGTCTGTCCGTCCGTCCGTCTGTCCATCTGTCCGTCCGTCCTTCTGTCCGTCTGTCCGTCCGTCCCCTTCAACGCCTAATGCTCAAAGACTATAAGAGCTAGAGCAACGATGTTTTGGATCCAGACTTCTGTGATATGTCACTGCTACAAAAATATTTCAAAACTTTGCCCCGCCCACTTCCGCCCCCACAAAGAGCGAAAATCTGTGGCATCCACAATTTTATAGATAAGATAAAACCAAAAACGCAGAATCGTACAGAATGACCATATCTTATAGACTGCAGAATCTGAATTGGATCGTATTATTATTATAGCCAGCATCAAGAAAACAATTTCATTTTTTCTCGCCCTGTCTCTCTCTAACACACACGTAGTATAGGCGGCTTTGCTTAGAGTAAAACATTAGCGCCTAGATCTCAGAGACTATAAAAGCTAGATCAACCAAATTTGGTATCCACACTCCTAATATATCGGACCGAGACGAGTTTGTTTCAAAATTTCGCCACACCCCCTTCCGCCCCCGCAAAGAATGCAAATCTGGGGATATTCACAAATCTCAGAGACTATTAAAGCTAGAGTAACCAAATTTGGTATCCGCACTTCTGTTAGATCTCACTATAAAACGTATATCTCAAAATTTCGCCCCACCCGCTTCCGCCCGCACAAAGGACGAAAATCTATTGCATCCACAATATTGCAGATTTGAGAAAACTAAAAACGCAGAATCATAGATAACGAACATATCCATCAGATTGCTGAATCTGGATCAGATCAGATCATTTTTATAGCGAAAGGAAACAAATCAATTTGCAATGGCTACGCAGCGCCCGACGTCACGCTCAGACTGATTTTCTGTCCCTCTCGCACGCACTCTTTGTCGTGTCGATTAATATAAGCGGCGTCTGCCGGAGGAGAGTCATACTGACTTAGTATCGGGTATAACTGTAGAGTTGCGGTGTCCGCAGCAACTCACAACGTTCCCCCTCGTTAATTATAAAAGTGGGGTCGTTGCCCCGATTACAAATAAATAAGTTTGAGTCCAGGATGAAGCTGAAAAGTGACTCACCCCTTACGCTTGTGTCCGTGCTTCCCCATTGGCTGTAGTGAGCGTTGGCATCGTACCCTATTAGCAGGTCTCTGTCCGACCTTTCGTTGTCGCTGGCTAGTTTGCGAACAAGGTCGTTGGGAGGATCGTTTTCCTCATGGGCCATGTAGGACGACATCAGCCTTAGATGTCTTAGATCCCTTTCAGCTCTAGGCTTGCCGCCGTGTTGTCGCTATTGTTATAATTATGGAGCAGAAAGATATTAAGGTGCTTGAGCTACAATTATCTTGTACTCCTTCGACGCTAGTCCACAAACCTTGTCTTCTACTATCCAAGGTTCCTAGACTAGGGCTAAGGAGAATAAGAGCAGCGGATGCTGCTTTACAGTGGTGGAGATTTATCTTCTTTTCCAGCAGCTCGAAGCAGCGGTCGTCCAGTGCCGCTTCCACCTTCCGCCTTTGTCTAGGACGCCTCTAGGATCAGCCTCGTTTCTCTGGCAATCTGCACGAACTGGAGCGCTTCGGTGTTGGCCCAGGAGTCTCTTGCGAGCGCGGCCTTTTTGGCTGAGGGGCTTCCTTCTTCGGTGCTTCCTTGCCAAAGTTCGGCAGCACCTTCGAGGCCCACTTAACCTTCTTTATCCATTTGTCCGTTGGGCTGGACATCTGGCTTGCGTTCTGCCGACGGAGTATATTGCCAGCACTCCTTCTATCGGCATATGTAATAGGTTTGGCTTGGACACTAGTAGACTCACTAGTTGGACTCATCACCCGCCACTTTACCAGCAGGCAGAGCAGCCGCAGGATTGCATAGCCACTCTGCCAAGGTATCGGTTTTGGGAGCCAATTCACCACTCACCCCGAAACCGGGATGGGACCCCTTTGGGCTCTCCCTAGTATCTTCCGCCGCGCAGGTTTTAACTGCTGGTTTGCGGGTTGGGCTAGGCCTTTGCGCCGCTGCCTTCCCCTGTTTGGGATTGCTCCCTGTTGGCATGTGGGGAGTGCCAGACTCATTTCGTTTGTTTTTTAAATCTTCCATTCTTTTCCCACGAGCTGCAGAGAAGGGGTACGGTCCGTCCGGGCAGAGATCCACGTTGCCCGGATAAGGCATACTTAGAACAGGGGGCTGCCAAGTCCCTGAGCTCTCCGTTAACGACTGGGCTAGTTTTATATACCGGGCCCCTAGCCAGGCTGACTCTCGGCACGGGTCGAATAACACTCTTAGTCCGGCCCGGTGTGAGCTGAATGTGGGGGTTGGGATGTGGGTAGGTAGTGTGTAGGGATAGGAGAGTGTTTGAGCTACTTATACGAGGCGGCACCACAAGCGCATCGTCAGTGTTGCTACTTCGCGAACACCCGCTGGCTGTCCGGGGCTGCTTATTTTCGGTACTCTCCCTAGGGATGTCCGCCTATTCGCAGCTGACCTACCTATATGACCTGTATATAGGTAGGTCGTTCGCTATCCGCAACCTGCGACCCGTCCGGTGGGTTCAGCTAGGCCCCCTTTGAGCCACCTCACGAGCTCATCAGACCAGACTGGACCAGACCAGGTGGACCCGGAGTTCGAGGCCTGTTCGGTGGCAATGTCGGAAGAGGATCCAAAGGGTGGTAGCTGATGTCGAAGGGATGTACGATGACTGTTATACGGTCTACGCGTAATGCCTTGACGAACTGAACGATCAGCTCGAGCCCCCGACTGTCTCTCACACGCCGCAACTGGCCGTTCAAGTGCAGACTTCCGGCGGTAGCCGCCATTCTCCATGTGACACTGGGGACTACCAGCAGTGGCCCACGTTCCGAAACCTGAGGTCTCCATTCTCAATGCCGTGTCCGCTTAGTCAAAGAAGATCTGCAGTTTTTCCATCCGCTCTCTGACTAAGCCGGGCTTACAACTAAATGCCGCAACCTACGTTATTCCGGAATTGGCCCTATGTGGTGGTTCTCTTGTGAAAAATACCCTGGTGGATGATATTGGTGTTATATTAGACGCCAAGCTAAAGTTTTCTAAACACATGTCGACAATGGTAAATATAACCATGGGCGTACTTCGGTTTATAAAGAGGTGGTCAAAAGAATTTGACGACCCCTATATAACAAAGACTCTCTATACGTCGCTAGTTCGTACAAAGTACACCAGGGCCGTATAGAATCAGTACAGAAAAACTCTTTACACTTTGCTCTGCGGGGCCTTAACTGGGATACGGGTGTGAGACTTCCATCTTACTCCAGTGGACTGCTATAAGTAAGCCTCCCATCCTTAGTTAGCCGTACGAAAATTCTTGGTGTGATTTTTGTGCACAACTTGATCAGGGGTGACATGGACAGGTCGCATAAACTTCACGATTCCTATTAGACTCACTAGAAATGTTATAGCGTTGTTCCTTCCACTTTGTAGATCGAATTATTCCTTGCATGAACCGTTTAGGCTCTTATGCTTAGATTATAATTCCCTCTACCATATTATTTCCCCCACTAATTCTCTTCCTCTTATTAAGTTACTCACACACCTTAACCTTACACACCTTTCTAGTAATTAGAAATTGTAGTGGTATTGGTATTTGTATTTTGAATGCATGCTTAGTTTCTTAATTAGTGAAGTGAGTCTGACCAACTTAAATTTTTCATGTTTTTTACTAGACTAGAAGCTATTTTTACAAAAAATAATCATGACCATAGCGATAAGCCTTCCTTATATTTTCGGGTACCTTGATTTTTAATGTTAAGCAGTCGATGTTTTTTGACTTTGTTCGGAGCAGAACGCAGCCGATTAGCTGCTTACCAAATAGCACCTAATTCTTGGCCCTCAGCCGCTTATTTTGTTTGTTACTTATGTCTATGTCACTCATTTGTTTGTTAAAGCTTGCGCTTGCTTGCCCTGCTAAACGCTCTCTGCCAGCTCGCTCTTCGCTATCTCCGCTTTGCGTCTGCCTACCGACGTCGGCCGAGCGAAGCTGCGCTTAGCGATCGGAGCGGCAATGTAAAGGGCAGGCAAGCCACACTTGCAATTTGGATGTCACGCATTAAAGAACATATCGCAATTTTATTTCTGCGCCGAGTTTTATTTAATTGGAATAATTAGTCGGCCGATTGGGGATAAAAAACATTATCTCCACATAAAATTTGGTGACCCCGACGTGATCTCTGAGTTGCAGTGTCAATTAATTATCATTCGCGATCGACATTCGTTAGCCTTAACAAATTTTCGGCGGTTAAGCACAATTCGGTGCTAAAACATACTTACATACACCTACATACACGCATTGCTGGCTATTAATTTCTCTGTCGCGACAATTCGGTCAGTGCAGTGCAGCGAACTCACTAATACACACAAGCTGAGTACAAAGCGGAATCGGACAGCTCGCACAGCTAAAGGCATTAGCTGTAATCCCTTTGTTTTCGGTTCGCACGTTTATACGTATACAGGGTGTTTTTTTTTGGTCGTGCTGAGTGACTCTTTTAAAACCTCAACATGGCAGCACCTGAGCCTACCAATGTCGCGAACGCAGCAATGCCGAGTGATGTTGATTTCTACAAGCACAAGGCCGAGTCCGTCGCGCGCCAACTAAAGGCCATGGATCGCTTTCTCACCAAGGAAGAGCTTGCCGAGTTAGATGAGGCAGAACTTCAAGCTCGCTTAGAGCAAATCGAGCGAATGAATGCGGATTTCGATGCCGCTCAAACGAGCCTTGAAAGGTTGGATTTCCTGCAGTTAGCCCATGATGCCCGGCTGGACTTTGCGAATGTTTATGTCAAGGTTAGGTCCAGGCTGTCGCGGGAGTTGATGGCTGCTCGCACGGTAAATGTTGCCAATTCAACAGCTCGGCATACTCTCGAGGGGAATTCGTCGTTGTTCGCCTATAATAGTATATGCCGTTCTCGAATGCCCGAGTTGCAGCTTCCGCGATTCGGTGGGAACTACATGGATTGGCCAGAATTCCACTCGATGTTCTCGACAATGGTGCACAAAGACCATCGTATCCCAATCATCGAAAAATTCCAATATCTTCGTGGATGTCTAGATGGTGCTGCGCTGGATACGATTCGTTCCTTGGAACTTTCTGAGGAGAATTACGACAAGGCGTTGAATTTGCTAATGTTGCGATTCGATAATAAACTGCTACATTTTCAGGCACACGTCAAGGCTATTTTCGGGCTGCAAGGGGTGGAGAAGGGCTCAGCTATCGGCTTGCGCGCGCTCAGCGATAAAATCAATTCGCACTTGCGTGCACTGCAGACCTTGGCGACCCCGCAGGAGATTTCCGATGGGTTGCTGATCTTCATCATAGGCACGAAATTGGACCACAAGACCAAGGAGAAATGGGAGGAGAGCTTGCCGACGTCAGGATTGCCCAGGTGGTCAAGCATGGCCTCATTCTTGGAAGCAAGATGTCGGATGCTGGAAAATTTGGGATCGGCTATGGTAACAATTCCTAGCCAGCAGTTGGGAGAAAGTAAACCTAGCACCCTAATCACCTCCATTAACGATCATACTAGCTCAACATGCAAGTATTGCAAATCTTCTGATCACTACATATCCCGATGCCAGGCATTTCTAGATCTCCCTGTCTTTTCTCGATACAAGGAGGTGAAGAAGCGCCATTTGTGTCTAAACTGCCTCAACAAAGGCCATTCATTGCAACGCTGCAAGTCAGGGGCATGTAGAAATTGCCAAGCCAAGCATCACACTCTGCTCCACATGCAGTCGGGCGCTGACGCTGAGTTGCCGTCGCCGAGCACGGAACCGACCCAGCATGATCCTGCAAGTGCCCTAGTTGCAAGCAAATATACCAGCCCTCCCCCCTCGAGCCAGAAATCTCAGCCTAGCCAGAACGTGTTGCTACCTACTGCCCTCGTCCATGTAACAGATCGTTATGGAGCACTTATCCCATGTCGTGCCATTTTGGATTCTGCGTCACAGGCAAACTTTGTAACATCTAGACTTGCTGATCAGTTGCAGTTGGATCATCGCTCGTCTTATGTTCACATCTCCGGAATCGGAGATTCCATTCTACCTTCGAGCAAGTCTGTACATATAGTTGTACAATCCCAGGACGCAAGCTATCGAGCTTCCTTCGCTGCAATTGTCACCAACTCAATTACGGAAATGCAGCCTAACTTCAGCCTAGACGCAAAGGATTGGCCCATGCCGAATAATCTAAAACTAGCTGATCCTAATTTCTCCAAGCCCCAGCGTATCGATCTGTTGATAGGTGGTGGTTTGTTCTTCGATTTAATGTGCGTCGGACAGATTCGACTATCAGACCAATTGCCAACATTGCAGGAGACAAAACTTGGTTGGATAGTGTCAGGAAGCATTGATAGCTCGGAGAATAAGCGTGCAGTTTTAGCCGCTTTTGAAAATTCCTCCTACATCTCTAATGACGATTTTCGGCCCACAACGCTGGAGTACCAAAACTTAGAGCAGCAATGCATGAAGCAGCTGCTCGAGTGCCAGGTGCAAGTGGAAAAACTGCGATCGGAGAATCAGGAACTGCAGCGCGAACTTTTTGATATATTAAAAACCTATATATCCACGCTAAATGAAATTCAACTTTCAACAATTTCTACATTGCCAAATTTCCTGCCATTCTATGCAAGTACAGAGGTTCCCGATGATCAAGACTCAATCACGACAAGCCGCCTTCGTAAAGAAGCGCCGATTGCTGCGTTCGACGATCATCCCAGCGTAGCCGCCACCTGCGCCCAAGCAAGCATCTTCAAGAGGGCCGTTGGAAAAATAGCGGTTCTGCCCCTTCAGGATGGATCTGTTGAAAGCCTTTGCCTTCCAACGGGGGGTGAATGTTCGGAGCAGAACGCAGCCGATTAGCTGCTTACCAAATAGCACCTAATTCTTGGCCCTCAGCCGCTTATTTTGTTTGTTACTTATGTCTATGTCACTCATTTGTTTGTTAAAGCTTGCGCTTGCTTGCCCTGCTAAACGCTCTCTGCCAGCTCGCTCTTCGCTATCTCCGCTTTGCGTCTACCTACCGACGTCGGCCGAGCGAAGCTGCGCTTAGCGATCGGAGCGGCAATGTAAAGAGCAGGCAAGCCACACTTGCAATTTGGATGTCACGCATTAAAGAACATATCGCAATTTTATTTCTGCGCCGAGTTTTATTTAATTGGAATAATTAGTCGGCCGATTGGGGATAAAAAACATTATCTCCACAGACTTGTATCCCTTTTTGTAAATATTTGTTTTCGAATTTGCTCAAAACTTTTTAACTGGCCTTAACTGAGGCACATTTGCAGGTTTTGCAGCTTAGGCACGAACTCAATGCTTTGTTAAGTGCTTAACAAATGAGTGGGAAGCAGATCAAGGATAGTGGTGTTCAGTCTTCTTCAGATGAGACAAAGTTGCGACAATGTTTGAAATAAACAGAGAAATGTTGAAAAAACCCACAATGTTGCGAGAATGTTAGAAATAAACAGTGTAACGTTGAAAAACCGGACGCATAGTATGAGAAATGCTACATTGTGAAAACAGTCAAGGAAAACACTTAGAAAAGAAATGTTTATCCAACGGCTTCGAGTTGTGCGATTATATGTGGTTAGTCTACACGTCAATAAAACATACGGTTTTTCCTGTGATTACGGATATTTGGAAATTCCGCCAAGAATTTGCCGAAAAACCAACAAAGGTATTTCCATTTATGGGGGGATCTGAACCCAAAACAAGCAAAAAAAGTGGCCAAGAGGCTTCAGAGTTGTTCTGTCATAATGAGCAAAAAATTTGTTGATAGGTATTATGCGAATGATAATAGCTCATTCGCATAATACCTATCAACAAATTTTTTAAGCGTCGGAAGACAATTGTCCTTGTAATTTTGCGTATTTACAGCCAATACTGCCAATATGTTGGTTTTTTTCATCTGGTACAGAGAAAAGTTTGATCAGGTCTACTGGTGTCTGCATATGTAGTATAGAGAAAAATATTTTTTAGCAATTTTTTTACAGTCGGTCCGGTTCAGCGCATTTTATCATAATTTATTGTACCAATACGTTGTATTAAATGTAATTCGTTACATAATTACCCATACTAATAAATCGGTATTTATATATAAATGGAGTAAAAAATTTACGGGATCTCATAAATTGAGAATGGCTGAGCCGATTTGTCTCATTTGGTTTTCAGCTGTTTTAATTTTCCAGGAGAAGGTTTATACGAAAACACTCCCGAAAAAATGTATTTTTTATTTTTTTTTTAATACTATCCGTAGTAGCCGTATTAGCGGAGAATCCATTGCCATAGTCGGAGATCAGGTCAAAACTCTTTATATTCTCCATCAAGAAACAATCAACTGAGTTGTCCGCATTTCTCATCCGTGCAACCACAATGAGCGCCACAGCAAAACGCGGCAGGGCCGGCTAGTTAAACAACAAAAATCGAAGTATAGAGGCCATATAAAGAAAATTCCGTTTTGTATGAATAGACTTTAAAAAAAATTTAATAATGTCAATTATTATGTATTCTTCTTTTTTATGTGTAATTTAATTTACAAGGACTTGGAGGAAACTAATATATATTTAAATACTAATATTTAGTATATTGGTTAAAAAAATACTTTTCTCAAAATTGTATGTCTTGTAACTCATTTTTAGCCTGCCCTAGAATCTTAAATGTTTGCGTCCGATAGGGTAGGGTAGCCTTAAAGCAATTTTGATCAGCGTTGGCGTCAGCAGTAGTAAATGTTAAGGAGGGTATTGGCATTTGCCTCATGTGTTTCGGGCGCTGCTGATGATATTGCTGGTTTGGATGAGTCTGATAACGTCTCTGGCAGTACATTTTTGCAGAGTTAGGAGGTTCAATGTCAAAAATGGTCTCCATATGCAACATACACTCTTGCAGTTGAACCTATTTATATAAAAATAAAATTTAGTCAATGCCTTGGACTTCAATCTTTCTTATACAAACTTGTTCGATGCTGGTTAAGTCCGAAAGTAGACCTAATAAAAAGGGAAGATTATGGCCTGTGCGTAGATGCCATTTTAGCCCACTCATTGAAGCGGCTATACTCGATGCTGCTATTGTGCTAGCTGGGTACTTTGCAAATTGATGTTCTGCGAATAACAGTTAGTACATAAACAATTTAATAAGAATAATAAAATATTAAAATACCGAATATTCGGTAAAATGCACATCCCCACAACAAAAAATGTCTGTCCAGAGAAGGGTTGGTAATTTCGGCTTCAGAATTCCAAAGGGGGCTCTAAAACACATGATGGGTATATTTTGGTATATTGTAAGGAATGGGCAGATCAAGCAGGCCAAGAATTGGGTTCTCATGCCGTATTGACTAGGAATAGTTTTTCTTAGCTCAAACTTGGTTCGCCATGGAGCTTAAATTTTGTTTGAAATATTGTGATCCCATAATTGTAAAATTAACTCTCTGTCTACATTCCTCGATTCGGAAAATAAAATAAAAACGGAAAGGATCGTTGTGAGGTGCTGTGGCGACCGCAACTCTACATTTATACCCGATACTAAGTCAGTATAGCTCTGACATCTAACAGGCGTGTGGATACCAAATTTGGTTGCTCTAGCCTTAATAGTCTCTGAGATTTGTGGATGCCCCAGATTTTCGTCCTTTGCGGGGGCGGAAGGGGGTGTGGCGAAATTTTGAAACTAGCTCGTCAAGGTCCGATATCACAGGAGTGTTGATCAAAAATTTGGTTGCTCTAGCTTTTATAGTCTCTGAGATCTTGGAACTCACTTTTAGCAATAGGCAAAGCCGACCATGAAACCTGTGTGTTAGAGAGAGACAGAGCGAAGAGAATGAAATTTTTTTCATCATTTTGGCTGTAATAATTATACGATCTAGTTCAGATTTTGCAGTCTAGAAGATATAATCATTCCCTACGATTCAGCGTTTTCTCGTATCTTTGAAATTGTGGATGCCACAGGTCGACCTTTGTGGGGGCCTGTAAAAGTGACATGTCACAGACGTCTGGATACAAACTGTCGTTGCTCTAGCTCTTATAGCCTCTGAGCACTAGGCGCTCATAGGGACGGACAGACAGATATGGCTCTATCGACTTGGCTTTTGATGCTGATCAAGAATATATATACATTATGGGGTCGGAAACGGTTTCTTCTGGACGTTTCACACATCCAATTTAACCACTTATCTAATATACCCCTATACTCTGCGAGTACTAGATATAAAAATTTACTGACTCAATATGACAGAAAAAAGATTAGAAGAAAAACAATTTCGACTCAAAATACATACTCCTTTTGAGACATTTCAGGTATTCAAAATTGAACAAGTTATACCTTTTTACAATGTTAAAATTTAAGAAGAAATTAGAAACCTGATGAAATTTTGTTACATTTACATTCATCTTCTATTTTTCATGGCTTTACACTGTTACCCAAGATATCTGCTGTTTATTGAAATAGTGTTGCTTTCGAACAAAATCAAAAAAAGAAACTCAAATTAAAACCTATGTTATATGTTCTGTATGAGCTGCTTTACCCCGGCCTGGCATGGGTTAGTAAGGTCCTGCCAACGTTTCAATACGATTTGAGCCAATAATTTTAATAATTCTTAAACCACTTGCCAAAATTGAGTTCAGGTTGACTGATTTGCAGTTGGTAGAATTCCTTTGACCTTCGGCTATAAGATTTCGATGAGTTTAAGATCCAGTGACTCAGCTAAACATGGCAGAACGTCGATATTTTCGGAATATTTTTTGTTCAGGGCATCAGTAGATAATTGCCGCGCACTCGATGTCGCGCGTTTGGCGGTGCGCTCGGAAGATCCACAATCCACACGGCGTTCACCGCAGCGTAACGCTTAAGATAAGTTAGTTACGCTCCCACCACCGTTTTAACCGGCGCGCTACCTACACGTTACACCCAAGTGATCCAGTAGCTATTTCTTAATAATCTTGAACTTGAATCCCCCGCACATATTTATGTACATATGTCTATGGCTACGTATACATTTTTAATTAGCATATACTTGAACATATGCATACATATATATATTCACTCATGCCTTCATAGTTATATACCGTTTTACCCGTTGTTTGAATCTCGTCGAAAGGGTGGTTCGTTAACCGAAGCCGCGGTAAATACCACTTACAGCCATACATACATACATGCAAGGAGAAGAAGCAGTGCATTCCTTTCGTTTTTTCGCTTCTCCACCGGTTGCTTGCGTTGTATTTGTTGGGATAGTTTTCGATGCCGCGCTTAAACTTAATGGAACGCCAAGCAACGCGCTACCTTGCATTTCGAGGGTATATTTTTTTTTAACTGCCGTTTGCAACCGACTCTATACATTGGTACCTCGTGCCTCAATATATATATAGTGACATATCTATAGTCCATGCTCCGCATACCCTTGTCTATGTCTATTACCCTGCACCCACAATACTATAAGCAATCCAACACTACTATAAACAATCCGACACTCTCAGCTTCGAAACCCCATAAACAATCTCACGCTCGAAATGACCACGCGTAGCCGATTGCAGGCAATGTAAACAAACACCCTAAGCTAGAAGTGGAACATAAAACAATAGATGCCGCACTACAATCCAGCCGCACTAAAATCCAGCCGCACTAGAATCACGCCACTCTTCAGAGAGCAATTACTAATCGATTCTCAAGAACCACGCCATCAATCAGAGGCCCTATTCTCAGCCACCCCCAAGTAATGCAACACCGATCATACGCAGCGGAAGCCTTTCATCAAAAGCCGCCTTTCCCACATATCGATCGAGTCACGTACTCCATCTCCGAAGCCGAGGTCGAAGCCAACGCTTCCGAATCCAAATCCGAATCACAAGCCGAGCATCATGATATAAATAGTCTACATTTAAGAAGGCAGATGAGTTCTGTTCAAGACAAACGTCAATCGCGACACCGTCGGAGAATTCAACAAAAGTTAATTCCATTCAAGACATCGGACATCAGTCATCGTCGGGGAAATAACTAATCAATGTGCACTAAGTTTAAGTGAAAGAATAAAATCTTTTTTAAAACGTAAACTGCAGTGTCGCATATTTAACTGGCGCAGTCGGTAGGATTTCAGTTAAAAGTGAACCCTTTTTTTAGACGATCAATTGGCGTAGTGACAGTTACAGTGCGTAATAACCTACAGTGATCAGAGAAAAAGTAACGCTAATACTAAAGAGATCCGCCAAAGAATCTACACACGATTCAAACTCAATTAATATTAGATAAAATAAATAAATAAAAAGAAATCAACATGCCGCTGACAGAAATACACCTGAACCAAGCCTTGAAGTCAATCAGGCAAATTCCATCATACGACGGATGCCAAGAACGTCTAAGTTCGTTCATAAGCAGGATTGAGTACATCTCCGGATTGTACCCAACAGAAGACCGCAGACAACAAAGCATCATGTACGGAGCCACTGAGGGTCAACTGTGCGGACGAGCACAACTTTTATCACAGAGCCTTCAACCCAACACCTGGAGTGATCTAAAGGAAGCCCTAATCAGCAAATTCAACAACCACACTCCATACGAGACGCTACTACAACAATTACACGATACCAAATTCAATGGGAGTATTCGTAAGTTCATAGAGGAACTAGAAATTAAGTCCAATGTTATAATAAGCAAACTAAATCTGGAAACTAGAAAATAAGATAATCTTTAAAAACGCTCTGGAAAATGCCACCAGACATACCATAGAAGATGCTCTACCCAATAGACTGTTCATTATCTTAGCAAAGAAGGACATTTCTACTATGGCTAAACTAGAAAAATCAGCTCAAGAGTTAGGAATCCACGAAAATTTCGTAAATGATAACAAGAATCACGAACACTCAAGAAACGGAAATAACAATCGTAGGAACGTTGGAACTTATTACCCTCGCTATAGTAGTAACGATTATAACAATCAAAGCCCAAGTACTTCCAGAAATAATCATGGAACGAATCGAAATAATTCAGGAAATAATGCAGTAAATAATAAAGGATTATTTAATGAATTTAGAAATTCCTTAAACCAAGGCAGAGCACAGAATCCCACTAACTACCAAATTAACCAGACTCAGGCAGGTAACAGTGCACCGAATCAGCCAGTCAAACGATCTAGGGAAAGCCAAAGTGGACATATGAAAATGAATGTAAATTTTCAGCAGAGTGCCTCGGAAGAAATCGAGGAGGACCATATATAGAAATAATTGTAAATAATAAAAAGTTAAGAGGTATCGCGGACTCGGGAACGTCAATAAATATAATAAAGGAAAACTATACAGATTCCAAAGTCGATAGCTACAACCTCACCGTCCATACCATCAAAGGACCCGTCCGTCTGACTCAGAGCATTACACGTAATGCAACCAAAAACTGTCCGACAAAACAAAAATTTTATATTCATAATTTTTCTGAAAATAATGACATACTCTTAGGCAGAGAATATTTAATGGCCAGCAAAGCCGTCATCGATTACCGAAATGAAACGGTAACGTTAGGAGAAAGGTCATACCCAATCATCCAAAGTGGAGAAACAATTGCCGACGGCAAGACCGCACACAAAGGTGATAAGTCATCTTCAAAGGAAGATATAACTACACCCAAGTGCCTTGACCCATCTCCTGAAGGAGAGCAATACTTCGCTTCCGCAATAGAGAATGAATTAAGGGAATGTAACGAGCTAAGGTTGGAACATCTAAATGACGAAGAAAAGGAGAAACTAAAGAAAGTTCTCTATGAATTTAAGGACGTGCAGTATAAAGAAGGTGACATTTTGACCTTCACTAGTACTATAAAGCACGAAATTAAAACCCATCACGAAGATCCTGTATATCGTAGACCATATAAGTATGCTCAAATACACGATCAGGAAGTGACCCAACAAATAAAAGATATGACTAGACAGGGAATCATTCGTAAGTCGAATTCTCCCTATTGTGCACCCATTGCTATGATACCAAAGAAGATAGATGCTCCAGGAAAGCAGAAATATCGTATGGTAGTAGATTATAGAAGTCTAAATGAGGTGACAATCAAGGACAAATACACCCAGAATGGACGAAATCCTAGATAAACTAGGTAGGTGCCAATATTTTACAACAATCGATTTAGCTAAGGGATTCCATCAAATTCCCATGGAACCTAGTTCGATCCCAAAAACAGCTTTCTCCACGAAGCATGGTCATTACGAGTTCACTCGTATGCCTTTTGGGCTAACCACTGCCCCCGCCACATTCCAAAGATGCATGAACAATCTGTTAGAAGATTTAATTGTGTATCTAGACGACATCATTATCTATTCCACATCATTGGAAGAACATTTGTTGTCTCTTAAAAGGGTCTTTGGAAAGTTGAGAGATGCAAACCTCAAACTTCAAATGGATAAGTGTGAATTCCTTAAGAAAGAAACGGAATTCCTAGGCCATGTAGTAACAACTAACGGCATAGTTCCTAAAGAAAATATCCGCCATAATAAACTTCCCAATACCCAATACAACCACAAAAATAAAATCATTCATAGGTTTATGCGGATTTTATAGGAAATTCATTCCCAATTTTGCTAATATAGCAAAGTAAATGACACTCAAATTAAAGAAACGAGCAGTCATAGACCCAACCGAGGAAAAATACGTTGAGGCCTTCGAAAAGTTGAAAGTACTTATCACCTCAGACAACATCCTCGCATTCCCAGATTTCAACAAAATGTTCACGGTAACAACCGATGCAAGTAACATTGCATTAGGAGCGGTGTTGTCACAAGAACAAAAAACAATTTGCTATGCAAGTAGAACCTTAAATTAACATGAAATCAATTATTCAGCAACAGAAAAGAAATTACTAGCTATAGATAGAAGAAGATAATACAAATTATATTCCACTTACAGAGCGACCAATCAGTTCCTATAATAGGCAAATAGAACTGATTAAAGGTAATGAGGATAAGGTAGAAACATCCCACTATTTCCACAAGATACTGATAAAAATCACATATACTGAAATGACAGAGTCATTAGCGAAAGATATAATAAAGGAATATGTGTGTACCAAAAAGAGTGCACTATATTTCCATAATGAAGTAGACTTCCCACTGTTCCAAAGGGCATTCCTGGAGATAATCAGTCCAAATCACTTTACAAAACTGATTAAATCCAGTACCAAACTCATAGATATTCCGAACTACTCCGAATTCAAGGAACAAATATTAAAGAAGCATAAAGAGCTACTTCACCCAGGTATCGAAAAGACCACTAATTGGTTTAAAGGAAAATTCTACTACCCCGATTATCAAAAGTTAATCCAAAATATCATCAATGAATGTCCTACCTGCAACGTTGCTAAAACAGAGCATCGTAACACCAATCTAACCTTCGAAATCACCCCTGAAATACAAAATATCAGAGAAAAGTATGTCATGGATTTTTATCTGGTAGGCAATCAACAATTCCTAACATGCATTGATGTATATTCTAAATTCGCTACCCTTGTAGAAGTTAAGAGTCGTGACTGTTTAGAAACAAAGAGAGCCATCATAAAAGTCTTTAACGAAATGGGCAAGCCACAGGGAATTAAAGCCGACAAAGATTCAGCCTTTATGTGCGCAGCATTGCAAGCATGGTTGAATGCGGAAAATGTCAAAATAGAGATCACTTCCAGCAAAAATGGAATATCTGACGTAGAAAGATTTCATAAAACAGTAAATGAAAAATTAAGAATAATATCTAGCGAGGATAAACCAGAAGATAGATTCACGAAGTTTGAATTAATTCTTTATACTTATAATCATAAAACCAAACATAATACCACAAATAGGACACCATCTGATATATTCATTTATGCAGGCTCACCTGATTATGACACCCAACTAAATAAAGTGAATAAAATCACTCAATTAAATAAAAACCGCATAGAGTATGAAGTAGATACCCGCTATAAACTATCACCTCTAGTTAAGTCTAAGGTAACAAATCCTTTCAAAAGGACGGGTGAAATCGGGCAGGTAGACGAAAAGCACTTTGAAGAGAAAAATAGAGGGAGAAAAATCACCCACTATAAAACAAAATTCAAAAGAAAGAAAAAATCTAATAAAAGTAAATACGATAATTGCAGAGCACCCGAAGAGAGTACTGGGAATCCGGAGCTACAACATGATTAAGATTATAATCTTAATAATGTTCACCGTCCTACAAGCTATCCGACAGAATATAGAGATAGATCCCATCAACTTAAGGAATGGATATCTCATATTCAAAACAAATACCATTAACATACCCATTAATTATGAATACCACTATCTAACAATTAATATAACAAAAACAGATGAAACATATCAGAGTTTACCAGAACAGGCAACTCAATTTGATAACGAAATCCAAATTCAATATTTAGTCGAGAAATTGCAACGTGAATTCAACGGCATAAAAATAGCCAAAAGAAACAGAAAAGGCCTTATAAATGCAGTAGGCACAATATATAAATATCTATTTGGAACGTTAGATCAAGATGATAAGGTCGAATTAGAAGGGAAATTAGACAATCTGGCTAGCCACAGTGTTCAAGTTAACGAATTAAACTTAGTAATTCCAGCATAGACGTTGTCAATAAATTAAACAAAGATAATGTTTAATTTGTCCTGGTGGAGAACGAGCTCCAGGACCGGTTCCTACTGGAACTTGAGGAGAACGGCGGACCACCGCCAAAGTGTGAGGACGCAGGGTGGCATCAAGGCAAGGTGAAAGCCATCGCCTGCCAAGACGCTCGCTCTGCGGCCCTCTACATGAAGGCGGTGGCGGCCCTAAAAGAGGTCTATCCAGGGGCGAAACTGGAGGCCGTGAAGTGGGAAGATGTCCCTAGTCGCCCGAGAGCCAGAGCGTGGGTCTCGGCTAAGCCTGCAGAGCCTGAGAAGATCCTCAGGTTACTGCAGGTCTGCAACCCCCACCTTCCTACAGCCGATTGGAAGGTGGCAAAGGTGGAGGATATCCAAGGGCAGAGGCGCCAGATTATCCTCGTCCTAAATGAGGAATCAATAGATCTCCTCGCAAAGTCGGACGGTGTAGTGGATTATGGCTATAAGAAGGTCACCATATCCACGTACAAGTCCGATCGCAAGGGCAGGCAAGCGGAGGTCGAGCCAGACCCGGAGCTGCCAGAGATCCCGAAAGAGGGGGCCTCGTGCGAGGAGGATAACCCGGCGTCGGATGCGGCGTCCTTGATGTCGGACGACATCCTGGACGACTACGCGTTCGACGAGAGCGACCTAGCCAGAGGTCTCAGCCATATCATTGTCGGGGAGGAGCCAGAGTCCCCTGACAGCGATCCAGAAGTAACAATGGTGGAGGCGAGCCTCAGGAATGTCGTTGACGCTCCTGCAGATAAACCTCCACCATTGTAAGGCAGCATGCGCTGCTCTACTGCTCCACCTGGCCAAGGGTGGAGCCGACATAGTACTCATTCAGGAGCCCTGGATCCTCGGAAACAGGGTCTCCGGTCTGAGTACTTCTGATTACAAGCTATATGTAGCTGAAACCACAGGTAAAACTCGTACCTGCATTCTTGCAAAAAGAGAGTTGCACTTATTTTTGCTCCCAAATTTCAGCAATGAAGACCACACCGCAGTGAGCCTCGAAGGCCAGGAGCGCTCACTGAGGATCTGCTCCGCATACATGGGGCATGAACAACCAGACCCCCCTCCACACGCGCCTCTCCGGGCTCTAATCGCAGACTGCTCGGCCAAGGACATCGGCCTAATTGTGGGGTGTGATGCCAATGCACATCACTGTCAGTGGGGAAGCACTGACACGAACGAAAGGGGTGAGTACCTTTTCAGTTACTTACTGACCACACAGATGGTCTTATTAAACCGGGGTAGTGATCCCACCTTTATCATTAAAAACCGCAAGGAGGTCCTGGACCTCACGCTTGCCTCTCATGAGATACAGCGTAACATTGTATCCTGGAGGGTCCTGGAAGAGCACTCCTTCTCGGACCACAGGTACGTGGAAACTGTCTTCTCCTTCTCAGTGTCGAAGCCAGTCCAATTCTGGAACATCAGGCGGACAAACTGGACTCGGTATTCTGACTACCTCTGTCGTGTTCTCCCTGAGCCCCCATCTGAGGAGGAGTTCTCCACGGAGGCCACGACTCGTCTTCTTAAGATCTTTACCGACGCCTGCAATAAGGCGCTCGACAAAGCATGCCCCTCTGGCAAGAACAGAGGCCGGAAGAAACCTGAATGGTGGAATCCGAAACTGGGTGAACTCCGGAAAGCCTCCCGGAGACTCTTCAATAAAGCCAAGGCTGAAAACGTTGAGCAAAACTGGGCCGAGTACAAAGCCAGTCTGTCAACCTACAACAAAGAACTTAGAAAAGCCAAACGCGCCTCCTGGCGTAAGTTCTGCAGCGAAATCGAGAGTAACTCAGAAGCCTCACGCTTGCGCAGAGTTCTCTCGAAGACAACACCCACCCTGGGCTACTTGAAGAACACCGACCAGTCGTGGACTACGTCCAGCGAGGAGTCCCTAAATCTTCTCCTAAATACCCACTTCCCTGGCTGCGATGAAAACAGACCCAACTACCTCGCGCCTCCTTCCGTCGCCTCAAATGCCATCCTGAGACTGCTAAGCCAGTTTTAAACCCTACAAGTCCGCGGGGCCAGACGGCATTTTCCCTGCCCAACTGATTCACGCGGGACACAAAGCCATTAACTGGCTCAAAATAATCTACGAGGGAATCTTCTCCCACGGGTGCATTCCTGACACCTAGTTCGGTGGCTCTACACCGCCATTATACGACCAATCATGCTCTATGGAGTGGTGGTATGGTGGCCAGCCTTGGACAAAAGGACAGGCCTCAATAAACTCAGCAGAGTTCAACGCATGGCAGAACTATGCATAACCGGCGGGCTACGCACTACTCCAGGGGAAGCCCTGGATACTGTGCTGGACCTCCTCCCGGTTGATCTCATGGGAAAGAAGGTGGCAACACTTTCCGCCCTCCGAATGAGAGAAGCCAGACTGTGGAAAGCATCCGCGGTTGGGCACTCGGGAATCCTGATGAGACTCCCGCAATTACCAGAGAGGACAGATTACTGTATCCCCAGTGATCACCTCTCGACGCCCTTCCAGGTATCAATCCCATCTAGGGAGGACTGGGAGATGGGCGAACCAGGGCCTGCTAATGCGGTCCACTTCTACACTGATGGCTCAAAGCTAGACGGCCGCGTAGGAGGCGGAGTCTACTGCAGCGAGCTGAACATCCGTCATTGCTTCAGGCTCCCGGATCACTGTAGTGTGTTCCAAGCGGAGGTTGAAGCCATCAAGGAGGCCATTTCGATCGTCTCCAAACTACTCCTAGATACGCACTTAGTGTGCGTCTTCTCGGACAGCCAAGCAGCTATCAAAGCTCTAGGCTCAATATCGTCGAACTCAGCGACTGTAAATGACTGCCGTAGGTCTCTGCACGAGATCGCAGAGCAGTTAGACCTCTTCCTTATATGGGTCCCAGGCCATAGGGACATCGAGGGGAATGACGCCGCCGACGAGCTAGCCAGGCAGGGTACTACGATTCCTCTCCTATCGGAGAGGGAGCAAGTAGCGATGCCTTTGGCTACGTGCAGGCTCCTAACGCACGAATTGTTCGAGCAAAATGCCAATAGGAGATGGCAGCAAACCGTTTCCTGTAAAGTCTCAAGATTGATATGGCCATATCGATCGAAGAAGCGCTCAGCAGAGCTGTATAAACTCAGCAGAGCACAGTGCTCTGCAGTTACTACAGCCATTACGGGACACTGGCAGATCGGCACTCACGCCTCTAGACTGTCAATCCCTCATAACGACTTCTGCAGGAGTTGTCGCGACGAGGAGGAGGAGGAATCGGTCCCCCACTTCTTCTGCCACTGCCCAGCCCTTGGAAATCGTCGTCTTCGTATTCTCGGGGCCGCTTTCCTCACGGACATTTCGGACCTATCCGTAATCAAACCAGGGACCTTGTCCAAATACATCCAAGCCACCGGATGGGACTGCCCTTAACCTGCAGTAGTATGCTCTCACGGTTCGGGCAACGCGAAGGGGCACATGCCCATGCGGCAACACAACGGACCTGTCTATAGGTCCAAGTGAGCTTGGGGGCGGGAGGCTCTTATCCCCCCCCCTCCCGGCTACCACTTTAACCTAACCTAACCTAATGACAGAAATAAGCAACTAGAAATATTAATATTTAACCTTCAACATTTTACTGAGTACATAGAGGATATTGAATTAGGCAATTTAATCAATAATTTTGAGGCAGGATTACCTGAAACACATCGATTCAGAGAAATTATTAAATATCAAAACATCTACTTGGTTGAAATCAGACAATAACGAAATATTAATAATTTCCAACATCCCACGAGAGATCAGAAATATTCCTATACTTAAACTTGTTCGATATCCAGATGAAGATAATAACATCCTCACTGACCTAACGCAAAACAATTATTACATTGCAGAAAACGAGGTATATGAAAAAGAATCAAAACGAAAAATAAATGACGAATGTATATCAGGAATAGTCAAACAAGTAGAAACAAAATGTCCATACACCAAAGCACACCAAAACTTTCAAATAAGTTTCATAGAACCCAATATATTGTTAACTTGGAAATTACCAAAAACCTTATTAAACCAAGATTGCCTAAACCAAGAAATAAAAGTAGAAGGTAACGCATTAATAAAAATACATAATTGCAGTGTACAATTAAACGAATTCTTAATATCCAACTCAATACCAGAATTTTCACAGAGCATATACATCAACAATTACGTAACAAAAATTAAACCACTGTCTTATTTGCAAACCAAAGAAATCATAATAGAAAATACGCGATTAAATAATGTATTACATGTAAGCTTAATACTACTATTTGTCATAATTATAATAGGATTAAGCTACAAATTGTTTAGTCTAAGTAAAAGCAATAAGCCTAAAACCGACCCGCACATAGAAACATACTTAGACGAAGACGAAGAATCCCCAGCAGGCACAGTTTTAGACGCACCTGAACTATATCCAAGGATAATAGCCTGAGGACAGGCTTAAATCTAACAATGGGGGAGTGACATATCTATAGTCCATGCTCCGCATACACTTGTCTATGTCTATTACCCTGCACCCACAATACTATAAACAATCCGACACTACTATAAACAATCCGACACTCTCAGCTTCGAAACCCCATAAACAATCTCACGCTCAAAATGGACCACGCGTAGCCGATTGCAGGCAATGTAAACAAACACCCTAAGCTAGAAGTGGAACATAAAACAATAGATGCCGCACTATAATCCAGCCGCAATAAAATCCAGCCGTACTAGAATCACGCCACTCTTCAGAGATCACTTACTAATCGATTCTCAAGAACCACGCCATCGTAGCTGACCAATCAGAGGCCCTATTCTCAGCCGCCCCAAAGTAATGCAACACCGATCATACGCAGCGGAAGCCTTTCATCAAAAGCCGCCTTTCCCACATATCGATCGAGTCACGTACTCCATCTCCGAAGCCGAGGTCGAAGCTAACGCCTCCGAATCCAAATCCGAATCACAAGCCGAGCATCATGATATAAATAGTCTACATTTAAGAAGGCAGATGAGTTCTGCTTAAGACAAACGTCAATCGCGACACCGTCGGAGAATTCAACAAAAGTTAATTCCATTCAAGACATCGGACATCAGTCATCGTCGGGGAAATAACTAATCAATGTGCACTAAGTTTAAGTGAAAGAATAAAATCTTTTTTAAAACGTAAACTGCAGTGTCGCATATTCAACTATATATATCAATATTATTGTTCGTCCACAATTTTCGCTCTTGGTTAAACATTTATTGATCGTAGTATTTATATCTGCACATTCCGGCCACATTTTACAATTTCCATAGTATTGTTACGTTTATACAGTTCGTATTTTATGGGTTCAGAATATGCTTTCGATGTCTTGTTGCTCCCCTCGGCAGTCCCTCTTACGGTTCCGAGCACTATGGACTAATCGGCAGCCATTTTCACACGGTCCACGTTTGACTTCGCTGCAAGCAGACTGACCCGCTTCGATCAGAAGCTCGACGCTCCAGATGCTAGCACTACAACCTGCTCGCTCTCCCAAGTCCATCAAGATCAACTCCGAAGCCTGTGGGCAAAGGTGGACGCTGAGCTCGAGGCCTGTTCGGTGGCGATGGCCTTGCCGAACTGAACGATCAGCTCGAGCCCCCGACTGTCTCTCACACGCCGCAACTGGCCGTTCAAGTGCAGACTTCCGGCGGTAGCCGCCATTCTCCATGTGACACTGGGGACTACCAGCAGTGGCCCACGTTCCGAGACCTGAGGTCTCCATTCTCAATGCCGTGTCCGCTTAGTCAAAGAAGATCTGCAGTTTTTCCATCCGCTCTCTGACTAAGCCGGGCTTACAACTAAATGCCGCAACCTACGTTATTCCGGAATTGGCCCTATGTGGTGGTTCTCTTGAGAAAATTACCCTGGTGGATGATATTGGTGTTATATTAGACGCCAAGCTTAAGTTTTCTAAACACATGTCGACAATGGTAAATATGGCCATGGGCGTACTTCGGTTTATAAAGAGGTGGTCAAAAGAATTTGACGACCCCTATATAACAAAGACTCTCTATACGTCGCTAGTTCGTACAAAGTACACCAGGACCGTATAGAATCAGTAAAGAAAAACTCTTTACTCTTTGCTTTGCGGGGCCTTAACTGGGATACGGGTGTGAGACTTCCATCTTACTCCAGTAGACTGCTATAAGTAAACCTCCCATCCTTAGTTAGCCGTACGAAAATTCTTGGTGTGATTTTTGTGCACAACTTGATCAGGGGTGACATAGACAGGCCGCATAAACTTCACGATTCCTATTAGACTCACTAGAAATGTTATAGCGTTGTTCCTTCCACTTTATAGATCGAATTATTCCTTGCAAGAACCGTTTAGGGTCTTATGCTTGGATTATAATTCCCTCTACCATATTATTTCCCCCACTAATTCTCTTCCTCTTCCAACAAAGGTATTCCTATATATATGGGTGGATGTGAACCCAAAACAAGCAAAAAAAAAGTGGCCAAGAGGCTTCAGAATTGTTCTGACATAATGAGCAGACGCTATTATCATTCGCATATTACCTATCAACAAATTTTTTGTAATAATGTTAATTATTATGTATTCTATGTATTTTTATGTATTATTGAATTTACAAGGACTTGGAGGAAACTAATATATATTTAAATACTAATATTTAGTATATTGGCTCAAAAAATACTTTTCTCAAAATTGTATGTCTTGTAACTAATTTTTAGCCTGCCCTAGAATCTTAAATGTTTGCGTCCGATAGGGTAGGGTTAGCCTTAAAGTAATTTTGATCAACGTTGGCGTCAGCAGTAGTTAAGAAGGGTATTGGCATTTTCTTCATGCGTTGCGGGCGCTGCTGATGATATTGCTGGTTTGGATGAGTCTGATAACGTGTCTGGCAGTACATTTTTGCAGAATTAGGAGGTTCAATGTCAACAAAAAACGGCTGCAGGTTGCGACTGTGCTCTTCAAAAATGGTCTCCATATGCAACATACTCTCTTGCAGTTGAACCTATTTATATAAAAATAAAATTTAGTCAATGCCTTATACTTCAATCTTTCTTATACAAACTTGTTTGATGCTGGTTAAGTCCGTAAGTAGACCTAATAAAAAGGGAAGATTATGGCCTGTGCGTAGATGCCATTTTAGCCCACTCATTGAAGCGGCTATACTCGATGCTGCTATTGTGCTAGCTGGGTACTTTGCAAATTGATGTTCTGCGGAATAACAGTTAGTATATAAACATTTTAATAAGAACACTAAAATATTAAAATACCGAATATTCGGTAAAATGCACATCCCCACAACAAAAAATGTCTGTCCAGAGAAGGGTTGGTAATTTCGGCTTCAGAATTCCAAAGGGGGCTCTAAAACACATGATGGGTATATTTTGGTATATTGTAAGGAATGGGTAGATCAAGCAGGCCAAGAATTGGGTTCTCATGCCGTATTGACTAGGAATAGTTTTTCTTAGCTAGAACTTGGTTCGCCATGAAGCTTAAATTTTGTTTGAAATATTGTGATCCCATAATTGTAAAAGTAACTCTCTGTCTACATTCCTCGATTCGGAAATTAAAAAACAAAACGGAAGGGATCGCTGTGAGGTGCTGTGGCGACCGCAACTCTACATTAATACCCGATACTAAGTCAGTATAGCTCTCCTCTGGCAGACGACGAAATTTCGAGATATAAGTTGTTTAGTGACATCTAACAGGAGTGTGGATACCAAATTAGGATGCTCTAGCCTTAATAGTCTCTGAGATTTGTGGATGTCCCAGATTTTCGTCCCTTGCGGGGGCGGAAGGGGGAAATTTTGAAACTAGCTCGTCAAGGTCCGATATCACAGGAGTGTTGATCAAAAATTTGGTTGCTCTAGCTTTTATAGTCTCTGAGATCTAGGAACTCACTTTTAGCAATAGGCAAAGCCGACCATGAAACCTGTGTGTTAGAGAGAGACAGAGCGAAGAGAATGAAATTTTTTTCATCATTTTGGCTGTAATAATTATACGATCTAGTTCAGATTTTGCAGTCTAGAAGATATAATCATTCCCTACGATTCAGCGTTTTCTCGTATCTTTGAAATTGTGGATGCCACAGATTTTCGACCTTTGTGGGGGCCTGTAACAGTGACATGTCACAGAAGTCTGGATACAAACTGTCGTTGCTCTAGCTCTTATAGCCTCTGAGCACTAGGCGCTCATAGGGACGGACAGACAGATATGGCTCTATCGACTTGGCTTTTGATGCTGATCAAGAATATATATACATTATGGGGTCGGAAACGGTTTCTTCTGGACGTTTCACACATCCAATTTAACCACTTATCTAATATACCCCTATACTCTGCGAGTACTAGATATAAAAATTTACTGACTCAATATGACAGAAAAAAGATTAGAAGAAAAACAATTTCGACTCAAAATACATACTCCTTTTGAGACATTTCAGGTATTCAAAATTGAACAAGTTATACCTTTTTACAATGTTAAAATTTAGGAAGAAATTAGAAACCTGATGAAATTTTGTTACATTTACATTCATCTTCTATTTTTCATGGCTTTACACAATTACCCAAGATATCTGCTGTTCATTGAAATAGTGTTGCTTTCGAACAAAATCAAAAAAAGGAAATTAAATTAAAATCTATGTTATATGTTCTGTATGAGCTGCTTTACCCCGGCCTGGCATGGGTCAGTAAGGTCCTTCCAACGTTTCAATACGATTTGAGCCAATAATTTTAATAATTCTTAAACCACTTGCCAAAATTGAGTTCAGGTTGACGGATTTGCAGTTGGTAGAATTCCTTTGACCTTCGGCTATAAGATTTCGATGAGTTTAAGATCCATTGACTGAGCTAAACATGGCAGAACGTCGATATTTTCGGAATATTTTTTGTTCAGGGCATCAGTAGATAATTGCCGCGCACTCGATGTCGTGCGTTTGTCGGTGCGCTCGGAAGATCCACAATCCACACGGCGTTCACCGCAGCGTAACGCTTAAGCTAAGTTACTTACGCTCCCACCACCGTTTTAACCGGCGCGCTACCTACACGTTACACCCAAGTGATCCAGTAGCTATTTCTTAATAATCTTGAACTTGAATCCCCCGCACCTATTTATGTACATATGTCTATGGCTACGTATACATTTTGAATTAGCATATACTTGAACATATGCATACATATATATATTCACTCATGCCTTCATAGTTATATACCGTTTTACCCGTTGTTTGAATCTCGTCGAAAGGGTGGTTCGTTAACCGAAGCCGCGGTAAATACCACTTACAGCCATACATACATACATGCAAGCAGAAGAAGCTGTGCATTCCTTTCGTTTTTTTCGCCTCTCCACCGGTTGCTTGCGTTGTATTTGTTGGGATAGTTTTCGATGCCGCGCTTAAACTTAATGGAACGCCAAGCAACGCGCTACCTTGCATTTCGAGGGTATATTTTTTTTTTAACTGCCGTTTGCAACCGACTCTATACATTGGTACCTCGTGCCTCAATATATATATATATCAATATTATTGTTCGTCCACAATTTTCGCTCTTGGTTAAACATTTATTGATCGTAGTATTTATATCTGCACATTCCGGCCACATTTTACAATTTCCATAATATTGTTACGTTTATACAGTTCGTATTTTATGGGTTCAGAATATGCTTTCGATGTCTTGTTGCTCCCCTCGGCAGTCCCTCTTACGGTTCCGAGCACTATGGACCAATCGGCAGCCATTTTCACACGGTCCACGTTTGCCTTCGCTGCAAGCAGACTGACCCGCTTCGATCAGAAGCTCGACGCTCCAGATGCTAGCACTACAACCTGCTCGCTCTCCCAAGTCCATCAAGATCAACTCCGAAGCCTGTGGGCAAAGGTGGACGCTGAGCTCGAGGCCTGTTCGGTGGCGATGGCCTTGCCGAACTGAACGATCAGCTCGAGCCCCCGACTGTCTCTCACACGCCGCAACTGGCCGTTCAAGTGCAGACTTCCGGCGGTAGCCGCCATTCTCCATGTGACACTGGGGACTACCAGCAGTGGCCCACGTTCCGAGACCTGAGGTCTCCATTCTCAATGCCGTGTCCGCTTAGTCAAAGAAGATCTGCAGTTTTTCCATCCGCTCTCTGACTAAGCCGGGCTTACAACTAAATGCCGCAACCTACGTTATTCCGGAATTGGCCCTATGTGGTGGTTCTCTTGAGAAAATTACCCTGGTGGATGATATTGGTGTTATATTAGACGCCAAGCTTAAGTTTTCTAAACACATGTCGACAATGGTAAATATGGCCATGGGCGTACTTCGGTTTATAAAGAGGTGGTCAAAAGAATTTGACGACCCCTATATAACAAAGACTCTCTATACGTCGCTAGTTCGTACAAAGTACACCAGGACCGTATAGAATCAGTAAAGAAAAACTCTTTACTCTTTGCTTTGCGGGGCCTTAACTGGGATACGGGTGTGAGACTTCCATCTTACTCCAGTAGACTGCTATAAGTAAACCTCCCATCCTTAGTTAGCCGTACGAAAATTCTTGGTGTGATTTTTGTGCACAACTTGATCAGGGGTGACATAGACAGGCCGCATAAACTTCCCGATTCCTATTAGACTCACTAGAAATGTTATAGCGTTGTTCCTTCCACTTTGTAAATCGAATTATTCCTTGCATGAACCGTTAGGGTCTTATGCTTGGATTATAATTCCCCCTACCATATTATTTCCCCCACTAAATCTCTTCCTCTTATTAAGTTACTCACACACCTTAACCTTACACACCTTTCTAGTAATTAGAAATTGTAGTGGTATTTGTATTTGTATTTTGAATGCATGCTTAGTTTCTTAATTAGTGAAGTGAGTCTGACCAACTTAAATTTTTCATGTTTTTTACTAGACTAGAAGCTATTTTTACAAAAAATAATCATGACCATAGCGATAAGCCTTATATTTTCGGATACCTTGATTTTTAATATTAAGCAGTCGATGTTTTTTGACTTATATCCCTTTTTGTAAATATTTGTTTTCGAATTTGCTCAAAACTTTTTAACTGGCCTTAACTGAGGCACATTTGCAGGTTTTGCAGCTTAGGCACGAACTCAATGCTTTGTTAAGTGCTTAACAAATGAGTCGGAAGCAGATCAAGGATAGTGGTGTTCAGTCTTCTTCAGATGAGACAAAGTTGCGACAATGTTTGAAATAAACAGAGAAATGTTGAAAAAATCCACAATGTTGCGAGAATGTTAGAAATAAACAGTGTAACGTTGAAAAACCGGAAGCATGGTATGAGAAATGCTACATTGTGAAAACAGTCAAGGAAAACACTTAGAAAAGAAAGGTTTATCCAACGGCTTCGAGTTGTGCGATTATATGTGGTTAGTCTACACGTCAATAAAACATACGGCTTTTCCTGTGATTACGGATATTTGGAAATTCCGCCAAGAATTTGCCGAAAAACCAACAAAGGTATTCCCATATATATGGGAGGATCTGAACCCAAAACAAGCAAAAAAAAGTGTCCAAGAGGCTTCAGAGTTGTTCTGGCATAATGAGCAGACGCTATTATCATTCGCATAATACCTATCAACAAATTTTTTAAGCGTCGGAAGACAATTGTCCTTGTAATTTGGCGCATTTACAGCCAATACTGCCAATATGTTGGTTTTTTTCATCTGGTACAGAGAAAAGTTTGATCAGGTCTTCTGGTGTCTGCATATGTAGTATAGAGAAAAATATTTTTTAGCAATTTTTTTACAGTCGGTCCGGTTCAGCGCATTTTACCATAATTTATTGTACCAATACGTTGTATTAAATGTAATTCGTTACATAATTACCCATACTAATAAATCGGTATGTATATATAAATGGAGTAAAAAAATTTACGGGATCTCATAAATTGAGAATGGCTGAGCCGATTTGTCTCATTTGGTTTTCAGCTGTTTAAATTTTCCAGGAGAAGGTTTATACGAAAACACTCCCGAAAAAATGTATTTTTTTTTTTTTTTTTTAATACTAGCCGTAGTAGCCGTATTAGCGGAGAATCCATTGCCATAGTCGGAGATCAGGTCAAAACTCTTTATATTCTCCATCAAGAAACAATCAACTGAGTTGTCCGCATTTCTCATCCGTGCAACCACAATGAGCGCCACAGCAAAACGCGGCAGGGCCGGCTAGTTAAACAACAAAAATCGAAGTATAGAGGCCATATAAAGAAAATTCCGTTTTGTATAAATAGACTTAAAAAAAAATTTAATAATGTCAATTATTATGTATTCTTCTTTTTTATGTGTAATTTAATTTACAAGGACTTGGAGGAAACTAATATATATTTAAATACTAATATTTAATATATTTGCTCAAAAAATACTTTTCTCAAAATTGTATGTCTTGTAACTCATTTTTAGCCTGCCCATTTAGATTCACATTTAAGATTCTAAAATGTTTGCGTCCGATAGGGTAGGGTAGCCTTAAAGCAATTTTGATCAGCGTTGGCGTCAGCAGTAGTAAATGTTAAGGAGGGTATTGGCATTTGCCTCATGCGTTGCGGGCGCTGCTGATGATATTGCTGGTTTGGATGAGTCTGATAACGTCTCTGGCAGTACATTTTTGCAGAGTTAGGAGGTTCAATGTCAAAAATGGTCTCCATATGCAACATACACTCTTGCAGTTGAACCTATTTATATAAAAATAAAATTTAGTCAATGCCTTGGACTTCAATCTTTCTTATACAAACTTGTTCGATGCTGGTTAAGTCCGAAAGTAGACCTAATAAAAAGGGAAGATTATGGCCTGTGCGTAGATGCCATTTTAGCCCACTCATTGAAGCGGCTATACTCGATGCTGCTATTGTGCTAGCTGGGTACTTTGCAAATTGATGTTCTGCGAATAACAGTTAGTACATAAACATTTTAATAAGAATAATAAAATATTAAAATACCGAATATTCGGTAAAATGCACATCCCCACAACAAAAAATGTCTGTCCAGAGAAGGGTTGGTAATTTCGGCTTCAGAATTCCAAAGGGGGCTCTAAAACACATGATGGGTATATTTTGGTATATTGTAAGGAATGGGCAGATCAAGCAGGCCAAGAATTGGGTTCTCATGCCGTATTGACTAGGAATAGTTTTTCTTAGCTCAAACTTGGTTCGCCATGGAGCTTAAATTTTGTTTGAAATATTGTGATCCCATAATTGTAAAAGTAACTCCCTGTCGACATTCCTCGATTCGGATTTAAAAAAAAAAAAAACGAAAAGGATCCTTGTGAGGTGCTGTGGCGACTGCAACTCTACATTTATACCCGATACTAAGTCACTATAGCTCTGACATCTAACAGGAGTGTGGATACCAAATTTGGATGCTCTAGCCTTAATAGTCTCTGAGATTTGTGGATGCCCCAGATTTTCGTCCCTTGCGGGGGCGGAAGGGGGAAATTTTGAAACTAGCTCGTCAAGGTCCGATATCACAGGAGTGTTGATCAAAAATTTGGTTGCTCTAGCTTTTATAGTCTCTGAGATCTAGGAACTCACTTTTAGCAATAGGCAAAGCCGACCATGAAACCTGTGTGTTAGAGAGAGACAGAGCGAAGAGAATGAAATTTTTTTCATCATTTTGGCTGTAATAATTATACGATCTAGTTCAGATTTTGCAGTCTAGAAGATATAATCATTCCCTACGATTCAGCGTTTTCTCGTATCTTTGAAATTGTGGATGCCACAGATTTTCGACCTTTGTGGGGGCCTGTAACAGTGACATGTCACAGAAGTCTGGATACAAACTGTCGTTGCTCTAGCTCTTATAGCCTCTGAGCACTAGGCGCTCATAGGGACGGACAGACAGATATGGCTCTATCGACTTGGCTTTTGATGCTGATCAAGAATATATATACATTATGGGGTCGGAAACGGTTTCTTCTGGACGTTTCACACATCCAATTTAACCACTTATCTAATATACCCCTATACTCTGCGAGTACTAGATATAAAAATTTACTGACTCAATATGACAGAAAAAAGATTAGAAGAAAAACAATTTCGACTCAAAATACATACTCCTTTTGAGACATTTCAGGTATTCAAAATTGAACAAGTTATACCTTTTTACAATGTTAAAATTTAGGAAGAAATTAGAAACCTGATGAAATTTTGTTACATTTACATTCATCTTCTATTTTTCATGGCTTTACACAATTACCCAAGATATCTGCTGTTCATTGAAATAGTGTTGCTTTCGAACAAAATCAAAAAAAGGAAATTAAATTAAAATCTATGTTATATGTTCTGTATGAGCTGCTTTACCCCGGCCTGGCATGGGTCAGTAAGGTCCTTCCAACGTTTCAATACGATTTGAGCCAATAATTTTAATAATTCTTAAACCACTTGCCAAAATTGAGTTCAGGTTGACGGATTTGCAGTTGGTAGAATTCCTTTGACCTTCGGCTATAAGATTTCGATGAGTTTAAGATCCATTGACTGAGCTAAACATGGCAGAACGTCGATATTTTCGGAATATTTTTTGTTCAGGGCATCAGTAGATAATTGCCGCGCACTCGATGTCGTGCGTTTGTCGGTGCGCTCGGAAGATCCACAATCCACACGGCGTTCACCGCAGCGTAACGCTTAAGCTAAGTTACTTACGCTCCCACCACCGTTTTAACCGGCGCGCTACCTACACGTTACACCCAAGTGATCCAGTAGCTATTTCTTAATAATCTTGAACTTGAATCCCCCGCACCTATTTATGTACATATGTCTATGGCTACGTATACATTTTGAATTAGCATATACTTGAACATATGCATACATATATATATTCACTCATGCCTTCATAGTTATATACCGTTTTACCCGTTGTTTGAATCTCGTCGAAAGGGTGGTTCGTTAACCGAAGCCGCGGTAAATACCACTTACAGCCATACATACATACATGCAAGCAGAAGAAGCTGTGCATTCCTTTCGTTTTTTCGCCTCTCCACCGGTTGCTTGCGTTGTATTTGTTGGGATAGTTTTCGATGCCGCGCTTAAACTTAATGGAACGCCAAGCAACGCGCTACCTTGCATTTCGAGGGTATATTTTTTTTTTAACTGCCGTTTGCAACCGACTCTATACATTGGTACCTCGTGCCTCAATATATATATAGTGACATATCTATAGTCCATGCTCCGCATACCCTTGTCTATGTCTATTACCCTGCACCCACAATACTATAAGCAATCCAACACTACTATAAACAATCCGACACTCTCCGCTTCGAAACCCCATAAACAATCTCACGCTCGAAATGACCACGCGTAGCCGATTGCAGGCAATGTAAACAAACACCCTAAGCTAGAAGTGGAACATAAAACAATAGATGCCGCACTACAATCCAGCCGCACTAAAATCCAGCCGCACTAGAATCACGCCACTCTTCAGAGATCAATTACTAATCGATTCTCAAGAACCACGCCATCAATCAGAGGCCCTATTCTCAGCCACCCCCAAGTAATGCAACACCGATCATACGCAGCGGAAGCCTTTCATCAAAAGCCGCCTTTCCCACATATCGATCGAGTCACGTACTCCATCTCCGAAGCCGAGGTCGAAGCCAACGCCTCCGAATCCAAATCCGAATCACAAGCCGAGCATCTACATTTAAGAAGGCAGATGAGTTCTGTTCAAGACAAACGTCAATCGCGACACCGTCGGAGAATTCAACAAAAGTTAATTCCATTCAAGACATCGGACATCAGTCATCGTCGGGGAAATAACTAATCAATGTGCACTAAGTTTAAGTGAAAGAATAAAATCTTTTTTAAAACGTAAACTGCAGTGTCGCATATTTAACTGGCGCAGTCGGTAGGATCTCAGTTAAAAGTGAACGCTTTTTTTAGACGATCAATTGGCGTAGTGACAGTTACAGTGCGTAATAACCTACAGTTATCAGAGAAAAAGTAACGCTAATACTAAAGAGATCCGCCAAAGAATCTACACACGATTCAAACTCAATTAATATTAGAAAAAATAAATAAATAAAAAGAAATCAACATGCCGCTGACAGAAATATACCTGAACCAAGCCTTGAAGTCAATCAGGCAAATTCCATCATACGACGGATGCCAAGAACGTCTAAGTTCGTTCATAAGCAGGATTGAGTACATCTCCGGATTGTACCCAACAGAAGACCGCAGACAACAAAGCATCATGTACGGAGCCACTGAGGGTCAACTGTGCGGACGAGCACAACTTTTATCACAGAGCCTTCAACCCAACACCTGGAGTGATCTAAAGGAAGGAATCAGCAAATTCAACAACCACACTCCATACGAGACGCTACTACAACAATTACACGATACCAAATTCAATGGGAGTATTCGTAAGTTCATAGAGGAACTAGAAATTAAGTCCAATGTTATAATAAGCAAACTAAATCTGGAAACTAGAAAATAAGATAATCTTTAAAAACGCTCTGGAAAATGCCACCAGACATACCATAGAAGATGCTCTACCCAATAGACTGTTCATTATCTTAGCAAAGAAGGACATTTCTACTATGGCTAAACTAGAAAAATCAGCTCAAGAGTTAGGAATCTACGAAAATTTCGTAAATGATAACAAGAATCACGAACACTCAAGAAACGGAAATAACAATCGTAGGAACGTTGGAACTTATTACCCTCGCTATAGTAGTAACGATTATAACAATCAAAGCCCAAGTACTTCCAGAAATAATCATGGAACGAATCGAAATAATTCAGGAAATAATGCAGTAAATAATAAAGGATTATTTAATGAATTTAGAAATTCCTTAAACCAAGGCAGAGCACAGAATCCCACTAACTACCAAATTAACCAGACTCAGGCAGGTAACAGTGCACCGAATCAGCCAGTCAAACGATCTAGGGAAAGCCAAAGTGGACATATGAAAATGGATGTAAATTTTCAGCAGAGTGCCTCGGAAGAAATCGAGGAGGACCATATATAGAAATAATTGTAAATAATAAAAAGTTAAGAGGTATCGCGGACTCGGGAACGTCAATAAATATAATAAAGGAAAACTATACAGATTCCAAAGTCGATAGCTACAACCTCACCGTCCATACCATCAAAGGACCCGTCCGTCTGACTCAGAGCATTACACGTAATGCAACCAAAAACTGTCCGACAAAACAAAAATTTTATATTCATAATTTTTCTGAAAATTATGACATACTCTTAGGCAGAGAATATTTAATGGCCAGCAAAGCCGTCATCGATTACCGAAATGAAACGGTAACGTTAGGAGAAAGGTCATACCCAATCATCCAAAGTGGAGAAACAATTGCCGACGGCAAGACCGCACACAAAGGTGATAAGTCATCTTCAAAGGAAGATATAACTACACCCAAGTGCCTTGACCCATCTCCTGAAGGAGAGCAATACTTCGCTTCCGCAATAGAGAATGAATTAAGGGAATGTAACCAGCTAAGGTTGGAACATCTAAATGACGAAGAAAAGGAGAAACTAAAGAAAGTTCTCTATGAATTTAAGGACGTGCAGTATAAAGAAGGTGACATTTTGACCTTCACTAGTACTATAAAGCACGAAATTAAAACCCATCACGAAGATCCTGTATATCGTAGACCATATAAGTATGCTCAAATACACGATCAGGAAGTGACCCAACAAATAAAAGATATGACTAGACAGGGAATCATTCGTAAGTCGAATTCTCCCTATTGTGCACCCATTGCTATGATACCAAAGAAGATAGATGCTCCAGGAAAGCAGAAATATCGTATGGTAGTAGATTATAGAAGTCTAAATGAGGTGACAATCAAGGACAAATTTCCTACACCCAGAATGGACGAAATCCTAGATAAACTAGGTAGGTGCCAATATTTTACAACAATCGATTTAGCTAAGGGATTCCATCAAATTCCCATGGAACCTAGTTCGATCCCAAAAACAGCTTTCTCCACGAAGCATGGTCATTACGAGTTCACTCGTATGCCTTTTGGGCTAACCACTGCCCCCGCCACATTCCAAAGATGCATGAACAATCTGTTAGAAGATTTAATTGTGTATCTAGACGACATCATTATCTATTCCACATCATTGGAAGAACATTTGTTGTCTCTTAAAAGGGTCTTTGGAAAGTTGAGAGATGCAAACCTCAAACTTCAAATGGATAAGTGTGAATTCCTTAAGAAAGAAACGGAATTCCTAGGCCATGTAGTAACAACTAACGGCATAGTTCCTAAAGAAAATATCCGCCATAATAAACTTCCCAATACCCAATACAACCACAAAAATAAAATCATTCATAGGTTTATGCGGATTTTATAGGAAATTCATTCCCAATTTTGCTAATATAGCAAAGTAAATGACACTCAAATTAAAGAAACGAGCAGTCATAGACCCAACCGAGGAAAAATACGTTGAGGCCTTCGAAAAGTTGAAAGTACTTATCACCTCAGACAACATCCTCGCATTCCCAGATTTCAACAAAATGTTCACGGTAACAACCGATGCAAGTAACATTGCATTAGGAGCGGTGTTGTCACAAGAACAAAAAACAATTTGCTATGCAAGTAGAACCTTAAATTAACATGAAATCAATTATTCAGCAACAGAAAAGAAATTACTAGCTATAGATAGAAGAAGATAATACAAATTACATTCCACTTACAGAGCGACCAATCAGTTACTATAATAGGCAAATAGAACTGATTAAAGGTAATGAGGATAAGGTAGAAACATCCCACTATTTCCACAAGATACTGATAAAAATCACATATACTGAAATGACAGAGTCATTAGCGAAAGATATAATAAAGGAATATGTGTGTACCAAAAAGAGTGCACTATATTTCCATAATGAAGTAGACTTCCCACTGTTCCAAAGGGCATTCCTGGAGATAATCAGTCCAAATCACTTTACAAAACTGATTAAATCCAGTACCAAACTCATAGATATTCCGAACTACTCCGAATTCAAGGAACAAATATTAAAGAAGCATAAAGAGCTACTTCACCCAGGTATCGAAAAGACCACTAATCCAAAATATCATCAATGAATGTCCTACCTGCAACGTTGCTAAAACAGAGCATCGTAACACCAATCTAACCTTCGAAATCACCCCTGAAATACAAAATATCAGAGAAAAGTATGTCATGGATTTTTATCTGGTAGGCAATCAACAATTCCTAACATGCATTGATGTATATTCTAAATTCGCTACCCTTGTAGAAGTTAAGAGTCGTGACTGTTTAGAAACAAAGAGAGCCATCATAAAAGTCTTTAACGAAATGGGCAAGCCACAGGGAATTAAAGCCGACAAAGATTCAGCATTCATGGTTGAATGCGGAAAATGTCAAAATAGAGATCACTTCAAGCAAAAATGGAATATCTGACGTAGAAAGATTTCATAAAACAGTAAATGAAAAATTAAGAATAATATCTAGCGAGGATAAACCAGAAGATAGATTCACGAAGTTTGAATTAATTCTTTATACTTATAATCATAAAACCAAACATAATACCACAAATAGGACACCATCTGATATATTCATTTATGCAGGCTAACCTGATTATGACACCCAACTAAATAAAGTGAATAAAATCACTCAATTAAATAAAAACCGCATAGAGTATGAAGTAGATACCCGCTATAAACTATCACCTCTAGTTAAGTCTAAGGTAACAAATCCTTTCAAAAGGACGGGTGAAATCGGGCAGGTAGACGAAAAGCACTTTGAAGAGAAAAATAGAGGGAGAAAAATCACCCACTATAAAACAAAATTCAAAAGAAAGAAAAAATCTAATAAAAGTAAATACGATAATTGCAGAGCACCCGAAGAGAGTACTGGGAATCCGGAGCTACAACATGATTAAGATTATAATCTTAATAATGTTCACCGTCCTACAAGCTATCCGACAGAATATAGAGATAGATCCCATCAACTCAAGGAATGGATATCTCATATTCAAAACAAATACCATTAACATACCCATTAATTATGAATACCACTATCTAACAATTAATATAACAAAAACAGATGAAACATATCAGAGTTTACCAGAACAGGCAACTCAATTTGATAACGAAATCCAAGTTCAATATTTAGTCGAGAAATTGCAACGTGAATTCAACGGCATAAAAATAGGCAAAAGAAACAGAAAAGGCCTTATAAATGCAGTAGGCACAATATATAAATATCTATTTGGAACGTTAGATCAAGATGATAAGGTCGAATTAGAAGGGAAATTAGACAATCTGGCTAGCCACAGTGTTCAAGTTAACAAATTAAACTTAGTAATTCCAGCATAGACGTTGTCAATAAATTAAACAAAGATAATGACAGAAATAAGCAACTAGAAATATTAATATTTAACCTTCAACATTTTACTGAGTACATAGAGGATATTGAATTAGGCAATTTAATCAATAATTTTGAGGCAGGATTACCTGAAACACATCGATTCAGAGAAATTATTAAATATCAAAACATCTACTTGGTTGAAATCAGACCATAACGAAATATTAATAATTTCCAACATCCCACGAGAGATCAGAAATATTCCTATACTTAAACTTGTTCGATATCCAGATGAAGATAATAACATCCTCACTGACCTAACGCAAAACAATTATTACATTCCAGAAAACGAGGTATATGAAAAAGAATCAAAACGAAAAATAAATGACGAATGTATATCAGGAATAGTCAAACAAGTAGAAACAAAATGTCCATACACCAAAGCACACCAAAACTTTCAAATAAGTTTCATAGAACCCAATATATTGTTAACTTGGAAATTACCAAAAACCTTATTAAACCAAGATTGCCTAAACCAAGAAATAAAAGTAGAAGGTAACGCATTAATAAAAATACATAATTGCAGTGTACAATTAAACGAATTCTTAATATCCAACTCAATACCAGAATTTTCACAGAGCATATACATCAACAATTACGTAACAAAAATTAAACCACTGTCTTATTTGCAAACCAAAGAAATCATAATAGAAAATACGCGATTAAATAATGTATTACATGTAAGCTTAATACTACTATTTGTCATAATTATAATAGGATTAAGCTACAAATTGTTTAGTCTAAGTAAAAGCAATAAGCCTAAAACCGACCCGCACATAGAAACATACTTAGACGAAGACGAAGAATCCCCAGCAGGCACAGTTTTAGACGCACCTGAACTATATCCAAGGATAATAGCCTGAGGACAGGCTTAAATCTAACAATGGGGGAGTGACATATCTATAGTCCATGCTCCGCATACACTTGTCTATGTCTATTACCCTGCACCCACAATACTATAAACAATCCGACACTACTATAAACAATCCGACACTCTCAGCTTCGAAACCCCATAAACAATCTCACGCTCGAAATGGACCACGCGTAGCCGATTGCAGGCAATGTAAACAAACACCCTAAGCTAGAAGTGGAACATAAAATAATAGATGCCGCACTATAATCCAGCCGCAATAAAATCCAGCCGTACTAGAATCACGCCACTCTTCAGAGATCACTTACTAATCGATTCTCAAGAACCACGCCATCGTAGCTGACCAATCAGAGGCCCTATTCTCAGCCACCCCAAAGTAATGCAACACCGATCATACGCAGCGGAAGCCTTTCATCAAAAGCCGCCTTTCCCACATATCGATCGAGTCACGTACTCCATCTCCGAAGCCGAGGTCGAAGCCAACGCCTCCGAATCCAAATCCGAATCACAAGCCGAGCATCATGATATAAATAGTCTACATTTAAGAAGGCAGATGAGTTCTGCTTAAGACAAACGTCAATCGCGACACCGTCGGAGAATTCAACAAAAGTTAATTCCATTCAAGACATCGGACATCAGTCATCGTCGGGGAAATAACTAATCAATGTGCACTAAGTTTAAGTGAAAGAATAAAATCTTTTTTAAAACGTAAACTGCAGTGTCGCATATTTAACTGGCGCAGTCGGTAGGATCTCAGTTAAAAGTGAACGCTTTTTTTAGACGATCAATTGGCGTAGTGACAGTTACAGTGCGTAATAACCTACAGTTATCAGAGAAAAAGTAACGCTAATACTAAAGAGATCCGCCAAAGAATCTACACACGATTCAAACTCAATTAATATTAGAAAAAATAAATAAATAAAAAGAAATCAACATGCCGCTGACAGAAATATACCTGAACCAAGCCTTGAAGTCAATCAGGCAAATTCCATCATACGACGGATGCCAAGAACGTCTAAGTTCGTTCATAAGCAGGATTGAGTACATCTCCGGATTGTACCCAACAGAAGACCGCAGACAACAAAGCATCATGTACGGAGCCACTGAGGGTCAACTGTGCGGACGAGCACAACTTTTATCACAGAGCCTTCAACCCAACACCTGGAGTGATCTAAAGGAAGGAATCAGCAAATTCAACAACCACACTCCATACGAGACGCTACTACAACAATTACACGATACCAAATTCAATGGGAGTATTCGTAAGTTCATAGAGGAACTAGAAATTAAGTCCAATGTTATAATAAGCAAACTAAATCTGGAAACTAGAAAATAAGATAATCTTTAAAAACGCTCTGGAAAATGCCACCAGACATACCATAGAAGATGCTCTACCCAATAGACTGTTCATTATCTTAGCAAAGAAGGACATTTCTACTATGGCTAAACTAGAAAAATCAGCTCAAGAGTTAGGAATCTACGAAAATTTCGTAAATGATAACAAGAATCACGAACACTCAAGAAACGGAAATAACAATCGTAGGAACGTTGGAACTTATTACCCTCGCTATAGTAGTAACGATTATAACAATCAAAGCCCAAGTACTTCCAGAAATAATCATGGAACGAATCGAAATAATTCAGGAAATAATGCAGTAAATAATAAAGGATTATTTAATGAATTTAGAAATTCCTTAAACCAAGGCAGAGCACAGAATCCCACTAACTACCAAATTAACCAGACTCAGGCAGGTAACAGTGCACCGAATCAGCCAGTCAAACGATCTAGGGAAAGCCAAAGTGGACATATGAAAATGGATGTAAATTTTCAGCAGAGTGCCTCGGAAGAAATCGAGGAGGACCATATATAGAAATAATTGTAAATAATAAAAAGTTAAGAGGTATCGCGGACTCGGGAACGTCAATAAATATAATAAAGGAAAACTATACAGATTCCAAAGTCGATAGCTACAACCTCACCGTCCATACCATCAAAGGACCCGTCCGTCTGACTCAGAGCATTACACGTAATGCAACCAAAAACTGTCCGACAAAACAAAAATTTTATATTCATAATTTTTCTGAAAATTATGACATACTCTTAGGCAGAGAATATTTAATGGCCAGCAAAGCCGTCATCGATTACCGAAATGAAACGGTAACGTTAGGAGAAAGGTCATACCCAATCATCCAAAGTGGAGAAACAATTGCCGACGGCAAGACCGCACACAAAGGTGATAAGTCATCTTCAAAGGAAGATATAACTACACCCAAGTGCCTTGACCCATCTCCTGAAGGAGAGCAATACTTCGCTTCCGCAATAGAGAATGAATTAAGGGAATGTAACCAGCTAAGGTTGGAACATCTAAATGACGAAGAAAAGGAGAAACTAAAGAAAGTTCTCTATGAATTTAAGGACGTGCAGTATAAAGAAGGTGACATTTTGACCTTCACTAGTACTATAAAGCACGAAATTAAAACCCATCACGACCTTTGTGGGGGCCTGTAACAGTGACATGTCACAGAAGTCTGGATACAAACTGTCGTTGCTCTAGCTCTTATAGCCTCTGAGCACTAGGCGCTCATAGGGACGGACAGACAGATATGGCTCTATCGACTTGGCTTTTGATGCTGATCAAGAATATATATACATTATGGGGTCGGAAACGGTTTCTTCTGGACGTTTCACACATCCAATTTAACCACTTATCTAATATACCCCTATACTCTGCGAGTACTAGATATAAAAATTTACTGACTCAATATGACAGAAAAAAAAAATTAGAAGAAAAACAATTTCGACTCAATACACATACTCCTTTTGAGACATTTCAGGTATTCAAAATTGAACAAGTTAAAATTTAAGAAGAAATTAGAAACCTGATGAAATTTTGTTACATTTACATTCATCTTCTATTTTTCATGGCTTTACACAATTACCCAAGATATCTGCTGTTCATTGAAATAGTGTTGCTTTCGAACAAAATCAAAAAAAGAAACTCAAATTAAAACCTATGTTATATGTTCTGTATGAGCTGCTTTACCCCGGCCTGGCATGGGTCAGTAAGGTCCTTCCAACGTTTCAATACGATTTGAGCCAATAATTTTAATAATTCTTAAACCACTTGCCAAAATTGAGTTCAGGTTGACGGATTTGCAGTTGGTAGAATTCCTTTGACCTTCGGCTATAAGATTTCGATGAGTTTAAGATCCATTGACTGAGCTAAACATGGCAGAACGTCGATATTTTCGGAATATTTTTTGTTCAGGGCATCAGTAGATAATTGCCGCGCACTCGATGTCGTGCGTTTGTCGGTGCGCTCGGAAGATCCACAATCCACACGGCGTTCACCGCAGCGTAACGCTTAAGCTAAGTTACTTACGCTCCCACCACCGTTTTAACCGGCGCGCTACCTACACGTTACACCCAAGTGATCCAGTAGCTATTTCTTAATAATCTTGAACTTGAATCCCCCGCACCTATTTATGTACATATGTCTATGGCTACGTATACATTTTGAATTAGCATATACTTGAACATATGCATACATATATATATTCACTCATGCCTTCATAGTTATATACCGTTTTACCCGTTGTTTGAATCTCGTCGAAAGGGTGGTTGTTAACCGAAGCCGCGGTAAATACCACTTACAGCCATATATATATACAGCCATATACATGCAAGCAGAAGAAGCTGTGCATTCCTTTCGTTTTTTCGCTTCTCCACCGGTTGCTTTCGTTGTATTTGTTGGGATAGTTTTCGATGCCGCGCTTAAACTTAATGGAACGCCAAGCAACGCCCTACCTTGCATTTCGAGGGTATATTTTTTTTTTAACTGTTTGCAACCGACTCTATACATTGTTACCTCGTGCCTCAATATTATTGTTCGTCCACAATTTTCGCTCTTGGTTAAACATTTATTGATCGTAGTATTTATATCTGCACATTCCGGCCACATTTTACAATTTCCATAATATTGTTACGTTTATACAGTTCGTATTTTATGGGTTGAGAATATGCTTTCGATGTCTTGTTGCTCCCCTCGGCAGTCCCTCTTACGGTTCCGAGCACTATGGACCAATCGGCAGCCATTTTCACACGGTCCAAGTTTGCCTTCGCTGCAAGCAGACTGACCCGCTTCGATCAGAAGCTCGACGCTCCAGATGCTAGCACTCCAACCTGCTCGCTCTCCCAAGTCCATCAAGATCAACTCCGAAGCCTGTGGGCAAAGGTGGACGCTGAGTTCGAGGCCTGTTCGGTGGCGATGTCGGAAGCGGATCCAAAGGGTGGTAGCTGATGTCCAAGGGATGTCCGATGACTGCTACACGGTCTACGCGTAATGCCTTGCCGAAATGAACGATCAGCTCGAGCCCCCGACTGTCTCTCACACGCCGCAACTGGCCGTTCAAGTGCAGACTTCCGGCGGTAGCCGCCATTCTCCATATGACACGGGACTACCAGCAGTGGCCCACGTTCCGAGACCTGAGGTCTCCATTCTCAATGCCGTGTCCGCTTAGTCAAAGAAGATCTGCAGTTTTTCCATCCGCTCTCTGACTAAGCAACTAAATGCCGCAACCTCCGTTATTCCGGAATTGGCCCTATGTGGTGGTTCTCTTGAGAAAATTACCCTGGTGGATGATATTGGTGTTATATTAGACGCCAAGCTAAAGTTTTCTAAACACATGTCGACAATGGTAAATATGGCCATGGGCGTACTTCGGTTTATAAAGAGGTGGTCAAAAGAATTTGACGACCCCTATATAACAAAGACTCTCTATACGTCGCTAGTTCGTACAAAGTACACCAGGACCGTATAGAATCAGTAAAGAAAAACTCTTTACTCTTTGCTTTGCGGGGCCTTAACTGGGATACGGGTGTGAGACTTCCATCTTACTCCAGTAGACTGCTATAAGTAAACCTCCCATCCTTAGTTAGCCGTACGAAAATTCTTGGTGTGATTTTTGTGCACAACTTGATCAGGGGTGACATAGACAGGCCGCATAAACTTCCCGATTCCTATTAGACTCACTAGAAATGTTATAGCGTTGTTCCTTCCACTTTGTAAATCGAATTATTCCTTGCATGAACCGTTTAGGGTCTTATGCTTGGATGCTCTCTCTACCATATTATTTCCCCCACTAAATCTCTTCCTCTTATTAAGTTACTCACACACCTTAACCTTACACACCTTTCTAGTAATTAGAAATTGTAGTGGTATTTGTATTTGTATTTTGAATGCATGCTCAGTTTCTTAATTAGTGAAGTGAGTCTGACCAACTTAAATTTTTCATGTTTTTTACTAGACTAGAAGCTATTTTTACAAAAAATAATCATGACCATAGCGATAAGCCTTCCTTATATTTTCGGATACCTTGATTTTTAATATTAAGCAGTCGATGTTTTTTGACTTATATCCCTTTTTGTAAATATTTGTTTTCGAATTTGCTCAAAACTTTTTAACTGGCCTTAACTGAGGCACATTTGCAGGTTTTGCAGCTTAGGCACGAACTCAATGCTTTGTTAAGTGCTTAACAAATGAGTCGGAAGCAGATCAAGGATAGTGGTGTTCAGTCTTCTTCAGATGAGACAAAGTTGCGACAATGTTTGAAATAAACAGAGAAATGTTGAAAAAATCCACAATGTTGCGAGAATGTTAGAAATAAACAGTGTAACGTTGAAAAACCGGAAGCATGGTATGAGAAATGCTACATTGTGAAAACAGTCAAGGAAAACACTTAGAAAAGAAAGGTTTATCCAACGGCTTCGAGTTGTGCGATTATATGTGGTTAGTCTACACGTCAATAAAACATACGGCTTTTCCTGTGATTACGGATATTTGGAAATTCCGCCAAGAATTTGCCGAAAAACCAACAAAGGTATTCCCATATATATGGGAGGATCTGAACCCAAAACAAGCAAAAAAAAGTGGCCAAGAGGCTTCAGAGTTTTTCTGGCATAATGAGCAGACGCTATTATCATTCGCATAATACCTATCAACAAATTTTTTAAGCGTCGGAAGACAATTGTCCTTGTAATTTTGCGCATTTACAGCCAATACTGCCAATATGTATGTTTTTTTTTATCTGGTACAGAGAAAAGTTTGAACAGGTCTTCTGGTGTCTGCATATGTAGTATAGAGAAAAATATTTTTTAGCAATTTTTTTACAGTCGGTCCGGTTCAGCGCATTTTACCATAATTTATTGTACCAATACGTTGTATTAAATGTAATTCGTTACATAATTACCCATACTAATAAATCGGTATGTATATATAAATGGAGTAAAAAAATTTACGGGATCTCATAAATTGAGAATGGCTGAGCCGATTTGTCTCATTTGGTTTTCAGCTGTTTAAATTTTCCAGGAGAAGGTTTATACGAAAACACTCCCGAAAAAATGTATTTTTTATTTTTTTTTTAATACTAGCCGTAGTAGCCGTATTAGCGGAGAATCCATTTCCATAGTCGGAGATCAGGTCAAAACTCTTTATATCAAGACTCCATCAAGAAACAATCAACTGAGTTGTCCTCATTTCTTATCCGTGCAACCACAATGAGCGCCACAGCAAAACGAGGCAGGGTCGGCTAGTTAAACAACAAAAATCGAAGTATAGAGGCCATATAAAGAAAATTCCGTTTTGTATGAATAGACTTTAAAAAAAATTTAATAATGTCAATTATTATGTATTCTTCTTTTTTATGTGTAATTTAATTTACAAGGACTTGGAGGAAACTAATATATATTTAAATACTAATATTTAGTATATTGGTTAAAAAAATACTTTTCTCAAAATTGTATGTCTTGTAACTCATTTTTAGCCTGCCCTAGAATCTTAAATGTTTGCGTCCGATAGGGTAGGGTAGCCTTAAAGTAATTTTGATCAGCGTTGGCGTCAGCAGTAGTAAATGTTAAGGAGGGTATTGGCATTTGCCTCATGTGTTTCGGGCGCTGCTGATGATATTGCTGGTTTGGATGAGTCTGATAACGTCTCTGGCAGTACATTTTTGCAGAGTTAGGAGGTTCAATGTCAAAAATGGTCTCCATATGCAACATACACTCTTGCAGTTGAACCTATTTATATAAAAATAAAATTTAGTCAATGCCTTGGACTTCAATCTTTCTTATACAAACTTGTTCGATGCTGGTTAAGTCCGTAAGTAGACCTAATAAAAAGGGAAGATTATGGCCTGTGCGTAGATGCCATTTTAGCCCACTCATTGAAGCGGCTATACTCGATGCTGCTATTGTGCTAGCTGGGTACTTTGCAAATTGATGTTCTGCGAATAATAGTTAGTATATAAACATTTTAATAAGAATAATAAAATATATTTTGGTATATTGTAAGGAATGGGCAGATCAAGCAGGCCAAGAATTGTGTTCTCATGCCGTATTGACTAGGAATAGTTTTTCTTAGCTCAAACTTGGTTCGCCATGGAGCTTAAATTTTGTTTGAAATATTGTGATCCCATAATTGTAAAAAATCCCATAAATTCCTCGATTCGGAAAAAAAAAAAAAAAAACGGAAAGGATCGTTGTGAGGTGCTGTGGCGACCGCAACTCTACATTTATACCCGATACTAAGTCAGTATAGCTCTGACATCTAACAGGAGTGTGGATACCAAATTTGGTTGCTCTAGCCTTAATAGTCTCTGAGATTTGTGGATGCCCCAGATTTTCGTCCTTTGCGGGGGCGGAAGGGGGTGTGGCGAAATTTTGAAACTAGCTCGTCAAGGTCCGATATAACAGGAGTGTTGATCAAAAATTTGGTTGCTCTAGATTTTATAGTCTCTGAGATCTAGGAACTCACTTTTAGCAATAGGCAAAGCCGACCATGAAACCTGTGTGTTAGAGAGAGACAGAGCGAAGAGAATGAAATTTTTTTCATCATTTTGGCTGTAATAATTATACGATCTAGTTCAGATTTTGCAGTCTAGAAGATAAAATCATTCTCTACGATTATGCGTTTTCTCGTATCTTTGAAATTGTGGATGCCACAGATTTTCGACCTTTGTGGGGGCCTGTAACAGTGACATGTCACAGAAGTCTGGATACAAACTGTCGTTCCTTTAGCTCTTATGGGTTCTGAGATCCTTGAACTCATATTTTGCAATTGGCAAAACCGACCATGAAACCTGTGTGTTAGAGTGAGACAGAGCGAGAAAGAGTGAAATTGTTTTCGTGATTCTGGCTATAATAATTATACGATCTGGTTCAGATTTTGCACTCTGTAAGATATAGTCATCTTCTACGATTCTGCGTTTTTAGTTTTCTCGTATCGTCGAAATTGTGGATGCCACAGATTTTCGCCCTTTGTGGGGGCGGAAGTGGGCGGGGCAAAGTTTTGAAATATTTTTGTAGCAGTGACATATCACAGATCTGGTCTGATGAGCTGAGGCCACCGGACGGGTCGCAGGTTGCGGATAGCGAACGACCTACCTATATACAGGTCATATAGGTAGGTCAGCTGCGAATAATCGGACATCCCTAGGGAGAGTACCGAAAATAAGCAGCCCCGGACAGCCAGCGGGTGTTCGCGAAGTAGCAGCACTGACGATGCGCTTGTGGTGCCGCCTCGTATAAGTAGCTCACACACTCCCATATCCCTACACACTACCTACCCACATCCCAACCCCACACATTCAGCTCACACCGGGCCGGACTAAGAGTGTTATTCGACCCGTGCCGAGAGTCAGCCTGGCTGGGGGCCCGGTATATTAAACTAGCCCAGTCGTTAACGGAGAGCTCAGGGACTTGGCAGCCACCTGTTCTAAGTATGCCTTATCCGGGCAACGTGGATCTCTGCCCGGACGGACCGTACCCCTTCTCTGCAGCTCGTGGGAAAAGAATGGAAGAATTGAAAAACAAACAAAATGAGTCTGGCACTCCCCAAATGCCAACAGGGAGCAATCCCAAACAGGGGAAGGCAGCGGCCCAAAGGCCTGGCCCGACCCGCAAATCAGCAGGGAAAACCTGCGCGGCGGAAGATGCTAGGGAGAGCCCAAAGGGGTCCCATCCCGGTGTCGGGGTGGGTGGTGAATTGGCTCCCAAAACCGATACCTTGGCAGAGTGGCTATGCAATCCTGCGGCTGCTCTGCCTGCTGGTAAAGTGGAGGGGGATGAGTCACCATCTACTAGTGTCAAAGCCAAATCCTTTACATATGCCGACAGAAGGAGTGCTGGCAACCTACTCCGTCGGCAGAACGCGAGCCAGATGTCCAGCCCGACGGACAAATGGATTAAGAAGGTCGAGTGGGCCTCGAAGGTGCTGCCGAACTTTGGCAAGGAAGCACCGAAGAAGGAAGCCCCTCAGCAAAAAAGGCAGCGCTCGCAGGAGACTCCGGGGCCGACACCGAAGCGCTCCAGAGTGCTGCCTAACGCATCGTTCGCGCAGATTGCCAGAGAAAGGACGCTGATTGGCGTCCTGGACAAAGGCAGCGTGGACTCCCGGATCCCTCGGAACCAGTGGAAGTGGGTGGAAGCGGCACTGGCCGACCGCTGCTTCGAGCTGGTGGAAAAGCAGCCTGGACCCCCCCCCCCCCCCCCCCCCCCCCCCCCCCCCCCCCCCCCGTCTGCAGAGACATGGGCTGGTACCAGGGCTGCATAAAAATCTTAGCCTGTGAAGATGAGCGCTCCGTACAGCTGTACAAAGCAGCGGTAGCGCAAATCGGGGAAGTCTACCCAGGGGCGAAGCTCGTCGCTGTAGACTGGAGCGAAGTGCCCAGTAGACCAAGGGCGAGAGTCTGGGTGCCCGCCTCCATGAAGGAGCCGGAGCGCATCCTAAAAATGCTGCAAAGATGCAACCCCCACCTCCCAACAGCGGATTGGAAGGTGGTCAAAGTTGAGACGACAGGGCCCCACAAACCAGGCGGTGGTCGTCCTCAACAAAGAGTCGCTGGCCCTGATTGAGGCTGCCAAAGGCGAGCTCAATTTTGGGTTCAGCTCTGTGACCGTAAAGGTCTACAAGTCGGATGCGGCGGCCGAGGCACGTCCTGTCGACAAGCCAGTCGAGCAGGACGCTGCCTCGGAGATCGAAGCACCCGACGATCACACAGAGATAGACCCAGTGGGCTACTCCACAGATGGCACGCTGAGATGCGACTTCGAGGCGATGTGTTGCCACGAGGAAGTCGAGGACGATCCGGATGCCGACATTACAGTGGTGGAGAACACTAAGGATGTCCCTGAGGCTCCTTCAGATCAATCTCCACCACTGTAAAGCAGCATCCGCTGCTCTTATACTCCGCCTCGAAGAGAGCGGAGCAGACGTAGCCCTGATCCAGGAACCTTGGATAGTGGGAGTCAAGGTTTGTGGATTAGGGTCGAAGGAGTACAAGATAATTAATATCTTTCTGCTCCATAATTATAGCGATAGCGACAACACGGCGGTAAGCCTAGAGCTGAAAGGGACACATCTAAGGCTGATGTCGTCCTACATGGCCCATGAGGGAAACGATCCCCCCAACGACCTTGTTCGCAAACTAGCCAGCGACAGCGAGAGGTCGGACATAGACCTATTAATAGGTTGCGATGCCAACGCTCACCACACTCAATGGGGGAGCTCGAACACAAATGCAAGGGGTGAGTCACTTTTCAGCTTCATCCTTAACTCAAATCTATTTATTTGTAATCGGGGCAACGACCTCACTTTTATAATTAAAAATCGACAGGAGGTTATTGACATCACCCTAGTGTCTTCCAACCTGTTAGACATAGTCAAGAGTTGGCAAGTCCTTGATGACCACTCCTTCTCTGACCACAGATACATCGAGACCACACTATCCCTCGAGTGTCCGAAACCTAAGGACTATATTAATCCCAGGAAAGCCAACTGGGAAAAATATAGCTCAGCCCTGGAGGACTTACTCCCCTCCAAAGCACCATCATGCCCGGACACAAAAGACGACCTAGATCGCCTAGTGAACAGGTTCACAGAAGCATGCAAAAAAGCCTTCGCGGCAGCATGCCCCTCTAGCAAACCTAGGCGGAAAAAGAAACCCCCCTGGTGGTCAAAACAAATAGACATCCTTCGTAAAAGCTGCAGGACCCTCTTCAACAGGGCCAAAAGCGCGAACGAGGAGAGCCACTGGGCAGACTACAAAATCTGTCTTTCACTATATAAAAAGGAAACAAGGAAAGCAAAAAGGGCCTCTTGGCAAAAATTTTGCTCGGAAATTGAGGAAACGTCAGAGGCCGCAAGGCTTCGCAAGATTCTCTCAAAAACTAACCCCTCGGTAGGGTATCTTAAAAAGAATGACGGCACGTGGACCAACTCCAGTGAGGAGTCCTGCACATTCTACTAGACACGCATTTCCCAGGGTGCACAACTATCGAGACGGTACATCTCCCCGGAGAGGGACCGGTAACATCGATGGATCACATCCTCACAAAACGTAACATAAGCTGGGCAATAAACAGCTTCAACCCGTTCAAATCGCCAGGCCCAGACCAGGTAATCCCGGCCCAACTTCAGAAGGCCGGGGATACGGCCATAAACTGGCTACAAGGTATCTTCAGGAAGATACCGGCTGTGGGTACAATCCCGCGAACATGGCTTAAGGCAAAGATAGTCTTCATTCCCAAAGCTGGGAAAGCCTCGCACTCAGCTGCAAAGGACTTTAGACCAATCAGCCTATCGTCCTTCCTCCTCAAAACCTTTGAGAGACTCGTCGGGCTGCAACTGAGGACAACTATACACCCTCAGTTGCTGTCAGGCGCACAGCATGCCTACCGGAAAGGAAAATCCACGGAAACGGCTCTTCATGAAGTGATCTCTGCGGTAGAGAAATCTCTGCATCACAAAGAGTACTCACTCATAGCATTTCTCGATATTGAGGGAGCTTTCAACAACGTTGTACCGGGTGCCATTACAGAAGCCCTGACTGACCTGGGGGTGGACCGTCACTTGGTGATGCTCATTGATCAATTGCTCACATGCAGGACGGTGACATCATCGATGGGATCGTCCGCCCAGTCAAGGTATGTCAACAGAGGCACCCCGCACGGTGGTGTCCTGTCTCCTCTTCTGTGTAACATAGCAGTCAACAAGATTCTATGGGACCTGGACGGGGGGGGCTGCAAAGTCGTGGCCTATGCGGATGACGTTGCAATTATTTTCTCGGGGAAATACCCCCAAACACTGTGCGACTTAATGTCCACAAAGCTAGCGCAACTGTCGGACTGGACGGAATCGCGCGGTCTGGGAGTAAATCCCTCAAAAACGGAACTCGTATTATTCACAAATAAATACAAGGTCCCGCCCCTCAACCCTCCAATACTACAAGGATGCAGGCTCTCCTTTAGCGACAGTGCCAGTTACTTAGGGTTGGTAATTGACAAGAAGCATAACTGGAACCTGAATGTCAAAGACAGAGTGAAGAAGGCCATGACTGCACTCTATACATGCAAAAAAGCTATTGGGCTAAGATGGGGTATGATCCCAAGCATAGTCCAATGGATATATCAAGCTATAGTTAGACCAATACTACTCTACGGAGTTACGGTGTGGTGGCCAGCCCTATCAAAAAGGGCGATCACCAAGCAACTGGGCAAAGTCCAGCGGACTGCCGCCCTATGCATCAGCGGAGCTCTCCGCACCACCCCAAATGATGCGCTAAATGCCATCCTATGCCTACAGAGCCTTGAACTCGCAGGAAAGGAACGGGCAGAAGCAGCAGCAATACGTCTAAGAGACTCAGATCAATGGGTGACACAGTGCATAGGTCACTCAGCCATATTAAATAGCAGTACTGTCCCCTCAAAAACAGACTACCAAGTTCCAAGAGAGTATACAGACACTCCCTTCGACACAATCATCCCTCATAGAGACGAATGGCTCGAGGGACTCCCAGGCCCCGATGGGGCCATAAGCATCTTCACAGATGGATCAAAGCTGGACGACAGAGTCGGAGGGGGAATCTACTCTGAACAGCTAAACATAAGGCATTCCTTCAGACTCCCAGATCATTGCAGTGTCTTTCAAGCGGAAGTCAAAGCAATCAGGGAGGCACTAGACTGCCTACAAGCGGCTGCCGTCACGGCAACCAAGCTAAACCAAGCTAAACCAAGCGACAGCCAGGCTGCGATCAAATCGCTAAGCGCGATTTCCTCGAACTCGGCCACCGTGGCAGACTGCCGCAAATCTCTACACGAGATGGCTCAGCAATTTGCTATTAGCCTAATTTGGGTCCCGGGCCACCGGGACATCGAGGGCAACTGTATAGCGGACGAGCTGGCCAGATCTGGCACTACAATCCCCCTTCTCCAAGACAAGGAGGATATCTGTATGCCAATGGCCACCTGTAAGCTCATCATAAGGGAGCAATACAAGCGACTAAAAAACAATATGTGGCAAACAGTGCCACGATGTCGCACAACTCGGCAAACATGGCCGACCATGGACATGAAGCGCACCTCCGAGCTCCTCAAGTTAAGCAGGAAAAGGTGCAGCGTAGTCACACGTTCCCTCACGGGACACTGGCTAATAGGCACCCACGCTAACAGGCTGGGGGCCCCACATAACGATTTTTGTCGCAGCTGTAGAGACGAGGAAGAGGAGGAGACAGTGGAACATCTGTTCTGCTCCTGCCCGGCTCTCAGCAAAAGAAGGCTACAACACCTGGGCTCAGCCTTTCTACACGACATCTCAGCGATGTCCAAACTATGTCCCAGAAGGATAGCGAACTTTGTGAGAGCATCTGGATGGGATAATTGCTGACAGGAAGTCTCACAACGCAGGAAGGAAATGATCCTATGCGGTATCACAACGTGTGACGGGCTCCGAGCGAGCCCGGCAGCCGCCTCAACCTAACCTAACCTAACATATCACAGAAGTCTGGATCCAAAACATCGTTGCTCTAGCTCTTATAGTATTTGAGCACTAGGCGCTGAAGGGGACGGACAGACGGACGGACGGACCGACGGACAGACGGACAGACAGACATGGCTCAATCGAGTCGGCTATTGATGCTGATCAAGAATATATATACTTTAAAGGGTCGGAAACGATTCCTTCTGGACGTTACACACATCCACTTTTACCACAAATCTAATATACCCCAATACTCATTTTGAGTATCGGGTCTAATAAAATTTAGTCAATGCCTTGGACTTCAATCTTTCTTATACAAACTTATTCGATGCTGGTTAAGTCCGTAAGTAGACCTAATAAAAAGGGAAGATTATGGCCTGTGCGTAGATGCCATTTTAGCCAACTCATTGAAGCGGCTATACTCGATGCTGCTATTGTGCTAGGTGGGTACTTTGCAAATTGATGTTCTGCGAATAACAGTTAGTATATAAACATTTTAATAAGAATAATAAAATATTAAAATACCGAATATTCGGTAAAATGCACATCCCCACAACAAAAAATGTCTGTCCAGAGAAGGGTTGGTAATTTCGGTCTCTGAGATTTGTGGATGCCCCAGATTTTCGTCCTTTGCGGGGGCGGAAGGGGGTGTGGCGAAATTTGGAAACTAGCTCGTCAAGGTCCGATATCACAGGAGTGTGGATCAAAAATTTGGTTTCTAGTTCAGATTTTGCAGTCTAGAAGATATAATCAATCTCTACGATTCAGCGTTTTCTCGTATCTTTGAAATTGTGGATGCCATAGATTTTCGACCTTTGTGGGGGCCTGTAACAGTGACATGTCACAGAAGTCTGGATACAAACAGTCGTTGCTCTAGCTCTTATAGCCTCTGAGCACTGGGCGCTCATAGGGACGGACAGACAGATATGGCTCTATCGACTTGGCTTTTAATGCTGATCAAGAATATATATACATTATGGGGTCGGAAACGGTTTCTTCTGGACGTTTCACACATCCACTTTCACCACTTATCTAATATACCCCTATACTCTGCGAGTACTAGATATAAAAATTTACTGACTCAATATGACAGAAAAAAAAAATTAGAAGAAAAACAATTTCGACTCAATACACATACTCCTTTTGAGACATTTCAGGTATTCAAAATTGAACAAGTTAAAATTTAAGAAGAAATTAGAAACCTGATGAAATTTTGTTACATTTACATTCATCTTCTATTTTTCATGGCTTTACACAATTACCCAAGATATCTGCTGTTCATTGAAATAGTGTTGCTTTCGAACAAAATCAAAAAAAGAAACTCAAATTAAAACCTATGTTATATGTTCTGTATGAGCTGCTTTACCCCGGCCTGGCATGGGTCAGTAAGGTCCTTCCAACGTTTCAATACGATTTGAGCCAATAATTTTAATAATTCTTAAACCACTTGCCAAAATTGAGTTCAGGTTGACGGATTTGCAGTTGGTAGAATTCCTTTGACCTTCGGCTATAAGATTTCGATGAGTTTAAGATCCATTGACTGAGCTAAACATGGCAGAACGTCGATATTTTCGGAATATTTTTTGTTCAGGGCATCAGTAGATAATTGACGCGCACTCGATGTCGCGCGTTTGTCGGTGCGCTCGGAAGATCCACAATCCACGCGGCGTTCACCGCAGCGTAACGCTTAAGCTAAGTTAGTTACGCTCCCACCACCGTTTTAACCGGCGCGCTACCTACACGTTACACCCAAGTGATCCAGTAGCTATTTCTTAATAATCTTGAACTTGAATCCCCCGCACCTATTTATGTACATATGTCTATGGCTACGTATACATTTTGAATTAGCATATACTTGAACATATGCATACATATATATATTCACTCATGCCTTCATAGTTATATACCGTTTTACCCGTTGTTTGAATCTCGTCGAAAGGGTGGTTGTTAACCGAAGCCGCGGTAAATACCACTTACAGCCATATATACATACATGCAAGCAGAAGAAGCTGTGCATTCCTTTCGTTTTTTCGCTTCTCCACCGGTTGCTTTCGTTGTATTTGTTGGGATAGTTTTCGATGCCGCGCTTAAACTTAATGGAACGCCAAGCAACGCCCTACCTTGCATTTCGAGGGTATATTTTTTTTTTAACTGTTTGCAACCGACTCTATACATTGTTACCTCGTGCCTCAATGTTATTGTTCGTCCACAATTTTCGCTCTTGGTTAAACATTTATTGATCGTAGTATTTATGTCTGCACATTCCGGCCACATTTTACAATTTCCATAATATTGTTACGTTTATACAGTTCGTATTTTATGGGTTAAGAATATGCTTTCGATGTCTTGTTGCTCCCCTCGGCAGTCCCTCTTACGGTTCCGAGCACTATGGACCAATCGGCAGCCATTTTCACACGGTCCAAGTTTGCCTTCGCTGCAAGCAGACTGACCCGCTTCGATCAGAAGCTCGACGCTCCAGATGCTAGCACTCCAACCTGCTCGCTCTCCCAAGTCCATCAAGATCAACTCCGAAGCCTGTGGGCAAAGGTGGACGCTGAGTTCGAGGCCTGTTCGGTGGCGATGTCGGAAGCGGATCCAAAGGGTGGTAGCTGATGTCCAAGGGATGTCCGATGACTGCTACACGGTCTACGCGTAATGCCTTGCCGAACTGAACGATCAGCTCGAGCCCCCGACTGTCTCTCACACGCCGCAACTGGCCGTTCAAGTGCAGACTTCCGGCGGTAGCCTCCAATCTCCATGTGACACTGGGACTACCAGCAGTGGCCCACGTTCCGAGACCTGAGGTCTCCATTCTCAATGCCGTGTCCGCTTAGTCAAAGAAGATCTGCAGTTTTTCCATCCGCTCTCTGACTAAGCCGGGCTTACAACTAAATGCCACAACCTACGTTATTCCGGAATTGGCCCTATGTGGTGGTTCTCTTGAGAAAATTACCCTGGTGGATGATATTGGTGTTATATTAGACGCCAAGCTAAAGTTTTCTAAACACATGTCGACAATGGTAAATGTGGCCATGGGCGTACTTCGGTTTATAAAGAGGTTTATACCTCGCTAGTTCGTACAAAGTACACCAGGACCGTATAGAATCAGTACAGAAAAACTCTTTACTCTTTGCTCTGAGGGGCCTTAACTGGGATACGGGTGTGAGACTTCCATCTTACTCTAGTAGACTGCTATAAGTAAACCTCCCATCCTTAGTTAGCCGTACGAAAATTCTTGGTGTGATTTTTGTGCACAACTTGATCAGGAGTGACATAGACGGGCCGCATAAACTTCACGATTCCTATAAGACTCACTAGAACTGTTATAGCGTTGTTCCTTCCACTTTGTAGATCGAATTATTCCTTGCATTAACCGTTTAGGGTCTTATGCTTGGATTATAATTCCCTCTACCATATTATTTCTTCCTCTTATTAAGTTACTCACACACCTTAACCTTACACACCTTTCTAGTAATTAGAAATTGTAGTGGTATTTGTATTTGTATTTTGAATGCATGCTTAGTTTCTTAATTAGTGAAGTGAGTCTGACCAACTTAAATTTTTCATGTTTTTTACTAGACTAGAAGCTATTTTTACAAAAAATAATCATGACCATAGCGATAAGCCTTCCTTATATTTTCGGATACCTTGATTTTTAATATTAAGCAGTAGATGTTTTTTGACTTATATCCCTTTTTGTAAATATTTGTTTTCGAATTTGCTCAAAACTTTTTAACTGGCCTTAACTGAGGCACATTTGCAGGTTTTGCAGCTTAGGCACGAACTCAATGCTTTGTTAAGTGCTTAACAAATGAGTGGGAAGCAGATCAAGGATAGTGGTGTTCAGTCTTCTTCAGATGAGACAAAGTTGCGACAATGTTTGAAATAACCAGAGAAATGTTGAAAAAACCCACAATGCGAGAATGTTAGAAATAAACAGTGTAACGTTGAAAAAACGGACGCATGGTATGAGAAATGCTACATTGTAAAAACAGTCAAGGAAAACACTTAGAAAAGAAATGTTTATCCAACGACTTCGAGTTGTGCGATTATATGTAGACTAACCCTACACGTCAATAAAACATACGGCTTTTCCTGTGATTACGGATATTTGGAAAATCCGCCAAGAATTTGCCGAAAAACCAACAAAGGTATTCCCATATATATGGGAGGATCTGAACCCAAAACAAGCAAAAAAAAGTGGCCAAGAGGCTTCAGAGTTTTTCTGGCATAATGAGCAGACGCTATTATCATTCGCATAATACCTATCAACAAATTTTTTAAGCGTCGGAAGACAATTGTCCTTGTAATTTTGCGCATTTACAGCCAATACTGCCAATATGTATGTTTTTTTTTATCTGGTACAGAGAAAAGTTTGAACAGGTCTTCTGGTGTCTGCATATGTAGTATAGAGAAAAATATTTTTTAGCAATTTTTTTACAGTCGGTCCGGTTCAGCGCATTTTACCATAATTTATTGTACCAATACGTTGTATTAAATGTAATTCGTTACATAATTACCCATACTAATAAATCGGTATGTATATATAAATGGAGTAAAAAAATTTACGGGATCTCATAAATTGAGAATGGCTGAGCCGATTTGTCTCATTTGGTTTTCAGCTGTTTAAATTTTCCAGGAGAAGGTATATACGAAAACACTCCCGAAAAAATGTATTTTTTATTTTTTTTTTTAATACTAGCCGTAGTAGCCGTATTAGCGGAGAATCCATTGCCATAGTCGGACATCAGGTCAAAACTCTTTATATTCTCCATCAAGAAACAATCAACTGAGTTGTCTACATTTCTTATCCGTGCAATCACAATGAGCGCCACAGCAAAACGAAGCAGGGCCGGCTAGTTAAACAACAAAAATCGAAGTATAGAGGCCATATAAAGAAAATTTCGTTTTGTATAAATAGACTTAAAAAAAAAATTTAATAACGTCAATTATTATGTATTCTTCTTTTTTATGTGTAATTTAATTTACAAGGACTTGGAGGAAACTAATATATATTTAAATGCTAATATTTAGTATATTGGCTCAAAAAATACTTTTCTCAAAATTGTATGTCTTGTAACTCATTTTTATTAGGCCGTCAGCCCTGTAGCCATTTGCTACAGGGGGACAAACGGATGACGGGTCGGCTCGCACAACTGTGAACTCGGAACTGAGGCTCAGCCGCTCCGGTTGGTAATACCCGGTGCGGTCTGCATCTCACACCCCCCTAGGACACAGAGGGTTTCGAGCGAACCGTCACCCGCCGTAACTGTGCACACAGGTGGAAGTGCGACTATACTCTCCCCGTGAGGGCGGTTGGAAACAGGTCCTAGCACGGTCATGTCTCTGCTAGGATGCTGGCGAATGGTAGTCGGGCGGAGAGAAGAAAACTCTCAGTGAAATTACCCCAATCCAAGGTGACACTGTTATATGCCGAGGGATGCATGGCCGGGGGGGTGCCCGGTCGCTAATATGCGGACTCTGCATACCTGCCGACCTCCAGTTTAAATCAGGCTTCCCGTGGCAAGCGAGCTATGCCTCGGGTGACCATCCCCTTCCCGCCTACTCGTGGGAACTACTATGTCAAACACTCAAAATATAAAAACCAACAAAACCGCAAAGGAGCTCGGTACTCCTCTTAAAGTACCGGAGGGACAAGCCAATCCCTCTACACCAGCGCCTGGGAAACCGGGTCCAAAGAAGACGGGGAAGGAGACTGACTGGGTCTCGGCTCAGCCTGCAGAGCCTGAGAAGATCCTCAGGTTACTGCAGGTCTGCAACCCCCACCTTCCTACAGCCGATTGGAAGGTGGCAAAGGTGGAGGATATCCAAGGGCAGAGGCGCCAGATCATCCTCGTCCTAAATGAGGAATCCATTGATCTCCTCGCAAAGTCGGACGGTGTAGTGGATTATGGCTACAAGAAGGTCACCATATCCACTTACAAGTCCGATCGCAAGGGCAGGCAAGCGGAGGTCGAGCCAGACCCGGAGTTGCCGGAGATCCCGAAAGAGGGGGCCTCGTGCGAGGAAGACAACCCGGCGTCGGATGCGGCGCCCATGATGTCGGACGACATCTTGGACGACTACGCGTTCGACGAGAGCGACCTAGCCAGAGGACTCACCCACATCGTAGTCGGGGAGGAGCCGGAGTCCCCTGACAGCGATCTAGAAGCAACAATGGTGGAGGCGAGCCTCAGGAATGTCGTTGACGCTCCTGCAGATAAACCTCCACCATTGTAAGGCAGCATGCGCTGCTCTACTGCTCCACCTGGCCAAGGGTGGAGCCGACATAGTCCTCATTCAGGAGCCCTGGATCCTCGGAAACAGGGTCTCCGGTCTGAGGACTTCTGACTACAAGCTATATGTTGTAGTATGTGCATATATTGAGTGTACACTGTACCCAATGGTTAACAATAAATGTATCAGCAACACATTGTTGCAGTACACAAACAAAACCACTTCAAGTGAGCGTGCAATATGATCGCCGCTTATGCGCTAAGCTAAGTCAGCATTCCCACGCTGACCACTTGAAGCATATATATATATACACATATGTACATACGGCTCTTGCCCTCTCGATTATGCTGATAAGACAAATATGTATGAAGCCGCTCCGCTGTTGGCGTTATAAGAATAAATTCAATAAAGACATTCTAAAAACCGAAGTCAAACGGCACAGACGTGCCAGTGTTATAATTACAATAGTGACATATTACATGGCGACCGTGACAAGTGTCACGAACATGTAGATGTTCGGAAACAAAAATATGTTAAAATAAATCACATAAAAAAAAAAAAGCGGAGAGCGAGAGAGAGAGCGGCGAGAGCGGACAACAACAGCAGCACCACAGCAGGCACCACTGGAAGCAGCAGTAACATCAAAAAAAATTAACAACGAAATGGAGCGGAACTGAACGCAGTAAGTAGAGTGGTATGTGTGGCAAAAGAGGCGGCGTAGTAAAACGCCTGAGAGCCAGAAGGGCAACACTACTCAAACTGCTAAATAGCAACGATAATTTGCCGTGGAGCACATCTGTGAAATTACACACAGAGCTCGATCACATCAAATTGTTGCTAGCAGAAAAGAAAATGAAAGAGCCAATGCACACAACCACCTACACTGCAATACGAAATATCAGTAAAATATTAACCGTAACTCCACCACCCCAAACGACAGAAATAGCAAAGACCTGCCCGAACGACTGCGAGGGACCTCTACACTCGCCGCATTGCGAGTACACCTGTGCAGCCTGCACCGGTGCCCCAACAGAGAAGCAGTAGCAGCCTGTGCAGCCAGCACCGGCCTCGTCTAGCGCAACAAGCTAGACCCGGAGCAGTGAACCGACAGCGCTTCCTAGAGCGCCCACCGCCAAACAAAATTTTTTTTTCTAAATGCCTGCGATGCATACAACTTAACTGTAAGATCTAAAATTGTAAAATTGAGCGGAATAACATCTGCCCAATTAGAGTGAGGCCTGTAAAGCCACACAAACACTAGGCAGAAAGAAATGTAAAAACTGAAAAAAAAATATATATAAATTATAAATTAATTTCAACAATTAACAAAGAATTTATACAGTAGTATAAAAGAAAAAAAAAAGGAAATTTGTTTTTTGTATATACATATGTCACGAACAAACAAAATAAGTAAATTTGAAGAAAATTTCGAAAATTTTTACACAATGGGTTTAGTAGATGTAAAATCGGTAGATTCGACAGCGAATGTAATAAACAAAGTCGAAGTCAATAACACCGACCTAAAGTTAATAACAATACTTATTGCTATTATTTTCATTATAATCATAGGACATCTATTATATAAATTGTATAAACTACATAATAGATGCATAAAGAAACGCTATCAAAGCCGGGCAGATGACCTGGACAAAATTTAAAACAAATTTATAATGGTAACGAAAATTGGCCAAAAATAAAAGAAAAACTCCATAACGAATCATGAATAAAAATATATCATTATTTGATTGAAAACCTATAAATGTTTTTGCACATTTTAATAATTATTTTAAAATGAAATGGAATGGCAAAATATTAATGCCGCATTAGTTAAAATAAAAGAAAATTTTGATAAATCATACAAGAGTCTAGCACAAAATAGGAATATTTCAAACGAAACTATAAGTAGACACGCGACAATATTAGTTGCATGTTTTAACCAAGCTCGTTCCCTGATACACGACAATAAAGAAAAGTTAAATACTCAGCATTGGTCGTATGTATCAAGATTTTTGAATAGATTAAAAACAAATTTAAATAGCATCAAATCAAAATATTCACTAGACATAACTATACCTTCGATTTTGAATACTCCAGTATTAGTCGAGGAAAACACAAACACAGGAGTCCCACCAAAACGACAAGTTTTTGTTTCACGGCTGGCCCCTGACCTCACATCTAATGATGTAACTGCTTTCATTCAAAGCAAAATAAAAGCCGTGGGTTTAAAGGTGGAGAAATTTAACTTCTCTTATGCCAGGGAGATAGCGTCGTTTAAGATAAGCATCTCCCCAACTCAATTTGACACCATTTGCTCCACCAAATTTTGGCCGGAGCATTTGGTGGTGAAGGAGTTTAAGGCTAAGAAGAAGAATAGGCCCCCCATATCGCTTCCAAATCTTTCCAGCGTGCCACCCTCAACCTCAACTTCCTCTTCCTCAACTTCCCGTCTTGCTCCAACCTTTCCAAAAAACTAACTTCTCTTTTAGTAACCTATCAGAATGTAAGAGGCTTGCGTAGTAAGCTCAGCATTCTTTTCCGGGATAGTGTTGCATTTGCTTCCCACGTTATTGTGTTTACTGAAACCTGGTTAAAGCCGGACATTCTTAGTTCCGAGGTTTTGGCAGGTCGGTACCCAACTTTTAGAAAGGACCGTTCGTCTCGACGTGCAGGAGGGGTTCTAATTGCAGTGGACTCTTACTTCACGTCAGAACACTTCACAGTCCAAGTTCAACAGGAACTGGAATTCTTGTGTGTAAAACTGATTCTTCCCGCTTTCGCTATATTCATTACTTGCTCGTATATCCCACCTTCTTCGGATATTTCAATTTATGAGCAGCACTTGTCCGCTTTAACCGCTGTTGCTTCCTCGCTATCTGATAAAGATCGTATGATAGTTCTTGGTGACTTCAACTTGCCAGGAACTGTTTGGTCTTCGGTAAACGAGTCTAGTATCCTAGTGCCCATGTCACGACATGACTTTGTTGACGGCTTGCTTGACCTGTCCCTGTCTCAAGTCAATCATGTGAAAAATTCCTTGGGTCGATTGCTTGATCTATGCTTTGTATCGGATCCGACCATAGTGTTGTTAACCCGAGCCCTTCCGCTCACTATACCTGAAGACGCCTACCACCCTACTTTCGAGGTGTCGCTAGACATAGGACCAACTGTATCGGATCGGTCGAGTAGACTACCTGAACGTGTCCGCTGCTTTCGTAAAGCCGAGTTTGCGAAGCTTAATAACCTAATTAGGGATTTTGATTGGTCCGCTTTGTACTTGTGCACTGATGTCACAAAAGCCACAAACATTTTTTACAATGCTCTTGGCACATTTTTTGATTCTTGTGTCCCGCTTTCTTGTCCGATTAGATCTGGAAAACCCCCTTGGTTTACCAAAGAGTTATCCAGTCTAAAAAACTTAAAATCAAGACTTTATAAAAAATTTCAAGAAGTGGGTTCTCCTACTTCTCACTCTCGTTATGTAATAGCTCGGTCAAACTTTTCAGTTCTTAATGCTCAATGCTATAAGAACTACCTATCTCGTTGCAGGATACGTTTTTCTCAGGACCCTAAACAGTTTTACTGCTTCGTAAACAGTAAGCGTAGAACGTCCGCACACCCATCCTCGCTATCATTTTGTAATACGTCGGCAAATAATGATCAGGCAATTGCCGATCTTTTTGCCCAGTTTTTCCAAACTACCTATTCTGAGGAACGCTACTCTGGTCAACCGTACCCATACGGATTACCGAGGTCGAACGGCATTTTCAGTCCCTTGTTAAATGAGTATTCCCTACTTCAAGATCTTCGACTAGTTAAGCCGGTGTTTTCACTGGGTCCAGACGGGGTTCCAGGTTGTGTACTCAGGTACTGCGCCGAGGCTCTGTGTGGACCATTGCTTAAACTATTCACCATGTCCATTGATTCATCTTGCTTCCCCCCAATCTGGAAGGAATCGTTTATAATTCCTCTCCATAAAAAAGGTAGTAAGTCTGATGTAAAAAATTATAGAGGTATAGCAAAGTTATCCGCTATTCCCAAATTGTTTGAGAAAGTTTTAACTCCGCACTTGCAACATCTCTGCAAGTCACTTATATCTCCAACTCAGCATGGATTTATAAGGCGGCGATCAACCACCACGAACTTGTTAGAGTTTACCTCTTTCATTATTAAAGGCTTTCAAGGTAACTTACAGACGGATGTTATTTACACCGACTTTAGTAAAGCATTCGACTCTGTAAACCATTCCCTCTTAGCACATAAACTTGACCTTTTAGGGTTTCCGCCCAACCTCCTGAGATGGATTTCTAGCTATCTTTGTTCTAGGTCTCAAAGAGTCCTCTTCAAAAACTCCCTCTCTTTACCAGTAAAGGTTTCTTCGGGAGTACCACAGGGCAGCCATCTAGGCCCCTTACTCTTCACACTCTTTATTAATGACTTGCCTTCAGTAATAACATACTCTCGAGTACTTATGTATGCGGATGATGTTAAACTCTGTGTCCAGTACAAGGACATTTCATTTCATTCTCGCTTGCAATCCGATCTCAATAGCTTTCAGTCATGGTGTTGTGCAAACTTGTTACACCTTAATGCCTCGAAATGCAAAGTTATGACATTTCATCGTTCTAACCCTTTGTTGGCTCCCTACACCCTATTTGGGGGTTCTCTTGACAGAATTACCCTGGTGGATGATCTGGGTGTTATGTTAGATCCCAAGTTAAAGTTTTCCGAACACATTTCTACCATGGTAAATAAGGCCATGGGCGTGCTTGGGTTTATAAAGAGGTGGTCAAAGGAATTTGACGACCCCTATATAACAAAGACTCTCTATACCTCGCTTGTTCGTCCGATCTTAGAATACGGCTCCTGTGTATGGTGGCCTCAGTACAAAGTACACCAGGACCGTATAGAATAAGTACAGAAAAACTTTTTACTCTTTGCTCTGCGGGGCCTTAACTGGGATGCGGGTGTAAGACTCCCATCTTACTCTAGTAGACTATTATTAGTAAACCTCCCATCCTTAGTTAACCGTAGAAAAATGCTTGGTGTGATATTTATGCACAACTTGATCAGGGGTGACATAGACAGCCCTGATCTGTTGAGCCGCATAAACTTCATGATTCCTATTAGACTGACTAGAAACTTTATACCGTTGTTCCTTCCACTTTGTATATCGAATTATTCCTTGCATGAACCGTTTAGGGTCTTATGCTCGGACTATAATTCCCTCTACCATATTATATCCTCCACTAATTCTCTTCCTCTTATTAAATTACTAATCCTTACACACCTTTCTAGTAATTAGTAATTGTAGTGGTATTTGTATTTTGTATTTTATTGCATGCTTAATTTCTTAATAAGTTTAGTGCTAATTTTCCTCGAAGGTTAGTCTAATATCTATCTTTCTTGCATGCTCGCGTTTGGTTCGGCTACGCACCGCGCGTCATGCGGCAGCGCCCCTCGGTCGGTTGGGCGGGAGGAGGGCTGCGTTTTGCCTGGGATCCGCGCGTAACAGCCTTCTGCTGGTGTCACACGGGCCACTTGACGGTGCAGTAATTGCATCGCCTCTTGTTAGATGCAGTCATTGCATGTCAACGTCCAATATATTTAGAGGGCGAATCTGAAATCGCAAGCGGTTCAGATACACATATAAAAGAAGAAGACCTAGGCGACCTTACGATACCAGCGGTAATCACACTAACCAATCTAGTTGATTCTGAATCAGAGTCTATTACTGAAGTAAAAACTCTAAAAATGGCCATGTCACAACTAGAATTTCTTAAGCTAGCCGCTTCACTCATACCTGAGTTTAGTGGAAAGCCTGAGAATCTACAAAGTTTCATTGATGCTCTTAGCTTAGTGGATTCACTTAAGGGAACACATGAAACTACAGCAGTCAACCTAATAAAAACTAAACTCAAAGGCCATATTCGAAACTAAAATAAAATAAAATGAAGATAGCTAGATAGATTGTCACGGATAACAACATCTGAACTAAAAGACATACAAAATAAAGTTTCATCAGGTCTTCTGGTGTCTGCATATGTAGTATAGAGAAAAATATTTTTTAACAATTTTTTTACAGTCGGTCCGGTTCAGCGCATTTTATCATAATTTATTGTACCAATACGTTGTATTAAATGTAATTCGTTACATAATTACCCATACTAATAAATCGGTATGTATATATAAATGGAGTAAAAAAATTTACGGGATCTCATAAATTGAGAATGGCTGAGCCGATTTGTCTCATTTGGTTTTCAGCTGTTTAAATTTTCCAGGAGAAGGTTTATACAAAAACACTCCCGAAAAAATGTATTTTTTATTTTTTTTTTTAATACTAGCCGTAGTAGCCGTATTAGCGGGGAATCCATTGCCATAGTCGGACATCAGGTCAAAACTCTTTATATTCTCCATCAAGAAACAATCAACTGAGTTGTCTACATTTCTTATCCGTGCAATCACAATGAGCGCCACAGCAAAACGAAGCAGGGCCGGCTAGTTAAACAACAAAAATCGAAGTATAGAGGCCATATAAAGAAAATTCCGTTTTGTATAAATAGACTTAAAAAAAAATTTAATAACGTCAATTATTATGTAGTCTTCTTTTTTATGTGTAATTTAATTTACAAGGACTTGGAGGAAACTAATATATATTTAAATGCTAATATTTAGTATATTGGCTCAAAAAATACTTTTCTCAAAATTGTATGTCTTGTAACTCATTTTTATTAGGCCGTCAGCCCTGTAGCCATTTGCTACAGGGGGACAAACGGATGACGGGTCGGCTCGCACAACTGTGAACTCGGAACTGAGGCTCAGCCGCTCCGGTTGGTAATACCCGGTGCGGTCTGCATCTCACACCCCCCTAGGACACAGAGGGTTTCGAGCGAACCGTCACCCGCCGTAACTGTGCACACCGGTGGAAGTGCGACTATACTCTCCCCGTGAGGGCGGTTGGAAACAGGTCCTAGCACGGTCATGTCTCTGCTAGGATGCTGGCGAATGGTAGTCGGGCGGAGAGAAGAAAACTCTCAGTGAAATTACCCCAATCCAAGGTGACACTGTTATATGCCGAGGGATGCATGGCCGGGGGGGTGCCCGATCGCTAATATGCGGACTCTGCATACCTGCCGACCTCCAGTTTAAATCAGGCTTCCCGTGGCAAGCGAGCTATGCCTCGGGTGACCATCCCCTTCCCGCCTACTCGTGGGAACCACTATGTCAAACACTCAAAATATAAAAACCAACAAAACCGCAAAGGAGCTCGGTACTCCTCTTAAAGTACCGGAGGGACAAGCCAATCCCTCTACACCAGCGCCTGGGAAACCGGGTCCAAAGAAGACGGGGAAGGAGACTGACTGGGTCTCGGCTCAGCCTGCAGAGCCTGAGAAGATCCTCAGGTTACTGCAGGTCTGCAACCCCCACCTTCCTACAGCCGATTGGAAGGTGGCAAAGGTGGAGGATATCCAAGGGCAGAGGCGCCAGATCATCCTCGTCCTAAATGAGGAATCCATTGATCTCCTCGCAAAGTCGGACGGTGTAGTGGATTATGGCTACAAGAAGGTCACCATATCCACTTACAAGTCCGATCGCAAGGGCAGGCAAGCGGAGGTCGAGCCAGACCCGGAGTTGCCGGAGATCCCGAAAGAGGGGGCCTCGTGCGAGGAAGACAACCCGGCGTCGGATGCGGCGCCCATGATGTCGGACGACATCTTGGACGACTACGCGTTCGACGAGAGCGACCTAGCCAGAGGACTCACCCACATCGTTGTCGGGGAGGAGCCGGAGTCCCCTGACAGCGATCTAGAAGCAACAATGGTGGAGGCGAGCCTCAGGAATGTCGTTGACGCTCCTGCAGATAAACCTCCACCATTGTAAGGCAGCATGCGCTGCTCTACTGCTCCACCTGGCCAAGGGTGGAGCCGACATAGTCCTCATTCAGGAGCCCTGGATCCTCGGAAACAGGGTCTCCGGTCTGAGGACTTCTGACTACAAGCTATATGTTGTAGTATGTGCATATATTGAGTGTACACTGTACCCAATGGTTAACAATAAATGTATCAGCAACACATTGTTGCAGTACACAAACAAAACCACTTCAAGTGAGCGTGCAATATGATCGCCGCTTATGCGCTAAGCTAAGTCAGCATTCCCACGCTGACCACTTGAAGCATATATATATATACACATATGTACATACGGCTCTTGCCCTCTCGATTATGCTGATAAGACAAATATGTATGAAGCCGCTCCGCTGTTGGCGTAACCGGCAGCGCAGCTATGCGGTCTGAGTTATAAGAATAAATTCAATAAAGACATTCTAAAAACCGAAGTCAAACGGCACAGACGTGCCAGTGTTATAATTACAATAGTGACATATTACATGGCGACCGTGACAAGTGTCACGAACATGTAGATGTTCGGAAACAAAAATATGTTAAAATAAATCACATAAAAAAAAAAAGCGGAGAGCGAGAGAGAGAGCGGCGAGAGCGGACAACAACAGCAGCACCACAGCAGGCACCACTGGAAGCAGCAGTAACATCAAAAAAAATTAACAACGAAATGGAGCGGAACTGAACGCAGTAAGTAGAGTGGTATGTGTGGCAAAAGAGGCGGCGTAGTAAAACGCCTGAGAGCCAGAAGGGCAACACTACTCAAACTGCTAAATAGCAACGATAATTTGCCGTGGAGCACATCTGTGAAATTACACACAGAGCTCGATCACATCAAATTGTTGCTAGCAGAAAAGAAAATGAAAGAGCCAATGCACACAACCACCTACACTGCAATACGAAATATCAGTAAAATATTAACCGTAACTCCACCACCCCAAACGACAGAAATAGCAAAGACCTGCCCGAACGACTGCGAGGGACCTCTACACTCGCCGCATTGCGAGTACACCTGTGCAGCCTGCACCGGTGCCCCAACAGAGAAGCAGTAGCAGCCTGTGCAGCCAGCACCGGCCTCGTCTAGCGCAACAAGCTAGACCCGGAGCAGTGAACCGACAGCGCTTCCTAGAGCGCCCACCGCCAAACAAAATTTTTTTTTCTAAATGCCTGCGATGCATACAACTTAACTGTAAGATCTAAAATTGTAAAATTGAGCGGAATAACATCTGCCCAATTAGAGTGAGGCCTGTAAAGCCACACAAACACTAGGCAGAAAGAAATGTAAAAACTGAAAAAAAAATATATATAAATTATAAATTAATTTCAACAATTAACAAAGAATTTATACAGTAGTATAAAAGAAAAAAAAAAGGAAATTTGTTTTTTGTATATACATATGTCACGAACAAACAAAATAAGTAAATTTGAAGAAAATTTCGAAAATTTTTACACAATGGGTTTAGTAGATGTAAAATCGGTAGATTCGACAGCGAATGTAATAAACAAAGTCGAAGTCAATAACACCGACCTAAAGTTAATAACAATACTTATTGCTATTATTTTCATTATAATCATAGGACATCTATTATATAAATTGTATAAACTACATAATAGATGCATAAAGAAACGCTATCAAAGCCGGGCAGATGACCTGGACAAAATTTAAAACAAATTTATAATGGTAACGAAAATTGGCCAAAAATAAAAGAAAAAGTCCATAACGAATCATGAATAAAAATATATCATTATTTGATTGAAAACCTATAAATGTTTTTGCACATTTTAATAATTATTTTAAAATGAAATGGAATGGCAAAATATTAATGCCGCATTAGTTAAAATAAAAGAAAATTTTGATAAATCATACAAGAGTCTAGCACAAAATAGGAATATTTCAAACGAAACTATAAGTAGACACGCGACAATATTAGTTGCATGTTTTAACCAAGCTCGTTCCCTGATACACGACAATAAAGAAAAGTTAAATTCTCAGCATTGGTCGTATGTATCAAGATTTTTGAATAGATTAAAAACAAATTTAAATAGCATCAAATCAAAATATTCACTAGACATAACTATACCTTCGATTTTGAATACTCCAGTATTAGTCGAGGAAAACACAAACACAGATTTAGAGGGCGAATCTGAAATCGCAAGCGGTTCAGATACACATATAAAAGAAGAAGACCTAGGCGACCTTACGATACCAGCGGTAATCACACTAACCAATCTAGTTGATTCTGAATCAGAGTCTATTACTGAAGTAAAAACTCTAAAAATGGCCATGTCACAACTAGAATTTCTTAAGCTAGCCGCTTCACTCATACCTGAGTTTAGTGGAAAGCCTGAGAATCTACAAAGTTTCATTGATGCTCTTAGCTTAGTGGATTCACTTAAGGGAACACATGAAACTACAGAAGTCAACCTAATAAAAACTAAACTCAAAGGCCATATTCGAAACTAAAATAAAATAAAATGAAGATAGTCGATGCATTGTCACGGATAACAACATCTGAACTAAAAGACATACAAAATAAAGTTTCATCAGGTCTTCTGGTGTCTGCATATGTAGTATAGAGAAAAATATTTTTTAACAATTTTTTTACAGTCGGTCCGGTTCAGCGCATTTTATCATAATTTATTGTACCAATACGTTGTATTAAATGTAATTCGTTACATAATTACCCATACTAATAAATCGGTATGTATATATAAATGGAGTAAAAAAATTTACGGGATCTCATAAATTGAGAATGGCTGAGCCGATTTGTCTCATTTGGTTTTCAGCTGTTTAAATTTTCCAGGAGAAGGTTTATACGAAAACACTCCCGAAAAAATGTATTTTTTATTTTTTTATTGTAATTTAATTTACAAGGACTTGGAGGAAACTAATATATATTTAAATGCTAATATTTAGTATATTGGCTCAAAAAATACTTTTCTCAAAATTGTATGTCTTGTAACTCATTTTTATTAGGCCGTCAGCCCTGTAGCCATTTGCTACAGGGGGACAAACGGATGACGGGTCGGCTCGCACAACTGTGAACTCGGAACTGAGGCTCAGCCGCTCCGGTTGGTAATACCCGGTGCGGTCTGCATCTCACACCCCCCTAGGACACAGAGGGTTTCGAGCGAACCGTCACCCGCCGTAACTGTGCACACCGGTGGAAGTGCGACTATACTCTCCCCGTGAGGGCGGCTGGAAACAGGACCTAGCACGGTCATGTCTCTGCTAGGATGCTGGCGAATGGTAGTCGGGCGGAGAGAAGAAAACTCTCAGTGAAATTACCCCAATCCAAGGTGACACTGTTATATGCCGAGGGATGCATGGCCGGGGGGGTGCCCGGTCGCTAATATGCGGACTCTGCATACCTGCCGACCTCCAGTTTAAATCAGGCTTCCCGTGGCAAGCGAGCTATGCCTCGGGTGACCATCCCCTTCCCGCCTACTCGTGGGAACTACTATGTCAAACACTCAAAATATAAAAACCAACAAAACCGCAAAGGAGCTCGGTACTCCTCTTAAAGTACCGGAGGGACAAGCCAATCCCTCTACACCAGCGCCTGGGAAACCGGGTACAAAGAAGACGGGGAAGGAGACTGAGTCGGTCCACCGTCTTCAGGCAGCAGCCGCCGCGGAGGGGGGGCCCGAAAAGCCAATCGGGTCCTTCCAAGTCGGGTGGCTCCAAGGGCGAAGCGGATACCGGGGTGGCTGCCAAGCAGAGCGTAATCGCGGCTGGTAAGCGCACCGGGACCGAAGAACCCATGGGAGCTCCAGCGGGCAGCGTCTCTGCACCACGGGGAGGAAAGCCGTCGTACCAAGACAGGAGACGAGCGGCTTTCATCTTGCCCAACGAAGACCCGAACTTCAGGGCGTTAGCCGAAGGAAAGGAGCAGAGGCTGTGGGCCTCCTCAATCCTTCCCGCAAATCAGCCAGGCCAAGCCCAGCAAGCCAGCGGGTGAAGACCCACCTCACGAACCGGTCATTCGCTGAGGTGCCGAGGGGCAGGACCCTGATCGGTGTCCTAGACAGGGGAGCCGAGGACGGCCATGTCCCTCGCGATAAGTGGCACCTGGTGGAGAACGAGCTCCAGGACCGGTACCTACTGGAACTGGAGGAGAACGGCGGACCACCGCCAAAGTGTGAGGACGCAGGGTGGCATCAAGGCAAGGTGAAAGCCATCGCCTGCCAAGACGCTCGCTCTGCGGCCCTCTACATGAAGGCGGTGGCGTCCCTCAAAGAGGTCTATCCAGGGGCGAAACTGGAGGCCGTGAAGTGAGAAGATGTCCCTAGTCGCCCGAGAGCCAGAGCGTGGGTCTCGGCTCAGCCTGCAGAGCCTGAGAAGATCCTCAGGTTACTGCAGGTCTGCAACCCCCACCTTCCTACAGCCGATTGGAAGGTGGCAAAGGTGGAGGATATCCAAGGGCAGAGGCGCCAGATCATCCTCGTCCTAAATGAGGAATCCATTGATCTCCTCGCAAAGTCGGACGGTGTAGTGGATTATGGCTACAAGAAGGTCACCATATCCACTTACAAGTCCGATCGCAAGGGCAGGCAAGCGGAGGTCGAGCCAGACCCGGAGTTGCCGGAGATCCCGAAAGAGGGGGCCTCGTGCGAGGAAGACAACCCGGCGTCGGATGCGGCGCCCATGATGTCGGACGACATCTTGGACGACTACGCGTTCGACGAGAGCGACCTAGCCAGAGGACTCACCCACATCGTTGTCGGGGAGGAGCCGGAGTCCCCTGACAGCGATCTAGAAGCAACAATGGTGGAGGCGAGCCTCAGGAATGTCGTTGACGCTCCTGCAGATAAACCTCCACCATTGTAAGGCAGCATGCGCTGCTCTACTGCTCCACCTGGCCAAGGGTGGAGCCGACATAGTCCTCATTCAGGAGCCCTGGATCCTCGGAAACAGGGTCTCCGGTCTGAGGACTTCTGACTACAAGCTATATGTTGTAGTATGTGCATATATTGAGTGTACACTGTACCCAATGGTTAACAATAAATGTATCAGCAACACATTGTTGCAGTACACAAACAAAACCACTTCAAGTGAGCGTGCAATATGATCGCCGCTTATGCGCTAAGCTAAGTCAGCATTCCCACGCTGACCACTTGAAGCATATATATATATACATATATGTACATACGGCTCTTGCCCTCTCGATTATGCTGATAAGACAAATATGTATGAAGCCGCTCCGCTGTTGGCGTAACCGGCAGCGCAGCTATGCGGTCTGAGTTATAAGAATAAATTCAATAAAGACATTCTAAAAACCGAAGTCAAACGGCACAGACGTGCCAGTGTTATAATTACAATAGTGACATATTACATGGCGACCGTGACAAGTGTCACGAACATGTAGATGTTCGGAAACAAAAATATGTTAAAATAAATCACATAAAAAAAAAAAGCGGAGAGCGAGAGAGAGAGCGGCGAGAGCGGACAACAACAGCAGCACCACAGCAGGCACCACTGGAAGCAGCAGTAACATCAAAAAAAATTAACAACGAAATGGAGCGGAACTGAACGCAGTAAGTAGAGTGGTATGTGTGGCAAAAGAGGCGGCGTAGTAAAACGCCTGAGAGCCAGAAGGGCAACACTACTCAAACTGCTAAATAGCAACGATAATTTGCCGTGGAGCACATCTGTGAAATTACACACAGAGCTCGATCACATCAAATTGTTGCTAGCAGAAAAGAAAATGAAAGAGCCAATGCACACAACCACCTACACTGCAATACGAAATATCAGTAAAATATTAACCGTAACTCCACCACCCCAAACGACAGAAATAGCAAAGACCTGCCCGAACGACTGCGAGGGACCTCTACACTCGCCGCATTGCGAGTACACCTGTGCAGCCTGCACCGGTGCCCCAACAGAGAAGCAGTAGCAGCCTGTGCAGCCAGCACCGGCCTCGTCTAGCGCAACAAGCTAGACCCGGAGCAGTGAACCGACAGCGCTTCCTAGAGCGCCCACCGCCAAACAAAATTTTTTTTTCTAAATGCCTGCGATGCATACAACTTAACTGTAAGATCTAAAATTGTAAAATTGAGCGGAATAACATCTGCCCAATTAGAGTGAGGCCTGTAAAGCCACACAAACACTAGGCAGAAAGAAATGTAAAAACTGAAAAAAAATATATATATAAATTATAAATTAATTTCAACAATTAACAAAGAATTTATACAGTAGTATAAAAGAAAAAAAAAGGAAATTTGTTTTTTGTATATACATATGTCACGAACAAACTAAATAAGTAAATTTGAAGAAAATTTCGAAAATTTTTACACAATGGGTTTAGTAGATGTAAAATCGGTAGATTCGACAGCGAATGTAATAAACAAAGTTGAAGTCAATAACACCGACCTAAAGTTAATAACAATACTTATTGCTATTATTTTCATTATAATCATAGGACATCTATTATATAAATTGTATAAACTACATAATAGATGCATAAAGAAACGCTATCAAAGCCGGGCAGATGACCTGGACAAAATTTAAAACAAATTTATAATGGTAACGAAAATTGGCCAAAAATAAAAGAAAAAGTCCATAACGAATCATGAATAAAAATATATCATTATTTGATTGAAAACCTATAAATGTTTTTGCACATTTTAATAATTATTTTAAAATGAAATGGAATGGCAAAATATTAATGCCGCATTAGTTAAAATAAAAGAAAATTTTGATAAATCATACAAGAGTCTAGCACAAAATAGGAATATTTCAAACGAAACTATAAGTAGACACGCGACAATATTAGTTGCATGTTTTAACCAAGCTCGTTCCCTGATACACGACAATAAAGAAAAGTTAAATACTCAGCATTGGTCGTATGTATCAAGATTTTTGAATAGATTAAAAACAAATTTAAATAGCATCAAATCAAAATATTCACTAGACATAACTATACCTTCGATTTTGAATACTCCAGTATTAGTCGAGGAAAACACAAACACAGGAGTCCCACCAAAACGACAAGTTTTTGTTTCACGGCTGGCCCCTGACCTCACATCTAATGATGTAACTGCTTTCATTCAAAGCAAAATAAAAGCCGTGGGTTTAAAGGTGGAGAAATTTAACTTCTCTTATGCCAGGGAGATAGCGTCGTTTAAGATAAGCATCTCCCCAACTCAATTTGACACCATTTGCTCCACCAAATTTTGGCCGGAGCATTTGGTGGTGAAGGAGTTTAAGGCTAAGAAGGCCCCCCATATCACTTCCAAATCTTTCCAGCGTGCCACCCTCAACCTCAACTTCCTCTTCCTCAACTTCCCGTCTTGCTCCAACCTTTCCAAAAAACTAACTTCTCTTTTAGTAACCTATCAGAATGTAAGAGGCTTGCGTAGTAAGCTCAGCATTCTTTTCCGGGATAGTGTTGCATTTGCTTCCCACGTTATTGTGTTTACTGAAACCTGGTTAAAGCCGGACATTCTTAGTTCCGAGGTTTTGGCAGGTCGGTACCCAACTTTTAGAAAGGACCGTTCGTCTCGACGTGCAGGAGGGGTTCTAATTGCAGTGGACTCTTACTTCACGTCAGAACACTTCACAGTCCAAGTTCAACAGGAACTGGAATTCCTGTGTGTAAAACTGATTCTTCCCGCTTTCGCTATATTCATTACTTGCTCGTATATCCCACCTTCTTCGGATATTTCAATTTATGAGCAGCACTTGTCCGCTTTAACCGCTGTTGCTTCCTCGCTATCTGATAAAGATCGTATGATAGTTCTTGGTGACTTCAACTTGCCAGGAACTGTTTGGTCTTCGGTAAACGAGTCTAGTATCCTAGTGCCCATGTCACGACATGACTTTGTTGACGGCTTGCTTGACCTGTCCCTGTCTCAAGTCAATCATGTGAAAAATTCCTTGGGTCGATTGCTTGATCTATGCTTTGTATCGGATCCGACCATAGTGTTGTTAACCCGAGCCCTTCCGCTCACTATACCTGAAGACGCCTACCACCCTACTTTCGAGGTGTCGCTAGACATAGGACCAACTGTATCGGATCGGTCGAGTAGACTACCTGAACGTGTCCGCTGCTTTCGTAAAGCCGAGTTTGCGAAGCTTAATAACCTAATTAGGGATTTTGATTGGTCCGCTTTGTACTTGTGCACTGATGTCACAAAAGCCACAAACATTTTTTACAATGCTCTTGGCACATTTTTTGATTCTTGTGTCCCGCTTTCTTGTCCGATTAGATCTGGAAAACCCCCTTGGTTTACCAAAGAGTTATCCAGTCTAAAAAACTTAAAAACAAAACTTTATAAAAAATTTCAAGAAGTGGGTTCTCCTACTTCTCACTCTCGTTATGTAATAGCTCGGTCAAACTTTTCAGTTCTTAATGCTCAATGCTATAAGAACTACCTATCTCGTTGCAGGATACGTTTTTCTCAGGACCCTAAACAGTTTTACTGCTTCGTAAACAGTAAGCGTAGAACGTCCGCACACCCATCCTCGCTATCATTTTGTAATACGTCGGCAAATAATGATCAGGCAATTGCCGATCTTTTTGCCCAGTTTTTCCAAACTACCTATTCTGAGGAACGCTACTCTGGTCAACCGTACCCATACGGATTACCGAGGTCGAACGGCATTTTCAGTCCCTTGTTAAATGAGTATTCCCTACTTCAAGATCTTCGACTAGTTAAGCCGGTGTTTTCACCGGGTCCAGACGGGGTTCCAGGTTGTGTACTCAGGTACTGCGCCGAGGCTCTGTGTGGACCATTGCTTAAACTATTCACCATGTCCATTGATTCATCTTGCTTCCCCCCAATCTGGAAGGAATCGTTTATAATTCCTCTCCATAAAAAAGGTAGTAAGTCTGATGTAAAAAATTATAGAGGTATAGCAAAGTTATCCGCTATTCCCAAATTGTTTGAGAAAGTTTTAACTCCGCACTTGCAACATCTCTGCAAGTCACTTATATCTCCAACTCAGCATGGATTTATAAGGCGGCGATCAACCACCACGAACTTGTTAGAGTTTACCTCTTTCATTATTAAAGGCTTTCAAGGTAACTTACAGACGGATGTTATTTACACCGACTTTAGTAAAGCATTCGACTCTGTAAACCATTCCCTCTTAGCACATAAACTTGACCTTTTAGGGTTTCCGCCCAACCTCCTGAGATGGATTTCTAGCTATCTTTGTTCTAGGTCTCAAAGAGTCCTCTTCAAAAACTCCCTCTCTTTACCAGTAAAGGTTTCTTCGGGAGTACCACAGGGCAGCCATCTAGGCCCCTTACTCTTCACACTCTTTATTAATGACTTGCCTTCAGTAATAACATACTCTCGAGTACTTATGTATGCGGATGATGTTAAACTCTGTGTCCAGTACAAGGACATTTCATTTCATTCTCGCTTGCAATCCGATCTCAATAGCTTTCAGTCATGGTGTTGTGCAAACTTGTTACACCTTAATGCCTCGAAATGCAAAGTTATGACATTTCATCGTTCTAACCCTTTGTTGGCTCCCTACACCCTATTTGGGGGTTCTCTTGAGAGAATTACCCTGGTGGATGATCTGGGTGTTATGTTAGATCCCAAGTTAAAGTTTTCCGAACACATTTCTACCATGGTAAATAAGGCCATGGGCGTGCTTGGGTTTATAAAGAGGTGGTCAAAGGAATTTGACGACCCCTATATAACAAAGACTCTCTATACCTCGCTTGTTCGTCCGATCTTAGAATACGGCTCCTGTGTATGGTGGCCTCAGTACAAAGTACACCAGGACCGTATAGAATCAGTACAGAAAAACTTTTTACTCTTTGCTCTGCGGGGCCTTAACTGGGATGCGGGTGTAAGACTCCCATCTTACTCTAGTAGACTATTATTAGTAAACCTCCCATCCTTAGTTACTCGTAGAAAAATGCTTGGTGTGATATTTATGCACAACTTGATCAGGGGTGACATAGACAGCCCTGATCTGTCTATAATTCCCTCTACCATATTATATCCTCCACTAATTCTCTTCCTCTTATTAAATTACTAATCCTTACACACCTTTCTAGTAATTAGTAATTGTAGTGGTATTTGTATTTTGTATTTTATTGCATGCTTAATTTCTTAATAAGTTTAGTGCTAATTTTCCTCGAAGGTTAGTCTAATATCTATCTTTCTTGCATGCTCGCGTTTGGTTCGGCTACGCACCGCGCGTCATGCGGCAGCGCCCCTCGGTCGGTTGGGCGGGAGGAGGGCTGCGTTTTGCCTGGGATCCGCGCGTAACAGCCTTCTGCTGGTGTCACACGGGCCACTTGACGGTGCAGTAATTGCATCGCCTCTTGTTAGATGCAGTCATTGCATGTCAACGTCCAATATATTTAGAGGGCGAATCTGAAATCGCAAGCGGTTCAGATACACATATAAAAGAAGAAGACCTAGGCGACCTTACGATACCAGCGGTAATCACACTAACCAATCTAGTTGATTCTGAATCAGAGTCTATTACTGAAGTAAAAACTCTAAAAATGGCCATGTCACAACTAGAATTTCTTAAGCTAGCCGCTTCACTCATACCTGAGTTTAGTGGAAAGCCTGAGAATCTACAAAGTTTCATTGATGCTCTTAGCTTAGTGGATTCACTTAAGGGAACACATGAAACTACAGCAGTCAACCTAATAAAAACTAAACTCAAAGGCCATATTCGAAACTAAAATAAAATAAAATGAAGATAGCCGATGCATTGTCACGGATAACAACATCTGAACTAAAAGACATACAAAATAAAGTTTCATCAGGTCTTCTGGTGTCTGCATATGTAGTATAGAGAAAAATATTTTTTAACAATTTTTTTACAGTCGGCCCGGTTCAGCGCATTTTATCATAATTTATTGTACCAATACGTTGTATTAAATGTAATTCGTTACATAATTACCCATACTAATAAATCGGTATGTATATATAAATGGAGTAAAAAAATTTACGGGATCTCATAAATTGAGAATGGCTGAGCCGATTTGTCTCATTTGGTTTTCAGCTGTTTAAATTTTCCAGGAGAAGGTTTATACGAAAACACTCCCGAAAAAATGTATTTTTTATTATACCCGATACTCAAAATGAGTATTGGGGTATATTAGATTTGTGGTGAAAGTAGATGTGTGTAACGTCCAGAAGGAATCGTTTCCGACCCCATAAAGTATATATATTCTTGATCAGCATCAATAGCCGAGTCGATTGAGCCATGTCTGTCTGTCCGTCTGTCCGTCCGTCCGTCTGTCCGTCTGTCCGTCTGTCCGTCTGTCCGTCCCCTTCAGCGCCTAATGCTCAAAGACTATAAGAGCTAGAGCAACAATGTTTTGGATCCAGACTTCTGTGATATGTCACTGCTCCAAAAATATTTCAAGACTTTGCCCCGCCCACTTCCGCCCCCACAAAGGGCGAAAATCTGTGGCATCCACAATTTTGACGATACGAGAAAACTAAAAACGCAGAATCGTAGAGAATTACCATATCTTTTAGACTGCAGAATCTGAACTGGATCGTATTATTATTATAGCCAGCATCAAGAAAACAATTTCACTCTTTCTCGCTCTGTCTCACTCTAACACACAGGTTTCATGGTCGGTTTTGCCAATTCCAAAATATGAGTTCAAGGATCTCAGAACCCATAAGAGCTAGAGCAACCAAATTTGGTATCCACACTCCTGTGATATCGGACCTTGACCGTTTCGTGTCCAAATTTCTCCACACCCCCTTCCGCCCCCGCAAAGGACGAAAATCTGGGGCAACCACAAATCTCAGAGACTATTAAGGCTAGAGTAACCAAATTTGGTACACACACTCCTTTAAGATGTCACTATAAAACGTATATCTCAGAATTTCGCCCCACCCCCATCCGCCCCCACAAAGGACGAAAATCTGTGCCATCCACAATATTGCAGATTTGAGAAAACTAAAAACGCAGAATCATAGAGAATGACCATATCTATCCGGTTGCTGAATTTGGATCAGATCAGGTCATTTTTATAGCCAAAAGGAACAAACCAATTTTCACTGGCTATGCAGCGCCCGACGTCACGCTCAGACTGATTTTTTGTCTCTCTCGCACGCACTCTTTGTCGTGTCGCTTAATATGAGCGCCATCTGCCGGAGGAGAGCCATACTGACTTAGTATCGGGTATAACTGTAGAGTTGCGGTGTCCGCAGCAACTCACAACGTTCCCCCTCGTTTTTTTATTGTAATTTAATTTACAAGGACTTGGAGGAAACTAATATATATTTAAATGCTAATATTTAGTATATTGGCTCAAAAAATACTTTTCTCAAAATTGTATGTCTTGTAACTCATTTTTATTAGGCCGTCAGCCCTGTAGCCATTTGCTACAGGGGGACAAACGGATGACGGGTCGGCTCGCACAACTGTGAACTCGGAACTGAGGCTCAGCCGCTCCGGTTGGTAATACCCGGTGCGGTCTGCATCTCACACCCCCCTAGGACACAGAGGGTTTCGAGCGAACCGTCACCCGCCGTAACTGTGCACACCGGTGGAAGTGCGACTATACTCTCCCCGTGAGGGCGGCTGGAAACAGGACCTAGCACGGTCATGTCTCTGCTAGGATGCTGGCGAATGGTAGTCGGGCGGAGAGAAGAAAACTCTCAGTGAAATTACCCCAATCCAAGGTGACACTGTTATATGCCGAGGGATGCATGGCCGGGGGGGTGCCCGGTCGCTAATATGCGGACTCTGCATACCTGCCGACCTCCAGTTTAAATCAGGCTTCCCGTGGCAAGCGAGCTATGCCTCGGGTGACCATCCCCTTCCCGCCTACTCGTGGGAACTACTATGTCAAACACTCAAAATATAAAAACCAACAAAACCGCAAAGGAGCTCGGTACTCCTCTTAAAGTACCGGAGGGACAAGCCAATCCCTCTACACCAGCGCCTGGGAAACCGGGTACAAAGAAGACGGGGAAGGAGACTGAGTCGGTCCACCGTCTTCAGGCAGCAGCTGCCGCGGAGGGGGGGCCCGAAAAGCCAATCGGGTCCTTCCAAGTCGGGTGGCTCCAAGGGCGAAGCGGATACCGGGGTGGCTGCCAAGCAGAGCGTAATCGCGGCTGGTAAGCGCACCGGGACCGAAGAACCCATGGGAGCTCCAGCGGGCAGCGTCTCTGCACCACGGGGAGGAAAGCCGTCGTACCAAGACAGGAGACGAGCGGCTTTCATCTTGCCCAACGAAGACCCGAACTTCAGGGCGTTAGCCGAAGGAAAGGAGCAGAGGCTGTGGGCCTCCTCAATCCTTCCCGCAAATCAGCCAGGCCAAGCCCAGCAAGCCAGCGGGTGAAGACCCACCTCACGAACCGGTCATTCGCTGAGGTGCCGAGGGGCAGGACCCTGATCGGTGTCCTAGACAGGGGAGCCGAGGACGGCCATGTCCCTCGCGATAAGTGGCACCTGGTGGAGAACGAGCTCCAGGACCGGTACCTACTGGAACTGGAGGAGAACGGCGGACCACCGCCAAAGTGTGAGGACGCAGGGTGGCATCAAGGCAAGGTGAAAGCCATCGCCTGCCAAGACGCTCGCTCTGCGGCCCTCTACATGAAGGCGGTGGCGTCCCTCAAAGAGGTCTATCCAGGGGCGAAACTGGAGGCCGTGAAGTGAGAAGATGTCCCTAGTCGCCCGAGAGCCAGAGCGTGGGTCTCGGCTCAGCCTGCAGAGCCTGAGAAGATCCTCAGGTTACTGCAGGTCTGCAACCCCCACCTTCCTACAGCCGATTGGAAGGTGGCAAAGGTGGAGGATATCCAAGGGCAGAGGCGCCAGATCATCCTCGTCCTAAATGAGGAATCCATTGATCTCCTCGCAAAGTCGGAGTGTAGTGGATTATGGCTACAAGAAGGTCACCATATCCACTTACAAGTCCGATCGCAAGGGCAGGCAAGCGGAGGTCGAGCCAGACCCGGAGTTGCCGGAGATCCCGAAAGAGGGGGCCTCGTGCGAGGAAGACAACCCGGCGTCGGATGCGGCGCCCATGATGTCGGACGACATCTTGGACGACTACGCGTTCGACGAGAGCGACCTAGCCAGAGGACTCACCCACATCGTTGTCGGGGAGGAGCCGGAGTCCCCTGACAGCGATCTAGAAGCAACAATGGTGGAGGCGAGCCTCAGGAATGTCGTTGACGCTCCTGCAGATAAACCTCCACCATTGTAAGGCAGCATGCGCTGCTCTACTGCTCCACCTGGCCAAGGGTGGAGCCGACATAGTCCTCATTCAGGAGCCCTGGATCCTCGGAAACAGGGTCTCCGGTCTGAGGACTTCTGACTACAAGCTATATGTTGTAGTATGTGCATATATTGAGTGTACACTGTACCCAATGGTTAACAATAAATGTATCAGCAACACATTGTTGCAGTACACAAACAAAACCACTTCAAGTGAGCGTGCAATATGATCGCCGCTTATGCGCTAAGCTAAGTCAGCATTCCCACGCTGACCACTTGAAGCATATATATATACACATATGTACATACGGCTCTTGCCCTCTCGATTATGCTGATAAGACAAATATGTATGAAGCCGCTCCGCTGTTGGCGTAACCGGCAGCGCAGCTATGCGGTCTGAGTTATAAGAATAAATTCAATAAAGACATTCTAAAAACCGAAGTCAAACGGCACAGACGTGCCAGTGTTATAATTACAATAGTGACATATTACATGGCGACCGTGACAAGTGTCACGAACATGTAGATGTTCGGAAACAAAAATATGTTAAAATAAATCACATAAAAAAAAAAAAGCGGAGAGCGAGAGAGAGAGCGGCGAGAGCGGACAACAACAGCAGCACCACAGCAGGCACCACTGGAAGCAGCAGTAACATCAAAAAAAATTAACAACGAAATGGAGCGGAACTGAACGCAGTAAGTAGAGTGGTATGTGTGGCAAAAGAGGCGGCGTAGTAAAACGCCTGAGAGCCAGAAGGGCAACACTACTCAAACTGCTAAATAGCAACGATAATTTGCCGTGGAGCACATCTGTGAAATTACACACAGAGCTCGATCACATCAAATTGTTGCTAGCAGAAAAGAAAATGAAAGAGCCAATGCACACAACCACCTACACTGCAATACGAAATATCAGTAAAATATTAACCGTAACTCCACCACCCCAAACGACAGAAATAGCAAAGACCTGCCCGAACGACTGCGAGGGACCTCTACACTCGCCGCATTGCGAGTACACCTGTGCAGCCTGCACCGGTGCCCCAACAGAGAAGCAGTAGCAGCCTGTGCAGCCAGCACCGGCCTCGTCTAGCGCAACAAGCTAGACCCGGAGCAGTGAACCGACAGCGCTTCCTAGAGCGCTCACCGCCAAACAAAATTTTTTTTTCTAAATGCCTGCGATGCATACAACTTAACTGTAAGATCTAAAATTGTAAAATTGAGCGGAATAACATCTGCCCAATTAGAGTGAGGCCTGTAAAGCCACACAAACACTAGGCAGAAAGAAATGTAAAAACTGAAAAAAAATATATATATAAATTATAAATTAATTTCAACAATTAACAAAGAATTTATACAGTAGTATAAAAGAAAAAAAAAAGGAAATTTGTTTTTTGTATATACATATGTCACGAACAAACAAAATAAGTAAATTTGAAGAAAATTTCGAAAATTTTTACACAATGGGTTTAGTAGATGTAAAATCGGTAGATTCGACAGCGAATGTAATAAACAAAGTCGAAGTCAATAACACCGACCTAAAGTTAATAACAATACTTATTGCTATTATTTTCATTATAATCATAGGACATCTATTATATAAATTGTATAAACTACATAATAGATGCATAAAGAAACGCTATCAAAGCCGGGCAGATGACCTGGACAAAATTTAAAACAAATTTATAATGGTAACGAAAATTGGCCAAAAATAAAAGAAAAAGTCCATAACGAATCATGAATAAAAATATATCATTATTTGATTGAAAACCTATAAATGTTTTTGCACATTTGAATAATTATTTTAAAATTAAATGGAATGGCAAAATATTAATGCCGCATTAGTTAAAATAAAAGAAAATTTTGATAAATCATGCAAGAGTCTAGCACAAAATAGGAATATTTCAAACGAAACTATAAGTAGACACGCGACAATATTAGTTGCATGTTTTAACCAAGCTCGTTCCCTGATACACGACAATAAAGAAAAGTTAAATACTCAGCATTGGTCGTATGTATCAAGATTTTTGAATAGATTAAAAACAAATTTAAATAGCATCAAATCAAAATATTCACTAGACATAACTATACCTTCGATTTTGAATACTCCAGTATTAGTCGAGGAAAACACAAACACAGGAGTCCCACCAAAACGACAAGTTTTTGTTTCACGGCTGGCCCCTGACCTCACATCTAATGATGTAACTGCTTTCATTCAAAGCAAAATAAAAGCCGTGGGTTTAAAGGTGGAGAAATTTAACTTCTCTTATGCCAGGGAGATAGCGTCGTTTAAGATAAGCATCTCCCCAACTCAATTTGACACCATTTGCTCCACCAAATTTTGGCCGGAGCATTTGGTGGTGAAGGAGTTTAAGGCTAAGAAGGCCCCCCATATCACTTCCAAATCTTTCCAGCGTGCCACCCTCAACCTCAACTTCCTCTTCCTCAACTTCCCGTCTTGCTCCAACCTTTCCAAAAAACTAACTTCTCTTTTAGTAACCTATCAGAATGTAAGAGGCTTGCGTAGTAAGCTCAGCATTCTTTTCCGGGATAGTGTTGCATTTGCTTCCCACGTTATTGTGTTTACTGAAACCTGGTTAAAGCCGGACATTCTTAGTTCCGAGGTTTTGGCAGGTCGGTACCCAACTTTTAGAAAGGACCGTTCGTCTCGACGTGCAGGAGGGGTTCTAATTGCAGTGGACTCTTACTTCACGTCAGAACACTTCACAGTCCAAGTTCAACAGGAACTGGAATTCCTGTGTGTAAAACTGATTCTTCCCGCTTTCGCTATATTCATTACTTGCTCGTATATCCCACCTTCTTCGGATATTTCAATTTATGAGCAGCACTTGTCCGCTTTAACCGCTGTTGCTTCCTCGCTATCTGATAAAGATCGTATGATAGTTCTTGGTGACTTCAACTTGCCAGGAACTGTTTGGTCTTCGGTAAACGAGTCTAGTATCCTAGTGCCCATGTCACGACATGACTTTGTTGACGGCTTGCTTGACCTGTCCCTGTCTCAAGTCAATCATGTGAAAAATTCCTTGGGTCGATTGCTTGATCTATGCTTTGTATCGGATCCGACCATAGTGTTGTTAACCCGAGCCCTTCCGCTCACTATACCTGAAGACGCCTACCACCCTACTTTCGAGGTGTCGCTAGACATAGGACCAACTGTATCGGATCGGTCGAGTAGACTACCTGAACGTGTCCGCTGCTTTCGTAAAGCCGAGTTTGCGAAGCTTAATAACCTAATTAGGGATTTTGATTGGTCCGCTTTGTACTTGTGCACTGATGTCACAAAAGCCACAAACATTTTTTACAATGCTCTTGGCACATTTTTTGATTCTTGTGTCCCGCTTTCTTGTCCGATTAGATCTGGAAAACCCCCTTGGTTTACCAAAGAGTTATCCAGTCTAAAAAACTTAAAATCAAGACTTTATAAAAAATTTCAAGAAGTGGGTTCTCCTACTTCTCACTCTCGTTATGTAATAGCTCGGTCAAACTTTTCAGTTCTTAATGCTCAATGCTATAAGAACTACCTATCTCGTTGCAGGATACGTTTTTCTCAGGACCCTAAACAGTTTTACTGCTTCGTAAACAGTAAGCGTAGAACGTCCGCACACCCATCCTCGCTATCATTTTGTAATACGTCGGCAAATAATGATCAGGCAATTGCCGATCTTTTTGCCCAGTTTTTCCAAACTACCTATTCTGAGGAACGCTACTCTGGTCAACCGTACCCATACGGATTACCGAGGTCGAACGGCATTTTCAGTCCCTTGTTAAATGAGTATTCCCTACTTCAAGATCTTCGACTAGTTAAGCCGGTGTTTTCACCGGGTCCAGACGGGGTTCCAGGTTGTGTACTCAGGTACTGCGCCGAGGCTCTGTGTGGACCATTGCTTAAACTATTCACCATGTCCATTGATTCATCTTGCTTCCCCCCAATCTGGAAGGAATCGTTTATAATTCCTCTCCATAAAAAAGGTAGTAAGTCTGATGTAAAAAATTATAGAGGTATAGCAAAGTTATCCGCTATTCCCAAATTGTTTGAGAAAGTTTTAACTCCGCACTTGCAACATCTCTGCAAGTCACTTATATCTCCAACTCAGCATGGATTTATAAGGCGGCGATCAACCACCACGAACTTGTTAGAGTTTACCTCTTTCATTATTAAAGGCTTTCAAGGTAACTTACAGACGGATGTTATTTACACCGACTTTAGTAAAGCATTCGACTCTGTAAACCATTCCCTCTTAGCACATAAACTTGACCTTTTAGGGTTTCCGCCCAACCTCCTGAGATGGATTTCTAGCTATCTTTGTTCTAGGTCTCAAAGAGTCCTCTTCAAAAACTCCCTCTCTTTACCAGTAAAGGTTTCTTCGGGAGTACCACAGGGCAGCCATCTAGGCCCCTTACTCTTCACACTCTTTATTAATGACTTGCCTTCAGTAATAACATACTCTCGAGTACTTATGTATGCGGATGATGTTAAACTCTGTGTCCAGTGCAAGGACATTTCATTTCATTCTCGCTTGCAATCCGATCTCAATAGCTTTCAGTCATGGTGTTGTGCAAACTTGTTACACCTTAATGCATCGAAATGCAAAGTTATGACATTTCATCGTTCTAACCCTTTGTTGGCTCCCTACACCCTATTTGGGGGTTCTCTTGAGAGAATTACCCTGGTGGATGATCTGGGTGTTATGTTAGATCCCAAGTTAAAGTTTTCCGAACACATTTCTACCATGGTAAATAAGGCCATGGGCGTGCTTGGGTTTATAAAGAGGTGGTCAAAGGAATTTGACGACCCCTATATAACAAAGACTCTCTATACCTCGCTTGTTCGTCCGATCTTAGAATACGGCTCCTGTGTATGGTGGCCTCAGTACAAAGTACACCAGGACCGTATAGAATCAGTACAGAAAAACTTTTTACTCTTTGCTCTGCGGGGCCTTAACTGGGATGCGGGTGTAAGACTCCCATCTTACTCTAGTAGACTATTATTAGTAAACCTCCCATCCTTAGTTACTCGTAGAAAAATGCTTGGTGTGATATTTATGCACAACTTGATCAGGGGTGACATAGACAGCCCTGATCTGTTGAGCCGCATAAACTTCACGATTCCTATTAGACTGACTAGAAACTTTATACCGTTGTTCCTTCCACTTTGTATATCGAATTATTCCTTGCATGAACCGTTTAGGGTCTTATGCTCGGACTATAATTCCCTCTACCATATTATATCCTCCACTAATTCTCTTCCTCTTATTAAATTACTAATCCTTACACACCTTTCTAGTAATTAGTAATTGTAGTGGTATTTGTATTTTGTATTTTATTGCATGCTTAATTTCTTAATAAGTTTAGTGCTAATTTTCCTCGAAGGTTAGTCTAATATCTATCTTTCTTGCATGCTCGCGTTTGGTTCGGCTACGCACCGCGCGTCATGCGGCAGCGCCCCTCGGTCGGTTGGGCGGGAGGAGGGCTGCGTTTTGCCTGGGATCCGCGCGTAACAGCCTTCTGCTGGTGTCACACGGGCCACTTGACGGTGCAGTAATTGCATCGCCTCTTGTTAGATGCAGTCATTGCATGTCAACGTCCAATATATTTAGAGGGCGAATCTGAAATCGCAAGCGGTTCAGATACACATATAAAAGAAGAAGACCTAGGCGACCTTACGATACCAGCGGTAATCACACTAACCAATCTAGTTGATTCTGAATCAGAGTCTATTACTGAAGTAAAAACTCTAAAAATGGCCATGTCACAACTAGAATTTCTTAAGCTAGCCGCTTCACTCATACCTGAGTTTAGTGGAAAGCCTGAGAATCTACAAAGTTTCATTGATGCTCTTAGCTTAGTGGATTCACTTAAGGGAACACATGAAACTACAGCAGTCAACCTAATAAAAACTAAACTCAAAGGCCATATTCGAAACTAAAATAAAATAAAATGAAGATAGCCGATGCATTGTCACGGATAACAACATCTGAACTAAAAGACATACAAAATAAAGTTTCATCAGGTCTTCTGGTGTCTGCATATGTAGTATAGAGAAAAATATTTTTTAACAATTTTTTTACAGTCGGCCCGGTTCAGCGCATTTTATCATAATTTATTGTACCAATACGTTGTATTAAATGTAATTCGTTACATAATTACCCATACTAATAAATCGGTATGTATATATAAATGGAGTAAAAAAATTTACGGGATCTCATAAATTGAGAATGGCTGAGCCGATTTGTCTCATTTGGTTTTCAGCTGTTTAAATTTTCCAGGAGAAGGTTTATACAAAAACACTCCCGAAAAAATGTATTTTTTATTTTTTTTTTTAATACTAGCCGTAGTAGCCGTATTAGCGGGGAATCCATTGCCATAGTCGGAGATCAGGTCAAAACTCTTTATATTCTCCATCAAGAAACAATCAACTGAGTTGTCTACATTTCTTATCCGTGCAATCACAATGAGCGCCACAGCAAAACGAAGCAGGGCCGGCTAGTTAAACAACAAAAATCGAAGTATAGAGGCCATATAAAGAAAATTCCGTTTTGTATAAATAGACTTAAAAAAAAATTTAATAACGTCAATTATTATGTAGTCTTCTTTTTTATGTGTAATTTAATTTACAAGGACTTGGAGGAAACTAATATATATTTAAATGCTAATATTTAGTATATTGGCTCAAAAAATACTTTTCTCAAAATTGTATGTCTTGTAACTCATTTTTATTAGGCCGTCAGCCCTGTAGCCATTTGCTACAGGGGGACAAACGGATGACGGGTCGGCTCGCACAACTGTGAACTCGGAACTGAGGCTCAGCCGCTCCGGTTGGTAATACCCGGTGCGGTCTGCATCTCACACCCCCCTAGGACACAGAGGGTTTCGAGCGAACCGTCACCCGCCGTAACTGTGCACACCGGTGGAAGTGCGACTATACTCTCCCCGTGAGGGCGGTTGGAAACAGGTCCTAGCACGGTCATGTCTCTGCTAGGATGCTGGCGAATGGTAGTCGGGCGGAGAGAAGAAACCTCTCAGTGAAATTACCCCAATCCAAGGTGACACTGTTATATGCCGAGGGATGCATGGCCGGGGGGGTGCCCGGTCGCTAATATGCGGACTCTGCATACCTGCCGACCTCCAGTTTAAATCAGGCTTCCCGTGGCAAGCGAGCTATGCCTCGGGTGACCATCCCCTTCCCGCCTACTCGTGGGAACTACTATGTCAAACACTCAAAATATAAAAACCAACAAAACCGCAAAGGAGCTCGGTACTCCTCTTAAAGTACCGGAGGGACAAGCCAATCCCTCTACACCAGCGCCTGGGAAACCGGGTCCAAAGAAGACGGGGAAGGAGACTGACTGGGTCTCGGCTCAGCCTGCAGAGCCTGAGAAGATCCTCAGGTTACTGCAGGTCTGCAACCCCCACCTTCCTACAGCCGATTGGAAGGTGGCAAAGGTGGAGGATATCCAAGGGCAGAGGCGCCAGATCATCCTCGTCCTAAATGAGGAATCCATTGATCTCCTCGCAAAGTCGGACGGTGTAGTGGATTATGGCTACAAGAAGGTCACCATATCCACTTACAAGTCCGATCGCAAGGGCAGGCAAGCGGAGGTCGAGCCAGACCCGGAGTTGCCGGAGATCCCGAAAGAGGGGGCCTCTTGCGAGGAAGACAACCCGGCGTCGGATGCGGCGCCCATGATGTCGGACGACATCTTGGACGACTACGCGTTCGACGAGAGCGACCTAGCCAGAGGACTCACCCACATCGTTGTCGGGGAGGAGCCGGAGTCCCCTGACAGCGATCTAGAAGCAACAATGGTGGAGGCGAGCCTCAGGAATGTCGTTGACGCTCCTGCAGATAAACCTCCACCATTGTAAGGCAGCATGCGCTGCTCTACTGCTCCACCTGGCCAAGGGTGGAGCCGACATAGTCCTCATTCAGGAGCCCTGGATCCTCGGAAACAGGGTCTCCGGTCTGAGGACTTCTGACTACAAGCTATATGTTGTAGTATGTGCATATATTGAGTGTACACTGTACCCAATGGTTAACAATAAATGTATCAGCAACACATTGTTGCAGTACACAAACAAAACCACTTCAAGTGAGCGTGCAATATGATCGCCGCTTATGCGCTAAGCTAAGTCAGCATTCCCACGCTGACCACTTGAAGCATATATATATATACACATATGTACATACGGCTCTTGCCCTCTCGATTATGCTGATAAGACAAATATGTATGAAGCCGCTCCGCTGTTGGCGTAACCGGCAGCGCAGCTATGCGGTCTGAGTTATAAGAATAAATTCAATAAAGACATTCTAAAAACCGAAGTCAAACGGCACAGACGTGCCAGTGTTATAATTACAATAGTGACATATTACATGGCGACCGTGACAAGTGTCACGAACATGTAGATGTTCGGAAACAAAAATATGTTAAAATAAATCATATAAAAAAAAAAGCGGAGAGCGAGAGAGAGAGCGGCGAGAGCGGACAACAACAGCAGCACCACAGCAGGCACCACTGGAAGCAGCAGTAACATCAAAAAAAATTAACAACGAAATGGAGCGGAACTGAACGCAGTAAGTAGAGTGGTATGTGTGGCAAAAGAGGCGGCGTAGTAAAACGCCTGAGAGCCAGAAGGGCAACACTACTCAAACTGCTAAATAGCAACGATAATTTGCCGTGGAGCACATCTGTGAAATTACACACAGAGCTCGATCACATCAAATTGTTGCTAGCAGAAAAGAAAATGAAAGAGCCAATGCACACAACCACCTACACTGCAATACGAAATATCAGTAAAATATTAACCGTAACTCCACCACCCCAAACGACAGAAATAGCAAAGACCTGCCCGAACGACTGCGAGGGACCTCTACACTCGCCGCATTGCGAGTACACCTGTGCAGCCTGCACCGGTGCCCCAACAGAGAAGCAGTAGCAGCCTGTGCAGCCAGCACCGGCCTCGTCTAGCGCAACAAGCTGGACCCGGAGCAGTGAACCGACAGCGCTTCCTAGAGCGCCCACCGCCAAACAAAATTTTTTTTTCTAAATGCCTGCGATGCATACAACTTAACTGTAAGATCTAAAATTGTAAAATTGAGCGGAATAACATCTGCCCAATTAGAGTGAGGCCTGTAAAGCCACACAAACACTAGGCAGAAAGAAATGTAAAAACTGAAAAAAAAAATATATATAAATTATAAATTAATTTCAACAATTAACAAAGAATTTATACAGTAGTATAAAAGAAAAAAAAAAAGGAAATTTGTTTTTTGTATATACATATGTCACGAACAAACAAAATAAAAAATTTAAAACAAATTTATAATGGTAAGGAAAATTGGCCAAAAATAAAAGAAAAAGTCCATAACGAATCATGAATAAAAATATATCATTATTTGATTGAAAACCTATAAATGTTTTTGCACATTTGAATAATTATTTTAAAATTAAATGGAATGGCAAATTATTAATGCCGCATTAGTTAAAATAAAAGAAAATTTTGATAAATCATGCAAGAGTCTAGCACAAAATAGGAATATTTCAAACGAAACTATAAGTAGACACGCGACAATATTAGTTGCATGTTTTAACCAAGCTCGTTCCCTGATACACGACAATAAAGAAAAGTTAAATACTCAGCATTGGTCGTATGTATCAAGATTTTTGAATAGATTAAAAACAAATTTAAATAGCATCAAATCAAAATATTCACTAGACATAACTATACCTTCGATTTTGAATACTCCAGTATTAGTCGAGGAAAACACAAACACAGATTTAGAGGGCGAATCTGAAATCGCAAGCGGTTCAGATACACATATAAAAGAAGAAGACCTAGGCGACCTTACGATACCAGCGGTAATCACACTAACCAATCTAGTTGATTCTGAATCAGAGTCTATTACTGAAGTAAAAACTCTAAAAATGGCCATGTCACAAATAGAATTTCTTAAGCTAGCCGCTTCACTCATACCTGAGTTTAGTGGAAAGCCTGAGAATCTACAAAGTTTCATTGATGCTCTTAGCTTAGTGGATTCACTTAAGGGAACACATGAAACTACAGCAGTCAACCTAATAAAAACTAAACTCAAAGGCCATATTCGAAACTAAACTAAAATAAAATAAAATGAAGATAGCCGATGCATTGTCACGGATAACAATATCTGAACTAAAAGACATACAAAATAAAGTCCTGAAAGTCACTACCAGGTATCAAAGTAGACAAAAATTCTGCGCAGAAAACAACAAAGTAGAGATGCCAAAGCAATCTACCGAAACAGCTTCTCAGCCCAACGTATACGAAGTCATTAATAATGATGAAGTACGTAAAGTAGTGACCTTGCATATAAAAGATATGCTATGTTTCTTTAAACATGGTAAGAAAATTATAGCAAGAATTGATATTGGAGATTTATATACTAATAATGGAAATATTGACTTAGGACAACTATTTCCAAGGCTAGAAAAAGAAGCCGGTATATTAAAAATCAGTCAATTGAAAATGGTACCGTGGGAAAATATCTTTGAAAAGGTTTCAATAGATAATTTCAAAATTATGGGCAATAAAATATTGAAAACATTGAGAGTAGCGCTACTCAACCCGGTGACCACATTAACAAATGTTAAAGAGAAAGAAGCTATATTGTCTACACTACACGATGATCCAGTACAAGGTCACACAGGCATTGCAAAAACCTTGGCCAAGGTCAAAAGACATTATTACTGGAAAGGTATGACTCGCGATATAACAGAGCACATCCGGAAATGTCAGAAATGTCAAAAAGCAAAAACAACAACAAATATAAAGACCCCTTTAACAATTACAGAAACCCCGATGAAGGCTTTTGACAGAGTGATAGTGGATACAATTGGTCCACTACCCAAGTCAGAAAAAGGCAATGAATATGCAGTCACGCTCATATGTGACTTGACTAAATATCTAGTTGCTATACCTGTGGCAAATAAAAGCGCAGCAACCGTTGCAACGGCAATATTTGTATCATTTATTCTCAAGTACGGTCCAATGAAGACGTTCATTTCGGACATGGGAACGGAATATAAAAATTCAATTATAAACGATTTGTGCAAATATTTAAAAATAAAAAATATAACATCAACTGCACACCATCATCAAACTGTTGGAACAATAGAAAGAAGCCACAGAACATTTAACGAATACATACGATCCTATATATCAGTAAATAAAACTGATTGGGACGTATGGCTTCCATATTTTGTTTATTGTTTCAATACAACTCCCTCTATGGCACATAATTATTTTCCATATGAGTTAGTATTTGGTAAGACTAATAATCTACCAAAATATTTTGATAGCATAAGTAATATAGAACCTATATATAACATAGAAGACTACGCTAAAGAAAGTAGATATAGATTAGAAGTAGCATACAAAAGAGCAAGAAATATGCTCGAGTTAAATAAACAGAAAAATAAGGAATTATATGATTTAAACACTAGGAACATAACGCTTTCAATAGGAGATAAAGTTCTACTAAAAAACGAAGTAGGCCATAAGCTAGATCTTAAATACACAGGGCCCTATATAGTTGAAAAAATCGAAGATAATGATAATATAGTTATTTCCGGAAATAAGAATAAAAAACAAACAGTTCACAAAGATAGGTTAAAATTTTTTAATTCATAACAGACACAAAATAAAATAAAATAGAATACAAAAAAAAAAAGAGAAAAAAAAATTTAATTATACAAGATGTGCAAAAAGATATGTATACACAAAAAAAAAAAAAAAAAACTTAAATACATTACAAATACAAAAAATTTTCAAATCAAAATTTTTGTATATATATAAAATAAATTTAAGTAAAATAACTACATTTAATTACGTTATTTTTCAAAAGGAGGGAGATGTAGTATGTGCATATATTGAGTGTACACTGTACCCAATGGTTAACAATAAATGTATCAGCAACACATTGTTGCAGTACACAAACAAAACCACTTCAAGTGAGCGTGCAATATGATCGCCGCTTATGCGCTAAGCTAAGTCAGCATTCCCACGCTGACCACTTGAAGCATATATATATATACACATATGTACATACGGCTCTTGCCCTCTCGATTATGCTGATAAGACAAATATGTATGAAGCCGCTCCGCTGTTGGCGTAACCGGCAGCGCAGCTATGCGGTCTGAGTTATAAGAATAAATTCAATAAAGACATTCTAAAAACCGAAGTCAAACGGCACAGACGTGCCAGTGTTATAATTACAATAGTGACATATTACAATGTAGCTGAAACCGCAAGTAAAATTCGTACCTGCATTCTTGCAAAAAGAGAGTTGCACTTATTTTTGCTCCCGAATTTCAGCAATGAAGACCACACCGCAGTGAGCCTCGAAGGCCAGGAGCGCTCACTGAGGATCTGCTCCGCATACATGGGGCATGAACAACCAGACCCCCCTCCACACGCGCCTCTCCGGGCTTTAATCGCAGACTGCTCGGCCAAGGACATCGGCCTAATTGTGGGGTGTTATGCCAATGCACATCACTGTCAGTGGGGAAGCACTGACACAAACGAAAGGGGTGAGTACCTTTTTAGTTACTTACTGACCACTCAGATGGTCTTATTAAGCCGGGGTAGTGATCCCACCTTTATCATTAATAACCGCAAGGAGGTCCTCATGAGATACAGCGTAACATTATATCCTGGAGGGTCCTGGAAGAGCACTCCTTCTCGGACCAGAGGTACGTGGTAACTGTCTTCTCCTTCTCAGTACCGAAGCCAGTCCGATTCCGGAACATCAGGCGGACAAACTGGACTCGGTACTTTGATTGCCTCTGTCGTGTTCTCCCTGAGCCCCCATCTGAGGAGGAGTTCTTCACGGAGGCCACGACTCGTCTTCTTAAGATCTTTACCGACGCCTGCAATACGGCGCTCGACAAAGCATGCCCCTCTGGCATGGAGAGGCGACATAGAAGGCGCCTTTAACAACATCCTTCCGACCGCCATCACGGGCGCACTGACGGATCTGGGCGTTGACTCCAGGACGGTGAGCCTGATCGATCAGATGCTACAATGCAGGACGGTTGAGGCATCACTGGGGACGTCAACGTGTACCAGATTTGTCAGCAGAGGCACACCGCAGGGCTGAGTCCTCTCGCCTCTCCTATGGAACGTGGCAGTGAACACACTGCTGCGGGAGATAGAGGGGGGTGGCTGCCGTGTGGTGGCGTACGCGGACGACGTTGCCATAGCATTCTCCGGAAAATTTCCGCAAACGTTGTGTGAGTGCATGACAAGTACTCTCACGAAAATGTCGAAATGGGCAGACAAATGCGGATTAGGCGTCAACCGGCACTGATTCTCCCAAGACTATGTGGCGAAACGCTAGTCTTCAGCAACAACGCGAAGTATCTTGGCCTAATCCTATATAGAAAGCTCGATTGGAAATTGAGCATAGAGGATAGAGTAAAGAAGGCCACTGTGGCCCTCTATACTTGCAGGAAAGCCATCGGACTAAAATGGGGAATGACCCCCTATATAGTTCGGTGGCTCTACACCGCCATCATACGACCAATCATGCTCTATGCAGTGGTGGTATGGTGGCCAGCCTTGGACAAAAGGACAGGCCTCAATAAACTCAGCAGAGTTCAACGCATGGCAGAGCTATGCATAACTGGCGGGCTACGCACTACTCCAGGGGAAGCCCTGGATACTGTGCTGGACCTCCTCCCTGTGGATCTCATGGGAAAGAAGGTGGCACCACTTTCCGCCCTCCGAATGAGAGAAGCCAGACTGTGGAAAGCATCCGCGGTTGGGCACTCGGGAATTCTGATGAGACTCCCGCAATTACCAGAGAGGACAGATTACTGTATCCCCAGTGATCACCTCTCGACGCCCTTCCAGGTATCAATCCCATCTAGGGAGGACTGGGAGATGGGCGAACCAGGACCTGCAAATGCGGTCCACTTCTACACTGATGGCTCAAAGCTAGACGGCCGCGTGGGAGGCGGAGTCTACTGCAGCGAGCTGAACATCAGTCATTGCTTCAGGCTCCCGGATCACTGTAGTGTGTTCCAAGCGGAGGTTGAAGCCATCAAGGAGGCCATTTCGATCGTCTCCAAACTACTCCTAGATACGCACTTAGTGTGCGTCTTCTCGGACAGCCAAGCAGCTATCAAAGCTCTAGGCTCAATATCGTCGAGCTCAGCGACTGTAAATGACTGCCGCAGGTCTCTGCACGAGATCGCAGAGCAGTTAGATCTCTTCCTTATATGGGTCCCCGGCCACAGGGACATCGAGAGGAATGACGCCGCCGACGAGCTAGTCAGGCAGGGTACTACGATTCCTCTCATATCGGAGAGGGAGCAAGTAGCGATGCCCTTGGCTACGTGCAGGCTCCTAACGCACGAATTGTTCGAGCAAAATGCCAATAGGAGATGGCAGCAAACCGTTTCCTGTAAAGTCTCAAGATTGATATGGCCATATCGATCGAAGAAGCGCTCAGCAGAGCTGTATAAACTCAGCAGAGCACAGTGCTCTGCAGTTACTAGAGCCATTACGGGACACTGGCAGATCGGCACTCACGCCTCTAGACTGTCAATCCCTCATAACGACTTCTGCAGGAGTTGTCGCGACGAGGAGGAGGAGGAATCGGTCCCCCACTTCTTCTGCCACTGCCCAGCCCTTGGAAATCGTCGTCTTCGTATTCTCGGGGCCGCTTTCCTCACGGACATTTCGGACCTGTCCGTAATCAAACCAGGGACCTTGTCCAAATACATCCAAGCCACCGGATGGGACTGCCCTTAACCTGCAGTAGTATGCTCTCACGGTTCGGGCAACGTGAAGGGGCACATGCCCATGCGGCAACACAACGGACCTGTTTATAGGTCCAAGTGAGCTTGGGGGCGGGAAGCTGTTATCCCCCCATGGCCATGGGCGTACTTCGGTTTATAAAGAAGTGGTCAAAAGAATTTGACGACCCATATATAACAAAGACTCTCTATACCTCGCTAGTTCGTACAAAGTACACCAGGACCGTATAGAATCAGTACAGAAAAACTCTTTACTCTTTGCTCTGCGGGGCCTTAACTGGGATACGGGTGTGAGACTTCCATGTTACTCTAGTAGACTGCTATAAGTAAACCTCCCATCCTTAGTTAGCCGTACGAAAATTCTTGGTGTGATTTTTGTGCACAACTTGATCAGGGGTGACATAGACAGGCCGCATAAACTTCACGATTCCTATTAGACTCACTATAACTGTTATAGCGTTGTTCCTTCCACTTTGTAGATCGAATTATTCCTTGCATGAACCGTTTAGGGTCTTATGCTTGGATTATAATTCCCTCTACCATATTATTTCCCTCACTAAATCTCTTCCTCTTATTAAGTTACTCACACACCTTAACCTTACACACCTTTCTAGTCATTAGAAATTGTAGTGGTATTTGTATTTTGAATGCATGCTTAGTTTCTTAATTAGTGAAGTGAGTCTGACCAACTTAAATTTTTCATGTTTTTATACCCGATACTCAAAATGAGTATTGGGGTATATTAGATTTGTGGTGAAAGTGGATGTGTGTAACGTCCAGAAGGAATCGTTTCCGACCCAATAAAGTATATATATTCTTGATCAGCATCAATAGCCGAGTCGATTGAGCCATGTCTGTCTGTCCGTCTGTCCGTCCGTCCGTCTGTCCGTCTGTCCGTCCCCTTCAGCGCCTAATGCTCAAAGACTATAAGAGCTAGAGCAACGATGTTTTGGATCCAGACTTCTGTGATATGTCACTGCTACAAAAATATTTCAAAACTTTGCCCCGCCCACTTCCGCCCCCACAAAGGGCGAAAATCTGTGGCATCCACAATTTTAAAGATACGAGAAAACTAAAAACGCAGAATCGTAGAAGATGACTATATCTTACAGAGTGCCAAATCTGAACCAGATCGTATAATTATTATAGCCAGAATCACGAAAACAATTTCACTCTTTCTCGCTCTGTCTCACTCTAACACACAGGTTTCATGGTCGGTTTTGCCAATTGCAAAATATGAGTTCAAGGATCTGAGAACCCATAAGAGCCAGAGCAACCAAATTTGGTATCCACACTCCTGTGATATCGGACCTTGACCGTTTCCTGTCCAAATTTCGCCACACCCCCTTCCGCCCCCGCAAAGGACGAAAATCTGAGGCAACCACAAATCTCAGAGACTATTAAAGCTAGAGTAACCAAATTTGGTACACACACTCCTTTAAGATGTCACTATAAAACGTATATCTCAGAATTTCGCCCCACCCCCATCCGCCCCCACAAAGGACGAAAATCTGTTGCATCCACAATATTGCAGATTTGAGAAAACTAAAAACGCAGAATCATAGATAATGACCATATCTATCCGGTTGCTGAATCTGGATCAGATCAGATCATTTTTATAGCCAAAAGGAACAAATCAATTTGCAGTGGCTACGCAGCGCCCGACGTCACGCTCAGACTGATTTTCTGTCTCTCTCGCACGCACTCTTTGTCTGTCGTTTTATATTAGCGGCGCTGCCGGAGGAGAGCCATACTGACTTAGTATCGGGTATAACTGTAGAGTTGCGGTGTCCGCAGCAACTCACAACGTTCCCCCTCGTTTTTACTAGACTAGAAGCTATTTTTACAAAAAATAATCATGACCATAGCGATAAGCCTTCCTTATATTTTCGGATACCTTTATTTTTAATATTAAGCAGTCGATGTTTTTTGACTTATATACCTTTTTGTAAATATTTGTTTTCGAATTTGCTCAAAACTTTTTAACTGGCCTTAACTGAGGCACATTTGCAGGTTTTGCAGCTTAGGCACGAACTCAATGCTTTGTTAAGTGCTTAACAAATGAGTGGGAAGCAGATCAAGGATAGTGGTGTTCAGTCTTCTTCAGATGAGACAAAGTTGCGACAATGTTTGAAATAACCAGAGAAATGTTGAAAAAACCCACAATGTTGCGAGAATGTTAGAAATAAACAGTGTAACGTTGAAAAAACGGACGCATGGTATGAGAAATGCTACATTGTGAAAACAGTCAAGGAAAACACTTAGAAAAGAAAGGTTTATCCAACGGCTTCGAGTTGTGCGATTATATGTAGACTAACCCTACACGTCAATAAAACATACGGCTTTTCCTGTGATTACGGATATTTGGAAATTCCGCCAAGAATTTGCCGAAAAACCAACAAAGGTATTCCCATATATATGGGAGGATCTGAACCCAAAACAAGGCTTCAGAATTGTTCTGGCATAATGAGCAGACGCTATTATCATTCGCATAATACCTATCAACAAATTTTTTAAGCGTCGGAAGACAATTGTCCTTGTAATTTTGCGCATTTACAGCCAATACTGCCAATATGTTGGTTTTTTTCATCTGGTACAGAGAAAAGTTTGATCAGGTCTTCTGGTGTCTGCATATGTAGTATAGAGAAAAATATTTTTTAACAATTTTTTTACAGTCGGTCCGGTTCAGCGCATTTTATCATAATTTATTGTACCAATACGTTGTATTAAATGTAATTCGTTACATAATTACCCATACTAATAAATCGGTATGTATATATAAATGGAGTAAAAAAATTTACGTGATCTCATAAATTGAGAATGGCTGAGCCGATTTGTCTCATTTGGTTTTCAGCTGTTTAAATTTTCCAGGAGAAGGTTTATACGAAAACACTCCCGAAAAAATGTATTTTTTATTTTTTTTTAATACTAGCCGTAGTAGCCGTATTAGCGGAGAATTCATTGCCATAGTCGGAGATCAGGTCAAAACTCTTTATATTCTCCATCAAGAAACAATCAACTGAGTTGTCTACATTTCTTATCCGTGCAACCACCATGAGCGCCACAGCAAAACGAGGCAGGGCCAGCTAGTTAAACAACAAAAATCGAAGTATAGAGGCCATATAAAGAAAATTTCGTTTTGTATAAATAGACTTAAAAAAAAAATTTAATAACGTCAATTATTATGTATTCTTCTTTTTTATGTGTAATTTAATTTACAAGGACTTGGAGGAAACTAATATATATTTAAATACTAATATTTAGTATATTGGCTCAAAAAATACTTTTCTCAAAATTGTATGTCTTGTAACTCATTTTTAGCCTGCCCTAGAATCTTAAATGTTTGCGTCCGATAGGGTAGGGTAGCCTTAAAGCAATTTTGATCAGCGTTGGCGTCAGCAGTAGTAAATGTTAAGGAGGGTATTGGCATTTGCCTCGTGCGTTGCGGGCGCTGCTGATGATATTGCTGGTTTGGATGAGTCTGATAACGTCTCTGACAGTACATTTTTGCAGAGTTAGGAGGTTCAATGTCAACAAAAAACGGCTGTAGGTTGCGACTGTGCTCTTCAAAAATGGTCTCCATATGCAACATACACTCTTGCAGTTGAACCTATTTATATAAAAATAAAATTTAGTCAATGCCTTGGACTTCACTCTTTCTTATACAAACTTGTTCGATGCTGGTTAAGTCCGAAAGTAGACCTAATAAAAAGGGAAGATTATGGCCTGTGCGTAGATGCCATTTTAGCCCACTCATTGAAGCGGCTATACTCGATGCTGCTATTGTGCTAGCTGGGTACTTTGCAAATTGATGTTCTGCGAATAACAGTTAGTATATAAACATTTTAATAAGAATAATAAAATATTAAAATACCGAATATTCGGTAAAATGCACATCCCCACAACAAAAAATGTCTGTCCAGAGAAGGGTTGGTAATTTCGGCTTCAGAATTCCAAAGGGGGCTCTAAAACACATGATGGGTATATTTTGGTATATTGTAAGGAATGGGCAGATCAAGCAGGCCAAGAATTGGGTTCTCATGCCGTATTGACTAGGAATAGTTTTTCTTAGCTCAAACTTGGTTCGCCAAGGAGCTTAAATTTTGTTTAAAATATTGTGATCCCATAATTGTAAAAGTAACTCTCTGTCTACATTCGTCGATTCGGAAATTAAAAAAAAAAACGGAAAGGATCGTTGTGAGGTGCTGTGGCGACCGCAACTCTACATTTATACCCGATACTAAGTCACTATAGCTCTGACATCTAACAGGAGTGTGGATACCAAATTTGGTTGCTCTAGCCTTAATAGTCTCTGAGATTTGTGGATGCCCCAGATTTTCGTCCTTTGCGGGGGCGGAAGGGGGTGTGGCGAAATTTTGAAACTAGCTCGTCAAGGTCCGATATCACAGGAGTGTTGATCAAAAATTTGGTTGCTCTAGCTTTTATAGTCTCTGAGATCTAGGAACTCACTTTTAGCAATAGGCAAAGCCGACCATGAAACCTGTGTGTTAGAGAGAGACAGAGCGAAGAGAATGAAATTTTTTTCATCATTTTGGCTGTAATAATTAATAATTATACGTGTAATTATACGATCTAGGTCAGATTTTGCAGTCTAGAAGATATAATCATTCTCTACGATTCAGCGTTTTCTCGTATCTTTGAAATTGTGGATGCCACAGATTTTCGACCTTTGTGGGGGCCTGTAACAGTGACATGTCACAGAAGTCTGGATACAAACTGTCGTTGCTCTAGCTCTTATAGCCTCTGAGCACTAGGCGCTCATAGGGACGGACAGACAGATATGGCTCTATCGACTTGGCTTTTGATGCTGATCAAGAATATATATACATTATGGGGTCGGAAACGGTTTCTTCTGGACGTTTCACACATCCACTTTCACCACTTATCTAATATACCCCTATACTCTGCGAGTACTAGATATAAAAATGTACTGACTCAATATGGCAGAAAAAAATTAGAACAAAAATTTCGACTCAAAATACATACTCCTTTTGAGACATTTCAGGTATTCAAAATTGAACAAGTTATACCTTTTTACAATGTTAAAATTTAAGAAGAAATTAGAAACCTGATGAAATTTTGTTACATTTACATTCATCTTCTATTTTTCATGGCTTTACACAATTACCCAAGATATCTGCTGTTCATTGAAAAAGTGTTGCTTTCGAACAAAATCAAAAAAAGAAACTCAAATTAAAACCTATGTTATATGTTCTGTATGAGCTGCTTTACCCCGGCCTGGCATGGGTCAGTAAGGTCCTGCCAACGTTTCAATACGATTTGAGCCAATAATTTTAATAATTCTTAAACCACTTGCCAAAATTGAGTTCAGGTTGACGGATTTGCAGTTGGTAGAATTCCTTTGACCTTCGGCTATAAGATTTCGATGAGTTTAAGATCCAGTGACTGAGCCAAACATGGCAGAACGTCGATATTTTTCGGAATATTTTTTGTTCAGGGCATCAGTAGATAATTGACGCGCACTCGATGTCGCGCGTTTGGCGGTGCGCTCGGAAGATCCACAATCCACACGGCGTTCACCGCAGCGTAACGCTTAAGATAAGTTAGTTACGCTCCCACCACCGTTTTAACCGGCACGCTACCTACACGTTACACTCAAGTGATCCAGTAGCTATTTCTTAATAATCTTGAACTTGAATCCCCCGCACATATTTATGTACATATGTCTATGGCTACTTATACATTTTGAATTAGCATATACTTGAACATATGCATACATATGTATATTCACTCATGCCTTCATAGTTATACAACGTTTTACCCGTTGTTTGAATCTCGTCAAAAGGGTGGTTCGTTAACCGAAGCCGCGGTAAATACCACTTACAGCCATACATACATACATGCAAGCAAAAGAAGCAGTGCATCCCTTTCGTTTTTTCGCTTCTCCACCGGTTGCTTGCGTTGTATTTGTTGGGATAGTTTTCGATGCCGCGCTTAAACTTAATGGAACGCCAAGCAACGCCCTACCTTGCATTTCGAGGGTATATTTTTTTTTTAACTGTTTGCAACCGACTCTATACATTGTTACCTCGTGCCTCAATATTATTGTTCGTCCACAATTTTCGCTCTTGGTTAAACATTTATTGATCGTAGTATTTATGTCTGCACATTCCGGCCACATTTTACAATTTCCATAATATTGTTACGTTTATACAGTTCGTATTTTATGGGTTGAGAATATGCTTTCGATGTCTTGTTGCTCCCCTCGGCAGTCCCTCTTACGGTTCCGAGCACTATGGACCAATCCGCAGCCATTCTCACACGGTCCAAGTTTGCCTTCGCTGCAAGCAGACTGACCCGCTTCGATCAGAAGCTCGACGCTCCAGTTGCTAGCACTCCAACCTGCTCGCTCTCCCAAGTCCATCAAGATCAACTCCGAAGCCTGTGGGCAAAGGTGGACGCTGAGTTCGAGGCCTGTTCGGTGGCGATGTCGGAAGCGGATCCAAAGGGTGGTAGCTGATGTCCAAGGGATGTACGATGACTGCTACACGGTCTACGCGTAATGCCTTGCCGAACTGAACGATCAGCTCGAGCCCCCGACTGTCTCTCACACGCCGCAACTGGCCGTTCAAGTGCAGACTTCCGGCAGTAGCCGCCATTCTCCATGTGACACTGGGGACTACCAGCAGTGGCCCACGTTCCGAGACCTGAGGTCTCCATTCTCAATGCCGTGTCCGCTTAGTCAAAGAAGATCTGCAGTTTTTCCATCCGTTCTCTGACTAAGCCGGGCTTACAACTAAATGCCGCAACCTACGTTATTCCGGAATTGGCCCTATGTGGTGGTTCTCTTGAGAAAATTACCCTGGTGGATGATATTGGTGTTATATTAGACGCCAAGCTAAAGTTTTCTAAACACATGTCGACAATGGTAAATATGGCCATGGGCGTACTTCGGTTTATAAAGAAGTGGTCAAAAGAATTTGACGACCCATATATAACAAAGACTCTCTATACCTCGCTAGTTCGTACAAAGTACACCAGGACCGTATAGAATCAGTACAGAAAAACTCTTTACTCTTTGCTCTGCGGGGCCTTAACTGGGATACGGGTGTGAGACTTCCATCTTACTCTAGTAGACTGCTATAAGTAAACCTCCCATCCTTAGTTAGCCGTACGAAAATTCTTGGTGTGATTTTTGTGCACAACTTGATCAGGGGTGACATAGACAGGCCGCATAAACTTCACGATTCCTATTAGACTTCTAGTAAGTGTTATAGCGTTGTTCCTTCCACTTTGTAGATCGAATTATTCCTTGCATGAACCGTTTAGGGTCTTATGCTTGGATTATAATTCCCTATACCATATTATTTCCCCCACTAAATCTCTTCCTCTTATTAAGTTACTCACACACCTTAACCTTACACACCTTTCTAGTAATTAGAAATTGTAGTGGTATTTGTATTTGTATTTTGAATGCATGCTTAGTTTCTTAATTAGTGAAGTGAGTCTGACCAACTTAAATTTTTCATGTTTTTTACTTGACTAGAAGCTATTTTTACAAAAAATAATCATGACCATAGCGATAAGCCTTCCTTATATTTTCGGATACCTTGATTTTTAATATTAAGCAGTCGATGTTTTTTGACTTATATACCTTTTTGTAAATATTTGTTTTCGAATTTGCTCAAAACTTTTTAACTGGCCTTAACTGAGGCACATTTGCAGGTTTTGCAGCTTAGGCACGAACTCAATGCTTTGTTAAGTGCTTAACAAATGAGTGGGAAGCAGATCAAGGATAGTGGTGTTCAGTCTTCTTCAGTGAGACAAAGTTGCGACAATGTTTGAAATAACCAGAGAAATGTTGAAAAAACCCACAATGTTGCGAGAATGTTAGAAATAAACAGTGTAACGTTGAAAAAACGGACGCATGGTATGAGAAATGCTACATTGTGAAAACAGTCAAGGAAAACACTTAGAAAAGAAAGGTTTATCCAACGGCTTCGAGTTGTGCGATTATATGTGGTTAGTCTACACGTCAATAAAACATACGGCTTTTCCTGTGATTACGGATATTTGGAAATTCCGCCAAGAATTTGCCGAAAAACCAACAAAGGTATTCCCATATATATGGGAGGATCTGAACCCAAAACAAGCAAAAAAAAAGTGGCCAAGAGGCTTCAGAGTTGTTCTGGCATAATGAGCAGACGCTATTATCATTCGCATAATACCTATCAACAAATTTTTTAAGCGTCGGAAGACAATTGTCCTTGTAATTTTGCGCATTTACAGCCAATACTGCCAATATGTTGGTTTTTTTCATCTGGTACAGAGAAAAGTTTGATCAGGTCTTCTGGTGTCTGCATATGTAGTATAGAGAAAAATATTTTTTAACAATTTTTTTACAGTCGGTCCGGTTCAGCGCATTTTATCATAATTTATTGTACCAATACGTTGTATTAAATGTAATTCGTTACATAATTACCCATACTAATAAATCGGTATGTATATATAAATGGAGTAAAAAAATGTACGTGATCTCATAAATTGAGAATGGCTGAGCCGATTTGTCTCATTTGGTTTTCAGCTGTTTAAATTTTCCAGGAGAAGGTTTATACGAAAACACTCCCGAAAAAATGTATTTTTTATTTTTTTTTTTAATACTAGCCGCAGTAGCCGTATTAGCGGAGAATCCATTGCCATAGTCGGAGATCAGGTCAAAACTCTTTATATTCTCCATCAAGAAACAATCAACTGAGTTGTCCGCATTTCTTATCCGTGCAACCACAATGAGCGCCACAGCAAAACGCGGCAGGGCCGGCTAGTTAAACAACAAAAATCGAAGTATAGAGGCCATATAAAGAAAATTTCGTTTTGTATAAATAGACTTAAAAAAAAAATTTAATAACGTCAATTATTATGTATTCTTCTTTTTTATGTGTAATTTAATTTACAAGGACTTGGAGGAAACTAATATATATTTAAATACTAATATTTAGTATATTGGCTCAAAAAATACTTTTCTCAAAATTGTATGTCTTGTAACTCATTTTTAGCCTGCCCTAGAATCTTAAATGTTTGCGTCCGATAGGGTAGGGTAGCCTTAAAGCAATTTTTATCAGCGTTGGCGTCAGCAGTAGTAAATGTTAAGGAGGGTATTGGCATTTGCCTCGTGCGTTGCGGGCGCTGCTGATGATATTGCTGGTTTGGATGAGTCTGATAACGTCTCTGGCAGTACATTTTTGCAGAGTTAGGAGGTTCAATGTCAACAAAAAACGGCTGTAGGTTGCGACTGTGCTCTTCAAAAATGGTCTCCATATGCAACATACACTCTTGCAGTTGAACCTATTTATATAAAAATAAAATTTAGTCAATGCCTTGGACTTCACTCTTTCTTATACAAACTTGTTCGATGCTGGTTAAGTCCGTAAGTAGACCTAATAAAAAGGGAAGATTATGGCCTGTGCGTAGATGCCATTTTAGCCCACTCATTGAAGCGGCTATACTCGATGCTGCTATTGTGCTAGCTGGGTACTTTGCAAATTGATGTTCTGCGAATAACAGTTAGTATATAAACATTTTAATAAGAATAATAAAATATTAAAATACCGAATATTCGGTAAAATGCACATCCCCACAACAAAAAATGTCTGTCCAGAGAAGGGTTGGTAATTTCGGCTTCAGAATTCCAAAGGGGGCTCTAAAACACATGATGGGTATATTTTGGTATATTGTAAGGAATGGGCAGATCAAGCAGGCCAAGAATTGGGTTCTCATGCCGTATTGACTAGGAATAGTTTTTCTTAGCTCAAACTTGGTTCGCCATGGAGCTTAAATTTTGTTTGAAATATTGTGATCCCATAATTGTAAAAGTTAAAAGTAAGAGTTACTCTCTGTCTACATTCCTCGATTCGGAAAATACAAAAATAAAACGGAAAGGATCGTTGTGAGGTGCTGTGGCGACCGCAACTCTACATTTATATTCGATACTAAGTCACTATAGCTCACCACTATTCGATACTAAGTCACTATAGCTCTGACATCTAACAGGAGTGTGGATACCAAATTTGGTTGCTCTAGCCTTAATAGTCTCTGAGATTTGTGGATGCCCCAGATTTTCGTCCTTTGCGGGGGCGGAAGGGGGTGTGGCGAAATTTTGAAACTAGCTCGTCAAGGTCCGATATCACAGGAGTGTTGATCAAAAATTTGGTTGTTCTAGCTTTTATAGTCTCTGAGATCTAGGAACTCACTTTTAGCAATAGGCAAAGCCGACCATGAAACCTGTGTGTTAGAGAGAGACAGAGCGAAGAGAATGAAATTTTTTTCATCATTTTGGCTGTAATAATTAATAATTATACGTGTAATTATACGATCTAGGTCAGATTTTGCAGTCTAGAAGATATAATCATTCTCTACGATTCAGCGTTTTCTCGTATCTTTGAAATTGTGGATGCCACAGATTTTCGACCTTTGTGGGGGCCTGTAACAGTGACATGTCACAGAAGTCTGGATACAAACTGTCGTTGCTCTAGCTCTTATAGCCTCTGAGCACTAGGCGCTCATAGGGACGGACAGACAGATATGGCTCTATCGACTTGGCTTTTGATGCTGATCAAGAATATATATACATTATGGGGTCGGAAACGGTTTCTTCTGGACGTTTCACACATCCACTTTCACCACTTATCTAATATACCCCTATACTCTGCGAGTACTAGATATAAAAATTTACTGACTCAATATGGCAGAAAAAAATTAGAACAAAAATTTCGACTCAAAATACATACTCCTTTTGAGACATTTCAGGTATTCAAAATTGAACAAGTTATACTTTTTTACAATGTTAAAATTTAAGAAGAAATTAGAAACCTGATGAAATTTTGTTACATTTACATTCATCTTCTATTTTTCATGGCTTTACACAATTACCCAAGATATCTGCTGTTCATTGAAAAAGTGTTGCTTTCGAACAAAATCAAAAAAAGAAACTCAAATTAAAACCTATGTTATATGTTCTGTATGAGCTGCTTTACCCCGGCCTGGCATGGGTCAGTAAGGTCCTGCCAACGTTTCAATACGATTTGAGCCAATAATTTTAATAATTCTTAAACCACTTGCCAAAATTGAGTTCAGGTTGACGGATTTGCAGTTGGTAGAATTCCTTTGACCTTCGGCTATAAGATTTCGATGAGTTTAAGATCCAGTGACTGAGCTAAACATGGCAGAACGTCGATATTTTCGGAATATTTTTTGTTCAGGGCATCAGTAGATAATTGACGCGCACTCGATGTCGCGCGTTTGGCGGTGCGCTCGGAAGATCCACAATCCACACGGCGTTCACCGCAGCGTAACGCTTAAGATAAGTTAGTTACGCTCCCACCACCGTTTTAACCGGCGCGCTACCTACACGTTACACTCAAGTGATCCAGTAGCTATTTCTTAATAATCTTGAACTTGAATCCCCCGCACATATTTATGTACATATGTCTATGGCTACTTATACATTTTGAATTAGCATATACTTGAACATATGCATACATATGTATATTCACTCATGCCTTCATAGTTATACAACGTTTTACCCGTTGTTTGAATCTCGTCAAAAGGGTGGTTCGTTAACCGAAGCCGCGGTAAATACCACTTACAGCCATACATACATACATGCAAGCAAAAGAAGCAGTGCATCCCTTTCGTTTTTTCGCTTCTCCACCGGTTGCTTGCGTTGTATTTGTTGGGATAGTTTTCGATGCCGCGCTTAAACTTAATGGAACGCCAAGCAACGCGCTACCTTGCATTTCGAGGGTATATTTTTTTTAACTGCCGTTTGCAACCGACTCTATACATTGGTACCTCGTGCCTCAATATATATATATATCAATATTATTGTTCGTCCACAATTTTCGCTCTTGGTTAAACATTTATTGATCGTAGTATTTATATCTGCACATTCCGGCCACATTTTACAATTTCCATAATATTGTTACGTTTATACAGTTCGTATTTTATGGGTTGAGAATATGCTTTCGATGTCTTGTTGCTCCCTTCGGCAGTCCCTCTTACGGTTTCGAGCACTATGGACCAATCGGGAGCCATTTTCACACGGTCCAAGTTTGCCTTCGCTGCAAGCAGACTGACGCGCTTCGACCAGAAGCCCGACGCTCCAGATGCTAGCACTCCAACCTGCTCGCTCTCCCAAGTCCATCAAGATCAACTCCGAAGCCTGTGGGCAAAGGTGGACGCTGAGTTCGAGGCCTGTTCGGTGGCGATGTCGCAAGCGGATCCAAAGGGTGGTAGCTGATGTCCAAGGGATGTACGATGACTGCTACACGGTCTACGCGTAATGCCTTGCCGAACTGAACGATCAGCTCGAGCCCCCGACTGTCTCTCACACGCCGCAACTGGCCGTTCAAGTGCAGATTTCCGGCGGTAGCCGTCAGTCTCCATGTGACACTGGGGACTACCAGCAGTGGCCCACGTTCCGAGACCTGAGGTCTCCGTTCTCAATGCCGTAGCCGATCAGTCAAAGAAGATCTGCAGTTTTTCCATCCGCTCTCTGACTAAGCCGGGCTTACAACTAAATGCCGCAACCTACGTTATTCCGGAATTGGCCGCGGAATATTCGCGGTGTTCGCCGCAGCGTAAGGCGTCCCACCCCCGTTTAAATCGACCGCGCTACCTACACGTTACACATGCATACCCTACGAAACCACAAACAAATATATGAATATATGAAGATTATTGGAAATATTCAATCCTGACCTCGTTCAAGTACTCTGCGTACACAATTGTTAAATTTTGCATCTAATGTTCAATCTGAATACTATAAATGTTCAATTTGAATACTATAAATGTCTCAAAAATAAATTTGAAAGTAGTGACAACTATTTCATTGTACATTCATTTTGACATCAACCTCCTCTGACAGACATCTTATTTATAATTTAATTTCATAATTTTTCGTTTCACTTTATTTTGTTGCGCAATTTGTTGTACGCTCCGTAGGAGTATTTCTTTTTTTTTCTTTATTTATAAAATGTTGTATTGTACTAAAATGAATTTAATAATTTAAAATATTTGTGCATATATATATTGTTTTTTTCTTTTTTACAGTTAAATGTAAAGTCACTTTCGATTAAGTTTCATTACCACTCACAAGAACGTTTTCATTGGATCGTTAGTTGGTGATTAGTGAACGAAAGGTAATGTGTGCTGATGAAGACCTATTGACTTACCTTTGGCTGCCATCGATATAAAGGCCTGAGCATGTTGTCTAACTTTAGCAAAGCTTATATCAGGGATTTTTGTAATATTTATTGGCACTCGTCTAATTAAAAGATCAAGAAAGTCCAAGGGGGTCACAGATGAAAGGTCCCATCCCAGTCGGCTTAGCACGTACAGTTCCCATTTCTTAAGGTTAGAGAAGAGAATCAAACTGTTAAAAAAAGGAAAACTGCATTGTGTATTAAGAAGTCGAGGACAATAAAATGTAGTTTCCTACTTATGTAATTTTTATATACATTTTTTTAATAATAAAGGAACTGATCCAGATTCGGAAGATTCGCCATAGATTTTTGCACTTGTTGTGGCAACGCCTTGGCCTTCTAGATAGGGGCGGCACTGGCCGTCAGCCATCGGGTGCTACAGAGGAATAAACGGATGACAGGTCTGCTCGTCACAACTGTAAGCTCGGAACGGGGCACAGGCGTCTCAGGCTCATGGCTTGCCCTGAATCCAAGGCGACTGTGCTTCACGCCATAGGATACAGGTGGTCACGAGCAAACAGGCACCCGCCGTAACTCTACACACCGGTGGAAGTGCGACTATACTCTCCCCGTGATGCTGGCTAATTGTAGTCGGGGGAAAAAAGAGAAGAAAACTCTCAGTGAAATAACCCCAATTCAAGGTGACACTGTCATATGTCGAGGGATGCATGGCCGAGGGGGTGATCGGTCATTAATATGCGGGCTCTGGATACCTGCTTACCTCCAGTTTAAATAAGACTTCCCGGGGCACGCGGGGCCAGATGGCCCAACTCTCCCTCTCCCAACTATCCCTGCCCAACTGATTCAAGTTGGACAAAAAGCCACTAATTGGCTCAAAAGGATATACGAGGGAATCTTCTCCCATGGATATATCCCGGAAGCCTGGCTTCATACCAAAGACGTCTTCATTCCTAAGGCAGGCAAGCCCTCGCGTACTGCCCCCAAAGATTTCAGACCCATAAGTCTATCGTCTTTCCTTCTGAAGACAATGGAACGGCTTCTGTGGATGCATCTCACGGTGAATATTCCGCCTAATCTCAGACTTCCAGCATGCCTATCGGAAGGGAAGATCCACCGAAACGGCCCTACACATCGATCATAGAAGCGTCTCTAACTGTAAGGAGTACACCCTAGTAGCCTTCCTTGACATAGAAGGCGCCTTTAATAACATCCTCCCGACCGCCATCACGGGTGCACTGACGGACCTGGGGGTTGACTCCCGGACGGTGTGCCTGATCGATCAGATGCTGCAATGCAGGACGGTTGAGGCATCACTGGAGACGTCAACGTGCATCAGATTTGTCAGCAGAGGCACACCGCAGGGCGGAGTCCTCTCGCCCCTCCTATGGAACGTGGCAGTGAACTGCTGCGGGAGATAGAGGGGGGTGGCTGCCGCGTGGTGGAGTATGCGGACGATGTTGCCATGGCATTCTGCGGTAAATTTCCGCAGACGCTGTGTAAGTGCCTGAAAAGCACACTCATGAAGATGTCAAAATGAGCAGACATATGCGGTCTAGGTGTCAATCCGTCTAAAACGGAACTGGTGCTTTTCACTAGGAAGTACAAAGTTCCGGCACTGATTCCCCCAAAACTATGTGGGAAGCACTAGTCTCTATCAACAACGCCAAGTATCTTGTCCTAATCCTCGATAGAAAGCTCGACTGGAAATTTAGCATAGAGGATAGAGTACAGAAGGCCACAGTGGCCACCTATACTTGTAGAAAACAATCGGACTAAAATGGTGAATTACCCCTATATAGTTCGGTGGCTTTACACCGCCATCATACGACCAATTATATGAGGTGCTGGTATGGTGGCCAGCCTTAGACAAAAGAACATGCCTCAATAAACTCAGCAGAGTTCAACGCATGGAAGAGCTATGCATAACTGGCACTACCTTAAGTGAAGCCGCCCTCGATACTATGATGGACTTCCTTCCCGTAGACCTCATGGGAAAGAAGGTTGCAACACTTTCCGCCCTCAGAATGAGGGAAGCCAAACTATGGAAAGTATCCGCATTTGGTCACTCGGGAATCCTGACAAGACTACCGCAATCACCAAAGAGGACAGATTATTGTACCCCTAGGGACCACCTCTCGTCGCCTTTACAGGTATCAATCACACCTAGGGAGGTGTGGGAGATGGGGAACCAGCACCCGCAAACGCGGTCCACTTTTACACTGATGGCTCAAAGTTAGACGGCCGCGTGGGTGGCGGAGTCTACTGCAACGAGCAAAACATCAGTCATTGCTTCAGGCTCCCGGATCACTGTAGTTTGTTCCAAGCGAAGGTTGAGGCAATCAAGAGGCCATCTGTATCGCCTCTAAACTATCCCTAGATACTCACGTGGTGAGCATTTTCTCGGACAGCCAAGCAGCTGTCAAAGGGCTAGGCTCACTATCATCAAATTCAACGACTGTAAGCGACTGCCGCAGGTCTCTGCAAGAGATCGCAGAGCAGCTAGCTATCTTCCTTACATGGGTCCCCGGACATAGGGACATCGTGGGGAATGATGCCACCGACGAGCTAGCCAGGCAGGGCACTACAATTCCTCTCTTATCAGAGAGGGAGTAGGTAGCGGTGCTATTGGCTACGTGTAGGCTTCTTACGCACGAAATATTCGAGCAAAAGGCGAACGGGAGATGCCAGCAAACCATCTCCTGTAAAGTCTCGAGATCGATATGGCCTCATCGATCTAAAAAACGCTGGGCGGAGCTATATAGGCTCAGTAGAGTACAATGCTCTGCAGTTATCCAAGCAATCACGGGACACTGGCAGATAGGCCTCACGCCGCTAGGCTGTCAATCCCTCACAATGACTTCTGGAGGAGTTGTCGCGACGAGGAAGAGGAGGAATCGATCTCCCACTTCTTCTGTCATTGCTCGGTCCTTGGAAATCGCCGTCTTCTGTTTCTCGGGGCCCCTTTTCTCACAGACATTTCGGACCTTTTCGAAATCAAACCTGAGACCTTGTCTAAATTTATCCAAGCCGCCGGATGGGAAGGCTCTTAATTTTCAACAGTTTGCTCTCCACGGTTTTAGGCATTGAGAAGGGGCACACGCCCATGCGGCATCACAACGGACGTTGTTACAGGTCCAAGTGAGCTTGGGGGGTTTCATCGCTCCCACTCAGGCTACCGCCTAAACCTAACCTAACCTAGGGGCGGCACTGACGGTCGGCTCCCTCGCGACAAATTGCACTAGTCGGAGAACGAGCTCAAGGACAGCTTTATGCAGGAGCTGGAGGAGAGCGCGGGCACCGCCTAAATTTGGGGACGCCCAGTGGCAGTAAGGCAGAGTGAAAGTCATCACATGCCAAGAAGCTCGTTCGGCGGCCCTCTACACGAAGTCGTTGGCTGCGCTACCCCCGGAAATCTACCCCGAGCCTAATTAAAGGTCGTAAAATGGGAAGATGTTCCCAGCAAAGCGAGACCAAGAGGATGCGTTTTGGCAAAGCCTGCGGAGCCGGAGAAGATTCCGAAGAGAGGCACCAGTTGATCCTCGCCATAAACGAAAAGTCGTTAGATGTTATCGGATAGACGGGCTATGGCTAGAAAAAGGTAACAATAGGTATCTGTTGTTTCACCCCTATTCCCCTATCCCGCCTCGAAGGTGGAAATCAATCGTCCACCATATCATAGCATCAGTGGTGGCAGACGATATCCTGGACGGCTACGTGTCTGACAAAAGCGACATAGTCAGGTTTCGGATATTGATCGATGCCGATAAGACAATGGTAGAGGGAAATCTCAGTTATGGCACTGGCACACCTGTAAAGAAAACCAGGATCCCTGGTCTCCGGTCTGAGAACTCAAGACTGTAGCCCACACGTAGATGCCACCACAGGTAAAACACGTACTTGCATTCTTGCGCTTACTTATGCTCCCAAATTTCAGCAATGAAGACCAAACATCAGTGAACATCGAAGGCCAGGAGAGCTCACTAAGGATCTATTCAACATACATGGGTCACGAACAACATCACAGACTGAGAAGCCAAGTAAACCGTCTTAATTGCAGGGCTCGACAAAAATAAGTTTTAAAAAAGTATGTTTATGTTTATGACATGCAATGACTGCATCTTACAAGAGGCGATGCAATTACTGCACTGTCATGTGGCCCGTGTGCCACCAGCAGAAGGCTGTTACGCTCGGATCCCAGGCAAAACGCAGCACCCCTCCCGACCAACCGACCGAGGGGCGCTGCCGCATTACGCGAGGTGCGTAGCCGAACCAAACGCGAACATGCAGGAAAGATAGTTGTAGGACTAATATTCGAGGAAAATTAGCACTACACTTGCTAAGAAACTAAGCATGCATTCAAAATACAACTAAAAATACCACTAGAATTACAAAATACTAGAAAGGTGTGGGAGGATTAGTAACTTAATAAGAGGAAGAGAAATAGTGGGTGATTTAAAATGGTAGAGGGAATTATAATTCGAGCATAAGTCCCTAAACAGTTCATGCAAGGAATAATTCGATCTACAAAGTGGAAGGAACAACGGTATAACATTTCTAGTGAGTCTAATAGGAATCGTGAAGTTTATGCGGCCTGTCTATGTCACCCCTGATCATGTTGTGCACAAAAATCACACCAAGCATTTTCCTACGGTTAACTAAGAATGGGAGGTTTACTAATAGTAGTCTACTAGAGTAAGACGGGAGTCTTACATCCGCATCCCAGTTAAGGCCCCGCAGAGGAAAGAGTAAAAAGTTTTTCAGTACTTTGTCCTTGTCTAGTACTTTGTACTGTGGGAACCATATACAGGAGCCGTATTCTAAGATCGGAAGAAATATCGAATGGCCTTATTTACCATGGTAGAAATGTGTTCAAAAAACTTAAGCTTGACTCTTAAAAAAGAGTGTGAAGAATAAGGGGACTAGATGGCTGCCATGTAGTACTCCCGAAGAAACCTTTACTGGTAAAGAGAGGGAGTTTTTGAAGAGGACTCTTTGAGACCTGGAACAATGGTAGCTAGAAATCCATCTCAGGAAGTTGGGCGGGAACCCTAGAAGATCAAGTTTATGCGCAAAAAGGGAATGGTTTACAGAGTCGAATGCTTTACTAAAGTCGGTGAAAATGAAATCCGTCTATAAGATACCTTGAACGCCTTTAACAATGAAAGAGGTAAACTCTAACAAATTCGTGGTGATTGAGCGCCGCCTTATAAATCCATGCTGAGTTGGAGATATAAGTGACTTGCAGAGATGTTGCAAGTGCGGAGTTAAAACTTTCTCAAACATTTTTGCATCAGACTTGCTAACTTTTTTATGGAGAGGAATTATAAACGATTTCTTCCAGATTGGGGGGAAGCAAGAGGAATAGATGGACAGGGTGAATAGTTTAAGCAAAGGTCAACACAGAGCCTCGGCGCAGTACCTGAGTACACAACCTGGAACCCCGTCTGGATCCGGTGAAAACACCGGCTTAACTAGTCGAAGATCATGAAGTAAAGAACATTAATTTATTTAATTTAAACCGTATGGGTACGAATGACCAGAGTAGCTTTCCTCAGAATTGGTCGTCTGGAAAAATTGGGCCAAAAGATCGGCAATTGCCTGATCATTATTTGCCGACGTATTACAAAATGATAGCGAGGATGGGTGTGCGGATGTTCTACGCTTACTGTTTACGAAGCAGTAAAGCTGTTTAGGGTACTGGGAAACGTATCCTGCATCGAGATAAGTAGTTCTTATAGAATTGAGCATTAAGAACTGAAAAGTTTGACCGAGTTATTAAATAGCGAGAGTGAGAAGTAGCAGAACCAACTTCTTGAAATTTTGTATAGTCTTGGTTTTAAGTTTTTGGACTGGATAACTCTTTGGTAAGCCAAGGTCCTCTTGAGGTTAATAATGAATAATAATGAGGTTAATAAGCTTCGCACACTCGGCTTTACGAAAGCGGCGGACACGTTCAGGTAGCCTACTCGACCGATCCAATACAGTTAGTCCTATAACTAGCGACACTGCGATAGTAGGATGACAGGAGTCTTCAGGTATAGTGAGCGGAAGGGCTCGGGTTATCAATACTATGGTCGGATCCGATACAAAGCAGAGATCAAGCAATCGACCCAAGGAATTTTTTACATGGTTGACTTGAGACAGGGACAGGTGAAGCAAGCCGTCAACAAAGTCATGTCGTGACATGGGCACTAGGATACTAGACTCGTTTACCGAAGACCAAACAGTTCCTGGCAAGTTGAAGTCACCAAGAACTATCATACGATCTTTATCAGATAGCGAGGAAGAAACAGCGGTTAAAGCGGACAAGTGCTGCTCATAAATAGGGATATCCGAAAAAGGTGGAATATACGAGCAAGTAATGAATATAGCGAAAGCGGGAAGAATAAGTTGTACATACATACAGGAATTCCAGTTCCTGTTGAACTGTGAAGTGCTCAGACATGAAGTGAGAGTCCAGTGAAATCAGAACCCCTCCTGCACGTCGAGACGAACGATCCTTTCTAAAAGTTGTGTACCGACCAGACAACACTTCTTAACTAAGAATGCAAATGCAACAATATCTCGAAAAAGGATTTCGAGCTTACTGCGTAAGCCTTTAACATTTTGGTAAATTAATAAGAGGGAAGTTAGTTTTTTGAATGGGTAAAAGAAGTAAAATGCGAAGATGTGGATGGCACGTTGGGTGCATAAATCTCCCAAATCAGCCATTTTGCAAAGGCAGAACACAGATGTGCCAACGGCAAACTAGAAAATGTTTCATGCTGAAAGTCCATTACCCAACGAGGGAGGCCAGCATGTGATACTCCAGATCAACAAGGAGGCGGGGAACCTGTTATACCCATAATTGTATAAGATAGCGTGGGGCGTGAGCAGTTTCTCCATACAGCTTAAAAAGCGCCCCCACGAAGATAAAGATGCGCACACTCCACAGCTCCTCATAGCCATAGGTAAAGGTCCAGGAACCATGGATTGCGCGAGGAAATACAGTGAGCGGACTGAAATCCTCTTACCAAAACTCATTCCACTCAACATCGATAAGAAAGAACAGATCCGTCGTACTCGTGCGAAAGGGAATCCATGCTTACCTCCTGTCTCATTACAGAACGGATTATCTGACAGTAGTGATACTGGATGGAAAGGAAAAGCTCTTTCTGGTATCTTCGAGCTACATAGCACACGACAGGACCGAAACACCTCAAAAGCTAAAGAGTCTGGCGGCAAAAACCGGCTGTAAAGATCAGCCACTATTTTTTGGAAAGCTCCCACATCAATAATAGAGTTGAGTCACTTTTAGTCTTTATACTATTCTTATATAGACATAGATATCTGGCTGAAGAGTCTTCGAAAGACCATACTTCTCAGATCATAAGTACATTCAGTTCAAGTGAAAACCTAAACACATTCCGAATATAAAGGTCTATAGAATCCCCCGGAATACAAACTGGGAAAATTTTAAAACGACGGTTAATTCGAATCTCGCGAAGCCAAGCTCTGTGAAGTTCGCAGAGGATATAGAGAAGTCCCTAGAGACCCTATCCTATTACTGGATGCCTACCACGCATCTTGTCCAACCACAAAAAGAGGACCAAGCCACTCTGGTGGAATCATTCTCTGTAAGAAAACGAGCTCAAGGAATTCTTTAAGATCGGCAACGAGAAATACAGAACCATACTCAGGAACTACAAGAAGGAAATACGTAAGGCCCAACGAAACTTGTGGATTCACTTCTGCTCCAACATCGAGAAAGTACCTGAAATGGCTCAAGCTACATGACGGACAGTGGGCAGTGAAGAAGCCCTAACAGAAATAACGCAAGTTCCCTTCCCAGGATGCACCCAGGTTACAGATGCCAAAAATCATCAGGACATAATACCCGAAAGGAATACGTACCATAAGCTTATTGAAAAAACTCAGCGACAGGCTCTGCTCTGTCAAGACAAGGCCTAATTGCATAGGGAAACATGTCGATACAAGGATACGGGCATACCTCTATTGGCATTTATGGGAACCACCGACTGTATAAAGAGACGGGATCAGATTCAGCACCTTAACATATATACAGACGTCATCAAGATGAATGTTATCAATAAGATAAGGCTGTCATACACACTACTGAACCGATGCAGCAGGACGAAGATCGAGCATACGATGTGGTCAACCTATTAAAATTAGCGTTTAGAGAAGCAAATGGAGAAGTACCACTACCTGCAAAATCTTGAAACCCATATCCAAAGAACGGAATAAAAACTCAATCACTACTTACTTACTACCGTGGTAAGTACAACCACGGTCACTGTCTAGCTGCGGTGCATGCAGCCGAGGCATCATCAACAGAGACAGCTCTAGGAAATGTGATGAACCTTGGGCCATTGAAACCCTGGAACATCCTATCAGCAATTGTCCGGCTAAGATACCTGGGCGTCCCGACGCTGTGGTCATTGAAAGATGCCTCCAAGAGAACGCCAAGGAAAAAACAGCTCGATTCTCGAGGACTTTCAAACCGCAAGAACAGGCGGACATATATGTACATATATACTTTATGGGGTCTGAGACGCTTACTTCTTGCTGCTACATACATCTACACTAGAGGTGGAGAACTATCGATGGCACTATCGAGAGACCATCGATAGTGGCTCGTCACTATCGATAGTGGCTCGTCACTATCGATAGCGTTCGATATTTTTTTAGTGAATGCTTTACACAGTGAAAAAAGTGTGTGTAATGCCGTCTGAAGCTATCTGTAATGCTAATTTTGCCTCATTCGATGGTAAGTTCTGTTAGGATCTGTTGGATATTTGATTTTTTACAAGAAAATGCAATGGAAAACAAAAATACCGCTCGAAGTAATGTCATTATAACAAATCGTCCCTATTTGGAGAGATCAATTGCCACGGAGGAGACTGATCCACTGCTTTGGATAAACGTAAATATAAATATATTTAAATAATATTTTACAAAAATACTTATTATTTTCATATTTTTCAGGTCAACGAAAATTAATTGGATTTAGTCAAAATCCTTATGTTCAAATATTTATGCGTAGAATCCGAACGCATGTTCAGCAAGGCTGGACAAATCGTCTCTGATAGGAGGATCCGTCGTAAGGAAAAAATATTAATATGTTTCTTTTCTTAAATACGAATTTTTGGCTTATAAAGATAGATGACGTATTGCACTTTTTGCCGAATTCATGTTCCGGGAGTAAAATTTATTCATGCTCCGAAATGAGCATTGAAGCGGAAGTTGTGGGAGCAAAACCTCGGGTGCAGCCTTGGCGCTAATTCTAAAATTTGCGATAGTCACTTCAAAGCTTCCCAGTGGAAGTCTGCACCTAACAAAGTTCGACATTCACCTACGTGGATGAGGTTTCGCATGGCGGACTAATACAACCGTCAGAAGAATTTAAACATAAGATCAAAGAATTAGAATTAATATTTAAACATTACGTAAAAGAACATTTTAATTTAACCACAAATGTCAAGGCAAAATTATTAATGGCTGCACAAAATGTAAATATTGACATAGTGGTTAAATCATTTTATTTTAAAATTAGAATTTATTTTAGAGTTAAGAACCTTAACAAAAAAATATGCATGCAAAGTTAGAAGCAACGTTTGCTTGCAAATTCAAAATTATTAAAAATAAAACTATAAAAAACGAGGGGGAACGTTGTGAGTTGCTGCGGACACCGCAACTCTACGGTTATACCCGATACTAAGTCAGTATGGCTCTCCTCCGGCAGACGCCGCTAATATTTAACGACACGACAAAGAGTGCGTGCGAGAGAGACAGAAAATCAGTCTGAGCGTGACGTCGGGCGCTGCGTAGCCACTGCAAATCGATTTGTTCCTTTTGGCTATACAATTTATCCGATCTGATCCAGATTCAGCAATCTAATAGATATGGTCATTATCTATGATTCTGCGTTTTTAGTTTTCTCAAATCTGCAATATTGTGGATGCAACAGATTTTCGTCCTTTGTGGGGGCGGATGGGGGTGGGGCGAAATTCTGAGATATACGTTTTATAGTGACACTTTAAAGGAGTGTGTGTACCAAATTTGGTTACTCTAGCCTTAATAGTCTCTGAGATTTGTGGTTGCCTCAGATTTTCGTCCTTTGCGGGGGCGGAAGGGGGTGTGCCGAAATTTGGACAAGAAACGGTCAAGGTCCGATATCACAGGAGTGTGGATACCAAATTTGGTTGCTCTGGCTCTTATAGGTTCTGAGATCCTTGAACTCATATTTTGCAATTGGCAAAACCGACCATGAAACCTGTGTGTTAGAGTGAGACAGAGCGAGAAAGAGTGAAATTGTTTTCGTGATTCTGGCTGTAATAATTATACGATCTGGTTCAGATTTTGCACTCTAGAAGATATAGTCATCTTCTACGATTCTGCGTTTTTAGTTTTCTCGTATCGTCGAAATTGTGGATGCCACAGATTTTCGCCCTTTGTGGGGGCGGAAGAGGGCGGGGCAAAGCTTTGAAATATTTTTGGAGCAGTGACATATCACAGAAGTCTGGATCCAAAACATCGTTGCTCTAGCTCTTATAGTCTTTGAGCATTAGGCGCTGAAGGGGACGGACAGACGGACAGACGGACGGACGGACAGACGGACAGACGGACAGACGGACGGACGGACAGACAGACAGGGCTCAATCGACTCGGCTATTGATGCTGATCAAGAATATATATACTTTATAGGGTCGGAAACGATTCCTTCTGGACGTTACACACATCCACTTTCACCACAAATCTAATATACCCCAATACTCATTTTGAGTATCGGGTATAAAAAACTTCAAGTCTTTGTATTACAGTAGGAAATTTTAAACCCCACGGGCCTGTTAAGGGTTAATCAACATCGACATATGCCGTCTCACTCAAACTCACTATACTATGTGCCTTTCATTCGCACTTATTGCTAGCATACGTTAAGGGACTGACTTTTGCCGACGAGACCACCTTGTAAATATGCATCATGGGCTGGCGATGAGATTTAATGCGGCATGACCGAGTCTGCCAGGCTGAAGTTGCAAGTGTGTGGCGAATAAATGGCAGACGACTGACAACAAATATTTCTATGCTCTGTAAATGCTTTAAGTTATGCATAAATTAATCTTTAATAATTAGTTTTTTTTCTAACATTATCGAGTTGGATCTGGACGGATTATGTGGCTCCAGCACCTTTTCTGGCGACAAGGGCCCCCGCCAAAGCGAACCAAAAAAGACTCGATCTGGAGAAATAAAAATAAATAAGTTTATAATATGCATTATGGTCTAAACAATATTTTGCGATTGCAGAACGTATCTGCTCTGCTGACTGGATGGAACCAAAAATTAATAATTCTTCCGCGCAAATTTAATGCACTTGTTATTGGCATCAGCTGTTTTTGACGGATGGTGCCAGTGTGAATCGGAGTTTCACATCTGTCAAAAAATCCCACCATTACCACGGGATGGGCTCAGTGTGCAGAGCCTATTACCCTATCCTGAATTAACACGATTATATCGTTTTCATTATACGTATCGAGCCTCATACCATTTCTAGGACCCCTTGATGCTAAAGCCATTGCACGTCAACACATTAATATTTTAAATATTTGATAAGAGAAAAGCTTACAATTAAATCATCCTTGTATATGCTGTTGTCCGTATAAACGACTAGTAATTCCACGGAGAGTGCACGACAGCTGGGTTCCCGAAGTTTTGAAGCAAGTAAAAGACAGGCAGCAGCTAAAATTTGAAGATGGGTCTTGCGTACTGATTTAGTTGAAAGAAAGCGATCCATGTAATTCAATGCCAGTAATACGACCTCTTCCTGGCAGTTTTCTTCGGCACATACCTGCATCAATAAAATTTAAATTTTTGAGCCGCATTAAAAAAGTGGATATATATTTCTGCTTTATTATATAAATAATATTATTTGTAGTGATTCTTATTTATAAAATTGTATATACAGATAATATATAATTCAATAATATAATATAATTAACCCAAAATATATTAAAAATTAAACTGTCGCAACTACCTCCAGCAATAACTTCATGCACTTGTGACTTCTCTAGTCGGTGGTTTTCGCAAATGTTATCCTATTCGTCTAAATTTAATATTTTGTTTGTCGCTTAATTAATTTCAAACAGAAGTCCATACTAATTTGTTGTTATATTAATATTGTTCGGACAAAGCCCGAGTGTAAATTCTTTACTCGTCTTTCTATTTCATATTCTATTCATTTTCTGTACCTTTTGGTCATTGTACCTTCGCCTTTGCTCGCTCAGAACCATGCTCTCATTGCATCATCTATTCTTTATCTATACTCGCTCTTGTTATCTTTTCTTTTCTATGCCGTAGGTTAACCGTCAGCAGCTGTGCCTGCTTTGGAAGTTAATACTTGATATAGTTGAAGAACAGACCTTTTTTGTCCCCAAGATTTATAATTTAGCTCGAGATCGGCTCGCTTGCCATCTTCGGCCACCCTCAAAGTACCAATTGCCAACCAATTAAAATTATTGAACAATTATTGTCAGCAAAAAAGCTCGTTGTCTCAACAAATATATAAGGAAACCTTATTTTTTAATCACTCGTTCTTAACGATTTTTGGCAACTTTAAGAAAACTGAATACAAAATGAATTTTAAACAGAAAAAGTCTTTTTAAAACAAAATTGTTTCCAATAGGTTAATTTTTTCAGTAAACTGGTCACTCAGACCACTCAGAATGACCCAAACTTGGGTTTTCCTTCGACCAATTTTAAGAGACAGGCTAAGTGAGAGGTAAGGAGAGAGCCAGAATAGAGCATCGGTAACACAAGATGCGAATAAAGCTATTCGCTCGTTGCTAAGCTTAAGCGAATAAATTTAACAAAATTCTTTTTGAAAATTGGTTGCTCTTTTGGCCTCAGTGCAAGTTGGCAGTACTCGAAAACCCTGCCTTAGACTCAGCAACTTAATTCCACAATATGAATGAGTTTCTTACTAATGCAGCAGCAGTGACAATGTCTGGATATATTCCAACTGAGGCGTGTTATAAAGATGTTTCGTAGTGACCAGAGGTGTTTTTGTTTTGCGCTCCGCTTCTTTTCCTTTTATTTTGCAATTGAGCCTGTGCTTTTCAACATAAACCTTGATAATAAACGTGTGTTGCTTTCTGTAAGTACGCTCACGCTCAGTTCAGCCCACTCGTATCCCGTAGCCTTTACGAGGGTTGCTATTTATATTTCGGGAATACGAAATAAGAACAACAATTTTTAAATGAAAATGGTTTTATTGTTTTTCAAAATATTCCCCCTGATGATCAATACACTTTTGCATTCGCTTGAACCATTGGTCATACTCGTAAGGAGCTGACCGTTGGTTTTAAGAACCAATACGATCGGCCATGGAGGCTCAGATAGCGGTTTGAAGCTGCTGAATGAGTCTCCGAGGCGTAAAAGGGTCACTCCGCGGGATCTGCACGTGCCAGCCGTCACTCAGCCGTTCACGACCGAAAAACTGACTCCGACCACTCCAAGGGTGCAGCCAGTTGATCTCGTTTGCCACTCCAAGGGCAAAGGCAGCTGCTGGCGATGCAGACTCGGTAGCCGAATTCATCGCTCCGGAGAACGTGCAGCCAAGTAAGTCTGTAGCGTCCGTGTCTGTGGTGGCAAGCTCGCTAGCTGTCCCGTCTATTCCGATCCCACCAGTGATCAGAAGATACGGACCTCCGGATATTGCCACCATAGGTACTAGGCCCTAGGTGGCTAACCACTGGTGGGGATCCACCAAAACGACAAGTTTTTGTTTCACGGCTGGCCCCTGACCACATAACTAATGATGTAATTGCTTTTACTCAAAGCTAAATAAAAGCCGTGGGTTTAAAGGTGGAGAAGTTTAGGCATCTCTCCAACTGAATTTGATACCACTTGTTCTGCCAAATTTTGGCCAGAGCATTTGGTGGTGAAGGTTCAAGACTAAGAAGAAGAATAGGACCACCATAGCCCTTACAAATCACCCCAGTTCGCCATCCTCCTCCTTATCTTCCCGTCCTGCTTTAACCCGTCCAAAAAACGAACTTCTCTTTAAGTATCATATCAGAATGTTAGGGGCTAACGTAGTAAACTCAGCATTCTTTTCCGGTATAGTGTTGCATTTGCTTCCCACGTTATTGTGCTTACCAAAACCTGGTTAAAGCCAGACATTCTTAGTTCCGAGGTTTTGGCCGGCCGGTACACAACTTTTAGAAAAGACCGTTCGTCTCGACGTGCAGGAGGGGTTCTGATTGCGGTGGACTCTAACTTCACGTTGGAACACTTCACAGTCCAAGTTCCACAGGAACTGAAATTCCTGTGGGTAAAACTGATTCTTCCCGCATTCGCTATTTTCATTACTAGCTCGTATATTCCATCTTCTTCGGATATCCCTATTTATGGGCAGCACTTTTCAGCTTTAACCGCTGTTTCTTCCTCACTATCAGATAAAGATCATAGTTATTTAGTGGACGTTGACATGCAATGACTGCATCTTTCAAAACGCGATGCAATTACTGCACCGTCAAGTGGCCCGTCTGAAACCAGCAGAAGGCTGTTACGCGAGCATGCAGGAAAGATAGCTGTTAGACTAATATTCGAGGAAGATTAGCACGAAAGTTTCTAAGAGAACTAGACATGCATTCAAAATAAACATAAAGATAAAAATACCACTACAATTACTAATTACTAGAAAGGTGTGTAAGGATTTATAATTTAATAAGAGGAAGAGAATTAGTGGTGGATATGATATGGTAGAGGGAATTATAATTCGAGCATAAATCCCTAAACAGTTCTTGCAAAGAATAATTCGATCTACAAAGTGGAAGGAACAACGCTATAACAGTTCTAGTGAGTCTAATAGGAATCGTGAAGTTTATGCGACCTGTCTATGTCACCCCTGATCAAGTTGTGCACAAAAATCACACCAAGAATTTTCGTACGGCTAACTAAGGATGGGAGGTTTACTTATAGCAGTCTACTAGAGTAAGATGGAAGTCTCACACCCGTATCCCAGTTAAGGCCCCGCAGAGCAAAGAGTAAAGAGTTTTTCTGTACTGATTCTATACGGTCCTGGTGTACTTTGTACGAACTAGCGAGGTATAGAGAGTCTTTGTGATATATGGGTCGTCAAATTCTGTTGACCACTTCTTTATAAACCGAAGTACGCCCATGGCCATATTTACCATTGTCGACATGTGTTTAGAAAACTTTAGCTTGGCGTCTAATATAACACCAATATCATCCACCAGGGTAATTTTCTCAAGAGAACCACCACATAGGGCCAATTCCGGAATAACGTAGGTTGTGGCATTTAGTTGTAAGCCCGGCTTAGTCAGAGAGCGGATGGAAAAACTGCAGATCTTCTTTGACTAAGCGGACACGGCATTGAGAATGGAGACCTCAGGTCTCGGAACGTGGGCCACTGCTGGTAGTCCCGTGTCATATGGAGAATGGCGGCTACCGCCGGAAGTCTGCACTTGAACGGCCAGTTGCGGCGTGTGAGAGACAGTCGGGGGCTCGAGCTGATCGTTCATTTCGGCAAGGCATTACGCGTAGACCGTGTAGCAGTCATCGGACATCCCTTGGACATCAGCTACCACCCTTTGGATCCGCTTCCGACATCGCCACCGAACAGGCCTCGAACTCAGCGTCCACCTTTGCCCACAGGCTTCGGAGTTGATCTTGATGGACTTGGGAGAGCGAGCAGGTTGGAGTGCTAGCATCTGGAGCGTCGAGCTTCTGATCGAAGCGGGTCAGTCTGCTTGCAGCGAAGGCAAACTTGGACCGTGTGAGAATGGCTGCGGATTGGTCCATAGTGCTCGGAACCGTAAGAGGGACTGCCGAGGGGAGCAACAAGACATCGAAAGCATATTCTCAACCCATAAAATACGAACTGTATAAACGTAACAATATTATGGAAATTGTAAAATGTGGCCGGAATGTGCAGACATAAATACTACGATCAATAAATGTTTAACCAAGAGCGAAAATTGTGGACGAACAATAATATTGAGGACCGAGGTACCAATGTATAGAGTCGGTTGCAAACGGCAGTTAAAAAAAAAATATACCCTCGAAATGCAAGGTAGCGCGTTGCTTGGAGTTCCATTAAGTTTAAGCGCGGCATCGAAAACTATCCCAACAAATACGACGCAAGCAACCTGTGGAGAGGCGAAAAAACGAAAGGAATGCACAGCTTCTTCTGCTTGCATGTATGTATGTATGGCTGTAAGTGGTATTTACCGCGGCTTCGGTTAACGAACCACCCTTTCGACGAGATTCAAACAACGGGTAAAACGGTATATAACTATGAAGGCATGAGTGAATATATATATGTATGCATATGTTCAAGTATATGCTAATTCAAAATGTATACGTAGCCATAGACATATGTACATAAATAGGTGCGGGGGATTCAAGTTCAAGATTATTAAGAAATAGCTACTGGATCACTTGGGTGTAACGTGTAGGTAGCGCGCCGGTTAAAACGGTGGTGGGAGCGTAACTAACTTAGCTTAAGCGTTACGCTGCGGTGAACGCCGTGTGGATTGTGGATCTTCCGAACGCACCGCCAAACGCGCGACATCGAGTGCGCGTCAATTATCTACTGATGCCCTGAACAAAAAATATTCCGAAAATATCGACGTTCTGCCATGTTTAGCTCAGTCACTGGATCTTAAACTCATCGAAATCTTATAGCCGAAGGTCAAAGGAATTCTACCAACTGCAAATCCGTCAACCTGAACTCAATTTTGGCAAGTGGTTTAAGAATTATTAAAATTATTGGCTCAAATCGTATTGAAACGTTGGCAGGACCTTACTGACCCATGCCAGGCCGGGGTAAAGCAGCTCATACAGAACATATAACATAGCTACTACAGTAATGTATGCTGATTATGTTCAAATCTGTCTGTCTTACTCTGATTGGTATTTGCACACACGCCTTCAACTTGATCTAAGTGAGCTACTATTGTGGCGTGTTCTGAACCTTTCCGAATGCAAGCTTATAACATTTTACCGTCGCGTTCCACATTTTGTCTCATATGTTCTAGGAAATCATGTCCTCGAGGGAATTTCGAGTTCAAATGACCTCGGAGTCCTTTTTGATTTTAAGATGTCTTTTAACAGCCATATAGATGCAACTGTAAATAAAGCTAAGGGTGTTTTAGCGTTCATCAAGCGTTGGACCAAGGAGTTTGACGACCCGTACGATACGAAACAAGTGTACATCTCGTTAGTACGTCCTATATTGGAGTATTGTTCTTGTGTGTGGAGCCCGCAGTATAAAGAGCAGCAGGTTGTTATTGAATCCGTGCAAAAGCAATTTTTAATTTTTGCCCTTCGGAATTTTAACTGGGACCCGGGTAGAATCTTGCCACCCTACCGGTCTAGGCTAAATCTTATTGACCTGCCGTCGTTGCACCATCGCAGAATATGCAATGGCGTAATGTTCGTGCATAAGCTCCTTCTCGGGATTGTTGACTCCCAAACTCTCTCGGGTCAGATTGACTTGGCCGTTCCATCTAGACCTACCCGTACTTTTCGGCCTATCCGTTTACCCATATCTAGGTCTAATTATGTCGATCATGAACCTTTTAGGGTTTTATGCCATAATTATACCTCCCTCTGTCATACCCTATCTTCTTTATAATCATTTAAATTTACCTAACTTTTAACATATCTTTTTCCGCCTTTTGTAATTAAGTACCATTATTGACAGATAATTTGTTAATTTAATAAATAAATAAATAAATAAAATTCTATACGGTCCTGGTGTACTTTTTACTGAGGGCACCATACACAGGAGCCGTATTCTAAGATCGGACGAACAGGCGAGGTATAGAGAGTCTTTGTTATATAGGGGTCGTCAAATTCCTTTGACCACCTCTTTTTAAACCAAAGCACGCCCATGGCCTTAGTTACCATGGTAGAAATGTGTTCGGAAAACTTGGGGTCTAACATAACACCCAGTTCATCCACCAGGGTAATTCTCTCAAGAGAACCACCAATTAGGGCATATGGAGCCAACAAGGGGCTAGAACGATGAACTGTCATAACTTGGCATTTCGAGGCATTAAGGTGAAACAAGTTTGCACAACACCATGACTGAAAGTTATTGAGATCGGATTGATAAGTTATTGAGCGAGAATGAAATGAAATGTCCTTATATAGGACATAGAGTTTAACATCATTCGCATACATACATATGTAAGTACTCGAGAGTATGTTAATACCGAAGGCAGGTCATTAATAAAGAGTGTGAAGAGTAAGGGGCCTAGATGGCTGCCCTGTGGTACTCCCGAAGAAACCTTTACTGGTAAAGAGAGGGAGTTTTTGAAGAGAACTCTTTGAGACCTGGAAAAAAGATAGTTAGAAATCCATCTCAGGAGGTTGGGCGGAAACCTTAAATGGTCAAGTTTATACGCTAAAAGGGAATAGTTTACAGAGTCGAATTCTTTACTAAAATCGGTGTAAATAACATCCCTCTGTAAGTTACCTTGAAAGCCTTTAATAATGAAAGAGGTAAACTCTAACAAGTTCGTGGTGGTTGATCGTCGCCTTATAAATCCATGCTGAGTTGGAGATATAAGTGACTTGCAGAGATGTTGCAAGTGCGGAGTTAAAACCTTCTCAAACATTTTGGGAATAGCGGATAACTTTGCTATACCTCTATAATTTTTTGCGTCAGACTTGCTGCCTTTTTTATGGAGAGGAATTATAAACGACACCTTCCAGATCGTAGAGAAGCAAGAAGAATCGATGGACAGGGTGACTAATTTAAGCAAGGGTCCACACAGAGCCTCGGGCAGTACCTGAGTTCCTGGAACCCCGTCTGGACCCGGTGAAAACACCGGCTTAACTAGTCGAAGATCATGAAGTAAAGAACATTCATTTACCAAGGGATTGAAAATGCCGTTCGAACTCGGTTAAGTAGCTTTCCTCAGAATAGGTGGTTTGGAAAAATTGGGCAAAAAGATCGGCAATTGCCTGATCATTATTTGCCGACGTATTACAAAATGATAGCGAGGATGGGTGTGCGGAAGTTCTATGCTTGCTGTTTACGAAGCAGTAAAACTTTTAGGGTCCTGAGAAAAACGTATCCTGCATCGAGATAAGTAGTTCTTATAGCATTGTGCATTAATAACTGAAAAGTTTGACCGAGCTGTTACAAAGCGAGAGTGAGAAGTAGGAGAACAAACTTCTTGAACTATTTTATAAAGTCATGAATTTAAGTTTTTTAAAATGGGTAACTCTATGGTTTTCCAGATCTAATCGGACAAGAAAGCGGGACTCAAGAATCAAACGAGGGGGAACGTTGTGAGTTGCTGCGGACACCGCAACTCTACATTTATACCCGATACTTAGTCAGTATGGCTCTCCTCCACCAGACGGCGCTAGACAGAAAATCAGTCTGAGCGTGACGTCGGGCGCTGCGTAGCCACTGCAAATTGATTTGTTCCTTTTGGCTATACAATTTATCCGATCTGATCCAGATTCAGCAATCTAATAGATATGGTCGTTATCTATGATTCTGCGTTTTTAGTTTTCTCGAATCTGCACTATTGTGGATGCAACACATTTTCGTCCTTTGTGGGGGCGGAAGGGGGGCGAAATTTTGAGATATACGTTTTATAGTGACATCTTAAAGGAATGTGTGTACCGAATTTGGTTACTCTAGCCTTAATAGTCTCTGAGATTTGTGGATGCCTCAGATTTTCGTCCTTTGCGGGTCAGAAGGGGGTGTGGCGAAATTGTGACACAAAAGGGTCAAGGTCCGATATCACAGGAGTGTAGATACCAAATTTGGTTGCTCTGGCTCTTATAGGTTCTGAGATCCCTTGAACTCATATTTTGCAATTGGCAAACCCGACCATGAAACCTGTGTGTTAGAGAGAGACAGAGCGAGAAAGAATGAAATTGTTTTCTTGATTCTGGCTATAATACTTATACGATCTGGTTCAGATTTTGCACTCTAGAAGACATAGTCATCTTCTACGATTCTGCGTTTTCTCGTATCGTCGAAATTGTGGATGCCACAGACTTTCGCCCTTTGTGGGAGCGGAAGTGGGCGGGGCAAAGTTTTGAAATATTCTTGTAGCAGTGACATATCACAGAAGTCTGGATGCAAAACATCTAGCCCTTATAGTCTTTGAGCACTAGGCGTTGAAGGGGACGGACAGACGGACAGACAGACATGGCTCAATCGACTCGGCTATTGATGCTGATCAAGAATATATATACTTCGGAAATGATTCCTTCTGGACGTTACACACATCCACTTTCAGCACAAATCTAATATACCCCAATACTCATTTTGAGTATTGGGTATAAAAATGTGCCAAGAGCATTGTAAAATATGTTTTTGCGGACCAATCAAAATCCCTAATGAGGTTATACTCATTTAGAGTATCGGGTATAAAAATGATAAGACGATTACACATCGTTCACGACCTCTATGGGACAATACGAATGGTTGAGGGTGCCTTTCGGGTTACGCAATGCGTCTGCGACGTTCCAAAGATTCCCAAACAAAATTTTCTCAGAAATGGTAAAAGAAGACAAGGTTATAATATGCATGGGCGACATAATGATAGCAACAAAGGATAACGATAGTCACATGGAAATTTTACAAGAGGTGATGAAACGTTTGATAGCGAATAAACTTGAGTTAAGGAGTTAAGAATAAATGCGAATTCTTAAAGTAAGAAGTTAAGTACCTAGGTTATTCCATCTCGGGTAACGGTAAAGCAAAGCCTCTTTATGATTTGGTCAAAAAAGACAAGAAGTTTGAATTCAGAATCACAGAACTAGAATGTTTCGAGCAACTGAAAAGCAATTTTTTGTAAGCACCGATCTTGGCACTTTACAATCTCAAAGACCCGAGGGAATTACATTGCGATGCAAGTTCGCTAGGTTTCGGTTTAATAATATCGATATCGATATCTATCGTTGCTGATGGTCGCGTCTTTTCTTCGCTCCGCTTAACAATTATTATTTTCGGTGATTTAAGGAGAGTAATTGCGTTCTATAAACATTTATCGTGCATTCCATTTGCTATATGTGCATAATCAGTACTCGTGTTTTCGTGTATTTTTTCCCCGATATTAATCCAACCTGTGTGTTCTTACCTACCCCGCCATTCTTAGTCACTGCTGAATAGTTGTTGGCATATGTATTGCCGGTGCCCTCGCTCTGAGCCAATCTCTCGTTTATATATCTCTTCTGCATACATACTAACACAGCCGGTTCGCGTTTGTCGCCTCCCTCTCTCCCTCTCCCTAACTAAGTTATCGCTCAAGCGTTTTTCTATTTCTTTTTTCCAATTTCTAATAATTCATAATGAGTACTTGCTGTGCTAAATGCTGCCGCTCGGCTGTCACACGGCAAACATTCACCTTCTGCTGGTTGTGTGATAACATGGCACACACTGTTTGCGCCGACTTTGGCCAAATTGGAGGACGCGTAGTCGACTTCACAAAGAGTAGCGCGGTCTCAACTGGACTTGTTGGGACTGCAGAGCTATTTAGATCGACCTGCGTGTTTTTATGAGACAGATTTATAATGAATTGAGGGCAGACTCTGGATTCAAAACGCTCCAGGATAAGTTTCTCGCGATGGAGGCTCATTTCAAAGACCTAAAAATGATGACTGATTGGCCAAAGAGAAAGAAGATTAACAACTATTTGCCAAACTCTAATACGGTCCTTTGCATTTTAACTAATTTGAAATCGTGTAACTTTTCTTTCTCCACTGGTCCAGATTTGGTTCCCAGTGCCGTTCTTAAACTTTGTGCGGATTCTCTTTGCGTGCCTCTCTTAGAACTGTTCAAACTCTCTCTCGGGCTTGGTGATTTTCCCACCGTCTGAAAAGAATCTTAAATATTTCCCATTCATAAAAAGGAGTCTGAATCAGATGTTTCAAACTACCGTTGTATCTTCAATTTTTCTCCCAATCCTAAACTCCTCGAAAAAATTATTACTACTCACCTCCAACACTTTTTAGTTCCCTGTTTTCAGAATCACAGCACGGATTTGTAAAACGTCGCTTTTTTCATCTAACCTCCTCGAATTTTCCAACTATGTAACCTCCGGATTTTCAAAACAATATCAAACTGATGTAGTCTATACTGATTTTAGAAAATCTTTCCACTCAGTGAATAACAATCTTCTTATCCACAAAATATCTCTACTAGGATTCCGGACTAAACTTCTTCTCTGGACTAATGCGTACCTTTTCAATCGTTCTCAGCGTGTCTGCTTCCAATCTTCTCTTTCTAAACCAGTTTTTCCCCTTATTATTTAACCTCTTTATCTATGATCATCCCAAAGTTTTAACTTATTCCCGAGTCCAAATGTATGCTGATGATGTCAAGCCATGTTTTTTCTATAGCGATCCTCAGTCCCTCAATCTCTCAACAATTGGTGTATAATTAACGCTCCTCCTCTTAACATTTGCCAATGTAACGCCATGACCTTCCATCGCAACAAGCCTTACCTCTTTGACTTTTCAATTAATAACATTTCCTTGGAACGCCTGTACAAAATTAATGACTTGGGAGTTATCTTTGTACTTAACTAATGTTTTAATTTTCTGTCTTGGAATATGGTTCCTGTATCTGTTCTCCTCATTACCAAAAATATCAAGATATGCGAGTCCGTTCAGAATCAGTTCCTTATCTTTGCCATGCGCGGTCTTAATTGGGACCCTTCTCATCACCTTCTTTCTTTTGAGAGTCGGTTACGTCTTAAATTGCATTCTTTTAAAAGCCGTAGGACTTGTTATGGAATTTTTTTTCTGCATAAACTTCCCCTAGGCAAGGTTGAATCCTCGGCCCTCATTAGCCTCATCAGTATTGCTGTCCCACCTCGACCGACCGGTCAGAAAGAAAGTCGCCAGAACATAAGTAAGGCAGAGGAACACCTACGGCGCCTTTGCGACAATATCCCAGATGACATAGACCAAAAGATGTCGAAAAATTAAAAAAAAAAAGATATTAAAGATATTAAATTAAAGTTATAGAAGAGTCGGTATCGTAGTCTCACAGAAGAAACCAGAAGAATTTATCGAAAATTAGAAGACTTAATCGGATGAATAAGAATCAGAAGCTCGATAAAGAAGGAATGCGACACTTTGAACAAACCGTTCAAAAACCTAGAGATATTTAAAAGATGTGCTAGACTTTTTGGAACAGCAGTATCAAACACTAACAGCAGTAGCAGGAAACAATCATGCCAAGAGAGAAAGAAAGGCGAATCAAAAGCAGGTAACGTCCGCCTACTCACAAATTTTAAAATGTAAGCAACACTTACAACTTTGATGGTTTTTATACCCGATACTCAAAATGAGTATTGGGGTATATTAGATTTATGGTAAAAGTGGATGTCTGTAACGTCCAGAAGGAATCGTTTCCGACCCCATAAAGTGTATATATTCTTGATCAGCATCAATAGCCGAGTCGATTGAGCCATGTCTGTCTGTCCGTCTATCCGTCCGTCCACCCGTCCGTCCCCTTCAGCGCCTAGTGCTCAAAGACTATAAGAGCTAGAGCAACGATGTTTTGGATCCAAACTTCTGTGATATGTTACTGCTACAAGAATACTTCAAAGCTTTGTCCCACCCACTTCCGCCCCCACAAAGGTCGAAAATCTGTGGCATCCACAATTTCGACGATACGAGAAAACTAAAAAAGGCAGAATCGTAGAAGATGACATATCTTCTAGAGTGCAAAATCTGAACAAGATCGTATAATTATTATAGCCAGAATCAAGAAAATAATTTCATTCTTTCTCGCTCTGTCTCTCTCTAACACACAGGTTTCATGGTCGGTTTTGCCAATTGCAAAATATGAGTTCAAGGATCTCAGAACCTATAAGTGCCAGAGCAAACAAATTTGGTATCCACACTCCTGTGATATCGGACCTTGACCCTTTTGTGTCACAATTTCGCCACACCCCCTTCTGACCCGCAAAGGACGAAAATCTGAGGCATCCACAAATCTCAGAGACTATTAAGACTAGAGTAACCAAATTTGGTATCCGCACTTCTGTTAGATCTCACTATAAAACGTTTATCTCAAAATTTCGCCCCACCCCCTTCCGCCCACACAAAGGACGAAGATCTGTTGCATCCACAATATTGCAGATTTGAGAAAACTAAAAACGCAGAATCATAGATAACGACCATATCTATCAGATTGCTGTATCTGAATCAGATCAGATCATTTTTATAGCCAAAGGAAACAAATCAATTTGCAGTGGCTACGCAGCGCGTGACGTCACGCTCAGACTGATTTTCTGTCTCTCTCGCACGCACTCTTTGTCGTGTCGTTTAATATTAGCGGCGTCTGCCGGAGGAGAGCCATACTGACTTAGTATCGGGTATAACTGTAGAGTTGCGGTGTCCGCAGCAACTCACATCGTTCCCCTCCTTTTATCTCGGAGTGCCGGAGATTGGAACGGAGATTGGCAGGAGACCAAAGGTTGTGACTTACAGTGGCGAGCACGTGTGGATACATGTTTATCACTTTTCACTTTAAGCGCCTGTAAAATCTTTAAAAATCAATCAATCCTTGTGATTTTTTTTTTTAAAGATTCATTAATTTATTGAGAATGAAAAAAGACAACAATTTTAATTCAAAAAGATCCTTTTCCCTAAGAGATTTTAATTTGTTCAAAAAATGAGCATGTATCCACTTTTGCACGTTTCAAAAATTTTTACTTTAATAATTTTTTAAAAATATTTGTTCCAAAGGGCGTTAGCTTTTATCATATTCCGAATAAGTATTGGCATACTCTCGACTAAATTTAGTAGGTGCTGGCAAGGTATCATGCGCCACTCCGACCTCACGCGCTCTCAAAGACTCACCCAATCCCTTTGGTGCAGACTCGTACCTTTCCAATGTTTTTTAAACAGAGCCCATCGATTTTCAATGGGATTTGGATCTGCACTATTCAGCAGGCCACTGGATTAAGTGAAAACTCGAATTATTGGGACGATTTTTCACGAATTTAGCCGTGTGCGTCAGGCTACCGTCTGGCTGGAAAGTGATCTCGGGTATGGGGAAGTCACATTTCTCTATTGTTTTCTCGTATTTTTATACCCGATACTCAAAATGAGTATTGGGGTATATTAGATTTGTGGTGAACGTGTGTGTAACGTCCAGAAGGAATCGTTTCCGACCCCATAAAGTATATATATTCTTGATCAGGATCAATAGCCGAGTCGATTGAGCCCTGTCTGTCTGTCCGTCCCTATTAGCGCCTAGTGCTCAAAGACTATATGAGCTAGCGCAACGATTTTTTGGATCCAGACTTCTGTGATATGTCACTTTTTTTATTAGTTTTGTATTTTTTTTATTACGCGTTGCATCCGTACATTGCATATATCGTATCTTAACAACACAGGTAAATAGTATTAAGGACCTATTGCTTTATGCAAGAGGACTTATAGAGATATAATATAGTATAGTATATAGTAATAATAAACAAAAGTAATATTATAATATTGGGAGGGAAACTTAGAGTTGGCCAATAGTTTTGGCAAAACCCAATCTCTTCAACCGCCTCAAAGGCCTGGCAGGTAGTAATCGTCTGGCGAGCATACTATGGTGTCTAATTAGCCTGTCACTGTATCTGCTGGTGTGCCTTCCAATCTGCTCCTCTACTGTATGCAGATTCAAATCCCGATGTAGGGTGGAGCCGCGCACGTACCAAGGGCAGTTCGTTATTTGCCTCATGGCGCGATTCTGCAAGACCTGTATCCGTTTATAGTTCGATTTGGCAGCTATACCCCAAATCTGCACACCGTAGAGCCAGATCGGGGCTACACAGTGTACATAAACTGCTCTTTTGGCTCTCAGTGACATGGTGCTTCTTCTGTTAATCAGCCACCGCAATTGCTGCATTCTTTGTCCACATTTACGAGCCATAGCTTTCAAGTGTGGACCAAAAGAAAGACGCTTATCAAGGGTGATACCGAGATACTTTGCTTGCTTTGGTTGGTCCAAAGTTACGTCTTCAAGCTTTATGGGTGGGGTGTGGTCTATGAGCGCTTTCAGGGTGAAGCATGGATTGGTGGTCTTCTGTGGGGTGACTTTTAAATTCCATCTTTTGCACCAAGCTGCCAAAGAGTAGAGGTACTCTTGGAGACCATCTGCTGCCTCAAGGCGGCACTTGTGATATGTCACTGCTACAAGAATATTTAAAAACTTCGCCCCGAACACTTCCGCCCCAACAAAGGACGAAAATCTGTGGCATCCACAATTTAAAAGATACGAGAAAACCAAGAACGCAGAATCGTAGAGAATGACCATATCTTTTAGACTGCAGCATCTGAATCGTATTATTATTATAACCAGCATCAAGAAAACAATTTCATTTTTTCTCGCCCTGTCTCTCTCTAACACACACGTAGCATAGCGGGCTTTGCTTAGAGTAAAACATTAGCGCCCAGATCTCAGAGACTATAAAAGCTAGAGCAACCAAATTTGGTATCCACACTCCTAATATATCGGACCGAGACGAGTTTGTTTCAAAATTTCGCCACACCCCCTTCCGCCCCCGCAAAGGACGAAAATCTGGGGATATTCACAAATCTCAGAGACTATAAACGATAGAGTAACCAAATTTGGTATCCGCACTCCTGTTAGCTCTCACTAGCAACCACATTGTATCCAAACTTCTGTGATATGTCACTGTTACAAGAATATTTCAAAATTTCACCCCACCGCCTTCCGCCCCACAAAGGACGAAAATCTGTTGCATCCACAATATTGAGGATACGAGAAAACTAAAAGCGCAGAATCATACATAATGACCATATCTATGAGATTGCTGAATCTGGATCAGATCGGATCATTTTTATAGCCAAAAGGAACAAATCAATTTGCAGTGGCTACGCAGCTCAGACTGATTTTCTCTCTCTCTCGCACTCATTCTTTGTCGTGTTGTTTAATATTGGCGGCGTCTGCCGGAGGAGAGCCATGCTGACTAAGTATCGGGTATAAATGTAGAGTTGCGGTGTCCGCAGCAACTCACAACGTTCCCCCTGAAATTGTGGATGCCACAGATTTTCGTCCTTTGTGGGGGCGGAAGTGGGCGGTTTTGAAAAATTCTTGTAACAGTGACATATCACAGAAGTTTGGATCCAAAAAATCGTTGCGCTAGCTCATATAGTCTTTGAGCACTAGGCGCTAATAGGGACGGACAGACAGACAGGGCTCAATCGACTCGGCTATTGATCCTGATCAAGAATATATATACTTTATGGGGTCGGAAACGATTCCTTCTGAACGTTACACACACGTTCACCACAAATCTAATATACCCCAATACTCATTTTGAGTATCGGGTATAAAAATACGAGAAAACAGAAAACGTTGAATCGTAGAGGATAACTATATATTCTACAATGCAAAATCTGAACCAGATCAATTTCATTCTCTCTCGCTCTGTCTCTCTCTACACACAGGTTTCATGGTCGGTTTTGCCTATTGCAAAATATGAGTTCAAAGATCTCAGAGACTTTAAAAGCACTTATAGTCTTTGAGCACTAGGCGCTGATAGGGACGGAAAGACGGACAGACAGGGCTCAATGGACTCGGCTATTGATGCTGATCAGGAATATATATCCTTTATGGGGTCGGAAACGATTTCTTTTGGACGTTACACACATCCGTTTTCACCACAAATCTAATATACCCCAATACTCATTTTGAGCATCGGGTATAAAAACGGTGAACGAAACAAGTCTCACGACTTTAAAGTCAGATAAGGCAGTATATCGTGATCCACTATGCCAAGTAGAAGTTATTGAGCCCAATGGAATTTGATCGTATGTTCACTATGTTGTTTTCAACTTCATACTTAATTAATACCATATAATGTCCGAAGCATCTTTACATAGATGTCTGCGAAGGAGATTGGGCATGCGCCCATGCAAATGATGATGCGTGCGAAATAGTACCTCTGAAGCGGACAACTACCTACCAATGCAGGTTTATTGAAGACAATCCACTACTGTTTTGGGTAAGGTTAAAAAAGAACAACGACTGGCTGACCGTTGACTTTAAAAAGCAGTACGATCGGCTTCTAGTCTTTGGCAGTCTGCAACTGCTGAATGAGTCTCCGAGGCGTAAAAGGGTCACTCCGCGGGATCTGCACGTGCCAGCCGTCACTCAGCCGTTCGCGGCCAAAAAACTGACTCCGACCACTCCAAGTGTGCAGCAGTTGATCTCGTTTGCCACTCCAAGGGCAACGGCAGCTGCTGGCGATGCAGACTCGGTAGCCGAATTCATCGCTTCGGAGAACGTGCAGCCAAGTACGTCTGCAGCGTCCGTGTCCGTGGTGTCCACAAGCTCGCTAGCTGTCCCGTCAATTCCGATCCCACCAGTGATCAGAAGATCCGGACCTCCGGATATTGCCACCATAGGTACTAGGCCCTAGGTGGCTAAACCACTGGTGGGAGTCCCACCAAAACGACAAGTTTTTGTTTTACGGCTGGCCCCTGACCTCAAATCTAATGATGTAATTGCTTTTATTCAAAGCTGAATGAAAGCCGTGGGTTTAAAGGTGGAGAAATTTAACTTCTCTTATGCCAGGGAGATAGCCTCGTTTAAGATAAGCATCTCCCCAACTCAATTTAACACCATTTGCTCCGCCAAATTTTGGGCGGAGCATTTGGTGGTGAAGGAGTTTAAGGCTAAGGAGAAGAATAGGCCCCGCAGAACTCTTCGAAATCATTTCATTGTCCCACCCTCAACCTCCACTTCCTCTTCATCATCATCTCGCCCTGCTTCCTCCTCACCAAAAAAACCAACTTCTCTTTTAGTAACTTATCAGAATGCTTACGTAGTAAGCTCAGCATTCTTTTCCGGTATAGTGTTGCATTTGCTTCCCACGATATTGTGTTTACTGAAACCTGGTTAAAGCCGGGCATTCTTAGTTCCGAGGTTTTGGCAGGTCGGTACAAAACTTTAAGAAAGGACCGTTCGTCTCGACGTGCCGGAGGGGTTCTGATTGCAGTGGACTCTCACTTCATGTCTGAACACTTCAGAGTCCAAGTTCAACAGGAACTGGAATTCCTGTGTGTAAAACTGATTCTTCCCGCTTTCGCTATATTCATTACTTGCTCGTATACTCCACCTTTTTGGATACCCAGTTTTATGAGCAGCATTTGTCCGCTTTAACTACTGTTTCTTCCTCGCTATCAGATAAAGATCATATGATAGTTCTTGGTGACTTCAACTTGCCAGGAACTGTTTGGTCTTCGGTAAACTAGTCTAGTAACCTAGTGCCCATGTCACAACATGACTTTGTTAACGACCTGTCCTGCTTGACCTGTCCCTGTCTCAAGTCAACCATGTGAAAAATTCCTTGGGTCGATTGCTTGATCTGTGATTTGTATCGGATCCGACCTTAGTGTTGTTAACCCAAGCCCTTCCGCTCACTATACCTGAAGATGCCTACCATCCCACTTTCGAAGTGTTGCTAGATATAAGACCAACTGTATTGGATCGGTCGAGTAGGCCACCTGAACGTGTCCGCTGCTTTCGTAAAGCCGAGTTTGCGAAGCTTAATAATATCATTAGCGATTTTGATTGGTCCGATTTGTACTTGTGCACTGATGTCATAAAAGGCACAAACATTTTTTACAATGCTCTTGGCACATTTTTTAATTCTTGTGTCCCGTTTTCTTGTCCGATTAGATCTGGAAAACCCCCTTGGTTTACCAAAGAGTTATCCAGTCTAAAAAACTTAAAATCAAGGCTTTATAAAAAATTTCAAGAAGTGGGTTCTCCTACTTCTCACTCTCGTTATGTAATAGCTCGGTCAAACTTTTCAGTTCTTAATGCTCAATTCTATAAGAACTACCTATCTCGTTGCAGGATACGTTTTTCTCAGGACCCTAAACAGTTTTACTGCTTCGTAAACAGTAAGCGTAGAACGTCCGCACACCCATCCTCGCTATCATTTTGTAATACGTCGGCAAATAATGATCAGGCAATTGCCGATCTTTTTGCCCAGTTTTTCCAAACCACCTATTCTAAGGAACGCTACTCTGGTCAACCGTACCCATACGGATTACCGAGGTCGAACGGCATTTTCAGTCCCTTGTTAAATGAGTATTCCCTACTTCAAGATCTTCGACTAGTTAAGCCGGTGTTTTCACCGGGTCCAGACGGGGTTCCAGGTTGTGTACTCAGGTACTGCGCCGAGGCTCTGTGTGGACCATTGCTTAAACTATTCACCATGTCCATTGATTCATCTTGCTTCCCCCCAATCTGGAAGGAATCGTTTATAATTCCTCTCCATAAAAAAGGTAGCAAGTCTGATGCAAAAAATTATAGAGGTATAGCAAAGTTATCCGCTATTCCCAAATTGTTTGAGAAGGTTTTAACTCCGCACTTGCAACATCTCTGCAAGTCACTTATATCTCCAACTCAGCATGGATTTATAAGACGGCGATCAACCACCACGAACTTGTTAGAGTTTACCTCTTTCATTATTAAAGGCTTTAGTAAAGCATTCGACTCTGTAAACCATTCGCTTTTAGCGTATAATTTTGACCATTTAAGGTTTCCGCCCAACCTCCTGAGATGGATTTCTAGCTATCTTTTTCCAGGTCTCAAAGAGTTCTCTTCAAAAACTCCCTCTCTTTACCAGTAAAGGTTTCTTCGGGAGTACCACAGGGCAGCCATCGAGGCCCCTTACTCTTCACACTCTTTATTAGTGACCTGCCTTCGGTATTAACATACTCTCGAGTACTTACATATGTATGTATGCGGATGATGTTAAACTCTGTGTCCAGTATAAGGACAGTTCATTTCATTCTCGCTTGCCATCCGATCTCAATAACTTTCAGTCATGGTGTTGTGCAAACTTGTTACACCTTAATGCCTCGAAATGCCAAGCTATGACATTTCATCGTTCTAGCCCCTTGTTGGCTCCCTATACCCTAATTGATGGCTCTCTTGAGATAATTACCCTGGTGGATGATCTGGGTGTTATGTTAGACCCCAAGTTTACCGAACACATTTCTACCATGGTAAATAAGGCCATGGGCGTGCTTAGCTATATAAAGAGGTGGTCAAAGTAATTTGACGACCCCTATATAACAAAGACTCTCTATACACCGCTTGTTCGTCCGATCTTAGAATACGGCTCTTGTGCATGGTGCCCTCAGTACGAAGTACACCAGGACCGTATAAAATCAGTACAGAAAAACTTTAGAACTGACAATACTAAATTCTACGCGAAAGCAAGTAAACGACCAACGTGCTACGGATGGTTGAAATAACTGACGACTCTCATGTTTCTTGGCAGGACAGAGGAGTTCCTCCTCCTCCAAAAAGAATACCCCCACTCAACTGAACGCAGTCTCCCAAGTAGTCAAAACCCTGCTTCTGCAAATTACTATGCGCCACTCGCGGACATTGACGACCCAACTGCCGACGGTACCTAGGAGATGGACCTCAGCCCTCACAAGGAGTGTAACGAATCCCCTATAACCAAACGCAACCCTCTGCCTCCTCCAATCATCATACCTGGGGTAAACGACATCACAATGTTCTGGTCAATGTTGGATACGTTGGCAAGCCCCGAAAATTACCGTATAAAAACAATCACAGGAGGACAAACACACAACCACTTACCGCAAAATTGCCTCCGCGTTGATGGCTAAAGGCGTTCTCTGTCATAGCTACCGGTTGAAAGAAGAACGGTCATATAGAGTGGTAATCAAAAATCTTCACCACTCCACCATAACTGATTATATTAAGCAAGATCTCATGGCCAAAGGGCATCTAGCACGATTCACCCGCAATCCTCTTAACATAGCGACCAAGAAGCAGCTCAGCTTATTTTTCGTGGATTTAGAGCCAAGTGAAAATAATAAAGAGATCTTCAAATTATCAGACCTCCGCAGACAAAAGATAACTGTTGAGCAGCCACAACGTAAACAGGAGATATCACAGTGTCACCGATGTCAAGAATTCGAACACACTAAAATATACTGCAACAAAAAATTTGTTTGTGTTAAATGTGCGCCACCATAGAATGCTCAAAGCCACGAGACGTCGAGCCCAAGTGTACCAAATGTCTTGGCTCCCACACTGCCAATTATAAAGGCTGTAGGGGTCTACCAACAGCTTCTATTGAAATTGTACCCATAAGCATCACAGTCAAATTTGGGAAACACTCATCAGGCGCATCCTAGGGGAAAGAATACGTCCGGGCGCACCCAGACAAACTCTCGCTCGCTCTCTAGAAGCGGCAGACAGAGGGATATGCCACGCAACGACATGCTCATTTCCCAGCCAAAAAATCAGGAAAATCATATATCTTGTGCTGAAGTCGCTAGAGGAGCCCTCTAGCCTCTCTAGCCCTAGCCTCTCAAAATGCCTTACCGTATAGGTATTTGGAATGCGTCGGGCATAGCCAACAAAAGCCTAGAACTCGCTCGGAAACGCACTTCTGCAGCAGAACAACATTCAAGCTAATAGGATATGAACTCTACACTGCAAATCATTCCTCCGATAGTTTCAGAGGAGGATCTTCTATTCTCATCCGCAGCAGCCTCAAGCACTTCCCAATCAACCCCATTACAGATGGCCAAATTCAAGCCGCTAACATGGTGCTAAGCACCTCTCTAGGAGAAACAACTATCTCTCTCTACTATCGCTATTTATTATCTAGTTTTGGTCCAAAATACATTGCAGCTGGAGACTGGAATGCGAAGCACCAATGGTGGGGAAACCCTCGCTCCTGCCATAGAGTTCCGCGAAATCACGACTATATAGTCTCAAGTAGAGCCAAAATTCTTGCCACTGGCTCCGCAACCCACTACCCATACGACTCCAACAGATCGCCTAGTGCCCTGGATTTCGCTATCTACAAAGGCTTTTCCCATAGATTCCTGCACATACAAGCGAGCTTCGACCTTCCTTCCGATCACCTACCGCTTCTCATAGAAATGAACTCATCCCCTGTCGACTACCCTACTAAGCAGAAGCTCCTGCACAGTTGAGAAAACATTGCGATTTTTCAAACCCATTTGGAAGAGCACATTCGACTTAACGAGAGATTCGTGTCTCCAGAAGACATTGACGCGGCTGTACGCTCGCTTAATAGCCTCATCCAGGAAGCAGCTCTCTCCACAGGACCACCCACGACCGAGGCGCGCTCGACCCGACCTGCTGCATCACCTGACCCTCACATCGAAAACCTTGTGCGTATCAAGAGAAGATTAAGGAAAGCTTTCATTAGAACTCGCGACCCGGACACTAAAGTTCAGATGCACAGAACAGGCAGAAACTTAAAAAAGTATTTCGCTGAGAAAAGCAGCAAACACTTCGGCGAAATGCTAAAAAGAGCCGATACAACCGAAAGTAGCCAGGTCAACTCACTGGAAACTCACCCGTGGCATCAAGAGGCAGCCACTGTGCAGCTTTCCTTTAAGAAACGACAACGGTACATGGGTTAAGTCTGACTTGGAAAAAACAGAAGCGTTCGCTAGAAATTTAGAGACCAGATTCACTTCAGCCAATGTAGCACCTCAAGATCACACGCGAGCACTCTCCTGGTACTTAGAAGCGCACCTACAGATGTCGATGCCAACCAAGCCAGTTTCCCCTGCTGAAGTCCAAGCGGAAATAAAAGCTCTTGTAAACAATAAAGCTTCTGGGCACGACTTAATAGATACCCGCATCGCAAAACTGCTTCCATGCAAGGGAATTATGTTTCTATTTGCACTTTACAACGCCATCCTTCGCATCGGCCACTTCCCCACCCAATGGAAGTGTGCAATGATTGTGATGATACTAAAGCCAGGTAAATCAACGTCAGCCCTAGAGTCATACAGACCAATAAGCCTACTGCCAGTTTTCTCAAAAATATTCGAAAGAATATTCTCGAGCAGAATGGTGGCAGAAAGCTGCGTCAAGGAAGCTATTCCACAGCACCAATTCGGTTTCAGAAGACAGCACGGGACCCCGGAACAAGTACACAGAGTGGTTCAACATATCCTCAACGCTTATGAAACTAAGCAATGTTGTTCAGGGGTTTTTCTCGACGTGAAACAAGCTTTTGACTAAGACTGGCACAAGGGACTTTTATATAAACTAAAGATTCTACTACCCGCCCCACAGTATTCAGTAGAGCTGGGAAAACATCGATATTTGAGACATTCGATATTCTCGAGGTTTTTCAACAACATTTTTTTCATCATTATTAAATTAACCTTAAAAATTTAATTTCACTATAGCACTATAGTTAGTTAAAATGATTCGCTCTATCATATAAAATGCGCTGTAGACCTTGTAGACACTTCTTGTTTCAAGCTGTACTTTTCTTTGGTTTGTTGCTCTGCTTTAAATTTGTGCAATTGGACTAGACTTAAAATACGTGACAATCCGTTTGCACTTTCCGATAGTATATATTAAGCACAACTAAATTTATTGTGTGTGCAAAGCACGGTAGACGTTATTTTTTTAACAGTTCACAAGCTTTCTTCATAGAATTGGCACTATCAGTTGTAACTGCTAATATTTTAGTAAAAATATTCCACTCTGCAAAGATCGCCTGTCGGAAATCAGCTATTTTTTGAGCTGACTGATTTAAACTATCAAGTAATGGTTTGGTGGCCAATACTGCAGTGCGCAAAACAAAATCCTTCGTTATAAAGTGGCATGTAACCGTAATATATGCTTGGTTAGCTCTCGAAGTCCAACTGTCCGTTCTTATGGCGCAGCTTTCAATACCATCCAAAAGTGCACACAGTTTGTCTTCAATTCATTGTACATGCCACTCAAAAGCACGTTGTACCGAGGTTCAAGGATATTTACAAACTGGCAAAACCCGCGACCCTCCAGAATCATTCATTGAAGGCGATTCATCAAATGAAATGCCGGGATGCAGGCTTTCAACGTGGTCGAATAAATTGGACGTGTTGCCACATGTTCTATAATCATTGGAACAGTATATGCACCTGGCGGTCTTGCCATCTTTGGACCTCTCAAAATGAAGCCAGACCTTCGCTTTGCCAATTCGCTGCCTTTTGAAGGTAGGCGATTCTCCTTCACTGCTATTGTTGGGATCTGCTTCATACGCAAAACTAAAATGAAAATTTTGCACATAGCAATAATTAATTTTGTCCATATTTGGAAAATAAAATGCCATTAACACCAATATACACGCGTCTGTTTGTGACAAATGCAAATCAAATAGTGATGTGATCAAAAAATGTTTGAGCACTATCGCTTACTATCGAATCAAATCGACATCAAAACATCGATAGTGTCTATCTCACACACACTAGTCACAGTGGGTCGACTAGCTCTAGTATTCTAGTATGATGCTCATTGATCAATTGCTCACATGCAGGACGGTGACATCATCGATGGGATCGTCCGCCCAGTCAAGGTATGTCAACAGAGGCACCCCGCAAGGTGGTGTCCTGTCTCCTCTTCTGTGGAACATAGCAGTCAACAAGATTCTATGTGACCTAGAAGGGGGGGCTGCAAAGTCGTGGCCTATGCGGACGACGTTGCGATTATCTTCTCGGGAAATACCCCCAAACACTGTGCGACTTAATGTTCACAAAGCTAGCGCAACTGTCGGATTGGACAGAATAGCGCGGTCTGGGAGTAAATCCCTCAAAAACGGAACTCGTACTATTCACAAATAAATACAAGGTCCCGCCCCTCCACCCTCCAATACTGCAAGGATGCAGGCTCTCCTTTAGCGACAGTGCCAGTTACTTAGGGTTGGTAATTGACAAGAAGCTTAGCTGGAACCTGAATGTCAAAGACAGAGTGAAGAAGGCAATGACTGCACTCTACACATGCAAAAAAGCTATTGGGCTAAGATAAGGTATGATCCCAAGCATAGTCCAATGGATATATCAAGCTATAGTTAGACCAATACTACTCTACGGAGTTACGGTGTGGTGGCCGGCCCTATCAAAAAGGGCGATCACCAAGCAACTGGGCAAAGTCCAGCGGACTGCCGCCCTATGTATCAGCGGAGCTCTTCGCACCACCCCAAATGACGCGCTAAATGCCATCCTATACCTACAGAGCCTTGACCTCGCAGGAAAGGAACGGGCAGAAGCAGCAGCAATACGTCTAAGAGACTCAGATCAATGGGTGACACAGCGCATAGGTCACTCAGCCATTTTAAATAATAGCAATACCGTCCCCTCAAAAACAGACTACCAAGTTCCAAGAGAGTACGCAGTCACTCCCTTCGACACAATCATGCCTCACAGAGACGAATGGCTCGAGGGACTCCCAGGCCCAGATGGGGCCATAAACATCTTCACAGATGGATCAAAGCAGGACGATAGAGTCCGAGGGGTAATCTACTCTGAACAGCTAAACATAAGGCATTCCTTCAGGCTCCCAGATCATTGCAGTGTCTTTCACGTGGAAGTCATAGCAATCAGGGAGGCTCTAGACTGCCTACAAGCGGTTGCCGTTACGGCAACCAAGCTAGTATATCTGTATGCCAATGGCCACCTGTAAGCTCATTATAAAAGAGCAATACAAGCGACTAACAAACGATATGTGGCAAATAGTGCCACGATGTTGCACAACTCGGCAAACATGGCCGACCATGGGCATGAAGCGCACCTCCGAGCACTGCAAGCTAAGCAGGAAAAGGTGCAGCGTAGTCATACGTTCCCACACGGGACACTGGCTAATAGGCACCCACGCTAACAGGCTGGGGGCCCCACATAACGATTTGTGTCGCAGCTGTAGCAGAAGAAGGCTACATCACCTGAGCTCAGCCTTTCTACACGACATCTCAGAGATGTCCAAACTATGTCCCAGGAAGAAAGCGAAGTTTGTGAGAGCATCTGGATGGGATAACTGCTGATAGGAAGTCTCACAACGCAGGAAGGAATGATCCTATGCGGTGTCACAACGGGCCGAAACCGGCCTAAGTGTGACGGGCTCCGAGCGAGCCCGGTAGCCGCCTCAACCTAACCTAATCTATTATCATTTAGAAAGTTATCTTTCTGAAAGCTCTGGAAATGCTCTAGTATATCCAAGCGCTGATAAAATTCTTAAAAAAATTCGACAAAGAAAAAGATGAGACGAATAACAAGTTGCAAAAACCACCGTCTAAAAAAATCAGAAGTGCATGAAATTTAAGGCACGGTAGATCTACACATCGATAGTGGGTCTAGACAAGGTCTGCGATGCCGCAGTGCATCCTCAGAATCATTCGGTGCTCCTAGAGATAACAGGAAAGTAACAAAGATCGAAGAACCTATTTGACTGTGGTGCTAGATATTGCTTATTAATCTACCACTATTAACACCTGCCGTTTTATCTCGCACCCCTCCGTGTTCACTGCACACTGAACAAGGAACAGTGTGTGTGTGTGAGAGAGAGAAAGACGCAACGTAACCACTGCAAATTGATAGGTTCTTTCTGGCTATAACATTGATCCCATCTGATCCAGTTTCGGCAATATGGTAGTTATGGTCATTCTCTAGGACTGCGGGTTTTTAGTTTTCTCGTATTTTCAATATTGTGGATGCCACAGATTTTCGTCTTTTGTGGGGTCGGAAAGGGGTGAGTCGAAATTTATATATACTTTTTTAGTGAGATCTAACAGGAGTGCGGACACCAAATTTGGTTACTTTATCCTTAAAAGTCTCTGAGATGTGTGGATGCCCCATATTTTCGTCCTTTGCGGGGTCGGAAGGGGTGTGGCGAAATTTTGAAACGAAACGGCCAAGGTCCCGGTATCACAGGAGTGTGGATACCAAATTTGGTTGCTCTAGCTCTTATAGGTTCTGAGATCCTTGAACTCATTTTTGCAATTGGCAAAACCGACCATGAAACCTGTGTGTTAGAGAGAGACAGAGCGAGAAAGAATGAAATTGTTTTCTTGATTCTGGCTATAATAATTATACGATCTGGTTCAAATTTTACACTCTAGAAGATATAGTCATATTCTACGATTATGCGATTATCTGTTTTCTCATATCTATGAAATTGTGGATGCCACAGATTTTCGCCCTTTGTGGAGGCAAAAGTGGGCGGGGCAAAGTTTTGAAATGTAACAGTGACATATCACAGAAGTCCGGATATAAAATGTCGCTGCTCTATAATCTAGAATCATAGAAAATGTCCATATCTATCAGATTGCTGAATCTGGATCTGATCGGATCATTTTTATAGCCAAAAGGAACAAATCAATTTGCAGTGGCTACGCAGCGCCCGACGTCACGCTCAGAATGATTTTCTGTCTCTCTCGCACGCACTCTGTCGTGTCGCTTAATATTCGCGTCGTCTGCCGGAGGAGAGCCATACTGACTAAGTATCGGGTATAAATGTAGAGTTGCGGTCTCCGCAGCAACTCACAACTTTCCCCCTCGTTCATATTAATTCTGTGCGTTAGTTAATCGTGTGTTTGTGTGTTGCTAAATGTAAGTACGCTCACGCTGAGTTTAGCCCGCTCTTATCCCGTAGTCTTCGCTTTAGCTATCACTCGTTCCCTATTATCCAAACTCAAACTGTTCTTTCTCTCTCGCTCTTTAAACTTTCTGCAATAGAGCTCTCTGTTTAGTAGCTCTCGCAGTTGATCTCGTTTGCCACTCCAAGGGAAACGGCAGCTGCTGGCGATGCAGACTCGGTAGCCGAATTCATCGCCTCGGAGAATGTGCAGCCAAGTACGTCTGCAGCGTCCGCGTCTGTGGTGTCCGCAAGTTCGCTAGTTGTCCCGTCTATCCCGATCCATCCAGTAAATAGACGTTCCGGACCTCCGGATATTGCTACCACAGGTACTAGGCCTGTGGTGACTAAACCACTGGTGGGAGTCCCACCAAAACGACAAGTTTTTGTTTTACGGCTGGCCCCTGACCTCAAATCGAATCATGTAATTGCTTTTATTCAAAGCTAAATAAAAGCCGTGTGTTTAAAGGTGGAGAAATTTAACTTCTCTTATGCCAGGGAGATAGCCTCGTTTAAGATAAGCATACCCCAACTCAATTTGACACTATTTGCTCCGCCAAATTTTGGGCGGAGCATTTGGTGGTGAAGGAGTTAAAGGCTAAGGAGAAGAATAGGCCCCCCATTTCCTTTACAAATCTTTCCAGTGTGCCACCCTCAACCTCAACTTCCTCTTCCTCAACTTCCCGTCTTGCTTCCACTTTTCCAAAAAAAATAACTCCTCTTTCAGTAACCTATCAGAATGTAAGAGGCTTGCGTAGTAAGATCAGCATTCTTTTCCGGGATAGTGTTGCATTTGCTTCCCACGTTATTGTGTTTACTGAAACCTGGTTAAAGCCGGACATTCTTAGTTCCGAGGTTTTGGCAGGTCGGTACAAAACTTTAAGAAAGGACCGTTCGTCTCGACGTGCAGGAGGGGTTCTAATTGCAGTGGACTCTTACTTCACGTCAGAACACTTCACAGTCCAAGTTCAACAGGAACTGGAATTCCTGTGTGTAAAACTGATTCTTCCCGCTTTCGCTATATTCATTACTTGCTCGTATATCCCACCTTCTTCGGATATTTCAATTTATGAGCAGCACTTGTCCGCTTTAACCGTTGTTTTTTCCCCGTTATCAGATAAAGATCATATGATAGTTCCTGGTGACTTCAACTTGCCAGGAACTGTTTGATCTTCGGTAAACTAGTCTAGTAACCTAGTGCCCATGTCACGACATGACTTTGTTGACAGCTTGCTTGACCTGTCCCTGTCTCAAGTCAATCATGTTAAAAACTCCTCGGGTCGACTGCTTGATCTGTGCATTGTATCGGATCCGACCTTAGTGTTGTTTACCCGATCCCTTCTGCTCACTATACCTGAAGACGCCTACGATCCCACTTTAGAAGTGTCGCTAGATATAGGACCAACTGTATTGGAACGGTCGAGTAGGCTACCTGAACGTGTCCGCTGCTTTCGTAAAGCCGAGTTTGCGAAGCTTAATAATCTTATTAGCGATTTTGATTGGTCCGCTCTGTACTTGTGCACTGATGTCATAAAAGGCACAAACATTTTTTACAATGCTTTCGTTACATTTTTGTGTCCCGCCTTTTTTGTTCGATTAGATAATGACTTACCTTCGGTGTTAACATACTCTCGAGTACTCATGTATTCGGATGATGTTAAACTCTGTGTCCAGTATAAGGACATTTCATTTCATTTCCGCTTGCAATCCGAACTCAATAACTTTCAGTCATGGTGTTGTTCAAGCTTGTTACACTTTAATGCCTGGAAATGCACAGTTATGACATTTCATCGTTCTAGCCCCCTTGTTGGCTCTATTTACCCTATGTGGTGGTTCTCTTGAGAGAATTACTCTAGTGGATGATCTTGGTGTTATATTAGACGCCAAGCTAAACTTTTCTGAACACATTTCTACTATGGTAAATAAGGCCATGGGCGTGCTTGGGTTTATAAAGAGGTGGTGAAAGGAATTTGACGACCCCTATATAACAAAGACTGTGTATACCTCGCTAGTTCGTCCGATCTCAGAATACGGCTCCTGTATATGGTGCCAACAGTACAAAGTACACCCGGACAGTATAGAATCAGTAAAGAAAAAAGTTTTACTCTTTCCTCTGAGGGGCCTTAACTGGGATGCGGGTGTGATACTCCCATCTTACTCTAGTAGACTACTATAAGTAAACCTCCCATTATTCCCATTATTCGTTAACCGTAAGAAAATGTTTGGTGTGATTTTTGTGCACAAATTGATCAGGGGGACATAGATAGCCCTGATCTGTTGGGCCGCATAAACTTCACGATTCCTATTAAACATACTAGAAATGTTATACCGTTGTTTTTTCCACTTTGTAGGTCGAATTATTCCTTGCATGAACCGTTTAGGGTCCTATGCTCGGATTATAATTTCTCTACCATTTTATATCCACCACTAATTCTCTTCCTTTTATTTAATTACTAATCCTCACTCACCATTCTAGTAATTAGTAATTGTAGTGGTATTCGTAAATGTATTTTGAATGCATGTTTAAGTTTCTTGTTAGTGTAGTGCTAATTTTCCTCGAATATTAGTCTTACAACTATCTTTCCTGCATGTTCGCGTTTGGTTCGGCTACGCACCTCGCGTAATGCGGCAGCGCCCCTCGGTCGCTTGGACGGGAGACGGGCTGCGTTTTGCCTGGGATCCGAGCGTAACAGCCTTCTGCTGGTGTCACTCGGGCCACTTGACAGTGCAGTAATTGCATCGACTCTGGTAAGATGCAGTCATTGCATGTCAACGTCCATTAAAAAAAAATTAGGGAACAAATTGGGAAACTTAGAAAAACAAATTTTCGTATAAAAAATGTCTTTGCCAAAGACGTCGGATTGCTCTGACTAGTAAATTTGCTTGTATGTATGCAAACAAGAGAAGCAAATATGTACATACATATTCTCTTTATGTTATTTCTTGTTTTCGTTTGGTTTCTAGCTGCTTGTGAACTATGTGTGTTTTATGTGTGTTGAATGGAATAAAACCGTGTACAAAAATTTAAAATTTTTGGTTTTCAAACCGTGTTATTTTAAAACCGTGTAAAAACAGAAATAGGTGTACTTGTGTTGTTCCGTGTAGTGACAATCACGCGTATTGCGCACAACGCGGAATTATACTAATCGCACTCAACCAGTCAAAGGTAGCTAGTTATCGGGAGTGTGTGAGAGAGAGACAGAGATATAGAGATAGAGAAATAATGGTAAAAGCGTGGAATGCGTCTCTTGTATCAAGAGAGTTATCAAGCAGTCTGTGTAAGCAATAAAGAAAAAATTAGCCAAAATCGCTCTCGGCAGCAACAACAACATGACGAAAATCGACTCTCTTCATTCGCGTACTTCTCTATACGCGCACCCGCAAATTTGCAAACGAACGCGGAGAGAGCACGCTCTGCCTACCTTTGATATTATGCGCAAGCAGCAAATTGCAAAGTATGGCGTGGAGTGCCCGTCCCCCGACCTTTACGACCAGTACAATGACTTACAGCTTACAACTGTGACTTCAACAACGACAGCAACAGTAGTTTCTCAGAGCCCGGTATTGTCAACTCATTTCATTACGCTCCTCCCCTCCAAACCGAAGAGTACGCAAAACGTTAACGAAACGCTAACAGACTGGGCTTGATCGCATTGTGCAAATAAAAAGAAACATCTAAAAACATCGCGGTTCTTAGCGACCCAAAAAGAAGATGATGATAGCGCTCAAACACCTAAGTTAGGTAAATTTTACTGAATTGGTTTAAAAATTAACTGGTACAATTTGAGAAAACAAATTTTATGTCACGTCTATAAAAAGGAGAACAAGATAGTGGTCAAATACCTCGACAATGAAAAAAATAAATACTTAATTATAAGTTTCAAAGGAATCGAATCAACAGCTTCAGTCAATGAGATAATTGCTGGACTTAAAGATAAGGGCTTTGAAATGAAAGTGGCTTTGAACATAATAAATATAAATCTCCATTCTTTCCATTATGCATAGTAGATTAAGAAACTGAACACCTCGAAACCAAATTTAAATAAAATAAAATAATAGACAATATCACCTTTAATTAATAATAACTACTGTAACATATTTACATATTTAACTGAATTAGAATGAACGATAATATAATCATATTAGTTTAGTTTGACTTAACCAAAACCAATGTGACATTTAGTGACTAGTGCTCTAATTATAAGCCCATTGCTTGTAGCACTAGGAAAGCCAAATAAATAAATAAATCCCATGTTCAAGTTAGAACTGACACCTGAAAGTATGTCTATAAGTAAAAGCGAAGCTCAAATTACAATATCTACTGAATCACCGTTGAGGAACCGCACAAACAAAATCCCGTCCCATGCAATGTTCAAGGTAGGACAGTAACTTACCAGAAATATGGACACACGAAAACTGATTGCACCCAACGTGCAGTCTTCGGTGCCTGCTGAGCACAGAGTTTTGCCCCATAAATATGCCGTCTATAGAGGTTGGCCTGTCTATAAAGAGTTTACAAAATCGCCTAAGCCAACAATCCGACGAAACTTGTCATATGCAACATCAACTACAACCCCAGGAGCTTCTTTTCCTAAGGCGCTTAGTTACACCAACGAGTCGTACACCTCAGTCTTCAAAAAACCACTGCCGGACTAATGAAATTTCAGGCATTGCAAACTTGTCATATGCAACATCAACTACAACCCCAGGAGCTTCTTTTCCTAAGGCGCTTAGTTACACCAACGAGTCGTACACCTCAGTCTTCAAAAAACCACTGCCGGACTAATGAAATTTCAGGCATTGCAACAGTGGCTAGAAATGACTACCCAATATACCCCTGCGAATCCATTCCGATTGCCTAGTGGAATTGAATCAATGCTGGTAACAACATATAACAAATACAATGGCAGCAATCCAATAAACGATGGAGGAACTTTTGCGCAATTAAAATCTTCTCCTTGAGCTTCTAATCAAACAGAAATCTGCTTAAATGGTTCTTCTAATGCGAGCTCTTGCAGTTCGTCGATCGACATGACATTGGCGTCATGCTCATACCAGAGACTCACCTAACAAACAAAAATTAAGTTCATCTCAAAGGCTACCACTTTCAGGCTTATGTGGGTATTGGAATTCATATCAGACGTCCTATCAGGCACTATCAGTTGCCAACATTTTCTACAACTTATTTACAGGCAACATCAATTCATATCAAAACTCAAAGCGGTTACTTAAACCTAGCCGCAGTTTCCAAAGCAGAATTGGTAAAATTCTTCGACCTATTAGGTGACATCTTTATTGCAGCTGGTGACTACAATGCCAAGCTTAGGCCAATAAGCTTAGGCTTAGCTTAGGCCTACACAGATCTGAAGAAGCAACCTGACTTGATTAAATTTGATATTACAGAGGTGTGCAACAATTTCACACTTTGGATCAAATACACGAAATAAAGAAGTGGTTGCAAAATTATTTACTGTAAAGATGACATAGATAGCTCAGTTGAAGCATTAGGGCCTGTAATGTCACTGGCTGCAAAACCCTCCACTCCAATAGTAACAGCTAATAAACTTCACAACAGCAGTTGTGTTACCAGGCATATTGAAGAGCTGCCATGCAATAAGAAAAAACTTCGGCGAGAGTGGCAAGCCGAAGCTGTGATGCCTCGAAGGAGCGGTTAAAAATAACCAACCATCTACTACGCAAAGAAATGGAAGATGATAGAAGCCAAGCTCAAATACAATATATTTTGCAACTCCCCCCAAACAGCAAACGATTTCCAGTGCGGAAAGCTAAATGAGTCGTATGTCCACCAAATGAGAGTGAATCACCGTTACATACACGAACAGGAGCAGGCTTGCAGCAATAAATAGAAGGCAAATACATTTTCTGTCCATTTAGTTAATGTCTTCAAGTCACATCCAGCAACTAGCTTTGTGCTTTCACTAACCAACAAGATACCACATATTCCAAGCAGGGGAAGATACAAGTGTCATTAAGGACCAGGGATCTGACCGAAAATGATCATAGAATTGCCGAGCTGTGCAGAATACTTTCTCACCATAATATTCAACAGAATGATGAAATGGAGCAATTATCCTCAACAATGGGGGAAATCTACAATTCCAATACGACAATTTGGATTTCGCGAATGATATGGACCAATAAACAAGCATTGTTCCGGTGTTATTCTCTTTTGAATCCAAAATTTTCAAGATCAATCTAATATAGCTAAAGTGTAAGCATTTAGTTTGTGCTTTGGTTCATCCTTTAATATTTCATGGTGGCCCTATTATGCTTGGTCAAAGCTATGTACTGAATTTAAATGGCGTCAATCTAAAAAGCGTGGAAATTATGTAAATATATTCAGATTTCAAGCTCAACGAGTTGACTCCGCCAGTAAATTCACAAAGCCCAACATTTTTCTGTCAAATAAAGGTTTCTGGCTATTAGTTTTAGTCCCGCCATTTCATACAATAAGTAACATGTATTGATATTGTCAAGTCTATAGTTTGAAACAATGATTAAGTACTGGGTATAATAAAGGGACATACATGCAGACATTGCTCATTTACCGGGGTTAGATTGTATATATTTTTAGTACGTATATTAGCTTCCGAGGTCTAGGCGATTACACTCGATAAATGTTGAGTACCAGCTCAACATACTCATTTTACTTGTATGAAGACTATAAAACTTAAAGTAGGAAATAAATCATGTATAGCGTTTGAATTTCTTAACGGCGTCTGGTCACTAGATTACTCACTTCCATCATCCACTCAGCGACAATTTTACGCATTGCCGGAGTTATATCTCTTTGCACAGTTATAAAATATGTATCGACTATATTTTGGTGTTTTTCCTCAGTTTTCAACACATTTTCCAGACATCGATCTGATTTAAAAGTAGGATCTCCAATAGCCGTATTGACATGATCTGTACCGCGTGAGTCGGATTTAGTCTGCCACTCTTGAGGTCGAAGAGCCGAAGGCTCCTTGCTGCAGCTGCGAGTAAATCTTTCCTTAATACCTTGTTCTTGAAGTTGGAGTGATTGGTTTTGTGTGATTAATGAATCTGCTGTATATATATAAACAATTTCACTCCTTTTGCATACGACGGAATTAGGCGAGACGTTGGGTTGACTTGAAACTGCGATTGCGTCGTTACCAGCACCAGTAGAAGTAATAGAGGGGCATATCGAGGCGAGATCAGTCCTGATTTTGGGCGCAGCAAGTGTTTGTTTGTTAATGCGATACAATGACAAATCTGAATCACATACAAGACTTTCCGAACACAATAGATCCATTTTTTGCATTTAGAACAACCACTTAACGTTTAATTGTTTTTTTTTATATACGTGTTTGTTTAATTGGTTTTTTTCTCTTACTGCTTATATATGTGTTTGTTTAATATGAACTCCGTTTGTATGTACATACATATATATGAAGAATGTTTCCTCTAAAAAACCTTACATGTAAGCATTTTGGTACATTCACAGTTTTCCACAATGACGTATTCATATACATAAAGTGTTCCTAATTAATAATTCATTTTATTTAGCGTATTCTTCTTTTTTAATTACAGTGATGACAGCAACATATACAGACACAAGCTTAGAATTCAACCAGTTTTCTGTTTTGACGTTGAAGAAGGTCACGAGTAAGGTACACACTTAGCTCCAATGTACAATCATATTTTGTATAGTTCGAGTTCAGAATTTATAATTAATTTTTAAAGCCATAATTGCACTAAATTCGAGGTGTTGCCTCTAATTTAAACTGTTTTACCATGCACATAGACACTATCGATAGAACCATCGATAACTATTCAAGCAAATAGTAGCGGCATTCCTGAAATGGATAAAGCAGATGCAGATCGAACACAGTTGTTGGAAAGGTCCAGATTTCGATGTGAGTATAGTCGTATCACTAACCATACAGTCTATAGATGTACCAGTTCATAGAACGAACATGTCGCACGTTGAACACAGATATTCCGTCCCATGGGGGTCTGGCGTTCGGCTACCGCCGCGTCATCGTGAGCCAAACTCAGAGAGATCATCTGCATGTGTTAGTACTTTTTGTGTGTATTATTGTTTTGCTGGCCGCTAGAACTAAAATTTGAGTTTGGATTTCGTTTGAGTCTTCAGCTTATTGATGGACTGACCTTACCGAATCAAAATAAATACAAAATGGGCAGGGTGGGTGGTGGTGCGAGACACTTGGGCGTGGGCTATAAAATAAAAGCTGTTATTTGTGGACGGTTTTCTAAGGGTTAAACTACAAAGAGAGTGAGAGCGCTCTAACTGCAATTGCCCACTCGGAGAACGGCATCGTTTCATGCTAGGGCGGCGTAACCTCGTCTCCGATCACCAAGAAGAGTCTTCGTTTGCGTGTCGACGAAATCACAACGACAATTAGCAGTTGCAGCTGGCCGTGCTTACACCCGTATTACCCATTACATTGTACTCTATACGCGAATTACGTTTAAAGTTTAAGTTGATTGAAGTCCAAATGAATAAATCTCGAATTGTCTATATCGTGTAGTACATTATTAAACGCAAAGATTCCCCAGAGCATTTCTGCTCAACATTGAAATCTCGTATCGAGGATTTCACAACATTTTTGGTGGCCCATGGGGGGAACCGCGTTTAATTCGTCCTATCCGCATATGATTCTACCTCGTTCCGCGTTCAGTTAAATGTACAAATAAAATCATATTTTATCAGCTGCAACTGTAAACGGCAAACACACCGCAAACCAACGGTTTATCCAACAGCCGCTATCTCTCGCACGAAGCAGGGACAAAGAAGACCAGACGATAGCTCTGCGCCTGGACAGTAGCCTCACTGCAGCACACAAAACACACCTCAAGCCGACGGTTAGACAGCAGCCTCTCTCTCGTGCAAAGCAGAAACCAAGAGACCAACGAGCGTTCTGTTGCTGCACATCATCTCTAGACACAAGGCCTCAACTCAACGCTCACAGTAGCACAGTTTCTGCACTCCCGAGTACCAGAGTAAGTGTTTCGTTGTGGGTATTTTGTACAAGGTCAAAGAGAGTGCAACTAAGGGTGAGAAAGGTACATACACATATAACAGCAACATGTCAACAGCCGAGTCCCACGATCTCGAAGCCGATCCTCAGGTGGAGATCGACAATCTCAGTGTTATTCAGACAAATCTCATTGCGAGGGTTAATCAAACGGTGCGTAATTTCAGAAAGGATGGCGCAGATCGGAAAACAAAAGCTTATTTTCAAACGCGCTTACAAACTTTGCAACGGTTCTTAGGTGAATTTGAGCAAAATCATCAACGTTTGCTAATACTTCGTTGCCCAAGTACGCATAGTTATGTGTCCAGCGAAGTGGCCTTTCGCTTTGATGAAGACTATACAACAGCATTCAGCATCATATCAGAGGCCTACGAAAATGTATGTCCTAGAGCACCACCGGTACAGCAGAATCCAGAGCCAGCAAATCCATCGGTATCATCAGTGCAATTGCCCAAGCTACCTGTACCGACATTTACAGGCAAGTTTGTGGATTGGCCGGCATTTCACGATGCATTTGTTCAACTCATCCATAACAACCAGAAACTGTCCGACGTCCAAAGGTTTCATTTCCTGAAGCAAGCTCTTCCCTCGGATCGCGACGAGGATATTCAGCAGATGGCGCTTGCGGGAAATAACTATGCAACAGCTTGGAGTCTCGTCCTCAAGCGATACGACAACAAACGGCTGCAGTTTATGTACCATATGAACGGTTTGTATGACTTGCCACAGTTGACAAAGGAGCAGTCTGCTGATATAAAACATATGCTTAATGTTGCGACGGTTTGTCTCAATGCTTTCAAGAATCTAGATGTTCAGCATTGGATGGCTCATCATCTCACTTCCAGACCGCCAAGCCCGACCCTGCAAGCTTGGGAGCTCCATCTCGGAAGCTCTGCCGAACTTGCCACGTTTTCTCAGCTACAATCATTTCTCAACGACCGACTCGTCAGCATCGATGTGTTCGAAAATCGAGGCCACTCCACGACGCGGACACCTGTGCCGCAGCCTGTCAATCAAAGGCACCCGAAGAAGGCAGTTGGCAACGTAACATACAAGGGCAACAGTTTCCACGCCAAGACTGCGGTTGTCGAACACACTCGCTGCCCTCACTGTAGCGACAGTCACAATCTTCGGCATTGCCCGGACCTTTTGTCCAAGGACTGCTTTGCAAGGAAAGCCATCGTCGATCATGCAAAGGCATGCCTCAACTGTCTGAGCCGTTCCCATGCACTTTCAAAATGTACCAGTAAAAGGAACTGCACGCAGTGTGGTCAAAGACACCATACACTGCTGCACTTCCCAACTCCTGCTCAGGTGGCAACACAGCCTCACGCAGCCTCCCACAGCGCTCGTTCCGGTAACTCCTGGCAGTATACAACGAGCGACTCATCTGGCAGGGCTACACCTACGCAACTCTACGCTAGGACCCCACTTCCTACTCAGAGCGCGGCACAGCCTCTCCCAGGGGTTCCCAACACTAGTTCCGGTGGTCATCCACAGTCTGCAGCGACCGACTCGTCTGTGAGAACACACTCTGCGCAACTTGTCTCCGCTACGGCAACGCATCACGGACCCAGCACTGTCCTTCTGGCCACTGCCCTGGTCACAATCCACAACCCCCACACTGGCCAATCAGCTGTGGTACGTGCGTTAGTGGATTCAGGCTCGGAAGGAACCCTCATTACAGAGCACACAGTGCAGGCTCTCAACCTCAAGCGGCATCCAATTTCGGCAGAAATCGCTGGAGTTGGGACCACCTCCAAGAACAGGTGTACCTACACTACAGAATTGTCATTAAGTTCTTGTACTTCGCAGTTTTGTACTACCATTGATACTGCGTTTATACTTAAAACGCTTACATCGCAATTACCTTCAAAATCCATCAAATTGCAGCAATGTCCTCATTTGAACGGAATAGAACTCGCCGATCCCGGGTTCTACAAACCACAACGGATTGATCTTCTGCTGGGAGCGGACGTAATCCCACAGATCCTGCTTTCAGATATCCGCAGAGGAAAGGAGAACCAACCAATTCCACAGCACACCCAGCTTGGCTGGATAGTCTTTGGTCGAGCCACTTCCACACGCTCACACGCTGTCACCATTAGATGTCACCACAACAGGCTAGAGAATCTCGTCCAGAAATTCTTCGAAATGGAGCATCTCGGTTCTGCAAAACAGCTCACACCAGAAGAGCGATGGTGCGAGGAACATTTTAAACGAACTCACATCCGTCAACGAAACGGCAAGTATTTGGTACGGCTACCACTTAAGCGTTTGTTTGACCCTTCGCAGGTGCTAGGCAAATCACGTCAAATCGCGATGAATCGATTCCAAATGCTTCAACGAAGATTCCAAGGGCAGCCGGAGCTGCAAGCCACTCTTCCACTCGCGAAGGAGCATTAGAAATTCAAAATCAATTGATCGGAGCCTTACGATCAGCAGGAATGGAACTTCGAAAGTGTTCTGCGAATGACGCTTCTCTGCTACAAGACATACCTCCAGACCATTTATCTCATAAGACACTATTAGAGTTTGAATACCAAGATCCCGTTAAAACCTTAGGCCTCTATTGGCATCCACATCAAGACTATTTTGGGTTCAAGATAAATTTTGAAATCAGTCACGCACATACTAAACGTTCTTTACTTTCCACAGTCGCCCGACTGTACGACCCATTAGGTTTCATCACGTCCTGTGTCATGACCGCGAAGGCGATACTCAAGGACTTCTGGATGGCCCGCATCAAACGCAACGATGGCAGTCTAGCACAACTGGACTGGGATGAACCGCTGCCAACCGAACTGCTTGATAGATGGCAGGGATTCATACAGAACTTGCCATATGTCGAGCAAATTCAAGTACCACGATGGCTGCGCGTCAACATCCACGAGCTTGCGTCATTACAGCTACATGTTTTCTGCGATGGATCATCACTGGCGTATGCAGCATGTGCATATATTCGTGCAGAGCTACCAAACGGAATGATTCAAACTCATTTGCTAGCTGCACGCAGTCGAGTCACACCCACGAAACCGATCACAATTCCACGAGTCGAGCTTTCGGGTGCGCTGCTGGCAGTTAAACTGGCAAAATGGATCCGGGACCAACTGCGCACTGCAGGACCACCTATGGCAACCTTCTATTGGTCAGATGCTACTATCGTTTTGTTTTGGATAAATGGAGATCCCCACCGATGGCAACCCTTTGTGGCAAATCGCGTTGGACAGATTTTGGAGCATAGTACATCAACTCAGTGGAGACACGTACCTACTGCGGTAAACCTAGCGGACTGCGCAACTCGTGGCTTAACACCACAAGAGTTAGCAGTACATCCATTATGGTGGTCTGGACCATCATGGCTACAGCAGCCGGAAAGCCAATGGCCTGCAAACGGAGTTCCCAGTCAGGACATCGACAGGACTATAATCGAGGAGAAACCATCAGTTTTGTTCCAAAATGCTGTGCAAGTCTCGGAGGCTCCAGAAGCCTTCATCCAAAGCTCGTCGTCATACGACAAGTTAATATCAGTCATGGCATATATTCTACGGTTTATACATAACATTCAAGCCAAAGGGGACAAACTGTCTGGACCACTGAGTGTGCAGGAGCTCGATAACGCTTTAATTCATCTCGTTCGCAGCATTCAACAGGAGGTCTACGCGACAGAAATATTGAGGTTGAAGGGAAACAAGACACTATCGGGCACACACAAGCTGTGTCAATTATCCCCATTTCTAGATGACCAACAAATTCTACGAGTCAGAGGTCGACTGCGAAATGCAATGCACCTTCCAATAAGCCAGCGACAACCAATGATCATTCCCAATCATCATCATTTTACCGATCTCGTCGTGCGTAATGCCCACCGTCTCGCACTCCACGGCGGCACCGAATTAACGCTGGCCACTATTCGACACAAATTCTGGATAGTCAACGGAAAACAAACTGTCAAACGCATTCTTCGACAATGCGTCCGATGTTTTCGTCACCGACCGAAACCAGCAGCACAATTGATGGCCGATCTTCCCCTACATAGAGTCAATCCGCCAACTCGTGCATTCATCGCCACCGGAGTGGACTATACAGGCGCGTTCGAAATTCAAGCATCCAGATTCCGTGGACACACAAACTACAAGGCGTATATCGCAGTTTTCATCTGTTTGGCTACAAAGGCAATTCATCTTGAAGCGGTCACGGGCTTAACCACCGAACACTTTCTCATGGCCCTCCAACGTTTCATCGCGCGTCGGGGTTACTGTCAACACATGTATAGCGATTGCGGCACGAACTTCATTGGTGCCCACCGGGCTCTTCAAACCTGGCAAATACATTTGAAACGAGAGCTACCCACAACTGTAATACCTGCTTTAGCCGCCCGAAACGTCCAATGGCATTTTAATCCACCGCATAGTCCTAATTTCGGAGGCCTTTGGGAGGCAAATGTAAAGTCTGTCAAAACACATCTCTATCGAGCCTTTTCAGGATATAAAATGACCTACGAACAACTTGCTACCGTGCTAACACAAATTGAAGCCTGTTTAAATTCCAGGCCTTTATGTCCACTAAGCGCGGAGCCGGAGGACCTAGCTGTCCTCACCCCGGCACATTTTCTTATTGGAGATTCATTATTAGCTCCGCCGGATGTAACGACAAGGGATGTTCCACTCACAGTCCAATTTCTGGAAGGACAGAAAATGATCCGGCAATTTTGGAAGCGTTGGAGTTCGGACTGGCTATCACATCTTCAAGCCCGTCCAAAGTGGCGACATGAAACCGACAATCTACAAGTCAGCGATCTAGTAATTGTCAAGGATGACCGACTGCCACCCAACGAGTGGAAACTGGGAAGGATAATAGAAGTTCACCCTGGAGCTGACAGTTTAGTCAGAGTCGCAACTGTTAAAACAGCATCAGGCGTATACAAACGATCGGTCTCTAAACTATGTCGGCTACCGTTGCCACAGACCTCAGAATAATCCTACCACCGTTGCTAGCTCCATTCGACCATACATGTACCATAACGAACACTTTCTTTATTCACAGAGCATTCACATGTGACATCCGTTGGTTTCTAATACTGGTCCCAGTATTGGGGGCGGCATGGACGGTTTTCTAAGGGTTAAACTACAAAGAGAGTGAGAGCGCTCTAACTGCAATTGCCCACTCGGAGAACGGCATCGTTTCATGCTAGGGCGGCGTAACCTCGTCTCCGATCACCAAGAAGAGTCTTCGTTTGCGTGTCGACGAAATCACAACGACAATTAGCAGTTGCAGCTGGCCGTGCTTACACCCGTATTACCCATTACATTGTACTCTATACGCGAATTACGTTTAAAGTTTAAGTTGATTGAAGTCCAAATGAATAAATCTCGAATTGTCTATATCGTGTAGTACATTATTAAACGCAAAGATTCCCCAGAGCATTTCTGCTCAACATTGAAATCTCGTATCGAGGATTTCACAACAATTTGTTTGGTTTATTTAAATACATAGATATTAATATGTAAATGTGTGTTTACTTACACATGCGAAGATGTTCTCACTGCGTTTGGCTTAAAACCAATCTAGTCTAAAAGACATAAAACGCCTAATTAGGAGCTGTAGCGCTTGTAGCAGAAAATGCTGAGTTTTTTTGTGGCGCCATCTAGTGCTCAGTGTGGCAGGCGAACGATGGGTCAAAGGAAAACCAAAAAGACGGTAACAGCTCAAAACGTCAGGCTATCTCTGTTGAAAATGCATCCAGGGACCTGTTAGAGGATTTGCTGCCAGAACGTTGGCGTCCCTATCGGCTATTCCCTCTTGAAAGTCAATTGAGTCGGTTGCGCATCGGTCCGCCGAAAAGGAAAAAGAAAGAATTTAGTGAAAGAAAAACTCTAGGAAATCTAAATATCTAAATCCAATATTCGACTGCGAGTTTCTTTGTTGAAGGCGAGTGGGCGTCGTATTCAGTCGTCAGAAGCCGTATAGCGCTGAGTCCGATTGGGGGTAAGTGCTGCGGGAAAAGAAGAGAAGGGCTAAAGGAAAATATCAAAGAGTTGTCCCATTTGTAGTCTTGGCGCTTAGTAAATCGAGTTAATCAGTGCGGATTCGATCGTCCGAGGAAGCCAGCCAGCAAACAACAGCAACCGCAAGCCTAACAAAGTGGCGTTTAAACCTTTGGGATTGTCTGGAAAGCACTCAGCCATCGGAGAAGCGAGCGTGGAAGCAGAGGGAGAAGACATTTGGGGAGCGCTCGGTCCCCCCAAGCGGCTAGCTTCCCGAGGCGTTGGCGTCGGCACTTTAGTAGTCGAGCGCGACGCGGCAGATAAGGAGGGCCTGTCCCTTGGTCGCAAGCAGATCGGCGGAGAGAAAGTGTCGATCTAGCACCGTCGAAAATTGGCCGTTTGGCCTTTTCTTTGCTTTCGCGAACCTTTCACCTGCAGAAGCAGGGGAAAAAATTTGTGCTGTTCCCTTTCGCCCAGGAGGTGGAAAGGAAACATAGATAACAGTCGGGAGAAAGAGAATAGGAAAAAAAAAGAGGAAGCAACGGATTGACGGAGTAATTGTATTCGTGTTCGTAAATGTGTAATTAATTTTGATCTCGGTGCGGAGTTAATTAGGAGAGAATTAGATTTGATTCCGGTAGTGGCTTCTCGTGACTCTCGCCGATCTGCAATTATGATTTCCCCCTACCTTGTGCCATTTTAAGTGTTTCTTCCACCACAGCAGCTTTAGGTATTCATCGAGGAAAGCGCTTTCGCCGATGGAGCCATAAACTGGAGAAAAGGTATGAGTGGACTTAAATTCTGTTATTAATAAAGTAAAACTTGAAACAAGGGAATGAGGGCCGGTCGGTGAGCGGGAGGGAGAAGTGCCCACTCGAATTGGCTTCTTAACATTACGGAGTCAGCAAGCAAGTTAGTTTGTCCATTTCGGACTTATTTAGTATATCGTTTGTATTACACATAGCCAAGTATTTGTAGGGATTTTATACATATATTTAATTTAGCTATTCTTTTAATGCGGCGGATTATATTATGGTATTTGCGGGTAATGTTATTGTTTTAGCCAGTAAGTGAATAAACTTTATAATGTATTAATCTACCGCTTTGCTTTCGCTGGCAAATTCCCCATGTAGGACGCCCAGGACAAAGGGGCCATTCCGTCATTAATTCGAACGGTTTGGAATGGCCATGGTAGGGTGGGCGACACGACCTCGACAACACCAGAGGCGGAGCTGAGATGCCTTTCCGGCACACATCCACAATTCTATTCAGGGATAAACAGTGTCTCCCGGTTAAGCATTTTCGTCGTGACACGCTACTTCATTCGCGGTATAATGCGTATAGGCCACCAGCAGGAGGGGCGGCAAGAACATCACTCCAATAGCCGACGAGCAGAGGCCGGAAACCCAAAGCGTGTGCTTCCCTTCGCTGAATAACAGCTAGCGTGGCGGGACACGTTACAATATCCACAATATCCGTTCTCTTTCGTAGTGATCAGACGTGTTTTTTTTTTTGCGCTCCGCATTTTTTCCTTTTGTTTCGAATAAACAGCCGGAGTTTTCCTAACTAAATTCTAATTATACTCCCTAACCAGACAACAATCTGGAAACCAATTATTTTACGCGAGTGCATGCCTTTTGATTTGTGTTAAAATATTATTTAACTTTTTATTTTTCGGCGTCGGCTTGTGTTGTGTTGTGTTGTTGCAGTGAGTGAGTATTGCATTGCAGTCCGCTCTCGTCTGGTAGCTTTTGTTGTCTTATCACTCTCTCGCTATCACCTCAACCTCAATAACTGTTCTTTCTCTCTCGCTCCTTCAACTTTCTGAGCAATAGCGCTCTCTGTCTAGTAGCTCCTTGATGGACTGACCTTACCGAATCAAAATAAATACAAAATGGGCAGGGTGGGTGGTGGTGCGAGACACTTGGGCGTGGGCTATAAAATAAAAGCTGTTATTTGTGGACGGTTTTCTAAGGGTTAAACTACAAAGAGAGTGAGAGCGCTCTAACTGCAATTGCCCACTCGGAGAACGGCATCGTTTCATGCTAGGGCGGCGTAACCTCGTCTCCGATCACCAAGAAGAGTTTTCGTTTGCGTGTCGACGAAATCACAACGACAATTAGCAGTTGCAGCTGGCCGTGCTTACACCCGTATTACCCATTACATTGTACTCTATACGCGAATTACGTTTAAAGTTTAAGTTGATTGAAGTCCAAATGAATAAATCTCGAATTGTCTATATCGTGTAGTACATTATTAAACGCAAAGATTCCCCAGAGCATTTCTGCTCAACATTGAAATCTCGTATCGAGGATTTCACAACATTTTTGGTGGCCCATGGGGGGAACCGCGTTTAATTCGTCCTATCCGCATATGATTCTACCTCGTTCCGCGTTCAGTTAAATGTACAAATAAAATCATATTTTATCAGCTGCAACTGTAAACGGCAAACACACCGCAAACCAACGGTTTATCCAACAGCCGCTATCTCTCGCACGAAGCAGGGACAAAGAAGACCAGACGATAGCTCTGCGCCTGGACAGTAGCCTCACTGCAGCACACAAAACACACCTCCAGCCGACGGTTAGACAGCAGCCTCTCTCTCGTGCAAAGCAGAAACCAAGAGACCAACGAGCGTTCTGTTGCTGCACATCATCTCTAGACACAAGGCCTCAACTCAACGCTCACAGTAGCACAGTTTCTGCACTCCCGAGTACCAGAGTAAGTGTTTCGTTGTGGGTATTTTGTACAAGGTCAAAGAGAGTGCAACTAAGGGTGAGAAAGGTACATACACATATAACAGCAACATGTCAACAGCCGAGTCCCACGATCTCGAAGCCGATCCTCAGGTGGAGATCGACAATCTCAGTGTTATTCAGACAAATCTCATTGCGAGGGTTAATCAAACGGTGCGTAATTTCAGAAAGGATGGCGCAGATCGGAAAACAAAAGCTTATTTTCAAACGCGCTTACAAACTTTGCAACGGTTCTTAGGTGAATTTGAGCAAAATCATCAACGTTTGCTAATACTTCGTTGCCCAAGTACGCATAGTTATGTGTCCAGCGAAGTGGCCTTTCGCTTTGATGAAGACTATACAACGGCATTCAGCATCATATCAGAGGCCTACGAAAATGTATGTCCTAGAGCACCACCGGTACAGCAGAATCCAGAGCCAGCAAATCCATCGGTATCATCAGTGCAATTGCCCAAGCTACCTGTACCGACATTTACAGGCAAGTTTGTGGATTGGCCGGCATTTCACGATGCATTTGTTCAACTCATCCATAACAACCAGAAACTGTCCGACGTCCAAAGGTTTCATTTCCTGAAGCAAGCTCTTCCCTCGGATCGCGACGAGGATATTCAGCAGATGGTGCTTGCGGGAAATAACTATGCAACAGCTTGGAGTCTCGTCCTCAAGCGATACGACAACAAACGGCTGCAGTTTATGTACCATATGAACGGTTTGTATGACTTGCCACAGTTGACAAAGGAGCAGTCTGCTGATATAAAACATATGCTTAATGTTGCGACGGTTTGTCTCAATGCTTTCAAGAATCTAGATGTTCAGCATTGGATGGCTCATCATCTCACTTCCAGACTGCCAAGCCCGACCCTGCAAGCTTGGGAGCTCCATCTCGGAAGCTCTGGCGAACTTGCCACGTTTTCTCAGCTACAATCATTTCTCAACGACCGACTCGTCAGCATCGATGTGTTCGAAAATCGAGGCCACTCCACGACGCGGACACCTGTGCCGCAGCCTGTCAATCAAAGGCACCCGAAGAAGGCAGTTGGCAACGTAACATACAAGGGCAACAGTTTCCACGCCAAGACTGCGGTTGTCGAACACACTCGCTGCCCTCACTGTAGCGACAGTCACAATCTTCGGCATTGCCCGGACCTTTTGTCCAAGGACTGCTTTGCAAGGAAAGCCATCGTCGATCATGCAAAGGCATGCCTCAACTGTCTGAGCCGTTCCCATGCACTTTCAAAATGTACCAGTAAAAGGAACTGCACGCAGTGTGGTCAAAGACACCATACACTGCTGCACTTCCCAACTCCTGCTCAGGTGGCAACACAGCCTCACGCAGCCTCCCACAGCGCTCGTTCCGGTAACTCCTGGCAGTATACAACGAGCGACTCATCTGGCAGGGCTACACCTACGCAACTCTACGCTAGGACCCCACTTCCTACTCAGAGCGCGGCACAGCCTCTCCCAGGGGTTCCCAACACTAGTTCCGGTGGTCATCCACAGTCTGCAGCGACCGACTCGTCTGTGAGAACACACTCTGCGCAACTAGTCTCCGCTACGGCAACGCATCACGGACCCAGCACTGTCCTTCTGGCCACTGCCCTGGTCACAATCCACAACCCCCACACTGGCCAATCAGCTGTGGTACGTGCGTTAGTGGATTCAGGCTCGGAAGGAACCCTCATTACAGAGCACACAGTGCAGGCTCTCAACCTCAAGCGGCATCCAATTTCGGCAGAAATCGCTGGAGTTGGGACCACCTCCAAGAACAGGTGTACCTACACTACAGAATTGTCATTAAGTTCTTGTACTTCGCAGTTTTGTACTACCATTGATACTGCGTTTATACTTAAAACGCTTACATCGCAATTACCTTCAAAATCCATCAAATTGCAGCAATGTCCTCATTTGAACGGAATAGAACTCGCCGATCCCGGGTTCTACAAACCACAACGGATTGATCTTCTGCTGGGAGCGGACGTAATCCCACAGATCCTGCTTTCAGATATCCGCAGAGGAAAGGAGAACCAACCAATTCCACAGTACACCCAGCTTGGCTGGATAGTCTTTGGCCACTTCCACACGCTCACACGCTGTCACCATTAGATGTCACCACAACAGGCTAGAGAATCTCGTCCAGAAATTCTTCGAAATGGAGCATCTCGGTTCTGCAAAACAGCTCACACCAGAAGAGCGATGGTGCGAGGAACATTTTAAACGAACTCACATCCGTCAACGAAACGGCAAGTATTTGGTACGGCTACCACTTAAGCGTTTGTTTGACCCTTCGCAGGTGCTAGGCAAATCACGTCAAATCGCGATGAATCGATTCCAAATGCTTCAACGAAGATTCCAAGGGCAGCCGGAGCTGCAAGCCAAATATTCGGAAGTCATGAATGAGTACTTCCAACTAGGCCAGGTGACCAAAGTAACAACCAAGGAGCAGCAGCATTGCATCATTAGCAAGGAGAATGGAATCGAGTCCACATGTTGCACCTTGCCTCATCACGCAGTATTCAAAGAGGAAAGTGTCACTACGAAGGTTAGAGTAGTATATGACGCCTCCTGTAAAACGTCAAACGAAAAATCGCTCAATGACGTCCTATGCACCGGACCAGCGCTCCAAAACGATCTAGCCGGCGTGGTCCTGAATTGGCGTTTCCATCGTTTGTTTTTGCTGCCGACATTCAGAAGATGTACAGATGCATTGACATGAACGCAGAGGATTCGCAATATCAACGCATCTTTTGGCATGACGAACACAACCAAGTAGCTGAGTATTATCTCAACACAGTTACGTTTGGAACTGCTTCAGCTCCTTACACAGCCATTCGCGTCATACATCAACTGGCGCAGGATGAACGCGACCGATATCCACTCGCGGAAACGGTCCTTCGACACGAAATATACGTTGATGACGTACAAAGCGGAGCTTCCACTCGCGAAGGAGCATTAGAAATTCAAAATCAATTGATCGGAGCCTTACGATCAGCAGGAATGGAACTTCGAAAGTGTTCTGCGAATGACGCTTCTCTGCTACAAGACATACCTCCAGACCATTTATCTCATAAGACACTATTAGAGTTTGAATACCAAGATCCCGTTAAAACCTTAGGCCTCTATTGGCATCCACATCAAGACTATTTTGGGTTCAAGATAAATTTTGAAATCAGTCACGCACATACTAAACGTTCTTTACTTTCCACAGTCGCCCGACTGTACGACCCATTAGGTTTCATCACGTCCTGTGTCATGACCGCGAAGGCGATACTCAAGGACTTCTGGATGGCCCGCATCAAACGCAACGATGGCAGTCTAGCACAACTGGACTGGGATGAACCGCTGCCAACCGAACTGCTTGATAGATGGCAGGGATTCATACAGAACTTGCCATATGTCGAGCAAATTCAAGTACCACGATGGCTGCGCGTCAACATCCACGAGCTTGCGTCATTACAGCTACATGTTTTCTGCGATGGATCATCACTGGCGTATGCAGCATGTGCATATATTCGTGCAGAGCTACCAAACGGAATGATTCAAACTCATTTGCTAGCTGCACGCAGTCGAGTCACACCCACGAAACCGATCACAATTCCACGAGTCGAGCTTTCGGGTGCGCTGCTGGCAGTTTAACTGGCAAAATGGATCCGGGACCAACTGCGCACTGCAGGACCACCTATGGCAACCTTCTATTGGTCAGATGCTACTATCGTTTTGTTTTGGATAAATGGAGATCCCCACCGATGGCAACCCTTTGTGGCAAATCGCGTTGGACAGATTTTGGAGCATAGTACATCAACTCAGTGGAGACACGTACCTACTGCGGTAAACCTAGCGGACTGCGCAACTCGTGGCTTAACACCACAAGAGTTAGCAGTACATCCATTATGGTGGTCTGGACCATCATGGCTACAGCAGCCGGAAAGCCAATGGCCTGCAAACGGAGTTCCCAGTCAGGACATCGACAGGACTATAATCGAGGAGAAACCATCAGTTTTGTTCCAAAATGCTGTGCAAGTCTCGGAGGCTCCAGAAGCCTTCATCCAAAGCTCGTCGTCATACGACAAGTTAATATCAGTCATGGCATATATTCTACGGTTTATACATAACATTCAAGCCAAAGGGGACAAACTGTCTGGACCACTGAGTGTGCAGGAGCTCGATAACGCTTTAATTCATCTCGTTCGCAGCATTCAACAGGAGGTCTACGCGACAGAAATATTGAGGTTGAAGGGAAACAAGACACTATCGGGCACACACAAGCTGTGTCAATTATCCCCATTTCTAGATGACCAACAAATTCTACGAGTCAGAGGTCGACTGCGAAATGCAATGCACCTTCCAATAAGCCAGCGACAACCAATGATCATTCCCAATCATCATCATTTTACCGATCTCGTCGTGCGTAATGCCCACCGTCTCGCACTCCACGGCGGCACCGAATTAACGCTGGCCACTATTCGACACAAATTCTGGATAGTCAACGGAAAACAAACTGTCAAACGCATTCTTCGACAATGCGTCCGATGTTTTCGTCACCGACCGAAACCAGCAGCACAATTGATGGCCGATCTTCCCCTACATAGAGTCAATCCGCCAACTCGTGCATTCATCGCCACCGGAGTGGACTATACAGGCGCGTTCGAAATTCAAGCATCCAGATTCCGTGGACACACAAACTACAAGGCGTATATCGCAGTTTTCATCTGTTTGGCTACAAAGGCAATTCATCTTGAAGCGGTCACGGGCTTAACCACCGAACACTTTCTCATGGCCCTACAACGTTTCATCGCGCGTCGGGGTTACTGTCAACACATGTATAGCGATTGCGGCACGAACTTCATTGGTGCCCACCGGGCTCTTCAAACCTGGCAAATACATTTGAAACGAGAGCTACCCACAACTGTAATACCTGCTTTAGCCGCCCGAAACGTCCAATGGCATTTTAATCCACCGCATAGTCCTAATTTCGGAGGCCTTTGGGAGGCAAATGTAAAGTCTGTCAAAACACATCTCTATCGAGCCTTTTCAGGATATAAAATGACCTACGAACAACTTGCTACCGTGCTAACACAAATTGAAGCCTGTTTAAATTCCAGGCCTTTATGTCCACTAAGCGCGGAGCCGGAGGACCTAGCTGTCCTCACCCCGGCACATTTTCTTATTGGAGATTCATTATTAGCTCCGCCGGATGTAACGACAAGGGATGTTCCACTCACAGTCCAATTTCTGGAAGGACAGAAAATGATCCGGCAATTTTGGAAGCGTTGGAGTTCGGACTGGCTATCACATCTTCAAGCCCGTCCAAAGTGGCGACATGAAACCGACAATCTACAAGTCAGCGATCTAGTAATTGTCAAGGATGACCGACTGCCACCCAACGAGTGGAAACTGGGAAGGATAATAGAAGTTCACCCTGGAGCTGACAGTTTAGTCAGAGTCGCAACTGTTAAAACAGCATCAGGCGTATACAAACGATCGGTCTCTAAACTATGTCGGCTACCGTTGCCACAGACCTCAGAATAATCCTACCACCGTTGCTAGCTCCATTCGACCATACATGTACCATAACGAACACTTTCTTTATTCACAGAGCATTCACATGTGACATCCGTTGGTTTCTAATACTGGTCCCAGTATTGGGGGCGGCATGGACGGTTTTCTAAGGGTTAAACTACAAAGAGAGTGAGAGCGCTCTAACTGCAATTGCCCACTCGGAGAACGGCATCGTTTCATGCTAGGGCGGCGTAACCTCGTCTCCGATCACCAAGAAGAGTCTTCGTTTGCGTGTCGACGAAATCACAACGACAATTAGCAGTTGCAGCTGGCCGTGCTTACACCCGTATTACCCATTACATTGTACTCTATACGCGAATTACGTTTAAAGTTTAAGTTGATTGAAGTCCAAATGAATAAATCTCGAACTGTCTATATCGTGTAGTACATTATTAAACGCAAAGATTCCCCAGAGCATTTCTGCTCAACATTGAAATCTCGTATCGAGGATTTCACAACAATTTGTTTGGTTTATTTAAATACATAGATATTAATATGTAAATGTGTGTTTACTAACACATGCGAAGATGTTCTCACTGCGTTTGGCTTAAAACCAATCTAGTCTAAAAGACATAAAACGCCTAATTAGGAGCTGTAGCGCTTGTAGCAGAAAATGCTGAGTTTTTTTGTGGCGCCATCTAGTGCTCAGTGTGGCAGGCGAACGATGGGTCAAAGGAAAACCAAAAAGACGGTAACAGCTCAAAACGTCAGGCTATCTCTGTTGAAAATGCATCCAGGGACCTGTTAGAGGATTTGCTGCCAGAACGTTGGCGTCCCTATCGGCTATTCCCTCTTGAAAGTCAATTGAGTCGGTTGCGCATCGGTCCGCCGAAAAGGAAAAAGAAAGAATTTAGTGAAAGAAAAACTCTAGGAAATCTAAATATCTAAATCCAATATTCGACTGCGAGTTTCTTTGTTGAAGGCGAGTGGGCGTCGTATTCAGTCGTCAGAAGCCGTATAGCGCTGAGTCCGATTGGGGGTAAGTGCTGCGGGAAAAGAAGAGAAGGGCTAAAGGAAAATATCAAAGAGTTGTCCCATTTGTAGTCTTGGCGCTTAGTAAATCGAGTTAATCAGTGCGGATTCGATCGTCCAAGGAAGCCAGCCAGCAAACAACAGCAACCGCAAGCCTAACAAAGTGGCGTTTAAACCTTTGGGATTGTCTGGAAAGCACTCAGCCATCGGAGAAGCGAGCGTGGAAGCAGAGGGAGAAGACATTTGGGGAGCGCTCGGTCCCCCCAAGCGGCTAGCTTCCCGAGGCGTTGGCGTCGGCACTTTAGTAGTCGAGCGCGACGCGGCAGATAAGGAGGGCCTGTCCCTTGGTCGCAAGCAGATCGGCGGAGAGAAAGTGTCGATCTAGCACCGTCGGAGATTGGCCGTTTGGCCTTTTCTTTGCTTTCGCGAACCTTTCACCTGCAGAAGCAGGGGAAAAAATTTGTGCTGTTCCCTTTCGCCCAGGAGGTGGAAAGGAAACATAGATAACAGTCGGGAGAAAGAGAATAGGAAAAAAAAAGAGGAAGCAACGGATTGACGGAGTAATTGTATTCGTGTTCGTAAATGTGTAATTAATTTTGATCTCGGTGCGGAGTTAATTAGGAGAGAATTAGATTTGATTCCGGTAGTGGCTTCTCGTGACTCTCGCCGATTTGCAATTATGATTTCCCCCTACCTTGTGCCATTTTAAGTGTTTCTTCCACCACAGCAGCTTTAGGTATTCATCGAGGAAAGCGCTTTCGCCGATGGAGCCATAAACTGGAGAAAAGGTATGAGTGGACTTAAATTCTGTTATTAATAAAGTAAAACTTGAAACAAGGGAATGAGGGCCGGTCGGTGAGCGGGAGGGAGAAGTGCCCACTCGAATTGGCTTCTTAACATTACGGAGTCAGCAAGCAAGTTAGTTTGTCCATTTCGGACTTATTTAGTATATCGTTTGTATTACACATAGCCAAGTATTTGTAGGGATTTTATACATATATTTAATTTAGCTATTCTTTTAATGCGGGGGATTATATTATGGTATTTGCGGGTAATGTTATTGTTTTAGCCAGTAAGTGAATAAACTTTATAATGTATTAATCTACCGCTTTGCTTTCGCTGGCAAATTCCCCATGTAGGACGCCCAGGACAAAGGGGCCATTCATTAATTCGAACGGTTTGGAATGGCCATGGTAGGGTGGGCGACACGACCTCGACAACACCAGAGGCGGAGCTGAGATGCCTTTCCGGCACACATCCACAATTCTATTCAGGGATAAACAGTGTCTCCCGGTTAAGCATTTTCGTCGTGACACGCTACTTCATTCGCGGTATAATGCGTATAGGCCACCAGCAGGAGGGGCGGCAAGAACATCACTCCAATAGCCGACGAGCAGAGGCCGGAAACCCAAAGCGTGTGCTTCCCTTCGCTGAATAACAGCTAGCGTGGCGGGACACGTTACAATATCCACAATATCCGTTCTCTTTCGTAGTGATCAGACGTGTTTTTGTTTTGCGCTCCGCATTTTTTCCTTTTGTTTCGAATAAACAGCCGGAGTTTTCCTAACTAAATTCTAATTATACTCCCTAACCAGACAACAATCTGGAAACCAATTATTTTACGCGAGTGCATGCCTTTTGATTTGTGTTAAAATATTATTTAACTTTTTATTTTTCGGCGTCGGCTTGTGTTGTGTTGTGTTGTTGCAGTGAGCGAGTATTGCATTGCAGTCCGCTCTCGTCTGGTAGCTTTTGTTGTCTTATCACTCTCTCGCTATCACCTCAACCTCAATAACTGTTCTTTCTCTCTCGCTCTTTCAACTTTCTGAGCAATAGCGCTCTCTGTCTAGTAGCTCTCGCTATAACCGCTCTCCACTCTGCTCTCTTTTTTTTCTTACCAATTCCGCTTTGAGCGTTGTCTGGCACATTTTTCTGATACCAATTTGTTTTGGAAATTTTTAATTTTTTTAATTTTAATTTTTCTTTGCAAATTTTCTTAAGAAAATATTTGAATAATAAAAATAAAAATGGAATTCGCTGTGGTCTGCGCCAAAAAAATCTGCAAGAAGCAGATCACTCACGATCAGCCGAATGTCCCCTGCTGGCTCTGCGACAGCGTAGTCCACGCAAAATGCGCGGGATTTTCTGGCCTCGTGAGTGATGCTACAGCCAAACGTAATGGCTTGCATTACAGTTGCGAGGCATGCCGTGCGGTGAAGAAGGAAATGGTATCTTTCATGAGGCAGACGCGGAGTGGCTTTAAGGAGCTGACCGTTGGTTTCAAAAACCAATACGATCGGCTCCTAGCAATGGAGGCTCAGTTTAGCGGTTTAAAACTGCTGAATGAGTCTCCGAGGCGCAAAAAGGTCACTCCGCGGGACCTGCAAGTGCCAACCGTCACTCAGCCGTGCGCCGCCGAAAAACTGACTCCGACCACTCCAAGTGTGCAGCAGTTGATCTCGTTTGCCACTCCAAAGGCAACGAAAGCTGCTGGCGATGCAGATTCGGTAGCCGAATTCATCGCCTCGGAGAATGTGCAGCCAAGTACGTCTGCAGCGTCCGTGTCCGTGGTGTCCGCAAGTTCACTAGTTGTCCCGTCTATCCCGATCCCACCAGTAAATAGACGTTCCGGACCTCCGGATATTGCCACCACAGGTACTAGACCTGTGGTGACTAAACCACTGGTGGGAGTCCCACCAAAACGACAAGTTTTTGTTTCACGGCTGGCCCCTGACCTCACATCTAATGATGTAACTGCTTTCATTCAAAGCAAAATAAAAGCCGTGGGTTTAAAGGTGGAGAAATTTAACTTCTCTTATGCCAGGGAGATAGCCTCGTTTAAGATAAGCATCTCCCCAACTCAATTTGACACCATTTGCTCCACCAAATTTTGGCCGGAGCATTTGGTGGTGAAGGAGGTTAAGGCTAAGAAGAAGAATAGGCCCCCCATATCGCTTCCAAATCTTTCCAGCGTGCCACCCTCAACCTCAACTTCCTCTTCCTCAACTTCCCGTCTTGCTCCAACCTTTCCAAAAAACTAACTTCTCTTTTAGTAACCTATCAGAATGTAAGAGGCTTGCGTAGTAAGCTCAGCATTCTTTCCGGGATAGTGTTGCATTTGCTTTCCACGTTATTGTGTTTACTGAAACCTGGTTAAAGCCGGACATTCTTAGTTCCGAGGTTTTGGCAGGTCGGTACAAAACTTTAAGAAAGGACCGTTCGTCTCGACGTGCAGGAGGGGTTCTAATTGCAGTGGACTCTTACTTCACGTCAGAACACTTCACAGTCCAAGTTCAACAGGAACTGGAATTCCTGTGTGTAAAACTGATTCTTCCCGCTTTCGCTATATTCATTACTTGCTCGTATATCCCACCTTCTTCGGATATTTCAATTTATGAGCAGCACTTGTCCGCTTTAACCGCTGTTGCTTCCTCGCTATCTGATAAAGATCGTATGATAGTTCTTGGTGACTTCAACTTGCCAGGAACTGTTTGGTCTTCGGTAAACGAGTCTAGTATCCTAGTGCCCATGTCACGACATGACTTTGTTGACGGCTTGCTGGACCTGTCCCTGTCTCAAGTCAATCATGTGGAAAATTCCTTGGGTCGATTGCTTGATCTATGCTTTGTATCGGATCCGACCATAATGTTGTTAACCCGAGCCCTTCCGCTCACTATACCTGAAGACGCCTACCACCCTACTTTCGAGGTGTCGCTAGACATAGGACCAACTGTATTGGATCGGTCGAGTAGACTACCTGAACGTGTCCGCTGCTTTCGTAAAGCCGAGTTTGCGAAGCTTAATAACCTAATTAGGGATTTTGATTGGTCCGCTTTGTTTTTATTTATTTATTTATTTACAGCGAGGTTAGAGTTAAAACTATTAACCTAGCTTATTAATGATAGCACTGGTTACTACGACCTTCGGCTATGTTGTTATTATGTTATGCTTATTATATTATGTTTATTATATGTGAGATGTATTCCATAGGTTTTATATTAGAGTTAGATTAATGGGTATAAGTTGGTTTCTTTTAGATATTTTATGATTAGGTCTATTTCAGTTTTAGTTGGGTTAGAGAGGAGTGTCAGTGGATTATTGTTAGCGAAGATTTTGAAACGTATGTCTGTGAGTTGTGAGGATGGGCAGTCTTTGAGTAGGTGTTCTATAGTTACTGGAACATTGTTCAGGCAATGCGTACAAGTATTTATTTTGGTTGGGTCTAGGTAATGTTGGTGAGTTATTCTTGTATGTCCTAGTCTTAGTCTAATTATTTTTGTTTGTTTTATCCTTGATGTGGTGTTTTGGTCTAGTCTTTTGGTGAATTTGTCGGCTGTTATTTGGTTGGGATTGATAAGTTGATACCAGTTCGATGTTTGTTCTAGTTTTATAAGTTTGTCTTTAAGCATTTTTGTCTTGAGGTGTTTATTAATGTCTGATATATTGTTATTGTGTGTGTATGTAAGGGGCATTGTTGAAGCTGATTTTGCTTTTTGGTCTGCTAGTTCATTTCCTTTTATGTTTTTATGACCTGGGATCCAGAGTAGTTTTATTTTTGGGTGTAGTTGCATTAGAAGAGATCTAATTTTAGATTCATAATAGTTGAGGTTATCGGGGTTGCCTATGGCTTGAAGAGAGGATAGAGAGTCTGAGCATATCATATATTTCCCGCGCATAGATTTGACAATTTGTATTGCCTCGAATATGGCTATGATTTCGGCAGAGTAAATTGAAGAAAAATTTTGTAGTAAGCCCACTTTTAAGGTGTTTCTCTCAGTTGTGATTGCAAATGATGTGGTACTTATGGTTTTGGATCCATCCGTAAACAGAAAGGTGTGATCATTAAATTGGTCTTTGATGGTAAGAAAGTGTTGTTGGTATATAGAGTCGTGTGTATTATTTTTGTCTAGTTTTTCAAGTTCGGTATTTATGGTATTTGGTTGGAATTTCCAGAAAGGTAGCTTAGTTTTTATTTCGGGTTTTATGAGAAGGCTTATGTTTTGTTTTTTGCAATGTTGTAGAGAGTAAGTTATTGCTGAAGGTATTTTGTTGTTGAAGTGGATTCTGCTTTGGAGGGACTTTGAGATTTTGTGAAGAGGTGAGTTGTTTGGAAAATAAAGGTTTTTTATTAGTTTGGCTTGTAGAAAGTCACGTCGATCTGCAACTGTGTTTATGTTAGCTTCCATTAATAGATTTGTAATCGGGGTTGTCCTGAATGCTCCCAAAGCTATCCTTACTGCACAGTTTAGAATGGTTTGAATTTTTTTAAGCCAAGTTATTGAGGAATTGCCGTAAAATACTAGTCCGTAGTCAATTTTAGAAACTATTATTGCTTTTGTGATTGATATTAGTGTATGCGTATTGCAATTGAACTTGTTACTGGAGAGACATTTTATTATATTAATTTTGTTTGAGAGAGAGCTAGCTAAGTCTTCTATGTGTCTAGTCCATCTATATTTTGAGTCGAATGTGAGTCCTAATATTTTTAAGTGGTCTACGCTCGGAATGTTTAGGTTTCTCGTTGTTATTGTGCATTTACAGTTATGTTTACGGCATATATGTAAGTGTTTGCATTTATCAAATGATAAGGATGAGCCTGAAAACGAACACCATTCGTCGATTTTTTGGAATAGATCATCGAGATTGAAATTTTCTTGGGTTTGGTTTTTTTTAAATTTGACAATAATATGAAAATCGTCAGCATAGGCTGTGAATGTGAGATTTCGTTGGATAGTAATGAGGTTTGCTAGTTTATTATATGCTATTAAGAATATAATAACTGATATCGGTGATCCCTGGGGGATTCCGTTATGCAGAGGAAAAGTGCTCGATAGGTTGTTTGCTACGCGACATTTGATTTTTCTCTTGCTCATAAAATTAATAATATAGTTAAGTATTTTTGGGCCGATGTTCCATTCTTGGAGTTGCTTAGTTATTGCATGTAGTCCAATTTTGTCAAAGGCTTTATTGAAATCTAATGATACTATTGACAAATGTTGTTTGTGGGATAATGCATCAGTTATCAGATGATCTAAGTACGCTAGATTGTCTGTAACTGATTTTCCACGTTTGAAACCAACTTGATTTGTGTGTATATGTTTGTTTGTAGTAACAAACCACCACAACCTCTTGGCTATGATTTTGTCTAGGACTTTTGCGAAGCAAGAGTTTAGAGAAATCGGGCGGTATGAGGTTATTGATGTTTTGATGTAGCCGGGTTTGGCTATTGGTATAACAAGACCTATTTTGTAAGCTTGAGGTATATAGTTATTAAGTATATTATTGTAGTGCTTTAAAATTCGATCCTTAACTGCTGGGGATGTATTTGCAATCATTGGGTAGGAGATTCGATCAATACCTGGTGTATGGCCCTTTAAGCTTGAGAGTGCGGAGGAAAGTTCTATGGAAGTGATATCTGATTCTATTTTCTGTGCAGATTGCGATGGAGGAGAGCTTTGATATGTTGAAATTGAATATTTGTTGTTAGTGAACATGGATGAGAAGTTGGAATCTTTGGACTGATCAGACCAGTATTCGGCAAATGAATTGGCAATGGAGGGGTTATCTGAAGTTGGCTGTAAAGTGGTCGGATGGATAATTGTATGGATGTTTTTCATATTATTCAGTCCACAAAAGCGTCTTATATTTGACCAGGTTTGACTTGTCTTTGTTTGTGGTTGGATTTCTGAAGTAAAAGAGGAAAGTGACTTATTTTTTGCAGATTTAATTTCTTTTTTAAATTTTGCCGCTGCTTTTCGAAATCTAATGATGTTTGTAGTTGTAATGTGTTTTTTTAGTTTGTTCCATGCTTGTTTTCTTTCGTTGTTGAGAGTTTGCAGTCCATTGTTCCACCAGGGAACGTTTCTGGGATGGTTTTTAATTGATGTTTGTGGGATGGTAAGATGGGCGCTTTGTAGTAGAATTTTATTTAGACATGATGTTTCTTTATTGATATTGTTTGAGGGCGGACTTTTTGTATTAAAGTAGTCAGTTTTGTCCTTAAATGCATCCCAGTTGGCTGAGTTTATTTTGAAGATTGGGTTGTTTTGTGTTTTATTCTGTTTGTTATTGTTAAAGAGTGTAATGAGGATAGGGAAATGGTCACTTCCGTGAAGGTCGTCGATGATTTTCCAGTTAGCGTATTGGAATAAGTCTGGAGAGCAAAGTGATAGGTCAATATGTGTGTATGTATTGTGTGTGGTAAAGTGTGTGGGGGATTTGTCGTTTAAGAGTATAAAGTTGGTGTTATTTAGGAATTTGGCTACTGTATTGCCTCTTGCGTTATTTTTTGGTGAGCCCCAAAGTTTGCTCCAACTGTTGAAATCACCTAAAATAATTGAGCTTGAGTTATTGCTGAGAACATTGTGTAGGTTACTTTCGTTAAAATTTTGGCTTGGCGATATGTATGCAGAAATTATTTTAAATTTTTTCTTCGATTCAACTTCAATAGCAGTTGCATCGAAGTCAGTTTGTAAATGTATTTCCTTTGATTCGATTGAGTTGTGTATGAGGACTGCTGCTCCCCCAAAATTGGGTGAGTAGTTTTTAGCGTAAAGTGAGAAGTTGATAGGAATGGGTATATTGTGAATATTAAATAGATGCGTTTCTTGTAATGCAATTATATGTGGTTGGTATTGTTTAATAATAATTTGTAGTTCATTATAGTTGTTTATGTAGCCTCGAAGGTTCCATTGGATTATTGTCAGAGTCATTTTTTTGAGTTTTTATCTCTTGAGTGCTGGTTATTTGGGTTGTTTTTACTTGATCTGTTAGTTTTAGTCGGATTCTATTTCCATTGAGCAGTTGTTGCTACTCAAGGCGTCAGTATTGGGGTTCTTCTGTCTTGTTTTTTTGCTGCTTGAGCTTTTTAATTTGTCCGCAGCCTTAATTGCTGCTAGTCTGCGCTTAGAGGTAGTTAGTGGTAGAATTTTTACAATGTTAGAGGTTGTGCTGTTTTTATGGGAATTTGATAGGGTGTTTATCTTACTGTCTATTTCTGAGTCGATATCAGAGTACGATACAGTTTGGCGTTTGGATGTGGATGCTTGCTGGGGGTGTTGTTGTTTTTGTGATGCTGTGTGTTGTTGTTGTGGTGTTGTGTGTTGTTGTTGTGATGCTGTGTATTGTTGTTGGGAATGCGTAGAGGCCTGTGTGGTTTTGGTGACTGAAGAGAATAAGTGGGGTGTATTATCTGTGTTCCGTGTCCGTAGTATTGAGAGGGCTGTTTTGTTGTCGCATTTGTTCGTGGTTTTAATTGCTTGGAGTTCGTATTGAGTGATAAAGATAGGGCATTTTTTGCTGGTGGAGTTATGTGGGTTCGAAGAGTGCTGGTCGTTATTGCAGTTAATGCAGTGCTGGGTTTTGTTACATTTCTCTTGTGTGGTCGTGTCAATGTGAAAGTCCTCTCCGCAATTGAAGCAAAGTTTTTTGTTTTTGCAGAATTTTTGGAGGTGTCCAAACTGGAAGCAATTGTTGCATTTCATTGGAAGTGGTATATATTGTCTGATTTGTGCTCTTTGGTATCCAATCATTATGTACTCCGGTAGGGTTAGTAGGTTGAATGTTAATATGCAGACGCCAGTCTCTTTAAGAGATCCGTTTTCTCTTTTCAAAATTTTCTTTACTTCGGAGACCTGTTGGTGCGCAAGTTCTAATTGGATTTCGTCTTCATCAATGCCTCTTAAATCGTTAGAGTAAACGACGCCCTTTGAGTAGTTAAGAGAGTTGTGTATTGTGACGTTGACGTTGATGTCGCTTGCAAGAGATTTTAGGTGTATTAGTTTTTTCGCTTGTATGTTTGTTTTCGTCTTTATCAAAATTGTTCCGTTTCTTATTTTTTTGCACATTTCGACTTCACCTCCACAGGTGTAGTCAACTTGTTTTTTTATGAGAAAGGGGGATACCAAGTTGAGGTCTTTGTTGGGATCTGTTCTCGAGATGTTGACGAATTTCGGTCCAGGTGTTTGTAGAAGGGTTTCAGTTTGGGGAGAGAGACTAGGCCCTCGATCTGGGGGGTCCCCCATTACGGCGCCTCTGGTTTTGATTCCGTTAGGTTGTCACTTAATTGAATATTTGTGTTTGTTACTGTTCTAGTTATAATTGTTGGTAGTTGTTGGTGATTCTGCTTTGTGCAAGGTTTTGCGATGAGCTTTTAGTTAGCGTAGGCACGTTCGATCTCTATGAGAGTAGTTTTGTGACTGTGGTCCGCTTTGTACTTGTGCACTGATGTCACAAAAGGCATAAACATTTTTTACAATGCTCTTGGCACATTTTTTGATTCTTGTGTCCCGCTTTCTTGCCCGATTAGATCTGGAAAACCCCATTGGTTTACCAAAGAGTTATCCAGTCTAAAAAACTTAAAATCAAGACTTTATAAAAAAGTTCAAGAAGTGGGTTCTCCTACTTCTCACTCTCGTTATGTAATAGCTCGGTCAAACTTTTCAGTTCTTAATGCTCAATGCTATAAGAACTACCTATCTCGTTGCAGGATACGTTTTTCTCAGGACCCTAAACAGTTTTACTGCTTCGTAAACAGTAAGCGTAGAACGTCCGCACACCCATCCTCGCTATCATTTTGTAATACGTGTCGTGTTGGCGCCCTTTTCGAACCTTTTTATGCATCGATCAAATCCATAATAGATTCTATAGACTTTTACAACTAAAACACGCTGAATGTATGTAAAAATACTCAAATTACTTATGTATTGTTATGGCCGCGCCGGGCAACGCCTCCAAATCTGGGGCCGTACGTTTGATAAGCCTCTCGTGTTCAATAGGCCTCCCGTGGTTTTGTTCTTCAAATCGGTTTTATTTGTTTCATTTATTCATTTACAATGTCGGGCGGGTGTTAAACTACGAGAGCTAGCGCTAAAAAACTTGTACCGCTTCAGTGTTTTTTCCGCTGCCTTTGTTTTCGTTCTTCCTTTTTCCTGCCTTTATCTGCCGTTCTCCCTAATTAACCCTTTGCTCAGCGCTGTTAATGTTTGTGATGTTAACGCAGTGATATTCAGGGCTGTTAGGCGCAGTGATATTCAGGACTGTTAGGCGCAGTGATATTTAGAGCTGCCGCTGCGGTTTCTGCCGTAACATTCCCCCCTTCGCAAACTTCGTCGCTTGTCGTGATGTTTGCCAAACTTCTGGTTACGCCTTGATCCATTAGTGGGTTCGTTGTCCTCACGTCTAACTTGGCCAGTTTAACTATTGGCCGAGTTAGCAGTCCAGATGCAGTGCGGATCACCGCGCTTCGGGCGATCCCGTCCTTGGCTACTCGAAGGTCCATGATGACGCCTTTCCTCCACTGCACCTTGGGGCTTGTTTCGTCCGCTAGAACCACGACGTCTCCGAGTTGGATAGGGTTGGTTGGGGGTCCATGCCATTTGGTTCGTGTCGTCAGGCACGGTAGGTACTCCTTCAGCCATCGTTTTCTGAAGCTGTCCACGATCTGCCCTGCAATGCGAAAACTCTTACCCAGCATAGCTCCTATTGCGCTGCTGTCGCTCTTTGCTGCCATCGAGCTGGTCTCTGCTCTCAGAAAGTGATTCGGTGTAAGTATGTCGGCTTCCGGACACTCCAACGGCACGTAAGTCAGGGGTCGGGAATTCAGCATATTTTCTATCTTTGCTAGTGCTGTTCTCAGCACTGGTTCTTGTACGTGCGTCTCCTCTAATATTTCGGCTAGTATGGATTTCACCGATCTGATCATTCTTTCCCACGCACCTCCCATGTGGGGTGCTCCTGGGGGTATGAAGGACCATTCTATTTGCGGGTACTTGGTTTCCAGTTCGTTCGGTAGAATTCTTTCAATTTCTTCTCGTAGTAAGCGGCTGGCTCCTCGGAAGCTCGTCCCGTTGTCCGACACCATTCTCTTGGGGACTCCTCGACGGGCTACGAACATTTCCAATGTTAGCATGAAGGCGTCTGTTGACAGGGAGTTTGCCAGCTCGATGTGTACTTTTTTTCAGTAAAAAAAAATAATTAAATAATTTTTTTTTCTATATATATATATATATGTTATATAAATCATCAACTATATATAAATATATAATAATTTAATAAACATATATATATATATATATAAATAAAAGAAATGTTAGATAAATTATTAAAAATTATCCTATTTACATTTTATGTAGTAATTTTTGGATTGCGAAATTTTTTATTTAAATTGTTAACTATATAATAATATATTAAACATATATATAGTGACATATCCATAATTCCCCACATCCCATACACATTATGTTTATGTACAATTCATCCACCCCATCCACACAAGTAACAGGACCCCACTCAAGAATCAATAACTGTTTCTTCCCATACTCCAAGCTAGGGCCCCCCATAATATAAACAATGGACCACATTGTTTCAGCAACATTAGAATCACGCCACTCTCGAGAAATCGATTCTTTAGAATCACGCCACTCATGAGGACCAATCAAAGCTAGACATAAAACCAAGGAGTATCACATTCCTAGCTCCGTCATGTAATGCAACACCGATCGCCAGCAGTGGATGCCTTTCATCAAAGCCGACGCATCCCCAAATATCGATCCAGGCACGTACGCCACCGACACGAAGATGCAGCCGAGGAAAGCAACGCCCGAAGCCAGAGTCGGGAGTTCCAAGAGAAGGGCTCATGGAAACTAGCCAGCAGCAGAGAGATGAGTTCCGTTTGAGACCAGCAGACCGAAAGTCAAGTCGGGGAATTCATTTAAATCTTGTGACATAAAGATATTTAAGTTGTAAAATAAAAGTCTTTGTTAAAAAACTTAAAATCGAGTTGCGGATATTTAACTGGCGCAGTCGGTAGGATTTCGTTTAAAATTAACACCTATATTTCGGTAATGGTCAGCTTGTGTAATTTATAATTACTGTGATCACGTAATCCCGGAATTGTTAATAAAATTGTGAAATCCGCCAAAGAACCTATGTGCTGCAAGCACATACGATTTGCAAAACTAATTTAAGTGAACTGAAGTAAGCGGAGATAGTGAATCACCAAGGACAGTGAAACACTTAATACAAAATCAAAAAAACTTACAAGTGAACCAAAATAAAGTTAAAAACTACAACAAAACAAAACCCAATCAACACCAACAACATGGCGTTACCACCACTATCATTGAGCGAAATCCACTTGAACCAGGCACTGCTGTCGATCCGACAAATACCTGCCTATGACGGTTCATCTGGACAGCTAAGCTCATTTATCAAACGAATCGAATATGTATGCGGATTATATCCAACTGAAGATCTTCGCCAACAAAGGATCCTATTTGGAGCGACCGAGATCCAACTGTCAGGAGAGGCACAACGCATATCGCAAATGATACAACCCAACACGTGGCTCGAACTGAAGACGGCGCTGATCAACGAGTTCAAAAATCACACACCATATGAAGAACTCTTACGACAACTATACACCACCAGATTCAACGGCAGTCTTCGTAAGTTTATAGAAGAATTAGAGATAAAAGCATTATTAATAAACAATAAGCTAAACTTAGAAAACATACCAGAAAATAATGTCATTTATAAAAACGCTTTGAACAACACAATTAAAGATGTCATTACTCGAAAACTTCCTGACAGAATGTTCATGACCTTAGCAAAAAAAGATATTACCACATTGTCTAATCTTAAGAAGGCAGCACAAGAAGAAGGATTGTACGAATCTAGTACAACAGATTCAGGTACAAATAAAGATCAATCGAAATCGTCTCAATCAAATCGAAAGAATGTTGGAAACTATTATCCAAATTATAATACTACTAACTATCACAATCAAACTCAGAGTTCATCTGGAACAGGTCAGACGAATCGAACAAATCAAAATCAAAATTCCCAAAAGCCTGGATTATACAATGAGTTCAAAAATTCCTTGAATCAAGGTAGGGCTCAGAATCCATTCAATCAGCAAATATTTCAAAACCAAGCTAGTGGGAGTGGACCCAACCAACCTACTAAAAGAGGGAGGGAGAGCCAGAGTGGCCAAACGAAGATGGACGTAAATTTTCATCAAGCCGCCTCGGAAGAAACCGAGGAGGACCCTATATAAACATTACCATTAATAAAAGAATATTAAGGTGTATCGCTGACTCGGGATCATCGATCAACATCATGAAAGAAAATTACACAGATTCCGAGATAAAAGACGATAACCTTACGGTCCATACCATCAATGGACCTGTCCGTTTAACTAAGAGTATAATGAGGAATGCGAACAAAACATGTCCGTCCGAACAAAAGTTCTACATACATAACTTTTCCGAAAATTATGATATTTTATTAGGAAGAGAATACTTGATGGCAAGTAAAGCCGTCATCGATTACAGAAATGACACTGTAACACTAGGAGCTAGGTCGTACCCAATCATTCAGAGTGGAGAAGCTATTGAAGCCGGCAAGACCGCACAGAAGTGCACTGATCCCTCTACAAAAGAAGAGAAGATCGCACCTAAGTGCCTTGACCCATCTCCAGAGGGAGATCAATACTTCGCTTCCGCTCTAGACAGTGAATTAAGGGAATGTAATCAATTAAGATTGGAACACTTAAACGACGAAGAGAGGGAAGAGTTAAAGAAGGTCTTATATGAGTTTAAGGATGTGCAGTACAGAGAAGGTGACAATTTGACTTTCACAAGTACAATCAAGCACGAGATCAAAACTCAACATGAAGACCCGGTCTACAGACGACCATACAAATATGCCCAGATACATGATCAGGAGGTAAACCAGCAAATCAAAGATATGATCAGGCAGGGAATAATTCGAAAGTCGAATTCTCCTTACTGCTCGCCCATATCTATGATTCCGAAGAAGATAGATGCTTCAGGAAAGCAAAAATATCGAATGGTAGTAGACTATAGAAGTCTAAATGAAATAACAGTTAAGGACAAATTCCCAATTCCAAGAATGGATGAAATTCTAGACAAACTAGGTAAATGTCAGTATTTTACGACAATCGATTTAGCAAAAGGTTTCCATCAAATACCCATGGAACCTAGCTCAATCCCCAAAACTGCGTTCTCCACTAAGCATGGACATTACGAGTTCACTCGTATGCCCTTTGGGCTAACCACTGCCCCAGCTACCTTCCAAAGATGTATGAACAATCTGCTAGAAGAGTTAATCTTCAAAGATTGCTTTGTATACTTAGATGACATCATTATATTTTCCACTTCATTGGAAGAACACTTGTTGTCACTAAGGAGAGTATTTGGAAAGTTGAGAGACGCCAACTTGAAGCTACAAATGGATAAATGTGAATTCATGAAAAAGGAAACTGAATTCCTAGGTCATGTAGTCACTACTGAAGGAATAGTACCAAATCCAGGCAAAATCTCTGCCATTGTCAAATTTCCAATACCAGAAACGACTAAACAAATAAAGTCATTCTTAGGTCTGTGCGGGTTCTACAGGAAATTCATTCCTAATTTTGCAAACATAGCAAAACCCATGACACTCAAACTAAAGAAAGGAGCTGTCATAGACCCCAAGGAAGAAAAGTACGTCGAGGCATTTGAGAGACTAAAAGTACTCATCACCTCAGACCCTATCCTTGCGTTCCCAGACTTTGACAAAATGTTCACGGTAACAACCGACGCTAGTAACATAGCATTGGGAGCGGTTTTGTCACAAGAACACAAACCGATCTGCTACGCTAGCAGAACCCTAAATGAACATGAAATAAACTATTCAGCCATCGAAAAGGAATTATTAGCGATCGTATGGGCAACCAAGTATTTCCGTTCATACCTGTTCGGTAGAACATTCGAGATACAAAGCGATCATAAACCCTTGATTTGGTTGAACAACCTCAAGGAGCCAAATATGAAATTACAAAGGTGGAAAATAAAACTGAATGAGTTTGATTTTAAAATGAAATATCTACCAGGCAAAGAAAATTATGTAGCTGATGCCTTATCAAGGGTAAGGATTAATGAAAATCTCCTGGGAGAAGCTTCCAATAGCGTTGGTGCAACTGTACATAGCGCACAGGAAGACAATCTAAATCACATTGCTATCACGGAAAGACCAATTAACTATTACAATCGGCAAATTGAGCTAATAAAAGGCTATGAAGATAAGGTAGAAACAATTCGTTATTTTCACAAGCTAATCATCAAGATCACGTATAAGGAAATGACTAACACCTTAGCGAAGGATATAATAAAGGAATATCTATGCACCAAAATGAGCGCATTATATTTCCATAACGAAACAGATTTTCCTCCATTCCAAAAAGCCTATTTAGAAATCATTAATTCTAACAATATAACCAAAGCTATTAAATCAAGCACGAAACTCCTAGATATTCAGAATTACGCTGAATTTAAAGAAACCATATTAAAGAATAATAAAGGCTTACTCCGTCCAGGGATAGAGAAAACCGTCAATTGGTTTAGGGGAAAATACTATTACCCGGATTATCAAAAACTAATCCAAAACATCATAAACGAATGTCCTACTTGTAATATTGCCAAAACAGAGCATAGAAATACGAAGTTGGCATTCGAAACTACACCGGAAATACTGAACATCAGAGAGAAATACGTCATGGATTTCTATATGGTTGGTAACCAACAGTTCCTATCATGTATTGACGTATACTCGAAGTTTGCCACTCTTGTAGAAGTAAAAAGTCGTGACTGGTTAGAAGCAAAAAGAGCCATCATGAAAGTTTTTAACGAGATGGGCAAACCAATTGAAATCAAAGCCGATAAAGATTCAGCTTTTATGTGCACAGCATTGCAAGCATGGCTGAATGCGGAAAACGTCAAAATAGAGATCACTTCCAGCAAAAATGGAATATCTGACGTTGAAAGATTTCATAAAACAGTAAATGAAAAATTAAGAATAATATCTAGCGAGGATAACACAGAAGATAGATTCACGAAGTTTGAATTAATTCTTTATACTTATAATCATAAAACCAAACATAATACCACAAATAGGACACCAGCTGATATATTCATTTATGCAGGCTCACCTGATTATGACACACAACTAAATAAAGTGAATAAAATCACTCAATTAAATAAAAACCGCATAGAGTATGAAGTAGATACCCGCTATAAACTATCACCTCTAGTTAAGTCTAAGGTAACAAATCCTTTCAAAAGGACGGGTGAAATTAGACAGGTAGACGAAAAACATTATGAAGAAAAGAATAGGGGTAGGAAAATAACTCATTATAAATCAAAATTCAAGAAAAAGAAGAAATCTAATAGAAGCAAATATAATAATTCCAGAGAAACCGAGGAAGTTAATGGAATCGGCGAACTTCAACACAATTAAAATCCTCATCTTCCTCATAATTACCATCGTAATGGCACAGGGCCAAAACATAGAAATAAATTCTATAAAATCCCAAAACGGATATATGATATTCAAAACTGGATCGATCAACATACCTATCAATTACGAATACCATTATCTAACTGTTAATGTAACTAAAACCGAAGAACTATACCAAAATTTGTTAAGGCAAGCCACTAAATTCCAGGACATAATCCAAATAAAATATCTAGTAGACAAATTGCAAAGAGAAATGAACGGGCTAAAAATAACCAAAAGAAATAAAAGAGGCCTAATCAATATAGTAGGAACAGCCTACAAATATCTCTTTGGAACACTAGATCAGGAAGATAAAGTCGATTTGGAACAAAAAATAGAAAATTTAGCCAGCCATAGCATTCAAATGAATGAACTAAATTTGGTAATAGATGCAGTTAATAGCGGAATAAACGTTATAAACAAACTAAATGAAGAAAAAGACAGGAATCAACAAATAGAAATTTTGATATTCAATCTACAACATTTCACAGAATATATCGAAGATATAGAACTAGGTATGCAATTAACTAGGCTCGGTATATTTAATCCAAAATTATTAAAACAAGACTACCTGGAACAAATAAATTCTGAGAAAATACTAAATATAAAAACCTCCACATGGCTAAAATCCGATACCAACGAAATTCTAATAATTTCCAACATTCCCAAAGACATTACAAAAGTACCAATCTATAAAATCGTTCCGTATCAAGACGAATTAAATAACATGTTAACAGATATGACATACGACAAGTACTACATAAAAAATGAAGAAGTATTTGTTAAAGAAACTAGATTGAAAACCAATGACAATTGTATAAAAGGAATTTTAATGCAAACTCCCACTAAATGTCCATATTCCAAAACATTTCAAAACTTTCAAATAAACTTTATTAAACCCAATATACTAATCACGTGGAATCTTCCAAAAACAACGCTAAATCAGAATTGTGTAAACCAAGAAATCATAGCGGAAGGAAATACCATTATAAAAATCTACAACTGTTCAATCCAATTAAATGAATTTACAATATCAAACACAATGTTAGATTTTGCCCAGAATGTTTATGTCAACAACAACATAACTAAAATAAAACCACTGTCGTATGTCCAAACTAATGAAATAATTATGCAATACACCACATATAGTAACCTATTACAAATAAGTCTACTAATTTCATTTGTCATAATTATATTAGTACTACTAAGTTATGTAGCTGTTAAATTTACGAAAACTTCTAAAAGAGTCACGGTTAAATGTATAAATCCTATAATAGAAGCAGAAGAGGAACCAACTTCAGCCACCGCACTTGACACCCCGTCACTATACCCGAGGGTAATCGCCTAGGGACAGGCTAATAACAAACGTTGGGGGAGTGACATATCCATAATTCCCCACATCCCATACACATTATGTTTATGTACAATTCATCCACCCCATCCACACAAGTAACAGGACCCCACTCAAGAATCAATAACTGTTTCTTCCCATACTCCAAGCTAGGCCCCCATAATATAAACAATGGACCACATTGTTTCAGCAACATTAGAATCACGCCACTCTCGAGAAATCGATTCTTTAGAATCACGCCACTCATGAGGACCAATCAAAGCTAGACATAAAACCAAGGAGTATCACATTCCTAGCTCCGTCATGTAATGCAACACCGATCGCCAGCAGTGGATGCCTTTCATCAAAGCCGACGCATCCCCAAATATCGATCCAGGCACGTACGCCACCGACACGAAGATGCAGCCGAGGAAAGCAACGCCCGAAGCCAGAGTCGGGAGTTCCAAGAGAAGGGCTCATGGAAACTAGCCAGCAGCAGAGAGATGAGTTCCGTTTGAGACCAGCAGACCGAAAGTCAAGTCGGGGAATTCATTTAAATCTTGTGACATAAAGATATTTAAGTTGTAAAATAAAAGTCTTTGTTAAAAAACTTAAAATCGAGTTGCGGATATTTAACTATATATATATATATTATCTATTAATTTAGAACTAGTATACAAAAAATTTAAAATAATATTAAAAAAATAAAATTTATAAAATATTAAAAATTTAAATATATAATATAAATAATATATATATATATTCATAAATAAATTTATATAATAAATAATATTAATATTTAATAAATTTAAAAAAAAAAAAAAAATAGGAGTAATTTTATTATTAATGAATTTTCTTTAAATTTATAAAAATATTTAGTTAATATCAATGATTTTATTATTAATAATTTTTTTTTTTAAATTATAAAATATTTTTATTAATTTTCTTTTAATTTATAAAAATATTTAATTAATATCAATTATTTTATTATTGATTATTTTTTAAAAAATTTATAAAATATTTTATTAATATTAATAATTTTATTATTATTATTATTTTAAAATAATTATATTTTTATTTGATTAAATTTTAATATTTTTTAATTTATTAATTATTATAAATTATTGTGTTTTTAATTAATTTAAAATATTTTTATTAAATTTTATAAATTTAATTTAATTAATTTTTATTATTAAAATATTATTAATTTGAATTTTTTTTTTTTTAAATTTATTAATTAAAATTTATAATAAGTATAATAAGCAAATAATTATATTTTTATGATTTTTTTTACAGGAATTTTTATTTAATAAGAATTTTTTATTCGGGGGGAATAAAAATATTAAATAATTAATTAATTTATCTATAAAAATTTTAAATTATAAATTTGTTAATTATAGTTATTATTTTATTGCAGGGATTTTATCAGATTTAGTAATTAATAAAAATTATTTTTATAAAAATATATTTAATAAATCTTATTAATTAAATTTTATTATTATTATAAATAATATTTTATTTATAAATTTTATAATTTATATTATATTATATTTATATTATATTTTTATAATAATTTTTATTATAATTTTAAAGTTTTATTTTGGCTTAAAAATGTATTATTAATTTGATTTACAGTGGGGAGCAAAAGTGAGTACATACTCACAATCACTGACTTTAGCCTCCCAGCCTATGTAAATTTTTGTATGGATTTATATATATTTTAAAAATATTTATAATTTATTTATTCGCAGTAATTAGTATTATTGATTAAAGAAATTTAGAAATAGCAATATTAAAGATTATTGACCAAATTGGTGCCAGCAGTCGCGGTTACACTAATAATACAAATAAATTTTTTTAGTATTAGTTAAATTTATTAATTAAAAGAAAATTGAATTTATTAAGTGAAATTTTATATTCAAAATATTTTTATAAAAAGTAATTGAAGCTAAAAATTTTTTTTAAAAAACTAGGATTAGATACCCTATTATTTAAAATGTAAATATAAATATTAAAGTAGTAATAGTTATGTTCTTGAAACTTAAAAAATTTGGCGGTATTTTAGTCTATCCAGAGGAACCTGTTTTGTAATCGATAATCCACGATGGACCTTACTTAAATTTGTAATCAGTTTATATACCGTCGTTATCTGAATATTTTATAAGAATAATAATATTCAATAATTTTAATAAAAATTTATATCAGATCAAGGTGTAGCTTATATTTAAGTAATAATGGGTTACAATAAAATTATTTATACGGATAAAATTATGAAAAAGTTTTTGAAGGTGGATTTGGTAGTAAAATTATAAAGATTAATTTGATTTTAGCTCTAAAATATGTACACATCGCCCGTCGCTCTTATTATTAAGGTAAGATAAGTCGTAACATAGTAGATGTACTGGAAAGTGTATCTAGAATGACAATTTCATTTACATTGAAAAGATTTTTGTGCAAATCAATATAGATTGATTAATTTGTATTTATTAATTTTTTTTTGTTTAAAATTTTAATATTAGAAGTTACTATAAAATTTAAAGTTTTAGTATTGTTTAAAGAAAAAATAGTTTTAATAATAGTTTAATAGTATTGAAAAAGAAAATTGAAATAATCTGAAAAATTTTTATTTTAAAAGAAAATTTAATTTATTGTACCTTGTGTATCAGCGTTTATTAAATAAAAAATATAAATATATTTTTCTCGATTTTAAAAGAGTTAATATAATATGTAAGTTAATGTAATAAAATTATTTATAATATTATATTAGAAATGAAATGTTATTCGTTTTTAATGGTATCTAGTTTTCTGAGAAATGAATTTAATTCAGAATTAATTTTATTAAGTTTATTAATTTATTAAGTTTTTTATTTAAATTAATAATTTATAATTTTAATATTTTATGGGATAAGCTATAAAATAAATTTTTAAAAATAATAAGTAAATTTAATAAATATATGCTTAGAATTAGCAATTATTAAAAAATGTGTTATAATTTATTTTATAAATTAAATTATTTATTATATTTTAATTATTTATTAGAATATATATTTTAATTTTTAAAATTAAGAAATAATGATAAAATTAATATATTTTTATGTTTAAATAAATTTTAATGAAAAGTTTAAGTAAAGAATTCGGCAAAAATAATGTTGCCTGTTTAACAAAAACATGTCTTTTTGAATTAAATTTAAAGTCTAACCTGCCCACTGAAATTTTAAATGGCCGCAGTATTTTGACTGTGCAAAGGTAGCATAATCATTAGTCTTTTAATTGAAGGCTGGAATGAATGGTTGGACGAAATATTAACTGTTTCATTTAAATTTTTTATAGAATTTTATTTTTTAGTCAAAAAGCTAAAATAATTTTAAAAGACGAGAAGACCCTATAAATCTTTATATTTTTTTTATTTTAATTGTTAAGATTAATTTTATTTTAATAAATAAAAATATTTTATTGGGGTGATATTAAAATTTAAAAAACTTTTAATTTTTAAAAACATTAATTTATGAATAATTGATCCATTAATAATGATTAAAAAATTAAGTTACTTTAGGGATAACAGCGTAATTTTTTTGGAGAGTTCATATCGATAAAAAAGATTGCTACCTCGATGTTGGATTAAGATATAATTTTGGGTGTAGCCGTTCAAATTTTAAGTCTGTTCGACTTTTAAATTCTTACATGATCTGAGTTCAAACCGGTGTAAGCCAGGTTGGTTTCTATCTTTAAAAAATTATAATATTTTAGTACGAAAGGACCAAATATTAGAATATTCATATTTTAAAAAAGAATATTATTAATATAAATAAAGCTATTTTGGCAGATTAGTGCAATAAATTTAGAATTTATTAATGTAATTTTTATTACAAATAGTACTTGTTTTATATAGAATTTATTTTATCATTAATTGGAAGTTTATTATTAATTATTTGTGTATTAGTGAGTGTAGCTTTTTTAACTTTATTAGAACGTAAAGTATTAGGATATATTCAAATTCGTAAAGGTCCAAATAAAGTAGGTTTAATAGGAATTCCTCAACCTTTTTGTGATGCAATTAAATTATTTACAAAAGAACAAACTTATCCTCTTTTGTCTAATTATTTAAGATATTATATTTCTCCTATTTTTTCATTATTTTTGTCTTTATTTGTGTGAATATGTATACCTTTTTTCGTTAAATTATATTCTTTTAATTTAGGGGGGCTATTTTTTTTATGTTGTACTAGATTAGGAGTTTATACTGTAATGATTGCTGGTTGGTCTTCTAATTCAAATTATGCTTTATTAGGAGGATTACGAGCTGTTGCTCAAACAATTTCTTATGAAGTAAGTTTAGCATTGATTTTATTATCTTTTGTATTTTTAATTGGTAGTTATAATATCGTATATTTTTTTTATTATCAAATTTATATTTGATTTTTAATTATTTTATTTCCCATAGCTTTAGTATGATTAACTATTTCTTTAGCTGAAACAAATCGAACTCCCTTTGATTTTGCTGAAGGGGAATCAGAGTTAGTTTCAGGATTTAATGTAGAATATAGAAGAGGTGGATTTGCTTTAATTTTTATAGCTGAATATGCTAGAATTTTATTTATAAGTATATTATTTTGTGTAATTTTTTTAGGCTGTGATGTTTTTAATTTATTATTTTATGTAAAGCTTACTTTTATTTCTTTTGTTTGTATTTGGGCTCGAGGTACTTTACCTCGATTTCGGTATGATAAATTAATATATTTAGCTTGAAAATATTTTTTATCTTTTTCTCTAAATTATTTATTATTTTTTATTGGATTTAAAATTTTATTATTTTCTTTTTTATAGTGAATTTAATTTAGTAAAGTTAATAGAAAATTAAATTCTATCTTATGTTTTCAAAACATATGCTTATTCAAGCTCATTAACTAATTAATTTAATAAATTATCTCATCATTTTCTAACTAAGGGGTTAATTAAATAGTATAAAAAATAAATTACGGTTAAAATTTGTCCTAATAATACATAGGGTTCTTCAACTGGTCGGGCTCCAATTCAAGTTAATAAAATTACTGTTACTAATATAGTTCAGAATAAAATTGGATTTAAAGGGTAAAATTGAATTCCTCGGAACTTTCTTAAATTAGAAAAAGGTAAAAGTATTAAAATAGCAATTGATAATACTAATGCAATTACTCCACCTAATTTATTTGGGATTGAACGTAAAATTGCGTAAGCGAAATAAAAATTTCATTCAGGTTGAATATGAGCTGGTGTAACTAATGGATTAGCTGGAATGAAATTATCAGGATCTCCTAATAAATTAGGATTGATAAGTACAAGAGAAATTAATAAAAAAATTATTACAATAAAACCAACAATATCCTTAAATGTAAAATAAGGGTGGAAAGGAATTTTATCAATATTAGAATTTAAACCAATAGGATTATTAGATCCTGTTTGGTGTAAAAATAATAAATGAATTATTGTTATTGCTAATACAATAAAAGGTAAAATAAAATGAAAAGTAAAAAATCGAGTTAAAGTTGCGTTATCAACAGCGAATCCTCCTCATACTCATTGTACTAAATCAATACCTAAGTAAGGTACAGCAGATAATAAATTTGTAATTACAGTAGCTCCTCAAAAAGATATTTGTCCTCAAGGTAAAACATATCCTATAAAAGCTGTTCCTATTACTAAAAATAAAATAATTACTCCTACTAATCATGTAGGTGTAAATAAATAAGATCCGTAGTATATTCCTCGTCCTACATGTAAATAAATACAAATAAAAAAGAATGATGCTCCGTTAGCGTGTAAAGTTCGTAATAATCATCCGTAATTTACATCACGACAAATATGATTTACTCTATAAAAAGCTATATTAACGTCAGAAGTATAATGTATTGCTAAAAATAATCCTGTTAAAATTTGAATAATTAAACATAATCCTAATAATGAACCAAAATTTCATCATCTTGAAATATTAATAGGAGCTGGTAAATCTACTAATGCATTATTAGCAATTTTAAATAATGGATGGGAAGTTCGTAAAGGTTTATTCATTAATTAATTTATTACACGAAGAGGGCCTTTAAATAATTTAGTAATTTTTACTACAACAATTAATGTAATTAATAAATAATTTATTAATAAAATTGTAATTAAATTTGTTGGGAAATTATATAATTTATTTAAAGATAGGGACTTTTCTAAAAAATATGAATTAAAATTAAAAATTGATTCTATTTCATTATTAATTAAAAAAAATGAAATAGAAGATTTATCAATTAAGAATCTTATAAAAAATAAAATAAATAAAATTGATGTTGAAAATAAAGTTAATTTGATTGATAAATTAAATATTTCATTAGATGCTAATGATGTTACATAAATAAATAATACTAATATTCCCCTTAAAAAATTTAAAAATAAAATATATGAATACCAGAAACTTTTTGTTATTAGTCCTGAAATTAGACAAATAAAAATTGTTTGAATTAATAAAGTTAATCCTATAGCTAAAGGATGAATTATATTTAAAAAAATAATTGAAGTTGTTAAAATTAATGAATATAGAATTAATTGTATAATATCAAGAGTTTATTATAGTTTATAGTTTATTTAAAATATTAATTTTGGGGATTACTGAAAAAGAAATTTCTTTTCTCTTCAAGTTTTAAAAGAATATATCTTATTTTTGATTTACAAGACCAATGTTTTTATTAAACTATTAAAACTAATGATTATAATTTTATATTGAAGATTACCTATAATTTTATTTATTTTTGGTCTATTTTGTTTTGTTTCTAATCGAAAACATTTACTTTCTATATTATTAAGTTTAGAATTTATTGTTTTAATATTATTTTTTATATTATTTATTTACTTAAATTTATTAAATTATGAAATTTATTTTAGAATAATATTTTCAACTTTTAGTGTATGTGAAGGTGCTCTTGGTTTATCAATTTTAGTTTCTATAATTCGTACTCATGGGAATGATTATTTTCAATCTTTTAGAATTATATAATGTTAAAGTTAGTATTTTTTTTAGTATTTTTATCTCCAATTTGTTCTATTAATAATATGTACTGGATGGTACAAATTTTGTTATTTTTTATTAGATTTATTTTTTTAGTTATAAATAATTTTATAAATTATTGATCTGAAATTTCTTATTTTTTAGGAAGTGATATACTTTCTTATGGATTAATTTTGTTAAGTTTGTGAATCTTTAATATTATTAGCTAGAGAAAGTGTTAATAAATATAATAATTATAAAAATTTATTTTTATTAAATGTTATTTTATTATTGTTATTATTAGTTTTAACATTTAGAAGAATGAATTTATTTATATTTTATTTATTTTTTGAAAGAAGTTTAATTCCGACTTTATTTTTAATTTTAGGTTGAGGTTATCAACCTGAACGTTTACAAGCTGGTGTTTATTTATTATTTTATACTTTATTAGTTTCTTTACCTATATTAATCGGTATTTTTTATATTATAAATGAAGTAAATTCAATAAATTTTTATTTAATAAATAATTATATATTTAATTATGATTTATTATATTTTTGTATGTTGTGTGCTTTTTTAGTAAAGATACCTATATTTTTAGTTCATCTATGATTGCCAAAAGCTCATGTTGAAGCCCCTGTTTCAGGTTCTTCAATTAATAAATTTAAAATACAGATTTATTTGAATTAGAATTAGTTTAGTGGGTGGTGTTTTAGTAAGATTGATTTGTTTACGACAAACTGATTTAAAAGCTTTAATTGCTTATTCTTCAGTTGCTCATATAGGAACTGTATTAGCTGGTCTTTTAACAATAACTTATTGAGGTTTATGCGGTTCATATACATTAATAATTGCTCATGGACTTTGTTCTTCTGGGCTGTTTTGTTTAGCAAATGTTTCTTATGAACGGTTAGGCAGACGAAGTTTATTAATTAATAAGGGATTATTAAATTTTATACCAGCTATAACATTATGATGATTTTTATTAAGTTCAGCTAATATGGCAGCTCCTCCTACCTTAAATTTATTAGGAGAAATTTCTTTATTAAATAGAATTGTTTCTTGATCATGATTAACTATAATTATATTATCATTTTTATCATTTTTTAGAGCGGCCTATACTTTATATTTATATTCTTTTAGTCAACATGGAAAATTATTTTCTGGTGTATATTCTTTTAGAGGGGGTAAAATTCGTGAATATTTATTAATAATTTTACATTGATTACCTTTAAATTTATTAATTTTAAGAAGAGATTCATGCATATTATGATTATAAATTTAAATAGTTTAATAAAATAAATTCATTTTAGATCGTGAAATATTTATCAATTTGTAGAATTAGATTTGTAAATTTAATTTCTATTAGATTAAGTTGTTTTTTATTAAGTTTATATTTTTTATTAAATAATATAGTTTATTTTATTGAATTTGAATTAGTTTCGTTAAATTCTTTAAGAATTGTTATAACTTTATTATTTGATTGAATAAGGTTATTATTTATATCTTTTGTTTTAATAATTGCTTCTTTAGTTATTTTTTATAGAAAAGAATATATAAGTAGAGATGAAAATATTAATCGATTTATTATATTAGTTTTGATATTTGTTTTATCAATAATGATATTAATTATTAGTCCTAATTTAATTAGAATTGTATTAGGTTGGGATGGTTTATGATTAGTTTCTTATTGTTTAGTTATTTATTTTCAAAATGTAAAATCTTATAATGCCGGTATATTGACAGCATTATCAAATCGTGTGGGAGATGTAGCTTTATTATTAGCTATTGCTTGAATATTAAATTATTGAGGTTGAAATTATATTTTTTATTTAGAAGTTATAAAAAATGTTTATGAAATATTAATAATTGGATTTTTAGTTATGTTAGCTGCTATAACTAAAAGAGCTCAAATTTCTTTTTCATCTTGGTTACCAGCCGCTATAGCTGCTCCTACTCCTGTTTCTGCATTGGTTCATTCTTCTACTTTGGTTACAGCTGGGGTATATCTTTTAATTCGATTTAATATTTTATTAAGAACTTCTTGATTAGGTCAATTATTATTATTATTATCTGGTTTAACTATATTTATAGCTGGTTTAGGGGCTAATTATACCCGATACTCAAAATGAGTATTGGGGTATATTAGATTTGTGGTGAAAATGGATGTGTGTAACGTCCAGAAGGAATCGTTTCCGACCCTATAAAGTATATATATTCTTGATCAGCATCAATAGCCGAGTCGATTGAGCCCTGTCTGTCTGTCCGTCCGTCCGTCTGTCCGTCTGTCCGTCCGTCCGTCTGTCCGTCTGTCCGTCCCCTTCAGCGCCTAATGCTCAAAGACTATAAGAGCTAGAGCAACGATGTTTTGGATCCAGACTTCTGTGATATGTCACTGCTCCAAAAATATTTCAAAGCTTTGCCCCGCCCACTTCCGCCCCCACAAAGGGCGAAAATCTGTGGCATGCACAATTTTAAAGATACGAGAAAACTAAAAACGCAGAATCGTAGAAGATGACTATATCTTCTAGAGTGCAAAATCTGAACCAGATCGTATAATTATTACAGCCAGAATCACGAAAACAATTTCACTCTTTCTCGCTCTGTCCCACTCTAACACACAGGATTCATGGTCGGTTTTGCCAATTGCAAAATATGAGTTCAAGGATCTCAAAACCTATAAGAGCCAGAGCAACCAAATTTGGTATCCACACTCCTGTGATATCGGACCTTGACCGTTTCATGTCCAAATTTCGCCACACCCCCTTCCGCCCACGCAAAGGACGAAAATCTGAGGCAACCACAAATCTCAGAGACTATTAAGGCTAGAGTAACCAAATTTGGTACACACACTCCTTTAAAGTGTCACTATAAAACGTATATCTCAGAATTTCGCCATACCCCCATCCGCCCCCACAAAGGACGAAAATCTGTTGCATCCACAATATTGCACATTCGAGAAAACTAAAAACGCAGAATCATAGATAATGACCATATCTATTAGATTGCTGAATCTGGATCAGATCAGATCATTTTTATAGCCAAAAGGAACAAATCAATTTGCAGTGGCTACGCAGCGCCCGACGTCACGCTCAAACTGATTTTCTGTCTCTCTCGCACGCACTCTTTGTCGTGTCGTTAAATATTAGCGGCGTCTGCCGGAGGAGAGCCATACTGACTTAGTATCGGGTATAACCGTAGAGTTGCGGTGTCCGCAGCAACTCACAACGTTCCCCCTCGTTTTGAATTTGATTTAAAAAAAATTATTGCTTTATCAACTCTTAGACAAATAGGATTGATAATGAGAATTCTTTCTATAGGATTTTATAAGTTAGCTATAATTTATTTATTAACTCATGCATTATTTAAAGCTTTTTTATTTATATGTGCAGGTGCTATTATTCATAATATAAATAATTCTCAAGATATTCGTTTAATAGGGGGCTTAAGAATTCACATACCATTAACTTCTGCTTGTTTTAATATTTCTAATTTAGCTTTATGTGGCATACCTTTTTTAGCTGGATTTTATTCAAAAGATATAATTTTAGAAATTGTTGTAATTAGTAATATTAATTTATTTTCATTTTTTTTATTCTTTTTTTCTACAGGTTTAACTGTTAGTTATTCTTTTCGGTTAGTTTATTATTCAATAACTGGTGATTTAAATTGTGGTAGTTTAAATATATTAAATGATGAAAGATGAATCATATTGCGAGGTATAATAGGGTTATTAATTATAAGAATTATTGGGGGTAGAATATTAAATTGATTAATTTTTCCTTATCCATATATAATTTGTTTACCTTTATCAATAAAATTATTAACATTATTTGTTTGTATTTTTGGTGGGCTATTAGGTTATTTAATTTCTTTAACTAAGTTATATAGTTTAAATAAATCTTTTATTTTTTATAATTTTTCAACATTTTTGGGATCAATATGATTTATGCCATATATTAGAACTTATGGAATAATTTTTTATCCATTAAATTATGGTCAAATTGTTGTAAAAAGTTTTGATCAGGGGTGATCAGAATATTTTGGTGGTCAACATTTATATCAAAAATTAGTTAATTATTCTCAAATTTTATTTTTAATACATAATAATAATTTTCTAATATTTTCATTTGAACTTTTACTTCAATTATTTGTATTTTGAATTTTAATTTTATTTAATTTTTTATTATTTATTTATTCAAATAGCTTATATTTAGAGTATGACACTGAAGATGTTATGGAGATAAATTTATCTTTGAATATAGTGAATTAATTTTGGTAATTTATAAAAAAAATTATTTATTTTTACAATGAATATGTAATGTTTTAATTAGTTAGTTTATAGTTTATTTAAAATATTAATTTTGGGGATTACTGAAAAAGAAATTTCTTTTCTCTTCAAGTTTTAAAAGAATATATCTTATTTTTGATTTACAAGACCAATGTTTTTATTAAACTATTAAAACTAATGATTATAATTTTATATTGAAGATTACCTATAATTTTATTTATTTTTGGTCTATTTTGTTTTGTTTCTAATCGAAAACATTTACTTTCTATATTATTAAGTTTAGAATTTATTGTTTTAATATTATTTTTTATATTATTTATTTACTTAAATTTATTAAATTATGAAATTTATTTTAGAATAATATTTTCAACTTTTAGTGTATGTGAAGGTGCTCTTGGTTTATCAATTTTAGTTTCTATAATTCGTACTCATGGGAATGATTATTTTCAATCTTTTAGAATTATATAATGTTAAAGTTAGTATTTTTTTTAGTATTTTTATCTCCAATTTGTTCTATTAATAATATGTACTGGATGGTACAAATTTTGTTATTTTTTATTAGATTTATTTTTTTAGTTATAAATAATTTTATAAATTATTGATCTGAAATTTCTTATTTTTTAGGAAGTGATATACTTTCTTATGGATTAATTTTGTTAAGTTTGTGAATCTTTAATATTATTAGCTAGAGAAAGTGTTAATAAATATAATAATTATAAAAATTTATTTTTATTAAATGTTATTTTATTATTGTTATTATTAGTTTTAACATTTAGAAGAATGAATTTATTTATATTTTATTTATTTTTTGAAAGAAGTTTTCCGACTTTCTTTTTAATTTTAGGTTGAGGTTATCAACCTGAACGTTTACAAGCTGGTGTTTATTTATTATTTTATACTTTATTAGTTTCTTTACCTATATTAATCGGTATTTTTTATATTATAAATGAAGTAAATTCAATAAATTTTTATTTAATAAATAATTATATATTTAATTATGATTTATTATATTTTTGTATGTTGTGTGCTTTTTTAGTAAAGATACCTATATTTTTAGTTCATCTATGATTGCCAAAAGCTCATGTTGAAGCCCCTGTTTCAGGTTCTTCAATTAATAAATTTAAAATACAGATTTATTTGAATTAGAATTAGTTTAGTGGGTGGTGTTTTAGTAAGATTGATTTGTTTACGACAAACTGATTTAAAAGCTTTAATTGCTTATTCTTCAGTTGCTCATATAGGAACTGTATTAGCTGGTCTTTTAACAATAACTTATTGAGGTTTATGCGGTTCATATACATTAATAATTGCTCATGGACTTTGTTCTTCTGGGCTGTTTTGTTTAGCAAATGTTTCTTATGAACGGTTAGGCAGACGAAGTTTATTAATTAATAAGGGATTATTAAATTTTATACCAGCTATAACATTATGATGATTTTTATTAAGTTCAGCTAATATGGCAGCTCCTCCTACCTTAAATTTATTAGGAGAAATTTCTTTATTAAATAGAATTGTTTCTTGATCATGATTAACTATAATTATATTATCATTTTTATCATTTTTTAGAGCGGCCTATACTTTATATTTATATTCTTTTAGTCAACATGGAAAATTATTTTCTGGTGTATATTCTTTTAGAGGGGGTAAAATTCGTGAATATTTATTAATAATTTTACATTGATTACCTTTAAATTTATTAATTTTAAGAAGAGATTCATGCATATTATGATTATAAATTTAAATAGTTTAATAAAATAAATTCATTTTAGATCGTGAAATATTTATCAATTTGTAGAATTAGATTTGTAAATTTAATTTCTATTAGATTAAGTTGTTTTTTATTAAGTTTATATTTTTTATTAAATAATATAGTTTATTTTATTGAATTTGAATTAGTTTCGTTAAATTCTTTAAGAATTGTTATAACTTTATTATTTGATTGAATAAGGTTATTATTTATATCTTTTGTTTTAATAATTGCTTCTTTAGTTATTTTTTATAGAAAAGAATATATAAGTAGAGATGAAAATATTAATCGATTTATTATATTAGTTTTGATATTTGTTTTATCAATAATGATATTAATTATTAGTCCTAATTTAATTAGAATTGTATTAGGTTGGGATGGTTTATGATTAGTTTCTTATTGTTTAGTTATTTATTTTCAAAATGTAAAATCTTATAATGCCGGTATATTGACAGCATTATCAAATCGTGTGGGAGATGTAGCTTTATTATTAGCTATTGCTTGAATATTAAATTATTGAGGTTGAAATTATATTTTTTATTTAGAAGTTATAAAAAATGTTTATGAAATATTAATAATTGGATTTTTAGTTATGTTAGCTGCTATAACTAAAAGAGCTCAAATTTCTTTTTCATCTTGGTTACCAGCCGCTATAGCTGCTCCTACTCCTGTTTCTGCATTGGTTCATTCTTCTACTTTGGTTACAGCTGGGGTATATCTTTTAATTCGATTTAATATTTTATTAAGAACTTCTTGATTAGGTCAATTATTATTATTATTATCTGGTTTAACTATATTTATAGCTGGTTTAGGGGCTAATTATACCCGATACTCAAAATGAGTATTGGGGTATATTAGATTTGTGGTGAAAATGGATGTGTGTAACGTCCAGAAGGAATCGTTTCCGACCCTATAAAGTATATATATTCTTGATCAGCATCAATAGCCGAGTCGATTGAGCCCTGTCTGTCTGTCCGTCCGTCCGTCTGTCCGTCTGTCCGTCCCCTTCAGCGCCTAATGCTCAAAGACTATAAGAGCTAGAGCAACGATGTTTTGGATCCAGACTTCTGTGATATGTCACTGCTCCAAAAATATTTCAAAGCTTTGCCCCGCCCACTTCCGCCCCCACAAAGGGCGAAAATCTGTGGCATGCACAATTTTAAAGATACGAGAAAACTAAAAACGCAGAATCGTAGAAGATGACTATATCTTCTAGAGTGCAAAATCTGAACCAGATCGTATAATTATTACAGCCAGAATCACGAAAACAATTTCACTCTTTCTCGCTCTGTCCCACTCTAACACACAGGATTCATGGTCGGTTTTGCCAATTGCAAAATATGAGTTCAAGGATCTCAAAACCTATAAGAGCCAGAGCAACCAAATTTGGTATCCACACTCCTGTGATATCGGACCTTGACCGTTTCATGTCCAAATTTCGCCACACCCCCTTCCGCCCACGCAAAGGACGAAAATCTGAGGCAACCACAAATCTCAGAGACTATTAAGGCTAGAGTAACCAAATTTGGTACACACACTCCTTTAAAGTGTCACTATAAAACGTATATCTCAGAATTTCGCCATACCCCCATCCGCCCCCACAAAGGACGAAAATCTGTTGCATCCACAATATTGCACATTCGAGAAAACTAAAAACGCAGAATCATAGATAATGACCATATCTATTAGATTGCTGAATCTGGATCAGATCAGATCATTTTTATAGCCAAAAGGAACAAATCAATTTGCAGTGGCTACGCAGCGCCCGACGTCACGCTCAAACTGATTTTCTGTCTCTCTCGCACGCACTCTTTGTCGTGTCGTTAAATATTAGCGGCGTCTGCCGGAGGAGAGCCATACTGACTTAGTATCGGGTATAACCGTAGAGTTGCGGTGTCCGCAGCAACTCACAACGTTCCCCCTCGTTTTGAATTTGATTTAAAAAAAATTATTGCTTTATCAACTCTTAGACAAATAGGATTGATAATGAGAATTCTTTCTATAGGATTTTATAAGTTAGCTATAATTTATTTATTAACTCATGCATTATTTAAAGCTTTTTTATTTATATGTGCAGGTGCTATTATTCATAATATAAATAATTCTCAAGATATTCGTTTAATAGGGGGCTTAAGAATTCACATACCATTAACTTCTGCTTGTTTTAATATTTCTAATTTAGCTTTATGTGGCATACCTTTTTTAGCTGGATTTTATTCAAAAGATATAATTTTAGAAATTGTTGTAATTAGTAATATTAATTTATTTTCATTTTTTTTATTCTTTTTTTCTACAGGTTTAACTGTTAGTTATTCTTTTCGGTTAGTTTATTATTCAATAACTGGTGATTTAAATTGTGGTAGTTTAAATATATTAAATGATGAAAGATGAATCATATTGCGAGGTATAATAGGGTTATTAATTATAAGAATTATTGGGGGTAGAATATTAAATTGATTAATTTTTCCTTATCCATATATAATTTGTTTACCTTTATCAATAAAATTATTAACATTATTTGTTTGTATTTTTGGTGGGCTATTAGGTTATTTAATTTCTTTAACTAAGTTATATAGTTTAAATAAATCTTTTATTTTTTATAATTTTTCAACATTTTTGGGATCAATATGGATCAATATAGGGGTGATCAGAATATTTTGGTGGTCAACATTTATATCAAAAATTAGTTAATTATTCTCAAATTTTATTTTTAATACATAATAATAATTTTCTAATATTTTCATTTGAACTTTTACTTCAATTATTTGTATTTTGAATTTTAATTTTATTTAATTTTTTATTATTTATTTATTCAAATAGCTTATATTTAGAGTATGACACTGAAGATGTTATGGAGATAAATTTATCTTTGAATATAGTGAATTAATTTTGGTAATTTATAAAAAAAATTATTTATTTTTACAATGAATATGTAATGTTTTAATTAAACTATATAAACAGAAGTATAAATGGAATTTAACCATTAAAAGAAAAAAGTTAGCAGCTTTTACTTGATCACCATACTTCCTTAATTGGAGTTAATTCTCAATTGTATCATTAACAGTGATATGCCTCTTTTTGGCTACAATTAAAGAATAAGGGTAAAATTACCTAAGATTAGGTCGAAACTAATAGCAATAAATCGCTTCATATTCTAAGGTAGATTGAATATTCAATACTTTTTGAATGAAAATCAAATGTTATAATTAACTACAACCCTAATTAATTTGATCAGTTTAATATGCCTTGGTTTCATTCATGATAAAGTCCAATTAATAAAATTAAAATAAAAATAATTGAAGTAAAAGTTCAGACGAAAATATTAGAAAATTTTAAAATAATAATTATAGGTAAAATTAAAGCAATTTCTACATCAAAAATTAACAAAATAATAGTAATTAAAAAAAATCGAAGAGAAAAAGGTAACCGTGAAGATGATTTAGAATCAAATCCACATTCAAACGGTGATCTTTTTTCTCGGTCAATTAAAGTTTTTTTTGATAAAATTGAGGCTAAAAATATTACAATAGTAACAATTGTTAAAATTAATGAAGCAATTAGAATAATTGAAAAAATTATCTATACTGTTATTAACAGACTTTATGATTGGAAGTCAAATATACTTTTATATTATATAGATATTAATATGTAATTAACCTCCTCATCAGTAAATTGTGATATATAAAAATAATCAAACTACATCAACAAAATGTCAATATCAAGCTGCTGCTTCAAATCCAAAATGGTGATTTTTTGAAAAATGATTATTTAAATGACGCAATAAACATACAAGTAAAAAAGTTGTTCCAATTAAAACGTGAACTCCATGGAATCCTGTTGCTATATAAAATGTAGACCCATAAACTGAATCTGCAATTGTGAAAGTGGCTTCAATGTATTCATATGCTTGTAAAATAGTAAAATAAATACCTAATAATACAGTAAAGAATAATCCTTGAGTTGTTTGTGAATGGTTTCTTTCTATTAAACTATGATGAGCTCAAGTTACTGTAATTCCTGATGCCAATAAAATTGCTGTATTAAATAAAGGAATTTGAAATGGATTAAAAGAAATAATTCCTATAGGAGGTCATGAGGCTCCAATTTCGATAGCTGGAGATAGACTTCTATGGAAAAAGGCTCAAAAAAATCTTACAAATCTAAATAAAATTATTCCTCATCGTAATCCAATAGTTACAGCATAAGTATGTAATCCTTGATATGTTCCTTCTCGTGATACATCTCGTCATCATTGATAAACGGTTAAAATAGTAATTACATTTCCTAAAAAAAATAAAGAAATATCATATTGATGAAATCATTTTACTATTCCTGAAACAGTAGTTATAGCACCAATTGCTCCTGTTAAAGGTCATGGACTATAATCAACTAAATGAAATGGGTGATTTGAATGTGTAGACATTATAAATTAATTTACTTCTCTAGAGTATAAAGTACTTAATATAGCAAATACATAAGATTGAATTATAGCAACAGCTGATTCAAGAACTAATAAAGCAATTTGAGCAATTAATAGAAATGTTACTAAGAAATATGATATAGAAGGACCAGTATTTCCTAATAAAGTTAATAATAAGTGTCCTGCAATTATATTAGCTGTTAATCGAACAGCTAAAGTTCCAGGTCGAATTACATTTCTAATAGTTTCAATGCATACTATAAATGGTATTAAAACAGCTGGTGTTCCTTGTGGTACTAAGTGGGCAAATATATGTTGTGTATGATTAATTCAACCATAAAGTATAAAACATAATCATAAAGGTAAAGCTAAAGAAAGAGTTAGAGTTAAGTGGCTTGTTCTTGTAAAAATATATGGGAATAATCCTATATAAAATTATTAAATAAAATTAGAGAAAATAATGAAATAAAAATAAATGTTGAACCATTATGACCTGAAGGTCCTAATAATGTTTTAAATTCTTTGTGTAAAGTTTGTAAAATTGAATTTCAAAAAATATTAAATCGAGATGGTATTAATCAATAAATTGATGGAATTATTAAAAGTCCTAAAAATGTTCTTTATCAATTTAATGGTAAGTTAAAAATTGCTGATGGGTCGAATACAGAAAATAAATTTGTTATCATTTTCAATTTATTGAATTTAAATTAATATTTTTTAATTCGTTAGATTTAGGTGAGGAAGGTATAAATGAATAATAATTAATTGAACAAAATAAAATAAATGTAATAGAAAATACAATAAATAAAAGTAATCATCTAATCGGTGCTATTTGTGGAATCAAAAAATATTAAAAATTTAATATGTTATGAATTTAACTAATTTTTTATAATTTAAAAGAAAATTTATTATTGATAATATTATCTCATTAGAAGTAATTGCTAATTTACTATAAAATGGTTTAAGAGACCAGTACTTGCTTTCAGTCATCTAATGAAGAATTTACTCTATTAGAAATTCATTTAATAAAATATTTTACTGGAACACTTTCAATTACAATAGGTATAAAACTATGATTAGCTCCACAAATTTCTGAACATTGCCCATAAAATAAACCAGGTCGGTTAATAAAAAAATTAGTTTGATTTAATCGTCCAGGTGTTCCGTCTACCTTAACTCCTAAAGCTGGGATTGTTCATGAGTGGATAACATCAGCTGCTGTCACTAAAATTCGAACTTGAGAATTTATAGGTAAAACAATTCGATTATCAACATCTAGTAGTCGAAATCCATCATTTGATAATTCATTTGTTGGGATTATATAAGAATCTACATTATTAAAATCTGAATATTCATAACATCAGTATCATTGATGACCAATTCTTTTTAGTGTAATTGAAGGCTCATTGATTTCATCTAGTAAATATAATAATCAAAGAGAAGGTATAGCAATAAATAAAAGAATAATTGCCGGTAAAATTGTTCAAATTATTTCAATTAATTGTCCATGTAAAAGAAATCGATTTACATAACTATTAAAAAATAATATAAATATTAAGTATCCAACTAATACTGTAATTATTACTAAAATTAATAACGCGTGGTCATGAAAAAAATTAATTGTTCCATTAATGGAGAGGCTCTATCTTGTAAACTTAAGTTAGCTCATGTAGACATTAATTTTCTAATAAAAGTAAAATACTTTATATATGGAGCTTAAATCCATTGCACTAATCTGCCATATTATAAATTAATTAGTTAAAAGAGGTAATTCAGAATAACTATGTTCAGCGGGTGGAGTATTTTGATATCATTCAATAGATGAACATAATTGAATTGGGTAAATTACTTGTCGTTGCGATACTAAACTTTCTCAAATAATATAAAAAAAGAATAAAATTCCTAAAAGTGAAATTGAAGAACCAATTGTAGACACTACGTTTCAAGTTGTATAGGCATCTGGATAATCTGAATATCGTCGTGGTATTCCCGCTAATCCTAAAAAATGTTGGGGGAAGAAAGTTAAATTTACTCCAATAAATATAGTAACAAATTGACTTTTTAATAATTTATTATTTATTGTTAAACCAGTAAATAATGGGAATCAATGAATGAATCCAGCTATAATTGCAAATACGGCTCCCATTGATAAAACATAGTGAAAGTGAGCTACTACATAATATGTATCATGTAAAATAATGTCTACAGATGAATTAGCTAAAACTACTCCTGTTAATCCACCAACTGTAAATAAAAATACAAACCCTAATGCTCATAAAATAGCTGGAGAATAAGAAAGTTGAGCCCCATGAAGAGTTGCTAATCAACTAAAAATTTTAATTCCTGTAGGCACAGCAATAATTATAGTTGCAGATGTAAAGTAAGCTCGTGTATCAACATCTATACCTACTGTGAATATATGGTGAGCTCACACAATAAATCCTAATAATCCAATAGCTAATATAGCATAAATTATTCCTAAAGATCCAAAAGTTTCCTTTTTTCCCGATTCTTGACTAATAATATGAGAAATTATTCCAAATCCAGGTAAAATTAAAATATAAACTTCTGGATGACCAAAAAATCAAAATAAGTGTTGGTATAAAATTGGATCTCCACCTCCAGCAGGGTCGAAAAAAGAAATATTTAAATTTTGATCAGTTAATAATATAGTAATTGCTCCTGCTAAAACTGGTAAAGATAATAATAATAATAAAGCTGTAATTACAACTGATCATACAAATAATGGTATTCGATCAAGAGTAATTCCTGAAGATCGTATATTAATTACAGTTGTAATAAAATTTACTGCTCCTAAAATAGAAGAAATTCCAGCTAAATGAAGAGAAAAAATTGCTAAATCAACAGATGCACCTCCATGTGCAATTCCTGATGATAGTGGCGGGTAAACTGTTCACCCAGTTCCAGCCCCATTTTCAACTATTCTTCTTACTAATAAAAGAGAAAGAGCAGGGGGTAATAATCAGAATCTTATATTATTCATTCGAGGAAAAGCTATATCAGGAGCTCCTAGTATTAAAGGAACTAATCAATTTCCAAATCCTCCAATTATAATAGGTATTACTATAAAAAAAATCATAATAAATGCATGAGCTGTAACAATTACGTTATAAATTTGATCATCTCCAATTAAAGCTTCTGGATGCCCTAATTCAGCTCGAATTAAAATTCTCAAAGATGTTCCTACTATACCGGCTCATGCTCCAAAAATAAAATATAATGTTCCAATATCTTTATGATTTGTAGAAAATAATCATTGTCGCGATTAAGTTGCTGAAATTTAGGCGATATATTGTAAATTTATTTATAAGAGTTATTCTTCTTAATCAAACAGTCTTATAGTCAATAATGATATCAAACTGCAATTTTGAAGGAGTAAAAATTTACTAAGGCTTAAAGGCTTACCCCTATTTACAGCTTTGAAGGCTATTAGTTTATTTAACTTAAAGCCTTAAAGTATAAAAAAGAATAAAGAAATTAAAAATAATCCAAAAATTGAAAAAAAAGTGCAAATTAAGTATAAATTTGTATTTATATTATTAAATTGAGTATTAATTGTTCAATTATTTTCATAGTAATTTAGTATAAATGTATAATGTAATCAATGTTGATATTATTATAATTGTTAATGTAAAATATTGATTACAAAATGTTAATTCTTGAATTACTAATCATTTAGGTTAAAATCTTAAAAATGGAGGTAATCCACCTAAAGATAAAAAATTCATAAATAAAGTAAATTTTAAAACTTTTCTATTTATGAATCAAGAAAATAATTGATTTAAATGAAATAATTTAAAAATATTAAATATAAAAGTTAAAATAAATGATAAAAAAGAATAAAATGTGAAATAAATTAATCACACAGATTCTCTAATTATTAAACTTATTAATATTCATCCTAAATGGTTAATTGAAGAAAATGCTATTAATTTACGTAAAGATGTTTGGTTTAATCCACCAATTGCTCCTACAATTACTGACAAAATTACTCTAATAAGTAATAAATTTTTAATATCTAAATAAGAAGTTAATATTAGTGGGGCAATTTTTTGTCAAGTTATTAATATTAATGCATTTATTCAAGTTAAACCTTCCATTATATTAGGAAATCAGAAATGAAAAGGAGCAGCTCCTATTTTTAATAGTAGGGCAGATATAATAATTATTTAAGTAAATGATTCATTAATTTCAATATTCATATTATTTTTTAATATTAAAATAATTGATGAAAATAATAAAACAGTTGAAGCTAATGCTTTTGTTAAAAAATATTTTAAAGATGCTTCAGTTGAAGTTAAATTATTATTATCTCTTAGCAGGGGGATAAAAGATAACAAATTAATTTCAAGTCCTATTCAAGCTCCTAACCAAGAATTAGATGTAACTGTAATTATTGTTCCGATAATTATAATTGTTAAAAATAAAATTTTTGAAGAATTATTAAAAATTAAAAAAAAAGGATTATAACCTTTATAAATGGGGTATGAACCCAGTAGCTTAATTAGCTTATCTTTTTAAATTAACATATAAATATATATATATATATTTTGGTGTATGATGCACAAAAGTGTTTGATACTTTTAGAAATAGTTTAATTCTATTAAATATAAAGTCTTTATAAAAAAAAACAATAAAACCTGTCAATGAATGCAGTATGCTGCATAATCCACCCTATCAAGGTGACCCTTTTCATCAGGCAATTCATTAATAGTAAGATTATCCCTATTTTTTTTTTTTTTTATTCTATTATTTTTTTTTTGTAAATTACAAAATTTAAAAATAATTTGTTTTTTAATTAATAATACATTTTAGTATAAAATTTTGATTTTGATTGGTCCGCTTTGTACTTGTGCACTGATGTCACAAAAGGCACAAACATTTTTTACAATGCTCTTGGCACATTTTTTGATTCTTGTGTCCCGCTTTCTTGCCCGATTAGATCTGGAAAACCCCCTTGGTTTACCAAAGAGTTATCCAGTCTAAAAAACTTAAAATCAAGACTTTATAAAAAATTTCAAGAAGTGGGTTCTCCTACTTCTCACTCTCGTTATGTAATAGCTCGGTCAAACTTTTCAGTTCTTAATGCTCAATGCTATAAGAACTACCTATCTCGTTGCAGGATACGTTTTTCTCAGGACCCTAAACAGTTTTACTGCTTCGTAAACAGTAAGCGTAGAACGTCCGCACACCCATCCTCGCTATCATTTTGTAATACGTGTCGTGTTGGCGCCCTTTTCGAACCTTTTTATGCATCGATCAAATCCATAATAGATTCTATAGACTTTTACAACTAAAACACGCTGAATGTATGTAAAAATACTCAAATTACTTATGTATTGTTATGGCCGCGCCGGGCAACGCCTCCAAATCTGGGGCCGTACGTTTGATAAGCCTCTCGTGTTCAATAGGCCTCCCGTGGTTTTGTTCTTCAAATCGGTTTTATTTGTTTCATTTATTCATTTACAATGTCGGGCGGGTGTTGAACTACGAGAGCTAGCGCTAAAAAACTTGTACCGCTTCAGTGTTTTTTCCGCTGCCTTTGTTTTCGTTCTTCCTTTTTCCTGCCTTTATCTGCCGTTCGCCCTAATTAACCCTAGGCTAGAACCGCCCGCTAGAACCACGACGTCTCCGAGTTGGATAGGGTTGGTTGGGTCCATGCCATTTGGTTCGTGTCGTCAGGCACGGTAGGTACTCCTTCAGCCATCGTTTTCTGAAGCTGTCCACGATCTGCCCTGCAATGCGAAAACTCTTACCCAGCATAGCTCCTATTGCGCTGCTGTCGCTCTTTGCTGCCATCGAGCTGGTCTCTGCTCTCAGAAAGTGATTCGGTGTAAGTACGTCGGCTTCCGGACACTCCAACGGCACGTAAGTCAGGGGTCGGGAATTCAGCATATTTTCTATCTTTGCTAGTGCTGTTCTCAGCACTGGTTCTTGTACGTGCGTCTCCTCTAATATTTCGGCTAGTATGGATTTCACCGATCTGATCATTCTTTCCCACGCACCTCCCATGTGGGGTGCTCCTGGGGGTATGAAGGACCATTCTATTTGCGGGTACTTGGTTTCCAGTTCGTTCGGTAGAATTCTTTCAATTTCTTCTCGTAGTAAGCGGCTGGCTACTCGGAAGCTCGTCCCGTTGTCCGACACAATTCTCTTGGGGACTCCTCGACGGGCTACGAACATTTCCAATGTTAGCATGAAGGCGTCTGTTGACAGGGAGTTCGCCAGCTCGATGTGTACTGCTCGCACGGTGAGGCACGTGGATAGTACTCCCCATCGTTTCTCGCGTCGTTTTCCTAAGTTTACCTCCAGTGGTCCGAAGTAGTCGATACCTGTGTTTGTGAATGGCAGTTCGTTGATTGCTAGCCTCTCTGGTGGTAGGCTTCCCATCTCCGGTGCCTCTGGAAGCGCTCTTTTATTGCGACATCTTTGGCAGGTTTTCGCTACGGCGCGAACTCTTGCTCGCAGTCCTGGTATGTGGTACAATTGTCGCATCTCGTTGACGACGATCTCAGTAAGCTGATGCTGAAACTTCCGATGGAAATAATCAATGAGAAGATTAGTGACGTTATGTCCTCCGGGTAGAATTACTGGCCGTTTCAGGTTCCTCGTTATGCCGATCGACTTATCTATGCGGCCGCGTATTCTCAGTACGCCTGTTTCATCGAGGTACGGCGATAATTTGTAGATCGAACTTTTCTTACTCACGATTCTTCCTTGTCGTAGAAGACCCATTTCTTCAGGGTAAGCCTCTTCTTGGACCATCCGGTATATAACGATGTTGACATCTTCCATGTTGCGAAAGCGTGCGGCTAAATTTGCATCCTCTGATGCGAAATCTCTTTTGCGTATTTTGTCCAGAAATCTCATCACGCATCTCAGGGCTCCCGTGAACTTTTCCCATTTGCTAAAGCGACATACATTTGGGATTATGCTACTCAGCTTTGATGGAGGTTTCGGCGTATCTGTCCATTCATGTACGTGTATCCGTTCCAGGTTACTCGAGTTGAGCTGTGTAGTTGGCCAGTGTTCTTCCTCGTCAAATAGGAACGGCGGACCGGAGAACCATCTCGCTTCCGGTTGGAAACTCGACTCTTTGGTCCACTTCGTTCCATCGTCTGCTACGTTCAGAGCGGATGGAACCCATTTCCATTCTGATATGTCCGAGGTTTCCAAGATCTCTCAAATTCGGAGCGCAACGAACTGATGGTACTTTCGGGCGTCTGAACATATCCAATACAACACGTTCTTGGAGTCGGTCCAAAAAACACGTCGCTTGACCTCGACGGAGAGCGAGTCGTAGGCCGAGGATCGCTGCCATAAGCTCCATCCTGGGAATCGATATTGGTTTCCATGGTGCCACTCTTGTCTTTGATGCGAGTAGTGTGCATCTGACTTCTCCTCTTTGTTCGATCCTTATGTAGGCGACGGCTGCAAAGGCGTTTATGCTCGCGTCTGTGAAGATGTGTAATTGGATATTAGATGTTTCTTTCGTTAGACCGAGATATCGTGCAACCCTTAATTCTTCGATGTTTTGTGCCCATATCATCCAACGTTGACGTTCGCTTTCTTCGACCTGTTCATCCCAGCCTACGGCCGACCTCATCACGTCCTGCAGTGTTATCTTTGCCTGTATAATATAGAACCCCAGTAGTCCTAAGGGATCGAAGATGGTCATGACTGTACGTAGAATTGACCGCTTCGTCACAGTTTTCGCTTCGTCGTATATGTCATTCGGAAACTTATTGACGAAGGTGAAGTAATCATTCCTTGGATGCCACCACATGCCAAGCACTCGTTCTCGTCTTGTTGAGTCCGTCATCTCGATCTCGAATCATCATCTCTTGATGATCTCCATCTCCTGAGAGCGCTCTCATCACAGTGCTCGAGTTAGATATCCATCCTCTCATCTCGAAGCCTCCTTCTTTGTGTATGTTCCTCACTGCCAGCGCTAGACGGACCATTTCGTCTTCTGAGTCACAGCTTTGGAGCCAGTCATCTACAAAGGTGTTGCGAAGTATGGCCTCTACTTCCTCTTTGTTCCTCGATGAACCTTTCTACGTTCCTATCTCTCACGTAGGTCGCTGCTGCTGGGGAACAAGAAGCACCCAAGGTCATTACGCTCATTACGTACCTATCCGGTTCTGGACTGGTGTCACCATATCTCCAGAGAAACTACTGTGAGCTTTGATCTTCCGAACGTATCCTAACCTGGTGAAACATTTCTCTAATATCTCCGCAGATGCCAATAGACTTCTCTCGAAAGCGCGATATTACTCCTACCAGCGATGGCAATTGGTCGGGGCCCTTTAGTAGCATTGAATTAAGAGCGATGCCTTCCAATTTGGCTGCTGCATCCCATACGAGTCTTAATTTGCCTTTGTTCGGGTTCTTAGTCACGAATACGGGTAGATACCAGGAGCGTTTGCCTTCGACCATTTCATCTTTTTCCAGTTTTCGGACGTAGCCGATGTCGTCGTACCTCTTAATCTGTTCGTTTACGAACTCTCGTAGCACCTTATCGCGTGTCATACGAGATTCTAGGCACCGAAGTCGTCGCATTGCCATCTCTCTGGAGGAAGGAAGTTCCACGTTGTCGTACCGCCAGAGGAGTCCTGTCTCCCATCTCTTCATTTCGCTGCTAAACCTCGTGGAATTTTCCAGCATTGTTTTTGCTCTTTCGTCCTCTTTGGACCTGAGTGTGCTCTTCGCCATATTTATGCCAACCGCGTCTAATGAGAAACTCTCTTTTACAAGAGTGTCCAGCTGTGGGTGTTTATTACATTCGCATACGTGCATTACCCGCGGACTCGCTGGCCCGTCGCCCTTTCTGCGGCCATAAACAGACCACCCCGACCTGGATTTGGCGGCGATAAATTCGGAATTCTCGCGTTCTTTGACAGTCAGTGGCACTACAAGTTCCACGTTGTCCAATCCGATGATCAATGACGCTCTCACGTACTTGTAGCTGAGTATCGGTAGCTTTTCCAGGTGCGAATGGGATTTTAGGATTGAGTCGTCCAGCGTCTGCTTCGGCAGATCCAGGTTTTTTACTGTTCTCACGTTTTGAAGCGTGAATCTGCGAGCCACGTTGTCCCTTGGAGAGATCGCTAGGCTTATCCATTTGGATTGAGATTCTCTCTGCGTGATGTCTCCAGTCCAGCGTAGGCATAACTCGTCCGAGGGGCCATCGATACCTAGTTTTTCCGTTATCTCAGTCTCGATTAGGGTACAGGCGGATCCTTCGTCTATCAGTGCGAACACTTGCATTTGGCCGTTCGGTCCATACAATGTTAAGGGGACGTATCTAAACAACGCAGCTTCGTTCTGCATCGTGTGCAGTACCGTAGTGCTTTCCTTCGGCCTATTCTCTACCCTAGAGCTTTGCTGGTTACTGTTGTGGAGGAGGAAATGGTGCTTTCTCGAGCATCCGTCAACGGAACATACTCTTGTTGACTTACAGTGCCTTATAAAGTGTTTGCCAAGGCACCTCCAGCATAGCTTATTTTCTCTGACGAAGTTCCATCTACCTGGCTCTTCTAGCTCCAGGAACTGCTTACAGTCCTCCAATTTGTGGGCCCCATTGCACCTACGGCAAGGCGGTTGTGCGCTGCTATCATTGTGCACCATAAGCCGGATTCTTGGGTTCTTCTCCTTCGTGCAGACTTCTTTCTCGGGTGCTACTGGCATCACGGTGCTTGCGCACGATGCGACTCGGAATAGCCAATCGTCGAAAACAGCGATATTTACCCTCGGAAGTCCAGCGCTTTGTCTGGCCCAATCCAGTTTCAAGTCGAATGGGAGTTTCTCCACAAGGTCGCGAAGTAACATAGGGTCGTTCAGATAGGCGGACAGTCCTATCGCGTCAACAGTAGCGCGATAATTTTGCACCGACAGCGCCAGGCGCACTAGGCTTTCGATGCTGCTCGATTTCACGGACGGCTCCATTCTTAGCTTCGTCTGCAGGGTGTGATATATGGCCTCTGGTCGGCCCTATAGCATTCGAAGAGTCTCGATGGCTAGTCGGACTGTTGCGGGCATCATTAATTTTCCTCGTACTGCTTCCAAAGCAGCACCTTTCAGGCACCTTTGCAGCCTCATGAGATTCTCTTGATCGCTGAGTCCGTAGCGTTCTGTAGATTGCTCGAAGTTTACTATGAACATGGGTCATTCCTCGGGGTTTCCAGAAAAGCATGGTAGATCCTTGTTGATAACTTGTCTTGCGGCTATCTGGGATGCTGTCAAGCATCTCTCCGCCCCCGCTGGCGCGACCGCTCGATTACTCCCGTATGCGTACGGGTCGAAATATTTCGACTCGTACTTGGGTAATACTGTGCAGTCGGGGCGCGAATGAAGGGGTTTTGCCCAGTCTTATAGTCAATAATGATATCAAACTGCAATTTTGAAGGAGTAAAAATTTACTAAGGCTTAAAGGCTTACCCCTATTTACAGCTTTGAAGGCTATTAGTTTATTTAACTTAAAGCCTTAAAGTATAAAAAAGAATAAAGAAATTAAAAATAATCCAAAAATTGAAAAAAAAGTGCAAATTAAGTATAAATTTGTATTTATATTATTAAATTGAGTATTAATTGTTCAATTATTTTCATAGTAATTTAGTATAAATGTATAATGTAATCAATGTTGATATTATTATAATTGTTAATGTAAAATATTGATTACAAAATGTTAATTCTTGAATTACTAATCATTTAGGTTAAAATCTTAAAAATGGAGGTAATCCACCTAAAGATAAAAAATTCATAAATAAAGTAAATTTTAAAACTTTTCTATTTATGAATCAAGAAAATAATTGATTTAAATGAAATAATTTAAAAATATTAAATATAAAAGTTAAAATAAATGATAAAAAAGAATAAAATGTGAAATAAATTTATCACACAGATTCTCTAATTATTAAACTTATTAATATTCATCCTAAATGGGTAATTGAAGAAAATGCTATTAATTTACGTAAAGATGTTTGGTTTAATCCACCAATTGCTCCTACAATTACTGACAAAATTACTCTAATAAGTAATAAATTTTTAATATCTAAATAAGAAGTTAATATTAGTGGGGCAATTTTTTGTCAAGTTATTAATATTAATGCATTTATTCAAGTTAAACCTTCCATTATATTAGGAAATCAGAAATGAAAAGGAGCAGCTCCTATTTTTAATAGTAGGGCAGATATAATAATTATTTAAGTAAATGATTCATTAATTTCAATATTCATATTATTTTTTAATATTAAAATAATTGATGAAAATAATAAAACAGTTGAAGCTAATGCTTTTGTTAAAAAATATTTTAAAGATGCTTCAGTTGAAGTTAAATTATTATTATCTCTTAGCAGGGGGATAAAAGATAACAAATTAATTTCAAGTCCTATTCAAGCTCCTAACCAAGAATTAGATGTAACTGTAATTATTGTTCCGATAATTATAATTGTTAAAAATAAAATTTTTGAAGAATTATTAAAAATTAAAAAAAAAGGATTATAACCTTTATAAATGGGGTATGAACCCAGTAGCTTAATTAGCTTATCTTTTTAAATTAACATATAAATATATATATATATATTTTGGTGTATGATGCACAAAAGTCTTTGATACTTTTAGAAATAGTTTAATTCTATTAAATATAAAGTCTTTATAAAAAAAAAACAATAAAACCTGTCAATGAATGCAGTATGCTGCATAATCCATCCTATCAAGGTGACCCTTTTCATCAGGCAATTCATTAATAGTAAGATTATCCCTATTTTTTTTTTTTTTATTCTATTATTTTTTTTTTGTAAATTACAAAATTTAAAAATAATTTGTTTTTTAATTAATAATACATTTTAGTATAAAATTTTGATTTTGATTGGTCCGCTTTGTACTTGTGCACTGATGTCACAAAAGGCACAAACATTTTTTACAATGCTCTTGGCACATTTTTTGATTCTTGTGTCCCGCTTTCTTGCCCGATTAGATCTGGAAAACCCCCTTGGTTTACCAAAGAGTTATCCAGTCTAAAAAACTTAAAATCAAGACTTTATAAAAAATTTCAAGAAGTGGGTTCTCCTACTTCTCACTCTCGTTATGTAATAGCTCGGTCAAACTTTTCAGTTCTTAATGCTCAATGCTATAAGAACTACCTATCTCGTTGCAGGATACGTTTTTCTCAGGACCCTAAACAGTTTTACTGCTTCGTAAACAGTAAGCGTAGAACGTCCGCACACCCATCCTCGCTATCATTTTGTAATACGTGTCGTGTTGGCGCCCTTTTCGAACCTTTTTATGCATCGATCAAATCCATAATAGATTCTATAGACTTTTACAACTAAAACACGCTGAATGTATGTAAAAATACTCAAATTACTTATGTATTGTTATGGCCGCGCCGGGCAACGCCTCCAAATCTGGGGCCGTACGTTTGATAAGCCTCTCGTGTTCAATAGGCCTCCCGTGGTTTTGTTCTTCAAATCGGTTTTATTTGTTTCATTTATTCATTTACAATGTCGGGCGGGTGTTAAACTACGAGAGCTAGCGCTAAAAAACTTGTACCGCTTCAGTGTTTTTTCCGCTGCCTTTGTTTTCGTTCTTCCTTTTTCCTGCCTTTATCTGCCGTTCGCCCTAATTAACCCTAGGCTAGAACCGCCCGCTAGAACCACGACGTCTCCGAGTTGGATAGGGTTGGTTGGGGGTCCATGCCATTTGGTTCGTGTCGTCAGGCACGGTAGGTACTCCTTCAGCCATCGTTTTCTGAAGCTGTCCACGATCTGCCCTGCAATGCGAAAACTCTTACCCAGCATAGCTCCTATTGCGCTGCTGTCGCTCTTTGCTGCCATCGAGCTGGTCTCTGCTCTCAGAAAGTGATTCGGTGTAAGTACGTCGGCTTCCGGACACTCCAACGGCACGTAAGTCAGGGGTCGGGAATTCAGCATATTTTCTATCTTTGCTAGTGCTGTTCTCAGCACTGGTTCTTGTACGTGCGTCTCCTCTAATATTTCGGCTAGTATGGATTTCACCGATCTGATCATTCTTTCCCACGCACCTCCCATGTGGGGTGCTCCTGGGGGTATGAAGGACCATTCTATTTGCGGGTACTTGGTTTCCAGTTCGTTCGGTAGAATTCTTTCAATTTCTTCTCGTAGTAAGCGGCTGGCTACTCGGAAGCTCGTCCCGTTGTCCGACACAATTCTCTTGGGGACTCCTCGACGGGCTACGAACATTTCCAATGTTAGCATGAAGGCGTCTGTTGACAGGGAGTTCGCCAGCTCGATGTGTACTGCTCGCACGGTGAGGCACGTGAATAGTACTCCCCATCGTTTCTCGCGTCGTTTTCCTACGTTTACCTCCAGTGGTCCGAAGTAGTCGATACCTGTGTTTGTGAATGGCAGTTCGTTGATTGCTAGCCTCTCTGGTGGTAGGCTTCCCATATCCGGTGCCTCTGGAAGCGCTCTTTTATTGCGACATCTTTGGCAGGTTTTCGCTACGGCGCGAACTCTTGCTCGCAGTCCTGGTATGTGGTACAATTGTCGCATCTCGTTGACGACGATCTCAGTAAGCTGATGCTGAAACTTCCGATGGAAATAATCAATGAGAAGATTAGTGACGTTATGTCCTCCGGGTAGAATTACTGGCCGTTTCAGGTTCCTCGTTATGCCGATCGACTTATCTATGCGGCCGCGTATTCTCAGTACGCCTGTTTCATCGAGGTACGGCGATAATTTGTAGATCGAACTTTTCTTACTCACGATTCTTCCTTGTCGTAGAAGACCCATTTCTTCAGGGTAAGCCTCTTCTTGGACCATCCGGTATATAACGATGTTGACATCTTCCATGTTGCGAAAGCGTGCGGCTAAATTTGCATCCTCTGATGCGAAATCTCTTTTGCGTATTTTGTCCAGAAATCTCATCACGCATCTCAGGGCTCCCGTGAACTTTTCCCATTTGCTAAAGCGACATACATTTGGGATTATGCTACTCAGCTTTGATGGAGGTTTCGGCGTATCTGTCCATTCATGTACGTGTATCCGTTCCAGGTTACTCGAGTTGAGCTGTGTAGTTGGCCAGTGTTCTTCCTCGTCAAATAGGAACGGCGGACCGGAGAACCATCTCGCTTCCGGTTGGAAACTCGACTCTTTGGTCCACTTCGTTCCATCGTCTGCTACGTTCAGAGCGGATGGAACCCATTTCCATTCTGATATGTCCGAGGTTTCCAAGATCTCTCAAATTCGCAGCGCAACGAACTGATGGTACTTTCGGGCGTCTGAACATATCCAATACAACACGTTCTTGGAGTCGGTCCAAAAAACACGTCGCTTGACCTCGACGGAGAGCGAGTCGTAGGCCGAGGATCGCTGCCATAAGCTCCATCCTGGGAATCGATATTGGTTTCCATGGTGCCACTCTTGTCTTTGATGCGAGTAGTGTGCATCTGACTTCTCCTCTTTGTTCGATCCTTATGTAGGCGACGGCTGCAAAGGCGTTTATGCTCGTGTCTGTGAAGATGTGTAATTGGATATTAGATGTTTCTTTCGTTAGACCGAGATATCGTGCAACCCTTAATTCTTCGATGTTTTGTGCCCATATCATCCAACGTTGACGTTCGCTTTCTTCGACCTGTTCATCCCAGCCTACGGCCGACCTCATCACGTCCTGCAGTGTTATCTTTGCCTGTATAATATAGAACCCCAGTAGTCCTAAGGGATCGAAGATGGTCATGACTGTACGTAGAATTGACCGCTTCGTCACAGTTTTCGCTTCGTCGTATATGTCATTCGGAAACTTATTGACGAAGGTGAAGTAATCATTCCTTGGATGCCACCACATGCCAAGCACTCGTTCTCGTCTTGTTGAGTCCGTCATCTCGATCTCGAATCATCATCTCTTGATGATCTCCATCTCCTGAGAGCGCTCTCATCACAGTGCTCGAGTTAGATATCCATCCTCTCATCTCGAAGCCTCCTTCTTTGTGTATGTTCCTCACTGCCAGCGCTAGACGGACCATTTCGTCTTCTGAGTCACAGCTTTGGAGCCAGTCATCTACAAAGGTGTTGCGAAGTATGGCCTCTACTTCCTCTTTGTTCCTCGATGAACCTTTCTACGTTCCTATCTCTCACGTAGGTCGCTGCTGCTGGGGAACAAGAAGCACCCAAGGTCATTACGCTCATTACGTACCTATCCGGTTCTGGACTGGTGTCACCATATCTCCAGAGAAACTACTGTGAGCTTTGATCTTCCGAACGTATCCTAACCTGGTGAAACATTTCTCTAATATCTCCGCAGATGCCAATAGACTTCTCTCGAAAGCGCGATATTACTCCTACCAGCGATGGCAATTGGTCGGGGCCCTTTAGTAGCATTGAATTAAGAGCGATGCCTTCCAATTTGGCTGCTGCATCCCATACGAGTCTTAATTTGCCTTTGTTCGGGTTCTTAGTCACGAATACGGGTAGATACCAGGAGCGTTTGCCTTCGACCATTTCATATTTTTCCAGTTTTCGGACGTAGCCGATGTCGTCGTACCTCTTAATCTGTTCGTTTACGAACTCTCGTAGCACCTTATCGCGTGTCATACGAGATTCTAGGCACCGAAGTCGTCGCGTTGCCATCTCTCTGGAGGAAGGAAGTTCCACGTTGTCGTACCGCCAGAGGAGTCCTGTCTCCCATCTCTTCATTTCGCTGCTAAACCTCGTGGAATTTTCCAGCATTGTTTTTGCTCTTTCGTCCTCTTTGGACCTGAGTGTGCTCTTCGCCATATTTATGCCAACCGCGTCTAATGAGAAACTCTCTTTTACAAGAGTGTCCAGCTGTGGGTGTTTATTACATTCGCATACGTGCATTACCCGCGGACTCGCTGGCCCGTCGCCCTTTCTGCGGCCATAAACAGACCACCCCGACCTGGATTTGGCGGCGATAAATTCGGAATTCTCGCGTTCTTTGACAGTCAGTGGCACTACAAGTTCCACGTTGTCCAATCCGATGATCAATGACGCTCTCACGTACTTGTAGCTGAGTATCGGTAGCTTTTCCAGGTGCGAATGGGATTTTAGGATTGAGTCGTCCAGCGTCTGCTTTGGCAGATCCAGGTTTTTTACTGTTCTCACGTTTTGAAGCGTGAATCTGCGAGCCACGTTGTCCCTTGGAGAGATCGCTAGGCTTATCCATTTGGATTGAGATTCTCTCTGCGTGATGTCTCCAGTCCAGCGTAGGCATAACTCGTCCGAGGGGCCATCGATACCTAGTTTTTCCGTTATCTCAGTCTCGATTAGGGTACAGGCGGATCCTTCGTCTATCAGTGCGAACACTTGCATTTGGCCGTTCGGTCCATACAATGTTAAGGGGACGTATCTAAACAACGCAGCTTCGTTCTGCATCGTGTGCAGTACCGTAGTGCTTTCCTTCGGCCTATTCTCTACCCTAGAGCTTTGCTGGTTACTGTTGTGGAGGAGGAAATGGTGCTTTCTCGAGCATCCGTCAACGGAACATACTCTTGTTGACTTACAGTGCCTTATAAAGTGTTTGCCAAGGCACCTCCAGCATAGCTTATTTTCTCTGACGAAGTTCCATCTACCTGGCTCTTCTAGCTCCAGGAACTGCTTACAGTCCTCCAATTTGTGGGCCCCATTGCACCTACGGCAAGGCGGTTGTGCGCTGCTATCATTGTGCACCATAAGCCGGATTCTTGGGTTCTTCTCCTTCGTGCAGACTTCTTTCTCGGGTGCTACTGGCATCACGGTGCTTGCGCACGATGCGACTCGGAATAGCCAATCGTCGAAAACAGCGATATTTACCCTCGGAAGTCCAGCGCTTTGTCTGGCCCAATCCAGTTTCAAGTCGAATGGGAGTTTCTCCACAAGGTCGCGAAGTAACATAGGGTCGTTCAGATAGGCGGACAGTCCTATCGCGTCAACAGTAGCGCGATAATTTTGCACCGACAGCGCCAGGCGCACTAGGCTTTCGATGCTGCTCGATTTCACGGACGGCTCCATTCTTAGCTTCGTCTGCAGGGTGTGATATATGGCCTCTGGTCGGCCCTATAGCATTCGAAGAGTCTCGATGGCTAGTCGGACTGTTGCGGGCATCATTAATTTTCCTCGTACTGCTTCCAAAGCAGCACCTTTCAGGCACCTTTGCAGCCTCATGAGATTCTCTTGATCGCTGAGTCCGTAGCGTTCTGTAGATTGCTCGAAGTTTACTATGAACATGGGTCATTCCTCGGGGTTTCCAGAAAAGCATGGTAGATCCTTGTTGATGACTTGTCTTGCGGCTATCTGGGATGCTGTCAAGCATCTCTCCGCCCCCGCTGGCGCGACCGCTCGATTACTCCCGTATGCGTACGGGTCCGAAATATTTCGACTCGTACTTGGGTAATACTGTGCAGTCGGGGCGCGAATGAAGGGCTTTTGCCCATGCAGGTTCGTACCCAGCGCCGGTGCGGCCATTGGATGCCACATGGCGCCGACTGGCATTGTCTCGTTCGGATTCAGCCCAGTAGGCATTCCAATCCGCGTTGCTTCCGTGGGTCCTGACATGTGGACTCCGGTCCAGTTGGGAACTGCTCTGTCCCAGCCTCCGTTGATTACCGTGGAGCTCATGAGGCCTCCTGCTTGAGGCAGTCTGGAATGCGTCGGGATGGAGCGCATTCCCTCGAAGGCCGTGGCATACGTCGGCCTTCCTAATGCATCCGCTCTCTGTTGAGCGAACGTTTCCCAGCTATCTAAAAGGCTCGTTCTTGGTGAAAAGGCTTGATCCACCCCTCCTCCTTGGTTGGTATGCTCTGGTGCTTGATGGCTCGTTGGGACTGTGGTGGACACGTTAGGTGTGGCCGTTGTTGCCGCCGAGTTCACATCTATATATGTATCCCTAACGCGATGAGTTTCCCTTGCACCTCCCTCAGTCTCAGAACACGCACCAAGCATCTTTTCCGGCCCATTTATTTCTCCTAATCCACACGGGGTCTCACCGCCAGATTCCGACTGCTGACCTTTGACGCCGTCCATTTTATTCCGGTGTCTTTTTTGTACAGTCCTGGTTTGTGGTTATACACGAACCACGTGTCGCTCGTATGTAAGAGATTAGCCTTTCTGTCCAACTGTGTGAGGATATCTCACTTGCAAAGTCGAATCCCTCGTGACGCAGCTGATTGCGTCGCACGCCGATCTTCTTTCTGTCGGTCGTAATTATTCGATTTGCTCTCCGTTGCGCAGGAAAAGTTTTTTAGAATATTGCCGCGCCGGGCAACGCCTCCAACGGGCGGGTGTTAAACTACGAGAGCTAGCGCTAAAAAACTTGTACCGCTTCAGTGTTTTTTCCGCTGCCTTTGTTTTCGTTCTTCCTTTTTCCTGCCTTTATCTGCCGTTCGCCCTAATTAACCCTTTGCTCAGCACTGTTAATGTTTGTGCTGTTAACGCAGTGATATTCAGGGCTGTTAGGCGCAGTGATATTCAGGACTGTTAGGCGCAGTGATATTTAGAGCTGCCGCTGCGGTTTCTGCCGTAACAATTGTATATATGACATCCATTTATGACATATGTAAGTATTTAATCAACTGCAAAAGAAAAATCTGGCCTTATAGGAAAAAATAGAGTGATAGCGAGAGAAATACATATATGCTTTAATGCGATTATATTTGCAAAAGCCCATTAATAAAATAACAAATTGTATATGGACGGCACCCCGCTAAAGACTGCGTGTATGTTGTAGGATTCTGGTACGGTTTCAGCTGCTCAAGAGCTGCTCAGCGGAGCCGCGATCATTCGCAAATGAAAAATAGCTTAAAATATATATTAAATACCAGGAGCGGTGCTCCCGAACCAAGAAGCGTCGAACGAAAACTGAAATGGAATTTGCTCGTAATGCAATATCTTGCTAACTGCATGTCTTTGATCAAATTCATGGTTTTCGGTCAGTTAGCAAAATGTCTCATAATAACAAGAAAATTTCAAAGGTTGTTATTGCAGACCTTAATAGCCTTTGCACACTGCCCACCATCCATTTCTGGGATGCTCCTTAAGGTTTTGCCGTTCCACAATCTGTCTTGGAAGTTCCTATGCGCAATTTTCTATGCGATATTTAGCTGATAGTGAATAGCAATAAAAAATAGTTCGTTGCTAGGCATATGTAGCGTCATTTGAATATTAATAATTGTTATTAGGATAGTATTTCATGAAGTCTAGTGTAAGTTAGGCTAGGGCAAAGCGGGAGCGCAATAAAAGCTCGTTCTCTCGCTCTTGGCGAATTCGCCCCGCTTTGCCACCGTAGGTAAGGTAGGCTTAGAAGAAATTGTTTGAATATATGAAAAGAAGTCGAGAAAAACCCTTGAAATCGAAAGCACGCATCCCTTTTCTTTTCGTCGTATTAAAATAAAAAAAATTGCAGTCACCCAAAATTTCGGTATTGTTATTTAGAAAAACTATTCTAAAATTTCATGGCGCCCCCGGGTGGACTCGCAATTTAAACGTATATATTAATTCAAGTGGAAAGGCAAAAAAGTGACAGTGACACAGTGAAGATACATACATAAATAGCCAAATCTATTGTACATTCATACATACATGTACATGCATATGTGCTGCAGCTAAATTGCCAAGAGTGACCGCGACGTGTGTGAAAATAACTAAACAAACCAAACTAAAAATCACCGCGTCGGTCGTGCAATACCCTGTCTGCAGCTACATATACAAGAGGAGAGTACAGCACCTGGAATTTCCTATCTTCCCAAGAGGTATTTGTGCAAAAAATTGAAAGCTCGAGTGAAGACGAAATGATTAAAAAACTCGCAATAATTGTCTTGCGCTGAAACAATTGCACCTCGCTCCCAATTCTTGGCACATACGTATGACATAGTAGAGCTAGATTTGCATGCTGTAGTTAGAGTTGAGCATATATATTAATACATATATCCAAACATCTAACCCTCTTGGACGCAATAACTACACATATATCTCTCCCTTTCTCCAATACGCAGTTGCAGCGGTGAATTTTTTCGTTTCTGTTGCTGTTCGTTGCTGTTCTTGTGTGGTTTTCGTGTACGCGCCAGCCAAGCGACGCTCTACCCCAAATTGGTCGGGTACATTGATTTTCACCTCTTTGGGTACTTGAGCTACGTGACGCAATACCCTAAATTTGTCGGGTATGTTGGGTTTTTACCTAGTTTGGGTACAATTACCCATTATTTCATTGAATGCCTCGGCATTGAATACGATTATTAGAAACGATCTTTCGCCTTTAGTTGCTTGTATTGAGAATCAATATGACCTCCATAGTCAACAATATCGTCCTTGAAGAGCTGAAAAAAAAGCGCAGTTGCCGTGTCAAAGGCATTCGTTTATTAGCGGACCGTTTAGAAGCGGGGGATATTCCGCTGGTATTGACGGAGCTCGAGTGCAGACTCGAAACGCTGATACGTAGCATTGACACGGCACGCGAACTTCAAGAGAAGATTGAAGATATAGACATTGACGATGAATTTGGAGTCGAGTTGGAAGAACTCTCAATTGTCACAAAGGCAAAATTAATGTCTCTAATTTGCGCATTAAAGACAGCTGATGAGACAATACAGGCAGTACCAGCTTATGGTGGCCCAACTCGTGCTCGCCTTCCGAAGTTAGCTCTGCCGCAGTTCAGCGGCAACTATTCGGACTTTAAAAACTTCATAGGTTTATTTGAGACTCTAGTTCATAATGACCAAAGCATTCCAATTATCGAAAAGTTCAACCATTTGCTTTCGTGTCTCTCCGGTGAAGCGTTGGGAACAGTTAGGGCTTTCCAAGTAACCGAGACCAACTACGAGAAAGCAATGGCTAGCTTAAAACGGGTCTACGATAATGATTGTCTGATCTTTAAAAATCACATTGATGCCCTATTTAATCTTCCCAAAATGACCCAGCAATCAGCATCGTCCTTAAGGAACCTTATCGATACCGCCTCATCCATATATGGTTCGTTGTTGTCGATAGGCGATGATAAAAAGATCTCGAATGCGATGATTATTCATCTCGTCTTGAGCAGAGTCGATCCGGTGACCAAAGAGAAATGGGAAGAACAGCTCGATTATGACCAACTGCCACTTTGGACGGACTGTGAAAGGTTGCTTAATCGCAGACATCAGCATCTTTCGGCCGAAAATCCGGACAAACCAAAGCAGGAGCAGAAAGCTGTGCCAAGCAAGCAGAATAATCGGAGCTCATTCGCGTGTTCCACCGCGAATACTAAAAATCAACAATGCAGCTACTGCAATGCGAAAGGCCATTTGTTGACAGAGTGCAGTCCATTTGGTCGGCTAGCAGTAATGCAAAGGTTCGAATTCGCAAAAACTGCATCCTTGTGCATCAATTGTATGCAGCCAGGCCACTCTGTAGTACGATGCAAAGCTAAGAAGTGTCGAGTGTGTGGCTGCTCACACCATACCTTATTGCATAGGTACACAGTGGCGAATAAAAGTCTAGCGTTACCATCACCCCCAGAGAATTCTTCTCCTCCTCCCAATCAGAATCAACCTTCCACTTCGCATGCTCTCCATGCGACAGCTATGGATAGAGTTATTCTGGCTACGTCGATCGTAAGCGTCCGAACAAATAATGGTGAACATGTTTTGGCCCGAGCTCTGCTTGACTCGGGGTCTCAAACCAATTTTATAACTGAGGACTTAGCACAGCGCTTACAGATCCATAGGGAGGAGTCGTGTATCAACTTGCTTGGTATTGGTGAATCCAATTCACAAGTCAAGAAAAAGATACACACGGTGGTGAAGTCGCGAATTACTGGTAGTGAGTTTTCGGTTGATTTCTGGATTCTAAGGTCCATTTCGGGGTATCACCCTGATCAGACACTTAACGTGAGTGACTGGAAAATCCCAAAGAACTTACCACTTGCAGACCCATATTTCTTCAAGCCACAGAAGATAGATATGTTGATAGGTGCAGAAACATTTTTCGAACTTCTATCTGTTGGTCAGATTCGCCAAGGTCCTGACTATCCAACTCTGCAGAAAACGCTTCTCGGCTGGATTGTGTCGGGCAGATACACTCCAAAGGTTACTGCCACCCAAGAAGCTAGGAATTGTTTGAGTTGTCGAGAAGAGTCAGTGATCCACATCGACAATACATTACAAAAGTTTTGGTCACTGGAAGAATTGCCGTCTTCTAAAAAGTCTTTATCTCCTGAACACAAGTTATGTGAAAAGCATTATAGAAGGACTACTCAGGTCGTGCCTTCAGGTCGGTTTGAAGTAAGACTGCCGTTCAAATCAGATCCCAGTATCTTAGGCAACTCCTTTGAAGTGGCTAAACGGCGGTTTTTATCGCTTGAAAAAAGATTGTCTCGTGACCCCGAGTTGCAGAAAATGTACTCGGAGTTCATGGAAGAGTACCTCTCCTTGGGTCACATGTCTATCACAGACAACACAATCCCCAAAACTCCACATTATTTCATTCCACATCAGTGTGTGTTGAGGCCTCAAAGCACGTCGACCAAGCTCCGCGTCGTTTTCGATGCGTCTTGTAAAACGTCCTCTCAGGTGGCCTTGAACGACATATTGATGGTCGGTCCTACGATACAGGATGAGCTGTATTCGACATTGCTCCGATTCAGACTACACAGGTACGCCTTGACAGCCGATGTTTAGAAGATGTATCGCCAAGTCTGGGTCGCTGATGCGGATAGACAATTCCAGCTCATAGTGTGGAGAAGAGACCCGTCTGAGTCCTTGAGAATATACCAGCTCAACACCGTAACATATGGGACTGGACCAGCCCCATTTTTGGCAATTCGGTGCTTGAAGAGGTTGAGTGAGTCTGCAAAACTCTCATTCCCTAAAGCTGCTGAAGTTATCGACTCCGACTTCTATGTCGATGACATGTTGACTGGTGCTGGTTGCGTAGAGGAGTTAAAGACAATTAAGTCTGATGTGGCTCAGGTTCTTCAAACCGCTGGGTTTGAATTGACTAAATGGTTTTCGAACTCACCTGAGGTCACCGCATCCGAGAGCACAGTTAAACCGATAACGATCTCGGACTCAGAGTCAACTAAGGCGTTAGGAATATCGTGGCTGCCACACGAAGACGTCTTTAAGTTCCAAATTGACACGTCAGTTATGGGTCTCCGAGCGACAAAACGGAACATCTTATCGGTGACATCAAAGCTGTTTGACCCCCTTGGCTTGTTAAGTCCTTTAGTAATTAAGGGAAAGATCCTACTGCAGGAGCTTTGGCTCAACAAGCTAGATTGGGATGAGTCAATTCCAATGAACTTGGAAACAGCATGGAACTTATTAAAAGAATCCTTGGGTCAGTTGGAGAAGATTACCATACCTCGATTTGTGCATACTGATCCCATGTCACCGATTCAAGTACATGCCTTTGCCGACGCATCCATGAGAGCTTATGGAGCCTGCGTCTATATCCGTAGAAAGACTGCAGAAGGTTTTAAGGTCTCCTTGTTGACTGCAAAGTCGAAAGTAGCGCCACTCAAGACGAAAACGCTCCCAAGGCTTGAGTTATGTGCCGCTCACCTTCTAGCAGACCTTTGTCACCGAATCAAATCCCTGCTCAAGGTTCCAATTGATAAAATGATATTCTGGTCAGATTCAGAAGTTACTCTTCATTGGATCAGATCCCACCCTTCGTCGTTGTCAACATTCGTTGCGAACCGAGTAGCGGAGATTCAAGAGTGGTCAAGTGAAGCTACGTGGCGGCATGTGCCAACAAAACAGAACCCAGCAGACATAGTTTCGAGAGGTTGTGACGTAGAGGAAATCGTGCAGTCGATCTGGTTTGGAGGACCAGAGTTCTTAAAGTTTGAAGAAGAGAGCTGGCCCAGAAATCCACATTTCAAGCTTTCCGAAGAAGAGAAACAGATGGAAAGTCGGAAGAAATCGGTCGGACTGACCGTCGCGGCCAAGCCAAATTACTTAGTGGATGTAATCGAGGGATACTCGTCACACCTCAAACTGCTAAGAGTGTTCGTTTTCGTGTTCCGCTTCATCCGAAAATGCAAAGACAAAAGTCTCAACTTTGGAAAAATTCCGTCATCCGTAGAATACGACGAGGCGTTTCTAAAAATAGTCGAAATAACACAGAAAAATGAGTCTCAAGAAGATATTGAAAGGGTTCGTAAAGGCACCAAGTTAGGCCCCAGTCTTCAGCGCTTGAATCCCTTCATCCATGAAGAGGCTGGGACATGGTGCTCGTTTTCGTTGTTGCGAGTTGGGGGGCGACTAGTTAACGCTCCTATGTCATATAATGCCAAGTTTCCTTTGTTATTGACAAAATGCTCGCAGTTTGTGCAGACATACGTTCGCTATCTGCATCAAACGAATTTTCATGCCGGCCCACGAGCACTAGTGAGTATCCTTAGACAGCGCATTTGGATAGTGAATGCTCAGGCGGTCTGCAGGGCGACAGTTAGGTCGTGTATTCGTTGCTTTAAATGCAAGCCTCTACTCCAGACCCAAATGATGGGCAACTTACCCGCAGACCGGCTCCGTGCTCTCCGCCCATTTTCAGTATGTGGCGTTGATTTTTGTGGCCCAGTCTATACGACTCTGAAAATTCGTGGAAGGCCCCCTTATAAGTCCTACATAGCGTTATTTGTCTGTTTTGCGTCCAAGGCGGTTCATTTAGAAATTGTCTCCGATTTGACGACTAATTCCTTCTTGTTGGCATTCCAAAGGTTCGTGGGTCGTCGAGGATGTCCGCAACGCGTGAACTGCGACAACGCGACAAATTTCGTCGGATCAAGTCGCCACTTCAGCGAACTGCGGAGGAAGATGGAGGCGGAAGCGGACGCGATACGCGAATTTGCGTCAAGAAGCGGGTGCGAGTTTGCCTTCATACCGCCTCGAGCACCGCACATGGGCGGACTTTGGGAGGCCGGTGTGAAGTCTGCCAAGGGCCTACTCCTACGCGCCATCGGAAGCGCTCTCCTCACCGCAGAGGAGTTGGAGACTGTGCTGGTCGGGATCGAGACTCTACTCAACTCGCGCCCGCTAGTACCCCTAAGTCCAGACCCAAGCGACGGAGACGCGCAGACTTGCTGACAGGCGTGCCGCTCATCGCACCCCCAGCACCCAGGACCCCGGACCAGGAGGGTCTGAGCTGCTTAAAGCGATGGCGGCTTGTCTCGTCAGCCAGGCAAATGTGCTGGCAGCGATGGTCCCGGGAGTATGTGCTGGGATTACAAATCAGATGCAAGTGGCACCAGGAGGAGCCAAAGGCCTGGAAGGCGTCAAGCCAGTGGGAGAAGCGCCAACTTGTGAATTGGCCTCCTGAACGTGGCTCCGCTGCTCGTCCTTAGGTCGACCACCCTTACCCTTCCCTCCTGCCCGGCGGTTGTTCCGACCACCCTTCCGAGCCGCCACTGTTGAGGGGCAGGTTGTCCTCGGCGACGATTACGATGTCGCCTTCCTTGACATTTGGTTCCTCCTGGTGCCACTAACATCTTATTTGCACGCCCAGCAAATACTCCCGGTATCATCGCTGCCAGAACATTTGCCTGGCTGACGACACAAGCCGCCATCGCTTTAAGCAGCTTAGACCCTCCTGGTCCGGGGTCCTGGGTGCTAGGGGTGCGATGAGCGGCACGCCTGTCAGCAAGTCTGCGCGTCTCCGTCGCTTGGGTCTGGACTTAGGGGTACTAGCGGGCGCGAGTTGAGTAGAGTCTCGATCCCGACCAGCACGGTCTCCAGCTCCTCTGCGGTGAGAAGAGCGCTTCCGACTGCCCGTAGGAGTAGGCTTGGCAGACTTCATACCGGCCTCCCAAAGTCCGAACATGTGCGGTGCTCGAGGCGGTATGAAGGTAAGCTCGCACCCGCTTCTTGACGCGAATTCGCGTCCGCTTCCGCTTCTATCTTCTTCCGCAGTTCGCTGAAGTGGCGACTTGCTCCGACGAAATTGGTCGCGTTGACGCAAAACAGACAAATAACGCTATGTAGGACTTATAAGGGGGCCTTCCACGAATTTTCAGAGTCGTATAGACTGGGCCATAAAAATCAACGCCACATACTGAAAATGGGCGGAGAGCACGGAGCCGGTCTGCGGGTAAGTTGCCCATCATTTGGGTCTGGAGTAGAGGCTTGCATTTAAAGCAACGAATACACGACCTAACTGTCGCCCTGCAGACCGCCTGAGCATTCACTATCCAAATGCGCTGTCTAAGGATACTCACTAGTGCTTGTGGGCCGGCATGAAAATTCGTTTGATGCAGATAGCGAACGTGTGTCTGCACAAACTGCGAGCATTTTGTCAATAAAAAGGGAAACTTGGCATTATATGACATAGGAGCGTTAACTAGTCGCCCCCCAACTCGCAACAACGAAAAAGAGCACCAAGTCCCAGTCTCTTCATGGATGAAGGGACTCAAACGCTGAAGACTGGGGCCAAGCTTGGTGCCTTTACGAACCCTTTCAATATCTTCTTGAGACTCATTTTTCTGTGTTATTTCGACTATTTTTAGAAACGCCTCGTCGTATTCTACGGATGACGGAATTTATCCAAAGTTGTGACTTTTGTCTTTGCATTTTCGGATGAAGCGGAACACGAACACGAACACTCTTAGCAGTTTGAGGTGTGACGAGTATCCCTCGATTACATCCACTAAGTAATTTGACTTGGCCGCGACGGTCAGTCCGACCGATTTCTTCCGACTTTCCATCTGTAGCTCTTCTTCGGAAAGCTTGAAGTGTGGATTTCTGGGCCAGCTCTCTTCTTCAAACTTTAAGAACGCTGGTCCACCAAACCAGATCGACTGCACGATTTCCTCTACGTCGTAACCTCTCGAAACTATGTCTGCTGGGCTCTGTTTTGTTGGCACATGCCGCCACGTAGATTCACTTGACCACTCTTGAATCTCCGCTACTCGGTTCGCAACGAATGTTGACAACGACGAAGGGTGGGATCTGATCCAATGAAGAGTAACTTCTGAATCTGACCAGTATATCATTTTCTCAATTGGAACCTTGAGCAGTGATTTGATTCGGTGACAAAGGTCTGCGAGAAGGTGAGCGGCACATAACTCAAGCCTTGGGAGCGTTTTCGTCTTGAGCGGCGCTACTTTCGACTGTGCAGTCAACAAGAAGACCTCGAAACCTTCTGAAGTCTTTCTACGGATATAGACGCAGTCTCCATAAGCTCTCATGGAATCGTCGGCAAAGGCATGTACTTGAATCGGTGACATGGGATCAGTATGCACAAATCGAGGTATGGTAATCTTCCCCAACTGACCCAAGGATTCTTTTAATAAGTTCCATGCTGTTTCCAAGTTCATTGGAATTGACTCATCCCAATCTAGCTTGCTAAGCCAAAGCTCCTGCAGGAGGATCTTTCCCTTAATTATTAAAGGACTTAACAAGCCAAGGGGGTCAAACAGCTTTGATGTCACCGATAATATTTTCCGTTTTGTCGCTCGGAGACCCATAACTGACGTGTCAATTTGGAACTTAAAGACGTCTTCGTGTGGCAGCCACGATATTCCTAACGCCTTAGTTGACTCTGAGTCCGAGATCGTTATCGGTTAAACTGTGCTCTCGGATGCGGTGACCTCAGGTGAGTTCGAAAACCATTTAGTCAATTCAAACCCAGCGGTTTGAAGAACCTGAGTCACATCAGACTTAATTGTCTTTAACTCCTCTACGCAACCAGCACCAGTCAACATGTCATCGACATAGAAGTCGGAGTCAATAACTTCAGCAGCTTTAGGGAATGAGAGTTTTGCAGACTCACTCAACCTCTTCAAACATCGAATAGCCAAAAATGGGGCTGGTCCAGTCGCATATGTTACGGTGTTGAGCTGGTATATTCTCAAGGACTCAGACGGGTCTCTTCTCCACACTATGAGCTGGAATTGTCTATCCGCATCAGCGACCCAGACTTGGCGATACATCTTCTTAACATCGGCTGTCAAGGCGTACCTGTGTAGTCTGAATCGGAGCAATGTCGAATACAGCTCATCCTGTATCGTAGGACCGACCATCAATATGTCGTTCAAGGCCACCTGAGAGGACGTTTTACAAGACGCATCGAAAACGACGCGGAGCTTGGTCGACGTGCTTTGAGGCCTCAACACACACTGATGTGGAATGAAATAATGTGGAGTTTTGGGGATTGTGTTGTCTGTGGTAGACATGTGCCCCAAGGAGAGGTACTCTTCCATGAACTCCAAGTACATTTTCTGTAACTCGGAGTCACGAGACAATCTTTTTTCAAGCGATAAAAACCGCCGTTTAGCCACTTCAAAGGAGTTGCCTAAGATACTGGGATCTGATTTGAACGGCAGTCTTACTTCAAACCGACCTGAAGGCACGACCTGAGTAGTCCTTCTATAATGCTTTTCACATAACTTGTGTTCAGGAGATAAAGACTTTTTAGAAGACGGCAATTCTTCCAGTGACCAAAACTTTTGTAATGTATTGTCGATGTGGATCACTGACTCTTCTCGACAACTCAAACAATTCCTAGCTTCTTGGGTGGCAGTCACCTTTGGAGTGTATATGCCCGACACAATCCAGCCGAGAAGCGTTTTCTGCAGAGTTGGATAGTCAGGACCTTGGCGAATCTGACCAACAGATAGAAGTTCGAAAAATGTTTCTGCACCTATCAACATATCTATCTTCTGTGGCTTGAAGAAATATGGGTCTGCAAGTGGTAAGTTCTTTGGGATTTTCCAGTCACTCACGTTAAGTGTCTGATCAGGGTGATACCCCGAAATGGACCTTAGAATCCAGAAATCAACCGAAAACTCACTACCAGTAATTCGCGACTTCACCACCGTGTGTATCTTTTTCTTGACTTGTGAATTGGATTCACCAATACCAAGCAAGTTGATACACGACTCCTCCCTACGGATCTGTAAGCGCTGTGCTAAGTCCTCAGTTATAAAATTGGTTTGAGACCCCGAGTCAAGCAGAGCTCGGGCCAAAACATGTTCACCATTATTTGTTCGGACGCTTACGATCGACGTAGCCAGAATAACTCTATCCATAGCTGTCGCACGGAGAGCATGCGAAGTGGAAGGTTGATTCTGATTGGGAGGAGGAGAAGAATTCTCTGGGGGTGATGGTAACGCTAGACTTTTATTCGCCACTGTGTACCTATGCAATAAGGTATGGTGTGAGCAGCCACACACTCGACACTTCTTAGCTTTGCATCGTACTACAGAGTGGCCTGGCTGCAGACAATTGATGCACAAGGATGCAGTTTTTGCGAATTCGAACCTTTGCATTACTGCTAGCCGACCAAATGTGCAGTCCTCTGTCAACAAATGGCCTTTCGCATTGCAGTAGCTGCATTGCTGATTTTTAGTATTCGCGGTGGAACACGCGAATGAGCTCCGATTATGCTGCTTGCTTGGCACAGCTTTCTGCTCCTGCTTTGGTTTGTCCGGATTTTCGGCCGAAAGATGCTGATGTCTGCGATTAAGCAACCTTTCACAGTCCGTCCAAAGTGGCAGTTGGTCATAATCGAGCTGTTCTTCCCATTTCTCTTTGGTCACCGGATCGACTCTGCTCAAGACGAGATGAATAATCATCGCATTCGAGATCTTTTTATCATCGCCTATCGACAACAACGAACCATATATAGATGAGGCGGTATCGATAAGGTTCCTTAAGGACGATGCTGATTGCTGGGTCATTTTGGGAAGACTAAAGAGGGCATCAATGTGATTTTTAAAGATCAGACAATCATTATCGTAGACCCGTTTTAAGCTAGCCATTGATTTCTCGTAGTTGGTCTCGGTTACTTGAAAAGCCCAAACGGTTCCCAACGCTTCACCATAGAGACACGAAAGCAAATGGTTGAACTTTTCGATAATTGGAATGCTTTCGTCATTGTGAACCAGAGTTTCAAATAAACCTATGAAGCTTTTAAAGTCCGAAAAGTTGCCGCTAAACTGCGGCAGTGCTAGCTTCGGAAGGCGAGCACGAGTTGGGCCACCATAAGCTGGTACTGCCTGTATTGTCTCATCAGCTGTCTTTAATGCGCAAATGAGAGACATTAGGTTTGCCTTTGTGACAATTGAGAGTTCTTCCAACTCGGCTCCAAATTCATCCTCAATGTCTACATTTTCAATCTTCTCTTGAAGTTCGCGTGCCGTGTCAATGCTACTCATCAGCGTTTCGAGTCTGCACTCGTCTGCTCCGTCAATACCAGCGGAATATCCCCCCGCTTCTAAACGGTCCGCTAATAAACGAATGCCTTTGACACGGCAACTGCGCTTTTTTTTCAGCTCTTCAAGGACGATATTGTTGACTATGGAGGTCATATTGATTCTCAATACAAGCAACTAAAGGCGAAAGATCGTTTCTAATAATCGTATTCAATGCCGAGGCATTCAATGAAATAATGGGTAATTGTACCCAAACTAGGTAAAAACCCAACATACCCGACAAATTTAGGGTATTGCGTCACGTAGCTCAAGTATCCAAAGAGGTGAAAATCAATGTACCCGACCAATTTGGGGTAGAGCGTCGCTTGGCTGGCGCGTACAAGAAAACCACACAAGAACAGCAACGAACAGAAACAGAAACGAAAAAATTCACCGCTGCAACTGCGTATTGGAGAAAGGGAGAGATATATGTGTAGTTATTGCGTCCAAGAGGGTTAGATGTTTGGATAAATGTATTAATATATATGCTCAACTCTAACTACAGCATGCAAATCTAGCTCTACTATGTCATACGTATGTGCCAAGAATTGGGAGCGAGGTGCAATTGTTTCAGCGCAAGACAATTGTTCGGAGCAGAACGCAGCCGATTAGCTGCTTATCAAATAGCACCTAATTCTTGGCCCTCAGCCGCTTATTTTGTTTGTTACTTATGTCTATGTCACTCATTTGTTTGTTAAAGCTTTGCGCTTGCTTGCCCTGCTAAACGCTCTCTGCCAGCTCGCTCTTCGCTATCTCCGCTTTGCGTCTGCCTACCGACGTCGGCCGAGCGAAGCTGCGCTTAGCGATCGGAGCGGCAATGTAAAGGGCAGGCAAGCCACACTTGCAATTTGGATGTCACGCATTAAAGAACATATCGCAATTTTATTTCTGCGCCGAGTTTTATTTAATTGAAATAATTTGTCGGCCGATTGGGGATAAAAAACATTATCTCCACATAAAATTTGGTGACCCCGACGTGATCTCTGAGTTGCAGTGTCAATTAATTATCATTCGCGATCGACATTCGTTAGCCTTAACAAATTTTCGGCGGTTAAGCACAATTCGGTGCTAAAACATACTTACATACACCTACATACACGCATTGCTGGCTATTAATTTCTCTGTCGCGACAATTCGGTCAGTGCAGTGCAGCGAACTCACTAATACACACAAGCGGAGTACAAAGCGGAATCGGACAGCTCGCACAGCCGCACAGCTAAAGGCATTAGCTGTAATCCCTTTGCTTTCGGTTCGCACGTTTATACGTATACAGGGTGTTTTTTTCGGTCGTGCTGAGTGACTCTTTTAAAACCTCAACATGGCAGCACCTGAGCCTACCAATGTCGCGAACGCAGCAATGCCGAGTGATGTTGATTTCTACAAGCACAAGGCCGAGTCCGTCGCGCGCCAACTAAAGGCCATGGATCGCTTTCTCACCAAGGAAGAGCTTGCCGAGTTAGATGAGGCAGAACTTCAAGCTCGCTTAGAGCAAATTGAGCGAATGAATGCGGATTTCGATGCCGCTCAAACGAGCCTTGAAAGGTTGGATTTCCTGCAGTTAGCCCATGATGCCCGGCTGGACTTTTCGAATGTTTACGTCAAGGTTAGGTCCAGGCTTTCGCGGGAGTTGATGGCTGCGCGCACGGTAAATGTTGCCAATTCAACAGCTCGGCATACTCTCGAGGGGAATTCGTCGTTGTTCGGCTATAGTAGTATAGGCCGTTCTCGAATGCCCGAGTTGCAGCTTCCGCGATTCGGTGGGAGCTACATGGATTGGCCAGAATTCCACTCAATGTTCTCGACAATGGTGCACAAAGACCATCGTATCCCAATCATCGAAAAATTCCAATATCTGCGTGGATGTCTAGATGGTGCTGCGCTGGATACGATTCGTTCCTTGGAACTTTCTGAGGAGAATTACGACAAGGCGTTGAATTTACTAATGTTGCATTTTCAGGCACACGTCAAGGCTATTTTCGGGCTGCAAGGGGTGGAGAAGGGCTCGGCTATCGGCTTGCGCGCGCTCAGCGATAAAATCAATTCGCACTTGCGTGCACTGCAGACCTTGGCGACCCCGCAGGAGATTTCCGATGGGTTGCTGATCTTCATCATAGGCACGAAATTGGACCACAAGACCAAGGAGAAATGGGAGGAGAGCTTGCCGACGTCAGGATTGCCCAGGTGGTCAAGCATGGCCACATTCTTGGAAGCAAGATGTCGGATGCTGGAAAATTTGGGATCGGCTATGGTAACAATTCCTAGCCAGCAGGTGGGAGAAAGTAAACCTAGCACCCTAATCACCTCCATTAACGATCATACTAGCTCAACATGCAAGTATTGCAAATCTTCTGATCACTACATATCCCGATGCCAGGCATTTCTAGATCTTCCTGTCTTTTCTCGATACAAGGAGGTGAAGAAGCGCCATTTGTGTCTAAACTGCCTCAACAAAGGCCATTCATTGCAACGCTGCAAGTCAGGGGCATGTAGAAATTGCCAAGCCAAGCATCACACTCTGCTCCACATGCAGTCGGGCGCTGACGCTGAGTTGCCGTCGCCGAGCACGGAACCGACCCAGCATGATCCTGCAAGTGCCCTAGTTGCAAGCAAATATACCAGCCCTCCCCCCTCGAGCCAGAAATCTCAGCCTAGCCAGAACGTGTTGCTACCTACTGCCCTCGTCCATGTAACAGATCGTTATGGAGCACTTATCCCATGTCGTGCCATTTTGGATTCTGCGTCACAGGCAAACTTTGTAACATCTAGACTTGCTGATCAGTTGCAGTTGGATCATCGCTCGTCTTATGTTCACATCTCCGGAATCGGAGATTCCATTCTACCTTCGAGCAAGTCTGTACATATAGTTGTACAATCCCAGGACGCAAGCTATCGAGCTTCCTTCGCTGCAATTGTCACCAACTCAATTACGGAAATGCAGCCTAACTTCAGCCTAGACGCAAAGGATTGGCCCATGCCGAATAATCTAAAACTAGCTGATCCTAATTTCTCCAAGCCCCAGCGTATCGATCTGTTGATAGGTGGTGGTTTGTTCTTCGATTTAATGTGCGTCGGACAGATTCGACTATCAGACCAATTGCCAACATTGCAGGAGACAAAACTTGGTTGGATAGTGTCAGGAAGCATTGATAGCTCGGAGAATAAGCGTGCAGTTTTAGCCGCTTTTGAAAATTCCTCCTACATCTCTAATGACGATTTTCGGCCCACAACGCTGGAGTACCAAAACTTAGAGCAGCAATGCAGGAAGCAGCTGCTCGAGTGCCAGGTGCAAGTGGAAAAACTGCGATCGGAGAATCAGGAACTGCAGCGCGAACTTTTCGATATATTAAAAACCTATATATCCACGCTAAATGAAATTCAACTTTCAACAATTTCTACATTGCCAAATTTCCTGCCATTCTATGCAATTACAGAGGTTCCCGATGATCAAGACTCAATCACGACAAGCCGCCTTCGTAAAGAAGCGCCGATTGCTGCGTTCGACGATCATCCCAGCGTAGCCGCCACCTGCGCCCAAGCAAGCATCTTCAAGAGGGCCGTTGGAAAAATAGCGGTTCTGCCCCTTCAGGATGGATCTGTTGAAAGCCTTTGCCTTCCAACGGGGGGTGAATGTTCGGAGCAGAACGCAGCCGATTAGCTGCTTATCAAATAGCACCTAATTCTTGGCCCTCAGCCGCTTATTTTGTTTGTTACTTATGTCTATGTCACTCATTTGTTTGTTAAAGCTTTGCGCTTGCTTGCCCTGCTAAACGCTCTCTGCCAGCTCGCTCTTCGCTATCTCCGCTTTGCGTCTGCCTACCGACGTCGGCCGAGCGAAGCTGCGCTTAGCGATCGGAGCGGCAATGTAAAGGGCAGGCAAGCCACACTTGCAATTTGGATGTCACGCATTAAAGAACATATCGCAATTTTATTTCTGCGCCGAGTTTTATTTAATTGAAATAATTTGTCGGCCGATTGGGGATAAAAAACATTATCTCCACAACAATTATTGCGAGTTTTTTAATCATTTCGTCTTCACTCGAGCTTTCAATTTTTTGCACAAATACCTCTTGGGAAGATAGGAAATTCCAGGTGCTGTACTCTCCTCTTGTATATGTAGCTGCAGACAGGGTATTGCACGACCGACGCGGTGATTTTTAGTTTGGTTTGTTTAGTTATTTTCACACACGTCGCGGTCACTCTTGGCAATTTAGCTGCAGCACATATGCATGTACATGTATGTATGAATGTACAATAGATTTGGCTATTTATGTATGTATCTTCACTGTGTCACTGTCACTTTTTTGCCTTTCCACTTGAATTAATATATACGTTTAAATTGCGAGTCCACCCGGGGGCGCCATGAAATTTTAGAATAGTTTTTCTAAATAACAATACCGAAATTTTGGGTGACTGCAATTTTTTTTATTTTAATACGACGAAAAGAAAAGGGATGCGTGCGTTCGATTTCAAGGGTTTTTCTCGACTTCTTTTCATATATTCAAACAATTTCTTCTAAGCCTACCTTACCTACGGTGGCAAAGCGGGGCGAATTCGCCAAGAGCGAGAGAACGAGCTTTTATTGCGCTCCCGCTTTGCCCTAGCCTAACTTACACTAGACTTCATGAAATACTATCCTAATAACAATTATTAATATTCAAATGACGCTACATATGCCTAGCAACGAACTATTTTTTATTGCTATTCACTATCAGCTAAATATCGCATAGAAAATTGCGCATAGGAACTTCCAAGACAGATTGTGGAACGGCAAAACCTTAAGGAGCATCCCAGAAATGGATGGTGGGCAGTGTGCAAAGGCTATTAAGGTCTGCAATAACAACCTTTGCAATTTTCTTGTTATTATGAGACATTTTGCTAACTGACCGAAAACCATGAATTTGATCAAAGACATGCAGTTAGCAAGATATTGCATTACGAGCAAATTCCATTTCAGTTTTCGTTCGACGCTTCTTGGTTCGGGAGCACCGCTCCTGGTATTTAATATATATTTTAAGCTATTTTTCATTTGCGAATGATCGCGGCTCCGCTGAGCAGCTCTTGAGCAGCTGAAACCGTACCAGAATCCTACAACATACACGCAGTCTTTAGCGGGGTGCCGTCCATATACAATTTGTTATTTTATTAATGGGCTTTTGCAAATATAATCGCATTAAAGCATATATGTATTTCTCTCGCTATCACTCTATTTTTTCCTATAAGGCCAGATTTTTCTTTTGCAGTTGATTAAATACTTACATATGTCATAAATGGATGTCATATATACAATTGTTACGGCAGAAACCGCAGCGGCAGCTCTAAATATCACTGCGCCTAACAGTCCTGAATATCACTGCGCCTAACAGCCCTGAATATCACTGCGTTAACAGCACAAACATTAACAGCGCTGAGCAAAGGGTTAATTAGGGCGAACGGCAGATAAAGGCAGGAAAAAGGAAGAACGAAAACAAAGGCAGCGGAAAAAACACTGAAGCGGTACAAGTTTTTTATCGCTAGCTCTCGTAGTTTAACACCCGCCCGTTGGAGGCGTTGCCCGGCGCGGCAATATTCTAAAAAACTTTTCCTGCGCAACGGAGAGCAAATCGAATAATTACGACCGACAGAAAGAAGATCGGCGTGCGACGCAGTCAGCTGCGTCACGAGGGATTCGACTTTGCAGGTGAGATATCCTCACACAGTTGGACAGAAAGGCTGAGCCCAGGTGCTGTAGCCTTCTTCTGCTGAGAGCTGGGCAGGAGCAGAACAGATGTTCCACTGTCTCCTCCTCTTCCTCGTCTCTACAGCAGCGAAAAAAATCGTTTTGTGGGGCCCCCAGCCTGTTAGCGTGGGTGCCTATTAGCCAGTGTCCCGTGAGGGAACGTGTGACTACGCTGCACCTTTTCCTGATTAAGTTGAGGAGCTTGGAGGTGCGCTTCATGTCCATGGTCGGCCATGTTTGCCGAGTTGTGCGACATCGTGGCACTGTTTGCCACATATCGTTTGTTAGTCGCTTGTATTGCTCCCTTATAATAAGCTTACAGGTGGCCATTGGCATACAGATATCCTCCTTGTCTTGGAGAAGGGGGATTGTAGTGCCAGATCTGGCCAGTTTGTCCGCTATACAGTTGCCGTCGATGTCCCGGTGGCCTGGGACCCAAATCAGTCTAATAGCAAATTGCTGAGCCATCTCGTGCAGAGATTTGCAGCAGTCTGCCACGGTGGCCGAGTTCGAGGAAATCGCGTTTAGCGATTTGATCGCAGCCTGGCTGTCGCTATAAATGTTTAGCTTGGTTGCCGTGACGCCAGCCGCTTGTAGGCAGTCTAGAGCCTCCCTGATTGCTATGACTCCCGCTTGAAAGACACTGCAATGATCTGGGAGCCTGAAGGAATGCCTTATGTTTAGCTGTTCAGAGTAGATTCCCCCTCCGACTCTGTCGTCCTGCTTTGATCCATCTGTGAAGATGTTTATGACCCCATCTGGGCCTGGGAGTCCCTCGAGCCATTCGTCTCTGTGAGGCATGATTGTGTCGAAGGGAGTGACTGCGTACTCTCTTGGAACTTGGTAGTCTGTTTTTGAGGGGACGGTATTGCTATTATTTAATATGGCTGAGTGACCTATGCGCTGTGTCACCCATTGATCTGAGTCTCTTAGACGTATTGTAGGTATAGGCTCTGTAGGTATAGGATGGCATTTAGCGCATAATTTGGGGTGGTGCGAAGAGCTCCGCTGATATATAGGGCGGCAGTCCGCTGGACTTTGCCCAGTTGCTTGGTGATCGCCCTTTTTGATAGGGCCGGCCACCACACCGTAACTCCGTAGAGTAGTATTGGTCTAACTATAGCTTGATATATCCATTGGACTATGCTTGGGATCATACCCCAATCTTAGCCCAATAGCTTTTTTGCATGTGTAGAGTGCAGTCATTGCCTTCTTCACTCTGTCTTTAACATTCAGGTTCCAGCTAAGCTTCTTGTCAATTACCAACCCTAAGTAACTGGCACTGTCGCTAAAGGAGAGCCTGCATCCTTGCAGTATTGGAGGGTGGAGGGGCGGGACCTTGTATTTATTTGTGAATAGTACGAGTTCCGTTTTTGAGGGATTTACTCCCAGACCGCGCGATTCTGTCCAATCCGACAGTTGCGCTAGCTTTGTGGACATTAAGTCGCACAGTGTTTGGGGGTATTTCCCCGAGAAGATAATCGCAACGTCGTCCGCATAGGCCACGACTTTGCAGCCCCCCCCTTCTAGGTCACATAGAATCTTGTTGACTGCTATGTTCCACAGAAGAGGAGACAGGACACCACCTTGCGGGGTGCCTCTGTTGACATACCTTGACTGGGCGGACGATCCCATCGATGATGTCACCGTCCTGCATGTGAGCAATTGATCAATGAGCATCACCAAGTGACGGTCCACCCCCAGGTCGGTCAGGGCTTCTGTAATGGCGCCCGGTACAACGTTGATGAAAGCTCCCTCAATATCGAGAAAGGCTATGAGTGAGTACTCTTTGTGATGCAGAGATTTCTCTACCGCTGAGATCACTTCATGAAGAGCCGTTTCCGTGGATTTTCCTTTCCGGTAGGCATGCTGTGCGCCAGACAGCAACTGAGGGTGTATAGTTGTCCTCAGTTGCAGCCCGACGAGTCTCTCAAAGGTTTTGAGGAGGAAGGACGATAGGCTGATTGGTCTAAAGTCTTTTGCAGCTGAGTGCGAGGCTTTCCCAGCTTTGGGAATGAAGACTATCTTTGCCTTAAGCCATGTTTGCGGGATTGTACCCACAGCCAGTATCTTCCTGAAGATACCTTGTAGCCAGTTGATGGCCGTATCCCCGGCCTTCTGAAGTTGGGCCGGGATTACCTGGTCTGGGCCTGGCGATTTGAACGGGTTGAAGCTGTTTATTGCCCAGCTTATGTTACGTTTTGTGAGGATGTGATCCATCGAGGTTACCGGTCCCTCTCCTGGGAGATGTACTGTCTCGATAGTTGTGCACCCTGGGAAATACGTGTTTAGTAGAATGTGCAGGGACTCCTCACTGGAGTTGGTCCACGTGCCGTCATTCTTTTTAAGATACCCTACCGAGGGGTTAGTTTTTGAGAGAATCTTGCGAAGCCTTGCGGCCTCTGACGTTTCCTCAATTTCCGAGCAAAATTTTTGCCAAGAGGCCCTTTTGGCTTTCCTTGTTTCCTTTTTATATAGTGACAGACAGATTTTGTAGTCTGCCCAGTGGCTCTCCTCGTTCGCGCTTTTGGCCCTGTTGAAGAGGGTCCTGCAGCTTTTACGTAGGATATCTATTTGTTTTGACCACCAGGGGGGTTTTTTTTTCCCCCTAGGTTTGCTAGAGGGGCATGCTGCCGCGAAGTCTTTGTTGCATGCTTCGTGAAGCAGTTCACTAGGCGATCTAGGTCGTCTTTTGTGTCAGGGCATGATGGTGCTTTGGAGGGGAGTAAGTCCTCCAGGGCTGAGCTATATTTTTCCCAGATGGCTTTCCTGGGATTAATATAGTCCTTAGGTTTCGGACACTCGAGGGATAGTGTGGTCTCGATGTATCTGTGGTCAGAGAAAGAGTGGTCATCAAGGACTTGCCAACGCTTGACTATGTCTAACAGGTTGGAAGACTAGGGTGATGTCAATAACATCCTGTCGATTTTTAATTATAAATGCGGGGTCGTTGCCCAGATTACAAATAAATAGATTTGAGTTAAGGATGAAGCTGAAAAGTGACTCACCCCTTACATTTGTGTTCGAGCTCCCCCATTGAGTGTGGTGAGCGTTGGCATCGCAACCTATTAATAGGTTTCTGTCCGACCTCTCGCTGTCGCTGGCTAGTTTGCAAACAAGGTCGTTGGGAGGATCGTTTCCCTCATGGGCCATGTAGGACGACATCAGCCTTAGATGTGTCCCTTTCAGCTCTATGCTTGATTATAGCTCTACGGCGTGTTGTCGCTATCGCTATAATTATGGAGCAGAAAGATATTAAGGTGCTTTCTGGCGAGAATGCAGGTGCGGGTTTTACCTTCATGTTGAGCTACAATTATCTTGTACTCCTTCGACCCTAGTCCACAAACCTTGTCTCCCACTATCCAAGGTTCCTGGATCAGGGCTACGTCTACGTCGCTCTCTTCGAGGCGGAGTATAAGAGCAGCGGATGCTGCTATATAGTGGTGGAGATTGATCTGAAGGAGCCTCAAGGACATCCTTAGTGTTCTCCACCACTGTAATGTCGGCATCCGGATCGTCCTCGACTTCCTCGTGGCAACACATCGCCTCGAAGTCGCATCTCAGCGTGCCATCGGTGGAGTAGCCCTCTGGGTCTATCTCTGTGTGATCGTCGGGTGCTTCGATCTCCGAGGCAGCGTCCTGCTCGACTGGCTTGTCGACAGGACGTGCCCCGGCCGCCGCATCCGACTTGTAGACTTTTACGGTCCCAGAGCTGAACCCAAAATTGAGCTCGCCTTTGGGTGCCTCAATCGGGGCCAGCGATTCTTTGTTGAAGACGACCACCGCCTGGTTTGTGGGGCCCTGTGTCGTCTCAACTTTGACCACCTTCCAATCCGCTGTTGGGAGGTGGGGGTGGCATCTTTGCAACATTTGTAGGATGCGTTCCGGCTCCTTCATGGAGGCGGGCACCCAGACTCTCGCACTTGGTCTACTGGGCACTTCGCTCCAGTCTACAGCGACGAGCTTCGCCCCTGGGTAGACTTCCCCGACTTGCGCTACCGCTGCTTTGTACAGCTGTACGGAGCGCTCGTCTTCACAGGCTACGTTTTTTATGCAGCCCTGGTACCAGCCCATGTCTTTACAGACGGGGGTGGGGGGGTGGTCCAGGCTGCTTTTCCAGCAGCTCGAAGCAGCGGTCGGCCAGTGCCGCTTCCACCCACTTCCACTGGTTCCTAGGGATCCGGGAGTCCGCGCTGCCTTTGTCCAGGACGCCAATCAGCGTCCTTTCTCTGGCAATCTGCGCGAATGATGTGTTAGGCAGTACTCTGGAGCGCTTCGGTGTCGGCCCCGGAGTCTCTTGCGAGCGTTGCCTTTTTGGCTGAGGGGCTTCCTTCTTCGGTGCTTCCTTGCCAAAGTTCGGCAGCATCTTCGAGGCCCACTCAACCTTCTTTATCCATTTGCCCGTTGGGCTGGACATCTGGCTTGCGTTCTGCCGACGGAGTATATTGCCAGCACTCCTTCTATCGGCATATGTAAAAGATTTGGCTTGGACACTAGTAGACTCACTAGTTGGACTCATCACCCGCCACTTTACCAGCAGGCAGAGCAGCCGCAGGATTGCATAGCCACTCTGCCAAGGTATCGGTTTTGGGAGCCAATTCACCACCCACCCCGACACCGGGATGGGACCTCTTTGGGCTCTCCCTAGCATCTTCCGCCGCGCAGGTTTTCCCTGCTGATTTGCGGGTCGGGCCAGGCCTTTGGGCCGCTGCCTTCCCCTGTTTGGGATTGCTCCCTGTTGGCATTTGGGGAGTGCCAGACTCATTTGGTTTGTTTTTAAAATCTTCCATTCTTTTCCCACGAGCTGCAGAGAAGGGGTACGGTCCGTCCGGGCAGAGATCCACGTTGCCCGGATAAGGCATACTTAGAACAGGGGGCTGCCAAGTCCCTGAGCTCTCCGTTAACGACTGGGCTAGTTTTATATACCGGGCCCCTAGCCAGGCTGACTTTCGGCACGGGTCGAATAACACTCTTAGTCCGGCCCGGTGTGAGCTGAATGTGGGGGTTGGGATGTGGGTAGGTAGTGTGTAGGGATAGGGGAGTGTGTGAGCTACTTATACGAGGCGGCACCACAAGCGCATCGTCAGTGTTGCTACTTCGCGAACACCCGCTGGCTGTCCGGGGCTGCTTATTTTCGGTACTCTCCCTACGGATGTCCGATTATTCGCAGCTGACCTACCTATATGACCTGTATTTAGGTAGGTCGTTCCCTATCCGTAACCTGCGACCCGTCCGGTGGCCTCAGCTAGGCCCCCTTTGAGCCACCTCAGAAGCTCATCAGACCAGACCGATTCGATCCTAATAATCATTATAATACAGATTATATGCCAAATGGCCCTACACATATACATATGTATATCCTTTTTTTTGATTAGCATTTTGTAGCTTTAAATAAAAAAAATAACAAACGTATTACTTTAAAGTAGACTGCGTAAATCGAAAATCTAGCTATAAACATTTTGCATGATAGTAATAATGATACTTAATAGCCTTAAGGAAAACACCAATGGTGAGTCGTCGTTTAACACAATGGGTGGGGTAAAAAACGGAAACAGATCCAACATTAACCACGGGGAGTATCACTAGCAGCAGACCCCACCTTTGGGATCTAATCTACGCTATACGAAGGGGAAATAAAAGCCTAGAGAGAGCCAGGGCTGGAGCGATCTCACTCCCACGCCACACCAAAGGGGAAACAGCAGCTCACGTCGAAAAGAGGGGAAACGCAGCCAGAGCAGCGTGACAAAAATGCCCAGTGAAAGAGCATGAAAAGGTTACAATTTTGGCACGCGACAGAGTTTTTGGCCCACAACAGGGCTACAACAGCGACACGGAGACACAGAAACAGCAGCGACGCAGCTGGCGGCAGAGCCCTCTGCCTCGTAGTCCGACCGTATCCAAGGATATTAAATTCCTCAGGACAGTACCCACAAGGCCCTGCACAAGCGCACCGACTCGCTGGAGAGCATCCCGAAGGAAGGACGAGCTGCAGAGCTTGGCCAGGGCGTAGGAACTCGGAGAGACCAGCACCGTGGAAGAGCTACGCAGCCGGATCTCTGCTTTCACCGCACGCAATGCACACTCGAAAATAGTACAGGCCCGGCTTGAAGAGCTGAACACGCACTTTGGCAACGTCCCGAGCCCCAGGGATCATCGAAGCCCAGCCACGTCACCCGGACTAGAAAATCGAGACAAAACGGAGGACGAGCTGGATCAAAAGAACCTCCAGTTGAGGCGATCAACGTCTCCAGGGACCAAGACACCAAATTTCCACACACTGGGAGTGGCCGAGCCAACGACGAGTGACCTGCAGCTGCCGTTGTTACAGGGACCACGACGAGTGATCATGCCCGAGCTACCCAGATTTCCGAAGGGAATTTCTGGAGTTCTTCCTACCGCCCAGATATATCCAACGTCAAGAGACACCATCCGAGGCCGGGAAAAAAAACCCAGTGAACCCTTTCAGAATCAAAGAAGTGATCCGTGCAATGGTCCCATTCTCGAATCCGAGGGACCATGACGCTGGATTGTGGATTACAAAATTAGAGCGTTTATTATGACACCAAATTCAGAGGCAGACACATTCATTCGGCTCGACACTTCAGAAAATTATAACCAATTTAAAAACAACTTTCTGGAAACATTTGATATGTTACTTGAGGTGTGCCATAGGGAAGTCATCTGGGCCCGCTTCTGTTTATTTTATTTGTAAATGATGATGCTAAAATCTGTCTTTCTTACTCTGATTGGTATTTGCACACACGCCTTCAACTGGATCTAAGTGAACTACTATTGTGGTGTTCAACTAATCTTATTTTTCTGAACCTTTCCAAATGCAAACTTATGACATTTTACCGTCGCGCTCCACATTTTGTCAAATGACTTCGGAGTTCTTTTTATACCCGATACTCAAAATGAGTATTGGGGTATATTAGATTTGTAGTGAAAGTGGATGTGTGTAACGTCCAGAAGGAATCGTTTCCGACCCCATAAAGTATATATATTCTTGATCAGCATCAATAGCCGAGTCGATTGAGCCCTGTCTGTCTGTCTGTCTGTCTGTCCGTCTGTCCGTCCGTCCGTCTGTCCGTCCCTATCAGCGCCTAGTGCTCAAAGACTATAAGCTAGAGCAACGAAGTTTTATATCCGGACTTCTGTGACATGTCACTACTACAAGTATATTTCAAAACTTTGCGCCGCCCACTTCCGCCCCCACAAAGGGCGAAAATCTGTGGCATCCACAAATTCAGAGACTATTATGGCTAGAGTAACCAAATTTGGTATACCCACTCCTGTTAGATCTCACTATAAAACGTATATCTCAAAATTTCGCCCCACCCCCTTCCGCCCCCACAAAGGACGAAAATCTGTTGCATCCACAATATTGCAGATTCGAGAAAACTAAAAACGCACAATCATAGGGAATGACCATATATATCCAGTTGCGGAATCTGGATCAGACCGGATAATTTGTATAGCCAAAAGCAACAAATCAATTTGTAGTGGCTACGCAGCGCCCGACGTCACGCTCAGACTGATTTTCTGTCTCGCTCGCACGCACTCTTTGTCGTGTCGTTTAATATTAGCGGCGTCTGCCGTCTGCCCTAATCATATCCAAAGTCGACTTCTGCCTCCCCATATACGGTTACGCACCAAAAAGCCAGCTTAACCGGCTGAAATCTACGATAAACGCAGCAACAAGAGCCGCCCTGGGTGCATTCCGCACCACACCCACTAACAACCTTCTATCCGAAGCCAACATACACACCTTGGAAAACAAGCGAGATTTTCTAACTGGCAAAATATTTAAAAACCTCATCCACGCTAAAGACACCCCCCTAAACTTACTCCCAAAAAACAAAAAAAAAACGAGGGGGAACGTTGTGAGTTGCTGCGGACACCGCAACTCTACGGTTATACCCGATACTAAGTCAGTATGGCTCTCCTCCGGCAGACGCTGCTAATATTAAACGACACGACACAGAGTGCGTGCGAGAGAGACAGGAAATCAGGCTGAGCGTGACGTCGGGCGCTGCGTAGCCAATGAAAATTGATTTGTTCCTGTTGGCTATAAAAATTATCTGATCTGATCCAGATTCAGCAATCTCATAGATATGGTCATTATCTATGATTCTGCGTTTCTAGTTTTCTCAAATCTGCAATATTGTGGATGCAACAGATTTTCGTCCTTTGTGGGGGCGGATGGGGGTGGGGCGAAATTCTGAGATATACGTTTTATAGTGACATCTTAAAGGAGTGTGTGTACCAAATTTGGTTACTCTAGCCTTAATAGTCTCTGAGATTTGTGGTTGCCTCAGATTTTCGTCCTTTGCGGGGGCGGAAGGGGGTGTGGCGAAATTTGGACAGGAAACGGTCAAGGTCCGATATCACAGGAGTGTGGATACCAAATTTGGTTGCTCTGGCTTTTATAGGTTCTGAGATCCTTGAACTCATATTTTACAATTGGCAAAACCGACCATGAAACCTGTGTGTTAGAGTGAGACAGAGCGAGAAAGAGTGAAATTGTTTTCGTGATTCTGGCTGTAATAATTATACGATCTGGTTCAGATTTTGCACTCTAGAAGATATAGTCATCTTCTACGATTCTGCGTTTTTAGTTTTCTCGTATCGTCGAAATTGTGGATGCCACAGATTTTCGCCCTTTGTGGGGGCGGAAGTGGGCGGGGCAAAGTCTTGAAATATTTTTGGAGCAGTGACATATCACAGAAGTCTGGATCCAAAACATTGTTGCTCTAGCTCTTATAGTCTTTGAGCATTAGGCGCTGAAGGGGACGGACAGACGGACAGACGGACGGACGGACAGACGGACAGACGGACAGACAGACATGGCTCAATCGACTCGGCTATTGATGCTGATCAAGAATATATATACTTTATGGGGTCGGAAACGATTCCTTCTGGACGTTACACACATCCACTTTTACCACAAATCTAATATACCCCAATACTCATTTTGAGTATCGGGTATAAAAACACAGACTGCTTAGCACGATTGACAGAGCCAAACAAATTTTCCAGAATAACCTCATACCGTTCTCCCCGATTAAAACCTCCAACACCAATAAATTCAACACGACAACCATCCTTAAAGCAACCAACATCACCCTATCCAAACACGATAAAAACACCACCCCCCCATTAGTCTTCCACCAACTCTTCCACTCCATCAAATCCAACCTCCACCAACACACCTTCCTATACACAGACGGGTCCAAAGCAGCAGGCATTACCAGCTATAGCATCTGCAATGAGACATCAACCATAAAATCCGGACTACTTCCACAGTACTCCTCAGTCCTTTCCAGCGAAATCATAGCTATCCACGAAGCCATTTTACTAAGCCGCAACAAACGCGGAAGATACGCTATCTGCACTGATTCACTCTCCTCTATATCCGCAATTACCAATCCCAACAACTCCTCGTACTACCCCACCACAATCCGTAACCTCGTCACCAAACTTTTCCCAAAAATAACAATTATATGGATACCCAGCCACATTGGCATAAAAGGGAACGAAATTGCTGACACCGCAGCCAAAACTACCTCCAAACTACCCCTCATATATACCCCCAATCATAATTCTAACGACATCTCACTATTCCTTAAGAAAATCCTCATATCCAAACAAACAGACCTCCTCACTAAGACTTCCCCCTGGTACCAACAAGTTATCAACCTATCTTCCACTCATCCTTCCCCCAAACTCCTAAACAACATTAACAGAAGACACCAAGTCATCCTAAATAGATTAAGACTAGGGCACACAAGACTCACCAATGCCCACTACATGGATAAAACATCCTCCAACGCATGCCCACTGTGCCACAACCCAACCATAGACATAAGACACATACTATACGCATGCCCTGCCCTCTCTCTTCAAAGATCCTCAATATTCCATAACACCGACCCCATGCAATACATCTCCAACCCTAACAACAAAAACGTAAAAATAATCCTCAACTATCTAGACCAATCTAAAATCCTTCACTACATATAACCTCATAAACAATCATCCCTGTACATATACATATACACAATTAGTATTTTAGATAATAACTCCTCCACAACATATAATAACGTATAGAAACAACCCTGTACATATGTATATAAGCACATACATCCTCAAACGTAAATTAATACTATAGTGAGCTTAAGGCCTCAGCAGCTATATCCCCACACCCTGTTAATACCTAGTTTTAACTAGTTATTAGCTTTATATAAATAAAATAAATAAATTATACAATCTGGTTCAGATATTACACTCTAGAACATATAGTCATCTTCTACGATTCTGCGCTTTCAGTTTTCTCGTATCTTTGAATTTGTGGATGCCACAGATTTTCGCCCTTTGTGTGGGCGGAAGTGGGCGGTGCAAAGTTTTGAAATATACCTGTAGCAGTAACATATCACAGAAGTCCGGATATAAAACGTCGTTTCTCTAGCTCTTATAGTCTGTGAGCACTAGGCGCTGAGGGGGACGGACGGACAGACGGACAGACGGACAGAGAGACATGGCTCAATCGACTCGGCTATTGATGCTGATCAAGAATATATATGTATACTTTATGGGTCGGAAACGATTCCTTCTGGACGTTACACACATCCACTTTTACCACAAATCTAATATACCCCAATACTCATTTTGAGTATCGGGTATAAAAATAAACAAATTTAATTTCTCTGAGGATAGTTTTCTGCTTCTGTTGCTGTCTGCATATGATGCTGCCGCTGCTATTATTTTCGATGCTGTTGCCGATGCGTTGTTGTCGATGCTGTTTCTGTTTGCCGCTGCCGCTGCCGATGCTGATGCCATCGATGCTGTAGTTGTCGACGAGGCTGCTGGTGTCCCCGCTGGTGCTAATTCCGTAGTTGTCGATTAGGATGCTGATGTCTGTTGCTGCTTTCTTGTGTTTTGTTTTTAACACAATCAAATTATTTAAATTTATTTCCTCAGTGTCACTTTTTTTTCGTTGTTGCCAATTTTTGCTCTTCACTTCACTTATCAAACTTCTCGATGTCGGGAAATATTTGATCCTATAGTCCTACAGACTCTAAGGCACTAGTTTAGCTTCGGGCTCTTACCACAGGGGTGAAACATTTTACAAATGTAAAACTTTTTTTCGAAAGAAATACACTTGATTTGAATTTAGTTTACAAATTGTATTTACTTCTGATAATCACAGTCATACATCAACTTGAATTATACAAATAGATATATGACGATCAGGTAGTTTCAGTATAATTCCCAGAGACAAACGTCTTGCGACAATGCCCGGCCATCGCTGGACGCCCGAATTAAGCCAAACATAGTAGACCCACTAGACCAAAGACAATTCAATACCAAGATTTTGCATGAGAAACAAATTCCATTTTAATTTGTGTTTGACGCTTCTTGGTACGGGCGAGCTTGGTACTTTCTTTTAGGCTATCCTTCGTCTCCAATCGCGGCCCGGGAAACCGCCACCCCTGAGTACGGTCTTGTCGTCAAAACTAAAAATTATTGTTTCAAATCGTTCTCTGATAGTAGAGGACTAGTAGATAAAATATAAAATACTTTTCAGAATCATATTTCAGATCATAAAGCAGGCTTAAAGTTACATAGGTTAAGGCAAATAATAAGACTTCAAAAATATGAATAAGGTTATTGCTTTATTTTTTATCGAATACATTAATGTTTAAAAATAGGAATGTACAAATCATAAAATTATCTGCTACTGGAAAGTTTGCTGACACAATACAAGGTAGAAGAAAGTTAACTTAAAGAATTCATTAAAGAAGATTTTACTTTGGAAGCGCAAGTATCAAAGGAAAAAAGATGGACAAATTTATTGTAATCGCGGCAAAGGCTACGGAAATATTCATGGTCAGAGTAGTTTGAAGGACAGAGAGCAAGACGGAGAGAAAAGTAATGCCTAGTCGGGCGGGATAGGACAGCAATACTGATAAGGCTAATGAGGGCCGAGAAGTCAACCTCGCCTAGGAGAAGTTTATGGAGAAAGAGAACTCTATGACAGGTCCTACGGCTTTCAAGCGACTGCAAGTTAATGAGACGCAGCCGACTCTCATAAGAAGGAAGATGACGAGAGGGGACGGAACGGACTCTTGATATTGTTGGTAATGGTTAGACCACATACAGGAACCATATTCCAAGATAGGCCGTACAAAAGAAACGTAGAGTAGATTAGTGGTATAGGGGTCAGAAAATTCCTTCGACCATCTTTTGATAAGGCCAAGGACTCCTTCGACTCCTTTTATAACATAAGTTAGGTACGAAGATAATGTCTAAGTCATTAACTTTGTATAGGCGTTCCAAGGAAATGTTATTAATTGTGAAGTCAAAGAGGAAAGGCTTGTTACGATGGAAGGTCATGACGTTACTTTTGGAAATGCTAAGAGGAAGAGCGTTAATAATACACCAATTGTTGAGAGCGTCGAGTTCCGGTTGAAGAAATAACGGGGACACCGTATCGCTGTACGAAAAACATAGCTTGACATCATCAGCATACATTAGGTTCTCGTGAATTAGTTAAAACTTGGGGAAGATCGTTGATAAAGAGGTTAAATAATAAGGGCCCGAGATGGCTACCTTGCGGCACACCCGACGAGACAAACACTGGTTTAGAAAGAGAAGATTGCAGAGGTACGCATTAGTCCAGAGAAGTCGGAAACCATAGCAGAGATAATTTGTAGATGACGAGATACTGATTAACTGATTCGAAAGCTTTACGAAAATCAGTATAAACTACGTCAGTTTGACATTGTTTTGCAAGTCCGGCAGTTACATAGGGGAAAAATTCAGGAAAATTCCGTGCTGTGATTTTGATAACAGGGAACAAAAGTGTTGGAGCTGAGAAGTAATAATTTTTTCGAAGAGTTTAGGATTGGTAGATAAATTGGAGATACAACGTTAGTTTGAGACGTCTGATTTAGATCTTCTTTTATGAATAGGAATTATTTATGATTCTTTCCAGACGGTGGGAAAATCACCAAGCTCGAGGGAGAGGTTGAACAGTTTTAAGAGAGGCACGCAAAGGGAATCCGCACAAAGTTTAAGGACGGCACTGGGAACCAAATCTGAACCAGTGGAGAAAGAAAATGTACACGAATTTAAATTAGTTTAAAGGCCATCATAATCAAAAAAGGTGGGATGGATACAACTTGAACTATTTAAAGGGATAGGATATGCGCGGCAGGATAGTCGTTAGGTGAATCGAGAATAGAGGGAATGTTATTAGAAGGAGCAGAGTAGCAAAGTTGAAACAATGAAGCAAATAAGTTAGCAATATCGGAATTGTTATCTGCATAAGTACCATTTAAGTGTAAAGAAGAGGGATATTGTGATGAATTACGTTTAGAGTTAACAAACTTAAAGATTTTTTTAAGATCTCGCTTAAAGTTGAGCTTGCATTTAGCCAAATAACTGTTATAGCATAGGGTATTACAAATGGAAAATTTTGATTTTGCAATTTAATACTTAGAAAAATGTGATTGCGAGCCAGACAGTTTAAACTTCTTATACAAACGAGATTTTATATTCCTTAAGTTTACAGTGCCGTGGACTGCCAAATTTTCAATCCATATGTATCAAACAAGTAATGGGCTGCTGATAATTCAATATTTTATTTCTTCTTTCCTATGTCCTGTGAGGAAAGGTATTCCCACACTTAGGGGGCATTATAGGGTTAAGCGCTAACGACCGTTATCCGGGGATATCCGGAGGCGGCGAATTCCCGAGGAGAGCTCTCCCGGGGTCCCAAGATGAGAGGGGAGGACCCCTGGAGAGAGAGCAGCGGGATGACGGGATCGGGCCGGCAGTGGCCCAGCGCATGTCCCAATATGGTCATGAGATCACGCCACCAGCCAGGTCCCGTTGGAGAGCGAGCAGCGGGATGACGGGATCGGGCCGGCAGTGGTCCAGCGCATGACCAAATATGGTCATGAGATCACGCCACTAGCCAGGTCCCGTTGGAAAGCGACAAGGGAATGAAGGAACGCCGATGGAAAAATACGGGCACCGCATGGCGGAAAGTGCCGTTAGCGCCAGGCGGCATCGGCGGCGCCGACGCAGAAGCGAGCCTATAAGAGGAGGGCCGCGACCAGGAAAAGGGACAGTCCACGGACGGAGCCAACAAGAGTGAAGTGAATAGTGAGCCACGAAAGTGAAACCAAGCAAAGGGAAAAGAACCGTAGAAAGCGAACGCGTTGTGTGAGGATTAAGAGGCGGACTCGAGCGTGCAGCCAAGAGCCAAAGACTCAAAACCCTTGAACCAACGGCGCCCCGCTTGAAGCGCATCCCTTCAGGAGTGAGGCACCCTCGGGCCGAAAAGCCAAGTGAGTCGAGTGAGAGCGAACGCGTCAGGCGCCTGACTGAGAGGTGGATTTGGGCCCCGTGCCAAGAATCGCTAGCCCCAGTCAGTAGAGCCGGCGGTGCCACGCTTGGCGACGACGTGGGGGCGTCTCCACAGAGGAGAGTCAGGAGGAGATCCAGCGCCGGAATCCGAGTAGCGTAAGATAGACTTAAGATACCAATAAAGCATTTTAGCATACCAGTACAAGACTCAACCCGTGCCTTCTTACTTGTCGTCGGGGCAACACATAAATATTGTTGCAGCGAGCCTACCGACCGCTGAGCCAGCCCAGCTGCATCAGACGGAGAAGAACGGTTCGTTACAGTCCCTATAATCGCACCGTTCTTCGATCCCTCTTCTGCTCACGCAAGTGAGACTGGCTTACCCCTCTTTTCCTTGTTGCTAGAGCTGACCCTGCCACTAGGTTCTGTCTATCCTGACGTAGCGCCTGGCAGGCTTAGCGTTTGCTTTTTCTTTTGTTCGTGATGCGGTTTTGTACGCGACCACGACCGCTTGCTTCCGATCTCGTTTTTCGTATCCCCAGCCCAGCTGAACTCAACACGCGTCGGCAGAACGATCGGCCTTTTTTTTCATGCTGTACGAGACATTTGCCTCGGAACCGAAAAGTGTTGAAATAAGAATAATATATAAACTCAAACTAACAATATTCCTATTGTTATTCTCGCTTGGAAAAAGCCTGACCGCTACTATGGATGTGAAGGATTCTCTTTCACACATGCATTAGTTTTATAGAATTCGCCTTTATTTTTTCTTTCGCTTTTGAATCACCAAGATCCTTATGTTTTTAATTTTATTACTCCTTTTTCACCTCGGCCTCCAATATACCTCCGCAGTGAGGTTCTACCGTAAAAATTAATTGATATTCAGGTTTCTGTAATTCTGCTGAGTTAAGAGGTACCAACAGGTATCTAACCATGCGCCATGCTTCCCCTTACAATACGGCTACCAAATATATTATTTTTTGCTTTTCACTAATATCTTTTATCTCATACTGAGTTTTGTCAATTGTTCCCACTTTATAGGGTCTCCAGCAAATTTTGGTAATGTTGGCTGTTTATTTTCAACCTCATTGTTATTGTTACCATTAATCTGCGGCTAAATTAATACTTCCGGAAACAATTTATAGTTTACTTAAGTCAGATTTAAAATATATTTTCTTCTCTGTCAACCCATTATGAGAGTAGTTTTAATAATTACAGTACATAATGTTATCGTATATTGTTTCTCGTGTTAATTGGTATTATTAACAATAAACAAACTAATAAAAAAACGAGGGGGAAAGTTATGAGTTGTTGCGGACATCGCAACTCTACAGTTATACCCGATACTAAGACGTTATGGCTCTCCTCCGGCAGACGCCGCTAATATTAAACGAAACGACAAAGAGTTCGTGCGAGAGAGACAGAAAATCAGTTTGAGCGTGACGTCGGTCGCTGCGTAGCCAGTGAAAATTGATTTGTTCCTTTTGGCTATAAAAATGATCTGATCTCATTCAGATTCAGCAATCTCATTGATATGATCATTATCTATGATTCTACGGGCAAAATTTTGAGATATACGTTTTATAGTGAGATCTAACAGGAGTGCGGATACCAAATTTGGTTACTCTATCTTTAATAGTCTCTGAGATTTGTGGATGCCCCAGATTTTCGTCCTTTGCGGGGGCGGAAGGGGGTGTGGCGAAATTTTGACACAAAACGGTGAAGGTCCGATATCACAGGAGTGTGGATACCAAATTTGGTTGCTCTGGCTCTTATAGGTTCTGAGATCCTTGAACTCATTTTTGCAATTGGCAAAACCGACCATGAAACCTGTGTGTTAGAGAGAGACAGAGCGAGAAAGAATGAAATTGTTTTTTTGATTCTGGCTATAATAATTATACAATCTGGTTCAGATATTACACTCTAGAACATATAGTCATCTTCTACGATTCTGCGCTTTCAGTTTTCTCGTATCTTTGAATTTGTGGATGCCACAGATTTTCGCCCTTTGTGTGGGCGGAAGTGGGCGGTGCAAAGTTTTGAAATATACCTGTAGCAGTAACATATCACAGAAGTCCGGATATAAAACGTCGTTTCTCTAGTTCTTATAGTCTTTGAGCACTAGGCGCTGATAGGGACGGACAGACGGACGGACGGATAGACGGACAGACGGACAGACAGACAGACAGGGCTCAATCGACTCGGCTATTGATGCTGATCAAGAATATATATACTTTATGGGGTCGGAAACGATTCCTTCTGGACGTTACACATATCCACTTTTACCACAAATCTAATATAACCCTTTACTCATTTTGGATATCGGGTATAAAAAAAAAGAAATCATTTTTACGGTCCATAACTCTCAGACCAGTGTGCCAGATAAACGTTAATAGTGGAATTGGTAAGAATGCAGTTAGCAGAGGAGAGCAGTAGCAGCAGCAGCTAATGACAGAGAGCGCTACTGTACAGAAAGTTTCGAGAGAGAAAGCCCAGTTATTTAAGTTTAGGTGACAAGGAGAGAGAGAGTGATAAAACAACAAAAATATAAAGTATCAAATATCGTTCATTCTCTTTCGTAGATCAGATACCTTCCTAATCCAACCTTCTATCTGGAAATCTATTCTATTCCGCGAGTGCATGCCTTTTGATTTGTGTTTAATTATTATTGTGTTGTTGTGTTTGTGGTATTGCCGTGAGTACATTACATTGCATTACAGCTTTCATCTCTCGTCTTGTAGCTTTTATTGTGATACTCTCTCGCTATCATCTCAACTTCAATAACTGTTCTTTCTCTCTCGCTCTTTAAACATTCTGAGCAATAGCGCTCTCTGCTTAGTACCTCTCTCTATAACCGCTCTCCACTCTGCTCTCCTTTTTTTACCAATTCCGCATTGAGCGTTGTCTGGCAGTTTGGTTGCTACCAATTTGTTTTGGAAATTTTCTTTGAGTTTCTTGAGTAAATAAATAAATAATAAAAATGGAATACGCTGTGGTCTGTGCCAAAAAAACCTGTAAGAAGCAGATCACCCACCATCAGCCGAATGTCCCCTGCTGGCTCTGCGACAGCGTAGCGCACGCAAAATGCGCTGGATTTTCTGGCCTCGTGAGTGATGCTATAGGCAAACGTAATGGGTTGCATTACAGTTGCGAGGCATGCCGTGCGGTGGAGAATGACATGGTGGCTTTTATGAGGCAGACGCGGCAGGGCTTTGAGGAGCTGACCGTTGGCTTTAAAAAGCAATACGATCGGCTCCTAGCCATGGAGTCTCAATTTGGCAGTCTGCAACTGCTGAATGAGTCTCCGAGGCGTAAAATGGTCATTCCGCGGGATCTGCAAGTGCCAACCGTCACTCAGCCGTGCGCCGCCGAAAAACTGACTCCGACCACTAGAAGTGTGCAGCAGTTGATCTCGTTTGCCAGTCCAAGGGCAAGCTGCTGCTGCTGGAGATGCATATTCGGTAACCGAATTCATCGCCTTGGAGAATGTGAAGCCAAGTACGTCTGCAGCGTCCGCGTCTGTGGTGTCCGCAAGTTCGCCAGCTGTCCCGTCAATTCCGATCCCACCAGTGATCAGAAGATCCGGACCTGCGGATATTGCTACCACAGGTACTAGGCCTGTGGTGACTAAACCACTGGTGGGAGTCCCACCAAAACGACAAGTTTTTGTTTCACGGCTGGCCCCTGACCTCAAATCGAATCATGTAATTGCTTTTATTCAAAGCTAAATAAAAGCCGTGGGATTAAAGGTGGAGAAATTTAACTTCTCTTATGCCAGGGAGATAGCCTTGTTTAAGATAAGCATCTCCCCAACTCAATTTGCCACCATTTGCTCCACCAAATTTTGGCCGGAGTGAAGGAGTTTAAGGCTAAGAAGAAGAATAGGCCCCCCATAACCCTTACAAATCTTTTCAGTGTGCTACCCTCAACCTCAACTTCCTCTTCCTCAACTTCCCGTCTTGCTTCCACCTTTCCAAAAAACTAACTTCTCTTTTAGTAAGCTCAGCATTCTTTTCCGGGATAGTGTTGCATTTGCTCACCACGTTATTGTGTTTACTGAAACCTGGTTAAAGCCGGACATTCTTAGTTCCGAGGTTTTGGCAGGTCGGTACACAGTATTTAGAAAGGACCGTTCGTCTAGACGTGCAGGTGAAGTTCTGATTGCAGTGGACTCTTACTTCACGTCGGAACACTTCACAGTCCAGGTTCAACAGGAACTGGAATTCCAGTGTGTAAAACTGATTCTTCCCGATTGCGCTATATTCGGTACTTGCTCGTATATTCCACCTTCTTCGGATATCTCTATTTATGAGCAGCATTTGTCCGCTTTAAGTGCTGTTTCTTCCTCGCTATCAGATAAAGATAATATGATAGTTCTTGGTAACTTCAACTTGCCAGGAACTGTTTGGTCTTAGAGTTATCCAGCCTAAAAAACTTAAAATTAAGACTTTATAAAAAATTTCAGGAAGTTGGTTCCCCTACTTCTCACTCTCGCTATGTAATAGCTCGGTCAAACTTTTCAGTTCTTAATGCTCAATTCTATAGGAACTACTTATCTCAATGCAGGATAAGTTTCTCAGGACCCTAAACAACTGTACTACTTCGTAAACAGTAAGCGTAGAACATCCGCACACCCTCGCTATAATTTCGTAATACGTCGGCAAGTAATGATCACGCAATTGCCGATCTTTTTGCCCAATTTTTCCAGACGACCTATTCTGAGGAAAGCTACTCTCGTCATCCGTACCCAAACGGTTTACCGATGTCGAACGGCATTTTCAGTCCCTTGATAAATTTATGTTCTTTACTTCATGATCTTCGACTAGTTAAGCCGGTGTTTTCACCGGGTCCAGACGGGGTTCCAGGTTGTGTACTCAGGTACTGCGCCGAGGCTCTGTGTGGACCATTGCTTAAACTATTCACCCTGTCCATTGATTCCTCTTGCTTCCCCCCAATCTGGAAGGAATTGTTTATAATTCCTCTCCCTAAAAAAGGTAGCAAGTCTGATGCAAAAAATTATAGAGGTATAGCAAAGTTATCCGCTATTCCCAAAATGTTTGAGAAGGTTTTAACTCCGCACTTGCAACATCTCTGCAAGTCACTAATATCTCCAACTCAGCATGGATGTATAAGGCGACGATCAACCACCACGAACTTGTTAGACTTGTTTGAGGTAAACACCTCTTTCATTATTAAAGGCTTTCAAGGTAACTTACAGACGGATTTTATTTACACCGACTTTACTAAAGCATTCGACTCTGTAAGCCATTCGCTTTTAGCGCATAAACTTGACCTTTTAGGGATTCCGCCCAACCCCCTGAAATGGATTTCTAGCTATCTTTGTTCCAGGTCTCAAAGAGTCATCTCTAGAAACGTCCTATCTTTACCTATAAAGGTGTCTTCGGGAGTACCACAGGGCAGCCATCTGGGCCCCTTACTCTTCACACTGTTTATTAATGACTTGCCTTCGGTATTAACATACTTTCGAGTACTTATGTATGCGGATGATGTTAAACTCTGTGTCCAGTATAATTAAATTTCATTTCATTCTCGCTTGCAATCCGATCTCAATAACTTTCAGTCATGGTGTTGCAAACTTGTTACACCTTAATGCCTCGAAATGCAAAGTTATGACATTTCATCGTTCTAGCCATTTGTTGGCTCCCTATACCCTATTTGGGGGTTCTCTTGAGAGAATTACCCTGGTGGATGATCTTGGTGTTATATTAGACGCCAAGCTAAACTTTTCTGAACACATTTCTACCATGGTAAATAAGGCCATGGGCGTGCTTGGGTTTATAAAGAGGTGGTCAAAGGAATTTGACGACTCCTATATAACAAAGACTCTCTATACTTCGCTTGTTCGTCCGATCTTAGAATACGGCTCCTGTGTATGGTGCCCTCAGTACAATGTACACCAGGACCGTATAGAATCAGTACAGAAAAACTTTTTACTCTTTGCTCTGCGGGGCCTTAACTAGGATGAAGGTGTGAGACTCCCATCTTACTCTAGTAGACTGCTATTAGTAAACCTGTCATCCTTAGTTAACCGTAGAAAAATTCTTGGTGTGATTTTTATGCACAACTTGATCAGGGGGGACATAGACAGCCCTGATCTGTTGAGCCGCATAAACTTCACGATTCCTAATAAACTTACTAGAAATTGTATACCGTTGCTCCTTCCACTTTGTAGATCGAATTTTTCCGTGCATGAACCGTTTAGGGTCTTATGCTCGGATTATAATTCCCTCTCCCATATTTATTTATTTATTTATTATTCGCCAAAGGAATCAACAAAATTCTTAACTGGCTAGGCTAACTTATTTCTATCTCAACAGACAACAAAAAATAACATTAACAAATTAATCATGGAACAGGAAGAAATTCACAAGCAACCGTCTGGCGTCTGAAAATGGCAGAGGCTGGAGTGCCAATTTCAGAAACATTCTTTGCAGTCTCTCGATGCGCAAAATTTGAACGACCCCGGTGGGATTCCAGACCATGGAAGCGTACTCAAGTCGCGAGCGCACAAGGAATGCCTACAGACTTAGCCTCGTATATGGGTCCCTGAATTGGGATGAATTGCGCTTAACAAAGCCGAACATTGCATAGGCTTTTGGCAATGTTCAATTTAAATGCTCTGCAAAAAGAAATCTAGAGTCAAATAAGACCCCGAGGTCAAGTATCTCCGTCTGCTTTAAAAGAGGATGGCCATCTATTGAATATGAGGCCAGCACATTGAAGACACACTTGCTAAAAGAAACAAAGTAACATTTACTAATGTTGAGTCGAAGCGAAATAAGTCTGCACCAACGAGCAACTCTATTCAGGTCGCGCTGAAGAAGGATACTGTCGCCTAAGGTTTTGACAGATCGGAAGATTTTAAGATCGTCAGCATAAAGCAGATGCTCAGAAGCTTGAATGCTGAGACATATGTTTGTCGTTGATAAGAAAGCCGGAAGTAGCCAAGAATACTCTCGAATATCAAGATATGACCTACACCAACTGAGCAGGCAGGAATGAATCCCTAACCGATGCAACTTGGCTATTAAAGCACTGTGGGAGACTTTGTCAAAGGCTTTAGCAAAGTCAGTATACACAACATCTACTTGATAGTGCATTTTAAAGACACGAGTGCAGAAACTACTGAAAGCGATGAGATTAGTGGTTGTTGATCTACCCGGCATAAAACCATGCTGATTTGGGCTAATGTACGACTTCATGAGGAAGGTGATCTTTCTGGCAATGAAGTTTTGAAACATTGCTGAGTTTGGCAATTGGTCTATAATTGGAAATGAGATTTTTGGTACCTTTCTTAAAAATTGGCGTAATCGTGGCAGCTTTCTACTTGCCAATAAACCGACCCGTTAACAGCGAATTTGTGATTAGAATTTTTGAGAGGTTCACAGAACGCTACAACACAGTTGCGAAGCAGGAAGGCAGAAATGCCATCACAGTCGGGTTTATTAGAATTATCGAACTCATCAATTGCATCCAAAATGTCCTCTTCCGATACATCAAGTGTGCCAATATTGACCACCGAGGGAATAGAGTTTAAGAGTTTAGAGTATGGCTCAAAATTTGAGCTAAAGAAAGAAGCAAAAAGGTTTGCTTTACCATTATCCGTATTAGCGCTCAAGCTACCCAGGTTCATAACAGAAGGAAGAGAGCTCGTTGACCTTTTGGAATTTATAAAATGCTAAAACGACCTGGGATTGACTTTAAGTTCCCTCTCAACGTCGGCAATATATTGGTTACACAAAAATTTGCTTAAAAAAGCAAACTCCCTTTTATGTTGCACACACCTCGCCCAATGCACAGGGTCCCGCGTATTACCAAATAGTTACCAAAGTACATTACTTATTACGAAGAATCTTATATTTCATAAGGCCTTTCCTATACCACGGTAGTCTATAGGAGCCATGCACCCTTTTGAAAGCATTGTTACCAATAATACGACGGACCGTATGCAGGAAAACATTATAAGACGTGTCTACACTAGGATGCGAGAGAACAGAAGCCCAATTAACATTTAAGATACTACCCCGAATAGCATTCAGACTTACAGTAGAAAAGAAGCATTCATAATATGGTTCCGCCCAGGGCGAATAAAAATGGAAATTTACTAAGAATTCCAACGGCATATGATGCATGTCACATTCAGCGATGGGGAGTTCGCAAGATGTAACATGGCAATCTATACTATACTAACAAAAATTTTGTCTAGAATCTTATTTAGCCTATTAAAAACATTATTTACTTGGGATAAGCCCATACGAAAACAGTCATCTAGGAAAAGAATCTCGTTCGACATGTACATTACTAGGTATCATAGCCGACGACTGCGGATCGCCGGACCATGCCAACGAACCCAAATCGAAGTCGCCAACAACGCAGAGGTGCTGACGGTCTCGCAGATTACTATAAATGTTAGCAATGTTCTGTGTGTGCGCCTTATATATTTTATAGCTGCTATTTGGCGGAATGTAGGATGCGCTAATAAATAGCGTCTCCAACTGGCCAGCCACCGCCACACCAATCTGATCCAGAACAGAGTCTCCATCCAGGAGACAAATCCGATCGCAGTGTAGGGTGCGTCTGACGGCCACAATGACCCCACCTCCTCTGCAGCACTTCGTTTTGGCACAATCTCTGTCCTTACGAAACACCTGGAAAAGGCTAGGATCGAATTGTTCGTTGTCGAAAAAGTTAGAATTGAGCCAGGTTTCAACCAAAATGACAATGTCGAAGTCACACGTAGAGGTAGCCACGATGACAGCCTGAGCCTTGGTGCGCATGCTCGCTATATTTTGGAAAAAAATTCGTATAGACTTGGCACCAACCATCGGCACGGTCTCAGAAAGTGGCGGTGCCGTCCTGTTATTGGCCACGGAAGATGGGTCCAGACGAGGGTCAGCCATATCCAACTGAGTCAGAGGAGCGAGGCCCATGCCTAGAGCCAGCCTAAGCGTTGAAGTCCTAATCAGTAGCACACCATCCTTGTCCATAAAAGAGGGGAGGGAAGCAGCCGGGAGAGCCAATCTCTGTGACGATGCTGAAGAGAGTGTTGAAGAGAGTGTTCCACATAAGAGCGCAAGCATAGCATACGAAGCAATGCATTTGCATTTGTTGTTGTAATGAGCACGTTAGAAGCGCACGTAGTCGGGAGAGAGCGCCAGCAAGAGCATCGTCATCTGATCCATCAGCCGCCGAGCGAATATCGCACAGAGCGCAGATCGAAAAGTCAAAGTTTTTTTGTTGTGTCGAAGAGGATTGCCAAAAATGAAACAACGGGCTGTTGCTCATAGCAAAAAGGCGAAAAAGTGCAAGTATAATATGTTGCGGAGAAGCGGCGATCATAAAACCAGAGGCGCCGCTCACTGGGAGTTTTTTGAACTGGATGGAACTCGAGCTTTCTGAGTCGGCGTGGACGTCCGCAATGGCACAGCTGCACACAGATTAACTGCCGTCAAATCAGCTTCCGGCCTCTGTCTATGCACAAAGCGGGAAAACCCTTACCGATACTGGCCAGAATCTATCATCAAAGACCAAGGGGAATAGAGGTTCAGGGACCCCAAGTTTGAAATTTACGAACTTCAACGCAGATAAATCAGCATCTCGCTTGACCAATTTCACGCAAGAAATTTCCGCCTCCGGCACCTTGAGCTTATCAGCAACGAATTTCACCAACGCCTCTGGACCCATTGCGGTAGAAAATTTACCAATATGCAGGTATTTACTGCTCTGCATCACACTCAGCTGTTCGCAGCTCGGAGCAACACCAACAAGACGATTGGCATGCTTCTTCCGATTCTTCCTCTCCGTCCATCTGACTGTGACGAAGCCCTCCAAATCGGGTGGCGGAGCAGCAGCTGATCCCAAGTCAATGACCTCAGTCGAGGTGGCCTCGGTCGCCGGCTTTTTACTATTGGAATCCTTCCAGACCTCTGTGATATGTCACTATTACAAGAATATTTCAAAACTTCGCCCCGCCCACTTCCGGCCCCACAAAAGACGAAAATCTGTGGCATCCACAAATTCAAAGATACGAGAAAACTGAAAACGCAGAATCGTAGAACGATATCTTTTAGACTGACGAATCTTAATTGGATCGTATCATTAGTATAGCCAGCATCAAGAAAACAATTTCATTTTTTCTCGCCCTGTCTCTCTCTAACACACACGTAGCATAGCCGGCTTTGCTTAGGTTAGGTTAGGTTAACGCGGGCGGCCCTCAGCGCGGCCACGCATAGGCCAATCTGACCCTTAGTTATCCGGATAGCGGGGTGTATGAACCGTCGCGGGAGTGATTATGCATATAAAATATGTACAAAAATAGTACAAATGTATTCCATCAGCATGTATGTATATGGGGTCGTGCAGATGTATGTATGTATCTTTATTTATGTTTTATCTGCATACCAGTGGGCTGTTTTTTCGGTTTTTTTTGGCTTTTATCAGCAAAAGAAATTGTAGGTTAAGTACTCGGCGACATTTACCATCAATTTTGGGTGACAGCGCACCCCGGATAGAACTGGCGGTAGGTTGGAGAGGCCAATTACTGAAATGGAAATAAATACTTGGTTCACTTTTCAACATAATCTGTTTTTAGAGAAATTAATTATATCGAGTGGTCCCCCAATTAGTAGCCAAGGTCGCCCCTCTCCTTCTGCTGAACTATTTTTTTTTAATAAAAAATAGAAGACAATATTCTGTGGAGAGAGCAAAGGGGAGTAGAGGTTGTAGCGGAAGTAATTTGTAGCCCAGTGTCCATTGGAATTTTTCGAGATAAAGATTGATCAGCCGGCCCTTCAGTGAGCATTTAATCTTAAGGAACATACATAAACAATATACTTACATAGAGAGTAAAATGCTAGGAATGGAACATGTTCAGACATCCTTGAGCAAAGCAGTATTACTCACAGTCCCAATGGCAGTCGCTTATGGGAAACTTGTCCACTGAATCAACGTCATTCGCATCATTTGATCAATGTGAAACATTCATTACTTTTGAAATGTTAGAGAAGAAGATGTCTTAAGAGTATGGAGCTGAATACAAATGAAACCAAAGCAATGTCTTTGTACGTACACACTAGATGACATAATAGCTAGAGTGAATATAATATCATAAATAATGGTGCAATATTATATAGGCACAGGGTGTGGCATCTTTTATGGCGTTTGTGAACCGATGGACGTGAATTCAGTTCAATTTGAGCCATGGATCGCTCTACATCGAAACAACCCGCTGAAGTAGTCCTTCATATCGTGTGCATATCGTCGAAACGCGTGAAAAAGGTCTGAACGCAGATTTCCCCAGAGTTGAGGCCTCCGGGGGCGTTATTTGCGGGTTAGCAAGCCTCAATGCCAGTGAATAGCTCAACGCCGAAATCATCGCTTTACCTCCCGAGAAGCTCGAGGAAGCGATGATTGATATTGTTTATCGAATCGAGGTGTTTTTAGCATAGGCCAGCAGTTCCTGTGGCATCCTTTTGGAGGCATCTTCCAGTGATGCCAGCACTGGGGCGCCCAGGTATCTCCTCCTTGCCCTTGAGAGTGCCGGACAGTTGCAGATGAGATGTTCCAGGATTTCGATAGCCCCAGGCTCATCACATTTCCTACAACTGTCTCTGTTGGTGATGCCTAGCTTTGCTGCATGTACAGCAGCCAGACAGTGACCTGTAAGTATTCCCACTAGCAATCTACAGTCCTTTCGTGGTAGGTGCAGTAGGTAGTGGCTAAGTTTCTCGTTGCGTTCCTTGCACATTATCTTCGAGGTTCTGCAGGTGATGGTACTCCTCCACCTGCTATCAGTCTGTGTTCTAGCTTGCTTCTCTAGATCGCCTTGCAGCGTTCTAAGGAAGACAGGCACGTTCTCGGTTCTCCTATTCTCCAGCCCGATGCCTTCCTTAGCTAGTACGTCCGCCGCTTCGTTTCCTTCGATGCCCTGGTGGGTGGGAACCCAATAGATTCGCACTGTCTTTTTCGTACTTAGGATGTCTAATTCCTCCCTGCTCGCCAAGACACTTCTGGAACTGACCGCGGACGACTGCATGGATCTTATCGCCGCTTGGCTGTCGACGAATAGGTTGACCGCATCGTGTGATCGTGCTGTGAGGAGAGCGACCTCCGTTGCTTTCCCGATGGCAAAAACTTCTGCCTGGAATATGCTGCATTGGTCTGGTAGCTTATACGACAGCCTTATCTCAGGGTCTGTACAGTATAGGCCCGCTATACCACGGTAGTCTATAGGAGCCATGCACCCTTTTGAAAGCATTGTTACCAATAATACGACGGACCGTATGCAGGAAAACATTATAAGACGTGTCTACACTAGGATGCGAGAGAACAGAAGCCCAATTAACATTTAAGATACTACCCCGAATAGCATTCAGACTTACAGTAGAAAAGAAGCATTCATAATATGGTCGCCAACAACGCAGAGGTGCTGACGGTCTCGCAGATTACTATAAATGTTAGCAATGTTCTGTGTGTGCGCCTTATATATTTTATAGCTGCTATTTGGCGGAATGTAGGATGCGCTAATAAATAGCGTCTCCAACTGGCCAGCCACCGCCACACCAATCTGATCCAGAACAGAGTCTCCATCCAGGAGACAAATCCGATCGCAGTGTAGGGTGCGTCTGACGGCCACAATGACCCCACCTCCTCTGCAGCACTTCGTTTTGGCACAATCTCTGTCCTTACGAAACACCTGGAAAAGGCTAGGATCGAATTGTTCGTTGTCGAAAAAGTTAGAATTGAGCCAGGTTTCAACCAAAATGACAATGTCGAAGTCACACGTAGAGGTAGCCACGATGACAGCCTGAGCCTTGGTGCGCATGCTCGCTATATTTTGGAAAAAAATTCGTATAGACTTGGCACCAACCATCGGCACGGTCTCAGAAAGTGGCGGTGCCGTCCTGTTATTGGCCACGGAAGATGGGTCCAGACGAGGGTCAGCCATATCCAACTGAGTCAGAGGAGCGAGGCCCATGCCTAGAGCCAGCCTAAGCGTTGAAGTCCTAATCAGTAGCACACCATCCTTGTCCATAAAAGAGGGGAGGGAAGCAGCCGGGAGAGCCAATCTCTGTGACGATGCTGAAGAGAGTGTTGAAGAGAGTGTTCCACATAAGAGCGCAAGCATAGCATACGAAGCAATGCATTTGCATTTGTTGTTGTAATGAGCACGTTAGAAGCGCACGTAGTCGGGAGAGAGCGCCAGCAAGAGCATCGTCATCTGATCCATCAGCCGCCGAGCGAATATCGCACAGAGCGCAGATCGAAAAGTCAAAGTTTTTTTGTTGTGTCGAAGAGGATTGCCAAAAATGAAACAACGGGCTGTTGCTCATAGCAAAAAGGCGAAAAAGTGCAAGTATAATATGTTGCGGAGAAGCGGCGATCATAAAACCAGAGGCGCCGCTCACTGGGAGTTTTTTGAACTGGATGGAACTCGAGCTTTCTGAGTCGGCGTGGACGTCCGCAATGGCACAGCTGCACACAGATTAACTGCCGTCAAATCAGCTTCCGGCCTCTGTCTATGCACAAAGCGGGAAAACCCTTACCGATACTGGCCAGAATCTATCATCAAAGACCAAGGGGAATAGAGGTTCAGGGACCCCAAGTTTGAAATTTACGAACTTCAACGCAGATAAATCAGCATCACGCAAGAAATTTCCGCCTCCGGCACCTTGAGCTTATCAGCAACGAATTTCACCAACGCCTCTGGACCCATTGCGGTAGAAAATTTACCAATATGCAGGTATTTACTGCTCTGCATCACACTCAGCTGTTCGCAGCTCGGAGCAACACCAACAAGACGATTGGCATGCTTCTTCCGATTCTTCCTCTCCGTCCTTCTGACTGTGACGAAGCCCTCCAAATCGGGTGGCGGAGCAGCAGCTGATCCCAAGTCAATGACCTCAGTCGAGGTGGCCTCGGTCGCCGGCTTTTTACTATTGGAATCCTTCCAGACCTCTGTGATATGTCACTATTACAAGAATATTTCAAAACTTCGCCCCGCCCACTTTCGGCCCCACAAAAGACGAAAATCTTTGGCATCCACAATTTTAAAGATACGAGAAAACTGAAAACGCAGAATCGTAGAACGATATCTTTTAGACTGACGAATCTTAATTGGATCGTATCATTAGTATAGCCAGCATCAAGAAAACAATTTCATTTTTTCTCGCCCTGTCTCTCTCTAACACACACGTAGCATAGCCGGCTTTGCTTAGGTTAGGTTAGGTTAGGTTAACGCGGGCGGCCCTCAGCGCGGCCACGCATAGGCCAATCTGACCCTTAGTTATCCGGATAGCGGGGTGTATGAACCGTCGCGGGAGTGATTATGCATATAAAATATGTACAAAAATAGTACAAATGTATTCCATCAGCATATATGTATATGGGGTCGTGCAGATGTATGTATGTATCTTTATTTATGTTTTATCTGCATACCAGTGGGCTGTTTTTTCGGTTTTTTTTTGGCTTTTATCAGCAAAAGAAATTGTAGGTTAAGTACTCGGCGACATTTACCATCAATTTTGGGTGACAGCGCACCCCGGATAGAACTGGCGGTAGGTTGGAGAGGCCAATTACTGAAATGGAAATAAATACTTGGTTCACTTTTCAACATAATCTGTTTTTAGAGAAATTAATTATATCGAGTGGTCCCTTAAATAGTAGCCAAGGTCGCCCCTCCTTCTGCTGAACTATTTTTTTTTAATAAAAAATAGAAGACAATATTCTGTGGAGAGAGCAAAGGGGAGTAGAGGTTGTAGCGGAAGTAATTTGTAGCCCAGTGTCCATTGGAATTTTTCGAGATAAAGATTGATCAGCCGGCCCTTCAGTGAGCATTTAATCCTAAGGAACATACATAAACAATATACTTACATAGAGAGTAAAATGCTAGGAATGGAACATGTTCAGACATCCTTGAGCAAAGCAGTATTACTCACAGTCCCAATGGCAGTCGCTTATGGGAAACTTGTCCACTGGATCAACGTCATTCGCATCATTTGATCAATGTGAAACATTCATTACTTTTGAAATGTTAGAGAAGAAGATGTCTTAAGAGTATGGAGCTGAATACAAATGAAACCAAAGCAATGTCTTTGTACGTACACACTAGATGACATAATAGCTAGAGTGAATATAATATCATAAATAATGGTGCAATATCATATAGGCACAGGGTGTGGCATCTTTTATGGCGTTTGTGAACCGATGGACGTGAATTCAGTTCAATTTGAGCCATGGATCGCTCTACATCGAAACAACCCGCTGAAGTAGTCCTTCATATCGTGTGCATATCGTCGAAACGCGTGAAAAAGGTCTGAACGCAGATTTCCCCAGAGTTGAGGCCTCCGGGGGCGTTATTTGCGGGTTAGCAAGCCTCAATGCCAGTGAATAGCTCAACGCCGAAATCATCGCTTTACCTCCCGAGAAGCTCGAGGAAGCGATGATTGATATTGTTTATCGAATCGAGGTGTTTTTAGCATAGGCCAGCAGTTCCTGTGGCATCCTTTTGGAGGCATCTTCCAGTGATGCCAGCACTGGGGCGCCCAGGTATCTCCTCCTTGCCCTTGAGAGTGCCGGACAGTTGCAGATGAGATGTTCCAGGATTTCGATAGCCCCAGGCTCATCACATTTCCTACAACTGTCTCTGTTGGTGATGCCTAGCTTTGCTGCATGTACAGCAGCCAGACAGTGACCTGTAAGTATTCCCACTAGCAATCTACAGTCCTTTCGTGGTAGGTGCAGTAGGTAGTGGCTAAGTTTCTCGTTGCGTTCCTTGCACATTATCTTCGAGGTTCTGCAGGTGATGGTACTCCTCCACCTGCTATCAGTCTGTGTTCTAGCTTGCTTCTCTAGATCGCCTTGCAGCGTTCTAAGGAAGACAGGCACGTTCTCGGTTCTCCTATTCTCCAGCCCGATGCCTTCCTTAGCTAGTACGTCCGCCGCTTCGTTTCCTTCGATGCCCTGGTGGGTGGGAACCCAATAGATTCGCACTGTCTTTTTCGTACTTAGGATGTCTAATTCCTCCCTGCTCGCCAAGACACTTCTGGAACTGACCGCGGACGACTGCATGGATCTTATCGCCGCTTGGCTGTCGACGAATAGGTTGACCGCATCGTGTGATCGTGCTGTGAGGAGAGCGACCTCCGTTGCTTTCCCGATGGCAAAAACTTCTGCCTGGAATATGCTGCATTGGTCTGGTAGCTTATACGACAGCCTTATCTCAGGGTCTGTACAGTATAGGCCTGCTCCTACTCCTCCGTCCACCTTGGAGCCGTCTGTGTATATATTGAGGTGCTCAGTTTGGTCCCTTCCAATTTTCCAGTCTTCAGGTCCCAAAGATGTGGTTGTTTTGACGTCAAGGCAAGTTTGGGGGGTCATGTAATCAGTTGATCTGGTCATTTCCCTGCCGATTGAACTATGCCCGTATCCTTGTGGCGATAGATTTCCTGATTCTATGAGGCGTTGTGCTGCCTTTCCCGCAATCAGGCGAGCGTGAATGTCCAGGGGGTCGATTCCGAGTAAAGTTTCAGCGCCCTTGTAATACAGAGCAGAGCCTGTCGCTGAGTCTTTTCCATAAGCTTATGGTATGTCTTCTTTTCAGTAGCCAGCCACCACACTAAGGCTCCATACAGCAGAGTTGGTCGCACCACCGAGATGTAGATCCCCTGCATTAGAGCAGGTGACAGGCCCCATGTGCTGTTGAGCATCTTCTTGGATGCATAAAGCGCAATGGTGGCCTTCTTGACCCTTTCCACTACATTGGATCTCCATGCCAGCTTGCTGTCCAGTACTGTGCCTAGGTATTTCACCTGTGCTTTTGGAGTCAGCCTAGCTTGGTCAATTTTCGGGGGGGGGGTCCATATCGGTATCTTGTACCTCTTGGTAAAGAGGATGAGGTCCGTCTTGTCCACGTTGATACTGAGTCCTACCTCTTCCGCCCACTCATGTATCTCCCTGAGTGTACGTTCCATTAAGGAGCTGAGGGTCGATGGACATACATCCGTAATAAGTATGCTTATGTCATCTGCATAAGCTGTTATCTTCGGAGCCTTCCTTTCAAATCTCTTAATGAGGTCGACGACCACCAAATTCCACAGTAGTGGCGACAGGACTCCACCCTGAGGTGTGCCTCTGTGTGCCCCCTTTACCGTGGAAGCAGTGCCCCACTCCGATTGCACCCATCTACAACTTAGGAGGTTTTTGATCCAGACGTTGATTACAGGGTGCATGTTATTCGCTTCTAGGCGACTTGTTATTGCGGTTGTGTCCACGTTGTTGAATGCTCCTGAGATATCCACAAATGCTCGCAAAGCATACTTTTTGTTGTGAAGGGCGCTCTCGATGGTGGCTACTAGCGAGTGTAGTGCGGTCTCCACTGATTTCCCTTTGGTGTAGGCGTGTTGGTTTGTTGACATCAGTCCCCCTACCTCATTCCTGATGTGTAAATCCAACAGCTTTTCTAGTGTTTTTAGTATAAAGGAGGTAAGGCTTATCGGTCTGTAATCCTTGGGATTCACGTGGCTGCACTTTCCTGCCTTAAGGAGGAAGACAACTCTCGAGGTTCTCCATTGGATGGGGATATAGCCCGGTCTTAGGCATGCTGGGGTAATAACCTCTTTGTTCAACTGCATCATGGCTGGGAATATCACGTCCAGTCCTGGTGCTTTTATGCGAAGGAGTCTATGGCCCAGTGGATTCTCTTAGTGGTTAACAGACCTATTGGTGGGTGCTGTTCCTCGGTTGCTAGGTCCTGATGCTCTTTGGCGTCAGTGACCTCGGTGCATCCACGGAGTGCGCCTCCTTTAGTGCTGTTAGGGCTTCTTTACTGCTCTCTGTCCACTATCCGTTGTCTAGTTTTAGTTGGCTCTGTACTGTTGGCTGCTTTGAAGCAGCTTCTAGAGCCTAGCGGTTTCGGGCACGTTCTCAATGTTGGAGCAGAAGTTTCTCCACGAGTTCCTTTGTGCCTTTCGTATTTCCTTCTTGTAGCTTCTAAGTAGGATTTTCTATTCCTCATTGACAATCTCTTTGTTCGCTTGTTTGGCGATCTTGAAGAATTCCTTGAGGTTGTTCCTTTGGAGAGAGAGATCTCGGTTCCACCAGAGTGGCTTGGACATCCTCTTCGTTCTCGAGGGTTTGCACGATGCATGGTAGGCGTTCAGTTACTCGTTGGATAGGGTCTTTAGGGACTTCTCTATATTCTCCGCGGATTTCACTGAGCCCGGATCCGCGAGCTTCGAAGTAACTGTCTTTTCAAACTTTACCCAGTTTGTGTTCCGGGGGTTTCTATAGACTGATATCTTCGAAAAGTGTGTTTGAATTCGCACTTGAACTGAATGTACTTATGGTCTGAGAAGGATGGTCTTTCGAGGACTCTCCAGTTAGATACCAAGGTACTCTTTCCCGTGACAAGAGTTAGGTCTAGCACGTTTGACGAGGTGGCACCCACGAAGGTGTGTTCCTCCCCCACGTTTGCTACGTCTAAGTTAGTGGATAAGATAAAGTCTAGGAGTGACTCACCTCTATCGTTGATGTCGGGGCTTCCCCACACATTGTGATGGGCGTTGAGTTGCAGCACCCTTAGTGTCATGGGTGGCTAACTCAACCTCGCACGGGTTGACTATGATTGTCAGGTCACCGTCCTCCTCCTCCTCCGAGTCGTCCAGCGCAAGACCCTGGGCGTCCTCCGCTATGGTCTCCAGACCTAGGTCCTTCTCGACCTCGCCTGTCTGGAGGGTGTGCGCATCTTTATCCTCGGGGTGGCGCTTTTTCAGCCGTAGGTATACGCTACCTACGCCCCACGACATCTTCCCGAACTTGGGATACAAGATGTCCTCCGCCTCCTCGCTGATCTGGAGGATCACGTGCTGGCCCCCCTCGTTGAGTAATGGGCTACGGGCGTGCAGAACCTTCCAGTCAGCCGTTGGCACGTCCGGATCTTGCCTCTGCAGCAGCTTCAGTGCTCGCTCCCCCTGGACAGCAATGGGGAAGAGCACCTTCGCCTTTGGTATGGACGGGATCAGCTCCCTGTCTACCACCTCCAGCTTGGCCCCCTCCCACAGAGCTTCTAGTAGGGGCACCTTCTGCACCAGCCACTGCCGCGTTGGGTCGTCATTACACTTGAGGATTTTGACCCCGTTCAGCCATCCCGCTCCATCGAACGTGGGTTGGGAGCGCTAGGGTCCTCCTCCATTCGCGAGAACAGTGCCTCGACGAGCTGCGCGTGGACTAACTTCCACTGCGCCGCCGTCATCTTCCCGTTCTCATCGCTGCGATCGATCAAGGCCACAATGAGATGCCTCTTGGACACCTCGCTCATGGCTTTCTGCCTCGGCTTCATCGTCTTCGGCTGGAGGGTGGCCACCTTGGGCCCGCGTTGCCGCTTGCTCGCCGGAGTGTCTTTGGCAGCACTCTCGATCGAGCGTTGCCTCTTGGTGGCCAACATCTCCTCCACCTTGTTGGCGAATCCACCGTTTGTTGCCTTCATCTGGGGCAGCTGCGCGTAGTGTGCGCGGCCCTCCTGTACCCGTTGCTCAGCCCAGGCTAGCTTGGATTTCTCCTCTTGGGAGATATCCGCCTTACCTTGGAGCCGGCTCAGTAACTTGAGGGCCGCCTTATACTGAGCTTTTGCCTTCATGCTGTCCCTGGAACGCTTCGGCCCTTCCCTACGCAGGGAGCAGGTACCTGGTTCCGGCGAGCGGAGAAGGCTTGGTAATGGATAGCACGCTCTCCAGGTCCGAGTCTGCGTCGACAACGGCACCCGCGCTGCTCACCGTGCTGGCAGTTGTTTTAGTGGCAGTAGTATTACAACTGACATGACCTGCTCCCGCCATGCCCGAGGTGTGACCGCTGGCGACACGCAGAGAGGCGTGCTCCTCCCCGTGCCCGCCGGTGGTAGCAGTCACGCTTTCCACCGACGTTTGGGTTGACATCCCAACTCGTGCTTGCTCCTTATCTGCCTCCATATTTGGCCCGAAGGTCCATACCGGTTAATGTTTTTCGGGGGGACCACCCCCTAGCGTTTTATGCCTGGCCGCCAGGCACCTCCAGCCATGGCCTTGGTTCAGTTCCACCGACTTTAGATCGGGAAGACGATGGACCATAGCCTTAGCTAGACACTGCATTACCCCGGCCAGGGCAAGCGACAGTGCATTATCCTCGCCCGGGATAATGCAGTGTCCATTGCCCAGCTAGAGGGTTTTTACCAGCCCGGCTTTGCTTAGAGTAAAACATTAGCGCCTAGATCTCAGAGACTATAAAAGCTAGAGCAACCAAATTTGGTATCCACACTCCGAAGATATCTGATCTTGACAAGTATGTTTCAAAATTTTCGCCACAGCCCATTCCGCCCCCGCAAAGGACGAAAATCTGTTGCATCCACAATATTGAGGATACGAGAAAACTAAAAACGCACAATAATAGAAATTGACCATATCTATCAGATTGCTGAATCTGGATCAGATCAGATAATTTTTATAGCCAAAAGGAACAAATCAATTTGTTGTGGCTACGCAGCGCCCGACGTCACGCTCAGAATGATTTTCTGTCTCTCTCGCACGCACTCTGTCGTGTCGCTTAATATTCGCGTCGTCTGCCGGAGGAGAGCCATACTGACTTAGTATCGGGTATAACTGTAGAGTTGCGGTCTCCGCAGCATCTCACAACGTTCCCCCTCGTTTTATTTTTATTTTGAATGCATGCCTAGTTCTCTTAGAAACTTTAGTGCTAATCTTCCTCGAATATTAGTCTAACAGCTAGCTTTCCTGCATGCTCACGTAACAACATTCTGCTGGTGTCACACGGGCCACTTGACGGTGTAGTAATTGCATCGCCTCTTGAAAGATGCAATCATTGGATGTCAACGTCCATGAAAGCTACAAGATGAGAGCGGGCTATAATGCAATGTAATGCGTATGTTCGGAGCAGAACCCAGCCGATTAGCTGCTTACCAAATAGCACCTAATTCTTGGCCCTCAGCAGCTTATTTTGTTTGTTACTTATGTCTATGTCACTCATTTGTTTGTTAAAGCTTTGCGCTTGCTTGCCCTGCTAAACGCTCTCTGCCAGCTCGCTCTTCGCTATCTCCGCTTTGCGTCTGCCTACCGACGTCGGCCGAGCGAAGCTGCGCTTAGCGATCGGAGCGGCAATGTAAAGGGCAGGCAAGCCACACTTGCAATTTGGATGTCACGCATTAAAGAACATATCGCAATTTTATTTCTGCGCCGAGTTTTATTTAATTGAAATAATTAGTCGGCCGATTGGGGATAAAAACCATTATCTCCACATAAAATTTGGTGACCCCGACGTGATCTCTGAGTTGCAGTGTCAATTAATTATCATTCGCGATCGACATTCGTTAGCCTTAACAAATTTTCGGCGGTTAAGCACAATTCGGTGCTAAAACATACTTACATACACCTACATACACGCATTGCTGGCTATTAATTTCTCTGTCGCGACAATTCGGTCAGTGCAGTGCAGCGAACTCACTAATACACACAAGCTGAGTACAAAGCGGAATCGGACAGCTCACAGCCGCACAGCTAAAGGCATTAGCTGTAATCCCTTTACTTTCGGTTCGCACGTTTATACGTATACAGGGTGTCTTTTTCGGTCGTGCTGAGTGACTCTTTTAAAACCTCAACATGGCAGCACCTGAGCCTACCAATGTCGCGAACGCAGCAATGCCGAGTGATGTTGATTTCTACAAGCACAAGGCCGAGTCCGTCGCGCGCCAACTAAAGGCCATGGATCGCTTTCTCACCAAGGAAGAGCTTGCCGAGTTAGATGAGGCAGAACTTCAAGCTCGCTTAGAGCAAATTGAGCGAATGAATGCGGATTTCGATGCCGCTCAAACGAGCCTTGAAAGGTTGGATTTCCTGCAGTTAGCCCATGATGCCCGGCTGGACTTTGCGAATGTTTATGTCAAGGTTAGGTCCAGGCTGTCGCGGGAGTTGATGGCTGCTCGCACGGTAAATGTTGCCAATTCAACAGCTCGGCATACTCTCGAGGGGAATTCGTCGTTGTTCGCCTATAATAGTATATGCCGTTCTCGAATGCCCGAGTTGCAGCTTCCGCGATTCGGTGGGAACTACATGGATTGGCCAGAATTCCACTCGATGTTCTCGACAATGGTGCACAAAGACCATCGTATCCCAATCATCGAAAAATTCCAATATCTTCGTGGATGTCTAGATGGTGCTGCGCTGGATACGATTCGTTCCTTGGAACTTTCTGAGGAGAATTACGACAAGGCGTTGAATTTGCTAATGTTGCGATTCGATAATAAACTGTTACATTTTCAGGCACACGTCAAGGCTATTTTCGGGCTGCAAGGGGTGGAGAAGGGCTCAGCTATCGGCTTGCGCGCGCTCAGCGACAAAATCAATTCGCACTTGCGTGCACTTCAGACCTTGGCGACCCCGCAGGAGATTTCGGATGGGTTGCTGATCTTCATCATAGGCACGAAACTGGACCACAAAACAAAAGAGAAATGGGAAGAGAACTTGCCGACGTCAGGATTGCCTCGGTGGTCAAGCATGGCCTCATTTTTGGAAGCGAGATGTCGGATGCTGGAGAATTTGGGATCAGCCATGGCAACAGGTCCTAGTCAACAGGTGGGAGAAGACAAACCTGTCACCCTTATCACCTCCAGTAACGACCATCTTAACCCCATATGTAACCATTGCAATTCCTCCGAGCATTACATATCTAGATGTCAGGCATTCCTGAATCTCTCTGCGTTTGAAAGGTACAAAGAAGCAAAGAAGAGCCGCTTGTGTTTGAACTGCCTCAACAAAGGCCATGAATTGCAGAGGTGCAGGTCAGGACTTTGCAGGCATTGCCAGGCCAAACATCACACGCTACTCCACATTCCATCGGGAACTGGTGCTTCATCTTCCTCTTCACCGGCCGAGGAATCGATCCAGCAAGAGGCCGCGACTGTGCTTCTAGCAAGCGGGTGTTCTAGCCCTCCCCCCTCGATCAAGAAATCTCAGCCCAGCCAGAACGTGTTGCTACCTACTGCCCTCGTCCATGTAACAGATCGTTATGGAGCACTTATCCCATGTCGTGCCATTTTGGATTCTGCGTCACAGGCAAACTTTGTAACATCTAGACTTGCTGATCAGTTGCAGTTGGATCATCGCTCGTCTTATGTTCACATCTCTGGAATCGGAGATTCCATTCTACCTTCGAGCAAGTCGGTACATATAGTTGTACAATCCCAGGACGCAAGCTATCGAGCTTCCTTCGCTGCAATTGTCACCAACTCAATTACGGAAATTCAGCCTAACTTCGGCCTAGACGCAAAGGATTGGCCCATGCCGAATAATCTAAAACTAGCTGATCCTAATTTCTCCAAGCCCCAACGTATCGATCTGTTGATAGGTGGTGGTTTGTTCTTCGATTTAATGTGCGTCGGACAGATTCGACTATCAGACCAATTGCCAACATTGCAGGAGACAAAACTTGGTTGGATAGTGTCAGGAAGCATTGATAGCTCGGAGAATAAGCGTGCAGTTTTAGCCGCTTTTGAAAATTCCTCCTCCATCTCTAATGACGATTTTCGGGCCACAACGCTGGAGTACCAAAACTTAGAGCAGCAATGCAGGAAGCAGCTGCTCGAGTGCCAGGTGCAAGTGGAAAAACTGCGATCGGAGAATCAGGAACTGCAGCGCGAATTTTTCGATATATTAAAAACCTACATATCCACGCTAAATGAAATTCAACTTTCAACAATTTCTACATTGCCAAATTTCCTGCCATTCTATGCAATTACAGAGGTTCCCGATGATCAAGACGTAATCACGACAAGCCGCCTTCGCAAAGAAGCGCCGATTGCTGCGTTCGACGATCATCCCAGCGTAGCCGCCTGCTGCGCCCAAGCAAGCATCTTCAAGAGGGCCGTTGGAAAAATAGCGGTTCTGCCCCTTCAGGATGGATCTGTTGAAAGCCTTTGCCTTCCAACGGGGGGTGAATGTTCGGAGCAGAACCCAGCCGATTAGCTGCTTACCAAATAGCACCTAATTCTTGGCCCTCAGCAGCTTATTTTGTTTGTTACTTATGTCTATGTCACTCATTTGTTTGTTAAAGCTTTGCGCTTGCTTGCCCTGCTAAACGCTCTCTGCCAGCTCGCTCTTCGCTATCTCCGCTTTGCGTCTGCCTACCGACGTCGGCCGAGCGAAGCTGCGCTTAGCGATCGGAGCGGCAATGTAAAGGGCAGGCAAGCCACACTTGCAATTTGGATGTCACGCATTAAAGAACATATCGCAATTTTATTTCTGCGCCGAGTTTTATTTAATTGAAATAATTAGTCGGCCGATTGGGGATAAAAACCATTATCTCCACATAAAATTTGGTGACCCCGACGTGATCTCTGAGTTGCAGTGTCAATTAATTATCATTCGCGATCGACATTCGTTAGCCTTAACAAATTTTCGGCGGTTAAGCACAATTCGGTGCTAAAACATACTTACATACACCTACATACACGCATTGCTGGCTATTAATTTCTCTGTCGCGACAATTCGGTCAGTGCAGTGCAGCGAACTCACTAATACACACAAGCTGAGTACAAAGCGGAATCGGACAGCTCACAGCCGCACAGCTAAAGGCATTAGCTGTAATCCCTTTACTTTCGGTTCGCACGTTTATACGTATACAGGGTGTCTTTTTCGGTCGTGCTGAGTGACTCTTTTAAAACCTCAACATGGCAGCACCTGAGCCTACCAATGTCGCGAACGCAGCAATGCCGAGTGATGTTGATTTCTACAAGCACAAGGCCGAGTCCGTCGCGCGCCAACTAAAGGCCATGGATCGCTTTCTCACCAAGGAAGAGCTTGCCGAGTTAGATGAGGCAGAACTTCAAGCTCGCTTAGAGCAAATTGAGCGAATGAATGCGGATTTCGATGCCGCTCAAACGAGCCTTGAAAGGTTGGATTTCCTGCAGTTAGCCCATGATGCCCGGCTGGACTTTGCGAATGTTTATGTCAAGGTTAGGTCCAGGCTGTCGCGGGAGTTGATGGCTGCTCGCACGGTAAATGTTGCCAATTCAACAGCTCGGCATACTCTCGAGGGGAATTCGTCGTTGTTCGCCTATAATAGTATATGCCGTTCTCGAATGCCCGAGTTGCAGCTTCCGCGATTCGGTGGGAACTACATGGATTGGCCAGAATTCCACTCGATGTTCTCGACAATGGTGCACAAAGACCATCGTATCCCAATCATCGAAAAATTCCAATATCTTCGTGGATGTCTAGATGGTGCTGCGCTGGATACGATTCGTTCCTTGGAACTTTCTGAGGAGAATTACGACAAGGCGTTGAATTTGCTAATGTTGCGATTCGATAATAAACTGTTACATTTTCAGGCACACGTCAAGGCTATTTTCGGGCTGCAAGGGGTGGAGAAGGGCTCAGCTATCGGCTTGCGCGCGCTCAGCGACAAAATCAATTCGCACTTGCGTGCACTTCAGACCTTGGCGACCCCGCAGGAGATTTCGGATGGGTTGCTGATCTTCATCATAGGCACGAAACTGGACCACAAAACAAAAGAGAAATGGGAAGAGAACTTGCCGACGTCAGGATTGCCTCGGTGGTCAAGCATGGCCTCATTTTTGGAAGCGAGATGTCGGATGCTGGAGAATTTGGGATCAGCCATGGCAACAGGTCCTAGTCAACAGGTGGGAGAAGACAAACCTGTCACCCTTATCACCTCCAGTAACGACCATCTTAACCCCATATGTAACCATTGCAATTCCTCCGAGCATTACATATCTAGATGTCAGGCATTCCTGAATCTCTCTGCGTTTGAAAGGTACAAAGAAGCAAAGAAGAGCCGCTTGTGTTTGAACTGCCTCAACAAAGGCCATGAATTGCAGAGGTGCAGGTCAGGACTTTGCAGGCATTGCCAGGCCAAACATCACACGCTACTCCACATTCCATCGGGAACTGGTGCTTCATCTTCCTCTTCACCGGCCGAGGAATCGATCCAGCAAGAGGTCGCGACTGTGCTTCTAGCAAGCGGGTGTTCTAGCCCTCCCCCCTCGATCAAGAAATCTCAGCCCAGCCAGAACGTGTTGCTACCTACTGCCCTCGTCCATGTAACAGATCGTTATGGAGCACTTATCCCATGTCGTGCCATTTTGGATTCTGCGTCACAGGCAAACTTTGTAACATCTAGACTTGCTGATCAGTTGCAGTTGGATCATCGCTCGTCTTATGTTCACATCTCTGGAATCGGAGATTCCATTCTACCTTCGAGCAAGTCGGTACATATAGTTGTACAATCCCAGGACGCAAGCTATCGAGCTTCCTTCGCTGCAATTGTCACCAACTCAATTACGGAAATTCAGCCTAACTTCGGCCTAGACGCAAAGGATTGGCCCATGCCGAATAATCTAAAACTAGCTGATCCTAATTTCTCCAAGCCCCAACGTATCGATCTGTTGATAGGTGGTGGTTTGTTCTTCGATTTAATGTGCGTCGGACAGATTCGACTATCAGACCAATTGCCAACATTGCAGGAGACAAAACTTGGTTGGATAGTGTCAGGAAGCATTGATAGCTCGGAGAATAAGCGTGCAGTTTTAGCCGCTTTTGAAAATTCCTCCTCCATCTCTAATGACGATTTTCGGGCCACAACGCTGGAGTACCAAAACTTAGAGCAGCAATGCAGGAAGCAGCTGCTCGAGTGCCAGGTGCAAGTGGAAAAACTGCGATCGGAGAATCAGGAACTGCAGCGCGAATTTTTCGATATATTAAAAACCTACATATCCACGCTAAATGAAATTCAACTTTCAACAATTTCTACATTGCCAAATTTCCTGCCATTCTATGCAATTACAGAGGTTCCCGATGATCAAGACGTAATCACGACAAGCCGCCTTCGCAAAGAAGCGCCGATTGCTGCGTTCGACGATCATCCCAGCGTAGCCGCCTGCTGCGCCCAAGCAAGCATCTTCAAGAGGGCCGTTGGAAAAATAGCGGTTCTGCCCCTTCAGGATGGATCTGTTGAAAGCCTTTGCCTTCCAACGGGGGGTGAATGTTCGGAGCAGAACCCAGCCGATTAGCTGCTTACCAAATAGCACCTAATTCTTGGCCCTCAGCAGCTTATTTTGTTTGTTACTTATGTCTATGTCACTCATTTGTTTGTTAAAGCTTTGCGCTTGCTTGCCCTGCTAAACGCTCTCTGCCAGCTCGCTCTTCGCTATCTCCGCTTTGCGTCTGCCTACCGACGTCGGCCGAGCGAAGCTGCGCTTAGCGATCGGAGCGGCAATGTAAAGGGCAGGCAAGCCACACTTGCAATTTGGATGTCACGCATTAAAGAACATATCGCAATTTTATTTCTGCGCCGAGTTTTATTTAATTGAAATAATTAGTCGGCCGATTGGGGATAAAAACCATTATCTCCACAGCGTACTTACTAGCAACAACGCAAACATGACTGACTCACAAAAATAAATAGCTAATTTATGTTTTTACACAGATTAAAATGCATGTATTCGCAGAATAGTATAGATTTACATATTGTAGGCAGGTAAGGGAGTTATTTAAAGATTTTTTTTATGAAAATACCAGCTTTTTATGCACAACAAAAGGAAAAAAACGCAGAAAGCATTGCTCCTCCCATGCCCGCCGGTGGTTGCAGTCACGTTCTTCACCGACGTTTGGGTTGCTCGCTATCCAGGCACATCTAACCATTGCCATGTTTCGCGTCTCCCGACTTGTGTTCGAGAAGACGTTAGACTATTGTCTTAGCTAGGCTTCTGCATTTCCTCGCAATTCCAAAAGACAGAGGAAGATAAAGCAGTTATCAGTTCCGATACCAATTCCGGCGCTAACATATAATTATATTTAAAATATTTGCATAGGTTATGGGACGGTTGCGGTTGGACAGTGCAGATCCAGGTTAGGTTATTGCTAAGGTGCTCGGGCATATCGCATGCAATAACCTTGGGCTAAGTATCGATGCATGTCATAGAACAGTTGCGGTGGGTGCAGGCAAGCTCGATTTGGGGAACAGCTGATCGAAGCTTTCGTAAGTGCTCTGCAGCGCATCGCAACGGAGCTTTCGAAGCGGAATCGTGGAGATCTATAAGCTCTTATTTAAGCAGTGCAAAAGCATCAGCTCTTTCTCTTTTTGAAAATTTAAATCGGTGCAGCCAGTGATTATCTCCGCCTCGGTAAGAAAACCGTGCATCCCACATCTCTGTCAGGAGCTAACACCACTCGTGTCTCCGTGGAAAAGTCGGAAAAACGGTATGTTAAAGTGCACTGTAGGGAAAAATTACACCATACACCATACTCCCACCCTTGACGGGAGTACTCTACGTGGGTCAACCTTGGTGTGGGGCCAAGTTTTTTTTTCTCCTGCGGAAATCGTTGGAACAGCTCTCCACATAACCTACGTGCCGGCCCCATGCGCCTTGCAGTTGTGGTGCATAGAGGTCATAGTGATCACCCCCTCCCCCCTTATGCTCTACTTACTAACTAGATGAAGCCGTTACGTATCCAGACCAAGATTTTGTAACATAGTGTAGCTTTAACTTTAATTTTGTTTGGTTCCATCTAAACAGGCTATTTCTATGTACCTTTATTTTGATGGTTGATAGAAAAAAAAACTTAATAATAGTAACAATAACAAAAAGTAGAAAAAATACCCAAACCTTTCGAATAATCCCCCCCTTTTTACCAATTCCCCTCCGACATGGACACACATTAACATTGTTTCCACAGCTCCACAGCGAAAGGCGCCTTTCAGTGAGGGACCACTGTACTGAAGCATTAAGTGACCCATTTTCTCTTTTCTGCTTTGCGCCAGTATTCGTAAAATTTTAAAAGGCATGCGCAGCCTTCTCGCAGTTGCCAATCTGCTTTAAGCTTGCATTGTTCGCATTTCATGCATTTCGCTAATGCATTGAAACGTAACCGGCAAATACACTAACCAACAAAAAAAAAAAACATTTTAAATTTTTTAATTTAATTTCGCTTTGGATTTTCATGGCGGATCGCTCGTCTGACGTCCGATGCTTTTGATAATTTTTTCTGATTTTCATTTTTCTATATATATGTATTAATTTCCTTATTTCTAATATCCTATATTATATTTATATACCCTTTTGTTTATATATACATATATCTATAACTTTTCTCTTTATCCTTTCGGACTAAGCCCAATTTTTGTTTTTAATTCCATTCATTTTTCTACTCTCCTTGATTTGCCTACTGGTCGAAACTAAATACTTGTGTTATTTTCGGTAGTGAAACTTGTGTTTGCTAGTTTTCTGAATACGTGGCAAAATGTCTAGTTTTAAGTACCGAGAAATATTTTTTTTCATTTTTCATATTGCATTTTGTTGGCAATGAATATGGAATAGACTTATAATTTCGTAGTGACATGTTGACGTATTGGGGTAGGGTGAGAATTATAGGGATTTCCAGAACCTTCTCACAACTGGAAATAATGGAAGGGTGGGCACAGAATCGTGTGGGTCGACTACCATCTCGAAACCTCACGCCAGCGATATTTTTGGAGCACACAGACGAAAGCCTCTAGTACTTTCGGGTATGCCCTAGGTATGATTGTGCCGTTTCGTTTTCGTGTATGCTCGAAATAGGCATATTGTTGTTTTCGGAGTTAGCTCTAGAGTCTCGGCATCCCCTCCGATCCATCTCCTACTGACGTATATATGTATCTATAACGAGTTGTTACAGTTATATTAATCAGAGGATTATATATATATTGACTAAGTATCGAGTGTATAAGTAAAGTTGGAAATCGGTTGTTTTGTTATTCTGTGACGGTACCGAAAAAAAGTTCGAAAAACCGAATCATTTGATTTCTCATTTTTTGTGGTAAAGCATTATTAACAATTAAGAGCTTCCAAGTAGAGATGGGACAGTCTGGCCCGAGCTGGAGTCTTTAGTAAATATGACCGATACGATAACGGACGATGCCAAAGCTATATAAGGTTATGCCATGCAAGCTGTATAATCGCAATTCCTTTGGATTTCGTAAGATCATTTAGTAGCTAACTATAGTACGTTTTATCGTTAATTCAAATGTTCTAGTTAGTTCAGTCTAAGTCCATCTGCATTAATTTTCTGCAATAAGGTCACACTATTAATAATAAATCAATTTGTCCCGCTTTGCCACCGTATTTGAGGTAGCAGTAGAGAACAACTTTTGTGGAGCTTGAAATACTTTTTGAAATTGCTTTATGAAGAAACAAAGCCACACCAAGTTTTCAGTTTTAATTTCCAGGAAAAAAATATTCTAGATTTTTACTTTTATTTTGAAAAACAAAGGTGGAATAGGGAGGGCATAGGTTTTATCGGATGTCGACAGAGCCAATAAGGAATCTAACATTCGTCCCGACATTTATTATGTGGGTGATCAAAAGTTCAATAAATACAGATTTCCATGTACTTTTGTTCGGAGGAACCGCGGTTCCCACAGGCCGAATTCGACCAAAGCACAGCCGGATAAAGGCTGTGGGACGGTCGGATAAAGGCTGATGGCTGTCCGGATAAGGCGAAGGTCAGTCCAGATACCCACGGATATCCGGATGAGGCGAAGAGGCCAAGGGCCCCGAGAGGAGAAGTGTCCCGCTCTCTAAGTTAAGAGGTGATCCATATTTGCCGGCGGAAGCTAAGAGGGGAGTGCGAGACGTAGAGTGCGGATTTGAGTGGCGGGCCAAAGCAATAGCGGAGGTCAAATTGCCCCAATCATTAGCCTCAACGCTGCCACACCCGACAAGAGCCCCCGCGTGGTGGAGATCGGTAGATAAGTGAAATTGTAATATCTAGCCCTAAGTCCTAATATCACTACGAATAAAGCGAAATTCGAAAGGAAAGGTCTTATTATTTGTCGTTGGGGGCAACAATAAAAATACGTTTCAACGAATCTGCCGACCGCTGAGCGAGCCCAGCAAACTCAAGCGAACCAAAAAGTAGATCCGTTACAATATACAATTGATGAATAGGGCTGCTATTTATGTTTCGGCAATAGCAAGTAAGAAGCAAAACTTTTAAGTGAAAATGGCTTTATTGTTTTTCAAAATAATTCCCCTGATGATCAATACCAAATAGCCAAAGTTAACTTTTTCAGTATATTTTAATATTTTTATAGTCATGTTTTCCTTTTCCATTATTACCCATAAGAAAGATTAATTAAGTCTTTTCTACATGTTAAACTGTTTAGGATCTCGTTTAAAGTTGAGCTTGCATTTAGCCAAATAACTGTTGTAGCATAGGGTATTACAAATGGAAAATTTAGATTTTGCAATTGAATACTTAGAAAAATCGTACTGTGAGCCAGGCATTTTAAACTTCTTATATACGAGATTTTATATTCCTTAGGTTTTTTGGCCGCGGAGTGAATAGGGCCAGACATATTTCTATGGGGAAACTAATGGAACAAAGGTAGGAAAGATGGAAAAACAGTGCTGTAGAATGCGTTAGTGGCGGGCTCGATCTCCACAAAGTCGTCGAGGGATGACCAATCTATCAGAGAAAGTGTGCTATTCAAAGAGATAAAATCAGCCCTCTTGAAGCAAAATATAGCCGAAGGCTTTATGCAGGATTTGGTGGGACCAGGAGAAGGCACAGGATAATTATTTCCAGAGTGGGACGGTAAAGGTCTTCGAGAAAAGATGGAGGGAAACTTCTGTGGATTAGAGTTTTCGTTGAGTCGGTAGAAAAGACAAGGTCTAAAATCCTACCTATGCTAATGCATATGCCGTTTACCCGATCCAATGATGAGTTAGACAGAGAATCAAAGAAATCGTGCTGCATAAATGGGAACATTTGGTTGGAGTCATCGGATGGAGACCAGGAAATATTTGGAAGATTGAAATCTCCGAGGACGATAAAACATCGGACTCGTTGATTTGGGACGAAACAGTTTGATAATGGGCTGCGTGAAGCATGTAGGTTGAAAATTCAGTGGACGGTGGGATGTCAGAGCACGATATAAATAGATTTATCGAGGAGAGTCGAAGTTTACTATACCATATTATACTATACTATACTAAAATTTTATTATTGTTATGAGCTTCGACAGAAAAAAGTTGGGATGTTATTTCAGAACGGACAGTAATCAAGACACTATATATATGTTAAATTTGTCAATAAGGATCTCGGAATCAGAGATTGCGGAGTGAAACCAGGTTTCGGAGAAAGCGATAATGTCGGCCTCAAAAGTTGCACAATCAGTATGTAACTTGTTGAGCTTGCTGCCCAAGCCCCGAACGTTCTGATAGGCAATATTTAACGTACTAGGAGAAGCTAAACAAAAACTTTTTCGGACCTCGAAAATTGAGCTTAATTGGTCGTTTGACGCACTGTACAACGTAGAGACTCGACCCTGCTAGCTCGCAAGTTTGTAAAAACAACTCTATTGGGCATGATTCAGCACATTGATGCTCGACACACACATCCACAACTACAACTAAAACTCTTTTCTGCGAGTCTCGAGTCTCTACGTTGTGCGTCGCCAAAGCCTGTATTTGTTGCTAGAACGAGACAAGCTAATCAGCCGAGCTCGAGCAGGTAGGCAGCGGACTACGGTCAGAGACGAAGGATAGCACAAAAGAGATTTGAAACGCCGCGCGCACCCTCTGTCTACGGGGTGTCACGAAAAACCCCGCCATAGAACAGCTTTTGTGTATGGCTTTCGGTACGATCTACTGGAACCCCCTTTAGTGCATTGGATTTTAGGCTAACAGTGATGGCTTTCTACGATTTGAATAGGCAGACTGAAACCCTTCTGAAATGGCTCATAAGCCAATTTCCTTATCGCCCCGGTCTCTTTAAAACCTTGGCAGGACTCAAGTGATGATTATAATATTAATCCTTATAATATGAACAACACAAGAAAAACACCGATGGAGAGTATGACTGAGGCAGTCTTTGGTAAGCGCCACGCCCTTACTAGATCCACACCGCCATTGGCACCTGCGAAACCTCATCTTTCAGTTTAGACCCGACGGCAATTTGATGGAGCGAGCGCACTGCGTTCCACTCGAGCTGATAAAAATTGGTATGCGAGTAAACGAGCTGGTTAAAAGGATGATCGACAGCTTATGGGGCATATTGTGGTGAGTTTTGCAGGCAATGTAGCAGTTCTATTGGTGGCAAAAGACATGTTCATTGTGGAGATGATCTACGACCAGACTATTGGACCCAAGCAATGGCGACGACTACATCTAACGAGTGTGACGCGATCTGTGATGCCCCACCCGGCTCCAATCTGCACCAATGCCTTCCAAACAGCGAACTAAGCCCGGGGTCTGGCAGAGTATGGCGCGCAAGCAGCACTGCCCCATCAAGTATCCGCCGCTAGGATATGGCCATTAAAGGACGATAGACCCACCAACTCATCATAGCCATCACGGACCTATGCTCAAAAAAGATGAAGAAAACCAAAAACCGATTTATTAAGAATTTATGTTCAGAAACTATCGGACATGGTTATTTTTTAATTGGATTTGAAAGTTTCATTTTTGCAGTGCTGGTCTGCCCGATCGTGGGTCTCCTGTTTTCGGCTGCCGCACATCGCTGTGACGCTGCTGTTCCCTCGGTTTTTTAGCTCTCCTACTCTGTCGCTATGTCCCGTGTCTGTGTTGTTGGCAATTTTCTTGGCGCCTGCTGCTGTGAGCTTTACATGAGTTTTCGACGTTCCGACGTTTGGTCTGGTTGTTTTCTTTTGCTGCTCAGTGCTACTTGTTCCTGATGGCTACTTGTTAATTCGCTTTCGGTACAGTTTGGCTACCAGACATGGTCCCACAGGCTGCTGTGGATTGGTTTCTTTTGACGGATTTTAGGTTCTTTGCAAATGGGTTCTGTGTATCCTGACAAAGCGCCTGGCAGGCTTAGCGTTTGCTTTTTCTTTTGTTCGTGATGCGGTTTTGTCCGTGACCACGACCGCTTGCTTTCGATCTCGTTTTTCGAATCTCCAGCCCAGCTGAACTCGGCACGCGTCAACCTTTTTGCCTGCAGACTCTGCCGGCGCTTCGGCAGAACGATCGGCCTTCTTGCTCCTTTTTATGTGCGACACTGGCTTTGGTCTCGGTCTCCACCGTTTTATCTGCAGGGGCTGCTGCCATTGCAGGACTAGATAAGTGGATCACTCTCGAGCTTTTTCTCTCGCTATTTTTTCTCGACATTTTGCTGCTCTTTGCTGCCGTGTGTTGGAGACCGAGTGATCCACTGTGTGGCCTTCCCTCTCGCTCTTTTTCATGCTGTACGAGACATTTGCCTCGGAACCGAAAAGTGTAAAAATAAGAATAATATATAAACTCAAACTAACAATATTCCTATTGTTATTCTCGCTTGGAAAAAGCCTGACCGCTACTATGGATGTGAAGGATTCTCTTTCACACATGCATTAGTTTTATAGAATTCGCCTTTATTTTTTCTTTCGCTTTTGAGTCACCAAGATCCTTATGTTTTTAATTTTATTACGCCTTTTTTCACCTCGGCCTCCAATATACCTCCGCAGTGAGGTTCTACCGTAAAAATTAATTGATATTCAGGTTTCTGTAATTCTGCTGAGTTAAGAGGTACCAACAGGTATCTAACCATGCGCCATGCTTCCCCTTACAATACGGCTACCAAATATATTATTTTTTGCTTTTCACTAATATCTTTTATCTCAAACTGAGTTTTGTCAATTGTTCCCACTTTATAGGGTCTCCAGCAAATTTTGGTAATGTTGGCTGTTTATTTTCAACCTCATTGTTATTGTTACCATTAATCTGCGGCTAAATTAATACTTCCGGAAACGATTTATAGTTTACTTAAGTCAGATTTAAAATATATTTTCTTCTCTGTCAACCCATTATGAGAGTAGTTTTAATAATTACAGTACATAATGTTATCGTATATTGTTTCTCGTGTTAATTGGTATTATTAACAATAAACAAACTAATAAAAAAACGAGGGGGAACGTTATGAGTTGCTGCGGACATCGCAACTCTACAGTTATACCCGATACTAAGTCGTTATGGCTCTCCTCCGGCAGACGAAAACGACAAAGAGTTCGTGCGAGAGAGACAGAAAATCAGTTTGAGCGTGACGTCGGTCGCTGCGTAGCCAGTGAAAATTGATTTGTTCCTTTTGGCTATAAAAATGATCTGATCTCATTCAGATTCAGCAATCTCATTGATATGATCATTATCTATGATCCTCAATATTATGGATGCAACAGTTTTTCGTTTATTGTGGTGGCGGAAGGGGGTGGGGCAAAATTTTGAGATAAACGTTTTATAGTGAGATCTAACAGGAGTGCGGATACCAAATTTGGTTACTCTATCTTTAATAGTCTCTGAGATTTGTGGATGCCCCAGATTTTCGTCCTTTGCGGGGCGGAAGGGGGTGTAGCGAAATTTTGACACAAAACGGTGAAGGTCCGATATCACAGGAGTGTGGATACCAAATTTGGTTGCTCTGGCTCTTATAGGTTCTGAGATCCTTGAACTCATATTTTGCAATTGGCAAAACCTGTGTGTTAGAGAGAGACAGAGCGAGAAAGAATGAAATTGTTTTCTTAATTCTGGCTATAATAATTATACAATCTGGTTCAGATATTACACTCTAGAACATATAGTCATCTTCTACGATTCTGCGCTTTCAGTTTTCTCGTATCTTTGAATTTGTGGATGCCACTGATTTTCGCCCTTTGTGTGGGCGGAAGTGGGCGGGGCAAAGTTTTGAAATATACTTGTAGCAGTAACATATCACAGAAGTCCGGATATAAAACGTCGTTTCTCTAGCTCTTATAGTCTGTGAGCACTAGGCGCTGAAGGGGACGGACGGACAGACGGACGGACGGACAGAGAGACATGGCTCAATCGACTCGGCTATTGATGCTGATCAAGAATATATATACTTTATGGGTCGGAAACGATTCCTTCTGGACGTTACACACATCCACTTTTACCACAAATCTAATATACCCCAATACTCATTTTGAGTATCGGGTATAAAAATAAACAATCACTCTCGAGCTTTTTCTCTCGCTATTTTTTCTCGACATTTTGCTGCTCTTTGCTGCCGTGTGTTGGAGACCGAGTGATCCACTGTGTGGCCTTCCTTCTCGCTCTTTTTCATGCTGTACGAGACATTTGCCTCGGAACCGAAAAGTGTAGAAATAAGAATAATATATAAACTCAAACTAACAATATTCCTATTGTTATTATCGCTTGGAAAAAGCCTGACCGCTACTATGGATGTGAAGGGTTCTCTTTCACACATGCATTAGATTTATAGAATTCGCCTTTATTTTTTCTTTCGCTTTTGAATCACCAAGATCCTTATGTTTTTAATTTTATTACTCCTTTATTCACCTCGGCCTCCAATATACCTCCGCAGTGAGGTTCTACCGTAAAAATTAATTGATATTCAGGTTTCTGTAATTCCCTCGGTTTTTTAGCTCTCCTACTCTGTCGCTATGTCCCGTGTCTGTGTTGTTGGCAATTTTCTTGGCGCCTGCTGCTGTGAGCTTTACATGAGTTTTCGACGTTCCGACGTTTGGTCTGGTTGTTTTCTTTTGCTGCTCAGTGCTACTTGTTCCTGATGGCTACTTGTTAATTCGCTTTCGGTACAGTTTGGCTACCAGACATGGTCCCACAGGCTGCTGTGGATTGGTTTCTTTTGACGGATTTTAGGTTCTTTGCAAATGGGTTCTGTGTATCCTGACAAAGCGCCTGGCAGGCTTAGCGTTTGCTTTTTCTTTTGTTCGTGATGCGGTTTTGTCCGTGACCACGACCGCTTGCTTTCGATCTCGTTTTTCGAATCTCCAGCCCAGCTGAACTCGGCACGCGTCAACCTTTTTGCCTGCAGACTCTGCCGGCGCTTCGGCAGAACGATCGGCCTTCTTGCTCCTTTTTATGTGCGACACTGGCTTTGGTCTCGGTCTCCACCGTTTTATCTGCAGGGGCTGCTGCCATTGCAGGACTAGATAAGTGGATCACTCTCGAGCTTTTTCTCTCGCTATTTTTTCTCGACATTTTGCTGCTCTTTGCTGCCGTGTGTTGGAGACCGAGTGATCCACTGTGTGGCCTTCCCTCTCGCTCTTTTTCATGCTGTACGAGACATTTGCCTCGGAACCGAAAAGTGTAGAAATAAGAATAATATATAAACTCAAACTAACAATATTCCTATTGTTATTCTCGCTTGGAAAAAGCCTGACCGCTACTATGGATGTGAAGGATTCTCTTTCACACATGCATTAGTTTTATAGAATTCGCCTTTATTTTTTCTTTCGCTTTTGAATCACCAAGATCCTTATGTTTTTAATTTTATTACGCCTTTTTTCACCTCGGCCTCCAATATACCTCCGCAGTGAGGTTCTACCGTAAAAATTAATTGATATTCAGGTTTCTGTAATTCTGCTGAGTTAAGAGGTACCAACAGGTATCTAACCATGCGCCATGCTTCCCCTTACAATACGGCTACCAAATATATTATTTTTTGCTTTTCACTAATATCTTTTATCTCAAACTGAGTTTTGTCAATTGTTCCCACTTTATAGGGTCTCCAGCAAATTTTGGTAATGTTGGCTGTTTATTTTCAACCTCATTGTTATTGTTACCATTAATCTGCGGCTAAATTAATACTTCCGGAAACGATTTATAGTTTACTTAAGTCAGATTTAAAATATATTTTCTTCTCTGTCAACCCATTATGAGAGTAGTTTTAATAATTACAGTACATAATGTTATCGTATATTGTTTCTCGTGTTAATTGGTATTATTAACAATAAACAAACTAATAAAAAAACGAGGGGGAACGTTATGAGTTGCTGCGGACATCGCAACTCTACAGTTATACCCGATACTAAGTCGTTATGGCTCTCCTCCGGCAGACGAAAACGACAAAGAGTTCGTGCGAGAGAGACAGAAAATCAGTTTGAGCGTGACGTCGGTCGCTGCGTAGCCAGTGAAAATTGATTTGTTCCTTTTGGCTATAAAAATGATCTGATCTCATTCAGATTCAGCAATCTCATTGATATGATCATTATCTATGATCCTCAATATTATGGATGCAACAGTTTTTCGTTTATTGTGGTGGCGGAAGGGGGTGGGGCAAAATTTTGAGATAAACGTTTTATAGTGAGATCTAACAGGAGTGCGGATACCAAATTTGGTTACTCTATCTTTAATAGTCTCTGAGATTTGTGGATGCCCCAGATTTTCGTCCTTTGCGGGGCGGAAGGGGGTGTAGCGAAATTTTGACACAAAACGGTGAAGGTCCGATATCACAGGAGTGTGGATACCAAATTTGGTTGCTCTGGCTCTTATAGGTTCTGAGATCCTTGAACTCATATTTTGCAATTGGCAAAACCTGTGTGTTAGAGAGAGACAGAGCGAGAAAGAATGAAATTGTTTTCTTAATTCTGGCTATAATAATTATACAATCTGGTTCAGATATTACAATCTAGAACATATAGTCATCTTCTACGATTCTGCGCTTTCAGTTTTCTCGTATCTTTGAATTTGTGGATGCCACTGATTTTCGCCCTTTGTGTGGGCGGAAGTGGGCGGGGCAAAGTTTTGAAATATACTTGTAGCAGTAACATATCACAGAAGTCCGGATATAAAACGTCGTTTCTCTAGCTCTTATAGTCTGTGAGCACTAGGCGCTGAAGGGGACGGACGGACAGACGGACGGACGGACAGAGAGACATGGCTCAATCGACTCGGCTATTGATGCTGATCAAGAATATATATACTTTATGGGTCGGAAACGATTCCTTCTGGACGTTACACACATCCACTTTTACCACAAATCTAATATACCCCAATACTCATTTTGAGTATCGGGTATAAAAATAAACAATCACTCTCGAGCTTTTTCTCTCGCTATTTTTTCTCGACATTTTGCTGCTCTTTGCTGCCGTGTGTTGGAGACCGAGTGATCCACTGTGTGGCCTTCCCTCTCGCTCTTTTTCATGCTGTACGAGACATTTGCCTCGGAACCGAAAAGTGTAGAAATAAGAATAATATATAAACTCAAACTAACAATATTCCTATTGTTATTCTCGCTTGGAAAAAGCCTGACCGCTACTATGGATGTGAAGGATTCTCTTTCACACATGCATTAGTTTTATAGAATTCGCCTTTATTTTTTCTTTCGCTTTTGAATCACCAAGATCCTTATGTTTTTAATTTTATTACGCCTTTTTTCACCTCGGCCTCCAATATACCTCCGCAGTGAGGTTCTACCGTAAAAATTAATTGATATTCAGGTTTCTGTAATTCTGCTGAGTTAAGAGGTACCAACAGGTATCTAACCATGCGCCATGCTTCCCCTTACAATACGGCTACCAAATATATTATTTTTTGCTTTTCACTAATATCTTTTATCTCATACTGAGTTTTGTCAATTGTTCCTACTTTATAGGGTCTCCAGCAAATTTAGGTAATGTTGGCTGTTTATTTTCAACCTCATTGTTACTGTTACCATTAATCTGCGGCTAAATTAATACTTCCGGAAACATTTTATAGTTTACTTAAGTCAGATTTAACATGTTTTTTGTTCTCTGTCAACCCATTATAAAAGTAGTAATAATAATTACAGTACATAATGTTATCGTATATTTTTACCCGTGTTAATTGGTATTATTAATAATAAACAAACTAATAAAAAAAAAAATAAACAAATTTAATTTCTCTGAGGATAGTTTTCTGCTTCTGTTGCTGTCTGCATATGATGCTGCCGCTGCTATTATTTTCGATGCTGTTACCGATGCGTTGTCGTCGATGCTGTTTCTGTTTGCCGCTGCCGTTGCCGATGCTGATGCCATCGATGCTGTAGTTGTCGACGAGGCTGCTGGTGTCGCCGCTGGTGCTAATTCCGTAGTTGTCGATTAGGATGCTGATGTCTGTCGCTGCTTTCTTGTGTTTTGTGTTTAACATAATCAAATTTTTTAAATTTATTTCCTCAGTGTCACTTTTTTTTCGTTGTTGCCAATTTTTGCTCTTCACTTCACTTATCAAACTTCTCGATGTCGGGAAATATTTGTTCCTATAGTCCTACAGACTCTAAGGCACTAGTTTAGCTTCGGGCTCTTACCACAGGGGGGAAACAACGGAAAGGCTCAAACAACTAAAATGTAAAACTTTTTTTTCGAAAGAATCACACTTGATTTGAATTTAGTTTACAAATTGTATTTACTTCTGATAATCACAGTCATACATCAACTTGAATTATACAAATAGATAGATATATGACGATCAGGTAGTTTCAGTATAATTCCCAGAGACAAACGTCTTGCGACAATGCCCGGACATCGCCCGAAATAAGCCAAACATAGTAGACCCACTAGACCAAAGACAATACAATACCAAGATTTTGCATGAGAAACAAATTCCATTTCAATTTGTGTTTGACGCTTCTTGGTACGGGCGAGCTTGGTACTTTCTTTTAGGCTATCCTTCGTCTCCAATCGCGGCCCGGGAAACCGCCACCCCTGAGTACGGTCTTGTCGTCAAAACTAAAAATTATTGTTTCAAATCGTTCTCTGATAGTAGAGGACTAGTAGATAAAATATAAAATACTATTCAAAATCATATTCCAGATCATAAAGCAGGCTTAAAGTTTGCATAGGTTAAGGCAAATAATGAGAATTCAAAAATATGAATAATGTTATTGCTTTATTTTTTATCGAATAGATTAATGTTTAATGTTTATAGTTCAACTATGGACAGTTAAACTATGTAAAAATAGGAAAAGTATTCATTAAAGAAGATTTTACTTTGGGAGCGCAGTTATCAAAGGAAAAAAGATGGACAAATTTATTGTAATCGCGACAAAGGCTACGGAAATATTCATGGTCAGAGTAGTTTGAAGGACAGAGAGGAAGACGGAGAGAAAAGTAATGCCTAGTCGGGCGGGATAGGACAGCAATACTGATAAGGCTAATGAGGGCCGAGAAGTCAACCTCGCCTAGGAGAAGTTTATGGAGAAAGAGAACTCTATGACAGGTCCTACGGCTTTCAAGCGACTGCAAGTTAATGAGACGCAGCCGACTCTCATAAGAAGGAAGATGACGAGAGGGGACGGAACGGACTCTTGATATTGTTGGTAATGGTTAGATCAGATACAGGAACCATATTCCAAGATAGGCCGTACAAAAGAAACGTAGAGTAGATTAGTGGTATAGGGGTCAGAAAATTCCTTCGACCATCTTTTGATAAGGCCAAGGACTCCGACGAAACTTTTGGAAATGCTGAGAGGAAGAGCGTTAATAATACACCAACTGTTGAGAGCGTCGAGTTCCGGTTGAAGAAATAACGGGGATAATAACGCTGTACTGTAATAATAACGCTGTACGAAAAACATAGCTTGACATCATCAGCATACATTAGGTTCTCGTGAATTAGTTAAAACTTGGGGAAGATCATTGATAAAGAGGTTAAATAATAAGGGCCCGAGATGGCTACCTTGCGGCACACCCGACGAGACAAAAACTTGTTTAGAAAGAGAAGATTGCAGCGGTACGCATTAGTCGAGAGAAGAAATTTAGTCGGAAACCATAGCAGAGATAGTTTGTAGATGAGGAGATACTGATTAACTGATTCGAAAGCTTTACGAAAATCAGTATAAACTACGTCAGTTTGACATTGTTTTGCAAGTCCGGCAGTTACATAGGGGAAAAATTCAGGAAAATTCCGTGCTGTGATTTTGATAACAGGGAACAAAAGTGTTGGAGCTGAGAAGTAATAATTTTTTCGAAGAGTTTAGGATTGGTAGATAAATTGGAGATACAACGTTAGTTTGAGACGTCTGATTTAGATCTTCTTTTATGAATAGGAATTATTTATGATTCTTTCCAGACGGTGGGAAAATCACCAAGCTCGAGGGAGAGGTTGAACAGTTTTAAGAGAGGCACGCAAAGAGAATCCGCACAAAGTTTAAGGACGGCACTGGGAACCAAATCTGAACCAGTGGAGAAAGAAAATGTACACGAATTTAAATTAGTTTAAAGGCCATCATAATCAAAAAAGGTGGGATGGATACAACTTGAACTATTTAAAGGGATAGGATATGCGCGGCAGGATAGTCGTTAGGTGAATCGAGAATAGAGGGAATGTTATTAGAAGGAGCAGAGTAGCAAAGTTGAAACAATGAAGCAAATAAGTTAGCAATATCGGAATTGTTATCTGCATAAGTACCATTTAAGTGTAAAGAAGAGGGATATTGTGATGATTTACGTTTAGAGTTAACAAAACTTAAAGATTTTTTTAAGATCTCGCTTAAAGTTGAGCTTGCATTTAGCCAAATAACTGTTATAGCATAGGGTATTACAAATGGAAAATTTTGATTTTGCAATTTAATACTTAGAAAAATCTGATTGCGAGCCAGACAGATTAAACTTCTTATACAAACGAGATTTTATATTCCTTAAGTTTACAGTGCCGTGGACTGCCAAATTTTCAATCCATATGTATCAAACAAGTAATGGGCTGTTGATAATTCAATATTTTATTTCTTCTTTCCTATGTCCCTATAATCGCACCGTTCTTCGATCCCTCTTCTGCTCACGCAAGTGAGACTGGCTTACCCCTCTTTTCCTTGTTGCTTGTCTATCCTGACGTAGCGCCTGGCAGGCTTAGCGTTTGCTTTTTCTTTTGTTCGTGATGCGGTTTTGTACGCGACCACGACCGCTTGCTTTCGATCTCGTTTTTCGTATCCCCAGCCCAGCTGAACTCGACACGCGTCGGCAGAACGATCGGCCTTCTTGCTCTTTTTTATGTGCGACGCTGGCTTTGGTATCGGTCTCCACCGTTTTATCTGCAGGGGCTGCTGCCATTGCAGGACTAGATAAGTGGATCACTCTCGAGCTTTTTCTCTCGCTATTTTTCATGCTGTTACGCGACATTTGGGGGCGACATTTTGCTGCTCTTTGCTGCCGTGTGTTGGAGACCGAGTGATCCACTGTGTGGCCTTCCCTCTCGCTCTTTTTCATGCTGTACGAGACATTTGCCTCGGAACCGAAAAGTGTAGAAATAAGAATAATATATAAACTCAAACTAACAATATTCCTATTGTTATTCTCGCTTGGAAAAAGCCTGACCGCTACTATGGATGTGAAGGATTCTCTTTCACACATGCATTAGTTTTATAGAATTCGCCTTTATTTTTTCTTTCGCTTTTGAATCACCAAGATCCTTATGTTTTTAATTTTATTACGCCTTTTTTCACCTCGGCCTCCAATATACCTCCGCAGTGAGGTTCTACCGTAAAAATTAATTGATATTCAGGTTTCTGTAATTCTGCTGAGTTAAGAGGTACCAACAGGTATCTAACCATGCGCCATGCTTCCCCTTACAATACGGCTACCAAATATATTATTTTTTGCTTTTCACTAATATCTTTTATCTCATACTGAGTTTTGTCAATTGTTCCTACTTTATAGGGTCTCCAGCAAATTTAGGTAATGTTGGCTGTTTATTTTCAACCTCATTGTTACTGTTACCATTAATCTGCGGCTAAATTAATACTTCCGGAAACAATTTATAGTTTACTTAAGTCAGATTTAAAATATATTTTCTTCTCTGTCAACCCATTATGAGAGTAGTTTTAATAATTACAGTACATAATGTTATCGTATATTGTTACCCGTGTTAATTGGTATTATTAATAATAAACAAACTAATAAAAAAAAAAAATAAACAAATTTAATTTCTCTGAGGATAGTTTTCTGCTTCTGTTGCTGTCTGCATATGATGCTGCCGCTGCTATTATTTTCGATGCTGTTACCGATGCGTTGTTGTCGATGCTGTTTCTGTTTGCCGCTGCCGTTGCCGATGCTGATGCCATCGATGCTGTAGTTGTCGACGAGGCTGCTGGTGTCGCCGCTGGTGCTAATTCCGTAGTTGTCGATTAGGATGCTGATGTCTGTCGCTGATTTCTTGTGTTTTGTGTTTAACACAATCAAATTTTTTAGATTTATTTCCTCAGTGTTACTTTTTTTTCGTTGTTGCCAATTTTTGCTCTTCACTTCACTTATCAAACTTCTCGACGTCGGGAAATATTTGTTCCTATAGTCCTACAGACTCTAAGGCACTAGTTTAGCTTCGGGCTCTTACCACAGGAGGGAAACAACGGAAAGGCTCAAACAACTAAAATGTAAAACTTTTTTTTCGAAAGAAATACACTTGATTTGAATTTAGTTTACAAATTGTATTTACTTCTGATAATCACAGTCATACATCAACTTGAATTATACAAATAGATATATGACGATCAGGTAGTTTCAGTATAATTCCCAGATGGACAAATTTATTGTAATCGCGACAAAGGCTACGGAAATATTCATGGTCAGAGTAGTTTGAAGGACAGAGAGGAAGACGGAGAGAAAAGTAATGCCTAGTCGGGCGGGATAGGACAGCAATACTGATAAGGCTAATGAGGGCCGAGAAGTCAACCTCGCCTAGGAGAAGTTTATGGAGAAAGAGAACTCTAAGACAGGTCCTACGGCTTTCAAGCGACTGCAAGTTAATGAGACGCAGCCGACTCTCATAAGAAGGAAGATGACGAGAGGGGACGGAACGGACTCTTGATATTGTTGGTAATGGTTAGACCAGATACAGGAACCATATTCCAAGATAGGCCGTACAAAAGAAACGTAGAGTAGATTAGTGGTATAGGGGTCAGAAAATTCCTTCGACCATCTTTTGATAAGGCCAAGGACTCCTTCGACTCCTTTTAAAACATAAGTTAGGTACGAAGATAATGCCTAAATTGTAGCGAACCCATGCATGTGCATATGTAATACTCTGTTATATATATAAACTTATATATAAGCGCGTATATAAACGCAGTGACATAAACAACTATTGTTTATGTTACACATTCCATCTGAACAGCAACATGATCTGCCTCTTGAGCGCGGATCAGCTAGCTGCCCAAACTGCTGATCAATCTTTTCCCTAAAACACAGGCAGAACCCCAACGCCCTCATACTGAGGCTAAGGGTCTCTCTGATCATGCATTAATATAGACTCAGGCAGAGACCGCTCGCACTAATACTAATGCAGTGGTACTCTCTTCATAAGATGCATGGGAGAACTCTCGCTCTCCGATAAACATAAGAAAAATTGTACCCTAGGCTAAGACTCAAAAATATTCCAATAAACATTCACTTATCAGAACTCAAACACAACGGACCTTCTTCTATCAAATAAAACTCTTTACATGGCGACCGTGACTGAGAGCTAAAAGCTCAAGGCACATAAGTGTTAAAAAAAAAAAAATGTGAAAAGTGAAAAACAAAACAATAAAACTAAGGCACTGGACAAAAAAGGAGGATTTAAATACTGAGTGTGTAGAGGATGAGTGGGCTCAAAAATAAAAAATGCAGTGGAATAAAAGTAAGACAAAGAAGAGAAAAAGTCCAACTTTTAAAATTACTAGCCACCAACGAACCACCACGTTGGGAGACGGCCAGCGAGATATATGACAAAATAGAGATATATGGCAACCCCCTCTCACTCAAGTATCAAATCAATATTCGACAAAACTAAAACTTCTCCTCCACCCAAAAAAGAACTACCAAAATTTAAAAAGAAGTGACCGGCAATTATTATTTTGACAATAGAAGAAAAACCCAATAATTAATCATGGGTAAAACAGAGTCTAAAGTTGAAAATCCAACGGCCAATGTCGTTAATAAAGTTTAAGTTGTTGATCATACCGAGGACATAGGACGTCTATGGACTCAGTTATTAATAATAATCATTTTAATTTCGGTGATGCTTGTTCCTAAACTTTATACAATGCATAACAAGCTTCTTAAGAAAAGATACACCCAAAATATATAAATGAAAATTTTTTTTAAAAGAAAATAAATGCTTATTAATAGTAATAAAGTAGATCCGAATATCTATGGAATTGAAAGAGATAGTAAGCAAAATTTCAAACAATAGAACCGAATTTGACAAATCATACAAATGCATAAATAAAAGTGTGCCTATCACAACGCGTACAATAGTAAAACATACTGAAATCCTCATTACAAAGTACAACGAAATAGTAACTCTTCATCTAGATAATCAAAAAAGGCTAACATCTTTGCATACAGTTCAAATTAGAGATGTAATAGCACTTCTAAAAAGTAACATTTTAAACGTTAATAAAATACATCATTTACAACTTATATTGCCAAACGATTATACCAAACTAGCTGTTTTTGACCAATCACTCTTGCCACAAACTAAGTATATAAAAGACCAAACCTTATCGGAAGTAGAATCAGAACCAGAATTAGAATCAAAATCTGTTAAAATAGAACAAAAACTTAGCACCATGGCCGATGAATCAACCGCCCAAAGGGCGTATATAAAAGAAATTTCGCATGCAGTGCCAGAATTTGATGGAAAAAACTCCACAAAGATTCATAACGGCAATAAAATTGGTTGATATGACAAAAGACTCATATGAAGCCATAGCAATAGAGGTAATAAAGTCTAAAAAGTTTGGCTCAACCCTCTATAAAGTTCAAAACGAGACAACGATTAGTGCAGTAATAAAGAAATTGCAAGTCACAATTGTCGGTGAAACATCCGACGTTGTAAAAGCAAAAATGGCAAATGTCTATCAAAAAGGCCAAACAGCCACTCAATTTACCAATGAAATCGACAGTTTACGAAAGTTACTCGAATCTTCGTATATCGATGAGGGATTGCCACCAGAGCATGCTGATCATTTCAGCACTAAGGAAGCAATTGGCATCATGACCAAAAATTGTGAGCATTGCAAGTTGAAAACAATATTAGAGGCAGGTACATTCAGAACCATGAATGAAGCCGTCTCTAAGTATATACATTGCAGCACTGAGATACCGGGAAATGCAAGTTCCATTTTGTACTCACAAAGAGGCAATTATAATAGAGGCTATTACCGCGGTAGAGGCAATGGTCGTGGTAATAATAATAATAGAAACAATAATTACCGAAATAATAGCCAGAATAACTACAACAACTACGGAAGGGGACGTGGAACTTATAGAGGAAACAACCGTCAAAACGGTAGTACCTATAACAGTAACAACAATAAACAGACCAACAATGTCCGACAGGTTCAAACCATGCCGGAATACTAGGAGGCACCCTTGAGAAAACAACAACAGTCATAACAGCGGTTCACACAATAAATCTCAATTTCAATCTATTTGTTTCATTACAAAATGGAAAAACACGCAAAACATATGTAGCGCCATTTGAATTATAATAATTGATATTAGGATAGTATTTCATGAAGTCTAGTGTAAGTTAGGCTAGGGCAAAGCGGGAGCGCAATAAAAGCTCGTTCTCTCGCTCTTGGCGAATTCGCCCCGCTTTGCCACCGTAGGTAAGGTAGGCTTAGAAGAAATTGTTTGAATATATGAAAAGAAGTCGAGAAAAACCCTTGAAATCGAACGCACGCATCCCTTTTCTTTTCGTCGTATTAAAATAAAAAAAATTGCAGTCACCCAAAATTTCGGTATTGTTATTTAGAAAAACTATTCTAAAATTTAATGGCGCCCCCGGGTGGACTCGCAATTTAAACGTACATATTAATTCAAGTGGAAAGGTAAAAAGTGACAGTGACACAGTGAAGAAAAGATAAATAGCCAAAATCTATACTTATGACATAGTAGAGCTAAATTGCATGCTGTAGTTAGAGTTGAGCATATATATTAATACATATATACATACATATGTACATCTAACCCTCTTGGACGCAATAACTACACATATACATAACTCATTTTTACTGCAATCGCTGTCGCCCCTTTCCCCTTTCTCGTTTTCGTTGTGTCAAATATATGTATAGTTGGGTCGTTGGCCAAGCACGCATACCAATACGCAGCTGCAGCGGTGAATTTTTTCGTCTCGCTTTCGCTCTTCACCGTTGCTTATCGTTGTTCTTTTGTTTGGCGCGCTTGATCCAAATCAAACAGCAAGTGATGCGCTACCCTGTTTTCGTCGGGTATATTCGTTTGGTGTCAGTAGGATCCAACTATCAATTAAGACAAAGTCGTGCCTCGCAAATCAATTTAGCGTCGATCGTTGTCGGTGCATACGCATACACAACATTAATTCTTCAGAACTGCAGCGGTGAAATTTTTCGTTTTCGCTTGTCACCAGTGCAGTTCGTTGGTATTCTTGTGTGGTTTTCGTGTACGCGCCAGCCAAGCGACGCTCTACCCTAAATTTTTCGGGTATATTGGTTTTTCACCTCGTTTGGGTACAATTACCCATTATTTCATTGAGTGCCTCGGCATTAAATACGATTATTAGAAACGATCTTTCGCCTTCAGTTGCTTGTATTGAGAATCAATATGACCTCAAAAGCCAACAATATCGTCCTTGAAGAGCTGAAGAAAAAGCGCAGTTGCCGTGTCAAAGGCATTCGTTTATTAGCGGACCGTTTAGAAGCGGGGGATATTCCGCTGGTATTGACGGAGCTCGAGTGCAGACTCGAAACGCTGATGCGTAGCATTGTCACGGCACGCGAACTTCAAGAGAAGATTGAAGATATAGACATTGACGATGAATTTGGAGTCGAGTTGGAAGAACTCTCAATTGTCACAAAGGCAAAATTAATGTCTCTCATTTGCGCATTAAAGACAGTTGATGAGACAATACCGGCAGTACCAGCTTATGGTGGCCCAACTCGTGCTCGCCTTCCGAAGTTAGCTCTGCCGCAGTTCAGCGGCAACTTTTCGGACTTTAAAAACTTCATAGGTTTATTTGAGACTCTAGTTCATAATGACCAAAGCATTCCAATTATCGAAAAGTTCAACCATTTGCTTTCGTGTCTCTCCGGTGAAGCGTTGGGAACAGTTAGGGCTTTCCAAGTAACCGAGACCAACTACGAGAAATCAATGGCTAGCTTAAAACGGGTCTACGATAATGATTGTCTGATCTTTAAAAATCACATTGATGCCCTATTTAGTCTTCCCAAAATGACCCAGCAATCAGCATCGTCCTTAAGGAACCTTATCGATACCGCCTCATCCATATATGGTTCGTTGTTGTCGATAGGCGATGATAAAAAGATCTCGAATGCGATGATTATTTATCTCGTCTTGAGCAGAGTCGATCCGGTGACCAAAGAGAAATGGGAAGAACAGCTCGATTATGAGAAACTGCCACTTTGGGCTGACTGTGAAAAGTTGCTTAATCGCAGACATTAGCATCTTTCCGCGGAAAATTCGGACAAATCAAAGCAGGAGAAGAAAGCTGTGCCACGCAAACCGCATAATTGGTGCTCATTCGCGTGTTCTACCGCGAATACCAAAAACCAACAATGCAGCTACGGCAATGCGGAAGACCATTTGTTGACAAATTGCAGTCCATTTGGTCGGCTGGCAGTAATGCAAATGTTCGAATTCGCAAAAACTGCATCCTTGTGCATCAATTGCCTGCAACAAGGCCACTCTGTAGTACGATGCAAAGCTAAGAAGTGTCGAGTGTGTGGCTGCTCACACCATACCTTATTGCATAGGTACACAGTGGCGAATAAAAGTCTGGCGTTACCATCACCCCCAGAGAACTCTTCTCCTCCTCCCAATCAGAATCAACCTTCCACTTCGCATGCTCTCCATACGACAGCTATGGATAGAGTTATTCTGGCTACGTCGATCGTAAGCGTCCGAACAAATAGTGGTGAACATGTTTTGGCCCCAGCTCTGCTTGACTCGGGGTCGCAAACCAATTTTATAACTGAGGACTTAGCACAGCTTACAGATCCGTAGGGAGGAGTCCTGTATCAACTTGCTTGGTATTGGTGAATCCACTTCACAAGTCAAGAAAAAGATACACACGGTGGTGAAGTCGCGAATTACTGGTATTGAGTTTTCGGTTGATTTCTGGATTTTAAGTTCCATTTCGGGGTATCACCCTGATCAAACAATTAACGTGAGTGACTGGAAAATCCCGAAGAACTTACCACTTGCAGACCCATATTTCATCAAGCCACAGAAGATAGATATGTTGATAGGTGCAGAAACATTTTTCGAACTTTTATCTGTTGGTCAAATTAGACAAGGTCCTGACTATCCAACACTGCAGAAAACGCTTCTCGGCTGGATTGTGTCGGGCAGATACACTTCAAAGGTGACTTCCACCCAAGAAGCGAGGAATTGTTTGAGTTGTCGAGAAGAGTCAGTGATACACATCGACAACACATTACAAAAGTTTTGGTCACTGGAAGAATTGCCGTCTTCTAAAAAGTCTCTATCTCTAGAAGGACTACTCAGGTCGTGCCTTCAGGTTGGTTTGAAGTAAAACTGCCGTTCAAATCAGATCCCAGTATCTTAGGCAACTCCTTTGAAGTGGCTAAACGGCGGTTTTTATCGCTTGAAAAAAGATTATCTCGTGACCCCGAGTTACAGAAAATGTACTTGGAGTTCATGAAAGAGTACCTCTCCTTGGGTCACATGTCTACTACAGACAACACAATCCCCAAAACTCCACATTATTTCATTCCACATCAGTGTGTGTTGAGGCCTCAAAGCACGTCGACCAAGCTCCGCGTCGTTTTCGATGCGTCTTGTAAAACGTCCTCTCAGGTGGCCTTGAACGACATATTGATGGTCGGTCCTACGATACAGGATGAGCTGTATTCGACATTGCTCCGATTCAGACTACACAGGTACGCCTTGACAGCCGATGTTAAGAAGATGTATCGCCAAGTCTGGGTCGCTGATGCGGATAGACAATTCCAGCTCATAGAGTGGAGAAGAGACCCGTCTGAGTCCTTGAGAATATACCAGCTCAACACCGTAACATATGGGACCGTAACATGATAACCAGCCCCATTTTTGGCAATTCGGTGTTTGAAGAGGTTGAGTGAGTCTGCAAAACTCTCATTCCCTAAAGCTGCTGAAGTTATTGACTCCGACTTCTATGTCGATGACATGTTGACTGGTGCTGGTTGCGTAGAGGAGTTAAAGACAATTAAGTCTGATGTGACTCAGGTTCTTCAAACCGCTGGGTTTGAATTGACTAAATGGTTTTCGAACTCACCTGAGGTCACCGCATCCGAAAGCACAGTTAAACCGATAACGATCTCGGACTCAGAGTCAACTAAGGCGTTAGGAATATCGTGGCTGCCACACGAAGACGTCTTTAAGTTCCAAATTGACACGTCAGTTATGGGTCTCCGAGCGACAAAACGGAACATATTATCGGTGACATCAAAGCTGTTTGACCCCCTTGGCTTGTTAAGTCCTTTAATAATTAAGGGAAAGATCCTCCTGCAGGAGCTTTGGCTTAGCAAGCTAGATTGGGATGAGTCAATTCCAATGAACTTGGAAACAGCATGGAACTTATTAAAAGAATCCTTGGGTCAGTTGGGGAAGATTACCATACCTCGATTTGTGCATACTGATCCCATGTCACCGATTCAAGTACATGCCTTTGCCGACGCATCCATGAGAGCTTATGGAGCCTGCGTCTATATCCGTAGAAAGACTTCAGAAGGTTTCGAGGTCTCCTTGTTGACTGCAAAGTCAAAAGTAGCGCCGCTCAAGACGAAAACGCTCCCAAGGTTTGAGTTATGTGCCGCTCACCTTCTCGCAGACCTTTGTCACCGAATCAAATCACTGCTCAAGGTTCCAATTGAGAAAATGATATACTGGTCAGATTCAGAAGTTACTCTTCATTGGATCAGATCCCACCCTTCGTCGTTGTCAACATTCGTTGCGAACCGAGTAGCGGAGATTCAAGAGTGGTCAAGTGAATCTACGTGGCGGCATGTGCCAACAAAACAGAACCCAGCAGACATAGTTTCGAGAGGTTATGACGTAGAGGAAATCGTGCAGTTGATCTGGTTTGGTGGACCAGCGTTCTTAAAGTTCAAAGAAGAGAGCTGGCCCAGAAATCCACACTTCGAGCTTTCCGAAGAAGAGCTACAGATGGAAAGTCGGAAGAAATCGGTCGGACTGAACGTCGCGGCCAAGCCAAATTATTTAGTGGATGTAATCAAGGGATACTCGTCACACCTCAAACTGCTAAGAGTGTTCGTTTTCGTGTTCCGCTTCATCCGAAAATGCAAAGACAAAAGTCACAACTTTGGATAAATTCCGTCATCCGTAGAATACGACGAGGCGTTTCTAAAAATAGTCGAAATAACACAGAAAAATGAGTCTCAAGAAGATATTGAAAGGGTTCGTAAAGGCACCAAGTTAGGCCCCAGTCTTCAGCGTTTGAATCCCTTCATCCATGAAGAGGCTGGGACTTGGTGCTCTTTTTCGTTGTTGCGAGTTGGGGGGCGACTAGTTAACGCTCCTATGTCATATAATGCCAAGTTTCCCTTTTTATTGACAAAATGCTCGCAGTTTGTGCAGACATACGTTCGCTATCTGCATCAAACGAATTTTCATGCCGGCCCACGAGCACTAGTGAGTATCCTTAGACAGCGCATTTGGATAGTGAATGCTCAGGCGGTCTGCAGGGCGACAGTTAGGTCGTGTATTCGTTGCTTTAAATGCAAGCCTCTACTCCAGACCCAAATGATGGGCAACTTACCCGCAGACCGGCTCCGTGCTCTCCGCCCATTTTCAGTATGTGGCGTTGATTTTTGTGGCCCAGTCTATACGACTCTGAAAATTCGTGGAAGGCCCCCTTATAAGTCCTACATAGCGTTATTTGTCTGTTTTGCGTCAACGCGACAAATTTCGTCGGAGCAAGTCGCCACTTCAGCGAACTGCGGAAGAAGATAGAAGCGGAAGCGGACGCGAATTCGCGTCAAGAAGCGTGTGCGAGCTTGCCTTCATACCGCCTCGAGCACCGCACATGTTCGGACTTTGGGAGGCCGGTATGAAGTCTGCCAAGGGCCTACTCCTACGGGCAGTCGGAAGCGCTCTTCTCACCGCAGAGGAGCTGGAGACCGTGCTGGTCGGGATCGAGACTATACTCAACTCGCGCCCGCTAGGACCCTTAAGTCCAGACCCAAGCGACGGAGACGCGCAGACTCCCGGGCACTTGCTGACAGGCGTGCCGCTCATCGCACCCCCAGCACCCAGGACCCCGGACCAGGAGGGTCTGAGCTGCTTAAAGCAATGGCGGCTTGTCTCGTCAGCCAGGCAAATGTTCTGGCAGCGATGGTACCGGTAGTATGTGCTGAGCTTGCAAATAAGATGTAAGTGGCACCAGGAGGAACGAAATGTCAAGGAAGGCGACCTCGTAATCGTCGCCGAGGACAACCTGCCCCCTCAACAGTGGCTCCTCGGAAGGGTGGAATAACCGCCGGGCAGGACGGAAGGGTCAGAGTGGTCGACCTAAGGACGAGCAGCGGAGCCACGTTCAGGAGACCAATTCACAAGTTGGCGCTTCTGCCACTGGTTTGAAGCCTTCCAGGCCTTCAACGGGGCCGGTATAGCGCCATTTGGCGTATAATCTGTATTATAATGATTATTAGGATCGAATTTTATGAAGTCTAGTGTAAGTTATACTAGGGCAAAGCGGGAGCGCAATAAAAGCTCACTCTCTCGATCTTGCCACCGTAGGTAAGATAGGCGAAGAAGAAATTATTTTGAATATATGAAAAAGTCGAGAAAAATCTATTGAAACGAACGCACGCACTCCTTTTTTTTTCGTCGTCGTAAAATACAATAATTTGCAGTCACCCAAGTTTTTCGGTCTCTTTTATTTAGAAAAACTATTCTTAATTTTCACCCGGGTTTTGCTGACTCTGCGGTGCCGTGGTTGGGGCGTCGGGTTAATGTCTCGTCGCTTTCCTCGTCGATGTCAGCATTCTCAGGCAGGTCAGTGGATTCTTCGGACTCGTGATCGTGCAACTCTCTCAGGTCGTTGATATTTGCGGTTCTGTGTATCCCGCTTTCGCAATTTTGTAGTTTGACGAGGTTTGGCGACGGTAAACTCTTGACCCGGTAGGGGCCGTTGAACTTCGGGGCTAGTTTTGCTGCAAAGCCCTCGGCGGCGTTTGATATGTGGTGTTTGCATAGTAGTACCAACGACCCGATTACGGGGCGCCATAGTCGCCGGCGGGGGTTGTAATGTCTCCTTGCTCTTGACTGGCTCTCTGGATGTTATTCCGGACGATGACGAATACTTTTTTCAGCCTCGTCGCTTTGCTGGTGGCCGTCTCTGCCGTGCTCCCTGTCCCGGGCGTGACTTCGTCGTAGACGGCGCCGGGGAGTCGGTGCTCTCTTCCTTGCAGGAGGAAGGCGGGGCTGAATCCGGTCGTCTCGGAGACGCTGGAGTTGATCGCCAATGTCATCTCGGGTAGGAGCTCGTCCCATGTATTCTGGTGGTCGTCGACGAACTGGGCGATCATCGTTTTCACAGTCCGATTGTCTCTCTCCGTCGGGTTTTTTTTTGGGGCAATACGGGGCTGTGTGTTGTAGCGCCACTCCTGCGGTTCCCAGGAATGATCTGAACGATTGGCTGGTGAACTGGGTTGCGTTGTCGCAGACGAATAGTTTCGGCACGCCGAAGCTGCTCAGTATTCGTTCTCTGAAGGCTCGTTCGAGGTTCGCTGTTGTCGCTTTCTTCAGGGGTACCAGTTCGACCTACTTGGAGAAAGTGTCGAAGAATACCAGTAAGATGGTGTTCTCGTGCTTGGACCGTGGTAATGGTCCGACGAAGTCGGCACACAGGGTGGCGAAGGGTTCTTTGGCTTTACGTGTGAGCATCCTGCCCACGGCCTTGCGCTGCGCGGCTTTGAACTTCTGACAGCTTACGCAGCCCTGCACGTACCGTCGCACGTCTCGGTGTAGTCCTGGCCAGTAGTATCGTTGCGTTGTCCTCAGGATGGTTTTCCGGACGCCAAGGTGTCTTGCTGTTGGTTCGTCATGGCATTCGCGGAGTACTCTCGTCCGGCCGTTTTTGGGCACGCATAGTTTCCACGGTATGTGGTCGTCGTCGTCGGCTCCGTGTCCTAGATAGCGGTATAGCTGCCCATTTTCGTGCGTGTAATCCGGGTATTTCTGGGGTTCGTCTTGGACTTGCTGGATCCTTTGTTTAAGCCAGGTGCATGCTGTGTTGTCTTCCTCCTCGATGCGGGAGAGGGTTTCCAGTGGTTGTCTTGACAGTTCGTCCGCGACTACGTTCTGGTTGCCGGCCCTATAATGCACGTCGTATTGATATTGCTGCAGTTCGAGCGCCCATCTTGCTACTCTACCGTAAGGGCTCTCGAGGGTATTCAGCGACTTTAGTGCGAGATGATCGGTTGTGATATCGAATCGGTAGCCTTCGAGATAGCATCGCTGTTTTCGGATCGCAGAGATGACGGCGCGGCATTCCTTGTCGATGGCCGAGTAGTTTCCTTCTGTCTTGTTGAGGAGTCGACTGACATATGCGATGACCCGCTCTTTCCCTTCGATCTCTTGGGTGAGTACCGCGCCCACTCCAAGGTTGCTTGCTTCCGTCTGCAGGGAAAATTTTACGTTAAAGTCTGGGCAGGCGAGTGCTGGTGCGGTGGTGAGCAGTATTTGTAGCTCGTCGAAGGCGTCTTGTTGTTCTTGGCCCCATGTCCAGTGTTACCCTATCTTCAGCAGCAGTGACATTGGTTGGACTACGGTGGCAAAGTTTGGGACAAATCTGCGGTACCACCCGGCCATGCCTACGCATTGTCGTAGCTCTTTCAGGTTGGTCGGCGGCCTCAGATCCTTTACGGCTGCGATTTTGTCGGGGTCCATGTGGACACCTTCTTCGCTGATCATGTGGCCCAGGTATTTTATCCGGTGTTGGAAGAAGGCACACTGGTCCGTGTTGATCCGTAGGTTTGCCTTGCGTAGTCGTGCGAAAACTTCTTTCAAATTGTTCAGGTGCTCCGTGAAGCTCTTCCCGACGATGACGATGTCGTCGAGATATGCGAACGCGAACGGTTCCATGTCCGCGCCGATAACGGCGTCGAGGGTCCGTTGAAACGTGGCTTCTGCGGAATGTAAACCGAAAGGCATTACTTTCCATTGGTATAATTCTCTTCCGGGTATCGCTCTAGTATGTAGTTGATCCTGGGTAGCGGGTACGCGTCCGGGATAGAACACTCGTTTAGCTGCCGATAATCTACACACATGCGCCATCTCCCGTCCTTTTTGCGGACCAGGACGATTGGCGCACTGTGGGGGCTCCGGGATGGTTCGATTATGTCCACTGCTATCAGTTGGTTGACCTGTTCATCGATGATCCTCCGCATGGCTGGATTTTTCGGGTAGTACCGCTGTTTTATGGGTCGGTTGTCCCTCATGACGATGGTGTGTTCCGTTAGATCCGTCGTCCCTCGGAGGCCCGCGAGTGTTGGCAGTTCCTCGTCTAGAAATTCCCGTATTTTCGGCGCGATGTCGGGAAGCCATTGGTCGGAGATTCGTTCCGAATCGTCCTCGGGTGGGTCGTCGATTCCTGGGTCGCAAGTGTGGTCGGGGCTCTCTGGGAGGATTGTTGTGTCGAATGCGCTTGGGGGTTCGACTTCGCGAGTGTATTCGCTTATGCTGGCGACGACGGCAGGTGCCTCCATCATGAGTAGGGGGTTTGCGTGTGTCCTGGGGGGTGCTCGCGCTACGTTGTACTCAGCGTGATGTACGAACGTGCGGGTCTTGATGGCGATCGTAGCGTTTGACCAACGGCTAGTTTGGGCGATGAAGGTCACCGACATGGCTCCAGGCGTGGTGCTGGGCCGCATGCCGGCGCCGTACGAGATGTTGCCCGGGAGGCGTTCCATGATGTCGGTGACGATCGATGGTGCGTCGGCTCCAAGTGCGTCGGGGTTCCGATGGGTGCCTCGTGTGGCAGTGATCGCTTTTCCCGGTTCCTGCCTGAGAGGACGTAGGGGTAGTTTTCGCGTCGAGGGCGGTGTCGACGCGTTCGTGGGCCAGGGTGGCGGTCGGAGGTGGTACCACGAGCGCCTGGCTGCTGCGTGGCGACTGTCGTTGCTGGGGCCGCGTTGTGTTCTGGAGGGGCATCCTGGGTTCTTTTCCCTTCGTTGGTGGAACCGCGTCGGTGCCCTCGGGAGACCGGCTCGCTTTCTTCGTTGCTTTGCTTAGTTGTGGGTTTCTCGGAGTGGGCCTGGGGCTAGTGTGCCTCGAGGGTTCTGTGTTTCTTGTTCCTTGTGCTCTTGTCTCGTGTTGTGGCGGGGAATTCGTTGGCGGCGGAGGTCTCGAGTTCGTGGGTCCGGGGGCGTGTACTTAGCTGGCGGTGATCATCGGCGGATTTGGGATGGGGCGTTGGGAGCCTTGGAGATGGAGGCGCGTGGTGCCACATTGTATTGTGGTTTCAATGGCGCACAGGAAATCCATCCCTATGATGCCAAGAGTGGCATCTGTACCTCTTGCTCGTCTGTTTGACGCGCGCTAGCAAGATCTGAGTTATCTCGCGCGCAGAGCCGTCGGCTAGGCGTATCGGGACGCATGCGGCTCGCAGGTCGTTATCGCGACCGAGTTTGCGGGCGAGGTTGGCGTTGATGAAGCTTCGGGACGCCCCGGTGTCGACCGTGGCTTCCGTGCGCCGTCCTCCGATGGTCACTCTCGCTATTATCCGGCGGTCGCGTACTTGTAGCGGGTTTCTTAGTTGGTTGTCTGAGGAAGCGTCGTGCCCGGCTGTTCCTGTGTTAGCTGGGGACGCGAGTCGAGTAACTGGAGCTCGATGAAGAAATCCTTGAACGGTTCGCCCACCGCTTGTTTGTGGTCCCTGATCTGGTCTTCCAATTGCTCGAATTACCGGTGAGGCAGGAAAAAGGCTAGGAATTCCTGACGGAGCTCGGTCCATGAGGCGCTCTGTAGTCGGATGGTGCGGAACCATCGATTGGCTCGGTCGGTGAGGAGCTCCGCCATGGCTCGCGGCAGGTAGTTCACGTCTACCCCGTATGAGAGAGCACGCTCTTCCAGTAGCTCGACGAACTGGATTCCCCACTTCCGAATCCGTTCTGCTATTTGCGCGGCGTGGCTGTAGAAATGGCTGCAGTTGGCAACATCCTTTTCATGGGCGAAGGCCTTGGCTCCGGGGGCGGGGGTTTCGGTAGATCTTCGACGGTTATCGATGTCGGTGAGCTGCTGGTTTTGCACTCCATGACTCCCGGAACTTGTAGGCTGAGTTTGGGGTCCGTCTTCCGCTTGTCCGTTAGTGCTGAAGTCTCGGGCTGGGGCGATCTGGCTCATCCTGGAGATCTGGCGTACTGCCGCTCGAGCTCTGCAAACCTGAAAAAGGCATCGTGTTCGAGGGGCCCGGCGACTTGTTCGGCGAAATTTATCCGCAAATTTTCCACGTTACCCTGAATCCGGCTGAATCCGAATTCTTCCGCGAAGGACTCCAGCTCCTTTCGGCGGCGTTTGTGTATCCAGCCGGTACTCACCCCTGGGTTGGCGACAAGTTCTCCATGGTAATACCCACTGGGCTGTTCCTCTGTATTGGATTCCATCGCTCCGATTGTTACTCGAGTTGGCTATTTCGCTGGGCTTGCGCTTTTTCTTCACTAGAGCACTGTATCGAGTTTCGCGGCTGACGCTTCGAATTTCTTCTCGGGGGTGACGGCACTATTCGCGTTTCTCTGTCGCTGTGTCGCGCTTTCGTCTGCTCGTTGCGCAACTCGTGCCGTTAGTATTGTGCGAGGTCGGGGTTTTCTTCGTGTTGTTTTCTTGTTTTCTTCTCTAGCGGCCTGGGGTTTTATTCCACAAACCCTCGCTGATGTTCCCTTAGGTCCCTGCTCGGGCGCCACTTGTGATGGACTTATTTTAGGCTGAGGTAAGCTCAGTCACGTCCAGGGGCAATCCAATAAATTTGTAAAAATAGATGGAACTTTAAGGGAGACGTCGGAATGGCCTATCGTGGAGGGGATGGATCGGGACTTGGGCGGACGTTGCTAGCGTTGTGTATCGAATGGTGTGTGGCGAGTGGCGTGTGCGGGCGCGGCGAGGGATAGTGTCAAGTGAACTTACGCAGCGAGATTGTTTTTGGTATTTAGAGTCTTGGTTTATTATAAGCATATTGTGATTAATTTCTCGTACTTTCTAGTTCTTAGTTTAACACGTTGACTTGCACTCGCGGTTAGACTTCTACGTAAGCTGCAGTTATAGTTCTGTGCAGCGTCTGTAATCGGGGCCGGGTACAGAAGCGTAAGTTGCCTTCTGGTTCTGGTCGGGTTTGAAAGTGCACTTCCGCGTCGGGGTGCACTTCGTCGTTTTTGTGGCCGTGGGTTGACCTGGTTCTGGTCATTCGCGTTTTTGGCGAGCTGGAGGGTCTGCCGTTAGGTGCTGGTCGCAAACTTCCGCGGTGTCATCTTTTTGTAATCGATGAACGCGGAAGAGTGCACTTGGCCGGTGGCTTGGTCTGGAGTGGGGGAAGTCCGCGTGACCTGATGTCTTTGGTCAGCGTTATGGAGTCGGCGCGTGTCGATCGGTGGCTATGTGTGGAGAGGGGGTGTTGGTAAATAATGTATGCGGGGTGTGGTGTGAGGGGTGTACATATAGGTTGCGGTTAGTTCTTGAATAAAATTAAATTAAGCATGACGTGCTAAGATCTTTTTTGTTGGACCCGCATCAGAACTGAAGCTGCAGACTCTTACCGAACGGTTTTTGGAGGGATCTCTTACAATGAATAGGCAGACAAGAGATCATGGTAGGGTGGTCGTATAGGCAGCTTTGCATTGACCATCTGTTTTTCCGCTGTACCGAGGTTCCCCATTCCCCAAGCCCCCTTTCCCCACGCCCCTTTCCTTTGTACGCAAACTTTCGTATTTATTGGTATATAATGAGCAAAATAACCTACGGCATACTCCCCCATACCCCAGCCCAGCCGAAAAGAGAAAAGCCGGAAGAAAGCGCGTACCCCGCACGACTATGATAACACCTCTCATGGTTGTGTATTACAAAGTCAAAAAGGTTAGGCTTGTTGCTATGGAAGGTCATGACGTTACATTTGGAAATGCTAAGAAATGCTCACCAATTGTTGAGAGCGTCGAGTTCCGGTTGAAGAAATAACGGGGACACCGTGTCGCTGTACGAAAAACATAGCTTGACATCATCATCAGCATACATTAGAACTCGTGAATTAGTTAAAACTTAGGGAAGATCATTGATAAAAAGGTTAAATAATAAGGGCCCGAGATGGCTATCTCGCGGCACACCCGACGAGACAAACACTGGTTTAGAAAGAGAATATTGCAGAGGTACGCATTAGTCCAGAGAAGTCGGAAACCATAGCAGAGATAGTTTGTGGATGAGGAGATACTGATTAACTGAGTCGAAAGCTTTACTAAAATCAGTATAAACTACGTCAGTTTGACATTGTTTTGCAAGTCCGGCAGTTACATAGGGGAAAAATTCAGGAAAATTCCGTGCTGTGATTTTGATAACAGAGAACTACAAAAGTGTTGGAGCTGAGAAGTAATAATTTTTTCGAAGAGTTTAGGATTGGTAGATAAATTGGAGATACAACGTTAGTTTGAGACGTCTGATTTAGATCTTCTTTTATGAATAGGAATTATTTAAGATTCTTTCCAGACGGTGGGAAAACCACCAAGCTCGAGGGAGAGGTTGAACAGTTTTAAGAGAGTCACGCAAAGAGAATCCGCACAAAGTTTATGGACGGCACTGGGAACCAAATCTGAACCAGTGGAGAAAGAAAATGTACACGAATTTAAATTAGTTAAAAGGCCATCATAATCAAAAAAGGTGGGATGGATACAACTTGAACTATTTAAAGGGATAGGATATGCGCGGCAGGATAGTCGTTAGGTGAATCGAGAATAGAGGGAATGTTATTAGAAGGAGCAGAGTAGCAAAGTTGAAACAATGAAGCAAATAAGTTAGCAATATCGGAATTGTTATCTGCATAAGTACCATTTAAGTATAAAGAAGAGGGATGTTGAGACAACGAGCTTTTTCGCTGACTATGATTGTTCAATAATTTCACGAATTAATAATTTCCGAAACGTTATAAATTTTATTATAGGTATTTTGTGTGTTGAGGGTGGCCGAAGATGCCAGAGCCTTTTACAATAGTATTAGAGTGATACACTTGGATGAGGCAAGCGAGCCGATCTCGAGCCAAAGTAATAGATTGGGGAGAAAAAAGGTCTGTTCTCCAACTATATCAAGCGGTAACTGCTAGAGCAGGCGCAGCTGCTGACGGCTTAGCGACGGCATAGGAAAGAAAAGATAACAAGAGCGAGCATAGATAAAGACTAGATGATTAAATGAGAGCATGAGGCTGAGCGAGCATAGATAAAGCTACGCTTACGTTACGTTAGTTTAGTTTAATGACAAAAATGGAAAGGAAAGGAAAGTAAATTGATAGGCAATAGAACGATGGTACAAAATTTACACTCGGGCTTCGCCCGAACATACTCCCCCGTGGAAGGATCCATGCCTTTCACCTCATCTCGTAGAGGCAATAGACATAGTTTTGCAAGTGCTCTTCGGCTAGCACCTGTAGCCATCCTGATCAAGGCGACTCGAGATACGCCATCAGCTCCTGGGATGAGCTCGAGGATTCTCCGTAGAGGCCACTTCAGAGGAGGGAAGTTCTCGTCCTTAACAAGAACGACATCATTGAAGTGAAGCTCAGGATTCCGGGTGCGCCACTTCGTTCTTTCTTGAAGACTGGTTAAATACGATTGGCGCCAGCGAGACCAAAAGATTTGCTGAAGCTGTGTGACCTTCTGCCAACGGTCCAAGCGATCGACGTTTAAATGAACCAAGTCAGGCTCCAAGAAGGTTGTGATGGGGGCGCCAACCAGAAAATGGCTGGGCGTGAGTACAACGAGATCTGCAGGGTTCTCTGAAAGAGGAAACAATGGCCTTGAATTAATGATTGCACAGATATTGCACGCGAGAGTGCGCAGCTCATCAAATCCAAGAAGCGACGATCCAAGGGCCCGTCGAAGATGATGTTTAGCAAGCTTGACTGACGCCTCCCACAATCCTCCAAAATGTGGCGATCTAGAAGGAATGAAACGCCAATCGATGCAATCGGTGAGACAAGCTTGATGCACGGCTTCTTGATGACTGTCGCTTAGGAATAGCGACTTAAGTTCCGCCAGTTCGTTCCGCGCTCCAACAAAATTTGTGGCATTATCTGACCAAATACGAATCGGTCTTCCACGGGTGCAAATGAATGTGCGAAGAGCACAGAGGAACGCTGACGTTGTAAGATCCTTCACAAGCTCGAAGTGAACCGCCTTGGTGGAGAAGCATATAAAAATTCTCATGTAGCACTTCTGAACTTCTGATTACCACGCCGGTAACTAAAAATGCACGAGATTCGCTGACTCTGTCCACCGGAAGATCTGCCATTATTTGCTCGAGAGTTCGAGGCTTCACTCTAAAGTATCTGACACACTTTTGGATTACGTGTGCTACGGTCTTTCGGCCACCGATTGGTCAGTACGTTTGACGGCTAATAGCGACTGGGGTCCAGCGTGAAGGTGTTTTTCGTGTAAGTGCCGTATCAGAGCAGAAGTGATGGAATGATTCTTGGGCAATATTATGGGATGCCGGGCTTCGAAGTCCGTGGTAGAGTTTTTAAGACGCCCTCAAACTCGAAGCAAACCGCAATCATCTAAAAATGGCGAAAGCGAGACGATCGAGCTTGAAGCCTTGATGCCCTTTTGCGTTTCCAGGGCTCTTATTTCAGTAGATAGACGAGATTGCTGAGTAAGACGAAGAAGCAGTTCGGTTCCCAAACGCAAGTCCTCCACAGTTATTCCAGACTTTCGTCGATGAATGAATTTGCATACATACGCAAAAATTCGTTGCATTTTGGGGAAGGAATTTACAAACTTTGATTCTTCCACCAAATATCTTGACGCGCAGTTTGTAACTAGTATGGTTTTTCGTGCCTCCAAAACCGGCTCTGGAAGAGCAGGCGTACTTGGCCATTGATCCTTACTGGCTGTCAAGTATGTAGGTCCATACTTCCAAAGATGAGAATTGATGAGCTCAGCTGGTAATGATCCTCGAGAAAGCATATCGTCAGGGTTTAGATCAGTTGGCACGTGCAGCCAAGACATTCCAGATGTGAACTCCTGAATAACAGAAAGTCTATTAGCGACAAATACATTGAAGTTGGATGGTTGATTCTTGATCCAAGCCAAAACGACTGTGGAGTCACACCAGCAATAATAAGAGCAATTGAAGTTCATCAAAGACACTTCATGCATAAGCTGAGCGAGTAGCGCTGCACCACATAATTCCAACTTGGGTATTGTGATAGTGTTCAGTGGCGCTACACGAGATCTGGAAGATAGAAGATTTGCCTTGACTCCATTGTCGCCTTGCGAAACAGCGTAGACGCAAGCTCCATAAGCACTCATGCTGGCATCACAAAATCCATGCATTTCAAGGTTGCTGCTTCGAAGGAACGATAGGCGCGCGAAAGAAATTTGTTGCATAAAGTTGATTCAAGTTGTGCATAATGAGACTGGCAGACTTTCATCCCAATGAAGCTTTTCTTTCCACAGCTGCTGTAGAAATATTTTTGCGTTGGTAATTACTGGCCCTATAAGTCCGAGTGGATCACAAAATCGTGCAATAGTTGACAATACAACTCGCTTATTTGGTTTCAAAGGGACTTGATTGGGACAGAATGAAAATGATGGCTCATCCGAAGTGGGATTCCATGCTAAACCTAGCGTCTTGGTTACATCGCTTCCATCAGTAAATTTAACAAATGTTTCCCTATCTTCATGGGGTGTTTGATCGAGTACAGATGTATCGTTGGATCACCATTTCCTGATCTTGAAATTTCCTTTGGCTAAGAGTCCTGACACCTGGCGAATTATTTCCAGCACCTCATTTGTAGTATCTCCCCGTTAGCAAATCATCCACGTAAAAGTCCCGCAGCACAACTTCAGAGCCAATTGGATATGACGAACTCTCGTCTGCCGCTAGTTGGTGCATAGAACGGACGGCCAGAAATGCTGCTGGTTTCGTTCCATAGGTCACGGTATCCAGCTTGAATGTTCTTAGCTCCTCGAGGGGTGAGTCACGCCACAGTATGCACTGCATACAACTATCTTGGGGCGAGACACGGACGCATCTATACATTTTACAAATGTCACCAGTCAATACTATACGAACGGTACGAAATCGAAGAAGAGTCGTAACTAACTTTGTCTGAATTGTTGGGCCTGACATCAATATATCGTTGAGGGATTTTCTGTAGATGTACAAGCGGATCCGTCGAAAACTACTCGGAGTTTTGTGGTCTTCTCTTAAGACGCAGTGATGAGGAAGAAAAAATTTGCATTGTTTAAGTGAGTCACCTTTGAAAGGAGACATGTGATTCAAAACAACGTATTCCTTTATAAAATGTACCTCGCAAGCAATTTCCTCCTTTGTGGCTTCTGTAGAGAGACCGTGGCAGTTTTCCACTTCCCAGAACCTTCGCACTAGCTCATCCAAACCAACGGTAGGCGTTTGGCTCAATTCTGTCGAACTAGAGGCCGCTAGGAGCACTGAGCTGTGGGAGTAATGACCGCCACCTGTGACAACACAGCCGAGACGGCTTTTTTGTATCATAGGAAGTCCCCTCTCCAATTTGATCTGTCCAACGCATAAAATGTCGTAAAATAAGCTGGCTCCAATAAGTACATCGATGCGCTGAGATTTGTTGAAGTGTTATGATATTGGATGGCATTTCCCATTTGGATACATCAAATGAAGAAGCAGGCTGGTTCCCTGTAATACGTGGAGCAACGAGAGCTGTGAGACTCGTGAAGTAATCGGAAGTCCTGGATTGAATGACCAAATTAACTGAACCTTCCGTGTGAAATGCAGAATCAGCGCCGATATCGGATACTGATACCGACCCTTTGGCTCGTTTCAGCTGAAGCTTCTGAGCAAAATGAGAGGTTATTAAATTAATCTGAGAGCCTGAATCCAGAAGAGCCCGGCAAGGAAGAAGATCACCAAATCGACTCTTTATCATAATGACTGCCGTGGCTAGAAGCACTACGTCTGTGCTAAGATTCTGAGCAGGAGGCGAGCATGGTAATGAAGCGGCAACAAGAGAACTTGAAAGATTGGGGCCTGAGCATGAGTCTGTCTGAATAGGAGACGTAGTGGCGTTTACAGGTTCCGTGTTAGCTGATGTAGGCAGCGGATTGTTGATATGTAAAAGGGTATGATGCTTTTAACCGCATGAACGGCAGGAGGTATTCCGATGTCCGTTCTTCAAACATTTGAAGCAAACTCTAAGCTTCCCTGCCTCTCTAAGACGCAAAGATGGCAAAAGGTTTCCAAAGCGAGTGGAGGTGTAAATGTTATGCCCTTTACTATCACAGAATGCGCATTCCAATACGATTTTATTTGTAGCAACAAGACTGTGTTTTGAATGAGTGATTCGTTTATGTTTTCCAACCTGACTGCTATGGGTTGGAATCAACATAGCTTGATCCATGGTCTCCATGGCTTGACATCTCCTATCTAAAAAAACCGAAAAATGGTCCCATGTTGGTATGACGTTAGGGGGCGACAGCTCCTCCCATTTGGTCCTGGTATCACAGTCGAGATACTTGTATGTAGAGTGAACAATGATGCATCCTGCTATTTCCTCCATGGTACCCATCGGCTTAAGCGCTCTCATGTGAGAATGAAGCTTGTGCGATAAAGTACGTAGCTTTGTAATTGACCCATCTTCAACCTTCTCATGCCTCAGAATCTCAGCGACGTGTGCCTGAAAGATTAAACGTTTATTATTGAAACGATTGTTTAAAATGTCCAATGCAATATCATAATTGCTATCCGATACTTCCAAAGAGCGAACAGTCTCCAGGGCAGGTCCATCCAAACATGAGCGCAGGTGCAGGAACTTCTCAATCTTTGATAGAAAGGGCTCCTGATCTATTACAGTGCTAAACATCGAGTAAAACTCTGCCCACTCAGTAGAACTTCCACGGAAAGTGGGAATTTTGATTTCAGGAATATGATATCGTGACCGTACATTTCCGGAGGCAGTAACGTTGAGCTCGGGTTGTATCGTTGAGTGATGCGGCATGTTCTTGGTAGCCCTGCGGAGTGCTGAGCGAATACGAACTTCGATTTCCATCGCCAAATCCTCAAAATTGTTGCTTAAGTCGCTGCCTATTTCGCTTACATCAAGCTCTTCTAAATTAGAGTGAGTAACATTAAATGAGTCGGACATTTTTTCCAAGAATTTTAAATGAACACTTAGCGCATCTTTACTGATTGGGTTGTTTTAATCATTCAATATCGTCTCTCGAAGTGAAACGGCTTTGTTGTATATTGAGAGTGCCTTTAGTTTGTAAAAAGACACCATGTTTTCCGGCAAGTCATTAGACTCATCCATTTTCGACAGGCAGCAGCGGGCAAAGCACAAAGAAGAATCGAAGAACCGTTTGATTTTTTGGTTTGAAACGCAAGTGCAGCGAACCCGAAGCCGTTAATGCACGTAGCTGTATTAGTGCTTGTGAGCAAGCGTGCGACGAAATGGGAATTAACCGTTTCGCGTTTGAACAATTTGTTTAGTGGATAATTTCCACAGTTTATAATTGTTTATTTCCAAATTGTTATTGACGATCACGTCGGTGCCACCAAATGTTGAGACAACGAGCTTTTTCGCCGACTATGATTGTTCAATAATTTCACGAATTAATAATTTCCGAAACGTTATAAATTTTATTATAGGTGTTTTGTGTGTTGAGGGTGGCCGAAGATGCCAGAGCCTTTTACAATAGTATTAGAGTGATACACTTGCTGATACACTTGCTTGTCCCTGCTCGGGCGCCACTTGTGATGGACTTATTTTAGGCTGAGGTAAGCTCAGTCACGTCCAGGGGCAATCCAATAAATTTGTAAAAATAGATGGAACTTTAAGGGAGACGTCGGAATGGCCTATCGTGGAGGGGATGGATCGGGGCTTGGGCGGGCGTGGCTAGCGTTGTGTATCGAATGGTGTGTGGCGAGTGGCGTGTGCGGGCGCGGCGAGGGATAGTGTCAAGTGAACTTACGCAGCGAGATTGTTTTTGGTATTTAGAGTCTTGGTTTATTATAAGCATATTGTGATTAATTTCTCGTACTTTCTAGTTCTTAGTTTAACACGTTGACTTGCACTCGCGGTTAGACTTCTACGTAAGCTGCAGTTATAGTTCTGTGCAGCGTCTGTAATCGGGGCCGGGTACAGAAGCGTAAGTTGCCTTCTGGTTCTGGTCGGGTTTGAAAGTGCACTTCCGCGTCGGGGTGCACTTCGTCGTTTTTGTGGCCGTGGGTTGACCTGGTTCTGGTCATTCGCGTTTTTGGCGAGCTGGAGGGTCTGCCGTTAGGTGCTGGTCGCAAACTTCCGCGGTGTCATCTTTTTGTAATCGATGAACGCGGAAGAGTGCACTTGGCCGGTGGCTTGGTCTGGAGTGGGGGAAGTCCGCGTGACCTGATGTCTTTGGTCAGCGTTATGGAGTCGGCGCGTGTCGATCGGTGGCTATGTGTGGAGAGGGGGTGTTGGTAAATAATGTATGCGGGGTGTGGTGTGAGGGGTGTACATATAGGTTGCGGTTAGTTCTTGAATAAAATTAAATTAAGCATGACGTGCTAAGATCTTTTTTGTTGGACCCGCATCAGAACTGAAGCTGCAGACTCTTACCGAACGGTTTTTGGAGGGATCTCTTACAATGAATAGGCAGACAAGAGATCATGGTAGGGTGGGCGTACAGGCAGCTTTGCATTGACCATCTGTTTTTCCGCTGTACCGAGGTTCCCCATTCCCCAAGCCCCCTTTCCCCACGCCCCTTTCCATTGTACGCAAACTTTCGTATTTATTGGTATATAATGAGCAAAATAACCTACGGCATACTCCCCCATACCCCAGCCCAGCCGAAAAGAGAAAAGCCGGAAGAAAGCGCGTACCCCGCACGACTATGATAACACCTTTCATGGTTGTGTATTACAAAGTCAAAAAGGTTAGGCTTGTTGCTATGGAAGGTCATGACGTTACATTTGGAAATGCTAAGAAATGCTCACCAATTGTTGAGAGCGTCGAGTTCCGGTTGAAGAAATAACGGGGACACCGTGTCGCTGTACGAAAAACATAGCTTGACATCATCATCAGCATACATTAGAACTCGTGAATTAGTTAAAACTTAGGGAAGATCATTGATAAAAAGGTTAAATAATAAGGGCCCGAGATGGCTATCTCGCGGCACACCCGACGAGACAAACACTGGTTTAGAAAGAGAATATTGCAGAGGTACGCATTAGTCCAGAGAAGTCGGAAACCATAGCAGAGATAGTTTGTGGATGAGGAGATACTGATTAACTGAGTCGAAAGCTTTAATAAAATCAGTATAAACTACGTCAGTTTGACATTGTTTTGCAAGTCCGGCAGTTACATAGGGGAAAAATTCAGGAAAATTCCGTGCTGTGATTTTGATAACAGAGAACTACAAAAGTGTTGGAGCTGAGAAGTAATAATTTTTTCGAAGAGTTTAGGATTGGTAGATAAATTGGAGATACAACGTTAGTTTGAGACGTCTGATTTAGATCTTCTTTTATGAATAGGAATTATTTAAGATTCTTTCCAGACGGTGGGAAAATCACCAAGCTCGAGGGAGAGGTTGAACAGTTTTAAGAGAGTCACGCAAAGAGAATCCGCACAAAGTTTATGGACGGCACTGGGAACCAAATCTGAAAAGGTGGGATGGATACAACTTGAACTATTTAAAGGGATAGGATATGCGCGGCAGGATAGTCGTTAGGTGAATCGAGAATAGAGGGAATGTTATTAGAAGGAGCAGAGTAGCAAAGTTGAAACAATGAAGCAAATAAGTTAGCAATATCGGAATTGTTATCTGCATAAGTACCATTTAAGTATAAAGAAGAGGGATGTTGAGACAACGAGCTTTTTCGCTGACTATGATTGTTCAATAATTTCACGAATTAATAATTTCCGAAACGTTATAAATTTTATTATAGGTATTTTGTGTGTTGAGGGTGGCCGAAGATGCCAGAGCCTTTTACAATAGTATTAGAGTGATACACTTGGATGAGGCAAGCGAGCCGATCTCGAGCCAAAGTAATAGATTGGGGAGAAAAAAGGTCTGTTCTCCAACTATATCAAGCGGTAACTGCTAGAGCAGGCGCAGCTGCTGACGGCTTAGCGACGGCATAGGAAAGAAAAGATAACAAGAGCGAGCATAGATAAAGACTAGATGATTAAATGAGAGCATGAGGCTGAGCGAGCATAGATAAAGCTACGCTTACGTTACGTTAGTTTAGTTTAATGACAAAAATGGAAAGGAAAGGAAAGTAAATTGATAGGCAATAGAACGATGGTACAAAATTTACACTCGGGCTTCGCCCGAACATACTCCCCCGTGGAAGGATCCATGCCTTTCACCTCATCTCGTAGAGGCAATAGACATAGTTTTGCAAGTGCTCTTCGGCTAACACCTGTAGCCATCCTGATCAAGGCGACTCGAGATACGCCATCAGCTCCTGGGATGAGCTCGAGGATTCTCCGTAGAGGCCACATCAGAGGAGGGAAGTTCTCGTCCTTAACAAGAACGACATCATTGAAGTGAAGCTCAGGATTCCGGGTGCGCCACTTCGTTCTTTCTTGAAGACTGGTTAAATACGATTGGCGCCAGCGAGACCAAAAGATTTGCTGAAGCTGTGTGACCTTCTGCCAACGGTCCAAGCGATCGACGTTTAAATGAACCAAGTCAGGCTCCAAGAAGGCTGTGATGGGGACGCCAACCAGAAAATGGCTGGGCGTGAGTACAACGAGATCTGCAGGGTTCTCTGAAAGAGGAAACAATGGCCTTGAATTAATGATTGCACAGATATTGCACGCGAGAGTGCGCAGCTCATCAAATCCAAGAAGCGACGATCCAAGGGCCCGTCGAAGATGATGTTTAGCAAGCTTGACTGACGCCTCCCACAATCCTCCAAAATGTGGCGATCTAGGAGGAATGAAACGCCAATCGATGCAATCGGTGAGACAAGCTTGATGCACGGCTTCTTGATGACTGTCGCTTAGGAATAGCGACTTAAGTTCCGCCAGTTCGTTCCGCGCTCCAACAAAATTTGTGGCATTATCTGACCAAATACGAATCGGTCTTCCACGGGTGCAAATGAATGTGCGAAGAGCACAGAGGAACGCTGACGTTGTAAGATCCTTCACAAGCTCGAAGTGAACCGCCTTGGTGGAGAAGCATATAAAAATTCTCATGTAGCACTTCTGAACTTCTGATTACCACGCCGGTAACTAAAAATGCACGAGATTCGCTGACTCTGTCCACCGGAAGATCTGCCATTATTTGCTCGAGAGTTCGAGGCTTCACTCTAAAGTATCTGACACACTTTTGGATTACGTGTGCTACGATCTTTCGGCCACCGATTGGTCAGTACGTTTGACGGCTAATAGCGACTGCGGTCCAGCGTGAAGGTGTTTTTCGTGTAAGTGCCGTATCAGAGCAGAAGTGATGGAATGATTCTTGGGCAATATTATGGGATGCCGGGCTTCGAAGTCCATGGTAGAGTTTTTAAGACGCCCTCAAACTCGAAGCAAACCGCAATCATCTAAAAATGGCGAAAGCGAGACGATCGAGCTTGAAGCCTTGATGCCCTTTCGCGTTTCCAGGGCTCTTATTTCAGTAGATAGACGAGATTGCTGAGTAAGACGAAGAAGCAGTTCGGTTCCCAAACGCAAGTCCTCCACAGTTATTCCAGACTTTCGTTGATGAATGAATTTGCATACATACGCAAAAATTCGTTGCATTTTGGGGAAGGAATTTACAAACTTTGATTCTTCCACCAAATATCTTGACGCGCAGTTTGTAACTAGTATGGTTTTTCGTGCCTCCAAAACCGGCTCTGGAAGAGCAGGCGTACTTGGCCATTTATCCTTACTGGCTGTCAAGTATGTAGGTCCATACTTCCAAAGATGAGAATTGATGAGCTCAGCTGGTAATGATCCTCGAGAAAGCATATCGTCAGGGTTTAGATCAGTTGGCACGTGCAGCCAAGACATTCTAGATGTGAACTCCTGAATAACAGAAACTCTATTAGCGACAAATACATTGAAGTTGGATGGTTGATTCTTGATCCAAGCCAAAACGACTGTGGAGTCACACCAGCAATAATAAGAGCAATTGAAGTTCATCAAAGACACTTCATGCATAAGCTGAGCGAGTAGCGCTGCACCACATAATTCCAACTTGGGTATTGTGATAGTGTTCAGTGGCGCTACACGAGATCTGGAAGATAGAAGATTTGCCTTGACTCCATTGTCGCCTTGCGAAACAGCGTAGACGCAAGCTCCATAAGCACTTATGCTGGCATCACAAAATCCATGCATTTCAAGGTTGCTGCTTCGAAGGAACGATAGGCGCGCGAAAGAAATTTGTTGCATAAAGTTGATTCAAGTTGTGCATAATGAGACTGGCAGACTTTCATCCCAATGAAGCTTTTCTTTCCACAGCTGCTGTAGAAATATTTTTGCGTTGGTAATTACTGGCCCTATAAGTCCGAGTGGATCACAAAATCGTGCAATAGTTGACAATACAACTCGCTTATTTGGTTTCAAAGGGACTTGATTGGGACAGAATGAAAATGATGGCTCATCCGAAGTGGGATTCCATGCTAAACCTAGCGTCTTGGTTACATCGCTTCCATCAGTAAATTTAACAAATGTTTCCCTATCTTCATGGGGTGTTTGATCGAGTACAGATGTATCGTTGGATCACCATTTCCTGATCTTGAAATTTCCTTTGGCTAAGAGTCCTGACACCTGGCGAATTATTTCCAGCACCTCATTTGTAGTATCTCCCCGTTAGCAAATCATCCACGTAAAAGTCCCGCAGCACAACTTCAGAGCCAATTGGATATGACGAACTCTCGTCTGCCGCTAGTTGGTGCATAGAACGGACGGCCAGAAATGCTGCTGGTTTCGTTCCATAGGTCACGGTATCCAGCTTGAATGTTCTTAGCGCCTCGAGGGGTGAGTCACGCCACAGTATGCACTGCATAAAACTATCTTGGGGCGAGACACGGACGCATCTATACATTTTACAAATGTCACCAGTCAATACTATACGAACGGTACGAAATCGAAGAAGAGTCGTAACTAACTTTGTCTGAATTGTTGGGCCTGACATCAATATATCGTTGAGGGATTTTTTGTAGATGTACAAGCGGATCCGTCGAAAACTACTCGGAGTTTTGTGGTCTTCTCTTAAGACGCAGTGATGAGGAAGGAAAAATTTGCATTGTTTAAGTGAGTCACCTTTGAAAGGAGACATGTGATTCAAATCGACGTATTCCTTTATAAAATGTACCTCGCAAGCAATTTCCTCCTTTGTGGCTTCTGTAGCGAGACCGTGGCAGTTTTCCACTTCCCAGAACCTTCGCACTAGCTCATCCAAACCAACGGCTCAATTTGGCTCAATTCCGTCGAACTAGAGGCCGCTAGGAGCACTGAGCTGTGGGAGTAATGACCGCCACCTGTGACAACACAGCCGAGACGGCTTTTTTGTATCATAGGAAGTCCCCTCTCCAATTTGATCTGTCCAACGCATAAAATGTCGTAAAATAAGCTGGCTCCAATAAGTACATCGATGCGCTGAGATTTGTTGAAGTGTTATGATATTGGATGGCATTTCCCATTTGGATACATCAAATGAAGAAGCAGGCTGGTTCCCTGTAATACGTGGAGCAACGAGAGCTGTGAGACTCGTGAAGTAATCGGAAGTCCTGGATTGAATGACCAAATTAACTGAACCTTCCGTGTGAAATGCAGAATCAGCGCCGATATCGGATACTGATACCGACCCTTTGGCTCGTTTCAGCTGAAGCTTCTGAGCAAAATGAGAGGTTATTAAATTAATCTGAGAGCCTGAATCCAGAAGAGCCCGGCAAGGAAGAAGATCACCAAATCGACTCTTTATCATAATGACTGCCGTGGCTAGAAGCACTACGTCTGTGCTAAGATTCTGAGCAGGAGGCGAGCATGGTAATGAAGCGGCAACAAGAGAACTTGAAAGATTGGGGTCTGAGCATGAGTCTGTCTGAATAGGAGACGTAGTGGCGTTTACAGGTTCCGTGTTAGCTGATGTAGGTAGCGGATTGTTGATATGTAAAAGGGTATGATGCTTTTAACCGCATGAACGGCAGGAGGTATTCCGATGTCCGTTCTTCAAACATTTGAAGCAAACTCTAAGCTTCCTTGCCTCTCTAAGACGCAAAGATGGCAAAAGGTTTCCAAAGCGAGTGGAGGTGTAAATGTTATGCCCTTTACTATCACAGAATGCGCATTCCAATACGATTTTATTTGTAGCAACAAGACTGTGTTTTGAATGAGTGATTCGTTTATGTTTTCCAACCTGACTGCTATGGGTTGGAATCAACATAGCTTGATCCATGGTCTCCATGGCTTGACATCTCCTTTCCAAAAAAACCGAAAAATGGTCCCATGTTGGTATGACGTTAGGGGGCGACAGCTCCTCCCATTTGGTCCTGGTATCACAGTCGAGATACTTGTATGTGGAGTGAACAATGATGCATCCTGCTATTTCCTCCATGGTACCCATCGGCCTAAGCGCTCTCATGTGAGAATGAAGCTTGTGCGATAAAGTACGTAGCTTTGTAATTGACCCATCTTCAACCTTCTCATGCCTCAGAATCTCAGCGACGTGTGCCTGAAAGATTAAACGTTTATTATTGAAACGATTGTTTAAAATGTCCAATGCAATATCATAATTGCTATCCGATACTTCCAAAGAGCGAACAGTCTCCAGGGCAGGTCCATCCAAACATGAGCGCAGGTGCAGGAACTTCTCAATCTTTGATAGAAAGGGCTCCTGATCTATTACTGTGCTAAACATCGAGTAAAACTCTGCCCACTCAGTAGAACTTCCACGGAAAGTGGGAATTTTGATTTCAGGAATATGATATCGTGACCGTACATTTCCGGAGGCAGTAACGTTGAGCTCGGGTTGTATCGTTGAGTGATGCGGCATGTTCTTGGTAGCCCTGCGGAGTGCTGAGCGAATACGAACTTCGATTTCCAACGCCAAATCCTCAAAATTGTTGCTTAAGTCTCTGCCTATTTCGCTTACATCAAGCTCTTCTAAATTAGAGTGAGTAACATTAAATGAGTCGGACATTTTTTCCAAGAATTTTAAATGAACACTTAGCGCATCTTTACTGATTGGGTTGTTTTAATCATTCAATATCGTCTCTCGAAGTGAAACGGCTTTGTTGTATATTGAGAGTGCCTTTAGTTTGTAAAAAGACACCATGTTTTCCGGCAAGTCATTAGACTCATCCATTTTCGACAGGCAGCAGCGGGCAAAGCACAAAGAAGAATCGAAGAACCGTTTGATTTTTTGGTTTGAAACACAAGTGCAGCGAACCCGAAGCCGTTAATGCACGTAGCTTTATTAGTGCTTGTGAGCAAGCGTGCGACGAAATGGGAATTAACCGTTTCGCGTTTGAACAATTTGTTTAGTGGATAATTTCCACAGTTTATAATTGTTTATTTCCAAATTGTTATTGACGATCACGTCGGTGCCACCAAATGTTGAGACAACGAGCTTTTTCGCTGACTATGATTGTTCAATAATTTCACGAATTAATAATTTCCGAAACGTTATAAATTTTATTATAGGTGTTTTGTGTGTTGAGGGTGGCCGAAGATGCCAGAGCCTTTTACAATAGTATTAGAGTGATACACTTGCTGATACACTTGCTTGTCCCTGCTCGGGCGCCACTTGTGATGGACTTATTTTAGGCTGAGGTAAGCTCAGTCACGTCCAGGGGCAATCCAATAAATTTGTAAAAATAGATGGAACTTTAAGGGAGACGTCGGAATGGCCTATCGTGGAGGGGATGGATCGGGGCTTGGGCGGGCGTGGCTAGCGTTGTGTATCGAATGGTGTGTGGCGAGTGGCGTGTGCGGGCGCGGCGAGGGATAGTGTCAAGTGAACTTACGCAGCGAGATTGTTTTTGGTATTTAGAGTCTTGGTTTATTATAAGCATATTGTGATTAATTTCTCGTACTTTCTAGTTCTTAGTTTAACACGTTGACTTGCACTCGCGGTTAGACTTCTACGTAAGCTGCAGTTATAGTTCTGTGCAGCGTCTGTAATCGGGGCCGGGTACAGAAGCGTAAGTTGCCTTCTGGTTCTGGTCGGGTTTGAAAGTGCACTTCCGCGTCGGGGTGCACTTCGTCGTTTTTGTGGCCGTGGGTTGACCTGGTTCTGGTCATTCGCGTTTTTGGCGAGCTGGAGGGTCTGCCGTTAGGTGCTGGTCGCAAACTTCCGCGGTGTCATCTTTTTGTAATCGATGAACGCGGAAGAGTGCACTTGGCCGGTGGCTTGGTCTGGAGTGGGGGAAGTCCGCGTGACCTGATGTCTTTGGTCAGCGTTATGGAGTCGGCGCGTGTCGATCGGTGGCTATGTGTGGAGAGGGGGTGTTGGTAAATAATGTATGCGGGGTGTGGTGTGAGGGGTGTACATATAGGTTGCGGTTAGTTCTTGAATAAAATTAAATTAAGCATGACGTGCTAAGATCTTTTTTGTTGGACCCGCATCAGAACTGAAGCTGCAGACTCTTACCGAACGGTTTTTGGAGGGATCTCTTACAATGAATAGGCAGACAAGAGATCATGGTAGGGTGGGCGTACAGGCAGCTTTGCATTGACCATCTGTTTTTCCGCTGTACCGAGGTTCCCCATTCCCCAAGCCCCCTTTCCCCACGCCCCTTTCCATTGTACGCAAACTTTCGTATTTATTGGTATATAATGAGCAAAATAACCTACGGCATACTCCCCCATACCCCAGCCCAGCCGAAAAGAGAAAAGCCGGAAGAAAGCGCGTACCCCGCACGACTATGATAACACCTTTCATGGTTGTGTATTACAAAGTCAAAAAGGTTAGGCTTGTTGCTATGGAAGGTCATGACGTTACATTTGGAAATGCTAAGAAATGCTCACCAATTGTTGAGAGCGTCGAGTTCCGGTTGAAGAAATAACGGGGACACCGTGTCGCTGTACGAAAAACATAGCTTGACATCATCATCAGCATACATTAGAACTCGTGAATTAGTTAAAACTTAGGGAAGATCATTGATAAAAAGGTTAAATAATAAGGGCCCGAGATGGCTATCTCGCGGCACACCCGACGAGACAAACACTGGTTTAGAAAGAGAATATTGCAGAGGTACGCATTAGTCCAGAGAAGTCGGAAACCATAGCAGAGATAGTTTGTGGATGAGGAGATACTGATTAACTGAGTCGAAAGCTTTAATAAAATCAGTATATAGTATATTATACTACGTCAGTTTGACATTGTTTTGCAAGTCCGGCAGTTACATAGGGGAAAAATTCAGGAAAATTCCGTGCTGTGATTTTGATAACAGAGAACTACAAAAGTGTTGGAGCTGAGAAGTAATAATTTTTTCGAAGAGTTTAGGATTGGTAGATAAATTGGAGATACAACGTTAGTTTGAGACGTCTGATTTAGATCTTCTTTTATGAATAGGAATTATTTAAGATTCTTTCCAGACGGTGGGAAAATCACCAAGCTCGAGGGAGAGGTTGAACAGTTTTAAGAGAGTCACGCAAAGAGAATCCGCACAAAGTTTATGGACGGCACTGGGAACCAAATCTGAAAAGGTGGGATGGATACAACTTGAACTATTTAAAGGGATAGGATATGCGCGGCAGGATAGTCGTTAGGTGAATCGAGAATAGAGGGAATGTTATTAGAAGGAGCAGAGTAGCAAAGTTGAAACAATGAAGCAAATAAGTTAGCAATATCGGAATTGTTATCTGCATAAGTACCATTTAAGTATAAAGAAGAGGGATGTTGAGACAACGAGCTTTTTCGCTGACTATGATTGTTCAATAATTTCACGAATTAATAATTTCCGAAACGTTATAAATTTTATTATAGGTATTTTGTGTGTTGAGGGTGGCCGAAGATGCCAGAGCCTTTTACAATAGTATTAGAGTGATACACTTGGATGAGGCAAGCGAGCCGATCTCGAGCCAAAGTAATAGATTGGGGAGAAAAAAGGTCTGTTCTCCAACTATATCAAGCGGTAACTGCTAGAGCAGGCGCAGCTGCTGACGGCTTAGCGACGGCATAGGAAAGAAAAGATAACAAGAGCGAGCATAGATAAAGACTAGATGATTAAATGAGAGCATGAGGCTGAGCGAGCATAGATAAAGCTACGCTTACGTTACGTTAGTTTAGTTTAATGACAAAAATGGAAAGGAAAGGAAAGTAAATTGATAGGCAATAGAACGATGGTACAAAATTTACACTCGGGCTTCGCCCGAACATACTCCCCCGTGGAAGGATCCATGCCTTTCACCTCATCTCGTAGAGGCAATAGACATAGTTTTGCAAGTGCTCTTCGGCTAACACCTGTAGCCATCCTGATCAAGGCGACTCGAGATACGCCATCAGCTCCTGGGATGAGCTCGAGGATTCTCCGTAGAGGCCACATCAGAGGAGGGAAGTTCTCGTCCTTAACAAGAACGACATCATTGAAGTGAAGCTCAGGATTCCGGGTGCGCCACTTCGTTCTTTCTTGAAGACTGGTTAAATACGATTGGCGCCAGCGAGACCAAAAGATTTGCTGAAGCTGTGTGACCTTCTGCCAACGGTCCAAGCGATCGACGTTTAAATGAACCAAGTCAGGCTCCAAGAAGGCTGTGATGGGGACGCCAACCAGAAAATGGCTGGGCGTGAGTACAACGAGATCTGCAGGGTTCTCTGAAAGAGGAAACAATGGCCTTGAATTAATGATTGCACAGATATTGCACGCGAGAGTGCGCAGCTCATCAAATCCAAGAAGCGACGATCCAAGGGCCCGTCGAAGATGATGTTTAGCAAGCTTGACTGACGCCTCCCACAATCCTCCAAAATGTGGCGATCTAGGAGGAATGAAACGCCAATCGATGCAATCGGTGAGACAAGCTTGATGCACGGCTTCTTGATGACTGTCGCTTAGGAATAGCGACTTAAGTTCCGCCAGTTCGTTCCGCGCTCCAACAAAATTTGTGGCATTATCTGACCAAATACGAATCGGTCTTCCACGGGTGCAAATGAATGTGCGAAGAGCACAGAGGAACGCTGACGTTGTAAGATCCTTCACAAGCTCGAAGTGAACCGCCTTGGTGGAGAAGCATATAAAAATTCTCATGTAGCACTTCTGAACTTCTGATTACCACGCCGGTAACTAAAAATGCACGAGATTCGCTGACTCTGTCCACCGGAAGATCTGCCATTATTTGCTCGAGAGTTCGAGGCTTCACTCTAAAGTATCTGACACACTTTTGGATTACGTGTGCTACGATCTTTCGGCCACCGATTGGTCAGTACGTTTGACGGCTAATAGCGACTGCGGTCCAGCGTGAAGGTGTTTTTCGTGTAAGTGCCGTATCAGAGCAGAAGTGATGGAATGATTCTTGGGCAATATTATGGGATGCCGGGCTTCGAAGTCCATGGTAGAGTTTTTAAGACGCCCTCAAACTCGAAGCAAACCGCAATCATCTAAAAATGGCGAAAGCGAGACGATCGAGCTTGAAGCCTTGATGCCCTTTCGCGTTTCCAGGGCTCTTATTTCAGTAGATAGACGAGATTGCTGAGTAAGACGAAGAAGCAGTTCGGTTCCCAAACGCAAGTCCTCCACAGTTATTCCAGACTTTCGTTGATGAATGAATTTGCATACATACGCAAAAATTCGTTGCATTTTGGGGAAGGAATTTACAAACTTTGATTCTTCCACCAAATATCTTGACGCGCAGTTTGTAACTAGTATGGTTTTTCGTGCCTCCAAAACCGGCTCTGGAAGAGCAGGCGTACTTGGCCATTGATCCTTACTGGCTGTCAAGTATGTAGGTCCATACTTCCAAAGATGAGAATTGATGAGCTCAGCTGGTAATGATCCTCGAGAAAGCATATCGTCAGGGTTTAGATCAGTTGGCACGTGCAGCCAAGACATTCTAGATGTGAACTCCTGAATAACAGAAACTCTTTTAGCGACAAATACATTGAAGTTGGATGGTTGATTCTTGATCCAAGCCAAAACGACTGTGGAGTCACACCAGCAATAATAAGAGCAATTGAAGTTCATCAAAGACACTTCATGCATAAGCTGAGCGAGTAGCGCTGCACCACATAATTCCAACTTGGGTATTGTGATAGTGTTCAGTGGCGCTACACGAGATCTGGAAGATAGAAGATTTGCCTTGACTCCATTGTCGCCTTGCGAAACAGCGTAGACGCAAGCTCCATAAGCACTTATGCTGGCATCACAAAATCCATGCATTTCAAGGTTGCTGCTTCGAAGGAACGATAGGCGCGCGAAAGAAATTTGTTGCATAAAGTTGATTCAAGTTGTGCATAATGAGACTGGCAGACTTTCATCCCAATGAAGCTTTTCTTTCCACAGCTGCTGTAGAAATATTTTTGCGTTGGTAATTACTGGCCCTATAAGTCCGAGTGGATCACAAAATCGTGCAATAGTTGACAATACAACTCGCTTATTTGGTTTCAAAGGGACTTGATTGGGACAGAATGAAAATGATGGCTCATCCGAAGTGGGATTCCATGCTAAACCTAGCGTCTTGGTTACATCGCTTCCATCAGTAAATTTAACAAATGTTTCCCTATCTTCATGGGGTGTTTGATCGAGTACAGATGTATCGTTGGATCACCATTTCCTGATCTTGAAATTTCCTTTGGCTAAGAGTCCTGACACCTGGCGAATTATTTCCAGCACCTCATTTGTAGTATCTCCCCGTTAGCAAATCATCCACGTAAAAGTCCCGCAGCACAACTTCAGAGCCAATTGGATATGACGAACTCTCGTCTGCCGCTAGTTGGTGCATAGAACGGACGGCCAGAAATGCTGCTGGTTTCGTTCCATAGGTCACGGTATCCAGCTTGAATGTTCTTAGCGCCTCGAGGGGTGAGTCACGCCACAGTATGCACTGCATAAAACTATCTTGGGGCGAGACACGGACGCATCTATACATTTTACAAATGTCACCAGTCAATACTATACGAACGGTACGAAATCGAAGAAGAGTCGTAACTAACTTTGTCTGAATTGTTGGGCCTGACATCAATATATCGTTGAGGGATTTTCTGTAGATGTACAAGCGGATCCGTCGAAAACTACTCGGAGTTTTGTGGTCTTCTCTTAAGACGCAGTGATGAGGAAGGAAAAATTTGCATTGTTTAAGTGAGTCACCTTTGAAAGGAGACATGTGATTCAAATCGACGTATTCCTTTATAAAATGTACCTCGCAAGCAATTTCCTCCTTTGTGGCTTCTGTAGCGAGACCGTGGCAGTTTTCCACTTCCCAGAACCTTCGCACTAGCTCATCCAAACCAACGGCTCAATTTGGCTCAATTCCGTCGAACTAGAGGCCGCTAGGAGCACTGAGCTGTGGGAGTAATGACCGCCACCTGTGACAACACAGCCGAGACGGCTTTTTTGTATCATAGGAAGTCCCCTCTCCAATTTGATCTGTCCAACGCATAAAATGTCGTAAAATAAGCTGGCTCCAATAAGTACATCGATGCGCTGAGATTTGTTGAAGTGTTATGATATTGGATGGCATTTCCCATTTGGATACATCAAATGAAGAAGCAGGCTGGTTCCCTGTAATACGTGGAGCAACGAGAGCTGTGAGACTCGTGAAGTAATCGGAAGTCCTGGATTGAATGACCAAATTAACTGAACCTTCCGTGTGAAATGCAGAATCAGCGCCGATATCGGATACTGATACCGACCCTTTGGCTCGTTTCAGCTGAAGCTTCTGAGCAAAATGAGAGGTTATTAAATTAATCTGAGAGCCTGAATCCAGAAGAGCCCGGCAAGGAAGAAGATCACCAAATCGACTCTTTATCATAATGACTGCCGTGGCTAGAAGCACTACGTCTGTGCTAAGATTCTGAGCAGGAGGCGAGCATGGTAATGAAGCGGCAACAAGAGAACTTGAAAGATTGGGGTCTGAGCATGAGTCTGTCTGAATAGGAGACGTAGTGGCGTTTACAGGTTCCGTGTTAGCTGATGTAGGTAGCGGATTGTTGATATGTAAAAGGGTATGATGCTTTTAACCGCATGAACGGCAGGAGGTATTCCGATGTCCGTTCTTCAAACATTTGAAGCAAACTCTAAGCTTCCTTGCCTCTCTAAGACGCAAAGATGGCAAAAGGTTTCCAAAGCGAGTGGAGGTGTAAATGTTATGCCCTTTACTATCACAGAATGCGCATTCCAATACGATTTTATTTGTAGCAACAAGACTGTGTTTTGAATGAGTGATTCGTTTATGTTTTCCAACCTGACTGCTATGGGTTGGAATCAACATAGCTTGATCCATGGTCTCCATGGCTTGACATCTCCTTTCCAAAAAAACCGAAAAATGGTCCCATGTTGGTATGACGTTAGGGGGCGACAGCTCCTCCCATTTGGTCCTGGTATCACAGTCGAGATACTTGTATGTGGAGTGAACAATGATGCATCCTGCTATTTCCTCCATGGTACCCATCGGCCTAAGCGCTCTCATGTGAGAATGAAGCTTGTGCGATAAAGTACGTAGCTTTGTAATTGACCCATCTTCAACCTTCTCATGCCTCAGAATCTCAGCGACGTGTGCCTGAAAGATTAAACGTTTATTATTGAAACGATTGTTTAAAATGTCCAATGCAATATCATAATTGCTATCCGATACTTCCAAAGAGCGAACAGTCTCCAGGGCAGGTCCATCCAAACATGAGCGCAGGTGCAGGAACTTCTCAATCTTTGATAGAAAGGGCTCCTGATCTATTACTGTGCTAAACATCGAGTAAAACTCTGCCCACTCAGTAGAACTTCCACGGAAAGTGGGAATTTTGATTTCAGGAATATGATATCGTGACCGTACATTTCCGGAGGCAGTAACGTTGAGCTCGGGTTGTATCGTTGAGTGATGCGGCATGTTCTTGGTAGCCCTGCGGAGTGCTGAGCGAATACGAACTTCGATTTCCAACGCCAAATCCTCAAAATTGTTGCTTAAGTCTCTGCCTATTTCGCTTACATCAAGCTCTTCTAAATTAGAGTGAGTAACATTAAATGAGTCGGACATTTTTTCCAAGAATTTTAAATGAACACTTAGCGCATCTTTACTGATTGGGTTGTTTTAATCATTCAATATCGTCTCTCGAAGTGAAACGGCTTTGTTGTATATTGAGAGTGCCTTTAGTTTGTAAAAAGACACCATGTTTTCCGGCAAGTCATTAGACTCATCCATTTTCGACAGGCAGCAGCGGGCAAAGCACAAAGAAGAATCGAAGAACCGTTTGATTTTTTGGTTTGAAACACAAGTGCAGCGAACCCGAAGCCGTTAATGCACGTAGCTTTATTAGTGCTTGTGAGCAAGCGTGCGACGAAATGGGAATTAACCGTTTCGCGTTTGAACAATTTGTTTAGTGGATAATTTCCACAGTTTATAATTGTTTATTTCCAAATTGTTATTGACGATCACGTCGGTGCCACCAAATGTTGAGACAACGAGCTTTTTCGCTGACTATGATTGTTCAATAATTTCACGAATTAATAATTTCCGAAACGTTATAAATTTTATTATAGGTGTTTTGTGTGTTGAGGGTGGCCGAAGATGCCAGAGCCTTTTACAATAGTATTAGAGTGATACACTTGGATGAGGCAAGCGAGCCGATCTCGAGCCAAAGTAATCGATTGTGGAGAAAAAAGGTCTGTTCTCCAACTATATCAAGCGGTAACTGCTAGAGCAGGCGCAGCTGCTGACGGCTTAGCGACGGCATAGGAAAGAAAAGATAACAAGAGCGAGCATAGATAAAGACTAGATGATTAAATGAGAGCATGTTGCTGAGCGAGCATAGATAAAGCTAAGCTTACGTTACGTTAGTTTAGAATAATGACCAAAATGGAAAGGAAAGTGAATTGATAGGCAATAGAACGATGGCACAAAATTTACACTCGGGCTTCGCCCGAACAAGGGATATTGTGATGAATTACGTTTAGAGTTAACAAACCTAAAGATTTGTTTAAGATCTCGCTTAAAGTTGAGCTTGTATTTAATCAAATAACTGTTATAGCAACAGGTATTACAAGTGGAAAATTTAGATTTTGTAATTTAATACTTAGAAAAATCTGACTGCGAGTCAGACAGTTTAAACTTCTTATATAAACGAGATTTTATATTCCTTAGGTTTACAGAGCGGTGGACTGCAAAATCTTCAATCCAAAAATGGTTCTAGCTCTTGCTTAAGCCGGTTGTGTTTTTTTTTACTCCTGCATTCTCCGCCCTTTGCTTAAATATCATACAACATTGTTGTGACTTTGTTTTGATATAACATCGACTCTCTTTAATTTGATTTTACTTTGTGTTAATCACCAGTGTTTTGTTTGTAAACAAGTGTTTAATATAAATTCAATATTCGCAACGTAACGCTTCGGACTCGTGCAGGCAATTTGTTATTGTTTTTTACTCAGTCTGCTTTTCGTTATCGCTTCTTCAGTGTGCACTGTTCTCGCGCATCAACGTTTGCATCGCCCACACTCTCTCGTGAGCATAAGCGGGCCTGCTGCTCGCATTTTTGCTCTCACTCTCTCTGGATTGCCTATACTCTCCCTCTCTGTGGACTTTTCTTTTGTGTCTCTGCTTTGGTGAGTTTACTGCTCGTTTCGTGCACTTCTTTGGATCATCTGCTTTGAATTATTGCCGCTGCAGCTGATTGTCTGGCTCGCTCCGCTGTCTGCTCTCCCATTTTACCTGCGCTCTCACTCCGTTCTTTTATTATTCGTGCACAGTGATTCTAGTGCTGTCAATAATGGCAATTTTTTGCAGAGCAAAGAAATGTGAATTCGGTGGTGTAATCATTGGTGATTCATTCCTTAGCTGCTGGCTGTGCGACAATTTTGCCCACATAAAATGTGCTGGTGGCGGAAATTTTGGCCGGCTGAATGATCTGATCTCGAAACGCATGGGCCTGTCTTGGTCATGTCTGGCTTGTCGGGAGATTGAGGCCGAAATGCGCACATTTATGAGACAGACTCGAACTGGGTTTCTGGATGTCCGGAAACAATTTGTGGCTCTCAACGAGAATTTTCTTGCCCTTGAATCACAGTTTCTTGGGCTCAAACTCTTGAGCGAATCACCTAGACGAAAAATTCCGCATAATGATACCAATCTCTTGCAACCTAATCGGATTGGTACGCCTGCCTCCCACCTTCATCGGAAGCATTTGTTACTCCGTGTGGTCATGCCTCGCCGTTATCTGTAAATCCGCCAACGGTGGCTCCGGTGTTATTTACACCGAGCAATGTGCTTCCTTCGAGCATCCAAGTTCCCAACAGCATCAATCCCATCCCTGCAGTTTTTGCTGCCGTCACTTCTGACGTGGTGAGTGCTCCTAGTGCGGGTGTGTTGGTTGCTGGTGATGTCTTGCCAATTCCTGCTCCAGCCGTTGCTGCCAATTCTTCTGCCCCAGGACCGAGATCTCTTTTAGGAGTGGCTCGACCATCTCGATCTCGCTCGGGACTTCAACTTAGAGTCCCTCGGAAAGCAATATTTGTTTCTCGCCTTATTCCTGAAGCTATAACGGAGGATGTTAAACAACGTCTTTCCTCTAAACTTAACACTTCGACTGATGATATAGTTGTGACTAAATTTACATTTAAACATAAGCGCAACATATCATCTTTTAAAATTCATCGCTCTGATACTTTGCTATCCAGTTCTCTAGAACCGTCAATATGGCCTGAGCATACAATTATGCATGAGTTCCTTCTCAAAGATTCGAACTCGAATCCCAGAATTACCGAACCTGCTGCTCCAAAAAACTGATGTACAATTTTTCTATGCACTATCAGAACGTTCGCTGTTTGTTGGGCACATTGCGTCAAATTCATACTAATAGTGCGTCTTTTGATCTCGATGCCATCGCGTTTAGCGAAACCTGGCTTAATTTCACTATCAATGATCATGAAATTTTCATTGATAGTTACACTATTTATAGAATGGACCACCCATCTTTTGTAGGTAGGGTTCTGATTGCAGTTAAATCTATTTTCTCATCTGAGTTATTCCCATTCAATAACATCCAAGGAATTGAATTTGTTGCAGTCAAAGTTCGTGTTGGCTCGTCATTTTTCTATTTAACCTGCTCTTACATCCCTCCCAGGTCTGATGCTGAGCTTTACCTACACCACCTCTCAGCAATTAATACTGTCGTATCTGCATTAGGGTGCAATGATCGAATTATTGTCATGGGGGACTTTAACCTCCCATTTCTTTCTTGGCTGCCTTGTGATGACGCTAACCTGTTGTTTCCCAATTGCCATAATGACTTTATCAATGGGCTAACGGATATTTCCCTTGTCCAAATTAATGCCGTTAAAAACATTAGGGACAGACTTCTTGACCTCGTGTTTGTTAACGATGCTTCTCTTCCTACGGTATCTAGAGCAAGCCCAATATCACTCCCTGAAGATCCTTACCATCCAACTTTGTCGATATCCCTGGAGTGTACATAATCTGGAGGCTGACTGTGCCATGGCTCCTTGTCACATAAAGTTTTTTTGCAAAACAAATTTGATCGATTTAGATCTACATCTCTCGCGTTTTGATTGGTCGTTTCTTTATTCATTGCCGAACATAGATGCAACTGTTAGCTCGTTTTATAGCTCAGATATCACTGTACCCGTATCGTCCAAGCCTCCCTGGTTCTCCAAGTATTTGTCATACTTAAAAAACAATAAATCCAGTCTCTATAAAAAGTACCAGAAGTCGGCCTTAGCTCTATACTTCCCCGCTCGCTCTCTGTTCCTTGCCGTTAATAGTCAGTGTTATAATCATTACCTTTCATAATGTAGTAGTAACTTTCCTAGTGATCCTAAAAAATTATATTCGTTTGTTAACTCTAAGCGTTAGTCAAATACTTTTCCTCCTTCCCTTCATTACCAGAACAAAACAGAAGCTTCTGCTGTTGGTATTGCAAATTTAATCGCTACCTTTTTCCAACCAACGTACTCGTCTCATATTTACAACGCATCCACTCCGTATCCGTACCAGCCACCTCAAGCTAACAGCATTTTTCTGGAAGTTTTGTCATCTATGGACATATCGTTTTTTGCGGGTCCAGATAAGGTACCAAGTTGCATTTTAAAACACTGTGCCCAGTCCCTTTGCAAACCCTTGACCTTTCTCTTCAACCTCTCCTTAAAACATTCTTGTCTCCCAGTAATTTGGAATGAGTCCTACATCATTCCGCTTCACAAAACAGGTTCAAGATCAAATGGAAAACTATTGTGGTATCGCAAAGCTTTTCGCCATCCCGAAGCTTCTTGAGTTCCTGGTCACCCGGCAACTGCAACATCTTTGTTGCAGCTTGATGTCTCCGTCGCAACACGGTTTTTTCAGACATCGTTCAACATAGACTAACCTTCTTGAGTTTTCTAACCTAATCCACCGTATTTTCAAATTGGATGTAGTTTTTACGGACTTCAGCAAGGCATTCGATTCTGTGAACCATGCTCTGCTTATTCACAAGCTCTCTTTATTGTGGTTCCCAATGAATCTTCTAGATTGGATTTTGTCCTATCTCTCTAACCGTACTCAACGTGTTTTGTTTTCTAACGTGTTGTCAAATACTGTTAATTTTACTTCAGGTGTGCCACAGGGAAGTCATCTGGGCCCGCTTTTGTTTATTTTATTTGGGAACGACCTTCCTTAAGTTATAACATACTCTACTACACTAATGTATGCTGATGATGTTAAAATCTGTCTTTCTTACTCTGATTGGTATTTGCACACACGCCTTCAACTTGATCTAAGTGAACTACTATTGTGGTGTTCAACTAATCTTCTTTTTCTGAACCTTTCCAAATGCAAACGAGGTCAAATGACCTCGGAGTCCTTTTTGATCATAAGATGTGTTTTAACTATATGGCTGTTAGTTATGGCCTGCAACTGTAAATAAAGCTAAGGGTGTTTTAGCGTTTATCAAGCGTTGGTCCATGGAGCTTGACGACCCGTACGTTACGAAACAAACGTACTCCTATATTGGAGTATTGTTCTTGTGTGTGGAGCCCGCAGTATAAAGAGCAGCAGGTTGTTATTGAATCCGTGCAAAAGCAATTTTTAATTTTTTCCCTTCGGAACTTTAACTGGGACCCGGGTAGAATCTTGCCACCCTACCGGTCTAGGCTAAATCTATTGCATCCACAATATTGCAGATTCGAGAAAATTAAAAACGCAGAATCATAGATATTGACCATATCTATCAGATTACTGAATCTGGATCAGATCAGATCATTTTTATAGCCGAAAGCAAGAAATCAATTTGCAGTGGCTACGCAGCGCCCGACGTCACTCTCAGACTGATTTTCTGTCTCTCTCGCACGCACTCTTTGTCGTGTCGTTAAATATTAGTATCGGGTATAACTGTGTAGTTGCGGTGTCCGCAGCAACTCACAACGTTCCCCCTCGTTTATTGTGCGACACTGGCTTTGGTCTCGGTCTCCACAGTGTTATCTGCCGGGGCTGGTGCCATAACAGGACTAGATAAGTGGATCACTCCCGAGCTTTTACTCTCGCTATTTTTCATGCTGTTACGCGACATTTGCCTCGGATTCGAAAAGTGTAGAAATAGGAATAAAATATAAACTCAAACTGTTGTGAAATCCTCGATACGAGATTTCAATGTTGAGCAGAAAATGCTCTGGGGAATCTTTGCGTTTTATAATGTAGAAAATTTGAGATTTATTCATTTGGACTTTAATCAACTTAAACTTTAATTGTAATCGCGTATAGGGTACAGTTTAATGGGTAATACGGGTTTAAGCTCGTTGGGTGGCAGTCGGTTATCCTTGACAATTACTAGATCGCTGACTTGTAGATTGTCGGTTTCATGTCACCACTTTGGACGGGCTTGAAGATGTGATAGCCAATCCGAACTCCAACGCTTCCAAAATTGCCGGATCATTTTCTGTCCTTCCAGAAATTGGACTGTGAGTGGAACATCCCTTGTCGTTACATCCGGCGGAGCTAATAATGAATCTCCAATAAGAAAATGTGCCGGGGTGAGGACAGCTAGGTCCTCCGGATCAGCGCTTAGTGGACATAATGGCCTGGAATTTAAACCGGCTTCAATTTGTGTTAGCACGGTAGCAAGTTGTTCGTAGGTCATTTTGTATCCTGAAAAGGCTCGATAGAGATGTGTTTTGACAGACTTTACATTTGCCTCCCAAAGGCCTCCGAAATTAGGACTATGCGGTGGATTAAAATGCCATTGGACGTTTCGGTCTGCTAAAGCAGGTATTACAGTTGTGGGTAGCTCTCGTTTCAAATGTATTTGCCAGGTTTGAAGAGCCCGGTCGGCACCAATGAAGTTTGTGCCGCAGTCGCTATACATATGTTGACAGTATCCCCGACGCGAGATGAAACGTATGAACCGTCGCGGGAGTGTTAATGTGGTTTTAAAAAGTCCCCGAGAATCGAGGTGTTTTTAGCATAGGCCAGCAGTTCCTGAGGCGTCCTTTGGAGGCATCTTCCAGTGATGCCAACACTGGGGCGCCCAGGTATCTCCTCCTTGCCCTTGAGAGAGCCGGACAGTTGCAGATGAGATGTTCCAGGGTTTCGATAGCCCTAGGTTCCTCACATTTCCTGCAACTGTCTCTGTTGGTGATGCCTAGCTTTGCTGCATGTGCAGCAGCCAGACAGTGACCTGTTAGTATTCCCACCATCAGTCTGCAGTCCTTTCGTGGTAGGTGCAGTAGGTAGTGGCTAAGTTTCTCGTTGCGCTCCTTGCACATTATCTTCGAGGTTTTGCAGGTGGTGGTACTCCTCCACCTGCTATCAGTCTGTGCTCTAGCCTGCTTCTCTAGATCGCCTTGCAGCGTTCTGAGGGAGACAGGCACGTTCTCGGTTCTCCTATTCTCCAGCCCGACGCCTTCCTTAGCTAGTACGTCCGCCGCTTCGTTTCCTTCGATGCCCTGGTGGCTGGGAACCCAATAGATCCGCACTGTCTTTGTCGTGCTTAGGATGTCTAATTCCTCCCTGCTCGCCAAGACACTTCTGGAACTGACCACGGTCGACTGCATGGATCTTATCGCTTGGCTGTCGACGAATAGGTTGACCGCATCGTGTGCTCGTTCTGTGAGGAGAGCGACTTCCGCTGCTTTCCCGATGGCAAAAACTTCTGCCTGGAATATGCTGCATGGGTCGGGTAGCTTATACGACAGCCTTATCTCGGGGTCTGTGCAGTATAGGCCCGCTCCTACTCCTCCGTCCACCTTGGAGCCGTCTGTGTATATATTGAGGTGCTCAGTTTGGTCCCTTGCAATTTTCCAGTCTTCAGGTCCCAAAGATGTGGTTGTTTTGACGTCAAGGCAAGTTTGGGGGGTCATGTAATCAGTTGATCTGGTCATTTCCCTGCCGATTGAACTATGCCCGTATCCTTGTGGCGATAGATTTCCTGATTCTATGAGGCGTTGTGCTGCCTTTCCCGCAATCAGGCGAGCGTGAATGTCCAGGGGGTCGATTCCGAGTACAGTTTCAGCGCCCTTGTAATACAGAGCAGAGCCTGTCGCTGAGTCTTTTCCATAAGCTTATGGTATGTCTTCTTTTCAGTAGCCAGCCACCACACTAAGGCTCCATACAGCAGAGTTGGTCGCACCACCGAGATGTAGATCCCCTGCCTTAGAGCAGGTGACAGGCCCCATGTGCTGTTGAGCATCTTCTTGGATGCATAAAGCGCAATGGTGGCCTTCTTGACCCTTTCCACTACATTGGATCTCCATGCCAGCTTGCTGTCCAGTACTGTGCCTAGGTATTTCACCTGTGCTTTTGGAGTCAGCCTAGCTTGGTCAATTTTCGGGGGGGGGGGTCCATATCGGTATCTTGTACCTCTTGGTAAAGAGGATGAGGTCCGTCTTGTCCACGTTGATACTGAGTCCTACCTCTTCCGCCCACTCATGTATCTCCCTGAGTGTACGTTCCATTAAGGAGCTGAGGGTCGATGGACATACATCCGTAATAAGTATGCTTATGTCATCTGCATAAGCTGTTATCTTCGGAGCCTTCCTTTCAAATCTCTTAATGAGGTCGACGACCACCAAATTCCACAGTAGTGGCGACAGGACTCCACCCTGAGGTGTGCCTCTGTGTGCCCCCTTTACCGTGGAAGCAGTGCCCCACTCCGATTGCACCCATCTACAACTTAGGAGGTTTTTGATCCAGACGTTGATTACAGGGTGCATGTTATTCGCTTCTAGGCGACTTGTTATTGCGGTTGTGTCCACGTTGTTGAATGCTCCTGAGATATCCATAAATGCTCGCAAAGCATACTTTTTGTTGTGAAGGGCGCTCTCGATGGTGGCTACTAGCGAGTGTAGTGCGGTCTCCACTGATTTCCCTTTGGTGTAGGCGTGTTGGTTTGTTGACATCAGTCCCCCTACCTCATTCCTGATGTGTAAATCCAACAGCTTTTCTAGTGTTTTTAGTATAAAGGAGGTAAGGCTTATCGGTCTGTAATCCTTGGGATTCACGTGGCTGCACTTTCCTGCCTTAAGGAGGAAGACAACTCTCGAGGTTCTCCATTGGATGGGGATATAGCCCGGTCTTAGGCATGCTGGGGTAATAACCTCTTTGTTCAACTGCATCATGGCTGGGAATATCACGTCCAGTCCTGGTGCTTTTATGCGAAGGAGTCTATGGCCCAGTGGATTCTCTTAGTGGTTAACAGACCTATTGGTGGGTGCTGTTCCTCGGTTGCTAGGTCCTGATGCTCTTTGGCGTCAGTGACCTCGGTGCATCCACGGAGTGCGCCTCCTTTAGTGCTGTTAGGGCTTCTTTACTGCTCTCTGTCCACTATCCGTTGTCTAGTTTTAGTTGGCTCTGTACTGTTGGCTGCTTTGAAGCAGCTTCTAGAGCCTAGCGGTTTCGGGCACGTTCTCAATGTTGGAGCAGAAGTTTCTCCACGAGTTCCTTTGTGCCTTTCGTATTTCCTTCTTGTAGCTTCTAAGTAGGATTTTCTATTCCTCATTGACAATCTCTTTGTTCGCTTGTTTGGCGATCTTGAAGAATTCCTTGAGGTTGTTCCTTTGGAGAGAGAGATCTCGGTTCCACCAGAGTGGCTTGGACCTCCTCTTCGTTCTCGAGGGTTTGCACGATGCATGGTAGGCGTTCAGTAGCTCGTTGGATAGGGTCTTTAGGGACTTCTCTATATCCTCCGCGGCTTGATTTGAGGACTTTAGTCCAGCCACTGAATTGCCTGTCGCAATCCAGGGCTCCTGGACTAGAGCTATGTCGGCGAGCCCTTGCTCCATGGCGATGAGGAGCTCCGCCGACGCTACCTTGCATTTATGCAAGTTGAGCTGCAGCACACTCAGCATGGGTGGCTGGCTCGCTTGCACCTGACGGGTTGACGACCAGCGTCAGGTCACCGTCTTCCTCTTCTTCGTCTTCAAGCGCAAGACCCTGGGCGGCCTCCACGATGGACTCGAGACCTAGGTCCTTTTCCACCTCGCCTGCCTGCAGGGTATGCGCGTCCTTGTCCTCAGGGTGGCGCTTTTTGAGGCGCAGGTAGACGCTACCCATGCCCCACGCCATCTTCCCGAACTTGGGGTATAGCAGATCCTCTGCTTCCTTGTTTATTTGGAGGATCACACACTGGCCCCCCTCGTTGGGTAGTGGGCTACCAATGTGTAGGATCCTCCAATCGGCCGTTGGCACGTCCGTACGCGTCAGCCACCTTAGGGTTGGGTCATCATTGCACTTCAGGATCTTAACCCCATTTAGCCACCCAGCACCATCGAACGTGGGCATTGGGGCCGCGCGTTCTTCCTCCATCTGTGCAAAGAGTGCGTCGACAAGACGCGCGTGCACCAGCTTCCACTGTGCCGCTGACATCTTGCCGTTTTCTTCGCTGCGGTCAATGAGTGCCACGATCAGGTGTCGTTTGGTCACCTCGCTGACCTTCGCTTTCGGCTTCGTTGGCTTCTTGGCCGCTTTCGGTGGAGGGGCTGCACTCTTGGGCCCGCGTTGCCGCTTGCTCGCTGGAGTGTCCTTAATGGCACTCTCAGTCGAGCGTTGCCTCTTGGTGGCCATCATCTCCTCCACCTTATTGGCATATTCGCCATTCGACGCCCTCATCTGTGGCATCTGGGCATAGTGTAGCCGACCCGCCGCTACTCTCTGCTCGGCCCAGGCTAGCTTGACCTTCTCCTCCTGGGAGATGTCTGCTTTGCCTTGCAGCCGGCTTTTTATGTTGAGGGCCGCTTTGTATTGCGCTTTGGCCTTCATCCCCTCCTTGGAACGCTTCGGCCCTTCCCTACGCAGGGAGCTGGTGCCTGGTTCCGGCGAGCGGAGAAGGCTCTCTTCATCCGTCCTGCTTAGAGAGAGCACGCTCTCCAGATCCGTGTCTGTATCGACTACGGCATCTGTGCGGCTCAACTTGCAGGCCACGGAGTGAGTTGTTTTTGTTGTTGTTATTGTGGCAGTAGCTTTACAACTGACCTGGCCTGCTCCCGCCAAGTCTGAGGTGTGACCGCTGGCGACACGCAGAGAGGACTGCTCCTCCCCGTGCCCGCCGGTGGTAGCAGTCACGCTTTCCACCGACGTTTGGGTTGACATCCCAACCCGTGCTTGCTCCTTCTTCGACTCCATAGTTGGCCCGAGGGTCCATACTGGTTAATATTTTTCGGGGGGACCACCCCCTAGCGTTTTAGGCCTGACCGCCAGGCACCTCTAGCCATGGCCCTGGTTCGGTTCCCCCGACTTTGAATCGGGAAGACGCCGGACCATAGCCTTAGCTAGACACTGCATTAGCCCGGACAGAGCAAGCGACAGTGCATTACCCTTGTCCGGGGTAATGCAGTGTCCATTGCCCAGCCGGCACCCTCGTGGAGGGTTCAGCTAGAGGATTTTCGCCAGCCCCTATGTAGGGGAAGATCGGCAATCAATTGTACTGCTGGTTTCGGTCGGTGACGAAAACATCGGACGCATTGTCGAAGAATGCGTTTGACCGCTTGTTTTCCGTTGACTATCCAGAACTTGTGTCGAATAGTGGCCAGCGTTAATTCGGTGCCGCCGTGGAAAAACATGTAGCTGTAATGACGCAAGCTCGTGGATGTTGAAGCGTATCCATCGTGGTACTTGAATTTGCTCGACATAAGGCAAGTTCTGTATGAATCCCTGCCATCTATCAAGCAGTTCGGTTGGCAGCGGTTCATCCCAGTCTAGTTGTGCTAGGCTGCCATCGTTGCGTTTGATGCGGGCCATCCATGAGTCCTTGAGTATCGCCTTCGGTCATGACTCAGGGCGTGATGAAACCTAAGGGGTCGTACAGTCGGGCGACTGTGGAAAGTAAAGAACGTTTAGTATGTGCGTGACTGATTCCAAAGTTTATCTTGAACCCAAAATAGTCTTGATGTGGATGCCAATAGAGACCTAAGGTTTTAACGGGATCTTGGTATTCAAACTCTAATAGTGTCTTATGAGATAAATGGTCTGGAGGTATGTCTTGTAGCAGAGAAGCGTCATTCGCAGACCACTTTCGAAGTTCCATTCCTGCTGATCGTAAGGCTCCGATCAATTGATTTTGAATTTCTAATGCTCCTTCTCGCGTGGAAGATCCGCTTTGTACGTCATCAACGTAGATTTCATGCCGAAGGACTCTTTCCGGTCGCGTTCATCCTGTGACAGTTGATGTATGACGCGAATGGCTGTGTAAGGAGCTGAAGCGGTTCCAAACTTAACTGTGTTGAGATAATACTCAGCTACCTGGTTGTGTTCGTCATGCCAAAGGATGCGTTGATATTGCGAATCCTCTGCATTCATGTCAATGCATCTATACATCTTCTGAATTTCGGCAGAAAAAACAAAACGATGGAAACGCCAATTCAGGACCACGCCGGCTAGGTTGTTTTGGAGTTCTGGTCCGGTGCATAGGACGTCATTGAGCGATTTTCCTTTTGCCGTTTTACAGGAGGCGTCATATACTACTCTAACCTTAGTAGTGACACTTTCCTCCTTGAATACTGCGTGATGAGGCAAGGTGCAACATGTGGACTCGATTCCATTCTCCTTGCTAATGATGCAATGCTGCTGCTCCTTGGTTGTTACTTTGGTCACCTGGCCTAGTTGAAAGTACTCATCCATGACCTCCGAATATTTGGCTTGCAGCTCCGGCTGCCGTTGAAGCATTTGGAATCGATTAATTGCGATTTGACGTGATTTGCCTAGCACCTGCGAAGGGTCAAACAAACGCTTAAGTAACCGTACCAAATACTTGCCGTTCCGTTGACGGATGTGAGTTCGTTTAAAATGCTCCTCGCACCATCCCTCTTCTGGTGTGAGCTGTTTTGCAGAACCGAGATGCTCCATTTCGAAAAATTTCTGGACGAGATACTCTAGCCTGTTGTGGTGACATCTAATGGTGACAGCATGTGAGCGTGTGGAAGTGGCTCGACCAAAGACTATCCAGCCAGACTATCCAGCTGGGTGTGCTGTGCAATTGGTTGATTCTCCTTTCCTCTGCGGATATCTGAAAGCAGGATCTGTGGGATTACGTCCGCTCCCAGCAGAAGATCAATCCGTTGTGATTTGTTCTATTTCGTTCAAATGCGGAAATTGCTGTAATTTGATGGATTGTGAAGGTAATTGCGATGTAAGCGTTTTAAGTATAAACGCAGTGGTAGTACAAAACTGTGAAGTACAAGAACTTAATGAAAATTCTGTAGTGTAGGTACACCTGTTCTTGGAGGTGGTCCCAGCTCCAGCAATTTCTACCGAAATTGGATGCCGCTTGAGGTTAAGAGCCTGCACTGTGTGCTCTGTAATGAGGGTTCCTTCCGAGCCTGAATCCACTAACGCACGTACCACAGCTGATTGGCCAGTGTGGGGGTTGTGGATTGTGACCAGGGCAGTGGGCAGAAGGACAGTGCTGGGTCCGTGATGTGTTGCCGCAGCGGAGACTAGTTGAGCAGAGTGAGTTCTCACAGACGAGTCAGTCGCTGCAGACTGTGGCTGACCACCGGAACTAGTATTGGGAACCACTGGGAGCGGCTGTGCATTGCTCTGAGTAGGAAGTGGGGTCCTAGCGAAGAGTTGCGTAGGTGTAGCCCTGCCAGACGAGTCGCTCGTTGTATACTGCCAGGAGTTACCGGAACGAGCGCTATGGAAGGCTGCGTGAGGGTGTGTAGCCACCTGAGCAGGAGTTGGGAAATGCAGCAGTGTATGGGGTCTGGTACATTTTGAAAGTCCATGGGAACGGCTCAGACAGTTGAGGCATGCCTTTGCCTGATCGACGATGGCTTTCCTTGCAGAGCAGTCCTTGGACAGAAGGTCCGGGCAATGCCGAAGATTGTTACTGTCGAAACAGTGCGGGCAGCGAGTGTGTTCGGCAACAGCAGTCTTGGCGTGGAAACTGTTGCCCTTGTATGTTACGTTGCCAACTGACTTCTTCGGGTGCCTTTGGTTGACAGGCTGCGGCACAGGTGTCCGCGTCGTGGAGTGGGCTCGATTTTCGAACACATCGATGCTGACGAAACGGTCGTTGAGAAATGATTGCAGCTGAGAAAATGGGGCAGGTTCGGCTGAGCTACCGAGATGGAGCTCCCAAGCTTGCAGTGTCGTGCTTGACAGTCTGGAAGTGAGATGATGAGCCATCCAATGCTGAACATCTAGATTCTTGAAAGCATTGAGACAAACCGTCGCAACATTAAGCATATGTTTTATATCAGCAGACTGCTCCTTTGACAACTGTGGCAAGTCATACAAACCGTTCATATGGTACATAAACTGCAGCCGTTTGTTGTCGTATCGCTTGAGGACGAGACTCCAAGGTATTGCATAGTTATTTCCCGCAAGCGCCATCTGCTGAATATCCTCGTCGCGATCCGAGGGAAGAGCTTGCTTCAGAAAATGAAACCTTTGAACGTCGGACAGTTTCTGGTTGTTATGGATGAGTTGAACAAATGCATCGTGAAATGCCGGCCAATCCACAAACTTGCCTGTAAATGTCGGTACAGGTAGCTTGGGCAATTGCACTGATGATACCGATGGATTTGCTGGCTCTGGATTCTGCTGTACCGGTGGTGCTCTTGGACATACATTTTCGTAGGCCTCTGATATGATGCTGAATGACGTTGTATAGTCTTCATCAAAGCGAAAGGCCACTTCGCTGGACACATAATTATGCGTACTTGGACATCGAAGTATTAGTAAACGTTGGTGAATTTGCTCAAATTCACCTAAGAACCGTTGCAAATTTTGTAAGCGCGTTTGAAAATAAGCTCCAGTTTTCCGATCTGCGCCATCTTTTCTGAAATTACGCACCGTTTGATTAACCGCGCAATGAGATTTGTCTGAATAACACTGAGATTGTCGATCTCCACCTGAGGATCCGCTTCGAGCTCGTGGGACTCGGCTGTTGACATGTTGCTGTTATATGTGTATGTACCTTTCTCACCCTTAGTTGCAATCTCTTTGAACTTGTACAAATACACACAACGACACACTTACTCTGGTACTCGGGAGTGGTTCTCTTTGCTTAAAGCGTAGCTTAAGAGAACTTGCGAGTCGTTGTTGGTGTTGTCCGAGGGGAGAGCAGAAACTGTGCTGATTTGAGCGTTGAGTTGAGGCCTTGTGGAACGATCGTTGTCTTCTTGGCCTCTGCTTTGCACGAGAGAGAGGCTGCTGTCTAACCGTCGGCTGGCGTTGCCCTTTGTGTGCTGCAGTGAGGCTACTGTCCAGGCGCAGAGCTATCGTCCGATCTTCTTTGTCCCTGCTTCGTGCGAGAGATAGCGGCCGCTGGATAAACCGTTGGTTTGCGTTGTGTTTGCCGTTTACAGTTGCAGCCGATAAAATATGATTTTATCTGTACATTTAACTGAACGCGGAACGAGGTAGAACGCGGTTCCCCCCATGAGCCACCAAAAATGTTGTGAAATCCTCGATACGAGATTTCAATGTTGAGCAGAAAATGCTCTGGGGAATCTTTGCGTTTAATAATGTACTACACGATGTAGAAAATTTGAGATTTATTCATTTGGACTGCAATCACCTTAAACTTAAATCGTAATCGCGTATAGGGTACAGTTTAATGGGTAATACGGGTTTAAGCGCGGCCGGCTGCAACTGCTTGATTGTCGCTGTGATTTCGTCGACATGCAAACGAAGAATGCTCTTGGTGATCGGAGACGAGGTTACGCCGCCCTAGTGTGAAACGAAGCCGTTCTCCGAGTGTGTAATCGCAGTTAGAGAGCTTTCACTCTCTTTGTAGTTTTAACCCTTAGAAAACCGTCCCTGTAATCCGTGGGTATCGGGTATCGGGGACACGGGTCCGTCCTCCAGGCCGAGTTCCTGGAGTAGTTGGGGCAGCTCATTGCCGGTTACGCGTCTCGGTGGCTCCTCTTCACCCTGAAGGACAAGGTTCCGGAGCCGTCGGGGCAGCGCTTCGCCCAGACTGCCGTCGCTGATCCGTAGCGGAGTGGTGTCGTCCTCTCCTAGGAGCTGTACCTCGTCGCCGCTTGCTGTGTCGTTATCCGACGCAGGGATGATCTCCCTCTCGGGCCTGGGTGGGGTGATGGGTCGTGGATGGCCGAGAAGCAGCTGCAGGGTCTTGTCGGCGTCCTTCCAGGTGGTCCAGAGTGCCACGTCAACCGCGATGTTGGCTGGAGCGCTCTTCTGGCAATCGGCCCGCCCATCTTCGTCCTCGCTCACGTCCGAGTATGGGCCCGTCGTGGCCCGGTCGGCCTCCAGTTGGCGGTTTAGGTCCAGGACGGAGTGCTTGACCCATTGGCGGCCACCCACTTTTCCGAAACGTCGGTCGTGAAAGACCTCTTCATCGGTGCTTGCCAGGTGGGTCGGCTCCCAGTGCTTGTCGGCCTCCATCGTCGGGCTGGTGAACCCGTCGCTGTCGTAGTTCGATTGTGGGGTCAGCGGGTCTCCCATGCGGTACAGGTAATAGGGCGGTGGTGGTGGGGACCGCAGCCGCAGTTTGTGCGCGACTGGGGAGCTGTTCTGCCCCTCGGAGTTGGGGTCCAGGTTGACGTGTCCTGGCTCGACGCGTCTTCGAGTCGCGCGTGGGGTGACGGCGGTGCCTGCTCCTTGGCCTGGATGCTTGCGGCGGTGTGGGCGTCTGGGGTGCTCCTGCTGGGCCCGGCCTGCTCGGACCTCCTCGTCTGAGTCCGATGATCGCATCGCCTCCACTGTGATGATCCCAGACAGGTTGTTTCGCGACGTGCTCGGATGGACAATGTCGTTGAGCCATGCCCAGGTCATGGTTGTCGGTGGGCCTTCGGGGCGGGCCCGACGTCGGGATGGCCTAGGCGCCCTGGGTGGTCGTAGTAACGCTCCAGTTGATGGGCCATGCTGCGGGGTGGGGAAGTGGTGTCTTATTTGTGTTTGGCTGGTCGTGGACCGTGGTTGCCTTGAGCTGGTCGGCGACGCACCCCTAGGATACCCCTCCGTGCCATCCTTTGCCTCTAGAGGCTGTGCGTCGCTCGTCCTTGGGTTGTCCATGTCGGATCTGGTGGGGGGAAGTAACCTTGTTTGGTTAGGACCTGACCTGTGCCACTGGTGTGCCCTGGACCCTAGGTTTCCCTGATCGGTGCGTTTTCTAGTTTCTGGCTATTTCTTACTCTAATCCCTTAAGGGGAGTTAAGCTATCTTACTGCGTGTGTACGCGGTTGCCCTTTGTGGGGCGAGGAAATTATGGCAGCGCACTACCTCGCGGTTTTCCTGGTGCTGGGGTCGTCATCATCGTTGACTTCTTCGTCTTCGCTGGTGAGGGGGTGCTCGTTGTCGTCGCTGGTGAGGGTGTGCTCGTGGTATGCCTTGAGGTCGGCTAGTCCGGCCATTCGTTGTTGTCTTCCCGGATGCTTCTGGAGTCGTGCTATGGTGGGGGAAATAAATTTACTTACTTTGTAAGGCCCCTCATATTTGGGAGCCAGTTTGGCAGCGGAGTGGTCCGCCGCTTTGGACAGGTGACGTTGGCGTAGCATCACGAGTGTCCCGATCGTGGGTCTCCACTCGCGTCGACGTATGTTGTAGGTCCTGCTCTGCGTCTGCGATGCCTGCTGGGTACTTTCCTGTACAATGGCGAAGATTTCCTTGAGTCGCATGGCCTTGTCGGTTGGGATCTCTGTCACTTCGCCTAGATTTGGGGTCGCCTCTTCGTACAAGGCTCCAGGCAACCGAGGTTCCCGGCCGAGTACGATGAATGCTGGGCTGAAGGCTGTGGTGTCCGATGTGCTGCTGTTGATGGCTAGGCTGAGTTCGGGCAGCAACTTGTCCCATGTCCGCTGGACTCCATCGATGTACTGGGCGATTATGGTTTTGATCGCCCTGGTGGGGTATAGGGCGCCGTATACTCCAATTCCATGCCTGCGAGTTTGCAAAACTTTCGGAAAGAGCGAACTTTCCCGTTGTCGCATACGAATTTCCGTGGGGTTCCGAAGCGGATCAAAATCCGTTCCCGGAAAGCGGTCTCGCGGAGTGGGACCAACTCCACCCACTTGCTGAAGACGTCGAAGAACACCAGCAACATAGTATTGCCCTGTTTGGATGGGGGCAATGGTCCAATGAAGTCGGCGCAGATGATGTCCAATGGTTCTTGGGCTTGGCGGGTGTGCATCTTCCCTCCTGGTTTGGTTTGACTTACCTTGTACTGCTGGCACTTGGCGCACTGCCGGATATATCGGGGTGCATTCCGGGCCAGTAGTACCTCTGGGCTATTCGTGTCGCTGTCTTCCTGATCCCGAGATGTCTTGCTGTCGGATGGTCGTGGCACTCTTCTAGCATGCGTCGGCGGTGGTCCCTGTTGACACATAGTTTCCATTTGATAGGGTCTTCTTCGCTGATTCTGCTGCTGACTCGTTTGTATATTCTGTCGCTCTCGATGAAGAGCTCCGGATGCCCTTTCGGCTGTTCCTGGATCCGCTTGCGGAGCCTCTGCAGCCAGGGGCAGGGGTCCCGGTCCTCGTCCACTCGCTGCAGGGTTTCTACTGGCTGTCGTGAGAGGGCGTCAGCCACAACGTTCTGGCTTCCTCGACGGTAGTGGATGTCAAACCGATATTGCTGGAGCTCCAAGGCCCAGCGGGCGATGCGTCCCGTTGGAGTATCGATAGAATTCAACCACTTTAAGGCGAGGTGACCCTTGATTACATCGAAGTGGTATCCTTCCAGAAAGCATCGGAGCTTCCGGATTTCCCAGACTATGGCAAGGCACTCTTTCTCGGTGGCCGAGTAGTTTTCCTCTTTCTTGAGTAGTCGACGGCTTGCGTAGGCGATGACTCTTTCAGCTCCGTCGATCTGTTGTGTTAACACTGCTCCGAGGCCATACGAACTGGCGTCCGTTTGGAGTACGAATCGATCGGCGAAGTCGGGGCATGCCAGGACTGGTGCTTGCGTGAGTCTTTCCTTGAGAGTCTCGAATGCCTGATGTTGTTCGTCTGCCACTCCCACTTTTGATCCTTTTTGAGCAGGTTGGTCATGGGCTGGACCATCGTGGCGAAGTTGGGGTGCTAGTTTCTGGACTGCGCTGACCTTGTCTGGGTCCGTGTGGATGCCTTGTTCGCTGATGACATGCCCAAGGTAGACTAAACTCTTCCTGAAGAAACTACACTTGTTTCTGTTCAGTCGGAGGTTCGCCTCTCGCAGAATCCTGAAAACCTCGCGAAGGTGGTCGATGTGTTCTTCTATCGTGGCTCCGATGACGATGATATCGTCGAGATACGCGAATGCGTACGGCGCCATGGTGGGTCCGATGACGCTGTCCAAAGCTCGCTGGAACGTCACTGGGGCTGAGTGCAGGTCGAAAGGCATGACCTTCCACTGGAAGAGTCCTCTGCCGGGGACGGTAAATGCTGTTGCCTCTCTGCTGCCCTTGGCCACCGGGATCTGCCAGTATCCGTTTTTCAGGTCCAGCGTGGAGATGTAGCGAGCGTGGCGTAGTCTCTCGAGAATGTGGTTAGTCCGAGCGGGAATTTAGCTGTCGATAATCCACTCACATTCGCATTTTTCCGGTCTTCTTTTCTACCAGAACGATTGGGGCACTGTGGGGACTTCGGGATGGTTCGATCCTTCCGTCCCGTAGCAGCTCGTCCACCTGTGCGTTGATGATCTTCTGCATGGCCGGGTTCTTCGGGAAATCTGTGATCTCATCCTGTGGTATCGGGGTTCGTGGCTTTCATGATGTCTGTCGTGTTGGGTTACTCCGTGGTGACTCCCGGTTCGATGAGCTGACCCTGGATTGATCCCGCGGGGCCGCAGCTACCTTTTTCAGTATCCTGGTGATTCCTGGGTGCTGTTGCTGACTCCCGGTTCGATGAGCTGGCCCTGGGTTGGTCCAGTGGAGCCGTAGCTGTCTCTGCCAAAGTCCCTTGCTTCCTGCTGTGTCCTGTTGGTGACTCCTGGTTCGACGAGCTGGCCCTGGATTGATCCAGCGGAGCCGTAGCTGTCTCTGCCAAAGTCCCTTGCTTCCTGATGTGTCTTGTTGGTGACTCCTGGTTCGATGAGCTGGCCCTGGATTGATCCAGTGGAGCCGTAGCTGTCTCTGCCAAAGTCCTTTGCTTCAAGCTGTGTCCTGTTGGTGACTCCTGGTTCGACGAGCTGGCCCTGGATTGATCCAGTGGAGCCGTAACTGTCTCTGCCAAAGTCCTTGTTGTGTTGCGTTGTCCTGTTGGTGTCGGGATTCGTGCCGGGGAACTGGCCATGGTTGATTCCATCGGTGTAGCAGTTCTTTCCGTCGTAGCTTTCTTAGTGTCCTGGTGTGTTGGCGTAGTCCTGGGGTTGTTGCTTTATCTTGTCATGTTAGGCCTTGTTGTCGCGGCGGTTGGATGGTTCGTGGTTGGCTGTGGGGTGTTGGTCTGGGGCTGGTCTCGGATGGCAGTGGAGTCCGCAAACGTGACGACCCGAGGGCGTGACTGGGCGGTGCGTGATGGTATCGTCCCGGCGGGTTTCTGCTGCAACTTCAGCTGTAGATATGCCCGTCAACAGTGGATCCTTGCGCGAATGCCACACAGGAAGTCGAGTCCCAAGATGAAGTCGTCTAATACCGTGGGGAGTATAAGAAGAGATACCTGTCTTTCTTGTTGATCCAGGCGCACTGTGACTGCTATCGCTTGGTTGATCTCCTTCCTGGTTCCATCTGCCTGGCGGATCCTGGTGCTCACCTCTCACCTGTTCTTGGTCGTCCCTATCTCCTTCCCCAGCCGCTCACTGATGAAGGCTCGTGTGGCTCCAGTGTCGAGGGTGGCAGCAAATGCTCTCCCATTGATGTCCACCAGGGCAGCGATCCTTCCTCCGGTCATGCTTAATTGGTGGGTTTCTCCTGTTCCGGGGTGCGCGCCTCCGTCCATGTCCCAGTTGGGCGGAGACCCGACCCGTTTCCCGACGCGGGTTTCCGGCAGCAGTTGATGGTCCGGACCCCTCGGTGGCCACATTCCCAACAGAACAGCTTCTTCCGGTTTGTGCACGCACCACCGAAATGGTCGTTTTCCCCGCAGTTCCGGCAGGCTCGTTGTACATCGATCACTTGCTCTTCCTCCTGGCCGATTCCTCGGTTGCCGATCTCGGTTTTCCCGGATGTCTCGTGTATGTTGCCTCGTTGGGGGTTGGTTGCATTGCCGGTATAGGCGGCACGGGGTCGATGGTTCTGCGCAGTCCCGATGCTGCGAAGTGCGTCTCTCGGTCTCGCGTGGTTTCGTAGGCAGAGACGAGCTGGTTCAATTCTGTGAGGGATCGGAAATCCTGTCTGCACGTGTACATTTGATACTTCGAGCGGAGATTTTCGTAGATCCGCTCGGTTCCTGTTCCCGAGTATACTGGGCTCGCTGCATCATCAGACGTAACTCGATAAGGTAATCCCGGAAGGATTCCGTGTTCTTCTGTTCCCGACTTCGTATAGTGTCTTCCAGTCCCTGGAAGTATCAGGGGGGCAGGAAGAATTCTAGGAATTCTTTCCAAAAGTCTGTCCAATTCTGTCCCTGCATCTGAAAAGTTCGGAGCCATCCTTCGGCCTTACCTGTAAGGAGACCGGAGATGGATCGCGGCAACTGCTCTGGGCTCCCGCCGTATGATTCCACTTGCTCCTCGAGCCTTTCGATGAACGCTAGTGGGTCCGCGTGGCCGTCGAAAGTAAATCCCCATTTCCGGAGTTTGTCCGCCAGTAACGAGTACGAGATCTCACCACCTCAGGGGCGTGAAACCCGATGTCCCTGAGGAAAACGTTGTCTGGTGGCTAGGCGTGGCCAGGGGTCCAGTGGAAGTGGGTCCTGGCTCGTGGTTCTTGCTGGACGCCTCTGGTCTGGTTCCTTGGAGTGGTCCTTGGCAGCTCGTTGTGGTTGCTCGTCCTGGGCGGCCGGTGTCTCGGTTGCTGACTCGCGGTATCCGTGGGTGGATCCTTGGCTCGTGCTGGGCAGCTCGGCTATAATTAGTCGCAGTTTTGGTCCCTCCTTGCTGTCTTCCATCTTCGTCCGGCTCTCTGGCCCGGGTGACGTGGCTGGGCTCCGGTGGTCCCTGGGGCTCGATATGTTCCCAAAGCACTGAGGTGGGGGGTCCTGTTCGAAGGACACGCGGCAGGGTACTAGATCGATGATCCTGTACTAGGATACACAGCACTGGGTTGGAAGATCCTGTCGAAGGATACGTGGCACGGTACAGGGAACGGTTCCTGTGGAAGCTGGATTGTAACTCTCTGACTGCTCGGTAATAACTCTCTGACTGCTCGGTATTAACTGTCTGACTGCTCGGTGGTAACTGTCTGACTGCTCGGTAGTGACTCCCTGACTGCTCGGTATTAACTGACTGCTCGGTAATGACTCCCCGACTGGTGTTCCTGCTCCGCCTTATATTGGCCGTGGCCATGGCTTTGTGCCCGTGGGCTCCTCTGCCATGTAGCTGCTCCTCTGCGTTCGCCGGCTGTCCCTCGCTGCTCCGTTGTTCTACCGCTGCTCTGTCTCTACGCCGCCGCTGCTGCTTTGCTGCTCTGTCGCTGCACCGCTTTGTCGCCGTCGCGTGCCAAAATTTTATGCGCCGTCCGCGGCCATTTTCTCCCGGCACGCGGTGCGGTGTCTTCGGCGTCTCTCCCCGTCTCTTCCTACCGCGTAAGTGGCTGGCTGCGTGGTTTTCCGCGTGGTTTTCGCGTGTATTTGATAAACCAGCCTCAGCTGTACACAAGTCGAGGGATCAAAGATTGGTGCTGGCTATTCGTCGGGGCTCTGATTTTGGGCTGCTTATCCTTGATTTGAAGTTTTCTGCTGCTGCTTGGTTTCCTTTTCACTTTTCACTGCTTTTCACTTATTCCCTATGCTCACCGACTCTCCCCTCGTGAGTCCCTGCTCGGGCGCCATCTGTAAGGAAGTTCTCAAGCCGAGGTACAGCTTCTCAGTCTGTGCAGGGCCCGGTCCTTCCCCACAGCAAAATTTGTTGTGGGAGGACCTATGGGGAGAGCCGTTCGTGGCGAAAGCGCGCCCGTGGGGTGGATCGTGGGACGGTCGGGCCTGGCCCGGCCACGAGGCGTTGGTGAACCCATGCTTGGGAGCTGCAGAGACGTGCGTTGGGGGTCATGCGTGGCGGGAGAAGGGGTTTGGGTCAGGGATCGGAAGTTTATGGGAGAGGGGAGCCCAGCTTAGCAGATGCCGCATGATCCACGACTCACATCTGCGTCGCCGGATCCCCCGGGCGAGGGTGTAGGAGAGGAAACCCAGCTTTGCGAATGCCGCGTGAATCCACGACTCACATCCAGCATCGCCGGGTCCCAAAGGGAGAAAGGTATAGGAGAGGGAAACCCAGCTTGGTGAATGCCACATGATCCACGACTAACATCCACTCCGCCGGGTCCCCAGTGAAAAGGGAAGAGAGGGGAGGGGGTGAGGCACTCCTACAGGCGAAAGTTCTGAAACAGGTGGGTTGAGGTGGGTGTCTTTATTGGTTTCGGATCGTCATTTCCCTACTTAAAACTACGCGCCTGCAGCGGGAATATAAACGACAAAAATATAATATACAACATGTGGATATAGATATGCATTTAACAACTGTGGGAAAATTTTGCTCCTGAGCTTATACGCTGCCTGCTGCACCGAACTATCCCCCCCAGAGCTCACATACGTGAGGTGGCTCACCCTTGTTTCCCTTCTTTGGGTCCTGGTATCCTGCGGCGGGTCCTCGTCACTTCGGTCACGTCTTGTTTTGCATTTCGCGCGGGGTCTGTGCACTGCTTATTTGGTACGCCTATTTTGGCTTCCACCGCACAACCGTTCTGGCTCAGCCCTCGGAGATCACTCTCGAGCCTGGCCCGCGCTGGACCATGCCAGGCCTCTGCTTTTCATTTTGGCAGCTTCTCTGCCGCTTCGCTGCTGCGCAGCTTTCGGCTGCCGGCATCGGCCCGGGGGTGTATGCATGCTTCGCCGTCGGCTCTCTCCCTCGGCTGCGTGGGCGTAAGACCGATCGGCGGCTTCTCTGCCGCTTCGCTCTCTTTCATGGTGTTTCTTTGCGTTTGTGTATGGCCGTTCTCTCACTTGCTTTGGCTGCGTGGGCGTAAGACCGATCGGCGGCTTCTCTGCCCCTTTCTTCTCTTTCATGTTGGCTATCTTTGCTGCGTGGCCGTAGTATGCGTCTCTCTTCCGTGTTCTCTTAGCTGCGTGGCCGTAGTATGCGTCTTCCTTCCGTGTTGTTTCTCTTTGTTCTAGTAAAAAGGCCTCACTATTTTGGGGTTTTCTTAGCCTATTTCTTACTTTAATTGGGGAAAATAAGGATTCATTGTTGTATAATAATTGTTATAATAATAATAATAGTAGTAATAATATGAGATAATAAGCCCCCCGGGGCTGTCCCTTCAGGTGATGGTGTTGTGGTCAGGTTTTTGTGGAGGCTTATGCCTTCACAATAGAAACAGTTATTAAAAACGCTTAATAACTTAACACATATTTTACATTCAACACATTTAATCAAATTAAAGTCACTGTTGAGAAATGAGCCTCGTAGTTTTGTAGTTCAATGTTCATGTATATTACAACTGCCCTATTCATACGCTCGTCAGTATATTGCACCGCTTAGGTAACTATTTTTACGCGCATAGCTGTGGTGTTATTTCTCGAGTCCAAAACATAGCTGTAATGTTCTCACACGTATAGCTAAAGCCCGCAGCTGCACACGCATACAACGATGTGTACCGTTTTGCATTGGACCATCGCATCGCCTGATCTTTCAATTCTCTTTTGGCTCGACTTCTTTTGTGGAGTGGAAGTTAGTTGAAATCTCTAGATAGAACCAACCGCACGCATTGTTTATACCGCCGCATCATAGACACCCCCCGCTATTCACATACATGTGAAACATAACCACCTATATTAAAAAACCAATATATGAAAATAAATAAGCTCAATATATTAAAAGATTATACAGTCCACTAATTCATAACCATAGTTCTTTCCGTCGTAGCTTTCTTAGTGTCCTGGTGTGTTGGCGTAGTCCTGGGGTTGTTGCTTTATCTTGTCATGTTAGGCCTTGTTGTCGCGGCGGTTGGATGGTTCGTGGTTGGCTGTGGGGTGTTGGTCTGGGGCTGGTCTCGGATGGCAGTGGAGTCCGCAAACGTGACGACCCGAGGGCGTGACTGGGCGGTGCGTGATGGTATCGTCCCGGCGGGTTTCTGCTGCAACTTCAGCTGTAGATATGCCCGTCAACAGTGGATCCTTGCGCGAATGCCACACAGGAAGTCGAGTCCCAAGATGAAGTCGTCTAATACCGTGGGGAGTATAAGAAGAGATACCTGTCTTTCTTGTTGATCCAGGCGCACTGTGACTGCTATCGCTTGGTTGATCTCCTTCCTGGTTCCATCTGCCTGGCGGATCCTGGTGCTCACCTCTCACCTGTTCTTGGTCGTCCCTATCTCCTTCCCCAGCCGCTCACTGATGAAGGCTCGTGTGGCTCCAGTGTCGAGGGTGGCAGCAAATGCTCTCCCATTGATGTCCACCAGGGCAGCGATCCTTCCTCCGGTCATGCTTAATTGGTGGGTTTCTCCTGTTCCGGGGTGCGCGCCTCCGTCCATGTCCCAGTTGGGCGGAGACCCGACCCGTTTCCCGACGCGGGTTTCCGGCAGCAGTTGATGGTCCGGACCCCTCGGTGGCCACATTCCCAACAGAACAGCTTCTTCCGGTTTGTGCACGCACCACCGAAATGGTCGTTTTCCCCGCAGTTCCGGCAGGCTCGTTGTACATCGATCACTTGCTCTTCCTCCTGGCCGATTCCTCGGTTGCCGATCTCGGTTTTCCCGGATGTCTCGTGTATGTTGCCTCGTTGGGGGTTGGTTGCATTGCCGGTATAGGCGGCACGGGGTCGATGGTTCTGCGCAGTCCCGATGCTGCGAAGTGCGTCTCTCGGTCTCGCGTGGTTTCGTAGGCAGAGACGAGCTGGTTCAATTCTGTGAGGGATCGGAAATCCTGTCTGCACGTGTACATTTGATACTTCGAGCGGAGATTTTCGTAGATCCGCTCGGTTCCTGTTCCCGAGTATACTGGGCTCGCTGCATCATCAGACGTAACTCGATAAGGTAATCCCGGAAGGATTCCGTGTTCTTCTGTTCCCGACTTCGTATAGTGTCTTCCAGTCCCTGGAAGTATCAGGGGGGCAGGAAGAATTCTAGGAATTCTTTCCAAAAGTCTGTCCAATTCTGTCCCTGCATCTGAAAAGTTCGGAGCCATCCTTCGGCCTTACCTGTAAGGAGACCGGAGATGGATCGCGGCAACTGCTCTGGGCTCCCGCCGTATGATTCCACTTGCTCCTCGAGCCTTTCGATGAACGCTAGTGGGTCCGCGTGGCCGTCGAAAGTAAATCCCCATTTCCGGAGTTTGTCCGCCAGTAACGAGTACGAGATCTCACCACCTCAGGGGCGTGAAACCCGATGTCCCTGAGGAAAACGTTGTCTGGTGGCTAGGCGTGGCCAGGGGTCCAGTGGAAGTGGGTCCTGGCTCGTGGTTCTTGCTGGACGCCTCTGGTCTGGTTCCTTGGAGTGGTCCTTGGCAGCTCGTTGTGGTTGCTCGTCCTGGGCGGCCGGTGTCTCGGTTGCTGACTCGCGGTATCCGTGGGTGGATCCTTGGCTCGTGCTGGGCAGCTCGGCTATAATTAGTCGCAGTTTTGGTCCCTCCTTGCTGTCTTCCATCTTCGTCCGGCTCTCTGGCCCGGGTGACGTGGCTGGGCTCCGGTGGTCCCTGGGGCTCGATATGTTCCCAAAGCACTGAGGTGGGGGGTCCTGTTCGAAGGACACGCGGCAGGGTACTAGATCGATGATCCTGTACTAGGATACACAGCACTGGGTTGGAAGATCCTGTCGAAGGATACGTGGCACGGTACAGGGAACGGTTCCTGTGGAAGCTGGATTGTAACTCTCTGACTGCTCGGTAATAACTCTCTGACTGCTCGGTATTAACTGTCTGACTGCTCGGTGGTAACTGTCTGACTGCTCGGTAGTGACTCCCTGACTGCTCGGTATTAACTGACTGCTCGGTAATGACTCCCCGACTGGTGTTCCTGCTCCGCCTTATATTGGCCGTGGCCATGGCTTTGTGCCCGTGGGCTCCTCTGCCATGTAGCTGCTCCTCTGCGTTCGCCGGCTGTCCCTCGCTGCTCCGTTGTTCTACCGCTGCTCTGTCTCTACGCCGCCGCTGCTGCTTTGCTGCTCTGTCGCTGCACCGCTTTGTCGCCGTCGCGTGCCAAAATTTTATGCGCCGTCCGCGGCCATTTTCTCCCGGCACGCGGTGCGGTGTCTTCGGCGTCTCTCCCCGTCTCTTCCTACCGCGTAAGTGGCTGGCTGCGTGGTTTTCCGCGTGGTTTTCGCGTGTATTTGATAAACCAGCCTCAGCTGTACACAAGTCGAGGGATCAAAGATTGGTGCTGGCTATTCGTCGGGGCTCTGATTTTGGGCTGCTTATCCTTGATTTGAAGTTTTCTGCTGCTGCTTGGTTTCCTTTTCACTTTTCACTGCTTTTCACTTATTCCCTATGCTCACCGACTCTCCCCTCGTGAGTCCCTGCTCGGGCGCCATCTGTAAGGAAGTTCTCAAGCCGAGGTACAGCTTCTCAGTCTGTGCAGGGCCCGGTCCTTCCCCACAGCAAAATTTGTTGTGGGAGGACCTATGGGGAGAGCCGTTCGTGGCGAAAGCGCGCCCGTGGGGTGGATCGTGGGACGGTCGGGCCTGGCCCGGCCACGAGGCGTTGGTGAACCCATGCTTGGGAGCTGCAGAGACGTGAGTTGGGAGTCATGCGTGGCGGGAGAAGGGGTTTGGTTCAGGGATCGGAAGTTTATGGGAGAGGGGAGCCCAGCTTAGCAGATGCCGCATGATCCACGACTCACATCTGCGTCGCCGGGTCCCCCGGGCGAGGGTGTAGGAGAGGAAACCCAGCTTTGCGAATGCCGCGTGAATCCACGACTCACATCCAGCATCGCCGGGTCCCAAAGGGAGAAAGGTATAGGAGAGGGAAACCCAGCTTGGTGAATGCCACATGATCCACGACTAACATCCACTCCGCCGGGCCCCCAGTGAAAAGGGAAGAGAGGGGAGGGGGTGAGGCACTCCTACAGGCGAAAGTTCTGAAACAGGTGGGTTGAGGTGGGTGTCTTTATTGGTTTCGGATCGTCATTTCCCTACTTAAAACTACGCGCCTGCAGCGGGAATATAAACGACAAAAATATAATATACAACATGTGGATATAGATATGCATTTAACAACTGTGGGAAAATTTTGCTCCTGAGCTTATACGCTGCCTGCTGCACCGAACTATCCCCCCCAGAGCTCACATACGTGAGGTGGCTCACCCTTGTTTCCCTTCTTTGGGTCCTGGTATCCTGCGGCGGGTCCTCGTCACTTCGGTCACGTCTTGTTTTGCACTTCGCGCGGGGTCTGTGCACTGCTTATTTGGTACGCCTATTTTGGCTTCCACCGCACAACCGTTCTGGCTCAGCCCTCGGAGATCACTCTCGAGCCTGGCCCGCGCTGGACCATGCCAGGCCTCTGCTTTTCATTTTGGCAGCTTCTCTGCCGCTTCGCTGCTGCGCAGCTTTCGGCTGCCGGCATCGGCCCGGGGGTGTATGCATGCTTCGCCGTCGGCTCTCTCCCTCGGCTGCGTGGGCGTAAGACCGATCGGCGGCTTCTCTGCCGCTTCGCTCTCTTTCATGGTGTTTCTTTGCGTTTGTGTATGGCCGTTCTCTCTCTTGCTTTGGCTGCGTGGGCGTAAGACCGATCGGCGGCTTCTCTGCCCCTTTCTTCTCTTTCATGTTGGCTATCTTTGCTGCGTGGCCGTAGTATGCGTCTCTCTTCCGTGTTCTCTTAGCTGCGTGGCCGTAGTATGCGTCTTCCTTCCGTGTTGTTTCTCTTTGTTCTAGTAAAAAGGCCTCACTATTTTGGGGTTTTCTTAGCCTATTTCTTACTTTAATTGGGGAAAATAAGGATTCATTGTTGTATAATAATTGTTATAATAATAATAATAGTAGTAATAATATGAGATAATAAGCCCCCCGGGGCTGTCCCTTCAGGTGATGGTGTTGTGGTCAGGTTTTTGTGGAGGCTTATGCCTTCACAATAGAAACAGTTATTAAAAACGCTTAATAACTTAACACATATTTTACATTCAACACATTTAATCAAATTAAAGTCACTGTTGAGAAATGAGCCTCGTAGTTTTGTAGTTCAATGTTCATGTATATTACAACTGCCCTATTCATACGCTCGTCAGTATATTGCACCGCTTAGGTAACTATTTTTACGCGCATAGCTGTGGTGTTATTTCTCGAGTCCAAAACATAGCTGTAATGTTCTCACACGTATAGCTAAAGCCCGCAGCTGCACACGCATACAACGATGTGTACCGTTTTGCATTGGACCATCGCATCGCCTGATCTTTCAATTCTCTTTTGGCTCGACTTCTTTTGTGGAGTGGAAGTTAGTTGAAATCTCTAGATAGAACCAACCGCACGCATTGTTTATACCGCCGCATCATAGACACCCCCCGCTATTCACATACATGTGAAACATAACCACCTATATTAAAAAACCAATATATGAAAATAAATAAGCTCAATATATTAAAAGATTATACAGTCCACTAATTCATAACCATAGCAAAAATTGGTCTTTCGAGCCGGAATTCCGCGTTTGAGTTTATTTTTGATATCGTTGACCGCTGTTCGCCATGAAGGCCCTAGTGCATCGGCTAATTCAGTAACGTGGTGCCTGCAAATCCCAGATAACTCGCGAGGCTACGGAGGCTCAAGAGTTTGTACAGTCATGTACTTCTGTGCAAATATTAGAGCACAAGTTGGACCGACTGGTTGCAACTTTCAACCGCATTATGGAGCTCTCTGAAGAGCTGGTCCAATATAATGATGAAGATGAATACGTGGATCCGGATTTGGATATCCCCGAATATGAGAAAAGGTTCTTTAGTGCGCATAGTATTTTCAATGAAGCCATATGTGACCGGAGAAGTCACGATAATGAGCACGACAACTCAAATCTACTTCTATCGGAAGAACGTGGAACGCGAAAATACGCATTCCGACGTTTTCGGTCAGATACGAGGATAGGTGTCAGTTTAGTGACTTGTTCTTAGGCTCAGTCGACAAGAAGAGTAGTCTGTCCAAGTGCCAAAAGTTTCATTATTTGAAATCATATCTGGATGGTGAAGCGTTGTCTCTGATAAAACATATTCCCGTATCCCATTTTACGAAAATCGCTATAACAAAAAGTCACTGATTGCTCTCTCGTTCATTCAAAACTTTCATTCGTTGCCAACCGCAAAGGGTTCAAACATCGCCGAATTGCGTGAAATAGTCGACACCGCCGACGAAAGTATACGTGGTCTACATGCGCTGAGCTGCGACAGCCACGATGTGTGGCTGATCGCATATTGTAACGGACCTACTTTTTGTGCTGCTTGAGTTTACTGAGCTCGCTCAGCGGTCGGCAGATTCGCTGCAACGTATTTTTATTGTTGCCCCCAACGACAAATAATAAAACCTTGCTCTTCGGTAATCTAATTTCGTTTTATTCGTTATATTAGGACATAGGGCTAGATATGACAATTTTACTTAGCTACGGATCTCCACCACGCGCGGGCTCTCGTCGAGTGTGGCAGCGTTGAGGCTAATGATTGGGGCGAGCTGACCTCAGCGATTGTTTTGGCCCGCCACTCAAATCCGCACTCCACGTCCACGTCTCGCACTCCCCTCCTAGATTCCGCAGGTAGATGTGGATCACCCCTTAACTTAGACTCACTCTGGAGGCAGGCGGGGGCTGTTTCTCTGCTGCTGTATGCACTTCATTACATTCTTCGAACCGTACCGGGTAACCCTTTTACGTTTTAGCGGGGTTCAATGTTCGCGCGCGACTCATCTGCGAATGATCTCGCTCCGTCGCCGCAGCCTCCTTTTATAACCCCGCCTTAACGGGACCCCGGCTCGGCGTCGGTAACTTTCCATCGCCGTCTCCTGGTTTCCACGGCCTTCGTAACGGGACCAGGCCGGTGGCGTGATCCGATGCCCTTATTTGGTCGTGCGTCGGACCACTGCCGGCCCGATCCCGCCGTCTCCTCTGCCTCTCGCGTGTCTTCCTCTCCGAGAGCGGGACACTTCTCCTCTCGGGGGCCCTTGGCCCCTTCGCCGCCTCCGGATATCCGCGGGTATCCGGGCTGACGTTCGCCTTATCCGGCCAGCCATCAGACTTATCCGGCCGTTCTTCAGCCTTATCCGTCCGTGCTTCGGCCGAATTCGCCCTGTGGGAACCGCGGTTCCTCACAAGTCACATTCGTTGACAATCCATCTGCGGTTAAAGCACAAATCGTTGCGGCCCCTAAAGGGATGACGCACAATCTCAATTACGGTGATCGGGTTACGCAAATCTTGCTCATGCATCCTGTCTGGGCAGAGTTCAAGGATCTGCGCCACGATCTTTTCATTGCCGACACCAACATACGCGGCTATCTGACGGGCATCAACCCAACGGCTGGCTACCTGACGGCAGGACCTGCGCAAAGCGTGGAAGTGCTCACCTCGCCGCCCCCCATCGATCGCGACGATCCTTCGGCTCGTCCTCCCATAGCTAAAGCTAAGCATCGCTTGTTTTTGATTAGCCCCGATTTCGGTTGGGGTGGCAACTGGACACGGACGACCATGCACGGGACTCCCCCATTATTGTATTAAACTTTTGCATATTTTGTATACACGCAGCAAGGAGCGTCGCGGCTGTCGTCAGCCAACATATTAACAAACTGTAACAAAGTTTCATTTTTTATATTTATAAAAGCTGTATAAATAATTAGAGAATAGTTTATACACATACACAAACACCCAACCAAACTTGAGCATGCATAAAGTGATTATATATATTATGGAATGAAGCATTAAAGATTCATTAAAAATGAAAGATATAAAAAGGACAAAATAAATCCAAGTATTACTAGATGCAGATTTTAGAGCAAGAGTGGAAACCGTTGAAAAAAGTAGTGCAATATGGCAGAATAAAAGAAAATGTTCCGCTATGTAAAATGGCAGGACATACCATAATTCACTGCTAAGATAAGCAGACGCAAAGCGTGGATAACTAAGAACGAGCTTCGAGAGAACGCTTAGCGGGGCAAGCGAGCGCGAAGCTTTAACAAACATACTAGTGACATAGCATTTAGTAACACACAAAGTAAGCGACTGAGGACCAATAATTTGGTGCTATTTGGCAAACAGCTAATCGGCTGGGTTCTGCTCTGGCTTGTGATTGCATAGAATGGCAGGAAAATTAGCAACGTAGAAATTTCAAATGTTGAAATTTGAATTTTATTTAGCGGGGATATATAGATTTTTTTTGTATCGGAAAGTTCGCGTTGCAGTTCCTGATTCTCCGATTGCAGTTTCTCCACTTGCTCCTGGCACTCGAGCAGCTGCTTTTTGCATTTCTGCTCTCGATCGACCGCTTCCTGGCGCCATTGCTGCGTCAAGCTATGGTATTCCAGCGTCGTGGGTTGTGAATTTTCCAAAGTGGCTAACGCTGCACGGTTATTCTCCAAGCTATTAATGCTTCCCGACACTATCGCACTAAGTTTTGTCTTCCGCAATGTTGGCAATTGGTCTGACAGTCGAATCTGTCCGACGCACATCAATTCGAAGAACAAACCAGCACCTATAAAGAGATCGACTCGTTGGGGCTCGGAGAAATTAGCATCAACTAGTGTTCGAGCCAGCCGCTGAAGAATAACCGTAACTTTAACATTATTATTGTATGAGCAGAGAGAGCCGCCTATGTTGTAAAACGTTGACGTTCTGCAGAGCTGCTGCGCTCTCCCGCTAAAAGGGCTCTCTGCCGCCGCCACTTCGGCAACTACTTTGATCTGCTGCCGCCACTTCGGCAATCACTTTGATCTAACGCCGTCGTCTATAGTTTAGTTCTATGCTAACCCCTCTGCGGATTGGTTGCATATCGATCTCGCATAAATTTTATGTGGCAATAGCAAGCAATCGGTTTCCGCTAAGCCACCAAGATTAAATACGAATTATAAAGTTTAACCCAAAATCTCTTTTCATTTTTGAAACACATAGGTGCCAAAAAAGCTTGGCATCTCAAACATTGGTGACCTCGACGTGATATAAAACCATTGCTTAATAGCGTTCCGTTAAAACACTTATTATTTATTATTTATACAATATTTTGTTGTTGGGTAGTTTAACTACCAACAAATACATTTGTGTGCACGTTGAAAAACAGTTTAAAGTGCAAATTCAGTGAGAGTTCGGCTGGAATATTTATAGACAAATTCCGGTACTTTAAGAGTCGAATCTCTCATTCTCTGTGCAGCTGCAGCCGCGGTTCTTGACTTTTCGTGTCTTGCATTGTCGCTCTCGCGTCTATACATCGTCGCTTAAGCGGTATTTTATTTTCCGTTGTTGTGTCGAATTGCACAACGGTTAACATGGACAACGATCCGAAAACAGGCGCGGGCGGAAATATTGTGGTGGCTGATTCCAGACTGAGTCTGTATAAGCGTAAAAGTCAGTCATTATATGATCGATTGCACAGGCTTGGCGAATCCTTCGCGGGGAATAAAATCGACAAGCTGACCGCCGCGGAAGTCGAGGTGCGCCTTGATATGTTGGCACAAATTCGAGCGAAATTTAATAAGGCCCATAATGAGTTGGAGGCTCTCGATCAAAACGAGATTGGGAGTGAGCTGCGCGAAATCTTCGATACTCTTTTCATATCGTTGAAAGCTGAGTTGCTGGCTGCTGTTGAAGTAAGCCAGTCACACGCCGCTGCCAATTCTACGACTCTGCCAAGCCATCATCATGGCTCACAAGCAGCGACTTCCTGAGCTGAAGGTGCCGAAGTTTTCTGGTGGATACGTCGAGTTCTCGGATTTTATGGCAATGTTCAAATCGGTGATTGAAGCGGATGCGGATCTCAGTGACATCGAGAAATTCCAGCACCTTCGCTCTTGCCTCGCTGATGCGGCTTTGGATTCGGTTCGATCGTTGGAGCTCTCCAGTGCCAATTATCGTGCGGCTCTGGATATACTTAATAAACGCTTTAATAACAAAAGACTTGTTTTCCAGGCACACATCAAGAAGATTCTTGGGCTAAAGAGGGTAGACTCGCCTTCTGCTAAAAGGCTTCGGGAGTTTTCGGATGCAGTCAATTTACACATGCGAGCGTTGCAGACATTGGGAACTGCTGAGGAGATTTCGGGATTCATGGTTATCAACATGCTGCTGCAGAAGTTGGATTCGAAGACGCAAACCAAATGGGAGGAGCACACATCGTCGGATGCTATACCTACCGCAGAAGATTTCTTCGAATTCTTGCAGCAACGCTGCCAGAAAATGGAGCGATTGGAATATGCTACAGCGACACACGCTAGTAGCGATCAGGTGGGAAAAAACCATTCCTATACGCATGTTAAGAAAACGTTTGTAGCTTCCAAATCTTCCGCCGACCCGTCTGTATGCGTCTTTTGCCACTCAGCGGGCCATGGAATATACTCGTGCAAGATTTTCGGAAATCTCTCACCGTTGCTGCGCCACAAAGAAGTGAAGAAGCTTTCCCTATGCTTCAATTGCCTAAAACCGGGGCACCGGACCCGCGCATGCAATAGTGGAAAATGTCGAGTATGCGGCGGTAGGCATCATAGTTTGTTGCACTTCGATAGTATACAGCCCAAAACACAAGGCTGCCCAGGTATTACTCCTCCCGATCTGGCCGTTCAACCGGACACTCTTTCCGTTGCTCAAAATTCTGCTAGCAGCTCCTCTCTACCTTCGCCTACCTCTCTTGCTGCCCAAGGTCTTCACTCTGATGTCGTGCTTCTGGCTACAGCCGTGGTTCTCGTGAAGAATCGGTCTGGCGTTTTAGTTCCTTGTCGTGCCATCTTAGATTCAGGATCGCAGCTGCATCTCGTCACATCCAGGTTCGCCCAGCAGCTTCAGCTTAGGAGAACTCAATCGTCTGCACTTGTGTCTGGGCTGGGCGATACCAGCGTATTATGGATCCACCATAAGCATTTGTATGCATTCTCGCACCTCTGCTTACACAACTACGCTTACTGCTCTCATCGCCCCCACGATTACCGATTCTCAACCAAGTATGACAGTAAATGTATCCGATTGGCGTATTCCATCTAACATTCAGCTCGCTGATCCTGCATTTTTCAATCCTCAACGGGTTGATCTTCTCATTGGTGCGAGCGTTTTTTATGATCTCCTCTGCGTAGGGCAAATCAAACTCACCGATGGACTGCCTCTTCTGCAGAAGACCCGGCTTGGGTGGATCGTATCTGGTGGTGGACAGAAGGTATCAATCTCGGCGCTTTTGGCCACGCACAATTGTCCAGATTCGATAGCTGAGATGGAAGCAAGGTTGGATAAAACTCTTCGTATGTTTTGGGAAGTCGAGAATTGTGTGGAGGTTGGGTTGAATACCAAAGAAGAAGACGATTGTGAAGCACATTTCGTAAGCCACCTTTCACGGTTGCCATCCGGGGAGTATGCAGTTCGTCTGCCGCTAAATAACAATATTGATCGTTTAGAAGAATCTTATGCTCAGGCTTATCGACGGTTCATCAGTCTTGAGCGAAAACTGGAGCGTAATCCTACACTCAAGGAGCGGTATTCCGCCTTTATGAGGGAGTACATTGATGTGCATCATATGCACCAAGTCAACCCTGATTCCCGTAGCCTCTGCAAATATTTCTTGCCTCATCACTGTGTCCTAAAGGAGGACAGTACGACGACAAAACTCCGTGTCGTTTTCGATGGATCCGCAGCTACATCAACTGGATATTCTCTAAATGATGTGATGATGACAGGCCCTGTTATTCAGCCTGCATTGTTCAACATATTGATTCGCTTTCGAACATATCCAGTCGCTCTCACTGGGGACATTTGTAAAATGTACCGCTGCGTACGAGTGTCTCCACCCGACAATTTGTATCAGTGCATCCTATGGCGAGATTCCATCGAGTCCGAGGTTCAAGTCTACACATTAGACACCGTCACATACGGGACGAGGGCTGCATCATTTTTAGCGGTCCGCGCAATGCACCAGCTGGCCATCGACGAGGGTGAATCCTACCCTCTTGGCTCAGCTGCTTTGCGGCAGGAGTTTTACGTGGATGACCTTATTTCGGGCGGTAATTCGGTCGCACAGGTCATGGAAAAGATGCACCAAACATCAGCTTTACTGTCCCGTGGTAACTTTAGACTTAGGAAATGGTGCTCCAGTCACCAGGAAGTACTTGAGGGAACCCCTGAAGATGACATAGAGAAGTTCCTAAAGTTTAATGATGGAAGCGACATAGCCAAAACTCTCGGCTTAGCGTGGGACCCTGCTTCGGATCAGCTGCTTTTTGCCTTGTCCGCACTGGACACAACCTCAAAGCCATCAAAGCGGTCGGTTTTATCTACGATTGCGCGGTTCTACGACCCTCTTGGATTGATAAATCCAGTCATTGTCAGGTGCAAAATCTTCCTTCAGCAGCTTTGGAGAGAAAATTTGGATTGGGATGAAAGCCTACCCTCAGCGTTGCATTCAACTTGGATGGACTTGAGAAATAGTTTGGCAACATTTCTCGGATCTCATTTCCTCGCTTGGTTCTTCGTTCTAGTGTGACTACAGAAGTTCACGGATTCTGTGATGCCAGCTTAGAAGCATATGGCGCTTGCGTGTATATCGTGTCCAGGGAAGCCCAGTCTTCGAGCCACGTTTTGTGCTCAAAGTCGCGAGTGGCGCCGCTAAAGACTATATCGATTCCTAAGCTGGAATTAAGTGGAGCCCATTTGCTTGCGAAAATCATGCAGAATGTAAAGGACATGGGAATCTTTACAGGTCGGTTCTATTGCTGGTCGGATTCGTCAACAGCATTATCTTGGATTAGGGATGAGCCAGCTAAATTTCAAGTTTTCGTGGCAAATCGAGTGGCATCAATTCAGGAGTTGACGGTAGACATGGAATGGCGCTATGTTCCCACATCTTTAAATCCTGCTGATATTCTCTCGAGAGGCTCGCTTCCCAACCATCTTATCCAGTCAGAGCTATGGTTTCACGGCCCATCCTTTTTGCTATGCTCCAAGGATAAGTGGCCTGTATTTCCTACTAACAACATAGCAACTTTGGAGCTTCGCAAGAGAGGATTGCTAATCACGTCTCCACATGCCGATCTCACGTCCGGATGCAAATTTGCGAATTCATTCTTTCGCATGCAGCGCACATTCGCCTTCATGCATAAATTTATACATCGTCTTAGGCATCCAGGACTCACCGTTTCTGATATTCGGCAAGGAACGCATCTTCTAATTCGACACATTCAGCTGGCAAGTTTGTGGATGGACATAAAGGAGATTCGGCGCAATGGTCAAGTCATGAAATCCAGTTCTATTAGTTCGTTCAACCCGTTCATCGATCATTCTGGACTACTTAGAGTTGGAGGTAGTCTTGGCAACTCATCGCTAGGATTTGACGCTCAGCACCCGCTCATTCTGCCAAAGGGACATTCCATTACCTTTGCGCTGATAAGATATTACCATGAAAGAAACCTCCATGCCGGACCTTGCGCCTTGCTATCCAAAATTCGGCTGGAATATTGGCCCATTGGAGGTGTTAAGGCAGTGTCAAGGGTCGTCAGCAGATGTGTGAGATGCTTCAGGACTAGGCCGCGCATGGTCGAACACATCATGGGAGACCTACTTAAGGAACGTTTGGAAGGATCTCGAGCTTTTGAAGTCACTGGAGTAGATTACTGTGGACCTTTTTTCTACCGATCAGAAATCCGCACAAGGCCTCCGATCAAGTGCTACATTAGCGTATTCATCTGCTTCACTTCTAAGGCTATACACATGGAGCTCGTAAAGGATTTGACCACCGCATCGTTTCTTGGCGCACTAAAGCGTTTTACTTCCACTCGAGGAAGGCCAAGTCAAATTTGGTCGGACAATGCGACCAACTTCGTTGGGGCCAAAAACGAGCTTCTGGAGCTATAGAAGCTTTGTCTGAGCGAACCGCATATGAAGGAGGTCCACGAATCCTGCTTGGCTGACTCGATCGACTGGCGTTTCATCCCACCTCGCTCTCCGCATTTTGGCGGGTTGTGGGAAGCGGCCGTGAAGACCGCAAAATATCACCTGTACCGCTCAGTTGGACCATCTGTACTTAGCTTCGACGAGCTGCGCACTCTGATCTGTCAGATCACTGCAATTGTTAACTCTCGCCCTTTGCTCTCGCTTTCAGAAAATCCTGATGATTTAGACGTTTTGACTCCTGCTCATCTGCTTTTAGGCGGCCCCCATGAACAAATCCTCGAGCCTGACCTAACGAAGCTGAACTACAATCGTCTGGATGGCTGGCAGCGGGTCACCCAACTACAACAAATATTTTGGAGCCGTTGGCGCGCAGAGTATCTCACTCTTTTGCAAGAGCGCGCGAAGTGGCGTACCTCCGCGCAAAACGAAAATCTCCAATGCGATGGAATTGGCTGGATATGGGCAAGGACGGTGTGTGTCGCGTCGCTGACCTGAAGACATCCTCAGGAAACATCAGGAGGGCCGTCACTCGGCCTGTTTGCTGCCCCTTAAGGAATCTGTTGATAGACTAGCTCCCAATGGGGGGAGTATGTTGGGCCAGCCGCAAATAAAACCCGTAACTTTAAGCATTATTATTATATGAGCAGGGAGAGCCGCCTATGTTGTAAAACGTTGACGTTCTGCAGAGCTGCTGCGCTCTCCCGCTAAAGGGGCTCTCTGCCGCCGCCACTTCGGCAATTACCTTGATCTGTCGCCGCCACTTCGGCAATCACTTTGATCTGGCGCCGTCGTCTATTTTAGTTCTATGCCAACCCCTCTGCGCATTGGTTGCATATCGATCTCGTATAAATTTTATCTGGCCATAGAAAGCAATCGGTTTCCGCTAAGCCACCAAAATTAAATACGAATTATAAAGTTTAACCCAAAATCTCTTTTCATTTTTGAAACACATAGGTGCCAAAAAAGCTTGGTATCTCAAACAACTAGTTTTAGATTATTCGGCTTTGGCCAATTATTTGCAACCAGTTAAAAGTTGGGTTGCATTTCCCTAATTGATTTGTTGACAATTGCAGCGAAGGAATCTCGATAGCTTGCATTCTCGGATTGTACAACAATATGTACAGACTTGCTCGAGGAATTATTGAAATTTTTCGATGATTGATGTCCGATGGTCTTTGTGCACCATTGTTGAGAACATCGAGTGGAATTCCGGCCAATCCAAGTACCACTAAAATGAGGAAGCTGCAACTCGGGCATTCGAGAACGGCCTTACTATCATAGTATCATGTAGTATCATGCCGAGCCGTTGATTTAGCAGCGCATTCGCTTCTAGCTCTTGCTTAAGCCTGTTGTGTTTTTTCTTTCTCCTGTATTCTCCGCCCTTTGCTTAAATATCATAATACATTGTTGTGACTTTGTTTTGATATATCATCGCATTTCTTTAATTATACCCGATACTCAAAATGAGTATTGGGGTATATTAGATTTGTGGTAAAAGTGGATGTGTGTAACGTCCAGAAGGAATCGTTTCCGACCCCAAGTATATTTATTCTTGATCAGCATCAATAGCCGAGTCGATTGAGCCCTGTCTGTCTGTCCGTCTGTCCGTCCGTCTTTCCGTCCGTCTTTCCGTCCGTCTGTCTGTCTGTCCGTCCCCTTCAGCGCCTAGTGCTCAAAGACTATAAGAGCTAGAGCAACGATGTTTTGGATCCAGACTTCTGTGATATGTCACTGCTACAAGTATATTTCAAAACTTTGCACCGCCCACTTCCGCCCACACAAAGGGCGAAAATCTGTGGCATCCACAAATTCAAAGATACGAGAAAACTGAAAGCGAAGAATCGTAAAAGATGACTATATGTTCTAGAGTGTAATATCTGAACCAGATTGTATAATTATTATAGCCAGAATCAAGAAAACAATTTCATTCTTTCCCGCTCTGTCTCTCTCTAACACACAGGTTTAATGGTCGGTTTTGCCAATTGCAAAATAAGTGTTCAAGGATCTCAGAACCTATAATGTATCGGACCTTGACCGTTTCGTGTCCAAATTTCACCACACCCCCTTCCGCCGCCGCAAAGGACGAAAATCTGGGGCATCCACAAATCTCAGAGACTATTTAGGCTAGAGTAACCAAATTTGGTATCCGCACTTCTGATAGATCTCAATATAAAACGTATATCTCAGAATTTCGCCCCACCCTCTTCCGCACCAACAAAGGACGAAAATCTGTTGCATCCACAATATTGCACATACGAGAAAACTAAAAACGCAGAATCATAGATAATGACCATATCTATCAGATTACTGAATCTGGATCAGATCGGGTCATTTTTGTAGCCAAAAGCAACAAATCAATTTGCAGTGGCTACGCAGCGCGCGACGTCACGCTCAGACTGATTTTCTGTCCCGCACGCACTCTTTGTTGTGTCGTTTAATATTAGCGGCGTCTGCCGCTAGCCATACTGACTTAGTATAAATGTAGAGTTGCGGACTCCGCAGCAACTCACAACGTTCCCCCTCGTTTGATTTTACTTTGTGTTAATAACCAGTGTTTCTTTCGTAAAAAAGTGGTAAATATAAATACAATATTCGCAATGTAACGCATCGGACTCGTGCAGGCAATTTCTAATTGTTTTTTGCCCAGTCTGCTTTTCGTTATTCGCTTCATCGGTGTGTACTGTTCTCGCGCATCAGCGTTTGCATCGCCCACACTCTCTCGTGGGCGTAAGCGGGCCTGCTGCTCGCATTTTTGCTCTCACTCTCTCTGGATTGCCTATACCCCCCTCTCTATGGATTTTTCTTTTGTGTCTCTGCTTTGGTGAGCTTACTGCTCGTTTTCTGCACTTCGTTGGATCATCTGCATTGAATTATTGTTGCTGCAGCTGATTGTCTGGCTCGCTCTGCTGTCTGCTCTCCCATTTTACCTGCGCTCACACTCTGTACTTTTTTGTTATCCGTGCACAGTGATTCTACTGCTGTCAATAATGGCAATCGTTTGTAGTGCAAAGAAATGTGAATTCGGTGGTGTAATCATTGGTGATTCATTCCTTAGCCGCTGGCTGTGCGACTATTTCGCCCACATAAAATGTGCTCGTGGCGGAAATGTTGGCCGGCTAAACGATCTGATCTCAAAACGCATGGGCTTGTCTTGGTCATGTCTGGCTTGTTGGCAGATTGAGGCCGAAATGCGCACATTTATGAGACAGACTCGAACTGGGTTTCTGGATGTCTGGAAAAAATTTGTGGCTCTCAACGAGAAATTTCTTGCCCTTGAATCACAGTTTCTTGGGCTCAAACTCTTGAGCGAACCGCCTAGACGGAAAATTCCGCATAATGATACCAATCTCTTGCAACCTAATCCGATTGGTACGCCTGCCTTCCACCTTTACCCATCGGAAGCATTTGTTACTCCGTGTGGTCATGCCTCGCCGTTATCCGTAAGTCCGCCAACGGTGGCTCCGGTGTTCTTTACACCGAGCAATGCGCTTCCTTCGAGCATCCAAGTTCCCAACAGCATCAATCCCATCCCTGCAGTTTCTGCTGCCGTTACTTCTGACGTGGTGAGTGCTCCTAGTGCGGGTCTGTTGATTGCTGGTGATTTCTTGCCAATTCCGGCTCCAGCCGTTGCTACCAATTCTTCTGCCCCAGGACTGAGATATTTTTTAGGAGTGGCTCCACCATTTCGATCTCGCTCGGGACTTCAACTTAGAGCATTGGTCCCTCGGAAAGCAATATTTGTTTCTCGTCTTATTCCTGAGGCTACAACGGAGGACGTTAAACAACATCTTACCTCATAACTTTTGTTCTCTTTCGTAGTGATCAGACGTGTTTTTGTTTTGCGCTCCGCATTTTTTCCTTTTGTTTTGAATAAACAGCCGGTGTTTTCCTAACTAAATTCTAATTATACTTTCTAACCAGACAAAAATCTGGAATCCTATTCTATTACGTGAGTGCATGCCTTTTGATTTGTGTTAAAACATTATTTAACTTTTTATTTTTCGGCGTCGGCTTGTGTTGTGTTGTTGCAGTGAGTGAGTATTGCATTGCAGTCCGCTCTCGTCTGGTAGCTTTTGTTGTTTTATCACTCTCTCGCTATCACCTCAACTTCAATAACTGTTCTTTCTCTCTCGCTCTTTCAACTTTCTGAGCAATAGCGCTCTCTGTCTAGTAGCTCTCGCTATAACCGCTCTCCACTCTGCTCTCTTTTTTTTTCTTACCAATTCCGCTTTGAGCGTTGTCTGGCACATTGGTCTGATACCAATTTGTTTTGGAAATTTTTAATTTTTTTAATTTTAATTTTTCTTTGCAAATTTTCTTAAGAAAATATTTAAATAATAAAAATAATAAAAATAAAAATGGAATTCGCTGTGGTCTGCGCCAAAAAAACCTGCAAGAAGCAGATCACTCACGATCAGCCGAATGTCCCCTGCTGGCTCTGCGACAGCGTAGTCCACGCAAAATGCGCGGGATTTTCTGGCCTCGTGAGTGATGCTACAGCCAAACGTAATGGCTTGCATTACAGTTGCGAGGCATGCCGTGCGGTGAAGAAGGAAATGGTATCTTTCATGAGGCAGACGCGGAGTGGCTTTAAGGAGCTGACCGTTGGTTTCAAAAACCAATACGATCGGCTCCTAGCAATGGAGGCTCAGTTTAGCGGTTTAAAACTGCTGAATGAGTCTCCGAGGCGCAAAAAGGTCACTCCGCGGGACCTGCAAGTGCCAACCGTCACTCAGCCGTGCGCCGCCGAAAAACTGACTCCGACCACTCCAAGTGTGCAGCAGTTGATCTCGTTTGCCACTCCAAAGGCAACGAAAGCTGCTGGCGATGCAGATTCGGTAGCCGAATTCATCGCCTCGGAGAATGTGCAGCCAAGTACGTCTGCAGCGTCCGTGTCCGTGGTGTCCGCAAGTTCGCTAGTTGTCCCGTCTATCCCGATCCCACCAGTAAATAGACGTTCCGGACCTCCGGATATTGCCACCATAGGTACTAGGCCTGTGGTGACTAAACCACTGGTGGGAGTCCCACCAAAACGACAAGTTTTTGTTTCACGGCTGGCCCCTGACCTCACATCTAATGATGTAATTGCTTTTATTCAAAGCAAAATAAAAGCCGTGGGTTTAAAGGTGGAGAAATTTAACTTCTCTTATGCCAGGGAGATAGCGTCGTTTAAGATAAGCATCTCCCCAACTCAATTTAACACCATTTGCTCCACCAAATTTTGGCCGGAGCATTTGGTGGTGAAGGAGGTTAATGCTAAGAAGAAGAATAGGCCCCCCATATCGCTTCCAAATCTTTCCAGCGTGCCACCCTCAACCTCAACTTCCTCTTCCTCAACTTCCCGTCTTGCTCCAACCTTTCCAAAAAACTAACTTCTCTTTTAGTAACCTATCAGAATGTAAGAGGCTTGCGTAGTAAGCTCAGCATTCTTTTCCGGGATAGTGTTGCATTTGCTTCCCACGTTATTGTGTTAACTGAAACCTGGTTAAAGCCGGACATTCTTAGTTCCGAGGTTTTGGCAGGTCGGTACACAACTTTTAGAAAGGACCGTTCGTCTCGACGTGCAGGAGGGGTTCTAATTGCAGTGGACTCTTACTTCACGTCAGAACACTTCACAGTCCAAGTTCAACAGGAACTGGAATTCCTGTGTGTAAAACTGATTCTTCCCGCTTTCGCTATATTCATTACTTGCTCGTATATCCCACCTTCTTCGGATATTTCAATTTATGAGCAGCACTTGTCCGCTTTAACCGCTGTTGCTTCCTCGCTATCTGATAAAGATCGTATGATAGTTCTTGGTGACTTCAACTTGCCAGGAACTGTTTGGTCTTCGGTAAACGAGTCTAGTATCCTAGTGCCCATGTCACGACATGACTTTGTTGACGGCTTGCTTGACCTGTCCCTGTCTCAAGTCAATCATGTGAAAAATTCCTTGGGTCGATTGCTTGATCTATGCTTTGTATCGGATCCGACCATAGTGTTGTTAACCCGAGCCCTTCCGCGCACTATACCTGAAGACGCCTACCACCCTACTTTCGAGGTGTCGCTAGACATAGGACCAACTGTATTGGATCGGTCGAGTAGACTACCTGAACGTGTCCGCTGCTTTCGTAAAGCCGAGTTTGCGAAGCTTAATAACCTAATTAGGGATTTTGATTGGTCCGCTTTGTACTCGTGCACTGATGTCACAAAAGGCACAAACATTTTTTACAATGCTCTTGGCACATTTTTTGATTCTTGTGTCCCGCTTTCTTGTCCGATTAGATCTGGAAAACCCCCTTGGTTTACTAAAGAGTTATCCAGTCTAAAAAACTTAAAATCAAGACTTTATAAAAAATTTCAAGAAGTGGGTTCTCCTACTTCTCACTCTCGTTATGTAATAGCTCGGTCAAACTTTTCAGTTCTTAATGCTCAATGCTATAAGAACTACCTATCTCGTTGCAGGATACGTTTTTCTCAGGACCCTAAACAGTTTTACTGCTTCGTAAACAGTAAGCGTAGAACGTCCGCACACCCATCCTCGCTATCATTTTGTAATACGTCGGCAAATAATGATCAGGCAATTGCCGATCTTTTTGCCCAGTTTTTCCAAACCACCTATTCTGAGCAACGCTACTCTGGTCAACCGTACCCATACGGATTACCGAGGTCGAATGGCATTTTCAGTCCCTTGTTAAATGAATATTCCCTACTTCAAGATCTTCGACTAGTTAAGCCGGTGTTTTCACCGGGTCCAGACGGGGTTCCAGGTTGTGTACTCAGGTACTGCGCCGAGGCTCTGTGTGGACCATTGCTTAAACTATTCACCCTGTCCATTGATTCCTCTTGCTTCCCCCAAATCTGGAAGGAATCGTTTATAATTCCTCTCCATAAAAAAGGTAGCAAGTCTGATGCAAAAAATTATAGAGGTATAGCAAAGTTATCCGCTATTCCCAAATTGTTTGAGAAGGTTTTAACTCCGCACTTGCAACATCTCTGCAAGTCACTTATATCTCCAACTCAGCATGGATTTATAAGGCGGCGATCAACCACCACGAACTTGTTAGAGTTTACCTCTTTCATTATTAAAGGCTTTCAAGGTAACTTACAGACGGATGTTATTTACACCGACTTTAGTAAAGCATTCGACTCTGTAAACCATTCCCTTTTAGCACATAAACTTGACCTTTTAGGGTTTCCGCCCAACCTCCTGAGATGGATTTCTAGCTATCTTTGTTCTAGGTCTCAAAGAGTCCTCTTCAAAAACTCCCTCTCTTTACCAGTAAAGGTTTCTTCGGGAGTACCACAGGGCAGCCATCTAGGCCCCTTACTCTTCACACTCTTTATTAATGACTTGCCTTCGGTAATAACATACTCTCGAGTACTTATGTATGCGGATGATGTTAAACTCTGTGTCCAGTACAAGGACATTTCATTTCATTCTCGCTTGCAATCCGATCTCAATAGCTTTCAGTCATGGTGTTGTGCAAACTTGTTACACCTTAATGCCTCGAAATGCAAAGTTATGACATTTCATCGTTCTAATCCTTTGTTGGCTCCCTACACCCTATTTGAGGGTTATCTTGAGAGAATTACCCTGGTGGATGATCTGGGTGTTATGTTAGATCCCAAGTTAAAGTTTTCCGAACACATTTCTACCATGGTAAATAAGGCCATGGGCGTGCTTGGGTTTATAAAGAGGTGGTCAAAGGAATTTGACGACCCCTATATTACAAAGACTCTCTATACCTCGCTTGTTCGTCCGATCTTAGAATACGGCTCCTGTGTATGGTGCCCTCAGAACAAAGTACACCAGGACCGTATAGAATCAGTACAGAAAAACTTTTTACTCTTTGCTCTGCGGGGCCTTAACTGGGATGCGGGTGTAAGACTCCCATCTTACTCTAGTAGACTACTATTAGTAAACCTCCCATCCTTAGTTAACCGTAGAAAAATGCTTGGTGTGATATTTATGCACAACTTGATCAGGGGTGACATAGACAGCCCTGATCTGTTGAGCCGCATAAACTTCACGATTCCTATTAGACTGACTAGAAACTTTATACCGTTGTTTCTTCCACTTTGTAGATCGAATTATTCCTTGCATGAACCGTTTAGGGTCTTATGCTCGGATTAGAATTCCCTCTACCATATTATATCATCCAGTAATTCTCTTCCTCTTATTAAATTACTAATCCTTACACACCTTTCTAGTAATTAGTAGTTGTAGTGGTATTTGTATTTTGTATTTTATTGCATGCTTAATTTCTTAATAAGTTTAGTGCTAATTTTCCTCGAAGGTTAGTCTAATATCTATCTTTCTTGCATGCTCGCGTTTGGTTCGGCTACGCACCGCGCGTCATGCGGCAGCGCCCCTCGGTCGGTTGGGCGGGAGGAGGGCTGCGTTTTGCCTGGGATCCGCGCGTAACAGCCTTCTGCTGGTGTCACACGGGCCACTTGACGGTGCAGTAATTGCATCGCCTCTTGATAGATGCAGTCATTGCATGTCAACGTCCAATATAAAATTCATAACCAGTCACAATTAAAGAAGAATTTAAAGTTATTTTCGCGCTTATAATGTTGGAAAAATTGTTGCATGCGAAGATATCGATAAGTGATACCCTATAGAAGCGGTGAGGAGGAAAGAAGTTTGAACAGGTTAGAGAAGAGTGGCGCCACCTGGTCCTGGAGAGTGGGAGTTCCGCGCGCTCCCCGGAGCCGTTGTGAGAGGATTTCCGATCTCATCTCATAACGGAGTCCTGAAGCCAACTCACCCATACCCCAAAGAAAAGAGAGCCGCCAGCAGCCCGAATCAGGCCATGCCCTTGAACCAAGTTCAAGGGCGATAGAAGAGAGAGCGATGGGGATCAGAGGCCCGGGAGCATTAAACAAAGCAGCTAATCCAAGAGGGGGTTCAGAAAAAAAATTCCCGCAACGGAGGAGCATGCGCGCCGGACATAGTGATTTAGTGATTTTTTTTGTTCTGAAAGAAAAAATGAGTGGGATGAGGATGGAGTAGTGGCCATCACCCCGAAAAAAAAGGAGATAAATAAATCTGTGATTCCAGGGGATCCAGATCAGTGAGAGACGAGTAACCAGTACTAGCGGGACGGGAAAGAGACCCAAGAAGCATAAGAGTGAGTCCGCTCCAAAGGGAGGAGTAAAGAAACCCCAAATATATTTTTTGTTGGCCAATCCGTAGGGAATTGGTCACAGCTCCGCCATTCTGGCTTGTTTTTTGCTGGGCTCGAAGACACAATCCTGGCCACGTAGCGAGAAGAAGAAAAAAAAATCATATTAACTTATTTACTCCCATTATTTATTTTTGGTAAACGTCTCCATTTATATGTATATGTTAATCCCCTAATTGAGGTCCGTCTATATCTATTTATATATGTAACTTATTTATATTTATTATATTAATTATTTCTATTTAGCTATTTATTTATTAACCGCCCGTAATGATAAGATGAAGGGGGAATGAATAGGCAGGTTTAGTTTAGCAATGATACCATGTAAAAGTAGGAAATTAACGTGAAAATTATAAGAAAGAAAATGAATTGCTAATCGTTTCGTATGAGGGGAAGAGGAGCCACAGCAACGGGGGGCTGCTGCACATGGCAGGGAGGTCCAGAGCGTCGTGATCCGGATCTCAGGTAGGGTGGGTACGTCAGAGGTAAAAACATCGACACCTCGACCTGGTCCACGTCTGTGTTGAAGGAAGTTACTGTAATATTGTTTGTCGAGTAGAGTCCGTTTGCAGTTTTTTTTTTGTCGGTTACTTTTGTTGTTTTAATTTGTTCGAGATGTCCAATTAGTTGGTATATTGTGCGACCTGAGGGCTTGGGAAGTACCCAGCCCTGGGATGACTGGCTAGCCGGCCTTGCCCCGAAGAAAACAAAGGTTCGTAACAATAATGGGGCCCATACTGAGACAGGGAAGTTGACTCGCAGTCCTGGCTCTACCATCAAAGAGGGAGAGTACGGATGCGAATCACACAGACGTCGAAGAAATTATAAATATCCAGCAGAGAAGATAAATCTCGTGTGGTAGTGGTATTTTGCAATCTGGGGTCCATCGGTGTTCCGGTGGCCTGTGAGGGACTCGACGAGTTGGCTCACAGAAGCACGGCGCTGAGGGATCTGAGGATGCAAAGAAAATCCACAAAGTAAAAATTTTCTTTTTGGTGTTTGATGATTCGGCACTTATCTGACAACGGAAAGCAGGAAATCTCAGGAGGGGATTTGGTTTGGCACTGGCAGAGGCGAATCCGCAAGCCAGTTAGCAACCGGCCCGGTGCCTGGTGTGCAAAATGAGAACCTGAAGAAGAAAAAAGAAATACCCGAAGTTAGGATGTGGTCAGAAAGATTTCTGTTTTTCGCTTCCCCTGCTTACCGCTGGATGAGATTTTTGTTCTGAGTGGCCCGTGGGGACAGAAGTCGGCCACGCGTTGCACTCGGAGCAGCTACAACATCCCGCAACGAACATTCAGTAGGGAAGTAGGCGGAAACAGCGACTGTAGGGAAGAGAGCGCCCTCGACTCTTAATCTTCCAAGGAAGATAAGATTAGTCAACAGCGCTCGCAAAGTCTAGACGTTGGACAGGAAAAGACGTAGAACACCATGTGCGGAGTTGGCCCTATTAGTAGTTGTGGTTCCTTTCCCCCTTAGTATTGTTTTGCCGTATTAAGTGTTTTTGTGCTGAAGATCAGTGAGTTATCGTTATAGGTAGTGTTTATGCGATTGTTCTGAAAGAAGAATAGATAATTGTAGTGAATAAAAAGATAAATAGGATAGTTCGAGGTAGGGAAAAATAGGGCCAAGTTGATGAGCGTGTACAACTTGCGGTCTAAGCAGAAAATGACCCGCAGGACTCCTCCACCAGGTAACCTCCAAGTACAGATGCAAGGCGGTGACACACAGTGCGCTGAGGGGCGTGGAGACGACAGCTGGAATTTGCCAGACCAATCGAACGCGCTGCCCTCCAAGATTCTCTCAGCAGTAAATGTCGCCATAGCGCAAGCACAGGAGACGTGGAGAGGCAACATGGCAGATACCGTGAGTAAGACGCTGCAGGAGGAGATCCGTCACGGCTTTATGGAGCTGATGGGGGCCACAACAGTGGTGATGGCGCCTCTGCGCCAGAACGTGGAATTGATCCAAGACCTGAGATTGGAAAGAGACCAGAATGAAATCAAAGATAATAATGGCGATCAGCAGCCTCTAGCTCACCTCAGGCAGAAGCCGAACACAGGGGCCATTCCCAAAAGGTCCAAGGACGATGACGCATGGAATTCCCAGTCGCCTCCAAGGAAGCCGGCGAGGTTGAGCCAGAAGTGGCGCCGAGGAATAGGCGATGCGGACCTGGATCCACGTGCTGGAAGGCAAAGACGGAAGACATCAGGAGACGGCAGAGGTCCAACAGATCTGCCACCATTTGAAAGGAGAGATGATTGGAGAGGAGCGAGATGGGGACGCGTCGACAAATGGGAAATCCACTTCGACGGAGATGGAGACCCAAATAAGATGACGGTGCAGGACTTCGTGTTCAGGGTCGAGTTCCTCCGTAAAAAGCACCGACGGTCGTGGGACGAGGTCCTTGACAACTTTCACCATCTCGTCAAAGGACAAGCGGCGGAGTGGTATTGCCAATTTGTCCGAGAACGTCCTCCGGAAATATGGGAGGATTTGAAGGACGAGTTGGTGTCCCGGTTCCGAGCAGTGGGTGGCGAGTTCGAGCGGCTACGCACCTTGCATGAGCGACGACAACAATCTGGCGAATCTGTGGAAGAGTACTTTAGAGCGATGCGTAGGCTGGCAGCTAGACTCACCACACCTTTGGTTGAGTCCGAAATGGTGGAGTCTTGAAGAAGGGACTCGATGACGAGATCGCCCGCTACGTTTACGCGATCCGAGTCCGAAACGTGGAGCAGCTGAGGGAAGAGTGCCTGGAAGTGGAGTTAAACTTTCGCGGACGCGAGCAGAAGTCGACGTTCCGTCCTGCGCCGAAATACCAATCAGCCGGGAGCGAGTGGAAGAGATAGAGCCGGAAACGGAGTTTCTGGATGAAGACGAAGCAAGGATAGTAGAAGAAACTCACCTGGCGAACAAACCTTGCGGCCAGTTCGACCACGGGTTCCGAGACTGCGTGGCGAAGGAACGCAAAATATTCTGTTACCGCTGCGGAAAGCCAGAAATGTTTACTCCAACGTGTCCAAATTGCTCGGGAAACGCACGAGCGGGCATGATGAAAGCGGGAGATCAGCGCTCGGGACAGAAGCCCATAATCGGCAAAACCAAACTCTGCGTAGGATATAACGGAATAAATAAAGAGATCTTGTTTTACGTATGCCCGTACCTAGAGCAAGCCATGTACTTGGGTATTGATTTCTGGAGATCCTTCGCGCTGGCTCCCACAGTCCTCGGAGAAGAGCCCAGTAGATCCAGCGAGGCCCAAGTAGGCGAGATCCAAATGTCACAGATCAGCCAGTACGCCGAACATAGCCAGAAGGACGAGGATGTGGAAGCTTGGACCCTGGAAGACACGGAAACCGAAGAGCTGGAGAAGGCAAAGAAGGAGTTTCTGACCTATGAGGAGGCCGGTGGGGATTTTTCACGCCAAAGACCTAAAATTGTAGCGAAAACTTCAGACTGAGTCAGAAGCGAGGAAAACGCACTCACGTAGGGAATATCCGATCAGTGGGTGTAAGCCTACGTTGGGCGCTGCAAGACCCTAGGCACCGTAATGTCCGGAAAGGCCAGCAGTTTTAAGGAAACGTGTAACTCTTCGATGTTTGCGAATAATTCTCCGCGGCCATGGTTGCTCGAATTTTCGCTAGGTGTTGCATGCGAAGACATCGATAGGTGATACCCCATAGAAGTGGTGAGGAGGAAAGAAGTTTGAACAGAGTGGCAAGGCCAAAATTTAAGGGGAAAAGGTTAGAGAAGAGTGGCGCCACCTGGTCCTGGAGAGTGGGAGTTCCGCGCGCTCTCCGGAGCCGTTGTGAGAGGATTTCCGATCTCATCCCATAACGGAGTCCCGAAGCCAACTCACCCATACCCCAAAGAAAAGAGAGCCGCCGGCAGCCCGAATCAGGCCAAGAGAGAGCGATGGGGATCAGCGGCCCGGGAGCATTAAACAAAGCAGCTAAGCCAAGAGTGGGTTCAGAGAAAAAATTCCCGCAACGGAGGAGCATGCGCGCCGGACATAGTGATTTATTGTTTTTTTTTGTTCTGAAAGAAAAAGTGAGTGGGATGACGATGGAGTAGTGGCCATCACCCTGAAAAAAAAAGATAAATAAATCTGTGACTCCAGGGGATCCAGATCACTTAGGGACCAGGAACCAGGACTAGCGGGACGGGAAAGAGACCCAAGAAGCATAAGAGTGAGTCCGCTCCAAAGGGGGGAGTAGAGAAACCCCAAATTTATTTTTTGTTGGCCAATCCGTAGGGAATACGTCACAGCTCCGCCATCCTGGCTTGCTTTTTGCTGGGCTCGAAGACACAATCCTGGCCACGTAGCGCGGGTCCCTCATCCCTTTAAGGAGAAGAAGAAAAAAAAAATCATATTAACTTATTTACTCCCATTATTTATTTTTGTTAAACGTCTCCATTTATATTTATCTGTTAATCCCCTAATTGAGGTCCGTCTATATCTATTTATATATGTAACTTATTTATATTTATTATATTAATTATTTCTATTTAGCTATTTATTTGGCTGGCGGAAATCCTCTAGCTGAACCCTCCACGAGGGTGCCGGCTGGGCAATGGACACTGCATTACCCCGGACAAGGGTAATGCACTGTCGCTTGCTCTGTCCGGGGTAATGCAGTGTCTAGCTAAGGCTATGGTCCGGCGCCTTCCCGATTCAAAGTCGGGGGAACCGAACCAGGGCCATGGCTAGAGGTGCCTGGCGGTCAGGCCTAAAACGCTAGGGGGTGGTCCCCCCGAAAAATATTAACCAGTATGGACCCTCGGGCCAACTATGGAGTCGAAGAAGGAGCAAGCACGGGTTGGGATGTCAACCCAAACGTCGGTGGAAAGCGTGACTGCTACCACCGGCGGGCACGGGGAGGAGCAGTCCTCTCTGCGTGTCGCCAGCGGTCACACCTCAGACTTGGCGGGAGCAGGCCAGGTCAGTTGTTAAGCTACTGCCACAACAACAACAACAAAAACAACTCACTCCGTGCCCTGCAAGTTGAGCCGCACAGATGCCGTAGTCGATACAGACACGGATCTGGAGAGCGTGCTGTCTCTAAGCAGGACGGACGAAGAGAGCCTTCTCCGCTCGCCGGAACCAGGCACCAGCTCCCTGCGTAGGGAAGGGCCGAAGCGTTCCAAGGAGGGGATGAAGGCCAAGGCGCAATACAAAGCGGCCCTCAACATAAAAAGCCGGCTGCCAGGCAAAGCAGACATCTCCCAGGAGGAGAAGGTCAAGCTAGCCTGGGCCGAGCAGAGAGTAGAGGAGGGTCGGCTACACTATGCCCAGATGCCACAGATGAGGGCGTCGAATGGCGAATATGCCAATAAGGTGGAGGAGATGATGGCCACCAAGAGGCAACGCTCGACTGAGAGTGCCATTAAGGACACTCCAGCGAGCAAGCGGCAACGCGGGCCCAGGAGTGCAGCCCCTCCACCGAAAGCGGCCAAGAAGCCGAAAGCGAAGGTCAGCGAGGTGACCAAACGACACCTGATTGTGGCACTCATTGACCGCAGCGAAGAAAACGGCAAGATGTCAGCGGCACAGTGGAAGCTGGTGCACGCGCGTCTTGTCGACGCACTCTTTGCACAGATGGAGGAAGACCCCGCGGCCCCAATGCCCACGTTCGATGGTGCTGGGTGGCTAAATGGGGTTAAGATCCTGAAGTGCAATGATGACCCAACCCTAAGGTGGCTGACGCGTACGGTCTGCCAACTGGAGGCGATGTGGGAGGGGGCCAAGCTGGAGGTTGTGGACCGGGAGCTTATCCCGTCCAAGCCTAAGGCGAAGGTACTCTTCCCCATCACGATCCAGGGGGACCGAGCGCTGAAGCTCCTTCAGCGGCAAAACGCGGACGTGCCAACGGCCGACTGGAGGATCCTACACATTGGTAGCCCACTACCCAACGAGGGGGGCCAGTGTGTGATCCTCCAAATAAACAAGGATGCAGAGGATCTGCTATACCCCAAGTTCGGGAAGATGGCGTGGGGCATGGGTAGCGTCTACCTGCGCCTCAAAAAGCGCCACCCTGAGGACAAGGACGCGCATACCCTGCAGGCAGGCGAGGTGGAAAAGGACCTAGGTCTCGAGTCCATCGTGGAGGCCGCCCAGGGTCTTGCGCTTGAAGATGAAGAAGAGGAAGACGGTGACCTGACGCTGGTAGTCAACCCGTCAGGTGCAAGCGAGCCAGCCACCCATGCTGAGTGTGCTGCAGCTCAACTTGCATAAAAGCAAGGTAGCGTCGGCGGAGCTCCTCATCGCCATGGAGCAAGGGCTCGCCGACATAGCTCTAGTCCAGGAGCCCTGGATTGCGACAGGCAATTCAGTGGCCGGACTAAAGTCCTCAAATCATAACCTGTTCTACTCAACATCGGTAAGCAGGAGCAGAACCGTCGTACTCGTACGAAAGGGAATCCATGCTTACCTTATGTCTCATTACAGCACGGATGACCTGACGGTTGTGATGCTGGAAAGTGAGGAAAAGCGCCTTCTGGTGGCTTCCTGCTACATGGCTCACGACAGACCCGCACCGCCCGACGAACTCAGGAGCCTGGTGACAGAAGCCGGCACCAAAAACTATCAACTCGTCATCGGAACGGACGCCAACGCCCACCATAATGTGTGGGGAAGCACCGACATCAATGACAGAGGTGAGTCACTCTTAGACTTTATACTAGCAACTAATATATATATAGCAAACGTTGGGGAGGAGCACACCTTCGTAGGTCCGACCTCATCCAACGTGCTAGACCTAACACTTGCAATGGGAAACAGTACTACGGTATCTAGCTGGAGGGTCCTCGATAGACCATCCTTCTCAGACCATAAGTACATTCAGTTCAAGTGCGAATTCAAACACCTTTCGAAAACAACAGTCTATAGAAACCCCCGGAACACAAACTGGGCAAAGTTTAAAAAGACAGTTACTTCGAAGCTCGCGAATCCGGGCTCAGTGAAATCCGCGGAGGATATAGAGAAGTCCCTAAAGACCCTATCCAACGAGCTACTGAACGCCTACCATGCATCGTGCAAACCCTCGAGAACGAAGAGGAGGTCCAAGCCACTCTGGTGGAACCGAGATCTCTCTCTCCAAAGGAACAACCTCAAGGAATTCTTCAAGATCGCCAAACAAGCGAACGAGGAGATTGTCAATGAGGAATATAAAATCCTACTTAGGAGCTACAAGAAGGAAATACGTAAGGCACAAAGGAACTCGTGGAGACACTTCTGCTCCAACATCGAGAAAGTGCCCGAAACCGCCAGGCTTCGGAAGCTGCTTTCAAAGCAGCCCACAGTACAGAGCCAACTAAAACTAGACAACGGACAGTGGACAGAGGGCAGCAAAGAAGCCCTAACAGCACTAATGGAGGCGCACTTCCCTGGATGCACCGAGGTCACTGACGCCAAGGAGCATCAGGACCTAGCAACCGAGGAACAACACCCTCCAATAGGTCTGTTAACCACTAAGAGAATACACTGGGCCATAGACTCCTTCGCGGGCATAAAAGCACCAGGACTGGACGGGATATTCCCAGCCATGATGCAGTTGACCAAAGAGGTTATCACCCCATGGCTCCTCGCAATATACTCAGCATGCCTAAGTACGGGCTATATCCCCATCCAATGGAGAACCTCGAGAGTTGTCTTCCTCCCTAAGGCAGGAAAGTGCAGCCACGTGAGTCCCAAGGACTACAGACCGATAAGCCTTACCTCCTTTATACTAAAAACACTAGAAAAGCTGTTGGATTTGCACATCAGGAATGAGGTAGAGGGACTGATGTCAACAAACCAACACGCCTACACTAAAGGGAAATCAGTGGAGACGGCACTACACTCGCTAGTAGCCACCATCGAGAGCGCCCTTCACAACAAAAAGTATGCTTTGGGAGCATTTGTGGACATCTCAGGAGCATTCAACAACGTGGCCACAACCGCAATAACAAGTCGCCTAGAAGCGAATAACATACACCCTGCAATCAACGTCTGGATCAAAAACCTCCTAAGTTGCAGACGGGTGCAATCGGAGTGGGGCACCGCTTCCATGGTAAAGGGGGCACACAGAGGCACACCTCAGGGTGGAGTCCTGTCGCCACTACTGTGGAATCTGGTGGTCGACGACCTCATCAAGAGATTTGAAAGGAAGGCCCCAAAGATAACGGCTTATGCAGATGACATAAGCATACTTATTACGGGTGTATGTCCATCGACCCTCAGCTCCTTAATGGAACGTACACTCAGGGAGATACGTGAGTGGGCGGAAGAGGTAGGACTCAGTATCAACGCGGACAAGACGGACCTCATCCTCTTTACCAAGAGGTACAAGGTACCGATATGGACCCCCCCGAAAATTGACCAAACTAGGCTGACCCCAAAATCACAGGTGAAATACCTAGGCACAGTACTGGACAGCAAGCTGGCATGGAGGCCCAATGTAGTGGAAAGGGTGAAGAAGGCTACCATTGCGCTTTATGCATCCAAGAAGATGCTCAGCAGCACATGGGGCCTGTCACCTGCTCTAATGCACTGGATCTACATCTCGGTGGTGCGACCAACTCTGCTGTATGGAGCCTTAGTGTGGTGGCAGGCTACTGAAAAGAAGACATACCATAAGCTTATGGAGAAGACTCAGCGACAGGCTCTGCTCTGTATTACAGGGGCGCTGAGGTCCCCCTGGAAAGGCAGCACAACGCCTCATAGCATCAGGAAATCTATCGCCACAAGGATACGGGCATAGTTCAATCGGCAGGGAAATGACCAGATCAACTGACTACATGACCCCCCAAACTTGCCTTGACGTCAAAACAACCACATCTCTGGGACCTGAAGACTGGAAGATTGGAAGGGACCAAACTGAGCACCTCAATATATACACAGACGGCTCCAAGATGGACGGAGGAGTAGGAGCGGGCCTATACTGCACAGACCCCGTGATAAGGCTGTCGTATAAGCTACCCGACCCATGCAGCATATTCCAGGCAGAAGTTTTTGCCATCGGGAAAGCAGCGGAGGTCGCGCTCCGCACAGAACGAACACACGATGCGGTCAACCTATTCGTCGACAGCCAAGCGGCGATACGATCCATGCAGTCGTCCGTGGTCAGTTCCAAGTGTCTTGGCGAGCAGGGAGGCATTACACATCCTAAGCACGACAAAGACAGTGCGGATCTATTGGGTTCCCAGCCACCAGGGCATCGAAGGAAACGAAGCGGCGGACGTACTAGCTAAGGAAGGCGTCGGGCTGGAGAATAGGAGAACCGAGAACGTGCCTGTCTCCCTCAGAACGCTGCAAGGCGATCTAGAGAAGCAGGCTAGAGCACAGACTGATAGCAGGTGGAGGAGTACCACCACCTGCAGAACCTCGAAGATAATGTGCAAGGAGCGCAACGAGAAACTTAGCCACTACCTACTGCACCTACCACGAAAGGACTGCAGACTGATGGTGGGAATACTAACAGGTCACTGTCTGGCTGCTGCACATGCAGCAAAGCTAGGCATCACCAACAGAGACAGTTGCAGGAAATGTGAGGAACCTGGGGCTATCGAAACCCTGGAACATCTCATCTGCAACTGTCCGGCTCTCTCAAGGGCAAGGAGGAGATACCTGGGCGCCCCAGTGTTGGCATCACTGGAAGATGCCTCCAAAAGGACGCCTCAGGAACTGCTGGCCTATGCTAAAAACACCTCGATTCTCGGGGACTTTTTAAAACCACATTAACACTCCCGCGACGGTTCATACACCCCCCCATCCGGATAACTAAGGGCCATATTGGCCTATGCGCGGCCCCGCTGAGGGCCGTCCGGGTTAACCTAACCTAACCTAACCTAGCTATTTATTTATTAACCGCCCGTAATGATAAGATGAAGGGGGAATGAATAGGCAGGTTTAGTTTAGCAATGATACCATGTAAAAGTAGGAAATTAACGTGAAAATTATAAGAAAGAAAATGAATTGCTAATCGTTTCGTATGAGGGGAAGAGGAGCCACAGCAACGGGGGGCTGGTGCACATGGCAGGGAGGTCCAGAGCGTCGTGATTCGGATCTCAGGTAGGGTGGGTACGTCAGAGGTAAAAACATCGACACCTCGACCTGGTCCACGTCTGTGTTGAAGGAAGTTACTGTAATATTGTTTGTCGAGTAGAGTCCGTTTGCAGTTTTTTTTTTGTCGGTTACTTTTGTTGTTTTAATTTGTTCGAGATGTCCAATTAGTTGGTATATTGTGCGACCTGAGGGCTTGGGAAGTACCCAGCCCTGGGATGACTGGCTAGCCGGCCTTGCCCCGAAGAAAACAAAGGTTCGTAACAATAATGGGGCCCATACTGAGACAGGGAAGTTGACTCGCAGTCCTGGCTCTACCATCAAAGAGGAAGAGTACGGATGCGAATCACACAGACGTCGAAGAAATTATAAATATCCAGCAGAGAAGATAAATCTCGTGTGGTAGTGGTATTTTGCAATCTGGGGTCCATCGGTGTTCAGGTGGCCTGTGAGGGACTCGACGAGTTGGCTCACAGAAGCACGGCGCTGAGGGATCTGAGGATGCAAAGAAAATCCACAAAGTAAAAAGTTTCTTTTTGGTGTTTGATGATTCGGCACTTAGCTGACAACGGAAAGCAGGAAATCTCAAGAGGGGATTTGGTTTGGCACTGGCAGAGGCGAATCCACAAGCCAGTTAGCAACCGGCCCGGTGCCTGGTGTGCAAAATGAGAACCTGAAGAAGAAAAAAGAAATACCCGAAGTTAGGATATGGTCAGAAAGATTTCTGTTTTTCGCTTCCCCTGCTTACCACTGGATGGATTCGGGAGGGTAGATTCTCAATGAGATTTTTGTTCTGAGTGTCCCGTGGGCACAGAAGCCGGCCACGCATTGCACTCGGAGCAGCTACAACATCCCGCAACGAACATTCAGTAGGGAAGTAGGCGGAAACAGAGACTGTAGGGAAGTGAGCGCCCTTGACTCTTAATCTTCCAAGGAAGATAAGATTAGTCAACAGCGCTCGCAAAGTCTAGACGTTGGACAGGAAAAGACGTAGAACACCATGTGCGGAGTTGGCCCTATTAGTAGTTGTGGTTCCTTTCCCCCTTAGTATTGTTTTGCCGTATTAAGTGTTTTTGTGCTGAAGATCAGTGAGTTAGCGTTATAGGTAGTGTTTATGCGATTGTTCTGAAAGAAGAATAGATAATTGTAGTGAATAAAAAGATAAATAGGATAGTTCGAGGTAGGGAAAAATAGGGCCAAGTTGATGAGCGTGTACAACTTGCGGTCTAAGCAGAAAATGACCCGCAGGACTCCTCCACCAGGTAACCTCCAAGTACAGATGCAAGGCGGTGACACACAGTGCGCTGAGGGGCGTGGAGACTACAGCTGGAATTTGCCTGACCAATCGAACACACTGCCCTCCGAGATTCTCTCAGCAGTAAATGTCGCCATAGCGCAAGCACAGGAGACGTGGAGAGGCAACATGGCAGATACCGTGAGTAAGACGCTGCAGGAGGAGATCCGTCACGGCTTTATGGAGCTGATGGGGGCCACAACAGTGGTGATGGCGCCTCTGCGCCAGAACGTGGAATTGATCCAAGACCTGAGATTGGAAAGAGACCAGAATGAAATCAAAGATAATAATGGCGATCAGCAGCCTCTAGCTCACCTCAGGCAGAAGCCGAACACAGGGGCCATTCCCAAAAGGTCCAAGGACGATGACGCATGGAATTCCCAGTCGCCTCCAAGGAAGCCGGCGAGGTTGAGCCAGAAGTGGCGCCGAGGAATAGGCGATGCGGACCTGGATCCACGTGCTGGAAGGCAAAGACGGAAGACATCAGGAGACGGCAGAGGTCCAACAGATCTGCCACCATTTGAAAGGAGAGATGATTGGAGAGGAGCGAGATGGGGACGCGTCGACAAATGGAGGAACTTCGACGGAGATGGAGACCCAAATAAGATGACGGTGCAGGACTTCGTGTTCAGGGTCGAGTTCCTCCGTAAAAAGCACCGACGGTCGTGGGACGAGGTCCTTGACAACTTTCACCATCTCGTCAAAGGACAAGCGGCGGAGTGGTATTGCCAATTTGTCCGAGAACGGCCTCCGGAAGTATGGGAGGATTTGAAGGACGAGTTGGTGTCCCGGTTCCGAGCAGTGGGTGGCGAGTTCGAGCGGCTACGCACCTTGCATGAGCGACGACAACAATCTGGCGAATCTGTGGAAGAGTACTTTAGAGCGATGCGCAGGCTGGCAGCTAGACTCACCACACCTTTGGTTGAGTCCGAAATGGTGGAGTCTTGAAGAAGGGACTCGATGACGAGATCGCCCGCTACGTTTACGCGATCCGAGTCCGAAACGTGGAGCAGCTGAGGGAAGAGTGCCTGGAAGTGGAGTTAAACTTTCGCGGACGCGAGCAGAAGTCGACGTTCCGTCCTGCGCCGAAATACCAATCAGCCGGGAGCGAGTGGAAGAGATAGAGCCGGAAACGGAGTTTCTGGATGAAGACGAAGCAAGGATAGTAGAAGAAACTCACCTGGCGAACAAACCTTGCGGCCAGTTCGACCACGGGTTCCGAGACTGCGTGGCGAAGGAACGCAAAATATTCTGTTACCGCTGCGGAAAGCCAGAAATGTTTACTCCAACGTGTCCAAATTGCTCGGGAAACGCACGAGCGGGCATGATGAAAGCGGGAGATCAGCGCTCGGGACAGAAGCCCATAATCGGCAAAACCAAACTCTGCGTAGGATATAACGGAATAAATAAAGAGATCTTGTTTTACGTATGCCCGTACCTAGAGCAAGCCATGTACTTGGGTATTGATTTCTGGAGATCCTTCGCGCTGGCTCCCACAGTCCTCGGAGAAGAGCCCAGTAGATCCAGCGAGGCCCAAGTAGGCGAGATCCAAATGTCACAAATCAGCCAGTACGCCGAACATAGCCAGAAGGACGAGGATGTGGAAGCTTGGACCCTGGAAGACACGGAAACCGAAGAGCTGGAGAAGGCAAAGAAGGAGTTTCTGACCTATAAGGAGGCCGGTGGGGATTTTTCACGCCAAAGACCTAAAATTGTAGCGAAAACTTCAGACTGAGTCAGAAGCGAGGAAAACGCACTCACGTAGGGAATATCCGATCAGTGGGTGTAAGCCTACGTTGGGCGCTGCAAGACCCTAGGCACCGTAATGTCCGGAAAGGCCAGCAGTTTTAAGGAAACGTGTAACTCTTCGATGTTTGCGAATAATTCTCCGCGGCCATGGTTGCTCGAATTTTCGCTAGGTGTTGCATGCGAAGACATCGATAGGTGATACCCCATAGAAGTGGTAAGGAGGAAAGAAGTTTGAACAGAGTGGCAAGGCCAAAATTTAAGGGGAAAAGGTTAGCGAAGAGTGGCGCCACCTGGTCCTGGAGAGTGGGAGTTCCGCGCGCTCTCCGGAGCCGTTGTGAGAGGATTTCCGATCTCATCTCATAACGGAGTCCCGAAGCCAACTCACCCATACCCCAAAGAAAAGAGAGCCGCCAGCAGCCCGAATCAGGCCATGCCCTTGAACCTAGTTCAAGGGCGATAGAAGAGAGAGCGATGGGGATCAGCGGCCCGGGAGCATTAAACAGAGCAGCTAAGCCAAGAGTGGGTTCAGAGAAAAAATTCCCGCAACGGAGGAGCATGCGCGCCGGACATAGTGATTTATTGTTTTTTTTTTGTTCTGAAAGAAAAAGTGAGTGGGATGACGATGGAGTAGTGGCCATCACCCTGAAAAAAAAAGATAAATAAATCTGTGACTCCAGGGGATCCAGATCAGTTAGGGACCAGGAACCAGGACTAGCGGGACGGGAAAGAGACCCAAGAAGCATAAGAGTGAGTCCGCTCCAAAGGGGGGAGTAGAGAAACCCCAAATTTATTTTTTGTTGGCCAATCCGTAGGGAATACGTCACAGCTCCGCCATCCTGGCTTGCTTTTTGCTGGGCTCGAAGACACAATCCTGGCCACGTAGCGCGGGTCCCTCATCCCTTTAAGGAGAAGAAGAAAAAAAATCATATTAACTTATTTACTCCCATTATTTATTTTTGGTAAACGTCTCCATTTATATTTATCTGTTAATCCCCTAATTGAGGTCCGTCTATATCTATTTATATATGTAACTTATTTATATTTATTATATTAATTATTTCTATTTAGCTATTGTTTATTAACCGCCCGTAATGATAAGATGAAGGGGGAATGAATAGGCAGGCTAAGTTTAGCAATGATACCATGTAAAAGTATGAAATTAACGTGCAAATTATAAGAAAGAAAATGAATTGCCACAGCAACGGGGGGTAAGGCTGCTGCACATGGCAGGGAGGTCCATAACGTCGTGATTCGGATCTCAGGTAGGGTGGGTACGTCAGAGGTAAAAACATCGACACCTCGTCCTGGTTCACGTCTGTGTTGAAGGAAGTTACTGTAATATTGTTTGTCGAGTAGAGTCCGTTTGCAGTTTTTTTTTTTGTCGGTTACTTTTGTTGTTTTAATTTGTTCGATGTCCAATTAGTTGGTATATTGTGCGACCTGAGGACTTGGGAAGTACTCAGCCCTGGGATGACTGGCTAGCCGGCCTTGCCCCGAAGAAAACAATGGTTCGTAACAAAATTAAAAAAAGATGCCTTACAATTATATTAAAGTCATATAAAAAGAACAAAAGAAATGTAATGAAGTTTTTAGAGCAAGAGTGGAAACCGTTGAAAAAAGTAGTGCAATATGGCAGAATAAAAGAAAATGTTCCGCTATGTAAAATGGCAGGACATACCATAATTCACTGCTATAAGTTTAAGGGAATGAGTCCGATAGGTAGAGACCAGTTTATTAAAAAACCGCGCCTTTGCAAAAAATGCTGTAGGCATAGAGATAATGGTTTTTATCTTCGATCGGCCGACTAATTATTTCGAATTAAGTAAAACTTTATTGTGCGAGCTCCAAATTGCAAGTATAACTTGCTTGCCCTTTACATTGCCGCTCCGATCGTTTAGCGCAGTTTCGCTCGGCAGACGTCGGTAGGCAGACGCAAAGCGGGGATAGCGAAGAGCGAGCTGGCAGAGAGCGTTTAGCAGGGCAAGCGAGCGCAAAGCTTTAACAAACATACTAGTGACATAGCCATTAGTAACAGCTAATCGGCTGGGTTCTGATCCCAACATTCACCCACCGTTGGAAGGCAACGGCTTTCAACAGATCCATCCTGAAGGGGCAGAACCGATATCTTTCCACCGGCCCTCTTGAAGACGCTTGCTTGGGCGCGGCTAGCGGCTACCCTGGGGTGATCGTTGAATTCAGCAATCGGCGATTCTTTACGAAGGTGGCTTGTGATTGCATAGAATGGCAGAATTAAAATAAGCAATGTTGAAATTTGAATTTTATTCAGCGTGGATATGTCTTCCGCAATGTCTGCAATTGGTCTGACAGTCGAATCTGTTCGACGTCTGCCCTCACTGCCAAAGACCTCAGTAATGATGTTGTTTTACTTGCCACTGCCACGGTCTTAGTCAAAAATCGTTTCGAAGTTTTAGTTCCCTGCCGAGCGTTACGAAACTTCTCGTTTCGCGAATCAGCTTCAGCTTCGAAAAATGAAATCATCGACTGCAGTCTCGGGAATAGGCGACTCTAGCTTCGTCACGGATGGATTTTCGGTCAACGTTAGCCTGCACTCTCGCTCATCGCTATACTCAACTCTCATCACTGCTATTGTAGCCTCTAGCATAATCAGCCAAGCTTTGGAATTGACACTCAAAACTGAAACATTCCATCGAACAAACCACTAGCAGATCCGGAGTTTCATAAGCCGCAGCGCGCCGATTTGCTAATTGGCGCAAGTCTGTTTTTCGAACTCCTGTGTGTTGGTCAAGTCAAGCTACTGCCAGGATTTCCTTCAATTCAGAAAACGCGCTTGGAATGGGAGGTTGTCTGGAGGTTGTTCCCGTTTAAAAGGTTCCTCTTTGATGGTCAGAAGATCGGCTTGAGGTGCTTCTTCGGAGGTTTTGGGAGGTAGAAAATTGCATCGAACCAATAGTAAAGTCTACCAAAGAAGAGCTAGATTGTAAAGCACATTTTGTCCAGCATTTCCGTCGATTACATAAAAGCGATTATTGTGTTCTTCTGCCAGCTAAATATAATTTGGATCTCCTGAGAGAATCATACAATCAAGCGCTTCGTAGATTCCAAAGTTAATACCTTGATTTGGGTCATATGTCTCAGGTTCCTGCCCAGTCAATCATCAACTGCCGTTATTTTTTGCCTCACCATTGCGTCGTTTTTGATGGATCCGCTTCATCTTCATCTGGATATTCCCTGAACGACGTTATAATGGCCGGTCCTGTAATCCAACCCAAACTGTTTCATATTCTTGCTCCATTTTGGTCATACGCCGTTGCGATTACGGGAGATATAGAAACTTGCAGTGTATTCTGTGGAGAAATTCCATGGAAGAGGACTTGCGAAGCCTGCCTCCTATTTTTCTGTGCGAGCGATGCATTAGTTGGCAATGGACGAGCAGAGGGCGTTTCCAGTTGGAGCTGAAATCCTTCGCCGTGACTTCTACGTGGATGACTTGATATCTGGAGCCAGCTGTCAGGAAAAGGCTGTCCGAATTCTGGAAAAAACTGCTGGAATTTTGTCTAATCTGGTCAGTTCAGATTGAGGAAATGGTGTTCGAACGTGCCTGCTGTGCTGGATGGGGCTCCGGAAGAGGGCAAGGAAAAATTTTTGAATTTCGACGATGGCAGCCATGTGACTAAAACTTTAGGACTTGCTTGGGATCCAGTTTCTGATCAACTGTTATTTTCGTTTTCGGCCATACAATCTTCTTCGAATTCCTGCAGGCAATCTGTTTTGTCATCCATAGCGCGATTCAACGATCCTCTCGGACTAGCTGAATGAAAGCCTTCCAGCCGCACTGAACACCGATTGGCAGGAAATATGCACCAGTTTCGGCCAGATTCTTCAAATTGAATTTTCTCGGCTTGTACTCCTTCCAGACTCAACGCTGGAAATTCACGGATTTTGCGATGCCAGCATCGAGGCTTATGATGCATGCATTTACGTCGTGTCAAAGGGTCAGCATTCTAGCAGTCACTTACTTTGTGCTAAATCTCGTGTGGCTCCTTTGAACACACTCATGGTACCAAAGTTGCTGGCTAGGTTCATATCTGAGTAAGCTGGAATGAATGTCTTCAAGTGAAAGTGTTACTGTATTCGGGTCGAGCCGTCAAGATTTAATATATTTGTTGCAAATAGAGTGGCAACAATTCAGGAAATAACAAAAAAAAATGAAATGGCGCTATGTCCCCACAGATTTAAACCCGTCCGACATTCTGTCTCGACGGGCTCTTGCTTTTCTTCATGGACTAAAGAATGAGCTGATGGAGTTAAAGCGCCTGGTCCTCAGCGATGACCATCAGAAGGCGATTCTGGATTTTTGCTTGGTCGAGGCTATGGACTGGCATTTCCTTCCTCCGCGCTCCCCGCATTTTGGTGGTCTATGGGAGGCTGCAACGAAGACAGCCAAGTACCACTTCTACCGTGCGATAGGCAGCTCGGTTCTTGGATTTGACGAGCTGCGGACGCTGTTGTGCCATATCACGACAGTGATTAATTCAAGACCTTTAGTTTCAATTTCAGAGCCCTGCCAGGAGGCCCTCCTGCTTCGTTTGCTGAGCCTGACGTCACTCAGCTAAACTTCGATCGCCTGGACGGCTGGCAGCGCGTTTCGTACCTGCAGCAGCGCTTTTGGTCCCGGTGGAAGAAGGAGTACCTTACGTCACTGCAGCAGCGATCAATGTGGCGCACTGCGAAGCCAAGTTTAGCAGTCGGAGATTTGATTCTTGTCAAGGCGAGAATGGTCGAGCTTTTTCCTGGAAGAAGACGTCATCTGGAGTCACCAAGCGCGCCGTCAACAAGATGTGCCTGCTGCCCCTTTAATATGCTTTTGAAAGTCAGGCTTCCAACGGGGGGAGTATGTCGGGTCAAGCAGCTTAAATATTGTAAATTATTGCAAGTGGTGTGACCCAGAGGAAATGTATTTTTTTGTCATTTCCAACGCCCACTGTAAAGATCATTTGTTACCGCATATGCATTTGCAGCAGAATTCTTTCGTCTCCTTATATCTCGATCTCTTGTACTCGGTCTAGCAACGGCACCGAGCAGCTCTAACGCTCTCGGGCTATCCTACTCTCTTGCTCGCGTCTAAGCTTGCTGCATAAGGCCCGGCAATTTAGCCCGTCAGCCCTTGCATTTTTAGTCTTGAGCTAATCTTCGCAGCTATTAGATTAACATCCTCGCATCTTTCGTTCGCCCAATCACCCCCATATGTACATCGCAATAAGTTGGTTTACATATGCAAATAAATTGTGAATTATATATAACCTCTCCACTTTTAAATTCAAAGTTGCAACAGTTATTAAAAACGCTTAATAGCTTAACAGGTACCTTAGAGCTATCTTACGCTACTTTGCCTTCTGGACTGGTTCGACTATTGGGTTCACCTCTTCTCCGTGCTTGGATAGCGCGACCTACTTTGGACCCCCCCAAGGCGTCTCCATGCGTGGCTCCGCCGGCTCTAACGACTGGGGCTAGAGATTCTTAACGCGTAGCCCAAGTTCGCCACTCAGTCGGCGCCTGACGCGTTCGCTCTCACTCGAACTTGGCTTTTCGACCCGCTCGTAGTTCGCCCCCCGTGGGATGCACTCCAAGCGTTGCACCGTTGGTTCAAGGGATTGGGGCCTTTGGCTCTTTGCTTTGGGCTCGAGTCCGCCTCTCAATCCTCACACAACGTGTTCGCTTTCCAAAGTTCTTCCCTTCGTGCTGGGTCTCACTGCTTGTTTTTCACTTTTCACTTCACACTTGATATCTCCTCTCTTGCTGACTGTCCCTCCTCATCGTCGCGGCCTTCCTCTTATTGGCTTATATAAGTACAACGGCACTTTCCGCCATGCGCTGCCCGTATTTTTTCATCGGCGTTCCTTCATTCTTTACTCGCTTCATAACGGGACCTGGCTGGTGACCTGATCTCATGACCATATTTGGTCATGCGCTGGACCACTGCCGGCCCAATCGCGCCATTCCGAGGCCCTCTACCCGTGGGTCCTCTCCTCTTGTGTTGGTTTTTTTCCGAGAGAGCTACCCGCATAACAGCCTCTAGCCCTTAACCCTGTATCGCCCCCTGCTTGTAGGAATACATTTCCTCACAATATGCCGAGCGAAGCTGCGCTTAGCGATCGGAGCTGCAATGTAATGGGCAGGCAAGCGACACTTGCAATTTGGATGTCACGCATTAAAATACATATCGCAATTTTATTTTGCGCCAAGTTTTCTTTAATTCGAAATAATTAGTGGACCGATCGGGGATACAAATCATTAGGTTAAGTTAGGTTGACCCGAACGACCCACAGCCCCACATAGGCCAATACGGCCCTTAGTTGTCCGGATAGGGGATTTTAAAGTCCTCGAGAATCAAGGTAATTTTCGCTTAGGCCAGTTGCTGTGGCTTCCTCTTGGAGGCATCTTCCAGTGATGCCAGCACCGGTTCGCCCAGGAATTTCCTCCTTGCCCTTAAGAGAGCAGGACAGTTGCCGATAAGATGTTCCAGGGCTCATCACATTTCCTACAACTGTCTCCTACAACAGATAAAAATCATTATCTGCACATAAAATTTGGTGACACCGACGTGATCTCTAAATTTAAGTGCCAATTAAAAATCGTTTGCGATCAACATTTGATAGCCTTAGAAAATATTCGGCATTTAGGAACAATTTAATGTTAGGTTAGGTTGAGGCGGCTGCCTGACAGCAACTGAGGGTGTATAGTTGTCCTCAGTTGCAGCCCGACGAGTCTCTCAAAGGTTTTGAGGAGGAAGGACGATAGGCTGATTGGTCTAAAGTCTTTTGCAGCTGAGTGCGAGGCTTTCCCAGCTTTGGGAATGAAGACTATCTTTGCCTTAAGCCATGTTCGCGGGATTGTACCCACAGCCAGTATCTTCCTGAAGATACCTTGTAGCCAGTTTATGGCCGTATCCCCGGCCTTCTGAAGTTGGGCCGGGATTACCTGGTCTGGGCCTGGCGATTTGAACGGGTTGAAGCTGTTTATTGCCCAGCTTATGTTACGTTTTGTGAGGATGTGATCCATCGAGGTTACCGGTCCCTCTCCTGGAAGATGTGCCGTCTCGATGGTTGTGCACCCTGGGAAATGCGTGCCTAGTAGAATGTGCAGGGACTCCTCACTGGAGTTGGTCCACGTGCCGTCATTCCTTTTAAGATACCCTACCGAGGGGTTAGTTTTTGAGAGAATCTTGCGAAGCGTTGCGGCCTCTGACGTTTCCTCAATTTCCGAGCAAAATTTTTGCCAAGAGGCCCTTTTTGCTTTCCTTGTTTCCTTTTTATATAGTGAAAGACAGATTTTGTAGTCTGCCCAGTGGCTCTCCTCGTTCGCGCTTTTGGCCCTGTTGAAGAGGGTCCTGCAGCTTTTACGAAGGATGTCTATTTGTTTTGACCACCAGGGGGGTTTCTTTTTCCGCCTAGGTTTGCTAGAGGGGCATGCTGCCGCGAAGGCTTTGTTGCATGCTTCTGTGAACCTGTTCACTAGGCGATCTTGGTCGTCTTTTGTGTCCGGGCATGATGTTGCTTTGGAAGGGAGTAAGTCCTCCAGGGCTGAGCTATATTTTTCCCAGTTGGCTTTCCTGGGATTAATATAGTCCTTAGGTTTCGGAAATTCGAGGGATAGTGTGGTCTCGATGTATCTGTGGTCAGAGAAAGATTGGTCATCAAGGACTTGCCAACTCTTGACTATGTCAAACAGGTTGGGAGACACTAAGGTGAGGTCAATAACCTCCTGTCGATTTTTAATTATAAAAGTGGGGTCGTTGCCCCGATTACAAATAAATAGATTTGAGTTAAGGATGAAGCTGAAAAGTGACTCACCCCTTACATTTGTGTTCGAGCTCCCCCATTGAGTGTGGTGAGCGTTGGCATCGCAACCTATTAATAGGTCTATGTCCGACCTCTCGCTGTCGCTGGCTAGTTTGCGAACAAGGTCGTTGGGAGGATCGTTTCCCTCATGGGCCAGGTAGGACGACATCAGCCTTAGATGTGTCCCTTTCAGCTCTATGCTTGCCGCCGTGTTGTCGCTATCGCTATAATTATGGAGCAGAAAGATATTAAGGTGCTTAAGGCGAGAATGCAGGTGCGGGTTTTACCTTCATGTTGAGCTACAATTATCTTGTACTCCTTCGACCCTAGTCCACAAACCTTGTCTCCCACTATCCAAGGTTCCTGGATCAGGGCTACGTCTGCTCCGCTCTCTTCGAGGCGGAGTATAAGAGCAGCGGATGCTGCTTTACAGTGGTGGAGATTGATCTGAAGGAGCCTCAGGGACATCCTTAGTGTTCTCCACCACTGTAATGTCGGCATCCGGATCGTCCTCGACTTCCTCGTGGCAACACATCGCCTCGAAGTCGCATCTCAGCGTGCCATCGGTGGAGTAGCCCTCGGGGTCTGTCTCTGTATGATCGTCGGGTGCTTCGATCTCCGAGGCAGCGTCCTGCTCGACTGGCTTGTCGACAGGACGTGCCCCGGCCGCTGCATCCGACTTGTAGACCTTTACGGTCACAGAGCTGAACGCAAAATTGAGCTCGCCTCTGGCAGACTCAATCGGGGCCAGCGACTCTTCCACTGGTTCTTAGGTATTCGGGAGTCCGTGCTGCCTTTGTCCAGGACGCCAATCAGCGTCCTTTCTCTGTTAATCTGCGCGAACGATGTGTTAGGCAGTACTCTGGAGCGCTTCGGTGTTGGCCCAGGAGTCTCTTGCGAGCGCTGCCTTTTTGGCTGAGGGGCTTCCTTCTTCGGTGCTTCCTTGCCAAAGTTCGGCAGCACCTTCGAGGCCCACTCAACCTTCTTAATCCATTTGTCCGTCGGGCTGGACATCTGGCTTGCGTTCTGCCGACGGAGTATGTTGCCAGCACTCCTTCTATCGGCATATGTAAAGGATTTGGCTCTGACACTAGTAGATGGTGACTCATCCCCCTCCACTTTACCAGCAGGCAGAGCAGCCGCAGGATTGCATAGCCACTCTGCCAAGGTATCGGTTTTGGGAGCCAATTCACCACCCACCCCGACACCGGGATGGGACCCCTTTGGGCTCTCCCAAGCATCTTCCGCCGAGCAGGTTTTCCCTGCTGTTTTGCGGGTCGGGCCAGGCCTTTGGGCCGCTGCCTTCCCCTGTTTGGGATTGCTCCCTGTTGGCATTTGGGGAGTGCCAGACTCATTTTGTTTGTTTTTAAATTCTTCCATTCTTTTCCCACGAGCTGCAGAGAACGGGTACGGTCCGTCCGGGCAGAGATCCACGTAGCCCGGATAAGGCATACTTAGAACAGGGGGCTGCCAAGTCCCTGAGCTCACCGTTAACGACGACCTCGAAACCTTCTGAAGTCTTCCTACGGATATAGACGCAGGCTCCATAAGCTCTCATGGATGCGTCGGCAAAGGCATGTACTTGAATCGGTGACATGAGATCAGTATGCACAAATCGAGGTATGGTAATCTTCTCCAACTGACCCAAGGATTCTTTTAATAAGTTCCATGCTGTTTCCAAGTTCATTGGAATTGACTCATCCCAATCTAGCTTGCTAAGCCAAAGCTCCTGCAGGAGGATCTTTCCCTTAATTATTAAAGGACTTTACAAGCCAAGGGGGTCAAACAGCTTTGATGTGACCGATAATATGTTCCGTTTTGTCGCTCATAGACCCATAACTGACGTGTCAATTTGGAACTTAAAGACGTCTTCGTGTGGCAGCCACGATATTCCTAACGCCTTAGGTGACTCTGAGTCCGAGATCGTTATCGGTTTAACTGTGCTCTCGGATGCGGTAACCTCAGGTGAGTTCGAAAACCATTTAGTCAATTCAAACCCAGCGGTTTGAAGAACCTGAGTCACATCAGACTTAATTGTCTTTAACTCCTCTACGCAACCAGCACCAGTCAACATGTCATCGACATAGAAGTCGGATTCAATAACTTCAGCAGCTTTACGGAATGAGAGTTTTGCAGACTCACTCAACCTCTTCAAACATCGAATAGCCAAAAATGGGGCTGGTCCAGTCGCATATGTTACGGTGTTGAGCTGGTATATTCTCAAGGACTCAGACGGGTCTCTTCTATAACACTATGAGCTGGAATTGTCTATCCGAATCAGCGACCCAGACTTGGCGATACATCTTCTTGACATCGGCTGTCAAGGCGTACCTGTGGAGTCTGAATCGGAGCAATGTCGAATACAGCTCATCCTGTATCGTAGGACCGACCATCAATATGTCGTTCAAGGCCACCTGAGAGGACGTTTAACAAGACAATGTGGAGTTTTGGGGATTGTCTTGTCTGTGGTAGACATGTGACCCAAGGAGAGGTACTCTTCCATGAACTCCAAGTACATTTTCTGTAACTCGGGGTCACGAGATAATCTTTTTTCAAGCGATAAAAACCGCCGTTTAGCCACTTCAAAGGAGTTGCCTAAGATACTGGGATCTGATTTGAACGGCAGTTTTACTTCAAACCAACCTGAAGGCACGACCTGAGTAGTCCTTCTAGAGATAGAGACTTTTTAGAAGACGGCAATTCTTCCAGTGACCAAAACTTTTGTAATGTGTTGTCGATGTGTATCACTGACTCTTCTCGACAACTCAAACAATTCCTCGCTTCTTGGGTGGAAGTCACCTTTGAAGTGTATCTGCCCGACACAATCCAGCCGAGAAGCGTTTTCTGCAGTGTTGGATAGTCAGGACCTTGTCTAATTTGACCAACAGATAAAAGTTCGAAAAATGTTTCTGCACCTATCAACATATCTATCTTCTGTGGCTTGATGAAATATGGGTCTGCAAGTGGTAAGTTCTTCGGGATTTTCCAGTCACTCACGTTAATTGTTTGATCAGGGTGATACCCCGAAATGGAACTTAAAATCCAGAAATCAACCGAAAACTCAATACCAGTAATTCGCGACTTCACCACCGTGTGTATCTTTTTCTTGACTTGTGAAGTGGATTCACCAATACCAAGCAAGTTGATACAGGACTCCTCCCTACGGATCTGTAAGCTGTGCTAAGTCCTCAGTTATAAAATTGGTTTGCGACCCCGAGTCAAGCAGAGCTGGGGCCAAAACATGTTCACCACTATTTGTTCGGACGCTTACGATCGACGTAGCCAGAATAACTCTATCCATAGCTGTCGTATGGAGAGCATGCGAAGTGGAAGGTTGATTCTGATTGGGAGGAGGAGAAGAGTTCTCTGGGGGTGATGGTAACGCCAGACTTTTATTCGCCACTGTGTACCTATGCAATAAGGTATGGTGTGAGCAGCCACACACTCGACACTTCTTAGCTTTGCATCGTACTACAGAGTGGCCTTGTTGCAGGCAATTGATGCACAGGGATGCAGTTTTTGCGAATTCGAACATTTGCATTACTGCCAGCCGACCAAATGGACTGCAATTTGTCAACAAATGGTCTTCCGCATTGCCGTAGCTGCATTGTTGGTTTTTGGTATTCGCAATAGAACACGCGAATTGGTGCTCAATTATGCGGTTTGCGTGGCACAGCTTTCTTCTCCTGCTTTGATTTGTCCGAATTTTCCGCGGAAAGATGCTGATGTCTGCGATTAAGCAACTTTTCACAGTCAGCCCAAAGTGGCAGTTTCTCATAATCGAGCTGTTCTTCCCATTTCTCTTTGGTCACCGGATCGACTCTGCTCAAGACGAGATGAATAATCATCGCATTCGAGATCTTTTTATCATCGCCTATCGACAACAACGAACCATATATGGATGAGGCGGTATCGATAAGGTTCCTTAAGGACGATGCTGATTGCTGGGTCATTTTGGGAAGACTAAATAGGGCATCAATGTGATTTTTAAAGATCAGACAATCATTATCGTAGACCGTTTTAAGCTAGCCATTGATTTCTCGTAGTTGGTCTCGGTTACTTGAAAAGCCCAAACGGTTCCCAACGCTTCACCGGAGAGACACGAAAGCAAATTGTTGAACTTTTCGATAATTGGAATGCTTTCGTCATTGTGAACCAGAGTTTCAAATAAACCTATGAAGCTTTTAAAGTCCGAAAAGTTGCCACGGAACTGCGGCAGTGCTAACTTCGGAAGGCGAGCACGAGTTGGGCCACCATAAGCTGGTACTGCCTGTATTGTCTCATCAGCTGTCTTTAATGCGCAAATGAGAGACATTAGGTTTGCCTTTGTGACAATTGAGACTTCTTCCAACTCGGCTCCAAATTCATCGTCAATGTCTACATCTTCAATCTTCTCTTGAAGTTTGCGTGCCGTGTCAATGCTACTCATCAGCGTTTCGAGTCTGCACTCGTCTGCTCCGTCAATACCAGCGGAATATCCCCCCGCTTCTAAACGGTCCGCTAATAAACGAATGCCTTTGACTGCAACTGCGCTTTTTCTTCAGATCTTCAAGGACGATATTGTTGACTATGGAGGTCATATTGATTCTCAATACAAGCAACTAAAGGCGAAAAGTCGTTTCTAATAATCGTATTCAATGCCGAGGCATTCAATGAAATAATGGGTAATTGTACCCAAACTAGGTAAAAACCCAACATACCCGACAAATTTAGGGTATTGCGTCACGTAGCTCAAGTACTGGCGTATCTAGCTCGTGGTTGTACCCAAAGAGGTGAAAATCAATGTACCCGACCAATTTAGGGTAGAGCGTCGCTTGGCTGGCGCGTACACGAAAACCACACAAGAATAGCAACGAACAGCAATGGTGACAAGCGACAACGAAAAATTTCACCGCTGTAGTTCTGAAGAATGGATGTTGTGTATACGTATGCACCAATGACTATCGACGCTAAATTGATTTGCGAAGCACGACTTTGTCTTAATTGATAGTATACTGTCACCAAACGAATATACCCGACGAAAACAGGGTAGCGCGTCACTTGGTGTTTGGTTTGGATCAAGCGCGCCAAACAAAGCGATAAGCAACGGTGAGGAACGAAACGAAAAAATTCACCGCTGCAACTGCGTATTGGAGAAAGGGAGAGGGTTAGATGTTTGGATATATGTATTAATATATATGCTCAACTCTAACTACAGCATGCAAATCTAGCTCTACTATGTCATACGTATGTGCCAAGAATTGGGAGCGAGGTGCAATTGTTTCAGCGCAAGACAATTATTGCGAGTTTTTTAATCATTTCGTCTTCACTCGAGCTTTCAATTTTTTGCACAAATACCTCTTTATCTACTCTCCTCTTCTGATGCTGGACGCTCCACTTGGATCTCCTTTGGTAGATGGTTTATACATATACCTCCTTTGGTATATAGCTGCAGACAGGGTATTGCACGACCGACGCGGTGATTTTCAGTTTGTTTGCTGTATTCTTTGCACACACGTCGCGGTCAATTTGGCAATTTAGCTGTAGCACATATGCATGTACATAGGTATGATAGATCTTGGCTATTGATCTATTCTACACTCGTGTCACTGTCACTTTTGCCTTTCACTTTTTATTAATACGTTTAATTTGCAAGTCCACCCGGGGGCGCCATGAAAATTTAGAATAGTTTTTCTAAATAAAAGAGACCGAAAAACTTGGGTGACTGCAAATTATTGTATTTTACGACGACGAAAAAAAAGGAGTGCGTGCGTTCGTTTCAATAGATTTTTCTCGACTTTTTCATATATTCAAAACAATTTCTTCTTCGCCTATCTTACCTACGCAAAGCAAAGCGGGGCGAATTCGCCAAGAGCGAGAGAGCGAGCTTTTATTGCGCTCCCGCTTTGCCCTAGTCTAACTTACACTAGACTTCATAAAATTCGATCCTAATAGAAATTATTATACGCCAAATGGCGCTACACCGGTTCTCGGTCCTCGTAACTCTCGCCGGGGAAGAAAAGGGAGGGTGTAACGAACCTAAAAGGGTTCGATACAATCCTTCCCCCGACATATTATAAGCATAAAACCCTGATAAATTACAACATCCTACACAACTCCCCGCATACATTATTTACCAATACCCCCTCTCCACACATAGCCACCGATCGACACGCGCCGACTCCATAAAGCTGACCAAAGACATCAGGTCACACAGGCTAGAGTTGGGAAGGGTGTGAGATAGCGTGGATACCCTAAGGCGCAATTATGCTTATCTTCTCGACGGAATGTGAGTAATGTTCATCTCCTCTCACCATTCCGTTTTATTAAGCGCTCGGTGGTTCTGCCGGCTCTGTACTAGCGAGGCCGGTAGCTTTTTCCCTCTCGCTCCGGCACACGAAAACCCCTCCCCCTCGCTCAAGCCAACATTTACAGCAAGATCAAATTTATTAAATTCCAACATACATGCTCTTCGTGGTCTGGGTCCAACTCCGAAAGATCTTTCGCTGGGGACTCAGGCTCAACCTGCCGCTGCAAAAGAAGAAAGAAAGCACACAAAAACCGAGAGAGAACGAGCTGTTTGCCAGCTTTCGGGTCGAGCCCTCTTCTGCTTTGGACCACACTGCACTTGGTGGCTAAGAGGGAATTTGATTTCCCTAACTTTTTTTCTTTATTCTTTTCTCTTCTTTTTATTTATCACTTTTATCGTCGCACTTATTTTCCCTGTCTTCGTCTGCAGCCTTTCCAACCCTTCACAGGAATCAAGGGGGGGTCTTCTCTGTCCGACGGAAAACTTACTCACAAGCACACAAAAAAAAAAATGTTTCCTTTTAACTATTATGTTGCACTATTTTTGACGGCGCGACCCCTTTCTCACTGGGATCCAGCAGCATCCACACTCGCAGGGAGTCCACACACCGCGGTGAGAGAAGCTGCGTCCGCGGGGACGATCCGGCCTCTTTGCGGACCACCTGGACGCTGATGAGCGATGTTCGCCGTCACTTTCCCAGCGGCAATCAGCCAAAAAGTGTGGGCGGGGGAACATACCACCAATTCAAAAATTATTTCTCTGAGAATGTAGAGAGTGCCGGACCAACTTAATGCCTTGCTGGACACCAAAAGACAAGAACAACCCATAACCGGGAACACTCGGAAGCTGAGGTATCAACTGCCTCTCCTCTTTGCTTCTCGGCAACCTGTCATTCGCCCTTGATCGCTTTCCGCCCCGCTATTTAGGGCCGCTTGAGGGCACCATACGTGTTCGAGGGTTTTCCATTTCTTTTTTTTTTCCACGGATCGGACCATTTCGGCCCATTGTCGGTCATTGCTCCCGCCACCCCAGCTGGACCGATCGGCAAGACATATAACCCCTCTAAACAGCTGTATATCTATCTATCTAAGCCTGAAGGCAGGCTTTCCCCTACGACGTCCAACCGTTCTCAGGATAGTTCCCGCTCTCCCCTATACCACTAAACTACTCTACGTTTCTTTTGTACGGCCTATCTTGGAATATGGTTCCTGTATCTGGTCTCCCCATTACCAAAAATATCAAGATATGCTTGAGTCCGTTCCGTCCCCTCTCGTCATCTTCCTTCTTATGAGAGTCGGCTGCGTCTCATTAACTTGCAGTCGCTTGAAAGCCGTAGGACTTGTCATTTTTATTTATTTATTTATTAACAAATTATCTGTTAATAACGGTACTTAGTTACTAAAGGCTGAAAAAGATAAGTTAAAAGTTAGCTAAATTTAAATGATTATAAATATTGCATGCAATTAGTTTAAGAGACAGTTCAGGGGATAGGGTTTGTCAGAGGGAGCTATAATTATGGCATTAAACCCTAAAAGGTTCATGATCAGCATAATTAGACCTACATATGGGTAGACGGATAGGCCTAAAAGTACGGGTAGGTCTAAATGGAACGGCCAAGTCAATCTGACCCAAGAGAGCTTGGGAGTCAGCAGTCCCGAGAAGGAGCTTGTGCACGAACATTACGCCATTGCATATTCTGCGATGCGATACCACGATAGTTTTCAATGTTTGATCTTGAACCTTTTTTGTGAAGCGGAATGATGTAGGACTCACTCCAAATTACTGGGAGACAAGACTGTTCCAAGCAGACGTTGAAGAGAAAGGTCAAGGGTTTTAAAATGCAACTTGGTACATTATCTGGACACGCAGAAAACGATATGTCCATAGATGACAAACCTTCCAGAACAACGCTTTCCTCGAAAAAGGGCAGCAAAATGCTTCCTTTTAACTATTATGTTGCACTATTTTTGACGGCGCGACCCCTTTCTCACTGGGATCCAGCAGCATCCACACTCGCAGGGAGTCCACACACCGCGGTGAGAGAAGCTGCGTCCGCGGGGACGATCCGGCCTCTTTGCGGACCACCTGGACGCTGATGAGCGATGTTCGCCGTCACTTTCCCAGCGGCAATCAGCCAAAAAGTGTGGGCGGGGGAACATACCACCAATTCAACAATTATTTCTCTGAGAATGTAGAGAGTGCCGGACCAACTTAATGCCTTGCTGGACACCAAAAGACAAGAACAACCCATAACCGGGAACACTCGGAAGCTGAGGTATCAACTGCCTCTCCTCTTTGCTTCTCGGCAACCTGTCATTCGCCCTTGATCGCTTTCCGCCCCGCTATTTAGGGCCGCTTGAGGGCACCATACGTGTTCGAGGGTTTTCCATTTCTTTTTTTTTTCCACGGATCGGACCATTTCGGCCCATTGTCGGTCATTGCTCCCGCCACCCCAGCTGGACCGATCGGCAAGACATATAACCCCTCTAAACAGCTGTATATCTATCTATCTAAGCCTGAAGGCAGGCTTTCCCCTACGACGTCCAACCGTTCTCAGGATAGTTCCCGCTCTCCCCTATACCACTAAACTACTCTACGTTTCTTTTGTACGGCCTATCTTGGAATATGGTTCCTGTATCTGGTCTCCCCATTACCAAAAATATCAAGATATGCTTGAGTCCGTTCCGTCCCCTCTCGTCATCTTCCTTCTTATGAGAGTCGGCTGCGTCTCATTAACTTGCAGTCGCTTGAAAGCCGTAGGACTTGTCATTTTTATTTATTTATTTATTAACAAATTATCTGTTAATAACGGTACTTAGTTACTAAAGGCTGAAAAAGATAAGTTAAAAGTTAGCTAAATTTAAATGATTATAAATATTGCATGCAATTAGTTTAAGAGACAGTTCAGGGGATAGGGTTTGTCAGAGGGAGCTATAATTATGGCATTAAACCCTAAAAGGTTCATGATCAGCATAATTAGACCTACATATGGGTAGACGGATAGGCCTAAAAGTACGGGTAGGTCTAAATGGAACGGCCAAGTCAATCTGACCCAAGAGAGCTTGGGAGTCAGCAGTCCCGAGAAGGAGCTTGTGCACGAACATTACGCCATTGCATATTCTGCGATGCGATACCACGATAGTTTTCAATGTTTGATCTTGAACCTTTTTTGTGAAGCGGAATGATGTAGGACTCACTCCAAATTACTGGGAGACAAGACTGTTCCAAGCAGACGTTGAAGAGAAAGGTCAAGGGTTTTAAAATGCAACTTGGTACATTATCTGGACACGCAGAAAACGATATGTCCATAGATGACAAACCTTCCAGAACAACGCTTTCCTCGAAAAAGGGCAGCAAAATGCTGTTAGCTTGAGGCAGCTGGTACGGATACGGAGTGGATGCGTTGTAAATATGAGACGAGTACGTCATAGGATTCTCTTTCTCCATAAACTTCTCCTAGGCGAGGTTGACTTCTCGGCCCTCATTAGCCTTATCAGTATTGCTGTCCTATCCCGCCCGACTAGGCATTACTTTTCTCTCCGTCTTCCTCTCTGTCCTTCAAACTGCTCTGACCATGAATATTTCCGTAGCCTTTGCCGCGATTACAATAAATTTGTCCATCTTTTCTCCTTTGATACTTGCGCTTCCAAAGTAAAATCTTCTTTAAAGAATACTTTAAGTTAACTTTCTTCTACCTTGTATTGCGTCAGCAAACTTTCCAGTAGCAGATAATTTTATGATTTGTACATTCCTATTTTAACATAGTTTAACTGTCCATAGTTGAACTATAAACATTAAACATTAATCTATTCGATAAAAAATAAATCAATAACCTTATTCATATTTTTGAAGTCTCATTATTTGCCTCAACATATGCAAACTTTAAGCCTGCTTTATGATTTGGAATATGATTCTAAATAGTATTGTTCGGAGCAGAACCCAGCCGATTAGCTGCTTGCCAAATAGCACCTAATTCTTGGCCCTCAGCCGCTTATTTTGTTTGTTACTTATGTCTATGTCACTCATTTGTTTGTTAAAGCTTTGCGCATGCTTGCCCTGCTAAACGCTCTCTGCCAGCTCGCTCTTCGCTATCTCCGCTTTGCGTCTGCCTACCGACGTCAGCCGAGCGAAGCTGCGCTCAGCGATCGGAGCGGCAATGTAAAGGGCAGGCAAGCCACACTTGCAATTTGGATGTCACGCATTAAAGAACATATCGTAATTTTATTTCTGCGCCGAGTTTTAGTTAATTCGAAATAATTAGTCGGCCAATTGGGGATAATAAACATTATCTCCACATAAAATTTGGTGACCCCGACGTGATCTCTGAGTTGGAGTGTCAATTAATAATCATTCGCGGTCGACATTCGTTAGCCTTAACAAATTTTCGGCGGTTAAGCACAATTCGGTGCTAAAACATACTTACATACACCTACATACACGCATTGCTGGCTATTAATTTCTCTGTCGCGACAATTCGGTCAGTGCAGTGCAGCGAACTCACTAATACACACAAGCTCGCACAGCCGCACAGCTAAAGGCATTAGCTGTAATCCCTTTGCTCTCGGTTTCCACGTTTATACGTATACAGGGTGTCTTTTTCGGTCGTGCTGAGTGATTCTTTTAAAACCTCAACATGGCAGCACCTGAGCCTACCAATGTCGCGAACGCAGCAATGCCGAGTGATGTAGATTTCTACAAGCACAAGGCCGAGTCCATCGCGCGCCAACTAAAGGCCATGGATCGCTTTCTCACCAAGGAAGAGCTTGCCGAGTTAGATGAGGCAGAACTTAGAGCAAATCGAGCGAATGAATGCCGATTTCGATGCCGCTCAAACGAGCCTTGAAAGGCTGGATTTCCTGCAGTTAGCCCATGATGCCCGGCTGGACTTTTCGAATGTTTATGTCAAGGTTAGATCCAGGCTGTCGCGGGAGTTGATGGCTGCTCGCACGGTAAATGTTGCCAATTCAACAGCTCGGCATACTCTCGAGGGGAATTCGTCGTTGTTCGCCTATAATAGTATAGGCCGTTCTCGAATGCCCGAGTTGCAGCTTCCGCGATTCGGTGGGAACTACATGGATTGGCCAGAATTCCACTCGATGTTCTCGACAATGGTGCACAAAGACCATCGTATCCCAATCATCGATTCCAATTCCAATATCTGCGTGGATGTCTAGATGGTGCTGCGCTGGATACGATTCGTTCCTTGGAACTTTCTGAGGAGAATTACGACAAGGCGTTGAATTTACTAATGTTGCGATTCGATAATAAACTGTTACATTTTCAGGCACACGTCAAGGCTATTTTCGGGCTGCAAGGGGTGGAGAAGGGCTCGGCTATCGGCTTGCGCGCGCTCAGCGACAAAATCAATTCGCACTTGCGTGCACTTCAGACCTTGGCGATCCCGCAGGAGATTTCGGATGGGTTGCTGATCTTCATCATAGGCACGAAATTGGACCACAAGACCAAGGAGAAATGGGAAGAGAACTTGCCGACGTCAGGATTGCCTCGGTGGTCAAGCATGGCCTCATTCTTGGAAGCAAGATGTCGGATGCTGGAAAATTTGGGATCGGCTATGGTAACAATTCCTAGCTAGCAGGTGGGAGAAGCTAGCACCCTAATCACCTCCATTAACGATCATAATAGCTCAACATGCAAGTATTGCAAATCTTCCGATCACTACATATCCCGATGCCAGGCATTTCTAGATCTCCCTGTTTTTTCTCGATACAAGGAGGTGAAGAAGCGCCATTTGTGTCTAAACTGCCTCAACAAAGGCCATTCATTGCAACGCTGCAAGTCAGGGGCATGTAGAAATTGCCAAGCCAAGCATCACACACTGCTCCACATGCAGTCGGGCGCTGACGCTGAGTTGCCGTCGCTGAGCACGGAATCGACCCACCATGATCCTGCAAGTGCCCTAGTAGCAAGCAAATATACCAGCCCTCCCCCCTCGAGTCAGAAATCTCTGCCTAGCCAAAACGTGCTGCTAGCTACCGCAATCGTATATGTCAGGGGCCGTTTTGGATCGCTTATTCCATGTCGTGCCATTTTAGATTCCGCTTCTCAGGTTAACTTTATAACATCGAGACTCGCCAATCAGCTGCAGTTAGATCCTCACCCGTCTCACGTTCAAATCGCCGGTATTGGAGAGTCAATTCTACCATCCAGCAAGGCTGTAGACATCGTCCTGCAATCTCAAGACGAAAGCTATCACGGTTTTCTCTCTGCAATTATCACTGCCTCAATCACAGGAATGCAGCCTAACTTCGGCCAAGCCGCAAAGGATTGGCCAATGCCAAATAATCTAAAGCTGGCTGATCCTAATTTCGCCAAGCCCCAGCGTGTCGTTCTGTTTATAGGTGCTGGTTTGTTCTTCGAATTAATGTGCGTTCGACAGATTCGACTGTCAGACCAATTGCCAACATTGCAGATGACGAAACTTGGCTGGATAGTGTCAGGAAGTATTAAAAACTCTGAGAAAGCCCGTGCGGCGCTAGCAGCCGTTGAAGATCCCCCTGTCATCTCCGCTTGCAAGACTAATTTGTGCGTAATTGTAAGGCGGTTTTGGGAAGTCGATGGAGATTATTCGCCCTCATCAATTTCGGAGGAAGATGTTCATTGCGAACAGCATTTCGTCACAAACTGCATTCGCCTAGATTCCGGAGCTTACTCCGTGTGTTTGCCAACCAAATTCAGTCTAGAGGAATTAGGAGAATCATATCAGCAGGCGCTACGTAGATTTCTCAATTTGGAGAGGAAGCTAGCAAAGAATGCATAGCTTAAGGCAAAATATATGGAGTTTCTCCAGGAGTATCGTGATTTAGGACACATGTGGACACAGGCTTCGCGGCAGTCAGACCTCCCGCAGTACTTCTTGCCTCACCATTGCGTCCACAAGCAGGATAGTACAACCACCAAATTACGCGTAGTGTTCGATGGATCTGCCAAAACAGCGTCTGGAGTATCACTGAATGATACGCTAATGGCTGGACCCACCATCCAACCTAAAATTCTGATAACTCTGCTTCGTTTCCGTTTTTTTAAGGTCGCCTTGTGTGGCGATATCTGCAAAATGTACCGCTGTGTACGCGTTTCCCATCCCGATGCGCACGTGCAGTGCATCCTATGGCGCAATGACCCGAAGGAGGAGATTCAGGTGTTCAAGTTGGAGACCGTTACTTACGGAACCAAACCTGCCGCTTTCTTAGCAATTCGTGCTATGCATCAATTGGCGAATGATGAAGAGTTGCATTTTCCGCTTGGCGCTGATGTTGTTCGAAGGGATTTCTATGTCGATGATCTCATATCTGGAGGGGACAGCATTAATTCTGTCATCAAGATTCGTCAGCAGGTAAAGGAGCTACTTTCGAAAGGATGTTTTCCCATACGTAAATGGTGTTCCAATGAACCCGCTGCTTTGGAAGGCGTATCGGAGGCGGATCGCGAAAAGTTCCTTACCTTTCATGACGGGACTGAAGTAACCAAGGCGCTTGGTCTAGTTTGGGATCCCACCACGGACAATCTTCTGTTTAGCTTCGCTCACGTCGGGACCGCTGCAGGCCCAATATCGAAGCGTTCGGCCCTGTCTACACTAGCTAGGTTCTACGATCCTCTAGGGCTCATCTCTCCCATCATCACAAAAGCTAAAATATTTATGCAGTCGCTATGGAACGAAAGCCTAAAGATGAATTGGGACGAAAGCCTGCCCCAGGATCTACATACGACTTGGATTGAGCTGACTTCGCAGTTGTCGATGGTTGAAAACTTTAAGTTTCCACGTTACGTGCTTCGGCAGCAAGCCAGATTAGAAATGCACGCGTTTTGTGATGCGAGCCAAGCAGCATATGGCGCCTGTGTATACATGCGTTCGGAAGCTCTTGGCATTGTGCAAAGTCATCTCTTATGCTCTAAATTCAGAGTCGCGCCCTTGAAAAGTATGACTATCCCCAAGCTTGAGCTATCCGCTGCCCTCGTATTAGCCGAACTAGTGTCCACCACAGTTAAGGGATTATCAGCTCCATGCCAAATACATTGCTGGTCGGATTCGTCCATAGCCCTTGCCTGGATTCGAGAATCACCATTGAATTTTAATATATTTGTTTCTATTCGAGTTCAGCGGATTCAGGAGCTCACCGCTGGAATGACTTGGCATCACGTGCCCACAAAGTTGATTTCTGCCGACATCATATCACGTGGATCCCCGCCCGCTGAACTAATGGATAGCAGTCTATGGATCTCTAGACCACCATTCTTGCGTCTTGAGAGCTCAGAGTGGCCTGCAGGCTTGCAATTGCCGACCGATGTACCAGAACGTCGTCATGCAGCATTGGCTGTTTCAAACGAAAGGGATGTATCGTACGATTGCAAATTTCAAAACTCATTCGGATCCATGCAGCGCGTCTTTGCTTACATATATCGATTCTACATTCTCAAGGACAAAGGCATAGCGCGGTCGAAGGGTCAACTTACCGTAATCGACATCAAAAATGGTACGCATTTGCTCATAAGGGCAATACAGCAGCAACAATTTTCGCCAGCAAACAGGCCCTACCGCCAAAAAGCACGATGGCCTCACTGAATCCATTTCTGGATAGCTTTGGATTGCTGCGGGTTGGAGGCCGCCTCCAAAATGCCGAATTGGACTACGACGCGAAGCACCCGATCCTGCTTTCTAAGGGACATCCTGTCACTGTCTCTATTATTATCTTCTTTCACGAAAGGTTTCTCCACGCAGGAGCTCAGGGATTGCTCGGACTGCTTCGGCAAAAATTCTGGCCTATTGGTGGACGCAAATATGTTGCGGGAATCATTCGCAAATGTGTTAGATGCTTTCGTTTGAAGCCAGTGCTGAGGGAACATATCATGTGAAACTTGCCAGCGGATCGCGTAAGGACTAATCCGGCATTCCAAACATCGGTGTTGATTTTTGCGGACCGTCGTATTACAAGTCGGAGGTCAGAAGCAGGCCTCCTATCAAATGTTACATCTCTGTCTTCGTATGCTTTAGCACCAAGCAACTCATGTGGAAGTCGTTCGGGATTAGTCTACAGAATCCTTTCTGGCAGCATTAAGGCGTTTTATAAGCCTGCGTCTCAAACCTCGAATCATCTCGTCAGACAACGCCACAAATTTTGTAGGAGCAAAAAATTAGCTTTCGGAACTTCGGCAAAGGCTCCTCCTCACTGTTAAAGCAGCAAAATATCATTTTCATCGCATCGTCGTTACCTACAGTTTTACTCTTAATGAAATTCAGACCTTGGCTTTGTTAAATTGCCGACCGCTTTATGCATTTACAGAAAGTCTCGATGATCTGGATGTGCTCACGCCAAACCACTGTCTCAATGGAGCCCCGAAAGCTGCTTTCGACGATTCAGACGTGACGCATCTCCGGGTGAACCTACTTAATCGATGGCAGCGGCTGTGTCAAATGAAGCAATCGTGCTGGAGAAAATGGAGTACGGCGTACCTCTCGATTCTTCAGGAGCGGAACAAGTGGCGGTCATCATCTCCAAACAACAAACATCGGAGCAGAGCCCAGCCGATTAGCTTCTTGCCAAAAAGCACTAAGTATCGGGTATAATAATATTAATAATCTATGCCATGCGAATTAAAATAGCACGAAGACTGCAAACGATAGAACTTCCGTACCCAAATCCCTACCAATTGACTGTAAATGATTATCCGTAATTGTAATTATAGCTATAAAGAACATTTTCACAAAAAGGTTCACAAGAATCAAAATACAAAACGAGGGGGAACATTGTGATTTGCTGCGGACACCGCAACTCTACATTTATACCCGATACTTAATCAGTATGGCTCTCCTCCGGCAGACGCCGCTAATATTAAACGACACGACAAAGAGTGCGTGCGAGAGAGACAGAAAATCAGTCTGAGCGTTACGTCGGGCGCTAAAAAGCCACTGCAAATTGATTTGTTCCTTTTGGCTATAAAAATAATCTGATCTGATCCAGATTCAGCAGTCTGATAGATATGGTCATTATCTATGATTGTGCGATTTAGTTTTCTCAAATCTGCAATATTGTCGATGCAACAGATTTTCGCGCTTTGTGGAGGCGGAAGTGGGCGGTGCAAAGTTTTGAAATATACTTGTAGCAGTGACATATTACAGAAGTCCGGATATAAAACGTCGTTGCTCTAGCTCTTATAGTCTTTGAGCACTAGGCGCTGAAGGGGACGGACAGACGGACAGACAGACATGGCTCAATCGACTCGGCTATTGATGCTGATCAAGAATATATATACTTTATGGGGTCGGAAACGATTCCTTCTGGACGTTACACACATCCACTTTTACCACAAATCTAATATACCCCAATACTCATTTTGAGTATCGGGTATAACAAGTGAACATGTTCACCAAAATGAGCAATGTTTACCCAACACTAATGCTGATCAAGAATATATATACTTTATGGGGTCGGAAACGATTCCTTCTGGACGTTACACACATCCACTTTTACCACAAATCTAATATACCCCAATACTCATTTTGAGTATCGGGTATAAAAAGGAAAAATGGAAACAGATATTATAATATACAGTAGGGTCCGGTTATAACGACACTCAAGGGACCGACGATTTTACGTCGTTATACCCGGAAGACGCTGTAACCGAAAGGATAAAAAAAAATTTGTTTTTCTTTATTTTATGGTTGCCATAAGTTTTTAAATAGAACAAATTCATTTTTCAATAAAAAACGAGGGGTAACGTTGTGAGTTGCTGCGGACAGTATGGCTCTAAGACTAAGTCAGTATGGCTCTCCTCCGGCAGACGCCGCTAATATTAAACGACACGACAAAGAGTACGTGCGAGAGAGACAGAAAATCAGTCTGAGCGTGACGTCACGCGCTGCGTAGCCACTGCAAATTGATTTGTTTCCTTTGGCTATAAAAATGATCTGATCTGATCCAGATTCAGCAATCTGATAGATATGGTCGGTATCTATGATTCTGCGTTTTTAGTTTTCTCAAATCTGCAATATTGTGGATGCAACAGATTTTCGTCCTTTGTGTGGGCGGAAGGGGGTTGGGCGAAATTTTGAGATATACGTTTTATAGTAAGATCTAACAGGATTGCGGATACCAAATTTGGTTACTCTAGCTTTGATAGTCTCTGAGATTTGTGAATATCCCCAGATTTGCATCCTTTGCGGGGGCGGAAGGGGGTGTGGCGAAATTTTGAAACAAACTCGTCTCGGTCCGATATATTAGGAGTGTGGATACCAAATTTGGTTGCTCTAGCTTTTATAGTCTCTGAGATCTAGGCGCTAATGTTTTACTCTAAGCAAAGCCGCCTATGCTACGTGTGTGTTAGAGAGAGACAGGGCGAGAAAAAATGAAATTGTTTTCTTGATGCTGGCTATAATAATAATACGATCCAGTTCAGTCTAAAAGATATGGTCATTCTCTACGATTCTGCCTTTTTAGTTTTCTCGTATCTTTAAAAAAGTAGATGCCACAGATTTTCGTCCTTTGTGGGGGCGGAAGTGGGCGGGGCAAAGTTTTAAAATATTTTTGTAGCAGTGACATATCACAGAAGTCTGGATCCAAAACATCGTTGCTCTAGCTCTTATAGTCTTTGAGCACTAGGCGCTGATAGGGACGGACAGACAGGGCTCAATCGACTCGGCTATTGATGCTGATCAAGAATATATATACTTTATGGGGTCGGAAAAGATTCATTCTGGACGTTACACACATCCACTTTCACCACAGATCTAATATACCCCAATACTCTGTGAGGAACCATGGTTCCCACAGGCCGAGTGCGACCAAAAGCACAGTCGGATAAAAGCTGACGGCCGGCCGGATAAGGCGAAGGTCAGGCCAGATGCCCCCGGTTATCCGGACGCGGCGAAGAGGCCAAGGGCCTCGAGAGGGGAAGTGCCCTGCTCTCGGAGAGAGAGACACAAGAGAGGCAAAGGAAACGGCGGGATCGGGCCAGCAGTAATTTGGCGCATGACCAAATAAGGGCACGGGATCACGCCGCCGGCCAGGCCCCGTTACGAAGGCCGTGGAAACCAGGAGACGGCGATGGAAAACTACCGACGCCGAGCCGGGGCCTGGCAAGGGGTTATAAAAGGAGGCGGCGGCGTCAAAGCGGCTCTTTTTTTTCACGCAGATAAGTAAGCGCGCGCGCACGTTGAGACCCGGTCGAAACGCAAGAGTGATATTCGGTCCGAAACAAAGAAGTGTAGTGAAGTGTAGTAGCAGGCAGACAGGCCCCGCCTGCCCCCCCAGAGTAAGTCTAAGTTAAGGGAAGATCCCCGTAAGCCGGCGGAAGCTAGGAGGGGAGTGCGAGACGTGGAGTGCGGATTCGAGTGGCGGGCCAAAGCAATAGCGGAGGTCAACTTGCCCCAATCAATAGCCTCGACGCTGCCACACCCGACGAGAGCCCCCGCGTGGTGGAGATTGATAATTAAGAGAAACTGTAATACCTAGCCCTAAGTCCTAATAGAATTGCAAATAAAGCGAAAATCAAACTAAAAGGAAAGTCTTATCATTTGTCGTTGGGGGCAACAATAAAAATACGTTGCTGCGAATCTGCCGACCGCTGAGCGAGCCCAGCAAACTCAAGCGAGCCCAAAAAGCAGGTTCGTTACAACTGGCGCCCAACGTGGGGCCTACAACGACAAATAATAGGACAAAGGGAGGGAGAGTATAGACGAGAGAATGGGGAAGGGACAATGGATCCATCGGTTGAGAAAGGAGGAGCTTGTCCAATGCGGCCACGCCTTCGGCGTGCGGTTGGAGGGTACCGTGGACGACATGAGAAGAACCTTTAAGGAATGGATGAGGGAACACGAGGATGAGGCAGAGTGGGCCGATCTGATAGAGGTGTGGGAGTGTCGGATGCAACTGGATATTCACCGGCGTTCGTGGTGCAAGGAAGGGAACCCCGGCTGCCAAAGGCCCTATATGACGAGGAGACGGTAGGCACGGGGCAGGGCACAGAGACGCCGGATGAAAATGCGAAGAAGTTAAAAGAGCTATTTCAGTTGGTACGACGGAACTTGGAAAGGGCAGCCCAGGATCAGGCCAGGCACTACAACCTGAGAAGAAGACCGTGGAGACCCAAAGTGGGAGAAATCGTATGGGCCAAACAGCACCACCTGTCCAATGCGGCGGAGGGATTCGCCGCGAAGCTGGCACCAAGGTACGATGGGCCATACCAGATAGAGGACTTTATATCCCCCGTTATCTGCCACCTAAGAAAGGAGGGCGACAGGAAGAAGAGAACGGCCCACATACGGGACCTGAAACCCCAGCCCGAGGAGCGAGAGACGCAGGGGTGATGGGGGAATGGATAGAAGGGGTCACCCTAAAAGTGCCACGCAGGACACGGGGAGGAGTGCCACGCAGGACACGGGGAAGTGTGCCGCGCAGGACACGCACGAGACTCGTCAGCACGCAGGGTGACGGACTGGTGCACTTAGAGACGGGGGAAGGGTGCCGCGCAGGACACGCACAAGACTCGTCAGCACGCAGGGTGACGGAATGGCGCACTTAGATTTAATAAAAAAAAAAAAAGAGAAGGAGCAGGAAAGCTGTGGTTGGAACGATCTGGAAAATAAAGAGTGAGAATTAGTAGGAGTAAAGAAAATTAATGCGAGAAAGGAAAAACTCAGCAAACCTGAACAGGAAACGCGTCCCCAAAGCTGGGAGGCGAATCCGGGGTCGGGGAGGGTGATCACAGGCAGCGGATGACCAAGGGAAACCCAGGGGCCAGGCTCACGCCTCAACGCGGCCTCACAGGGCAACTACGAGCGTCGGGCCGGAACGACGGGTGCCGCTCATGCGTGGTCTACCGGGCGAGGAGTCGGATGACCCTCGGGTCCGAGCCACTGTGTGAGGGAGACGCCGGTCAAAAGAGTCCGGCCGGGGGCGCGTAGTAGTTGCCCTGGGATGTGAGCCAAAGATTCCAGCCCGGGCGGAGGGTCGAAGGACCCGTTGTTCACGAGCGGAATCGCGGCAAGCGACCCGCAGTGAGGGCAGAGGGCGAGCTGGAAAGGGGAGAAAGGGTTAAGTAAAAGTCATCCGGGTCGGGAGAACTCACCCAGGCCAAGGAGGGTCCAATCAGCACGGGATGAAGAACAGGTCGACGGTAGCAGGGAAGCAAAGTGTAATTAAAATAAAAAGAAAAATACACGTAAACACAAATGGGAAGGGGGTGGGTCCATCAAAGATGGAAAAATATTATCCGTCAGCCAACACAGAGCGCGGCGAGAACAAAACAGTATCCAAAAAAAAAAAAAAAAAGAGACAAGGCGAAGTCGGATAGAGAGCGGAGAGCGCGTCGGTACTCACCCAACCAGGGGAAAGATGCCGTTAGAGAGCGCGGCCTGTAGAGAGAGGCCATGAGCACACGCGTAACAACCGTTAGAACCAGGCATGAGAGACCGAACCCGACGCACCGGCACCGTTAGAGGGAACGACTGGTAATGCAACGCGGGTATATATGCGGGTGGAAGACGGAACGGCGGACACTTGAAGGTAATTATCAACAAGGAGAAAACACAGCAAAAAAAAAAAGGAGGAAAAAAAAATGGAGACGAAACGGCTCAACCACGAGGATGGAAAGAAGAAGATGGAAGACCTCAGGGCGTTCTTGGAGGAGCAGCAGGCGATAATGGGGGAGGGGGGCTACCGCGCCGAGGCTTCTCGTCAGCGACGGGCGTCCGTGCTCTCGCGTGGCGACGAGGAGGATTGGTGCGATGGCTCCCAGTTCCTCCAACTGTTGGCCTCGCCATTAGTATCTCCGGCGCCGTCGGGCCACGACTCCGTGTCGCCGACGGTATCCTCAGACGAGGGGGCCGGGGAGATCGAGGACGACGTGATTTGCGTCGACGGTCCACACGCCCCAACCGCCCAAGAGAGGGCCGGCGTGAGAAGGCCGCGGACCATGCGCGACCGGGGCGAGGCGTTGAAGCGGAGGTTCCAGGAGGCAACGGCGGAGGAGAAGCGCCGGATCCGCCGGGTGCTGGAGGCGGCGCGGACGATCCGACGGCGGAGGGACGAGCGGCTGGAGGCGCGGCGGCGACAGGAAAGAAAGGCCACCAGGAAGGAGGAGCCCGGCCACGAGAGCGACGAGGCGCCGCCACCCCCGCCATTCCGAGTGGTGCAGCCGCCGATGCAGTCCCCGGCCAGGGGCGAGCGGGCCTCGAATCCCGAGGCCGAATGGCAGCGGCGACTGCAACAGGCCGAGGAGGAGGAAGACGAATTGTGGCAGCCTACGCCACCGGCCGAGGAGGAAGAGGGCTCCGAGAAGCAGCAGCAGCAGAAGCAGCAGCAGCAGCAGCAGCAGCAGCAGCAGCAGCAGCACCAACATCAGCAGCCGCAGCAGCAGCAGCAGCAGCAGCACCAACATCAGCAGCCGCAGCAGCAACAGCAGCAGCAGCACCAACATCAGCAGCCGCAGCAGCAGCAGCAGCAGCAGCACCAACATCAGCAGCGCCAGCAGCAGCAGCAGCAGCAGCAGCAAGAGAACGGGCAGTGGCAGCAGCAGCCACAATGGAGGGGACCGGAGGCGGCCGTAATAGGGCCATACGTGTCCCAGGAGGTGAGGACAGCCGTGCGCCAGGGGATGGTGTGGCACCACCAGACCCTACACATCACGTGGGCCTCGGGGCCCGCCCCGTGCGAGACGCAGCCAGAGACCGGCGCCCGGGTGTGGGAGGAGAGCCCCCTCGGCAGCAACGACAGGGATCCGCGGAGGAGAAACCACAAATCGGATCCCGCGCCGGCGACGGCGGAGGCGGCGACGGCGGAGACGGCAACGGCGGAGACGGCAACGGCAGAGGCGGCGACGGCAGAGGCGGCAACGGCAGAGGCGGCGACGGCAGAGTCGGCGGAGACGGCAACGGCAGAGGCGGCGACGGCAGAGGCGGCGACGGCGGAGGCGGCGACGGCAGAGGCGGCGACGGCAGAGTCGGCAACGGCAGAGTCGGCGACGGCGGAGACGGCGACGGCAGAGGCGGCGACGGCAGAGGCGGCGACGGCGGAGGCGGCGACGGCGGAGGCGACGGAACGCGCGGAGGTCGAGACATGGGAACGCGGTCCGTGGGTGTGGCCCGCGCCGGAGAGGTCGGGGGCGGTCGAGCGCCCAACACTGAAGAGGCAGGCCTCCTGCCCGGAGCCCCAGGAAAGACCCAAGCGGCCGGCCCTGCATCGGCAGAGCTCAGCACCGGCAGCCACGGGCCACTGGAAGGCGATCCCGCGGGAGGAGTGGCCGGCGGCAGTGAGCCGCGCACAGGCCCAGATACGTCTCGTGGGTAGACGTGTGAAGAAGCTGGTAAGCGAGCGAGGTACGCGTTACCGCATCGCCATGTCGGCCACGCGCACCGAAGTATTCAGAGAGCAGAAATGAAGGAAGACGGAGAAGAGAAGAAAAAGGGGGGGGGCAGCAGAAACACAAAAAAAAAAGGGCAGAACACGCGGGAGAAAATGAATAAAGAAAAAAAAAAACAAAGAAAAGAAGAAAACGGAATATCGACTAAGGGGGGAAGTATCGAGTGGATCGCAGAAGCGCCCCTACACCTTATCGATAGGCGGGAGTCGGCGCCAGCCAAAAAAAGGGCAAGGGCTGACAGCGCCCCCGAGCCAAGGCGCCAGAGGGCGCCAGAACGCCGGCGATCCCAAGTACAACAAAGGGCGCGCGCAACTTCGGGCCGTTTGAATGAGGAAAGCCCACCCTATCCCGAGATCGCGGAAAACGGAAGTATTCCGCTACGGGAAGAAAGAGGGGGGTGTGAGGAACCATGGTTCCCACAGGCCGAGTGCGACCAAAAGCACAGTCGGATAAAAGCTGACGGCCGGCCGGATAAGGCGAAGGTCAGGCCAGATGCCCCCGGTTATCCGGACGCGGCGAAGAGGCCAAGGGCCTCGAGAGGGGAAGTGCCCTGCTCTCGGAGAGAGAGACACAAGAGAGGCAAAGGAAACGGCGGGATCGGGCCAGCAGTAATTTGGCGCATGACCAAATAAGGGCACGGGATCACGCCGCCGGCCAGGCCCCGTTACGAAGGCCGTGGAAACCAGGAGACGGCGATGGAAAACTACCGACGCCGAGCCGGGGCCTGGCAAGGGGTTATAAAAGGAGGCGGCGGCGTCAAAGCGGCTCTTTTTTTTCACGCAGATAAGTAAGCGCGCGCGCACGTTGAGACCCGGTCGAAACGCAAGAGTGATATTCGGTCCGAAACAAAGAAGTGTAGTGAAGTGTAGTAGCAGGCAGACAGGCCCCGCCTGCCCCCCCAGAGTAAGTCTAAGTTAAGGGAAGATCCCCGTAAGCCGGCGGAAGCTAGGAGGGGAGTGCGAGACGTGGAGTGCGGATTCGAGTGGCGGGCCAAAGCAATAGCGGAGGTCAACTTGCCCCAATCAATAGCCTCGACGCTGCCACACCCGACGAGAGCCCCCGCGTGGTGGAGATTGATAATTAAGAGAAACTGTAATACCTAGCCCTAAGTCCTAATAGAATTGCAAATAAAGCGAAAATCAAACTAAAAGGAAAGTCTTATCATTTGTCGTTGGGGGCAACAATAAAAATACGTTGCTGCGAATCTGCCGACCGCTGAGCGAGCCCAGCAAACTCAAGCGAGCCCAAAAAGCAGGTTCGTTACAACTCATTTTGAGTATCGGGTATAAAAAACATGCCACTTTCGGCCCCTTGTAGAATGTTTAAAAATAAACATATAGTACACATTCACTCATGTACCAAAAAAACCGATCTCTTAATACATCACATAAAGTAGATAAGTTATGACTGTTCGGGTGTGAACAAAGATCTGTAACCCATTAAAAGATACTACATCAAAACACAAGTGGAGGAAACATTTAACCATGCAGTCCTAAAATTACACTAAAGTAAGCATGCACTCAAATAAATAACCGCAGTAAAATGTATCCTTTGCGTTAGACTAACGATAATTATAGAATACAAAATTTTAACTTATGCCTTATTGTCAAATCACACACAAGGATCTGATTTTAAGAATAAAATTTAGTATGAATTTACAACTCAACTCGCATGTCTAGAATTTTCTTTTAAGGTCTTAACACTCGGTCTGTGGCTGGGGGTATTTAATGCACTCAAACCCCTCGTAAAAGTCTACCTGAAGTCCCTACTCGGGAGCTACTTGTAACGAACTTATTTCAGGCTGAGGTAAGCTGGGTCTGTACAAGTCACATCCGTGGTTCGAGTGAGGGGCACAGAGCGTAGTCATATCCGTGTAGGAAGTCAGATTAAAACGCTGAAACTATCTCCTGTACGCAATCAATCCTCCGCTTTGTAAGGGCTTTGTGCTGTGTTTTTCTGTTACAGTTTTTACGGGTGTCGGTGTATACGCGCCAGTTGCCATCCTTGGCAACGGTTACGAACTTGTCAGTCCGTTTTTTTTAGTAGCCACTTTTTTTGTCACAAGAGAATCCATTGTCGCCAGCAGCATTGGCAGAAATCAGCGTCAGCACCTTGCAACCAGGAGCCGACGGTCAATCGCCGCGCAATTGTACTGGTCTAGTTAAATGCGCTGGCGCACGCGGTGTATGCTCAGGTACTTTTGGATGGGGTTTTGACTCCGGCCCAGCCACGAATTTCGGACGGCTATATAACCGTCGTTGTTGACTTCGCCAGTTTGGAGCGACGTGTGTCAACTATGTTGGTGTTAAAATGTCTGCGTGCCGTGTCTAAATGAAAAAATATAGTGAAATTACTGTCATTTGGATAATTATGCTGAAGGAGACGTAGTGGAACAATGATAATACTCAGTCAGGATAGAAAAACATCATCGATCTTTATTTTAATAGTTCTTCATAGATTGTTATATTTAAAATAATTAATATTAATTATTAATATTAATATTAATGCATGTGTATATTTTTATAAAAACATTTGCCTACCAAAGTTAAAGTTTAGAAACTGGCTTTAGTCCTAGTATGTAGAAACATTGACGCAATACTGCTGCAGTTGCCTCGCACATTAAAACTCGACTACGATTTACTTCAATTATCTCTCCATCTTTGTTTTTCTTAATGCAATAGCAACTGTCATAAAATTCTGTAAATACAGTGCATACCTCATAGCAAAACTCACAAAGAAAATGAAGGAAAAGGTCTTTCGAGCACTTGATCATTATGTCGTGCATCTTTAAAAGGGTTTTTGCCAGCTTCCACTCCTTTTCGTGATTCAAAACAATCTCGACGGTATCTAAAACCTTTAGCAAGTAACAGAAGTCATCACCTAAGTTACGTGCAATAGAGCAAATACGTGTGTATGTGTATAATAAATAAACTGCAGTATTACCGCGGTCGTCTAGCATCTTGTCAAATGAAAACACGTAGTCACTGATACGGTTGTGGCATAAATCTGAATATTTTATGCAACCATAAGCCACTGCCTCTTGTGCTTCAAATAGTTCCTGAGCTGTGAGAATTTCGTCGCGGCCTCGACTGCGTAGTTGCTCTAATGAACGTTTCATTCCCTCATTAAGAAGATCTGATAGTTTAACGGTATCACCAGAACGGGTCTTAAATTTCTTTCCATCCTCACCAAGAACCACGCCAAACTGTACATGATGAACACGGTGGGCGGTCGGATTGAGAATACAACAGCGCTCCGCCGCTTTAAAAATGGTATTAAAATGTGTACTTTGTCCGGAGTCTACAACATAAATTATCCATGTGCAATGTTCCTCTTCTATGCGGTGGCGTATAGCAGCCATATCAGAAGTGTCATAGGTGAAACCACCATCCGACTTTACGATTGTTAGAGGTATGCCACTCCTGTCTTCGTTTGGCCACATGATTTGACGGCCCTCATCATGTTCAAGCATATTTTTGTTTCGTAAAAAATCAACCACAGATAACATACGTGATTGATAAAAGGATTCACCACGTTCTCTAAGTGTTACATCTAAACGGTCATATATAGCCTGAAATTCCTGTCGCGAAACATCACAAATAAGCTGCCATGCTTTTCTGGAGTTTGGTTCACCGCTTTGCAGTGAAACTACTCGATTGTAAGCGCGCTTCTTGAACTCTTCCTCCGTGTCAAAGCTGCAACAAAAAGAGAAAAGCTAAAATCAAGTTCGAAAAAGGATAATAAGTAATAAATGATTTGTAAAGCTGTAGATCTTTTTTAGAAGCCGGGAAAAGCATTGAAAAAAGTTAATTGATCAAGATCAGAATTTTGCATAGCTGCGTATTTTCATTCTAACCTCGAGAAAAACGGAGCTATTTTTTAAATTATCAAAATACATATACGGAGTTTCCAAAGATTTTTATTCCAAAAGAATTCCAACTAAGTTTGACTTATAGAGGCACACCAGGCTGTCTCTGTTGGTTCTAAAAACTCTTGTTGTAGTAAAGTGTTTTCAATGATTATTGAATTCCTGATTGAAATTCATCAGCATAATTAAGATTTTACTTTTTATACCCGATACTCAAAATGAGTATTGGGGTATATTAGATTTGTGATGAAAATCGATATGTGTAACGTCCAGAAGAAATCGTTTCCGGCCCCATAAAGTATATACATATTTTCTTGATCAGCATCAATAGCCGAGTCGACTGAGCCCGTCTGTCCATCTGTCCGTCCCTATCAGCGCCTAGTGCTCAAAGACTATAAGAGCTAGAGCAACGACGTTTTATATCCAGACTTCTGTGATATGTCACTGCTACAAGTATATTTCAAAACTTTGCCCCGCCCACTTCCACCCCCACAAAGGGCGAAAATCTGTGGCATCCACAAATTCAGAGATACGAAAAAACTGAAAGCGCAGAATCGTAGAGTATAATTATATCTTCCAGAGTGCAAAATCGGAACCAGATCGTATAATCATTATAGCCAGAATCAAGAAAACAATTTCATTCTTTCTTGCTCTGTCTCTCTCTAACACACAGGTTTCATGGTCGGCTTTGCCAATTGCAAAATATGAGTTCAAGAATCTCAGAACCTATAAGATCCAGAGCAACCAAATTGGGTATCCACACTCCTGTGATATCGGACCTTGACCGTTTTGTGTCAAAATTTCGCCACACCCCCTTCCGCCGCCGCAAAGGACGAAAATCTGAGGCATCCACAAATCTCAGAGACTATTAAGGCTAGAGTAACCAAATTTGGTACACACACTCCTTTAAGATGTCACTATAAAACGTATATCTCAAAATTTCGCCCCACCCCCTTCCTCACCCACAAAGGACGAAAATCTGTTGCATCCACAATATTGCAGATTTGAGAAAACTAAAAACGCATAGATAATTACCATATCTATCAGATTGCTGAATCTGGATAAGATCAGATCATTTTTATATCACTGGCTACGCAGCGCCCGACGTCATGCTCAGACTGATTTTCTGTCTCTCTCGCACGCACTCTGTGTCGTGTCGTTCAATATCAGCGGCGTCTGCCGGAGGAGAGCCATACTGACTAAGTATCGGGTATAAATGTAGAGTTGCGGTGTCCGCAGCAACTCACAACGTTTTAAGAAAACTCTAGTCAAAGTGTCATTCGCTGTCGGCGTAAAAATCCGTCTTGATCTACAAATTTGCCACCTAGTTTTACTAACAATTTTTTCGAAGTTCTAATGATGGTTTGCTATTAATGGTGTTAAATTAAAGATACAAAGCAATAGCTTAAGTTTTTATGTACATAAGTAATATGATATGCCATTTCGGCTATTGTAAATGGCTATAATTGTATAATAGACCAGTGCGCTCACTACACGATGACGGGTGTGTGAAAGACGGGGAATGAGTAAGCGCGTAGAAGGCGTTGCGTAACTACTGCAGTTTCATTATTTCTTCGGGCTATAATGATAATAGTCCAATTATAATATAATAAAAAAGTAATATAATGATAATGATCCACATTCGGCACTCTGGTTTAGATATGGTGTCTCTAGATTCTCTATGATTCTGCGTTTTTAGTTTTCTCGTGTCTTCAAAATTGGTTGCCACAGTTTCTCCTATAGTCCTATAGTCTCAGAAATCTAAGCGCTCACCGGAACGAACGTACAGATTAACATGGATATATTGATTGGCCATACAGATTGGCACAGATCAGCGGTTAATCCATTTTTCGAAATAAATTAGTTTAATAGCAAGCAATACAATGCCACTTTCGGACCCTTGCAGAACTTTTAAACATAAATAGATTATTGTACCCATTCACTCATGTACCAAAAAAACCGATCTCTTAATACATCACATAAAGTAGATAAGTTATGACTGTTCGGGTGTGAACAAAGATCTGTAACCCATTAAAAGATACTACATCAAAACACAAGTGGAGGAAACATTTAACCATGCAGTCCTAAAATTACACTAAAGTAAGCATGCACTCAAATAAATAACCGCAGTAAAATGTATCCTTTGCGTTAGACTAACGATAATTATAGAATACAAAATTTTAACTTATGCCTTATTGTCAAATCACACACAAGGATCTGATTTTAAGAATAAAATTTAGTATGAATTTACAACTCAACTCGCATGTCTAGAATTTTCTTTTAAGGTCTTAACACTCGGTCTGTGGCTGGGGGTATTTAATGCACTCAAACCCCTCGTAAAAGTCTACCTGAAGTCCCTACTCGGGAGCTACTTGTAACGAACTTATTTCAGGCTGAGGTAAGCTGGGTCTGTACAAGTCACATCCGTGGTTCGAGTGAGGGGCACAGAGCGTAGTCATATCCGTGTAGGAAGTCAGATTAAAACGCTGAAACTACGTCAGCACCTTGCAACCAGGAGCCGACGGTCAATCGCCGCGCAATTGTACTGGTCTAGTTAAATGCGCTGGCGCACGCGGTGTATGCTCAGGTACTTTTGGATGGGGTTTTGACTCCGGCCCAGCCACGAATTTCGGACGGCTATATAACCGTCGTTGTTGACTTCGCCAGTTTGGAGCGACGTGTGTCAACTATGTTGGTGTTAAAATGTCTGCGTGCCGTGTCTAAATGAAAAAATATAGTGAAATTACTGTCATTTGGATAATTATGCTGAAGGAGACGTAGTGGAACAATGATAATACTCAGTCAGGATAGAAAAACATCATCGATCTTTATTTTAATAGTTCTTCATAGATTGTTATATTTAAAATAATTAATATTAATTATTAATATTAATATTAATGCATGTGTATATTTTTATAAAAACATTTGCCTACCAAAGTTAAAGTTTAGAAACTGGCTTTAGTCCTAGTATGTAGAAACATTGACGCAATACTGCTGCAGTTGCCTCGCACATTAAAACTCGACTACGATTTACTTCAATTATCTCTCCATCTTTGTTTTTCTTAATGCAATAGCAACTGTCATAAAATTCTGTAAATACAGTGCATACCTCATAGCAAAACTCACAAAGAAAATGAAGGAAAAGGTCTTTCGAGCACTTGATCATTATGTCGTGCATCTTTAAAAGGGTTTTTGCCAGCTTCCACTCCTTTTCGTGATTCAAAACAATCTCGACGGTATCTAAAACCTTTAGCAAGTAACAGAAGTCATCACCTAAGTTACGTGCAATAGAGCAAATACGTGTGTATGTGTATAATAAATAAACTGCAGTATTACCGCGGTCGTCTAGCATCTTGTCAAATGAAAACACGTAGTCACTGATACGGTTGTGGCATAAATCTGAATATTTTATGCAACCATAAGCCACTGCCTCTTGTGCTTCAAATAGTTCCTGAGCTGTGAGAATTTCGTCGCGGCCTCGACTGCGTAGTTGCTCTAATGAACGTTTCATTCCCTCATTAAGAAGATCTGATAGTTTAACGGTATCACCAGAACGGGTCTTAAATTTCTTTCCATCCTCACCAAGAACCACGCCAAACTGTACATGATGAACACGGTGGGCGGTCGGATTGAGAATACAACAGCGCTCCGCCGCTTTAAAAATGGTATTAAAATGTGTACTTTGTCCGGAGTCTACAACATAAATTATCCATGTGCAATGTTCCTCTTCTATGCGGTGGCGTATAGCAGCCATATCAGAAGTGTCATAGGTGAAACCACCATCCGACTTTACGATTGTTAGAGGTATGCCACTCCTGTCTTCGTTTGGCCACATGATTTGACGGCCCTCATCATGTTCAAGCATATTTTTGTTTCGTAAAAAATCAACCACAGATAACATACGTGATTGATAAAAGGATTCACCACGTTCTCTAAGTGTTACATCTAAACGGTCATATATAGCCTGAAATTCCTGTCGCGAAACATCACAAATAAGCTGCCATGCTTTTCTGGAGTTTGGTTCACCGCTTTGCAGTGAAACTACTCGATTGTAAGCGCGCTTCTTGAACTCTTCCTCCGTGTCAAAGCTGCAACAAAAAGAGAAAAGCTAAAATCAAGTTCTAAAAAGGATAATAAGTAATAAATGATTTGTAAAGCTGTAGATTTTTTTTAGAAGCCGGGAAAAGCATTGAAAAAAGTTAATTGATCAAGATCAGAATTTTGCATAGCTCCGTATTTTCATTCTAACCTCGAGAAAAACGGAGCTATTTTTTAAATTATCAAAATACATATACGGAGTTTCCAAAGATTTTTATTCCAAAAGAATTCCAACTAAGTTTGACTTATAGAGGCACACCAGGCTGTCTCTGTTGGTTCTAAAAACTCTTGTTGTAGTAAAGTGTTTTCAATGATTATTGAATTCCTGATTGAAATTCATCAGCATAATTAAGATTTTACTTTTTATACCCGATACTCAAAATGAGTATTGGGGTATATTAGATTTGTGATGAAAATCGATATGTGTAACGTCCAGAAGAAATCGATTCCGGCCCCATAAAGTATATACATATTTTCTTGATCAGCATCAATAGCCGAGTCGACTGAGCCCTGTCTGTCTGTCCGTCCGCCCGTCTGTCCATCTGTCCGTCCCTATCAGCGCCTAGTGCTCAAAGACTATAAGAGCTAGAGCAACGACGTTTTATATCCAGACTTCTGGGATATGTCACTGCTACAAGTATATTTCAAAACTTTGCCCCGCCCACTTCCACCCCCACAAAGGGCGAAAATCTTTGGCATCCACAAATTCAGAGATACGAAAAAACTGAAAGCGCAGAATCGTAGAGTATAATTATATCTTCCAGAGTGCAAAATCGGAACCAGATCGTATAATCATTATAGCCAGAATCAAGAAAACAATTTCACTCTTTCTTGCTCTGTCTCTCTCTAACACACAGGTTTCATGGTCGGCTTTGCCAATTGCAAAATATGAGTTCAAGGATCTCAGAACCTATAAGATCCAGAGCAACCAAATTGGGTATCCACACTCCTGTGATATCGGACCTTGACCGTTTTGTGTCAAAATTTCGCCCCACCCCCTTCCTCACCCACAAAGGACGAAAATCTGTTGCATCCACAATATTGCAGATTTGAGAAAACTAAAAACGCATAGATAATTACCATATCTATCAGATTGCTGAATCTGGATCAGATCAGATCATTTTTATATCACTGGCTACGCAGCGCCCGACGTCACGCTCAGACTGATTTTCTGTCTCTCTCGCACGCACTCTGTGTCGTGTCGTTCAATATCAGCGGCGTCTGCCGGAGGAGAGCCATACTGACTAAGTATCGGGTATAAATGTAGAGTTGCGGTGTCCGCAGCAACTCACAACGTTTTAAGAAAACTCTAGCCAAAGTGTCATTCGCTGTCGGCGTAAAAATCCGTCTTGATCTACAAATTTGCCACCTAGTTTTACTAACAATTTTTTCGAAGTTCTAATGATGGTTTGCTATTAATGGTGTTAAATTAAAGATACAAAGCAATAGCTTAAGTTTTTATGTACATAAGTAATATGATATGCCATTTCGGCTATTGTAAATGGCTATAATTGTATAATAGACCAGCGCGCTCACTACACGATGACGGGTGTGTGAAAGACGGGGAATGAGTAAGCGCGTAGAAGGCGTTGCGTAACTACTGCAGTTTCATTATTTCTTCGGGCTATAATGATAATAGTCCAATTATAATATAATAAAAAAGTAATATAATGATAATGATCCACATTCGGCACTCTGGTTTAGATATGGTGTCTCTAGATTCTCTATGATTCTGCGTTTTTAGTTTTCTCGTGTCTTCAAAATTGGTTGCCACAGATTCTCCTATAGTCCTATAGTCTCAGAAATCTAAGCGCTCACCGGAACGAACGTACAGATTAACATGGATATATTGATTGGCCATACAGATTGGCACAGATCAGCGGTTAATCCATTTTTCGAAATAAATTAGTTTAATAGCAAGCAAACTATTTGTTCAAACATGAACATATTATCGTCAATACAATGCCACTTTCGGACCCTTGCAGAATTTTTAAACATTAATAGATTATTGTACCCATTCACTCATGTAACAACACCGAACTCTAAAGAAATCACATAAAGTAGACAAGTTATGACTGCACTGGTGTAAACAGAGATCTGTAACCCATTAATACGACAACAAAAAACAAGTGGAGAAAACACTTAACAAATGCGGTCCGAAAATAAAACTAATGTAAGCATGTACTCAAATAGACACCCCCAGTGAAGTGTATCCTCTGCGTAGGTCTAACGATAATTATAGACTACCAAATTGTACCTCCTACCTCATTGTCAAATCACATATGAGGCTCTGATTTTAAGAATAAAATTTAGTTTGAATTTACAACTCAACTCGCAAATGTCTAGACTTTTCTTTTAAGGTCTTAACACTAGTTTTTGAAAACACCGATTTGAGCATAAATATAGTACACAGACTTGCTTGGAACTTCGTAATTTTCATAGAAACCGTTTTGCTCAAATGCATCAATGATATTGATCGATTTTCCTCATATCATTAAATCCTTGATCATCCTCATTCAAAGAAATTGAGTTGAATACTTGCTGATGAGCTTTTGACTCCATAAAACTGCCCGATTTTGGTAGCCTTATTGGTCCCTTCAGATTTCGTCATTGAAGCAAGAAACATACTTTCATTTCACAATTTTTGTTTAGATCGGTTCTCAAAAAATAAATTTAATTTGGAGAAGGTGGATGTGTGTAACGCCCAGCAGGAAGCGTTTACTACCTCAAAGTATAAATTGTAATGTCTGTCCGTTCGTCCTTCTTGTTTGACGCCTAGTTCTCAGAGACTATAGCAACCCAATTTTGAATCCAGACTGCATTGATATCACACTTAATATAGTTAGTTTTAAGATTTTTCCACGAGTTTCTCCAATTTCAGTAGCTACGATAGCGTAGCCACGCGCTTTCTCTCTCTCTCACACACTCTTACTGCTGCAGTTTGCGCCCCCTATCGTAAGGAAGCGAAATTCTGAGATATACGTTTTATAGTGAGATCTAACAGAAGTGCGGATACCAAATTTGGTTACTCTAGACTTAATAGTCTCTGAGATTTGTGGTTGCCCCAGATTGTCGTCCTTTGCGGGGGCGGAAGGGGGTGTGGCGAAATTTGGACACAAAACGGTCAAGGTCCGATATTACAGGAGTGTGGATACCCAATTTGGTTGCTCTAGCTCTTATGGGTTCTGAGATCCTTGAACTCATATTTTGCAATTGGCAAAACCGACCGTGAAACCTGTGTGTTAGAGTGAGACAGAGCGAGAAAGAGTAAAATCGTTTTCGTGATTCTGGCTATAATAATTATACGATCTGGTTCTGATTTTGCACTCTGGAAGATATAGTCATCCTCTACGATTCTGCGTTTTTAGTGTTCTCGTATCGTTGAAATTGTGGATGCCACAGATTTTCGCCCTTTGTGGGGGCGGAAGTGGGCGGGGCAAAGTTTTGAAATATTTTTGTAGCAGTGACATATCACAGAAGTCTGGATCCAAGACATCGTTGCTCTAGCTCTTATAGTCTTTGAGCACTAGGCGCTGAAGGGGACGGACAGACATAATTGACTCGGCTATTGATGCTGATTAGTGTTGTGTTGCTCATGAGTGAGTGAAAAAGAGTTGTTCACTTAAGTGAGCAACTGAACATGTTCCTTCCAAGTTGTTCTTTTTTGTTCACTTGTTCTTTGTTGTTCACTTGTTCTTTTTTGCTCACTTGTTCTTTGTTGTTGACTTGTTCATTTTTACTCACTTGTTCATTTTTACTCACTTGTTCTCTACTCACTTTTTGCGCAATTTTGCTCCTCAAAGGGCATTTTACGATCTGGCAGCTTTGCTCATATTTGCGTTTACTTCACACTTTTTATATTACGAACAAAGCTGTTTACACTTTTGAAAAATTCACTGTCGCTTATTCGGAAGTATAGTGAGATTTGGAACCATTTCGAGGAAGTTGGACGCCTGGAAGCCAAGTGCAAGTATTGCAAATCTATTTTGAGTTGCAAATCTCAAAGCAACTTAAGCCGCCATTTAAAGAGCAAGCACCCGGCGTCTGTGGAGCCCGTTATCCGGCAAAACACCGATGGCCCGATCGTTGTGCAAAGTGCGCAACCAAAAATTACAAGCTTTGCTGAAAGGCCTGTACCAGCGAGCAAAGCGCAGCAGATTGATCTGCAACTTGTACGGATGATCGCCAAGGGTCATCACGCCTTGCGCTTGGTCGAAGAACCAGAATTTAAAAAATTGATTCACGATGTGTCGCACGCCCCAAACTATAAGCTTCCGACGAGGAAAACATTAACCAGCTCCTTGATTCCCAAAATTCGTGACGAGTACACTGGGAAGATAATAGAAGAACTTCGTGCGGCCACAGCGGTGTGCTTAACTACAGACGGTTGGACATCTATAACCAACGAAAGTTATCTGGCTGTCACAGTACATTTTATCGATGAGGAATCAACGATGCTGACCTCCTATACAATTGCTTGTCAGGCCTTTGAAGCGTCGCACACTGCTGCGAATCTGTGCAGCTTTTTGGAAAAAATTGTGAATGAATGGGATCTCAAAAACAAAGTCGCAGCAATAGCATCCGATAATGCACACAACATTGCTCTTGCTATTAGAACCGGCAATTGGAGTCATATACGGTGTTTTGCTCATACCCTAAATCTAATTGTCCAAAAGGCTCTAGATAAAATGAGCAGTGTGCGCAGAAAAGCTAAAGCTATAAGCGAATATTTTCATCGCAGCTCATCAGGCTTAAAAAAGCTTAAAGATATGCAAGCGCTGCTTAAGTTGGCTGACCTCAAACTAACACAGGATGTGCCAACACGTTGGAACTCAACGTACAAAATGTTTGAACGGCTGTCTATCCTGAAGGAGGCAGTCGTGGCAGCTCTGTCAACAAGGACAGATTTTATTTTGTCACCAGAAGACTGGGATGTCATTGATGGAGTGCTTCCCGTATTAAAGCCATTTTATGAAGTTACAGAGAAATCTCTTCAGCTGAAAAAAACGTAACATTGTCAAAAATAATTGCTTTGACTGGATTACTTCAAAGAACAATGGCTCAAATATATCCAACAGTTAAAAATAACCTAGTTGCCGAAGTAATCAATGAAATCATAAACGAGATGGACGGCTTAACGATATCGAGGCAAATATTTTGTATGCGGAGAGCACTGTTCTGGATCCCAGGTTCAAAGGACACGCATTTAAATCTGCGGAGGCCTTTAAAAAGTCAGTAGCGGATATCAACAAAAAATTGGCTCAAACAATACGGTCACTCCCTGAACCTCCACAAGAAGCTATAAGCAACAAAAAACAAGAAGAGGACACAATATGGGCTGAATTTGACACCACTTTTCAGCAAGTAAGCCAACCCACCAACAATACGGCAGCATCCAAAAGAGAAATGGATAAGTACCTGGCTGAGGAGTACATCAGCCGAAAAGATGATCCATTGGTATGGTGGAATCAGCGGAAAGCGCAATACCCGCTACTTTATAACTATATGCTGAAGCGCCTCTGCTTAGTCGCCACCTCAGTGCCATGCGAGCGCATATTTTCAAGTGCAGGCGAAACCATACGTAAAAGGCGCTCCCTTTTAAAGTCAACAACCGTTGAAAATTTAATTTTTTTGCATAACAACATGTAAATCGGAAGTGAGTACAACCAAAGACTATACAATACCAAGATGTTGCATGAGGAACAAATTCTTTTTCAATTTTCGTTTGACGCTTCATGGTACGGGCGCGCGGGGTTATTACTTCAATTCTCTTTTACGCTACCTTCGCCTCCGAAATGCTACTCGGCTTCGTCAATGCCTCGGTCAGCGTCGAGTCGGTGTGTCTCGAGAGAAAGATTTCAAAAACAAAATATGAATCGTCTGCGTGCCGAAACCGTAGGGCAGCGTGGTCGCTGATGTCTTTGGCGCGGCACAGTGGGGACTGTAGTAAAAAGTAGTAGTAAAAAAATTGTATGAGTGCTTTAGATAAATTTAATGTACGCATCTAATAGAGAATTTTCCAATCGAATTTTCAAGATAGTTTTAGTATGCAAATATTTATTGAACTCATATTCACTAACTAATTTAGCAAGCTGAGACGGCCAAAGGTCCCACTGTGCCGCTCCAAAGACATCGGCGATCCGCGACCACCGCTTCGACGGTGCTGAGGCTCAAGAGTCCAGAATTGCCGACCAGACGAAACCGATGGGCAACGGGGTCGCAGTAGAGACGAGGTACAGGCGAAAACGGAATTGAAACCCCGCGCGCTCCCTCGTGCCATTTGGGTTCTAATGTTAGGACCCGCCATAGAACAGCTTTTTGGTCGCTCATGCAACATCTTAGTATTGTATAGTCTTTGGTACAACCTAATTTGTACTTGATTGCTTGTTTGCTTGATTAACATTTTTTTCTCTTATAGCGCTAAAATGAAGAAAACGAAAAGTATAAGAATTCCTATGGAATTCTAAGGATCTCCTTTTTTTAAGTTAGTATAAGAATTCCTATGAAAGGATCTCCTTATTTTTAAGTTAGTATAAGAATTCCTATGAAAGGATCTCCCTATTTTTATGTTAGTATAAGAATTCCTATGAAAGGAAATAAAAAGTTTGTTTTTTTGTTATATATGTGCATGAATAGTGAACAACTGAGCAAGTCAGCAACTGAGCAAGTAAGCAACTGAGCAAGTGAACAACTGAGCAAGTGAACAAGTGAGTAACAGAGCAATCTAAGAGAGCAAGTGAGCAAGTGAGCAATATGAGTGAGTTGACTCACTTACTAAAAATGTACGAGGGGGAACGTTGTGAGTTGCTGCGGACACCGCAACTCTACAGTTATACCCGATACTAAGTCAGTATGGCTCTCCTCCGGCAGACGCCGCTAATATTAAACGACACGACAAAGAGTGCGTGCGAGAGAGACAGAAAATCAGTCTGAGCGTGACGTCACTGCCACTGCAAATTGATTTGTTTCCTTTGGCTATAAAAATGATCTGATCTGATTCAGATTCAGCAATCTGATAGATATGGTCGTTATCTATGATTCTGCGTTTTTAGTTTTCTCAAATCTGCAATATTGTGGATGCAACAGATTTTCGTCCTTTGTGTGGGCGGAAGGGGGTGGGGCGAAATTTTGAGATAAACGTTTTATAGTGAGATCTAACAGAAGTGCGGATACCAAATTTGGTTACTCTAGCTTTAATAGTCTCTGAGATTTGTGAATATCCCCAGATTTGCATCCTTTGCGGGGGCGGAAGGGGGTGTGTCGAAATTTTGAAACAAACTCGTCTCGGTCCGATATATTAGGAGTGTGGATACCAAATTTGGTTGCTCTAGCTTTTATAGTCTCTGAGATCTAGGCGCTAATGTTTTACTCTAAGCAAAGCCGCCTATGCTACGTGTGTGTTAGCGAGAAAAAATGAAATTGTTTTCTTGATGCTGGCTATAATAATAATACGATCCAGTTCAGTCTAAAAGATATGGTCATTCTCTACGATTCTGCCTTTTTAGTTTTCTCGTATCTTTAAAAAAGTAGATGCCACAGATTTTCGTCCTTTGTGGGGGCGGAAGTGGGCGGGGCAAAGTTTTGAAATATTTTTGTAGCAGTGACATATCACAGAAGTCTGGATCCAAAACATCGTTGCTCTAGCTCTTATAGTCTTTGAGCATTAGGCGCTGAAGGGGACGGACAGACAGACATGGCTCAATCGACTCGGCTATTGATGCTGATCAAGAATATATATACTTTATGGGGTCGGAAACGATTCCTTCTGGACGTTACACACATCCACTTTTGCCACAAATCTAATATACCCCAATACTCATTTTGAGTATCAGGTATAAAAATGTACCAAGTTTAATTCAATAACATGTTTTTTTTTCCATAAAAACTCGTATGCATTTACAATAATTCATAATATAAAAAGATTAATTTCTATGTGTTGTTTTTCTTTTAATTCTTATTTTAAATAATCAGTAATCCATGATTGTTTAGCAGTACTTTTTGACATATAAAAACAATCGCGCTCAGCATTATTTAAACGTGATATGCTGTGCGTTAAGCTCTCGTCATTAAAATTTGAATGGAATCTATTCAAAATTTCTGCAGCCTTAAATCGCAAAATCATTGTCAATAAGAGCATATTCATCCAGTTCTTCCTTTGAAATCGGTGCCGATAATAGATAAATACATACATTTCTAACAGCGTCGCTTAATTTTTAATTTTTTTTTGGCATTTTTTCGCAGTATTTTTTTTCGGCACGTCGCAATACCCGGTTGAATAGTGAAAAATATCGTCGATATAAGCGGTTTTTCGATAAAAGCGGAGACGTACTAAGGCCCTTTCATATAAATTTGTATTGGGACCAACCAAGTCATCGAATTTTCGTCGCTATGACCGGACGGACGCTATAAGTAGAGTCGTTATAACCGGACTCTACTGTATATTCAGCCAGGCTCCGGTTTTCACTTTCACAAAACTTTTCCGATTGACTTCTTAATTCACATCAATTACACATTTCGGAACATTTCTTCGTTTTCAAACCGAAAACATTTTCCTCGACGAATTGAAAAGTAAACGGCTTTTTATACAGCAAAAAAAATGTTAATTGTGAAGGGAAAAATATAGATGACTTATTGATACATAAATATAAATTTGCCCATATATATACATATATGGTATATCCATTAAAAAAAGAGCAGCTCGACATAAAAAAAATCGTTCCGCAAGATGTCATTGAGCTTTTAGAAACACCGCATTATCATTTTCCAAAAAATATTCAGCGTTTAACTAATGATTTCAGTTTTGATTATGACTCGGATGAGTCGGAAATAGACGATATAAATCCATATTCGCTTGAATTAGCTGTACAAAACAACTAAATGCTAAATTTAACATAAATTGTTATAAATAGTTAAATAGTAGAATAAATTAACATAGAAACTGGCATTAAGTAAGAATTTGATCAAAATAAGAATTGTTTATCAAAAAATTTGTTTTATATTTTTATATTTACCACTATTACATCAAAATTCCCTTAAAATTGTAGTATGTACTTTATTTATAGCTCTTATGACTTTCATTTGTTATCACGTATACGCCTTGTTAGCATATATGGGCTACTGGGGTAGGCGTTGTCAAATGAACTTAAAATTTTGTTTAAATATTTAGAGTGCTATATTTATTAAATATACCAAGTTTCAGCTCGATATCTGCTTTATTCGACTTTATGCGACTAATTTGGGAATTCCGCCCAGTGTGCAGTAGCAATAAATACATTTTTGCGCATAACAGCACAAATGTGCGCGTAACAGCAAAGACGGTTCGCGTAACATGCACTTAACAGATCAGCGGGGTAATAACAGCTGTTTCCCGCCTTATCTAATTCAAAATGTAAGTGCAGCCAATTTATATTTTGGCCAAGATGTTCTATGTAGAAAATAGATATACATATGTGCAATCATGTTTATTCATGTTTTGAGAGTCGCAGTGTTAGCATCTTTTCAGTAAAAGTGACAAGCTGATTGATTCTGTACGTAAGCACTCATTATTGCTTCAAAGCAATAACAATTTAAAAAAAAATGCATTTTAGTTAAAAATGCCACATGATAAATCATTTTCTGAGGAAGAAAATGGGAGGGACAAAAGAATGAAATTAGCCGGCATAAAAACTGGTCGAATAGCTTCGCTAATGTATCGACATCGAAAATTTTCATAGGTCCTGACGGTTACCGCATAAATCGTCGACTTGGCCCAGTATCCACCATAATAGAATGGACAAAACGGCACTTGGGGCAGTTTGCAACTGAAGACTTAATGAGCTGCAACAAAATCAAAGCCAAATTTTGACGAAAATTTTAACCTGACATATCAATAGAAAGTGGGCAAACTCCTCTAAACTAAACGTCATCCAATATTGTTTTTTTTTGGAATAGCAGCCACATTGTTAGAAGGATACCGTACAGCTCATTCAGCATTCAAATTACCGTTAAATCTATATGTATATGTAATACTGCAAAAAACACCGCAGTGGTCAAAGTTTTGCCAGCACCAAAAATCTTCATCTGGGACTAATTCACAATGGCACATAAGCGTGCATTAGAAGCACTTAACCGAACATTGGCGATTTCCGCAGTGTTTGGCTAATAATTCCAAGGTCATCGCCTGCCAACGAAATAAACGCGAATCTATGACGCTATGTGAAGAAACTTCAGCTGACAACGAACATGAGAGTTGCATTGGAAAGTGATACATCTGCTGAAGATTTCTCAGAGCAATTGCTGACTATCGGTAATGGTCGAATATCTGTCGACTAAATATAATTTCCAACTACAAATATAATAAATTGCTGAGTGAGATGACCCTAACTAAGTAAGGAATGTGCCGAAAAGAAACTGCACACTTACAGTCAATTTCTCGCAGTGCGAGCTTTCGATCATGCCGTTCGATGCACCGTTAGAAAGCTTGAGAAATTCTGCCTTGTTTGCATGTTCATTTTTCACTATTCGCTTATCAGTTTCAACGATGCCTCGAATTAAAGAGCAAGGTCGCAAAAAAAAATTATGCACAATTATTGCACAGAAAAAGATGTGTCTTACAGACAATTGGCTAAACGCTACAAAGTTAGTGTTAATAGTGTTAAAAATATAATTAAGTTTGGAGAGACATGTTCTTTAAAAGATTACCAAAAACTGGGAGAAAAAAGGGTCCAAGGGATCAAAATATTGATGAAAAAGTATTAGCCTTAATCCACAAACATAACACGATGTCCGTTCGAGAATTCGCAAAAAAAGCGCGAACAAGTATGAGTATGGTTAAAAAAAAAAAAAGCAACGCCATAATTTAAAGACATACAAAAAACAAAAAGTTCCGAAAAAAAGTCTGCGACAAGTAGAAGTCGGCAAAACGAGAGTGCGAAAGCTTTATGATCGCTTGCTCAATGATGCAGTTCAATGCGTTATTATGGACGACGAAACTTATGTCAAATTGGACTCGAAAACTTTACCCGGCCCTCAGTTTTATACAAAAGTTAAAGGTGGAACTGTTGACGAGTCGGTGTCAACAATTCAAGTCGATAAATTTGGGGAGAAAGTGCTAATATGGCAGACCATTTGCACCTGTGGCCTAAGAAGCAGTGCTTTTTTTTACAAAGGAGACAATCAACGCCGATGTGTACATGAAGGAGTGTTTGAAAAAGCGTCTTATACATTTTTATGAAAAACACAATGTGTCAGCTGCTTGACTCAAAAGGCATCTATTTCGTGTCAAAAGAGGAGAACCCACCAAATTGCCCAGAGCTCCGGCCAATAGAGCGATATTGGGCATTAGTTAAAAGAAATTTAAAGAAGGATGGTAGTCTCTCCGAAAACATGGAAGATATGAAAAAAACTGGATGCGTGCGACCCGTAGAATTACCAAAGAGTGTGTGCAGAACTTAATGAGCGGTGTTAAGCAAAAAATTCGATCAAAAATAAGAGGCTAGACATTTTTTTAAATTTATTAACAAAATTGAAAGTTAATGTTTTTCTCTAAAATTAAAAAAAAAAATAAAAATTGAAATCGAAACGAAAACATCGAAGTTCTTCGTCTTCGAAAGTCTTCGAAGTCGAAGTCTTTGAAAAAACATGTTTTATTATTTTAGCACTAGCTTAAAGTACAGTTTTAGATTTTTAAATCGAGTTTTAGTCGTGTTTTTTAGATGCGGCTCGCAGATGAGATCTCATAGAGGTCTCCGAAGTAGCAATTTTGGTTCGGATTTTTATGTTTTTGCCATAATTTGACCCGTTCTTTATGAAATTACTCAGAACACACCTAGTTTTACCAATTTCATCACTTATTTTCATTATTGATGGACCTACTTCCTTCGAGGCTTTTATTGTGGAGTTTTCGTCCTTTGAAAAGGACTTACCATAACCCAAATTTTTTTTCTCGTAATAAGGACACCCTAATTGATTATTGAGAATTTATTCAATGTCCGGTCGCGACCACATCCAAAATAAAAAATTTTTCAATGTGAATGTCGTATTCAAGTGTCGCATTTTTTGGGAGCGGAAATTTGAGTTATGTCAATTAAATTTTTTTCCTCAATCTACTTTGATGAATATTGCTTTTATTTTTTTTTAATTTATGCTAAATTGAATAGAGATTTGAGGAAAATTCAAATTCACCGTTTTCTTTGGCTTGTGCCCGAAAATATTGGTGCCTAAAATGTACATTTTAGTATGTCGTATTCAAGTGTCGGGGAGTGTATGGGTAAACGCATTGGCCTAAAAGTGCGGGTAGGTCTAGATGGGACGGCCAAGTCAATCTGACCCAACAGAGTTTGGGAGTCAACAATCCCGAGAAGGAGCTTGTGCACGAACATAACGCGATGGTGTTCTGCGATATTCTGCGATGGTGCAACGACGGCAGGACAATAAGATTTAGCATAGACCGGTAGGGTGGCAATATTCTACCGGAGTCCCAGGTAATGTTACAAAGGTGTAACAACGGCAGGTCAATAAGATTTAGCCTTGACCGCTAGGGTGGCAAGATTCTACCCGAATCCCAGTTAAAGTTACGAGGGGCAAAAATTAAAAATTGCTTTTGCACGGATTCAATAAAAACCTGCTGCTCTTTATACTGCGGGCTCCACACACAAGAACAATACTCCAAAATAGGACGTACTAACGAGATATACAGTTGTTTCGTAACGTACGGGTCGTCAAACTCCTTGGACCAACGCTTGATTAACGCTACAACACCCTTAGCTTTATTTACAGTTGCAGCTACATGGCTATATTTGAACTCCAAATTCGCTCGAGGACATGAATTCCTAGAACATGAAATGTGGAGCGCGACGGTAAAATGCCAAAAGTTTGCATTTAGAAAGGTTCAGAAAAAGAAGATTAGTTGAGCACCACAATAGTAGTTCACTTAGATCCAGTTGAAGGCGTGTGTGCAAATACCAATCAGAGTAAGATAGACACCTTCTGAGAGGTGGCATACGAACACGAACTTTGACTGCAACAAATTCAATTCCATGGATGTTACTCAATGGGAATAACTCAGATGAGAAAACAGATTTGACTGCAATCAGAACCCCACCTGCAAAAGATGGGCGGTCCATTCTATAAATAGTGTAACTATCAATGAAAATTTCATGACCATTGATAGTGAAATTAAGCCAGGTTTCGGAAAAGCGATGGCATCGAAATCAAACGCACTATTTGTATGAATTTGACGCAACTTGCCCAACAAACTGCGAACGTTCTGATAGTGAATAGAAAAATGGTACATCAGGTTTCTGGAGCAGCAGGTTCGGTAATTATGTGACTCGAGTTCGAATCTTTGAGAAGGAACTCATGCATAATTGTATGCTCAGGCCATATTGACGGTTCTAGAGAACTGGATAATAAAGAATAAAGGAATTTTAAAGGATAATATGTTGCGCTTATGTTTAAATGTAAATTTAGTCACAACTATATCATCAGGCGAAGTGTTAAGTTTAGAGGAAAGATGTTGTTTAACATCCTCCGTTGTAGCCTCAGGAATAAGACGAGGAACAAATATTGCTTTCCGAGGGACCACTGCTCTAAGTTGAAGTCCCGAGCGAGATCGAGATGGTGGAGCTACTTCTAAAAAAGATCTCGGTCCTGGGGCACAAGAATTGGCAGCAATGGCTGGAGCCGAAATTGGGAAGACATCACCAGCAACCAGCACACCCGCACGGAGCACTCACCACGTCAGAAGTGATGGAAACAGAAACTGCAGGGATGGGATTGATGCTGTTGGGAACTTGAATGCTCGAAGGAAGCACATTGCTCGGTGTAAACAACACCGGAGCCAGCGTTGGCGGATTTACAGATAACGGCGAGGCATGACTACACGGAGTAGCAAATGCTTCCGATGGATGAAGGTGGGAGGCAGGCGTACCAATCCGATTAGGTTGCAAGAGATTGGTATCATTATGCGGAATTTTCCGTCTAGGCGATTCGCTCATGAGTTTGAGCCCAAGAAAGGGCAAGAAATTTCTCGTTGAGAGCCACAAATTGTTTCCGGATATCCAGAAACCCAGTTCGAGTCTGTCTCATAAATGTGCGTATTTCGGCCTTAATCGACAAACCAGACATGACCAAGACAGGCCCATGCGTTTCGAGATCATATCATTTAGCCGGCCAAAATTTCCGCCACCAGCACATTTTATGTGGGCAAAATTGTCGCACAGCCAGTAGCTAAGGAATGAATCACCAATGATTACACCACCGAATTCACATTTCTTTGCTCTGCAAACAATTGCCATTATTGACAGCAGTAGAATCACTGTGCACGAATAATAAAAGAACGTAGTGAGATCGCAGGTAAAGTAGCAGATAGCAGAGCGAGCCAGACAATCAGCTGCAGCGGCAATAATTCAAAGCAGATGATCCAACGCAGTGCAGAAAACGAGCAGTAAACTCACCAAAGCAGAGACACAAAAGAAAAGTCCACAAAGAGGGAGAGTATAGGCAATCCAGAGAGAGTGAGAGCAACAATGCGAGCAGCCCGCTTATGCTCACGAGATAGTGTGGGCGATGCAAACGCTGATGCGCGAGAACAGTGCACACCGAAGAAGCGATAACGAAAAGCAGACTGGCCAAAAAATAATAACAAATGGCCAGCACGAGTCCGATGCGTTACGTTGCGAATATTAAATTTATATTAACTACTTGTTTACAAACGAAACACTGGTGATTAACACAAAGTATAATCAAATTAAAGAGTTTCGATGATATATCAAAACAAAGTGATGGCAATGTTATATGGTTTTTAAGCAAAGGGCGGAGAATGCAGGAGCAAGAAAAAAAAAAACAAAACCGGCTTAAGGAAGAGCTAGAAGCAAATTATGTATTAACAGAAATTTGACACCATTACCTCCTTTATAAATAGTTTTTTTTTAACCCAATCTCAAGTTTGTCTCTGAAATAATTTGTCAATTGCTAACAACTGACGCAGCGCAATTCGGTTATCGGAACAGCTCATATTGTGCTCGTAACATGCGCGTAACAGAACATCTGGGGAAAGAAAACTGTTTCCTCTGACATTTAATTCAAATTGTAAGTGCAAAGAATTGACCATTAGCAATTAAATTTTCAACATGTATTTTCACAGTTGTTGCATCTAAGATGTGTTAATCTCTTTAAATCGTGCTTTTTCTGCCGTCGTTTTGTTTTAGAACAAGAAATTGCAAAAAAATTCATTTTTACCACGCTGTATATTTACGAAGAAACCAGGTCAGCTGCTTTCGGCTATCACAGTCAATGAGAAAAATAAACATATCGATGAAAAACGAGGGGGAACGTTGTGAGTTGCTGCGGACACCACAACTCTACATTTATACCCGATACTTAGTCAGTATGGCTCTCCTCCGGCAGACGCCGCTAAATTAAACGACACGACAAAGAGTGCGTGCGAGAGAGACAGAAAATCAGTCTGAGCGTGACGTCGGGCGCTGCGTAGCCACTGCAAATTGATTTGTTCCTTTTGGCTATAAAAATTATGATCTGATCCAGATTCAGAAGTCTGATAGATATGGTCATTATCTATGATTCCGCGTTTTTAGTTTTCTCGTATCCCCAATATTGTGGATGCAACAGATTTTCGTTCTTTGTGGGTGCGGAAGGGGGTGGGGCGAAATTTTGAGATATACGTTTTATAGTGAGATCTAACAGGAGTGCGGATACCAAATTTGGTTACTCTAGCGTTAATAGTCTCTGAGATTTGTGGATGCCCCAGATTTTCGTCCTTTGCGGGGGCGGAAGGGGGTGGGGCGAAATTTCAATACAAAACGGCCAATGTACGATGTCACAGGAGTGTGGATCCCAAATTTGGTTGCTCTGGCTCTTATAGGTTCTGAGATCTTTGAACTCATATTTTGCAATTGTCAAAACCGACCATGATACCTGTGTGTTAGAGAGAGACAGAGGGAGAAAGAATGAAATTGTTTTCTTGATTCTGGCTAGAATAATTATACAATCTGGTTCAGATTTTACACTCTAGAATATATAGTATTCCTCTACGATTCTGTGTTTTCAGTTTTCTTGTATCTTTGAATCTGTGGATGCCACAGATTTTCGCCCTTTGTGGGGGCGGAAGTGGGCGGGGCAAAGTTTTGAAATATACTTGTAGCAGTGACATATCACAGAAGTCTGGATCCAAAACATCGTTGCTCTAGCTCTTATAGTCTTTGAGCACTAATAGGGACAGACAGACAGACAGGGCTCAATCGACTCGGCTAATTGATGGTGATCAAGAATATATATATAGAATATACTTTATGGGGTCGGAAACGATTCCTTCTGGACGTTACACACAGCCGCTTTTACCACAAATCTAATATACCCCAATACTCATTTTGAGTATCGGGTATAATAATTGTGAAAACGGCAGCCCCTAAAAACGAAACGTTTTGGCTGAAAATGAGGAACCGCAAATAATAGTTATGAGTTTAAAAAAATTTAGGCACAAAAAAACCACCAAGAAGAGTGGGGAAAATAGACATGTATGTTTTTTTTTACTGCAAATTTTAAAACAGAATAAACTTTTATTATACATATTATTATCATTTGAAAGGTATTAATGCGTATGTCATATACATACACAGTTGATCATAATAATAGGTACACCTTGAAGCTTTTCATTAATAATTAGTTTTATCGTACTTTAAGTGTTGAAAACAAAATTTTGTTTGGTATGTTTTATTTGTCAATGTATTGCAGTTCCGTGACAAAAAAATGAAACAGGGAAACCGCCGAATAACAGAGCTTTAAGCGAAATTGCGAGTTGACATCACATTATGGCTGATCAAAATAATAGGTACAGTGTCAGTAAATTTTGATATCAAGTGAATAATTTGGAAATTCTTGACCTTTTGGCAATTAAACATCCATTTAATTTAACAACAGTCTAAATATAAACAAATAATTATTTTTTTCTTACAAGAATAGGCCGAAAGTATTATTGTACAGCCCAATTGGCTCTTAGTCTGAAAAAAGAAGGCCAATCTCTTCGGGCCATTGCCAAATTAATGAAAAGATCTCATAATTTTGTTACAATGCTTTAAAAATTAAAACCTAGTCAGGAAACTCGCGGAAAGCCACAGACAACAACCATAACACTTGACCACTACATACTTTTCTTTGAGGAATAAGGACCCATTTAAGTCGTCAAAGGCTATTGCATCAGAAAGTGCACTAGAAGTTAGTGCTCCAACGATCCGTAGACGGCTACAACAAGCCAGCGTTCCAAGGAGAATAGAAAGAAAGGTCCCACTTACGCGTCAAAAAAATCTAGCCATGGGACAAACTTTTGCTAAAGATCATAAAGACTGCGCAGGATGCGCCGGAGAGAAAAAGTGGAGAAGCCTTTTTTGGAGCGACGAAACTAAAATAAATTTATTAGGGAATGAATGTGAAAACAATGTAGGAAGCCCTAAACAAAAGAATTTTGATCCATGTTTCAAAAAAAAAAATTTCTCAAACATGGAGGTGCCAGTTAAAGATATGGGGCTGCTCATCCTGGTACGGCGTAGGTCCATTTTTCCTGACAACGAACAGAATGGACGCTGAGCAATACAAACCCAGATTGCAGACAGTTATGCTGCCTTATGCTGAAGAAAACATGAGTTTCCATTGGGTATTTAAGTAATATAACGACCCAAGGCACACATCTAAGCTTTTGACCAACTTTTTTGAGGACCAAACAATAGACGTTTTAAAGTGGCTTCCTAAATTTTCCGACTTAAATCCAATCGAAAACTTGTGGGGAGATTTACGAAACAAAATTAGCTAAGTTTTCATTTTCAAATAATTAAAAATTATGCGAGGGCGTCCAAAAATTGTGGTATGAGACATCTGCCAGACGCTTATTACAAGTACGCCAAAAATAATTATAAAGGTGACAAAAAATAAAGGTGGACACATCGGATATTGACTATAAATCCCATTTAGGCAACAAAAAAAAAATAATAATCAGTTAACAAACTTTTTTCATAACAAAACTTGAAGTGTACCTATTATTTTGAGCAGCCTGACATTGACTCTGAAGTACAAATTGCTCTCTTTTCTTTTATAACATTATCCTATAATATAATAAAGTTTATTTTATTGAAAACAAATACTGTTGGTATAATTGAGAACTAATTTTAAGTTTCAAATATTGAATACAACTGCTTTTTGTTATTTTAAAGTTTACGTAGATGTGTGTACCTATTATTATGATCAAGTGTGTATATAGGACTATATGTAATCTGGCTCTTTTGTTTCAAAAGATATTTGAATTCAATTTTTATAACTTTTATTTTAAATTTTTATAATAAAAATTGAAAATAATTTTTGTGTTAAATTTTATATAAAAATTATTTTTTAATTATTATTATTAATTAAATTTTAATTTTTATCATTTAAATTAATTTTAATAATTAAAAAAATTTAAAACAAAATTTAATTTTTTTTTATAAAAATTAGAATCGTTACGATCTCTGCTGAAAATGAAAAATTAAGTGAAAACCGGAGCCTGTCTATAAGTATAATTTTTTTATTATAACTACACGCTATTGTTTGGAAAAATGTATATTCCTTTTAAGGGTGTAGCAATAAAAGTTTTCAATTTATCTCTTACCGTTTCTTTGACTCCTTATAAAAGGATTGTAAATCTCCAATTGGTGGGCTTTTGTTGAGAAAGTCGGGAAAGCGATCTTCTAAATGTGCAATTAACATACCGAATTGTGTTCCCCAATCACCAAGATGATTTATACGAATTACGTCGTGTTGCAAAAATTCCAGTAAGCGGCAAACTGATTCGCCAATAATTGTAGAGCGTAAGTGACCAACATGCATCTGCTTGGCTATATTAGGTGAAGAAAAATCCACCAAAACTCGCCTCTTAAGAACCCTTGGAGGTTTGATACCATGACGTAATATGTTCTTTAAAGATTGAGCTGCATAATCTCTTTTGGAAGAAAAATAAAAAAAGTAATGAAATATCACATGCATGATACGTATGTACATATATCACGTACTTGCTAAGATACACGTTCACAAACCCAGCACCGCCAACTTCCAGCTTATTTATGATCGGCGATAGTGGACAACATTTTTGTAACTCGTTAGCGATGTCACGTGGTGTTCTGTTAACACCCATTTCTTTCATTTTTTTGGCCAAACCCATCGCATTGTTACACTGATAGTCACCATACTTTGCAGAGGCACTATTCACTGGTGCAATTATGACTGGTATGTTTCCATATTCCGGAAACGCCAATGAAATAGCTCTTGCAAAAACGTTTTCCAAATGCTCCGTGATCGAAAAACTTTCGGTAACCTCCATTGCTGACTTGGCTTCATAAGCTATGGACTTTAAAAACAACAGTTATTTTGATGCCTAAATAGTAATTGTTAATTTAAGTTACTTACCTGCCTAATTATGGATAAACGATGTTTGAGCTTGGTATTTTTAAGTTGGAGTTTGATCAGATCATCGGCAGTTTCAGCATAGTGATCTTTTCCTGTTACAGACTTTACTTGGGTGGAAAGCTCTTCTGTCGTGCGCTCCTTAAAATGCATTTCATTGAATGCCATAAAATAAAGACATTATTGTTTATTTACCAAATCACTTAGTTTTGATAGTTCCAAAATGAGTTCTGACATTTCTAAATAATTATATTTTCATGTAAGCCCCAACCCTGCTGCCACATGCACGCCAACAATGTGCCCACAGCTACTTTAACCAATACTTATATATCGATATATGTATATAACTATATCGATCGATTTTAGGAACGAATAGGCACTGCACACTGAGCACATCACGGAGAAACAGTGGAATTTTTTCATAAGTGAACCCTGATTCAGGGCATGATATAAGAAAGTTTTGGTCTGAATTGAAAAATTTCAACAATTTATTTTTTGTGATTTGGCTGTATTATTTGACTGGACTCAAGCATTTCATCTTATTTTCTATGATTTCAAGAGTTTTTTTTGTTTTTTATCTCTTCTAATTTGTATCTTGAACGATTCGAAAATTCAAACAAACTATTTCATATTGACATTTGTTTCGTCATTGATCATAGTAGAGCATTTATAATTGTATGGCTTATCGCTTTTGATATTTTTAATCATATAATAAAAGTTCGCACTCTGCAAATTCGCTCTGCCTTACTACCGTAGGTCAGCTAGACTAATCATTTTGAAATACATATGTAACAGATTTGTGGATGCCAAACATTTTCGTCCTTTGCTATAATAATTATACGATCTGGTTCAGTTTCTGCAGTCTAGAAGATATAGTAGTTTTCTACGATTCTGCGTGTTTTGTTTTCTCGTATCTTTAAAATTATGGATGCCACAGAATTTCGTTCTTTCGGGGGGCGGAAAGGGCGGGCGAAGTTTTGAAACACATTTGTAGCAGTGACATATCACAGCAGTCTGGAAACAAAATGTCGTTGCTCTAGCTGTTTTGATCTTTGAGCACTAGGCGATAATAGGTACGGACAGACGGACGGAAAGACAGACGAACAGACGGACGGACGGACGTACAGACAGGTCTCAATCGATTCGGCTATGGGGTCGGAAACGATTTCTTCTGGACGTTACACACATCCACTTTCACCACAAATTCACATCAGCTGTTATTGACGGATGCTGGATGGTGCCAGTGTGAATTGGATTTTTTGACAGATGTGAAACTCCGATTCACACTGTCACCATCCGTCAAAAATAGGTGGTGCCAATAACAAGTATATTACATTTGCGCGGCTGTTAAATTTATTTTCTTATAATGGATGATGAAGATATAGTAATTATTTCGGCTGTGGTTAAACAGCAAAATATTGTCTTGCACCGTCTAATAATCTTGCTGTTAATGAATAATGATTTTGACATTAACTTTGACGAGGATAAGATGCTTTACTGGGTATCTGCCATAAAAACACAAAAGCCACGAAGGTTATGGTCTTTTGTGAGTACTTTTACTAACTTCAGTCAAGGTTTTAGGTACAATGACATATTGTATGTTTTTAGAATCGGTTCGGGACATTTTGGGAGATGTAGCTGAAAACGATGCGTTTGTCAAAGAGAGTTTCCGAATGGAGAGGAATGCTGTGGAAGATGGACACGAACTGACGACCTGCAATTCCTTTGGAAAAGCGCATTGCCATTGCGTTATATACTTTGGGCTCGTCCTCTGAGTACTGAACAGTTGGCAGGCTTTTCGGTGTGGCTTCAAACAGTGGGCTCCTGCACGAGTTTGGCAGAGCACTTATCGACGAGTTTTTTAAGGGGTACACGTCACCCATCTTCCGACAAAATTGAAGAGTGCGTAAAGGGTTTCCTCAGTGCCTAGGTGCAATTGGTAAGAAATCAATAGGAACTTCTTAATATTTTTATGTATAAATTGATTTTTAAACTTACTTTTTATTCTAGATTGATGCCACATCGAAATAAAACCACCACCAGCTGAGGCAGTAGACCACCTTAGCTAAAAGGACTGGTATTCCACAAACTGGTTTGCCCTAGTGGATTATAGGTATGAAAATATCTTGTACGAAATTATGTTTTTATCTAGTGGTTTACTGTCTTAAATTATTTTAATTCTTCTTAGATACATATTTACATATGTAAATATCGGCTCTGCAGCAAGTTGAAATGACTCGATGATATACCAGGAGTCAACTCTTGCAAAATGGATCGAAGCATTGGAATTACGCCAAAAGAAAGCTAATAAAGTATGCGGAGTAATAGGCTCTGCACACTGAGCCCATCCTGAGGGAATGGTGGCATTTTTTGACAGATGTGAAACTCCGATTCACACTGGCACCATCCACCATCCGTCAAAAACAGCTGATGCCAATTACGATGTACTTGTTATTGGCATTGACATTTGGACGTTGACATGCAATGACTGCATCTATCAAGAGGCGATGCAATTACTGCACCGTCAAGTGGCCCGTGTGACACCAGCAGAAGGCTGTTACGCGCGGATCCCAGGCAAAACGCAGCCCTCCTCCCGCCCAACCGACCGAGGGGCGCTGCCGCATGACGCGCGGTGCGTAGCCGAACCAAACGCGAGCAGGCAAGAAAGATAGATATTAGACTAGCATTCGAGGAAAATTAGCACTAAACTTATTAAGAAATTAAGCATGCAATAAAATACAAAATACAAATACCACTACAATTACTAATTACTAGAAAGGTGTGTAAGGATTAGTAATTTAATAAGAGGAAGAGAATTAGTGGAGGATATAATATGGTAGAGGGAATTATAATCCGAGCATAAGACCCTAAACGGTTCATGCAAGGAATAATTCGATCTACAAAGTGGAAGGAACAACGGTATAAAGTTTCTAGTCAGTCTAATAGGAATCGTGAAGTTTATGCGGCTCAACAGATCAGCGCTGTCTATGTCACCCCTGATCAAGTTGTGCATAAATATCACACCGGAATCGCGCGGAAGATATATACATTTTTTTTCTTATAATGGATGATGAAGATGTGTCTATTATTTCGGCCGTGTTTTAACAGCAAAATATGCGAACAGCCCGATAGCAGCAACAGTTCTGGTGATTTTAATCATTCAGCAGAGCAGATACGTTCTGCAATCGCAAAATATTGTTTAGACCATAATGCAAATTATAAACTTATTTATTTTTATTTCTCTGCACTTCCAATAAATCTTTGCTGTGAAGGTCCTTCTGCTCTTCGAATCGCTTTCTGCCGATCTCTGCCATCCAAGAAGTGTTGAATTTTTTGGTTCGCTTTGGCGGGGGCCTTTGTTGCCAGAAAAGGTGATCCGTCCAGATCCAATTCGATAATGTTTAAAAAAAACTCATTATTAAAGAATACATTATGCATAACATAAAGCATTTATAGAGCATATAAATATTTGTTCCATGTTGTCAGTCGTCTGCCATTTATTCGCCACACACTTGCAACTTCAGCCTGGCAGACTCGGCCATGCCGAGTCAATCTCAATCTCATCGCCAGCCTTGAATGTATTCGAGCCATTGGGCCTGATTGTTGTTGTTTTTTGCTTATTTTGTCGCAATCATTGTTCGCGTTTTTGTAGTGAATTTCTTTTTTTCGTTGTGAATGACAATTATTCAGAGTTGCATTTGAAAACCATCGGCTAACTATCGCGTAGAAACGTGCGGCTTAGGAACATCCAAAATGGATGGTGGACTAACTGGGAAATTTTCGGAACGGCAAACCTTACGAATCATCCCCGAAATGGATGGTGGATGGTCGTCAGTGTGAATAGCCTATTAGGAACGTGCCCAATAGATGATGGAATAGCTGGGAGATTCCCTGAAAACGTTAGTGGATGGTCGTCAGTGTGATATGCCTATAAGAGATAAGATTGATAAAAGATAAAAATCATTCGTTGAAAATTAATACGATTGAGCACACACATATGTATTACTTTCGTCCTGCAAAATAAATAGTTAATAACAGATTCTGCTGTTAGAAAAAACCGTCTTATATTTCAATGCGCTCCCGGGTGGACTATTAATTTGTATGGACTATATCATAGAATAACCTATTGTTGCACGCGTCGTGGTGGAAGGAAGCTTTTCCGACAAAATACAATATATATATTTTTGATCAGCTTTTTGTCCGTCCCTATGAGCGCCTATTGCGTGGAGACTATAACAGCTAGAGCAACGACATTTTGTATCCAGATTTCCGTGATATGTCAAAGTTACATGTGTGTTTCAAAACTTCGCCATGCCTACTTCCGTCTCCACAAAGGGCAAAAATCTGTGGCATCCGCAGATTTCAGAGCCTATTTTGGCCAGAGCAACAAAATTTGGTATCCACACTAATGTTAGATCTCACTATAAAACATGTTTTTAAAAAACATGTGTGGTCGCAGCAGCAACTAACAACGTTCCCCCTTGTCTTTTTTTTCTGATACTGTCGAGCTTAATCCAATCTATTGGGAGAATGCAGCGCCAGAAGAGGAAAGTGCAATTCCTGGACTACCGATTATATGCAGAGGCATTTTTAAAAAATGTAAAGCTCGATTGAAGATGTAAAGATTAAAAAACTCGTAATGAATAAACACGGGCTACAGTGCAGCTGCTGGGAACGGCTAAAGCCCAGCCACAGAGTTCGAAAGTGTCAATATATTCCAGATCAACGGGAATTGATATCTGATTTAGCGGATAAACAGTTGGCGGTCGTGCAGAGGAGGAATCCGACACCACATATGCGCGGGAGTTACCGATAACGGTTCCGCAGCACCGCCACCTAAACCCCTTCGGACACTTGCAATATCCCTCTAAATGACTATGTTGTTCAATCCGGACAATGAAATGTCCATCGCAACACTTTGACTGTTTCAAAACTTTACCTACCGCAGCATAAACAACCGACTACACATTCAATACAAACAGCATCGAAATTTGAACTCGACATCCGGCGTAATGCCGACTCGGCGGTTTCACAATACACTAGCCCTCTGCAACAACTTGTATATAGTAAAATATGCGACACTCGAGTTTAAGTTTTACAATTAGATTTATTTTTTCACTTAGCGTACAATGGTTAGATAGTGTCTTAAACGGAATTAACTTGGGTGAATTCTCCGACGGTGTCGCGATTGACGTTTGTCTTGAACAGAACTGACTGCTTACTTAGATGTAGACTATTTATATTACGATGCTCGGACTGGGATTCGGAGGCGTTGGCTTCGGCTTTGGTGATGGAGTACGTGACTCGATCGATATGGGGGAAAGGCGGCTTTTGATGAAAGGCTTCCGCTGCGTATGATCGGTGTTGCATTACTTGGGGGTGGCTGAAATATGATTGGTGAGCAAGGATGGCGTGGTTCTTGAGAATCAATTAGTAATTGATCTCTGGAGGGTGGCGTGATTCTAGTGCGGATGGATACGCGGCATCTATTGTTTTATGTTCGACTCCTAGCTTAGGGTGTTTGTTTACATTGCCGGCTATCGGCTACAAGTGGTCCACTTCGAGCGTGGGATTGTTTATGAGATTCGATGCTGAGGGTGTTGGATTGTTTATAGTATGTGGGTGCAGGGTAACAGACATAGATAAGGGTATGCGGAGCATGGACTATAGATATGTCACTTCCCCATCGTTACATTTAAGCCTGTCCTCAGGCGATTATCCTTGGATATAGCTCAGGTGCATCTAAAACTGTGCACGCTGGGGATTCCCCGTCTTCGTCTAAAGATTTTTCTATGTGGGAGTCGGGTTTAGGCTTATTGATTTTACTTAGATTAAACAATTTGTAACTTAATGCTATTATGATTATGACAAGTAACAGTATTGAGCTTACATGTAATACATTATTCAATCGCGTATTTTCTATTACGATTTCTTTGGTTTGCAATTAAGACAATTGTTTAATTCTTGTTACGTTATTTTTGATGTATATGCTTTGTGCAAATTCTGGTTTTGAGTTAGATATTAAGAATTCATTTAATTGTACACTGCAATTATTTATTTTTATTATTGCGTTGCCTTCTACTTTTATTTCTTAGTTTAGGCAATCTTGGTATAATATGGTTTGTGGTAATTTCCAAGCTAACAATATATTGGGTTCTATGAAACTTATTTAAAAGTTTTGGTGTGCTGCATGCCTAATTAAATATCCTCTATGTACTCAGTAAAATGTTGAAGGTTAAATATTAGTATTTCTAATTGCTTCCTTCCTTCCTATCATTATCCTTGTTTAATTTATTGACAACTTCTATGCCAGAATTTACTGCTTGAATTATTAAGTTTAATTCGTTAGCTTGAACAGGCTAGCCAGATTGTCTAATTTCCCTTCTAATTCGACCTTATCATCTTGATTTAACGTTCCAAATAGATATTAATATATTTTGCCTACTGCATTTATAAGGCCTCTTCTGTTTCTTTTGGCTATTTTTATGCCGTTGAATTCACGTTGCAATTTCTCGACTAAATATTGAACTTGGATTTCGTTATCAAATTGGGTTGCCTGTTCTAGTAAACTCTGATATGTTTCATCTGTTTTTGTTATATTAATTGTTAGATAGTGGTATTCATAATTAATGGGTATGTTAATGGTATTTGTTTTGAATATGAGATATCCATTCCTTGAGTTGATGGGATCTATCTCCATATTCTGTCCGGTAGCTTGTAGGACGGTGAACATTAGTAAGATTAAAATCTTAATCATGTTGTAGCTCCGGATTCCCAGTACTCTGGGGTACTCTGCAATTATCGTATATACTTGTATTAGATTTTTTCTTTCTTTTGAATTTCGTTTTATAGTGGGTGATTTTTCTCCCTCTATTTTTCTCTTCAAAGTGCTTTATGTTCCTAGTCGTTGAACGAACATCTTATAACAGTAGGTAGAGTTTTAAGGATTCTCGCAGAATATCGACTAGAAATTAAGGTTAGTAAATGTCAATATGGTTATGAAAGTATTGAGTTCTTGGGAAGTACCCTTTCTGGTAAAAGAATAAGCCCAAACTGTGCACACAGCAACCATTAAGCATCTGCCATTGCCAAAAGATCGCCATGAAATGCAAAATGTTTTAGGATTATTCTCTTATTTTAGGCGTTTCATTCCTGCTTACTCGAGCTTCAAGACAAATGCACACAAATTTTTGAAAATCTTCGAGAAAAACTGATTACGCCCCCAGTATTAGCTCTGTATAATCCAAATCGAGAAACAGAATTGCATTGTGATGCCAGTAGTAAAGGCATTGGTGGAATTTTGTTGCAGAAACAAGATGACAATAAGTTTCACCCAACAGCATATTTTTCACAGAGAGCGACAAAACTATATGCAAGATACGAAAGTTTCAAACTGGAAAGGTTGGCTGTGATCTATTCATTGAGGAAATTTCGAATTTATTTAGAAGGGATCCCGTTTCGAACTATAACAGATTGTAACTCAGTAGTTTTATGTTTAGGAAAGGGACGTCTTCATTCAAATATCGCCAGATGGGCCATAGAGCTAGCAAATTATTATTATACTTTAAAACATCGTAGTGGAATATATATGCCCCATGTTGTCACCTTAAGTAGATATCCTTCAGCGCTTAATCAAGATTTTGAATATGAACCAATAGTGACAATTCAGGAAAGTGATAACAAAGACCGAATAGTTTCCGTGATTGAGTGTGACGACATTAATCTTCAGCTTCAGATAACACAAAACAGGGACAACCATATAGGAAAATTAAAAGAACAATTGGAGCATGGACCTGTTAAGAAATTTTCATTGTGCGATGGAATTATTTATAAAATAGGTGAGAGCGACGTTGAGTTGTTTTATGTCCCAGCTGAAATGGAAACGCTAATAATCAGAAGAGTTCACGAAAACTTATGTCACTTAGGAACTGAGAAATATATGAAAGAAATCTTAAGACATTATTGGTTCCCGAATATGAGATCTAAAATTGATTCGTTTATAGGAAATTGTTTAAGTTGTATCATGTTTTCAGTCCCCACACATGCGAATAATCGAACACTTCACAATATTCCTAAGCGACCAATCCCATTCGATACCTTACACGTAGACCATTTTGGACCACTTCCCGCTGTTATATCAAAGAAGAAGCATGTATTAGTTATCATTGACGCCTTTACGAAATTTGTAAAATTGTTTTCTGTAAATACGACAAGCACTAAAGAAGTCAACACATGTTTTTCAAAGTATTTTCAATTTTATAGTCGCTCACGTAGAATTATTAGCGATAGAGGAACGTGTTTTACATCATTAGAATTCAGTAAATTTTTGTTAGAAAATAATATAGAAATGTGAAAGTGGCAACTGCTTCACCCCAAGCGAATGATCAGGTAGATCGGGTAAACAGAACTATGAAAGCTATGCTCGCCAAAATAACTGAGCCAATAAATCACGAAGATTGGAGCAAACTTTTGATAAAGGCTGAATATTCAATTAATAACTCAGTCCATTCGACCACGAAAGAATTGCCTTCAGTGTTGTTATTCGGAGTCCAACAGAGGGGCTGTAATATTGACGCGTTAACAGAATACTTAGATGACAAACAAGAGCGAACTCAAAGCGAATTATAATAAGTACGTAAAATATCTTTGGATAAAATCGAGCATTGTCAGCAGAAGAGTGAAAAGTATTTTGAAAGGAATCAAAAAAAAAACATATTGAGTTCTTGGAAGGCGATTTCGTTGTAATGCGAAACATTGACACCACAATAGGTACAAATAAAAAATTTGTTCCGAAGTACAGGGGTCCGTACATCATCAAAAAGGTATTGCCGAACGACAGATATGTGTTAAATGACATTGAAAATTGCCAAATAAGTCAAATACCGTATGAGGGTATTATAGAGGCATGCCGATTAAGGAAATGGGCAGATTGGCGTAATCAGTGTGAAAGTGACTCCTACTTAAATAGTTCAATTTATTGAAGAATATCGCCAGTTAGGGCATTTAGAGGCAATAGAGCCCGCCGGACAAGGAAAGGTCGAATACTTCATGCCACATCAGATAAGATTAATCTCCCAGATCATCCACCAGGGTAATTCTCTCAAGAGAACCACCAAATAGGGTATAGGGAGCCAACAAGGGGCTAGAACGATGAAGTGTCATAACTTTGCATTTCGAGGCATTAAGGTGTAACAAGTTTGCATAACACCATGACTGAAAGTTATTGAGATGGGATTGCAAGCGAGAATGAAATGAAATTTCTTTATACTGGACACAGATTTTAACATCATCCGCATACATAAGTACTCGCAAGTATGTTAAGTAAGTCATTAATAAAGAGTGAGAAGAGTAAGGATCTTAGATGGCTGCCCTGTGGTACTCCCGAAAAAACCTTTACTGGTAAAGAGAGGACTTTTTGAGACCTGGAACAAAGATAGCTAGAAATCCATCTCAGGAGGTTGGGCGGAAACCCTAAAAGGTCAAGTTTATGCGCTAAAAGGGAATGGTTTACAGAGTCGAATGCTTTGCTAAAGTCGGTGTAAATAACATCCGCCTGTAAGTTACCTTGAAAGCCTTTAATAATGAAAGAGGTAAACTCTACCAAGTTCGTGGTGGTTGATCGCCGCCTTATAAATCCATGCTGAGTTGGAGATATAAGTGACTTGCAGAAATGCTGCAAGTGCGCAGTTAAAACCTTCTCAAACAGCGGATAACTTTGCTATACCTCTATAATTTTTTGCGTCAGACTTGCTACCTTTTTTATGGAGAGGACTTATAAACGATTCCTTCCAGATCGGGGGGAAGCAAGAGGAATCAATGGACAGGGTGAATAGTTAAAGCAAGGGTCCACACAGTGCCTTTGCGCAGTACCTGAGTACACAACCTGGAACCCCGTCTGGACCCGGTGAAAACACAGGCTTAACTAATCGAAGATCATGAAGTAAAGAACATTCATTTAACAAGATACTGAAAATGCCGTTCGACCTCGGTAAACCGTATGGGTACGGATGACCAAAGTAGCTTTCCTCAGAATTGGAGCTGTGGAGATAATGTTTTTTATCCCCAATCGGCCGACTAATTATTTTTATTTAAATAAAACTCGGCGCAGAAATAAAATTACGACATGTACTTTAATGCGTGACATCCAAATTGCAAGTGTGGCTTGCCTGCCCTTTACATTGCTAAGCGCAGCTTCGCTCGGCAGATGTCGGTAGGCAGACGCAAAGCAGAGATAGCGAAGAGCGAGCAAGCGCAAAAGCTTTAACCAACAAATGAGTGACATAGACATAAGTAACAAACAAGAGGGGCGGCTGAGGGCCAAGAATTAGGTGATACTTGGCCAGCAGCTAATCGGCTGGGTTCTACTCCGAGCATTCACCCCCCGTTGGAAGGCAAAGGCTTTCAACAGATCCATCCTGAAGGGGCAGAACCGCTTTTTTTTCCAACGGCCCTCTTGAAGATGCTTGCTTGGGCGCAGCTGGCGGCTACGCTGGGATGATCGTCGAATGCAGCAATCGGCGCTTCTTTACGAAGGCGGCCTGTCGTGATTACATCTTGATCATCGGGAACCTCTGTAATTGCATAGAATAGCAGGGAATTCGGCAATGTAGAAATTGTTGAAAGTTGAATTTCATTTAGCGTGGATATGTAGGTTTTTAATATATCGAAAAGTTCGCGCTGCAGTTCCTGATTCTCCGATCGCAGTTTTGCCACTTGCACCTGGCACTCGAGCAGCTGCTTCCTGCATTGCTGCTCTAAGTTTTGGTACTCCAGCGTTGTGGGTCGAAAATCGTCAATAGAGATGCAAGAGGAATTTTCAAAAGCGGCTAAAGCTGCACGCTTATTCTCCGAGCTATCAATGCTTCCTGACACTATCCAACCAAGTTTTGCCTCCTGCAATGTTGACAATTGGTCTGATAGTCGAATCTGTCCGACGCACATTAAATCGAAGAACAAACCAGAACCTATCAGCAGATCGATATGATGGGGCTTGGAGAAATTAGGATCAGCCAGTTTTAGATTATTCGGCATGGGCCAATCCTTTGCGTCTAATTGAGTTGGTGACAATTGCAGCGAAGGAAGCTCGATAGCTTGAGTCCTGGGATTGTACAACTATATGTACAGACTTGCTCGAAGGTAGAATGGAATCTCCGATTCCAGAGATGTGAACATAAGACGAGCGATGATCCAACTGCAACTGATCAGCAAGTCTAGATGTTACAAAGTTTGCCTGTGATGCAGAATTCAAAATGGCACGACATGGGATAAGTGCTCCATAACGATCTGTTACATGGACGAGGGCAGTAGGTAGCAACACTTTCTGGCTAGACTGAGATTTCTGACTCGAGGGGGGAGGGCTAGTATATTTCCTTGCTACTAGGGCACTCGCAGGATCATGCTGGGTCGATTCCGTGCTCGGCGACGGCAACTCAGCGTCAGCGCCCGACTGCATGTGGAGCAGTGTGTGATGCTTGGCTTGGCTGATACCACATCTTTTTCACCGTAGGCATGTTGGTCTCATGCACCATGCATGAGAACAGATCGAAGAACTGGGTCCATTTTAATAGATAACCATCAAACTTCGGGATGCTGATGCGTGGAAGATGCACGTTATCCGTGTTTGGTGTGGCTGATTTTGCCAATGCTCTTTGGACCTTACTTTCCAGTGTTAGGTAGGATTCCATGTCATATCCTCCTTCCACTGGGACCTCGTATTCCTCATGAATTGTGAAGTGGACTTCCTGTGCTTGAGTCCATAGTGATTTTATCAAATCACTTGATGTGCGTCCTTCCGCCTCTGAAAGTTGTTTCAAATTGCGTTTAACGGACTCTACTATGGTCTTTTGTCGTGAAAGCATAGTGAAAGCAGTTTGCTGTAATCCTTCGAGGACTGCTGGATCAGACCGCTTTCATTGGGACCTACTGGAGGTTTCTCATGCTTTTCTTTAGGGACGATTTGACGTTCCCCACGAGCACTAGATGTCTGTGATAGCTTATCAATTCTTGTTATATTAATTGTTAAATAATGATATTCATAATTAATGGGTATGTTAATGGTATCTGTTTTGAATATGAGATATCCATTCCTTGAGTTGATGGGATCTATCTCTATATTCTGTCCGGTAGACTGTAGGACGGTGAACATTAGTAAGATTATAATCTTAATCATGTTGTAGCTCCAGATTCCCAGTACTCTCTTCGGGTACTCTGAAATTATCATATTTACTTTTATTAGACTTTTTCTTTCTTTTGAATTTCGTTTTATACTCTACCTGCCGAATTTCCCCTGTTATTTTGAACGGATTGGTTGTTTTTCTTTTAACAAGGGGGTGTATTCTTGTAGCGTGTGTCTACTTCAAAGTCGATTCTATCGTTATTTAAATGATTGATCTTCCTAACCTTATTCAGTTGGGTGTTTGAATCTGGTAGTCCGGCGTACAGGAAGATATCAGCTGGGGATCTTTTTGTAGTATTATGAACCGATTTATGATTATAAGTGTATATAATTAACTCGAATTTTGTGAGCTTGTTCTCTATGTTATCCTCGCTTGAAATAATTCTTAATTTTTCATTGATCGTTTTATGTAGCCGTTCTACATCAAAAACTCCGTTTCTACCGGTAGTGATTTCGATTTTCACATTTTCCGCATTCAACCATGCTTGCAGTGCTGCGCACATAAAGGCTGAATCTTTGTCGGCTTTAATTCCCGGTGGGTTGCCCTTTTCGTTAAAGACTTTTATGATGGCTCTCTTTGTTTCTAACCAGTCACGACTCTTAACTTCTACAAGGCTTGATTTCGAAGGTTAGTTTGGTGTTACGATGCTCTGTTCTAGCAACGTTGCACGTAGGACATTCATTGCTGATATTTTGGATTAACTTTTGATAATCGGGGTAGTAGAATTTCCCTTTAAACCAATTAGTGGTCTTTTCGATACCTGGGTGAAGTAGCTCTTTATGATTCTTCAATATTTGTTCCTTGAATTCGGAGTAGTTCGGAATATCTATGAGTTCGGTACTGGATTTAATCAGTTTAGTCAAGTGATTGGGACTGATTATTTTTAAGAATGCCCTTTGGAACAGTGGGAAGTCTATTTCACTATGGAAATATAATGCACTCTTTTTGTACACACATATTCCTTTATTATATCTTTTGCTAATGACTTTGTCATTTCAGTATATGTGATTTTTATCAGTATCTTGTGGAAATACCTTATCCTCATTACCTTTAATCAGTTATATTTGCCTATTATAGTAATTGATTGGTCGCTCTGTAAGTGGAATATAATTTGTATTATCTTCTTGCGTGCTATGGACCGTTGCACAATCACTATTAATGGTTTCGCCAAGTAGGTTTTCGTTAATCTTTACTCTTGATAGCGCATCGGCTACATTTATTTATTTTTTAAATTAACAAATTATCTGTTAATAATGGTACTTAGTTACTAAAGGCGGAAAAAGAGAAGTTAAAAGTTAGCTAAATTTAAGTGATTATAAATATTTCATGCAATTAGTTTAAGAGACAGTTCAGGGGATAGGGTTTGGCAGAGGGAGTTATAATTATGGCATAAAACCCTAAAAGGTTCATGATAAGCATAATTAGACCTACATATGGGTAGACGGATAGGCCTGAAAGTACGGGTAGGTCTAAATGGAACGGCCAAGTCAATCTGACCCAAGAGAGCTTTGGAGTCAGCAGTCCCGAGAAGGAGCTTGTGCACGAACATTACGCCATTGCATATTCTGCGATGGTGCAACGACGGCAGGTCAATAAGATTTAGCCTAGACCGGTAGGGTGGCAAGATTCTACCGGAGTCCCAGTTAAAGTTCCGAAGGGCAAAAATTAAAAATTGCTTTTGCACGGATTCAATAACAGCCTGCTGCTTGTTATACTGCGGGCTCCACACACAAGAACAATACTCCAATTAATACGTACTAACGAGATATACAGTTGTTTCGTAACGTACGGGTCGTCAAACTCCTTGGACCAACGCTTTATGAACGCTAAAACACCCTTAGCTTTATTTACAGTGGCAGCTATATGGCTGTTAAAACACATCTTATGATCAAAAAAGACTCCGAGGTCATTTGAACTCGAAATTCACTCAAGGACATGATTTCCTAGAACATATGAGACAAAATGTGGAGCACGACGGTAAAATGTCATAAGTTTGCATTTGGAAAGGTTCAGAAAAAGAAGATTAGTTGAACACCACAATAGTAGTTCACTTAGATCAAGTTGAAGGCGTGTGTGCAAATACCAATCAGAGTAAGAAAGACAGATTTTAACATCATCAGCATACATTAGTGTAGTAGAGTATGTTATAACTTAAGGAAGGTCATTCCCAAATAAAATAAACAAAAGCGGGCCCAGATGACTTCCCTGTGGCACACCTGAAGTAACATTAACAGTATTTGACAACACGTTAGAAAACAAAACACGTTGAGTACGGTTAGTGAGATAGGACAAAATCCAATCTAGAAGATTCGTTGGGAACCCTAATAAAGAGAGCTTGTGAATAAGCAGAGCATGGTTCACAGAATCGAATGCCTTGCTGAAGTCCGTAAAAATTACATCCAATTTGAAAATACGGTGGATTAGGTTAGAAAACTCAAGAAGGTTAGTCGATGTTGAACGATGTCTGAAAAAACCGTGTTGCGACGGAGACATTAAGCTGCAACAAAGATGGTGCAGTTGCCGGGTGACCAGGAACTCAAGAAGCTTCGGGATGGCGGAAAGCTTTGCGATACCACGATAGTTTTCAATGTTTGATCTTGAACCTTTTTTGTGAAGCGGAATGATGTAGGACTCACTCCAAATTACTGGGAGATAAGACTGTTCCAAGCAGACGTTGAAGAGAAAGGTCAAGGGTTTTAAAATGCAACTTGGTACATTATCTGGACCCGCAGAAAACGATATGTCCATAGATGACAAACCTTCCAGAACAACGCTTTCCTCGAAAAAGGGCAGAAAAATGCTGTTAGCTTGAGGTAGCTGGTACGGATACAGAGTGGATGCGTTGTAAATTTGACGCGAGTACGTTGTTTGGAAAAAGGTAGCGAATAAATTTGCAATACCATCAGCAGAAGCTTCTGTTTTGTTCTGGTAATGAAGGGACGGAGGAAAAGCGTTTGACTTGCGCTTAGAGTTAACAAACGAATATAATTTTTTAGGATCACTAGAAACGTTACTACTACATTGTGAAAGGTAATGATTATAACACTGACTATTAACGGCAAGGAACAGAGAGCGAGCGGAGGAGTATAGAGCTAAGGCCGACTTCTGGTACTTTTTATAGAGCCGGGATTTATTATTTTTTAAGTATGACAAATACTTGGAGAACCAGGGAGGCTTGGACGATACGGGTACAGTGATATCTGGAACAAAAGTATTAAGGGCGGAGTAAATAGAGCTATAAAACGAGCTAACAGTTGCATCTATGTTCGGTAATGAATAAAGAAACGACCAATCAACACGCGAGAGATGTAGATCTAAATCGATAAAGTTTGTTTTGCGAAAACACTTTATGTGAGCCATGGAACTGTCAGCACCTCCAGATTGTGTACACTCCAGGGATATCGACAAAGTTGGATGGTAAGGATCTTCAGGGAGTGATATTGGGCTTGCTCTAGATACCATAGCGAGAGAAGCATCGTTAACAAAAACAAGGTCAAGAAATCTGTCCCTTATGTTTTTAACGGCATTAATTTGGACAAGGGAAATAACCGTTAGCCCATTGATAAAGTCATTATGGCAATTAGGAAACAACAGGTTAGCGTCATCACAAGGCAGCCAAGAAAGAAATGGGAGGTTAAAGTCCCCCATGACAATAATTCGATCATTGCACGCTAATGCAGATACGACAGTATTAATTGCTGAGAGGTGGTGTAGGTAAAGCTCAGCATCAGACCTGGGAGGGATGTAAGAGCAGGTTAAATAGAAAAATGTGGAGCCAACACGAACTTTAACTGCAACAAATTCAATTCCATGGATGTTATTGAATGGGAATAACTCAGATGAGAAAACAGATTTAACTGCAATCAGAACCCCACCTGCAAAAGATGGGCGGTCCACTCGATAAATAGTGTAACTGTCAATGAAAATTTCATGAACATTGACAGGAGTTAAGCCAGGTTTCGGTAAACGCGATGGCATCGAAATCAAAGGACGCACTATTAGTATGAATTTGACGCAATTTTCCCAACAAACTGCGAACGTTCTGATAGTGCAAGGAAAAATGGAACTCTTTGAGTGAGTACTCTTTGAGATGCAGAGATTTCTCTACCGCTGAGATCACTTCATGAAGAGCCGTTTCCGTGGATTTTCCTTTCCGGTAGGCATGCTGTGCGCCTGACAGCAACTGAGGGTGTATAGTTGTCCTCAGTTGCAGCCTGACGAGTCTCTCAAAGGTTTTGAGGAGGAAGGACGATAGGCTGATTGGTCTAAAGTCTTTTGCAGTTGAGTGCGAGGCTTTTCCTACTTTGGGAATGAAGACTATCTTTGCCTTAAGCCATGCTCTCGGGATTGTACCCACAGCAAGTATCTTCCTGAAGATACCTTGTAGCCAGTTGATGGCCGTATCCCCGGCCTTCTGAAGTTGAGCCGGGATTACCTGGTCTGGGCCTGGCGATTTGAACGGGTTGAAGCTGTTTATTGCCCAGCTTATGTTACCTTTTGTGAGGATGTGATCCATCGAGGTTACCGGTCCCTCTCCTGGGAGATGTACCGTCTCGATGGTTGTGCACCCTGGGAAATGCGTGCCTAGTAGAATGTGCAGGGACTCCTCACTGGAGTTGGTCCACGTGCCGTCATTCCTTTTAAGATACCCTACCGAGGGGTTAGTTTTTGAGAGAATCTTGCGAAGCCTTGCGGCCTCTGACGTTTCCCCAATTTCCGAGCAAAATTTTTGCCAAGAGGCCCTATTTGCTTTACTTGTTTCCTTTTTATATAGTGACAGACGGATTTTGTGGTCTGCCCAGTGGCTCTCCTCGTTCGCGCTTTTGGCCCTGTTGAAGAGGGTTCTGCAGCGTTTACGAAGGATGTCTATTTGTTTTGACCACCAGGGGGGTTTCTTTTTCCCCCTAGGTTTGCTAGCCGCGAAGGCTTTTTTGCATGCTTCTGTGAACCTGTTCACTAGGCGATCTAGGTCGTCTTTTGTGTCCGGGCATGATGGTGCTTTGGAGGGGAGTAAGTCCTCCAGGGCTGAGCTATATTTTTCCCAGTTGGCTTTCCTGGTATTAATATAGTTCTTAGGTTTCGGACACTCGAGGGATAGTGTGGTCTCGATGTATCTGTGGTCAGAGAAAGAGTGGTCATCAAGGACTTGCCAACTCTTGACTATGTCAAACAGGTTGGGAGACACTAAGGTGAGGTCAATAACCTCCTGTCGATTTTTAATTATAAAAGTGGCTTGTCGACAGGACGTGCCCCGGCCGCTGCATCCGACTTGTAGACCTTTACGGTCACAGAGCTGAACCCAAAATTGAGCTCGCCTCTGGCAGCCTCTATCGGGGCCAGCGACTCTTCCACTGGTTCTTAGGTATTCGGGAGTCCGTGCTGCCTTTGTCCAGGACGCCAATCAGCGTCCTTTCTCTGTCAATCTGCGCGAACGATGTGTTAGGCAGTACTCTGGAGCGCTTCGGTGTTGGCCCAGGAGTCTCTTGCGAGCGCTGCCTTTTTGGCTGAGGGGCTTCCTTCTTCGGTGCTTCCTTGCCAAAGTTCGGCAGCACCTTCGAGGTCCATTCAACCTTCTTTATCCATTTGTCCGTCGGGCTGGACATCTGGCTTGAGTTCTGCCGACGGAGTATATTGCCAGCACTCCTTCTATCGGCATATGTAAAAGGTTTGGCTTGGACACTAGTAGATGGGCACTCATCACCCGCCACTTTACCAGCAGGCAGAGCAGCCGCAGGATTGCATAGCCACTCTGCCAAGGTATCGGTTTTGGGAGCCAATTCACCACCCACCCCGAAACCGGGATGGTGTATGGATATTTTGTTGCTATTTTTTTGACTATTCCTGATATTCATTAGTCATTTATTTTTCGTTTTGATTCTTTCTCATATACTCCGTTTTCTAGAAGATAGTAATTCTTTTGCATTAGGTCAGTGAGAATGTTATTGTCTTCATCTGGATATGGGACAATTTTAAGTATAGGAATATTTCTGATCTCTCGTGGGATGTTAGAAATTATTAGTATTTCGTTGGTGTCTGATTTCAACCAGGTTGATGTTTTGATATTTAACAATTTCTCTGAATCAATGTGTTTCAGGTAATCCTGCCTTAATAATTTTGGATTAAAAATCCCTAATCTTCTTAGCTGCATGCCTAATTCAATATCCTCTATGTACTCAGTAAAATGTTGAAGGTTAAATATTAGTATTTCTAATTGCTTCCTTCCTTCCTATCATTATCCTTGTTTAATTTATTGACAACTTCTATGCCAGAATTTACTGCTTGAATTTTTAAGTTTAATTCGTTAGCTTGAACACTGTGGCTAGCCAGATTGTCTACTTTCCCTTCTAGTTCGACTTTATCATATTGATCTAACGCTCCAAATAGATATTTATAAATTGTGCCTACTGCATTTATAAGGCCTCTTTTGTTTTTGGCTATTTTTATGCCGTTGTTTTCACGTTGCAATTTCTCGACTAAATATTGAACTGGGATTACGTTATTAAATTATTAAATTGGGTTGCCTGGTCTAGTAAACTCTGATATGTTTCATCTGTTCTTGTTATATTAATTGTTAAATAATGATATTCATAATTAATGGGTATGTTAATGGTATCTGTTTTGAATATGAGATATCCATTCCTTGAGTTGATGGGATCTATCTCTATATTCTGTCCGGTAGACTGTAGGACGGTGAACATTAGTAAGATTATAATCTTAATCATGTTGTAGCTCCAGATTCCCAGTACTCTCTTCGGGTACTCTGCAATTATCATATTTACTTTTATTAGACTTTTTCTTTCTTTTGAATTTGGTTTTATAGTCTACCTGCCGAATTTCCCCTATTCTTTTGATCGGATTGGTTGTTATTTTTTAACTAGGGGTGCATTTTTGTAGCGTGTGTCTACTTCAAAGTCGATTCTATCGTTATTCAAATGATTGATCTTCCTAACCTTATTCAGTTGGGTGTTATAATCTGATAGTCCGGCGTACAGGAAGATATCAGCTGGGGATCTTTTTGTAGTATTATGAACCGATTTATGATTATAAGTGTATAGAATTAACACGAATTTTGTGAGTTATATTATCCTCGCTTGAAATAATTCTTAATTTGTCATTGATCGTTTTATGTAGCCGTTCTTCATCAGAAACTCCGTTTTACTGGTAGTGATTTCGATTTTCACATTTTCACATCAAGTGATTGGGACTGATTATTTTTAGGAATGCCCTTTGGAACAGTGGGAAGTCTATTTCACTATGGAAATATAATGCACTCTTTTTGGTTCACACATATTCCTTTATTATATCTTTTGCTAATGACTTTGTCATTTCAGTATATGTGATTTTTATCAGTATCTTGTGGAAATACCTTATCCTCATTACCTTTAATCAGTTCTATTTGCCTATTATAGTAATTGATTGGTCGCTCTGTAAGTGGAATATAATTTGTATTTTCTTCTTGCGTGCTATGGACCGTTGCACAATCACTATTAATGGTTTCCCCAAGTAGGTTTTCGTTAATCTTTACTCTTGATAGCGCATCGGCTACATTTATTTATTTTTTAAATTAACAAATTATCTGTTAATAATGGTACTTAGTTACTAAAGGCGGAAAAAGAGAAGTTAAAAGTTAGCTAAATTTAAGTGATTATAAATATTTCATGCAATTAGTTTAAGAGACAGTTCAGGGGATAGGGTTTGGCAGAGGGAGTTATAATTATGGCATAAAACCCTAAAAGGTTCATGATCAGCATAATTAGACCTACATATGGGTAGACGGATAGGCCTAAAAGTACGGGTAGGTCTAAATGGAACGGCCAAGTCAATCTGACCCAAGAGAGCTTTGGAGTCAGCAGTCCCGAGAAGGAGCTTGTGCACGAACATTACGCCATTGCATATTCTGCGATGGTGCAACGACGGCATGTCAATAAGATTTAGCCTAGACCGGTAGGGTGGCAAGATTCTACCCGAGTCCCAGTTAAAGTTCCGAAGGGCAAAAATTAAAAATTGCTTTTGCACGGATTCAATAACAGCCTGCTGCTTGTTATACTGCGGGCTCCACACACAAGAACAATACTCCAATTAATACGTACTAACGAGATATACAGTTGTTTCGTAACGTACGGGTCGTCAAACTCCTTGGACCAACGCTTTATGAACGCTAAAACACCCTTAGCTTTATTTACAGTGGCAGCTATATGGCTGTTAAAACACATCTTATGATCAAAAAGGACTCCGAGGTCATTTGAACTCGAAATTCGCTCAAGGACATGATTTCCTAGAACATATGAGACAAAATGTGGAGCACAACGGTAAAATGTCATAAGTTTGCATTTGGAAAGGTTCAGAAAAAGAAGATTAGTTGAACACCACAATAGTAGTTCAATTAGATCAAGTTAAAGGCGTGTGTGCAAATACCAATCAGAGTAAGAAAGACAGATTTTAACATCATCAGCATACATTAGCGTAGTAGAGTATGTTATAACTTAAGGAAGGTCATTCCCAAATAAAATAAACAAAAGCGGGCCCAGATGACTTCCCTGTGGCACACCTGAAGTAACATTAACAGTATTTGACAACACGTTAGAAAACAAAACACGTTGAGTACGGTTAGTGGGATAGGACAAAATCCAATCTAGAAGATTCGTTGGGAACCATAATAAAGAGAGCTTGTGAATAAGCAGAGCATGGTTCACAGAATCGAATGCCTTGCTGAAGTCCGTAAAAATTACATCCAATTTGAAAATACGGTGGATTAGGTTAGAAAACTCAAGAAGGTTAGTCGATGTTGAACGATGTCTGAAAAAACCGTGTTGCGACGGATACATCAAGCTGCAACAAAGATGTTGCAGTTGCCGGGTGACCAGGAACTCAAGAAGCTTCGGGATGGCGGAAAGCTTTGCGATACCACGATAGTTTTCAATGTTTGATCTTGAACCTTTTTTGTGAAGCGGAATGATGTAGGACTCACTCCAAATTACTGGGAGATAAGACTGTTCCAAGCAGACGTTGAAGAGAAAGGTCAAGGGTTTTAAAATGCAACTTGGTACATTATCTGGACCCGCAGAAAACGATATGTCCATAGATGACAAACCTTCCAGAACAACGCTTTCCTCGAAAAAGGGCAGAAAAATGCTGTTAGCTTGAGGTAGCTGGTACGGATACAGAGTGGATGCGTTGTAAATTTGACGCGAGTACGTTGTTTGGAAAAAGGTAGCGAATAAATTTGCAATACCATCAGCAGAAGCTTCTGTTTTGTTCTGGTAATGAAGGGACGGAGGAAAAGCGTTTGACTTGCGCTTAGAGTTAACAAACGAATATAATTTTTTAGGATCACTAGAAACGTTACTACTACATTGTGAAAGGTAATGATTATAACACTGACTATTAACGGCAAGGAACAGAGAGCGAGCGGAGGAGTATAGAGCTAAGGCCGACTTCTGGTACTTTTTATAGAGCCGGGATTTATTATTTTTTAAGTATGACAAATACTTGGAGAACCAGGGAGGCTTGGACGATACGGGTACAGTGATATCTGGAACAAAAGTATTAAGGGCGGAGTAAATAGAGCTATAAAACGAGCTAACAGTTGCATCTATGTTCGGTAATGAATAAAGAAACGACCAATCAACACGCGAGAGATGTAGATCTAAATCGATAAAGTTTGTTTTGCGAAAACACTTTATGTGAGCCATGGAACTGTCAGCACCTCCAGATTGTGTACACTCCAGGGATATCGACAAAGTTGGATGGTAAGGATCTTCAGGGAGTGATATTGGGCTTGCTCTAGATACCATAGCGAGAGAAGCATCGTTAACAAAAACAAGGTCAAGAAATCTGTCCCTTATGTTTTTAACGGCATTAATTTGGACAAGGGAAATAACCGTTAGCCCATTGATAAAGTCATTATGGCAATTAGGAAACAACAGGTTAGCGTCATCACAAGGCAGCCAAGAAAGAAATGGGAGGTTAAAGTCCCCCATGACAATAATTCGATCATTGCACGCTAATGCAGATACGACAGTATTAATTGCTGAGAGGTGGTGTAGGTAAAGCTCAGCATCAGACCTGGGAGGGATGTAAGAGCAGGTTAAATAGAAAAATGTGGAGCCAACACGAACTTTAACTGCAACAAATTCAATTCCATGGATGTTATTGAATGGGAATAACTCAGATGAGAAAACAGATTTAACTGCAATCAGAACCCCACCTGCAAAAGATGGGCGGTCCATTCGATAAATAGTGTAACTATCAATGAAAATTTCATGAACATTGACAGGAGTTAAGCCAGGTTTCGGTAAACGCGATGGCATCGAAATCAAAGGACGCACTATTAGTATGAATTTGACGCAATTTTCCCAACAAACTGCGAACGTTCTGATAGTGCAAGGAAAAATGGAACTCTTTGAGTGAGTACTCTTTGAGATGCAGAGATTTCTCTACCGCTGAGATCACTTCATGAAGAGCCGTTTCCGTGGATTTTCCTTTCCGGTAGGCATGCTGTGCGCCTGACAGCAACTGAGGGTGTATAGTTGTCCTCAGTTGCAGCCTGACGAGTCTCTCAAAGGTTTTGAGGAGGAAGGACGATAGGCTGATTGGTCTAAAGTCTTTTGCAGTTGAGTGCGAGGCTTTTCCTACTTTGGGAATGAAGACTATCTTTGCCTTAAGCCATGCTCTCGGGATTGTACCCACAGCAAGTATCTTCCTGAAGATACCTTGTAGCCAGTTGATGGCCGTATCCCCGGCCTTCTGAAGTTGAGCCGGGATTACCTGGTCTGGAACGGGTTGAAGCTGTTTATTGCCCAGCTTATGTTACCTTTTGTGAGGATGTGATCCATCGAGGTTACCGGTCCCTCTCCTGGCAGATGTACCGTCTCGATGGTTGTGCACCCTGGGAAATGCGTGCCTAGTAGAATGTGCAGGGACTCCTCACTGGAGTTGGTCCACGTGCCGTCATTCCTTTTAAGATACCCTACCGAGGGGTTAGTTTTTGAGAGAATCTTGCGAAGCCTTGCGGCCTCTGACGTTTCCCCAATTTCCGAGCAAAAGTTTTGCCAAGAGGCCCTATTTGCTTTACTTGTTTCCTTTTTATATAGTGACAGACGGATTTTGTAGTCTGCCCAGTGGCTCTCCTCGTTCGCGCTTTTGGCCCTGTTGAAGAGGGTTCTGCAGCGTTTACGAAGGATGTCTATTTGTTTTGACCACCAGGGGGGTTTCTTTTTCCCCCTAGGTTTGCTAGCCGCGAAGGCTTTTTTGCATGCTTCTGTGAACCTGTTCACTAGGCGATCTAGGTCGTCTTTTGTGTCCGGGCATGATGGTGCTTTGGAGGGGAGTAAGTCCTCCAGGGCTGAGCTATATTTTTCCCAGTTGGCTTTCCTGGTATTAATATAGTTCTTAGGTTTCGGACACTCGAGGGATAGTGTGGTCTCGATGTATCTGTGGTCAGAGAAAGAGTGGTCATCAAGGACTTGCCAACTCTTGACTATGTCAAACAGGTTGGGAGACACTAAGGTGAGGTCAATAACCTCCTGTCGATTTTTAATTATAAAAGTGGCTTGTCGACAGGACGTGCCCCGGCCGCTGCATCCGACTTGTAGACCTTTACGGTCACAGAGCTGAACCCAAAATTGAGCTCGCCTCTGGCAGCCTCTATCGGGGCCAGCGACTCTTCCACTGGTTCTTAGGTATTCGGGAGTCCGTGCTGCCTTTGTCCAGGACGCCAATCAGCGTCCTTTCTCTGTCAATCTGCGCGAACGATGTGTTAGGCAGTACTCTGGAGCGCTTCGGTGTTGGCCCAGGAGTCTCATGCGAGCGCTGCCTTTTTGGCTGAGGGGCTTCCTTCTTCGGTGCTTCCTTGCCAAAGTTCGGCAGCACCTTCGAGGTCCATTCAACCTTCTTTATCCATTTGTCCGTCGGGCTGGACATCTGGCTTGAGTTCTGCCGACGGAGTATATTGCCAGCACTCCTTCTATCGGCATATGTAAAAGGTTTGGCTTGGACACTAGTAGATGGGCACTCATCACCCGCCACTTTACCAGCAGGCAGAGCAGCCGCAGGATTGCATAGCCACTCTGCCAAGGTATCGGTTTTGGGAGCCAATTCACCACCCACCCCGAAACCGGGATGGTGTATGGATATTTTGTTGCTATTTTTTTGACTATTCCTGATATTCATTAGTCATTTATTTTTCGTTTTGATTCTTTCTCATATACTCCGTTTTCTAGAAGATAGTAATTCTTTTGCATTAGGTCAGTGAGAATGTTATTGTCTTCATCTGGATATGGGACAATTTTAAGTATAGGAATATTTCTGATCTCTCGTGGGATGTTAGAAATTATTAGTATTTCGTTGGTGTCTGATTTCAACCAGGTTGATGTTTTGATATTTAACAATTTCTCTGAATCAATGTGTTTCAGGTAATCCTGCCTTAATAATTTTGGATTAAAAATCCCTAATCTTCTTAGCTGCATGCCTAATTCAATATCCTCTATGTACTCAGTAAAATGTTGAAGGTTAAATATTAGTATTTCTAATTGCTTCCTTCCTTCCTATCATTATCCTTGTTTAATTTATTGACAACTTCTATGCCAGAATTTACTGCTTGAATTTTTAAGTTTAATTCGTTAGCTTGAACACTGTGGCTAGCCAGATTGTCTACTTTCCCTTCTAGTTCGACTTTATCATATTGATCTAACGCTCCAAATAGATATTTATAAATTGTGCCTACTGCATTTATAAGGCCTCTTTTGTTTTTGGCTATTTTTATGCCGTTGTTTTCACGTTGCAATTTCTCGACTAAATATTGAACTGGGATTACGTTATTAAATTATTAAATTGGGTTGCCTGGTCTAGTAAACTCTGATATGTTTCATCTGTTCTTGTTATATTAATTGTTAAATAATGATATTCATAATTAATGGGTATGTTAATGGTATCTGTTTTGAATATGAGATATCCATTCCTTGAGTTGATGGGATCTATCTCTATATTCTGTCCGGTAGACTGTAGGACGGTGAACATTAGTAAGATTATAATCTTAATCATGTTGTAGCTCCAGATTCCCAGTACTCTCTTCGGGTACTCTGCAATTATCATATTTACTTTTATTAGACTTTTTCTTTCTTTTGAATTTGGTTTTATAGTCTACCTGCCGAATTTCCCCTATTCTTTTGATCGGATTGGTTGTTATTTTTTAACTAGGGGTGCATTTTTGTAGCGTGTGTCTACTTCAAAGTCGATTCTATCGTTATTCAAATGATTGATCTTCCTAACCTTATTCAGTTGGGTGTTATAATCTGATAGTCCGGCGTACAGGAAGATATCAGCTGGGGATCTTTTTGTAGTATTATGAACCGATTTATGATTATAAGTGTATAGAATTAACACGAATTTTGTGAGTTATGTTATCCTCGCTTGAAATAATTCTTAATTTGTCATTGATCGTTTTATGTAGCCGTTCTTCATCAGAAACTCCGTTTTACTGGTAGTGATTTCGATTTTCACATTTTCACATCAAGTGATTGGGACTGATTATTTTTAGGAATGCCCTTTGAAACAGTGGGAAGTCTATTTCACTATGGAAATATAATGCACTCTTTTTGGTTCACACATATTCCTTTATTATATCTTTTGCTAATGACTTTGTCATTTCAGTATATGTGATTTTTATCAGTATCTTGTGGAAATACCTTATCCTCATTACCTTTAATCAGTTCTATTTGCCTATTATAGTAATTGATTGGTCGCTCTGTAAGTGGAATATAATTTGTATTTTCTTCTTGCGTGCTATGGACCGTTGCACAATCACTATTAATGGTTTCCCCAAGTAGGTTTTCGTTAATCTTTACTCTTGATAGCGCATCGGCTACATTTATTTATTTTTTAAATTAACAAATTATCTGTTAATAATGGTACTTAGTTACTAAAGGCGGAAAAAGAGAAGTTAAAAGTTAGCTAAATTTAAGTGATTATAAATATTTCATGCAATTAGTTTAAGAGACAGTTCAGGGGATAGGGTTTGGCAGAGGGAGTTATAATTATGGCATAAAACCCTAAAAGGTTCATGATCAGCATAATTAGACCTACATATGGGTAGACGGATAGGCCTAAAAGTACGGGTAGGTCTAAATGGAACGGCCAAGTCAATCTGACCCAAGAGAGCTTTGGAGTCAGCAGTCCCGAGAAGGAGCTTGTGCACGAACATTACGCCATTGCATATTCTGCGATGGTGCAACGACGGCATGTCAATAAGATTTAGCCTAGACCGGTAGGGTGGCAAGATTCTACCCGAGTCCCAGTTAAAGTTCCGAAGGGCAAAAATTAAAAATTGCTTTTGCACGGATTCAATAACAGCCTGCTGCTTGTTATACTGCGGGCTCCACACACAAGAACAATACTCCAATTAATACGTACTAACGAGATATACAGTTGTTTCGTAACGTACGGGTCGTCAAACTCCTTGGACCAACGCTTTATGAACGCTAAAACACCCTTAGCTTTATTTACAGTGGCAGCTATATGGCTGTTAAAACACATCTTATGATCAAAAAGGACTCCGAGGTCATTTGAACTCGAAATTCGCTCAAGGACATGATTTCCTAGAACATATGAGACAAAATGTGGAGCACGACGGTAAAATGTCATAAGTTTGCATTTGGAAAGGTTCAGAAAAAGAAGATTAGTTGAACACCACAATAGTAGTTCAATTAGATCAAGTTAAAGGCGTGTGTGCAAATACCAATCAGAGTAAGAAAGACAGATTTTAACATCATCAGCATACATTAGCGTAGTAGAGTATGTTATAACTTAAGGAAGGTCATTCCCAAATAAAATAAACAAAAGCGGGCCCAGATGACTTCCCTGTGGCACACCTGAAGTAACATTAACAGTATTTGACAACACGTTAGAAAACAAAACACGTTGAGTACGGTTAGTGGGATAGGACAAAATCCAATCTAGAAGATTCGTTGGGAACCATAATAAAGAGAGCTTGTGAATAAGCAGAGCATGGTTCACAGAATCGAATGCCTTGCTGAAGTCCGTAAAAATTACATCCAATTTGAAAATACGGTGGATTAGGTTAGAAAACTCAAGAAGGTTAGTCGATGTTGAACGATGTCTGAAAAAACCGTGTTGCGACGGAGACATCAAGCTGCAACAAAGATGTTGCAGTTGCCGGGTGACCAGGAACTCAAGAAGCTTCGGGATGGCGGAAAGCTTTGCGATACCACGATAGTTTTCAATGTTTGATCTTGAACCTTTTTTGTGAAGCGGAATGATGTAGGACTCATTCCAAATTACTGGGAGACAAACTGTTCCAAGCAGAGGTTGAAGAGAAAGGTCAAGGGTTTTAAAATGCAACTTGGTACCTTATCTGGACCCGCAGAAAACGATATGTCCATAGATGACAAACCTTCCAGAACAACGCTTTCCTCGAAAAAGGGCAGAAAAATGCTGTTAGCTTGAGGTAGCTGGTACGGATACGGAGTGGATGCGTTGTAAATTTGAGGCGAGTACGTTGTTTGGAAAAAGGTAGCGAATAAATTTGCAATACCATCAGCAAAAGCTTCTGTTTTGTTCTGGTAATGAAGGGACGGAGGAAGAGCGTTTGACTTGCGCTTAGAGTTAACAAACGAATATAATTTTTTAGGATCACTAGAAACGTTACTACTACATTGTGAAAGGTAATGATTATAACACTGACTATTAACGGCAAGGAACAGAGAGCGAGCGGAGGAGTATAGAGCTAAGGCCGACTTCTGGTACTTTTTATAGAGCCGGGATTTATTATTTTTTAAGTATGACAAATACTTGGAGAACCAGGGAGGCTTGGACGATACGGGTACAGTGATATCTGGAACAAAAGTATTAAGGGCGGAGTAAATAGAGCTATAAAACGAGCTAACAGTTGCATCTATGTTCGGTAATGAATAAAGAAACGACCAATCAACACGCGAGAGATGTAGATCTAAATCGATAAAGTTTGTTTTGCGAAAACACTTTATGTGAGCCATGGAACTGTCAGCACCTCCAGATTGTGTACACTCCAGGGATATCGACAAAGTTGGATGGTAAGGATCTTCAGGGAGTGATATTGGGCTTGCTCTAGATACCATAGCGAGAGAAGCATCGTTAACAAAAACAAGGTCAAGAAATCTGTCCCTTATGTTTTTAACGGCATTAATTTGGACAAGGGAAATAACCGTTAGCCCATTGATAAAGTCATTATGGCAATTAGGAAACAACAGGTTAGCGTCATCACAAGGCAGCCAAGAAAGAAATGGGAGGTTAAAGTCCCCCATGACAATAATTCGATCATTGCACGCTAATGCAGATACGACAGTATTAATTGCTGAGAGGTGGTGTAGGTAAAGCTCAGCATCAGACCTGGGAGGGATGTAAGAGCAGGTTAAATAGAAAAATGTGGAGCCAACACGAACTTTAACTGCAACAAATTCAATTCCATGGATGTTATTGAATGGGAATAACTCAGATGAGAAAACAGATTTAACTGCAATCAGAACCCTACCTGCAAAAGATGGGCGGTCCATTCGATAAATAGTGTAACTATCAATGAAAATTTCATGAACATTGACAGGAGTTAAGCCAGGTTTCGGTAAACGCGATGGCATCGAAATCAAAGGACGCACTATTAGTATGAATTTGACGCAATTTTCCCAACAAACTGCGAACGTTCTGATAGTGCAAGGAAAAATGGAACTCTTTGAGTGAGTACTCTTTGAGATGCAGAGATTTCTCTACCGCTGAGATCACTTCATGAAGAGCCGTTTCCGTGGATTTTCCTTTCCGGTAGGCATGCTGTGCGCCTGACAGCAACTGAGGGTGTATAGTTGTCCTCAGTTGCAGCCTGACGAGTCTCTCAAAGGTTTTGAGGAGGAAGGACGATAGGCTGATTGGTCTAAAGTCTTTTGCAGTTGAGTGCGAGGCTTTTCCTACTTTGGGAATGAAGACTATCTTTGCCTTAAGCCATGCTCTCGGGATTGTACCCACAGCAAGTATCTTCCTGAAGATACCTTGTAGCCAGTTGATGGCCGTATCCCCGGCCTTCTGAAGTTGAGCCGGGATTACCTGGTCTGGGCCTGGCGATTTGAACGGGTTGAAGCTGTTTATTGCCCAGCTTATGTTACGTTTTGTGAGGATGAGATCTATCGAATTTACCAGTCCCTCTCCTGGGAGATGTACCGTCTCGATGGTTGTGCACCCTGGGAAATGCGTGCCTAGTAGAATGTGCAGGGACTCCTCACTGGAGTTGGTCCACGTGCCGTCATTCCTTTTAAGATACCCTACCGAGGGGTTAGTTTTTGAGAGAATCTTGCGAAGCCTTGCGGCCTCTGACGTTTCCTCAATTTCCGAGCAAAATTTTTGCCAAGAGGCCCTTTTTGCTTTCCTTGTTTCCTTTTTATATAGTGACAGACTGATTTTGTAGTCTGCCCAGTGGCTCTCCTCGTTCGCGCTTTTGGCCCTGTTGAAGAGGGTCCTGCAGCTTTTACGTAGGATGTCTATTTGTTTTGACCACCAGGGGGGTTTCTTTTTCCCCCTAGGTTTGCTAGAGGGGCATGCTGCCGCGAAGGCTTTGTTGCATGCTTCGTGAAGCAGTTCACTAGGCGATCTAGGTCGTATTTTGTGTCCGGGCATGATGGTGCTTTGGAGGGGAGTAAGTCCTCCAGGGCTGAGCTATATTTTTCCCAGTTGGCTTTCCTGGGATTAATATAGTCCTTAGGTTTCGGAAATTCGAGGGATAGTGTGGTCTCGATGTATCTGTGGTCAGAGAAAGATTGGTCATCAAGGACTTGCCAACTCTTGACTATGTCAAACAGGTTGGGAGACACTAAGATGAGGTCAATAACCTCCTGTCGATTTTTAATTATAATTGCACGTAGGACATTCATTGATGATATTTTGGATTAACTTTTGATAATCGGGGTAGTAGAATTTCCCTTTAAACCAATTAGTGGTCTTTTCGATACCTGAGTGAAGTAGCTCTTTATGATTCTTCAATATTTGTTCCTTGAATTCGGAGTAGTTCGGAATATCTATGAGTTCGGTACTGGATTTAATCAGTTTAGTCAAGTGATTGGGACTGATTATTTTTAAGAATGCCCTTTGGAACAGTGGGAAGTCTATTTCACTATGGAAATATAATGCACTCTTTTTGGTCCACACATATTCCTTTATTATATCTTTTGCTAATGACTTTGTCATTTCAGTATATGTGATTTTTATCAGTATCTTGTGGAAATACCTTATCCTCATTACCTTTAATCAGTTATATTTGCCTATTATAGTAATTGATTGGTCGCTCTGTAAGTGGAATATAATTTGTATTATCTTCTTGCGTGCTATGGACCGTTGCACAATCACTATTAATGGTTTCCCCAAGTAGGTTTTCGTTAATCTTTACTCTTGATAGCGCATCGGCTACATTTATTTATTTTTTAAATTAACAAATTATCTGTTAATAATGGTACTTAGTTACTAAAGGCGGAAAAAGAGAAGTTAAAAGTTAGCTAAATTTAAGTGATTATAAATATTTCATGCAATTAGTTTAAGAGACAGTTCAGGGGATAGGGTTTGGCAGAGGGAGTTATAATTATGGCATAAAACCCTAAAAGGTTCATGATCAGCATAATTAGACATATGGGTAGACGGATAGGCCTAAAAGTACGGGTAGGTCTAAATGGAACGGCCAAGTCAATCTGACCCAAGAGAGCTTGGGAGTCAGCAGTCCCGAGAAGGAGCTTGTGCACGAACATTACGCCATTGCATATTCTGCGATGGTGCAACGACGGCAGGTCAATAAGATTTAGCCTAGACCGGTAGGGTGGCAAGATTCTACCAGAGTCCCAGTTAAAGTTCCGAAGGGCAAATACTAAAAATTGCTTTTGCACGGATTCAATAACAGCCTGCTGCTCTTTATACTGCGGGCTCCACACACAAGAACAATACTCCAATTAATACGTACTAACGAGATATACAGTTGTTTCGTAACGTACGGGTCGTCAAACTCCTTGGACCAACGCTTTATGAACGCTAAAACACCCTTAGCTTTATTTACAGTGGCAGCTATATGGCTGTTAAAACACATCTTATGATCAAAAAGGACTCCGAGGTCATTTGAACTCGAAATTCGCTCAAGGACATGATTTCCTAGAACATATGAGACAAAATGTGGAGCACGACGGTAAAATGTCATAAGTTTGCATTTGGAAAGGTTCAGAAAAAGAAGATTAGTTGAACACCACAATAGTAGTTCAATTAGATCAAGTTAAAGGCGTGTGTGCAAATACCAATCAGAGTAAGAAAGACAGATTTTAACATCATCAGCATACATTAGCGTAGTAGAGTATGTTATAACTTAAGGAAGGTCATTCCCAAATAAAATAAACAAAAGCGGGCCCAGATGACTTCCCTGTGGCACACCTGAAGTAACATTAACAGTATTTGACAACACGTTAGAAAACAAAACACGTTGAGTACGGTTAGTGGGATAGGACAAAATCCAATCTAGAAGATTCGTTGGGAACCATAATAAAGAGAGCTTGTGAATAAGCAGAGCATGGTTCACAGAATCGAATGCCTTGCTGAAGTCCGTAAAAATTACATCCAATTTGAAAATACGGTGGATTAGGTTAGAAAACTCAAGAAGGTTAGTCGATGTTGAACGATGTCTGAAAAAACCGTGTTGCGACGGAGACATCAAGCTGCAACAAAGATGTTGCAGTTGCCGGGTGACCAGGAACTCAAGAAGCTTCGGGATGGCGGAAAGCTTTGCGATACCACGATAGTTTTCAATGTTTGATCTTGAACCTTTTTTGTGAAGCGGAATGATGTAGGACTCATTCCAAATTACTGGGAGACAAACTGTTCCAAGCAGAGGTTGAAGAGAAAGGTCAAGGGTTTTAAAATGCAACTTGGTACCTTATCTGGACCCGCAGAAAACGATATGTCCATAGATGACAAACCTTCCAGAACAACGCTTTCCTCGAAAAAGGGCAGAAAAATGCTGTTAGCTTGAGGTAGCTGGTACGGATACGGAGTGGATGCGTTGTAAATTTGAGGCGAGTACGTTGTTTGGAAAAAGGTAGCGAATAAATTTGCAATACCATCAGCAAAAGCTTCTGTTTTGTTCTGGTAATGAAGGGACGGAGGAAAAGCGTTTGACTTGCGCTTAGAGTTAACGAACGAATATAATTTTTTAGGATCACTAGAAACGTTACTACTACATTGTGAAAGGTAATGATTATAACACTGACTATTAACGGCAAGGAACAGAGAGCGAGCGGAGGAGTATAGAGCTAAGGCCGACTTCTGGTACTTTTTATAGAGCCGGGATTTATTATTTTTTAAGTATGACAAATACTTGGAGAACCAGGGAGGCTTGGACGATACGGGTACAGTGATATCTGGAACAAAAGTATTAAGGGCGGAGTAAATAGAGCTATAAAACGAGCTAACAGTTGCATCTATGTTCGGTAATGAATAAAGAAACGACAAATCAACACGCGAGAGATGTAGATCTAAATCGATAAAGTTAGCTTTGCGAAAACACTTTATGTGAGCCATGGAACTGTCAGCACCTCCAGATTGTGTACACTCCAGGGATATCGACAAAGTTGGATGGTAAGGATCTTCAGGGAGTGATATTGGGCTTGCTCTAGATACCATAGCGAGAGAAGCATCGTTAACAAAAACGAGGTCAAGAAGTCTGTCCCTAATGTTTTTAACGGCATTAATTTGGACAAGGGAAATATCCGTTGGCCCATTGATAAAGTCATTATGGCAATTAGGAAACAACAGGTTAGCGTCATCATAAGGCTGCCAAGAAAGAAATGGGAGGTTAAAGTCCCCAATGACAATAATTCGATCATTGCACCCTAATGCAGATACAGACAGTAGACAGTATTAATTGCTGAGAGGTGGTGTAAGTAAAGCTCAGCATCAGACCTGGGAGGAATGTAAGAGCAGGTTAAATAGAAAAATGCGGAGCCAACACGAACTTTGACTGCAACAAATTCAATTCCATGGATGTTATTAAATGGGAATAACTCAGATGAGAAAACAGATTTAACTGCAATCAGAACCCCACCTGCAAAAGATGGGCGGTCCATTCGATAAATAGTGTAACTATCAATGAAAATTTCATGAACATTGACAGGAGTTAAGCCAGGTTTCGGTAAACGCGATGGCATCGAAATCAAAGGACGCACTATTAGTATGAATTTGACGCAATTTTCCCAACAAACTGCGAACGTTCTGATAGTGCAAGGAAAAATGGAACTCTTTGAGTGAGTACTCTTTGAGATGCAGAGATTTCTCTACCGCTGAGATCACTTCATGAAGAGTCGTTTCCGTGGATTTTCCTTTCCGGTAGGCATGCTGTGCGCCTGACAGCAACTGAGGGTGTATAGTTGTCCTCAGTTGCAGCCCGACGAGTCTCTCAAAGGTTTTGAGGAAGAAGGACGATAGGCTGATTGGTCTAAAGTCTTTTGCAGTTGAGTGCGAGGCTTTTCCTGCTTTGGGAATGAAGACTATCTTTGCCTTTAGCCATGCTCTCGGGATTGTACCCACAGCCAGTATCTTCCTGAAGATACCTTGTAGCCAGTTGATGGCCGTATCCCCGGCCTTCTGAAGTTGGGCCGGGATTACCTGGTCTGGCCTGGTGATTTGAAAGGGTTGAAGCTGTTTATTGCCCAGCTGATGTTACGTTTTGTGAGGATGAGATCTATCGAATTTACCAGTCCCTCTCCTGGGAGATGTACCGTCTCGATGGTTGTGCACCCTGGGAAATGCGTGCCTAGTAGAATGTGCAGGGACTCCTCACTGGAGTTGGTCCACGTGCCGTCATTCCTTTTAAGATACCCTACCGAGGGGTTAGTTTTTGAGAGAATCTTGCGAAGCCTTGCGGCCTCTGACGTTTCCTCAATTTCCGAGCAAAATTTTTGCCAAGAGGCCCTTTTTGCTTTCCTTGTTTCCTTTTTATATAGTGACAGACTGATTTTGTAGTCTGCCCAGTGGCTCTCCTCGTTCGCGCTTTTGGCCCTGTTGAAGAGGGTCCTGCAGCTTTTACGTAGGATGTCTATTTGTTTTGACCACCAGGGGGGTTTCTTTTTCCCCCTAGGTTTGCTAGAGGGGCATGCTGCCGCGAAGGCTTTGTTGCATGCTTCTGTGAACCTGTTCACTAGGCGATCTTGGTCGTCTTTTGTGTCCGGGCATGATGTTGCTTTGGAAGGGAGTAAGTCCTCCAGGGCTGAGCTATATTTTTCCCAGTTGGCTTTCCTGGGATTAATATAGTCCTTAGGTTTCGGAAATTCGAGGGATAGTGTGGTCTCGATGTATCTGTGGTCAGAGAAAGATTGGTCATCAAGGACTTGCCAACTCTTGACTATGTCAAACAGGTTGGGAGACACTAAGGTGAGGTCAATAACCTCCTGTCGATTTTAAATTATAAAAGTGGGGTCGTTGCTCCGATTACAAATAAATAGATTTGAGTTAAGGATGAAGCTGAAAAGTGACTCACCCCTTACATTTGCATTCGAGCTCCCCCATTGAGTGTGGTGAGCGTTGGCATCGCAACCTATTAATAGGTCTATGTCCGACCTCTCGCTGTCGCTGGCTAGTTTGCGAACAAGGTCGTTGGGAGGATCGTTTTCCTCATGGGCCATGTAGGACGATATCAGCCTTAGATGTGTCCCTTTCAGCTCTAGGCTTGCCGCCGTGTTGTCGCTATCGCTATAATTATGGAGAAGAAAGATATAAAGGTGCTTTCTGGCGAGAATGCAGGTGCGGGTTTTACCTTCATGTTGAGCTACAATTATCTTGTACTCCTTTGACCCTAGTCCACAAACCTTGTCTCCCACTATCCAAGGTTCCTGGATCAGGGCTACCTCTGCTCCGCTCTCTTCGAGGCGGAGTATAAGAGCAGCGGATGCTGGTTTACAGTGGTGGACATTGTTCTAAAGGAGCCTCAAGGGCATCCTTTGTGTTCTCCACCACTGTAATATCGGCATATGGATCGTCCTCGACTTCCTCGTGGCAACACATCGCCTCGAAGTCGCATCTCAGCGTGCCATCGGTGGAGTAGCCCTCTGGGTCTGTCACTGTGTGATCGTCGGGTGCTTCGATCTCCGAGGCAGCGTCCTGCTCGACTGGCTTGTCGACAGGACGTGCCCCGGCCGCTGCATCCGACTTGTAGACCTTTACGGTCACAGAGCTGAACGCAAAATTGAGCTCGCCTTTGGCAGCCTCAATCGGGGCCAGCGACTCTTTGTTGAGGACGACCACCGCCTGGTTTGTGGGGGCCTGTGTCGTCTCAACTTTGACCTCCTTCCAGTCCGCTGTTGGGAGGTGGGGGTTGCATCATTGCAGCATTTTTGGGATGCGTTCCGGCTCCTTAATGGGGCGGGCACCCACTTCCACTGGTTCTTAGGGATTCGGGAGTCCGCGCTGCCTTTGTCCAGGACGCCAATCAGCGTCCTTTCTCTGTTAATCTGCGCGAACGATGTGTTAGGCAGTACTCTGGAGCGCTTCGGTGTTGGCCCAGGAGTCTCTTGCGAGCGCTGCCTTTTTGGCTGAGGGGCTTTTTTCTTCGGTGCTTCCTTGCCAAAGTTCGGCAGCACCTTCGAGGCCCACTCAACCTTCTTTATCCATTTGTCCGTCGGGCTGGACATCTGGCCTGCGTTCTGCCGACGGAGTATGTTGCCAGCACTCCTTCTATCGGCATATGTAAAAGGTTTGGCTTGGACACTAGTAGATGGGCACTCATCATCCGCCACTTTACCAGCAGGCAGAGCAGCCGCAGGATTGCATAGCCACTCTGCCAAGGTATCGGTTTTGGGAACCAATTCACCACCCACCCCGAAACCGGGATGGGACCCCTTTGGGCTCTCCCTAGCATCTTCCGCCGCGCAGGTTTTCACTGCTGGTTTGCGGGTTGGGCCAGGCCTTTGGGCCGCTGCCTTCCTCTGGTTGGGATTGCTCCTTGTTGGCATTTGGGGAGTGCCAGAATCATTTTGTTTGTTTTTCATATCTTCCATTCTTTTCCCACGAGCTGCAGAGAAGGGGTACGGTCCGTCCGGGCAGAGATCCACGTTGCCCGGATAAGGCATACTTAGAACAGGGGGCTGCCAAGTCTCTGAGCTCTCCGTTAACGACTGGGCTAGTTTTATATACCGGTCCCCCAGCCAGGCTGACTCTCGGCACGGGTCGAATAACACTCTTAGTCCGGCCCGGTGTGAGCTGAATGTGGGGGTTGGGATGTGGGTAGGTAGTGTGTAGGGATAGGGTAGTGTGTGAGCTACTTATACGAGGCGGCACCACAAGCGCATCGTCAGTGTTGCTACTTCGCGAACACCCGCTGGCTGTCCGGGGCTGCTTATTTTCGGTACTCTCCCTACGGATGTCCGATTATTCGCAGCTGACCTACCTATATGACCTGTATATAGGTAGGTCGTTCGCTATCCGCAACCTGCGACCCGTCCGGTGGCCTCAGCTAGGCCCCCTTTGAGCCACCTCACGAGCTCATCAGACCAGAGTATTGAGCTTACGTGTGTTCAGGCCAGCAGTAAACAATTTCCGCGCACTGTGCCAACTCCTTGCGCCCCGGTCCCAACTCGCTCTCGTGCGCTCGGAGGGGTGCTCGGATCCACAATCCACGATCCACTCGGCGCTCACGGCAGCAAAAGCATCATAAGGCATAGAGTTAGTTAGTTACGTTTTCACCCCCGCTTCAACCTGTCGACATACCGCGCGAATACCCAATAACTACATGAACAATATATATATGTACACACAACGAAACCCATCGGCCTTTCCTTTCTGTGACGACTGCTAGGAGTTTAAACTGGAACATACACCTCGCCGTTGGATAATTGAACCTCGATCCGCCCCACTACAAACAACATGTAATACATTATTTAATCGCGTATTTTCTATTACGATTTCTTTGGTTCGCAAATAAGACAATGGTTTAATTCTTGTTACGTTATTGTTGATGTATATGCTTTGTGCAAATTCTGGTATTGAGTTAGATATTAAGAATTCATTTAATCGAACACTGCAATTATTTATTTTTATTAATGCGTTGCCTTCTACTTTTATTTCTTGGTTTAGGTTAGGTAAGGTTAGGTTAACCTGGACGGCCCTCAGCGGGGCCACGCATAGGCCAATCTGGGCCTTAGTTATCCGGATGGGGGGGGGGTGTATGAACCGTCGCGGGAGTGTTTAGATGGTTTTAAAGTCCCCGAGAATCGAGGTGTTTTTAGCATAGGCCAGCAGTTCCTGTGGCGTCCTTTTGGAGGCATCTTCCAGTGATGCAAGCACTGGGGCGCCCAGGTATCTCCTCCTTACCCTTGAGAGAGCCGGACAGTAGCAGATGAGATGTTCCAGGGTTTCGATAGCCCCAGGTTCATCACATTTCCTACAACTGTCTCTGTCTCTGTTGGTGATGCCTAGCTTAGCTGCATGTGCAGCAGCCAGACAGTGACCTGTAAGTATTCCCACTAGCAATCTACAGACTTTTCGTGGTAGGTGCAGTAGGTAGTGGCTAAGTTTCTCGTTGCGTTCCTTGCACATTATCTTCGAGGTTCTGCAGGTGGTGGTACTGTTCCACCTGCTATCAGTCTGTGTTCTAGCCTGCTTCTCTAGATCGCATTGCAGCGTTCTAAGGGAGACAGGCACGTTCTCGGTTCTCCTATTCTCCAGCCCGACGCCTTCCTTAGCTAGTACGTCCGCCGCTTCGTTTCTTTCGATGCCCAGGTGGCTGGGAACCCAATAGATCCGCACTGTCTTTGTCGTGCTTAGGATGTCTAATGCCCCCCTGCTCGCCATCACACTTCTGGAACTGACCGCGGACGACTGCATGAATCTTATCGCCGCTTGACTGTCGACGAATAGGTTGACCGCATCGTGTGCTCGTTCTGTTAGGAGAGCGACCTCCGCTGCTTTCCCGATGGCAAAAACTTCTGCCTGGAATATGCTGTATTGGTCCGGTAGCTTATACGATAGCCTTATCTCAGGGTCTGTACAGTATAGGCCCGCACCTACTCCTCCGTCCATCTTGGAGCCGTCTGTGTATATATTGAAGTGCTCAGTTTGGTCCCTTGCAATTTTCCAGTCTTCAGGTCCCAAAGATGTGGTTGTTTTGACGTCAAGGCAAGTTGGGGGGGTCATGTAATCAGTTGATCTGGTCACGTCCCTGCCAATTGAACTGTGCCCGTATCCTTGTATCGATAGGTTTCCTGATGCTATAAGGCGTTGTGCTGCCTTTCCCGCAATCAGGCGAGAGTGAATGTCCAGGGGGTCGATTCCGAGTACAGTTTCGAGTGCTTTTGTTGGGGTTGACCTCAGCGCCCCTGTAATACAGAGCAGAGCCTGTCGCTGAGTCTTTTCCATAAGCTTATGGTATGTCTTCTTTTCAGTAGCCTGCCACCACACTAAGGCTCCATACAGCAGAGTTGGTCGCACCACCGAGATGTAGATCCAGTGCATTAGAGCAGGTGACAGGCCCCATGTGCTGCTGAGCATCTTCTTGGATGCATAAAGCGCAATGGTAGCCTTCTTCACCCTTTCCACTACATTGGGCCTCCATACCAGCTTGCTGTCCAGTACTGTGCCTAGGTATTTCATCTGTGATTTTGGAGTCAGCCTAGTTTGGTCAATTTTCGGGGGTGTCCATATCGGTACCTTGTACCTCTTGGTAAAGAGGATGAGGTCCGTCTTGTCCGCGTTGATACTGAGTCCTACCTCTTCCGCCCACTCACGTATCTCCCTGAGCGTACGTTCCATTATAGAGCTGAGGGTCGATGGACATACACCCGTAATAAGTATGCTTATGTCATCTGCATAGGCTGTTATTTTTGGGGCCTTCCTTTCAAATCTCTTAATGAGGTCGTCGACCACCAAATTCCACAGTAGTGGCGATAGGACTCCACCTTGAGGTGTGCCTCTGTGTGCCCCCTTTACCATGGAAGCGGTGCCCCACTCCGATTGCACCCGTCTACAACTTAGGAGGTTTTTGATCCAGACGTTGATTGCAGGGTGTATGTTATTCGCTTCTAGGCGACTTGTTATTGCGGTTGAATGTTGTTGAATGCTCCTGAGATGTCCACAAATGCTCCCAAAGCATACTTTTTGTTGTGAAGGGCGCTCTCGATGGTGGCTACTAGCGAGTGTAGTGCCGTCGCCACTGATTTCCCCTTGGTGCAGGCGTGTTGGTTAGTTGACATCAGTCCCCCTACCTCATTCCTGATGTGTAAATCCAACAGCTTTTCTAGTGTTTTTAGAAAAAAAGGAGGATTACAGACCGATAAGCCTGTCTGTAATCCTTGGGACTCACGTGGCTGCACTTTCCTGCCTTAGGGAGGAAGAAAACTCTTAAGGTTCTCCATTGGATGGGGATATAGCCCGTACTTAGGCATGCTGAGTATATTGCGAAGAGCCATGGGGTAATAACCTCTTTGGTCAACTGCATCATGGCTGGGAATATCCCGTCCAGTCCTGGTGCTTTTATGCCCGCGATGGAGTCTATGGCCCAGTGGATTCTCTTAGTGGTTAACAGACCTATTAGGGGGTGCTGTTCCTTAGTTGCTAGGTCCTGATGCTCCTTAGCGCCAGTGACCTCGGTGCATCCAGGGAAGTGCGCCTCCATTAGTGCTGTTAGGGCTTCTTTACTGCCCTCTGTCCACTGTCCGTTGTCTAGTTTTAGTTGGCTCTGTACTGTGGGCTGCTTTAAAAGCAGCTTCCGGAGGCTAGCGGTTTCGGGCACTTTCTCAATGTTGGAGCAGAATTTTCTCCACGAGTTCCTTTGTACCTTACGTAAAACCTTCTAGTAGCTCCTAAGTAGGATTTTATATTCCTCATTGACAATCTCTTCGTTCGCTTGTTTGGCGATCTTGAAGAATTCCTTGAGGTTGTTCCTTTGGAGATAGAGATCTCGGTTCCACCAGAGTGGCTTGGACATCCTCTTCGTCCTCGAGGGTTTGCACGATGCATGGTAGGAGTTCAGTAACTCGTTGGATAGGGTCTTTAGGGACTTCTCTATATCTATGAGCCCGGATTCGCGAGCTTCGAAGTAATTGTTTTTCTAAACTTTACTCAGTTTGTGTTCCGGGGGTTTCTATAGACTGTTATCTTCGAAGAGTGTTTGCATTCGCCCTTGAACTGAATGTACTTATGGTCTGAGAAGGATGGTCTTTCGAGGACTCTCCAGTTAGATACCAAGGTACTCTTTCCCGTGACAAGAGTTAGGTCTAGCTCGTTTGAAGAGGTGGGACCCACGAAGGTGTGTTCCTCCCCCACGTTTGCTACGTCTAAGTTAGTGGATAAGATAAAGTCTAGGAGTGACTCACCTCTATCATTGATGTCGGGGCTTCCCCACACATTGTGATGGGCGTTGGCATCTGCGCCAATAAGCAGGTCGAGATTTTTGGAGCCGGCTTCCGTCACCAGACTCCTAAGTTCTTCCAGTGGAGCGGGCCTGTCGTGTGCCATATAGCAGGAAGCTGCCATAAGGCGCTTTTCCTCGCTCTCCACCATCACTACCGTCAGGTCGTCCGTGCTGTAATGAGACATAAGATGAGCATGGATTCCCTTCCGTACGAGTACGGCGGTTCTGTTCCTGCTTACCGATGTTGAGTAGAGAAAGTTGTAATTTGAGGACTTTAGCCCGGCCACGGAGTTGCCTGACGCAATCCACGGCTCCTGGACTAAAGCTATGTCGGCGGGCCCTTGCTCCATGGCAATGAGGAACTCCGCCGACGCTACCTTGCTTTTATGAAGATTGAGTTGCAGCACCCTTAGTGTCATGGGTGGCTAACTCAACCCCGCACGACGGGTTGACTATGATTGTCAGGTCACCGTCACCGTCTTCCTCCTCCTCCGAGTCGTCCAGCGCAAGACCCTGGGCGGCCTCCACTATGGTCTCCAGACCTAGGTCGTTCTCGACCTCGCCTGCCTGGAGGGTGTGCGCATCTTTATCCTCGGGGTGGCGCTTTTTCAGCCGTAGGTATACGCTACCTACGCTACCACGCCATCTTCCCGAACTTGGGATACAAGATGTCCTCCGCCTCCTTGCTGATCTGGAGGATCACGTGCTGGCCCCCCTCGTTGGGTAATGGGCTACGGGCATGCAGAACCTTCCAGTCAGCCGTTGGCACGTCCGGATTTTGCCTCTGCAGCAGCTTCAGTGCTCGCTCCCCCTGGACAGCAATGGGGAAGAGCACCTTCGCCTTTGGTATGGACGGGATCAGATCCCAGTCTATCACCTCCAGCTTGGCCCCCTCCCACAGAGCTTTCAGTAGGGGCACCTTCTGCACCAGCCACTGCCGCGTTGGGTCGTCGTTGCACTTGAGGATTTTGACCCCGTTCAGCCATCCCGCTCCATCGAACGTGGGCATGGGAGCGCTAGGGTCCTCCTCCATTCGCGAGAACAGTGCCTCGACGAGCTGCGCGTGGACTAACTTCCACTGCGCCGCCGTCATCTTCCCGTTCTCATCGCTGCGATCGATCAAGGCCACAATGAGATGTCTCTTGGACACCTCGCTCATGGCCTTCTGCCTCGGCTTCATCGTCTTCGGCTGGGTGGTGGCCACCTTGGGCCCGCGTTGCCGCTTGCTCGCCGGAGTGTCTTTGGCAGCACTCTCGATCGAGCGTTGCCTCTTGGTGGCCAACATCTCCTCCACCTTGTTGGCGAATCCACCGTTTGTTGCCTTCATCTGCGGCAACTGCGCTCCTGTACCCGTTGCTCAGCCCAGGCTAGCTTGGACTTCTCCTCTTGGGAGATATCCGCCTTGCCCTGGAGCCGGCTCAGTAACTTGAGGGCCGCCTTATACTGAGCTTTTGCCTTCATCCCTTCCCTGGAACGCTTCGGCCCTTCCCTACGCAGGGAGCTGGTACCTGGTTCCGGCGAGCGGAGAAGGCTTTCCTCTTCGGTCTTGCTAAGGGATAGCACGCTCTCCAGGTCCGAGTCTGCATTGACAACGGCACCCGCGCGGCTCACCCTGCAACGCGTCGTTTTTGTGGCAGTAGTATTACAACTGACATGACGTGCTCCCGCCATGCCCGAGGTGTGAGCTCTGGCGACACGCAGAGAGGATTGCTCCTCCCCGTGCCCGCCGGTGGTAGCAGTCACGCAACGTTCCACCGACGTTTGGGTTGACATCCCAACCCGTGTTTGCTCCTTATCTACCTCCATATTTGGCCCGAAGGTCCATACCGGTTAATGTTTTTCGGGGGACCACCCCCTAGCGTTTTATGCCTGGCCGCCAGGCACCTCTAGCCATGGCCTTGGTTCAGTTCCCCCAACTTTAGATCGGGAAGACGATGGACCATAGCCCTAGCTAGACACTGCATTACCCTGTGCAGGGCAAGCGACAGTGCATTATCCTCGCCCGGGTTAATGCAGTGTCCATTGCCCAGCCGGCACCCTCGTGAAGGGGTTCAGCTAGAGAGTTTTTGCCAGCCATGGTTTGGGCAATCTTGGTATAATATGATTTGTGGTAATATCCAAGTTAACAATATAATGGATGAAACTTATTTGAAAGTTTTGGTGTGCTGCATGCCTAATTAAATATCCTCTATGTACTCAGTAAAATGTTGAAGGTTAAATATTAGTATTTCTAATTGCTTATTTCTATCATTATTCTTGTTTAATTTATTGACAACTTCTATGTCAGAATTTACTGCTTGAAATTTTAAGTTTAATTCGTTAGCTTGAACACTGTGGCTAGCCAGATTGTCTATTTTCCCTTCTAGTTCGACTTTATCATCTTTATGATCTAACGTTCCAAATAGATATTTATAAATTGTGCCTACTGCATTTAAAGGCCTCTTTTGTTTCTTTTGGCTATTTTTATGCCGTTGAATTCACGTTGCAATGTCTCGACTAAATATTGAACTTGGATTACGTTATTAAATTGGGTTGCCTGGTCTAGTAAACTCTGATATGTTTCATCTGTTCTTGTTATATTAATTGTTAAATAATGATATTCATAATTAATGGGTATGTTAATGGTATCTGTTTTGAAAATGAGATATTTATTCCTTGAGTTGATGGGATCTATCTCTATATTCTATCCGGTAGACTGTAGGACGGTGAACATTAGTAAGATTATAATCTTAATCATGTTGTAGCTCCAGATTCCCAGTACTCTCTTCGGGTACTCTGCAATTATCATATTTACTTTTATTAGACTTTTTCTTTCTTTTGAATTTGGTTTTATAGTCTACCTGCCGAATTTCCCCTATTCTTTTGATCGGATGGGTTGTAACTCTTTGAGATGCAGAGATTTCTCTACCGCTGAAATCACTTCATGAAGAGCCGTTTCCGTGGATTTTCCTTTCCGGTAGGCATGCTGTGCGCCTGACAGCAACTGAGGGTGTATAGTTGTCCTCAGTTGCAGCCCGACGAGTCTCTCAAAAGTTTTGAGGAAGAAGGACGATAGGCTGATTGGTCTAATATCTTTTGCAGTTGAGTGCGAGGCTTTTCCTGCTTTGGGAATGAAGACTATCCTTGCCTTAAGCCATGCTCTCGGGATTGTACCCACAGCAAGTATCTTCCTGAAGATACCTTGTAGCCAGTTGATGGCCGTATCCCCGGCCTTCTGAAGTTAAACCGGGATTACTTGGTCTGGGCCTGGCGATTTGAACGGGTTGAAGCTGTTTATTGCCCAGCTTATGTTACCTGGGGGGGGGATGTGGGGATGTGACCCATCGAGGTTACCGGTCCCTCTCCTGGCAGATGTACCGTCTCGATGGTTGTGCACCCTGGGAAATGCGTGCCTAGTAGAATGTGCAGGGACTCCTCACTGGAGTTGGTCCACGTGCCGTCATTCCTTTTAAGATACCCTACCGAGGGGTTAGTTTTTGAGAGAATCTTGCGAAGCCTTGCGGCCTCTGACGTTTCCCCAATTTCCGAGCAAAATTTTTGCCAAGAGGCCCTTTTTGCTTTCCTTGTTTCCTTTTTATATAGTGACAGACTGATTTTGTAGTCTGCCCAGTGGCTCTCCTCGTTCGCGCTTTTGGCCCTGTTGAAGAGGGTCCTGCAGCTTTTACGAAGGATGTCTATTTGTTTTGACCACCAGGGGGGTTTCTTTTTCCCCCTAGGTTTGCTAGAGGGGCATGCTGCCGCGAAGGCTTTTTTGCATGCTTCTGTGAACCTGTTCACTAGGCGATCTAGGTCGTATTTTGTTTCCGGGCATGATGGTGCTTTGGAGGGGAGTAAGTCCTCCAGGGCTGAGCTATATTTTTCCCAGTTGGCTTTCCTGGGATTAATATAGTCCTTAGGTTTCGGAAATTCGAGGGATAGTGTGGTCTCGATGTATCTGTGGTCAGAGAAAGATTGGTCATCAAGGACTTGCCAACTCTTGACTATGTCAAACAGGTTGGGAGACACTAAGGTGAGGTCAATAACCTCCTGTCGATTTTTAATTATAAAAGTGGGGTCGTTGCCCCGATTACAAATAAATAGATTTAAGTTAAGGATGAAGCTGAAAAGTGACTCACCCCTTACATTTGCATTCGAGCTCCCCCATTGAGTGTGGTGAGCGTTGGCATCGCAACCTATTAATAGGTCTATGTCCGACCTCTCGCTGTCGCTGGCTAGTTTGCGAACAAGGTCGTTGGGAGGATCGTTTTCCTCATGGGCCATGTAGGACGATATCAGCCTTAGATGTGTCCCTTTCAGCTCTAGGCTTGCCGCCGTGTTGTCGCTATCGCTATAATTATGGAGAAGAAAGATATTAAGGTGCTTTCTGGCGAGAATGCAGGTGCGGGTTTTACCTTAATGTTGAGCTACTATTATCTTGTACTCCTTCGACCCTAGTCCACAAACCTTGTCTCCCACTATCCAAGGTTCCTGGATCAGGGCTACCTCTGCTCCGCTCTCTTCGAGGCGGAGTATAAGAGCAGCGGATGCTGCTTTACAGTGGTGGACATTGTTCTAAAGGAGCCTCAAGGGCATCCTTTGTGTTCTCCACCACTGTAATATCGGCATCTGGATCGTCCTCGACTTCCTCGTGGCAACACATCGCCTCGAAGTCGCATCTCAGCGTGCCATCGGTGGAGTAGCCCTCTGGGTCTGTCTCTGTATGATCGTCGGGTGCTTCGATCTCCGAGGCAGCGTCCTGCTCGACTGGCTTGTCGACAGGACGTGCCCCGGCCGCTGCATCCGACTTGTAGACCTTTACGGTCACAGAGCTGAACGCAAAATTGAGCTCGCCTCTGGCAGCCTCAATCGGGGCCAGCGACTCTTCCACTGGTTTTTAGGTATTCGGGAGTCCGTGCTGCCTTTGTCCAGGACGCCAATCAGCGTCCTTTCTCTGGCAATCTGCGCGAACGATGTGTTAGGCAGTACTCTGGAGCGCTTCGGTGTTGGCCCAGGAGTCTCTTGCGAGCGCTGCCTTTTTGGCTGAGGGGCTTCCTTCTTCGGTGCTTCCTTGCCAAAGTTCGGCAGCACCTTCGAGGTCCACTCAACCTTCTTTATCCATTTGTCCGTCGGGCTGGACATCTGGCTTGCGTTCTGCCGACGGAGTATATTGCCAGCACTCCTTCTATCGGCATATGTAAAAGGTTTGGCTTGGACACTAGTAGATGGGCACTCATCACCCGCCACTTTACCAGCAGGCAGAGCAGCCGCAGGATTGCATAGCCACTCTGCCAAGGTATCGGTTTTGGGAGCCAATTCACCACCCACCCCGAAACCGGGATGGTGTATGGACATTTTGTTGCTATTTTTTTGACTATTCCTGATATTCATTAGTCATTTATTTTTCGTTTTGATTCTTTCTCATATACTCCGTTTTCTAGAAGATAGTAATTCTTTTGCGTTAGGTTAGTGAGAATGTTATTGTCTTCATCTGGATATGGGACAATTTTAAGTATAGGAATATTTCTGATCTCTCGTGGGATGTTAGAAATTATTAGTATTTCGTTGGTGTCTGATTTCAACCAGGTTGATGTTTTGATATTTAATAATTTCTCTGAATCAATGGGTTTCAGGTAATCCTGCCTTAATAATTTTGGATTAAAAATCCCTAATCTTCTTAGCTGCATGCCTAATTCAATATCCTCTATGTACTCAGTAAAATGTTGAAGGTTAAATATTAGTATTTCTAATTGCTTCCTTCCTTCCTATCATTATCCTTGTTTAATTTATTAACAACTTCTATGCCAGAATTTACTGCTTGAATTTTTAAGTTTAATTCGTTAGCTTGAACACTGTGGCTAGCCAGATTGTCTACTTTCCCTTCTAGTTCGACTTTATCATATTGATCTAACGCTCCAAATAGATATTTATACATTGTGCCTACTGCATTTATAAGGCCTCTTTTGTTTTTGGCTATTTTTATGCCGTTGTTTTCACGTTGCAATTTCTCGACTAAATATTGAACTTGGATTACGTTATTAAATTATTAAATTGGGTTGCCTGGTCTAGTAAACTCTGATATGTTTCATCTGTTCTTGTTATATTAATTGTTAAATAATGATATTCATAATTAATGGGTATGTTAATGGTATCTGTTTTGAATATGAGATATCCATTCCTTGAGTTGATGGGATCTATCTCTATATTCTGTCCGGTAGACTGTAGGACGGTGAACATTAGTAAGATTATAATCTTAATCATGTTGTAGCTCCAGATTCCCAGTACTCTCTTCGGGTACTCTGCAATTATCATATTTACTTTTATTAGACTTTTTATTTCTTTTGAATTTGGTTTTATAGTCTACCTGCCGAATTTCCCCTATTCTTTTGATCGGATTGGTTGTTATTTTTTAACTAGGGGTGCATTTTTGTAGCGTGTGTCTACTTCAAAGTCGATTCTATCGTTATTGAAATGATTGATCTTCCTAACCTTATTCAGTTGGGTGTTATAATCTGATAGTCCGGCGTACAGGAAGATATCAGCTGGGGATCTTTTTGTAGTATTATGAACCGATTTATGATTATAAGTGTATAGAATTAACTCGAATTTTGTGAGCTTGTTCTCTATGTTATCCTCGCTTGAAATAATTCTTAATTTGTCATTGATCGTTTTATGATCGTTCTTCATCAGAAACTCCGTTTTTACTGGTAGTGATTTCGATTTTCACATTTTCACATCAAGTGATTGGGACTGATTATTTTTAGGAATGCCCTTTGGAACAGTGGGAAGTCTATTTCACTATGGAAATATAATGCACTCTTTTTGGTACACACATATTCCTTTATTATATCTTTTGCTAATGACTTTGTCATTTCAGTATATGTGATTTTTATCAGTATCTTGTGGAAATGCCTTATCCTCATTACCTTTAATCAGTTCTATTTGCCTATTATAGTAATTGATTGGTCGCTCTGTAAGTGGAATATAATTTGTATTATCTTCTTGCGTGCTATGGACCGTTGCACAATCACTATTAATGGTTTCCCCAAGTAGGTTTTCGTTAATCTTTACTCTTGATAGCGCATCGGCTACATTTATTTATTTTTTAAATTAACAAATTATCTGTTAATAATGGTACTTAGTTACTAAAGGCGGAAAAAGAGAAGTTAAAAGTTAGCTAAATTTAAGTGATTATAAATATTTCATGAAATTGGTTTAAGAGACAGTTCAGGGGATAGGGTTTGGCAGAGGGAGCTATAATTATGGCATAAAACCCTAAAAGGTTCATGATAAGCATAATTAGACCTACATATGGGTAGACGGATAGGCCTGAAAGTACGGGTAGGTCTAAATGGAACGGCCAAGTCAATCTGACCCAAGAGAGCTTTGGAGTCAGCAGTCCCGAGAAGGAGCTTGTGCACGAACATTACGCCATTGCATATTCTGCGATGGTGCAACGACGGCAGGTCAATAAGATTTAGCCTAGACCGGTAGGGTGGCAAGACTCTACCCGAGTCCCAGTTAAAGTTCCGAAGGGCAAATACTAAAAATTGCTTTTGCGCGGATTCAATAACAGCCTGCTGCTCTTTATACTGCGGGCTCCACACACAAGAACAATACTCCAATTAATACGTACTAACGAGATATACAGTTGTTTCGTAACGTACGGGTCGTCAAACTCCTTGGACCAACGCTTTATAAACGCTAAATCACCCTTAGCTTTATTTACAGTGGCAGCTATATGGCTGTTAAAACACATCTTATGATCAAAAAGGACTCCGAGGTCATTTGAACTCGAAATTCGCTCAAGGACATGATTTCCTAGAACATATGAGACAAAATGTGGAGCACGACGGTAAAATGTCATAAGTTTGCATTTGGAAAGGTTCAGAAAAAGAAGATAAGTTGAACACCACAATAGTAGTTCAATTAGATCAAGTTAAAGGCGTGTGTGCAAATACCAATCAGAGTAAGAAGGACAGATTTTAACATCATCAGCATACATTAGCGTAGTAGAGTATGTTATAACTTAAGGAAGGTCATTCCCAAATAAAATAAACAAAAGCGGGCCCAGATGACTTCCCTGTGGCTCACCTGAAGTAACATTAACAGTATTTGACAACACGTTAGAAAACAAAACACGTTGAGTACGGTTAGTGAGATAGGACAAAATCCAATCTAGAAGATTCGTTGGGAACCCTAATAAAGAGAGCTTGTGAATAGCAGAGCATGGTTCACAGAATCGAATGCCTTGCTGAAGTCCGTAAAAATTATATCCAATTTGAAAATACGGTGGATTAGGTTAGAAAACTCAAGAAGGTTAGTCGATGTTGAACGATGTCTGAAAAAACCGTGTTGCGACGGAGACATCAAGCTGCAACAAAGATGTTGCAGTTGCCGGGTGACCAGGAACTCAAGAAGCTTCGGGATGGCGGAAAGCTTTGCGATACCACGATAGTTTTCAATGTTTGATCTTGAACCTTTTTTGTGAAGCGGAATGATGTAGGACTCTCTCCAAATTACTGGGAGACAAGACTGTTCGAAGCAGAGGTTGAAGAGAAAGGTCAGGGGTTTTAAAATGCAACTTGGTACCTTATCTGGACCCGCAGAAAACGATATGTCCATAGATGACAAACCTTCCAGAACAACGCTTTCCTCGAAAAAGGGCAGAAAAATGCTGTTAGCTTGAGGTAGCTGGTACGGATACGGAGTGGATGCGTTGTAAATTTGACGCGAGTACGTTGTTTGGAAAAAGGTAGCGAATAAATTTGCAATACCATCAGCAGAAGCTTCTGTTTTGTTCTGGTAATGAAGGGACGGAGGAAAAGCGTTTGACTTGCGCTTAGAGTTAACGAACGAATATAATTTTTTAGGATCACTAGAAACGTTACTACTACATTGTGAAAGGTAATGATTATAACACTGACTATTAACGGCAAGGAACAGAGAGCGAGCGGAGGAGTATAGAGCTAAGGCCGACTTCTGGTACTTTTTATAGAGCCGGGATTTATTATTTTTTAAGTATGACAAATACTTGGAGAACCAGGGAGGCTTGGACGATACGGGTACAGTGATATCTGGAACAAAAGTATTAAGGGCGGAGTAAATAGAGCTATAAAACGAGCTAACAGTTGCATCTATGTTCGGTAATGAATAAAGAAACGACAAATCAACACGCGAGAGATGTAGATCTAAATCGATAAAGTTTGTTTTGCGAAAACACTTTATGTGAGCCATGGAACTGTCAGCACCTCCAGATTGTGTACACTCCAGGGATATCGACAAAGTTGGATGGTAAGGATCTTCAGGGAGTGATATTGGGCTTGCTCTAGATACCATAGCGAGAGAAGCATCGTTAACAAAAACGAGGTCAAGAAGTCTGTCCCTAATGTTTTTAACGGCATTAATTTGGACAAGGGAAATATCCGTTGGCCCATTGATAAAGTCATTATGGCAATTGGGAAACAACAGGTTAGCGTCATCATAAGGCTGCCAAGAAAGAAATGGGAGGTTAAAGTCCCCAATGACAATAATTTGATCATTGCACTCTAATGCAGATACGATAGTATTAATTGCTGAGAGGTGGTGTAAGTAAAGCTCAGCATCAGACCTGGGAGGAATGTAAGAGCAGGTTAAATAGAAAAATGCGGAGCCAACACGAACTTTGACTGCAACAAATTCAATTCCATGGATGTTATTAAATGGGAATAACTCAGATGAGAAAACAGATTTAACTGCAATCAGAACCCCACCTGCAAAAGATGGGCGGTCCATTCGATAAATAGTGTAACTATCAATGAAAATTTCATGAACATTGACAGGAGTTAAGCCAGGTTTCGGTAAACGCGATGGCATCGAAATCAAAGGACGCACTATTAGTATGAATTTGACGCAATTTTCCCAACAAACTGCGAACGTTCTGATAGTGCAAGGAAAAATGGAACTCTTTGAGTGAGTACTCTTTGAGATGCAGAGATTTCTCTACCGCTGAGATCACTTCATGAAGAGCCGTTTCCGTGGATTTTCCTTTCCGGTAGGCATGCTGTGCGCCTGACAGCAACTGAGGGTGTATAGTTGTCCTCAGTTGCAGCCCGACGAGTCTCTCAAAGGTTTTGAGGAAGAAGGACGATAGGCTGATTGGTCTAAAGTCTTTTGCAGTTGAGTGCGAGGCTTTTCCTGCTTTGGGAATGAAGACTATCCTTGCCTTTAGCCATGCTCTCGGGATTGTACCCACAGCCTGTATCTTCCTGAAGATACCTTGTAGCCAGTTGATGGCCGTATCCCCGGCCTTCTGAAGTTGGGCCGGGATTACCTGGTCTGGCCTGGTGATTTGAAAGGGTTGAAGCTGTTTATTGCCCAGCTGATGTTACGTTTTGTGAGGATGAGATCTATCGAATTTACCAGTCCCTCTCCTGGGAGATGTACCGTCTCGATGGTTGTGCACCCTGGGAAATGCGTGCCTAGTAGAATGTGCAGGGACTCCTCACTGGAGTTGGTCCACGTGCCGTCATTCCTTTTAAGATACCCTACCGAGGGGTTAGTTTTTGAGAGAATCTTGCGAAGCCTTGCGGCCTCTGACGTTTCCTCAATTTCCGAGCAAAATTTTTGCCAAGAGGCCCTTTTTGCTTTCCTTGTTTCCTTTTTATATAGTGACGGACTGATTTTGTAGTCTGCCCAGTGGCTCTCCTCGTTCGCGCTTTTGGCCCTGTTGAAGAGGGTCCTGCAGCTTTTACGTAGGATGTCTATTTGTTTTGACCACCAGGGGGGTTTCTTTTTCCCCCTAGGTTTGCTAGAGGGGCATGCTGCCGCGAAGGCTTTTTTGCATGCTTCTGTGAACCTGTTCACTAGGCGATCTAGGTCGTATTTTGTTTCCGGGCATGATGGTGCTTTGGAGGGGAGTAAGTCCTCCAGGGCTGAGCTATATTTTTCCCAGTTGGCTTTCCTGGGATTAATATAGTCCTTAGGTTTCGGAAATTCGAGGGATAGTGTGGTCTCGATGTATCTGTGGTCAGAGAAAGATTGGTCATCAAGGACTTGTCAACTCTTGACTATGTCAAACAGGTTGGGAGACACTAAGGTGAGGTCAATAACCTCCTGTCGATTTTTAATTATAAAAGTGGGGTCGTTGCCCCGATTACAAATAAATAGATTTGAGTTAAGGATGAAGCTGAAAAGTGACTCACCCCTTACATTTGCATTCGAGCTCCCCCATTGAGTGTGGTGAGCATTGGCATCGCAACCTATTAATAGGTCTATGTCCGACCTCTCGCTGTCGCTGGCTAGTTTGCGAACAAGGTCGTTGGGAGGATCGTTTTCCTCATGGGCCATGTAGGACGATATCAGCCTTAGATGTGTCCCTTTCAGCTCTAGGCTTGCCGCCGTGTTGTCGCTATCGCTATAATTATGGAGAAGAAAGATATTAAGGTGCTTTCTGGCGAGAATGCAGGTGCGGGTTTTACCTTAATGTTGAGCTACTATTATCTTGTACTCGTTCGACCCTAGTCCACAAACCTTGTCTCCCACTATCCAAGGTTCCTGGATCAGGGCTACCTCTGCTCCGCTCTCTTCGAGGCGAAGTATAAGAGCAGCGTATGCTGCTTTACAGTGGTGGACATTGTTCTAAAGGAGCCTCAAGGGCATCCTTTGTGTTCTCCACCACTGTAATATCGGCATCTGGATCGTCCTCGACTTCCTCGTGGCAACACATCGCCTCGAAGTCGCATCTCAGCGTGCCATCGGTGGAGTAGCCCTCTGGGTCTGTCTCTGTATGATCGTCGGGTGCTTCGATCTTCGAGGCAGCGTCCTGCTCGACTGGCTTGTCGACAGGACGTGCCCCGGCCGCTGCATCCGACTTGTAGACCTTTACGGTCACAGAGCTGAACCCAAAATTGAGCTCGCCTCTGGCAGCCTCAATCGGGGCCAGCGACTCTTCCACTGGTTCTTAGGTATTCGGGAGTCCGTGCTGCCTTTGTCCAGGACGCCAATCAGCGTCCTTTCTCTGTCAATCTGCGCGAACGATGTGTTAGGCAGTACTCTGGAGCGCTTCGGTGTTGGCCCAGGAGTCTCTTGCGAGCGCTGCCTTTTTGGCTGAGGGGCTTCCTTCTTCGGTGCTTCCTTGCCAAAGTTCGGCAGCACCTTCGAGGCCCACTCAACCTTCTTTATCCATTTGTCCGTCGGGCTGGACATCTGGCTTGCGTTCTGCCGACGGAGTATATTACCAGCACTCCTTCTATCGGCATATGTAAAAGGTTTGGCTTGGACACTAGTAGATGGGCACTCATCACCCGCCACTTTATCAGCAGGCCGAGCAGCCGCAGGATTGCATAGCCACTCTGCCAAGGTATCGGTTTTGGGAGCCAATTCACCACCCACCCCGAAACCGGGATGGTGTATGGACATTTTGTTGCTATTTTTTTGACTATTCCTGATATTCATTAGTCATTTATTTTTCGTTTTGATTCTTTCTCATATACTCCGTTTTCTAGAAGATAGTAATTCTTTTGCGTTAGTTTAGTGAGAATGTTATTGTCTTCATCTGGATATGGGACAATTTTAAGTATAGGAATATTTCTGATCTCTCGTGGGATGTTAGAAATTATTAGTATTTCGTTGGTGTCTGATTTCAACCAGGTTGATGTTTTGATATTTAATAATTTCTCTGAATCAATGTGTTTCAGGTAATCCTGCCTTAATAATTTTGGATTAAAAATCCCTAATCTTCTTAGCTGCATGCCTAATTCAATATCCTCTATGTACTCAGTAAAATGTTGAAGGTTAAATATTAGTATTTCTAATTGCTTCCTTCCTTCCTATCATTATCCTTGTTTAATTTATTAACAACTTCTATGCCAGAATTTACTGCTTGAATTTTTAAGTTTAATTCGTTAGCTTGAACACTGTGGCTAGCCAGATTGTCTACTTTCCCTTCTAGTTCGACTTTATCATATTGATCTAACGCTCCAAATAGATATTTATAAATTGTGCCTACTGCATTTATAAGGCCTCTTTTGTTTTTGGTTATTTTTATGCCGTTGTTTTCACGTTGCAATTTCTCGACTAAATATTGAACTTGGATTACGTTATTAAATTATTAAATTGGGTTGCCTGGTCTAGTAAACTCTGATATGTTTCATCTGTTCTTGTTATATTAATTGTTAAATAATGATATTCATAATTAATGGGTATGTTAATGGTATCTGTTTTGAATATGAGATATCCATTCCTTGAGTTGATGGGATCTATCTCTATATTCTGTCCGGTAGACTGTAGGACGGTGAACATTAGTAAGATTATAATCTTAATCATGTTGTAGCTCCAGATTCCCAGTACTCTCTTCGGGTACTCTGCAATTATCATATTTACTTTTATTAGACTTTTTATTTCTTTTGAATTTGGTTTTATAGTCTACCTGCCGAATTTCCCCTATTCTTTTGATCGGATTGGTTGTTATTTTTTAACTAGGGGTGCATTTTTGTAGCGTGTGTCTACTTCAAAGTCGATTCTATCGTTATTGAAATGATTGATCTTCCTAACCTTATTCAGTTGGGTGTTATAATCTGATAGTCCGGCGTACAGGAAGATATCAGCTGGGGATCTTTTTGTAGTATTATGAACCGATTTATGATTATAAGTGTATAGAATTAACTCGAATTTTGTGAGCTTGTTCTCTATGTTATCCTCGCTTGAAATAATTCTTAATTTTTCATTGATCGTTTTATGATCGTTCTTCATCAGAAACTCCGTTTTTACTGGTAGTGATGTCGATTTTCACATCAAGTGATTGGGACTGATTATTTTTAGGAATGACCTTTGGAACAGTGGGAAGTCTATTTCACTATGGAAATATAATGCACTATTTTTGGTACACACATATTCCTTTATTATATCTTTTGCTAATGACTTTGTCATTTCAGTATATGTGATTTTTATCAGTATCTTGTGGAAATACCTGATCCTCATTACCTTTAATCAGTTCTATTTGCCTATTATAGTAATTGATTGGTCGCTCTGTAAGTGGAATATAATTTGTATTATCTTCTTGCGTGCTATGGACCGTTGCACAATCACTATTAATGGTTTCCCCAAGTAGGTTTTCGTTAATCTTTACTCTTGATAGCGCATCGGCTACATTTATTTATTTTTTAAATTAACAAATTATCTGTTAATAATGGTACTTAGTTACTAAAGGCGGAAAAAGAGAAGTTAAAAGTTAGCTAAATTTAAGTGATTATAAATATTTCATGCAATTAGTTTAAGAGACAGTTCAGGGGATAGGGTTCGGCAGAGGGAGTTATAATTATGGCATAAAACCCTAAAAGGTTCATGATAAGCATAATTAGACCTACATATGGGTAGACGGATAGGCCTGAAAGTACGGGTAGGTCTAAATGGAACGGCCAAGTCAATCTGACCCAAGAGAGCTTTGGAGTCAGCAGTCCCGAGAAGGAGCTTGTGCACGAACATTACGCCATTGCATATTCTGCGATGGTGCAACGACGGCAGGTCAATAAGATTTAGCCTAGACCGGTAGGGTGGCAAGATTCTACCAGAGTCCCAGTTAAAGTTCCGAAGGGCAAATACTAAAAATTGCTTTTGCACGGATTCAATAACAGCCTGCTGCTCTTTATACTGCGGGCTCCACACACAAGAACAATACTCCAATTAATACGTACTAACGAGATATACAGTTGTTTCGTAACGTACAGGTCGTCAAACTCCTTGGACCAACGCTTTATGAACGCTAAATCACCCTTAGCTTTATTTACAGTGGCAGCTATATGGCTGTTAAAACACATCTTATGATCAAAAAGGACTCCGAGGTTATTTGAACTCGAAATTCGCTCAAGGACATGATTTCCTAGAACATATGAGACAAAATGTGGAGCACGACGGTAAAATGTCATAAGTTTGCATTTGGAAAGGTTCAGAAAAAGAAGATAAGTTGAACACCACAATAGTAGTTCAATTAGATCAAGTTAAAGGCGTGTGTGCAAATACCAATCAGAGTAAGAAGGACAGATTTTAACATCATCAGCATACACTAGCGTAGTAGAGTATGTTATAACTTAAGGAAGGTCATTCCCAAATAAAATAAACAAAAGCGGGCCCAGATGACTTCCCTGTGGCTCACCTGAAGTAACATTAACAGTATTTGACAACACGTTAGAAAACAAAACACGTTGAGTACGGTTAGTGAGATAGGACAAAATCCAATCTAGAAGATTCGTTGGGAACCCTAATAAAGAGAGCTTGTGAATAGCAGAGCATGGTTCACAGAATCGAATGCCTTGCTGAAGTCCGTAAAAATTACATCCAATTTGAAAATACGGTGGATTAGGTTAGAAAACTCAAGAAGGTTAGTCGATGTTGAACGATGTCTGAAAAAACCGTGTTGCGACGGAGACATCAAGCTGCAACAAAGATGTTGCAGTTGCCGGGTGACCAGGAACTCAAGAAGCTTCGGGATGGCGGAAAGCTTTGCGATACCACGATAGTTTTCAATGTTTGATCTTGAACCTTTTTTGTGAAGCGGAATGATGTAGGACTCTCTCCAAATTACTGGGAGACAAGACTGTTCCAAGCAGAGGTTGAAGAGAAAGGTCAAGGGTTTTAAAATGCAACTTGGTACCTTATCTGGACCCGCAGAAAACGATATGTCCATAGATGACACAACCTTCCAGAACAACGCTTTCCTCGAAAAAGGGCAGAAAAATGCTGTTAGCTTGAGGTAGCTGGTACGGATACGGAGTGGATGCGTTGTAAATTTGACGCGAGTACGTTGTTTGGAAAAAGGTAGCGAATAAATTTGCAATACCATCAGCAGAAGCTTCTGTTTTGTTCTGGTAATGAAGGGACGGAGGAAAAGCGTTTGACTTGCGCTTAGAGTTAACGAACGAATATAATTTTTTAGGATCACTAGAAACGTTACTACTACATTGTGAAAGGTAATGATTATAACACTGACTATTAACGGCAAGGAACAGAGAGCGAGCGGAGGAGTATAGAGCTAAGGCCGACTTCTGGTACTTTTTATAGAGCCGGGATTTATTATTTTTTAAGTATGACAAATACTTGGAGAACCAGGGAGGCTTGGACGATACGGGTACAGTGATATCTGGAACAAAAGTATTAAGGGCGGAGTAAATAGAGCTATAAAACGAGCTAACAGTTGCATCTATGTTCGGTAATGAATAAAGAAACGACAAATCAACACGCGAGAGATGTAGATCTAAATCGATAAAGTTTGTTTTGCGAAAACACTTTATGTGAGCCATGGAACTGTCAGCACCTCCAGATTGTGTAAATTAAGTCTACCGCCGTTATCTCGATGATCAGCGACGCTATGTGGGTAATTAGCTGGCGATAGTGGCCTCTTCCTTTGATGAGGTAACGGTGGATCCGGCGATTGAAACTGGATCAATGATGATTATGTTGTGTGATGGATCCGGCGAGCGAAACGGGATCAATGATAATTATGTTGTGGGACTTTCCCAACTATAATTGATAACACACTGAATTTTATTTACGGCAGTGCCGGAGCTTTAATCGTTCGTCTTATTAGAATGCGATCTGAACTGAGACTGACTTTACAGAAATGTCTTTGCTTAAGCTTACCCTACGAAGTCAATGCATCGCGCCATACCCCAGAGTCGGCATGCCGACTCAACACTCTTCCGCAAACAGCACGGGTGACCGTTTTCACTTGCTGTGTGCAGAATTCTTGGCAGCGCGTCAGCATTGTTTGCTGAGGGCAACCAAATACTTATGATTACCTGCTGCGTACTTAGAAATAACAATGTATGACAGAGAGAGTTCATATTATATGCTTAGTTGTTAACTACCCCCCCCTCAGGATGATGACCGTCCTCGGTCATATTAAAGTTGTCCAAAGCCCTCTGCACCCTCAATGTGGCTCGCTTTCTCCTTAGCACCATGAAAAGGACGAATGAGCCAATTAGTCCGACGTTCAGGACCGCACCAACCGTGAAGCAGAATTTGGGTGAGCCCGCCGCAGTTACATCCTCCTTGAAATCTCGAATTGATTGCAAGTTGTTGATGTTCATACGAGGCAGGAGTGGTATGCTTAATGTCGGGTCATGTCCGATGATGTTTAGGAGCGGTGACCTCACGGTGCCAGGCTGCTTGCTTGGTGATTTGCGCAAGTTTACAAATTCTGTGCCATTAATAGCTGCAGACCGTTCGAAAGTTATCAAGAAGGTTCCTGAGACAGTCACTTCTGCTACATCATCTGTTCGGACGCGCGCTGTCGCTTCGTTGATAATCACGACGCCGTCATCTACAGGTGTTATCGCTTTCAGGTGGCTGGGTTGGGTATGGCAGTTGGCGATGTTTCCAGCATGAAGGGAGCTAGCACAGGTTTCGCGCCGTGCTCGTTCGCAGAAGGTGTTATGCGTAGTCACGGTGCATCCAGTAACTGTAGAGGTGTCCTTTTCGCATTCCGCCAGCGTGTCCTCGTCGAGTCGCAGAATGGTTTGTTGGTGTGAAACGGGGTAGACGGAGACCTTTTGGCACCTAAACTCAACTTTAGGGTAGGCTATTAATATGTGGATAATGTTCTCGGACTGAAGGACCTTGATCTTAGAAGCTTCTATTAAGCTTACTATTGGGGTGTCTTGCTCAATAAGTGATTTCAGATCGGTGTGGTCGAGAATTGTGGGATTTACTATGTTTGCTTTTGCCAGCGTTATAGTTAGTATTAAATTTTGAATTTCCGTGTTCAGTATTCTATTTTTGCCAGCAGTGTTTCGAGTAAATGATAGTGTTATTTGCTTTTGAGTTTCGGAGTTTATTAAGTTGGCTTACTAGCTAATTGTGGGGAAAACTTATTTCAGGTTGTCCTTATGGACCACCCTCCCCTTAATGAGAACAGACGTTCCCAGGTCTGCTTCGACCTTTTGTTCTGAGCATAATGGAGTTAACTTGTTCCCTAGCCTTTTGTTGTTCTTCTGGAACACCTTTTCTCCTACCTCGAAAACACGGTTTTGTCTGGCTGCGTTGCACCTTTTGATATTGTCTTGCTGTGCCTTAATCAGCCTGTCTTTGACGTTCTCGCGACGAACATGAGCTACTGCATGAACGACCTCAATTGGTTTCTCTCGGGTTACTGAGTGTAAACTTTTGTTGTACTCTATCGTAGCCTTTAAAATTAATTCTGTAGTGTCGCTGATTTTCTTGTCTAGTTTGAGGCATCTCGCAATTTCGGTCAGGGTGCTATGAAAGCGCTCCACCTGGCCGTTTGAGGTGCTGTGAAGCGGAGCTGCATTCACAACGCAAATGCCGTAGGCGTTTCGGAGCATCGAAGTGATGGTCTCGGAATTGAAGGCCGCCTCGTTATCGCAATAAATTGTCTTAGTTGCGGGGAAAAGGTTAATAATTTGCAGTAGAGGGCTTGTGACATCGATTATTGTTCTGGATAATATCGGTTGGACGACTGCAAATTTGGAGAACTTGTCTACGCAGGTTAAGAATTGTTTCTTGTCTGTTGAGAAAATGTCGATATGCAACATTTCGCCAGTATAACTTGGTATAGGCGTTTCCCCGAGTTCCTGTTTCTTCGGGTGCCTATCGTACTTGGCTTTAGTGCAAACCCTGCAGTTTGCAACCACTTCTTTGGCCAAAGTGGCCATATTGGGAAAATAATAGTCACGAAGTACTTGTTTGATGTTTTCCTGAGCTGCTCTGTGCGCTCGATTGTGCTCGGCAGTGATGACTTCTAACTGCTCGTTTTTGTCCGTTATATCTTGCACAAGATTTTTACAGTGCCTGAATTGGGTGGCAGGGAAATGCAAAATCAGGTCGTGTTGGAAACTTGCCAACGTGGGGAGGTCGCAATGTATTGCATTAACGACTCCAGAATTCACAACTTCTTTGAGAGTTTTGAGAATTGAGCTCTTGTCAGTGTAACTGATCAAGTGGCGTGTTTTGCTGTGAAACAGCAACAGGTTTCGCTTTAGCGGGAAACGCGATTCCTCTAGAACAATCTGGTTCCTAAAACAATTCAAAGGTTTGTCTGTTGTCTCGACTGTGTAGGTCAGGGAAATTTCGCTGTGAACGGTTGCAGCGTCCGAACGGGGCCCATCTTGCAAAGCATTAACGTTTTGCCTTGAAAGGGCATCCGCCACCAGATTCTCTTTGCCCGGTTTATAAAACATTTTGGCATTGTGCTGGTCGATGTAAGATTTCCATCTTTTAATCTTAGAATTCGTGTTCTTGTCCGACACAGCGAACGTGAGCGGCTGGTGGTCCGTGAAAATGTTAATTTCCCTGGAACCGTACAGAAAGTTCTGCAATCTGCCTAAAGCCCACACAACGGCCAGCAACTCTCTTTCGTTGGTGGCATAGTTTTGTTCGGCCTGTTTTAAGGCGCGAGAAATCATTGTTATTGGCCTATTGCCTTGGGAAAGAACCGCGCCAATTCCACTGGCCGAAGCATCAGTGGTTAAATCGAACGGTTTCTGGAAGTCTGGGTACATTAGCATGACATCTTCTGATGCCAAAATGTTTCGTAGACGGTGAAATGCATCGCGTTGAGTTTCATTAAATTCAACAGGGATTTTCTTTGATACGTGCCTACTCACTGAACCATTTTCCCCTTTAAGTATGTCTGATATTGGGCGCGCTATAGCGGCAAAGTCCTTAATAAAGACCCTATAGTAGTTAGCTAACCCCAAGAATGACCTAACGCTGTAGACACTTTTGGGTTCAGGGAAGTCCTGAATGGCTTTAACCTTTTTGGGATCGGATGTTGCTCCGTCTTTGGTAACAATGAAACCCAGGAATTCAATACTTTCCTTGAAGAATTGAGTCTTTTCAGGGCCTACACGCATGTTGGCGTCGATTAGACATTTTAACACAGTGTTGATGTGTTGAATATGCTCCGTTTCGTTTTTAGAAAAAATTATGACGTCGTCTACATAGACAAAGCAAATCTTTCCTATATGTTCCCTCAGGATATCGTCTATTGCCCTTTGGAATATGCTGCTTGCATTGCGCAGGCCAAACGGAAGCCGACAGAACTCGTACTTGCCGCTGCTTACTGAAAACGAAGTCTTTTCGCGGTCATGCTCCGCAAGGTAGATTTGGTGGTACCCAGACTTTAAGTCGAGGGTAGTGAAGTATTTCGCCTTCCCTAGATTCGCTAAAATCATGGGGATGCTTGGCATGGGATAGCGGTCCGGTATGGTTTTTTCGTTCAGTTTCCTGAAATCGATTACCAACCTTTTTTTTGGGTTACCGTATGAGTCAGTGCCTTTTTTATCAACCACCCATGTTGGGCTGTTGTAAGGCGATCTGGAGGGCCTGATTATGCCATCGTCCAGTAATTGTTTGACTTCTTTGTTTATGAAGTCAGAAACACCCATGAGACTCGGGTATCTTGAATACACAGGCTCGTCGTCCACTGTTCGGATTGTAGCGATGACAGCAGTATTAAAAGGGAGAGCTTCATCTGCATTTGAGAAGGCTCTTTTGTTTCTGAGTATCATGTCCCTGAACTCTTTCTTTACGGACGGAGGGACAACGATGTCGTTGACATCGGTGAAGTTCACATCGGCACATTGATAGTACTGGAGTTTTTCAGATGTACCCTGGTATTCCAGAGTGTTTTTTGCCAAGTTCAATTTGACTCCGGCTTGTGTTAGCAAGTCGAAGCCTATGATGGCGTCGAAAGAACTTAGGGTATCGAGGAGAAAAAACGGGGAGGTATGCTGGAAAATATTCATCAAGCACTTGCGCTTGATTTCGGTAGACCCGTGGATCGAGTTTACCGAGAATGACTTGGCGACCGGCGTTATGGCCTTTAGCTCTGTTAAGGGCTTCACATAATTCTTTGCCGCGCCAGTGTCAATTAACATCTTCAGAGTTCTCCCAGCCAACCGTCGTTGAATGTACGGAAGCCGGGAGTGTTCCCTAAAAAATTAATTGAGTCGTCACCAGGTGCGTACTCGTTCTCACTCTCTAATTCTTCAACTGCCTCTTTGGCCGCCTTCTCGAATTCTGTTACGGCCTCTTTGGAGTCTGATTGTACCACATTGTTAATGCGTTGCCGTCTTTGACCTGTTGAACGCTCTGACGAATTCTTGCGTTTTGCTGCGTTGGACTCGTAAGTCTGACGCCTGCTGTAGTCGGTTTTTTGTCTAAATCTGGAGGAAGAGTCAACTTCCATGGGCTGTGGAGCTTCGGATTGATTGTCTTTAGGGGCCTGAGGCTGGGGACCGCCCTTTTGGCGTTTTACAAAATGGGGATTTCTCTCCTGATTTTGCTCATCTTTGTTAAACTTGGTTTGTCTGCCTTGGGCACGGTTTTTGTTAGTTTCGGCAATTTGCGCTCGGTCTTGCAAGGCTTTAGCGTAAGAGTTCGCAAACATGCTTCTTTCAATGCTAGCCTCAGCTTCCCTGGCCAGAGCCAGTGCGGATGGTAGATCTTTTGGTTGCGCAGGGAACACAACCGCTCTCAACGGCTTCCTAAGACCGGAGATAAAGGCGTGCAAGGCGTCGTCTCTGACCTCCCGATTGAGCAAATCGGCGCCTTCTTGGTCATGAGACATTACAATTTTGTTAGTTACGAGAGTGAGCTTCTTTTCGACGTCATCGTAGTATTGCATCAGGGACATTTCGCCCTGCGTAACTAACTCCAAACACTGTCTCAACAAGCGCAAGGATGTTTTATCCGAGTATGTGCAATCTAGCCTAGCTAGTATTGCATCGAAATTTAGGACAGTGTTGTGAGACACTAGTAAGGCTCCAGCTGGGCCTTTGATTTTGTTCCTAATGATTGCTACCGCTTGGTAATGCGCCGTGCTCTTTGGAAAGCCCTTGAATAACTCGTATGCGTAGATGGCTGCTTGCCTCCACGCTACATACTCATCCTGTACACCGGAGAAATCCGGCACAGATTTAATAATGTCTAAGGGAATGTCGCACTTGGCGTCAGGATCGACGGATATTTTCTCGTATGTGACAATTTCCGGCGCTTATTTGGTTAGCGGTTATTTGTGCTTGAAACTGCCTTTCTTGTTCCGCTAAGGCTTGCCTGATGAGAGTCTGAACTTGAGCCAGCTCCATTTTTTCAGTTACAACGATATCTGCAGGGGTAGGATTTATTGAGCAATTGATTCCCCCTCCTCACTATCGGAACTATTAAATTCAGGTTTTTTCTCCCTATAATTCCAACTCATTGGTTTATGGTTGGCACTTTTCGAAACTTAGGCCGATCGAGAAAGATCGGCAGGTAAAACTGTTGGCAATAGTAGAAACTGGTGTATCTTGGGGTATGCAATATTTATTATAAAAATTGTTAAGGGTATGCAGCAGAAAATATAATGCCGCCGAAAGTATGCAAAGTTTTATTGACCAGGAACGCTGGTAAAAGTATGCAACAATTTTAATAAAAGTATGCAATGATTTAAAGGAATGAAATGCTGGTAGAAGAAGGCAGCAATATTTACTTTACTTTACAGTTTATCTTTATTTTTTTTCGTGAACAATTTCTTCAAACTGAAATCACTTATGAACTTACATGGTATGGGTTCTTATGTATTGGTTGGGCGCCAATTAAGTCTACCGCCGTTATCTCGATGATCAGCGACGCTATGTGGGTAATTAGCTGGCGATAGTGGCCTCTTCCTTTGATGAGGTAACGGTGGATCCGGCGATTGAAACTGGATCAATGATGATTATGTTGTGTGATGGATCCGGCGAGCGAAACGGGATCAATGATAATTATGTTGTGGGACTTTCCCAACTATAATTGATAACACACTGAATTTTATTTACGGCAGTGCCGGAGCTTTAATCGTTCGTCTTATTAGAATGCGATCTGAACTGAGACTGACTTTACAGAAATGTCTTTGCTTAAGCTTACCCTACGAAGTCAATGCATCGCGCCATACCCCAGAGTCGGCATGCCGACTCAACACTCTTCCGCAAACAGCACGGGTGACCGTTTTCACTTGCTGTGTGCTGAATTCTTGGCAGCGCGTCAGCATTGTTTGCTGAGGGCAACCAAATACTTATGATTACCTGCTGCGTACTTAGAAATAACAATGTATGACAGAGAGAGTTCATATTATATGCTTAGTTGTTAACTACCCCCCCCTCAGGATGATGACCGTCCTCGGTCATATTAAAGTTGTCCAAAGCCCTCTGCACCCTCAATGTGGCTCGCTTTCTCCTTAGCACCATGAAAAGGACGAATGAGCCAATTAGTCCGACGTTCAGGACCGCACCAACCGTGAAGCAGAATTTGGGTGAGCCCGCCGCAGTTACATCCTCCTTGAAATCTCGAATTGATTGCAAGTTGTTGATGTTCATACGAGGCAGGAGTGGTATGCTTAATGTCGGGTCATGTCCGATGATGTTTAGGAGCGGTGACCTCACGGTGCCAGGCTGCTTGCTTGGTGATTTGCGCAAGTTTACAAATTCTGTGCCATTAATAGCTGCAGACCGTTCGAAAGTTATCAAGAAGGTTCCTGAGACAGTCACTTCTGCTACATCATCTGTTCGGACGCGCGCTGTCGCTTCGTTGATAATCACGACGCCGTCATCTACAGGTGTTATCGCTTTCAGGTGGCTGGGTTGGGTATGGCAGTTGGCGATGTTTCCAGCATGAAGGGAGCTAGCACAGGTTTCGCGCCGTGCTCGTTCGCAGAAGGTGTTATGCGTAGTCACGGTGCATCCAGTAACTGTAGAGGTGTCCTTTTCGCATTCCGCCAGCGTGTCCTCGTCGAGTCGCAGAATGGTTTGTTGGTGTGAAACGGGGTAGACGGAGACCTTTTGGCACCTAAACTCAACTTTAGGGTAGGCTATTAATATGTGGATAATGTTCTCGGACTGAAGGACCTTGATCTTAGAAGCTTCTATTAAGCTTACTATTGGGGTGTCTTGCTCAATAAGTGATTTCAGATCGGTGTGGTCGAGAATTGTGGGATTTACTATGTTTGCTTTTGCCAGCGTTATAGTTAGTATTAAATTTTGAATTTCCGTGTTCAGTATTCTATTTTTGCCAGCAGTGTTTCGAGTAAATGAGGAGTGTCAACCAAATCGCCTTTGCGGGAGCTGCTAATTTTATTGATAGTGTTATTTGCTTTTGAGTTTCGGAGTTTATTAAGTTGGCTTACTAGCTAATTGTGGGGAAAACTTATTTCAGGTTGTCCTTATGGACCACCCTCCCCTTAATGAGAACAGACGTTCCCAGGTCTGCTTCGACCTTTTGTTCTGAGCATAATGGAGTTAACTTGTTCCCTAGCCTTTTGTTGTTCTTCTGGAACACCTTTTCTCCTACCTCGAAAACACGGTTTTGTCTGGCTGCGTTGCACCTTTTGATATTGTCTTGCTGTGCCTTAATCAGCCTGTCTTTGACGTTCTCGCGACGAACATGAGCTACTGCATGAACGACCTCAATTGGTTTCTCTCGGGTTACTGAGTGTAAACTTTTGTTGTACTCTATCGTAGCCTTTAAAATTAATTCTGTAGTGTCGCTGATTTTCTTGTCTAGTTTGAGGCATCTCGCAATTTCGGTCAGGGTGCTATGAAAGCGCTCCACCTGGCCGTTTGAGGTGCTGTGAAGCGGAGCTGCATTCACAACGCAAATGCCGTAGGCGTTTCGGAGCATCGAAGTGATGGTCTCGGAATTGAAGGCCGCCTCGTTATCGCAATAAATTGTCTTAGTTGCGGGGAAAAGGTTAATAATTTGCAGTAGAGGGCTTGTGACATCGATTATTGTTCTGGATAATATCGGTTGGACGACTGCAAATTTGGAGAACTTGTCTACGCAGGTTAAGAATTGTTTCTTGTCTGTTGAGAAAATGTCGATATGCAACATTTCGCCAGTATAACTTGGTATAGGCGTTTCCCCGAGTTCCTGTTTCTTCGGGTGCCTATCGTACTTGGCTTTAGTGCAAACCCTGCAGTTTGCAACCACTTCTTTGGCCAAAGTGGCCATATTGGGAAAATAATAGTCACGAAGTACTTGTTTGATGTTTTCCTGAGCTGCTCTGTGCGCTCGATTGTGCTCGGCAGTGATGACTTCTAACTGCTCGTTTTTGTCCGTTATATCTTGCACAAGATTTTTACAGTGCCTGAATTGGGTGGCAGGGAAATGCAAAATCAGGTCGTGTTGGAAACTTGCCAACGTGGGGAGGTCGCAATGTATTGCATTAACGACTCCAGAATTCACAACTTCTTTGAGAGTTTTGAGAATTGAGCTCTTGTCAGTGTAACTGATCAAGTGGCGTGTTTTGCTGCGAAACAGCAACAGGTTTCGCTTTAGCGGGAAACGCGATTCCTCTAGAACAATCTGGTTCCTAAAACAATTCAAAGGTTTGTCTGTTGTCTCGACTGTGTAGGTCAGGGAAATTTCGCTGTGAACGGTTGCAGCGTCCGAACGGGGCCCATCTTGCAAAGCATTAACGTTTTGCCTTGAAAGGGCATCCGCCACCAGATTCTCTTTGCCCGGTTTATAAAACATTTTGGCATTGTGCTGGTCGATGTAAGATTTCCATCTTTTAATCTTAGAATTCGTGTTCTTGTCCGACACAGCGAACGTGAGCGGCTGGTGGTCCGTGAAAATGTTAATTTCCCTGGAACCGTACAGAAAGTTCTGCAATCTGCCTAAAGCCCACACAACGGCCAGCAACTCTCTTTCGTTGGTGGCATAGTTTTGTTCGGCCTGTTTTAAGGCGCGAGAAATCATTGTTATTGGCCTATTGCCTTGGGAAAGAACCGCGCCAATTCCACTGGCCGAAGCATCAGTGGTTAAATCGAACGGTTTCTGGAAGTCTGGGTACATTAGCATGACATCTTCTGATGCCAAAATGTTTCGCAGACGGTGAAATGCATCGCGTTGAGTTTCATTAAATTCAACAGGGATTTTCTTTGATACGTGCCTACTCACTGAACCATTTTCCCCTTTAAGTATGTCTGATATTGGGCGCGCTATAGCGGCAAAGTCCTTAATAAAGACCCTATAGTAGTTAGCTAACCCCAAGAATGACCTAACGCTGTAGACACTTTTGGGTTCAGGGAAGTCCTGAATGGCTTTAACCTTTTTGGGATCGGATGTTGCTCCGTCTTTGGTAACAATGAAACCCAGGAATTCAATACTTTCCTTGAAGAATTGAATCTTTTCAGGGCCTACACGCATGTTGGCGTCGATTAGACATTTTAACACAGTGTTGATGTGTTGAATATGCTCCGTTTCGTTTTTAGAAAAAATTATGACGTCGTCTACATAGACAAAGCAAATCTTTCCTATATGTTCCCTCAGGATATCGTCTATTGCCCTTTGGAATATGCTGCTTGCATTGCGCAGGCCAAACGGAAGCCGACAGAACTCGTACTTGCCGCTGCTTACTGAAAACGAAGTCTTTTCGCGGTCATGCTCCGCAAGGTAGATTTGGTGGTACCCAGACTTTAAGTCGAGGGTAGTGAAGTATTTCGCCTTCCCTAGATTCGCTAAAATCATGGGGATGCTTGGCATGGGATAGCGGTCCGGTATGGTTTTTTCGTTCAGTTTCCTGAAATCGATTACCAACCTTTTTTTTGGGTTACCGTATGAGTCAGTGCCTTTTTTATCAACCACCCATGTTGGGCTGTTGTAAGGCGATCTGGCGGGCCTGATTATGCCATCGTCCAGTAATTGTTTGACTTCTTTGTTTATGAAGTCAGAAACACCCATGAGACTCGGGTATCTTGAATACACAGGCTCGTCGTCCACTGTTCGGATTGTAGCGATGACAGCAGTATTAAAAGGGAGAGCTTCATCTGCATTTGAGAAGGCTCTTTTGTTTCTGAGTATCATGTCCCTGAACTCTTTCTTTACGGGCGGAGGGACAACGATGTCGTTGACATCGGTGAAGTTCACATCGGCACATTGATAGTACTGGAGTTTTTCAGATGTACCCTGGTATTCCAGAGTGTTTTTTGCCAAGTTCAATTTGACTCCGGCTTGTGTTAGCAAGTCGAAGCCTATGATGGCGTCGAAAGAACTTAGGGTATCGAGGAGAAAAAACGGGGAGGTATGCTGGAAAATATTCATCAAGCACTTGCGCTTGATTTCGGTAGACCCGTGGATCGAGTTTACCGAGAATGACTTGGCGACCGGCGTTATGGCCTTTAGCTCTGTTAAGGGCTTCACATAATTCTTTGCCGCGCCAGTGTCAATTAACATCTTCAGAGCTCTCCCAGCCAACCGTCGTTGAATGTACGGAAGCCGGGAGTGTTCCCTAAAAAATTAATTGAGTCGTCACCAGGTGCGTACTCGTTCTCACTCTCTAATTCTTCAACTGCCTCTTTGGCCGCCTTCTCGAATTCTGTTACGGCCTCTTTGGAGTCTGATTGTACCACATTGTTAATGCGTTGCCGTCTTTGACCTGTTGAACGCTCTGACGAATTCTTGCGTTTTGCTGCGTTGGACTCGTAAGTCTGACGCCTGCTGTAGTCGGTTTTTTGTCTAAATCTGGAGGAAGAGTCAACTTCCATGGGCTGTGGAGCTTCGGATTGATTGTCTTTAGGGGCCTGAGGCTGGGGACCGCCCTTTTGGCGTTTTACAAAATGGGGATTTCTCTCCTGATTTTGCTCATCTTTGTTAAACTTGGTTTGTCTGCCTTGGGCACGGTTTTTGTTAGTTTCGGCAATTTGCGCTCGGTCTTGCAAGGCTTTAGCGTAAGAGTTCGCAAACATGCTTCTTTCAATGCTAGCCTCAGCTTCCCTGGCCAGAGCCAGTGCGGATGGTAGATCTTTTGGTTGCGCAGGGAACACAACCGCTCTCAACGGCTTCCTAAGACCGGAGATAAAGGCGTGCAAGGCGTCGTCTCTGACCTCCCGATTGAGCAAATCGGCGCCTTCTTGGTCATGAGACATTACAATTTTGTTAGTCACGAGAGTGAGCTTCTTTTCGACGTCATCGTAGTATTGCATCAGGGACATTTCGCCCTGCGTAACTAACTCCAAACACTGTCTCAACAAGCGCAAGGATGTTTTATCCGAGTATGTGCAATCTAGCCTAGCTAGTATTGCATCGAAATTTAGGACAGTGTTGTGAGACACTAGTAAGGCTCCAGCTGGGCCTTTGATTTTGTTCCTAATGATTGCTACCGCTTGGTAATGCGCCGTGCTCTTTGGAAAGCCCTTGAATAACTCGTATGCGTAGATGGCTGCTTGCCTCCACGCTACATACTCATCCTGTACACCGGAGAAATCCGGCACAGATTTAATAATGTCTAAGGGAATGTCGCACTTGGCGTCAGGATCGACGGATATTTTCTCGTATGTGACAATTTGCGGCGCTTATTTGGTTAGCGGTTATTTGTGCTTGAAACTGCCTTTCTTGTTCCGCTAAGGCTTGCCTGATGAGAGTCTGAACTTGAGCCAGCTCCATTTTTTCAGTTACAACGATATCTGCAGGGGTAGGATTTATTGAGCAATTGATTCCCCCCTCCTCACTATCGGAACTATTAAATTCAGGTTTTTTCTCCCTATAATTCCAACTCATTGGTTTATGGTTGGCACTTTTCGAAACTTAGGCCGATCGAGAAAGATCGGCAGGTAAAACTGTTGGCAATAGTAGAAACTGGTGTATCTTGGGGTATGCAATATTTATTATAAAAATTGTTAAGGGTATGCAGCAGAAAATATAATGCCGCCGAAAGTATGCAAAGTTTTATTGACCAGGAACGCTGGTAAAAGTATGCAACAATTTTAATAAAAGTATGCAATGATTTAAAGGAATGAAATGCTGGTAGAAGAAGGCAGCAATATTTACTTTACTTTACAGTTTATCTTTATTTTTTTTCGTGAACAATTTCTTCAAACTGAAATCACTTATGAACTTACATGGTATGGGTTCTTATGTATTGGTTGGGCGCCAATTAAGTCTACCGCCGTTAGCGATGATCAGCGACGCTATGTGGGTAATTAGCTGGCGATAGTGGCCTCTTCCTTTGATGAGGTAACGGTGGATCCGGCGATTGAAACTGGATCAATGATGATTATGTTGTGTGATGGATCCGGCGAGCGAAACGGGATCAATGATAATTATGTTGTGGGACTTTCCCAACTATAATTGATAACACACTGAATTTTATTTACGGCAGTGCCGGAGCTTTAATCGTTCGTCTTATTAGAATGCGATCTGAACTGAGACTGACTTTACAGAAATGTCTTTGCTTAAGCTTACCCTACGAAGTCAATGCATCGCGCCATACCCCAGAGTCGGCATGCCGACTCAACACTCTTCCGCAAACAGCACGGGTGACCGTTTTCACTTGCTGTGTGCTGAATTCTTGGCAGCGCGTCAGCATTGTTTGCTGAGGGCAACCAAATACTTATGATTACCTGCTGCGTACTTAGAAAAAACAATGTATGACAGAGAGAGTTCATATTATATGCTTAGTTGTTAACTTGTACACTCCAGAGATATCGACAAAGTTGGATGGTAAGGATCTTCAGGGAGTGATATTGGGCTTGCTCTAGATACCATAGCGAGAGAAGCATCGTTAATAAAAACGAGGTCAAGAAGTCTGTCCCTAATGTTTTTAACGGCATTAATTTGGACAAGGGAAATATCCGTTGGCCCATTGATAAAGTCATTATGGCAATTGGGAAACAACAGGTTAGCGTCATCATAAGGCTGCCAAGAAAGAAATGGGAGGTTAAAGTCCCCAATGACAATAATTCGATCATTGCACCCTAATGCAGATACGATAGTATTAATTGCTGAGAGGTGGTGTAAGTAAAGCTCAGCATCAGACCTGGGAGGAATGTAAGAGCAGGTTAAATAGAAAAATGCGGAGCCAACACGAACTTTGACTGCAACAAATTCAATTCCATGGATGTTATTAAATGGGAATAACTCAGATGAGAAAACAGATTTAACTGCAATCAGAACCCCACCTGCAAAAGATGGGCGGTCCATTCGATAAATAGTGTAACTATCAATGAAAATTTCATGAACATTGACAGGAGTTAAGCCAGGTTTCGGTAAACGCGATGGCATCGAAATCAAAGGACGCACTATTAGTATGAATTTGACGCAATTTTCCCAACAAACTGCGAACGTTCTGATAGTGCAAGGAAAAATGGAACTCTTTGAGTGAGTACTCTTTGAGATGCAGAGATTTCTCTACCGCTGAGATCACTTCATGAAGAGCCGTTTCCGTGGATTTTCCTTTCCGGTAGGCATGCTGTGCGCCTGACAGCAACTGAGGGTGTATAGTTGTCCTCAGTTGCAGCCCGACGAGTCTCTCAAAGGTTTTGAGGAAGAAGGACGATAGGCTGATTGGTCTAAAGTCTTTTGCAGTTGAGTGCGAGGCTTTTCCTGCTTTGGGAATGAAGACTATCCTTGCCTTTAGCCATGCTCTCGGGATTGTACCCACAGCCTGTATCTTCCTGAAGATACCTTGTAGCCAGTTGATGGCCGTATCCCCGGCCTTCTGAAGTTGGGCCGGGATTACCTGGTCTGGCCTGGTGATTTGAAAGGGTTGAAGCTGTTTATTGCCCAGCTGATGTTACGTTTTGTGAGGATGAGATCTATCGAATTTACCAGTCCCTCTCCTGGGAGATGTACCGTCTCGATGGTTGTGCACCCTGGGAAATGCGTGCCTAGTAGAATGTGCAGGGACTCCTCACTGGAGTTGGTCCACGTGCCGTCATTCCTTTTAAGATACCCTACCGAGGGGTTAGTTTTTGAGAGAATCTTGCGAAGCCTTGCGGCCTCTGACGTTTCCTCAATTTCCGAGCAAAATTTTTGCCAAGAGGCCCTTTTTGCTTTCCTTGTTTCCTTTTTATATAGTGACAGACTGATTTTGTAGTCTGCCCAGTGGCTCTCCTCGTTCGCGCTTTTGGCCCTGTTGAAGAGGGTCCTGCAGCTTTTACGTAGGATGTCTATTTGTTTTGACCACCAGGGGGGTTTCTTTTTCCCCCTAGGTTTGCTAGAGGGGCATGCTGCCGCGAAGGCTTTTTTGCATGCTTCTGTGAACCTGTTCACTAGGCGATCTAGGTCGTATTTTGTTTCCGGGCATGATGGTGCTTTGGAGGGGAGTAAGTCCTCCAGGGCTGAGCTATATTTTTCCCAGTTGGCTTTCCTGGGATTAATATAGTCCTTAGGTTTCGGAAATTCGAGGGATAGTGTGGTCTCGATGTATCTGTGGTCATAGAAAGATTGGTCATCAAGGACTTGTCAACTCTTGACTATGTCAAACAGGTTGGGAGACACTAAGGTGAGGTCAATAACCTCCTGTCGATTTTTAATTATAAAAGTGGGGTCGTTGCCCCGATTACAAATAAATAGATTTGAGTTAAGGATGAAGCTGAAAAGTGACTCACCCCTTACATTTGCATTCGAGCTCCCCCATTGAGTGTGGTGAGCATTGGCATCGCAACCTATTAATAGGTTTATGTCCGACCTCTCGCTGTCGCTGGCTAGTTTGCGAACAAGGTCGTTGGGAGGATCGTTTTCCTCATGGGCCATGTAGGACGATATCAGCCTTAGATGTGTCCCTTTCAGCTCTAGGCTTGCCGCCGTGTTGTCGCTATCGCTATAATTATGGAGAAGTAAGATATTAAGGTGCTTTCTGGCGAGAATGCAGGTGCGGGTTGTACCTTAAAGTTGAGCTACTATTATCTTGTACTCGTTCGACCCTAGTCCACAAACCTTGTCTCCCACTATCCAAGGTTCCTGGATCAGGGCTACCGCTGCTCCGCTCTCTTCGAGGCGAAGTATAAGAGCAGCGTATGCTGCTTTACAGTGGTGGACATTGTTCTAAAGGAGCCTCAAGGGCATCCTTTGTGTTCTCCACCACTGTAATATCGGCATCAGGATCGTCCTCGACTTCCTCGTGGCAACACATCGCCTCGAAGTCGCATCTCAGCGTGCCATCGGTGGAGTAGCCCTCTGGGTCTGTCTCTGTATGATCGTCGGGTGCTTCGATCTCCGAGGCAGCGTCCTGCTCGACTGGCTTGTCGACAGGACGTGCCCCGGCCGCTGCATCCGACTTGTAGACCTTTACGGTCACAGAGCTGAACCCAAAATTGAGCTCGCCTCTGGCAGCCTCAATCGGGGCCAGCGACTCTTCCACTGGTTCTTAGGTATTCGGGAGTCCGTGCTGCCTTTGTCCAGGACGCCAATCAACGTCCTTTCTCTGTCAATCTGCGCGAACGATGTGTTAGGCAGTACTCTGGAGCGCTTCGGTGTTGGCCCAGGAGTCTCTTGCGAGCGCTGCCTTTTTGGCTGAGGGGCTTCCTTCTTCGGTGCTTCCTTGCCAAAGTTCGGCAGCACCTTCGAGGCCCACTCAACCTTCTTTATCCATTTGTCCGTCGGGCTGGACATCTGGCTTGCGTTCTGCCGACGGAGTATATTACCAGCACTCCTTCTATCGGCATATGTAAAAGGTTTGGCTTGGACACTAGTAGATGGGCACTCATCACCCGCCACTTTACCAGCAGGCCGAGCAGCCGCAGGATTGCATAGCCACTCTGCCAAGGTATCGGTTTTGGGAGCCAATTCACCACCCACCCCGAAACCGGGATGGTGTATGGACATTTTGTTGCTATTTTTTTGACTATTCCTGATATTCATTAGTCATTTATTTTTCGTTTTGATTCTTTCTCATATACTCCGTTTTCTAGAAGATAGTAATTCTTTTGCGTTAGGTTAGTGAGAATGTTATTGTCTTCATCTGGATATGGGACAATTTTAAGTATAGGAATATTTTTGATCTCTCGTGGGATGTTAGAAATTATTAGTATTTCGTTGGTGTCTGATTTCAACCAGGTTGATGTTTTGATATTTAATAATTTCTCTGGATCAATGTGTTTCAGGTAATCCTGCCTTAATAATTTTGGATTAAAAATCCCTAATCTTCTTAGCTGCATGCCTAATTCAATATCCTCTATGTACTCAGTAAAATGTTGAAGGTTAAATATTAGTATTTCTAATTGCTTCCTTCCTTCCTATCATTATCCTTGTTTAATTTATTAACAACTTCTATGCCAGAATTTACTGCTTGAATTTTTAAGTTTAATTCGTTAGCTTGAACACTGTTGCTACCCAGATTGTCTACTTTCCCTTCTAGTTCGACTTTATCATATTGATCTAACGCTCCAAATAGATATTTATAAATTGTGCCTACTGCATTTATAAGGCCTCTTTTGTTTTTGGCTATTTTTATGCCGTTGTTTTCACGTTGCAATTTCTCGACTAAATATTGAACTTGGATTACGTTATTAAATTATTAAATTGGGTTGCCTGGTCTAGTAAACTCTGATATGTTTCATCTGTTCTTGTTATATTAATTGTTAAATAATGATATTCATAATTAATGGGTATGTTAATGGTATCTGTTTTGAATATGAGATATCCATTCCTTGAGTTGATGGGATCTATCTCTATATTCTGTCCGGTAGACTGTAGGACGGTGAACATTAGTAAGATTATAATCTTAATCATGTTGTAGCTCCAGATTCCCAGTACTCTCTTCGGGTACTCTGCAATTATCATATTTACTTTTATTAGACTTTTTCTTTCTTTTGAATTTGGTTTTATAGTCTACCTGCCGAATTTCCCCTATTCTTTTGATCGGATTGGTTGTTATTTTTTAACTAGGGGTGCATTTTTGTAGCGTGTGTCTACTTCAAAGTCGATTCTATCGTTATTTAAATGATTGATCTTCCTAACCTTATTCAGTTGGGTGTTATAATCTGATAGTCCGGCGTACAGGAAGATATCAGCTGGGGATCTTTTTGTAGTATTATGAACCGATTTATGATTATAAGTGTATAGAATTAACTCGAATTTTGTGAGCTTGTTCTCTATGTTATCCTCGCTTGAAATAATTCTTAATTTGTCATTGATCGTTTTATGATCGTTCTTCATCAGAAACTCCGTTTTTACTGGTAGTGATGTCGATTTTCACATCAAGTGATTGGGACTGATTATTTTTAGGAATGACCTTTGGAACAGTGGGAAGTCTATTTCACTATGGAAATATAATGCACTATTTTTGGTACACACATATTCCTTTATTATATCTTTTGCTAATGACTTTGTCATATCAGTATATGTGATTTTTATCAGTATCTTGTGGAAATACCTGATCCTCATTACCTTTAATCAGTTCTATTTGCCTATTATAGTAATTGATTGGTCGCTCTGTAAGTGGAATATAATTTGTATTATCTTCTTGCGTGCTATGGACCGTTGCACAATCACTATTAATGGTTTCCCCAAGTAGGTTTTCGTTAATCTTTACTCTTGATAGCGCATCGGCTACATTTATTTATTTTTTAAATTAACAAATTATCTGTTAATAATGGTACTTAGTTACTAAAGGCGGAAAAAGAGAAGTTAAAAGTTAGCTAAATTTAAGTGATTATAAATATTTCATGCAATTAGTTTAAGAGACAGTTCAGGGGATAGGGTTCGGCAGAGGGAGTTATAATTATGGCATAAAACCCTAAAAGGTTCATGATAAGCATAATTAGACCTACATATGGGTAGACGGATAGGCCTGAAAGTACGGGTAGGTCTAAATGGAACGGCCAAGTCAATCTGACCCAAGAGAGCTTTGGAGTCAGCAGTCCCGAGAAGGAGCTTGTGCACGAACATTACGCCATTGCATATTCTGCGATGGTGCAACGACGGCAGGTCAATAAGATTTAGCCTAGACCGGTAGGGTGGCAAGATTCTACCAGAGTCCCAGTTAAAGTTCCGAAGGGCAAATACTAAAAATTGCTTTTGCACGGATTCAATAACAGCCTGCTGCTCTTTATACTGCGGGCTCCACACACAAGAACAATACTCCAATTAATACGTACTAACGAGATATACAGTTTTTTCGTAACGTACAGGTCGTCAAACTCCTTGGACCAACGCTTTATGAACGCTAAATCACCCTTAGCTTTATTTACAGTGGCAGCTATATGGCTGTTAAAACACATCTTATGATCAAAAAGGACTCCGAGGTCATTTGAACTCGAAATTCGCTCAAGGACATGATTTCCTAGAACATATGAGACAAAATGTGGAGCACGACGGTAAAATGTCATAAGTTTGCATTTGGAAAGGTTCAGAAAAAGAAGATAAGTTGAACACCACAATAGTAGTTCAATTAGATCAAGTTAAAGGCGTGTGTGCAAATACCAATCAGAGTAAGAAGGACAGATTTTAACATCATCAGCATACATTAGCGTAGTAGAGTATGTTATAACTTAAGGAAGGTCATTCCCAAATAAAACGAGGGGGAACGTTGTGAGTTGCTGCGGACACCGCAACTCTACGGTTATACCCGATACTAAGTCAGTATGGCCCTCCTCCGGCAGACGCCGCTGATATTAAACGACACGACAAAGAGTGCGTGCGAGAGAGACAGAAAATCAGTCTGAGCGTGACGTCGGGCGCTGCGTAGCCACTGCAAATTGATTTGTTCCTTTTGGCTATAAAAATGATCTGATCTGATCCAGATTCAGCAATCTAATAGATATGGTCATTATCTATGATTCTGCGTTTTTAGTTTTCTCAAATCTGCAATATTGTGGATGCAACAGATTTTCGTCCTTTGTGGGGGCGGATGGGGGTGGGGCGAAATTCTGAGATATACGTTTTATAGTGGCATCTTAAAGGAGTGTGTGTACCAAATTTGGTTACTCTAGCCTTAATAGTCTCTGAGATTTGTGGTTGCCTCAGATTTTCGTCCTTTGCGGGGGCGGAAGGGGGTGTGGTGAAATTTGGACATGAAACGGTCAAGGTCCGATATCACAGGAGTGTGGATACCAAATTTGGTTGCTCTAGCTCTTATGGGTTCTCAGATCCTTGAACTCATATTTTGCAATTGGCAAAACCGACCATGAAACCTGTGTGTTAGAGTGAGACAGAGCGAGAAAGAGTGAAATTGTTTTCGTGATTCTAGCTATAATAATTATACGATCTGGTTCAGATTTGGCGCTCTGTAAGATATAGTCATCTTCTACGATTCTGCGTTTTTAGTTTTCTCGTATCTTTAAAATTGTGGATGCCACAGATTTTCGCCCTTTGTGGGGGCGGAAGTGGGCGGGGCAAAGTTTTGAAATATTTTTGGAGCAGTGACATATCACAGAAGTCTGGATCCAAAACATCGTTGCTCTAGCTCTTATAGTCTTTGAGCATTAGGCGCTGAAGGGGACGGACAGACGGACAGACGGAGAGACGGACGGACGGACAGACGGACAGACGGACGGACGGACAGACGGACAGACAGACATGGCTCAATCGACTCGGCTATTGATGCTGATCAAGAATATATATACTTTATAGGGTCGGAAACGATTCCTTCTGGACGTTACACACATCCACTTTTACCACAAATCTAATATACCCCAATACTCATTTTGAGTATCGGGTATAATAAACAAAAGCGGGCCCAGATGACTTCCCTGTGGCACACCTGAAGTAACATTAACAGTATTTGACAACACGTTAGAAAACAAAACACGTTGAGTACGGTTAGTGAGATAGGACAAAATCCAATCTAGAAGATTCGTTGGGAACCCTAATAAAGAGAGCTTGTGAATAAGCAGAGCATGGTTCACAGAATCGAATGCCTTGCTGAAGTCCGTAAAAATTACATCCAATTTGAAAATACGGTGGATTAGGTTAGAAAACTAAAGAAGGTTAGTCGATGTTGAACGATGTCTGAAAAAACCGTGTTGCGACGGAGACATCAAGCTGCAACAAAGATGTTGCAGTTGCCGGGTGACCAGGAACTCAAGAAGCTTCGGGATGGCGGAAAGCTTTGCGATACCACGATAGTTTTCAATGTTTGATCTTGAACCTTTTTTGTGAAGCGGAATGATGTAGGACTCTCTCCAAATTACTGGGAGACAAGACTGTTCGAAGCAGAGGTTGAAGAGAAAGGTCAAGGGTTTTAAAATGCAACTTGGTACCTTATCTGGACCCGCAGAAAACGATATGTCCATAGATGACAAACCTTCCAGAACAACGCTTTCCTCGAAAAAGGGCAGAAAAATGCTGTTAGCTTGAGGTAGCTGGTACGGATACGGAGTGGATGCGTTGTAAATTTGACGCGAGTACGTTGTTTGGAAAAAGGTAGCGAATAAATTTGCAATACCATCAGCAGAAACTTCTGTTTTGTTCTGGTAATGAAGGGACGGAGGAAAAGCGTTTGACTTGCGCTTAGAGTTAACGAACGAATATAATTTTTTAGGATCACTAGAAACGTTACTACTACATTGTGAAAGGTAATGATTATAACACTGACTATTAACGGCAAGGAACAGAGAGCGAGCGGAGGAGTATAGAGCTAAGGCCGACTTCTGGTACTTTTTATAGAGCCGGGATTTATTATTTTTTAAGTATGACAAATACTTGGAGAACCAGGGAGGCTTGGACGATACGGGTACAGTGATATCTGGAACAAAAGTATTAAGGGCGGAGTAAATAGAGCTATAAAACGAGCTAACAGTTGCATCTATGTTCGGTAATGAATAAAGAAACGACAAATCAACACGCGAGAGATGTAGATCTAAATCGATAAAGTTTGTTTTGCGAAAACACTTTATGTGAGCCATGGAACTGTCAGCACCTCCAGATTGTGTACACTCCAGGGATATCGACAAAGTTGGATGGTAAGGATCTTCAGGGAGCGATATTGGGCTTGTTCTAGATACCATAGCAAGAGAAGCATCGTTAACAAAAACGATGTCAAGAAGTCTATCCCTAATGTTTTTAACGGCATTAATTAGGACAAGGGAAATATCCGTTAGCCCATTGATAAAGCCATTATGGCAATTGGGAAACAACAGGTTAGCGTCATCATAAGGCTGCCAAGAAAGAAATGGGAGGTTAAAGTCCCCAATGACAATAATTCGATCATTGCACCCTAATGCAGATACGATAGTATTAATTGCTGAGAGGTGGTGTAAGTAAAGCTCAGCATCAGACCTGGGAGGAATGTAAGAGCAGGTTAAATAGAAAAATGCGGAGCCAACACGAACTTTGAATGCAACAAATTCAATTCCATGGATGTTATTAAATGGGAATAACTCAGATGAGAAAACAGATTTAACTGCAATCAGAACCCCACCTGCAAAAGATGGGCGGTCCATTCGATAAATAGTGTAACTATCAATGAAAATTTCATGAACATTGACAGGAGTTAAGCCAGGTTTCGGTAAACGCGATGGCATCGAAATAAATGGACGCACTATTAGTATGAATTTGACGCAATTTTCCCAACAAACTGCGAACGTTCTGATAGTGCAAGGAAAAATGGAACTCTTTGAGTGAGTACTCTTTGAGATGCAGAGATTTCTCTACCGCTGAGATCACTTCATGAAGAGCCGTTTCCGTGGATTTTCCTTTCCGGTAGGCATGCTGTGCGCCTGACAGCAACTGAGGGTGTATAGTTGTCCTCAGTTGCAGCCCGACGAGTCTCTCAAAGGTTTTGAGGAAGAAGGACGATAGGCTGATTGGTCTAAAGTCTTTTGCAGTTGAGTGCGAGGCTTTTCCTGCTTTGGGAATGAAGACTATCCTTGCCTTTAGCCATGCTCTCGGGATTGTACCCACAGCCAGTATCTTCCTGAAGATACCTTGTAGCCAGTTGATGGCCGTATCCCCGGCCTTCTGAAGTTGGGCCGGGATTACCTGGTCTGGCCTGGTGATTTGAAAGGGTTGAAGCTGTTTATTGCCCAGCTGATGTTACGTTTTGTGAGGATGAGATCTATCGAATTTACCAGTCCCTCTCCTGGGAGATGTACCGTCTCGATGGTTGTGCACCCTGGGAAATGCGTGCCTAGTAGAATGTGCAGGGACTCCTCACTGGAGTTGGTCCACGTGCCGTCATTCCTTTTAAGATACCCTACCGAGGGGTTAGTTTTTGAGAGAATCTTGCGAAGCCTTGCGGCCTCTGACGTTTCCTCAATTTCCGAGCAAAATTTTTGCCAAGAGGCCCTTTTTGCTTTCCTTGTTTCCTTTTTATATAGTGACAGACTGATTTTGTAGTCTGCCCAGTGGCTCTCCTCGTTCGCGCTTTTGGCCCTGTTGAAGAGGGTCCTGCAGCTTTTACGTAGGATGTCTATTTGTTTTCACCACCAGGGGGGTTTCTTTTTCCCCCTAGGTTTGCTAGAGGGGCATGCTGCCGCGAAGGCTTTGTTGCATGCTTCGTGAAGCAGTTCACTAGGCGATCTAGGTCGTATTTTGTGTCCGGGCATGATGGTGCTTTGGAGGGGAGTAAGTCCTCCAGGGCTGAGCTATATTTTTCCCAGTTGGCTTTCCTGGGATTAATATAGTCCTTAGGTTTCGGAAATTCGAGGGATAGTGTGGTCTCGATGTATCTGTGGTCAGAGAAAGATTGGTCATCAAGGACTTGCCAACTCTTGACTATGTCAAACAGGTTGGGAGACACTAAGGTGAGGTCAATAACCTCCTGTCGATTTTTAATTATAAAAGTGGGGTCGTTGCCCCGATTACAAATAAATAGATTTGAGTTAAGGATGAAGCTGAAAAGTGACTCACCCCTTACATTTGCATTCGAGCTCCCCCATTGAGTGTGGTGAGCGTTGGCATCGCAACCTATTAATAGGTCTATGTCCGACCTCTCGCTGTCGCTGGCTAGTTTGCGAACAAGGTCGTTGGGAGGATCGTTTTCCTCATGGGCCATGTAGGACGATATCAGCCTTAGATGTGTCCCTTTCAGCTCTAGGCTTGCCGCCGTGTTGTCGCTATCGCTATAATTATGGAGAAGAAAGATATTAAGGTGCTTTCTGGCGAGAATGCAGGTGCGGGTTTTACCTTCATGTTGAGCTACAATTATCTTGTACTCCTTTGACCCTAGTCCACAAATCTTGTCTCCCACTATCCGAGGTTCCTGGATCAGGGCTACCTCTGCTCCGCTCTCTTCGAGGCGGAGTATAAGAGCAGCGGATGCTGGTTTACAGTGGTGGACATTGTTCTAAAGGAGCCTCAAGGGCATCCTTTGTGTTCTCCACCACTGTAATATCGGCATCTGGATCGTCCTCGACTTCCTCGTGGCAACACATCGCCTCGAAGTCGCATCTCAGCGTGCCATCGGTGGAGTAGCCCTCTGGGTCTGTCACTGTGTGATCGTCGGGTGCTTCGATCTCCGAGGCAGCGTCCTGCTCGACTGGCTTGTCGACAGGACGTGCCCCGGCCGCTGCATCCGACTTGTAGACCTTTACGGTCACAGAGCTAACCCAAAATTGAGCTCGCCTTTGGCAGCCTCAATCGGGGCCAGCGACTCTTTGTTGAGGACGACCACCGCCTGGTTTGTGGGGGCCTGTGTCGTCTCAACTTTTACCTCCTTCCAGTCCGCTGTTGGGAGGTGGGGGTTGCATCATTGCAGCATTTTTGGGATGCGTTCCGGCTCCTTAATGGGGCGGGCACCCACTTCCACTGGTTCTTAGGGATTCGGGAGTCCGCGCTGCCTTTGTCCAGGACGCCAATCAGCGTCCTTTCTCTGTTAATCTGCGCGAACGATGTGTTAGGCAGTACTCTGGAGCGCTTCGGTGTTGGCCCAGGAGTCTCTTGCGAGCGCTGCCTTTTTGGCTGAGGGGCTTTTTTCTTCGGTGCTTCCTTGCAAAAGTTCGGCAGCACCTTCGAGGCCCACTCAACCTTCTTTATCCATTTGTCCGTCGGGCTGGACATCTGGCCTGCGTTCTGCCGACGGAGTATGTTGCCAGCACTCCTTCTATCGGCATATGTAAAAGGTTTGGCTTGGACACTAGTAGATGGGCACTCATCATCCGCCACTTTACCAGCAGGCAGAGCAGCCGCAGGATTGCATAGCCACTCTGCCAAGGTATCGGTTTTGGGAACCAATTCACCACCCACCCCGAAACCGGGATGGGACCCCTTTGGGCTCTCCCTAGCATCTTCCGCCGCGCAGGTTTTCACTGCTGGTTTGCGGGTTGGGCCAGGCCTTTGGGCCGCTGCCTTCCTCTGGTTGGGATTGCTCCTTGTTGGCATTTGGGGAGTGCCAGAATCATTTTGTTTGTTTTTCATATCTTCCATTCTTTTCCCACGAGCTGCAGAGAAGGGGTACGGTCCGTCCGGGCAGAGATCCACGTTGCCCGGATAAGGCATACTTAGAACAGGGGGCTGCCAAGTCTCTGAGCTGGGCTAGTTTTATATACCGGTCCCCCAGCCAGGCTGACTCTCGGCACGGGTCGAATAACACTCTTAGTCCGGCCCGGTGTGAGCTGAATGTGGGGGTTGGGATGTGGGTAGGTAGTGGGATAGGGTAGTGTGTGAGCTACTTATACGAGGCGGCACCACAAGCGCATCGTCAGTGTTGCTACTTCGCGAACATCCGCTGGCTGTCCGGGGCTGCTTATTTTCGGTACTCTCCCTACGGATGTCCGATTATTCGCAGCTGACCTACCTATATGACCTGTATATAGGTAGGTCGTTCGCTATCCGCAACCTGCGACCCGTCCGGTGGCCTCAGCTAGGCCCCCTTTGAGCCACCTCAGGAGCTCATCAGACCAGAGTATTGAGCTTACGTGTGTTCAGGCCAGCAGTAAACAATTTCCGCGCACTGTGCCAACTCCTTGCGCCCCGGTCCCAACTCGCTCTCGTGCGCTCGGAGGGGTGCTCGGATCCACAATCAACGATCCACTCGCCGCTCACGGCAGAAAAAGCATCATAAGGCATAGAGTTAGTTAGTTACGTTTTCACCCCCGCTTCAACCAGTCGACATACCGCGCGAATACCCAATAACTACACGAACAATATATATATATGTACACACAACGAAACCCATCGGCCTTTCCTTTCTGTGACGACTGCTAGGAGTTTAAACTGGAACATACACCTCGCCGTTGGATAATTGAACCTCGATCCGCCCCACTACAAACAACATGTAATACATTATTTAATCGCGTATTTTCTATTACGATTTCTTTGGTTCGCAAATAAGACAATGGTTTAATTCTTGTTACGTTATTGTTGATGTATATGCTTTGTGCAAATTCTGGTATTGAGTTAGATATTAAGAATTCATTTAATCGAACACTGCAATTATTTATTTTTATTAATGCGTTGCCTTCTACTTTTATTTCTTGGTTTAGGTTAGGTAAGGTTAGGTTAACCCGGACGGCCCTCAGCGGGGCCACGCATAGGCCAATCTGGGCCTTAGTTATCCGGATGGGGGGGGGGTGTATGAACCGTCGCGGGAGTGTTTAGATGGTTTTAAAGTCCCCGAGAATCGAGGTGTTTTTAGCATAGGCCAGCAGTTCCTGTGGCGTCCTTTTGGAGGCATCTTCCAGTGATGCAAGCACTGGGGCGCCCAGGTATCTCCAACTTGCCCTTGAGAGAGCCGGACAGTAGCAGATGAGATGTTCCAGGGTTTCGATAGCCCCAGGTTCATCACATTTCCTACAACTGTCTCTGTCTCTGTTGGTGATGCCTAGCTTAGCTGCATGTGCAGCAGCCAGACAGTGACCTGTAAGTATTCCCACTAGCAATCTACAGACTTTTCGTGGTAGGTGCAGTAGGTAGTGGCTAAGTTTCTCGTTGCGTTCCTTGCACATTATCTTCGAGGTTCTGCAGGTGGTGGTACTGTTCCACCTGCTATCAGTCTGTGTTCTAGCCTGCTTCTCTAGATCGCATTGCAGCGTTCTAAGGGAGACAGGCACGTTCTCGGTTCTCCTATTCTCCAGCCCGACGCCTTCCTTAGCTAGTACGTCCGCCGCTTCGTTTCTTTCGATGCCCAGGTGGCTGGGAACCCAATAGATCCGCACTGTCTTTGTCGTGCTTAGGATGTCTAATGCCCCCCTGCTCGCCAAGACACTTCTCGAACTGACCGCGGACGACTGCATGGATCTTATCGCCGCTTGGCTGTCGACGAATAGGTTGACCGCATCGTATGCTCGTTCTGTTAGGAGAGCGACCTCCGCTGCTTTCCCGATGGCAAAAACTTCTGCCTGGAATATGCTGTATTGGTCCGGTAGCTTATACGATAGCCTTATCTCAGGGTCTGTACAGTATAGGCCCGCACCTACTCCTCCGTCCATCTTGGAGCCGTCTGTGTATATATTGAGGTGCTCAGTTTGGTCCCTTGCAATTTTCCAGTCTTCAGGTCCCAAAGATGTGGTTGTTTTGACGTCAAGGCAAGTTGGGGGGGTCATGTAATCAGTTGATCTGGTCACGTCCCTGCCAATTGAACTGTGCCCGTATCCTTGTATCGATAGGTTTCCTGATGCTATAAGGCGTTGTGCTGCCTTTCCCGCAATCAGGCGAGCATGAATGTCCAGGGGGTCGATTCCGAGTATAGTTTCGAGTGCTTTTGTTGGGGTTGACCTCAGCGCCCCTGTAATACAGAGCAGAGCCTGTCGCTGAGTCTTTTCCATAAGCTTATGGTATGTCTTCTTTTCAATAGCCTGCCACCACACTAAGGCTCCATACAGCAGAGTTGGTCGCACCACCGAGATGTAGATCCAGTGCATTAGAGCAGGTGACAGGCCCCATGTGCTGCTGAGCATCTTCTTGGATCCATAAAGCGCAATGGTAGCCTTCTTCACCCTTTCCACTACATTGGGCCTCCATGCCAGCTTGCTGTCCAGTACTGTGTCTAGGTATTTCACCTGTGATTTTGGAGTCAGCCTAGTTTGGTCAATTTTCGGGGGGGTCCATATCGGTACCTTGTACCTCTTGGTAAAGAGGATGAGGTCCGTCTTGTCCGCGTTGATACTGAGTCCTACCTCTTCCGTCCACTCACGTATCTCCCTGAGTGTACGTTCCATTATAGAGCTGAGGGTCGATGGACATACACCCGTAATAAGTATGCTTATGTCATCTGCATAGGCTGTTATTTTTGGGGCCTTCCTTTCAAATCTCTTAATGAGGTCGTCGACCACCAAATTCCACAGTAGTGGCGATAGGACTCCACCTTAAGGTGTGCCTCTGTGTGCCCCCTTTACCATGGAAGCGGTGCCCCACTCCGATTGCACCCGTCTACAACTTAGGAGGTTTTTGATCCAGACGTTGATTGCAGGGTGTATGTTATTCGCTTCTAGGCGACTTGTTATTGCGGTTGTGGCCACGTTGTTGAATGCTCCTGAGATGTCCACAAATGCTCCCAAAGCATACTTTTTGTTGTGAAGGGCGCTCTCGATGGTGGCTACTAGCGAGTGTAGTGCCGTCTCCACTGATTTCCCTTTAGTGTAGGCGTGTTGGTTTGTTGACATCAGTCCCTCTACCTCATTCCTGATGTGCAAATCCAACAGCTTTTCTAGTGTTTTTAGTATAAAGGAGGTAAGGCTTATCGGTCTGTAGTCCTTGGGACTCACGTGGCTGCACTTTCCTGCCTTAGGGAGGAAGACAACTCTCGAGGTTCTCCATTGGATGGGGATATAGCCCGTACTTAGGCATGCTGAGTATATTGCGAGGAGCCATGGGGTGATAACCTCTTTGGTCAACTGCATCATGGCTGGGAATATCCCGTCCAGTCCTGGTGCTTTTATGCCCGCAAAGGAGTCTATGGCCCAGTGGATTCTCTTAGTGGTTAACAGACCTATTGGGGGGTGCTGTTCCTTAGTTGCTAGGTCCTGATGCTCCTTGGCGCCAGTGACCTCGGTGCATCCAGGGAAGTGCGCCTCCATAAGTGCTGTTAGGGCTTCTTTACTGTCCTCTGTCCACTGTCCGTTGTCTAGTTTAAGTTGGCTCTGTACTGTGGGCTGCTTTGAAAGCAGCTTCCGGAGGCTAGCGGTTTCGGGCACTTTCTCAATGTTGGAGCAGAAGTTTCTCCACGAGTTCCTTTGTACCTTACGTAAAACCTTCTTGTAGCTCCTAAGTAGGATTTTATATTCGTTATTGACAAACTCTTCGTTCGCTTGTTTGGCGATCTTGAAGAATTCCTTGAGGTTGTTCCTTTGGAGAGAGAGATCTCGGTTCCACCAGAGTGGCTTCGACCTCCTCTTCGTCCTCGAGGGTTTGCACGATGCATGGTAGGAGTTCAGTAACTCGTTGGATAGGGTCTTTAGGGACTTCTCTATATCTATGAGCCCGGATTCGCGAGCTTCGAAGTAATTGTTTTTCTAAACTTTACTCAGTTTGTGTTCCGGGGGTTTCTATAGACTGTTATCTTCGAAGAGTGTTTGCATTCGCCCTTGAACTGAATGTACTTATGGTCTGAGAACGATAGTCTTTCGAGGACTCTCCAGTTAGATACCAAGGTACTCTTTCCCGTGACAAGAGTTAGGTCTAGCTCGTTTGAAGAGGTGGGACCCACGAAGGTGTGTTCCTCCCCCACGTTTGCTACGTCTAAGTTAGTGGATAAGATAAAGTCTAGGAGTGACTCACCTCTATCATTGATGTCGGGGCTTCCCCACACATTGTGATGGGCGTTGGCATCTGCGCCAATAAGCAGGTCGAGATTTTTGGAGCCGGCTTCCGTCACCAGACTCCTAAGTTCTTCCAGTGGAGCGGGCCTGTCGTGTGCCATATAGCAGGAAGCTGCCATAAGGCGCTTTTCCTCGCTCTCCACCATCACTACCGTCAGGTCGTCCGTGCTGTAATGAGACATAAGATGATTCCCTTCCGTACGAGTACGGCGGTTCTTTAGCCCGGCCACGGAGTTGCCTGACGCAATCCACGGCTCCTGGACTAAAGCTATGTCGGCGGGCCCTTGCTCCATGGCAATGAGGAGCTCCGCCGACGCTACCTTGCTTTTATGAAGATTGAGTTGCAGCACCCTTAGTATCATGGGTGGCTAACTCAACCTCGCATGACGGGTTGACTATGATTGTCAGGTCACCGTCACCGTCTTCCTCCTCCTCCGAGTCGTCCAGCGCAAGACCCTGGGCGGCCTCCACTATGGTCTCCAGACCTAGGTCCTTCTCGACCTCGCCTGCCTGGAGGGTGTGCGCATCTTTATCCTCGGGGTGGCGCTTTTTCAGCCGTAGGTATACGCTACCTACGCCCCACGCCATCTTCCCGAACTTGGGATACAAGATGTCCTCCGCCTCCTTGCTGATCTGGAGGATCGCGTGCTGGCCCCCCTCGTTGGGTAATGGGCTACGGGCATGCAGAACCTTCCAGTCAGCCGTTGGCACGTCCGGATTTTGCCTCTGCAGCAGCTTCAGTGCTCGCTCCCCCTGGACAGCAATGGGGAAGAGCACCTTCGCCTTTGGTATGGACGGGATCAGCTCCCTGTCTATCACCTCCAGCTTGGCCCCCTCCCACAGAGCTTTCAGTAGGGGCACCTTCTGCACCAGCCACTGCCGCGTTGGGTCGTCGTTGCACTTGAGGATTTTGACCCCGTTCAGCCATCCCGCTCCATCGAACGTGGGCATGGGAGCGCTAGGGTCCTCCTCCATTCGCGAGAACAGTGCCTCGACGAGCTGCGCGTGGACTAACTTCCACTGCGCCGCCGTCATCTTCCCGTTCTCATCGCTGCGATCGATCAAGGCCACAATGAGATGTCTCTTGGACACCTCGCTCATGGCCTTCTGCCTCGGCTTCATCGTCTTCGGCTGGGTGGTGGCCACCTTGGGCCCGCGTTGCCGCTTGCTCGCCGGAGTGTCTTTGGCAGCACTCTCGATCGAGCGTTGCCTCTTGGAGGCCAACATCTCCTCCACCTTGTTGGCGAATCCACCGTTTGTTGCCTTCATCTGCGGCAACTGCGCTCCTGTACCCGTTGCTCAGCCCAGGCTAGCTTGGACTTCTCCTCTTGGGAGATATCCGCCTTGCCCTGGAGCCGGCTCAGTAACTTGAGGGCCGCCTTATACTGAGCTTTTGCCTTCATCCCTTCCCTGGAACGCTTCGGCCCTTCCCTACGCAGGGAGCTGGTACCTGGTTCCGGCGAGCGGAGAAGGCTTTCCTCTTCGGTCTTGCTAAGGGATAGCACGCTCTCCAGGTCCGAGTCTGCATCGACAACGGCACCCGCGCGGCTCACCCTGCAACGCGTCGTTTTTGTGGCAGTAGTATTACAACTGACATGACCTGCTCCCGCCATGCCCGAGGTGTGAACTCTGGCGACACGCAGAGAGGATTGCTCCTCCCCGTGCCCGCCGGTGGTAGCAGTCACGCAACGTTCCACCGACGTTTGGGTTGACATCCCAACCCGTGTTTGCTCCTTATCTACCTCCATATTTGGCCCGAAGGTCCATACCGGTTAATGTTTTTCGGGGGACCACCCCCTAGCGTTTTATGCCTGGCCGCCAGGCACCTATAGCCATGGCCTTGGTTCAGTTCCCCCGACTTTAGATCGGGAAGACGATGGACCATAGCCTTAGCTAGACACTGCATTACCCCGTGCAGGGCAAGCGACAGTGCATTATCCTCGCCCGGGATAATGCAGTGTCCATTGCCCAGCCGGCACCCTCGTGGAGGGTTCAGCTAGAGGGTTTTTGCCAGCCTTGGTTTAGGCAATCTTGGTATAATATGATTTGTGGTAATTTCCAAGTTAACAATGTATTGGGTTCTATGAAACTTATTTGAAAGTTTTGGTGTGCTGCATGACTAATTAAATATCCTCTATGTACTCAGTAAAATGTTGAAGGTTAAATATTAGTATTTCTAATTGCTTATTTCTATCATTATTCTTGTTTAATTTATTGACAACTTCTATGCCAGAATTTACTACTTGAAATTTTAAGTTTAATTCGTTAGCTTGAACACTGTGGCTAGCCAGATTGTCTATTTTCCCTTCTAGTTCGACTTTATCATCTTGATGTAACGTTCCAAATAGATATTTATAAATTGTGCCTACTGCATTTATAAGGCCTCTTTTGTTTCTTTTGGCTATTTTTATGCCGTTGAATTCACGTTGCAATTTCTCGACTAAATATTGAACTTGAATTACGTTATTAAATTGGGTTGCCTGGTCTAGTAAACTCTGATATGTTTCATCCGTTCTTGTTATATTAATTGTTAAATAATGATATTCATAATTAATGGGTATGTTAATGGTATCTGTTTTGAATATGAGATATCCATTCCTTGAGTTGATGGGATCTATCTATATTTTCTGTCCGGTAGACTGTAGGACGGTGAACATTAGTAAGATTATAATCTTAATCATTTTTTAGCTCCAGATTCCCAGTACTCTCTTCGGGTACTCTGAAATTATCATATTTACTTTTATTAGACTTTTTCTTTCTTTTGAATTTGGTTTTATAGTCTACCTGCCGAATTTCCCCTATTCTTTTGATCGGATTGGTTGTTATTTTTTAACTAGGTGTGCATTTTTGTAGCGTGTGTCTACTTCAAAGTCGATTCTATCGTTATTCAAATCATTGATCTTCCTAATCTTATTCAGTTGGGTGTTATAATCTGGTAGTCCGGCGTACAGGAAGATATCAGCTGGGGATCTTTTTGTAGTATTATGAACCGATTTATGATTATAAGTGTATAGAATTAACTCGAATTTTGTGAGCTTGTTCTCTATGTTATCCTCGCTTGAAATAATTCTTAATTTTTCATTGATCGTTTTATGTAGCCGTTCTACATCAGAAACTCCGTTTTTACCGGTAGTGATTTCGATTTTCACATTTTCCGCATTCAACCATGCTTGCAGTGCTGCGCACATAAAGGCTGAATCTTTGTCGGCTTTAATTCCCGGTGGTTTGCCCATTTCGTTAAAGACTTTTATGATGGCTCTCTTTGTTTCTAACCAATCACGACTCTTAACTTCTACAAGGCTTGCCAATTTAGAATATACATCGATGCATGATAGGAATTGTTGATTGCCTACCAAATAGAAACCCATGACATACTTTTCTCTGATATTTTGTTTTTCAGGGGTGATTTCGAAGGTTAGTTTGGTGTTACGATGCTCTGTTCTAGCAACGTTGCACGTAGGACATTCATTGATGATATTTTGGATTAACTTTTGATAATCGGGGTAGTAGAATTTCCCTTTAAACCAATTAGTGGTCTTTTCGATACCTGGGTGAAGTAGCTCTTTATGATTCTTCAATATTTGTTCCTTGAATTCGGAGTAGGTCGGAATATCTATGAGTTCGGTACTGGATTTAATCAGTTTAGTCAAGTGATTGGGACTGATTATTTTTAGGAATGCCCTTTGGAACAGTGGGAAGTCTATTTCACTATGGAAATATAATGCACTATTTTTGGTACACACATATTCCTTTATTAAATCTTTTGCTAATGACTTTGTCATTTCAGTATATGTGATTTTTATCAGTATCTTGTGGAAATACCTTATCCTCATTACCTCTAATCAGTTCTATTTGCCTATTATAGTAATTTAAGTTTAAGAGACAGTTCAGGGGATAGGGTTTGGCAGAGGGAGTTATTATTATGGCATAAAACCCTAAAAGGTTCATGATAAGCATAATTAGACCTACATATGGGTAGACGGATAGGCCTGAAAGTACGGGTAGGTCTAAATGGAACGGCCAAGTCAATCTGACCCAAGAGAGCTTTGGAGTCAGCAGTCCCGAGAAGGAGCTTGTGCACGAACATTACGCCATTGCATATTCTGCGATGGTGCAACGACGGCAGGTCAATAAGATTTAGCCTAGACCGGTAGGGTGGCAAGATTCTACCCGAGTCCCAGTTAAAGTTCCGAAGGGCAAATACTAAAAATTGCTTTTGCACGGATTCAATAACAGCCTGCTGCTCTTTATACTGCGGGCTCCACACACAAGAACAATACTCCAATTAATACGTACTAACGAGATATACAGTTGTTTCGTAACGTACGGGTCGTCAAACTCCTTGGACCAACGCTTTATGAACGCTAAATCACCCTTAGCTTTATTTACAGTGGCAGCTATATGGCTGTTAAAACACATCTTATGATCAAAAAGGACTCCGAGGTCATTTGAACTCGAAATTCGCTCAAGGACATGATTTCCTAGAACATATGAGACAAAATGTGGAGCACGACGGTAAAATGTCATAAGTTTGCATTTGGAAAGGTTCAGAAAAAGAAGATAAGTTGAACACCACAATAGTAGTTCAATTAGATCAAGTTAAAGGCGTGTGTGCAAATACCAATCAGAGTAAGAAGGACAGATTTTAACATCACCAGCATACATTAGCGTAGTAGAGTATGTTATAACTTAAGGAAGGTCATTCCCAAATAAAATAAACAAAAGCGGGCCCAGATGACTTCCCTGTGGCACACCTGAAGTAACATTAACAGTATTTGACAACACGTTAGAAAACAAAACACGTTGAGTACGGTTAGTGAGATAGGACAAAATCCAATCTAGAAGATTCGTTGGGAACCCTAATAAAGAGAGCTTGTGAATAAGCAGAGCATGGTTCACAGAATCGAATGCCTTGCTGAAGTCCGTAAAAATTACATCCAATTTGAAAATACGGTGGATTAGGTTAGAAAACTCAAGAAGGTTAGTCGATGTTGAACGATGTCTGAAAAAACCGTGTTGCGACGGAGACATCAAGCTGCAACAAAGATGTTGCAGTTGCCGGGTGACCAGGAACTCAAGAAGCTTCGGGATGGCGGAAAGCTTTGCGATACCACGATAGTTTTCAATGTTTGATCTTGAACCTTTTTTGTGAAGCGGAATGATGTAGGACTCTCTCCAAATTACTGGGAGACAAGACTGTTCGAAGCAGAGGTTGAAGAGAAAGGTCAGGGGTTTTAAAATGCAACTTGGTACCTTATCTGGACCCGCAGAAAACGATATGTCCATAGATGACAAACCTTCCAGAACAACGCTTTCCTCGAAAAAGGGCAGAAAAATGCTGTTAGCTTGAGGTAGCTGGTACGGATACGGAGTGGATGCGTTGTAAATTTGAGGCGAGTACGTTGTTTGGAAAAAGGTAGCGAATAAATTTGCAATACCATCAGCAGAAGCTTCTGTTTTGTTCTGGTAATGAAGGGACGGAGGAAAAGCGTTTGACTTGCGCTTAGAGTTAACGAACGAATATAATTTTTTAGGATCACTAGAAACGTTACTACTACATTGTGAAAGGTAATGATTATAACACTGACTATTAACGGCAAGGAACAGAGAGCGAGCGGAGGAGTATAGAGCTAAGGCCGACTTCTGGTACTTTTTATAGAGCCGGGATTTATTATTTTTTAAGTATGACAAATACTTGGAGAACCAGGGAGGCTTGGACGATACGGGTACAGTGATATCTGGAACAAAAGTTGTTCGGAGCAGAACCCAGCCGATTAGCTGCTTACCAAATAGCACCTAATTCTTGGCCCTCAGCCGCTTATTTTGTTTGTTACTTATGTCTATGTCACTCATTTGTTTGTTAAAGCTTTGCGCTTGCTTGCCCTGCTAAACGCTCTCTGCCAGCTCGCTCTTCGCTATCTCCGCTTTGCGTCTGCCTACCGACGTCGGCCGAGCGAAGCTGCGCTTAGCGATCGGAGCGGCAATGTAAAGGGCAGGCAAGCCACACTTGCAATTTGGATGTCACGCATTAAAGAACATATCGCAATTTTATTTCTGCGCCGAGTTTTATTTAATTGAAATAATTAGTCGGCCGATTGGGGATAAAAAACATTATCTCCACATAAAATTTGGTGACCCCGACGTGATCTCTGAGTTGCAGTGTCAATTAATTATCATTCGCGATCGACATTCGTTAGCCTTAACAAATTTTCGGCGGTTAAGCACAATTCGGTGCTAAAACATACTTACATACACCTACATACACGCATTGCTGGCTATTAATTTCTCTGTCGCGACAATTCGGTCAGTGCAGTGCAGCGAACTCACTAATACACACAAGCGGAGTACAAAGCGGAATCGGACAGCTCGCACAGCCGCACAGCTAAAGGCATTAGCTGTAATCCCTTTGCTTTCGGTTCGCACGTTTATACGTATACAGGGTGTTTTTTTTCGGTCGTGCTGAGTGACTCTTTTAAAACCTCAACATGGCAGCACCTGAGCCTACCAATGTCGCGAACGCAGCAATGCCGAGTGATGTTGATTTCTACAAGCACAAGGCCGAGTCCGTCGCGCGCCAACTAAAGGCCATGGATCGCTTTCTCACCAAGGAAGAGCTTGCCGAGTTAGATGAGGCAGAACTTCAAGCTCGCTTAGAGCAAATTGAGCGAATGAATGCGGATTTCGATGCCGCTCAAACGAGCCTTGAAAGGTTGGATTTCCTGCAGTTAGCCCATGATGCCCGGCTGGACTTTTCGAATGTTTACGTCAAGGTTAGGTCCAGGCTTTCGCGGGAGTTGATGGCTGCGCGCACGGTAAATGTTGCCAATTCAACAGCTCGGCATACTCTCGAAGGGAATTCGTCGTTGTTCGGCTATAGTAGTATAGGCCGTTCTCGAATGCCCGAGTTGCAGCTTCCGCGATTCGGTGGGAGCTACATGGATTGGCCAGAATTCCACTCAATGTTCTCGACAATGGTGCACAAAGACCATCGTATCCCAATCATCGAAAAATTCCAATATCTGCGTGGATGTCTAGATGGTGCTGCGCTGGATACGATTCGTTCCTTGGAACTTTCTGAGGAGAATTACGACAAGGCGTTGAATTTACTAATATTGCGATTCGATAATAAACTGTTGCATTTTCAGGCACACGTCAAGGCTATTTTCGGGCTGCAAGGGGTGGAGAAGGGCTCGGCTATCGGCTTGCGCGCGCTCAGCGATAAAATCAATTCGCACTTGCGTGCACTGCAGACCTTGGCGACCCCGCAGGAGATTTCCGATGGGTTGCTGATCTTCATCATAGGCACGAAATTGGACCACAAGACCAAGGAGAAATGGGAGGAGAGCTTGCCGACGTCAGGATTGCCCAGGTGGTCAAGCATGGCCACATTCTTGGAAGCAAGATGTCGGATGCTGGAAAATTTGGGATCGGCTATGGTAACAATTCCTAGCCAGCAGGTGGGAGAAAGTAAACCTAGCACCCTAATCACCTCCATTAACGATCATACTAGCTCAACATGCAAGTATTGCAAATCTTCTGATCACTACATATCCCGATGCCAGGCATTTCTAGATCTTCCTGTCTTTTCTCGATACAATGAGGTGAAGAAGCGCCATTTGTGTCTAAACTGCCTCAACAAAGGCCATTCAGATTGGTCATCAAGGACTTGCCAACTCTTGACTATGTCAAACAGGTTGGGAGACACTAAGGTGAGGTCAATAACCTCCTGTCGATTTTTAATTATAAAAGTGGGGTCGTTGCCCCGATTACAAATAAATAGATTTGAGTTAAGGATGAAGCTGAAAAGTGACTCACCCCTTACATTTGCATTCGAGCTCCCCCATTGAGTGTGGTGAGCGTTGGCATCGCAACCTATTAATAGGTCTATGTCCGACCTCTCGCTGTCGCTGGCTAGTTTGCGAACAAGGTCGTTGGGAGGATCGTTTTCCTCATGGGCCATGTAGGACGATATCAGCCTTAGATGTGTCCCTTTCAGCTCTAGGCTTGCCGCCGTGTTGTCGCTATCGCTATAATTATGGAGAAGAAAGATATTAAGGTGCTTTCTGGCGAGAATGCAGGTGCGGGTTTTACCTTAATGTTGAGCTACTATTATCTTGTACTCGTTCGACCCTAGTCCACAAACCTTGTCTCCCACTATCCAAGGTTCCTGGATCAGGGCTACCTCTGCTCCGCTCTCTTCGAGGCGGAGTATAAGAGCAGCGGATGCTGCTTTACAGTGGTGGACATTGTTCTAAAGGAGCCTCAAGGGCATCCTTTGTGTTCTCCACCACTGTAATATCGGCATCTGGATCGTCCTCGACTTCCTCGTGGCAACACATCGCCTCGAAGTCGCATCTCAGCGTGCCATCGGTGGAGTAGCCCTCTGGGTCTGTCTCTGTATGATCGTCGGGTGCTTCGATCTCCGAGGCAGCGTCCTGCTCGACTGGCTTGTCGACAGGACGTGCCCCGGCCGCTGCATCCGACTTGTAGACCTTTACGGTCACAGAGCTGAACCCAAAATTGAGCTCGCCTCTGGCAGCCTCAATCGGGGCCAGCGACTCTTCCACTGGTTCTTAGGTATTCGGGAGTCCGTGCTGCCTTTGTCCAGGACGCCAATCAACGTCCTTTCTCTGTCAATCTGCGCGAACGATGTGTTAGGCAGTACTCTGGAGCGCTTCGGTGTTGGCCCAGGAGTCTCTTGCGAGCGCTGCCTTTTTGGCTGAGGGGCTTCCTTCTTCGGTGCTTCCTTGCCAAAGTTCGGCAGCACCTTCGAGGCCCACTCAACCTTCTTTATCCATTTGTCCGTCGGGCTGGACATCTGGCTTGCGTTCTGCCGACGGAGTATATTACCAGCACTCCTTCTATCGGCATATGTAAAAGGTTTGGCTTGGACACTAGTAGATGGGCACTCATCACCCGCCACTTTACCAGCAGGCCGAGCAGCCGCAGGATTGCATAGCCACTCTGCCAAGGTATCGGTTTTGGGAGCCAATTCACCACCCACCCCGAAACCGGGATGGTGTATGGACATTTTGTTGCTATTTTTTTGACTATTCCTGATATTCATTAGTCATTTATTTTTCGTTTTGATTCTTTCTCATATACTCCGTTTTCTAGAAGATAGTAATTCTTTTGCGTTAGGTTAGTGAGAATGTTATTGTCTTCATCTGGATATGGGACAATTTTAAGTATAGGAATATTTTTGATCTCTCGTGGGATGTTAGAAATTATTAGTATTTCGTTGGTGTCTGATTTCAACCAGGTTGATGTTTTGATATTTAATAATTTCTCTGGATCAATGTGTTTCAGGTAATCCTGCCTTAATAATTTTGGATTAAAAATCCCTAATCTTCTTAGCTGCATGCCTAATTCAATATCCTCTATGTACTCAGTAAAATGTTGAAGGTTAAATATTAGTATTTCTAATTGCTTCCTTCCTTCCTATCATTATCCTTGTTTAATTTATTAACAACTTCTATGCCAGAATTTACTGCTTGAATTTTTAAGTTTAATTCGTTAGCTTGAACACTGTTGCTACCCAGATTGTCTACTTTCCCTTCTAGTTCGACTTTATCATATTGATCTAACGCTCCAAATAGATATTTATAAATTGTGCCTACTGCATTTATAAGGCCTCTTTTGTTTTTGGCTATTTTTATGCCGTTGTTTTCACGTTGCAATTTCTCGACTAAATATTGAACTTGGATTACGTTATTAAATTATTAAATTGGGTTGCCTGGTCTAGTAAACTCTGATATGTTTCATCTGTTCTTGTTATATTAATTGTTAAATAATGATATTCATAATTAATGGGTATGTTAATGGTATCTGTTTTGAATATGAGATATCCATTCCTTGAGTTGATGGGATCTATCTCTATATTCTTTCCGGTAGACTGTAGGACGGTGAACATAGGTAAGATTATAATCTTAATCATGTTGTAGCTCCAGATTCCCAGTACTCTCTTCGGGTACTCTGCAATTATCATATTTACTTTTATTAGACTTTTTCTTTCTTTTGAATTTGGTTTTATAGTCTACCTGCCGAATTTCCCCTATTCTTTTGATCGGATTGGTTGTTATTTTTTAACTAGGGGTGCATTTTTGTAGCGTGTGTCTACTTCAAAGTCGATTCTATCGTTATTTAAATGATTGATCTTCCTAACCTTATTCAGTTGGGTGTTATAATCTGATAGTCCGGCGTACAGGAAGATATCAGCTGGGGATCTTTTTGTAGTATTATGAACCGATTTATGATTATAAGTGTATAGAATTAACTCGAATTTTGTGAGCTTGTTCTCTATGTTATCCTCGCTTGAAATAATTCTTAATTTGTCATTGATCGTTTTATGATCGTTCTTCATCAGAAACTCCGTTTTTACTGGTAGTGATTTCAATTTTCACATTTTCACATCAAGTGATTGGGACTGATTATTTTTAGGAATGCCCTTTGGAACAGTGGGAAGTCTATTTCACTATGGAAATATAATGCACTCTTTTTGGTACACACATATTCCTTTATTATATCTTTTGCTAATGACTTTGTCATTTCAGTATATGTGATTTTTATCAGTATCTTGTGGAAATACCTGATCCTCATTACCTTTAATCAGTTCTATTTGCCTATTATAGTAATTGATTGGTCGCTCTATAAGTGGAATATAATTTGTATTATCTTCTTGCGTGCTATGGACCGTTGCACAATCACTATTAATGGTTTCCCCAAGTAGGTTTTCGTTAATCTTTACTCTTGATAGCGCATCGGCTACATTTATTTATTTTTTAAAATAACAAATTATCTGTTAATAATGGTACTTAGTTACTAAAGGCGGAAAAAGAGAAGTTAAAAGTTAGCTAAATTTAAGTGATTATAAATATTTCATGCAATTAGTTTAAGAGACAGTTCAGGGGATAGGGTTTGGCAGAGGGAGTTATAATTATGGCATAAAACCCTAAAAGGTTCATGATAAGCATAATTAGACCTACATATGGGTAGACGGATAGGCCTGAAAGTACGGGTAGGTCTAAATGGAACGGCCAAGTCAATCTGACCCAAGAGAGCTTTGGAGTCAGCAGTCCCGAGAAGGAGCTTGTGCACGAACATTACGCCATTGCATATTCTGCGATGGTGCAACGACGGCAGGTCAATAAGATTTAGCCTAGACCGGTAGGGTGGCAAGATTCTACCCGAGTCCCAGTTAAAGTTCCGAAGGGCAAATACTAAAAATTGCTTTTGCACGGATTCAATAACAGCCTGCTGCTCTTTATACTGCGGGCTCCACACACAAGAACAATACTCCAATTAATACGTACTAACGAGATATATAGTTTTTTCGTAACGTACAGGTCGTCAAACTCCTTGGACCAACGCTTTATGAACGCTAAATCACCCTTAGCTTTATTTACAGTGGCAGCTATATGGCTGTTAAAACACATCTTATGATCAAAAAGGACTCCGAGGTCATTTGAACTCGAAATTCGCTCAAGGACATGATTTCCTAGAACATATGAGACAAAATGTGGAGCACGACGGTAAAATGTCATAAAAAAATGTCAGTTTGCATTTGGAAAGGTTCAGAAAAAGAAGATAAGTTGAACACCACAATAGTAGTTCAATTAGATCAAGTTAAAGGCGTGTGTGCAAATACCAATCAGAGTAAGAAGGACAGATTTTAACATCACCAGCATACATTAGCGTAGTAGAGTATGTTATAACTTAAGGAAGGTCATTCCCAAATAAAATAAACAAAAGCGGGCCCAGATGACTTCCCTGTGGCACACCTGAAGTAACATTAACAGTATTTGACAACACGTTAGAAAACAAAACACGTTGAGTACGGTTAGTGAGATAGGACAAAATCCAATCTAGAAGATTCGTTGGGAACCCTAATAAAGGAAGCTTGTGAATAAGCAGAGCATGGTTCACAGAATCGAATGCCTTGAAGTCCGTAAAAATTACATCCAATTTGAAAATACGGTGGATTAGGTTAGAAAACTCAAGAAGGTTAGTCGATGTTGAACGATGTCTGAAAAAACCGTGTTGCGACGGAGACATCAAGCTGCAACAAAGATGTTGCAGTTGCCGGGTGACCAGGAACTCAAGAAGCTTCGGGATGGCGGAAAGCTTTGCGATACCACGATAGTTTTCAATGTTTGATCTTGAACCTTTTTTGTGAAGCGGAATGATGTAGGACTCTCTCCAAATTACTGGGAGACAAGACTGTTCCAAGCAGAGGTTGAAGAGAAAGGTCAAGGGTTTTAAAATGCAACTTGGTACCTTATCTGGACCCGCAGAAAACGATATGTCCATAGATGACAAACCTTCCAGAACAACGCTTTCCTCGAAAAAGGGCAGAAAAATGCTGTTAGCTTGAGGTAGCTGGTACGGATACGGAGTGGATGCGTTGTAAATTTGAGGCGAGTACGTTGTTTGGAAAAAGGTAGCGAATAAATTTGCAATACCATCAGCAGAAGCTTCTGTTTTGTTCTGGTAATGAAGGGACGGAGGAAAAGCGTTTGACTTGCGCTTAGAGTTAACGAACGAATATAATTTTTTAGGATCACTAGAAACGTTACTACTACATTGTGAAAGGTAATGATTATAACACTGACTATTAACGGCAAGGAACAGAGAGCGAGCGGAGGAGTATAGAGCTAAGGCCGACTTCTGGTACTTTTTATAGAGCCGGGATTTATTATTTTTTAAGTATGACAAATACTTGGAGAACCAGGGAGGCTTGGACGATACGGGTACAGTCATATCTGGAACAAAAGTATTAAGGGCGGAGTAAATAGAGCTATAAAACGAGCTAACAGTTGCATCTATGTTCGGTAATGAATAAAGAAACGACAAATCAACACGCGAGAGATGTAGATCTAAATCGATAAAGTTTGTTTTGCGAAAACACTTTATGTGAGCCATGGAACTGTCAGCACCTCCAGATTGTGTACACTCCAGGGATATCGACAAAGTTGGATGGTAAGGATCTTCAGGGAGTGATATTGGGCTTGCTCTAGATACCATAGCAAGAGAAGCATCGTTAACAAAAACGAGGTCAAGAAGTCTGTCCCTAATGTTTTTAACGGCATTAATTTGGACAAGGGAAATATCCGTTAGCCCATTGATAAAGTCATTATGGAAATTGGGAAACAACAGGTTAGCGTAACAGGTAAGGCTGCCAAGAAAGAAATGGGAGGTTAAAGTCCCCAATGACAATAATTCGATCATTGCACCCTAATGCAGATACGATAGTATTAATTGCTGAGAGGTGGTGTAAGTAAAGCTCAGCATCAGACCTGGGAGGAATGTAAGAGCAGGTTAAATAGAAAAATGCGGAGCCAACACGAACTTTGAATGCAACAAATTCAATTCCATGGATTTAATTAAATGGGAATAACTCAGATGAGAAAACAGATTTAACTGCAATCAGAACCCCACCTGCAAAAGATGGGCGGTCCATTCGATAAATAGTGTAACTATCAATGAAAATTTCATGAACATTGACAGGAGTTAAGCCAGGTTTCGGTAAACGCGATGGCATCGAAATCAAAGGACGCACTATTATTATGAATTTGACGCAATTTTCCCAACAAACTGCGAACGTTCTGATAGTGCAAGGAAAAATGGAACTCTTTGAGTGAGTACTCTTTGAGATGCAGAGATTTCTCTACCGCTGAGATCACTTCATGAAGAGCCGTTTCCGTGGATTTTCCTTTCCGGTAGGCATGCTGTGCGCCTGACAGCAACTGAGGGTGTATAGTTGTCCTCAGTTGCAGCCCGACGAGTCTCTCAAAGGTTTTGAGGAGGAAGGACGATAGGCTGATTGGTCTAAAGTCTTTTGCAGTTGAGTGCGAGGCTTTTCCTGCTTTGGGAATGAAGACTATCCTTGCCTTAAGCCATGCTCTCGGGATTGTACCCACAGCAAGTATCTTCCTGAAGATACCTTGTAGCCAGTTGATGGCCGTATCCCCGGCCTTCTGAAGTTGAACCGGGATTACTTGGTCTGGGCCTGGCGAGTTGAACGGGTTGAAGCTGTTTATTGCCCAGCTTATGTTACGTTTTGTGAGGATGTGATCCATCGAATTTACCAGTCCCTCTCCTGGGAGATGTACCGTCTCGATGGTTGTGCACCCTGGGAAATGCGTGCCTAGTAGAATGTGCAGGGACTCCTCACTGGAGTTGGTCCACGTGCCGTCATTCCTTTTAAGATACCCTACCGAGGGGTTAGTTTTTGAGAGAATCTTGCGAAGCCTTGCGGCCTCTGACGTTCCCTAATTTCCGAGCAAAATTTTTGCCAATTTTTTATATAGTGACAGACTGATTTTGTAGTCTGCCCAGTGGCTCTCCTCGTTCGCGCTTTTGGCCCTGTTGAAGAGGGTCCTGCAGCTTTTACGAAGGATGTCTATTTGTTTTGACCACCAGGGGGGTTTCTTTTTCCCCCTTGGTTTGCTAGAGGGGCATGCTGCCGCGAAGGCTTTTTTGCATGCTTCTGTGAACCTGTTCACTAGGCGATCTAGGTCGTATTTTGTTTCCGGGCATGATGGTGCTTTGGAGGGGAGTAAGTCCTCCAGGGCTGAGCTATATTTTTCCCAGTTGGCTTTCCTGGGATTAATATAGTCCTTAGGTTTCGGAAATTCGAGGGATAGTGTGGTCTCGATGTATCTGTGGTCAGAGAGAGATTGGTCATCAAGGACTTGCCAACTCTTGACTATGTCAAACAGGTTGGGAGACACTAAGGTGAGGTCAATAACCTCCTGTCGATTTTTAATTATAAAAGTGGGGTCGTTGCCCCGATTACAAATAAATAGATTTGAGTTAAGGATGAAGCTGAAAAGTGACTCACCCCTTACATTTGCATTCGAGCTCCCCCATTGAGTGTGGTGAGCGTTGGCATCGCAACCTATTAATAGGTCTATGTCCGACCTCTCGCTGTCGCTGGCTAGTTTGCGAACAAGGTCGTTGGGAGGATCGTTTTCCTCATGGGCCATGTAGGACGATATCAGCCTTAGATGTGTCCCTTTCAGCTCTAGGCTTGCCGCCGTGTTGTCGCTATCGCTATAATTATGGAGAAGAAAGATATTAAGGTGCTTTCTGGCGAGAATGCAGGTGCGGGTTTTACCTTAATGTTGAGCTACTATTATCTTGTACTCCTTCGACCCTAGTCCACAAACCTTGTCTCCCACTATCCAAGGTTCCTGGATCAGGGCTACCTCTGCTCCGCTCTCTTCGAGGCGGAGTATAAGAGCAGCGGATGCTGCTTTACAGTGGTGGACATTGTTCTAAAGGAGCCTCAAGGGCATCCTTTGTGTTCTCCACCACTGTAATATCGGCATCTGGATCGTCCTCGACTTCCTCGTGGCAACACATCGCCTCGAAGTCGCATCTCAGCGTGCCATCGGTGGAGTAGCACTCTGGGTCTGTCTCTGTATGATCGTCGGGTGCTTCGATCTCCGAGGCAGCGTCCTGCTCGACTGGCTTGTCGACAGGACGTGCCCCGGCCGCTGCATCCGACTTGTAGACCTTTACGGTCACAGAGCTGAACGCAAAATTGAGCTCGCCTCTGGCAGCCTCAATCGGGGCCAGCGACTCTTCCACTGGTTCTTAGGTATTCGGGAGTCCGTGCTGCCTTTGTCCAGGACGCCAATCAGCGTCCTTTCTCTGTCAATCTGCGCGAACGATGTGTTAGGCAGTACTCTGGAGCGCTTCGGTGTTGGCCCAGGAGTCTCTTGCGAGCGCTGCCTTTTTGGCTGAGGGGCTTCCTTCTTCGGTGCTTCCTTGCCAAAGTTCGGCAGCACCTTCGAGGTCCACTCAACCTTCTTTATCCATTTGTCCGTCGGGCTGGACATCTGGCTTGCGTTCTGCCGACGGAGTATATTGCCAGCACTCCTTCTATCGGCATATGTAAAAGGTTTGGCTTGGACACTAGTAGATGGGCACTCACCCGCCACTTTACCAGCAGGCAGAGCAGCCGCAGGATTGCATAGCCACTCTGCCAAGGTATCGGTTTTGGGAGCCAATTCACCACCCACCCCGAAACCGGGATGGTGTATGGACATTTTGTTGCTATTTTTTTGACTATTCCTGATATTCATTAGTCATTTATTTTTCGTTTTGATTCTTTCTCATATACTCCGTTTTCTAGAAGATAGTAATTCTTTTGCGTTAGGTTAGTGAGAATGTTATTGTCTTCATCTGGATATGGGACAATTTTAAGTATAGGAATATTTCTGATCTCTCATGGGATGTTAGAAATTATTAGTATTTCGTTGGTGTCTGATTTCAACCAGGTTGATGTTTTGATATTTAATAATTTCTCTGAATCAATGTGTTTCAGGTAATCCTGCCTTAATAATTTTGGATTAAAAATCCCTAATCTTCTTAGCTGCATGCCTAATTCAATATCCTCTATGTACTCAGTAAAATGTTGAAGGTTAAATATTAGTATTTATAATTGCTTCCTTCCTTCCTATCATTATCCTTGTTTAATTTATTAACAACTTCTATGCCAGAATTTACTGCTTGAATTTTTAAGTTTAATTCGTTAGCTTGAACACTGTGGCTAGCCAGATTGTCTACTTTCCCTTCTAGTTCGACTTTATCATATTGATCTAACGCTCCAAATAGATATTTATAAATTGTGCCTACTGCATTTATAAGGCCTCTTTTGTTTTTGGCTATTTTTATGCCGTTGTTTTCACGTTGCAATTTCTCGACTAAATATTGAACTTGGATTACGTTATTAAATTATTAAATTGGGTTGCCTGGTCTAGTAAACTCTGATATGTTTCATCTGTTCTTGTTATATTAATTGTTAAATAATAATATTCATAATTAATGGGTATGTTAATGGTATCTGTTTTGAATATGAGATATCCATTCCTTGAGTTGATGGGATCTATCTCTATATTCTGTCCGGTAGACTGTAGGACGGTGAACATTAGTAAGATTATAATCTTAATCATGTTGTAGCTCCAGATTCCCAGTACTCTCTTCGGGTACTCTGCAATTATCATGTTTACTTTTATTAGACTTTTTCTTTCTTTTGAATTTGGTTTTATAGTCTACCTGCCGAATTTCCCCTATTCTTTTGATCGGATTGGTTGTTATTTTTTAACTAGGAGTGCATTTTTGTAGCATGTGTCTACTTCAAAGTCGATTCTATCGTTATTCAAATGATTGATCTTCCTAACCTTATTCAGTTGGGTGTTATAATCTGATAGTCCGGCGTACAGGAAGATATCAGCTGGGGATCTTTTTGTAGTATTATGAACCGATTTATGATTATAAGTGTATAGAATTAACTCGAATTTTGTGAGCTTGTTCTCTATGTTATCCTCGCTTGAAATAATTCTTAATTTGTCATTGATCGTTTTATGATCGTTCTTCATCAGAAACTCCGTTTTTACTGGTAGTGATTTCAATTTTCACATTTTCACATCAAGTGATTGGGACTGATTATTTTTAGGAATGCCCTTTGGAACAGTGGGAAGTCTATTTCACTATGGAAATATAATGCACTATTTTTGGTACAAACATATTCCTTTATTATATCTTTTGCTAATGACTTTGTCATTTCAGTATATGTGATTTTTATCAGTATCTTGTGGAAATACCTTATCCTCATTACCTCTAATCAGTTCTATTTGCCTATTATAGTAATTGATTGGTCGCTCTATAAGTGGAATATAATTTGTATTATCTTCTTGCGCGCTATGGACCGTTGCACAATCACTATTAATGGTTTCCCCAAGTAGGTTTTCGTTAATCTTTACTCTTGATAGCGCATCGGCTACATTTATTTATTTTTTAAATTAACAAATTATCTGTTAATAATGGTACTTAGTTACTAAAGGCGGAAAAAGAGAAGTTAAAAGTTAGCTAAATTTAAGTGATTATAAATATTTCATGCAATTAGTTTAAGAGACAGTTCAGGGGATAGGGTTTGGCAGAGGGAGTTATAATTATGGCATAAAACCCTAAAAGGTTCATGATAAGCATAATTAGACCTACATATGGGTAGACGGATAGGCCTGAAAGTACGGGTAGGTCTAAATGGAACGGCCAAGTCAATCTGACCCAAAAGAGCTTTGGAGTCAGCAGTCCCGAGAAGGAGCTTGTGCACGAACATTACGCCATTGCATATTCTGCGATGGTGCAACGACGGCAGGTCAATAAGATTTAGCCTAGACCGGTAGGGTGGCAAGATTCTACCCGAGTCCCAGTTAAAGTTCCGAAGGGCAAATACTAAAAATTGCTTTTGCACGGATTCAATAACAGCCTGCTGCTCTTTATACTGCGGGCTCCACACACAAGAACAATACTCCAATTAATACGTACTAACGAGATATACAGTTGTTTCGTAACGTACGGGTCGTCAAACTCCTTGGACCAACGCTTTATGAACGCTAAATCACCCTTAGCTTTATTTACAGTGGCAGCTATATGGCTGTTAAAACACATCTTATGATCAAAAAGGACTCCGAGGTCATTTGAACTCGAAATTCGCTCAAGGACATGATTTCCTAGAACATATGAGACAAAATGTGGAGCACGACGGTAAAATGTCATAAAAAAATGTCAGTTTGCATTTGGAAAGGTTCAGAAAAAGAAGATAAGTTGAACACCACAATAGTAGTTCAATTAGATCAAGTTAAAGGCGTGTGTGCAAATACCAATCAGAGTAAGAAGGACAGATTTTAACATCACCAGCATACATTAGCGTAGTAGAGTATGTTATAACTTAAGGAAGGTCATTCCCAAATAAAATAAACAAAAGCGGGCCCAGATGACTTCCCTGTGGCACACCTGAAGTAACATTAACAGTATTTGACAACACGTTAGAAAACAAAACACGTTGAGTACGGTTAGTGAGATAGGACAAAATCCAATCTAGAAGATTCGTTGGGAACCCTAATAAAGAGAGCTTGTGAATAAGCAGAGCATGGTTCACAGAATCGAATGCCTTGAAGTCCGTAAAAATTACATCCAATTTGAAAATACGGTGGATTAGGTTAGAAAACTCAAGAAGGTTAGTCGATGTTGAACGATGTCTGAAAAAACCGTGTTGCGACGGAGACATCAAGCTGCAACAAAGATGTTGCAGTTGCCGGGTGACCAGGAACTCAAGAAGCTTCGGGATGGCGGAAAGCTTTGCGATACCACGATAGTTTTCAATGTTTGATCTTGAACCTTTTTTGTGAAGCGGAATGATGTAGGACTCTCTCCAAATTACTGGGAGACAAGACTGTTCCAAGCAGAGGTTGAAGAGAAAGGTCAAGGGTTTTAAAATGCAACTTGGTACCTTATCTGGACCCGCAGAAAACGATATGTCCATAGATGACAAACCTTCCAGAACAACGCTTTCCTCGAAAAAGGGCAGAAAAATGCTGTTAGCTTGAGGTAGCTGGTACGGATACGGAGTGGATGCGTTGTAAATTTGAGGCGAGTACGTTGTTTGGAAAAAGGTAGCGAATAAATTTGCAATACCATCAGCAGAAGCTTCTGTTTTGTTCTGGTAATGAAGGGACGGAGGAAAAGCGTTTGACTTGCGCTTAGAGTTAACGAACGAATATAATTTTTTAGGATCACTAGAAACGTTACTACTACATTGTGAAAGGTAATGATTATAACACTGACTATTAACGGCAAGGAACAGAGAGCGAGCGGAGGAGTATAGAGCTAAGGCCGACTTCTGGTACTTTTTATAGAGCCGGGATTTATTATTTTTTAAGTATGACAAATACTTGGAGAACCAGGGAGGCTTGGACGATACGGGTACAGTGATATCTGGAACAAAAGTATTAAGGGCGGAGTAAATAGAGCTATAAAACGAGCTAACAGTTGCATCTATGTTCGGTAATGAATAAAGAAACGACAAATCAACACGCGAGAGATGTAGATCTAAATCGATAAAGTTTGTTTTGCGAAAACACTTTATGTGAGCCATGGAACTGTCAGCACCTCCAGATTGTGTACACTCCAGGGATATCGACAAAGTTGGATGGTAAGGATCTTCAGGGAGTGATATTGGGCTTGCTCTAGATACCATAGCGAGAGAAGCATCGTTAACAAAAACGAGGTCAAGAAGTCTGCCCCTAATGTTTTTAACGGCATTAATTTGGACAAGGGAAATATCCGTTGGCCCATTGATAAAGTCATTATGGCAATTGGGAAACAACAGGTTAGCGTCATCACAAGGCAGCCAAGAAAGAAATGGGAGGTTAAAGTCCCCCATGACAATAATTCGATCATTGCACGCTAATGCAGATACGACAGTATTAATTGCTGAGAGGTGGTGTAGGTAAAGCTCAGCATCAGACCTGGGAGGGATGTAAGAGCAGGTTAAATAGAAAAATGTGGAGCCAATACGAACTTTGACTGCAAAAAATTCAATTCCATGGATGTTATTGAATGGGAATAACTCAGATGAGAAAACAGATTTAACTGCAATCAGAACCCCACCTGCAAAAGATGGGCGGTCCATTCGATAAATAGTGTAACTATCAATGAAAATTTCATGAACATTGACAGGAGTTAAGCCAGGTTTCGGTAAACGCGATGGCATTGAAATCAAAGGACGCACTATTAGTATGAATTTTACGCAATTTTCCCAACAAACTGCGAACATTCTGATAGTGCAAGGAAAAATGGAACTCTTTGAGTGAGTACTCTTTGAGATGCAGAGATTTCTCTACCGCTGAGATCACTTCATGAAGAGCCGTTTCCGTGGATTTTCCTTTCCGGTAGGCATGCTGTGCGCCTGACAGCAACTGAGGGTGTATAGTTGTCCTCAGTTGCAGCCCGACGAGTCTCTCAAAGGTTTTGAGGAGGAAGGACGATAGGCTGATTGGTCTAAAGTCTTTTGCAGTTGAGTGCGAGGCTTTTCCTACTTTGGGAATGAAGACTATCTTTGCCTTAAGCCATGCTCTCGGGATTGTACCCACAGCAAGTATCTTCCTGAAGATACCTTGTAGCCAGTTGATGGCCGTATCCCCGGCCTTCTGAAGTTGAACCGGGATTACCTGGTCTGGGCCTGGCGATTTGAACGGGTTGAAGCTGTTTATTGCCCAGCTTATGTTACCTTTTGTGGGGATGTGATCCATCGAGGTTACCGGTCCCTCTCCTGGGAGATGTACCGTCTCGATGGTTGTGCACCCTGGGAAATGCGTGCCTAGTAGAATGTGCAGGGACTCCTCACTGGAGTTGGTCCACGTGCCGTCATTCCTTTTAAGATACCCTACCGAGGGGTTAGTTTTTGAGAGAATCTTGCGAAGCCTTGCGGCCTCTGACGTTCCCTAATTTCCGAGCAAAATTTTTGCCAAGAGGCCCTATTTGCTTTACTTGTTTCCTTTTTATATAGTGACAGACTGATTTTGTAGTCTGCCCAGTGGCTCTCCTCGTTCGCGCTTTTGGCCCTGTTGAAGAGGGTCCTGCAGCTTTTACGAAGGATGTCTATTTGTTTTGACCACCAGGGGGGTTTCTTTTTCCCCCTAGGTTTGCTAGAGGGGCATGCTGCCGCGAAGGCTTTTTTGCATGCTTCTGTGAACCTGTTCACTAGGCGATCTAGGTCGTATTTTGTTTCCGGGCATGATGGTGCTTTGGAGGGGAGTAAGTCCTCCAGGGCTGAGCTATATTTTTCCCAGTTGGCTTTCCTGGGATTAATATAGTCCTTAGGTTTCGGAAATTCGAGGGATAGTGTGGTCTCGATGTATCTGTGGTCAGAGAGAGATTGGTCATCAAGGACTTGCCAACTCTTGACTATGTCAAACAGGTTGGGAGACACTAAGGTGAGGTCAATAACCTCCTGTCGATTTTTAATTATAAAAGTGGGGTCGTTGCCCCGATTACAAATAAATAGATTTGAGTTAAGGATGAAGCTGAAAAGTGACTCACCCCTTACATTTGCATTCGAGCTCCCCCATTGAGTGTGGTGAGCGTTGGCATCGCAACCTATTAATAGGTCTATGTCCGACCTCTCGCTGTCGCTGGCTAGTTTGCGAACAAGGTCGTTGGGAGGATCGTTTTCCTCATGGGCCATGTAGGACGATATCAGCCTTAGATGTGTCCCTTTCAGCTCTAGGCTTGCCGCCGTGTTGTCGCTATCGCTATAATTATGGAGAAGAAAGATATTAAGGTGCTTTCTGGCGAGAATGCAGGTGCGGGTTTTACCTTAATGTTGAGCTACTATTATCTTGTACTCCTTCGACCCTAGTCCACAAACCTTGTCTCCCACTATCCAAGGTTCCTGGATCAGGGCTACCTCTGCTCCGCTCTCTTCGAGGCGGAGTATAAGAGCAGCGGATGCTGCTTTACAGTGGTGGACATTGTTCTAAAGGAGCCTCAAGGGCATCCTTTGTGTTCTCCACCACTGTAATATCGGCATCTGGATCGTCCTCGACTTCCTCGTGGCAACACATCGCCTCGAAGTCGCATCTCAGCGTGCCATCGGTGGAGTAGCACTCTGGGTCTGTCTCTGTATGATCGTCGGGTGCTTCGATCTCCGAGGCAGCGTCCTGCTCGACTGGCTTGTCGACAGGACGTGCCCCGGCCGCTGCATCCGACTTGTAGACCTTTACGGTCACAGAGCTGAACGCAAAATTGAGCTCGCCTCTGGCAGCCTCAATCGGGGCCAGCGACTCTTCCACTGGTTCTTAGGTATTCGGGAGTCCGTGCTGCCTTTGTCCAGGACGCCAATCAGCGTCCTTTCTCTGTCAATCTGCGCGAACGATGTGTTAGGCAGTACTCTGGAGCGCTTCGGTGTTGGCCCAGGAGTCTCTTGCGAGCGCTGCCTTTTTGGCTGAGGGGCTTCCTTCTTCGGTGCTTCCTTGCCAAAGTTCGGCAGCACCTTCGAGGTCCACTCAACCTTCTTTATCCATTTGTCCGTCGGGCTGGACATCTGGCTTGCGTTCTGCCGACGGAGTATATTGCCAGCACTCCTTCTATCGGCATATGTAAAAGGTTTGGCTTGGACACTAGTAGATGGGCACTCACCCGCCACTTTACCAGCAGGCAGAGCAGCCGCAGGATTGCATAGCCACTCTGCCAAGGTATCGGTTTTGGGAGCCAATTCACCACCCACCCCGAAACCGGGATGGTGTATGGACATTTTGTTGCTATTTTTTTGACTATTCCTGATATTCATTAGTCATTTATTTTTCGTTTTGATTCTTTCTCATATACTCCGTTTTCTAGAAGATAGTAATTCTTTTGCGTTAGGTTAGTGAGAATGTTATTGTCTTCATCTGGATATGGGACAATTTTAAGTATAGGAATATTTCTGATCTCTCATGGGATGTTAGAAATTATTAGTATTTCGTTGGTGTCTGATTTCAACCAGGTTGATGTTTTGATATTTAATAATTTCTCTGAATCAATGTGTTTCAGGTAATCCTGCCTTAATAATTTTGGATTAAAAATCCCTAATCTTCTTAGCTGCATGCCTAATTCAATATCCTCTATGTACTCAGTAAAATGTTGAAGGTTAAATATTAGTATTTATAATTGCTTCCTTCCTTCCTATCATTATCCTTGTTTAATTTATTAACAACTTCTATGCCAGAATTTACTGCTTGAATTTTTAAGTTTAATTCGTTAGCTTGAACACTGTGGCTAGCCAGATTGTCTACTTTCCCTTCTAGTTCGACTTTATCATATTGATCTAACGCTCCAAATAGATATTTATAAATTGTGCCTACTGCATTTATAAGGCCTCTTTTGTTTTTGGCTATTTTTATGCCGTTGTTTTCACGTTGCAATTTCTCGACTAAATATTGAACTTGGATTACGTTATTAAATTATTAAATTGGGTTGCCTGGTCTAGTAAACTCTGATATGTTTCATCTGTTCTTGTTATATTAATTGTTAAATAATAATATTCATAATTAATGGGTATGTTAATGGTATCTGTTTTGAATATGAGATATCCATTCCTTGAGTTGATGGGATCTATCTCTATATTCTGTCCGGTAGACTGTAGGACGGTGAACATTAGTAAGATTATAATCTTAATCATGTTGTAGCTCCAGATTCCCAGTACTCTCTTCGGGTACTCTGCAATTATCATGTTTACTTTTATTAGACTTTTTCTTTCTTTTGAATTTGGTTTTATAGTCTACCTGCCGAATTTCCCCTATTCTTTTGATCGGATTGGTTGTTATTTTTTAACTAGGAGTGCATTTTTGTAGCATGTGTCTACTTCAAAGTCGATTCTATCGTTATTCAAATGATTGATCTTCCTAACCTTATTCAGTTGGGTGTTATAATCTGATAGTCCGGCGTACAGGAAGATATCAGCTGGGGATCTTTTTGTAGTATTATGAACCGATTTATGATTATAAGTGTATAGAATTAACTCGAATTTTGTGAGCTTGTTCTCTATGTTATCCTCGCTTGAAATAATTCTTAATTTGTCATTGATCGTTTTATGATCGTTCTTCATCAGAAACTCCGTTTTTACTGGTAGTGATTTCAATTTTCACATTTTCACATCAAGTGATTGGGACTGATTATTTTTAGGAATGCCCTTTGGAACAGTGGGAAGTCTATTTCACTATGGAAATATAATGCACTATTTTTGGTACAAACATATTCCTTTATTATATCTTTTGCTAATGACTTTGTCATTTCAGTATATGTGATTTTTATCAGTATCTTGTGGAAATACCTTATCCTCATTACCTCTAATCAGTTCTATTTGCCTATTATAGTAATTGATTGGTCGCTCTATAAGTGGAATATAATTTGTATTATCTTCTTGCGCGCTATGGACCGTTGCACAATCACTATTAATGGTTTCCCCAAGTAGGTTTTCGTTAATCTTTACTCTTGATAGCGCATCGGCTACATTTATTTATTTTTTAAATTAACAAATTATCTGTTAATAATGGTACTTAGTTACTAAAGGCGGAAAAAGAGAAGTTAAAAGTTAGCTAAATTTAAGTGATTATAAATATTTCATGCAATTAGTTTAAGAGACAGTTCAGGGGATAGGGTTTGGCAGAGGGAGTTATAATTATGGCATAAAACCCTAAAAGGTTCATGATCAGCATAATTAGACCTACATATGGGTAGACGGATAGGCCTAAAAGTACGGGTAGGTCTAAATGGAACGGCCAAGTCAATCTGACCCAAGAGAGCTTTGGAGTCAGCAGTCCCGAGAAGGAGCTTGTGCACGAACATTACGCCATTGCATATTCTGCGATGGTGCAACGACGGCAGGTCAATAAGATTTAGCCTAGACCGGTAGGGTGGCAAGATTCTACCCGAGTCCCAGTTAAAGTTCCGAAGGGCAAAAATTAAAAATTGCTTTTGCACGGATTCAATAACAGCCTGCTGCTTGTTATACTGCGGGCTCCACACACAAGAACAATACTCCAATTAATACGTACTAACGAGATATACAGTTGTTTCGTAACGTACGGGTCGTCAAACTCCTTGGACCAACGCTTTATGAACGCTAAAACACCCTTAGCTTTATTTACAGTGGCAGCTATATGGCTGTTAAAACACATCTTATGATCAAAAAGGACTCCGAGGTCATTTGAACTCGAAATTCGCTCAAGGACATGATTTCCTAGAACATATGAGACAAAATGTGGAGCACGACGGTAAAATGTCATAAGTTTGCATTTGGAAAGGTTCAGAAAAAGAAGATAAGTTGAACACCACAATAGTAGTTCAATTAGATCAAGTTAAAGGCGTGTGTGCAAATACCAATCAGAGTAAGAAGGACAGATTTTAACATCATCAGCATACATTAGCGTAGTAGAGTATGTTATAACTTAAGGAAGGTCATTCCCAAATAAAATAAACAAAAGCGGGCCCAGATGAATTCCCTGTGGCACACCTGAAGTAACATTAACAGTATTTGACAACACGTTAGAAAACAAAACACGTTGAGTACGGTTAGTGAGATAGGACAAAATCCAATCTAGAAGATTCGTTGGGAACCCTAATAAAGAGAGCTTGTGAATAAGCAGAGCATGGTTCACAGAATCGAATGCCTTGCTGAAGTCCGTAAAAATTACATCCAATTTGAAAATACGGTGGATTAGGTTAGAAAACTCAAGAAGGTTAGTCGATGTTGAACGATGTCTGAAAAAACCGTGTTGCGACGGAGACATCAAGCTGCAACAAAGATGTTGCAGTTGCCGGGTGACCAGGAACTCAAGAAGCTTCGGGATGGCGGAAAGCTTTGCGATACCACGATAGTTTTCAATGTTTGATCTTGAACCTTTTTTGTGAAGCGGAATGATGTAGGACTCTCTCCAAATTACTGGGAGACAAGACTGTTCCAAGCAGAGGTTGAAGAGAAAGGTCAAGGGTTTTAAAATGCAACTTGGTACCTTATCTGGACCCGCAGAAAACGATATGTCCATAGATGACAAACCTTCCAGAACAACGCTTTCCTCAAAAAAGGGCAGAAAAATGCTGTTAGCTTGAGGTAGCTGGTACGGATACGGAGTGGATGCGTTGTAAATTTGAGGCGAGTACGTTGTTTGGAAAAAGGTAGCGAATAAATTTGCAATACCATCAGCAGAAGCTTCTGTTTTGTTCTGGTAATGAAGGGACGGAGGAAAAGCGTTTGACTTGCGCTTAGAGTTAACGAACGAATATAATTTTTTAGGATCACTAGAAACGTTACTACTACATTGTGAAAGGTAATGATTATAACACTGACTATTAACGGCAAGGAACAGAGAGCGAGCGGAGGAGTATAGAGCTAAGGCCGACTTCTGGTACTTTTTATAGAGCCGGGATTTATTATTTTTTAAGTATGACAAATACTTGGAGAACCAGGGAGGCTTGGACGATACGGGTACAGTGATATCTGGAACAAAAGTATTAAGGGCGGAGTAAATAGAGCTATAAAACGAGCTAACAGTTGCATCTATGTTCGGTAATGAATAAAGAAACGACAAATCAACACGCGAGAGATGTAGATCTAAATCGATAAAGTTTGTTTTGCGAAAACACTTTATGTGAGCCATGGAACTGTCAGCACCTCCAGATTGTGTACACTCCAGGGATATCGACAAAGTTGGATGGTAAGGATCTTCAGGGAGTGATATTGGGCTTGCTCTAGATACCATAGCAAGAGAAGCATCGTTAACAAAAACGAGGTCAAGAAGTCTGTCCCTAATGTTTTTAACGGCATTAATTTGGACAAGGGAAATATCCGTTAGCCCATTGATAAAGTCATTATGGCAATTGGGAAACAACAGGTTAGCGTCATCATAAGGCTGCCAAGAAAGAAATGGGAGGTTAAAGTCCCCAATGACAATAATTCGATCATTGCACCCTAATGCAGATACGATAGTATTAATTGCTGAGAGGTGGTGTAAGTAAAGCTCAGCATCAGACCTGGGAGGAATGTAAGAGCAGGTTAAATAGAAAAATGTGGAGCCAACACGAACTTTGAATGCAACAAATTCAATTCCATGGATGTTATTAAATGGGAATAACTCAGATGAGAAAACAGATTTAACTGCAATCAGAACCCCACCTGCAAAAGATGGGCGGTCCATTCGATAAATAGTGTAACTATGAATGAAAATTTCATGAACATTGACAGGAGTTAAGCCAGGTTTCGGTAAACGCGATGGCATTGAAATCAAAGGACACATTATTAGTATGAATTTGACGCAATTTTCCCAACAAACTGCGAACGTTCTGATAGTGCAAGGAAAAATGGAACTCTTTGAGTGAGTACTCTTTGAGATGCAGAGATTTCTCTACCGCTGAGATCACTTCATGAAGAGCCGTTTCCGTGGATTTTCCTTTCCGGTAGGCATGCTGTGCGCCTGACAGCAACTGAGGGTGTATAGTTGTCCTCAGTTGCAGCCCGACGAGTCTCTCAAAGGTTTTGAGGAAGAAGGACGATAGGCTGATTGGTCTAAAGTCTTTTGCAGTTGAGTGCGAGGCTTTTCCTGCTTTGGGAATGAAGACTATCCTTGCCTTTAGCCATGCTCTCGGGATTGTACCCACAGCCAGTATCTTCCTGAAGATACCTTGTAGCCAGTTGATGGCCGTATCCCCGGCCTTCTGAAGTTGGGCCGGGATTACCTGGTCTGGCCTGGTGATTTGAAAGGGTTGAAGCTGTTTATTGCCCAGCTGATGTTACGTTTTGTGAGGTTGAGATCTATCGAATTTACCAATCCCTCTCCTGGGAGGTGTACCGTCTCGATGGTTGTGCACCCTGGGAAATGCGTGCCTAGTAGAATGTGCAGGGACTCCTCACTGGAGTTGGTCCACGTGCCGTCATTCCTTTTAAGATACCCTACCGAGGGGTTAGTTTTTGAGAGAATCTTGCGAAGCCTTGCGGCCTCTGACGTTTCCTCAATTTCCAAGCAAAATTTTTGCCAAGAGGCCCTTTTTGCTTTCCTTGTTTCCTTTTTATATAGTGACAGACTGATTTTGTAGTCTGCCCAGTGGCTCTCCTCGTTCGCGCTTTTGGCCCTGTTGAAGAGGGTCCTGCAGCTTTTACGAAGGATGTCTATTTGTTTTGACCACCAGGGGGGTTTCTTTTTTTTCCCCCTAGGTTTGCTAGAGGGGCATGCTGCCGCGAAGGCTTTTTTGCATGCTTCTGTGAACCTGTTCACTAGGCGATCTAGGTCGTATTTTGTTTCCGGGCATGATGGTGCTTTGGAGGGGAGTAAGTCCTCCAGGGCTGAGCTATATTTTTCCCAGTTGGCTTTCCTGGGATTAATATAGTCCTTAGGTTTCGGAAATTCGAGGGATAGTGTGGTCTCGATGTATCTGTGGTCAGAGAAAGATTGGTCATCAAGGACTTGCCAACTCTTGACTATGTCAAACAGGTTGGGAGACACTAAGGTGAGGTCAATAACCTCCTGTCGATTTTTAATTATAAAAGTGGGGTCGTTGCCCCGATTACAAATAAATAGATTTGAGTTAAGGATGAAGCTGAAAAGTGACTCACCCCTTACATTTGCATTCGAGCTCCCCCATTGAGTGTGGTGAGCGTTGGCATCGCAACTTATTAATAGGTCTATGTCCGACCTCTCGCTGTCGCTGGCTAGTTTGCGAACAAGGTCGTTGGGAGGATCGTTTTCCTCATGGGCCATGTAGGACGATATCAGCCTTAGATGTGTCCCTTTCAGCTCTAGGCTTGCCGCCGTGTTGTCGCTATCGCTATAATTATGGAGAAGAAAGATATTAAGGTGCTTTCTGGCGAGAATGCAGGTGCGGGTTTTACCTTAATGTTGAGCTACTATTATCTTGTACTCCTTCGACCCTAGTCCACAAACCTTGTCTCCCACTATCCAAGGTTCCTGGATCAGGGCTACCTCTGCTCCGCTCTCTTCGAGGCGGAGTATAAGAGCAGCGGATGCTGCTTTACAGTGGTGGACATTGTTCTAAAGGAGCCTCAAGGGCATCCTTTGTGTTCTCCACCACTGTAATATCGGCATCTGGATCGTCCTCGACTTCCTCGTGGCAACACATCGCCTCGAAGTCGCATCTCAGCGTGCCATCGGTGGAGTAGCACTCTGGGTCTGTCTCTGTATGATCGTCGGGTGCTTCGATCTCCGAGGCAGCGTCCTGCTCGACTGGCTTGTCGACAGGACGTGCCCCGGCCGCTGCATCCGACTTGTAGACCTTTACGGTCACAGAGCTGAACGCAAAATTGAGCTCGCCTCTGGCAGCCTCAATCGGGGCCAGCGACTCTTCCACTGGTTCTTAGGTATTCGGGAGTCCGTGCTGCCTTTGTCCAGGACGCCAATCAGCGTCCTTTCTCTGTCAATCTGCGCGAACGATGTGTTAGGCAGTACTCTGGAGCGCTTCGGTGTTGGCCCAGGAGTCTCTTGCGAGCGCTGCCTTTTTGGCTGAGGGGCTTCCTTCTTCGGTGCTTCCTTGCCAAAGTTCGGCAGCACCTTCGAGGTCCACTCAACCTTCTTTATCCATTTGTCCGTCGGGCTGGACATCTGGCTTGCGTTCTGCCGACGGAGTATATTGCCAGCACTCCTTCTATCGGCATATGTAAAAGGTTTGGCTTGGACACTAGTAGATGGGCACTCACCCGCCACTTTACCAGCAGGCAGAGCAGCCGCAGGATTGCATAGCCACTCTGCCAAGGTATCGGTTTTGGGAGCCAATTCACCACCCACCCCGAAACCGGGATGGTGTATGGACATTTTTTTGCTATTTTTTTTACTATTCCTGATATTCATTAGTCATTTATTTTTCGTTTTGATTCTTTCTCATATACTCCGTTTTCTAGAAGATAGTAATTCTTTTGCGTTAGGTTAGTGAGAATGTTATTGTCTTCATCTGGATATGGGACAATTTTAAGTATAGGAATATTTCTGATCTCTCATGGGATGTTAGAAATTACTAGTATTTCGTTGGTGTCTGATTTCAACCAGGTTGATGTTTTGATATTTAATAATTTCTCTGAATCAATGTGTTTCAGGTAATCCTGCCTTAATAATTTTGGATTAAAAATCCTTAATCTTCTTAGCTGCATGCCTAATTCAATATCCTCTATGTACTCAGTAAAATGTTGAAGGTTAAATATTAGTATTTCTAATTGCTTCCTTCCTTCCTATCATTATCCTTGTTTAATTTATTAACAATTTCTATGCCAGAATTTACTGCTTGAATTTTTAAGTTTAATTCGTTAGCTTGAACACTGTGGCTAGCCAGATTGTCTACTTTCCCTTTTAGTTCGACTTTATCATATTGATCTAACGCTCCAAATAGATATTTATAAATTGTGCCTACTGCATTTATAAGGCCTCTTTTGTTTTTGGCTATTTTTATGCCGTTGTTTTCACGTTGCAATTTCTCGACTAAATATTGAACTTGGATTACGTTATTAAATTATTAAATTGGGTTGCCTGGTCTAGTAAACTCTGATATGTTTCATCTGTTCTTGTTATATTAATTGTTAAATAATGATATTCATAATTAATGGGTATGTTAATGGTATCTGTTTTGAATATGAGATATCCATTCCTTGAGTTGATGGGATCTATCTCTATATTCTGTCCGGTAGACTGTAGGACGGTGAACATTAGTAAGATTATAATCTTAATCATGTTGTAGCTCCAGATTCCCAGTACTCTCTTCGGGTACTCTGCAATTATCATATTTACTTTTATTAGACTTTTTCTTTCTTTTGAATTTGGTTTTATAGTCTACCTGCCGAATTTCCCCTATTCTTTTGATCGGATTGGTTGTTATTTTTTAACTAGGGGTGCATTTTTGTAGCGTGTGTCTACTTCAAAGTCGATTCTATCGTTATTCAAATGATTGATCTTCCTAACCTTATTCAGTTGGGTGTTATAATCTGATAGTCCGGCGTACAGGAAGATATCAGCTGGGGATCTTTTTGTAGTATTATGAACCGATTTATGATTATAAGTGTATAGAATTAACTCGAATTTTGTGAGCTTGTTCTCTATGTTATTCTCGCTTGAAATAATTCTTAATTTGTCATTGATCGTTTTATGATCGTTCTTCATCAGAAACTCCGTTTTTACTGGTAGTGATTTCGATTTTCACATTTTCACATCAAGTGATTGGGACTGATTATTTTTAGGAATGCCCTTTGGAACAGTGGGAAGTCTATTTCACTATGGAAATATAATGCACTATTTTTGGTACACACATATTCCTTTATTATATCTTTTGCTAATGACTTTGTCATTTCAGTATATGTGATTTTTATCAGTATCTTGTGGAAATACCTTATCCTCATTACCTCTAATCAGTTCTATTTGCCTATTATAGTAATTGATTGGTCGCTCTGTTAGTGGAATATAATTTGTATTATCTTCTTGCGTGCTATGGACAGTTGCACAATCACTATTAATGGTTTCCCCAAGTAGGTTTTCTTTAATCTTTACTCTTGATAGCGCATCGGCTACATTTATTTATTTTTTAAATTAACAAATTATCTGTTAATAATGGTACTTAGTTACTAAAGGCGGAAAAAGAGAAGTTAAAAGTTAGCTAAATTTAAGTGATTATAAATATTTCATGCAATTAGTTTAAGAGACAGTTCAGGGGATAGGGTTTGGCAGAGGGAGTTATAATTATGGCATAAAACCCTAAAAGGTTCATGATAAGCATAATTAGACCTACATATGGGTAGACGGATAGGCCTGAAAGTACGGGTAGGTCTAAATGGAACGGCCAAGTCAATCTGACCCAAAAGAGCTTTGGAGTCAGCAGTCCCGAGAAGGAGCTTGTGCACGAACATTACGCCATTGCATATTCTGCGATGGTGCAACGACGGCAGGTCAATAAGATTTAGCCTAGACCGGTAGGGTGGCAAGATTCTACCCGAGTCCCAGTTAAAGTTCCGAAGGGCAAATACTAAAAATTGCTTTTGCACGGATTCAATAACAGCCTGCTGCTCTTTATACTGCGGGCTCCACACACAAGAACAATACTCCAATTAATACGTACTAACGAGATATACAGTTGTTTCGTAACGTACGGGTCGTCAAACTCCTTGGACCAACGCTTTATGAACGCTAAATCACCCTTAGCTTTATTTACAGTGGCAGCTATATGGCTGTTAAAACACATCTTATGATCAAAAAGGACTCCGAGGTCATTTGAACTCGAAATTCGCTCAAGGACATGATTTCCTAGAACATATGAGACAAAATGTGGAGCACGACGGTAAAATGTCATAAGTTTGCATTTGGAAAGGTTCAGAAAAAGAAGATAAGTTGAACACCACAATAGTAGTTCAATTAGATCAGAGTAAGAAGGACAGATTTTAACATCATCAGCATACATTAGCGTAGTAGAGTATGTTATAACTTAAGGAAGGTCATTCCCAAATAAAATAAACAAAAGCGGGCCCAGATGAATTCCCTGTGGCACACCTGAAGTAACATTAACAGTATTTGACAACACGTTAGAAAACAAAACACGTTGAGTACGGTTAGTGAGATAGGACAAAATCCAATCTAGAAGATTCGTTGGGAACCCTAATAAAGAGAGCTTGTGAATAAGCAGAGCATGGTTCACAGAATCGAATGCCTTGCTGAAGTCCGTAAAAATTACATCCAATTTGAAAATACGGTGGATTAGGTTAGAAAACTCAAGAAGGTTAGTCGATGTTGAACGATGTCTGAAAAAACCGTGTTGCGACGGAGACATCAAGCTGCAACAAAGATGTTGCAGTTGCCGGGTGACCAGGAACTCAAGAAGCTTCGGGATGGCGGAAAGCTTTGCGATACCACGATAGTTTTCAATGTTTGATCTTGAACCTTTTTTGTGAAGCGGAATGATGTAGGACTCTCTCCAAATTACTGGGAGACAAGACTGTTCCAAGCAGAGGTTGAAGAGAAAGGTCAAGGGTTTTAAAATGCAACTTGGTACCTTATCTGGACCCGCAGAAAACGATATGTCCATAGATGACAAACCTTCCAGAACAACGCTTTCCTCGAAAAAGGGCAGAAAAATGCTGTTAGCTTGAGGTAGCTGGTACGGATACGGAGTGGATGCGTTGTAAATTTGAGGCGAGTACGTTGTTTGGAAAAAGGTAGCGAATAAATTTGCAATACCATCAGCAGAAGCTTCTGTTTTGTTCTGGTAATGAAGGGACGGAGGAAAAGCGTTTGACTTGCGCTTAGAGTTAACGAACGAATATAATTTTTTAGGATCACTAGAAACGTTACTACTACATTGTGAAAGGTAATGATTATAACACTGACAATTAACGGCAAGGAACAGAGAGCGAGCGGAGGAGTATAGAGCTAAGGCCGACTTCTGGTACTTTTTATAGGGCCGGGATTTATTATTTTTTAAGTATGACAAATACTTGGAGAACCAGGGAGGCTTGGACGATACGGGTACAGTGATATCTGGAACAAAAGTATTAAGGGCGGAGTAAATAGAGCTATAAAACGAGCTAACAGTTGCATCTATGTTCGGTAATGAATAAAGAAACGACAAATCAACACGCGAGAGATGTAGATCTAAATCGATAAAGTTTGTTTTGCGAAAACACTTTATGTGAGCCATGGAACTGTCAGCACCTCCAGATTGTGTACAGTCCAGGGATATCGACAAAGTTGGATGGTAAGGATCTTCAGGGAGTGATATTGGGCTTGCTCTAGATACCATAGCAAGAGAAGCATCGTTAACAAAAACGAGGTCAAGAAGTCTGTCCCTAATGTTTTTAACGGCATTAATTTGGACAAGGGAAATATCCGTTAGCCCATTGATAAAGTCATTATGGCAATTGGGAAACAACAGGTTAGCGTCATCATAAGGCTGCCAAGAAAGAAATGGGAGGTTAAAGTCCCCAATGACAATAATTCGATCATTGCACCCTAATGCAGATACGATAGTATTAATTGCTGAGAGGTGGTGTAAGTAAAGCTCAGCATCAGACCTGGGAGGAATGTAAGAGCAGGTTAAATAGAAAAATGCGGAGCCAACACGAACTTTGAATGCAACAAATTCAATTCCATGGATGTTATTAAATGGGAATAACTCAGATGAGAAAACAGATTTAACTGCAATCAGAACCCCACCTGCAAAAGATGGGCGGTCCATTCGATAAATAGTGTAACTATCAATGAAAATTTCATGAACATTGACAGGAGTTAAGCCAGGTTTCGGTAAACGCGATGGCATCGAAATCAAAGGACACATTATTAGTATGAATTTGACGCAATTTTCCCAACAAACTGCGAACATTCTGATAGTGCAAGGAAAAATGGAACTCTTTGAGTGAGTACTCTTTGAGATGCAGAGATTTCTCTACCGCTGAGATCACTTCATGAAGAGCCGTTTCCGTGGATTTTCCTTTCCGGTAGGCATGCTGTGCGCCTGACAGCAACTGAGGGTGTATAGTTGTCCTCAGTTGCAGCCCGACGAGTCTCTCAAAGGTTTTGAGGAAGAAGGACGATAGGTTGATTGGTCTAAAGTCTTTTGCAGTTGAGTGCGAGGCTTTTCCTGCTTTGGGAATGAAGACTATCCTTGCCTTTAGCCATGCTCTCGGGATTGTACCCACAGCCAGTATCTTCCTGAAGATACCTTGTAGCCAGTTGATGGCCGTATCCCCGGCCTTCTGAAGTTGGGCCGGGATTACCTGGTCTGGCCTGGTGATTTGAAAGGGTTGAAGCTGTTTATTGCCCAGCTGATGTTATGTTTTGTGAGGATGAGATCTATCGAATTTACCAGTCCCTCTCCTGGGAGATGTACCGTCTCGATGGTTGTGCACCCTGGGAAATGCGTGCCTAGTAGAATGTGCAGGGACTCCTCACTGGAGTTGGTCCACGTGCCGTCATTCCTTTTAAGATACCCTACCGAGGGGTTAGTTTTTGAGAGAATCTTGCGAAGCCTTGCGGCCTCTGACGTTTCCTCAATTTCCGAGCAAAATTTTTGCCAAGAGGCCCTTTTTGCTTTCCTTGTTTCCTTTTTATATAGTGACAGACTGATTTTGTAGTCTGCCCAGTGGCTCTCCTCGTTCGCGCTTTTGGCCCTGTTGAAGAGGGTCCTGCAGCTTTTACGTAGGATGTCTATTTGTTTTGACCACCAGGGGGGTTTCTTTTTCCCCCTAGGTTTGCTAGAGGGGCATGCTGCCGCGAAGTCTTTGTTGCATGCTTCGTGAAGCAGTTCACTAGGCGATCTTGGTCGTCTTTTGTGTCCGGGCATGATGGTGCTTTGGAGGGGAGTAAGTCCTCCAGGGCTGAGCTATATTTTTCCCAGTTGGCTTTCCTGGGATTAATATAGTCCTTAGGTTTCGGAAATTCGAGGGATAGTGTGGTCTCGATGTATCTGTGGTCAGAGAGAGATTGGTCATCAAGGACTTGCCAACTCTTGACTATGTCAAACAGGTTGGGAGACACTAAGGTGAGGTCAATAACCTCCTGTCGATTTTTAATTATAAAAGTGGGGTCGTTGCCCCGATTACAAATAAATAGATTTGAGTTAAGGATGAAGCTGAAAAGTGACTCACCCCTTACATTTGCATTCGAGCTCCCCCATTGAGTGTGGTGAGCGTTGGCATCGCAACCTATTAATAGGTCTATGTCCGACCTCTCGCTGTCGCTGGCTAGTTTGCGAACAAGGTCGTTGGGAGGATCGTTTTCCTCATGGGCCATGTAGGACGATATCAGCCTTAGAGGTGTCCCTTTCAGCTCTAGGCTTGCCGCCGTGTTGTCGCTATCGCTATAATTATGGAGAAGAAAGATATTAAGGTGCTTTCTGGCGAGAATGCAGGTGCGGGTTTTACCTTCATGTTGAGCTACAATTATCTTGTACTCCTTTGACCCTAGTCCACAAACCTTGTCTCCCACTATCCGAGGTTCCTGGATCAGGGCTACCTCTGCTCCGCTCTCTTCGAGGCGGAGTATAAGAGCAGCGGATGCTGCTTTACAGTGGTGGACATTGTTCTAAAGGAGCCTCAAGGGCATCCTTTGTGTTCTCCACCACTGTAATATCGGCCTGCTCGACTGGCTTGTCGACAGGACGTGCCCCGGCCGCTGCATCCGACTTGTAGACCTTTACGGTCACAGAGCTAACCCAAAATTGAGCTCGCCTTTGGCAGCCTCAATCGGGGCCAGCGACTCTTTGTTGAGGACGACCACCGCCTGGTTTGTGGGGGCCTGTGTCGTCTCAACTTTTACCTCCTTCCAGTCCGCTGTTGGGAGGTGGGGGTTGCATCATTGCAGCATTTTTGGGATGCGTTCCGGCTCCTTAATGGGGCGGGCACCCACTTCCACTGGTTCTTAGGGATTCGGGAGTCCGCGCTGCCTTTGTCCAGGACGCCAATCAGCGTCCTTTCTCTGTCAATCTGCGCGAACGATGTGTTAGGCAGTACTCTGGAGCGCTTCGGTGTTGGCCCAGGAGTCTCTTGCGAGCGCTGCCTTTTTGGCTGAGGGGCTTCCTTCTTCGGTGCTTCCTTGCCAAAGTTCGGCAGCACCTTCGAGGCCCACTCAACCTTCTTTATCCATTTGTCCGTCGGGCTGGACATCTGGCCTGCGTTCTGCCGACGGAGTATGTTGCCAGCACTCCTTCTATCGGCATATGTAAAAGGTTTGGCTTGGACACTAGTAGATGGGCACTCATCATCCGCCACTTTACCAGCAGGCAGAGCAGCCGCAGGATTGCATAGCCACTCTGCCAAGGTATCGGTTTTGGGAACCAATTCACCACCCACCCCGAAACCGGGATGGGACCCCTTTGGGCTCTCCCTAGCATCTTCCGCCGCGCAGGTTTTCACTGCTGGTTTGCGGGTTGGGCCAGGCCTTTGGGCCGCTGCCTTCCTCTGGTTGGGATTGCTCCTTGTTGGCATTTGGGGAGTGCCAGACTCATTTTGTTTGTTTTTCATATCTTCCATTCTTTTCCCACGAGCTGCAGAGAAGGGGTACGGTCCGTCCGGGCAGAGATCCACGTTGCCCGGATAAGGCATACTTAGAACAGGGGGCTGCCAAGTCTCTGAGCTGGGCTAGTTTTATATACCGGTCCCCCAGCCAGGCTGACTCTCGGCACGGGTCGAATAACACTCTTAGTCCGGCCCGGTGTGAGCTGAATGTGGGGGTTGGGATGTGGGTAGGTAGTGGGATAGGGTAGTGTGTGAGCTACTTATACGAGGCGGCACCACAAGCGCATCGTCAGTGTTGCTACTTCGCGAACATCCGCTGGCTGTCCGGGGCTGCTTATTTTCGGTACTCTCCCTACGGATGTCCGATTATTCGCAGCTGACCTACCTATATGACCTGTATATAGGTAGGTCGTTCGCTATCCGCAACCTGCGACCCGTCCGGTGGCCTCAGCTAGGCCCCCTTTGAGCCACCTCAGGAGCTCATCAGACCAGAGTATTGAGCTTACGTGTGTTCAGGCCAGCAGTAAACAATTTCCGCGCACTGTGCCAACTCCTTGCGCCCCGGTCCCAACTCGCTCTCGTGCGCTCGGAGGGGTGCTCGGATCCACAATCAACGATCCACTCGCCGCTCACGGCAGAAAAAGCATCATAAGGCATAGAGTTAGTTAGTTACGTTTTCACCCCCGCTTCAACCAGTCGACATACCGCGCGAATACCCAATAACTACACGAACAATATATATATATGTACACACAACGAAACCCATCGGCCTTTCCTTTCTGTGACGACTGCTAGGAGTTTAAACTGGAACATACACCTCGCCGTTGGATAATTGAACCTCGATCCGCCCCACTACAAACAACATGTAATACATTATTTAATCGCGTATTTTCTATTACGATTTCTTTGGTTCGCAAATAAGACAATGGTTTAATTCTTGTTACGTTATTGTTGATGTATATGCTTTGTGCAAATTCTGGTATTGAGTTAGATATTAAGAATTCATTTAATCGAACACTGCAATTATTTATTTTTATTAATGCGTTGCCTTCTACTTTTATTTCTTGGTTTAGGTTAGGTAAGGTTAGGTTAACCCGGACGGCCCTCAGCGGGGCCACGCATAGGCCAATCTGGGCCTTAGTTATCCGGATGGGGGGGGGTGTATGAACCGTCGCGGGAGTGTTTAGATGGTTTTAAAGTCCCCGAGAATCGAGGTGTTTTTAGCATAGGCCAGCAGTTCCTGTGGCGTCCTTTTGGAGGCATCTTCCAGTGATGCAAGCACTGGGGCGCCCAGGTATCTCCTCCTTGCCCTTGAGAGAGCCGGACAGTAGCAGATGAGATGTTCCAGGGTTTCGATAGCCCCAGGTTCATCACATTTCCTACAACTGTCTCTGTCTTTGTTGGTGATGCCTAGCTTAGCTGCATGTGCAGCAGCCAGAAAGTGACCTGTAAGTATTCCCACTAGAAATCTACAGTCCTTTCGTGGTAGGTGCAGTAGGAAGTTGCTAAGTTTCTCGTTGCGTTCCTTGCACATTATCTTCGAGGTTCTGCAGGTGGTGGTACAGTTCCACCTGCTATCAGTCTGTGTTCTAGCCTGCTTCTCTAGATCGCATTGCAGCGTTCTAAGGGAGACAGGCACGTTCTCCTATTCTCCAGTCCGACGCCGTCCTTAGCTAGTACGTCCACCGCTTCGTTTCCTTCGATGCCCTGGTGGCTGGGAACCCAATAGATCCGCACTGTCTTTGTCGTGCTTAGGATGTCTAGTGCCTAACTGATCGCCAAGACACTTCTGGAACTGACCGCGGACGACTGCATGGATCTTATCGCCGCTTGGCTGTCGACGAATAGGATGACCCCATCGTGTGGTCGTTCTGTGAGGAGAGCGACCTCCGCTGCTTTCCCGATGGCAAAAACTTCTGCCTGGAATATGCTGCATTGATCCGGTAGCTTATACGACAGCCTTATCTCAGGGTCTGTACAGTATATTCCCGCTCCTACTCCTCCGTCCATCTTGGAGCCGTCTGTGTATATATTGAGGTGCTCAGTTTGGTTCCTTCCAATTTTCCAGTCTTCAGGTTCCAAAAATGTGGTTGTTTTGACGTCAAGGCAAGTTTGGGGGGTCATGTAATCAGTTGATCTGGTCACGTCCCTGCCAATTGAACTGTGCCCGTATCCTTGTGGCTATAGATTTCCTGATGCTATAAGGCGTTGTGCTGCCTTTCCCGCAATCAGGCGAGCGTGAATGTCCAGGGGGTCGATTCCGAGTACAGCTTCGAGTGCTTTTGTTGGGGTTGACCTCAGCGCCCCTGTAATACAGAGCAGAGCCTGTCGCTGAGTCTTTTCCATAAGCTTATGGTATGTCTTCTTTTCAATAGCCTGCCACCACACTAAGGCTCCATACAGCAGAGTTGGTCGCACCACCGAGATGTAGATCCAGTTCATTAGAGCAGGTGACAGGCCCCATGTGCTGCTGAGCATCTTCTTGGATGCATAAAGCGCAATGGTAGCCTTCTTCACCCTTTCCACTACATTGGGCCTCCATACCAGCTTGCTGTCCAGTACTGTGCCTAGGTATTTCACCTGTGATTTTGGAGTCAGCCTAGTTTGGTCAATTTTCGGGGGTGTCCATATCGGTACCTTGTACCTCTTGGTAAAGAGGATGAGGTCCGTCTTGTCCGCGTTGATACTGAGTCCTACCTCTTCCGCCCACTCACGTATCTCCCTGAGTGTACGTTCCATATAGAGCTGAGGGTCGATGGACATACACCCGTAATAAGAATGCTTATGTCATCTGCATATGCTGTTATCTTTGGGGCTTTCCTTTCAAATCTCTTGATGAGGTCGTCGACCACCAAATTCCACAGTAGTGGCGATAGGACTCTACCTTGAGGTGTGCCTCTGTGTGCCCCCTTTACCATGGAAGCGGTGCCCCACTCCGATTGCACCCGTCTACAACTTAGGAGGTTTTTGATCCAGACGTTGATTGCAGGGTGTATGTTATTCGCTTCTAGGCGACTTGTTATTGCGGTTGTTGCCACGTTGTTGAATGCTCCTGAGATGTCCACAAATGCTCCCAAAGCATACTTTTTGTTGTGAAGGGCGCTCTCGATGGTGGCTACTAGCGAGTGTAGTGCCGTCGCCACTGATTTCCCCTTGGTGCAGGCGTGTTGGTTTGTTGACATCAGTCCCCCTACCTCATTCCTGATGTGTAAATCCAACAGCTTTTCTAGTGTTTTTAGAAAAAAAGGAGGATTACAGACCGATAAGCCTGTCTGTAATCCTTGGGACTCACGTGGCTGCACTTTCCTGCCTTAGGGAGGAAGAAAACTCTTAAGGTTCTCCATTGGATGGGGATATAGCCCGTACTTAGGCATGCTGAGTATATTGCGAAGAGCCATGGGGTAATAACCTCTTTGGTCAACTGCATCATGGCTGGGAATATCCCGTCCAGTCCTGGTGCTTTTATGCCCGCGAAGGAGTCTATGGCCCAGTGGATTCTCTTAGTGGTTAACAGACCTATTGGGGGGTGCTGTTCCTTAGTTGCTAGGTCCTGATGCTCCTTGGCGCCAGTGACCTCGGTGCATCCAGGGAAGTGCGCCTCCATTAGTGCTGTTAGGGCTTCTTTACTGTCCTCTGTCCACTGTCCGTTGTCTAGTTTTAGTTGGCTCTGTACTGTGGGCTGCTTTGAAAGCAGATTCCGGAGGCTAGCGGTTTCGGGCACTTTCTCAATGTTGGAGCAGAAGTTTCTCCACGAGTTCCTTTGTACCTTACGTAAAACCTTCTTGTAGCTCCTAAGTAGGATTTTATATTCGTTATTGACAATCTCTTCGTTCGCTTGTTTGGCGATCTTGAAGAATTCCTTGAGGTTGTTCCTTTGGAGAGAGAGATCTCGGTTCCACCAGAGTGGCTTGGACCTCCTCTTCGTCCTCGAGGGTTTGCACGATGCATGGTAGGAGTTCAGTAACTCGTTGGATAGGGTCTTTAGGGACTTCTCTATATCTATGAGCCCGGATTCGCGAGCTTCGAAGTAATTGTTTTTCTAAACTTTACTCAGTTTGTGTTCCGGGGGTTTCTATAGACTGTTATCTTCGAAGAGTGTTTGCATTCGCCCTTGAACTGAATGTACTTATGGTCTGAGAAGGATGGTCTTTCGAGGACTCTCCAGTTAGATACCAAGGTACTCTTTCCCGTGACAAGAGTTAGGTCTAGCTCGTTTGAAGAGGTGGGACCCACGAAGGTGTGTTCCTCCCCCACGTTTGCTACGTCTAAGTTAGTGGATAAGATAAAGTCTAGGAGTGACTCACCTCTATCATTGATGTCGGGGCTTCCCCACACATTGTGATGGGCGTTGGCATCTGCGCCAATAAGCAGGTCGAGATTTTTGGAGCCGGCTTCCGTCACCAGACTCCTAAGTTCTTCCAGTGGAGCGGGCCTGTCGTGTGCCATATAGCAGGAAGCTGCCATAAGGCGCTTTTCCTCGCTCTCCACCATCACTACCGTCAGGTCGTCCGTGCTGTAATGAGACATAAGATGAGCATGGATTCCCTTCCGTACGAGTACGGCGGTTCTGTTCCTGCTTACCGATGTTGAGTAGAGAAAGTTGTAATTTGAGGACTTTAGCCCGGCCACGGAGTTGCCTGACGCAATCCACGGCTCCTGGACTAAAGCTATGTCGGCGGGCCCTTGCTCCATGGAAATGAGGAGCTCCGCCGACGCTACCTTGCTTTTATGAAGATTGAGTTGCAGCACCCTTAGTGTCATGGGTGGCTAACTCAACCTCGCACGACGGGTTGACTATGATTGTCAGGTCACCGTCACCGTCTTCCTCCTCCTCCGAGTCGTCCAGCGCAAGACCCTGGGCGGCCTCCACTATGGTCTCCAGACCTAGGTCCTTCTCGACCTCGCCTGCCTGGAGGGTGTGCGCATCTTTATCCTCGGGGTGGCGCTTTTTCAGCCGTAGGTATACGCTACCTACGCCCCACGCCATCTTCCCGAACTTGGGATACAAGATGTCCTCCGCCTCCTTGCTGATCTGGAGGATCACGTGCTGGCCCCCCTCGTTGGGTAATGGGCTACGGGCATGCAGAACCTTCCAGTCAGCCGTTGGCACGTCCGGATTTTGCCTCTGCAGCAGCTTCAGTGCTCGCTCCCCCTGGACAGCAATGGGGAAGAGCACCTTCGCCTTTGGTATGGACGGGATCAGCTCCCTGTCTATCACCTCCAGCTTGGCCCCCTCCCACAGAGCTTTCAGTAGGGGCACCTTCTGCACCAGCCACTGCCGCGTTGGGTCGTCGTTGCACTTGAGGATTTTGACCCCGTTCAGCCATCCCGCTCCATCGAACGTGGGCATGGGAGCGCTAGGGTCCTCCTCCATTCGCGAGAACAGTGCCTCGACGAGCTGCGCGTGGACTAACTTCCACTGCGCCGCCGTCATCTTCCCGTTCTCATCGCTGCGATCGATCAAGGCCACAATGAGATGTCTCTTGGACACCTCGCTCATGGCCTTCTGCCTCGGCTTCATCGTCTTCGGCTGGGTGGTGGCCACCTTGGGCCCGCGTTGCCGCTTGCTCGCCGGAGTGTCTTTGGCAGCACTCTCGATCGAGCGTTGCCTCTTGGAGGCCAACATCTCCTCCACCTTGTTGGCGAATTCACCGTTTGTTGCCTTCATCTGCGGCAACTGCGCTCCTGTACCCGTTGCTCAGCCCAGGCTAGCTTGGACTTCTCCTCTTGGGAGATATCCGCCTTGCCCTGGAGCCGGCTCAGTAACTTGAGGGCCGCCTTATACTGAGCTTTTGCCTTCATCCCTTCCCTGGAACGCTTCGGCCCTTCCCTACGCAGGGAGCTGGTACCTGGTTCCGGCGAGCGGAGAAGGCTTTCCTCTTCGGTCTTGCTAAGGGATAGCACGCTCTCCAGGTCCGAGTCTGCATCGACAACGGCACCCGCGCGGCTCACCCTGCAACGCGTCGTTTTTGTGGCAGTAGTATTACAACTGACATGACCTGCTCCCGCCATGCCCGAGGTGTGAGCTCTGGCGACACGCAGAGAGGATTGCTCCTCCCCGTGCCCGCCGGTGGTAGCAGTCACGCAACGTTCCACCGACGTTTGGGTTGACATCCTAACCAGTGTTTGCTCCTTATCTACCTCCATATTTGGCCCGAAGGTCCATACCGGTTAATGTTTTTCGGGGGACCACCCCCTAGCGTTTTATGCCTGGCCGCCAGGCACCTCTAGCCATGGCCTTGGTTCAGTTCCCCCGACTTTAGATCGGGAAGACGATGGACCTTAGCCTTAGCTAGACACTGCATTACCCCGTGCAGGGCAAGCGACAGTGCATTATCCTCGCCCGGGATAATGCAGTGTCAATTGCCCAGCCGGCACCCTCGTGGAGGGTTCAGCTAGAGGGTTTTTGCCAGCCTTGGTTTGGGCAATCTTGGTATAATATGATTTGTGGTAATTTCCAAGTTAACAATATATTGGGTTCTATGAAACTTATTTGAAAGTTTTGGTGTGCTGCATGCCTAATTAAATATCCTCTATGTACTCAGTAAAATGTTGAAGGTTAAATATTAGTATTTCTAATTGCTTATTTCTATCATTATTCTTGTTTAATTTATTGACAACTTCTATGCCAGAATTTACTGCTTGAAATTTTAAGTTTAATTCGTTAGCTTGAACACTGTGGCTAGCCAGATTGTCTATTTTCCCTTCTAGTTCGACTTTATCATCTTGATCTAACGTTCCAAATAGATATTTATAAATTGTGCCTACTGCATTTATGCCGTTGAATTCACGTTGCAATTTCTCGACTAAATATTGAACTTGGATTACGTTATTAAATTGGGTTGCCTGGTCTAGTAAACTCTGATATGTTTCATCCGTTCTTGTTATATTAATTGTTAAATAATGATATTCATAATTAATGGGTATGTTAATGGTATCTGTTTTGAATATGAGATATCCATTCCTTGAGTTGATGGGATCTATCTCTATTTTCTGTCCGGTAGACTGTAGGACGGTGAACATTAGTAAGATTATAATCTTAATCATTTTTTAGCTCCAGATTCCCAGTACTCTCTTCGGGTACTCTGCAATTATCATATTTACTTTTATTAGACTTTTTCTTTCTTTTGAATTTGGTTTTATAGTCTACCTGCCGAATTTCCCCTATTCTTTTGATCGGATTGGTTGTTATTTTTTAACTAGGGGTGCATTTTTGTAGCGTGTGTCTACTTCAAAGTCGATTCTATCCTTATTCAAATGATTGATCTTCCTAACCTTATTCAGTTGGGTGTTTGAATCTGGTAGTCCGGCGTACAGGAAGATATCAGCTGGGTATCTTTTTGTAGTATTATGAACCGATTTATGATTATAAGTGTATATAATTAACTCGAATTTTGTGAGCTTGTTCTCTATGTTATCCTCGCTTGAAATAATTCTTAATTTTTCATTGATCGTTTTATGTAGCCGTTCTTCATCAGAAACTCCGTTTTTACCGGTAGTGATTTCGATTTTCACATTTTCCGCATTCAACCATGCTTGCAGTGCTGCGCACATAAAGGCTGAATCTTTGTCGGCTTTAATTCCCGGTGGTTTGCCCATTTCGTTAAAGACTTTTATGATGGCTCTCTTTGTTTCTAACCAATCACGACTCTTAACTTCTACAAGGCTTGCCAATTTAGAATATACATCGATGCATGATAGGAATTGTTAATTGCCTACCAAATAGAAACCCATGACATACTTTTCTCTGATATTTTGTTTTTCAGGGGTGATTTCGAAGGTTAGTTTGGTGTTACGATGCTCTGTTCTAGCAACGTTGCACGTAGGACATTCATTGATGATATTTTGGATTAACTTTTGATAATCGGGGTAGTAGAATTTCCCTTTAAACCAATTAGTGGTCTTTTCGATACCTGGGTGAAGTAGCTCTTTATGATTCTTCAATATTTGTTCCTTGAATTCGGAGTAGGTCGGAATATCTATGAGTTCGGTACTGGATTTAATCAGTTTAGTCAAGTGATTGGGACTGATTATTTTTAGGAATGCCCTTTGGAACAGTGGGAAGTGTATTTCACTATGGAAATATAATGCACTCTTTTTGGTACACACATATTCCTTTATTATATCTTTTGCTAATGACTTTGTCATTTCAGTATATGTGATTTTTATCAGTATCTTGTGGAAATACCTTATCCTCATTACCTTTAATCAGTTCTATTTGCCTATTATAGTAATTGATTGGTCGCTCTGTAAGTGGAATATAATTTGTATTATCTTCTTGAGCGCTATGGACCGTTGCACAATCACTATTAATGGTTTCCCCAAGTAGGTTTTCGTTAATCTTTACTCTTGATAGCGCATCGGCTACATTTATTTATTTTTTAAATTAACAAATTACCTGTTAATAATGGTACTTAGTTACTAAAGGCGGAAAAAGAGAAGTTAAAAGTTAGCTAAATTTAAGTGATTATAAATATTTCATGCAATTAGTTTAAGAGACAGTTCAGGGGATAGGGTTTGGCAGAGGGAGTTATAATTATGGCATAAAACCCTAAAAGGTTCATGATCAGCATAATTAGACCTACATATGGGTAGACGGATAGGCCTGAAAGTACGGGTAGGTCTAAATGGAACGGCCAAGTCAATCTGACCCAAGAGAGCTTTGGAGTCAGCAGTCCCGAGAAGGAGCTTGTGCACGAACATTACGCCATTGCATATTCTGCGATGGTGCAACGACGGCAGGTCAATAAGATTTAGCCTAGACCGGTAGGGTGGCAAGATTCTACCCGAGTCCCAGTTAAAGTTCCGAAGGGCAAATACTAAAAATTGCTTTTGCACGGATTCAATAACAGCCTGCTGCTCTTTATACTGCGGGCTCCACACACAAGAACAATACTCCAATTAATACGTACTAACGAGATATACAGTTGTTTCGTAACGTACGGGTCGTCAAACTCCTTGGACCAACGCTTTATGAACGCTAAATCACCCTTAGCTTTATTTACAGTGGCAGCTATATGGCTGTTAAAACACATCTTATGATCAAAAAGGACTCCGAGGTCATTTGAACTCGAAATTCGCTCAAGGACATGATTTCCTAGAACATATGAGACAAAATGTGGAGCACGACGGTAAAATGTCATAAGTTTGCATTTGGAAAGGTTCAGAAAAAGAAGATAAGTTGAACACCACAATAGTAGTTCAATTAGATCAAGTTAAAGGCGTGTGTGCAAATACCAATCAGAGTAAGAAGGACAGATTTTAACATCATCAGCATACATTAGCGTAGTAGAGTATGTTATAACTTAAGGAAGGTCATTCCCAAATAAAATAAACAAAAGCGGGCCCAGATGAATTCCCTGTGGCACACCTGAAGTAACATTAACAGTATTTGACAACACGTTAGAAAACAAAACACGTTGAGTACGGTTAGTGAGATAGGACAAAATCCAATCTAGAAGATTCGTTGGGAACCCTAATAAAGAGAGCTTGTGAATAAGCAGAGCATGGTTCACAGAATCGAATGCCTTGCTGAAGTCCGTAAAAATTACATCCAATTTGAAAATACGGTGGATTAGGTTAGAAAACTCAAGAAGGTTAGTCGATGTTGAACGATGTCTGAAAAAACCGTGTTGCGACGGAGACATCAAGCTGCAACAAAGATGTTGCAGTTGCCGGGTGACCAGGAACTCAAGAAGCTTCGGGATGGCGGAAAGCTTTGCGATACCACGATAGTTTTCAATGTTTGATCTTGAACCTTTTTTGTGAAGCGGAATGATGTAGGACTCTCTCCAAATTACTGGGAGACAAGACTGTTCCAAGCAGAGGTTGAAGAGAAAGGTCAAGGGTTTTAAAATGCAACTTGGTACCTTATCTGGACCCGCAGAAAACGATATGTCCATAGATGACAAACCTTCCAGAACAACGCTTTCTTCGAAAAAGGGCAGAAAAATGCTGTTAGCTTGAGGTAGCTGGTACGGATACGGAGTGGATGCGTTGTAAATTTGAGGCGAGTACGTTGTTTGGAAAAAGGTAGCGAATAAATTTGCAATACCATCAGCAGAAGCTTCTGTTTTGTTCTGGTAATGAAGGGACGGAGGAAAAGCGTTTGACTTGCGCTTAGAGTTAACGAACGAATATAATTTTTTAGGATCACTAGAAACGTTACTACTACATTGTTAAAGGTAATGATTATAACACTGACTATTAACGGCAAGGAACAGAGAGCGAGCGGAGGAGTATAGAGCTAAGGCCGACTTCTGGTACTTTTTATAGAGCCGGGATTTATTATTTTTTAAGTATGACAAATACTTGGAGAACCAGGGAGGCTTGGACGATACGGGTACAGTGATATCTGGAACAAAAGTATTAAGGGCGGAGTAAATAGAGCTATAAAACGAGCTAACAGTTGCATCTATGTTCGGTAATGAATAAAGAAACGACAAATCAACACGCGAGAGATGTAGATCTAAATCGATAAAGTTTGTTTTGCGAAAACACTTAATGTGAGCCATGGAACTGTCAGCACCTCCAGATTGTGTACACTCCAGGGATATCGACAAAGTTGGATGGTAAGGATCTTCAGGGAGTGATATTGGGCTTGCTCTAGATACCATAGCAAGAGAAGCATCGTTAACAAAAACGAGGTCAAGAAGTCTGTCCCTAATGTTTTTAACGGCATTAATTTGGACAAGGGAAATATCCGTTAGCCCATTGATAAAGCCATTATGGCAATTGGGAAACAACAGGTTAGCGTCATCATAAGGCTGCCAAGAAAGAAATGGGAGGTTAAAGTCCCCAATGACAATAATTCGATCATTGCACCCTAATGCAGATACGATAGTATTAATTGCTGAGAGGTGGTGTAAGTAAAGCTCAGCATCAGACCTGGGAGGAATGTAAGAGCAGGTTAAATAGAAAAATGCGGAGCCAACACGAACTTTGACTGCAACAAATTCAATTCCATGGATGTTATTAAATGGGAATAACTCAGATGAGAAAACAGATTTAACTGCAATCAGAACCCCACCTGCAAAAGATGGGCGGTCCATTCGATAAATAGTGTAACTATGAATGAAAATTTCATGAACATTGACAGGAGTTAAGCCAGGTTTCGGTAAACGCGATGGCATCGAAATCAAAGGACACATTATTAGTATGAATTTGACGCAATTTTCCCAACAAACTGCGAACGTTCTGATAGTGCAAGGAAAAATGGAACTCTTTGAGTGAGTACTCTTTGAGATGCAGAGATTTCTCTACCGCTGAGATCACTTCATGAAGAGCCGTTTCCGTGGATTTTCCTTTCCGGTAGGCATGCTGTGCGCCTGACAGCAACTGAGGGTGTATAGTTGTCCTCAGTTGCAGCCCGACGAGTCTCTCAAAGGTTTTGAGGAAGAAGGACGATAGGCTGATTGGTCTAAAGTCTTTTGCAGTTGAGTGCGAGGCTTTTCCTGCTTTGGGAATGAAGACTATCCTTGCCTTTAGCCATGCTCTCGGGATTGTACCCACAGCCAGTATCTTCCTGAAGATACCTTGTAGCCAGTTGATGGCCGTATCCCCGGCCTTCTGAAGTTGGGCCGGGATTACCTGGTCTGGCCTGGTGATTTGAAAGGGTTGAAGCTGTTTAATGCCCAGCTGATGTTACGTTTTGTGAGGATGAGATCTATCGAATTTACCAGTCCCTCTCCTGGGAGATGTACCGTCTCGATGGTTGTGCACCCTGGGAAATGCGTGCCTAGTAGAATGTGCAGGGACTCCTCACTGGAGTTGGTCCACGTGCCGTCATTCCTTTTAAGATACCCTACCGAGGGGTTAGTTTTTGAGAGAATCTTGCGAAGCCTTGCGGCCTCTGACGTTTCCTCAATTTCCGAGCAAAATTTTTGCCAAGAGGCCCTTTTTGCTTTCCTTGTTTCCTTTTTATATAGTGACAGACTGATTTTGTAGTCTACCCAGTGGCTCTCCTCGTTCGCGCTTTTGGCCCTGTTGAAGAGGGTCCTGCAGCTTTTACATAGGATGTCTATTTGTTTTGACCACCAGGGGGGTTTCTTTTTCCCCCTAGGTTTGCTAGAGGGGCATGCTGCCGCGAAGGCTTTGTTGCATGCTTCTGTGAACCTGTTCACTAGGCGATCTTGGTCGTCTTTTGTGTCCGGGCATGATGGTGCTTTGGAGGGGAGTAAGTCCTCCAGGGCTGAGCTATATTTTTCCCAGTTGGCTTTCCTGGGATTAATATAGTCCTTAGGTTTCGGAAATTCGAGGGATAGTGTGGTCTCGATGTATCTGTGGTCAGAGAAAGATTGGTCATCAAGGACTTGCCAACTCTTGACTATGTCAAACAGGTTGGGAGACACTAAGGTGAGGTCAATAACCTCCTGTCGATTTTTAATTATAAAAGTGGGGTCGTTGCCCCGATTACAAATAAATAGATTTGAGTTAAGGATGAAGCTGAAAAGTGACTCACCCCTTACATTTGCATTCGAGCTCCTCCATTGAGTGTGGTGAGCGTTGGCATCGCAACCTATTAATAGGTCTATGTCCGACCTCTCGCTGTCGCTGGCTAGTTTGCGAACAAGGTCGTTGGGAGGATCGTTTTCCTCATGGGCCATGTAGGACGATATCAGCCTTAGATGTGTCCCTTTCAGCTCTAGGCTTGCCGCCGTGTTGTCTCTATCGCTATAATTATGGAGAAGAAAGATATTAAGGTGCTTTCTGGCGAGAATGCAGGTGCGGGTTTTACCTTCATGTTGAGCTACAATTATCTTGTACTCCTTTGACCCTAGTCCACAAACCTTGTCTCCCACTATCCGAGGTTCCTGGATCAGGGCTACCTCTGCTCCGCTCTCTTCGAGGCGGAGTATAAGAGCAGCGGATGCTGCTTTACAGTGGTGGACATTGTTCTAAAGGAGCCTCAAGGGCATCCTTTGTGTTCTCCACCACTGTAATATCGGCATCTGGATCGTCCTCGACTTCCTCGTGGCAACACATCGCCTCGAAGTCGCATCTCAGCGTGCCATCGGTGGAGTAGCACTCTGGGTCTGTCTCTGTATGATCGTCGGGTGCTTCGATCTCCGAGGCAGCGTCCTGCTCGACTGGCTTGTCGACAGGACGTGCCCCGGCCGCTGCATCCGACTTGTAGACCTTTACGGTCACAGAGCTGAACGCAAAATTGAGCTCGCCTCTGGCAGCCTCAATCGGGGCCAGCGACTCTTCCACTGGTTCTTAGGTATTCGGGAGTCCGTGCTGCCTTTGTCCAGGACGCCAATCAGCGTCCTTTCTCTGTCAATCTGCGCGAACGATGTGTTAGGCAGTACTCTGGAGCGCTTCGGTGTTGGCCCAGGAGTCTCTTGCGAGCGCTGCCTTTTTGGCTGAGGGGCTTCCTTCTTCGGTGCTTCCTTGCCAAAGTTCGGCAGCACCTTCGAGCCCCACTCAACCTTCTTTATCCATTTGTCCGTCGGGCTGGACATCTGGCTTGCGTTCTGCCGACGGAGTATATTACCAGCACTCCTTCTATCGGCATATGTAAAAGGTTTGGCTTGGACACAGTAGATGGGCACTCATCACCCGCCACTTTACCAGCAGGTAGAGCAGCCGCAGGATTGCATAGCCACTCTGCCAAGGTATCGGTTTTGGGAGCCAATTCACCACCCACCCCGAAACCGGGATGGGACCCCTTTGGGCTCTCCCTAGCATCTTCCGCCGCGCAGGTTTTCACTGCTGGTTTGCGGGTTGGGCCAGGCCTTTGGGCCGCTGCCTTCCTCTGGTTGGGATTGCTCCTTGTTGGCATTTGGGGAGTGCCAGACTCATTTTGTTTGTTTTTCATATCTTCCATTCTTTTCCCACGAGCTGCAGAGAAGGGGTACGGTCCGTCCGGGCAGAGATCCACGTTGCCCGGATAAGGCATACTTAGAACAGGGGGCTGCCAAGTCTCTGAGCTCTCCGTTAACGACTGGGCTAGTTTTATATACCGGTCCCCCAGCCAGGCTGACTCTCGGCACGGGTCGAATAACACTCTTAGTCCGGCCCGGTGTGAGCTGAATGTGGGGGTTGGGATGTGGGTAGGTAGTGTGTAGGGATAGGGTAGTGTGTGAGCTACTTATACGAGGCGGCACCACAAGCGCATCGTCAGTGTTGCTACTTCGCGAACATCCGCTGGCTGTCCGGGGCTGCTTATTTTCGGTACTCTCCCTACGGATGTCCGATTATTCGCAGCTGACCTACCTATATGACCTGTATATAGGTAGGTCGTTCGCTATCCGCAACCTGCGACCCGTCCGGTGGCCTCAGCTAGGCCCCCTTTGAGCCACCTCAGGAGCTCATCAGACCAGAGTATTGAGCTTACGTGTGTTCAGGCCAGCAGTAAACAATTTCCGCGCACTGTGCCAACTCCTTGCGCCCCGGTCTCAACTCGCTCTCGTGCGCTCGGAGGGGCGCTCGGATCCACAATCCACGATCCACTCGGCGCTCACGGCAGCAAAAGCATCATAAGGCATAGAGTTAGTTAGTTACGTTTTCACCCCCGCTTCAACCTGTCGACATACCGCGCGAATACCCAATAACTACATGAACAATATATATATGTACACACAACGAAACCCATCGGCCTTTCCTTTCTGTGACGACTGCTAGGAGTTTAAACTGGAACATACACCTCGCCGTTGGATAATTGAAACTCGATCCGCCCCACTACAAGCAACATGTAATACGTTATTTAATCGCGTATTTTCTATTACGATTTCTTTGGTTCGCAAATAAGACAATGGTTTAATTCTTGTTACGTTATTGTTGATGTATATGCTTTGTGCAAATTCTGGTATTGAGTTAGATATTAAGAATTCATTTAATTGAACACTGCAATTATTTATTTTTATTAATGCGTTGCCTTCTACTTTTATTTCTTGGTTTAGGTTAGGTAAGGTTAGGTTAACCCGGACGGCCCTCAGCGGGGCCACGCATAGGCCAATCTGGGCCTTAGTTATCCGGATGGGGGGGGGTGTATGAACCGTCGCGGGAGTGTTTGAATGGTTTTAAAGTCCCCGAGAATCGATTTGTTTTTAGCATAGGCCAGCAGTTCCTGTGGCGTCCTTTTGGAGGCATCTTCCAGTGATGCCAGCACTGGGGCGCCCAGGTATCTCCTCCTAGCCCTTGAGAGAGCCGGACAGTTGCCGATGAGATCTTCCAGGGTCTCGATAGCCCCAGGTTCATCGCATTTTCTACATCTCTGTTGGTGATGCCTAGCTTTGTTGCATGTGCAGCAGCCAGGAAATAACCTGTTAGTATTCCGACTAACAATCTACAGTCCTTTCGTGGTAGGTGCCGTAGGTAGTGGCTTAGTTTCTCGATGCGTTCCTTGCACATTATTTTCGAGGTTCTGCAGGTACCACCACCTGCTCCACCACCTGCTCCACCACCTGCTCCACCACCTGCTCCACCTCCTCCACCTGCTATCAGTTTGTGTTCTAGCCTGCTCCTCTAGATCGCTTTGCAGCGTTCTAAGGGAGACAGGCACGTTCTTCTATTCTCCAGTCCGACGCCGTCCTTAGCTAGTACGTCCACCGCTTCGTTTCCTTCGATGCCCTGGTGGCTGGGAACCCAATAGATCCGCACTGTCTTTGTCGTGCTTAGGATGTCTAGTGCCTAACTGATCGCCAAGACACTTCTGGAACTGACCGCGGACGACTGCATGGATCTTATCGCCGCTTGGCTGTCGACGAATAAGATGACCCCATCGTGTGGTCGTTCTGTGAGGAGAGCGACCTCCGCTGCTTTCCCGATGGCAAAAACTTCTGCCTGGAATATGCTGCATTGATCCGGTAGCTTATACGACAGCCTTATCTCAGGGTCTGTACAGTATATTCCCGCTCCTACTCCTCCGTCCATCTTGGAGCCGTCTGTGTATATATTGAGGTGCTCAGTTTGGTTCCTTCCAATTTTCCAGTCTTCAGGTTCCAAAAATGTCGTTGTTTTGACGTCAAGGCAAGTTTGGGGGGTCATGTAATCAGTTGATCTGGTCATTTCCCTGGGGATTGAACTATGCCCGTATCCTTGTGGCTATAGATTTCCTGATGCTATAAGGCGTTGTGCTGCCTTTCCCGCAATCAGGCGAGCGTGAATGTCCAGGGGGTCGATTCCGAGTACAGCTTCGAGTGCTTTTGTTGGGGTTGACCTCAGCGCCCCTGTAATACAGAGCAGAGCCTGTCGCTGAGTCTTTTCCATAAGCTTATGGTATGTCTTCTTTTCAATAGCCTGCCACCACACTAAGGCTCCATACAGCAGAGTTGGTCGCACCACCGAGATGTAGATCCAGTTCATTAGAGCAGGTGACAGGCCCCATGTGCTGCTGAGCATCTTCTTGGATGCATAAAGCGCAATGGTAGCCTTCTTCACCCTTTCCACTACATTGGGCCTCCATACCAGCTTGCTGTCCAGTACTGTGCCTAGGTATTTCACCTGTGATTTTGGAGTCAGCCTAGTTTGGTCAATTTTCGGGGGTGTCCATATCGGTACCTTGTACCTCTTGGTAAAGAGGATGAGGTCCGTCTTGTCCGCGTTGATACTGAGTCCTACCTCTTCCGCCCACTCACGTATCTCCCTGAGTGTACGTTCCATTAAGGAGCTGAGGGTCGATGGACATACACCCGTAATAAGAATGCTTATGTCATCTGCATATGCTGTTATCTTTGGGGCCTTCCTTTCAAATCTCTTGATGAGGTCGTCGACCACCAGATTCCACAGTAGTGGCGACAGGACTCCACCCTGAGGTGTGCCTCTGTGTGCCCCCTTTACCATGGAAGCAGTGCCCCACTCCGATTGCACCCGTCTGCAACTTAGGAGGTTTTTGATCCAGACGTTGATTGCAGGGTGTATGTTATTCGCTTCTAGGCGACTTGTTATTGCGGTTGTTGCCACGTTGTTGAATGCTCCTGAGATGTCCACAAATGCTCCCAAAGCATACTTTTTGTTGTGAAGGGCGCTCTCGATGGTGGCTACTAGCGAGTGTAGTGCCGTCTCCACTGATTTCCCCTTGGTGCAGGCGTGTTGGTTTGTTGACATCAGTCCCCCTACCTCATTCCTGATGTGTAAATCCAACAGCTTTTCTAGTGTTTTTAGAAAAAAAGGAGGATTACAGACCGATAAGCCTGTCTGTAATCCTTGGGACTCACGTGGCTGCACTTTCCTGCCTTAGGGAGGAAGAAAACTCTTAAGGTTCTCCATTGGATGGGGATATAGCCCGTACTTAGGCATGCTGAGTATATTGCGAAGAGCCATGGGGTAATAACCTCTTTGGTCAACTGCATCATGGCTGAGAATATCCCGTCCAGTCCTGGTGCTTTTATGCCCGCGAAGGATGTCCTGATGCTCCTTGGCGCCAGTGACCTCGGTGCATCCAGGGAAGTGCGCCTCCATTAGTGCTGTTAGGGCTTCTTTACTGTCCTCTGTCCACTGTCCGTTGTCTAGTTTTAGTTGGCTCTGTACTGTGGGCTGCTTTGAAAGCAGATTCCGGAGGCTAGCGGTTTCGGGCACTTTCTCAATGTTGGAGCAGAAGTTTCTCCACGAGTTCCTTTGTACCTTACGTAAAACCTTCTTGTAGCTCCTAAGTAAGATTTTATATTCGTTATTGACAATCTTTTCGTTCGCTTGTTAGGCGATCTTGAAAAATTCCTTGAGGTTGTTCCTTTGGAGAGAGAGATCTCGGTTCCACCAGAGTGGCTTGGACCTCCTCTTCGTCCTCGAGGGTTTGCACGATGCATGGTAGGAGTTCAGTAACTCGTTGGATAGGGTCTTTAGGGACTTCTCTATATCTATGAGCCCGGATTCGCGAGCTTCGAAGTAATTGTTTTTCTAAACTTTACTCAGTTTGTGTTCCGGGGGTTTCTATAGACTGTTATCTTCGAAGAGTGTTTGCATTCGCCCTTGAACTGAATGTACTTATGGTCTGAGAACGATAGTCTTTCGAGGACTCTCCAGTTAGATACCAAGGTACTCTTTCCCGTGACAAGAGTTAGGTCTAGCTCGTTTGAAGAGGTGGGACCCACGAAGGTGTGTTCCTCCCCCACGTTTGCTACGTCTAAGTTAGTGGATAAGATAAAGTCTAGGAGTGACTCACCTCTATCATTGATGTCGGGGCTTCCCCACACATTGTGATGGGCGTTGGCATCTGCGCCAATAAGCAGGTCGAGATTTTTGGAGCCGGCTTCCGTCACCAGACTCCTAAGTTCTTCCAGTGGAGCGGCCCTGTCGTGTGCCATATAGCAGGAAGCTGCCATAAGGCGCTTTTCCTCGCTCTCCACCATCACTACCGTCAGGTCGTCCGTGCTGTAATGAGACATAAGATGAGCATGGATTCCCTTCCGTACGAGTTCGGCGGTTCTGTTCCTGCTTACCGATGTTGAGTAGAGAAAGTTGTAATTTGAGGACTTTAGCCCGGCCACGGAGTTGCCTGACGCAATCCACGGCTCCTGGACTAAAGCTATGTCGGCGGGCCCTTGCTCCATGGCAATGAGGAGCTCCGCCGACGCTACCTTGCTTTTATGAAGATTGAGTTGCAACACCCTTAGTGTCATGGGTGGCTAACTCAACCTCGCACGACGGGTTGACTATGATTGTCAGGTCACCGTCACCGTCTTCCTCCTCCTCCGAGTCGTCCAGCGCAAGACCCTGGGCGGCCTCCACTATGGTCTCCAGACCTAGGTCCTTCTCGACCTCGCCTGCCTGGAGGGTGTGCGCATCTTTATCCTCGGGGTGGCGCATTTTCAGCCGTAGGTATACGCTACTTACGCCCCACGCCATCTTCCCGAACTTGGGATACAAGATGTCCTCCGCCTCCTTGCTGATCTGGAGGATCACGTGCTGGCCCCCCTCGTTGGGTAATGGGCTACGGGCGTGCAGAACCTTCCAGTCAGCCGTTGGCACGTCCGGATTTTGCCTCTGCAGCAGCTTCAGTGCTCGCTCCCCCTGGACAGCAATGGGGAAGAGCACCTTCGCCTTTGGTATGGACGGGATCAGCTCCCTGTCTATCACCTCCAGCTTGGCCCCCTCCCACAGAGCTTTCAGTAGGGGCACCTTCTGCACCAGCCACTGCCGCGTTGGGTCGTCGTTGCACTTGAGGATTTTGACCCCGTTCAGCTATCCCGCTCCATCGAACGTGGGCATGGGAGCGCTAGGGTCCTCCTCCATTCGCGAGAACAGTGCCTCGACGAGCTGCGCGTGGACTAACTTCCACTGCGCCGCCGTCATCTTCCCGTTCTCATCGCTGCGATCGATCAAGGCCACAATGAGATGTCTCTTGGACACCTCGCTCATGGCCTTCTGCCTCGGCTTCATCGTCTTCGGCTGGGTGGTGGCCACCTTGGGCCCGCGTTGCCGCTTGCTCGCCGGAGTGTCTTTGGCAGCACTCTCGATCGAGCGTTGCCTCTTGTTGGCCAATATCTCCTCCACCTTGTTGGCGAATCCACCGTTTGTTGCCTTCATCTGCGGCAACTGCGCTCCTGTACCCGTTGCTCAGCCCAGGCTAGCTTGGACTTCTCCTCTTGGGAGATATCCGCCTTGCCCTGGAGCCGGCTCAGTAACTTGAGGGCCGCCTTATACTGAGCTTTTGCCTTCATCCCTTCCCTGGAACGCTTCGGCCCTTCCCTACGCAGGGAGCTGGTACCTGGTTCCGGCGAGCGGAGAAGGCTTTCCTCTTCGGTCTTGCTAAGGGATAGCACGCTCTCCAGGTCCGACTCTGCATCGACAACGGCACCCGCGCGGCTCACCCTGCAACGCGTCGTTTTTGTGGCAGTAGTATTACAACTGACATGACCTGCTCCCGCCATGCCCGAGGTGTGAGCTCTGGCGACACGCAGAGAGGATTGCTCCTCCCCGTGCCCGCCGGTGGTAGCAGTCACGCAACGTTCCACCGACGTTTGGGTTGACATCCCAACCCGTGTTTGCTCCTTATCTACCTCCATATTTGGCCCGAAGGTCCATACCGGTTAATGTTTTTCGGGGGACCACCCCCTAGCGTTTTATGCCTGGCCGCCAGGCACCTCTAGCCATGACCTTGGTTCAGTTCACCCGACTTTAGATCGGGAAGACGATGGACCATAGCCTTAGCTAGACTGCATTACCCCGTGCAGGGCAAGCGACAGTGCATTATCCTCGCCCGGGATAATGCAGTGTCCATTGCCCAGCCGGCACCCTCGTAGAGGGTTCAGCTAGAGGGTTTTTGCCAGCCTTGGTTTGGGCAATCTTGGTATAATATGATTTGTGGTAATTTCCAAGTTAACAATATATTGTGTTCTATGAAACTTATTTGAAAGTTTTGGTGTGCTGCATGCCTAATTAAATATCCTCTATGTACTCAGTAAAATGTTGAAGGTTAAATATTAGTATTTCTAATTGCTTATTTCTATCATTATTCTTGTTTAATTTATTGACAACTTCTATGCCAGAATTTACTGCTTGAAATTTTAAGTTTAATTCGTTAGCTTGAACACTGTGGCTAGCCAGATTGTCTATTTTCCCTTCTAGTTCGACTTTATCATCTTGATCTAACGTTCCAAATAGATATTTATAAATTGTGCCTACTGCATTTATGCCGTTGAATTCACGTTGCAATTTCTCGACTAAATATTGAACTTGGATTACGTTATTAAATTGGGTTGCCTGGTCTAGTAAACTCTGATATGTTTCATCTGTTCTTGTTATATTAATTGTTAAATAATAATATTCATAATTAATGGGTATGTTAATGGTATCTGTTTTGAATATGAGATATCCATTCCTTGAGTTGATGGGATCTATCTCTATATTCTGTCCGGTAGACTGTAGGACGGTGAACATTAGTAAGATTATAATCTTAATCATGTTGTAGCTCCAGATTCCCAGTACTCTCTTCGGGTACTCTGCAATTATCATATTTACTTTTATTAGACTTCTTCTTTCTTTTGAATTTCGTTTTATAGTCTACCTGCCGAATTTCCCCTGTTATTTTGAACGGATTGGTTATTTTTGTTTTAACTAGGGGTGCATTCTTGTAGCGTGTGTCTACTTCAAAGTCGATTCTATCGTTATTTAAATGATTGATCTTCCTAACCTTATTCAGTTGGGTGTTTGAATCTGGTAGTCCGGCGTACAGGAAGATATCAGCTGGGTATCTTTTTGTAGTATTATGAACCGATTTATGATTATAAGTGTATATAATTAACTCGAATTTTGTGAGCTTGTTCTCTATTTTATCCTCGCTTGAAATAATTCTTAATTTGTCATTGATCGTTTTATGTAGCCGTTCTACATCAGAAACTCCGTTTTTACTGGTAGTGATTTCGATTTTCACATTTTCCGCATTCACCCATTCTTGCAATGCTGCGCACATAAAGGATGAATCTTTGTCGGCCTTAATTCACTGTGGCTTGCCCATTTCGTTAAAGACTTTTGTGATGGCTCTCTTTGTTTCTAACCAGTCACGACTCTTAACTCCTACAAGGGTAGCCAATTTAGAATATACATCGATGCATGATAGGAATTGTTGATTGCCTACCAAGTAGAAATCCATGACATATTTTTCTCTGATATTTTGTTTTTCAGGGGTGATTTCGAAGGTTAGTTTGGTGTTACGATGCTCTGTTCTAGCAACGTTGCACGTAGGACATTCATTGATGATATTTTGGATTAACTTCTGATAATCGGGGTAGTAGAATTTCCCTTTAAACCAATTAGTGGTCTTTTCGATACCTGGGTGAAGTAGCTCTTTATGATTCTTCAATATTTGTTTCTTGAATTCGGAGTAGTTCGGAATATCTATGAGTTCGGTACTGGATTTAATCAGTTTAGTCAAGTGATTGGGACTGATTATTTTTAGGAATGCCCTTTGGAACAGTGGGAAGTCTATTTCACTATGGAAATATAATGCACTCTTTTTGGTAGACACATATTCCTTTATTATATCTTTTGCTAATGACTTTGTCATTTCAGTATATGTGATTTTTATCAGTATCTTGTGGAAATACCTTATCCTCATTACCTCTAATCAGTTCTATTTGCCTATTATAGTAATTGATTGGTCGCTCTGTAAGTGAAATATAATTTGTATTATCTTCTTGCGTGCTATGGACCGTTGCACAATCACTATTAATGGTTTCCCCAAGTAGGTTTTCTTTAATCTTTACTCTTGATAGCGCATCGGCTACATTTATTTATTTTTGAAATTAACAAATTATCTGTTAATAATGGTACTTAGTTACTAAAGGCGGAAAAAGAGAAGTTAAAAGTTAGCTAAATTTAAGTGATTATAAATATTTCATGCAATTAGTTTAAGAGACAGTTCAGGGGATAGGGTTTGGCAGAGGGAGTTATAATTATGGCATAAAACCCTAAAAGGTTCATGATCAGCATAATTAGACCTACATATGGGTAGACGGATAGGCCTAAAAGTACGGGTAGGTCTAAATGGAACGGCCAAGTCAATCTGACCCAAGAGAGCTTGGGAGTCAGCAGTCCCGAGAAGGAGCTTGTGCACGAACATTACGCCATTGCATATTCTGCGATGGTGCAACGACGGCAGGTCAATAAGATTTAGCCTAGACCGGTAGGGTGGCAAGATTCTACCCGAGTCCCAGTTAAAGTTCCGAAGGGCAAATACTAAAAATTGCTTTTGCACGGATTCAATAACAGCCTGCTGCTCTTTATACTGCGGGCTCCACACACAAGAACAATACTCCAATTAATACGTACTAACGAGATATACAGTTGTTTCGTAACGTACGGGTCGTCAAACTCCTTGGACCAACGCTTTATGAACGCTAAATCACCCTTAGCTTTATTTACAGTGGCAGCTGTTAAAACACATCTTATGATCAAAAAGGACTCCGAGGTCATTTGAACTCGAAATTCGCTCAAGGACATGATTTCCTAGAACATATGAGACAAAATGTGGAGCACGACGGTAAAATGTCATAAGTTTGCATTTGGAAAGGTTCAGAAAAAGAAGATAAGTTGAACACCACAATAGTAGTTCAATTAGATCAAGTTAAAGGCGTGTGTGCAAATACCAATCAGAGTAAGAAGGACAGATTTTAACATCATCAGCATACATTAGCGTAGTAGAGTATGTTATAACTTAAGGAAGGTCATTCCCAAATAAAATAAACAAAAGCGGGCCCAGATGACTTCCCTGTGGCACACCTGAAGTAACATTAACAGTATTTGACAACACGTTAGAAAACAAAACACGTTGAGTACGGTTAGTGAGATAGGACAAAATCCAATCTAGAAGATTCGTTGGGAACCCTAATAAAGAGAGCTTGTGAATAAGCAGAGCATGGTTCACAGAATCGAATGCCTTGCTGAAGTCCGTAAAAATTACATCCAATTTGAAAATATGGTGGATTAGGTTAGAAAACTCAAGAAGGTTAGTCGATGTTGAACGATGTCTGAAAAAACCGTGTTGCGACGGAGACATCAAGCTGCAACAAAGATGTTGCTGTTGCCTTTTTTGTGAAGCGGAATGAAGTAGGACTCACTCCAAATTACTGGGAGACAAGACTGTTCCAAGCAGAGGTTGAAGAGAAAGGTCAAGGGTTTTAAAATGCAACTTGGTACCTTATCTGGACCCGCAGAAAACGATATGTCCATAGATGACACAACCTTCCAGAACAAAGCTTTCCTCGAAAAAGGGTACGGATACGGAGTGGATGCGTTGTAAATTTGACGCGAGTACGTTGTTTGGAAAAAGGTAGCGAATAAATTTGCAATACCATCAGCAGAAGCTTCTGTTTTGTTCTGGTAATGAAGGGACGGAGGAAAAGCGTTTGACTTGCGCTTAGAGTTAACGAACGAATATAATTTTTTAGGATCACTAGAAACGTTACTACTACATTGTGAAAGGTAATGATTATAACACTGACTATTAACGGCAAGGAACAGAGAGCGAGCGGAGGAGTATAGAGCTAAGGCCGACTTCTGGTACTTTTTATAGAGCCGGGATTTATTATTTTTTAAGTATGACAAATACTTGGAGAACCAGGGAGGCTTGGACGATACGGGTACAGTGATATCTGGAACAAAAGTATTAAGGGCGGAGTAAATAGAGCTAAAAAACGTGCTAACAGTTGCATCTATGTTCGGTAATGAATAAAGAAACGACAAATCAACACGCGAGAGATGTAGATATAAATCGATAAAGTTTGTTTTGCGCAAACACTTTATGTGAGCCATGGAACTGTCAGCACCTCCAGATTGTGTACACTCCAGGGATATCGACAAAGTTGGATGGTAAGGATCTTCAGGGAGTGATATTGGGCTTGCTCTAGATACCATAGCAAGAGAAGCATCGTTAACAAAAACGAAGTCAAGAAGTCTGTCCCTAATGTTTTTAACGGCATTAATTTGGACAAGGGAAATATCCGTTAGCCCATTGATAAAGTCATTATGGCAATTGGGAAACAACAGGTTAGCGTCATCACAAGGCTGCCAAGAAAGAAATGGGAGGTTAAAGTCCCCAATGACAATAATTCGATCATTGCACCCTAATGCAGATACAGACAGTAGACAGTATTAATTGCTGAGAGGTGGTGTAAGTAAAGCTCAGCATCAGACCTGGGAGGAATGTAAGAGCAGGTTAAATAGAAAAATGCGGAGCCAACACGAACTTTGACTGCAACAAATTCAATTCCATGGATGTTATTGAATGGGAATAACTCAGATGAGAAAACAGATTTAACTGCAATCAGAACCCCACCTGCAAAAGATGGGCGGTCCATTCGATAAATAGTGTAACTATCAATGAAAATTTCATGAACATTGACAGAGGAGTTAAGCCAGGTTTCGGTAAACGCGATGGCATCGAATATAGCATACTAATCAAAATTAGTATGAATTTGACGCAATTTTCCCAACAAACTGCGAACGTTCTGATACTGCATGGAAAAATGGAACATCAGTTTTTTGGTGCAGGTTCGGTAATTCTTGGATTCGAGTTCGAATCTTTGAGAAGGAACTCATGCATAATTGTATGCTCAGGCCATATTGACGGTTCTAGAGAACTGGATAATAAAGAATAAAGGAATTTTAAAGGATAATATGTTGCGCTTATGTTTAAATGTAAATTTAGTCACAACTATATCATCAGGCGAAGTGTTAAGTTTAGAGGAAAGATGTTGTTTAACATCCTCCGTTGTAGCCTCAGGAATAAGACGAGAAACAAATATTGCTTTCCGAGGGACCACTGCTCTAAGTTGAAGTCCCGAGCGAGATCGAGATGGTGGAGCTACTTCTAAAAAAGATCTCGGTCCTGGGGCACAAGAATTGGCAGCAATGGCGGGAGCCGAAATTGGGAAGACATCACCAGCAACCAGCACACCCGCACTAGGAGCACTCACCACGTCAGAAGTGATGGCAACAGAAACTGCAGGGATGGGATTGATGCTGTTGGGAACTTGGATGCTCGAAGGAAGCACATTGCTCGGTGTAAACAACACCGGAGCCACCGTTATCGGATTTACAGATAACGGCGAGGCATGACCACACGGACAAGGGCAAGAAATTTCTCGTTGAGAGCCACAAATGGTTTCCGGACATCCAGAAACCCAGTTTGAGTCTGTCTCATAAATGTGCGCATTTCGGCCTCAATCTCCCGACAAGCCAGACATGACCAAGACAGGCCCATGCGTTTCGAGATCAGCTCATTCAGCCGGCCAAAATTTCCGCCACGAGCACATTTTATGTGGGCAAAATTGTCGCACAGCCAGCAGCTAAGAAATGAATCACCAATGATTACACCACCGAATTCACATTTCTTTGCACTACAAACGATTGCCATTATTGACAGCAGTAGAATCACTGTGCACGGATAACAAAAAAGTACAGAGTGAGAGCGCAGGTAAAATGGGAGAGCAGACAGCAGAGCGAGCCAGACAATCAGCTGCAGCAACAATAATTCAATGCAGATGATCCAACGAAGTGCAGAAAACGAGCAGTAAGCTCACCAAAGCAGAGACACAAAAGAAAAATCCATAGAGAGGGGGGTATAGGCAATCCAGAGAGAGTGAGAGCAAAAATGCGAGCAGCAGGGCCCGCTTATGCCCACGAGAGAGTGTGGGCGATGCAAACGTGCACACCGAAGAAGCGATAACGAAAAGCAGACTGGGCAAAAAACAATAACAAATTGCCTGCGCGAGTCCGATGCGTTACGTTGCGAATATTGAATTTATTTTAAACACTTTTTTACAAACAAAACACTGGTGATTAACACAAAGCATAATCAAATTAAAGAGATGCGATGATATATCAAAACAAAGACACAACAATGTTGTATGATATTTAGGCAAAGGGCGGAGAATGCAGGAGCAAGAAAAAAACACAACCGGCTTAAGCAAGAGCTAGAAGCGAATTTTCTTAGTCCTCACTGTGGGTCCCACAACGTTTTTTCGATTCTCATCGACTTCATAAACATTGATGATAAAATCCTCATTTGCTGATTTGAATCGCTTGATTCTTGTTGATTGCTTGTTATTGGAAACTCAATTCCGGAAAAATTTAATCTTACTCCTTCATAATAAATGATGTCTTGCCGTATGTTTTCGCACCGATAGGATGATGGTATTGTTAACTTATCTCGGGAAATTTTTTTTAATGCTGCTGTTTGATATATAGTTTTAAGGTGTTTTCCATAGGCTAATGATGCTAAAACACATTACTTGAAACAAAAATCAACGTAATTTTTAACATTTATGAGTACACTTCGTGACTTAATTTTTTGGGAGCTTGGATAAACCTGTTTGCAGCGATATGCTCTAGTTTTATCATGGTAAGTTAAAAATATTTAAAACACTTTATTGCCCAACCTGAATCCTTCTCCTGGAATTCACTGCTGAGAGTTATCAAATTTTCTATTGTATCATTTAGATGATCATCAATCAGCTCGTTTTCATATATTGGTTTGTATGGAGTAATGAAATGCTTCATTGTTTCTGTTAAGCTTTCATCATCAGTGTTTTTAACGTATAATCCATATACTTTTAAATTGTATTTTATGGATCTGTACTCACTCATGCAGTGACGCAATAAATTGATAATATCATTTTTGCAATCATAAAAAAACTCTTTTAAATCAATCTGTTCACTTTTATTTGAGTGAACACGATATGATTTTAAAGGAAATCGCGACTCCGTTGAAATTTAAATGACGTTTCCATTTTTCTCATTTTCCTCTAGTTGAGCTGCTCTTGCATTCTTATGTTTGTCCGACATCATATGGCGTCTTTCCCTAGACGGAGGATAACTTTCATCGCAAATTGAACAGTCAATAATCCTAAGTTCCATCGGAGTATCCAATCGACGCCGTTTGGAAGCACCTGACGTTAAAGGATCTTGGAGATCACTTGATTTAGATCCTTTGATCATAAGAATCTCAAAAGCATTCCTAGGTCCCAAGCATGTTTCATAATGACTGTCAAACTCTATTAAGTTTTTATATATTGGTTTGTATGGAGTAATGAAATGCTTCATTGTTTCTGTTTAGCTTTCATCATCAGTGTGTTTAACGTATAATCCATATACTTTTAAATTGTATTTTATGGATGTGTACTCACTCATACAGTGACGCAATAAATTGATAATATCAGTTTTGCAATCATGAAAAAACTCTTTTAAATCAATCTTTTCACTTTTATTTGAGTGAACACGATATGATTTTAAAGGAAATCGCGACTCCGTTGAAATTTAAATGACGTTTCCATTTTTCTCATTTTCCTCTAGTTGAGCTGCTCTTGCATTCTTATGTTTGTCCGACATCATATGGCGTCTTTCCCTAGACGGAGGATAACTTTCATCGCAAATTGAACAGTCAATAATCCTAAGTTCCATCGGAGTATCCAATCGACGCCGTTTGGAAGCACCTGACGTTAAAGGATCTTGGAGATCACTTGATTTAGATCCTTTGATCATAAGAATCTCAAAAGCATTCCTAGGTCCCAAGCATGTTTCATAATGACTATCAAACTCTATTAAGTCGATGGACCTAGAGCAAAGGTCACACACCACATTATTACGAGAGTCAGAGCATCTCTCATAATGAGATTGATACTCTATAAAGTCAACGGACTTATCACACATGTTGCACTTAACTTTTGATGCCATTTTAAGTTTTATTTTTTTTTGTATCGAACTAACCACTTTCATTATTGAAATAAGACTAAGGGTTTCCTTTCTAAATGGCATCATTTTTATCGCCTCAAACACAGTACCTGCTCACAAACCTGTTTCAAACGATTACTACTGAGTCAATCTAATAATATGAGGAAAAGGTTACAACCTCTATTCTACCTGAAATCCACTTATTCTTTTTGTGTAATCCTCACTTGGAAGAAACCTGTTTCAAACGAATCCTATGATTCTCTTGTAATAAGAGGAAGTGAAATTCAACCAATCAAAAGTAAAACAGAAAACATTGAAAATAAATAGTGTTTAAATGTGTTATATTTATTATATACATATGTTTATAGTAAAATATGCGACTCTCCAGTTTAAGTTGTTGCTTTACTTGGGGGTGTCTGAAATATGGCCTCCTTGGTTTTATGCCCAATTCTGATTGGTGAGCTATGATGGCGTGGTTCTTGAGAATCGATTAGTAATTGATCTCTGGAGGGTGGCGTGATTCTAGTGCGGCTGGATACGCGGCATCTATTGTTTTATGTTCGACTCCTAGCTTAGGGTGTTTGTTTACATTGCCGGCTATCGGCTACAAGTGGTCCACTTCGAGCGTGGGATGTTTATGAGATTCGATGCTGAGGGTGTTGGATTGTTTATAGTATGTGGGTGCAGGGTAACAGACATAGATAAGGGTATCCGGAGCATGGACTATAGATATGTCACTTCCCCATCGTTCGATTTAAGCCTGTTCTCAGGCGATTATCCTTGGATATAGTTCAGGTGCATCTAAAACTGTGCACGCTGGGGATTCCCCGTTTTCGTCTAAAGATGTTTCTATGTGGGAGTCGGGTTTAGGCTTATTGATTTTACTTAGATTAAACAATTTGTAACTTAATGCCATTATGATTATGACAATTAGCAGTATTGAGCTTACATGTAATACATTATTTAATCGCGTATTTTCTATTACGATTTCTTTGGTTTGCAAATAAGACAATTGTTTAATTCTTGTTACGTTATTTTTGATGTATATGCTTTGTGCAAATTCTGGTATTGAGTTAGATATTAAGAATTCATTTAATTGTACACTGCAATTATTTATTTTTATTATTGCGTTGCCTTCTACTTTTGTTTCTTAGTTTAGGCAATCTTGGTATAATATGGTTTGTGGTAATTTCCAAGTTAACAATATATTGGGTTCTATGAAACTTATTTGAAAGTTTTGGTGTGCTGCATGCCTAATTAATTTACTGCTTGAAATTTTAAGTTTAATTCGTTAGCTTGAACACTGTGGCTAGCCAGATTGTCTATTTTCCCTTCTAGTTCGACTTTATCATCTTTATGATCTAACGTTCCAAATAGATATTTATAAATTGTGCCTACTGCATTTAAAGGCCTCTTTTGTTTCTTTTGGCTATTTTTATGCCGTTGAATTCACGTTGCAATGTCTCGACTAAATATTGAACTTGGATTACGTTATTAAATTGGGTTGCCTGGTCTAGTAAACTCTGATATGTTTCATCTGTTCTTGTTAAATAATGATATTCATAATTAATGGGTATGTTAATGGTATCTGTTTTGAAAATGAGATATTTATTCCTTGAGTTGATGGGATCTATCTCTATATTCTATCCGGTAGACTGTAGGACGGTGAACATTAGTAAGATTATAATCTTAATCATGTTGTAGCTCCAGATTCCCAGTACTCTCTTCGGGTACTCTGCAATTATCATATTTACTTTTATTAGACTTCTTCTTTCTTTTGAATTTCGTTTTATAGTCTACCTGCCGAATTTCCCCTGTTATTTTGAACGGATTGGTTGTTTTTGTTTTAACTAGGGGTGCATTTTTGTAGCGTGTGTCTACTTCAATTCTTCAATTCGATTCTATCGTTATTTAAATGATTGATCTTCCTAACCTTATTCAGTTGGGTGTTATAATCTGGTAGTCCGGCGTACAGGAAGATATCAGCTGGGGATCTTTTTGTAGTATTATGAACCGATTTATGATTATAAGTGTATAGAATTAACTCAAATTTTGTGAGCTTGTTCTCTATGTTATCCTCGCTTGAAATAATTCTTAATTTGTCATTGATCGTTTTATGTAGCCGTTCTTCATCAGAAACTCCGTTTTTACTGGTAGTGATTTCGATTTTCACATTTTCACATCAAGTGATTGGGACTGATTATTTTTAGGAATGCCCTTTGGAACAGTGGGAAGTCTATTTCACTATGGAAATATAATGCACTCTTTTTGGTTTACACATATTCCTTTATTATATCTTTTGCTAATGACTCTGTCATTTCAGTATATGTGATTTTTATCAGTATCTTGTGGAAATTGTGGGATGTCGCTCTGTAAGTGGAATATAATTTGTATTATCTTCTTGCGCGCTAAGGAACTTTGCACAATCACTATTAATGGTTTCCCCAAGTAGGTTTTCGTTAATCTTTACTCTTGATAGCGCATCGGCTACATGTTCTCCTTTCCTGGTAAATATTGTATTTTGAAGTCAAATTCATTTAATTTGATCTTCCATCGTTGTAGCTTCATATTTGGTTCCTTGGGGTTATTCAACCAAACCAAGGGTTCATGATCACTTAATATCTCGAACGTTCTACCAAACAGTTATGATCTGAAATACTTAGTTGCCCAAACTATAGCTAGTAATTCCTTTTCTATTGCTGAATAATTGATTTCGTGTTCATTTAAGGTTCTACTTGCGTAGCAAATTGGTTTGTGGTCTTGTGACAACACCGCTCCTAATGCAATGTTACTTGCATCGGCTGCTACCGTGAACATTTTTTCGAAATCTGGGATTGCGAGGATGGGGTCTGAGGTAATAAGTACTTTCAACTTTTAGAAGGCCTCGGCGTATTTTTACTCGGTTGGGTATATGACAGCTCGTGTCTCTAATTTGAGTGTCATTGGTTTTCCTATGTTAGCGAAATTGGGAATGAATTTCCTATAAAATCCACATAAACCTATGAATGATTTTATTTTTGTAGTTTTATTGGGTATGGGGAAGTTTATTATAGCGGATATTTTCTGTGGATACGGTACTATGCCGTTAGTTGTTACTACATGGCCTAGGAATTCCGTTTCTTTCTTTAGGAATAGTCACTTATCCATTTGAAGTTTAAGGTTTGCATCTCTTAACTTTCCAAAGACCCTTTGAAGTGACAACAAATTCTTCCAATGACGTGGAATAGATAATGATGTCGTCCAGATACACAAGGAAATCTTTGAAAATTACATCTTCTAACAGATTGTTCATACATCTTTGATTTGTGGCGGGGGCAGTGGTTAGCCCAAAAGGCATACGAGTGAACTCGTTTTTGGGATTGAGCTAGGTTCCATAAAAATTTGATGGAATCCTTTAGCTAAATCGATTGTCGTGAAATACTGGCACCTACCTAGTTTGTCTAGTATTTCGTCCATTCTGGGTGTAGGAAATTTATCCTTGATTGTCACCTAGTTTAGACTTCTATAATCTACTACCATTCGATATTATTGCTTTCCTGGAGCATCTATTTTCTTTGGTATCATAGAAATGGGTGCACATTAGGGAGAATTCGACTTACGAATAATTCCCTGTCTAATCATGTCTTTTATTTGTTGATTCACTTCTTGATCGTGTATTTGAGCATATTTGTATGGTCGACGATATACAGGATCTTTGTGATGGGTTTTAAGTTCGTGCTTTATTGTACTAGTGAAGGTCAAATTGCCACCTTCTTTATACTGCACGTCTTTAAACTCGTAGAGAACTTTCTTTAATTTCTTTTTTTTTTCGTCATTTAAATGTTCCAACCTTAGCTGGAAGCGAAGTATTGCTCTCCTTCAGGAGATGGGTCAAGGCACTTAGGTGTAGTTATATGTTCCTTTGAAGATGGCTTATCACCTTTGTGTGCGGTCTTGCCGTCGGCAATTGCTTCTCCACTTTGGATGATTGGGTATGACCTTTCTCCTAACGTTACCGTTTCGTTTCGGTAATCGATGACGGCTTTGCTGGCCATCAAATATTCTCTGCCTAAGAGTATATCATAATTTTCAGAAATATTATGAATATAAAACTTTCGTTTTGTTGGACAATTTTTGGTTGCTTTACGTGTAATGCTCTTAGCAAGACGGACGGGTCCATTGATGGTATAGACAGGGAGGTTGTCGTTATCGACTTTAGAATCTGTATAATTTTCCTTTATTATATTTATTGACGATCCCGAGTCCGCGATACCTCTTAATTTTTTATTATTTACTATTATTTCTATATATGGTCTTCCGAGGCACTCTGCTGAAAATGTACATCCATTTTCATTTGTCCACTTTGACTTTTCCTTGATCGTTTGACCGGCTGATTCGGTGCACTGCACTGAGTCTGATTGGTTTGATAGTTAGTGGGATTCTGTGCTCTGCCCTGGTTTAGGGAATTTCTAAATTCATTAAATAATCCTGTATTATTTGCGGCATTATTTCCTGAATTATTTCTATTCGATCTATGGTTATTTCTAGAAGTACTTGGGTTTTGATTGTTAGAATCATTACAACTATAACGACGGTAATAAGTTCCAACATTCCCACGATTGTTATTTCCGTTCCTTGAGTGTTCGTGAGTCTTGTTATCAGTTACGAAATTTTCGTAGATTCCTAACTCTTGAGCTGATTCTAGATTAGCCATAGTAGAAATGTCTTTCTTTGCTAAAATGATGAACAATTTATTGGGTAAAGCATCTTCTATTGTATGTCTGGTGGCATTTGCCAGAGCGTTCTTAAAGATTATCTTATTTTCTGGGCTAGTCTCCAGATTTAGTTTACTTATTAAAACATTTGACTTACATTCTAGTTCTTCTACAAACTTACGAATACTCCCATTGAATTTGGTGTCGTGTAGTTGTTGTTGCAGCGTCTCGTATGGAGTGTGATTATTGAATTTGCTGATTAATGCTACCCTTAGATCGATCCAGGTGTTGGGTTGAAGGCTTTGTGACAAAAGTTGTGCTCGTCCGCACAGTTGACCCTCAGTGGCTCCGTACATGATGCTCTGTTGTCGGATGTCTTCTGTTGGGTACAATTCAGAGATGTACTCGATCCTGCTTATGAACGAGCTTAGAAGTTCTTAGCATCCATCCTATGATGGAATTAGCCTGATTGACTTCAAGGCTTGGTTCAGGTGAATCTCTGATAGCGGGATGTTTATTTTTCATATTTTTGTATTCGTAGTTTGTTATATTATTTTTTTTTTCCACTAATATTAATTGAGTTTGAATTATGTGTAGATTCTTTGGCGGATCTCTTTAGTAATAGCGTTACCTTTCCTCTGATCACTGTAGGTTATTACGCACTGTAGCTGTAGTTGATCGTCTTAAAAAAAATTCACTTTTAACTGAGATCCTACCGACTGCGCCAGTAAAATATGCGACACTCGAGTTTAAGTTTTAAAAAAAGATTTATTCATTTACTTAAACTTAGGGTACAATGGTTAGTTAGTTTCCCCGACGATGACTAAGGTCTTAAACGGAATTAACTTGGGTGAATTCTCCGACGGTGTCGCGATTGACGTTTGTCTTGAACAGAACTGACTGCTTACTTAGATGTAGACTATTTATATTACGATGCTCGGATTGGGATTCGGAGGCGTTGGCTTCGGCTTCGGTGATGGAGTACGTGACTCGATCGATATGTGGGAAAGGCGGCTTTTGATGAAAGGCTTCCGCTGCGTATGATCGGTGTTGCATTACTTGGGGGTGGCTGAAATATGATTGGTGAGCAAGGATGGCGTGGTTCTTGAGAATCAATTAGTAATTGATCTCTGGAGGGTGGCGTGATTCTAGTGCGGATGGATACGCGGCATCTATTGTTTTATGTTCGACTCCTAGCTTAGGGTGTTTGTTTACATTGCCGGCTTTCGGCTACAAGTGGTCCACTTCGAGCGTGGAATTGTTTATGAAATTCGATGCGGAGGGTGTTGGATTGTTTATAGTATGTGGGTGCAGGGTAACAGACATAGATAAGGGTATGCGGCGCATGGACTATAGATATGTCACTTCCCCATCGTTCGATTTAAGCCTGTCCTCAGGCGATTATCCTTGGATATAGTTCAGGTGCATCTAAAACTGTGCACGCTGGGGATTCCCCGTCTTCGTCTAAAGATGTTTCTATGTGGGAGTCGAGTTTAGGCTTATTGATTTTACTTAGATTAAACAATTTGTAACTTAATGCTATTATGATTATGACAAGTAACAGTATTGAGCTTACATGTAATACATTATTTAATCGCGTATTTTCTATTACGATTTCTTTGGTTTGCAAATAAGACAATGGTTTAATTCTTGTAACGTTATTTTCGATGTATATGCTTTGTGCGAATTCTGGTATTGAGTTAGATATATCAGAATTCATTTAATTGTACACTGCAATTATTTATTTTTATTAATGCGTTGGCTTCTACTTTTATTTCTTGGTTTAGGCAATCTTGATATAATATGGTTTGTGGTATTTTCCAACAATATATTGGGTTCTATGAAACTTATTTGAAGGTTTTGGTGTGTTTTGGTATATGGACATTTTGTTGCTATTTGTTTGACTATTCCTGATATACATTCGTCATTTATTTTTCGTTTTGATTCTTTCTCATATATGTACCTCGCTTCCTAGAACATAGTAATTCTTTTGCGTTAGGTCAGTGAGAATGTTATTGTCTTCATCTGGATATGGGACAATTTTAAGTATAGGAATATTTCTCTCCTGAGATGTTGGAAATTATTAGTATTTCGTTAGTGTCTGATTTCAACCAGGTAGATGTTTTGATATTTAATAATTTTTCTGAATCGATGTGTTTCAGGTAATCCTGCCTTAATAATTTTGGATTAAAAATCCCTAATCTTCTTAGCTGCATGCCTAATTCAATATTCTCTATGTACTCAGTAAAATGTTGGAGGTTAAATATTAGTATTTCTAATTGCTTATTCTATCATTATCCTTGTTTAATTTATTGACAACTTCTATGCCAGAATTTACTGCTTTAATTATTAAGTTTAATTCGTTAGCTTGAACACTGTGGCTAGCCAGATTGTCTATTTTCCCTTCTAGTTCGACTTTATCATCTTGATCTAACTTTCCAAATAGATATTTATAAATTGTGCCTACTGCATTTATAAGGCCTCTTTTGTTTTTGGCTATTTTTATGCCGTTGAATTCACGTTGCAATTTTTCGGCTAAATATTGAACTTGCCATGGAGGGATCGCCGACATAGCTTTAGTCCAGGAGCCGTGAATTGCGTCAGGCAACTCCGTGGCCGGGCTAAAGTCCTCAAATTACAACTTTCTCTACTCAACATCGGTAAGCAGGAACAGAACCGCCGTACTCGTACGGAAGGGAATCCATGCTCATCTTATGTCTCATTACAGCACGGACGACCTGACGGTAGTGATGGTAGAGAGCGAGGAAAAGCGCCTTATGGCAGCTTCCTGCTATATGGCACACGACAGGCCCGCTCCACTGGAAGAACTTAGGAGTCTGGTGACGGAAGCCGGCTCCAAAAATCTCGACCTGCTTATTGGCGCAGATGCCAACGCCCATCACAATGTGTGGGGAAGCCCCGACATCAATGATAGAGGTGAGTCACTCCTAGACTTTATCTTATCCACTAACTTAGACGTAGCAAACGTGGGGGAGGAACACACCTTCGTGGGTCCCACCTCTTCAAACGAGCTAGACCTAACTCTTGTCACGGGAAAGAGTACCTTGGTATCTAACTGGAGAGTCCTCGAAAGACCATCCTTCTCAGACCATAAGTACATTCAGTTCAAGGGCGAATGCAAACACTCTTCGAAGATAACAGTCTATAGAAACCTCCGGAACACAAACTGAGTAAAGTTTAGAAAGACAATTACTTCGAAGCTCGCGAATCCGGGCTCATAGATATAGAGAAGTCCCTAAAGACCCTATCCAACGAATTACTGAACTCCTACCATGCATCGTGCAAACCCTCGAGGACGAAGAGGAGGTCCAAGCCACTCTGGTGGAACCGAGATCTCTCTCTCCAAAGGAACAACCTCAAGGAATTCTTCAAGATCGCCAAACAAGCGAACGAAGAGATTGTCAATGAGGAATATAAAATCCTACTTAGGAGCTCCAAGAAGGATATACGTAAGGTACAAAGGAACTCGTGGAGAAACTTCTGCTCCAACATTGAGAAAGTGCCCGAAACCGCTAGCCTCCGGAATCTGCTTTCAAAGCAGCCCACAGTACAGAGCCAACTAAAACTAGACAACGGACAGTGGACAGAGGGCAGTAAAGAAGCCCTAACAGCACTAATGGAGGCGCACTTCCCTGGATGCACCGAGGTCACTGGCGCTAAGGAGCATCAGGACCTAGCAACTAAGGAACAGCACCCCCTAATAGGTCTGTTAACCACTAAGAGAATCCACTGGGCCATAGACTCCATCGCGGGCATAAAAGCACCAGGACTGGACGGGATATTCCCAGCCATGATGCAGTTGACCAAAGAGGTTATTACCCCATGGCTCTTCGCAATATACTCAGCATGCCTAAGTACGGGCTATATCCCCATCCAATGGAGAACCTTAAGAGTTTTCTTCCTCCCTAAGGCAGGAAAGTGCAGCCACGTGAGTCCCAAGGATTACAGACAGGCTTATCGGTCTGTAATCCTCCTTTTTTTCTAAAAACACTAGAAAAGCTGTTGGATTTACACATCAGGAATGAGGTAGGGGGACTGATGTCAACAAACCAACACGCCTGCACCAAGGGGAAATCAGTGGCGACGGCACTACACTCGCTAGTAGCCACCATCGAGAGCGCCCTTCACAACAAAAAGTATGCTTTGGGAGCATTTGTGGACATCTCAGGAGCATTCAACAACGTGGCAACAACCGCAATAACAAGTCGCCTAGAAGCGAATAACATACACCCTGCAATCAACGTCTGGATCAAAAACCTCCTAAGTTGTAGACGGGTGCAATCGGAGTGGGGCACCGCTTCCATGGTAAAGGGGGCACACAGAGGCACACCTCAAGGTGGAGTCCTATCGCCACTACTGTGGAATTTGGTGGTCGACGACCTCATTAAGAGATTTGAAAGGAAGGCCCCAAAAATAACAGCCTATGCAGATGACATAAGCATACTTATTACGGGTGTATGTCCATCGACCCTCAGCTCTATATGGAACGTACGCTCAGGGAGATACGTGAGTGGGCGGAAGAGGTAGGACTCAGTATCAACGCGGACAAGACGGACCTCATCCTCTTTACCAAGAGGTACAAGGTACCGATATGGACACCCCCGAAAATTGACCAAACTAGGCTGACTCCAAAATCACAGGTGAAATACCTAGGCACAGTACTGGACAGCAAGTGGTATGGAGGCCCAATGTAATGGAAAGGGTGAAGAAGGCTACCATTGCGCTTTATGCATCCAAGAAGATGCTCAGCAGCACATGGGGCCTGTCACCTGCTCTAATGCACTGGATCTACATCTCGGTGGTGCGACCAACTCTGCTGTATGGAGCCTTAGTGTGGTGGCAGGCTACTGAAAAGAAGACATACCATAAGCTTATGGAAAAGACTCAGCGACAGGCTCTGCTCTGTATTACAGGGGCGCTGAGGTCAACCCCAACAAAAGCACTCGAAACTGTACTCGGAATCGACCCCCTGGACATTCACTCTCGCCTGATTGCGGGAAAGGCAGCACAACGCCTTATAGCATCAGGAAACCTATCGATACAAGGATACGGGCACAGTTCAATTGGCAGGGACGTGACCAGATCAACTGATTACATGACCCCCCCAACTTGCCTTGACGTCAAAACAACCACATCTTTGGGACCTGAAGACTGGAAAATTGCAAGGGACCAAACTGAGCACCTCAATATATACACAGACGGCTCCAAGATGGACGGAGGAGTAGGTGCGGGCCTATACTGTACAGACCCTGAGATAAGGCTATCGTATAAGCTACCGGACCAATACAGCATATTCCAGGCAGAAGTTTTTGCCATCGGGAAAGCAGCGGAGGTCGCTCTCCTAACAGAACGAGCACACGATGCGGTCAACCTATTCGTCGACAGCCAAGCGGCGATAAGATCCATGCAGTCGTCCGCGGTCAGTTCCAGAAGTGTGATGGCGAGCAGGGGGGCATTAGACATTATAAGCACGACAAAGACAGTGCGGATCTATTGGGTTCCCAGCCACCAGGGCATCGAAGGAAACGAAGCGGCGGACGTACTAGCTAAGAAAGGCGTCGGGCTGGAGAATAGGAGAACCGAGAACGTGCCTGTCTCCCTTAGAACGCTGCAATGCGATCTAGAGAAGCAGGCTAGAACACAGACTGATAGCAGGTGGAACTGTGTGAAGATAATGTGCAAGGAACGCAACGAGAAACTTAGCCACTTCCTACTGCACCTACCACGAAAGGACTGTAGATTGCTAGTGGGAATACTTACAGGTCACTGTCTGGCTGCTGCACATGCAGCTAAGCTAGGCATCACCAACAGAGACAGAGACAGTTGTAGGAAATGTGATGAACCTGGGGCTATCGAAACCCTGGAACATCTCATCTGCTACTGTCCGGCTCTCTCAAGGGCAAGGAGGAGATACCTGGGCGCCCCAGTGCTTGCATCACTGGAAGATGCCTCCAAAAGGACGCCACAGGAACTGCTGGCCTATGCTAAAAACACCTCGATTCTCGGGGACTTTAAAACCACCTAAACACTCCCGCGACGGTTCATACACCGCCCCTATCCGGATAACTAAGGGCCAGATTGGCCTATGCGTGGCCCCGCTGAGGGCCGTCCGGGTTAACCTAACCTATAATCTGGTAGTCCGGCGTACAGGAAGATATCAGCTGGGGATCTTTTTGTAGTATTATGAACCGATTTATGATTATAAGTGTATAGAATTAACTCGAATTTTGTGGCTTGTTCTCTATGTTATCCTCGCTTGAAATATTTCTTCATTGATTAATTCATTAATTCTTTCATTGATCGTTTTATGTACCCGTTGTACATCAGAAACTCCATTTTTAGTGGTAGTGATTTCGATTTTCACATTTTCCGCATTCAACCATGCTTGCAATGCTGCGCACATAAAGGCTGAATCTTTGTCGGCTTTAATTCCCGGTGGCTTGCCCATTTCGTTAAAGACTTTTATGATGGCTCTCTCTTTGTTTCTAACCAGTCACGACTCTTAACTTCTACAAGGGTAGCGAAGTTAGATTGTTGATTACCAAATAGAAATCCATGACATACTTTTCTCTGATATTTTGTGTTTCAGAGGTGATTTCGAATGTTTGTCCGACATCATATGGCGTCTTTCCCTAGACGGAGAGTAACTTTCACCGCAAATTGAACAGTCAATAATCCTTAGTTCCATCGAAGTATCCAATCGAGGCCGTTTTGAAGCACCTGACGTTGAAGGATCTTGGAGATCACTTGATTTAGATACTTTGCTCATACGAATCTCAAAAGCATTCCTAGGTCCCAAGCATGCTTCATAATGACTATCAAACTCTATTAATTCGATGGACCTAGAGCAAAGGTCACACACCACATTATTACGAGAGTCAGAGCATCTCTCATAATGAGATTGATACTCTATAAAGTCAACGGACTTATCACACATGTTGCACTTAACTTTTGATGCCATTTTAAGTTTTATTTTTTTTTGTATCGAACTAACCACTTTCATTATTGAAATAAGACTAAGGGTTTCCTTTCTAAATGGCATCATTTTTATCGCCTCAAACACAGTACCTGCTCACAAACCTGTTTCAAACGATTACTACTGAGTCAATCTAATAATATGAGGAAAAGGTTACAACCTCTATTCTACCTGAAATCCACTTATTCTTTTTGTGTAATCCTCACTTGGAAGAAACCTGTTTCAAACGAATCCTATGATTCTCTTGTAATAAGAGGAAGTGAAATTCAACCAATCAAAAGTAAAACAGAAAACATTGAAAATAAATAGTGTTTAAATGTGTTATATTTATTATATACATATGTTTATAGTAAAATATGCGACTCTCCAGTTTAAGTTGTTGCTTTACTTGGGGGTGTCTGAAATATGGCCTCCTTGGTTTTATGCCCAATTCTGTTTGGTGAGCTATGATGGCGTGGTTCTTGAGAATCGATTAGTAATTGATCTCTGGAGGGTGGCGTGATTCTAGTGCGGCTGGATACGCGGCATCTATTGTTTTATGTTCGACTCCTAGCTTAGGGTGTTTGTTTACATTGCCGGCTATCGGCTACAAGTGGTCCACTTCGAGCGTGGGATGTTTATGAGATTCGATGCTGAGGGTGTTGGATTGTTTATAGTATGTGGGTGCAGGGTAACAGACATAGATAAGGGTATCCGGAGCATGGACTATAGATATGTCACTTCCCCATCGTTCGATTTAAGCCTGTTCTCAGGCGATTATCCTTGGATATAGTTCAGGTGCATCTAAAACTGTGCACGCTGGGGATTCCCCGTTTTCGTCTAAAGATGTTTCTATGTGGGAGTCGGGTTTAGGCTTATTGATTTTACTTAGATTAAACAATTTGTAACTTAATGCTATTATGATTATGACAAATAGCAGTATTGAGCTTACATGTAATACATTATTTAATCGCGTATTTTCTATTACGATTTCTTTGGTTTGCAAATAAGACAATTGTTTAATTCTTGTTACGTTATTTTTGATGTATATGCTTTGTGCAAATTCTGGTATTGAGTTAGATATTAAGAATTCATTTAATTGTACACTGCAATTATTTATTTTTATTATTGCGTTGCCTTCTACTTTTGTTTCTTAGTTTAGGCAATCTTGGTATAATATGGTTTGTGGTAATTTCCAAGTTAACAATATATTGGGTTCTATGAAACTTATTTGAAAGTTTTGGTGTGCTGCATGCCTAATTAAATATCCTCTATGTACTCAGTAAAATGTTGAAGGTTTAATATTAGTATTTCTAATTGCTTATTTCTATCATTATTCTTGTTTAATTTATTGACAACTTCTATGCCAGAATTTACTGCTTGAAATTTTAAGTTTAATTCGTTAGCTTGAACACTGTGGCTAGCCAGATTGTCTATTTTCCCTTCTAGTTCGACTTTATCATCTTTATGATCTAACGTTCCAAATAGATATTTATAAATTGTGCCTACTGCATTTAAAGGCCTCTTTTGTTTCTTTTGGCTATTTTTATGCCGTTGAATTCACGTTGCAATGTCTCGACTAAATATTGAACTTGGATTACGTTATTAAATTGGGTTGCCTGGTCTAGTAAACTCTGATATGTTTCATCTGTTCTTGTTATATTAATTGTTAAATAATGATATTCATAATTAATGGGTATGTTAATGGTATCTGTTTTGAAAATGAGATATTTATTCCTTGAGTTGATGGGATCTATCTCTATATTCTATCCGGTAGACTGTAGGACGGTGAACATTAGTAAGATTATAATCTTAATCATGTTGTAGCTCCAGATTCCCAGTACTCTCTTCGGGTACTCTGCAATTATCATATTTACTTTTATTAGACTTCTTCTTTCTTTTGAATTTCGTTTTATAGTCTACCTGCCGAATTTCCCCTGTTATTTTGAACGGATTGGTTGTTTTTGTTTTAACTAGGGGTGCATTTTTGTAGCGTGTGTCTACTTCAAAGTCGATTCTATCGTTATTTAAATGATTGATCTTCCTAACCTTATTCAGTTGGGTGTTATAATCTGGTAGTCCGGCGTACAGGAAGATATCAGCTGGGGATCTTTTTGTAGTATTATGAACCGATTTATGATTATAAGTGTATAGAATTAACTCAAATTTTGTGAGCTTGTTCTCTATGTTATCCTCGCTTGAAATAATTCTTAATTTGTCATTGATCGTTTTATGTAGCCGTTCTTCATCAGAAACTCCGTTTTTACTGGTAGTGATTTCGATTTTCACATTTTCACATCAAGTGATTGGGACTGATTATTTTTAGGAATGCCCTTTGGAACAGTGGGAAGTCTATTTCACTATGGAAATATAATGCACTCTTTTTGGTTTACACATATTCCTTTATTATATCTTTTGCTAATGACTCTGTCATTTCAGTATATGTGATTTTTATCAGTATCTTGTGGAAATTGTGGGATGTCGCTCTGTAAGTGGAATATAATTTGTATTATCTTCTTGCGCGCTAAGGAACTTTGCACAATCACTATTAATGGTTTCCCCAAGTAGGTTTTCGTTAATCTTTACTCTTGATAGCGCATCGGCTACATGTTCTCCTTTCCTGGTAAATATTGTATTTTGAAGTCAAATTCATTTAATTTGATCTTCCATCGTTGTAGCTTCATATTTGGTTCCTTGGGGTTATTCAACCAAACCAAGGGTTCATGATCACTTAATATCTCGAACGTTCTACCAAACAGTTATGATCTGAAATACTTAGTTGCCCAAACTATAGCTAGTAATTCCTTTTCTATTGCTGAATAATTGATTTCGTGTTCATTTAAGGTTCTACTTGCGTAGCAAATTGGTTTGTGGTCTTGTGACAACACCGCTCCTAATGCAATGTTACTTGCATCGGCTGCTACCGTGAACATTTTTTCGAAATCTGGGATTGCGAGGATGGGGTCTGAGGTAATAAGTACTTTCAACTTTTAGAAGGCCTCGGCGTATTTTTACTCGGTTGGGTATATGACAGCTCGTGTCTCTAATTTGAGTGTCATTGGTTTTCCTATGTTAGCGAAATTGGGAATGAATTTCCTATAAAATCCACATAAACCTATGAATGATTTTATTTTTGTAGTTTTATTGGGTATGGGGAAGTTTATTATAGCGGATATTTTCTGTGGATACGGTACTATGCCGTTAGTTGTTACTACATGGCCTAGGAATTCCGTTTCTTTCTTTAGGAATAGTCACTTATCCATTTGAAGTTTAAGGTTTGCATCTCTTAACTTTCCAAAGACCCTTTGAAGTGACAACAAATTCTTCCAATGACGTGGAATAGATAATGATGTCGTCCAGATACACAAGGAAATCTTTGAAAATTACATCTTCTAACAGATTGTTCATACATCTTTGATTTGTGGCGGGGGCAGTGGTTAGCCCAAAAGGCATACGAGTGAACTCGTTTTTGGGATTGAGCTAGGTTCCATAAAAATTTGATGGAATCCTTTAGCTAAATCGATTGTCGTGAAATACTGGCACCTACCTAGTTTGTCTAGTATTTCGTCCATTCTGGGTGTAGGAAATTTATCCTTGATTGTCACCTAGTTTAGACTTCTATAATCTACTACCATTCGATATTATTGCTTTCCTGGAGCATCTATTTTCTTTGGTATCATAGAAATGGGTGCACATTAGGGAGAATTCGACTTACGAATAATTCCCTGTCTAATCATGTCTTTTATTTGTTGATTCACTTCTTGATCGTGTATTTGAGCATATTTGTATGGTCGACGATATACAGGATCTTTGTGATGGGTTTTAAGTTCGTGCTTTATTGTACTAGTGAAGGTCAAATTGCCACCTTCTTTATACTGCACGTCTTTAAACTCGTAGAGAACTTTCTTTAATTTCTTTTTTTTTTCGTCATTTAAATGTTCCAACCTTAGCTGGAAGCGAAGTATTGCTCTCCTTCAGGAGATGGGTCAAGGCACTTAGGTGTAGTTATATGTTCCTTTGAAGATGGCTTATCACCTTTGTGTGCGGTCTTGCCGTCGGCAATTGCTTCTCCACTTTGGATGATTGGGTATGACCTTTCTCCTAACGTTACCGTTTCGTTTCGGTAATCGATGACGGCTTTGCTGGCCATCAAATATTCTCTGCCTAAGAGTATATCATAATTTTCAGAAATATTATGAATATAAAACTTTTGTTTTGTTGGACAATTTTTGGTTGCTTTACGTGTAATGCTCTTAGCAAGACGGACGGGTCCATTGATGGTATAGACAGGGAGGTTGTCGTTATCGACTTTAGAATCTGTATAATTTTCCTTTATTATATTTATTGACGATCCCGAGTCCGCGATACCTCTTAATTTTTTATTATTTACTATTATTTCTATATATGGTCTTCCGAGGCACTCTGCTGAAAATGTACATCCATTTTCATTTGTCCACTTTGACTTTTCCTTGATCGTTTGACCGGCTGATTCGGTGCACTGCACTGAGTCTGATTGGTTTGATAGTTAGTGGGATTCTGTGCTCTGCCCTGGTTTAGGGAATTTCTAAATTCATTAAATAATCCTGTATTATTTGCGGCATTATTTCCTGAATTATTTCTATTCGATCTATGGTTATTTCTAGAAGTACTTGGGTTTTGATTGTTAGAATCATTACAACTATAACGACGGTAATAAGCTCCAACATTCCCACGATTGTTATTTCCGTTCCTTGAGTGTTCGTGAGTCTTGTTATCAGTTACGAAATTTTCGTAGATTCCTAACTCTTGAGCTGATTCTAGATTAGCCATAGTAGAAATGTCTTTCTTTGCTAAAATGATGAACAATTTATTGGGTAAAGCATCTTCTATTGTATGTCTGGTGGCATTTACCAGAGCGTTCTTAAAGATTATCTTATTTTCTGGGCTAGTCTCCAGATTTAGTTTACTTATTAAAACATTTGACTTACATTCTAGTTCTTCTACAAACTTACGAATACTCCCATTGAATTTGGTGTCGTGTAGTTGTTGTTGCAGCGTCTCGTATGGAGTGTGATTATTGAATTTGCTGATTAATGCTACCCTTAGATCGATCCAGGTGTTGGGTTGAAGGCTTTGTGACAAAAGTTGTGCTCGTCCGCACAGTTGACCCTCAGTGGCTCCGTACATGATGCTCTGTTGTCGGATGTCTTCTGTTGGGTACAATTCAGAGATGTACTCGATCCTGCTTATGAACGAGCTTAGAAGTTCTTAGCATCCATCCTATGATGGAATTAGCCTGATTGACTTCAAGGCTTGGTTCAGGTGAATCTCTGATAGCGGGATGTTTATTTTTCATATTTTTGTATTCGTAGTTTGTTATATTATTTTTTTTTCCACTAATATTAATTGAGTTTGAATTATGTGTAGATTTTTTGGCGGATCTCTTTAGTAATAGCGTTACCTTTCCTCTGATCACTGTAGGTTATTACGCACTGTAGCTGTAGTTGATCGTCTTAAAAAAAATTCACTTTTAACTGAGATCCTACCGACTGCGCCAGTAAAATATGCGACACTCGAGTTTAAGTTTTAAAAAAAGATTTATTCATTTACTTAAACTTAGGGTACAATGGTTAGTTAGTTTCCCCGACGATGACTAAGGTCTTAAACGGAATTAACTTGGGTGAATTCTCCGACGGTGTCGCGATTGACGTTTGTCTTGAACAGAACTGACTGCTTACTTAGATGTAGACTATTTATATTACGATGCTCGGATTGGGATTCGGAGGCGTTGGCTTCGGCTTCGGTGATGGAGTACGTGACTCGATCGATATGTGGGAAAGGCGGCTTTTGATGAAAGGCTTCCGCTGCGTATGATCGGTGTTGCATTACTTGGGGGTGGCTGAAATATGATTGGTGAGCAAGGATGGCGTGGTTCTTGAGAATCAATTAGTAATTGATCTCTGGAGGGTGGCGTGATTCTAGTGCGGATGGATACGCGGCATCTATTGTTTTATGTTCGACTCCTAGCTTAGGGTGTTTGTTTACATTGCCGGCTTTCGGCTACAAGTGGTCCACTTCGAGCGTGGAATTGTTTATGAAATTCGATGCGGAGGGTGTTGGATTGTTTATAGTATGTGGGTGCAGGGTAACAGACATAGATAAGGGTATGCGGCGCATGGACTATAGATATGTCACTTCCCCATCGTTCGATTTAAGCCTGTCCTCAGGCGATTATCCTTGGATATAGTTCAGGTGCATCTAAAACTGTGCACGCTGGGGATTCCCCGTATTCGTCTAAAGATGTTTCTATGTGGGAGTCGAGTTTAGGCTTATTGATTTTACTTAGATTAAACAATTTGTAACTTAATGCTATTATGATTATGACAAGTAACAGTATTGAGCTTACATGTAATACATTATTTAATCGCGTATTTTCTATTACGATTTCTTTGGTTTGCAAATAAGACAATGGTTTAATTCTTGTAACGTTATTTTCGATGTATGTATATGCTTTGTGCGAATTCTGGTATTGAGTTAGATATATCAGAATTCATTTAATTGTACACTGCAATTATTTATTTTTATTAATGCGTTGGCTTCTACTTTTATTTCTTGGTTTAGGCAATCTTGATATAATATGGTTTGTGGTATTTTCCAACAATATATTGGGTTCTATGAAACTTATTTGAAGGTTTTGGTGTGTTTTGGTGTATGGACATTTTGTTGCTATTTGTTTGACTATTCCTGATATACATTCGTCATTTATTTTTCGTTTTGATTCTTTCTCATATATGTACCTCGCTTTCTAGAACATAGTAATTCTTTTGCGTTAGGTCAGTGAGAATGTTATTGTCTTCATCTGGATATGGGACAATTTTAAGTATAGGAATATTTCTCTCCTGAGATGTTGGAAATTATTAGTATTTCGTTAGTGTCTGATTTCAACCAGGTAGATGTTTTGATATTTAATAATTTTTCTGAATCGATGTGTTTCAGGTAATCCTGCCTTAATAATTTTGGATTAAAAATCCCTAATCTTCTTAGCTGCATGCCTAATTCAATATTCTCTATGTACTCAGTAAAATGTTGGAGGTTAAATATTAGTATTTCTAATTGCTTATTCTATCATTATCCTTGTTTAATTTATTGACAACTTCTATGCCAGAATTTACTGCTTTAATTATTAAGTTTAATTCGTTAGCTTGAACACTGTGGCTAGCCAGATTGTCTATTTTCCCTTCTAGTTCGACTTTATCATCTTGATCTAACTTTCCAAATAGATATTTATAAATTGTGCCTACTGCATTTATAAGGCCTCTTTTGTTTTTGGCTATTTTTATGCCGTTGAATTCACGTTGCAATTTTTCGACTAAATATTGAACTTGCCATGGAGGGATCGCCGACATAGCTTTAGTCCAGGAGCCGTGAATTGCGTCAGGCAACTCCGTGGCCGGGCTAAAGTCCTCAAATTACAACTTTCTCTACTCAACATCGGTAAGCAGGAACAGAACCGCCGTACTCGTACGGAAGGGAATCCATGCTCATCTTATGTCTCATTACAGCACGGACGACCTGACGGTAGTGATGGTAGAGAGCGAGGAAAAGCGCCTTATGGCAGCTTCCTGCTATATGGCACACGACAGGCCCGCTCCACTGGAAGAACTTAGGAGTCTGGTGACGGAAGCCGGCTCCAAAAATCTCGACCTGCTTATTGGCGCAGATGCCAACGCCCATCACAATGTGTGGGGAAGCCCCGACATCAATGATAGAGGTGAGTCACTCCTAGACTTTATCTTATCCACTAACTTAGACGTAGCAAACGTGGGGGAGGAACACACCTTCGTGGGTCCCACCTCTTCAAACGAGCTAGACCTAACTCTTGTCACGGGAAAGAGTACCTTGGTATCTAACTGGAGAGTCCTCGAAAGACCATCCTTCTCAGACCATAAGTACATTCAGTTCAAGGGCGAATGCAAACACTCTTCGAAGATAACAGTCTATAGAAACCTCCGGAACACAAACTGAGTAAAGTTTAGAAAGACAATTACTTCGAAGCTCGCGAATCCGGGCTCATAGATATAGAGAAGTCCCTAAAGACCCTATCCAACGAGTTACTGAACTCCTACCATGCATCGTGCAAACCCTCGAGGACGAAGAGGAGGTCCAAGCCACTCTGGTGGAACCGAGATCTCTATCTCCAAAGGAACAACCTCAAGGAATTCTTCAAGATCGCCAAACAAGCGAACGAAGAGATTGTCAATGAGGAATATAAAATCCTACTTAGGAGCTACTAGAAGGTTTTACGTAAGGTACAAAGGAACTCGTGGAGAAAATTCTGCTCCAACATTGAGAAAGTGCCCAAAACCGCTAGCCTCCGGAAGCTGCTTTTAAAGCAGCCCACAGTACAGAGCCAACTAAAACTAGACAACGGACAGTGGACAGAGGGCAGTAAAGAAGCCCTAACAGCACTAATGGAGGCGCACTTCCCTGGATGCACCGAGGTCACTGGCGCTAAGGAGCATCAGGACCTAGCAACTAAGGAACAGCACCCCCTAATAGGTCTGTTAACCACTAAGAGAATCCACTGGGCCATAGACTCCATCGCGGGCATAAAAGCACCAGGACTGGACGGGATATTCCCAGCCATGATGCAGTTGACCAAAGAGGTTATTACCCCATGGCTCTTCGCAATATACTCAGCATGCCTAAGTACGGGCTATATCCCCATCCAATGGAGAACCTTAAGAGTTTTCTTCCTCCCTAAGGCAGGAAAGTGCAGCCACGTGAGTCCCAAGGATTACAGACAGGCTTATCGGTCTGTAATCCTCCTTTTTTTCTAAAAACACTAGAAAAGCTGTTGGATTTACACATCAGGAATGAGGTAGGGGGACTGATGTCAACAAACCAACACGCCTGCACCAAGGGGAAATCAGTGGCGACGGCACTACACTCGCTAGTAGCCACCATCGAGAGCGCCCTTCACAACAAAAAGTATGCTTTGGGAGCATTTGTGGACATCTCAGGAGCATTCAACAACATTCAACCGCAATAACAAGTCGCCTAGAAGCGAATAACATACACCCTGCAATCAACGTCTGGATCAAAAACCTCCTAAGTTGTAGACGGGTGCAATCGGAGTGGGGCACCGCTTCCATGGTAAAGGGGGCACACAGAGGCACACCTCAAGGTGGAGTCCTATCGCCACTACTGTGGAATTTGGTGGTCGACGACCTCATTAAGAGATTTGAAAGGAAGGCCCCAAAAATAACAGCCTATGCAGATGACATAAGCATACTTATTACGGGTGTATGTCCATCGACCCTCAGCTCTATAATGGAACGTACGCTCAGGGAGATACGTGAGTGGGCGGAAGAGGTAGGACTCAGTATCAACGCGGACAAGACGGACCTCATCCTCTTTACCAAGAGGTACAAGGTACCGATATGGACACCCCCGAAAATTGACCAAACTAGGCTGACTCCAAAATCACAGGTGAAATACCTAGGCACAGTACTGGACAGCAAGCTGGTATGGAGGCCCAATGTAGTGGAAAGGGCGAAGAAGGCTACCATTGCGCTTTATGCATCCAAGAAGATGCTCAGCAGCACATGGGGCCTGTCACCTGCTCTAATGCACTGGATCTACATCTCGGTGGTGCGACCAACTCTGCTGTATGGAGCCTTAGTGTGGTGGCAGGCTACTGAAAAGAAGACATACCATAAGCTTATGGAAAAGACTCAGCGACAGGCTCTGCTCTGTATTACAGGGGCGCTGAGGTCAACCCCAACAAAAGCACTCGAAACTGTACTCGGAATCGACCCCCTGGACATTCACTCTCGCCTGATTGCGGGAAAGGCAGCACAACGCCTTATAGCATCAGGAAACCTATCGATACAAGGATACGGGCACAGTTCAATTGGCAGGGACGTGACCAGATCAACTGATTACATGACCCCCCCAACTTGCCTTGACGTCAAAACAACCACATCTTTGGGACCTGAAGACTGGAAAATTGCAAGGGACCAAACTGAGCACCTCAATATATACACAAACGGCTCCAAGATGGACGGAGGAGTAGGTGCGGGCCTATACTGTACAGACCCTGAGATAAGGCTATCGTATAAGCTACCGGACCAATACAGCATATTCCAGGCAGAAGTTTTTGCCATCGGGAAAGCAGCGGAGGTCGCTCTCCTAACAGAACGAGCACACGATGCGGTCAACCTATTCGTCGACAGCCAAGCGGCGATAAGATCCATGCAGTCGTCCGCGGTCAGTTCCAGAAGTGTGATGGCGAGCAGGGGGGCATTAGACATCCTAAGCACGACAAAGACAGTGCGGATCTATTGGGTTCCCAGCCACCAGGGCATCGAAGGAAACGAAGCGGCGGACGTACTAGCTAAGAAAGGCGTCGGGCTGGAGAATAGGAGAACCGAGAACGTGCCTGTCTCCCTTAGAACGCTGCAATGCGATCTAGAGAAGCAGGCTAGAACACAGACTGATAGCAGGTGGAACTGTACCACCACCTGCAGAACCTCGAAGATAATGTGCAAGGAACGCAACGAGAAACTTAGCCACTTCCTACTGCACCTACCACGAAAGGACTGTAGATTGCTAGTGGGAATACTTACAGGTCACTGTCTGGCTGCTGCACATGCAGCTAAGCTAGGCATCACCAACAGAGACAGAGACAGTTGTAGGAAATGTGATGAACCTGGGGCTATCGAAACCCTGGAACATCTCATCTGCTACTGTCCGGCTCTCTCAAGGGCAAGGAGGAGATACCTGGGCGCCCCAGTGCTTGCATCACTGGAAGATGCCTCCAAAAGGACGCCACAGGAACTGCTGGCCTATGCTAAAAACACCTCGATTCTCGGGGACTTTAAAACCACCTAAACACTCCCGCGACGGTTCATACACCGCCCCTATCCGGATAACTAAGGGCCAGATTGGCCTATGCGTGGCCCCGCTGAGGGCCGTCCGGGTTAACCTAACCTATAATCTGGTAGTCCGGCGTACAGGAAGATATCAGCTGGGGATCTTTTTGTAGTATTATGAACCGATTTATGATTATAAGTGTATAGAATTAACTCGAATTTTGTGGCTTGTTCTCTATGTTATCCTCGCTTGAAATATTTCTTCATTGATTAATTCATTAATTCTTTCATTGATCGTTTTATGTACCCGTTGTACATCAGAAACTCCATTTTTAGTGGTAGTGATTTCGATTTTCACATTTTCCGCATTCAACCATGCTTGCAATGCTGCGCACATAAAGGCTGAATCTTTGTCGGCTTTAATTCCCGGTGGCTTGCCCATTTCGTTAAAGACTTTTATGATGGCTCTCTCTTTGTTTCTAACCAGTCACGACTCTTAACTTCTACAAGGGTAGCGAAGTTAGATTGTTGATTACCAAATAGAAATCCATGACATACTTTTCTCTGATATTTTGTGTTTCAGAGGTGATTTCGAATGTTTGTCCGACATCATATGGCGTCTTTCCCTAGACGGAGAGTAACTTTCACCGCAAATTGAACAGTCAATAAGCCTTAGTTCCATCGGAGTATCCAATCGAGGCCGTTTTGAAGCACCTGACGTTGAAGGATCTTGGAGATCACTTGATTTAGATACTTTGCTCATACGAATCTCAAAAGCATTCCTAGGTCCCAAGCATGCTTCATAATGACTATCAAACTCTATTAATTCGATGGACCTAGAGCAAAGGTCACACACCACATTATTACGAGAGTCAGAGCATCTCTCATAATGAGATTGATACTCTATAAAGTCAACGGACTTATCACACATGTTGCACTTAACTTTTGATGCCATTTTAAGTTTTATTTTTTTTTGTATCGAACTAACCACTTTCATTATTGAAATAGGACTAAGGGTTTCCCTTCTAAATGGCATCATTTTTATCGCCTCAAACACAGTACCAGCTCACAAACCTGTTTCAAACGATTACTACTGAGTCAATCTAATAATATGAGGAAAAGGTTACAACCTCTATTCTACCTGAAATCCACTTATTCTTTTTGTGTAATCCTCATTTGGAAGAAACCTGTTTCAAACGAATCCTATGATTCTCTTGTAATAAGAGGAAGTGAAATTCAAACAATCAAAAGTAAAACAGAAAACATTGAAAATAAATAGTGTTTAAATGTGTTATATTTATTATATACATATGTTTATAGTAAAATATGCGACTCTCCAGTTTAAGTTGTTGCTTTACTTGGGGGTGTCTCAAATATGGCCTCCTTGGTTTTATGCCCAATTCTGATTGGTGAGCTATGATGGCGTGGTTCTTGAGAATCGATTAGTAATTGATCTCTGGAGGGTGGCGTGATTCTAGTGCGGCTGGATACGCGGCATCTATTGTTTTATGTTCGACTCCAAGCTTAGGGTGTTTGTTTACATTGCCGGCTATCGGCTACAAGTGGTCCACTTCGAGCGTGGGATGTTTATGAGATTCGATGCTGAGGGTGTTGGATTGTTTATAGTATGTGGGTGCAGGGTAACAGACATAGATAAGGGTATCCGGAGCATGGACTATAGATATGTCACTTCCCCATCGTTCGATTTAAGCCTGTTCTCAGGCGATTATCCTTGGATATAGTTCAGGTGCATCTAAAACTGTGCACGCTGGGGATTCCCCGTTTTCGTCTAAAGATGTTTCTATGTGGGAGTCGGGTTTAGGCTTATTGATTTTACTTAGATTAAACAATTTGTAACTTAATGCTATTATGATTATGACAAATAGCAGTATTGAGCTTACATGTAATACATTATTTAATCGCGTATTTTCTATTACGATGTCTTTGGTTTGCAAATAAGACAATTGTTTAATTCTTGTTACGTTATTTTTGATGTATATGCTTTGTGCAAATTCTGGTATTGAGTTAGATATTAAGAATTCATTTAATTGTACACTGCAATTATTTATTTTTATTATTGCGTTGCCTTCTACTTTTGTTTCTTAGTTTAGGCAATCTTGGTATAATATGGTTTGTGGTAATTTCCAAGTTAACAATATATTGGGTTCTATGAAACTTATTTGAAAGTTTTGGTGTGCTGCATGCCTAATTAAATATCCTCTATGTACTCAGTAAAATGTTGAAGGTTTAATATTAGTATTTCTAATTGCTTATTTCTATCATTATTCTTGTTTAATTTATTGACAACTTCTATGCCAGAATTTACTGCTTGAAATTTTAAGTTTAATTCGTTAGCTTGAACACTGTGGCTAGCCAGATTGTCTATTTTCCCTTCTAGTTCGACTTTATCATCTTTATGATCTAACGTTCCAAATAGATATTTATAAATTGTGCCTACTGCATTTAAAGGCCTCTTTTGTTTCTTTTGGCTATTTTTATGCCGTTGAATTCACGTTGCAATGTCTCGACTAAATATTGAACTTGGATTACGTTATTAAATTGGGTTGCCTGGTCTAGTAAACTCTGATATGTTTCATCTGTTCTTGTTATATTAATTGTTAAATAATGATATTCATAATTAATGGGTATGTTAATGGTATCTGTTTTGAAAATGAGATATTTATTCCTTGAGTTGATGGGATCTATCTCTATATTCTATCCGGTAGACTGTAGGACGGTGAACATTAGTAAGATTATCATCTTAATCATGTTGTAGCTCCAGATTCCCAGTACTCTCTTCGGTTACTCTGCAATTATCATATTTACTTTTATTAGACTTCTTCTTTCTTTTGAATTTCGTTTTATAGTCTACCTGCCGAATTTCCCCTGTTATTTTGAACGGATTGGTTGTTTTTGTTTTAACTAGGGGTGCATTCTTGTAGCGTGTGTCTACTTCAAAGTCGATTCTATCGTTATTTAAATGATTGATCTTCCTAACCTTATTCAGTTGGGTGTTATAATCTGGTAGTCCGGCGTACAGGAAGATATCAGCTGGGGATCTTTTTGTAGTATTATGAACCGATTTATGATTATAAGTGTATAGAATTAACTCGAATTTTGTGAGCTTGTTCTCTATGTTATCCTCGCTTGAAATAATTCTTAATTTGTCATTGATCGTTTTATGTAGCCGTTCTTCATCAGAAACTCCGTTTTTACTGGTAGTGATTTCGATTTTCACATTTTCACATCAAGTGATTGGGACTGATTATTTTTAGGAATGCCCTTTGGAACAGTGGGAAGTCTATTTCACTATGGAAATATAATGCACTGTTTTTGGTTTACACATATTCCTTTATTATATCTTTTGCTAATGACTCTGTCATTTCAGTATATGTGATTTTTATCAGTATCTTGTGGAAATTGTGGGATGTTTCTACCTTATCCTCATTACCTTTAATCAGTTCTATTTGCCTATTATAGTAATTGATTGGTCGCTCTGTAAGTGGAATGTAATTTGCATTATCTTCTTGCGCGCTATGGACCATTGCAAAATCACTATTAATGGTTTCCCCAAGTAGGTTTTCGTTAATCTTTACTCTTGATAGTGCATCGGCTACATGGTTCTCCTTTCCTGGTAAGAATTTCATTTTGAAGTCAAATTCATTTAATCTGTCTGTTTACACACCTTATGAATAGGACCTACATATTGACCTGTAAACTGATCAAAGAATTTTTCTCGATCATCATCAGAAATTTGTTTCTCGCAGGCATAGCAAACGCCGTGTTCCTGGTTATCCTCATCCTAAATGTTAAACTGGTAGATTGGTTTTTTATAAGACTTCCAATACTTCTCATAAAGTCCATCGGTTTTCATCCTAAGTGCTTGACAAAATTTTTGGATACAATCCGGTCCTGAAATAACGAAATCATAATGTTTATGAGTTTATTGCCTTTGCTGGAATGTTAAAATATTTACCTTCGTATGTCCACATCTCATTTAGATGTTCATTGTATTTATGTACAAAATAAAATGATGCTGCACATGCTGTATGCCTCTGATCCATAGTAGTTGATAATTTTGATGGTTCACTAAGATTTATATGGTAATTTTCCAAAACTGCTTCGATGTCAGCATAAATTACTACTGGTGGAGATAGTTTTTTAGAAGAACTTTTGAATACATTTTTATACCCGATACTCAAAATGAGTATTGGGGTATATTAGATTTGTGGTAAAAGTGGATGTGTGTAACGTCCAGAAAGAATCGCTTCCGACCCCATAAAGTATATATATTCTTGATCAGCATCAATAGCCGAGTCGATTGAGCCCCGTATGTCTGTCCGTCCGTCCGTCTGTCCGTCCCCTTCAGCGCCTAGTGCTCAAAGACTATAAGAGCTAGAGCATCGATGTTTTAGATCCAGACATCTGTGATATGTCACTGCTACAAAAATATTTCAAAACTTCGCCCCGCCCACTTCCGCCCCCACAAAGGACGAAAATCTGTGGCATCCACATTTTTAAGATACGATAAAACCAAATCGTAGAATCGTTGAGAATGACCATATCTTTTAGACTGCAGAATCTGAATTGGATCGTATTATTATTATAGCCAGCATCAAGAAAACAATTTCATTTTTTCTCGCCCTGTCTCTCTCTAACACGCACGTAGCATAGCCGGCTTTGCTTAGAGTAAAACACTAGCGCCTAGATTTCAGAGACTATAAAAGCTAGAGCAACCAAATTTGGTACACACACTCCTAATATATCGGACCGAGACGAGTTTGTTTCAAAATTTCGCCACACCCCCTTCCGCCCCCTCAAAGGATGCAAATCTGGGAATATTCAGAAATCTCAGAGACTATTAAGGCTAGAGTAACCAAATTTGGTATCCGCACTCCTGTTAGATCTCACTATAAAACGTATATCTCAAAATTTCGCCCCACCCCCACAAAGGACGAAGAACTGTTGCATCCACAATATTGAGGATACGAGAAAACTAAAAACGCAGAATCATAGATAATGATCATATCTATCAGATTGCTGAGTCTGGATCAGATCATTTTTATTGCCAAAAGGAACAAATCAATTTGCACTGGCTACGCACGATGTCACGCTCAGACTGATTTTCTGTCTCTACCACACGCACTCTTTGTCGATCAATCTAGCCGTACTGACTAATTATCGGGTATAAATGTAGATTTGCGGTCTCCGCAGCAACTCACAACGTTCCCTCTCGTTGGTATTAGGTTCGGGATAAAAAGCAGCAACTTTTCCACACTCTTTAGTGTCATGAATAGTATTTGTTGTACTATAAAATTGCAAACAGTTCTCGCAAAAATATTTATTATGTAAGTATTCTGGGATTCACTATGTTGTGAATAACATAATTTTCTCATGCACGTTATATATGCATAATGCATCATTTGCATATTATCACTATTAATTGCAAGCAAGTTTATGTGGTGAGTCCGAATTTTCTTAGTCCTCGGGGTCCCACAACGTTTTTTCCATTCTCATCGACTTCAAAAACATTGATGCTAAAATCCTCACTTGCTGATTTGAATCGCTTGATTCTTGTTGATTGCTTGTTATTGAAAACTCAATTCCGGAAAAATTTAATCTTACTCCTTCATAATAAATGATGTCTTGCCGTATGTTTCCGCACCGATAGGATGATGGTATTGTTAACTTATCTCGGGAAATTTTTTTTAATGCTGCTGTTTAATATATAGTTTTAAGTTGTTTTCCATAGGCTAATGATGCTAAAACATATTACTTGAAGCAAAAATCAACGTAATTTTTAACATTTATGAGTGCACTTCGTGACTTAATTTTTTTGGGAGCAGGTATGGTAAGTTAAAAATATTTAAAACACTTTATTGCCCAACCTGAATCCTTCTCCTGAAATTCACTGCTGACAGTTATTAAATTTTCTATGGTATCATTTATATGATCATCAATCAGCTCGTTTTCATATATTGGTTTGTATGGAGTAATGAAATGCTTTATTGTTTCTGTTAAGCCTTCATCATCAGTGCTTTTAACGTATAATCCATATACTTTTAAATTGTATTTTATGGATCTGTACTCACTCATACAGTGACGCAATAAATTGATAATATCATTTTTACAATCATGAAAAAACTCTTTTAAATCAATCTTTTCACTTTTATTTGAGTGAACACGATATGATTTTAAAGGAAATCGCGACTCCGTTGAAATTTAAATGACGTTTCCATTTTTCTCATTTTCCTCTAGTTGAGCTGCTCTTGCATTCTTATGTTTGTCCGACATCATATGTCGTCTTTCCCTAGACGGAGGGTAACTTTCATCGCAAATTGAACAGTCAATAATCCTTAGTTCCATCGGAGTATCCAATCGACGCCGTTTGGAAGCACCTGACGTTAAAGGATCTTGGAGATCACTTGATTTAGATCCTTTGATCATAAGAATCTCAAAAGCATTCCTAGGTCCCAAGCATGTTTCATAATGACTGTCAAACTCTATTAAGTTTTTATATATTGGTTTGTATGGAGTAATGAAATGCTTCATTGTTTCTGTTTAGCTTTCATCATCAGTGTGTTTAACGTATAATCCATATACTTTTAAATTGTATTTTATGGATGTGTACTCACTCATACAGTGACGCAATAAATTGATAATATCAGTTTTGCAATCATGAAAAAACTCTTTTAAATCAATCTTTTCACTTTTATTTGAGTGAACACGATATGATTTTAAAGGAAATCGCGACTCCGTTGAAATTTAAATGACGTTTCCATTTTTCTCATTTTCCTCTAGTTGAGCTGCTCTTGCATTCTTATGTTTGTCCGACATCATATGGCGTCTTTCCCTAGACGGAGGATAACTTTCATCGCAAATTGAACAGTCAATAATCCTAAGTTCCATCGGAGTATCCAATCGACGCCGTTTGGAAGCACCTGACGTTAAAGGATCTTGGAGATCCCTTGATTTAGATCCTTTGATCATAAGAATCTCAAAAGCATTCCTAGGTCCCAAGCATGTTTCATAATGACTATCAAACTCTATTAAGTCGATGGACCTAGAGCAAAGGTCACACACCACATTATTACGAGAGTCAGAGCATCTCTCATAATGAGATTGAAACTCTATAAAGTCATCGGACTTATCACACATGTTGCACTTAACTTTTGATGCCATTTTAAGTTTTATTTTTTTTTTTGTACCGAACTAACCACTTTCACTATTGAAATAGGACTAAGGGTTTCCTTTCTAAATGGCATCATTTTTATCGCCTCAAACACAGTACCTGGTCACAAACCTTTTTCAAACGATTACTACTGGGTCAATCTAATAATATGAGGGAAAGGTTACAACCTCTATTCTACCTGAAATCCACTTATTCTTTTTGTGTAATCCTCATTTGGAAGAAACCTGTTTCAAACGAATCCTATGATTCTCTTGTAATAAGAGGAAGTGAAATTCAAACAATCAAAAGTAAAACAGAAAACATTGAAAATAAATAGTGTTTAAATGTGTTATATTTATTATATACATATGTATATAGTAAAATATGCGACACTCAAGTTTAAGTTTTAAAAAAGATTTATTTATTCACTTAAACTTAGCGTACAATGAGTAGTTTGTTTCCCCGACGATGACTAAGGTCAGATGTCTTAAACGGAATTAACTTGGGTGAATTCTCCGACGGTGTCGCGATTGACGTTTGTCTTGAACAGAACTGACTGCTTACTTAGATGTAGACTATTTATATTACGATGCTCGGATTGGGATTCGGAGGCGTTGGCTGCGGCTTCGGTGATGGAGTACGTGACTCGATCGATATGTGGGAAAGGCGGCTTTTGATGAAAGGCTTCCGCTGCGTATGATCGGTGTTGCTTTACTTGGGGGTGGCTGAAATATGGCCTCCTTGGTTTTGTGCCCAATTCTGATTGGTGAGCTAGGATGGCGTGGTTCTTGAGAATCGATTAGTAATTGATCTCTGGAGGGTGGCGTGATTCTAGTGCGGCTGGATACGCGGCATCTATTGTTTTATGTTCGACTCCTAGCTTAGGGTGTTAGGTCAGTGAGAATGTTATTGTCTTCATCTGGATATGGGACAATTTTAAGTATAGGAATATTTCTGATCTCTCGTGGGATGTTGGAAATTATTAGTATTTCGTTAGTGTCTGATTCCAACCAGGTAGATGTTTTGATATTTAATAATTTCTCTGAATCGATGTGTTTCAGGTAATCCTGCCTTAATAATTTTGGATTAAAAATCCCTAATCTTGTTAGCTGCATGACTAATTCAATATTCTCTAATGTACTCAGTAAAATGTTGAAGGTTAAATATTAGTATTTCGAATTGCTTCCTTCCTTCCTATCATTATACTTGTTTAATTTATTGACAACTTCTATGCCAGAATTTACTGCTTGAATTATTAAGTTTAATTCGTTAGCTTGAACACTGTGGCTAGCCAGATTGTCTATTTTCCCTTCTAGTTCGACTCTATCATCTTGATCTAACTTTCCAAATAGATATTTATAAATTGTGCCTACTGCATTTAAAGGCCTCTTTTGTTTCTTTTGGCTATTTTTATGCCGTTGAATTTACGTTGCAATGTCTCGACTAAATATTGAACTTGGATTACGTTATTAAATTGGGTTGCCTGGTCTAGTAAACTCTGATATGTTTCATCTGTTCTTGTTATATTAATTGTTAAATAATGATATTCATAATTAATGGGTATGTTAATGGTATCTGTTTTGAAAATGAGATATTTATTCCTTGAGTTGATGGGATCTATCTCTATATTCTATCCGGTAGACTGTATTACGGTGAACATTAGTAAGATTATAATCTTAATCATGTTGTAGCTCCAGATTCCCAGTACTCTCTTCGGGTACTCTGCAATTATCATATTTACTTTTATTAGACTTCTTCTTTCTTTTGAATTTCGTTTTATAGTCTACCTGCCGAATTTCCCCTGTTATTTTGAACGGATTGGTTGTTTTTGTTTTAACTAGGGGTGCATTCTTGTAGCGTGTGTCTACTTCAAAGTCGATTCTATCGTTATTTAAATGATTGATCTTCCTAACCTTATTCAGTTGGGTGTTATAATCTGGTAGTCCGGCGTACAGGAAGATATCAGCTGGGGATCTTTTTGTAGTATTATGAACCGATTTATGATTATAAGTGTATAGAATTAACTCGAATTTTGTGAGCTTGTTCTCTATGTTATCCTCGCTTGAAATAATTCTTAATTTGTCATTGATCGTTTTATGTAGCCGTTCTTCATCAGAAACTCCGTTTTTACTGGTAGTGATTTCGATTTTCACATTTTCACATCAAGTGATTGGGACTGATTATTTTTAGGAATGCCCTTTGGAACAGTGGGAAGTCTATTTCACTATGGAAATATAATGCACTCTTTTTGGTTTACACATATTCCTTTATTATATCTTTTGCTAATGACTCTGTCATTTCAGTATAAGTGATTTTTATCAGTATCTTGTGGAAATTGTGGGATGTTTCTACCTTATCCTCATTACCTTTAATCAGTTCTATTTGCCTATTATAGTAATTGATTGGTCGCTCTGTAAGTGGAATGTAATTTGCATTATCTTCTTGCGCGCTATGGACCATTGCAAAATCACTATTAATGGTTTCCCCAAGTAGGTTTTCGTTAATCTTTACTCTTGATAGCGCATCGGCTACATGGTTCTCCTTTCCTGGTAAGAATTTCATTTTGAAGTCAAATTCATTTAATCTGTCTGTTTACACACCTTATGAATAGGACCTACATATTGACCTGTAAACTGATCAAAGAATTTTTCTCGATCATCATCAGAAATTTGTTTCTCGCAGGCATAGCAAACGCCGTGTTCCTGGTTATCCTCATCCTAAATGTTAAACTGGTAGATTGGTTTTTTATAGGAAAGTAGTTATTATATAGGCACTTTGCTATGGGACAGTGTTAGGTACACAAAGGAGGAATATAAATTATAGAGAAAGTAGAAAGGTTCAAGGGCATCGAAACCGTTTTCAGGAAACACTTAAAAAATACCTCTAAACTATCACATTAGATTCATTACAAAGGGATGACCTACCTGTTTGAGGGTTGTTTGAATCGCAACACGGGACCAATCGTAAAAACAGGTTCATTGACAGTAAGAGGGAGGAGAGAGAATATAAATGAGCGAAGGATCGATTTGAGAGGATTTTACATGATTGAGAAACAGGATTGAGATCGAAGTTAGTTCACATTATCGCCGATAGGTGGCGCCACCAAGTAGTAAGGATACGGGACAGCGATTTTTTAGACTGAATTACCAAATTCGCAACATGTTGCAGCAACATTTGCTTAAGTATGTGCAGCTTGGCAACATGTTGAATGTAAGTGTGCATCATATTGCTATGTTATTACGTGATCATGTTAAATAAATACTTATAAGATATTTTATTAACATTGAATTGGGAACCAATTTCAGCTATGTTATTAACTGGTCAAGTTAAATAAAGGTTAGGTTAGGTTAGGTTAACCCGGACGGCCCTCAGCGGGGCCGCGCATAGGCCAATATGGCCCTTAGTTATCCGGATGGGGGGGTGTATGAACCGTCGCGGGAGTGTTAATGTGGTTTTAAAAAGTCCCCGAGAATCGAGGTGTTTTTAGCATAGGCCAGCAGTTCCTGAGGCGTCCTTTTGGAGGCATCTTCCAGTGATGCCAACACTGGGGCGCCCAGGTATCTCCTCCTTGCCCTTGAGAGAGCCGGACAGTTGCAGATGAGATGTTCCAGGGTTTCGATAGCCCCAGGTTCCTCACATTTCCTGCAACTGTCTCTGTTGGTGATGCCTAGCTTTGCTGCATGTGCAGCAGCCAGACAGTGACCTGTTAGTATTCCCACCATCAGTCTGCAGTCCTTTCGTGGTAGATGCAGTAGGTAGTGGCTAAGTTTCTCGTTGCGCTCCTTGCACATTATCTTCGAGGTTCTGCAGGTGGTGGTACTCCTCCACCTGCTATCAGTCTGTGCTCTAGCCTGCTTCTCTAGATCGCCTTGCAGCGTTCTGAGGGAGACAGGCACGTTCTCGGTTCTCCTATTCTCCAGCCCGACGCCTTCCTTAGCTAGTACGTCCGCCGCTTCGTTTCCTTCGATGCCCTGGTGGCTGGGAACCCAATAGATCCGCACTGTCTTTGTCGTGCTTAGGATGTCTAATGCCTCCCTGCTCGCCAAGACACTTCTGGAACAGACCACGGACGACTGCATGGATTTTATCGCCGCTTGGCTGTCGACGAATAGGTTGACCGCATCGTGTGTTCGTTCTGTGCGGAGAGCGACTTCCGCTGCTTTCCCGATGGCAAAAACTTGCCTGGAATATGCTGCATGGGTCGGGTAGCTTATACGACAGCCTTATCACGGGGTCTGTGCAGTATAGGCCCGCTCCTACTCCTCCGTCCATCTTGGAGCCGTCTGTGTATATATTGAGGTGCTCAGTTTGGTCCCTTCCAATCTTCCAGTCTTCAGGTCCCAGAGATGTGGTTGTTTTGACGTCAAGGCAAGTTTGGGGGGTCATGTAGTCAGTTGATCTGGTCATTTCCCTGCCGATTGAACTGTGCCCGTATCCTTGTGGCGATAGATTTCCTGATGCTATGAGGCGTTGTGCTGCCTTTCCCGCAATCAGGCGAGCTTGAATGTCCAGGGGGTCGATTCCGAGTATGGTTTCGAGTGCTTTTGTTGGGGTTGACCTCAGCGCCCCTGTAATACAGAGCAGAGCCTGTCGCTGAGTCTTCTCCATAAGCTTATGGTATGTCTTCTTTTCAGTAGCCTGCCACCACACTAAGGCTCCATACAGCAGAGTTGGTCGCACCACCGAGATGTAGATCCAGTGCATTAGAGCAGGTGACAGGCCCCATGTGCTGCTGAGCATCTTCTTGGATGCATAAAGCGCAATGGTAGCCTTCTTCACCCTTTCCACTACATTGGGCCTCCATGACAGCTTGCTGTCCAGTACTGTGCCTAGGTATTTCACCTGTGATTTTGGGGTCAGCCTAGTTTGGTCAATTTTCGGGGGGGTCCATATCGGTTCCTTGTACCTCTTGGTAAAGAGGATGAGGTCCGTCTTGTCCGCGTTGATACTGAGTCCTACCTCTTCCGCCCACTCACGTATCTCCCTGAGTGTACGTTCCATTAAGGAGCTGAGGGTCGATGGACATACACCCGTAATAAGTATGCTTATGTCATCTGCATAAGCCGTTATCTTTGGGGCCTTCCTTTCAAATCTCTTGATGAGGTCGTCGACCACCAGATTCCACAGTAGTGGCGGCAGGACTCCACCCTGAGGTGTGCCTCTGTGTGCCCCCTTTACCATGGAAGCAGTGCCCCACTCCGATTGCACCCGTCTGCAACTTAGGTTTTTGATCCAGACGTTGATTGCAGGGTGTATGTTATTCGCTTCTAGGCGACTTGTTATTGCGGTTGTGGCCACGTTGTTGAATGCTCCTGAGATGTCCACAAATGCTCCCAAAGCATACTTTTTGTTGTGAAGGGCGCTCTCGATGGTGGCTACTAGCGAGTGTAGTGCCCTTTAGTGTAGGCGTGTTGGTTTGTTGACATCAGTCCCTCTACCTCATTCCTGATGTGCAAATCCAACAGCTTTTCTAGTGTTTTTAGTATAAAGGAGGTAAGGCTTATCGGTCTGTAGTCCTTGGGACTCACGTGGCTGCACTTTCCTGCCTTAGGGAGGAAGACAACTCTCGAGGTTCTCCATTGGATGGGGATATAGCCCGTACTTAGGCATGCTGAGTATATTGCGAGGAGCCATGGGGTGATAACCTCTTTGGTCAACTGCATCATGGCTGGGAATATCCCGTCCAGTCCTGGTGCTTTTATGCCCGCGAAGGAGTCTATGGCCCAGTGTATTCTCTTAGTGGTTAACAGACCTATTGGAGGGTGTTGTTCCTCGGTTGCTAGGTCCTGATGCTCCTTGGCGTCAGTGACCTCGGTGCATCCAGGGAAGTGCGCCTCCATTAGTGCTGTTAGGGCTTCTTTGCTGCCCTCTGTCCACTGTCCGTTGTCTAGTTTTAGTTGGCTCTGTACTGTGGGCTGCTTTGAAAGCAGCTTCCGAAGCCTGGCGGTTTCGGGCACTTTCTCGATGTTGGAGCAGAAGTTTCTCCACGAGTTCCTTTGTGCCTTACGTATTTCCTTCTTGTAGCTCCTAAGTAGGATTTTATATTCCTCATTGACAATCTCCTCGTTCGCTTGTTTGGCGATCTTGAAGAATTCCTTGAGGTTGTTCCTTTGGAGAGAGAGATCTCGGTTCCACCAGAATGGCTTGGACCTCCTCTTCGTTCTCGAGGGTTTGCACGATGCATGGTAGGCGTTCAGTAGCTCGTTGGATAGGGTCTTTAGGGACTTCTCTATATCCTCCGCGGATTTCACTGAGCCCGGATTCGCGAGCTTCGAAGTAACTGTCTTTTTAAACTTTGCCCAGTTTGTGTTCCGGGGGTTTCTATAGACTGTTGTCTTCGAAAGGTGTTTGAATTCGCACTTGAACTGAATGTACTTATGGTCTGAGAAGGATGGTCTATCGAGGACCCTCCAGCTAGATACCGTAGTACTGTTTCCCATTGCAAGTGTTAGGTCTAGCACGTTGGATGAGGTCGGACCTACGAAGGTGTGCTCCTCCCCAACGTTTGCTATATATAGATTAGTTGCTAGTATAAAGTCTAAGAGTGACTCACCTCTGTCATTGATGTCGGTGCTTCCCCACACATTATGGTGGGCGTTGGCGTCCGTTCCGATGACGAGTTGATAGTTTTTGGTGCCGGCTTCTGTCACCAGGCTCCTGAGTTCGTCGGGTGGTGCGGGTCTGTCGTGAGCCATGTAGCAGGAAGCCACCAGAAGGCGCTTTTCCTCACTTTCCAGCATCACAACCGTCAGGTCATCCGTGCTGTAATGAGACATAAGGTAAGCATGGATTCCCTTTCGTACGAGTACGACGGTTCTGCTCCTGCTTACCGATGTTGAGTAGAACAGGTTATGATTTGAGGACTTTAGTCCGGCCACTGAATTGCCTGTCGCAATCCAGGGCTCCTGGACTAGAGCTATGTCGGCGAGCCCTTGCTCCATGGCGATGAGGAGCTCCGCCGACGCTACCTTGCTTTTATGCAAGTTGAGCTGCAGCACACTCAGCATGGGTGGCTGGCTCGCTTGCACCTGACGGGTTGACTACCAGCGTCAGGTCACCGTCTTCCTCTTCTTCATCTTCAAGCGCAAGACCCTGGGCGGCCTCCACGATGGACTCGAGACCTAGGTCCTTTTCCACCTCGCCTGCCTGCAGGGTATGCGCGTCCTTGTCCTCAGGGTGGCGCTTTTTGAGGCGCAGGTAGACGCTACCCATGCCCCACGCCATCTTCCCGAACTTGGGGTATAGCAGATCCTCTGCTTCCTTGTTTATTTGGAGGATCACACACTGGCCCCCCTCGTTGGGTAGTGGGCTACCAATGTGTAGGATCCTCCAGTCGGCCGTTGGCACGTCCGCGTTTTGCCGCTGAAGGAGCTTCAGCGCTCGGTCCCCCTGGATCGTGATGGGGAAGAGTACCTTCGCCTTAGGCTTGGATGGGATAAGCTCCCGGTCCACAACCTCCAGCTTGGCCCCCTCCCACATCGCCTCCAGTTGGCAGACCGTACGCGTCAGCCACCTTAGGGTTGGGTCATCATTGCACTTCAGGATCTTAACCCCATTTAGCCACCCAGCACCATCGAACGTGGGCATTGGGGCCGCGGGGTCTTCCTCCATCTGTGCAAAGAGTGCGTCGACAAGACGCGCGTGCACCAGCTTCCACTGTGCCGCTGACATCTTGCCGTTTTCTTCGCTGCGGTCAATGAGTGCCACGATCAGGTGTCGTTTGGTCACCTCGCTGACCTTCGCTTTCGGCTTCTTGGCCGCTTTCGGTGGAGGGGCTGCACTCCTGGGCCCGCGTTGCCGCTTGCTCGCTGGAGTGTCCTTAATGGCACTCTCAGTCGAGCGTTGCCTCTTGGTGGCCATCATCTCCTCCACCTTATTGGCATATTCGCCATTCGACGCCCTCATCTGTGGCATCTGGGCATAGTGTAGCCGACCCTCCTCTACTCTCTGCTCGGCCCAGGCTAGCTTGACCTTCTCCTCCTGGGAGATGTCTGCTTTGCCTTGCAGCCGGCTTTTTATGTTGAGGGCCGCTTTGTATTGCGCCTTGGCCTTCATCCCCTCCTTGGAACGCTTCGGCCCTTCCCTACGCAGGGAGCTGGTGCCTGGTTCCGGCGAGCGGAGAAGGCTCTCTTCGTCCGTCCTGCTTAGAGAGAGCACGCTCTCCAGATCCGTGTCTGTATCGACTACGGCATCTGTGCGGCTCAACTTGCAGGGCACGGAGTGAGTTGTTTTTGTTGTTGTTGTTGTGGCAGTAGCTTTACAACTGACCTGGCCTGCTCCCGCCAAGTCTGAGGTGTGACCGCTGGCGACACGCAGAGAGGACTGCTCCTCCCCGTGCCCGCCGGTGGTAGCAGTCACGCTTTCCACCGACGTTTGGGTTGACATCCCAACCCGTGCTTCATCCTTCTTCGCCTCCATATTTGGCCCGAGGGTCCATACTGGTTAATATTTTTCGGGGGGACCACCCCCTAGCGTTTTAGGCCTGACCGCCAGGCACCTCTAGCCATGGCCCTGGTTCGGTTCCCCCGACTTTGAATCGGGAAGACGCCGGACCATAGCCTTAGCTAGACACTGCATTACCCCGGACAGAGCAAGCGACAGTGCATTACCCTTGTCCGGGGTAATGCAGTGTCCATTGCCCAGCCGGCACCCTCGTGGAGGGTTCAGCTAGAGGATTTTCGCCAGCCAAGTTAAATAAATACTTATAGGATATTTTATAAACATTGAATTGGGAAAACAAATGTGTGAAGTTTCTGAAATTTACATCCTATAGAAAACATAGGTTGGAAACCTGGGTATATAGATGTCCGTATAGAGGGTTGAATGGTAAGAGAACACAAATTAATGGAGATATATATAGGAGCACACAAAGAATAAAATTATAATAGGAAGACATAAAAATTAATTAAAGCTACTTATAGTAAATATACGGCCGTCCCTTATTCTTACTACTTGGTGGCGCCACCTATCGGCGATAATGTGAACTAACTTCGATCTCAATCCTGTTTCTCAACCATGTAAAATCCTCTCAAATCGATCCTTCGCTCATTTATATTCTCTCTCCTCCCTCTTACTGTCAATGAACCTGTTTTTACGATTGGTCCCGTGTTGCGATTCAAACAACCCTCAAACAGGTAGGTCATCCCTTTGTAATGAATCTAATGTGATAGTTTAGAGGTATTTTTTAAGTGTTTCCTGAAAACGGTTTCGATGCCCTTGAACCTTTCTACTTTCTCTATAATTTATATTCCTCCTTTGTGTACCTAACACTGTCCCATAGCAAAGTGCCTATATAATAACTACTCACAGCTAACAGCTAGGACATAAACTAGTAATCTTTCAACAACGATGGATGACCTTGAAATCATTTTTATCGATTCCCAACCGGAATCAACCATAAATCTGGACTCTCAGCCGAGCTCCGTAGACCTGTCCTTGATTTTTGGGATTAAGACTCAAACCTATCTCGAGAGCAACTTGACCTGGTTAAGTGACATTAAATGGGATGATGACGACGATGACCCAAGGAATGCAACGTCTAATAATGATAGCCCAGCATACATTTTCCCGGATGATGACAACATTTTCGATTTAGTAGATAATCAGGATGATGATAAAAGATCTCAACTCCAGGAACTACTTCGGGACGAAGATGATGATGACTTAATTGCTGCGGTAAAATTAGCTGAGGCGAAATTTTAATAATACGAATACATATTTATATAATAAGAATATTTTATGTATTTTTCTAAAAATAATATATACATATGTACATATACATAATAAATATAACACATTTAACCACTATTTATTTTAAATGTTTTCTGTTTTACTTTTGATTGGTTGAATTTCACTTCCTCTTATTACAAGAGAATCATAGGATTCGTTTGAAACAGGTTTCTTCCACGAGAGGATTACACAAAAAGAATAAGTGGATTTCAGGTTGAATACTGATGCTTTTGAATGAATTTATTGAGTAATTTTCACATCATATTATACTTAGTTGGTAAATTTATGTAAAGGTATTTATATTTAAAAACGCACAGATTATTTCATTTTTAAATAAATATTATATTTTTCGCTTTAATTCCATGTTATGCTTAAATAAAATATGCATATTGAAGTCAATTCTCAACCAAAACAGTTCAGTTCCTGGACATAAGTAACATCGATAAAATGATGATTTTGATTTTGAATAACTAAAGTTGTGGATTTTTAAGGTGTGTTTTTTCAGTTCATTGCGGGAACTAAAAGATGTTTTTAAATAACACAACTCGCAATGAAATGTCCTCATTTCGAAGTGAAAGTGAACTAACCTATCTCAGTAACTTACAGTTCTTATATAGGAAGTGAACAGCATATGAACAAAAATTCTATGAATTTTGTTCTGTTTATATAATTTTTTCATGTTGACGGTTATATAAGACCCAAAATGTAAATATAATATTTGAAACAATATATACATCAGTGTATCCATAATTCATCCCTTATTACTCAACCACCAATCAGACTTGAGACATCTGGCCATTACAACTTTAAAACCATTTACTTATTATCACTCAACTACCAATCTGCTCAGATCACATTTGTATAAAATTGAATTAATGAGAGTATAAAAGATCATGCAATCTTTTAAATAATTTAGTATAAAATCGTTAGTAGGTTGAATAGTTTCTATTACTATAATGGTATGTAAGAATATTTAAATCTCTATATAGAAAATGATAAGCACTTCATCAAATATATACCTAGGCTTTCCTAGAATTACTTAACGAGACAAAGCCGGCGGTTGGATACACCAAGGTTGAGGACCTGTGCATAGGATTTGAGTACAAGATCAATGGATGTAAAATCAAAAAAACATCATTTGGAAATAAAGTAGTCCTTTATTTAACTGATAAGGACAACGAACCGCTTTGGATATTTTTACCTAAAAGTTATGTGACCAAATTTTCCACAAAAACACCCTTTAAGATGTTGAAGGAGCATGGAATCTCACATCTTATATATAAAGGAAAAGAGATGAATAGATATAGCACTGCCCATTTCCAATTTATATGTAAAGAGTAAATAAAGAGTTCCCATTATATATATGTAAGAGAAGAAGAGACAACTATACATGTAAAGACAAAAATAAAGAAAAAGGTTAAGAATATACACACATATGTAAAAAAGAGATGGCTAGATATAGTACTTATCATTTCCAATACATGGGTAAAGAAAAATATAAGGGAAACATAGCAAAGACGTGGATATAAAGAGTCCTGCTCTTTGAAACATTATCAGTAATAGATTCAAGAAGTCAGCTGCAAGATGCATGGCAAACAAATAAAACTTTTTTTAATGCAATTCGAGGAGATGATCTTCGAGGAGCACGTACAAATTCTTGAAAATTTGATGAGCATTTTGGAAAATCTGGAGGAAAAGGAGCTTCAGTACTCCAAGTTTGGCTTTCATTATAAGCTATGCCCCTGGAGTGATGACGATGCCACGGACGGACCTGACACATGCCTGTGTCATACCCTACCAAATAAGAAAGCAGAAGCTATAGACCTAATGTTAAAGTACTATAACTTAAATAAAAGAATGTATCCCAGCTCAAAAATTCAATAAACATCTTAAATGTCTCTGAAATAATATTGTGTTTTATTTTAAACGAATTTTCTTAAACATTTTTATTATTAACTTATCATTATAGTTAAAATCATTTTTCTTAAATTGTTTTAAAAAACAATTTAATGTTTTTTTGCTGCTTTTAAATATTCCATATAGGATACAGTAATGACCGCATGTATTTGAAAAATAACCTTGCAGTAGTTGTTTATTAAATGTAAACTTTATGGAATTTTTCCTTAATATTTTTAAAAATTCTTTATTTTGAGGATATTGACCATATGAATCAAAAAATTCGGCTGAATATTTGTTTTCAAAGTAAAAAGCAACCCAATGAGTTCCTGAATAGCTTGAAGAATCTGTGTTTGCTATTTTTAAAGCAGGATATTTCGAAATTACTTGAGGTAGCTGATCAGAGGGATAAACTCCTTTAAAAATTCTTTTTGTTTTTGAATGCTTGGAAAGCAACTTATCGATTTGTAATGTATTCATTTTTACAATAGTACACGAATATTTCTATGTTTATCAATATCAATCATTGAGTCATATTCACAGTATACCAGACAAGTAACTGCTTCTGTAAGAGGCTCCGAAAATCGTCCTTCAATTCGGATGGCTCCTTGTGTGTTAAATTTGAGCATACAGTTGAATTGTGATGGTCTGCTGTTAGGTCAAATGCTAATATAAAACTATTTTTATCAAACATTTCCTTTGTAATTTGTAAGCCTCGATCATAATGTTTTATTCCACTTGATCTGAATAGCATATTATATCCTCTAGAGCTTTGAGCATTTTCAGAGTTCGAGAAATCAAACTCAAGTGCCTGCGATGGTACTTGTGCTCCATTAACCAATAGATTAAAGCGTTGAATTTTAAAATGTTCAAAATGGAAGGGGTTTAATGCCCGATTTCCAGAATATGATTTGTTTTTTACCATGCAAAAAAACCAAAAAATTGGGAAGCTGTCCAATAACTGCATTGTCAATTGATAATGTATTATTTCCTGGATATATTGTAAATGATTTCACTTGAACTTTGCTGTATGGATAAATGGCATTTTTAGTTTGTAAAACATGATGATGAGCCAATAAAATGCTCGGATTAATAGTTATGTGGTTCATGAATAGTTGGGCCTCCAATATTTTAAGACTTGATTCAGTTTCAGATTCCATTAAATAAAATGCTGTTTTTTCAATGTTAAAAGTAATCCTCAAATCTACATTATTTATAAGCAGTTTTGGTTGATTAAATATATCTCCATGAACTTTTCCGAATAGTTCAACCTTGTTACTGTTTTGAAAAATATTTTTGAGCATAATGGATCCATCGGTGTTAACGTATCTACCAGATAATAATTTACCATAATTAGGATAATAACCTTGAGTGGCTAAGTGACTTTCACTGGCATCACTGCCATAGTTTAAAATCGTTTGCAAATACGATCTATAATGATAGTTATTATCACTCTGAGAAACCAAAATATTATTTGAATATACGGACGAACTTCTAAACATTGAATGCAAAATATTATTCACTACTCCAACATCGTTTCCTTCAATGTTGGTATTATCACTTTTTCTTAGTTGTACAACAAGTCTTAAGTAAACACTTGATAGGTCTCGATATGTTTCCCCATTTCCTAAGCAAACGAATTCAATTGAAGAAGCACTGTCCAACGAAGCTATGGGGTTATATGAAACTTCTTCTGTTCTCAGAATAGAGCTTTGTGTAGGATGTGGCTCAAAGAGATCCAATTCGCTTTTCATACATTCAATATGGGTGGTCATTTTGATTTAGAAAAAATGTCTGTTCGGGCCAGCCGCTGAGGAATAACCGTAACTTTAGCATTATTATTGTATGAGCATAGAGAGCCGCCTACATATGTTGTAAAACGTTGACTTTCTGCAGAGCTGCTGCGCTCTCTCGCTAAAGGGGCTCTCTGCCGCCGCCACTTCGGCAACTACTTTGATCTGCTGCCGCCACTTCGGCAGTCACTTTGATCTAACGCCGTCGTCTATAGTTTAGTTCTATGCTAACCCCTCTGCGCATTGGTTGCATATCGATCTCGCATAAAGTACATCTGGCAATAGCAAGCAATCGGCTTCCGCTAAGCCACCAAGATTAAATATTATATTATATATTATAAAGTTTAACCCAAATCTCTTTTTATTGTGAAATACATAGGTGCCAAAAAAGCTTGGCATCTCAAACATTGGTGACCCCGACGTGATATAAAACCATTGCTTAATCGCGTTCCGTTAAAACACTTATTAATTATACAATATTGTGTTGTTGGGTAGTTTAACTACCAACACATACATTTGTGTGCACATTAAAAACAGTTTAAAGTGCAAATTCAGTGAGAGTGCGGCTGGAATATTTATAGACAAATTCCGGTACTTTAAGCGTCGAATCTCTCATTCTCTGCGCAGCTGCAGCCGCGGTTCTTGACTTTTCGTGTCTTGCATTCTCGCTCTCGCGTCTATACATCGTCGCTTAAGCGGTATTTCATTTTCCGTTGTTGTGTCGATTGCACAACGGTTAACATGGACAACGATCCAAATACAGGCGCGGGCGGAAATATTGTGGTGGCTGATTTCAGACTGAGTCTGTATAAACGTAAAAGTCAGTCATTATATGATCGATTGCACAGGCTTGGCGAATCCTTCGCGGGGAATAAAATCGACAAGCTGACCGCCGCGGAAGTCGAGGTGCGCCTTGATATGTTGGCAGAAATTCGAGCGGAATTTAATAAGGCCCATAATGAGTTGGAGGCTCTCGATCAAAACGAGATTGGGAGTGAGCTGCGCGAAATCTTAGATACTCTTTTCATATCGTTGAAAGCTGAGTTGCTGGCTGCTGTTGAAGTAGGCCAGTCACACGCCGCTGCCAATTCTACGACTCTGCCAAGCCATTCCCGACATAGTACCATCATCATGGCTCACAAGCAGCGACTTCCTGAGCTGAAGGTGCCGAAGTTTTCTGGTGGATACGTCGAGTTCTCGGATTTTATGGCAATGTTCAAATCTGTGATTGAAGCGGATGCGGATCTCAGTGACATCGAGAAGTTCCAGCACCTTCGCTCTTGCCTCGCTGATGCGGCTTTGGATTCGGTTCGATCGTTGGAGCTCTCCAGTGCCAATTATCGTGCGGCTCTGGATATACTTAATAAACGCTTTAATAACAAAAGACTTGTTTTCCAGGCACACATCAAGAAGATTCTTGGGCTAAAGAGGGTAGACTCGCCTTCTGCTAAAAGGCTTCGGGAGTTTTCGGATGCAGTCAATTTACACATGCGAGCGTTGCAGACATTGGGAACTGCTGAGGAGATTTCGGGATTCATGGTTATCAACATGCTGCTGCAGAAGTTGGATTCGAAGACGCAAACCAAATGGGAGGAGCACACATCGTCGGATGCTATACCTACCGCAGAGGAATTCTTCGAATTCTTGCAGCAACGCTGCCAGAAAATGGAGCGATTGGAATATGCTACAGCGACACACGCTAGTAGCGATCAGGTGGGAAAAAACCATTCATATACGCATGTTAAGAAAACGTTTGTAGCTTCCAACTCTTCCGCCGACCCGTCTGTATGCGTCTTTTGCCACTCAGCGGGCCATGGAATATACTCGTGCAAGATTTTCGGAAATCTCTCACCGTTGCTGCGCCACAAAGAAGTGAAGAAGCTTTCCCTATGCTTCAATTGCCTAAAACCGGGGCACCGGACCCGCGCATGCAATAGTGGAAAATGTCGAGTATGCGGCGGTAGGCATCATAGTTTGTTGCACTTCGTTAGTTTACAGCCCACAACACAAGGCTGCCCAGGTATTACTCCTCCCGATCTGGCCGTTCAACCGGACACTCTTTCCGTTGCTCAAAATTCTGCTAGCAGCTCGTCTCTACCTTCGTCTACCTCTCTTGCTGCCCAAGGTCTTCACTCTGATGTCGTGCTTCTGGCTACAGCCGTGGTTCTCGTGAAGAATCGGTCTGGCGTTTTAGTTCCTTGTCGTGCCATCTTAGATTCAGGATCGCAGCTGCATCTCGTCACATCCAGGTTCGCCCAGCAGCTTCAGCTTAGGAGAACTCAATCGTCTGCACTTGTGTCTGGGCTGGGCGATACCAGCGTTTCTACTGAGGGATCCACCATAAGCATTTGTATGCATTCTCGCACCTCTGCTTACACAACTACACTTACTGCTCTCATCGCCCCCACGATTACCGATTCTCAACCAAGTATGGCAGTAAATGTATCCGATTGGCGTATTCCATCTAACATTCAGCTCGCTGATCCTGCATTTTTCAATCCTCAACGGGTTGATCTTCTCATTGGTCCGAGCGTTTTTTATGATCTCCTCTGCGTAGGGCAAATCAAACTCACCGATGGACTGCCTCTTCTGCAGAAGACCCGGCTTGGGTGGATTGTATCTGGTGGTGGACAGAAGGTATCAAGCTCGGCGCTTTTGGCCACGCACAATTGTCCAGATTCGATAACTGAGATGGAAGCAAGGTTGGATAAAACTCTTCGTATGTTTTGGGAAGTCGAGGATTGTGTGGAGGCTGGGTTGAATACCAAAGAAGAAGACGATTGTGAAGCACATTTCGTAAGCCACCTTTCACGGTTGCCATCCGGGGAGTATGCAGTTCGTCTACCGCTAAATAACAATTCTGATCGTTTGGGAGAATCTTATGCTCAGGCTTATCGACGGTTCATCAGTCTGGAGCGAAAACTGGAGCGTAATCCTACACTCAAGGAGCGGTATTCCGCCTTTATGAGGGAGTATATTGATTTGCATCATATGCACCAAGTCAACCCTGATTCCCGTAGCCTCTGCAAATATTTCTTGCCTCATCACTGTGTCCTAAAGGAGGACAGTACGACGACAAAACTCCGTGTCGTTTTCGATGGATCCGCAGCTACATCAACTGGATATTCTCTAAATGATGTGATGATGACAGGCCCTGTTATTCAGCCTGCATTGTTCAACATATTGATTCGCTTTCGAACATATCCAGTCGCTCTCACTGGGGACATTTGTAAAATGTACCGCTGCGTACGAGTGTCTCCACCCGACAATTTGTATCAGTGCATCCTATGGCGAGATTCCATCGAGTCCGAGGTTCAAGTCTACACATTAGACACCGTCACATACGGGACGAGGGCTGCATCATTTTTAGCGGTCCGCGCAATGCACCAGCTGGCCACCGACGAGGGTGAATCCTACCCTCTTGGCTCAGCTGCTCTGCGGCAGGAGTTTTACGTGGATGACCTTATTTCGGGCGGTAATTCGGTCGCACAGGTCATGGAAAAGATGCACCAAACATCAGCTTTACTGTCCCGTGGTAACTTTAGACTTAGGAAATGGTGCTCCAGTCACCAGGAAGTACTTGAGGGAACCCCTGAAGATGACATAGAGAAGTTCCTAAAGTTTAATGATGGAAGCGACATAGCCAAAAATCTCGGCTTAGCGTGGGACCCTGCTTCGGATCAGCTGCTTTTTGCCTTGTCCGCACTGGACACAACCTCAAAGCCATCAAAGCGGTCGGTTTTATCTACGATTGCGCGGTTCTACGACCCTCTTGGATTGATAAATCCAGTCATTGTCAGGTGCAAAATCTTCCTTCAGCAGCTTTGGAGAGAAAATTTGGATTGGGATGAAAGCCTACCCTCAGCGTTGCATTCAACTTGGATGGACTTGAGAAATAGTTTGGCAAGCATTTCTCGGATCTCATTTCCTCGCTTGGTTCTTCGTTCTAGTGTGGCTACAGAAGTTCACGGATTCTGTGATGCCAGCTTAGAAGCATATGGCGCTTGCGTGTATATCGTGTCCAGGGAAGCCCAGTCTTCGAGCCACGTTTTGTGCTCAAAGTCGCGAGTGGCGCCGCTAAAGACTATATCGATTCCTAAGCTGGAATTAAGTGGAGCCCATTTGCTTGCGAAAATCATGCAGAATGTAAAGGACATGGGAATCTTTACAGGTCGGTTCTATTGCTGGTCGGATTCGTCAACAGCATTATCTTGGATTAGGGATGAGCCAGCTAAATTTCAAGTTTTCGTGGCAAATCGAGTGGCATCAATTCAGGAGTTGACGGCAGACATGGAATGGCGCTATGTTCCCACATCTTTAAATCCTGCTGATATTCTCTCGAGAGGCTCGCTTCCCAACCATCTTATCCAGTCAGAGCTATGGTTTCACGGCCCATCCTTTTTGCTATGCTCCAAGGATAAGTGGCCTGTATCTCCTACTAACAACATAGCAACTTTGGAGCTTCGCAAGAGAGGATTGCTAATCACGTCTCCACATGCCGATCTCACGTCCGGATGCAAATTTGCGAATTCATTCTTTCGCATGCAGCGCACATTCGCCTTTATGCATAAATTTATACATCGTCTTAGGCATCCAGGACTCACCGTTTCTGATATTCGGCAAGGAACTCATCTTCTAATTCGACACATTCAGCTGGCAAGTTTGTGGATGGACATAAAGGAGATTCGGCGCAATGGTCAAGTCATGAAATCCAGTTCTATTAGTTCGCTCAACCCGTTCATCGATCATTCTGGACTACTTAGAGTTGGAGGTCGTCTTGGCAACTCATCGCTAGGATTTGACGCTCAGCACCCGCTCATTTTGCCAAAGGGACATTCCATTACCTTTGCGCTGATAAGATATTATCATGAAAGAAACCTCCATGCCGGACCTCGCGCCTTGCTATCCAAAATTCGGCTGGAATATTGGCCCATTGGAGGTGTTAAGGCAGTGTCAAGAGTCGTCAGCAGATGTGTGAGATGCTTCAGGACTAAGCCGCGCATGGTCGAACACATCATGGGAGACCTACCTAAGGAACGTTTGGAAGGATCTCGAGCTTTTGAAGTCACTGGAGTAGATTACTGTGGACCTTTTTTCTACCGATCAGAAATCCGCACAAGGCCTCCGATCAAGTGCTACATTAGCGTATTCATCTGCTTCACTTCCAAGGCTATACACATGGAGCTCGTAAAGGATTTGACCACTGCATCGTTTCTAGGCGCACTAAAGCGTTTTACTTCCACTCGAGGAAGGCCAAGTCAAATTTGGTCGGACAATGCGACAAACTTCGTTGGCGCCAAGAACGAGCTTCTGGAGCTAAAGAAGCTCTGTCTGAGCGAACCGCATATGAAGGAGGTCCACGAATCCTGCTTGGCTGACTCGATCGACTGGCGATTCATTCCACCTCGCTCTCCGCATTTTGGCGGGTTGTGGGAAGCGGCCGTGAAGACCGCAAAATATCACCTGTACCGCTCAGTTGGACCATCTGTGCTTAGCTTCGACGAGCTGCGCACTCTGATCTGTCAGATCACTGCAATTGTTAACTCTCGCCCTTTGCTCTCGCTTTCAGAAAATCCTGATGATTTAGACGTTTTGACTCCTGCTCATCTGCTTTTAGGCGGCCCCCATGAGCAAATCCTCGAGCCTGACCTAACGAAGCTGAACTACAATCGTCTGGATGGCTGGCAGCGGGTCACCCAACTACAACAAATATTTTGGAGCCGTTGGCGCGAAGAGTATCTCACTCTTTTGCAAGAGCGCGCGAAGTGGCGCACCCCCGCGCAAAACATCTGCAAGAACGACCCCGTTCTGGTGAAGGACGAAAATCTTCCTCCAATGCGTTGGCCACTGGCTAGAGTGGTCGATGTCGTTTTGGGCAAGGACGGAGTGTGTCGCGTCGCTGACCTGAAGACATCCTCAGGAAACATCAGGAGGGCCGTCACTCGGCTATGTTTGCTGCCCCTTAAGGAATCTGTTGAGAGACTAGCTCCCAACGGGGGGAGTATGTTCGGGCCAGCCGCTGAGGAATAACCGTAACTTTAGCATTATTATTGTATGAGCATAGAGAGCCGCCTACATATGTTGCAAAACGTTGACTTTCTGCAGAGCTGCTGCGCTCTCTCGCTAAAGGGGCTCTCTGCCGCCGCCACTTCGGCAACTACTTTGATCTGCTGCCGCCACTTCGGCAGTCACTTTGATCTAACGCCGTCGTCTATAGTTTAGTTCTATGCTAACCCCTCTGCGCATTGGTTGCATATCGATCTCGCATAAAGTACATCTGGCAATAGCAAGCAATCGGCTTCCGCTAAGCCACCAAGATTAAATTATATATTATATATTATAAAGTTTAACCCAAATCTCTTTTTATTGTGAAATACATAGGTGCCAAAAAAGCTTGGCATCTCAAACAATGTCTCTTATAGTTAATTTCTTTGTTGATTTTTTTTTTTTTGGTTCTCGACTGCGTATGTTTGCTTCCTTCTTTAGATGATAAATGAGATAGTTTTTTCCTAGACCTTCTCTTTTTATTCTTTTTACCTGCCCCATTCTGGAATCGGGTTAACTTATTAATGGCTTTATTTGACAGGTTTTGCAAAGCAATTTTACTTTGTTCTTGGATAATAGTTCTTAAAGGTTTTCGACCAAACTCATTTATTACTGCCTTTCCAGTCTCAGTAGCTTGGTTTTTAATAGCGTTTATCCCCGAAAGGAATAGTGGTTTTATGTAATTAAAAAGACCACTAAAAAAGTTCCCAATTCCTCTACCTTGTTGGATAACTCTGGGTGAAACATAAAGACTTCCTATATGATTCAACCCTCCTCCACACTGATTTAAATAATATTGTTGATAAGATTTCGTCATGATGGTTATTTCTACTCTGAATAAATTTCCATCTTTACAGTATTATTTATAGCATTTCTTTTCGTTTTTTAAAGTGAAGGGTAACAAAAATTGGAATTGCTGAAGATTCAAATGGTACTTTATACCCTTTGGAATCGGTAATTAAGATCGAAATTTCTTTTGGAGACCATATTTCAGTGGGATAATATTCAATATTGTTGAATTGTATAAGTTGCTCTTTTCCATTATAATGTAATACTCGAAGACATCGAGGTCTTTTATTTCCAACACATCTTGGTTTGATAATGTCAGTGTAAACAAAAATCAAACCATTTTGAAACTGTTCAAACTCTATTGACTCATTTTCATATCGAAATTTTTCTCCATTTACTAAGCTAATAACGAATTCTGTTGTTTCTTCAGATGCGATTGAGGTATTCTCAGGCCTGCTTTTTATACATTTATTTAGATATAAGTCTGTAATTCCTACTTCCCAGTCATCGTTCATGTTTTCAGGAATATTTACAATGTTTGTAAATGCACACTTAACGTTATCATGATATACATTTAACGAATCATTACTAAGTAATGTCACGAAAAACTCTGTTACATTTACCATTTTTAGTTCTACGTTCTTTGCAGTTTATTAATTATAGGATAACCAATTAATTTTGTTCTTTCCAATTTGCACGGCCTTACTGTTTCTAACAGCCCTCATCAACTTTTCTCGTCCACTAACGTATTTCAAGTCTTGAAATGGATTTGATTCACTTTTATACCTCTTAAGTTTTACTCTTAGCTTTTGCTGTTTATCAGTAAGCTTCACTTTAGTCAATGCTGATTTTTTTGATGCTTGAGTGTCTAAAAATGAAGTATCCTCAACTTTACGCTTATTAGGTTTTGAGTTGAAAGATTTTTCGGTCAGAAAATCTTCATCATCGATGTCGTTAGGTAAATCAGAGAACTCATTTGTGATAGAGAGTTCCTTTTTTGAGGACTCTTTAATTTTGTTGTTAAGAATGGAAGTGTTAGGTTTTACATCTAACCAAACTGACTCGTCTTGTGTTTGTATTCCAATGCTTTGAGGTGATGAAAGTCGTTTGTTCTGCGTAGTTCGTATATCCATTGTCTTATTTCTTTTTTTATTTTGATAGTAACACAATTCTTGACGTATTTTAATCCATTTATTAAAGTCGCTAGTTTTTTTATCATTTAAAATAGGCAAAAACGTTATATTTATTAAATCGTTTTTCTGGGCATTATTTACCAATTTTTGATATGCATTCGGATGCATTAAAATAACTTTGGTTAATTGATGCTTATTTTTAAGCATTGCTCAATATTTTTCCAAAAATCCCCGAAAGCAATGAACTTATTAAAACAGGTAAAAATCCTCCTTTTTGGATGAGAACTTTTCTCTTAGAATTTATTGACCGTTTTGGACATGAAATAAGACGTAATGCATTTTTATACTTTTTTAGAGCATATAGTTGCTTTTTTAATATCTTATGATTTCCTCGTAGAGTATTCAACACTATCTCCACTAATGCTTTTACTAACTCAATGTCACAATTACTTATAATTGCATTTCGAAGTTTATTATTTGCCCTTTTGAGCACATACAATAAATGTTTGTTCGCTTTCAGTCGATTTAGATTCTTTTTGTAAACCATTTTCATCTGAAAAGCAAACTGTATACTCAGAATTAAAAATATGTGTACGAAATCTAAGGAGATCATTTATTCCCTGAGTAAGATCAATAAGTAAATAACCATGTGGTTCATCTGTCACCTCCTTATATATTCTGAAGAGCTCCTGAGAATTTTCAGGATAAATTTGTCTTGCTAAGCATTGAAATTGTAGCTTATCCCTAGGATTTTTGAACGCCACGATGTATTTTGTGTTTAGTGAAATATCTCGAGTATGTGATGATTTATGAAATATATTTTGTGTAACCACTATTACGGATAAATTCCTGTGGTGTGATCCTTTTGTAAATAGCTCACAGACATTTTTATTAAATGCACCCATCATTAAGTCATCTAGTATTGAAAGAATAGGCTCATGATTTTCATTTTCAATTGTTTCGGGAACTCCTTTATAGTATTCGATGGTATTAAAATTTGGCTTAGCATGCTCCTCTCCATAACACCAAATTATTCGATTAATTGAAATGCTCAGCAAATCATTCCTTTTGTTTATTAAATTTTCTAAAAACGTTGTCTTACCAGATCCTGAAGGTCCGCAAAAAGGCATTGTAAAAGGATGTATAAATTGCTTAAACATTTTTGGGCTATGTTTTATTTATTAATATTTTATTAATGTTTTCTAACATCTAAGATATTCTAATTACGCGTCTCCTGATCGCGCTTTTTGGGGCAGTTTTTTTCTAAGTGAGTATCAGAGCCGCAATAATTACAATAAACAACTTGTGTGTATCCGCTTTTGTGAGGATCCTTTTCAAACAAACGCTTAAATGAATCCATTTTAAACAACTAGTTACTACAAGTGCTGAATATAAACTGAAAATCTAAACATATGAGTCACCATTACAGTAGATAGCGTAGTTAGAATTTTCCAAGATAACAAATAGCTTAAATAAATTATTTAGAGCACATCTAAGAGGAATTTTTTTGTGGATTCTACAGTTTGTAAAAAAATTTGGATAAAATGTGAGACTTTTTCCAATATCGATATCAATAATATTATTTGTTAAATACTTAGATAAAAACTTTTTTTTAATTTCACCACGTACAATAACGGTGCTAAATCTATTTAGTGGTGAAAGTATTTCACCTAAACTTAAATATGATATTTCACCATCTGACCATTCCAATCCATTTATGGTTTGACGATTAATATTTTGTTGTTTAATCATTTCATTATCCAATTCATTCAGATGATATGGTGGTTTGAAATGAAAGAAGTTTGGTGTTGCTGTTCCGGTTTGCATAAACGCCAATTCCTTAATAAAAAGTTGTTTATTATTTCCAAAGACATATTGAAAATCAACTATAACGCTTGAATTCCTGTCGATTGTGTTCATGTTGGTTTGAGATTTTGTAAGAAACTGAATGAGTCGTTGATGCCTATCTCCTTTATATACAGCCCAATTTAGTAAGAGTTCTTAGTTTTACAAAAGCATTCAACCCAAATGGACACGCTTCAATCAAAAAGAATTAGGTCCACTAGAAAGAAGCAGGATCACGAAGTCATTTTCGGTCTCGAATATTATGTAGTACATAATTTAAAACTTAAATGCGGTTTTTCAACTACAAGAAAATTCACTCCAATGATATGGATGCAGCAAAGCAAAAACAATTTCGTCGGTTTAGATAAAGATGAATGGATGCAATTGGTTACATACAAGGAGTATATCCAATTGAAACTTGATCAGTATGATTTTTTGATGCCTGATACAATTATAGACCATCCATTATTACCCACAATTAAGTGTAATTTTAGATTTCGAAAATCAGATAAGCAGTATGTGTTTATAATAAATCAGTTTGGAAATAAAATTGAATTTGATAGTGAGTCCTGGAGATCGTTTTTAAGATTAGGCATTTTTCTTACCACATTTTTATGTTGGAATACGATACTTAAGCAACAAATTATATACCTCTACTATAATAATATTATTCCTAAGTGTGCAGCCTTACAAAAATTTGATGTTCAACTAGCTGATTTAGACGGTACTTATGATAGAAATGTGCAAATAGATTTAACCCGTTTATGCTTTGAAATTTCCAAAAAAATGTGTAATCAAATAAAACGCGATGTTCTTGAGTATAAGCAAACACTTTTAAATAAGCAATCATCCCAACATAACAATAGAAAATACAAAATTATATTAAAAATGAGTAAGCAACAAGTTGTTAATGAAATACATAAGCCTGCTAGAAGAAATTTTATTCGTCGTAAATTCGTACAAAAGGGAATTAATGACACGTGGCAAATCGATTTAGTTGAACTGATACCATTTTATAAGGAAAACAAAGGATATAGGTACTTGCTGACAGTAATTGACACGTTCTCGAAGTTTGCATATGCAGTTCCCGTTAAGTCTAAAACAGCTTTAGATGTTTTATCAGCATTGAAGAAAATAGTAAAAATATCTAAACATAAACCTAAAAATATTCAATCTGATCAAGGAAAGGAGTTTTTTAATGTAGCCTTCGGAGAGTTAATGAAATAGAATAACATTAACCATTACCATACATATACACACCTTAAAGCATCTATTTGTGAACGTTTTAATAGAACATTAAAAAATCGTATGTGGAAAATCTTTAGTATGCAGGGTAATCATACGTGGATTTATATCTTGCATGACTTACTAAAAGATTATAATAATTCATATCACCGTACTATAAAAATGAGGCCTATAGATGTAAACAAACAAAATGAAGAGTTTATTTTGAAAACAGCTTATAATATTTGTAAGGTATTTCCTAAACACAAGTTTTCCATTGGTGATCCTGTTAGAATAAGTAAATATAAAGGTATTTTTACAAAGGGCTATGATCCAAACTGGACAGCCGAAGTTTTTAAAATTTTAAAAGTAAAGTCTACTAATCCTGTAACATATGAGCTGGAGGACTATAAGGGGGAAATGATCAAAGGCTCATTTTATGATCAAGAACTCCAAAAAGTTAAAGATGAAAATGCTTTCTTAGTGGAAAAAATACTTAGAAGGAAAAAAGAACAAGTTTTTGTTAAATGGTTAGGTTTCGATGAAACACACAATTCATGGATAGATAAAAAGAGTATATTAAAATAATTAAGCACGCAAAATATTTATCAGATTTAATTTATTTTTGTGTATTTTTTACATTGAAATATAGTTTTAATTATACACAAATTAAAAATAATAATAATATAATGTTAAATTTACTTATACCATATTTTGTGTATTATTACTAGCACCTAAAATATTTTTAATTTAATAGTGATTATGAGCTAATGTTGAAATATTATCAGGTAGTATAAATCTTTTGTCATCCTTATAATTTAGACTTATCTTATTTACAATTTCAGTATAAATTTTATGACCTCTACTTCTAATAACTCTCTGTTGTCCATAATAAGTTTTTTTATGTTTAATGCATTCAATATAATGAGTATGAGTTAATCGTTTAACTACTGACTTTTTTACGCCTTTAACCTTTTTTACGTTATAGTCAGTGTTATCATCTTTAGCAATTAAATATGAGTATGCTTTCGCTTTTAATCCTGCAAACGACGTCATTATTTTTCCTGCATTTTCGTCTTTCATTAATTCAAGCAAGCTCTTTGTTATTAGCGAGATTGATACCGAATCTGTTTGAGGCTAGGTAATTGGATGTATCAAAGCGATTAGGATTGAATTTAATTAAATCATAAAAATCTTCTTCTGATGATATAATAAAAGAATCTGTATCCATATAGAGTATTTTTGATGATGGACATTTTACAGAATGAAAATTATAGAAATAGTCATACATTAACCATTTTGAAAGTTCTAGTACACTAACTCCAATGTATATGGGCTTATCATAAAAAATTCGGGACTTAGTTGATTCAATGGCAGCCAAATTATCTCCAAAGATTTCAACACTGTGGAAATTATGTCTATGATTTTTGTCTTGACTCATAATGCTTAACTAATGCAACCTCACGACGTTTTTCTACATTCTCCATTGTTTTACCGTAAACGGCATTAACCATTAATTTGTAAAAGTTTATCTCAAAGTCATTGCTAGCTAATTTTCTAAGAGATGTATTGAGGTCAATATAAGGTTTCAGCCAACAGGACTGATTAAATGATAAAACTCTAGATATTTTTTCTAAAATCATACCTTGCTCTATACATAACTGTAGCTGCTTCAAATGAATTATATAGTTCTTTTTATCACTTAAGTCAGCTATTAGTTTTGTCTGCTTTCCTCCTGGTGGAATCTTATTTTCGGGGCAAAAAGGTAAACTATTATGCTTATTATGAATATCATCAGGAAATCGCAAATCTACTTCTAAAATATATCCAACATCACTAGATGCCGATATGCTAAGAACGTTGAAAGATGAAATTTCATCGTTACTTAGAAATTTAAAATTAGAAAATGGAAGGGGTTGACTCTTAGCCCATCCATATAAGTTGTTGGCGTCAATATATGAAAGGAAATTTATGGGTTCGGTAGGCTTAAATTTATTATTTAAATATTTGTTATTTGCTGTTGCAATCCGTTGAGTGCATTGGGTCAATCCTCCACGAACAGCAGTTTTTAAAAAATTATAAATGTCAGGATCACTAACAAGTTCTAATTCTACTCTTGTGTATTTTAACATTGCATCCCATGAAACTGAAGGAGCAGTAACATAATTAATGGGGTCTAACCTGTACACTCGGGAACAAAGACTCCTAAAATTCTCAAATACATCAGCAAGAATTAAAACATCGCTTTCCAAATATAATTTTAAATAATCTCTAATAGATTTGCAATTAAATGCGTTCCAAACCTTCTGAGCAAAGTTGTAGTCTTCAACACTACATTCCTCATCATTCAGTGAATTATAAAAATTATCTCGCGAAGGAAGCAGGGATTCATCAAATTTTTCAAAACTATCCAAATAATCATAGGGAAATACTCCCTTTCGTCGTAGCATATCAAATTTTTCACCTTGATATTTACTTCTCAAAATTTTAAAATTCGCTATGTTCATATAACTAGCGAGTTTTTTTAAGCTTGAATTTAAAAATCTATTGGAATCTATATATCTAATTTTATATTGATGAAGATAAGATTCATCGAGCTTACAAATTTGAGTTAACGCAATATATAACTCTTTATTGCAAGGAATGGGTCTTAGTTCATCTTTTATTGACGTAACAAATAAATGTATATCATAACGAGATAAGTTATGAAAAACTACAGGGAAAAAGGGATCGCTTAATCTAAATGTCTGTTTACACAGCTTATGAATAGGACCTACATATTGTCCTGTAAACTGATCAAAGAATTTTTCTCGATCATCATCAGAAATTTGTTTCTCGCAGGCATAGCATTCACCGTGTTCCTGGTAATCCTCATCCCAAATGTTAAACTGATAGATTGGTTTTTTATAGGACTTCCAGTACTTCTCATAAAGTCCATCGGCTTTCATCCTAAGTGCTTGACAAAATTTTTGGATACAATTCGGTCCTGAAATAACGAAATCATAATGTTTATGAGTTTATTGCCTTTGCTGGAATGTTAAAATATTTACCTTCGTATGTCCACATCTCATTTAGATGTTCATTGTATTTATGTACAATATAAAATGATGCTGCACATGCTGTATGCCTCTGTGCCATAGTAGTTGATGATTTTGATGGATCATTAAGATTTATATCGTAATTTTCCAAAACTGCTTCGATGTCAGCATAAATTACTACTGGTGGAGATAGTTTTTTAGAAAAACTTTTGAATACAGTTTTGGTATTAGGTTCAGGATACAAAGCAGCAACTTTTCCACACTCTTTAGTGTCATGTATAGTATTTGTTGTACTATAAAATTGCAAGCAGTTCTCGCAAAAATATGCCGTATTATGGGATTTACTATGTTGTGAATAACATAATTTTCTCATGCACGTTATATATGCATAACGCATCATTTGCATATTATCACTATTAATTCCAAGCAAGTTTATGTGGTGAGTCCGAATTTTCTTAGTCCTCACTGTGGGTCCCACAACGTTTTTTCCATTCTCATCGACTTCATAAACATTGATGCTAAAATCCTCATTTGCTGATTCGAATCGCTTGATTCCTTTGCTTGTTATTGGAAACTCAATTCCGGAAAAATTTAATCTTACTCCTTCATAATAAATGATGTCTTGCCGTATGTTTCCGCATCGATAGGATGATGGTATTGTTAACTTATCTCGGGAAATTTTTTTTAATGCTGCTGTTTGATATATAGTTTTAAGGTGTGTTCCATAGGCTAATGATGCTAAAACACACCACTTGAAACAAAAATCATCGTCATTTTTAACATTTATAAGTGCATTTCGTGACTTAATTTTTTTGGGAGCTTGGATAAACCTGTTTGCAGCGATATGCTCTAGTTTTATCATGGTAAGTTAAAAATATTTAAAACACTTTATTGCCCAACCTGAATCCTTCTCCTGGAATTCACTGCTGAGAGTTATCAAATTTTCTATTGTATCATTTAGATGATCATCAATCAGCTCGTTTTCATATATTGGTTTGTATGGAGTAATGAAATGCTTCATTGTTTCTGTTAAGCTTTCATCATCAGTGTTTTTAACGTATAATCCATATACTTTTAAATTGTATTTTATGGATCTGTACTCACTCATGCAGTGACGCAATAAATTGATAATATCATTTTTGCAATCATAAAAAAACTCTTTTAAATCAATCTGTTCACTTTTATTTGAGTGAACACGATATGATTTTAAAGGAAATCGCGACTCCGTTGAAATTTAAATGACGTTTCCATTTTTCTCATTTTCCTCTAGTTGAGCTGCTCTTGCATTCTTATGTTTGTCCGACATCATATGTCGTCTTTCCCTAGACGGAGGGTAACTTTCATCGCAAATTGAACAGTCAATAATCCTTAGTTCCATCGGAGTATCCAATCGACGCCGTTTGGAAGCACCTGACGTTAAAGGATCTTGGAGATCACTTGATTTAGATCCTTTGATCATAAGAATCTCAAAAGCATTCCTAGGTCCCAAGCATGTTTCATAATGACTATCAAACTCTATTAAGTCGATGGACTTAGAGCAAAGGTCACACACTACATTATTACGCAAATCAGAGCATCTCTCATAATGAGATTGAAACTCTGAAAAGTCAACGGACTTATCACACATGTTGCACTGAACTTTTGATGCCATTTTAAGTTTTACTTATTTATTTATTATTATTTTTTTTTTGTATCGAACTAACCACTTTCACTATTAAAACAGGACTAAGGGTTTCCTTTTTAAATGGTATCTTTTTAGGCCCCCCCCCCCCCCCCCCACCAAACACCTTCTTAATCTTTTACATCCCAAACAACAGTACCTGCTCACAAACCTGTTTCAAACGATTCCTACTGGGTCAATCTAATAATATGAGGGAAAGGTTACAACCTCTATTCTACCTGAAATCCACTTATTCCTTTTGTGTAATCCTCTCGTGGAAGAAACCTGTTTCAAACGAATCCTATGATTCTCTTGTAATAAGAGGAAGTGAAATTCAACCAATCAAAAGTAAAACAGAAAACATTGAAAATAAATAGTGTTTAAATGTGTTATATTTATTATATACATATGTATATAGTAAAATATGCGACTCTCCAGTTTAAGTTGTTGCTTTACTTGGGGGTGTCTGAAATATGGCCTCCTTGGTTTTATGCCCAATTCTGATTGGTGAGCTATGATGGCGTGGTTCTTGAGCATCGATTAGTAATTGATCTCTGGAGGGTGGCGTGATTCTAGTGCGGCTGGATACGCGGCATCTATTGTTTTATGTTCGACTCCTAGCTTAGGGTGTTTGTTTACATTGCCGGCTATCGGCTACAAGTGGTCCACTTCGAGCGTGGGATGTTTATGAGATTCGATGCTGAGGGTGTTGGATTGTTTATAGTATGTGGGTGCAGGGTAACAGACATAGATAAGGGTATCCGGAGCATGGACTATAGATATGTCACTTCCCCATCGTTCGATTTAAGCCTGTTCTCCGGCGATTATCCTTGGATATAGTTCAGGTGCATCTAAAACTGTGCACGCTGGGGATTCCCCGTTTTCGTCTAAAGATGTTTCTATGTGGGAGTCGGGTTTAGGCTTATTGATTTTACTTAGATTAAACAATTTGTAACTTAATGCTATTATGATTATGACAAATAGCAGTATTGAGCTTACATGTAATACATTATTTAATCGCGTATTTTCTATTACGATTTCTTTGGTTTGCAAATAAGACAATTGTTTAATTCTTGTTACGTTATTTTTGATGTATATGCTTTGTGCAAATTCTGGTATTGAGTTAGATATTAAGAATTCATTTAATTGTACACTGCAATTATTTATTTTTATTATTGCGTTGCCTTCTACTTTTGTTTCTTAGTTTAGGCAATCTTGGTATAATATGGTTTGTGGTAATTTCCAAGTTAACAATATATTGGGTTCTATGAAACTTATTTGAAAGTTTTGGTGTGCTGCATGCCTAATTAAATATCCTCTATGTACTCAGTAAAATGTTGAAGGTTAAATATTAGTATTTCTAATTGCTTATTTCTATCATTATTCTTGTTTAATTTATTGACAACTTCTATGCCAGAATTTACTGCTTGAAATTTTAAGTTTAATTCGTTAGCTTGAACACTGTGGCTAGCCAGATTTTCTATTTTCCCTTCTAGTTCGACTTTATCATCTTTATGATCTAACGTTCCAAATAGATATTTATAAATTGTGCCTACTGCATTTAAAGGCCTCTTTTGTTTCTTTTGGCTATTTTTATGCCGTTGAATTCACGTTGCAATGTCTCGACTAAATATTGAACTTGGATTACGTTATTAAATTGGGTTGCCTGGTCTAGTAAACTCTGATATGTTTCATCTGTTCTTGTTATATTAATTGTTAAATAATGATATTCATAATTAATGGGTATGTTAATGGTATCTGTTTTGAAAATGAGATATTTATTCCTTGAGTTGATGGGATCTATCTCTATATTCTATCCGGTAGACTGTAGGACGGTGAACATTAGTAAGATTATAATCTTAATCATGTTGTAGCTCCAGATTCCCAGTACTCTCTTCGGGTACTCTGCAATTATCATATTTACTTTTATTAGACTTCTTCTTTCTTTTGAATTTCGTTTTATAGTCTACCTGCCGAATTTCCCCTGTTATTTTGAACGGATTGGTTGTTTTTGTTTTAACTAGGGGTGCATTCTTGTAGCGTTGATCTTCCTAACCTTATTCAGTTGGGTGTTATAATCTGGTAGTCCGGCGTACAGGAAGATATCAGCTGGGGATCTTTTTGTAGTATTATGAACCGATTTATGATTATAAGTGTATAGAATTAACTCGAATTTTGTGAGCTTGTTCTCTATGTTATCCTCGCTTGAAATAATTCTTAATTTGTCATTGATCGTTTTATGTAGCCGTTCTTCATCAGAAACTCCGTTTTTACTGGTAGTGATTTCGATTTTCACATTTTCACATCAAGTGATTGGGACTGATTATTTTTAGGAATGCCCTTTGGAACAGTGGGAAGTCTATTTCACTATGGAAATATAATGCACTCTTTTTGGTTTACACATATTCCTTTATTATATCTTTTGCTAATGACTCTGTCATTTCAGTATAAGTGATTTTTATCAGTATCTTGTGGAAATTGTGGGATGTTTCTACCTTATCCTCATTACCTTTAATCAGTTCTATTTGCCTATTATAGTAATTGATTGGTCGCTCTGTAAGTGGAATGTAATTTGCATTATCTTCTTGCGCGCTATGGACCATTGCAAAATCACTATTAATGGTTTCCCCAAGTAGGTTTTCGTTAATCTTTACTCTTGATAGCGCATCGGCTACATGGTTCTCCTTTCCTGGTAAGAATTTCATTTTGAAGTCAAATTCATTTAATCTGTCTGTTTACACACCTTATGAATAGGACCTACATATTGACCTGTAAACTGATCAAAGAATTTTTCTCGATCATCATCAGAAATTTGTTTCTCGCAGGCATAGCAAACGCCGTGTTCCTGGTTATCCTCATCCTAAATGTTAAACTGGTAGATTGGTTTTTTATAGGAAAGTAGTTATTATATAGGCACTTTGCTATGGCACAGTGTTAGGTACACAAAGGAGGAATATAAATTATAGAGAAAGTAGAAAGGTTCAAGGGCATCGAAACCGTTTTCAGGAAACACTTAAAAAATACCTCTAAACTATCACATTAGATTCATTACAAAGGGATGACCTACCTGTTTGAGGGTTGTTTGAATCGCAACACGGGACCAATCGTAAAAACAGGTTCATTGACAGTAAGAGGGAGGAGAGAGAATATAAATGAGCGAAGGATCGATTTGAGAGGATTTTACATGATTGAGAAACAGGATTGAGATCGAAGTTAGTTCACATTATCGCCGATAGGTGGCGCCACCAAGTAGTAAGGATACGGGACAGCGATTTTTTAGACTGAATTACCAAATTCGCAACATGTTGCATTAACATTTGCTTAAGCATGTGCAGCTTGGCAACATGTTGAATGTAAGTGTGCATCATATTGCTATGTTATTACGTGATCATGTTAAATAAATACTTATAAGATATTTTATTAACATTGAATTGGGAACCAATTTCAGCTATGTTATTAACTGGTCAAGTTAAATAAAGGTTAGGTTAGGTTAGGTTAACCCGGACGGCCCTCAGCGGGGCCGCGCATAGGCCAATATGGCCCTTAGTTATCCGGATGGGGGGGTGTATGAACCGTCGCGGGAGTGTTAATGTGGTTTTAAAAAGTCCCCGAGAATCGAGGTGTTTTTAGCATAGGCCAGCAGTTCCTGAGGCGTCCTTTTGGAGGCATCTTCCAGTGATGCCAACACTGGGGCGCCCAGGTATCTCCTCCTTGCCCTTGAGAGAGCCGGACAGTTGCAGATGAGATGTTCCAGGGTTTCGATAGCCCCAGGTTCCTCACATTTCCTGCAACTGTCTCTGTTGGTGATGCCTAGCTTTGCTGCATGTGCAGCAGCCAGACAGTGACCTGTTAGTATTCCCACCATCAGTCTGCAGTCCTTTCGTGGTAGATGCAGTAGGTAGTGGCTAAGTTTCTCGTTGCGCTCCTTGCACATTATCTTCGAGGTTCTGCAGGTGGTGGTACTCCTCCACCTGCTATCAGTCTGTGTTCTAGCCTGCTTCTCTAGATCGCCTTGCAGCGTTCTGAGGGAGACAGGCACGTTCTCGGTTCTCCTATTCTCCAGCCCGACGCCTTCCTTAGCTAGTACGTCCGCCGCTTCGTTTCCTTCGATGCCCTGGTGGCTGGGAACCCAATAGATCCGCACTGTCTTTGTCGTGCTTAGGATGTCTAATGCCTCCCTGCTCGCCAAGACACTTCTGGAACAGACCACGGACGACTGCATGGATTTTATCGCCGCTTAGCTGTCGACGAATAGGTTGACCGCATCGTGTGTTCGTTCTGTGCGGAGAGCGACCTCCGCTGCTTTCCCGATGGCAAAAACTTGCCTGGAATATGCTGCATGGGTCGGGTAGCTTATACGACAGCCTTATCACGGGGTCTGTGCAGTATAGGCCCGCTCCTACTCCTCCGTCCATCTTGGAGCCGTCTGTGTATATATTGAGGTGCTCAGTTTGGTCCCTTCCAATCTTCCAGTCTTCAGGTCCCAGAGATGTGGTTGTTTTGACGTCAAGGCAAGTTTGGGGGGTCATGTAGTCAGTTGATCTGGTCATTTCCCTGCCGATTGAACTGTGCCCGTATCCTTGTGGCGATAGATTTCCTGATGCTATGAGGCGTTGTGCTGCCTTTCCCGCAATCAGGCGAGCTTGAATGTCCAGGAGGTCGATTCCGAGTATGGTTTCGAGTGCTTTTGTTGGGGTTGACCTCAGCGCCCCTGTAATACAGAGCAGAGCCTGTCGCTGAGTCTTCTCCATAAGCTTATGGTATGTCTTCTTTTCAGTAGCCTGCCACCACACTAAGGCTCCATACAGCAGAGTTGGTCGCACCACCGAGATGTAGATCCAGTGCATTAGAGCAGGTGACAGGCCCCATGTGCTGCTGAGCATCTTCTTGGATGCATAAAGCGCAATGGTAGCCTTCTTCACCCTTTCCACTACATTGGGCTTCCATGACAGCTTGCTGTCCAGTACTGTGCCTAGGTATTTCACCTGTGATTTTGGGGTCAGCCTAGTTTGGTCAATTTTCGGGGGGGTCCATATCGGTACCTTGTACCTCTTGGTAAAGAGGATGAGGTCCGTCTTGTCCGCGTTGATACTGAGTCCTACCTCTTCCGCCCACTCACGTATCTCCCTGAGTGTACGTTCCATTAAGGAGCTGAGGGTCGATGGACATACACCCGTAATAAGTATGCTTATGTCATCTGCATAAGCCGTTATCTTTGGGGCCTTCCTTTCAAATCTCTTGATGAGGTCGTCGACCACCAGATTCCACAGTAGTGGCGACAGGACTCCACCCTGAGGTGTGCCTCTGTGTGCCCCCTTTACCATGGAAGCAGTGCCCCACTCCGATTGCACCCGTCTGCAACTTAGGTTTTTGATCCAGACGTTGATTGCAGGGTGTATGTTATTCGCTTCTAGGCGACTTGTTATTGCGGTTGTGGCCACGTTGTTGAATGCTCCTGAGATGTCCACAAATGCTCCCAAAGCATACTTTTTGTTGTGAAGGGCGCTCTCGATGGTGGCTACTAGCGAGTGTAGTGCCGTCTCCACTGATTTCCCTTTAGTGTAGGCGTGTTGGTTTGTTGACATCAGTCCCTCTACCTCATTCCTGATGTGCAAATCCAACAGCTTTTCTAGTGTTTTTAGTATAAAGGAGGTAAGGCTTATCGGTCTGTAGTCCTTGGGACTCACGTGGCTGCACTTTCCTGCCTTAGGGAGGAAGACAACTCTCGAGGTTCTCCATTGGATGGGGATATAGCCCGTACTTAGGCATGCTGAGTATATTGCGAGGAGCCATGGGGTGATAACCTCTTTGGTCAACTGCATCATGGCTGGGAATATCCCGTCCAGTCCTGGTGCTTTTATGCCCGCGAAGGAGTCTATGGCCCAGTGTATTCTCTTAGTGGTTAACAGACCTATTGGAGGGTGTTGTTCCTCGGTTGCTAGGTCCTGATGCTCCTTGGCGTCAGTGACCTCGGTGCATCCAGGGAAGTGCGCCTCCATTAGTGCTGTTAGGGCTTCTTTGCTGCCCTCTGTCCACTGTCCGTTGTCTAGTTTTAGTTGGCTCTGTACTGTGGGCTGCTTTGAAAGCAGCTTCCGAAGCCTGGCGGTTTCGGGCACTTTCTCGATGTTGGAGCAGAAGTTTCTCCACGAGTTCCTTTGTGCCTTACGTATTTCCTTCTTGTAGCTCCTAAGTAGGATTTTATATTCCTCATTGACAATCTCCTCGTTCGCTTGTTTGGCGATCTTGAAGAATTCCTTGAGGTTGTTCCTTTGGAGAGAGAGATCTCGGTTCCACCAGAATGGCTTGGACCTCCTCTTCGTTCTCGAGGGTTTGCACGATGCATGGTAGGCGTTCAGTAGCTCGTTGGATAGGGTCTTTAGGAACTTCTCTATATCCTCCGCGGATTTCACTGAGCCCGGATTCGCGAGCTTCGAAGTAACTGTCTTTTTAAACTTTGCCCAGTTTGTGTTCCGGGGGTTTCTATAGACTGTTGTCTTCGAAAGGTGTTTGAATTCGCACTTGAACTGAATGTACTTATGGTCTGAGAAGGATGGTCTATCGAGGACCCTCCAGCTAGATACCGTAGTACTGTTTCCCATTGCAAGTGTTAGGTCTAGCACGTTGGATGAGGTCGGACCTACGAAGGTGTGCTCCTCCCCAACGTTTGCTATATATAGATTAGTTGCTAGTATAAAGTCTAAGAGTGACTCACCTCTGTCATTGATGTCGGTGCTTCCCCACACATTATGGTGGGCGTTGGCGTCCGTTCCGATGACGAGTTGATAGTTTTTGGTGCCGGCTTCTGTCACCAGGCTCCTGAGTTCGTCGGGTGGTGCGGGTCTGTCGTGAGCCATGTAGCAGGAAGCCACCAGAAGGCGCTTTTCCTCACTTTCCAGCATCACAACCGTCAGGTCATCCGTGCTGTAATGAGACATAAGGTAAGCATGGATTCCCTTTCGTACGAGTACGACGGTTCTGCTCCTGCTTACCGATGTTGAGTAGAACAGGTTATGATTTGAGGACTTTAGTCCGGCCACTGAATTGCCTGTCGCAATCCAGGGCTCCTGGACTAGAGCTATGTCGGCGAGCCCTTGCTCCATGGCGATGAGGAGCTCCGCCGACGCTACCTTGCTTTTATGCAAGTTGAGCTGCAGCACACTCAGCATGGGTGGCTGGCTCGCTTGCACCTGACGGGTTGACTACCAGCGTCAGGTCACCGTCTTCCTCTTCTTCATCTTCAAGCGCAAGACCCTGGGCGGCCTCCACGATGGACTCGAGACCTAGGTCCTTTTCCACCTCGCCTGCCTGCAGGGTATGCGCGTCCTTGTCCTCAGGGTGGCGCTTTTTGAGGCGCAGGTAGACGCTACCCATGCCCCACGCCATCTTCCCGAACTTGGGGTATAGCAGATCCTCTGCTTCCTTGTTTATTTGGAGGATCACACACTGGCCCCCCTCGTTGGGTAGTGGGCTACCAATGTGTAGGATCCTCCAGTCGGCCGTTGGCACGTCCGCGTTTTGCCGCTGAAGGAGCTTCAGCGCTCGGTCCCCCTGGATCGTGATGGGGAAGAGTACCTTCGCCTTAGGCTTGGATGGGATAAGCTCCCGGTCCACAACCTCCAGCTTGGCCCCCTCCCACATCGCCTCCAGTTGGCAGACCGTACGCGTCAGCCACCTTAGGGTTGGGTCATCATTGCACTTCAGGATCTTAACCCCATTTAGCCACCCAGCACCATCGAACGTGGGCATTGGGGCCGCGGGGTCTTCCTCCATCTGTGCAAAGAGTGCGTCGACAAGACGCGCGTGCACCAGCTTCCACTGTGCCGCTGACATCTTGCCGTTTTCTTCGCTGCGGTCAATGAGTGCCACGATCAGGTGTCGTTTGGTCACCTCGCTGACCTTCGCTTTCGGCTTCTTGGCCGCTTTCGGTGGAGGGGCTGCACTCCTGGGCCCGCGTTGCCGCTTGCTCGCTGGAGTGTCCTTAATGGCACTCTCAGTCGAGCGTTGCCTCTTGGTGGCCATCATCTCCTCCACCTTATTGGCATATTCGCCATTCGACGCCCTCATCTGTGGCATCTGGGCATAGTGTAGCCGACCCTCCTCTACTCTCTGCTCGGCCCAGGCTAGCTTGACCTTCTCCTCCTGGGAGATGTCTGCTTTGCCTTGCAGCCGGCTTTTTATGTTGAGGGCCGCTTTGTATTGCGCCTTGGCCTTCATCCCCTCCTTGGAACGCTTCGGCCCTTCCCTACGCAGGGAGCTGGTGCCTGGTTCCGGCGAGCGGAGAAGGCTCTCTTCGTCCGTCCTGCTTAGAGAGAGCACGCTCTCCAGATCCGTGTCTGTATCGACTACGGCATCTGTGCGGCTCAACTTGCAGGGCACGGAGTGAGTTGTTTTTGTTGTTGTTGTTGTGGCAGTAGCTTTACAACTGACCTGGCCTGCTCCCGCCAAGTCTGAGGTGTGACCGCTGGCGACACGCAGAGAGGACTGCTCCTCCCCGTGCCCGCCGGTGGTAGCAGTCACGCTTTCCACCGACGTTTGGGTTGACATCCCAACCCGTGCTTCATCCTTCTTCGCCTCCATATTTGGCCCGAGGGTCCATACTGGTTAATATTTTTCGGGGGGACCACCCCCTAGCGTTTTAGGCCTGACCGCCAGGCACCTCTAGCCATGGCCCTGGTTCGGTTCCCCCGACTTTGAATCGGGAAGACGCCGGACCATAGCCTTAGCTAGACACTGCATTACCCCGGACAGAGCAAGCGACAGTGCATTACCCTTGTCCGGGGTAATGCAGTGTCCATTGCCCAGCCGGCACCCTCGTGGAGGGTTCAGCTAGAGGATTTTCGCCAGCCAAGTTAAATAAATACTTATAGGATATTTTATAAACATTGAATTGGGAAAACAAATGTGTGAAGTTTCTGAAATTTACATCCTATAGAAAACATAGGTTGGAAACCTGGGTATATAGATGTCCGTATAGAGGGTTGAATGGTAAGAGAACACAAATTAATGGAGATATATATAGGAGCACACAAAGAATAAAATTATAATAGGAAGACATAAAAATTAATTAAAGCTACTTATAGTAAATATACGGCCGTCCCTTATTCTTACTACTTGGTGGCGCCACCTATCGGCGATAATGTGAACTAACTTCGATCTCAATCCTGTTTCTCAACCATGTAAAATCCTCTCAAATCGATCCTTCGCTCATTTATATTCTCTCTCCTCCCTCTTACTGTCAATGAACCTGTTTTTACGATTGGTCCCGTGTTGCGATTCAAACAACCCTCAAACAGGTAGGTCATCCCTTTGTAATGAATCTAATGTGATAGTTTAGAGGTATTTTTTAAGTGTTTCCTGAAAACGGTTTCGATGCCCTTGAACCTTTCTACTTTCTCTATAATTTATATTCCTCCTTTGTGTACCTAACACTGTCCCATAGCAAAGTGCCTATATAATAACTACTTAGGACTTCCAATACTTCTCATAAAGTCCATCGGTTTTCATCCTAAGTGCTTGACAAAATTTTTGGATACAATCCGGTCCTGAAATAACGAAATCATAATGTTTATGAGTTTATTGCCTTTGCTGGATTTTGAAAATATTTACCTTCGTATGTCCACATCTCATTTAGATGATCATTGTATTTATGTACAAAATAAAATGATGCTGCACATGCTGTATGCCTCTGATCCATAGTAGTTGATAATTTTGATGGTTCACTAAGATTTATATGGTAATTTTCCAAAACTGCTTCGATGTCAGCATAAATTACTACTGGTGGAGATAGTTTTTTAGAAGAACTTTTGAATACATTTTTATACCCGATACTCAAAATGAGTATTGGGGTATATTAGATTTGTGGTAAAAGTGGATGTGTGTAACGTCCAGAAAGAATCGCTTCCGACCCCATAAAGTATATATATTCTTGATCAGCATCAATAGCCGAGTCGATTGAGCCCTGTATGTCTGTCCGTCCGTCCGTCTGTCCGTCCCCTTCAGCGCCTAGTGCTCAAAGACTATAAGAGCTAGAGCATCGATGTTTTAGATCCAGACATCTGTGATATGTCACTGCTACAAAAATATTTCAAAACTTCGCCCCGCCCACTTCCGCCCCCACAAAGGACGAAAATCTGTGGCATCCACATTTTTAAGATACGATAAAACCAAATCGTAGAATCGTTGAGAATGACCATATCTTTTAGACTGCAGAATCTGAATTGGATCGTATTATTATTATAGCCAGCATCAAGAAAACAATTTAATTTTTTCTCGCCCTGTCTCTCTCTAACACACACGTAGCATAGGCGGCTTTGCTTAGAGTAAAACATTAGCGCCTAGATTTCAGAGACTATAAAAGCTAGAGCAACCAAATTTGGTACACACACTCCTAATATATCGGACCAAGACGAGTTTGTTTCAAAATTTCGCCACACCCCCTTCCGCCCCCTCAAAGGATGCAAATCTGGGGATATTCAGAAATCTCAGAGACTATTAAGACTAGAGTAACCAAATTTGGTATCCGCACTCCTGTTAGATCTCACTATAAAACGTATATCTCAAAATTTCGCCCCACCCCCACAAAGGACGAAGAACTGTTGCATCCACAATATTGAGGATACGAGAAAACTAAATACGCAGAATCACAGATAATGATCATATCTATCAGATTATCGGGTATGTTATTGTGTTTACTGAAACCTGGTTAAAGCCGGACATTCTTAGTTCCGAGGTTTTGGCAGGTCGGTACACAACTTTTAGAAAGGACCGTTCGGCTCGACGTGCAGGAGGGGTTCTAATTGCAGTGGACTCTTACTTCACGTCAGAACACTTCACAGTCCAAGTTCAACAGGAACTGCAATTCCTGTGTGTAAAACTGATTCTTCCCGCTTTCGCTATATTCATTACTTGCTCGTATATCCCACCTTCTTCGGATATTTCAATTTATGAGCAGCACTTGTCCGCTTTAACCGCTGTTGCTTCCTCGCTATCTGATAAAGATCGTATGATAGTTCTTGGTGACTTCAACTTGCCAGGAACTGTTTGGTCTTCGGTAAACGAGTCTAGTATCCTAGTGCCCATGTCACGACATGATCTATGCTTTGTATCGGATCCGACCATAGTGTTGTTAACCCGAGCCCTTCCGCTCACTATACCTGAAGACGCCTACCACCCTACTTTTGAGGTGTCGCTAGATAGACCAACTGTATTGGATCGGTCGAGTAGACTACCTGAACGTGTCCGCTGCTTTCGTAAAGCCGAGTTTGCGAAGCTTAATAATCTCATTAGGGATTTTGATTGGTCCGCTTTGTACTTGTGCACTGATGTCACAAAAGGCACAAACATTTTTTACAATGCTCTTGTCACATTTTTTGATTCTTGTGTCCCGCTTTCTTGTCCGATTAGATCTGGAAAACCCCCTTGGTTTACCAAAGAGTTATCCAGTCTAAAAAACTTAAAATCAAGACTTTATAAAAAATTTCAAGAAGTGGGTTCTCCTACTTCTCACTCTCGTTATGTAATAGCTCGGTAAAACTTTTCAGTTCTTAATGCTCAATGCTATAAGAACTACCTATCTCGTTGCAGGATACGTTTTTCTCGGCACCCTAAACAGTTTTACTGCTTCGTAAACAGTATGCGTAGAACGTCCGCACACCCATCCTCGCTATCATTTTGTAATACGTCGGCAAATAATGATCAGGCAATTGCCGATTTTTTTGCCCAGTTTTTCCAAACCACCTATTCTGAGGAACGCTACTCTGGTCAACCGTACCCATACGGATTACCGAGGTCGAACGGCATTTTCAGTCCAACCGCACACCCATCCTCGCTATCATTTTGTAATACGTCGGCAAATAATGATCAGGCAATTGCCGATCTTTTTGCCCAGTTTTTCCAAACCACCTATTCTGAGGAACGCTACTCTGGTCAACCGTACCCATACGGATTACCGAGGTCGAACGGCATTTTCAGTCCCGGTTTTTTCACCGGGTCCAGACGGGGTTCCAGGTTGTGTACTCAGGTACTGGGCCGAGGCTCTGTGTGGACCATTGCTTAAACTATTCACCCTGTCCATTGATTCCTCTTGCTTCACCCCAATCTGGAAGGAATCGTTTATAATTCCTCTCCATAAAAAAGGTAGCAAGTCTGATGCAAAAAATTATAGAGGTATAGCAAAGTTATCCGCTATTCACAAATTGTTTGAGAAGGTTTTAACTCCGCACTTGCAACATCTCTGCAAGTCACTTATATCTCCAACTCAGCATGGATTTATAAGGCGGCGATCAACCACCACGAACTTGTTAGAGTTTCTTTTCTCTTTCATTATTAAAGGCTTTCAAGGACGGATGTTATTTACACCGACTTTAGTAAAGCATTCGACTCTGTAAACCATTCCCTTTTAGCACATAAACTTGACCTTTTAGGGTTTCCGCCCAACCTCCTGAGATGGAGATCTAGCTATCTTTGTTCTAGGTCTCAAAGAGTCCTCTTCAAAAACTCCCTCTCTTTACCAGTAAAGGTTTCTTCGGGAGTACCACAGGGCAGCCATCTAGGCCCCTTACTCTTCACACTCTTTATTAATGACTTGCCTTCAGTATTAACATACTCTCCAATACTTATGTATGGGGATGATGTTAAACTCTGTGGCCAGTATAAGGAAATTTCATTTCATTCTCGCTTGCAATCCGATCTCAATAACATTCAGTCATGGTGCTGTGCAAACTTGTTACACCTTAATGTCTCGAAATGCAAAGTTATGACATTTCATCGTTCTAGCCCCTTGTTGGCTACCTATATCCTATGTGGCGTTTCTCTTGAGAGAATTACCCTGGTGGATGATCTGGGTGCTATGTTAGATCCCAAGTTAAAGTTTTCCGAACACATTTCTACCATGGTAAATAAGGCCATGGGCGTGCTTGGGTTTATAAAGAGGTGGTCAAAGGAATTTGACGACCCCTATATAACAAAGACACTCTAAACCTCGCTTCTTCGTCCGATCTTAGAATACGGCTCCTGTGTATGGTGCCCTCAGTACAAAGTACACCAGGACCGTATAGAATCAATACAGAAAAATGTTTAACCTTTTGCTCTGCGGGGCCTTAACTGGGATGCGGGTGTGATAGTCCCATCTTACTCTAGTAGACTACTATAAGTAGATCTCCCCATGCTTAGTTAACCGTAGGAAAATACTTGGTATGATTTTTGTGCACAACTTGATCAGGGGTGACATAGACAGCCCTGATCTGTTGAGCCGCATAAACTTCACGATTCCTATTAGACTGACTAGAAATTTTATACCGCTCTTCCTTCCACTTTGTAGATCGAATTATTTCTTACATGAACCGTTCAGGGTCTTATGCTCGGATAATTCCCTCTACCATATTATATCCTCCACTAATTCTCTTCCTCTTATTAAATTACTAATCCTTACACACCTTTCTACTAATTAGTAATTAGTAATTGTAGTGGCGTTTGTATTTTATTGAATGCTTAATTTCTTAATAAGTTTAGTGCTAATTTTCCTCGAATTTTAGTCTAATATCTATCTTTCTGCATGCTCGCGTTTGGTTCGGCTACGCACCGCGCGTCATGCGGCAGCGCCCCTCGGTCGCTTGGGCGGGAGGAGGGCTGCGTTTTGCCTGGGATCCGCGCGTAACAGCCTTCTGCTGGTGTCACACGGGCCACTTGACGGTGCAGTAACTGCATCGCCTCTTGAAAGATGCAGTCATTGCATGTCAACGTCCAAGAAAAAAAAAAAAAAAAGTAGATTAGACCGCAAATCTACATCTACAAATACAGCAACTCACAACGTTCCCCCTCGTTGGTATTAGGTTCGGGATAAAAAGCAGCAACTTTTCCACACTCTTTAGTGTCATGAATAGTATTTGTTGTACTATAAAATTGCAAACAGTTCTCGCAAAAATATTTATTATGTAAGTATTCTGGGATTCACTATGTTGTGAATAACATAATTTTCTCATGCACGTTATATATGCATAATGCATCATTTGCATATTATCGCTATTAATTGCAAGCAAGTTTATATGGTGAGTCCGAATTTTCTTAGTCCTCGGGGTCCCACAACGTTTTTTCCATTCTCATCGACTTCAAAAACATTGATGCTAAAATCCTCACTTGCTGATTTGAATCGCTTGATTCTTGTTGATTGCTTGTTATTGAAAACTCAATTCCGGAAAAATTTAATCTTACTCCTTCATAATAAATGATGTCTTGCCGTATGTTTCCGCACCGATAGGATGATGGTATTGTTAACTTATCTCGGGAAATTTTTTTTAATGCTGCTGTTTAATATATAGTTTTAAGTTGTTTTCCATAGGCTAATGATGCTAAAACACATTACTTGAAACACATTACTTGCCCAACCTGAATCCTTTTCCTGGAATTCACTGCTGAGAGTTATTAAATTTTCTATGGTATCATTTATATGATCATCAATCAGCTCGTTTTCATATATTGGTTTGTATGGAGTAATGAAATGCTTCATTGTTTCTGTTAAGCTTTCATCATCAGTGCTTTTAACGTATAATCCATATACTTTTAAATTGTATTTTATGGATCTGTACTCACTCATACAGTGACGCAATAAATTGATAATATCATTTTTACAATCATGAAAAAACTCTTTTAAATCAATCTTTTCACTTTTATTTGAGTGAACACGATATGATTTTAAAGGAAATCGCGACTCCGTTGAAATTTAAATGACGTTTCCATTTTTCTCATTTTCCTCTAGTTGAGCTGCTCTTGCATTCTTATGTTTGTCCGACATCATATGGCGTCTTTCCCTAGACGGAGGATAACTTTCATCGCAAATTGAACAGTCAATAATCCTAAGTTCCATCGGAGTATCCAATCGACGCCGTTTGGAAGCACCTGACGTTAAAGGATCTTGGAGATCCCTTGATTTAGATCCTTTGATCATAAGAATCTCAAAAGCATTCCTAGGTCCCAAGCATGTTTCATAATGACTATCAAACTCTATTAAGTCGATGGACCTAGAGCAAAGGTCACACACCACATTATTACGAGAGTCAGAGCATCTCTCATAATGAGATTGAAACTCTATAAAGTCATCGGACTTATCACACATGTTGCACTTAACTTTTGATGCCATTTTAAGTTTTATTTTTTTTTTTGTACCGAACTAACCACTTTCACTATTGAAATAGGACTAAGGGTTTCCTTTCTAAATGGCATCATTTTTATCGCCTCAAACACAGTACCTGGTCACAAACCTTTTTCAAACGATTACTACTGGGTCAATCTAATAATATGAGGGAAAGGTTACAACCTCTATTCTACCTGAAATCCACTTATTCTTTTTGTGTAATCCTCATTTGGAAGAAACCTGTTTCAAACGAATCCTATGATTCTCTTGTAATAAGAGGAAGTGAAATTCAAACAATCAAAAGTAAAACAGAAAACATTGAAAATAAATAGTGTTTAAATGTGTTATATTTATTATATACATATGTATATAGTAAAATATGCGACACTCAAGTTTAAGTTTTAAAAAAGATTTATTTATTCACTTAAACTTAGCGTACAATGAGTAGTTTGTTTCCCCGACGATGACTAAGGTCAGATGTCTTAAACGGAATTAACTTGGGTGAATTCTCCGACGGTGTCGCGATTGACGTTTGTCTTGAACAGAACTGACTGCTTACTTAGATGTAGACTATTTATATTACGATGCTCGGATTGGGATTCGGAGGCGTTGGCTGCGGCTTCGGTGATGGAGTACGTGACTCGATCGATATGTGGGAAAGGCGGCTTTTGATGAAAGGCTTCCGCTGCGTATGATCGGTGTTGCTTTACTTGGGGGTGGCTGAAATATGGCCACCTTGGTTTTGTGCCCAATTCTGATTGGTGAGCTAGGATGGCGTGGTTCTTGAGAATCGATTAGTAATTGATCTCTGGAGGGTGGCGTGATTCTAGTGCGGATGGATACGCGGAATATATTGTTTTATGTTCGACTCCTATTGTCTTCATCTGGATATGGGACAATTTTAAGTATAGGAATATTTCTGATCTCTCCTGAGATGTTGGAAATTATTAGTATTTCGTTGGTGTCTGATTTCAACCAGGTAGATGTTTTGATATTTAATAATTTTTCTGAATCGATGTGTTTCAGGTAATCCTGCCTTAATAATTTTAGATTAAAAATCCCTAATCTTGTCAGCTGCATGCATAATTCAATATCCTCTATGTACTCAGTAAAATGTTGAAGGTTAAATATTAGTATTTCGAATTGCTTCCTTCCTTCCTATCATTATCCTTGTTTAATTTATTGACAACTTCTATGCCAGAATTTACTGCTTTAATTGTTAAGTTTAATTTGCTAGCTTGAACACTGTGGCTAGCCAGATTGTCTATTTTCCCTTCTAGTTCGACTTTATCATCTTGATCTAACTTTCCAAATAGATATTTATAAATTGTGCCTACTACATTTATAAGGCCTCTTTGGTTTCTTTTGGCTATTTTTATGCCGTTGAATTCACGTTGCAATGTCTCGACTAAATATTGAACTTGGATTACGTTATTAAATTGGGTTGCCTGGTGTAGTAAACTCTGATATGTTTCATCTGTTTTTGTTATATTAATTGTTAAATAATGATATTCATAATTAATGGGTATGTTAATGGAATGTGTTTTAAATATGAGATATCCATTCCTTGAGTTGATGGGATCTATCTCTATATTCTGTCCGGTAGACTGTAGGACGGTGAACATTAGTAAGATTATAATCTTAATCATGTTGTAGCTCCAGATTCCCAGTACTCTCTTCGGGTACTCTACAATTATCATATTTACTTTTATTAGACTTTTTCTTTCTTTTGAATTTGGTTTTATAGTCTACCTGCCGAATTTCCCCTATTCTTTTGATCGGATTGGTTGTTATTTTTTAACTAGGGGTGCATTTTTGTAGCGTGTGTCTACTTCAAAGTCGATTCTATCGTTATTCAAATGATTGATCTTCCTAATCTTATTCAGTTGGGTGTTATAATCTGGTAGTCCGGCGTACAGGAAGATATCAGCTGGGGATCTTTTTGTAGTATTATGAACCGATTTATGATTATAAGTGTATAGAATTAACTGGAATTTTGTGAGCTTGTTCTCTATGTTATCCTCCCTTGAAATAATTTTTAATTTGTCATTGATCGTTTTATGTAGCCGTTCTTCATCAGAAACTCCGTTTTTACTGGTAGTGATTTCGATTTTCACATTTTCACATCAAGTGATTGGGACTGATTATTTTTAGGAATGCCCTTTGGAACAGTGGGAAGTCTATTTCACTATGGAAATATAATGCACTCTTTTTGGTACACACATATTCCTTTATTATATCTTTTGCTAATGACTCTGTCATTTCAGTATATGTGATTTTTATCAGTATCTTGTGGAAATAGTGGGATGTTTCTACCTTATCCTCATTACCTCTAATCAGTTCTATTTGCCTATTATAGTAATTGATTGGTCGCTCTGTAAGTGAAATATAATTAGTATTATCTTCTTGCGTGCTTTGGAACGTTGCACAATCACTATTAATGGTTTCCCCAAGTAGGTTTTCGTTAACCTTTACTCTTGATAGCGCATCGGCTACATGTTCTCCTTTCCTGGTAAATATTTTATTTTTGAAGTCAAATTCATTTAATTTGATCTTTCATCGTTGTAGCTTCATATTTGGTTCCTTGAGGTTATTCAACCAAACCAAGAGTGTATGATCACTTAATATCTCGAACGTTCTACCAAACAGGTATGATCTGAAATACTTAGTTGCCTAAACTATAGCTAGTAATTCCTTTTCTATTGCTGAATAATTGATTTCGTGTTCATTCAAGGTTCTACTTGCGTAGCAAATTGGTTTGTGGTCTTGTGACAACACCGCTCCTAATGCAATGTTACTTGCATCGGCTGCTACCGTGAACATTTTTTCGAAATCTGGGATTGCGAGGATGGGGTCTGAGGTAATAAGTACTTTCAACTTTTAGAAGGCCTCGGCGTATTTTTACTCGGTTGGGTCTATGACAGCTCGTGTCTTTAATTTGAGTGTAATTGGTTTTGCTATGTTAGCGAAATTAGGAATGAATTTACTATAAAATCCACATAAACCTATGAATGATTTTATTTTTGTAGTTGTATTGGGTATGGGGAAGTTTATTATAGCGGAATTAGGTACTATGCCGTTAGTTGTTACTACATGGCCTAGGAATTCCGTTTCTTTCTTTAGGAATTCACACTTATCCATTTGAAGTTTAAGGTTTGCATCTCTTAACTTTCCAAAGACCCTTTGAAGTGACAACAAATTCTTCCAATGACGTGGAATAGATAATGATGTCGGCCAGATACACAAGGAAATCTTTGAAAATTACATCTTCTAACAGATTGTTCATACATCTTTGATTTGTGGCGGGGGCAGTGGTTAGCCCAAAAGGCATACGAGTGAACTCGTAATGACCTTGCTTAGTAGAGAAAGCTGTTTTTGGGATTGAGCTAGGTTCCATAAAAATTTGATGGAATCCTTTAGCTAAATCGATTGTCGTGAAATACTGGCACCTACCTAGTTTGTCTAGTATTTCGTCCATTCTGGGTGTAGGAAATTTATCCTTGATTGTCACCTAGTTTAGACTTCTATAATCTACTACCATTCGATATTATTGCTTTCCTGGAGCATCTATTTTCTTTGGTATCATAGAAATGGGTGCACATTAGGGAGAATTCGACTTACGAATAATTCCCTGTCTAATCATGTCTTTTATTTGTTGATTCACTTCTCGATCGTGTATTTGAGCATATTTGTATGGTCGACGATATACAGGATCTTTGTGATGGGTTTTAAGTTCGTGCTTTATTGTACTAGTGAAGGTCAAATTGTCACCTTCTTTATACTGCACGTCTTTAAACTCGTAGAGAACTTTCTTTAATTTCTTTTTTTTTTCGTCATTTAAATGTTCCAACCTTAGCTGGAAGCGAAGTATTGCTCTCCTTCAGGAGATGGGTCAAGGCACTTAGGTGTAGTTATATCTTCCTTTGAAGATGGCTTATCACCTTTGTGTGCGGTCTTGCCGTCGGCAATTGCTTCTCCACTTTGGATGATTGACCTTTCTCCTAACGTTACCGTTTCGTTTCGGTAATCGATGACGGCTTTGCTGGCCATCAAATATTCTCTGCCTAAGAGTATATCATAATTTTCAGAAAAATTATGAATGTAAAACTTTTGTTTTGTTGGACAATTTTTGGTTGCATTACGTGTAATGCTCTTAGCAAGACGGACGGGTCCATTGATGGTATAGACAGTGAGGTTGTCGCTATCAACTTTAGAATCTGTATAATTTTCCTTTATTATATTTATTGACGATCCCGAGTCCGCGATACCTCTTAATTTTTTATTATTTACTATTATTTCTATATATGGTCTACCGAGGCACTCTGCTGAAAATGTACATCCATTTTCATTTGTCCACTTTGACTTTCCCTTGATCGTTTGACCGGCTGATTCGGTGCAGTGCACTGAGTCTGATTGGTTTGATAGTTAGTGGGATACTGTGCTCTGCACCGGTTTAGGGAATTTCTAAATTCATTAAATAATCCTGTATTATTTGCGGCATTATTTCCTGAATTATTTCTATTCGATCTATGGTTATTTCTGGAGTACGTGACTCGATCGATATGTGGGAAAGGCGGCTTTTAATGAAAGGCTTCCGCTCGATTAGTAATTGATCTTTGGAGGGTGGCGTGATTCTTGTGCGGCTGGATACGCGGCATCTATTGTTTTATGTTCGACTCCTAGCTTAGGGTGTTTGTTTACATTGCCGGCTGTCGGCTACAAGTGGTCCACTTCGAGCGTGGGATTGTTTATGAGATTCGATGCTGAGGGTGTTGGATTGTTTATAGTATGTGGGTGCAGGGTAACAGACATAGATAAGGGTATGCGGAGCATGGACTATAGATATGTCACTTCCCCATCGTTCGATTTAAGCCTGTCCTCAGGCGATTATCCTTGGATATAGCTCAGGTGCATCTAAAACTGTGCACGCTGGGGATTCCCCGTCTTCGTTTAAAGACGTTTCTATGTGAGAGTCGGGTTTAGGCTTATTGATTTTACTTAGATTAAACAATTTGTAACTTAATGCTATTGAAAATTCGGAAGAGTTTTTCCAAAACAAACGTTATGATGACTCCGGTCCAGCGGGCTCTAGGTTCGGTTTTTACGTTAAATTGTCAGGTAATTTATGACTAAATAAAACAAGTGCTCGACTTCAAAGCATTTATTAGACTGGTCGCAGCCAGAGATAGCAATAACTCCCGGACTCCACCGTCGAGCCGATCTTGAATGCGCAGAGAGCAGTACAAGAGCGCGGCGTGTGAGAGCAAAAGCTCTGCTCACAACATCGCACACGCTAAGATAGGGCAATTAAGATCGTCTGCTGCAACATTCAGGCCCCGTTGAAGATCTGCGGTTCTTCAACCGTCTATTGGCAGTTTTGCCAATTTGTGTATGGGGCGTTTAATTACGCCCGCGGGTGTTCGCACCTCGGCGACGCGCACTCTCCCATCTTCTCCCTTGATTGCGGCCACCACTCGTCCTGTGGTCCACTTCTGTGGCGGTGTGTTGTCCTCGTGGACGAGCACTAGACAGCCAATGTCCAAGTCTGGCCCTTTGGTAGCCCACTGGTGACGCTTCTGCAGGCTGACCAGGTAGTCCTTGGACCAGCCCTACCAAAACTGCTGCTTGAGTGCTGACAGCATTCGCCACCGCTTCAAGTACGCGTAGCTTCCCCTGCTGCATCTGTCGTCGTGATCTGATTCGGGCGGCAGCGAAAGAAGCGGCTGCCCGATCAGCAGGTGCCCTGGCGTTAGCGCTTCTCCATCGCTGGGATTGTTGCCTGGGGACGCGATTGGCCGGGAGTTGAGAAGAGCCTCTACCTCTACCAGGTGGGTGCACAGCTCGTCCGCGGTGAGCTTGGCGTTGTCCACTCCGCGTACCAACCTCTGCTTGGCTGATTTGACGGCTGCCTCCCACAATCCGCCGAAGTGTGGTGCTCTCGGTGGTATAAAACACCACTCGACGCCTTGGCGCGCTGCGTACGCCTTGAGCCGGTCCTGGTCCCTCTGGTACGCTTGATGCAGCTCGTTCAGCACCTTGCTCGCGCCCACGAAGTTGGTGGCGTTGTCGCTGTACACCTTCTCCGGAAGGCCTCTTCTCCCGATGAACCTTTTAAAGACAGATAAAAAACTATCAGTGGACAAATCTGCTACAAGCTGCAGGTGAACAGCTTTTGATACAAAGCAGACGAAGACGGCTACATATGTCTTAATAGGGGGCCTGCCGCGAATCTTGAGAGACACGTAGAATGGGCCGCAGAAATCTACCCCACAAATCAAAAAGGGCCGAGCTCTTCGCACTCTATCAGCTGGCAGGTTTCCCATGATCTGTCCCTGTAGGACTGGCTTGTATCGGAAGCAGTGCACACAATTTCTCAGGATCCTTGTACATGCTTCTCGAGCATTGATTAGCCATATCTGCTGCCTTAGCAACGAAACCATGACTTTGGCGCCTGCATGGTAGTGAGTCCGATGCAAATTGCGAAGATAAAGCGTCACGAACTGCGACTTTTGCGATAGCAGCAGTGGAAATTTGGCGTCATACGGAATCTCTGCGTTGAGCAACCTTCCTCCCACTCGAATCAGTCGCAGCGTTACTTCGTCGAGTTCGCTCGTATGTATGAACGGGTTTAGTCGTTGAAGATGCGGTGACAGGATTTCCGACCTCGCTAGCTTGTGGAATTCTGGTCCCAACTCGTGTCTTTGGACTACTCCTACCAGCCTTAGAAATGAGACCTTAAGTTCTTTGGCTGACAGAACGACCTCTCGACTACGCTTGCTTCCTTGTAGGAACCGGTTTACATATGCCATAATCCGAAGCAGTTTCTGAAAAGAAGAGCATCTTTCAATCAACTCGATGAAATCATTGGCCTGACACTTTGCCACTGAATGTGTTGCCAGACACTTCTTGTTTTCCGACCGTTCCATTTCTGGGGACAACTCAACCTGATGTAGACATGGCCACTCCTCAGAATTCCTGAGCAGAAATTGGGGACCATCAGTCCACAATGAGCACGTTACACCGTCTACGTCTGTGCCACGTGACTCCAAATCGGCTGGGTTTTGCTCAGTAGGAACGTGCCGCCAAGTCACACCGCTTGACGATTCCTGGATTTCAGCAACCCTATTGGCCACAAACGTTGCGAGCGTGGCTGGATCCCTTTCCAGCCAGTACAAGGTGACTTGGGAGTCCGACCAAAAGTTCACACTTTCGATCATGAACTTGTCCAGGAGCGGTTTTACTTGAGCCCATAAAGTGGATAACAGGAGTGCTGCGCACAATTCGAGTCTTGGAATCGATTTCGTTTTGAGAGGAGCTACTCGAGACTTTGCGGTAAGAAGCTTAGACACGACATTTTTACCATCACTGGTACGGATGTAAATGCAGCATCCGTACGCTTCACCTGATGCGTCTGCGAATCCGTGACGCTTTTATGCGTGGGAAGGCCAATGTAGCGAGGTATGGTTATCTTGTCTAATTCAAACAAATTTTGCTTGAAGTGGTTCCAACTCGTGTGCAAACTCATGGGAACCGACTCGTCCCAATCCAACTTTTGCCGCCACAATTGCTGCAGCAATATTTTTGCCCTCGTTATTAAGGGACGTAATAACCCTAATGGGTCGAACAATCGGGACGCAACTGACAAAATGTTTCGCTTAGTAGGGGTCAATGAATCAAATGAGTCATCTAAATGATAATGGAACAAATCATTTTGCGAATTCCATCTAATTCCGAGCGTTTTAACAGACGACGAAGGATCAAACTGCAGCGATTTCTCCTGGCCACTATCGGACAGCAGCTGGGGATGATTTGACGCCCACTTGGCCAACTTAAAACCCCGTATTCTAAGACCTCACACACTTCCAGCCGAATACGTTCTAAATCTTCCAGACTGATTGCTCCAGTAAGCATATCATCGACGTAAAAGTCACTTTTTATGACTTGTGATGCAATAGGATGCGACTCAGCATAAACGTCTGCCAATTCAACGAGACAGCGGATGGCCAGAAATGGAGCTGAGGCTGTCCCATAAGTAACCGTATTCAGGCGATACGTTTGAACATCCACATTAGCCTTATCCCTCCACAGAATCAATTGGAAATTTCGGTCTTCTTCGGCGACCTGAACTTGCCTATACATTTTGGAGATGTCAGCTGTGAGCGCAAAACGATTTAATCGAAATCGGGCAAGAGTTGCGTAAAGCTCCCTCTGAATAGTTGCACCCACCATCAAAGTCTCATTTAATGAGATTGAAGTCGATGTTTTGCTCGATGCATCGAAAACGACGCGTAGCTTGGTGGTTTTACTATCAGGTCTCAGGACACATTGATGTGGAATGTAGTAATGGCGTCCTGGAGGAGTGCCTGGAAGCAATGACATGTGGCCAAGGATGAGATACTCTTTCATAAACTCCATATACAGATCATGCAAATACAGATCTCGTGCAAGTCTGCGTTCTAGGGATAGAAAGCGGCGTTTTGTCGTCTCGAACGAGAAACCCAACACGTTGGGATTTATTTTAAATGGCAGCCCCACTTCAAAACGACCCGATTCCAGCCTGCGTGAAGTCTGCTTAAAGTTTTGTTCGCAAGCCAATTGTTCAGCTGTATATACAGCCTTCGACTTCTCTGGGACCTGTTCCAATTCCCAAAAGCGCTCCACCAGAGAGTCGAGAGAACAATGATCGCTACCAACAGCGATATTGCATACAGCATCCTGTGCTGATGACTTATATTTTCCTGATTCAATCCATCCCAACAATGTTTTCTGGATTGTTGGATGTTCGGAACTTGCCTTTAATTGGCCTACACACATTAACTCAAAAAAGGTTTCTGCGGCTCAGACGAAGACGAATGTTCTACTGGCACAGAACTAGGCCCATTTTGCTGTGGCTCAACCCCGCATCGATGAAGCAGAGTGTTATGGGGCTTAGAGCACACTCGACATTTTGCTGTCTTGCACCTCGTCACTGTATGACCTGGCTTCAAACAATTTATGCACAGTCGGAGTTGCTTGGTGATATCGAAACGTTGAAGAACAGGAAGAGCACTAAACGATTGACAATTGCTTATGGTATCCCCGCGTGGCAACAGCTACATTTCGAATCAGCTCACCTATCCGTCTTTGCACATGAAAATGACGGGGTAGCGACATATCTCCGACGACATATCTCCGCCGATCCACAAACGACATATCTCCGCGCGAAATTATGTCGTTTTAAAGCGACATACCTCCGCGCGGAGATATGTCGTCTCAAAACGTCATAACTCCGCGCGGAGATATGTCGTTTGTGGAACGGCGGAGATATGTCGTTTCAAAACGTCATATCTCCGCGCGGAGATATGTCGTTTGTGACACGGCGGAGATATGTCGTTCCGAAACGACTTAAGTCCGCCAGAAAATAATTAACTAATTTCGAATGTAAAATACACTTATATTTTTTTGACAGCATTTCCTTTTATAACATAATTTTATTGAAATTAAAAAATGTGCAATAGTCCAAATACACAGAAATCATAATAGCAGTTTTCTTAAATTTTTTCGTTCTTAACTTACACAAGTTAATTATAAATAAAAACATTGCGTATGGCCTCTTCGACTTCTTGGTTGCAACTTGGACATTTTGGCTTTATATTTTCATTTTCTTCCAAGTCGTTTTTTGCTTGGTTGTGGGCCACAATTTGATCCCAACATGTACCACAAATGTTTACGTGATTGCACGGGCGCAACAACACAGACTTTGGGTTACATAGGCACACATTGCATGGATTTATTTGAACCAATGACTTATCAGATGACTGACTTGAATGAGAAGCATTCGATGAAAGTGACGATGTGGAAGATTTCATATCAGAAGACATTCCAGTTAAATTGCTTTCATTGTCCACACCTTCAAAGAAGTCCTGCTTTGAAAAGCGGTCAGCTAAGGAAACAGTGCATGTCAGAAATCCCTGTATATCAATTTCACCTCTTTCAAAAAGATCCATTGCGTCCATTATTTTTTTTGAGCGATCCTGAGAACAAAAATAATTAAGCTAACATATTATTTTGAACGAACTTAAAATTTATTCAACTTACATCAATTAAATAATGCCTATTATGCTCCGGAATGTTGGCTTGCATCAAGGTGATTACCTTGTCTGATGAAAATATGCAATAAGCAAACGAGCTCGATGCGTACACTTTTTTATAGAACTGATTTGCAGTATTTCCCTTGGTTATTCCAAAACGGTTCATAATATTTTCGTCTTGAAAAGCTTCCAGAACATTCTCTGCAGAAGATGGAGACTTTGGCAAGAAAGGCTGTCTTTTTCTTTGCAAAGTGCGTTTGACAGAGTCATAATTTATTTCAATCTCCGCTTCACCTCTTGTTTTCCTAATTAATTGAATAGAAAAATAATACATCAGTCTGTGTGCATTTCTTGTCTGCTCGCATGCACATACATACATGTACACCTACATATGTACATATGTATGTACATCAGGGGACGGCACGGCCAATGCTCGCAGACGGACTTCGAAACTAGCATTTACCGGTCAAAAACCGAGCGACGACCAAAGTCTCGCAAACGGACTTAAAGCAAGAAACACCGGATCACGTAATAGAACATGAACGATCATGTCAAACTGCGACCCGGCACAACGCGTTTGTAACAGTGGTCGGCAGCAACACAATAATACTTTTTGTTTTAGTTTGACTTCTGTCAACGCACACAAACGCAATGTAATGTGTGCGTGCCGACCGCTGAAGTATATATGTACATATAGTGCCTCACAGCTTAAATGAACCAGAGCACTTTTCAAACTTCAAACCCCTGTAAAAATCAATTGAGCAGTCCTATAACAAAAATTTTAATACAATTCTGTTAAGATTTTACTTATCTTACCAACCAAAAAAAAGAGTTCGATATTCTTCTCCGTTACCCCGCAAAAAGGAAAAAAACAAAATGCGCACTAGAAAACACCTTCTCTTTGAACAAAATAAGCTGTGGGGTGGAAAAAGGCAGTATTTTTGTTATTTATTATTTAAAACGTCTTAGAAAAATGTTAAAAAATATAAGAAGTTCGTTTTGTTTGTCATTTGATTTTCATTGGTAAGTTTGATGGTTTAGAAGTTATGAAAATTTTAAATTTTTAACGTGCTTTGGTTCATTTAAGCTGTGAGCCACTGTACAAACATATGTAGCAAGGCAGTATGTATTATTAAAATTTCAATTAATATATTAACTTACTCAGCAAGAACATCATTGAATACTTTTTTGGTGTCGAAATTGCTATTATTTTCGCACTTCAGTTTTATTTCACTAAGAGCACTGATTTTTTTCATTTCATCACTCTGAGGGCCATGGCTATGCACAACATATTCAGGATTTGAGTAAACTCTAGATTTGTCTGAACTTAAATAAACTCTGGCTTTACAGAATTTAACTCGGCACACATATGTGGTTTCGCCTAGTTTTAATTGTTTGTTTTTTACATAAATTTGTTGCTCGAATAATGAAAACAACATTAACGAGCAGCCCGCTCGGCTTCCTTCTCTGAATTCAAATTTAATATTTTCGTAGTCCATTCTTACTGTCTGAGCAACCGAATCGGAATGAATGCAGCAGAATAATGCGGCATATTTTTGGCGCGCGCCTCGCACGCTTTGCCTATTGCACAGAAAAAAATATTCTATAACATTATATTCTATGCACATGTTTAAAAACAATAAATTATCTACATATTACATATTAAATAATACGTTTATATTACATTAAATACAACACGGCATTCTTTAACAATTTTTGTTTAATGAAATTAACTTCCTAATAAAAACGCTGTTCATAAATTATGCAGTAGCTATATTTGCTCAATTAAGACAATATTTTTTACGGTGCATTTACAGTTAGGTAACCAGCTAAAGATAAAGAGTATGTGCGAGAGGGACAGAAAATCAGTCAGAACATGTCGTTGGGCGCTGTGTAGCCACTGCAAATTTATTTGTTCCTTTTGTTTTCTTTTTTTTGTTTTTTTTTGTATTTTTTGATGGTGTATCGGCATAATTTGCTCAAAATCGCTGCGCGGAGATATGTCGCTTCTAAGCGTCATAGCTCCGCGCGGAGATATGTCGTTTGTGACACGGCGGAGATATGTCGTTTCAAAACGTCATATCTCCGCGCGGAGATATGTCGTTTGTAACACGGCGGAGATATGTCGTTTCAAAACGTCATATCTCCGAGCGGAGATATGACGCTTTCAAACGACATAAGTCCGCCAGAAAAAAAGCGACATAATTCCGCCGGCAAAATGTACTGGGCGGAGATATGTCGTCGGAGATATGACGCTATGCCGAAAATGACGATTTAGTGGGTCCTTTACTTGTCTCTTGTTTAGTTTTACCCTAATTCCGTGTTGACTCTTCGGCAGCTAGATGCTGATAGCGCCGATTCAGCTGGGCTGCGCACTCGGACCAAGACGGTAGTTTATCGTAATCCAGTTGCTCTTCGAACCGAGACTTCGTTGTGGGATCTACTTTAGACAGCGCTATGTGAATTAGCATCGCGCTATTTATGTCTTTTTCACTTCCTAACGACTGCAGAGAAGGATATATGGCTGACACCGTGTCAATGAGGGACCTAAGGCATGAAGCAGAAGCTTTTGTTGTGTTGGGAATGTCAAACAACTGCGAAACAGTATCAGAAAAGATCAAATATTTTTTGTCGTAAACCTCCTTCAAACTATCAAGAGCCTTCTCATAATTTTCTGCAGAGATCTGAAATGCCTTCACTGTTCCCAATGCATCGTCAACGAGACACGACAGTAAGTGGTTGAATTTTTCCACATTTGATAATATTGGGTCGTTATGCACCAAACTCTCGAAAAGGCTTATAAAGTTTTTAAATTCAGCATGTTTTCCACTAACCTTGGGGAGATTCATTTTAGGCAGATGTGATGAATGACGCTGGCTACTCCTATCCCTCTTCTGTATTCGCTGAGGTTCGGGTTCTTTAAGTGCAGACATGTACAGAGCCTTTGTGGTAACACACATATCCTCGACCGATGCTCGTAGATCGTTGTTGGGATTTAAACAATCCACGTCTGCCTGTATATCCATCAACTTTTCACAATAATTTTCGATCAGCCCGAGTCTACATTTAATTTGAGGAGAGTCGAACGATATAGTTTTTTCCTTAAAGGCTGTTCGCACACGCCTTAGATCGCCCATCACCCTATCGTGTCTTTGCATTGCTGTTGCTAATTTTTGCAGGTCTTTGGACCCCCTCCTTCTTTCGAACCTCCTTCCCTGGTAACAATGCACTTTTCTTCAATTCATCAATATTCCGCATGTAATAAATATTTTATGCTGCTGGCTGTTCACTTTGGTTTATTTTATTGCTTTGTGTTTTATTGAATTGCTATTCCAATTCAACGAGGTGCCAAAAATTGAGACCAGTGGCCAAGTAGAGAAATACAGCGCACAAAATGGTGGCTTGGTTCTAGCACTCAGTTTTTTCGCACAAAACCAGCCAGCTAGAGCTCTATTCGCAACAGAACAAAAAAAACCAATGACTTGTGCCGAGACAACGAAGATGCACTGTAGGTCACTGGTTTGTCGTGCGAATTTCCACGAAATGCTGGATGCCGATGTCCCTGCTCGGGCGCCAATGAAAATTCGAAAGAGTTTTTCCAAAACAAACGATCTGATGACTCCGGTCCAGCGGGCTCTAGGTTCGGTTTTTACGTTAAATTGTCAGGTAATTTATGACTAAATAAAACAAGTTCTCGACTTCAAAGCATTTATTAGACTGGTCGCAGCCAGAGATAGCAATAACTCCCCGACTCCACCGTCGAGCCGATCTTGAATGCGCAGAGAGCAGTACAAGAGCGCGGCGTGTGAGAGCGAAAGCTCTGCTCACAACATCGCACACGCTAAGATAGGGTAATTAAGATCGTCTGCTGCAACAGCTATTATGATTATGACAAGTAACAGTATTGAGCTTACATGTATACATTATTTAATCGCGTATTTTCTTTTACGATTTCTTTGGTTTGCAAATAAGACAATGGTTTAATTCTTGTTACGTTTTTTTTTTTATGTATATTTTTTGTGCAAATTCTGGTATTGAGTTAGATATTAAGAATTCATTTAATTGTACACTGCAATTATTTATTTTTATTATTGCGTTGCCTTCTACTTTTATTTCTTAATTTAGGCAATCTTGGTATAATATGGTTTGTGGTAATTTCCAAGTTAACAATATATTGGGGATCTATGAAACTTATTTGAAAGTTTTGGTGTGCTGCATGCCTAATTAAATATTATCTATGTACTCAGTAAAATGTTGAAGGTTAAATATTAGTATTTCTAATTGCTTATTTCTATCATTATTCTTGTTTAATTTATTGACAATTTCTATGCCAGAATTTACTGCTTGAATTATTAAGTTTAATTCGTTAGCTTGAACACTGTGGCTAGCCAGATTGTCTACTTTCCCTTCTAGTTCGACTTTATCATCTTGATCTAACGCTCCAAATAGATATTTATAAATTAGGCCTACTGCATTTATAAGGCCTCTTTTGTTTTTGGCTATTTTTATGCCGTTGTTTTCACGTTGCAATTTCTCGACTAAATATTGAACTTGGATTACGTTATTAAATTGGGTTGCCTGGTCTAGTAAACTCTGATATGTTTCATCTGTTCTTGTTATATTAATTGTTAAATAATGATATTCATAATTAATGGGTATGTTAATGGTATCTGTTTTGAATATGAGATATCCATTCCTTGAGTTGATGGGATCTATCTCTATATTCTGTCCGGTAGACTGTAGGACGGTGAACATTAGTAAGATTATAATCTTAATCATGTTGTAGCTCCAGATTCCCAGTACTCTCTTCGGGTACTCTGCAATTATCATATTTACTTTTATTAGACTTGGCCGTCAGCTATCGGGTGCTACAGGGGGACAAACGGATGACGGGTCGGCTCGCACAACTGTGAACTCGGAACTGAGGCGCAGCCGCTCCGGTTAGTAATACCCGGTGCGGTCTGCGTCTCACACCCCCCCTAGGACACAGAGGGTTGCGAGCGAACCGTCACACGCCGTAACTGTGCACACCGGTGGAAGTGCGACTATACTCTCCCCGTGAGGGCGGCTGGAAACAGGTCCTAGCACGGTCATGTCTCTGCTAGGATGCTGGCGCATGGTAGTCGGGCGGAGAGAAGAAAACTCTCAGTGAAATTACCCCAATCCAAGGTGACACTGTTATATGCCGAGGGATGCATGGCCGGGGGGGTGCCCGGTCGCTAATATGAGGACTCTGGATACCTGCCGACCTCCAGTTTAAATCAGGCTTCCCGGGGCAAGCGGGCTATGCCTCGGGTGACCATCCGCTTCCCGCCTACTCGTGGGAACTACTATGCCAAATACTAAATATATAAAAACCAACAAACCCGCAAAGGAGCTCGGTACTCCTCTTAAAGTACCGGAGGGACAAGCCAATCCCTCTGCACCAGCGCCTGGGAAACCGGGTCCAAAGAAGACGGGGAAGGAGACTGAGTCGGTCCACCGTCTTCAGGCAGCAGCCGCAGCGAGGGGGGGCCCGAAAAGCCAATCGGGTCCTTCCAAGTCGGGTGGCTCCAAGGGCGAAGCGGATACCGGGGTGGCTGCCAAGCAGAGCGTAATCGCGGCTGGTAAGCGCACCGGGACCGAAGAACCCATGGGAGCCCCGACGTGCACCGTCTCTGCACCACGGGGAGGAAAGCCGTCGTACCAGGACAGGAGACGAGCGGCTTTCATCCTGTCCAACGAAGACGCGAACATCAAGGCGTCAGCCGAAGGAAAGGAGCAGAGGCTGTGGGCCTGCTCAATACTGCCACTGTTCCAGCCAGCCAAAGCCGGAAAGGTCGCAGCCAAGGCCCCCAACAAGCGGCAACGCTCAGCGGAGGACCCCGCAAATCAGCCACGCCAAGCCCAGCAAGCCAAGCGGGTGAAGACCCACCTCACGAACCGGTCGTCCTGGACAGGGGCGCCGAGGACGGCCATGTCCCTCGCGATAAGTGGCACCTGGTGGAGAACGAGCTCCAGGACCGGTTCCTACTGGAACTGGAGGAGAACGGCGGACCACCGCCAAAGTGTGAGGACGCAGGGTGGCATCAAGGCAAGGTGAAAGCCATCGCCTGCCAAGACGCTCGCTCTGCGGCCCTCTACATGAAGGCGGTGGCGGCCCTAAAAGAGGTCTATCCAGGGGCGAAACTGGAGGCCGTGAAGTGGGAAGATGTCCCTAGTCGCCCGAGAGCCAGAGCGTGGGTCTCGGCTAAGCCTGCAGAGCCTGAGAAGATCCTCAGGTTACTGCAGGTCTGCAACCCCCACCTTCCTACATCCGATTGCAAGGTGGCAAAGGTGGAGGATATCCAAGGGCAGAGGCGCCAGATTATCCTCGTCCTAAATGAGGAATCCATTGATCTCCTCGCAAAGTCGGACGGTGTAGTGGATTATGGCTATAAGAAGGTCACCATATCCACTTACAAGTCCGATCGAAAGGGCAGGCAAGCGGAGGTCGAGCCAGACCCGGAGCTGCCGGAGATCCCGAAAGAGGGGGTCTCCGGTCTGAGGACTTCTGACTACAAGCTATATGTAGCTGAAACCGCAGGTAAAATTCGTACCTGCATTCTTGCAAAAAGAGAGTTGCACTTATTTTTGCTCCCAAATTTCAGCAATGAAGACCACACCGCAGTGAGCCTCGATGACCAGGAGCGCTCACTGAGGATCTGATCCGCATACATGGGGCATGAACAACCAGACCCCCCCTCCACACGCTCCTCTCCGGTGTCTAATCGCAGACTGCTCGGCCAAGGACATCGGCCTAATTGTGGGGAGCGATGCCAATGCACATCACTGTCAGTGGGGAAGCACTGACACAAACGAAAGGGGTGAGTACCTTTTCAGTTACTTACTGACCACTCAGATGGTCTTATTAAACCGGGGTAGTGATCCCACCTTTATCATTAAAAACCGCAAGGAGGTCCTGAACCTCACGCTTGTCTCTCATGAGATGCAGCGTAACATTGTATCCTGGAGGGTCCTGGAAGAGCACTCCTTCTCGGACCACAGGTACGTGGAAACTGTCTTCTCCTTCTCAGTACCGAAACCAGTCCGATTCCGGAACATCAGGCGGACAAATTGGACTCGGTACTCTGATTACCTTTGTCGTATTATCCCTAAGCCCCCATCTGAGGAGGAGTTCTCCACGGAGGCCACGACTCGTCTTGTTAAGATCTTTACCGACGCCTGCAATAAGGCGCTCGACAAAGCATGCCCCTCTGGCAAGAACAGAGGCCGGAAGAAACCTGAATGGTGGAATCCGAAACTGGGTGAACTCCGGAAAGCCTCCCGGAGACTCTTCAATAAAGCTAAGGCTGAAAACGTTGAGCAAAACTGGGCCGAGTACAAGGCCAGTCTGTCAACCTACAACAAAGAACTTAGAAAAGCCAAACGCGCCTCCTTGCGTAAGTTCTGCAGCGAAATCGAGAGTAACTCAGAAGCCTCACGCTTGCGCAGAGTTCTCTCGAAGACAACACCCACCCTGGGCTACTTGAAGAACACCGACCAGTCGTGGACTACGTCCAGCGATGAGTCGCTAAATCTTTTCCTAAATACACACTTCCCTGGCTGCGATGAAAACAGACCCAACTACCTCGCGCCTCCTTCTGTCGCCTCAAATGCCATCCTGAGACTGCTAAGCCAGGAGAACATTTCCTGGGCGATCAGAAGCTTTAAACCCTAAAAGTCCGCGGGGCCAGACGGCATTTTCCCTGCCCAACTGATTCACGCGGGACATAAAGCCATTAACTGGGTCAAAATAATTTACGAGGGAATCTTCTCCCACGGGTGCATTCCTGACACCTGGCTTCAGACCAAAGTCGTATTCATACCCAAGGCAGGCAAGCCCTCGCACACTGCCCCAAAAGATTTCAGACCCATAAATCTATCGTCTTTTCTTCTAAAGGCGATGGAGCGGCTCCTGGGGCTGCATCTAACGGCGTGCATTCCGTCCAGTCTGATCTCAGACTCCCAGCATGCCTATCGGAAGGGAAGATCCACCGAAACGGCCCTAAACTCGATCACATCGATCATCGAAGCGTCCCTTAACTTTAAGGAGAACACCCTAGTAGCCTTCCTCGACATAGAAGGCGCCTTTAACAACATCCTTCCAACCGCCATCACGGGCGCACTGACGGATCTGGGCGTTGACTCCAGGACGGTGAGCCTGATCGATCAGATGCTACAATGCAGGACGGTTGAGGCATCACTGGGGACGTCAACGTCCACCAGATTTGTCAGCAGAGGCACACCGCAGGGCGGAGTCCTCTCGCCCCTTCTATGGAATGTGGCAGTGAACACACTGCTGCGGGAGATAGAGGGGGGTGGCTGCCGTGTGGTGGCGTACGCGGACGATGTTGCCATAGCTTTCTCCGGAAAATTTCCGCAGACGTTGTGTGAGTGCATGACAAGTACTCTAACGAAAATGTCGAAATGGGCAGACAAATGCGGGTTAGGCGTCAACCCGTCTAAAACGGAACTGGTGCTTTTCACTAGGAAGTACAAAGTTCCGGTACTGATTCCCCCAAGACTATGTGGGGAAACGCTAGTCTTCAGCAACAACGCCAAGTATCTTGGCCTAATCCTCGATAGAAAGCTCGATTGGAAATTGAGCATAGAGGATAGAGTAAAGAAGGCCACAGTGGCTCTCTATACTTGCAGGAAAGCCATCGGACTGAAATGGGGAATGACCCCCTATATAGTTCGGTGGCTCTACACCGCCATCATACGACCAATCATGCTCTATGGAGTGGTGCTATGAAGGAAGGACATGCTGGACCTCCTCCCTGTGGATCTCATGGGAAAGAAGGTGGCAACACTTTCCGCCTTCAGAATGAGAGAAGCCAGACTGTGGAAAGCATCCGCGGTTGGGCACTCGGGAATCCTGATGAGACTCCCGCAATTACCAGAGAGGACAGATTACTGTATCCCTAGTGATCACCTCTCGACGCCCTTCCAGATATCAATCCCATCTGGGGAGGACTGGGAGATGGGCGAACCAGGACCTGCAAATGCGGTCCACTTCTACACTGATGGCTCAAAGCTAGACGGCCGCGTGGGAGGCGGAGTCTACTGCAGCGAGCTGAACATCAGTCATTGCTTCAGGCTTCCGGATCACTGTAGTGTGTTCCAAGCGGAGGTTGAAGCCATCAAGGAGGCCATTTCGATCGTCTCCAAACTACTTCTAGATACGCACTTAGTGTGCGTCTTCTCGGACAGCCAAGCAGCTATCAAAGCTCTAGGCTCAATATCGTCGAACTCAGCGACTGTAAATGACTGCCGCAGGTCTCTGCACGAGATCGCAGAGCAGTTAGATCTCTTCCTTATATGGGTCCCCGGACACAGGGACATCGAGGGGAATGACGCCGCCGACGAGCTAGCCAGGCAGGGTACTACGATTCCTCTCCTATCGGAGAGGGAGCAAGTAGCGATGCCCTTGGCTACGTGCAGGCTCCTAACGCACGAATTGTTCGAGCAAAATGCCAACAGGAGATGGCAGCAAACCGTTTCCTGTAAAGTCTCAAGATTGATATGGCCATATCGATCGAAGAAGCGCTCAGCAGAGCTGTATAAACTCAGCAGAGCACAGTGCTCTGCAGTTACTAGAGCCATTACGGGACACTGGCTGATCGGCACTCACGCCTCTAGACTGTCAATCCCTCATAACGACTTCTGCAGGAGTTGTCGCGACGAGGAGGAGGAGGAATCGGTCCCCCACTTCTTCTGCCACTGCCCAGCCCTTGGAAATCGTCGTCTTCGTATTCTCGGGGCCGCTTTCCTCACGGACATTTCGGACCTGTCCGTAATCAAACCAGGGACCTTGTCCAAATACATCCAAGCCACCGGATGGGACTGCCCTTAACCTGCAGTAGTATGCTCTCACGGTTCGGGCAACGCGAAGGGGCACATGCCCATGCGGCAACACAACGGACCTTTTATAGGTCCAAGTGAGCTTGGGGGGCGGGAGGCTCTTATCCCCCCTCCCGGCTACCGCCTTAACCTAACCTAACCTTTATTAGACTTTTTCTTTCTTTTGAATTTCCTTTTATAGTCTACCTGCCGAATTTCCATTTTATTTTGAACGGATTGGTTGTTTTTGTTTTAACTAGGGGTGCATTCTTGTATTCTTGCATTCAAATGATGATCTCTCAACCTTATTCAGTTGGGTGTTATAATCAGGTAGGCTGCCAAAAACCCTCTAGCTGAACCCTGCACGAGGGTGCCGGCTGGGCAATGGACACTGCATTATCCCGGGCGAGGATAATGCACTGTCGCTTGCCCTGCACGGGGTAATGCAGTGTCTAGCTAAGGCTATGGTCCATCGTCTTCCCGATCTAAAGTCGGGGGAACTGAACCAAAGCCATGGCTAGAGGTACCTGGCGGCCAGGCATAAAACGCTAGGGGGTGGTCCCCCCGAAAAACATTAACCGGTATGGACCTTCGGGCCAAATATGGAGGCAGATAAGGAGCAAGCACGGGTTGGGATGTCAACCCAAACGTTGGTGGAAAGCGTGACTGCTACCACCGGCGGGCATGGGGAGGAGCAATCCTCTCTGCGTGTCGCCAGCGGTCACACCTCGGGCATGGCGGGAGCAGGTCATGTCAGTTGTAATACTACTGCCACTAAAACGATGCGTTGCAGGGTGAGCCGCGCGGGTGCCGTTGTCGACGCAGACTCGGACCTGGAGAGCGTGCTGTCCATTAGCAAGACCGAAGAGGAAAGCCTTCTCCGCTCGCCGAAACCAGGTACCAGCTCCCTGCGTAGGGAAGGGCCGAAGCGTTCCAGGGAGGGGATGATGGCAAAAGCTCAGTATAAGGCGGCCCTCAAGTTACTGAGCCGGCTCCAGGGCAAGGCGGATATCTCCCGAGAGGAGAAGTTCAAGCTAGCCTGGGCTGAGCAACGGGTACAGGAGCGCAGTTGCCGCAGATGAAGGCAACAAACGGTGGATTCGCCAACAAGGTGGAGGAGATATTGGCCTCCAAGAGGCAACGCTCGATCGAGAGTGCTGCCAAAGACACTCCGGCGAGCAAGCGGTAACGCGGGCCCAAGGTGGCCACCCCCCAGCCGAAGACAAGGAAGCCGAGACAAAAGGCCATGAGCGAGGTGTCCAAGAGACATCTCATTGTGGTCTTGATCGATCGCAGCGATGAGAACGGGAAGATGACGGCGGCGCAGTGGAAGTTAGTCCACGCGCAGCTCGTCGAGGCACTGTTCTCGCGAATGGAGGAGGACCCTAGCGCTCCCATGCCCACGTTCGATGGAGCGGGATGGCTGAACGGGGTCAAAATCCTCAAGTGCAACGACGACCCAACGCGGCAGTGGCTGGTGCAGAAGGTGCCCCTACTGAAAGCTCTGTGGGAGGGGGCCAAGCTGGAGGTGGTAGACAGGGAGCTGATCCCGTCCATACCAAAGGCGAACGTGCTCTTCCCCATTGCTGTCCAGGGGGAGCGAGCACTGAAGCTGCTGCAGAGGCAAAATCCGGACGTGCCAACGGCTGATTGGAAGGTTCTGCATGCCGGTAGCCCACTACCCAACGAGGGGGGCCAGCACGTGATCCTCCAGATCAGCAAGGTGGCGGAGGACATCCTGTATCCCAAGTTCGGGAAGATGGCGTGGGGCGTAAGTAGCGTATACCTACGGCTGAAAAAGCGCCACCCGAGGATAAAGATGCGCACACCCTCCAGGCAGGGTCGAGGTCGAGAAGGACCTAGGTCTGGAGACCATAGTGGAGGCCGCCCAGGGTCTTGCGCTGGACGACTCGGAGGAGGAGGAAGACGGTGACGGTGACCTGACAATCATAGTCAACCCGTCGTGCGAGGTTGAGTTAGCCACCCATGACACTAAGGGTGCTGCAACTCAATCTTCATAAAAGCAAGGTAGCGTCGGCGGAGCTCCTCATTTCCATGGAGCAAGGGCCCGCCGACATAGCTTTAGTCCAGGAGCCGTGGATTGCGTCAGGCAACTCCGTGGCCGGGCTAAAGTCCTCAAATTACAACTTTCTCTACTCAACATCGGTAAGCAGGAACAGAACCGCCGTACTCGTACGGAAGGGAATCCATGCTCATCTTATGTCTCATTACAGCACGGACGACCTGACGGTAGTGATGGTGGAGAGCGAGGAAAAGCGCCTTATGGCAGCTTCCTGCTATATGGCACACGACAGGCCCGCTCCACTGGAAGAACTTAGGAGTCTGGTGACGGAAGCCGGCTCCAAAAATCTCGACCTGCTTATTGGCGCAGATGCCAACGCCCATCACAATGTGTGGGGAAGCCCCGACATCAATGATAGAGGTGAGTCACTCCTAGACTTTATCTTATCCACTAACTTAGACGTAGCAAACGTGGGGGAGGAACACACCTTCGTGGGTCCCACCTCTTCAAACGAGCTAGACCTAACTCTTGTCACGGGAAAGAGTACCTTGGTATCTAACTGGAGAGTCCTCGAAAGACCATCCTTCTCAGACCATAAGTACATTCAGTTCAAGGGCGAATGCAAACACTCTTCGAAGATAACAGTCTATAGAAACCTCCGGAACACAAACTGAGTAAAGTTTAGAAAGACAATTACTTCGAAGCTCGCGAATCCGGGCTCATAGATATAGAGAAGTCCCTAAAGACCCTATCCAACGAATTACTGAACTCCTACCATGCATCGTGCAAACCCTCGAGGACGAAGAGGAGGTCCAAGCCACTCTGGTGGAACCGAGATCTCTCTCTCCAAAGGAACAACCTCAAGGAATTCTTCAAGATCGCCAAACAAGCGAACGAAGAGATTGTCAATGAGGAATATAAAATCCTACTTAGGAGCTCCAAGAAGGATATACGTAAGGTACAAAGGAACTCGTGGAGAAACTTCTGCTCCAACATTGAGAAAGTGCCCGAAACCGCTAGCCTCCGGAATCTGCTTTCAAAGCAGCCCACAGTACAGAGCCAACTAAAACTAGACAACGGACAGTGGACAGAGGGCAGTAAAGAAGCCCTTACAGCACAAATGGAGGCGCACTTCCCTGGATGCACCGAGGTCACTGGCGCCAAGGAGCATCAGGACCTAGCAACTAAGGAACAGCACCCCCCAATAGGTCTGTTAACCACTAAGAGAATCCACTGGGCCATAGACTCCATCGCGGGCATAAAAGCACCAGGACTGGACGCGATATTCCCAGCCATGATGCAGTTGACCAAAGAGGTTATTACCCCATGGCTCTTCGCAATATACTCAGCATGCCTAAGTACGGGCTATATCCCCATCCAATGGAGAACCTTAAGAGTTTTCTTCCTCCCTAAGGCAGGAAAGTGCAGCCACGTGAGTCCCAAGGATTACAGACAGGCTTATCGGTCTGTAATCCTCCTTTTTACTAAAAACACTAGAAAAGCTGTTGGATTAACACATCAGGAATGAGGTAGGGGGACTGATGTCAACAAACCAACACGCCTACACCAAGGGGAAATCAGTGGAGACGGCACTACACTCGCTAGTAGCCACCATCGAGAGCGCCCTTCACAACAAAAAGTATGCTTTGGGAGCATTTGTGGACATCTCAGGAGCATTCAACAACGTGGCAACAACCGCAATAACAAGTCGCCTAGAAGCGAATAACATACACCCTGCAATCAACGTCTGGATCAAAAACCTCCTAAGTTGTAGACGGGTGCAATCGGAGTGGGGCACTGCTTCCATGGTAAAGGGGGCACACAGAGGCACACCTCAAGGTGGAGTCCTGTCGCCACTACTGTGGAATTTGGTGGTCGACGACCTCATTAAGAGATTTGAAAGGAAGGCCCCAAAAATAACAGCTTATGCAGACGACATAAGCATACTTATTACGGGTGTATGTCCATCGACCCTCAGCTCCATAATGGAGCGTACACTCAGGGAGATACGTGAGTGAGCGGAAGAGGTAGGACTCAGTATCAACGCGGACAAGACGGACCTCATCCTCTTTACCAAGAGGTACAAGGTACCGATATGGACCCCCCCGAAAATTGACCAAACTAGGCTGACTCCAAAATCACAGGTGAAATACCTAGACACAGTACTGGACAGCAAGCTGGTATGGAGGCCCAATGTAGTGGAAAGGGTGAAGAAGGCTACCATTGCGCTTTATGCATCCAAGAAGATGCTCAGCAGCACATGGGGCCTGTCACCTGCTCTAATGCACTGGATCTACATATCGGTGGTGCGACCAACTCTGCTGTATGGAGCCTTAGTGTGGTGGCAGGCTACTGAAAAGAAGACATACCATAAGCTTATGGAAAAGACTCACCGACAGGCTCTGCTCTGTATTACAGGGGCGCTGAGGTCAACCCCAACAAAAGCACTCGAAACTATACTCGGAATCGACCCCCTGGACATTCATGCTCGCCTGATTGCGGGAAAGGCAGCACAACGCCTTATAGCATCAGGAAACCTATCGATACAAGGATACGGGCACAGTTCAATTGGCAGGGACATGACCAGATCAACTGATTACATGACCCCTCAAACTTGCCTTGACGTCAAAACAACCACATCTTTGGGACCTGAAGACTGGAAAATTGCAAGGGACCAAACTGAGCACCTCAATATATACACAGACGGCTCCAAGATGGACGGAGGAGTAGGTGCGGGCCTATACTGTACAGACCCTGAGATAAGGCTATCGTATAAGCTACCGGACCAATACAGCATATTCCAGGCAGAAGTTTTTGCCATCGGGAAAGCAGCGGAGGTCGCTCTCCTAACAGAACGAGCACACGATGCGGTCAACCTATTCGTCGACAGCCAAGCGGCGATAAGATCCATGCAGTCGTCCGCGGTCAGTTCCAGAAGTGTCTTGGCGAGCAGGGGGGCATTAGACATCCTAAGCACGACAAAGACAGTGCGGATCTATTGGGTTCCCAGCCACCAGGGCATCGAAGGAAACGAAGCGGCGGACGTACTAGCTAAGAAAGGCGTCGGGCTGGAGAATAGAAGAACCGAGAACGTGCCTGTCTCCCTTAGAAAGCTGCAATGCGATCTAGAGAAGCAGGCTAGAACACAGACTGATAGCAGGTGGAACAGTACCACCACCTGCAGAACCTCGAAGATAATGTGCAAGGAACGCAACGAGAAACTTAGCCACTTCCTACTGCACCTACCACGAAAGGACTGTAGATTGCTAGTGGGAATACTTACAGGTCACTGTCTGGCTGCTGCACATGCAGCTAAGCTAGGCATCACCAACAGACACAGAGACAGTTGTAGGAAATGTGATGAACCTAGGGCTATCGAAACCCTGGAACATCTCATCTGCTACTGTCCGGCTCTCTCAAGGGCAAGGAGGAGATACCTGGGCGCCCCAGTGCTTGCATCACTGGAAGATGCCTCCAAAAGGACGCCACAGGAACTGCTGGCCTATGCTAAAAACACCTCGATTCTCGGAGACTTTAAAACCACCTAAAAACTCCCGCGACGGTTCATACACCGCCCCTATCCGGATAACTAAGGGCCAGATTGGCCTATGCGTGGCCCCGCTGAGGGCCGTCCGGGTTAACCTAACCTATAATCTGGTAGTCCGGCGTACAGGAAGATATCAGCTGGGGATCTTTTTGTAGTATTATGAACCGATTTATGATTATAAGTGTATAGAATTAACTCGAATTTTGTGAGCTTGTTCTCTATGTTATCCTCGCTTGAAATGAAGAATTACTTCATTTTTCATTGATCGTTTTATGTAGCCGTTCTACATCAGAAACTCCGTTTTTACTGGTAGTGATTTCGATTTTCACATTTTCCGCATTTAACCATGCTTTCAATGCTGCGCACATAAAGGCTGAATCTTTGTCGGCTTTAATTCCCGGTGGCTTGCCCATTTCGTTAAAGACTTTTATGATGGCTCTCTTTGTCACGACTCCAGTCACGACTCTTAACTTCTACAAGGGTAGCGAATTTAGATTGTTGATTACCAAATAGAATCTCAAAAGCATTCCTAGGTCCCAAGCATGCTTCATAATGACTATCAAACTCTATTAAGTCGATGGATCTAGAGCAAAGGTCACACACCACATTATTACAAGAGTCAGAGCATCTCTCATAATGAGATTGAAACTCTATAAAGTCAACGGACTTATCACACATGTTGCACTTAACTTTTGATGCCATTTTAAGTTTTATTTTTTTTTTTGTATAGAACTAACCACTTTCACTATTGAAATAGGACTAAGGGTTTCCTTTCTAAATGGCATCATTTTTATCGCCTCAAACACAGTACCTGCTCATAAACTGCACTACTGGGTCTATATAATAATATGAGGGAAAGGTTACAACCTCTATTCTACTTGAAATCCACTTATTCTTTTTGTGTAATCCTCATTTGGAAGAAACCTGTTCCAAACGAATACGAGTAAAATATGCGACACTCGAGTTTAAGTTTTAAAAAAGATTTATTTATTCACTTAAACTTAGTGGTTATGAATTAGTGGACTGTATAATCGTTTATATCTTGAGCTTATTTATTTTATTGATTATTTAATATTATTGGTTATTTTACAAGTATATTACAAGAACAGCGGGGAGATCGTTTCTGCGGCGGTACAAAGTATGCGTGCGGGCGGTTTCGTCTAGAAGTTTCTACTGCGGTACAAGGTAAGCGTGCGGGCGGCTTCGTCTAGAAGTTTCTACTGCCGTACAAGGTAAGCGTGCGGGCGGCTTCGTCTAGAAAATTCTACTGCATCAACTCCGCGAAAAGAAGTCGAGCAAAAGGAAATTGAAAGATCACGCGATAAGACTCGACGCGACGGTCTCAATGCAAAACAACGGAACGCATCGCTGTGTGCGTGTGCAGCTGCGGGTCTGGCCATGCGTGTGAAAACATTACAGCTATGTTCTGGACCCGAGTAAACAACAACACAGCTATGCGCGTAAAAATAGTTACTTAGGCGGTGTACTACAATCATGAGCGTGTGAATAGGTCAATCGCAATATACATGAACATTGAATTAAAAACTACGGGGCTCATTTCTCACCATACCGGCCCCCCTGAACGACTGTTCAGAACAAGAGAAGCACAGCAAGTTTGGTAATAAGCCTCTTGTACACTCCTCGGGCGGTTTTGACGGTGACCACTCGAACCCTCTCGTCTTGGCCAGGATGAACTTCGGTGATTCGCCCAAGGAGCCACTTGCTAGGCGGTTTATTTGGCTCCTTCAGTACCACAAGAGTGTCCCCGGTTATGTCTTTGGACTCCTGCTGCCATTTCGTGCGAGGTTGTAAGCAAGTAAAGTATTCCAGATTCCAACGTTTCCAGAATCCTTGAACCTTGGCTTGCAGTTGTCTCCAACGCTGCAGTCTGTTAATGTTGACGTCTAACAAGGACGGCTCCGGCACCGACATGTGAGGTTGACCTGTAAGAAAATGAGCGGGGGTAAAGGGATCCAAGCTGTGATCGCTGGGCGCGCACAGTGGGCGAGAGTTGAGTAACCCCTCAATCTGAGTTAAAATTGTTGAATATTCCTCGAAGGTTAACGCACTGCTACCAATTACTCGGCGAAGGTGGAGTTTGATAGATCGTACGCCTGTTTCCCAAAGACCTCCAAAGTGCGGGGCAGATGGCGGAATGAAGTGCCAGTTGATGTCCTGACTCGTCAGAAAATTAGCAATTTCCTCGTCTTGACTTTGAGATACAGCTATCCGTTGCATCTCCGTTAGCTCCTTTCTGGCTCCATGGAATGTTGTGCCATTGTCCGAGTACAAGTCGGATATAGGGCTACGTCGAGACCAAAAACGTTTGAAAGCGGCGATAAATGCAGGAGTCGTCAAATCACTGACGAGCTCGATATGAATTGCTTTGGTGGACAGACAAACAAAGATGGCAAACCAAGCTTTGCCAAACTTCGGTGTCCGACCTGCTGATGTCTTGATGGTAGCTGGTCCAGCGTAATCCAATCCAGAATGTAGAAAGCAGCGGGTGGGCTGAACGCGAACGGCGGGAAGATCAGCCATGAGCTGTGTACTCGTTCCTTTGCGCTGGAGGAAGCATATCTTGCAGTTGAATACAATTTTGCGGAATATATTACGGGCTCCCAGGATCCAATACTTCTGTCTCAACGTGTGAAACATAAATTCGACTCCAGCGTGTAACGATGTGACGTGCTGGTGTCTAGCTATTAAAACAGCAACTGGTGATTCCTTTGGAAGAAGTATGGGATGTTTTGCATCATAGGTTGTCCTCGAATTTCCAATGCGTCCTCCTACGCGCAGAATCCCTTGGTCGTCAACAAATGGAGTGTAGTGAATCAACTTGGATTTTTGAGAAAGGGCTTGTCCAGTGCTCAGCTGTCTGTACTCCACTTGGAAGAACTCCATCTGGACATGTTTGATTACCCTAGAGCGGGCATATTGAAGCTCCCATGACGATAAAAATGATGACAGGCGGTCCTTGCAACGAAGACGATGTACGAACCGAAAGCAATAGCTAAGTGTCCGCAAGAGATGTGACCAGGAGGAAGCTTTGTTGATCATACAGTTAAGATCATCTCCTTCATTGGAAATGTGTAGATTAACTTGGGGCTTGACCTTTTCTTCCATCCGCTCAGCGTCCTCAGTCGACAGTGCGAACTTGGCCTTAGCAGGTGGCCAAGTGCGATGTGATTGGGAAAGCCACGGTGGTCCATTCCACCACAGTTGATGTTCTACCAGATCCTTTGGTAGAAGTCCGCGTGATGCACAGTCCGCGGGATTGTCCTCAGTGCGAATGTGGGCAGCAACGTGGCAGCAGCTACGTGGGCAAGCTTCTAGAATCTCAGCCGTGCGATTACAAACATAAGTGTTCCAAGTCCGTGGGGGTGATGAGAGCCAATGTAGTACAAGTTCGGAGTCTGACCAACACGAATTACTGGAAATAGGAATAGTTAGAGTTTGCTTAACCAGAGACATCAATTTCGACAGAAGATGGGCGGCATTCAACTCGAACCGTGGGATGGAGATAGGTTTGATGGGTGCCACCCGGGTTTTTGCGGCGATCAGTGTTACAGCGTAGTCATTATTGACTCTCACGCGACTGTAGATGACAGCGGCGTATGCATGAGATGACGCATCGGCGAATCCATGCAGCTCCGTTGCTTGAAGTGGCGAGGATAGGTAGCGGGGTATGCGACAGCTTTCCAGTAAATGAACTTCGGCTACAAACTGTTGCCACCGTGCGCATAGCTGCGCGAGTAGTGGTTCGTTCCAGTCGACCGAGCTCAGCCAACTATAAATGTCCTGTGGCAGCGATTTGAGTAGTGACCAACAGTTTGAACTCCATTTTCGAAGTTTAAATTGAGCTTGGCTCAATAGCAAAATTAATTCATCTTTGAGTGCAATGAGATCGTCGATACTATCGCAACCAGTAGGGATATCATCCACGTACGCGTCTCGTACAAGCACAGCAGCAGCCTTCGGATACAAATCGGCATGATCTTGCGCGATCTGCTTGAGAACTCGAACAGCCAAGAACGGCGAAGACGCTAAACCATACGTCACGGTCAGCAATCGATAATGATCGAGTGTAGCAGTCTCCTCCTTTCGCCAGACAATCCGTTGGTAATGCGTGTGATCTTCTGAAACCAGGATGCCTCTAAACATTTTCTCAATGTCCGTACAAAACACATAGCGATGCTGACGGAAACGTAGACATACTCCAAGTAAATCCCTTTGAATAGGTGGTCCGATGTGTAGTCGTGAATTAAGTGAAGATCCATTGCAGTCCTTCCCAGAGCCATCGAATACAACTCGGCATTTCGTGGTGGTGCTATCTGGTTTAAATACTGCGTGGTGTGCTAAGTAATTGTGATTGGCGGGACCGTTTTCTACGGTAGTAGAAGGAATCACCTCCATGTGTCCTCGTTGTATATAATCCTCCATAAAGTCGACATACAGTTGTTTGAACGCAGGAAATTTTCGAAATTTCCGCTCGAGAGAAGAAAAGCGGCGTAGTGCTTGTGGCAGTGTGGACCCAATCGGAGGGGCAGATTCCTTGAACGGGTATTGGACGATGTACACGCCATCGTTTCTGCGGGCGTGCGTATGAACGAAGTGTTGCTCAGCGGGATCACTAGCATCAATGGTAGCGTCACTTGGTTGAACTCGTTCCATGTCCATGAACGATCGAACCAAAGTGTCCAGATCCTCGTGCGCGTGATGTGCTAGTGCGTGGTTGTGAGCATCACTACTGAGATGGTAGCTGCCTGTAATGACCCAACCAAAATTAGTATGAAGTGCAATAGGATATTCAGAACCAAACTCTTTGCGTTGTCCAGTGTACAGGTTCCAAAGCTGATCAGCTCCTAAGATCACGTCGATTTCGCCTGGTTTACCAAATGTAGGGTCCGCTAAGGGTAGATCACGAATCCTTTTCCACATCGGAGTGTTAGACTCGATCCTCTGGGCTGGAATCGAGGAGGTTAAAGAGTTCATAATCAGACCTGTTACCACCACTAAGGCCGAGCTTGTGCGGGAGAGCAGCGTGAATGTGGCGCGACCTCTAGTAACCCCAGCAGGATTTGCGCCTAGACCAACCACTGGTATACGAGCGTGGGTGCGCGGCAAACCAATTCGTTGAATAAATGATTCGGCGACCATCGTTATAGTCGAACCAGTATCCAACAGTATCCTGCAGGTGGTCTCGTTGCCCCAGGAGTCGACTATAGTGGCCAAAATCGTTGGCAATATGGCCTGACTCTTGGCCACGGATTTCCTCTCCAATGTATGATGGCTGACCACGGCAGGATCAGCGTCAGCAGGGAAACTGGACGAGCGGACGGGTGAGTCAGTGGAGTTATTGACATCAGCGGAAGCCGTGACAGAGCGTATGTCCTCTGGATGAACAAGAGTATGGTGCCTCAGCTTACACAGACGGCACGTGTTTGTGGAATTACACTCCTTGACTTGATGAGATCGGCTTAGACAATTGAAGCACAAATGACCATCCCTTGCGAACTTGCGGCGGTCCACAACATCCAGAGCCTTGAATTGAGTGCACGCATAAAGACTGTGTTGCTCGTGACAATATACACAATCACGAGCAGACGTATTTGGCACGTCCACATGATGAGAAATTGCACGACGTTTATTCAGCACCGTGTGTGTATCCTGGATTAGCTTTGGATCTTGACAAGACTCAAGTGCATCGCAACGGGCGAAGACAAAGCCGAACAGGTCATTTATGGTCACATTTTCCTTGCACGATTCACTGGAGGTGGCCCACGCTTCCTTGCATTCCGGGTCTAACTTTGAGAGCAAGATATGGATTAGCCACACATCGCGGCTGTCGCAGCTCAGCGCATGTAGACCACGTATACTTTCGTCAGCGGTGTCGACTATCTTACGCAACTCGGCGATGTTTGAACCCTTTGCGGTTGGCAACGAAAGAAAGTTTTGAATGAACGAACGAGCAATCAGTGACTTCTTGTTGTAGCGATTTTCGAGCCTCTCCCATGCGTCCTGGTAATTGGCATCCGATACGGGAATATGTTTTATCAGAGACAACGCTTCACCATCCAGATAGGATTTCAAATAATGAAACTTTTGGCACTTGGACAGACTACTCTTCTTGTCGACTGAGCCTAAGAACAAGTCACTAAACTGACACCAATCCTCGTATCTGCCCGAAAACGGCGGAATGCGTATTTTCTCGAACTGCAGCTCTGTGGTTCCCGATGAGTCCCGAATCCTCTCCAGAAGTTGAGTTTGTCCCTCAAATAAGCGTTCCACAGTGGTCGATAGCAGTAGATTTGAGTTGTCGTGCTCATTTTCGTGACTGCTCCGGTCACGTATGGCTTCAGTGAAAATACTATGCGCACTAAAGAACCTTTTCTCATATTCGGGGATGTCCAAATCCGGATCCACGTATTCATCTTCATCATTATATTGGACCAGCTCTTCAGACAGCTCCATAAAGCGGTTGAAAGTTGCAACAAGTCGGTCCAACTTGTGCTCTAATGTTTGCACAGAAGTACATGACTGTACAAACTCTTGAGCCTCCGCAGCCACGCGAGTTAATTGGGATTTGCAGGCCCCACGTTGCTGAATTAGACGATGCACTAGGGCCTTCATGGCAAACAGCGGGTAACGGTATCACTCAATATGTATATAAATAATCTCAAACGCGGAGATCCGGCTCGAAGGACCAAAATTTGTTATGGTTATGAATTAGTGGACTGTATAATCGTTTATATCTTGAGCTTATTTATTTTATTGATTATTTAATATTATTGGTTATTTTACAAGTATATTACAAGAACAGCGGGGGGATCGTTTCTGCGGCAGTGCAAAGTATGCGTGCGGGCGGTTTCGTCTAGAAGTTTCTACTGCGGTACAAGGTAAGCGTGCCTGCGGCTTCGTCTAGAAGTTTCTACTGCCGTACAAGGTAAGCGTGCGGGCGGCTTCGTCTAGAAGTTTCTACTGCATCAACTCCGTGAAAAGAAGTCGAGCAAAAGGGAATTGAAAGATCACGCGATAAGACTCGACGCGACGGTCTCAATGCAAAACAACGGAACGCATCGCTGTGTGCGTGTGCAGCTGCGGGTCTGGCCATGCGTGTGAAAACATTACAGCTATGTTCTGGACCCGAGTAAACAACAACACAGCTATGCGCGTAAAAATAGTTACTTAGGCGGTGTACTACAATCATGAGCGTGTAAATAGGTCAATCGCAATATACATGAACATTGAATTAAAAACTACGAGGCTCATTTCTCACCACTTAGCGTACAATGGTTAGTTAGTTTCCCCGACGATGACTAAGGTCAGATGTCTTAAACGGAATTAACTTGGGTGAATTCTCCGACGGTGTCGATATTGACGTTTGTCTTGAACAGAACTGACTGCTTACTTAGATGTAGACTATTTATATTACGATGCTCGGATTGGGATTCGGAGGCGTTGGCTTCGGCTTCGGTGATGGAGTACGTGACTCGATCGATATGTGGGAAAGGCGGCTTTTGATGAAAGGCTTCCGCTGCGTATGATCGGTGTTGCATTACTTGAGGGTGTCTGAAATATGGCCTCCTTGGTTTTGTGCCCAATTCTGATTGGTGAGCTATGAAGGCGTGGTTCTTGAGAATCGATTAGTAATTGATCTCTGGAGGGTGGCGTGATTCTAGTGCGGCTGGATACGCGGAATCTATTGTTTTATGTTCGACTCCTATTGTCTTCATCTGGATATGGGACAATTTTAAGTATAGGAATATTTCTGATCTCTCCTGAGATGTTGGAAATTATTAGTATTTCGTTAGTGTCTGATTTCAACCAGGTAGATGTTTTGATATTTACTAATTTTTCTGAATCGATGTGTTAAAGGTAATCCTGCCTTAATAATTTTAGATTAAAAATCCCTAATCTTGTCAGCTGCATGCATATTCCGTTGAATTCATGTTGCAATGTCTCGACTAAATATTGAACTTGGATTACGTTATTAAATTGGGTTGCCTGGTGTAGTAAACTCTGATATGTTTCATCTGTTTTTGTTATATTAATTGTTAAATAATGATATTCATAATTAATGGGTATGTTAATGGAATGTGTTTTAAATATGAGATATCCATTCCTTGAGTTGATGGGATCTATCTCTATATTCTGTCCGGTAGACTGTAGGACGGTGAACATTAGTAAGATTATAATCTTAATCATGTTGTAGCTCCAGATTCCCAGTACTCTCTTCGGGTACTCTGCAATTATCATATTTACTTTTCTTAGACTTTTTCTTTCTTTTGAATTTGGTTTTATAGTCTACCTGCCGAATTTCCCCTATTCTTTTGATCGGATTGGTTGTTATTTTTTAACTAGGGGTGCATTTTTGTAGCGTGTGTCTACTTCAAAGTCGATTCTATCGTTATTCAAATGATTGATCTTCCTAACCTTATTCAGTTGGGTGTTATAATCTGATAGTCCGGCGTACAGGAAGATATCAGCTGGGGATCTTTTTGTAGTATTATGAACCGATTTATGATTATAAGTGTATAGAATTAACTGGAATTTTGTGAGCTTGTTCTCTATGTTATCTTCGCTTGAAATAATTCCTAATTTGTCATTGATCGTTTTATGTAGCCGTTCTTCATCAGAAACTCCGTTTTTACTGGTAGTGATTTCGATTTTCGCATTTTCAAATCAAGTGATTGGGACTGATTATTTTTAGGAATGCCCTTTGGAACAGTGGGAAGTCTATTTCACTATGGAAATATAATGCACTCTTTTTGGTACACACATATTCCTTTATTATATCTTTTGCTAATGACTCTGTCATTTCAGTATATGTGATTTTTATCAGTATCTTGTGGAAATAGTGGGATGTTTCTACCTTATCCTCATTACCTCTAATCAGTTCTATTTTCCTATTATAGTAATTGATTGGTCGCTCTGTAAGTGGAATATAATTTGTATTATCTTCTTGCGCGCTAAGGAACTTTGCACAATCACTATTAATGGTTTCCCCAAGTAGGTTTTCGTTAATCTTTACTCTTGATAGCGCATCGGCTACATGTTCTCCTTTCCTGGTAAATATTGTATTTTGAAGTCAAATTCATTTAATTTGATCTTCCATCGTTGTAGCTTCATATTTGGTTCCTTGAGGTTATTCAACCAAACCAAGGGTATATGATCACTTAATATCTCGAACGTTCTACCAAACAGGTATGATCTGAAATACTTAGTTGCCCAAACTATAGCTATTAATTCCTTTTCTATTGCTGAATAATTGATTTCGTGTTCATTTAAGGTTCTAATTGCGTAGCAAATTGGTTTGTGGTCTTGTGACAACACCGCTCCTAATGCAATGTTACTTGCATCGGCTGCTACCGTGAACATTTTTTCGAAATCTGGGATTGCGAGGATGGGGTCTGAGGTAATAAGTACTTTCAACTTTTAGAAGTCCTCGACGTATTTTTCCTCGGTTGGGTCTATGACAGCTCGAGTCTTTAATTTGAGTGTCATTGGTTTTGCTATGCTAGCGAAATTGGGAATGAATTTACTATAAAATCCACATAAACCTATGAATGATTTTATTTTTGTAGTTGTATTGGGTATGGGGAAGTTTATTATAGCGGATATTTTCTGTGGATTAGGTACTATGCCTGTTAAGACCTTAAAAGAAAAGTCTAGACATTTGCGAGTTGAATTGTAAATTCAAACTAAATTTTATTCTTAAAATCAGAGCTTTATAAATGACAATGAGGTAGGAGGTACAATTTGGTAGTCTATAATTATCGTTAGACCTACGCAGAGGATACACTTTACTGAGGGTGTCTTTTTGAGTACATGCTTACATTAGTTTTATTTTAGGACCGCATTTGTTAAGTGTTTTCTCCACTTGTCGTATGTCGTATTAATGGGTTACAGATCTCTGTTTACACCAGTGCAGTCATAACTTGTCTACTTTATGTTATTTCTTTAGAGATCGGTGTTGTTACATGAGTTTATGTGTAAAATAATCTATTTATATTTAAACATTCTGCAAGGGGCCGAAAGTGGCATTGTATTGACGATAATATGTTCATGTTTGAACATTCTGCAAAGGGCCGAAAGTGGCATTGTTTTGTATTTTGATTCTTGTGAACCTTTTTGTGTACATTTTCTTTATAGCTATAATTACAAGTACAGATAATCATTTACAGTCAATTACAGTGTGTAGGGAAGTGCTATCGTTTGCAGTCTTCGTGCTAGTTTAATTCTTCTTATGGCATAGATTATTAATATTATCATTATTATGATTCCGATAATCAAGGCCGCATGTCCAGATACATGATGGAACTTCAGTCCTTTTAAGTCATGATGACTTTCTTTTAACAATTTGATTTCGTTTCTTAACTTATCCATTTCTTCTGTATGGTTAATTAATGGTACTGTTAATGGATTCCAAACAATTTTTGGTATTTTGCTTATATTACTTATATAAAAGGATGAAATTGGCTCGTAGCTTTCTGTTTGAATACTGTGATGAGGTACTAGTATTTTATCATCGGTTCGCACAGTACAACCATGTATTATTTTTAAAATTCCTTGATGCGGAAGATCAATTAGTTCTTGATTTGAGTTACTACATTGAATTCTAGCATTAATGTTTACTGGAACTTTGAAGAGCCAACTACCCTGTCTTTCTAATTCGACCCAAAATGACTTTGTCTCTGCTATCTTCCTATAAACGCAATTTGAGCTACCTTTTACTACTACGAGTACTTCTGGTCTCTTTTGGAGTCATTCCTGAGTCTTGCTCTTCTGACTCAATTCCAGCTAATCGACAAATTTTAGTTATAGGTCGTTTTATCAACCCGTCTTGATGTTTTATAGTTACTACTCTGACTCTATCGTCCCTACCTTTATGTATTTCTTCTATTTTTCCCAAGGGCCATCTAGCTGGGTGACAGGTTTCATCTTTTATTAATACAATCTGTCCTGCTTTAATATTCTGCATTCCTATTTTCCATTTATTTTATTGTTGCAGTGTGTGCAAATAATCTTCTTTCCATTTAATCCAAAATTCTCTTTTCATTTTCTGAATTAATCTCCATCTATCCAGATTCCCGATTTTTTTCTCTGAAATTGTCTCCATCGGGCCAAATATTGGCCTTTCAATTATAAAATGACCTGGTGTTAATACATCCAGATCGTCAATATCATTTGTAGCTGTATACAAAGGGCGTGAATTTAGTACCGCTTCAATTTGACATAATAGAGTTGCCATTTCCTCATAGGTTAAATTATTGTCCCCAATTACCCTTTTTAAGTGATATTTCACTGATTTTACCCCAGCTTCCCAAATACCTCCGAAGTGAGGTCCTGCCGGGGGAATAAAATGCCACTCGATCTGTTCTCTTTCTAATATTGGAACCACTTTTATGTTGTCTTTGAGGGCTTTTTGGTATTCCTCGTCTAATTTGCGCGAAGCTCCCACAAAGTTAGTTCCATTATCGGACAATTTTTTTGCACATTTTCCTCTTCTTGAAAAAAATCTTCTAAGTGAAGCTAGAATAGCATCTGAAGTAAGATCGCTGACTACTTCCAAATGAATAGCTTTTGTCGCCATGCATACGAATACGGCAATATATCCCTTATAGGATTTCTGCCCCTGGTTTTTAGAGCATCGGATATGGTAAGGCCCGGCGAAGTCTACACCTGTGTTTGTAAACGGGTGCGACTTTGTAGCTCTGTGTTTCGGCAGATTTCCCATAATTTGTTCTGCAGTATTCTGTCGATACCTAGCACAGGTGACACACTCTTTAAGTTTTTTCTTTAAGCAATTTCTTAGCCCGAATATCCAAAGCTTTCGCTGGATATAGTTTCGCATCAGATTAATTCCACCGTGCAATGTTTCTTTATGTGCATTCTTGATAATTAAAGACGTCAAGTGACACTTATCTAAAATCAAGGGATGTTTAACCTCAAATTCCGCGTTGGAGTTTTGCAATCTACCTCCAACTCGTAACAATCCGTCTTTATCTAAGAACGGATTTAAGCTTAATAGTTTATTTTTTGTTTCTATTTCCTTTTTTTTAATTAGGCTAGCTATTTCGGAACCGAATTGGATAGCTTGTTGTTGTTTTACTATTAATACATTGGCGCTCTTAATCTCCTTCACTGTCAAAAATGAAGGAAATTCTTTCTTTTTGGTTTTGATTTGAATAAACCTCAATACATATGCAAAGACTCTTTCTAGTTTATGCATACACGAATATTTTTTTAATAATTTACAAAAAATGTTATTTTTTGCTATTACCATTGTTGTGCTCACAACTAATTTTTCTTCAATTTCCTCTTTTGGCCAATGTTCCTTAGATTTCGCCAACCATTGAGGCCCTTTCCACCAAATCTTATAATATTTTAGCTTATCTGCACTAATGCCCCTTGATGTTACATCTGCTGGATTGTCTTCAGTTCTAACGTGTCCCCATTTAATTTCCTTAATCTTTCTTACTTCGTCAGTTCGACGCCTGATAAACTTGTCTTTATTGTCTCCATTCTTTATCCAGGCTAGAGTAATAGTAGAATCACTCCAGGCATAACACTCTACATTACTTCCAACCGCTACTTTCACCCGTGGAATTAATTTTGCCAGAAGATGTGCTGCACAAAGTTCTAATTTTGGAATAGTTTTCCGATTCTTCTTTGGATTAACTTTGCTTTTGCTGGCTATTATAATTGTAGAACTATCTACGGCAGCATAAGCCTTTTCGGATGCATCGGCAAACCCATGAATTTGCACCGTCTTATTGTGCTGAGAATTTAGCCATCTCGGTATCCGAATGCTCTTTAACTCTGTTAAACTATTTTTAAACGAATTCCATTCTCGAGTATCCGGTTTTAATAATTCTCCATCCCAATTTTTGTCTGCTAGCCAAAGTTTTTGAATAAACAATTTTCTGACAAGTGTCACTGGAGACAACCAGCCTAAGGGGTCATATATCTTGGCTAAGGTAGATAATACTATTCTTTTGTTATTTTTCTTAATTGGTTCATAGTGGAAACTGAATCTAAACTCGTCTTTAACCGGTTCCCATTGTAGTCCTAATGTTTTGACGGATTCATTCTCCTCAATGGTTAATACTTTATTTTCTTGGTCATCTCTAATGCCTTCTATAATTTCTGGGATATTTGTTATCCCCTTTCTTAAGTTAAACCCAACCTTATTAAACTCCCGGGTAACTTCCTTTACATGCTTTTTAGCATCCAGTATCGTGACGGCACCTGTCATCAGGTCGTCCATATAAAAATCATTCTTTATGATTTCCCTAATTGCTTGATTTTTGCAATTATCTGCTATTGAAACAAGCTCCCTGATTGCTAAGTAGGGTGCTGAAGCTGTACCGTACGTAACGGTTGTAAGTTTATAATCTTTTAACTTTTCGTTTGGATTATCTCTCCAAATTATATGCAAATATTGTTGATCGTCTTTATCAACATTAATTTGCCGGTACATTTTTTCAATGTCCGCCGATATTACAAATGGCCATTTACGCCATTTCACCATAATATTGAAGTTATCTTTTTGGACCCTTGGTCCAACCCACATGATATCATTTAAACTTTTATTGTTTGTGGTTTTTGCTGAAGCATCGAAAACCACCCTCAGCTTTGTCGTTAGACTGGAATCTCTTATGACTCCTTGATGGGGTAAATAATATTTCCCATCTTCTTCGTCCCATCGTTCCCATCGTCCTAAGTTTTTATATTCATGCATGAACTTTACATAATTTTCTTTTAATGTTTTATTATTGCTGAGCTTTCTTTCTAAACTATAAAATCGCGCTATAGCTTGGTGTGTTGAATCTACTAGATCCTTTTCTTTTTTAAATGGTATTTTAACCACATACCTACCATTCTCATCTCTTTTTGTTGTTTCCAAGAAATGCTCCTCGCACACATCTTCTTCTACGTCATTCTTTTCACTTTCCAATTCCCAGAACCGCTCTAAGTCCCCAACTTCAATTGTTGTCGCCACAATAAATTTATCACCTTTTGATTTGGTGCAACCGGATATAATCCATCCGAATTCTGTATTTTTTTTTTTATTATTTGGACGTTGACATGCAATGACTGCATCTATCAAGAGGCGATGCAATTACTGCACCGTCAAGTGGCCCGTGTTACACCAGCAGAAGGCTGTTACGCGCGGATCCCAGGCAAAACGCAGCCCTCCTCCCGCCCAACCGACCGAGGGGCGCTGCCGCATGACGCGCGGTGCGTAGCCGAACCAAACGCGAGCATGCAAGAAAGATAGATATTAGACTAACATTCGAGGAAAATTAGCACTAAACTTATTAAGAAATTAAGCATGCAATAAAATACAAAATACAAGTACCACTACAATTACTAATTACTAGAAAGGTGTGTAAGGATTAGTAATTTAATAAGAGGAAGAGAATTAGTGGAGGATATAATATGGTAGAGGGAATTATAATCCGAGCATAAGACCCTAAACGGTTCATGCAAGGAATAATTCGATCTACAAAGTGGAAGGAACAACGGTATAAAGTTTCTAGTCAGTCTAATAGGAATCGTGAAGTTTATGCGGCTCAACAGATCAGGGCTGTCTATGTCACCCCTGATCAAGTTGTGCATAAATATCACACCAAGCATTTTTAACGGTTAACTAAGGATGGGAGGTTTACTAATAATAGTCTACTAGAGTAAGATGGGAGTCTTACACCCGCATCCCAGTTAAGGCCCCGCAGAGCAAAGAGTAAAAAGTTTTTCTGTACTGATTCTATACGGTCCTGGTGTACTTTGTACTGAGGGCACCATACACAGGAGCCGTATTCTAAGATCGGACGAACAAGCGAGGTATAGAGAGTCTTTGTTATATAGGGGTCGTCAAATTCCTTTGACCACCTCTTTATAAACCCAAGCACGCCCATGGCCTTATTTACCATGGTAGAAATGTGTTCGGAAAACTTTAACTTGGGATCTAACATAACACCCAGATCATCCACCAGGGTAATTCTCTCAAGAGAACCCCCAAATAGGGTGTAGGGAGCCAACAAAGGGTTAGAACGATGAAATGTCATAACTTTGCATTTCGAGGCATTAAGGTGTAACAAGTTTGCACAACACCATGACTGAAAGCTATTGAGATCGGATTGCAAGCGAGAATGAAATGAAATGTCCTTGTACTGGACACAGAGTTTAACATCATCCGCATACATAAGTACTCGAGAGTATGTTATTACTGAAGGCAAGTCATTAATAAAGAGTATGAAGAGTAAGGGGCCTAGATGGTTGCCCTGTGGTACTCCCGAAGAAACCTTTACTGGTAAAGAGAGGGAGTTTTTGAAGAGGACTCTTTGAGACCTAGAACAAAGATAGCTAGAAATCCATCTCAGGAGGTTGGGCGGAAACCCTAAAAGGTCAAGTTTATGTGCTAAAAGGGAATGGTTTACAGAGTCGAATGCTTTACTAAAGTCGGTGTAAATAACATCCGTCCTTGAAAGCCTTTAATAATGAAAGAGGTAAACTCTAACAAGTTCGTGGTGGTTGATCGCCGCCTTATAAATCCATGCTGAGTTGGAGATATAAGTGACTTGCAGAGATGTTGCAAGTGCGGAGTTAAAACCTTCTCAAACAATTTGGGAATAGCGGATAACTTTGCTATACCTCTATAATTTTTTGCATCAGACTTACTACCTTTTTTATGGAGAGGAATTATAAACGATTCCTTCCAGATTGGGGGGAAGCAAGAGGAATCAATGGACATGGTGAATAGTTTAAGCAATGGTCCACACAGAGCCTCGGCGCAGTACCTGAGTACACAACCTGGAACCCCGTCTGGACCCGGTGAAAACACCGGCTTAACTAGTCGAAGATCTTGAAGTAGGGAATATTTTGTCCAAGTAGTCCGTTTATTTTTACTACTCCGTCTTTTAAAATATGGGTATACAAATCTATCCCAATTATTACATCTACCCTACTTGGTTTGTTAAAGTTAGGGTCTGCCAACACATAATCTTGCCACTTAGTTTTATCAATATTGAAAGACTTTAATGGTAAAGCTTTCATCAGTTTCGGAAGAATAATTGACACTCCACTTACCTCGGTGTTCGCTCTTTTTCGTACTAAGTTTAATATTTGCGCAGCTTCTTCTGAAATTATGGTACATTGCGACCCACAATCAATGAGAGCTCCAAGGTTTTGATAGCCACCATTCCTTGCCCTTACTTTTATAAGTGCTGTGGCTAAGAACGCTTGTTCTTTTGTCAAGCAAGTGTTAACATTTTCCCTCTTTTCGTAGGGAATATGGAGCATCGTATGATGAGGTTTTTTACAAATCCCACATAAAATTTCAGAAAAGCATTTCTTATACATATCATGCCTACAGCATTTTGTGCAAAGGCGCTGTTTTTTAATAAACTAGCCTCTATCTATCGGACTCATTCCCTTAAACTTATAGCAGTGAATTATGGTATGTCCTGCCATTTTACATAACGGACAATTTTTTTTTTATTTTACCATATTGCACTACTTTTTTCAACGGTTTCCACTCTTTATCCTGCGACGTGTAAACAGAAGTGTACCGTTGTTCTAAAAATACCATTACATCTGGCAATGCTTGGATCTCTTTTGTCCTTTTTATATGACTTTCATATAATTGTAAGGTATCTTTGTTGAATTTTTTCAACACAATGTGCGCGAAAATCACATCAACTTCTTCTGTTAAGTGTGACTTTAATTTAATTAAATGTATTGACTCATTTATAGAATCAGAAAACCATTTAATATGTTTCGCTGAATCGTGATCTAGCATTGGTAAGTATAGTAAAGGATTCAGCTGATTCGAAAAAATTTTTCGCTTATTTTCATACCGCTTGGTCAGCAATTCCCAAGCGGCATTATAATTCTCCAGCGGCCCAGTTAAAAGGTGAGCTACCATACTCCGTGCCTCACCCTTTATCGTGATTTTCAAATAATTGAATTTTAGAGATGTACTCAGACTATCTCTGTTATGAATTAATTCACAAAATATTTGTGAAAAGCCGTCCCACTCTTTTTCTTCGCCCGAGAATGCGGGTACTTCCACTGTTAAGCTATTAAGAGTTTTTAACAACTGTTGCAATTTGAAGTTAATGAAAGTCGAGAGACTGTTTATAATTCACAATTTATTTGCATATGTAAACCAACTTATCGCGTATGTACATATGGGGATGATTGGGGCGAACGATTGATGCGAGCATTTTAGTCTAATAGCTGCGACGATTAGCTCAAGACTGCCCATGCAAGGGCTGACGGGCCAAATTGCCGGGCCCTATGCAGCAAGCTTAGACGCGAGCGAGAGCGTATGATAGCCCGAGAGCGTTAGAGCTGCTCGGGGACGCTGTTAAGCCGAGTCCGAGAGATTGCGACATAAGGAGACGAAAGAATTCCGCTGCATGCGCATATGCGGTAGCAAATGATCTTTGCAGTGGGGCATTGGAAACGACAACACCAAAATGCATTTCCTTTGGGCCGCACCACTGGCAATAAGTTAAAATATTTAAGCTGGTTGACCCGACATACTCCCCCCGTTGGAAGCCTGACTTTCAACAGCATCTTTAAGGGGCAGCAGGCACAGCTTGTTGACGGCGCGCTTGGTGATTCCAGATGACGTCTTCAGCACAGCAACTCGGGCAACGCCATCTCGTCCAGGCAAAAGCTCGACCACTCTCGCCAGTGGCCACTTCATGGGAGGAAGATACTCATCCTTGACAAGAACCAAATCTGCGACTGCTAAACTAGGCTTCGCAGGAGGGCCACCATTCAAGAAATGCGCTGGAGTTGGAACATCTAGATCGGCAGGGCTCTTTGAAATTGAAACTAAAGGTCTTGAATTAATCACTGCCGTGATGTGGCACAACAGCGTCCGCAGCTCGTCAAATCCAAGAACCGAGTTGCCTATCGCACGGTAGAAGTGGTACTTGGCCGTCTTCACTGCAGCCTCCCATAGACCACCAAAATGAGGGGAGCGCGGAGGAATGAAATGCCAGTCTATAGCCTCGACCAAGCAAAAATCCAGCAGCGCCTTCTGATGGTCATCGCTGAGGACCAGGCTCTTTAATTCCATCAGCTCATTCTTAGCGCCGACAAAATTGGTTGCGTTGTCTAACCAAATTTGCCGCGGCTTCCGCCTGGTACATATGAAGCGCTTTAGTCCATGTAGAAAAGCAACTGTGGATAAGTCCTTTATAAGCTCCAGATGAACAGCCTTGGTAGCGAAACAAATAAAGACGCAGACGTAGCACTTGATTGGAACCTTGTTGCGTGCCTCCGGTTTGTAGAAAAACGGCCCACAGAAGTCCACGCCTGTGATCTCAAAGGCATGAGAACCATCGAGCCGCTCCTTTGGATCCGCCATATTATGCTCCAATACCCTGGGCTTCAGTCGAAAGCATCTTACGCAGTTGTTTACTGCCTTGTTTACCGTCTTCCTCCCCCCAATAGGCCAATATTGGGATCGAATTAGTCCAAGCAAAGCTCGAGGACCAGCGTGCAGATTCCGATCATGAAAATGGGAGATTATTGCAAGAGTCAGTGGATGGCTGCTGGGCAAGATGATTGGATGACGGCCATCAAAATCCAACGAAGAGTTTTTCAGTCGACCATCTACCCTGAGAAGTCCATACTGATCCATGAATGGCGATAACGATGCGATTGAGCTCGATGAGGAGACTGCTCCCCTTGCCCGCAGTGACTTCATGTCCTCCCATAGCTGAGTACGCTGGACTAGTCGTAGCAATACCTGGGTTCCATGTTCAATGTCTGAGACAGTGAGTCCGGTGCGCCGAATTCGGTTGCAAAACTTGTGAATGTATCCGAAAACGCGCTGCAAAGAAGCAAATGAATTCGCATAATTGGAATCAGCAATAATGTCCATGTAGGGCGATTTGACCAGAAGAGCCTTCCGACGAAGTTCAAGAGCTGGCTTATCAGGTAGCACAGTGGGTGGCCAATCATCTGAGGAGCCGCAAAGAAATGGAGGGCCATGACCCCAAAGAGGTGACTCATTCAGCTCAGTCGGATGAGCCCCTCGAGACAGAATGTCGGCTGGGTTTAAAGCTGTGGGAACATAGCCTAGCCAGCAACTCCGCTCCACAAAGCTCCAACTTTTGTACTGTAAGTGTCTTCAAAGGAGCCACACGAGATTTGGCACAAAGTAAGTGACTGACAAAATCCGTGAATTTCCAGCGTAGAGTCTGGAAGGAGCACAAGCCGAGGAAATTCAAGTCGACGAATCTGACCAAAACTGGTGCAGATTTCCTGCCACTCGGTGTTCAGTGCGACTGGAAGGCTTTCATCCCAGGACAACTTCTCTTAGCACAAACGCTGGAGAAAGATTTTGGATTTAGTAATTACGGGACCAGCTAGTCCGAGAGGATCGTAGAATCGCGCTATGGATGACAAAACAGAGCGCCTGCAGGAATTCAAAGAAGATTGAAGGGCCGAGAACGAAAATAATAGTAGATCAGAAACCGGATCCCACGCAAGTCCTAAAGTTTTAGTCACATGGCTGCCATCGTCGAACTTCAAAAATGTTTCCTTGTCCTCTTCCGGAACTCCATCCAGCACAGCAGGGACGTTCGAACACCATTTCCTCAATCTGAACTGACCTCTAGACAAAATTCCAGTAGTTTGCTCCCGAATCCGGATAGCCTCCTCCTGCGAGCTGGCTCCAGATATCAAGTCATCCACGTAGAAGTCACGGCGAAGGATTTCAGCTCCAACTGGAAACGCCATCTGCTCGTCTATTGCCAACTGATGCATCGCTTGCACAGATAGATAGGAGGCAGGCTTCGTCCCATAAGTAACGGTGTCCAATTGAAACACACGCAAGTCTTCTTCCCTGGAGTTTCTCCACAGAATACACTGCAAGTTGCTATCCTCGGTCGAGACTCTTACACAACGATACGTCTTGCAGATATCTCCCGTAATCGCAACGGCGTATGACCGAAATCGAGCAAGAATATGAAACAGTTTGGGTTGGATTACGGGACCAGCCATTAAAACGTCGTTCAGGGAATATCCAGATGAGGTTGAAGCGGATCCATCAAAAACGACGCAAAGCTTGGTCGTAGAACTATCTTCCTTCATGACGCAATGGTGAGGCAAAAAATATCGGCAGTTGCTGATTGACTGGGTAGGAACCTGAGACGTATGGCCTAAATCAAGGTACTCCTTTATAAATGCTGCATACTGAGATTTAACATCAGGGCGACGATCTAACTTTCTCTCAAGGGTCAGGAATCTACGAAGCGCTTGATTGTAAGATTCTCCAAGGAGATCCAAATTATATTTTGCTGGCAGCCGAACACAATAATCGCCTTTATGTAGTCGACGGAAATGCTGCACAAAATGTGCTTCACAATCTAGCTCTTCTTTGGTAGACTTTATTATTGGTTCGATGCAATTTTCTACCTCCCAAAACCTCCGAAGAAGCACCTCAAGCCTGTCCTCTGGACTATTATCCTCAGCAGCTACGGCCCGAGCGCGAGAGACCATCAACGAGGAACCTTTTAAACGCGAACAACTTCCAGACACGACCAATCCCAAGCTCGTTTTCTGAATTGAAGGCAATCCTGGCAGTAGCTTGACCTGACCAACACACAGGAGCTCGAAAAACAGACTTGCGCCAATTAGCAGATCGACGCGCTGCGGCTTATAAAACTCCGGATCAGCTAGTGGTGTGTTAGATGGAATGTTCCAGTTTTGAGTGTCAATTCCAAAGCTTGGCTGTCGATCGGTTATGCTAGAGGCTACAATGGCAGTGATGAGAGTTGAGTAATCCGATGAGCGAGAGTGCAGGCTAACGTTGACCGAAAATCCATCCGTGACGAAGATAGAGTCGCTTATTCCCGAGACTGCAGTCGATGATTTCATTTTTCGAAGCTGAAGCTGATTCGCGAAACGAGAAGTTATTAGATGCAACTGGGAGCCGGAATCCAGCAACGCTCGGCAGGGAACTAAAACTCCGGAACGATTTTTGACTAAGACCGTGGCCGTGGCAAGTAGAACAACACCATTCCTGAGATCTTGGGCAATAAGGGCAGACGAGGTAGCCGCTGAAGTAGAGGGCTCAGTGGTATGCTCAGACGGCGTAGACTCAGACAGCGCAGACTGAGATGGAGTATACGGCGCTGATTTCCCTTGGACTGCGGTGTCTTCAGGGCTACCAAAATGAAGGAGGGTATGGTGTCTACCACCGCAGGTACGACACTTGCTCGAGGTGCACTGAAGTAATCGATGCCCTGTTCTGAGACAATTTATACACAACGAAAGCCGCTTGGCTTCTTTATGGCGATTTGTGGGGGACAGCGCCTTAAACTTCTGACAGTGCTGGACCTCGTGAGCACCATCGTTGCACAGCGCGCAGCGTGCTAGGGTTTGGTTCGTTGTAACCAATGTGGACCTAGAATTATTATGCTTTCTATGCCCACCTGATTGCTCAACGCATAGCTTCCCATAGAAAAGTCCATCGTCTCCAATGATCTGCATCGCTGCTCCAAGAACGAGGCCATAGATTCCCACGACGGAATTAAGTTGGCGAATGCGGGGTCGTTGAATCGTTCCTCCCACTTCTCTTGGCTCGCTGGATCCAGTTTTCGGAGAAGCTCCTGCATGATGATGCATCCTGCGATCTGCTCAGTGGTGCCCAAACCCTGGAGCGCGCGCATATGTGAATTGAACTTGTCTGAAAGCTCCCGAAGCATGACCACTGACCCAGGTTCCACAGCCTGAAGCGCCAAGATCTTATTGATGTGTGCCTGAAAAACCAATCGCCGATTATTGAATCTGTTTTCCAACAAATCTAATGACACAGCATAAATGCCATCTGAGATTTCCAGCGCGACCGAACAGTCTCCAATGCCGAATCCCGCAGATAGGAACGCAAATGCTGGAGCTTTTCTATGTTTGTTAAGTCCGGATGGCTGTCGATGATGGTGGCAATTTTATAGGAGGCAGGGATGGTACTTGTCTACGGTGAGGTAGAAATTGCGAGCCGGCAAAGTCAACCGTAGTGTTTCCTCCAGCCAAGGTAGAATGAAACGGCATGCGGCCGCTACTCTTAGCCATTTCCCTCGCCTTCAGCGAGCTTGCAAGTGACTCAAAAATGTCACACAAGCCACTGTGAATTTCGCTTCGATCCAATTCCTCAATTCCATTCCGTGAAACATCTCAAATTTGCTGATCAACTTCTCGACTTGCTCTTGCTTTACCACGAGCAGGTAGTAGTCACAGTCTGACGACTCATTCTGCCAAGCGGTAGCTAACCTTTTCATTTTCTAGCATAATTCCGTTGACTTAAGCTTCAAAAAAGACACCCTGCTTTGCTCACTGGTCATTGGAATTTCGTTAGCAGCATTAATTTCCATGGTAGCGGCAGCGTTAGCAGAAAGACCAACGTCTCTAGCGGGAAGATGATCGCAAAGAGTAACACGAGCAATAGACGACAAGAACCGAGCCCAGCAAGCGAACAGCTGTACGAACTGTATATACAAAGGCGACCGGTGTAAGAAACGTTTCTTGCGGGAAGATGACCGAAAAGAGAAGCGCAAGCCAACAGCTCCGTGCACTACCGAATATGCAGGGGAGGCCGGTGTATATATGTATGGATAACTTATGTGGTCGATGACACTGGTTGAGATGGCAATTAGTTAAGATCTTTGAATGCTATATTAGTTTGTGATTGCACTGATTGATTATTTATTGCACAATCACGTCGGGGTCACCAAATGTTAAGCTATTAAGCGTTTTTAATAACTGTTGCAATTTGAAGTTAATGAAAGTCGAGAGGCTGTTTATAATTCACAATTTATTTGCATATGTAAACCAACTTATCGCGTATGTACATATGGGGATGATTGGGGCGAACGATTGATGCGAGGATGTTAGTCTAATAGCTGCGACGATTAGCTCAAGACTGCCCATGCAAGGGCTGACGGGCCAAATTTCCGGGCCCTATGCAGCAAGCTTAGACGCGAGCGAGAGCGTATGATAGCCCGAGAGCGTTAGAGCTGCTCGGGGACGCTGTTAAGCCGAGTCCGAGAGATTGCGACATAAGGAGACGAAAGAATTCCGCTGCATGCGCATATGCGGTAGCAAATGATCTTTGCAGTGGGGCATTGGAAACGACAACACCAAAATGCATTTCCTTTGGGCCGCACCACTGGCAATAATTTAAAATATTTAAGCTGCTTGACCCGACATCCACTTTCGGAAGATCAGCCAAATCGATATCTTCTTTTTTTACCGTTGCCCCTTTAGTATCCATGCTGTTTTCTTCAGCTATGGTTTGCATCCTAACTTCTAGGTTGCTCAACATGTTTTGAAAATCAAATTCCAAATCTCCGATCTAGTTGTCGAAGCTGTCTTTTGTTTCATAGCTCTGATAACATTCCTCAATTTTTGAGTTCAGTCTTTTACTGAGGAACTCAATTTTTTCTTTTCTCATTCTACACTCTCCCATTCTAGCCTGATCCCTCTGCGTGGTTTGTTCTAAATATGCCCTCAGGTTTTCCACTATTCTGACGATTTCCTCAGATACTTTTTCTATGCTATTGTCAATTTTTGACTCTAGGTCTTCCTTCAAAGTTCCAGTCTCCACTGATTGTAACTTTGTTATTTCTACCTTCCCTTTCGTTAATATTTCATTATTTTTTGACTCTACATACTTTTTATGTATGTCCTCTATATTTGTAATCATTTTTTCGTACTGCTGTCTCTTAAAGTAGTCATGATCGACTACTCGACAGTGCAGAATTATTGCCTGTAACTTTGGTTTTAAGGTGTCCTAACCTTTGGATTACATCGCTGGTCAAATGACCAGCTTCAATCTTTTTAATCTCCCTTGCTATCGCTGCTTGAGCCTCTAAGAGCTTAATTATTTGTTCCGACAACATCTTAGTAAAAAATTTTTTTTTTTTTACTTTTACTTAATTAGGCTTAAAAACAATTTGAAATATGAGACTTAGCTGATGAATTCTGCTTCTGCTGTTGTTGTTACTGCTGCTTATGAAGTCGCTGCTGCTGATACCGCTGTTGCTGCAGCTGGTGCTGCCTCTGCTTACGTCGCTGCTGCTGATATCGCTGTCGCTGCTGCTGGTGTTGCCTCTGCTTAAGTCGCTGTCGCTGATCTTCCTGTCGCTGCAGTTATTGTTGCTGGCACAGTGGGCACACACAAACCCATTTATATATTTCTTTTTCACAGTCACAGTTATTTGCCACTTTTTTTTTCAATTCTAGCCATTAAGCACTTTCGATGTTTCGGATTATTATTTTTTTTCTCTTTCGATGTTCCGGCCTCGAAAACGCCACCGTCGCGAAAAATTTTTATTTTTCAATTACAATAGATATACATATTTCGTTATCTATTAAAATACAGCCTGTCCAGCTCGTATTTTCCAAATTATTAATTGAAACTTCCGTTTCATTTATTTTTATTTCTTTTTTTTTTATTCTCCGATCACAATAGATATACCCAGTTATCTATTAAAAATACAGCCTGTTTAGCTCGTATTTTTCAAATTATTAATTGAAACTCTCGTTTCATTAATTTATTTTATACTCTGTTCCTTCCTATAGGAGGGAAATCAAAGTTTTTTATTTTGCTACCTTTAACTGTCAGTGAACTAGACACTTGTTCAGTCTCAAGGAAGCTGGTTTAACTCCATGCTCTTACCACAGGGGGGAAACAACGGAGAGTCTCGAAGGACCAAAATGTTAAGACCTTAAAAGAAAAGTCTAGACATTTGCGAGTTGAGTTGTAAATTCAAACTACATTTTATTCTTAAAATCAGAGCCTTATATGTGATTTGACAATGAGGTAGGAGGTACAATTTGGTAGTCTATAATTATCGTTAGACCTACGCAGAGGATACACTTTACTGAGGGTGTCTTTTTGAGTACATGCTTACATTAGTTTTATTTTAGGACCGCATTTGTTAAGTGTTTTCTCCACTTGTCGTATGTCGTATTAATGGGTTACAGATCTCTGTTTACACCAGTGCAGTCATAACTTGTCTACTTTATGTTATTTCTTTAGAGATCGGTGTTGTTACATGAGTTTATGTGTACAATAATCTATTTATATTTAAACATTCTGCAAGGGGCCGAAAGTGGCATTGTATTGACGATAATATGTTCATGTTTGAACAATGCCGTTAGTTGTCACTACATGGCCTAGGAATTCCGTTTCTTTCTTTGGGAATTCACACTTATCCATTTGAAGTTTAAGGTTTGCATCTCTCAACTTTCCAAAGACCCTTTGAAGTGACAAAAAATTCTTCCAATGACGTGGAATAGATAATGATGTCGTCCAGATACACAAGGTAATCTTTGAAAATTACATCTTCTAACAGATTGTTCATACATCTTTGAAATGTGGCGGGGGCAGTGGTTAGCCGAAAAGGCATACGAGTGAACTCGTAATGACCTTGCTTAGTAGAGAAAGCTGTTTTTGGGATTGAGCTAGGTTCCATAAGAATTTGAAGGAATCCCTTAGCTAAATCGATTGTCGTGAAATACTGGCACCTACCTAGTTTCTCTAGTATTTCGTCCATTCTGGGTGTAGGAAATTTATCCTTGATTGTCCCCTCGTTTAGACGTCTTTAATCTACTACCATTCGATATTTTTGCTTTCCTGAAGCATCTATTTTCTTTGGTATCATAGAAATGGGTGCACACTAGGGAGAGTTCGACTTACGAATAATTCCCTGTCTAATCATGTTATTTATTTGTTGATTCACTTCTTGATCGTGTGTTTGAGCATATTTGTATGGTCGACGATATACAGGATCTTCGTGATGGGTTTTAAGTTCGTGCTTTATTGTACTAGTGAAGGTCAAATTGTCACCTTCTTTATACTGCACGTCTTTAAACTCGTAGAGAACTTTCTTTAATTTCTTTTTTTCTTCGTCATTTAAATGTTCCAACCTTAGCTGGAAGCGAAGTATTGCTCTCCTTCAGGAGATGGGTCAAGGCACTTAGGTGTAGTTATATCTTCCTTTGAAGATGGCTTATCACCTTTGTGTGCGGTCTTGCCGTCGGCAATTGCTTCTCCACTTTGGATGATTGACCTTTCTCCTAACGTTACCGTTTCGTTTCGGTAATCGATGACGGCTTTGCTAGCCATCAAATATTCTCTGCCTAAGAGTATATCATAATTTTCAGAAATATTATGAATATAAAACTTTTGTTTTGTTGGACAATTTTTGGTTGCATTACGTGTAATGCTCTTAGCAAGACGGACGGGTCCATTGATGGTATAGACAGTGAGGTTGTCGCTATCAACTTTAGAATCTGTATAATTTTCCTTTATTATATTTATTGACGATCCCGAGTCCGCGATACCTCTTAATTTTTTATTATTTACTATTATTTCTATATATGGTGTTCCGAGGCACTCTGCTGAAAATGTACATCCATTTTCATTTGTCCACTTTGACTTTTCCTTGATCGTTTGACTGGCTGATTCGGTGCACTGCACTGAGTCTGATTGGTTTGATAGTTAGTGGGATTCTGTGCTCTGCCCTGGTTTAGGGAATTTCTAAATTCATTAAATAATCCTAATTATTTCTATTCGATCTATGGTTATTTCTAGAAGTACTTGGGTTTTGATTGTTAGAATCATTACAACTATAACGACGGTAATAAGTTCCAACATTCCCACGATTGTTATTTCCATTCCTTGAGTGTTCGTGAGTCTTGTTATCAGTTACGAAATTTTCGTAGATTCCTAACTCTTGAGCTGATTCTAGATTAGCCATAGTAGAAATGTCTTTCTTTGCTAAAATGATGAACAATTTATTGGGTAAAGCATCTTCTATTGTATGTCTGGTGGCATTTGCCAGAGCGTTCTTAAAGATTATCTTATTTTCTGGGCTAGTCTCCAGATTTAGTTTACTTATTAAAACATTTGACTTACATTCTAGTTCTTCTACAAACTTACGAATACTCCCATTGAATTTGGTGTCGTGTAGTTGTTGTTGCAGCGTCTCGTATGGAGTGTGATTATTGAATTTGCTGATTAATGCTGCCCTTATATCGATCCAGGTGTTGGGTTGAAGGCTTTGTGACAAAAGTTGTGCTCGTCCGCACAGTTGACCCTCAGTGGCTCTGTACATGATGCTCTGTTGTCGGATGTCTTCTGTTGGGTACAATTCAGATATGTACTCGATCCTGCTTATGAACGAGCTTAGACGTTCTTGGCATCCATCATATGATGGAAGAAAATGGAATCAGGCTAAGATTGACTTCAAGGCTTGGTTCAGGTGTATCTCTGATAGCGGGATGTTGATTTTTTTTATTTTTGTATGGGTAGTTTGTTATATTATTTTTTTTCCACTAATATTAATTGAGTTTGAATTATGTGTAGATTCTTTGGCGGATCTCTTTAGCAATAGCGTTACCTTTCCTCTGATCACTGTAGGTTATTACGCACTGTAGCTGTAGTTGATCGTCCTAAAAAAAATGCACTTTTAACTGAGATCCTACCGACTGCGCCAGTAAAATATGCGACACTCGAGTTTAAGTTTTAAAAAAAGATTTATTCATTTACTTAAACTAAGCGTACAATGGTTAGTTAGTTTCCCCGACGATGACTAAGGTCAGATGTCTTAAACGGAATTAACTTGGGTGAATTCTCCGACGGTGTCGATATTGACGTTTGTCTTGAACAGAACTGACTGCTTACTTAGATGTAGACTATTTATATTACGATGCTCGGATTGGGATTCGGAGGCGTTGGCTTCGGCTTCGGAGATGGAGTACGTGACTCGATCGATATGTGGGAAAGGCGGCTTTTGATGAAAGGCTTCCGCTGCGTATGATCGGTGCTGCATTACTTGGGGGTGGCTGAAATATGGCCTCCTTGGTTTTGTGCCCAATTCTGATTGGTGAGCTAGGATGGCGTGGTTCTTGAGAATCGATAAGTAATTGATCTCTGGATCTATTGTTTTATGCCGGCTATCGGCTACAAGTGGTCCACTTCGAGCGTGGGATTGTTTATGGGATTCGATTCTGAGGGTGTTGGATTGTTTATAGTATGTGGGTGCAGGGTAACAGATATATATAAGGGTATGCGGAGCATGGACTATGGATATGTCACACTATATGTATGCCCCTTATGTACTTAACTCAGAGCCTCTGCGAAGGCTTCCTAAGAATATAAATTAATAAAGACCGAACACTGTGATTTTGAACATAAGCCAAAGCGGTATACTTTATTCGGAAATATAGCAGCAAAACTCACTCACAGATTCCTCAATTATGCCCAGACTAAGCATTCTATGCAGCTCTTCGAACATAAGTTTTTCGATGGTTGGGGAAACTGGATAGTGCCTCCGTTTGATAGGAACGGCATCTGCGATTTCATGCGAAATGAGAAAGGTCCGCCCTAAACCCAGTGTAGCAAAAGATGGAAACCAATGGATTGCTTCTGACAGTAACTTATGTTGTTCAGTGCTCAATGTCCTTAACGGAGTGCCATCTAATGCGGCAAGCTTGCTGAAACAACGCAGGACGGCAGCAAATCGAAGGTTTTCCAACAGTTGATTCCCAAATATAGATCTTGTGACAGCGACGGTACAAGATAGAAAGTCAAAGGTTGCGATGTCCCACGAAATTTAATATCAGTGGTTAGTTTTCCGAGTATTTCTTACGCCTTGCCATCTGCTGTGCGCATATTCGACAACAGAGTTTTGTATGGGTGTTTTGATTCAATAAATTCTTGAGCAAAATTACCTCCGATGCAACTATTCGACGCGCCTGTGTCTAGCAAGCCATTTACAGTTTTACCTAAGAGAAAAACTTCGGCATAAGGTTTAATGTCCTGACAGTTGGCAACTTTGATTCAATAAATTCTTGAGCAAAATTACTTCCGATGCAACGAATCGACGCGGCTGTGTCCAGCAAGCCGTTTACAGTTTTGCCTAAGAGAAAAACTTCGGCATAAGGTCTAATGTCCTGACAGTTGGCAACTACTGTAGATAGCAAGATCTTTCGTTCCTTCTTGCACATTTTAAACGAGGGGGAACGTTTTGAGTTGCTGTGGATACCGCAACTCTACATTTATACCCTATACTTAGTCAGTATGGCTCTCCTCCGGCAGACGCCGCTAATATTAAACGACACGACAAAGAGGGCGTGCGAGAGAGACAGAAAATTAGTCTGAGCGTGTCGTCGGGCGCTGCGTAGCCACTGCAAATTGATTTGTTGCTTTTGGCTATACAAATTATCCGATCTGATCCAGATTCCGCAACCGGATAGGTACGGTCATTTTCTATGATTGTGCGTTGTAAGTTTTCTCGAATCTGCATTATTGTGGATGCAACAGATTTTCGTCCTTTGTGGGGGCGGAAAGGGGTGGGGCAAAGTTTTGAGATATACGTTTTATAGTGAAATCTAACAGAAGTGCGGATACCAAATTTGGTTACTCTAGCCTTAATAGTCTCTGAGATTTGTGGATGCCCCAGATTTTCGTTCTTTGCGAAGGCGGAAGGGGGTGTGGCGAAATTTTGACACAAAACGGTCAAGGTCCAAATTTGGTAGGAAAACATTTCTTCTGGACGTTACCCACATCCGTTTTCACCACAAATCTAATATACCCCAATACTAATTTTGAGTATCGGGTATAAAAATGCAGTGCGACGTGCAACAGAGCGAAGTATATGGCTAGAGGTCTCCTCATCATGGCAAGGTTGGTCGAACTCAGGAGGCATGCAAACAGGACTTTAAACAGCCGGTATATAAGAAATGATCGGTAATGAATTGGTAGATGTGTCAGTGACAACATCTAGTCTGTGTTGGTTGATTTCGAGCTCATCTGTCTGCGTGAACTGTTCGGAGGTGCACGTGCTACGAAGTTTTTTGAAGTATTGCGTTTTTTACAGAACGGCTTGTATGTATCCGCCTTTCCACAGCCATAGCAAAATACGCGACGAACTGGGCTATCGCACTCCTGGTAGCAATGACCAGTTAGTTGCCTTACAATTCCAGCATACCAAATTCACTTCAGCTATCTCCACATATTGTCTTCCTAAAGTTTGTATAAAGATCTCTCGAGTTCTGACGAGATGGCGAAGTTTGGCTACGTTGGAAATTTCCTCATATAGGAGTTCATGCTGAATGTCCAAACGTAAATTGGACCTAAGTGGCTCTAAGAGAGAAGATTCCGACAAGGGAACAGAGAGCTTATCCGCTAGAGAAATTATGGCCTCATCGAATTATAGAACTCATCGAAACTCTCTCCATCCTTTTGTTTGCGTCTATCGATGATTGCTGATATGTGTAAGTCTGTGCGTTCGTCTTTGAATTGTCTTTTGAGAGCTTGGCAAAGTCCTTCCCATTGTATCATAGGCACACTTTTGTGGTACCGCCAAAACCATTCGCTTGAGGTTCATTCAAAAAGGTTACTGGCATACCGTGCCAACAACTCGAAATTGCCCTCCAACGTTTGGGATGTCAATGCCTCGGCGCGATAGATAAAATCGTCCACACCTAATACCGATTTACCCGAAAATCTAAGTTTCCAATTGAAAATAATTTGGCTAATTCGATCTGGCCGTAAGTCAGAACCAACGGGAGTATTCCTATTTACAGACTGATAACCATCACCAACCGATGGTGTCAACGTACGGGATTTATTTCTGGGACTTCCAGGATCCGTCTGCCGGCCAACAGTTGGGGATGGAGTCAAACCTTGAACAGACCCAGAAGAGGACAATCTTTCGAAGCCTGTCTGCGCTGTTTGACTCTCAGATCCAATCTTTCTAGTAGCTGGTTGTATCAAAAAGCTCATATGGAGGAACAGACGCTGATAACCACAATTGCTCAAGCCAGCTATCCATATCCAGCGGCAACACCGTAAGACGCAACAGTTTCAAACGAAAAGGCATGCGAAATGTATATAAGCAACGGAAGCTTATTTTTAAGCCTTAATATCTCCAGTACACTTCACAAATGCATGTTTTGAGGTGCTTGCTAATTTGAAAAAAGGCTATGTAATTATTTTTAAAATTACAACTGATCCATCATTCTGAGTACAAGCAATAACGACAAGACATAAGAACCAATAAAGAAACCGAATTGTTCATGAGACATGTACATATGTAAGTCTGATGACATTGACTTTAAGCAATTATGGTCGGTATGGTATATTCTGACCCCACGTTGGACGCCAAATAAGTTTATGTATTTATATGTTCTGTGGTGTGCAACGTAGTGAGCTGGTGGAAGGTAAAGAGCTTCGGCAGGAGGGCACGCGCTTGTTCCGGCTTTGTGTCAGTCGGGAAATGGGATGGGTTAAAGGAAGAAGCCGCTGAACCATTAAACCCATTGAGATTCACATTCGAAGAACAATTCGGATAAAAAATAAAAAAAGAACAAAGCAAAAGACAGAAAACAAAGAGAACTATCAGCAGACTTTTGTCATGTGGCGCAAGATTTAAACGCGACCACCATTGCCCTCCCTTCCATGATCGCTAAATTCCAAAATAAATGTTAATAGCGATCCCAAAAAAAAAAGTCTATCTGGTCTACCTATGCACGTATTTATCCACAACACGACGCATAACCCTCACCAAGTAATTGCTCTAGCAGGAATTCATATTAATGCCCATAGGTTATTTTATTTAATCTAGCAATTGGCGATTCTAATCTAATTTTTAAGGTAAACTCATAATAGAACTTAATAAAGTAGGAGAATCACGAATATTGATAAATACTATATGAGGATTGATGTACGATGAATGATGATTATAGAGTAATAGGATGAATAATAAAATAATAAAATATAAGAAAAAATGAAGACAACGGCAATGAAATTAATGACTAAAAATAAAATGTCCAATGCAAACAATAATAGTATAAAAAGAAACGTTTTTTTTCTTATGTTTGTTAGTGTAAGTTGGTTTTACTTATTCCATGTAGGCAACTGCATGGAATGTAAAAATGTTCGGAAACAACAACACCATCGACTAGCGCTATGCTAAGCTCTGGCGCTTATGCTTATTTATTTCGCTTCGGCTAGCGGGAGATGGGCACAAAAAGGGACAGCGAAACATAGATTATTATTATTATTATTATTTATTTAATAAATAAATAAATCAGATTGCCGCGCTCGCATGCTCGTATACCAGTGCTTGGTGCAAACCCTGTTGGGGTTACTGGAGGTCGCACAACATTCACGTTGCTCTCCCGCACAAGCTCAGCCTCAGTGGTGTTAACAGGTCTGATTATGAACCCTTTAACGGTAGTCCGTTCTCTTTCGTAGTGATCAGACGCGTTTTTTTTTTGCGCTCCGCATTTTTCCCTTTTATTTTGAATAAACAGCCGGTGTTTTCCTAAATAAATTCTAATTAAACTTCCTAACCAGACAACAATCTGGAAACCTATTCTATTACGCGAGTGCATGCCTTTTGATTTGTGTTAAAACATTATTTAACTTTTTATTTTTCGGCGTCGGCTTGATCTTGTGTTTGTGTTGCTGCAGTGAGTGAGTACGCATTACATTGCATTGCAGTCCGCTCTCGTCTGGTAGCTTTTGTTGTTTTATCACTCTCTCGCTATCACCTCAACTTCAATAACTGTTCTTTCTCTCTCGCTCTTTAAACTTTCTGAGCAATAGTAGCTCTCGCTATAACCGCTCTCCACTCTGCTCTCTTTTTTCACCAACTCCGCTTTGAGCGTTGTCTGGCACATTGGTCTGATACCAATTTGTTTTGCAAATAATAGTATATAAATAAATAATACGCTGTGGTCTGTGCCAAAAAAACCTGCAAGAAGCAGATCACTCACGATCAGCCAAATGTCCCCTGCTGGCTCTGCGACAGCGTAGTCCACGCAAAATGCGCGGGATTTTCTGGCCTCGTGAGCGATGCCATAGCCAAACGTAATGGCTTGCATTACAGTTGCGAGGCATGCCGTGCGGAGGAGAAGGACATGGTGGCTTTCATGAGGCAGACGCGGAGTGGCTTTAAGGAGCTGTCCGTTGGTTTTAAAAACCAATACGATCGGCTCCTAGCCCTGGAGGCTCAGTTTAGCGGTTTAAAACTGCTGAATGAGTCTCCGAGGCGCAAAAAGGTCACTCCGCGGGATCTGCAAGTGCCAACCGTCACTCAACCGTGCGCCGCCGAAAAATTGACTCCGACCACTCCAAGTGTGCAGCAGTTGATCTCGTTTGCCACTCCAAAGGCAACGAAAGCTGCTGGCGATGCAGATTCGGTAGCCCAATTCATCGCCTCGGAGAATGTGCAGCCAAGTACGTCTGCTGCGTCCGTGTCCGTGGTGTCCGCAAGTTCACTAGTTGTCCCGTCTATCCCGATCCCACCAGTAAATAGACGTTCCGGACCTCCGGATATTGCCACCACAGGTACTAGACCTGCGGTGACTAAACCACTGGTGGGAGTCCCACCAAAACGACAAGTTTTTGTTTCACGGCTGGCCCCTGACCTCACATCTAATGATGTAACTGCTTTCATTCAAAGCAAAATAAAAGCCGTGGGTTTAAAGGTGGAGAAATTTAACTTCTCTTATGCCAGGGAGATAGCGTCGTTTAAGATAAGCATCTCCCCAACTCAATTTGACCCCATTTGCTCCGCCAAATTTTGTCCGGAGCATTTGGTGGTGAAGGAGTTTAAGGCTAAGAAGAAGAATAGGCCCCCCATATCGCTTCCAAATCTTTCCAGCGTGCCACCCTCAACCTCAACTTCCTCTTCCTCAACTTCCCGTCTTGCTCCAACCTTTCCAAAAAACTAACTTCTCTTTTAGTAACCTATCAGAATGTAAGAGGCTTGCGTAGTAAGCTCAGCATTCTTTTCCGGGATAGTGTTGCATTTGCTTCCCACGTTATTGTGTTTACTGAAACCTGGTTAAAGCCGGACATTCTTAGTTCCGAGGTTTTGGCAGGTCGGTACACAACTTTTAGAAAGGACCGTTCGTCTCGACGTGCAGGAGGGGTTCTAATTGCAGTGGACTCTTACTTCACGTCAGAACACTTCACAGTCCAAGTTCAACAGGAACTGGAATTCCTGTGTGTAAAACTGATTCTTCCCGCTTTCGCTATATTCATTACTTGCTCGTATATCCCACCTTCTTCGGATATTTCAATTTATGAGCAGCACTTGTCCGCTTTAACCGCTGTTGCTTCCTCGCTATCTGATAAAGATCGTATGATAGTTCTTGGTGACTTCAACTTGCCAGGAACTGTTTGGTCTTCGGTAAACGAGTCTAGTATCCTAGTGCCCATGTCACGACATGACTTTGTTGACGGCTTGCTTGACCTGTCCCTGTCTCAAGTCAATCATGTGAAAAATTCCTTGGGTCGATTGCTTGATCTATGCTTTGTATCGGATCCGACCATAGTGTTGTTAACCCGAGCCCTTCCGCTCACTATACCTGAAGACGCCTACCACCCTACTTTCGAGGTGTCGCTAGATATAGGACCAACTGTATTGGATCGGTCGAGTTGACTACCTGAACGTGTCCGCTGCTTTCGTAAAGCCGAGTTTGCGAAGCTTAATAACCTCATTAGGGATTTTGATTGGTCCGCTTTGTACTTGTGCACTGATGTCAGAAAAGGCACAAACATTTTTTACAATGCTCTTGGCACATTTTTTGATTCTTGTGTCCCGCTTTCTTGTCCGATTAGATCTGGAAAACCCCCTTGGTTTACCAAAGAGTTATCCAGTCTAAAAAACTTAAAATCAAGACTTTATACAAAATTTCAAGAAGTGGGTTCTCCTACTTCTCACTCTCGTTATGTAATAGCTCGGTCAAACTTTTCAGTTCTTAATGCTCAATGCTATAAGAACTACCTATCTCGTTGCAGGATACGTTTTTCTCAGGACCCTAAACAGTTTTACTGCTTCGTAAACAGTAAGCGTAGAACGTCCGCACACCCATCCTCGCTATCATTTTGTAATACGTCGGCATATAATGATCAGGAAATTGCCGATCTTTTTGCCCAGTTTTTCCAAACCACCTATTCTGAGGAACGCTACTCTGGTCAACCGTACCCATACGGATTACCGAGGTCGAACGGCATTTTCAGTCCCTTGTTAAATGAATATTCCCTACTTCAAGATCTTCGACTAGTTAAGCCGGTGTTTTCACCGGGTCCAGACGGGGTTCCAGGTTGTGTACTCAGGTACTGCGCTGAGGCTCTGTGTGGACCTTTGCTTAAACTATTGACCCTGTCTTCTTGATTCCTCTTGCTTCCCCCCAATCTGGAAGGAATCGTTTATAATTCCTCTCCATAAAAAAGGTAGCAAGTCTGATGCAAAAAATTATAGAGGTATAGCAAAGTTATCCGCTATCCCCAAAATGTTTGAGAAGGTTTTAACTCCGCACTTGCAACACCTCTGCAAGTCACTTATATCTCCAACTCAGTATGGATTTATAAGGCGGCGATCAACCACCACGAACTTGTTAGAGTTTACCTCTTTCATTATTAAAGGCTGTAGCGTCATTTGAATATTAATAATTGTTATTAGGATAGTATTTCATGAAGTCTAGTGTAAGTTAGGCTAGGGCAAAGCGGGAGCGCAATAAAAGCTCGTTCTCTCGCTCTTGGCGAATTCGCCCCGCTTTGCCACCGTAGGTAAGGTAGGCTTAGAAGAAATTGTTTGAATATATTGAAAAGAAGTCGAGAAAAATCCCTGAAATCGAACGCACGCACCCCTTTTCTTTCGTCGTATTAAATAAAAAATTGCAGTCACCCAAGAACTTTCGGTATTGTTATTTAGAAAAACTATTCTAAAATTTCATGGCGCCCCCGGGTGGACTCGCAATTTAAACGTATATATTAATTCAAGTGGAAAGGCAAAAAGTGACAGTGACACAGTGAAGATACATATATAAATAGCCAAAATCTATTGTACATACATACATACATGTACATGCATATGTGCGGCAGCTAAATTGCCAAATTGACCGCGACGTGTGTGCAAATAATCAAACAAACCAAACTAAAAATCACCGCGTCGGTCGTGCAATACCCTGTCTGCAGCTACATATATACAAGAGGAGAGTACAGCCACTGGAATTTCCTATCTTCCCAAGAGGTATTTGTGCAAAAAATTGAAAGCTCGAGTGAAGACGAAAAGATTAAAAAACTCGCAATTATTGTCTTGTGCTGAAACAATTGCACCTCGCTTTCAATTCTTGGCACATACGTATGACATAGTAGAGCTAGATTGCATGCTGTAGTTAGAGTTGAGCATATATATTAATACATATATACATACATATCACCGTATCACCATATATACATATACAAAATCACCGCGTCGGTCGTGCAATACCCTGTCTGCAGCTACATATATACAAGAGGAGAGTACAGCCACTGGAATTTCCTATCTTCCCAAGAGGTATTTGTGCAAAAAATTGAAAGCTCGAGTGAAGACGAAAAGATTAAAAAACTCGCAATTATTGTCTTGTGCTGAAACAATTGCACCTCGCTTTCAATTCTTGGCACATACGTATGACATAGTAGAGCTAGATTGCATGCTGTAGTTAGAGTTGAGCATATATATTAATACATATATACATACATATGTACATCTAACCCTCTTGGACGCAATAACTACACATATAACTCATTTTAACTGCAATCGCTGTCGCCCCTTTCCCCTTTCTCGTTTTCGTTGTGTCAAATATATGTATAGTTGGGTCGTTGGCCAAGCACGCATACCAATACGCAGCTGCAGCGGTGAATTTTTTCGTCTCGCTTTCGCTCTTCACCGTTGCTTATCGTTGTTCTTTTGTTTGGCGCGCTTGATCCAAACCAAACACCAAGTGACGCGCTACCCTGTTTTCGTCGGGTATATTCGTTTGGTGTCAGTAGGATCCAACTATCAATTAAGACAAAGTCGTGCCTCGCAAATCAATTTACCATCGATCGTTGTCGGTGCATACGTATACACAACATTAATTCTTCAGAACTGCAGCGGTGAAATTTTTCGTTTTCGCTTGTCACCAGTGCAGTTCGTTGGTATTCTTGTGTGGTTTTCGTGTACGCGCCAGCCAAGCGACGCTCTACCCTAAATTTTTCGGGTATATTGGTTTTTCACCTCGTTTGGGTACAATTACTTATTATTTCATTGAGTGCCTCGGCATTAAATACGATTATTAGAAACGATCTTTCGCCTTCAGTTGCTTGTATTGAGAATCAATATGACCTCAAAAGCCAACAATATCGTCCTTGAAGAGCTGAAGAAAAAGCGCAGTTGCCGTGTCAAAGGCATTCGTTTATTAGCGGACCGTTTAGAAGCGGGGGATATTCCGCTGGTATTGACGGAGCTCGAGTGCAGACTCGAAACGCTGATGCGTAGCATTGACACGGCACGCGAGCTTCAAGAGAAGATTGAAGATATAGACATTGACGATGAATTTGGAGTCGAGTTGGAAGAACTCTCAATTGTCACAAAGGCAAAATTAATGTCTCTCATTTGCGCATTAAAGACAGCTGATGAGACAATACCGGCAGTACCAGCTTATGGTGGCCCAACTCGTGCTCGCCTTCCGAAGTTAGCTCTGCCGCAGTTCAGCGGCAACTTTTCGGACTTTAAAAACTTCATAGGTTTATTTGAGACTCTAGTTCATAATGACCAAAGCATTCCAATTATCGAAAAGTTCAACCATTTGCTTTCGTGTCTCTCCGGTGAAGCGTTGGGAACAGTTAGGGTAACCAAGTAACCGAGACCAACTACGAGAAAGCAATGGCTAGCTTAAAACGGGTCTACGATAATGATTGTCTGATCTTTAAAAATCACATTGATGCCCTATTTAATCTTCCCAAAATGACCCAGCAATCAGCATCGTCCTTAAGGAACCTTAACCGCCTCATCCATATATGGTTCGCTGTTGTCGATAGGCGATGATAAAAAGATCTCGAATGCGATGATTATTCATCTCGTCTTGAGCAGAGTCGATCCGGTGACCAAAGAGAAATGGGAAGAACAGCTCGATTATGACAAACTGCCACTTTGGACGGACTGTGAAAAGTTGCTTAATCGCAGACATCAGCATCTTTCGGCCGAAAATTCAGACAAACCAGAGCAGAAGCAGAAAGCTGTGCCAAGCAAGCCGCATAATCGGAGCTCATTCGCGTGTTCCACCGCGAATACTAAAAATCAACAATGCAGCTACTGCAATGCGAAAGGCCATTTGTTGACAGAGTGCAGTCCATTTGGTCGGCTAGCAGTAATGCAAAGGTTCGAATTCGCAAAAACTGCATCCTTGTGCATCAATTGTCTGCAGCCAGGCCACTCTGTAGTACGATGCAAACCATACCTTATTGCATAGGTACACAGTGGCGAATAAAAGTCTAGCGTTACCATCACCCCCAGAGAATTCTTCTCCTCCTCCCAATCAGAATCAACCTTCCACTTCGCATGCTCTCCATGCGACAGCTATGCATAGAGTTATTCTGGTTACGTCGATCGTAAGCGTCCGAACAAATAATAGTGAACATGTTTTGGCCCGAGCTCTGCTTGACTCGGGGTCTCAAACCAATTTTATAACTGAGGACTTAGCACAGCGCTTACAGATCCGTAGGGAGGAGTCGTGTATCAACTTGCTTGGTATTGGTGAATCCAATTCACAAGTCAAGAAAAAGATACACACGGTGGTGAAGTCGCGAATTACTGGTAGTGAGTTTTCGGTTGATTTCTGGATTCGAAGGTCCATTTCGGGGTATCACCCTGATCAGACACTTAACGTGAGTGACTGGAAAATCCCAAAGAACTTACCACTTGCAGACCCATATTTCTTCAAGCCACAGAAGATAGATATGTTGATAGGTGCAGAAACATTTTTCGAACTTCTATCTGTTGGTCAGATTCGACAAGGTCCTGACTATCAAACTCTGCAGAAAACGCTTCTCGGCTGGATTGTGTCGGGCAGATACACTCCAAAGGTGACTGCCACCCAAGAAGCTAGGAATTGTTTGAGTTGTCGAGAAGGGTCAGTGATCCACATCGACAATACATTACAAAAGTTTTGGTCACTGGAAGAATTGCCGTCTTCTAAAAAGTCTTTATCTCCTGAACACAAGTTATGTGAAGAGCATTATAGAAGGACTACTCAGGTCGTGCCTTCAGGTCGGTTTGAAGTAAGACTGCCGTTCAAATCAGATCCCAGTATCTTAGGCAACTCCTTTGAAGTGGCTAAACGGCGGTTTTTATCGCTTGAAAAAAGATTGTCTCGTGACCCCGAGTTGCAGAAAATGTACTTGGAGTTCATGGAAGAGTACCTCTCCTTGGGTCACATGTCTACCACAGACAACACAATCCCCAAAACTCCACATTATTTCATTCCACATCAGTGTGTGTTGAGGCCTCAAAGCACGTCGACCAAGCTCCGCGTCGTTTTCGATGCGTCTTGTAAAACGTCCTCTCAGGTGGCCTTGAACGACATATTGATGGTCGGTCCTACGATACAGGATGAGCTGTATTCGACATTGCTCCGATTCAGACTACACAGGTACGCCTTGACAGCCGATGTTAAGAAGATGTATCCCCAAGTCTGGGTCGCTGATGCGGATAGACAATTCCAGCTCATAGTGTGGAGAAGAGACCCGTCTGAGTCCTTGAGAATATACCAGCTCAACACCGTAACATATGGGACTGGACCAGCCCCATTTTTGGCAATTCGGTGTTTGAAGAGGTTGAGTGAGTCTGCAAAACTCTCATTCCCTAAAGCTGCTGAAGTTATCGACTCCGACTTCTATGTCGATGACATGTTGACTGGTGCTGGTTGCGTAGAGGAGTTAAAGACAATTAAGTCTGATGTGGCTCAGGTTCTTCAAACCGCTGGGTTTGAATTGACTAAATGGTTTTCGAACTCACCTGAGGTCACCGCATCCGAGAGCACAGTTAAACCGATAACGATCTCGGACTCAGAGTCAACTAAGGCGTTAGGAATATCGTGGCTGCCACACGAAGACGTCTTTAAGTTCCAAATTGACACGTCAGTTATGGGTCTCCGAGCGACAAAACGGAACATCTTATCGGGGACATCAAAGCTGTTTGACCCCCTTGGCTTGTTAAGTCCTTTACTAATTAAGGGAAAGATCCTACTGCAGGAGCTTTGGCTCAACAAGCTAGATTGGGATGAGTCAATTCCAATGAACTTGGAAACAGCATGGAACTTATTAAAAGAATCCTTGGGTCAGTTGGAGAAGATTACCATACCTAGATTTGTGCATACTGATCCCATATCACCGATTCAAGTACATGCCTTTGCCGACGCATCCATGAGAGCTTATGGAGCCTGCGTCTATATCCGTAGAAAGACTGCAGAAGGTTTCAAGGTCTCCTTGTTGACTGCAAAGTCGAAAGTAGCGCCGCTCAAGACGAAAACGCTCCCAAGGCTTGAGTTATGTGCCGCTTACCTTCTAGCAGACCTTTGTCACCGAATCAAATCACTGCTCAAGGTTCCAATTGATAAAATGATATTCTGGTCAGATTCAGAAGTTACTCTTCATTGGATCAGATCCCACCCTTCGTCGTTGTCAACATTCGTTGCGAACCGAGTAGCGGAGATTCAAGAGTGGTCAAGTGAAGCTACGTGGCGGCATGTGCCCACAAAACAGAACCCAGCAGACATAGTTTCGAGAGGTTGTGACGTAGAGGAAATCGTGCAGTCGATCTGGTTTGGAGGACCAGAGTTCTTAAAGTTTGAAGAAGAGAGATGGCTTAGAAATCCACACTTCGAGCTTTCCGAAGAAGAGATACAGATGGAAAGTCGGAAGAAATCGGTCGGACTGACCGTCGCGGCCAAGCCAAATTACTTAGTGGATGTAATCGAGGGATACTCGTCACACCTCAAACTGCTAAGAGTGTTCGTTTTCGTATTCCGCTTCATCCGAAAATGCAAAGACAAAAGTCTCAACTTTGGAAAAATTCCGTCATCCGTAGAATACGACGAGGCGTTTCTAAAAATAGTCGAAATAACACAGAAAAATAAGTCTCAAGAAGATATTGAAAGGGTTCGTAAAGGCACCAAGTTAGGCCCCAGTCTTCAGCGCTTGAATCCCTTCATCCATGAAGAGGCTGGGACATGGTGCTCTTTTTCGTTGTTGCGAGTTGGGGGGCGACTAGTTATGCTCCTATGTCATATAATGCCAAGTTTCCTTTGTTATTGACAAAACGCTCGCAGTTTGTGCAGACATACGTTCGCTATCTGCATCAAACGAATTTTCATGCCGGCCCACGAGCACTCGTGAGTATCCTTAGACAGCGCATTTGGATAGTGAATGCTCAGGCGGTCTGCAGGGCGACAGTTAGGTCGTATATTCGTTGCTTTAAATGCAAGCCGCTACTCCAGACCCAAATGATGGGCAACTTACCCGCAGACCGGCTCCGTGCTCTCCGCCCATTTTCAGTATGTGGCGTTGATTTTTGTGGCCCAGTCTATACGACTCTGAAAATTCGTGGAAGGCCGCCTTATAAGTCCTACATAGCGTTATTTGTCTGTTTTGCGTCCAAGGCGGTTCATTTAGAAATTGTCTCCGATTTGACGACTAATTCCTTCTTGTTGGCATTCCAAAGGTTCGTCGGTCGTCGAGGATGTCCGCAACGCGTGAACTGCGACAACGCGACAAATTTCGTCGGAGCAAGTCGCCACTTCAGCGAACTGCGGAGGAAGATGGTGGCGGAAGCGGACGCGATACGCGAATTTGCGTCAAGAAGCGGGTGCGAGTTTGCCTTCATACCGCCTCGAGCACCGCACATGGGCGGACTTTGGGAGGCCGGTGTGAAGTCTGCCAAGGGCCTACTCCTACGCGCCATCGGAAGCGCTCTCCTCACCGCAGAGGAGCTGGAGACCGTGCTGGTCGGGATCGAGGCGGTGCTCAACTCGCGCCCGCTAGGACCCCTAAGCCCAGACCCAAGCGACGGAGACGCGCTGACTCCCGGGCACCTGCTGACAGGCGGGCCGCTCATCGCACCCCCAGCACCCAGGACGCCGGACCAGGAGGGTCTGAGCTGCTTAAAGCGATGGCGGCTTGTCTCGTCAGCCAGGCAAATGTTCTGGCAGCGATGGTCCCGGGAGTATGTGCTGGGATTACAAATCAGATGCAAGTGGCACCAGGAGGAGCCAAACATAAAGGAAGGCGACCTAGTAATCGTCGCCGAGGACAACCTGCCCCCTCAACAGTGGCTCCTAGGAAGGGTGGTCGGAACAACCGCCGGGCAGGACGGAAGGGTCTGAGTGGTCGATCTAAGGACGAGCAGCGGAGCCACGTTCAGGAGGCCGCTACACAAATTGGCGCTTCTGCCAATGGTTTGAAGCCTTCCAGGCCTTCAACGGGGCCGGTGTAGCGTCATTTGAATATTAATAATTGTTATTAGGATAGTATTTCATGAAGTCTAGTGTAAGTTAGGCTAGTGCAAAGCGGGAGCGCAATAAAAGCTCGTTCTCTCGCTCTTGGCGAATTCGCCCCGCTTTGCCACCGTAGGTAAGGTAGGCTTAGAAGAAATTGTTTGAATATATTGAAAAGAAGTCGAGAAAAATCCCTGAAATCGAACGCACGCACCCCTTTTCTTTCGTCGTATTAAATAAAAAATTGCAGTCACCCAAGAACTTTCGGTATTGTTATTTAGAAAAACTATTCTAAAATTTCAAAGGCTTTCAAGCTAACTTACAGACGGATGTTATTTACACCGACTTTAGTAAAGCATTCGACTCTGTAAACCATTCCCTTTTAGCACATAAACTTGACCTTTTAGGGTTTCCGCCCAACCTCCTGAGATGGATTTCTAGCTATCTTTGTTCTAGGTCTCAAAGAGTCCTCTTCAAAAACTCCCTCTCTTTATCAGTAAAGGTTTCTTCGGGAGTACCACAGGGCAGCCATCTAGGCCCCTTACTATTCACACTCTTTATTAATGACTTGCCTTCAGTATTAACATACTCTCCAATACTTATGTATGGGGATGATGTTAAACTCTGTGGCCAGTATAAGGAAATTTCATTTCATTCTCGCTTACAATCCGATCTCAATAACATTCAGTCATGGTGCTGTGCAAACTTGTTACACCTTAATGTCTCGAAATGCAAAGTTATGACATTTCATCGTTCTAGCCCCTTGTTGGCTACCTATATCCTATGTGGCGTTTCTCTTGAGAGAATTACCCTGGTGGATGATCTGGGTGTTATGTTAGATCCCAAGTTAAAGTTTTCCGAACACATTTCTACCATGGTAAATAAGGCCATGGGCGTGCTTGGGTTTATAAAGAGGTGGTCAAAGGAATTTGACGACCCCTATATAACAAAGACACTCTAAACCTCGCTTGTTCGTCCGATCTTAGAATACGGCTCCTGTGTATGGTGCCCTCAGTATAAAGTACACCAGGACCGTATAGAATCAGTACAGAAAAACTTTTTACTCTTTGCTCTGCGGGGCCTTAACTGGGATGCGGTTGTGAGACTACTCTATTAGACTGCTATTAGTAAACCTCCCATCCTTAGTTAACCGTAGAAAAATGCTTGGTGCGATTTTTATGCACAACTTGATCAGGAGTGACATAGACAGCTCTGATTCCTATTAGATTTACTAGAAATCTTATACCGTTGTTCATTCCACTTTGTAGATCGCATTATTCCTTGCATGAATTGATTATGCTCGGATTATAATTTCCTCTACCATATTATATCCACCACTAATTCTCTTCCTCTTATTAAATTACTAATCCTTACACACCTTTATAGTAATTTGTAATTGTAGTGGTATTTGTATTTTGATTGCATGCTTAGTTTCTTAGTAAGTTTAGTGCTAATTTTCCTCGAATGTTAGTCTAATATCTATCCTTCTTGCGTTCGGTACGGCTACGCACCGTGCGTCATGCAGCAGCGCCCCTCGGTCGGTTGGGCGGGAGGAGGGCTGCGTTTTGCCTGGGATTCGCGCGTAACAGCCTTCTGCTCTTGAAACATGCAGTCATTGCAACGTCCAAGATACTCCTCCGTCCACTGGGTTTCCGTGCCAGCTTGCTGTCCAGTACTGTGCCTAGGTATTTGACATATGTGTCGATACTCCCGCGGAGTTGCCTTTAACATTACCCTCTGACTCCGCTCTAACAGTTTTTTGTCGCAAGTAAAGCCCGGCCGGCGACCATTGCCAATGCCGTTGACAACGCTGGTGCCGGCTGGTGCCGATGCTGATGCTGTTTTATTCTATAAATTCCATACATAGATACATAACCTATTTACTAGAGCTAATAACTCTTACCGCAGTATGTCCTCCTGCTGCGACCACGACAGTGAAAAAGGAAGCTTAAATTATGGCGGCACCTCATGGTCGCCGAAAATGTGCCCGTTCATTCGTGGCTTGAATTCCACTAGTTATCGATATACATAAATACTATATTAATACTAGCCACCTATCACGGTCAAACTATCGTACGACGACATCCCCGACCCCGTGAAGAACCGGTTCACTCAAATCCTAAACCTCAAGTTTGGAGACGGGGCTCATTATAATCCGAGATAGGCCGCCGTCGTTCACGCGCACACTAGCGCGTCTGATGACTCCATCGGCTCCTTTGTAGACAGCCTCCACGATGCCCTTGCGCCACTCACATCTGGGCAAGGCTGGATCGTAGATGAAGACCATGTCACCCTTGCGAATCGACTCCGTCCTCTGGAACCAAAACTCACCAGTACGTGATCCCTCGGCGTTATCTTTTTCAAAGTGCAGCGCCGAACCTTCTTCACGCACTGCACCATTCGTTCCCAGACTCCTCCTTCAGATGGATTCACTGGACAGTTGAAAACACACTCGATGCCTCGGCCAGATAGCTCACTCTGAATCCTTTCTGACTCGAACACGTCGCCAAATCGTCTGGCTTCCCTGTCAGCTCCTATTAAGTTCTTGCCGTTGTGACTGCGAAGTCTATCTACTGGGCCTCGACGGAAGACGAAGTTTCGTATCGCAATTATACAGGAATCAGTTGACAGGTCATATGCCAACTCCAGATGTATCGCCCTGGTCGTCAGGCACGTGAAAAGGGCGACCCAGCGCTTCTCCGTGTGCCGCGATACTTTCACCAATAGTGGTCCAAAGTAATCCAGTCCGGTATTCTTAAATGGCCAGCCATTGGTCTCCAGGCGATCCTTCGGCAGGAGTCCCATTATTGGCGGCGCTGCCCGCGCCCGATGCAACTTGCACACGTTGCATGCTGAGATCATCTTCCGTAGTATGCGTCTCAGCTTCGTAATCCAGAACCTTGTTCGGATCTCCGCAATCGTAGCAGCCACGTTTTGATGCTTCATCTTGGCGTGGAAATGATGCATAATCGTCTCCGTAAGACTGTGCTTGTGTGACAGGATTATTGGCCTCATCGCACTGTATGGCATACACAATGCGGCATCCACTCTGCCGTATGCTCGCAGAACTGCATGGTCATCTATGTATGGTGCCAGTCCTCGAATGTCGCTTCCACTGGCGATCGTCTTGCCGTCTTCTGTCGACCGCATCTCGTTCGGAAACGCCTCACGTTGTGCCTGTCTGGCCAACAGGTTCTCCGCGGCCTCACACTCTGCTGCAGTGAGGCCGTAATTCTCAAGCTCGCTTCTTTGTCCACGGCATCAGTGCGTGAACCTTAGAACCCAGGCTGTAGTCCTGAGTAACCGACTGTAGCTTGAGAATCTCTAAAAGGAAATAAAAACGTCGTTCGCTGCCACCAACGAAAACTCACTTGGCATCTCCTCTTCGTCGTTATCATACGGAACTCGTCCAAATCAGGCTGCAGGCTGCGGCCAGCTGACCGCCGGCTGCCTCAAAAATGCTGGTCCGCCTAGCCAACGTGACTTCTGACTGAGCTCCACGTGGCATTGCGAACGTGTCGCATCATCCGCCGCATTGTCGGCTGTTGGTACCCATCTCCATTGGGTTACCTTCGTCGACTCCAAGATTTCTGCCACCCGATTGCCGACGAACTTCTTATATAGTCGGTGGGTGCTGCCGATCCATCTTAGCACCGTCTTGGAGTCAGTCCATAAAACGATAACACTGATGGCCACACTGTGTTCCCTCTTGACAGTGTCCATCATCCTGGTTCCTAGAACTGCTGCCTGCAGCTCCAGCCGTGGGATTGACATTGTTCTCATCGGCGCGCACTTCTTTTTGGCACATACGAAGCTCACCAGCACGTCGTCATCCTCATAGGTGACCCTCCAGTAGGCCACTGCCGCGAATGCAGACTGACTTGCATCCACGAAGACGTGCATTTCTATAGCCTTCACGAGTCCACGCCCGAAGTAATGGCGAGGACATCGGAACTGTCCCACGGCGTCCATTTCATTGCGCCAATTCACAAAGGCCTTGTATATCTCGTCCGGAAGTAGTTCATCCCACTGGATCTTCTGCCTCCCAATCTTTCATAGCAGCAACTTCGCTGTTATCATAAGACAACACAGGAATTCCAGGGGATCGAACGTGGACATGACCAAGCTAAAATACTGCCTCTTGGTAGGGACTCGATCGCCGTTCAATACGCTGCTTGGAACTCGATGATACTTCACAGTGAACCTGAAATCGTCCGTGACTGCCTGCCAACACATTCCGATAATCTGTTCAGCCTCATTCCATCCGACGCTCACGCTTCGTCCTGGTGGGCCCAATGACGTCTCCACAATTGGTGAGCTGGATGAAAACTGGCACAGCTCAAATCCAGCGTTCGCATGTATCTCCTTCACTCGGGTAGATACGCTGATGGCTTCGCTCTCGGTAGCAAAGCTGTCCACATAGTCATCCACATAATGACAGTCGTTGATGGCCTTGACTGCTCTTGGATCCGAATGTCGAAACTGTTCAGCATTCACAGTCTTCACGTAATGCGCAGCGCTTGGCGAGCAGACTGCTCCAAAGGTCATTACGATCATCTCGTAGATGTCAGGATCTCTTCTGTCATCGCCATCTCTCCACAGAAACCGTTTGGAACATCTGTCTTCGGGTTGGATCAGGATCAGTCCGGCCAACAGGAGGAATACCACCAGTTGCTGCAGCAGCAGCAGTAACATCTAAAACTTAAAAACAAAATGGAGCGAAACTGAACGCAGTAAGTAAAGTGGTATGTGTGGCAAAAGAGGCGGCGTAGTAAAACGCCTGAGAGCCAGAAGGGCAACACTGCTCAAACTGCTAAATAGCAACGATAATTTGCCGTGGAGCACATCTGTGAAATTACACACAGAGCTCGATCACATCAAATTGTTGCTAGCAGAAAAGAAAAAGAAAGAGCCAATGCACACAACCACCTACACTGCAATACAAAATATCAGTAAAATATTAATCGTAACTCCACCACCCCAAACGACAAAGCCAAGGAAGACCTGCCCGAACGACTGCGAGGGACCTCTACACTGGCCGCATTGCGAGTACACCTGTGCAGCCTGCACCGGTACCCCAACAGAGAAGCAGTAGCAGCCTGTGCAGCCAGCACCGGCCTCGTCTAGCGCAACAAGCTAGACCCGGAGCAGTGAACCGACAGCGCTTCCTAGAGCGCCCACCGCCAAACAAAATTTTTTCTAAATGCCTGCGATGCATAAAACAGTTAAAAAATTGTAAAATTGAGCGGAATAACATCTGCCCAATAAGAGTGAGGCCTGTAAAGCCACACAAACACTAGGCAAAAAAAAATGTAAAAACTGAGGAAAAAAAATAATATATAAATTATAAATTAATTTCAAAAATTAACAAAGAATTTATTCAGTAGTATAAAAAAAAAAAGGAATTTGTTTTTGCATTAAATTGTATACATATGTCACAAACAAACAAAATAAGTAAATTTGAAGAAAATTTCGAAAATTTTTACACAATGGGTTTAGTAGATGTAAAATCGGTAGATTCGACAGCGAATGTAATAAACAAAGTCGAAGTCAATAACACCGACCTAAAGTTAATAACAATACTTATTGCTATTATTTTCATTATAATCATAGGACATCTATTATATAAATTGTATAAACTACATAATAGATGCATAAAGAAACGCTATCAAAGCCGGGCAGATGACCTGGACAAAATTTAAAACAAATTTATAATGGCAACGAAAATTGGCCAAAAATAAAAGAAAAAGTCCATAACGAATCATGAATAAAAATATATCATTATTTGATTGAAAACCTATAAATGTTTTTGCACATTTGAATAATTATTTTAAAATTAAATGGAATGGCAAAATATTAATGCCGCATTAGTTAAAATAAAAGAAAATTTTGATAAATCATGCAAGAGTCTAGCACAAAATAGGAATATTTCAAACGAAACTATAAGTAGACACGCGACAATATTAGTTGCATGTTTTAACCAAGCTCGTTCCCTGATACACGACAATAAAGAAAAGTTAAATACTCAGCATTGGTCGTATGTATCAAGATTTTTGAATAGATTAAAAACAAATTTAAATAGCATTAAATCAAAACATTCACTAGACATAACTATACCTTCGATTTTGAATACTCCAGTATTAGTCGAGGAAGACACAAACACAGATTTAGAGAGCGAATCTGAAATCGCAAGCGGTTCAGATACACATATAAAAGAAGAAGACCTAGGCGACCTTACGATACCAGCGGTAATCACACTAACCAATCTATTTGATTCTGAATCAGAGTCCATTACTGAAGTTAAAACTCTAAAAATGGCCATGTCACAACTAGAATTTCTTAAGCTAGCCGCTCATACCTGAGTTTAGTGGAAAGCCTGAGAATCTACAAAGTTTCATTGATGCTCTTAGCTTAGTGGATTCACTTAAGGGAACACATGAAACTACAGCAGTCAACCTAATAAAAACTAAACTCAAAGGCCATATTCGAAACTTAATCAGCACTGAACAAACAATAGTGTCCATAATAGACAAACTAAAAAGCGGTATAAAAGGCCAATCAGCCAAAGCAATATCAGCTAAATTGTTCAATCTGCAGCAAAAGCAAAATACGGCAAGTCAATATATTCAAGAAGTTGAACAGTTGACAAGGGCTTTGCAATCGGCACATATGATTAACGGTGTATCGCAAAAATATGCCGAAGAATTGAGCCTACAAGTTGCTGTAAAATCAATCATAGTAAACAGCACAATTGACGAAGTTAGGTCTGTAATGAAATCACGAAACTTCAATACAATTAGTGAGATTATAACTGTGTTCGTCGATAGTTGCACAGACGCAGTAGGACACCCAAATACAGTCCTATATGCTGCACAACAAAGATGTAACACTAACCGAGCGTATAACCGCGGCATTTTGGCAACAATAGAGGTAGAGGCCAATATAGAGGAAACTATAGAGGCCGCGGTAACTCATACAGAGGCCATAACAATAATAATGGCATTAACAACAATGTGAGAATTGCCCAGAATGCATCGGGAAACTCACAACAGCCCTTAGGTACACAGCAATAGACAGTAAAAAGGTTCATTCGATTAATCTTAGTGTAAATATATTCGTAACATTCACAAACGTAGCTACAGGCAAGAAATTAACATTTTTGATAGGTACTGGTGCAGACATATGTATGTATCTCTGTTAAAAGACGATTTAGACACTTTTAATGATATAAACATGGACAACAAAATAAATATTCAGGGAATCAATCAAGGATTAATTCAATCTAAAGGAATGACATCCTTAGAAATACAAACAACTAAATATATAATTCCACACAACGTCCATATTGTCGAATCAACCTTTTCTATACCGTGTGATGGAATTTTAGGAATAGATTTTATTAAAAAATATAATTGTCAACTAGATTTCACACCTTCAAAAGATCTGCTCATAATAAGACCAGACAATCTAAACTACCCTATTTATGTTCCCATAAATTACAGCTCTGGTAGCAATACAATAGTGTTACCAGCACGATCCGAAGTTGTCCGTAAAATTGAGTTAACTTCAAATGAAGATAGCATTTTTATTCCGAATGCAGCAAACACAGTCGTAACAACTGCAAATGCATTCGTCCGTTTACTTAATACAACTAGTACCGACCAAATGATTAATATAAATAAGTTGAATTATGAACCATTAGCAAATTATGATATATCCGAAATAAATAATGAAACTAGAACGAACGATGTTATATCAAAGTTATCTAAAAATTTTCCAAAACTATTTAACAAACAATTAAAAGAACTGTGTTGTAACTACGCAGACATATTCGGACTTGATACCGAATCAATAACAACCAATAATTTTTACAAGCAGAAACTAAGATTAAAAGATAATGAACCTGTATATATAAAAAATTATAGAAATCCTCAAGGTCAAAAAGACGAAATCCAAGCTCAAGTCGATAAACTAATCAAAGATAGAATAGTTGAACCGTCAGCATCAGAATACAACAGTTCACTTTTACTAGTACCAAAGAAATCCATAGATAACAAAAAGAAAAAATGGCTATTAGTTGTTGACTATCGCCAAATTAATAAAAAATTACTATCCGATAAATTTCCACTTCCTAGGATCGATGATATCTTGGATCAACTAGGAAGAGCAAAATATTTCTCTTGCCTTGACTTAATGTCAGGATTCCATCAGATTGAGCTAGACGAAAACTCTAGAGATATAACATCCTTTTCAACGAGCAATGGCTCTTATCGCTTCACGCGATTACCATTTGGTTCGAAAATAGTTCCCAATTCATTCCAAAGAATGATGACTATCGCATTCTCTGGACTTGAACCATCACAAGCATTCCTCTATATGGATGACTTAATAGTAATCGATTGTTCCGAAAAACACATGCTTAACAATTTAGCTAGTGTTTTTGACATGTGTAGGAAACACAACTTGAAGCTACATCCTGAAAAATGTTCATTTTTCATGCATGAAGTCACATTTTTGGGTGCACAAATGCACAGATAAGGGAATCTTACCAGATGACAAAAAGTTTGACGTCATATTAAATTATCCAGTTCCACATGACTCTGATAGCGCTAGACGTTTTATAGCATTTTGTAATTACTACAGACAATTCATCAAAAATTTCGCCAATTATTCTAGGCATATAACAAGATTAAATAAAAAGAATGTTCCATTTGAATGGACTAATGAATGTCAAAATGCATTTGAATATCTTAAAGCTCAATTAATAAAGCCTACTCTGTTACAATATCCAGATTTTACGAAAGAATTTTGTATAATCACAGATGCTAGTAAGCAAGCCTGTGGTGCAGTGCTAACACAAGCCCACAACGGAACTCAACTCCCAATAGCTTGCGCATCGAGAGCATTTACCAAAGGAGAAAGTAACAGAAGTACGACGGAACAAGAGTTAACAGCTATTTATTGGGCAATCACCAAATTTAGACCCTATGTCTACGGAACTCATTTCATAGTAAAAACAGACCATAGACCACTAACATTTTTGTTTTCAATGACAAACCCCAGTTCTAAATTAACGCGTATGAGACTTGAATTAGAGGAGTATAATTTTACTGTAGAGTACCTAAGAGGCAAAGATAATTTTGTAGCCGATGCATTGTCACGGATAACAATATCTGAACTAAAAGACATACAAAATAAAGTCCTGAAAGTCACTACCAGGTATCAAAGTAGACAAAAATTCTGCGCAGAAAACAACAAAGTAGAGATGCCAAAGCAATCTACCGAAACAGCTTCTCAGCCCAACGTATACGAAGTCATTAATAATGATGAAGTACGTAAAGTAGTGACCTTGCATATAAAAGATATGCTATGTTTCTTTAAACATGGTGTTGCGTGACCTTCCATTCATGGCCACAATTATTAGTTATTGATAATTATGAAGTCTAGTGTAAGTTAGGCTAGGGCAAAGCGGGAGCGCAATAAAAGCTGGCTCTCTCGCTCTTGGTGAATTCGCCCCGCTTTGCCACCGTAGGATAGCTAGAGTAAGAGATTTGAATTGTGAAGAAAATATAGTTGTTCGCCAACCTTGAAATAGATCGAGCGTATCAAGTTTTTCGCCCCGCCAAATAAATAATTTAAATTACAGCCACCCAAAGTTTTCGGTAATTAATTAGAAAAACTCTTCTAATTTTTCATGGCGCCCCCGGGTGGACTGTAAAGTGAATTATAGGCAACAAAAATAAGTGACAGTGACACAAGAAATTGCAGTATACATATTCGTTGCCCGCGTCGTGTGTGTGTGCAATCGGCAATCAATTTTTTTGTAAAATATCATCGCGTCGGTCGCGCAAACAATAATTTTTGTGCAAATTCTGCTACCGCCGAGGGATGCCCTGCGAAAAAGACAGGAAAGTAGCAGTTGGATTCAAAGATCCAAAAGAGGAATCAGAGGTATTTGTGCAGAAAATTGAAGGCTGAGCAAAAGACATTCAGATCTCTCTTTGAGGTGTCTTGTGCTGAAAACATTGCACATCGTCTTCAATTCTAGGCACAGACGTATGATATACATATAGTAGAGCTTGATTGCATTCATTTTATTAGTAATTGCATAAATATAACTAAAAACATAAATACATACATACATATCGACACAAACAGGCATTTGTGAACCGCTATTTGGACGCAACAGTTATATGTACATACATACATACATCTTTCGTTTACTGCAATCACTATCGCCCCCCCCCCCCCCCCCCCATTTTATTTTGTTCTACCTGTCTCGTCGTTAGAACAAAGTTTGTTCGTTCGTTCACCCAAGCCACGGCGTATAGAAAATATCCACACATACATACAAGCAGCAGCACCGGTGCATTATTCCGTTTACGCTATCGCTTCTCCACTGCTGCTTGCGTTGTATTTGTTGGGAGAATTTTCGTTGCCGCTCTTGAGCTTAACGGTGCGCCAAGTGACGCGCTACCCTGTATCTAACGGGTATATTGTTTTCGGCTGTTACTTGCAACAACTCTTTCCCTTGATACCTCGACATTCAATTAAAATTCGTTTTCGATTATCGTTCAAAAATTTAAATAAAAAAAAAAAAAAAAATAATAATAATAAATAAATAAATAAAAACACAACCATTATGGCAGAAAAAAAAACCCACTCTCGAAGACTTAAAGATTAAGCTCAAAAGTCGAGTAAAAAGCATTCGCCGCTTAGAGGATCGGTTAGATCAAGGGTCGATTCCATTGCAATTACCGGAATTACAATGTAAATTAGATTGTTTAAATGCTTAAATTGAAAAGGGTAACCATTTGCAGGAGCAAATCGAGGACATAACAGGTGATGATGCATATGCAGCCGAGTTGGAAGAGCTGACGATTGTCACCAAGGGAAAGATAATGTCGCTTATCGCCGCCTTTGATGCAGCAAGCGAGACGAAGACAGTGTCTTCTTCAGCCCCAACTCATGCTAGACTTCCGAAATTGGCATTACTCAAATTTAGTGGTAAACACTCGGAGTTCAAAAATTTCATTAGCCTTTTTGAGAGACTAGTCCATAGCGACAACAGCATACCGGCGATCGAAAAATTTAATCATTTGATTTCGTGCCTCTCTGATGAAGTATTAGGATCAATAAAGGCGTTCCAAGTCACCGAGGCAAATTATGAAACGGCCATGGCTGGCCTAAAACGAGTATATGACAACGATTATTTGATTTTCACGAATAATATTTCCACATTGTTCAATCTGCCGAGAATATCGCTTCAAGCTGCATCATCTCTAAGAACTCTAATCGATATTGTTTCGTCGATTTACGGATCGTTGCTATCGATCGGAGATGATAAAAAAATTTCCAATGCAATGCTCATTCATCTTGTTTTAAACAGAGTCGACCCAGTGACGAAACAAAAGTGGGATAAACAGCTTACTTATGAGAAGTTGCCGCTTTGGTCCGACTTTGAGAAAGTCTTGAATCGTCGATACCAGCATCTGTCTGCTGAAGAATCGACCAAGCCAAGGCAAGACAAAGTCATGCCAAGCAAGCAACATAATCGCAGTTCATTTGCTTGTTCTTCCACTTCCACCAACAGTAGAACTCAGCAAACTTTTAGCTACTGCAATTCAGGAGACCATGTAGTGTCAAATTGCCCTTCATTTTCGCGTCTCTCGGTGATGTAAAGTTTGCTAAGTCGGCATCCCTATGCATTAATTGTCTGCGAAAAGGCCACGCTGTTGTAAAATGCAAAGCCAATAAATGTCGAGTGTGCAACCGCTCACATCATACATTATTGCATCGATACACAGTGTCGGCTAATATTATCGAGTTGCCACCACCCCAAGAGAGTCCTTCTCCTCCATCAAATCAGAATCAACCTTCCACGTCACATGTTTTGCATGCGACAGCGTTGGACAGGGTAATTCTGGCTACGTCGATCGTAAGCGTCCGAACTTGAGCGGTGAACGCATTCTGGCCAGAGCTCTGCTCGACTCTGGATCACAAACAAATTTCATTACCGAGGACCTCGCTAATCGCTTACAGATCCGTAGAGAGGAGTCCTGTATTAACTTGCTTGGAATTGGTGAATCTAATTCTCAAGTAAAGGATAAAATACACACAGTGGTGAAGTCGCGAATAAATGGTAGTGAGTTCTCCTTTGATTTTTGGATCCTGAAATCAATTTCAGGTTATCACCCTGACCAGTCAGTGAATGTGACTGACTGGCGAATCCCAGAGAACCTACCACTGGCAGACCCTTATTTCTACAAGCCACAAAGAATAGATATTTTAATTGGAGCAGAATCGTTCTTTGAATTATTAGCTGTTGGTCAAATTAAACAAGGTCCTGACTTTCCAAGTTTTGGTCACTGGAAGAAATGCCATCTACCAAGAAAATTGCCACACCTGAGCACAAGCTATGTGAAGAACACTATCGTAAGATGACTTAGGTACTATCATCAGGTCGGTTCGAAGTAAGGCTCCCGTTTAAATCAGATCCAAATTGTTTAGCCAACTCCTTTGAGGTTGCGAAACGGCGGTTTTTGTCGCTTGAAAGACGATTGCATCGTGACCCTGAGTTGAAGAAAATGTACTTGGAATTCATGGAAGAGTACCTCTCCTTAGGTCATATGTCTCCTACTGACAATACGATTCCTTCTACTCCACACTACGTAATCCCTCATCAGTGTGTTCTGAGGCCCCAAAGTACGTCTACCAAGCTCCGAGTCGTGTTCGATGCTTCGTCCAAGACGTCCTCACAGGTGGCCTTAAATGACATTCTGATGGTGGGACCTACCATTCAAGAGGAATTATACTCGACACTGCTCCGTTTCCGTCTGCACAGGTTTGCCCTGACTGCTGATGTTAAAAAGATGTATCGCCAAGTGATGGTGAACGAAGCGGATCGGCAGTTTCAGCTCATAGTGTGGAGAAGAGACCCTTCTGAATCCTTGAGATTATACAAGCTCAACACTGTAACCTATGGGACTGGACCAGCCCCATTCTTAGCTATCCGGTGTTTGAAAAGGTTGAGTGAGTCTGCGAAGCTCTCATTGCCTAGAGCTGCTAACGTTATTGGGTCCGACTTTTACGTCGATGACTTGTTGACTGGTGCTGCATGCGTAGAGGAGCTAAGGGCAATTAAGTCCGAAGTGTCTCAGGTTCTTCAGACCGCAGGGTTTGAGTTGACTAAGTGGTTTTCAAACTCACCCGAGATCACCGCATCTGAGAGCACAGCCAAACCCATAACAATCTCGACAAAGTCGTTAGGAATCTCATGGTTACCTACTGACGATGCCTTTAAGTTCAAAATTGACAATTCAGTTATGGGTCTCCGAGCGACAAAACGGAACATACACGGCGTATAGAAAATATCCACACATACATACAAGCAGCAGCACCGGTGCATTATTCCGTTTACGCTATCGCTTCTCCACTGCTGCTTGCGTTGTATTTGTTGGGAGAATTTTCGTTGCCGCTCTTGAGCTTAACGGTGCGCCAAGTGACGCGCTACCCTGTATCTAACGGGTATATTGTTTTCGGCTGTTACTTGCAACAACTCTTTCCCTTGATACCTCGACATTCAATTAAAATTCGTTTTCGATTATCGTTCAAAAATTTAAATTAAAAAAAAAAAAAAATAATAATAATAATAAATAAATAAATAAAAACACAACCATTATGGCAGAAAAAAAAAACCCACTCTCGAAGACTTAAAGATTAAGCTCAAAAGTCGAGTAAAAAGCATTCGCCGCTTAGAGGATCGGTTAGATCAAGGGTCGATTCCATTGCAATTACCGGAATTACAATGTAAATTAGATTGTTTAAATGCTTAAATTGAAAAGGGTAACCATTTGCAGGAGCAAATCGAGGACATAACAGGTGATGATGCATATGCAGCCGAGTTGGAAGAGCTGACGATTGTCACCAAGGGAAAGATAATGTCGCTTATCGCCGCCTTTGATGCAGCAAGCGAGACGAAGACAGTGTCTTCTTCAGCCCCAACTCATGCTAGACTTCCGAAATTGGCATTACTCAAATTTAGTGGTAAACACTCGGAGTTCAAAAATTTCATTAGCCTTTTTGAGAGACTAGTCCATAGCGACAACAGCATACCGGCGATCGAAAAATTTAATCATTTGATTTCGTGCCTCTCTGATGAAGTATTAGGATCAATAAAGGCGTTCCAAGTCACCGAGGCAAATTATGAAACGGCCATGGCTGGCCTAAAACGAGTATATGACAACGATTATTTGATTTTCACGAATAATATTTCCACATTGTTCAATCTGCCGAGAATATCGCTTCAAGCTGCATCATCTCTAAGAACTCTAATCGATATTGTTTCGTCGATTTACGGATCGTTGCTATCGATCGGAGATGATAAAAAAATTTCCAATGCAATGCTCATTCATCTTGTTTTAAACAGAGTCGACCCAGTGACGAAACAAAAGTGGGATAAACAGCTTACTTATGAGAAGTTGCCGCTTTGGTCCGACTTTGAGAAAGTCTTGAATCGTCGATACCAGCATCTGTCTGCTGAAGAATCGACCAAGCCAAGGCAAGACAAAGTCATGCCAAGCAAGCAACATAATCGCAGTTCATTTGCTTGTTCTTCCACTTCCACCAACAGTAGAACTCAGCAAACTTTTAGCTACTGCAATTCAGGAGACCATGTAGTGTCAAATTGCCCTTCATTTTCGCGTCTCTCGGTGATGTAAAGTTTGCTAAGTCGGCATCCCTATGCATTAATTGTCTGCGAAAAGGCCACGCTGTTGTAAAATGCAAAGCCAATAAATGTCGAGTGTGCAACCGCTCACATCATACATTATTGCATCGATACACAGTGTCGGCTAATATTATCGAGTTGCCACCACCCCAAGAGAGTCCTTCTCCTCCATCAAATCAGAATCAACCTTCCACGTCACATGTTTTGCATGCGACAGCGTTGGACAGGGTAATTCTGGCTACGTCGATCGTAAGCGTCCGAACTTGAGCGGTGAACGCATTCTGGCCAGAGCTCTGCTCGACTCTGGATCACAAACAAATTTCATTACCGAGGACCTCGCTAATCGCTTACAGATCCGTAGAGAGGAGTCCTGTATTAACTTGCTTGGAATTGGTGAATCTAATTCTCAAGTAAAGGATAAAATACACACAGTGGTGAAGTCGCGAATAAATGGTAGTGAGTTCTCCTTTGATTTTTGGATCCTGAAATCAATTTCAGGTTATCACCCTGACCAGTCAGTGAATGTGACTGACTGGCGAATCCCAGAGAACCTACCACTGGCAGACCCTTATTTCTACAAGCCACAAAGAATAGATATTTTAATTGGAGCAGAATCGTTCTTTGAATTATTAGCTGTTGGTCAAATTAAACAAGGTCCTGACTTTCCAAGTTTTGGTCACTGGAAGAAATGCCATCTACCAAGAAAATTGCCACACCTGAGCACAAGCTATGTGAAGAACACTATCGTAAGATGACTTAGGTACTATCATCAGGTCGGTTCGAAGTAAGGCTCCCGTTTAAATCAGATCCAAATTGTTTAGCCAACTCCTTTGAGGTTGCGAAACGGCGGTTTTTGTCGCTTGAAAGACGATTGCATCGTGACCCTGAGTTGAAGAAAATGTACTTGGAATTCATGGAAGAGTACCTCTCCTTAGGTCATATGTCTCCTACTGACAATACGATTCCTTCTACTCCACACTACGTAATCCCTCATCAGTGTGTTCTGAGGCCCCAAAGTACGTCTACCAAGCTCCGAGTCGTGTTCGATGCTTCGTCCAAGACGTCCTCACAGGTGGCCTTAAATGACATTCTGATGGTGGGACCTACCATTCAAGAGGAATTATACTCGACACTGCTCCGTTTCCGTCTGCACAGGTTTGCCCTGACTGCTGATGTTAAAAAGATGTATCGCCAAGTGATGGTGAACGAAGCGGATCGGCAGTTTCAGCTCATAGTGTGGAGAAGAGACCCTTCTGAATCCTTGAGATTATACAAGCTCAACACTGTAACCTATGGGACTGGACCAGCCCCATTCTTAGCTATCCGGTGTTTGAAAAGGTTGAGTGAGTCTGCGAAGCTCTCATTCCCTAGAGCTGCTAACGTTATTGGGTCCGACTTTTACGTCGATGACTTGTTGACTGGTGCTGCATGCGTAGAGGAGCTAAGGGCAATTAAGTCCGAAGTGTCTCAGGTTCTTCAGACCGCAGGGTTTGAGTTGACTAAGTGGTTTTCAAACTCACCCGAGATCACCGCATCTGAGAGCACAGCCAAACCCATAACAATCTCGACAAAGTCGTTAGGAATCTCATGGTTACCTACTGACGATGCCTTTAAGTTCAAAATTGACAATTCAGTTATGGGTCTCCGAGCGACAAAACGGAACATACTATCGGTGACATCAAAGTTGTTTGACCCCCTTGGCTTATTAAGTCCTATCGTTATAAAAGGCAAGATCCTATTGCAGGAGCTTTGGCTTAACAAACTAGATTGGGATGAGTCGATCCCGCTGCATTTGGAAACAGCGTGGAATAAGTTGAAAAATACACTATCTCAAATGGAAGACATATCCATATCTCGGTTTGTGTATTCCGATCCGATGTCACCGGTTCAAATACATGCCTTTGCTGATGCCTCCATGAGAGCGTATGGAGCGTGCGTCTATATACGTAGCAGAACTGCAGAAGGTTTAAAAGTATCATTGTTGACTTCGAAATCCAAAGTAGCGCCGCTCAAGACCAAAACGCTCCCAAGGCTTGAGTTATGTGCCGCTCACCTTCTTGCAGATCTCTGTCACAGAATCAAGCCCCTATTAAACGTGCCCATTAAACGAGTCGTTTATTGGTCGGATTCAGAGGTAACTCTCCATTGGATCCGGTCTCATCCATCGTCGTTGTCGACTTTCGTTTCAAATAGAGTGGCTGAGATTCAAGAGTGGTCAGATGATGCTACGTGGCGGCATGTACCCACGAAATAGAACCCAGCAGATATTGTCTCAAGAGGTTGTGACGTCGACGAAATCGTTCAGTCAATTTGGTTCGAAGGACCATCATTTCTGAAAGAGGAAGAAGAAAACTGGCCCAAGAACGCTGGAAAAGAGGAAGACTGCGGTCGGGCTGACCGCGGCTGTGCGAAGTTCGGAGCTGTTATGTGTCATCGAGGCATTCTCGTCACACTTCAAACTGCTTAGAGTGTTCGTGTATGTGTTCCGCTTTATAAGAAAATGTAAAGACCCGAGCCTAAAATTCGAAAAAACTATCTCACCGACCGAATACAATGAAGCCTTTTATAAAATTGTCGAAATCGTCCAGCATCACGAGTATCAAGGAGAAATCGAAAAGGTTAGGAAAGGATCTACAATTGGTCCTAGTCTTCAGAGCGTGTGGATAGTGAACGCTCAGGAGGTCTGCCGTCAGACAGTTTGATCATGTATGCGCTGTTTTAAATGCAAGCCTCGATTGCTGACGCAACTCATGGGGAATTTACCCGCAGATCGACTCCGTGCTCTCCGCCCATTTTCAATTTGCGGCGTTGATTTTTGTGGACCAGTGCACACGACATTGAAAATTCGCGGAAGGCCCCCATACAAGTCATACATTGCGCTTTTTGTTTGCTTTGCGTCCAAGGCGGTTCACCTAGAAATAGTTTCCGATCTAACCACTGATTGTTTTTTGTTGGCTTTTCAAGGGTTCGTCGGGCGCCGAGGATATCCCCAAGTCGTTTATTGCGACAACGGGACGAGCTTCGTCGGAGCGAGCCGCCATCTCAGCGCTCTGCGGATCAGGCTCAAGGAGCAGGGAGACGCAATTCGCGACTTTGGGTCAAAAAACGGATGCGAATTTGCGTTCATACCGCCGCGAGCTCCTCACATGGGAGGGCTATGGGAGGCAGGTGTAAAAACTGCCAAAAGCCTACTCCTACGGGCGGTAGGCAGCGCGCTCCTAACCGCCGAAGAGCTCGCCACAGTCCTCGTCGGCATCGAGGCCATAATGAACTCGAGGCCATAATGAACTCGAGGCCGCTGGGAGCCATCAGCCAAGATCCAAGCGACGGCGAGGCCCTAACACCCGGGCGCCTGCTGACAGGCGGGTCGCTCATCGCCCCCCCAGCACTACGGACTCCGGACCAGGAGAGTCTCAGTTGCTTGTGGCGATGGTGACTTGTCTCATCAGTCAGGCAAGCGTTTTGGCAGCGATGGTCCCGCGAATATATCCTGGGGCTGCAAATTCGGGGCAAATGGCACCAGCAGCAACCGAACCTCGAGGAAGGAGACCTCGTCATCGTGGCCGAGGACAATCTGCCGCCTCAGGAGTGGCTCGTGGGGAGGGTCATCGCCACGCACGCAGGAGAGGACGGCATGGTCAGGGTCGTCGAAATAAGGAGCGGTTTTTCGGCGGCCCATACACAAATTAGCGCCGCTCCCAATGTGTTGAAGCCGATGCAGGCGTTCAACGGGGCCGGTGTTGCGTGACCTTCCATTCATGGCCACAATTATTAGTTATTGATAATTATGAAGTCTAGTGTAAGTTAGGCTAGGGCAAAGCGGGAGCGCAATAAAAGCTCGCTCTCTCGCTCTTGGCGAATTCGCCCCGCTTTGCACCGTAGGATAGCTAGAGTAAGAGATTTGAATTGTGAAGAAAATATAGTTGTTCGCCAACCTTGAAATAGATCGAGCGTATCAAGTTTTTCGCCCCGCCAAATAAATAATTTAAATTACAGCCACCCAAAGTTTTCGGTAATTAATTAGAAAAACTCTTCTAATTTTTCACATGGTAAGAAAATTTTAGCAAGAATTGATATTGGAGATTTATATACTAATAATGGATATATTGACTTAGGACAACTATTTCCAAGGCTAGAAAAAGAAGCCGGTATATTAAAAATCAGCCAATTGAAAATGGCACCGTGGGAAAATATCTTTGAAAAGGTTTCAATAGATAATTTCAAAATTATGGGCAATAAAATATTGAAAACATTGAGAGTAGCGCTACTCAACCCGGTGACCACATTAACAAATGTTAAAGAGAAAGAAGCTATATTGTCTACACTACATGATGATCCAGTACAAGGAGGTCACACAGGCATTGCAAAAACCTTGGCCAAGGTCAAAAGACATTATTACTGGAAAGGTATGACTCGCGATATAACAGAGCACATCCGGAAATGTCAGAAATGTCAAAAAGCAAAAACAACAACAAATATAAAGACCCCTTTAACAATTACAGAAACCCCGATGAAGGCTTTTGACAGAGTGATAGTGGATACAATTGGTCCACTACCCAAGTCAGAAAAAGGCAATGAATATGCAGTCACGCTCATATGTGACTTGACTAAATATCTAGTTGCTATACCTGTCGCAAATAAAAGCGCAGCAACCGTTGCAACGGCAATATTTGAATCATTTATTCTCAAGTACGGTCCAATGAAGACGTTCATTTCGGACATGGGAACGGAATATAAAAATTCAATTATAAACGATTTGTGCAAATATTTAAAAATAAAAAATATAACATCAACTGCACACCATCATCAAACTGTTGGAACAATAGAAAGAAGCCACAGAACATTTAACGAATACATACGATCCTATATATCAGTAAATAAAACTGATTGGGACGTATGGCTTCCATATTTTGTTTATTGTTTCAATACAACTCCCTCTATGGCACATAATTATTGTCCATATGAGTTAGTATTTGGTAAGACTAATAATCTACCAAAATATTTTGATAGCATAAGTAATATAGAACCTATATATAACATAGAAGACTACGCTAAAGAAAGTAGATATAGATTAGAAGTAGCATACAAAAGAGCAAGAAATATGCTCGAGTTAAATAAACAGAAAAATAAGGAATTATATGATTTAAACACTAGGAACATAACGCTTTCAATAGGAGATAAAGTTCTACTAAAAAACGAAGTAGGCCATAAGCTAGATCTTAAATACACAGGGCCCTATATAGTTGAAAAAATCGAAGATAATGATAATATAACTATATTATTTCCGGAAATAAGAATAAAAAACAAACAGTTCACAAAGATAGGTTAAAATTTTTTAATTCATAACAGACACAAAATAAAATAAAATAGAATACAAAAAAAAAAGAGAAAAAAAATTTAATTATACAAGATGTGCAAAAAGATATGTATACACAAAAAAAAAAAAAAAAAAACTTAAATACATTACAAATACAAAAAATTTTCAAATCAAAATTTTTTTATATATATAAAATAAATTTAAGGAAAATACCTACATTTAATTACGTTATTTTTCAAAAGGAGGTAGTAGTAGTAGTATGTAGTATGTGCATATATTGAGTGTACACTGTACCCAATGGTTAACAATAAATGTATCAGCAACACATTGTTGCAGTACACAAACAAAACCACTTCAAGTGAGCGTGCAATATGATCGCCGCTTATGCGCTAAGCTAAGTCAGCATTCCCACTTGAAGCATATATATATAGTGACATATCCATAATTCCCCACATCCGATACACATTATGTTTATGTACAATTCATCCACCCCATCCACACAAGTAACAGGACCCCACTCAAGAATCAATAACTGTTTCTTCCCATACTCCAAGCTAGGGCCCTCCATAATATAAACAATGGACCACATTGTTTCATCAACATTAGAATCACGCCACTCTCGAGAAATCGATTCTTTAGAATCACGCCACTCATGAGGACCAATCAAAGCTAGACATAAAACCAAGGAGTATCACATTCCTAGCTCCGTCATGTAATGCAACACCGATCGCCAGCAGTGGATGCCTTTCATCAAAGCCGACGCATCCCCAAATATCGATCCAGGCACGTACGCCACCGACACGAAGATGCAGCCGAGGAAAGCAACGCCCGAAGCCAGAGTCGGGAGTTCCAAGAGAAGGGCTCATGGAAACTAGCCAGCAGCAGAGAGATCAGTTCCGTTTGAGACAAGCAGACCGAAAGTCAAGTCGGGGAATTCATTTAAATCTTGTGACATAAAGATATTTAAGTTGTAAAATAAAAGTCTTTGTTAAAAAACTTAAAATCGAGTTGCGGATATTTAACTGGCGCAGCCGGTAGGATTTCGTTTAAAATTAACACCTATATTTCGGTAATGGTCAGCTTGTGTAATTTATAATTACTGTGATCACGTAATCCCGGAATCGTTAATAAAATTGTGAAATCCGCCAAAGAACCTATGTGCTGCAAGCACATACGATTTGCAAAACTAATTTAAGTGAACTGAAGTAAGCGGAGATAGTGAATCACCAAGGACAGTGAAACACTTAATACAAAATCAAAAAAACTTACAAGTGAACCAAAATAAAGTTAAAAACTACAACAAAACAAAACCCAACACCAACAACATGGCGTTACCACCACTATCATTGAGCGAAATCCACTTGAACCAGGCACTGCTGTCGATCCGACAAATACCTGCCTATGACGATTCATCTGGACAGCTAAGCTCATTTATCAAACGAATCGAATATGTATGCGGATTATATCCAACTGAAGATCTTCGCCAACAAAGGATCCTATTTGGAGCGACCGAGATCCAACTGTCAGGAGAGGCACAACGCATATCGCAAATGATACAACCCAACACGTGGCTCGAACTGAAGACGGCGCTGATCAACGAGTTCAAAAATCACACACCATATGAAGAACTCTTACGACAACTATACACCACCAGATTCAACGGCAGTCTTCGTAAGTTTATAGAAGAATTACAGATAAAAGCATTATTAATAAAAAATAAGCTAAACTTAGAAAACATACCAGAAAATAATGTCGTTTATAAAAACGCTTTGAACAACACAATTAAAGATGTCATTACTCGAAAACTTCCTGACAGAATGTTCATGACCTTAGCAAGAAAAGATATTACCACATTGTCCAATCTTAAGAAGGCAGCACAAGAAGAAGGATTGTACGAAGCTAGTACAACAGATTCAGGTACAAATAAAGATCAATCGAAATCGTCTCAATCAAATCGAAAGAATGTTGGAAACTATTATCCAAATTATAATACTACTAACTATCACAATCAAACTCAGAGTTCATCTGGAACAGGTCGGACTAATCGAACAAATCAAAATCAAAATTCCCAAAATCCTGGATTATAAAATGAGTTCAAAAATTCCTTGAATCAAGGTAGGGCTCAGAATCCATTCAATCAGCAAATATCTCAAAACCAAGCTAGTGGGAGTGGACCCAACCAACCTACTAAAAGAGGGAGGGAGAGCCAGAGTGGCCAAACGAAGATGGATGTAAATTTTCATCAAGCCGCCTCGGAAGAAACCGAGGAGGACCCTATATAAACATTACCATTAATAAAAGAATATTAAGGTGTATCGCTGACTCGGGATCATCGATCAACATCATGAAAGAAAATTATACAGATTCCGAGATAAAAGACGATAACCTTACGGTCCATACCATCAATGTACCTGTCCGTTTAACTAAGAGTATAATGAGGAATGCGAACAAAACATGACCGTCCGAACAAAAGTTCCACATACATAACTTTTCCGAAAATTATGATATTTTATTAGGAAGAGAATACTTGATGGCAAGTAAAGCCGTCATCAATTACAGAAATGACACTGTAACACTAGGAGCTAGGTCGTACCCAATCATTCAGAGTGGAGAAGCTATTGAAGCCGGCAAGACCGCACAGAAGTGCACTGATCCCTCTACAAAAGAAGAGAAAATCGCACCTAAGTGCCTTGACCCATCTCCAGAGGGAGATCAATACTTCGCTTCCGCTCTAGACAGTGAATTAAGGGAATGTAATCAATTAAGATTGGAACACTTAAACGACGAAGAGAGGGAAGAGTTTAAGAAGGTCTTATATGAGTTTAAGGATGTGCAGTACAGAGAAGGTGACAATTTGACTTTCACAAGTACAATCAAGCACGAGATCAAAACTCAACATGAAGACCCGGTCTACAGACGACCATACAAATATGCCCAGATACATGATCAGGAGGTAAACCAGCAAATCAAAGATATGATCAGGCAGGGAATAATTCGAAAGTCGAATTCTCCTTACTGCTCGCCCATATCTATGATTCCGAAGAAGATAGATGCTTCAGGAAAGCAAAAATATCGAATGGTAGTAGACTATAGAAGTCTAAATGAAATAACAGTTAAGGACAAATTCCCAACTCCAAGAATGGATGAAATCCTAGACAAACTAGTATTTTACGACAATCGATTTAGCAAAAGGTTTCCATCAAATACCCATGGAACCTAGCTCAATCCCCAAAACTGCGTTCTCCACTAAGCATGGACATTACGAGTTCACTCGTATGCCCTTTGGGCTAACCACTGCCCCAGCTACCTTCCAAAGATGTATGAACAATCTGCTAGAAGAGTTAATCTTCAAAGATTGCTTTGTATACTTAGATGACATCATTATATTTTCCACTTCATTGGAAGAACACTTGTTGTCACTAAGGAGAGTATTTGGAAAGTTGAGAGACGCCAACTTGAAGCTACAAATGGATAAATGTGAATTCATGAAAAAGGAAACTGAATTCCTAGGTCATGTAGTCACTACTGAAGGAAAAGTACCAAATCCAGGCAAAATCTCTGCCATTGTCAAATTTCCAATACCAGAAACGACTAAACAAATAAAGTCATTCTTAGGTCTGTGCGGGTTCTACAGGAAATTCATTCCTAATTTTGCAAACATAGCAAAACCCATGACACTCAAACTAAAGAAAGGAGCTGTCATAGACCCCAAGGAAGAAAGGTACGTCGAGGCATTTGAGAGACTAAAAGTACTCATCAACCCTATCCTTGCGTTCCCAGACTTTGACAAAATGTTCACGGTAACAACCGACGCTAGTAACATAGCATTGGGAGCGGTTTTGTCACAAGAACACAAACCGATCTGCTACGCTAGCAGAACCCTAAATGAACATGAAATAAACTATTCAGCCATCGAAAAGGAATTATTAGCGATCGTATGGGCAACCAAGTATTTCCGTTCATACCTGTTCGGTAGAACATTCGAGATACAAAGCGATCATAAACCCTTGATTTGGTTGAACAACCTCAAGGAGCCAAATATGAAATTACAAAGGTGGAAAATAAAACTGAATGAGTTTGATTTTAAAATGAAATATCTACCAGGCAAAGAAAATCATGTAGCTGATGCCTTATCAAGGGTAAAGATTAATGAAAATCTCCTGGGAGAAGCTTCCAATAGCGTTGGTGCAACTGTACATAGCGCACAGGAAGACAATCTAAATCACATTGCTATCACGGAAAGACCAATTAACTATTACAATCGGCAAATTGAGCTAATAAAAGGCTATGAAGATAAGGTAGAAACAATTCGTTATTTTCACAAGCTAATCATCAAGATCACGTATAAGGAAATGACTAACACCTTAGCGAAGGATATAATAAAGGAATATCTATGCACCAAAATGAGCGCATTATATTTCCATAACGAAACAGATTTTCCTCCATTCCAAAAAGCCTATTTAGAAATCATTAATTCTAACAATATAACCAAAGCTATTAAATCAAGCACGAAACTCCTAGATATTCAGAATTACGCTGAATTTAAAGAAACCATATTAAAGAATCATAAAGGCTTACTCCATCCAGGGATAGAGAAAACCGTCAATTGGTTTAGGGGAAAATACTATTACCCGGATTATCAAAAACTAATCCAAAACATCATAAACGAATGTCCTACTTGTAATATTGCCAAAACAGAGCATAGAAATACGAAGTTGGCATTCGAAACTACACCGGAAATACTGAACATCAGAGAGAAATACGTCATGGATTTCTATATGGTTGGTAACCAACAGTTCCTATCATGTATTGACGTATACTCGAAGTTTGCCACTCTTGTAGAAGTAAAAAGTCGTGACTGGTTAGAAGCAAAAAGAGCCATCATGAAAGTTTTTAACGAGATGGGCAAACCAATTGAAATCAAAGCCGATAAAGATTCAGCTTTTATGTGCACAGCATTGCAAGCATGGCTGAATGCGGAAAACGTCAAAATAGAGATCACTTCCAGCAAAAATGGAATATCTGACGTTGAAAGATTTCATAAAACAGTAAATGAAAAATTAAGAATAATATCTAGCGAGGATAACACAGAAGATAGATTCACGAAGTTTGAATTAATTCTTTATACTTATAATCATAAAACCAAACATAATACCACAAATAGGACACCAGCTGATATATTCATTTATGCAGGCTCACCTGATTATGACACACAACTAAATAAAGTGAATAAAATCACTCAATTAAATAAAAACCGCATAGAGTATGAAGTAGATACCCGCTATAAACTATCACCTCTAGTTAAGTCTAAGGTAACAAATCCTTTCAAAAGGACGGGTTAAATTAGACAGGTAGACGAAAAACATTATAAAGAAAAGAATAGGGGTAGGAAAATAACTCATTATAAATCAAAATTCAGGAAAAAGAAGAAATCAAATAGAAGCAAATATAATAATTCCAGAGAAACCGAGGAAGTTAATGGAATCGGCGAACTTCAACACAATTAAAATCCTCATCTTCCTCATAATTACCATCGTAATGGCACAGGGCCAAAACATAGAAATAAATTCTATAAAATCCCAAAACGGATATATGATATTCAAAACTGGATCGATCAACATACCTATCAATTACGAATACCATTATCTAACTGTTAATGTAACTAAAACCGAAGAACTATACCAAAATTTGTTAAGGCAAGCCACTAAATTCCAGGACATAATCCAAATAAAATATCTAGTAGACAAATTGCAAAGAGAAATGAACGGGCTAAAAATAACCAAAAGAAATAAAAGAAGCCTAATCAATATAGTAGGAACAGCCTACAAATATCTCTTTGGAACACTAGATCAGGAAGATAAAGTCGATTTGGAACAAAAAATAGAAAATTTAGCCAGCCATAGCATTCAAATGAATGAACTAAATTTGGTAATAGATGCAGTTAATAGCGGAATAAACGTTATAAACAAACTAAATGAAGAAAAAGACAGGAATCAACAAAAAGAAATTTTGATATTCAATCTACAACATTTCACAGAATATATCGAAGATATAGAACTAGGTATGCAATTAACTAGGCTCGGTATATTTAATCCAAAAATATTAAAACAAGACTACCTGGAACAAATAAATTCTGAGAAAATACTAAATATAAAAACCTCCACATGGCTAAAATCCGATACCAACGAAATTCTAATAATTTCCAACATTCCCAAAGACATTACAAAAGTACCAATCTATAAAATCGTTCCGTATCCAGACGAATTAAATAACATGTTAACAGATATGACATACGACAAGTACTACATAAAAAATGAAGAAGTATTTGTTAAAGAAACTAGATTGAAAACCAATGACAATTGTATAAAAGGAATTTTAATGCAAACTCCCACTAAATGTCCATATTCCAAAACTTTTCAAAACTTTCAAATAAACTTTATTGAACCCAATGTACTAATCACGTGGAATCTTCCAAAAACAACGCTAAATCAGAATTGTGTAAACCAAGAAATCATAGCGGAAGGAAATACCATTATAAAAATCTACAACTGTTCAATCCAATTAAATGAATTTACAATATCAAACACAATGTTAGATTTTGCCCAGAATGTTTATGTCAACAACAACATAACTAAAATAAAACCACTGTCGTATATCCAAACTAATGAAATAATTATGCAATACACCACATATAGTAACCTATTACAAATAAGTCTACTAATTTCATTTTTCATAATTATATTAGTACTACTAAGTTATGTAGCTATTAAATTTACGAAAACTTCTAAAAGAGTCACGGTTAAATGTATAAACCCTATAATAGAAGCAGAAGAGGAACCAACCTCAGCCACCGGACTTGACACCCCGTCACTATACCCGAGGGTAATCGCCTAGGGACAGGCTAATAACAAACGTTGGGGGAGTGACATATCCATAATTCCCCACATCCCATACACATTATGTTTATGTACAATTCATCCACCCCATCCACACAAGTAACAGGACCCCACTCAAGAATCAATAACTGTTTCTTCCCATACTCCAAGCTAGGGCCCTCCATAATATAAACAATGGACCACATTGTTTCATCAACATTAGAATCACGCCACTCTCGAGAAATCGATTCTTTAGAATCACGCCACTCATGAGGACCAATCAAAGCTAGACATAAAACCAAGGAGTATCACATTCCTAGCTCCGTCAAGTAATGCAACACCGATCGCCAGCAGTGGATGCCTTTCATCAAAGCCGACGCATCCCCAAATATCGATCCAGGCACGTACGCCACCGACACGAAGATGCAGCCGAGGAAAGCAACGCCCGAAGCCAGAGTCGGGAGTTCCAAGAGAAGGGCTCATGGAAACTAGCCAGCAGCAGAGAGATCAGTTCCGTTTGAGACAAGCAGACCGAAAGTCAAGTCGGGGAATTCATTTAAATCTTGTGACATAAAGATATTTAAGTTGTAAAATAAAAGTCTTTGTTAAAAAACTTAAAATCGAGTTGCGGATATTTAACTATATACATACATATATTGTATTAAATGTATTTTTTTGTAATGTAATTTTTTTTTTGAGAAGGAAATATTTTTTATCAATTTGTTTGTGTTGGTAATTACTTAAAAAGTTGTCTTTTCATTTTATATCAGTTTATTCCTATTCGATCAACGCAGTGATCTCCTGTCTAATGTTTCGTATGGCTTCACAGGCCATACTCTATTACAAGCAACGCAATTATCGCTCAGTATTACAAAGGGTTCTTTTACATTTCATTGGTTTTTTTTTTACAATTTATTTTTTTATTATATTTTTCGTTCGGAGGTGCTTGTGCGGGTCTTCTTACAGGCGGTTGGGGCGCCGGTGCTGGTCTTCTTACAGGCGGTTGGGGCGCCGGTGCTGGTCTCCTTGCAACATGTGTATTTGCAGTGCGCCGACTCCAGTGGTCCAGGGCAGTCTGTTGGGCATCTTGGTTCCGGTTTTGTTATTATGTGCTTCTTCTGTATAGTCGCTTAGGATACGTATGAGTTTATTATTTGTATGTTTTTATTAGATGCTTCAGTTGTAGTGGTTGAGCTTTTTTTTTTGTTCTTGCTGAATCGACTCGATATTGCCTTATTGCCTGTTTCCCACCTAATTGTTGTGTTGGGGTCAAATAGCAGTTTTAATAACTCGGCTTTCCTATTTTTGAGCCGTTTGTTTACTCCACTGCGCCTTTTTGTTTGGCATTGCTCATCACCTCTACTCACTCAGTACGTATTCCAGGCTTTCCAATTCCGGTCCGTTGCTGCTTATGTTGTTTGCTGCTGATGATGTTTTTTTTTTTCCCTTAACATGTTCGTGACACTTGTCACGGTCGCCATGTAGAAAGAGAATTGAAATATAATTTAAACAGAGAAAAACACTTCTGTTTAGTCGTTTGGTTTTGGTAGGAATGAATCCAATTTATTCTTCATAAACTTCTTTAGCCTAAAAGTACATAATATTCTTGGTTGAGCAGCGGCAGAACGGGATCACGTAGCATGCCATATGTATGTGTATATTTATATTTGTAAGAATGTATATGCAGAAGGAATATATGTACATTGGAATGCTCATTTGGCCACTTGGAATATATTGCCGACACTGCAGTTCTCACGCTGCAGGCCAGGCCACATACAAGGGACTGATCGTATTACAGCTCTTGAGTGCGACAAAGTGTCTTTATGTTTATGAGCGTGATACTCTACATTAACTTTGGGCATATGACCACTTGACATATTGTATACACTACAATGCTGTGGATATATGCTTATTTGGCATACAACATACTACAGTAGACATGGCCACTCCTCAGAATTCCTAAGCAGAAATTGTGGACCATCAGTCCACAATGTGCACGTTACAGTGTCAACGTCTGTTCCACGTGAGACTAAATCGCCTGGGTTTTGCTCAGTAGGAACGAGACGCCAAATCCCACCACTTGAAGATTCCTGGATAAAGCGACGTTTTGCCGTCTCGAACGAGAAACCGAACACGTTGGGATTTATTTTAAATGGCAGCCGGGTCGGGTCGGGTGCGTTTAGAAGTGCTAAACGACCCGACTCGAGCCAGCGTGAGGTCTGATTGAAGTTTTGTTCACAAGCCAATTGTTCAGCTGTATATACAGCCTTTGACTTCTCTGGGACCTGTTCCAATTCCCAAAAGCGCTCCACTAAAGAGTGGAGAGAACAATGATCGCTACCAACTTTGCATACAGCATCCTGCGCTAATGCCTATATTTTCCTGATAAAATACATCCCAACAATGTTTTCTGGATTGATGAATGTTCGGAACTTGCCTTTAATTGACCTACACACATTAACTCAAAAAAGATTTATAGCCCTATCAATAAGTCACCCTTAGCTGGCTGCCAGCTGAAGGTTTGCTGGTACCTTCCATTGGGCGAAATTGACAATATGATCGGGTTGGTATGTGGAAGTTGACCTTAATACCCAAAAATCGGAATCAAAAATCGGCGTTGATACGAGATTGGACAAAAGTATGTATCTTGTGCTGTATGACGGAAGAATTATTTCCAACAGTTGTGATATAAGGCACGAATCATCACGGCGCAGTCGTAAGCGCTGGGCTAGATCATCGGATATAAAATTAATTTGGGAGCCGGAATCTAGAAGTGCCCGTGCATACTGAAATTGTCCGGACCGATCTCGCACCTTTACTACAGCGGTAGCAAAAAGAACCTGGTCAGCACTAGCAACGTGACTAGAATATGATGTCTGAGGCTCAGACGATAACGAATGTTCTACAGGCACAGAACTAGACCCATTTTGCTGTGGCTCTACCCCGTATCGATGAAGCAAAGTGTTATGTGGCTTAGAGCACACTCGACATTTTGCTTGGTGTTATCGAACCGTTGAAGAACAGAAAGAGCACTAAACGATTGACAATTGCTTATGGTATTATTCCCCGCTTGACAATAGCTACATTTCGAATCAGCTCACCTATCCGTCTTTGCACATGAAAATGAAGATTTAATGCGTTCTTTACTTGTCTCTTTTTTAGTTTTTTCCTTATTCCGTATTGACTCTTCGGCAGCCGATGCTGATAGCTCCGATTCATTTGGGCTGCGCACTTGGACCAAGACGGTAGTTTATCGTAATCCAGTGGCTCTTCGAACCGAGACTTCCTTGTGGGATCTAGTTTAGACAGCGCTATGTGAATTAGCATCGTGCTATTTAAGTCTTTTTCACTTCATAACGACGGCAGAGAGGAATAGATGACTGACACCGTGTCAATGATTGACCTAAGGTATGACGCAGAAGGTTTTGTTGTGCTGGGAATGTCAAACAACTGCGAAACAGTTGTTGCGTGCGAAGAAATCGATAGGTGATACCCCATAGAAGTGGTGAGGAGGAAAGAAGTTTGAACAGAGTGGCAAGGCCAAAATTTAAGGGGAAAAGGTTAGCGAAGAATGGCGCCACCTGGTCCTGGAGAGTGAGAGTTTCGGTCCTGGAGAGTGATCGTTTCGTCTGGGGCGAAGAGGAGCCACAGCAACGGGATTGTAAGGCTGCTGCACATGGCAGTGAGATCCAGAACGTCGTGATTCGGATCTTAGGTAGGGTGGGTACGTCAGAGGTAAAAACATCGACACCTCGACCTGGTCCACGTCTGTGTTGAAGGAAGTTACTGTAATGTTGTTTGTCGAGTTGAGTCCGTTTGCAGTTTTTTTTGTCGGTTACTTTTGTTGTTTCAATTTGTTCGAGATGTCCAATTAGTTGGTATATTGTGCGACCTGAGGTCTTGGGAAGTACCCAGCCCTGGGATGACTGGCTAGCCGGCCTTGTCCCGAAGAAAACAAAGGTTCGTGACACAGTATCAGAAAAGATCAAATATTTTTTGTCGTAAACCTCCTTCAAACTATCAAGAGCCTTCTCATAATTTTCTGCAGAGATTTGAAACGCCTTTATTGTTCCCAATCCATCGTCAACGAAACATGACAATAAGTGTGTTCAGGCCAGCTGTAAATAATTACCAAGCACTGTGCCAACTCCGTGCGTTCCGGTCTCGGGAGATTTTTTACGATCCACCCGGCGCTCAAGCCATCATAGAGCATAGATCATAAGGCTTAAGTTAGTTACGCTTTCACCCCCGATTCAAACGGCCGATCTACCGAGCGACCCCCGAACCAAATATACAGCGAAATATATCTACCACGAAACACAATGATCCTTTACATTTCTTGTGATGGCTACTAGGAGGTTGACTGGATCATCAACTTCGTCGTTGGAGAATTGAGCAGCGATCCGCCCCACTATAAACAAAGTGGTTAAATTTTTCTACATTTGTTAATATTGGGTCGTTATGCACCAAAATCTCGAAAAGGCTTATAAAGTTTTTAAATTCCGCATGTTTTCCATTAAACTTGGGGAGATTTATTTTAGGCAGATGTGATGAATTATGCTGTTTATTTGGAATGGAATCTTGACCCCCTCCTTCTTTCGAACCTCCTTCCCTGGTAACAATTTCGGCTTCAATAGATAAATGGTCAACGGCAACAACGGAAAACTATCATGCCCATTTACACATCAAAATGTTTTCCAAAAACTACATATATATCGGCATCAAAGGGTTAACGCATTTCACCAATATTCCACAAATGATAAATATTTTATATTTCTGACTGTTCACTTTGGTTTAGTTTATTGCTTTATGTTTTATTTAATTGGTATTTCAATTCAACATGGTGCCAAAACCTGAGACCAGTGGCCAGATAGAGAAACACAGCGCACAACCTGTGAATTCGGCATAGATTTTCCGAAAACTTTACTTTTTTTGTTTAATGATGAATCCAATTAGTCACACGAAACCAGCCAGTTAGAGCTCTATTCGCAACAGAACAAAAAACCAATAACTTTTGCCGAGACAACAAAGATGCACGGTAGGTCACTGGTTTTCTTGAGAACTTCCACGAAAATGCTGGATGCCGATGTCTGAAGTGGTTTGAAAGAGTAACGTATAAAAAAAGGTATAAATACTGGGATCCACAAAAGGGAACATTTAGAAAAGTACCAAGAAGGGATATTGGTCTCCCCATGTTACTCAACTTTTCCGCCTCAATTCAAGTTAAAAGGTAAACGAAGAAGAGTGGTTTTTTTCTGTTTTTTGAGTTGAAACTTGTAAAATAATTACGGCGTCAATTCGAAAATGGAGTGTTCTCAATTTTAACGCTGTACTGGGGGTCTCAGACTGTGCAGATCTAGCCTCCGCCTCTTGGAAGAAAAACTGTTGGCGAAGACAGACGTGCTATTGTTGTCCAGTCCAAGTATAAAGAAAAAAAGCTGAATACAGCAAAAAGAAAAAAATATTGTGCGTTTATAAAGTAAAAGTGTGTTAAGTGCCAATTTCAATTGGTATGTATTTCAGCGTCGCTAATATACACCACATACACTCGTGGCGTAGGGTAGTGCTTTTTTTATTGTAGGAAATTAATTTTTCAGATTGGCGGTTAGTACCTGCTTAAACTTCGGGCAATCGTTTGGGTACCTGTCTGAACCCCAATACGAAAGCTCGCAACAACAATTTCCCCGATATTAGGGCCTCCGCCCGCGACAAGGGACTTATGCTCCTCGACCAACTACAGCTCCGTACCAAAAATTCCCAGCGCTAGGCCGAACAGCACAAAGCTGGAGGCGTAAAAGATCTGCTCATCAGTCGCTTTGCGGGCGCGAGCCACTTATGTGTCACGGACCCGCGATATATTGGAGGCCGTCCAATTCTGCCGAAATTATTAAAGCGATTTAAACGGTCAACCAATTTCTACCCGAAATATAGATCTGGGCCTATACCTATTTTCTTTTCCCCATACGAAGTGCCGATGAGAGCCCAGATGTGAAGCCGGCGGCAACGACTGTCGTTTTTTTTTGTATCCATCAGTGTAACCTCTGATTCCTATTTTTATGTTATAGTGTCATTAGTGTAATTAGCTTAGTAAATTTCTTTTGGTTGTGTTTTAAATTCTGTTCGGAAGAAATAGCAAGTGGAATGTGTGCCAGGGCGAAAGTGAACAACGGTTAAACGGCAGAGGAGAGCGTGAGTTTTTTTTGTAAAATTATTTCTCCAGTTTTCGTTTTAGGAACGTTGCCGCATTCCATGGAAGCGCTTTCAACGCATTTATTAAAACAAATCAAAGGAAGGTCGTAAGTGATCCCAAAACATTAAGGTAAAATATTGGAGTTTGTTTGTTATTAGCAACTATTTATTGCATAACCGAAAAAAAAACCTCAGGTAGTCAAGGGTTTCTTCGCTTAAGAGAGGCTGTGCGCTCTCCCTTATGCCTTGCTGGCAACCATAAGCGCTTACGCCGCGCATAAGAAACAGCTCTCTTAAGAACAAGGCGCAAAAGGGAAGATGCGAGGCTGGTCGCTCTGACGTTCTTTTATGCTTTCTACTTGCGGTTGCTTTCGCTAATGCACTTGAATAACTGACCTGCCATAACGATCGCTGCGCACAGTTTTTACATTCCCTTTTGCATATTTATTTATTTATCTATTTGCCTAACATAAAAGCTAGAGATATGTACCCTTCACTTCTTTCAATTTGTAAGTTAAAGTTCAATCTAAATTGTATTATTACTAGTTGCGATGCATGTGCTATTGCTCAATATGAAATATGGGATTTAACATGAATCGGGGCTAGAGTTCTATATGCGGGGACCATGCTGGGCAAATGAGGGTAATGGGGTTGAATAGGAGGCTGTATGGGATCACCGGATGAACCGGGAGCGGTGATCATGGTAGGGTGGGCATGAGTGGTCACAACAACACCGTGGCACGACTTGTATGTGTCCGTGTGCGTAGTTAGGTGTATTTGCTCTTGTACATATTTGTACCCGATACTTCGCTTGCACGTGAAATTTTAATGAACGTTACTGTGTCAGTATTATGATTGTTGGAGTAGAGCTGTGTCCCGTCCGTTCTGGGAAATAAAAAACCCCCCATTTCTTGCCGATGAGACGGAAGCCGGAACAAGCACGTGCCCGGACGGGAGACGAACCATCATCTGCTCAGCCTTCCGTGAAGGTTTGGTAATATCCAATATGCCACAGTTAGTTTATTATTTGGCGCCCAACGAGGGATCCGAGTTGTCGCAACTGACAACAAACCGGCAAGGTTCAAATGATTGTCAAAATTGTGGAATGTAGATGTGACCTTACATTCCCAACCAGTATCGGGACAGATGTGTCTTTCTAGTTGTCATTCTGTTTTGTTTGTTTTGGCTTTATCACTTTATGCTGGATCAGCGCAATGGGTTATTAAACTATTGCCACCGTTGTAAGTGACCAAGCGGGCTCCTATGATGCAGGCCGGAATGATGAGTACATATAACACCGGTACCACCCCGATGCATCGAGCTTATTACTATTCGTTTCGTTCTTTCTTTCTTTATTCGTTTGTCTTCCTTTCCTTCCTGTTCCTTCTGGCCAATGCTGGAGGAATGCTCCTTTTTTCCGGTCTGGATTATCCGATCAGGAACGGTGGGTGAAAGGCCTCAATTAGACAGGAAGGAGTTGTGAATGGACTTATACTCATCGGGCTGGGTATCTGGTATCGTTGGATGGAAACGTGGTATAAAACTATTACCCACCGCGAAAGACCCGGACCGCCTATAGCTACGAGTTGTGGGTTATTATTAATTTCTTTATGCATGTAGTTGAGTAAATTTAGTACATGGGAAACATCATACACATACACACACATAGATATACCCTATTATTCCCTTTGTCTTAAGCATGGTCCTAGCAGATTGTTTTTTTTGTTTGATACTGTATCTTTTTTTTATTAATTTCTTAAATTTGATTTATCTATTTAATTACTTAATTAAATATTTTATATTTTATATTATGTCCGTATTTGGCAGTTGCGAGAATTTAGCAGACGAAGAATTACAAGAAAGTGTTTGCTTGATCTGCCAGGCTCAGGTGGAATATTTGGCTCAGCTCCTTACCACGTCTTGTGGTCACACTTTCCATAGGGCGTGTTTTGGCGCACGAGTGGGTTCTAAGAATGTTTGTCCTGTCTGCAAAACGTCTTTTCAGTCATCGACGTTGAATTTATTAGACGAAACTGCTGGGGATACCGTCGGATTGGAATTTCCGTCGACGATTTCATTTATCGGGTAGAAGCGCTCACGATCCAAACATTGGACGGGAATTTCGAGTTGCTTTCGAGATACGTGAGCAATCTCTTTGAGGGAAGTACCAGTGACTGGTATTGGCGTTACCACAAGAGTGTTAGGACGGTCGTTTGGGCCGACCTTAAATCTTCATTGTTAGTACGATTCAAGGATGCGAGGACAGACGTCAACATTCGAGCTGCAATAGACCGAAGGAAGCAGAAGGAGAACGAATCATTTGATGAGTTCTACGAAGCGATTGTCCGACTGGCAGATACCCTGACAACGCCCTTGTCAGAATGTTCCCTGATGGAGTCACTCCGATCCAATTTATTGCCGCAGATACAGCATGAACTGCTATATGAAAAGATCTTTAGCATGGCACAGTTAAGACACTTGGTGAAGACTCGGGAACTGTTCATGCAAACTGAAGGCACGGAAGGCACGAGCTAAAGTACGTCGGGAAGAATTTGTCAGAAATCTAAGGTTAGAGAAAAAAGCTCTGGTATCGTCAATAATATCAGAAGATCTCAGGCCATATGCAGAGGTCACATTATTAGACAGAAAGCTTGTTGGATTAATGGATACAGGGGCATCTATTAGTTGCATTGGTGGAGATTTGGCCAGCGAGCTGCTTGAAAGCCAATTTCAATTTAAGCCCATGGCATCCACAGTTCGGACAGCGGGTGGGCAGTCTCAGAGAGTGGTTGGGAAGCTTAAAGCGGAAGTGGGCTATAAAGGTGCTACCAGGTCTGTTACCCTATACATCGTTCCAACCCTAACGCAGCCTCTGTATCTGGGCATTAACTTTTAGACCGAATTTGGCTTATTGCCAGCCGATTTGTATCCACAAGGAAGTGCTAATGACACGGTGAACCATTGCGATGAGGTGTGGAAGCCAGAAAACCAACGTCCTCTATCGGAGGTGCAACAAGAACAACTGAATAGAACCATTCAGTGTCTTCCGTCTTTCGCGGATAATGGTTTAGGAAAAACCACGTTGTTGTCCCATGTAATAGATGTAGGTGAGGCAAAGCCCACAAAACAACGACACTATGCAGTGTCCCCAGCTATCGAGAAATTAATGTATGAGGAGTTGGATCGCATGTTAGCGCTAGGGGTCATCGACGAATCCAACAGTGCGTGGTCTTGTCCGGTAGTACTCGTCCGGAAGCCGGAGAAGGTTCGTCTTTGTATAGACAGCCGCAAGGTGAACAAGGTGACTCGGAAGACGCGTATCCCATGCCGCTCATAGATGGGATCTTAAGCCGGTTACCAAAGGCAGAATACATAACTAGCCTCGACCTGAAAGATGCCTACTATAAAACAGTATTCACAGTGCATGGACGGCCGCTTTACCAGTTTAAAGTTATGCCGTTTGGGCTTACCAATGCGCCGTCTACTATGTCCAAACTTATGAACCGCATTATTCCAGCCAATCTTCGAAACGAAGTGTTTATATACTTGGATGACCTGCTTATAGTGTCAGACACATTTGAAAGGCATCTGAGTGTGTTAAAAGTATTAGCAGAGAAGCTGTCTGCAGCGGGGCTTACAATTAATATACAGAAGAGCAAGTTCTGTGTGCCTGAGGTCCGCTATCTGGGGCATGTAGTGGGTCACGGTATTATAGGCATGGACTTGGACAAAATAGAGGCCATTAAGGAATATCCTGCTCCGAAGTCGGTGAAACAGTTGCGTCGATTCTTGGGTATGACGGGATGGTACCACAAATTTATAAAGAATTTTGCGGCTATTGCGGCGCCTCTGACGGACGCCCTGAAGCAGAAACGCCAGTTCATTTGGTCCGAAGAAGCAGAAGCTGCATTCACAGCTCTGAAGAACTCAATATGTGAAGCGCCCGTCTTACACACACCGAATTTTGAAAAGCCTTTCTTTATCCACTGCGACGCTAGTCACTCAGGAGTAGGAGGGGTACTGATGCAGATAAAGTGCGTTTCGTGCGTTTATGTCACGAAAATTGAATAAGTGTCAACGTGCTTACTCGGTGACGGAAAAGGAATGCTTAGCTGCCATTCTGAGCATCAAGAAATTTCGCGCTTATGTAGAGGGACATCAATTTACGGTGATAACCGACCATGCCTCCTTGAAGTGGCTGATGTCCCAATCAGATCTGAGTATCAGACTGGCCAGATGGGCTTTGAAGCTTCAGGGGTATTCCTTTAATATTAGCCACCGAAAAGGGTCTCGAAACATCGTTCCAGACGCCTTGTCTCGGGTCTTTTCCGCAGATTTGTCAGAGATCGAACCAGAAGAAAGGATCGATTTGGAGTCGGAGCACTTTAGTTCGACGGATTACGTTTCCCTTAGGGCTAAAGTAGCCAGTAGTCAGGCTCATATGCCAGATGTAAAGGTGGTAGGCAGGCATATATATCGTCGCACCGAGCACGCAACAGGCGAATGGGTAGCGGATGAACTCTGTTGGAAAATTTGGAATCCCAAGGGGCTCATAGATTCGGTCCTGAAAATGGCCCACGAGCACGCCCTATCTGCACACGGAGGCATAAATAAAACGCTCGAAAAGGTTCGGCGCTACTATTATTGGCCGACGTTGTTAAAAGATGTCAAAGAGTTCATAAACCGGTGTGAAATTTGTAAGTGTACTAAGCATCCAAATAGATCTTTAAGACCGCCACTAGCAAAAACGGGGGAAACAGAACGGTTTTTTCAGAAGCTCTACGTAGATTTTCTGGGACCGTATCTTAGAAGTCGTAGTGGGAATGTCGGGATATTTGTGGTGTTAGATAATTTTTCCAAATTTCCGTTTATTAAACCCGTAAGAAAATTTTCCGCCGACGCCATCGTACCATACATTGAGGAACAATTATTTCACTGCTTTAGAGTTCCGGAAAAGCTAGTCTCGTACAACGGCGTCCAATTTAAGTCCCATGCATTCAACTCCTTGCTTCAGAAGTATGGCATAGAGCACGCTTACACCGCCGTTTACGCTCCGCAGGCTAACGCGTCCGAGCGAGTTAACAGATCTATCTTGGCAGCAATCAAAGCCTACATAAATACTGACCAAGGTAACTGGGATGAGCAGCTCAGCAGTGTAGCCCGTGCATTAAGATCGGCTGTGCACAGTGCCGTAAAGGCGAGTCCATACCAGTTGGCGTTTGGGCAACAGATGATCACGAATGGTACCACGTATCAGTTGTTGAGGCAGCTAAAGATGTTAGAAGATCGTTGGGTGCATTTTTCTAGGGACGACTCATTTGACCTGATGCGTGGCACGGCAAAGGAGGCAATGAGGGCTCATTGAAATGAAAAGACGTATAACCTTCGAAGTAAGGAGGTATCATTCAGAGTGGGACAGGAGGTTTACCGTCGGAATTTCCAGCAAAGTAATTTCGTGAAAGGATTTAATGCCAAGTTGGCTCCCGGGTAAGGCGACAGTTGGGTCAAGCCTATTACGAGCTAGAGGATCTGCAAGGACGTCTGATCGTCAAATTCCATGCCAAAGATATCAAACAGTAGCACCATGGTTAAAAATCGCTCTAAGTGGGAATCACCCTTTTGGTCCTTCTTCCCCAAAGTGTGATTTTGGTAGGGGGGATTTGAAGTGGTTTGAAATAGTAACGTATATAAATAGGTATAAATACTGGGATCCACAAAAGGGAACATTTAGAAAAGTACCAAGAAGGGATATTGGTCTCCCCATGTTACTCAACTTTGCCGCCTCAATTCAAGTTAAAAGGTAAACGAAGGAGAGTGGTTTTTTTCTGTTTTTTGAGTTGAAACTTGTAAAATAATTACGGCGTCAATTCGAAAATGGAGGGTTCTCAATTTTAACGCTGTACTGGGGGTCTCAGACTGTGCAGATCTAGCCTCGGTCTCTTGGAAGAAAAACTGTAGGCGAAGACAGACGTGCTATTGTTGTCCAGTCCAAGTATAAAGAAAAAAAGCTGAATACAGCTGTGGAGATAATGGTTTTTATCCCCAATCGGCCGACTAATTATTTCAATTAAATAAAACTCGGCGCAGAAATAAAATTGCGATATGCTCTTTAATGCGTGACATCCAAATTGCAAGTGTGGCTTGCCTGCCCTTTACATTGCCGCTCCGATCGCTAAGCGCAGCTTCGCTCGGCCGACGTCGGTAGGCAGACGCAAAGCGGAGATAGCGAAGAGCGAGCTGGCAGAGAGCGTTTAGCAGGGCAAGCAAGCGCAAAGCTTTAACAAACAAATGAGTGACATAGACATAAGTAACAAACAAAATAAGCGGCTGAGGGCCAAGAATTAGGTGCTATTTGGTAAGCAGCTAATCGGCTGGGTTCTGCTCCGAACATTCACCCCCCGTTGGAAGGCAAAGGCTTTCAACAGATCCATCCTGAAGGGGCAGAACCGCTATTTTTCCAACGGCCCTCTTGAAGATGCTTGCTTGGGCGCAGCTGGCGGCTACGCTGGGATGATCGTCGAACGCAGCAATCGGCGCTTCTTTACGAAGGCGGCTTGTCGTGATTACGTCTTGATCATCGGGAACCTCTGTAATTGCATAGAATGGCAGGAAATTTGGCAATGTAGAAATTGTTGAAAGTTGAATTTCATTTAGCGTGGATATGTAGGTTTTTAGTATATCGAAAAGTTCGCGCTGCAGTTCCTGATTCTCCGATCGCAGTTTTTCCACTTGCACCTGGCACTCGAGCAGCTGCTTCCTGCATTGCTGCTCTAAGTTTTGGTACTCCAGCGTTGTGGGCCGAAAATCGTCATTAGAGACTTGGGCTTGGAGAAATTAGGATCAGCTAGTTTTAGATTATTCGGCATGGGCCAATCCTTTGCGTCTAGGCCGAAGTTAGGCTGCATTTCCGTAATTGAGTTGGTGACAATTGCAGCGAAGGAAGCTCGATAGCTTGCGTCCTGGGATTGTACAACTATATGTACAGACTTGCTCGAAGGTAGAATGGAATCTCCGATTCCAGAGATGTGAACATGAGACGAGCGATGATCCAACTGCAACTGATCAGCAAGTCTAGATGTTACAAAGTTTGCCTGTGACGCAGAATCCAAAATGGCACGACATGGGATAAGTGCTCCATAACGATCTGTTACATGGACGAGGGCAGTAGGTAGCAACACGTTCTGGCTAGGCTGAGATTTCTGGATCGAGGGGGGGGGGGGGGGGGGGGGGCTAGAACACCCGCTTGCTAGAAGCACAGTCGCGGCCTCTTGCTGGATCGATTCCTCGGCCGGTGAAGAGGAAGATGAAGCACCAGTTCCCGATGGAATGTGGAGTAGCGTGTGATGTTTGGCCTGGCAATGCCTGCAAAGTCCTGACCTGCACCTCTGCAATTCATGGCCTTTGTTGAGGCAGTTCAAACACAAGCGGCTCTTCTTTGCTTCTTTGTATCTTTCAAACGCAGAGAGATTCAGGAATGCCTGACATCTAGATATGTAATGCTCGGAGGAATTGCAATGGTTACATATGGGGTTAGGATGGTCGTTACTGGAGGTGATAAGGGTGACAGGTTTGTCCTCTCCCACCTGTTGACTAGGACTTGTTGCCATGGCTGATCCCAAATTCTCCAGCATCCGACATCTCGCTTCCAAAAATGAGGCCATGCTTGACCACCGAGGCAATCCTGACGTCGGCAAGTTCTCTTCCCATTTCTCTTTTGTTTTGTGGTCCAGTTTCGAGCCTATGATGAAGATCAGCAACCCATCCGAAATCTCCTGCGGGGTCGCCAAGGTCTGAAGTGCACGCAAGTGCGAATTGATTTTGTCGCTGAGCGCGCGCAAGCCGATAGCCGAGCCCTTCTCCACCCCTTGCAGCCCGAAAATAGCCTTGACGTGTGCCTGAAAATGCAACAGTTTATTATCGAATCGCAACATTAGTAAATTCAACGCCTTGTCGTAATTCTCCTCAGAAAGTTCCAAGGAACGAATCGTATCCAGCGCAGCACCATCTAGACATCCACGCAGATATTGGAATTGGAATCGATGATTGGGATACGATGGTCTTTGTGCACCATTGTCGAGAACATCGAGTGGAATTCTGGCCAATCCATGTAGTTCCCACCGAATCGCGGAAGCTGCAACTCGGGCATTCGAGAACGGCCTATACTATTATAGGCGAACAACGACGAATTCCCCTCGAGAGTATGCCGAGCTGTTGAATTGGCAACATTTACCGTGCGAGCAGCCATCAACTCCCGCGACAGCCTGGATCTAACCTTGACATAAACATTCGAAAAGTCCAGCCGGGCATCATGGGCTAACTGCAGGAAATCCAACCTTTCAAGGCTCGTTTGAGCGGCATCGAAATCCGCATTCATTCGCTCGATTTGCTCTAAGCGAGCTTGAAGTTCTGCCTCATCTAACTCGGCAAGCTCCTCCTTGGTGAGAAAGCGATCCATGGCCTTTAGTTGGCGCGCGACGGACTCTGCCTTGTGCTTGTAGAAATCTACATCACTCGGCATTGCTGCGTTCGCGACATTGGTAGGCGGAGGTGCTGCCGTGTTGAGGTTTTAAAAGAGTCACTCAGCACGACCGAAAAAGACACCCTGTATACGTATAAACGTGGGAACCGAAAGCAAAGGGATTACAGCTAATGCCTCTAGCTGTGCGGCTGTGCGAGCTGTCCGATTCCGCTTTGTACTCCGCTTGTGTGTATTAGTGAGTTCGCTGCACTGCACTGACCGAATAATCGCGACAGAGAAATTAATAGCCAGCAATGCGTGTATGTAGGTGTATGTAAGTATGTTTTAGCACCGAATTGTGCTTAACCGCCGAAAATTTGTTAAGGCTAACGAATGTCGATCGCGAATGATAATTAATTGACACTGCAACTCAGAGATCACGTCTGGGTCACCAAATTTTATGTGGAGATAATGGTTTTTATCCCCAATCGGCCGACTAATTATTTCAATTAAATAAAACTCGGCGCAGAAATAAAATTGCGATATGCTCTTTAATGCGTGACATCCAAATTGCAAGTGTGGCTTGCCTGCCCTTTACATTGCCGCTCCGATCGCTAAGCGCAGCTTCGCTCGGCCGACGTCGGTAGGCAGACGCAAAGCGGAGATAGCGAAGAGCGAGCTGGCAGAGAGCGTTTAGCAGGGCAAGCAAGCGCAAAGCTTTAACAAACAAATGAGTGACATAGACATAAGTAACAAACAAAATAAGCGGCTGAGGGCCAAGAATTAGGTGCTATTTGGTAAGCAGCTAATCGGCTGCGTTCTGCTCCGAACAACAGCAAAAAGAAAAAATATTGTGCGTTTATAAAGTAAAAGTGTGAAGTGCCAATTTCAATTCGTATGTATTTCAGCGTCGCTAATATACACCACATACACTCGTGGCGTAGGGTAGTGCTTTTTTTATTGTAGGAAATTAATTTTTCAGATTGGCGGTTAGTACCTGCTTAAACTTCGGGCAATCGTTTGGGTACCTGTCTGAACCCCAATACGAAAGCTCGCAACAACAATTTCCCCGATATTAGGGCCTCCGCCCGCGACAAGGGACTTATGCTCCTCGACCAACTACAGCTCCGTACCAAAAATTCCCAGCGCTAGGCCGAACAGCACAAAGCTGGAGGCGTAAAAGATCTGCTCATCAGTCGCTTTGCGGGCGCGAGCCACTTATGTGTCACGGACCCGCGATATATTGGAGGCCGTCCAATTCTGCGGAAATTATTAAAGCGATGTAAACGGTCAACCAATTTCTACCCGAAATATAGATCTGGGCCTATACCTATTTTCTTTTCCCCATACGAAGTGCCGAGGAGAGCCCAGATGTGAAGCCGGCGGCAACGACTGTCGTTTTTTTTTGTATCCATCAGTGTAACCTCTGATTCCTATTTTTATGTTATAGTGTCATTAGTGTAATTAGCTTAGTAAATTTCTTTTGGTTGTGTTTTAAATTCTGTTCGGAAGAAATAGCAAGTGGAATGTGTGCCAGGGCGAAAGTGAACAACGGTTAAACGGCAGAGGAGAGCGTGAGTTTTTTTTGTAAAATTATTTCTCCAGCTTTCGTTTTAGGAACGTTGCCGCATTCCATGGAAGCGCTTTCAACGCATTTATTAAAACAAATCAAAGGAAGGTCGTAAGTGATCCCAAAACATTAAGGTAAAATATTGGAGTTTGTTTGTTATTAGCAACTATTTATTGCATAATCGAAAAAAAAACCTCAGGTAGTCAAGGGTTTCTTCGCTTAAGAGAGGCTGTGCGCTCTCCCTTATGCCTTGCTGGCAACCATAAGCGCTTACGCCGCGCATAAGAAACAGCTCTCTTAAGAACAAGGCGCAAAAAGGAAGATGCGAGGCTGGTCGCTCTGACGTTCTTTTATGCTTTCTACTTGCGGTTGCTTTCGCTAATGCACTTGAATAACTGACCTGCCATAACGATCGCTGCGCACAGTTTTTACATTCCCTTTTGCATATTTATTTATTTATCTATTTGCCTAACATAAAAGCTAGAGATATGTACCCTTCCCTTCTTTCAATTTGTAAGTTAAAGTTTAATCTAAATTGTATTATTAAGAGTTAAGCATTTATTAGTTTACTAGTTGCGATGCATGTGCTATTGCTCAATATGAAATATGGGATTAAACATGAATCGGGGCTAGAGTTCTATATGCGGGGACCATGCTGGGCAAATGAGGGTAATGGGGTTGAATAGGAGGCTGTATGGGATCACCGGATGAACCGGGAGCGGTGATCATGGTAGGGTGGGCATGAGTGGTCACAACAACACCGTGGCACGACTTGTATGTGTCCGTGTGCGTAGTTAGGTGTATTTGCTCTTGTACATATTTGTGTCCGATACTTCGCTTGCACGTGCAATTTTAATGAACGTTACTGTGTCAGTATTATGATTGTTGGAGTAGAGCTGTGTCCCGTCCGTTCTGGGAAATAAAAAACCCCCCATTTCTTGCCGATGAGACGGAAGCCGGAACAAGCACGTGCCCGGACGGGACGCGAACCATCACCTGCTCAGCCTTCCGTTAAGGTTTGGTAATATCCAATATGCTACATGTCCCTGCTCGGGCGCCAATGAAAAATTCGGAAGACTTCTTCCAAATTAAGTTATACGTTGACTCCGGTTCAGCGGGCTCTAGAAGCAATTTATTTGACTTCAAATTGTAATAGCAGAACAATAAAACAAGTGATCGACTTCAAAGTATTCATTCGACTGAACGCAGCTAGAGATAGCAATAACTCCCCAACGCAAACGCAGAGCCGATCTTCCATGCTCAGAAAGCAGTACAAGCGCGTGCGAGAACAAAAGCTCAGCTCACAACATCGCACACGCCAAGATGCTTATTAGTAGTGTAATTAAATTCTTCTGCTGCAACAATTACAGTAAACAACGTGTGTGTATCCGCTTTTGCGGGGATTCTTTTAAACAAACACTCAAAGAAATCCATTTGAAACAACTAGTTACTACAAGAGTTAAAAACTAAATGAAATTCTAAACATATAGCATATACAAATAGCTTAAATAAATTATTAAATTATTTATTATTTAATTAATTATTAAAGAGGAATTTTTTGTGGATTTTACAGTTTGTAAACAAATTTGGATAAAATGTGAGACTTTTTCCTATATAGATATCAATAATATTATTTGTAAAATACTTAGATATGTTCCAGTCCAACCTGAACGATAGGTGGCCAAGGCTGAGGGCGACGCGCCATCTAGCGGAAGTCCAGGGAGGTTCGATGGTGTATGGGGACATCGGGGGGAGCGGGAGCCATTACTGGGGATATAAGGAATAGAATAGGAGAGAGCCGATAAGTATCAGGGCTGGAGAAGAAAGAGACAGCGGCATCTATAGTGGATCCTGGGAAGTAGTGGCAGAGTTGCGTGGGAGAAAAGGAAACGGGGCGAAATAGAAAAAAAAGAGAGTTTCCGGTGGAGAATAGTGGAGGCCGCACGTGCCCTGAAAGAAAAAAAGGAAACAAAAAAAATTGGTGATCGTGGAGACGTCGATCCCACCAAGACATCAGCGGCAGGCATCAACATCAGCAGAAGCGGCGGACATCGGCAGCAGCATCCCGGTACTGGCCAGGCCGGAAAACTGGTGCGAGAACCGTCAGCGGAGCACCGGCACCAAGGAATCCAGCGGAGCACCGAGTGGAGACACGTTTCTGTCCCCACACACCAACCCCCCCCATCACACCCAACCCACGCATGTATACCCTCATTCATAACACATCACATAACATCACCACATTTCTACACCCGTCCGACCCACAATTAAACAATATATCACGATCATATAAAAAAAACACCACGATTAAACGTAAAACTCAGCAAGCATCAGGAAGCAACAACTTCTATCAAAGGAGGCTGCCAATTCGGCCGAAATAGGTTTTATTTTTTTGTTAGTATTTGTTTCCTTTATATAAACCTAGATTATGAATTAATGTTCCAGAAGATAAATAAGAAAATATAATGGATATAAAAATGAAAATTTGAAAAGAGTTATGAGTGAATAGAAAACGGTAGTTGGGTGGGACGAGAGCGACAAGAAGAGTGGGACCCTGAATATGAAAAGGGAGCGCCCATGGAAGGTGGCGCTCATGGAAGGGCGGGACCCTGCTAGGGATAACGAAACCAACTATCCCCGCTGACGAAAGTGCCAACGAGGACAAGTCTGTCCTATAAATTAGATTTGTTTTTTTTTTGTATGTTTTTGTTTTGTTTTTGTTTTGTTCAATCCGTCCCCTGGCTTATCAGGTCGGAAACACCCCTGAGTCGTGGTCCGGGTTATGTCCAGAGGCATTAACGTCGTTGTTCGATGCTGGGGGATCCACGGAGATCTGAGGGAGGAAACAGCAAGGGAGTTGGCACTCAGAAAAAGTAAGCGAAGGGATATAGCAAGGGGAAAAGAAGGGGTTCCGCTCACCTGCAAAACAAACATTGAATTAATTATTCGCTTATTTATTTATTGCCCTATTTATTTATTTGTTTTCTCGTTACGATTGAAGGTATTGAGGATTATTTAGCCAGGTACTAGGTGTTTAGGGGAGTAGGGTAGTCGGATAATAAACAATCCAATTTATTTATCACCAAGATAGTTAAGTAAATAGGGAATAGACAAAGGAAAGGAGTACGTTAGGAAAATTGGTTGATGAGTGACCCGGAGATTTTTAAAGGGTCGGGAAAGACAAGGCGTAGCCCTGAGGCACAGCGCAGGTACCAGCCGTACAACATGCCGACGACTCGGTCCCAGGACGTTAAAGCCGGCAGTAGGCCAGAAGGGTCTCTCAAAGTGGAGGAAAGCGTGCAAGCGGGGTTGTACCAGGAGGACTCAGAGGCTGAAGAAGTTGGAGGCCAACAACGAACCCGGAAGGACCTGGAGTTACCGTCCGCTAAGTTAAGGTCAGCCGTGAATGAAGCGCTAGCTCAAGCACAGGAGACCTACCGAGCATCTTTCATACAGGAAATGGAAGCAATGAGATCGTCGATGCAAGCAGACATGCTAGAGTTCATTCGAGAGATCAACGCTGTGATGGGTTCGTTAAAAGGGGAGCGAACGGCGAGTGATGCGAATGGAAGGAATCGGGGATCAAATGCAACCAGTCTGGGAGGAGGTCAACAGGAAGCACCCGCGAACCAGCAAGCACATCCAACGCACTTGTTCGTGGACAACCGAACATTGGAGGCCGATCAGAGGACCCAAGCCGATCAGAGACCCGTGGAGGAGTGGCTGTTCAACGGGATGGGCGCAGGAGCAAACCCTAACCGGAATCGACCGAGTTTCGGAGAGGCTAGGCAGGAGCAAGTGCAGATACGAAGATGGGGACTTGGCTTCGACGGCGATCCAAAGGGGATGCCCGTGGCGGAATTCATATTCCGGGTGGAGCACCTACAGACGTCTTATCAGGTACCGTGGGAGGAGGTGTTGAAAGCCTTTCACACATTGGTCAGTGGCCACGCAAGGGATTGGTACTGGATGCATGTTCGGACGGTAAGAATGCCGGACTGGCCGAATCTGAGATATGGTCTCCAGCAGCAATTTCAAGTTCGTCGGACAGAGTTCGAGCGAGAGCAAGAGCTCAGGGAACGCCGACAACGCCACGGGGAGTCGGCAGACCAGTACATCCAGGAGATGTTGGTGTTGAGGTCGAGGTTGCTGAATCCGTTCTCGGATTATGATCTAATAAAGATCATAAAGATCAATATTAGGGATGCCATTTCGAGGGTGATTTATCCAATGCAGATACCAAACCTACAGAAGCTGCGAGAAAAGTGTGCGGACGCCGAGAAACTGCTGGCGACGCGATGGACAAGGAGCGGTCCAGACCATGGGGGTAGTAGGCGCAGGGAAGAGCACAAAGTACATGAATTGGATGCGAACACTGACGACCCGGAGGAACAGGCCGAGGCCTTGGATGCTGTCCATAGGACGAGGGAACCCGGAGGCGATCGCGCCCAGCTGAGGTGCTGGAATTGCGCTCAGCCGGGTCACACCTATTTTAAGTGTGAGTCGGCCGTGCGTAACCTGTTCTGCTACAAGTGCGGGCTGGCCGCGGTCATCCTCCCTAAATGCCCTAAATGTCGACCGGGAAACGCGAAAAGGAGCACGACGCAATTGGAGGAGTCGAGTTCCACGTCGCCGCGAAGAAGCCAATATATAGGTCCTCCAACGTTAAATTAGATACCCCTAAGGAAAGAAGTAGCAATAAGAATATTTAGACTACCATATATACGGTTAACCAAGCTGTATTACCCGAAGCTAGATGGTCCGAGCGCAGGCCGATAAAGGAAAGGCAGCGTCAGTACGAGCAGGCTAGGAATCGGATAATGGGGGACGAAGTCGCCGAGAGTATCCGAAGGAGAGCAGTCAGAGCACAGCGGGCTCGGGACAGGTTTCAGGGGCGCAAGAGGAGGCGGCTCCAGGTGTGTGCAGCAGTCCACTCGGCAATTCGTCAGGATGACAGGCCATTCGCACGAGTAAAGTTGGGCCCGAGGACGTTGATGGGACTACTGGATACAGGGGCATCGGTGAGCCTCCTGGGTAAAGGTGGCCTGGAACTGATAGGAGAATTGGAGCTGAAACTTCAAGACATAAAGAAATTCTCATTACAAACAGCAGGCGGCACTCCTCATAAAATACTGGGACATGTGTCGACGGTAATGACGTATGGAGGCCAGAAGCAGACTATGGAGTTGTTCCTGTGTCCCTCGCTGAAGCAACCGCTGTACCTAGGGGTCGATTTCTGGCGGAAGTTTGGTCTGGCTCCGCATATAGTAGGTCTAGATAGACACAAGGACTTAGCCGAAATTGATGCTGAGGTGCTGACTAGGAGTAGACCAACGGAACCGCACGAGTTGACGCACACGCAGCAGACACGTCTGGACCAGGTGAAGAGCAACTTCAGGGCATTCGACACGCATGGTTTGGGAAGAACGACGCTCGAAAGGCACGAAATTCAATTAATCGAGGGAGTGATTTTACCCGGTATCTCCCGCGGTTCAAGAGCTGTTGTTTGCCGAGGTGGACGAAATGTTGCGCCTCGGAGTCATCGAAACCAGCGAGAGCCCGTGGAGCAACCGCGTGACGCTGGTACGGAAGCCGGGAAAAAACCGATTGTGCCTGAATGCGCGGAAACTAAACAAATTAACCGTGAAGGATGTTTACCCGCTGCAGAGCATCGAGTCAATTCTGAGCCGCGTAGAGGATACGGTGTACATCAGCAGCATCGATTTAAAGCACGCATTTTGGCAGATAGAGCTGGAGCCTGAAAGTCGGACGTACACAGCAATCACGGTGCCGGGCAGACCACTCTATCAATTTAAATCGATGCCCTTCGGGTTGTGCAATGCAGCCCAACGGCTGTGTCGGTTGATGGATCGAGTAATTCCACAACGACTCCGAAGCCATGTTTTGTATACTTAGACGATCTACTAGTTATTTCCCGGACGTTTGACGATCATATACACCTGTTAGAGGAAGTGGCCAAGTGTCTCAAGGAGGCAAACCTGACAATTGGAAGAAAAAAATCGAAATTCGGCTATAAATATTTAAAGTATTTAGGGTACATCGTAGGCGACGGCGCACTTAGGACAGATCCGGAGAAAGTACAGGTGATCACACAAATACCAATGCCAATTGTCTCACGTTCTCCGGAGATTTTTGGGGACAGCTGGCTGGTATCGGCGGTTTATTCGAAATTTCTCGGCACTCTCGGCTCCTCTGACAGACTGTCTGAAAGGAAAAGGGCAATTTAAGCTGACGGAGGAGGCAGGAAAATCGTTCGAGGAGCCCAAAAAAGCACTTACCAGCGCCCCCGTGCTACATCACCCAGACTTCTTTACCAGTATGATGCGAGTCACGTGGGGATTGGAGCAGTTCTCTTCCAGAGGGATGATGAAGGAGCAGAGCACCCGATCGCATCCTTTCGGCGAAGCTAAGAGGGGCACAGCTCAATTATAGCGTACCGGAGAAGGAGTGTCTGGCGGCGGTAAGAGCCATCGAGAAGTTCCGTGCATACGTAGAACTGATGCCATTCACGGTGATAACAGATCACGCGAGTTTGCAGTGGCTCATGCGATTCAAAGCACTGGATGGGAGGCTAGCCAGGTGGTCGTTGGCTCTCCAGGCTTATGACTTTGAAATCGCAAATCACCGCAAAGAAAAGGAAAATATCGTCGCCGATATGCTGTCACGTCCCTTTGACGTTGACGCTATCGACTTCCTGGAGTTCGACACCACAGCCTTCGAGGATGAAGAATACCGAAGAAAAATCGAGTCGGTCCAGAGCGATGAGGATGAGTTCCCAGACCTGAAAGTGGAGGAAGGACTGCTGTTTAAGCGCACACAATTTGGCTGGCCGGAATTAGAGGAGCTTTCGTGGAAGCTATGGATCCCGGAAGCCCTGACGAGCACACTGATCCAACAGGCTCACGACAGCGATGTGGCAACGCATGGAGGAATCGCGAGGACACTGGGACGGCTGCGACAGTTCTATTATTGGCCCCGGATGACCGTGCAGGTGAAGGCATATGTGGCTGATTGTGACACCTGCAAAGAAACAAAACATTCAACACAGGTTCACCGTCCACTCATGGGGGCCGAAACCAGAACCGAGAGGCCGATTCAAAAACTGTACCTGGATTTCCTGGGTCCATATCCGAGGACTCGAAGTGGCAAACTACTAATAGTCCTCGATCACATGTCCAGATAAGTCTGGTTGAAGGCTTTGCCTAAGGCGACGTCTTCGGCCGTGATCCGATTCTTGCACGCCGAGATCTTCGCGCAGTTTGGCGTGCCTGAAATAGTACACACCGATAATGGAAAGCAATTTGTGTCAGCTGAATTCTCGCAATTCCTGGATAGGAGAAGCATAACGCACCTGAAGTCGGGGAACTATGCACCACAGGAGAACGCGGCCGAACGACTGAACCAGACAGTACTGGCAGCGATAAGGACATACGCTAGTGAGGATCACACGCGCTGGGACGAGAAGCTGATGGAGATCCTGTGTGTGGCTAGGAGCGCTATACACACGGGCATCGGGACGTCGCCATACTTTGTGTTGTTTGGGCAGCATATGTTTACCAGCGGCCGAGATTATAAATTGGCACGCAGACTGGGCGCCCTAAATGATGCACAAATGTCACCCTTGGCGAGGAGTGACAAGATGGAAATAGTCCGAGATGAGGTCCGAGGAAACTCCCATGAAGCCTACAACAGAGCGAAAAACAGGTACAATCGAAAAGCTCGAGAAATTAGGTACTCACCGGGGCAGGAGGTATATGAGCGGAATTTCGTGTTGAGCGAATTTAAAGACAACATCAACCCAAAGCTCAGCCCAAAATATGTCAAGTGCCGAGTGATCCGAAGTATGGGCAAGAGAAAGAGAAAGAAGAAAGAGACAGCGGCATCTATAGTGGATCCTGGGAAGTAGTGGCAGAGTTGCGTGGGAGAAAAGGAAACGGGGCGAAATAGAAAAAAAAGAGAGTTTCCGGTGGAGAATAGTGGAGGCCGCACGTGCCCTGAAAGAAAAAAAGGAAACAAAAAAAATTGGTGATCGTGGAGACGTCGATCCCACCAAGACATCAGCGGCAGGCATCAACATCAGCAGAAGCGGCGGACATCGGCAGCAGCATCCCGGTACTGGCCAGGCCGGAAAACTGGTGCGAGAACCGTCAGCGGAGCACCGGCACCAAGGAGCCGTCAGCGGAGCACCGGCACCAAGGAATCCAGCGGAGCACCGAGTGGAGACACGTTTCTGTCCCCACACACCAACCCCCCCACCCAGGGTGGGACCCTGCTAGGGATAACGAAACCAACTATCCCCGCTGACGAAAGTGCCAACGAGGACAAGTCTGTCCTATAAATTAGATTTGTTTTTTTTGTATGTTTTTTTTTTGTTTTTGTTTTGTTCAATCCGTCCCCTGACTTATCGGGTCGGAAACACCCCTGACTTCCCCGTGAGCTAGCTGGGAACGATAGGCCAGGGTGGTCAAGAGGCGGATCATAACAATATGTATTAGTAAGGGAAAAAGGGATAAATAGGAGTGAAAGTATTAGAAAACGTGGATTGGATTATGGAAGTCGTTGAGCGTGGACGGAAGAGTAACGTCGAAATTTGAAATTTTGTGCTTAAAACAGAAGGTTTGAAGTGAGTACAGAAAAGGCGGGCGAGGTTGTAATGCAGAAAATTTTACTCACAGCCGGCAAGGAATATAGCCACCAGAACCGGGCCAGAAGGTTTCCTGGAGAGGAACACTGGAGTTCGAGAAAGTCGACTGCAGAGAAGAAGACTGTCCAACGTGAACCTGAGTGAGTTCCAGTTGCGCGTGTGTGAGCCAAGAAGCGCGAGACGTGTGAATGGGGAGGGTGAAAGAGGACGACTTAGCTGCCAGGGCGATCCTAGCGACATCGCACGGTCGTTGCATCGCCTTCCATCGTCTTGGTCTCATTCACCACTTAAAAACTCCGAAACCCTATTTACACACACACACGCGCACACGTATACACGGACCTATATAAATTTAGGGCTGACCGGCCACGGCCAGCGATCGCTCACGTCGTTTGAACTTAAAGGAAAAAAAACATAATCCGCACTCCAAACACCTTTCCACATTAAATGTTATTTTGTTCCGTGTGTTGTCCTTTATTTAGTATTTAGTATTAGCTTCAACCGTTTAACGTAACATCTTGGCCATTGAAAAAAAAAATATGTAAAAACACCAACACATATCAGGAACCTAAATCTGCGATTAGCTGTTCAGTTCCAGAAGATTAACCCTTAGTGTATGACGCGGGGGTCCCGTCAGTCCACCGTATTTGGTCGAGCGATTTGTGGCAAAAATATTGTTTATTGTTTAAATCCCGGGGACCCTTAAAAAGAGCTCTTGGTAGGTTAAGTCTCCGTAGGGGCCCGAGTTAAATTAACTCCCGTAAAACTAGATCCACTCATCTACACATATTCCATTACGTATGGGTGAGGGTATCCCTGTTGGTTGAACGAAATTTCAGCAGCTATTTCCGTGTTTGCCTTTGTGTCGAACGTTTTGGTGTTTCTTTTTGGTTAGTGATAATTTTGAGCATATCTATTTATTAATGAGAAAGATGAAATTGTCAATTTATAATTATTAAAGCTTGGATATATATTGAAGCATGATGCAGTAAATTAAAATAGAGGGAGGACGCGTGGCGTAAGCCATGGATTAGGCCAGCCGTTACCGTTCCAGCAGAGGGTGGCCAAAATGTACGTTGTGTTTGGTCACAGGTAGGGCGAGCGCGCGAAGTGATAACACCCAAGCTTCACCCAATTGATAGCCGTCTGTTTATGATTTTCTTTGTCTTTAGGTTGTTGTTAGTTTTGATGTCCCGAGAAGTAGTATGTCTCCTTTTTTTGTCTACATTTGGCGGGCAAGGAGAACTACCCAGCCCTGGGGTCGACAGCTAGCCGGAATTTCCGCCTGGGAAACAAGGCAAGTGTAACAAATGGCGCCCAATCATTTTTGAATTCGCATGCATCTGGACTGACGCAGGTTCGGGTGGTATTTCAACAAATGTCACTCGGGCTGATAAATTTAGATACGGGGGAATGAAAAACAATAATAAATTTTGTGGAGAAGACGACAGCTCTCGAAGTGCAGTTTAGCTGTCCCGGCAGATTGGGATGGATCCCCGGCTACGGATGGATAGACGGAGGCAGTTAACGGAAATATAAAATATGCGATAGGGACTTACGAATTACAGTTGAACATTTTGTAGCTATTCGATGTCGCAAGTGAACGTAAGTCACTGCCGTTCAACAAAAAAATGGACAGGGAGTTTGCGACGGACACATTGCCTGGTGGACTGTGATATCGAATAAATCTGTGATGGAATGTGATATTGGAATAAGTTAGAGTAAGTCATGTAGGTAAATGTTCATTGTAGTTTCGCACCTGTTTATTTAAAACAAGGCCGCTTTCGTGTTTTTGAACCTGTTGTCTGTCTGCCGAGAGGTGGTGAGGAGTAGGTGGCCCGGGAGTCGTAAAGACAACCCGCGATGCATCTGTTGTCATGGCAGATCGGTATGGATGACAGGAACAAATCACAAGCAAAGTGAGCTCATGCACCGTGAGGCTTCTCGTTTATCGGCCATCGCTTAGAGCGATGACTAGAGTAGATGACAGGCCACACAAAGGTGGTGTTCGTTATTGTAGGATATCCGTAGGCCGACTGTCAAGTGGAGCGCAGAAAGTGGAGCGGTTACTGGTCCCGGCTAGTCACGTGACCCCCTCTTAATGAATCTTGTAAAAAGAAGAAAAACTGTTAGGAATTTTTGTTGTTAGGTTTTGTGTTGTGTTGAATGTGTTTGAAGTTTGAGTGTCTTAGGTGTCGACCGAATATACATGTATGTTATTATTTATTTATTTATTCAAATATTTAATTGCATATATCTCGTTAACGGCGCCAGTTGGCGCAATATTTATATCGGTATTTATTTATTTATTTATCGTAGTATTTATTGGTCCGAAGCGTGGTGTTATTTATTCTTGCTAGTTATTTCTTTGGGTATTTATTTCGTTACTTATATATATATGTGGGTTGGTGTACCACACAAAATACCAAATGAAGATAAGATCCCTAGACGACGAGCAACGAAGATCCCATCACTAAAAGAACGACGAACAACGATTATGCCATCACGAAGAAGACGACGAGTAAAGAAGGGAGAAGCAGAGAAATAAAACGAGGACAGTACCGAAAAGACGTAAAAAACGACGACGGCCGCAGAAAAGAAGAATTAAACGACGCAAAATAAAGAATACTTTTATCCTAAATTTATCAAACATTAAATACAAATTAATTATTAAACCTAAAGTAAATAAAAACCCCACATTTTTGGGCGCTCGTCCGGGTATGAATTAAAAGTGGTTACTGTTGAAGAAAAAAAGAAAATATAAATTTTTCCCCCACAATGCCGTATTTAAACGATTTAATATGTGAAAATCTACGCTCGAGCAAGAAAGAGTGCATAGCGGCACTGCATAAATTCGTGTTCGAGGCCGAGGGAGACAGAATCAACCGAAAAAGATTACCCGAATTTTCTGGCTTCCTCTACGACGAAAATGATGAGAGGTACAATGCAAAGAAGGAATACGCAGCAAATGATGAAAAAGAAAAGGATAGCAACAATTCGTTTGAGAAGGCAGACCATGCCAGCATAGAAAACATGGCAGAGAAAAACGACGACAGAGAACAAAGAAGACACGCTACAACATAGATATGTTGCAGGCATTATTGTCAGAATTTAAGTCGAATGTAACCAGCAAGCAAATTCATTAGCAACTCGCGCAAACGAAACGACAATGAGTGTGTATTCGAATATTTCTACAAAATGAAAGACATTGCATCACGAGGAAGTATTGCAGACGACACATTTTTCCAATATTTAATTGACGGCATAGATGGAAAAGGTGTGAATAAGACAATTTTGTACGGCGCTACAAATATAAATCAGTTTAAAGAAAAATTAAAGTGCTTTAAAACAATTATGGAAAAAGAGAAGTCGAAGCGCAATGAAATCAATATAAAAGATGTTATGATCCGCCTCTTTGCCACCCTGGCCTATCGCTCCCAGCTAGCTCACGGGGAAGTCAGGGGTGTTTCCGACCCGATAAGTCAGGGGACGGATTGAACAAAACAAAAACAAAAAAAAAACATACAAAAAAAACAAATCTAATTTATAGGACAGACTTGTCTTCGTTGGCACTTTCGTCAGCGGGGATAGTTGGTTTCGTTATCCCTAGTAGGGTCCCACCCTTCCATGAGCGCCATTTTCCATGAGCGCTCCCTTTTCATATTCAGGGTCCCACTCTTCTTCTCGCTCTCGTCCCACCCAACTACCGTTTTCTATTCACTCATGACTCTTTTCAAATTTTCATTTTTATATCCATTATATTTTCTTACTTATCTTCTTGAACATTAATTCATAATCTAGGTTTATATAAAGGAAACAAACACTAACACTAAAAAAATACTAACAAAAAAAAATAAACCCTATTTCGGCCGAATTGGCAGCCCCCTTTGATAGAAGTTTTTGCTTCCTGATGCTTGCTGATGTTTACGTTTAATCGTGGTGTTTTTTTTTTTATATGATCGTGATATATTGTTTAATTGTGGGTCAGACGGGTGTAGATGTGTGAAATGTGGTGATGTTATGTGATGTGTTATGAATGAGGGTATACATGCGTGGGTTGGGTGTGATGTGTGTGGATGAAGGTGTGTGACATTGATTCGTGTGGGTTTATTTCTGCTTTGAAGTCTGGATTCTTTCCCCGGGGGGGTTGGTGTGTGGGGACAGAAACGTGTCTCCAGTCGGTGCTCCGCTGACGGTTCCTTGGTGCCGGTGCTCCGCTGACGGTTCCTTGGTGTCGGTGCTCCGCTGCCGGTTCTCTCACCAGTTTTCCGGCCTGGCCAGTACCGGGCTGCTGCTGCCGCGGTCCGCCGCTTCTGCTGATGTTGATGCCTGCCGCTGATGTCTTGGTGGGCTCGTCGTCTACACGATCACCAATTTTGTTTCCTTTTTTTTTTTCTTTCAGGGCACGTGCGGCCTCCACTATTCTCCACCGGAAACTCTCCTCTCTCTTTTTCTTCCTCCTCGCACCGTTTCCTTTTCTCCCACGCAACTCTGCCACTGCTTCCCAGGATCCACTATAGATGCCGCTGTCTCTTTCTTCTCCAGCCCTGATACTTATCGGCTCTGTCCAAAACCGCCCATAACAAAGAAACCGACAAAAAAAGTCAAAGCATGAACAAAGAAGATAAGAAAGAAGTGAAATGTTATAATTGCGGTGGTAAAGGTCACTTATCGAGTAACTGTCAAAATAAAGATAGAGGTCGAAAGTGTTTCAAATGCAATCAATTCGGGCATATTTCTAAAGATTGTAAAGTTGAAAAGTTTGGTGCAACGTCAGTAAATACGCGTAGATTGCAGCCATAACCCGATATGGCACACAAAGAAGTCGCATTTGAAAATAAAAAGTGTATCGCGCTTTTTGATACGTGCAGCAAGTTCAACGTTATGCGGGAAGACTTTTATCGCTAAATTGGCAAGCCGAAATTGGAAAGCTGTACAATTGTTCTTATCGGATTTGGCCATTGCGACTCTAATAGGATACAACAGTTGGACATTTTAAGCGCAAAATTATAATTGGCGATGGCAAATTCTTGTCAGATTTTAATGTCGTACCAACCAGACTTATCGACGTGAAGCTAATTATTGGAGAAGAACTGTGTTTACTGGCGGAAATCGTTTTTAATAGAAACGGACTTCAAGTGCGCAATATGTCGAGCGCTGACGAACTAAATATAATGAAAATTTGTGCGGAAATTGACAATGACGTAATTGACATTGTAACGAACCTGCTTTTTGGGCTCGCTTGAGTTTGCTGGGCTCGCTCAGCGGTCGGCAGATTCGCAGCAACGTATTTTTATTGTTGCCCCCAACGACAAATGATAAGACTTTCCTTTTAGTTTGATTTTCGCTTTATTTGCAATTCTATTAGGACTTAGGGCTAGGTATTACAGTTTCTCTCAATTATCAATCTCCACCACGCGGGGGCTCTCGTCGGGTGTGGCAGCGTCGAGGCTATTGATTGGGGCAAGTTGACCTCCGCTATTGCTTTGGCCCGCCACTCGAATCCGCACTCCACGTCTCGCACTCCCCTCCTAGCTTCCGCCGGCTTACGGGGATCTTCCCTTAACTTAGACTTACTCTGGGGGGGCAGGCGGGGCCTGTCTGCCTGCTACTACACTTCACTACACTTCTTTGTTTCGGACCGAATATCACTCTTGCGTTTCGACCGGGTCTCAACGTGCGCGCGCGCTTACTTATCTGCGTGAAAAGAGACCCGCTTTGACGCCGCCGCCTCCTTTTATAACCCCTTGCCAGGCCCCGGCTCGGCGTCGGTAGTTTTCCATCGCCGTCTCCTGGTTTCCACGGCCTTCGTAACGGGGCCTGGCCGGCGGCGTGATCCCGTGCCCTTATTTGGTCATGCGCCAAATTACTGCTGGCCCGATCCCGCCGTTTCCTTTGCCTCTCTTGTGTCTCTCTCTCCGAGAGCAGGGCACTTCCCCTCTCGAGGCCCTTGGCCTCTTCGCCGCGTCCGGATAACCGGGGGCATCTGGCCTGACCTTCGCCTTATCCGGCCGGCCGTCAGCTTTTATCCGACTGTGCTTTTGGTCGCACTCGGCCTGTGGGAACCATGGTTCCTCACACCCCCCTCTTTCTTCCCGTAGCGGAATACTTCCGTTTTCCGCGATCTCGGGATAGGGTGGGCTTTCCTCATTCAAACGGCCCGAAGTTGCGCGCGCCCTTTGTTGTACTTGGGATCGCCGGCGTTCTGGCGCCCTCTGGCGCCTTGGCTCGGGGGCGCTGTCAGCCCTTGCCCTTTTTTTGGCTGGCGCCGACTCCCGCCTATCGATAAGGTGTAGGGGCGCTTCTGCGATCCACTCGATACTTCCCCCCCTAGTCGATATTCCGTTTTCTTCTTTTCTTTGTTTTTTTTTCTTTATTCATTTTCTCCCGCGTGTTCTGCCCTTTTTTTTTTTTGTGTTTCTGCTGCCCCCCCCCTTTTTCTTCTCTTCTCCGTCTTCCCTTATTTCTGCTCTCTGAATACTTCGGTGCGCGTGGCCGACATGGCGATGCGGTAACGCGTACCTCGCTCGCTTACCAGCTTCTTCACACGTCTACCCACGAGACGTATCTGGGCCTGTGCGCGGCTCACTGCCGCCGGCCACTCCTCCCGCGGGATCGCCTTCCAGTGGCCCGTGGCTGCCGGTGCTGAGCTCTGCCGATGCAGGGCCGGCCGCTTGGGTCTTTCCTGGGGCTCCGGGCAGGAGGCCTGCCTCTTCAGTGTTGGGCGCTCGACCGCCCCCGACCTCTCCGGCGCGGGCCACACCCACGGACCGCGTTCCCACGTCTCGACCTCCGCGCGTTCCGTCGCCTCCGCCGTCGCCGCCTCCGCCGTCGCCGCCTCTGCCGTCGCCGCCTCTGCCGTCGCCGTCTCCGCCGTCGCCGACTCTGCCGTTGCCGACTCTGCCGTCGCCGCCTCTGCCGTCGCCGACTCTGCCGTCGCCGCCTCTGCCGTCGCCGCCTCCGCCGTCGCCGCCTCTGCCGTCGCCGCCTCTGCCGTTGCCGTCTCCGCCGACGCCGCCTCTGCCGTTGCCGATTCTGCCGTCGCCGCCTCTGCCGTTGCCGCCTCTGCCGTCGCCGCCTCTGCCGTTGCCGCCTCTGTCGTCGCCGCCTCTGCCGTTGCCGTCGCCGCCTCCGCCGTCGCCGGCACGGGATCCGATTTGTGGTTTCTCCTCCGCGGATCCCTGTCGTTGCTGCCGAGGGGGCTCTCCTCCCACACCCGGGCGCCGGTCTCTGGCTGCGTCTCGCACGGGGCGGGCCCCGAGGCCCACGTGATGTGTAGGGTCTGGTGGTGCCACACCATCCCCTGGCGCACGGCTGTCCTCACCTCCTGGGACACGTATGGCCCTATTACGGCCGCCTCCGGTCCCCTCCATTGTGGCTGCTGCTGCCACTGCCCGTTCTCTTGCTGCTGCTGCTGCTGCTGCTGCTGGCGCTGCTGATGTTGGTGCTGCTGCTGCTGCTGCGGCTGCTGATGTTGGTGCTGCTGCTGCTGTTGCTGCTGCGGCTGCTGATGTTGGTGCTGCTGCTGCTGCTGCTGCTGCTGCTGCTTCTGCTGCTGCTGCTTCTCGGAGCCCTCTTCCTCCTCGGCCGGTGGCGTAGGCTGCCACAATTCGTCTTCCTCCTCCTCGGCCTGTTGCAGTCGCCGCTGCCATTCGGCCTCGGGATTCGAGGCCCGCTCGCCCCTGGCCGGGGACTGCATCGGCGGCTGTACCACTCGGAATGGCGGGGGTGGCGGCGCCTCGTCGCTCTCGTGGCCGGGCTCCTCCTTCCTGGTGGCCTTTCTTTCCTGTCGCCGCCGCGCCTCCAGCCGCTCGTCCCTCCGCCGTCGGATCGTCCGCGCCGCCTCCAGCACCCGGCGGATCCGGCGCTTCTCCTCCGCCGTTGCCTCCTGGAACCTCCGCTTCAACGCCTCGCCCCGGTCGCGCATGGTCCGCGGCCTTCTCACGCCGGCCCTCTCTTGGGCGGTTGGGGCGTGTGGACCGTCGACGCAAATCACGTCGTCCTCGATCTCCCCGGCCCCCTCGTCTGAGGATACCGTCGGCGACACGGAGTCGTGGCCCGACGGCGCCGGAGATACTAATGGCGAGGCCAACAGTTGGAGGAACTGGGAGCCATCGCACCAATCCTCCTCGTCGCCACGCGAGAGCACGGACGCCCGTCGCTGACGAGAAGCCTCGGCGCGGTAGCCCCCCTCCCCCATTATCGCCTGCTGCTCCTCCAAGAACGCCCTGAGGTCTTCCATCTTCTTCTTTCCATCCTCGTGGTTGAGCCGTTTCGTCTCCATTTTTTTTTTTTTCCTTTTTTTTTCTTTTGCTGTGTTTTCTCCTTGTTGATAATTACCTTCAAGTGTCCGCCGTTCCGTCTTCCACCCGCATATATACCCGCGTTGCATTACCAGTCGTTCCCTCTAACGGTGCCGGTGCGTCGGGTTCGGTCTCTCATGCCTGGTTCTAACGGTTGTTACGCGTGTGCTCATGGCCTCTCTCTACAGGCCGCGCTCTCTAACGGCATCTTTCCCCTGGTTGGGTGAGTACCGACGCGCTCTCCGCTCTCTATCCGACTTCGCCTTGTCTCTTTTTTTTTTTTGGATACTGTTTTGTTCTCGCCGCGCTCTGTGTTGGCTGACGGATAATATTTTTCCATCTTTGATGGACCCACCCCCTTCCCATTTGTGTTTACGTGTATTTTTCTTTTTATTTTAATTACACTTTGCTTCCCTGCTACCGTCGACCTGTTCTTCATCCCGTGCTGATTGGACCCTCCTTGGCCTGGGTGAGTTCTCCCGACCCGGATGACTTTTACTTAACCCTTTCTCCCCTTTCCAGCTCGCCCTCTGCCCTCACTGCGGGTCGCTTGCCGCGATTCCGCTCGTGAACAACGGGTCCTTCGACCCTCCGCCCGGGCTGGAATCTTTGGCTCACATCCCAGGGCAACTACTACGCGCCCCCGGCCGGACTCTTTTGACCGGCGTCTCCCTCACACAGTGGCTCGGACCCGAGGGTCATCCGACTCCTCGCCCGGTAGACCACGCATGAGCGGCACCCGTCGTTCCGGCCCGACGCTCGTAGTTGCCCTGTGAGGCCGCGTTGAGGCGTGAGCCTGGCCCCTGGGTTTCCCTTGGTCATCCGCTGCCTGTGATCACCCTCCCCGACCCCGGATTCGCCTCCCAGCTTTGGGGACGCGTTTCCTGTTCAGGTTTGCTGAGTTTTTCCTCTTCTCGCATTAATTTTCTTTACTCCTACTAATTCTCACTCTTTTTTTTCCAGATCGTTCCAACCACAGCTTTCCTGCTCCTTCTCTTTTTTTTTTTTATTAAATCTAAGTGCGCCATTCCGTCACCCTGCGTGCTGACGAGTCTTGTGCGTGTCCTGCGCGGCACCCTTCCCCCGTCTCTAAGTGCACCAGTCCGTCACCCTGCGTGCTGACGAGTCTCGTGCGTGTCCTGCGCGGCACACTTCCCCGTGTCCTGCGTGGCACTCCTCCCCGTGTCCTGCGTGGCACTTTTAGGGTGACCCCTTCTATCCATTCCCCCCTCACCCCTGCGTCTCTCGCTCCTCGGGCTGGGGTTTCAGGTCCCGTATGTGGGCCGTTCTCTTCTTCCTGTCGCCCTCCTTTCTTAGGTGGCAGATAACGGGGGATATAAAGTCCTCTATCTGGTATGGCCCATCGTACCTTGGTGCCAGCTTCGCGGCGAATCCCTCCGCCGCATTGGACAGGTGGTGCTGTTTGGCCCATACGATTTCTCCCACTTTGGGTCTCCACGGTCTTCTTCTCAGGTTGTAGTGCCTGGCCTGATCCTGGGCTGCCCTTTCCAAGTTCCGTCGTACCAACTGAAATAGCTCTTTTAACTTCTTCGCATTTTCATCCGGCGTCTCTGTGCCCTGCCCCGTGCCTACCGTCTCCTCGTCATATAGGGCCTTTGGCAGCCGGGGTTCCCTTCCTTGCACCACGAACGCCGGTGAATATCCAGTTGCATCCGACACTCCCGAATTCATGGCCAGCATTAGCTCCGGCCATTTTTCGTCCCAACACCTTTGATCGCCCTCGGTGAACTGAGCGATCATGGTCTTTATTGTTCTGTTTGTTCGCTCTGTCGGGTTTTCTTGCGGCGTGTATGGCGCCGTGAACTGGTGGCGGACTCCTAGCTGCTCCAGAAATCGTTTAAATGCCCTGCCCGCAAACTGCACCCCATTGTCTGTAATGAAGACTTTGGGTGCCCCAAACCGGGCTATTATGCGTTCTCGACAGGCCTTTATTAGTGCCTCGGCTGTGGCCTTCCTCAGCGGCACCAACTCGGTCCATTTTGAGAATCGATCCACTAGCACCAGCAGCATCGAGTTCCCATGCTTCGATCTCGGCAGGGGACCCACGAAGTCCGCGCATACCGTTGCCCATGGCTCTTCCGGTACCTGTGTCAACATCTCCCCTGCCGCTTGTAGCTGACTTGGCTTAAAACGCAAGCATAGTTCGCACTTTCGCACGTAGGCCCTCACGTCTCTGTACATCCCCGGCCAGTAATACCTTGCTGCCACCCGTGCCGCGGTTCTCCTTCCGCCGGCGTGGCCTGCCTCCGGGTTATCGTGGCTCTCCTTTAAAACCCTTTCTCGGGCATATTTCGGCACACATAACTTCCACGACGCGACTTCCTCGCTCCCGGCCCGGTGCGGAATGTGCCGGTACAGGTTCCCCCCCTTCTCCACATAGTCGGGGTACTTTGGGGCTTCTTTCCTGATCTTCTCCGCCATGCCTTCTAACCACTTGCAGGGCGGCTCGCCCACTGGCGGTGTTCCCTCCACATTTCTTATTCGACGGCCTCGCTCCTCCACCGGCTGTCGGGAGAGTGCGTCGGCTACCACGTTGAGCTGTCCTTTCCTGTATGCGATTTCAAAGTCGTACTGCTGCAACTCTAATGCCCATCTCGCCACTCTTCCCGACGGACTCTCTATGCTATTTAACCATTTCAGAGCCATGTGGTCCGTGACCACCTTGAAGCGATACCCTTCCAAGTATGGCCTCAACCGGCGTATGGCCCACACAATGGCCAGACATTCTTTCTCCGTCGCCGAATAGTTCCTTTCGGGTCCGTTTAGCGTCCTGCTAGCATACGATATTACCCGCTCTCCCCTTTCCGTCTCCTGAGTGAGAATCGCGCCCAGCCCATAATCACTGGCGTCTGTCTGCAGGATGAATTTCTTCGAGAAGTCGGGGCACGCTAGCACGGGGTCCGCCACTAGCCTTCTCTTCACCTCCTCGAACGCTTCCTGCCGTTCCCGGGTCCAGACCCATTCTGTCTTCTTCTTGAGGAGCCCGGTGAGAGGCTGCACTAGGGTGGCGAAGTCGGGCACGAACCTCCGGTACCACGAGGCCACTCCCAAGTACTGCCTTAGCTCCTTGACATTGGTCGGCGGCTTCAGTTCGGCGATGGCTGCGACTTTCTCGGGGTCCGTACATATCCCTTCGCCGGTTACCTTGTGGCCCAGATACCGCAGCTCTTTCCTGAAGAATTCGCACTTGTCCGCATTCAGCCGCAGGTTGGCCAAGCGGAGCCGTCGAAACACCTCTTTCAGGTTTCTTCGGTGTTCTTCTTCTGTTCGCCCGATGACCACTATGTCATCCTGGTACGCGAATGCGTGCGGCATCATCTCGGGCCCTATCACTTGGTCTAATGCCCGTTGGAAGGTGGCCGACGCGGAGTGTAACCCAAACGGCATCACCTTCCATTGGTAGAGCCCCTTGCCGGGCACCGTGAACGCCGTGATCGGCCGGCTGCTCTCGGCCAGGGGGATCTGCCAATATCCATCCTTCAGATCCAGGCTACTTATGAACTTTGCTTCCCGCAGCTGATCGAGTATGTAATCGATCCTGGGCATTGGGTATGCGTCCTTTACTGATCTCGCGTTCACTTGACGAAAGTCCACGCACAATCTCCACTTGCCATTCTTCTTCTTCACCATCACTATAGGCGAACTGTAGGGGCTCTTTGACGGCTCTATGCATCCCTTTTCTAGCAGTTCGTCCACTTTCTGGTTAATCTCGGCCTGCATTTTGGGGTTCTTTGGGTAATACCTTTGTTTAATCGGTTGCGGGTCACTCATGGTGATTGTATGCACCGCCACATTAGACACCCCCTCGATCTTGGCAAACGCCTCCAACTCTCGGGCCAAGAAGTCCTCCACTGGCTCGTCCCTCGCCCCCTCATTCCCGTTTGTGCTTTCCGTCACCTCTCGGGCGGCCGTTCTTAGGGTCGTGTCCGTCTTGTTGGCGTATTCCGGTCCTGTCTCTCCAGCTTCGGCCTTCGCCACTGACAGTCTTTCCTCCTGTCCTCCTCGTTCCCGATCTTGGGCAGGGATCACCACCCTGTGTCCTGCACAGGTCACCACTGCCCCGACCGCGCGGAGGAAATCCCATCCCAACACTAACTCGTCGATCACACCCGGCAATACGAGTAGCACCATTGGGATCTCCTTGTTCCCAAAGCCTACCTTCGTTTCGATCTGGTGTGTGATCTCCTGGCTATGGCCATCTGCCAACCTCACCCTTTTCCTTGCCGCCACCTCCCGGCCTTCACCCTTCAGTCGGTCCGCCAGCTCGCGGCTTACGAAACTGCTGGTGGCTCCTGTATCCACCGTGGCTTGCAGCTCCACGCCCGCGACCTCCACTACTGCGGATAACTGCTCCTCCTCGCAGATCAGCCTGCCGACTAGGCTTGAGGGACCGTTTCTTGCGACCCTGGCACGGCCCTCCGCGGCGTGGGTCGCGGGGCGTTTCCCGTCTTCCTGCAGCACTGCCACGCCGAGATGCCCACTTTTCCGCATCTCCAGCAGTAGGTGAGCGGTCGACCGTTGCACTCCCGGCTCCAATGATCCGCGCTCCCACACCTTCGGCACGCCTGGGCCGGATTCTTGACATATCCGTCCTCGATATTGCCGTTGGTCGGTGTCGGCAAGCGGCCATGCGCTCCCCTTTCCTCCCGTGCTGCCTCCTCCAGCGGGCCGTCTTTGCATCGTCGACATGCCGTCGTGTCGGCCGGCTTGTGGAAGGGATTCGCTGCCCGGGCTTTCACGGTGGGATTCTCCCGTTGGAACTCTTGGCGGTCCCTTTCCAGCGCCTCGAACTCGTCTGCCAGTTCCATCATGGTGTCGAGATCCTTGCACCGGTGTGGTCTCATATACGCTCTCAAGTCGGGCATGCTATTCTCCCGAATCAACTCCGTTTGCTCCTCTTGGGGACATTTCAGGGGTCGCATAAGCGTCTGCATCTCTACCATGTATTCTTTGAACGGTTCGCCCCACTTCTGCTTCCGCATCCTCACTTCCTGCAGCAACTTCTCAAAGTATCCCCGAGGCAGAAAGTAAGCCTGGAAGCTGGAAGAGAACTCTTTCCACGTTCTCCACTGCCGATTGTTCGCCACGAACCACATCAACGCCCGCCCTTTTAGCAGCTCCGGCATCGCCCTGGGGATCAGATCCGGATCCAGACCGTATGTCTCTGCGGACCACTCGACCTGCTCCAAGAACTCGAGAGGCTTCGTCGTACCGTCGAACCGGAACGACCACTCTCTCACCTGTTTCGCCACTCTAGCGTAGTCCAGGTGTGCTGGCCGTGTGGTGGCTGGTTCGACCCTCTCCCTCTCGGCTTCTCGGCTTCGATCCCTTCCTGGGTGACGGGGCCTGCTGGGCGTTCCTGTGTGTGAGCGTTCTGGTATGGGCACTGAGAGACTCGCTATCAACTCTCTTTGTATATCGACGGGGGACCTCCACAGCGCAGCCGCGGCTGCGCCGGGTGGGGGCGCCAGGTGCTCGTACGCGGCTTGTTTATCGTCCGCCCGGGGTGTCGGCGAGGACCTGTTCGCCCGACACTCCCACACCTCTATCAGATCGGCCCACTCTGCCTCATCCTCGTGTTCCCTCATCCATTCCTTAAAGGTTCTTCTCATGTCGTCCACGGTACCCTCCAACCGCACGCCGAAGGCGTGGCCGCATTGGACAAGCTCCTCCTTTCTCAACCGATGGATCCATTGTCCCTTCCCCATTCTCTCGTCTATACTCTCCCTCCCTTTGTCCTATTATTTGTCGTTGTAGGCCCCACGTTGGGCGCCAGTTGTAACGAACCTGCTTTTTGGGCTCGCTTGAGTTTGCTGGGCTCGCTCAGCGGTCGGCAGATTCGCAGCAACGTATTTTTATTGTTGCCCCCAACGACAAATGATAAGACTTTCCTTTTAGTTTGATTTTCGCTTTATTTGCAATTCTATTAGGACTTAGGGCTAGGTATTACAGTTTCTCTCAATTATCAATCTCCACCACGCGGGGGCTCTCGTCGGGTGTGGCAGCGTCGAGGCTATTGATTGGGGCAAGTTGACCTCCGCTATTGCTTTGGCCCGCCACTCGAATCCGCACTCCACGTCTCGCACTCCCCTCCTAGCTTCCGCCGGCTTACGGGGATCTTCCCTTAACTTAGACTTACTCTGGGGGGGCAGGCGGGGCCTGTCTGCCTGCTACTACACTTCACTACACTTCTTTGTTTCGGACCGAATATCACTCTTGCGTTTCGACCGGGTCTCAACGTGCGCGCGCGCTTACTTATCTGCGTGAAAAGAGACCCGCTTTGACGCCGCCGCCTCCTTTTATAACCCCTTGCCAGGCCCCGGCTCGGCGTCGGTAGTTTTCCATCGCCGTCTCCTGGTTTCCACGGCCTTCGTAACGGGGCCTGGCCGGCGGCGTGATCCCGTGCCCTTATTTGGTCATGCGCCAAATTACTGCTGGCCCGATCCCGCCGTTTCCTTTGCCTCTCTTGTGTCTCTCTCTCCGAGAGCAGGGCACTTCCCCTCTCGAGGCCCTTGGCCTCTTCGCCGCGTCCGGATAACCGGGGGCATCTGGCCTGACCTTCGCCTTATCCGGCCGGCCGTCAGCTTTTATCCGACTGTGCTTTTGGTCGCACTCGGCCTGTGGGAACCATGGTTCCATGAAGCAGCAAGTGAATCTGCCAAAAAAGAAGTACGTGAACTAATAGACAATTATGTGCCAAACAAATCAAAAACAACAAATGTAGAGTATTAAAAGATGAGTCTCCTATATTTTCGCGTCCGCGCAGAATGGCGTTTACGTAAACGCGTATCGTCGATGAACTGATTGAAGAGTGGCTTAAAAATGACATTATCGAAGAATCTACATCGGAGTTTACAAGTCCGATAGTCCTTGTTAAAAAGCGAGACGGTTCGGCAAGGGTTTGTGTTGATTACAGAAGGATCAATAAGGTAACTGTCAAAGATCATTTTCCTTTGCCGCTTTTTGAAGATCAACTAGACAGATTGCAAGAGGCCAAGATATTCAGCACGATTGATCGTAAGAATGCGTTTTTTCATGTGCCGGCTTCTGAATCTCGTCGGAAGTACACGTCGTTTTTAATTAAGCGAGGCCAATATCAATTTTTGAGAGTTCCGTTTGGATTTTCAAATTCACCAGGAGTTTTTCAGCGGCACATCAATGCGATATTTCGACATCTGTCCAGCAAAGGTATTGCTTTACCCCACGTTGATGACGTGATTATTCCAGCACAGACAGAACAAGAAGTTAGGAAGAATCTAAAGGAAGTTATCGAAACATGCACAGATTTTGGCCTAGAATTGAACATAAAAAAATGCCGCTTTCTGAAGACCCATATTCAATTTCTTGGTCATATAAATGAAAACAGTAAGATTTATCCTTCAACAGAAAAAATAGATGCTGTATCAAAGTTTAAAATGCCACAATCACTCAAACAAGTAGAGAGTTTGTTATGATCCGCCTCTTTGCCACCCTGGCCTATCGTTCCCAGCTAGCTCACGGGGAAGTCAGGGGTGTTTCCGACCCGATAAGTCAGGGGACGGATTGAACAAAACAAAAACAAAAAAACATACAAAAAAAACAAATCTAATTTATAGGACAGACTTGTCTTCGTTGGCACTTTCGTCAGCGGGGATAGTTGGTTTCGTTATCCCTAGCAGGGTCCCACCCTTCCATGAGCGCTCCCTTTTCATATTCAGGGTCCCACTCTTCTTCTCGCTCTCGTCCCACCCAACTACCGTTTTCTATTCACTCATGACTCTGTTCAAATTTTCATTTTTATATCCATTATATTTTCTTACTTATCTTCTTGAACATTAATTCAATTGGTGTGTGGGGACAGAAACGTGTGGAGAAACGTGTGGTGCTCCGCTGACGGTTCCTTGGTGCCGGTGCTCCGCTGACGGTTCCTTGGTGTCGGTGCTCCGCTGCCGGTTCCTCGCACCAGTTTTCCGGCCTGGCCAGTACCGGGCTGCTGCTGCCGCGGTCCGCCGCTTCTGCTGATGTTGATGCCTGCCGCTGATGTCTTGGTGGGATCGTCGTCTCCACGATCACCAATTTTGTTTCCTTTTTTTTTCTTTCAGGGCACGTGCGGCCTCCACTATTCTCCACCGGAAACTCCCTTCTCTTTTTTTTCCTCCTCCTCGCACCGTTTCCTTTTCTCCCACGCAACTCTGCCACTGCTTCCCAGGATCCACTATAGATGCCGCTGTCTCTCTCTTCTCCAGCCCTGATACCTATCGGCTCTCTCCAAAACCGCCCATAACACCACACTACCGTTTCCAGGATTACTCCGCCGAAACGGGAGTGCCAAACAGGCGGGCTTTTTCAATTAAGGGGCCCCAACGTAGGCCATCGCCCACACCCTGAGATCGAGAGTCTCTGGCTCCATCGACTGAGATGCCCGGGCTACTGCTTCAGATCTTTTGCGTGAAACACCCCAATACGTGAGCCTTGCAGCGTCTCCAGCTCGTACTGACGCTGCCTTTCCTTTATCGGCTTGCGCTCGGACCATCTAGCTTCGGGTAATACAGCTTGGTTAACCTTATATATGGTAGTGTAAATATACTTATTGGTACTTCTTTCCTTAGGGGTATCTGATTTAACGTTGGAGGACGTATCTATTGGCTGCTTCTCGGCGACGTGGAACTCGACTCCTCCAATTGTGTCGTGCTCCTTTTCGCGTTTCCCGGTCGACATTTAGGGCATTTAGGGAGGATGACCCCGGCCAGCCCGCACTTGTAGCAAAACAGGTTACGCACGGCCGACTCGCACTCGAAATAAGTGTGACCCGGCTGAGCGCAATTCCAGCACCTCAGCTGGGCGCGATCGCCTCCGGGTTCCCTCGTCCTATGGACCGCATCCAATGCCTCGGTCTGTTCCTCCGGATCGTGCGTGTTCGCATCCAATTCATGCACTTTGTGATCTTCCCTGCGCCTACTATCCCCAAGGTCTGGACCTCTCCTTGTCCATCGCGTCGCCAGCAGTTTCTCGGCGCCCACCCCGTTGAACAGCCACTCCTCCACGGGTCTCTGATCGGCTTGGGTCCTCTGATCGGCCTCCAATGTTCGGTTGTCCACAAACAAGTGCGTTGGATGTGCTTGCTGGTTCGCGGGTGCTTCCGGTTGACCTCTTCCCAGACTGGTTGCATTCGATCCCCGATTCCTTCCATTCGCATCACTCGCCGTTCGCTCCGCTTTTAACGAACCCATCACAGCGTTGATCTCTCGCATGAACTCCAGCATGTCCGCTTGCATTGACGATCTCAGCGCTTCCATTTGCTGCCCGAGCGAAGCTCGGTAGGTCTCCTGTGCTTGGGCTAACGCTGCGTTCACGGCTGAGCTTAACTCGGACGGTAACACCAGGTCCTTACGGGTTCGCTGTTGACCTCCTACCGCTCCGGCCTCTGGGTCCTCCTGGTACAACCCCGCATGTATGTTTTCCGCCACTTGCGACGACCCTTCCGGCCTACTGCCGGCTTTACCGTCCTGGGACCGAGTCGTCGGCATGTTGTACGGCTGGTACCAGCGCTGTGCCTCAGGGCTACGCCTTGTCTTTCCCGACCCTTTAAAAATCTCCGCGTCACTCATCAACCAATTTTCGTAACGTACTCCTTTCCTTTGTCTATTCTCTATTTACTTTACTCTCTTGGTGATAAACAAATTGGGTTGCTTATTATCCGACTACCCTACTCCTCTAAACACCTAGTTCCTGGCTAAATAATCTTTAATACTTTCAATCGTAACGAGAAAACAAATAAATAAATAGTGCAATAAATAAATAAGCGAATAATTAATTCAATGTTTAGATAACCAAATAAATAAATTCAAATACATAAATCGGTTAATTTAAATCAATAAATTGATAAATCTAAATATCTAAATTGATTCAATCAAATAAATAAACACCTATGTACATCTACCATTAATCGCCTAATTAAATACAACACTAAATAACTAAATACTTCCTCTCCCAAACAAAAACTCTTTTTCCGATGACTTGCCTAATGCCTACTTCTAAAATTGCTTCCAAACAATGCTAGCGAGGATTGTAAGTCCTCAAAATACAAATGATTTCTCTTTGGGTTTTCTTGCTTCGGCTTTCCAATAGTCTGCTAAATCACTAACCAAAAAAAAACATATAATTCCCAAACTGCTTCAGACAAAAATTCACCTTTAATTTGTTTGGTGGGACGAGAGACAACTGCATTTATTGTTTTGCAGGTGAGCGGACCCCCTTCTTTTCCCCTTGCTATATACCTTCGCTTCCTTTTTCTAAGTGCCAACTCCCTTTGCTGTTTCCTCACTCAGATCACCGTGGATCCCCCAGAATCGGACAACGACGTTAATGCCTCTGGACATAACCCGGACCACGACTCGACAGATCCCCCGGCACCTCTTCCTCTTTTCAGATCCGGACAGCGGGCTCCACGAGTCGGACAACGAGGCTACTACCACCTGGTAATACCTGGACCACAACTCGGGACCCACACTTCCTTCCCTTCTACCTCCGATACATAACTACCATGTCCATTTTCCTCACTTCTACTCCTCTCAGCGGCTACGACGGCTAGGATTTATTCCCGGCTCGCGGACCGGCTGAGTTTCGTTCTACCAGGGTTCCATTTTACACCGGGTCTTTAAGACTCGTGTTTCAAATCGATCCCTTCTATTTCCTTTGGACGCCATTTGTTATGATCCGCCTCTTTGCCACCCTGGCCTATCGTTCCCAGCTAGCTCACGGGGAAGTCAGGGGTGTTTCCGACCCGATAAGTCAGGGGACGGATTGAACAAAACAAAAACAAAAAAACATACAAAAAAAACAAATCTAATTTATAGGACAGACTTGTCTTCGTTGGCACTTTCGTCAGCGGGGATAGTTGGTTTCGTTATCCCTAGCAGGGTCCCACCCTTTCATGAGCGCCACCTTCCATGAGCGCTCCCTTTTCATATTCAGGGTCCCACTCTTCTTCTCGCTCTCGTCCCACCCAACTACCGTTTTCTATTCACTCATGACTCTGTTCAAATTTTCATTTTTATATCCATTATATTTTCTTACTTATCTTCTTGAACATTAATTCATAATCTAGGTTTATATAAAGGAAACAAATACTAACACCAAAAAAATACTAACAAAAACGAGGGGGAACGTTGTGAGTTGCTGCGGACACCGCAACTCTACGGTTATACCCGATACTAAGTCAGTATGGCTCTCCTCCGGCAGACGCCGCTAATATTTAACGACACGACAAAGAGTGCGTGCGAGAGAGACAGAAAATCAGTCTGAGCGTGACGTCGGGCGCTGCGTAGCCACTGCAAATTGATTTGTTCCTTTTGGCTATAAAAATCATCTGATCTGATCCAGATTCAGCAATCTAATCGATATGGTCATTATCTATGATTCTGCGTTTTTAGTTATCTCAAATCTGCAATATTGTGGATGCAACAGATTTTCGTCCTTTGTGGGGGCGGATGGGGGTGGGGCGAAATTCTGAGATATACGTTTTATAGTGACATCTTAAAGGAGTGTGTGTAGCAAATTTGGTTACTCTAGCCTTAATAGTCTCTGAGATTTGTGGTTGCCTCAGATTTTCGTCCTTTGCGGGGGCGGAAGGGGGTGTGGCGAAATTTGGACAGGAAACGGTCAAGGGGCGATATCACAGGAGTGTGGATACCAAATTTGGTTGCTCTGGCTTTTATAGGTTCTGAGATCCTTGAACTCATATTTTGCAATTGGCAAAACCGACCATGAAACCTGTGTGTTAGAGTGAGACAGAGCGAGAAAGAGTGAAATTGTTTTCGTGATTCTGGCTGTAATAATTATACGATCTGGTTCAGATTTTGCACTCTAGAAGATATAGTCATCTTCTACGATTCTGCGTTTTTAGTTTTCTCGTATCTTTAAAATTGTGGATGCCACAGATTTTCGCCCTTTGTGGGGGCGGAAGTGGGCGGGGCAAAGTTTTGAAATATTTTTGTAGCAGTGACATATCACAGAAGTCTGGATCCAAAACATCGTTGCTCTATCTCTTATAGTCTTTGAGCATTAGGCGCTGAAGGGGACGGACAGACGGACGGACGGACAGACGGACAGACGGACAGACAGACATGGCTCAATCGACTCGGCTATTGATGCTGATCAAGAATATATATACTTTATGGGGTCGGAAACGATTCCTTCTGGACGTTACACACATCCACTTTTACCACAAATCTAATATACCCCAATACTCATTTTGAGTATCGGGTATAAAAATAAACCCTATTTCGGCCGAATTGGCAGCCCCCTTTGATAAGGTTGTTGCTTCCTGATGCTTGCTGATGTTTACGTTTAATCGTGGTGTTTTTTTTTTTATATAATCGTGATATATTGTTTAATTGTGGGTCAGACGGGTGTAGATGTGTGAAATGTGGTGATGTTATGTGATGTGTTATGAATGAGGGTATACATGCGTGGGTTGGGTGTGATGTGTGTGGATGAAGGTGTGTGACATTGATTCGTGTGGGTTTATTTCGGCTTTGAAGTCTGGATTCTTTCCCCGGGGGTTGGTGTGTGGAGACAGAAACGTGTGGAGAAACGTGTGGTGCTCCGCTGACGGTTCCTTGGTGCCGGTGCTCCGCTGACGGTTCCTTGGTGTCGGTGCTCCGCTGCCGGTTCCTCGCACCAGTTTTCCGGCCTGGCCAGTACCGGGCTGCTGCTGCCGCGGTCCGCCGCTTCTGCTGATGTTGATGCCTGCCGCTGATGTCTTGGTGGGATCGTCGTCTCCACGATCACCAATTTTGTTTCCTTTTTTTTTCTTTCAGGGCACGTGCGGCCTCCACTATTCTCCACCGGAAACTCCCTTCTCTTTTTTTTCCTCCTCCTCGCACCGTTTCCTTTTCTCCCACGCAACTCTGCCACTGCTTCCCAGGATCCACTATAGATGCCGCTGTCTCTCTCTTCTCCAGCCCTGATACCTATCGGCTCTCTCCAAAACCGCCCATAACACCACACTACCGTTTCCAGGATTACTCCGCCGAAACGGGAGTGCCAAACAGGCGGGCTTTTTCAATTAAGGGGCCCCAACGTAGGCCATCGCCCACACCCTGAGATCGAGAGTCTCTGGCTCCATCGACTGAGATGCCCGGGCTACTGCTTCAGATCTTTTGCGTGAAACACCCCAATACGTGAGCCTTGCAGCGTCTCCAGCTCGTACTGACGCTGCCTTTCCTTTATCGGCTTGCGCTCGGACCATCTAGCTTCGGGTAATACAGCTTGGTTAACCTTATAAATGGTAGTGTAAATATACTTATTGGTACTTCTTTCCTTAGGGGTATCTGATTTAACGTTGGAGGACGTATCTATTGGCTGCTTCTCGGCGACGTGGAACTCGACTCCTCCAATTGCGTCGTGCTCCTTTTCGCGTTTCCCGGTCGACATTTAGGGCATTTAGGGAGGATGACCCCGGCCAGCCCGCACTTGTAGCAGAACAGGTTACGCACGGCCGACTCGCACTCGAAATAGGTGTGACCCGGCTGAGCGCAATTCCAGCACCTCAGCTGGGCGCGATCGCCTCCGGGTTCCCTCGTCCTATGGACCGCATCCAATGCCTCGGTCTGTTCCTCCAGATCGTGCGTGTTCGCATCCAATTCATGCACTTTGTGATCTTCCCTGCGCGTACTATCCCCAAGGTCAGGACCGCTCCTTGTCCATCGCGTCGCCAGCAGTTTCTCGGCGCCCACCCCGTTGAACAGCCACTCCTCCACGGGTCTCTGATCGGCTTGGGTCCTCTGATCGGCCTCCAATGTTCGGTTGTCCACAAACAAGTGCGTTGGATGTGCTTGCTGGTTCGCGGGTGCTTCCGGTTGACCTCCTCCCAGACTGGTTGCATTCGATCCCCGATTCCTTCCATTCGCATCACTCGCCGTTCGCTCCGCTTTTAACGAACCCATCACAGCGTTGATCTCTCGCATGAACTCCAGCATGTCCGCTTGCATTGACGATCTCAGCGCTTCCATTTGCTGCCCGAGCGAAGCTCGGTAGGTCTCCTGTGCTTGGGCTAACGCTGCGTTCACGGCTGAGCTTAACTCGGACGGTAACACCAGGTCCTTACGGGTTCGCTGTTGACCTCCTACCGCTCCGGCCTCTGGGTCCTCCTGGTACAACCCCGCATGTATGTTTTCCGCCACTTGCGACGGCCCTTCCGGCCTACTGCCGGCTTTACCGTCCTGGGACCGAGTCGTCGGCATGTTGTACGGCTGGTACCAGCGCTGTGCCTCAGGGCTACGCCTTGTCTTTCCCGACCCTTTAAAAATCTCCGGGTCACTCATCAACCAATTTTCGTAACGTACTCCTTTCCTTTGTCTATTCTCTATTTACTTTACTCTCTTGGTGATAAACAAATTGGGTTGCTTATTATCCGACTACCCTACTCCTCTAAACACCTAGTTCCTGGCTAAATAATCTTTAATACTTTCAATCGTAACGAGAAAACAAATAAATAAATAGTGCAATAAATAAATAAGCGAATAATTAATTCAATGTTAAGATAACCAAATAAATAAATTCAAATACATAAATCGGTTAATTTAAATCAATAAATTGATAAATCTAAATATCTAAATTGATTCAATCAAATAAATAAACACCTATGTACATCTACCATTAATCGCCTAATTAAATACAACACTAAATAACTAAATACTTCCTCTCCCAAACAAAAACTCTTTTTCCGATGACTTGCCTAATGCCTACTTCTAAAATTGCTTCCAAACAATGCTAGCGAGGATTGTAAGTCCTCAAAATACAAATGATTTCTCTTTGGGTTTTCTTGCTTCGGCTTTCCAATAGTCTGCTAAATCACTAACCAAAAAAAAACATATAATTCCCAAACTGCTTCAGACAAAAATTCACCTTTAATTTGTTTGGTGGGACGAGAGACAACTGCATTTATTGTTTTGCAGGTGAGCGGACCCCCTTCTTTTCCCCTTGCTATATACCTTCGCTTCCTTTTTCTAAGTGCCAACTCCCTTTGCTGTTTCCTCACTCAGATCACCGTGGATCCCCCAGAATCGGACAACGACGTTAATGCCTCTGGACATAACCCGGACCACGACTCGACAGATCCCCCGGCACCTCTTCCTCTTTTCAGATCCGGACAGCGGGCTCCACGAGTCGGACAACGAGGCTACTACCACCTGGTAATACCTGGACCACAACTCGGGACCCACACTTCCTTCCCTTCTACCTCCGATACATAACTACCATGTCCATTTTCCTCACTTCTACTCCTCTCAGCGGCTACGACGGCTAGGATTTATTCCCGGCTCGCGGACCGGCTGAGTTTCGTTCTACCAGGGTTCCATTTTACACCGGGTCTTTAAGACTCGTGTTTCAAATCGATCCCTTCTATTTCCTTTGGGCGCCATTTGTTATGATCCGCCTCTTTGCCACCCTGGCCTATCGTTCCCAGCTAGCTCACGGGGAAGTCAGGGGTGTTTCCGACCCGATAAGTCAGGGGACGGATTGAACAAAACAAAAACAAAAAAACATACAAAAAAAACAAATCTAATTTATAGGACAGACTTGTCTTCGTTGGCACTTTCGTCAGCGGGGATAGTTGGTTTCGTTATCCCTAGCAGGGTCCCACCCTTCCATGAGCGCCACCTTCCATGAGCGCTCCCTTTTCATATTCAGGGTCCCACTCTTCTTCTCGCTCTCGTCCCACCCAACTACCGTTTTCTATTCACTCATGACTCTGTTCAAATTTTCATTTTTATATCCATTATATTTTCTTACTTATCTTCTTGAACATTAATTCATAATCTAGGTTTATATAAAGGAAACAAATACTAACACCAAAAAAATACTAACAAAAAAATAAACCCTATTTCGGCCGAATTGGCAGCCCCCTTTGATAGAAGTTTTTGCTTCCTGATGCTTGCTGATGTTTACGTTTAATCGTGGTGTTTTTTTTTTTATATGATCGTGATATATTGTTTAATTGTGGGTCAGACGGGTGTAGATGTGTGAAATGTGGTGATGTTATGTGATGTGTTATGAATGAGGGTATACATGCGTGGGTTGGGTGTGATGTGTGTGGATGAAGGTGTGTGACATTGATTCGTGTGGGTTTATTTCGGCTTTGAAGTCTGGATTCTTTCCCCGGGGGTTGGTGTGTGGGGACAGAAACGTGTCTCCACTCGGTGCTCCGCTGACGGTTCCTTGGTGCCCGTGCTCCGCTGACGGTTCCTTGGTGTCGGTGCTCCGCTGCCGGTTCCTCGCACCAGTTTTCCGGCCTGGCCAGTACCGGGCTGCTGCTGCCGCGGTCCGCCGCTTCTGCTGATGTTGATGCCTGCCGCTGATGTCTTGGTGGGATCGTCGTCTCCACGATCACCAATTTTGTTTCCTTTTTTTTTTTCTTTCAGGGCACGTGCGGCCTCCACTATTCTCCACCGGAAACTCCCTTCTCTTTTTTTTCCTCCTCCTCGCACCGTTTCCTTTTCTCCCACGCAACTCTGCCACTGCTTCCCAGGATCCACTATAGATGCCGCTGTCTCTCTCTTCTCCAGCCCTGATACCTATCGGCTCTCTCCAAAACCGCCCATAACAAGTTTATTGGGACTGACTGGATATTTCAGAAAGTTTATTCCGAATTATGCAGGCATTGCTAGACCTTTAACGGAGTTGACAAAGAACAAGACAAAATTTAAATTTGATGTATATGAAGAGAATGCCGTTAATATCTCAAAAAAACTGCTGACGGAGAACCCAGTATTGAATATATATAATCAGACTTACGATACAGAAGTACACACAGATGCATCAATTGATGGTTTTCGTGCAGTTCTATTACAGAAATCGCCAGACGACGGACAGCTACACCCGGTGTATTATATGTCCAAAAAGACTACTGATGCACAGCGGAAATATAGCAGCTACGAATTAGAGATTTTGGCAGTAATAGAAGCGTTAACCAAGTTGAGAGTATATCTCTTAGGCATTCATTTTAAACTGATAACAGACTGCAATGCTTTTACAAAGACGCTGGAGAAACAAAACTTATGCACTAGGGTGGCGCGATGGATTTTGTTTCTAAAGGAGTACGATTATGCTGTGGAAAATCGGTCAGGAACTAGAATGAAGCATGTCGATGCTCTCAGCCGCTACCCAATCATGAGGATAACTGAAGACAGCATAATCATCGCTTTAAAAGAGGCACAGTCGAAAGATGAAAAGATAAAGGCTATTAAACAAATTCTGAACGACGAACAGAAGACTTACGACGATTATTTCCTTAAGTCTGGTATGCTACATAGAGTTGTACAGGACGAAGAACTTATGGTGGTACCCAATGACATGCAGAAACAAATTATTAGCCGTACACATGATAGAGGTCATTTTGCAGCAAAGAAGACGAAGGATTTGATTTGCAGAGAATTCTACATACCAAATGTCGAAGAGAAGATCAAGAAATATATTGAGTGCTGTATTCCATTTATTTTGATGAACCGAAAGAGAGGCAAGCAGGAAGGGCTACTACACCCACTATAGAAAGAAGACGTTCCATTAGTCATATTGACTTTTTGGGAACTCTGGATTCGACGCACAAGGACTACAAACATATCTTTGCAGTTATAGACTCATTCACGAAGTATTGCTGGCTGTATCCTACAAAATCGACTACCGCAAATGAGGTCATTGCGAAGCTTAGCAGTCAAAGTATTACATTTGCGTATCCATCGCTTATAATCTCGGATAAGGGCTCCGCTTTTACCTCGCAAGACTTTGTTTAGTATTGTGCCGACGAAGGAATTAAGGTGGTGAAGACGACTACAGGACTACCGAGAGTAAATGGTCAAGTTGAGAGACTGAATGCAATCATAATTTCAGTGCTCTCAAAACTGAGTATCGACGACCCCACGAAATGTTACAGGCATGTCAGCAAAGTTCAACAAGCTGTTAATTCAACATTTACAAGAAGCATTGATACGACACCCTTTGAAATGCTAGTTGGAGTTAAGATGCGGACAAAAGAAGACCTCCAGATACGACAATTGATCAACAAAAAAGCAGCAACAATATTTAACGATGAACGCAGCGATCTAAGAGCAAAGGCAAAGGCTCAAATTGTGAAGCTTCAGAACGAAAATAAGAAGACGTATAATCTTCGACGAAAACCTGCAAGACGATATAATATTGGTGACTTGGTTGCCATCAAACGTACACAGTTTTGTAGTGGTCTGAAATTAAAAGCAAAGTTTTTGGGACCCTACCAAGTTGTTGGAATCAAACATAACAATGCGTATGATGTTCAGAAAGCCGGAAACTGCGATGGACTAAAGAATACCTCATCGTGCGCGGAGTACATGAAGCCATGGTCCATTGGCAACGACAACGACGACGCGTTCGGGTCGAATGCTTAATCAGAATAGCCGAATGTGGGTTGGTGTACCACACAAAATACCAAATGAAGATAAGATCCCTAGACGACGAGCAACGATGATCCCATTACTAAAAAGAACGACGAACAACGATTATGCCATCACGAAGAAGACGACGAGTAAAGAAGAGAGAAGCAGAGAAATAAAACGAGGACAGTACCGAAAAGACGTAAAAAACGACGACGGCCGCAGAAAAGAAGAATTAAACGACGCAAAATAAAGAATACTTTTATCCTAAATTTATCAAACATTAAATACAAGTGAATTATTAAACCTAAAGTAAATAAAAACCCCACATATATTATCTTAGCTTAGGACTTTCCCTTGTTTTGTAATATTGGTGTTGCTCGGTGTAGATGCCACAAGAAGGGGGTAGTCGACAGTATCATATGCTATCACGCGTAAACAAAACAATGGACCAGATAGGAGAAGTGTCAGGGGCGATGTTTGATCAATATCGGGAGGAACAAGGAGCTGTGGGTGGGTTGCCGAGAACACCGGTCCAGGCCAGGTCAGCAGAATGGCCAATGTCCGATCCTACACCCACGCTTGCTTCCGAACTGGCATCAACAGTCAACGTATCGTTGGCTCAGGCTCATGCGACACACAGGGCAGCGAACACTGACTCGATTAGTCGGGTGTTGCAGGAGGAGTTGCGTATGGGGTTTATCGAGATGATGCACCAACTCAACGAGGTACTCCAGCCGGTTAGACAGCTGCAGCAGCAGAAGGAACCGCAGCGGGAGGAGGTTCACAACGAGCAGGAGTATCGAGGAGCAATCCCGAAAAGGAAGCCGTCTAGCACGACTGATGCGCCGATTCCGCCACCAAAACCATTTTTGGCTCGCTCGAGGCGAGGTGGTATTGGTCCGGAACCGTCTTCAGGAGTAGGACCGACCGCATCCAGTGAGCAGCATCAACGATAGCATTCAGATACTCGGGTCAGGGTCGTGGAGAGAGTAGGAGAGCTGGTTGGATTCCTCGAGAAGATCCGCATCCAAATCCCCCGGGTTATAGACCTTGGTCACGGTGGGGCCGAGTTGAAAAATGGGACGTGACGTTCGACGGAGACAGCAACAAAATGACAGTCGAGGATTTTGTGTTCCGAATTGAATTCCTACAATGTCTTCCAATGTCGCTGCCCGTGGGATGAAGTTCTAAAGGGATTTCATCACCTGGTTACAGGAAACGTGCGGGAATGGTACTGACAGTACATCCGTGATCATGGCGGTGGTGTTTGGCAGGAACTAAGGGGCGACTTAATTACACGTTTCCGAGGCACGGCGTCCGGGTTCGACCGCATGAGAGAACTGCGAGAAAGAATGCAGCGGTCAAACGAGAGTGTGGAAGACTTTTTCCATGTCATGAGAAAGCTCGCGTCGAGGTTGGAGATGCCACCACCTGAAAATGAGATGGTAAAAATCGTCAAAAAGGCACTCACAGATGAGATAGCGAGTTTCGTCTACGGCTTACAGGCTTATTCCTTAGACCAACTGCGGGATGAGTGCGTGGAAATAGAGGCACATCTGAAGAGGAAGGCTCGATCTTCGTGGCGAGGAGCACCCAAACCCACAAACTATAGTCGCGGGGCGGAACTTATCATATGAAGAGCGCTTAAGAAATTATTTAGAAACCCGAAATAGAATATTTTCTGAACTACGAGTGGATGGTATGCGAGCACTGTCGGTGTGTAATGTGTCCCGGTGTTCTGGTGTGGTAGCTTTCGAGACGCATTCCACAAACTAGACAACTTTCATAGATTTTATGGTTAGCACTGTGTGCTAACAAATGTAGAGTATTAAAAGATAAGTCTCCTATATTTTCGCGTCCGCGCAGAATGGCGTTTACGTAAACGCGTATCGTCGATGAACTGATTGAAGAGTGGCTTAAAAATGACATTATCGAAGAATCTACATCGGAGTTTACAAGTCCGATAGTCCTTGTTAAAAAGCGAGACGGTTCGGCAGGGGTTTGTGTTGATTACAGAAGGATCAATAAGGTAACTGTCAAAGATCATTTTCCTTTGCCGCTTATTGAAGATCAACTAGACAGATTGCAAGAGGCCAAGATATTCAGCACGATTGATCGTAAGAATGCGTTTTTTCATGTGCCGGTTTCTGAATCTCGTCGGAAGTACACGTCGTTTTTAATTAAGCGAGGCCAATATCAATTTTTGAGAGTTCCGTTTGGATTTTCAAATTCACCAGGAGTTTTTCAGCGGCACATCAATGCGATATTTCGACATCTGTCCAGCAAAGGTATTGCTTTACCCTACGTTGATGACGTGATTATTCCAGCACAGACAGAACAAGAAGCTAGGAAGAATCTAAAGGAAGTTATCGAAACATGCAAAGATTTTGGCCTAGAATTGAACATAAAAAAAGGCCACTTTCTGAAGACCCGTATTCAATTTCTTGGTCATATAATTGAAAACAGTAAGATTTAACATTCAACAGAAAAAATAGATGCTGTATCAAAGTTTAAAATGCCACAATCACTCAAACAAGTAGAGAGTTTATTGGGACTGACTGGATATTTCAGAAAGTTTATTCCGAATTATGCAGGCATTGCTAGACCTTTAACGGAGTTGACAAAGAACAAGACAAAATTTAAATTTGATGTATATGAAGAGAATGCCGTTAATATCTTAAAAAACTGCTGACGGTGAGCCCAGTATTGAATATATATAATCAGACTTACGATACGGAAGTACACACAGATGCATCAATTGATGGTTTTCGTGCAGTTCTATTACAGAAATCGCCAGACGACGGACAGCTACACCCGGTGTATTATATGTCCAATAAGACTACTGATGCACAGCGGAAATATAACAGCTACGAATTAGAGATTTTGGCAGTAATAGAAGCGTTAACCAAGTTTAGAGTATATCTCTTAGGCATTCATTTTAAACTGATAACAGACTGCAATGCTTTTACAAAGACGCTGGAGAAACAAAACTTATGCACTAGGGTGGCGCGATGGATTTTGTTTCTAAAGGAGTACGATTATGCTGTGGAAAATCGGTCAGGAACTAGAATGAAGCATGTCGATGCTCTCAGCCGCTACCCAATCATGAGGATAACTGAAGACAGCATAATCATCGCTTTAAAAGAGGCACAGTCGAAAGATGAAAAGATAAAGGCTATTAAACAAATTCTGAACGACGAACAGAAGACTTACGACGATTATTTCCTTAAGTCTGGTATGCTACATAGAGTTGTACAGGACGAAGAACTTATGGTGGTACCCAATGACATGCAGAAACAAATTATTAGCCGTACACATGATAGAGGTCATTTTGCAGCAAAGAAGACGAAGGATTTGATTTGCAGAGAATTCTACATACCAAATGTCGAAGAGAAGATCAAGAAATATATTGAGTGCTGTATTCCATTTATTTTGATGAACCGAAAGAGAGGCAAGCAGGAAGGGCTACTACACCCACTATAGAAAGAAGACGTTCCATTAGTCATATTGACTTTTTGGGAACTCTGGATTCGACGCACAAGGACTACAAACATATCTTTGCAGTTATAGACTCATTCACGAAGTATTGCTGGCTGTATCCTACAAAATCGACTACCGCAAATTAGGTCATTGCGAAGCTTAGCAGTCAAAGTATTACATTTGCGTATCCATCGCTTATAATCTCGGATAAGGTATTTAGTATTGTGCCGACGAAGGAATTAAGCTGGTGAAGACGACTACAGGACTACCGAGAGTAAATGGTCAAGTTGAGAGACTGAATGCAATCATAATTTCAGTGCTCTCAAAACTGAGTATCATCGACCCCACGAAATGTTACAGGCATGTCAGCAAAGTTCAACAAGCTGTTAATTCAACATTTACAAGAAGCATTGATACGACACCCTTTGAAATGCTAGTTGGAGTTAAGATGCGGACAAAAGAAGACCTCCAGATACGACAATTGATCAACAAAAAAGCAGCAACAATATTTAACGATGAACGCAGCGATCTAAGAGCAAAGGCAAAGGCTCAAATTGTGAAGCTTCAGAACGAAAATAAGAAGACGTATAATCTTCGACGAAAACCTGCAAGACGATATAATATTGGTGACTTGGTTGCCATCAAACCTACACAGTTTGGTAGTGGTCTGAAATTAAAAGCAAAGTTTTTGGGACCCTACCAAGTTGTTGGAATCAAACATAACAATGCGTATGATGTTCAGAAAGCCGGAAACTGCGATGGCCTAAAGAATACCTCATCGTGCGCGGAGTACATGAAGCCATGGTCCATTGGCAACGACAACGACGACGCGTTCGGGTCGAATGCTTAATCAGAATAGCCGAATGTGGGTTGGTGTACCACACAAAATACCAAATGAAGATAAGATCCCTAGACGACGAGCAACGATGATCCCATTACTAAAAAGAACGACGAACAACGATTATGCCATCACGAAGAAGACGACGAGTAAAGAAGAGAGAAGCAGAGAAATAAAACGAGGACAGTACCGAAAAGACGTAAAAAACGACGACGGCCGCAGAAAAGAAGAATTAAACGACGCAAAATAAAGAATACTTTTATCCTAAATTTATCAAACATTAAATACAAGTGAATTATTAAACCTAAAGTAAATAAAAACCCCACATATATTATCTTAGCTTAGGACTTTCCCTTGTTTTGTAATATTGGTGTTGCTCGGTGTAGATGCCACAAGAAGGGGGTAGTCGACAGTATCATATGCTATCACGCGTAAACAAAACAGTGGACCAGATAGGAGAAGTGTCAGGGGCGATGTTTGATCAATATCGGGAGGAACAAGGAGCTGTGGGTGGGTTGCCGAGAACACCGGTCCAGGCCAGGTCAGCAGAATGGCCAATGTCCGATCCTACACCCACGCTTGCTTCCGAACTGGCATCAACAGTCAACGTATCGTTGGCTCAGGCTCATGCGACACACAGGGCAGCGAACACTGACTCGATTAGTCGGGTGTTGCAGGAGGAGTTGCGTATGGGGTTTATCGAGATGATGCACCAACTCAACGAGGTACTCCAGCCGGTTAGACAGCTGCAGCAGCAGAAGGAACCGCAGCGGGAGGAGGTTCACAACGAGCAGGAGTATCGAGGAGCAATCCCGAAAAGGAAGCCGTCTAGCACGACTGATGCGCCGATTCCGCCACCAAAACCATTTTTGGCTCGCTCGAGGCGAGGTGGTATTGGTCCGGAACCGTCTTCAGGAGTAGGACCGACCGCATCCAGTGAGCAGCATCAACGATAGCATTCAGATGCTCGGGTCAGGGTCGTGGCGAGAGTAGGAGAGCTGGTTGGATTCCTCGAGAAGATCCGCATCCAAATCCCCCGGGTTATAGACCTTGGTCACGGTGGGGCCGAGTCGAAAAATGGGACGTGACGTTCGACGGAGACAGCAACAAAATGACAGTCGAGGATTTTGTGTTCCGAATTGAATTCCTACAATGTCTTCCAATGTCGCTGCCCGTGGGATGAAGTTCTAAAGGGATTTCATCACCTGGTTACAGGAAACGTGCGGGAATGGTACTGACAGTACATCCGTGATCATGGCGGTGGTGTTTGGCAGGAACTAAGGGGCGACTTAATTACACGTTTCCGAGGCACGGCGTCCGGGTTCGACCGCATGAGAGAACTGCGAGAAAGAATGCAGCGGTCAAACGAGAGTGTGGAAGACTTTTTCCATGTCATGAGAAAGCTCGCGTCGAGGTTGGAGATGCCACCACCTGAAAATGAGATGGTAAAAATCGTCAAAAAGGCACTCACAGATGAGATAGCGAGTTTCGTCTACGGCTTACAGGCTTATTCCTTAGACCAACTGAGGGATGAGTGCGTGGAAATAGAGACACATCTGAAGAGGAAGGCTCGATCTTCGTGGCGAGGAGCACCCAAACCCACAAACTATAGTCGCGGGGCGAATGCAAACGTCAGCGAGGTAGCGCAGGATCGGTCGATTAGCGATGAAGAGGCAGAGGTCATTGAGGAAGCGCAAGTGACACACCGTGTTCCACAGAAGTTGATTTGCTGGAACTGCGGGCAGACCGATCATGGCTTTAGGGACTGTATGGCATCGGAGAGGCGAATTTTCTGCCCGATGCATATTGTCCAACCTGTCCGAATTGCGCGGGAAACGTGAAGAGGGGTGCGATCCAAGCAGGCGAATCACGCTCACAGAAGGGGCCTGCGCAGAGAAAGTAGAAGAAAATAAAAATGAATTAGATAGACGTAATTTGCATTTTAGGTTAAGGAACTTATCATATGAAGAGCGCTTAAGAAATTATTTAGAAACCCGAAATAGAATATTTTCTGAACTACGAGTGGATGGTATGCGAGCACTGTCGGTGTGTAATGTTTCCCGGTGTTCTGGTGTGGTAGCTTTCGAGACGCATTCCACAAACTAGACAACTTTCATAGATTTTATGGTTAGCACTGTGTGGGATCTTTCGGCTAGGGCTCGTCGGATGGGGGGGATATTTCAGTTGTTCCAGCTAAACACATACAAGAGATTCTGGTGCTAACCTGGCCGTTAGGTGCTATACAAATCAAATCAATAGTGTCATATGCATCGCCGCACGGAGTTAGGTCTTGTAATCTCCGCGTTTACCCACCCTACCATGTTAACTCTGCTCGCCTATTTCTTGTGTTAACCCTTAAGCCTCTATATGTTCCTCCTTCCCAATACCCCTGTATAGTTATTCTACTCCAATTTCATGTTGATCAATCTTCAGTGTATTTTCATATTTTAACTCCACTCCAACTAACAACCATCCTCAGCATCACCTCAAATCTTCATGACATCTTATTTATCTACAGTTACAGCAACTTAATTCTAGGGGTTTTTTATATATATAAAAAGGAGAAAAGTTTAGAAGAACAAATCAAATTATAAGCAAAACGGTGTTTTTCTTACTTTTAGTGGTAGCTTACGTTTGGTTTTCCATCGCTGCAACAGGCCTGCATGCATTGATGTGTCCTAGATTAGATTATAATGTACAAAATTTAAATGCAAAAAAAATAATAATAATAGCAATAGTAGCTACGGTTGAATTCAGTGTGTGTGTGTGTGTGTGTGTCAATCATTTTCCTTGAAGACATCCAATATGGATATGTCTGTGCCTATCCAGGCCACGACATAGAATTTCAGAGGCAACTGTATGTCCTCTGCCAAGGTCAAAATTAAGGTTGATCGCAAATTTTCGTTGTACGGCAGAAGTTTGACCTCCGTTGGATAACTTTCGTCAATATTAAATTACACTGGAGAAACCGAGATCGACTGGCAAAGCTCAGACCCCTTTTGGCGAAGAAAAATTTTATCAGCCACATGTCAAAGCGGGGGGTTATGTAATTACCTTTTGGGGCTTGAAACCGGGTTTATCTTTGGAGAATCACTGATTTTTCGGCTTTTCGGCACACTGATCTTAATTTTTGGGCAGCTTGGCATGTGCACCCTACTTTCGACGATTTATAGATTTCAATTTTTCTTTTTTTTTTTCAGACACGTGTATAACCTTTTAATCTTTTTTTTTCTTTTATCTCGGCGTACCACCAAACTGACCTTCCACAATTTAGTTCCATGGATCGAATGATCCAGCGCTTGAGCTTTGATTTTGTTTCTTCATCCCATTCTAAAGCACAAGGGCTAGATAACCCACCAAGATAACCCAAAGCTCGCTCTCCCGTCAAAAGCTTTCGCTTTATTCCCGTTTATTCCCTTGCATGCAGATAAGCTACAGCTCTGTGCACACAAATAAATCCATCCAAATATGGGCCGTCACACCACAGGTTATTTTTAAGCTTTTCTACTTGTTCAAAATAAGCTGGAAAACGGACATCTTTTAAGTTACGCACTTTAGTAGGTCTTTGGCATGGAACTTTCCTATCTGTTGACCATCTTCTTCTAATTCATAACAGTGGTTACCAAACTTTCGAACTACAGTTGCCTTCAAGAATTTAGGAGCTAATTTTGCATTAAATGCCTTGATCTTGTTACTTTGGGCAAAGTTTCGTCTAAAGACGTGTTCGCCGACTTCGAACGTAACGTATCTTGTGCGCAAATCGTACGTTCTCTTATTGGTTTGATATGCCTTAATGATGTTTTCCATGATCTTGTTTCTAACAATTTGCAGTTTGTCTGTAATCAAAATATTCTCGCCCTCTTAAAGCATTTCTATCCTCCTCAGCAATTCATAGTTGTCTGCGTGTGTTATCATATGATTACCAAACAACGCAAAATATGGTGAAAATCCTATTGCGGCATGATGTGAAGATCTCAAGGCGAAGGATATCTCACCGAGCTTATCGTCCCATAGCCGTTGGTCTTTCCCTAGATAAGCACTGATACCAGATATAATTGATCTATTAAGGCGCTCTGAGGCATTAGCCTGTGGACTGTAAATTGCAGTAAACATATGCTTTATCCCATACTTCTGCATGAATGCCTGAAATATATTCGACTTGAACTGGCTTCCGTTATCAGTTCCTATAACTTCAGGTATACCGAATACATGGAATATATTTGTGTTTAAGAATTCTGTAATAAGGTCTGCAGTGAATTTCTTCAACGGCTTCAAAAAATGAAACTTTGTTAGGTGGTCCAAAACATCAAATACTCCTATATTTCCCTGCTTTGATCGAGGGTAAGGTCCTATGAAATCCATACAGAGCCGTTGGAATGGTCGCTCAGAGACTACAGGATTTCCCATTGGAGGCTTGAGAGTTATGTTTGGGGCTTTCACTTGTTTGCAAACTTCACATCTCGCAATAAATTCTTTGACGTCTTTTATCATATTTGGCCAAAAAAGATTTCGACGAAGCTTTTCCAACGTTTTTCCGATGCCACCATGAGAACTATGAGGAGGCGCGTGTGCATTATACAATACAGCCTGTGTCAATTCTGATGGTACCCAAAGTTTCCAGCAGTTTGACTCTGACACTGAGTCTCCTTGGTAAAACTGACTTCGCCTGTAAATGTAACGATCTACAATTTTCAAGTCTGGAAAACGGCTTTGATTCTCTGTAATTGTATCTTTTATCTTTGGACCAAAAGTGAGGCGATTGTAGGTCGACTTCAGGCAACACCACTTCTATTTCGCTTATCTCTTCAGTCGGTAGTCGCGGAAGGGCGTCTGGGACTATGTTCAAGCTTCCTTTTCTGTGTTCTATTTCAAAATTAAAATGCTGCAGTTTTAGTACCCATCTAGCTAGTCTGCCATTCAAGTCTGTCTGCCTCATAAGCCATTTTAAACTAGCGTGGTCCGTTATGACTTTGAACTCCAGACCCTCTACATACTCCCTAAATTTCTCTATGCTCAATACTGCAGCTAAACACTCCAATTCGGTTACACAGTATTTTTGTTGGGCTTGATTTAGCTTATAAGAAAAATATGCAATTGGCCGTTCTATGCCATCTTCGTCCAACTGGGCCAGGACTCCACCGACACCGATATTGGATGCATCGCATTGAATTATAAACGGTTTCTCGAAATTGGGTGTGACTAATAACGGTGTTGAGGTTAATCGATGTTTTACCTCTTCAAAGGCTTGTTGTGCATCCTCAGTCCATTGAAAAGACTTAACCTTCTTGGTCAGGTCTGTGAGTGGTGCTGTCAGGGATGCATAATTTTCTATAAATCGGCGATACCAACCCGCACATCCCAGATACTTTCTGAGTTCTTTCACCGAACGAGGTGGGAGCAAATTTCTGATGGCGGAGACCTTTTCTGTATCTACCTTAATGCAACCTTTACCTATCACATAACCAAGATAACGAACTTCAGGAACACACCAGCGACATTTGTCTAAGTTCAACGTCAGGCCTGCATTTCTCAACACAGTGGACATTTCTGTCAACAGTCCAAGGTGATCCTCAAATGTTTCACTAACTAACAACAAATCATCAAGATAGACAAATACTCTATTCTTGAAATGGGGTGGAATAATCATGTCCATCAATCGACACATTGTTTGTGCAGCGTTCGTAAGTCCAAAAGGCATGACTCTGAATCTATACAAAGGTCGATTTGGTACAGTGAAGGCTGTTAGATCTCTACAAGATTCTTTCAGATTTATTTGCCAAAAGGCGTGCTTCAGATCTAAAGATGAAATAAATTCTGCTTTCGGTAACCTCGATAAAATACCATTTATCTTGGGTTGTGGATAAGCATCCTTTATCGTCACTAAGTTGACCTTGCGTGAATCTAGACACATACGAAATCTGCTACCCTTTTGTACTACTGAAACGGGACTACTCCAAGAACAAGTTGGCGGTGCTACTTCTATGACTCCTAAACTAAGCATATCATCGATTTCCGCATGAATCCGTTTTTCCACAGCCGGGGATACTGAAAATATCTATACCAATACTGTTTTATTGGTTTTGCCGATGGAAGTAATTCGATTGAATGCTCTAACATGGACGTTTTCCCCAAGCCTTCCGTATTAAAATCTGGGAACAAAGCCACAACCTTTTCCATGCGTTGTTGTTGCTCGGCATTTAACAATTCTGGCAATTCAATCTCATTTATTGACAAAGTTTTCGCTAGTTTCTCCAGCAGGCCAAAAGTGTTCCAAACATTCAATCCCAGATAAAGGTTTTGTTTCAGATCAGGAATTATATATAAGGTTAACAATCGAGTCTGATTCCTAAAGCTTACTTCAGTTTCTATGTAACCAAGAATGTTGTATTTTTGTCCTCCAGCTGTTTCAACTTGCGACTTGCTTGCAATATAGGGCCTATTCTTGCTTATAAATTCCTTTGCAGCTTCCCCACTAAGGCATGAAACTGATGCACCAGAATCTAATAATCCTCCATAAGTCTTACCAAATATATCTATTTCTACAAATGGTCTAATATCCTTTTTTATATCAACGATCGAATCTGGACTCAGCGATATACCCCTCATTCTATCTTTAACTTTTTTTATAAAGTTACGAAAACGAACGGTATTTCTCTTAGTTCGGACACAACTGGGTTTTTTAACTAAATCGCTACCAAATATTTGTTCTCTTATTTCTTCATAGTTTCGAAGTCTTATATCTCTTTAATTGGACGTTGACATGCAATGACTGCATCTATCAAGAGGCGATGCAATTACTGCACCGTCAAGTGGCCCGTGTGACACCAGCAGAAGGCTGTTACGCGTGGATCCCAGGCAAAACGCAGCCCTCCTCCCGCCCAACCGACCGAGGGGCGCTGCCGCATGACGCGCGGTGCGTAGCCGAACCAAACGCGAGCATGCAAGAAAGATAGATATTAGACTAACCTTCGAGGAAAATTAGCACTAAACTTATTAAGAAATTAAGCATGCAATAAAATACAAAATACAAATACCACTACAATTACTAATTACTAGAAAGGTGTGTAAGGATTAGTAATTTAATAAGAGGAAGAGAATTAGTGGAGGATATAATATGGTAGAGGGAATTATAATCCGAGCATAAGACCCTAAACGGTTCATGCAAGGAATAATTCGATCTACAAAGTGGAAGGAACAACGGTATAAAGTTTCTAGTCAGTCTAATAGGAATCGTGAAGTTTATGCGGCTCAACAGATCAGGGCTGTCTATGTCACCCCTGATCAAGTTGTGCATAAATATCACACCAAGCATTTTTCTACGGCTAACTAAGGATGGGAGGTTTACTAATAATAGTCTACTAGAGTAAGAGTAAAAAGTTTTTCTGTACTGATTCTATACGGTCCTGGTGTACTTTGTACTGAGGGCACCATACACAGGAGCCGTATTCTAAGATCGGACGAACAAGCGAGGTATAGAGAGTCTTTGTTATATAGGGGTCGTCAAATTCCTTTGACCACCTCTTTATAAACCCAAGCACGCCCATGCCCTTATTTACCATGGTAGAAATGTGTTCGGAAAACTTTAACTTGGGATCTAACATAACACCCAGATCATCCACCAGGGTAATTCTCTCAAGAGAACCCCCAAATAGGGTGTAGGGAGCCAACAAAGGGTTAGAACGATGAAATGTCATAACTTTGCATTTCGAGGCATTAAGGTGTAACAAGTTTGCACAACACCATGACTGAAAGCTATTGAGATCGGATTGCAAGCGAGAATGAAATGAAATGTCCTTGTACTGGACACAGAGTTTAACATCATCCGCATACATAAGTACTCGAGAGTATGTTATTACTGAAGGCAAGTCATTAATAAAGAGTGTGAAGAGTAAGGGGCCTAGATGGCTGCCCTGTGGTACTCCCGAAGAAACCTTTACTGGTAAAGAGAGGGAGTTTTTGAAGAGGACTCTTTGAGACCTAGAACAAAGATAGCTAGAAATCCATCTCAGGAGGTTGGGCGGAAACCCTAAAAGGTCAAGTTTATGTGCTAAAAGGGAATGGTTTACAGAGTCGAATGCTTTACTAAAGTCGGTGTAAATAACATCCGTCCTTGAAAGCCTTTAATAATGAAAGAGGTAAACTCTAACAAGTTCGTGGTGGTTGATCGCCGCCTTATAAATCCATGCTGAGTTGGAGATATAAGTGACTTGCAGAGATGTTGCAAGTGCGGAGTTAAAACCTTCTCAAACAATTTGGGAATAGCGGATAACTTTGCTATACCTCTATAATTTTTTGCATCAGACTTGCTACCTTTTTTATGGAGAGGAATTATAAACGATTCCTTCCAGATCGGGGGGAAGCAAGAGGAATCTATGGACAGGGTGAATAGTTTAAGCAATGGTCCACACAGAGCCTCGGCGCAGTACCTGAGTACACAACCTGGAACCCCGTCTGGACCCGGTGAAAACACCGGCTTAACTAGTCGAAGATCTTGAAGTAGGGAATATTCATTTAACAAGGGACTGAAAATGCCGTTCGACCTCGGTAATCCGTATGGGTACGGTTGACCAGAGTAGCGTTCCTCAGAATAGGTGGTTTGGAAAAACTGGGCAAAAAGATCGGCAATTGCCTGATCATTATTTGCCGACGTATTACAAAATGATAGCGAGGATGGGTGTGCGGACGTTCTACGCTTACTGTTTACGAAGCAGTAAAACTGTTTAGGGTCCTGAGAAAAACGTATCCTGCAACGAGATAGGTAGTTCTTATAGCATTGAGCATTAAGAACTGAAAACTGAAGTAGGAGAACCCAATTCTTGAAATTTTTTATAAAGTCTTGATTTTAAGTTTTTTAGACTGGATAACTCTTTGGTAAACCAAGGGGGTTTTCCAGATCTAATCGGACAAGAAAGCGGGACACAAGAATCAAAAAATGTGCCAAGAACATTGTAAAATATGTTTGTGCCTTTTGTGACATCAGTGCACAAGTACAAAGCGGACCAATCAAAATCCCTAATTAGGTTATTAAGCTTCGCAAACTCGGCTTTACGAAAGCAGCGGACACGTTCAGGTAGTCTACTCGACCGATCCAATACAGTTGGTCCTATGTCTAGCGACACCTCGAAAGTAAGGTGGTAGGCGTCTTCAGGTATAGTGAGCGGAAGGGCTCGGGTTAACAACACTATGGTCGGATCCGATACAAAGCATAGATCAAGCAATCGACCCAAGGAATTTTTCACATGATTGACTTGAGACAGGGACAGGTCAAGCAAGCCGTCAACAAAGTCATGTCGTGACATGGGCACTAGGATACTAGACTCGTTTACCGAAGACCAAACAGTTCCTGGCAAGTTGAAGTCACCAAGAACTATCATACGATCTTTATCAGATAGCGAGGAAGCAACAGCGGTTAAAGCGGACAAGTGCTGCTCATAAATTGAAATATCCGAAGAAGGTGGGATATACGAGCAAGTAATGAATATAGCGAAAGCGGGAAGAATCAGTTTTACACACAGGAATTCCAGTTCCTGTTGAACTTGGACTGTTAAGTGTTCTGACGTGAAGTAAGAGTCCACTGCAATTAGAACCCCTCCTGCACGTCGAGACGAACGGTCCTTTCTAAAAGTTGTGTACCGACCGGAACTAAGAATGTCCGGCTTTAACCAGGTTTCAGTAAACACAATAACGTGGGAAGCAAATGCAACACTATCCCGGAAAAGAATGCTGAGCTTACTACGCAAGCCTCTTACATTCTGATAGGTTACTAAAAGAGAAGTTAGTTTTTTGGAAAGGTTGGAGCAAGACGGGAAGTTGAGGAAGAGGAAGTTGAGGTTGAGGGTGGCACGCTGGAAAGATTTGGAAGCGATATGGGGGGCCTATTCTTCTTCTTAGCCTTAAACTCCTTCACCACCAAATGCTCCGGCCAAAATTTGGTGGAGCAAATGGTGTCAAATTGAGTTGGGGAGATGCTTATCTTAAACGACGCTATCTCCCTGGCATAAGAGAAGTTAAATTTCTCCACCTTTAAACCCACGGCTTTTATTTTGCTTTGAATGAAAGCAGTTACATCATTAGATGTGAGGTCAGGGGCCAGCCGTGAAACAAAAACTTGTCGTTTTGGTGGGACTCCCACCAGTGGTTTAGTCACCGCAGGTCTAGTACCTGTGGTGGCAATATCCGGAGGTCCGGAACGTCTATTTACTGGTGGGATCGGGATAGACGGGACAACTAGTGAACTTGCGGACACCACGGACACGGACGCAGCAGACGTACTTGGCTGCACATTCTCCGAGGCGATGAATTCGGCTACCGAATCTGCATCGCCAGCAGCTTTCGTTGCCTTTGGAGTGGCAAACGAGATCAACTGCTGTACACTTGGAGTGGTCGGAGTCAATTTTTCGGCGGCGCACGGCTGAGTGACGGTTGGCACTTGGAGGTCCCGCGGAGTGACCTTTTTGCGCCTCGGAGACTCATTCAGCAGTTTTAAACCGCTAAACTGAGCCTCCATGGCTAGGAGCCGATCGTATTGGTTTTTAAAACCAACGGTCAGCTCCTTAAAGCCACTCCGCGTCTGCCTCATGAAAGATACCATTTCCTTCTCCACCGCACGGCATGCCTCGCAACTGTAATGCAAGCCATTACGTTTGGCTATAGCATCACTCACGAGGCCAGAAAATCCCGCGCATTTTGCGTGGACTACGCTGTCGCAGAGCCAGCAGGGGACATTCGGCTGATCTTGAGTGATCTGCTTCTTGCTGGTTTTTTTGGCGCAGACCACAGCGAATTCCATTTTTATTATTTAAATATTTTCTTAAGAAAATGTACGAAGAAAAATTAAAATTAAAATTTCCAAAGCAAATTGGTATCAGACCACTGTGCCAGACAACGCTCAAAGCGGAATTGGTAAGAAAAAAAAAGAGAGCAGAATGGAGAGCGGTTATAGCGAGAGCTACTAAACAGAGAGCGCTATTGCTAATATTTTAACACAAATCAAAAGGCATGCACTCGCGTAAAAGAATTGGTTTCCAGATTGTTGTCTGGTTAGGGAGTATAATTAGAATTTAGTTAGGAAAACACACGCTGTTTATTCGAAACAAAAGGAAAAAATGCGGAGCGCAAAACAAAAACACGTCTGATCACTACGGAAGAGAACGGATTGATCCGGGACTATTGGATATAATTTACCTTGAATATTTTTAGAATTTAAATATTTAGGAATTATATTGACTTTCGGACAGTAAGAAGAAGAATGCTCTTTATTTAATGTTGAGGATGTGAGCGGTAACTGCTGTTCTTGTTGCCGCTCAACCGTCGGTTTTCCTGACAGGTTTCACAATTTGGTCTTATTATATTTTCAGCTCCGCAACCTAAGCAAAATATCTTCTTATCAGATTGGCAATCTGCGTGTTTATGGCCAAACCTGCGACAATTCCAGCATTGAATCTCTTCTAAGGCTCTAGTTCTTTTTAGTTCGCAAATTTCTTGCTCTCCTAGATGGTTATCTGAACGTTTTTTTTCATACTCCAATGCATTAATTTGCTTTCGTGTGTTTGCTTTCAGGTTAGCGGTGTTATACTCCTCACTAAAAGCCTCTCGTCTAAGGACTAATTTTCTCAACTGGCTAACCGAATTGATTTCTATATAGAACAACTCCTTTCTCATAAACGGTCTCAGATTTCGTTTCAGAATTGACGTTAGTTGACTTTCGCTAATAGGGTATTGTAAGCGATCTACTAAATGCATAACTCCGTTATGAAATTCATAAAAACTTTCGCTGATTTGCTGCTTGCGATCTCTTATCAATTCTCTCACGTCATCGTCAGATAGCGGTTCAAGAAAATAGGAATTCAGCGACTTACAAAGATCGGACCAGTTTACTCTGTCTACAGTGCGTCTGTATCTCCATTCACTTGCTCGGCCACTAAAGAGAATATCAATGTGTTCGCACAACACTTCAAAGTTTCCTCGTAAGCTATCATTTGTCAAAGCTGTAATCATGTATAAGTTAACAACTAAGCATATAATATGAACTCTCTCTGTCATACATTGTTGTTTCTAAGTACGCAGCAGGTAATCATAAGTATTTGGTTGCCCTCAGCAAACAATGCTGACGCGCTGCCAAGAATTCTGCACACAGCAAGTGAAAACGGTCACCCGTGCTGTTTGCGCAAGAATGTTGAGTCGGCATGCCGACTCTGGGGTATGGCGCGATGCATTGACTTCGTAGGGTAAGCTTAAGCAAATACATTTCTGTAAAGTCAGTCTCAGTTCAGATCGCATTCTAATAAGACGAACGATTAAAGCTCCGGCACTGCCGTAAATAAAATTCAGTGTGTTATCAATTATAGTTGGGAAAGTCCCACAACATAATTATCATTGATCCCGTTTCGCTCGCCGGATCCATCACACAACGTAATCATCATTGATCCAGTTTCAATCGCCGGATCCACCGTTACCTCATAAAAGGAAGAGGCCACTATCGCCAGCTAATTACCCACATAGCGTCGCTGATCATCGAGATAACGGCGGTAGACACAATTACATAGTTACCCACATAGCGTCGTTGACCATCGAGATAACGGCGGTAGACCTAATTGGCGCCCAACCAATACATAAGAACCCATACCATGTAAGTTCATAAGTGATTTCAGTTTGAAGAAATTGTTCACGAAAAAAAAAAAATAAAGGTAAACTGTAAAGTAAAGTAAATATTGCTGCCTTCTTCTGCCAGCATTTCATTCCTTTAAATCATTGCATACTTTTATTAAAATTGTTGCATACTTTTACCAGCGTTCCTGGTCAATAAAACTTTGCATACTTTCGGCAGCATTATATTTTCTGCTGCATACCCTTAACAATTTTTATAATAAATATTGCATACCCCAAGATACACCAGTTTCTACTATTGCCAACGGTTTTACCTGCCGATCTTTCTCGATCGTCCTAAGTTTCGAAAAGTGCCAACCATAAACCAATGAGTTGGAATTATAGGGAGAAAAAACCTGAATATAATAGTTCCGATAGTGAGGAGGGGGGAATCAATTGCTCAATAAATCCTACCCCTGCAGATATCGTTGTAACTGAAAAAATGGAGCTGGCTCAAGTTTAGAATCTCATCAGGCAAGCCTTAGCGGAACAAGAAAGGCAGTTTCAAGCACAAATAACCGCTTTAGCTTCACGGGTGCTTCACATACGAGAAAATATCCGTCGATCCTGACGCCAAATACGACATTCCCTTAGACATTATTAAATCTGTGCCGGATTTCTCCGGTGTACAGGATGAGTATGTAGCGTGGAGGCAAGCAGCCATCTACGCATACGAGTTATTCAAGGGCTTTCCAAAGAGCACGGCGCATTACCAAGCGGTAGCAATCATTAGGAACAAAATCAAAGGCCCAGCTGGAGCCTTACTAGTGTCTCACAACACTGTCCTAAATTTCGATGCAATACTAGCTAGGCTAGATTGCACATACTCGGATAAAACATCCTTGCGCTTGTTGAGACAGTGTTTGGAGTTAGTTACGCAGGGCGAAATGTCCCTGATGCAATACTACGATGACGTCGAAAAGAAGCTCACTCTCGTAACTAACAAAATTGTAATGTCTCATGACCAAGAAGGCGCCGATTTGCTCAATCGGGAGGTCAGAGACGACGCCTTGCACGCCTTTATCTCCGGTCTTAGGAAGCCGTTGAGAGCGGTTGTGTTCCCTGCGCAACCAAAAGATCTACCATCCGCACTGGCTCTGGCCAGGGAAGCTGAGGCTAGCATTGAAAGAAGCATGTTTGCGAACTCTTACGCTAAAGCCTTGCAAGACCGAGCGCAAATTGCCGAAACTAACAAAAACCGTGCCCAAGGCAGACAAACCAAGTTTAACAAAGATGAGCAAAATCAGGAGAGAAATCCCCATTTTTTAAAACGCCAAAAGGGCGGTCCCCAGCCTCAGGCCCCTAAAGACAATCAATCCGAAGCTCCACAGCCCATGGAAGTTGACTCTTCCTCCAGATTTAGACAAAAAACCGACTACAGCAGGCGTCAGACTTACGAGTCCAACGCAGCAAAACGCAAGAATTCGTCAGACCGTTCAACAGGTCAAAGACGGCAACGCATTAACAATGTCGTACAATCAGACTCCAAAGAGGCCGTAACAGAATTCGAGAAGGCGGCCAAAGAGGCAGTTGAAGAATTAGAGAGTGAGAACGAGTACGCACCTGGTGACGACTCAATTAATTTTTTAGGGAACACTCCCGGCTTCCGTACATTCAACGACGGTTGGCTGGGAGAACTCTGAAGATGTTAATTGACACTGGCGCGGCAAAGAATTATGTGAAGCCCTTAACAGAGCTAAAGGCCATAACGCCGGTCGCCAAGTCATTCTCGGTAAACTCGATCCACGGGTCTACCGAAATCAAGCGCAAGTGCTTGATGAATATTTTCCAGCATACCTCCCCGTTTTTTCTCCTCGATACCCTAAGTTCTTTCGACGCCATCATAGGCTTCGACTTGCTAACACAAGCCGGAGTCAAATTGAACTTGGCAAAAAACACTCTGGAATACCAGGGTACATCTGAAAAACTCCAGTACTATCAATGTGCCGATGTGAACTTCACCGATGTCAACGACATCGTTGTCCCTCCGTCCGTAAAGAAAGAGTTCAGGGACATGATACTCAGAAACAAAAGAGCCTTCTCAAATGCAGATGAAGCTCTCCCTTTTAATACTGCTGTCATCGCTACAATCCGAACAGTGGACGACGAGCCTGTGTATTCAAGATACCCGAGTCTCATGGGTGTTTCTGACTTCATAAACAAAGAAGTCAAACAATTACTGGACGATGGCATAATCAGGCCCTTCAGATCGCCTTACAACAGCGCAACATGGGTGGTTGATAAAAAAGGCACTGACTCAAACGGTAACCCAAAAAAAAGGTTGGTAATCGATTTCAGGAAACTGAACGAAAAAACCATACCGGACCGCTATCCCATGCCAAGCATCCCCATGATTTTAGCGAATCTAGGGAAGGCCAAATACTTCACTACCCTCGACTTAAAGTCTGGGTACCACCAAATCTACCTTGCGGAGCATGACCGCGAAAAGACTTCGTTTTCAGTAAGCAGCGGCAAGTACGAGTTCTGTCGGCTTCCGTTTGGCCTGCGCAATGCAAGCAGCATATTCCAAAGGGCAATAGACGATATCCTGAGGGAACATATAGGAAAGATTTGCTTTGTCTATGTAGACGACGTCATAATTTTTTCTAAAAACGAAACGGAGCATATTCAACACATCAACACTGTGTTAAAATGTCTAATCGACGCCAACATGCGTGTAGGCCCTGAAAAGACTCAATTCTTCAAGGAAAGTATTGAATTCCTGGGTTTCATTGTTACCAAAGACGGAGCAACATCCGATCCCAAAAAGGTTAAAGCCATTCAGGACTTCCCTGAACCCAAAAGTGTCTACAGCGTTAGGTCATTCTTGGGGTTAGCTAACTACTATAGGGTCTTTATTAAGGACTTTGCCGCTATAGCGCGCCCAATATCAGATATACTTAAAGGGGAAAATGGTTCAGTGAGTAGGCACGTATCAAGGAAAATCCCTGTTGAATTTAATGAAGCTCAACGCGATGCTTTTCACCGTCTGCGAAACATTTTGGCATCAGAAGATGTCATGTTAATGTACCCAGACTTCCAGAAACCGTTCGATTTAACCACTGATGCTTCGGCCAGTGGAATTGGCGTGGTTCTTTCCCAAGGCAATAGGCCAATAACAATGATTTCTCGCGCCTTAAAACAGGCCGAACAAAACTATGCCACCAACGAAAGAGAGTTGCTGGCCGTTGTGTGGGCTTTAGGCAGACTACAGAACTTTCTGTACGGTTCCAGGGAAATTAACATTTTCACGGACCACCAGCCGCTCACGTTCGCTGTGTCGGACAAGAACACGAATTCTAAGATTAAAAGATGGAAATCGTACATCGACCAGCACAATGCCAAAATGTTTTATAAACCGGGCAAAGAGAATCTGGTGGCGGATGCCCTTTCAAGGCAAAACGTTAATGCTTTGCAAGATGGGCCCCGTTCGGACGCTGCAACCGTTCACAGCGAAATTTCCCTGACCTACACAGTCGAGACAACAGACAAACCTTTGAATTGTTTTAGGAACCAGATTGTTCTAGAGGAATCGCGTTTCCCGCTAAAGCGAAACCTGTTGCTGTTTCGCAGCAAAACACGCCACTTGATCAGTTACACTGACAAGAGCTCAATTCTCAAAACTCTCAAAGAAGTTGTGAATTCTGGAGTCGTTAATGCAATACATTGCGACCTTCCCACGTTGGCAAGTTTCCAACACCACCTGATTTTGCATTTCCCTGCCACCCAATTCAGGCACTGTAAAAATCTTGTGCAAGATATAACGGACAAAAACGAGCAGTTAGAAGTCATCACTGCCGAGCACAATCGAGCGCACAGAGCAGCTCAGGAAAACATCAAACAAGTACTTCGTGACTATTTTTTTTCCCAATATGGCCACTTTGGCCAAAGAAGTGGTTGCAAACTGCAGGGTTTGCACTAAAGCCAAGTACGATAGGCACCCGAAGAAACAGGAACTCGGGGAAACGCCTATACCAAGTTATACTGGCGAAATGTTGCATATCGACATTTTCTCAACAGACAAGAAACAATTCTTAACCTGCGTAGACAAGTTCTCCAAATTTGCAGTCGTCCAACCGATATTATCCAGAACAATAATCGATGTCACAAGCCCTCTACTGCAAATTATTAACCTTTTCCCCGCAACTAAGACAATTTATTGCGATAACGAGGCGGCCTTCAATTCCGAGACCATCACTTCGATGCTCCGAAACGCCTACGGCATTTGCGTTGTGAATGCAGCTCCGCTTCACAGCACCTCAAACGGCCAGGTGGAGCGCTTTCATAGCACCCTGACCGAAATTGCGAGATGCCTCAAACTAGACAAGAAAATCAGCGACACTACAGAATTAATTTTAAAGGCTACGATAGAGTTCAACAAAAGTTTACACTCAGTAACCCGAGAGAAACCAATTGAGGTCGTTCATGCAGTAGCTCATGTTCGTCGCGAGAACGTCAAAGACAGGCTGATTAAGGCACAGCAAGACAATATCAAAAGGTGCAACGCAGCCAGACAAAACCGTGTTTTCGAGGTAGGAGAAAAGGTGTTCCAGAAGAACAACAAAAGGCTAGGGAACAAGTTAACTCCATTATGCTCAGAACAAAAGGTCGAAGCAGACCTGGGAACGTCTGTTCTCATTAAGGGGAGGGTGGTCCATAAGGACAACCTGAAATAAGTTTTCCCCACAATTAGCTAGTAAGCCAACTTAATAAACTCCGAAACTCAAAAGCAAATAAACAGACTGACGGACACGATCAATAAAATTATCAGCTCCCGCAAAGGCGATTTGGTTGACACTCCTCATTTATTCGAAACACTGCTGGTAAAAAATAGAATACTGAACACGGAAATTCAAAATTTAATACTAACTATAACACTGGCAAAAGCAAACATAGTAAATCCCACAATTCTCGACCACACCGATCTGAAATCACTTATTGAGCAAGACACCCCAATAGTAAGCTTAATAGAAGCTTCTAAGATCAAGGTCCTTCAGTCCGAGAACATTATCCACATATTAATAGCCTACCCTAAAGTTGAGTTTAGGTGCCAAAAGGTCTCCGTCTACCCCGTTTCACACCAACAAACCATTCTGCGACTCGACGAGGACACGCTGGCGGAATGCGAAAAGGACACCTTTACAGTTACTGGATGCACCGTGACTACGCATAACACCTTCTGCGAACGAGCACGGCGCGAAACCTGTGCTAGCTCCCTTCATGCTGGAAACATCGCCAACTGCCATACCCAACCCAGCCACCTGAAAGCAATAACACCTGTAGATTTCAAGGAGAAAGTGACTGCGGCGGGTTCACCCAAATTCTGGTTCACGGTTGGTGCGGTCCTGAACGTCGGACTAATTGGCTCATTCGTCCTTTTCATGGTGCTAAGGAGAAAGCGAGCCACATTGAGGGTGCAGAGGGCTTTGGACAACTTTAATATGACCGAGGACGGTCATCATCCTGAGGGGGGGGGGTAGTTAACAACTAAGCATATAATATGAACTCTCTCTGTCATACATTGTTGTTTCTAAGTACGCAGCAGGTAATCATAAGTATTTGGTTGCCCTCAGCAAACAATGCTGACGCGCTGCCAAGAATTCTGCACACAGCAAGTGAAAACGGTCACCCGTGCTGTTTGCGCAAGAATGTTGAGTCGGCATGCCGACTCTGGGGTATGGCGCGATGCATTGACTTCGTAGGGTAAGCTTAAGCAAATACATTTCTGTAAAGTCAGTCTCAGTTCAGATCGCATTCTAATAAGACGAACGATTAAAGCTCCGGCACTGCCGTAAATAAAATTCAGTGTGTTATCAATTATAGTTGGGAAAGTCCCACAACATAATTATCATTGATCCAGTTTCAATCGCCGGATCCACCGTTACCTCATAAAAGGAAGAGGCCACTATCGCCAGCTAATTACCCACATAGCGTCGCTGATCATCGAGATAACGGCGGTAGACACAATTACATAGTTACCCACATAGCGTCGTTGACCATCGAGATAACGGCGGTAGACCTAATTTATATGAACTTCCTTACCGGCATACCATTGCGTGAGCCATTATACTGCACTTTCCAGCTACTAATCAAATTTGCTACTTTTCCCACATCGCGACTTAGATTGAAACTACCATTTCTCTCCGGTAGATTGTTACTATTTCTATATTCATTGGGTAAGAAGGTGGATACGTCTCTTTCTAGATTAAGTGACGAAGCTCTAGTAGTTCTTCTTCCCCAATCAGGTTCATTGTTATTTCCATTATCATCTGCATTGGTATGGAAGTTAGGTATTGCATCCGTTCTTCCTGCCCTGTCTGTTGTTAACTTAGAAATTTGACGAGACAGTTCCGAGATCATGGACTGCATTTGACTAATTTGCGAAGTTATTCGATGATCTACCTGTGATAATATTCTCTGCTCTAAGAAACCTACATCTTGGTTTGGGTTATCCGCAGAAGCAGAATTAGACAATACGTTGCTGTTATCCTCGAGATCTACTATCTCATTTGATTGCTGCGACTGTCTCTTTTTTCTTCTTTTGACTATTAGTTAACAGAAACCTCTCCAAACTATTTGTTTCCAGGTTCAGATTGTGGTCGGCAACATTTTCGGAAAGAACCTCTAATAAACTGTTTCTTGTAACATTGTTTTGACATGTTGGGCAAGATCGCGACTTATCAAGCCAATTCAAAATGCATGTTCTATGGAAAATATGTTTACATCGTGTTATGAGTTTTAAATACAATGAAATCATTGGGTGTGAACAGACTCTGCAAACCTGTTCATTATTTGTGGATGTGGTCATATCTAAACTTCATCTTACGGACATGGTGCACACACAAATCAATCTTTAAGAATTTTACCGAATGAATGCTCGAAAATGTCAAATTCACTCCAAAAATAAACTATACGGATCAAGGGTATTGAGATTTGGAACATACAAAGACTATGGCAATGCATATCACACCATGACTTGTTCCCAAAATATACTATTAAAAAAAAATATTGTCTTCAACACGAGCTGGCCGTCAGCCGTCGGGTGCTATAGGGGGATAAACGGATGTCGGGTCGGCTCGTCACAACTGTAGACTTGGAAAGGGGCACGGGTGCCTCGGGTTCATGGCTTGCCCTGGATCCAAGGCGACTGTGCTCCGTGTCATAGGATACAGGTGGGCACGAGCGAACCGGCACCCGCCGTAACTGTACACACCGGCGGAAGTGCGACTATACTCTCCCCGTGAGGGCGGCTGGAAACAGGTCCTGGTACGGTCATGTCTCTGCCAGGATGCTGGCGAATTGTAGTCGGGCGGAGAGAAGAAAACTCTCAGTGAAATAACCCCAATCCAAGGTGACACTGTCATATGCCGAGGGATGCATGGCCGAGGGGGTGCTCGGTCGCTTATATGCGGACTCTGGATACCTGCCGACCTCCAGTTTTAATAAGGCTTCCCGGGGCACGCGGGCTATGCCCCGGGCGACTAACCCCTTCCCGCCTACTCGTGGGATCAAATATGCCAAATTTAAATATTAAAACAAAAAACACCGCAAAGGAGCACAGCACTCCTCCTAAAGTGCCGGAGGGAAAAGACCATCCCTCTACAAACGCATCTGGGAAACCAGTGCCCAAAAAGACGGGGAAGGAGACTAAGTCGGTCCACCGTCTCGAGGCAGCAGGCGCTGTGAGGAGAGGACCGAAAAGCCAATCGGGCCAATCCACGTCGGGGGGCCCCAAGGGCGACCCGGTTACCGGGGGGGGCGACCATGCAGAGGGATATCGCGGCTGGCGGACCCCTTGGGACCGGGAACCCCTTGACAACCCCGGCAGGCGGCGCCTCTGCCTCGAAAGATAGGCCCAAGTTTCAGGACAAAAGACGTGCGGCCTTCATCCTGGGCAACGACGACCCGGTGTTCCTGGCGTCTGCCCAGGGAATCGAATCGCGGCGATGGGCCAAGACAGTCCTGCCCGACTACCAGCCAGCCAAAGCTGGCAAGGCCACAGCCAAGGCCCCAAGCAAGCGGCAACGCTCGGCGGAGGACACCGCCACACAAGTCCAACAGGCCAAGAGGACAAAGACATTGAGCAACCGCTCGTTTGCCGAGGTGGCGAGGGGAAAAACCCTGATTGGAGTCCTAGACAGGGGCTCTAAAGACGGGCAGATCCCTAGGGACAAGTGGCACCTCGTGGAAAACGAGCTCCAAGACCGTTTCCTCCAGGAGTTGGAGGAGAATGGAGGACCACCGCCCAAGTGTGAGGACGCCGGGTGGCACCAAGGCAGGGTGAAAGCCATCGCCAGCCAAGATGCTCGCTCGGCGGCCCTCTACGCGAAGGCGGTAGCGTCGCTCAAGGAGGTCTACCCAGGAGCCCAGCTGGAGGTCGTGAAGTGGGAGGACATCCCCAGCAAGCCGAGGGCCAGAGCGTGGGTCTCGGCGAAGCCTGCAGAGCCGGATAAGATTCTCCGGATTCTGCAGGTCTGCAACCCCCACCTTCCCACAGCCGATTGGAAGGTGGCCAAAGTAGAGGAGAGCAACGGGCAGAGGCGCCAAATTATCCTCGTCCTGAACGCTGTGGACTACGGCTACAAGAAAGTAGTCGTAGTACCATACAAGCCCGACTCCAAAGGCATGCAGCCGACGGTCGAGCCAGACCTGGAGCCCCCGGAGATCCCTAGTACGGAGATCAAGCCTGCGGTGTCAGACGTGGCATCAGTGGTGTCGGATGACATTTTAGATGGTTACGTCTCAGACGTGAGCGATCTCACTAGGGATCTCAAACACATCGGGGTCGCGGAGGAGTTGGACTCTTCGGAGAGCGACCACGAAAGGACAATGGTGGAGGTGGACCTCAGGAATGTCACTGATACTCCTGCAGATAAACCTCCACCATTGTAAGGCAGCATGCGCTGCTCTTCTGCTCCACCTAGCCAAGGGTGGAGCCGACATAGTCCTCATTCAGGAGCCCTGGATCCTCGGAAACAGGGTCTCTGGTCTGAGGACTCCTGACTATAAGCTATACGTAGCTGACTCCGCAGGTAAAATCCGCACCTGCATCCTTGCAAAAAGAGATTTGCACTTATTTTTGCTCCCAAATTTCAGCAATGAAGACCAAACAGCAGTGAGCCTCGAAGGCCAGGGGTGCTCACTGAGAATCTGCTCCACGTACATGGGTCACGACCAACCAGACCCCCCTCCACAGGCGCTCAGGGCGCTAATCACAGACTGCGAGGCCAAGGACATCGGCCTAATCGTGGGGTGCGACGCCAACGCACACCACTGCCAGTGGGGAAGCACTGACACCAACGAAAGGGGTGAGTACCTCTTCAACTATTTACTGACCACTCAGATGGTCCTTTTAAATAGGGGGAGTGATCCCACCTTCATTATTAAAAACCGCAAGGAGGTCCTGGACCTCACACTTGCCTCTCACGAGTTACACGGGAACATCGTATCCTGGAGGGTCCTGGAAGAGCACTCCTTCTCGGACCACAGGTACGTGGAAACCGTATTCTCTTTTTCACTACCGAGACCAGCTCAATTTCGTAACCTTAGGCGGACAAACTGGGCTCGGTACTCAGACCATCTCTGTCGTGTTCTCCCTGAGACTCCACCTGAGGAAGAGATCTCCAGGGAAGCCACGAGTCATCTTGTTAAACTTTTTACCGACGCCTGCAATGAGGCGCTCGATAAATCCTGCCCCTCTAGCAAGAGCAGAGGCCGGAAGAAACCTGAATGGTGGAATCCGAAACTGAGGGAACTCCGGAAAGCCTCCCGAAGACTCTTCAATAAAGCTAAGGCCGAAAACGCTGAGCAGAACTGGGCCGATTACAAGGCCAGTCTGTCAGTATACAATAAAGAACTGAGGAAAGCCAAACGCGCCTCATGGCGTAAGTTCTGTAGCGACATTGAGAATAACTCGGAAGCCTCGCGCTTGCGCAAAGTTCTCTCGAAGACTACACCCACTCTGGGCTACCTGAAGAACGCCGACCAATCATGGACAATGTCCAGTAATGAGTTGCTAAATCTTCTCCTTAACACCCACTTTCCCGGCTGCGATGAAAACAGACCACACTACATCGCGGCTCCCTCCGTTGCCTCACGTGGTATTATGAACCTGCTAAGCCAGGAGAACATTTCGTGGGCAATAAAAAGCTTCAAACCATACAAATCCGCGGGACCAGATGGCATCATCCCTGCCCAACTGATTCACGCTGAACAAAAAGGCACTAGTTGGCTCAAAAGGATATATGAGGGAATCTTCTCCCATGGATATATCCCGGAAACCTGGCTTCATACCAAAGTCGTCTTCATCCCCAAGGCAGGCAAGCCCTCGCACACTGCCCCCAAAGATTTCAGACCCATAAGTCTATCGTCCTTCCTTCTGAAGACGATGGAACGGCTTTTGGGGATGCATCTCACGGTAAATATTCCGCCTAGTCTATTCTCAGACTCCCAGCATGCCTATCGGAAAGGAAGATCCACCGAAACGGCCCTACACACGATCACATCAATCATAGAAGCGTCCATCAACTGTAAGGAATACACCCTGGTAGCCTTCCTGGACATAGAAGGCGCCTTTAATAACATCCTACCGACCGCCATCACGGGTGCACTGACGGAACTGGGGGTTGACTCCCGGACGGTGAGCCTGATCGATCAGATGCTACAATGCAGGACGGTTGAGGCATCACTGGGGACGTCAACGTCCACCAGATTTGTCAGTAGAGGCACCCCGCAGGGCGGAGTCCTCTCGCCCCTCCTATGGAACGTGGCAGTGAACGAACTGCTGCGGGAGATAGAGGGGGGTGGCTGCCGCGTGGTGCCGTATGCGGACGATGTTGCTATAGCATTCTCGGGTAAATTCCCGCAGACGCTATGTGAGTGCCTGACAAGCACTCTCATGAAGATGTCAAAATGGGCAGACAAATGCGGGTTAGGCGTCAACCCGTCTAAAACGGAACTGGTGCTCTTCACTAGGAAGTACAAAGTACCGGCACTGATTCCCCCAAGACTATGTGGGGAAGCGCTAATCTTCAGCAACAACGCCAAGTATCTTGGTCTAATCCTCGATAGAAAGCTCGATTGGAAATTGAGCATAGAGGATAGAGTAAAGAAGGCCACAGTAGCCCTCTATACTTGCAGGAAAGCCATCGGACTAAGATGGGGAATGACCCCCTATATAGTTCGGTGGCTTTACACCACCATCATACGACCGATCATGCTCTATGGAGCGGTAGTATGGTGGCCAGCCTTAGACAAAAGGACATGCCTCAACAAACTCAGCAGAGTTCAACGCATGGCAGAGCTATGCATAACTGGCGGGCTACGCACTACTCCAGGGGAAGCCCTGGATACTGTGCTGGACCTCCTCCCCATAGATCTCATGGGAAAGAAAGTGGCAACACTTTCCGCACTCAGAATGAGAGAAGCCAGACTGTGGAAAGCGTCCGCGGTCGGGCACTCGGGAATCCTGACGAGACACCCGCAATTACCAGAGAGGACAGATTATTGTGTCCCTACTGATCACCTCTCGACGCCTTTCCAGGTATCAATCCCACTTAGGGAGGACTGGGAGATGGGCGAACCAGGCCCCGCAAATGCGGTTCACTTCTACACTGATGGCTCAAAGTTAGACGGCCGCGTGGGAGGCGGAGTCTACTGCAGCGAGCTGAACATCAGTCATTGCTTCAGGCTCCCGGACCACTGCAGTGTGTTCCAAGCGGAGGTTGTAGCCATCAAGGAGGCCATTTCCATCGTCTCCAAACTATTTCTAGACACGCACTTAGTGTGCGTTTTCTCGGACAGCCAAGCAGCTATTAAAGCTCTAGGCTCAATATCGTCGAACTCAGCGACTGTAAATGACTGCCGCAGGTCTCTGCACGAGATCGCAGAGCAGTTAGACCTCTTCCTTATATGGGTCCCAGGCCATAGGGACATCGAGGGGAACGACGCCGCCGACGAGCTAGCAAGGCAGGGTACTACAATTCCTCTCCTTATGGAGAGGGAGCAGGTAGCGATGCCTACAGGCTCCTCACGCACGAATTGTTTGAGCAAAATGCCAATAGGAGATGGCAGCAAACAGCTTCCTGTAAAATCTCAAGATTGATATGGCCATATCGATCGAAGAAGCGCTCAGCCGAGCTGTATAGGCTCAGCAGAGCACAGTGCTCTGCAGTTACTCGAGCCATTACGGGACACTGGCAGATTGGCACTCATGCCTCTAGACTGTCAATCCCTCATAACGACTTCTGCAGGAGTTGTCGCGACGAGGAAGAAGAGGAATCGGTCGCCCACTTCTTCTGCCACTGCCCAGCCCTTGGAAATCGTCGTCTTCGTTTTCTCGGGGCTGCTTTCCTAACAGACATTTCGGACCTGTCCGAAATCAAACCGGGGACCTTGTCCAGATTCATCCAAGCCTCCGGATGGGACTGCCCTTAATTTGCAACAGCCTGTTTCTCCACGGTTTCTAGGCACTGGGAAGGGGCACACGCCCATGCGGCACCACAACGGACCTTCTATAGGTCCAAGTGAGCTTGGGAGGGTTTCATCACTCTCCCAGGCTACCGCCTGAACCTAACCTAACCTAACACGAGCTGAAGCTTCAGAAAAAAAATATACCAATTGTTCCGGGCAGCAAGATTTAATGACTAAATCTTAAAGATTTCCACAGACATTAATACCATTTTCTTCCACTTAGCTCCTGGCACGCATATAGACCCGATGCTCCCTCATCGTTTCGGACAGAATGGACTGTGACTTGCACCAACCATTGCAGTTTTCCAGAAAGGAAACAAAAGCAAAAATTCTATATGCTGACAATAACTGAGACACAAAGTTTTGTTACGGTTGTTGTTGTATCGTGCCCCACGTTGGGCGCCACTTTTGTAATGTGTCCCGGTGTTCTGGTGTGGTAGCTTTCGAGACGCATTCCACAAACTAGACAACTTTCATAGATTTTATGGTTAGCACTGTGTGGGATCTTTCGGCTAGGGCTCGTCGGATGGGGGGGATCTCTCAGTTGTTCCAGCTAAACACATACAAGAGATTCTGGTGCTGACCTGGCCGTTAGGTGTTATACAAATCAAATCAATAGTGCCATATGCATCGCCGCACGGAGTTAGGTCTTGTAATCTCCGCGTTTACCCACCCTACCATGTTAACTCTGCTCGCCTATTTCTTGTGTTAACCCTTAAACCTCTATATGTTCCTCCTTCCCAATACCCCTTCAGTGTATTTTCATATTTTAACTCCACTCCAACTAACAACCATCCTCAGCATCACCTCAAATCTTCATGACATCTTATTTATCTACAGTTACAGCAACTTAATTCTAGGGGTTTTTTATATATATAAAAAAGAGAAAAGTTTAGAAGAACAAATCAAATTATAAGCAAAGCGGTGTTTTTCTTACTTTTAGTGGTAGCTTACGTTTGGTTTTCCATCGCTGCAACAGGCCTGCATGCATTGATGTGTCCTAGATTAGATTATAATGTACAACATTTAAATGCAAAAAAAAAAAATAATAGTAGCAATAGTAGCAATAGCAATAGTAGCTACGGTTGAATTCAGTGTGTGTGTGTGTCAATCATTTTCCTTGAAGACATCCGATATGGATATGTCTGTGCCTATCCAGGCCACGACATAGAATTTCAGAGGACCTGTATGTCCTCTGCCAAGGTCAAAATTAAGGTTGATCGCAAATTTTCGTTGTACGGCAGAAGTTTGACCTCCGTTGGATAACTTTCGTCAATATTAAATTACACTGGAGAAACCGAGATCGACTGGCAAAGCTCAGACCCCTTTTGGCGAAGAAAAATTTTATCAGCCACATGTCAAAGCGGGGGGTTATGTAATTACCTTTTGGGGCTTGAAACCGGATTTATCTTTGGAGAATCACTGATTTTTCGGCTTTTCGGCACACTGATCTTAATTTTTGGGGCAGCTTGGCATGTGCACCCTACTTTCGACGATTTATAGATTTCAATTTTTCTTTTTTTTTTCAGACACGTGTATAACCTTTTAATCTTTTCTTTTCTTTTATCTCGGCGTACCACCAAACGACCTTCCACAATTTAGTTCCATGGATCGAATGATCCAGCGCTTGAGCTTTGATTTTGTTTCTTCATCCCATTCTAAAGCACAAGGGCTAGATAACCCACCAAGATAACCCAAAGCTCGCTCTCCCGTCAAAAGCTTTCGCTTTATTCCCGTTTATTCCCTTGCATGCAGATAAGCTACAGCTCTGTGCACACAAATAAGTCCATCCAAATATGGGCCGTCACAGGTGCGGGTGAGAAAGGCGAGATCCCGGTTTAAGCAAAGGCGAGCTATGAGGAGGCAGGTGATTGCTTCAGTAAAGCGTTGTTGCAAGAAAGACCCGAGAGTTTTCGCAGAAATCTCTATAATGGGCGAGTCCGTGCGAGGCCAGTTGGATTCAGGCGCTACACACAGCATGCTAGGGTGTAATGGTCAGGAATTCCTGGAGAAGCTAGGCGTGAAGGCTCGTCGATATTCTTCTATAGTGAAGGTAGCGAATGGGGAAGATCGCGCAATCGTTGGCCGAGTAGAATTACCGGTGAAATACAAGGAGATGTAAAAAGATTAACGTTTTTCGTATGCCCTGTCTTGGAACAGGAAATTTACTTGGGGGTAGACTTTTGGCGGGTATTCTCTTTGGCTCCTGAGGTGATGGGAGAAGGTCCAGTAGGGGCATCTCACAGATTAGTGGAAGAAGTGCTGGCTGATCAAGCCGCTCACTATGTGGAAGGCCCGGAGAAGGAGATAGTGCAGGAAGAATGGGAGTTGTCAGAAGAGCAAAAGGCAGCCTTGGATCAGGTGAAGGCAGAGTTTCTGACTTTCAAAGCCGTAGGCCTGGGGAGGACGTCGAGAGAGACTCACAAAATTCAGTTGGTGGAGAATGCCGAGCCTGGAAGTGGTGTGTGGTGAAGTGGATAAAATGTTGGCTTTGGGAGTCATCGAGTACAGTGATAGTCCGTGGAGCAACCTCGTTTCTGTCTCGATGCCCGAAAGCTCAACAGAGTAACCATCAAGGACGCTTACCCACTTCCTAGCATCGAGGGGATTTTGTCGCGTCTCGATCAGATGATATATATCTCCAGCGTCGACTTAAAATTCGCTTTTTGGCAAATCGAGCTGGACGAGCAGAGTCGACCATATACGGCGTTCACGGTGCCGGGGCGGCCTCTGTACCAGTTCCGTATGATGCCCTTTGGCCTCTGCAACGCCGCACAACGCCTATGTAGACTGGTCGATAAGGTGATTCCGGTGGAGATGCGTTCAAACGTCTATGCGTATCTTGACGACTTGCTGATTATAGCTGAGGACTTCCAAACGCACGCGAAGATTCTGCGACAGGTTGCCGAGCGTGTACGAGAAGCAAATTTAACGATAGGGCTGAGCAAATCTCATTTTTGCTATAAAAACATTAAATACCTGGGATTTATAGTGGGAGGAGGAGCGCTGAAGATGGACCCGGATCGTGTGTCGGCCATTTTGCGCATTGCCGAGCCGCGATTTGTTCGAGAATTGCGTAGTTTCCTGGGAACTGCGGGCTGGTACCGGCGCTTTATGAAAAACTATGCTGAGATGGCCGGTCCGCTCACAGACGCCCTGAAAAAGTCGGGAAATGGAAAGTTTAAATTGACGGAGGAGGCAAAACGAGCCATGGGGGAGCTAAAAGCTGCACTCACCTCGGCACCAGTCCTGGTACACGCGGATTTCAAGCGGCACAGTGCGACGCCTCATATTATGGGGTAAGAGCCGTACTCTTCCAACGGGATGACGAGCAGAACGAGAAGCCCATAGCGTTTTTCTCTGCCAAACTGAATTGCCACCAAAAAAACTACTCGGTGACAGAGAAGGAGTGTCTGGCAGCCCTCATGGCGATCCTAAAGTTCCGTCCGTACGTAGAGCTTATGCCGTTTACAGTCATAACTGACCACGCCAGTCTCAAATGGCTCATGACCATGAAGAACCTGGATGGTCGCTTAGCTCGTTGGTCCCTTCAACTGCAGGCCTCCGATTTCGGCATAGAACACCGGTAAGGAGCGGACAATGTAGTGGCAGATACATTGTCGCGCAGTATTGAAGAGCTGGAAGTGGATCCGAGTAGTATCCTGGGTTTTGAAACGGTGGAGTTTGAATCTGGAGAATATCAGGAGTTAAAGAAGGAAATAACAGAGAACCAAGACCGCTTACCTGATCTCCAGATTGTTGACGGCATGATATTCAAGCGCATGCGCTTTGAACGATTGGATGATCAACTGGAGGGTGCCGTCTGGAAATTGTGGGTTCCGAGTTCGCTGACGTCCGCGTTGATAGACAAAGCACATTCGGAAGAGAAGACAGTACACGGAGGAATCGCGAAAACCTTGCACTTATTGCGTAGGCAGTTTTACTGGCCGAACATGGCGAACTTAAAGGAAAAAAAACATAATCCGCACTCTAAACACCTTTCCACATTAAATGTTATTTTGTTCCGTGTGTTGTCCTTTATTTAGTATTTAGTATTAGCTTAAACCGTTTAACGTAACATCTTGGCCATTGAAAAAAATATGTAAAAACACCAACACCTTTCACGAACCTAAATCTGCGATCAGCTGTTCAGTTTCAGAAGATTAACCCTTAGTGTATGACGCGGGGGTCCCGTCAGTCCACCGTATTTGGTCGAGCGATTTGTGGCAAAAATATTGTTTATTGTTTAAATCCCGGGGACCCTTAAAAAGAGCTCTTGGTAGGTTAAGTCTCCGTAGGGGCCCGAGTTAAATTAACTCCCGTAAAACTAGATCCACTCATCTACACATATTCCATTACGTATGGGTGAGGGTATCCCTGTTGGTTGAACGAAATTTCAGCAGTAATTTCCGTGTTTGCCTTTGTGTCGAACGTTTTGGTGTTTCTTTTTGGTTAGTGATAATTTTGAGTATATCTATTTATTAATGAGAAAGATGAAATTGTCAATTTATAATTATTAAAGCTTGGATATATATTGAAGCATGATGCAGTAAATTAAAATAGAGGGAGGACGCGTGGCGTAAGCCATGGATTAGGCCAGCCGTTACCGTTCTAGCAGAGGGTGGCCAAAATGAACGTTGTGTTTGGTCACAGGTAGGGCGAGCGCGCGAAGTGATAACACCCAAGCTTCACCCACTTGATAGCCGTCTGTTTATGATTTTCTTTGTCTTTAGGTTGTTGTTAGTTTTGATGTCCCGAGAAGTAGCATGTCTCCTTTTTATAACCGATACTCAAAATGAGTATTGGGGTATATTAGATTTGTGGTAAAAGTGGATGTGTGTAACGTCCAGAAGGAATCGTTTCCGACCCTATAAAGTATATATATTCTTGATCAGCATCAATAGCCGAGTCGATTGAGCCATGTCTGTCTGTCCGTCTGTCCGTCTGTCCGTCTGTCCGTCCGTCCGTCTGTCCGTCTGTCCGTCTGTCCGTCCCCTTCAGCGCCTAATGCTCAAAGACTATAAGAGCTAGAGCAACGATGTTTTGGATCCAGACTTCTGTGATATGTCACTGCTCCAAAAATATTTCAAAACTTTGCCCCGCCCACTTCCGCCCCCACAAAGGGCGAAAATCTGTGGCATCCACAATTTCGACGATACGAGAAAACTAAAAACGCAGAATCGTAGAAGATGACTATATCTTCTAGAGTGCAAGTGAACCAGATCGTATAATTATTACAGCCAGAATCACGAAAACAATTTCACTCTTTCTCGCTCTGTCTCACTCTAACACACAGGTTTCATGGTCGGTTTTGCCAATTGTAAAATATGAGTTCAAGGATCTCAGAACCTATAAAAGCCAGAGCAACCAAATTTGGTATCCACACTCCTGTGATATCGGACCTTGGCCGTTTCCTGTCCAAATTTCGCCACACCCCCTTCCGCCCCCGCAAAGGACGAAAATCTGAGGCAACCACAAATCTCAGAGACTATTAAGGCTAGAGTAACCAAATTTGGTACACACACTCCTTTAAGATGTCACTATAAAACGTATATCTCAGAATTTCGCCCCACCCCCATCCGCCCCCACAAAGGACGAAAATCTGTTGCATCCACAATATTGCAGATTTGAGAAAACTAAAAACGCAGAATCATAGATAATGACCATATCTATTAGATTGCTGAATCTGGATCAGATCAGATCATTTTTATAGCCAAAAGGAACAAATCAATTTGCAGTGGCTACGCAGCGCCCGACGTCACGCTCAGCCTGATTTCCTGTCTCTCTCGCACGCACTCTTTGTCGTGTCGTTAAATATTAGCGGCGTCTGCCGGAGGAGAGCCATACTGACTTAGTATCGGGTATAACCGTAGAGTTGCGGTGTCCGCAGCAACTCACAACGTTCCCCCTCGTTTTGTCTAAATTTGGCGGGCAAGGGGAACTACCCAGCCCTGGGGTCGACAGCTAGCCGGCATTGCCCCCTGGGAAACAAGCCAAGTGTAACAGATAAAAACTTTTTTTTTAATTTCACCACATGCAATGACGGTGCTAAATCTATTTAGTGGTGAAAGTATTTCACCTAAACTTAAATATGATATTCCACCTAAACTTAACTATGATAACCATAAACCATCCATTTATGGTTTGACGATAAATATTTTGTTGTTTAATCATTTCATTATCCAATTCATTCAGATGATATGGTGGTTTGAAATAAAATAAGTTTGGTGTTACTGTTCCGGTTTGCATAAACGCCAATTCCTTAATAAAAGTTTATTGTTTCCAAAGATATAATGAAAATCAACTATAACGCTATAACTATATAACTATAATTCCTGTCGATTGTGTTCATGTTGGTTTGAGATTTTGTAAGAAACTGAATAATCGGCAATGTCTATCTCCTTTATATACAGCCCAATTCAGTAGGAGTTCTTAGTTTAACAAATGCATTCAACCCTAATGGACACGCTTCAATCAAAAAGAATTAGGTCCACTAGAAAGAAGCAGGATCACGAAGTCATTTTCGGTCTCGAATATTATGTAGTACAAAATTTAAAGCTCACGAAGCTTCGGGATGGCGGAAAGCTTTTGCGATACCACGATAGTTTTCAATATTTGATCTTGAACCTTTTTTGTGAAGCGGAATGTAGGACTGATGGAAGGACTGAGGAATGATGTAGGACTCATTCCAAATTACTGGGAGACAAAACTATTCCAAGCAGAGGTTGAAGAGAAAGGTCAAGGGTTTGCAAAGGGATTGGGCACAGTGTTTTAAAATGCAACTTGGTACCTTATCTGGACCCGCAGAAAACGATATGTCCATAGATGACAAACCTTCCAGAACAACGCTTTCCTCGAAGATGGGCAGAAAAATGCTGTTAGCTTGAGGTAGCTGGTACGGATACGGAGTGGATGCTTTGTAAATATGAGACGAGTGCGTTGTTTGGAATAATGTAGCGAATAAATTTGCAATACCAACAGCAGAAGCTTCTGTTTTGTTCTGGTAATGAAGGGACGGAGGAAAAGCGTTTGACTTACGCTTAGAGTTAACGAACGAATATAATTTTTTAGGATCACTAGGAAAATTACTACTACATTGTGAAAGGTAATGATTATAACACTGAATATTAACGGCAAGGAACAGAGAGCGAGCGGGGGAGTATAGAGCTAAGGCTGACGTGGAGCCTGACTTCTGTACTTTTTAAAGAGCATGGATTTATTATTATACCTGATATACAAAATGAGTATTGGGGTATATTAGATTTGTTGTGAAAATGTATGTGTGTAACATCCAGAAAGAATCGTTTCCGACCCCATAAATTATATATATTCTTGATCAGCATCAATAGCCGAATCGATTGAGCCTTGTCTGTCTGTCCGTCCCTATCAGCGCCTACTGCTCAGAGACTATAAGAGCTAGAGCAACGATGTTTTGGATCCAAACTTCTGTGATATGTCACTGCTACAAGAATATTTCAAAACTTCGCCCCGCCCACTAACACCCCCACAAAGTACGAAAATCTGTGGCATCCACAATTTTAAAGATACAAGAAAACAAAAAACGCAGAACGTATCATTATTCAATTTTATTTTTTCTCGCCCTGTCTCTCTCTAACACACACGTAGCATAGCCGGCTTTGCTTAGAGTAAAACATTAGCGTCTAGATCCCAGAGACTATAAAAGCTAGAGCAAACAAATTTGGTATACGCACTCCTGTTAGATCTCACTATAAAACGTTTAAAACGTTCAAAAATTCGTCCCACCCCACAAAGGAGGAATATCTGTTGCATCCACAATATTGAGGTGTGAAGGCATAAGCCTCCACAACACTGACCACGACACCATCCCCTGGAGGGACCGCCCCGACGGCTTGTTATCTAATTTCATTATTTCATTATCACTTTTTATCCGATTCTTATTACTTCTATTATAATTAGTATTACTGTAGTGTATTGACACTCAGACTTAAGCACGCGTTGTCTTCCAGATTCTCTTTTATTCTATATCCCTTGGATGGTGTGACCGTATATAGATATTAATATAATACCTAACACGCCTCTCCTTAGATGTTTAATATACATGTCATTTACAAATCTATTTTCTTATAACAATTTGATTTGTGTACTTAATCTAATTAGCGTATATAAAATTTATGTGATTTCGTATTTTTCTTTCTTCTTAATCTATTTAGTATTTGTTTCAGTGTTTAATTTGTACATAATTTGATTTCATAATTCCTTTCTTTATATTATTTTATTGTTAAATACGCTTTACTACCTTCCCTGCCTCACGTGGTCTCAACTCTCTCCTGGTGGGTGTTGGTTGAGAAACTATTTGTTCATTGTTGGTTTTGGAATTGTCATCTACTGAACAATTGCTTTCGACATCAGGTGTTTTCGCATTAGGCGATGTATGATTGTTAGTGCTTTGGTTTCTAATTTGATCCAGGTGACGTTTTATTTCTCTGTTATTGTTCGCCAAAATACAACAATACGAACGCGGGCCCAGTTGTTGTTTTACAGTTGCCTGAGTCCAGCTTGCTTTGTTAGGATTTTTGTAGTCCCTAACCATAACTTTTTGACCCTTTAAAAATTCTGTGCTTCGTCTACCTTTGTGATTTACAACACACTCAGTCTGTTTTTTATTTATTATGCTTTCGACCGTAGGTGGTTTTAACAACGAAAATCTTGTTTTTAGTGTACGACCAAAAAATAATTTAGCAGGAGATTCGCCCGTAGTACAATGAATCGTATTTCGGTAATCGATCAAAAATCTATTTAAAATTGTATTAAAATCTTGTCTTTCATTAGCCTTTATGTTTGCATATAGTGATTTCTTAACAGTCTTTACAAAATTTTCTGCTTGACCATTAGACGCTGGATGTCCTGGAGCAGTAAAAATGTGATTAACACCATTGTTTTTCATAAACGTTTTAAAATCATCAGAAGTAAACTGTCGTCCATTGTCACTAACTAACACGTCTGGTAAACCATATCGACAAAATACTTCTCTAAGCTTGTTGATAGTAAACAATGAAGTTATTTCCTTCGTTTTGAATACTTCTGCCCATTTTGTATAAGAATTTATAATAACCAATAAATGAAAACCTCTAATTGGTCCTGCAAAGTCTATGTGTACTCGACTCCAAGCCTTTCCTGTGGATTTCCACGGTATTAACAGACTCTTTTCTGGACTTGATTGTAGTTCCTGACAAGGAATACAATCTCGAATTAATTTCTCAATTTCAGAATCCATGCAAGGCCACCACACATAAGAACGTGCTAACATTTTGGTTTTTACTATTCCCAAATGCGATGCATGAAATTCTGCTAAAATAGCTTGTCTCAGTTTGGTTGGAATTACTACTCTGTGTCCCCATAAGATACAATCATATTCCACTGAAAGTTCATTTGTTTTAGAGATGTAGGCAGAAAACTCGCTGCCATTTAATCTTGTCTTCGAACCAGTGTTAATTGCCTCACAAACTTTTGATAATATTGGGTCACGTCGTGTTTCACGAGCTATTTCTTTGAAGCTAATTTTGAACACCTTTTCGGACTGTATAAAATGTATGTAATTATAGTCTTCGTTTGGTACAGCCGTTTCCCATTGAGGCATTCTTGAGAGTCCATCTGCTATATTTAAGGTCCCCTTTATGTGTTCAACTGTATATTGAAAACCTGACAAAGTCAGTGCCCATCTTTGCATTCGTGCAGAGGCCATCAATGGAAGTCCTTTCAGGTCTCCAAATATGCTTAGTAATGGTTTGTGATCTGTTCGAAGGATGAACTTGTTTCCTAAAAGATACTGTCTTAATTTACTCACACAGAACACTATAGCCAGGGCCTCTTTCTCGATTGTACTGTAATTATGCTCGCTTTTGGATAATGCTCTTGATACAAATGCTATTGGTTTGATATCTTCATTGCATTTATGTGATAAAACACCTGAAACTGCATGACTGCTAGCATCAGTCGTTAATACTAACGGTTGATCTGGGTTGTAGTGAACTAAAACTTGTTCAGAAGTTACTTCTTTCTTTACCTCTTCATATGCACTCTGACATTCGCGTGTCCAATTAAATTTTGTATTTTTCTTTAATAATGCATATAAAGGACTCATTATCTGAGCGAAATTATTGATAAACTTTGAATAATAATTTACCATGCCTATGAAAGCTCTAAGCTGTGATACGTTTTCCGGAGCCGGTGCAAACAATACACTCGCAACTCTATCATTGTTTTTGCTCAGTCCTATCCTGTCAATTGAAAATCCTAGGTAACAAATTTTGGATTTAAAGAACTCACATTTCTTGTCATTTAATTTAAGTCCAACTGATTTCAGTTTTCTAAGTACAGCTTTTAGGTTTGAAATATGTTCTTGAAGATCTCGTCCTGTAACTGTTATGTCATCTTGATAAACCACAACTCCTCGCATACCCTGAAACAACCCTTCCATTGTTTTTTGAAAAATAGCTGCTGCAGTTTTTATACCAAATGGTAAGCGTTTAACTTTCAATAGTCCAATATGTGTGCTCCAAGTACACAAATTTTGAGATTGCTCATCTAAATTTAGCTGATTGTAAGCATTTGACAGGTCAAGTTTTGAATACAGTGTACCCCCTTCAAGCGCTGCAAAAATGTCGTCTATTCGAGGTAGTGGATACTTTACGTCGACTAAAGACCGGTTTAATGTAACCTTATAGTCACCACAAATTCTTATGTCACCGTTTGGTTTTCAAATCGGTACCAAAGGTGTTGCCCATTCAGAACTAACAACTTGCTCTAAAATTCCATCATCTATGAATTTTCGTAACTGCACTTCAATCTTTTCTTTCCATGCTAATGGTACTGACCTAGGCTTGAAAAATATTGGTTTTGCATCTTCTTTTAATAGTAACGATATCGTATTCGTAGTATATGAACCTAAACGAGGCTCAAGAACTTCAGCAAACTCTGATTTAATCTGTTCTGTAATTACAGAATTTGGTTCATTTACGTACACATTGTTCACCTGCATTAACTCAAAATTAAAAGCTCTCAAAAATGTTCTACCTAGCAAAGGTGGACTCACTGCATTGGTTACAACAACAACAATTTGTTTTTTTAGACCTCGATATTCGATCGTTGCATCGTACTCACCAATAACTTTGATTGAATCTCCATTGTAATCTACATATGGAACTAGACATTTTCTAAGTGGTCTGCTGGTATTTAAGCTTTCGTAAAATGTTTTTGGAACCAATGTGCACGGTGCACCAGTGTCGCAAGCAATTTTCGTTATGTTTCCATCAATTTTTACAGGTAAATAATATACTCCACTAGTTGAGGTTGTATCAACGCTATAGATAGAAAAGTTATAATTATCATTATCAAAATTATTATCAGAATAGGTGTCATGTTTTGTTTGAGATACATAATTTACGGATTTTTTTGATTTATTTTTACAAATGCTCGCCAAGTGACCTATTTTTCCACAGCTGTGACATTTGCATGCCTTATACTTGCAATTGTTTGAGTTATGATTTCGCCAGCCACAGTGTGTGCATGGCTGCTGCTTCTTTTCTCTGCCAGCGTCGCAGTCGTTTTCGCCGTCGCCGTCACCGTCGCTTCTGCCGCCTCTGTAACTCACGTTTCGGTTGCCCTTGAAATGACTTCTGCCGTTGCTCTTTGCTTGATCTCTGTTCTCGCCTCTTTGCCTCTGCCATTGACTAGTCCCGTTCTTTTGATGCATGTAGTTGACGTTGTGTTCTGTCTTCCTTGTGCTGATCTTCGTCTCCATGATCATCGTCTTCTTGAGTGCATCAGCCAGAGTTAGATTTTCGTCTTCTTCACATATTCTTTCATATATGGGGTTGGGAAGGCTCATCACAAATTGGTTTAATACAAACGCTTCCAGATTTGAGCCAAATTTGCATTCCAATGCCAATTGTTTAACTCGAGCATACCACTCCGCTACAGTCTCATCTTCACTTTTTGTGGACATGTGAAATTTTTTTCTTTCTCTGAATATGAGTGTAGGTGGTGTGTAGTGTGTTTTTAAAATTTCACATAATTCTTTGTATGTTTTTGATACGGGTGATACCGGATTGCACAAACTATGTAGTACAGTGTAAGCCGCTGTACCGATCGACTTCAACAAAACTGCCTTTTTTGTGTTTTCCTCTTTCACATTCAATTCGCACAAATGTATGTCGAATTTTTCCTTCCAAATGCAGAACGTTTCTTGGTGTGGCGAAAACTCAGCAATTGTTGCCATTTGATAGAATGTTGGTGCTTCATTTTTCGTCATGTTGCTATTCATATATTATATGCAATTTTAACATGTGTATGTATATTAATACGTTTTATTTTATGCTCGTCGCCAATTATGTAGTGTATTGACACTCAGACTTAAGCACGCGTTGTCTTCCAGATTCTCTTTTATTCTATATCCCTTGGATGGTGTGACCGTATATAGATATTAATATAATACCTAACAATTACTTAGACAACGAACAATGAATCCTTAGTTTCCCCAATTAAAATAAGAAATAGGCTAAGAAAACCCCTAAAATAGTGAGGCGTTTTACTTATTAGCAGCGAAGAGACAACACGAAAGAGAGACGCCTACTACGGCCACGCAGCAAAGAGAGCCGACATGGAAGAGAAGGAAACGAAGAGACTCGCCGATCGCTCTTACGCCCACGCAGTCAAAGCAAGAGAGAGAACGGCCAAACGCAAAGGAACAGCATGCAAGAGAGCGAAGCGGCAGAGAAGCCGCCGATCGCCCACGCAGCCGAGGCCGACAGCCGAAAGCTGCGCAGCCACGAAGCGGCAGAGAAGCTGCAAAAGGTAAAGCAGAGGCCTGGCACATTCCCTGGGGGCCCGGCGAAGTGGATGTGAGTCGTGGATCATGCGGCATCCACCAAGCTGGGCTTCCCTTTCCCATACCTGTCTCCCCTGGGGACCCGGCGACGCAGATGTGAGTCGTGGATCATGCGGCATCTGCTAAGCTGGGCTCCCCTCTCCCCTACCCTTCCGACCCCTGACCCAAACCCCCTCCTCCCGCCTCGCATGACCCCCAATACACGTCTCGGCAGCTCCCCAAGCACGGGTTCACCCGCGCCTCGATCCACCCCACGGGTGAGCTTTCGCTGCGAACGGCTCTCCCCTTAGGTCCTCACACAACAAATTTTGCTGTGGGGAAGGACCGGGCCCTGGACAGACTGAGAAGCTGTACTTCGGCCTGAGAACTTCCTTACAGAGGATACGAGAAAACTAAAGACAGAATCATAGATACTGACCATATCTATCAGATTGCTGAATCTGGATCAGATCAGATCATTTTTATAGCCAAGAGGAACAAATCAATTTGCAGTGGCTAGGCAGCGCCCGAAGTCACGCTCAGACTGATTTTCTATCTCTCTCGCACGCACTCTTTGTCGTGTCGTTTAACATTAGCGGCGTCTGCCGGAGGAGAGCCATACTGACTAAGTATTGGGTTTAAATGTAGATCCGCAGCAACTCACAACGTTCCCCCTCGTTTTTTAAGTATGACAAATACTTAGAGAACCGGGGAAGCTTGGACGATACAGGTACAGTGATATCTGGAACAAATGTATTAAGGGAGGAGTAAATAGAGCTATAAAACGAGTTAACAGTTGCATCTATGTTCGGAAATGAATAAAAAAACGACCAACCAACCCGCGAGAGATGTAGATCTAAATCGATAAAGTTTGTTTTGCGAAAACAAGGAGCCATTTAACTGTCAACACAACCAGATCGGGTACACTTAAGGGATTTCGACAAAGTTGGATGGTAAGGATCTTCAGGGAATGATATTGGGCTTTCTCTGGATTACGTAGCAGGAGTAGCATCGTTAACAAACATGAGGCCATGAAGTCTGCCCCTAATGTTTTTAACGGCATTAATTTGGACAAGGGAAAGTCCCCCATGAGAAATCAGATTTGACTGCAATCCAAACCCCACCTGCAAAAGATGGGTAGTCCGTTCTATAAATAGTGTAATTGTCAATGAAAATTTCATGATCATTGATAGAAGAGTTAAGCCAGGTTTCGGTAAAAGCGATGGCAACGAAATCAAAAGACGCACTATTTGGATGGATTTGACGCAATTTGCCCAACAAACTGCGAACGTTCTGATAGTGAATAGAAAAATGGTACATCAGTTTTTTGGAGCAGCAGGCTCGGTAATTCTGGGACTCGAGCTCGAATCTTTGTGAAGGAACTCATGCATAATTGTATGCTCAGACCATATTAACGGCTCAAGAGATTTGGATAGTATAGAATCAGGGAGAATAATTTTAAAGGATGATATGTTGCGCTTATGTTTAAATGTAAATTTAGTCAAAACTATATCATCAGGCGAAGCGTTAAGTTTAGAGGAAAGATGTTGTTTAACGTCCTCCGTTGTAGCCTCAGGAATAAGACGCGAAACAAATATTGCTTTCCGAGGGACCACTGATCTAAGTTGAAGTCCCAAACGAGATCGTGATGGTGGAGCTACTTCTAAAAGAGATCTCGGTCCTGGGGCAGAAGAATTGGCAGCAACGGCTGGAGCAGGAATTGGCAAGACATCACCAGCAACCAACACACCCGCACTAGGAGCACTAACAGAAACTGCAGCTATGGGTTGATGCTGATGGGAACTTGGATGCTCGAAGGAAGCAATGTGCTCGGTGTAAAGAACACCGGAGCCGCCGTTGGCGGATTTACAGAAACGGCGAGGCATGACCACAGGGAGTAACAAATGCTTCCGATGGATGAAGGTGGGAGGCAGGCGTACCAATCGGATTAGGTTGCAAGAGATTGGCATCATTATGCGAAATTTTCCGTCTAGGTGATTCGCTCAAGAGTTTGAGCCCAAGAAACTGCGATTCAAGGGCTAGGAATTTCTCGTTGAGAGCCACGAATTGTTTCCGGACATCCAGAAACCCAGTTTGAGTCGGTCTCATGAATGTGCGCATTTCGGCCTCAATCTCCCGACTAGCCAGACATGACCAAGACAGGCCCATACGTTTCGAGATCAGATCGTTTAGCCGGCCATCGTTCCGCCACCAGCATATTTTATGTAGGCAAAATTGTGGCACAGCCAGCAGCTAAGGAATGAATTACCAATGATTACTCCACCGAATTCACAAATCTTTGCACTGCAAACAATTGCCATTATTGACAGCAGTAGAATCACTGTGCACGAATAAAAAAAGTACAGAGTGAGAGCGCATTCAAAATGGGAGAGCAGACAGCAGAGCGAGCCCGACAATCAGCAGCAGCTGCAATAATTCAAAAATGATCCAACGAAGTGCAGAAAACGAGCAGTAAGCTCACGAAAGCAGAGACACAAAGAAAAAGTCCACAAAGAGGGAGAGTATAGGCAATCCAGAGAGAGTGAGAGCAACAATGCGAGCAGCAGGCCCGCTTATGCTTTCGAGAGAGTGTGGGCGATGCAAACGCTTATGCGCAAAGTCACAACAATGTTGTATGATATTTAAGCAAAGGGCGGAGAATGCAGGAAAGCAGCTGCAGCCGCGGTTCTTGACTTTTCGTGTCTTGCATTCTCGCTCTCGCGTCTATACATTGTCGCTGAAGCGGTATTTCATTTTCCGTTGTTGTGTCGATTGCACAACGGTTAACATGGACAACGATTCAAATACAGGCGCGGGCGGAAATATTGTGTTGGCTGATTCCAGACTGAGTCTGTATAAGCGTAAAAGTCAGTCATTATATGATCGATTGCACAGGCTTGGCTAATCCTTCGCGGGGAATAAAATCGATAAGCTGACCGCCGCGGAAGTCGAGGTGCGCCTTGATATGTTGGCAGAAATTCGAGAGGAATTTAATAAGGCCCATAATGAATTGGAGGCTCTCGATCAAAACGAGATTGGGAGTGAGCTGCGCGAAAACTTCGATACTCTTTTCATATCGTTGAAAGCTGAGTTGCTGGCTGCTGTTGAAGTAAGCCAGTCACACGCCGCTGCCCATTCTACGACTCTGCCAAGCCATTCCGCACATAGTACCATCATCATGGCTCACAAGCAGCGACTTCCTGAGCTGAAGGTGCCTAAGTTTTCTGGTGGATACGTCGAGTTCTCGGATTTTATGGCAATGTTCAAATCGGTGATTGAAGCGGATGCGGATCTCAGTGACATCGAGAAGTTCCAGCACCTTCGCTCTTGCCTCGCTGATGCGGCTTTGGATTCGGTTCGATCGTTGGAGCTCTCCAGTGCCAATTATCGTGCGGCTCTGGATATACTTAATAAACGCTTTAATAACAAAACACTGGTTTTCCAGGCACACATCAAGAAGATTCTTGGGCTAAAGAGGGTAGACTCGCCTTCTGCTAAAAGGCTTCGGGAGTTTTCGGATGCAGTCAATTTACACATGCGAGCGTTGCAGACATTGGGAACTGCTGAGGAGATTTCGGGATTCATGGTTATCAACATGCTGCTGCAGAAGTTGGATTCGAAGACGCAAACCAAATGGGAGGAGCACACATCGTCGGATGCTATACCTACCGCAGAGGAATTCTTCGAATTCTTGCAGCAACGCTGCCAGAAAATGGAGCGATTGGAATATGCTACAGCGACACACGCTAGTAGCGATCAGGTGGGAAAAAACCATTCCTATACGCAGGTTAAGAAAACGTTTGTAGCTTCCAACTCTTCCGCCGACCCGTCTGTATGCGTCTTTTGCCACTCAGCGGGCCATGGAATACACTCGTGCAAGATATTCGGAAATCTCTCACCGTTGCTGCGCCACAAAGAAGTGAAGAAGCTTTCCCTATGCTTCAATTGCCTAAAACCGGGGCACCGGACCCGCGCATGCAATAGTGGAAAATGTCGAGTATGCGGCGGTAGGCATCATAGTTTGTTGCACTTCGATAGTATACAGCCCACAACACAAGGCTGCCCAGGTATTACTCCTCCCGATCTGGCCGTTCAACCGGACACTCTTTCCGTTGCTCAAAATTCTGCTAGCAGTTCGTCTCTACCTTCGTCTACCTCTCTTGCTGCCCAAGGTCTTCACTCTGATGTCGTGCTTCTGGCTACAGCCGTGGTTCTCGTGAAGAATCGGTCTGGCGGTTTAGTTCCTTGCCGTGCCATCTTAGATTCAGGATCGCAGCTGCATCTCGTCACATCCAGGTTCGCCCAGCAGCTTCAGCTTAGGAGAACTCAATCGTCTGCACTTGTGTCTGGGCTGGGCGATACCAGCGTTTCTACTGAGGGATCCACCATAAGCATTTGTATGCATTCTCGCACCTCTGCTTACACAACTACACTTACTGCTCTCATCGCCCCCACGATTACCGATTCTCAACCAAGTATGGCAGTAAATGTATCCGATTGGCGTATTCCATCTAACATTCAGCTCGCTGATCCTGCATTTTTGATCTTCTCTGCGTAGGGCAAATCAAACTCACCGATGGCCTGCCTCTTCTGCAGAAGACCCGGCTTGGGTGGATCGTATCTGGCGGTGGAAAGAAGGTATCAAGCTCGGCGCTTTTGGCCACACACAATTGTCCAGATTCGATAGCTGAGCAAGGTTGGATAAAACTCTTCGTATGTTTTGGGAAGTCGAGAATTGTGTGGACGTTGGGTTGAATACCAAAGAAGAAGACTATTGTGAAGCACATTTCGTAAGCCACCTATCACTCCCCGTATCCGGGGAGTATGCAGTTCGTCTGCCACTAAATAACAATACTGATCGTTTAGGAGAATCTTATGATCAGGCTTATCGACGGTTCATCAGTCTGGAGCGAAAACTTGAGCGTAATCCTACACTCAAGGAGCGGTATTCCGCCTTTATGAGGGAGTAAATTGATTTGCATCATGTTTACCAAGTCAACCCTGATTCCCGTAGCCTCTGCAAATATTTCTTGCCTCATCACTGTGTCCTAAAGGAGGACAGTACGACGACAAAACTCCGTGTCGTTTTCGATGGATCCGCAGCTTCATCAACTGGATATTCTCTAAATTATGTGATGATGACAGGCCGTGTTATTCAGCCTGCATTGTTTAACATATTGATTCGCTTTCGAACATATCCAGTCGCTCTCACTGGGGATATTTGTAAAATGTTCCGCTGCGTACGAGTGTCTCCACCCGACAATTTGTATCAGTGCATCCTATGGCGAGATTCCATCGAGTCCGAGGTTCAAGTCTACACATTAGACACCGTCACATACGGGACGAGGGCTGCATCATTTTTAGCGGTCCGCGTAATGCACCAGCTGGCCATCGACGAGGGTGAGTCCTACCCTCTTGGCTCAGCTGCTCTGCGGCAGGAGTTTTACGGGGATGACTTTATTTCGGGCGGTAATTCGGTCGCACAGGTCATGGACAAGATGCACCAAACATCAGCTTTACTGTCCCGTGGTAATTTTAGACTTAGGACCGTGGGACCCTGCTTCGGATCAGCTGCTTTTTGCCTTGTCCGTACTGGACACAAACTCAAAGCCATCAAAGCGGTCGGTTTTATCTACGATTGCGCGGTTCTACGACCCTCTTGGATTGATAAATCCAGTCATTGTCAGGTGCAAAATCTTCCTTCAGAAGCTTTGAAGAGAAAATTTGGATTGGGATGAAAGCCTACCCTCAGCATTGCATTCAACTTGGATGGACTTGAGAAATAGTTTGGCAAGCATTTCTCGGATCTCATTTCCTCGCTTGGTTCTTCGTTCTAGTGTGGCTACAGAAGTTCACGGATTCTGTGATGCCAGCTTAGAAGCATATGGCGCTTGCGTGTATGTCGTGTCCAGGGAAGCCCAGTCTTCGAGCCACGTTTTGTGCTCAAAGTCGCGAGTGGCGCCGCTAAAGACTATATCGATTCCTAAGCTGGAATTAAGTGGAGCCCATTTGCTTGCAAAAATCATGCAAAATGTAAAGGACATGGGAATCTTTACAGGTCGGTTCTATTGCTGGTCGGATTCGTCAACAGCATTATCTTGGATTAGGGACGAGCCAGCTAAATTTCAAGTTTTCGTGGCAAATCGAGTGGCATCAATTCAGGAGTTGACGGCAGACATGGAATGGCGCTATGTTCCCACATCTTTAAATCCTGCTGATATTCTCTCGAGAGGCTCGCTTCCCAACCATCTTATCCAGTCAGAGCTATGGTTTCACGGCCCATCTTTTTTGCTAGGCTCCAAGGATAAGTGGCCTGTATCTCCATCTAACAACATAGCAACTTTGGAGCTTCGCAAGAGAGGATTGCTAATCACGTCTCCACATGCCGATCTCACGTCCGGATGCAAATTTGCGAATTCATTCTTTCGCATGCAGCGCACATTCGCCTACATGCATAAATTTATACATCGTCTTAGGCATCCAGGACTCACCGTTTCTGATATTCGGCAAGGAACGCATCTTCTAATTCGACATATTCAGCTGGCAAGTTTGTGGATGGACATAAAGGAGATTCGGCGCAATGGTCAAGTCATGAACTCCAGTTCTATTAGTTCGCTCAACCCGTTCATCGATCATTCTGGACTACTTAGAGTTGGAGGTCGTCTTGGCAACTCATCGCTAGGATTTGACGCTCAGCACCCGCTCATTCTGCCAAAGGGACATTCCATTACCTGATATTATCATGAAAGAAACCTCCATGCCGGAACTCGCGCCTTGCTATCCAAAATTCGGCTGGAATATTGGCCCATTGGAGGTGTTAAGGCAGTGTCAAGGGTCGTCAGCAGATGTGTGAGATGCTTCAGGACTAGGCCGCGCATGGTTGAACACTTCGTTGGGGCCAAGAACGAGCTTCTGGAGCTAAAGAAGCTTTGTCTGAGCGAACCGCATATGAAGGAGGTCGACGAATCCTGCTTGGCTGACTCGATCGACTGGCGTTTCATCCCACCTCGCTCTCCGCATTTTGGCGGGTTGTGGGAAGCGGCCGTGAAGAACGCAAAATATCACCTGTACCGCTCAGTTGGACCATCTGTGCTTAGCTTCGACGAGCTGCGCACTCTGATCTGTCAGATCACTGCAATTGTTAGCTCTCGCCCTTTGCTCTCGCTTTCAGAAAATCCTGATGATTTAGACGTTTTGACTCCTGCTCATCTGCTTTTAGGCGGCCCCCATGTGCAAATCCTCGAGCCTGACCTAACGAAGCTGAACTACAATCGTCTGGATGGCTGGCAGCGGGTCACCCAACTACAACAAATATTTTGGAGCCGTTGGCGCGAAGAGTATCTCACTCTTTTGCAAGAGCGCGCGAAGTGGCGTACCCCCGCGCAAAGCATCTGCAAGAAGGACGAAAATCTTCCTCCAATGCGTTGGCCACTGGCTAGAGTGGTCGATGTCGTTTTCGGCAAGGACGGAGTGTGTCGCGTCGCTGACCTGAAGACATCCTCAGGAAACATCAGTAGGGCCGTCACTCGGCTATGTTTGCTGCCCCTTAAGGAATCTGTTGAGAGACTAGCTCCCAACGGGGGGAGTATGTTCGGGCCAGCCGCTGAATAATAACCGTAACTTTAACATTATTATTGTATGAGCAGAGAGAGCCGCCTATGTTGTAAAGCGTTGACTTTCTGCAGAGCTGCTGCGCTCTCCCGCTAAAGGGGCTCTCTTCCGCCGCCACTTCGGCAATTACTTTGATCTGCTGCCGCAACTTTGGCAGTCACTTTGATTTAACGCCGTCATCTATAGTTTAGTTCTATGCTAACCCAAAAAAGCTTGGCATCTCAAACAATATCGTATGTGGAAAATGGTTAGTATGCAGGGTAATCATATGTGGATTTAAACCTTGCATAACTTACTAAATGATTATAATAATTCATACAAACAAAATGAAGAGTTTTTTTTTTAAAGCAGCTTATAATATCTGTAAGGTATTTCCCAAAAACAAGTTTTTCATTGGCGATCATGTTAGAATAAGTACATATAAAGGTATTTTTATGAAGGGCTATGATCCAAACTGGCCAAACGGAGTTTTTAAAATTTTAAGAGTAAAGACTACTAATCCTGTAACATATGAATTGAAGGACTAATAGCGGGAAATGATCCAAGGCTCATTTTATGATCCAGAACTCAAAAAAGTGAAAGATGAAAGTGCTTTCTAAGTGGAAAACATACTCAGAGGGAACGCGGGGGAACGTTGTGAGTTGCTGCGGACACCGCAACTCTACAGTTATACCCGATACTAAGTCAGTATGGCTCTCCTCCGGCAGACGCCGCTAATATTAAACGACACGACAAAGAGTGCGTGCGAGAGAGACAGAAAATCAGTCTGAGCGTGACGTCGGGCGCTACGTAGCCAATGCAAATTGATTTGTTCCTTTTGGCTACAAAAATTATCTGATCTGATCCAGATTCAGCAATCTGATAGATATGGTCGTTATCTATGATTCTGCGTTTTTAGTTTTCTCAAATCTGCAATATTGTGGATGCAACAGATTTTCGTCCTTTGTGGAGGCGGAAGGGGGTGGGGCGAAATTTTGAGATACACGTTTTATAGTGAGATCTAAGAGAAGTGCGGATTCCAAATTTGGTTACTCTAGCGTTAGTAGTCTCTGAGATTTATGAATATCCCCAGATTTGCATCCTTTGCGGGGGTGGAAGGGTGTGTGGCGAAATTTTGAAACAAACTCGTCTCGGTCTGATATATTAGGAGTGTGGATACCAAATTTGGTTGCTCTAGCTTTTATAGTCTCTGAGATCTAGGCGCTAATGTTTTACTCTAAGGAAAGCCGCCTATGCTACGTGTGTGTTAGAGAGAGACAGGGCGAGAAAAAATGAAATTTTTTTCTTGATGCTGGCTATAATAGTAATACGATCCAATTCAAATTCCGCAGTCTAAAAGATATGGTCATTCTCTAGATTCTGCGTTTTTGGTTTTCTCGTATCTTTAAAATTGTGGATGCCACAGATTTTCGCCCTTTGTGGGGGCGGAAGTGGGCGGGGCAAAGTTTTGAAATATTTTTGGAGCAGTGACATATCACAGAAGTCTGGATCCAACACATCGTTGCTCTAGCTCTTATAGTCTTTGAGCATTAGGCGCTGAAGGGGACGGACAGACGGAGAGACGGACGGACGGACAGACAGACAGGGCTCAATCGACTCGGCTATTGATGCTGATCAAGAATATATATACTTTATAGGGTCGGAAACGATTCCTTCTGGACGTTACACACATCCACTTTTACCACAAATCTAATATACCCCAATACTCATTTTGAGTATCGGGTATAAAAAGAACAAGTTTTTTTGTATGGTTAGGTGTTGATGAAAGAGACAATTCATGGATAGATAAAAATAGTACACACAGCGACCCAAAAAAAGCCGCACTCTGAAATTGCATGCATGATTGACTTCTCCAGCATGAGGCTTTCTTAAAAGTTATCCGATTTCTATAATTTGTTTTTTTTTTCGCTTTAATTTAAAACAAAAGTTTACACCAATATTTTTTTACAGCATAGTCATATACATAGAAAAAAAATTATTTTTAAAGCCACACGTTTGTAAAGCCCTTTTGGTAATTTTTACCCAAAGGAAGCAAAAATTAAATTAAAATAGAAATACAACTTTTTACAACCACAACCACAATCCAGATTGGCGGCTAGTACCAGCTTAAAATTCGGGCAATCTTTTGGTACCTGTCTGAACCCCAATACGAAAGCTCGCAACAACAATTTCCCCGATATTAGGGCCTCCGTTCGCGACGAGGGACTTATGCTCCTCGCCCAACTACAGCTCCGTACCAAAAATTCCCAGCGGTAGGCCGAACAGCACAAAGCGGGAGGCGTAAAAGATCTGCTCATCAGTCGCTTTGCGGGCGCGAGCCACTTATGTGTCACGGACCCGCGATATATTGGAGGCCGTCCAATTCTGCGGAAATTATTAAAGCGATGTAAACGGTCAACCAATTTCTACCCGAAATATAGATCTGGGCCTAGACCTATTTTCTTTTCCCCATACGAAGTGCCGAGGAGAGCCCAGATGTGAAGCCGGCGGCAACGACTGTCGTTTTTTTTTGTATCCATCAGTGTAACCTCTGATTCCTATTTTTATGTTATAGTGTCATTAGTGTAATTAGCTTAGTAAATTTCTTTTGGTTGTGTTTTAAATTCTGTTCGGAAGAAATAGCAAGTCGAATGTGTGACAGGGCGAAAGTGAACAACGGTTAAACGGCAGAGGAGAGCGTGAGTTTTTTTTGTAAAATTATTTCTCCAGCTTTCGTTTTAGGAACGTTGCCGCAGTCCATGGAAGCGCTTTCATCGCTGTTTCAACGCATTTATTAAAACAAATCAAAGGAGGCCGTAAGTGATCCCAAAACATAAAGATAAAATATTGGAGTTTGTTTGTTATTAGCAACTATTTATTGCATAACCGAAAAAAAAACCTCAGGTAGTCAAGGGCTTCTTCGCTTAAGAGAGGCTGTGCGCTCTCCCTTATGCCTTGCTGGCAACCATAAGCGTCTACGCCGCGCATAAGAAACAGCTCTCTTAAGAACAAGGCGCAAAAGAGAAGATGCGAGGCTGGTCGCTCTGACGTTCTTTTATGCTGTCTACTTGCGGTTGCTTTCGCTAATGCACTTGAATAACTGACCTGCCATAACGATCGCTGCGCACAGTTTTTACATTCCCTTTTGCATATTTATTTATTTATCTATTTGCCTAACATAAAAGCTAGAGATATGTACCCTTCCCTTTCAATTTGTAAGTTAAAGTTCAATCTAAATTGTATTATTAAGAGTTAAGCATTTATTAGTTTACTAGTTGCGATGCATGTGCTATGCATGCTGCTCAATATGAAATATAGGATTTAACATGAATCGGGGCTAGAGTTCTATATGCGGGGACCATGCTGGGCAAATGAGGGTAATGGGGTTGAATAGGAGGCTGTATGGGATCACCGGATGAACCGGGAGCGGTGATCATGGTAGGGTGGGCATGAGTGGTCACAACAACACCGTGGCTCGACTTGTATGTGTGTAATTGTCCGTGTGCGTAGTTAGGTGTATTTGCTCTTGTACATATTTGTGTCGATACTTCGCTTGCACGTGAAATATTAATGAACGTTACTGTGTCAGTATTATGATTGTTGGAGTAGAGCTGTGTCCCGTCCGTTCTGGGAAATAAAAAACCCCCCCATTTCTTGCCGATGAGACGGAAGCCGGAACAAGCACGTGCCCGGACGGGAGACGAACCATCATCTGCTCAGCCTTCCGTGAAGGTTTGGTAATATCCAATATGCTACAGTTAGTTTATTATTTGGCGCCCAACGTGGGACCCGAGTTGTCGCAACTGACAACAAACCGGCAAGGTCCAAATGATTGTGAAAATTGTGGAATGTAGATGTGACCTTACATTCCCAACCAGTATCGGGACAGATGTGTCTTTCTAGTTGTCATTCTGTTTTGTTTGTTTTGGCTTTATCACTTTATGCTGGATCAGCGCAGTGGGTTATTAAACTATTGCCACCGTTGTAAGTGACCAAGCGGGCTCCTATGATGCAGGCCGGAATGATGAGTACATATAACACCGGTACCACCCTGATGCATCGAGCTTATTACTATTCGTTTCGATCTTTCTTTCTTTATTCGTTTGTCTTCCTTTCCTTCCTGTTCCTTCTGGCCAATGCTGGAGGAATGCTCCTTTTTTTCCGGTCTGGATTATCCGATCAGGAACGGTGGGTGAAAGGCCTCAATTAGACAGGAAGGAGTTGTGAATGGTCTCATACTCATCGGGCTGGGTATCTGGTATCGTTGGATGGAAACGTGGTATAAAACTATTACCCACCGCGAAAGACCCGGACCGCCTATAGCTACGAGTTGTGGGTTATTATTGATTTCTTTATGCATGTAGTTGAGTAAATTTAGTACATGGGAAACATCATACACATACACACACATAGATATACCCTATTATTCCCTTTGTCTTAAGCATGGTCCTAGCAGATTGTTTTTTTTGTTTGATACTGTATCTTTTTTTTATTAATTTCTTAAATTTTATTTATCTATTTAATTACTTTATTATTATATTTTATATTATGTCCGTATTTGGCAGTTGCGAGAATTTAGCAGACGAAGAATTACAAGAAAGTGTTTGCTTGATCTGCCAGGCTCAGGTGGAATATTTGGCTCAGCTCCTTACCACGTCTTGTGGTCACACTTTCCATAGGGCGTGTTTTGGCGCACGAGTGGGTTCTAAGAAGGTTTGTCCTGTCTGCAAAACGTCTTTTCAGTCATCGACGTTGAATTTATTAGACGAAACTACTGGGGATACCGTCGGAACCTTATTGGTACCAATAATGCCTGATACGAGGAGTAAAGCCCATGTGGGGGCTCCACAGGGAGCTTCGACGTCTGCTTCGGCCAATCAGCCGCAAACTAGGGAAGCTGGTCCGCCAGTGGTGGTAGCTCCGCCGCCTAGTAACGAGCTTCAGCGAATGATAGCCGAAGCCATGGCTGAAGCCTCGTTGACACAAACCGAGATGCTAAGCAATGCGATCGCTAATGGTTTTCAAGGTATTCTCAGCTCTCTCATGGGCCAATTGGCAAATACAGCGGATGTTCCTTCGAGGGATAACCAAGCTGGAGAAGGATCGGCACGACGGCCGACACCTTTGCCCGGGTTTCAGGGTTTCGAAACAGCCAGCAGGAATTCCCCCATGAGTGTGGATATTCGACCAGAGCGTGTTAGTCAAATTTTAGTCAATTGGAAGCTTAGGTTCTCTGGGTTTTTTCGAGTTGCACTTGGTGAAGACTCGGGAACTGTTCATGCAAACTGAAGGCACGGAAGGCACGAGCTAAAGTACGTCGGGAAGAATTTGTCAGAAATCTAAGGTTAGAGAAAAAAGCTCTGGTATCGTCAATAATATCAGAAGATCTCAGGCCATATGCAGAGGTCACATTATTAGACAGAAAGCTTGTTGGATTAATGGATACAGGGGCATCTATTAGTTGCATTGGTGGAGATTTGGCCAGCGAGCTGCTTGAAAGCCAATTTCAATTTAAGCCCATGGCATCCACAGTTCGGACAGCGGGTGGGCAGTCTCAGAGAGTGGTTGGGAAGCTTAAAGCGGAAGTGGGCTATAAAGGTGCTACCAGGTCTGTTACCCTATACATCGTTCCAACCCTAACGCAGCCTCTGTATCTGGGCATTAACTTTTAGACCGAATTTGGCTTATTGCCAGCCGATTTGTATCCACAAGGAAGTGCTAATGACACGGTGAACCATTGCGATGAGGTGTGGAAGCCAGAAAACCAACGTCCTTTATCGGAGGTGCAACAAGAACAACTGAATAGAACCATTCAGTGTCTTCCGTCTTTCGCGGATAATGGTTTAGGAAAAACCACGTTGTTGTCCCATGTAATAGATGTAGGTGAGGCAAAGCCCACAAAACAACGACACTATGCAGTGTCCCCAACTATCGAGAAATTAATGTATGAGGAGTTGGATCGCATGTTAGCGCTAGGGGTCATCCACGAATCCAACAGTGCGTGGTCTTGTCCGGTAGTACTCGTCCGGAAGCCGGAGAAGGTTCGTCTTTGTATAGACAGCCGCAAGGTGAACAAGGTGACTCGGAAGACGCGTATCCCATGCCGCTCATAGATGGGATCTTAAGCCGGTTACCAAAGGCAGAATACATAACTAGCCTCGACCTGAAAGATGCCTACTGGCAAATACCGCTAGAAGAAGGTTCTAGGGATAAAACAGTATTCACAGTGCATGGACGGCCGGTTTACCAGTTTAAAGTTATGCCGTTTGGGCTTACCAATGCGCCGTCTACTATGTCCAAACTTATGAACCGCATTATTCCAGCCAATCTTCGAAACAAAGTGTTTATATACTTGGATGACCTGCTTATAGTGTCAGACACCTTTGAAAGGCATCTGAGTGTGTTAAAAGTATTAGCAGAGAAGCTGTCTGCAGCGGGGCTTACAATTAATATACAGAAGAGCAAGTTCTGTGTGCCTGAGGTCCGCTATCTGGGGCATGTAGTGGGTCACGGTATTATAGGCATGGACTTGGACAAAATAGAGGCCATTAAGGAATATCCTGCTCCGAAGTCGGTGAAACAGTTGCGTCGATTCTTGGGTATGACGGGATGGTACCACAAATTTATAAAGAATTTTGCGGCTATTGCGGCGCCTCTGACGGACGCCCTGAAGCAGAAACGCCAGTTCATTTGGTCCGAAGAAGCAGAAGCTGCATTCACAGCTCTGAAGAACTCAATATGTGAAGCGCCCGTCTTACACACACCGAATTTTGAAAAGCCTTTCTTTATCCACTGCGACGCTAGTCACTCAGGAGTAGGAGGGGTACTGATGCAGATAAAGTGCGTTTCGTGCGTTTATGTCACAAAAATTGAATAAGTGCCAACGTGCTTACTCGGTGACGGAAAAGGAATGCTTAGCTGCCATTCTGAGCATCAAGAAATTTCGCGCTTATGTAGAGGGACATCAATTTACGGTGATAACCGACCATGCCTCCTTGAAGTGACTGATGTCCCAATCAGATCTGAATAGCAGACTGGCCAGATGGGCTTTGAAGCTTCAGGGGTATTCCTTTAATATTAGCCACCGAAAAGGGGTTGGAAACATCGTTCCAGACGCCTTCTCTCGGGTCTTTTCCCCAGATTTGTCAGAAGTCGAACCAGGAGAAAGGATCGATTTGGATTCGGAGCACTTTAGTTCGACGGATTACGTTGCCCTTAGGGCTAAAGTAGCGAGTAATCAGGCTCAGATACCAGATGTAAAGGTGGTAGGCAGGCATATATATCGTCGCAACGAGCACGCAACAGGTGAAAGGGTAGCAGATGAACTCTGTTGGAAAATTTGGATTCACAAGGGGCTCATCGATTCGGTCCAAAAAATGGCCCACGAGCATGCACTATCTGCACACGGAGGCATAAATAAAACGCTCGAAAAGGTTCGGTGCCGTTAAGGCGAGATGATCACGAATGGTACCACGTATCAGCTGTTGAGGCAGCTAGAGATGTTGGAAGACCGTTGGGTGCATTTTCCTAGGGACGACTCATTTGATCTGATGCGTGGCACGGCAATGGAGGCAATGAGAGCGCAGCATGAACGAAATAAAAAGACGTATAACTTTCGAAGTAAGGAGGTATCATTTAGAGTGGGGCAGGAGGTTTACCGTCAAAATTTCCAGCAAAATAATTTCGTAAAAGGATTTAATGCCAAGTTGGCTCCTGTTTTTGTAAAGTCCAGGGTAAGGCGACGGTTGGGTCAAGCCTATTACAAGCTAGAGGATCTGCAAGGACGTCTGATCGGCAAATTCCATGCCAAGGATATCAAACAGTAGCACCATAACAAGGAAAAAAATAAATCGCTCTAAGCGGGAATCACCCTTTTGGTCCTTCTTCCCCAAAGTGTGATTTTGGTAGGGGGGATTTGAAGTGGTTTGAAATAGTAACGTATATAAATAGGTATAAATACTGGGATCCACAAAAGGGAACATTTAGAAAAGTACCAAGAAGGGATATTGTTCTCCTTTATATGTTACTCAAATTCCGCCGAAATTCAAGTCAAAAGGTAAACGAAGGAGGGTAATGTGGTTAGATAGATATTAACTATAACATAACCTAAACTAAAAGATAAGATCTCTAATATAATAGTAACCAAAAGACTAGCACCCGGATAAGCTTAAAGCGCAGGGTAAAATTACACACTCATAAGATAAAGTAAACTTGAACTTGTCACTCATGTATCACTATATACCTAAGCAGAAGCTGTGCTACTGTAATATGAAATATGACAATAAATAAAAGCTAAAAAAAAAAAAGGGATCCACAAAAGGGAACATTTGGAAAAGTACCAAGAAGGGATATTGTTCTCCGTTATATGTTACTCAAATGCCACCGCAATTCAAGTCAAAAGGTAAACGAAGGAGAGGTTTTTTTTTGTTTTTGGGTTGAAACTTGTAAAATAATTACGGCGTCAATTCGAAAATGGAGGATTGTGGATTTTAACGCTGTACTGGGGGTCTCAGACTGTTCAGATCTAGCCTCAGTCTCTCGAAAGAAAAACTGTTGGCGAAGGCAGACGTGCTATGTTTGGCCAGTCCACGTATTAAGAAAAAAGAAGGAAAAAAACCGAGAAAATATTTTCTTGTAGATGTGTTTGTCCATCTTGGTCTCAATAAACACCATTTGCCCAGGTCCACCTGCTGCTATACACCCCCAAACCATTACATTTCCACCGCCATGCTTCACTGTTGGGATGAGGTCTTTCTCTTTCATGGCTTGATTATCCTTTCTCCATACTTTGGATGGTCCATCATGTCCGAATATATTATATTTAGACTCCTAACTAAATATAACATTCTCCCAAAAAGAATCTAGCTTATTTAAGTGAAGTTTTGCGAACTCCAATCTTTTTTTTGTTCACATCGGAAATGAAGTGAAGCATGGCGGTGGAAATGTAATGGTTTGGGGGTGTATAGCAGCAGCTGGACCTGGGCAAATGGTGTTTATTGAGACCAAGATGGGCAAACACATCTACAAGAAAATTTTGACTGACAATTCAATGGCGAGTGTCGAAAAATTGGGTCTTAATGCGATGAATTTCTTGTTTCAACAAGACAATGACCCCAAAAATACCTCGTTTTTGGTCCAAGAATGGCTGTTGTATCAGTGCAAGCAGTTAAAGCCATAAAGCATGTTTGGGATTTCCTAGAAATACAAATTAGGAAACATAAAATTTCCTCCAAGGAAATCCTTAAAACGGCTCTGATGACGGAATTGGAGAAAATTGATCCAAATGAAACCAATCATTTGGTAAAAAGTATGCCCCGACGTCTAAAAGCTGTTATTGAAGCTAAGGGCGGCCCCACCAAATATTGAAATCAGAAAAAATTGGGGACAATAAGTTTTTTTCGTGCAAAAAAAAAAGTGTCCGAATAATTGTTGTGCGTAAAACAGTGGCTTTTTTGATACTTTTAATTTTTGTTATACGCCAAAGAATTTTTTTTTGTTTTTAGATTTAAAATTAGTAATAGTAATATCTATGTTCATAATGAAATAAAAATTTTGTGTCAAACTTAAATACTTTTCAAGTTATTTATAAAGAAAGTTGACATAGACGAGTGTCCGAATAAATGTTGTGCTGACTGTATGTATATTCAATATATCGATAGTATCGCGAGGAGTTGACTTACCCAGGTCTACTTTGTCTTTGATGCTCTCCATATTTTAGAAAGTATTTTATTTTAGTGGAGTACACTTATTATTTCTTTATAAATATAACTAAAAGTGGAATGTGAGAAAATCTTCTTGGATGCTACATATGTATGTAAATTTCTTTTACACATACGCATGTTTATGTATTTGGGTCGCCACACCCATGTAAATGGATGAAAGTGCCACCGAAAATTAGTTTTAAAGATGTGCAACTATGCAAAGGCAAAATCTCGGTTATCTATAGAAAATTCAAAATCAAATTTTAGAAACTACTGCATTTAGCATAGGGCCAAAATTCAGACGATGGCAAAAAATCTCAAAACTATCAACCGAGTTTTACCATGCACATACATACATATGTATACATACATAGTGCGGGCTTACGTGTTGGCAGAGCAATAACTTTAGTGTACTGCTGTTTTGAGAGCTTTTCCATCGCGATTTTTTTAGAGAGGAAAACAGTTTTATTCGATAAAACAATTTTCTAATCAATTTATCAATTTTCTATAACAAAAAAATAATAAATTTTCTATAAGAGTAGCTAATATACATAGTTTTTAAACGAAAAAAAAGTCGAATATAAAGTGAAGAAAAATGGTGGTAAATTTATCACTTTTTAATAAGCTATGAGCTATATTTTTGTAAGTTGGCCTTGTAATGACCATATGGTCATTTAGTTTTGACAAGGACTCGCAATAAGTTCTAGTTCTTTGAAACTGTCTTAAAAATTCAATGGGACTTTATAATTATGAAGCTCTTTTGAATCGTTAAACGATTTGTAATTTCCACAATATCAGATTGCGATTGGCCTTGGTGGGCAAAATGCAGAATGATATACTCACGAGATTCTGTGGTTTCTTTTTTTTACCTCTTATTTTGTTTTATGTTAGCGCTTTGGTCACTACTGGATTATTTTGGGATTTCAAATTGGACAATTCCACAGAAATAGAACTGCACTGGATAACATTAATATTCGGTTTATTTTTTTCAACTTCACACGTGAATAAAATGTATAAAACTACAAAGAAATAAAAAAGTTTAACTGGTAGAATACAGCTTGCAGTATTTCCTTTTCAGAGGGATATATGCTCATGATTTTGTTTTTAATTTAAAAAAAAAAATAAATATAATTAAACCTTATATGATTTAAAAAAACCTTCTTCATCTAGAACAAAAACATAATTTAATATTTGGTATGGCCATTTTCTCCACCGACTGCTTAAAATTTTCTTTAAAAATTTTTAGATACTGTTCTTGATTCATTTGCCTTCAATGAACAGCTTATTTCTTACTCCTTTTGTGAAAATGCAGCCCCAAATCATAACGCTAACCCCGCCGTGTTTCACTGTTTGTCTTAAGTGATTCTTATTTATTTATTTATTTATTGTTATTCGCCAACGGAATCAAAAAATCCTTAACTGGCTAGGCTAACTTATTTCTATCTTAACAAATAACATTAATAAATTAATTAGCACGAAGAAATCCACAAGCAACCGTCTGACGGCTCCCTTCCCCTGGCAAAAGTCAAAGCGCATCCCAGCTGGCAGCGCATTGTGCTGCCGAAGCGCCCTACTGATGGGCTCATGAAAGCCATAATTGCTCCGGTGGAGATCAACTGCAAAGGGGGCATGGGTCCTTAGGCTCCTGGCAGGCGCACTGAGGTTACCCACTAAGTCGAAGTTACCCACTATAAGGTCATAAATAAAGATCTGAGCCGAAATGGTCCTTCGATCCTCGAGAGAGGAGAAATGCACGTGGCGACATCTGCACTCATACGACGGCCACGGAATGGAGAAGTGCAGAGGCTGGAGTGCAAATTTCAGAAACTTTCTTTGGAGTCGTTCGATGCCCGAAATTTGGACGACCCTGGTGGGATTCCAGACCATGGAAGCGTACTCAAGGAGCGAGCGCACAAGGAATGCGTACAGACTGAGCCTTGTATATGGGTCCTTGAATTGGGATGAATTGCGCTTAACAAAGCCGAACATTGCATAGGCTTTTGGCACTATTAAATTCATATGCCCTGCAAACAGAAATTTAGAGTCAAATAAGACCCCGAGGTCAAGTATCTCCGTCTGCTTTAAGAGTGGATGGCCATCTATTGAATATGAGGACAGCACATTAAAGACACGCTTGCTAAAAGAAACAAAGTAACATTTACTAATGTTGAGTGGGAGCGAATTAAGTCTGCACCAACGAGCAACTGTATCCAGGTCGCGCTGCAGAAGAATACTATCGCCTAATGTTTTGACAGATCGGAGGATTTTAAGATCATCAGCATAAAGCAGATGCTCAGAAGCTTGAATGCTGAGACATGTCGTTAATAAAAATTAAGAACAGAAGTGGACCAAGTGCACTTCCCTGTGGAAGGCCGGAAGTAGCCAAGAATGGGTCCGAAGGCTTTCCATTTATCAATACGACATACTCTCGCCGCTCAAGATACGACCTAAACCAACTGAGCAGGCAGGAATGAATCCCCAGCCGATGCAGCTTGGCTATTAAAGCACAGTGGGAGACTTTGTCAATGGCTTTAGCAAAGTCAGTATACACAACGTCGACTTGAGAGTGCATTTCAAACACACGAGTGCACAAATTACTGAAAGCAATGAGATTAGTGGCTGTTGATCTACCCGGCATAAAACCATGCTGATAGAAGTTTTGAAACATTGCTGAGTTTGGCAATTGGTCTATAATTGGAAATGAGATTTTTGGTACCTCTCTTAAAAATTGGCGTATCATTGCACATCAGTATTTGGTTTCCAGCAACCCAAAGTCTTGCCGTCACGTCAAAAACGTTGAGCTGGCTTTCGTCTAAGAATATTACATCATCCCACCAGCTTTGGTCCCTTTTAGAATGCTCCTGGGCAAACGTTTTTCTTAATTTTCGGTGGCGCTCAGAGAGCAAATGCTTTTTTCTTGCAACTTAGCCGTTTTACCCATTTTTTTTGTATGGTACTTCGAATGGTCTTTGATATCCAGAAAGTTTTGAAAGAAAATTGTAAGCCGGCAGAAGGCTGTTACTTGCGGATCCCAGTCAAAACGCAGCCCCCTCCCGCCCACCGTCCGAGGGGCGCTGCCGCAAGACGCGCGGCGCGTACCCAAAACGAACGCGAACGCGAGCATGCAGGAAAGATAGCTGTTAGACTAATATACAATTAAAATTAGAAGCAAAATTACTAGGAGAACTAGGTATGCATTCAAAATACAATACTATGACTGTCTGTCTGTCTGTCTGTCCGTCTGTCCGTCCGTCTGTCTGTCCGTCCCCTTCAGCGCCTAGTGCTCAAAGACTGTAAGAGCTAGAGCAACGATGTTTTGGATCCAGACTTCTGAGATATGTCACTGCTACAAAAATATTTCAAAACTTCGCCCCACCCCTTCCGCCGCCACAAAGGACGAAAATCTGTTGCATCCACAATATTGCAGATTCGAGAAAACTAAAAACGCAGAATCATAGATAATGACCATATCTATCAGATTGCTGAATCTGGATCAGATCGGATCATTTTTGTAACCAAGAGCAAGAAATCAATTTGCAGTGGCTACGCAGCGCCCGACGTCACGCTCAGACTGATTTTCTTTCTCTCTCGCACGCACTCTTTGTCGTGTCGTTTAATATTAGCGGCGCTGTAGAGTTGCGGTGTCCGCAGCAACTCACAACGTTCCCCCTCGTTCATTGACGTTGCATGCAATGACTTCATTTCTCAAGAGGCGAACCGAACGCGAACATGCAAGAAAGATAGCTGTTAGACTAACAATCGAGGAAAATTAGCACTAAACTTACTAAGAAACTAAGCATGCAATCAAAATACAAATGCCACTACAATTACTAATTACTATAAGGGGTGTGAGGATGAGTAATTTAACAAGAGGAAGAGAATAAGTGGTGGCTATAATATGGTAGAGGGAATTATCCGAGCATAAGACCCTGAACGGTTCATGTAAGAAATAATTCGAATACAGTTTTTATTCGTTATAGTAAAAGTGGAAGGAACAGCGGTACAAAATTTCTAGTGAGTCTAATGGGAATCGTGTCTATGTCTATGTCGCCCCTGATCAAGTTGTGCACAAAAATCACACCAAGCATTTTCCTATGGTTAACTAAGCATGGGAGGTTTACTATTAGCAGTCTACTAGAGTAAGATGGGAGTCTCACACCCGCATCCCAGTTAAGGTTCCGCAGAGCAAAGAGTAACCAGTTTTTCTGTACTGATTCTATACGGTCCTGATGTACTTTGTACTGAGGTCACCATACACTGGAGCCGTATTCTAGGATCGGACGAACTAGCGAGGTATAGAGAGTCTTTGTTATATAGGGGTCGTCAAATTCCTTTGAACAGCTCTTTGTAAACGCAAGCACGCCCATGGCCTTATTTACCATGGTAGAAATGTGTTCAGAAAACTTTAGCTTGTTGTCTAATATAACACCAAGATCATCCACCAGGGTAATTCTCTCAAGAGAACCACCACATATGGTATATGGAGCCATCCAAGGGCTAGAACGATGAAATGGCATAACTTTGCACTTCGAGGCATTAAGGTGTAACAAGTTTGCGCAACACCATGACTGAAAGTTATTGAGATCGGATTGCAAGCGAGAATGAAATTGCAAGAAGAATCAATGGACAGGGTAAATAGTTTAAGCAAGGGTCCACACATTGCATCGGCGCAGTACCTGAGTACACAACCTGGAACCCCGTCTGGACCCGGTGAAAACACCGACTTAACTAGTCGAAGATCATGAAGTAAAAAACATTCATTTAACAAGGGACTGAAAATTCCGTTCGACCTCGGTAAATCGTATGGGTACGGTTGACCAAAGTAGCTTTCCTCAGAATAGGTCGTTGGGAAAAATTGGGCAAAAAGATCGGCATCCGATCATTATTTGCCTACGTATTAAAAAATGATAGCGAGGACGGGTGTGCGGACGTTCTACGTTTACTGTTTACGAAACAGCAAAACTTTTTAGGGTCCTGAGAAAAACGTATCTTGCATCGAGACAGGTCGTTCTTATAGCATTGTACATTAAGAACTGAACATTTTGACCGAGCTATTACATAGCTAGAGTGAGAAGTAGGAGAACCAACTTCTGCGAAACTGCGAAAGCGGGAAGAATCAGTTTTACACACAGGAATTCAAGTTCCTGTTGAACTTGGATTGAGAAGTGTTCCGACGTGAAGCTAGAGTTCACTGCAATCAGAACCCCTCCTGCACGTCAAGACGAACGGTCTTTTCTAAAAGTTGTATACCGACCTGCCAAAACCTCGAAACTAATAATGTCTGGCTTTAGCCAGGTTTCGGTAAAAACAATAACGTGGGAAGAACATGCAAAACTATCCCGGAAAAGAATGCTGAACTTATTACGTAAGCCTTTAACATTCTGATATGTTACTAAAAGAGAAGTTAGTTTTTTGGAAGGTTTAAAGCAGGGCGGGAAGATGAGGGGACGATGGCACACTGGGATGATTTGTAAGAGTCATGGGGGGGCCTATTCTTCTTCTTAGCCTTGAACTCCTTCCCCACCAAATGCTCTGAGTGCCCACCAAAATGAGTTGGGGAGACACATATCTTAAATGAAGCTATCTCTCTGGCATAAGATAAATTAAAATTTTCCACCTTTAAACCGACGGCTTTTATTTTGCCTTGTATAAAAGTAGTTACATCATTAGATGTGAGGTCAGGGGCCAGCCGTGAGACAAAAACTTGTCGTTTTGGTAGGATCCCTACCAATGGTTTAGGCACCACAGGCCTAGTACCTGTGGTGGCAATGACGTGACAACTAGTGAGCTTGCGAAAACAGCGGACACGGACGCTACAGACATTCTCCGAAGCGATGAATTCGGCTACCGAATCTGCATCGCCAGCAGCTGTCGTTGCCCTTGATATGGCAAAAGAAATCGTTGCTGTACACTTTGAGTGGTCGGAGTCAGTTTTCCGGCAACGAGCTGTTGGCACTTGCAGATCGCGCGGAGTGACCCTTTTGCGCCTCAGAGACTCATTCAGCAGCTTTAAACCGCTATCTGAGCCTCCATTGCTAGTAGCCGATCGTATTTGTTTTTAAAACCAACGGTCAGCTCCTTAAAGCCACTCCGCGTCTGCCTCATACAAGCCACCATATCATTCTCCACCGTACTGCATGCCTCGCAACTGTAATGCAACCCATTACGTTTGGCTATATCATCACTCACGAGGCCAGATCCAGCGCATTTTGCGTGCACTACGTCGCCTGATCGTTGGTGATCAGCATCTTACAAGTATTTTTGGCGCAGACCACAGTGAATTCCATTTTAATTATTTATTTATTTAAAAATTTGCAACAAAAATTTCTAAACAAATTGGTATCAGTCCAATGTGCCAGACAACGCTCAAAGCAAAATTAGCGCTATTTCTCAGAAAGTTTAAACAGCGAGAGAGAAAGAACAGTTGTTTGGGTTTGGATAATAGGGAGAGAGTAATAGCTAAAGAAGAGGCTACGGGATAAGAACGGGCTTAACTTAGCGTGAGCGTATTTACGGAAAGCAACACTTCAATAACCAACGAACAGAATTAATATCAAAATTAAGTTTTTATTAAAACAATAGGCATCCACTCGCGTTAAAGAACAGGATTTGTATTGTAGGTTAATTTGGGTTTTTACTAAAGGTTTATTTTGAAAAGCACCGGCTGTAATTGAAAAAAAAAAGGAAAGCGGAGCGCAAAACAAAAATACGTTTGGTCACTACGAAAGAGAAGGAACATTTTATAAACATATATTATATTTATTCTTGATCAGCATCAATAGCTGAGTCGATTGAGCCATGTCTGTCTGTCCGTCCGTCCGTCTGTCTTGTATTACACAGTTACAAGTATATTTCGAAACTTCGCCCCGCTCACTTCCGGCCACATAAAGGGCGAAAATCTGTGGCATTCACAATTTCAATGATACGAGAAAACAAAATCGAAAAACGTTTTCTGCGTTTCTGCGGCGACCGCAACTCTTCAGTTATAGCCGATACTTAGTCAGTATGGCACTCCTCCGGCAGACGCCGCTAATACGACACGACAAAGAGTGCGTGTGAGAGAGACAGAAAATCAGTCTGAGCGTGTCGTTGGGCGCTGCGTAGCAACTGTACATTGATTTGTTCCTTTTGGCCATGCAAATCTGATCTGATCCAGATCGGATCACTCTATCCATCTATCTGTCCTATGCATGTGGCAGCATGAGTCACCAGTCAGACTTAGGGCCGGTTTCCTGACTTCGGGTTAAGGTGCTGATTATGAGTATGTTCAATCCTCTGTTAAGACCTTAAAAGAAAAGTCTAGACATTTGTGTTTTGTTGTAGTATCTTTTAATGGGTTACAGATCTTTTTTTAGGTTATGTGATTTCTTTAGAGATCAATTTTTTGGATACATGAGTGAATGTGTACAATAATATGTTTATGCTTGAACATTCTGCAAGGGTCCGAAAGTGGCATAGTTTCGACGATAATATGTTCATGTTTAAACAACCTCCAAATGTTTAGTTCTGTTTTAAGAGCTTTTGTTTTTCTGTACTTATAAGCGTAATTTTAATGCATTATTTTGTACAATTTTTAAGTGAAAAAATATCTAAAATAAGGCGAACACAATTATTTGCGCACTTAGCATTTACCACTTTTAATGAGCCTATAGTAATGTAGAAATATGGTCATTTTTGTTGGACAAGGATTTCAATTTAGATATAGTTCATTGGACCTGCTCAATATTTAATCTCAGAATACCTCCAATGGTCACGAAATCGCCAAAACTTGCACAGTGATTATTAAAGTGTGCTGGTACGTGCGCTGTCGTCTTAAAAATTAAACTAGAATCAGACGTATGTACATACATACGTATGTATGTATGTATGTAGATATGATTTCGGCTTCATTTTTGGTTGATATTATTTTCCTCGCGTTGTTTGGCCTCATTGCTAATTAAGTGGGAGCTGCTGCATAAAACTTAAAATAAAATCACAATTAACATTTAATTTGCATTTCCGATTCACATACTGTACTACCGGTGCTTTCCGCTACGAAGAAAATTGGAATATCAATATACAAAGTTAATTGAATTTTTACCTGTGGCTTGGTTAACACAATACAACACTCCAATTTTAATGAAATGGAAAGCACAAGCGCCACAGGTCGACGACGAAACAATACACGAGTGAATGCAGAGGACAACGCGCTAGATCAGATCACAAAAGAGGTACGTATTCCTGATTCACGCTTATAAAACCAATTCCCACATGTCTTCATACATAAATAATTTATAGTTTATGTAAAATTGAGATATTTTTTTAATTTGATACATAAAAGTGAAATATACTTCATATAATCAAAGATTTTAGCTTTGAAATCATCTTGAAACATGCATATATCTATATTTACATTTATATAACTCTTTTCGCACGTCTATTTTATATATAAAAGGAGTTTTAAAATGTTCAAAAGAAAGCAGCTATGTAGATAAAATATTAATGATGTATGCATAGGACTTGGTATTTTAACAAATCTATTCAAAAAACAATCAAATTGTATACATTTGAGCCTTGCATTTTGTATCCACAGTATTCATAAAATCAAAGCTATACTCATGCCTCTTCGATGCGTTCGATCATTACAAATCCTTCCTTCAGTCAGATTCGAATCACCGAATCATTAAAAACCGAATCCGAGCAGTAGGGATTAATATCCGCAAGTTTTTTACGCATTTCGTTAAAATGACTCTAAACATACTATGCAGTTCATGTGCCTTAGGTTGTGCACATTTGGTTTTTGTTTACACTGTGTAAGGTTGCCCTTTCATACAGGGCTCTGGTATACATATGGGCATTTCCGTGAAAATGTCTACCGAGGCCAACAAATTAAGTGATTCATACTTAATTCGATACTTAATTAAATTTAAAAAACACCCTTAGAGATAATTTATTGATTAAATAAATGATCGAAAACTACGTTAATCATCTTTTAAAATAAATAAATAAATTAAATTATTCTGTTCCGTTCCATGGAGAACATTTTTGTTTTGTACGAAGGTACGTTCGCGACACGCGGAAATGGCCATTACCATAATTTTATATCAAAGAATTTCTACTATCTGTTCCCAAAAAAAGTAAAATGTTCTACTTTGTTATCCTTATAAAAATGAACTAAAGAAAAAACGGGAATATTTCCAACTCCATATAATTTTTTCCAAAATATCCCAAACAGGCTCAATGGTACCTACGTGAGGTAACTGGAGTGGAGTCGTCACTCAAAATATCATTGTGCATGTCCTTGTCCATTTTTTCGTTATTGACGACCATTCATCCAGCTCCAGATGCATCTATACATACAAGGCTTTCAAAAATGGAAACTAAGAGAATTGGATTTTTAGTTTAGGAGATTGGTATGAGCATTAAAAGTTGAATTTTTTCAATGATCAGCAATTTACTCAATTTGTATGCACATTCTGCGTCTTTAAGGTCGAATAATAAGTAAACTACGTCATGTATGAGTCTTGTTTTGGTCTCTAATGTAATATGTTTTATATTTTTTTAAAACCCAATTACAAATTAAATATACAATTATTATATATTGTGAAATTAATTTTACATTTTTATTTTCTTAATGTTAACAAATTATCTGTTAATAATGGTACTTAGTTACTAAAGGCGGAAAAAGAGAAGTTAAAAGTTAGCTAAATTTAAGTGATTCTAAAAATTGCATGCAATTAGTTAAAGAGACAGTTCAGGGGATAGGGTTTGGCAGAGGGAGTTATAATTATAGCATAAAACCCTAAAAGGTTCATGATCAGCATAATTAGACCAACATATGGATAGACGGATAGGCCTAAAAGTACGGGTAGATCTAAATGGAACGGCCAAGTCAATCTGACCCAAGAGAGTTTGGGAGTCAACAGTCCCGAGAAGGAGCTTGTGCACGAACATTACGCCATTGCATATTCTGCGATGGTGCAACGACGGCAGGTCAATAAGATTTAGCCTAGACAGGTAGGGTGGCAAGATTCTACCCGAGTCCCAGTTAAAGTTCCGAAGGGCAAAAATTAAAAATTGCTTTTGCACGGATTCAATAACAGCCTGCTGCTCTTTATACTGTGGGCTCTACACACAAGAACAATACTCCAATTAGGACGTACTAACGAGATATACAGTTGTTTCGTAACGGACGGGTCGTCAAACTCCTTGGACCAACGCTTTATGAACGCTAAAACACCCTTAGCTTTATTTACAGTTGCAGCTACAGTGGGGAGCAAAAGTGAGTACATACTCACAATCACTGACTTTAGCCTCCCATAACAGGCAAACGAATAAAGCCAAACAAACCAAATTTGTTACCCATATAAATATTTGTATTCTTAAAAAATAAACAATAATTACAAGAACGAGTAAAAATTTTTCAAAGAATGAAAAGTAAAAATCCAAAAGAACTCGCATGTACTCGGTTTTGCACTTTTTCATAAAAATTAAAGTAAATCATAATATTAACATTTTGCGCATAGACCCATATTAGATATTACTTTTTTAATACGGTTTGGAATGTTCTCTATCCAATTCCCAAAAATATCTTCTGAAATAGGATTGCACTCCGCATCTATACATCCCCAGAGATCGCCTTGGTTAGATGGCGCTTATTCGTAGTGCTCAAGCCGTCGTATCACGATTGACCGTAGGCTTTCAATCGGATTAAGGTCGGTTCTTTGAGATAACCACTCCAGCAATTTAAAATTTTGATTAACCAGTCATTCTCGAAAATTTTTCGCAATTTGCTTCGGATTCCTGTCTTGTAAACAAGTTAGTTAAATTCAGGATAAATACATTTCTCCGGAAAATTAAGAAGTTAGGCTTGTAGAAGTTGTAAATAGTCCTCTCTGAACTGAATAACATAAATTTTTTGTAGAGGACCAACGTGCTACCAAGTAAAGCAACTTCAGACCATAATATTTCAATATTTCATATTATTCCTTATTACTATGGTCTGAAGTGGCTTTACTTGGTAGCACGTTGGTCCTCTACAAAAAATTTATGTTATTCAGTTCAGAGAGGACTATTTACAACTTCTACAAGCCTAACTTCTTAATTTTCCGGAGAAATGTATTTATCCTGAATTTAACTAACTTGTTTACAAGACAGGAATCCGAAGCAAATTGCGAAAAATTTTCGAGAATGACTGGTTAATCAAAATTTTAAATTGCTGGAGTGGTTATCTCAAAGAACCGACCTTAATCCGATTGAAAGCCTACGGTCAATCGTGATACGACGGCTTGAGCACTACGAATAAGCGCCATCTAACCAAGGCGATCTCTGGGGATGTATAGATGCGGCGTGCAATCCTATTTCAGAAGATATTTTTGGGAATTGGATAGAGAACATTCCAAACCGTATTAAAAAAGTAATATCTAATATGGGTCTATGCGCAAAATGTTAATATTATGATTTACTTTAATTTTTATGAAAAAGTGCAAAACCGAGTACATGCGAGTTCTTTTGGATTTTTACTTTTCATTCTTTGAAAAATTTTTACTCGTTCTTGTAATTATTGTTTATTTTTTAAGAATACAAGTATTTATATGGGTAACAAATTTGGTTTGTTTGGCTTTATTCGTTTGCCTGTTATGGGTGATTGTGAGTATGTACTCACTTTTGCTCCCCACTGTATATGGGTGTTAAAACACATCTTATGATCAAAAAGGACTCCGAGGTCATTTGAACTCGAAATTCGCTCAAGGACATGATTTCCTAGAACATATGAGACAAAATGTGGAGCACGACGGTAAAATGTCATAAGTTTGCATTTGGAAAGGTTCAGAAAAAGAAGATTAGTTGAACACCACAATAGTAGTTCACTTAGATCAAGTTGAAGGCGTGTGTGCAAATACCAATCAGAGTAAGGCAGACAGATTTTAACATCATCAGCATACATTAGTGTAGTAGAGTATGTTATAACTTAAGGAAGGTCATTCCCAAATAAAATAAACAAAAGCGGGCCCAGATGACTTCCCTGTGGCACACCTGAAGTAGCATTAACAGTATTTGACAACACGTTAGAAAACAAAACACGTTGAGTACGGTTAGAGAGATAGGACAAAATCCAATCTAGAAGATTCGTTGGGAACCCTAATAAAGCGAGCTTGTTAATAAGCAGAGCATGGTTCACAGAATCGAATGATTTGCTGAAGTCCGTAAAAACTACATCCAATTTGAAAATACGGTGGATTAGGTTAGAAAACTCAAGAAGGTTAGTCTATGTTGTACGATGTCTGAAAAAACCGTGTTGCGAAAGAGACATCAAGCTGCAACAAAGATGTTGCAGTCGCCGGGTGACCAGGAACTCAAGAAGCTTCGGGATGGCGGAAAGCTTTGCGATACCACGATAGTTTTCAATATTTGATCTTGAACCTTTTTTGTGAAGCGGAATGATGTAGGACTCATTCCAAATTACTGGGAGACAAGACTGTTCCAAGGAGAGGTTGAAGATAGGGGTCAAGGGTTTTGCAAAGGGACTGGGCACAGTGTTTTAAAATGCAACTTGGTACCTTATCTGGACCTTCCAGAACAACGCTTTCCTCGAAGATGGGCAGAAAAATGCTGTTAGCTTGAGGTAGCTGGTACGGATACGGAGTGGATGCGTTGTAAATATGAGACGAGTGCGTTGTTTGAAAAAAGGTAGCGAATAAATTTGCAATACCAACAGCAGAAGCTTCTGTTTCGTTCTGGTAATGAAGGGACGGAGGAAAAGCGTTTGACTTACGCTTAGAGTTAACGAACGAATATAATCTTTCAGGATAACTACGAAAGTTACTACTACATTGTGAACACTGACTATTAACGGCAAGGAACAGAGAGCGAGCGGAGGAGTATAGAGCTAAGGGCGACGTGGAGCCCGACCTCTGGTACTTTTTATAGAGTCTGGATTTATTGTTTTTTAAGTATGACAAATACTTGGAGAACCAGGGAGGCTTGGACGATACGGGTAGTGATATCTGGAACAAATTTATTAAGGGCGGAGTAAATAGAGCTATAAAACGAGTTAACAGTTGCATCTATGTTCGGTAATGAATAAAGAAACGACCAATCAACACGCGAGAGATGTAGATCTAAATCGATAAAGTTTGTTTTGCGAAAACACTTTATGTGACATGGAGCCATGGAACTGTCAGCACCACCAGGGACAGTTGGGAGTGATATTGGGCTTGCTCTAGATACCGTAGCAAGAGAAGCATCGTTAACAAAAACGAGGTCAAGAAGTCTGTCCCTAATGTTTTTAACGGCATTAATTTGGACAAGGGAAATATCCGTTAGCTCATTGTGGCAATTGGGAAAAAACAGGTTTGCGTCATCGCAAGGCAAACAAGAAAGAAATGGGAGGTTAAAGTCCCCCATGACAATAATTCGATCATTGCACCTTAATGCAGATACGAAAGTATTAATTTCGGAGGGGTGGCATAAGTAAACCTCCGCATTAGACCTGGGAGGAATGTAAGAGCAGGTTAAATAGAAAAATACCGAGCCAACACGAACTTTGACTGCAACAAATTCAATGCCATGGATGTTATTCAATGGGAATAACTCAGATGAAAAATCAGATTTGACTGCAATCAAAACCCCACCTGCAAAAGATGTGTAGTCCATTCCATAAATATTGTAATTGTCAATGAAAATTTTATGATCATTGATAGTGAAATTAAGCCAGATTTCGGTAAAAGCGATGGCATCGAAATCAATAGACGCACTATTTATATGAATTTGACGCAATTTGCCCAACAAACTGCGAACGTTCTGATAGTGAATAGAAAAATGGTACATCAGTTTTTTGGAGCAGCAGGCTCGGTAATTCTGGGACTCGAGCTCGAATCTTTGTGAAGGAACTCACGCATAATTGTATGCTCAGACCATATTAACGGCTCAAGAGATTTGGATAGTATAGAATCAGGGAGAATAATTTTAAAGGATGATATGTTGCGCTTATGTTTAAATGTAAATTTAGTCAAAACTATATCATCAGGCGAAGCGTTAAGTTTAGAGGAAAGATGTTGTTTAACGTCCTCCGTTGTAGCCTCAGGAATAAGACGCGAAACAAATATTGCTTTCCGAGGGACCACTGATCTAAGTTGATGTCCCAAGCGAGATCGTGATGGTGGAGCTACTTCTAAAAGAGATCTCGGTCCTGGGGCAGATAAATTGGCAGCAACGGCTGGAGCAGGAATTGGCAAGACATCACCAGCAACCAACACACCCGCACTACCCGCACCCGCACTCACCACGTCGGTAGTGAAGACGGTAGACAGTAGAAACTGCAGGTATTGGTTGATGCTGACGGGAACTTGGATGCTAGAAGGAAGCAATGTGCTCGGTGTAAAGAACACCGGAGCCGCCTTTGGCGGATTTACAGAATCGGCGAGGCATGACCACACGGAGTAATAAATGCTTCCGATGGATGAAGGTGGGAGAAACCCAGTTTGCGTCTGTCTCATGAATGTGCGCATTTCGGCCTCAATCTCCCGACAAGCCAGACATGACCAAGACAGGCCCATACGTTTCGAGATCAGATCGTTTAGCCGGCCATCGTTCCGCCACCAGCACATTTTATGTGGCCAAAATTGTGGCACAGCCAGCGGCTAAGGAATGAATCACCAATGATTACTCCACCGAATTCACAAATCTTTGCACTGCAAACAATTGCCATTATTGACAGCAGTAGAATCACTGTGCACGAATAAAAAAAGTACAGAGTGAGAGCGCATTCAAAATGGGAGAGCAGACAGCAGAGCGAGCCCGACAATCAGCAGCAGCTGCAATAATTCAGAGATGATCCAACGAAGTGCAGAAAACGAGCAGTAAACTCACGAAAGCAGAGACACAAAAGAATAGTCCACAAAGAGGGAGAGTATAGGCAATCCAGAGAGAGTGAGAGCAACAATGCGAGCAGCAGGCCAGCTTATGCTTTCGAGAGAGTGTGGGCGATGCAAACGCTGATGCGCAAGAACAGTACACACCGAAGAAACGATAACGAAAAGCAGACTGGGTAAAAAACAATAACAAATTGCCTGCACGAGTCCGATGCGTTACGTTGCGATATTGTATTTGTATTAAACACTTGTTTATAAACGAAACACTCACAAAGTATAATCAAATTAAAGAGATTCGATGATATATCATAACAAAATTTCAGCAATGTTGTATGATATTTAAGCAAAGGGCGGAGAACGCAGGAGCAAGAAAAAACACAACCGGTTTAAGCAAAAGCTAGAAGTGAGTCTGATATTATATATTAATATAATTTACCTATAGAAAATTTATATCAGGGGGAAAAAGATGGATTATTTTCCTTGGGCAAATATGTATTGTTAAGCTTTTAGACATCTTTTATTTGTATTTCATAAAAACTAAAATTTAATTTGTATTTACGATTTACCTACTGTACACTACCGCTACTCTACTGCTACGAAGAAAATTATACGAAGTTAATTGAATTTTATATTATATTATATATAGCTTAGACGCGAGCGAGAGAGTAGGATAGCCGGAGAGCGTTAGAGCTGCTCGGGACCCCTGCTAAGCCGAGTACGAGAGATTTAGATACAAAAGATTTAGTTTACAAAAGAAAGACCCTAAGAAAGGTAGGGTAATAATCTTTTTATACCTGATACTCAAAATGAGTATTGGGGTATATTAGATTTGTGGTGAAAGTGGATGTGTGTAACGTCCAGAAGGAATCGTTTCCGACCCCATAAAGTATATATATTCTTGATCAGCATCAATAGCTGAGTCGATTGAGCCATGTCTGTCTGTCCGTCTGTCCGTCCCCTTCAGCGCCTAGTGCTCAAAGACTGTAAGAGCTAGAGCAACGATGTTTTGGATCCAGACTTCTGAGATATGTCACTGCTACAAAAATATTTCAAAACTTCGCCCCACCCCCTTCCGCCCCCACAAAGGACGAAAATCTGTTGCATCCACAATATTGCAGATTCGAGAAAACTAAAAACGCAGAATCATAGATAATGACCATATCTATCAGATTGCTGAATCTGGATCAGATCGGATCATTTTTGTAACCAAAAGCAAGAAATCAATTTGCAGTGGCCGCAGCGCCCGACGTCACGCTCAGACTGATTTTCTTTCACTCTCGCACGCACTCTTTGGCGTGTTGTTTAATATTAGCGGCGCTGTAGAGTTGCGGTGTCCGCAGCAACTCACAACGTTCCCCCTCGTTCATTGACGTTGACATGCAATGACTTCATCTCTCAAGAGGCGAACCGAACGCGAACATGCAAGAAAGATAGCTGTTAGACTAACATTCGAGGAAAATTAGCACTAAACTTACTAAGAAACTAAGCATGCAATCAAAATACAAATGCCACTACAATTACTAATTACTATAAGGGGTGTGAGGATTAGTAATTTAACAAGAGGAAGAGAATAAGTGGTGGATATAATATGTAAGAGGGAATTATCCGAGCATAAGACCCTGAACGGTTCATGTAAGAAATAATTCGATCTACAAAGTGGAAGGAACAGCGGTATAAAATTTCTAGTCAGTCTAATAGGAATCGTGAAGTTTATGCGGCTCAACAGATCAGGGCTGTCTATGTCACCCCTGATCAAGTTCTGCACAAAAATCATACCAAGTATTTTCCTACGGTTAACTAAGCATGGGGAGGTCTACTTATAGTAGTCTACTAGAGTAAGATGGGAGTATCACACCCGCATCCCAGTTAAGGCCCCGCAGAGCAAAAGGTTAAACATTTTTCTGTATTGATTCTATACGGTCCTGGTGTACTTTGTACTGAGGGCACCATACACAGGAGCCGTATTCTAAGTTCGGACGAACTAGCGAGGTATAGAGAGTTGTTGTTATATAGGGATCGTCAATTTCCTTTCACCACCTCTTTATAAACCCAAGCACGCCCATGGCCTTATTTACCATGGTAGAAATGTGTTCAGAAAACTTTAGCTTGTCGTCTAATATAACACCAAGATCATCCACCAGGGTAATTCTCTGAAGAGGAACGCCACATAGGGTATAGGTAGCCAAATTGGTTGATATTATTTAGATAATTGGATACATTATTATACCCGATACTCAAAATGAGTATTGGGGTATATTAGATTTGTGGTAAAAGTGGATGTGTGTAACGTCCAGAAGGAATCGTTTCCGACCCCATAAAGTATATATATTCTTGATCAGCATCAATAGCCGAGTCGATTGAGCCATGACTGTCTGTCTGTCTGTCTGTCTGTCTGTCTGTCCGTCCGTCTGTCTGTGCGTCCCCTTCAGCGCCTAGTGCTCAAAGACTGTAAGAGCTAGAGCAACGATGTTTTGGATCCAGACTTCTGAGATATGTCACTGCTACAAAAATATTTCAAAACTTCGCCCCACCCCTTCCGCCCCCACAAAGGACGAAAATCTGTTGCATCCACAATATTGCAGATTCGAGAAAACTAAAAACGCAGAATCATAGATAATGACCATATCTATCAGATTGCTGAATCTGGATCAGATCGGATCATTTTTGTAACCAAAAGCAAGAAATCAATTTGCAGTGGCCGCAGCGCCCGACGTCACGCTCAGACTGATTTTCTTTCACTCTCGCACGCACTCTTTGGCGTGTCGTTTAATATTAGCGGCGCTGTAGAGTTGCGGTGTCCGCAGCAACTCACAACGTTCCCCCTCGTTCATTGACGTTGACATGCAATGACTTCATCTCTCAAGAGGCGAACCGAACGCGAACATGCAAGAAAGATAGCTGTTAGACTAACATTCGAGGAAAATTAGCACTAAACTTACTAAGAAACTAAGCATGCAATCAAAATACAAATGCCACTACAATTACTAATTACTATAAGGGGTGTGAGGATTAGTAATTTAACAAGAGGAAGAGAATAAGTGGTGGATATAATATGTAAGAGGGAATTATCCGAGCATAAGACCCTGAACGGTTCATGTAAGAAATAATTCGATCTACAAAGTGGAAGGAACAGCGGTATAAAATTTCTAGTCAGTCTAATAGGAATCGTGAAGTTTATGCGGCTCAACAGATCAGGGCTGTCTATGTCACCCCTGATCAAGTTGTGCACAAAAATCATACCAAGTATTTTCCTACGGTTAACTAAGCATGGGGAGATCTACTTATAGTAGTCTACTAGAGTAAGATGGGACTATCACACCCGCATCCCAGTTAAGGCCCCGCAGAGCAAAAGGTTAAACATTTTTCTGTATTGATTCTATACGGTCCTGGTGTACTTTGTACTGAGGGCACCATACACAGGAGCCGTATTCTAAGTTCGGACGAACTAGCGAGGTATAGAGAGTTGTTGTTATATAGGGATCGTCAATTTCCTTTCACCACCTCTTTATAAACCCAAGCACGCCCATGGCCTTATTTACCATGGTAGAAATGTGTTCAGAAAACTTTAGCTTGTCGTCTAATATAACACCAAGATCATCCACCAGGGTAATTCTCTGAAGAGGAACGCCACATAGGGTATAGGTAGCCAAATTGGTTGATATTATTTAGATAATTGGATACATTATTATACCCGATACTCAAAATGAGTATTGGGGTATATTAGATTTGTGGTAAAAGTGGATGTGTGTAACGTCCAGAAGGAATCGTTTCCGACCCCATAAAGTATATATATTCTTGATCAGCATCAATAGCCGAGTCGATTGAGCCATGACTGTCTGTCTGTCTGTCTGTCTGTCTGTCTGTCCGTCCGTCTGTCTGTCCGTCCCCTTCAGCGCCTAGTGCTCAAAGACTGTAAGAGCTAGAGCAACGATGTTTTGGATCCAGACTTCTGAGATATGTCACTGCTACAAAAATATTTCAAAACTTCGCCCCACCCCTTCCGCCCCCACAAAGGACGAAAATCTGTTGCATCCACAATATTGCAGATTCGAGAAAACTAAAAACGCAGAATCATAGATAATGACCATATCTATCAGATTGCTGAATCTGGATCAGATCGGATCATTTTTGTTCCCAAAAGCAAGAAATCAATTTGCAGTGGCTACGCAGCGCCCGACGTCACGCTCAGACTGATTTTCTTTCACTCTCGCACGCACTCTTTGGCGTGTCGTTTAATATTAGCGGCGCTGTAGAGTTGCGGTGTCCGCAGCAACTCACAACGTTCCCCCTCGTTCATTGACGTTGACATGCAATGACTTCATCTCTCAAGAGGCGAACCGAACGCGAACATGCAAGAAAGATAGCTGTTAGACTAACATTCGAGGAAAATTAGCACTAAACTTACTAAGAAACTAAGCATGCAATCAAAATACAAATGCCACTACAATTACTAATTACTATAAGGGGTGTGAGGATTAGTAATTTAACAAGAGGAAGAGAATAAGTGGTGGATATAATATGTAAGAGGGAATTATCCGAGCATAAGACCCTGAACGGTTCATGTAAGAAATAATTCGATCTACAAAGTGGAAGGAACGGCGGTATAAAATTTCTAGTCAGTCTAATAGGAATCGTGAAGTTTATGCGGCTCAACAGATCAGGGCTGTCTATGTCACCCCTGATCAAGTTGTGCACAAAAATCATACCAAGTATTTTCCTACGGTTAACTAAGCATGGGGAGATCTACTTATAGTAGTCTACTAGAGTAAGATGGGACTATCACACCCGCATCCCAGTTAAGGCCCCGCAGAGCAAAAGGTTAAACATTTTTCTGTATTGATTCTATACGGTCCTGGTGTACTTTGTACTGAGGGCACCATACACAGGAGCCGTATTCTAAGTTCGGACGAACTAGCGAGGTATAGAGAGTTGTTGTTATATAGGGATCGTCAATTTCCTTTCACCACCTCTTTATAAACCCAAGCACGCCCATGGCCTTATTTACCATGGTAGAAATGTGTTCAGAAAACTTTAGCTTGTCGTCTAATATAACACCAAGATCATCCACCAGGGTAATTCTCTGAAGAGGAACGCCACATAGGGTATAGGTAGCCAAATTGGTTGATATTATTTAGATAATTGGATACATTATTATACCCGATACTCAAAATGAGTATTGGGGTATATTAGATTTGTGGTAAAAGTGGATGTGTGTAACGTCCAGAAGGAATCGTTTCCGACCCCATAAAGTATATATATTCTTGATCAGCATCAATAGCCGAGTCGATTGAGCCATGACTGTCTGTCTGTCTGTCTGTCTGTCCGTCTGTCTCTCCGTCTGTCCGTCCGTCTGTCTGTCCGTCCCCTTCAGCGCCTAGTGCTCAAAGACTATAAGAGCTAGAGCAACGATGTTTTGGATCCCGACTTCTGAGATATGTCACTGCTACAAAAATATTTCAAAACTTCGCCCCGCCCACTTCCGCCCCCACAAAGGACGAAAATCTGTGGCATCCACAATTTTAAAGATACGATAAAACCAAAAACGCAGAATCGTAGAGAATGACCATATCTTTTAGAATGCAGAATCTGAATTGGATCGTATTATTATGATAGCCAGCATCAAGAAAACAATTTCATTTTTTCTCGCCCTGTCTCTCTCTAACATACAGGTTTCATGGTCAGGTTTGCCAATTGCAAAATATGAGTTCAAGGATCTCAGAACCTATAAGAGCCAGAGCAACCAAATTTGGTATCCACACTCCTGTGCGCAACCAAATTTGGTATCCACACTCCTGTGATATCGGACCTTGACCGTTTTGTGTCAAAATTTCGCCACACCTCCTTCCGCCCCCGAAACGGACGAAAATCTGGGGCGTCCACAAATCTCAGCGACTATTAAGGCTAGAGTAACCAAATTTGGTATCCGCACTTTTGTTAGATCTTACTATAATACGTATATCTCAAAATTTCGCCCCTTCCCCTGCCGCCTCCACAAAGGACGAAAATCTGTTGCATAAACAATCTTGCAGATTCGAGAAAACTAAAAACGCACGATCATAGAGAATGACCATATATATTCGGTTGCGGAATCTGGATCAGATCGGATAATTTTTATAGCCAAAAGCAAGAAATCAATTTGCAGTGGCTACGCAGCGCCCGACTTCACACTCAGACTGATTTTCTGTCTCTCTCGCACGCACTCTTTGTCGTGTCGTTCAATATGAGCGGCGTCTGCCGGAGGAGAGCCATACTGACTTAGTATCGGGTATAACTGTGGAGTTGCGGTGTCCGCAGCAACTCACAACGTTCCCCCTCGTTATAAATAATTTTAGCACATTATTAAATTCTTAGATTGGTACATCGCTGGTACTCGGGACCGAGTTTATTCGTAAGTCCCCTTCTGGTTCCAGCTGGCGTCTATTTATACGCCTGCTATTGCTGTGTCAGCGAGACCGAAAGTGTGATTCCGCGCAGGGTTCACATTTCACCATTTTAACGATCGTGGGTTGACCTGATTTTGTTTCCTCGCGTTTTGGCAACTTGGCAGATTTGGCGTTGGCGGTTGTCGTGAGCTTTCTCGGTCATCTGAGCCCGGAAAACTGAATCTGACCGGTCGCCTGGTCTGGAGTGGGGAAAGTCTGCGTGTATGATTAGTCGGCGGTTCGTAGGGTCTGCGCCTGTCTTTGTAGCTCTGTGTACAGAGTGGTTCTTAGATTTAGGTGCATGGCGAATAATATATGTATTATTCAACGTTGGGAGAGGCGTTGTAGCGAACCCTTTTAGGTTCGTTACACAATCCCCTTTCTTCCCCGGCGAGAGTTACGAAAACTCGTTCATCGCGTGTGCGGTAGCTTTTTAGTGTACCTTTGATTTGGGCTGTTGGTCGGGTTCTGGTGGTTTCTATTCTTCTGGCGGGAGCGTACTGATTGATGACGGTCGGCGCTGGGGCTATTTGAGTCATCTATCATCTATACTTGCGGGGCAAGCTTTTATTTTCCCTTCTTACCTCCCATGTTGCACCACGGTTGCGTTTTTGGTTCATCCGCGTGCCCTTTTCTTGTTTTGATTTGATATTCGCGACTTTCTGTTTCCGGCTTTCACAATGTTGTAACTTGGCGATGTTCGGCGACGGACAACTTTTGACCCGGTAGGGGCCGTCGAACTTGGTGGCTAGCTTTGCCTCGAAGCACTCGGCAGCGTTCGAGAGGTAGTGTTGGCGTAGTAGTACCAATGACCCAACAGCGGGGCGCCATAGTCGCCGGCGGATGTTATAGTGTCTCCCTTGCTCTGGGCTGGCTCTTTGGATGTTATTCCGTACGATGGCAAATACCTCTTTCAGCCTCGTCACTTTGTTGATGGCCGTCTCTGGCGTGCTTCCCGTCCCGGGCGTGACTTCGTCGTAAAGGGTGCCGGGGAGCCGGGGTTCCCTTCCTTGCCAGAGGAACGCGAGTCTAAATCTGGTCGTCTCGGAGACGCTTGAGTTGATCGCTAGTGTCATCTCTGTCCCATGAATTCTGGTAGTCGTCGAGGAACTGGGCGATCATAGACCGATTGGCCCTGTCCGTTGGGTTGTCTTGTGGGCACTACGGTGCCGTATGCTGTAGCTCCACGCCTGCGGTGCCTAGGAATATTTTAAATGATCGGCTGGTGAACTGGGTTCCGTTGTCGCAGACGAATAGTTTTGGCACGCCGAAGCTGCTTAGTATTCGTTCTCTGAAAGCTCGATCGAGGTTCGCTGTTGTTGCTTTTTTTAGTGGCACCAGTTCGACCCACTTTGAAAAAGTGTCGATGAAAACCAGTAGGATGGTGTTCTCGTGCTTGGACCTTGGTAATGGTCCGACGAAATTGGCGCCCAGGGTGGCGAAGCGTTCTTCGGCTTTCCGCGTGAGCATCCTGCCCACGGCCTTGCGTTGTGTAGCCTTGAATTTCTGACAGCTCACGCACGTATCGTCGCACGTCTCGGTGCAGTCCTGGGCAGTTATATCGCTGTGTTATCCTCAGCATGGTCTTCCGGACGCTGAGCTGACCCGCTGTTGGTTCATCGTGCCATTCGCGGAGGACTCTTGCTCAGCCATTCTTAGGCACGCATAGTTTCCACCGAATGTGGTCGTCGTCATCGGCTCCGTGTACTAGGTCGCGGTCCATTTTCGTATGCGTAGTCTGGGTATTTCTGGGGCTCATCATGGATCTGTTGGATTCTTTGTTTGAGCCAGGCTGCTGTGTTGTCTTTCTCCTCGATGCGTGAGAGGATTATCAACGGTTGCCTCGATAGCGCGTCCGCGACTACGTTCTGGTTGCCGGACCGTCTGCAGGGAAATTTTGACGTTGAAGTCTATGCAGGCGAGTACGGGGGCGGTGGTGAGCAGGGTTTTCAGTTCGTCGAAAGCGTCTTGTTGATCTTGACCCCACGTCCATGCTTTTCCTTTCTTCAGCAACAGCGACATCGGCTGGACCACGCTACGGTGGCGAAGTTTGGCACAAATCTGAGGTACCAACCGAAGTCTTTCCCGACGATGACGATGTCATCGAGATAAGCGAACGCGAACGGTTCCATGTCTGCGATAACGGTATCAAGGCTCCGTTGAAACGTGGCTCTCGCGGAGTGTAGTCCGAAAGGCATAACAGCCCCCTTCCGGGTGTCGTGAATTCCGTGGCTTCCCGGCTGTGTTTCGGAGTCTTTTCAGTATGTAGTTGATCCTGGGCAGCGGGTATGCGGCCGGGGTCGAACGCTCATTGAGTTGTCAATAGTCTACGCACATACGCCATCTACCGTCCTTTTTGCTGACCTTGACGATCGGCGCGTTGTGGGGGCTCCGGGATGGTTTGATTAGATCCTCCGCCATTAGTTGGTCGACCTGTTCGTCGATGATCCGCCGCATGGCCTGATTTTTCGGGTAGTAAGTACCGCTGTTTTATGGTGCGGTTGTCCCTCATGACGATAGTGTATTCCGTTTTATTTGTCGTTCCTCGGTCCGAATCGTCTTCGGATGCTTCGTCGATTCCTGGGTCGCAAGTGTGGTCGTGGTTCTCAGGGAGGATCGTTGTGTCGAATGCTCTTGTTGGCTCGACTTCGCGAGTGTACGTGGGCGCTTATGTGGGTGGCTACCGCGGGCGGGGTTGACCATGGGTGGGGTACCCGTGTGGGTCTCGGTGGCGATCCTAGTGTTGGACCGACGGCTAGTTTGGGCGACGAAGGTTTCGGACATGGTTCCAGGCGTGGTACTGGGTCGCATGCCGGCGCTGTGCGAGGGGTGCCTGTGACGATCGATGGCGTGTTGGCTCCAGGTGGTCGCCTTTCCCGGTTCCTGCCTAAGAAAACGCGGGTGTAGCTCGTCGGTCTCTGTCGTAGATGTCGTAATTGTGTCGCTGGCGCTGTCGTTGCAGTCCTGGGCCATGGTGTTGGTCGGAAGTGGTACCTCGAGCGCTTGGCTGCTGCGTGGCGGTTTACGCCGGTGGGGCCGGGTTGTATTCCGGAGTGGCATCCTGAGTTCCTTTCCGTTCGTTGCTGGAACCGCGTCGGTGCCTAGGGGAGACCGGCTCGCTTTCTTCGTTGCTTTGCTTGGTCTTGGGTTTCTTGGAGTGGGCCTGGAGCTTGTGTGACTCGTTGTGGCCGTGGATTCTGTGTTCCTTGTGCTTGTATTTCGTTTCGTGTCGGGGGATTCGTTGTTGGCGGGGGTCTCGAGTTCGTGGGTCCTGATTGAAGCTTCGGGACGCCCCGGTGTCGATCGTGGCTTCGGTGCGCTGCCCTCCGATGGTCCCTCTCGCCACTATCCGGCCGTCGTGTAATTGTAGCGGGTTCTTTAGTTGCGTGTCTGATGAAGCGTCGTGACCGGCTGTTCCTGTGTCCGTTTCCCGACGGATGTCGGCGGCAACAATTTACGATCCGTACTCCGCGCTTACCGCATTTCCAAAAGAAGAGGATGGGCAGGCTAGCGCAGTCGCGAGAAACATGCCCAGCTTTCGCTCAGGTTCGCGATGGGAGTGGTGATCATTTGATGCGTAGCTCCCTGGGTTGGAGGGCCTACTTGTGGTAGCCTCCTCGCGGGTTCTGCGGTGTTCCAGTGGGGTTTGGGACGGGATTCCGGCGGCTTTGTACCCGGCGGGGTGCATGAGCAGCCGGAGCTCGATGACGAAATCCTTGAACGATTCGCCCACCGCCTGTTTGCGGTCTCTGATCTGGTCTTCCAATTGCTCGAAATACCGGGAAGGCAGGAAAAAGGCTGGATTCCCCATTTACGGCCCCGTTCTGCCATCTGTGCGTCGTGACTGCTATAATGGCTGTCTGTGGGGTCGTTTTCTCCTGCCGTTGGCAAGATCCTTCTCATGGGCGAAGGCCTTGGTTCCGGGGGCGGTGGCTTCGGTAGAACTGCGGCTGGTGCGGCGCTGATTTTGCCCTCCGTGATTCCCGGGATTCGTAGGGTGAGCTCGGGGTCGGTTTTCCGCTTCTCCGTTTGCTCCAAGGTGCCGGGCTGTGGCGATCTGGCTCGTCCCGATGATTTGGCGTACTGTCGCTTGACTTCTGCCAACCTTATCCAGGCATGTTACCCTCGCGGCTGAATCCGAATGACATAATATGAAAAAAATCAATTAAAATAGAGACACGACTTTTTACAAAAAAAACTTAATTTTTTCCAGCAATTTCATTTGTTTCCTGTAAAATAATGATTTCAATATAATTCAGAATTTTATTTAGTAATCAATTATTTTGTGGTACCAATATTGGCTATGGGGTAAGAACACGATATAACACGATATTGTTATTATAAAACGAGCCTCAGCAACGGTTTACAAATAATATTGAGATAGCATCAAGGTTTTGCAAATGATATTCCAGCTCAAACTATTCAATTGATTTAATTCTATTTAATATCAACTGCCACATACTACCAAAAAGCCACTTTTGAATGAAAACGAGGCGGAATGTTTTAAGTCGCTGCTACGACCGATCCTACATTTATACCGGATACTTAGTCAGTATGGCGCTCCTCCACCATCAGTACGAATTGTACTTCGAGAGAGACAGAAAATGAATGAGCGCGTGGATGGTGCACAGTGGCTATTTAGACGAAAAGAGGTGGCAAAAGTCGACGATTTTTTTTAGCGCTTCGGATACAATAGATAAACGCATCTAATAGAGAAACGGATAGTGGTATAGCAAACCTTTTTGCTTCTTTTTTTTTAGCTCGTTTTTCGAGCTTGTAGCAGATAAATCGGTATATAAGCTAAACGGCTTCGAAGCGCAGAAAGGGCTTTTAGACTAAGGTAATAAATAGTTTAAGGAACATACACAATAAAAATCTCTGGAAAACTGAGGTAAATATTTTTTAAGTCCAGTCAAAGTTGGAAAAACTGCTCAGGTACACTTACCTCAATTATGTTGTTGGTTGTTAATGAATATGCTGTCTTTCTGACCAGGTTTTGCATGCAAGAATTATATGTATGGAGTTAATTTTAAAACTTGCATGTACCAATCTGCGTGAGGGAGAATCTATTGACAACAGCCAATTAAATACAAAAGACTAGGAAACAAATTATTCAAGAACAATTTTTAGACAAACTTACTGAAAGTGGACTGCCCCAAAAAAGGATTTGGAAACACAAACGATGGAAACTCATCACCGAAATTCTATGAGAAAAACGAAAGTACTGCAGAAATAACTGGTTTGGTTATTGCCATTATCAAAAGATTGGGTGTCATTTTGAATATTTTAAACTGCAAAGAAAAAATAATTACCCGCAAGTTTGGTGAATATGCCTCGAAGACTGCAGAGCTGTTACTGGAAAAATATCCTGAAAAGAAGCTAGGTTAGGTTAGGTTAAGGCGGTAGCCGGGAAGGGGAGATAGGAACTCCCACCCCACCAAGGCTCACTTGGACCTACAGGAGGTCCATTGTGTTACCGCATGTGCCCCTTCTCGTTGCCTGAACCGTGAGAGCAGACTAATGCAGCTTAAGGGCAGTCCAATCCGTAGGCTTGGTTGAATTTGGAAAAGGTCCCTGGTTTGATTTCAGACACGTCCGAAATGTCCGTGAGAAAATCGGCCCCGAGAATCTAAAGACGACGATGTGGGAGACTGATTCCTCCGCTTTCTCAACTCCTGCAGAAGTCGTTATGAGGGATTGAAAATCTAGAGGCGTGAGTGCCGATCTGCCAAGAGATGGCTCGAGTGAATGTACTCACATTGTACTCTACTGAGTCTATATAGCTCCGCCGAGCGTTTTTTCGACCGATGAGGCCATATCGATCTCGGGACTTTACTGGAGATGGTTTGCAGCTTACACGTAGCCAAAGGCAACGCTACCTGCTCCCTCTCTGATAAGAGAGGAATTGTAGTGCCCTGCCTGGCTAGCTCGTCGGCGGCGTCGTTTCCCCTCGATGTCCCTGTAGACGGGGACCCATATAAGGAAGAGATCTAACTGCTCTGCGATCTCGTGCAGATACCTGCGGAAGTCATTTACAGTCGCTGAGTTCGACGATATTGAGCCTAAAGCTTTAATAACTGCTTGACTGTTCGAGAAGAGGCACACTAAGTGCGTATCTAGAAGTAGTTTGGAGACGATAGAAATGGCCTCCTTGATGGCTACAACCTCCGCTGGGCACACTACAGTGATCCGGGAGCCTGAAGCATTGACTGATGTTCAGCTCACTGCAGTAGACTCTTCCTCCCAAACAACCGTCTAACTTTGAGCCATCAGTGTAGAAGTGAACCGCATTTGCAGGTCCTGGTTCGCCCATCTCCCAGTCCTCCCTACCTGGAAAGGCGTCCAGAGGTGATCACTAGGGATACAGTAATCTGTCCTCTCGGACACTTTCCACAGTTTGGCTTCTCCCATTCTAAAGGCAGAAAGTGTTGCCACCTTCTTACCCATGAGATCTACAAGGAGGAGGTTCAGCACGGTATCCACGGCTTCCCCTAAGGTAGTGCGTAGCCCGCGGGTTATGCATAGTTATGTTAAGACAAGTTCTTTTGTCTAGGGCTGGCCACCATACTACCATTCCATAGATCATGATTGGTCGTATGATGGCGGTGAATAGCCACCGAACTATAAACGGGGTCATTCCCCATTTTAGTCCGATTGCTTTCCGGAGGGTCGAGAGGACTCCGCCCTGCGGTGTGCCTCTGCTGACAAATCTGGTGCACGTTGACGTCCCCAGTGATGCCTCAACCGTCCTGCATTGTAGAATCTGATCGATCAGGCTCACCGTCCGATTGGGGAAAGATTTCATCGTAAATTATTTTAAGCCAGTTAATGGCTTCATGTCCCGCGTGAATCAGTTGGGCAGGGAAAATGCCGTCTGGGCCCGCGGACCTGTAAGGTTTCAAGATTCTGATCGCCCAGGAAATTTTCTCCTGGCTTAGCAGGCTCAGTATGTCATTTGGAACGACAGAAGGAGGCGCCAAGTAGTTGAGTCTGTTTTCATCGTAGCCAGGGAAGTGAGTATTTAGGAGAAGATTTAGCGACTCATCGCTGGACATAGTCCACGACTGGTCAGCGTTCTTCAAATAGCCCAGGGTGGGTGTTGTCTTCGAGAGAACTCTGGGCAAGCGCGAAGCTTCTGAGTTCTTCTCGATTTTGCTGCAGAACTTAAGCCAGAAGGCACGTTTGGCTTTCCTAAGTTCTTTGTTGTAAGTTGACAGACTGACCTTATACTCGGCCCAGTTTTGCTCAACGTTTTCAGACTTAGCTTTATTGAAGAGTCTCCGGGAGGCTTTCCGGAGTTCCCCCAGCTTCGAATTCCACCATTCAGGTTTCCTCCGGCCTCTGTTCTTGCCAAAAGGGGCAGGCTTTATTGCAGGCGTCGGTGACGATCTTAAGAAGACGAGTCGTAATTAACTGAAAAGGTACTCACACCTTTCGTTTGTGTCAGTGCTTCCCCACTGACAGTGATGTGCGTTAGCGTCGCATCCCACAATTAGGACGATGTCTATGGCCAAACAGTCTGCGATTAGAGCCCGGAGAGGTGCGTGTGGAGGGGAGTCTGGTTGATCATGTCCCATGTATGCGGAGCAGATCGTCAGTGAGCGCTCCTGGACTTCGAGGCTCACTGCGGTGTGGTCTTCATTGCTGAAATTTAGGAGCAAAAATAAGTGCAACTCTCTTTTTGCAAGAATGTAGGTAAGAATTTTACCTACGGTTTCAGCTACACTACTGGCCAAAATAATAAGTACAGCAATTCTACAAAGCGAAAAACTAAAAACGTATCAAAATCTGTCCACTTTTTTCTTATAATTTATAATCTTTTAATAGTATCCTATATAGCCACACTTATTTTGGATGATTTCGGCCATTCTTCTTGGCTACTAGCAATAAGTTTGCGGCAAGTCTCCACTGGAATCTTATACCATGTTTTTTACACAAATTCTCCAAAATTCTTTTTCTTTTCGAAAACTATTTTTACCAATTCGACGTTTCAAGTCACCCCAAAGGTTTTCAAATGGGTTTAAGTAAGGAGACTGACTTAGCCAAGCCATAACGTTTACATTTTTCCCGTAAACCACGCCTTCACCACCTTTGAGGTGTGTTTTGGGTAAATTTCCGGTAGAAAGATCCATCTCAAGGGCATGTTTTCCTCAGCATACGGTTGTATTATGTCTGTCAATATGTTTTTATACCCGAATTGGATCAGTTATGCGATGTAGCGGCTCAACGCCATGCCAAGAAAAATAGCCTGAGATACCTATATATCGGAATATACCGGAAGTCGAATTCTTTGCCCTTGGGTCGTTGTATACATCTTCTGGAGTCATTATCAAAAAGATTTATTTTTGTTTCGTCTCTCAATAATATATTATTCCACTTCTAAGACCCATCTGACCCAGACCATGCCAAAACATTTTCAACGACTTTTTGCCTCATCTTCAAAATTTTTACTCGGAGTAAGGGAACTTTTCGGAGTATACGTCCTGTAAGGTCTGTATATTGAAGTCCCCGACGAAACATCAGAGCTGATTTTTCTTTGCCAATTTTAGCGTGTGTAGCCTTGGAGAACATGAACGGATCCTTTTTTTGCAAGACTGATGACGCGGGTGTCCGTTGTTTGCAAAGATTTGTTCTTCCATCCTGGATTTTCAATAAACAGTTTAGATATGAAAGCATTCTGAACAAAAAATACCGATCGTCCAAGACTTTTCGCAATTTCCCGGAGAATTTTCATTTGAAATTTTAGAATAGTTTTTATACCCGATACTCAAAATGAGTATTGGGGTATATTAGATTTGTGGTAAAAGTGGATGTGTGTAACGTCCAGAAGGAATCGTTTCCGACCCCATAAACTATATATATTCTTGATCAGCATCAATAGCCGAGTCGATTGAGCCATGACTGTCTGTCTGTCTGTCTGTCTGTCCGTCTGTCCGTCCGTCTGTCTGTCCGTCCCCTTCAGCGCCTAGTGCTCAAAGACTGTAAGAGCTAGAGCAACGATGTTTTGGATCCAGACTTCTGAGATATGTCACTGCTACAAAAATATTTCAAAACTTCGCCCCACCCCTTCCGCCCCCACAAAGGACGAAAATCTGTTGCATCCACAATATTGCAGATTCGAGAAAACTAAAAACGCAGAATCATAGATAATGACCATATCTATCAGATTGCTGAATCTGGATCAGATCGGATCATTTTTGTTCCCAAAAGCAAGAAATCAATTTGCAGTGGCTACGCAGCGCCCGACGTCACGCTCAGACTGATTTTCTTTCACTCTCGCACGCACTCTTTGTCGTGTCGTTTAATATTAGCGGCGCTGTAGAGTTGCGGTGTCCGCAGCAACTCACAACGTTCCCCCTCGTTCATTGACGTTGACATGCAATGACTTCATCTCTCAAGAGGCGAACCGAACGCGAACATGCAAGAAAGATAGCTGTTAGACTAACATTCGAGGAAAATTAGCACTAAACTTACTAAGAAACTAAGCATGCAATCAAAATACAAATGCCACTACAATTACTAATTACTATAAGGGGTGTGAGGATTAGTAATTTAACAAGAGGAAGAGAATAAGTGGTGGATATAATATGTAAGAGGGAATTATCCGAGCATAAGACCCTGAACGGTTCATGTAAGAAATAATTCGATCTACAAAGTGGAAGGAACGGCGGTATAAAATTTCTAGTCAGTCTAATAGGAATCGTGAAGTTTATGCGGCTCAACAGATCAGGGCTGTCTATGTCACCCCTGATCAAGTTGTGCACAAAAATCATACCAAGTATTTTCCTACGGTTAACTAAGCATGGGGAGATCTACTTATAGTAGTCTACTAGAGTAAGATGGGACTATCACACCCGCATCCCAGTTAAGGCCCCGCAGAGCAAAAGGTTAAACATTTTTCTGTATTGATTCTATACGGTCCTGGTGTACTTTGTACTGAGGGCACCATACACAGGAGCCGTATTCTAAGTTCGGACGAACTAGCGAGGTATAGAGAGTTGTTGTTATATAGGGATCGTCAATTTCCTTTCACCACCTCTTTATAAACCCAAGCACGCCCATGGCCTTATTTACCATGGTAGAAATGTGTTCAGAAAACTTTAGCTTGTCGTCTAATATAACACCAAGATCATCCACCAGGGTAATTCTCTGAAGAGGAACGCCACATAGGGTATAGGTAGCCAAATTGGTTGATATTATTTAGATAATTGGATACATTATTATACCCGATACTCAAAATGAGTATTGGGGTATATTAGATTTGTGGTAAAAGTGGATGTGTGTAACGTCCAGAAGGAATCGTTTCCGACCCCATAAAGTATATATATTCTTGATCAGCATCAATAGCCGAGTCGATTGAGCCATGACTGTCTGTCTGTCTGTCTGTCTGTCCGTCTGTCTCTCCGTCTGTCCGTCCGTCTGTCTGTCCGTCCCCTTCAGCGCCTAGTGCTCAAAGACTGTAAGAGCTAGAGCAACGATGTTTTGGATCCAGACTTCTGAGATATGTCACTGCTACAAAAATATTTCAAAACTTCGCCCCACCCCTTCCGCCCCCACAAAGGACGAAAATCTGTTGCATCCACAATATTGCAGATTCGAGAAAACTAAAAACGCAGAATCATAGATAACGACCATATCTATCAGATTGCTGAATCTGGATCAGATCAGATAATTTTTATAGCCAAAAGGAACAAATCAATTTGCACTGGCTACGCAGCGCCCGACGTCACGCTCAGACTGATTTTCGTCGTTTAATATTAGCGGCGTCTGCCGGAGGAGAGCCATACTGACTTAGTATCGGGTATAACTGTAGAGTTGCGGTGTCCGCAGCAACTCACAACGTTCCGCCTCGTTATTAATACGTTTAATTTGCGAGTCCACCCGGGAGCGCTGTGAAATTTTAGAATAGTTTTTCTAAATAAAAGAGACCGAAAACTTGGGTGGCTGCAAATTATTGTATTTTACGACGAAAAAAAGGAGTGCGTGCGTTCGTTTCAATAGATTTTCTCGACTTCTCCAATGTATTCAAAAACAATTTCTTCTTAGCCTATCTAACCTACGGTGGCAAAGCGGAGCGAATTCCCGAAGAGCGAGAGAGCGAGCTTTTATTGCTCCCGCTTTGCACTAGCCTAACTTACACCAGATTTCATAAAGTTCGATCCTAACGAGGGGGAACGTTGTGAGTTGCTGCGGACACCGCAACTCTTCAGTTATACCCGATACTAAGTCAGTATGGCTCTCCTCCGGCAGACGCCGCTAATATTAAACGACATGACAAAGAGTGCGTGCGAGAGAGACAGAAAATCAGTCTGAGCGTGACGTCACGCGCTGCGTAGCCACTGCAAATTGATTTGTTTCCTTTGGCTATAAAAATGATCTGATCTGATCCAGATTCAGCAATCTGATAGATATGGTCGTTATCTATGATTCTGCGTTTTTAGTTTTCTCAAATCTGCAATATTGTGGATGCAACATATTTTCGTCCTTTGTGTGGGCGGAAGGGGGTGGGGCGAAATTGTGAGATAAAGGTTTTATAGTGAGATCTAACAGAAGTGCGGATACCAAATTTGGTTACTCTAGATTTAATAGTCTCTGAGATTTGTGAATATCCCCAGATTTGCATCCTTTGCCGGGGCGGAGGGGGGTGTGGCGAAATTTTGAAACAAACTCGTCTAGGTCCGATATATTAGGGGTGTGGATACCAAATTTGATTGCTCTAGCTTTTATAGTCTCTGAGATCTAGGCGCTAATGTTTTACTCTAAGCAAAGCCGCCTATGCTACGTGTGTGTTAGAGAGAGACAGGGCGAGAAAAAATTAAATTGTTTTCGTCATTCTCTACGATTCCGCGTTTTTGGTTTTCTCGTATCTTTAAAATTGTGGATGCCACAGATTTTCGCCTTTTGTGGGGGCGGAAGTGGGCGGGGCAAAGTTTTGAAATATTTTTGTAGCAGTGACATATCACAGAAGTCTGGATCCAAAACATCGTTGCTCTAGCTCTTATAGTCTTTGAGCATTAGGCGCTGAAGGGGACGGACAGACGGACGGACGGACAGACGGACAGACAGACATGGCTTAATCGACTCGGCTATTGATGCTGATCAAGAATATATATACTTTATGGGGTCGGAAACGATTCCTTCTGGACGTTACACAGATCCACTTTTACCACAAATCTAATATACCCCAATACTCATTTTGAGTATCGGGTATAATAATCATTATAATACAGATTATACGCCAAATTGCGCTACACTGGCCGCGTTGAAGGCCTGGAAGGCTTCAAGCCAATGGCAGAAGCGCCAACTTGTGAATTGGCCTCCTGAGCGTGGCTCCGCTGCTCGTCCTTAGGTCGACCATCCTTACCCTTCGGTCCTCCCCGGCGGTTGTTCCGACCACCCTTCCGAGCCGCCACAGTTGAGGGGCAGGTTGTCCGCGGCGACGATTACGACTTCGCCTTCCTTGACATTTGGTTTCTCCTGGTGCCACTTGCATCTTATTTGCAAGCCCAGCATATATCATCGCTACCAAAACATTTGCCTGGCTGACGTGGTCCTGGTCCGTGGTCCTGGGTGCTGGGGGTGCGATGAGCGGCCCGCCTGTCAGCAGGTGCCCGGGAGTGCGTCTGTGTCGCTTGAGTCTGGGCTTAAAGGTCCTAGCGGGCGCGATTTGATTAGCTCCAGCTCCTCTGCGATGAGGAGAGCGCTTCCGACTGCCCGTAGGAGTAGGTCCTTGGCGGACTTCACTCCGGCCTCCCAAAGTCCGCCCATGTGCGGTGCTCGAGGCGGTATGAAGGCAAACTCGCACCCGCTTCTTGACGCGAATTCTCGTCCGCTTCCGCCTCTATCTTCCTCCGCAGTTCGCTGTAGTGGCGGCTTGCTCCGACGAAAGTTGTCGCGTTGTCGCAGCTCACGCGTTGCGGACATCCTCGACAACCTACGAGCCAACAAGAAGGAATTAGACGTCAAATCGGAGACAATTTCTAAATGAACCGCTTTGGACGCAAAACAGACAAATAACGCTATGTAGGACTTATAAGGGGGCTGTGGAGATAATGTTTTTTATCCCCAATCGGCCGACTAATTATTTCGAATTAAATAAAACTCGGCGCAGATATAAAATTACGATATGTTCTTTAATACGTGACATCCAAATTGCAAGTGTGGCTTGCCTGCCCTTTACATTGCCGCTCCGATCGCTAAGCGTAGCTTCGCTCAGCCGACGTCGGTAAGCAGACGCAAAGCGGAGATAGCGAAGAGCGAGCTGGCAGAGAGCGTTTAGCAGGGTAAGCACGCGCAAAGCTTTAACAAACAAATGAGTGACATAGACATAAGTAACAAACAAAATAAGCGGCTGAGGGCCAAGAATTAGGTGCTGTTTGGCACGCAGCTAATCGGCTGGGCTCTGCTCCGAACATTAACCCCCTGTTGGAAGGCAAAGGCTTTCAACAGATCCATCCTGAAGGGGCAGAACCGCTATTTTTCCAACGGACCTCTTGAAGATGCTTGCTTGGGCGCAGCTGGTGGCTACGCTGGGATGATCGTCGAATGCAGCAATCGGCGCTTCTTTACGAAGGCGCCTTGTCGTGATTACATCTTGATCATCGGAAACCTCTGCAATTCTATGCAATTAGAATGGCAGGAAATTTGGCAATGTAGAAATTGTTGAAAGTTGAATTTCATTTAGCTTGGATATGTAGGTTTTTAATATATCGAAAAGTTCTCGATGCAGTTCCTGATTCTCCGATCGCAGTTTTTTCACTTGCACCTGGCACTCGAGCAGCTGCTTCCTGCATTGCTGCTATAAGTTTTGGTACTCCAGCGTTGTGGGCCGAAAATCGTCATTAGAGATGCAAGAGGAATTTTCAAAAGCGGCTAAAACTGCACGCTTATTCTCCGAGCTATCAATGCTTCCTGACACTATACAACCAAGTTTTGTCTCCTGCTAAGTTGGCAATTGGGCTGAGAGTCGAATCTGTCCGACGCACATTAAATCGAAGAAAAAACCACAACCTATCAACAGATCGATACGTTGGGGCTTGGAGAAATTAGGATCAGCTAGTTTTAGATTATTCGGCATGGGCCAATCCTTTGCGTCTAGGCCGAAGTTAAGCTGCATTTCCGTAATTGAGTTGGTGACAATTGCAGCGAAGGAAGCTCGATGTACAGACTTGCTCGAAGGTAGAATGGAATCTCCGATACCGGAGATGTTAACATAAGACGAGCGGTGATCCAACTGCAACTGATTAGCAAGTCTAGATATTACAAAGTTTGCCTGTGATGCAGAATCCAAAATGGCACGACATGGGATAAGTGCTCCATAACGATCTGTTACATGGACGAGGGCAGTAGGTAGCAACACGTTCTGGATAGGCTGAGACTTCTGGATCGAGGGGGGACGGCTAGAACACCCGCTTGCTAGAAGCACAGTCGCGGCCTCTTGCTGGATCGATTTCTCGGCCGGTGAAGAGGAAGATGAAGCACCAGTTCCCGATTGAATGTGGAGTAGCGTGTGATGTTTGGCCTGGCAATGCCTGCAAAGTCCTGACCTGCACCTCTGCAATTCATGGCCTTTGTTGAGGCAGTTCAAACACAAGCGGCTCTTCTTTGCTTCTTTGTATCTTTCAAACGCAGAGAGATTCAGGAATGCCTGACATCTAGATATGTAATGCTCGGAGGAATTGCAATGGTTACATGTGGGGTTAAGAAGGTTGTTACTGGAGGTGATAAGGGTGACAGGTTTACTTTCTCCCACCTGCTGGCTAGGAATTGTTACCATAGCCGATCCCAAATTTTCCAGCATCCGACATCTTGCTTCTAAGAATGAGGCCATGCTTGACCACCGAGGCAATCCTGACGTCGGCAAGTTCTCTTCCCATTTCTCCTTGGTCTTGTGGTCCAATTTCGTGCCTATGATGAAGATCAGCAACCCATCGGAAATCTCCTGCGGGGTCGCCATGGTCTGAAGTGCACGCAAGTGCGAATTGATTTTGTCGCTGAGAGCGCGCAAGCCGATAGCCGAGCCCTTCTCCACCCCTTGCAGCCCGAAAATAGCCTTGACGTGTGCCTGAAAATGTAACAGTTTATTATCGAATCGCAACATTAGTAAATTCATCGCCTTGTCGTAATTCTCCTCAGAAAGTTCCAAGGAACGAATCGTATCCAGCCCAGCACCATCTAGACATCCACGAAGATATTGGAATTTTTCGATGATTGGTATACGATGATCTTTGTGCACCATTGTCGAATTGTTGTAGTTCCCACCGAATCGCGGAAGCTGAAAATCGGGCATTCGAGAACGGCCTATACTATTATAGGCGAACAACGACGAATTCCCCTCGAGAGTATGCCGAGCTGTTGAATTGGCAACATTTACCGTGCGAGCAGCCATCAACTCCCGCGACAGCTTGGACCTAACCTTGACATAAACATTCGAAAATTCCAGCCGGGCATCATGGGCTAACTGCAGGAAATCCAGCCTTTCAAGGCTCGTTTGAGCGTCATCGAAATCCGCATTCATTCGCTCGATTTACTCTAAGCGAGCTTGAAGTTCTGCCTCATCTAACTCGGCAAGCTCTTCCTTGGTGAGAAAGCGATCCATGGCCTTTAGTTGGCGCGCGATGGACTCGGCCTTGTGCTTGTAGAAATCTACATCACTCGGCATTGCTGCGTTCGCGACATTGGTAGGCTCATGTGCTGCCATGTTGAGATTTTAAAATAGTCACTCAGCACGACCGAAAAAGACACCCTGTATACGTATAAACGTGGGAACCGAAAGCAAAGGGATTACAGCTAATGCCTTTACATGTGCGAGCTGTCCGATTCCGCTTTGTACTCCGCTTGTGTGTATTAGTGAGTTCGCTGCACTGCACTGACCGAATTGTCGCGACAGAGAAATTAATAGCCAGCAATGCGTGTATGTAGGTGTATGTAAGTATGTTTTAGCACCGAATTGTGCTTAACCGCCGAAAATTTGCAAAGGCTAACGAATGTCGATCGCGAATGATTATTAATTGACACTGCAACTCAGAGATCACGTCGGGGTCACAAAATTGTATGTGGAGATAATGTTTTTTATCCCTAATCGGCCGACTAATTATTTCGAATTAAATAAAACTCGGCGCAGAAATAAAATTACGATATGTTCTTTAATGCGTGACATCCAAATTGCAAGTGTGGCTTGCCTGCCCAGTGACACAGACATAAGTAACAAACAATATAATCGGCTGAGGGCCAAGAATTAGGTGCTGTTTGGCAAGAAGTTAATCGGCTGGGTTCTGCTCCGAACAGGGGCCTTCCACGAATTTTCAGAGAAATCCACAAAAATCAACGCCACATATTGAAAATGGGCGGAGAGCACGGAGCCGGTCTGCGGGTAAGTGCCCATAATTTGGGTCTGGAGTAGAGGCTTGCATTTAAAGCACCGAATACATGACCTAACTGTCGCCCTTCAGATCGCCTGAGCGTTCACTATCCAAATACGATACAGATGGCGAACGTATATCTGCACAAACAGGAGCGTTAAGTAGTCGCCCTCCAACTCGCAACAACGAAAAGGAGCACCAGGTCCCAGACTCTTCATGGATGAAGGGATTCAAACGCTTAAGACTGGGGCATAACTTGGTGCCTTTACGAACCCTTCCAATATATTCGTGAGACTCATTTTTCTGAGTTATATCGACTATTTTTAGAAACGCCTCGTCGTATTCTACGAATGACGTAATTTTTTCAAAGTTGAGACTTTTGTCTTTGCATTTTCGAATGAAGCGGAACACGAAAACGAACACTCTTAGCAGTTTGAGGTGTGACGAGTATCCCTCGATTAAATCCACTACATAATTTGGCTTGGGGCCGACGGTCAGTCCGACCGATTTCTTCCGACTTTCCATCTGTTGCTCTTTTTTGGAAAGCTCGAAGTGTGGATTATTGGGCCAGCTCTCTTCTTCAAACTTTAAGAATGCTGGTCCACCAAACCAGATCGACTGCACGATTTCCTCTACGTAACAACCTCTCGAAACTATGTCTGCTGGGTTCTGTTTTGTGGGCACATGCCGCCACGTAGCGTCACTTGACCACTCTTGAATCTCCACTACTCGGTTCGCAACGAATGTTGACAACGACGAAGGGTGGGATCGGATCCAATGAAGAGTAACTTCTGAATCTGACCAGTATATTATTTTCTCAATTGGAACCTTGAGCAGTGATTTGATTCGGTGACAAAGGTCTGCGAGAAGGTGAGCGGCACATAACTCAAGCCTTGGCAGCGTTTTCGTCTTGAGCGGCGACTTTGCAGTCAACAAGGAGACCTCTAAACCTTCTGCAGTCTTTCTACGGATATAGACGCAGGCTCCATAAGCTTGAACTGGTGACATGGGATCAGTATGCACAAATCGAGGTATGGTAATCTTCTCCAACTGACCCAAGGATTCTTTTAATAAGTTCCATGCCGTTTCCAAGTTCATTGGAATTGACTCATCCCTATCTAGCTTGTTAAGCCAAAGCTCCTGCAGTAGGCTCTTTCCCTTAATTACTAAAGGACTTAACAAGCCAAGGGAGTCAAACAGCTTGGATGTCACCGATAATATGTTCCGTTTTGTCGCTCGGAGACCTATAACTGACGAGTCAATTTGGAACTTAAAGACGTCTTCGTGTGGCAGCCACGATATTCCTAACGCCTTAGTTGACTCTGAGTCCGAGATCGTTATCGGTTTAACTGTGCTCTTGGATGCGGTGACCTCAGGTGAGTTCGAAAACCATTTAGTCAATTCAAACCCAGCAGTTTAAAGAACCTGAGCCACATCAGACTTAATTGTCTTTAACTCCTCTACGCACCCAGAACCAGTCAACATGTCATCGACATAGAAGTCGGAGCCAATAACTTCAGCAGCTTTAGGGAATGAGAGTTTTGCAGACTCACTCAACCTCTTCTAACACCGAATAGCCAAAAATGGGGCTGGTCCAGTCCCATATGTTACGGTGTTGAGCTGGTATATTCTCAAGGACTCAGACGGGTTTCTTCTCCACACTATGAGCTGGAATTGTCTATCCGCATCAGCGACCCAGACTTGGCGATACATCTTCTTGACATCAGCTGTCAAGGCGTACCTATGTAGTCTGAATCGGAGCAATGTCGAATACAGCTCATCCTGTATCGTAGGACCGACCATCAATATGTCGTTCAAGGCCACCTGAGAGGACGTTTTACAAGACGCATCGAAAACGACGCGGAGCTTGGTCGACGTGCTTTGGGGCCTCAACACACACTGATGTGGAATGAAATAATGTGGAGTTTTGGGGATTGTGTTGTCTGTGGTAGACATGTGACCCAAGGAGAGGTACTCTTCCATGAACTCCAAGTACATTTTCTGTAACTCGGGGTCACGAGACAATCTTTTTTCAAGCGATAAAAACCGCCGTTTAGCTACTTCAAAGGAATTGCCTAAGATACTGGGATCTGATTTGAATGGCAGTCTTACTTCAAACCGACCTGAAGGCACGACCTGAGTAGTCCTTCTATAAAGACTTTTTAGAAGACGGCAATTCTTCCAGTGACCAAAACTTTTGTAATGTGTTGTCGATGTGGATCACTGACTCCTCTCGACAACTCAAACAATTCCTAGCTTCTTGGGTGGCAATCACCTTTGGAGTGTATCTGCCCGACACAATCCAGCCGAGAAGCGTTTTCTGCAGAGTTGGATAGTCAGGACCTTGTCGAATCTGACCAACACATAAAAGTTCGAAAAATTTTTCTGCACCTATCAACATATCTATCTTCTGTGGCTTGAAGAAATATGGGTCTGCAAGTGGTGAGTTCTTCGGGATTTTCCAGTCACCCACGTTAAGTGTTTGATCAGGGTGATACAACGAAATGGACCTTAAAATCCAGAAATCGACCGAAAACTCACTACCAGTAATTCTCGACTTCACCACCGTATGTATCTTTTTCTTGACTTGTTCATGGGATTAACCAATACCAAGCAAGTTGATACACGACTCCTCCCAACGGATCTGTAAGCGCTGTGCTAAGTCCTCAGTTATAAAATTGGTTTGAGACCCCGAGTCAAGCAGAGCTCGGGCCAAAACAAGTTCACCATTATTTGTTCGGACGCTTACGATCGACGTAGCCAGAATAACTCTATCCATAGCTGTCGCATCGGGAGCATACGTGGAAGGTTGATTCTGATTGGGAGGAGGAGAAAAATTCCCGGGGGGTGATGGTAACGCCACACTTTTATTCGCCATTGTGTACCTATGCAATAAGGTATGGTGTGAGCAGCCATACACTCGACACTTCTTAGCTTTGCATCGTACTACAGAGTGGCCTGGCTGCAGACAATTGATGCACAAGGATGCAGTTTTTGGAAATTCGAACCTTTGCATTACTGCCAGCAGACCAAATGGACTGCAATCTGTCAACAAATGGTCTTTCGCATTGCAGTAGCTGCATTGTTGGTTTTTGGTATTCGCGGTAGATCACGCGAATGAGGTCCTGCTTTGGTTTGTCCGAATTTTCGGCGGAATGATGCTAATGTCTACGATTATGCAACTTTTCACAGACAGCTCAAAGTGGCAGTGTTCTTCCCATTTCTCTTTGGTCACCGGACCGACTCTGCTCAAGACGAGATGAATAATCATCGCATTCGAGATCTTTTTATCATCGCCTATCGACATGAACCATATATGGATGAGGCGGTATCGATAAGGTTCCTTAAGGACGATGTTGATTGCTGGGTCATTTTGGGAAGACTAAATAGGGCATCAATGTGATTTTTAAAGATCAGACAATCATTATCGTAGACCCGTTTTAAGCTAGCCATTGCTTTCTCGTAGTTGGTCTCGGTTACTTGGAAAGCCCTAACTGTTCCCAACGCTTCACCAGAGAGATAATTGGAATGCTTTCGTCATTGTGAACCAGAGTCTCAAATAAACCTATGAAGTTTTTAAAGTCCGAAAAGTTGCCGCTGAACTGCGGCAGTGCTAACTTCGGAAGGCGAGCACGAGTTGGGCCACCATAAGCTGGTACTGCAGGTTTTGTCTCATCAGCTGTCTTCAAGGCGCAAATGAGAGACATTAATTTTGCCTTTGTGACAATTGAGAGTTCTTCCAACTCGACTCCAAATTCATCGTCAGTGGCTATATCTTCAATCTTCTCTTCGCGTGCCATGTCAATGCTACGCATCAGCGTTTCGAGTCTGCACTCGAGCTCCGTCAGTACCAGCGGAATATCCCCCGCTTCTAAACGGTCCGCTAATAAACGAATGCCTTTAAAACGGCAACTGCGCTTTTTCTTCAGCTCTTCAAGGACGATTTTGTTGGCTTTTGAGGTCATATTGATTCTCAATACAAGCAACTGAAGGTGAAAGGTCGTTTCTAATAATCGTATTCAATGCCGAGGCACTCAATGAAATAATGGGTAATTGTACCCAAACGAGGTAAAAAACCAATATACCCGACAAATTTTGGGTATTGTGTCACGTAGCTCAAGTGCTTATGTATCTAGTTCGTGGTTGTACCCAACGAGCTGAAAATCAATATACCCGATCAATTTAGGGTAAAGCTTGGCTTGGCTGGCGCGTAAACGAAAACCAAACAAAAAGAACAGCGATAAGCAACGGTGAGGAGCGAAAGCGAAACGAAAAAGTCACCACTGTACTTCTGAAAACTGGATGTTGTTTATACGTATGCACCGACGACGATCGACGCTAAATTGATTTGCGGAGCACGACTTTGTCTTAATTGATAGTTGGATCCTACTGACACCAAACGAATATACCCGACGACAACAGGGTAGCGCGTCACTTGGTGTTTGTTTGGATCAAGCGCACCAAACAAAAAGAACAGCGATAAGCAACGGTAATGAGCGAAACGAAAAATTCACCGCTGCAGCTGCGTATTAGTATGCGTGCTTGGCCAATGACCCAACTACATATATATTTTACACAACGAAAACGAGAAAGGGGAAGGGGTGACAGCGATTGCAGTTAAATGAGTTATATGTGTTGCGTCCAAGATGGTTAGCGGTATATATATATGTATTAATATATATGCTCAACTCTAACTACAGCATGCAAATCTAGTTCTACTATGTCATACGTATGTGCCAAGAATTGAAAGCGAGGTGCAATTGTTTCAGCACAAGACAATAATTGCGAGTTTTTTAATCTTTGCGTCTTCACTCGAGCTTTCAATTTTTTGCACAGATACCTCTTTATAAGATCGGAAATTCCAGGTGCTGTACTTCTCTCTTCTGGCGCTGGATTCTCTCACTTGGCTCTGCTGTGGTATATGTAGCTGCAGACAGGGTATTGCACGACCGACGCGGTGATTTTCAGTTTCTTTGCTGTTTTCTAGTCTTTCTGGCTGACTAGCGGGATCCTCCGCTGAGCGTTGCCGCTTGTTGGGGGCCTTGGCTGCGCCCTTTCCGGCTTTGGCTGGCTGGAAGTCTAGCAGGATTGAGGCGGCCCACAGACTCTGCTCAATTCCTTCCCCTGACGCCCTGCAGCTAGGGCCTTCGTTGGCCAGGATGAAAGTCGTTCATCTCCTGTCCTGGTACGACGGCTAACTTCCACGCTTCATACAATTCTGGCACATGTTCACATTGTAATTGAAGGTTAGAGCCTACCAATTAGACAGATGTCAGAGGAAGCCCAGGAAGTGAGAAACAAAGATTATAAAAAAAAACAGGAATCTGAAACGTGCAAGACAACACGAATTTAGCAAAACCAAGACATTTTCAACATGTTGGCAGCCTCTTCAGATCCATATATTTCATCCATTACATATGTGAGATCACAAAATAAATCGTTAAGCAGTTGTTCTTTAGAAATTATAAGTTTATTCGATATTCCTCCCAGTAAACAAGAAATGGAGTAATACTTTTACTTTGCGGAAAAAAAATTTTTTAATTAGAGCAAGTTGAAAATTAAATCAAAAAAAAATTTATGGAAAAATATGCACCGGCAACAAAGTTAAACATTACCCCGTTATTGTTCTTTAAAATAGACTATTGTCTCTGAGAACTATGCGCTCATAGGGACGGACGGACGGACAAACATGACTTAATCGACTCGGCTATTGATGCTGATAAAGAATATATATGCTTTATTTGGTCGGAAACGCTTCCTTCAGGGCGTTAAACACATCGACAGGGCGTTTTCCCCACAAATCTAATATACCTCGATAATTATGTTGAGTGTCTAAGAATCGATTAAAATGGTCGAAAAAAACAAAAAAAATTTGGGTGATTCTGCGTGGTTACGCATTATATTCTCGGATGAGTAAAAATTTAATCCTATTGGATCCAATGGCTCCCGCACAGTTCGCCGTAGAACAAAAAAAATCGTACTCGTACAAGTATTAATTTCACTGGAGTTGTTCTTAGAAAGCTTTAAAACTAAAAAACAGGTTTTCATAGAAACATGGAATTCATAGTCGACGTTAATTGATTAGTATAGTATAGTAGTATTATTAACAATAGTATTTTATGTACTATGTACTGAAGGAGTAATTATATTAAAAAATGTGATTTGAAAGTTACGGTTTTTATTGTTATACCCGGTATTCAAAGAGTCCTGTCCATCCTGTACTGTCCATCTGTCCGTCTTCTTAGATCCTGTAAGAGCTAAAACAACCAAATTTTTTGTGTGGGCTCCAGATATCACACTTGATCAAGTTTGTTTCAAAATTTTGCCACACCCCCTTCCGCCCTCACAAAAAATGAAAATCTGTGGTAACCACAAAAACGACAAAAACCAAAAACAGAACCATAGAAAATTACCATATCTACCAGATTGCCAATTTATTGGTTTATATCATGTCATTATTATAGCCATAATAAACTTGCAGTGGCTACGAAACGCGCTTACTCATTTCCCCATTCTCGCTCACTCTTTCTGAAGCAGTGTGTGCTTTCTGGCAGAAGGAAGCGAGATAGCAACACACATACCGACTGAGTATCGGGTAAACATGTAGAGCCGCGGCCTTAGCCGTGTCTCATCACGTTCCCGCTCGTTTTTAGATAGTTTACATCGCAAAATATTTACTGTCATACTGTTCTTATAATATTCTATTTAATTTCGATATAGGCCGAAGCACGCCTTGCCGCACGCCGCCAAGCCCGTGCTGAAGCTCGCGAGATACGTATGAGAGAGCTTGAACGCCAACAAAAAGAACAGGAACAAAATGCTGATCGTGTATTTGATATGCAAAACTCGAGTACCAGTTTCGGCAGTGACTCAATCTCAGCACATCCTGCACGTCTCATTCTTGGCGGACTATTAAATATTACTCGAGCCACGGCATCCCGACGCAGTAGTGAAGATTCTTTGGAGGATGAAGGTAGAAGCTTACGTGACTTCAAATATGAGCTTAAAGTAGGTAGCCAAATTCTGTTTTCGACTTAATACTGTGATTATGACTTTTTTTGTAGGATGTCGAAGAACGTTTTCGGAAAGCTATGATAACAAATGCACAACTTGACAATGATCGTGCCTCACAAACGTACGAAGTAAAATTGCTTAAGGACAAATGTGAAACTATGCAAGAGGCATTCGCACAGCTGCAGCGCGAGTTTAAAGAGAAAACGCGTGACTGCAACGCTATTAAGCGAAACTTAGATCGTACCTCTCTTGAGCTTAAATTAGTTCAAGGTCAGCTTAGCGAGCGAGATTCATTGATTGCAGAACAGGGTCTTCTGATTGTTGCAATTGAAAATGCTGATGGTAGTGATGCCAAGCGAGCTCTAGTCAGTGTTGAAAATGCTAATGTGTTGGCATCCGTTCAGGGTTCTTTAGGTGATTGTCTTTTCATCATGAAAATCAAATGCCTTAAGCATTAATTCATGTACTGTGTTGTATTTCAGATGTAAGAATACAAAAATTTTGCGATGAAAAACAACAATTACTATCTGAAGTGCAGAAGCTGCAAAAAATGATTAAAGAGTATAAAAGCGAAGGAATTGTAAGGCGTGGCAGTTCGTCACCGTGTCCCTTTGGTAAAGACAACGATTATGAGGCTCAAAGTATGCACGCAATTAATTAATATTCTCTAAGTTGAATTCACTGTTTTATTCCGCAGGGGAAGCAAACAAAATCATATCAGACTATAAGTATAAGTTACAAAAGGCTGAACAAGAAATGGCTAATCTACAATCGAGCTTAGCACGTTCTGAGACGCAAGTTATTCGATATAAAAGTACCGCAGAAGCCGCTGAGAAGTCGGAATCAGAATTAAAAGTGGAACGCCGCAAGCTGCAACGTGAGGTAAGCTATTTTCAAAGGAGCTGATAGCAATAAACAATTGCAAAATATTTGAATGATTGCGGATTTGAAAAGGGAGAGAGATTTTGAAGAGAGAAAGAGGGTGAGAGGGATTTCGAAAAGAGAAAGAGGGGGAGAGAGATTTTAGAGAGAAAAAGAGGTGGAGAGACATTTCGGAGAGAGAAAGGAGGGTAGAGAGAAAGACGGGAAGAAAGAGGGAGAAATATATCAAAAATGAATTACTACAGATAATAATTAGGCGCTTCTGTAATGAATTTTGCTATTTGTATAACCGATACTAAAAATTGATATAGGGGGTATTTTAGACTTGTGGTGAAACTGGATGTGTGCAACGTCCACAAGGAAGCATTTCCGACCCTATAAAGTGTATATATTCTTGTTCAGGATCAATAGCCCAGTCGATTGAGCCATGCCTGTCTGTCCGTCCCTATGAGCGCCTATTGCTCAGAGACTATAGGAGCTAGAACAAACACATTTTGTATTCAGACTTCTGTAATATGTCACTTTTACAAGTTTATTTCAAAACTTCGCCTCGTCCCCTTCTGCCCCCACAAAGCACAATTTTGAAGTTACGAGATCTAGACTCCTGTGATATTCAATTTAGCATAAATTAAAAAAAAAAACGAGGGGGAACGTTGTGACACCGCAACTCTACAGTTATACCCGATACTAAGTCAGTATGGCTCTCCTCCGGCAGACGCCGCTAATAAAAAACGACACGACAAAGAGTGCGTGCGAGAGAGACAGAAAATCAGTCTGTGCGTGACGTCGGGCGCTGCGTAGCCAGTGCAAATTGGTTTGTTCCTTTTGGCTATAAAAATGACCTGATCTGATCCAGATTCAGCAACCGGATAGATATGGTCATTCTCTATGATTCTGCGTTTTTAGTTTTCTCAAATCTGCAATATTGTGGATGCAACAGATTTTCGTCCTTTGTGTGGGCGGAAGGGGGTGGGGCGAAATTTTGAGATATACGTTTTATAGTGAGATCTAACAGGAGTGCGGATACTAAATTTGGTTACTCTAGCCATAATAGTCTCTGAGATTTGTGAATATCCCCAGATTTGCATCCTTTGCGTGGGCGGAAGGGGGAAGTTGCACTAGCTTTTATAGTCTCTGAGATCTAGGCGCTATTGTTTTACTCTAAGCAAAGCCGCCTATGCTACGTGTGTGTTAGAGAGAGACAGGGCGAGAAAAAATGAAATTGTTTTCTTGATGCTGGCTATAATAATAATACGATCCAATTCAGATTGCAGTCTAAAAGATATGGTCATTCTCTACGATTCTGCGTTTTTGGTTTTCTCGTATCTTTAAAATTGTGGATGCCACAGATTTTCGCCGTTTGTGGGGGCGTAAGTGGGCGGGGCAAAGTTTTGAAATATTTTTGTAGCAGTGACATATCACAGAAGTCTGGATCCTAAACATCGTTGCTCTAGCTCTTATAGTCTTTGAGCATTAGGCGCTGAAGGGGACGGACAGACGGACAGACGGACGGACGGACAGACAGACATGGCTCAATCGACTCGGCTATTGATGCTGATCAAGAATATATATACTTTATAGGGTCGGAAACGATTCCTTCTGGACGTTACACACATCCACTTTTACCACAAATCTAATATACCCCAATACTCATTTTGAGTATCGGGTATAATAATAGCAATATTCATCAAAGAAGATTGAGGAAAAAAATTTAATTGAGATAACTCAAATTTCCGCTCTCAAAAAATGCGACACTTGAATACGACATTCAATTCACATTGAAAAATTGTTTATTTTGGATGTGGTCGCGACCGGACATTGAATAAATTCTCAAAAATCAAACCAAACCAAAATTGCTACTTCCGAGAGGTGAGCAAGATCCTAAAAACGGCGTGAACCAGTTGATTTTTCAGTAAGTCGAGTTTATCAAATATGCAACAAAGTTAAGGGGTTTTTTTTATTAATTACAGTCCCTTATGGTGTGGAGTCTTCGAAAAAATATGTTTTATTACTTTAGCAGTAGCTTAAAGTACAGTTTTAGATTTTTAAATCGAGTTTTAAGCGTGTTTTTTAGATGCGGCTCGCAGATGAGATCTCATAGAGGTCTCGGAAGTACAATTTTGGTTCGGTTTTTTATTTTTTTGCCATAATTTGACCCGTTCTTTATGAAATCACTCAGAACACACCTAGTTTTACCAATTTTATCACTTATTTTCATTATTGATGGACCTACTTCCTTCGAGGCTTTTATTGTGGAGTTTTCGTCCTTTGAAAAGGACTTTAGGTTAGGTTAGGTTAAGGCGGTAGCCGGGAGGGGGGGGGATAAGAGCCTCCCGCCCCCAAGCTCACTTGGACCTATAAAAGGTCCGTTGTGTTGCCGCATGGGCATGTGCCCCTTCGCGTTGCCCGAAACGTGAGAGCATACTACTGCAGGTTAAGGGCAGTCCCATCCGGTGGCTTGGATGTATTTGGACAAGGTCCCTGGTTTGATTTCGGACAGGTCCGAAATGTCCGTGAGGAAAGCGGCCCCGAGAATACGAAGACGGCGATTTCCAAGGGCTGGGCAGTGGCAGAAGAAGTGGGGGACCGATTCCTCCTCCTCCTCGTTGCGACAACTCCTGCAGAAGTCGTTATGAGGGATTGACAGTCTAGAGGCATGAGTGCCGATCTGCCAGTGTCCCGTAATGTCTCTAGTAACTGCAGAGCACTGTGCTCTGCTGAGTTTATACAGCTCTGCTGAGCGCTTCTTCGATCGATATGGCCATATCAATCTTGACACTTTACAGGAAACGGTTTGCTGCCATCTCCTATTGGCATTTTGCTCGAACAATTCGTGCGTTAGGAGCCTGCACGTAGCCAAGGGCATCGCTACTTGCTCCCTCTCCGATAGGAGAGGAATCGTAGTACCCTGCCTGGCTAGCTCGTCGGCGGCGTCGTTCCCCTCGATGTCCCTGTGGCCGGGGACCCATACAAGGAAGAGATCTAACTGCTCTGCGATCTCGTGCAGAGACCTGCGGCAGTCATTTACAGTCGCTGAGTTCGACGATATTGAGCCTAGAGCTTTGATAGCTGCTTGACTGTCCGAGAAGACGCACACTAAGTGCGTATCTAGAAGAAGTTTGGAGACGATCGAAATGGCCTCCCTGATGGCTTCAACCTCCGCTTGGAACACACTAAAGTGATCCGGGAGCCTGAAGCAATGACTGATGTTCAGCTCGCTGCAGTAGACTCCGCCTCCCACGCGGTCGTCTAGCTTTGAGCCATCAGTGTAGAAGTGGACCGCATTTGCAGGTCCTGGTTCGCCCATCTTCCAGTCCTCCTTAGGTGGGTTTGATACCTGGAAGGGCGTCGAGAGGTGATCACTAGGAATACAGTAATCTGTCCTCTCTGGTAATTGCGGGAGTCTCATCAGGATTCCCGAGTGCCCAACCGCGGATGCTTTCCACAGTCTGGCTTCTCTCATTCTGAGGGCGGAAAGTGTTGCCACCTTCTTTCCCATGAGATCCACAGGGAGGAGGTCCAGCACAGTATCCAGGGCTTCCCCTGGAGTAGTGCGTAGCCCGCCAGTTATGCATAGCTCTGTCATGCGTTGAACTCTGCTGAGTGTATTGAGGCATGTCCTTCTGTCCAAGGCTGGCCACCATACCACCACTCCATAGAGCATGATTGGTCGTATGATGGCGGTGTAGAGCCACCGAACTATATAGGGGGTCATTCCCCATTTTAGTCCGATGGCTTTCCTGCAAGTATAGAGGGCCACTGTGGCCTTCTTTACTCTATCCTCTATGCTCAATTTCCAATCGAGCTTTCTATCGAGGATTAGGCCAAGATACTTGGCGTTGTTGCTGAAGACTAGCGTTTCCCCACATAGTCTTGGGGGAATCAGTACCGGAACTTTGTACTTCCTAGTGAAAGCACCAGTTCCGTTTTAGACGGGTTGACGCCTAACCCGCATTTGTCTGCCCATTTCGACATTTTCGTGAGAGTACTTGTCATGCACTCACACAACGTCTGCGGAAATTTTCCGGAGAAAGCTATGGCAACATCGTCCGCGTACGCCACCACACGGCAGCCACCCCCCTCTATCTCCCGCAGCAGTGTGTTCACTGCCACATTCCATAGAAGGGGCGAGAGGACTCCGCCCTACGGTGTGCCTCTGCTGACAAATCTGGTGCACGTTGACGTCCCCAGTGATGCCTCAACCGTCCTGCATTGTAGCATCTGATCGCTCAGGCTCACCGTCCTGGAGTCAACGCCCAGATCCGTCAGTGCACCCGTGATGTCGGTCGGAAGGATGTTGTTAAAGGCGCCTTCTATGTCGAGGAAGGCTACTAGGGTGTACTCCTTAAAGTTAAGGGACGCTTCGATGATCGATGTAATCGAGTGTAGGGCCGTTTCGGTGGATCTTCCCTTCCGATAGGCATGCTGGGAGTCTGAGATCAGACTGGGCGGAATGCACGCCGTGAGATGCAGCCCCAGGAGCCGCTCCATCGCCTCTAGAAGAAAAGACGATAAACTTATGGGTCTGAAATCTTTTGGGGCAGTGTGCGAGGGCTTGCCTGCCTTGGGTATGAATACGACTTTGGTCTGAAGCCAGGTGTCAGGCTTAGCAGTCTCAGGATGGCATTTGATTCGACAGAAGGAGGCGCGAGGTAGTTGGGTCTGTTTTCATCGCAGCCAGGGAAGTGGATATTTAGGAGAAGACTCATCGCTGGACGTAGTCCACGACTGGTCGGTGTTCTTCAAGTAGCCCAGGGTGGGTGTTGTCTTCGAGAGAACTCTGCGCAAGCGCGAGGCTTCTGAGTTACTCTCGATTTCGCTGCAGAACTTACGCCAGGAGGCGCGTTTGGCTTTTCTAAGTTCTTTGTTGTAGGTTGACAGACTGGCCTTGTATTCGGCACAGTTTTGCTCAACGTTTTCAGCCTTAGCTTTATTGAAGAGTCTCCGGGAGGCTTTCCGGAGTTCACCCAGTTTTGGATTCCACCATTCAGGTTTCTTCCGGCCTCTGTTCTTGCCAGAGGGGCATGCTTTGTCGAGCGCCTTATTGCAGGCGTCGGTAAAGATCTTAAGAAGACGAGTCGTGGCCTCCGTGGAGAACTCCTCCTCAGATGGGGGCTCAGGGAGAACACGACAGAGGTAATCAGAGTACCGAGTCCAGTTTGTCCGCCTGATGTTCCGGAAACGGACTGGTTTCGGTACTGCGAAGGAGGAGACAGTTTCCACGTACCTGTGGTCCGAGAAGGAGTGCTCTTCCAGGACCCTCCAGGATACAATGTTACGCTGTATCTCATGAGAGGCAAGCGTGAGGTCCAGGACCTCCTTGCGGTTTTTAATAATAAAGGTGGGATCACTACCCCGGTTTAATAAGACCATCTGAGTGGTCAGTAAGTAACTGAAAAGGTACTCACCTCTTTCGTTTGTGTCAGTGCTTCCCCACTGACAGTGATGTGCGTTAGCGTCGCATCCCACAATTAGGACGATGTCCATGGCCAAACAGTCTGCGAGTAGAGCCCGAAGAGGTGCGTGTGGAGGGGGGTCTGGTTGTTCATGCCCCATGTATGCGGATCAGATCCTCAGTGAGCGCTCCTGGCCTTCGAGGCTCACTGCGGTGTGGTCTTCATTGCTGAAATTTGGGAGCAAAAATAAGTGCAACTCTCTTTTTGCAAGAATGCAGGTACGAATTTTACCTGCGGTTTCAGCTACGTATAGCTTGTAGTCAGAAGTCCTCAGACCGGAGACCCTGTTTCCGAGGACCCAGGGCTCCTGAATGAGGACTATGTCGGCTCCACCCTTGGCCAGGTGTAAGGCAGTAGAGCAGCGCATACTGCCTTACAATGGTGGAGGTTTAGCTGCAGGAGCGTCAACGACATTCCTGAGGCTCGCCTCCACCATTGTTGCTTCTAGATCGCTGTCAGGGGACTCCGGCTCCTCCCCGACAACGATGTGGCTGAGACCTCTGGCTAGGTCGCTCTCGTCGAACGCGTAGTCATCCAAGATGTCGTCCGACATCATGGACGCCGCATCCGACGCCGGGTTGTCTTCCTCGCACGAGGCCCCCTCTTTCGGGATCTCCGGGTCTGCTCTGCTCTCCAGACCATTTTTTGACGTAAATTAAAATAATAAAGCTAGAGACTTCAAATTTTGTACATAAAATATTATCGACGTGTATATATGTATATATATATATCTTAATTTTAAACCGATCCGACCACGCCCACACCAAACGCCCATAAAAGAAAAGATTCGCTAATATTGATTTTTAACACGTAGTCCATTATGATAGAATATTTTATTATATGTTATTATGTTATTATTATTATATGTTATTAAAATTCTTAAAAATTAATATTTTTACACTTAAACTTAATACTTAGAGGGGGATGAATGTAGAAGTTTTTCAAAGTACAACGAATTTATTATTAATCTTGTTCTACACCTATTTCTATTGAAAATGAATTTTCATTATCGGAATCCGATTCGTCACTTTCACACATACCAGAATAAGTATCAGTTTCTAGGGAAGCATTATTTTTATAAAAAATATTTTCAAAACATGGTGTTTCTAAAAGTTCAATAACAGCTTTCGGCAATGGATCCTTTATATTTCCACCCAAAACTCAAAAAATCGAATCCATGCGTGAAGTGGACTCATGCCATATTGTAATGTTCTACGTCTAGGCTTAAATTTCGGTGAATCCATATTTCCACTTTCCATGAAATCTTTTGGACTTGCTCCACAGATGGGACATAATTGGCCAGATTTAGTTTCAGTCAAAATGTTCAAAACTTTCCCGTCTAAAAGTGCCATATGCAGATTTTATATTATATATATTTTACTGTTATGTTTCTTCCATTTATAACTGTGCAGACATATGAAGATAAATCTTTAATTTGATCGTCCAAATTTTTTTTTCTTCGATAATATGGTCTTTAGTCTCTTTAACAAATTCAAGTTTGATTCGCCTACAAAATCGTGTAGATAAAAGCTCCTTACTTCATTATTTATTTCATCCTTTTTCTCCGTTCTTATTTTGTATGCCTTCAGTTCTTCGAAAATCCAACTCGAAAGTGCTGCGGCGCTTCGATTATTCTCAATGTAAATACTGAGCAGCTTTTCATAAGTGAACTCCACCTCACCAACAAATAAATTAAAATGCGCACACCGGCGCAAAATGGCGCAAAAACGAGTTTTAGGATTATTTTATACACAGTTTGCACTACAATATATACAATATAAAAACATATTCAAAAACATGAGCACAAATTTGTTCAATATAATAACTCTACATACCCTGGCCTTTCTTTTCCATTACTTTGATTTCAGTTTTTGAACTTAGTTTCAATTTGGTAAGCTCTCAAAGTAAACAGTTTCCCGAATTTTTTACTATCGATTGCAGCTTATCAAACAGCTGACTTTAAAACGTTGCAAAAAGGCCAGGGATGCATTTTTTTTTTTTAAATTAATGTATATACTAATTAAATGTTAAATTTAAATTAAGACATGCATTTTTTCGAATTAACGTCGAAAAATGGGGTCGCTGGCGCACAGTGCACTGGATATACATCTTCCTCCGGTTGCACCTTTAATATACAGTCGCCATCTAACCACTGCTTGTTATACTTTTCGAAATGTGACAATGTTTTATTACATTTTTTTCCATTTTTGCAGCAATGCGCTTACAAATGTTCTTATTCTTCTTTGAATTTCTTTGTGTTGTTCTTGGGAATAATCATTATTATTAAATTTATTTTAAAATATGTAATTTTCAACCGCAATAGACTTTATGGTAGCGACCTTCTCGTTGCACCGAACTGAAAAAATGGTTCGTCTTGGGATCGACATTTTTTACAAATTAAATTACTCAGCCAGGCTCCGTTTTTCACATTCACAAAAGTTTTCCGATTTACTTCCGATTTGGAATAAACATAAATTAAGGCTCCCGTTTTCACATTCCGCAAGATTTATTCGTTTTCAAAACGAAAACATTTTCGTTTCGTACAACGAAACGACCCTTAATTGCAAAAGGAAAAAAAAGATGACTTATAGATGCATGAACATAAACTTGACACCTATATCAGGGTGATTTAACTTTTTCTTTCCTTAAAAATAATTTTATTTTAACCAAACCTCAAAATTGGGTCGGAAAAAATTGGCCAGGGCAACACAAAATTTCGTTTTGGTGCAAACAGCAAAAATATGTGAAAACTGGAGAACCTTTAAACGAAAACGAAACATTTTGGATGAAAACGTAATCCGCAAAAGTAAAAGAAAAACGGAGCCTGCCAGACTTTTAATTTCGGCAGCCATATGCAGATCATTTTGAGCATCCAAATTCACAATACCTTTGAGAATGTTTATCAAAAACAATTGAAGCCAGATCGCAACCGTCTCACAAGATGCACCCCACCAAACAAAGCAATATGTTCTTTAAGCAAAACTTTTCCAAAGGTCAACTTCCACAGTTATTTTAAACCAGTACATTTAATTAAACGTCATATACACCTTTGACCAAATAGCTACAAGTCTATAGTTCAGAATAAATTTTAACTACGCTTTGATTTTTTAAAAGAAGTTATATAAAATAAGTTGTATAAGCGCTTTAACGGATATTGTCGAAGATATTCGACAGCAACTAGATAAGAACTGGGTTACGTTTTTAACACTTCTCGACCACAGTAAGGCGTTCGACTCAGTCAACCATAATATTCTTTGCAGAAAACTGACCAACTTATTAAACTTCTCAAGGACTGCATTCAATTTTGTTAAATCGTACCCAACAAATAGATTGCAGGCAGTAGTATCCGGTACACATGCTGTCACTTTTAGGGTTCTTACACGGGGGTCCCTCAGGGATCAGTACTGGGCTCCTTACTGTTTTCCATATATGTTAATGATCTACCCAGTGTCTTGTCTAATTGTAAAGTATATTTATATGCTGATGACGTCCAAATTTATGTTAGTAGTCCCGTTAATGAAATAAATCTTTGTGTCAATATTTCTAACAAAATGCTCTCCCTAATTGAGAAATGGGCAGAAGAGAATACGTCACGCAACATTTTTGTTGTCTAATCTACTCGAAAATATTAAACTACACGACAAAGAGTGCGTGTGAGAGAGACAGAAAACGTGTCTGAACATGTTGTCGGGCTCTGCGTAGCCACTGTAAATTGATTTGTTCCTTTTGGCTATAAAAATGATCCGATATGATCCAGATTCGCCAATCTGATAGATATGGGTATACTCTATGATTGTGCGTTTTTAGTTTTCTCGTATCTTCAATATTGTGGATGCCACAGATTTTCGTTCTTTGTGGTGGCGGAAGGGGAAGGGGCGAAGTTTTGAAATACATTTGTTATAGTGAGATCTAATAGAAGTGTGGATACCAAATTTGTTTACGCTAGCTTTAATAATCTCTAAGATGTGTGGATGCCTCAGATTTTCGTCCGCTTCTTTTTGGACGTTACACACATCCATTTTCACCACAAATCTAATATACCGCTATACTCATTTGAATTATCGGGTATATAAAAAAAAACCGCGCGAGTCCATCATCGAAAGTAGATTCTAAGTAAGAAACTTCTCTTAGTATAGCGGTTGTGTCATTTGAGCTGAGTATGACATATTAAAACACTGTTTGGCTGTAATTATTTTGGTGTCATGCTATGGCTTTTGCGGGCCGAAACCGGCCTAAGTGTGACGGGCTCCGAGCGAGTCCGGCAGCCGCCTCAACCTAACCTATGGCTTATACATACGAATCTTTTTAATAGAACGTTAAAGTATTAAAATTGGATATAAAATATCATATATATATATACAAATACAAATACAATTTTACATACATATACAAACATACATATTTTTTTATTGAATATACATATTTCTCAAAATCTGACAGCACCGTGAAGTTTTGGAAAAACTGGAAGAAGCCGAGACGGCTAATAACCATTTATTGAAACGACTTGACAAACTAAAAAATGCGAAAAGTGCCATTCTTAAGGACCTATGACCGAAGATAGTAAATCGCATAGATATCATCAACCCCAGAAACGACGGAGACGCTATCGAGGATATCTAAAACAACACTTTATCAATATAACATAAATACTGCAAGTAAATTGGACGATATCGCTGTTTAAATAATCATAATTGTAACATAATTGTAATTATTTTTAAAGACACATTAAAAATTTGTAATTAAATAACATCTTAAAACCATATAAAAGTAAGCTTTTTATACCGGGTAGCTGTTTAAAATATTGATATGCCAAGCACGAAAAATAAGTAAGATGGAAATAATGTGCTCATATTGCTTTTGTTATTATAGTCCATAGCCGAGGAAAGAGTTATTGAGAATTTCGTAAAATGCTGAAAATTAAATTCTTCGATAAATAGAAAAAGAAAAATTCTATTATTCTAAAAAATTCTGTTACGTTTAAGAAGAACAGGTTAAGAACAGACCTCTTACGGAGATTTGATATTAATCTTTACCAATTGGACTGACATCGTCATACTATTAAATGGAGGTTATGTTGTCCAAAATTGATGACAATCTATTAAAATGTACTAACACTGGGCGTCATCAGATTAGCGTCCCATTGAACTTATTCTCATTGATTTTTTGATTTCCCATGTTATCTGAACCATTTAAAGTTAATTTAAGTTCTCCTTAAAAAAGAAGATCAATAACTACTTATAATCGAAAAAGATATTTTAATTAGTGTTTAAGTAACGTATGGATAAAAAATGTAAAGTTAATTTGGGAAACAGTATAGCGCCCAAAAATGCAAGTTAAGTTATCCCGCTTAAATGGGTAAGCTTGATCACCAAATTTGTTATGTTTATTGATTAGTTGCTTGAAACTCACTTAAAATGTAAGGGAAAAGGAAAAATAAAAAAAATGTCGCTTTTTCTAGACGGAACTTGAGAGTTTAGGAATATATTATTTTTGTGGTGGATGCGGATGTGTCGGGGAATAAATAATTTGGGCTAATCTATTTGAATTGTGCGCGCATAGTGAGACCAGAATGTGAGTTGATCAACTCAATCAATTCAGAGAAGACGCGATCCCAAATCCGAACTTCTAGCGTTTGCGTTGGCGAAGATGCGAAAAAACTATGCAAGCGGTTGTAACGGACCTACTTTTTGGGCCGCTTGAGTTTGCTGGGCTCGCTCAGCGGTCGGCAGATTCGCTGCAACGTATTTTTATTGTTGCCCCCAACGACAAATAATAAAGACTTGATCTTCGGTAATCTAGTTTCGTTTTATTCGTATGGCGTTATATTAGGACTTATTAGGGCTAGATATGAACATTTTACTTAGCTACGGATCTCCACCACGCACGGGCTCTCGTCGAGTGTGGCAGCGTTGAGGCTAATGATTGGGTCAAGTTGACCTCAGCGATTGCTTTGGCCCGCCACTCAAGTCCGCACTCCACGTCTCGCACTCCCCTCCTAGATTCCGCCAGTAGATGTGGATCAGCACTTAACTTAGACTCACTCTGGGGGCAGGCGGGGCCTGTTTCTCTTCTTCCGTATGCACTTCACTACACTTCTTCGAACCGTACCGGGTATCACTTTTACGTTTTAGCGGGGTTCAATGTGCGCGCGCGACCACTCATCTGCGAAAGCTGTCGCTCCGTTGCCGCAGTTTCCTTTTATAACCCCGCCTTAACGGGACCCCGGCTCGGGCAGCGGCGTGTGACTGGCTTAATTCAACAGCAGCCAGCAACTCAGCTTTCAATGATATGAACAGAGTATCGAAGTTTTCGCGCAGCTCACTCCCAATCTCGTTTTGATCGAGAGCCTCCAATATAATGGGCCCTATTGAATTCCTCTCGAATTCCTGCCAAAATATCAATGCGCACCTCGAATTCCGCGGCGGTCAAATTGTCGATTTTATTTCCCGCGAAGGATTCGCCAAGCCTGTACAATTGATCATATAATGACTGCACTTTAGGCTTATAAAGGCTCAGCCTGGTATCAGCCATCACAATATTTCCGCCCGAGCCTGTATTCGGATCGATGTTCATGTTAACCGTTGTGCAATTCGACACAGCAACGGAAAATGAAATACCGCTTAAGTGACGATGTATAGACGCGAGAGCGAGAATGGAAGACACGAAAAGTCAAGAACCGCGGCTGCAGCTGCGCAGAGAATGAGAGATTCGATGCTTAAAGTACCGGAACTCTCACTGAAATTTGCACTTTTTTTAACGTGCACCAAATGTATTTGTTGGTAGTTAAACTACCCAACAACAAAATATTTTACAATTAATGTGTTATAAACGGAATGCGATTAAGCAATGTTTTTATATCACGTCGGGGGGTTACCAATGGTTGAGATGCCAAGCTTTTTTGGCACCTATTAATTTCCAAAATAAAAGAAGAAATTTGGTTTAACTTTATAATATTTTTTTGATTTTTGTGGCTGAGCTGAAGCCGATTTCTTGCTAGGGCGAGATAGGTAAGAGGTAGGCAACCGATGCGCAGAGGTGTTAGCATGAAATTAAAAGACGACGGCGGCGGCACAGCAAGTTAATTGCCGAATTGCCGGCGGCAGAGAGCCCCTTTAGCGGGAAAGCGCAGCAGCTCTGCAGAACGTCAATGCTTGCAAAACATAGGCGGCTCACTCTTTTCATACAATAACAATTACAATGCATAAATTTACTTCCTAATTCATTCTTCGGCGGCTGGCCCGAACAGTATTTTTTATCTATTCGATTAACAATAAATCAAATATCTAATATTTAAAATTCTCGTGTCATAAGCTTTTTTACTAATTTCCTCCGAAATGGCTCGACCAATTTTCGTGAAATATTGTGTGCTTATCGGTTACGTGAGCGCATCGGCCAACAAAAAAATCGAAAGCAAATAAAATTAAAAAAAAATCGGTTGAGCCATTTCAGAGAAGTTCAACAACAAACATTGTAACCAGCGAATTTAATACATTTGAGCAATGCCAATAATGAACCAAATCAACAGAGGCAACTAGAACGGAGAGTAACGCGCAGATAAAAAGTCGAAAGACGATCATTTACATTAAATTTATTTCTTCGACTAGCATTCCAGTATGAGCCTGATGTTAAATATTATGCTCATTCTAAAGTGCTTATTGGTACTTTGGAAAATAAATGCCCGCGTTGTCATGCACTCAAATTTAAAATGAGCCAGTTGGGATGTCTTGCTCATCAGGAGAAGTACACATAACCGAAATTGAAACATCATCTGAACCATTGCACTGTTTACTTATCGGTACAGATCCAGATTCGAACATGTTTTTGAAGTCAATTCGCACATTCAATTCATGTTTCCAAATGACATCATTTGGAGCAAAAGAAATAGTTAACAATATTACTGCAAACGGTCAATTGTTGACCACCTTTCCACAATTCCACCTTCAAAATCAAAGGCAAAGTTTATCACAAAGTGGGCGAATTGCTACCAATTCCAAACGAATCTCATACATTTTTACAAAAATGCTTTATGGGTGGCGAGGACTCCGAACGTGCACTCTTTGTTGAATGAGCACAATGAATTATTGAAATTATTAGAATCACACATGCACAAACTACAAAGTGAAAGTCATGCTATTCTCATCAATCCTGATAGAACACCAGCTGGAGAGCATATACGTAGATTGAATGCACTTGTTGTTGACGAAATCATGGTTGGCGACCGTACAGCTACGCGACAAATCGTGATTCGGAGAATAAATAATGATCTTCAGTTTATTAATGATACCCATCGCTCATATGACGCTCACCAATATCCACTAATTTTCTGGAAGGGACAAGACTGATATTGTATAAACATTAATCAACGAGATCCCGTAACAGGTAATTTATTCATTATTAAGAACATGGCTATTTTGTTATTAAAGAATAAATCTTAAATTATTATTGCAGGAGCCGAGACAGATAGGAACGTTAGTTCGAAGGATTTTTATTCGTGTAGTTTGATGATTAGACGCGGCCGAGACAGCACCATTTTACGATGTCGTGAGCTTTGCCAAAAATTTATGGTCGACATGTACAGATGTATGGGAAGATAGAGAGTGAACGACTACGATTCTTGCGATATAATCAACAGAAGCTGCGTGCGGACAAATATATTCACGAAATTTATAATTATGTTATCTTACCACGTTATGTGGTTAAACAAAAACCTCACACGTTGTTGGATGTATTCAGTTGAGTGGCAAAAGCGTGGATTACCTCATGCTCACATTTTAATTAGGTTCGTCGACAAAATACGTGCTGAAGACATCGATAGTTTGATTTCTGCAGAGATTCCAAATCCGTCCACTGATCAATTACTATTTGATATTGTTACTACAAACATCGAATCTGAATCGTTCATCATCGTGCATGGTAGACGGAAAATTTACAGTGTGCAAGTACAATGTAGTGTTTTCTAAAAGATTTTACAAACGATACGGTACCACATGTTGACGGATATCCAATATATCGTCGAAGAAGTACCGAAAATGGCGGAAAATCGTTCATTAAAGCTAACAGTAACGCATACATCGACATTGACAATCGTTGGGTGGTACCATATTTACCTCTGCTGAGCAAAACATTCAATGCTCATATTAATGTTGAGTCCTGCAGTTCGGTGAAGAGTATCAAGTATACTTGCAAGTACTTATGTGAATAAAGGAAAATATATTTTACTTCTTGGATGCAATCACTGCACCGTCAAGTGGCCCGTCTGAAACCAGTAGAAGGCTGTTACGCGAGCATGCAGGAAAGATAGATGTTACACTAATATTCGAGGCACTACACTTACTAAGAAACTAAGTGTCGGGTCAAGCAGCTTAAATATTTTAAATTATTGCCAGTGGTGCCTCCCAAAGGAAATGCATTTTGGTTTTGTCGTTTCCAATGCCCCCACTGCAAAAGATCATTTGCTACCGCATATGCGCATGCAGCGGAATTCTTTCGTCTCCTTATGGTGCAATCTCTCGGACTCGGCTTAACAGCGTCCCCGAGCAGCTCTAACGCTCTCGGGCTATCACACGCTCTCGCTCGCGTCTAAGCTTGCTGCATAGGGCCCGGCAGATTGGCCCGTCAGCCCTTGCATGGGCAGTCTTGAGCTAATCGTCGCAGCTATTAGATTAACATCCTCGCATCAATCGTTAACCCAATCATCCCCATATGTACATACGCGATAAGTAGGTTTACATATGCAAATAAATTGTGAATTATAAACAGCCTCTCGACTTTCATTAACTTCAAATTGCAACAGTTATTAAAAACGCTTAATAGCTTAACATTTGGTGACCCCGACGTGATTGTGCAATAAATAATCCATCAGTGCAATCACAAACTAATATAGCATTCAAATATCTAAACTAATTGCCATCTCAACCAGTGTCATCAACCACATAAGTTATCCACACATATATACACCGGCCTCCCTTGCATATTCGGTAGTGCACGAACATAGCTGTTGGCTTGCGCTTCTCTTTTCGGTAATCTTCCCGCAAGAAACGTTTCTTACACCGGTCGCCTTTGTATATACAGTTCGTACATAGTTGTTCGCTTGCTGGGCTCGGTTATTGTCGTCTATTGCTTGTGTTACTCTTTGCGATCATCTTCACGCTAGAGACGTTGGTCTTTCTGCTAACGCTGCTGCTACCAAGGAATTTAATGCTGATTACGAAATCCCAATGACCAGTGAGCAAAACAGGGTGTCTTTTTTGAAGCTTAAGTCAACGGAAGTCGACGAGAAAATGAAAATGTTAGCTACCGCTGTGCAGAATGAGTCGTCGGACTGTGACTACTACATGCTCGTGGTAACGCAAGAGCAAGTCGAGAAGTTGATCGGAAAATTTGAGATGTTTCACGGCGAGCTTGAGGAATTGGATCGAAGCGAAATTCACAGTGCTTTGTGTGACATTTTTGAATCACTTGCAAGCTCGCTGAAGGCGGCGATTATGAGGGAAATGGCTAAGAGTAGCGGCCGCATGCCGTTTCATTCTACCTTGGCTGGAGGAAACACTACGGTTGATTTTGCCGGCTCGCAATTTCTACCTCACCGTAGACAAGTACCATCCCTGCCTCCTATACAATTGCCGACGTTTAGCGGCGGGTATGCGAACTGGACGGACTTTTATTCAATGTTTGCCACCATCATCGACAGCCATCCGGACTTAACAAACATAGAAAAGCTCCAGCATTTGCGTTCCTGTCTGCGGGATTCGGCATTGGAGACTGTTCGGTCGCTGGAAATCTCAGATGGCAATTATTCTGTGGCATTAGATTTGTTGGAAAACAGATTCAATAATCGGCGATTGGTTTTTCAGGCACACATCAATAAGATCTTGGCGCTTCAGGCTGTGGAACCTGGGTCAGTGGTCATGCTTCGGGAGCTTTCAGACAAGTTCAATTCACATATGCGCGCGCTCCAGGGTTTGGGCACCACTGAGCAGATCGCAGGATGCATCATCGTGCAGGAGCTTCTCCGAAAACTGGATCCAGCGAGCCAAGAGAAGTGGGAGAAACGATTCAACGACCCCGCATTCGCCAACTTAATTCCGTCGTGGGAATCTATGGCCTCGTTCTTGGAGCAGCGATGCAGATCATTGGAGACGATGGACTTTTCTATGGCAAGCTATGCGTTGAGCAATCAGGTGGGCAGAAGTAGAAAGCATAATAATTCTAGGTCCACATTGGTTACAACGAACCAAACCCTAGCACGCTGCGCGCTGTGCAACGATGGTGCTCACGAGGTCCAGCACTGTCAGAAGTTTAAGGCGCTGTCCCCCACAAATCGCCATAAAGAAGCCAAGCGGATTTCGTTGTGTATAAATTGTCTCAGAACAGGGCATCGATTACTTCAGTGTACCTCGAGCAACTGTCGTACCTGCGGTGGTAGACACCATACCCTCCTTCATTTTGGTAGCCCTGAAGAAACCGCAGTCCAAGGGAAATCAGCGCCGTATACTCCATCTCAGTCTGCGCTGTCTGAGTCTACGCCGTCTGAGCATACCACTGAACCCTCTACTTCAGCGGCTACCTCGTCTGCCCTTATTGCCCAAGATCTCAGGAATGGTGTTGTTCTACTTGCCACGGCCACGGTCTTAGTCAAAAATCGTTCCGGAGTTTTAGTTCCCTGCCGAGCGTTGCTGGATTCCGGCTCCCAGTTGCATCTAATAACTTCTCGTTTCGCGAGTCAGCTTCAGCTTCGAAAAATGAAATCATCGACTGCAGGCTCGGGAATAGGCGACTCTAGCTTCGTCACGGATGGATTTTCGGTCAACGTTAGCCTGCACTCTCGCTCATCGGATTACTCAACTCTCATCACTGCCATTGTAGCCTCTAGCATAACCGATCGACAGCCAAGCTTTGGAATTGACACTCAAAACTGGAACATTCCATCTAACATACCACTAGCTGATCCGGAGTTTTATAAGCCGGAGCGCGTCGATTCGCTAATTGGTGCAAGTCTGTTTTTCGAGCTCCTGTGTTGGTCAGGTCAAGCTTCTGCCAGGATTGCCTTCAATTCCGAAAACGCGCTTAGGATGGGTCGTGTCTGGAAGTTGTTCGCGTTTAAAAGGTTCCTCGTTGATGGTCTCTCGCGCTCGGGCCGTAGCTGCTGAGGATAATAGTCCAGAGGATCGGCTTGAAGTGCTTCTTCGGAGGTTTTGGGAGGTAGAAAATTGCATCGAACCAATAATAAAGTCTACCAAAGAAGAGCTAGATTGTGAAGCACACTTTGTGCAGCATTTCCGTCGACTACATAAAGGCGATTATTGTGTTCGGCTGCCAGCAAAATATAATTTGGATCTCCTTGGAGAATCTTACAATCAAGCGCTTCGTAGATTCCTGACCCTTGAGAGAAAGTTAGATCGTCGCCCTGATGTTAAATCTCAGTATGCAGCATTTATAATGGAGTACCTTGATTTAGGCCATATGTCTCAGGTTCCTACCCAGTCAATCAGCAACTGCCGATATTTTTTGCCTCACCATTGCGTCATGAAGGAAGAGAGTTCTACGACCAAGCTTCGCGTCGTTTTTGATGGATCCGCTTCAACATCATCTGGATATTCCCTGAACGACGTTTTAATGGCTGGTCCCGTAATCCAACCCAAACTGTTTCATATTCTTGCTCGATTTCGGTAATACGCCGTTGCGATTACGGGAGATATCTGTAAGATGTATCGTTGTGTAAGAGTCTCGACCGAGGATAGCAACTTGCAGTGTATTCTGTGGAGAAACTCCAGGGAAGAAGACTTGCATGTGTTTCAATTGGACACCGTTACTTATGGGACAAAGGCTGCCTCCTATTTATCTGTGCGAGCGATGCATCAGTTGGCAATGGACGAGCAGATGGCGTTTCCAGAGGTCAGTTCAGATTGAGGAAATGGTGTTCGAACGTCCCTGCTGTGCTGGATGGAGTTCCGGAAGAGGACAAGGAAACATTTTTGAAGTTCGACGATGGCAGCCATGTGACTAAAACTTTAGGACTTGCGTGGGATCCGGTTTCTGATCTACTATTATTTTCGTTCTCGGCCCTTCAATCTTCTTGGAATTCCTGCATGCGCTCTGTTCATCCATAGCGCGATTCTACGATCCTCTCGGACTAGCTGGTCCCGTAATTACTAAATCTAAAATCTTTCTCCAGCGAATGTGCCAAGAGAAGTTGTCCTGGGATGAAAGCCTTCTAGCCGCACTGAACACCGAGTGGCAGGAAATATGCGCCAGATTTGGTCAGATTCGTCGACTTGAATTTGCCGTTGCGCTCTCTTGGATTCGGGACGAGCCGTCAAGATTTAATATATTTGTTGCAAATAGACTCTCAACGATTCAGGAAATGACCGAAAAAATGGAATGGTGCTATGTTCCTACAGCTTTAAACCCAGCCGACATTCTGTCTCGAGGGGCTCATCCGACTGAGCTGAATGAGTCACCTCTTTGGGCTCATGGTCCTCCATTTCTTTGCGGCTCCTCAGATGACTGGCCACCCACTGTGCTACCTGATAAGCCAGCCCTTGAACTTCGTCGGAAGGCTCTTCTGGTCAAATCGCCCTACATGGACCTTATTGCTGATTCCAATTATGCGAATTCATTTGCTTCTTTGCAACGCGTTTTCGGATACATTCACAAGTTTTGCAACCGAATTCGGTGCCCCGGACTCAGTGTCTCAGACATTGAACATGGAACCCAGGTATTGCTACGACTAGTCCAGCGTACTCAGCTATGGGAGGTCATGAAGTCACTGCGGGCAAGGGGAGCAGTCTCCTAATCGAGCTCAATCGCATCGTTATCGCCATTCATGGATCAGTTTGGACTTCTCATGGTAGATGGTCGACTGAAAAACTCTTCGTTGGATTTTGATGGCCGTCATCCCATCATCTTGCCCAGCAGCCATCCACTGACTCTTGCAATAATCTCCCATTTTCATGAGCGGAATCTGCACGCTGGTCCTCGAGCTTTGCTTGGACTAATTCGATCCCAATATTGGCCTATTGGGGGGAGGAAGACGGTAAACAAGGCAGTAAACAACTGCGTAAGATGCTTTCGACTGAAGCCCAGGGTATTGGAGCATATTATGACGGATCTTCCAAAGGAGCGGCTCTATGGTTTTCATGCCTTTGAGATCACAGGCGTGGACTTCTGTGGGCCGTTTTTCTACAAACCGGAGGCACGCAACAAGGCTCCAATCAAGTGCTACGTCTGCGTCTTCATTTCTTTCGCTACCAAGGCTGTTCATCTGGAGCTTATAAAGGACTTATCCACAGTTGCTTTTCTACATGGACTAAAGCGCTTCATATGTACCAGGCGGAAGCCGCGGCAAATTTGGTCAGACAACGCAACCAATTTTGTCGGCGCTAAGAATGAGCTGATGGAATTAAAGCGCCTGGTCCTCAGCGATGACCATCAGAAGGCGCTGCTGGATTTTTGCTTGGTCGAGGCTATAGACTGGCATTTCATTCCTCCGCGCTCCCCTCATTTTGGTGGTCTATGGAAGGCTGCAGTGAAGACGGCCAAGTACCACTTCTACCGTGCGATAGGCAACTCGGTTCTTGGATTTGACGAGCTGCGGACGCTGTTGTGCCACATCACGGCAGTGATTAATTCAAGACCTTTAGTTTCAATTTCAGAGAGCCCTGCCGATCTAGATGTTCTAACTCCAGCGCATTTCTTGAATGGTGGCCCTCCTGCTTCGTTCGCTGAGCCTGACGTCACGCAGCTAATCTTCGATCGCCTGGACGGCTGGCAGCGCGTTTCGTACCTGCAGCAGCTCTTTTGGTCCCGGTGGAAGGAGGAGTATATAACGTCACTGCAGCAGCGCTCAAAGTGGCGCACTGCGAAGCCTAGTTTAGCTCTCGCAGATTTGGTTCTTGTCAAGGATGAGAATCTTCCTCCCATGAAGTGGCCACTGGCGAGAGTGGTCGAGCTGTTGCCTGGACGAGATGGCGTTTCCCGAGTTGCTGTGCTGAAGACGTCATCTGGAATCACAAAGCGCGCCGTCAACAAGCTGTGCCTGCTGCCCCTTAAAGATGCTGTTGAAAGTCAGGCTTCCAACGGGGGGAGTATGTCGGGTCAAGCAGCTTAAATATTTTTAATTATTGCCAGTGGTGCGGCCCAAAGGAAATGCATTTTGGTGTTGTCGTTTCCAATGCCCCCACTGCAAAGATCATTTGCTACCGCATATGCGCATGCAGCGGAATTCTTTCGTCTCCTTATGTCGCAATCTCTCGGACTCGGCTTAACAGCGTCCCCGAGCAGCTCTAACGCTCTCGGGCTATCATACGCTCTCGCTCGCGTCTAAGCTTGCTGCATAGGGCCCGGCAGATTGGCCCGTCAGCCCTTGCATGGGCAGTCTTGAGCTAATCGTCGCAGCTATTAGATTAACATCCTCGCATCAATCGTTCGCCCAATCATTCCCATATGTACATACGCGATAAGTTGATTTACATATGCAAATAAATTGTGAATTATAAACGGCCTCTGGACTTTCATTAATTTCAAATTGCAACAGTTATTAAAAACGCTTAATAGCTTAACATTTGGTGACCCCGACGTGATTGTGCAATAAATAATCCATCAGTGCAATCACAAACTAATATAGCATTCAAATATCTGAACTAATTGCCATCTCAACCAGTGTCATCAACCACATAAGTTATCCACACATATATACACCGGCCTCCCTTGCATATTCGGTAGTGCACGAACATAGCTGTTGGCTTGCGCTTCTCTTTTCGGTAATCTTCCCGCAAGAAACGTTTCTTACACCGGTCGCCTTTGTATATACAGTTCGCACATAGCTGTTCGCTTGCTGGGCTCGGTTATTGTCGTCTATTGCTTGTGTTACTCTTTGCGATCATCTTCACGCTAGAGACGTTGGTCTTTCTGCTAACGCTGCTGCTACCAAGGAACTTAATGCTGATTACGAAATTCCAATGACCAGTGAGCAAAACAGGGTGTCTTTTTTGAAGCTTAAGTCAACGGAAGTCGACGAGAAAATGAAAATGTTAGCTACCGCTGTGCAGAATGAGTCGTCGGACTGTGACTACTACATGCTCGTGGTAACGCAAGAGCAAGTCGAGAAGTTGATCGGAAAATTTGAGATGTTTCACGGCGAGCTTGAGGAATTGGATCGAAGCGAAATTCACAGTGCTTTGTGTGACATTTTTGAGTCACTTGCAAGCTCGCTGAAGACGGCGATTATGAGGGAAATGGCTAAGAGTAGCGGCCGCATGCCGTTTCATTCTACCTTGGCTGGAGGAAACACTACGGTTGATTTTGCCGGCTCGCAATTTCTACCTCACCGTAGACAAGTACCATCCCTGCCTCCTATACAATTGCCGACGTTTAGCGGCGGGTATGCGAACTGGACGGACTTTTATTCAATGTTTGCCACCATCATCGACAGCCATCCGGACTTAACAAACATAGAAAAGCTCCAGCATTTGCGTTCCTGTCTGCGGGATTCGGCATTGGAGACTGTTCGGTCGCTGGAAATCTCAGATGGCAATTATGCTGTGGCATTAGATTTGTTGGAAAACAGATTCAATAATCGGCGATTGGTTTTTCAGGCACACATCAATGAGATCTTGGCGCTTCAGGCTGTGGAACCTGGGTCAGTGGTCATGCTTCGGGAGCTTTCAGACAAGTTCAATTCACATATGCGCGCGCTCCAGGGTTTGGGCACCACTGAGCAGATCGCAGGATGCATCATCGTGCAGGAGCTTCTCCGAAAACTGGATCCAGCGAGCCAAGAGAAGTGGGAGAAACGATTCAACGACCCCGCATTCGCCAACTTAATTCCGTCGTGGGAATCTATGGCCTCGTTCTTGGAGCAGCGATGCAGATCATTGGAGACGATGGACTTTTCTATGGCAAGCTATGCGTTGAGCAATCAGGTGGGCAGAAGTAGAAAGCATAATAATTCTAGGTCCACATTGGTTACAACGAACCAAACCCTAGCACGCTGCGCGCTGTGCAACGATGGTGCTCACGAGGTCCAGCACTGTCAGAAGTTTAAGGCGCTGTCCCCCACAAATCGCCATAAAGAAGCCAAGCGGATTTCGTTGTGTATAAATTGTCTCAGAACAGGGCATCGATTACTTCAGTGTACCTCGAGCAACTGTCGTACCTGCGGTGGTAGACACCATACCCTCCTTCATTTTGGTAGCCCTGAAGAAACCGCAGTCCAAGGGAAATCAGCGCCGTATACTCCATCTCAGTCTGCGCTGTCTGAGTCTACGCCGTCTGAGCATACCACTGAACCCTCTACTTCAGCGGCTACCTCGTCTGCCCTTATTGCCCAAGATCTCAGGAATGGTGTTGTTCTACTTGCCACGGCCACGGTCTTAGTCAAAAATCGTTCCGGAGTTTTAGTTCCCTGCCGAGCGTTGCTGGATTCCGGCTCCCAGTTGCATCTAATAACTTCTCGTTTCGCGAGTCAGCTTCAGCTTCGAAAAATGAAATCATCGACTGCAGGCTCGGGAATAGGCGACTCTAGCTTCGTCACGGATGGATTTTCGGTCAACGTTAGCCTGCACTCTCGCTCATCGGATTACTCAACTCTCATCACTGCCATTGTAGCCTCTAGCATAACCGATCGACAGCCAAGCTTTGGAATTGACACTCAAAACTGGAACATTCCATCTAACATACCACTAGCTGATCCGGAGTTTTATAAGCCGGAGCGCGTCGATTCGCTAATTGGTGCAAGTCTGTTTTTCGAGCTCCTGTGTTGGTCAGGTCAAGCTTCTGCCAGGATTGCCTTCAATTCCGAAAACGCGCTTAGGATGGGTCGTGTCTGGAAGTTGTTCGCGTTTAAAAGGTTCCTCGTTGATGGTCTCTCGCGCTCGGGCCGTAGCTGCTGAGGATAATAGTCCAGAGGATCGGCTTGAAGTGCTTCTTCGGAGGTTTTGGGAGGTAGAAAATTGCATCGAACCAATAATAAAGTCTACCAAAGAAGAGCTAGATTGTGAAGCACACTTTGTGCAGCATTTCCGTCGACTACATAAAGGCGATTATTGTGTTCGGCTGCCAGCAAAATATAATTTGGATCTCCTTGGAGAATCTTACAATCAAGCGCTTCGTAGATTCCTGACCCTTGAGAGAAAGTTAGATCGTCGCCCTGATGTTAAATCTCAGTATGCAGCATTTATAAAGGAGTACCTTGATTTAGGCCATGTGTCTCAGGTTCCTACCCAGTCAATCAGCAACTGCCGATATTTTTTGCCTCACCATTGCGTCATGAAGGAAGATAGTTCTACGACCAAGCTTCGCGTCGTTTTTGATGGATCCGCTTCAACCTCATCTGGATATTCCCTGAACGACTTTTTAATGGCTGGTCCCGTAATGCAACCCAAACTGTTTCATATTCTTGCTCGATTTCGGTAATACGCCGTTGCGGTTACGGGAGAGAGAGTATGAGTCTCGACCGAGGATAGCAACTTGCAGTGTATTCTGTGGAGAAACTCCAGGGAAGAAGACTTGCATGTGTTTCAATTGGACACCGTTACTTATGGGACGAAGGCTGCCTCCTATTTATCTGTGCGAGCGATGCATCAGTTGGCAATGGACGAGCAGATGGCGTTTCCAGAGGTCAGTTCAGATTGAGGAAATGGTGTTCGAACGTCCCTGCTGTGCTGGATGGAGTTCCGGAAGAGGACAAGGAAACATTTTTGAAGTTCGACGATGGCAGCCATGTGACTAAAACTTTAGGACTTGCGTGGGATCCGGTTTCTGATCTACTATTATTTTCGTTCTCGGCCCTTCAATCTTCTTGGAATTCCTGCATGCGCTCTGTTCATCCATAGCGCGATTCTACGATCCTCTCGGACTAGCTGGTCCCGTAATTACTAAATCTAAAATCTTTCTCCAGCGAATGTGCCAAGAGAAGTTGTCCTGGGATGAAAGCCTTCTAGCCGCACTGAACACCGAGTGGCAGGAAATATGCGCCAGATTTGGTCAGATTCGTCGACTTGAATTTGCCGTTGCGCTCTCTTGGATTCGGGACGAGCCGTCAAGATTTAATATATTTGTTGCAAATAGACTCTCAACGATTCAGGAAATGACCGAAAAAATGGAATGGTGCTATGTTCCTACAGCTTTAAACCCAGCCGACATTCTGTCTCGAGGGGCTCATCCGACTGAGCTGAATGAGTCACCTCTTTGGGCTCATGGTCCTCCATTTCTTTGCGGCTCCTCAGATGACTGGCCACCCACTGTGCTACCTTATAAGCCAGCCCTTGAACTTCGTCGGAAGGCTCTTCTGGTCAAATCGCCCTACATGGACATTATTGCTGATTCCAATTATGCGAATTCATTTGCTTCTTTGCAACGCGTTTTCGGATACATTCACAAGTTTTGCAACCGAATTCGGTGCCCCGGACTCAGTGTCTCAGACATTGAACATGGAACCCAGGTATTGCTACGACTAGTCCAGCGTACTCAGCTATGGGAGGTCATGAAGTCACTGCGGGCAAGGGGAGCAGTCTCCTAATCGAGCTCAATCGCATCGTTATCGCCATTCATGGATCAGTTTGGACTTCTCATGGTAGATGGTCGACTGAAAAACTCTTCGTTGGATTTTGATGGCCGTCATCCCATCATCTTGCCCAGCAGCCATCCACTGACTCTTGCAATAATCTCCCATTTTCATGAGCGGAATCTGCACGCTGGTCCTCGAGCTTTGCTTGGACTAATTCGATCCCAATATTGGCCTATTGGGGGGAGGAAGACGGTAAACAAGGCAGTAAACAACTGCGTAAGATGCTTTCGACTGAAGCCCAGGGTATTGGAGCATATTATGACGGATCTTCCAAAGGAGCGGCTCTATGGTTTTCATGCCTTTGAGATCACAGGCGTGGACTTCTGTGGGCCGTTTTTCTACAAACCGGAGGCACGCAACAAGGCTCCAATCAAGTGCTACGTCTGCGTCTTCATTTCTTTCGCTACCAAGGCTGTTCATCTGGAGCTTATAAAGGACTTATCCACAGTTGCTTTTCTACATGGACTAAAGCGCTTCATATGTACCAGGCGGAAGCCGCGGCAAATTTGGTCAGACAACGCAACCAATTTTGTCGGCGCTAAGAATGAGCTGATGGAATTAAAGCGCCTGGTCCTCAGCGATGACCATCAGAAGGCGCTGCTGGATTTTTGCTTGGTCGAGGCTATAGACTGGCATTTCATTCCTCCGCGCTCCCCTCATTTTGGTGGTCTATGGAAGGCTGCAGTGAAGACGGCCAAGTACCACTTCTACCGTGCGATAGGCAACTCGGTTCTTGGATTTGACGAGCTGCGGACGCTGTTGTGCCACATCACGGCAGTGATTAATTCAAGACCTTTAGTTTCAATTTCAGAGAGCCCTGCCGATCTAGATGTTCTAACTCCAGCGCATTTCTTGAATGGTGGCCCTCCTGCTTCGTTCGCTGAGCCTGACGTCACGCAGCTAATCTTCGATCGCCTGGACGGCTGGCAGCGCGTTTCGTACCTGCAGCAGCTCTTTTGGTCCCGGTGGAAGGAGGAGTATATAACGTCACTGCAGCAGCGCTCAAAGTGGCGCACTGCGAAGCCTAGTTTAGCTCTCGCAGATTTGGTTCTTGTCAAGGATGAGAATCTTCCTCCCATGAAGTGGCCACTGGCGAGAGTGGTCGAGCTGTTGCCTGGACGAGATGGCGTTTCCCGAGTTGCTGTGCTGAAGACGTCATCTGGAATCACAAAGCGCGCCGTCAACAAGCTGTGCCTGCTGCCCCTTAAAGATGCTGTTGAAAGTCAGGCTTCCAACGGGGGGAGTATGTCGGGTCAAGCAGCTTAAATATTTTAAATTATTGCCAGTGGTGCGGCCCAAAGGAAATGCATTTTGGTGTTGTTGTGCCAATGCCCCCACTGCAAAGATCATTTGCTACCGCATATGCGCATGCAGCGGAATTCTTTCGTCTCCTTATGTCGCAATCTCTCGGACTCGCCTTAACAGCGTCCCCGAGCAGCTCTAACGCTCTCGGGCTATCATACGCTCTCGCTCGCGTCTAAGCTTGCTGCATAGGGCCCGGCAGATTGGCCCGTCAGCCCTTGCATGGGCAGTCTTGAGCTAATCGTCGCAGCTATTAGATTAACATCCTCGCATCAATCGTTCGCCCAATCATTCCCATATGTACATACGCGATAAGTTGATTTACATATGCAAATAAATTGTGAATTATAAACAGCCTCTCGACTTTCATTAACTTCAAATTGCAACAGTTATTAAAAACGCTTAATAGCTTAACACTAAGCATGCATTCAAAATACAAATACAAGTACCACTACTATTACTAATTACTTGAAAAGTGTGTAAGGATTAGTCATTTAATAAGAGGAAGAGAATTAGTGGTGGATATAATATGGTAGAGGGAATTATTATCCGAGCATACGACCCTAAATGGTTCATTTAAGGAATAATTCGATCTACAAAGTGGAAGAAACAACGTGAAGTTTATGCGGCTCAAAGATCAGGGCTGTATTTAGAATTGAAAATACTAATGTATGTAAATGCACCTCCGGTGAATAAAAATGATGAAATTACGAATTACCAAATTGGCCGGTATATCAGTTCCAATGAAGCTGTCTGGCGTATTTTTGGTTTCCCAATTCATTAACGGGATCCAGCAGCTATACATTTAGCTGTTCATCTTGAAAACGGCCAGCGCGTATATTTCACGGACGGTACAGCGCTTGACCGTGCTATAAATTCACCAAAAACTACGCTCACCGATTCTTTTGAGCTGTGCAATCGTGCGGATGCTTTTGGTGCCTTCGCACAAACACTGCTCTATTCAAATCAAATAGTTTGGGTTGTGTATATACAGTCAATCCAAGGCAGACTGAGTGCTTTTATGTGCGACTGTTCGCAATCGTGCGGATGCTTTTGGTGCCTTCGGACAAACACTGCTCTATTCAAATCAAATAGTTTGGGTTTTATATATACAGTCAATCCAAGGCAGACTGAGTGCTTTTATGTGCGACTGTTGTTCGTAAATGTTACCGGACCATTGTCATTTCAAGATATACGCAAGGTAGATGGACAACAGTATCCAACGTATAAAGTATATGCATGCCTTGCACTAGGCTTGCTAAAAGACAACAATCATTGGGACAGTATGCTTGCTGAAACAGCATTAAACTGCACAGGAACAAAAAAATTTCTATAGTAATGACTACATGTTTCCCGGCCCGAGCACAAGTGTTTTGGGATAATCACAAAGATTCAATGACTGATGATATACTGTATCGACATCGTACAAGTTGTAACGATCAAACGATATCGTTCAGTGGTGCAATGTACAATGAAGCATTGATTGCTATCGAGGATCATTGCATTGATATTGCGAGTTTACCAATCAGTCATTTCGGTCTGAGCTCACCGAATCAAAGTGCATCCGATTTACTCAAGACAGATATGAATCGTGCACTAAAGCCATTGTTAGTCACAATGTTCCACAGTTTCAGCAGGATAAGGAGGATCCTTTTTTCTTGATCCAGGTGGAAGTGGAAAAACGTTCCTTATTTCGCTACTTCTTGCCAATATACGATACAAAAAAAGTTGCATCGCATTGGCCGTTGCATATTCTGGCATTGCAGCAACTTTATTGGATGGAGGCACGTTAGATGGGGGGAACGTTGTGAGTTGCTGCGGACACCGCAACTCTACATTTATACCTGATACTTAGTCAGTATGGCTCTCCTCCGGCAGACGCCGCTAATATTGAACAACACGACAAAGAGTGCGTGCGAGAGAGACAGAAAATCAGTCTAAGCGTGACGTCGGGCGCTGCGTAGCCAGTGCAAATTTATTTGTTCCTTTTGGCTATAAAAATGATCTGATCTGATCCAGATTCAGAAATCTGATAGATATGATCATTATCTATGATTCTGATTTTAAGTTTTTTCGTATCCTCAATATTGTGGATACCACAGATTTTCGTCCTTTGTGGGGGCGGAAGGGGGTGGGGCGAAATTTTGAGATATACGTTTTATAGTGAGATTTAACAGGAGTGCGGATACCAAAATATCGCAAAAGTGATATATTTTACTTTTGAAATCTTAATATTTCCCACACATTAAGCTGAAGCTACAAAGTGCTTAGGTCCTATAGATACATTTATCTGCATTTGAGAAGTTTAATATTCAATACAAATGAATTTAAGACACTATAGTTCTATAAAAAAAGTAGCACCTCTGAAGAAAAACCTTACCAAAGAAAAGGTACCATACCATATCAAAACAGTTCGGGTAAGTTCGAGGCGTAAAAAAATCAATTTTTTTTTACTTTTATAATTGGCACTACTACTGGATTATATCTAGTTAACACCGTTGATTTTTTTTTAGTTACCTCGAAAAAATTACCACCTACACAAAAATTGCGCAATGGACGCAGAAGTTAACTGAAGTACCAGTTTTATTCAATTTTTCATAACTATTCTACCATATTTTATTTCAATATGTTCTTCAATTCCAGGCGAATGATCTGTTTAAGATCATTTCTCGGACTTGACTTCGTGATCCGATGTCTTGCCGATCCACAGTGGGTAAAACGGCCAATGTAGCTTATATTATTTCAGGTTCTCGAAATCCGAATAAGGTATTTTTTAATCTATTCGATTAACAACCGACAACCGATGAACCTTACCGACAATTTTTTGTACTTTTCATATAGCTGTATATCGGGCTGTAAAGCTTTCAAGGGAAACATATGTAATATCGCTGCGCAACAATGAATTTTGCGTAAATTTACACTTGGTACAAAAAATTCATTTTTTTTAATTCAACCGAAAATAATTTAGAATAAAAAATATTAAAAAATAATTTTTAAGAAAAAAAGTTCCTTAAAATAAAAAATATGTTTGCGTGCTTATGAGTTTTATGTTATGAACTATCAATGAAGAACATAACATTAAATTAAAATTAAATTGATTAAAATGATTGAAAAATGGTCCATAGTTTCTGCGAATTTTCGCGATTATTTTTTCATTAATTTCTTTAGGTTTAGTCTATCTCAAAACGTTCACTTTATTCAAAATTCAGAAAATTGTAAGTCTGCTTTCGGATCCTAATACTGATTCTGAATAATATTTTATGTTAAGGCCTCTCTCTTACTCATAGTTTTTTTGTTATACTTTGTTCATATAGGAATGTAAATTAGGCCTCGTTTCAGATATCGTTTAATCGTTTTTAGAATTCTTTACAACTACATACATACGTATAGCATACTCTAGATATATGGAAACGCAGGATTTCCTCTGAAAAAAAAACAGGAAGTATGACAGTTTTGCAAGCGATCTGCAACAGCCAGAGGCCAGAATTTTTACCGCATCAATTATGACAAAAAAGCATACTGACATACTGACATGGGCAGCATTTTAACCTGCGGACATCAACAGCAACATAAAAAATACACGTTCAATGGTTTAAGATGAATGTTCACATGTATGGACCAGATTTAGCCTAAAGTATTTTTGCATATGAAAATTTAGTTTTTCATAAACCAACAAACATAACGGACTGGATAGGCCCAGCAGCTACAAAATTCTAACTTCTATACACATACGATTAATTACATATGAAGTATATTAGGTGGACTCCTGACAAATCATGCTGCGTATGTTAGGTTAGGTTAGGTTAAGGCGGCTGCCGGGCTCGCTCGGAGCCCGTCACACTTAGGCCGGTTTCGGCCCGTTGTAATACCGCATAGGATCATTCCTTCCTGCGTTGTGAGACTTCCTGTCAGCAATTATCCCATACAGATGCTGGGACATAGTTTGGACATCTCGGAGATGTCGTGTAGAAAGGCTGAGCCCGGGTGCTGTAGCCTTCTTCTGCTGAGAGCTGGGCAGGAGCAGAACAGATGTTCCACTGTCTCCTCCTCTTCCTCGCCTCTACAGCTGCGACAAAAATCGTTATGTGGGGCCCTCAGCCTGTTAGGGTGGGTGCCTATTAGCCAGTGTCCTGTGAAGGAACGTATGACTACGCTGCACCTTTTCCTGCTTAACTTGAGGAGCTCGGAGGTGCGCTTCATGTCCACGGTCGGCCATGTTTGCCGAGTTGTGCAACATCGTGGCACTATTTGCCACATATCGTTTGTTAGTCGCTTGTATTGCTCTTTTATAATGAGCTTACAGGTGGCCATTGGCATACAGATATCCTCCTTGTCTTGGAGAAGGGGGATTGTAGTGCCAGATCTGGCCAGCTCGTCCGCTATACAGTTGCCTTCGATGTCCCGGTGGCCCGGGACCCAAATCAGGCTAATAGCAAATTGCTGAGCCATCTCGTGAAGAGATTTGCGGCAGTCTGCCACGGTGGCCGAGTTCGAGGAAATCGCACTTAGCGATTTGATCGCAGCATGGCTATCGCTATAAATGTTTAGCTTGGTTGCCGTAACGGCAGCCGCTTGTAGGCAGTCTAGAGCCTCCCTGATTGCTATGACTTCCGCTTGAAAGACACTGCAATGATCTGGGAGCCTGAAGGAATGCCTTATGTTTAGCTGTTCAGAGTAGATTCCCCCTCCGACTCTGTCGTCCAGCTTTGATCCATCTGTGAAGATGTTTATGGCCCCATCTGGGCCTGGGAGTCAGTCGAGCCATTCGTCTCTGTGAGGGATGATTGTGTCGAAGGGAGTGACTGTGTACTCTCTTAGAACTTGGTAGTCCGTTTTTGAGGGGACGGTATTGAATTATTTAATATGGCTGAGTGACCGATGCGCTGTTTCACCCATTGATTTGAGTCTCTTAGACATATTGCATCTGCTGCTGCAGCTGCTGCGTCTGCCCGTTCCATTCCTGCGAGGTCAAGGCTCTGTAGGCATAAGATGGCATTTAGCGCATCATTTGGGGTGGTGCGGAGAGCTCCGCTGATACATAGGGCGGCAGTCCGCTGGACTTTGCCCAGTTGCTTGGTGATCGCCCTTTTTGATAGGGCTGGCCACCACACCGTAACTCCGTAGAGTAGTATTGGTCTTACTATAGCTTGATATATCCATTGGACTATGCTTGGGATCATACCCCATCTTAGCCCAATAGCTTTTTTGCATGTGTAGAGTGCAGTCATTGCCTTCCTCACTCTGTCTTTGACATTCAGGTTCCAGTTAAGCTTCTTGTCAATTACCAACCCAAAGTAACTGGCACTGTCGCTAAAGGAGAGCCTGCATCCTTGTAGTATTGGAGGGTTGAGGGGCGGGACGTTGTATTTATTTGTGAATAATACGAGTTCCGTTTTTGAGGGATTTAATCCCAGACCGCGCGATTCCGTCCAATCCGACAGTTGCGCTAGCTTTGTGGACATTAAGTCGCACAGTGTTTGGGGGTATTTCCCCGAGAAGATAATCGCAACGTCATCCGCATAGGTCACGACTTTGCAGCCCCCCCCTCCAGGTCACATAGAATCTTGTTGACTGCTATGTTCCACAGAAGAGGAGACAGGACACCACCTTGCGGGGTGCCTCTGTTGACATACCTTGACTGGGCGGACGATCCCATCGATGATGTCACCGTCCTGTATGTGAGCAATTGATCAATGAGCATCACCAAGTGACGGTCCACCTCCAGGTCAGTCAGGGCTTCTGTAATGGCACCCTGTACAACGTTGTTGAAAGCTCCCCCAATATCGAGAAAGGCTATGAGTGAGTACTCTTTGAGATGGAGAGATTTCTCTACCGCTGAGATCACTTCATGAAGAGCCCTTTCCGTGGATTTTTCTTGATCCATCGAGGTTACCGGTCCCTCTCCTGGGAGATGTACCGTCTCGATGGTTGTGCATCCTGGGAAATGCGTGTCTAGTAGAATGTGCAGGACTCCTCACTGGAGTTGGTCCACGTGCCGTCATTTCTTTTAAGATACCCTACCGAGTGGTTAGTTTTTGAGAGAATCTTGCGAACCCTTGCGGCCTCTGACGTTTCTTCAATTTCCGAGAAATATTTTTGCCAAGAGGTCCTTTTTGCTTTCCTTGTTTCCTTTTTATATAGTGACAGACGGATTTTGTAGTCTGCCCAGTGGCTCTCCTCGTTCGCACTTTTGGCCCTGTTGAAGAGGGTCCTGCAGCTTTTACGTAGGATGTCTATTTGTTTTGACCACCAGGGGGTTTCTTTTTCCCCCTAGGTTTGCTAGAGGGGCATGTAGCCGCGAAGGCTTTATTGCATGCTTCTGTGAACCTGTTCACTAGGCGATCTAGGTCGTCCTTTGTGTCCGGGCATGATGGTGCTTTGGAGGGGAGTAAGTCCTCCAGGGCTGAGCTATATTTTTCCCAGTTGGCTTTCCTGGTATTAATATAGTTCTTAGGTTTCGGACACTCGAGGGATAGTGTGGTCTCGATGTATCTGTGGTCAGAGAAAGAGTGGTCATCAAGGACTTGCCAACTCTTGACTATGTCAAACAGGTTGGGAGACACTAAGGTGAGGTCAATAACCTCCTGTCGATTTTTAATTATAAAAGTGGGGTCGTTGCCCCGATTACAAATAAATAGATTTGAGTTAAGGATGAAGCTGAAAAGTGACTCACATTTGTATTCGAGCTCCCCCATTGAGTGTGGTGAGCGTTGGCATTGCAACCTATTAATAGGTCTATGTCCGACCTCTCGCTGTCGCTGTCTAGTTTTCGAACAAGGTCGTTGGGAGGATCGTTTTCCTCATGGGCCATGTAGGACGACATCAGCCTTAGATGTGTCCCTTTCAGCTCTAGGCTTGCCGCCGTGTTGTCGCTATCGCTATAATTATGGAGCAGAAAGATATTAAGGCTTTCTGGCGAGAATGCGAGAATGGTGCGGGTTTTACCTTCATGTTGAGCTACAATTATCTTGTACTCCTTCGACCCTAGTCCACAAACCTTGTCTCCCACTATCCAAGGTACCTGGATCAGGGCTACCTCTGCTCCGCTCTCTTCGAGGCTCTGAAGGAGCCTCAAGGCCATCCTTAGTGTTCTCCACCACTGTAATATCGGCATCTGAACCGTTATCGACTTCCTCGTGGCAACACATCGCCTCGAAGTCGCATTTCAGCGTGCCATCGGGGGAGTAGCCCTCTGGGTCTGTCTCTGTGTGATCGTCGGGTGCTTCGATCTCCGAGGCAGCGTCCTGCTCGACTGGCTTGTCGACAGGACGTGCCCCGGCCGCTGCATCCGATTTGTAGACCTTTACGGTCACAGAGCTGAACCCAAAATTGAGCTCGCCTTTGGCAGCCTCAATCGGGGCCAGCGACTCTTTGTTGAGGACGACCACCACCTGGTTTGTGGGGCGCTGTGTCGTCTCAACTTTGACCACCTTCCAGTCCGCTGTTGGGAGGTGGGGGTTGCATCTTTGCAGTATTTTTAGGATGCGTTCCGGCTCCTTCATGGAGGCGGGCACCCAGACTCTCGCCCTTGGTCGTTCGCTATCCGCAACCTGTGACCCGTCCGGTGGCCTCAGCTAGACCCCCTTTGAGCCACCTCACGCGCTCATCAGACCAGATGCACCGTATAATCAAAGACTATACAATACCAAGATGTTGCATGAGCGACTAAAAAGCTGTTCTATGGCGGGTCCTAACATTAGAGCCCAAAAGGCACGAGGGAGCGCGCGGGGTTTCAATTCCCTTTTCGCCTGTACTTCGTCTCTACCGCGACCCCGCTGCCCATCGGTTTCGTCTGTTCGGCAATTCTGGACTCTCTCAGCACCGTCGAAGCGGTGGTCGCGGATCGCCGATGGCTTTGGAGCGGCACAGTGGGACCTTTGGCCGTCTCAGCTTGCTAAATTAGTTAGTGAATATGAGTTCAATAAATTTTTGCACACTGAAAAAATGTTAAACTTTGAGTCCTTATATCTCCTAAACTAAAACTATCTTGAAAATTCGATTGGAAAATTCTCTATTAGATGCGTACATTAAATTTATCTAAAGCACTCATACAATTTTTTTACTATTTCGGCTGAGTCCCCACTGTGCCGCGCCAAAGACATCAGCAACCACGCTGCCCTACGGTTTCGGCACGCAGACGATTCATATTTTGTTTTTGTATTCTTTCTCTCGAGACACACCGACTCGACGCTGACCGAGGCATTGACGAAGCCGAGTATCATTTCGGAGGCGAAGGTAGCCCCGCGCGCCCGTACCATGAAGCGTCAAACGAAAATTGAAAAAGAATTTGTTCCTCATGCAACATCTTGGTATTGTATAGTCTTTGGTATAATATACTTAAGAAAATACCACGTGCCGCTTTGAAAAATAAAACATATGTATATATACATAGCTTCAATAGCTAAAATTGATGACACAAACTAACAAAATATTGAGCCAAATTTAATATTATTTACGAATATTTATTTGTATCGGCTGTAAGTTAAATTTCACAGTTATTATTTTTAAACGTAACAGAAAACAATACTTAAATCTTAGTTAAATATATACTTTTATATACAGAAAACAAATATGAAAACTTTAATCGGCATTCCGACTGTAAATTAGCTACTAAACCACAGGCGCTCTCTTAAAATAATAAGAATGTGAATTTCGATTTGTTTTCATTGCTGGGAACCACACCATTATACTCGTACATAAATAGGAACTTATTTTCTTTATTCTATCTTTAATACAAACAATCTCGCGGTTAAATGCGTGATACCTTTTTTAAAGCGAAAACAGTGTGATAAATAATAAAAATGTGTGAATCTCCGTGAGCATTGCTAAAATGCACACAACCAGTTTCGTTGTTTTATCTCTAAATCAAAGTGTTCAGACTAATATTCTATAACTATAACAAAGCTCATCCAAATTTAGCTCATTGGTTTAAATTTTCAAAGAAATACACTTTTTTTTCTAACAAGGATCTGTAAACCAATTATTTCTACGCACACTGAGCGACAAAAAAAAAACGCACTTTAAAATGGCATGCATTGCTTACTTCTCCCGCATGGGGTTCCCCAAATGTTATACGATTCGTTTAATTTTTATTTTCTGTTGTCGCTTAATCATTTTAAAAAAAAGTTCATACTAATTTGTTTTTAAATCATAGTCATACACTTCGAAACAAATTATTTTATTTATTTATTGACTTTTTCGATAATTTTGACCCAACGGAAAATTAAATTAATATAGAAAAAATCTTTTTATCTTATTGTTTTCAATAAGTTCATTTGTTTCTTGTAAACGTTTTTTTTTTAATTGTTAAGTAATTTATATTTTGTGGTACCAATCTTAGCAATGGGGTAAGGAAAGATCGAATCTTAGTGGTCACGAATGATACTCTCGGATGAGTCCAAATTTAAGTGTCCAAATCTGTAATTGATTCTTTCAAGTTTTGCTATTTTTAAAATATATTCAACTAGTTTCGACTATTTCTCAACGACAGATAAACATTTTGAAGACGGAATTGGACATAAAGTCTTTAGAGTGGCCATCTAACAGCCCCAACCATAATCCGATAGAGAATGTCTAGGCTCCTATGACTGGCAAAATAAGAAAGCGGAAGCCAAAAACTATGGCTGAGCTAGGAGAAATTATAAGTTTTGTTTGAGGATATAACGGATGAATATCTGAAAGATTTATACGATTTGGTAGCGTCAAATGTGTGATACAAACAAGGGTACCATACAATATGAATTAATTAATAATTTTAAAGAAAAAAAATCATGCAATAATATTGTTTATGTTTAGTTAATAGAAAAAAAAAACAAAATAAAAAACATATTGGAAAAAACTTAGTTTTTGTTGAAGAAATCGTTTCTATAGATATGCTGAATTTTGTTCCTTCGTTTGATCAAATTACCAAATGACCGGTGGAAAAAGTGTTATTTGAAAAAGGAATTGTTTTTAATTATAAGGATAGGACAAAAAAAATTTATTAAGGAATTGATTTATTGACACAAAAAAAAATTATCCAAATCGTATAAAATTTGTGGAAACCCCACGCTGGGGAAGTCAAAAAGGCATAGAATATTAAAGTGCGGCTTTTTTTCGCTGGGTGTAACTACAGGGTAGCGCAAATGTAATCATACGATGTTCGTTGACTGTAATACCATGCAACACCATATTTACGTTTCGAACCAAACCGAAAATTTCTGATAGATTTGGGGTTGTACACATTTTTAATGAACTATGGCTGTTTTTCTATGCTAATTTTTTGTTTAATTTTTAAAAACTTGTTACATTGAGCGACAAAGAGTGCGTGCGGGAGAGACAGAAATCTTGTCTAAACATGTCGTCGGGCGCTGCGTGGCCACTGCAAATTGATTTGTTCCTTATGGGTATAAAAATAATCCGATCTGATTCGGATTCGGCAATTTGGTAGATATGGTAAGTTTTCTCGTATCTTCAATGTTGTGGATGCCCTTTGTGGGGGCGGAAGTGGGTGGTGCGAAGTTTTGAAATACACTTGTAACACTGACATATCACAGAAGTCTGGATACAAAATTTCGTTGCTCTAGCTCTTAAAGTCTTTAAGCACTAGGCGTAATAGGGACGGACAGACGGACGGACAGACAGACAGGGCTCAATCGACTCGGCTATTGATGCTGATCAAGAATATATATACTTTATGGGGTCGGAAACGATTCCTTCTGGACGTTACACTCATCCATTTTCACCACAAATCTAATATACCCCTATACTCATTTTGTTTATCGGGTATAAAAATATCGCAAAAGTGATATTTTTTACATTTGAAATCTTAATATTTCCCACACGTTAAGCTGAAGCTACAAAGTGCATAGGTCCTATAGATACATTTATCTGCATTTCAGAAGTTTAATATTCAATACAAATGAATTTAAGACACTATAGTTCTATAAAAAAAGTAGCACCTCTGAAGAAAAACCTTACCAAAGAAAAGGTACCATATTATATCAAAACAGTTCGGTTAAGTTCGAGGCGTAAAAAAATAAACTTTTTTTTACTTTTATAATTGGCACTACTACTGGATTATATCTAGTTAACATCGTTGATTTTTTTTTAGTTACCTCGAAAAAATTACGCACTTACACAAAAATTGCACAATGGACGCAGAAGTTAACAGAAGTACCAGTTTTATTCAATTTTTCATAACTATTCTGCCATATTTTATTTCAATATGTTCTTCAATTCCAGGCGAATGATCTGTTTAAGATCATTTCTCGGACTTGACTTCGTGATCCGATGTCTTGCCGATCCACAGTGGGTAAAACGGCCAATGTAGCTTATATTATTTCAGGTTCTCGAAATCCGAATAAGGTATTTTTTAATCTATTCGATTAACAACCGACAACCGATGAACCTTACCGACAATTTTTTGTACTTTTCATATAGCTGTATATCGGGCTGTAAAGCTTTCAAGGGAAACATATGTAATATCGCTGGAGCAACAATGAATTTTGCGTAAATTTACACTTGGTACAAAAAATTCATTTTTTTTAATTCAACCGAAAATAATTTAGAAAATTTAAAAAAAAAAGATGTTTGCGTGTTTATGAGTTTTATATTATAAAATATCAATGAAGAACATAACATTAAATTAAAATTAAATTGATTAAAATGATTGAAAAATGGTCCATAGTTTCTGCGAATTTTCGCGATTATTTTTTCATTAATTTCTTTAGGTTTAGTCTATCTCAAAACGTTCCCTTTATTCAGAATTCAGAAAACTGTAAGTCTGCTTTCGGATCCTAATACTGATTCTGAATAATATTTTATGTTAAGGCCTCTTACTTTTGTTTTACTTTGTTTTTATAGGAATATAAGTTAGACCTCGTTTAAGATTTGGTTTATAAAAGCAAAATTTCAATGTAGCGATGACATAAAATCTTTTAATCGATCCGAGTTAACAGGAGTTTTAATGTTTTCTCACAATGCATTGCAATGACTGGTTTTCAATCGATCTTTAATATTAACGATGACATAAAATAACGGTATATAAAATATAATCTGTGGTGGTGCTGGTTCAAAACACTGAGTGCTGAAAAGTAACAGATAGATAGCTTAGAAACTGAGGCACGAGATTTCCTAGAAACAGACGAAACAGGCAGACGGACGGAGAAACGGATTCATTTCTTGAGTTTGACGAAGATATGTAATCTCAAAGACTATACAATAAAAAGATTTTTCGTGAAGGACCAAAATAAGACCAGAGGGACAGAGGGTGCAGGTGGGGTTTTTCACCTATGCTTCGTCTAGGAACGCGTCCCGCTGCCCACTTGGCTTCATCTGTTCAAGTCGTCTGGGCTTGGTCCCATGCCCTCCAACGTAGTATTTTTCGGTCTGAAATCTTGGTAGTTGTATAGTCTTTAGTATTATCAAAGACTATTTGCATGATGTTGCATGAACGACCAAAAAGCTGTTCTATGGCGGGTCCTAACATTAGGACCCAAAAGGCACGAGGGAGCGCGCGGGGTTTCAATTCCCTTTTCGCCTGTACTTCGTCTCTACCACGACCCCGCTGCCCATCGGTTTCGTCTTTTCGGCAATGCCGTCACCAGCCGAAATAATTCTGGACTCTCGAGCCTCAGCACCGTCGAGCAGTGGTCGCGGATCGCCGATGGCTTTGGAGCGGCACAGTGGGACCTTTGGCCGTCTCAGCTTGCTAAATTAGTTAGTGAATATGAGTTCAATAAATTTTTGCACACTGAAAAAATGTTAAACTTTGAGTCCTTATATCTCCTAAACTAAAACTATCTTGAAAATTCGATTGGAAAATTCTCTATTAGATGCGTACATTCAATTTATCTAAAGCACTATTTCGGCTGAGTCCCCACTGTGCCGCGCCAAAGAAATCAGCGACCACGCTGCCCTACGGTTGCGGTTTCGGCACGCAGATACTGACATGCTTTCAGTGCGCTTGTGTGTGAAGCTAAAAGCCGTATATGCTGCGGGCGGAACCGGTTTATAGCCGTGCCGACCTAGGACATACACACATATATACACAACTACAAGCATATTTCTGGGTTGGCTCGAGCTCGTGCCAGGCTCGCTTCTTCACTTCTTGTTTAACAATCATTGCAATCAGTTGTAAAAAAATATGAGCGGAATAAGAAAAGGTGATGCAAACTCCGACCGGCAATGCATTGTGAAGACATGCCAAAAATCAAGGCGTACCAATCCTGGTATAAAAATGTTTAATTTTCCGCCTGCAGACAGCATTTTTGGTCAAATTTGGCGCGAAAAATGTTGTGTTGCACTGGAGAATTATGAACAAAAACTGATTATATGCGATGATCATTTTTCTAGCGCATAAAGAAAAAGTTGAAAAGCGAAGCTATTCCAACTTTGAACTTAGAAATTGAACTGGAAAATAATTCTGTTGAATTTATTGAGCCCGAAATTAATGCAGAAAAAGAAGTATCTATTTGCGAAAAATGTAAAAAAAATTCTAAATCAAATAACTTTTATAAAAAGAAATGCAACAGGCTTCTGGCAGAAATAAAAAAGTTAAAAAAAGAACTTAAATCAAAAAAAAATATTTCCTAAAAATAAAAAGTATGTTGTCAAATAATACAACCAACGGCTTTTTGAACCAAAAAACCAAAACAGAACACCAAGATAAACCAAAAAATCGGACCATTCAAATTCAAGTCGAGCATCAATGTGCTGAGTCAATCCAGATGGCTTCCCGTCGTCAACGATTCATATTTTGTTTTTGTATTCTTTCTCTCGAGACACACCGACTCGACGCTGACCGAGGCATTGACGAAGCCGAGTAGCATTTCGGAGGCGAAGGTAGCGTAAAAGAGAATTTAAGTACTAGCCCCGCGCGCCCGTACCATGAAGCGTCAAAAGAAAATTGAAAAAGCATTTGTTCCTCATGCAACATCTTGGTATTGCATACATAGTCTTTGGTATTATGCATACTACAGTCTTCCAATTCGTGAGAAGTTGTTTCATTCTTCAGAATGCTCACTCACAACAAGCGTTGGCTTTTTTACTGAGATATATACGAAATTCGCACTTTCCATTTGCGTTCTCCCTTTGATTTTCTGGTAGGAAGAAAACATAATATTAATATTTATTTCAGTGTATCTATCTCTGCTAGTACGCAGGCGGGCAGATCTACCAAAAAAACCTATGTAAATTTTTTTTAAATAAAATTTTGAAATTGTCTTTCTGTCTCTTTCCCTTACTATACTATTTATAATACTAGGCTTGCGCTTATTTGTATGGGCGAACAAAATGTGCCGGAATCAAAAGTCTCAGGGTCTTAAAATTTTCCTTTTATTATAACACAATAAAATATAAAGTTTCAGTCCGATTCGACAACGTTTAGAGGTGGAGATCAAAGTTTAAAAATACGATATTTGGTCAATGGTTCCTATGTCAGTTATACCATATATTGCTCTGATCGGATTACATTTTTTTGTGATGTAGAACATTAAAATATAATCCAGTCCCCAAAATTTCAGCCCTAATGGTTAACCTTTAAGCCAATAATAAAAAGTTAAACGACCATTTTGTATTATATTAACGCATTTTTATTACTCAATGGATATTGACTAGCATATTCTTTTGCGACGTTTAGAAACTTCTAAAACTCATCTTCTTTTTTGGTTAGTATTTGGTTACCGTTTTGTAAAAGTTTAACAGAAATCAGAAATTATTAACTACTTTTAAATTTTTAAATATTTTCAAAGCATTTTGAAAATGTTTATGTCTTTGCCATTCTGAAGGGTCGTCAGGTAAAAAATCTTTGGCAATATAAAAGCGATCGAAAAATGTAGCAGAATTAGGTCTCACAAAATCAGAAAGTCTCGTTGTAGGCAGAGAGTCTTGAACGTAGGCAAATGTTTTTCTTTTAAAAGTAGGCGTTTTGCAGAAGTTTCGACATCATCATGGTCAACACAAAGTACCAAGAGTTGCTTCGCCATTTCTCGTTTCCCCATGAAAGTAACTTTATCGTCAAACAATGCAAGTGCGACATTTTCATCAGATAAATACCACAAATGGCTGCAAGTCTTTTTTAGAACGACGTTTGCAATTATCGGAATAACTTCTTTATAAGTGTACATTTCGCATATGAATGGAAAGTCCAGATTTGGAGCTTCAATAGCTAATGTTGACCGGAACAATAATTTATATAAAAACGCACTATAAAAATAACGTCGCGCAAACATTATTTTTCTCGAGTTGTCAACGTAAACTCCTCTCGAAAAAAATATACTTTTAAGGTATAAATCGCCTTGGGCATCCAGCAAGAATGGTGCATTTATCCAGGGAGTCGGAAACGATGACCTTTTGGAGCCGATCCCAAAATAAATTAGAGTTAACTCCAACAACTCAACATAATCAGTACGCGCATGATGTTTTCTCAATTCAACTTGACAGAAGTTAATTATTGCATTTCTTCTGTCATTTAAATGCGTTGCAACTGATCAGCCACACCAAACCAAAACTTGGCTTGTACAATAGTGTTCCAGGAATCTTTCAATCTGGCAAAGAGTGGAACGTTTGTACCTGATGTAGCTTCGGCACATGACTCAAAGGCTGCCCGCAAACATATTTAACTGATGTGATGTCTGCATGGGAGGTATAAAAAGTTTCGGTCTAATAGTTGCTCTAGGTAGAATGCAGCGCCATTAAGTCATCCAGAATTGGATGCAGTTGTATCAAAACAGGCTGTATTGATTTTACCAACTATTCCCAATTCGGTCAACAAACGTTGCGTGTGAAATGTATATTTTGGCACTCCTAGAAGTTTTTTGCCTTCTATATGTGAAATAATGATTGACAATCGTTCAACTTTGCCGTGCCCAGTCAGTTCAGGAAGCATTTTACCATCCCAATGAACCACTGCTGACATCTGAGAATAAACGAGACTAACTTGTAGGAGAATACGTAAGTTCTTTTCCAAATGTTGACAGTTTTGTTTTGCCGACAGAGATATTTTTTGTCTGTTATCTTCTCGCAGCCGCTGTATTGCTCTCCTATTAATATCATATTCAATGATTTCGTGGCCTAAAGCTTCAGCTATAGCGGAAATCAAGTGCATGGCTGCATTATTAGTGATCGTCTACTTATCTAAAAAAGATAAAACTCTTTGGTTAAACATTTTGTAATGTGTAATGTAACAATTTTTCCTGCCTCTTTTCGCTGTAAGCGGTTCGGTTTCGTTATCCGAAATTTCCATTTCCAGATGATTATGCATCGAATAATCGCTGGATTCGCACTCACTTCCAGAATATGTGAAACGTCCTGCAGATATTAATGGTTTACGTAATAATCTTACTGCCGGCATTAAATGAAACGATCTCAGTAGCAATTCGCTTTCGGACTTGATCCTTTAGTTGGCGCTCAACTAAATAGTCCAACTAAATGCCCTGGTCTTTGGGTCTGGCGCTGCAGTGCAAGAAATGTCTTGTCTTCTTCAATTTGCATCATCGACATGGCATTTGCGAGTGCAATATTGAACAAATACACTGCACGTGTAATTTGCACATTAGTATGAGAAGTTGAATGTTATCTATTTATTTTTGGCTTAAATGTTAACCAATCGGGCTGAAATTTTGGGGGCTATATTTTATTTTGATGTTCTATATCACAAAAAAAAATGCAATCCGATCAGAGCAATATATAGTATAGCTGCCATAGGAACAATTGGCCAAATATCGTATTTTTGAACTTTGACCTCAAGTCGCCTCTAAACGTTTTCGAATCAGACTGAAACTTTATATTTTATTGGTTTATAACAAAACAAACATTTTTAGAGCCTGAGACCTTTGAAAATTAAACTTTTACAAATAAGCGCAACACTAATGTCCACGCAAGAACACGTTTTGAGTGTTTTCAGAGACATACTAGCTATTTTTATTTGTGACTCCAGGACATCCCAGTGTGGCTAAAGAAAAATACGTAATTCTCGAAAGCACTACTACATGTGGTTATACCTGGTATTAATGTAGGACTCTTATATATACCTCGTGGGGTAGAAATAGAAAACTTTACAAAAAAAAACCCAACCGAGTTTCTACGGCAAGTAGATGATTCTGTTACCAAAATTTATAAATCTTACTGACTTGTGAATATAGATATAAAACGAAATGTAGTTATATTTTGGATGTCCTGGATCTTGGATGTTATGAAGCCTGCAGCCAAAATACAGTAGTCTCTGCCAAGTCTAGTATATATAAAAACAGGCAAGAGGATCAAAGTACAGACAGATTGCCATAGCTTTATCGCTCTTATGTTTATGCTGGTAAGGAATATATGTATATACAATGTTGTGAGGTCGGATGTGTAGCCTTTTGTTCATTGCAAACACTTGACCAAAATCAAAAAGGGTATGAAAACATACTAGTAATATTAGGACCTGGGTAAATTTGGTTTAATTATCTTATTACATATTGTTTAGTTAGTGCATAAAGATATTTTCTTTTTTCAATTAAGTTTACAGTAAAGATTGATCAACATATTTTGTATTGTAGTAATATTTTACACTTTATACGTTTTTATGCAGACTATTACAGCGTAGAATATAATAAGCATTTTGCATTTAGCTTCTGCTTACAAATACCCGTATTTATAGTTCGCATAAATAAAATATATTCCTTATATACAGTAATATTTCCAACAAAACGGAGTTTGTTTTTTTCATTCCTTAATTTTCATGACTGCACAAAAACTATTTTCTATTTTCGTCTTTTATCATCCATTCATTTAAGTAATTTATTTTATATATAAAATTAGTTACAAAATGCAGCACGTTGTTGAACAGCAACTTCCAGAACCGCCTTTACTCTTTTGTCTTTGATCTATAAAAATAAGAAAAAATCTGGTTAGTTAAATTAAATCAAATAGAAGGTTTTTTATGCAAACGTATAAACGCATAAACCCTGACTGTTTTCAGGGTAACAGCTGTAACAGGGCAACCACGCTGTTGGCACCCCAGGAAAACAGCCTGCTATCGCTGCTGGGTACCGCGCTCAGTTAACAGCCAGTTACATCGCCCTCTGCCTCGATCTCGCTCTCACGGTTCTGTGCGCTCTTACAATCCGCACGTCGCTCCCCGTTTCTTAGCATTTCTTATTACAACGAGTGCTTAGAGTAATTCTACAATACCGTCCTCTTCGATGGATAATTACGTCTCGGTCCGCCTCCGCTGTTAGAAGCTGCCGAGCTTTTTCGGCAACTATGACTCCAAAATTTAAAAGAAAAAAATTGCTCCGTTTTTAAGGTTACAATTTGGCGTTTATTGTTTGAATTATTTATTGTTTGTTTTGGGTGACAAAGAGTACTGCAGACCGACTGCCTCGAATAGGAACGACCGACTAGACAAAAGGAAGGGTCGAAGCAGTGGCTTATAACAAGTAATAAATTTACATAGGTGTGTGCGTGTATGCACTGAGCGTAAATAGGCTGAGCGTGATAACAGAAAACTTAAGAGAGACGTGACTAAAGAGTTATTAACGGCTGCTGCTCCGAACACAGGCTGTATAAAAGTTTATAAAATTTTGTCTTTACAAATTAAATGAGCTTATTTCAAAAATAAGGACATTGCGAAACTATATAACTAAAATTTAAAAAACACAAACAAACAGTTTCCTTTGACGTTCTCCGAGATTTTTAAAATAAAAATTTTGATATTCATATTTCCCGGACAGTAAGCTGGACCTACAAATTGTTCAGGTCCGATTTATAGATGCATTTATCAGCTATTCAGAAAAGATGTAAGATAAGTTATTTTAAAAATACACTGCATCAAAATTAAAAAAACATTTAAAAAATACGAGTTTTAAGAGATGAAAAAATAATCTTTGCCATATAAAAACAGCCATAGTTCATTACAAAATTGTAAAGCTATCAGATCCATCTGTGGAGATAATGGTTTTTTTCTCCGATCGGACGACTAATTACTTCGATTAAATATACATAAATTGAGATATGTACTTTATTGCGCGACATCTAAATTGCAAGATTAGACTTCCTGCCCTTTACATTGCAGATTCGATCGCTAAGCGCAGCTTCGCTCGGCAGACATGGGTAGGTAGACACAAAGCGGAAATAACGAAGAGCGAGCTTCGAGAGAACGCTTTAACAAACATTCGAGGGACATACAAATTAGCGGCTAACAGAATAAGCGGCTGAAGGCCAATAATTGGCTGTTATATGGCAAGCAGCTAATCTACGATGTTCTGTTCCAAACCATCACCCCCCGTTAGAAGGCAAAGCCTTCTGAAGACGCAGAACCGCTATCTTCCCAGCGGCCCTCTTGAAGACGCTAACTTGGGCACGGATGACGGCTACACTGGGATAATCGTCGAATGTACCAATCGGCGCTTCTTTACTAAGGCGGCGTGTCGTAGGTGAATCTTGATCATCGGGAACCTCTGAAATTCCATAGAATGGCAGACAATTTAGAAAGGTAGAAATTTCCAATGTTGAAGTTTGCATTGCATATAGCGTGGATATGTAGGTTCATAATTCTCCAATCGCAGTTTTTGCACTTGCTCCTGGCACTCGTGCATTACTGGTCTCGATCGGCTGCCTCCTGGCGGAATGGTATGGTATGGTACTCCAGCGTGGTGGGTCAAAAAACGTCATAAGCAATGCGAGAGAAATTTTCAAAAGCGGCTAACACTGCACACTAATTCTCCGAGTTAATAATGCTTCCTGACAGCTATGGTTTATCTCTTGAAAAATTGGCAGCTGTGCCGAAAGCCGCATCTGTGTGACGCACAATAGGTCGAAGAATAAGCCAGCTTTTATCGGAAGATCGACTCGTTGGGGCTTGAAGTGAATTTTTCAGCTAGCTAGTCAGCGAGCTCCACAATTTTCGGAATTGGCCAATTCTTTGTATCCAAGTAAAAGTTGGTCTGCATTTTCCTAATGGAATTGGTGACAATTGCAGAAAAAGAATCTGGAAAGCTTGCATCCTGGGATTGTTCAACAATATGTACAGACTTGCTCGAAAGTAGAATGGAATTTCCAATACCGGAGATGTTCAAATAAGAGAAACGATGATCCAACTGCAACTGTCCAGCAAGCCTGGATGTTATACAGTTTGCCTGCGATGCAGAATGCAAAATGGTACGATAATGGATAAGTGCTCCATAACGAAGAAGAAGGAAGATGAAGCTGCAATGGGATGTGAAGCAGTGTGTGATGGTGGCCTGGAAAATGTCTGCAAAATCCTGACCTGCACCTCTGAAATTCATGGCCTTTGTTGGGGCACTTCAATAATTAGCAGCTCTTCTTTTTTTCTTTATATCGTTCAAACGAAGAGAGACTTAGGAATGCCTGACATCTAGATATGTAATGCTTGGAGGAATTGCAATGTTTACATGTAGGGTTAGGATGTGTCGTTCCTGGATGTATTAAGGGTGATATGTTTGTCTTATCCAACCTGCTGGCTAGGACTTGGTACCATAGCTGGTTCCCAATTTCACAGCATCTTGCTTCCAAAAATGAGGCCATGCTTGACCACTGAGGCAATTTTGAGGTCGGCTGGTCATGCGGTCCAATTTCGTGCCCAAATGTCCTGTCCGAAATCTCCTGAGCGGTTGGCAAGGTCTAAAGAGCACGCAAGTGCGCATTAATTTTGTCGCTGATTGCGCTCAAGCCGATAGCTTGGCCCTTCTCCACCCCTTGCAGCCCGAAAATAGCCTTGTCGTGTGCCTGAAAATGCAAAAGTTTATTATCGAATCGCAACTTCAATAAATTCAACGCCTTGTAATTTTCTTCAAAAAGTTCCAACGAACGAATCGTATCCAACGCAGCACCGTCTAGACATCCACAAAGGTATTAGAATTTTTCGATGATTGGGATACGTTGTTCCTTGTGCACCATTGTCGACAACATGGAATGGAATTCTGGGAAATTTATGTAGTTCCCACTAAATGGAGGAATCTGCAACTCGGGCATTCGAGAACGCCCTATAATATCATAGGCGAGCAAAGACGAATTCTCCTCGAGAGTATGCCGAGCCGTTGAATTGACAGTGTTAACTGTGCGAGCAGCCATCAACTCCCGCGACTGCCTGAACCTGACCTAACTTTCACATAAATATTCGAAAAATCCAATCGGGCATCATGGGCTAACAGCAGCAAATCCAGCATTTCAAGGCTCGTTTTGAGCGGCATCGAAATCTGCAATCATTCGCTCGATTTGCTACATTGCTGCGTTCGCGACATTAGTAGGCTCAGGTGCTGCCGACAGAACAAGACGCCCAGTATATGTAGAAACGTGGGAACCGCGAGCAAAGATAATAAAACTAATGCGTTTAGCTGTGCGAGCTATCCGATTCTGCGTTTTATTCCGCTTGTATGTATTAGTTAGTTCAATGCACTGTCTAATGCACTGCACTGATCGAATTGTTTCGACAGAGAAATTGCCAGCAATGTGTGTATGTCTGTATGTTTTAGCACCGAAGTGTGCTAAACGCCGAAAATTTCCTGAGGCTAACGAATGTTGATCGAAAACAATTGTTAATATGGTGCTTTCAAAATGTTTCATGATTTTTATACCCGATACTCAAAATGAGTATTGGGGTATATTAGATTTGTGGTAAAAGTGGATGTGTGTAACGTCCAGAAGGAATCGTTTCCGACCCCATAAAGTATATATATTCTTTATCAGCATCAATAGCCGAGTCGATTGAGCCCTGTCTGTCCGTCCGTCCGTCCGTCCGTCCGTCCGTCCCTATCAGCGCCTAGTGCTCAAAGACTATAAGAGCTAGAGCAACGACGTTTTATATCCGGACTTCAGTGATATGACACTGCTACAAGTATATTTAAAAACTTTGCCCCGCCCACTTCCGCCCCCACAAAGGGCGAAAATCTGTGGCATCCACAATTTTAAGGATACGAGAAAACAAAAAACGCAGAATCGTAGAGAATGACCATATCTTTTAGACTGCAGAATCTGAATTGGATCGTATTACTATTATAGCCAGCATCAAGAAAACAATTTCATTCTTTCTCGCTCTGTCTCTCTCTAACACACAGGTTTCATGGTCGGTTTTGCCAATTGCAAAATGGCAATGTATGGCAATGTGGTATCCACACTCCTGTGATATCTGACCCTGACCGTTTTGTGTCAAAATTTCGCCACACCCCCTTCCACCCCCGCAAAGGACGAAAATCTGGGGCATCCACAAATCTCAGACTATTAAGACTAGAGTAACCAAATTTGGTATCCACACTCCTTTTTGATCTCACTCTAAAACGTATAGCTCAAAATTTCGCCCCACCCCTTCCGCCCCCACAAAGGACGAAAATCTGTTGCGTCCACAATATGGCAGACTCGAAAAAACTAAAAACGCACAATCATAGATAATGATCATATCTATCAGATTGCTGAATCTGGATCAAATCAGATCATTTTTATAGCCAAAAGGAACAACTCAATTTGCACTGGCTACGTAGCGCCCGACGTCACGCTCAGACTGATTTTCTGTCTCTCTCGCACGCACTCTTTGTCGTGTCGTTTAATTTAGCGGCGTCTGCCAGAGGAGAGCCATACTGACTAAGTATCGGGTATAAATGTAGAGTTGCGGTCTACGCAGCAACTCACAACGTTCCCCCTCGTTTTTTTTAGGCTTAAGGTGCAGCCGTTTGTCCAAACCTTCAAATTACGCATTTTACAGTTGAATTCCGGTACTCGAAATTCAACCATTTTGTTCAAAAAATACCAAAATGTTGTATTTGTAACAGTTTTTAACGGCAAAATGGCAGTTTTAAAATTCGTTGAAATATTTTGAAAGATCCAAATCTATCAGAAATTCGGTTTGGTTCTCAGCGAAACAAGAATTTAAATTATGTTGTCTAGTGTAATCGCTTATAATCTTATGTAATCTTATGTAATAATGAATAGTAATCGCTTATAATCTTATGTAAATGAATTTTCAAAGAAAATTTAACAAAAAAATAAAAGTAAACGATAAAGTTTTTAGGTGTTAGGTTGTACGAGCTAAGTCCCTCCAACAGTTTTCCAGTGGAATCCGTCTACACAATTCAGACCTTCCTTAATCCGCTCGATGTAGTTCCTTGCTCGTTCGTTTATTTCGTATATATCTCTTAAATCTAGTGATCATCATTCAGATCGTTTTGGCTCGATACCATTGATACTATCGATTGCGCTTCTTTATACGTACATATAATTTATAATTCACAATTTTAGTACTATTTACATATTAATTCAAATCTTCAAATTGTTAACCATTATTAAGTAATTTAATCCTATATTCTATTAAGGGGCGTCAACATTCTCCCCACCTTGGAAGCTCCTTCCAACATTAAGTTCATCGGCATCTGTAGGCAGCGGGCAGAGCTTATGTACGTTGCGCTTAAATAATCCAGTCTTGGTCCTGAGTGTTACAACCCGAACTGCACCATCAGCTCCTGGGTGTAACTCTGCAACTCTTCCCAGCAGCCATTGTCCGGGCGGAGCGTTGTCTTCCGCAATAAGGACCAGTGTACCAAGTTGAATGTTGTTGGCTACAGTGCTCCACTTTGTCCGCTTCTGCAGCAACGTCAAATATTCCGCCGACCAGCGGTGCCAGAACATGTGGTGTACCATTAGAATGCGTTTCCAATGGTTGCTCATGGACAGTTTCAACAGTGCGTCGTCTACTGGTTCTACTAACGCGTTCAGGGGTCGGCCAACCAAGAAATGACCGGGAGTTAGCGCCTCGAAGTCATTCGGGTCCGATGACAAGGGATGCAGAGGTCTAGAATTCATCACCGCTTCTACTTGTGTGATGGCAGTCGCAAGATCTTCGTAGTTGAGTGCTGTGCTGTTGGTGCATTTCACCAGCAGCTGTTTGGCCACCTTCACGGCGCTCTCCCATAATCCTCCAAAGTGAGGGGAGCGTGGGGGAATGAAGTGAAACCTGACTCCTCGCTGGCTGCATTCGTCGTCAATGAGCTTCTGACTTGGCGAGTCGAAAGCTCTGTTGAGCTCTCGTGACGCACCTACAAAATTGGTGGCGTTGTCGCAATATAGGTCAGAGCTCAATCCACGTCTTGCAAAGAACCGTTTTAACGCCGCGATGAACGCATTTGAGCTTAAGTCCGACACGATCTCTATATGGCAGGCCTTTGTTGCAAAGCATACAAATATGCACAGATACACCTTTACTGGGCGTTTTCCTCGCATGTGAAAGTGCATCCATATTGGTCCAGCAAAGTCCAGTCCAGCGCGCTCGAAGGGGTAGATATTGCCTCGCACTCGGTTAGCTGGCAGCGCTCCCATCAGCTGTGTTGCAGCGAGCGGCCGACGACGAAAGCATGGTATGCAGCCACGGATCACCCTGCGGGCAAGTTTCCTGCAATTGATTACCCAATATCTCTGTCGCAAAAAGGCACATAAAGATTGTGCCCCGGCATGTAAATTCTTTCGATGTGTGAGTTCAACAAGCGCCTCTACCACTTTATGGTTACTCGGCATTAAGATGGGATGCCTTGTGTCAAATGGCAATTCGGCATTGGACAACCTTCCGCCGACTCGAATAATAGCTATTCCCTCTTCCTCTTGTAAAAACGGGCTTAAACTCTGAATTCTCGCTGATTTGATCACCTTTCCCTCTTTAAGCTTAATGAATTCCTCATGCAAGCTCAACTGCTGCACATTATACACAATATAGCGCAATCCGCCCTCCATTTCAGCTGCAGTAAGGTTGCCTGTTTCATTTGAGTTTGATCTCAACGATATTCTACGCCAGCGAAACATATAGCTAAAAACTCGCTGCAATTTGAGGAAATCATTTGCAAATTTGCATCTCCCCACGACATCTAACTTCTCATTACTTTCTACCTTTCCAACTGTCAGCGAGAACTTACATTTCCTCTCCTCTGGAACTGTTTGTATTTCCTCACTCCCATTAAATTTGGTCCAGTCATCTGCTGCGTCCATTAAAAATTCTGGACCGTTCCACCACATCCTTGACTTGCTCAATTCGGTTACCAATAATCCCCTGGATACAATATCGGCAGGGTTTGATTTGGTGTCGACCTTGAACCAATCCTGTACATGTGTGAGCTCTTGTATTTGAGCCACCCTATTGGCAACGAAGGTGGTCCATCGACTAGCATGTGACGACAGCCAATTTAACACAATTGTGGAGTCCGTGAAATAGTTAACCTTCTCTACTGGTATGTGAAGACAGGCGCATACCTTTGCCATTAGCTTGGCCACTAACAATGCCCCTTGTAACTCCAAGCGCGGCAATGATGTTACCCTAACTGGGGCTACTTTGGACTTGGCCGTTACCAGTCGCACCGAAATTCCTCCCCCTTCATCCCTAACACGAGCATAAATTACGCCGCCGTAAGCTCTGTTGGATGCATCAGAGAAACCAAACAGTTGCAAAGTGCATGGGTCGGCCGTAATTGGAATTGAGGATCGCGGAATTGAAATTTTGTCAATTAGTTTCAGTTCTTCTCTATATCGAAGCCATTGAGTTGCGTAGCTTGCAGGTAACTCCTCGTCCCAATCCTGCTTTAGAAGCCAAAGTTCCTGAACAAAGATCTTGCCCAAGATCAGCAAGGGACTCAAGAACCCTAACGGATCAAACACCTGAGCCAATTCGGACAGCACTGATCGCTTCGTGGCGATTGCGGAGACCTTTATGTTAAAGCAAAATTGGAATTTGTCCTCTAGACTTGACCAATATATCCCTAAAGTTTTAGCTGCGTCCTCTGTTTTTAGCATCAGGGGCTCTACGCTGGTGTTGTTGTCCATTCCTTGATAATTGCTGCGCCATTTGTGCAGCTCGAACTTTCCTAGCCCTAATAATTCGGTCACTTGTTCTTTCAACTTTGTCAGCTCCTCTTTTGATTCGGCTCCACACAGCATATCATCCATATAGAAACTTCGCTTTACTGCCTCTCTAGCTAACGGAAATTTTTCCGCGTACCTGTCGACCAAGTAATAGAGGCAACGTACTGCCAGGAACGGCGCCGAATTTGTTCCATAAGTGACCGTGTTTAGGCGTAGCACCTGGATAGGATCCGAAACGTTGCATCGCCATAGAATGCATTGATAGTTTCTATGTGGTTCCGCAACCAATATTTGACGGTACATTTTCTTTATGTCGGCCGTAAGGGCGTATCTATAGAAACGGAACCTGGTCAAAGTCTCGAACAGATCAGGCTGCAACGTTGGACCAACCAAGTTTGCTTCGTTCAGTGGCCTGCCGTTGCTAGATCTACATGAGGCATCAAATACGACTCGTAACTTGGTCGTCAAACTCTCTGGGCGAATAACCGGATGATGTGGCATGAAGTATTCGACCTTTTCTTGTCCGGCGGGCTCTATTGCCGTTAAATGCCCTAACTGGCGATATTCTTCAATAAATTGAACATATTGTTCCTTCAGCGCTTGGCTACGATTTAACCTCTTCTCTAAATTCAAGAACCTGGTAAGTGCGATTTGATAAGTTTCGCCTAACTCAACTTTAGGATTCTTAAAGGGCAGAGCTACCACTAAATGTCCTGAGGCCTCTTGCTTAACATGCGTCACAAAACAATCTTCGCACTGTTTTTCTTCCTCAGTGAACTTATCTACTGTTTCAGGGACTTCTTCACACTTCCAAAACCTTTGTACGAGCTCTTGCAGCTGATCATTTTTCGACCCCTTTCGTGCAATGTCAGTTGCTAACAGTGCAACTTCAGAAGATTTCGTGAATTCACCTACGACGACCCAGCCTAACAGAGACTTTTGAAGCCTTGGAAGGTGTGCTCCTAGTTTAATTTGCCCTGCTACAATTAGCTTGAAAAACAATGTGACTCCAACTAGCATGTCAATATCTTCCCCGGACTGAAATGTAGGGTCGGCCAGCATAACTCCCTTGGGTGGAACCCACTCCGAACAAATTCCTGAGCTTGTTGGGTTATACTGAGCTATTTCCTTCAGCACACAGAAGTCCTCGGTAGCCATATATCTGGTGACTCTAGATTTAAAAGTCGCTTGCACCTCTCCCATAACTTGAGATGTTACATTTCCAATACCACTGAGTTGTATGACTGAGTCGCGCATTTCTAGGCCCAGGGCCGAGACTATCCTAGCCGTCAGAAAATTTAATTGACTACCGGAATCTAACACGCACCTGCAATTGCGATATCCTCCGTCTATAGCTTTGATTTGAACTACAGCGGTCGCAAGAAAGTTGGTGGATGATCTAGACAATAGGGAGCTATGCAGTGACTTTGGCTCTTGCAACTCCTGCCCCGGCTCCTTGGCAACAATAGGTATCTCTCGATGCAGAAGTTCATGATGCGGCTTGCTGCAAATCCTACAACGCGGACCATTACAGTTTCTAGTTGTATGTCGCTTGCTAAAACAAATCAGGCACAGCGAATGCTTCTTCGCCTCATGGTAACGTTGTACTGGTGATAGTTCGTTAAACCTTTGACACCCTTTCAATCCATGGGTCCCAGGACAAACGTAGCAGCCATTGCTGCCTATTGTTGCAGCTAAGGTCGCATTTTTCATCTCACCTTTACCACTGGGTCGGGCTCCATTGCCTCGCCGAACTTCCCTATTTGCCATATTGACTCCTCTGTTTATCAGAAACTGCGATAACAATGACCACGACGGTAACTTTTGGCAATCCCACTCAACTTCCCACCTATCCATTGTATCTTCATCAAGCTTTGTGCGAATCAGATGGAAAATTACTGCATCCAGAATCTCCTTATCGTCGCTTAACGAGTTGAGTGCTACTAATTGGGCATTTACATTGTCTACCAGCCCTCTCAGTCCCTCTGAGTCGGGTCTCTTTAGCCGCCTTAAGTTGAATAGCTCCTGTACATGTGATTGCAGAATAATTGCCTTATTTTCATAGCGATCTTTCAATAATCGTAGTGCCTTGCGATAATTAGGCCCTGTTAATTCCAAACCCTCAATCGCACTTAACGGTCCAGCTCCTAACGCTGATCTCAAATGAATAAATTTAGACAACTCATCCAATTCAGAGTCTGATTCTATTAGAGTAGTAAAGGTGTTGTACCAGCTGGTCCATTCCGTAAACTTTCCAGCGAACTCAGGCAGCTTTAGCTTGGGAAGTCTCGATGAACGAGACACCTGTGTGCTATTTAGAAGATCACCTACATTGGACTGCCGCCGTCCCCTATGTCCAAGACAGCTTAGTAACTTGGCCTTTAATTCGCAATAAACCTCCTCAGCTTCATAGCGGCTTTCATATTCGCTGGCGTCCTCGCTATCGTGTTCAATTTTAGCCTGAATGTTGCAGAACTGATTAAAGTTTGTCTCAATTAGACTTAACCTGGCTTCCAGCTCCGCAGCCGTCATGGAGTCGCTATTTTTTTCGATATAGACCTTGTTACGGACAAGTGAGCACCTCCGCATCTTTACCCTTTCTAGGTGCCATGTGCACTGACTATTTACACCGGTTTTACCCGTGACAATTTAACAATAAAAAAAATACTCAATATTGGCATGAGTAAGTAACCCGGTACCAAGTTTAGCCACTCTATTCAATAATCGGCTAACTTTAAATTCTCACTACACTGCCCAATTCAATAATTGATCAACAATTAACCACTGTGCGCCACTGTACCAAAATGTGTACTTGCGCCCCAACGAACCGGCAGGCAAAGAAGAAACGACTACAAAGTTAAATCAATGTCAAATAGCAATTACTGTTCTTTAAGTGCCGGCTTGTAACTGCATATATATGCAAGTATGTATGTGCCTTGCTTCAACGTACAGCAGTGCACGCAATAGGCTGTATGTGGGTATGCAGATACCTAAGCGCTCAAGCTAACTGTAATTGTAATCTGCTTTCTACACGAGACCCCGCTTACAGAACAATTAAAGCACAGAAGTCTCAAAGCCGCGACCACTTGACACTAACACAATTGTATTGTTTTAAGATTATTCACACACATCGAATTGGAACTAAACATGCCTGCAAGAAATATTAGATGCTCAAAGCAGTTCACACTCACAATTCGATACCGAAGCCGCTGTCGCACTCGCCGTCAGCCAGACTCAGGGTGAAATATTTATTGAGTTCCAGTCGTGAACTCCATCCGGTAATTGAACCTTCTCCAAAGGTCCCTGCTCGGGCGCCAAATGTACGAGCTAAGTCCCTCCAACAGTTTTCCAGTGGAATCCGTCTACACAATTCAGACCTTCCTTAATCCGCTCGATGTAGTTCCTTGCTCGTTCGTTTATTTCGTATATATCTCTTAAATCTAGTGATCATCATTCAGATCGTTTTGGCTCGATACCATTGATACTATCGATTGCGCTTCTTTATACGTACATAATGTAACGCGCCAACTTCAAATTAATTCACAATTTTAGTACTATTTACATATTAATTCAAATCTTCAAATTGTTAACCATTATTAAGTAATTTAATCCTATATTCTATTAAGGGGCGTCAACATAGGTGTTGAGAAACACTTGTATCAGTGCGATATTACAGGAGTCTGGAGACAAAATTTGGTTTCTCCAGCTCTTATAGTCTCTGAGAACTAGGCTTTAAACAGGACAGACGGACATGGCTATATCGACTTGGCTATTGATACTGATCAAGAATATATATACTTTATGGATACTTTATATATACGCTAACATTTAGCGCAGTCGTGAGAAGCATGTCCAACTTCCCCACAACTTTGACAAGCCGCGTGTGGGTTGGCGATGGGCGTGGTGATCATCCGATGCGTAGCTTCCTGTTCTGGAGTACTGGCTTGGTGTGGTCTCCTTGCGGGCAGTGGGGCGTTCTAGTGGGGTTTTCGAAACGGGCTCGATTTGTACCGCTTTTGTTTGGCGCCTGTTGTGCCGTTGGCTGCGCGTATCGTGGGGTTTGTCGAGGGGGGATGGGCGTTGCTGGGAAGTTTCGCTCCTGTATACTCTCAAACTCTGTGGTCAACTTCGTCAGTTGCGCCAGACTTCGCAGTTCGTGTCTTCGAGGCGCTCAATCTAATCCTAGCTTCGCGCACGACGGGCCCTTCGACTAGTTCGGCGAAATTCCTTCGCAAATCTTCCACGTTGCCTTCTCAGCTGAACCCGAATTCTTCCGCGAAGGCTTCCAGCTCCTCTCGACGGCGTTTGTGTATCCAGCTGGTACTCACCCCTGTGTTGTCGATCCCCATAGTTCTGCTTATGGCTCGCGTCTGTTGTTTCGCTTGGTTCGCGTTTTCACGTCACTAGGGAAACTCTTCGAATTTCTTCTCGGAGGGCAATAGCACTGTTCGCATTTCTCTGTCGCTGTGCCGCGCTTTCGTCAGCTCGTTGCGCCGGAATTCCGCGAGGTCGGGGTTTTTTTTCTGCGTTGTTTTCCGGTTTCTCTGGCGGCCGCGAGTTGATGATTCTGTATTCTGCATGATGATTGCCGCGAAGTTGCTAGTCGCCCCCCAGTTATCCGGGGACAGAAAAATCAGGTTTTTCTTGGTTAATGCCCCGCACTGGGCTTCTTCTAGCCGTCGTGCTGAGAATCTGTCACACGCAAATATGATATGCTCGGCATCCTCCTCCACGTTGTGCCCGCACCAAGAGCACTCTGCGGAGTCCTCATGTCCGAAGCGGTGAAGGTAACTTCAGAAGCACTGAAGAGCTGAGTCAGGTAAAAGTTGACTTGTCCATGCTTCCTGTTAACATACGCGTCGATCGTTAGGATGAGCTGGTGAGTCCATCGCCCTTTAGGGCGTTGTTGCCACTTTCTGAGGCTCTGATGCACCTGCCTTTTGACAGCCGCGTCCATACCTCTGCCACCATGGTAGTAGGTGGACCGCTCCTCAGCCAGGTATTCCAGGAGTGCTAAGCCCGCGATTACGTGCGCTGCTTGGTCCGAGACTGTTCGCAAGGCATTGGTGATCCGTAACGAAGAGAGGCGGTGCGTGGTTGCCAGTCCCCGGGCGTAGCTCGCTGTTTGTAGGGCCTTTGTCCAGATTGGTGCCGCATATAGCATCACCGATCTCGTCACACCCGTTAGTTGTTGTCGTCGCCTTTGCTTTGGTCCTGGGGTGGTCAGCATTATTCTCGAGAGTGCACCGTTGCTGGTCGCCGCCTTCTTGCTTATGTAAGCCAAGTGCTCTCGAAAGCAGAGACGTGTGTCTACCAAGACTACAAGGTGCTTGATTGCACGCTTAGATGATACTAAGGTGCCTGCCACTGAGATGTTGGCCGTCTCGAATTTCTATCGACTGGACACCAGCACTGCCCCGGTTTTGAGAGTTGCGAGTTCGAGCCCGACCAGATCCAGCCACTGTTGGATAAGCGCTATTGTCTGGTTGCAGGTCGTCTCAACGACGGACAAGTCTTTAGTCACCACTAGGACAGCCACATCGTCTGCAAATCCCACATTCTGCACTTCGTGGGATACACTGCGTGTCGCACAAAAGCAGCCTTCTCTCAAAATAGCTTTGTACCATCGGCTGAAGGAACCTGGGTGTGTCGAACCTCTCCAACGCCCGAAGGATAAAGCTCCAAGTCGCCGTGTTAAACGCGTTCTTTATATCCAATGTGACCACCAGGTAGTACTCTTTTCCGCCGCCTTTTTCAGCTTCTGCGATGGAACATTCCAGTCGCGGGCAACCCACATTCTCAGGCAGTTTTTCCGCAGTGTTGATTAGACAGATTGGCCTATACGACGACGCTGTCCCCGGCGGCTTGCCTGGCTTGGGAATGAGCACCGGCTTCTGAATCTTCCACCTAGCAGGAAACACTCCTTCACGAAGGCCCACGAAGCTGCTCAAGCTTCACACAGATTTCCGGGCGCGTGGAAAAGGCGAAAAAGCTCCTGGCTGCGCGTGCGACTTCTTCGAGAGACACCGCCTCGATGTGGGCCTGATTAAGCGATTGCAGTGGGAGGCAACGGAAATCGTCGATGTGGTCTGCCCTGAACGGAAAAATCTCCTCCACGATGAATCTGGCCGTGAAGGAGTTCGATGGGGGTGCCTGCATCTAGGCGCACAGTCTATTTGTCACCAACTTGTATGCCCTTCCCATGCTCCGCAGAGTCTAACTTCAGGCGTTTGCTGTCCCTTATGGCGGCCTTGAGAGCCCTTCTGCAGTCCCTTAGCGTAGATTGCCATTGCGGAAAGGCAGTGCTTCCGCGCGAGCGCTGGTAGCGGCGTCGTGCTGAATTGCATTCCCCGCGTAACTCAGCAATACTATAGTTCCACCAGAACACTGGTTGGTGTTGACGACTAGGTTTTATTTAATATATTTGATGTTTATGTGATATCGGCGATTAGTTATGTGTTAACAGCGGGGGTTGATTTGCGGCGGCACAGCGATATGCGTGCGGTTCGTTTGCTTCTATTTTCCTACTAAGTCGAGACAAATTGGAATTGAAAGATCAAGCGATGCGACGGTCTAATGCAAAACGGTACACATCGATGTATGCGTGTGCAGCTGCGGGCTTTAACTATACCCCGGGCAAGGGTAATGGACTGTCGCTTGCTCTGTCCGGGGTAATGCAGTGCCTAGCTAAGGAAATGGTCCGGCGTCTTCCCGATTTAAAGTCGGGGGAACCGAACCAGTACCATGGCTAGAGGTGCCTGGCGGTCAGGCCTAAAACGCTAGGGGGTGGTTCCTCCGAAAAATATTAACCGGTATGGACCCTCGGGCCAACTATGGAGGCAAAGAAGGAGCAAGCACGGGTTGGGATGTCAACCCAAACGTCGGTGGGAAGTGTGACTGCTACCACCGGCGGGCACGGGGAGGAGCAATCCTCTCTGCGTGTCGCCAGCGGTCACACCTCGGCCTTGGCGGGAGCAGGCCAGGTCAGTTGTATAGCTACTGCCACAACGACAACTCACTCCGCAGCCTGTAAATGGAGCCGCACAGATGCCATAGTCGAAACAGATACAGATCTGGAGAGCGTGCTCTCTCTAAGCAGGACGGAGGAAGAGAGCCTTCTTCGCTCGCCGGAACCAGGCACCAGCTCCCTACATACGGAAGGGCCGACACGTTCCAAAGCACAGTACAAAGCGGTCCTCAACATCAAAAGCCGGCTGCAAGGTAAAGCAGACATCTCCCATGCGGAGAAAGTTAAGCTAGCCTGGGCCGAGCAGCGAGTAGAGGAGGGCCGGCTGCACTACGCTCAGATGCCACAAAGGAGGGCGTCGAATGGCGAATTTGCCAATAAGGTGGAGGAGCTGATGGCCACCAAGAGGCAACGGTCGACTGAGAGTGCAAGCGGCAACGCGGGCCCAAGAGTGCAGCCCCTACACCGAAGCCAAGAAGCCAACAAAGCCGAAAGCGAAGGTCAGCGATGTGACCAAACGACATCTGATCGTGGCACTCATCGACCGTAGCGAGGAGAACGGCAAGATGACCGCGGCACAGTGGAAGCTGGTGCATTCACGTCTTGTCGACTCACTGTTTGCACATATGGAGGAAGCTCCCGCGGCCCCAATGCCCACTTTCGATGGTGCTGGGTGGCTAAATGGGGTTAAAATCCTAAAGTGCAACGACGATCCAACCCTAAGGTGGCTGACGCGCACGCCAACTGGAGGCGATGTGTGAGGGTTCCAAGCTTTAGGTTGTGGACCGGGAGCTTATCCCGTCCAAGCCTAAGGCGAAGGTACTCTTCCCCATCACATTACTCGTTCAGCGGCAAAACGCGGACGTGCCAACGACCGATTGGAGGAGAGGAAGAAGAGGACGACGGTGACCTGACGCTGGTAGTCAACCCGTCAGGTGCAATTGAGCCAGCCACCCATGCTGAGTGTGCTGCAGCTCAACTTGCATAAAAGCAAGGTAGCGTCGGCGGAGTTCCTCATCGCTATGGAGTAAGGGCTCGCCGATATAGCTCTAGTCCAGGAGTCCTGGATGGCGACAGGCAACTCAGTGGCCGGACTAAAGTCCTCAAATCACATCTTGTTCTGCAACATCGGTAAGCAGGAACAGAACCGTCGTAATCGTACGAAAGGAGATCCGTGATTACCTTATGTCTCATTACAGCACGGATGACCTGACGGTTGTGATGCTGGAAAGTGAGGTTAGCTTCCTGCTATATGGCTCATGACAGACCCGCAGCACCCGACGAACTCAGGAGTCTGGTGACTGAAGCCGGCACCAAAAGCCATCAACTCGTCATCGGGACGGACGTCAATGCCCACCACAATGTGTGAGGAAGCACCGACATAAATGACAGAGGTGAGTCGCTCTTAGACTTTGTAGGGCCGACCTCATCCAACCTGCTAGACCTAACACTTGCAACGGGAAACAGTACTATGGTATCTGGCTGGAGAGTCCTTGAAACACCCTCCTTCTCAGATCATAAGTACATTCAGTTTAAGTGCGATTTTACACACTCTTCGAAGGTAACAGTCTATAGAAACCCTCGGAATACAAACTGGGCAAACTTTAAAAAGACAGTTACTTCGAAGCTCGGCTCTAGAGACCCTATCTAACGCGTTACTGGACGCCTACGACACATCGTGCAAACTCTCGAGGACGAAGAAGAGGTCCAAGCCACTCTGGTGGAACCGGGATCTCACTCTTCAAAGGAACAACCTCAAGGAATTTTTTAAGATCGCCAACCAAGCGAACGAAGGGATCGTCTATGAGGAATACAGACTCCTACTTCGGAGCTACAAGAAGGAAATACCAGGACTGAACGGGGTTTTCCCAGCCATGCAACCTGCATGGTGACCAAAGAGGCGATTACCCCATGGCTTTCCGCAATATTCACAGTTTGTCTAAGTACAGGCTACATCCCTGTCCAATGGAGAACGTCGAGAGTTGACTTCCTCCCAAAGGCAGGAAAGTGCAGCCATGCGAGTCCCAAGGACTATAGACCGATAAGCCTCACCTCCTTTATATTTAAAACACTAGAAAAGCTGCTGGACTTACACACCAGGAATGATGTGGGAGGACTGATGTCAACCAACCAGCATGCCTATACAAAAGGGAAATCGGTGGAGACTGCACTACACTCGGTAGTAGCTACCATTGAGAAAGTCCTTCACAATAAAAAATATGCACTGGGAGTATTCGTGGACATCTCCGGAGCATTTAACAACGTGGCTACGAAAGCAATAACAAATCGCCTGGTAGCGACTAATACACACCCAGCAATCAACCTGTGGATAAGGAACCTCCTGGGTTGCAGACGGGTGCAATCAGAGTGGGGCACCGCTTCCATGGCAAATGAGGCACACAGAGGCACACCCCAGGGTGGAGTCCTGTCGCCCCTCCTGTGGAATCTGGTGGTCGACGACCTCATCCAGAGATACGAAATGAAGGCCCCGATAATAACAGCTTATGCGGACGACATAAGCATACTTATTACGGGTGTCTGTCCATCGACCCTCAGCTCCTTAATGGAACGTACAATCATGGACAAACGCGAGTGGGCGGAAGAAGTAGGACTCAGTATCAACGCGGACAAAACGGTCCTCATCCTCTTTACCAAGAGGTACAAGGTACCGATATGGACACCCCCAAGGATCAATCAAACTAGGCTGACCTCAAAAATAATAGTCAAATACCTGGGCACAGAACTGAATAGTAAACTGGCATGGAAACCCAATGTTTTGGAAAGGGGGAAAAAGAAGGCCACCATTGCGCTTTACGCATCCAAGAAGATGCTTAGTAGCACATGGGGCTTGTCTCCTGCTCTGATGCACTGGATTTATAACTCTGTAGTACGACCAACTCTGCTGTATGGAGTCTTAGTGTGGTGGCAAGCTACAGGAAAGAAAACGTATCATAAGCTTATGGAAAAGACTCAGCGACAGACTTTGCTCTGTATCACAGGGACGCTGAGGTCAACCCCAACAAACACACTCGAAACCCTACTTGGAATCGAACACCTAGAAATCCACGCTCGTCTGACTGCAGGAAAGGCAGCACAACGCCTCATCGCTTCAGGAAATATGTCGCCACAAGGATACGGGCATAGTTCAATTGGAAGGGAAATGTCCAGATCAGCTGATTACATGACCAAACATGCCTCTACGTAAAAAAAACCGCATCTTTGGGACCTGGAGACTGGAAAATCGGTGGAGACCAAACTGAGCACCTCAATATATATACGGACGGCCCTAAGATGGACGGAGGAGTAGGAGCGGGCCTATACCGTACAGACCCTGAGATAAGGCTGTCATATAAACTACCGGACCATTGCAGCATATTCCAGGCAGAGGTTTTTGCCATCAGGAAAGCAGCAGAGGTCGCTCTTCTCACTGAAAGAGCACACGATGCGGTCAATCTATTCGTCGACAGCCAAGCGGCAATCAGATCCATGCAGGCGTCCGTGGTCAGTGTCTTGGCGAGCAGGGAGGCACTAGATACCCTAAGCACGACAAAGTCAGTGCGAATCTATGGAGTTCCCAGTCACCAAGGCATCGAAGGAAACGAGGCGGTGGACGTACTAGCTAAGGAAGGCGTCGGGCTGGAGAATTGGAGAACCGAGAACGTGCCTGTCTCCCTTAGAACGCTGCAAGGCGATCTAGAAAAGCAGGCCGGATCACAAACCGAAAGTAGGTGGAGGAGTACCACCGCCTGCAGAACCTCGAAAATCATGTGCAAGGACCGCAATGAGAAACTCAGCCACTACCTGCTGCACCTACCACGGAAGGACTACAGATTATAAGTGGGAATATTAACGGGCCATTGTCTGGCTGCGGCGCATGAAACAAAGCTAGGCATCACAAACAGAGCCAGTTATAGGAAATGTGACGAACCTGGGGAAACCGAAACCCTGGAACATCTCATCTGCAACTGTTCTGCTCTCTAAGGGCAAGGAGAAAGTACCTGGGCGCGCCAGTACTGGCATCACTGGAAGATGCCTCCAAGAGGACGCCACAGCAACTACTGGCCTATGCGAAAAATACCTCGATTCTCGAGGGCTTCAAAATCCCCCAGACACTGCCGCGACGGTTCATACCCCCCTATCCGGACAACTAAGGGTCTTACTGGCCTATGTGGGGCCGCGCTGAGCGCCGCCCGGGTCAACCTAACCTAACTTAACCTTTATTATTGCTGAGCTTTCTTTCAAAACTGTAAAATCGCGCTATAACTTAGGGTTTTGAATCTCCCAGATCCTTTTCTTTTTTAAATGGTTTTTTAACCACAAACCTGCCATCTCTTCTTGTTGTTTGCAAGAAATGCTCCTCGCACACATCTTTTTCTACGTCATTATTTTCGCTTTCCAATTCCCAGAATCGCTCTAAGTCCCCAACTTCAACTGTTGTCGCCACAATAAATTTATCACCTTTTGATTTGGTGCTAATAAAATCCATCTGAATTCTGTATTTTGACCAAGTAATCCGTCTATTTTTAATACTCCGTCTTTTAAAATATGGGTATATAAATCTATCCCAATTATTAAATCTACCCTACTTGGTTTGTTTAACTTAGGATCTGCCAACACATAATCTTGCCACATAGTTTTGTCAATATTGAAAGACTTTAATAATAAGACTTTCATCAGTTTCGGAAGACTGATTGATTCAATATTTAGAGGACCTTTATTATAATCACGAGTGTTTACCGATAACGTAACTTTTTACTTTGAAGTGGAAGAGTCTGTAGATGACACTCCACTTACCTCGGTGTTCGCTCGTTTTCGTACTAAGTATAATATTTTCGCAGCTTCCTCTGTAATTATGGTACATTATGACCCACCATAAATTAGAGCTCTAAGGTTTTGATAGCCACCATTCCTTGCCCTTACTTTTATAAGTGCTGTGGCTAAAAATGCTGGTTCTTCGGTAGTGTAGTATGTTCTATGCCAAATAAGCATATGCCCACCGTATTGTAGTGTATACAATATGTCAAGTGGTCATATGCCTAAAGTTAATGTAGAGTATCACCAAAGACTATACAATACCAAGATGTTGCATGAGCGACCAAAAAGCTGTTCTATGACGGGTCCTAACATTAGAACCCAAAAGGCACGAGGGAGCGCGCGGGATCTCAATTTCTGGACTCTCGAGCCTCAGCACCGTCGAAGCGGTGGTCGCGGATCCCCGATGTCTTTGGGGCGGCACAGTGGGACCTTTGGCCGTCTCAGCTTGCTAAATTAGTTAGTGAATATGAGTTCAAAAAATATTTGCACACTGAAAAAATGTTAAACTTTGAGTGCTTATATCTTCTAAACTAAAACTATCTTGAAAATTCGATTGGAAAATTCTCTATTAGATGCGTACATTAAATTTATCTAAAGCACTCATACAATTTTTTTTCGAGACACACCGACTCGATGCTGACCGAGGCATTGACGAAGCCTAGTAGCATTTCGGAGGCGAAGGTAGCGTAAAAGAGAATTGAAGTAATAGCCCCGCGCGCCCGTACCATGAAGCGTCAAACGAAAATTGAAAAAGAATTTGTTCCTCATGCAACATCTTGGTATTGTATAGTCTTTGGTATCACGCTCATAAACATAAAGACACTTTGTCGCAATGTTTACGTAACACAACCACACTCAAGAGCCGTAATACGATCAGTCCCTTATATGTGGACTGGCCTGCAGCGTGAGAACTGCAGTGTCGGCAATATATTCCAAGTGGTCAAATGAGCATTCCAATGTATATGCCTTCTGCATATTTACAAATATGTATATACCAATATACTTACACATAAATATAAGACATAGATATAAGCATTGCATGTTTCGGGTTAGCTGAACCCAACATGAAATTATAAGATTCATTCTGAATAAAGTAACACTGCGGAGCAGACGATCCAAATTGAAGTTATCTGAGTTCACACTTATTACATGGCGACCGTGACAAGTGTCATGAAAATGTAAATGTTCAAACAAAAAAAACCAGAAAAATCACAAGAATATATATTTTGTTAAATATATCCGCATTTATCCACCAAATAAATCTGTTAATGTGACAATCAAATCAAAGGTGAAACAGTGAATGCTATGTGAAATGAAATGATAAGCTGCTCGGATCTACGGATTTTGTTTTAAAAATCGCACACAGTAAAAGGAAAATTTATGAATTGGAAAAACTATTGAAATAGTGCTGTCCCCAGTGCCAATGCCAAGGAAAACCCACAGCAGATAACCAAAATGCCGTTTCGCCAAACCAATTGATTATAATGTATACCCTTAAATTTGAGGACTACTATGCGGCAAGGAATATACACTACCCAAGACAATTTAACAGCCTGTGCGAAGACCAGCACGGGCCAACAATAAAAGTGCGAGTGGCATAGGACCGCCCCTTGCACCGTCGATGGAAAGTGACCTCGTAGATTCAGCAGCAGCAGAGAGCAAAGGGATGCACTCAGCCTACAAGAGGCCTTAGAAGTGTTTCCAAACGACGGACCCCGCCCACTCACAATAGGTGAGTACCGAGCACGGCAAGAGACAAAAACTACAGAGAAAAGCTACTTCAACAAAAGCGTCTGCAACAAGATTTGCTGGCGGCAGCGACGACACCAGAAGACCGACAGCGCTACATAGAGCGCATCAACAAATTAAAAGCTGAATTAAAACTTCGCAACCGAGCGAAGCCACGCAAGGGGGCCGCAAATATGCGTAAGCCTTAATTTGCCATAGATTCAATTTCTACATGCGAATTGACGCACATTAGTGCAAGTCGCAAAACACTAAAACCTGTTAGGCTTTCATTACTAACATACATATGTGGTTGGAGAATTTTTTTTATATGAAATATATATATTTATATATATATTATATAATATATTTATATATGTGAAATGTAACTTTGAATTGTGAGCCAACCACATAAACTAAATAACTATCTTTTCCACGTCTCTATTGCTGAGTATTTATACTCAGCTGCGATTAGAAACTTTGTGTAATTGATAAATCTTGCAATAAGTTCATTGCAATGAAAATATCACTCCAATTTTTATTTTCGATCTTGAAAGGGAGGAATATATTTTTTCTTTCTTTATAAAATCCCATACATATAGACTCCTTTCGTTACAAATTCATTAATAAAGATGCAGTTATAAAAGCGGAAACTCTGAAAAACCATATAGACATATTAGTAAGGGAACATAATAATATAGTAAATCGATTCGAAAACAAATTAACATCTGAGCACAAAAGTAATTGTTTAAGGGTAATAAAATCCCTAAACACAAGATTAATTACTGTCACCAACAGGCGACACATTCAGATAAAAGTGCCAGAAAGTCTAAATCAATTGGCGGAGTTTGATCCCGACCAATTAAAAGAACTAGACGAATCGACTCAGTCAAGCGACGCTGAACCTGATAGTGACATCGAAACACTAGAAGAAAGCGATACAATCGAAACGAAACCGGAAACGATAACAATCTCTGAAATAGCACAAACAGTTGCAGAATTTATCAAGCTAGCCGCATCTCTATTACCAGACGGTAAGCCAGAAAATCTGCAAAGTTTTCTAGATTCTTTGAATCTATTAGATACCTTAAAAGGCACACATGAGCTAACAGCCATAAGCCTTATAAAAACAAAACTTAAAGGCCATGCGAGAAATCAAATTAGTAATGAGCAGACAATTCCTGCAATCATTACGCAACTGTCAAATGCAGAAAAGGAATCGGTAGAGGTTGCATCTGCCAAGCTATTTAATCTGCAACAGAAAAACAAAACGGCTAACCAATACACCCAAGAGGTGGAAAAACTGGCAAAGGCCCTTGAAGGAGCCTATATCAGTGAAGGTCTAAGCCAATCACTTGCAAACAAATACAGCACTACAACAGCTGTAAAAGCTATGACCCTAAATTGTTCGATTGATAAGGTAAAACTTATCATACAGGCAGGCACATTCACAAATATGAATGATGCCGTTTCCAAATTTTTCAATAGTTGCACGGAGGTAACAGGTCAAAGTAACACTGTATTATTATTGTATTATCGATGAGGTGCAAATCACAATAATAGAGGAGGCCGAGGTTATAATCGTGGCAGAAATTAAAACCACAACTATTACAACCGAGGTGGTAACAACAAAAACAATAATAATTACAAAAACCGTGGAGGAAGACGAGGCCAAAATCGAGGAAGAGGCCGAGGTAACTCCAACCAAGATTACAATTATAACAATGTGAGAGTGACGCAAAATGCGTCGGAAAACTCTCAGAACCCTTTAGGAAACAATCAGTAAATGCAAAGGTTCATTCAATCAATTACAGTCTTAATATATTTGTCACTTTTTATAATCATTCAACTGAAAATATACTCACATTCCTAATAGATACTGGTGCAGACATCAAACTTTTAAAAATAACTTCAGATAATTTCAATATTCAAGAAGACAAAATTATAAACATCCAAACAACAACAAGGTGTTATAAAATCTCAAGGAACAACTTCAATAGAACTTCAATCAACAAAATATATTATTCCACATAAATTTCATTTAGTAAATTCAGATTTTTCAATACCGTGTGATGGAATAATAGGCATTGATTTTATACAAAAAATTCATTTGCCAATTAGACTTCAAGCCATGTGACTGGTTTATAATTAGACCTCAAAACTTAAATTATCCTATTTATGTTCCGATAACATATAGTGCTGGCAATAATACAGTTCTTTGCCAGCCAGATCCCAAGTAACTCGAAATAGACATTAATACAGTAAACGATTATATATTTGTTCCTAATCAAGAAATACATAATGAAATTTATGTTGAAAATACAATAGCAGCATCCAAACATGTCTACATTCGCCTTCTAAACACAACTAATTTCGACCAATTCGTCAAAGTGAACAAAACCCAATATGAAAATTTTAACAGATTACGACATTCATAACACTAATCCAGAAAATAGAAGCGAACAAGTACTTTCAAAGTTAAAGAAAAATGTTTCAGAACAATTCAAAAATCAACTAACAGAATTAGGCACCAAGTATAGTGATGTGTTCGGACTGGAAACCGAACCAATAGCGACAAATAATTTTTATAAACAAACATTAAGACTTAAAGATTATATTATTTATATTAAAAACGAGGGGGAACGTTGTGAGTTGCTGCGGACACCGCAACTCTACATTTATTCCCGATACTAAGTCAGTATGGCTCTCCTCCGGCAGACGCCGCTAATATTAAACGACACGACAAAGAGTGCGTGCGAGAGAGACAGAAAATCAGTCTGAGCGTGACGTCGGGCGCTGCGTAGCCAGTGCAAATTGATTTGTTCCTTTTGGCTATAAAAATGATCTGATCTGATCCAGATTCAGCAACCTGATAGATATTGTCATTATTTATGATTCTGCGTTTTTAGTTTTCTCGAATGTGCAATATTGTAGATGCAACAGATTTTCGTCCTTTGTGGGGGCGGAAGGGGGTGGGGCGAAATTCGGAGATATACGTTTTATAGTGAGATCTAACAGGAGTACGAACACTAAATTTGGTTACTCTAGCCTTAATACTCTCTGAGATTTGTGAATATCCCCAGATTTGCATCCTTTGCGGGGGCGGAAGGGGGTGTGGCGAAATTTTGAAACAAACTCGTCTCGGTCTGATATATTAGCAGGGTGGATGCCAAATTTGGTTGCTCTAGCTTTTATAGTCTCTGAGATCTAGGCGCTAATGTTTTACTCTAAGCAAAGCCGCTCAGCAAATGCTACGTGTGTGTTAGAGACAGACAGGGCGAGAAAAAATGAAATTGTTTTCTTGATGCTGGCTATAATAATAATACGATCCAATTCAGATTCTGCAGTCTAAAAGATATGGTCATTCTCTACGATTCTGCGTTTTTGGTTTTATCGTATCTTTAAAAATGTGGATGCCACAGATTTTCGTCCTTTGTGGGGGCGGAAGTGGGCGGGGCAAAGTTTTGAAATATTTTTGTAGCAGTGACATATCACAGAAGTCTGGATCCAAAACATCGTTGCTCTAGCTCTTATAGTCTTTGAGCACTAGGCGCTGAAGGGGACGGACAGACGGACAGACGGACGGACGGACAGACAGACAGGGCTCAATCGACTCGGCTATTGATGCTGATCAAGAATATATGTACTTTATAGGGTCGGAAACGATTCCTTCTGGACGTTACACACATCCACTTTTACCACAAATCTAATATACCCCAATACTCATTTTGAGTATCGGGTATAATTATATTAAAAACTACAGAAGCCCGCATAGCCACGTTAAAGAAATTCAAATTCAAATAAATGAGAAAATCGTAGAACCGTCTGTATCCGAGTATAACAGCCCACTCTTGTTAGTTCCGAAAAAATCATTACCACATACGAAAGAAAAGAAATGGCGATTGACTATCGCCAAATCAGCAAAAAACTACTTTCTGATGAATTCCCGCTGCCCAGAATTGATGATATTCTAGACCAACTGGGCAGAGCTAAATACTTTTCATGCCTTGACTTAATGTCAGGTTTTCACCAAATCGAACTTGAAGAAAATTCAAGAAATAGAACATCTTTTTCAACGAGCTTTTCAACTTTGAAAGTACTTGTTCGCTTCTATTTTCTGGATTAGTGTTATGTAATCATATCGCTTCACGCGATTACCATTTGGTCTTAAGATAGCACCAAATTCATTTCAGAGAATGATGACAATAGCATTCTCGGGTTTAGAACCCTCTCAGGCATTCCTTTATATGGATGACTTAATGGTGATAAGATGTTCCAAAAAACACATGATTAAAAACTTAACTGATGTTTTTAATGTATGTAGGAAATATAACCTAAAGTTGCATCCAGAAAAATGTTCATTTTTCATGCATGAAGTGACATTCTTAGGTCCCAAATGCACTGAAAAAGGAGTATTGCCAGATGACAAGAAATTTGACGTCATGAAAAATTATCCTGTCCCTCATGATGCGGACAGCCCGAGACGATTTGTAGCATTCTGCAATTATTATCGTCGATTCATAAAAAACTTCGCCGATTATTCACGGCACATAACTAGATTATGTAAAAAGAATGTTCCTTTTGAATGGTCAAGTGAATGCCAAAACGCATTCCAATGCCTTAAAGAAAGCTTATGCACCCCACATTATTGCAATATCCTGATTTTCGAAAAGAATTTTGCATTATAACAGATGCTAGTAGACAAGCTTGCGGAGCGGTTCTAACTCAGAATTCAGCTCCCAATAGCTTATGCATCTCGTTCATTTACAAAAGGGGGAATCAATAAGAGCACAACAGAACAAGAGTTAGCGGCAATTCATTGGGCAATTACCCATTTCAGACCATATATTTATGGCAAACACTTTACTGTTAAAACGGATCACAGACCATTAACATATCTTTTTTCTATGACTATTCCCAGTTCGAAATTAACTCGCATGCGGCTAGAACTTGAAGAATATGACTTCACTGTAGAATACCTAAAGAAAAACTGTACAGTAGAAAAATATGAACTTCTGCCAAGGCAAAGTCATAAAAATGTATCTAAGCCCAACGTACATGAAGTCATTACAAATGATGAAGTACGAAAAGTAGTGACCTTGCGCATAACAGAATCTAAATGTTTATTTAAACATGGAAATAAAATTATCGCAAGAATAGAAGTTAGCGATTTATATACTAATGGAATTCTCGACCTAGGTCAGTTCTTCCAAAGGCTCGAAAAAGAGGCCGGTATATTGAAAATCAGCCAACTCAAACTGGCACCGAGCGAAAAGATTTTTTAATCAGTTTCAATAGATTCTTTTAAAAATATGGGCAATGAAATATTAAAATCTTTAAGAGTAGCGCTACTCCAGCCGGTGACCCAAATAACAGATGAAAAAGAGACACAACAAAAATTGTCTACATACCATGACGACCCAATTCAAGGAGGCCACAGTGGCATAACAAGAACGCTAGCGAAAATAAAAAGACACTACTACTGGAAAAATATGATACGTCATATAAAAAAGTATGTACGTAGATGTCAAAAATGCCAAACGTCTAAAACAAAGACGCACACAAAAACTCCTTTGACTCTCACAGAAACACCTGTGAATGCTTTCGATATAGTAATAGTGGTCCGCTACCTAAATCAGAAAATGGCAATGAATACATAGTCACATTAATTTGTGACCTTACAAAATATTTAGTAGCCATTCCAATAAAAAGCAAAAGCGCAAATAATGTCGCAAAAGCTATATTGGAAAACTTCATACTCAAGTTTGGTCCAATGAAGACGTTCATCTCGGTCATGGGAACAGAGTATAAAAACCAGATTTTAACTGATTTATGCAAGTATATGAAGATCGAGAATCTCACCTCTACTGCATATCATCACCAAACATTAGGGACAATAGAACGAAGTCATCGAACGTTTAATGAATCCATTCGTTCATACATCTCTGCAGACAAAACTGATTGGGATGTCTGGATTCAATATTTTACTTATTGTTTCAACACGACACCATCAGAAACGCATGAGTATTGTCCATACGAACTAGTATTTGGCAGACTACCAAAACAGTTCATAGATTTAAACAGAACTTATTACCTAGATCCTATTTACACTAAGGAAAAGTTTAGATTAGAAATAGCTTACAAAAGAGCTAGAATTATGTTAGAAAAAGCCAAGGCTTATAGGAAATTAGCATACGATGAAAAACCAAGAAATTTTGAATTAAAAGTAGGAGATAAGATACTTATAAGAAATGAAGCACGCCACAAATTAGACCCAGTATACTTAGGACCATATATAGTAAAAAATAATAGAAGATAATAATAACATTTACATTAAAGATAGTAAGAATAAGAAACAAAAAGTACATAAGAATAGGTTAAAAATATATAATCAATGAAACGTTTCATGAAAGATAAAAAAAAGTTATTTATCAATGAACACAAATATTTAAAAAAAGAGATAATCAACATACACGATATCAAAAAAAAAAAAAAATTGTTTAAAATAACTACATGATTATATTACGTTATTTCTCTAAAAAGGGAGGTGTAGTATGTTCTATGCCAAATAAGCATATGCCCACCGTATTGTAGTGTATACAATATGTCAAGTGGTCATATGCCTAAAGTTAATGTAGAGTATCACGCTCATAAACATAAAGACACTTTGTCGCAATGTTTACGTAACACAACCACACTCAAGAGCCGTAATACGATCAGTCCCTTATATGTGGACTGGCCTGCAGCGTGAGAACTGCAGTGTCGGCATTATATTCCAAGTGGTCAAATGAGCATTCCAATGTATATGCCTTCTGCATGTACATTCATACAAATATGTATATACCAATATACTTACACATAAATATATTAATATATTATTAACAGATAATTTTTAATTTAATAAATAAATATAAGACATAGATATAAGCATTGCATGTTTCGGGTTAGCTGAACCCAACATGAAATTATAAGATTCATTCTGAATAAAGTAACACTGCGGAGCAGACGCTCCAAATTGAAGTTATCTAAGTTCACACTTATTACAGTAGGGAATATGGAGCATCGTATGATGAGGTTTTTTACAAATCCCACATAAAATTTCAGATAAGCATTTCTTATACATATCATGCCTACAGCATGTTGTGCAAGGGCGCTGTTTTTTAATAAACTGGCCTCTATCTATCGGACTCATTCCCTTAAACTTATAGCAGCGAATTATGGTATGTCCTGACATTTTACAGAGCGGACAATTTTCTTTTATTTTGCCATATTGCACTACTTTTTTCATCGGCTTCCACTCTTTATCCTACGACGTGTAAAGAGAAGTGTACCGTTGTTCTAAAAATTCCATTACATCTGGCAATGCTTAGATCTCTTTTTATATGACTTTCAAGACATCTTTATTGAATTTTTCCAACATTATGTGCGCGAAAATCACATCAACTTCTTCTGTGAATTGTGACTTCAATTTGATTAAATGTATTGACTCATTTACACAATCAGAAAACCATTTAATATGTTTCGCTGAATCGTGATCTAGCATTGGTAGGTCTAGTAAACGATTCAGCTGATCCGAAAAAAAGTTTATTTTGTTTTCATTTTCAGCAATTCCCAAGCGGCATTATAATTCTCCAGCGGCCCAGTTAAAAGGTGAGCTACCATACTCCGTGCCTCACCCTTTATCGCGATTTTTAAATGCTTCAATTTTAGAGATGTACTTAGACTACCTCTGTTATGAATTAATTCACAAAATATTTATAAAAAACCGTTCCACTATTTTTCTTCGCCCGAGAATGTGGGTACTTCCACTTTCGGAAGATCAGGCAAATCGATATCTTCTTTTTTTATCGTTGCCTTTTTAGTATCCATGCTGTTTCCCTCAGCTACGGTTTGAATCTTAACTTCTAGGTTGCTTAACATGCTTTGAATATCAAAGTCGAACTCGCCGACTCCTCAATTTTTGAGCTCTTGTTTTTTACTGAGGAACTCAATTTTTTCCTTTATTATTCTACACTCTCCCATTTCAGCCTGATCAAACCTCTGCATGGTTTGCTCTAAATACATCTTCAGGTTTTCCACTGTTCTGTTGATTTCCTCAGATACTTTTTCTATGCTATTGTCACTAACGGGCTCTATGTCTTCCTTCAAAGTTCCAGTCTCCACTGATTGTAACTTTGTTTTGTCTACCTTTCCTTTCGTTAGGGTTTCATTATTTTTTGACTCTACATATTTTTTATGTATGGCCTCCATATTTTTATTCATTTTTTGGTACTGCTGTCTCTTATAGTAGTCATGATCGACTACTCCATATGCTAACAGTGCAGAATTATTTCCTGTAACTTTGTTCTTAAGGTCTCCTAACCTTTGAATTACATCGCTGGTCAAATGACCAGCTTCAATCTTCTTAATTTATTTGCTATCGCGGCTTGAGCCTCTATTAGCTTAATTATTTGTTCTGATAACATCTTACATTAATTTGATACTTAATAAGGCGTAAAAAAAATTGTAAATATCTGACTCAGCTGATGAATTCTGCTTCTGCTGTTGTTGTTACTGCTGCTGATATCGTTGTCGCTGCTGCTGGTGTTGCCTCTGCTTATGTCGCTGCAGCTATTGTCACTGCTACTGATGTCGATGCTGCTGAAGTCGCTGTCGCTGATGTCGCTGCTGCTGATGTCGCTGCAGTTATTGTTGCTGCACACAAACCAATTTATTTATTTGTATACCCGATACTCCAAACTCTTTTCCGACCCCATAAAGTATATATATTCTTGATCAGCATCAATAGCCGAGTCGATTGAGCCCTGTCTGTCTGTTCGTCCGTCCGTCCGTCCGTCCGTCCGTCCGTCCGTCTCTATCAGCGCCAAGTGCTCAAAGACTATAAGAGCTAGAGCAACAACGTTTTATATCCGGACTTCAGTGATATGTCACTGCTACAAGTATATTTAAAATCTTTTCCCCGCCCACTTCCGCCCCACACTTCCGTCCACAAATTCAAAGATACGAGAAAACTGAAAACGCAGAATCGTAGAAGATGACTATATGTTCTAGAGTGTAAAATCTGAACCAGATCGTATAATTATTATAGCCAGAATCAAGAAAACAGTTTTATTCTTTCTCGCTCTGTCGCTCTCTAACACACAGGTTTCATGGTCGGTTTTGCCAATTGCAACATATGAGTTCAAGGATCTCAGAACCTATAAGAGCCAGAGCAACCAAATTTGGTATCCACACTCCTGTGATATCTGACCCTGACCATTTTGTGTCAAAATTTCGCCACACCCCCTTCCACCCCCGCAAAGGACGAAAATCTGGGGCATCCACAAATCTCAGACTATTAAGGCTAGAGTAACCAAATTTGGTATCACACTCCTTTTTGATCTCACTCTAAAACGTATAGCTCAAAATTTCGCCCCACCCCTTTTCGCCCCCACAAAGGACGAAAATCTGTTGCATCCACAATATTGCAGATTCGAGAAAACTAAAAACGCACAATCATAGAGAATGACCATATCTACCCGGTTGCTGAATCTGGATCAGTTCGGATCATTTTTGTAGCCAAAAGCAACAAATCAATTTGCAGTGGCTACGCAGCGCCCGACGTCACGCTCAGACTGATTTTCTGTCTCTCTCGCACGCATTTTTTGTCGTGTCGTCTAATATTAGCGGCGTCTGCCGGAGGAGAGCCATACTGACTTAGTATCGGGAATAAATGTAGAGTTGCGGTGTCCGCAGCAACTCACAACGTTCCCCTCGTTTTTTTTCACAGTCACAGTTATTTGCCACCTTTTTTTTGTCAATTGCTAGCCATTAAGAATTTTCGACGTTTCGGATTTTTATTTTTTTCTTTCGATGTTACCTCCTCAAAAACGCCACCGTCGCGAAAAAATTTTTTTTTCAATTACAATAGATATACATCTTTCGTTATCTATTAAAAATACAGCCTGTTTAGCTCGTTTTTTCCAAATTATTAATTGAAACTTACGTTTCATTCAATTATTTTATACTCTGTTCCTTCCTATAGGAGGGAAATCAGAATTTTTATTTTGCTACCTTTAGCTGTCAGTGAACTAGACACTTGTTCACCGTGCTTTAACACCGTGCTCTTACCACAGGGGGGAAACAACGGAGAGTCTCGAAGGACCAAAATGTTAAGACCATAAAAGAAAAGTCTAGAAAGAAAATTCTTAAAATCAGAGCCTTATATGTGATTTGACAATGAGGAGGAGGTACATTTTTGTATTCTATAATTATCGTTAGACCTACGCAAAGGATACATTTTACTGCGGGTGTCTATTTGAGTGCATGCTTACATTAGTGTTATTTTAAGAATGCATTGCTTAAGTGTTTTCCCCACTTGTGTTTTGTTGTAGTATCTTTTGATGGACTACATATCTTTGTTTACATCCGAACTGTCCTAACTTACCTACTTTATGTGATTTCTTTAGAAATCCATATTTTGGATACATGAGTGAATATATACAATAATATATTTATGTTTGAAAATTCTGCAAGGGGCCGAAAGTGGCATGATTTCGACGATAATATGTTCATGTTTGAACACCTATAGGAAAACTTATAAAATCTAAACAATTATTCAAATAAGACAACAAATACTCGTGAAATATAACTTTAATAAGAAACTGATTAGAGAAATGTTTGTCGTACGCAGCAAAGAAGATTTGCCCGAAAACGCAGGCGCTTTGGCTCCCGAACAATGCAGAATTTGTTTGTTTGAGATGCTCGCTATGGAAAACCTAACTATTACCAACTGGTAGCATAAATTTCATGAAAAATGTCTGCGAACCTACATCAAAATAAAACAACAAAAAGGAGTGTCCGGTATGCAATCAATTACGTCATCCGAGAGATTAAATTACGATGACGCAATGGTAGGTCAACGTCCACAACCAGCAACAGTTTCAGTCACCAAGAGGGCTACTCCGAAAGCACATCATACGCGTAGCAAATCTAGAAATAGAAATGACGTGTCAGGTCCATCAACCGGCAGCGAGGGTTGAGCCTTGAATACAACCTTTACTCATAGCCCAGCTATGACCAGTAGTATCAATACCACGCGAAAAGGTCGGCCTTCAAGAAAGCAGACATAAGTAAAATCCGGTTTGGTAAATTCTTCGAACAGTTCCAAAAGATCTCCGACCCAGAACCGTTTGGATTATGAGCAGATACTTGGTATGTTGGAAAATTTAATAGACAGAAAGTTTGCTACCTTACAGGTACAAACCAATTTAGAGGGAAACGAACAATTTGTAAATTTGAGAAATCAAAGTTCAGTTGGAAGTGCGCAGTCGCCAATAGAGCGAGTACAGTCTACGACACGATCCCAAATAAATACCGATGGGGTCCTGCGTCCTGAGAAAGTGGCACAAGTTATCCAAAGTTGGAACGTAAAGTTAAATGGTCCAATCAAAGGTCCCACAGTGCAAGCGTTTCTTTATCGACTCCGAGCACTGACGGAGGATAGTTGGAAGAACGATTTTAGTATTTTATGCAAGAATTTGGACATCGTCCTAAGTGGTAAAGCCAGAGAGTGGTATTGGCGCTATCGTAAAGAGATTAATAGGATAGAATGGGAAGAGTTTTGCGAAGCCCTAAAGAGCTAATATCAGGATCACAAGGACGATGACATCATTATGGAAGAAGTGCGAGCGAGGAAGCAAAAAGAGGGAGAACTGTTTGATGTCTTTTACATCATGACTCCTGTGTCTCGACTGACTATTCCTTTAGATGAGTATAGGCTAATACAGCAATTAAAAAGAAATTTGGTACTCGAGTTGCGTCAGATTCTTTTGTATGTAACTGTATCATCAGTAGCGCATCTGAGGCAGTTAGTGCACTTGCGAGAGAATCTTTGGAAAGAGCAGGTGTTCCGAGGAAGCACAGTTCAGAAACCATACTGACGAACAATAGCCGGCTTAGAGGAAGCTGCCTCTGCGATGGGAAAGGACGAAACGGAGGATGAAATATGTACATGCCATTAACTTTTCGTCTAAGAAGTTTACCTGTTGGAAATGCGATCAGGAAGGTCACGGGTGGGACTTGTGCTTACAGCCTCGAAGCATATTTTGTTATGGCTGCGGAGCTAAAAACGTTTATAAACCTCAATGTTCCGTTTGACTGAAAAAGTCGGAAAACTTCCGAAAGGGACCATCCGCCGACAACAGTCGGGTGGCCCCGATTACTCAAACAAATCTTCTGGCAGTCCAGCCAGCGCGACAATTTTTACAAAACAATACGTCGGAAAATACCCAGATGTACGAAAATCATAAAATTGACCAAATTATCACGAGCTTAAGTCCAATAAGACCGTGCCACGAACGCAATGAAAATATCTAAGAGTGCGAGATAAAATCTTGAATAATAAATTAGCTTCGTTGCAGTGCAGAACGAAGAGATCGACTTTACGCATGCCAAAATTTTGGAAAAACATACGTAATACAAGGAAACTTATAGTAGCTTCCGTGGTGAATGATCAGCTCGATGGTAGATTTTATGCCTCAATCAAATTTGCTGAATTCTCCAAAATGGGATTATTAGATACCGGTCCAAATATTAGTTGTTTAGGAGCCAGTTTAGCGAAAGTGATCAAATCGGGTAAGGTACGTTTATGTCTAGATGCCAGAAAAATAAATGAGGTGAACAAATAGGATGCCTATCCATTGGCCAGTATCGAGGGAATTTTTGCGAGATTACCAAAAGCAAATATAATCACCAAAATTGATCTGAAAGATGCATATTGGCAGATAGCACTCTCGGAAGAATCTAAGGCCATTACAGCTTTTATCGTACCGGGGCGACCGCTATATCAGTTTACCATAATGGCCTTTGGACTTTGTAACGCTCCTCAGACTATGTGTCGCCTGATGGATGAATTGATCACTACAGAGCTGAAATATTGTGTCTTTGGTTATCTCTATGATTTGTGCATTGTTTCAGAAGATTTCGATTCTCACCTATCGGTGTTGATAAAATTAGCTGAACGCTTTAACAAGGCCAATTTGACGTTGAATATAAGACCAAGTTTTTTGTCACGGAAGTGCCATATCTTGGGTTTGTAATAGGACATGGTTGTATTGCAGCAGATCCCCGGAAAATGTCATTCATTCGGAACTGGCCAGCTCCAAAAACACGAAAGCAAGACCGAGGGTTTCTAGGATTGGTTGGTTGGAACCGAAGATTCATAGGAAACTTCTCAGACGTAACCTTCCCCATTAGAGAACTTCTGTCTACAAAGAAGAAGCTTGAATGGACGGCAGCTACGCAAGGCGCGTTTGCTAAGCTAAAACAGTTATTGACCTCGGCCCCAGTCTTAATTAATCCAGACTTTCAGAAGAAATTATATGTTCATTGTGATGCTAATGACTATGGCATTGGAGCGGGCAGATATCAGACGAGGGAATAGAGAACCCAGTTGCATTTATGTCCAAAAAACTCAATAGTGCGCAATGTACCTATAGTGTTACGGAACGAGAGTGTCTAGCAGCTCTTGAGGCAATAGAACGATTCCGTTGTTACTTGGAGTTGCAGGAGTTTGAAGTAGTCACTGACCACGCCAGCTTAGTATGGCTAATGGAAACCAAATTTAAAGGGTAGACTAGCTCGGTGGGCTAAGCGATTGCAAGGCTATAAATTTAGCGTGGTTCATAGACGAGGTCAAGAAAATGTCGTACCAGACGCATTATCGCGAATTTATGCAGATTGCTGAACTTGAACACATCGGACCCGAGATCGACAGGAAAATTACCCTGATGTTAAATTGATAGATCAGTTTGTATATATCCGTACAGAACATGACGAGGGTGGTGAATCTAATAAACAGAATACCTGTAAACTATGGCTTCCAGTCGGGTTGACTCAAGAGGTTATTAAGAGATTCCACGATTCGATTGTTACTGCTCACGGCGGTATGGGTAAGACGCTTGAGTTAATTCGGAGAAATTTTTATTGGCCGGAAATGGTAGCTCAAGTTCGAGAATATATTAGGAATTGCGATGTTTGTAAAACTACGAAGCCCCAAATGTCACGCTAAAACCGCTTATGGGAAATCAGGTCACTTCAGAGCGTCCCTTCCAAAGGCTATACGTAGATATACTTGGTCCATATCCTAGGAGTAAACGTGGTCATATTGTCCTAGATGTGTGTATTGTCCTAGATCACTTGTCTAAATTTCATTAGCTGTGTCCATTGAAAAAGTTTACAGCGGGAGAATCATATATTTTGTCCCAGAAGTTTTGGTAAGTGACAACGGGTCTCAGTTTCAGTGGGGTGAGTTGAATTCATGGTTGACTTCCTTAGGAGTCAAGCATACTTACACCGCCTTATACTCCCCGCAATCAAATGCTTCTGAGCGAGTCAATAGATCGTTGATAGCGGCTATTCGAGCATGCCTGCGGGAAGATCAACGAGAATGGGATGAGTTTATCTACCCTATTAGTTGTGCTCTACGCAACGCACGTCATCAAGCAATAGGTTGTTCACCGTATCATGCTCTTTATGGGTTTGATATGATACGGTATACGGTACCCAGTTTATTTTACTGAGGAAATTGAATCTCCTCGAGCAATCCGTAAAAGGGCTAGTTAGAGACGACCAACTAAAGATACTACGGAAGGCAATTAAACAGAATATGTCGGAAGCGTATGAAAAGAATGCGCAACAGTACAATTTGAGAACAAGAACAGTAAATTTTCAAATAGGGCAGGAAGTATTTCGACGAAATTTTAGCCAACGCAATTTTGCACGAAATATTAATGCTAAACTCAATCGGCAATGGCTAAAATCTAGAGTTAGAGAAAAAGTTTGCAGCAGTCGCTATATTTTAGAAAACCTACAGGGAAACCTACAGGGAACTTACCATGGCAAAGAAATCCGGCAGTAACTGTCCTTTTTCAGGCTAATCCCGTAGATTAAGGCTCTAGAATTCGCCTGAGGTTCGGAGGGTCAACGAACCTTGGCGACGGCTGTCACCCGGTTTGATCGTAGCATTGTGCATTATCTACCGCAGCGGCGTCTAAGTCTGAGCTTTTGCGCTTCAAGCTGATTACGGGGCAATCTTTGGGCGAAAACCCCACCTACAAATACACTAGCAGCATACTGCAGAGGGTGCTACAGCAAGTGCACCTATAACGGAAAAATCTTCCTGATCTTCAGCAGCGGAGGAAAATCCCGACCCCGAGGGTCCATCGAGAGTAGCTACGGCATGTGTTGAGTGACTACGCCTCGAGGATAGAGTACTTATTCCGTAGTCGACGCGACAACGAAAGCACACTTGCATTTTTATTTTTCTCTTTGGTTTGTCTTGCCTAAGCCAAACGAAAGTAGCGCAACGTAGAAATTAAAGAGAAATAAAATGAGGGAAAGAAGCACGCAAAGAGCAAAATCCAAACAAATGCAAATAATGGTTTAATCGCGCAAGTTGATTCTAATTAGTAATATAATTGGTGCCTCATATAAATAATCAATCTTTTTTTTTTGAATTAGTGCCATAAGCGGAGAAAGCATCTAAGCTCGTCGCAACGACGAAGGCCTTCGGTGGACATGAAGTGGACATGAGTGCATACAAAACATATATATATCTATACATATATTCAATTGTTTATTTATATGATTGCCACCGAACGTAAAGTAATTGAAGCTTGAGTAATTGGAGCTTGAAAACAAAAAGATACAAAAACAAAAACACACGTAACGATCAAGAAAAAGATAAGAGTAGAAAAAGTAGATAGAAGAGTAAGAAAAAGATAAGAATACTGAATTTGGTATAATTATCAGCATTGTAATGCTATTAATGTTTTGGCAATTCCGTTTTCTGCGCATATTCGTATACAGCCGATATAGCGTTTATGGTAGGCAAAAGCAAGACGCAAATCTTTGGTTTGTTTTGATTTGTTTTCTTTACCAGTTATCAGAATGTAGTTACTATGATGTGGAAATGAATAGCACGTATAAAAAGAAATGTATAATCTATTGGAATTTATTAGCTTAAAGGTAATATGTAAATATTAAGAATGGAATAATAACGTGTTTAAGGTTTTCCACAATGGGTTAGTAGAGAATAATTAAAGTGTTGTAACCGCTTAGGGATTTTCCTATAATCATTGCCATTGGAAAATCATTGGTAGGGTGGGTATAGGCAAGAGCGTTACCATACCATGTAGGTAATTGGGAGCGATCAGGTCCGAGTCCCCAGGTACTTCCTTCTTCTTTTCCTGCTTTTATTGTCGTGCTGTAGGTGTGTTGGAACGGACGCGTCAAACCCCCCCCCCCCCCCCCGACAACTCCACCAAAAATCAACCCACTTACATTCGCTCAGCTGATCGGGTACAACGTCTTTTTTGTAGATTGTTAGCCAAGTTATCCGGTATCAGGGGACAAACAAACAGGGTTGTGTCAAGCAATTGGGTGTGAGCTTATGGGTGAACCGAAAGATCATGCGAACCGGCGACCAATCGCGTATGATATCAACGGGTGGAATTAGGTTCCCTTTTGTGGTATTTTGTGTGAAGGAAGCAAGGACGTTACAAGGCGTGTGTGCAAATACAAATCAGAGTAAGGCAGACAGATTTTAACATTACCAGCATACATTAGTGCAGTAGAGTATGTTATAACTTGAGAAAGGTCATTCACAAATAAAATAAACAGAAGCGGGCCCAGATGATTTCCCTGTGGCACACCTGAAGTAACATTAACAATATTTGACAACACATTAGAAAACAAAACACGTTTAGTACGGTTAGAAAGAGGACAAAATCCAATCGAGAAGCTATTTTGCTTCACAGAATCGAATGCCTTGCTGAAGTCCGTAAAAACTACAGCCTTCTGCAAACCACGGGGGATTAGATTAGTAAACTCGAGACGGTTAGTCGATGTTGTACGATGTCTTAAAAAACCGTATTGCGACAGACATATCAAGGTGCAAAAAAGATGTTGCAGTCGCCGGGTGACCAGGAACTCAAGAAGTTTGAGGATGGAGGAAAGCTTTGCGATACCACGATAGTTTTCAATATTTTATCTTGAACCTTTTTTGTGAAGCGGAATGATATAGGATTCATTCCGATGTACTGGAAGACAAAACTGTTCTAAAGAGAGTTTCAAGAGAAAATCGGTGGGGCGAAATTTTGAAATATACGTTGTACAGTGAGATCTAACAGGACTGTGGATACCAAATTTTGTTACTTAATAGTCTCTGAGATTTGTGGATGCCCCAGGTTTTCGTCCTTTGCGGAGGCGGAAGGGGATGTGGCAAAATTTTGAAACAAACTCGTCTCGGTCCGATATCTTAGGAGTGTGGATACCAAATTTGGTTGCTCTAGCTTTTATAGTCTCTGAGATCTAGGCGCTAATGTTTTACTCTCAGCAAAGCCGCTCAGCAAATGCTACGTGTGTGTTAGAGAGAGACAGGGCGAGAAAAAATGAAATTGTTTTCTTGATGCTGGCTATAATAATAATACGATCCAATTCAGATTCTGCAGTCTAAAAGATATGGTCATTCTCTACGATTCTGCGTTTTTGGTTTTATCGTATCTTAAAAAATGTGGATGCCACAGATTTTCGTCCTTTGTGGGGGCGGAAGTGGGCGGGGCGAAGTTTTGAAATATTTTTGTAACAGTGACATATCACAGAAGTCCGAATATAAAACTTCGTTGCTCTAGCTCATATAGTCTTTGAGCACTAGGCGCTGATAGGGACGGACAGACGGACAGACAGACAGGACTCAATGGACTCGGCTATTGATTCTGATCAAGAATATATATACATTATGGGGTCGGAAACGATTCCTTCTGGACGTTTTCGTCCTTTTTTTTTGTTTTTTTTTTTTTTTTTGTTTTGTGAAACATCATTTTTATTAATGCTTCATACATTTGTACATCAAAATATAGATCGCACTTTGATCAGAGCTAAACTAGGGAATATATAGTTAACAAAAACCGTTCATTAGACACGAATATAATGCTCAATATGTGTATAGATATATCTGTAGGTGCGGCTAACATTTGCTTAGCAAAATGCTGAACTCTCTAGGTGATTAACAATCTATTAGGGTCTATTTGGGCTTGGACTTTCGGGTTTTGTGCTTGTATTCGCTTGCTATAATGCTCTTTGGACCAGTGAAATGCAATGATAGTATATATGAATATATATTCACATATGTTTGTAGGTACATATGTTTAACAGTTGCCTCTTATGCAGGTACACTCTTCCTGCCATTTGTCTACATTAAATTTTGGTATAACATTCACAAGAGCTGAAATCTCTTGACTTTTACTTAATCAACATCCTGAGTGGGCGTATTACGTCCATTGCTGCCACTACCACTCTGGGTGGGGGCATCGCCAGCTGCCTGCACCTTCTCATTGGTCTCGGCTTGTTTTTTGCGCTCGTAGTCACGCACATCCTCCAGGGTCATGCCGTACCATTCGTCCAGCCAGGCAAAGGCCTGCCGATGTCCAAGCAGGAGTATGTCGCGAATGCCGCGCTGTATAAAATCCTCAACCTTTGTCTGCAGACCCCAGACCTCGAAGCTGGCATGGACCACCTTGTAGGAGCACATGATGGGCTTGTCCGTTTCCCGCCATCCCTCAATCAGCGGTCCGCGACCTGTTTTTTCTGATTTGAAAAACTTGGGATCGGAAGTGGAAGTGGGCGGGGCGAAGTTTTGAAATATTTTTGTACCAGTGACACATCACAGAAGTCCGGATATAAAACGTCGTTGCTCTAGCTCATATAGTCTTTGAGCACTAGGCGCTGATAGGGACGGACAGACGGACAGACAGACAGGACTCAATGGACTCGGCTATTGATGCTGATCAAAAATATATATACATTATGGGGTCGGAAACGATTCCTTCTGGACGTTTTCGTCCTTTTTTTTTTTTTTTTTTTTTTGTTTTGTGAAACATCATTTTTATTAATGCTTCATACATTTGTACATCAAAATATAGATCGCACTTTGATCAGAGCTAAACTAGGGAATATATAGTTAACAAAAACCGTTCATTAGACACGAATATAATGCTCAATATGTGTATAGATATATCTGTAGGTGCGGCTAACATTTGCTTAGCAAAATGCTGAACTCTCTAGGTGATTAACAATCTATTAGGGTCTATTTGGGCTTGGACTTTCGGGTTTTGTGCTTGTATTCGCTTGCTATAATGCTCTTTGGACCAGTGAAATGCAATGATAGTATATATGAATATATATTCACATATGTTTGTAGGTACATATGTTTAACAGTTGCCTCTTATGCAGGTACACTCTTCCTGCCATTTGTCTACATTAAATTTTGGTATAACATTCACAAGAGCTGAAATCTCTTGACTTTTACTTAATCAACATCCTGAGTGGGCGTATTACGTCCATTGCTGCCACTACCACTCTGGGTGGGGGCATCGCCAGCTGCCTGCACCTTCTCATTGGTCTCGGCTTGTTTTTTGCGCTCGTAGTCACGCACATCCTCCAGGGTCATGCCGTACCATTCGTCCAGCCAGGCAAAGGCCTGCCGATGTCCAAGCAGGAGTATGTCGCGAATGCCGCGCTGTATAAAATCCTCAACCTTTGTCTGCAGACCCCAGACCTCGAAGCTGGCATGGACCACCTTGTAGGAGCACATGATGGGCTTGTCCGTTTCCCGCCATCCCTCAATCAGCGGTCCGCGACCTGTTTTTTCTGATTTGAAAAACTTGGGATCGGAAGTGGAAGTGGGCGGGGCGAAGTTTTGAAATATTTTTGTACCAGTGACATATCACAGAAGTCCGGATATAAAACGTCGTTGCTCTAGCTCATATAGTCTTTGAGCACTAGGCGCTGATAGGGACGGACAGACGGACAGACAGACAGGACTCAATGGACTCGGCTATTGATGCTGATCAAGAATATATATACTTTATGGGGTCGGAAACGATTCCTTCTGGACGTTACACACATCCATTTTCACCACAAATCAAATATACCCAAATACTCATTTTGAGTATCGGGATAACGAGTTAACAGTTGCATCTATGTTCGGCAATGAATAAAGAAAAGACCAAACAACAAGCGAGAGATGTAGAGGTGTATATTCCTACATAGGAAGGGAAGCCACGATCGTAGATGAAGACTTATGGAAAACTTCTTTTCTTCAGCAGTATGGCCTATCTAAAGAATTTTTTTTAACTCTCATGTTCTTAAATATGAAAGAACTCAATAATAACCAACAATCCTTTGAACAAATCCTTAAAAAATCCTTTAAAATTTATAAATAACACCAGTGTACTTATTATTTTGGCCAGACCAAAAATGACCATTCAGCACAAATTTAAGCATAGAATTTTATAAAGATGGTTCTCCACTTTTTTATACCCGATACTCAAAATGAGTATTGGGGTATATTAGATTTGTGGTAAAAGTGGATGTGTGTAACGTCCAGAAGGAATCGTTTCCGACCCTATAAAGTATATATATTCTTGATCAGCATCAATAGCCGAGTCGATTGAGCCCTGTCTGTCTGTCCGTCCGTCCGTCTGTCCGTCCCCTTCAGCGCCTAATGCTCAAAGACTATAAGAGCTAGAGCAACGATGTTTTGAATCCAGACTTCTGTGATATGTCACTGCTCCAAAAATATTTCAAAACTTTGCCCCGCCCACTTCCGCCCCCACAAAGGGCGAAAATCTGTGGCATCCACAATTTCGACGATACGAGAAAATTAAAAACGCAGAATCGTAGAAGATGACTATATCTTCTAGAGTGCAAAATCTGAACAAGATCGTATGATTATTACAGCCAGAATCACGAAAACAATTTCACTCTTTCTCGCTCTGTCTCACTCTAACACACAGGTTTCATGGTCGGTTTTGCCAATTGCAAAATATGAGTTCAAGGATCTCAGAACCTATAAGAGCCAGAGCAACCAAATTTGGTATCCACACTCCTGTGATATCGGACCTTGACCGTTTCGTGTCCAAATTTCGCCACACCCCCTTCCGCCCCCGCAAAGGACGAAAATCTGAGGCAACCACAAATCTCAGAGACTATTAAGGCTAGAGTAACCAAATTTGGTATCCGCACTTCTGTTAGATCTCACTATAAAACGTATATCTCAGAATTTCGCCCCACCCCCATCCGCCCCCACAAAGGACGAAAATCTGTTGCATCCACAATATTGCAGATTTGAGAAAACTAAAAACGCAGAATCATAGATAGTGACCATATCTATTAGATTGTTGAATCTGGATCAGATCAGATCATTTTTATAGCCAAAAGGAACAAATCAATTTGCAGTGGCTACGCAGCGCCCGACGTCACGCTCAGACTGATTTTCTGTCTCTCTCGCACGCACTCTTTGTCGTGTCGTTAAATATTAGCGGCGTCTGCCGGAGGAGAGCCATACTGACTTAGTATCGGGTATAACCGTAGAGTTGCGGTGTCCGCAGCAACTCACAACGTTCCCCCTCGTTTTTGATTTAAATATTTGGCAATACTGTAACCTTTCCAATAAACAATTGGCATCCATACATTTACAAAAATTCGAGCTATTCTATATAACAAACTAGCACGACACCGATGTACTTATTTTTTTGGCCAGTAGTTTATATACGGACGGCTCCAAGATGGACGAAGGAGTAGGAGCGGGCCTATATTGTGCAGAACCTGAGATAAGTCTGTCATATAAACTACCGGACCAATGCAGCATATTCCAGGCAGAAGTTTTTGCCATCAGGAAAGCAGCAGAGGTCGCTCTTCTCACTGAAAGAGCACACGATACGGTCAATCTATTCGTCGACAGCCAAGCGACAATCAGATCTATGCAGGCCTCCGTGGTCAGTGTCTTGGCGAGCAGGGAGTCACTAGATACCCTATGCACGACAAAGTCAGTGCGGATCTATTGAGTTCCCAGTCACCAAGGCATCGAAGGAAACAAGGCTAAGGAAGGCGTCGGGCTGGAGAATAGGAGAACCGCGAACGTGCCTGCCCCCCTTAGAACGCTGCAACGCGATCTAGAGAAGCAGGCCAGATCACAAACCGAAAGCAGGTGGAGGAGTACCACCACCTGCAAAACCTCGAAAATAATGTGCAAGGAACGCAACGAGAAACTTAGCCAGTACCTACTGCACCTACCACGAAAGGACTGTAGATTGCTAGTGGGAATACTAACAGGTCATTGCCTGGCTGCTGCATATGCAACAAAGCTAGGCATCACCAACAGAGACAATTGTAGGAAATGCGATGAACCTGGGGCTATCAACCCTGGAACATCTCATCTGCAACTGTCCGGCTCTCTCAAGGGCAAGGAGGAGATACCTCGGCGCCCCAGTACTGGCATCACTTGAAGATGCCCCCAAGAGGACGCCACAGGAACTGCTGGCCTATACTAAAAAAAAACCTCGATTCTCGGGGACTTTAAAATCACCTGAACACTCCCGCGATGATTCATATTTCAACCTTTGCTTTATATTCGCCGTGTTTGTTGTTGTGTCCAGGCTCTTGTGGTGCTTTTTCGTTCTTCTCTTTGCGTTCGCCGTTGTCCTCTCCCGTTGAATTGTTGTGGATTGACGACGTATTTTCGGGCTCTCCGTCCCCTCCGCTGGTTTTCCCTTTGGCTACGCTCTTCGTCGAGTCTTGATCTGCGGCTGCCTCATCTTCCCTCTCGTTCTCGCTTGTTACGGTTGTTGCTGCTACCGCGTTAAGCCTGGCTGCCATGGCGTTTTTGCTTCCACCTTTTGGCAGATTGAGGAACTCCAGCGCAATTGGGCGGCTGAGAACTCTTCCGTGCCGGCCAAGCAAGACATGTTTTTTCAGCAATGGCGTCTTCGTTCGCTGTTTCTCAGTGGCGGCGGTTGATCCTATCCCACTTCTGAATTTGTAGGCCGTCTAACCCGGGAATTGTTGTGACCAATATCGGCGTGTGGGTGAAATGCCTATGTATAAAAACACAAGCCCGGCGATTTAATATAACTTCTTATTAGCTGCGCGTCTGTCTCTCACGATCGCCATTTACAAAGTGACCTTACTTCACTATCCATGTTTCTTATCCGATATCTTACTATTGGTATTTTCCGCCGAGTGTATCGATGGTCCCGTAAATACCAACGCGTGCTGTATGCTATTTTAAATACAAATTGAATGCCTCACTAAATATTACCTTTCTACAGCTATAATTTCCGATTATATTGAAAATAGTCAGTCAAGGCTAGAATTTGTAGAAAATAAAGTCTGTCCGTTTAAATAGAAACTATCTTTCTGACTCCGTTCTCAATCCGGAATACGAACTGTAAAAACGTAACAACTGGTGTCAGATGTGTCAATTTTGAGAATGGTTAAAAACGGAGATAAAATTCTTTCGGCGAAATCTATTTACATATGTATTCTTATATATATAGGAATATAATTTTATCAAAACTAGTGCTTAACAGAATGTTTTCCGATGTGGAATAATTACATTCGCTAGTTGCCGAGCTAACAGGAATTTGTAAAAGCTTAAGGTTAATAGCATGTTCCAAAATGTAAAATGTCAATATCGGTAGAATTAGGAGTGGCCAAATATTAATATATTAATATTTCTCTTTTTTGTTTCGTTTACAACCAGAAATTTGGAAAATTCATTCAAATTTTGTTTGGCTGTAGAATTTCTATGATTCTAAAAATAATTTCTCACTATTGATTTCGGAGAGCATTGCTTTCACAGTGTATTCTACATATATCATTAATTTTTTTTTTTTTTTTTAATTTAAAAACAAAAAATCAAAACTAAGAGGACTAGTTGAGGGAACGAAGCAAGCAGTGCATAGTTCTAGCTTTTAATTCTTTCAATAGCTCAAAGTCAGTAGTTACGGCTCAGAAAATTTATTTAAACCTTTTGGATCAAAATATAACGAACATAAAAGGGTTCGCTACAACGCCACTCCCGACGTAGAGTAACATTATTAACATCAATCTATTCGTCGACAGCCAAGCGACAATCAGATCTATGCAGGCCTCCGTGGTCAGTGTCTTGGCGAGCAGGGAGTCACTAGATACCCTAAGCACGACAAAGTCAGTGCGGATCTATTGAGTTCCCAGTCACCAAGGCATCGAAGGAAACAAGGCTAAGGAAGGCGTCGGGCTGGAGAATAGGAGAACCGCGAACGTGCCTGCCCCCCTTAGAACGCTGCAACGCGATCTAGAGAAGCAGGCCAGATCACAAACCGAAAGCAGGTGGAGGAGTACCACCACCTGCAAAACCTCGAAAATAATGTGCAAGGAACGCAACGAGAAACTTAGCCAGTACCTACTGCACCTACCACGAAAGGACTGTAGATTGCTAGTGGGAATACTAACAGGTCATTGCCTGGCTGCTGCATATGCAACAAAGCTAGGCATCACCAACAGAGACAGTTGTAGGAAATGCGATGAACCTGGGGCTATCAACCCTGGAACATCTCATCTGCAACTGTCCGGCTCTCTCAAGGGCAAGGAGGAGATACCTCGGCGCCCCAGTACTGGCATCACTTGAAGATGCCCCCAAGAGGACGCCACAGGAACTGCTGGCCTATACTAAAAAAAAACCTCGATTCTCGGGGACTTTAAAATCACCTGAACACTCCCGCGATGATTCATATTTCAACCTTTGCTTTATATTCGCCGTGTTTGTTGTTGTGTCCAGGCTCTTGTGGTGCTTTTTCGTTCTTCTCTTTGCGTTCGCCGTTGTCCTCTCCCGTTGAATTGTTGTGGATTGACGACGTATTTTCGGGCTCTCCGTCCCCTCCGCTGGTTTTCCCTTTGGCTACGCTCTTCGTCGAGTCTTGATCTGCGGCTGCCTCATCTTCCCTCTCGTTCTCGCTTGTTACGGTTGTTGCTGCTACCGCGTTAAGCCTGGCTGCCATGGCGTTTTTGCTTCCACCTTTTGGCAGATTGAGGAACTCCAGCGCAATTGGGCGGCTGAGAACTCTTCCGTGCCGGCCAAGCAAGACATGTTTTTTCAGCAATGGCGTCTTCGTTCGCTGTTTCTCAGTGGCGGCGGTTGATCCTATCCCACTTCTGAATTTGTAGGCCGTCTAACCCGGGAATTGTTGTGACCAATATCGGCGTGTGGGTGAAATGCCTATGTATAAAAACACAAGCCCGGCGATTTAATATAACTTCTTATTAGCTGCGCGTCTGTCTCTCACGATCGCCATTTACAAAGTGACCTTACTTCACTATCCATGTTTCTTATCCGATATCTTACTATTGGTATTTTCCGCCGAGTGTATCGATGGTCCCGTAAATACCAACGCGTGCTGTATGCTATTTTAAATACAAATTGAATGCCTCACTAAATATTACCTTTCTACAGCTATAATTTCCGATTATATTGAAAATAGTCAGTCAAGGCTAGAATTTGTAGAAAATAAAGTCTGTCCGTTTAAATAGAAACTATCTTTCTGACTCCGTTCTCAATCCGGAATACGAACTGTAAAAACGTAACAACTGGTGTCAGATGTGTCAATTTTGAGAATGGTTAAAAACGGAGATAAAATTCTTTCGGCGAAATCTATTCACATATGTATTCTTATATATATAGGAATATAATTTTATCAAAACTAGTGCTTAACAGAATGTTTTCCGATGTGGAATAATTACATTCGCTAGTTGCCGAGCTAACAGGAATTTGTAAAAGCTTAAGGTTAATAGCATGTTCCAAAATGTAAAATGTCAATATCGGTAGAATTAGGAGTGGCCAAATATTAATATATTAATATTTCTCTTTTTTGTTTCGTTTACAACCAGAAATTTGGAAAATTCATTCAAATTTTGTTTGGCTGTAGAATTTCTATGATTCTAAAAATAATTTCTCACTATTGATTTCGGTGAGCATTGCTTTCACAGTGTATTCTACATATATCATTAATTTTTTTTTTTTTTTTTAATTTAAAAACAAAAAATCAAAACTAAGAGGACTAGTTGAGGGAACGAAGCAAGCAGTGCATAGTTCTAGCTTTTAATTCTTTCAATAGCTCAAAGTCAGTAGTTACGGCTCAGAAAATTTATTTAAACCTTTTGGATCAAAATATAACGAACATAAAAGGGTTCGCTACAACGCCACTCCCGACGTAGAGTAACATTATTACCCCATTAAAATATCCCACCAAAATACTTATTTTGTTCGCCATACGTAGCTTGAAATAGTTCTATCACAATTGGCGCCCGAGCAGGGCCCTACGGTGACGTCGACGATGGGTTTGTGGACTAAAAACCCGCATCAGCCAGAGAACCGGGAAACAACGCAGAAAAAAAAACCCCGAACTAGCGCACTTCCAGCGGTGCGCGTTGCGCAACGAGCCGACGATAATTCGGGTTCAGCTGCGAAGGCAACGTGGAAGATTTGCGAAGGAATTTCGCCGAACTAGTCGAAGGGCCCGTCGTGCGCGAAGCTAGGAATAGATTGAGCGCCTCTTGTAACGATTTCCGCCAGGTGGTTCTAGCCTTTTTCCTGCCTCCCCGGTACTTCTAGCAATTGGAAGACCAGATTAAAGACCTCAAACAGGCGGCGTTCAAAGATTTCTATGACAACATCCTCCCGGCGTATCAGATATATGTGCGAAGACACGAACTGCGAAGTCTGGCGCAACTGACGATGTTGACCAGAGTTTGAGAGTATACAGGAGCGAAACATCCCAGCAACGAACATCCCCCCTCGACAAACCCCACGATACGCGCAGCCAACGGCACAACAGGCGCCAAACAAAGGCGGTACAAATCGAGCCCCCTTTCGAAAACCCCACTAGAACGCCCCACAGCCCGCAAGGAGACCACACCAAGCCAGTACTCCAGCACAGGAAGCTACGCATCGGATGATCACCACGCCCATCGCCAACCCACACGCGGCCTGTCGACGTTGTGGGGAAGTTGGACATGTTTCTCCACACGCGGCCTGTCGACGTTGTGGGGAAGTTGGACATGTTTCTCGCGACTGCGCTAACCCTTCCATCCTCTTCTGTTGGGAATGCGGTAAGCGCGGAATACGGACCGTGGATTGTTGCCGCCGAGACCCGTCGGGAAACGATTCGCATCCCCGGCTGACACGGGAACGGCCGGGCACAGCGCTTCCTCAGACATCGAACTAAAGAACCCGATACAAGAACAAAACGGCCGGATAGTGTCGAGAGTGACCATCGGAGGACAGCGCACGAAAGCCACGGTCGACACCGGCGCGTCCCGAAGCTTCATCAATGCTGATCTCGCCCGCCAACTAGACCACAGCAACGACCTTCGAGAGGTGCGCGTCCAGATACGGCTAGCCGACAAGTGGGCACGCGAGTTAACTCCGATCTTGCTGGAACGGATCCGACTAGATGAGCGGGAGGCACAGTTACCGCTCTTAGTACTGCCAAACATGCTAGAGTAAGTCACCGTGGGGATTGATTTTCTTTGTGTCATCGAAACCACAATACAGTGTGGCACCACGAGCTTGGAGATGGACCAAGACCACTAACGCCCCGTCTGAAACACGTCGGTGATCACCGCCAGTCAAGGTGACACTTAAGGAGCCCCGACTCGGCACGAGACACGCACGCAAGAAACAAGGAACATGGAACCCACGGCCATGACGAGGCACACGAGCTCCAGGCCCACTCAAGAAAACTCGAGCCCATGCAAAGCAACAAAGAAAGCGAGCCAGTCTCCCGACTGGTTCCACCAACGAAGGCAAGCAACTCAGGACGGCCCTCCAGAAGACAACCCGGCCCTATCAACAACAACCACCACGCAGCAGCCAAGCGCTCGAGGTACCAGCTCCGACCGCCACCCGACCCGGCCCACGACTGCAACGAAAATGATAGAGACCGACCCGATACCCCCTCGTCCTTCCAGGCAGGAACCGGGTAAGGTGACCACCGCCACACGAGGCGCCAATTGGAGGCGCGATGCACCTAACACATCGTCCACATAAGCGAATACCCTAGTGAAGTCGAACCAACAAGCGCACTCGACACGACGATCCTCCCCGAGAACCCCGATCAACCTTGCGACCCAGATACAAAAGTTCCTGGACGATGAAGTGCCGACACTCGCAGGCCTTCGAGGGACGACGGATCTCACGGAACACACCATCGTCATGAGGGACAACCGACCCAGCGGTACTACCCGAAAAACCCAGCCATGCGGCGGATCATTGACGAACTGGTCGACCAACTGAACGGCTGGAACCACAGGGGCGAATCCTATTCGACAGCTGGTGGTGGCGCCACCGCTACCGCGCCCACCCCGATGAACGAGTCTTTGTCACTCTCTTCGGTGCAGAAGGGGGAGGGTGCAAAGGGTTCGCTACAGCGCCTCTCCCGACGTAGAGTAACACATTATTACCCCACTTAAATATAACACCAAAATATTTATACTTATACTCCGAACTTTAAGAACACACTCTCCACACATAGCTACAGACACGCGCAGACCGACGGTGACTACGCACTGCAGCCAGGGATAACGATCTCGAGTGGAGATCCTTACTACATGGAAAACACAGCACACGCACCACATACACAGACAGAGAAGACGACTGAGGAAGCAGTCTTCGGTAAGCGACACGCCCTTACTAAATCCCCACCTCCGTAGGCACCTGCGAAAGCTCATGGCTCGAGAATATTCCAGTTCGGACCGGATGGCAAGGAGAAGGAGCGAATGCACTCTCACCAATTAGAGCTTCTTAAAAACCTGGGTACTCGGGCTAATGAGCTGGTCAAGAGGATGAACGATCAGCGGCAAGTTGACAACGTGGATGCCCTACAGGCGCTTGTGGTCAAAAACTTCGACAAGCTGCACACCAGGAAAAGGTCGACCGCTACTATTTGAGTATGCGTAGCCACTGAAAAATTTTTTTTTCTTTTCGGCTATAAAAATTATCCGATATGATCCAAATTCAGCAACTAAATAGATATGGTCATTCTCTATGATTCTGCGTTTTTAGTTTTCTCGAATCTGCAATATTGTGGATGCAACAGATTTTCGTCCTTTGTGGGGGCGGATGGGGGTGGGGCGAAATTCTGAGATATACGTTTTATAGTGAGATCTAACAGAAGTGCGGATACCAAATTTCGTTACTATAGCCTTAACAGTCTCTGAGATTTGTGGTTGCCCCAGATTTTCGTTCTTTGCGGGGGCGGAAGGGGGTGTGGCGAAATTTTGACACAAAATGGTCAAGGTCCGATATCACAGGAGTGTTGATACCAAATTTGGTTGCTCTGGCTCTTATGGGTTCTGAGATACTTGAACTCATATTTTGCAATTGGCAAAACCGACCATGAAACCTGTGTGTTAGAGAGAGACAGAGCGAGAAAAAATGAAATTGTTTTCTTGATTCTGGCTATAATAATTATACGATCTGGTTCAGATTTTGCACTCTAGAAGATCCTCTGCGTTTTTGGTTTTATCGTATCATTAAAAGTGTGGATGCCACAGATTTTCGTCCTTTGTGGTGGCGGAAGTGGGCGGGGCGAAGTTTTGAAATATTTTTGTAGCAGTGACATATCACAGAAGTCTGGATCCAAAACATAGTTGCTCTAGCTCTTATAGTCTTTGAGCACTAGGCGCTGAAGGGGACGGACAGACAGACATGGCTCAATCGACTCGGCTATTGATGCTGATCATGAATATATATACTTTATGGGGTCGGAAACGAGTCCTTCTGGACGTTACACACATCCACTTTTACCACAAATCTAATATACCCCAATACTCATTTTGAGTATCGGGTATAAAAATCCCCCTCAGGAGCGGTGGACCATGGTGCCATCGCAGCCGCTAAAAAAAAAACAGCTCAAGCGGCAACCGAGGGAAAGAAAAAAGGGAGCCCCGTGAGCTCGAGCCAAGACCGGACGCGATAATTATCCAACCCCAGGGTGAGCTTACACAGCTCACAGCATCATCCTTCGAATGGTCACCAGGCGCCAGGACGGTAAGCTCACGGAAGTGGTGGAAAATGTGAACAAAATCCGGTGGGCGGCAAAGAGCGAGCTGTTGCTCGAGCTCAACGGCGCGAGCAAAAGCAACACGGCTAAGCTCAAGGACATCAGCGCGGAACTGAAGAGAAAAACAGAAGAATTCTGCGTGGAGGTCAAGGATCTTGACAGCCTGGTCACGAAGGAGGACATCGCAGCAGCGATAGCTGCAACAATAGACGCACCCAGCGTAGACAGCAGCGCCATTAAACGCTTGAGTCCGTCTTTTGCTGGTACACAACTGGCAGTAGTGTGCCTGACGCCCGTGCAGGCAAGAGCCCTGCTGGAACTGGGAAACTAAAAGTCTGCTGGACAAGCTGTAGGATCCGGGAGACGATGCTATAAATGTCTGGAGTTTGGGCATCTAGTAATCAAGTGCAAGAACGCGGTACATCGCACCGGATGCTGCCGCAGAACGGTCACAAGGCGGCAACCTTTCAGAGCGATCTATGGTGTTTCATCTGCCCTGCTAACAACAGCAACGAGAGGAATCACTACGCGTGTAGCAGGCGATGCAGAGCAGACAGGGGTGCGTCCAACTTGCCACCCCAATAATGAAGGTTATACAGCTCAACCTCAACTACTGCGCTGCGGCTCAAGACCTGCTGAGCCAAACCGTGGGAAAATGGCAATTGACCTCGCCATCCTCAACGAGCCATACCAAAATAGGGAGTCTCCTGGATTCATCCTGGATGCCACCAAAAAGGCCGCGATATGGCTATGCGGTGCACATCATTGCAGCTTTCCTTCAAAAGCTCTGACGTTGGTTTTGTACGTGCTAAAGTTGGAAGAGTCTGGGTTTACAGCGTTTACCTCGCCCCAAGCCTGTTGCTCTCCGAATTTGCAGGTATTCTAGACAACTTAGCGGCGGATGCTAGAGGACGTCACCCAGTAGCCATCGGTGGTGATTTTAATGCGTGGGCTGAGGAGTGGGAAAGCGTGACGACAAATGCGAGAGGGAGGGCTCTACTGGAGATCATTATAGGCTCTTGCGCCTAGATAGGTTCAGAAAACACATCTCAATCGATCATCACCGCAATCGCAAGTTCCGTCGTCTGACACAGTGGCCTGTCTACCTATTATTACAAATGGCTATAGACCGTATTTCACCCTTGTTTTGTATCGCTTAAACACGACATCGGGTTCTTAGTAAGTTTCTCATTAAAGGACCCCATCAGCATCCACGAAAATAAAAAATATTTAAATACTATACTTTATCGCAATCGAATCTACGCTACTGAAGAAGCTCAATAGCTCATTCCCCTGAAGTGATAAAAAACATAAACAATTATAACAAACAATATGTCGTTGGCTAATTCGCGTAAAACCATGGTTATTCAGATTGGCGGTTGCGCACAAGTAAGGGTTCACGCGTTATCCACTTCGAATGCTGCGATCAATTGTGTAGATCATTTAAAACTTTTTAAGTTTATTATTAATGCTATTAATCTCTACGTCTCTAAAACAAGTTGTTCACAAATGACCAAGGTTATGATTTTTACTAATGGTACGAGTAGACCTAAGTAAATAGTAAGCCATAAGACGCCAATACTTTGAGCGAAATGTACTGCTGACCTAAGCAAATTTGCAACAGGCAGCAGGATGCATCTATGAATGAATGATTAGAAAATGCATAGTATGGGTAATAACCCATAGGATATCTTCAGACCTAAGTAAACATTCTAAGCATCAAAAACTGTTTATAAACCGCACATTTTTACTAAATAAAACCAGTACTTATCAATAACTCAATATCTGAAAATTTATTTGTGTAGAAATCCTTCCTCCAGTAAAAATAACTCGAGTGGGCATTTTTGATGTCGCCTTACAACCGGTCCAATGGTTACGCACGTCCGGTAGGTCAAAAGAAGCCACCATCAACACAAAAATCTTAGTGTAGATTACGCACGGCGCTAGGGAAGTTACGTGGGGGTTTAAGGAATCAACCCCAATAGCCCTAGTGGTCTAAGAGGTGATCAGTAGGATCTGATAATTTGCTTTTCTACTCGTACGATTAGTAGAAATCGTAACCATGTTCATTACTAGAATCACTAGAATTGGGCCAGGCCAGCTATCCCATCGCGCTAGATTAGCTTAAGAAACGATTCTACAATAATGTTTAGATACCAAAATTGCTAATCGGCGAGCTCTAAAGAGTTTCGGGACAAAAGAGCAGGTGGCTGACTGCATTGTGATAAACAGCCTGCTGCAGAGGGTGGGCAGTGGGCATGCATGGATCCTCCCACGGGAGGGAGTACATTTTTGTACTTTCCCTTCTATTGCATATCAATTTATTTTAAGTACCTTTTTGGTCATTGCACTGAGCTAGCGTAACGAAATCGTACCATTACCGTTGCTCGCTTAGCATCATGCTGTCAGTTACTTTTAGTTACTGCTTTTTATAGCCAATTGGATGGGCTAGCTCGCTGCAACTTAGTGTATAAATCGCTTAACTTATATTGTGGAAGGCTCTGGCATCTTTTGCCACTATCCACATACAAATTACATACAATAAAAATTGGAACGCGTTTAAAGTCAATAATTTGTGAAATTATTAAACTATTATAGTGAAAATAAGATTGTGGTCTTAACAATTAATATTTTGCTTGCTAGTAAATACTACATATAGTACTGCAAAATAATGTGCAAGAAATAATTGAATATAATATAAATTAGTAGGATCCTTATTATTCCTCCTCCTCGATGCAACATTTGAAAGGTATTTGAATTATAGCTCAAAAATGTATGGTAATTCACCACTTGTTTGATGATAATGATAATCAATTTAAGTTTTATTTTTGATTTTTTAAATGAAAGTTTCGGAATTGTAGTTTTTAAAAAATCAAAATCAATTTTTATACCCGATAATCAAAATGTGTGTTAGATTTGTGGTGAAAATGGATGTGTGTAACGTCCAGAAGTTAGCGTTTCCGACCCCATAAGGTATATATATTCTTGATCAGCATCAATAGCCGAGTCGATTGAGCCCTGTCTGTCTGTCCGTCCGTCCGTCTGTCCGTCCCCTTCAGCGCCTAATGCTCAAAGACTATAAGAGCTAGAGCAACGATGTTTTGAATCCAGACTTCTGTGATATGTCACTGCTCCAAAAATATTTCACAACTTCGCCCCGCCCACTTGCGCTCCCACAAAAGACGAAAATCTGTGGCATCCACAATTTTAAAGATACGAACAAACCAGAAACGCAGAATCATAGAGACTGACCATATCTTTTAGACTACAGAGTCTGAATTGGATCGATGTCTCTCTCTAACACACACGTAGCATTTGCTGAGAGTAAAACATTAGCGCCTAGATCTCAGAGACTATAAAAGCTAGAGCAACCAAGTTTTTGATTCACACTCCTGAGATATCGGACCTTAACGAATTTGTTTCAAAATTTCGCCACGCCCCCGCAAAGGACGAAAATCTGGGGATATTCACAAATCTCAGAGACTATAAGCGATAGAGTAACCACATTTGGTATCCGCACTCCTGTTAGCTCTCACTATAAAACGTATATCTCAGAATTTTGCCCCACCCCCTTCCGCCCCCACAAAGGACGAAAATCTGTTGCATCCACAATATTGCAGATTCGAGATCACTAAAAACGCACAATCATAGAGAATTCCCATATCTATCCGGTTGCTGAATCTGGATCAGATCGGATAATTTGTATAGCCAAGAGGAACAAATCAATTTGCAGTGGCTACGCAGCGCCTGACGTCACGCTCAGACTGATTTTCTGTCTCTCTCGCACGCACTCTGTGTCGTGTCTTTTAATAATAGCGACGTCTGACGGAGGAGAGCCATACTGACTAAGTATCGGGTATAAATGTAGAGTTGCGGTCTCCGCAGCAAGTCGCAACGTTCCCCCTCGTTATTTATAATTTTTTCAACTAATTCTTTTTGATTGGAAAATTATAATTAATTCTAAAGTGCAAGAGCCGGGCCGAGCTTTAAAAAGGATTTCCGCGTCGATCTCTAATGTATTTTGTACTGTATTAATAATAAACAAAAAAATACATCCCAAATAACGTATCATATTAAACTCACCTTGCGAATTGGGTTCAGGCAAATTATCACGAGGCACTAAATGCATAACAGTCGTCTTGCCTAATGGAAGTCCCAGCGCTCCTAACGTTACATTGCAATGAAGAAAACGTCCCTGATAAATCAAACGTAAAATTTCAGCCTTAGAAACGGCTTCACGCGTCCAATCTAAAAAAAAAATAATTATGTCTTAGAACTGTGTAAGAATCTATATTAAATAATTCATTTAATTAAATTATAATTTTAAATGGTTATCAAATGGAAACTTGTATAAAGTTTCGGTATCCGTCTTGGACTCCTCTCAGGTATTAGTTCCTGGTTACGCACATCGGCTCCATAATGTTGTAAGAAATTCCATGAATATAATTTAATTTATTGTATGTCTCATATTTTTAATTATACTCCATACTCAAAATGAGTATTGGGGTATATTAGATTTGTGGTGAAAATGGATGTGTGCAACGTCCAGAAGGAATCGTTTCCGACCCCGTAAAGTATATATATTCTTGATCAGCATCAATAGCCGAGTCGATTAAGCCCTGTCTGTCTGTCCGTCCGTCTGTCCGTCCCCTTCAGCGCCTAGTGCTCAACGACTATAAGAGGTAGAGCAACGATTTTTTGGATCCAGACTTCTGTGATATGTCACTGCTACAAAAATATTTCAAAACTTCGCCCCGCCCACTTCCGCCCCCACAAAGGACGAAAATCTGTGGCATCCACATTTTTTAAGATACGATAAAACCGAAAACGCAAAATCGTAGAGAATGACCATATCTTTTAGACTGCAGAATCTGAATTGATCGTATTATTATTATAGCCAGCATCAAGAAAACAATTTCATTTTTTCTAGCCCTGTCTCTCTCTAACACACACGTAGCATTTGCTGAGCGGCTTTGCTGAGAGTAAAACATTAGCGCCTAGATCTCAGAGACTATAAAAGCTAGAGTAACCAAATTTGGTATCCACACTCCTAAGATATCGGACCGAGACGAATTTGTTTCAAAATTTCGCCACACCCCCACCCCCCGCAGAAAACGAAAATCAATTTTTCACAAATCTCAGAGACTATTAACGCTAGAGTAACCAAGTTTGGTATCCGCACTCCTGTTAGATCTCACTATAAAACGTATATCTCTAAATTTCGCCTCACCCCCTTCCGCCGCCACAAAGGACGAAAATCTGTTGCATCCACAATTTTGAAGATACGAGAAAACTAAAGACGCAGAATCATAGATAATGATCATATCTATCAGGTTGCTGAATTTGGATCAGATCAGATCATTTTTATAGCCAAAGGGAACAAATCAATTTGCAGTGGCTACGCAGCGCCCGACGTCACGCTCAGACTGATTTTCTGATCCGGGAGCGATGAGTGAAGTCTCGCAGACGGACTAAGAAAAGAGCATTTACGAAAAACTATCACAAACGGACTTAAAACGGGTGAAAAATGGACAGAAAACTGAAAAATAATTGAAAGGAGGGAGAACGTTGTGAGTTGCTGCGGACACCGCAACTCTACAGTTTGTGACGGCCCATATTTGGATGGACTTATTTGTGTGCACAGAGCTGTAGCTTATCTGCATGCAAGGGAATAAACGGGAATAAAGCGAAAGCTTTTGAAGGGAGAGCGAGCTTTGGGTTATCTTGGTGGGTTATCTAGCCCTTGTGCTTTAGAATGGGATGAAGAAACAAAATCAAAGCTCAAGCGCTGGATCATTCGATCCATGGAACTAAATTGTGGAAGGTCAGTTTGGTGGTACGGCGAGATAAAAGAAAAGAAAAGAATAAAAGGTTATACACGTGCCTGAAAAAAAAAGGAAAATTGAAATCTATAAATCGTCGAAAGTAGGGTGCACATGCCAAGCTGCCCCAAAAATTAAGATCAGTGTGCACAAAAGCCGAAAAATCAGTGATTCTCCAAAGATAAACCCGGTTTCAAGCCCCAAAAGGGGTCTGAGCTTTGCCAGTCGATCTCGGTTTCTCCAGTGTAATTTAATATTGACGAAAGTTATCCAACGGAGGTCAAACTTCTGCCGCACAACGGAAATTTGCGATCAACCTTATTTTTAACCTTGGCAGAGGACATACAGTTGCCTCTGAAATTCTATGTCGTGGCCTGGATAGGCACAGACATATCCATATCGGATGTCTTCAAGGAAAATGATTGACACACACACACAAACACACTGAATTCAACCGTAGCTACTATTGCTATTATTATTATTTTTTTTGCATTTAAATTTTGTACATTATAATCTAATCTAGGACACATCAATGCATACAGGCCTGTTGCAGCGATGGAAAAACCAAACGTAAGCTACCACTAAAAGTAAGAAAAACACCGCTTTGCTTATAATTTGATTTGTTCTTCTAAACTTTTCTCCTCTTTATATATATAAAAAAACCCCTAGAATTAAGTTGCTGTAACTGTAGATAAATAAGATGTTATGAAGATTTGAGGTGATGCTGAGGATGGTTGTTAGTTGGAGTGGAGTTAAAATATAAAAATACACTGAAGATTGATCAACATGAAATTGGAGTAGAATAACTATAACTATATTGGGAAGGGGGAACATATAGAGGTTTAAGGGTTAACACAAGAAATAGGCGAGCAGAGTTAACATGGTACGGTGGGTAAACGCGGAGATTACAAGACCTAACTCCGTGCGGCGATGCATATGGCACTATTGATTTGATTTGTATAACACCTAACGGCCAGGTTAGCAGCAGAATCTCTTGTATGTGTTTAGCTGGAACAACTGAAAGATCCCCCCCATCCGACGAGCCCTAGCCGAAAGATCCCACACAGTGCTAACCATAACATCTATGCAAGTTGTCTAGTTTGTGGAATGCGTCTCGAAAGCTACCACACCAGAACACCGGGACACATTACAAGTTATACCCGATATTTAGTCAGTATGGCTCTCCTCCGGCAGACGCCGCTAATATTAAACGACACGACAAAGAGTGCGTGCGAGAGAGACAGAAAATCAGTCTGAGCGTGACGTCGGGCGCTGCGTAGCCACTGCAAATTGATTTGTTCCTTTTGGCTATAAAAATTATCTGATCTGATCCAGATCTGATAGATATTATCTATGATTCTGCGTTTTTAATTTTTCGCGTATCCTCAATATTGTGGATGCAACAGATTTTCGTCCTTTGTGGGGGCGGAAGGGGGTGGGGCGAAATTTTGAGATATACGTTTTATGGTGAGATCTAACAGATGTGCGGATACTAAATTTGGTTACTCTAGCTTTAATAGTCTCTGAGATTTGTGAATATCCCCAGATTTGCATGCTTTGCGGGGGCGGAAGGGGGTGTGGCGAAATTTGGACACGAAACGGTCAAGGTCCAATATCACAGGAGTGTAGATACCAAATTTGGTTGCTCTAGCTCTAATGGGTTCTGAGATCCTTGAACTCATATTTTGCAATTGGCAAAACCGACCATGAAACCTATGTGTTAGAGAGAGACAGAGCGAGAAAGAATGAAATTGTTTTCTTGATTCTGTTTTTATCGTATCTTTAAAAATGTGGATGCCACAGATTTTCGTCCTTTGTGGGGGCGGAAGTGGGCGGGGCAAAGTTTTAAAATATTTTTGTAGCAGTGACATATCACAGAAGTCTGGATCCAAAACATCGTTGCTCTAGCTCTTATAGTCTTTGAGCACTAGGCGCTGAAGGGGACGGACAGACGGACGGACGGACAGACGGACAGACAGACAGACAGGGCTCAATCGACTCGGCTATTGATGCTGATCAAGAATATATATACTTTATGGGGTCGGAAACGATTCCTTCTGGACGTTACACACATCCACTTTTACCACAAATCTAATATACCCCAATACTCATTTTGAGTATCGGGTATAAAAATAGCTATGTAGGTACGGGTGAAGTCTCGCAAAATGCTCGCAGACGGACTGACGACCAATGTCTCGCAAAACTATCACAACCGGACACAAAAACGGGAACAAACGCAAGAAACGCCAGATCTCGTAATAGAACATTAACGAACATGTAAAACTGCGGCTTGGCAAAATCGCAGCGGAAGAAAGTAAACGTTACTCCCCGTTTAATAGTGCAATAAAAAGGAAAAATTGCTAAGTAAATTATTCTTTATTTGATAGTATAGTATAGTGCACAAAATTTGAGTTTGGGAGCATTATAAAACATCACAAAGACAAAAATCTACACATTCTGTGATTAAATTAAATTTAATTCACTAATCTAATTATCTATTCATTGTATGTACTATACAAATTAAAAATTAAAATGAATACATATTAAATTAAAAATTATTAAAAACAAACAACAAAATTTGCAAAAGGCTCGCAATCTATATTGCAAAAGTCTCGCAATCTATATTGCAAAAGTCTCGCAAAAGATATCATAAAAGGCTCGCAAAAGTCTCGCCAAAGATGTCATGGAAGGCTCGCAAAAGATGTCATAAAAGACTCGCAAAATATCCGTTTTTGAGCAGTGAAACTTTCACTGCCACAAACTGAGCGACTAGTGATTAATTTACTTATCTTAATTCAGATCTTAATTCGATACTTTTACACGGCTGAGTTTTGCGTAACTCTCGTTTGCGATATCGTTTACGAAGTTTTTGTCCACTGTGAACATATTGCGTGTGTTCTAACACATGTTTTCTCTGCGTTCTCTCATGATGACGCGTCAGTACCTAAACGCCAGAGCCGAAGTCTCTGGGGTTCTCAGACTGGTAACCCATCGTGTGACGCTTTCGTAGTATGAACTGGCACATTTATATACTGTATGGTTAGTGCTATCACTCAACCCCTGAATAAATGTTCTTCCTTCCTCGCTGACTCTTATTAGGTGTTGCTGCAAACGCTCTAATTTCAGTGTTTACTAATTCCCTTTTCAGCATTTGTCTGGCACATTGCTCTGATACCTAATACCTGAGTACCCGATACTCAAAATGAGTATTGGGTTATATTGAATTTGTGGTAAAAATGGATTTCAAAGATACGAGAAAACAAAAAACGCAGAATCGTAGAGAATGACCATATCTTTTATGCTGCAGAATCTGAATTGGATCGTATCATTTTTATAGCCAGAATGAAGAAAACAATTTCACATTTTCTAGCCCTGTCTCTCTCTAACACACACTATCATAAACGGCTTTGCTTAGCGCAAATTAGCGCATAGATCTCAGAGAATATACGAGCTAGAGCAACCAAATTTGTAATCCACATTCCTATGATATCGAACCTGCACAAGTATATTTCAAAACTTTACCCCACCCCTTTCCACCCACGCAGAGGAGGAGCACCTGTAGCATCCACAGATCTTAGAGACTATGAGAACTGACTGTAGATCTCTCACTGTTACAAAAGTATTTGTAATTTTTCACTGCAGAGCTTACTGTTACAAGTGTATTTCTTTTTGCTCACTGTATAGAGCTCACTGCTACTGCCTTATAAATCCATTCTGAGTTGGAGATATAAGTGACTTGCAGAGATGTTGCAAGTGCGGAGTTAAAACCTTCTCAAACATTTTAGGATAGCTATGCTTACCTCTATAATTTTTTGCGTCAGACTTGCTACCTTGTTTATGGAGAAGAATTATAGAAAAATTTAACAAGGGACTGAAAATGCCGTTCGACCTCGGTAAACCGTATGGGTACGGATGACCAGAGTAGCTTTCCTCAGAATAGGTCGATTGGAAAAATTGGGCAAAAAGATCGGCAATTGCCTAATCATTATTTGCCGACGTATTACAAAATGATAGCGAGGATAAGTGTGCGGACGTTCTACGCTTACAGTTTACGAAGCAGTAAAACTGTTTAGGGTCCTGAGAAAAACGTATCCTGCATTGAGATAGGTAGTTCTTATAGCATTGAGCATTAAGAACTGAAAAGTTTGACCGAGCTATTACATAGCGAGAGTGAGAAGTAGGAGAACCTACTTCTTGAAATTTTTTATAAAGTCTTGATTTTAAGTTTTTTAGACTGGATAACTCTTTGGTAAACCAAGGGGGTTTTCCAGATCTAATCGGACAAGAAAGCGGGACACAAGAATCAAAAAATGTACCAAGAGCATTGTAAAAAATGTTTGTGCCTTTTATGACATCAGTGAGCAAGTACAAAGCGGACCAATGAAAATCCCTAATGAGGTTATTAGCCTACTCGAACGATCCAATACAGTTGGTCCTATAGTTGAAAGTAAGATGGTAGGCGTCTTCAGGTATTGTGAGCGGATGGGCTCGGGTGCTGCTCATAAATAGAGATATCCGAAGAAGGTGGAATATCCGAACAAGTAATAAATATAGCGAAAGCGGAAAGAATCAGTTTTACACACAGAACCACTTTGCAGCGCAACAGTAAGAGCTCTGGGCTTATGGCTGTATTTTCCCGCGTTTCGAGCTCAACCCAAATTGAACGTCTTCTCAACTTTCGTTCTTTCGCGCGATCACAATTTTGATCCCTTTACCCCCGCTTATTTTCTTGCAGGTGGATGCCAACATTAACAGATTGCAGTTTTGGAAACAACTGCAAGGAAATGTTCAAGGGTTGTGGAAAAGTTGAAATCTTGAATAACCTGCTTTTTTTGCAATCACGCTCGAAATGGCGGCAGGAGACCAACAACCTAACCCTTGCCATTAGCCACGCTAATGGATGTAGTAACTTCGACTGATTAAAACGAATGAAATTGAGACGCTTCTTTTCCAACATTGCGTACATGTCAACGGAGTACTGTTGAAGCAACCGGCAATATCCCACGAAAGGATTGTTAAAGTCTTACCGAATCATCAATTGACACGGATAAAAATTCATTGAGCTGTCCTTTACATTCGTTTCTATTCCTGAAATATGTATTCGAACTTAGTTGTAGAATGGAAAAGAAGAGATGATTTGTAAACAAACCTGTCGTTGGACGGACTATCTTTATATCGAAATGATAGCCACCCTCTCCAGGACAGAATGGGTAATTTGGATGTAATTTGGATCGGTCATATGACCGATGAGTCTTGTACACGCGTTTCTATTGTCGCTTATCTAGTTAAATTGCCGAATCACCAACAAAATAGATCTGATCTTCGTTTGGTGGTGGGAACAAAGCTCAAGCTCGATGGTGGATTCGCGCTTAAACCTAAATGTTTCAAAACATTTTCGAAAAAAGAAAATTAGACGAATTTTTAATTGATATAATAAGCATAGCTCGCAAATAACTGTTGACACTTTCGGCGTGTCTGATAAAAACCTCTCATTGACGGACACATTGAGAAAATGGACTGAAAAGACCCGATCAACTCTGTTTTTGCTCAACTCGCTCTTCGCTCAAGCAAAGACCGATTTCTTCACTTCTCTTTTGTTCCTGTATTTCACTGAGCATCTTATCGCGAGCAAACGAATAAAGTGTCTTTTGCGTATGTATGCGTACTTGTACGTGCGATGCTTATGGCAAACGATAAATTTTTGTGAATTCTATACGGTTTGACTATTGGAGCTTAAAATGAATAGTGAAAAGCAAAACGAAAATGTTCGTTTGCCAATTTTGCAAATAAATATACATATTACAATACAATAGCCCAAAAGATGCGGAAAACATGAATAAATATACATATACACGAAAAAAACTAAAAACAATTTACTCAGACACTTTTTTGGTTCTGCTGTGAGCGCTTGACCAAAGTATTTCTCTAATATGTTATTGTGGGACACGATCGTGTGTCGGGCTCAACCAAAAACACGAAACACATAACACAAGCGAAGAGACAAAGAGTTCTGCTCAGTTTTTATACCCGATACTCAAAATGAGGATTGGGGTATACTAGATTTGTGGTAAAAGTGGATGTGTGTAACGTCCAGAAGGAATCGTTTCCGACCCCATAAAGTATATATATTCTTGATCAGCATCAATAGCCGAGTCGATTGAGCCATGTCTGTCTGTCCGTCTGTCCGTCCTCTTCAGCGCCTAGTGCTCAAAGACTATAAGAGCTAGAGCAACGATGTTTTGGATGCAGACTTCTGTGATATGTGACTGCTACAAGTCAACACGTCAGTTGCAATTGAGCCAGCCACCCATGATGCTGAGAGTGCTGCAGCTCAACTTGCATAAAAGCAAGGTAGCGTATGGCTCATGACAGAGCCGCACCACCCGACAAACTCAGAAGTCTGGTGACAAAAGCCGGCACCAAAAACCATTAACTCGTAATCGGGACGGACGACACAATGTGTACTTTATACTAGCAGCTAATCTATATATAGCAAACGTTGGGGAGGAGCACACCTTCTTAGGTCCGACCTCATCCAACGTGCTAGACCTAACACTTGCAACGGGAAACAGTACTATGGTATCTGGCTGGAGAGTCCTTGAAAGACCTTCCTTCTCAGATCATAAGTATATTCAGTTTAAGTGCTATTTCAAATTCTCTTCGAAGGTAACAGTCTATAGAAACCCCCGGAATACAAACTGGGAAAAGTTTAAAAAGACAGTTACTTCGAAGCTCGCGAGTCCGTGCACAGTGAAATCCGCGGAGGACATACAGAAGTCTCTAGAGACCCTAACCAACGCGTTACTGGACGCCTACCACACATCGTGCAAACCCTCGAGGATGAAGAAGAGGTCCAAGCCACTCTGGTGGAACCGGGATCTCTCTATTCAAAGGAACAACCTCAAGCAACTCAACCACAACCAAACAAGCGAACGAAGGGATCGTCTATGAGGAATACAGACTCCCACTTAGGAGCTACAAGAAGAAAATACGCAAAGCACAACGGAACTCGTGGAGGACCTTCTTCTCCAACATCGAGAAAGTACCAGAAACCGCACGGCTTCGGAAGCTGCTCTCTAAGCAGCCTACCATACAAAGCCAATTAAAGCTAGACGACGGACAGTGGCCAGAGGGCAGTGATGAAGCCCTAACAGCACTAATGGAGAATTTCCCTGGCTGCACCGAGGTCGCTGATGCCAAAGAGCACCAGGACCTAGCAACCGAGGAGAAACACCCCAAACAGATCTATTAACCACTAAGCGCATCTACTGGGCAACAGACTCCTTTGCACAAAAGCACCAGGACTGAACGGGGTATTCTCAGCCATGATGCAGGTAACCAAAGCGGCGATTACCCCATGGCTTTCCGCAATATTCACACCTTGTCTAAGTACAGGCTACATCCCTGTCCCAAAGGCAGGAAAGTGCTGCCATGCGAGTCCCAAGGACTATAGACCGATAAGCCTTACCTGCTTTATATTACAAACACTAGAAAAGTTGCTGGACTTACACATCAGGAATGAGGTAGGAGGGAAGGGAAATCGGTGGAGACTGCACTACACTCGGTAGTAGCTACCATTGAGAAAGCCCTTCACAATAAAAAATATGCACTGGGAGTATTCGTGGACATCTCCGGAGTGTTTGACAACGTGGCTACGAAAGCAATAACAAATCGCTTGGTAGCGACTAATACACACCCAGCAATCAACCTGTGGATAAGGAACCTCCTGGGTTTCAGACGGGTGCAATCAGAGTGGGGCACCGTTTCCATGGTAAATGAGGCACACAGAGGCACACCCCAGGGTGGATTCCTGTCGCCCCTCCTGTGGAATCTGGTGGTCGACGACCTCATCAGAAGATATAAAAGGAAGGCCAATAATAACAGCTTATGCGGACGACATAACGTTTGCGCTTTACGCATACAAGAGGATGCACACACCTGCGTAGGTCCCACCTCGTCAAACGTACTAGACCTAACTCTCGTCACGGGAAAGAGTAATTTGGTATCTGACTGGAGAGTCCTCGAAAGACCATCCTTCTCAGACCATAAGTACATTCAGTTCAAGTGCGAATTCGAACACTCTTCGAAGATAACAGTCTATAGAAACCCCCGGAACACAAACCGGGTAAAGTTTAAAAAGACAGTTACTTCGAAGCTCGCGAATCCGGGCTCAGTGAAATCTGCGGAGGATATAGAGAAGTCCCTTAAGACCATATCCAACGAGTAACTGAACGCCTACCACGCATCGTGCAAAGCCTCGAGAACGAAGAAGAGGTCCAAGCCATTCTGGTGGAACCGAGATCTCTCTCTCCAAACAACAACCTCAAGGAATTCTTTAAGATCTTTAAGATATAAAATCCTACTTAGGAGCTACAAGACGTAAGGCACAAAGGAACTCGTTGAGGAACTTCTGCTCCAACATCGATAAAGTGCCCGAAACCGTTAGGCTCCGGAAGCTGCTTACAAAGAAGCCCACAGTACAGAGTCAACTAAAACTAGACAACGGACAGCGGATAGAGGGCAGTAAAGAAGCCCTAACAGCACTAATGGAGGCGTATTTCCCTGGATGCACCGAGGTCACTGACGCCAAGGAGCATCAGGACCTGTCAACAGCACCGCCCCCCCCCCCCCCCCCCCCTCCCACAGGTCTGTTAACCACTAAGAGAATCCACTGGGCCATAGACTCCTTCGCGGCCATAAAAGCACCAGGACTGGACGGGATACTCCCAGCCATGATGCAGTTGACCAAAGAGGTTATCACCCCATGGCTCTACGCAATATACTCAGCATGCCTAAGTACGGGCTATATCCCTGTCCATGGAGAACCTCAAGAGTCGTCTTCCTCCCAAAGGCAGGAAAGTGCAGCCACGTGAGTCCCAAGGATTACAGACCGATAGCCTTACCTCCTTTATCCTAAAAACTCTAGAAAAGCTGTTGGATTTACACATCAGGAATGATGTCAACAAACCAACACGCCTACACCAAAGGGAAATCAGTGGAGACGGTACTACATTCCCTAGCATCCACCATCGAGAGCGCCCTTCGCAATAAAAAGTATGCACTGGAGGCATTTGTTGACATCTCCGGAGCATTCAACAACGTGGCCACAACTGCAATAACAAGTCGCCTAGAAGCGAATAACATACACCCAGCAATCAACGTTTGGATCAAAAACCTCCTAAGTTGTAGACTGGTGCAATCGGAGTGGGGCACCGCTTCCATGGTTAAGACGGCACATAGAGGCACACCTCAGGGTGGAGTCCTGTCGCCAATACTGTGGAATTTGGTGGTCGACGACCTCATTAAGAGATTTGAAAGAAGGGCCCCAAAGATAAAAGCTTATGCAGACGACTTAAGCATACTTATTACGGGTGTATGTCCATCGACCGTCAGCTCCTTAATGGAGCGTACACTCAGGGAGATACGTGAGTGGGCGGAAGAGGTAGGACTCAGTATCAACGCGGACAAGACGGACCTCATCCTCTTTACCAAGAGGTACAAGGTACCGATATGGACCCCCACGAAAATTGACCAAACTAGGCTGACTCCAAATCACAGGTGAAATACCTAGGCATAGTACTGGACAGCAAGCTGGCATGGAGACCCAATGTAGTGGAAAGGGTGAAGAAGGCCACCATTGCGCTTTATGCATCCAAGAAGATGCTCAGCAGCACATGGGGCCTGTCACCTGCTCTGATGAACTGGATTTACATCTCGGTGGTACGACCAACTCTGCTGTATGGAGTCTTAGTGTGGTGGCAAGCTACCGGAAAGAAAACGTATCATAAGCTTATGGAAAAGACTCAGCGACAGGCTTTGCTCTGTATCACAGGGGCGCTGAGGTCAACACCAACAAAAGCACTCGAAACCTTACTTGGAACCTTACCTCATCGCTTCAGGAAATCTGTCGCCACAAGGATACGGGCATAGTTCAATTGGCAGGGAAATGACCAGATCAACTGATTGCATGACCCCCCAAACTAGCATCGACGTCAAAACAACCGCATCTTTGGGACCTGAAGACTCATCGACGTCAAAACAACCGCATCTTTGGGACCTGAAGACTGGAAAATCGGTAGAGACCAAACTGAGCACCTCAATATATATACGGACGGCTCCAAGATGGACGAACGAGTAGGAGCGGGGCTATATTGTAGAGACCCTGAGATAAGGCTGTCATATAAGCTACCGGACCATTTCAGCATATTCCATGCGATAAGATCCATGCAGTCGTTCGCGGTTAGTTCCAGAAGTGTCCTGGCGAGCTGGGAGGCACTACATACCCTAAGCACGACAAAGTCTCTGCGGATCTATTGGGTTCCCAGTCACCAAGGCATCGAAGGAAACGAGGCGGCGAACGTACTAAGGAAGGCGTCGGGCTTTAGAATAAGAGGACCGAGAACGTGCCTGTGTCCCTTAGAACGCTGCAAAGCGATCTAGAGAAGCAGGCCAGATCACCAACCGAAAGCAGATGGAGGAGTACCACCACCTGCAGAACCTCGAAAATAATGTGCAAGGAACGCAATGAGAAACTTAGCCACTACCTACTGCACCTACCACGAAAGGACTGTAGATTGTTAGTGGGAATACTAACAGGTCATTGCCTGGCTGCTGAACATGCAACAAAGGTAGGCATCACCAACAGAGACAGTTGTAGGAAATGCGATGAACCTGTGGCGAAACCCTGGAACATCTCATCTGCAACTGTCCGGCTCTCTCAAGGGCAAGGAGGAGATACCTCGGCGCCTCAGTGCTGGCATCACTTGAAGATGCCTCCAAGAGGACGCCACAGGAACTGCTGGCCTATGCTAAAAAAAAACCTCGATTCTCGGGGACTTTAAAACCACCTGAACACTCCCGCGATGGTTCCTTCCCCCGACATATGAATATAAGAACCCTTTACTAAACTACAACGCCTCGTACAACACCCCGCATATATTATTTACCAACACCCCCCTCCACACATAGCCACCGATCGAAACGCGCCGACTCCATAGCGCTGACCAACCACACCAGGTCATGGATTTTCCCCACTCCAGACCAAGCTACCGGCCAGGCGCGGCCCTGACTGCCGCTGACGCAGCAACAACAGGCGTATAAATATACGCCGGCCTGAACCAGAAGGCAGCTCACGCAGAAACCCGGCTCAGAGTACAGACGTTGTACCGGGAGCTAACGAAAGATACCGGCGATCAGTAGAGTTATCAAACTAATCCAATTTAAAGTGCTAAGATATTCGTCATAAAGTGTCTAATTATAAGAATAATATCCAATTGCGTAACAAATTGGAGAACGTTCCATGAGTGGACGCTCTGCGTACGATCGGTCTGACACCGGCAGTTAGCCAGAAAATCCTGCCCTCTCTGATGAAAAGTGGCTGCGCATCTTATATTTAGCAAGGAGCATAGGAACTGGACCACGGAAGATTGTAAGAAGGTAATTGTGTCAGATATACCAAAATAAACCGTTTTCAGTTTAAATAGTTTAAAATAAATACTACTGGCACAGCTCAAGTGGAAAGCTGAAAAATCATCAGGTCAAGGAAACAATAAAGCATGGAAAAGCATTGAAAATCATGGGCTCTGTTTAAAAAACATTGGAAAAGTACGAGTTTGTACCGAAAGGATTCGGTGAGTCTTTGGGAGCGCGTGAAGTCGGAGTGGCGCATGAAACCTTGCCAGCACCTATTAAATTTAGTCGCGAGTATGTCAATACTTATTCGGAATATGATAAAAGCTAAGGCCCTTGGGAACAAATTTTTTTTTAAATTATTAAAGTACAAAAATTTGAAACGTGCAAAAGTGGATACATGCTCTTTTTTGAACAAATTAAACTCTCTCAAGGAAAAGGATCTCTTTGAATTGAAATTATTGTCTTTTTTATTATAACTAAAAAAAAGAACCTAAAATAAAACATCATATCATATTTTAAGATTTAAAAGTGAAAAGTGATAAACATGTATCCACATGTGCTCGCCACTATATATCAAAGCTCCCAAATAACTGTTGACACTTTCGGCGTGTCTGATAAAAACCTCTCATTAATGGACACATTGAGAAAATGGACTGAAAAGACCCGATCAAATCTGTTTTTGCTCAACTCGCTCTTCGCTCAAGCAAAGACCGATTTCTTCAATTCTCTTTTGTTCCTGTATTTCACTGAGCATCTTATCGCGAGCAAACGAACAAAGTGTCTTTTGCGTATGTATGCGTACTTGTACGTGCGATGCTTATGGCAAACGATAAATTTTTGTGAATTCTATACGGTTTGACTATTGGAGCTTAAAATGAATAGTGAAAAGCAAAACGAAAATGTTCGTTTTCCAATTTTGCAAATAAATATACATATTACAATACAATAGCCCAAAAGATGCGGAAAACATGAATAAATAAACATATACACGAAAAAAACAAATTACTCAGACACTTTTTTGGTTCTGCTCATCTAAAGACACTTTTGCTGTGAGCGCTTGACCAAAGTATCTCTATAAGTTGTTATTGTGAGACACGATCGTGCCCAAAACCCGAAACACATAACACAAGCGAAGAGACAAAAAGTGTTCTGCTCAGTAAGAGACCGTGTCTTCGTGGTCTTTTTCGGTTTTGTCAGTGACGAGACAGCAAAGGGAAAAAGGGTTGACCGTCGTTTGCGAGCTATGATAATAAGACTCCATTACTTTATAAATGAGATTGCAGCCGTGTTCATCAATAAAGTCGTTATGTTTGTGTATTCGGCAGGAAATGATTTCATTGGATTGTATTTCCATAGGGAAACGAACACAATGGCTCTAGCGGATGAATCAAAATGGGCAATTTCACCTTGCCACTAGCGCAGCATATGCCAGAGGTTTCCGATTGAAACCTCAATGCATTTCAATACTGGCATACCACAGAAAATGAACCGAAATCAATCAGAAGATCTTTGTCGGCGATTGCGGAATAATTTCCGAAAGCAGCGCGATTCAAGTCTACATTTACGACTGGTCTTCTTCCAGTAACATTTTGTCGAATTTGAGGTGGTAAATGTGCAGCGCCAACGTGTGCAAGTTTGAAACCGATCTCCGATTATGACAATTGCCCCTTTGCCTAAGATTTTTTTCCATAATGGAAACAAATAAAATCATAAATTTTTACGGGATCGCAAGTGTGTTTTCCCAAAACTTTCTTACGCTAAAAACTTCTCCTGGCAAGTACGAACAACTAAAAAAAAAATTGGGCCAAATCAGCCCAGCCAAATCTGGTTAGTAGTCAGCGGTTAAATAAGGCCTAGTGAAAGTGCAACAAAATGACCAACGTGCCGCTTTCGAGCTGAAGGATTAAAAAGGGTTATCGTCAATTACACATTGCGTAAGATTGATCAAACTGAACAATGTTAAAAACTAACTAGCAATGGTAGTGCTGTTAATTAAACAATTGTTGTCGTAAAAATGACGGAAGACATGAGTGCACAGGAATATTTGCACAAACTCCATGTGGTACACGAGGCTTTAGCAGGGGGCAGCATAAAGGTTGATAATATAAGTTGTTTTGCTAAACTGTCTACCTAAATTCTTTAAAAGATTTGTTGCTGTTCTTAAAATACAAAAATTTGTGAAGGAGGCAAGAAGATAACGTTAGCAAAAAAATCTCATGCAGCAAGGGCCCTGCATGTGTCAGGCCAAAAAGGGTTTTAATTGCGGAAAAGAAAGGCATTTTAAACCAGAATATCGGGTCACAAAGAGGAAGCTAACGACAAGAGCGCAAGCAGTAAACGAGTCAATGCTTTGTGCACAGAAATATACAAAAGTGGAACCTGAGAAATATCAGATTCACGGCAAAATGTTGTATCGGCTACAAGAGCTTTAAACAATAGTAAGTTGTAGTTTTTGAATAAAAATAAAATCTTAAGTGGAAACAAATACAAGCTTAAATCGGCTTGCAACATGTTGGGCCATCCACTATTCACATTGTTAGCGGAAGAAATTAAATTCTCACTTAATTGTACCCGATACTCAAAAAGAGTATAGGGGTATATTAGATTTGTGGTGAAAGTGGATGTATGTAACTCCCGGAAGGAAGCGTTTCCGACCCCATAAGAACTAGAGTAACGACAATTTGTATACAGACTTCAGTGATATGTCACTGTTAAAAGGAACAAATCAATTTGTAGTGTGCGTAGCCACAGCGACACGTTCAGAAACACGTTTTCTATCTCTCCCACACGCACTCTTTGTCGCTCAATCTAGCCGTACTGACTATGTATCGTGTATAAATGTAGAGTTGCGGTTGCAGCAGCAACTCACAACGTTCCCCCTCGTTTTGCTTTCGATTTGATAAATTTATGTCTGGTGGTGTTTTTAGAGTGTATGACACCTTTAAAGAGTTTCGTTGTGTTAGTTCTTTTACTGGTTTGTTGGTTTCATATAATAGGTTTTAGATAGGTGTCATGCGAAATTCTCCTAGTGCTGAGCTAAAGGTAGTTTTAAATTTATTTAGTCTTCATTTTAGTATGTGTCCATAAGTGTGTAGTGGATTTTAGAAATTATTATCGCTTTTGTTACGTTTTGTTGCAGTTGGATTTTTGCCTGGCTAACCATTTTATGATATTAAATTTGTTGGCGCGTGCTGGGACGAGGGCCTTAATGTGTAAGTTTTGAGTAATGTATTATGTCGGTGTTTTTGTAGGTTACTATGGAATGGCACACTGTTTGTGAAAGAGATGATGAAGTCTGTGATCTTTGTTTTGTTAAACACTTTGTCTAATAGTTGGCTGTGTTTTGGTTGTGTTTCGAAATTGACTTGCAAGGTTAGAAACCACCACAATCTATTTGAGATGATTTTTTCAAAACTTTTCCTGTGGGGCAGTTTATTTAGATGTTTTTTGTGCAATTTACAAGGTAAGAACATGCCGGTAAGGCACAAGCTATAGTATTTTTAGTTGTTCCGTTTATGCAACGCTTTTGCAAACATTGTTTTCCAATAAGAATAACTCAAAGTTGGGCTTTTTTGGCATAGTGCGATGGGCACGACTTAGTGCAAAGTTCACCCAAGCGAGATTTATTGCCTGCCGTTTTGCACATTTTGAACTTTTTTGTTATACCCGATACTAAAAAAAGAGTAAGGGGTATATTAGATTTGTGCACAAAATGGATGTGTGTAACACACAGAAGGAATCGGTTCCGACCCCATAAAGTATATATATTCTTGATAGGCATCAATAGCCGAGTAGATAGAGCCATGTCTGTCTGTCCGTCCGTCCGTCTGTCCGTCCCCTTCAGCGCCTAATGCTCAAAGACTATAAGAGCTACAGCAACGAAATTTTGTATCTAGACACTCCTGACTATATCTTTCAGACTTCAAAATTTGAATCAGATCGGATCATTATTATAGCCAGACGGAAAAAAGGACATGGACAGGGATACAGTTAGGACTTAAGGCCCCGCGCATTGCGCTACTGCTGCAAAGTATTGTTTCGCAAGCGTGTGGACAGCTACTCCAACTGCCCCTATCGTCGGCGCACTATCGCATCTGGGCCTGGAGCATTCTTGGATTTTAAGCTTCTAGCTGCCTTCAGAACCAGCTTCCTTAAACTCGCAGATGTCGCTCAGTCTATGCACGAGCAAAGACTCGTACCTTGGGGATCTGCTGATCTGGCGTGCTCGTGGAAACAATGAGCATCTGACCCCATTGCGTATGGCCAGGCAGTTTTTGCTGCCGGCTTGGTGCCTAACCTCCTTTTTTCCAGCTGCAGAAAAGATGAAGCACGCTGGCTCCAGATCCTGGAGATGGTCCAGCCGTACCTCTCCTCGCCGTTCTGCATGACGGCTTTGCCCAAAGGTTAAACTGACCACTGCCAACTCCGCGTATCCGCGGCTCAGACTCTTAATCGTCCCTCTTCAATCTTAAACTGGCTGCTACTACGGCGTACCTTGGTGACACAGCTTTCCAAGTCCGATAACCGATTGTCTTCCCTCCTGGAAACCATTGCTAGCACTCCGCTGTAAGTCCTACCGGAATGCCCTATGACCACGCTTGTCGAGCGCGACGTGCTGCCTTTCGAGCACAGGACTTGAGCGCAAGCCTTCCTTCCTGGCGGCGTTTTCCTCTGAGAGCTTTCCGACCTGGCTAAGTCCCGAAACCTTTCGGGTCCCGCTGCTGCTGTAGGTGACGCGGGTACCGGCGATCGGGCGAGCTTGCTGCCTTTCAGAAAGCCAACTTTTTCTCCTCCTCCATTCCTACTGCTCTTATGTTGCTGATGGAATTTCAATTTGAAATGTTAAATTTGAAATTTGAGGTGACGCGCAACTCCAACACTCTAGCAACCCTGTGTCGTTCAAGGCTGTCCGGCAACACCGTCCGTAATGACGTGCTACGATGAAAACAGAAAAAAAAAATCGAGGGGGAACGTTGTGAACTGCTGCTACGGCCGCAACTCTACATTTATACCCGATACTTATTCATGATAGCTTTTCTCGGACAGACGGCGCACACGCTCACGACGAAGAGTATGTGAAAGAGAGAGACGGAAAATAAGTAAGCGCATGACCGGCGCACAGTGGGACATTTGGTCGTTTTAGCTTGCTAAATTATTAACTTCTGAACGAATAGTTATCTTCATGAAACAAACGCATTTTTTAAAATTAAATCAGTTAAACTAAATCATGCTACAATGTCCAAAAGCTTCACAATAATGTGTTAAAGTTTAACCTTGTTGCCGGTGCACATTTTCCTATGTAAAATGCTCAATTTGTATTTTTTTTGTTTAAATCGATAGAGTACTTTTAATGGTAAATTTTACTTAAAAAATATTATTTTCGATTAATTTTCAACTCAACCTAATCTACAAAAATTTTAATTACAAACAATTTTTTTTTAACTGAAAGTTGTTTGAATCTTTTTGTTTCTGTAAAATAATTCTCCACTTTCTGTTTAGTGGCAAGAATATCTAAGCATTCACTAAGCATTTTTGAAAGAATAATTGCTCGCCGATTTATTTTGTGATCTCACATATCTAATGGATGAAATATATGGATCTGAAGAGACTGTCAACATGCTGAAAAGATCTTGGTTTTGCTTAATTCGTGATGTCTTGCACGAATTCATATTCCAGCTTTTTAAAATCTTTGCTTCCCGTTTCCTGAACTTCCTCTAACATCTCTCCAATTGGTAGGCTATGGTGTTCAATTAAAATTGACCATGCTGGGCTGTCCGATACTAAATTTAATTCATTTACAGTGCTTGAATTTCTAAGTATCTCAAACAACTTCGTATTTTTCATAGCCATTTTAACGAAAATTTAATTCTTAAATTATATATACGTAACTGAATCCTTAAAAAGTCAAAATAGAACTATAGAGCTGTGATAAAAATTAATTCAATAAATACACATATGTACATACATATGTACCTTTCTAACTCTACAAAAAGGTAGAAATAACAGCCGTTCGGCTTCCATACCGATTTACCTGCCACAACCTCGCCCGAAAAACTGTCAAAATATGATTTTATATTGAAGCCTGAAATTCGATTTTTAAAAGTTCTGGAAAATTCTTTATTAGAAGCGTATATTCATTTTATCCAAAGCGATCAAAAAATCTTCGACTTTCTTGCACTCTTTGAGAACTAGACATCAAATAAGAAGGGCAGACGGACAGATAGAAATGGGTCTATCGACTCGGATATTGCTACTGATCAGGAATGCTTTATGGGATCGGAAACGTCAACCTTCTGGGCGTTACACACATCTATTTTCCCTAAAAATCTAAAATACTCCTATACTTTTTTTGAGTTTTTAAAAACCCAAACATAAATACATAAAGAGATTTATAAAATAACAACAAACCCAAACACCTGCTGCCCACCAAATAGGAACGCTCGGCTGCGGCGACGAAGCCCAATTTAATCAAGAAAATATTTTTTATTTATTTATTTACTAATTAACAAATTATCTGTTAATAATGGTACTTAGTTACTAAAGGCGGAAAAAGATAAGTTAAAAGTTAGCTAAATTTAAATGATTATAAATATTGCATGCAATTAGTTTAAGAGACAGTTCAGGGGATAGGGTTTGACAGAGGGACTTATAATTATGGCATAAAACCCTAAAACGTTCATGATCAGCATAATTAGACCTACATATGGGTAGACGGATAGGCCTAAAAGTACGGGTAGGTCTAGATGGAACGGCCAAGTCAATCTGACCCAAGAGAGTTTGGGAGTCAACAGTCCCAAGAAGGAGCTTGTGCACGAACATTACGCCATTGCATATTCTGCGATGGTGCAACGACGGCAGGTCAATAAGATTTAGCCTAGATCGGTAGGGTGGCAAGATTCTACCTGAGTCCCAGTTAAAGTTCCGAAGGGCAAAAATTAAAAATTACTTTTGCACGGATTCAATAACAGCCTGCTGCTCTTTATACTGCGGGCTCCACACACAAGAACAATACTCCAATATAGGACGTACCAACGAGATGTACAGTTGTTTCGTAACGCACGGGTCGTCAAACTCCTTGGACCAACGCTTGATGAACGCTAAAACACCCTTAGCTTTATTTACAGTTGCAGCTATATGGGTGTTAAAACACATCTTATGATCAAAAAGGACTCCGAGGTCATTTGAACTCGAAATTCGCTCAAGGACATGATTTCCTAGAACATATGGGACAAAATGAGGAGCACGACGGTAAAATGTCATAAGTTTGCATTTGGAAAGGTTCAGAAAAAGAAGATTAGTTGAACACCACCACAAGTTGAAGGCGTGTGAACGAATCAAATGAATCTGTTGATGTAGATTCACTTGATTCTGTGGTGATTGTCAATATGACAATCGTATGCTGAAAATGTAAATTTGTATGCTACCGGTTCATGTACCAGTAACAAATGGTCGCCGCAATCGGTACTTGAACAAATTGGGCTTCGGAGATGTGAATACGTCAGAGTTTTCTTTCGTACTCATTTTATTTGGTAAAATGCAAGGTTTATATACAATTTCTATGAGTATGATTGTTTACTTAGGATCTTAGGTATGTTTAATTAGCTCTGAGTATCATATTGCTAGGGAAATGTGTTATCTCTATTTAGGACTAAGCAATTACTACAAATCCAACAGTGGAATATTCCAAGGGTCATATTTATGACGGTCACAATGGTTATCATGCAGATGGTGTGAGATTTGACCACATGCAGGTCATCCAGAATGTGTTTTATGATAGTGCCGTATCTTAACAGTGTATGTACACAAATGCATGCAGCTGTCCGTTGTATATTTATTTAGGTCAGTAGTGCATGTCACATATTTATATTTAGAGCATATTATCGTTTATTTCTTTAGGTGGCTGGGAAATCTTAACCTATTTATGGCTAGCTATTTGTCTAGGTCTAATCGTACGATTTTGTACTTTAGTTGAAATCGTACATCCTCCCGGCCGTTGAACATAGTATGCTCAACCATCATCAATATTGATTGTGAACGGATGCCTTGGTGCGTTTTCTTCACTAGCTGATGAGCTAAGTGTATGTCTCTGCTGAGAAGGGAGTCTTGTTGTGTACCACCTTTTAACCAGATGAATCATTACAATGATCATGATGAAGAGCAGTGCAATGTATATGGCAATATGATGATGATCAATGGTTTCAAGATTGTGGGGTAACTTGAAACTTTTAGGTGGTAGCAGATTCGTTTCCATTTGATACAGCTCCTCGTAGTTCAGCTTTTCATTGTTCCTTGAAACCTTCTTTGTAGAACGTTCAGTTGATGTTTCGTTGAGGTCACTATCTCCAAACCGAGCGTATGATAACTGCAGAGTAGTTTCCAATGTGCTCTGACTTGTGACAGTCATTAGTGAATTCCGAATGATGCATCCAGGTTCGGCGATCAATATTCCTGAGTGTTGTAGCTTAATATCCGAAATGCCATCTGCACATACCGCTGATAGCTTTAATGATGACTTTGTTGCAAAAATCCATCGATTTCTTTTATGCATGCTCAACCATAAAAATGATTTTTTTGTGTTGACTAGGTGACATGATGAGTCCGTTTTGTTGTGAAACATTTGTAATTCACAACTTGTTTCGGCTGAGAACATTGTTTGTTTATTATAGCAGACAAAGTCATTGTTTGCTCTTTGATGACAGTTTTTGAATTCAGTCTCTGATAGTTCAACGAATTCGTCTCGGTGACTATTGATTGCCATATATGGTGTTTTTATTTCAAACATGCTTATCCCATTTTTATTTGGCACCGGAATCGCTGTCAATTTGTATATTTCCAGTTCGTTTACTGAGACTAATGGAAATGTAACCTTGATAATTGCATGATCCTCTATTATAGTGCCTTCTGCTTTCATCATCTGGTACACCATGAGCATATTGTCGGGAGTTACTGGAAGTGCTTGTCCTGGCCTTAAATGATCCCGTATCTGCTCCAGTTGTTCCTTAAGTTGTCGGGGGGATATTAGCATAGGGCTAATTGTATTGTGTCGGATGTCTGTCAAGACATTGATGATCTCTGCTTGCATTCGTTGAAGATTTGCAGATAATAGAGTCAACTGAGTAGACAACGTAGTGTACCATTGAAAGGCGCTAAAATGATCAGCCCTTCCCTTTGACTCGGTGATGAAATCCTCAATTCGACTTAATCGTTTGGAATTTGAGATTTCATCCCGTTTTATCACATTGATTGTAGAGTCAATCAATGATGTTTGATTTTTAAGCAAGGTTAATAGGTGATCTTCGTTATCCTTAACCTTTGCTATAGTTTCCGACATTTCTCGGGCATATGTTGAATCTAATACGCCAAATAGACTGCTTGCGATGTTTCCAATGATGTCCAGCGGTGCCCTTTGCCTCCGTGTTCTTGCTATTAGTGTATTTTCAGCTTGCAGGTCCTCTTCTATATGTTTGAAGTGCTGATACATACTGGTGCATGCGTCTACTAGTTGAAGTTGTGTGCATAGATGTCCAATTTTTGTAGTCCCCATGGTGAATGTGTTCATGTCTTTCCAATAGGGCCTTAAATTGTAATAGACAATGATGGTCCAATCAGTTGTCGCAAGTTGGCCGGTTCCTACTCTTTCAAAGTATATACCCGGTTTTGATCCAAACTGGGTTATGTTGATTGACTGTGCCATCGCTAACGGTACCAGCAACAACATTACAAACATTGTCATGGTTAACGACAATTTATTCGGCTGTGTCCTTTTCCTAGGCTGTCTGTCCTCGGATGATTCTTCGTTTTCTGATGGATCATCTATCGGATGTTTATGTGTGGGTTCCTCTTCGTTGAATAGTGGAGCTACATGTTGGATCTCTCGTTTAAAAATCCCCTTTGCCGTTTTTACTTCCACCACTCGTACAACATTGTCCTTGCCATGAAACAATCGAATGATTCTTCCTAGTGGCCATTGTAATACTGGTGTATTGTCTTCCTTTAGTATTACTAATGTTCCTTCCTTAATGTTAGCCGAAGACTTCCTCCACTTTTGACGCTGTTGCAACTGCTGAAGATATTCATTGGACCATTGTGTCCAGAATGAGTGCTTCAACTTTGACACTGCTTGCCATCGATTTCCTAGCGTCTTTGGCTGCTGGGATGGCTCACTGTCAGCTTGTGCGGTTAACGGCTCTCCTATCAGGAAATGCCCTGGCGTTAGTGCTGTTACGTCGTTCGGGTTGTCAGATATCGGTGTTAATGGTCGAGAGTTTAGTATGGCCTCTATTTCGACTATAACCGTTTCTAACTCCTCATAAGTTAGATTTGCCGTCGTCACATTTTTTAAGAGGAGATGTTTGGCAGATTTTACTGCAGCTTCCCATAAGCCGCCGAAGTGTGGTGCGCGAGGAGGTATAAATTTAAACTGTACCCCTTTGTTGTTGCACTCTTGTACAATATGTTCTTTTGCCTTTTCCGAGAATATGGCTTCTTCTAATTCTTGAAGTTTGTTCCTGGCTCCTACGAAATTCGTAGCATTGTCGCAATGGAGCACTTGACATTTTCCTCGACGAGAGATGAACCGCCGAAGTGCCGCTAAAAATGCTTCTGTGGTGAGATCACTGACAAGCTCCAGATGTACTGCTTTAGTCGCGAAACAACAAAATATAGCTATGTACGCTGTATTAGGCTTCTTTCCTCGAATTTTATAGTGGATTTTGAATGGTCCACAGTAGTCAACACCAGAATTGAGGAATGGCCGTGCTTGGGTGACTCGAAGAGGTGGCAGATTTCCCATGATTTGTTCTAGTAGTTTAGGCTTGGCTCTAGTGCATTTCACGCAGTTCTGCACAATACTTCTGGCCATGTTTTTTCCTTTGAGTATCCAGTACTGTTGTCGTGATGCTGTCAGCAATGCCTGTGGGCCGCAATGCATGTTTTCCTTGTGTGTCTTACCAAGGATCAACTTCACAATTGGATCGTTGTAGGGTAAGAGCATTGGGTGTTTGGCGTCAAATGAAATGTTTGCCGCTTCCAGTCGACCACCTACTCGTAAGATTCCCTCCTGATCCATGAATGGTGTTAGAGAGTTAATCGAACTTCCCTTTTGTGTTTCCTTATGTTTTGTTAGGTGACGTATGTCTTCTTTGAAGTCATTCTGTTGTATGCAACGAATGACAATTTTCTGAGCTTCTTTCATCTCATTGACTTGGACAATCTTGCTTGTGTGCGTTTTCTTTCCTCGAAAACGCATCATGTAAGCTACTATTCTCAATAGCTTGTTGTATGAGTTGTTGTGCTTTATTTTGTAGATTAGGTCATCCTCCTGAGTGATAGTCATAATTGATGACTGACCAATCTTTTGGGGATTTGCACTGATCAACTCCTCTTTTGTAGCCACAAATGGTGGTGGCCATGTAGATGTTGGGCCGTGTAAAAATAATGGTCCATAAAACCACATGCTATGTTTTATGAACTTCGTCGCCGTCATTCCTCTGGAGAGTACATCTGCTGCATTATTTTCGGATGAGACATGCCTCCACTGTCTTTGTAACGTCAATTCTTGAATCGTAGCTATTCTTGTAGCTACGAATTTGTCTCGGATGGATGACGAGCAGTTAATCCATGATAATACGATCCTTGAGTCAGACCAAAAGAAGGTTGATGCATCTTCCATTGATAACTCTTCCTTTACTTTTGCTGTCAATTGAGCACCTAACACCGCCGCTTTTAGTTCCAAACGGGGTAATGTTAATGCATTGATGGGCGCTAAATGTGATTTGGCACATAGCAATTGAATCGTTGCCCGCTTATCCTTATGTATTGCTCGGATATATACTGCAGCTCCAAATGCTTTCTCCGATGCGTCAACAAAGGTATGTATCTCCGATGATATCGGAATTTGTCCTTGGAATATATGACGTGGTACTTGTATGGAGTTTAATAATTTTAACTCCTCCCTGTACCTTTTCCATTCCTCCTGGAGATGAACTGGAAGCGCTTCTTTGTAGTCAAAACCTTCCTTAGTGAGATGCTGCATAAAGATTTTTGCTTTCATCACAACAGGTGAAAACAATCCAAGCGGATCGAAGATCCTAAAAATTTCGGATACGACATCTCTTCTGGATATTGTTTCCTTAGTGGCAATCTCCGTTTTTCCACAGAAATGGTCGGATTTAGGCATCCACGTTATTCCCAGGGTCTTCACGCTGCAGTCTTCATAAGTGGTATCCTCCAGTTGTACATTTGGAATCATGTCTTCCTTCGGAATGTTCTGTAGTATGTGCACGTTGTTTGTGCACCATTTTCTCAGCTTAAATCCAGAATTTTGTAGGAGTTGGTTAAGTTCCTTCTGTTTCTGGAGGGCCTCTGGTATGGAATCTGCTCCTGTTAAGCAATCATCCACATAGAAATCCTTTTCTAGTGCATCAGCTCCAGCCGGGTATTCTCTCTTGCCCTTTTGAGCAAGATATTGTAGGCATTTTGTGGCTAAATATGGAGCTGCCTTAGTTCCGTATGTTACAGTTTTGAGTCTGTAATATCTCAGATCTTCTGATGGATCATTTCGCCATACAATTGTTTGATAGTACTGGTCCTCAGGATTGACCCAGATCTGACGATACATTTTTTCGATGTCTGCCGTAAATACATATTTGTGCATCCGGAATCGAAGCAATATTGAAAATATCGAACTTTGCACAGTCGGACCTTTATGCATCAAATCGTTGAGTGATTTGCCGGACGACGTAACAGCAGAAGCATCAAAGACAACTCTCAATTTTGTTGTAGAGCTGTCAGGTTTCATCACACAGTGATGTGGAATAAAATAACGTGATCGTGCTATTTCCTTAGTGTGCATTTCCTTCATATGCCCAAGTGCCTCATATTCTTTCATGAATTGCACATAGCTTGCCTTGGTTTCCGGATCTCGTGACAGTCGTTTTTCCAGGCAAAAAAGTCGACGTGTAGCCAAATCACGGCTCTCCCCTAGGGAAGAAGCATCTTCCAAAAATGGGAGTCTGACAATGAATTTCTTGTCACATGCCATTTGAATATTTTGAACAAAATATTGCTCACATCGCTTCTCTAGAGGGGATAAGCATGGTGTGTTGCTCGGGAATGAATCCAATTCCCAAAACTTGGAGATTTGCTGATCCACCTTGTCCTCCTCAGTCAAAACTGCACACGTGCTTTGGCTCTTTGACTCCTGTCTTAGCTTGCCAGCCACTATCCATCCTAGTTTCGTTCCCTGTAGCCTGGGCAATCCTTTTCCAATTGATACATGCTTGTCTTGCATGATTTCGAAATAATGTTCTGCTCCCAATAGTATGTCTATTCTTCCAGTCTTGTCAAAGTTGGGATCCGCCAAAGTGATATTTTTCGGAAGCTTCCAACGAGACGTATCAATTGACTGTGCTGGTTGATCTGCCACTATGTGTGTCAATACTATTGCTTCTAGTCTTGTATTAAACTTGTTATCTTGTGAAGTAAGCATAACATTGACTCTTGCTTTTGACGTTTGTGTTCGTCCGCCAATTCCATTTATTTGTAGTTCTGATTTTGTGACTTTCAGATCTAATATTTTCAATGCTCTTTCAGAAATCACATTGACTTGAGAGCCTGAATCAAGTAGGGCTCTAAATTCACCCATTTGTCCATTGTTGCCTTTTATTGTAACAAGAGCAGTAGCTAGTAATACATAAGTGTTTTGACTACTATTTGCTGATGCTGCAGTTTTGGCTTCAGACTTGATTTCCAAATGTAGTAGAGTGTTGTGTCCTTTATTGCACTTAACACAATCTCTTCTTTGGCAATTCTTTGCAGTGTGATCGCGTTTGAAACATTTGACGCAGAGTTGGTTCTTTTGAACCCAATTTAACCTCTCTGCGACAGGTTTTTTTAAAAACTGCGTGCATTTGTAAATAGCGTGATTTGGCTTTTCACAAAAATAGCAGACATACTGACTTTCAGTTCCTGCTGAGGCACATGTGATGGGTTTCTTTGTTTTTTCCCATCCAATGGCTTCCAAGGTAAGGAACCTTTGTTCGAGAAATTTCATTAATTCGCTCAAAGGCTGTAATTTCTTTGTACTTTGTATGGACTGTTCATACAAAGTGTGAGTCTGACGATCTAATTTTTTTGTCAAAACACATAGAAGAATCGGATCCCATCCAGCTGTCTCTATATTTATGTTATTGAGTGCTGATAATGTTTCCTTTACATTATCGTGCAAAGCCTTTATGGATTTTGCATCATTGGAAGTGCTTGGTTGATCCAATAATCTTTGAATTAGTGCGTTACTAAGCACTCTTTTGTTGCTGAAACGCTCTTGAAGCATGTTCCATGCCGTTGTGTAATTATTTTCTGTTAGCGAAAGGTGGCGTATTAAATTTTCCGCTTCTCCCGTAACATTGGTTTTTAAATACCACATCTTCTGAATGACGGGTACCGATGCTTCATGAATCATTTGCTTAAAAATGTCATGAAACTGTTGCCATTTTAAGTAGTCACCATCAAATTTAGGGATAGCAACCTTAGGCAGGGGTAATGTATTATGCATATGTGGAGCAGCGATAATTTGTTGAACAGCGTCTGCTTCAGTCATTGTTTGGACTGTTAATACTGCATCTTCAGCTGCAATGTACCTGTTAATGTTATATCCCATTTTCACAGGATCAATGCATTTTTTATAAATTTTAACGTGGATCGCTCTAATCTCATCCCAATATTTGATTATTATTGGTTTGAAGTCCTTTCGCGTCTCATTCGTCATTCTGTTCATGATGCGCTCTAGACTTTCAAGCAGCACCTTTTGTTCTCGGATCATGGGCTCTATTTCAGGCTCACTCTCCATAGATGTAATGGATCCTGTATCTATATCCATTTCTAGTGCAGCTAACTGCTTTGTAAATTCGTCTTTATATCTGACGACCAACTCTTTTGTGTGTTTGAAATATTCGTTAGAGAAATAACTGTGCTCAAATTTTGAGTTTTGAGTTATTTTTTTGATATTACATTCCTCCATTGAAAATGCGTCCCAGAGCTTTGATATTTTCTCAATGCGGGATTTAAAATATTCTGGTTTCTGCTTCCTTTCAGCAGAATCCTTTTTATAATTTCGTACCAGGCTCTGAATCTCTTCGCCTGTGGCAAGCTGCCTGTCTAGCATAACATTAATGCTTGATGATGCCATTTTATTTTATTTATTTTAATACTTTGACCCGATGGAGGTAATTTGTTTGTCACTATGACTGGTTGTGCCTCTACTCACAACCACGAAGATGGTCAAAGTATCTCAATAAATATTTATGACACTGGAATTCTTATTTCCAATTCAACCTTAGTCGCCAAGTTGACTGTGATGGTTGAGTTAGATCCAAATAACTCCAATTACGTTTTCCTTCACCGAAGGTTTTAAATCACAACTGTGAGTGTTGTTGTATGTATGTAAATTGGTCGCCAAGTTGACCAATTATGTAGGATTTTCCAACTAAATCCAAGTTCCAAATCGGGAACAAAAATCCAGATGAACGGTTCAGTGTCCAAAAGTCGGGGGTCACCAAATGAACGAATCAAATGAATCTGTTGATGTAGATTCACTTGATTCTGTGGTGATTGTCAATATGACAATCGTATGCTGAAAATGTAAATTTGTATGCTACCGGTTCATGTACCAGTAACAAATGGTCGCCGCAATCGGTACTTGAACAAATTGGGCTTCGGAGATGTGAATACGTCAGAGTTTTCTTTCGTACTCATTTTATTTGGTAAAATGCAAGGTTTATATACAATTTCTATGAGTATGATTGTTTACTTAGGATCTTAGGTATGTTTAATTAGCTCTGAGTATCATATTGCTAGGGAAATGTGTTATCTCTATTTAGGACTAAGCAATTACTACAAATCCAACAGTGGAATATTCCAAGGGTCATATTTATGACGGTCACAATGGTTATCATGCAGATGGTGTGAGATTTGACCACATGCAGGTCATCCAGAATGTGTTTTATGATAGTGCCGTATCTTAACAGTGTATGTACACAAATGCATGCAGCTGTCCGTTGTATATTTATTTAGGTCAGTAGTGCATGTCACATATTTATATTTAGAGCATATTATCGTTTATTTCTTTAGGTGGCTGGGAAATCTTAACCTATTTATGGCTAGCTATTTGTCTAGGTCTAATCGTACGATTTTGTACTTTAGTTGAAATCGTACAGCGTGTGTGCAAATACCAATCAGAGTAAGAAAGACAGATTTTGACATCATCAGCATACATTAGTGTAGTAGAGTGTGTTATAATTTGAGGAAGGTCATTCACAAATAAAATAAACAGAAGCGGGCCCAGATGACTTCCCTGTGGCATACCTGAAGTAACATTAACAGTATTTGACAACACGTTAGAAAACAAAACACGTTGAGTACGGTTAGAGAGATAGGACAAAATCCAATCTAGAAGATTCGTTGGGAACCCTAATAAGGAGAGCTTGTGAATAAGCAGAGCATGGTTCACAGAATCGAATGCCTTGCTGAAGTCCGAACATCCGTCTACATCCGTCTGCAAACCAATTTGAAAACCACGGTGGATTAGGTTAGAAAACTCAAGAAGGTTAGTCGATGTTGAACGATGTCTGAAAAAACCGTGTTGCGACGGAGATATCAAGCTGCAACAAAGATGTTGCAGTTGCCGGGTGACCAGGAACTCAAGAAGCTTCGGGATGGCGGAAAGCTTTGCGATACCACGATAGTTTTCAATGTTTGATCTTGAACCCTTTTTGTGAAGCGGAATGATATTGGACTCATTCCAAATTATTGGGAGACAAGACTGTTCCAAGGAGAGGTTGAAGAGAAAAGTCAAGGGTTTGCAAAGGGACTGGGCACAGTGTTTTAAAATGCAACTTGGTACCTTATCTGGACCCGCAGAAAACGATATGCACATAGATGACAAACCTTCCAGAACAACGCTTTCCTCGAAGATGGGCAGAAAAATGCTGTTAGCTTGAGGTAGCTGGTACGGATACGGAGTGGATGCGTTGTAAATATGAGACGAGTGCGTTGTTTGGAAAAAGAATAGCGAAGGTAAGCTAAGGCCAACGTGGAGCCCGACTTCTGGTACTTTTTATAGAGCCGGGATTTATTATTTTTTAAGTATGACAAATACTTGGAGAACCAGGGAGGCTTGGACGAGTAAATAGAACTATAAAACGAGTTAACAGTTGCATCTATGTTCGGTAATGAATAAAGAAACGACCAATCAACACGCGAAAGATGTAGATCTAAATCGATAAAGTTTGTTTTGCGAAAACACTTTATGTGACAAGGAGCCATGGAACTGTCAGCACCTCCAGATTGTGTACACTCCAGTGATATCAACAAAATTGGATGGTAAGGATCTTCAGGGAGAGATATTGGGCTTGCTCTAGATACCGTAGCAAGAGAACCATCGTTAACAAAAACGAGGCCAAGAAGTCTGTCCCTAACGTGTTTAACGGCATTAATTTTGACAAGGGAAATATCCGTTAGCCCATTGATAAAGTCATTATGGCAATTGGGAAACAACAGGTTAGCGTCATCACAAGGCAAACAAGAAAGAAATGGGAGGTTAAAGTCCCCCATGAGAATAATTCGATCATTGCACCCTAATGCAGAAACAACAGTATTAATTGCTGAGAGGTGGTGTAAGTAAAGCTCAGCATCAGACCTGGGAGGAATGTAAGAGCAGGTTAAATAAAAAAATTGCGGAGCCAACACGAACTTTGACTGCATTAAATTCAATTCCATGAATGTTATTGAATGGGAATAACTCAGATGAGAAAACAGATTTAAGTGCAATCAGAACCCCACCTGCAAAAGATGGGCGGTCCATTCTATAAATAGTGTAACTATCAATGAAAAATTCATGATCATTGACAGAGGAGTTAAGCCAGGTTTTGGTAAACGCGATGGCATCGAAATCAAAGGACGCGCTATTAGTATGAATTTGACGCAATTTTCCCAGCAAACTGCGAACGTTCTGATAGTGCATGGAAAAATAGTACATCAGTTTTTTGGAGCATGTTCGGTAATTCTTGGATTCGAGTTCGAATCTTTGAGAAGGAACTCATGCACAATTGTATGCTCAGGCCATATTGACGGTTCTAGAGAACTGGATAGTAAAGAATCAGGGAAAGGAATTTTAAAGGATGATATGTTGCGCTTATGTTTAAATGTAAATTTAGTCACAACTATATCAACAGGCGAAGTGTTAAGTTTAGAGGAAAGATGTTGTTTAACATCCTCCGTTGTAGCCTCAGGAATAAGACGAGAAACAAATATTGCTCTCCCGGGGGACCACTGCTCTAAGTTGAAGTCCCGAGCGAGATCGAGATGGTGGAGCCACTCCTAAAAGAGATCTCGGTCCAAGGGCAGAGGAATTGGCAGCAATGGCTGTAGCACGAATTGGAGTAGGAATTGGAGCAGGAATTGGAGCAGGAATTGGAGCAGGAATTGGAGCAGGAATTGGAGCAGGAATTGGCAAGACGTCGTCAGCAACCAGCACACCCGCACTAGGAGGAAGGAAGCACATTGCTCGGTGTAAAGAACTCCGGAGCCACCGTTGGCGGATTTACAGACAACGGCGTGACTTGACTACACGGAAATGCTTCCGATGGATGAAGGTGGGAGGCAGGCGTACCAATCGGATTAGGTTGCAAGAGATTGGTATCATTATGCGGAATTTTCCGTCTAGGCGATTCGCTCAAGAGTTTGAGCCCAAGAAACTGTGATTCAAGGGCAAGAAAATTCTCGTTGAGAGCCACAAATTGTTTCCGGACATCCAGAAACCCAGTTCGAGTCTGTCTCATAAATGTACGCATTTCGGCCTCAATCTCCCGACAAGCCAGACATGACCAAGACAGGCCCATGCGTTTGCCCAATACAAAGGCAAATGTCAGCGAAGTGTCCAAGAGTAAACTTATCGTCACACTCATTGACCGAAGCGATGAAAACTCAAAGATGACGGCGGCACAGTTGAAGTTGGTGAACGCGCCTCTCGTCGGATCCCTCTTTGCACGGATGGAGAAAGAACCCACAGCACCCTTGCCCCATTTCGATGACGCTAGGTGGCTAAAGAGGGCAAAATCCTGAAGTGCAACGATGACCCGACACTCAGGTGGATGACGCGTACGATTTGCCAATCGGAAGCGATGTCGGAAGGGCCCAAGCTGAAGTTGAAGGACAAGGAGCAAATTCCGTCCATACCAAAGGCGCAAGAGCTCTTACCCATCGCAATCTAAAGTGACCGTGCACTGAAGCTTCTACAGCGTCAGAATCAAACGGTGCCAACGGCGAACTGGAAGGTTTTGCACACAGGGACTACCACTACCCAACGAGAGGGGGCCAGTGTGTGATACTCCAGGTCAACAAGAAGGTGGAGGATCTGTTGTACCCCAGATGGCTTGGGGCATGGGTATTATATACCGGTGCCTCAAGAAGCGCCACTCCCAAGGATAAAGACGCGCATACCCTACAAGCAGGCGAGGTAGAGAAGAACATCGATCTGGATACCATCATCGAGGCAAGCTTGGTCCAGGAGCCTGAAGTCTAATCCAGAATTAGCAAACGTGCTTGATAAAAATACCTTCGTAGGTGCTATCTCATCAAACGTGCAAGATCCAACACTTATAACGGGAAAGAGTACTTTGCTATATAGCTAGTGTCCTCGACAGACTCTCCTTCTCGGATCATGAGTACATTCAGTTTACCCCCGGAATACTAGCCGTGTACAGTTTAAGAAGACGGTTACGTCGAAGCTCACGGCTCCTTGCTCAGTAAAATCCGCGGAAGACACGGAAACGTCCCTAGAGACATTATCCATGCACCGTGCCTGCCCTTGAATACGTATAAGGCAATGGTCTGCACATATCCGATCGCTGGCTTAGGACCGTTAATTAGGCGTCGCACAGCTGAAATGAGGTGGCAAAAGTCAAAAATTGTATATGTACATACACTTGTGGTGAAAATAATAAGTAAACGCTTATAAGCTTTCTTTCACACTCGTAAAACTTTTTTAATAAATGTAGAGAAAAAATGCAATTCACTTTTTAGTTTTCTAACCTACAGAAGATTATACAAATATCTAACAAATTCATTTTTCATTTCACATATATAGTTTGTGGTCGATGAAATCTAAAAACATAAACAAAATAACAAGAAATTATTTTCTTATTAGTAATCGTATGTTAGTATACGGTATAGCCACACTTATTTTGTATGACTTTGGCGATTCTATACTTGTATAGAAATGCGTTTGCGGCAAGATAATTTGCCAGTTGCCTGGATATTTTAAGAGGACAACGACCCGAAACATTGCTGCAGGATATTCAAGTCGTGGCTTAACCAAGAGGGAATCAATGTTTTGCAATGGCCTCCGCAGAGTCCATATACCTGAACCATATAGACAACTTGTGGAATTCTAAACCAAGTCGTTGCCCAAAAAAAAAAAACAGCAATTAAAAGGATTTGTGCCGAATTTTACAGGAAGAATGGAAGAAAATCACCCCTCATCCTGAATCCTGTAGATTCAATACCAAAGCGTTGCTCCACTTTTCTTAAGCAGAAAGATCATCCTCTCTATATTAAAGTAATTTTATTAAAAATACTAGGAATACTGAGCAAATTGTATCTTTTTTAACCATTTTTTTCCAGGTGGCTTAACTATATGAGCAGGACATTTTGGACATGGTTTCAGATTTTTTAATTATTTCGCTATTTGCATAACTTGGTTATTGTTGTATTAAAACATAAATATAGAACATATAGAACTAATTTGAGACAAAAAATGGAAGCTGTAAAATAAAAACTTTTCTTGATTTTCGCTTAAATTCTTGGTGTAGTTCTTGTGGCTTAAGTGTATGAGCACCACTGTACGTACTTATTAATTTGACCAGTAGTGTATGTATGTAGATATGATAGAAAATTTTGTAAATTTCAAGGAAATCGGAATTTTAGTTAATTTTGACTAGTGTAATCGGATAGTATAAGTAATATTAACAATGTTTAAAGCTTGTGAACATGTGTTGTGTTGAGAACGAGTATTGAAATTAGACGTCACGATTTTAGTTGTCAAAGAAATCATAGAACACTGCCGATCAATTATATATACGTAACTGAATCCTTAAAAAGTCAAAATAGAACTATAGAGCTGTGATAAAAATTAATTCAATAAATACACATATGTACATACATATGTACCTTTCTAACTCTACAAAAAGGTAGAAATAACAGCCGTTCGGCTTCCATACCGATTTACCTGCCACAACCTCGCCCGAAAAACTGTCAAAATATGATTTTATATTGAAGCCTGAAATTCGATTTTTAAAAGTTCTGGAAAATTCTTTATTAGAAGCGTATATTCATTTTATCCAAAGCGATCAAAAAATCTTCGACTTTCTTGCACTCTTTGAGAACTAGACATCAAATAAGAAGGGCAGACGGACAGATAGAAATGGGTCTATCGACTCGGATATTGCTACTGATCAGGAATGCTTTATGGGATCGGAAACGTCAACCTTCTGGGCGTTACACATTTTTCCTATTTTCCTATTTTCCCTAAAAATCTAAAATACTCCTATACTTTTTTTGAGTTTTTAAAAACCCAAACATAAATACATAAAGAGATTTATAAAATAACAACAAACCCAAACACCTGCTGCCCACCAAATAGGAACGCTCGGCTGCGGCGACGAAGCCCAATTTAATCAAGAAAATATTTTTTATTTATTTATTTACTAATTAACAAATTATCTGTTAATAATGGTACTTAGTTACTAAAGGCGGAAAAAGATAAGTTAAAAGTTAGCTAAATTTAAATGATTATAAATATTGCATGCAATTAGTTTAAGAGACAGTTCAGGGGATAGGGTTTGACAGAGGGACTTATAATTATGGCATAAAACCCTAAAACGTTCATGATCAGCATAATTAGACCTACATATGGGTAGACGGATAGGCCTAAAAGTACGGGTAGGTCTAGATGGAACGGCCAAGTCAATCTGACCCAAGAGAGTTTGGGAGTCAACAGTCCCAAGAAGGAGCTTGTGCACGAACATTACGCCATTGCATATTCTGCGATGGTGCAACGACGGCAGGTCAATAAGATTTAGCCTAGATCGGTAGGGTGGCAAGATTCTACCTGAGTCCCAGTTAAAGTTCCGAAGGGCAAAAATTAAAAATTACTTTTGCACGGATTCAATAACAGCCTGCTGCTCTTTATACTGCGGGCTCCACACACAAGAACAATACTCCAATATAGGACGTACCAACGAGATGTACAGTTGTTTCGTAACGCACGGGTCGTCAAACGGTTGGACCAACGCTTGATGAACGCTAAAACACCCTTAGCTTTATTTACAGTTGCAGCTATATGGGTGTTAAAACACATCTTATGATCAAAAAGGACTCCGAGGTCATTTGAACTCGAAATTCGCTCAAGGACATGATTTCCTAGAACATATGGGACAAAATGAGGAGCACGACGGTAAAATGTCATAAGTTTGCATTTGGAAAGGTTCAGAAAAAGAAGATTAGTTGAACACCACCACAAGTTGAAGGCGTGTGTGCAAATACCAATCAGAGTAAGAAAGACAGATTTTGACATCATCAGCATACATTAGTGTAGTAGAGTATGTTATAATTTGAGGAAGGTCATTCACAAATAAAATAAACAGAAGCGGGCCCAGATGACTTCCCTGTGGCATACCTGAAGTAACATTAACAGTATTTGACAACACGTTAGAAAACAAAACACGTTGAGTACGGTTAGAGAGATAGGACAAAATCCAATCTAGAAGATTCGTTGGGAACCCTAATAAGGAGAGCTTGTGAATAAGCAGAGCATGGTTCACAGAATCGAATGCCTTGCTGAAGTCCGTAAAAGCTACATCCGTCTGCAAACCAATTTGAAAACCACGGTGGATTAGGTTAGAAAACTCAAGAAGGTTAGTCGATGTTGAACGATGTCTGAAAAAACCGTGTTGCGACGGAGATATCAAGCTGCAACAAAGATGTTGCAGTTGCCGGGTGACCAGGAACTCAAGAAGCTTCGGGATGGCGGAAAGCTTTGCGATACCACGATAGTTTTCAATGTTTGATCTTGAACCCTTTTTGTGAAGCGGAATGATATTGGACTCATTCCAAATTATTGGGAGACAAGACTGTTCCAAGGAGAGGTTGAAGAGAAAGGTCAAGGGTTTGCAAAGGGACTGGGCACAGTGTTTTAAAATGCAACTTGGTACCTTATCTGGACCCGCAGAAAACGATATGCACATAGATGACAAACCTTCCAGAACAACGCTTTCCTCGAAGATGGGCAGAAAAATGCTGTTAGCTTGAGGTAGCTGGTACGGATACGGAGTGGATGCGTTGTAAATATGAGACGAGTGCGTTGTTTGGAAAAAGAATAGTGAAGGTAAGCTAAGGCCAACGTGGAGCCCGACTTCTGGTACTTTTTATAGAGCCGGGATTTATTATTTTTTAAGTATGACAAATACTTGGAGAACCAGGGAGGCTTGGACGATACAGGTACAGTGATATCTGAAACAAACGTATTAAGGGCGGAGTAAATAGAACTATAAAACGAGTTAACAGTTGCATCTATGTTCGGTAATGAATAAAGAAACGACCAATCAACACGCGAAAGATGTAGATCTAAATCGATAAAGTTTGTTTTGCGAAAACACTTTATGTGACAAGGAGCCATGGAACTGTCAGCACCTCCAGATTGTGTACACTCCAGTGATATCAACAAAATTGGATGGTAAGGATCTTCAGGGAGAGATATTGGGCTTGCTCTAGATACCGTAGCAAGAGAACCATCGTTAACAAAAACGAGGCCAAGAAGTCTGTCCCTAACGTGTTTAACGGCATTAATTTTGACAAGGGAAATATCCGTTAGCCCATTGATAAAGTCATTATGGCAATTGGGAAACAACAGGTTAGCGTCATCACAAGGCAAACAAGAAAGAAATGGGAGGTTAAAGTCCCCCATGAGAATAATTCGATCATTGCACCCTAATGCAGAAACAACAGTATTAATTGCTGAGAGGTGGTGTAAGTAAAGCTCAGCATCAGACCTGGGAGGAATGTAAGAGCAGGTTAAATAAAAAAATTGCGGAGCCAACACGAACTTTGACTGCATTAAATTCAATTCCATGAATGTTATTGAATGGGAATAACTCAGATGAGAAAACAGATTTAAGTGCAATCAGAACCCCACCTGCAAAAGATGGGCGGTCCATTCTATAAATAGTGTAACTATCAATGAAAAATTCATGATCATTGACAGAGGAGTTAAGCCAGGTTTTGGTAAACGCGATGGCATCGAAATCAAAGGACGCGCTATTAGTATGAATTTGACGCAATTTTCCCAGCAAACTGCGAACGTTCTGATAGTGCATGGAAAAATAGTACATCAGTTTTTTGGAGCATGTTCGGTAATTCTTGGATTCGAGTTCGAATCTTTGAGAAGGAACTCATGCACAATTGTATGCTCAGGCCATATTGACGGTTCTAGAGAACTGGATAGTAAAGAATCAGGGAAAGGAATTTTAAAGGATGATATGTTGCGCTTATGTTTAAATGTAAATTTAGTCACAACTATATCAACAGGCGAAGTGTTAAGTTTAGAGGAAAGATGTTGTTTAACATCCTCCGTTGTAGCCTCAGGAATAAGACGAGAAACAAATATTGCTCTCCCGGGGGACCACTGCTCTAAGTTGAAGTCCCGAGCGAGATCGAGATGGTGGAGCCACTCCTAAAAGAGATCTCGGTCCAAGGGCAGAGGAATTGGCAGCAATGGCTGTAGCACGAATTGGAGTAGGAATTGGAGCAGGAATTGGAGCAGGAATTGGAGCAGGAATTGGAGCAGGAATTGGAGCAGGAATTGGCAAGACGTCGTCAGCAACCAGCACACCCGCACTAGGAGGAAGGAAGCACATTGCTCGGTGTAAAGAACTCCGGAGCCACCGTTGGCGGATTTACAGACAACGGCGTGACTTGACTACACGGAAATGCTTCCGATGGATGATGGTGGGAGGGCAGGCGTACCAATCGGATTAGGTTGCAAGAGATTGGTATCATTATGCGGAATTTTCCGTCTAGGCGATTCGCTCAAGAGTTTGAGCCCAAGAAACTGTGATTCAAGGGCAAGAAAATTCTCGTTGAGAGCCACAAATTGTTTCCGGACATCCAGAAACCCAGTTCGAGTCTGTCTCATAAATGTACGCATTTCGGCCTCAATCTCCCGACAAGCCAGACATGACCAAGACAGGCCCATGCGTTTGCCCAATACAAAGGCAAATGTCAGCGAAGTGTCCAAGAGTAAACTTATCGTCACACTCATTGACCGAAGCGATGAAAACTCAAAGATGACGGCGGCACAGTTGAAGTTGGTGAACGCGCCTCTCGTCGGATCCCTCTTTGCACGGATGGAGAAAGAACCCACAGCACCCTTGCCCCATTTCGATGACGCTAGGTGGCTAAAGAGGGCAAAATCCTGAAGTGCAACGATGACCCGACACTCAGGTGGATGACGCGTACGATTTGCCAATCGGAAGCGATGTCGGAAGGGCCCAAGCTGAAGTTGAAGGACAAGGAGCAAATTCCGTCCATACCAAAGGCGCAAGAGCTCTTACCCATCGCAATCTAAAGTGACCGTGCACTGAAGCTTCTACAGCGTCAGAATCAAACGGTGCCAACGGCGAACTGGAAGGTTTTGCACACAGGGACTACCACTACCCAACGAGAGGGGGCCAGTGTGTGATACTCCAGGTCAACAAGAAGGTGGAGGATCTGTTGTACCCCAGATGGCTTGGGGCATGGGTATTATATACCGGTGCCTCAAGAAGCGCCACTCCCAAGGATAAAGACGCGCATACCCTACAAGCAGGCGAGGTAGAGAAGAACATCGATCTGGATACCATCATCGAGGCAAGCTTGGTCCAGGAGCCTGAAGTCTAATCCAGAATTAGCAAACGTGCTTGATAAAAATACCTTCGTAGGTGCTATCTCATCAAACGTGCAAGATCCAACACTTATAACGGGAAAGAGTACTTTGCTATATAGCTAGTGTCCTCGACAGACTCTCCTTCTCGGATCATGAGTACATTCAGTTTACCCCCGGAATACTAGCCGTGTACAGTTTAAGAAGACGGTTACGTCGAAGCTCACGGCTCCTTGCTCAGTAAAATCCGCGGAAGACACGGAAACGTCCCTAGAGACATTATCCATGCACCGTGCCTGCCCTTGAATACGTATAAGGCAATGGTCTGCACATATCCGATCGCTGGCTTAGGACCGTTAATTAGGCGTCGCACAGCTGAAATGAGGTGGCAAAAGTCAAAAATTGTATATGTACATACACTTGTGGTGAAAATAATAAGTAAACGCTTATAAGCTTTCTTTCACACTCGTAAAACTTTTTTAATAAATGTAGAGAAAAAATGCAATTCACTTTTTAGTTTTCTAACCTACAGAAGATTATACAAATATCTAACAAATTCATTTTTCATTTCACATATATAGTTTGTGGTCGATGAAATCTAAAAACATAAACAAAATAACAAGAAATTATTTTCTTATTAGTAATCGTATGTTAGTATACGGTATAGCCACACTTATTTTGTATGACTTTGGCGATTCTATACTTGTATAGAAATGCGTTTGCGGCAAGATAATTTGCAGTTGCCTGGATATTTTAAGAGGACAACGACCCGAAACATTGCTGCAGGATATTCAAGTCGTGGCTTAACCAAGAGGGAATCAATGTTTTGCAATGGCCTCCGCAGAGTCCATATACCTGAACCATATAGACAACTTGTGGAATTCTAAACCAAGTCGTTGCCCAAAAAAAAAAACAGCAATTAAAAGGATTTGTGCCGAATTTTACAGGAAGAATGGAAGAAAATCACCCCTCATCCTGAATCCTGTAGATTCAATACCAAAGCGTTGCTCCACTTTTCTTAAGCAGAAAGATCATCCTCTCTATATTAAAGTAATTTTATTAAAAATACTAGGAATACTGAGCAAATTGTATCTTTTTTAACCATTTTTTTCCAGGTGGCTTAACTATATGAGCAGGACATTTTGGACATGGTTTCAGATTTTTTAATTATTTCGCTATTTGCATAACTTGGTTATTGTTGTATTAAAACATAAATATAGAACATATAGAACTAATTTGAGACAAAAAATGGAAGCTGTAAAATAAAAACTTTTCTTGATTTTCGCTTAAATTCTTGGTGTAGTTCTTGTGGCTTAAGTGTATGAGCACCACTGTACGTACTTATTAATTTGACCAGTAGTGTATGTATGTAGATATGATAGAAAATTTTGTAAATTTCAAGGAAATCGGAATTTTAGTTAATTTTGACTAGTGTAATCGGATAGTATAAGTAATATTAACAATGTTTAAAGCTTGTGAACATGTGTTGTGTTGAGAACGAGTATTGAAATTAGACGTCACGATTTTAGTTGTCAAAGAAATCATAGAACACTGCCGATGTAACCCTGCTCCTGAGATAGTTTGTTTAAAAGACAGCAATTTTCATTTTAAGAAATATTTAAAGTATTGAGAATTTATTGTCAGTGCATTTAAAAAAATAGTTTTTTATTCTTGATGGGTTAATACCATGGGCTAAATTGGACCGGTTAAAGTAATCTAGTTTTTTTTTCATAAATATTAACAGTGCAGATACTCCTATAAAAGAATATACTCACCAGTTGGCCAATTATCGAATACTGTTTGTGCAATATCACCAGCAGAATCTGATGGATTAAATATAAATTCTTTGGTTTTGCCACTAACGAGAATTAAACGTAGGTTAATCTGAAAATAAGGAATAATATAAAAATTATGAAGTGCTGGGTACCCCGTGGCGTAGCTATAACCATTTTTAGTTATTGTATATATATACATATGTGGCTTGGTGTACCACAAAAAATACCAAATGAAGATAAGATCCCTAGACGACGAGCAACGATGATCCCATCACTAAAAAGAACGACGAACAACGATTATGCCATCACGAAGAAGACGACCAGCAGCGATGATCCCATCACTAAAGAGAACGACGAACAACGATTATGCCATCACGAAGAAGACGACGAGCAAGGAAGAGACAAGCAGAGGAATAAAACGAGGACAGTACCAAAAAGACGTAAAAACGACGACGGCCGCAGAAAAGAAGAATTAAACGAAGAATTAAAGAATACATTTATCCTAAATTTATCAAACATTAAATACAAATTAATTATTAATTTGTAAAAGTAAATAAAAACCCCACATTTTGGGCGCTCCTCCGGGAATGAACTAAAAGTGGTTACTATTGAAGAAGAAACGAAAATATAAATTTGTTCCCCCAAAATGCCGTATTTAAACGATTTAATATGTGAAAATCTACGCTCGAGCAAGAAGAGTGCATAGCGGCACTGCATAAATTCGTGTTCGAGGCCGAGGGAGACAAAATCAACCGAAAAAGATTACGCGAATTTTCTGGCTTCCTCCACGACGAAAATGATGAGAGGTACAAGGCAAAGAAGGAATACGCAGCAAATAATATAACACATAGTGATCTTGTGGCTATATGCAATGTTTTGGGAATCAGTTATACTAGTTCAATGACCCTGCTAGCGCATGATGAAGCAAGCAACGACGAAACTGAGGATGAAAAGGATTATGATGAAAAAGAAAAGGATAGCAACAATTCGTTTGAGACGGCAGACCATGCCAGCATAGAAAACATGGCAGAGAACAAAGAAGACACGCTACGACATACAATCAAATAGTGGAGAGAGATATGACGCCACGATTTGCGATCAGTTTTCGCGATGAGGAAGAGAGCATTCGAAGTCTCGACGGCACTAATACTATTCCAGTCGAAGTGTGGATAACAGAATACGAGGATCAGGCGACACTAATGAAATGAAATGATTTCCAAAGGTTTTTCTTCGCCAAAAAATCTCTAAAAGGAATCGCGAAATTGTTTGTATTGAGTGAAAGAGGTTTGAATTCATGGCATTCCCTCAAGCAGGCATTATTGTCAGAATTTAAGTCGAATGTAACCAGCAAGCAAATTCATGAGCAACTCGCGCAAACGAAACGAGGCAACAATGAGTGTGTATTCGAATATTTCTACAAAATGAAAGACATTGCATCACGAGGAAGTATTGCAGACGGCACATTTATCTAATCTAATGTTTTTTATCCCCAATCGGCCGAATAATTATTCCAATTAAATAAAACTCGGCGCAGAAATAAAATTGCGATATGTTCTTTAATGCGTGACATCCAAATTGCAAGTGTGGCTTGCCTGCCCTTTACATTGCTGCTCCGATCGCTAAGTGCAGCTTCGCTCGGCCGACGTCGGTAAACAGACGCAAAGCGGAGATAGCGAAGAGCGAGCTGGCAGAGAGCGTTTAGCAGGGCAAGCAAGCGCAAAGCTTTAACAAACAAATGAGTGACATAGACATAAGTAACAAACAAAATAAGCGGCTGAGGGCCAAGAATTAGGTGCTATTTGGTAAGCAGCTAATCGGCTGGGTTCTGCTCCGAACATTCACCCCCCGTTGGAAGGCAAAGGCTTTCAACAGATCCATCCTGAAGGGGCAGAACCGCTATTTTTCCAACGGCCCTTTTGAAGATGCTTGCTTGGGCGCAGCTGGCGGCTACGCTGGGATGATCGTCGAATGCAGCAATCGGCGCTTCTTTACGAAGGCGCCTTGTCGTGATTACATCTTGATCATCGGGAACCTCTGCAATTGCATAGAATGGCAGGAAATTTGGCAATGTAGAAGTTGTTGAAAGTTGAATTTCATTTAGCGTGGATATGTAGATTTTTAATATATCGAAAAGTTCGCGCTGCAGTTCCTGATTCTCCGATCGCAGTTTTTTCACTTGCACCTGGCACTCGAGCAGCTGCTTCCTGCATTGCTGCTCTAAGTTTTGGTACTCCAGCGTTGTGGGCCGAAAATCGTCATTAGAGATGGAGGAGGAATTTTCAAAAGCGGCTAAAACTGCACGCTTATTCTCCGAGCTATCAATGCTTCCTGACACTATCCCACCAAGTTTTGTCTCCTGCAATGTTGGCAATTGGTCTGATAGTCGAATCTGTCCGACGCACATTAAATCGAAGAACAAACCACAACCTATCAACAGATCGATACGTTGGGGCTTGGAGAAATTAGGATCAGCTAGTTTTAGATTATTCGGCATGGGCCAATCCTTTGCGTCTAATTGAGTTGGTGACAATTGCAGCAAAGGTAGCTCGATAGCTTGAGTCCTGGGTTTGTACAACTATATGTACAGACTTGCTCGAAGGTAGAATGGAATCTCCGATTCCAGAGATGTGAACATAAGACGAGCGATGATCCAACTGCAACTGATCAGCAAGTCTAGATGTTACAAAGTTTGCCTGTGATGCAGAATCCAAAATGGCACGACATGGGATAAGTGCTCCATAACGATCTGTTACATGGACGAGGGCAGTAGGTAGCAACACGTTCTGGCTTGGCTGAGATTTCCGGATCGAGGGGGGAGGGCTAGAACACCCGCTTGCTAGAATCACAGTCGCGGCCTCTTGCTGGATCGATTCCTCGGCCGGTGAAGAGGAAGATGAAGCACCAGTTCCCGATGGAATGTGGAGTAGCGTGTGATGTTTGGCCTGGCAATGCCTGCAAAGTCCTGACCTGCACCTTTGCAATTCATGCCCTTTGTTGAGGCAGTTCAAACACAAGCGGCTCTTCTTTGCTTCTTTGTATCTTTCAAACGCAGAGAGATTCAGGAATGCCTGACAACTAGATATGTAATGCTCGGAGAAATTGCAATGGTTACATATTGGGTTAGGATGGTCGTTACTGGAGGTGATAAGGGTGACAGGTTTGTCTTCTCCCACCTGTTGACTAGGACTTGTTGCCATGGCTGATCCCAAATTCTCCAGCATTGACCACCGAGGCAATCCTGACGTCGGCAAGTTCTCTTCCCATTTCTCCTTTGTTTTGTGGTCCAGTTTCGTGCCTATAATGAAGATCAGCAACCCATCCGAAATCTCCTGCGGGGTCGCCAAGGTCTGAAGTGCACGCAAGTGCGAATTGATTTTGTCGCTGAGCGCGCGCAAGCCGATAGCTGAGCCCTTCTCCACCCCTTGCAGCCCGAAAATAGCCTTGACGTGTGCCTGAAAATGTAACAGTTTATTATCGAATCGCAACATTAGCAATTTCAACGCCTTGTCGTAATTCTCCTCAGAAAGTTCCAAGGAACGAATCGTATCCAGCGCAGCACCATCTAGACATCCACGAAGATATTGGAATTTTTCGATGATTGGGATACGATAGTCTTTGTGCACCATTGTCGAGAACATCGAGTGAAATTCTGGCCAATCCATGTAGTTCCCACCGAATCGCGGATGCTGCAACTCGGGCATTCGAGAACGGCCTATACTATTATAGGCGAACAACGACGAATTCCCCTCGAGAGTATGCCGAGCTGTTGAATTGGCAACATTTACCGTGCGAGCAGCCATCAACTCCCGCGACAGCCTGGATCTAACCTTGACATAAACATTCGAAAAGTCCAGCCGGGCATCATGGGCTAACTGCAGGAAATCCAGCCTTTCAAGGCTCGTTTGAGCGGCATCGAAATCGGCATTCATTCGCTCGATTTGCTCTAAGCGAGCTTGAAGTTCTGCCTCATCGAACTCGGCAAGCTCTTCCTTGGTGAGAAAGCGATCCATGGCCTTTAGTTGGCGCGCGACGGACTCTGCCTTGTGCTTGTAGAAATCTACATCACTCGGCACTGCTGCGTTCGCGACATTGGTAGGATCAGGTGTTGCCATGTTGAGGTTTTAAAAGAGTCACTCAGCACGACCGAATAAAACACCCTGTATACGTATAAACGTGGGAACCGAAAGCAAAGGGATTACAGCTAATGCCTTTAGCTGTGCGGCTGTGCGAGCTGTCCGATTCCGCTTTGTACTCCGCTTGTGTGTATTAGTGAGTTCGCTGCACTGCACTGACCGAATTGTCGCGACAGAGAAATTAATAGCCAGCAATGCGTGTATGTAGGTGTATGTAAGTATGTTTTAGCACCGAATTGTGCTTAACCGCCGAAAATTTGTTAAGGCTAACGAATGTCGATCGCGAATGATTATTAATTGACACTGCAACTCAGAGATCACGTCGGGGTCACCAAATTTTATGTGGAGATAATGTTTTCATCCCCAATCGGCCGACTAATTATTCCAATTAAATAAAACTCGGCGCAGAAACAAAATTGCGATATGTTCTTTAATGCGTGACATCCAAATTGCAAGTGTGGCTTGTCTGCCCTTTACATTGCCGCTCCGATCGCTAAGCGCAGCTTCGCTCAGCCGACGTCGGTAGGCAGACGCAAAGCGGAGATAGCGAAGAGCGAGCTGGCAGAGAGCGTTTAGCAGGGCAAGCACGCGCAAAGCTTTAACAAACAAATGATTGACATAGACATAAGTAACAAACAAAATAAGCGGCTGAGGGCCAAGAATTAGGTGCTATTTGGTAAGCAGCTAATCGGCTGGGTTCTGCTCCGAACAATTTAATTGACGGCATAGATGGAAAAGGTGTGAATAAGACAATTTTGTACGGCGCACCAATATAAATCAGTTTAAAGAAAAATTAAAGTGCTATAAAACAATTATGGAAAGAGAAAATCAAATGGAAAAAGAGAAGTCGAAGCGCAATAAAATCAATATAAAAGAAACCCACCAAAAAGCCAAAGCATGAACAAAGATGATAAGAAAGAAGTGAAATGTTATAATTGCGGTGGTCACTTATCGAGTGACTGTCAAAATAAAGATAAATGTCGAAAGTGTTTCAAGTGCAATCAATTAGGGCATATTTCTAAAGATTGTAAAATTGAAAAGTTTGGTGCAACGTGAAGTGGTTTGAAAGAGGTTTGAAAGAGTAAAGTATAAAAAAAAACGAGGGGGAACGTTGTGAGTTGCTGCGTACACCGCAACTCTAGAGTTATACCCGATACTAAGTCAGTATGGCTCTCCTCCGGCAGAGGCCGCTAGTATTAAACGACACGACAAAGAGTGCGTGCGAGAGAGACAGAAAATCAGTCTGAGCGTGACGTCACGCGCTGCGTAGCCACTGCAAATTGATTTGTCCTTTGGCTATAAAAATGATCTGATCTGATTCAGACTCAGCAATCTGATAGATATGGTCGTTATCTATGATTCTGCGTTTTTAGTTTTCTCAAATCTGCAATATTGTGGATGCAACAGATTTTCGTCCTTTGTGTGGGCGGAAGGGGGTGGGGCGAAATTGTGAGATAAAGGTTTTATAGTGAGATCTAACAGAAGTGCGGATACCAAATTTGGTTACTCTAGCTTTAATAGTCTCTGAGATTTGTGAATATCCCCAGATTTGCATCCTTTGCGGGGGCGGAAGGGGGTGTGGCGAAATTTTGAAACAAACTCGTCTCGGTCCGATATATTAGGAGTGTGGATACCAAACTTGGTTGCTCTAGCTTTTATAGTCTCTGAGATCTAGGCGCTAATGTTTTACTCTCAGCAAAGCCGCTCAGCAAATGCTACGTGTGTGTTAGAGAGAGACAGGGCGAGAAAAAATGAAATTGTTTTCTTGATGCTGGCTATAATAGTAATACGATCCAATTCAGATTCTGCAGTCTAAAAGATATGGTCATTCTCTACGATTCTGCGTTTTTTGTTTTCTCGTATCTTTAATATTGTGGATGCCACAGATTTTCGCCCTTTGTGGGGGCGGAAGTGGGCGGGGCAAAGTTTTGAAATATTTTTGTAGCAGTGACATATCACAGAAGTCTGGATCCAAAACATCGTTGCTCTAGCTCTTATAGTCTTTGAGCATTAGGCGCTGAAGGGGACGGACAGACGGACGGACGGACAGACAGACATGGCTCAATCGACTCGGCTATTGATGCTGATCAAGAATATATATACTTTATGGGGTCGGAAACGATTCCTTCTGGACGTTACACACATCCACTTTTACCACAAATCTAATATACCCCAATACTCATTTTGAGTATCGGGTATAAAAAGGTATAAATACTGGGATCCACAAAAGGGAACATTTAGAAAAGTACCAAGAAGGGATATTGGTCTCTCCATGTTACTCAACTTTGCCGCCTCAATTCAAGTTAAAAGGTAAACGAAGGAGAGCGGTTTTTTTTCTGTTTTTTTGAGTTGAAACATGTAAAATAATTACGTCAATTCGAAAATGGAGGATTCTCAATTTTAACGCTGTACTGGGGGTCTCAGACTGTGCAGATCTAGCCTCGGTCTCTTGGAAGAAAAACTGTTGGCGAAGACAAACGTGCTATTTTTGTCCAGTCCAAGTATAAAGAAAAAAAAAGGAATAAAAACCGGGAAAAGATCTTAACAGCTGAATACAGCAAAAAGAAAGAAATATTGTGCGTTTATAAATTAAAAGTGTGTTAAGTGCCAATTTCAATTGGTATGTATTTCAGCGTCGCTAATATACACCACATACACTCGTGGCGTAGGGTAGTGCTTTTTTTATTGTAGGAAATTAATTTTTCAGATTGGCGGTTAGTACCGGCCTAAACTTCGGGCAATCGTTTGGGTACCTGTCTGAACCCCAATACGAAAGCTCGCAACAACAATTTCGCCGATATTGGGGCCTCCGCCCGCGACAAGGGACTTATGCTCCTCGCCCAACTACAGCTCCGTACCAAAAATTCCCAGCGCTAGGCCGAGCAGCACAAAGCGGGAGGCGTAAAAGATCGGCTCATCAGTCGCTTTGCGGGCGCGAGCCACTTATGTGTCACGGACCCGCGATATATTGAAGGCCGTCCAAGTCTGCGGAAATTGTTAAAGCTACGTAAACCGTCAACCAATTTCTACCCGAAATATAGATCTGGGTCTAGACCTATTTTCGTTTCCCCCATACGAAGTGCCGAGGAGTGCCCAGATGTGAAGCCGGCGGCAACGACTGTCGTTTTTTTTTTTATATCCATCAGTGTAACCGCTGATTCCTAATTTATGTTATAGAGTCATTAGTGTAATTAGCTTAGTAAATTTCTTTTGGTTGTGTTTTAAATTCTGTTCGGAAGAAATAGCAAGTGGAATGTGTGACAGGGCGAAAGTGAACAACGGTTAACCGGCAGAGAAGAGCGTGAGTTTTTTTTGTAAAATTATTTCTCCAGCTTTCGTTTTAGGAACGTTGCCGCAGTCCATGGAAGCGCTTTCATCGCTGTTTCAACGCATTTATTAAAACAAATCAAGGAAGGCCGTAAGTGATCCCAAAAACATAAAGATAAAATATTGGAGTTTGTTTGTTATTGGCAACTATTTATTGCATAACCGAAAAAGAAAAAAATCTCACGTAGTCAGGGGCTTCTTCGCTTAAGAGAGGCTGGGCGCTCTCCCTTATGCCTTGCTGGCAACCATAAGCGCTTACGCCGCGCATAAGAGACAGCCCTCTTAAGAACAAGGCGCAAAAGGGAAGATGCGAGGCTGGTCGCTCTGACGTTCTTTTATGCTTTCTACTTGCGGTTGCTTTCGCTAATGCACTTGAATAACTGACCTGCCATAACGATCGCTGTGCACAGTTTTTACATTCCCTTTTTCATATTTATTTATTTATCTATTTGCCTAACATAAAAGCTAGAGATATGTACCCTTCCCTTCTTTCAATTTGTAAGTTAAATTTCAATCTAGTTTACTAGTTGCGATGCATGTGCTATTGCTCAATATGAAATATAGGATTTAACATGAATCGGGGCTAGAGTTCTATATGCGGGGACCATGCTGGACAAATGAGGGTAATGGGGTTGGATAGGAGGCTGTAAGAGCCTTCTTTATGGGATCACCGGATGAACCGGGAGCGGTGATCATGGTAGGGTGGGCATGAGTGGTCACAACAACACCGTGGCACGACTTGTATGTGTGTATGTGTCCGTGTGCGTAGTTAGGTGTATTTGCTCTTGTACATATTTGTGTCGATACTTCGCTTGCACGTGAAATTTTAATGAACGTTACTGTGTCAGTATTATGATTGTTGGAGTAGAGCTGTGTCCCGTCAGTTCTGGGAAATAAAAAAACCCCCCATTTCTTGCCGATGAGACGGAAGCCGGAACAAGCACGTGCCCGCACGGGAGACGAACCATCACCTGCTCAGCCTTCCGTGAAGGTTTGGTAATATCCAATATGCTACAAACGTCAGTAAATACGCGTAGATTGCACCCAAAACCCGATATCACACACAAAGAAGTCGCATTTTAAAATAAAAAGTGTATCGCGCTTTTTGATACGGGCAGCAAGTTCAACGTTATGCGGGAAGACTTTTATCGCGAGATTGGCAAGCCGAAATTGGAAAGCTGCACACTTGTTCTTATTGGACGTGACTACTCTAATAGGATAACACCAGTTGGACATTTTAAGCACATAATTCTAATTGATAATAGTAAATTCTTGTTAGATTTTTGTTTAGTACCAACCAGACTTATCAACGTGAAGCTAATTATTTGAGAAGAACTGTGTTTACTGGCGGAAATCGTTTTCAATAGAAACGGACTTCAAGTGCGCAATATGTCGAGCAATATGTCGAGTGGTGACGAACTAAATATAATGAAAATTTGTGCGGAAATTGACAATGACATGATAGACATTAATGAAGCAGCAAGTGAATCTGCCAAAAAAGAAGTACGTGAACTAATAGACAATTATGTGCCAAACAAATCAAAAACAGCAAATGTAGAGATGCGTATCGTATTAAAAGAGGAGTCTCCTATATTTTCGCGTCCGCGCAGATTGGCGTTTACGGAAACGCGTATCGTCGATGAACAGATTGAGGAGTGGCTTAAAAATGACATTATCGAAGAATCTACATCGGAGTTTACAAGTCCAATAGTCCTTGTTAAAAAGCGAGACGGTTCGGCAAGGGTTTGTGTTGATTACAGAAGGATCAATAAGGTAACTGTCAAAGACCATTTTCCTCTGCCGCTTATTGAAGATCAACTAGACAGATTGAAAGAGGCCAAGATATTCAGCACGATTGATCTTAAGAATGCGTTTTTTTATGTGCCGGTTTCTGAATCTAGTCGGAAGTACACGTCGTTTGTAACTCAGCGAGGCCAATATCAATTTTTGAGAGTTCCGTTTGGATTTTCAAATTCACCAGGAGTTTTTCAGCGGCACGTCAATGCGATATTTCGACATCTGTCCAGCAAAGGTATTGCTTTACCCCACGTTGATGACGTGATTATTCCAGCACAGACAGAACAAGAAGTTAGGAAGAATCTAAAGGAAGTTATCGAAACATGCACAGATTTTGGCCTAGAATTGAACATAAAAAAATGCCGCTTTCTGAAGACCCATATTCAATTTCTTGGTCATATAAATGAAAACAGTAAGATTTATCCTTCAACAAAAAAAATAAATGCTGTATCAAAGTTTAAAATGCCACAATCACTCAAACAAGTAGAGAGTTTCTTGGGACTGACTGACATAATTAATCCCGAATTATGCAGGCATTGCTAGACCTTTAACGGAGTTGACAAAGAACAAGACAAAATTTAAATTTGATGTATATGAAGAGAATGCCGTTAATACACTCCCCGACACTTGAATACGACATACTTAATTGTACACTTTAGGCACCAATATTTTCGGGCACAAGCCAAAGAAAACGGTGAATTTGAATTTTCCTCAAATCTCTATTCAATTTAGCATAAATTACAAAAAAAAATAATAGCAATATTCATCAAAGTAGATTGAGGAAAAAAATTTAATTGACATAACTCAAATTTCCGCTCCCAAAAAACGCGACACTTGAATACGACATTCACATTGAAAAATTTTTTATTTTGGATGTGGTCGCGACCGGACATTGAATAAATTCTCAAAAATCAATTAGGGTGTCCTTATTACGAGAAAAAAATTTGGGTTATGGTAAGTCCTTTTCAAAGGACGAAAACTCCACAATAAAAGCCTCGAAGGAAGTAGGTCCATCAATAATGAAAATAAGTGATGAAATTGGTAAAACTAGGTGTGTTCTGAGTGATTACATAAAGAACGGGTCAAATTATGGCAAAAACATAAAAACCCGAACCAAAATTGCTACTTCCGAGACCTCTATGAGATCTCATCTGCGAGCCGCATCTAAAAAACACGACTAAAACTCGATTTAAAAATCTAAAACTGTACTTTAAGCTAGTGCTAAAATAATAAAACATGTTTTTTCGAAGACTCCACACCATAAGGGACTGTAATTAATAAAAAACCTCAGCCAACGGACGAAAACTTACTTACTTACTCCCGTACTTTTGCATTTTCATATGGCGTGGAGTAGAGACTGTCGCTATATAGCATTTTCAAAGGAACAAAAATTTAAATTTTAAGGGTCATAAGGGTTTTTTTTTATATTTATAAGGACTCAAGGAAGTAAAGGAAGTGAGTAGTAAAGAAGAATTATAATTGGATCGTTTTCACAGCAGTGTGAGCGCTATTATTCTGTGGTGAGCAAGATCCTAAAACGGCGTGGACCAGTTGATTTTTCATTAAGTCGAGTTTGTCAAATATGCAACAAAGTTGAGGGGTTTTTCATTAATTACAGTTGTACAGTTGTACAAAGTTGTAGAGTTGTACAGGACAAAGAACTTAGGGTGGTATCCAATGACATGCAGAAACAAATTATTAGCCGTACACATGATAGAGGGCATTTTGCAGCAAAGAAGACGAAGGATTTGATTTGCAGAGAATTCTACATACCAAATGTCGAAGAGAAGATCAAGAAATATATTGAGTGCTGTATTCCATGTATTTTGATGAACCGAAAGAGAGGCAAGCAGGAAGGGCTACTACACTCACTATAGAAAGAAGACGTTCCATTACACACTTATCATATTGACTTTTTGGGACCTCTGGATTCGACGCACAAGGACTACAAACATATCTTTGCAGTTATAGACTCATTCACGAAGTATTGCTGGCTGTATCCTACAAAATCGACTACCGCAAATGAGGTCATTGCGAAGCTTAGCAGTCAAAGTATTACACTTGGGTATCCATCGCTTATAATCTCGGATAAGGGCTCCGCTTTTACCTCGCAAGACTTTGTTTAGTATTGTGACGACGAAGGGATTAAGCTGGTGAAGGCGACTACAGGACTACCGAGAGTAAATGGTCAAGTTGAGAGACTGAATGCAATCATAATTTCAGTGCTCTCAAAACTAAGTATCGACGACCCCACGAAATGGTACAGGCATGTCAGCAAAGTTCAACAAGCTGTAAATTCAACATTTACGAGAAGCATTGATACGACACCCTTTGAAATGCTAGTTGGAGTTAAGATGTGGACAAAAAAAACCTCCAGATACGACAATTGATCAACAAAGAAGCAGCAACAATATTAAGAGCAAAGGCAAAGGCTCAAATCGTGAAGCTTCAGAACGAAAATAAGAAGACGTATAATCTACGACGAAAACCTGCAAGACGATATAATATTTTGGTGACTTGGTTGCCATCAAACGTACACAGTTTGGTAGTGGCCTGAAATTAAAAGCAAAGTTTTTGGGACCCTACCAAGTTGTTGGAATCAAACATAACAATGCGTATGATGTTCAGAAAGCCGGAAACTGCGATGGCCCAAAGAATACCTCATCGTGCGCGGAGTACATAAAGCCATGGTCCATTGGCAACGACGTCGACGACGACGCATTCGGTTCGAATGCTTAATCAGAATAGCCGAATGTGGGTTGGTGTACCACACAAAATACCAAATGAGGATAAGATCCCTAGACGACGAGCAACGATGATCCCATCACTAAAAAGAACGACGAACAACGATTATGCCATCACGAAGAAGACGACCAGCAACGCTGATCCCATCACTAAAGAGAACGACGAACAACGATTATGCCATCACGAAGAAGACGACGAGCAAGGAAGAGACAAGCAGAGAAATAAAACGAGGATAGTTCCAAAAAGACGTAAAAACGACGACGGCCGCAGAAAAGAAGAATTAAACGAAGAATTAAAGAATACATTTATCCTAAATTTATCAAACATTAAATACAAATGAATTATTAAACCTAAAGTAAATAAAATCCCAACATATATATACATATGTCATCAAATATTTAATGAAAAAAAAACTAAGAAATCTTGTCCCTGGTGAAATTCAAATTCGAATCTACCTGCTAAAAAGACAGTGCATTCCACAAGATTTCACTACTTTAGGGGCTGTGGGAATAATGTTAAAACTAATTTATTCAGTGCTATATCAAAAAAGTCTGCACACAAAATTCGGCTCCTATAGGGTCTGAAAACTATGCATCAAACGGTATGGAAAAACAGACTGTTCAAACATGAACACACACATATTTTAACTCAGACGCAGTTCGAAATACCTTTGCTTATGTGACTAGAAAGTGAGAAATGCATAAAATATATATAATATATAAACTTCTGAACAATTAAAGATATCTTCATGAAACAAACTGCATTTGAAAGAAAAATCTTTCAAAATTGTATCTGCTTAAGTAAATTCTGCTACAGTGTCTAAAAGTTTCACAATAATGGGTTAGAGTTGAACTTTGTTGCCGGTGCATATTTTCCTATGTAAAGTGCTCTATTTTAAATTTTTTTATCGATAAAGTACTTTTAATGCTATTTTTTTATTATAAAATATTTTTGATTTAATTTTCAACTCAACTTAATCTAAAAAAAATGGTAATGACAAAAAACAATTTTTTATATATTTAAAAAAATGGTTGGTTTTTTTTATTTCTGTAAAATAATCGTCTAACAGGAAGTGTTTAGTGTGAGGAATATCTAATAAACTTATTATTTCTAAAGAATAACTGCTTGTCGATTTACTTTGTGACTTTACTTCACATGTCTAATGAATGAGATATATGGATCTGAAGACGCTGCCAACATGTTGAAAAGGTCTTGGTTTTGCCTAATTCGTGATGTCTTGCACGTATTCATATTCCTGTATTTTTTGTAATATTTGTTTCTCGTTTCCTGGCCTTCCTCTGACATTCAATCGGTAGGCTCTGATGTTCAATTAAAATTTGACCATGTGCCACAATTTTTGAAGCGTGGGAGTTAGTTTCTTTTCAGGATATTCCAGTAACAGCTCTGCAGTCTTCGAGGCATATTCACCAAACTTGCAGGTATTTTTTTTTCTTTGCAGTTTAAAATATTTAAAATGACACCCAATCTTTTGATAATGTCAATATCCACTCCAGTTATTTATGCATTAATTTTGTTATTCTCAAAGAATGTCCGTGATGAGTTTCCATCGTTTGTGCTTCCGAATCCTTGTTTGGGGCAGTCCACCTTCAGTGATAGTTTGTTTAAGAATTTTTCTTGAATAATTTTTTTCCTAGTCTTTTGTATTTCGTTGGCTGGCGTGCTCATGTCAAAAGATTCTCCCTCTCGTGGAATGGTATATGCAAGCTTTAAAATAAACTCCATACATCTAATTCTTGCATGTAATGGGGAAATTCCATATTCTAAATTTTCCTCTTCAATTATGGAATCATCCAAATTTTGAAATTCCTTCTGTGTTTTTTTCACAATGCGCATTTCAACGTCGATTTAGTATTAGTAAGTTCGTTAAGAACTTTTCCATCAATCATAGTAAGGAAAAATTCAAAATTGACACTAATGGATTTTTCTTCGTTGACTTTATGTACAAACGGTCCTATATTTGAAATCTGATTCTTAATATCACTTACAGTGGATTTTATTAGTTCCGAAGATTCCTTAGCGTATTTGATCAATATAGGACGGCAATAATGAGCAGACGAAGGTCGAGGATTTTCCCAATATTCCGATGTATCCGACTTAAGCCGCAGTGGTAGAAGAGAAGCCATAAACATGTTAGAATCTGTAAAAGTTTTATCGTCTGTGGATATTATTTGCTTATAGAGGGAGGGATCCTTCTCTTCCGTATCTATATGACATGTTGCATCTACAAGTTTTCGCTTTCTAGTGTAATCTGAACACGTATCCAGGGTTTTTGTTGGTCTTCCTATTGCTCGTCCTGTGGACGTGGACGGTCTATTATATAGCAAGCTGTTTCCAATCAGCCAGCTGGCGTATTTGCTATTAAACGATTCAACCTTACGCTGCACTATGGTCCGAACGACCACTTTTGTTGGCCAAAATGAATAACTCCAGAACGGAACAAGATTTTTTTATTTTAGTTTTTTGTATTGGATATATATAATCAATAAGAAGTGGATTTAACAAAAAAAAAAATGGGTGTGGCACCGCTTTTTTTTTTAGCAATGCATATTTAAATTATTAGTTATAGTGGAAAAAACGTATCAGGCATATTTTAGTTAAAAAAAACGGCATTGCACACTTAAAAAATTTTTTGATTTAAATAAAAATAAAATGGTTAGGTGAGATATGTGCCGGCTTTTCGACTGGGTCCTGTACAGCCATACGAACTTAGTTGGCATTCTCTGGGTGTAGCGCCATTTGGCTTATAATTTGTATTAGAATAAGATTAGGATCGAAGTTGATGAAGTCTAGTGTAAGTTAGGCTAGGGCAAAGCAGGAGCGCAATAAAAGCTCGCTCTCTCGCTCTTGGCGAATTCGCCCGGCTTTGCCACCGTAGGTACGATAGGTTAAAAAAAATTTTTTGAATATAGAGGAGTCGACAAAATCTATTGAAAACGAACGCACGCACTTATTATTTTTTCGTCGTAAAATACATTAATTTGCAGCCACCCAAAGTTTTCGGTATTTCATATTTAGAAAAACTATTCTAAAATTTCATTGCGCCCCCCGGTGGACTCGCAAATTAAAAGTATTAATTAAAAGTGGAAGGCAAAAGTGACAGTGACACGAGTGAAAAATAAATAAAATTTATCAACCTACATATGTATGTATGGACATATGTATGTACATATGCCCAAATCGAAATTGCCAAGTTGACCGCGACGTGTGTGCGAGAAAACAGCACAGGAGAGCCAAGTGGCAGCATCCAGCACCAGAAGCGGAGAGTACAGCACCTGGATTTTCCGTTAAAGATAAAGAGGTATCTGTGCAAAAAATTGAAAGCTCGAGTGAAGACGAAAAGATTAAAAAACTCGCAATTATTGTCTTGTGCTGAAACAATTGCACCTCGCTTTCAATTCTTGGCACATACGTATGACATAGTAGAGCTAGATTGCATGCTGTAGTTAGAGTTGAGCGTATATATTAATACATATATACATACATATGTACATCTAACCCTCTTGGACGCAATAACTACACATATTTTAACTGCAATCGCTGTCACCCCCTTCCCCTTTCTCGTTTTCGTTGTGTAAAATATATATGTAGTTGGGTCATTGGCCAAGCACGCAAGGTTTCTTCGGGAGTACCACAGGGCAGCCATCTAGGCCCCTTACTCTTCACACTCTTTATTAATGACTTGCCTTCAGTAATAACATACTCTCGAGTACTTATGTATGCGGATGATGTTAAACTCTGTGTCCAGTACAAGGACATTTCATTTCATTCTCGCTTGCAATCCGATCTCAATAGCTTTCAGTCATGGTGTTGTGCAAACTTGTTACACCTTAATGCCTCGAAATGCAAAGTTATGACATTTCATCGTTCTAACCCTTTGTTGGCTCCCTACACCCTATTTGGGGGTTCTCTTGAGAGAATTACCCTGGTGGATGATCTGGGTGTTATGTTAGATCCCAAGTTAAAGTTTTCCGAACACATTTCTACCATGGTAAATAAGGCCATGGGCGTGCTTGGGTTTATAAAGAGGTGGTCAAAGGAATTTGACGACCCCTATATAACAAAGACTCTCTATACCTCGCTTGTTCGTCCGATCTTAGAATACGGCTCCTGTGTATGGTGCCCTCAGTACAAAGTACACCAGGACCGTATAGAATCAGTACAGAAAAACTTTTTACTCTTTGCTCTGCGGGGCCTTAACTGGGATGCGGGTGTAAGACTCCCATCTTACTCTAGTAGACTATTATTAGTAAACCTCCCATCCTTAGTTAACCGTAGAAAAATGCTTGGTGTGATATTTATGCACAACTTGATCAGGGGTGACATAGACAGCCCTGATCTGTTGAGCCGCATAAACTTCACGATTCCTATTAGACTGACTAGAAACTTTATACCGTTGTTCCTTCCACTTTGTAGATCGAATTATTCCTTGCATGAACCGTTTAGGGTCTTATGCTCGGACTATAATTCCCTCTACCATATTATATCCTCCACTAATTCTCTTCCTCTTATTAAATTACTAATCCTTACACACCTTTCTAGTAATTAGTAATTGTAGTGGTATTTGTATTTTGTATTTTATTGCATGCTTAATTTCTTAATAAGTTTAGTGCTAATTTTCCTCGAAGGTTAGTCTAATATCTATCTTTCTTGCATGCTCGCGTTTGGTTCGGCTACGCACCACGCGTCATGCGGCAGCGCCCCTCGGTCGGTTGGGCGGGAGGAGGGCTGCGTTTTGCCTGGGATCCGCGCGTAACAGCCTTCTGCTGGTGTCACACGGGCCACTTGACGGTGCAGTAATTGCATCGCCTCTTGTTAGATGCAGTCATTGCATGTCAACGTCCAATATACTAATACGCAGCTGCAGCGGTGAATTTTTCGTTTCGCTCATTACCGTTGCTTATCGCTGTTCTTTTTGTTTGGTGCGCTTGATCCAAACAAACACCAAGTGACGCGCTACCCTGTTGTCGTCGGGTATATTCTTTTGGTGTCAGTAGGATCCAACTATCAATTAAGACAAAGTCGTGCTCCGCAAATCAATTTAGCGTCGATCGTCGTCGGTGCATACGTATAAACAACATCCAGTTTTCAGAAGTACAGTGGTGACTTTTTCGTTTCGCTTTCGCTCCTCACCGTTGCTTATCGCTGTTCTTTTTGTTTGGTTTTCGTTTACGCGCCAGCCAAGCCAAGCTTTACCCTAAATTGATCGGGTATATTGATTTTCAGCTCGTTGGGTACAACCACGAACTAGATACATAAGCACTTGAGCTACGTGACACAATACCCAAAATTTGTCGGGTATATTGGTTTTTTACCTTTTTATTAGAAACGACCTTTCACCTTCAGTTGCTTGTATTGAGAATCAATATGACCTCAAAAGCCAACAAAATCGTCCTTGAAGAGCTGAAGAAAAAGCGCAGTTGCCGTTTTAAAGGCATTCGTTTATTAGCGGAACGTTTAGAGGCGGGTGATATTCCGCTGGTACTGACGGAGCTCGAGTGCAGACTCGAAACGCTGATGCGTAGCATTGACATGGCACGCGAAGAGAAGATTGAAGATATAGCCACTGACGATGAATTTGGAGTCGAGTTGGAAGAACTCTCAATTGTCACAAAGGCAAAATTAATGTCTCTCATTTGCGCCTTGAAGACAGCTGATGAGACAAAACCTGCAGTACCAGCTTATGGTGGCCCAACTCGTGCTCGCCTTCCGAAGTTAGCACTGCCGCAGTTCAGCGGCAACTTAAGTAAGACTGCCATTCAAATCAGATCCCAGTATCTTAGGCAACTCCTTTGAAGTAGCTAAACGGCGGTTTTTATCGCTTGAAAAAAGATTGTCTCGTGACCCCGAGTTACAGAAAATGTACTTGGAGTTCATGGAAGAGTACCTCTCCTTGGGTCACATGTCTACCACAGACAACACAATCCCCAAAACTCCACATTATTTCATTCCACATCAGTGTGTGTTGAGGCCCCAAAGCACGTCGACCAAGCTCCGCGTCGTTTTCGATGCGTCTTGTAAAACATCCTCTCAGGTGGCCTTGAACGACATATTGATGGTCGGTCCTACGATACAGGATGAGCTGTATTCGACATTGCTCCGATTCAGACTACATAGGTACGCCTTGACAGCTGATGTCAAGAAGATGTATCGCCAAGTCTGGGTCGCTGATGCGGATAGACAATTCCAGCTCATAGTGTGGAGAAGAAACCCGTCTGAGTCCTTGAGAATATACCAGCTCAACACCGTAACATATGGGACTGGACCAGCCCCATTTTTGGCTATTCGGTGTTAGAAGAGGTTGAGTGAGTCTGCAAAACTCTCATTCCCTAAAGCTGCTGAAGTTATTGGCTCCGACTTCTATGTCGATGACATGTTGACTGGTTCTGAATTGACTAAATGGTTTTCGAACTCACCTGAGGTCACCGCATCCAAGAGCACAGTTAAACCGATAACGATCTCGGACTCAGAGTCAACTAAGCCGTTAGGAATATCGTGGCTGCCACACGAAGACGTCTTTATGTTCCAAATAGACATGTCAGTTATGGGTCTCCGAGCGACAAAACGGAACATATTATCGGTGACATCAAAGCTGTTTGACCCCCTTGGCTTGTTAAGTCCTTTAGTACTTAAGGGAAAGATCCTACTGCAGGAGCATTGGCTTAACAAGCTAGATTGGGATGAGTCAATTCCAATGAACTTGGAAACAGCATGGAACTTATTAAAAGAATCCTTGGGTCCTTGGGAGAAGATTACCATACCTAGATTTGTGCATACTGATCCCATGTCACCGATTCAAGTACATGCCTTTGCCGACGCATCCATGAGAGCTTATGGAGCCTGCGTCTATATCCGTAGAAAGACTGCAGAAGCTTTCGAGGTCTCCTTGTTGACTGCAAAGTCGAAAGTAGCGCCGCTCAAGACGAAAACGCTCCCAAGGCTTGAGTTATGTGCCGCTCACCTTCTCGCAGACCTTTGTCACCGAATCAAATCGCTACTCAAGGTTCCAATTGAAAAAATAATATACTGGTCAGATTCGGAAGTTACTCTTCATTGGATCCGATCCCACCCTTCGTCGTTGTCAACATTCGTTGCGAACCGAGTAGCGCAGATTTAAGAGTGGTCAATTGAAGCTACGTGGCGGCATGTGCCAACAAAACAGAACCCAGCAGACATAGTTTCGAGAGGTTGTGACGTAGAGAAAATCGTGCAGTCGATCTGGTTTGGTGGACCAGCATTCTTAAAGTTTGAAGAAGAGAGCTGGCCCAATAATCCACACTTCGAGCTTTCCGAAAAAGAGCAACAGATGGAAAGTCGGAAGAAATCGGTCGGACTGACCGTCGGCCCCAAGCCCAATTTAGGTAGTGGATTTAATCGAGGGATACTCGTCACACCTCAAACTGCTAAGACTGTTCGTTTTCGTGTTCCGCTTCATCCGAAAATGCAAAGACAAAGTCTCAACTTTGAGAAAATTCCGTCATCCGTAGAATACGACAAGGCGTTTCTAAAAATAGTCAAAATAACGCAGAAAAATAAGTCTCAAAAGATATTGAAAGGGTTCGTAAAGGCACCAAGTTAGGCTCCAGACTTCAGCGTTTGAATCCCTTCATTCATCAAGAGGCTGGGTCTTGTGCTCTTTTTCGTTGTTGCGACTTGGGGGCGTTTAGTTAACGCTCCTATGTCATATAATGCCAAGTTTCCTTTGTTATTGACAAAACGCTCGTAGTTTTTGCAGACATACGTTCGCCATCTGCATTAAACGAATTTTCATGCCGGCCCACGAGCACTTGTGAGTATCCTTAGACAGCTTATATGGATAGTGAACGCTCAGGCGGTCTGCAGGGCAACAGTTAGGTCGTGTATTCGTTTCTTTAAATGCAAGATCCAGACCCAAATGATGGGCCACTTACCCGCAGGCCGGCTCTCCGCCCATTTTTAGTATGTGGTGTTGATTTTTGTGGCCCAGTCTATACGACTCTGAAAATTCGTGGAAGGCCGCCTTATAAGTCCTACATAACGTTATTTGTCTGTTTTGCGTCCAAGGCGAATCATTTAGTAATTGTCTCCGATTTGACGACTAATTCCTTCTTGTTGGCATTCCAAAGGTTCGTCGGTCGTCGAGGATGTCCGCAACGCGTGAACTGCGACAATGCGACAAATTTCGTCGAAGCAAGTCGCCACTTCAGCGAGCTGCGGAGGAAGATAGAGGCGGAAGCGGACGCGATACGCCAATTCGCGTCAAGACGCGGGTGCGAGTTTGCCTTCAAACTGCCTCGAGCACCGCACATGGGCGGACTTTGGGAACCGGTGTGAAGTCTGCCAAGGGCCTACTCCTACGGGCAGTCGGAAGCGCTCTCCTCACCGCAGAGGAGCTGGAGACCGTGCTGGTCGGGATCGAGGCGGTACTCAACTCGCGAACGCTAGGACCCCTAAGCCCAGACCCAAGCGACGGAGACGCGCTGACTCCCGGGCACCTGCTGACAGGTGGGCCACTAATCGCACCCCCAGCACCCAGGACCCCGGACCCGGGTCTGAGCTGCTTAAAGCGATGGCGGCTTGTCTCGTCAGCCAGGCAAATGTTCTGGCAGCAATGGTCCCGGGAGTATGTGCTGGGCTTGCAAATAAGATGCAAGTGGCACCATGAGGAACCCAACATCAAGGAAGGCGACCTCGTAATCGTCGCCGAGGACAACCTGCCCCCTCAACAGTGGCTCTTTGGAAGAGTGGTCGGAACAACCGCAGGGCAGGAGGGAAGGGTCAGAGTGGTCGGCCTAAGGACAAGCAGCGGAGCCACGTCTGAAGGACGCATATTGGCAGATCCCCTTGGATCGGGCATCTAGGTGTAAAACTGCATTCACGGTTCCAAGGATTCTTTTGTATCGTTATAAAGTCATGCCGTTTGGTCCCCGTAATACCTCTCAAACCATGACACGTTTGTTTCGAAGAAGCTTAACAAAAAAAACTATACGGTTACAGAGCAGGAATGTCTCGCTGCTCTGATGAGCATAAAAAGATTCAGAGCCTATGTAGAGGGCGACTGTAATGACGGATCACGCCTCGCTGAAATGGCTCATGTCTCTAACGGATTTGAATTCGAGGTTAGCGAGATGGGCTTTAAAATTGCAAGGTTTCCGGTTCAGTATCCAACACAGAAACAGGAAGCTGAATGTTGTTCCAGATGCCTTGTCCAGGGTCCCATTTGACCAAGTAGCTGCAGTGGATTTCAGCAATGGCTTGCTGGTGGACGTTGAGTCAGCTCATTTCAAATCGGGAGAATATTTGGAAATAATAGAGGGAATTAAGAGCAATATAGCTTAACTACCCGGACTCAAAGTTGATTCTCTGATCTATCGGCGATCCGAGCATGTAAAAGGAGGCATCCTTAACGACGCGTTTGCTTGTAAGTTGTGGGTACCCAGGGGGATGGTCAAAGAAGTGCTAAAGAGAGCACACGATGATCCACTGGCTTCCCATGGTGGAGTCCACAAGACACTCGAGCGGATCCGGAGTTATTATTTCTGGCCCGGACTCGACAATGACGTAAAAGACTACGTGGCAGCCTGCGAGCAATGTAAAATGTCAAAAGCTCCAAACGCTCCTTTACGTCCACCGATGGGAAAAGCGGCCGAGTCGCAAAGGTTCTTCCAGCGTCTCTATATTGATTTCTTAGGTCCGTATCCTAGGCCTCGCAGTGGAAATATAGGAATTTTAATTATCCTGGACCATTATTCGAAATTTGTTTTCCTCAAGGCTGTAAAAAAATTAAATGCTGATGTTGTGCTGAAGTATTTAGAGGAAGAGTTATTCCATACTTTCGGAGTTCCAGAGGGAATTGTATCTGACAACGGATCACAATTTAGATCCGAGAAGTTTCAAGGCCTGCTCAGAAGGCATCGAATAACGCACACGCTAACAGCTGTCCACACTCCCCAAGCTAATTCTTCGGAGCGAGTCAACCGTTCGGTCATTGCTGCCATTCGGTCGTATATTCGCAGTGACCAGAAAGACTGGGATGAGAGTCTTAGCAAAATATGCTGTGCTTTGAGGTCGGCGGTTCACTCAGGGTTAGGATCCACACCCTACTAAATGGTTTTCGGCCAGCAGATGTTGTCTTCAGGCGCACCGTATTCTTTACTGAGGAAATTGGGAATGTTAGAGGACAAGGCAGCGAACTTCACACGTGAGGATTCATTGGATATCGTCAAAAAGAGCGTGTGAAGTTATGGGAAAGCAATATGAGCGTAATCAACGGCATTATAACCTGAGGGCACAGGAAGTATCGTACCAGGTGGGACAGGAAGTGCTACGGCGAAATTTTAAACGGAGTAATTTTCAAGCCGGCTACAAAGCTTAGCTAGGTCCAATGTTTATTAAGGCGAGAGTTAGACGGAAAGTGGGGAACTCGATTTATGTGCTGCAAGATTTACAAGGAAAGCTCATCGGAAGATACTACGGGAAGGATATTCGGCAAGCGTAGCTACAAGCAAGTCAGCCTTGTGGATTCATCAAAGCAGGCAATATCCCCAAGTCTGATTTTGGTAGGGGGATTTTGTAAAAGGCTTGTAGCTGAGCTAAGGGCGAAAACTAAATGGACCGCCAACTGCGTTTTATGGGCAGCCATAGTCTCGCTTCTACAGGGGGTTTTTGAGTCAGGGGCTCTAAAACGGTGCTCTGAAAGGTTGTCTCCCTCTGGGGGTGAGTTGACGCTGATGGCAGTTGAAGAGAAAGAGGAGAAAGCGATGACATTCGAACATCATCCAGCGGATCCGACCGGTCTCATAGTGGATGGGAGCGTGTCCATCTTTGGAATTTAGATGTCGAGCAACCAACATCGCCCCCGAACAGGCTCAGCAAAAATCATTAGAAAAAAAAATTCCAAAGTCAAGGTGAAAAAAAAAAATATTGTCAAAGCGCGAGTGGTATCCAGCAGCAGCAAAGCAAAAGTCGTGGGACTAGGAAAACTGAAGCTAGGTCGGCCACTGGGGCCAAGATTGACGGATTTGGCTCCTAGCAATTTGGGCTGGCGAAGCAGCTGCGCTCCAAGCAGCTGATCCGACGCAGCACAGAGCGAGGGAGCAGAGACGCAGCAAAAATTCTGAGAGTATCGACCTTCGCGGGCAGCTGGATCGACGTCGCTGAGGCGGCGGGTACAAAGCGGGACAGTCGATAATCCGCGATAGTGAAAAGTTCAGCAACCAGCGAAATGCGAACGGAGAAAAAGGAGGCAAATCGCTCAAATCATACCTAAACGTACCGTATGCCAAATTAAGCTAACAATGTCCAATTAAGATCCGCAGCTCACATAGTGAAGGAAAGTGTTAGTGTGTTATTGGAATTCAGTACTCAGAGCTGCAAGGGTAATGCCCTATAAATATAGAGAGCGGGGGAGAGAGAGCGGGGGAGAGAGAGAACACGCAAGCAGCAAAGGCAGAGCCCAATAGGTGAACGAGCAAGCTATAGAAACGGTCGCCAGCAACGGAGCCGAAGGGGGCTAGCGATAAGCCGAGAGAAGTAGCATAAGTTAGCATAAGAGTAAGCAGAATAGTACCGATCAGCAGAACAGCTATTTAAGTTTACATATATATACATAAAAAGGAATGCAGCAATGAAGAACAGCAGTGAGGGAGCATAGAGTAGGAAAAGAAGGGCAAAAGGAAATGAGAATATGAAACTAAAACAAATACATAAATAGATAACCTTCCATGCACAGATCAAAACAAAACAAAAAAAAACCCGAACCCGAAATATCATATTAACTACAGTTTTTCAGCAACCATCAGAAAGCGCTTTCGACGGTGGATACGCAGTAAAAGTGAGTTTATTTACTAGGTGTTTAATCACAATCATTTGGGCATGAAAGGAATTGTCTATGGGTGTTGAGAAATGAGCCTCGTAGTTTTATTATTCAATGTCCATGTATATTGCGATTGACCTATTTACACGCTCATGATTGTAGTACACCGCCTAAGTAACTATTTTTACGCGCATAGCTGTGTTGTTGTTTACTCGGGTCCAGAACATAGCTGTAATGTTAACACACGCATGGCCAGACCGGCAGCTGCACACGCACACGGCGATGCGTTCCGTTGTTTTGCATTGAGATCGTCGCGTCGAGTCGTATCGCGTGATCTTCCAATTCCCTTTTGCTCGACTTATTTTCGCGGAGTTGAGTCAGTAGAAACTTCTAGACGAAACCGCCCGCACGCACAGTTTGTACCGCCGCAGAAACGACCCCTCCGCTGTTCTTGTAATATAATTGTACTATAACCACCAATATTAAATAGTCAATAAATAATAAATAAGCTCAAGATATAAACGATTATAAAGTCCACTAATTCATAACCAATGGGTGTTCCGACCAAATTTCCTTACCGTTTCGTAGCCCATAAGAATCAACATTTATATTCTATCTTAAAATTTTAATCTTTACCATTTCACATTTATTCAAATACTAGTTTATAAGTTTACCTGATCCTATTTCAAGGGAACCAGGCACAGGTAGCCTATGGGAGGATACATTTACCCCGTATTTTTAGGTATAATTTAGTTCCAATAAATATCATTATAATGTTTAACTAAACCCTTCTTATGATCTCCCCTTTCAACCCCCTGTAGCGCGTATCGGCACACCAAGGGGTCATGGCCGACAGATAGATGTATGAAATGGCATGACCAAGGTAGGAGGGGCAAGGGTTCCTCGAAACAGCTGAGGATCGTCCGTCTGTCTTATAGCTAATCCTCCGTGTTATGTGGTCATTTGTAGTGAACTCTGTCCGGTGAAGTGTATGGCTTGCTTTTTTCTTGCACGTTAAATTTAAAATAAAGAAAGTAAATGGCTTCGGACTATGGAAAAAAAGTAATAGTAATACCATCTCGCCCAAGTACTCGTTACTCATTAAAAGCTCTTATAGTCTTTGAGCACTAGGCTCTAATAGGGACGGACAGACAGACAGGGCTAAATCGACTCGGCTATTGATGCTGATCAAAACTATATATACTTTATGGGGTCGGAAACGATTCCTTCTGGACGTTACACACATCCACTTTTACCACAAATCTAATATACCCCAATACTAATTTTGAATATCGGGTATAAAAATTGTGCGCACTGAAACAATTTTCAACTTTGAGTGCTCATATCTTCTAAACGAAAAGTCCGAATTTGAAAGTTTAATTTTTAAAAGCTCTGGAAACTTCTCTATTAGATGCGTATATTCATTGTATCCAAAGCGCTAAAAAAAAATCTCCGACTTTTGCCACCTCTTTTCGTCGAAATCGCCCCTGTGCGACGATCCAACCCTAAGGTGGCAAACGCACACGGTCTGCCAACTGGAGGCGATGTGGGAGGGGGCCAAGCTGGAGGTTGTGGACCGGAAGCTTATCCCGTCCAAACCTACCAACGACCGATTGGAGGATCTTACACATTGGTAGCCCACTACCCAACGAGGGGGGCCAATGTGTGATCATCCAAATAAATAAGGAAGCAGAGGGAAGATGGCGTGGGGCATGGGAAACGTCTACCTGCGTCTCAAAAAGCGCACACCCTACAGGCAGGCGAGGTGGAAAGGGACTTAGGTCTCGAGTCCATCGTGGAGGCCGCCCAGGGTCTTGCGCTCGAAGACGCAGAGGAAGAAGAGGAGGACGGTGACCTGATAGTCAACACGTCAGTTGCAATTGAGCCAGCCACCCATGATGCTGAGAGTGCTGCAGCTCAACTTGCATAAAAGCAAGGTAGCGTATGGCTCATGACAGAGCCGCACCACCCGACAAACTCAGAAGTCTGGTGACAAAAGCCGGCACCAAAAACCATTAACTCGTAATCGGGACGGACGACACAATGTGTACTTTATACTAGCAACTAATCTATATATAGCAAACGTTGGGGAGGAGCACACCTTCTTAGGTCCGACCTCATCCAACGTGCTAGACCTAACACTTGCAACGGGAAACAGTACTATGGTATCTGGCTGGAGAGTCCTTGAAAGACCCTCCTTCTCAGATCATAAGTATATTCAGTTTAAGTGCTATTTCAAATTCTCTTCGAAGGTAACAGTCTATAGAAACCCCCGGAATACAAACTGGGAAAAGTTTAAAAAGACAGTTACTTCGAAGCTCGCGAGTCCGTGCACAGTGAAATCCGCGGAGGACATACAGAAGTCTCTAGAGACCCTAACCAACGCGTTACTGGACGCCTACCACACATCGTGCAAACCCTCGAGGATGAAGAAGAGGTCCAAGCCACTCTGGTGGAACCGGGATCTCTCTATTCAAAGGAACAACCTCAAGCAACTCAACCTCAACCAAACAAGCGAACGAAGGGATCGTCTATGAGGAATACAGACTCCCACTTAGGAGCTACAAGAAGAAAATACGCAAAGCACAACGGAACTCGTGGAGGACCTTCTTCTCCAACATCGAGAAAGTACCAGAAACCGCACGGCTTCGGAAGCTGCTCTCTAAGCAGCCTACCATACAAAGCCAATTAAAGCTAGACGACGGACAGTGGCCAGAGGGCAGTGATGAAGCCCTAACAGCACTAATGGAGAATTTCCCTGGCTGCACCGAGGTCGCTGATGCCAAAGAGCACCAGGACCTAGCAACCGAGGAGCAACACCCCAAACAGATCTATTAACCACTAAGCGCATCTACTGGGCAACAGACTCCTTTGCACAAAAGCACCAGGACTGAACGGGGTATTCTCAGCCATGATGCAGGTAACCAAAGCGGCGATTACCCCATGGCTTTCCGCAATATTCACACCTTGTCTAAGTACAGGCTACATCCCTGTCCCAAAGGCAGGAAAGTGCTGCCATGCGAGTCCCAAGGACTATAGACCGATAAGCCTTACCTGCTTTATATTACAAACACTAGAAAAGTTGCTGGACTTACACATCAGGAATGAGGTAGGAGGGAAGGGAAATCGGTGGAGACTGCACTACACTCGGTAGTAGCTACCATTGAGAAAGCCCTTCACAATAAAAAATATGCACTGGGAGTATTCGTGGACATCTCCGGAGTGTTTGACAACGTGGCTACGAAAGCAATAACAAATCGCTTGGTAGCGACTAATACACACCCAGCAATCAACCTGTGGATAAGGAACCTCCTGGGTTTCAGACGGGTGCAATCAGAGTGGGGCACCGTTTCCATGGTAAATGAGGCACACAGAGGCACACCCCAGGGTGGATTCCTGTCGCCCCTCCTGTGGAATCTGGTGGTCGACGACCTCATCAGAAGATATAAAAGGAAGGCCAATAATAACAGCTTATGCGGACGACATAACGTTTGCGCTTTACGCATACAAGAGGATGCACACACCTGCGTAGGTCCCACCTCGTCAAACGTACTAGACCTAACTCTCGTCACGGGAAAGAGTAATTTGGTATCTGACTGGAGAGTCCTCGAAAGACCATCCTTCTCAGACCATAAGTACATTCAGTTCAAGTGCGAATTCGAACACTCTTCGAAGATAACAGTCTATAGAAACCCCCGGAACACAAACCGGGTAAAGTTTAAAAAGACAGTTACTTCGAAGCTCGCGAATCCGGGCTCAGTGAAATCTGCGGAGGATATAGAGAAGTCCCTTAAGACCATATCCAACGAGTAACTGAACGCCTACCACGCATCGTGCAAAGCCTCGAGAACGAAGAAGAGGTCCAAGCCATTCTGGTGGAACCGAGATCTCTCTCTCCAAACAACAACCTCAAGGAATTCTTTAAGATCTTTAAGATATAAAATCCTACTTAGGAGCTACAAGACGTAAGGCACAAAGGAACTCGTTGAGGAACTTCTGCTCCAACATCGATAAAGTGCCCGAAACCGTTAGGCTCCGGAAGCTGCTTACAAAGAAGCCCACAGTACAGAGTCAACTAAAACTAGACAACGGACAGCGGATAGAGGGCAGTAAAGAAGCCCTAACAGCACTAATGGAGGCGTATTTCCCTGGATGCACCGAGGTCACTGACGCCAAGGAGCATCAGGACCTGTCAACAGCACCACCCCCCCCCACAGGTCTGTTAACCACTAAGAGAATCCACTGGGCCATAGACTCCTTCGCGGCCATAAAAGCACCAGGACTGGACGGGATACTCCCAGCCATGATGCAGTTGACCAAAGAGGTTATCACCCCATGGCTCTACGCAATATACTCAGCATGCCTAAGTACGGGCTATATCCCTGTCCATGGAGAACCTCAAGAGTCGTCTTCCTCCCAAAGGCAGGAAAGTGCAGCCACGTGAGTCCCAAGGATTACAGACCGATAGCCTTACCTCCTTTATCCTAAAAACTCTAGAAAAGCTGTTGGATTTACACATCAGGAATGATGTCAACAAACCAACACGCCTACACCAAAGGGAAATCAGTGGAGACGGTACTACATTCCCTAGCATCCACCATGTTGACATCTCCGGAGCATTCAACAACGTGGCCACAACTGCAATAACAAGTCGCCTAGAAGCGAATAACATACACCCAGCAATCAACGTTTGGATCAAAAACCTCCTAAGTTGTAGACTGGTGCAATCGGAGTGGGGCACCGCTTCCATGGTTAAGACGGCACATAGAGGCACACCTCAGGGTGGAGTCCTGTCGCCAATACTGTGGAATTTGGTGGTCGACGACCTCATTAAGAGATTTGAAAGAAGGGCCCCAAAGATAAAAGCTTATGCAGACGACTTAAGCATACTTATTACGGGTGTATGTCCATCGACCGTCAGCTCCTTAATGGAGCGTACACTCAGGGAGATACGTGAGTGGGCGGAAGAGGTAGGACTCAGTATCAACGCGGACAAGACGGACCTCATCCTCTTTACCAAGAGGTACAAGGTACCGATATGGACCCCCACGAAAATTGACCAAACTAGGCTGACTCCAAATCACAGGTGAAATACCTAGGCATAGTACTGGACAGCAAGCTGGCATGGAGACCCAATGTAGTGGAAAGGGTGAAGAAGGCCACCATTGCGCTTTATGCATCCAAGAAGATGCTCAGCAGCACATGGGGCCTGTCACCTGCTCTGATGAACTGGATTTACATCTCGGTGGTACGACCAACTCTGCTGTATGGAGTCTTAGTGTGGTGGCAAGCTACCGGAAAGAAAACGTATCATAAGCTTATGGAAAAGACTCAGCGACAGGCTTTGCTCTGTATCACAGGGGCGCTGAGGTCAACACCAACAAAAGCACTCGAAACCTTACTTGGAACCTTACCTCATCGCTTCAGGAAATCTGTCGCCACAAGGATACGGGCATAGTTCAATTGGCAGGGAAATGACCAGATCAACTGATTGCATGACCCCCCAAACTAGCATCGACGTCAAAACAACCGCATCTTTGGGACCTGAAGACTCATCGACGTCAAAACAACCGCATCTTTGGGACCTGAAGACTGGAAAATCGGTAGAGACCAAACTGAGCACCTCAATATATATACGGACGGCTCCAAGATGGACGAACGAGTAGGAGCGGGGCTATATTGTAGAGACCCTGAGATAAGGCTGTCATATAAGCTACCGGACCATTTCAGCATATTCCATGCGATAAGATCCATGCAGTCGTTCGCGGTTAGTTCCAGAAGTGTCCTGGCGAGCTGGGAGGCACTACATACCCTAAGCACGACAAAGTCTCTGCGGATCTATTGGGTTCCCAGTCACCAAGGCATCGAAGGAAACGAGGCGGCGAACGTACTAAGGAAGGCGTCGGGCTTTAGAATAAGAGGACCGAGAACGTGCCTGTGTCCCTTAGAACGCTGCAAAGCGATCTAGAGAAGCAGCCCAGATCACCAACCGAAAGCAGATGGAGGAGTACCACCACCTGCAGAACCTCGAAAATAATGTGCAAGGAACGCAATGAGAAACTTAGCCACTACCTACTGCACCTACCACGAAAGGACTGTAGATTGTTAGTGGGAATACTAACAGGTCATTGCCTGGCTGCTGAACATGCAACAAAGGTAGGCATCACCAACAGAGACAGTTGTAGGAAATGCGATGAACCTGTGGCGAAACCCTGGAACATCTCATCTGCAACTGTCCGGCTCTCTCAAGGGCAAGGAGGAGATACCTCGGCGCCTCAGTGCTGGCATCACTTGAAGATGCCTCCAAGAGGACGCCACAGGAACTGCTGGCCTATGCTAAAAAAAAACCTCGATTCTCGGGGACTTTAAAACCACCTGAACACTCCCGCGATGGTTCCTTCCCCCGACATATGAATATAAGAACCCTTTACTAAACTACAACGCCTCGTACAACACCCCGCATATATTATTTACCAACACCCCCCTCCACACATAGCCACCGATCGAAACGCGCCGACTCCATAGCGCTGACCAACCACACCAGGTCATGGATTTTCCCCACTCCAGACCAAGCTACCGGCCAGGCGCGGCCCTGACTGCCGCTGACGCAGCAACAACAGGCGTATATATATACGCCGGCCTGAACCAGAAGGCAGCTCACGCAGAAACCCGGCTCAGAGTACAGACGTTGTACCGGGAGCTAACGAAAGATACCGGCGATCAGTAGAGTTATCAAACTAATCCAATTTAAAGTGCTAAGATATTCGTCATAAAGTGTCTAATTATAAGAATAATATCCAATTGCGTAAGTTCATTCTTTATTGTTCCATAGATTTTAACAAATTGGAGAACGTTCCATGAGTGGACGCTCTGCGTACGATCGGTCTGACACCGGCAGTTAGCCAGAAAAATCCTGCCCTCTCTGATGAAAAGTGGCTGCGCATCTTATATTTAGCAAGGAGCATAGGAACTGGACCACGGAAGATTGTAAGAAGGTAATTGTGTCAGATATACCAAAATAAGCCGTTTTCAGTTTAAATAGTTTAAAATAAATACTACTGGCACAGCTCAAGTGGAAAGCTGAAAAATCATCAGGTCAAGGAAACAATAAAGCATGGAAAAGCATTGAAAATCATGGGCTCTGTTTAAAAAACATTGGAAAAGTACGAGTTTGTACCGAAAGGATTCGGTGAGTCTTTGGGAGCGCGTGAAGTCGGAGTGGCGCATGAAACCTTGCCAGCACCTATTAAATTTAGTCGCGAGTATGTCAATACTTATTCGGAATATGATAAAAGCTAAGGCCCTTGGGAACAAATTTTTTTTTAAATTATTAAAGTACAAAAATTTGAAACGTGCAAAAGTGGATACATGCTCTTTTTTTGAACAAATTAAACTCTCTCAAGGAAAAGGATCTCTTTGAATTGAAATTATTGTCTTTTTTATTATAACTAAAAAAAAGAACCTAAAATAAAACATCATATCATATTTTAAGATTTAAAAGTGAAAAGTGATAAACATGTATCCACATGTGCTCGCCACTATATATCAAAGCTCCCAAATAACTGTTGACACTTTCGGCGTGTCTGATAAAAACCTCTCATTAACGGACACATTGAGAAAATGGACTGAAAAGACCCGATCAAATCTGTTTTTGCTCAACTCGCTCTTCGCTCAAGCAAAGACCGATTTCTTCAATTCTCTTTTGTTCCTGTATTTCACTGAGCATCTTATCGCGAGCAAACGAACAAAGTGTCTTTTGCGTATGTATGCGTACTTGTACGTGCGATGCTTATGGCAAACGATAAATTTTTGTGAATTCTATACGGTTTGACTATTGGAGCTTAAAATGAATAGTGAAAAGCAAAACGAAAATGTTCGTTTGCCAATTTTGCAAATAAATATACATATTACAATACAATAGCCCAAAAGATGCGGAAAACATGAATAAATAAACATATACACGAAAAAAACAAATTACTCAGACACTTTTTTGGTTCTGCTCATCTAAAGACACTTTTGCTGTGAGCGCTTGACCAAAGTGTCTCTCTAATTTGTTATTGTGAGACACGATCGTGTGCCGGGCTCAACCGAAAACACGAAACACATAACACAAGCGACGAGACAAAGAGTTCTGCTCAGTTTTTATACCCGATACTCAAAATGAGTATTGGGGTATATTAGATTTGTGGTAAAAGTGGATGTGTGTAACGTCCAGAAGGAATCGTTTCCGACCCCATAAAGTATATATATTCTTGATCAGCATCAATAGCCGAGTCGATTGAGCCATGTCTGTCTGTCCGTCCGTCCGTCTGTCCGTCCCCTTCAGCGCCTAGTGCTCAAAGACTATAAGAGCTAGAGCAACGATGTTTTGGATGCAGACTTCTGTGATATGTGACTGATACAAGAAAATTTCAAAACTTTGCCCCGCCCACTTCCGCCCCCACAAAGGGCGAATATCTGTGGCATCCACAATTTCGACGATACGAGAAAACTAAAAACGCAGAATCGTAGAAAATGACTATATCTTCTAGAGTGCAAAATCTGAACAAGATCGTATGATTATTACAGCCAGAATCACGAAAACAATTTCACTCTTTCTCGCTCTGTCTCACTCTAACACACAGGTTTCATGGTCGGTTTTTCCAATTGCAAAATATGAGTTCAAGGATCTCAGAACCTATAAGAGCTAGAGCAACCAAATTTGGTATCCACACTCCTGTGATATCGGACCTTGACCGTTTTGTGTGAAAATTTTGCCGCACCCCCTTCCGCTTCCGCAAAGGACGAAAATTTGAGGCATCCACAAATCTCAGAGACTATTAAGGCTAGAGTAACCAAATTTAGTATCCGCACTCCTGTTAGATCTCACTATAAAACGTATATCTCAAAATTTCGCCCCACACCCTTCCGCCCCCACAAAGGACGAAAATCTGTTGCATCCACAATATTGCAGATTCGAGAAAACTAAAAACGCAGAATCATAGATAAGGACCATATCTATCAGATTGCTGAATCTGGATCAGATCAGATCATTTTTGTAACCAAAAGGAACAAATCAATTGGCACTGGCTACGCAGCGCTCGACGTCATGCTCAGGCTGATTTTCGGTCTCTCTCGCACGCACTCTTTTTCGTGTCTTTATATATTAGCGGCGTCTGCCGGAGGAGAGCCATACTGACTTAGTATCGGGTATAACTGTAGAGTTGCGGTGTACGCAGCAACTCAGAACGTTTTTTTTTTTTTTTATATTCATATAATTATTTATTTGCTCTAAATTAACGGACAAGAGAACTGTTGGGACTAGGGGCAACGCGGTACTGCCGCAAAGCATTGCTTCGCAGTGGCGTGGACACCTACTCCGTCTGCTCAAGAGAAGTCTGGACAAGAGAACTGTTGGGACTAGGGGCCCCGCGGTACTGCCGCAAAGCATTGCTTCGCAGTGGCGTGGACACCTACTCCGTCTGCTCCTTCCGCCTTCTCTCCAAGGACCTAAGCGTTCGCATCACGCTAGAGGCGAACTCCGCGGCCGCTTCCCACACCTTCGGGTCTGCCAGCATCAGCGGCACCAGAGTCTCGATGCTGACCCTAGACCCTGCTGCTGTCTCCAATGTCTGACGATCGAGGTCAAACCTGTGGCAGTCGAAGAGGACGTGGCGAGCGTCCTCCTCTATGCCTGTGCCACACTCGGGGCACCAGTCCTCTGTCTCGTGGCCGAAGCGCTTGAGGTAGCCGCGGAAGCAGCCATGTCCGCTCAGTGCCTGGGTAAGGTAGAAATCCACCTGGCCGTGCTTCCTTTCAACCCAGCATGCTATGCTTGGGATGAGGGTGTGGGTCCATCGGCCTTTGGGTGAGTGGTCCCATCGGGTCTGCCATCTGTCCATACTGGTCCTTCTGGCGGCGTCGTTTATTTCTGCTTTGGAGCGTACCTCGGCTGCGCTGTTCTGCCTAGCGTCGTGGATCTCCTTCCTCTCCCTTATCAGCTCGCTGAGCGGAACTTGTCCGGCAAGGACAAGCGCCGCTTCATCTGAGATGGTCTGAAACGAGCATGGTCCTAATGGCGCACAATCTATACGTTGCCTCCACTCCTCGTATGTAACTCCTCACCTTCGCGGCTTCTGCCCACACCGGAGAGGCGTAGAGCATCTGCGACGTCACGACGCTCGTCAGCAGTTTCCTCGTTGCCTGCTTTGGCCCTCTGGTGTTTAGCAGCATCCTGGATAGCGCTCCCGCGGTCCCACCGGCTTTCGTGTGGACGCATTCCAGATGCTCTTTGAAGGACAGGCGCGTGTCGATGAGGACCCCTAGGTACTTGATGGAGCTCTGCGATTGGATCGTGGCCCCACCAACCTGCGCTCTGGCGGTCTCGACCACTTTACGGCTGGATATCAGGACCGCCTCCGTTTTTTGGGCCGCCAGCTCCAGCCTCGCGGCGGCTAGCCACTGCGGCAAGTTCCTTCGCTACCGCCACTATTGCGACGTCGTCAGCGAAACCCATCAGGTTAGTGTTGGCTGGCATCGGGAGCCGTAGTACCCCGTCGTACATGGTGTTCCAGAGCAGAGGTCCCAAAACGGAGCACTGCGGGACTTCGGCTGAGACTTCGTATGCCCTAGAGCCCTGACACGTGTCCATTGTCAGCACTCTTTTGCTGAAATAGCTGCGCGCTATATTCAGTAGGTAGCCCGGGATGTTGAAGGACCTCAGTGACTCCAGCGTCCGGGTCCAGTCGGCCGAGTTAAAGGCGTTCCTTATGTCCAGTGTCACCACCAGACAATAGGACTTTGTTCCGCCTCTCCACCTAGTCCCAGCAATGGTTTCCTCCGCCGATTGTACGACCCTCAAGATGGCGTCCAGCGTCGACCTCGCTTTCCTGAACCCGTATTGGTTCTGGGAGAGACCGCCTGCTGCTTCGATGGCTGCGCTCAGCCTCGCACCGATCACCCTTTCGAAAACCTTTCCCATGGAGTCCAGAAGGCAGATGGGCCTGTAGGAAGATGCCACCCCTGGCGGCTTGCCCGGCTTGGTTAATAGTAGCAGCCGTTGCCTTTTCCACCTCTCGGGGAACGTCTCCTCCTGGAGGCATTTGTTGAAAAGGCCCGCAACTTCCCTCGGGAGTAGAAGTAGTGCCAGCTTCAGCGCGCTGTTGGGGATCGCATCCGGACCCGTAGCCTTCCTAGGTATCAGGTTTCTACCTGCCTGCAACACCTCGGCTTCCGTAACCTCGCAGATGTCGCTCGGGCTATGCTCGAACCGCAGGGAGCTAGGGATCTGCCGTCCTCGAGGAAACAGTGCGCTGACTATTCCCTCCAGTGCCTCTGGATCTGTTGGGGCTTTGCTGCCCGCGTTCAGCCTCTTCACCACCTTCCTGTACGCGCCTCCCCAGGGGTCGTCTTCGGCGGCATCACACAGCTTAAGGAAGCATTCCCTCTTGCTGTTCCTTATGGCGGTCTTCAGATCCTTCCTCGCCGCTTTGTAGGTCTCGATGCATCGGGCCAAGCGCGGTGTGCCTCTGGCGAGCTGGAGCAGCCTTCTGGCCCGGTGGCAGGTTCTGCGGAGAACCGCAATCGCTTCGCTACACCAGAAAACTGGATCCTTGTGCTTCCGGAACGTCCCTCTCGGTAGCATGCTCTGATCGCAGGCGCCTTCAAGTGCGTCCGCCATATCGTTGGTTCCGTCTGCATCGTTTGCAGAGTAGCTCTCGAGGGCGCTTGCGAAGGCTTGGGTCCTCAGCGGGTTCTGGCGTTCTGTGTTCTGTTCCCATGCCGGAACGGGGTACCTCTCGTTCGGGCAAGGGTGCCCAGGGTGCATAGTATGGCCTCGTGATCGCTGGCAGTGTATACGTCGCTGCTCCTCCATCGGGCGTGCCGGGCCAGTGAGCTGCTTCAATAAGTGAGGTCGATGATCGTCCCTACACCTGCCCTGTTGAATATGTGTTGGGACCCTTCGTTCAGAAGGATGACGTCCAGAGAGGCAAAAGCCTCCAGCACCGTGCGGCCTCTGGCGTTTGTACGGGAGGACCCACATTCCAGGGCCCAGGCGTTGAAGTCGCCCCCGACTACGACGTTGTTGCGTCCTCGCAACCTCGAGTGAGAGGCTGGGTGCCAGGTAGCAGCTGTAGAACCATATGCCACCTACGTTCCCTCGAACGAACCCGTCTGCCGACTTGGTGTCACGCAATTGTGGCGCGTCAACGCCACAGAGCCACAGGGCCGCTTTGCCAGTGAGTTCCGTGGCCGAATCGCTGCTGCTGCCCACCTTAGGTGGTTCGCTGAGGAGTGCCACCTCAGAGCCAAGCTCGCGCACCGTCTGCGTCAGGAGATCCTGTGCGGCCCTGCAGTGATTCAAGTTGAGTTGAATCAACTGCATGTCGTCCTGGTTTTGCCGGTTTTTCCTTCTTTCCAGCTGCTGACCAGATGAAGCACGCAGGCTCTTTTTTGCATTCGGCAACTTTGTGCCCTTTTTCACCGCATTTGATGCAGGAGCCACTCCTATCCACTGTACCCTTGCAGTTCCGTGCGATATGCCCGGGTTTCAGGCATCGGTAGCACCTTGGGAGTCCATCTCTTTCCCGGATCCTATATATGGTCCAGCCGATCCTCACCTTGCCGCATTTCAGGACCGCTTGGTGAATTGGCGAGTACGATGTCCCGTATCTCCAATATGACAACCTTCGAGTCTTCCGTCATTGCGCGCACAGACGCTCCATCGCCGAGGACACGTGCGATGCTGGCTTTCATGCCCTCAGCACTCTCCACGCTGTCTTTTGCCACCTCAAGCAGAAGGTTGCCGTTTATGGTGCGGCGTACCTTGGAGACGCAGTTTCCCAGGTCGGAAAGCTGGTTGTCGTGTCGTCTGGTGACCATTGCCAGAACCTCGCTGTACGACTTCCCGGAGGCCTGAACTATGACCGCGTCTGGGTGAGCGCGGCGTGCTGCTCTCGGCCTCTTGGCCACCACTCTCCATTCGCTGTCCGGAATTCCGGGGCTCTTGGGCTGCCTCATGGCGCTGGTCGTCGCCACGTCTCCGTGTGGCCGCAACGGGGCCTTTTTAAGGGTCCTCTTGGTTGCGATAGCTCCTTTTCGCTGCCTTGGGCGCGTAGGTGGGGTTCCCGGCTCCACCATTGGACCTTCGGCCACGGATGGCTGGCTATATCTACGCCACGGTTCGGTTTGCGCTGCGGCATCTTTCCTCCATACGGTCGTTGTCTGCTGCTCCTTGTTTGCGCTCCGCGTGCTCTGTGAGCATTTCGGGCACAGGCCTTGGGCGTCGGAGCCTTCCTGCAGCGCGCTTCTACCCGCTGCAGCCTCTTGGCTCGATTCGATGATGTTCGAGTGCAGCTCCTTCTGCTCTGTGAGAGACCACGTGTCTGCGTGGTGTTTTTCTGTTTTGTCAGTGACGAGAGGAAAAAGTGTTGACCGTTGTTTGCGAGCTATGCTTAAAAGATAAAAACCGGAGGCTCTCAATTTTTTTTTACCATTGATAGTACTCTCAAAATACAAAAAAAAATGATTAGTGGTAAAGTCTACAAAATTTAAAATTTTTTGATTTATTTAACATTTAAAATTTTATTTTGCTTCCGAAAGTTGTGTGAGTGACCGCGGAAATACCCATATGTACATATTTGTTTCTCTTTCGTTTTTTTGTTTGTGTACATATACATATTTACATCCAAGCAAATTTACTGGTCAGAGCACTTGTAAATGGGGAAAATTTAGGGGATCTACCGTGTAAAATAATAATTAGGTGTATTAACATTTTGTCCATATTTGATATTACTTTTTTAATATGGTTGGGAATTCCAATCCGCATCTAACCTCCCCAAAGATCGACTAGGTCAGATGGCACTGATTCCTATTGCCCAAGTCGTCGTTTCACGATTGACCATACATTTTTAATCGTATTGATACTGATAGTGGCTGTTCAATACGTAATATTGCTATCAAAAAAAATAAAAACTTTGCATTAGTCAATCGGTGGTGATCAGAGTGCAGAAATACTGTCCCCGAACACCAAGTCCAAGGCTGTCCTAACGGTTAACGGTTAAAAGAAAACTGATTTAAAACGAGGGGAACATTGTGAGTTGCTGCAGAGACCGTTGCGGACCATTTATACCCGATACATAGTCAGTATGGCTACATTAAACGACAAAGAGTGCGCGCGAGAGAGACAGAAAATCAGTCAGAGCGTGTCGACAGGCGCTGCGTAGCCACTGCAAATTGATAAAAAAATATCTGGATCTGGATAAAAAATTTCGTTGCTCTAGCTCTTAAAGTCTTTGAGCACTAGGCGTAATAGGGACGGACAGACAGACAGGGCTAAATCGACTCGGCTATTGATGCTGATCAAGAATATATATCTTTATGGGGTCGGAAACGATTCCTTCTGGACGTTACACACATCCACTTTTACCACAAATCCAATATACCCCAATACTCATTTTGAGTATCGGGTATAGAAATCGTTGCCCAAAGTGCCTTATATTAAAAGTTATCCGCAACTGAACATGAAAATGTAGTTTTCTAAGTGTACGCAGAGATATGCGAGCAAGTGTACATGTGACACGCGCACTGTATCTGTCCTCTTCTAACATAACGGTGCTGTGCATTTCCCTATCTTGATTTTCTGTATCGTGGGTCTGTAGTACTAACGAACCACTGCTGCTTCACGGCATATGTACTTTAACCGTTTCGAGCGTCCCGACGCATGCTGACACCACTGTGAACCGAAGGTAATGGCTAAACACGTTATGTTTAGCTGGTCTTTCTTCGAATGGTTGCGATCACCACTTCTTGAGATGACCCCAGAGACTCGAACATGGAAAGATGTTGGCGGACGACATCAGATAGAACGGAGTCGCAGGAGCCGATCTAACCATCAACTTACAGAAATTCACCAACACCCCAGTAAAAAATTCTTTTAGTTATTATGGTTCCCCAGGTACAATAAATTTCATGAAAATCGTACCATGGGTTAATATAACTGTAAGTTTAGGCTACAAGGTTTTGAGGGCCGACTGAAGTTGCATTTATTAGTTTTTCAGAATTGAAAAGATTATTAATACAAAATGTAACATACTCAAAATGTCAATGCTATAATGCTTACTTTATCAGATGGTATGGTTCGGTGCATCTTCTGTGAAGTCAACGGTGCTATTTTTCCTGTGGCGTTGGTGCAATGACGTGAGGTAGCCTCTAAGGTACCTAGAATAGCCACAGATGCTCCAGTCAACGATGGCGTCACTTCTGACGAAGTCATGGCTACCGGTAGCGAAATATTTGCGAGCTGTTGGTTTGGCTTTACTTGATGCCGCAACGATGATTCTTTTTGCTCTAAAGAGTACGATTTGCGCTGATGCACTGCTGCTATTGTGGCTGCCACATTTGTTGAGGTTGAGGATGTTGAGGACTGCAAAAGCAGTTGCGGTGGAGCAATCACAGCAGTTCTCTCATCTACTGATAGAGAGATTGCCGACCCAGCGGCTCCTAATGAAGTTGAAGAAGACACGCTCAAAGATACGGAAAAAGAACGTTTCACATATTGCGATTGCACGTTTTGTTCACTGATGACTATTGCCGTTTTACTCTGAAGATTTTGTGTTGTGGGTGTTTCAACCGATGAGGTTGCCGACATGGCGATAAGTTAAAATGATTTCATTGACACGGCGCAACGACGAGCTAAACACATAAATTTTGTTTTATTAAAGAACAGCATTGTTGACGAACATCTAGAAATATATTTAAATAAGTACGTGCACGACTTGATATGGGAAACTATGCTAATGACTGTCTTTAAAGACTAACTATCAAATGGCATTCGATTTCGAAAAATTTCACAATTTGATATTATTAACCAATTTTTTTATGTCGGATTAATATATTTAATACATTTTGATTTATTTTTTTGTTTATAAGAGTACAAAGATTATAGACAATTGGGTATTATCAATAAAATATACGTACAAGTCGACAACTGTCGACAACAATTTAAATTTATGGTATTTATGTTTGTGACACAAATCTACATTTATTTGCACATAAATATACGGTTAAAACCATATTTTATAGATGTACATACATATTGATATATTATAATCATAAATTGATAGACTTTGTTTTAAATAGATGCTGTGCTTTTACATTATTAAATCTTATTTTATTTATATACTTTTTTTATAATTTAAACTGTATGCACACATGTACATAAATTTATATCAACATATATGTACATATATTCTATACATTTAGTTAGTGATGACTCGCGACTGCACTATAAATAAACAAAAACAAGGGTGTTGACATTGGTTGGCACTATTTATTTGTATTTCGTTAGTTGTTTCACTTCTTATCCACAAACACATTAAAGTTATCATCATATCTTTGGCATGACCAAATAATTTATTTTCCGATTAATCACAAAGATACTGTGCACACATATTAACATTTGTAAATAGATATACATGCTGTGATCCCAGAAAATCGATGGAACTATCGATAGTGCGCATTTGATTGACATTGCAGACTGATAGACTATTAACACTGATGAACATCCACCAACAATCATCCATGGTCCGTGGCTCTGCACACTGAGCCCATCCCGGGGGAATGGTGGGATTTTTTGACAGATGTGAAACTCCAATTCACACTGGAACTGATTGAGCTGATGGCAATAACAAGTACTTTAAATTTGCGCGGAAGATTTATTAAATTTTATTCTTATAAGGGATGATGAAGATGGAACAATTATTTCGGCCGTGGTTCAACAGAAAAGTATGCGAACAGCCCGATGGCAGCAATAGATACGATCTGCAATCGCAAAATACTGTTTAGATCGTAATGCAAATTATAAACTTATTTATTTTTATTTTTCACCACTTCGAATAAATCATTCTGGAATTTTTTGATGAGGTTGGAATGATGTTCCTCGACCATCTTTTCATGCCTCATATCATGTTCTTCCTTCTTTCTGTGATGGTCTTTCTGCTCTTCGAGTCGCTCTCTGGCGATATCTGCCATCCCAGAAGTGTCGTCTTTTTTGATTACTTTAGCGGGGGCCCTTGTTGCCAGAAAATGTGCTGAAGTTACATGATCCATCCAGAACCAACTCGATAATGTCCGAAAAATCCCATTATTAAAGAACAAATTATGCATACTATAAAGGATTTAGGTTAGGTTAGGTTGAGGCGGCTGCCGGGCTCGCTCGGCAACCCGTTACACTTAGGCCGGTTTCAGCCCGTTGTGATACCGCATAGGATCATTCCTTCCTGCGTTGTGAGACTTCCTGTCAGCAATTATCCCATCCAGATGCTCTCACAAAGTTCGCTATCTTCCTGGGACATAGTTTAGACATCTCGGAGATGTCGTGTAGAAAGGCTAAGCCCGGGTGCTGTAGCCTTCTTCTGCTGAGAGCTGGGCAGGAGCAGAACAGATGTTCCACTGTCTCCTCCTCTTCCTCGTCTCTACAGCTGCTACAAAAATCGTTATGTGGGGCCCCCAGCCTGTTAGCGTGGGGGCCTATTAGACAGTGTCCCGTGAGGGAACGTATGACTACGCTGCACCTTTTCCTGCCTAGCGTGCAGAGCTCGGAGGTGCGCTTCTTGTCCATGGTCGGCCATGTTTGCCGAGTTATGCGACATCGTGGCACTATTTGCCACATATCGTTTGATAGTCGCTTGTATTGCTCTTTTACAATAAGCTTACAGGTGGCCTTTGGCATACAGATATCCTCCTTGTCTTGGAGAAGGGGGATTGTAGTGCCAGATCTGGCAGGCTCGTCCGCTATACAGTTTCCCTTGATGTCCCGGTGGCCCGGTACCCAAATCAGGCTAATAGCAAATTGCTGAGCCATCTCGTGCAGAGATTTGCGGCAGTCTGCCACGGTGGCCGAGTTCGAGGAAATCGCACTGAGCGATTTGATCGCAGCCTGGCTGTCGCTATAAATGTTTAGCTTGGTTGCCGTGACAGCAGCCGCTTGTAGGCAGTCTAGTGCCTCCCTGATTGCTATGACTTCCGCTTGAAAGACACTGCAATGATCTGGGAGCCTGAAGGAATGCCTTATGTTTAGCTGTTCAGAGTAGATTCCCCATCCGACTCTGTCGTCCAGCTTTGATCCATCTGTGAAGATATTTATGGCCCCATCTGGGCCTGGGAGTCCCTCGAGCCATTCGTCTCTGTGAGGGATGATTGTGTCGAAGGGAGTGACTGTGTACTCGCTTGGAACTTGATAGTCTGTTTTTGAGGGGACGGTACTTCTATTATTTAATATGGCTGAGTGACCTATGCACTGTGTCACCCATTGATCTGAGTCTCTTAGACGTGTTGCTGCCAAGTCCCTGAGCTCTCCGTTAACGACTGGGCTAGTTTTATATACTGTGCCCCAGCCAGGCAGACTCTCAGCACGGGTCGAATAACACTCTTAGTCCGGCCCGGTGTGAGTTGAATGTGGGGATTGGGATGTGGGTAGGTAGTGTGTAGGGATAGGAGAGTGTGTGAGCTACTTACTGAGGCGGCACCACAAGCGCATCGTCAGTGCTGCTACCTAGCTAACACCCGCTGGCTGTCCGGGACTGCTTATTTCGGTACTCTCCCGTGAGGGATGCCCGCTTATTCGCAGCTGACCTACCGAGGTAGGCCGTTCGCTATCCGCAACATGCGACCCGTCCGGTGGCCTCAGCTAGACCCCCTTTGAGCCACCTCACGAGCTCATCAGACCAGAACATAAAGGATTTACAGAGCACACAAATATTTGTTCTATGTAGTCAGTCGTCATATGTTCGTCATAACTTGTATTTCGAATTGTCTTGTAATTTTTGTTAGCTCTTTTCATGGACGTACCATAGAATTTGTTTTTGCTAATTTGATCAGTTAATTTTTATTTATTTATTTATTAAATTAACAAATTAGTTGTTAATAATGGTACTTAATTAAAAAAGGCGGAAAAGGAGAGAGTTAAAAGTTAGCTAAATTGAAGTGATTATAAATATTGCATGCAATTAGTTTAAGAGACAGTTCAGGGGATAGGGTTTGTCAGAGGGAGTTATAATTATGGCATAAAACCCTAAAAGGTAAACGGATAGGCCTAAAAGTACGGGTAGGTCTAGATGGAACGGCCAAGTCAATCTGACACAAAACAGTTTGGGAGTCAACAGTCCCAAGAAGGAGCTTGTGCGCGAACATTACGCCATTGCATATTCTGCGATGGTGCAACGACGGCAGGTCAATAAGATTTAGCATAGATCGGTAGGGTGGCAAGGTTCTACCCGAGTCCCAGTTAAAGTTCCGAAGGGCAAAAATTAAGAATTTCTTTTGCACGGATTCAAAAACAACCTGCTGCTCTTTATACTGCGGGCTCCACACACAAGAACAATACTCCAATATATGACGTACTAACGAGATGTACAGTTGTTTCGTAACGTACGGGTCTTCAAACTCCTTGGACCAATGCTAGATGAACGCTAAAACACCCTTAGCTTTATTTACAGTTGCAGCTATATGGCTGTTAAAACACATCTTATGATCAAAAAGGACTCCTAGGTCATTTGAACTCGAAATTCC